>NC_091701.1:0-5000000 GCF_041296265.1 Equus caballus | reverse complement strand
ATGTCAACTTCCCATGTCCTTTTTCACATTAGCTTTTTTCCAGCTTCAGTAATGATGCTATTATTGGTTTCTATTATTTACAGATACTCACCGAGAGCAATTTCTTTAAGAAAATACCCTGTCTGTGCGATGATAAGGTGTGTGCACCAAAAGCTTGCTATTTGCTTTTTCACCTTTCTTTGTCTTTTGACAGTGGATATTTTTCTAAGCCCTACTTTACTGCTGGTATTAACAACATCCTATTTTTAGGAAATTACTTCTTAGGGTTCTTCCGATGCAACAGAAGCTGCTCTTCTCAGAATGCGCGTTCCATTACACAATTTTCCAGCAGACGTGAGAGGGCAGGAGATAAGTAGTAGTTTGAAGTGCCAGCAAGAAACCTTTAATTGAGCAACGAAAGAGGAAGTTATGATGCATTCCTGAAATACAAGGTCCAGAACACAAGAAGCAGTAGCATTTGCAAAGAAAAACAAATGCCAAATGGGTCATTTACAGGCAGCCACTGAAAAGGAAATCTCACTTTTACAGAAGGGTGAGGAATGGAAAGGCATTCTAGAAAAACACTTGGGAAAAAGTTCTGGGGACCCAGATAAGCCTGCATTTCCAGTCTTCCAAATAAGTCAATAAAAGTATGAATTCATAAAAGTCTTTTAATTCAGAGGTGGAGTGATAGAGAGAAACATCAGTAGGTGTTTACTTTAGCTTTTTTAGCCATTTTCTTGTTTTTATATCTCACTCTCATAAAATATAAATTAAAAAGGAGTAAGCATCTTTTGTGTCACATATAGATGCTTAATAAATATTAATTTGAGTGAATGAATAAATGAATGAATGAGGATTAGCTGGAATAGGAGATCAGGTGGTGTGGACGGGAAGGTAATAAGCCACAGAGAAGCAGAGCGTGAGATGCAACACATTGGTCTTGTTCAGTGACCAGTTTGGCTACAACCTTTTGGAAGGCCGATGTGGAAAGAGAAACAGAGCTCTGAATTCTAGTCCCAATTCTCCCACATAGCAGTTTAGACTCTTGAGCATGTCCTCTCTGGGTCTCCATTTCTTCACAAGTGGCACCAGGATTCTGTGAGCTCCTGGCAGGCAGGGACGTGCTTCATCCTCACTCTTTCCATTAGAGGTGGCCCAGAGGAAACTCAGCAAACATTTGTGGAATGAATAATCTTCACTCGTTTTGTGGACAAATCCTCTGACTAACTTATTGCCTGCGTCTTACCTTCGCCTCCCTCTCATGATGCTGCGCAGAGTTCGGGCTGGTCTCCAAGGCAGGCAGGAGTGACTGGAGCGGCCCTCTCCAGGGCTTGCACTTAAGAGATGATCCCTGGTGTTGTGTGTGTTGCAGCTATTCCATGTGAGCTGACATTTCCAAAGGGATGTGGTAAAAGGGCACTAGGACACAGATTCCGGAGTCACGACATGCTTTTCTGGGATGCTGGAAAGAAAACCTCTGGGAAAAACTAACCTTTTATTGTGGTCACCTGAGTTCCTGATTCCTTTAAGATTATTCTCTGTGACTATCAGCCAAACAACTTGCTGGGATATGGGCTGAATGGAATTACAGGGACATCTAATGCCCACAAGTATTAATGCCATCTTTGTTTTGAGGGAAACAAATCTCATTTAGTGGGATTTCACCCTACATTGTGGGTCAGTACAAATCCTAGAGAGAAGTACCTCAGTCCGTAGGAAAATCATCTAAATATGACACTCTTTCTCCCCCTATATTCTGTGGTTGCAAATTCTAAACTCAAACTCAGAGATATGTTCTTCTGGGAAACCCTTTGGTCTGGAGAGCATGTTTGTGCATACAAACAACAGCTTGATATACACACATCTGAGGGGAAAAGCATTTTCTAATAAATGATTAACAATATTCAAAGCTTTGTGTTCAATGTGAATGCAAAAGAGTTAGGTTTTTAAAAAATGCTTGCCAGATATGCTTAGCAATCTAAAAAGGAAGTAAAAACAAACTAGGTTGTCAATTTAACTGAGGAAAGTATTTTGGATGGTCTGTTTCCCCAGGTTGTTCTCAACTCCCTTTCTTAATCTCTCAAGTGAAAAACAGGATGCTGTATTTGGCGGCAGACTAGCACTCCATCAGGAATCGACTGAGTTAGGATGCTCCTGGAAATGGGTGCATAGTCATAGCTGGGGCAACACACACACACAAAAACACACACACATGTGCACACACACACACACACATGCATGTGCTCACACATTCAGATACATACTCTCTCTCGCAAACATACACTCCTTCTCAACCTGCCGTAGTACGTGAGGATTTAGTCATCACGTTCATTAAGATATTACAGAAGCCTTTAGGGAATGTAAAACAATCAGGTCACCGACAAAGTCAGTAGGCATCTTTTCTTCAGGCACCCTCTGTAGGTAATGCTAAATGTGTGAAGAAAGACATGCTCAAGGTGACAAAACTCTTAAAGTATGTCAGGGCCACAGGAAGTGTGTAGAACAGGGCAAGCAGGAAGGAGAAAGAAACTATTTAGACGGGAATGAGAGGAAAGGATAGCCCATCATAAGAATCTTCAGCGTGAAGCCAGGCAGAGAGGTCCAGGAAGGTAAGGTGGAGAGCTGCGACAAGGTTCGGTGAGTATGGGATGCGAATCAGGGGAATTTCAAGGACAATACTGGACATTCGAGAGGCTTCATGCACTTGAAGTTATTTGGTAGGTCATACATGACAAACATTTTTTTTGTACTCACTACTACACATACACACGCAAATATATAAATATATGTATGTGATATCATAATTAAAGCATGCCGCTTGTAGAAAGTTTTAAAATATTGAACAACAAAATAATGAAAAATTAAAATTCCCCGTCATGCCGCCATTTCCAGCTGTCTCTCAGCAGCATTGTGGTGTATTTCTGGGAGACCTCTTTGTCTGTGGAGTCAGATAACAGGAAAATAGATAATATACAGTCTGACAGGTAGATAGCCCAACAGAAAGAAATATTTAAAGGGTTGAAAATATAGATATAGATGTATGATATATATTATAAATACACACACATGCATATTAACCTATTCATTAGAAATCATGCTATAGCCACAATTTTGTATTTTTCTTTTTTCCACTTATTATATAATGCATCTTCCCACACTATTAAACATTCTTGGAAATAGAATTCTTAAGGGCTGATTGTATTTCTACATATGGAAGTAATTTAATTTAACTACTATCCTGTTGTGGATCATTGTTCCTGTTCCTATTTTTTCTTTGCCGTGATAAATAACAGTTAATGAACATCCTTATACAAAATAACTTATTGAGTATTTACCATTTGACAGATACTCACAAGAATATCATTTCAATCATGTTCCTTAAAGCATTATGTGATGTTACTTAATTTACCTTTGCAAGTTTATCTATTAATTTCCTTAGGATACACTCCCAGAAGTTGCATAAGTGGATAAGATTATACAAGCATTTTAAGCATTTTGAAGCATCAGGCAAAATTTCTCTCCAGAAACACTATACCAATATGCATGTCCTCCAGTGAATGAAATATCCATGACATTAAAATCTCACCAATATGGTATATGATTTTTTAGTGTTTCAAATTTGATCGGACAAATGTGAATTTCATAAGCTTAATGGCCATTTGTATTTCTTCTTTGTAAATTGACTTTCTCCATTGTAAGAACAAGGGTTCTAGTTCCCTGCCATCTAGGTTGAATTCTGGCACCTCTGTTACTAGCTCTGTGATTTTTAGCAATTTAACTAAATGATCTATGCCTTAGCTTTCTAATTTGTAAAATATTATAATAATAATGACATCTACATCATAGGAATGCTGTGAAGATTAGTACATTAATGCTGGTAAAAAATGCATAGAAAAGTGCCTGGCACATGGTAAGAATTTAATAAATGCTAGTGCAATTAGCTGTCATTTGGGGGAGCAGATTGCCTATGTACTGAGTGTACTCACATGTTTGGACATCTTTTCCATACTTATTACATTATATGATTTTCTCAATACCCCACAAGTTGAGCATGGCAGATAATGGTTCCCACTGGAAAAATGAGGAAAATAACACTCAGAAAGTCAACCTATCTAGCTGTTTAGTGATAGTCTCGAGATTGAAACATAGGTCTCCTGGGGTTGTGCTTCCCACAATGGCAAACTAGATTTTTGGGACTGACCTGTGCAAAGAAGACAAACAGAAATATAAATATATATATGTAACGCTATTTGAGTATGTCAGAAAGCAAGAAAGTTAGAGAATGTTTACCACCAAGATCTGGAAGAGGGAGGTCAAAAGAAGCCAGCTCAACATCTGGCAGCACTTTTCTTCCCCTATGACTGCCAATTTCAAAACCAGCTGCAGAGAGCCTGAGAAGCTGAAGGGGCTTCACCAGTGTCGTGGGGCTGCGGGAACCTAAAGTGCCAAGGACAAGGGTATCTGGTAAACCGAACAGGCTTTTTATCAGGAGTTGTAAGAGCTACGCCTTTAGAATGAGAAAGAATTAGAAATAGACAAGCCTTCCCAGAAAATGAACCCCAGCTTTTAATCACCTTAAGCCCTAATTACATTAAGGCATTTTGTCCCTAGCCCAGCTACTTGTCAGGGCAAACACAGATCTTCTGTGAGTAAAGATAACATGCTCAAGAGCCTCAAATTACCTCTAAACATTTTCAAATACAAGGTCCCACCTTAAAATAAAAATTATTATTATATAAAAATACAAGACTTCACTAAAAAAAGAATCAGGAAATAGAAACAAGGACACAGTAAATCCCATATACTGAAGGGTACTTGAAGAGACAGTGACCAAGAATATTAGAAAGCTGACAAAATACATCAAGCCTCAAACTGATAAATATAAATGTTATGGACTGAAGGTTTGCGTCAGCCCCCAAAATTCAAATATTGAGACCCTAACCTGCACTGTGATGGTATGTGGCAGTGGGGCCTTTGGAAAGTAATTAGCTTTAGATGAGGTCATGAGGGTAGAGCTCCTGTGATGTGATTAATGCCCTTATAAGAAGAAGAGAACTCAGGGCTACCTCTCTCCACCATGTGAGGACGCAGCGAGAAGATGACGTCTGCAAGCCAGGAAGAGGGCTCTCCCCAGGAACTGAATCTGCCAGCACCTTGTCTCAGACTTCCAGCCTCCAGAACTGTGAGAAATAAACGTCTGTTCTGAAGCCACCAGTCTACGGAATTTTGTTACAGAAGCCCAAACAGACTAAGACAAGGAAGAAAGCCCGAATGTAGGAATATCACAATACTACTACTGACAACCAAAGGTTAAGAGTGAAAGACATATGACCTTCAAAGAGTAGCAGTAAAACTGAGAGCTCATTTCTTTAAAGAAAGTAGAAAAGCCAGAAGACGATGCAATGTGGAGTTATATGTTTAAGTTTATGGTGGTAAAAAAAAACCTGCCAAGTAGGAATTCTATAACAAGCAAAATACTTTTGAGAAGAAGGTGAAATGAAGACATTCTTACCAAACATAGAACAAAAGAGGATTCATTGTGAGTGGACGTGCACTAAAGGACGTAGTAAAGGAAGTTCTTCAGAGCGAGTGGAAATTATGTCTATTTGAAGTTTAGATATGCAAGAAAGATGAAGAAACGGTAAATAGGTAGATAAATCTAAATAAATAATGACAATACAAAACAATAATAACCATGAAAAGTATAGAGAATATTAAAATACACTAAAACAATGGCACAAAACATGAAAGAGGGTGAATGGAGTTAAAGTGTAAAAATTGTTACATTATCAAGAAAGCGGTTTTAAAAAAAAAACTAATAAACATTGTATGTTAATGTGTTAAGGGTGCATGTTGTAAGATCCAGAGCAGCCACTCTGAGGGTCAGATATCACTGACGGGGTTTCCACGGCCAAGTAAGACGTGCGGTTTCCGAGTCTGAGTCAGGGACGGGCAGAGTTCCCAGGTGCAAGAGGCAAGTAGTGGAACTTGAGTCTCCAGGAGACTGAAGACAATTCACCTCTCAATAACTTATCCTGAACCTCCCCTACTTTTGCTACAAGAAGTCTGAGTGAAATCACAGCAGCGCATCCCCTCCTTTGCCCCTATGAAAAGCACACGGATACAGGAGTTGGTCAATGAGAATGGCAACTCCAGAGACGAGCCCCAAAGCCAGAATCACCTAGTGTTTGCAAAACGTCAAAAGTTTGGATAAATGAAAACAAACTCAACCAACAAAAAAACTTAGCTCATGTCAACAAAGTAAATAGAGAAAATTGAACAGGCTGATATCCTCCGAATAAGAGGAAAAACAATCACAACCAAAAAGTCCACTAGAGATCATGAAAATTTAAATTTTGTTTACTAAACAAAATTAATAACTGGGATGAAGAGTAGAATAAACACAGCTGAAAGCAAATAGTAAACTGGATGCCTGAGCAATACTCCCTGAGCACAGCATAAATGGTGGAAATAGGAAAAGTATGTGAGGAAACATAACAAAAATGAAAATAAGCCAGAAGTTTTAATGTCCACCAAAAGAAGATCGAAAAGGAATAAATAAAAAGAAGTCACATATGAAAGAAATACTGAGAGAGAGCTCCATTTCTAACAATAAGTAGAAAACCAGAAAATCTTTTCCATTATAAAACACGCAAAAGCCTTGGATGTACTGTAACAAAAAGAATAATATTTAAAATGCCTACCTAACATTGCAAAAATAAAAGGAAAATACCTTGCCAAACCAGTCAGGGAGCTGTAAGGTCTCTGGAGCTGTGGCTGCTCCCAGCTCATGCCTTCTCTGCAATATGGACATTGGGTTTGCAAGGTCACAGAGAAAGGCCCTAGGCTAGTACAAGATGGAGTCTGCGGGCTGGGACTCCAGCATCAACACCAGCCCTGCAAATGGCTTTCAACCCAGTGAAGGGTGGACTATAGAAATCCCATCCCTTGAAAATGGAAACATTTAAATAAAAAGCCTAATCCATCTCCACTGGACTGTGGGTAGGAAAAAATGTCTCCTCTGAGCTTTTTGAATCACCGGCTTGGAGTAGGAGGTACAGTTTCCCGTTCTCACGTGATTGATCAGTGTCATCTCAAATGAAGAGAACTTAGTTTAAAATAGTCCTTGATTAGTGCAAGGCTGGGGCGACCGGAAGAAGCAAAGAATTAACCCTGGTGGGCAGCGAGCTTTCACTGAGTTTACAAAAGACATATATAGAATCTGAAATTTGTGTGTGTGCCTGCCTGTGTGTGAGCAAGTCACCATGATTATACATCAGCAGAAACAACGGACCAAAGTTTTAAACAATAGAGTTATCAAATATAGAACATAAAAGAAAAATGTTTAAAATAACTAAAGAAATTTTAAAAGTCAAATTCAAAAAGTGAGAAAGGAAAAAGATGCCCTAAAATACTAGCCAAATACAACTGCACACTAACCAGAATGATTTAGATTACAAAGAGTGCCAAAATCAAGTTTGATGACAGTGTGGCACAACTAGAATTCCTGCCCATTGCTAGTGGAATATAAATTGGTGCAATCACTTTGGAATTTATATTACAGCTAAACATACGCCAATTCTATGACCAAGTGTGACTCTGTCTTTCCCCTAGGTAGATACCCTGCCGAATATTCACCAGATGACAGGGACTGAAATCTTTATGGCATCACTATTCATAATAGTCCCAACCTGGAACAAAGTAAATGCCCTGCGGCAGTGGAAGGATCCTAAAGATAACATCCAGTGACAGAAAACAGACTCAAAGGAGTGAATACTATATTAACTCCATTTTTTTGAAATTGAGAAAGAGGCAAAAGTTGATTACGTCAGAAAGGAGGAGAGTGGTGACCGTAGGAAGGAGGGCAGGTAATGCTTAGAAGAAACCACAAGTTGTCCTCTGGGGTACTGCTGATAAATAAATGACAAGCAATAGATATTGGAGTATATGAGGAAGCTATTTGGTTTAGAACCAATTCTGTCTGACTTTGTTTTTCCAAAAGGGTCTAACGTGGTCTGTTGAGCATGCACTATGCATCTGCTTTAAACATTTACTACATTCCAAAGACAAGAATGATGCCCTTAAAGATAAGGATATAGATTCCCCCCATATTGGCACTTCCTTAAGTATGGCATCTTCCTGGGAATTAGGGATTAATTACTGACCTGCTGTGCTCACCTTCTGACCACTGACCTGCTGAACACCGACCTGCTGTGCCAGCTAAGCATCTCGTGACAGCATAAAAGAGATAATGCTGTTATACGTGATGTATGCTTTTTGTTCCAAGGCAGTATATAACCACTCAGCACTTCTTTGGTGCCCTTCCTTCCTTGGGCAAGAAAGGCCCTGGGCTATAGTCCTAAGACCTGGCTCATAATAAACTCACCTCAATTTTGATTTATAGAGTGATTATGTATTATTTGCATTGACGTTGTGAATGACCTATTTTTAAAATTTTGTGCTGTTTTTAATTTGGGAGGCGTTTAATTTGTGAAAGTATATGTTACACTTCAATTAAGAGTCTTCTAGGAAGATTTTAAATACAACTAAACAGAACTACTTCAAAACAGCAGATTAGATACAATAAAGAGTAAATTTGAAAATGTAAAAATAGGTCTGAAGATTTTATCTGAAGTGCAGCACAAAGAAGCAAGGAGATGAAAAATATGAGAAAAGTTAAGACACAACATAGAAAAAGAACATCTGATGTAGGTCTAAACAGAGTTACAGAAGAAAATATAAAAAATAGAGGATGTGCACTATTCAGAAGGGCGGTTAATTACCCAAATCATCAGATTCCAGAACAACAACAAATTTCAAGCAACATATGTAATAAGAAATCTACCTGAATATGTAGAATAGAGAAACAGCAGAACACCAAGGGAAAAGAGATGATCTTTAAAGTAACCAGACAAGAAAAACAGATTACTTCTCACAAACAACAACAAGAGCCGAAAGATAATTAAATTATATCATCAAAGTCCTTAGTTAAAATGATCATAAATAATGTTAAACCCAGGGAAAGTACTAGTAAGGATAAAGGAGTAAATAAAGAAAATGCAAGATAAACAAAAACCCAAAGCAAAAAGTCTAGGGATGTGCCATGGGGGAAAAAGAAGGAAGATGATCTCAGAAACATTTTGAACTGCTAAGATAATGCCAAGACAAATTCTTTACCAATACAGTAAAAAAATTTTTGAAAAATAATTACAATCTCCTGGAAAGTATGATTTTTTAAAACCATTTGAAGAAAATGAAAATAATTAACAGATCTGTAATAAAAGTGATCATGTATTCCACTTTGCTGATGTCAGTTCTAGTCTCTCCCCTTTGTCCCAGTGCAAATATCAATAGTGACTTTTTTCTCTCTCAAAAGTGAACTGGTTGGATAACAAATTTTATTGTCACTTGCCTA
Organism: Equus caballus; assembly: GCF_041296265.1. Taxonomy (NCBI): domain Eukaryota; kingdom Metazoa; phylum Chordata; class Mammalia; order Perissodactyla; family Equidae; genus Equus; species Equus caballus. Next base: position 4,990,603 of record NC_091701.1, on the reverse strand, counting down.
AGGCTTTGGTATCAATTATTAAGCACCTGAAAGTAAATTATATCAAGTACATAAAAGTTCTCACAAGAAAAAACATAATACACAACTAATATGAGGTGATAATGTAACATCTTAGAAGATAAGGCCTGCATGATAAAGGTTAATTAGGAGAAAATTTTATTTTTGAATATGAATACAAATTGCTAAAAAAAAAATAGCAAACAAGATCCAGCAAGTTATTATTAAAAAAAGACAAAAGATTCAAGAACAGTTTAACATTAGAAAATATATTGATATATTTAACAGATTAAAAAAGAATTAATACAATGGTTTAAATAAAATTTAAAACATGTTCATGATTAAAAACAAATAACTTTCAGCAAATTAGGCATACACAGACCACCTTTAAGGATATCAGGCAAATGCTTATATTCTAGCACTGCTTATGTGTAACATCTTGATAGTAGTCCTAGCCAGTACTGTGAGCTATCCAGTTAGCTAGCTAGTTATTGTGTATATATAAATATAGTATAATATATATTACTATATATAACATAATTACATAGTTATATATAGCTAAATATGAAAAAGAGATAAAAATATCATTATTGTGAGATTCTAAGTTAATCTATATGTAAAATACCAGAGAATCTAAACATAAATTATTAGAATTATTTTTTTGAAGTTCAAAAACATTGATGTCAGCAAAATGGCAGAGTAGGCAACTCTAAACTCCTATTCCTCCATAGAAACATAGAAAAACAAACAGAAATTTTCCAAACCAACTTTGTCAGAACTCTGGAAAACAGCAAAAGGTTTATAGCAGCCAATGAACACAGCATCAAAAAAAAGACAAGTTAAAAATACTATGAAAGGGCGGTCTGGTGGCGCAGCGGTTAAGTGCACACATTCCGCTTTGGCAGCCCAGGATTCACCAGTTCGGATCCTGGATGCAGACATGGCACCGCTTGGCAAGCCATGCTGTGGTAGGCGTCCCACATATAAAGCAGAGGAAGATGGGCACGAATGTTAGCTCAAGGCCAGCCCTCCTCAGCCAAAAGAGGAGGATTGGCAGCAGTTAGCTCAGGGCTAATTTTCCTCAAAAAAAAAAAAAAATTGTGAAAGCTTTGTGGTGTTTTCACTTGCCCTTGCCCCACCCTCTCCCCAGTTTGGTGCATCTACTGATGGTAGCCCACATTTCCGGTGTGGAACCCTAGACCCTGGTTCCAGAGGGAGCAAAGTGGATCTTATTCATAATTTATTCTGCTTGTCTGTTCTAAGCTGTCTGGGGCCTCCCTGAAGACTGAGACCAAATGCTTGTCTCTGTTTCTCCTAACTCAGAACTCAATCAGGGTGGGAAAGCAGTGGATATTTTTTCAAAACACTGTAAGGTGAACAAAATCCCAAAATTTCCTGTAATAAGAAACATACAGTAGACTATGTAAAACTGGGGATGAAAAACTAGGAAGAAAGTTTGGGAAATTAGGCCCTTCAGTAGTGCCTGTGTGTACTAGGAATTTAGAAACTCACACAGATGCACACAGAAGGACAGATGCTTGGAAATTACCTGAGAAGGCCCCAGTCTTTCATCTCTGCCTGATTGCTAGGCTCAGTGTAAGCAGGAATTAAGTGAATGCTGAGCCAGAATTGTAAATGCCTTGCCTAAGTATTGAAGAAGAGTCATGGCAGAGAATTAATCTGCAAAGACTAGGGAAGGTGGGGGGTTATATTTTGCTTTATTTTTCTCTTTAGCTGCAAGTGTTCAAGAAAATTTCTGTCAAAACATTAGCTGAACACAAGCTAAAGGAACAGAGAGTTTAGTGACCACACATATTGAGGAATACAGTCTCTGCAAAAATAGTTTGGAAAGGTCACTAGACAAATAAGCAACTGCAGCCTTCAACAATCAAAACCAGCAAACCCACGACAGGGAGAAGAATCTATTTCCTGAGTCACTACATTATAATATTCAAATGTCCAGTTTTCAACAAAAAATGAAAAGTTATAGAAAGAAACAGGGAAACATGGCCCATTAAAAGGAATAAAATAACTTGACAAAATATTCTTGATTAAGCCAAGATAATAGACCTATTAGGCAAATATGTTAAATCAACTGTAATAAATATGCTCAAAGAGCTAAAGAAAATCACAAACAATGATTTAAAGGAAACCATAAAAATAAAGTGTAAACAAAATTATAATATCAATAGTGATATGACAATTATAAAAAGGAAAAAAATAGAAATTCTGGAATGGAAAGTACAATAACTAAAATGACAAATTCACGAGAGGAGTTCAACAGCAGATTTGAACAGAAGAAAGAACCAATGAATTTGAGTGCAGAACAATTTGAGGTATTGAGTCTGCAGAGAAAAAGAAAAAAGAATGAAAAGAATTGAATGAAACCTGTGCATATTTGATGAAAGGCAGAAGTTTACACATACAAAGAAGCTTAACGAATTCCAGGTATAATACTCAAAAAGATCCACACCAAGATGTATCATAATCAAACTGTCAAAAGTCAAAGACAAAAAGAGCATTTTGAAATGAGGAAAAGAAAGCAACATGTCAGATACAAAGAATTCTCGATAAGATTAAGAGCCAGTTTCTCATCAGAAACCGTAGAGGCAGTGGGCCTTTATAGTTAAGTGGGCCTCCATATTTAAGGGGTTGAAAAGAAAAACAGCCAACCATCCTCCCCCAAAAATGCAAGTAATTTTAGTTCCTGTCAAATTTCATTTCTTTGCCAAGATTTTAGGAGGCATCTGTTTCCTCCTTCATGGTCTATTTCTCCTTCCACTGACAGAGCCTTTACATGTGTGTACAGTTGAACTCGCCCTCTTGTGCTTCCAACATCATCATAAGAGCAGTGCCAGGTGGCCACCGCTCTCCAGCCTGGGCTCCAGATGCTTGGACAGAGCCATCCAAGTCAGCTGGCAGGACTGCAACCTGAAGTATTCGCTCCAGACACCATGGTCTCCCTGCAGACCTGAGAAGAGTTTCAATAGCAGTTACCTGCAAGGCAACTTTTTAGTTAAAGTGACTTATTTAGGGAGAGCATTGTCAAAGCCACCACTGAAGGCTGAGCACGTTTTTGTACTCATAATTCTCTGTGGCCTCAGATTATGTGAATAATCACATCATTCACAGATTACGTAACTGCGGCATTCTCCTGGTAACATGTATGCTTTTGTTGCCATTCTTAAAATGTCCAATATTAGAATAAAATAACAATATCACTTTTTTCAAGTATCTACTCAAATACTACCTTTTAGTTAGATCTTCCCAGATGAACTTGTATAAAATAGCCATGCACCATCTTCACACTTAGCATTTTACTAATTTATTTGCTTATTGACTGTCTCTCCTCTGAACAAAACAAACTACTAAAGAGCAAGGATCTTTGTCTATTTTATTCATCTCTGTATCCTCAGCACCAAAAGCAAAGCACAGGGTAGGAGTCTAATAAATAGTTGCTAAATGCATGATGCAAAAGTCCCTTAACGATGCAAGCATCTAATTTTCATGAAACCCTACAATATAGTTCTTACTTCCTGCTGCTTTGATCTCTCGTTTCATAGATAGTAAACTGAGACTGAGAGTAGCTCACAAAATTACAGGTAGTAGAATACATGCAATCACAGGGCAACCAAATGTGCCTTATTGCAATCCAATCCGGTGCTCTCTCCACACTTTGCAGATATTTCCCAACTTATGCCCGTGACTAACAGAACTTTAGATGTAGACCAGGATGGAAGAATCAAAAGAAATTCTAGGACTCCTGCTACTTACAAGGGGAAAGCTAACTTTTCCATGTCCAACTTAACCAACAGACATCACCTCCCCAGCCACGAATAGCCTGAAGTCTGAAGCAGAGGGAGAGGACCTTCAGCCTCAGTCATGCTTATAAGAAATTAGTTTTAATATATATAAAACATGACATTGTATTTTCACTTTAGAAACTGTCAGCAGTATTTGTATTTGATTCAGTCTTATTATGAATAACCACAGCTTTGCTTTTTCCACTCTGAGGACCATGATTCATATGGTAGAACCAGGAAGAAAGGACCTCATCAATATATCCCTATGGATACTCAGAGGAGTCACTTAATTCAGCCCTTTGTCACAGCAACAATTAGTTGAGAATAATAGAGAGTAAATTTATAGAATAAGAATATATGCACCATACTATGAAAACTCATATACCACAGAACTCTATAATACCCATGTTTTCTCATCTGTTTCTATTTCCTCATCACTTGAAGACCTCTCTTCGAAGTTTCTTATTTTTATCTGCATTTCTCTTTGAGCACTGAAAAAGTTTTTGCTGTACTTTTGTGTGTGTCCTGCTTTATAGCTGCTTCACGTGATCTATAATAAAAGACTCTTTAGAATTTAATGTAATTACTAATACAGCTGGGTTTAAAGTTATCAGTTTATCATTTATTTTCTATTTTTTCCTATCTAGTCTACAATACCTTTTCATTCTTTCTTGACTTCTTTTGACTCAATCAAGTAATATTTTTATCATTCCATTTGTCTCTCTATTAGCTTAATATAAATTATTTTACTCTTCTTTAGGTGGCTACTTGATGTTTGACTTATTACAGTATAATATAAATAAACATCTTAGACATTGTCAATATTTTCAGACAATTTTAACTCCCCCAACAAATGCCAACAAAATTGGCATTATTATTCGTAATGTATTTTAATTATACATTGACATTAAACTCTACAAGACACATTGTTTCCTATAATCAACATAAGTTTAAATTTACCTTTCTTATATATACTATTTATTCATTTCTGTATTTCCATACTTTCATCTAGGATTATGTTCCTTCTGTCTAAATAACTCCTTTAGAATTTCTTTTAATGTAGCTCTGGTTATGAATTTTCGGTTTTTGTTTGTCTGAAGGTATATTAATTTTACCTTCATTTTTAAAGGATACTTTGTTGGATATAAAATTATATGTTGGCATTTCTTTTATTAACACTTATTAAATGCTGTTACATGTGTCTAGCTTCAGTAATTTAAGAAGACAACTGCAAGTTTTATTGCTGCTTTTTGGATGTAATATATTGTATTTTCTCTATCTCATTTGAAATTGTCTCAGTGACTTTGGTTTTTAGCAGTTTTACTCTGAGGTGCCTAGTTTTATGTTACTCTGCCTTTATTCTACTTGGGGTTTGTAAATCTTAAATCAGTGGTTTGATGGCTTTAAACGGGTTTGGCAAATTATTTGCTAGTATCTCCTCAAATATTGCTTCTGCCTCAGTCACACTCTCTTCTTCTGGGACTCCAGTCATACATATATTAATCACTTTCACTGCTTCCCATGTGTCATTTATGTTCTTTTCTATATTTATATTATTTTTTCTCTATATACTTCAATGTGGATATTTTCTACTATTTTATAGTTTTCTCAATCTTCTCATTAGCTCTTTCTCAATATGCTATTAAACTAACGTGTTGGGTTCTTAATTTCATATATTATAATCTTTACAATATCTGTCTTTAATTTCACGAACGCTAAGTCTCTGTAGAAATTCTCCTATTTGTCACCTATTTTGTTGAACATATTAATTACAGTTATTTAAAAGAGTGTTTCTGATGATTTTGATAACTGAGGTTTCATGTGGGTCTGTTTTCATGATCTTTTTTTCCTTCCTTTTTAAAACATTTAATTCAGACTCCTGGTATACCTAGTAATTTTAATTGAATGTCAGACAACGTGCGTTAAAATTTATACAGATAATTTAAGGCTCCAGCTGATGCCGTCTTCCTCCCACAAAGCATCAATTTGGGTAGACAACCTCAGTTCAGTCTGGGTTGAGCTTGTTTGAAGGCGGGTTTCAGAGTTTTCTGAGAGCTGGCTTATATCTGTACTGCTACTTCTGGGTTCATCCTTACTCCCACTACTGGAATTTGGGGTGTTCACCAAGATCCTTTCTCTTCAATGGGCCCAGAACTTTTGTTTATTTCCTCAGCCTGGTGAGACTGCTAAGAGCTCTGCTCATCTCCCTGTTCCCTTATCTATTTCTTTCCTCCTGCTTTTGTAACCCCTCTGCTTACAGATGAGCAAACGTCTTCAAAGGAAGAGTGGACAGATGGTTTTACATATCTCAGTGCACTTCTCTTTCTCTGGCCTCTTGGTATATCCTCAGAAGACTGACTTGGAGTCCAGGAGTCCAAGTTTAATTTCACAGCCCCATGAGGCTGCACAAAGATTAGGGGAGCATTCCAGCCAGTAGTCACTTCTTTCTGCTTGGCTTCTGAGCTTCTGAGTCCCATTCCACTAACGAGCTGTCAAATGCCTCAGTGGAAAATCCCTCTGGAAAGTTGGACCCACCTAAACATGCTTTTCTTTTCTCTCAGATCCTGGCCTTTTAAGTTCTGGCTGGATTTAGTCCTCTAAACTTTCAAAAGTTTTGTTTTTGTGTTTTGTTTACATTTTGTAGTTCTCCTCAGTGGAAGCACTGGCCAATAACAAGTGCTCTGCTCTTACCAGAAAAGGAAAATCTAAAGGTTCCTTATAGACTATAGCTTTTATGATCAATATTCTCACAGCAGTTGGAGTCCTTCAAATGCTCTGTGAAAATCTACCTTCTTGCTTCACTTAATACCCAGGAAAGACAAAAGCACCTTTCTCTTTGTGTCTTTGTTCCACGTTATTTTTCTCCCTACCCATTTTCCCAAATGATGGTTGCTCTGCCTTCCGTTATCTTCAGTCTGTGGTGATACAAAGTGTTGTAGTCCATACTTTCCTATGGGAAGAGCCAGTGCTTATTTGGACTCTGAGATGAAAACCACTCATTTTGAAGAACGATGGATATTATCACACCATGAAATCTTCCCTCATGGCCATAAAAGCTTAGCAGCACTACCGTTTAATCATTGCATTTCTAGTAACATGAAAAACACAACTGTACACTCCCTAACTCTAAGCCTGCCTAACTTACTGGTTGTAATGGAGTCTCTGGAACTCCAATGAGACCCCTTCTACAAGTCCAAATACGCACATCCCAGCTGCCTGGACTATTCACAGCTGTATCTATGACTGGGCATTACCTTCAGCAATCAGGATCACAAGTCCAAGGTTATGACACTACCAAGGAAGCTGATACAGAGAAACAAAGACCTAGTTCCTATGAAGAGTTGTCCAGCTCAAGAGCTTCCCATGGCTTGGCTGGGGTCTTAGTTGAACCCCATTGCAGGTCAGCTTTTGTCTCTGGCTAATTCTGATTTCTCACTTCATTAGAGGTTTATTTTCTGTGATCACACCTCAAAAAGCCTTTTGCATGCCATTCCCATCTCAGAGTCTATTTTCAGGGAACCTACTTTAAGAGATTGACCTAATGTTTGCTATGATCTATGAGTACTACACTTCCTGGTCCCCACACCAGTGTGGTGTCTCTATAATGTCATCTTCAACCCTAAGCAGGTGACATCCAACTGCCTAGATGTGTCCTGCCTGCTCAGGGGCAGTTTGAGTCAAAGCAGGAAAAGGTTGGTAAGAAAATCATGACATGCTCACATAAGCTCATTTTTAACCAGCCCTACTCTGGAGTTTACACGGTAAACACAGTAGCGTGAACAACAGGAGTTAATTGAAGCTAAATGTTTATTTGCCAGCTTTGATAATGAGCCTATTGTAAAAACAGGCACAGAAGAGCATGTGGACTGAGCAGATAGGAGCTCAGGATAGAATGGTGAGAGTTTCCATCTTGCTATCTTTAATGATTTCTGGGCTCAAAAGAGCACTAATTATAATTGGTTTGATTTACTCTTGCCTTCCAGAAATCATGAGGTTAGGACACACCACTGGAGGAAACTACAGAGCAAGATTTCACTTCAGAGAAAATTCAAAATTAAAAGGTAACCAAAATACTAATAATTAACCAGTTGACTGAAGATAGCTATAACTCTCAATTATTTCATATCTTATAATTCTAACAGAGTAATTGATTTTCATTGATTCAAATCGTGCAAGAATTTTGAACAGAAGGAAATTTAAATTCATTGCAAACTGTTTGCTGGAAATTTCTGGTCACATTGATGGATGGTTGATTTGGGAAGCAGTCAACATTTCTATAGATATAAGACTTACTATTAACCAGCTTGTAAAATGCCCTTTCCTGCTAAATGCCAAGTGGCCTATGTTACATAACCTGCCCTACTTTCTTTCCGTGTTTCTCTTTTTAACAGTCTTGCATTTAATACAAACACTTTTAAATCTGTATTCTGATACAGGCTTAAATTATGTTACCTTGGAGCATCAAAATATTTAATCAGTTTCTGAAAGCTACATTAGAAAACGTTCAGCATTATTTCTACTCAATCATGAAAACTAGCGTTTTGTCAAACAAAACCCTTGTGAGACTAAAGTACAAAGGGAAAATAATAAAGTTTGAAGGTAGTGAAGGTGAGAAGTTTAAGAAGACTTTACCATGGAGACTTGTGGAAGTCATGCAGGCTTATCTGGATAGCCTTCACCCCTCATTAGAATGAAGGTCCATGAAGATAAGGACTTTCTTGTAAGCTACTTAGACTAGTACTTTGTACATAGTAAGGACTCAGTAAATACTGATTGGGTTAATAAAAGAAAGGCTGAAAGAAAGCTATATGACTAATTTTCCCTAACAGTGAAACAGAAAAGATGCATCAGATTTATTTAAAAGAACAGAAAAGAAAATTTTCATAGGAAGGGCATAAGGTTCTTATATATTCAATATGCTATCTATGGCAGTGAAAGCACTACAAGATAAAAGCCATAAGGATTCCTACACTCGGTAAAGCTGATGATAGTGTTGATCATGAAAAAGTATCTGTGGAAGATGTTCTGATAACCCTGGTTTAGGATAGCAGAATAAGGACATCTTTCTAGAAATAAACTTTGAAAGAAGAAAAACAACAATTAAAGATAACAACTAAAATAGAAAATACTTAAACCCATAAAATACAATATATAAAGCAAGCATGCCAAATATTGGAAATATTGATCCAGGATAATATAGGTTGTCTAGTGAACATATTGATCTCTTCAGGTTTATGAAAGGATTAGAAGTCCGCAAAATGTGTTTTATACCCCAAGGAACAAACTAATAATTCCTCTTTAAATTGAAACAAAAAGATTAAGTTGTCCAACCATCTAGAGGTTTATCCCTGAACCCTGCTTGACGTTCATAGAAGGACAAATACTATGGTGCTAGACAAGAAAGTACCAGGTGTTCAGGGGAAAAAAATCACTGTTGAGATGGAATGACGGAGAGAAAACTGTGGCTGGTAAACAGCTCTGCAGCTACTGGATCTTTGTGAGCTCAGAAGAAGTACAGGTTAAATCACACACACGCACACGCACAAACACAATCACTTTACTCAGCACTTTATTCCACAGCAGAGCCATGTTTGAGGACAGATGAGCTTTTCATGGACAAGAAAGTGCCCCTCAAATTGTTGAAGTTCTGCAGTAACTACTTTTGGCATCTTCTTGACACTGTATGTTTTCAAAACGTCCATTAAGACTTACTCTCCACCATCTCTTTCCTCTACTACCTTTAAAATATGAATGCAAATTAAAAAGAAAATATTAGCATATCTGTTAAAAATATTCAAAATAAAAAGCGAGAAGAGGGAAAAAAACCTAGACAATTAATTAATATACCAGACATATTACACAATCTACATGATAAAAATTTTGATCAATATTTCTCTACGAAATTAAAGAAATAATATATGGTCTCTATAAATCAAGAACTCAGGAAAAGATACAAGATCTCTGATAAAAAAAAGTTATAAAACAATAAAATGTAATAAACAGTGGGTTTGGGAATATAATCATTAAGTTTCCAGGAAGATGTTAGGAATGGCAATATAGTTTTTTAATTTCTCTGATTCCTCTAAAATACACACACACACACACACACACACATACAAATGCACATACACACAATGCAACCAAAATAAACTGAATAAAAACACACAGACAACACATATGATAAAATTTGGAGAGCATGTATCCTACAGGTCACAAAAGAGAAGCAAGGAAAACCACCAACACCTACAAGAGCCACGTGGAGAAAGACAACAGGGCTTACCATAAGCATGAAAACAGGAAAACTTCAAAGTTAACAACAAGCATTCACTGCAAAGTGGGACAAATCAAGTAAGAAGAGCAGCCAAAACTTAGGGGGAGCCCTGAGGTGTCCAATTCGGATGACTACCAGAGAACCTTGATGCTGGAGGAACATGGGTTTTATGAAATCTCCAAATTTACAAACCAAATCTCCATTTCAGGATGAATCCGTCTTTGGAAGAGAAACTGCTGGAGATAGAACCTACACTAAACAACAGAAACAAGTGAAAAAGAAGATCCAAATAGAAGCAGGAACAGAAGCAGGGAAGGCAGATCGCAGAAAGCATGAGAGCCCGTTTTTATCTCTTTGTGAAACAACAGGAATGGGATTTCCAGAGAAGTAAAGCTGCAGAAGTAATTCTGATGCATTTCTCTCTTCAAAGGTGTAGGAAACTTTCATACAATGAAAATAGTCTCAGAAAGATGTGGCCAGAGAATGAACCGAGAGAAATTAAGAGTAAGTTAGACACTAAGTAAAGGCAACATAAATTACAATTAGAAAATACTAAAAAAATAGGTGAATAAGTAAAGGATGATTTGAAAAGAGAGGTCATGGAATTCAGGAAGGTTATATAAAAAAAGAAAAACATCATTTCAGAAGTAAATAACTAACAAAAATAAGATAAGCGTAACAGATCAAAATTTGCAATAGGAAGGGGAAATTATTTAAAATAAGAAAAAAGAAGTGGAGAGAAAAAAGATCCAAGAGAGAGTAATAGACATAGAAAAGAGACAAATGAAATCCAGTATACCTAGCTTTGGAGTTCCCAAAGAAGAAAACAAAAACAAGGAATGAAACAAAGAGTAAAAGTATAAGTCAAGAAAGCTTTTCTGAATTAAAATACTACTTTGATCTATATACTAAAATAGCATGTCACACACCTGTGAAATCTACCAAATAACCAACACTGAGACATATTAAACTAAAATTATTGTAACACAAAAAGGAAAGCATCCTTTGACAAAAGACCAAATAATTTATAAAAGAAACGTGTGGCCATAGATTTTTATATATCAAGATTTTTATACCAACATTTTATATCACAAGACATTTAAGGTATTCAAGAAAATAAAATATAAGCCATGGGCTTATATCCAATGAAACTGATATTCAAGTACAATAGTCAACAGAACAGTTTTATTTCTATACAAGAATACAGGAAATATTCCATCCATGATTCTTTCCAGAAGAATCTAAAGGATGAGCCTCAGACAACCTAAATGACTGAACTTACATCAAGGCAGGTTTTGAACATGAAATATGTGTTTTCTCATGTATGTAAGTCATGATTATAAGGAACACCATGGAATAAGCACTGACAATGTGCTACCTAAGCATTTAGCTTAACTATCAAAACTAGGTGGAAGTGATCAACTAGAATAGTGGAGTGATGACCATAGTGAACTGCTCTCCCACAAAAACAATGAAAAAAATCCCACTGGCAAAACAAAACTAACCATTAAGCAAATTCAGAACTCTGGAAATTAACCAAAGACACAGAAAACTAAAAATCATTTTTCTAAGAGAAACTACTGAAACTCCATAACACAGCAGAGTATATGACCTTATAATTTGGGGTTATTCTCATGTCCCTTCCTCCCAGCTTATTAGTGTGGTAGCCATGCAAAGCCAGTATTCTTACAGACAACCAAGGTGACTGATCTATTCTGAAATCCCATTATAAGCACCATCTTCAGGGCACAGTAAATATGCGTCTGAATTTCTAGCTGCCAGGAAACTCTCTATTCCCAGGCTTTGTGGCTCTTCAATTTGACTGAGAGCTCAGCTTATGGTGAGGGGAGGAGTCTACCCTTAGGTCATTACCAAAGTAATATCAATCTCTTGACAATATTGCAGCTGCCTAAGGCTATGATTTGTTTTGCTTGTGGCAAACAAGTGCCTAGCCAGGAATATAAGAGGAAATGGTGGAGCATAAGATGACCATAGGGAACTTGAAAAACTCTGATATATTCTTGGAGATATCAAAGTCTGCGCTCATGCACAAGGCTGTGCTTATGCCCAGCAAGGACTTGGTAAAAGATAAGACACACTCCTCTGGCTGAACTTGAAACCCGCATGTGGAAGAAGTGAAAGCTAAGACTGTCTTGTTAACTGCCTGAAGTTTCAAGGTGTGCCTTCTTACACAGATCCCTGCAGCAAAGAGAGGAAGAAAAATAAGCAAGGCACTTAAGGAAATCTAATCTGCAGTGGCGGGCTATTACATAGAACTGATTTGGGGATGAACTCTAGGAAGTTAAGCATAACAAAGAACAAAAACATTTTGAAAAATAACAGAGATCTCAATGACTTAAATTGCAGAGAATACAGAATCTATCAAATTAGTCCAGATAACTATCTAAACAAAAAAGCACCAACAAGAAAATAAATAGCAGGAAAAAAAACCAGTAAGAGCACACAAAACTGGGGAGGGGAAAGGGATCTGACTAGAATTGCTACAATATATTATCTAAAGTATCCAGTTCACCAAAAAATTATGAGAAATATGAAAGTATGCCACATACATGGGGAAAAAGAGTACCAAACAGAAAATGTTCCTGAGAGGGGACAGACTTTGGACTTAGTCGACAGAAACCACAAAGTAGTTCTTATGAATATATTCAAATAACAAAAGAAATGATGGCTAAAGAATAAATGAGAACTATGTTTGGTCAAATAGAGAATATCAATAATTATATTGAATACAACATCTCAATATTGATAATGATACGGAAATTGTAAAACAACACTAAATAGAAATCTTGGAGTTGAAAAGTACAATGATTAAAATGAAAAAGTCACTAAAGGAGGTCAATAAGAGGTTTGAGCAGGCAGGAGAAAGAATATGTGAACTTGAATGTAAGTCAAGAGAGATTATCCAGTCTGAGAAGCAGAAAGAGAAGGAATAAACAAAAAAGGAATAAAGCCTGAGACACGTCCAGCAAACAAACATGCACATAATAGGAGTCCTAGAAGAAGAAGACAAGTAAAAAAGGGTAGAAAAAACATTTGAAGAATCATGGCCTGAAACTTCTCAACTTTGACTTAAAATATTTATACATACAAGAATCTCAACAAATGCCAAGTAAAATAAAACAAGCGAAAAAATCCATATCTGGAAAAATTATAGTCAAACTGACAGAAGGAAAATTTTGAAAGCAGCAAGGGAAAAATGACATCACGTACAAATGATCCTTAATAAAATTAATAGCTTACTTCTTCTTGGAAACCATGGAGACTAAAGGAGAATATGATGTCTGTCTTCAAAGAGTTGAAAGAAAGACTGTCAGCTAAGAACGCCACATCCAGAAAATCTAGCCTTCAAAAACAAAGGCGAAATTAAGACATTCCTAGATAAACAAAAACCGAGACACTGTGTCACTAGCAAACCTGTCCTACACAAATACTGAAAGGAGTCTTTAGGCTGAAATGAAATGACACTAGATAGCAACTTAATTCCACACCAAAAAATAAAGAGCACTAGTAAAGGTAACTAGGCAGATGTTATGAAAGACTGTGTAAATATAGTTCTGTCTGTAACTTTTCTCCTTATATCTGATTCAAAAGACAACAGCAAAATGCAATATTTATAAAATAGTGTTGAAAGGTTTAAAATGTTAAAACTTGTAATTTTTAAAACAATAATAACATAAAGGATAGAAGTTAGAAAAGGAAATATATTGAAGGAACGTTTATGTATAATGAGAAAATAATTTTAAAAATATTAAAAGAGGAGAGTGGCGTCAGCAACATGGTGGAGTGAGCAGTTTTGTTTGTCTCTCCCCCTTTGAACTACAACTAATTGGACATTCACTGATCAACAAAGGATACCCACACAGCACCTCAGGCTGCCTGAGAGACCCATGCTGCTATACATCAGAAGATGGATGGACTACCCCCATGGAGGAGGTGGAGATGGGTGAAAACTCTCTGGCTCCCAGACAGCCTAGTACCTGTGAGTGACTCTCTCCTGGCTGACACGCTCATAGTACCACCATATAACCAAGGGTAGGCATGCACATCGGCAGTGTGACTGTGGAAACAGGTGACTACAGCCCTAAGCACCCCATGATTGCTCCTTAGTCCAGTGAGAAAATCCATGGTCCCACAGTGGCTGCAGGAAAAGTCTCTGGTCAGCCCTAGTGGAGAGGCCCTGCCCTCCAAACACAAAGGCTGGGAGGCCTTGGGGAAGGAGTGGCTCAGCTGATTGAGCAACCCACTGGCTGCATTAAACACACACAGACCTGCTTTGGCCCGAGGAGGCAAGTAAGATCCAGTGGGACCACATGAGTGGGTGGTAACAATCTGGAGCCCCAGAGTGACTGATTGTTGGTCCAGGGGGAAAATATCCATGGTCCCACAGTGGCTTCAGAGAAAGTCTCTGGTCGGCCCTAGTGGAGAGGTCTGCCCACCAAACACAAAGGCTGGGAGGCCCTAGGGCCAAAGTAATTTGGCTGGGTGAGCAACCTGCTGGCTGCATTAAACACCTACAGCTCTGATGCGGCCCTGAGGGTGCAAGTGAGACCCAGAGGGACTGCGTGAGTAAGTGGGACAATCTGGAGCCCCAGCATGACTGCTCCTTGATCCAGTGGGAAAATCCAAGGTCCCACACTAGCCACAGGCGAGCGTCTACTCAGCCTTAGTGGAGAGGCACTGTACACCAAGCACAAAGCCTAGGCAACCTAAGAGCAGAAGTGGCACAGTTGGGTGAGCTAACCACTGGCTGCATTCAGTACTCATACCTCTGCTGTGGTCCAGAGTGGACAAGTGAGATCCTGCAGGACCTGACAGTGGCAGAGCTGCAAGTCTGGGTGAATCAGCTCCCCAGTGCTGCAAAAGCCTGTAACACCACTATAGACCCTAAGTAGGGAGCGTGTCTAGGTGCTCTGTAAGAACAGGCACCAGCAACTCGAAGTCCCCTTGCAATTGTTCCCACAGCTGATGGGAGATCTCACAGGGCCACTGCAATCCCGAGGAGGGGCCAAGGATCATTCAAGAACAGCTGACAGGGATTCTAGTTGGTGCAGATTACATAGCTGCTGCCCCCTTCCCCCAAAGGAAGCAAGTGGACACAGTAACCAAACTCTATCTCTATGCAGAGGCATAAATCCACACCATCAAGCAGTATGAGAAAATATGTTAAATCTCCAGAACAGAAGGAAAATGACAAGTACAGAGAAAACAATCCCAAAACACAGAAATCTACAACCTAAGTGACAACGAATTCAAAATAGTTATCATTAAAAGACTCAATGAGTTAAAAGACAATACAGATAGACAACTCAAAGAATTCAGGAGCTACATCACAAAAGAGCTTGATACTATAAAGAAGAACCAATCAGAAATGTTGGAGATGAAGAACACAGTAGTGGAGATTAAGAAAAATCTGGACTTCCTGAACAGTAGGGCTGATAACATGGAGGACAGAATTAGCAATTTGGAGGATGGGAATACAGAAATGCTTCAGATACAGGAGGAGAGAAAACTAAGACTAAAAAGAAATGAAGAAGCTCTCTGAGAAATATCCAACTCAATTAGGAAATTCAGCATAAGGATTATAGGTATCCAAGAGGGAGAAGAGAAGAAGGCCGCAAAAAGCCTGTTCAAAGAAATGATGGCTGAGAACGTCCCAAACCTGAGGAGAGAGATGGAACTCCATGTGGCAGAAGCTAACAGATTTCCAAACTTTATCAATGTAAAAAGACCAACCCCAAGGCATATAGTGGTGAAGCTTGCAAAAGTCAATGACAAAGAGAAATATTAAGGGCAGCAAGGCAGAAGAAAATAAGCTACAAAGGAACCCCCCCATCAGGGTGTCAGCAGATTTCTCAGCAGATACGTTACAGGCTAGGAGAGAGTGGAATGATATATTTAAAACTCAGAAGGACAAAAACTTGCAGCAAAGGAATACTCTATCCAGCGAAAACATCCTTCAAATATGATGGAGAAATAAAAACTTTCCCATGTAAACAAAAGTTAAGGGAGTTCATTGCCACAAGACCCCCCTCCCCAACACACACACACACACACACACACACAAGAAATGCTCAGGAAGACCGTCATACCTGGAAAAAGAAAAAAAGAAATGGGTTATAAAACCCCGAGCAAAGGAGATAAGTAGAAAGACAAAACCAGAAAATTTCAGCTATCCATAAGAACAGGTTAGCAAATGCTTAAGTATAAAATTAAAGATAAAAGGAAGAGAAACATCAAGAATAAATATAATCTTGTCATTTTAACCACAAACTCACAACACAAGAAAGGAAAAAAAAAGATCTGACAATAACAACCTAGAAGGGGAAGAGGAGAGGGATGGAAGGTCTTAATCTAAGAAAATAACAGGCTATCATAAAATAAACTATCTCATCTTATGAAAACTTTTATATAAATCACATGGTAACCAATAAACAACTAACTAGAATAGAGACGCAAATTACAAATAAGAAGAAAACCAACATAGAAAACTACTTACCTGAATTGGTAGTCCAAAATTCATGGGACAAGAAACAAAGGAAAGGCAAGAGAACCAGAAAATAGGTGATAAAATGGCAGCATTAGGCCCCCATATTTCGATCATAACTCTAAATATAAATGGATTGAACTCTCCAATCAAAAGACACAGAGTGGCAGGAGGGATTAAAGAACAAGACCCAACAAGATGCTGCCTCCAGGAAACACACCTCAGCCTCAAAGACAAACACAGACTCAGAGTGAAGGGATGGAAGATGATACTCCAAGCTAATAGTGATAATAAGAAAGCAGGTCTTGCTGTACTTATATCAGACAAAGTAGACTTCAAGGCAAAACAGGTAAAGAGAGACAAAGAGGGGAAGTTTATAATGATAAAAGGGACACTCCACCAAGAAGACATAACACTTATAAATATATTTGCACCTAACACAGGAGCACCAAAGTACGTAAAGCAACTATGAACAAAATTAAAAGGAGATATCAATAAGAATACAATACTAGTAGGGGACCTCAGCACCCCACTAACACCAATGGATAGATCATCCAGACAGAAAGTCAACAAGGAAATGGTATAATTAAATGAAAAACTGGACCAGGTGGACTTAATAGATATATATAGAACGCTCAATCCAAAAACAAGGATGTTACACATTCTTCTCAAGTGTGCATGGAACATTCTCAAGGATAGACTATATGTTGGGAAACAAAGCAAACCTGAACCAATTCAAGAGGATTAAAATAATATCAAGCATCTTTTCCGGCAATAATGCTATGAAACTAGAAATCAACTACAAGAATAAAGCTGGGAAAGGGGCAAAGATGTGGAGATTAAACAACATGCTACTGAACAACCAGTGGATCACTGAAGAAATTAAAGGAGAAATCAAATATTATCTGGAGACAAATGAAAATGAAAACATGCCATACCAACTCAGTTAGGATGCAGCAAAAGCAGTCCTAAGAGGGAAATTCATTGCAATACAGGCTCACCTCAATAAACAAGAAAAATCACAGAAAAGCAATCTCAAACTACACCCAACAGAATTGGAAAAAGAAGAACAAACAAAGCACAGAGTCAGTAGAAGGAAGGAAATAGTAAAAATTAGAGCAGAAATAAATGAAATCAAAACAAAAAGACAGTAGGAAGGATCAATGAAACAAAGAGCTGGTTCTTTGGGAAAATAAACAAAATTGACAAACCCTTAGCCAGGCTTACTAAGAAAAAAAGAGAGAAGACTCAAATAAATAAAATTGGAAATGAAAGTGGAGAAATTACAATGGTTACCACAGAAATACAAAAGACTATAAGAGAATACTATGAAAAACTATATGCCAACAAATTGGACAACCTAGAAGAAATGGATAAATTCTTAGACTCTTACAACCTCCAAAAACTGAAGCAGGAAGAAATAGAGAATCTGAATAGACCATTCACAATTAAAGAGATTGAAACAGTAATCAAAAAACTCCCCAAAAATAAAAGTCCAGGACCAGACGGCTTCTCTGGAGAATTCTACCAAGCATTCAAAGAAGATATAATACCTATCCTTCTCAAACTATTCCAGAAAATTGAGGAAGATGGAGCACTTCCTAACACATTCTATGAAGCCAACATCACCCTGATCCAAATACCAGACAAGGACAACACAAAGAAGGAGAACTACAGGTCAATATCACTGATGAACATAGATGCAAAAATCCTCAACAAAATTCTGGCAAACTGAATACAGCAATACATTAAAAAGATCATACACCATGATCAAGTGGGATTTATACCAGGGACACAGGAATGGTTCAACAACTGCAAGTCAGTCAACGTGATACACTACATTAACAAAATGAGAAACAAAAACCACCTGGTCATCTCAACAGATGCAGAGAAAGCATTTAACAAGATCCAACATCTATTTATGATAAAAACTCTCCATAAAATGGGTATAGAAGGAATGTACCTCAACACAATCAAGGTCATACATGACAAACCCACAGCCAACATCATACTCAATAGGCAAAAACTGATATCCATCCCTCTGAGAACAGGAACAAGACAAGGGTGTCCACTCTCACCACTCTTATTCAACATAGTACTGGAGGTTTGGGCCAGAGCAATTAAGAAGGAAAAAGAAATAAAATGAATGCAAATAGGCAATGAAGAAGTGAAATTCTTGCTGTTTGCAGATGACATGATCTTATATATAGAAAATCCCAAAGAATTCATTGGAAAACTATTAGAAATAATGAAAAACTACAGCAAAGTTGCAGGGTATAAAATCAACTTACATAAATCAGTAGCATTTCTATATTCTAAGAATGAACTAACAGAAAGAGAACTCACAAACGCAATCCAATTCACAATCGCAACAAAAAGAATAAAATATCTTGGAATAAATTTAACCAAGGAAGGGAAAGTCCTATACAATGAAAACTACAAGACTTTCCTGAAAGAAATTGATGGCAACATAAAGAGATGGAAAGACATTCCATGCACATGGATTGGAAGGAGAAACATAGTTAAAATGTCCATACTACCTAGAGCAATCTACAGATTCAAGGCAATCCCAATCAGAATCCCAATGACATTCTTTACAGAAATACAATAAAGAATCCTAAAATTCCTATGGGGCAAGAAAAGATCCAGAATTGCTAAAGCAATCCTGAGAAAAAAAGAACAAAGCTGGAGACATCCCAATCTCTGACTTCAAAACATACTAAAAAGCTATAGTAATCAAAAAAGCATAGTAATGGTACTAAAACAGGCATGCAGAATAATGGAACAGAATTGAAAGCCCAGAAATAAAACCACACATCTATGGATAGCTAATCTTTTACGAAGGACCTGAGAACATACAATGGAGAAAAGAAAGTCTCTTCAACAAATGGTGCTGGGAAAGCTGGACAGCCACGTGCAAAAGAACAAAAATCGACCATTCTTTTTTGCCATTCACAAAAATAAACTCAAAATGGATCAAAGACTTAATGGTAAGACCTGAAATCATAAGACTTCTAGAAAAAAATATAGGCAGTACACTCTTTGACACCAGTCTTAAAAGGATTTTTTTGGACACCATGTCTTCTCAGACAAGGGAAACAATAGAAAGAATAAACAAATGGGGCTTCATCAGACTAAAGAGCTTCTACAAGGCAAGGGAAAACAGCATTGAAGCAAAAAAACCAACCCACCAATTGGGAAAAAAAATTTGCAAATCATATATCCAACAAAGGGTTAATCTCCATAATATATAAAGAGCTCACACAACTCAACAACAAAAAATCAAACAACCTGATCAAAAAATGGACAGGGGACTTGAACAGACATTTCTACAAAGAAGATATACAGATGGCCAATAAGCACATGAAAAGATGTTCATCATCACTGATCATCAGGGAAATACAAATCAAAACTACAATAAGATATCACCTTACACCCATGAGAATGGTAAAAATAACCAAAACAAAAAATAACAAATGTCGGAGAGGTTGTGGAGAAAAAGGAACCCTCATACACTGCTGGTGGGAATGCAACCTGGTGCACCCACTTTGGAAAACAGTGTGGAGATTTCTCAAAAAATCAAAAATAGAAATATCATATGACCCAGCCATCCCACTACTGGGTATCTATCCAAAGAACTTGAAACCAGCAATTCCAAAAGTCCCATGCACCCCTATGTCCATTGCAGCATTATTTACAATAGCCAAGATGTGGAAGCAACCTAAGTGCCCATCAACTGATGACTGGCTAAGGAAGATATGGTATATATATATACAATGGAGTACTACTCAGCCATAAAAAAGGATAAAATCATCCCATTCACAACAACATGGATGGACCTTCAGGGTATTATATTAAGTGAAATAAGCCAGAGAGAGAAAGACGAACTCTGTATGACTCCACTCATAGGTGGAAGTTAAACATAGAGACAAAGAGAACTGATTGGTGGGTATCAGGGGAAAGGGGGGTGGAGGGAGGGCACAAAGGGTGAAGTGGTGCACCTACACCATGACTAACAATAATGTACAACTGAAATTTCACAAGGTTGTGAACTATCATAATCTTAATAAAAAGTTAAAAATAAAAAAGTCCCATGCACCCCTATGTCCATTGCAGCATTATTCACAATACCCAAGACATGGAAGCAACCTAAGTGCCCATCAACTGATGATTGGATAAAGAAGATATATATATACACAATGGAATACTACTCAGCCATAAAAAAGGATAAAATCGTCCCATTCACAACAACATGGATGGACCTTGAGGGACTTATGTTAAGTGAAATTTGCCAGATACAGAAAGACAATCTCTGTATGACTCCACTCATATGTGAAAGTTAAACACGTGGACAAAGAGAACAGATTAGCGGTTACCAGGGGAAAGGGGAGGGTGGGCACAAAGGGTGAAGTGATGCACCTGCAATATGACTGACAAACAATAAAGTACATCTGAAATTTTACAAGGTTGCAAACTATCATAATCTCAATAAAAAGTGAAGGAAAAAAAAGATTTCTTAGGCTTTCGCCCATTGTAGTTTACTTCACTGTAAAAAAAATGTCAAATATGGTAGATGAAAATCCAACTTTATCATTAATTACAATAAATATGAATAGATTAAATGCTCCAATAGTAAGGGAGAGACAGAATGGATTTTTAAAAAAAGACTCAACTCTATGCTGTCTATAGGACACACACTTTAAATTTAAAGACACAAATTAGTTGAAAGTAAAAGATGGAAAAAGATATTCATTCAAGATATACCATTCCAGCACTAAACACAAAAGGCTATAGTGGCTATACTTATATAAATAAAATAAATTTTATGGCAAAAACCTGTTACCAGAGACAAAAAAAGACATTTTACCCATTGGGAAGATATAAGAAACATATATGCTCCTAACAACAGAGCCTTAAAATAGATAAATCGAGAACTGACACAACCAAAGAGAGAAAAGATAATTCAAATGGTAGTTTGATAACCCTTTTTCAATAATGCGTAGAACATCTAGGCATAAGATGAATAAGTAAATAGAAGACCTGTAAAACACCTCTAACCCAGCTAGAGCTAACAGATGTCTACACAGCACTCCTCTCAACAGCAGCAGACTACACATATTTCTCAAGCACACAAGGAACATGTTTCCAGATAGACTAAATGCTAGTCTATCATAACATAAACCTCAGTGAATTTAAATACTTGTAGTTATATGGTAGATAGTCTGTGACCAAAATGGAGTTAAATTAGAAATTCATAGCAAAACAAAATGTCAGAGATTCACAAATTTGTGGAAATTAAACAACATATTCACAAATAAGAGTCAAAGAGAAAGTATAAGGAAAATTAGAAACTACTTTCAAATAAATAACTTACTAAAACTTACGACTGCAGATAAAGTAATGATCTGAAACAGTGATAATATTTAGAATATATTTTAAAAAGACAAAAGATCTCAAGTTAATCATTAAGAAGCATGAAGAATAAAACAATAAATATTAGAATGAAAAGAGATGAAATACAGGACGCAAAAGCAATAAAGAATACCAACAAAACCAAAAGTTGCTTCTTTGGAAAGACCAACAAATGGACAAATGTTTAGCTTACATTGGCTGAGGGAAAAAAAGAATGAAGACACAAATTAATAAGACCATAAATGAAAGAAGGGACATCACTACCAACTTTACAGAAATAAAAAGAACTATACAGGAATGCCATGAACAACTGTATGCTGACAAATGAGTTAACTTAAATAACACGGAAAAATTGCTAGAAAGAAACAAACTAATGAAACAGACTCAAGAAGAAATAAAAAATCTGAATACACCTATTACAAATAAAGAGATTAAAATAGTAATTTTAAAACTTCCTACAGGACCCACAGGCCCAGATGGTTTATCTAGTGAATTCTGCCAACAGTTAAAGGATCAATACTAACACTTCACTAACTCATCCATGAACTAAAAGAAATGGGAACACTCTCCAACTTAATCTATGATGTCAGTATTAGTTTAACACCAAAGCTAGACAAAGACATCACAAGAAAAGAAAACTACGGACTAATATGTTTTATTAATAATACATGTAAAAATATTCAACAAAATACTAACAAACTGAATCCAGCAACATAAAAGGGAATTTCACATAATGACCATGCGGGATTTATCTCAGGAATTCAAAGTTGGATTACCATCCAAAAATGAATCAATGTAATACACTATATTAATAGAATAAAGGACAAAAATATCATGATCACCTCAAAAGAAACAAAAAAGACATTTGACAAAAGTCCAAAACACTTTAACGATAAATACATGCAGGAAATGAGGAATAGAAGGAAACTTCTCAAGCTGATAAAGAGCATGTAATAAAGTCCACGGCTAACATCATATTTAATGGAGAAAAATTAAACACTTTCCCACTAAGATAAAGAAAAATCGAAGGGATGTCCACTTTTGCAACTTCTATTCAATATTGCACTGGAGGATCTAGTCAAGGCAATTAGGCAAGAAAAAGAAATTTTTAAAAAATCCAACTTGGAAAGGAAGAAATAAACTATCTTTATTTACAGATGCCATGATCCTGTATGTAGAAAATCCTAAGACAGCCTCTAAAACACTATGGAACTAATCAAAAATTAAGCAACATTGAAGAATATAAGATCAATATATACAAATCAATTGCACTTCCATATATTGGCAATGAACAATCCAAGAGCGAAATTAAGAAAACAATTCCATATGTGATAGCATCCAAAAGAATAAAATACCTGGGAATAAATTTTTAAATATGAGTGCAAGACATGTATATTGAATGTCATAAAACATTGTTGAAAGAAACTTAAAATATCTAAATAAAGAGAAAGATATCTCATGTTCATGGATCAGAAGACAATAATATTGTTCAGATGGCAATATTCCCCAAATTTATCTACAGATTCAGTGAAATTCCTATCAAAATCCCAGCTATCTGTTCTGCAGAAATTGACAAACAGATCCTAAAATTTATATGGAAATTCAAGGGACCCACTTGAATAGCCAAACAATCTTGAAGAAGAATAACAAATTTGGAGGACTCGCATTGCCTAGCTTCAAAGCTACAGTAATTAAGACAGTATGGCACTATGGCACTCGCATAAGGATAAGTATATAGATCTATGTGATAGAATTAGAATCCAAAAATACACCCTATCATTTATGGTCAATTGATGTTTTACACACGTGCCAACAAAATTCAACGTGTAATTGTAGTCTTTTCAATAAATGGCGTTAGGACTACCGGACAACCACATGCAAAAGAATGAAAGTGGACTCCTTCCTCACATCATGCACAAATCATTGATTTGGAGTGGATCACAGACCTAAATCTAAGAGCTGAAACTTTTGAAACTCCTAGAAGAAAACATAGGATTATCATGATGTTGTGTTAGGTAATCTACGGCTTCTTAGATGTGACACTAAAAGTATAAGCGTAAAAGGAAAAAAAATAGATAAATTGGACTTCATCAAAACTAAAAACTTGTGATTCAAAGGACACCATCAAGAAAGACAAAAGACAAAATAGGAGGAAATATTTATAAATCATATGCATATATGTATGCAAAGGGACCCATATCTTTAAAGAACTCTTACAACTCAACAAAAGACAGATACCCAGTCAAAATATGGAGAAAACATCTCCAAAGATGATAAAACAAATAGTCAATAAGAGCGTGAAAATATGCTTGACACCGTTAGTCGTTAGGGAAATTCAAATGAAAATCACAATGAGATACCACTTCACACCTACTAGGGTGGCCAAAGAAAAACAAAGCCACCATGCATGTGTGTGGATGCGGAGAAATTGGGACTCTCCTACATTGCTGGTTGCAATGTAAAACTGTGCAGCCACACTGGAAAAGGGTTGATAGTTGTTCAGAATGTTCAATTTGGAGTTACTATATGACCTACGAATTGACTCACAGGTATAGTCAAAGAAAAATGAAAGCGCATGTTGACACAAACGCTTGTACATGAAAGATATGAAAACATATCAACACAAAAACTTGCCCACGAATTTTCATTGCATTAGAGCCCACCTGAATAATCCAGGATAACCTCCCTAGTCAAGATCCTTAACTTAATCACATGTGCGAAGATCCCCTTTTCTCTCATATAAAGTAACATTCACAAGCTCCCGAAATTTGCAATATTATTCAGTGGTAAAAATGATTGAATTACAAATACATGCTACAACATGATGAATCTTAAAAACATGCTCAGGGAGGGGGCCAGCCTGGTGGCGCAGTGGTTAAGTGCACACATTCTGCCTCGGGGGCCTGGGGTTCACTGGTTCGGATCCGGGGTGTGGACATGGCACCGCTTGGCACGCCATGCTGTGGTAGGCATCCCACATATAAAGTGGAGGAAGATGGGCACGGATGTTAGCTCAGGGCCAGTCTTCCTCAAAAAAAAAAAAAACACTCTCAGTGAAAGAAGCCAGCCACAAAAGATCATGTATTTTATGATTCCATTTCTATGAAAGGTTTTGAATAGGCAAACCTAGAGAGAGAAAAAGAGATTCATAGTTACCTGGAGCTGTAGGGAGGGGATGGAAAAGGACTGCAAATAAGTATGGAGTTTCTTTTGTGGATGATATAAATGTTCAGGAATTAGACTGTTGTGGTGGTCGGACAGCTTTATGCATACACTAAAAACCACGGAACTGGACACATTAAATTGGTGAATTATATGGGGTATGATTTATAGAGCAATGAAACTTCTAAAAATAGAGGGGGAAATGGGGTTAGTGTATGAAAAGTATAAATAAGTTTAATTATTGCTTTTCAGGGATTGACTGGGATCACATCGAATCAGACATGGGAGAAAAAGGAGGAAAAAATTTTTATCTAATTCCATTACTGTCCTTAGTAGGAAACAGTAGACAATAGCTAAAATGAAAGAAGAGAGTAAAGGTATTATTTTAAAAGTTATATACCTATCAAAATAGCTACTAGAAAAAATTGCAAAGCTTCCTAATACCAAAAGATAATCCCAAAAGGATATATATCTGCTGTGATAAAATAGATAATAGCAAAACTTGTGTTTTCTTAAATGTGACCACCCATAGTGTGAGGGAGAGAAGAGGGGAGGGTTGAGGACTCTTTCTGAACAGACCTCATTCTGTACATTTGACTTCATAATTACAATAAAATGAAATTTAAAAGGCATCCCTAAAATTAAAAAAATATTTCAAAAATGACCCAAACTGAGTATTCATTTTATTGTATGACCATGCAGAAAGACAATATCCTGAGTAACTTTTAAATGGTAATTTTTGAATATTCATACTCAGTGGGATGTACCCTAAGGGTATAAACAATTGTCACACACATTTAAACCTCTTTGCAGTGTTAATACTGTCATCATGAAATTATTGTATATGTAGTATAAAATAAGGGAAATCAATAATAACTATGACAGTTAGTAATTAGAGCTTGAAATATTAGTAAAAACTTAAAAAACAGTGTTCAAAAAAATGTCCTTACTTTAACACAAAAAAGGCCTAAAAACGATGATGGATCCAGTAGTAGCAAACATGGCTCCCGCCCAGAGTGCCTTCTCTAAATACCTTCCTACTAAGGTGAGCCAGGACTCCTTAGAAAAATGACTCCCGATTCCAGATCTGAAGCAAAAGAAAATGTACAGAATGAGGCTATAACAGTTTCTCCCTTCAGAAAGCAAGAAAAATATTGAATACTGCATGGTCCATGTCAAAAGGATTTAGAACCACATTTAACAAGATCCTATTACCCAGAGACGACAGGATGTGTTAATTAGGTTAATAACTACAATGGATTGAAGTACATGGAAGAAGTCTAAATCCAGGAGTTTATAAAGATGCAAAAGCAACAACACCACAAATCAAAATACCATTGCTAACGAAACAACTCATTATTTTGAAAACTGGTAAAAAAAAAAAAGCTACAAATTAAATATTGTCCTATATTATCCTGCCTTAACTATAGGAAATATACCTCAAAATAATCAAATATTGATGAGACATTTTCTGTTTATGAAAATATTCCATCAAATAAACAAAAAAGAAGTGAAGGAATAGAGATATCAGTAATTGTAATTCCCAATTAATTCATGGATTTAGACAATGATTATCAACGGCTACTAATACCATAAAAAGAGAAAAAAATCAGACATTCCTAATGGAAGTCTCCTGCAACTCTTACAAAATAGCCTTGTAAAAATAAAATAAAATTTAAATTTAATAAAGTCTCTAGATTTAAGCACAAATTTACAGGATATACAGGGTGCAAAGGAATGAGACGAAGGATACTGGATCCCACGGGTTCCAGAGGAATTCTATCCGTGCTTCAGTGAACTGATGACCCAAGTGCTTTCCAAATTTTCCCGGAATGTAAAGATCAAAATTCCCAAATTATGTTTACGAAACCATCTACTATGGATATGAAAATATGACAAAAAATAGCACAATGACATAAAATGATAGGACATAGACAAAATTCACTAATAAATGTTGTCATAAATATCCTAAATAATGTATTAACAAGCAATCCTGCAGGACGTTAATATGTACAGCTGCCAAATGCCTCCACAATATTTATCATAGTAGTAGAAAAGGCATAGACACTTCTGTGCCCGCTGGACAAATGATAATTCAATAAAATTCATACCAATTCCTGATTGTAAAGTGAAAATAAAGCTCTTAATAAAGTACCAATAGATTAAGCCAAAAGCCAGTATTATGCTTAATGGTAAAATACTAAAAGCACCCCTATTAAAATCAGGAGTAAAACAAGATTGGCCATTCTCCCCGCTATTTTTATCATAATTCTGGAGGTCCTTGCCAGTACAAGTAGACGAGAGAAAGAAATATGAAGCATAAAATTAGAGGGGATTCAAAATCAGAGTAATTTGCCAAAGATAATAGAGCATATCTAGAATGCCCAAGAGAGTGAGCTGAACACAATTAAGAACTAAAAGAGAACCCAGTAAAGTGGTTGATTACAAAATAAACGTATAAAATTCAATAGCTCCCCACTATAAAAAGATCAACCACTTAGAAAACATAATGAGAAGAAGACTGCAGTTATAATAGCAACGAAGAATAAAAATATACATATTAACAAGGAATATGCTAGCTCTCTATGAAGAAAAATTGTAAATGCTAGTGAGAATTGGAAAAAAAAGTTATTTTTAGGAATGGAAAGACATACTATATTTTTGAGGAGAAAAAGTCAATATTAAAAGGCTATCGAGCCTCTATAAATCTATAAATAAATCTATGTAAAGCTGTCAACACCCTATCTATAAATCTGTAAATGTATCTTTATATGATGTTAATATTTCTGAAAGGAAGGCAAGCTGGGAGAAGCAAACTAATCTGACAGTTCACACTGAAAAGTAAACATAAAAATATATCCAGAATAATTCTCAAGAAGATTATTATAATGCATAGTAATTATAAGCTTAACATTGGCACATGAATAGAAGACGCACATCAATGAAATGGAAAAGAGCGTTCAAAAATAATTTAGAATTTAGTAGAAGATATGATGTTAGGTCAAACCAATTGGGAAAAGATGGATTACTCGGTAAGTGGTGGTTGGACAGACGGCTAACCCTCTGGGAAGTCAGGGAAGATGGATGGCTACTTCATTCTTGATATCAAAATTATTTTTATATGAATCAA
Source organism: Equus caballus (assembly GCF_041296265.1). Lineage (NCBI taxonomy): Eukaryota > Metazoa > Chordata > Mammalia > Perissodactyla > Equidae > Equus > Equus caballus. The sequence continues at coordinate 4,962,323 of NC_091701.1, read as the reverse complement.
AGTTAAAAAACTGCAAAATAGGGGCTGGCCCCGTGGCCGAGTGGTTGGGTTCGCGCGCTCCGCTGCAGGCAGCCCAGTGTTTCGTTAGTTCGAGTCCTGGGCGCGGACATGGCACTGCTCATCAGACCACGCTGAGGCAGCGTCCCACATGCCACAACCAGAAGAACCCACAACGAAGAATACACAACTATGTACCGGGGGGCTTTGGGGAGAAAAAGGAAAAAATAAAATCTTTAAAAAAACAAAACTGCAAAATACTAGAATAAACATGAGAGAATTTCAAAAATAGTATCAATCAAATTAATCTATAAATAAGTCCAAGACTAATTAAAAACTCACCAAGATTTTCTGTGAAATTTGACTCCTAAAATTCTTACAAATCAGAACGTGCTAAAGAATGGCATGGGGCCAGCCCCGTGACCGAGTGGTTAAGTTCTTGAGCTCTGCTCTGGAAGCCCAGGGTTTCACCAGCTGCGATCCTGGGCATGGACATGGCACCACTCGTCAGGCCACGTTGAGGCAGTGTCCCACATGCCACAGCTAGAAGGACCTGCAACAAAGATATACAACTGTGTACCAGGGGGATTTGGGGAGATAAAGCAGGAAAAAAAAAAAGAGAGAATGGCATGAAATTTTTAAACGAGGGTGACAGGTAGACCAACCTGTCCTACCACGTAGTAAAAATAAAGCTCATGTCTGCTACCCACATGTGTGCCCTCCTTACAAATAGCCCCCTGTAAGCACTGTATTTACCCTCTCTGACCTTAGTTGAACCCTTTGTAAAATAAGGTCAGTAACAAATTTCCCAGCATAATTCACAGTTGTTTTGGGGTTTTTTCAGTTATGTGTGACACAAAGAATATGTCACTTCTTTGAAAGCACACGTTTTCTGTGCTTGTTGTGGTGTTTAAGAGGAACTGAGTGTGACTGTTTCCTATCACTAGAAAGAGCATACTAATTAGTTGCTAGCTTCATGATATCTCAGGCAGGGTCTGAGCACAAGTCCTACCCCACTGGCAGGAAGCGATAAACGCACCCATTACTAAATCAGTCTTCCTTCTGTAAACACGTGTTCTCCTGGTTTAAAGAGAGCCCGCTCTGCAGCGCCTGCCTGGTGGTATATATTTTCCCCTGTGCCTTGTTGACAAATGAGATAACATTTGACACTAACTAGCAATGAAATATGCCTCCCGGTATTGAGGTGATGTGTCTGACCCTCTCTGTTTTGGTGATGCATATTACTGAGGGCCCCTTCAGGACATTTTACCTCAAAATGAATTTTTTTGTTGTTAAAGAGAGAGAGAATGCATTGAGCAGATTTATGAGGCTTGTCTGTCTGCCTAGGAAGCTAGCTGTTTTGACATAATCTCCAGGAGATGCCTCAGGTATTGAATTAACTCCACTGCAAGAGGCAGTCACATTGCACAGCCGAGCTTTATTCATTTTACCAGCCCCTAACAATGGCTCATCCAAGCTGCTTTAGCATCCAAAGGAACTGCTATGATTGGCTGAAAACTGCAGGGGCGCTCATTGTTGGCTCATTCATTCAATGTTTATCGAATACATCATACAAGTCAGAAATTGTTCTAAGTGCTGGGGACACAGATGTAAACCAATCAGGCAAAAATTACTACCTTCAAGTAGCGTACATTCTAATACGATACACTATGTCACATTAATTTTATATATATATATGATTAACACTAGCAGGATTCAAATTAAAAGTAAGCCTAGATCTCTGCAGACTAATTGTACAGAAGTGGAAACAGAACAAACGTATGGAAGCAGCGTGGGTCATCACCTAGCTGATCTCTTCTGGATAAGAACCTTCATTAGATGCATTATTGGGTACACGATCCTGTGGTAGATGAGTGCAGATACTGTGAGTCTGATGAAGCTACAAGTAGAAAGGAACCAATTCAAAGCAGGATGCCAGTCTGAACGCCAGTCAAGCCCGTTTCCCGTCTGTTCCCCGTCACCGTCTCACCTCAGTCCCAGGGATACTTGGCTGCTACTAGGAAATTGTGGCTTTAGGTTTAACGTAGCTTTCTGCCTTTGATCAATTGTTAAGCTCCAGATGTTAACTTGCCCACTTCTTGTCATGCCACTTCATCCTAACAAGAACGCCCTGTAGCAGCTAAATTGGTATCCTCACTTTTCCAATAAGGAAACTGAGCTTGAGAAGGGTTAGGTCGGTTGCACAAGTTCACGCTGCTAGAAGGGATAAAACCAGAGGCAGACCCTGGTCTTCCTGCTCTGCGTCTCGGGTTCTGACCCGTGCCGTTAGAAGCTGCGCTCCGAATGATGCTTTCAGACGCCATGAGGGGAAGCGAAGATGAATACTCCATGGTCCTGGCCCCTAGCAGTTCACAGTCTAGATGAAAACAACGCATCAACACAAATAACTGCAAGGCGGGAGTATATACTTTTTAATAAATAAAACACTGATATCTAGGTAACCAGAAGAAAAAGTCCACGCTATGAGAAGTCAGGCAAGGGCTTTGGCTATGTCACAAATAACTGTGATGGGCCATGGGGCTACAACCACCAAGAAGTCTTGCTGGATGACATAATAGGTCCAGGCTATCTTGTCAGGGTTGGAGTTGCAGTCCAGAAAGCAGAAGCTCTGATCTGCCTCCTTTTCTCATGGTATGTGTTCTTCCAGAAGGGCCTGGACCCTCTTTTTCCACCCCGCTATAGCCATCATATTCAAATATCGGTGAAGCTGGGTGACCAGACCTGTGCCCTCTACGGCCGGAAGTCTTCTCTCTCCCGAGTCTTGCTGCCATCAGGAGCAAGGCACGAGGGGCCGGGGTGGACGTGCCTGGAGGTCAAGCTGCCGCCCGCACATGGCCAGAGAGGCATGGCAGCCGCTAGGCGCCGTGAGAGGAATTGGCGCTGTGCTTTCTCCCCCTGAGAACAGGAATTAATTTTATTTTTGACTATCTCAAGAGAAGGTTTGCTTTATCCTCTTCCATTTCCTAGGATGTTAAGAAACAGCTTGGGGAAAGGGGCTCTCTCCTCTGGGGAGGAGATAATTCACAGGATTCCTTTCTCGTATTCCTATGAAATCCTCGGAGCCTCAGGGACAAAGCTAACAATGCAGGGTTTGTTCTGCAAGGTCTATTTTGATCATGGAGTTATAGGAAGTCGGGTTTAAACATTCTTACTGCTTTTAAATCTATAAAGCATCTGTGTTTCGGGTCAAACAGCTAATGAGTGGTGGAAGGGAAACCGCACCCTGAGGCTGGTGGGAGGGAGGGAGGATTTGGAATCAAGCGTGGCTGAGACGGCCAGGTGCCATCCTCCCGTCACACCTGACTCTTCCTCTCCTCTGTCTTTTCTCGGACACACAGACCTCCTGTTCGTCATGTTGAATCACAGCCACTCCCACCGCCATGCCCCATTCTGGCCCGAGCCACGATATGAGCAGGTTGTTATCAACAGCTCCTCGCTGGTCCTCTGTCTCCAGTCTCAGATACATCGGCGTATCTGCACCTGATAGTTGCATCATTCCCATTCTAATGCTCAAAATACCCTTGAGGATGGAGAAAGGAAAGTCCCGAGGGAACTGAACCTGTGCTGCTCCCTGTCCTGACCCTTCACCCCTCACTCTCGCCGGGTTGTGGTGCAGAGCGGAGCTTCAAGGCTTCCTCGAGTCAAGTCACGATGAAACAAAGCACCTCTCAGCTCATGGGGTATAAAGTGACTTCTCTCCAGGTTCTCCCTAATTCATAAGGTTGGGGGACAGCCCAAGGGCAGGACCCCACATTGCTTCCATCCATCTCTTTCCTCACCACCCTCTCCCCCAGCTCAGAGCTTCCCTAGTCTCAGTGCAGGGGAACGTGTGGCCTGAACTGTCTTCCAGACCCTCTCTCTCTCATTTCTTATCACCTTGGCCTTAGCTTCCTACATAACGACCTGAGAGCTTGTATTTCCTTATGGGATCCTTTGATTTGGACAGCTCCCTCCCTGGCAAAATGGCTCCAAAGGGGGCAGCCATGGAAGAGAGCACAATGGGCTGGTTAACGTGCTAATTCCCCACATTATTGCTCTTCTTTATCCCAGTGTGTGGTCATTATGGTCGCCACCACTCCCAGAGCTGTTCTGGGAACTTTCCAGGACAATCTTGCAGGAAGGTCACATTAGGCAAGAAATAGAGTAGGTCCATCCCAGGCCACCTCCCTAGACTGTGCGCTTGTGTGGATGAGACCATCTCAGTCCCAGCTCATCACACACCCCAGGGTCTAACAGAAGCAGCCAGGCCAGAAATTATATTGATTCAATTAATGGAAAACCTGTCTCCTCTCTATAGCTGGCGTCCCACAGTAAGGTTCGCACTAACTATAAAGAAATGAGCTCCTCCATATCCACAAGAATAATATGGAAACTTGAGAAGATTTTTTTCATCTTAATATGGGGCAAAGGGTATTTCTAATACAAGACTTTGGACCAGAATATGTCACTGGAAAAAAAAATCTGATCACACAAGTAGATATGAATATGTCAAGTCGTTAATATCGGCTTCCATGCAGCAAATTGCTTGTCATGCTTCATTTATACTCATTTATGACTAAACAGAAGTATTTGCATAGACATGCCATAAATATATCTTACAGAGCCCTCTGGAAGCTTTCATCTCCTGGCTCACAAAGTGTCTGACAGAGGCACAGAACCCGGGCAGCCTCCGAAGGCAGAGCAGAGTAGGCGGGGAAGCGAGAGGGGCGGAGGAGGGGAAGAAAGGGAAGAAAGAATTGTCGACCAAGCAGGAGCTATAAAAATTCATGAGCCTGAGGCAGGCCTGGATTTATGCATTTAGACAATTCCGTTAAACTAAATGAAAGTTAATCTGTTGTAAATCTTCCCACTTCTCGGGGATTCTGCAGAAATTCATTCACCGTAATTGAGAATAAGAGGAAACATAACAGACATGCTGATCTGTATGTATCCACGGTCACTGTGGACACGAGAAGGTGGCTGGCCTGTATTTGGAAGGACACGCACCCAGGGAGACACCTGTTACCTGTACGTTCCGACCACAAGGTGGACAGAGCCAGCGTGCCTGCCCCGCCACCCCCGAGCACCATCGCCGCCTGCTTCATGCTGCTTTTTCATGTCTTCTTTGCTCATTGCCCGAGTCCTCAACAGTCTCACCTGGGTGAGTCAGGCGCCCTGCCTCCGGCCTGAGCCCTGAGCTCACCTGCTGGTCATTCACCTGCTGATGGGTGATGCCATTGCTTTCCAGTCAGTCACCTTGCTGCCGCGATGTGCCCTATGCCTCCCATAGTTGTGCCTGACCCCTCTGACTCCTAGTCCTTCTTTGTCTGACTCTGGACGTCAGAATCAACCCCTCAAATAAGTCCTCCAATCTAACGTAAATCTCGTTCGACCTTTTGTAACCAGCGTATTAGGCAATCTATAGCCAATAGAGTCCAAATATGTAAGCGTTTTATTTATTTATTCTAATCACTGCTTTCAACCAGGCTCTGTCAAACTCTCTTCTTGTCCCTTAATGACATTTTGTGCAGAACTTGCAAGTCTCAGTCAGTTTGGGTTATTTAATGTTAACACAGTTTAAACCTTCAACCTTGTATCGGATGACAAGTGTTTCCTTCTCTTGACCCAGTCATCTGGCTGTAGAAATGCAGAGTAGGGTGGGGCATGGTCAGCATTCTCACTTGTGCTCCCCCCGCTCTGCTAGAGGCTGAGAAAGAGCTGACAGAAGTCTTCCTAGGTCACTGCTGGGGGTGAGGAGGACCCAGGTGTGTCTCTGGCTCAGCAGCTGCATCCACTAGAGGCCCCTGCTCTGCAGAGCACTCTAAGGATGGCATGCACCGTCTTCTTGGGGCTGTGCTCATCTATACCCCAGCTCCTCCATGGCTCATGACCCCCTCTGGCCCTACCAGTGGTGCAGATCCTAAGTACTCATGGATTTAGGACCTCCGCCTGCTTGATGGCTGCCTAGGAAGCCCCACAGATCCTACCTTCTCATCCTCCATGCTCCTTCATGTGTAGCTGATGCTGTCAGTGCTCCTCCATATCCCCTTGCACATCCCATCCCAAGCACACTGGCCTGTTTCTGTGCACATGCAACAGTACCTCTTGTCTTTCACAAACTGCTCTTTCCCAGCTTGGAACACCCTGACTTTCTTTTCCCCCTGGGTCAGTCCTGATTGTCCTTCAGACCAAGCACAAGACTGCTTCCCTGGAAAGGCCGGCGTTCTTCCTTGACATCCTGCGTACCCTTATGGGATCAGTTGTCCCCTGCACTCACAAAGTATCCTCTATTCCCGTCCATGTAATTAGTATGATATTATACTGTGTTTGTCAGCTTGTCCATCTTCCCAACTAAACTCCCTTCCTTGAGGGCAGATACAAGTCATGTTTAAATACTCGTGTTTAAATTTGTCCATGCCTCTGGAATAGTTCTGCACATGCAGGCACTCATTGTTTGTTTGTTGAATAAATGAACAGATGAGTGACAGTGGTAGACTCAGGAGAAATGAATGAAGTTACCTAGATTCAGCTTACACTCAGCCTTCTGGTCAGATAATGTGGAGGACAACATTGAGGTAGGAAAAGAATGAAGCCAGGCAGTTAGCGTGAATGAGTAAAATGGGCTGAGTGCGAGATAAGGAGGAGTGGTGGGTACTGTGGAGATTAGAGTAAGCCCGAACTGTCTACAGAGGCAGCCACTACTTAACGCTGGTCAATTGTTGCATTGAAAAAATGTGGTCCCAGAGGTCCCAGATCTGATGTTCCAAAAGAAGATGTAAATCTAGGTTGTAAGGTAAATTTTCTGGATTTAAAAAGCACAGTGCCCACTTGGGAGCTAAATCTGACCTCTGCATTCTTAGTGACTGTGATACAAGCACTTTTTTTTTAAAGATTGGTGCCTGAGTTAACAACTGTTGCCAATCTTTTTCTTTTTTTTTTTTTCCCAAAGTCCCCCAGTACATATTTGTATATTCCAGTTGTGAGTGCCTCTGGTTGTGCTGTGTGGTACGCCACCTCATCATGGCCTGGTGAGCGGTGCCCTGTCCGCACCCAGGATCCAAAGTGGCGAAACCCTGGGCCACAAAAGCACAGTGCGCAAACAACCACTCAACCATGGGGCCGGCCCCGCAAACACTTTTGAGCAGGCAAAAAATGGTGACCTGTAGTAAGGCCAGCTTCATATAGTGGTGGAGATGGCTCTGTGAACGTACTTTAGGGAGCTCCAAGGGGGTGCTGGTCTATCTGCCAAAAGCATACGTGACTTCTAAAATCAATAGCTGTGGGTTCTAGAGTTGAGATCTACATAATAATACCTTGTATTCAAATGGATCTATATCTTTCAAATCATGTTTACTTTCATTTCTCATTAGATTCTGGGTAACTAACATGGAGAAAAGGATTTTCCCCACAGTTTGTGGAGCACTAAGTGTCAGCCCCTTCTGAGAAGTACATCCATGGGTAGATCCTCCCATGAGTAGGTCCTCATGATTTCTCTCCCTGACTATGACTGGTTGGACCAAAAGTGGCAAATAGTTTGGGCCAAAGGAAGGCACATGAGCAGAGTATGGGGGCTCACCAAACTAGGACCTCCAACTTAGGATGGAACAACTCAGCCCAATCAGATGTTCCCCCTTAGAAAGTGTGAGAGTGACATCCAACCAGATAAGCCAGCAGGACCCGGCCTTCATCCAGTTCAAGGGCAGCATGAACGGTCGGTTCCCTAGAATTGCTGCAGGATCCTAATCCGTGGTAATCCAGGGTGTTTTAGATATTCACAGGGTTCTAGACATCTGCGATGTTCTAGGTATCCAGGGTGTTCTAGATATTCACGGTGTTCTAGATATCCAGAGTGTTCTAGATATTCATGATAACTCTCAGGCGCAAAAGCATTATGACCCAGAGGGACAGACCATGTAGGGGCTGAGGGGTTTTCCATCTTCCTCATTTTCTAGGTTCCCTACAGCTAGGGCTGCCAGATAACACACAAGATGCTCAGGTACATTTGGATTTCACGTAAACAACAAATAATCTGTTAGTATACTGAAGTCCATGCAGCTGGGACTTGAGCTCAGCTGTTCAGACCTTAACTTCAGATCTTTCTCTTCTCCTCACCATCAACCCTAAACACAGCTGCCAATCTACTGGGAAGGGGTGCTGCCAGCAGGTCCCATCTGCAGATCCACAGGGCCTGAGTGCAGAGGCAGCATGTGCTGGAAAACACATAAAGGTCAACCTGAACTCCGTTCCAAACCCCTCAGGAAAACATGAGAGGAAATGTCAGAGGGGTGACGAGATTGAAGGTCACAAGTCTGGCCTGCCCTGATGGCTGAACCCCTGGCCTGGCCTTGAAAGTTACCACTGGCCTTTTAGGTCCTGTACAAAGCCAAGCAGAGCAGCAGGAAAACACATTACATACTTCCTGTGTGGCCTGGGCAAGGCTCATAACCTCCCAACCCAGTTTAATTTTCAGAAAACAAGGTAGTTTAACCCTTGGTCTCTTGATCTCTTACTTCTCTGATGTTCTGTCCTGGGTCCCCGGGTTCTGGTCCCCACTCTGCTGTTTCCCAATGGTCTAGCTCAGGGAAAGCCCTAAGTTCTTCCCCTCCAGAGGCACTAAAGAGGAGATGTTTTTGGACAGTTGGCCTCCGGATGTAAGATTTAAAAGTCCCAGAGGGCCTCTGAATGCACTTCAGAGCCAAGTAGGATCACCCGGGAGTACAAGAGGACGCCTTTCCCATCATGCACGCAGATGTCTGCGTGTGTAGGGCTGACACAGGGACCTCCCTCTCTCCTCCCTCCTTCCTGCCTTCACATGGATCTCGGGCGGTAGGGCAGGGTAGAGTGGGGGACACTCCCCTGCATTTCTGAAATGAGGTGATTTTCTGGCCGTAGAACTCCTAAGGCAGCCCCTTCTTCCCTTCTCCTTGCAGTCAGGGAGAAAGAGTTGTTCTGAAACAGTGAGGGTTGACCCAGAATCCAAACATCCAGTGGAAAAAATGTCTCTGAAGTGAACTCTCTCAACAGGTACCAGCGCTGAAAATCCCAGCCACACTCAGAGGGAAAAAGAACTCATGGACTTTCTGAGATGTAACTTGGAGGGGAGAACACAGACCGCAGCCCAGGCAGGAGAGGCCTGTGGCCATCAGTAATAAGCCAAAAACCTCCACTGTGGCCAAACTGTACCAGAGGAATACAGGGACCTGCTTCTGTGTGGGTGGAGGGAGAAGATAAATTAATATGTCTCCAATTGCAGCAACGTCTCACTTTACGTATGTTTTCTTATTTCATCTTTAACTGCTCTGCAAAATAGACATCGGCGTCTCACTTTCGCTGTCAATACGAAAATAAAATAAGAATGAGCAGAAATCTCATGGACATGCATTGTATGAGGCTCCAGGGGAAAGGACTTTAGCATTTAGGTGGAGAGCAGTGGAGTCTAGAGGGTGCTGGCATGGACGCCCTGGCAGTGCAGGGAGGCAGGGAGCCACAGTCAGTTGGTGAGAGAAGGAAGAAAAGATTGCTGTGCACAGGAAAGGAAACCAGTTACAATCCCTGAGAAAAACTGATGGAGGTTTGGTGTCCGTGAGCACTGAGCTTGCAAGTAAGCAGTTGTCCGCACAGTGCTCAGGCTGCCCGCGTGGGGGCTAGACAGACACAATGCATCAGGGAGAGAAACACTCAAGAGGGATTGCAGGAGCATCTGAGGACAGAGGAACTGTAGAAGTCCATGCTGCAGGACCGCTTCACCAGAGAGAGCTCTTGAAGGAAGGGGAGTTACTGGGATCATTGGACCACCTCTGAATTAATGTTGAATTAATGCAAGGCCTCAGGGTACCACTGTGGTTAAAATATCTGACCCACATACTGGACAGACTCAAGAGCTTTTGGAAAGGAATGGATGGTGTATTGAGTTGGCCATTTCTTGAAAGTAATTACAGGAGGAAGTTTATTAAAACTTTTGCTACCATCAGTGGAGGAAGATGAGGGGGACACTGAGGCCCAGAAAGACCAAGACGCTAGCCCAGTTCATAGCACTAATAAGGGAAAGATCCAGAGCTCTAGCTCAGGGGCGTCCCTTTCCAAAGTCTCTGCTCTTTCTTTGGTGTCTGTGCAGTCTGAGTTCACTGGCCCTGGCAAGATCTGCCTTCCCCAAATAAAAACTTGTTGACAGACTGATATGTAATATAATGCACATGAAAACATGATTTTCTGTGGTAGGTGTGGTGTTCACAATTTGTCTCATTAACTATTAGTGTGTCTTTTAAAATGAGCTTCTCAGTTGATGGTGCATATTGATGCTATGAGAGGCTGTAAAGCGCAAAGATCCCTTAGGATTACTATGAGGGTTCTGACAACAATTCTCTGACACTCACTGGGTGTCCTACAATTCAATTCAATTCTGACACTAACTACCCAGAGTTAGTGCAGACCCCACAATCTGGGCAAATTCTTTCACAAGGCTGCCCCCACTTCAAACGACAGCCTTGAGTTTCAAGAATCCCCAAGCCATCCATAGTCCTGCCTGGCCAGCTACACATTCCAAAATGCTCGTTTTCCACCCCAAATAGGTAGGCTGCAATTCACTTCTGACACTAGCCTCCCAGGGTTAGCATTAGATCCCACAAGAGTCTCAGTCCTTCATAAGACCACCCTACTTCAGACACCAGCTGAAAGTCTCAAGGGCCACCACATTTCTGACTAACTGGCTATAAATTTTGGGCTTCCTACAACCCTCTCGGGTTTTGTAATTCACTGGAATGACTCATAGAACTCACTGAAAGTGCTTATTTACGGTTATAATTTTATTCTAAAGGATATAAATCAGGAGCAGACAAATGAAGAGATACATAAGGCAAGGTCTTGGGGGTTGGGGGCAGAGCTTCTGTGCCCTCTCCTCATGGAATCAACACATGACACCTTACAGCGCATGACATAGCACATCAATGTGTTCACCAACGAAGAAGTTCCACTGAACTTGGTGTCCAGAGTTTTTATTGGGGTTTCACTACATAGGCATGATTGATCAAATCATTGGCTACATGTTTGAACTCAATCTCCAGCCTCCTTCTCCCCACCCAGAGGTTGGGTAGCTGAAAGTTCCAACCCCCTAATTATGAAATAGGTTTTTCTGATGACTATCTCCTATCCTGAAGCTACCTAAGGACCCACCATGAGTCACTTCATTAGCATAACAAACACTCCTGTAACTCAAGAAGTTCCAAGGGTTTTTAAGCTCTGTGCCAGGAACCGGGCCCACAGATCAGGTATATTCTTTGTTATACCACACTATGAGATGGAGAGATAACATCACTAAAATGGAGAAAGAGCCCAGGAGGGGAACCAGGGACTCTCAAACGTGGGGGTACAACAATGACTGAATACAGATATGGTCCTTGCCTGAGTCCAGGGGCTCTAGAGAATCAACATGGTGTAGTGATTAAGACCACAGCTCTGGAGACAGATTCTAGCTCCCTGTCTCTCCTGTGAGATTTCATATAAGATGACCTTGTGATTTCTTTGGGCTCATTTTCCCCATCTGTTTAATGGCACTAACAATAGGCCTAACCTCAAAGTCTTGTCTTGAAGATTTAACAAGATAATCCCTGAAATATGCTTAGATCAGCGTTTGGTGTATGGCAAGATATTATTATTACTATTAGCAGTAGTAGTATCATAATCATCATCATTATTATGATGAGGATGGCAGACATGGAATGTCTGTGAAATAATTGCATAATTCCCTATGCAATCAGGGAAAGTAACTAAGTTGTATTTTAGCAATGTTTTTTAAATTGTGGGTCATAACTCATCAATGAGTCATAAAATCAGTTTAGTAAGTTGCCCCCAGCATTTCTAAAAAGTGAAAAAGAATAGAGTATGTAACAGCAGAAAGTGTTGCTTAAAAAATTTGTTTCCATCGTGTGTGTGCGTGTATTTGTGTATATTGTACTGAGTCACTATGGAAAATGTATTTCTCTTCCTGTGCTATTTCAATTTATTGGACACTGAGCTCTTCGAAGGCAGGATGACATTACATGCATCTTTAAGTCCCTAAAAGTCAAGCATCAGATCAGATACAAAATAGACATCAGTAAATATGTTTTCAATAAAAAGAGATTGATGGGTGGATGAATACAATTGAATTCTAGGTGTCTTCACTGAATATGGGACACAAAGCAATGCTTTTGCAGTATTCTGAAGGGGAGGAAACAGATGAGTCTGGGACCCTATCCTCTGAGCCTGTATGTGTAAACAAAGCACTAAACCCATCAGAACACAGTGCAGGAGGTGAGCATCCACTAGGTACCTACACTATTCTAGGAACAAAGCCCCTGTCCTGGTGGGACTTAGGTTCTGATGAAGGAGAGAGAAAATAAGCAATCAGGTATATAATATACCGTCAGGGGATAAACAAAGCAGGGGGAGAGGAAGCGAGGCCGAGGCTGCCCCTTTAGAAGGTGAGGTCAGGGAAGGCCTCTGAGGAGCTGGTGTTTGCTCACAGACCCAAAGGAAATAAAGCGTGGAGCCTTACAGCTATCTTTGGAAAGAGTGTCACAAGCAAAGAAAATACAGGACAAGTGTCTGGAGCTGGGCCATGTCTGACCCACTTGAGGAAGAGCAAGGAGTGAAGAGATTGTGTGTGTGTGTGGGTGTGTGTATTCAGCTACCAAAATGCTGTGCACGGTGAGCTAGGCAAAGAAGACAGTGAAGACTGTGGCAAGAAAGGAAATGTGTGCGATCAGCAACCGTGACATACTAATGACCATGTATTCTCTGATTTAATCCTCACAACAGCCACCGTGACAATAATGATAGCTAATAATGTAGTGATCCCTGCCTTAAGCACTTGTGTGCTCAGACTGACTCAGAAGAAGCCTGTGATGCTTTATCGCAGAAGAAGGCTCAGAGATTTGAAGAAATTCGCCCAAGTGACTTAAGCTTGCAACAGACAGACTTGGTTTTTGAATTGATTACTGTGTGATCTCACATTACAATTGACCCACCACACCGCCTCTCTGTGGGGGCGACTTGGAGGGATATTGCAGATTAGGTCAGACCTTTGTAGATCTGAGAGGAGAGAACAAGGGTAAAAAGGAAGGGCCATTTCAGGTACAGTAGCTTAGACTAAAGCTACTGTAGATGGGTGGGTACAGGCCCTGATATGGAGGCTTCAGAGTTGTTGCAGGAAGCAGGACCCATTTCAGATGGGTCCACAGGCATTTCTGCTCCCCCCGTCTTTTTGTCAGATTCCAGCTGCTATCACAATGGGAAAGGCAGCTGCCTGAATTGTCATGGCTCAGAGGGGATTCACAAGCAGTGTAGCTGCCCTCCAACAAAGCTGACAACTTTCTGGTCAGGAGAAGAGATGAGGCTCAGGAAGGAATCCTAAGGACCCAGGGCATTGGGCTGAAGCGGTTACCTCAGCGATGGTATGAGAGTGCCAGCTTGTTGCCTCTCCTCCACTTTGCCCTTTCTGAACAGAGTGCTCTGTGAGGGCAACCCATCAAGGGTGCTTTCCATCATGCTCCCAGACTGGTTCCCAGGTATAACCTCCCACCAACGTCTTCTCTGGAGCCTGAAAGCCTGGCAGGTGAGAAAATGTTCCACCTGAGGTGGATAGAAGATGCTTATGCCCAGGTATGCCTGCCAATGCAGGAAAGCACTTCTCTGCTACAGCCCAGCCACACACCACACCCACTGCCATCCAACAGGGACTAGAGGACCAAGAGAAGAGGAATGCGTGTGCCACAAGCCTGAGCAGCACTGAAGCAGGGTCCAGTAGAAAATGCATACTTCATTGTGCACTAAAGAACTTGACCTTGTCCAGAAAGAGGCATGGCCTTTGCCCTCAACTACTGGGAAGTGATTTCTAGGCCCTTGGAACATCACACCTGATAGGGGTGTCTTTATTTGCCTGGGGACCTTGGGTCACATTGGATAGTCTAACGAAGTGATTTAGAGCGGAAGCTGGCCACACATAGTAACAATGAGTAACAATGTGATTTGAGGTGGGTGCTTGTGGTCATGTAATATCAGTCAGTCTCTGGAGGGACTGGAGACTGGGGTCAACCATGTGGACAGTCAGTCAATCGTGCCTACGGTATGAAGCCTTAACAGAAATTCTGAACACCCAGGCTCAGGTGAGCTTCTCTGATTGATAGGGAATGCCGGGAGAGGAATGCCATCCTAACTCCACGGGGAGGACAACTGAAACTCAACACTTCATGCCCTCCTAGACTCTGCCCTGTATACTTCTGCCCTTGGCTGATTTTCCTCTGTATCCTCTCCCTGTAATAAACTGTAACCATGAGCGTAACAGCTTTCAGTGAGTGCTGAGTCCTTCTAGTGAATTATTGAACCTAAAGTTGGTTTTGGGAACCTCCCAAACTTGCAGTTGGTATCAGAAATAAATGATCTTCTCTTTCTCTCATTCACCTACTGGTGGATAAGGCACGAGGTCCATCTTTCCTTTGATCTTGGCCACCTATGTCATCTCAAGTGGCCCACTGGCTCTGGATGCCAGCTTGTCCATCTCTGAAGTGGGCATAATGTGCATACAGCATGGCTGCTGTGAGGATTAAATCATACGTTAGGGTCAAGGGTGACCCACAGATAGGACAGGAATCCAGAAACCATCCGCCACTCTTCCCTTTCTCCCTCTCGTCTTTCCAAACAAGCCAAGCTCACTCCTGACTTTCAAACTTTGACTTTGCTGCCCACTTTCCTGTAAAGCACTACCCCATCCCTCTCTGTGGCAGGGTCCTTTCTGTCATGTAGGTCTCTGTTCCTCTCCTTCCAGAGAGCATTCCCTGACCCTATCAACTTAGCTCCCCACCCCAAGTGCTTCCTACTGCATCCCCATGTTCTACTCTCTTCACAGCAATTATCACCAACTGAAATTCTCGGGATGGCATCGTGATTCATGGGGTCAGTGTCTGCCTTTCCCTCTGGAATTAAGCTCTGGAAGAGCAGGCCCAGATATGTCTTGTCCATTGCCATAGTACAATGAGTATTTGTTGAATTAATGAATTCCTTCCTTTCATAAGAAAGAAAGGAGCCTCCTGGCCAGTACACATCTCCAGTGAAGCAGAGGCCGGGATGAGCATATTGCAACTAAACCCTTTCCCTGTTGTCTCCAAGTTTCCTCACTTTTTAAACTGATTTGAATTTTGTTTGAATTAATCAAAAAGAATGTGAAATTGTTCCAGGTAAAGTCAAACTTTCTCACTCATGCTGGATGCTCTTATTGTGAAGCCAGTAGTTGTTGGCAGTGGTGGTGTGTGTTGGTTTGGTTTTGTGTTTTTCTGGTTTTTGTTTTTTCAGAAGGGAAGTTATTTGTTTGGTAAATCGTGTTTGTGTTTTTATGATGAAGTAAAAAGTAAACGGCCCAGTCAGAAGCGAAAGGTGTCACAAGAAAACCTCATCCAATGCATGAAGGCAGCAGGTGACAGTGTAGGCTGATCATGTGCCTGTGACACGCCTGGCTTACCAGGCCAAGAGCCTTTCTGTGAAGCCCTCTTGGGTCTCTTTCCCTAGTGTGACCATTGGAAGGATTAGGAGAGACAGCGTGAATGAATCCCTGAGCACGCTGTGGCTCCATGTGCCAGACCTCCCCAGGCTTAGTCCTGGTAAACGAGCCCAGAATTCCAATGCTAAAGCTTTCCTTGATTGGACAGGATCTTTGAACTTGTAGTTTCTCACAAGGTAGAGAAGAAGACATTTGACGGTGAGAATGCGTCCCCTGAAGGAAACTTTATGCAGACCCCAAGAGCAGCTAATCCGCTTCTCTGGAGAGTGGGCCCCTCTCTGCTGCACCTCAGCCTGACAGGGGTACAGGCAGACGTTGGTCCTTTCACCTTCACTTTGGCAGACAGGTCATGAGCAGAAGATCAGACCAAACTATGGAGATGTATGTATGTGATACACTCACACATATATCTACTTTTTAAAATAAACTGTTACTTTGTTTTCAAAAAGGAAAGAACAGTGAGATAGAACCCCAAACTCAAACCCAACCAGGAAAAGAAGTCCAGGGTCAACCCAGACCACACGAAAGGCTTTTGGGTATGTCCTTTCCATCTCATTGTAGCCACTGTGATTGCCCCCAAATCCTGCTCTCTTTTCTTTAAAGTGGCCCTATTTGGTTGGGCACTCACATCTCCCCTGGTGTTTTCCCCACAGCCGATTCCATGCAGTTCCAAAGAAGAGCATGTGACTCCTCAGTGAATCTCACCTCCCAGCCAGTTACTGGGTCAGGAGTGCCATCCAATCCAATTTGGGCAATGAAAGTGGAAAATGTTACCAGTGGTTTCTGGGAAAGATGTGTCCTGTTTCTTCAGAGAGAGCTTTCAGAGAAGACACTTCCTATCTCTTATTGTGCACCTACAAGCCTGTAGCTCTGGGAACAGCTGGAAGCCAACTTGCAACCACATGGGGAAGCCAGAGAAGGCAGAGCAGAAGAAAAGAAAGACACCAGGCCCTGCTAACATCACTGAGCCGCCACGTCACTCAACTCTGGACCTTGGACTCCCACAAAAACTCTGCACAAACTAATTTTTGTTTAAGCTAATCGAGTTGGTTTGTCTATTTCTTGCAACCAAACACATCCCATCCTACCTAATGCAACCACCTGGCTCCTGGACTCATCAAACTATGAGCCTTGCATCTTTCATTTAGTCATTTATTCATCCACTCATTCATTCAACAAACAGATCACCTACTTTGCATCAGTTACTTACTAGGAACTTGTAATAGAGTCCCAGTGATGCATTCAATAAATGAGCCTTGTCTTTAAGCTCACAGTATAGCAATAAATACAGAGAAATCCTACTACAATAAAAAAGGATACAGGATAGTGAGATAAGTGCCATAAGGAAGGTGGCATGAGATACAGAGTGGAAAAAAGAGAGGATTAATTAATACCAAGGAGACATTCTCTCAAGGCAGAAGGAGGGCGATAGTACACCAGGCAGAAGAATAAGCATGTGTCAGGACTCAGAGGTGTAAAACAGCAAGAAATAGATCAAGGAACTGCCAGCAGTTTGGTATAATTGGAGTGTGTGGGCATGAAAGAGAAATGTTGGAAGACAAAATTGAAGAGCTAAGGAGGGGAGGGTTTGGAGGGCTCTGCATGCCATCATTAGGGAGACACTGAAGGGTTTTAAGCAGTAGTTTTCCATTTGGAATCTTCTCCCATAATCATCATCTTTCCTCCAGAAAGTCTTCCATGATTTTATATATATATATATTTATATATATATATATATATATATATATATGTGTGTGTATATAAGTATTCAATGAGCCCTGAAAGCATTCCATCCAATTTGGTGGCACATAATGCTGAGGCATGATGCTGGGGCCCAAGGCCAAGACAAGTAGTGTCTCGCATCTCTCTCTGGAGAAAGTGGGTACTCCATTAAGATCAGTCTAACAGGAAACGCTAGGACCCCTAGTGACTTCAAAGTTATCCAATGGCATTTGCATTCGAAATAAATTAAGAAGACTTCTCTGACTTATTATTATCATGAGAATTCTTTGTGATGTGATTCCAAGGAGACATTGACAAGAAGAAAGCATTTATTTAGTTTGATGTGTCCAATTTTGCATTCACTTTATATGAATCTAGTGTTACCCGCCTTAGAGTTTGGTACTAGACAAGTTAAGTTATTAAGATTTTTGTTATTATCTTTGACAGCTTCTTGATTGTTTTTCTCAGAACTGCAAGAGGTTAGCAAGCCCATAAAAATGTGTGTGCCTTCCATTGCACCAGGCTGGCCTGCACAAGGCTCCCTGAACACATGACCCTCATTCCTGCCCCAGTGCCTTTACTCAAGCTGTTTCCCTGCCAGGAATGCTCCTCCTTTCATTTGTTCCTATGCCTGTGTTCATCAAAGACAAGTTCAAGACCCACCTTTTTCCTGAGATCAGCCTGGAAAAAAGCACTAGGTTGGCAGTGAGAAGATGTGGTTGTGTGAGGTTTGCAGAGTCATTTGAGATGTCACAGCCTGTTTCTCCAATTGTAAAATAAGAGATTTCAACAGATTAATTCAAGATACAGGCATTGAGCAATTAGCTGACAGACTAGACTTTAACAGATGCTGACACAGAGAGAGAAGTGAGATACTATCTCTTTTTTGAGGAATTTAGAAGCTGGATGGGGAAAGACATATAGATACACATTATTACACAATATGGGAGATTATGTCACTAATTCCCCAAAATCCACCAAGCCGATATTCTATAATTCTATGTTCTCATAGTTTTTTCAACATTTTATACTTAATTCATCATTCTATTTATATGGACTAAACTTCTCTCTTCAACTCAGTAAAGTATAAATATATCTTTTAAAGAAACACATTTGCAATATGCCTTAGAGTTGACAAAGAGATTTCATTTGTGATAGCTAATTAAATCATCACATTAAATCACTGAGCTAAGTTATTATTATTCTTCCTTTATGGAGGAAGAAACTCTGAGAAGCAAAGCATCTTATCCAACGTCAGAGAAGTGGCAGAGCCACGGTCCAAGGTTCCCTGGTCTTCTTTCTGTGCTGTGGTGTTCAGTTTCAATGCCCTTAAGTCAAGGGTCAGACAATAAGCCACTATTCTTTGCCCTGCCTACCCCAACCCCAAACACAGGCACGCACACACATATGTACACACACCATATCTCTTATTAAAATTATGTTAAGAAGAGACTTTATGGAGAAGCTGAAGCCTATCCAAATTACCTCCCCTTTCTACACTAATCTTATCCCAAAATGTCCCTGCCTCTTCCACACCACCTGCCTCATCAGAACAGACTTCCCTCTCCTCTTTGCGTCACACACCTGAGCAATGCGCCTCACCCCCTCCCTCCCACATCAAGACTTTGCTGTCTTGACTCTTCCTTCTCAGCGGCTCTTCTCCTCCTCTCACTGAAAAATGTTCCGATGTCCATCCATCCAAAATCAACATCATTTATTAAGTGGCTACTCTGTACCAAGACTGGAGCTGGGTATTAGGGTTGCATAGATGAATGAGACAGGGTTTTTTCCTCAAACAGCTCATCATCAAGTCTTGGGATTAAGACAAGACCATAACATCTCTTCACTCATGGAAATTCTTAAGTTCTTACTAAATTTTGGATGCAGATCAAGAGAAGATTAACAAACTGAGAACCTTGACAATCCTGGCCAAATACTTAACCACGCGTTCAAAACAGGTCAACTTGCTGCTCGCACGCTGTAATTGTACCAGAGACAGTTTGTCCCCGGGCCTGATGGCATGGTGTTCTCTATACCTTAAATTGCCTTCCTTCCCATGCGTGGTCCTGTCTTCAAAGATCTTAGGCTGGTAATTCCACCCTGTTCCTACACGTACTCTACCTTCCTTCTAAGCAGTTGCTTACTCTTTAGACCGCCTACATTTTACAAAGTGAAGCAAGTTTCGGGGTTTCGCCCACTTTGACATTCTCATGCTCAGTCTCCATGCTTTTAAAGAGGGAGGGCTCCAAGTCCATGAATAAGAAAGAGTATAATACTCCGTTTTGGTTTGGTTTTGTGCTGGGAAAGATTTGCTCTGAGCTATCATCTGTTGCTAATATTCCTCTTTTTTTTCCTCCTCAAGGCCCCAGTACATAGTTCCACATTCTAGTTGTAAGTCCTTCTGGCCCTTCTATATGAGCCGCTGCCATAGCACGGCTGCTGACAGATGAGTGGTGTGGTTCTGCGGCCAGGAAATAAACCCAGGCTGCCGAAGGAGAGAGTGCCAAACTTTAACCACTAGGCCATCAAGGCTGGCTCAACACTCCATTTTTTATTTAGCGCCTTTCTATTCTGTCACCCATCAGTGGAAAACCTTGGGAGAACTGGTTCCCTTTACATCATAATTGTGATGTAACAACTCCAAGGTACAAGTGGTGATTACCTAGTAATTACTAAGTATTTACGCACACAGAGTATCACCCCAGGTGGGGGAAAGGAAAATTCTATTAGTAGCACTGCTCTACCATTTGAAGACTAATTGGCCCACTACCGCTATGGTTTAATGCATTGAGAGATTGTCCTGTCCAATCAAAGTCCTCATTGGTATAAACTCAGATACACCAGCAACAACAATTTGTAGGTTGTCTTCTGATCACAGAAGAGTAATGGATGGCCAACCACTTCACTTCCTATATAACAACTACAGCTATGACAAGGGCTGAAAGAAAAAAGACTGGGTATATAATGGGGGTCCTGATCTACTCTGGGGAAGGGAAAGGAGGTGAGAGAAAACAACTTTCAGCTGAAAACTGTCAAAGAATGGGAATTAGCCTGGAGAAGGGAGGAGGGAGCTTTCAGAGGGAAAGTATGATCAAAGGCCCCAGGGCAGGAAAAAACTTGGAACTCAAGGAACTCATAGACAGTTAGTGGGACTGGAACAAGGTGAGCCAGAGGGCTGTGGTGAGCTCAGAGGCTGAAGCATTAGGCAAGGGCCATGTCACGCCTTAGAAGCCAAGCTATAGATTTTGGACTTGATCCTAAGAAATAGAAAGTTGTTTGAGGATTTTGGGCAGGGGTGCTATGATCAGATTTCCTTTCTGAAAAGATGACTCAGTCTGCTGCATAGTGAACAGGTGGACTGATAAAAGTGGCTAGAAGGGAACCAGTTAGAAAGACATTACAGACGCTAAGGAGAGGAGGAGAGTGGCCTCGACTCTACCCAGAGAAGGGGAAGAACTGAGTGCAGCCCAGTGCCACTTACAGGCAAAGCCACATGGCCCCATGCTGTCTGGCGTCCAGCCCAGCACTCTTTCCCATCTACCACCATCATGTGGATCTATAGGAAATCCCTGAGGTCTTCTAGGAGCACAGACATTTATAAAGGGGCTGGACAGACCAGAAGGACAGCTGGGGTCTTTAAGAATGGATGAAACTTATGGGCACTCTGAAGCACAGACCTCTTGTGAGGATCAGATGAGAAGGAGCGTGTTAACACTTTGGTTCAGGAGCTGGAATTTAGAAAGAGCTCAGCAAATACTGACTAGCACTGCTCACTTCTACTCCTCATCTTCCCTCACTTACAGCTCTGAGCTCCATGAGACGAAAGGCAAGCCCGTCTATCTCTGTATCTCCAGCATTGAGCACAGTCTCTGGTATATATCGGGTTATCTGTCAGTCCTTGTTGAATAAACAAATGAACTAGATTAAAAACTTTCTGAAGATAAGAATTTTGGCTTAAGACCTCCTGTTTTCTTTGTGGTGCTCTAAGGGTCGCAAGGCACCCGAAATCAAATCCAAAAATATGTTTATTAAAAGCCATCTAGGAACTTATGAAGAACAGGTCTTCCACCTCTCAGGGCCTGGGAACATCCAGAGTAAGGGCCTCCCCCAGGAGGACGAAACCAAAGCTCGGGCTCTCGACCAGGTCCCAAGGCTGACCAAGGCTGGCGTGGGAAGAGCCACAGAAAACTAGATAGGCAGGGCACAGGATCAAGTCTGAAGGCCCAGTCAAGAATGGAGTCAGGTGAATGAGCAAGGAGGCTGGAAGCTTAATGAGCCAAGAACAGTGGAGAATATGGAGTGAGGAATGGGATAGGCAAGTGGTTCAGAACTGAGACCACAAGCAACCAGCGGGATGGACCTGCTGTGGTGAGTGGTGACCATCGTGCAGGGCAGAGCAAGCTTTCAGCCCGAAGAAACAGTGCAGGGAGATCTCTAGAGCAGCATCTTGGGTTCAGTGCTGAGAAAGAACAGGGAATGTGCTGTTTCCAGAAGAAGGACATCACTCCATCGCTGGGATGCAGACCTCCAGGACTGGGCATCCCTGTGCTCACACACATGATCCTCACTGAGCAAAAAGATGGATGGAGAAACTTCTTAACCTTCTCAGGAGCTTGTTTGTACTTGTGCTGTTTGTACACCGTGATCCAGAAAGCTACAACTCTACCAAAGAAGAAAACAAATATTAGTGATAAAAAAGCTTTGATATTTTATTTCTTTGTGAATTTGGAGGAACTCTTTAAGTAAAATTTGTTTTTACACATCGCTAAATCATGGATAGAAGCTGAGGAAGTGTACAAACATAGATGTCATCTATAAGAATGTTGAGAAAAGCAGGAAGCCAACCAGGAGGACAACTGATGTGAGAAGTTTCAGACCAGAGAAGTGTAGTCAGAAAGAGGGCCTGAGGAACCCTTTATCTATCCTAGAAACGTTCAAGGGCTCCAGCTGCAGGTCCTTCCCATCTCAGGCTGAGGAGTTGGGAAGGAGAAAGAGGAAGACTCAAGGTTGTCAGTGCCCGGAAGGCTGCGTGCTCTGGTGGAAAATCAGACAAGGCGGAGATCAAGTCCCTGTGGGAACAACCCAAGTGTCCCCAACCTCATGGATCCGCAGCCTCTTTATCTGTAAGGTGTGGGTGACCATAAACACTTTTTTCAATAAGATTATTTGAATATGAAATGAGAGAAAGTATGTAGAGCATTTGGCGTGGTGCCTGGCCCGCTGGAGATGTTCCCTAAGTTCATACACTTAATAAGTATTTAACAAGCACCTACAATTTACCAGGCAGTGTTCAGAGTACTGAGGATGTAGTAATGAGCAAAACAAAACTCCTGTCCTTGTGAAGGTTATACTTGAGAGAGGATGACAAAAAAAGTAGTGAGACAAATAAATTAGAGGTAGTGAACAGTAAGTGCCATAAAAATGTAAAGTGAAGTAAGAATGTTTGTATAGGACGGTCAGGCAGTGGTATTTGAGCGAGTATGTGCATGAGGTGTGGGCATGAACCACGCACAGATCCTGAGATGGGATGTGCTTTGCGTGTTCAAGGAGCTGTGCTGACAGTTTCTTTTCCTTCTCCTCCTGATTCTTCAGGGCCACTCAACACATGACATATGTGGACGCCCGACCCTCAGTCCTGAAGCCGTATCAGCCACCCCTCTCTGAGAGATGCATTCCAAGTCCATGCCCTTTATCTGAAAAGTTCCCATCTGTGAGCAGAGTCTACTTCCGAGAGGCAGACTTCTGTCAGGGACCTAACATGTCTCTGGTGGACAATTGGCCATGCATAGCAGCCCCCACCCCAGGCCGCACAGGTTTCTGGTTATCACAGGTGCTCAGGATGCCTTCTGATGCAGGTGACAGGCTGGGCACACGCCTGGGGAGGGAGTGAGATTACTCACAAGAAGCGGGTGTGAAAAGGAGGATGTAGAGAGAGTGGAGAAGGGTGCAAAGACACCCACAGTGGCCCCTCATTCTGCTTTCTGATGAGCAAACAGAGGCTTGGATTGTGCTTTCCAGAGAGGTTCTCCTCCCACTGTGTGACAGAAAAGGAGGCGGGAAGTGGAACAGCAGAGGGGAGCTATGGAGTATTTTTTCTTTCACTCTGTTGGCTTTGGAAAGCTAAAAAAGTATCTAGCAGCTGTGATTTTAGCCCCGATTGCAACACATTCTGTTATTTTAGCTCTGAGTCTATAGTTAGCAGACTGTCAGTTTGGCTTCGCAGCAATGCAACAGCCAAAAAAGATTAGACATTTTAATTTCCTGAGCAGGTGTAGGTATCAGGATTGGTTTCAGAATCCCAGCAAAAAACGAAGTGGAGATGGAGAAGGGAAGCAAGGACTGGTGTGATGTGCTTCCGTGTGATGGAGCTGGGTGGGGCAGGCAGAGGAGGGAGAAATGAAGCCACAACTAGGGGACTCTAAGCCTATGAGAGAAGAAACACAAGACATAGAAGAGGAAGGCAACCAGACGGGAGCAGAGGTTACCTCAGAGAAATTACTAGAAATCTTGGGCTCAAGGGGTAGGGGTTGCTCTATCCATTTGCTCCCCTGCTAGGGTCACTCTTATGCGGAATCAGGATCACCATCAACTCACAGTTTAACACGTGAAAAGATGCTATTTCCCCAGCAGACATGGCCACCTGGCCACCGCTCTGTCTGTCTTGGTGAGCTGAGCACCAGCTGCATTTCACACCCTTGTATGCACCGTTGTGCAGATCACAAGTGCACACCTTTCCCTGATGACCCTGTCCCTACTGTAAAGTTGATTTTAAGTAAGGCAGGAGGACTCTGGAATGTTGAGAAAGAGAGAGTTGGTCATCAGAAAGAAGGAAGCAGCAAGTGGGAGAAGCAGCAGGAAAGATAACACAGCACTCTGATCACAGCTGTGAGGATGTCAAATAGCTCAGGGGAGGACCAAGCCACACCTCAAACGGAGGAGTCCACTTCCTAGAACAGAGCCAGGGATGCAGGCAGGAGGGCAGGGCACCCGCCAGGCCCGTGCTCTGTGACCGCCTTCCCACCACCCTCAGGTTTACACAGCCAACAAATGAATGAACACATTTCTGGATGCAGAGATCCGATCCCACCCTACTCTCTGAGTGATGTGAGGGGGGAAGGATTATGGAGATAATGTAGTAATTATCTTATAGATGCCTGAGTTTTGTGTTTGCACTAATTTACTCAACATGCATTTATTCCATGCTCACTATGGGTTGAGCATTCTGCTGGGTGCTGGTCATATAACAGCACCAAGATAATCATGATCCCTTTCCTAGGATGATTGGTGTGATGATTACAGGAGATAAAGAAAGGCAGGACACCAAATGGTTAAGAGCATGAACAGGCATGGTAATAATGGTGATGATGCTTCTTGCCTCATAAAATTGCTTAATGACTAAATTAGATAATATGGGTAATTTAGCACAATACATGGCTCAACGTAGGATCTCCCTAACATAGTTACCTTCCCTTATTTCTTTCTCCCACCCCAAATCTAGAAACGAGAAGAAGCTTCCAGTTTCAGATGTACAAAACTAGAAGAATGGTACTCTCACCATTACAATAAAAAAAAAATGCTGAAAAAGCTTTAAATTAGTTACCTTTCTTGAACTTACTGGAAAAGAGAGGTCCCAGGGCAAAAAAACTAACAGAGAATCTGGAGAGGGTCACGCGCAGAGGAAAACAAGATCCAAGAAGCACTACTGAATGACAGTAAGAAGATTCAGAGAGAAAATTGTACTGAATTACTAAAATCTGAATGTGGGCTCGTGTGAGAGTGTGAGGCCCCCACAGGCCACAGGTGTAGCCACCCTCCTGGAGGCTTTTCCTCCAGGACCCACCAGGCGCTCACACGGAAGATCAGAGAGAATCCTGAGAATGTTTCTTCAGGGGGCTGGCTAGGGGATGCTGGACAGCAGCACTGCTGAGGTCTGGCCACACCCATTTCCCTATCTTTCCTACAGAATGGAACCCTAATCTATGGGAAAAAGGCAACAGAAACAGTAGCCTGAGGGCAGAGCCTTGGAGAAAACCTACTGCAGCTGGGGGAAGGAAACAGGGAAAAAACTTTCCCATTGAAGACACAGATACACACTATGCCTACCATTTCCTCTGGGAGAAGAGGTAGAAAAATTTGTGAAAGCCATACTCCCAAGACACAGATTTAGTGATTTAGTCTAGGAAGAAGATTTTATCATAACATCAAAAAAAAATGCCTTCACTTCTGCTCCCCACATCACATGAAGAAGCACTGAGAGAAAATGAAGTGGAATAGAGCAGGGAGCACGGTGAGAGAGAACTTCTCTCTGACACGCAGTACAAAGTGAAGACATGGAGCTGCGTAGGTAGAAGGAAAATGGGAGCCAAAATGGGAGCCAGCATTGAGGAAGACGCTGTGGTTTCTGAGCCCACACACTAAATACAGTATTCCCCTGATAGAAGGTGAAGCCGCTGGTGCACAAGGGCAACAAAAATAACAGTAAACCTCAGCACAGCTCAGCTCCCAGCTAGAGAGTTTGTGTGGAGAACACAAACCTCCCTCACTGAAAGCAAAAGGAGACCAAAGCTGTGCTCCTCTTCCAGCATAAAAATATGTACTTAGGATAAATATGTCTCACTTTCAGCAAAAAATTATGGAATATGCCAAAAGCCGAGAAAAAGTATAACCCGAAGAGAAATAGCAATAATCAGAACCAGACTTGGATGTGACACAGACTGTCATAGGATTTTCCTCCACTAATCTCGTCAGGTTCTGTTAGGAAAGGGGAGATCTGGTCTGTTAGAAAAGGCAGACAACGTGAATAATCAGATAGATAATTTCAGCAGAGAGATGAAAACTGTTAGAAGAAGCTGAAAATGTTAACCTAAAATACAGTAACAGAGATGAAAAATGACTTCAACAGGCACATGGCCGTACTCAACAGGGCCAAGAAAAGTATCTGAGAACTTAAAGATAGGCCAATAGACATTACTGAACTGAAGCACAATCTGAAGAATGAGCAAAAAGAAAATAACAGCAAAACTATAGAACATTCTGGAGCCGTGGTACAATATCAAACAGTCTAATATACAAACAATTGGAATCCCAAAAGAGAAGAAAGATAGAATAAGAAAAACAAATATCTGAAGAAATGATCACCTGGATTTTTCTAAAATCAGTGACAGACACCAAACCAAAGATCTAAACAGCTCAGAGACAGTGGGCAGCATAAATACCAAACAATCACAACTAGGCATATTATACTCAAACACTGCAGCCAAAGACAAAAAGAAACTCTTGGATGCAGTGAGAGAAAAGGACACTTTACCTACAGAGGACCAAGGAAATTAATTACATCAGATGTGTCATTAATAGTGACACAAGCAAAAAGACAATGGATGATATCTTCAAAGTTTGGTGGAAAAAATATCAACTCAGAATTCCATCTTCAGTGAAAATATACTTTGAAAATGAAGGAGAAATAACAGTTTCTCAGATAAACAAAACTGAGGTATTCATTGCCAAATGACATATTTTATAAGAAATGTTAAAGAAAGTTCTTTAGACAGAGGAAATAATATTTAACAGAAACTTGGAACTACACAAAGAAATGAAAAGCATCAGAAATGGAATAAATTGAGGCAAAATAAAACATTTTTACTTATATTAATTTCTTTAATAAATAAGTGACTGTTGAAAGCAATATAGAAAATGGCATCTTTAAAGTGTTGAAAGGGGGAAAAGCAGTCAATTCAGAATTATACGTCCAGCCAACATATCTTTATAAACAGAAAGAAAAATAAGATTTTTCTCAGAAAAACAAAAAATGAACGAATTCATGGCTATGAGACTACACTATAGAAAATATGAAAGGGAGTTATTTAGTCAACATAGGTCAGTTATCAAAGAGGACATAAAAATCCTAAATGCTTATACACTTAAAAAGAGATTTTAAATATAAATCAAGCAGAAACTGGTAGATCTGAAGGGAGACACAAACAAATACACAGATAGGAGTGGAGACTCTAATATTTATCTCTCAAAAACTTATAAAACAAGTACCTAGAAAATGAGTAAGAATATAGACCACCCGGGCAGTGCTATCATTGACTTGAACTAAGTGATATTTACGGAACACTTTATCCCAAAACAGCAGAATTCACATTCTTTTCAAGGCACATGAAACATTCACCAATCTTAGCCAAAAAACTTTAACAATTTTAAAAGAAATTCTAATTATACAGATTATGTTCCTGGATGATAACAGAATTAAACAAGAAACCAAGGTATCTGGAAAATCCCCAAATATTCAGAAATTAAATAACACGTTCATAAATACCTAAAGAAGAAATCTCAAGGAAAATGAGAAAACAGTTTGAAATGAAAATAGTATGAAAATGAAAACACAACATATCAAAATTTTTACTGTGTTGAATGTAGCTAAAACAGTGTTTAGAGGAAAATTTATAACATTAAATCCTTATATAAGAGAAGAGAAAAGGTCTCAAATCAATGATTAAGGTACCTTAAGAAACTTTTTTTAAAAAGTCCAATTAAATCCAAAGTAAGCAGAAGAAAGTAAACAATAATATTAACAGAAATGAGTGAATTGAGAACCTTCTCCAAAAAAAATAGAGATCATCACAAAAATCAGAACCTGAACTTTTAAAAAAATTAACAAAAATGATAAACCTGTAGCCAGAATGGCCAAAAATTAAAAAAGAAAACACAAATTTCAAGGACTGAGAGGGAAAGGAGCACATCTTTTATAAAGGATAATAAGGGAACATTACAAACTCTGTGCGTGTAAATTGGACCCGGTGAATAAACTGAAAAAATGCCTCAAAGTATCAGACTCACTCAGTAAAACGTAGATAATCTGGATGGTAAAATATCTATTAAAGCAATTAAATTTGTGGGCAAACATTCCACAGGGAAAACTCCAGGCCCAGATGGTTTCACTTTCCAGTTTTACCAAACACTTAAGAAGGAAAAAATACCAATTCCACACAAGTATTTTCAGAATATAAAAAGTGAGGACCATTTCTCTTATTTTATTAGTTCCATGTTACCATGGTACCAAAATAAAATAACAGAATTATAAGAAAACTAAAAAACAATATTCCACATGGAAATGGATGCAAAAATCATCAACAATATACTAGCAGATCAATTCCAGTAATTCATTAAAAAGATAATACTTTGTTACCAAGTGTGATTTATCCCAGCAATTTAAGGGTGATGCAAAATGCAAAATTCAATCAATATAATTTGTCCTAGTAACAGACAAGAGAAGTGCAATCACGAGCTCCTCAATACGTGAAGAAGAAGCCTTTGACAACGTTCAATATCCATTTATGATTAAAAAAAAAAAACTTTCAGCAAACTGGGATTTGGGAATAGAAAGGAAGTTCCTCAATCGATAAAGGGCATATACCAAAACAAACAACAAACAAACAAACAAACCTACACTTAGCTTTATACATAATGGTAAAGGATTGAATTCTTTTCTCCTAAAATTGGTAACAACCCAAGGATATATGTTCTCACCATTTTTATCCAACATCGTACCAAAGGTGTTGGTCAGTGCAATAAAGCAAAAAAGGAAATGAAAGGCATATGGATACACAAAAGAAGAAATAACACTGTTTCCATGCACAGATTGCTCAATTGTCTATGTGGAAATTTCCCAAGAATCTACGTGAAATTACTAGAAATAATAAGTTAGTTTGCCAAGGTCCCAGGAAACAAGGTCAATATACCGATATTCTATACGTGATTATATACACGATTGACAAGCTGAACCCAAAAATTATATGGACAAGAAAAAGAACTGGAATAGCCAGAAGAGATTCTAAAAAGAAAACAAAGAGTATTCACGTGACATGATAATGTAAAGCTACAGTAATAAAGACAGTATTATTGGAAAAAAGCTAGAGCAGAATACAGTGCACAGATATTGACTGATACTTCTGTTATGAAGTGATTTTTGACAAAGATATAAAGACAATTTAATGAAGAA
The DNA here is from genome assembly GCF_041296265.1 of Equus caballus. Classification (NCBI taxonomy): domain Eukaryota; kingdom Metazoa; phylum Chordata; class Mammalia; order Perissodactyla; family Equidae; genus Equus; species Equus caballus. The sequence continues at coordinate 4,933,074 of NC_091701.1, read as the reverse complement.
AAGATAATATTTTGAACAAATGGTGCTGAAACAATTGGATACCCATACCAAAAAAAAAATTTTTTAAAGAATGAAATTTCAATCCATACCTTATACTCAATATACAAATTATCTCAAAAAGGATCATAGACCTAAATGTAAAATCTAAAGCTATAAAATTTCTAAAACAAACCATAGGAGACAATCTTCATGACCTTGAGCTAGGCAAAATTTTGTCGGATACTAAGCCAAAAGCGTGAGTAAGAAATTATAACTTGCATTTCATCAAAATTAAGAACTTCTGATATTTGAAAGACACTTATAAAAGAATGAAAATAACAAGCCACATATATGGAAAAATATTTTCACTTCACACATCTGATAAATGATTTGTATCCACACCGTATAAAGAATTCTCAAAACTAAATAATAAGGAAAGCATAGACCCAACGTATATAACAGGCAAAAGTTTGAACAGACACTTCACCAAAGAAAATATGTAGATTGCAAATAGCACACACAAAGATGGTCAAAATGATTAATCATCTGGGAAATGCAAATTAAAACCACAGTGAAAACCACTAAACAGCTATTAGAACGCCAAAAATATACACCGTGGCATCGTGGCCCCAAAGATGTCCACAGCCTAGTCCCCAAAATGTGTGAATGTGTTACACTATGTGGCTTGTAGCTGTGCACTTCTTTCTACTATAGAAGCAGAGTATAATTCCTTGTCCCTTGACTTTGGGTTTGGCCATGTGACTCACTTCAGATAATGGAATCTTAGTGGATAAAAAGTTTGAAAAACATCTTCACGATTTTCTTGCTCTCTTGGGTCTCTGTTATCACCATGACAAGAACTTGACCAGCCATCCTGTTGGTCTCTAAAAAGAGTAACAGACTCACAGAGCAGAGCCCAACCTAGGTTAGTCAATCTACAGATCCATGAGCTTAAATGTTTGCTATAAACCACTTCATTTTGGGGTAGTTTCTTGCACAACATATTTGTAGTTAACCAATACATGCGGGCAGGTAAGGCTTTCTGAAGATGTATGATTTGGAGTGGAACATTGTATATTGTGGTTGAATCGGAAATACATATTTGGAATTCTGGCTCTACTTGCTATTTGACCATAAACGACTTTTAAAACTCTCTTAGCCTTTGTTTCTTTGTCTGTTAAATTGGATACTATCACAGAATTATGTGAGTATTATATGTGATGCAATATACTTAGAATAGAATGGGATCTTATACATAAGATGTATACCTTTTTATTGGCAGGATTTGGAAAGGACAAGAAAGACCTTTAGATTCTGTTAACACTGTTAATAAATAAGGGGAAAGGAGGAACCAGGAGTTTATTGACTTAACTTCAAATTGGATTTCTGATGGATTCCCAGTGGAACATCAGAACAAGTCTTTGCTAATGCAGGGTAATGTGAAATCATTTCATGCATCAATCATCTTGAAAAGCAAGATATCAAAGCAAGTATAGATCACGAGTGGCAGGTCCTTCCATGGAACTGAGAGTATTGACTTCTGGTAGCTACTGCCCAATAGCACAACTCCTGGCTTTGCACATTTCCCAAAATGTGATCCATGGAACAATACTTCCTTAGATTGTTACTGGATATTTCATGGGGGAAAATTAGTCCTATATTCAAAGTGCTTTTAAAACTCCTAAGCTAAACAAAGTTTTATCTTTAATACAGTTACATGTTCAGTGCGTCTCCAGAAGAGCAGGAAAAAGAAAAATATAATATACAGCGCACAACATTACTCACCCTTGTTGACCATGAAACTTCTTTTTATAAAGTGCATCTTGTGGTACTGTGTTATGGAGAACACATTTAGGTGAACACTGGATTTATGAAAGTATCAGGGTGAGACACTCAACAGAACCTAAGCCAAAAAATATCTGATTTTCTCAATAACAATAAAACATAATAGAAAGATAAATTTAATCTGGCACTACCATTGTGAAGAGACAACAGTCTATTCTATTAACACTTAAAGTGAAATCAGGATAAGTCTGATGAAGATTAAGCAGTGTCTTTAACTAGGAACTTAGAATATAACAATGTCTATATTTTATTGTCCATGTCTCAGGTTCCAGAGAGACTACAGGAAACTTTATATCTCATGTATTCCTCCCAAGAAAACCCTGGGAAGTGGAAATTCTTATTCCTATTTTACACACAAGGAAATTCAGACAGAGTGTTTATGAAATACTCCTGAGGTTGTACTTAGTAAATGGCAAAGGATGGGCAGTAGCAACTTCATTAACCATTCCCTCACTCATTGGGCCCAAGCTTGCATCTTTAAACCCACCAAAGTGCAGTTGTCCAGAAGCTTTTCCGAAACTTCATTAGTTGACTGTGATGCTCCAAAATACACACACACACACAACTCTTGCGTGTGGAGCAAAGGGAAGTATCCTTTCCCTCAGGTAGTCATGGATAATGTCGTGGGTGTTGCTGAAGTTGAGCCATCACCTGGTGCTGAGGGACGAAATAATGGTCAAAGCCTCTGAGCACAAGTGATGGGAGACCTCACTCAGGAGAAAGCTGGGCAGATTGTGAGTGACAACTCAGCTGCTACACATCTTCTTGGAGTAATGCTATTAACAGTGGCACTTCCAACTACCAGGCTCTTCCCCAGTAGAGGACCTTTTCCCATCTTAGCCACTTTCTCAGGAAAAATTTCCAAGTTCCTTGCCAGCAATACCCTCCTTCCTGCTCTCAGCTCCACTCCTTAGCTCTCACCTGCTTTTAGTCTCAGGAAAATTTTTTTCCCTCTATCACTGTAGTTCTTCCCTCTTTTTCAAATTCTATTCCCTATTTACCAAATTAGTTCTCCCTTTCTCAGAGGCAGGGAAGTTTAGTATTCAAACCTTACCAGAAGGCATTGGGAAATATTTTCAGTGGAAATGTCCTTATTCAAAAACACTAATTATAATTTTCAGTTCTTTGACTTTCTTACTGTGTTTATGGAAATCCTTCAGTATAATAATTTTATCTTGATCCATATATCCTTAGATTTCCAAAAGGAATTGGTTAAACTTTAAATTTAGCTACAAGTTGTTTGGCACACAGAAATTTACGACCATTGCATCATATAACATAACATAATATAATATAGTGAAGAAACACTAAGCATTTACTGCATACCAGACACTGTTCGATGTACAATCCTATTATAGAATATTGCTCTTTAACCTTGTTAGTGTTTAAAACTTAAATTACCCCATACAATATTGTCGCATGTACTTTCTTTGGATTTGCATTTGTTAACTCTTTTGCCACCCCTTCATTTTCAAACATTTTTTTTCATTTTGACTTAGTATTATAGTTATACATGCCACATAGTTGTTGTTGTTTAATCCAATCTTTAGTCTTTTTCTTTTAGTGGTAGAATTTAGTCCATTTACACTTGGTATGATAAGTAAAATACTTGATTTTGTATCTTCCACATGATACTTTCACACAATTATGAGATATCTGTGGACAGCCTGCAATGCGAGGGGAAGTCATGATGGTAAATAAACAGGAAAAAAGGCCCTAAAGGAAACAGAGTAGTCATGAGACATAAGTAAATAAGTAAGTGAGTAAATAAATATATAACAAAGCATAACCTCTACTTAATATTTACAGGAAATAATTTCAGATACAACAACGACAAAGAGATATATATTATCAAGATGAATAATAGAAAACTAAAAGAGATTTTATAAACTAAATATAATTGCTAGAAGTTAAAAAAATAGATTACAGTCCAAAACATCTAGCTTTCTATAAAAAGATAAATAAGAGACAAAATACAAAAGGGAAGACGATCAACCCAGAAATTCCAAATCCTGAACAAGATCCTGAGACTTTAGATGGAAAAGATTCATTGAGTTCCCAGAAAAATATAATTAAAAAATTTTCCTTTTGGACATATTATTATAAGCTTTCAGAACAGCACGAAAAGAACAAAATACTGATACCACCACCAACATATTTGAGTCTCAGAATAATTATACTAATTAAAGCAGCCAGATCCCCTCAAAAAAGTTGTGCATTTATATAAAATTTGACTTTATATAAAAATCTTATGAATACATGCAAAAATCCTCAACAAAATATTACAAATCAAATCTAACAATGTAGAAAGAAAATTGTATACCACAACAAAGTGGGATTTATTCTAGGTAAGGAAAAAATGGGTCAACATTCAAAAAAATAAGTTAAAGTGATCCATCATATCAACAGGGTAAATTAGACAAACCATATGATCATATCAGCAGATTAAGGAGAAAGTATTCATGATAAAAATTCTCAGCAAACTAGTAATAGAGGAGAATTTTGTCATCTTCATAAATGGTATCTATAAAACCCCACAACTAAGGTCATATTTAATGGTGAAAAAGTAGATCCTTTCCACCTAAGACTGGGAAGAAGGAAAGGATATCTCCTCTTACCACCTCGATTCAACATTTCATTGGAAGTCCTAGCTAATGCAATAAAACAGAAAAAAGAAATAAAAAATATATGGATTAGGAAAGAAGAAATAAAACTGTCCTTGTTAGCAGATAATATGATAATTTATGTAGAAAATCTCAAAGAATCAGGAAAAAAACATTTGGAACTAATAAGAGATATAGCAAAGTTACTGAATACAAGGTTAACAAACAAAAGTTAGTTGTTTTCCTATATATCTCTAATGAACGATTGGATTTGAAGTTAAAAACATGATATCTTTCATATTGATGTAATAAAAGAAACATTTAAGTATAGATCTAACAAAATATATACAAGATCTATTTGAGGAAAACTACAAAACTCTGATGAAAGTAATTAAAGATGTAAATAAATTGAGAGATACTTCATATTCATAGATAAGAAGACCAATATTGTTAAGATGTCCATTCTTCCCAACGTGATTTACATATTCAACACAATACCAACAAAAATCTCAGTAAGTTATTTTGTGGATATCAACAAAGTAATTCTAAAGTTTCTGTGAAAAGACAAAAGACCCAGAATAGCCAACACAATATTGAAGGAGAAGAACGAAGTTGGAGGACTGACACTACCCAACTCCAGGACTCACTGTAAAGCTACGGTAATCACGACAGTGTGGTATTGGTGTCTTATTTACTTACAGACACATACACACGTTAAAATTGATCATACTGCACACTTTAAATATGTGCACTTTACTACAAGTCAATCATATCTCAGCAGCAAAGCTGGCAGAACAGACACCATGAAGCATCAGCTAAATATGTGAAATGGGGACAAGAAGCAAAAGACTATAAAATTAAACATGTATTGCCCCTCAGACTTTGGGCAGGAAAAACATTTACCTAAAAGAAAACATTGTAGCCTGAAAGAGTCTTTGAATTGAGCAATAATTTTAGACATAATATGTGAGAGAAATAGAAGTGAAAAGGAATTGGAGCCCAAAGAAGTCAAGAGAGGTATATGTGCAGCGGAAACAACACTGATAAGCCACTTCTGTCCCTAATCCAATCGCCTCGACGGGAGAAAAGTTCTGGATAGCATTGAGATGAGGTATGAGAGAATGGAGTCGCTAGAATGTTCGTGACTTAGGGGAATTTCTTGTGAGCCAAATGGGCCGCTGGAATGCCAAAGCTGAGTACAAAAATACTCCAAGAACAAAGGAAGTAAACTAATTTCAGAGAATACAGCTGCAACAATGGATCTGATATAAAATTGAATGCAGTACAACATTAATCAATGATGTGTAATCATTCACGTTTCTTTTCTCTGTTTCACTGACGTTAATCTTGCCTCCCTAACTGAATTTTCAACACTCTTGGTTAGATATCATGTCTACTTCTTAAGTTGACTCATATTAGCGACTGGCACCACGGTTTGTGGTAAGAGACGAAGTCAGTGGTCTCAGCCTCTTCTTTCAGAGAGAGGCTCCTGTATCCACTTCTCATAAAGATGAAAGAATGAGACGATGCAGGCCAGTGGAGAGAGTACAGTCTTAGGAAATAGAAAGACCAGGATCCCCAGTATTCCGCACCATGATGTGTCAGCTGTGATACTGGGAGTCTTGTTAACAGTTCCAGCAGAAAACAGACTCCATCTCAGATGGCTCAGATACTTTTATACAGTTTAGTTTATACAATATATGCTGTGATCAAAGAACCTCGAGATGTTGAGGTAGTCAGAGACTACCAACATGTGGAAGTCATTACCATGCTTAGGTCTGAAGGCGTGGAAGAGGAATTACTACTATCAGGGCCCAGTGAGAGCCCACGTCACCAAGAAGAGCTGCCTGACATGTGGTGAAGTTATGGAGAGAAGCAGCCACTGCCAGAAACACAGCCAGAATAAGAACGCAGGTTCAATAAACACCTCAAATGCTCCTCCCACCCTCTAGCCTCCTACTAATGCCTCCCGTTGACCAAGCCAACTGGAAACTAGTGGGTGTGGGAGTCCAGTTGACTCAGTCCATGGCAGTCAGCCTCCTGGTACAGAGCAAGGCAGAGAAGGACCGAGAATGTGTGCGTGGCCTGTGGTGTTGGCAGGGAGAAGAATAACACATCTGAAGCAAGTGTTCTAATTTCTCTCAACCTGGATTCTCCCATTTGTGGAGAATGGATCATAGCATTTACCTCACAGGCTTTTTGACAAGAATTACATAAAATTTTCAGTGTGAGTTTCATAGAAGTTGAGCAACAAACATTAGTTTCCCTCCTTTTCATACAGCATCAAATAGAGATGGTCATAAAGGAAGTCTTCAAACTCTGTCTGCAGAATCAATCAGAGCAGAAGCAAAGATGTCTAAAGTTCCAGAGTATGTGGTATTTGAGAGTATCTTCCTCCAGGTGTGAGGAGAGGGGGCAGCCTGAGCATCGGGGCATAAAAGCAAGTGGGGAGCAGTTCATACCAATAGCAATCTGATGTGCAATTTAAAATGTACAGTAGAGCCAGCCCTGGTGGCTCTGTGGTTAAGCTCAGTGCACTCCGCTTTCATGGGCAAGGTTTAGTTCCTGGGTGCAGGCCTACACCCCTCTTCTGTCAGTGGCCATGCTGTGGCAGTGGCTCACATACTAAAAGAAAAGAGGAAGACTGGCAGTGGATGTTAGCTCAGGAGGAATCTTCCTCAGCAAAAAAATAAATAAATAAATAAATAAAATGTATAGCAAGAAAACATTTCACTAATTATTTTCTTACTCTAAAACAGCAGTGTGAAATAATTCTTGGGAGAGAGACTAAGCCATTCTAATCAAGCTGCTTTCAAGAGTGGAGAAGAATTAGCTCATGATGACCGATATGTATCTCGACATAGTATGTTCAAACTGTTTGCAAACGAGTGTAACAAGGAGCAGATTAAGGCCTCATGTTTTACAAGTACGAGGAAAGCAATGTCTTATTGGCACTTCATGATTCCTTTGGTGTAACCAGAATCTGGGAGGTAGCTTGCAAGCCACTGCAGTCTACTACTAATGGGAGAAAACTCTCTCAGTCTTGTATATGAACAATATTTTCTGGCAGAAAAGGAAATTGGGAAAAGTAGGAAAAGGAATCTCTTCTCCAACTGGGGCTCATAGATTTCTTTGGTGAAACTCCACAGTTCCATTCCAGACATATTCTGAGTGTTTGGCCCACTTGTACTGTGACCTCCAAGATACAAGTGGGTTCGTGCTGCCAGCTTTTGCTGCAAAATAGAATCACATTCTCTTCCCGCTCAGAAAACCTCAAAGTCCTTTATTTCCAGCTTTATTCCATCCAGATTTCTCTGCCTGACTTAAATCATTCCAGAATTTGCCTTTCTGATATACTCATTCATTCATTCATTCATTCATTTATAAATATTTCCTGGATGAATTGTTTTATCCCTAGAGACACAAAAATCAATAAGACATGGTTATTGATCTTGAGGAACTCTTAGTTTTGTGGGAAGGCAGGCCAAGTAGACTAAAGTATGTCCAATAGTTAGAGACCCTTTCAGGATAGATATGAACACAAAGGAAGTAGTGGTAAATTTTACCTAGAGAAGGGCTGACATACTACTCACCATCCAGCCTCCTCCCCAGCTCACACATTCATTTAGGCCCACACCTGAGTGGCCCTGTACTAGATAAAGGACCCGGCGGGCAGAGATACTGTGCTAGTATTGTGGGAATTATGTGGGGCAAAAAATATGAATAACACCTAGCAGGGCCAGAAAATTATGACTGAACTTTGAGGAAAGGAGAAGGGGCATGAGCGAGGGAAGAAGACGGAAAGGAAGAAGAAAATCTACCGTGGTTTCCCGCTGCTGCCTGACTATCACCCACACAGGCCAGAGCGGGCGACCTTACGACAGTCTCCCCACGTGCTCTTCTGGGTCATGGCGCCTTCTCTCCGCCAGCCTCTTTATGTGGAGATAAAGTGAAGTGTCTCTCAGCACGGTTTATAACACAAAAGAGACTGAAATAGCTGTGGGGAAAGAAGCTATTTTCTCTCCACAAATGAGCACAGTTGTCCTCACTGTAACACTCCCAGTGTGTACTTGAGCACTTTATTTGGGGTTAAATAATTTTATTTTAAAGCCTCTTTTTTATATGCCTATCTGTGAACTAGGAACTTGATATCAATGGAATTAAGCAAGTATTTATTGAGCAACTATTACGTGCCAGGCATAGTTCCAAGAACCAGGCTCTTTTCTAAGAGTCAGCTGCATTTGTGAAACGTCAGCCCTGTTCTCAAGAAGTTAAGTATGACAACAGATGAGCTGTAATGCAATATGATCAGTGCAATAGTAAAAGCCTACTAACGGACATAAGCAGTATTTCAAAAAGGGGTATTAACCATCAGGAGAAAAACATCCCCCTGCTAGGTTTCGAAAGTGAGTGGGAAGTGATATCACAGAGACGGTAGCGGCTGGCACCTCAGGAACAGGGCCCTCCACTGAAGCAACCATTTCACTGGCAAAAACTGACAGAAACAGCTTTTTTGGAATTCTGGAGTCTTGTCAAAAGATTACAGCAACTAGAGGAGTGTTTAATGAGAGAAAAAGCCAGTAAAATTGGTTAATGAAGTGCTGAAGCATTTTTGCTTAGTTGCCTACCATCCTCCATTCCTCAGCTCAGTGTAACAGTGGGTGTGGTGACCCACACCCCTAACGTGGCTGCTGGTGTCAGAGGGGCATTGTTGACCTTGTTCTCACAGTTTGTGGCTGTGCATTTTAATCTGTCTGGTGATTCCCTGAGAGACTGGTACAGAGGCTTCCCTTTGTTTTATTCACTTGTGAGGGAGTGGCTCTCCAGGCGACATCTGGAGAAATCATTTAAATGTACGTACTACACAAGACCAGCTAAGGCGAGAGATGGTGATTGGGCAAACAACAGACAGATCCAAAAGCAAGAAAGGAGGAGGCTGAGGAGGAATATTCTTAAGGGAGTAAGGCTTTTGAAGGACCACCACCTGTCCCCGGGAGCCCACAGCGCAATGCATGTGCCCAGAGCCAGACGCATGCTCAGAGGAGCCCTGAGAGGACACCAGGCCTGCACTCCTAGCACACCTTTGGGCTGTGCACTAACCTGGGGGAAAAGGAGAGGCAGAGGTGTAAGTGGGCAGGCTGAGCATTGAAGAAGTACCTCAGCTCAGAGCCAACCTAGGAAGAAAGATGAGGGGGTGTTATTTATATATGTATAAATATATGTTTATTTATAGATGTTTTTATTTATATATATTTATTTATATATATTATTTATATATTTTATGTTATTTATATATTTATTTATGTGTGTTTTTTATAGATATATATACATATATATATATGGAAAAGTGTATCCTCAAATTCACATGGAATTGTACGTGTTCCAGAATAGCCAACACAGTTTTGGAAAAAAAGAGCAAAGTTGTAGGATTCACACTTCCCAATTCCAAAACATACTGCCAACTATAGTAACCAAAACAGTGTGGTACTGGCATAAACATATACGTGAATGGAAGAGAACTGAAAGTCCAGAAATAAAATCACGCACCTATGGCCAACTGATTTTTGACAAGGGTGCCAAGACCATTTCAAGAGAAAGAATTGTCTTTCCAACAAAGTGTTAGAAAGATTGGGTATCCAGATGGAAAACGATGAAGTTAGACCCATACATCACACAATACACAAAATTAACTCAAAATGGATCAAAGACCTAAATATAAAGCTAAAACTACAAAATGTTTAGAAGAAAGCATAGGAGTAAATCTTTTTTTTTTTTTTTTTGAGGAAGATTAGCCCCGAGCTAACTGCTGCCAATCCTCCTCTTTTTGCTGAGGAAGACTGGCCCTGAGCTAACATTCATGCCCATCTTCCTCCAGTTTCTATGTGGGACGCCTGCCACAGCATGGCTTGCCAAGCGGTGCTATGTCCGCAACTGGGATCCAACCAGGCGAACCCCAGGACACTGAAGCAGAACGTGCAAACTTAACTGCTGAGCCACTGGGCTGGCCCGAGGAGTAAATCTTAATGACCTTCGATTTTTCAGTGGACTCAGATATGACTCCAAAAGCAGGAGCATCAAAAGAAAATGTATGTAAATTGGACTTCATCAAAATTTAAAACTTTTTGAATCAAAGGAAATGCCACAAAAAGGTGAACCTCAAAATCATTATACTAAATGAAAGAAGCCAGATAGGAAATCTCCAGAATAGGTAAGTCCACAGAGACAGAAGGCATATTGGTCATTGCCAGGTGCTGGGGGAAGGACGAAGTGGGAAATAACCGCTTAAAGGATATAGGCTTTTATTTTGGGGTGATGAAAATATTTGGAACTAGGCAGTGGTTGTACAACATTGTGAACATACTAAATTCCACCAGGGTGTAAACTTCAAAATGGTTAATTTTACGTTATGTGAATTTTGCTTCAATTAAAATATTTTTTTAAGTAAATGGAATTATTCCAGGGAGAGAAAGGTGAGAAGGGAATCCCAGGCATGGAATCAAGGCAAATAATACCATGCAGTTTAGAAACAGCCGGCTGAGTGTAAGCACCTGCCAGTAAGTGAGTATGGTAGGACCTGACATTTCCAGGCCAGAAGTGTTGGGTCAAGAGACTGGAGAGGCAGGCAGGTAAAACGAAGGAAGGCCTTATATAACGTGCCTACGGAATTGGACTTGATCCAGCAGGAGACAGGGAACCATGGGAGGGCTCTAGACAGGAGAAGGGCGTGGTCAGACCTGGGTAGGGTAACGTGGTAGATCATGCTAGCTGTTGAGTGGAAGGTAAATAGGGAGGGCCACGCCCACAATTAGAGACCGACAGTTAGGAAGGCTCCTGAAGGAAGCCCAGCTAAGAGGTGATGAGGACATACGTACTCGGGCGGTGGTAACAGGCCTGGAAGTAAGGAGAATATTTAAGAAATATTTGAGAGATTAGATGGCTGATTAACTTCTAGATTTCCAGCCCGGGTGCCTGGATGAATGCTGGCGCCGCCACCTGAAACAGACGGGGAATCTCGTTCAAAAGGTGTTCTGGCTAAATCCTTGAAAAATCTAGCACCTCGGGGTGGGATCTCCTGGGATAACGGCTTTCGTGTATCACCAAAAGAAACTCAAGCAGGTGGTACAATTAGCCAGGTCGCTACTACTCCTCCGAAGTCTGCAAGGCCAGCCCAGCTCCGACTCCTAGTGCCCTTCTGCCAGGAGGAGCCGTTATTCCGGGGTTTACCAACAGAGAGGCCTGTCCACTGCACCCATCATTTAAATACTTGTGGTTAATTGCCAACATAAATAGGTTTACAACCTTTCCCTTGAATGAAATGGCATCTGCTTTGCACTGTGCTTAACATCTGGCTATTCTAACAAAGCATATAATTATATTTAATGGATGAGAAGTGTCTGATGGGTTGCAGCCAAGTGTCTGAATAAGACAGCAGAGCATGAAGGCAATTTGCAGGGATTTGCCTGATAGGATTCTAAGCAAGGGGAAAGTGCTCTTTTGCCCAGGTATACCATGTAGTGTTCATACCATCTCCAGTAAAAGCACTTATTAGCCTCCACACTGGAATGCACACCATGTTAGGTCCTGGTACACGCTGCTCTCTATTTCCTAGGAGCTCTTAATCCAGAGGGGAAGGCAGGCAAGTTAAGAACATGACAAAAAAAAAAGGACATAAGCCATAGACTGTAAGAGCACCCAATAAGGCCACTCAAATGAGTCTGAGAAGGTAGGGCATCACATGAGCTTTAAAGGAAGAGCAAGAATTCAAAGAGTTAGCAGTGTTTAATGAAACAAAGAAGTGGAGGGGAAATTAAGCAGAGGCTGCAGCACAGGGAAAGTGATGGAGACCTGAAGCGGCAGGATATTTGGGGGCAGCATACATAGTTCCACAAGGCAGGAAAAGTGTGTGCTTCTGGGGCCAGAGAAGAAGGCAGGTCAGCCCGGCCCAGGTCACTGAGGGCCCTGCAAGATGAGGAACCACTGAAGGATGCTCAGCAGAGGAGTGACGTGATCAAATTCTCTTTTCAACAAGCCTGTGCAACTCTGTGGAGGGGAGAGGATGGAAGGCTGGTTTGGAAGCAGGAACACTAGAAGAATGTCAGGAAAAGATTCCTGGAAAAGCCAGGAAGGAAGTGGTGAGATGAGAAGGAGTCGGACAGTTGCGGGAGGCATCTACAGCACTGATGAAGCTTCACAACCTTGAGAAAAACACTCAACTCTTCTGAGGGTCAGTTTCCTTATCAGCAAAATAGAAATAGCACAGTCTAACTCGCAGATATTTTTATGTTAGACTCACTAAATGGTAGCCATGTTTATTTTCCTTGTATTACAGGAAAGCAGAATTCCTTAAAAGGAACTGCATAGAGACAGGCCTTAGGAACCTTCCAAGGCATGGAAAAGAACAAGAAACCAGGTGATGGAGAATCAAGTATGGTACTCTGCGAGGCACGTGCAGATGCCGGAGTAAACCCGCAGGTGGAGGTCTGGTCTCCACAAGTGAAGAGCGCCGGCTTGGCATCCTGCAGGCCTGTGATTGCACCTTGGCTCCGTCACCCAAGTGCACTTGTGCAGCCTGTTCCACGCTACAACCCCTCCATCATCAGCTTCCTATTGTTAAATGAGGACATGCTCCTCGGAATTAAACACCGTGGGGAAAGTATGACCCTCAACACCTAACAAAAGCGCAGACACTGCCCTGTTTAGAGCTGGCGCTCGCTGCCTCCCCAGCACTCCCCCCGCCCCCACATACCCTTACTCTCCCTGCCCTACCGGGAATTGCTCATCCTGCAGCCATCCACCAATATTTATGCTGTGCTATATAACATGCCAAATAATACATTTAATGATAATGATTTTTTGTCTATAATTCGTGTCTGCTCTCCCCCACCGCACACACACTGAGTATGAACTCCACAAGGGCGTGGCTCTTGGTTCATCCACAGGGCGGGCTCTAGCCCATGCTAGGTGCTCAGTCATATTTGCCGAAAACTGAGAAAATGTTTTTATCAGTATTAGCATTAGCATTAGATTTGTATTAGTGTCAAGGTTACTGAATCTTCATATTTAAACATCTTTCCTCTCTGAGTTGGGACTAAAACTCCTCTAAGAAGGCACCTGATGTTGGGGGACAGCCCGTGGAGCTGCACGCCAGTGAAGTCCCTTCCCCCTGCTCCCTGAGGGCAGTTGCTGCGCATTAGAGTTGAGCGTGCTGGCTATCCTTGCTTACCCTCTCCCCATTCCCCAGATCACTTCTCTCCCTTATCTACTTGCTCTGTGCCCCAGAAGAGTGACCTTCATAGACTGTGTCCCCCAAGCCCCCTGGCCCAGCACCAGGACTCTGGCGGTGTCGGCTTCAAGGCCAGCCTTCCGCGCTCAGCTCTCACCCGCTGTGCTTAGTCTCCAGGGGCCTCCACACCCCCCGCCCCCCGCAGGTTCCCTTCACCTGCCTGTTCAAGCAAATAATCCCCTCGGAATGGGAGGAGCCAGCTGCGTCCTGAATACATGTGGAGCCTTTTCTTTTCAGAGTTTATTTTTCACATTTGTTATTTAATTTAGTGATGAAGATGAGGAGGAGGGCCCCATGGGCCTGTGCCTGATAGATTCACCTTGACGTTTGTTGACTTGGTAATAGTAATGTCAATATCATACCATATGCCAGGCACTGCTATGTGTTAATTCCCTGAATCCTCGCATAAACCGTATGACTACTATTATTGCTCCCATTTAACAGATACGGAAACTGAGGCACACAATAGTTAATTAAACTGCCCAAGGTCACAGAGCAAAAGTTTGCCAGTGTCATGTTTCCAACCCGGCAAACACTGGCTGGAGACCCTCAGTTCCCAACCACTACGTTGTACACGAGGTCTGTTGGTAGGCAGCAGGGCATGCTGTGGGACCTAAAACTCCATGTGTTGGTTTGGCAGCTTTGAGCCTCACAGGACCCTGAAGGCCTAGCTGTGAGTTCCCCTGTTTTCACCAGAGATGCACCCCAACCAGCAGGAAAGCCTCCCTTCTCAGACAGCTCCTCTACCAGCTCAGCTGCACTCCGCCCCGTCCCCGACCTGGCTGACTTCAGTCTCCTGCCAGCCCCCTATCAAACAAGGCAATCACATCCTCCCAAGACAATCCCGCCTCACCCTCTGTTACTGCAAGGCCCTGTTTGTTCACTCTAGCCCTAGTGCAACCCCCATGTGGCCCTGCATTACCCGGGCTGTGAATATACGTGAGCGATAAACCTCTGTAAATCTCAGCTGTCCAGCACACGCGTCCTGTGTCCATCTCATACTTTTTAGGACAGGGGGCCCTCCCTCATCAGGGTGCTGAAAAGGAGGTGAACAGAACATAGGAACTCTGGCTCCCAGTTGGATTCTGCAGAGGTGAAAGTATCCAGCAATCATAGGAAGGGAAGAGAGAGATCAGGATGTTTCTTTACTCACTGCCTCCCTGTATCTCACTCTGACCACAGCCCCTGCCGGAAGCCAGTCTAGGCAGATAGGCACCACTCATCAGCCTCTGGCTGTGCCCCCGACTGCCTGTGCCCCTCCGTGACAGCTCCCTGGTCCTTAGCATTCTATGTTGGTTCCTCGAACTCCCACACCTCTGAAAAATTATCTTCAAAATCTCAACTCTTGGGGCCAGGCTGGTGGCACAGCAGTTAAGTTCACATGTTCCACTTCGGCAGCCCGGGGTGTGCTGGTTCGGATCCCGGGTGTGGGCCTATGCACTGCTCATAAAGCCATGCTGTGGCAGGCGTCCCACATACAAAGTAGAGGAAGATGGGCACGGATGTGAGCTCAGGGCTGGTATTCCTCAGCAAAAAGAGGAAGATTGGCGGCAGATGTTAGCTCAGTGCTAATCTTCCTCAAAAAAGAAAAAAAAAAAACCAACTTTTTCCTTACAGGCCATGTCTTTTTAAAAACTGTGCGTTATTAGCATTTGTGTGATATATTAAGCCCCAATACAAGGTGAAGCCACACAGGTAGTAAGTGTAGAAAAAGAAGAGCTCAGTGCACTGAACGCTGAAGTGGACCGACCTTCAGAAATCAAAAACATGCGGAGGAACCAGCAAAGGAGACTGGAAGGAGAAAACCTTTCAAACAAGAGGAACTCAGGAACCTAAGGCCCCAGGCGAGATGCAGCCCTCTGCATTTGGGAACCTCCAAGATGTCCGTGCGAGTGAAGCTAGTGTGCAAGCACGAGTGTAGGGGGAGAGGCTGAAGAGGCAGGCAAGAACCATATCAGGGATGGCCTTGGGCATAGAGAGGGAAACCAAATGACCAGCACCTTCCTCCCACATTTTCCTCGTATTTCCCATAGTGCAGGAAATTTCCTAAGTTAATTCCTAAACAAATGATCATTTGAAGTGATCATTCAAGGATTGATCTTACTCTGTTCCAGAAACTGATCATCTTTTCTAACAATTTTATTATGCTTATGGATCTGTGGGTTAAGAATTCAAATAGGCCATAGAAAAATAACATTGTGCAAAATATCTGGGGCTTCAGCTTGAGTCACTCAACAGATGGGGGCTTGAATTATCTGCAGGCATCGTTAGTCAGATATCTAGCAGTTGATGCTGTGTGTTGGCTGGGACCTCAGCTGGGATTGTGGGATGAAACACCTATAAAACGCTTCCCCATGTGCGCTCTGCTTTCTCACATCCTGGTGGCCTCAGGGTGGTGATATTATTTTCTTATGTGAAAGCTCCATAGTCCCAGCACTAGTGTTCTGGCTAAGAAGGCAGAAGCCTCAAAAGTCATCCAGCATCAATTCTACCACATTTTGTTGGTTACAAGTGAGTTGCAAGCCCACCCAGATTCAAGAAGAGAAGAAATAGATTCCACCTCTTGATGGGAGAGTGAGAGGTTCTATAAAAGCACATGGAGAAAGAAAGGTACCACGAACTTCTTGGGAAAAGGCAATCTACTGCGCT
The DNA here is from genome assembly GCF_041296265.1 of Equus caballus. Classification (NCBI taxonomy): domain Eukaryota; kingdom Metazoa; phylum Chordata; class Mammalia; order Perissodactyla; family Equidae; genus Equus; species Equus caballus. The sequence goes on along the minus strand of NC_091701.1, from coordinate 4,916,715 downwards.
GAAGACTGGTGGAGGGCTTCCAACCCTCTTATCCCCTCAGTTTGGCAATCCGTATATTCTCAGTGGTTCCATTGTTTCAGTAAGGAAACTAAAGTCCAGAGAAGTTAAAGTTCATCCCTGAGAACTACTGAGGAGCAAGGACAGACCTTGAAACTGGGTCTGTCTCATGCCGGAAACTGTAGGCTCTTCTCTGACCCAGGCTGAAAGCATTAAGCTTAATAGCAAAATTTTTAATAAGACCAAGTGCTTATTATCTAGAAAATTAGAAAACAAAACAACACCAGCAAATTATGTGACTTAGATTAAATGAACAAATTCCTAGACAGATATAAACTGCTGAGATTGACAAGAAGAAACAGAAAATTTGAATAGATTTAACAATAAGCTAGATTAACAATTTTTAAATACCTCCAAAAATCCCAGACCCAAAATGATTCTGCCAAACATTTAATCATTAATACCAATTCTCACAAACTCTTCCAAAAACATAGATTATAAAAGGACACTCTCCAATTCATTTTGGAAACTAGTATTACCCTGCTATGAAATCAGAAAAATACATCATAAGAAAAAAATATACATATTCATATCTATTATAATTCTTGGAGACTAATATTAGTCTAGTACAAAACCAGAAAAAGACATTACAAGAAAATAAATCTGCAGACCAATATCTCTTATGAATATAGACACAAAAATCCTCAATAAACACTAGCTAATGGAATCCAGTAACATGTAAAAGGGATTACATACCATGACCAAGTGGGATCTATCCCAGGAAAGTAAAGTTGGTTTAACATCCAAAAATCAATTACTGTAATACGCCATCTCAGTGTAATAAAGGGCAAAAATCACACGATCATCTCAATAGATACAGAAAACCACCTGACAAAATCAAACACCCCTTTATCATAAAAACACTCAATTAATGAGAAATAAAAGAGAACTTCCTGGGGCCAGCATGGTGGCATAGAGGTTAAATTCATGGGCTACGTTTTGACGGTCCAGGGTTCAGATCCCGGATGTGGACCTAACATCACTCATCAAGCCACACTGTGGCCACATCCCACATAAAATAGAGGAAGATTGGCACAGATGTTAGCTCAGCAACAAACTTCCTCAAGCAAAAAGAGGAAGGTTGGCAACAGATGTTAGCTCTGGGCCAATCTTCCTCACAAAAAAGAAAAAGAGAGAGAATGTCCTCAAACTAATAAAAGGCATGTATCAAAACCCACAGCTAGCATCAGCCGAATGGTGAAAGATTGAATGCTTTCACCCAAAGATGAGGAATAAGAAAAGGATGATCGCTTTTACCATTTCTCTGCAATATTGTACTGGAGTTTCCAGTTGGGGAATTAGTCAAATATGTACACGGAATCCACCAAGAAAATGAAAACACAACACAGAGAATGAGGGAAAATATTTTCAAATACTATATATAATAAAGGACTTGTGTCTAGAATATATAAAGAACTCTTACAACTGAATAACAAAAAGCCAACCCAATTTAAAAATGGGGAAAGGACTTGAATAGTCATTTCTCCAAAGAAGACACACAGATGCCCAATAGGTACATGAAAAGATGCTCAGCACCATTAACCATCAGGGAGATGGATATCAGATTTCAATAGCCAAAAAGCCAAAAAACTGGTGAATGGATAAATAAAATGTGGTATGTCCATGCAATGGAATATTGTTTGACGATAAAAAGGAACGAAGTACTAATACCACACTACAACATGTACGAACCTTGAAAGCATTTTGCTAACTGAAAGAAGCCAGATACAAAAGACGACATACTGTATGACTCCATTGATATGAAATGTCCAGAATACGCAAATCTGCAGAGAGAGAAATTAGATTAGTAATTGCCTGAGGCTGGGAGAGAGGGAGCTGGCGAGGAAATGGGAGTGACTGATAATGGTGACAGGGCTTCATTTGGGGGTGCTGAAAATGCTCTACATGTGATTGTGCTGATGTTTGCACAACTCTGAATATACTAAAAGCCTTTAAATTATACATTTGAAAAGGGTAAATTGTACGATACCTGAAATATATCTCAATAATGCTCTTATATTAAAAACAACAGCAGAAAAATCCAAAGTTGTTGACCAAGTTAAAGAATGCTTATTTTTTGAAATTTTGTCTGACTTTGATTTTGACTGAGAAAGCCCCTCCCTCAACAAAAGCAAATGTTTTCATCTGAAGGATGCAAATTTTGGTGATCATAACATTGGAAACTTAGAGAAAATAAGCCTCGTTTTTAGATTTAAACTTTGTGCATTTTATTAAAGTTCTCACTTGCTGCCTTTGCCTCCTGGGCCTGCCTTAATCTCCTTTGGGGCCTCCCGAAGGAGTGTCTGCAGGTGACAGCTGGCTGAGCTCCTGAGCCAGGAGGCTGTGCAGACCCGCCGTCTCCAGCGCTCCGGATGGTAGCACCAGGCTGACTCCCGGAAGCCGGGAGAGCCGTGGGCCGGGCATCTCTGAGCTTCTCTGAACTGCCCACGCCTTTTCCATTATTACCAGTGCTGAGGCACAGTCTTACTTCTTCACGGGACCACTGTGAAAAATAAAACTAAACATGTGGAAGCGATCAGAACACGCCAAAACTGTTTTACAAATGCATACCAGGCTGTGGGTAATGGTGCCAAAGTCCTCCGCTCACGGACGCAGCACCAGGGAACCAGGCCTGTTTCTGGACCACAGAGTGGCAGTGTCGGTTCTAGAATCTGGGTCTTCTTTGCATCCACCTCCCTCCAGACAAGACTGCTAGTCATTCACAGGCCGCTCTCTTAAGATCATACCTCTCTCTCAGCAAATTGTAGGAACAGATTTCTTTGGCAATCCATGTATGTGGTTTTATAAATCAATTCGGTTTCAAAGTATACTATAAATTTGCACATCTGCTACTTTACAATATTGATCATATCTGTCAAAGCTTATTTTCTGGGTCAGAAATTCTTGTTTGATGTCGGTTGAATGAAAAGGATTAAGGAAGTATCTTAAGTAGCCATCAAACTGACTGTCGAGTCATCAGTCCAATACTTTTTCTATTTTGTTATTGCCCTCAGGAGAAAAACAAAAAAAAAGGTCAGGATCAAAGAAGATAATTTACACGAAAAGTGCTTTGTGATTGTCAAACTTGTAAGGATAAATATGTTATTTAAAAGAAGGTCAAATTGGGGCCCGTCTGGTGGCGTAGTAGTTACGTCCAGTGTGCTCCACATCAGCGGCCTGGGCTCACCGGATCGGATCTCCAGCATGGACCTACTGCGCTCATGGGCAGCCATGCTGTGGCAGCATCCCACAGACAAAATAGAGGAAGATTGGCGCAGATGTGAGCTCAGGGACAATCTTCCTCAAGCGAAAAAAGAGGAAGATTGGCAACAGATGTTAGCTCAGAGCAAATCTTTCTCACCGAAAAGAAAGAAGGTCAAATTTGCTATCTTTTTATTTGTGGGAAAATGTGTGTACCATACACGTATTGCTTAAAATAAGAAAGAATTTCAGTGAAAAAAAAGCGTAAGTCGATGGACTCCCTTGACTATGAGCCCTACTGGGTTTTGAGAGCAGCCATTTATGTTGAGGATCAGAAACGGGTCTTGTCAAAGTTGCTGGACTCCAACCTGTCTGACCCGTCCAAGCCAGACCAAGAGGAAGTAGGTCAACATTCCCATCCTTCCTCTTTGTAAAGAAGGGTGTAAACAAACAGATGAGCTCAAGGTTGAATATACAACCTAATCTAACTGCCCAACACAAACAGAGGCACACACACTCCTTGAACGCACTGTGCCCTCCCTTATTCTGGGTGCAACTTCCGGCAGAAACAGACTTACGGCAAACACTTCTTCATCAGCTTATCCTTTCTGTGGCAGGGACTGTGTTAGATGCCAAAAACTAGTTAGACTCCCACCACTCAGTGAACACTTCTTTCCTTCAGAAGCCATCCCTGACCCTACTCCTCACTGACCCCCCTGCTGGCCCCTGACTCACAGCTTAAATAAAAGCCAACATTCCCAATCTCTCCTACCACTGCATGTCTCACACTGTGTCCTGACTGCGAGCCCCATGAGAACAGACACCATGCTTGGAACGACGACCTTCTCACTCCATGTGCCTCTTACTCTTTGATAGGGTCTGTCAAGGAACAGAGGCCCCATGGATATTTTTTAAGTGAAGAAAACTGAAGAACTGAGTGAGAAGGACTCATGCTGAGGACAATGGCATGCAGACCCTCTGCTCTGAGAATCAGTCCTTGACAGCAGAATGGAGGGCAGACTCCCCAGGGGCCTGCAAGGCTCTGGCACAGCAACAGGACCATGGTGTCCCCAGGGCTACCTCCCTCCTCAGGGTGCAAGCTCCTTAAGGCCACAGGCCAGGTCTTAATCTCACACAGCAGCATCCATGCTTGGTCAGGTTAGAACGCGACTGCCAAGTGGAAATTCCAACCCAGAGACGGGTCACCCTGGCACTTCCCAGGAGAGAGAGCATCCCTGAGTTGGGGTCATGGTCTGAGTCAGTTTTGGAACCTGAGAACTGAAAGATTTTTCCTTCATACCTATCACCGCTGACTCACAAACCACACAGCCCTTTCCACGCTGTGTGTGAGAACAGGAGAACCTCCCTCTCTCCACCCTCCTGAGAAGCCACAGGTCGGGAAGGCCTCCAAACCACGTCAGCCACAAACTTATGTGATAGCAGAGCCCTGGAGAGCACGTGGAGACCCATCTCCAGTGCCTTCGTTTCTTTTTCTGGTCACTACCTTCTTCTTCCTTCTTCTCTTCTACAGTTTTTCCTTTTCGCCCACCTGAGCATCGCGCCCAATCTCTCTCACACCCTCCAATCTCAGCCATCTCTGCTTAGCCCTCCTGCTCTTCATCCTCGCCTGGGCAGGCATCTTTCTGCTGCACAGGGCTTCCCACAGGGCCAGTGAGGAAGCGAGCAGCCCCAAGGACTGCGCCCCGCTCCACAGCCCACCCGGCCACGCTCTTCCTCCGCCTCGTATCTGAGGCACAGTCTTCAAGCTGGGCTGTAGAAATGGCCCAAATTGTGGTTATATTTTCAAAACACGCATGGTGCTTTTTTTAAACATGGCTTCAGGTCTTCAGTATAATATATTAATCAAATATGGACAAAGAGACTTAAAATAAACCTGCCCTGTGCTGCATTCATTCGTCTCTTACAATCTACCCTAAGGAAAGTCTATAAAATAAAAAGTTTATTTTGCTCAAAGACATTCATTACAGTTTTATTTGTTGTAAAGAAAAATACTATAAGCAATGCAAGCACCTAACTATAGCCCGTTTTATTTATGAAGAGTTTGTAATAACATAAAAATTATGCACATTGCAATGTTATGTTAAAAAACAGGATCCAAAGCTGTCTATTAACCACATTCAGAAGTGTACATAAATGTGCAGAAAAAAAAAAGGAAACCGTAAAGGACCCTCCCCACTGCCCCTGTCATGGGCCTCAGTGTCTGTGTGACAAGCTGCCTCTCCCACCCCCAAGCAGGGCCTAGCTCTCAGGGCTGCTGAGAAGGGGTGAGCAGAGTGGGAAAGGCCTGACTCTTGGCCAGCTCTGGGAGCCCCTCCTCCCGCCTCCCTGGACAGTTCGGAAAGTAGGCTCCTTGCTTGGCTGTCTGTGCACACATTGGGCGTCGGGCCATGCTGACCTTCCCATCCAAACCAGTTTTCAGAAACAGAATTTGCTCTGGTTTAGACTTAACTTCCCTGGAACGGAACTCCACACTCCCACTCCCCCACCCTCAGCCCCCACCCCAACTCCAGAATGGACCCATGGCTCCCAGACATTCCCTGAGGCAGTCCCGCTCTCACAGGGCCTCAGTCTAATGACGGACAAGATGCACAAACTACTCGGCTTCCATGGGCTCTCCCCGAGTTCCAGGAATTTACAAACACATTCATGCACGTGCAGACTGCTTGGCAGTTGGACATACAGAGGGCTCCACACTTCACTTCCTTCTCTTGACATCATGTCTCGACACTTTCCGTCCCTGTATAAAGGCGATGCTGCATGACTTTTCACCGCTGCCCCGACCCCAGTACTTTGGCGCATCGTCATTTCATCAGTCCTAATCGATGAGTATTTTGGCCCTTTCCAGTCCTTTGGCATTACAAATGAGGCTCTAATAACTGCCTTGCATGCAATAGGCATAATTTTTATTTCAATACATGATACCAGATTGTTTTCCAGGAATATTAAATTCACATTCCACCAGGAAGATCAAGCGTGCCCATTTCACCAACACCACCAACACTACATAATGCTCTTTGGCAATCGGAAAGGTGCTTTTGTTTGCATTTCCCTAGCTATTAGCGAGGTTGAACATCTTTTCATACAATTTTTAGGCTGTGATGTTTTCCCTGTAAATTCTGTAAATCATCTATTCATCATATTTTCCCAATATTCTATTGGGATATCATTTTTTAAATTTGTCAGAGCTTTGGGTATATTATGCAGACCTTACCAAATGGTCCACAATGGGTTGCCACATGTGGATTATAAGCAGCTGAATGTGTGTAACTTTGGTCCTCGGGGAGCCTGATGGGGCCTGAGGCATCATATCCCAGGCCTTGTTGCTCAGGCCACCCACAGATGCAGTCCCTCACCCTAAGATGCCGAACTCATATTATCCACTCTTACATGTGCTGTGACGTGAAATAAGCTGGCAAGTGTATATTACACCTAAATCTTTAGTATGTGGATTACAATTACATTGATCAGTCTGTTATTTAGTATTTGCTTTTGTTTACGGCACCACATAGCATAAACACTTTGGGGCATTTTATATAATCATTTATGTCTACCTCTCCTCATGGCATTCGATATTCTTGTCTATTTGTTCAATTGACTACAGTTTCGACAAGAGCAGGGACTTGTGTTTGTTTCATTCATGTTATATCCTTGTGTCCAGAAGAGCATCTGGCCCACAGTAGATGTTCAATAGCCATTAGTCACATTGATGGATTAATCACAAGTCAGGGTGGGAAGGGAAAGTGCAGGGCAGTGGGGGTATATATACAGTGCAAGTGTGTGTGTGTGTGTGTGTGTGTCCATGTGCGTGTGCAGGTTTCCTTTAAGAAGTACGGGCCGGCCCTGTGGCCGAGTGGTTAAGTTTGTGCACTCTGCTTCTGCGGCCCAGGGTTTCATGGGTTCAGATCCTAGGCATGGACACGGCACCGCTCGTCGGGCCACGCTGAGGCAGTGTCCCGAATGCCACAACCTGAGACATTCACAGCTAGAACATACAGGTGCTGGCCCACTGGCCAAGTGGTTAAGTTCGCATACTCTGCTGCGGCAGCCCAGGGTTTCGCTGGTTCGGATCCTGGGCACAGACATGGCACCACTCATCAGGCCAAGCTGAGGCAGCATCCCACATGCCGCAACTAGAAGGACCCACGACTAAAATATACAACTATGTACCAGGGGGCTTTGGGGAGAAAAAAGCAGAAAGAAAAAAAAAAGATTGGCAACAGTTGTTAGCTCACGTGCCAATCTTAAAAAAAGAAAAAAAGAATATATAACTATGTACTGGGGGGCTTTGGGGAGAAGAAAAAAAGCAAAACTCAAAAAAAGAAGATTAAAAATAAAATCCAGCCATGTCATTCATCTGTTTAACAGTTTTAAAAAAAGAAAACAAAAAGAAGAAGTAAGGCTTAATCAAGGATGGCGAGGGGTGTGTGTCTTTCTCAGTCATTTTAATGCAGTTTCCCCTTCTCTTTGCATCTCACATGGTAGCGGATTCAGCACCTCCCTTCTCTGTGCTGAAGGATCAGGGATGAGGCCACAGCCACACTGGGCTCACGGGGACTCCAGGAGCCACAGGGGGGCGCTCTCCCCAGGTCCCTCCAAGGCACTGAAGGGGACCCTGCATGCAGCCGCAAGGCTGCTCTGGACTGGCTGCCCTGACTTAGCGACAGCACTACATCAATCATCTGACTGATTTCCTGATTTCCTCTGCTACTGAGAAAATGAATATAGGCAAGAAAGACTCAGGGAAGTGCTGGTGTGGGTGGTGTGCAGAACATCAACAGGAGCAGGGAAAAGGAGCCAGGCAGACAGGTGTTCCGATCCTGCCTCTGCCCATTACCGGTGCACGGTCTTGTGTCTTACTTTAATCTCTTTGGACTTGGGTATCTGTATGTAAAGAGGTAGTAACAATACCTACCATTGTGTTGTGATAATTACATGCCGCAAATTGTCCGAAAGTTTTAGGCAATCAGTAACAGTTGTTATCGCAAGAGCAGCTTTTCCAGAGAAGCTGCTCTCTGTTACTTCTGCACGAGGCATCCTTTGACAAGACTGTACATGTTTGCAAACAGCCTCCCGCTGTGCTTCCAGCGCAGGTGCAGAGCTACTGATAACACCAGATGTGTTATCACAAATTATCGGTGGGTTTCCTAGCTGTGTTTAGAGCTCACTTCATCATTTCTGCTGCCAGGGCGTTTTTAGGGTGAGGTTGCTGCAGTGCAAGGGGCACTTCAGGCAGCAGACTGCACGGGGGCTCAGCCATCCAGGACCCTGCTCCAGACTCGGGGCTGTGCCTGTACTTGGGAAGAAACTAAATCAGAATAACAGAGTACTCGGGAGAGGGAACAGTGCCAGTGCGTGGGGAACAGGATCATTGTTGCTATGCCTCTCCTGTTCCATCAGCCTGTGCTAGAGTTCCACCACCATCATGGGGTCCCCAGGCGTCCCCAGCCCAACCTTGTCTCAGTCTGCTGCCTAACTGTCATAGCACGAGTCATCCTTCGAGTCCCAGCACTCATGGCACTCCTCCAGCCTCTCCTGTCCACTCCCCATCACTGACCTCCAGCTCCCTTATGCTTCACAATACAGCTAGCACTTCACCTCACAATGAGACTTTGTACTCCAGATGGCTGTCTAAGCACACACCTTGGTCTTGTTTTTCTCTCCTAAGACCCTAAAATGACAGCAGAAGCATAAACAGGAATGAATCTATACTAAAACATGGAGCAATCATCAACGGACAAAAGATATCCAGCACATTTCTGGAAGATGAAAGAAGATGAATGGAAGCTTATTAACAACCGGTCAGAGAGATGGGAGCTACGGCTCAGAATTCTGGAGAGAAATAAGGTTGACAGTTAGCTGGATTGGAAGGTAGAATAGTGGGGCCCAAACCAGAGAACTCATGGGAGGCAGGCAACGCTCAGCCTGACACTGAACCCCTGGAAAACAAAGGCGTGAGCAACTGTGAGGGGCTAAGGCGCCTATTGTGGTTGTTGGAGCCACAGGTAGAGCCCACCCAATTCTGGCAACGGGGCGGGGCGGGTGGAGGGAGAAAGCAGTGACCGGCTCTCTCTGTTCACCTTGAATCAAACTCTATCAGGAACAGGCCCAGTGATATCCAGACCACGTTCCTTGTCAGGAAACAGACCCATATGCCATTGCAGATGGTTCAGGGGACAAAAGAGAACTTAAAAATTCCAATTTTTATCCTAAAAATTTTAAGTAAAATATTAGAAAATTTTTAAAAGAATTGGATGCTATTAAAAAAGGAGAAAGGATAAGAACAGGCTATTGATTAAAAAAGACGAAAAAAATGATTGTCAAAAATGTTTAATTAGAATGTTTATAATATTGACAACATTCCAAGGTCATAGAGCTAAAGGACATGAGAGAAAAGAGACATCATTCCAAAGCAGGTGCTCTAAGAAACAAACAGCATAAAATGGAGGTGACATAATTTTAAAAAGAAAGGAGAAAAACTTCCCAGAGCTAGAGAGAACCATAAGTCACCAAATTGAAAAGGTACCTCATGAACAGAGCAGGATAAAGGAGAAATAACTCCCACCTCCACACATTTTTATGAAACTCCAGAATACCAAGAATAATAGAAGATTAAAAAGCTTTGAGAGAAAGGAAGAAAGTTTCTTAAAAACACTTGAGAATCAGCGTTCATACTTTGGCAATATCATACTTCTCTTTAACAGCACATGCAGTAACATCAGATTCTGAGAGAAATGATTTAGATCTTAGAGATGATTCCACTTCAAAAGCCAAATTACTGATCCAATAGGAAGGCAAAATAAATCTACTTTCAGTCATAGAGAGATTCAGAAAATTCACCTCATATATATTTTCCCCAAAGGAATTACCAAAATCCTCCAACAGAAAGAGGAATGACACAAGATAAAGCAACACACGGGGTACAAGAACAATGGGCCTAAACCCAAAAGTCCGATGACGAGAAATTGTAGGATTCCAGCTGTGTCACAGGTCCATGTTAGAACGCAGTACGGTGGGCTCTCAGAGAAAATCGACCAGAAACGCAAAATGCACCCCACTCAGGGAATAAATGCAGAAGCAGCTAGAAGTTCTGAGTAATATCATGAAGGGACTACTGGTTTCTCCTTTTGAACACATACTTATGCACTTAGAAAAAAAATGTAAAGCAAATGAACAAAACAAGATGGCAAACCAACCCAAGGAGGGCGGACCCCTCTCAGGCTGGAGGGAGGAGAGGGGAAGACATGGAGGTAAAAAGGAGACTTCAGCCCACACGATAACATCTTGTCTCTTTTTTAAAAGTCCAAAGCAAAAGAAAAAAATACAGCTGTTTCTGAGAAATAGGACTGAAGCTGGGAAAGGACGAGGCAGGACAGGAGGGGGTGTTGTTCTTTTTCGTTGTAAGACCTTATGCACCGCTGGTTTCCTTCCTATGCACACATATTACTCAGATAAAAGATTTCGGGGGGCTGGCCCCGTGGCCGAGTGGTTAAGTTCGCACACTCCACTGCAGGCGGCCCGGTGTTTAATGGTTCGAATCCTGGGCACGGACATGGCACTGCTCATCAAGCCACGCTGAGGCAGCGTGCCACATGCCACAACTAGAAGGACCCACAACGAAGAATATACAACTACGTACTGGGGGGCCTTGGGGAGAAAGAGGAAAAAAAATAAAATCTTTAATAAAAAAAGATTTGAAGTTAAACAATTTTATTTTAATTTACTAAGAGTCCAGATATTCCAATTATGTTGCTCTGGTGGAGTTTGGGAATCTTTCATTTCAAAAGCCCCCTGATGATCCTGATGCCAGTCAGTCCCAGATCTGGCCGTGAGGAACCTGCACTAATGGATTCTCTCCCAGGGGGACCTTTCGACTCAACCCCTTGCATTTGGATGGATAGCTGCCCTCCTCCCCTCTCTTCTTCAGCAGCGGTTTTACGGGTGTGGATCACATCCCCCGAAAGAGACAGATCTCTAAGAGGACCAGGGCTGGGCCTCGATTTCTCTTTTCTCACAGCACTTTGGCCTAAATACACAGGACACTTAGTAGTTAGTCCTCTAGCTCTGGAGGGGAGGAAGCAGTTAAAAGATCATGAAGTTCTTAAATTCCCACTCTGATCAACAGTGAATTAACAAAAGATATGAAGGTTGGCCTCACAATAATTTCCCCGGAGACTACTAATCTGTGCCAGGCGTATTTCACAATCCCACAGCTACTCAGGAAAGCTCACAGCCCAGGGAGACAACGGGTCCGGAAGACCCACGGTTCACGAGGTCCCTATTTCCTCTCCCCTCCCAGAACTCCTATTCATTCTTCAAAACCTAATACGCTGGTGTCTTGGCGCATCCAATTCTCATTCCATTTAACATATTTTTATATATAACTTAGCAGCCAGAAGACATATACACTCAAATACATTCTGTAACAAAAGTTTGCACAAGAGAGCCTACAACATGCTCACAGGGGCAGCCGGGGTAACTTCAGGTTAAATTTCCTCTCTCACCATCCTGGCATCCATTAAGACTTCCTGAAACTTTATCACCACCCAGGAAGGGTTCCATCTGTAGCGACGTCCATCTGCCTTCTGAGCCACACGTCTGCTTACGCGCTTTGATTTGCAGAGGGGAGGGTGGACCTCAGCACACATATGCCACGCTCAGCAAAATGCTGAGCGCGACTCATCCTGGCGTGGTGGTCACGCCTGCGACGGCGAGCGCAAAGTGGAAACACTGCCCTCTGCAGACGGGAACGCAAAGTCGCAGCAGGACTACACTGAGAGCCGCAAATGAAGCGAAGGATGGACTCGAAAATCGTTTACAATCCACATGGAACAAAGAGCGAAAGAACCGACCATTCTCCTATCTGAGATGCTGCTTGGGAAAGAAGCAGTGAGGAATCAGAGATTTCATGTAACTGCACCACCGAGCTTTACATAGTATTTCAATTACTTCCCAGAAGCAATGAAAAACTAGACTGAGAAATTATTAGGAGTGTAAGGTATTTTTAGAAGCAACTATCATTAGGACATCAACTTTGAAACGAAACATTCCTGTTACTCCTCTTCCAATTTCCAAGCTTTGAGATTGGTTGAAATGACCTGAGACCAAAAAGGGAGTTACTGAAAAGAGCTTAGCATTTTCCACTATATTTTAAAATTTGACATTTGCAAATAATATGAAACTGAGAAATAAATTGGATGCTGAAGCAGATATAAAACTATTAGTTTTATTTGTAAAAGTTTTCAAATGTCTGTGATTGTCAAGATACCCTAATTGTCCTCAATGATTAATTTTACAAGCAAATATTATATTATAGATTTACAAAAAGAGTATATTACAATGCTGCTTTTATCCATTTTTTACATATTGAGGTTCTGTGACAGATTTTGCCTGAAGACAAAGCTGGCATTACTTGGCATCAGTCAGAACTAGGTGAAATCCAGGCCTCACCATGCCAGGAAAAGAAAGAAACTTGGTGAAACTGGGCGACTTTATTAACTTCTGTAAACCTCACTGTAAGGCTTCTTGAGTGTTACTGTGGAAGTAGCAAGCCCTGCCTAAAGGGACCGAGAGACCACGGGTCCCAGGGCAGCTCCGCGGCTCACCGTCTACCTGCTCCGGGCCTGCGGGTACACCTGCCTTGAGTCTCAGTCCTCTCCCTGTACCAGGGCCCACAGCTGCCCGCAGCCTCCGGAATTGTTGTGGAGATGAAAGGACCAGGACCTATAACGTGAGAGGCTGCTGCCTTGTTAATAGCAGGTAGGCCATAAATGCTGCTCTGCGTCACCCTGGGCAAGGGAGTCAGCCTGCTCGTCTTTCCTTCTCAGTACGTTCCCATGAAAAGAAATTTCAGATCTCAATTCTCACTGTTGTGTGAGTGCAGTTTGTCTCCGTGGGCCTCTGAAACCACAATGCTTAGCTTCCATCTCCTCCACCCAGAAATACGGTGTATCCAGATGCAGGGTTTCTGTACGCAAAGTCCATCCACCTCCTGGCACCTACGCAAAGTCCATCCACCTCTCGGCACCTCTTAAGCAAAGAAACCAGAGTGACACAGAATATTATTATCACTATTATTATTATTATTCACCCCCAAGCACTAATGATTAAGGAAACACAAATAAATCTCACTCATCTCCAGATAGCAGGACTTTGAGAACCAAAAGAGTAGCTTCCACTTTATTAGGCAGTAAAGTTCTTCCGATCCTTACTGAGAAATCATAGGCTTTCTGAGACGTATTTGACAACCACAAAAAACAGAGCTCCATATTTTAAAAACCAGATGAACAATATGTAATTTAAGACATACTTATATCAGAAAAAAATGTCTTCCACACACTCGTTATGTAATTCACTTTTCAGCGCCAGCCCCTTGACATATGATATGTGAATGACAGGTTAAAAGGAGCTGAGAATTCACATGCTTGCTTCACTCCAAAAGGAATAAAAAATTTTTATGACCCCATTGGATAAAAAGGCCTTTATTATTTTTTAGAATCTCTTTGGTTGAAGGGAGCTTTGCTGGCTTCTCTCAATAAACTTTTAAAAAATATGTTAGACCCCCACACTCTTTTAACCCATGCCCGTCCTGAAACAAGGCTTCCCAAGAAAGCTTTCTATCTTCTATCCCCTTTCCCTTGGTTGCACCAGAATTACCACGTAGGGTGGTAAGGAATCACAATCTCTTAATTAATATATTTAAAAGAAGTATGGCGAGGGCATGTGAATATTAAATTAGGAAAAGAACCCCTCTTTTCTTGGAAGTTTTCCTCCATTCATGCAAATTTCCAAAGACAAAATGCGATAATCAACAGAGATCACAGACGAGGCATGCCTGGGAGCACGTTGCTTATACAGAAATTCTCCACTGTTGTTAGAACGTGCTGACCAAAAGTCACCGCGGCTGTAAGGAACTCCTTTCTGAGAACTGCCATCCGTTACTCCCCTCACCTCCAGAGTCCATGCCATTGCTTCTGAGTTTGATTTTTGGCTGGCAGGGGTCTGAGAATGATCCCACAGCAAGGATATTCCTTCCCCCCAGCGCTATCCCAAGAATCAATTTTGGCCAACATTTGCATTTTCCTGATTGTTTTCTGCTGGTTTTTGTCCTCTTTCAACCCCCTGCTTCCAATTCTCCCACCCCTGAGGGGCCTAAGCCTCCAAACACCTTTTGAGTGGCCGGCTCTGGTGCAGCTCTCTTGACAGCAGGAGCAAAAGCCTAACGAGTGCAAACTTCTGCTGCGGCAGCAGTCAGGACCTGTGTTTGAGGGTGCTGTAGGGGTGGCACCAAGACAGCCAAATTGCACCCCAGTAGTGACTTTGGGCCCAAAAAGGGAAATTCTTCTAGTTAGTGGAGAAGAATTTTAATTCTCCCATGGCCACATCACAGAGACAGAACAGAAGCAATTGGCCAGAAAATATATCACATTCAGAGTAAAGAGAAGCATTTGACTACAGAACTCACAAATAAAATAAAGTCATTCCTGAGATACTCAATTTGTGTCAAACAGTTTCCAAGTACACTGTTTGCTGCAAAACTTACCCTTAAAAAGGAATATCAGTGATGAAGTAAACATTGAGTAATTGTAGACAGAATCTCAGCAAATTCGCCACAGGGGCTAGAATATTTGGCTTTAGGGAACTCCCCTCAGACAGGCATGCTGGCTGTCCCTGGACTCCATTTGAATTTGTCCTGTCCTGAATGAGAATGTAGAGAGGAATGCAGCAGGATCTGTGCCTAAACCATCCTCTTGCTTTGGCAACAGGTGGCTCATTGGTTATGAGATCCCCTCATGTATGTTCAAGGGCAGTGAGTTCTGGGGTCACTGTCACTGCCTCACCCCACTTCCCTCTAAGCAAGTTAGTGCCCTTCCATGGATGATTGAAAAGCTCCTTTATTCACGTTTTTGCCTCCAGTCTTGCCTCTTCCTTCCATCCTCCATTCAGCAGCCAAAGTGATCACGAGAAAACTTGGACATGACCCTGTCAATCGTCTGCTTAAAACTTTCCAAAATCGGAACAAGACATGGATGACCACTTTTGCCACTTCTACTCTATTACTGAAAGTTCTAGACAGAGCACATAGGTAGGAAAAAGAAATAGAAGGTGCCCATATTGAAAAGGAAGGAGTGAAACTATCACATTTCACAGACCACATGATCTTATATGTAGAAATCCCCACAGATTCCACAAAAATAAACTTGTTAGAACTAATAAAAGAATTCAGTAAAGTGGCAAGATATGAAATAAACACATAAAAATTAGTTGCTTTTGTATAAACTAAAAATGAACAATCCAAAAAGGAAATAAAAAAAAATCCATTTAAAAAATCATGAAAAAGAATAAAACATTTAAGAATAAACTTAACCAAGAAGGGAAGAGATTTGTACAGTGAAAACTACAAAAACACTGCTGAAACAAACTAAGGAGACAATAACAAATGAAAGACAGCTCATCATCATGGGTTAAAAAAGTGAATGTTGTTAAGATGTGAATACTATCCAAAATGATCTACATATTCAATGCAATCCTTCAAAATCACAATGATGTTTTTTGCATAAATAGAAAAATCCATCCTAAAATTCACAGAGAATCTCAAGACCTGAAATAGCCAAAAAATTCTTGAAAAAGGACAAAGCCTGTTACAAAGCTACAGTAATAAGAACACTGTGGTACCAGCTTAAAGAAAGACATACAAACCATTGGACTAGAATAGAGAGCCTAGAAATAATCTCTCGTGTATATGGCCAAATGACTTTTGACAAGGGTGCCAAGACCACTCAATGGAAAAAGAGACCATTCAATGGAGAAAAGACAGTCTTTTAACAAATGGTGTTGGAAAAACTAGATATCCACATCAAAAAGAATGAAATTGCACCTTTATCTTACACTATATACAAAAATTAACTCAAAATGGATCAAAGACCTAAATGTAACACCTAAAACTACAAAATTCTTAGAAGAAAACGTAGGGGAAAACTTCATGACATTGGATTTGGCAATGATTTCTTGGATTCGACGCCACAAGTACAAGAAACAAAATGAAAAAATAGATAAATTATATCAAAGTTAAAAATTTTTGCACATCAAAGGACAGCACCCCCAAAGTTAAAAGGCAACCCATAGAATGGGAGAAAATATTTGCAAATCATATATCTGACAGAGGATTAATATACAGAATATATAAAGAACTCCTACAACTCAACAGCAACAACAAAAACAACTTGATTTAAAAATGAGCAAAGGAGGCCAGCCCCGTGGCCAAGTGGTTAAGTTTGCATGCTCCACTTTGGTGGACCAGGGTTTTGCCAGTTTGAATCCTGGGCACAGACATGGCACCACTCATCAGGCCATGTTGAGGTGGTGTCGCACATAGCACAACTAGAAGGACCCACAACTAAAATATACAACTATGTACTGGGGTGGATTTGGGGAGAGAAAGCAATTTGAAAAAAAAGAAGATTGGCAACAGTTGTTAGCTCAGGTGCCAATCTTTAAAGAAAAAAATTAGCAAAGGACTTAAATAGACACTTCCTGAGAGAAGGTATACAAATGGTCAATAAGCACATGAAAAGATGTTCAGTATTACTAATCATTAGGGAAGTGCAAATCAAAACCACAATGAGATATCACTTTACATACATTAAAATGGCTATTATACTAAAAAAAATTAAACGAAAATTTAAAAAACTGAAAATAGAACAGGATGTGAAGAAATCTAAACCCCTTTGCATTGCCAGTGGGAATGTCAAATGATGCAGAAGCCGTGGGAAATGGTTTGGCTGTTCCTCAAAAAAATGAAGCTTAGAATTATCATATGATCCAGCAATTTCACTTCTGGGTATATACCCAAAGGAACTGAAAGCAAAGACTTGAGCATATCATTTGTACATACATGTTCATAACAACATTATTCACAATAGCCAAAAGGTAGAGGCAACCCCACGTCCATCAACTTATCAATGGATAAATAGAATGTGATCTACATATAATGGGATATTACTCAGTTAAAAAGGAAGGATATTGTGATACATGCTACGACATGGATGAACCTTGAAGACATTAGCTAAGTAAAATAAGTCAATCACAAAAGTACAAATAGTGTATGAATCCACTTATATGAGACACTTAGAGTAGTCAAATTCACAGAGACAGAAATTAGAATAGTGGTTGCCAGGAGCTGAGCAGAGGGAAGAACGGGGAGTTTTAATGGCTACAGAGTTTCAGTTTGGGAAAATGAAAAAATTCTGAAGATAGATGGTGGCGATGGCTGCACAGCAATGTTAATGTACTTAATGACTCTGAACTGTGTGCTTAAAAATGGTTAAGATAGTAAATTTTATGTTATGTATATTTCACTACAGTCTTAAAAACCTCCCAAAGTCTTTCTGTGGCCAATAAAGCTCAAGCTCTCGGGCCAAGTGCAGGTCCCATCACAGGCCAGCCCCGCATACTAGTCTACTGTTCTCTCTCTCCTCTCCCCAGCCATAGCTCAACCACAGTGAGACCCTGAGATCCCTTTAACGTACCCATCTCTCATTCCATTTCTGTGCCTTTGCATGTGTGCTTCGTCCGCTGGGAATTTCCTTTGCCTCTTTTTCCCCCTCTACCAGTGCTTACTCTTGGTTAGTAACTGAGTTTAAGTGTTACACTACTCTGGGAAATCTTCCTTTATCTTCACAATGCATCATCCTCATCTCCCCAGTGCTCCCACGGCTCTTTTACAGCACTGATAACACTACAATCTAATGTTCGCATAATAGTACAGTGAGGAACAGCTATTGGATAGAAACAAAGTTATCTTGTGTTTGTACACCGATGGGAGGAGAAAATTCCATTAGTAGAAATAGACCCAGAAGTAGCACAGATAATACAATTAGTAGACAAGGATATTAAATTGCTTATTACAACTGTATTCCATATGATTAAGAAAGAAGGGAAAGGATGAGCACGTTAAGCATAGATATGGAATATGTATAAAAGACAAACTTCTAGATATGAAAAATATAATGCTGGCAATTAAAAATATCATGAGTGGGATTAAAAACAGATTACACACTACAGAAGAAAAGATTAATGAGCTTGAAAACATAAAAATAGAAACTATATAAAATGAAACACGGAGGGAAAAAAGTCTGAAAAAAATGAAAAGTGCATCAATGAGCTGTGGGACAATTTCAAGCAGCCCAATGTATGTGCAAAGAACCCCTAAAGAAGAGGATACGGCAGAAAGAGAAAAATTTATATTTGAAGAAATAATGGCCCCCAAATATCCAAATTGTATGAACTATAAGCCTACAGATCCTGGAATTTCAAGGAGACACAAGCACAAGAAATATGAAACAAAACTGCACCAAGGTTCATCACAATTAAGTTTCTTAAAACCAGTCAGAGAGAGCAAATTGTAAAAGCACCCAGGGAAAGAAAGCCTCAATAAATACAGAAGAACAAAGACAAAAATGACGGAAGTCTGCTCATGTAAAAATGAATGCCAGTAGACAGTGGGGCAACATCTTTAAAGCATGGAAAGAAAACAAAATCAACCTGCTATGCTAAATTCACAAAAATCCCTTGCAAAAACAAAAGTAAAATAAAAACTTTTATAGATGTACAAAAGTTGAAAAAATTCATCATTAGCTAACCTGCACAACAAAAACTGTTAAAGGAAATCTTTCAGGCAGAAGGAAGATGATACCAGATGAAGAACTCAATCTGTGAAAGAGAATGAGGAGCTCCAAGATGATAACTATGTGGGTTAAAAATATATTTTTTTTTCTTATTTTAAAAATCTCTTTAAAACATAATTGATTGTTTAAAGAAGAACAATAGCAAAGTATTGTAGGATTAATAAAACGTGTAGAAATAAAGTGTGTGACAAAACAGCACCAAGGCCAGGAGAGGACTACAGAAGTACACTGTCACCATTTTTTATACTCTATGTGAAGGAGTATTACTTGTAGTTAGACAGTTACAAGTCAAAGACACTAATTATAAACCCCAAAGCAGCCATGGCTGCAGCACACAGGCTATTATGATGGCCGCATGATCCCCATCTCCTAGCGTTCATACCTCTGTGGGATCCTTTCCTCTTGAATGTGGGCAGAACCAGAGACTTTCTTCTAACCAATAGAATATGGCAAAAAGAGAGACAATGTGTATGATTACACTACATAGTATTGTGGTACTCATCTTGCTGGAATCTCTCTCTCCCTTGCCAGCTTTGAGGAAACAAAAAATGATGAAGGAGTGAATGCTTTCCCGCCCAGATCAGGAACAAGATCATGACAGTATCTGCACATGTAACTCCTATTCAACTTCATAATTGATACCCTGCCCAGTACAACATGACAAGAAAATAAACAGCATGAGTTTATAAATGAAGAAATAAAACTCTCTCTATTCACAGACAAATGATTGTCTATGTAGAAAATGGCAAAGAATTTACCAAAATACTACTAGAAGTAATAAGAAAATTTAGGTAAGTTGCTTGATACAACATCAACATACAAAAATCTACCACATTTCTGTGTACTACCAATGTCATTTATAACAATGCCAAAATATGAAATACTTAGGTATAAAACTAATAAAAATATGATACCTCTATAGTAAAAACCACAAAATGCTGATAAAAGAAATCAAAGGTACCCTCATTAAATGGTGACATGTCTTGCTCATGGATTTGAGGACTTAATATTGTTAAGAAGTCAATTCTTTCAATCCTAATTACATATACAACCCAAGTCCAATTAAAATTCCACAAAGGTTTTTTGGAAACAGAAAAAGTGATTCTGTAATTTATATGGAAAAGTAAAGGAGCTAAAATAACCAAAACGATTTGTGAAAGGTAGAATCAGTTTAGAGGACTCCCAATATCTGATTCAAGATTCAAAATAAGGCTACGTGAATGAAGAGAGTGGGATATTGGAAACAAAATAGACTCATAGGTCAATCGAACAGAATAAAGAATCCAGATTTAGACCCACCAATATGTGATCAACTGATTTTTTGCAAAGAAGCAAAGATGTCTCCTTGCGAGGAGGAAAATCTTTTTAAAAAATTATTTTATTGAGATCATAATGGTTTATAACAGTGCAATTTCAGGGGTACATTATTATTTATCAATTTTTGTATAGACTGCATTGTACTCACCACCAATAGTCTAACTTTTATGTGTCATCATACATATATCCCTTTTAACCCTTTCACCCATCTCCCAACCCCCTTCCCTCTGGTAACCACTAATCTGTTCTCTTTGTCCATGTGTTTGCTTATCTTCCACATATGAGTGAACTCAAGCAGTATTTGTCCTTCTCTGTCTGGCTTATTTCGCTTAACATCCTACCCACAAGGTCCATCCATGTTGTTGCAAATTGGATGGTTCTGTCTTTTTTATGGCTGAGCAGTATTCCATTGTGTGTGTATATATATATATATATGTACCACATCTTCCCTATTTGTTCATCTGTAGAAGGCTACTTGCGTTGATTCCACATACTAGCTATTGTGAATAATGCTGCAATGAACATAGAGGTTCCTAAATCTCTTTGGATTGTCAATTTCAAATTCTTTGGATAAATACCCAGTAGTGGGATACTTAGATCATATGGTATTTCTATTTTTAATTTTCTGAGAAATCTCCATACTGTTTTCCATAGTGGCTGCACCAGTTTGCATTCCCACTAGTGATAATTGAGGGTTCCCTTTTCTCCACATCCTCTCTAACATTTGTTATTTTTTGTCTTGCTAATTATAGCCATTCTAACAGGTGTAAGGTGATATCTCATTGTAGTTTTGATTTGCATTTCCCTAATAATTAGTAACGTTGAACATCTTTTCATGTGTCTGTTGTCCATCTGTATATCTTCCTTGGAAAAGGTCTGTTCGTATCCTCTTCCCATTTTTTGATCGAGTTGTTTGTTTGTTTTGAGATGTATGAGTTCCTTGTATTTTGGAAATTAACCCCTTGTCAGATATATGATTTGCAAATATTTTCTCCCCGTTGGTGGATTGTCTGTTCATTTTGTTGATGGTTTCTTTTGCATTGCAGAAGCTTGTTAGTCTGATGTAGTCCAGTTTATTTTTTCTTTTGTTTCCCTGGCCTGAGTAGACATGGTATTTGAAAAGATGCTGCTAGGACCAATGTCAAAGAGTGTACTGCCTATATTTTCTTCTAGGAGTTTTATGGTTTCAGGTTTTACATTCAATCTTCAATCCATTTTGAGTTAATTTTTGTGTATGGTGAAAGATAACGATGTACTCTCATTCTTTTGCATGTGGCTGTCCAGTTTTCCCAATACCGGTTGTTGAAGAGACTTTCCTTTCTCCATTGTTTGTTCTTTGCTCCTTTGTCGAAGATTAGCTGTCCATAAATGTATGGTTTTATTTCTGGGCTTTCAATTCTGTTCCATTGATCAGTGTGTCTGTTTTTGTGCCAGTACCATGCTGTTTTGATTACTGTAGCTTTGTAGTATATTTTGAAGTCAGGGATTGTGATGCCTCCAGCTTTGTTCTTTTTTCTCACGATTGCTTTGAGTGCTCAAAGGCTGTTGTTCTATATAAATTTTAGGATTTTTTGTTCTATTTCAATGAGGATTCTCATTGGGATACTGATTGGGATTGCTTTGAATCTGTAGATTGCTTTAGGCAATATGGACATTTTAACTAAGTTTATTCTTCCAATCCATGAGCATGGAATGTCTTTCCATTTCTTTATGTCTTCTTCAATTTCTTCCAATAATGTCTTACAGTTTTCAGTGTCTAGGTCTTTCACCTCCTTGGTGTAATTTATTCCTAGATATTTTGTTCTTTTTGTGCAATTGTAAACGGGATTATATTCTTGACTGCTCTTTCTGCTAGTTTGTTGTTAGCATATAGAAATGCAACTGATTATTTTACGTTGATTTTTTGTACCCTGAAACTTTGCTGTAGTTGTTGATTATTTCTAATAGTTATATGGTGGATTATTTAGGCTTTTCTGTATATAGAATCATGTTGTCCACAAACAGTGCGAGTTTCACATCTTCTTTTCCAATCTGGACACCTCTTATTTATTTTTCTTACTCTGGCCAAAACCTCCAAAACTATGTTGAATAAGAGTGGTGAGAGTGGGAACCCTTATCTTGTTCTTGTTCTCAGAGGGATGGCTTTCAGTTTTCACTGTTAAGTATGATGTTGGGTGTGATTTTGTAATATTTGGCCTTTATTATGTTGAAGTACTTTCCTTCTATACCCATTTTATTGAGACTTTTTTATCATAAATGGATGTTGGATCTTGTCAAATGCTTTGTCTGCATCTATTTATATGATCATGTGATTTTTATTCCACATTTTGTTAATGTGGTGTGTCACATTGATTGATTAGCAAATGTTGAACCATCGCAGCATCTCTGGTATAAATCCCACTTGATCATGATGTATGATCCTTTTAATGTATCCCTGTACTCAGTTAGCCAAAATTTTGTTGAGGATTTTTGCATCCATGTTAATCAGCGATATTGGCCTACAATTTTTCTTCTTTGTGTTGTCCTTGTCTGGTTTTGGTATCAGAGTGATGTTGGCCTCATAGAATGAGTTAGGAAGTATTCCATCTTCTTCAATTTTGGGGGATAGTTTGAGAAGGATAGGTATTAAATCATCTTTGAATGTTTGGTAGAATTCTCCAGAGAAGCCATCTAGCCCTGGACTTTTGTTTTGGCAGAGGTTTTTGATTACTGTTGTAATCTCTTTGTTTGTGATTGGTCTATTCAGATTCTCAATTCTTCGTGGTGCAGGTTTGGGAGGTTATATGAGTCTAAGAATTTATCAATTTCTTCTAGGTTATCCAATTTGCTGGCATATAGTTTTTCATAGTATTCTCTTCTAATCCTTTGTATTTCTGTGGTACCTGCTGTAATTTCTCCTCTTTAATTTCCTTTTTTTTTTTAAAGATTGGCACCTGAGCTAACAACTGTTGCCAATCTTCTTTTTGTTTTTATCTGCTTTATTCCCCCAAACCCCCCAGCACATAGTTGTGTATCTTAGTTGTATGTCCTTCTAGTTGTGGCACGTGGGACGCTGCCTCAAGGTGGCCTGACGAGCGGTGCCATGTCCACGCCCAGGATCTGAACCCTGGGCCACCACAGCAGAGCGCACGGACTTAACCACTCAGCCATGGAGCCAGCCTCTCCTCTTTAATTTCTAATTTTATTTATTTGAGCTTCTCTCTTTTGTTCTTAGTGAGTCTGGCTAAAGGTTTGTCTGTTTTGTTTATCTTCTTAAAGAACCAGCTCTTAGTTTCATTCATCCTTTCTACTGTTTTTTTAGTCTCTATTTCATTTATTTCTGCTCTGATTGTTATCATTTCCCTCCTTCTGCTGACTTTGGGCTCTGTTTGTTCTTCTTCTTCTCATTCTGTTAGGTGTAGTTTACGATTACTTATTTGAGACTTTTCTTGTTTGTGGAGGTGGGCCTGTATGTCTATGAATTTCCCTCTTATGATCACTTTTGCTGCATCCCATAATAGTTGGTATGTTGTATTTTCATTTTCATTTGTCTCCAGGTATTTTTTAATTTGTCTTTTGATTTCTTCATTGATCCAATGGTTGTTCGGTAACATATTATTTATTCTCCACATATTTGTGACTTTCCAAGCTTTTTTCTTATAGTTGATTTCTAGTTTCATAGTAGTGTGGTTAGAAAAGATGCTTGATATGATTTCAATCTTCTTAAATTTATTGAGGCTTGCCTTGTTTCCAATATATGATCTATCTTTGAGAATGTTTCCTGTGCACTTGAGAAGAATGTGTATTCTGCTGTTTTTGGATGGAATGCTCTCTATATATCTATTAAGTCCATGTGATCTAGAGTTTCACTTAAATCCACTATTTCCTTGTTGACTTTCTGTCTGGATGATCTACCCATTGATGTAAGTGAGGTGTTAAGGTCCCCTACTATTATTGTGTTGCTGTTAATTTCTCCCTTTAGGTCTGTTAATAGTTGCTGTATGTACTTTGGTGCTCCTGTGTTTGGTGAATATATATTCATAAGTGTTATGTCCTTTTGGTGGAATCTCCCTTTTATCATTGTATACTGCTCCTCATTGTCTCCCTTTGTCTTTTATCATTGTATACTGCTCCTCATTGTCTCCCTTTGTCTTTTTTACCTTGAAGTTCGCTTTGTCTGATATAAGTATGGCAACACCTACTTTCTTTGGTTTGCCATTTCTTCAGAGTGTCATCTTCCATCCCTTCACTCTGAGGCTGTGTTTGTCTTTAGAGCTGAGATATATTTCCTGGAGGCAGCATATTATTTGTTCTTGTTTTTCAATCCATCCAGCCACTCTGTGTCTTTTGATTGGAGAATTCAATCCATTTACAGTTAGAGTGGTTATTGATATAAGAGGGCTTAATCCTCCCATTTCACCTCTTGCTTTCCATTTGCTCTCTATTTCCATTGTTTCTCTTCCCTTGTATTTCTGACTGCCATTTCAGTTTGGTGGTTTTCTGTGAAGGTTTCCTTAGTTTTCTTTTTATTTATGATTTGTGGCTCTGCTCTGATTTTTTGTTGAGTGGTTATCATGAGGTTTGTAGAAAAGATCTTGTAGATGAGATATTCAATTTTCTGATAGCCTCATCTCTATTAGCTTAAGCAGGTTCCATCCCTTTTCTCTTCCCTTTCTGAGTTACTGTTGTCACAAACTATTCCAGTTTGTGTTGCAAGTTTGTGACTAAATTGAAGTATTTATAGTTATCTTTGATGCTTTCCTTCCTTTCATCTGTTATGTTATAATTGTTTGCTAACCTGTTCTGATAGCTGCAATTTTCCTATTTTATCTATTTATCTCCTTGCTCAAAGCTTTGTAAACATTTGTCTTTTTGTTTCAGGTAGGAGAGCTTCCTTTATCATTTCTTGTAAGGGAGGTCTAGTGGCAATGAACTCCCTCAGCTTTTATTTATCTGGGAAAGCTTTTATTTCTCCATTGTATCTGAAGTATAGTTTCAATGAATAGAGTATTCTTGGCTGAAAGATTGAATGTATCATTCCATTCTCTCCTAGTCTATAAGGCTTCTGCTGAGAAATCCACTGAAAGCCTGATAGGGATTCCTTTTTAGGTTATTATGTTCTGCCTTGCAGCCCTTAATATTTTTTCTTTGTCATTGACTTTTGCCAGTTTTACTAATATATGCCTTGGGGACAGTCTTTTTGCATTGATGTAATTAAGAGTTCTGTAGGTTTCATATACCTGTAAATCTAGTTCCTTCCCCAGGTTTTGGAAGTTCTCAGCTATTATTTGTTTGAACAAGCCCTCTGCTCCTTTTTTGCATACTTTTCTCCCTTTGGAATACCTATAATCCTGTTGCTTTCCCTAATTGAGTGGGATATTTCTCAAAGAATTCCTTCATTTTTTAAAATCTTAGTTCTCTAGCCTCCTCCACCTGACACATTTCTATATTTATATCCTCTAAATCACTAATTCTTTCCTCCGTAACATCAGCTCTATTTTAAAAAGATTATAGCTTAGTGGCGGGCCCCATGCCCAAGTGGTTATGTTTGTGTTCTCTGCTTCATTGGCCTGGGGTTCACCAGTTTGGATCCACAGCATTGACCTACACACCACTGACTAAGCCACACTGTGGTGGCATCCCACATAGAAGAGCTAGAATGACTGAGAAATAAGATATACAACTATGTCTGGGCTTTGGTGAGAAAAACAATAAAGAGGAAGATTGGCAACAGATGTTAGCTGAGGAACAATCTTCCTAGGGAAAAAAAAGATTCTAGATTATTTTTTTATGTCATTAATTGTGTTCTTCATATCCAGAATTTCTACTTTTTTTTATAGTTTGAATCTCTTTAGGAAAGTATTACTTCTTCTCATCAATTTTATTACTGAGCTCATTGAACTGTCTTTCTCAGTTTTCTTATAACTCATTGAGCTTCCTTATGAAAACTATTTTGAGTTCTCTGTAATTTAGATTGTAAATCTCTGTGACTTCAGGGTTGGTTTCTGGTGATTTGTCATTTTCCTTCTGCTCTGAACTGTCCCTGTAGTTTCTCACTGTGTTTGATGACATGATCCTTTGCTGGCACATTTGTGGTAGTATCAGGTCACAGATTCCACCTTCTATCCCTGGGGGGAAGCAGGAGCTGTGTGTCTGATCCCACCCATCTGCTGGAAGTTGTGGGAGTATGGTGGTTGCTTCCACCAGCCAAGCAAGCGTTTGTGGGGAGACTCAGGGCTGCCGCCACCTCTTCTTATAGTTGCATCAAGTCACATTCCCACTTGTGGGGCCACAGCTGTACTATGGGTGCTCCCACCAGCTGAGAAAGCATTTGCATGTGCATGTAGATCTGCCACCACCTCTTCTTAGGGTCATGCCAGCTGCTATGCCTAGCAGGCAGGGCTTCTTCACAGGTCTTGGCCACTCTTTGGGACCACAGCAGCACAGTAGGCTCTCCTGCTGGCAGGGAAATTGTTCATGCATGGGTGCAGGGCTGCCAGCACCTCTTCTTTCAGTCATGCAGAGGCACATTCTCACTTGTGTGACAGAAGCTGCACTATGGGCACCCTCGCCAGCTGGGAAAGCACAGGGCTGCCAGGGAATGTTAATGGATCGCACACCTATCTCCACTATTTCCCTGGGGACCCAGTCTCTCCATCTTCAGATGTATAGCTGTGTGGGTCTCTCAGGCATCCTTTTATATTGTGTGGGTATCCTCTGTTGGTCAATAAATGTCCATTTAATTGTAGTCTGAAGGGGGATAGATAAAGGGAAGAGCTCGCTCTGCCGTGTTGTAGATGTCCAGAAATACTTTTTTGCAAATGGTGCTAGAATAATCAAATAACATATGCAGAAAAAAACTAATATCAATCCTTTCTGCAAACCACATACAAATTGATAAATTGCACTTCATTTGCACTTTGAAAAATAAAAATACAAACCACAGGCTGGGAGAAAATACTTGCAAGTCACATATCTAGTAAAGTATTTGTATACACAATACGAAAAGAGCTCTCAAAACTCAAAAGTATAAAAACAAATAACCCAAGTTTTTAAAATGGGTGTCAGATATGAATAGAAACTTCATCAAAAAAAATATACATAGATAGATGGGTAAATAGTTACATTAAAAGATGCTCAACATTATTAGTTATTAGAGGAAAGCACACTAAAATCACAATGAGATACAGCTATACATCTTTAGAATTTATAAAATAATTATAATAAAAAATCCTACAGTTCTAAGTTCTGATAATGATGTACAATCACTATAGCACTTATACTTTGTTGGTTGGGATACAAAATGATAGAGACATTTGGGGAAATAATTTGGCAGTATTTTACCATGCTAAACATAGATTACTACATGGCCCAGCAATTCTACAACTTGGTATTTATCTTATTGAAAAGGAAACTTATATTTGTACAAAAATTTGTACAATCATGTTTACAGTGGCTTTATTTGTAACCTCCCAAATGTTTTAAGACCCAAATTTCCCCTAAGTAAGTAAAACGTGGTACATCCATTCAGTGGAATACTGCTCCACAATTAAATGGAACAAATTGCCGATACACAACAATGTAGAAGAATCTCATATTCACCATATTAGGTGAAAAAAGCCAGATTCAAAAGGCAAGATATCATATAACTCTGTTTATATGACTTTTCTGGTAAATGTAAAACTATGGAAGAGAAAAATAGATCAGTGGCTGCCAGAGGGTGATGGTGAGGATGAGAGTTGTCTACAAAAAGGCACCGGGAATCCTGAGGGTGGTGTTCATTCTGCAGTATTATTGTCATGGTGGTCATGCAGCTGCATGGCTTTGTCAATCCTCACAGAATTATACACTTAAAAACAAGTTAGAGGCCGGCCCCGTGGCCGAGTGGTTAAGTTCACGTGCTCCGCTGTGGCGGCCCAGGGTTCGGATCCTGGGTGCAGACATGGCACCACTCATCAGGCCACGTTGAGGCAGCATCCCACACCCCACAACTAGAAGGACCTGCAACTAAGATATACAACTATGTATGGGGGGGGGGGGAATAAAGCAGGAAAAAAAAACCAAGTTAATTTTACTTTGTGTGAAATATATATTAAGAAAAACCACTGGGGGAAAAGAACAATATAATCTAGACTCCATACAATGCATAATCTATAAATTTCATCATACAGTAAAGAAATACTACAAATTTAGATAATAAAAAATATGAGCCAAGCTCAAGGGAAAAAATGTAGCCAACAAAAACTGAAACAAAGATGAGAAAGATGTTAAAATTAGTAGAAAAGGATTTTAGGCAAGCTAATTTAAATTTGTTCAAAGATTTTAAAAAAGAATCAGACACAATAACTAAACAGATGTGGAATATCAGCAAAGAAATGGAAACTATGAAACCAAACCAAACGGAAATTCTAAAACTAAAATGAACAATATGTGAAGGAAAAACCTCTTGGTTGGGCTTAACAGCATATTGGAAGAAACAGAAGAAAAGAAAAGTGAACAACAACCAGCAGATGGAAATTATTTCATATTTTAAAAAGACAGAAACAACAATTGAACAAAAAAGAACAAAGACTCTGGCACAGCAACAAGTAGTCTGATATACACATAACTGGAGTTCCGAAAGGTGAGAAGAGAGATTAAGAGAAAATTAAATTGACGAAATAATGTTCTTTAAATAAAGTCCCAAATTTGGTGAAACACATCAACTTATAGATCTCAGACATGCAGCAAATGCCAAACATGATGATTGCCAATAAATCCACACTTACATAGATCAGAGTCAACGTGCTGAAAACTCAAGATAAAGAGCAAATCTTAAAAACAACTCAAAAAAATTTACAAACAGACAATGGTAGAAATTATTATTGACTGCTTCTCAGGAAAAAAAAATGGACACCAAGACAATGAAATGACATTTATAAAGTGCTAAAAGAAAAACTATCAGCAAAGAATTCCATACCCAAGAAAAATATTCTTTAATTCCATATCTAGCAAAAACAAAGACATTCTCACTTAATAAGTGGTAGAATTTGTCATAAGTGGATATGAACGAGAAATAATAAAAGAACTTTATCAAGCTAAAGAAAAATTATAGAAGATAGAAAATTTAGATCTGTGGGAAAAATGAAGAGAACTAGAAATAATAAACATATTGACAAGATAAATTTTATTGTTATAAATAGAAAATATGATAGCTTAAAGCAAAAATAATAACACTTCATTTCTAGGTTGAGAGTGTATGTATAAATTAAATATACAACAATAAAATGCAAAATATGAGAGGTGGTAAATGGAATGAAAGGCTCTTAATACTTATAAGGCTCTTAATACTTAAGAAAAAAGTATAACATTAAATCTAGGAAAATCTTGATAAGATTAGGATTTATACTGTAATTCCTAGAATAACCAGTCAATAATAATACAAAAAATTATAGCTGAAAAGTCATTATAAGTGAAAAATATAATAAAAATCATACTTGAAATTTATACTTGAAAATTTTGACTATGAGAAAAAACATTAGAAATATTTGAATATTTAAAGAAAATATAATATAAATATAAAATAAATATAATTAACTCAAAGGAAGAGAAGAACAAAAAATATATGTAGCAAAGGAAAAGAAATTGCAAGAAAGTGAACTTAAATCCAACTAAGTAAATAATCACATAAATATGCATAGACTAAAAAAGACAATTAAGAGATAGAGGCTGGCAGACTGCATTTAAAGCAAGACAACTAGGTATTATCCACAAGAAATCAACTTTAAAGTTCACATGGATGGACCGAGAGTAAAAGGATGGGAAAAAAAGACATGTCAGGCAAATAATAAGCATAAGAAAGCTGGCATGGCTATATTATTATCACTATTGGAGAAAAAGAAAAATGTGTATTAGAGTCTGTGTTAAAGAGCTTACAATTGCGCTTCCACTGAGGCAGAAATCAGATAATGCCTGAAAGAGAGATGACAGAAGACACTTGAGTGACATCCCGGCCAATGATAATAAAAAGGGTTAATTCCAAAGGTAAAATAAAAACACGTAATCTGTACATGTCTAATTGCAGAATTTCAAAATACATGAGGCAGAAATTGACAGACCTGAATGGAGAAACAGATATATCCACAATTATAAATTAGAGATTTGAGTACTCTTCTCTCAAAAAACTGATAGAACAAGTAGACAAAAAATCAAAAAGGATGTGGAAGACTGAAACACGGCGAGAACCAACTTGACTGTTAGAAAGCTGCACCTCCCAGCTGCAGCAGTGACAGGATTTTTCAAGTGAACATGAAGGATTTCGCCAGATAAACCCGATGACAGCTCATATAACAGCCTTAGTGAGATTCAAAAGGTTCAAATCTTGCAGAATATGTTCTCTAATCAGAAAATAATTACAATATATTACGATAAATAAAAATTTGTATCTAAGAAATGAGTAAATATTTAAAAATAAGCAATAACAATAATAAACAATTCTTGAATCGAAGGAAAACTAGAAGGTATCCCACACTGACCGTTAAAGAACATAGCAAACTTTGTGGGTTGCAGGTTAGGCAATGCAGAAAGAGAACATTACATCTTTAAATTATTTCATTAAAAAAAGAACAGAGATTTGTTGCCAATAATATAAATTTTCACATTACAAGCTACTAGAAAAACAGTAAATTATACCCAAATTAAGTAGTAGGAAGGAAATAACAAAGGTAAAATCAGCAATCAATGAAATAGGGGTGGCGACAGAGCAAGATGGTGGAGCAGGAGATCTCAGCCTTCCTGCCTCCACTGGAACAATCAGACTGCAATCCATGAATAAAAATAACTCTGAGAGAGCTCAGGAGTCCGCTTAAGAAGTTTCAGCAACACGGTAGAGCAAGAAACCTGACAATATCTTCACAGAAAGGTAGGAAGAACAATTTCACTTTCCCTGCATCCTCCCATCCCCCGGGCCAGTGCTGCTCAGAGCCAAGAGGAAACTCCACAGTCCAAGAGTGCCCCTCACTGGGAAGAGGAGAGCAGCGGGGGTGACTAGTTTCCCCAACTTTTCAGGGCACTGCACAAAGGAACCACTTCAGTTTCACTCCACCCAAATCGCTAGGGAGACTGGAACAGCTGAGATGTCTGCACACAGCTAGGAACAAAGAAGAAAGGCAAAGGCTACCAATACCAGCCATGCAGCAGGAGCAACCATGGTTGCCAGTGGCCTGCTCTGCAGAGGACTCCAACAGCGTTGCCACTGAGGACCTCAACAGCCCAAGAGGCGATGGTGCAGAACCTCCACAGCTCTCAAAACTGAGGACCCCAGCAGACTGCTCAACAGAGGATCTCAACAGCATTTGCTGCTGAGGAAACCAACAGCCAGCATAGCTGTGGATCACATGCAGGTTTTTGCATTCACAGACTCCAGCAGCCCAAGTCTCCCTCACTTACCAGAACCACCCCAGCAACCAATGATATGGACACCCTGAACCCCAGGATTCAGTGCAGCCACTGCACCCACTGCCACCCCAGGCCCCCACAACTGCACAAGCACACACAGCTGGCCACCACAACCATGCACACACACATGACTATCCCCTGCAGCCGCAGGTTTGCACAACAACAGCTCTAAACAAAAAATCAACTAGGAAACACTGAAGCTAACTTTAGACCAAATGGACCAAACAGACGTATAGAGAACATTCCATCCAACAGTAGTAGAATACACATTCTCAAGTGCACCCAGAACATTCTCCAGCCTTCCTCCTGTTATTGATTTCTAGTTTCATGCCATTGTGGTCAGAAAAGATATCGCATATGATCTCAATCATCCTAAATTTGTTTATACTTGTTTTTTGGCCTAAAATATGATCGATGAAGCTAAGAATTGGTTTTTTGAAGGGAAAGATAAAGTTAACAAACCTTTAGCTAGACAAAGAAAAAAAGAGAAGACAAATAAAATCAGAAAAGAAAGAGGAGACGTTACAATTGATATCACAGAAGTACCAAGGATCATAGGAGAATATTATGAAAAATTACATGCCAACAAATTGGATAACTTAGAAGAAATGGATAAAATTGAAGAAACATACAACCTTCCAAGACTGAATCATGAAAAACTAGAAATTTTGAATAGACCAATATGAGTTAGGAGATTGAATCAGTAATCAAAAACTCCTCAGTACAGAAAAGTCTAGACCAGATTGTTTCATTGGTAAGTTCTATCAAACATTTAAAGAATTAACACCAATCTTTCTGAAATTCTCCCAAAAAATTGAAGAGGAGGGAAGACTTCCAAACATTTTATGAGGCCAGCTCTACCCTGATACCAAAATCAGACAAGAATATTAAAAGGACAGAAAACTACAGACCAATATCCCTGATGAACATAGATGTAAAAATACTCAATAAAATACTAGCAAAGCAAATTTAACAGCACATTGAAAGGGTTACAGCCTATGATCATGTGTGGTTTATCCCTGGGATGTAAGGATGTTTCAACATATGCAAATCAATAAATATGATATATCACGTTAACAAAATGAAGGATAAAAATCATATGATCCTCTCAATAGATGCAGAAAAAGCACTTGACAAAATTTAGCATCCTTTCATTATATAATAAATAAAATAAAAGCCATACATGGCAAGCCTACAACTACATACTCAATAGTAAAAACCGGAAAGTTTTCCTGGAAGATCAGGAATAAGACAAGAGTGCCCACTCTCACCTCTTTTATTCAACCAGAGGAATTAAGCAAGAAAAATAAAATAAAAATGCATCCAAATTGGAAGGCAAGAAGTAAAATTGTCTCTGCTTGCAGATGACACGGTATTAGAGATAGAAAATCGTAAAGACCACCAAAAAACTATGAAAACTAATAAATGAATTCAGTAAAGTTGCCGGATACCAAATTAATATGCAATTGTATTTCTAAACACTAACAATGAACTATCCAAAAAAGACATTAAGAAAACAGTGCTGTTTACAAATAGCACCAAAAGGAATAAAATACTTAGGAATAAAGTTAACCAAGGCAGTGGAAAATCTGTACACTGAAAACTATAAAATACGGATGAAAGAAATCCAAGAAGACACAATAAATAAAACATATCTTATTTTGTGGATTGGAAGAATTAGTATTGTTAAAATGTCCATTCTACCCAAAGTGATATACAGATTCAATGAAATTCCCATCAAGATTCCAAAGGGAGTTTTCACAGAAGTAGACAAAACAGTCCTAAAATTTGTGTGGAACCACAAAACACCCTGAATGGCTAGAGCAATCCTGACAAAGAAGAAGAAAGCTAGAGGCATCACACTATCTGACTTCAAACTATAACTATATTACAAAGCGATAGTAATCAAAACAGTATGGTACTGGCATAAAAACACACACATAGATCAATGGACCAGAATAAAGAGCCCAGAAATAAACCCGTGCATATATGGTCAACTAATTTTGAATAAGGTGCTAAGAATATACGACAAGGAAAGGATAGTCTCTTCAATAAATCATGTTGGGTAAACTGAATATCCACATGCAAAATAATGAAACTGGACCCCTATCTTACACCATACATAAAAATCAACAGAAAAAGGATTCGCGACTTCAGTGTAAGACCTGAAGCCATAAAACTTCTAGAAGAAAACATTGGACAAAAGCTGCTTGACATTAGTCTGGGCAATCATTTTTACATTTTCTGGATATGACACCAAAAGCAGGCAACTAAAGCAAAAATAAATACGTAGGATTACATTAAAGTAAGAAGTTTCTGCACAGCAAAGGAAACCATCAATAAAATCAAAAGGCAACCTATGGAAAGGGAGAAAATATTTGCAAACCATGTCTCATAAGGGGTTAATATCCAAAATATATAAGTAACTCATACAACTCAATAGCAAAAATAAATAAATAAATAACTCGATTAAAATATGGGCAAAAGATCTAGAGAGATGTTTATCCAAGACGTATGAATGGCCAAAAGGTACTTGAAAAGATGCTCAGCATCACTAATTATCTGGGAAACGCAAATCAAACTCACAATAAGATATAATCTTTTATCTGTTAGATGGCTACTACCAAAAAGTCAAAAGATAAGTGTTTTTGAGGAGGTGAAGAAAGGAGAACCCTTGTGTACTGTTGGTAGAAATGTAAGTTGATAGTGTTGTATGGCAGTTCCTCAAAAACATAGAAGTAGAACTATCGTATGATACAGCAATCCCACTTCTGGGTATCTAGCCAAAGGAAATAAAATCATGTCTCAAAGAGTTGTCTGTACTCCCGTGTTCTTTGCAGCATTATTCACAGCAGCCAAGATATAGACACAACCAACCTAAGTGTCTTTCAACAAATGAATGAATAAAGAAAATGTGACATATATAAATGTATATATGTGTGTGATGGAAGATTATCCAGCCTTAAAAACGAAAGAAACCCTGTCATTTGTGACAACATGGACGAACCTGGAGGACCTCACAGTAAGTGAAACAAGCCAGGCACAGAAAGACAAATATCGTGTGATCTACTTACACGTGGAATCTAAAAAATAAAATTTTTTTAAAAGTCAAACTTACAGTAACAGAGAGTAGAATAGTGGCTCCCAGAAGCTGGGTATTGAGAGAAAAGGAGAGATATTGATCACAGGATACAAAGTCCAGCTATAAGATGAATGGATTCCGGTGACCTAATGCACAGCACGCCGGCTATAGTTCACAGTAACGTACACGCGAATCTGCCGAGAGGAGCTCTCAGGGGTTCTCACCACACGCACAACTCTGTGACATGATGGGCGCGCTCAGCAGTTTGATTGTGGCAATCATTTTACAATGTATACGTGTATCAAAACATCACTGTACACATTAAATATATCCAGTTTTTGTTTGTCAAAATAAATATTGAAAAAAGGACAAAAATCAATCGAATAGAAAATAGACTGATAGAAAACCAATGTAACTTTCAAAAGTCAATGTAACTTTTAAAAATAATCGCTCAAACTGATAAAACCCTCAAAAGAATTATCCATAAAGAAATAAGAGAAAAAGTACAAATTATAAATTTTGAGAATGAAAGAGGGAATATCACACATATCCCAAATACTTTAAAAACATAATTAAGGAATATTATGGTTAACTCTATTTCAATAAATTTGACATTTTTTGAAAAACACAACTTGCCTGACAAAAGCAGAAATGATATATTTAAATAGATATATTTATTGACATATATAACCTATATTCATGCACATAGACATATGTAGACAGATATGACATATTTATATACAGACATATAACATTTATTAAAATATAAATAGACATATATATTAATAAATTAAATTCATAATCAAAATGTCCAGGCCCAGATTATTTCTTTGGTGATCGAACATTTAAGGAAGAAAGAATAGATATTTTGCACAGACACTTTCAGAAAGCAAAGGAGGAACGAGCGCTTCCCAGATCTCTGAGGGCAGCAGAAACCCGCGGCACCTGACACAGGTTACACCACCAGCAGCAGGGATAAAAAATGATGACCAATGACCTTCACATAGGTGAGTACAAAAATCTTTAATAAAGTACTAGCAAACAAAATCCAACAATACATAAGAAGGATACTGCAATATGATTAATTTAGGGTTATTCTAGAAGGGAAGGTTGATTTAACATTCTAAAATTAATCAATGCTTTTCCTTACATTAACAGAATAAACAAAAATACATAATTATTTTAATAAATGGAAAAAATTATTTGATAAAATTCAACAGTTTTTCATGATAAAATCTATCAGCAAAGTAAAAATGGAAGGGAACTTTCTTAATCTGATAAAGGACATCGATGCAAAACCTACAGCTAACATTACACTTGATGGTAAAACACCAAATAATGCCCCTAGACATTCAGGAACAAGGATATCTGTTCTCATCCCTTCTATTCAACATTGTACTGGGGGTCCTACCTAGTGCAATACGACAAAATAAATAAATAAGGGCATTCTTAGTAAAAAGAAGTGAAACTTTCCTTATTAACAGACAAGATGGTTATGTTTATAAAAGCCCAAAGAATAAACAAAATCTGAGAATTCAAGTAAGTCAAGTAAGTCAATTTACAAAGTCACAGGATAAAGGATCAATATAAAAACCTAAATAGTATTTCTACCTACTAGCAGCAAACGATATGTGTTGGCTTTGTAATATGTCAAATTAGCTAAGCTGATTAGAGTGACCATAAAATAATTTTATATGATATTTTGAAGATGGAATGAAAGAGTATTACTTTTCACCCGGAAGGATAACGTCAGGCAGGGGCTGTTACAGCTCACACACATTGCTGCTTACCTACTGGCCTACCTCCTTGGAGGGAGCAGCAGGTAGACCTACAGCTCTTGCCCAATATCTTCATTAAGCTTCTACAAATCCTGGGCCGATTGGATGAGCAATTGCATGATGAAGGACATCAGTTTATCCTGCAAGCCACTTGCATCGTAAAGATTGGAGGGTGTCCTGGTTTGCTTGGGATCCGATAAGAGAATACCAAAGACTGGTGATTTACCTAACAGAAATTTGTTTTTCACACTTCCAGAGGCCAGAAAGCCCAGGATTTGGGTGCCAGCACGGTCTGTTCTTGAGGAGAAGCTCTCTTCCTGGTTTGCCGGTGGACACCTTCTCATTGCATCCTCATGCGGCAGAAAGAGAGATCTCTCTGTCTTCCGCTTTTTATAAGGCCACTATCCTGTCAGATTAGGAGACCACATTTATGACCTCATTATCCTTAATTATCCTGAAAAGCGCTATCTACAATTATAGTCACATTGAAGGTTCAGGTTTCAACTTAGGCATTTTGAGGAGACACAATTCAGTCCATAGCAGACGTGGTGAGACACAGATGGTTCCATTTTGTTATTACAGGTTCGGGCTTGTCCTCAGTCTCTCCAACTCCGTGCGCGTCTTCCTTTCTCAATCACCAGCCCCGTGTACCCAATGCCCTGCACCAGAAACAGGTAACAGCTCTACAGACGGCTTAACGACTTCCTGTGCCTGCAGAAGCGCCAAGAACTGTAATTAACCCCTCATTCCGCATCACTTTCTATATGGTGACTGCTCCTCTGACTGAATCCCAGCTGTTACAAACTGTTACGTGACGAAAAGTGAAATTTTAATATATACCATTTATACTTGCATCAAAAACACAAGATATTTAGGAATAAATTTAGTAAAAGAAGTACAAGAGATCTCCCCTGCAAAACACACAATGTTGATAAGGGATATTAAAGAAGACCTAAATAAATGGAGAGGTGTGACATGGCCATGGATTAGAAGATTGAAATGTCAATTCCCCACAAATTGATATAGATTTTATGTAATCCCAATTGAAATCCATATAGGCTATTCCATAGAAATTGAAAAGCTGACTCCAAAATCTATAAGGAAAGCTAAAAGGCCTATAAAAGACAAAAGAGTCTTGAAAAAAATGACAAAGTGGGAGAACATACACTACTTGCATTCAAGACTTCCTTTAAAGATGTAATAATATGACAGTGTGGTATTGATACAAGGGTAGCCAATATCATCAATGGAATAGAAGAGAGTACGGGAATAAAACCGCACCTATGATTAATCAATTTCCAACAAAGGTTTCAAGATACTAGAACAACTTTATATAAAGAAAATTAATCTTGACCCCTATCTCATGCTATACACAAAAATTTATTCAAGAAGGATCATAGACCTGAATGCAAATGTTAAAAGTCTGGGGGGCCTGGCCCCGTGGCCGAGTGGTTAAGTTCACATGCTCTGCTTCAGAGGCCCAGGGTTTCACTGGTTTGGATCCTAGGTGCAGACATGGCACTGCTCATCAGGCCATGCTGAGGTGGCGTCCCACATGGCAGAGCCAGAAAGACCTACAACTAGAATATACAACTATGTACTGGGGGGTTTGGGGAGAGGAAGAAGAGAAAGAAGGAAAAAAAAAAAAAAGATTAGCAACAGATGTTAACTCAGGTGCCAATCTTTAAAAAAAAACGAAATAGTCTGAAGCTTCTGGAAAACATATATAGGAGAACATCTAATGACCTTGGAGTAAACAAGGAATTTTTAGAGAGGACACAAAAACAAAAGTCATAAAAGAAAAAATTCAGATATATTCAACTTCGTCAAAGCCAAAAATTCTATTATGCAAATGACATAATAAATAAAATGAAAAGGCAAGTCACAAATTGGGAGAAAGTATAAGTAAAACACATAATTGACAACAGCCTTGTATGTAGAATATGTAAAGACTCTTAACACTCAATAACAGAAAGAGAAACAGCCCTATAAAAACAAGCAAAAGATTGAACAGATGCTTAAGAAAATAAGACATCTCAATATCCAATAAGCACATATCATTAGTCATCAAGGAAATGCAAATTAAAAGCACAAGGAGACACCAAGAAAAATAGCAAAAATTAAAGGTTGGCAACACTAAATTCTTATCAATACTTTCAGAAGCTTCAGACTTTTAACAAGATTATTGTAAACATTAAAAGAGAGTGACTTTGTACAGAGCTCCGGGCAGTGACAAGCAATCAGTAAGTGCCCAAGAAATGCATAAGCGCTTCCTCCTGCCATTCCTTCCTGGAGCGGCTGAGAGCTTCTCCGGCCAACCTGTCACCCCAGGAGGGGGAGGGGCTGGTGAGCTCCCGTTCTATATGAGAGCACAGAGTCCAAGAAGAGCATGACATTAGAAACTGAAAACAAACAAACTGGAGATGTATTAGCTTCCCAAGTCCTCTCAGCCTCTGGAGGAAGAAATCTCCCTTTGGGGTTCATCTCTCATTCCACAAAATAATAAACCAATAACATGGAGATGGACACCTCACTTCCTTCCCTTCTCTGAGACTGTCACTAAGTCAGAGCGTGGTTATTGCAAACAGCTTAGCACAAACTCCTTAACGTGCACACCCGCAGCTAAAGACACTGGTTCCTTGTGAACGGTGTCCCATGAGCGTGCAGTAGCCCAGTCCTGAGACTTTTTCAGCTCCCGAACAACACATTCATAAATCAGAAGAGTCTCCAGATAAAAAAGGCCAAGGACAGTGATTAGTTCTCTGTTAATATAATTCACTTTCAGTCATGCTTTTCACTCTCCCTCTCGCCTCTCCTCCAAGGACCATGCTCTGAAAGTTAAACAACCATTTTCAATGTTTGCCCACATAACTTGAAGAAAACTGCACCTGGAAAACGAGAGGAAAGGGCAATTTTTTAATAGTTGAGGGCAGTTCTCCCACATTAAAACAAAATTGACTCGATCATGCTTCATCACAAGCAAGCTAGTGTGTCTAACAGTTTTTCAACCCTGATTTTGGTCTGCAGTTCCCATGGGAGGCAGGGTGGGGAAGGGGACAGAGGAAGAGTTTGGGGTCAGAGAGGTCCCATCTAGACGTGCTGGGCATGCAAAGTCCCGCCAGTTCTCAGACCCCTTGTCTGTCCAATGGATAACAGAAGCAGCCACCCCCAGGGTGGTGGGACAGATTAAATGGAACAGGTGGTGCTCAGGGAACGTGTGCTCCCTTTCTCTCCTCTGCTTTAGAAACACCTTCTTCTCGCAGACGGTGATCCGGTCTGTCATTCCCGTTGGGATTAAGGGAAGCCTCTCTGTGAATGTTTAACTTCAAAATAATCTTACACAAAGTTTGCAAAGTGGAGGAAAAACTTTACCTGAAACCCAGTTTCCTAAAATGAGTCCCATAGCTAGCCTTGTGATATCTTCCGGAGACAAGCAATTGTGTGCTGTTTTACCTTTC
The DNA here is from genome assembly GCF_041296265.1 of Equus caballus. Classification (NCBI taxonomy): domain Eukaryota; kingdom Metazoa; phylum Chordata; class Mammalia; order Perissodactyla; family Equidae; genus Equus; species Equus caballus. The sequence goes on along the minus strand of NC_091701.1, from coordinate 4,876,703 downwards.
AGGAAACCATCCACACAACAGTTCCCAGAATCCCCCTACCTGGGACTCCCCCTCCAAATGTGGACCATCCTTTCCTCTAATTAGCTGCCCAAGAAGAGCAGGGGTGTGAGGTAGAGGGAGGTGTGGGGGTGGAGGGCTGGGCCCCACGCAGGCCCCCAGCCTGAGCCCCGGGAGGTGAGCACTCACTGCTCATGGCCACTGGGAGGTGCAGGTCCCTACAAGGACAATTTCATCCCGTCCAGTGGGGAATGGGCACTTGTGTTCACCAGCCACTAGTCCTGTCTTGTCTTCAAGGACAGACACTGCTCTCACATGGGTCTGACAGGCCTCGCCTGAGGGACGGACTCAACCCTTTTTGTCCCACTGTTTCTAGTTCCTCATCTTCTCATTCAGGAGGAGCCAACGCAAAGCAGTGCGTGTGAACAATTACGCAGATTATTTCTGGAACCGTATTTAAGACATCCTCTTTAGACCGAGTACTTTTTGGTGCGTTCAATGAGCAAGAATAGTCTGCACTTGGGTAAGGAGACATTCTCTCCCCCTTTTCTTGAAGCACTTGGCTCTCTGTATGTCTTTCATCTTCACACTTTATATAGAGATGTGCAAATAAGAAATATTTTGCAATTCCAAATTTATTATAAGAACAAGAGCACGGAAATGCCTGGAAACTAACACGTGCTCAATAATAAGGACGGGGGAGACTGGAGGAACACCTGCCCCGGTCAAGGGGGTGCTGCTCCACCGGCCCGGCACTGCCACAAACTGCACGCCTGGGTCCAACGACTCACGAGAAGACAGCATCTGGATTTTTAATGTGAAAGCTGCTGATTATTAAATGGACAAGTAATCAAACATTTTAAGCAGTCTGTGGTCCAAAACTTGCAGGACGCCTGCGAGGTCTGTTTGACTCCTGGGCCACTGGAGCGTGCTGGCAGCTCTGGTCCATCCTTCGTGCGGCTTTCCCACTCCAGAACTCCTTCCGGCAGCCTGCAAGACAGACCCAGGACTCTTCAGCCTGGACATCAGCTGTACCCACGAGCCCACTCTGGACTTACATCCAGGCTTATGTTCATCAGCAACTACATTCAGCATCTGCTGCTGAACAAACCGCTACCAGGGCCAGGCTGTCCCATGAATTTTCTCTCCTAATGCCTTCCATATTGTCTTTGCCCGAACAAGGAATATTCTCTCTCTTCTTGACATTCTGCCTCTAGAGATACTTCTCATGCTCCAAGCTCATTTCCTCCAGTTTAGTCTCTAAAGGATCCTCCTGTCTCTCCTCCAAGCCCTCATAGTGCTCACATTCACTGTGCAGACCTCGGAAACTAATTTCAACGTGTCTCATGCTGTTCGTCAACTGCTTCAGGTGTGTTTCCTATTGCTTATCAGCTAGACTGCACACTCGCTGAGGTCCAGTATCAGATGCACTCAGCGGGATTTCTATAGCGTCTTGCACATAGTAAGTGCTCAACTAAGACCTACTTGTAGACTTGCATTTCAGGCACTGTGACAGAGTAGAAGCACTGACCACCCCTCCAAATGGAGAGGGAAAAAGCCAGTAAAATGCTGGACAAGATATCGAATGTTCATTTTTTAATATGTTCGCGATCTGACACAGAAGTAAGAATACTTCAAATGCAAAACGCCAAATAAAATGTGGCACCTAGAGAGTTAAGTCAAACACAGAAGCATCTTTTCTCCTTGAGGACACTGAGCATCCATTTGTGACACTGCAGGTCTCAGGGATACGAGGCAAAGCCAGGGGCTGGCAGGGTGAGAAGGTGGACTCCACAGAGCAGGACCCTGCAGCGCTCCAGCTGCAGTGCAGGGTGAACAAGAGGAAGGTGGACAAACACATGGGCGAGGAGAACAGCTTAGTGGTTTCCAGAGGGCAAGGGGGATGGGGCATGGGTATAAAGGGTAAAGGGGCACATATGTAAGGTGACTGGCAAATAATAATTACACCGGAAATTTCACAATGTTTTAAATTATTATGACCTCAATAAAATAATTTTTTAAAGAAAGAGTAGACAAGAAATAAACGTACATTCCACACTTACTCCCACTTACACACACCCACACCCACTGGGGGAGAACAATGGAAGACACCTGACGTGAATCGTGACCCTGAGGGAAGGGAAAAAACCTAGGCAGGGAATTGGTAAGAAAATCCTGTCCTCACTCAAGCCGCAGCATGAGGCCACATTCCTGGGAGGTCTGGAAAAACCCAAGCTGAAAGCTCAATTTAAAATATCAGTCTCAGATAACCAGAGGAAGCAAATATTCAACACAGGTTCCACGGAATCTCCACAGATGAACTTCCGAAGATTCTGATTTCACAGTGAAAAATCAAAAAACTACACAAGGAAAACAGGCATCCTGAGTGAGAATTAGCAGTAACAACAGGAGGCAATACATTCACACCACCTCCATATTCAGAATTACCAGCCAGAATATAAAATATGTATATTTAATGGGTTTAAAGAAAAAACAGGGTATTGATAGGATGAACAAATAATGAGAGGCTACTAAAACGTACAAACCATTTGAAAAGAAAGTGCCAAAAAAAGTATAACAATTTTTATAAAAAGCCCAATGGATGATTTTAACAGAAAATTTTTTAAAGCTGAAGAGATATTTGATAAAACAAAAGCTAAATCCAGAGATATTTTCTATTACGAAGTGTAGAATCTATTGATCTAAACAAATAAATCAGCCAACTATTTTATCAGCAAAATGCGCTTGTTCAGTAATAGCAGAGGAATTACAATTTGAGACAAGCAATTTATAGCAAAAGCCATAGGCAAGTCCAACAAACAAAGGGGAGGAACATTGTAGAGAAAAAGGAAGAAGTTGGTAGGGGTTGTTTTGAATGAACATCCTTTGGTGGAAGTGAGAGCTCAGAAGGTGATGATTTCTCATAGGCTGAGTTGCTGGGCAAAAAGAAAATCTTCCTTCCTCCTAATGGGTAGTAATTAATAATTCTTCCTATTTGGGATCTGAACCTGACATGAGTAGTAGTGTGTGAGGGCTCCCTCTTCTGACCTCCTGATCTCATTTTCAATGGGATTTCCTTTATTATGTTGCACAAATCACAAGTCAGGAAATAACAAAGGAGGGTTAGGAAGACATGGAGGAAAGAACAAAGTCTAATATTTGTCTAATTGGAGGCCCAGAAAGAGTGAAGTGAGAGATAATATTTGAAGAAATAATGAATGAAAAACTAGGGAACTGATAAAAGACATTACTACTTATAAAAGCAAGTGAATCTCAAGCAGGATAAAAACAAAATAAAATCCACACTTAGAAACATCAATGTGAAAATGAACAATACTGAAGGGAAAAAGACTGAAAAATCTTCAGAGAGAAAAGACAGATAATCAATAAAGGAAGGACAAATAGCAAACGGAAGTCAGAAGACAGTGGAATAATATCTTGAATGTGCTCAGAGAAAATAACTGTTTTCCCAGCGAAAATATTTTTCTGAAAGGAGATGAAATAAAAAAAGAGGAAAGAAAAAAGAAAAACATACTGACTAACAAAAAGTGAACACTGTACCCAAAAGAGTTTCACTTAATGATGTTGTAAAGGCAAGATCATTATCCTGTAGGCAAATTGAAAGCAGTCAGATGGAGGGTCCGAGATGTAAGAATAAATCACAAGAAAGAAAATGGTAAATATGAAAGTAAATCCATTCAAATATTGACTATATAAGACAATAATAATATTGTTCACAAAGACTTGGGGAGGAAACAAAATAGATCTAAAACACCTACCCACAATACATATCAGAAGGAAGGAGTGAGATTACAGTTATTTATTAAGCAATTCTTGTATTGTTCAGGAGAAAGATAAAGATAGTAAGCATCTTAAATTTTCTAAGGTAACCATTAACAGAACAAAAACTAGAATTAATCAGTTACAAAATAGGAGAGAGGAAAGGTGCAATGAGAAAATATGTGCGATCAAAAAGAAGAGGAAATAGGAGAGAAGGATAGAAAATGTACAATACACAAAAAACACAAATATACAAAAAGAAGATAGAAAGAAATGTAATTATAATAATAATTAGAATAAATGTAAAAGAACTAAATTTAAGAATTCAAAGACAAAAATTGTCAGACTAGACAAATAAACAAAAGCTAACCTTACACTATTTGGAAGAAACATTTCTAAGTCATAAGTATCAGAAACAGTAATAGAATAAGAATGTAGAAAATTGTACCCAGCAAGTCCTAATCGAAACAAATATGTAGCTATGTTAATAATGGATAAAACAGACTTCAAGGCTTAAAGCATTAACAGAGAATCACTATTAAACAACTGAAGGTTTAATTCTCGAGGAAGATACAATAATTGTAGTTGTATGCACACAACAACATAGCCTAAAACACAGTAAGCAGAAATTGAAAGGACTAGAAGGAAAAAATCACCATCATGATCATCATCAACAACAGCATAGTGGGAGATTTTAACACAATTTTCACAGTACGTGGTAGGTATATCAGGAAAAATGGTCAATATTCATATACAAAATTTGAGCAATGCAACTTGCAAACTTAAACACATATAGCTAGCACATTAACCCAACCAGTAAAGAATACACATCTTTATTAGGCACATATGTAACATTTGATAAAAACTGATCAACAAGGCCAAAATTTAAACATCAAAATTAATGCAATTAGTTAGATCTCAGTAACAAAAAGATAAATTTAAAAATTCTTGATATTCTTAGAAATTAGAATTTCCCATATATTCTTTTTTTATTTTGTGAGGAAGATTGGCCCTGAGATAACATCTGCTGCCAATCTTCTTCTATTTTATACGTGGGACACTGCCACAGCATGGCTTGATGAGCAGTGTGTAAGTCCATGCCAGGGATCCAAACCCACGAACCCCAGGCTTCGAAAGCAGAGTGCACGAACTTAACCACTACACCACTGGCTGGCCCCTCTGATATATTCTTATAGTCCTATAAATTCGAAATCAATAACAAAAAGATAAGAATTACTATTAAAATATAGTTTAAATGATTTATGGATCAAATAAGTCATAACTATGCTAAAAATACTTAGAGTTGAGCACTAATGAAACTGTAGCTTAACAAATTGCAGAATTGAGCTAACGCAGTAGAGAGAAATGTGTAACCTAATAATTTATGTTACAAAGCTAAACAGATAGTGTTTAATGAACAAAGAATCCAATTTGAGAGGTCACAACATAAATGGAAGGAAGGAAATAGAGAGCAGAGAGTAATCCAATAAAAACTGACAAATCCTTTGTAAGACTAATGGAAGAAAATAATCAGTATTAGGAATAATAAATGTATATAACTGCAGATGCTGCATAAAGTAAAAACATTTAATGAATAACTTTATACCAATAAATTTGAAAATTTATATCAAATGGACAAATTGCTTAAAACAAGCAATCAACACTAGAAAAAAATAGAAAATGTAAAGAATCCTATAAATATTCAATAAATTAAATCAGAAGTTAGAAATCTTTCTACAGAGAAAATATAATTCTCAGATGGTTTTCCTTATGAGTTCTAGCTGTCAAGGGACAAATAAGTCTAATCTTAAACAAATATTACAGCAGATAAAATAGTGGAAATGCTCTACAACTCATTTCATGAGAAAACAAATGTATAGGCCCATCCCACTCACGAACTTAAATCCAAAAAATTCACATAAATCTTAGCAAACCTAATCCAAAATGTATGGGAAAGATAATACGCCATGTCAAGAGGGATAATTTAATATTAGACGTCAGTTTATATAAGTCCTATATTAACAGTTTAAAAGAGAACAAAGAATTTTTGTTTGATGAAAAGAGAATTCCATTCATATTTTAAAAATTAATTCTTAGTAAACTAAAAGTAGAGACAAATTTTCTTAAACTTGTAAAATGTATCTACAAATACCTTAAAGCAAACATCATACTAAGTAGAAAAATGTTGACAGCATTTCCTTTCTGAACAGGAAGAGGAAGGGTGCCTGTTATCACCCTTTCTAGTCAACATTTACAATGATTTACTATGCAATAAGACAAGATAAGAAATAAGAAGTATAACAACAAGAAAGGAAGGGAGGAAGGATGGGAGGGAAGGATGGAAGGAAGGAGAGGAGGAAGGAAAAAACGGAGGGAGGAAGGGAGGAAACTCATATAGATAAAGTGATTACTAAAGTATACAGATAAATTATTGGAATTAAAAAATATATTTAGCAAAGTATTTGATTTAAAAATCATTTATATACAACAGCAGCAAACATTTTAAAGCTATGATTGAACAAAGATACTATTTAAGTACTTTGAAATTATAAAGTATCTAGGAATAAATTAGCAGCATAAGATAAACTTTTTTAAAGAAAATTATAAAACTATGCTAAAAGATATAAAGGAAGATCCCAATAAATGAAGGAATATATCCTTTTCACGGATCAGGGACTAAACGGCTTAGAGATGTCACTTATTTCCAAAATCATATACATTTCAGTGCAAATCCAACCCGAATCCTCAAAGCTATTTTGCGGCACTTGACAAGCAGTTTCTAAAATGCAAATGGAAGATCTAAGGAGCAAGATTTTCAAAGACCCCCCTGAAGAAGACACCGGGTAGGGAGTCCTACGTCACCTGACTTAGTGAAAAACCATAGTCACTAAGAAAGTGTGCACCAGTGCAGGGATGTGCTAGTCGACCGACTGAGAGGAAAAGAGTCCACACACACAGCTTTGCATATGAGAAGCATGAGGGGTAACAAAGGGAAAGCAGGAGCTGTTCAGTAATCCATCCTGAGACGACCAGTTATCCACCTGAGGAGGAAAAACAGAAAGAAACCGGAGTGTTACCTCACACCATACATGCAAAGTTCCAGATGCTTTAAAGATTTAAATATGTAACATAAAATATAGACATTTTAGAATACCATATGGAAAAAGATCTTTATGACTGCATGATAGGAATGGATTTCTTGAGATCCAAAAAAGGCAAATCATTAAAAAAATTAATGTAAGTATATTCAAACTAAGAACATCTCTTTGTCATAAGAAACCATTGTAAAAATGAGCATATGCCACAAATTGGGGAAACATATTTGCAACATGCATAACTGACAAAGAATGAGAATACAAAATACTCAAAGAACTACTGTAAGCCGGTTTCGTAATCAGTTTTCCGAAAGATTATGCAAAAGAGAAACGCACAAAAGACTTGAAGGAATGTGCCACGAAGAAATGCCAACGGCTAATCAAAATATGAAAGATGTTCAACTCATTGTTAACCAGGAAAATTCAAATTAAAACCAAAATTAGATGCCATTTTCCACCCATCAGATTGGCAGAATTTTTGAAGTCTGACAAAATCAAGTTTTGGCAAGAATGTTGAGAAAACCCCGTCTATTGCTGTGAGTGACAACCTGGCATTAGCTGGTAAAAATGAGGTTGTGTGTCCCCAAGGCACAGGCATTCCTTTGCTAGGGCTGCATGGAGACACTTGCACACTGTGCTCCAGGGAATATCTGCAAAATGTTCATAGCAGCACATGCTATAATAGCAAAGCCTCAGAACAAGCCAAACACGCAAAGACAGGGAGGGGAATGCACACTGACTGGGACGTGGGACCATGCAATACTGAACAGCGTGAAAATAAATGAACCGCAGCCGGGAGCATATGGTGACTCATCCTCAGGAGAGGATGCTGAGCAGCATAAAGCAAGTTGCAGAGGAGTACATATGGTACGATTCAGTTTAAACAAAGTTTACAATTTGCAACCGAAGCACTGTACTCTTTTTGGGGCTGCAAGGCAGAGCTGTGCTGGCCCGGTGCTGCCCTACATCAGCAGGTGAGCCTGCCAGTGTACAGCACGTATCGTCTGAAGCTTATATACTGACCCTGTTCTAGATGCAGCCATAGTCATTAAAACTAGGAAGAAACACAAGAAAACGATAAACGCAGATTCAGCATAGCGGTTACCTCTGGGGAAGGGAAGAAAATGGGATTCAGGAGAGGTACCCCTGGGCTTCAAAGATCGTGGTAATGTTCTGTTTCTGAAACTGTGGGGGGATATTGGCGTTTATTGCATTAATACTTTATACTTCTCATACATATTTCATAAATATTATTTTGTATCTAACATTTAATAAAAGAAAAAGAACCCGCTTGTCTAGGTGTGGCCTTACTTGTAGCCCACGATGTTACCCTTCCAGTCCTACCGTGTTTTCTGCAGGATCTCTGCCGACGTCTCATTCCATCACAAACGAACCCTTAACGTCCACAGGTCATGGAAACAGATGGACCAGGAGAGAAGCCATGTGGCACGGACAGTGAAACAAACACAAACTGACCTTGGCCTAATCCCCGTTGGATAATTTAATACCTGTGTGACGTTGGGAAACTTACTTAACCTCTCTGACTCTCGCTCCTCGTCTTTAAAATGGACATAGCAATGTATAATCTGCAATGTTGTGGGGAGCTGAACTCTACGGACAGAGGAAGTGTAAACTAGACACAGCATTTTTGGTGGACAACTTGTCGAAACTATTAAAATTTTAAAGGTTCCTGTCATTTAACCAGCAATTCAATTACTTTGACTCTATTCCAGGAAAATGCTCTCCGAACTTTACATAGATTTATAGGCAAGCTAGTTCCTTGCAGCATCGTTTTGGATGAAAAAAAAAAAATGAGAAACAACCATCAATATGAGATTGTTAAATAAATTACAGTACATCAATACTTGGAAATGCGTTACCTAGTCATTAAAATGAATAAGGTGAAGAATGTATTGACGTAGGAAAATCCCTGATACGCGGCTAAGTGAGAAACGTCCTTGGTGGAGCGTGAACCCAGAAACGTTCAAAGACGCCCTGTTTTCCCAGCTGGCAGGAGGCAGAACCCAGACGGCCGCCGGCGCAACCTCATCCTCAGATAAGAATGAGTCCCGCCCCAGCGCACAGCCGTCCTTAAGAAACCTGCTGACCGCTCATTTTCTTTCTCTCTCTCCTGAAAGGTTTTTTTTAAGTTATTCATAGTGACAACGCAGCCATGAGCACCTGAAATCTGAAAAAGCCTCCTGTAGAAGACCAACCTGTGAGACCGGGCACCCGCCGCCTGGGCCTTGAGGACACACAGCTGCTGCATGCGGGACATACGGTCTATCCTCGTTCACACGGTCCCTGCCTGTCGGCGGTACTATTTTTTGCCTGAAAAACTGGGTCGGAATGTCACCCAAAGGCATGTGCAAGGTGCTCAAATGAATGTTTTAGTAATTCTCCAGTTATTTCAGTGCTGCTGGGCCTGAAGTGTGATCACAGGAGGGAGCGTAGAGGTTCCACTGACCCCGTGCCACTTTCTGTCACAGCTCCTATCACACTTGTCTGTCCCGTTCTCGACACCATAAAACCCCGGAAGGCATCTTCAAGGAACGATGAGAGTCTGGAAAAAACGGACAGTCACTAACGGGGTTCCTGCACTCGGAAGAGAGCGGGTGAGGGTGAGGAATCGTCCCTCCCGGGCCCCGGAGGCAAAGGTGCCCTCGAAATCAGGAAGGTGATGAGGCTTTTATGTTTGGGCTTGTAGTTTTCTTCTTGTTTCTTGCAGTGGAATGGCCTACCCATTCTCAGCACAGCTGCAATGTTACCTGGACATTCCCTGTCACTCACAAATAGCTTCCACTACATAGCCCAGCAAAGCCTGGGGCGTTGGCTTGTGTTTGCACCCTCCTGGACAGCAGGAGCTGGCGGGAAGGAGCTGGAGTCCACACATGCTCCGGGCTGTCCACACATCTACGAACACAGGCGTCAATGTGGGCAGAGCTGTTCAGAGCCATCGTGAAATAAAGCTCATGTGCAGCATTTTCTGTAAATTCCAGCGAGGTTAAGAGTTCGCCGAATTGCAGACTCCCCTTATATCCCCAAAGCCAGAAAGCCCGATGGGGATTAACTGCACCTGGCCCCACAAGCAGGATGTCACCGCATCAGAAGACAGAAGCTGCTCTTCCACCTCCGCTGTGCTGAGCACCCACAGTGACAGTGACATCCTACAGGGCAGCTGCAGGCCATGCTCTTCCCATTAGTCCAGGACAGTAAGAACGGCACCAGACTTGCTCTTTCTTGCAAGAAAAATAGAAGCATTGCTTCAGCAACGCAGTCAGGAAACACAGAATTGGTGCACAATAACTAACAGAATGCCTGCTGCCGTTAACTGGTCACCCTTGCTGCAGAGCTGTATGGAATAGCACACGAAACGCGGAGCTGCTTTATGCCAAGGACTATTCTAGGGACTGCACACAGTTTAAATTCCTAATGACCCTTCAAAGTAAGCATGGTCATCTCCATGTCACCTATGATGAGACCGAAGCTCTAACTCCTGTTCCACCTGATTGATGCACAGTCAATCGGTCCATCAATCCATCTGGGACACTGATGAAAACCTAAACATGTGCTCCTCAAGGCCCGGGCAGGTACACCAAGGAGAGAAGCCACACTTCAAGGCAATGAGCCGTCCATGTCACCCCAGGCTAGAACCCTCTCCTGGTCGGGCAGCACCTCTTCCAGGAAGCCTTCCTTCATTGCCACAGATGACCACTCTTGTGAGCATTTCTGCTTCCTGGTTCTAGGCACATTTTTGTCTTTGAACATGGCTTCTGTTTGAGAGATAATTTGCTTACTTGCCTGTTTCCCCAAGAGACTGAACTCACTGAGAGCAGGCACTGTGACATATGCTTCCTGTGTTCTCCTAAGATCCAGCAAAAAGCTGGTGCCAGAAGACAAAGCACGTGGTGGCGTGGGACTTGGATCGTGCGAGCGGGTTTCCGGTCTGGCTCAGGCTGGGAGTTCCTCGCAGAGGGAGGGGATGGGACCCAGTGAGATGGTTAAACCCTCCTCTTGGAGCCCCGGTCTCTCTCGGTCTCACTCCTGTCACCTAGCCTTGTTTGTTTTTAAATGCTAATTCACAGTGGTGTGTGGATACAATTTTTTTTTTTATTAAAAAGTGTTCCAAAATGACAGCAAAAGTGGCACTACACTATGAGCCGAGGGGTCTGAGGGTGAGTTTTGGCTCTGTCACTCACACATTCTGTGGCAGCAAGGAGGCCCCGACACCTCCTGGGACCTCAGCTGCCGCTTCCGTGAGTGAGGGGTGCACCAGCTGAACCCGAGAGCCTTCTGATGTTCCCTATTCTGTTAACCTGAAGAACAGTGTGGACAGGCTGTGGGCCATCCCAAAGCCGGTGAAGGACGGTGTTTAAGCCTGGACAGCAGGGGACAGGAGCTTTGGAATAACGGCTTTGCAGACAGGTATTGGGGCATCATAAACCTCCCTTCCATTCTCCAAGCTATAATTCCACCTCATTGTCACTAACACCCTCGTTTCCACAGTAATTTCATTTAATTTTATGGCCTGGCTCCTCCAGCCTTCCCGGTCAGATAAGCAGGTTTGACAGCTCTGAGGACAAGGCCGGGCAATGATTTGCAAGGTTGGGAGCAGCGTATAAAGCAGCCCGATCAACAGCGTGGGTTGGGGAGGGAATCGATTTACTTCTGGAGACGAGTCCTTCCGAGCAAGACGACCAGGCGCTGTGGTGGGGGCCGTGGGGTGGGGGCCAGCGGCGTGCTCCTGCGGACAGGCATATGGGCAGCTCACAGGTCATCACAGGGCACAGAGAAGGACAGGCGGGATCTGGAAGGGACCACGGACCACTTCCTCCCTGGGAGGGCCTCGTGATGGGCAAGCCCGAGAGCAGGAAGGGGTGGGGCCGTGAGATGAGCGTGACATTACTGCCAAGCGTGGAAAGCGGCAGGCACCCCTGGGCCCCACTCCCTCAGGCAACTGACGTAACTTCCTGAGCCTTAGCTTCCCAGGCCAGAGGGAGGGCAGGGACCATCAGCAGGGTCCTTGTGTAATATTCATGTAGCAGGTCGCTGGTGTGCAGTGAATGTGAGCTTGCATACTCTTGTCCAGCCAGACCTACAGCCCCAGAATCTCAGGCCCAGATTCTAGCAGCTTGATCAGCTGAGGTGTCCCTCGTTGTGAGCATTGACCCCTGTCCCATGTGTCCAGCTTGTCCAAGTTTCCTGCGGGCAAACGTTGAGTACGTCTTATTTTGCCTCATGTCTCCAGGATAAAGCGAATCCCTGAGCAGCCAGGCCTCAGGCCACCTGGAGTCACAGGACACCTGCCTCCATGCAGGCCTGGAGTGGGAAGGAGGACCTGAATGGGAAAGGCCCTTCTCTTTTATCTTCCCCTAAATAACCCAGCCCCACTGAGGCTCTGACATGGTCAAGGACTGACCTGTCGGCACGCTTCCTGAAAGGGGGCTAGCAAGAGGGTCAAGGTGGAACCCACAGACGGCTAGCTCCGACTGGCCGGGGGATGGCAACGCAAACGTAGCCAGAGGAAAGAGGATCCTCGCACTGGAGCAGAGCCCAGGCCAGCGACCAGGGGGCCTGCTGCCTGCGGTGTGGTCAGAGGCCCGTGGCTCCCTACAGGCCCTACACTCCACCCGGGAACGGTGCTGGGGGTCCAGCGAACAGTAACGGAGCCCCTGCCTACAGGTAGGTTGTAGGCACATTGCACTTATTAACTCATTTCGTCCTCTCGGCAGCTGCACAGCAAGTGCTCTCAGGGAACCCATGTTACAGACGAAGACGCCAGCCACAGAGAAGGTGAGAAACGTGCTGGCTGCACAGCCAATAAACAGAGAGAAGGGATGTGATCTCAGAGCCTGTCCACTGTGGCACTACTGACACTGGGCCGGACCATCCTTTGCCCTGGGGCTTTCCTATGTGTTATAGGACGTTTAGCAGCATGCCCAGCCTTTACCTATGGGATGCCAGCAGCACCCCTCTCCCAGCTATGATAACCAAAAATGTCTCCAGACATTGTCACATGGCCGTTGGGGGGCAGGATCACCCCCACTGGAGAACCAGGGTCCTAGAAAGAAGCGGAGACAGACAAGACTGCAGATGATTTCAATGTCCAGTTTATCACCTACTCAGATGGAACCAGTGAGGTGGAGCCATGAGCACTGGCCTGAGGATGAGGAGGAGTCAGCTGGGGTCAGGGGGCGGCAGGAGGTATCCCAGACAGAGGGCAAAGGACACGAGTGGGAGCTGGCAGCTTAGCGGAACCAACCGTCTGGGAGCTTTTCATAGGTACAGTTGTCTGGAGTGCCCTGTCCGCATGCCCACTGTCAGAAGCCCCAAGGCAGGGACCTGTACTCTGCTTAACAGGCCCTGGGGAATGTGTGTGCAGCCAGCCATGCCTGAGCTTTGGGCATCACAGGAATTTGGCATGGCTGATGCTGAAAGTGTGAGCAGAGGCCTTGGGGAACCTCCAAGTGGACTCACAGACTCAGGAGGCAGAGGCACTGGGGGTGTGGGCGTGACTGTGTCCCACTTCTGTTACCCTCAGGGAACAGGCTGCTCCTGCCGTGAAATCTAATATAACCAGACTTCCTCACTTAACCAGACAGGCTTATCGCAGCCTTTGCATCCCAGAGGGAAAAAAGCATAGATTTTGGAGTCAAACAGAAGTAAGTTTGAATCCACTATCTGTAGTTTATCACCATTGGCCTTTTTGAGACTCAGTTCTCTTATCTGTAATATTAGTACAAGAATATCTACTTCCTAGGCATGTTACGGCTGGAATTGCATATTTGAAGCCTGATGATGTAGTTGTCATCAAAAGTGTCTGCTGGCTGAATCCAGCACCAAGTATGTGTTCAATACACCACCCTCCCAAGCTAATGATGCTTCCCAGATTCACATGGAGCTAGAAGGAGCCCTCATCAGTCTCTGGGGCAGTTTATTATTATCATTATTATTATTATTATTATTACTACATGACAGATGCCCACACTAGAGCCAGGCCCCTACTGCATGGAGCTCTTCCTCCCACATGGCTTCTAGTTTTAACATCATCACTGTGATTTCTACCCCTGCCTGGGTGGCAGGTAGTGGATGAGCCCTGACCATACCTCTGCTCAGATGGCCAGAGCCAGAGGCACCCCCTGGCCCTGAATTCATTCTCCAGGCAGGCTGGCCTGGCTTTTCCAAGCCCTGGGAGCCTCCCTCTGAACCACGGTAGCTCTGGCCACACGCCATTCATTTCCCAGGCGCCTTCCACTCCGTCCCTCCTGAGCGTGGGTGTTTCCTGCACCACCACTATTCAAAGCCACGACCAGTGCCTGCGCGTAGACATTTATCTTTCACTTTCCCTGCTTGATGGGGGTTGCATTTTAATCGGGAGCTCTGAAATTCTTCTGCACTGGGCTCTTTTTTCCACACCCAGCAATCAGTGACTCCATATGGGCTCAATTTTCTCTGCAATATATCCCAAATCTGCTGGTTGCACCCCAAACCGACGTTCTAAACATACATTTTCTTGTGGGCTACAAAAAAAATTCTACACCTTCCCCCACAAACAAAATGACAGCTATCAAGCATAATACATGTTATTTTTTAGCTGATGCAATTTGGGAATGAGTCCACTGAAAATGTGAAGGGGAATGGAGTGTTTGAGGCAGCTTTGAAAATTATGCCATCAGGTTTGCTTTCCAATTTAAACCCATCTGGGTGACTAAGACGCAGACCTGATCCATCATTTGTTCCAAATCCAGCAAATCTCTCCTCCTACAGACATAAGCACAGAGGGTCTCCTCAAAATGAAGGAGGGACGGTAGATGGAAGCAGTCCCGGGGTGAAGGGTGTGGGGTTGGGGAGAGGTAACAACACTGACACGGTTGAACGTTGACTGCACCAGGCGCTTCGTGAAGGCTCTGAACACGTAAGTTAACGTTCACTACAGTGCTTCTCAGCTGGGGCGATTTTACGTCCCAGGGACATTTGACAAGGACCAGAGACATTGTTGGTGGTCACAGTTTTAGGAGGGAAGGTGCTACTGGCATCTAATGGGTAGAGACCAGGGATGCTGCTAAACATTCTACACTGGATGTGTAGTACGGGGCAGCCCCCCTCCCACAACAAAGAGTTATCCAGTCCAAAATGTCAACACTGTCAAGATTGAGAAAACCCGGCTGATGAAGTATCCTCATTGTCCAGATGGGGAAACCGAGGCTCACAGAGACTAAATCCCTCCCCAGACATCGGTAAGTGAAGGAAGCAGCTTTCAACTTGAGGTCGATCTGACCTCGCAGCTCCATAGCCAACTTTATGAGGTCGCTGTTTTAGCCACGGGGAATTCTCTGCATCCAACATAAAGATGTTTGCATGGCCTGTTCTTAGCACTTTCTCACGCTGTGAAATTAACCACACACCTTAAGGAAAACACAAATGAACCAATACACACATACACATGCAGTATTTAAAGTTCAGAAGTGCTGATTGCACAGCTCTGTTACCAAATTGCCAAGTGGCATTAGTCAAATCACTTAACTTCTCTAAACCTTATTTTTCTCATTTAAAGAAAATGAATCACACTGAGGTTATAATTACTGAGAATTACCTAATATTGCCATGCTTTTCTGCAATTCCTCCAGTGAATTAATCAATGTGAAGAGTTGCTAGTCCAATCTAAATTTTGATTTGCACATTAGGAGGAAGCCATGCCTTGACCCAAAGGAATGAAAGGTAAATGGTGGCATTTCAGGAAACACAGCAAAATGGCAAAAGAGAGATCATCTCAGGACTAATACCTTGGTCAGTAGCCAAGCTCTCTGCTGCCTTGAGAGATCTCTGCACCTGCTCCTGGGAAAACAATGTCACATAGCATCTAGCTCTGTGGATTCTCCTTCTTCCAATACGGAGACCACTGATACAAGGCAAAGAGTTTGGGCTAGCTTAAATAGGCAATAGAAGCCTCGAGGTCTTGTGAGTGGTGGACTGACATCATCACTTATCTTAGAGTGAAACTCGTTAGAACCTATTTGATATAAATCACATAAGCCCTCTTCTGCCTGTGGTGTAAAATTCAGAAGAATTGGGGGAGGCCATAAGCAGATAGACTTTGGCTACCTAAAGGGCCAACTTTATTTTCAGAATTTTGTAAGGAAGAAGTTGGCTGTTTTAGTCATTAGTAAGTGTCCCATCACTGGAGAGTTTCAAACAGAAATTCGATGGGTTCTTGGCTCTTGTCTAGGAGAATCTGCTCTCCCTTCTTGTATACTGATTGAGTTGTAGCTGGGCATATGGCCATCTAGCAAGGGACCACTTTTCCCAGGCCTCCTTACAGCTGGGTGTGGGCATATGATTAAGGGTTCACCAATACAAAGTGGATGTTTGCCATTTCGTTGCAAGCACCCTCCCCTGCACTGATTCCCCTTCTTGTGAGCAGGAACCTGGAGGCACCTGAGACAGATTGCCATGAGGATGAGAATGGTGGAATAAAGGGGGGAAATCCATTTGACTGTTTCAATAGATGAAAGAAAAGAATTGATCAAACTCTCTTCCATTGCTGAGAAAACTCAAAAAAACTATGAATAGAAAAGAACTTCTGAACCTAATTAAAGCCCTCTAAAAACCCACAGCTAATATCTTACTCATTAGTGAAAGACTCAAGGCTTTCTGTCTAACATCAGGAACAAAGCAAAGATGTTAGTCCTCATCACATCATTTAACATTTCACTGGAGATCCTAGCCAGTGCACTAAGGCAATAAAAAGAAATAAAAGTCACATAATTAGAAAGGAAAAAGTAAAACTGTCCTTATTCACAGACAAAGTGGTCATTTATGTAGAAATCCCTAATGATATCACAAAATAAAAACCATAGTGAATTCACATACCTAATAAATGAATTTGGCAAGGCTGTGGGATAAAAGGCCATACACAAAAATAATTTGATGTTCTAAAATTAACAGTAAAAAATTAGAAATGTTTAAAGTAATACTGGCAGAGAGTTTTCCAAAATTAATGACAGATCCAGGAAGCTCAGAGAACACCAAGCAGAATGGATTCCAAAAACAAGCAAACAAAAAAAACCATACCTAGGCCATCATATTACAATTGCAGCAAACCAAGACAAAGAGAAAATCTTGAAAGAAGCCAGAGGTGGGACAGGTGGGGGCAAACACATTACGTTTACAGAACCAAGAATAAGAATTACATCAGACTTCTTTTCAGAAACCATACAAGCAAGAAGAGAATGAAGCGAAATATTTAAAGTATTGGAGGAAAAGACTTACCAGCCTGGAATTCTGAATCCACTGAAACTATCCCTCAGAAGTGAAGAAGAAATAAACATTCCCTCAAAAAAACAAAAACTGAGAAGATATGTCGCTG
Source organism: Equus caballus (assembly GCF_041296265.1). Taxonomy (NCBI): domain Eukaryota; kingdom Metazoa; phylum Chordata; class Mammalia; order Perissodactyla; family Equidae; genus Equus; species Equus caballus. Next base: position 4,859,465 of record NC_091701.1, on the reverse strand, counting down.
GTAGTCCTGCCTTGCAAGAAATGTTAAAAGAAGTTCTTCAGAGAGAAGGAAAATGAAATAGGTCAGAAATGTGGATCTATATATAGAGAAAAGAATGTTAGAAAAGGAATAAAAGAGGTTAGATAAAAATAAAATCTTTCTTTTCTTATTCTTAATTGATCTAATAGATAACTGTTTGTTAAAAATAATATATTGGGCGATTACAGCTTATGGATAAGTGAAATGAATAACAGCTCTGTTATAAGGGAAGAGAGGGAGAAATTGAGAATATTCTGTTACGTGGTTCCTGTACTACCAATGAAGCTAATAATGTTATTTAAAGGTAGCCTTAGATTACTAGTAAATCTAACTACAAACCTTAGGGAAATGACTAAAAAATTTTTAAGTATAATTGCTATACCAAGAAAAGAAAGAAATGGAATAATATAAAATGCTCAATTAAAACCAGGCAGGTGAAAAAATAGTGGAAGACAAAAAAGGAAACAAAAAACAAGGGCAAGAAATGGAAAACAGTTACAAACATGGTAGATATTAATCCAACAATATCAATAAATATGAATGGCATAAATACACAAATTAAAAGACATACTTCTAGAGAGAACTTTTTCAAACTCAACTATATGTTGTCTACAAAAACCACATTTTTAATATAAAGACATAGATAGATTAAAAGTGAAGGGATGGAGACTGATATACAAATCTTACACTAATCAAAAGAATACTAGAGTAGTTATATTAATGTCAGACAAAGCAGCCTTTATCTCAGATAAAGAGAAGCATCAGATAATGATAAAAAGGTTAATTTACCAGAATACATAGCAGTCACTAACAGGTATACACCTGACAACAGAGAATCAAAATATAAGAGGCAAAAACTGATAGAACTGTAAAGAGAAAAAGAAAAATCCAATATTATAGTTAAAGACCTCAACATCCCTCCATCATTAATTGAAAGATCCAGCAGGCAGAAAATTAGTAAGAACTCAGTCAACTGAACAACACCATCCATCTACTGAATCTAATCGACATTTATGCAAGAGTTTATCCAATAACAGCAGGATATACATTCTTCTAAAGCTCAAATAAAACATTCACCAAGACAGATCACATTTGTGGGTATAAAATACATCTTAAATTTAAAAAAACAGAAATTGTGCAGTGTCTGCTCTCATACCATAATGGAATCCAAATAGAAATAAATAACAGAATAGGTAGCTTGAAAATCTCAAAATGCTTACAGATTAAACACACCTCTAAATAACACATGCCTTAAATAAGTCTCAAAAGAAATAAAAATACATTTTGAACTAAATGAAAAGAGAGCTTATCAAAATTTATGGAAAGCAGTGCTTAGATGGAAGTTTATACCATTTAATTCATATATTAGAAAAGAAGAAATACTTAAAATCAATAATCTAATCTTCCACATTAGGAAACTAGAGGAAAAATAACAATATAAACCTAAAGGAAGCAGAAGAAAATAAATAATAAAATTAGAGTAGAAATCAATGAAATTGAAAACAAGAAATAATAGACAATAACAAAGATATAAAAAATCTGATTTTTCAATAAAATTGATAAACCCCTAACCAGGCTAAAAAAAGGAGAGAAAACAGACAAATTACTAATATGAAAAAGGGTCTATCACTACTCATCCCATGGACATTAAAGAGTAATAAAGGAATATTATGAACAACTCTATGCCCACAAATTTGATAACTTGAATGAAATTCTTCAAAAGATGCAACCTACCCCTACTCAATTAAGAAAAAATATATAATCTAAATAAACCTATGTCTATTAAAGAAATTGAATCAATGATTAATAAACTTCCAAAAAAGAAAGTAGTAGACTCAGATGGCTTCACTGGTGAATTCTATCAAACATTTAAGAAAGAAGTGATACAAATTCTCTACAATATCTTCCAGAAAATAGAACTATGAGGCCATCTTACCCTAATGCTGAAACCAGATAGCGACTTTATAAGAAAGGAAAACTACAGGCTATATCTCTCATGAACATAGCTGCAAAAAAAATCCTCAACAAAATATTAGTAAATCAAATTTAACAATGTATAAACAAAATTATACACCACAACCAAGCGGGATTTCTTCTATGTATGGAAGGATGGCTTAACATTCAAAAAAATCAATTAGTGTAATCTATCATATCAATAGGTTAAAGAAAAATAATATGATCCTATCCAAAGGGACAGAGAAATCATTTTTGAAAACCCAACACCCTTTCAGGATTAAAAAAAACCTCAGCATACTAAGAATAGAGGGAACTTCTCCAACCTGATAAGGAAATCTACAAATAACCCACTCATACCATCATACTTCATGTAGAAAAACTAGATGCTTTCCTCCTAAGACTGGGAACAAGACAAGGATATCCCTTATCACCACTCCTATTAAATATTGTACTGGAAGCTAATGCAATAAGACCAGAAAACAAAATAAAAGGTATACAGATTGAGAAGGAAGAAATAAAACTGTTTTCATTTTCAGGTGGCATGATCATCTATGTAGAAATCAACCCTAAATTGTTGAAACTAATAAATAAGTATAGCAAGTTTGCAGGATCCATGGTTAATATACAAAACTCAATTGCTTTCCAATATATAAGCATTGAACAACCAGAATTTGAAATTAAAAACACAATACAACTTATAGTAGCCCATAAAAATGAAATATTTAGGTATAAACATTTTAAAAATTACATAGTCTATGTGAGGAAACCTATGAAACTTTGATGAAAGAAATCAAAGAAAATCTACATAAATGGAGAGATAGTCCACATTCATGGATAAGAAGACTTAGTACTGTTAGGATGCTAATTATTCCCAACCTAATCTATAAATTCAATGCATACTCAATAAAAATCCAGCCCGACAAGTGATTCTAAAGTTTACATGGAGAGACAAAAGATCCAAAATAGCAAACAAAATACTGAAAGAGAAGAACAAAGTTGGAGATATGACACCACCCAACTTCAAGACTTACTATAAAACTACGGTAAGCAAGACAGTGTGGAATGGTAAAAAATTTACAAAAAGATCAACAACAGAACGAGGAGCCCAGTAATAGAGGCACACAAATATAGTCAACTGATTTTGGACAAAGGAACAAAGACAATTCAATAGAGAAAGGATAGTCCATTCAATAAATGGTGCTGGAAAAATCATACATCCATTTGCAAAAAAAAATAAATCTAGATTCAGACTTTATACCTTTCACAAAAATTAATTCAAAATGGGTCATATGCTTAATTTAAAATGAAAAACCAGAAAACTTGTAGAATTTAATGTAGGAGAAATTCAAAGTGCCCTTGGTTGGGTGATGAGTTTTTAGACACAGCACCAAAGTCATGACTCATGAAAGAAAACATTGATCAGTTGGAGTCTATTAAAATTAAAAACTTCTGTTCTGTGAAAGACACTGTTAAAAGAACGAAAAGATAACCCAGAGACTGGGAGAAAATCTTTGCAAAACGTGTCTGACAAAGGACTTCTATGCAAAATACAAAGAACTCTTAAAACTCAAAAATAATAAACAAACAACCCAGTTAAAACTGGGCAATCTGGACAGACATCTCACCAAAGAAGATATACTGATAGTAAATATGAACATGAAAAGATGCCCAACATCATATATCATTAGTGAATTGTAAGTTAAAACAACAGAGAAATACCGCTATATACCTATTAGGATTGTTAAAGTCCAAAAAACTGACAGTACCAACTACTGGCAAAAATATGGAGCATAGGAGCTCTCATTCATTGCTGTTGGGAATGCAAAATTGTACAGCCAGTTTGGGAGACAGTTTGACAGTTTCTTATGAAACTAAACCTAGTCTTACCATATAATCCAGCTCTCCTAGGTATTTACCATTTGAGTTGAATAACTCATATCCACACAAAACATGTCCACAAGTGTTTATAGCAGCTTTATTCATAATTGCCAAAAACTAGAAGTAACTAAGATATTCTTCAGTAGGTGAATGGATAAACAAATTCTGGTACATCCATACAATGGAATATTATTCAGAAATAAGAAGGAATGAGCTATCAAGCCACAAAAAGGCATTGGAAGCTTAAATGCACATTGTTAAGTGAAAGAAGTCCACCTGAAAAGGCTACATGTATGATTCCAACTACATGATGTTCTGGAAAAGGCAAAACCACAGAGACAAAAAAGATCAGTGGTTGTTACACGTTCAGGGATGATGAATAGGTGGACCACAGGGGGATTTTCAGGGCAGTGGAACTATTCTGTATGATAATCAGTGGTGGATACATCACTATTCATTTGTCAAAACCAGTGGAACTGTACAACACAAAGAGTGAACGTTTATGTAAACTCTGCACTTTGGTTAGTAATAATGTATCAATATCAGTTCATTGCTTGTGACAAATGTACCACGCTAACCCAAGACGTTAATATTAGGGGAAACTGTGTGTAGGGGAAAGTGTATTTAGAACTCTGCACTATCAGCTCAATTTTTCTGTAAATCTATAACTGCTCAAAAAAATAAAGTTTATTAGTTTTTTAAAAATCGCTTTTCTCATCTCGCATCTTATAATATATATGTCCAAGTAAGTCTTTTGTTTTTCCTTCAAAATAGTTGCCTTTGAAGCTTGACACTTCCCATTTTATTTATGCTCACACAACCAGTCATGTGAGCTCACGTTCTAGCTCGGCTCACAGGAGCCGCTGTGGGACCCACAGGGCGTCCTTTTGCGCCTCCCGGCACTGGCACATCTCCTGGGAGGCGCTGACTTTAGAGAAGAGCTGCCAGTTTTTCTGAACCAAAGCGGACAAACTGCATGGCTGATGAGGTAGATTTGGTTTTTTAAAAAGAGAAAGAGGCGTGCGATGCTTAAGCAGCGTACAAACTAAACCTACAGACAATTTGCAACGTTGAGACGAGATGGAAAATCATTTCAAAGAAGGGCCACCTCACTGGAATGTGCGTGTAGCCTCTACATCTGGATCTTTCCCTAAATGGAAATAGCTTTATATCATTTCCCTGCTTATTGTTTAAAACGTATACAGATAAAAAGAAAATCAAGTTTATTCTCACTGTGAAAAGAAAGTCAAATTTGAGTCTAATCGTTGCTTCTTTCTCTAGCCGCCTTTAGGATCCTCTCTGTCTTTTGTTCTTACCAGTTTTCCTGTGATGTGTTTAGATGTAGGTTTATTTCTAGCATTTACTTTGCTTAAGGTTTACAGCACTTCTTGAAACTGGGACTTGAGATCTTTTGTCATTTGGGGAAAATTATCAGCCTTGATTTTTTCAAATATATCTTCAACCTCATTTAATTCTCTTCTTCTTCTGGAACTCCAATTATAACTCACATATTTTCACTGTGCTTCATATGTCTCACACTCTTTTTCTGTATTTTGCATCGTTTGTCTTTCATGCTTCAGTCTATTCATTTTATTTCTTCTCTCTCTTTTTTTAAATAATCTTTTGGGATTAGCTTTTTTCACTCCACACGATTCTCTGGAGATTCATCCAGGCTGTTCTGTGTATCAATAGGTCTTTCCTTGTTACTGCTGAGAGGATTCCAGGGTACGGATGTACCATAGATTGTTTAACCATTCACCCACTGAAGGACATCTGGGTTTCGTTTTGTTTTGTTTTCAATTTTTGGCTCTAATGAATAAGGCTATATCATGGATAGGTTTCTGTGTGAAAATAAATGTTCATTTCTCTGGAATAAAAGCCCCAAGAGTACAATTTTCTGGGTCATATAGTAGCATTTTTTTTAAGAAGATGCCAAACTGTTTTCCAGAGTGGCTGTGCCATTTTGCATTCCCATCAGCAGTATATTGAGTGATTGAGTTTCTCCAAATTCTCAGCAGTGTTGGATGTTGTCATGATTTTTTATTTTAGCCATTCTGATAGGTGTGTAATAAAATCTCCTGTTGAGTTTAATTTGCATTTCCCTTATGACTAATGATGTTGAGCGTTTTTTTGACAATGCTTCCCATGAAATTCATCACTCAATCCATAATCAAATAATCTAATCAAATAAACCTAATTATTTTGAGCACCTTTATACAAGATGAAAGAACAAATCCTTTGTGATTTTCTAGGAGCCCATAGGAAGATAATGGTGTGTGTAAAAGACATCAATTAAGATTCATTTTGGGGAATCAAAAGTTGTCGGGAGATTTGAACACTTGATTAAGGTAGGATTGTGGGTTACTCAGAAAAAATACTTGAGTATCTATTTAAACCAAAGTGACAATAAAATATTTTTTAAAGTAAATATAGGAAGTAAAAAACCTTAGCTGTTTCTTAAGTGAGAAATCTTTGTTTTGTTAAATAATCAAGGATTTAATAAAGCACAGACCATAAAAGGTTATTCTGCATTCCCCATTACTTTTTCTTAATTCATTTTTTTTAATTTTTACCTTTTGACCTCCTTCACTAATTTCTCCCAGCCCTAAACCCCCTGCCTCTGGCAACCACCAAGCTGTTCTCTGTATCCATGGGCTTGTTTTTTGTTTGTTTGTTTTCAGATTCCACATATAAGTGAGATCATATGGTATTTGTCTTTCTCTGTCTGACTTATTTCACCTAGCATAATGCACACAAGGTCCATCCCTGTTGTCGCAAATGGCAAGATTTCATTCTTTTTACGGTTGAATAGTACTCCATTGTACATCTATATGCTGTATCTTCTTTATCCATTCACCCACCAGTGAACACTCAGGTTGCTTCCACATCTTGGCTATTGTAAATAATGCTGCAATGAATATAGGGTGCATATATCTTTTCTAGTTAGTGTTTTGTTTTCTCAGATAAATACCCAGAAGTGGAATTGCTGGGTCATGTGGTAGTTCTATTTTTGATTTTTTGAGGAGCCTCCACACTGTTTTCTGTAGTGGCTGCACCAACTTACATTCCCACCAATAGCACACAAAGGTTCCCATTCTTCCACAGCCTCACTAACACTTGTTATTTCTTGTCTTTTTGAGGACATTCATTCTAACAGGTGTGAGGTGATAGCTCATTGCGGATTGGATTTGTGTTTCCCTGATGATAATGATGTTGAGCATCTTTTCAAGTACCTGTTGGCCATCTGTACGTCTTTAGAAGAAGGCCTATTCAGATCTTCTGCCCACTTTTTAATCAGATTTTTTTTTGCTATTGAGTTGTACAAGTTCTTTATATATTTTGGATATTAGCCCCTTATCAGACATATGATTTGCAAATATTTTCTCCCATTCAGTAGGTTCCCTTTTCATTTTGTCAATGGTTCCCTTTGCCATGCAGAGCCTTTTTAGTTTAACGTAGTCACTTATTTATTTTTGCTTTTGTTGCTTTTGCTTTTGGAGTCAGATTCAAAAAGTCACCGCCAAGACCTCTGTCAAGGAGTTTACCACCTGTTTTCTTCTAGGAGTTTTGTGGTTTCAGGTCTTCCATACAAGTTTTTAATCCATTTGAAGTTAATTTTTGTGTATGGTGTAAGATAGTGGTCCAGTTTCATTCTTTTGCATGTGGCTGTCCAGTTTTCCCAACACCATTTATTGAAGAGACTGTCGTTTCCCCAGTGTATTTTCTTGGCTTCTTTGTTGTAAATTGATTGACTGTATATCTGTGGGTTTATTTCTGGGCTGTGCATTCTGTTTCATTGATCTATATGTCTGGTCCTTGCCAATACCATACTGTTTTAATTACTATAGCTTTGTAATATAATTTGAAATCAGGGAGCATCATGTGTGGATTTTTTTCTGTTGACCCAATTTCCAGCTTGCTAATTCTGCTGTAAGTTTGTCCAATCTACTGTGAAACTCAGCTATTCAGTTCTCAATATAGGTTATTATATTATTGTTTCTAGAATTTTCATATAATCTTTTTTATAGTTTCCTGATAAAACTCTCCATTTTGTTAGCTAATTCCACAGATAAATTATTATAGAGTACACATATAATAAATCCAACACCTGGATTTTCTCTAGGTCTGTTTCTATTGTCTGTTTTTCTATTTAAAAAATGTTTAACCGGATTATAACTTTCAGTAAAGTGCACAAATCTTAATTGTACAACTGTATGTGTGTTTACATATGTATACATTCATATAACTCCCATCAGATCAAGATATAATAGTTATTAACAATACATAAAGTTCTAAAACATCAATAAGAATTGAGGGAATCAATACAAAGGAAAAATGGAGAAAGAATCTAAACAGGCAATTCACAAAGAGAACATCTGATAGATGTTTAGGCTCACTCTTCATAAAGAAAATGAAAATTAAAATAGCAAAATAAGATGCTATTTTTCATACACTGCATTAAAAGTTACAAATGTATACAATGCATCATTGATGTACGGTGGTGAAAGTGGGACTTTCATGTACTATGGACGTGGAATGGAAACCATTACTTGACGGGTATGTCTCCTGTTTCAAATTTACCTACATTTGATTCAGGGACCCATTGTTAAGACTCTGTCATTCAGAAATTTTCATAAAAGCACACAAAGATATATTAGCTGTTAATAATATCAACATTTGCTTAGAGCTCACTATTTGCCAGATAGTGTTCTTAGTTCTTTATGTGTATTAACTCATATAATTCCCAAAATGACACAGAAGCAATAGATATATCTCAGTCTGAATGATAGGTGAAGTAGGAAACTAAAGCGAAAATAGTATCTGCCTTTGCCTCAAACACTAGGTAGACAAGGCAAAAATCTTTTGTTAAATGGCTGAATGGAGAAGACCAGGCATAGATCAGAAAGTGTTGCCCAGGTGTGTCAAGGGGCTGTGACATGGAACCAAATGGATAAAGTCACAGGGCTGGGCTAGGCAGGTCCCCAAAATCTGATAACCATGGGAGAAGATTTCGCTACCCCAACACCAAGTATTTTCCATTACCTGCTATCCGTGCCTGCTCCACTGTGCCAACCACTATGGGCTTAGGGGAGAACTACAAGACAGTCTCTGTCTCTGAGGGTCTAGACATCACCGTGGGGACACTGTGTGCTCTGCTCCAGCCTCCCAGAGAAGGAGCCCTGCCCAGACATCTAGGCAGCATCTACAGCACTATGCAGGGATTTTCTCTCAAGCGTTTATCTCCACTGCCTGTCTCTGTTCTTTTTGATGGCAATTCTATGTCTGATTAATCTCTGTATCTTCCATACCTAGTCCAGTGTCTAACACACAATGGACAATTAGTGAATAGCTGTTGAATAAATGAACAGTTAGATCCATGGATGGATAGATGAACAGACAAGTAGGTGGGTGGATGGGAGGGCAAATGAATACCTCACATCTAGTATTAATGCTCTCCTTATTATATGTGGATGAGAGGGTTGCACTAGATGTTGTCTAGGGTTTACCGTTCTGCAAACATTCCTATATTCTGATCTAGCTTATGCCTAACCTTCAAGATTCCAGTTTTGTGGAGTTATTTCCACCCTTGAAGCTTCACCAGTAGAGAGAAAACTATAATTAAAATGGTACTGTGTCCTTTAGCTGCTTTTTCTCTTTCAAAGCAGACAGATCTTTTGTAGTTATTGTTTCATGCTTCTGAGAAAACAGATATTAACAGCTTCAGGGATGAATATCAGAGCATCTGTCCACTATCATATTAACTCTTATCTGCAAAGGAAATCTATTTCATGTTTATTATCTTTTATTGTTGCCACACACAATGAAATGCTGATATGTTTCAGACTGTCATCACTGCTAGTGATTCTTAACGGTCATACACAGCTGAATCAAGTCATCGTGGTGGAATAATAAGAGCCAGAGGCTTCCAGAAGCATGCTCCGGCTGAAGAAGCAGCGGCTACCCGGGGCAGGCTCTTCCCATGGTGGAGGGCTGGAGGACACGAGGCCAAGCGGCCAAGACAAACCATGCAAGCACATTCCAAGCCTCTGCTGGGATGTGGCTTAGGTCATGTCCATGAACATTCCATGGCCTGTTCCAATACCACGGAGCAGAGCAGTACACTGGGCTCATGCTGGGGAAGGGAAGAGTAAATATTTGTTGGATAATAATACAAGCTAGCACAAGGGTCACTCAAAAGCAAACTCCCAAGACTCCTGCTGCTTCCTTGCGGTCCCCGGGAGCTCTGCCTGCTTCTTATGCTTTGGTGGCTTCTACCACCCAAGGAGTAAAGATATAAGGAAAAGAGTGACCGTTTACTGAGTTTACCTACCTTGCCCCAGCCACTTTATATATATTATTTTTAACTCTCACCACGAATCTATAAAGTAAGAGTTGTCATGCCCACATTACATATGAGAAAGCTACAGATCAAAGAGAAAGTATGTAGTCCAGGGTCACTAAGTCCATGCCCACTAAGTCCATGCCACAGACACTTGCCAAGCCCAATTCTGGCAGCCACCTAATTCCCATGACCTCCCTCCGGTTTCTTGGGTGCTCCGCCTCACTGGTCATCTTATCTGATTGATTGATTGATGCAAATTAAGACACAATGACACACTCCTACACGCCAAACAGAATAACTAAATTTAAAAGACTCAGAAATACCAAGTGTTTGGAAGATGTAGAATATTTCTATATCCTGCTGGTGGCAGTGGAAATTGGCGCTTTGGAAAACAATTTGACATTATCTAACAGAGTCAAATGCATACTCTAATATAACCCAGCAAGTTCACTCCTCCTCAGTATATAGATATGGATGCTGATGTCAATGTCGACGTAGATTATAGATATAGACATAGACACAGATATATAAAACAAACAATTTAAAAAAAGAAACAATCTCCGCTTGAGAGGACAAAAGAGGAAGAAATGTCTTTAGGGAAAACCAGGCTCCCGAAAGAGTGAAAACATGAAGGTAACATTTAACAAAAAGTTACAGAACACAGAGAAATTCACTTGTCGGACTGTGAGTTTCACAGCCCCAGTGGGAAGGGTTTGGAGAACACGAGGGAACCAGAGATAGACACCCATTAAGGATTTAAGAGCTGAGTGGGATGAAGAGACTGCAAAGCTTGAACTTTGGGTGGTGACTCAAGTAATCAGGAATGCACAACGGTATTAATCTGGACGGGAAATTGGGAGAAGGCGGGTTATCATTTCCACTTAAGGCCTCAGCTGGGATTGGTTGGGGGTGGGGAGCTCAGGGCCAGTCGTTCAGGGAGATCACAGAGACTGAGATGCCTCCCTCGGCCACACCTTAAGTCACGCTGCGGGCAGAGTTGAGGCTGGGAAACTGAGCCAAGTTATGTCTCCTTGGTACTGTCCATGTACATTCTTTTGAAACAAGGTCAGAGACTTTAATTAATTGCTGCTGAGTTTCATCTTGCTAAGTCAAGCCCATTTTCTCAGCCAACTGAGGTTTTTTTTCGTTAGTTTAGGTTTTCCCTGTGGTTTACAAGTGTTTTTCAAAAATTAAAAAAAAAAATTCACATGGTACAGAGGGCTTTTGTTTTAAGAGCAGCTCTCTCCCACCACATACTCCCCCACCCACAGGCCCGCGCTCCCAAGGCTCTTTTCACCATCTCCAATAGCAGGTCTCCAGGTGGTTGCTTCATTTTTCTACCTAATATGTTCATTATCCTCGTTTTTGACTCGCGAACTTCAGACAATGTGTATTGAGTTCTTGTGCCGGTTGCTCTTCCTTATCCCATCCCAGATCCGTTCTCCCCCTACTGGCGCCCAGGGGACAGAGACTGATGTAAGGGCTGCTTCAGCAGAGCATCCAATTAGGTCAGGCCAAAGAAGGCCCAGCCTGAGGCAGGTGGAGAGAGAAGCGGGCCATCATCAATCCACCGCCCACCACCCGCCCTGCGGCCTCCCTGTCTCCGTGGCTCTGCAGGGCTCTGGTCCTCTGAAGCAACAGCTGCGGGGAGCCCCCCACACAAGGCCTCTGCCCCGCCCAGCTCTCATGACACTGTTCCTCCCCTGCCCTTTGAGACCTGGGTCTGGTGCTCATCCTCAGATGTGAGGCCTTTAACCGGGCCCACTCCTCAAAACCCTGTGCCTCATCCCCCTTGAGTGTGTCCTCATTGTCACTCCTGGATGCTGACTGATCCACCCTGTGTGAGAATGATGGTCTGATGGTCGTCACCACTCTGGCACACTCCCTTCTTCCTTTCCTCTCTCTCCAAATGTCAAGTAGTTGTCTTACTAGATTTGGTGCTTCTCTGGGCTGACTGTCTTTGGAGCTTGAACAAGATGCTGAGGGCACACAAGCTGGTTGCCATCCACATCTCCACGCCCTCTGTGTGAAATGGGAACATCAGCCTTCTCCCCCTTCCCACCACATTTCAGCTCTTTCCCTTCCACCTCTGTCACCAAAGTTACCTGGAATTACAAATGTCAGTGTCATCAAAAACTGCATGTTCTGGTTCTTGTATATGACTTGGTTGTCATATATAGTTGTTTCTCACGTTTAAAAACGAAAGACCAGACTGATTATTCTAAAAGCTGTGAAGGGCTTCCTCTTCCATTGTCCGAATCCATCCGTTTCCTGCCCAGCCCTTCTTCTGGGGGAAAAAGTCTGGCTGGGAGATCTGTTTCCGGATTATATGGTCTGTGCTTTAGGGTGTGTGAAAGAGGAGCTTCCGGACAGGCTGCCGGCCCCCAGGTTCCAGAAAGGGGAGGTATGCTGAAAGAGGCTCCTTCCCACGCTAGCAGCCTTGGTTCACTTATAGTTTCTTGATTTCTCAGAGACATATCCGTACATTTTCTCCATAAGGGCAAACTTCTGCAGCCAGCCTGACATTTTGTAGGCAAAGGTGAGGAAGTGAGGAGGAGTTGCCTCACCCCAGGTTGATCTTCAGCCAATCCTCTTGCCTTCGTCCCCACTTCCAACCTCACCCTCCAACCTGCCATCTCTGAGCCCAGACCCCTGTGGCTCTGACCGGCTCAGTCCCCCCCACCCCCACCCCCATCACAGCCACCCTGCAGCCCCTCCGTGGTCTTCTCTGGACGGAAACCTCCATCTCTCCATTTCCTCCCCTCAACATGCTCTACATCCCACCCATCTTCCCGGAATTCTTGAAATCGCACACATGCTGAAGGATCCCCACAGAGCCTCTTCACTTTGTGAGCTTATTTCTTTTATTTTTCTTTTAATATAATTGTAATGGGCTGTCGAAAGGCAGAAAGTACAAAGTATCCTAAGTCTGTTGTCTCGAGCCATACACTTGAAGGAGTATATAAATGAGAGAAATAGATAAATAGTCAGCATGTCCCTGTGGCCTTGGCAAGATCGCTCCCATCTGTAGGTGGACACAGTTATATCCAGCTGTGGTCATGACACACTTATGTCTGTGTGTGTGCGTATTTCACATGATATTTTCAATTTTTTCCACATGTCTTTATCATTTGATGAACGTGCAAGCCCCCAGGGGTCCCTGCACCGACCCCTTCAGAGCACCTCGGATGGAGGCAGCAGTAACCCCATGCTGCACAGGAGAAAATTTGGAGGCAAAGTCACTTAGCACAGTGGCGAGTGGTGAACTAGGAATGAGAAGCCACGTCTGCCACGTTCCAAATGCCATTCTTTCCTTGCTCATGAGATTGTTCTGAGGATTAAACGAGACAAAATATGGAAAACACATAGGAAAAGTTTGACAAATGTAAGTACCATTCCTGCTCCTCCTTCTCAGTCATGGGGCCACATACCCCGAATTCCTCCCTCCTCTTGCCCAAGAGAATAAAAGCCACAACAAAGGTCTAAGGGCTCAGCTGGGGCAGCTGGAGATGCAAGTTTTCAGTTCAGTTTCACACCAACAACTTACGCCCAAAGGAAAGGGCTATGACCCAAACAAGGCTCCCTGAAAGTTAATAATTTTCTCTGTAATTGCTAGGTTTCCATTTCCAAATGTTCTGATAGGAACCCATGGGAAACTCCTTCAGCAGCTCCCTGCTTGCTGTCCTTGTGTCTCAGGGCCTCCAGCATGAAAAGCCCCATCAAGCTGAGCAGTAATACCAGGGGGTCCCCCAGGGACACCGGGTGGGCAGGAGGGGTGCCAAGGAGAGTGAGCTGGGAGCACTTCCTCCACAGCAGAGCGTCAGGGTTGGACAGACCTGGTTCAGATTCCAGCTGTCACTGAGGAGCTGTGTGAGCACGAGCAGTTACTTCACCTCTCTGGTCCTCAGTTTCCTTTTCTGTAAAATGAGGAAGAGGGAAAAAGAAAAACAAATAACCACAAGGCACCTCCTCTGTAAAGACGCTGTGATGTGAGCAATAACCGCATGAAGGAGAGCCTGGCATAGCCCCAGGTCCGGCATTCTGGTGCTCAAGACATGGCCACCATCTGTTGAATCCTTTGCCTGCTGAGATGTTTCATGGAAAATCACACACCTGCTGACGTGTGGGACCAACCCAGGCTGACCTGTGCGCTGTGTCCTTTTCACTGACTCCTCTTCTCTGCCCGAGATGCAAGCCAACCCACCCCTGATGTTTCTCTGTGCTCTTTTTTTCCCCATTCTGAAGTCTCCTCGTCCCTTTTCTCAACCCCAGTCCACTACAAGTTGGCTTCAGAGCTGTCACCAGTGCATGAGATTTTGCCTATGGTCACTTCAAACCATCCTGGACCACCTGGTGCTCCTGCTGGGTTTCTATGCTGTTCCTCATCTCTTAGAGATATGGTTTGGAAGCTTCCAGAAGCAGGCTGTTCTGGAGGCTTGAAGATCTACCCTCGATGAGGCGCCACTGTCAGCTAGGGGCGCAGGCTGGAGCTCTGGGCGCCTCCTCTCTGCCTGGCCTGCCCAGAGCCGGCCTTAGCAAAGTCTAGACCAAGAGGGCCTTGCAACACAGTCAACATGAGGCCTCCTCCCTCTCGGCAGCAAACCTCCTCACCTGGGGACTCTCCTCACACAAAGTCCCGTGTGCTGCCTGGAAGGGGAGAGGCTCCTGGCCTGGGCTGCAGAGCCGCCACCACTGATCTCTCTGTGCTCTGGGTTCACCCTCCCCACTCCCCACTCCCCCCTCATGCTTCTCATTACTCGCAGCTTGTGACAGCGTTAACGAACCAAACCCCTGTTTCTTCTCTCCACTCCTCTTAACATATGCATAGCCACAGTCTGGTTTTCTTAAAAGCTGCCAAGTTGCCAATCAAGTAAGTCAAATTATCTTTCCGTGCTAATGGGAAAGAACCAGAAAAAGCCCCAAGGAGAAAATATTTTCAATACACACAAAAAGGTGTGATTGTCTTTTCTGTATAAAGAGTTCAAATAAAACAATAAGAAAAGCATTAACCACTTTTCTGAATGAGGAAACAGCATGAACAAAATATTCACGTAAAAGAACATGCAATTTGTAAATGAGCATATAACAATATATTCAACCTCATTAGTAATCAAGAAAATGCAAACTCAGATAACTACGTATGTTTCTCACCTACAGAATTATCAATGATTTAAAATCTAACCCTTAAGTCTGACAGGGGGCTCTGAGACGAGAGCTGGTCATCTTGATTTGGGAGAATACAAATTGTTACAGCCACAACTCAGGAATGTATGAAAACTTTAAGCACATTCCTAACCTTCGATCCAGTAGTTCCATTTGTTAGAATACAAACTAAACAAAAAAACGTGAACTGCATGTATTTATGTTCATATGGTTTATCAGAGCACTACTTAACTGCAAGGAAATCAAACAACCTAGTAATTAAAAGGAATTAAAGAGCTTTTATACTTTTATATGGGAAAGTGGCTGTGACATAATGTTTGCTGGTGAAAACTCAGCACTCAAGATCACATATTCAGTAGTATCTCAGTAGTATAAAGCAAATGTCCACAAATGCATAAAAACAACTAGAAATAAATAGATTTTAATGTGCTAGAGATGATGAGCAGTAGTTAGGGTTTCGGGGTTTTTTTCTCTTCATTTAATTTTTTTACACAAAAAGCATCTATTACTTTGATGAAGGGCAAAACTCTTAATTAGAAATTTTAAAGGACGCATGGAGAATCTGCCCATCTCCGCCTGTAAGAACCCACCCCCAGAGGACAGCGACTGCAGCAGGGTCTCCCAGCCCCTTCTGGAAGGGGCCAGCACTGAGTGTGTGTTACTTTGGGGTGGGCATAAGGCGAGCAGAGGTTCCCCTCCCATGGGCAGCTCCTGTCCTGTACAGTGCAAGGACGGAAGAGAAAATTCCCCTCTGGGACACCATCCACCCCCACACCCTTCAGAGGGCTCTGCGGGTTATACTAGCCAAGTCGGACACTCATCACAGAGCTGCGAAGGTCAAGTCCCCTCCTGCCCACTGCCCTGGACAAGCTCTTGTCACTGCTGCCAACCTCGGCTCTCTCACCTTTGAGACGGGCCATGGGCAATCCTGTCTTTGAGAGCATTTATGGGAATTAAATGAAATAAGAACTGCTTTATTGTTACACGACATAACTGAGTTCTTTCTACTCCATTAACAAAGATCCAACACATGAAGACACATTAGTAATGCATTTCTGTGACTTAGCGGCAGACTCTGACCATGCACTCTAATTTTTCGTATAATTATTTACCTTCCTAAAATAGCACTCATTTCTTTAAAATTAGACACGTCCATGGTTAAATTTTCAAAAATATACCCAATGTTTCCCTGCTAGCCAAACTACTACTCAGTATTAAATTCTCTCTACCTTCTTTTCAGAATGCTCCGGGGTCCTTATTATAAAGCAGGAGTGCCCGTGAGGGGGAGAGGGACCGTTATGTTTAACTCCTCTGTGCTAAGTAAGACATTGCAATTATGCCATTAATTCTCTAATGTAGTGCTCACAGCAGCCTAACTTTGCAGTTTGCTCCAATTTCACAGACAAAAATTTCAGGCTCCGAGAAGCTAAATAAAATGCTGAAGCTTACCCAGCTAGAAGGCAGTAAGGACTCAAACCCAGATGGAGTCCCAAACCGTCGGCTCCTGATAGCCCACGGCGGGCCCCCTGCTGCTGACGGCTGGAGCCCAGATGCTCTAGGTGTGTGACGAGTGCTACCTTGTTCTCGTTTCTGACCTCTGCAGTGTGTTGGGCTTTCCACCTTCGTCGTTTAGTTGTTCAGTTAGCTGGTTTTTTGGCTTTCTTTCTGTAAGGAGTTCTTGTCACGTTTTGAAGCTCTTATTCTGTCCTACCCTGAGAAACTAAATAAGCAAGGCTCTTATGATGATGTCTAAGGCCAGTCAGCTGGAAGTGAGCCTCCAGGCAGCCTCCCTGAAGTGAGGCACAGTGACCTGGGGACCCGTTCTTGGTTACCTGGCAGGTCCCTCGGCTTCCTTCCAGCTCTCCAGCTGCATTTCACATCACGGAAGTTGTTTTATTCACGAACTCTGAACACAGGGGCTATTACCTGCCTATGGTATTGCAACACCAAATGTTACGGTATCATTGCCAGCTTCTAGTAAGGCCTTTTCGGTCCCACTGTTATTTTACAGACATTGCCTCAGTGGAACTCGGGAATGTAAGCATTCTTGTCTCCATTTTCTAGCTGAGGAAACTGAGACTCGAAAGTCTCCACACCTGGCCAAAGGCCTTCTGTGAACAGTTCACTTCAAGGCAACACGTGCATGTTGGGCACGGAGGTTTGACTAAGGATCTACAGGCAATGTGGACTTCTTCGTTACCTAACTAAAGAGAATTATGAACAGCGTCCCACTGTGTCAAACAGGCAGCCCTAACCATCACTCCTGAAGTGGGTCCCTCCCACGGAGAACTGAGCAGGCGCCTGCACCGCACACCTCCAGGGGGCAGCCTCAAGTCTGTTCAGCGCGGGTGGTACTCCTAAGGGCTCACATGTGCAGACAGCTGGAAAATGGTGTCCGGGACTGCAGCAGAGTGACCGGAGCAGGAGCAGGTGGGGAGGGGGCCGCAGCAGGCACCGAGGGCTGTCAAGTAAACAACAACGCAGAGCCCCCACAGGAGGAGCAGACATCAGACATGAGAATAACAGCGTGACTCCTGGGGCCGGGATTTCAAATAAGGGTGACATGGTCTCAAGCTCTCTGCCTTTCTTGGGGGGAGGGGGCCACATCTATAACAACATTCTTTGTGGGTGGTGGGGGTAGGCTCTATTTAACTAACCAGAGTGTCTAAGTCCCTGTCAGTTTTTAATTGTCTAAGTAAAGCGAAGTCGCCACAAACTCCACCATGTCTGGAATCCTCAGACAAAGGGGATCCAAATAAATCACACGTCCAGCAATCCTTTTTTCTGAGAATCTTTCCCAAACTTAGCCCATGGGTTGGGACAGCACCCCTGAAGGGCCATCAAGGCGGGAGCTCTTCCCAGGCCACAAATGCCTCGCGGCTCTGAGAGGCACACAGCTCTGAGCCGCAGAGCCGATCTGCCAGCCAAGATTCAAAGGCAGGTCTGTCCCTATTTGGTCACCGTCTCCGACAGTGCTGGGGCAGGCCACTGTGTCACATCTGGGAGTTTTCAGTCCACAGAGGAGGGGTTTCTCAACCACAACCTCTGTGTCTGGTAGTTGCAGACAGAAACAGAAACAGAGTTAGAAAAATGTGATTCTTGCGCAGGAAAGTTGGAACAGACGAGTTCACAAGTGGGCGGGTGTGTGCTTAAAAAAAAAAAAAAAGAGAAACAGAAAGGGTGGAAACCCCACCAGCCAAGTCTGCAGAAAAAAATACACGCAGCCTGCCTATCTGGGGCCGGGGCCCCTCCCCTCGGGCCGCGCGGGAGCAGTGTGACACAGGTGCCGCTTCCTCCCGCCGCCCAGGCTCGGAGCGGCCCAGCGCGACCCTCGCCACCCTCCGCGCGCCCCTCGGCCGCCCGGGCCGCGCCCAGCACCCCCGGCGATGAACAGCCTCAACGACACGTCGCCGCCCGGCCGCGGTGAGTACCCGCGTGGGGGGTCGGCCGGCGCTGGCCCCGGGGCGCAGGGCCTGGCGGCGACCAGCCGGCCTCGGGTGGCCCCTGGCGCGCGGGCTCTGCGCCCCGGCCGCCCCTGCGCGTCTCTTTGTGTGCTGGTCGGGACGCGTCGGTGGCTAAAACTTTTCCCCCCCGAAGAGAGTAAGAAAAGGACCTGCTGGGAGGGAGAGGCCGAGCTGGAAGCAGGCTGGCGAGCACATCGCCACCAGTTGTTTCCCGGCTGGCCGGCAGGCAGGGAACTTGGAGGCGACGCTGAGCAAACTCGGGGACTCTCCCGGCCCCGCTGGCTGGCCTCGTCCCGGCCGGCCGAGAGACACACAGACGTTGGAGGCATCTGCTCTCCTGACCTTTTGGGGTTTGTAGCTGCTCACGGCCCGTTTTTTTTCTTTTTACAACAGCACGTTTTCTTGCTGACAGGAAATCGTATACCCTGAGATTCTTTGTGAGATTTTCGGAAACATTGCTGGGCCTCCCCCGACTTCCTCTGCCATTGGGCTTTTGCAATGAAAAACTAAAATTTTCTTTTAACAGAAAGGAATGTTTATCCTTCTTAGCCGCACTCTGGCTAGGTCTGATCATTAGAAACTGTCAGAGAGGAGACATTCTGAGCCTATCATGTAATCCTGTTAAGTAATTAATATGATAATGATCTGGGTATCGGAGACACCCAGTGGTTTATACGTCTTTAAAATCCAGGTGGCTGTGGGGCTTTACTCAGTGAACTTGAGCAGGAATAAGTGTGGCGAGGGCTGTATTTGTGCACGATGTGCCTCTGTGTGTACACAGCCACATGTGTGCACGTGAGGGTGCTCACCTCCGTCTGGGTGTGCACAGCCTGGAGTCCTGGGAGTGAGGGACTCGCTGCCTGCATTGGGATCAAGTGTGCCAGTTATTAGCCAAGGACCTGAGGTGAGCCAGCTCCTTTTAGCTCCGGTTTCATCATCCACAAAACGGGAATGATAAGATATTGCTCTTTGGGTTGTGAAATCAAGTGCGTATAAACGGCTCAGCACAGAAACTGACTCATACTAAGCGCTCGATAAATGTCAGGCGTCTTTATTTTCATTTCACGTGAGACTGTGGATCCTTGGGCTTGTGGGCATCAGTGTTTATATGTGTGTGTCTGTAAGTGAGCGTGTGTGAATCAGACACTAGTGAGCTCCTGCGTGTGTGTGTGTGTATCGTGCCAGAGTCGAGGGGCCGAAGCTGCTGTAATCCTTCCACTTCAGGCACTGAGGAAGTGCAGGCCTGCAACCATTCCCCTGTTTGGAGAGGACGGGCTTGCTGGCCCCCAGCCTTGTCCCTGCCTCCCAACACCCAGTGGTTCTCTAGGATTCAAGTTTCAAACCTTGACCAATGACTATGGGCACTTCCCCTCCGGAACTGATGGGACGCAGCCCGAACGCGCATACCATTCCACATTCCCCCTAGGACTTGATTTATGGCAGGATCTCTGCTGTGGGAGAACCGTGGGGCCCTATTCCTTGCTGCTAACTCAGGCAGGATGTGTCTATATCCTGTCTCAGTTTACATCACTGCTCCTCTGAGCCAGAGGTTAGAATGGAGAGGACTCGCTGCTCCCGCCCGCCCTGCCAGGCCTGCCCTACCCAGCTGGGCTCAGCCAAGTCCCGTAGCCCGAATGCCACAGTTATTGCGAATGAGTCATCTGCAGACATCCATTGCCTTGCCCTTGGATGGAAGGGGTCAACGCTCAGTGAGCTGGCCAGGTCTGGCAGCTTTCTATAGAATTCGCCACCTCTAGCAGAAACAGAAGGGATTGCATTAAATGCCAATGAAATTTTATCTCAGCCATTGCTCAACCCCTCCAGATATCAGTGGTGTCAGGAGTCACGCGGCATTGGCACAGTCAGCGGCTGGACCTTTCCAAGGGTGCCCATGGGTGGGCACTTATTTCTGGGGACTTGCAGTGTGCCTTGGGAAACAGAGGAGTGTGGGGCGGGGGGATTCTGCATCTGCAGTGGGAGCACATGAGCCCACTACAGTGAGCAGGAAGAGGACCCTCAGCAGCGGCGGGAGTTGGCAAGTCAAGTCAGTGTGCCTCTTTGGGTGGCAGATAGATATACCAAAGCCCTTCTGAGGCCCCAGCCAAACACCCTCCAGAGATTGAGCCAGCACAACAGGCCCAACATGCCAAGAACCAAGCAAAGGAATCTGAACAATGAACGAAGAGTTAATAATAGTTAATTATACCTTAACACCATGTATAGACTGACTCATGCTTCTTGGGACTGCATAGCATGAACTGTGTTAATATATGAATGAATTGGTTATTTTATTTAATCAATTCCTCCACAAATGGACATTTAGGTTGTGTAGTCTTTATTTGATTTTTTTTTTAACCAGATACAGTGCCACCATGACAACCTTTGTAAGTAGGGTTTTACATGTGTATATTTGCATACCTTTAGGATAAATTGCCCCCTAGAATTTAATTTCTGGGGGCAGAGAGTGAGTACACTTAAAATGTTAGTAGATACTGAAAATTGTCCTCCAAAAAGTCACATGAATTTCTAACTTCACCAGTAGCCAATGAAAGTGGCTGTTTCCCCACATCCTCTCTCACACGGTGTAGTTCTTATCTTGGCCAATCTGATGAGTGAAACACATTGTCACTTTTGGCTGTGAGGCTGCACAGGGTTTCCTACCTCCGTACGACATTGTATTTCTTTTCCTGGGAACCACCTGTTTTGCCCTTTGCCCGTTTCCTGTCAGGTTCCCCGGCCCCCATGAGGACCCCTGCCCCAGGAGTTCCTGACGGGTCCTCCCTCCCCAGCGGCTGGAGGCAGAGCAGGGACCGCAGAGCCACTGCTGTGCAGTCAGAGCCGAGTTTGATCTCGTCTCCAACACTTATTGGCTACGAGGAGGTACAAAATACCTCAGAGCCTCGGTTTTCTCGCCTGTAAGTGGGAGTAATAACAGCTACTTCACAGGAATCGTTCGATAAAGGAGAGAAGAAGGGCTTGGCCCGTGCCCAGCGATGATAGCGGTATCTGTGCTGTTGTTAACAGAAGTTATCAAAGTAAACCTGGCCTGCGGCAGCTGGTAATCTCCTGAGTCTCCTGGCAGACAGCTGCTGTTTTTGCTTTTGATAACGTAACAACAACGATGACGTCAGTACCTATGTGCCGAGCCGTGTCCCGCCCTGCTTGGGTCACCTCTCTGCAGCTTGCTCTCAGAGGCACTTTCTTACCTGTTTCCAAATGAAACACTGGAGGCTCCTGGGGACATTGTCTGAGGACACACTGACTGAGGACACAGCCAGGCTGTGGGCACAGGCTGTCCAACCCCAGAGCCAGCAGAGGCCAACCGAGGGGGCCGTTAGGGTGCATGTGGTCTGCTGCCTGGGGCCAGGCGGGGAGTTCCGCCGCCCACCCACCTTGGGAGCTGGGCCTGGGACATCACCGCTCTAACTTTGCACACGGCAGCACTGCGTGCGGCGGACGCTCAGAACCTGCCCACCATCCCACAGCTCTTCAGCCGGCCTGTGGGCCAACCTCAGCGCACCGACGCACATCGTCTCTCCCTTTTCTGTGGTCATGCCTGACCCACGCTGGGCCTGCTGCTGACCTCTGCCCTGCCTTCCCCACCAGCTCAGGCCGTTCCCTGGAGCCCTCTCTCAGGGCCATCCTGCTGCCCGGGCCGCCCTGATTCTGCAGCTTCACTCTCACAAGTGCCCGCTTCAGGCCCCTGGGCTCTCTGGGTGCCCTCCCCCCACCACACACACGCACACGCGCACACACATGCACACACACTGTCGGCCTGGCAGCCACCTGCTTGACAGTTAAGGCCGGGTTGATGCACTCCCGCCTCCCTGGGCCCTCCCTGAACACTAGAAAACCACCTGCCGTGGCCCTGGGGACATTTTGAAACCCTGACAGATTCCTGAGTCCATCCCTTTCCAGGAGTTCAGACCTCCCAAGGGACTCCACGACCCCAACTGCCCCCACTGGGGGTCTGGCGCAGAGAGGTGCTCAGCAAGTGACTGGGACATGAATCCATGACTGCACAGATGACCCAAACGTCTGCGCTCCCAGGCCTGTGTCCACTCCGAACGCCCTTTACAAATTATGCGCTCAGTAGCTCCAAGATAAGAACTTGGTGTATGCATGGAGGCAGCAAATAATAACTGAAATGGACAGAAGGTCCAAACAGAACAAATTCTAAGAACACCACTGACGGGCCCCAGCAATCACCACCTAGCTCTCCTTCCACGTCCAGCGCTGATTCGAGTTTCCTCCCTCTGCCCTCCTCTCTCCCACCCCCTCCCCCCATCTTTGCCGAGAGTTTTCTTAAGATCATTATGCAATCTGAACTTCTGAGGGAATGCTGGCTCCTGCCCTTAGTTGTTATAAATTTTAATTTTTGTACATTCTTCCATAACGAATGTGAGTGTGCAAAATCTTAGCCAGTGGCACATGTTGGTGAGCGCTGGTCTCCTCTCATGCCAGCCAGAGCCCCAGCCCGAGACCCTGGATTCCATCCTAGGCAGGCGGAGCTCAGCAGCAGCCTTGCACGACTCCCCCTCGCCCGCCCTCGCAGCCACTGGAGAGCCTGTGTGGTTATCACCATGGCGCAGACGAGCCGCTGGGCTGCGTAGACGGCCTGCCTTGCCCGTGGACAGCAGCAGAGCACGACTTGCTGCCCACCCACCTGGCTCCCAGGCCCTGCCCTTCCTCCTGGCCCGATGACTTCACCTCCTCTTATTAATGACTCTTTACAGTTGACTAATTACTGGAGGCTCAGTGTGGACAACTCTGAAAGTTGAAAACTCCAGGGGGACCCAGCCATGGAGGGGTCACAATATTGTGCGATTTACCTCCCGGAGCTTCCAGCAGGGGGAGAGGAAAAGGAAGCATTTTGAAATACACCACAGCACCTGTCCTTACCAGATCTGTCCTCAGGGGAAACTAGTTAACCAGAGCCCGACCTGCTGGCATACTATCAGAGTCTGAGTGACTGGGAGCCAGCCTTGGTGGCCTAGTGGTTAAGGTTCAGCACTCTCGCCAGAGCCCAGGTTCCTTTCCCGGTCAGGGAATGACACCACCTGTCTGTTGGTTGTCAGACTGTGGTGTCTGCCTGTTGCTGTGATGCTGAAAGCTGTGCTACCTGTATTTCTAATACCAGCAGGGTCAGCCATGGTGAACAGGTTTCAGCAGAACTGACAGACTAGGACAGACTAGGAAGAAGGACCTGGCCACTCACTTCTGAAAAAAAATTGGCCACACAAACCCTGTGAACAGCAGCGGAGCCTTGTCTGATAGAGCACCGGAAGGTGAGAGCATGGCGCAGACGACCAGTCAGGGATCTGCTCTGCTGTCCACAGGGCCACTAGGAGTCGGGATCCACTCAGCATCACCACCACCACCAACTGAGCTGACCTGGGGCAAGGGGAACCACTTCAGCCCCCTCTAGCCATCCTGTCCCACTTACTTAGGGAGAGGACAAAAGCTGAGAAACACTGTGAAGTTCCCGCCCAGAAGCGCAGGCTCGCTGAAAGGTAGAGACCTAACCCGGAGACTGTAGGGTGACTCCCCTCCCCCACCCCCTCATCACAGTTGTTCCCTCTACCCAGGACGTCAGTCCATCATGTCTGGCATGATGTGCAAGGCCTACTAAAAGGCAAAAGAGAAGACCCAGAACAAGCATTGGAACCAGTCACGGCAGGGATGTTGGAATTATCAGACTGGGAATTTGAAACAACGATGACTGATAACTCTGGCGACACTTTATTGTACTCACTCTGTCTCTGCTTCTCTAGCAAACTCCTTCTATAGGTTAAAGGCACCCCTCCCTTCTCTTGTGGCCTAAACTTTGCGGCCGGCATACTATGGGGGCTCTGTGGACGCGCCCAGGCCCTGTCAGGGTCCCTGAGGGCAGGAGGCTTTCATTTGGGCAGTTGTGAGGCAAGACCCGGGGGAGCTGCCCGGTCATCTCCTGGCTCCCGTTACACCCTGACGGAGGCGTTTTATCTCCATTCAGATGTGATGCTGCCAGCTGGCACATCACACGCAGAGGGCACAGCCAGAAGCCCTTGCTCCCACTTCTCCTGCACACAGTGCACGTTTTTGTGAGGGGTTCGGGTAGGTGGCTGCCAGCTGACCCCGGGCCTCAGCACTACCATTTTCCCCTTGGACCCTGGAAGGGAGAATCCTCACATTTTATCAGTAGCTATGGGCACGTGTATTCTCAGCAGAGTCTTAAAGTGAGGGAAATTATGGTTTTCCAGACCAAAACCAGACAAAGCAATCATGCCTGCCCGCCTCTTGTGTGGGGCCTCCGTCTGTGACGCCCGTATTCCCCGGCAGCAAAGTTCCCTGGCTGTGAAATGCCACTTTCTCTTGAGATGCTCACCAAACACCCTTGCTGGAACTTTGCACACAGCCTTGAGCAAGCAGAGCCTTCAAGTTCAGGTTCCCCTTCTGTACTTTTTCAAAACTATTTAGCCCGCACTCACTTTGCACCAATTTGCTA
The DNA here is from genome assembly GCF_041296265.1 of Equus caballus. Taxonomy (NCBI): domain Eukaryota; kingdom Metazoa; phylum Chordata; class Mammalia; order Perissodactyla; family Equidae; genus Equus; species Equus caballus. The sequence continues at coordinate 4,834,156 of NC_091701.1, read as the reverse complement.
GTGACAAAGTTAGAACACCAGCTTTAGAGTTCAAGGATTTGGGTGTGAATGTGCCCCCCTCTGACCTGGCTTTGGCCTTGAACACATTGAGGGCCTCTTGGCAGCTCAGTCCATCATCCAGGGCAGGGCTGGCCCCCTGGGCCTGCACCCTGTGTGGTCAGGCAGGGCCCCGCCCTCAGACGGCCCCACACACATGTGGTTTAATATTCTGCTATTGCCGTCTTCAAAGTCTTAATTTTTGAACAATGGTCCCCACATTTTCATTTTGCACAGGGCTCCCCCACAAATTCTACAGGTAGTCGTGATTGGGTAGATGGGGATAATAATCTTTTCTGCCTTAGGGGTTTGTCTGAGGATTGGCTGTATTACCACAGATAGTATTCCTAGTATCTTGCCTGGTACCTGGTGATCACTGGCACTTGCCAAGTGTTTGAGTGTGTCCTCAGTGCATGCCGGCTCGCTCCTCACTGCCCAGCTCCCTCCTCATTCCAGTCTTGTCTCTGTCTGCCCACTTGCCATTGAAAATAGTACCCCAGGACGAGATGGCACAGCTGCCCAGAGCCAGGGCGAGGCCCTCAGACCCGACAGGGAGCCGCCCCTGCAAGAGCTCTGGGAAGCTGCTCCCTGCTGACCTGGGAGGGCTGCCTCCAACACGGGGGAGGTACAGTGGACAGCAGCCCGGAGCACAGGTGCGGGCCTGGCCCGTGGCCTCACACACTAGCTGTGTGACTAGCCATGTGACCTTGAGCAAACCGTTCACCCTCTGCAGCTCAGTTTCCTTACGTGGCACCCTAAGAGGACCAACCTTGCTCCCCCGACCTCCCCTAAACACCAGCCTCTTAATAATGGGGGTCTCAGCTGTCTTGTTCTCCATAGGGAACAGTAGGCTCTTGACAAACACTCATGAATGAGGGAATGGGTGAATGGATGGATGGATGGATGGATGTGTAGGTCCAACCAGTGCACACAAAGCCTGATCTGCACAGAGGGTGCTGAGTGTCCTGATAGTCACTCGCATGCTCTGCCAGTCCTGTGTGAGGCCGCATGCCTCGGTGGCCCGAAGTGGCCTCTGAGCTCCTCTTGGCTCAGCCCCCGACCTCTTGGCCTCTGGCGTTCCTGTGCACTCTAACCCGTGGCTGTGTGGAGCCCCTCCCTCTCCCCTGGCCCTCCTGCTCTCCACTATCCCTGTCTTCTCTCACCAGCCATTTCTCTCTTTGCGTTGGTGCTGCCCTGGCCCAGGGTCACAGCTGGGACTCTCCAGTGCTCTCAAGCTTGGGCTCCCTCTCTCCCGGGATGACTGCCTCCCCCTGCTAGCTGCACCCCAGGCCTGAGCCCCCGCAGGGAAGCTGGGCCTTCCTTGCTCCCTCTGGTCATGCTCTAGAGGGGCTGCCTTTGGGTCACCCTCCTTCAGCTTCTGCCAAAGTTCTCCTTTTAGTGAAATTAATTTCAGCTATGGCTGGAAATCCTGAGTCGTCCCTTTTTTTTTTAAATTTCACATCTCGTTTTTTTTCCCTTTTCCACAAATTCCTTAAATTATCTTGACTCACTCTTCTCTTGGTGACTTCCTTCCTGACTCAGAGCATAGAAACTGCACACAAGTTATCTCATCGCGGCCAGAGCAGCCCCAGGGGGGGTATTTTTATCTCCTTTTTGCATGTGACGATACTGAAACTTGCAGGCGTGTGACTTACTGGGAGCCACAGCCACCGACCCTCAGGCTCGCCCTCAAGCTCATCCTCACGCTCACCCTCACACTCCTATGGCAGGCTTTTCTAGGAGGGCTCGTGTTAGGCACAGAGCTTAGGGCCCACAGTGCTCTTAGAGATCCACAAAAATGTTTATTTTAAAATCAGAAGGGAAAAATGAACTTTTAAGACTAAACATCACGTTTGTCTTTATAACGATGTCACTATGTAAAACAACTTTTAATATTTTGGAGAAGAAGGGACCCATGGAGGCCCACGGATGTCCCACTGCGGCCCTGGCTCAGCCCATCCGAGGCCGAGGGGCTGGGTGACCACTCGTCCCCGCATTGCCGTTCTCCCTGCCCACCTCTGCCCTGCTCCCAGCGCTCTGACCCTCCTCTGTGTGGCTGTCCACTTCAAATCCTCACACTGCCCCTGGCCACCCTGCCCAACACTGCAGCAACCCGGGGCTGGGCAGCTGCAGTGGCTGTGCCCGTGCCTGCCCTGTACCCGCCTCGGGAGGTTCATAGTGCCGAAAGGAAACGCGTGAGGATGCACAGCACTCACTCTGTGTCTAGCTCTGTCTTTATCTCTGTCTCTGTCTCTGTCTCATTTCTCTTACTCTCTTGGCTTTTTAAACTGTGAAATTAGGCTGCTCTTCACTTAAAAGTTTAAAAATGTTTCCTTTCCCATGTTTTATTATTATGGAAGCAATTCACATTTGTTGTTGAAGTACGTATACAAGACCAAGAGGAAGGATGTCAGGAGATTCTAGAGCAGAGGTAACTCTCAGACCCGCACAGGACAGCCAGATGACAGCTGGAAGGCAGTTCAGAGGAAGATCTGGGCAGAGATAAAGAAGGGACCTCAGAGTAAAGAGGCCACCAGGGAAGGGCCCCGAGGGGAGCCTTGAAGAGCCTGCTGGGGTTGCCTTGATGGCTCTAAATCAGATCAGGGCCAGAGGGCACACAGTGGATCCCAGCAGAACAGCAGAGGGCGGGGCAGGGAAGAGTGCTTGTCGCGTTCCCACTTGGCGCACCCGCTCTGTTCTCCTCCACCCCTGGCCAGGTTTACGTGGTACCTCGTTTTATCCTGAAGACATTACGTGGGTGTAGATGTTACTAATTCCAGTTTAGAAATATGGAGACTGAGGTTCAAAGAGGTAATTTCCCCCGAGCCTCACTGTGCTCACTGACGCTCTCCAGCCTTGAGCCACATGAGTCCCTCCGCCTCTGGGACGTGGCAGCCGCCATGCTGGGGGGCCGGGTTGCCCATGACCCCTCGCCCTTCCGCTCAGCTCCGTGCAGCCCTGAGGTCACTCTCCCGCCTCAGAAGAAAAGGCCATTCTTTATCCTCCCCACCCCGGGCCACTTGTGCTGGCTCTGCCCTCCTCCACCACCCCCACCTGGCCACCTAGCAGCTGCTAATGAAATGCTCATAGTGGTGCACAAGGGCCGGGTTGTGACCATGTGAGCTCTGCCAGCTGAGGCCAGCCCACACGCAGGTCCCACTTCCCCCGGGGAAGAGTGGGCAGCTGTCTCAGGGTCACTGCAAGGGCACCCAGAGAGAATAATGCCCCCACCAATTCCCGGCCAATTCCTGGAAGGCCGCCCCCGCAGAAGCACCGCTGGGCCAGCAGCTTTGTCTTTGGTTGAAATATCACAAGCCCTGGGGCCGTCGCCGTGTTGCGTGTCATACTTTGCTGGGTGCTGTCAGATCTGTTTCCTTTCTTCATTCAAGAGAGACGTTGTCTCTCTTTGACAGGACCCTGCAGTCCCAGCAGCAGCCCCTTGACGTCACTCCATCCTGTCCCTGACTTAGGAACCCGACAAATGGGTTTCTGGGGCACAAACAGGGCACTCGCAAAGGCACCAGACACCTGCAGCCCAGACTTGCCCCATCTACTACATCCGGCTGTGTGGAATCTTACAAGTTACTTAACTTCTCTGGGCTTCACTTTATTTACCTGTCAAAGCAGGCAAGCTGGCCTTAAATTATCCTGTATCTTTTGCCCTTTCCTCCATGCCCTACACACGCACACACACACACACACACACACACGTACACTCCTTACCACTTCCTCGCATCCCTCAGTGACAGGTATCACTCCCAGGCTCGAGGCAGAGGGGAGCTCTCTTGGGGATCTCTTTGGCCTGGGTTGGCCTGGGGCAGGGCAGACAGGCATTGAGTCCATGGGTCGTACTCCCTCCCAGAGAGAACTGGAAACAAATGTGAGAACTGCTGCCCACAGCATCTTTGGCCTTGGACGTGCTTTTGAAACTGTTTTCTGTACCACCATTTTTCAAACATGGTTCCCACCTCTTTGCCTCAGTCTAGCATGTCTGCAGTATACTCAACTATGGCCAGTGTATCCCGCTTCTCAAAACCTTTTCTGTCTGATCTCACCACGGTCAGCATGATGTTCAGTCCAGATCCCTTTAACCCCACGTGGCAGACAGGGACCCTCAGGTTTGGAGAATTCAGCAGGGTTGTTTGGGTTATTTGGGTTTGGGTTCAGCACTGCCTCTCCCGTGCCATCCCTCATTGAATCCACCCCAAGTCTATTAACAAAGACAACAATCTATTACTAGTCTATTAATAAAGGCAGCCTTCCCGCTGGCAGGTTACCTGTGCAGCACAACCATGTGCCTGTAGGTAAAGTGGGGGCCAGTTTCCAGATTTGATCCTTATACACACCCCTCTTCATTCCCAGCCTATTACATGACCTGGGGTCCTTTTGAAAGTCCCATGTTTTCAGGGACCACTTGGGTAGCATGTGACGCAAGCCATGAGCCTTCAGCTTTCTGTCCACTTCTAGTGAATTCAGTCCAGAGCTCCACCTTTGGTTCGTCACAATTGAATCGGGTGCACTTTGCTTTTAATCCAGTGAGCACATCCTGTGTGCAAAGTTCTGCACAGGAGACACAGGGGACACAGACTCTGTGACCCAAGAAGAGCATGAGAGGGCAAAGCTAGTCAAAACACCGTCCAGTGCCAACTGGCCCACCAGGCTGCCAGCCACTCCTGGCCCGGGTGCAGCTCATGTTGCTGGTCCCCTCCAGAAGGAAGGCCATGTATCCACGAACCTCCAAAAGAAGTGGCTTCCCACTGGGGTCCCCAGTCTGGAAAGCATACACGAAAAACGATGTCCCAGCTACAAATCTCCATTGCAATTATTTTCAGCAGAAATAACATTTCTACAAAATAAATTCTTAGATGAAATCTGGAAATATAAAAGAGATAAAAACCCACCTGAGGCAGCCGAGCTGGGGTGAGAGGCCTGGTGACCACACCCCAGGGCCCTTGTGGTGGTTCACTCAAGTGATCGCCGGACACAGGCTTCGCGTAGTGCGTTTGCAGACTCCTGCCCAGTACCTCCTGGAACGGTTGGCTATGCACAGTCACTGTTTGTTGTCAGTGATGATACTTCGGGGCTTGGATCTCAGAGGATCCTTCCATATTAGATGTTTCTGTCACATGAAGCCATAAAATACTCTCACTGTGGGTATACGTTAGCCTCTGGCCAGACTGCTTTGTACGCTCACCTGCCGATCACTTTACCAAGCAATTCCATGAGACAAGTTCTTATCAAGCTTTGTGACCACTCAGAGTCCATGAAGAAAATCTGGAAAGTTGGAAAGGAAATTGAACGGGAAATTCTATTATGAAAGCAATTTATCCGCAAATGATCACTAACCACCATCTACATTCCTGGTTCATCAATAGAAAAACATAGGGTTGTGGTGTGTCCATCATGTCATCTGTCCTGGGCTTAAGGAGGAGATGAAGAAGTATAAGACAAGATCTGTGCCCTCAAATCGTTCTTGGATTTCTTGGGGCAGCAAGATATACATCACGACAATATCCAGTCCTCCTAGTGAGAAATTCTTATCACACGAATTCAGGTTTCAGATCGAATTGCCTATGTGTTGTTGTGATTATTCACTGAAATACCTAAATAGATATCCAGATATTTAAAGAATAACTTCAAGTAGTATAAGCCCCCCAAATGTAAATTGATACGGAATATTAGCTGATATGGATAGGTAATATTAAATTATGGTGAATTTCTGCTTAACCAGATTTAGTTCTATTTTGTTGAACTCAGATTTTTGCTTGAAGGAAGTAGCAATGATCAATGTTGATTGTTGAGAATGTTCTAACTCTGAGGAATGACTTAAGTACAGACAAGTTGTAAGGATGTGAAAAAGAGGAAAAATGGTGCAAATGTGCGTGGTACCTGCTCTCTGCAGGGATGTCTGGCGTGTCACACGTGCTCAGCTCATGTTAACCTGTAGTCTTTGTCCATCGTTAGTCACCGTCCCTCACTGTGAGGTGGGTCTGTGGGTGCCACCCCACCTTCAGGACACAGGACAGGACAGTGAGAGGCAGGGCAGTGATTTGAACCCGGGTGCCATCTTTTAGTCCCTGCAAGCCGCCGCCATTCGTGTGTAGGACGTGGGGAGTTTCAAAGGAGAACCAGATTTTCTTGCGCAGGAGGAGTGAGAGAAAGTTGGTTGAAATGGGCTTATGAACTACATTTATTTATATCGTCAGGCTTTGGTAATTGCCCTTAGGTCGTTTTCTATTTAAGAATCATGGAGCTTCTGAAAAGTCTTTCTGGAACATGCTATTTTAAACGACTCATTTGAGTGAAATGGTCTTTGTCACTCCCTGAGAGCTAACAATGCTAGAGAAAGTCAAAATCGTCTCTGAGGACCCTGCAGTAGAGGCCGATGAAATCCCTGGCCTTCCCTCCCAGTGAGCCGCCTGTGCGGCCGTGTCTCCCACCCGTGGGCGCTGCTGGGCCGTCTGCTTCCTGGGGCTTTGGTCTCTGCCTGACTCTCCTCACTGTCCTTTTCTCCCTGTTTCCAGGGTGGTGCTTTTGGGACAAGCCGGCTCAGAGGTTGCACCGCCCTGGAGGCACAATTATCTGAGTTCCTGGCCATATCTTGCCCCCTTGTCCCTGAGCTGTGAGAACAGAAGTGTGACTGTCTGGGCAGATAAAAGGCTGACCTCTCACTGCCCTGCCTGCTGCCTGCAAGGTCACGATGGTTCTCCTCTGAGCTCCCCTGAGGGGGCCGTCCCCAAAGAGAGAGGAGCAGAGGGCAGCCGTTCTCCTCTGCTTCAGTTCATGAGTTCTCCTTCTGAGCCAACAGCTTCCTGTCGGGGACCCTTGTACTGCAGCAGAACACTGCCCAGACTCCTCCAGCCTCCCTGGACCAAGCCCCAGCCGTGGCCCCTTGGATAGGCCATTTGTCCTGTTCTGGGCTCGGGATTCCCTGGAGAGTTCCCCTGTGACAGGGCCTTGCCAATCAGGGCAATCGGCCAGAGAAGGTCCCCAGAGCCGAGTCAGAGAGGCCCAGGCCGCAGCCCCCGCCTGGAGGGATGGCCTCCACCCCACACGAGGTTTAAATCAAAGACCCTACCCCGCCCTTGCGACTGACAGCTACGGTCCATCAGTGAGGATGACCTTGGGAGACAGAGTCTCTCCATGCGACCTCCCTACCGCCTGAGTCCTCACAGCCTGGTGGACATTCAGGACGCCGTGTGCCCCAGCTGCGACCAGACTCTGTAGTCTGTGGAAGGTGGCCACGGCCATGGACGGTGTGCCTGCCTTTAAGAGCTGGGCATCACGTGGGCTGAAGTACGGGCTTCAGGTGTGACAGACCTGGGCTCAACGTGCAGCTCGGCCTCTCTGTGGCTCCATCCCATGGTCTCCACCTGGGGTGAGAGGACAGGTGAAGGCCCAGGCCTAGCAAGGGCACCCACCGGGTAACCATCAGCCTGAGAGGAAGAGAGAGACCGTGTGACACAGACTCAAACAGGGGTCCACACACTAGGGCTCTCGGCCAAATCCAGCTTGGCCGGCCGCCTGTGTAGATAAGGTTTTATTGGAAGGCAGTTGCGCCCATTCATTTACGAGCATCCATGGCTGCTTTCGTGCGACAATGGCAGAGTTATAACAGAGACCATATGGCCCACAAAGCCTAAACTATTTACTGTGTGACCCTTTATCGAGAAAGTTTGCCCACTCCTGACTTAAACCCACAGGAGCATCTCTAATGGCACAACTTCTAGGCCTAGAGCCAACCTGGCCCCCATTGTACCTCTCTCTGGGGACACCACAGCCTCATGGAAGGACAAGAAGCCAGAGAAGAGAGGCCTACAGCTGAGGTCAGGGACCAGGCAGCAGCCAGGGAGGCCCGCTCAGGCCAGGCCCAGCTGACCTGGGCACGCACAAAGCCCTCAGTTCCCTTTACCTGGTCTGCCCAGGCTGCCATGGGGAGGGTCCCTCTTGTAGTCCTCAGTCTCTCTTGCCGTCTTGTCACCCCCTCTGTAACTACAGGCACTTGGGGCTCTGCCGCCACCCTGCAGAATATCCTGACCTCAAGCAGGCAGGTGCAGGAGAAAGGGCAACACATCCCGCAGGCCCTCCCTGGCACCCACAGCTGGAGGGCCAGCCAGCTCACCCCCCTTCAGAAAACAGTGCTTCTCAGCCAGGGCCCAGGCGAGGGGAGAGACCCTCCAGGGGCCAGCGTCAGGCCAAGTGCCTTGCACCTGACCTTACTGAGACCTCTCCCCATCTCGGGGGCGATTAGCCCTCTTTGCAGAGTTGGAGGTGGAGACGTGGGGGAGGAAGTGTGTCCACACATGGCCAGTTATAAAGTGGTGGCACCCGAGTTCAGCTGCCGTCTCCCTGAGTCTATGGCCTGTTCTTTGCCTCTGCCACCTGCCCCAGGAAGCTCGTGGCCCAGGAGTCACATTTCATGAACGTGTATTGAGCACCGACTATGTGTCAGGCCAGGGGGATGTGACAGTGAACAAACCAGCAGTAATTCCAAAAGGGAGCTTGCATTCTAGTGGGGATAGACGATGGACACAAGACACAGGGGCAGAATGCTCAGTGTGTCGATGGTAGTAAGCGCTAGGAAGGACAGTCAAGCCAGGAAGGGAGATGGGGAAGGCCGAGGGGTGAGTAGGGGTGCCATTTTAAAGAGCGTGGCCAAAAGATCTTCACTGGGGGAGGTAATGTTTAAGAAAGAACTAAGGAAGCCAGGGAGCCAAACAGGAATATCTAAGAAGACATAACAGCAGAGAGCATGGCAAGTGCAAAGGCCCTGAGGTAGCAGCAGGCCTGGCCTGACCAAGGAACAGCCAGGAGGCCAGTGTGGCTGGGGATGAGCTAACACTCTAGCAAGGGACTGAGAGCGGGGCGCTGGGTTAGCCATGACATGTGGTGGGAGCCAGGAGGGAGGGAAGAGGATAGCAGAGAATGCCTAAGGAGTGCCTGAAATGCAGGGAGGCAGGGCGACAGGAGAGACTTCTCCAAGGGCCCAGTTTGTTCCCCGCTGTCCTGAGAGATGCCTTAGCTGCGTGCGCACACTCACACACATAGACACAGAGGCCAGTTTTCAGAAGCCTCTCTGAAATTGCTAGGTGCATCTTCCAGGTGAAGCTTTTCTGCAGGGCGGTGCCAGGCTCTGCAGGGACGAGTGCGAATGCGGTCCCCCGGCCCCACACCTGCAGTCCACAGGGCACACAGGACCCTCAGGGAGCAGCCAGGAGCATGACTGAACACACACGAGAGAGCCCCACACAGGGCCAGAGGCTGTGCCTCGGCCCCTCGGCGGCAGCTCCGGTTGGTGTAAGCCCTGGGGCACCAGCCCAGCAAAGAGCACAGGGCAGCGACCCTCTCCCTGGGGTGGAGGGTCTGGCCCAGGAGGGGCTGGTGAACTGTGAACGGTGTGGACAAGGGTGGTCTCGGGCCCACTGCTCTTGGGGCCCAAGCTGCCAGCTGCCTGGGGAAGGAAGTCGCCCACTTGCTCAGCCTCACCCAGTCTTCCCTGGCAGAATGAAAGCACAGCCCAGAAACATCGGCTCCTCCTTCTCCCCAAAATCAGAGAGGTGAAGAGACCAGCTCAGGCTCCCACAGCGCAGGTCGGAACCCAGGATTCCACCCCCTCAGTCTTGCCCCGACCCACCCCTGTCAGAGCTGCAAATTAGACACCTCGCCCCTGGAGGCAGGTCCCATCAGTGTTGGGTTCATGAGTCCCGGAATGATGTGGAGAAGGTGTTCCGTCTGCTTTCTACTGTCGTACATTCTGTTTAGTCTGCCGAGCAGCCAGGGAGCAGGCTGGTCAAGGACCAAAGCTGCTGGGACTCGGGCACAGGAGCTGCTCCGTGGCCTCCTGCCCTCAGGTGACAGGATCCCAGCGCGAGCATCCAGCTGCTTTTTAAGGGACTGACTTCACGTCTCTGCCTAAGAGCCCTGCGGAAAGTCCAGTCCCCAGGGCGTGTTTGCACCTGGAGTCCTCGTGCACACCAAGCATGTCCACCCCTCTGGTCTCGCTGTCCCACGCAGCCCGCACAGTGGCGGGGAGGGGGAGCGAGGTCAGCGTTTCCTGAGCTCTTCCTATGCAGTGTGCTAGTGTGGCTGTCCCTCTGCCACTGGGGAGGAGAAGAGGGCCCGGGGTCCTCCACATCTCGGCATCCTGAGTGTCCTGGAAAATGTATGAAGTAACTGTCCCCAGGCCGCCCCAGGAGCAAATGGCGGAGCCAGCCCTGGAATTAGGGTGTTACTCAATTCCACAGGCTCACTGCAGGCAGACAGCATCCTCCTCTCCATGACGCCATGTGTGCCCTGTGCTACGGTGTTAATAGACAACTGGCTTCATGCTCCAGCCCTGGCTGCCACCCCAACACACACGCACACACACACACGCACACACACACACACACACACGGAGGAGACCCAAACAGCAGCACTCTCAAAGAACCAGCCTCTGGTTTCAGCCCAGGTCTCTGCGAGCTGCAGACCCCATGTGTGAGGGTCCCCACTGGCTCCTGACCGGGGACACGTGGCGCTTCCATCCGCACCAGCTGCGCAGATCCTGGCCTCCCAGGCGGCGGGCGGGGCGGAGTCTGAGCGCAGGAGCATTTGGCGTCTTCTGGGGGCCTTTTTCCCTCCCGTCATTGACTCCAGTAGAGATGGCTCCCTGGGCCGCTGCCTCTGATAAGGCTGCAGCAGGAGAGACGGCAGGGCTGAGCCTCTTATCAGGCAGCCGCAGGGGCGCTGGTGCCCGCTGGGCGGGCCTGGTGCTGATAAAGCGGCCTGGGCCCAGCCGCTCACCGACTGCTCTCTCAGACCCGCCGCTTAGACGTGGGGCAGTGTGACCGGGAAGCTTCTTTACTTTCCTAGATGCCAGCTCAGGCTTCTAGTGGCCACAGACAGCAGGGCCTGACAGGGATCTTTGGGGACAAAGGCTTGGCAAGGAGGAGTGGTGGAGAAGAGGACTCCAGGAGGCCCTCGGGCTCGGAGCATGGCAGTGGGAGCACATGAGAGTACATGTGTGTGGTTTGAGTCCGCTCAGAATTCCCTGTGAGGCCAGCGCTGTCATTCCCGTTTTATGGATGGGACCCCGAGACTAGGAAAGGGAAGCTGTCAAGGTGTTTCGTCTGACGTGGTTTGAACAGGTTTGAAGCCAGGTTTGCTCCCTCCTGGGAGAGCTGATCTGAGGGCCATCAGAGCTCACCACGCCCCACATACACACGCCCCCTGTTTGAAGACAGAAACTCTGCCTTCAGAAGTTCACTCCTTTTCCTTTAAGCTTGGGCCGCTGTTACCCTTTCTGTCTTTAGGGTAGGACAGGCTAGGGTAGTAGGCTGTGTCTTTGAGCAGGTGACTTGGCCTCTCTGACCTTAGTTGCTCCGTCTGTAAAATGGGCTGGCCGTCGCTGCCTTACAGAGCTGCTGTGTCCAGTGCCCTGCCAGGAGCACACAGGACTCCACAGATGGAGGGCAGATCACGGCCATCAGCCGCCAGCCAGGGTCCCGTCACTACCCTGGGAGGCAGGGCCAGGGGCCGGTGGAGGGCGGGACCAGCCGTAGGCCCTAGGGCTCAGGTCTGGGTTTGAATCCTCCTCTGTCCTTGGCACCTGATGAACTCCCTCTGAGCCTCCGTCTTTTCGCGAGAAGGCGCAGATGGAAATGCCTCTGACAGGGCTTTTTGGGGGATTTCAGCTAACAGCCTGTGATTTGTGGCTGTCCCATGAGAGCGGGTTTTGAATGGGAAGCATCACAAGCTGAGTTGAAGCAAGTGAAGCCCCAGCACAGAGCAGACGCAGCCACAGAGCCGCGGGGTCTGCCACCTCTGCCCCAGCCTCTTGTGCACATGGATGCAGGTGGAGGCCGGAGAGCCCTCCACGACAGCCAGAGACAGCAGCCGTCCGTGCAGGCAGGGCAGGCAGGGCCGCCTGGACCCTGGCCCAGGACTGGAGCCTTCCCTGGAAGGTGCTGCTACTCAGAGCAGCCCCTCAGGATAGACACCGAGGAGTGAGGCCTGCCTCCAGATGACCCGGGGAGCACCAAGGCGGCCCCCCGTATCCCTTCCCTGGATACAGTCAAAGTTCACTGGTAATCGTTAGAGCCCAGGGACTGGTGTCTGTACAAGTTCCTGTAGTGTGGGGAGGTAAATGCAGAGACGGTTTGTACCACCAGGCTCCTTGTAGGCGCTCAGTTGGGTCGGTTTAGCGATCACTGCAAACTCGTGCTTTCCTAATTACTCGTCCGGGTCGTTTTCACGCTGCATTTCACCGGACTGCTGAGAGGAGCTGCTCAGTAAGCTTTTGATGATCACCTACTAAGTGCCGACCACTTTGCAAAATGCCGAGACACCAAGAGGAAGATGCCACAGCCTTCCCGGCCCCCACCCCCTCGGAGTCGTTTTGACACGTCTGATGAGTCTGTCCACAGTAACAGGAGGTCACTTGCTCCTGGGTGGTCAGAACAGACGTCCCCCGTGGGTGGAGTTGGACCAGTGTTTACTGATGTGTGGACGTCCACTAGGGGTAGGCCAGATGGAGTAGACGTTTCAGGCAGAGGGAACAGCACGAGCCAGAACCCGAGGGTGTGAAATAGAATTGGAGTCCATGTGGGCTACAGGGGGCCACATGGAACAGGCAGGATGTGAAGGCGTGAGCTGAGAAAATGGGAATTCAGGCTGGGTGTGCTTATGGTTCTGGCTCAGGCAGGGAGATCCCACTGCTTTCCCCTGCGTGTGTCCCCACTAGGAAACTCCCAGTGTATCTGGTGATTTGACAAAGAACTGAACAGTCTGTGCAGCTGGCATACAAGATTTGGGACATACTTATACTAAGAAATGTGTTGTTGTTTATCTAAAATTCCAATTTAACTGGCATCCTGCGTTGTATCTGGCAACCGTAGGAGGATGGGAGCTGAGCATGGGTGTTTTTAAAGGGTCCTCTGTGATTCTGGTGGACAGCTAGAGTTGAGAGCCATGAGCAACAGGCTCCTGCTGCTGCGAGCAAGCCCGCCCGCCCGCATCCTGGGCCAGGTCCCCAGTGGCAACACTTCTGAGTAGATGGAACATTACTGCTCTTAAAAAGCATCCTCAGGGAAGCTTTTGAGATTCCCTTCTTACTCATCCTTTCCATCCATCTCATGCGTGCCTCCCACAAAGGTTAAAAACTTATTTTTCATGTAAATTTGAAAATCGGAAACATCTTAATTTTTAATATCTTAAATAATCTAACTTTGGAAGTGGTTCAATAAATGGATACATTTAAGTACAAAATAATAAATCTTTATTCCTAACCCTCCTACCACTCCCATCTCACTGGTGTCTCCCTCATTAACTTCTCATCACACTCCTGCCAGAACCTCAAACTCTCTAACGCTCGAGACCCCCAGCCTTGTCAGGTGTGCCTTCCTGGAGCCCCCCCCTCACCCCTTGGCTGTCCCTGCAGGTCTGCTGCTCTCAGCCCTGTTGGTCTCTCATTGCATCATGCAGATCCTTGTTTGGTAGCTGCCGAGGGATCTCAGGGGTAAAGTTGGAAGAGTTTTCCCTTCCCTGTACTACTTCAGGGTGACTAGAGCATCCTCTTTCTGTAAAGTCTCACCTGCTCGTTGCCTATAAGAGAAGACCCAGCTTCCCTAACCTGATCTTTAAGACTCTTCATTGCCCATCACTCACCAAGCAGATGAATGATAAAGTTTATTAACGATGTTGAATGTGGTAGTGATGGTGGAAGAAGGAATAAGACAAGGAGAGGGAAGAGAGGAAAATCAACTCAACATACGTACTGGATTTAGTCATTCATGTTTTTTCCTTCCTTCTCCTAAAACCATAGCTTTTATATTTTCCGAAACAAAATTCAAAATAGTTTCTTGAAAGGTGTAAAGTAAAAAAAAATTGCGTGTTTCAATATAAAATCATCCATACTAAAAATGATAAAATTATTTGAAATCTGTCTTGTCTTGGACCACCTGGCTTGTCTGGGAGTGCCTAATCCTGATGGCACAGACAGCTCCCACTCTACAGCTGGCTAGTGTCTTTTCTGGTAACTGGTTTCACTCTATTACTTGGTTTACTTAAGAAATTAGTAGACCAGTCTGACAGAATAGTAAATTGTGTTTGCACTTACCTTTCTCCCCTAAGATTGTGTGTTAGATTTCAAACCCACTTTGAAGTGCTGAGATCCCTGACAAGGACAGGTGGACAAAGCATCCTGCTGACGCTGGCTGCACTGAGGAGTGGCCAGCTCACCATTGCTGTTGTCACTGGTCACTAACCAGCTGTTGGATTTAACCACACCACCTACAAAATTCCGAAGGGAGACAAAGTCTAAGTGTGTTGGCTTTCTTTGATTAGTCTCCAGGGCGTTCATCACTTTCTATGAAAGAAACATTTAATTTAGATGACAGTTGATTTGCGTCATGGGATTTCAACTGACAAGAGGCAGAGTTATGGATGTGTTTATGACTTCTTTGCTTTTAAAAGATTAATGGTGAGGAAACATAAATCACAAGACCTGACGGGGGTGCTAGGAGGACAGAGCAGGAGGGTTCCAGGGTGATGGATTGAGGCATTTTATAGAGTATCTTCATCAGCCCGGAAAGCAGTGGGAGGATGGGGCGCAGGGGCGGCGGGGCACGAGCGGTGAGGAGAAATGGCTTTTCCTCCCCACGCACAAAGGCAGCACTGGGGCTGGAACCAGGGGCACCAACTTCCTGGCTCTGTGGCCCAATGCAAAATTAGGAGGTGAATTAGTGACTTCCTGAAGCCCCTTTCCTGCTCTGATACCCAGAGGACAAAGGAGGGCCACCAGCACACAGGGAAGTGCTCAGGAAGCCCAACCATTCCCAAGGATAAGCACTCACTGCCCCCCAAGTCACAGGAACTCACCCTGGCACCTCCCCCCAGGGACCCTGCATCCAGAGCCGTGTGTGTGTGTGTGTGTGTGTGTGTGTGTGTGTGCACTATTCTCAAATAAACGAGGATAAGAAGAGCTTTCATGTGCTGGACATCAGCCCCCTGGGAGCCATGCAGGTGCATCCTTCTTTACAGCTGCAGGTTAGAGAGGGCCTCAGGCACGCGGGATGCGGGGAAGCCAGCACTCATGCTGTCTCTTTCTGGGGCATCACAACCCACGCTCCCTATGCCCCTATGCCGTGCGCCAGGATGCCCCCTTGAAGCATGTAAGACGATTTTAGTAAAGAGCAGTTTGTTGATGCACATGTGCCCTTCTCTCCAGCACTGCCCCAGGCAATGCACTCCAAGTACTTAGATCAAAATGCACCCTCTCTTTCCAGCACCTCAAACACTACTCCCGCAGAAGAAACAAGTCACAGTGGCGTCACTCCCAGTATCAGCTGACATGCATCGCTTATGAACTCATACAGCACCGTCCACATGCACCCTCTCACGTCATCCTCACAGCCGCCGGTGCGGGGGGGGCGGGGGGCTGTCTCGTGGCCCCAGTGCATGCGTGAGCACAGCGAGGCTCAGCACCCCTCCGCCCAGAGCAGGGAGAAGGCCACCCCATTGGTGCAGGCCCCTCACCGGCTTGGGAGCAGGGGTAGCGTTTCCAGGGGACGGAGGGGGACGAGCATGCTTCCTGCTCCTGGGGCTCTCCTTCCTTAGAGACTCCTTCACCGCGTCTTCATCCTTTTGGTCCCTAAACTGGCGGTCTGCCCTTAGCTCCTCCTGTGGGAAGGGCTACCGTCTGTCTTTAGAAGGCAGCATGCAGCGCCCTCCGTGGACAGGCTCTCCCTGAGGCCTTGACCCGCTCTCCTGAGGCTGCACCAGCCCCTGCCTCCCGGGCCCTCCCGTCTGCCTGCCTTCCCACGACCGCAGATGGCCACTGCGGGGCTCTGCCCAGCCCGGGGGTCCACCCGCCGAGGGAGGGAGGAAACATTTTCCGCCTCTTGTTCGCCAACTGATGAGCCTTCTGGAAACCCAGTAACAAAGCATAGCTAACTAAATCATCATTATTTACACATGCAGCCTGATTGAGGACATTTAGTCATGTAATTAGGTACCTAATTATGCTGAAAATGCAATTATATGATTTTTTAAGTGAATTAAGTCCTGCAGAGAAGTGGTAGGATTAGTGCACGTGACATAGCTGGTGAGTTGGGACCACAGAGGGCACAGTGTGACCCTGGGCTGCACAGAGGCTGAGTGGGCTGTAGTTGAACCACACGCGTGAGCACATAAGTGCGTGTGTCATTCAGGCATGCATGCACGCACACACATATGCACACACATGCGCGCACACACAGGATGTCAGCTTCACGTCTGGACCCCAGGACTCGACAATGGCCTGCAGCATACGAGGAACTTAGTAAATGACAGCCACTAATGCCCCTGGAAGCTTAGTGTCCCTCTGCAGAGTGACTGTTTAATGGCTGGGGACTCGGGGAGGTCATTCGCTTAACATCTGAGAGACAGGTGTGCAGAAAAATAAGGATGGAAGAGCCACTAGGGATGTGTCAGACAATATTCCACGCAACATCACTCGCGTGTTCGCCCAGCATTGTGTCCGACGTTGAGATAGAATTTACAGTCCTTGCCCTCTAGTAGCTCAAAAATTAGTGCAGAGACAGACAACCGAAAAGCTTTTTAATGGTGATTTGAATAAATTGTTCAGCAAACTACAGTCTGTGGCTAAGTCCAGCCTGTGGCCTGTTTCGGTACAGTCAACCAGCTAAGAACGATTTTACATCTTACATTTTTAATGGATTGTAGAAAACAAACACACAAACCAATAAAATAAACAGAGAAGAATATGCGACAGAGACCACATGTGGCCTGCAAAGCCTCAAACATGTGCGAGAAAGATTGCTGCCCCTGCAGGAATAGAGGAAAGAGCACACGAGCCCTGTGCAGAAGTGAAGGAAGCCTTCTCAGAGGAGGGGACATGACCTGAACTCGATGACCGAGTGGGAGTTTGCAAAGGCCCAGAGTCTCTGTCGCGTAGCGCAGCACATCCGCCTCTCAGGAGCTCCCTTCCAGCCAGCCACCCACACACAAAAAACAACAATAGAAGACAAATTTAGAACATTTGTACCTGAAATAAGGGCTGTGAATGTCCAGAGAGCCTGAAATGTCAGGCAGTGGAACTTGGACTAGATCTTAGGCAGAAGGACCAACAGCTATGGGGCCAGACGTGGGTGCCCCCAACCCTGAGGCAGTGGGCAGGGCAGATAACTCAGCTTCTCAGGACCTCTTTGGCCTGGACGCCAGTGACTCCAGCCGTGAGGACACTGCTGACGTCTCGGGTGGTGGCCGTTTCTCTCCGGACGCAGAGGGAGACAGCGGCCTCTTCCAAGACACTGTGCCTCCTGCCTCCCTAAATGTCCCTCCTTCCAAAAAGCGCTCATGGCGCTCTCCTCCCCGAGGTGGCCGTCCGTGCCGTCTCTCTCAGCGTCATCACCTCTGTCATCGCTGTCTGTGCCATCAGCACACAAAGGTGACTTATCTCAACTCCGTTCTTTGGATCAGTCCCTGGCTCCTGCAGTTGTCCACTAGCGTGTCTAGCTCACACCCTGTTGATTCCCCTCCACCCTGGCAACTCCTCAGCCCATGGGCACCTCCCATCCAGTGACCTGACCACTGCCACCGTCCACCACCTTCGCTTCCTCACCTCTGCACTGCGCACCTTAGATTCCACCGTCCACCACTGTAGTCCCTCGTATGTCCTCAACTCCTGTCAGCAATCCCTTGAAAATACATTCCAAATCCACCACTTCTCGCCACTTTCACTGAAGTCCAAGCTGCCGTCATTTCCCTGGACTTTACCATGGCCGGCCAGCTGGTCGCCTTCCTCTGCACAGCAGCCAGAGCCATGCTGTCAACATGTCAGTCAGTTCATGGCACTCCTCTGCTCAGAATCCCCCCATGGCTCCCTTCTACCTCACAGGGAGAGCTGAGGCTCGTACAGCGCTCTCCAGGCCCCCCAGGGTCTAGCCTCTTAATTCTCAGACTGTGTCTTCTACATCTTCCCCCATGCTCTTCACTCTGGCCACACTGGCCTTCTGGGTGTTCCTTAACTACTCTGGGGCTGCCCGTACCTCAGGGCATTTGAACTTGCTGCTCCTTCTGTCTGGAACGCTCCTTCCCAGATAGCCACATCACCCCCCATCTTCTGCAGGTCTTAGTCGAATGGTACCTCCTTCCAGACTCCTTCCCTGGCCGCGCTATTTAGCTCAGCACCTCACGTTCACAGTCCCCGCCCTCCTTTCCGCTCTGCTTTTGTCTGGGCACTCTCTGGCCTACTGCACAGCGTCTTCATTTCTCCTTTTCCCTGTCTGCACCCTTCCCTAGCGTGTGCACTCCAGGGCACAGGAGCCTTCAGCCAGCTCCTTTCCTGCTGTGTCCCAGGTGCTTTCTGTTGAATGAATAAATGAGCTCTCTTAACCTTTCCACCTGCTCCCCACAGGCCAGGCTTGGCTGAATCCAGCTCTTCCCCGCCTGCCTGCCTGCCTGAACCGAGACAGCCCACCGCGGCCAGAAACACACCCACTCACACACTCACCCTCACACTCGCACACTCACTCACACACATGAACACCCTCACACACACTTGCATACACTCGCAGACACACACTAACACCCTCACACTCACGTGCACTCACACACCACCTCACACTCGCACACACTCACACTTGCACACACACTAACACCCTCAAGCTCACACTCACATGCACTCACACTCTCGCACATGCAACACACTCGCACACACAGACACACAGTCACGCACACTCAGACACACACACTAACACCCTCACACTCGCACACACTCACACCCTCGCACATTCACACACACTCGCCCTGACAGGACCCCCAATGCACTGTCTGGCGAACCACCGCCTTTCTCTGGTCCATTCCTTCTCTCCGAGCACCAACATTCTGAGGAAGGCTTCATTCCAGCCTAGCTCAATGAAAAAGAAGCATTTGCAACGTCAGAAGCAGATGTGGAAGGCCCGTGGAGGAGCTTTGCTGTGAGGTGGAGCAGAGAAAGGAGCCAGGGGTTGGAGGGAGACAGGGTGGCAGGGAGGCGGTTTTGTAGGTTTGGAGAACAGTGTGTGGCAGCGGTGGTCTGCTGGAGGGACCATCTGACGATGCAGGGGAGAGCTCAGCGTGCAGGGTCTGAGTGTGTGAGAAGAGACGGGGTCTAGTCCACACGCAGAGGTGCAGGGAGCACAGGGTGGCTGTGGATGGCAGCAGAGGGACGCTGTGACAGGCGCCGTCCACTGCGGGGGTGCAGGGCACGCTTCCCAGACACGGTTTCTCTGGTCTCCTCCTCGCTCACCACCTGCCTTTTCCCGGTCTCCCCTGGGCCCTGCTCTCCCAGGCCTCACGTGTGGAAGGCCCAGAGCTCTTGCTCCTCCTCTCCATTCACACCCTCTGGGGTCTTGTCCCTGCCCATGGCCCTGAGGGCCATTGAGATGCTGGAGTCCCACCAGCTAGGTCTCCAGCCCTCACCTCTCCTCTGAGCTCTGGACCCCTGTGTCCGATGACCTCACTGCACCTGTCCCTCACATCTCACAGGCTCCAAGCATCACATGTCCTGCACCCAGCACTGACCCGCACCCCCAGACCTCCTCCGCAGGCGCCCCTCTTAGCATACAGCAACCCCGTCCTTCTTGCTCCAGCCAAAACCTTGCCTTGTCTCTCTCTCTTTTTTTCTTCTCTGCACACTCCACATCTAACCCATCAGCAAACCCTGTTGGCTCCACATTCCAGATAGATCCAAAATCTTACCGTTCCTCATCACCTGTCCCACCACGGTCCTAGTCCAAGCACCTGCCTGGCCCACAGCCGTGGACTCTCCCATGCTGACCCCGAGTCTGTTCTCAGCCTGGCAGCCAGAATGATGCTGCTCAGATGGACACATGTGCGTACTCCCGGCCTCCTTCCCACCCAGAGTGACAGCCTACTCCTTCCTCCGGCCCGAGGCCGCCCCGTCCAGCCTCTGTGCTCTCACTGCACCTGCCAGCACTTTGCCCCTCACTCACTCTGCTCCAGCTGCACGGTCTCCTGGCTCACGCTGGAGCACGCCTGTGCTGCCCTGTCCTGGGCCTTCACCAGGACTGCCTGGACCACCCCACTTTCAGATGTCCGCGGGCTCATGATCTCCCTCATTTCAACCAGTGGTAGTCCGTTTGGGCTGCTCTAACAGAATACTGCAGACGAGAGGCTTAAACAACAAACATTTCTTCCTCAAAGTTCTAGAACCTGAGAAGTCCGTGATCAAGGCCCCAGCAGGCGTGGTGTCTGGTGGGGCCCCACTTCCTGGTTCACAGATGGCTGTCTCCCTGTCGTTTCCTCACGTGACGGAAAGGGTTAGGGATCTCTCTGGGGTCTCTCTTATGAGGGCACTGCCCTCAGGACCTAATCCCCTCCCCGGGGCCCCCTCTCCCTTTACCATCACTGTGGGGATTAGGCTTCAACATGTCAGTTTTGGGGAGACACAAAATATCCAGTTGGTAGCACAGCCCAAAAGGTACCTCCTCTGCGAGGTCTCCTGGATGGCCCTCTCTCAGAAAGCACACCCTCGCTCCCCATCTCCTTTCTTTATGCTTCATGGCATTTGTCACCCCCTGGCCTTATGTTGTGATCCACGTCTTAAACTAGCTGTTGCTTGCTCCCTCTAGAATGGAAGCCCCCTCCCACAGAGGGCAGGGCTGTGCGCTGCTCACTGCTAGACCCTCAGGCTCTGGAACAGGGAACACAATAGGCCCTCCATGAGCACTTGTTGAATAGATGATTCTAGAATGAGCTTTGGAAACAGACAGACCCAGTTCTAATCCCACTGGCAACTGTTGCGTGACCTCGGGCAATACCCAACCTCTCTGGGCCTGTTTCCTCCACCGTAAAGTAAGAGGCATTGTAACATCCACCTCAGTGATTCTTGTGAGAAGCCGGAACAATACATGCATTTATAAAACGAGCCCCCATTTTATAAATTATATATGTAGGCATCTTATATAGGCATTTCAATGAAAGACTCAAAGCAGAGGAAAATGAGCAATAAGTACCCTCACATTCAAGACAGACACTAGACACTGCCTAAGTACACTCCACACTGGTCCGAGCGTGGTTGCCACAAGACATCGTCCCAGAGGAGGCAGGACAGCTGCCAAGCGCTTCCCTGGGGGCAGCTGTGGGAGAAGATAGCTCCACCTGGTTCCCGCCTCGCCATGCTGCTTGGGCCTCTCTCCACCTCAAGCCAAGTGAGAAAGGCCCCAGGGAGTCCCCAAAGCAAGCAGGGCTGGGACTAGAGGGGAGCCCGGCTCCCGCTGGTGCGTGCGTGCTTGTCCATGCATGCTGCCACCAGGGAGAGCCACGTGGGAACTCTTGGGAGGAGGTGTGGTGTCTCCCCAGGCACATCAAGATGCGGCAGCTCACCCAAAACAGTCCCGGCTCTGCAGGGCTGGGCCCAGAGGGGCTGGCCGTGAACCATCTTCAGAGCATCCCCCAGCCCCTCCAGGCAGCCCCGTCCAGGCTGGGCAGGGGGCCAGGCAGGGTCAGTCAGCTCCAGAACCACCTGGGTCAAGGAGCAGGCAGGGCGGGCCTCCCTGCCCCTGTTCTTCACAGAGCCCATCGCTCTGCCCTTGGAAAGAGCCCGCACAGACGAGGTCGTCCCCGCCCAGACAAAACAACATGTCACCAGTTAGGCAGAAGGCGTGTCTCCCTCACCTCGCACCCCCTTCCCACAGCAGCTCTGGAGAGCGCCGAGCTCAGGGCCGGAGGAGGGGAGGAAGGGGAGAAAGCAGGTGGGCCCCCTTTTCCCTGCTGAGCGGGCCGAGCACTTGGGAGGAGTTGCTTTTTGTTCTTTGGGTTTCGGTTTTTGTTTTTTTATTGTGGCAAGAACACTAAACATGAGCTCTACCCTCTTGACAAATGTCTGAGTGATCCGTTATTGTTGACGGTAGGTGCACTGGGCTACAGCAGCTCTCCAGAGCCTGCTCCCCGGGCTTCACGGGAACTCCATGCCCCTCGCCAGCAACGCCCCTGCTCGCCGTCCTCCGGCCCCTGGTGCCCACTGTTCCTCCCTGGGAATCTATGAATTCCACTATTTCAGATTCCCCACGTCAGTGGAACCCCGCAGCGTTTGTCTTTCTATCACTAGCTTATTTCACTTAGGAGCTTTACAATGGATGTGAGCCCACAGCTTGTGTTTTGACTGGACTTTTCCTGGAAGGGACCGGAAAGTTATAGAGGCTGCCCACAATGCAGTCCCCGCCAAGGGCAGCACACAGAGCGTGTTCTGTCAGCACAGAGGGGAGGGGAAAGGCTGCCCCCAGTGTAAGGCCCTGCCTCTTCTTCACCTGCCGCCCGCCTCAGTGCCTCCCTGCTCAGGTATACCAGTGGGAGCCCAGAGTGAGAATTAAATTGTGAATGAGTAGCTGCTTTGAATATCCATGTGCTCAACTGGGTGAGAGAATGTGTAACATAAACTTGCTGACAAAGCCTTGCTATAGTCCATTTGGGTCTCATTTTCCCCCAAACAATGTGAAAAGTAATGGTGGCAGCCCGAGGCCAGCTCCTGGAACTCTCTAGACAGATAAAGTAACTAAGGTAAGGGCCAGATGGAGGGCTGGGTCCCAGGGGCATGGAGCCACCTCGCGCAGGTGGAAAGAGGAGGAATCATCAGGGGCTGGGCTGCTGAGTCCAGGGCAGCTGTGGACACAGTGTAGGGGTGCCGTCAGGAGGTGGTGAAACAACGGAAGAAGCAGGCAAGGGGTGCTGGGATGAGCGTCCCAGGCCGTTTCCAACCCAAAGCTGCTATGATCCCAGCAACTGATAAACACATGCTCACTACAGTGTCTGCAACAGATGATCTTAACTCCTCCATCCCTCTCCCCCGCACATTTTGAAAGAGGTGACATTCTGTGACCTTGGGGTGCAACTATCCGGAGGCTACGAGAATCGGCTTTCAGGGAGTAGAAGATTTTCCCAGACTGAGCTCTCTGACACCCACACGGCTTAGTGCACCTTCTGCAGGCAAACCCAGAGATCCTTGGTTTGAGAGGTCAAATCCCACAACTTCTGTAGGAATATGGAAATAGACACAGACTCCAAAAGTATGGGGACAAAATCGTTGATGGACGATCACTGTTCCTTGAAAAGAGAAGCAAGACGTATGGATAAGGATGAAGAGGTTGAAGCTGGCCACAGGGATAAAGAAAAAAGAAGATGACGGCAGAGATGGAGAAACAGGAGGCTGAGAGGAGAAACTGAGTCTGTGCTCTAAGGGTCCTTCCTCTGAGACCAAAATCAGAGGGACAACCAAGGCCTCCCCTCAGAGACTCCTGGCCAGAGGATGCTTAAGTAGCCCAGGAAGTAAGAGGGACCTTTCCAGTGTCTGTAGGAAGATACTCCATCTGGGGGCCCTGGAGAAGCCAGCCAAGCAGGACACCCATGATGACCTTGGGGAGCTCAAAGAAGCAAAACCTGTCACCTAGCAGCCCTGTGACTTCTGCTATCCAGCCTCGGACCGCTATCCAGCCTCGGACCCATTCCCTGAGGGGCTGGAGTTTCCCTTTGTTTCCACCTGCAGAAAACAGGGTCGAGGTGAAGACTTCTGGAGGCAAGCCACAGCTCAAATTCCTCAGTGCACAAGGGCAGCCCGGGGAAAGCGGGCGAGGAGCTGTGGTCACTGAACAACCGGCTCTTTGTCCGGTCGTGCGTTTCTTTATTGGAAGTGAATATGTCTGCCCGAATCCTCTCCTTACCTGGTCAGGCAAAGGGTGTGTGACCACAAGACAGACCATTCAGAGTGCAGCATGGCCCCCCTGCCCAGTGACGGCCCAAGGTGGCTTGTGGGAGCCACTGCGGAGGGGGTGCAGACACCCCATGGGGCATGGGGCAGGGCAGCCAGGGGGAGCGACCTTCATGGACCGTCTAATCTGAGGTCAGTTCCGATAGCCAGTTCTGAAGATCCACACCCATTCCTTGTCCTTAAAAGTAGCATGTTTATCGTAGAGGGTTTGGAAAGTACATAAAACTGTATATTAGAAGAAAACAATGCCACCCATAACCCCTATCCACCACCCAAAAGCCACTGCCTCAACATTTCAAGGGGATTTCCTTTCATTCTTTTCTCTAAGACATTTTTTAATACCTAACGTAATTTATATTTACAGGATCCTGTTCCTTTCCTTACTTCACACCATAAGCATTTCTTCCTGTCACTAAGAATTCCCAGGCGTCACTTCTGCGACTGTGTGCTATTCTGTCATATGAGGTATCATAATCTACACACCCAGCTCTCTAATGGAAACATTTACATTGTTCTCTCTCTTTTATTTTCCATTTGAAACCAAGTTGCAATACACTTTCCTGAGCATTAATTTTTGTTTCCATTTCAGATTATTTCTCTAGGATAAATTACTAGAAATGGAGTTTTTGATTCTCAAGTTATACATTTGCTGAACGGTACCGGAGAGCATCCAAGCTGCTCCTTTCTGAGAATCCCACTCTGACCGAGGCCATGTCAACGTTGTTGACGATGACAATAAGTAATATTCAGATAGCCGCTGTGCGCTGGCCACTGTACTGCCTCTCAACACACACTAGCACACGGGAGCCGACACGACACGCCGTCACATTTGACAGCTGAGGAAGCGGCAGCTGGAGAGGCCTCGGCACTCTCCAGGATGGTCCGGGTGGTGTGGGAGCTCTGCCGCCCTGATCGGCCCTCACCTGGCCACTCTGTGCCTGGCCTGCACAGCCAGCGTGCTCCCTCACAGGTGTCACAGGTGTGCAGGCGGGGCCTCCTGTGCACCCTCACTCTCCCCCATGTCTGGATGGAGTCGGGGCTGTAAACAGGCGTAGCCAGGGCCTCTGTGTGCCAGCCAGTTCTGGTGGAGCTTGGAGCTGGGAAACCAAGCAAAGGCTGGTTGGGGTACACAGCTCCCCCTCACTCGGTTCCTCAAAATACCCCGAGCATCCACTTCCTCCGCCATTTTGGTGCTGCAGTTGCCTTCCCCAGGAGACGCATTTCCTGCGGCCTCCCTAGAGCCCGGCGTACTTCCACAAAGCGCAGTGGGCGCTCTTCCTTCCACGGCCTCGCTGCCGGCACTCAGCACACAAAGGACATCCGGGACAGCCGAGAACCCTTTCAGAATTCGCAGAGAACAGGCTGGGGAGCCGGCAGCCCAGTGATCAGTCACGGTCAGAGGACGTGTGCACCTCAGGCCCTGGCCCAGGGCCCGGACCCTCGCCCAGCTCCAGTCCTGGGGCCAGGAAGGGGAGCCGCAAGAGGTGACAGATTTTTGGTTTACCACTGTGCCAGGTCTCCAACTGTGTCAGCTGGCTCCTAAAAGAAGGACCCTAAGCTCGGGGCTGTGGCCGGGGCAGCTGTGACCGTGACTTCTGATCTGCGTTGCTGAGAGGGTCCCAGCCCCCGGTTCTGTTGACTGACACCTAGTATCACCCCTTGAAAGGGTTGGTGTGTAACAGCATTCGAACTGAGCACATGGTCCACACACTCACAGTGCGAGCTCAGTGGTTCTCAAACGGACCCTCCCAGACCAGCAGCACCTGGAACCCGTCAGAAATGCACATTCCTAGGCCCCTCCCGGACCGGCTGACTCTGGATCTCGGGGGTGGGGACACAGCGATCTGAAGTGTAAAATCTGCCGGCTGTTCTGAGGCTCACTCAAACTTGAGAGCCAGCGCCTTGGCTGTCAGCCCCACAGTAACCCCATCAGGCTGTCACCCTGTTACGGGTGAGGAAAGGGGCCCCGAGAAGTGAGGTGACTTGCCTGAGAATGTTGCCCTACACCACAGGTGCAGCCGCTCCTCGTACCTGGAAATGGGAAGGTGGGAGAAGGGCCATTCGAGGGGACTGATGACACCCCTAAGGGTGGTTCACGCCTTCCGTCCTGAGGGCCTTGCTTTGTGCTTAGGGGATGGTGAGCCCGTTAACCCATTCCCTCTTTACCCATAATGCAGCAAATTCCCAGCAGTGCTGCCGTGCCCCCAGTCTCCCCTTGGCCCCAAAGAGAAACAGAGGCACGTGGGGTATGCTCTTTCCCTGGAGGACGCCATGCACTGACACTGCTTCTGTGTCCTGTGGCCATGTGTCCACCTCGGAGGTGGGCATCTCTTTACTCTGGGGATCAGGGGTCGGGGTCAGAGGTCAGAGAGTGGTCCCTGTGGTGAGCTGTGAGAGGAGAGTTCCAGGGGGAGGCAGAGGAGTGAGTGTCTGAGCACAGAGTCTGAGGAGTGAGGGCAGAGCTCTGCAGGGAGGCCCAAGACAGGGGGCCTCAGGGGTGGATCATGTCCAGGGACTTCTGAGCTCCGCAGAGCCCGGAGACTGTGGGGCCTAGAAATGGGCTGGATCCTGGTAGGGGTCTGGGATGGAGCTGCAGAACTGGCAATGCGGACGAACCCACATCCAAGTTGCTGCTTGTCCCAGCTGGATAAAGGAAGGACAAGGAGAGAGACATCAGCTCGGACACTGGGCCTCAGCAGGAAGGGCCTTGCAGCCAGCACCATCCACAGATCCGGGCATCACACAGGCCACAGACGTGCGCACGTGGATAGAAGGGGTCCAGTCTGTCCCTCCCCCGGGGTGGGGCGTGAGGGTCTCCTGAGCCTGGATCCTGGCGTGGTCAAAGCAGGGACGCTGCCTCACTGTCAGGCCGTGTCTGCTGCCTCTCCTCCTCACCTTCACTTCCCTCTGAACTTTGTCTCCGCTCAAGGTGCAGATCAGTGGCTTGACAAAGAGACAGGTGCAAATTAGAAGTCAAAGAGCTGGGTCTCCTCTCGCGGTGTGCTAAAGCCACACCAACTGTTTCAAGTGTAGACTTGCCTTCTGGGAAGAACAAATTTACTAAGCTCCCTTTTGGTCATCTCAGCATTGTCTTAAGCTGGAGCTTCTTCGGTTGATGCTGATACTGGACACCCCCTCCTGCCCCCTGCCCCCTGCCCCAGCCCAGCAGCCAGACCTCATCAAGCCCCAGGCAGCTTCCCAATCAGCCGCGCTCCTCCCGGGAGCCAGACACAGCAGCCTGATGGAATCGTCTCTCCCCCTTCCCGTCTCTTTTAAATTTAATTTCTGAGAAATCCTCAGCAGGTGTGTCTGCTGGTGGTTGGGGGAGGGAGCAGTGGTTCACCCTCCCCCACTCTACACCTGAATAAAGGGAGCAGACAGCTGCCTCCTTCAGAAGCCCCAAACCACACACCCAAAGTCGACAAGGTCCCTGTCTGACAGGAGAATCCCCCTGTGGACAGGGGACTCCCTCTTGCTCAGCTGACCCTCGTCTCCCGGGACTCATCTTCCCCTGAGGGCTTCTTGCTGACTCCCACTGCTGTCGCCCTCCTGGGCTGAGGAGACGGCGGCTCCGTTGTTTTAAACTCCGGCCCAGGAATGGAGACAAGGATTCTTTCCTTTTACTTAGACCATGGAGCTCAACTGAGGCAGATGGGTCATGGTGTTCAAAGAAGCTCTGTGAAAAAATAAGAATAAAACAAGCTCAGGGACATGCAGGTGGAGAAAACCCGGGGAGCAGACAGTCTGCGGTGAGAGTTAGGGCACCCTCCCCTGTCTTTCCTGTTACCCTCCCCTGAGCACATCCCCACACAAAGGCCGAGACGTGAGGAATCCCTGAGCGAGGCTCCAGGTGTCCCCCTGGAAGAGGGTCCCCTTCCTGCCTCTGCCCGCGGTCCACCTCTGATTGCTGAGGTCCTGCGGCTTCCCCAGTTCGCTGACGCCAGGCATGGCTGTCTTCTCCAGAGCAGAGAGGCCTCGGCCCCTGGCCGCCCAGCCCCGCAGGCCTCCACGCTCTGCCGCCACGCAGTGTGTTGACGTGGTGGGTGTGCTGCAGCCTGCAAGGCTCCCATACCCGCCCGACAGCCGGCCCCAATTTTACAGAGTGCGACAGGTGCAGGGGCAACAGGGGAGACCAGATCGTGGCGACTAGGAGGAGAGCGTGAGCCGATCATTTTATAGGGTGTCAGAGCAGTGTAATTACATCACACAGCCTTTTGGCAGCCCTTGGATTGAGGAGATTGTTGATAAGGTGACACATACGGACCATGACGGCAACAATTTTGACCTTGAGACTGGGAGGCGCGTTCTGGCCAACATGGTCACATTCACCTCAGCCTCGCCTTGCCCTGGGAATGCCGTCCACCAGCTGAGGTCAGTGGATGTGTGCTTTCCGCGCCGCCAGGAAGGGGGCTGTACTGGAGGTACAGGCAGGGTGAGCCCCCAGCATAGAGCCATCAGCTCACCGGAGCCGCACCCCTGACACACGAGGACCAGGCACCACAGCATCTGGGCCCTCACTGAGGCCCTCTGGCCCCGCCAGGAGCCCTGCTGACCCTGCCCCTGAGATCTTTCCCCCACCCTTCTGCCCAGTCTCCCTGCTGGCACTGCCCACCTCGCCATCTCAGCAGGCCAGCCTTGGGGACCTCCTCCTCCAGGAAGCCTTTCCTGAGAACGTCAGAGAACTACCCTTTCCTAACTTAGCCTCAGATACATTTGTCTGTCTGCTACACAGCAAGCTCCTGGAAGGCAGGGACCTTGCCTTGACTAGGGAGCACGTTGCTAGAACGTAGAAGATGCTAGAAGATGTTTGCTGAAGGACAGGATAAACAAACAAAAGATGCTAGAAAAAGTTTGCTGAAGGACAGGATAAACAAACAAAACCCTGAGCTTCCTGACTGTCGTGGAATCCTGGAGACCTGGGCCTGAGTCCAATGGTTGAGTCCCCTCTCCAGCACCCCTGGGCACAGCATTGTGTGTTCATGGTGACACTTTATCACACAGAGTGTTGGCAGTCTAATTTTCACATAAATAGGTTGCATCTCCCTAACCAAGTCACAAGCTTCCTGGGGACAGACCCCATCCTCTCCACATCACTCTACACCTGGGGCTGGGTAAATGCTAACTGCCTAGTCAACACTGGCTGGCTTGCAAGAGAGATGGACAAGTGGATAATAAGCTATTCGATTATTTCTTTGGGGCACTTATCTTCTGAAACCAGTGCTTGAATGCTTCATCCTTTCAGGGAGCAATAACAACAAACCATCAAAGAAAGTTCTTTCTTTGTATATGACCATTTTCCTACCAAAAAGAAGACGGTTAATAATTGTCAACTGATTTCTACTTCACTTGCGCAAGCACTTTGAGGCCAGAATCTAGAGCAGGAAGGAGACGCAGTGCGAGCCAAGGAGAACTTTCTGTGACCACAAATGTTCCTGTCCCTCCCTTGTTAGCTGTCCTGCTCCTGAACCCGTCAGACTCACGCAAAGCCATCGCTGCCTGAGCGCACGTGGTAGAGTGACTTTTCTAACTAGATCTGTAGGGTCCTTGAAATAGAACACTCCCAATAAGGAGCCCAGAGCTTGGCAACTCATCAGACAATCGATGTGGCCGCCCCCCCCATTGCGGTCATGAGCTCGGGTGTCATGGTGGGACCTCCAAGGAATCCATGACAAACCTGCGTTTCCCTTCGTGATTTCAAGGCTAAAAGCATCTTCCTCTTCGTAGAACACCTAGGCCTCCTAGTCTGAAGCATCGTCACTCTCAACTCGAAGGAACTAACTCTCTCTGTGCCTGAATTCTCCCCTTTTGCTGGACCAGGTGGATCATGGGAAACAGGAAGTGAGGCGCTTCCCCTGCGGTCCCTGAGGCAGAAGGAGAAACCATTAGAGATGGACCAGGGGATGTGAAGACAAAGCTTGCAGGAGAGAAGAGAACTTCCTAGCACAGCTTCATCTGAAAACACAGAGACGGGGGTTCTTGGTGGCGACAGAGGAAGGTCAGCTTGCATCTGAAGGGCCCCCGCCTGACCACTGCTCTCCATCAACATCTGAGAAACACCGCCAGCGCCTCCCCTCCCCCAAGGATCCAGCTGCCGCTAAAGTCCTGTCTTGTTAGCTGTGCCCAAGCTGCCAGCTGGAGCCGAGAATGTCACCCACATGGAGAAGGGCAGCACCGGTGTGCCCTGCGGCCTCCCAGGGACTGCCGCCTTTGACCGCAGAACAGGCAGCTGGCCACTCTGCGGACCTGGAGACTCAGCAGAGATTTGGCGGCAGCCAAATTGCAGATTGCGCAGGAGAAAAGCTGTTCCCAGGCGCGGCTGTGGGAACGCACACAGGTTGGGGCCGGGGCGTCCCAGGTCAGAGCACAGGCTGTGCCCTTTTGTGGCCGTGAGATTCAGACAAGTTAGTTACTTGTGCTCTTTGGGCAAGCATTTCATTATCAGTAACTTAAAGAAAGGAAACCCTTCCCTCTGGCAGGCTGCTGTAGGATTAAACGAGGGAGCCCTGCAGCAGCTTCAGCCAGTGCCCATGCCTGGTAACTGCACAGGGGCAGCCCCCACCTCCTCTGCCTCATAAGGACAAGTGAACCCCCAGGACACATGGCATCACTTCCATCGCTGGGGAGCATTCTTCCACACCTGAAATTTCCAGAGGTCTCTGTGAGCGGTTGGCCTGCCTCCTGCACCCCCCTGCCCCCGGCCACCCCAGGAGGCGTCACTTCCCTGAACATGAGTTTGGGAGCAGGACCACCCTTCCCTTTCCTCTCCCTCTCCAGATCCATAAGGTCACAGGAAGCATCTGTTGTCCCCACACTTGGCCACATAGCCCCGGCCTTGGCCTTGAGGTGAGACCTGCAGCTGGATGGCCACATGTAGGGGGAAGGGCTTCAGAAGCCCAGAGCTGTCCACAACTTTACCGCCATCACCCACATCAGCTTTCCTGGGCACAAAGCTGTGTTTTTCTCTCTTTCTGCCTGACTCTTTCTTTCTTTTTTTTTTTTTACAACTGTTGCCAATCTTTTTTTTTTTTTTCTGCTTTATCTCCCCAAACCCCCCTGTACACAGTTTTGTATAACTTAGTTACAGGTCCTTCTAGTTGTGAGATGTGGGACGCCGCCTCAACGTGGTCTGACGAGCAGTGCCATGTCCACGCCCAGGATCCAAACCCTGTGGCGCTGCAGTGGAGCTCGTGAACTTAACCACTCGGCCACAGAGCTGGCCCCTGCCTGACCCTTTCTTGATGTCGTAGTTGGATGCCCCTTGAACCTGACACTATGGGACTAAGGATTTGGTTTATCCCCTCTTGTAGTGTTGTTGTCTAAATCATGGTTTCCAAAGATCGTGGTGAGTGAGCCTTGCTAAGAACCGCCCCTTACGTTGTGACTCAGATGCGTGTGCTTGTGGTGTGTGCGCAGATGGAATCAGAGCTCCACAACCCGGACTACAGGCAACGCCGGATGCTTCCGGAGCTCTCGGCTCTGTCTCCTCTCTCTCTCTTTGTCTCTCTCTCTTTCTTTCTTCTCTCTCTCCCCATCTCTCTCTCCTTCCTCCCACCCTCCTCCCCTCTCCCTCTCTCCCTCCATCTGTCTCCCTCTCTCTGTTTGGACCCACTAGTGGGCAGGGACTTGCTGTTTGACAAACACTGCCCTAAATCAGTCTTCAGTCACAGTCATGCCTCCCAGGGAAACCGTAAGCCCCCTGAAGTCAGAGAGTCACTCTTCATTTCTGGGAAGCTCCCCGGGTCCCTGCAGTAATGCTGGGAACACACAGACTCAGCACAAGGGCTTGTGTCAGTGTCCGCCAGGATAACACCAGGCCAGGATAACTCCACGGCCAGCGTCCATCCTCTGCATGGACTCCTCACACCTGTCAGCTTGTCACTTAGGGGGCTGGCGTTGAATTATGTGCGAATGAGAGTGTTAATAAGAATCAGAATCAAAATAGTGGCTCCAACTGAGTAAATACCTATTCTGAGCCACGTACCATGGAGTTGTTGTCTACGTAATATATATATAATATTTATCTCGTGTGCATATCATTTCTAATCCCGTCCACAGCTGGGTATGGTTCTCTTTGTTTTACATATGCAGAAACTAAAGCCAATCAAAGTTAACATTTTGCTGAATACACTTCTGTTAAATTGGTCAAGCCAGGATTTAAACCAAAAGCTGTCACCACAATGGTGTGGACAGTGCAGGGTGCAGTTGGAGTCTCGGTTCCCCAGAAGGGACGAGCCTTTCAAACGTCCAGCAGCTGTGCCAGGTGCCAGGCCCACAGGCTGGCCAGTGTGGAGCCGTGAGCTGGCGAACACAGTGCTGGGATTGCAGAGCCTCCTCTCGGGCGGGGGCTGCAACCTTAAGGAGAGCTGGGAGGGAAAGATGGGGGGCGCTCTGGGTCTCCACAGAAGGGCTGGGGCCTCTCACACCCATCCCGTCTCGGGGCCGGACACTTTGTTTCTGATCTCTGACCCACGCCTTGCTCTGCCATAAACGCATCCCTAAGGCTGCCCATAGGCCCTCTCCGCCAGTTCCTGAGCTCAGAATGATCCTAATCCCAGCCACATGCCTACCCTTCAACCCCAGCAACGGGTGGACCTCCATTCCAGGTTCCTAATCCAGTCGCAGCTAAACCATCAACAGCCCAGGCAGGATCTGAGCTCACTCCAGCCAGCCTTTCCCGAATATCCCGTATCATTGCTGCTGGCTGAATGGACACAGCACAAGGTCATGCGGCCGATGAGGGCTCTCACCCCACCACCTCTAGAGGCAAGAGATCAAAATCCAGGCTTCAGGCGCCTCGGTGCCCTGGGTGGCAAGCAGACATTCAGGGAGAAAGCCGAGAACCAGGGAGAGTGGGCACTGGTGGGGTGCCGAGCTCTCTGCCATCTGTGCAGCGAACTCCATTCATTCTTCGAGGGCCAATCCTGAAACAGCGCCCTCTGGGAGGCCATCTCTTCCACCAGCAGTTCTCAACCCCACCCATACATCAGAGCCACCCAGAGGCCCGCCACCACAGGAGGCTGGCCCCCGGCTCAGTGTTTCCCATACAGCAGGTCTGAGGGGGGTCCCGAGAATCTGCATTTCTAACAGCCGCCAGGAAATGCTGCTCGTCCAGGGAGCGCCCTTTGAGAGCCACCACCTTACACCATCCCCACCTTCCCAGAGGGTCCGAGCCCCCTCCTCTGGGCCAGCTCTGACCTGTGTGGCGGTTATGGCCACGCTGAAGCTGCACTACTCTGCAGTCAGTCACGTTGTGCACCCTGAGCAAATTCAGCCCCTCACACCAGGAGGGGCGTTGGGGGAGAGCAGGCGTTCCTGTCCCCACCCCCACCCCACCCCGGCGGGGCGGCGTGTGCGCAAAGAGCACGGGGCCTGGGAGCCTCCACAGTGCTTCCTCCAAGGTCCGGGGCCCACCTGCCCCAGCCCACCTGGCCTGTGCGCATGCTTCTCGCACTCTAATGGACAGATTTGGGTACAGGGTCTCTAAACACAACCCAAGAAATTCACCCCAAGCGATTCAAGCCAAATACCTCATCCGGTGCTCACCCAGCCTTGCAGGGCCAAGAGCGCTGACTCCACGCTGCGGTCAGCTCACGCCTGCCTCTGGTGTTAGCCGTGTGACCCGGGGGAAACAGGAAATCTTTTCTGGGACTCGGCTTCCAGATCTGTCAAAGGGGAGTAATACTGACTGCTGCCCAATGGGACTGTCAGGGGGACTAAATGAGTTAAAGCCTGCCAGATGCAGAGAGCAATGCCTGTGCCTGGCCAGCAATCGCTAACGGTTTTTAAAGGAAGAGGAAGTCGCAGTCCCTTCTAACCCTGGCTGCGCTGGACAAACTGGCATAAGAAATGCTGTCGCCACCTGGCACATTCCTCAGGGCAGTTCTGGGTATTGAACTTCTGTGACCATCCTCACCGACGAAGTCAGGCGCTCCTGGTCCTTACTGAATGTGACGTGCTCACTGACTGAGGCAGCTCTGGAACGCCTGCCAGGGTCTGAATCCATCCATCTGTGCATGCACGCATTTATTCCTGCACTCATGCATTCAGAAATATTTAATGAGGACCTACTGTGTGCTAGAAACACAGGCTGCACTTGTGCCCCCGGGTCTCAGGGTCGGCCATCCACTTGAACCCCCCCGCCCCCCTCCTGAGGTCTCGGTGCTGTGAAGCCATTTGAAGGCTGAGCTGTCCTGCCTGTCCCCCCGTCGCCCACCCCAACTCCTCCTGTGTGCCTGCTCTGTTTCTGTGCCAACTCGAGGCCTTGTGTCATGGTCTCCCCCACCTCCGGGCTCAGTGCTGGCCCCGGAGCCCTGGCCTCCCTGCTCCTCCAGGCCTCCAGCCTGGAGCCTCTGCTTCGCTCCCACCTCTGTCCCACCAGCAGCCGATTTCCTATCAGAAAGTTGCATCTGGCAGCTGCACTGGGGAGAATGACCTCATCGCGCTATAATTAAAGTGGTTATCTGAGCGGAAATGACTATTATGAAGCAGCCTCTCTGTTCTAATATGCATCGCCGTTGTAATGGGAACATGGGATTTCCATGTTAACACCGATACTTCCGTGGTCTAATGAGTCCTTCCTCTCACTCCTCTCCCGAAGGAGACAGAGACCTTCTGTGTAGCAGCTCGAGGCCATGTGCAGGTTCCTGCTCTGCCTGAGGTCCTGGCGCTCCAGCCAGACCACTGAGCTTCGGAAAAGCACTCAGTGACCCAGATAGCACCACGGGCAGGGTCTTCACATAGGAGAGTCCACGCAGAAGCCTGGAGAGGGATCTCAGGCAGGAACCTCCTGACAGGAGCCCTGCTGGGAGGGGCTTCTTCCAGAGAGAAAAGAGGCCATGCAGGCCTGGGGCGAGAGCGCAGGCTGAGTCCCGGCCACCAGCGGACGAGCTGCTGACCGCGGACACATCGCTCTGAGCCTCAGTGTCCTCCCTGTGAAATGGGCTGATAATATCCTGCACCTCATGGGATTACTGTGACGACCACGTGGCACGACAGATGGAAGGCAACTTAACCAACACCCGGCATGTGCAGACACTGCACTAATGGTCTGTTTTAACCATTATCATGAGAAAAGCTGATGCCTGGGAGGCAGGTGATGCTGGCCCTAAACACAGGGAAAGTGCCTCCCATCCTGCCCAGCACTGGGCTCTCCTGGGCATCTGCAGGTGCAGGCACAGCTCTCAGCCGGGGATACCGTGGGGAGCCCAGCCCTCATGCCGCCTGCACGCTCCCAGAGATGCCCGAATGGGGTCTGACACCCTTGGTGGTTCATGCGGGGCTCTCCTGGGCCCAGCTCTGCGCACCCTCAGCCAGAGGCCCGTTGCTGCCCTGCGCTGCTTCCTGTCCACCGTGGGCCGGTTCACAGAGCCGCTCCCATGGGGCAGAGGCTGCGGCTCCGCTGAGAGGCACCCAGGTGTGGGGAGCCTTCCTGTCTCACCTCGAGCTCTTCTATTCTGTCCACAGAGCCCAACTCCCCCTGGATTTCCTTGACACAGAGCCAGACAGACATCGCCATCATTTCAGGTGAGCTGTTCTGGGGCCTGTCAAGCGGCCAGGAGGGTCAGAGAAGACGTCCAGGGAGAACCCACCCGAGGACGGGGGCAGGGGTGGTTGTGGCCAGTGCTTTCCCTCCTTGAAGGTGGTTCCAAGTGTAGATTGGATAGTCTGACCCTGTAAGAAAATGTCCAACGTGGTGTCCCAGGGGGCGAGGGTGACACAAGAGAGGTCCCCGTGTCAGGGCCCCCTTGGGTCCCAAGGTCCACAGGGATTGGGGGCTGGAGAGAGAGCAGCTCTGGCAAGGGAGGTGTGGGTGGCTGGTGGGAGGACAGCCAGGGCTCCCTGGACTTCTCCTCTGTCTCACTCGTCCCGCACTATTCCCTGCCCTGGGTCTCACACCCGTCCCTCCACCCTGAAGGGAGTCTGACCCTGCCCTGGCCTTGCTTCAGACCTGTACCGAACCCTGCTGGACACAGCTGTGACCCCAAACTGTGTTTCAGGATCCACCACGTTTAGGAGGGGTAGCTTGCTGTCTCCTTCTGGGGCTCACACTTCTCACTAACTCACTCAGAGCCCCAGGAACGGCTGCACTCAGACGTCAATCAATAAAAGCAGGCGATCCCAGACTCCCGTTCCAGGCCACCAAACCCGCGCTCTGCGCCTCGCTGGACCACTGACCCTTCTTTTTCTCAGACAATAGTGTTAACATCGTGCAGACACAAGGGCCCCTGAAGGCAGTAGGAAGTTTAGGACATTGTTCCTCAAAGGTGGGACTCGGGAACAGTTTTAGCCTCCCCATGTTCTCCAACAGCCACTCCCCAAGGCCCCCAAATAAAATAAACCCTCCCAAGTCAAGACAGAGGGCTTGTTCTGTGGCTTCAAAGCAAAGACCTGAACTCAAAACCCCTACGAGGCTGCCACGCTCAAACCCCTTCGAAAACTCACCAGTCTTCCCCCCCAGCCCACCAGCACACAGCACTGCGCCACCCGGCCCTGCTGCCCTGCCCGGCCCTCAAGCCTCACCCCCTGACCCTCCTGAGTCCAAACAGAAAGGAAGGCCTGGCCGCTCCCCACACCCTGCCTCTGCACGGCGGCCTCCAGGATCCCCTCCCTCTTCAGTCCTTTGCTGGGTCAAGCCCTGTTCCCCTGCCAGGCTCATCACAGATCCCCGCACCCAGGAGCTCAGCGGAGCAGGGGAGGGGTGAGCAGTGAAACCACACTGCAGCCAATCCATCCCCAGGCCCGCTGGTGGCCCCTGTCGTTTCCCGCTCTGTGGCCCGCTTAGGGCAGCCAGCTGGGCCAGTTTGAGTCCCCTGCCCCAGGAAACTCCTCAGTTGAGATTGTCCTGGTTTTAAAACTGGAAGTTCTGAGTCCTGTGAAACCCTCAGTTTTAGGCAAATCCACATAGTTGCATTACGCAAATTATGCACGTAGTTCTGTTCTCCCCAGACTGTGAGTGCCTCTGAGCAAGGACGGTTCTGGGATGCTGTTCCAGCCTCAGTCTGCAGGGTGCTGAGTGAAGGGCAGGAGGGAGAGAGGACAGGAGGGAGGGGCAAGGTTAGATGGGCACAGATGAAAGCGCACACCAGCAGGGGAAGAGGGGCCAGAACGGGCAGCCTGTCTGAGGTTGACATTGGGTGTAGTGGCCTGTGTGCACACTACACACAGCACAACCCCTGTGGGTCGGGACGCCCTGCCCCAGGTCCCAGATGCCTGCCCCAGACAGAGCCATGTGCTTCTTCCCTCCTGCAGGTGTGATCACCACTGTGGCGGTCGTCCTCATCTGCCTCCTTGTCATCATGCTACGCTACGTGTACCGGCAAAGGGGCACGTACCACACCAACGAGGCCAAGGGCACAGAGTTTGCTGAGAGCGCAGACATGGCCCTGCAGGACGACCCGTCCCTCCAGGATGCCGGTGACAGCAGCAGAAAGGAGTACTTTATCTGAGGGGCACCAGACCTCACCTCCCCCAGTGCCTCCTCCACCTCCACGGGAGAAAATGCACCCCGCCACCCCACCCCGCCACCTGCACCCCCAGGCAGGCCGCGACAGCACCCACCTCCTCCCGAGATTTGCGCCTGGCCTGGGAACACAATGTGCCGACCCAGGAAGGAGGGACAAAAGGAGGAGGAGGAATTGAGCCAGGAGAGGCCTCTCCCAGGGACCCAGGGATGCAGCGGCCACCCAGGAGGCTGGCATTTGCCTTGCCAGAGAAAGTCTGGGTCCTCCTGGGCAGCATAGTTTGCCATCTGAGTGGTATGAAAGTCCTCGCTGGGTGTGAGCCAGGTGGGTGGGCCTGGGACTGGGAAGCGAGGCCGTGAGTCATCAGGACGCTCACGGGGGAAATGGCGTCAAATGTCAGGGCTTGACATTTGGGGGAGCAGCAGGTGCTGGAGCTCAAAGGCACCTCTGCCTCCCATCGATCCAGCTCTAAACGATTGGAAATAAATTGGAGACGTATGTGGGCATTCAGAGTGAAGCAGCATTACTGTAATGTCTGGGGAAAGGTGAACCACCCGGGCGTGCCCTCTGCCTAGGCGTGTCTGCGTGCGCCTGTGTGCATGGGGCTGCACGCCCCACTTCTGGCTCCACTAGCTAGTTCTCAGGGAGCACGGTACAGAGTGCTCCTGGGCACACTGAGGGAGGGAGGGAGGGACCAGTGACCAGCATTCCTCTTCCTCACACAGGCACCAGCTTCTGGAAACAAATGTAAGGATGGAACATTCCTCTAGAAATAGGTTGCCCCAGCCGCCAGGGCACTGGCCGAAGCATTGATTCTCTAATGCACGGTATTAGGAAAAATGGACCTGTTAGAAAAATACGCGTGAACCATCCTTCCTGGAATAACAGTAGCTGGAGCGCAGGCTGCAGAGCCCACTCCCTAGGTTTGGGCCCTGGCTCCTCCGTTCCTGGACCTGGGACCTTGGGCAACTTGCATGACCTCTCTGGCCACTGTGTTCCTCATCCCTCAAGTGGACAGGACACTATGGTCTGACTCTCAGGGTTGATGGCAGGAACAAATATGTCCAGTAACTGGTGCTGGATACATAGGATGTATGTACTGGTTACTGACATTACCTCACCACACCACTTCCAAATGCTTCCCGAGAAATCACCGTAATGTAAAATGAACGTCCTAACCTTCACCTTTCAGGATTCTTTCTGAGACTCTCAGCAGTTCAGCAATCAGTCAGAGATCAGCAGCCCAGAGATTAAAGACTGCAGCCCAGCTGCCGGGAGCTCCCTAGGGCTCCGGTTTCTTGAGGCTGCACCATCTACACCTGGGCATCAGCGAAGAAGTCCCGCATCGCTCTCCCTAGGGAGATAACGGAATCTGAGTCAGTCCGGAATGGCCACCAACCACAGGAGCTGCAAGTTATAGGGCTGTCATGGGAGAGAGAAGCAGAGAGAACAAAAGAAGGTGGTGACGGTAGAAACTTGGTCCAAAGGCGAGACCTCTCCCTGGGTGACCAAGCTCACTGGCCCTGCACTTCCTCATTTCTCGAATAAAGGGTCTGGCCCCATCCACATGTTCCAAACTCTGATCCATGGAGCACCAGCTTGGCAAAATGTCGGTAAACAGCCCAAACAAAAGAAGTGCTCCATGTACAGATAAATTGGAAAGTTATATACTAAGCAAAGTTAAACCAGTGCAAGGCTTCCCAGCATCTTTATGTTCCAGCGTGTGCTGACTCCTGGGCGTGGGGGGTGGGGAAAGTAATGCAGCATTTCCCAAATGGATTT
Organism: Equus caballus; assembly: GCF_041296265.1. Taxonomy (NCBI): domain Eukaryota; kingdom Metazoa; phylum Chordata; class Mammalia; order Perissodactyla; family Equidae; genus Equus; species Equus caballus. Next base: position 4,795,135 of record NC_091701.1, on the reverse strand, counting down.
AGCCAGAGATCCCATTTCTTCCTAGAATACCTGTTACAAACTTGTGGGCCAAGGGTTTCTGGGCACACTTTTGGGAAACACTAAACTAAACGACTTCTAAAATCCCTTCCTGTTGTGATATCACTTCAGGTTTTTGAGACTGTGCGGGCATATGGCCTTGTCGGCAAAGATTGTCAGCACAGATCATGGCCCAGTGGGCACAGAGAAGGCACCCAGAACTCACAGCAGACATGCCTTGCTTACCAAAGACTCCAGGGAGAGGCTGAGCCAGAGCCCCCGAGCCTCCCTGAGGGCTGGAGCCTGTGTGGGGAAGAGGAATGCTGGTCACTCCTGCCTCCCTCCCTCTGCTGGCCCAGGGGAGCCATCTGCCCTGACTGTGCTCTCTGAGACTGGCCCCTGGAGCTGGACTCCCTGGCCCCTCCCCGTCCCTCCCTCACCCTCCCCTTGTCCTCACCCTCCTTGCCTACCCAGTGTCCTGGAAAACTGTATGGAAGCACAGCCCGCTCCCCAGCACACTGGGTCCCCAGCCCAGCCAGAACCAGATGCAGTGGTGACATGGAAGCTGCGGAGCTGGGTCATCCACGGTGGCCCAGTCCAGATGCCACTCAGGAGGGAGCTGTCACAGGCTAACTGCAGAGGCAAGAGCACCACACCAAGTAGAGCAACTCAGTGAGATGATGTGCATGTGTGTGCGCACACATGCATCCAGTACACACTGGCGTGCAAATAAACGCTGTTCCCTCAGGCCAGGGAGCCACTTTGGTCCCTCCGCACCAATGTAGAAAGGCATTATGCAGCATACCTGCAACAAATGCTGATGGGCAAACACGCACACACCAAGTCTTGGGAGGTGGAGAGGAGAGGAAGAGAGTGGAAGGTGGAGGAAGGGGGGCTGGAAGAGGAGGGAGAAGAGCACTCTGGGAAATCCCAGCTTCTCTGCACGCGGTTCTGCCTTCCAGCCTCTCAATAACCCTGGCAGGTGGATGGCCTCATTCTCCCTTTAGACCCGTAGAAACTGAGACTCAGGAAGATCGAAGGGCTTGCTGGAGGCCACACAGCTCCTAACGGCCAGGGGGGCATTTGAACGCAAGTGTGTCTGACCATCAGGCTGGAGTGAGGTGAATCAGCAGGAGCTCCTTGTGGGAGCTGAGCAGGCCCACCAGGACTCAGGGATGCTGGAATGCTCCCAGGGCTGGCTCAGTGCTGGGATCTCCGCCATCTCGTGGCCCTGGCCAGCGGTGACCTAGCGTCCTGGGCCAACAACCCCATTCCTGGTGTGGGCTGGCCTGGTCAGCTCTGGGTGGTGAGAGTTGGTGACAAGGTGGAGTCCTGGGCTCTGGGCCCTTGGCGGAATGATTAGCAAGATGAAGATGGTTTTCAGGGTAACCACACCTCATCCACACCTTAAGCCCCAAGAATCTCTCCACCCGGGTCACTCTCATCAGAGAGGAAATGGTCAGCTAGATTACAGCACAGCAAAACATCCAGACTAATCCTTCTTGAATGATTCGTGCTTTTAAAAAGTTTTCAACCCCAAAATAAGAGTATTTAATAATGAAATTTCAGACTCAGAGACAAATCGATCAATGCACATTGTGTTTGTGTGTCTGAGTCCACAGCTGCAATCCACGAACATGCATTAGGTGCCTCTGTAAGTGTGGGGATGACGCCTGAATATAACAGGCCCCGCTTCAAGGGGTTCATGGCTCGGTGGAGAAGACAAACATGCAAATGTAGGCAGCCCTAAGGTGTTCCGGATGCCGTGAGGGAAGTGATCCAGATAAATGTGAACACCAAGGAGAACTGGAGGGGCAGGTTCCACCTGGGGAACAAGCGGAGTTGGAAAAGACTGCAGAGGAGAGGGCGGTTTGGGTTGGGGCACCGTAAACTGAGGCTGGACCACGGAGGGCCTTGGGCCCAGGCTAAGAAATAGGACTTCGCCCCATGGGCAATAGGGAACCGCTGAAGGAACAGGTCGGTCTTTGTCATAAGGACATGGGAATGATCAAATTCAACAGGACACAAGATCAAATGCACTGTGGAAATGTACAAGGGGGCTTCTAAAGGCTGATCCAGGTTTGGACCCTGCCCAAGGGCTGGAGACACGCCTCATGCACGCCCACTGCTCCAGCGGCCCAGTTGTCGAGTCTGGATGTCCCCTGACCCGACCCCTCCTGCCTGGTGGAAGACACCTTCCCTCTGTCCACCAGGAGAAAGGGCAGTAGGTCAGGGCTCCGAGCGAACCGCTCTGTAAATATGAGAGAGAACGGCCTTCCATGGGAGGGACTCCCAGTGGTTTTGTCCTGTGTGTGTCCTTGGGGAGAGACGTTGCTCAATCGTTTTCCGTTCTCTGCCTGAGCACTTTTATCATCACAGCAATGCAATGATTTAGGGCCCACAGGATTTGAACGGGCCCAGCCCATGAACAGAACTACAGGCACTGCGGTGTTTGCACTTTAACACGTCAACATATCATGGAAAGAGTGTGGTTCTGGAGTGAGACGGGTGGGGGGCGGAACAAAAATCTCCCCTCTGGCACTAACGAGCTCTGTGACGTGGGAAGAGTTACTTAACTTCTCTGCTTCAGTTCTAATCAACAAAATGAAGATAAAAATATTTGCATTTTAGGGTGTTTTGAATATAAAATTCAGTAAGGATATAAGCGTGTGAGGAACTGTGAAGGCTGCGCAACGTGACCTGCTTGCCTGTAACACTTCGTGGCTGCTGACAGAAGCCGCGAGGCTCCTGGGTCCAAGACGGAGAACTTTGTTACCCTCAGCACAACAAGGGCATGAGCATTAGCACGTTGCATCAGTTCTCCTCGTCCCCCAGTCCCACGTGGCAGTGTGGACAGTCCCAGACGGATGCTTGCCCACATGGCAGGTTGAGTTCCAGAAGAGGAGCCCTGAGCTAGCGAAGCAGAGACTCTCAATGGGGAGCGAGCAGGCCTGCCCTCTGCTCCGGGGGAGGCCCTTCCTCCATCTTCCAAGGCTGCTTGCTACACAAACATCCCTGAAAAGGTAGTCCAGAGCAAAGGGCAGGTCGTGCCTCACTCGCAAGATATGAGAAGTGTGAGAAGCCCATGGAGAGCAGAGCGTCTGGCCCGCGAGCGCTCAGGAGACACTTGTTGAATAAACGTGCACATGCGTGTACCCCTGGCAACACGCGAAGTAACTGGGCTCAGAGCCCTTTAAAGCACCCTGCCTTCTCACCAGCAAGCCGGAAAGCATCTTCCACTTCTTGAGACCTATGAGGGAGTTTCAAGCAGAAAGCTTTTCTCCATCCCTTTGCGTGAGAGAGAGGGCTGCAGGCTTGGGTGTTTTTATTGGTTTGCTATCACATAACAAATCAGGGCACACACTGCGGGAATGTCGCAGTCTGTGGATGAATTCAGACCCCCGGAGCCCTGGCACTGAGGCTGCACAGAATTCGCCAGCCTCTATTTCTAAGGTCCTCCTGTGATCCAAAAATCTCTTCTGGCCAACATTAAAGATCTTTAAAGATGCTTAAGATAAGCAGTCCTCCTGGTCTTTAACTTCAAACCAAACACTCTGGCCACCTCTTAGTTTTCAGATAGCTAAAATTATTATTCTTTTTCTCTCCAAGTCAAAAAGTACTTAGCAAGCAGTTCTATATTCAGCGCTCTCAACATGAGCACTCTGTGGACCTCGGAGATACCCCAGGGGCAGGCCGTGCCTTCCTCCAGCGAAGGAGCATTGAATTCACAGCTGTTGTCCATTAGACATTGTCCTCTATGGGTGACAAGTGGAGACGTCAGGACAGGATGATGGTGAGCATCCGGACCTCAGCATCCGGGCAGTGATGCACCTTCGTGCATTCCATCATTCTTTCCACACATGTTCTCTGGGTTTACGCTACACTGCAGGCACAGTGCCAGAGATTTAGAGGCGAGCCAGGCCCAGCCACTGCCCTGGAGGACACTCACCACAATAGAAAACGTGTTCAATCTGCTCAGGCTGTGAAAGTCCACAGTGGAAGGAGATCTTAAGGCCTGAGTGAGGTCAGGGAAGGATCCTTGGAGGAGGAATTCTGAGCCTGGTTCTGAAGGAGTGAGCCGGATGAAGGGGTGAGAAATGCAGAGAAACAGAGGTGCGTGTAGAAACTTCCGGTGTGCTGTTATACCTGGAACGTGAGTCCTGTGCAGAAGTGAACAGGATGAGGCTGGATCCAGAGACTACAAAGAACCAGGTAATGGGGGGTCTGGCTGCCATTCTTTAGGGCCTGGATGTTGCCTTGTGAGTGGGAGAGAGACCTTGGAAGGACTTACAGGAGTGAACAGGGCGCAGATATGGTCAGGTTTGCAAAACATGTTAGCAGTTAACATTGAAGATGAGTGAGAGGTGTACTCTGGAAGAAAGATGGTCTAGAAATTGCTGAGGCCTGAATAGAAAAAAGCACCCTATAACAGATCCCTTAGGACAGAAGCAAAGCCCACTTTTGACACAACTGTGAATCCACCTGACTCTGCCTTGGTTACGGGAGGCCGTGTGTGCAGAAGACCATAGCCGCTGCAACAGAAGTGCAGAATAGATCTGTTGGGTTCATGGATGAAGACTGCCCATCCGCCTTTGTCACTGAACTCTGCACAAGGTCTTCTGACCTCTGAAGCAAGGTCTTCAGCATCCTGTGGACACATTTTCTGCTCCTCTGGGACAAAAGATACCTGGCTAGAATCCAAGAGGGGAAACACAAACGGGTTGAGAAGGGTTGCCTCTTACAGCCTGCCGACAGGGCATTTGAGACGCCCAGGGAAGGCATTCCACCTAAATTTTCAACCTCAAGTAAACCAGAAATTCCACAATTCAAGTTTTATTCTTTAGGATGAAGTATTGCAAAGCCCTCGGCCACACACATCCTTCCAGGCACGGGGGAAGCAGAGGGAAGAGCGAGGCTCTGCACAACCCTCTTCTCTGTGCAGAGGACTCAGGGCACCGGAGTCTTGGGGTGGGACAGCTGGGCATGTTTGCGGAGGGCAGGATGGAGGCAGGAGGCCGGAAAAGGTAGATGTTTCTTAATTCATTGATTTACAAAGGCTCAGCTCTGACACCCCTCTCAGGTCGGAACTCCACCCTGGCCCACATAGGACTATGATACAGAAAGGAGGCAAAACAACCAACTCCACACAAGGCCACAGAAACCAATATGGGTGCTGATGTCCAACCTTCTAATTTCCCTAGGAGAAGACATGGGGTCTTGGAGACTCCGGAGGGGGCAGGCTCACATTTGTTGTAGATACCTGCACCCGGGCAATGCTGGCACCTGCTCACCACTGGGCGCCTGTGGACGCCCTCCCACCGCCTGTGTGCCTGGCAGGCATCGCCAGTCGATTATAACGCTCTCCCACTCTGCCAGGCTGAGCGCCACCATCCTCCCCACACCCCACTCCAGGCGGCCTCTGCCAGACCCAGCTGCGGCCTGACCTTTGAAGTGAACCTGTTGCTGGCTTCTTGCAGTTGCTGTCGCTAGCTGAAGGAGACAGTTGCTTCCTGGGAGAGGACGTGGGGCAAGGGCAGGAGGCTGTCCTCTTTGAGCCTGGACTTCCTCATCAATAAAAAGGGAGGAAAAGCCCGCCATCCCTTCCTTATGAAACTGCAGAACGGGCCAAGGCCATGAGACATGGAGCTGCCCAGGAGGGACAAGGAGCCTTCTGCCACAGGTCTTCTTCCACTCCTTTCAATGCCCTCTTGAAATGTACCGCCAGAAAGATATTATTTTTCCTTGTTTATATGAAGGGTTTTCTCACCCACTCACAGATATTTTTGAGTTTCAAAAAGAAAACAAGGCTGGAGTGTTTGAACAGCCGAGCTGAGCTGGAATTCTTGGCACCCACCAGCAGCTGCCCCCCAGGGAGGTGGAAGAAGTTCTCTGACTCGCTCATTCCACCCACTATTAATCACCTGCCATTGAAAGGTGACTCCAAGAGGAAAAAATGTGCCCTGGCATTACTACTCAAAGAAACACAAAAATAAAATGCATGCGTACCTCACGCTTGAGCCTGCTAATGACTGCAGAGCCCGTCTAACAGAGTCTTACTGAGGCCACCAGGGGCCCCGGGGCACCCACCGGGGAGGGCGGGCATGAGCGTACCTTCGAGGGCAGTGCACTTGGCAGTGTGCTGAGAATCTTGTAAATGTCCACTTTCTTTGATCCAGAAATTCCACCTCTGGAAGTCTATACTGAGAAAATATCCTGAAATACACACCAAGACTTGAGTTTAAGAAAAGGTCCATAATAGCTCTATTTACAGCAAGGAGAACGTGGAACTGTTTAAGTGTTTATCATTAAGTGAATGTTAAGAGAATTAGGATGCAGACTCGCAATTAGATATTCTGCAGCAATCAAATGATGTTATGGGGAATTTTTAACAGGTTAGGGAAATGCTTGAGGTATAATGTTAAGTGAAAAACATTAAAATACACAATATACCAGTTCCAAACTCAGGCAAGCTAAAAAGGCTCAGAAAAGCTCGGGAAGCCCACCCCCGTACTAATGTAACTACTCAGGCTGCTAAGACCATCGAGAGGCGTTTCCACCGGAATCGAGGAAGCTTTTCTGAGACTCCGGCCCTTTGGAGCTTCAGTGCAGCCTCCGCCCTCCTTGCCCTCAGGATGAGGTGCCTTCATGGGCTCCCTCACCCTGCCCTCCACCTCCTGTCAAAGTGTCCATAGGTGGCACTGCAAGGCCCCCAAGTCCCCTGAGAGTCTGCAGACCAGGCCTCTCCCTCTCTGCATAATCCTTAATCCAGAGGGCCTCAGCTCCTAAGCAGAGGTTCTTCAGTGACAGTAATAGCCACGGGTCATTGTTTTCTGATATTTTCCTCCTATCAAGTACTTTTCCAAATATTCTGCCAAAAATATACAATCAGAGAAAAAGCAGTATAAATTAAATGCACCTCACCCAAGAATTGGCATTGTTGTAAATGCAGAGTATTCTATAGCCCATCCTCCCCGCTGAGCCCTGGGGCTGTGAACCCCTCTGCAAATTCCCCTCGTGAGGGCTGTCTACCCAGGAGGGGTGGTCTCTGGAACCAAACAGAGAAACAGTACAGGAGTGTTGCCCAAACTACAAAGGCACACGGAAAGTGCTCGAGACCCAGGCCCGGCCACACTGCTCGGTAGACATGTCATCCATATTGGGAAACTGACTGGGTGTGGGGCTGGTGAGATGGGAGACGACCAGGAGGCTCAGCTGCTGGAAGGCACAGTGGGGGTTCTACAGGCCAGCTCTCTACTGAACAGACGGGAGACTGAAGGGAGACGGAGTGAGGGCTTGTCTGATGCAACACCACGCAGTGGAGGTGAGCCATGACTAACATTTCTAAGTTTACTGAGCACCTATCATGTACTCAGTACGCTCTATTAACCCGTTTAATCCTCACAACAATCCTTTGAGGTGGGTGTTGTTCTTTTCTCTCCATTTCACAGATGAGGAAATTGAGACACAAAGACATTAGGAAGCTCATCCAGATTGTGTAGCACGACGTGGCTGAGGCAGGATTTGAATGTAGGTTTCATCCTGTGCACTTAATCATTACACGATTTTTTGGAAACTGCTGATTCAGAAGGGCTACGCTGCATTTCTAGAAGCCTGCAGTTGGTGGGCCTGCAGAACTGCTCTAAGGGTGCCCAGATGGCCATCCCGTCCAGCATGAGGTGAGGGTGTGCATCTGCAGCCCTGACCAGCCAAGCCAGCATCCCTGTCTGCTGAGAGCTGGTATTTATTCCAACTGATATAATGCTTTCCCAAGCAAACTCCCAGAGGCCAGGCAAACACATTCTCAGAGATACCCAGCAAGTTATCCGTTCTTTAGGATTTCCCCGCTTCATCAGGGATGTCTGCATGGGATGGAGTAATGGAAGAGGGAAGAGACTGCCTTCCAGAAAGATCCTACCTGGATGCAGACACTCAATTCTCAGGATAACAGGAAACCCGAGGGATGGTGTTGTCCAGGAGCCGAGTCAGGGAGCTTTTTCATGGCCATGGTAGAGCAGAACTTTGTGGGGCCCTGAGGGGGCAGAACACCACCTTACACCAGGGCAGGAGAATGCGCCCTCACTCCAAGCCCCAGAGCACGTGGAGAGAACGTCCCGTTGCCTGCTCCTGTGTGCACACTGGGTCTGCAGGCATGAAGGTCAGCTCTCAAGGAGGCCACAGAGACGGAGACACTGATAGAGAGGAACCCCGAAATGCAACACAGCTTGCTAAGTAAAGGGACAGAGGGGATGACAGGATGTTTCCACACATGACCCAGAAGAGAATGGGATGGGGAAGAGAAACAAAGGAAAAGGGAAAGGATGGAAGGGAAGAGAAGGGTTGGCCGAGCAAAGCTTCTTAGAGGAAGAACTCTGCTTGTCAGTCTGGAAAGATAAGTAGAAATTACTGAGTTATCAATTATTTGCATTAACAAAGGGGAATTTCAGACAGAGGTGGGTGACGGGCAGAGGTGGATGTGGCATACCCAGGGTCCTAGGAGAATGCTCACGAGCAGCCTTGAGAGTCAAGCGAGGAAGTGTGCATTTGGTCTGTAATCAATGGGCCCCTGTGGAAGACTCTGAGCAGGGGGTGGCCCAATCAGATTTATGACTTACAAACATTACTTTTAGTGTCATGAGAGATGGACTAGACGGAATCTTCCCCCTCCACAGGCCAAAGTGATGGAAAGTCTCACCACTTTTTAAATCTCTAACTGGGAAAAATACATTCTCTCTAGAAAAGAAGTTAACAGCATGCGAACACCTTCCCTGGGTGTCTCTCCTTGTCTCCCTGGGTAACTCCTTAACCCTCACCTACTATACGTTAGCACCCACCAACACAAAAATGCCCACAGCACGTGAGCCTCAGTCCCCTTCTCAGATTAGGTGACAAAGAAAATCTAGGCCCCAAGATCATGCAGCACAGAAAGGTCATTTAATTTATTATTAACATCATTTTTATATGCTTTTAGAAGTAATGGCTCCAGTCAAGACGGAACGAGTAAATGCCCTCCTTAGATGCATCACCTCTATTCTAAACATCTGGTAATAAGAGATAAAGCAGAAAACAGAGAAGGCAGCCTCAAAAGCGAGAAAGACATTTCTGTGGAGTCAGAAAAGGAATAGAGATGCAGAGAGGCTCTGGCTTGCTGGCTCAGAAACAGCTCTGGCTGGGGACCAGGAAGTAAAGGCCTGAGAAGGGAGACCCAGAGTTCAGAGATCAGGAATTTTAGAGAAAACTCACCTCCTGAGCACGAAGACGGATGAGCAAAATTAAGTTCACACCTTGACACACCCTATTGAAACCACAGAAGAGTGGGGAAAAGAGACATTGTCTCCAAAGGAATAACCGCCAGGCTAACAGTTGACTTCTCAACAGCAGCAAAGGAAGTCAGCGGGCAATGGATTATCTGAATGTGTGAGTGAAAATCACCCGGGAAGTGACAGATGGAAAAAAAAGAAGTCAGGTGCTGAAAGGTATACAGAGGATTGAGTAAGGAAATCTAACATACATCTAGTCAGATTTCTAGAAGAAGAGAGAAATGGAAAGAGGCAACAGCTAGCTGGGAATTTCCCAGAATTAACAGAAGACACCAATCTTCAGAATACAGAAATCTCATAGATTCCCAAGATGAAAGCAAAGAGCTCACACTAGGCCCATTGTAGTAAAATTGCGAAACAGTGAACACAATGAGTATATATTAGAGGTAATGAGAGAGAAAATATAGATTGAATTTAAAAATATCAACAATTATTTTGACAGATAACTTCTCAAAACTAAAAAGGAAACCATAAAAAATGAAATAATACTTGCAAAGAGAAAGTAGAGAAAACTTCAACCTGGAATTGTATACTTATCAAAACTATCTTTTAAGAACAAGAAAAAAGAAAGACATTTTCAGACAAATAAACTCTCACCAAAGGAAATTCTAAAATAATTCAAAAAGAGGAAAGAATCTCAGATGGAAAGTATAAGATGCAAGATAAAATAATAAACAAAAATGTGGTAAATATATAAGGAAATCTAAACAAAAGCTAACTTTATAAAACAATAATAATAATGTCTCATGAGCTTAGAAAAGTGAAACAACTAAAATATTGGATGTCCACACCATATTTAGAAAGGGTAGTTAAAATTAAAATATTCTTGGGTCTTGTTTGGGAAAATGACAACAATATTAATTAAATTTTGGCTTTGATAAGTTAAATATACATATTAAATAAAATAACAGAAAAAAGTATAAATTCTAAACTAGAGGCAAAAATGGAGTGAGAAAAAATATTCAATCAATTCAAAATAAACCAAGAAAAATAAACATAGAAAAGGTCAGACAGACAAAAAGTATAAAGTAGGTTATTGGAAATCAATCCAATTACATCAGAAATATAATAAATGTAAATTTATTACACTCCATTTAAAATAAGAGATTGTCAAAATAGAAAAGTAAAACAGAGGCTATTTATAAGAAACAAAACTAAAACATATTGACACAGAAAGAATAAAACTAAAACAGTAAAAAAAAAAAGAAATCCTGCAAATATTGATTCCCCCAAAAGCTGGGATAACACCTATAAACTTAGATGCATCTAAAAATATGGTCTCGAAATACATAAAGCAAAAACTGACAGAGCTGCAAGGAGAAATAAACCAATCCAGAATTATTTTAGGAGTTATTGACACAACTGTTTGGGGAAAAGCTAAATTAAATAAGCAAAAAAAAAAAATACCCAAAAAACCAGAGACATGAAAGATTTGAAAAATAAATCAATCTTGATATGACAGAGATTAGATGGATAGATAGATAGATAGGTAGATAGATAGATAACCAGTTAATATTCATGGCATTCAACGTTGAAAAATGCACATTCTGTTCAAGTGCACATGGAATAGTCACTAAAAAAAGTACACGTGGGATATTTACAAAAATATTTACTTTTAAAGGATTGGTATCCAGGTATCTTACAAAGTACATTCTCTGACCACAATGTAATTAAGTTAGAAATCAATAACAAAGATAATTACTATACGTATGTAAATTCAACAACATACTTCTGAATAACACCCGAGTCAAAAAAGAAATCATAATGGATATTAGAAAACACTCAAAACTGGAAGATAGTAAAAGATTGCATATCAAAATGTAATCGGATGCTAATTTTATATGTAGATGCAATTTTATAGCCTTAAATATTAATATTAGGAACAAGAGAGACTGTACGTAATGACCTAAGCATCTGACTTGCGAAGAACAGAACACACCTAAAGAAAATGGGAAGAAGAGTGTACTAAAGACGAAGGCAAACATGAGTGAAAAATAAGCTCATACAATCGAGAGAAAAATAACACCAAAGACTGGTTATTTGAAAAGACCAATTTTAAAACCTGAGGCGGAAGTAATCAAGAAAGACATGAGAGAAGCCATAAATAAATAGGAGTAAAACAGAAAACATAACTTTCTTGCAGATATTAAAAAAGCAATACAAGGATATTATGAGGAACATTATAACAATAAAGTTGAAAACTTAGATGAAATGTACAAATTCATAAAAAATATAACTTACCAATATACTGAGGAAAAGTGAAAAACAGAAATTCTGAGTGGTCCTATAATCATTAAAGAAAGCTCACCAAGTGTTAAGACTGTCCCACAGAGAGACCACGAGGTCCACGGGATTCCTCAGAGAGCTATACCAAACATCCACGAGATACACGATTCTGTTTCACTCAGACTCTTTCAGAGAAAAGGCACTAGCTCACTTATGAGGTGGGCATAAACGATACCAGAACCCAACCACAACAGTGTAAGGAAATAAAATTACAGACACTCTGTGTTTCATGAATATAGATGTAAGAAATCCTTAAAAATATACTAGCAAACTGAATCCAGCAATAGATATGAAAGCTTAGATATCATGACCACACTGAGTTTATTCTAGTAACGCGCAGTTGATTTAACACTTAAAAAAATCAATAAATGAAAGTCATGATTAACAAAGGAAAAATGTCATAGGCTTATTTATCAGATTCAGAAAAAGCATTTGATAAAATGTAGCATATATTCATTATAAAAATCCTTAGCAAGCTAGAAATAGAAGGAAATTTGCTCAACCTTATAACGAAAACATCTTATATAAGAGTGACAAGTGGAAAATGTTTCCTTAAGACTAGGAATAGGTAAAGGACCCACTCTCATCACTTACCTTGAACATCACACGGGAGGTCCCAGCTGGCCTAGTAAGGCAAGGAAAAAAAATGTCATTGGTCAAGAAGAACCCAAACAGTCATTATTTGCAAATAATATAACTGTCCTTATAGAAAACCCAGAGAATTTACAGATGAATTATTGTATTAATAAGAGAGTTTATAAGATTACTGGATACAAGATTAGTTTTTTTAAACTGAATTTCTATATACTAACAATAAATGTTTAAAAAAAATGTTGCTTTTATAAGTATCATTTAAGATTGTCTCGAATATGAAGTCCACAAAAAAAATCTAACAGAAGACATAGATGACCTCTATGGACAAAATTAGAAATTCAATTAAAAGACATCCAAGACTCTCAGTTATTTCCGTCTTCACTGCATTCCAATCAAAACACAGTAGTGGTTGAGACTCCCGTTGGTTTTGCTGTGTTGTATCTATGGTTGTGCAACCGGATGTTTCTAATATTTGCTTGGAAGAGCAAAGAGTAGGAATGGCCAAGATAGACCTGAAGAAGAAAACCAGGCGAGGAGACTTGCCCCGTCCCATCCTAAGGGTTCGTACAGATCTCAGGTAAGTAGGGAATGAGACAGTGGGGCAGGAGGGGAGAAAAGGGCAAATGGAGATGAACAGAGAATCAAGAAACAGACCCGTACAGGAAACCTAGTTTACGACAGAGCTAGCATTGCACTTGCATGAGAAAAATTGGACCTTTGAGGAAATAAAGAATACACAGATTCCATCTATCTTTCCCTTTATTTGGACTTGTTACTCGCCGTCATTGGTGTGGTGTCTCTGAGACCACAGGAGAGGCATGGCTCTGGGGTGCTGGTGAGTCTGAGCGGATGACAAGGATGGTTCTGCAACCAGTGGAAAACCACAAACAGGATGTGGCTGCTGCCACGGGAGGGGACTGTCATTGCTGTGGCAAAGAGGCATTGTTGGGGGACGCTCCCAGGGACAGGGAGGCCACAGGAAACAAGGAGCGAGCCTCTTCTGTCCCCTGCAGCCCTGCAGTCGCCCCACAGCGCCCCTGATTGGTGGATCCTAACAAGGAGCAGCTGGCAACGCAGACGGTTTGCAGAGTCCTGACCTCAGCATCACAAGCTGAAGTATAGACAGGATGGTTTGGGGCTGAGAAACAAGCGCTTGATATTAAACTGGCACGATCACAAGATTAAGAGTCCCAGAGACATGGGGCCTTGGTTTCCTCTGGTTTATTCCCTGTTTGTCTGTGCCTCTGTCCACATTTTGCTCCAAGTTGTTCTTCATGTCAGGCCTTTCCTCAGACTCCCCACCACGACCCTGCTTATTCTTCAAGGCACAAGCCAAATGGTCACCCCATCCAGAGTGCTTCCCCGGACACCGTGGGAGCTCGGCTCCAGGCACTCACCCTCTCCTTCAGCCTGCGCCTTCTCAAGGCAGGTGGAGGGCCCTGGGACATCAGCAGGCTGGGGGCACGTCACCAGGACTCAGGCTCGGGTCAGGGGCTGCAGTCCTGACGTGTGTTGGGGAAACACGGTCTCTTCCCGCCTGATGTTAATATAGGCCCGAGCCCAGCGGGGCTGAATGGAAAGAAGCCTGTGCTTTGCTCTAGCAGTGCGTGGGCAAGACTCCTCCTGAGACGGGTCAACCAAAGCACCCATCACTGTCAAATATGGCTCCACCACGTCCTGCCTACCTGGAAGCCCCCGCTGTCCATCTTCCCAAAACACCGGGGGACCATTAGCATGAGGACCAATACCACGTTTGCTGCAAGGCCGCACTGAGTCAGCGAATGAAGCAAAGCAAGCGAAAGCAGTGCGTTACAGCAGTCGGTGCTGCCGGTTACGGAACCCAACCCCAGCTCTCCCCGCCACTCCCAGGGCAGGAGGAGCGCAGAGGACACATCAACAAAAGCCATGGCAGCAGTGACAATGACAGGAACAAGAGCAAGCTATTATTTAATGTGCTGAGGACTACACTTGATAAGCATTATTTCATTTCATTCTCACAACAGCATCAGGAGATAAACATAATCAGCCTCACCGGAGAAATTAAAGCTCTGAGACTCAGGGAGTAAATCATAAAACAAACAAAAACGCCTGCCCAGGGTGACAGAGCTGGTAAGTGGCACTGGGGGAGACTGTCCTCAGCAATCAGTTCAAGCTCAAGGCAACGACGGGACTGGTTCTCCTAACAAATCCGCTGACCCGCGGCGCTGTGTGAGGCAGCCTGGGCCGCTGGAACACAATATCGTAGACTGGGGGCTTAAACAGCGTTTATTCCTCACAGCTCTGGAGTGGGGCCTTCCGAGACCAGGGAGCCGGCACGGTCAGGTTCTGCGGAGCGCCCGCTGCCTGGCCTGCATCTTCACACAGTGGAGGGACAAAGGGCCAGTGAGAGCCAAGCTCTCTGGTCTCTTAGAAGGGCTCTCATCCCATCAAGCGGGCCTCACTCTCCTGACCTCGACAGCGTGTTCAGGGTTTGTCACCCTCACACATGCCACTTTGGTGTATCGATTAAAATAATCAAGCCAAAGGCACTTGAAAAACAGCAAATGCAGGGAGAGGCTTTCTCTGAATTCCTTTGTCTATCTAAAGCCAGACCCTCCTCCAAAAGGAACTCGGTGGCCTCAGATGCCCTCCCTGGGAGTTTCATCAACCTCGTCACAGGAGAGGGCACTAGAGGTCACCACCACACCAGACCAACTTTGTCACAAACTAAGACACTTCCCGTCTGTCCTTTTCAGGGCCCAGTCACCTTTCCTGAAAATCCGCCACCCTCCTCTCAGTGGCGTCCGTCCCCCGCCCCTTCCCACGGAGATGGCACACGAGCTCTCGAATCGCACTGCTGCTTTTGAGCATTCACTTGTTTTCCTGAGATGCTCCTGTGCACATAATATTAAAAATTAATACATTTGTATACCTTTCTCTTATTAATTTGCCTGCTGTAAGATGATTTTATAGACCCAGCTACTGAACCAAGGAGGAAAGAGGGAAAATCCTTCTTCCCCTGCAACCTCATCTAGCCCTGCTTACCTCCCAAAGGCACCATCACACTGGGAGTTACGGCTTCAACACGCGAATTTGGGGTGAACGCAAACATTTAGATCACACAGGTGAGTTCCTCCGTCTCTCCCTATCAGAAATGTCCCAGAGCCTGCCCCACACCCAGCCCTTCTTCAGAAACATGCCCTCTCCCACCCTTCTCTGAGATTTACCGAGGAGCCATCGTGTTCACGGAGACTCACTCTGTGGCTACAGTTGATTGGTCCAGGGGACCCAAATCAAGTCAATCAAGGAACACACAGAATTTAGAGGTAGGAAACCTACTTTCCGGAGAGTGAGGTGCGGGCAAATCAGCAGCATTACAGACGCAGGTGCCAACGCCTGGGTTCCCTCAACCCCACCTCCCCTCCAGCTCCCTTCTGCCACGCAGAGTCTAGAGAAGTCAGCCAAGGGGATTAAACTGCTTACTGTGCATTGTTCCAAGGCAACTCACCAACAAAATATAAATAGCTCAGCTAACACTGGCAACAGCCGGCCGGAAAGGCAGGCAGAGGCCATTGATAAGCTGGCTGCAGAATCTCAGGCCTGAGAATGTCACCCCAAGTACCCTAAGAGCAGAAAATGCCCAGATATATAATGGGGCCGCCTGCTGAGCAACAGGTGGGGGTGAACGTGGTGAAGCAGGGGCTGCAAGAGGCTATCTGAGCTGGCTAGATTCAGTCAGTAAGTATTGAGCAGGTCAAATCAAATCAAATCAAATGAAGTCACCCCCAATCTCAACCTCTTTATGAAGAGAGAAGAGGCTTGGGAAGGGAGACAAGAGTGAGTGACCACGTTTCAGCTGTTCTCAGGGGGAGCAGGAGAGTCTGCAATCATTTATTCAAAAATAAAATAAATAAATAAGCACTGCCCTCAAGGAACAGAGAAAACCTAAAAAGGAAACACACAGGTGGAGAATGTCCCAGGGACTGTCCTGGTGGTCATCGCCCTTGACTCTCAGACCCATAACAGACTGTGCAGCACCAGCCCCTCGAGGCCTGCCCGCCGCGCTGCCCCCACCCCAGCTGAGCCCGCTTTCCTACAGAGCCGCAGCCTCTCCCCGGGAGCTGCCAGGGCAAGAAGCCTCATAAGTGCCCAGTCATGGTTATGCTTTGGGGACACAAAGGAGGGCCCTTGCTCCATGCTCAGGGAGGAGAAGGAGGGGAGGGTCAGGGCAGTGGCCAAGGCAGGCAGAGGACAACAAACGTGACCAGCAGACAAGGCCACGGCTCCAGAGATTGGACAGGAGGCAACCAGGGCGGATCTGCAGGACGCTGGTGGTCTCTGGGGTTCTCAGCAGCACCAGGCAGCACTGGGCAGAGTGACCATGGAGACCCTGGGGTGCTCCACAGTCTTGCCTTCCATCCTTCCTCACAGTGACCCCATAAGGAGCAATTTTCCACGAGAGCTGGGCCATCTGCTGAAGACCACCCAAAAGCTCGCAGGGCGTACCAACGACGTGAGATCACAAACATGAGAAGACCACAAACGACACTCCTCGTGTGGCCCAGGCTGAGCTGCCAGACCAGGGAGAGCCTGGACTACGCACCTCCCTCCTGAGAACTCAGGCCCTTGTGCCAATTCAGAGTCACACAAGGAGACTGAGCGTGGGGGCTAGAGAGAGAAACGGGAGAAGCTGTTGGCCAGCACGGGATGGATCGAAACCTCTGGCCCTTCTCAGCAAATCAGGTGTAAAACCCACATGGCAAGTCGGGATGAGGGGCAATGTGTGCAAAGAACCCCCACACGGCCTGGCACATAGTGGCTCTCACAATTGGGTGGCTATTAGTTCTTCCTGTGGCTCAGCACTGCCGCTCGGAACGTCACCTGGGGACTAATCAAGCCCCTGATTGCCCCAGGGTCCCAGGAGAGCACCCCCAGATGCCTGTCTTCCTCCCACGGGATCAGCCTGCCTTTGCCTCAGTGGACTCAGTGGCCCAGTGCTCCTTGGGACTCCCAAGCCTGGCCATGAAGCAGGATGCCGACCCCCCAGCATCCCCATTTCTATAAAAACATGTTCTCCAGTTGTTGTAAGAATTCCATTGTGAACCCCAACAGGGAGATGACAGAAATGAACCCTGAGGGGGTTGCATGGTGTGTGGGCCTGTCCAGCTGCCCCTCACCCTGGTCTTGGCAGGCAAAGCCCACTTTGCTCCAGAGGCAGAAAATGGCACAGAGTCCTGGGCGTGGGAGCCAGTCTTGGCCACCGACACGTGAAGGGACTTCTGCAGGAGACTCCAGGGGAAGGAGGGTTCCCTACTCCTAAGGAGTGGCTGAGAAGGAGTGCTCTTTCCTGTGGCCCGGAGCAGTGGTGGGCTCCCCTCATCCACCTGTGGGACATCACGGCCGGGAGGCGGTGGCTGAGGGCAAGGGTGGGAAGCACCTGGGTCCCCGAGGACCTCTGGAGCCAGTGGACTCTGGGATCAGCTCACTGTGCTTCTGCCGTGGCACATGGTGCATGCATGTCCTTCTTCTTAGCGCCACTTTTAGGCGGGGCTTCTTTGCTTTCAGCCCAAAGCAGCCTGAATGATGTTCGTTTGATGCTTGTCTTCAGATCCATCCTCCTGGCCCTTGTTCCCTGATCCCTGCTCAAGGGAACCAGTAGAATGGCCTTCTCCTCTGCTTCTCCCTCCCTGAGGGTGAGGCCAGGCCCCCACTTGTCCCCCTCTTGCCTGTCACAATGGCTTGGGACCCAGAAGAGTTAGATCAGGCAGGAGGTAAGAACCGGATCCGGGCCCCAAGCTGCAGGTGGTAATGTGCCCCTCAAGAAAGAGAACACTGTGAAATAAAATCCGACCCACCCCTTTCCCACTCAACTTCCTTCGACAGCCCACTATTTCCAAAAGGAAAAGCCCAAACTCGAGCTCCTTAATCAAGCCCCTCATGATCTGGCCCCACAAAGCACCCCACAACGTGTTGAAATGCGTCCTGGGCAGACTGGGAACTCAGACGCCAACAGAACATGGTCAAGGCTCTGGGGAGCTGCAGCTTTGCTCCACCAGGGCCTCCCGTGGGCACAGCACCCCAGGGCCTCCCCAGGGCCTCCAGGGAAAGCACCAGAACCTCAGGACAAGGCAGCCTTGAGAGGAGCAGTGAAGGATCAGTGGTTTTCCAGGTCAACCATAAAACGCCTGACACCACAGACAGGAGCCCCGGGGCCGCACTCCATCAGTCTGCCTTCACGTGGCTGTGTCTCCTGCCAGGAATCACCCTTCTCCAGGCCCGTGCACCCAATGCCTGCTCATCCTCCGACACCCACACCCACTCCTGCCCTCCCAAGCTTTACCCCCTCACTCCCTCCTGTGTGCCACGGAAGACTGAGGGTCGGCTCTTGCTATGGGCTTTCTGTGATGTCGTTCAGAGGCTTTATTCAGATGGCTGTCTGTCTCCCACACCTGAAGGACAGGGACGTATTTTTTATTCAGTTTTAAATCCCCAGAGAGCAACACAGGGGCTGCTGTAGACTTGGCATGTTATATGGGTTTGAGAAGAAAACTAGGAAGGCAGAGAGGAAGGGATGGAGGGAAGGAGAGAGGAAGGAGGAAAGAAGGAAGAAGGAAGGAAGGCAAGCCAGCCCACACTGCGGCTCCAATAGACTGGTCTCCTAACCCTTCCAGAAATTTGAGACATTTCCAACCAGGCATTAACACGTCAAGACCTTCACACCTTAGTGAAAATGAGTGTTGCATTTTCTCTTCTTTGAGGTCAAGGGGCAGTCAATCGCCTGGTTGCTCAGAGGAAGCCTGGTGAGGAAGCAAAGGCAGCTCCCGTGGGCTCTGAGGGTCAGGAAGGACTCCGCCCCCAGCTCAGGGCTGGGGCAGCGCCTGCCCCGCCACTGAACGTGAGGAGCCACAGCTCCTCGGAGCTCCGGTAGGGAAAGAGCAGCCAAGGCAGTGAAAGTCCTGACCGAAGAGCCAGCAGCAAGCTCCCGCAACTCCATCCTCACCCACGAGTCTTCGACAGGCGCCTCTAGGTGTCACCATGTCCCGGAAAGGGCAACCCAGGCTGAAGACTGGACACAAGGGAGAGGCGTGATCAGGGCAGGGGCGCAGGGTCCCTTGTCAGCGCTGATCACCAGCTTTCACTCTGGTTTTCCAGTTACCTGTTCAGAGAAACAGGGGGGCACCTCCAGGCAGGGTAATAACAATGTTGACAGTGAGGGCTCGTCGTGGGCCAGCCCTGGGCTACACGCTCTGATGTGTTAATTACAATAATCCTGGGGCCACACCTGACTCTGAGCTCCACCATAGCTCAGCCTGAGCAGACCCAGCCTGGAGCAGACTCTGGTCCCCACCAGGACCTGAAATCCCAAAGAGAAGGGCAGAAAGACTGCCACCTCCCACTGGAGGAGCGTGGATGCTCTCTGTCCTCATTCACTTGCTAGGCCCCACTGTGGTTCAGACCTCTCATCCATCAGCTGGAGTTCACTGATGTAAGTACTGATGTAAGTACTCCCCAAGTACTTGTGTCAAGGATGCACTGGGGAGAAACCAATGCAGACCTGGATGTGGAGGTGCATTGGGAGGCCTAGGCTGTTCAAGCTCTTTTCAGGCTGGGACATTTCTTAGACCTTTACCTCCTAAGTCTCTTTCCCCCTGGACCACTTGCCTCCTGGACTCCACAGAATAAGAGTGCCAGACCTAGCAAATAAAAATATATGATGCTCAATTAAATTTGAATTTCAGACAAACAGCAAAAATTTTCATATAAGTATGTCCTGTGTAATATTTCGAACATATTTTAAAATGAAAACTTATTTGTGTGCATCTGAAATCCTAATGTCACTGAGGGTCCTGTGTTGTGTCTGATAACCCCACTCCCGGCCACTCTCCTCCTGGATATGACTGTCTAGGCGCAGCAGCCAGGAAATCTGCCACTGTACAATCCCCTGCAAGGCTTCCAAAGAGTGGAGGCTCACCCTGTGAATGGAAGGCCTGTCCTATATAAAACAGAGATGCACCTTGTCATGCAAGTGTTTGCCGCTGACCTCAGGGGACACCATCCACACCAGGCCTCTGAGTGTGGAATGCCTGCTGCCCATCTCCCTCCAGGGCCCTGACTGGTGAGCAGAGCCGTGCCCATAGCTGGCCTCCCCAGAGTTCAGGCTCCACTCCTGGACTGACTGACCGGGCAAGAGCAAAGCAACTCCCTGGGCACAGCCCTGGGATGGGTCTGTTTACGTTTACAACTTCTCCTGGCTCTGAAGACCAAGGTTCTGTGGATGCAGTAGCCTCAGTGATCAGAGCCAGAGCAAAGAGGGAACAAAAACCATGTCACCCAGGGAGGAAAAAAGGGCTCCCTGCAGCAGGACCCGCCGGCCTGGACAGGAGCAGGGGAGGGGCAGGGCTGCAGTAAGTGGAGGAGGGGCTGGGCTGCAGTGAGAGAGGGGCGGGGCTGCAGTGAAGGAGGGGCGGGGCTGCAGTGAAGGAGGGGCGGGGCTGCAGTGAAGGAGGGGCGGGGCTGCAGTGCGGGGGCGCGGCCTCTCGCTGTTCTCAGTCGGCTCCTCCCTGCCGGCCCTCCCTTCCTCCTCTCCCACCTCTTGTTTGTCTCTCTTTTCTCACTTCCTGTGCAGCACTGTTAGCCTCTCACTTCCTCCTTGGTTTCCTCTCTTCCCACTTTGCTCTCTCCCTTTGGATGGCTCTGTCTTCTCACCGCATGGCTGAGAAGTCCTGAGACTCCTGTCCCCAGTGTGCCCTTAGGCTGCCGCAGCCCGTCCAGCTGGAGACGGTGGGGTATCATCCTCTCATGGAGCCCCAATGCAGTGTGCAGCCATGCGCGCGTGCTCAGAAACAGTGTGCGCGCGCAGGAGGTTATCTGGCCAGTTTGTCTGAGCTGCCAAGACATAGAAAACAGCATCCAAGCGATGGTGAGACGGATGCCACTCGGCAGCTTGTCAGAGGAGATCTCTGAGAACCATGACTGGGTGGTGGAGCCCCTCACCCACTTGTTGGGAACAGTTGGAAGGAAAGGGGGATATGAGGAAACTCTTTAAAGAGAGCACGGGGAGCGCCCGCCGGGAGTCAGAGGAGGGCTTAGCTCTCATTGTGAAGCCTCGTGTCCTGTGTTGGACTAGACGCTTTTTAATTACAGGTTAGAGACTTTGTGACTGGAGTGACCATAGGATTTTCTATTGCCTATAAGTGACCAGAAGGGGAATGAGCTCGGCAGGGAAGGCCGATCTTGTCTGCGCAGGAATAAAGGGCAACGGGAGACACAACTAGAGGGGCTTTCTATCGCCCCCCGCCCCCCACCCCAGGTCTGCGCCTTTGGTGTAAACACCACGTGGAGACTGCCTTGTGCTCAGAAAACTGCCCCTAGCTCCAGCTCCGGCTGGCAGGGAGTGGGGAGTGGGGACTACCCCCGCTCCTGACTGGGGCCCACTCAGTGTACACTCCCCCCTCCCCCCTCCGGCCCCTTCTCCTCCCTCCATCCCTCCTTCCAAGGAGGGGTTCCTGCGGTGCGGGGCTGGGCGACGTCCACCACACAGCCCCTCCAGGCTTAGCGGCTGTGATGAGGGCCTCTGGGATGGGGGAGGAAGCCACTGCTGAGCAGCCTGATCGGGGGAAAGGTCAGTTTATGAAAGTAGTCGGGGAACAGAGAGAGCCTTTCAATAAAAGAAATGCACCAATAAAAAGCTAGAGGAGGAGATGAAGATAAGTTTTGTTTTAATTTCAAAAGGCATAAAGTACAGGATGTGCAAGCCTCATCTTAGCTGGTGCATTGGGCTCTTGGCCGCAGCCCCGGAATTTCACAGCTGGAAAGGTCACTCTCTGGGTAGGAACCACCGTACGTACGTTCTCATCTCATCTTCATCGCCGCCCAGGACTCAAGGCGTGTCACCGCAGCCTTGGAGATGAGCAACTGCCCCCAAAGGTTAAGTGATCTGCCCAAGGTCCCTGGTGGGTGAGGCCATGAGGACCCTGTACCCACTCTGCAACCCGCCATGTCAGGCCTCCTGGGGGCTCTGGGAGGCACATCCACACTGTCTGCCCTGCCTGGCTGAAGAGCTCCCTACACACCCCTCACTCCCCACCGCTTGGAGTCCATCCTTTACTGAGAAATGAGCTGCTGTGAACGAATGCATCCAGGGGCTGGGGCCACGTGCCTGAATGGTGGACCTTCAGGCAAAATGACCATTTGCTCTGCAGTCTGAGCTTGGCTCTACTGAGTGGATCTGCTGCTAAATATTTGGCTGGTGTCATTTGTGTGGCTCCATTCAGCTGAGAGCCCAGATGGGCTGGAACATTCTGGAAGACTTCATTCACAAGCCTGGTGCTTCTGCGGGGGTGGCTGAGGCCCCTGGACTGTCTGGGGCTCTCTTTCCCTGGGGTCTCAGCATTCATGCTCTAGCCCAAGGTTCCCCACATGGCAGCCGGGTCCCAGGAAAGAAAAAGCAGGAGCTACAAGGCCTGTTAAAGCCTGGGTTTGGAAGTTGTGTGGTGTCGCTTCCACCTCATTCTACACCGCAAGTCGCGAGGCCAGTGGAGATTCAAGGGATGGGAAACAGACTCCGGGCTCCTGAGGAGGCGGCTCCTACGTGTGGAGAGGGGGGAACCGGCAGGGGCTGCTTCGGAGTCCAGCTTCCCCGGGCACATGGAGGCGAGGGTACAGTCGTTATGTTTAAAAAGAAAATGTCCTCACTAGTGAGAGGTGCATAGTCACATGTTGACAAATGAAGTGATGTAATGCCCCAGTCTGCCTGACGACGACCCAGGAAAAAAGCGAAAGGAGGTAGATGAAACAAGCTCGGCAAGTTCCAGAATCATGAAAAGATCGTCGATGGGCTTGTGGGGAATCATCGCACTTTCTCTACTTTTGCAAGTGTTTAAAAGTTTGCATACTATAACGTGAAAACAACCCAGTAAATAAGTAAAGCTGAGGAATTTGGGAGGGCATGGGGGCGGGTGTCTCTAAAATGGAGCTGGACTGGAGACGCTGAACTGGCTGACCTCTGAGGCTTCCCTGCCTCTAATGGGGGGATCTTGTTCCACCATAAATCCAAGAGCTCAGGAGAAAGAGGAGGGGGTTCCAAGCATTGGGTACATTCGGCCAGGGTGGGGACAGGAGGGAGCCGGGGGAGGCAGCAGGAGGGCCCTGCCTCACACCGGGCTCCATTCCGTCTGTCCTCCCCAGCACCAACCTGCCCAGCCTGATGCCCGCCATTCTGTCCTGTCTGTCCCTGCGCTTCGGGGCTCCAGGCAGCCTCTCTGACTGCAGCTCAGCCCTCTGCCAGCCCTTCTCAGGAGAGCCCTGTGGCCAGGCCACCTGGTCCCCAGACCTGACTCTCCCACATAGTGCCTGCAGGAAGCCCTGGTCATTTGAAAAACATTTGTTTTTTAAAAAAAAATGCCAGGTGGCTGCAACAGTGAACGGCAGTCTCTTCTTTCCCGGAGCCCACGTTCTAGGGACCCGGGAGGAGAGCTGTGGGAGCAGCGGAGTCTGGTGTGATCCAGCGTCCGGGCTTCTCTCCACCGAGCTTTCCCACTCCCCCAGTACCTCCTCTTCTGTTGCTGAAACACCAGATCCTCCACGTCCAGCCAGGAGCATGCTGTGTGTCTGGTGGTGTTGCTTCTTTCCTCAGCAGCTCCCAAAGCAGTCGTGAGGCTGAGGAGCAGGAAGAAGTGGCAGAAATGGAGATGGTAGTTCATTCATTCCTTCATCCTTTTTTCACCGAAAGTCGCCGAGCATCTCCTAGGTCCTGGGACCATGGAGGGGAAATCTTGGCCAGTGTCCCATCAGAACTCACAGCTCTTGGCAGCTGACTCCGAGCGGGGTTTTCTGCCTTTTCCAAAGGAAACACCCTCTGTCTTCGCCCCTCTCTTCATTCTTTGAATTCACATCCGGCCGAGGCGTTTGGGTCTGCAATCCTAGTGGGATGAAAAGGGAGACTGTCCAGGGAGAGAAACTAGACCGCCCACCTGGAGACAGCCTGTGTGTGAGGCCTGGGCACCTGCCCTGGGGTCAGAAAGACTCTGCCCCTCCCTGGCTGGGCCACCTGAGAAAAGCTGCCAGACCTCTCTGAGGCGCATTGCCCTCACTTCCAGAATGGGGAGCTGTCAGGACTCAGTGAGCCCAGTGCTGAGCAGCCCTGGCTCTCCTCAGCTCCTCCAGCCTGGCCTGCCCCTTCCCACCTGCTCTGCGCACCTGACCTTCTCTTCTCCGAAAGAGCAGAGGTTTCCACTCCAGGATCAGCCTGGGGGAGCACCCGGCTTGGGTTGGGTCAGACCACACCTGCGGGGCCCTCAGTGAATGCGGTGCAGACGGGTTCCAGAAGCCCAGAGTGCACTGCCTTTTGGAGGGGGTCCTTCTCTGGAAAATGCAGTGTGTTATTGAAAACCAGTGCGTTATTCTAAACAGGCCCCACTGAGCTGATGGCTGAGAAGAACCATTTGCCCCAGCTGCTGGCGCTCCTTCCCTGTTTCATTAGGGCGGAGGGTCTTTTCTCTGCAAAGAGTCCAAAGGGAATTTCTCCAGTAAAGGGTTTCCTTCCGTGAGAGCCACAGGAGTCGACAGGAAGCCAGGGGAGGGGCGGCAGCTGACATGGGATTCGAGGGCTCCTGAAGAAGTAAGGAGACTGTTGCTCAGGTGCCCCTGGGACTGTGGCAGTGTCTTCACAATCAGGCCTGCGTCCTCACCCTCCACCCTCAGCCAGCCAGGGAGGCAGACGCACACACAAACCGAGCATGGAGCAGAGAGCAGAGGGCAGAGGGGCTGGGGAGGAGGCTGGGGCCAGAGCAGAGGAGGACAAGCCTTCTCACAGGAAAAAGGGGAGACTTACGGGCAGGTCAGCAGGAATGAGCACGCACGAGGTAGACAGATGCTGGTTAAGACTCTGCTCTTCCAAGCCAGATTCTTAGCGCTGCCTCTGACTAGCTGTGTGACCTTGTGCAAGTTCTTCAGCATCTCTGTGCCTGGGTTTCTTTAATTGTAAAATAACAGATTTAGCTGTAGGAAGACAAGCACAGCGTCTCGTTAGCTGTTGTCCCTGTTTCAGACTCAGTGAGGAGGAGAAGTTATAATCTAGGAGTTCCTGTGAACTGCCTCATGCTGTGCCTATGGGCCCTCCATTAAGGGTTCCAGAAAAGGCTGGGTCCTGAAGAAGGCCAGGCTGACCTCTCCTGGGAGGCGTTTGTAGAAGAAAAGTGAAAGGAGTCTGGAGATGCCACCAAGTGAGGATCCCAGGGAACTCTGGTTGAATGGAATTTAAAACTGAGCTCCCTGGGGGGAAGCGTCAGTTCAGAGGCACTGGGACAAGCAGGATGTCTGAGGTCACAGGAAAGGGGTGAGCAGGGGCAGAGGAGAGGGCCATGTCCTCCGGGAGGACCAGCTGGGGAGGAGGGTGAGGGGACGGCGCCATGAGCACAGCCAGGGGCCCCAGATGGAGGCAATACAGGGCATGTGCCCCCTGCCCCCCCAACAAGCCCCGAACAAGGCTGTCTGCCCGCCTGTCCTGGCTCCACGTGAACTGTCATGAGCCCTTGGCTTCCACGCTGCACCCAGGCAACTGGGGAGACAAGTATACAGCCGTCCCAGGGTGTGAGGGTCAGTGGGTGAACATAACAGAAAGCGCCGCCCCATCGGGTGGGGTGGCTCCTTAGCCACCGTTGACGTGCTTGGCCCGGTTTAGGTTTGGTGACCAACTTTATCACAAGGAAAGTCAGGCTGTGGGTAGAAGGGCTCCCTTATCCTCAGTTCTCCTTTCTTCGCCCTTTTCCTGGAGAGGGCATGGCTGTGTGAGGAGGGCTGAGACATCCACGCCTGCCCTGGGGATGGGGTGCCTTGGGGACCTGAGGACCTGGACACAGAGGGCACACCTGCCTGGGACCAAAGAGGAGTCCCCGTCACCACTGCATTCTCTGTCCCTCTAGAAACGATGACGTGAGACAGGTGTGGACATCCCCACATTAGAAAGGAGGAGAGTGAGCCCAGAGAGCTTCTGGCTCCCAAGGTCACATAGCTAGAGAGCAGCAGGGCCAAAACCCACCCAGCGAGGTCCTGCTTCTCCCCACCCTGATAATTCTCCCACTGCCCCCTCCACCACTCTCCCCGCCGCCAGCAGCAGCACCTGAGAACTTGCTAGAAAGACACAGCATAGTGACCCTCCCCAGAGCTTCTGAATCAGAACCACTGGGTAACTGAGGCAGCTCCATCTGGAGAACCACTGCCTGTAGCCCGCTAGCACCATAAAGATGGGCTCACGGCGAGAGCAGGAAAACCAGCGAGGCTTGGCAGCCGCCCTGGGGGTGCCCAGGAGCCCAACGTGCAGGCTCAGGCCTGGGCGGGTGGGAAGAGATGGCAGGACTGAGCCATGCCAGGGCAGGTGGCACACCCACTCCAGCTCAGCACCCCTTCCCGGTGGCTGGACTAGAGAAGAAAGGCTGAGCAAGGTGTATCCGGCTGAACCCAGAGCAGGCTTGAGGGGTGGTTTCTGGGGTCCAGCCCTGACAATCCCTCTTGCCTTTGGGCAGATCACTTCTCTGCAAGAGGGAGGGCAGCAGAGGGTTACTGGAGATAATGTCATAAAACACATAAAGCACAGACATCATCAGCCGCCGGATTTGGAAGAAGGCATGACTGAGTTCTCAAATGAGCCTCACACTGGCAGTGGCATGCTGGGGTCCAGGGCTTAAACCATGAGCACTCCATCCCAGCCTAGCAGGTGTCAGGGGGCTGCAAGCCACCCCCAGAGGCAGCCACAGGAACTGCCACGTGGAATGACAGGCAAACCATCAGCAAATGCTTGGCCAGAAAAGCTGCAGCTCAGTCTGCTCCTTAATCCGGGGGAACTGCGGCTGCTCCAGCCTCCCCAAGCACAGCTCCCACCTGCCGGTTGACTGCCCCATGGCTCACGGGGTTCAATCTTTCTTTCCCCAGAAGAGCTGTGGGGACGTAATAGGAGCAGTTGATTGGGTGCCAGGCCTGTGCCATGGGGTGAGTATGACTCAGTCCTTGCCTCAAAGAGCTGCCAGCCTCGAAATGGAGATGCACAAGTGAATCAGCCATCTCAGTATGGTCTTGTCAACCTAAAGACAGCTATAAGCATGTGGCAGGCCCAGTACTGGGGGCCCAGGACACAAGGTCATCCTGCCATGGGCTTGCAGACACATCACGGCAGGTGTATGTGACATGCTCTGCACTTCTTCTGCACGAGCTACAGAGATGGGGCGGGGTTCCCCAACGGCAGAGACATGGGGCCTGGGCGCCCCTCTCTGCCCACTTCTGGGCCCCATTTTCCCATCTGTGGAAATGGGGTAGACTCGGGTTGTTGGCTCTGAAGGCCTGGTGGCCGTTGTCCCCCATTGTCCCGGCTCCCCTCCCCTCTGTGTCCTAGGCCCTCCCAGCAGGTGCCGTTCACGTACCCAAAGCCTGCAGCTATCTCTCCACTTGGAGCAGAAGCTCGAATGATGAGCCACTGAGGTCCAGTGAATGCTTAATTACACGCTCTTCCCACCACTGAATAAATAACCAAAATCAGGTGGTCGCTACATTGCAGGCTAGTCTCTTTTTTGCCCCCTGTTCAAGGCTTTCTCTCTGCCAGTTGTCATTTCATAATGTGGTCTTCATAGTTCAATAAAAGCACATGGCAGGGGCGGTCAGGGCAGGTGGGAGCACGGTGGTCCTCTGTGCAGTCCCAGGCCCAGCGGTGGCCAGCTGCTGCTGCCCAGTGGGGTCTGAGTGGGGTGGCCGCCAGGGGAGCCATCACTGTGCATCTCAGCAGTTGGGTGGAGCCTGGCGTGGAGGGGGCCGTTTTGGGAGGGAGGAGTCACAGAGCTGGTTTGGGAGGAACAGGATGGGAAGGTCACAGGGTGACATCGGGCCAGCGCAGTGAAGGGTTGTGTGAGGGTGGGAACCTGGGAGGCTTCTGCAGGTGTGTGGGAGGAGCGGCCTCTGCCCAGGGCGAGGAGCAAAGGGCACTCTCACCCTGAGGGGCAGCATGCCAGCGGGCCAGAGAAGAGCCAGAAGGGGGGGCGGTGGCAGTAGTGGGCAGAAGGGGTGTTGGTGGGGGAGCCAGGCCAGCTTCAGGCAGGCCCTGTCTAGAATCCTGGGCCCCACAGCCAACCCCAGGCTGCTCTCAGGCCACGGAAACCCTGGTCCCCACCCCTCACCCCTGCCCTGAGGCCTCTGCCTTCCCCCAACCCCACCACCCAGAGAAAGACAAGTCACCTGCTCTCCGCACGGCCGCCCTCCCACCCCAGCCCTGCACTGCTTGCAGGAGGAGGAAGGGTGGCTGGTCCCACGCTGTGTGTGTGTGTGTCTGTGTGTGTGTGTGTGTGTGTGTTTGGGCAGATGCCCTTGGACCAGGCACCAAGGTCCATTTTCACACGGGTGGAGGCAGGATGGGGTGCTGAGCACTGGGGAGGCATGGCTAGTGCTGGGAACCACCTTCCTTGTGCGTCTTCTCTGAGCCAAGCCCTGTGCCAGGCACTTCCATGTCCCGTAGCTCATGTATTCCCAGCAGTGGCTTCACTGAGTGACAGGAGTTGAAGACGAGGACTCAGGGGTTCAAAGAGGTGAAGCCATTCGCCCAAAGTTCCGAGAACTCGCTCTGTCCAACTCCACAGACATTCTCTTTTTCATCATTTCGTGCTCAGCCAGACTGCAAGGGCTCAGGTGGGATGGGGGGGTGGGAATTGCCTTGAACAAGAGGCTGCTTCTTCTGAGAAAGAGGGACGAGGAGAGGACAGGGAGCACTCACCGACATTCAGGGTTCCGAGAGAGAGATGGAGGGGAGGGATGGCATCTGCTTTCTGGCTTCCCCGTGAGGAGGTGTGGGGCAGGGGCAGCGGGTGTGGACAGTTGCTGAGGATGTCAGAAGGTCTACATGCCAGTGAGAGAAGCCAGTTGGAAAAAGGTGTCCTGGTAAAGCAGGAAACCAATTATTGGCCACCACACGGCAGTTGTCTGGGATCATGGTGAGGTGCCTGGAGGTTCTGGGAGCAGGGGGAGGATCCCCCAAGATGACTCAGCCGCTGGGGCCTCCATAAGGCCCCAAGGAGGTGGGAGCACGCAGTGTGGACAGACAGCCTTGAGCAGCTGTGTGGGCCTGCATGGGACTCCTGAGGCTGAGGTGGCTGCACAGGTCAGCAGCGACAAACACCTGGTGTCTTAAGTGACAGAGGCTGCCCTGGGGCCCAGGAGAGGGGCCTGGGGGAGGTGGGTGCGATTGCTCAGCACACAGAGCCGAGGCCTGCCTGTCAGCTGGGAGGGCAGGAGGAGGGGAGAGGCCGCGTAAGGGGAGAGTCGGGCTGCTGGGAAGCAGTGGATGGAGTCCTCAGCTTCCCCCTGCAAGCCCCTCTTTCACCGGTTCTTCAGGCACTTCGCACTCACTGCGTGCCGGGCTCTGTGCTGGGCACTGGCTGCAGAGAGGAGCAGGGCGTCAGGAGGGGAAGACAGGCTGATCGTGCAGCCCAAGACATGCACGGTAAGGTCATGGCACAGACCTGGCTGAGGCCCTGGGCCAGGCTGCTGGGATGGCTCACCAGGAAGACCACACAGCCCCACCCTCAGGGGCCTAGAGTCCATCACCGTCTACAGGGGTTCAGGGAGTCTGGAGGAGGGAGAGTACGTGCAGCCGGGTCTCCGAGGCCAGGCAGCCTTTATGTGCTATGTTATGAAGTCCTTTT
This sequence comes from Equus caballus, assembly GCF_041296265.1. NCBI lineage: Eukaryota > Metazoa > Chordata > Mammalia > Perissodactyla > Equidae > Equus > Equus caballus. The sequence continues at coordinate 4,765,284 of NC_091701.1, read as the reverse complement.
AACCAATCTATGTGGAAAGGATTATTATTTTCATTTTTTGTCAATAAAACTGAGCTTAGTATAATGGTTAATGCCATGTGTCAGCTTGGCTGGGCCATGTTGCCTGATATTTGGTCAAACATCATTATAGGTGTTTCCATGAAGGTGTTTTTGGTCGTGATTAGCATTTAAACTGGTGGACTTTGAGTAGAGCAGATTGCCCTTCATATGGTGGGCGAGCCTCATCTAATCGGTTAAAGCCTTAACAGAGCCAAGACTGAGGTCCTCTGAGCGAGAAAGAATTCTGCAGCAGCTGCCTTTGGAATACATGTACACACACACGCACATGCGCGCGCACACACACACACACGCACACGCGCACGCGCACACACACGCACACGCGCGCGCACACACGCACACACGCACACGTGCGCACGCACACACGCACACGCGCGCACGCACGCACACGCACACACGCACATGCGCACGCACACGCACACGCGCACGCACACACACACATGCACACGCGCGCACACACACACACACGCACGCGCGCGCACACACACGCACACGCGCACGCGCACACACACACGCACCCCGTTAGTTGTGTTTCTCTGGAGGATCCTGACTAGTACATTCCCTGGCGTTAAGCACTGTGCCCAAGGACAGGTAACTTCTCTGAGGCCGGGAGGTCTGAGTCCCGGGATAGCCTGAAATCCTCTTAGCTGTCCCAGACCATGTGAGCTTTCCTCTAGTCCTTAGAGAAATGAGAAAACAGAAAGGAAATATCAGAAACTTGGTCTATTTAAGCAGCATAAAAGATTGTCCTTTATTCTAAGATATTGTCTTCTTTGTCTCAGTGTCCAAACGCCCTTTCTTGGGAAAAATGATTAGCTGTAGTTAGTAATAGTCGATTATTTTAAATGTCCTTACTTGGCAAAATTAAGAGTTGGAAATCCTTTCAATCTATCCATTTTTCACTGGCCTCTCAAAAATCACAAAGTCTGGGAGCCCACCTGCCACCCGAGCACCCCCTCATGTGTGTGTGCCAGCTCCAGGTGTGGGTGTCTCAGCCGTGGAGATGGGCTGGCGCAGGTACACGTGCAAACAGCAGTCACAGCGGTGGAGCAACACGACTGTGCCCGGGAGGCTGCAGGCAGCAAGGGCCCGGGGCTTCCTAAGAGTGGGAGCTGGGCCGCCTGGGAGGCTCACCCACGTTCCTGGCTCTCCCCTCTCCCCCAGGACCCCCGGTCATCAGCTATCTCACACACGCGGGTGCGCACACACACACTCAGAGTCTGATCCGGGTTACCTTCTGGGAGGTCAAGTACGGCTGGGTAGAAGCCAAATGATACAAAATTATTTCTTTATGATTCAAAACTTCTTTTCTCTTTTCCTTTTATCAGTGGAAGTATTTCCACACTGCCTGCCTTCTAGCCTCCTGGACACACTGCGTGCCTCGCTATGACTGAGGGTGTCTTTCTGGGTTGCACCGTGTGCTGTGCTGCTCCTGTGTTTCTGCGGTAGAGGGCACCCTCCCTCCCCTGAAGGGACTTAGACTGACCAGTTCCTTTGCCGGCAGTCTGTCTGCTGACCTGGCCCTGCCTGGGGACCCGGGGAAGCCTGGACGGGGATGCGCCAGGAGGGTCTTCCTTGTGGAGAGTGGGCTTCAAGTGTTGAGCGGAAGGAATGTGAGCACAGAGCTCGGTACAGACACAGGATATTCAGGGCGATGCAGGTGGGGCATGCCATGGAGTCCGACAGGCAAAAACACAGGAGAGCCACCAAGATGGGCACTGGGCAGCCTGGGGACGTGCTGAGGCCAAGGGCTGCAGCAGCTTCCTCACATGCCGGCTCCAGCGTGTTCACGGGAGCAGAGGCATAGATGCGGCTGCTCTCTTTTCTTTTCTTTTCTTTTTGCCCTTTTCCTTTTTGCCCACTATCATCTGAATGTCAGTGGGTGGCAAACCACAATGATCACCGCCATCATCACCATGCCTTCTACGAATCTGCCGTGAACTGGGGAGAAAAGAAATAGAAGCTCCTCAGGACTCGGTGTAAAATAGGAAGGACTGGGCGTTAAAGGAGAACTTCGGGCCTTTGCAAACTCAATGCCGTGGTTTGGCACATGGCCTTTTGGCAGCAGCTGTGATGGCTGCAAGTCTGTGATTGTAACCTGAAGCCCCCCTCACCTCCTCTGTTGCTACCTGCAAAAAGCATTACAACACGATTAACAGAGGCCATTTACTGCACACTCGCCCTGTGCCAGGCACCCTGCGGGACCTTTGTTTACCTAACTTCATTTAGCTCCCCCAACAGCATGATAAGGTCGGGCAACATTTACCCCAACCTCATCACCAGGATGCAGCCTCGGGGCAGTTATGTGACTTGTTCAGGGCCCCATGGCCAGGCGGTGACAGAGGCAGGATTCAATTCCGGGCTTTTCTGCCTCCAAAGCCCTTTCACGTCCCTTCCCATACATCATGTGGCCTGCGCCGCCTGCAGGGCTGATTTTGGAGCTGGTAAAAAGCTTCACCAAGACCAGTGGAGGATCGAGGCCCTGGCCACAATTCCAGTTAAGGTATGGTTCACCTGAGGAAATTGGATTGATTCACCATAGGAAAAATAAATACATGAAACCTTGTTTGGGAAGACTGTTCGGCAGTATCTACTAAAGCCGAACATACATAGTCCACTCCCAGGTGTATTCCCAGCAGAAATGTGTATATACATGCACCGTAGTGTAGTCAAACGTGTTCATCCCAGCACTATTTGTAGAATATCCAAGTTGGAACAGCCGAATGTTCGTCCGCGGGAGCATGGATGCATACCCAGATGTGCTGTGCATGGTCCCACAGTGGGACAGTGCCGGCAGTGAGTCGACAGACCAGTCCTCTGCAGGAGCGTGGGCAGAGTCTGCTGCAGAGGACCTGGGCCACGGGCTGCAATCAGGACCCCAGTCTCCCCCTGTTGTCCCCTGTTTGCACTCTATGTCTTCCCCCACCAGCCCGGGACCTCCCTGTGGATGGGGAGCTGCCCCTCTTTTTCCCTTTTCTTTCTGGACTCGCCAGGTGCCATCGCCTTTAGGAATGTTTCCTGACTACCTGCTCCCTGGCTTCGTTAGCTACTCCTTTTCAATGTCTCCAATATACTCCCCTCATCTTCCTACTCTGCTTATTAGACAACATTAATGTCACCTTACTCCTTGTCTGCTCCTTGGGGCTGAAGTTAAGTCTTTTATCTCTGTAATGCTTGGCCCACAGGGACTGACTCTCGAGAGGAATTCAATAGCTGTTTGATGAATGAATAAAAGATGAGTAGAGGAATCATTCCAACACCTAGAAGGGGAATATGGGAGCTACGAAGGAATCTAGGAAGGAAGAGGACATCATCATTGGAAAAGGTCTTAGGACATTAATGGGTTGACTCTCTGAGGAAAGAAGCTGAATGAATGGCCTCCAGACAGTCTCACCTGTGCTGGATTCTCTCCCTCTGGTCCCAGTGACCCTCCCACACTGACCCCAGGGGACTCTCTTTGACACACTGGCCCCAGAAATTTCACAAGCTGGTATTTAGGAAGTTGGACCCAGTTGGTATAGGCAGGAACTCTGTAGACTTGACTAAATCAGAAGGGAAAACAACAAGATAATGAAATGAATTTTCCTTTGAGCAAAAATACAGCTCAGCTCACATAGCAGGCCAAGGGGGCATATCCGAGGGAACCCATCCTCCAAGGTTCCCAAAACCTATCCTGTGCCCTGTGGGATGCGAAGGATAAGGAGCTTTTCTCCGATTCCCCATATTTCATTTATCTTTTGCTGCATAACAAAACACCCCAAGACTTAGTGCCTTATACAAAAGCTATTTTATTTGCTCACAATTCTATAGGTCGGCCATGTGGTCCTAGCTCAGCTGAGAAGTTCTTCTGTTTGTCTTGCCTGGAGTCACATATATGACTGCAGTTGTAAGTGACTCAGCTGGGGCTGGATGGTCAAAGATGCCTTGAATCGCATGTCCGGCAGGTGGTTGATTTAGGGGCTCTCACTGGGCAGGCTCATCTCTGCTCCATGTGTCATCCTCCATGAACCAGACCAGGCTTTGTCACATGGCGCTCCAAGGGAAATATTCCAAGAGAATGAGAACAGAAGATGTGAGGCCTCTTGAGGCTTACGCTCAGAAGTTATACAACATCACCTTTTCCACATTGTATTGGTCAAAGTAAGTCACACGTCTAAGACAGGAGTCGGTATAAGAGGAAATCCCTCCAGAGCATGTAGAAAGGAAAGGGAATAATGGCAGCCATATGGTTAATAATCGAAGCAACCACAGGAGGCATTTCTTCCTTCCCCTACATACCAGCCCCAAGACTGTTTCCATTAAATGGCTACCACCTTTAATTTCCACCACCCAGGAAATTGCTGACCCCTTGGCAATTGCCCATAACTGAAATGAGAAGACGCCAGGAGGTGCAGGCTTGGGGGTGGAAATGAAGAATTTGTATCAAGGTTCACTTAATTCCCAGCAATCACTGTGGAAATTTGACCATAAGTCTGTAATTAAGAGAAGAGGTCCTTGGGGCTGGCCCCGAGGCCGAGTGGTTAAGTTTGCGCGCTCCACTGCAGGCGGCCCAGTGTTTCGTCAGTTCGAATCCTGGGCGCGGACATGGCACTGCTCATCAAACCACGCTGAGGCAGCGTCCCGCATGCCACAACTGGAAGGACCCACAACGAAGAATATACAACTGTGTACCGGGGGGCTTTGGGGAGAAAAAGGAAAAAAATAAAAAAATCTTTAAAAAAAAAAAAAGAGAAGAGGTCCTAGAAGGATCTAATCGTTCATGAGTTAATATTACATCAGTGGTGTTTAAATACAGAGGACTGGATAGAGTCACCAGGAGTGGGACTGTATATAGAAAAGTGAAACGGTCATAGAACGGAGCCCTGGAGCACTGCTACACTATGTGATCAAAGAACTAAGGAGAAATCATTAAGGGAGACTGAGAGAGAGTGGTTAATGATGCAGGAGAAAAAAAAAGTGTGGTGTTCTGGAAATCAAGTATAGAAAATATATCCAGAAGAAGTAATCTACCTTGTCAAACACTGCTTGTAAATCAAATAAAATAAAGATCAAAAATTTAATTTTTCTTATGGCAAAACTCTGCCCTCAAATCTTGGTGACCTTGGGTTTGGTGAGGAGTTTTCAGATACACCACCAACAGCACGATACGTGAAACAAAAAAGTGACGATTTGAACTCTATCAAAATAAAAACCTTCCACTCAGTGAAAGACACTGTTAAGAGAATCAAAAGACGAGTCACAGTCTGGGAGAAAATACTTGCAGAACACGTAGTAGATAAAAGACTTGTATCCAAAATATACAAAGAATGCTTAAAACTCAACCCAATTGAAACAAAAAACCCAATCAAAAAATACACAAAATGTCTGAACAGACATTTCACCAAAGATACATGGATGGAAAATAAGCATATGATATCATTTTATCATTACAGAATTGTGAATTAAAACAACAATAAGATACCACTTCACACCTGTTAGAATGGCTAAAATCTAAAAAACTGACAATTCTCCTTCATTGCTGGCAGAAACCAGGAATAGTAGAGCCACTTTGGAAGACAGTATGGCAGTTTCTTGGAAAGATAAACATAGTCTTACCACACGATACAGAACTTGCACACCTAGGTATTTACCAATTGAACAGAAAACTTATTATGACATAAAAGCCTGCAGGTGAACATTTATAGCAGCTTTATTTATAATGACCAAAAACTGGAAGGAACCTGGACGATCGTTAATAGGTGAATGGATAAACGAACTGTGGCACATCTATACAATGGAATACTACTCAGTGATGAAAAGGAATGAGCTGTCAAGCCATGAAAGACACAGATGAATTTTAAATACTATTGATAAGTGAAAGAAGCCAGTCTGAAAAAGCTACACACTATATGATTTCAATTGTGTGACATTGCGAGAAAGGCAAAACTATAGTGATAGCAAAAAGATTAGTAGTTGCCGGGGTTTAGGGAGGAGACAGAGTGGACTAGTGAAGCACAAATGACTTTTCAGGGTGGTAAAATATTCTGTATGACACTGAAATGGTGGATACATAATATCACGCATTTGTCAAAACCCAAGCACAAAAAGCGAATCTTAACGTATGCAAATATTTGTAAATAATCATTTAAGGAGGTTGGGGGATCCCAGGATCTAATACAAACTGCAACAAAAGAACCTAACTATATTGCAAATGTAGAAAACAATCTCATTGAATGAGCAGGGGATAAAAGGTACTGATCTAAGTGACTTTGGAAATGAGTGGAGTCTGTAAGGCTAAAGGCAAAAGAAACTGTAGAGAAACTCTAGCTGATCGAGTTTGTTTTTTTACCACAGGGGTACTGGTTAACGATTCTGGCATTGCTATACACACACTGGAATCAAACAATTACGTAAAAGGACGAAAGATGGTGGGAGCAAGGTTTCTCCCTGTCGGGGTAGAAGGTAAAAGATGCAAGGAAAGGAGAATGGAATGATCCATATGGTAATGAATTAGAGCTGGAGAATCAGTGCAGGCTCACATTTAGCTTAGATAGACACAGACGGATTACACATAGAAATATGCCAGGTGTGCACATACATGAGTTAGTATACACACATGTATTCCTTGCTCTGTTAGCTGAGAAGGCCTAGAAGCAAGGATATCCGAGTAGCAATGATCACATCCAGTGCCCACATCATGGTGTCTAATACTATTCTCCAATAAGAGGAACCGAGTCTCCTTAGATAAATGGCTGATTCTAGGGTCAGAACAGGAACATTCTGTAGTGCCTAGAATGTCCTGTAGTGCCAGAAAGTGAGGATGTGCTTAAAAAACCCACAATAATGATGGTCGTCAAAAGGTCACGAGAGCCAACTGAAAGAGCTCCCAATAGACAAAGCTAAAACAGTTTAAACAACAAAATTAAGTCATATCAGATTATAACCCAAAGTATAAAGTAAACATCCATATTAACATAGATAAATGATTGAATATATTAATAAGTCAATGGTGGAGGAAAGAGATATCTCCCATGAAGATTTGCAGATCACTTAGGTGGATACTCAGCTCTCAAGGAGGTGGGGCATAATTCTCCAATCCTTTAGTGTAGGCTGTTCATAGGGACTTCTTTCCAAAAGGAACATAATATAAAGGAGGAGAGGGGCGGGGAAGAATAGTTTTTACAGTGGAAAAATGAGAAACACTACCTCAGATCCGATGCAGATGAATACTAACATCAACAGTGGTAAGCCACAGTGATAGTTATGCATCCTTGATACGTCGTGTGAACATTGCACTTTACCTCTATGCCTTTCCTCCAGGAAAACCACAACCTAAACTACTAGGTTAACCCATAGTCTAAACGTGAGAAAAACATCAGACAAATCCAAATTGAGAGACATTCCACAAAGTACATAAACAGTTTGCCTCAAAATTATCAAGAGACTCTAAAACGAGTGAAGGCAGAGAAACTGTAATAGACAAGAGGAGGCTAAAGAGGCAGATGTCTAGATGTAATGTGCAATCCTGGGTGTGATCCTGGAACACAAGAAGAATACTGGGTAAAAACTAAGGAAATCTGAATAGCCAAGCAAACACTGAATCAATAAAGAGGCAACTTAAAAATCATGGGAAGGGGCAAGCCTGGTGGTGCAGCATGTTCCTCTTGGGTGGCCCAGGGTTCGCCAATTCAGATCCCAGGTGTGGACCTATGCACCACTTGTCAAGCCATGCTGTGGCAGGCATCCCACATATAAAATAGAGGAAGATGGGCATGGATGTTAGCTCAGGGCCAGTCTTCCTCAGCAAAAAGAGGAGGATTCGCAGCAGATGTTAGCTCAGGACTAATCTTCCTCAAAAATAAAAAAGATAGGAAAACTTTGTGGCATTTTTACTTGCCCATGTCCCACTCCCTCCCCAACTTGGTGGTGGTCTTAAAGACAGCAACCCTCATTCCCAGTGTGGGACCCAGGTCCCTGGTTCAGAAAGAGCAGAGTAGACTTTATGTTGTGTTTGTTCTGGTGGGTCTGGAGGATACCTGAAGGACTAACAAAAGTCCAAGCAGGAAGTGAAGGCTCAGGGAGAGTAGTAAATAGCCTGGCTAAGTGATAAAGGAGTGCCACACCACAGAGCCAATCTGAAAAGATGGGAGAGGTAGTTCTTATTGTTGTTGTTAATATGGCTTTTTGTTTGTTTTGTTTTTGGTTTTCTTGGAGTGGGTTGTTTGCATTTTAAATTTTTTTAACTCCTGGCATCTGAGGAAACAGCTTTCAAAACCCTAGCTGAACATAAGCTAAAGGGACAGAGTCCTCAGTGACCACACTTAACAAGGAATATACTCTTTGCAAAAAAAAAAAAAAAGGAATTGATAAGGTCACTGAACAAATGGACAAATGGTCTTCAATTATCCAAAACAGCAAACCTTAGAGAAGGGGAGAATATGATTTTCAAAGTTACCAGAGTGTAATATTCAAATATTTAATTTTCAACAAAAAAAATCGTAAGAAATAGGATCATGTGGTTCATTCATGGAACTGAAATAAATTAATAGACACCATCCCTGAGAAAACCCTGATGTTGGGTTTACTACACAAATACTTTAAATCAAATGTCTTAAATATGCTCAAATAGCTAAAGGAAAAATGGACAAAGAACTAAAGGAAACCAGGATGTCACTGAAGATAGGAATTATAAGTAAGAACCATATGAAAGTTCTGGAGATGAAAAGTACACTAACTGAAATGAAAAATTCACTACAGGGGATAATAGCAGGTTTGATTATAGTAGATTAATAGCAGATTTGAGCAAGCAGAAGAAAAATCAGAAAACTTGAAGATACGACAATTCGTATTATCTAATTTGAGGAGCAGAGACAAAAAAGAGTAAAGAAAAGTTAACAAAGCCTGAGGGACCTGTGGGGCACAATCAAGCAGAACAACACGTGTTTATGGGAGACCTAGACAGGGAAGAGAGAGAAAAGAGCATAAAAAGTATTTGAAGAAATGATAGATGAAAACTTTTCAAATTTGATGAAAAACATGAATATACATATCCAAGAAGCTCAACAAATTCCAAGTCTGATAAACTCAGAGTTCCACAATGAAATGTATTCTACTCGAACTGTTGAAAGACATAGACAAAGGGAGAATCCAAGGACCAGCAAGAGAGCAGTGACTCAACACGTACAAGAGATCTTCAATACGATTTACAGCCAATTTCTCATCAGAAACCATGGAGGCCAGACACAGCTGGATGACAATTTAAAGTGCTGAAAGAGAATACAATCAACCAAGAATTCTATATCCAGCACAGCTATCCTTCAAAAGATGAAGGAGAAATTGAGACATTCCCAGATAAACAAAATCTGAGGAATTTAATTACCAGTAGACCTACCCTGCAAGAAATAATAAAAGGAGTTCTTCAGGTTGAATCAAAAGGGCACTAGACAGTAACTGAAAGCTGTACAAAGTAATAAAGATCTCCAATAAAGGTAACTATACAGATAAACACAAATGCCAATGTTACTGTATTTGGGGTTTTGTAAATCCACTTTTTATTTCCTACGTGATTTAAAAGACGTCTTAAAATTTTTTGTGTAAAATATAATTACAAATTCATTTTATGGATACACTATGTATAAAGATATGATTCACAACAACAACCACATAAAGGGAGGATGAAGCCGTATAGGAGCAAAATTCTTGTATGCTATTAAAGCCAAGTTGATATCAATTCAAGTTACATTGTCATAAATAAGAACAAAAAATTGTAGCAAATTGTTATAAGTTTATGTTGTTACCTGTAATTCCCCTAGTGACCACTAAGAAAATATCTAAAAAATTACACAAAAGGAAATGAGAAGGAAATCAAAAAGCACACTACAAAAAAAAAAATCAATTTAACACAAAAGAAGTCAGTAAGGGGGGAAATAAGGGACAAGAAATGTCTATAACCCACAGAAAACCAATAGCAAAAGGGCAGAAGTAAGTCCTTTCCTATCAGTAATTACCTAAAATATAAACAGATCAAACTCTTCAATAAAAAGGCAGGTATTGGCAGAATGGATTTTAAAAAACATGATCTAACTACATACTGTCTACAAGAGACACACTTTAGATCCAAAGACGAAATACATTACAAGTGAAAGAATAAAAAATCCATTCTGTGCAAATAGTAACCCAAAGAGAGCTGGGGTAGTTATATTAATAGAGTAATAGACTTTATGTCAAATACTGTTACAAGAGACAAAGCAGGTCATTATATACTGATAAAAGGGATACTTCATCAAGAAAATACAACAATTATAAACACATTCACACCAACAACAGAGCCCAAAAATACATGAAGTGAACATTAACAGAACTGAAGAGAGAAATAGACAGTTTTAGAATAATAGTTGAACACTTTGTACTCCACTTTTGACAATAGATATGGCATCTAGACAGAAGATCAATAAAGAAATAGCTACTGAACAGGACTATAAATGAACTAAACCTGACAGTCATACAGATAAAAAAGAGAGAAGACACAAATAGCTAAAATCAGAAATGAAAGCAGGGACATTATTTCCAACCTTTTGAAAATTAAAAGAATTATAAGAAAATACTACAAACAATTACACACCAAGTTAGATAACTTGAACGAAAATGGACAAATTCCTTGAAATACACAAATTACCAAAAGTTACTCAACAAGAAATAGAACATCTAAATAGATCTATGTTATGGACTGAATCATGTCCCCCCAAATTCATGTGTTGAAGCCCTAACCATCAACATTTCTAAATTTGGAGATGAGGCTTTAAAGAAGTAATTACGGTTAAATGAGCTTGTAAGGGTGGGGCCCTGATCCGACATGATTGGTGTTCTTGTAAGAAGAGGACACGTAGGGATGAGCACACACATAAAGGCCATGTGAGGATGTACCAAGAAGGCCACTGTCTGCTGGCCAAGGAGAGAGGCCTCAGGAGAAACCAAAACTGCTACCACTTTGATCATGGACTTTCAGCTTGCAGAACTGTTGGAAAAATTAGTTTCTGTTGATTAAGCTTCCCATTCTGTATTCTGTTATGGCGGCCCTGGTAGATTAATATGGATTCCAGTGCCAAGAGTGGGGTGCTGCAGTGACAAATACCTGAAAATATGGAAGCGACTTTGTAACTGGGTGATGGGTAGAATTTTGAGGTTCATGTTTAAAAAAAGTCTAGATTTCCTTGAAGAGACTCTTGGTAGGAATACAGACATTAAAGATGCTTCTGGAAAGATCTCAGATGGAAATGAGGGACATGTTTTTGTAAACTTGAGGAAAGGCAGTCCTTCTTATAAAGTGCTGAAAAACTTGGCTGAATTGTGTTCTAGTGTTATGAGGAAAGTAGAAGTTAAAAGTAACCAACTTGGATATTTGGCAAGGAGCTTTCTAAGCTAAGTGTGGAAGGTACACCCTGGTTTCTTCCTACTGTCTATAGTAAAATGCAAGAGGAGAGAGAGAAATTAAAGGAACCATTAAGCAAAAAGGAACCAGAATTCGAAGATTTGAAATACTCTCAGCCTATCCATATTGCAAAAAAGGAGAAAGCATATTCTGGGGAAAACACCAAGGATGTGGCTGGAAAATCACTCGATAAGGAGATCATGGGTGTGGTTCCTGGATTTAAGCAGTCACCTCAGCAGAAATCAGCAATGGAAATGGGATTACACCAGCAGAGACACTGCCAGTTTGTACTAAAGGGGACAGACGGGACAAAAGGAAGGAAAACTTTTGCACTTCTGGGATTCTGCAGGATGAGACAACAGGGCTATTTGGCTGAAAACATATGTTATCTTTCAAGTAAAGGGAACAGTGACCCCAAAGGTGATTCAGAGATTGGCATGGCTGCCACTGCCACCACAGGCCTGGGGGGCAAGTCTATCTCCTCCCATTTTCAGGAGGCCAGATCATAGCCACCCAGTGCCTCAGGGGAGGGGCTGCTGCCCAGATTTGCAGGGGCAGTGCCATCACCCAGAGTCGAGGGGTGGGGCCTCTACCCAGGACTGAGAGGGCAACACTGCCACCCCGGGGGGCCTGGAAGGCAGAGCATCAAATCCAAGAGGATTCTTCTTAAGTCTCACAATCTAATGGTATTTGCCTTGCCAGGTTTTGGACTTGTTTGGGATCCATCACCCCTTTCTTCCTTCCGATTCCTCTCTTTAGGAGTGAGAATAGCTATCCTGTGCCTAGCCTGCCTTTATATTTTGGAAGCACATGACTTACACGCTGTCACAGGTTCACAGCTGGAGAGGAACCTTGCCTCTTGATGAATCCTGCCTCCCGTCTCACTCAACCTGATTTAGATGAGATTTAGATGAGAGTATGGACTTAGAGTCCATGCTAGAATGGGTTATGGCTTTGGGGGCTGTTGGGCTGGCAGTGAACCTATTTTGCAAGTGAGAAGGACATGAGTTTTGGGGCTCTAGAGGGTGCAGTATTATGGACGGAATGGTACCCCCTCCAAAATTCGTATGTTGAAGCCCTAACCACCAATGCGACTGTATGTGGAGACAGGGCCTTTAAAGGGGTAATTAAGGTTAAATGAGCTCGTAATAGTGGGGCCTAAACCAGTTCAACTGGTGTCCTTACAAGAAGCAGAAGAGAAACCAGGAATCATACTCACAGAGAAAAAGCCGTGTGAGGACATAGTGAGGCGGCGTCTGCAGCTGATGAGAGAGGCCTCAGGAGGAGCCAACCCTGCCACCATCTTGATCTTAGACTTCCAGCCTCCAGAGCACTGAGAAAATAAATTTCTGTTGTTTTAGCCTCCCAATTTGTAGTATTTTGTTACAGCGCCCTAGCAGACTAATACAACCTGTCACAGGTAAGGAGATTGTCTCAGTAATGCAAACAGTCTCCCAAAATATTGCCAAGGATGGGGAAAAATCGGAACCCTCATACATTGCTGGCGGAAGATAAAATGGTTTAGCCATTGTTGCAAATGGGTTTTTCCTTTTCTGAAAAAGTTAAACATTAACTTACCATATGAGCCCACAATTCCATTCTTAAGCAAATACCTCAAAGAATTGAAAACAGATACTCAAAGCAGTGCATATATAAGCATGTTCATAGCAGTACTATTCACATGGCTGAAAGATGGATACAGCCCAAATGTCATCAACAGATGAATGGGTAAATAGTGGTCCACACATACTATGAAATACTATTCAATGATAAAAATGAATGGAGTATCTATACATGCTACGACGTTGACGAATGTTGAAAACATTACTGTAAGTGAAACAAGCCAGACACAAAAGGTCACATGTTGTGTGATTCCATTTATATAAAATAGACAGAGTAGATAAACCCGTAGAGAGAAAAGGCATATTGATACTTAGCAGATTCTAAGGAGGAGGCGTAATTTAGGAGAAACTGCTTAATGAGCAAACAATTTTACTTTGGAGGGGTGAAATTGTTTGGGGAGAATATAGAGATGGTAGTTTCACAACACCATGAATGTATTAAATGCCACTGAATTGTCCACTTAAAAATGGTTAATTTTATTTTATGTGAATTTCAGCTCAATAACAATTTTTTTAAAGGACAACGTGAGAGATTCTTGTGCTGATGGAACCTGGTTTACGTGGTGGTGGCCACATGAACCTACACATGAGATAACATTGTATAGAACTAAATGCTCGTGTACACACACTTACACTCATACATATACACACACATAGGTACAAGTAAAGTGGGGAAATCCAAATAAGCCCTGTGGAGTGTATCAATGTCAGTGTCCTGATTATCACACCGTACTATGGTTTTCCAAGATGGTACCTTGGAATAAACAGGGTAAAGGGCACATGGGGTCTCTCCGCATTATTTCTTAAGCTACATGTTGGTCTACAATTATCTTAAAATTAAAAGTTTCATTTGAAAAAATTCCCTCTTCCAAGCTTTCAGGACCCATGTCCTTGGCGGCAGGTGAGCAACTCAGAGAGATAGCCTGGCCACCGTCTCTCTCACCACAAAAGGCCAGATGGATCTCCTGCTGAGAGGGTCTCCAGGAACTTTAAAAGATCTGTGATTTACCACCCAGTTGGTGCCTGCTCATTTGATGCTGCCACAATTTTTCACAAATTGCCCGACCTTGCATTTTTGCGTATGGCCTTGGGATTTGCACAGCCTTAAGACACCATTTCCTCTTTCAAAATCAAGTATTTTAACACGGTTCCATACAACAGCTTAATGCTGCCAACTCAGCTTGAGTGACAACCCATCTAGCACAGTCACACTTTGAGTTTGGAGAGGGAAAAGAGGAATATCATTTTCTGATATTGTCTCAATTCCCCACCTACGGAAAAATAATGAGGGACATCTGTTTTGAGGAGTAAATCTTTTTTATACAAGACCAGCACCGGAAGGATGGTTATTCAGTGGCCAGGGCAGCCTGACCAGCTTCTGCTCTGATCTGGAAAGACCACTCATCTGGGGTCTGGAGGTCAGCAAATTAACTTGCAGCAAGCCCCTGGGAAGCTGCTTCCTCTCTCCTGACCTTGCTTTTCTCATTTCTACTCTGTGGAAGTTAAATTAGCTCCTTGAAAAGGTCCCTTCTGGTTCTCAAATTCCTTGACTCTGCTTGTCTGCTGTTATAAATCCTAGCTCTGTCACTCTCTACTTTAGTAATTTAACCCCCATGAGCCCCAGACAATAGTATGTTAATTTCTACAAAATAATACAAAACAAGTAAATGAAGAAATGGATGACTAAGCTGCTGGAATTTTGATAGAGATTTATTGAATCTATAGACCGGTTTGAAGAGAATCAACATAGTATTATTGTCTTCTAACCCATGCACAACATTTATCACTCCATTTATTTAGATTTTCTTTAATTTCCCTTAGCAATGTCTTCTAGTTTCAGGATACAGGTCTAGCAGGGTTTTTTGGTCAAATTTATGTCAGAGTATTTAGTTTTTTGTTATTCAAAGATATGTTTATTTCAACTTCTGATTGTTCATTGCCAGTATGTAAAAAGACAATTTTTGTATATTGAGCTTGTCTCCTGAAAACTTGCTAAACTCATTTATCATTATTCTAGTGTTCCCTCACAGTTTCTACAGGATTTTCTAAAGATGGATGATGTTATCTTCAAATAAAGTAGTTTTACTTCTTCCTTTCCAATCTAGATGCCATTTATTTCATTTTCTTGCCTTATTGCACTAGATCAAACTAACCAGATCCAACAAGCTTTCCCCTGTGGCCTCTGGCAGGAATTGTCTTCCTAAGAGGAGATTTTAGGATATCTCCCCTAAGAGGAGGAGTTAAAGAGGATCCTTCAAGTCAAGCAGATGCTCGTTAAGAGCTTCCTGCACGGGTGAAGTGGTGACTCGAGCAATTCCTTCTCTCTTGGACCGTCTTTCAGAGCACTGATGATAACAGAAAAGATAGCGTCTAAGGCACAGGCACCCAGACCAACTCTTGTCTTATGAAGTCTTATGAAGACAGTTACTGGGACTCTAGAGTTTAATTCAAGGAGCCAGGTAGGGTCCAAGCAACCCAGGTTATCAGTCTGTGACAATAAGCAAATGGATTCTTTAATTCAAAATTGTATTAAGATAACAATAAGAATTGACTGTGAATAATTAAGCCCACGCTTTAAAGGAAAACTATGTAGAATTTGCTCTGTGCAATTAGTTTATGCTGCTTTTCCCAGCTGAGGTTCAACTACTTGGCCTTCCGTAGAACCACTGCATGCCAAGATTAGGAGGCAGCCCAGACGTACAGGGCTGTCCCCTCCACTCCTGCCACCTCGAGATCCCCTCCTTTGACACCCAAAAGTACCAGGGCTGATCTGTCACATCCGAAAGTCAAAACTTGGCCATCCCAACCTGGCCTTGGAGCAGAACCCGGAAGTACATCCTGAGACTCTAGGATTCCCCTAAGGCTCCTTGAAGGCAGATGGACTCAGCCTGGGGTGCACACTCACTCGGATCCCAGAGGGGTTTCCTGGGGTGTGAGGGGATGTTCCATCATTCAGGACATCGCTCAGCCCCAGTGCTCCATGCCCAGTGGTCCTGGGATTCCAATGTGATGTTTTCGGGGCTCACCAATAGCCATTTTACAGGGCACAGCTGGGTCCTCCCCAACCCTTGTGCTGCGGCCCTGCTAACCAACCATGCACTGGGGAAAATGGGGGGCAGAAAACAGAGGAGGGGATGTCCAGCTAGTAATAAGAATGGTTGCTTTTCTATTTAGCCATGATTCTTCTGTGTCTAGCTCCCTTGGCTGGAACCAGAAGAAGAGTAAGCAGAGAGAAACAAAACCACACCTAGTCTCCCAACAAAGATTTTTCTCCCTTTCCAGCAAAGAAGACCCTCTGCTCTGATAAACAGTGGCCTGATTCAGCTAGAATATCTTATCTCACACACACACACATGCATACACACTGGACAAGGAGCTTCAAAGGGTCGGGATATCAGCCTTCAGTTCCCTTTCACCAAAGACCTGATGAGAAACCTTAGACAGAGGTGTCAAAGAGAGAGTGCTGGTTCATAGCAGAGTGTTTGGGCCCCAGTGTGCTCTGGGGAACGACGCCTGGAGCACCGATTTCTCAATGCCCCATCCTCACTCTCCACGAATCACAGAACTTCCTCAGCTTTTGCCTATGTCTTTGCCCAAAACACAGCCCTCTTAAGGGCTGATCCTTAATCAGTTGATGCCTCAAGGGTGTTCCCCTCCAGCAGGCTCTGTGCTGCACCCCCAGCTGCTCTGCTCGTTAGGAGGTTGGTTCCCTGAGACTCAGCTCCCTCTCCCTCTAAACCAAGGGTTCACTCTTTGACACCCGGTGGCACCATCCACTTTGTCCGCTCCGTGAGAACAGGAAGGACATTTTAAACCCCAAATGGTCACAAGAGTCACTTCTTGGTCATAATATGAAATTTAGACCTCTCTATGCTTCTTGTTGATCACCTTTGGTCATCTCCCGTGGCTACACACAACAGGGAATGACTCTGTAACTACTTCATGCTTAACACAGACTAATCTACACTAGATCCCCCATAGCCTATTGGGACGAAAACCTTACATCCACTGCCTTTGTTCCTCCTCTATTGAAAGTACATACACGTTATTTGCTTTTCATACATCAGAGAGGGGAGGAATTAAGAACTTCAGCAAGTTGCCTAACACCAGAGCCTCAGTGTGTCCGTCTTTAAAGTGGGAATAGCACCAACCTGAGGGGTCTGATGCGGGTTAACCTCGTAGGGGGAGTGCTGCCATGGTGGCCGGCAGGCTGTGAGAGCCCAGCATCCTGCTAGCGCTGCTACTGACTGACACGGTTCCCTCACACCCACGGGCAGAGACCTGGACTCGGCACTGTTTCCTAGGGGCCACACTGACATCCAGCTCTCTCCATCAGTGGTTCCACACACGTAGGGGCGACGGCCCCTAGGGATGTTCTGGAATTTTGTGGAGGTTCTTGGGGTTATCATATGATGAGTTGCCCTTTGGTGGCCGTGGAGGGGTCCCAACCCCACTTTTGAACGGGCTGCTGGACATGCGTAGAGCAATAGACCTGTTTGTTATTTGAACGTTCCATCATTTTGCACAGAAACACTAGGTGTATTTACCCAGTTTCATGCGCACTGAATTTTCAAATGCAACAATCATGTGAATCAAGGTAAGACTTGCTTCCTTTCTGAGAATTGCTCTTCTTTTGGGAAAATCCTGTCACGATGGCAAAATCCCTGAAGGTGTTCGAGTCTTCTCCAGCACAGAACACCTGGGCACATCTGCATCTGTGATCGCGTGAGCACAGTGATCCCAAGAGCAAGCACATCCTGCGGGCAAGCATCCCACTGTAGCCCTTCCTTCAAAATGCCTAACAAAGAACTATCTCGACAAAACCCCTGTCTTCTTGCTCTTCATCCACATTTACTCATCATAAGTCAGTACAAACATTTAAGACCTTCATCACGTTTCTCACGGAGTCAGGCTTGACCATTTACACATTAAAATACACAGCGTTTTGATATGACTGCTTCCCTTGTGTCTCCCCTTTTTACAGGGGTCAGGGCTTTATCGACATTTTAAAAATCGTGTGTCCAGGTAAGTCATTCCATCTTTGAATTTCATGTCAGTATTGTAAAGGGAGTGTTACGAAATGTTTTCTGCAAGGGGAGCCTGGGTCTGACAGCGTTGAGGAGCGCCGCTCCGTAGTTATCACTCAGTCCACCTGGGACCTGGCTCGGTGAGGTAGCCCCTTTAATAAAGGAAGGCTGGGATGAGAGTCATGGGAGAAACCAACTCGGGGCGGAGGAGATAAAGTGAACTAGACACACATGAAATATTTAGCTGGCTTGGAACATCCGAGTCAGCGCGAGCCTCAGCTTTAGCACAGGTAACGGATGAGC
Organism: Equus caballus; assembly: GCF_041296265.1. Lineage (NCBI taxonomy): Eukaryota > Metazoa > Chordata > Mammalia > Perissodactyla > Equidae > Equus > Equus caballus. The sequence goes on along the minus strand of NC_091701.1, from coordinate 4,746,868 downwards.
TCACATTTCCATCAGCCAGACGGCAGGTGTCAGCTCTCAAGCAGAAGGGAGGTGGTTTAGCAAGAATTTTGGTTTCTCATTGTGGCTGAATATCAAACCATGTTCAGAAAGGTTAAACTATCATTTTATTCTTACAGGGAAATAAGAATATTTACCCACATTAACATTATTTGTAAAGCAGTTGTCTCAATGAACACAATTCTTCCCTCTCGGCCGTGTAATTGATGCTCAGGAAGGGTTGAAATAATGATGGCCAAACAAATGAATGAATGCATGATCGCACAAATCCTGAAGGCTGCCAGGACAAGAGAAGCCACCGAAGGGTGGGTGAACTCCTCTCCCAGGTGGGAGCTGCAGCTTCTTGCCCAGGAGAGTCTGCAGGGCACCTGCCAGGTCCTGGGTCTGAGCACCGTGACCTGTACCTCCACCCCCACCAGGGCGCAGATGCCTGCACTGAAGAGACGGGAGAGGCAGTTCCAAGGGAGCAGGTGGCCTGGTGGAGGGCTCGCCCATGCCGGGGCCTCTCTGCCCTCCCCGGCTGCCAGAAGCTGACCCCGACTCACCCTGCCCAGCCTTCCTGTTAGCAGGCGCAGGCTAGCCCTTCATCTCTCAGATCCTCTGTCCTGGGTCCCATTGCCTCAAGGATTTGCAGTTAATTTATGAAATAGGTGTGCCCAGGAATCTGCTGTTTTGCCAAGTGCTGGAGCTACATGGTGAGCTGGCAGACTCGGTGCCTGCTCTCAGGGAACTCGCTCCCTGGCAGACAGCAGTCACCGGAGGGAGGAATAATCACATAAACAGTGTGCAATGACAGCAGAACATGAGCACTATTAAGGATGGAATTGTGGGGGCAGGGCAGGCAGGCATCCAAAAAGATTTCCACGGACCATGAAGCCTGAGCTAAGAGTTCAAGGTTGGGCAGGAGTTAACTGAGAGAAATGGAAGGCGAGCAGGTGGTGGAGAGTGATCAGGGCAAGGAGCAGCACGTGCAAAGGCCTGTATGGGACGACCCCAGAATCAACTGTCCCACAGCCCAACGTGGAGGAATGAGGAACATGGGAGGAGAGGCAGGTGAGGCTGGGCAGGGGTGACACCATATGGGCCTGTCGTCAGGGCAGGAGACTTTAAGAGTAACAAAAAGCCCTCCAAAGAGTCTGTACAGGGGCGGGCTGCGGGTGGGGGACATTGACTGCTTCACATTTTGAGTCAATCACAGCGGCAGTAGACCAGAAAAAGATGGATAAAGGGCCCAAAAGGACGGCAGATAATGAGGAAGCCACAGCCCGGGCGAGCCAGCACTCAGAGCACGTGATTTTGGAGACGAAAGGGACTGGATAGACTCAAGAGATGTTTAGCAGGGATAACCAGCAGGACGTCCAGTCGGCTAAGTGAATTCTCACTAGAATAGAGGACTGAGTGTCTAGCATGCCACCTCTCTGACCCACGGGCTCAAAGTCCAACCTGCAGTTAACGCCACTCCTTCTGCACCCCCCACACCTGACCAGCCGGCCTCCGGCCTGGGAATTCTGGTGGGGAGAGGGGCAGTCACTGCTCCTGGGAAGTTCTAAATGTAGGAAACATCTTCCTCACGGCCAGCCGAACTCTCCCGCCCATCTCTTGGGCCTCCCGCTGTCTTCAGATGTTGAGGATACCCGGTGTGCGCCCGTCTCCCCACCCACTCCCACCCCCAACCCCAGGAAGTCTGCTGCTGCGGAAAGAGCAAAGGCTCTGGAATCCCCTTACTGAAGCGGCCTTGGGCAGACCACTCACCGTGCCCGGGCCCCAGCTTCCTCGTGTCAACTGGAGGAGCAGCCAGCCCCCAGAAGGACGGAGGATGGAAGGCGGTGACATTAAGGAAAGGGCCTGCACGTAACAGGTCTCCAGGAGCGCAAACGTCCCCCGTTCCCCGGAACATTGTCACCTGGCTCCACCGCTGGACCCTGGGTGCAAATCACCCTCGTCCTCAAGGAACATCTTCCAAGTCCTCCAGGAAAGGGGCAAATGCCCCACAGGGTCAGGAATGCTCCTCGCCTGCCCTGCCCCAGCGCGAGCCGCTCTTGGGAACAGCCGCGTGGACATAGGCAGCCACCGCATCCCGGAGAGTAGGGCGCAGCGAGGAGGGGCAGCCCGGCAGAGGGACCGGCAAGGGGAGCAGGCCAGGGAGCTGAGACCCAGACCCAGCAGCCGGGCCCAGGAAGGGGTCAGCCAGGCGGCACCAGCGGCCCTGGTTGGCGGGTGGGCAGACTTTGGGACACTGCCCTACCCCCAACAGATGCTGGGAGAAAGACTGCCCCGCAGGGAATGCCTGGCCCTGCTCCAGGTTGGACAGGGAGGTGGCAGCTTGGCTGTGCGGCGAGTGTCTGCAGTGGGCACAGATCGTGTGTGCAGAAGTGGAAGGCCAAGCTGCCTGCGAGTGTGCGCTGTGGGCCGGGCTGGTCAAGTGCCCTGCACACCCGCGCTACCCGGCTCCCTGATCTCGGGGCTGCTCCCGGGGCGTGAGGGCGCCAGGGGCCGCTACACTGAGCCGCCGTCCTTCCCCGAGTCCCCCCCAGGCGGGGGCAGCTGTTCAGCTCTGCTTAGGCTGCTTGTCTGGATTTGGGCACCGAGAACCAGGCTCCGTACTACCCTCCAGAGGGTCAGCAGGGCCGGGGCTGCCCTCCCTGCAGCCGCCCACCCGGCACTTCAGAGGAAGCCACAGCTCGCTGCCGGACCTCTGCGGGCATGGGCCCCCCGGGCTGGGCCCAAAGCCTCCAGGCTGTCTGTCTCCAACCTGTCACCTACCAGGCAGAGTGAGGCCTCCTGAGATTGGCCACCAGGGAAACTGACTCAGCACACATGCTGGACCACCAGACAGATGTCCTGGCCAGGTCCGAAGACACCTTCCTGCCCACTGCAGTGTTCACCAACTGGCCAAAGTAGAGACACAGCTGCTGAGCAACTTACATGCTCTGTGACTTTAAAAGAGTAACTTAACCTCTCTGGGCACTTTTCCTCCTTTACAAAAGAAGAAAAGTAAAAGCTGGGATAAAAATATTCAGAACTGAGGAAAGGGTTATTAGAAAGTAATGAGAAAGTGGTGAGAGCCTAGTAGTCACCACCACAGGCCTGGGTTGAATCCATGTCACCATTTACTAGCTGTGTGACCTTGAGCAATTTAATTAACTTCTCTGGGCCTCAATGGCCTAAAATGGAGATAATGACAGTACCTACCTCAGACGTTTGTTTTGAGGATCAAATGATAATCCCCCCAAAATGCCCGGCACATTCCACATGCTCAGTAAATATTACTATTTATTGTTCGAGGCGGGTGTTTTAGTCCTTACCGTAGGTGGTGAGATGGAAGCCCGGAGGAGTCAGGTAACAGGCTGAGGGTCACCAGCCGGACGGTGGAAGACCCAGAGGCAGTCCGGGCAGCCGGTAGTGCCTCAGGGACCTCCCAGGACCAAGCACATGAGCAGCTTCTCAGGCCTGGCCCGGGGTCTGGCCAGGGGACACAGCACTCCACCAGCTGACTCGCTGCCTTCAGGGGCCTCCGAGAGACACAGGCTTGTCGAAAACAGGGAGTGGAACTGTGGGCCACCTCACCCCCGCACTGCCCCGAGAGTGGTGCCAGGGCCTGGGCTGAGGGCCGTGAGCCGCCCTCCAGAGCACAGCTCCCCTCCTCACACGCGTCCTCGCTCTGAGAGCGCCTGCCTGGTCCCATGAGGTCATCTCTGAGACACAAACAACGGCAGCCACCACCGTCCAGTGTGTGCCCCAGGCCACATACTCCTTTAAGCGCTTTACATTTATTAACTCTTTAATCTCCTTGAAGCCCTGAGAAGGGCACTGTCACTATGCTCACACTACAGAAGGAGAAGCTGAGACCCAGAGAGGTTAAGTAACTTGCCCACAAACACACAGCTAATACATGGAGGTGCTTGAATTCAGGGCCCTGTAATCTGAAGCCAAAGGCTGGGATTCCTATTTTAATTTCAAATTTACAGAAAAGTTGAAAGAATATTACAAAGAACCTCTATATACAAATTATTAACATTTTGTTCTATTTTTGCTTTATTCTTTATCTTTCTCTCCCTCAGTTATTCAAATATTTGAGAGTACATTGCTGACGTGTCCCTTGACCCCTAAATACTTCAGCAGGGAAATGGTAAGAATAATAAAATAAACTATGAGGCTCAGAATCAGGAAATTGCACACTGATACAGAGATGTCTCCTATTCTGCAGACCTTATTAAAATTTCTGCAATTTTCCCATAATATTCCTCTGGGCTGCAGCTTTCTTCAGGCGCAGAATTTTCCTGTCTCCTTAGTCTCCTTTAACACGACGGCTCCTTGGCCTCTTTGTCTTTTATTTATTTTTTTTATTTTTATTTTTATTTTTTTAGATTTGCACCTGCGCTAACATCTGTTGCCAATCTTTTTTTCTTTTTCCTTCTTCTCCCCAAAACCCCCCAGTACACAGTTGTATATTCTTGTTGTGAGTGCCTCTGGTTGTGTTACGTGGGACGCCGCCTCAGCATGGCCTGACGAGCGGTGCCATGTCCGCGCCCAGGATCCAAACAGGTGAAACCCTGGGCCGCCGAAGCAGAGCGCACGAACTTAACCACTCGGCCCAGGGCTAGCCCCTGTCTTTTATTATATTGACTTTTTCTAGCAGTGTAGAGCTTTTTTTTTTCCAGAATTTCCCTCATTTGGCTTTGTCCAATGTCTTTTCATAATTAAATTCAGGCTATGCGTTTTGGGCAGGACTGCCCGGAGGTGATGCTCAGTGCGTGATTTGCCCCATTTCTGATGATGCTAACTTGGATCGTTTGGTTAAGGTGATATCTGCCAGGTTTCTCCACTACGGAGTTACTATTTTTCCCTCTATAATTAGTAAGTAATTTGTGGGGAGATCTTTTGAAAGTATGGAAATGGAAAGTTGTCATCAAACTTTCCCGCATCACTTTGCATCCATTGATGCCTCTTACGAATGGAGTGGTGCTCCAATGTGGTGAGGGCCAGCTTGCCAACTCCATCACTCCTACATTTATGAGTTGATTTTCTACTGTATTGGTTTCCTCTTCTCCTCCATTTAATTAATCATTAATTATCAGCAGGGACTCACAGATTTTTATTTTTTTCATGTCCGATAATCCATTATTACCATCATTTTCTCTGATGCTCAAATTGTCCTAGATGTGACCAGTAAGCTCTCAAGCTGGCTCCTGATCCTCTGACGTGTCCCTATTGTTCTTTGCACACTCTCTGTAGCACAAGATGTTCCATGTTCATCTTGATTTTCTCTGTCCCAGCCCTTGCATCCCCATTTCTCCACGGAGCCCTGGCTCCTTTGGTGGAGGGTGGTACTTAGAAACCAAGGTCTGGGCACAGGTGTGCTCACTGATACTGGTGTGACATTGGTTTGATGTAGAAATCTCTCTGAAAATCAGTGTTTGTCCTAGAGGGACCTGTGTGTGTGTGTGTGTGTGTGTGTTTCAGTAGCTAGACACTTAGGAGAACATCTTACCTGGTGGGGAGCCCTCGACAGCACTGGGCCTTGGACCCTGGACCAGCACACCACATGGGGACCAGTCCCCATGACTCCAGGGGGATTCTCCAGACCTGCACTATCCAATGCAGGAGCCACTAAGCTCTTGTGGCAATTTACATTTTATTAAACTTCACTTGGGTTAAAAATTTAAATCCTCAGTGGCACCAGCTACATTTCCACCACTCTGCTCAGATACAGGACCTCTCTTTCATCTCAGAGCACCCGATTAGACAGTACTGTTCTGGACTGAGTAACGCAGACGGCTGGGAGAGCTATGTCCAGAGAACCACCTAGTGGCCCTGGGGGGACCTCAGGCTCTGTGGGTCAGAAGGGGTTTTCCTCATGATGCATGGAACATCGTGGAGATTTGAAGAAGGTGGCTTCTGTAATGGCCACCAATCTGAGGCCAAGAGAGGCAGGAGCCTTCCAACACGACTGGAAGCTAGGAAAGCTAGCCATGTGAAACCCCTTCACGGTCCCCACTTTTAGTGTTTGTCACACACAGGAAAACTGGTTGCTAGCACTATTGGGAGGGAGTATCTGCAATCCAGGTCTCAGGGCTTGGAGCCAACATCATCTGCATGTCAAAGAGCAAGGGAGCCTGGGCGCCTCCACCCCACAGCATCACCTCTTTCAGCTCTGACTCCAGTGTCACTCAAGGGACCTTCCCTGGCCACCCGCTTCAAAGCAGCAGCCCCAGCCCATCCCTCACGCCCTCCACCCTGAGTCTTTCTTCTCAGCACTTGTTACTCTCTGGCTTGTGCAGGTTGTACCGACTTGTACCACTTATAGTCTGTTTTCCTGTGAAGCGCAGGCCCATGCAGGCAGGGATTCCCATGTATTTTGTCCACTTCAGCATCCCTGGCCCCAAGAGCAGCGCCCTCCACACAGAAGACGTGTGAATCAGGCGCCCGGGGACCGCCTGAACCCCAGCCCACTTCCTTGCAAGCCCCCAGCAATCCGGTCTGGAACCAGACGGGGACAAGTAAGTGAGGGGAAATACTATACGTACCATATTCCAACAAAGCCCAAGGACCCGAAGTCCTCACCTGAACCCGCTTCTCTCCCCACATCCTCTGCATCACTGTGCACACGCATGCACGCACACAAGCATGCACACACACAAGCACACACGCACACCTGCACCTGCTGACTTACCCAGGGCTGTTCCCTCTTCCCAGGATGTCTTTCTCCAGCAAACGCTAACCTTCCCAGCAAATTCTGACTCCCCGTCAACTCTCAACTCAAATGCTGCCACCTCTGCAAAGCCGGCCCTGACTCCTGCTAGCTGACTTAGGGCCCCGGGTAGCCCAGGAGAGTGCACGTCCTGGCAGCTGTCCAGCTGCTTAGAACTCCCTGTTAACACTTCTGTCTCCCGCCCTGGGCTGACAGTCCTGGACCAGGGTTGGGTTTTATTCATGAAGTCTCTGTTGAATCTATTCTAATTCTGAATAAACGCTGTTCCTGTGGCCTTCCCAGGAGCGCCCCAACGCCTTACAGTGGACACAGCATCTGGGTCATGCTTAGGCCTTTGCACCTGTCCAACACCTGAGTGGCCGTGGCACCTGCCAGAAGCTCTTATCTGTCTGACCTCACAGGGGCCCCCAGTGCCCTGGACCAGTCTTGGGCAAAGCCAGACTGCTGATTTCCCACATCTCCACACAATGCTTCCTTCACTGTCAACTGGCCCTGTGAGAGCTCATTTCATATCACAGCGACGTTGTTATTCCCAACAAAAGTAATAAATATGCCACTCTAGCTCCTTATCCCTGAGCTCTTGTTAGGTTAAAAATAAATATGCAAAAGATAGTATCTTTTTTTTTACAGAACATTAAGATTGGAGATTTCACTCATTCACTCACTCACTCATTAAACATATATAAGCCATCTATTTATTATTAGTAGTAATAATTGTATGAGTAATACAGAGACAACTCAGTCCGCATCCTGCAATCAGATAACTTGTAGTCAGTCTGGAGAGACAAAGTATGTAAACAAAACAAAAGAAATACAGTGAAGAATGAGATAAACAGTGTAAGGTGGAAATACGGTGTTTGAGAAAAGTTCTAACTGAGAGGGTCTGTTTGCTAAACAGCTTTGAAGGTACAGCCAGCAGCACGAACAAGAATTCGATGTTAAAGGAAAAACTGAGACATTTATTTTCATCCAGGAGGAATTAGAGAAATTTAAGCCCTCCCAAGAGGTTCGCGGGTCCACTGCTCCTCCCCCGGGCGATGACGCAGTGTCTCTCCGCGCCTGCGCCCTGGCTGCACGGCTCACGTCCATCACAGCTCAGCACCGACGCGGCTCCCAGTCTCGGAGGGGTGGTGAACCGGGGCAAGAGAGAAGGTGGAGGGAGGAGGTGTGGTTTGAAAACAGACCCCGCTCTCAATATTCTAATATATCTCCTTACTGAAACGATCCCAGAAATAAATTCTCTGCCTTTTTATTTAAACCCTGAAATAAGAACATCAAATTGCCTCCCCCAAAAGCCTAAGATAAATGATTCCTGCAACCTTGACATAACTTTTAAATACTGAAAACTTCTTCATAAGATAAATGTATTTTGTAAGTTTAATCTCTGGGCAAACATAAATAAAACCACATGTGTTCTTGTGAAATGACTTTCAATATATAACCTGAAAAATAATAATAAATCACTAAATCCCTAAAAATAAATAAATATGTATGCTACATTGCCAGCCCCTAAAGAGGACAGATAAATAAATAAATCAGTAGCCTAACAAAAGTAGTAGGAAAAACACGCACTGACTCTTTGCTTGTGTTGGATTTGGCTGGTTAAAAGTCATTTGCATTGTAAATATTCTTGCTTCCACGCTAAGTTTATGCTTCTCGCCACTGTGAGCTCTCTGCTCACCTCAGCAGACGGGGGCTGAGGTGCATGCTTCCACCTCCTTGTTTACTTGTCTTCTCCTGCTGAATAATTCACTGCTTGATGCAGGAGTTTCTAGGGCCCGCAGAGCATAGCTAGGAGCTGCGGGAAGTGGTAAAGCCCAGAAGTGCCAACTTTTTGCCTTTAATTTAAATTCCTGCCCAGTGCTGACCCCACACGCAGTCAGGAGAGCACCCTTTCTCAAACATTCGACATGAATACAAGCAGCCCTACAAGCCACAGAGCTGGCTCCCCCGCCACCTCCTCCCCCCATGCTCCTGCCAGCCGCATGTAGTTTGAAACGCCTTATAAATTAGAACAATTTATGGGGAATCATGTTGACAGACAGCAAAGGCTGTCAAAAGCAACAAAAAGAATCATGCAGAGAGTGCCGAGTCTCCAGCATCGCTGAGTGGATGTGCAGAATGGAGAAAGTTTTAAGTGAAATTTGGGAAGACGGCTTTTACATCCCAGTTAAACCCATGAGAATGCACTGGAACGTCTGCATCTCTCACCTGGACAGGTCAGTCAGAGAAAGACCAAATGCATCCTTCAGACACTTTCAGCCCCAGAGTTTAAGCTCGCACTTCACCACATGCTGGCTAAGTGCCGAGGGCCGTGCTGAGAATGCATAGGTGCGTCACACACAACCCTCTCCTTGAGAACGTCACAGCCCTCTGGGGAAACGCCAAACACCTGGGAAAGCGTAGGGGCAGAGAAATGTAGGGAAGGGCTGGGGGTCACAGGTGCTCCTTTCCACTGAGTGGAATCATAAAGAGTGGTGGCCACCAGGGACAGCACCAGTGAGAGTCCGGATGAGAAATCTGCGGGAGATGGGGCGGGCACACACACTGACTGGGGGAGAGGACGGGGGCACACACTGACTGGGGCAGAGCATGGGCACACACACGGACCAGATGAGAGGGCGGGGGCACACACTGACCGAGGGAGAAGGTGGGCGCACACACTGACCGAGGGAGAGAGTGAGTACACACTTCAGTGTTGTTGGAGCATGGAGTTCAAGACGGGGAGAGAAGAGCGCTGAAGCTGAAAAGGCAGTGCGGGGGCCAGACCATGGACAACCTCTGACGCCAGGCTAAGGACCGAAAGGACAGCCAAGCCAAAGCAGCAAGCAGTAGGGCCTGACCCACAGAGACCTGCAGCATCAGCTAGTGGATCATGATGCGCTAGGAAAGAAGTAGACTGCAGCCAACCAGATTCTGACTTGACCCTCGTAAGCACAAGAACTCTAGGTGCAGCGGACAGAGTCTGACTTGAATGACCAAAGCAGAAAGTCCCCCCGATGAACCAATGTCCAGACAAGCCAAGTTACAGACCCAGAGCCCTTTGTATGACGGGGTGGCCAGGCCCTGGGGGAAGACTCCACTATCCTGCCAGAGTTCACACTGTTACTCTTTCTCCCAGCATTTCCCTAAGGAACCTATGACCATTTGCCAGAGTGGTTGTGAACTGGGGACAGTGAAACAAGCAGACTTTTGGAGGATTAGTGGACACTGGCTCTGCTCTAATACTAACGCTGGGAGACCCTGTGCTCACCAGTCAGAGTAGCGCTTATGGGGTCAGGTGGTCCATGGGGTTTTAGCTCAGGCCCATCTTATAGTGTACCCAATTAGTCCCTGAACCCATCCTGCGGTTAATTCCTCAGTTCCAGAATGCATAATTGGGGTAGACATATTTGGGAACTGGGAGAATCTCTACATTGGTTTCATGACTATGGAGTGAAGGCTATTAATGGTGGGAAAGACCAAGTGGAAGCCACTAGAACTGCTTCTACCTAGGAAAATAGTAAACCGAAGGCAATGCTGCATTCCCGCTGGGACTGCTGAGATGGAGCCCCACCAAGGACTGGAAGGGTGCAGGGTGGTGATTCCCACCACGTCCCCAATCAGCTCTCCTCTTTGGCCTGTGCAGAAGGTGGGTGGGTCTTAGAGAATGACAGTGGGTTATCACAAGCTTGACCAAGCAGTGACTCCAACTGAAGCTGCTACTGGGACATGGTTGCACTGCTTGAGCAGATTAACACATCCCCCAATGCCTGATATGCCTGGTATTGGAAACTGCTTTTTTCCTCCACTCTTATTAATAAAGACCACCACAGCAGTTTGCTTTCAGCTGGCAAGGCCAATGCACCTTCCCCGTCCTACCTCAGGGTTCTATCAACTCTCTAGCCCTTTGCTATGATTTAGTCCACAGGGATCTGGACCAGCTTTCTCTTCCATAGGACATGATGCTGATCCTTAGATTGATGACATTTTGCAGACTGGACCCAGAGATGCTGTTCGGAGCCTTTGGCAGACCCCTATGAGTGAATCACAGCACACACCCTTAAGATTTTGGAGCAAACCCTCCCACCCTCTGTGGATAACTAAACATCTTTTGAGAAATGGCTTATGGCTTGCTACTGGGTCTTAGTGGAGACTGAATGCTTACCATGGGCCACCAAGCTACCGTGCAACCCTAGCCACACGTCATGAACTGGGTGTTGTCTGACCCACGAAGCCGTAAAGTTGGGCGTGCACAACAGGACTCCATCATCAAATGAAACGAAAGTGGAATACACGAGACCTACCGCCTCACCCCCATCCCAGCCCTGCCCACATCCAAGCCCCCCAGCCTGAGGGTCAAAGGAAAGGCTTTTAAGTCCCTCCTGATGTCAGTGGCAGAGCCAGAGGCACCATAATTGAGCTTGACTGTAACATTCCTACCCACCCTAAAAGAACCAGGTCTCCCTGCAGCCGTACCAGGCTCTGGTACCCAGACGACGTGGCACCCATCTTGGAGGCCTCAGAGGGTGGACAGCTGCACAGAAGCCAGGGGGCTAGTGGGCTGAGTTCATACTCAGCAAATTCCCAGTGCTCATGGTCACCCGTGTGGGCACTGGGACTTGAGGGCCCCTTTCAGGACAGATGAATCCAGTGAAGTTGAAATGCTTGCACTTCTGGGGGTTCTGCCCACTCTCCGTGGCGCTCCCTGCACAGCTGATTTAGTGCTGGGACTGGGAGCCTTGGGCTTGACGTTTTAATTTATCGGCATTTAGATTCATGGGCTTTAAGACTTGCTAACGGAATATAATTAAAATTAGCCAAGCTGACCCTCGCTGTCCTCAAAACTGTAGACAGTGGAGAGAATTCACCCTTCTCTGGAGTCATGGGGGTGCTGCGGAACCGGCCCCGTTTCAGGGTGGCTGACTTGCTTTGTTCAGTCAGGAGAGAAGGAGGGAAGAGCATATATTAGCCACAACTTAAAACCCTTACTCAAGCACAGAGGCGCTTTCCTGGCTCGCTCCGTACAGCCGATAATGCAGTGGTCTTTCAAAGACTGCCCAGGAGGCAGTGACAAAAAGGGAGAAGGTTAATCAAAAGACACTCAGGGGTCTCCAGTGGACTGGGCTGATAGAAACGCCTCACAGAACCGCCCTGCCCAGTACCCACGACATAAGCAAAAGCCAGCGACGGCATCAGGTAAATGCCCTGCTCCCCTCAAAAAGGTTCTCAGACAGCAACCAAAGGAGGCGTGGGCGTCCCCTAGTGCACTGCGCGCCCCAAACCAGTGACAGAGTCCCGCCCCCACCCCCCCACCCCCGCCGAGAACTCCCCAGTGAGGCTGCAAATCCTGAGTCTTCACACGAGCCCCTCGAACCTGGGCTGAGGCAAACTACGGGGTTCAGGGGGGGCCTTACCTTTCCTGGTGAGGAAAAGTAGAAGTGGGTGCCGGCTACCAGGGAGAAAGGGGTGAGCCTAGGAACGGACGCTTCCTGTAGGAAATGAGGAGGGCAGAGCTGAAGTCACCTTCACAGCAATGAGAAATTCACTCCAGTATTGACAGCTCAGCAACGTGGGCGAGCACTGGCCCAGATCTTCCCAGGGAGACTGCGCTCCGGCCCATCTCTCCATCACGTCCTAGGGCTACAGAAATGCAATAAAACACTGAACCCACAGAAGCTCTGAGGAGGAAGCAAATGGCCCCAGATAACGGGGGAAAGTGAGCATAGCGTGGAGCAGAGAGAGCAGCAGCTCTGGACACCACTGCCTGAGCAGGAGCCAGGAGGAACGGGGCCAGCTATGTGAGCAAACAGCAGACACACACAGTCCTACCTGCGCACAGGTAATAACACTGAGGACGGGCCGCAGCTTGCAGGAACGCGGAACCCGACCCAGAGGAGAACAGACTCGAGGAGTGACAATAAATGGCCCACAACTGCCTTTAACTGAAGAAGACGTGAAAGGGCCTAGAACATGTAACAAGAAACTCAGACAAATGATAAGACAGAATGACAGCAAAACAGAGACCGCGATACAGGGAAGCAAGTTCACAACAAAACAGCATCATTACAGGACTGATAATACATCAGAAACAGCAAGAAACAGAATAAAAACCACCACATATAATTGCTCACTGGCAGGAAAAGCTCAAGAAGATAATTATTTAACAACACACAGCACCATTATATGAGCCAGCACCATTCTAATCACTTTACTAAATTCACTATTAATCCTCGGAATAATCTTACGAGGTAGGGAGAGTTGTCTCCATTTTACAAAGGAGGAAAATAAGGCACAAAGAGGTTTAGCATCTTGTCCAAGGTCACACAGCTAATATGTGGCAGTCTGTCCCCTGAATCCTTGCAATTAACCACTTCACTATTACTGATAATAATAACAATAAAAATCCATAGGAGCATCAAACACTACCGCCTGCATATGGCTTGCTCTGGCCGGAGCACTGTTTCAAGAGCTTTCCTTAGACTAAGCCTTTTAATCCCGGAAACGCCCTGATGGTGAGCACGTTATCCCGACTTTCTAACGAGGAAACAGGCTCAGTGAGGTTAAGCGGCTGGAAGATGAACACAGATAAAAAAGGGAAAGATAACAGAAGTCATCACAAGGGAAACAGACACAAACGATCAGAACATGTCCCCAGACGTGGAGCAGATAATAACTCAAAGAAAGTCTCTGAAATTAAAAAGAATCTCTAGATTAAAAAAGCACATTTTAATCAAGGAAATATAAATAAAGCACATAATGCTGAAATATCTTATTTCCTAGTTAACTATTACAATTAAAGGATAAAGAAAGAATTCTTCAGGCATCCTGACAGACAATAAGTAACCAAGAAAGGTAAAAAATATCAATCTGGCCTCAAATTTCTCCATAGCAACAGCAATGTCCAAAGACAGCAGAGCAACGTCTGCAGGTCCTAAGGGAAAAAAGGAGAACCCCCAGGCCAGGCGGGAGCGCAGAAGCCGAGATGTCCCTCCAGGTCACTGAGGCAACAGGTGCACATATGCAAACACGAAGAGACTCAGAGATTACCAAATCCATATGTCTTCCCTTAAAAAACCATTTTACAAAAAGTCTAGACAATTAAGAGAGAAATGAAAGAATCCAGAGACGGAGAAACGATTAAAAAACTGGTAGTAAGCAATGAATCTACTGACATCTATTACTAATATTAAACAACTACAGGAATTCTGCTTATAGAATGAGGATGTTTTATGTTCAGATAAAATAAAAACGAATAAGAGTGGGCGGGTGTGAAGAGGCGATATAGGGGAAAATGTAGATAACGCTGACGCACTTGTCTGTCCCGGCAGGGAGTCAATCAATACTGAATAAATCGGAGAAACACAGCTAAAAACCATCGCAAGCTCTCAATGGTTTCCATGACGTCTCTCTTTTAAACAGGAAGGGGTTTTGCGCACCTGCTTTCTTCTGGCAGCCTTCGTTTACTGCTGGGTAAGAAGGAGCAATAATAAAACCAGCTGCGGCTTGGCGAGTGCTCCTTCTGCACCAGGCGCCATGGCCAGCACCGCGTGTGCACAGGAGCCTGCGAGCCGGAGGCTGCAGCAGAGAGGGGCCGCGGCGGCGGAGGGTGGTAACGGGGCACCCGCAGTGGCAGACCTGGGGGACTGATTACTCTGAGGCCACGCTGGGCTTTGAAGCACTGCACTCTATTCTGACCTAACTGAGCCCACCCAGGTGCGTGTCTGTGCTTAGAGGGAGAAAGCTCGGTTTTCTGGAGAATCTTCTCGCGCTGCCTCCCGCATTGCTCCTCGCTGCAGGATGTGCAGGGTTTCACTGTCCCTGCTGACGTGGACCACCCGACTCTGCAGAACTCAGCTCCCGGTAGCTCCAAGTCCTCTAATGCAACAGCTTTTGGAGAGAGTCCAGGCGCCGAGTGTCCAGCACTGTGCTAGGCCTCAGGGATCCTGTCCCTGTCCCCGAAGAAGAGACAGCAAGTCAGCATGGATTCGGTGAGGAGCCCTGGGCTCCGTGAGATAAGCAGCCCCTGGAAGCAGGATCTTCCACAAAGATGGAGCCAGCTGGAGCCAGCAGACTGAAATCGCATTTGAGTCCACTGGCCAACATGTTCGACATCTAATATTAAGAGGCAGCAGGCCTGGAAATTCCACAGCTGTCCTGCGACGCTGGTTTCCAGTGATCGCCCACCCTTCCTGGCACCATCTCTACACTGCGGACGGCTGCTCTGTGGAAAATTAAATGAAGACAGTTCCCTTCACAGCGGTTGTTACTCCTGTATTACTCTCTCCCCATCTCTCTATCGGATCTCAATAACTAGTGCCTTTCACTTCTAAAAGGAGGTGGCCGCAGTCCTGCAGTCATGGGGGCTCCTGCCTGGAGTGAAGCCCCCTCCCCAGGGCCAGCAGACCTGGAGGTGCAGGAGGAGGCTGCTCCTGGAGGCCCAGCACCTCTTCTCTGGGACAGCAGCACAGTAGCATTCAGGGGCAAGGCACACCGACTTGGACTCAGACATGGGCTCAGATCTGGTCCAGCTGGTGATCTGCTCTGTCTCCTTTAGGAGCTGCGCTTGCCGAAGCCTTGGCCCCCATCTGACTGTATCCTCCTCTCGGGATCATCAAGGGTCAAACAGAGAACCAGCTGGTACCCCTCGGAGTCGCAGCTGAGAATGAAGGGTTCCCTGCTTCCCCTACTCTCTTACGTGGCCCTTTTGTTTTGTTTTCAAGGAGGAGGACGTAAAGGGCCAGTTTCTTCCTAAGCCTCCCCCCCAGCCACCCCACCCCCCAGAGCATGGCACCCGGGGACATGGGACATGGCCACAGTGACCCTCTGGATGTCTCCTTCCGGCCCCTTCATGACCCCCAGCCTGTCCCAGGCAAGGTGAATCTGGCTCAGCCCCAGGGAGTTGAAATTTGAAAAGCATGATTATTTCTGGAACAATTCTTATTCTGTGTTGAGAACTCACATATTTCCAGAAAATGAATTAAACAGACATTTCCTTTGAAAAATTCCTCCACAGCCATTGCATGGCCCGACTCGAGCAGGTGTCTGTGGGGGGAGGGGTGTCTCCGGGGAGGTGGGGGCTCGTGGCTGGACAGCCCCGTGGCAGGCCTCCCTACCCACACTCAGTGGGTCGAAGCTCCCAGGTAGGACCCTCAGGTAGTTGCATGACCTGCACTGTTTCAATTAATCCCCACACAGATATTTTGAGACATTACCCTGTTTTACAGATGGAGAACTGAGGTCAGAGAATAAAGGAATTGCCCAAGTTGCCTGGGAGAGTAAGCGGAAGAGCAGGGACCAGGAGGCGGGCGAGCCTGTCCCCAAAAGTCCGTGCCCTTCAGCGGTGTCCCCATCCTTCACGCAGCCTCTCCCCTGAAACACACTCTCTCGGGGTCAGGTCAGGGCTGGAGAAGGCACCAGACACGGAGATGGATGTTTCCTGGGCGCTATGCTGAATGACCCTCACAGCATCCCCCTGTGGTGGGAAGGGATGCTCCCCATTCATACATTAGGAGCCTGAGATACAACTCAGTCAAGTGACAAGGGGCGAGTCACTCAGATGCCCTACGCCACCTCTGGGTCTGGGGGAAGGAACAAGATGAAACAGAACTGGCTCCTCCAGCAGTTGCCCCAACAGCACTCGGCAAGAAGGGCCATCTCCTGGCCCTGCTGCCAGCCTGCTTTCCAAACCTGCATGGAGAAGCCCCCTGCTTGTGCCCAGGCGTTGGCCCCCAGCGAGCACCATGCTCCAGGTGGGCAAAAGGAGGCTCGCACCCTCCCTCCCACAGGCCTCTTCTCCCTCCTGCACTGCTCAGTCACGCTGCACAAAACTCTGGTCAACCCTGGCGGGACTTCTGCCCCCATCCTCATCTCCTGTTCACCCCTCAGACCACTGCAGTCTGCCCCTCACCCCACCACCCTCCTAACCCTACATACCTCCTAAAGGCCACGTCCTACATAGCCACAGGCCTGGGACCCTCTCACTGTCCTGAACCATGCCCTCAGCTGCTGGTCAGATTGTCCAACTACAGCGGCTTCAACAGGACAGAGGACTAGCTCCCTCTCACGAAGATGAAGTCCCACAGGAGGGCCGTTCAAGCTGCGTGGTCGCTCCATGGTCACTGGGGACACAGCTTCCTTCCACCTCTCTGCTCTGCTCTCCTTGGCATATGGTTTTGCTCCGCTCAAGCTAAGTGGTCCAAGATGGCTGTGCGAGCTCCAGACAGCATATCCAAGTTCCAAGTGGCAGCAAGGAGGAAGAGGGGAGAGGCAAAAGGTTTTCTCAGAAACCCTATTTAATGACGTCTGTTTGTGTCTTATTGGCTACTCCTACATGCTGGCAAGCTGGGAAATGTGATTTTCCGTCTGGGGCTGTCAGCTGGTTAAATGCTGGGGACCCTCCTTCTCTCCCGTGGTTTTCTGGCCACCTTTGTCCCCTGCTCTTGCACTCCTCCAGCCTTTCCCCTCTGTCTCTCACTTCTCTGGACCTACTGCTCTTCACTCTGCTCAGCCTTTCTGGAAACAACCTCATCCACACTTGTTCCTAGCTCTCTTCTCTTTCAAGTCGCTCCCGGAGCTTCTGATGGTAGCCCCCGGTCCCTTGGTCTCTGCATGCCTCTGAGTGCTGGCCCAGCAAGGATCTGCCTCTCACGGCTTGTCCATCTCTGCATGTTCATGGATTCCTCCAGCTCTGCTTTTCCTCACATTATCCACCCTGGAGGCATTGAGTCTTCTTGCAGAGCCCTCAGACTGAATGATTCTCCACAGGGCTTTTTCTCTGTGACGAATCTGTCCCCTTCTGCCACCATCCTCTGTTCTAGATCAGGGTCAAGGGAGGCTGGAGGGCCGGCAGTGGTAGATGGTGGAGACCAGCCTGGCCTCGTGTGGGGCCCTGCCTGAGGTCGGTGATCGCGAATTGCCCTGTGCTGCCGTGTGCCTCTCTCCAGCAGGGCTTGGCTGTGCAGGAGCAGGTGAGGATGAGGAGAAAGCGGAGTGAAGGGAGGGTTTGCCCAGGAGCGAGGCCTTATCAGACTTGCTTGTGAAGGTGAGGGAGCTCAGGGCATAGGGAAGCAAGCACTGAAAGGAGGCACCAAGAACTCGAAGCTGGGTCAGGAGGAGCAAGAAGGCAAGAAGGGGCTGCTGCCCCAGGAAGACGTAGAGGGACTGGACCAAGGGCCCGGAGCAGCTGAGGGACAGTGAGCGGGAGAAGAGGACCCTTGGGCAGGGAGCTGGAGGGTGGGGTTGGGGGGAGGGTTCTCAGTAATGGCTTGAGTCCAGAGAGATGAGGGGCACGGGTGGCTGAGCTGCACCCCCAGAGATGGTCCCTAGGGTCAAGGAGGCCAAGGATGCCCAGGGACAACTGTTGGGTTGGGGGTCATCAGCATGAAAGCTGACACCACTGAGAAAGTGGAGAGCAGATCTTAAGGCAGGTGCATGCCTCAGGTGTGAACGAACAGCAGTGACTGGGCAAGTGGAGATTACAGTAGATAGGAGGGCAGTGGGGCAAGGATGCCCACGCCATCTGCCGAGGTGAGGAAGTCAACAGCCCCATGGCAGGAAGGCAGGACATCTCCATGAGGGGGAACAGGGTGAGCAAGGGTACAGCGGGATGTGTATAGTCTGCGCTGGGAGCCACGAGGCATCGGTTGGGGCTGGAACACACGGCAGGGACTGGCCAGAGAGGCCAGGGCTGGGAGAGGACCCTGCCTGCTGCGGGTTTAGGAGCATGGTCTTGGTCCTAGATTAGACCCCAGACCTGGCACAGGAGAAGCACTTAATAAGGGTTTTCTAAACGGAGCAATAGGCTTTAGATGAGGGAACAACGAAGAAAACCCCAAATTGAGAACCATCTCCTTGACGGGTGTGTGGAGAGGGGTCTGAATGTAGCCAGAGTGTCCGGGAGAGGTCAGTGAGGAAGCAAGAGGCACAGAGGGCCTTGGGGATCTTGCAGCCAGAAGCTGGGGGTGGGGGGTGGAGGGTGGAGGGAATGAGGGGTTGTGCGGTGATGATCAGGAAGCAATTAGTGGGATTCGGTCACTAAACACCCGCGAGAGAGAGGAGGGAATCAGGAAAGCCAGGTGTGGCCCACGCAGTCCGCCAGGAAGGCGTGCAGCCACGCGCGCGCCCCTGTGCTCTGGAAGCGACCAAGAGGTGGCCTGCGCCTGCGCGAACGCCTGGTCGGCGGCCAGGCCACGCCCACGCCACGCCCCAGCCGGCTCTCAACCACTAGCTGAGCTCCGATTGCCGCAGCGTGGGTCTGAGTCCAAGCTACCTTCTAATCATGCAGTGCTTTCGGGTGGGAACTAAATACCGCCTTTCAGCAACAACGGGCACTCCCTGGGAATGGAAGGCTTAACTATTAATGTCCTAGAAACCAAACAGAGGAGTTGATCAAATGGGGAAAATGAGCCACTGAGTGTTCTTGGACAGGGGAGACAAAGGTAAAAATAGTACTGTGGGGCCCGGGCTCTGAGAGGCGACAGGAGATGTATGAGATCCTTGAGCCTATCCCTGGAAACAAGACAACTAACAGTGAAATCCCGCTCGGAATTGTGTGCTAAGTTCTGGGCCCGGGGAGCCCCGAGTGGTCCGGCAGAACCAAGAGCTCCCGAACCAGGCCAGCCTGGGTTGCAATCGCAGCTCTACTGCCTGCTCGGTGCTATGGGATCTCCCTCGCTCACCTGCTCAGCTTATGTCTGCATTTGTAAGGGGCTCAGAATTCCCGCCCCTTGGTGGTCGAGGACGAAGGAGGCCCTGTCTGTAAAGGCCGGCGTGATGGGACCCTCTCAGGCAGGGAGTGGAGGCAGTTTCTCCGACCTGGGGGGACGTGGGGGGGGGGGGGGGGGCGGAAGTGGTTGCGGCTACAGTGCTCAGGGAAGCCCACCTGGAAGGACGCAGCAGAATGTGAGAGGCCGGGGCCTTAATGGAGGGGTCTGGACAGGCTGGAGGCCATTCAGAACATGGAACTGCAAGAACGAAGGGGTGGCACTGCCGTGGCCTGTCCCTGAAGTGGTCACACGAGGGATTTCCGCGGGATAAACCCAGCTGAGCGCCTCCCCTCCGGCCCGTCAGCCCTGCTCTGGCCGCTCCTGTCCTGGTGCCACAGGCAGCAGAGGTGAGGGCAGCTCACCTCACTCTGCCCTTTGCTTCCATGATCCCTGCTTGGACCTTGAGGACAAACTACAAATGTCCAGTGCGGCAGGAGCAGGGCAGAATGCGGGTGGAGAAGCGACCCTATGGGGCAGGGGGGAGGTGCCATGGGGTTGGAGCGCAGAGAGTCTTACAAAGAAGATGAAGCTTAGGGAAGGTCAGGATTGGGGGAGATAGCCGGGCAGCCCGGCCCAGGGCCCATCTGGAGGCAGTAGCACCCCCGCGAGGCACACGGAGAACCCCACTCCAGGGCCACATGACCCAGCTCCACCCTCACCCCGCGCCGAGTTTCCGCCAGACACGTAAAGTGGTGCGCTGTTCTTAATTCCCGAGTGCGGTCACCTGCAGTTTCATTTGACTCTTGACGAAGCTGTCAGGAGGAAAAAGGGCACACGTCTGGACCCACGTCCCAGCTTGGAAGCCGGCGAGAGCGCCCGCACAGCTCGCCGCCACCGCGGCCGTGGCCGAGCCTTTGCCAGCCCCCACCCCCGGGCCGCAGCCCACCCCACCGGCAGCCGCCCTTTGCGCTCCCCGCCCTGCCCTGCCGGCTCGGGAATTCCAGAAAGGGCGGGCCCAGGGGGACACTCAGGACAGTTGTCACGCTCCGGTCATTCCTCCCAGGAACCCGCCCCAGCCCAGGCCCTGACCCTTCGCCGCATCTCCACCCAGCCGGCAGCTGAGTTCTGGCTGGTTTCTGGGAAGGGTGCAGCCTTGGGCAATTCGCTGGACCCGTCTGCTTCTCGGGCGCCTCCACCGTCATGTGGGGATAGCACTGTTTATTGGAGAGGAAACGCGGTGCTCTGTTCTCTGGGGCCACACGGGTGGGGGGTGAGGGTCAGGGAATGCGGGCGGCGCGAGTCCTCCAGCCCTCGCTCAAGACGCCGGATCGGCCTCCCGCACCGCCCGCTCCAGGCTCTGCGTGGAGGAGGGCGCCGCGGAGGCTTCGACCATTCCTGTCCCTTCCCAGAGGGATCCTCCCTGGCTGGAACAGGCTCCACTGGGCTCGGTGCTGCCCGGCTCCGGGGATGCGGCCGCGCCTGCTCCAGCGGGCCCGCGGCGATGTCCGCCCCTACCCCGCGGCCACCCAGCACAGCACCCCACTGCTCCTTCCTCCTCTCCTGCTCAGTCTTTTACTCCGTAGGTGACCCTGAACAAGCCACGCCCGTTCTCCAGTTTCGCCATTTGTGCAGCGAGGTGTTGAAGAACTGGGATGACTAGGAGCCCCTCCTGGCCAGAATACCCGGTATTTTTCTCGGCAGCGCGGCGGAGCCAGGACGCGCCCGCCGAGATGCGCGTGCTGCGCGCGCCCTCTAGTGCCCGGTCCCGCCACTGCGCTGTCCTTTTGTGGACTGATGAATGAGTGAATAGGGAAGGGAATGGGATAAATAAACCTCAGAATGCATGAATAACAGTGAGTGATAATCAGTGAGTGAACACTTGAAAGAATGGACGTCAGAACTAATGCGTGCACAGGGTGAGTAAATGATCAGTGGAACCAAGTCAATTAATAGCCTTTTTTGTGACTACTTCCAAACATGTCATTTAGGATAAAAAATCAGACTGCTTATCCTGTGCACAAGGCCTTGTGCATGGCATGGAATCCTGCCCACTCTCACCCCCATTTTATCTGCCTGGAACTTATCTGCCAAGTCCTTCCCCTTCTCAGTGTTTTCTGCGCTTGTCTTTCCTCTGCCAGAAACCTCTCCCCCTGCACTCACTCCTTGTCCTTGGGGTCCGGCCCACTCTCAGCCCTGTGAGTCCAGCTGCTTCAGCCCCTTCCTGCACCCACTGTGATAGCCAGGACGCATCTGATAGGCAGGTCCCAGGGCTGCTGAGTGTCTGGCACAGAGTAAGACAAATGAAGGACAGGGCAGTTGCTGGTGACCTGACTTGGCACAGAAGCTCAGAGGAGCGAGCGCCACCCTCCCCCCCCCAGCTCCACCCCACCTGCCCTGGGCGACAGCCTGAGCCCTCTGGCCCCAGGATGAGGAGGGAGGGGGGAGCGAGCCAGGGGCATGGACTCCAAGCCAGGAGAGTCCAGCCTGGGGCTCATCTGGGCTGGTAGCTTTGCCCACCTCAATCCTGGGGCTGAGGAGGGACCTGGGGGAGGCAGTAGGTGATTAAACGCCAGCCCATTCCTCCTGCTGGCCTCGCCCCTCCAGCCTGGGCCTCGCCTGGGACAGAGTGGTTCAAGGAGCTGGGTTAATTAGCTTTGATGATAATCACCGAGCAGCGGCACAGGATGGCTTCGCTCAGCCTCCAGTGATAACAGCATGACCTCCTTCCTCCCTAAGTCCCCACGATCTACTTCCTGCTCCCTTGATTCCAGGGCTCCTGGCAGATTTCAGTGCAGCCCAATTAAAGGGGCTCCAAAGGATAAAAATAGTGTCTGATTCCAGAAGGGCTCCTCCCCTGTGACCCCTACAGCGTCTCCACTCATCAAAGCGGGGCAAGGAGGCCCCAGAGCTCATTTTCTTTTCCCTGCCTGTGCAGTTAGAGCTGTTTCATTTCCGCTGTCCAGCGAGCACCACTGGCCGCCTTAATTTTCCCCTTAGTTTGCTTTTACTGAATTTGTACGCAGAAGGGCAAGGACATGCTGCACCTCTTGGCTTCATTTCACCAGGAGTGGCGGTGCCATGGGTGGGGCAGCCCCCCCGGGGAGCCCACAGGAGCCCCGTCTTGGGTGCAGCAGACAGGCTGGCTGGGACGGGAGATCTGTGTCCTCTCCCGGGTCAGGCACTCGGGCCGTGACCTCACAATCCCTGAGAATGGATTCCTGCCATTCAGGCGGGGACCCTGGGTGCCGACTGAGGGAGACACGCAGGAGTCAGCAGCAGCGTCGGGCCAGCAGCGTTGCTTCTGCACACCTGCGGCTGCGCCTCCATCCGCTCCCTCACTGAGCACCTCCCGTGTCCCAGGCCCGGGCGATCCAAGCCCCGAGAAAGCAAACTTCGCTTTTTTAAGGATGAAGTCTCTGCAGCTGGACTGGGACTCAAACCCAGGGCCGCCTGATCCCAGAGCCTTCCCCGTATGTACACCTCCATTTCCTCCAGCCCCCATGCTCCCTACAGAGTCCCCTGCAATGTCACTGAGCTTCCCCTGGAATCCCTCCAGTGATGGGACGGGGTGGGGGTGGAGGTGAGGAGGCAGCCCCTTCCAACCATGGTTCCATGGAAAGGACGCCTTCTTAGCGATGTTTCTTTATGTGGAGCTGAGAACTGTCTGCTTGTAACCTAACTCAGAGAGCCCCCGAGACCGCCCTGCACGCCCGCTCCTGTCGCACACAGTCAGTAGTGGATGGCCACTACGCCATCTCCCCTCCCTGCTCCTCTGCAAGCTCAGCACCCCAGGGTCCTTCGTGGCTCCTCCCTGGGAAGTTTTCTACTCCTCTGCACCCACTTTCTCCCACAATGTCGATTTTTTTAGCAGGCAGTGAACGTGGCTGGCCTCACACTGACAGAGCAGGCTCTCCTGTACGGGGTGGCCACGAAACCTTCACTCAGCTCTTTTAGCCACGCACACTTTGTGCAGGCTGGGGATCAGCCAGAGAGCTGGGCAGTTTATTCAAGAATTTGGGGCCCCCTCCCAGGTTCTCCCCTCGCGGAGATTTCTCTACTCACTTTCCTACAGCTGTAGCCGCCCCAAGTCCACCCCTGGTTCTCCAGGCCAGTGCGACTCTGGGTTTCTGTCCCCACCCTCACGTCCTGGTGGCTCACGCTGCTGCCACACTCTAGCTGGTAGAGGGAAAGGCAGGGCCCGCGCCTCCCTCCTTCCAAAGCCCCTGGTGTCCGCCCCATCTGCCCCGTCCCTCCGTGCCTTCACATGGTTGCTCCAGTGCCGCGGCCAGAGTTCACAGCTGGGCCCTGCGGTGGGGCCTGGTTAACAGGAGCGACTCTGCCCTCCCCGTTCTGTGAAGCTGCACCACCCGTGGGGGGCAGTTTTCTCCTTCTCGTCTGGCTGGGTCTCAGCACCTCAGTGGCCAGCACGTGTGTTCCCTCAACTGCCCAGGGCATTGGTTCCAGGGAGTAATGACAGGTGGCATCCTTCCCTTTTCCCACCCCCCCCCCCCGAGTCTAAAATAAGAACTGAAAACTTTTCCTACATTTTATTTTAAACGTAATTAACAGAAACTCCACTGTAGCACCTATTCCAGCCCAAAGTGTCTCTGCCGGGGAGGCCCCAACGGCTTCAGTTTGCACAGACCTGTCCCCCATCCACGACCTGCACAGGAGCCCGAGATGCCTGCTTCCCTGCCCAGCCCACCATCCCACACCCCAGGGCGGGCCCTGAATCTGGGAGGCACCCAGGACGTCTTCCTGTGAACCCAGGCGCCTCCTACAGCAGGAACCCCACAGTGGGATGGAGACCCTGAGGTCCCGCCTCCCTGCCTCGGGCAGCCCAAGGCTGCCCAGCCGCTGTGCTCCTGTCCAGCCGTCCCCCCACACCAGGCAGACACATCTGCAGAAACTTCTAGAGCCCGGGACAGGGGCCATAAGGGAGAAGGGCCATTTCCCCTCTTTTTGGCCAACAAAACTGACTTCTTATTGTGGCAACACAGAGATGCACCACTCAGACCCCCTTCAAGAGAGGACTCGGCAGCAGACGTTTGCTGGCAGCCCCCACGCTAATTCCTTCAGGTCAGTTCAACTTCCAAGGCAAAGCCACTCTCTTCTTCCCTCTGCCCCCAGCCAATAACTCAGCAAGGCAGAGGCAGGAGGGCCTGGCCATTTCCCCAACGCAGGACCCAGGACACAAGGACCCTGGACAGGCAGGACCTGGGACAGACAGGACCCTGGGACAAGAGGCCCCGGGACAGGCAGGACCCAGGGCAGGCAGGGTCCCACAGACCCCTTTGCTCTGGATCACCTTCCCTGTCCTGTGGGCTGGTGGAGACCTGGTGAGATCTCACTGTGGTCTGGAGGCTCCCTCAGCCAGTCCTAGTCTGCTCTTTTCCTTCCACGGGTGCTACCCCTCCCCGTAAATCTTCCGTTCTCCCAGCTCCATCCATCAACACACCTATCCTGGGATCTGGGATTCCTCTTCCCCGCCGTCCCTCTGTGCCCCTCTCTACCACCCCCCCCACCCGGCCCCCCGCCGAGTCCTCTGCCTCCAGGCCTTCCACAAGCTGCCAGCCTTTCCTCTGCACCTGGGCCTCCGCAGACGGGTTGCACAGCCCTCCCTCTTCTAACAGCCGGTACCACCTAACACCTGGGTGTTCAAAGGGCCTGTCACTATCTCTAGTCAAGCTTAGCCGGATCTTCGTGGTGATGCTGCCTCCAGGCCTTGGAACACTGCCAGATGCTCTCCACAGGCACCTGTTGAATGAGTGAATGAGCAATGCTGCCAGGCGAGTCCACGAAGAAGGGGAGAGCTGTCCTGCAGCGGATGCCCGAGAGGACGGGAGCTGGAGGACACAGCCGGCTCCACAGAGGCCTCTCAGAGGGGAGCTGACTTTAATCATGCTGGGGGGTGGCAGCGGACGCTGCAGAAGTGACAGGTTTTAATTTGTAATTGTTTCCATCCTCATGTCTCGCCTCTGTTCCACTGACAGGCTCCCTGCACTTAAATCAGCTTTGTCCTTTCTGCCCAAGGAGAAACACAGAAATCCAAGAGCGAGCCCATGATTTGTGTGGATGGCAGGGATGGGAAAGATGCATGCGAGTGACAAAAGGGAGGGTGGCTGGATGCAGGGGAATTGCGGGGAACCCTGGCATGCAACTTTCTTAGTGACAGTAACTTCCATGGTTCGGGTGCACAAGACTTCCCTGCACCATGCCAGTCTGTGAGAACAGGCTCATTATGTCCTTTTTTTTTTGGTGAAGAAGATTGTTCCTGAGCTAACATCTGTTGCCAATCTTCCTCTTTTTGCTGAGGAAGATTGTCCTTGAGCTAACATCTGTGCCAATCTTCCTCTATTTTGTATATGGGATGCCACCACAGCAGAGCTTGATGAGTGGTGCATGGATCCACACCTGGGAGCCAGACCTGTGAACCCCGGGCCACCAAAGCGCAGTGCTTGAACTTAGCCACTACACCACCGGGTGGCCCCTATGTCCATTTTTAGGGTGCGAATACTCAGCAGGAGGAAGTTGAATAACTTGCATGTGGCCGCCCAGCTGCTGCATGCTGGAGGCAGGCTTCCTGGCGCGAGTCCGGCCATGGTGCTGGGGCTCCAGGAGGACAGCAAGGGTGTGATTTGAGGTTTGCTCAGGCTCTGCTCCCCCTACCCACTCACTGGCCGAGAGCTGCCTATGGTCCCAGCATCAGCAGCCGTGAGCTCTGATGGGTGTTAATTCAATTAGATAAACTCGTGTGAGCACCCACTCTGATCCAAGCAGTGGACATGGAGAAGCGTGTGGCTGCTCCTGCCTCTGGATGCCCAGGTGGAGGACGATAGCTAGTGGGCCCAGCACATGCTCCATGCGGGCTTGCTCTGCAGAAATAGGGAGAAGACGTTCTCAGGGGAGCAGCAGAGGGGGAGGCAAAGCTTCTCAAGAGATGGTCCATAAAAGCTGATTCTAAAGAATCAGCCATGTCTGGACACGTCCCACGAGGGTCAGGGCCCTCCAAGCAGAGGGAAGGGGTGTGCAGTGCCAGAGGGTACACAGAGGTGGATGGGCAGTGACTGGAGCTGGCATGAGCGGGTTCTAGGAGACAAACTTACCTGGGGAGGAAGGAACACGAAGAGCTCCAGGCAGGTGGTGTGTCACATTGGGGGAGCATGGCTTTTGGGGCCCAAGGCCCACAGGGAGGGGACACTAATGTTCAGCTCCCTGGGTGGATGATGTGCTGGTGGGAAGTCCTTGCAGGTGTCCTCTCTGCTTACTCCCTTTCCTCCTGGCCCCAGGAGTCCAGTGTGGGCTGCAAAGGGCTGAGTTGTGGAATACGGAATCACGCCAGGATAGTAGTCGCTCACCACCTGCAGACAGCCACATTCAGAAAGCAAGAATGCAAACAGCATTGTCAGTGTCTGCCTTGTGCACAGCACTTTTCCTAGGACCCAGCACAATTCAGGCACAGAACAGAGAGTCAGCTAATACAGGATGGATGGATGGACGGGTGGGTGGGTGGATGGATGGGTCGGTGGATGGGTGGGTAGATGGATGGGTGGATGGGTGGTGGATGGGTGGGTGGATCAGTGGTGGATGGGTGGATCGGTGGGTGGATGGGTGGGTGGATGAGTGGATGTGTGGATGGATGAGTGGATGGATGAATTAATGAATGAAAAGGTACCAAACCTATTCTACTATAAGGGAAATACTAACCTGCACAACTCATCGGTTGACACACAAACACACATGTTCACCAGCACACACTCACTTGAGACAATCGCACATTCCCACACACTCACAAATTCATACACATGCACTCATAAAAGAATGCTACACACACACACACACACACTGCCGTACTGATTCTGGAGAGGTGACTCAGTCACAGATGCCGACCCATAGACAGGGTCTGGGGGCAGAGGCTGACCTGCCAGAAAGTGCAGGTCACCCTTTAGTGTTATGTACTGCCCACCTCTTAGCTACAGGAGTAACAGCCCCCACCCTCCAGATGCTCACAGTTTAGTTACAAAATCCAAAAAGACGGGAAGCTGCAATGCCATGTGATCAGAGCTACTGTAACCACAACACTTAGCGGGGGTGCTGAGGGTAGTCTGGGGTCCAAACGCTGTTTCGGTATGGGTGTGACATGGACATATACCCTCAAAAATACTGGAATTTGACCATATGGAAAAGAGGAGGAAGCGAGGGAGCTGGGAGAAAGAGCGAGGACAGTGGGGAGGGCACTCCAGGTGGAGGGGACAGCATGGAAGAAGGGCAGAAGCTTGGGGAGCGCCGTGCTTTCTGGGAGCATAAGGTACCTTGAGTGTGTGGTGCTGAGGCAGGAGCTGGACACATCAATGGGTGGGACTTGATGCACACGTGCTGTGGGGCCCTGCTCGGCTTCATCGGTCCACTTCAAGTGACCCAGGCAGGCAAAGGCAAAGAGACATGCCCGCAGTCACACAGTTCTGGGGACGGTCTCCAGTCTGTGGCACCCACCTTCCTCCTCCCCCCCGCTACTTTGTTTTACCACATCTGCACAGGCTAAGGAAGCATGAACATTCCAGAGCCCTGTCAAGTCCTGCAGACCCGACCGCACATCACTTCCCACTGCCGACCTTGAGGAAGCAAGCGGGGCTGACCCCACCAAACTGGGTCCCAGATAGTGCTCAGAGCTTCATTTCTCAGGACGCCAGTGCCAGTAACTCATGATGCCATCCTGGAGCGGTGCAAGCCAGCAGGTTCCATGTTCCCAAGGAGTGAGTTCACTGCACCTCAGAGAAATAATCCTGCATCAGCTTCACTCAGTGCTACTGCAGATGCCTTTCTGCCACGTAAACACACGGAGGAAAAAGACTTCCATCTCAGCTCTCAGAGCAAGTGTAATGCAGCCAGGCCACACAGCACACTGCCAGTGAGTGCTGCCGTAGGAGACGCTGCTCTGCCACCTCCCAGCTCCTGACACTCATGAGGGCTCCTGGCCCCTCCTTCACGGCCTTGGTCCTGCCCACCTGCCCGGTCCCTCAACTGATGCCCAAGTGGTTTCCTTCAAAAGACAGTTTCCTGCTTGTATTAGTGAGGGTTCTCCAGAGAAACAGAACCAATGGAAGACAGATGGACGGACGGATGGATGGACGGATGGATGGACAGACAGACAGATGATAGATATAGAGAGATGGATAGATTTATTAAAAAATTTATGATAAGGAACCAGCTCATGTGATTACACATAGATTTGTTTATTATAAAGGATTTGTTATGAGGAATCATCTCACATGATCATGATTATGGAGGCTGAGAGGTCCCAAGGCCCACAGTCCTCAGCCCTGAGACCCAGGAGAGCCGATGGCGTAAGATCCAGTCCCAGTCTGAGTCCAAAGGCGAAGGAAGACCAATGCCCCCGGCGAAGACGGTCGGGCAGAAGAGCGGCTTCTCTCCAGCTCAGGCTTCTGCTCCTGCAAGCCTTCAGCAGAGGAGATGAGGCCCACCCACACGGGCGGGACGTCTGCTTTACTCACCCTGCGGATTCAAATGCTCATCTCCCGGAGATGCACCTTCACAGACACACCCAGAAGTAGTCTGGAACCAGATAGCTGGGGCCCTGTGGCCCCGGCCAGCTGACACATACAATCAACCCTCACTCTCCCCACATCTGTGTGCAGCTGCGGTTACAGCGAGGAGAGCCCCAGGAGCAGGAGCCTCTGTCTGTGGGCCCGTCTGCGGCCCGCCCTCTCCCCCCAGAACCTTCCGCGCAGGTGCTTTCCCTATCTCGCTCAAGCTGGACCCCAGGGCCTGAAACGGGACCAGCACAGGCAGCTCTCAGAAGAGCTCGTGGAGTGAGTCAGTGGATGACGGGGTGGGGTTACTTTAAAAATATTCTTCTCAGTATGATTCTGGTTTTCTAAAATATTTAAAACGGACTGTATCTTACCTATAAAATAAGAAAAATGTGATATAAATGATACAGTTTTAATTTTTTTTAAATGTCAGTTTGTGAAACTCTCTGTGTCCCCTTTCCGGCCTCCCCATGGCCCTTCTGAACCGTCAGGCTCCTCGCTCAGGGAGAAATGAGAGCTCTGCTTCTTGTGAACCAGACGTTATGGCATCTGTTCTCTCATCTAATCCTCACAATGATCCATGAGCAGGGCAGGCTAACCACATGTGACGGAGGGGGAAACTGAGGCTGGGAGAGTTCCTGGCACTTGCTGGATGCACAGGCCAGTGACTGATTCCAGAGCCAGGCCACTCACACATGCCAGACCCAGAGGTGGCAGGAGGGGCCAAATGTTGCTGAGCCCAGGACTCACAAGGCGGGCGCTGGTCCTGTCATTGGTCCTGCTTTCTGCTAAAATCCCTTTTACAGCTTTCTTTCCTTGTCAGGCCTGTGTGCTCGGGGAGGGGACGTCAGTGACCATATTTGTGTGTGCAGACGTCATGCACACATAGCCTCGAGTGTGGGTTTGGACATGTGCGTTCATATGTGTATTCTGTGTGTGTCTTGTGTGTGTTTATCTGTGGGTGGCTCTTTGTGTCTCTGTGTTGTGTGTGTGTGTTGCTCTCTCTTCCATGGATGTGTGTGTCTATGTTTCACACTGGAGAGAGGGTGCAAGAGAAAGAAAATATGGTATCTGCTCCCAAGAAGCCTCTAGCATAATTAAGGAGAAAAATCAAACATACTGAAGTGCTCGGGTAAGAGAGAGGACTGTGAAAAGTTCAGTCACGTGACCTAGCCAGCCCCGGTGCTGGACGTGGACCAGACGGCTGGTGGACCTCATCAGGCTCCATCAGTTGGCAGCTGGGATCACACCCAACAGACCGAACCTCAGCTTCCTCGTCTGCACTATGGGGCACACGGGGGGTCTCCAGTGAGAATCTCCTGAAATGCCAGATCCTGGCCCATGGAGGTTAGGAGAGGGCCAGAGGTTAGGAGAGTCGGTCTCGGATAGGGTTCTGAGAAAAGGAGATGCCAGTGAGCCAGAGCACTCCGGAAGGCCTTCTGGAGCAGGCCATGATTGCCCGCATCCTGGAGAATTCCTCGCAAAGCAGGGTATGGCTGGGGAAGGCCATGAGGAGAAACAGGCTGATGAGATCATTTCTCCATTGAACCAAGTCCCATTGTTTCAAACCCGATGAGGATGCGCCCCTTCAGGATAACACGGAGCATCCTTCAGAGCTACCCAGATCCTCCCACCAGCCTCCCTCTTGGCCCCATCTGCTCCCAGCAGGGAGCATGGCCCGGCCCTCCTCCCTGAACCAGCCACTTTTCTGTCCTGGTGTCTGCACTTCCATCACAGAAGCCCTGATCCTCCTTTGCACAGCTGCAGGGGCCAGGACTGAGGAAGGCCGGAAGAAGTGCCTTCCCAAGGAAAGGAGAAAATAAATGTCCTCATGAAAAGGAGCAGAGCAGTGCTCTCATTTGTCTGTGAAGTCTCGTGCATAGAGAGTTTTATCAGCCATGAAATTAGCCCTTCATGCTCCACACCACAGCCCAGTGAGGACTGGGGGGCGCTCGGCGCTTCCGTGAGCCCCAGGGACGCTGCTCCCGCCCAGCCCCCCTGCTGCCCTTGGTGGATTTAAAACGCAGCCTGCTCTGTGGCTGCAAATACCGTGGGCCAGGCCACACGCAGCCCTCAGAGCACAGCGCAGAACAAGGACACGGCAGCCTGGCCCTGTGCTCCGCTGGCCCTGGCTCAGCCGGAGGAAACGGAGAGCGACTTCTGCAGAAGACACTGTCCATCCCAGGGTTCCAGCATCATGCACGTTAACTACTGACACAGCCGAGCCGAGCCTTGTTGGACTGTGGGATGACAGCGTGAGGCGGTAGGAAACACACAGACTTTACAGAAAAACCTGGGCTTAAACCCTGGCTGCCCTGCCAAATGAATGTGACCCTGGACAAGTTCCTGTACCTCTCTGAGCCTTGGCTTCTTCATCTCTTCAATGGGCATCACAGCACCCACTCTGCAGGCGGAGAGAATTAGACTAGCAACGCGAGGGCTCAATGGCGGTGTGTCTGCATGCTGGGTGCCTGCAGGCCCCCTTCAAGGGACCACCTGAGCCTCGGGAGGCCTGGGGATGGGCCTCACCTCAGGGCTGTCATGTTGCCTTCACATGCACATACATGCACACACATGTACACACACGTGTGCACCTGCAACTTGGAGCCTGATCTGTGGAGCGCACATTTCCTGGTGGCTCCGCTCAGCTGGAATATTTCTCTGTGCCTGCCTCTCTCTGAGATGAATTCTGGCGGCATCCACAGAGTCAACTGTCTGACCCAGGCATTTCAGGATGAATGAGCTTCAGAAATGTTTTCTTCCATCCCTGCCCTCTCCTGGCTCGTGTTATCCAGGTGATTGCCCCTTTAAGGAGAAAAAAAAGATTCATTCTCATTCTCCTCCTTCTCCTTCTCATCTTCCCTCCCTCTCTCCTTCACTCTCTGGAGTCTTCAGCCAGGGGTGGGGAAGGGGCGACCAGACCCCCCCACACACACAGGGACCTCTCTGCTGCAGCCAGTGAGACTCCAGCACAGAAGCTGCCCCCCTCAAGTACAGGGCCGCAGTCCAGCACCTCTTAATGCCACGAAGCTCCTTGGACCCTGGTGTTCCCCAGTCTCACAGGATGGGCACCCAGCCCAGCCACGCTGGCCCTGAGACCCACCATGTTTGGGGCTGCAGAGCCAAAACTTTTCTCTGTCAACTGATAACAGCAGAAAACAAGGCTTAACCTTCATCACTGCAGGTCCCATGGGCTTCCACGTCCAAGGTGGCATCCAGGCCTGGTGGACGGGGCCTCTGGGCTCTCCTTGTGCCTCTCAGGAACCAGGGAACATTCCTTTGGCTATCTGCCTCCACTCACCCTGGGACCACCCTGCTGGCTGCCCCTGAGATGGTCCGAGCGCCCCACGGCCTTTCGCTAACCCAGGTTCTTTGGAGTCCCCCAGCCTAATCCCAGCCCTCCATCAGCCGGTCCCATTCTGGCTTGGTGGGGGGGGGGGGTCTTCCAGCTGCCCCTTGCCGTGGGGGGTGAGCACAAGTTAGTGAGGCTGCCTCAGGCCCCCTGCCCAGACCCCTCCCTCCCCCTGCTAACTCCCATCCACACCCACGCTGGCAGCCTGTGGCCCGGTGCACATCCCCTGCTCTGGGACGCCCCAAACTTATCCAGGTTTCTATCCACTCTCCTCTCGTGAGCTTGCAGCCTGTCAACTTTCATCTTTGTGCTGGGGAAAGGCCCTTTATGCCTTCTGCATGTTCCCTCCTCTACACCTCCCAAAGCTTTTATGGTCTACACTTAGCATCTTTCGGGCTGTTACCTCTGAAACTCAATTTTTAGATATCCAAAAGCCAAAAACTGCATAAATCTTTTCTCCCTCAAAATGAAGTGCTTTGGCCAGAAAGAGGATTGTCTTTATGAGATTTCAAAAAATAATTTTACAGGAGGTGTAGAGAAGAAGCCAGATTGCCAAGTTTCAATTTCCAGCTCCGCACGTAACTGCTGTGTGACCTCAGGCAAATTGGTGAACCTCTCTGTGTTTCAATGTCTACATCTATAAGATGAGGATAATAACGGTGAGGTAATACAGTAAAGTACTCAAAAGTATCAAGCACTGAAGAATCACTCAAAAAATGGGGCTACTAATATTTAGAAATGCAATTGACTCTCTGTTCTCTCTGAGCGACTGTGGTTTCTATTCTCTGGGCCAGTAGATGCCCCTGGAGGCAAGAGAGGGCCTATGGAGGGAGCACAGGGGACAGCAACAACTATAGCAAAAATAGAGCAAAGAACGACCTTAGTGGTCGTCTCAATGTTCCCAGGCACCCTCTCCCACTTCACGGCCCCCAGCAGCCCGTGGGCAGCACGCCAGCTCCCTCAGAGCCAGGAGACGGAGGTGGGGCAGGAGGACCCTCTCAGGAGCCGAACCCGGCAGCTGGCCAGCCAGCCCCACGCCAGCCGGGCCTCGGCCTCTAGAAACCGCGGCTGGGGAGCCGGAGTGTGACATGGGGCGCTGAGCTGTGCCGTGAGGGTAAATGCACACTGGATTTAGAAACTTAGTGCAAAATATGTGTATATGTGTGTGTAAAATATCTCATTAATAACTGTTATATTTATGACAAGCCGAAATAATATTTTTGATATATTGGTTTAAACAAAATATGTAATTACAATGGATTTCACCTTGGTTCTTCTTTTTTTTTAATGTGGCTAGGAGAAAGTTTTGAATCACATTTGTGGCTCGCATTCTATTTCCTCTGGATTCACTGCATTCCTTGACGTCAGCAGCAGGGCCTGAGCCGGGCGGAGCCGTGGCCGTGCTCCCCCTCTAACCAGGGCCTAACTCAGTCCCTCTCGCTCCTGTGCGGGCTGCTGGCTGTGGCTCAGGAAGCAACAGAGTGTGGACTCCCAGCACCCGGAGGACACTGTCCCAGCCGTAACGGGTCCATCCCGCAGGCCTACAGCTTCATCCTTCGGTGCACCATTGTTCAGGAAGGGGCAACCCACAAATAAACAGCCACCACTCAGCTCAAGGCGGGTACATAAAGGTGGGCCCAGCGGACGGAGCGGGAGAGATGACAGAGATTGGGAAGATTTCTCTAGGGAAAGACTCGTTTTGAAGTGCTGCTGCATTTTTTCTACCTTCACCTTAAGCCAAGTGAGGGGGGCTCCACAAGAACTCCTTGGAGAGATACAGGGACCAGAGCTGACCCCCATCCAACACAAACGTACCCAGACCAGAGGCCTTCCTCGCGGGCCAGACAGGCCCACCCTGGGGAGTGAGAACAGGGTCTTGGGCAGGTGACCCAGAGAACATCTGAGGGGAGGAGCCGGCACTCAGTGGACGTGGAAGTAGGGCAGGGGACATGGGTGACGGAACCGCATTACGGGGCCCTAGCCCTGGCGCTCCATGCACAGGGGACAAGCCCCAATCAGTCGCCCGAGAGGACGCGCAGCCCAGGCAAGAGCGCCCACTGCTCCCCTTCCGCCGGCTTGCCATCACCCTTCCTCACCTCCCCTGAAGGCGGAAGGGAGCCTTCCGGGGGCTCCACGGGTGTGTGGAGCTGGCACGGGGGAATCCAGGCAGCCTCCTTAGGAGGGAGCCGGTGCCCGGGCCGCCTCTCATTCCACTCCCTTTGGATGGTTTTCAGCCCAGTCTGCCGTATTTTCACCCCGGGTCTGAGTCATGTTTCCGTACGTTCAAGTGACTGCAAATAGTTAGGTGTGGCTATGCCCAGAGCAGGCGTGAGGGACACACGGCTCAGAGGGACAGAGGCCTGCAGCTGGAGGAGCGGGGAGCAGGGAGGGCAGGTCAGGCGAGCCTGCTCGGCCTCCAGAGCCAGTGCCACTGAGAGCCTTACGGGGCACTGACACTCGCACGCATCTGTTTCCAGCAAGGCCGCTCCGGAAGACGGATTTGAAATCAAGAGGCAGGCAGGATGCAGTGGCCATGTGCTCTCAGGAACTGGCGGTGAGGATGAAGAAGAGGAGACAGAGCTGACAAATATTAAGAAAATTCTAGAAGGGGGTTTGTCACTGATCAGCTCTGGGTGCTAATGGAGAAGGCAGAGTCAAGAGGCAGACCCAGGCTTCTGGCCTTGGCAGCCTTGCGTCCAATGGATCCATTCACGAAGTGAGAGAACGCTGGAGCAGGAGGCACAGGGGGAGGAGGATGAACTCAGCGTTGGAGGGTTAAGATCAGAATCCAGATATGCCCAGTCGACAACGCCCAAGTATGCAGTTCAGGCAGGAGTGGTCAGTAATGATAATAAAGAGCACTAACTGAGCGCTTACAAGAGGCCAGACAGTATTCTAAGCACTTTCATGCGCGGTATAATTATCTCCTTTTACAGATGAAAAACTGAGGCACAGAGAGGTTGTGACCCCAGTCTCCTAACCACTATGCTATCCCCCCTCTCAGAGGGACAAAGGCTGAGGCATCAATAAGAGGAGGACTGCGAATGGCCCGTTCAACAGTCAGGACGCCACGTGGGCCCCTTGCCAGAGGGTTTCAGTGGAGGGATGGGGCCAGGCGCCAAGTTTAATGGATGTGGGCGAAGATGGGAGAACAGAAACACCACAGCTGTGACGTCAAGGCCAGATGGAGGGCGGCAGCTGGAGAAAGATGAGTCAAAGTAGAATTTTCTAAATGTGAGTGGACTTGAGTGGATTTCAATGCTGTCGTGAAGGAACCAACACAGAAAGGTCTGACGACAGAGGACAGAGAAGGCATGGAGCAGAGGAGTAAAACCCCAAGGAGGCAGGAGCGATGGAATGGGGAACACGGGGCAGGGTCTGGCCCTGAGCAGTAGGTCACCCACCCCCACCCCCACCCCCCCGAGGAAGGTCGGGAGGAGGGAAGGAAGCAGAGAGGAAAGAGAGGAGAAGGGACGGGCAGGGGCCGAAGCAGGACGCGGCTCAATCTGTGACCTTGCTAAGGGAGCAGGAATTTCTGCTGATAAGGCCCCCCAATTACTCAGCAGAAGAGTCGCGCATCAGCTGAGTCGAGGGGAGCAACATAAAGAGGTGGGGGCTGTAGAGTTGGAGAAGGTTTAATGGTCACTGTGGGGACAAAAGGAGACTGTTGGCCAGAGCCTCACCCTTCACTCCTCCTCTCCTGGGGAAAAGCCGGGGGCTCATGGGGCTTAAGGTTTCTCAGAGCTGAAATTAATAATTAGATTATGTAATAAAATCACAATACAGTATAACATAGCAAGAAATAAGATGCTATATTGACCTCCCTCGGCCTGACCCCTGTGTCTGTCTCTAGGGGAAGAGAGGGCTGGAACAGCGAGAGGACAAGGTGAGAACTCCCAAACTGTCACCCCAGGGGGACAGGCCACCTTGGGTCAGCATCCACCTTCGCAAGGCAGCAGCTCAGGCCCATGCACGGTGCTGCCCATCATCAGACCCCACTTGGAGAAGGTGCTGCAGAGCTAATCACCGGGCAGAGCACTGATAGCCCATAATTAAATTAATTCAGTACAGTCCGTAAAAGAGGACTAGCAGGGGCACTCACCAAGCTCCCCACACAAGGTCACGGTCGTCTCATCTCAGGAATATTTATTCACTCCAGATCCCCAGCATTTTCCAGCAACAGGGACTGTTGGTTCCTATAATTTAGGTCTTTTTTTTTCTTCCTAGAA
The DNA here is from genome assembly GCF_041296265.1 of Equus caballus. Taxonomy (NCBI): domain Eukaryota; kingdom Metazoa; phylum Chordata; class Mammalia; order Perissodactyla; family Equidae; genus Equus; species Equus caballus. The sequence continues at coordinate 4,710,320 of NC_091701.1, read as the reverse complement.
AAATAAATTACCTAAACAAATTGAATAGAATAAACAGCTTGAATTGCAAATTATAAAGTTGCCTAGTCCAGCAGTACAGGAGGCTGTTATTCACAATATGTCACTTGAAGATAAGTTAATAAAGAAATATAGAAGAGAATCCATTTTTGGTCATCATTAGCATATACAGTACAAAAGCTACAGGGTATTCAATTAATTCTAGACCATAATTATAGAGCAGGAGTCTTGCGTATAAATCAACTTTCTTTTCTTTTTCTTGCCTTCCATGTAATAGGAAAAGCCATTTCCAACCCGAGTTTGGAAGGAGGACGCATGGCTGCTGCCCAGCCACGGGCCTCTGGGGCCCCAAGAACTGACGTGGGCTCTTCAACCCTGGAGGCATTTCATAAACTTCTTACAACCAGAAAATCATAATTACCATCTCTGCAATCATTTCCCATTTCTTTCCAACTGCCGTCTGTCAAGAGGTGCCGGCCGCGGAAACCCCGTGTACCTTGCGCAGTCACTAATTAATCCCAGAAGACGGCACCAGCTAAGTGGAAATGCGTTATTTGAAAAAGATGGAAGGAAACCAGCCGCCATAAGAAACCAGAGAGGGAGGGCAACTCTTTGCGTCACTGTGGAAAACCAAAACGATGGAGGAGATGGTTTGCAAAACGCAAACTCAAACTCAGTCCCTGACAGTAAGTGCTGGAAATAGCAGTTCCAGCGTGGAGACTTTTCAATGGCGGCCTTGGGACTGCGCGGCTCTGGGGACATTTCTCAGTGTCACGTGGGGCGTTTTTACTCACTGTTCACTTCTGGACGCTTTTAGAAAATCTGAATTTTCTGTTTCTCAACTCAGTTTCTTTCTCTTCTGCCCCCAAATCACGCGTTCTCTTCTCTCTGAGTGAATTGCTAAATAGGAAGGACATCTATCTCTACATGGTCAAGCTTTGCTGTTTGCCTTTAAACACGTTTCCCAGGTCTTGAAAACATCGAAACGTCTCCAAGTCCTGTGTTCCCTTTTCTGGGGACGTGACTGTGGCTGTGAGGTTCCCGTCCCAAAGCGCAGACCCACCTGGCGTCTCTGCCAGCGCCTCCTCTGCCAGCCTCTGGCACTGCGCATGCCCAGCTGCCTTCTCGCCTGTGCAGCAGACATGTGACCTGAGCTGGCCAATCAGAGCGGTTGCGCTGCGGCAGGGCTGACATGTGGTCAATCAGAACCTTCTGGGCGGATCTCTGGATAATTGGGCAGACCGGTCACAGGTGCTATGAACCCATTAGTGGGCGGTGGGCCTCTCTGTGCCACCTGCCTGAGAGACGTACGCCCAGAGCAAGGCCAGGCCGCCAACGGTAGAGAGCTTCCTGGTGACATCCTCTGAGCCTGTGGACCTGGGCCGGCCTGAGCCATCTTGTCCTGGACTTCCAGATTTAGGATCCAATGCACTCCTCTTTGTCGCTAAGACAATTTAGGTGGGTTTCTGTCAATTGCAAATTAAAAAATCCTGCCTGGACAGACACTTCTCCTGCCCCCTTGCTGCTCTCCTCTGTACTCCCAGCCTTCTGCCACCTTTTCCCTTCCCATGGAGCAGCTGGAGCCTGGCAGGAGGGTGGGCCTTTAGTAAAACCCTGGCTCCTTCCCCAAGTGGGGCCTCTGCACGTGGGAGGACCGGTGGATGAGCGGGGCCATGGGCTGAGGGAGGGCGTCTTCTGGGGGAGTGTGGGCTGTCTCCACGCTCCCCACTGCAGCCAACAAAGGGGTCTTCTGTGGTTCACCAGGGTCTGGAAAACACCCAGTCCTCCCATTTATTCATCCACAGACATGGTTGAACATGCTGGGCACAGGGGACATGCCGGAAAACAAGACAGACACAGCCCCGGCCCATCAATCCTAGCGCCTGCGCAACGCTGGAGCATCCCACCTTGCCCATTCCTCCTCCTCCCACCCCAAGACCCCACCTTCACACACGCACACATGCACACACACATGCGCGCACGCTCAGCGGCTTCATGTTCCCACACGCCTCCTTTCCTCTGCCCAGTCGCTCTTCCCCACCTCCCCTCTTCCTGCCTCGCAGTCCCCTGGCTAATTCTTCTGAAATCCTTGTGAATCAAGCTCAGCTGTGGCCTCCCCTCCTCCACTCCCTCGGCCCTTTGCTCCCCCTCATGCTCTAGGCTGTGGAGAGCCCGCCCGCCCCCGTTCCCAGCTTCCCCCGAGGTGGTGGGCCCTTGGCTCACAGCACAGTCCCCGTCCGGAGAACTTGGCAAACATCTGCAGCGCCCAGCTGAGCCCCTGGAGCTCCTTCTTGTGGATTATAAACTTAAAGAACTTATTTCAAGAAGCTTCCCAGACTGGAAGAGGAGGGGAGAGCCTCGGAAAAGTTCTAGAGGAGCCCATTCTCAGCCAGTTCCTCCTGAGCCATGGGGTATGTGGGAGCACGTCTACAGCCCTGAGACCAATGCTGTTCGCTCATCAATGAATGTTCCCGGAGACTGGGGCCGGGGTCTCTGCCGGGCCGGAGATGGGGGTGAAGGAGCCAAGACCACCTCCCTCAGGGTCCTGCCACCCTCTGCCTTCTGTCTTTCATCAGAGCCTGGAGGCCCTGGGCTGGAGGCCATGGGGTGTGGCTTGGGGACTGCTACCCGGAACGCAAAGTGTCAGAGCTGCAGAGGCTCCTGGGCTGTCGAAACACCCCCCATACACAGATGTACTCGGCCTGGGTTTCCAGGGCACTGGTGACAAACTGGGTTCAAGGCCCCGCATCCCCTCAGGTGCATAGGCCCTAGCGTAGGGCCTGAACACCTCACGTTCCTCTTTGCCGGGGCGTTTACTGAGTGTCTGCTCTGCATCCAGCACTGTACACACAGCCCTCCCACAACCTTACAGTTTACAGATGGGGAAAACGAGGGGCAGAGGCCTAAGGGACTGTGCAGGCCCCCACCCAGCTGGATGAGGGGCATTCAGGGTCACGAGCTCAGCCTGGTACCGCCCAATCCCAGCGTTTCCTGAGAATGGGGACTCGTCGGAGCTGAGCCCGCAAGACTGAGTGAGGGGGCTTCTCTGACACCCCAGGGGCAGGAACCCACAGGACAGAGTAGGTGGGGCCCTGGGCGGGGGAGACAAGAGGAGTTCCAGGGAGGAGAGATAGCTGTGGCCTCAGCGCCTGGGCAGCACCTCCTCGTGGCTCTCCATCCCACAAGCTTCCCACGGGATCTGGCCACCCAGTACTCATGGTAAATCATCATAGGGCCTCTCCCTGAGGGTCTCCAGCACTTTCCAAAACACTCCGTACCTGCCTGGGGAGACCTGTGGGTCAGGGCCATCAGCCTGGATTTCTTTCCTTGCCTGGGTTTTAATTCAAGCAGGTATTTCAGGCCCAGACAATGCTTTTCACAAAACTCCTTATTTGTGCTAACAACACGAGGACTGAACGAAAATGAAGTGGGATGGTCCCAAACTGTCCAGGCTGGGGTCAGGAGCTCCCCCAGCCTGGGAGTGGTGGCCACCATCTCCATCACTGATGGAGTGTATGAGTCACCATGGTGTGGGTCACCTGGTGTGTGAGTCACCCGGTATGGGAATCACCCAGTAGGTACCACTCGGAAGGGACTCATCCCATGAGACAGACGAGTTTCACACAAGTCAGCAGCACAGGTCCATAAACCATGTGCAGAGTCACAACTTTGCCCTAGGAGCATCTTTGAAGGTCCTGCCCCTCCTGCAGCCCCTGTCCACCCCTCCACCTGTCACACCCCTGTGGCTGGGCAGCTACCGCCTGTCTCTAGGTAGATCATTGCTGGGACCTTTTGAAGAATCTAGAACTGCAGGGAAGCAAAGGCGAGGGGCTTGTGAGCCATGCTTGGCCCAAAGGCAGTGGTCCTCTGCCTATGCGGATCCCTGGGCTGTCTCCCTTGGACAATGCAAACCAGCACCCACCAGCCACACCCCCTCTCAGACCCCATCCTCCAGTCTCTGCTCCCCAAGCTTATCCACCCCCATTCCTCCTCAGGCGTAAGTCCTTCCTGGGAGCTCTGAAAGGGGGTATGGACCCCTGGTTTGTCTCCGCGTTCTCAGGGCCCTGGAGCAGGCTTCAACAGATCCAATCACTAATTCCTTGGTTCCCTCTGCCCTTCATCCATGCAAGGGTCACGTACAGAGCACAGGCTGTGAGTGTTGGAGAGACAACCCAGGAGCCGCTTCAGGCCGGAGTCTGACTCAAAGCACGGGCTCCTGCAGGGGTGCTACACCAGGCAACAACGGGGGCCGCCAGAGCACTGAGTCCACATACGCTGCTCCTGATCCGAAACTCCTGAACCCAAAATAAAAGCCGTCGTCCCTCCCTCACTGCGCACACAGTAGAGGAACAGGGCCGGGGCCACAGAAACTCCTGCTCCCACTGGGAAAGGAACAGAACGGGAGACACGGCCACACGGCCGGTTGGATTCTGAAATCCTGCTGGGTAGACAGAAGGGAAACCCCCCCAGGAAGGAGAATGTTCCTTAATTAGGTCCTAACCCTGTTCGAGGCGAGGCTTGTGCTTCCGGGGCCTCGCTTGGCCCTTCAGGGAGGGCCCTCCTTCGCTGCTGTTCTCAAGGCCACACCTGGAGAGGGCGCCAGAAGAGCGTGTCCTTTCGCCCAGGCCCTGCAGCTCGTTCCCCAGCTTTCTGTAGGGCCAAGATCCAAAGATCACTTTAAGTCTCAGTTACACACCATTTTGGTCCAGACTTTTGGTTTCTTTGGCAGTAGATGGCTCTCAAAAACCTAAAAACGTAGTCAGCTTCTTACTGACTTAGTTCCAGTGGACTCCGTGTTCCTTTGTCCTTTGGGAGTTCTTGAAAAATGCCTCTCTCGTGCTCTCGCTCCTTAATTTCAGGAATCTGCATACTCAGTCTCTTCTCCATGGGCTAGTTTGCCAACTAAAAGGATTTATTGGTCATCGTCTCCTCCACTCAGGTGTTTCAAACAACGTATGTGATGAGCAAACCCTTATTTTGGTCCCTGCTACCAGTCTGAGTTTTGACTGCCTTTTTTGCTCAAGCATTTCTCCGTGTTAATTTTTACTGTTTGGAATTGAGAAGTAATTGCCCCGTCCAACTGTACAAGTCCCGAGATTTCTTGACTTTATTCTCTTTTATTTTCAGCCAACAGCAGCCAACACACTCTATTAACATTCTGCTTTATGAATGCTTCCCTTTAAACTGAGTGTTTAATTACTTGGGTAATTACCTATTTTTTGAGATATCACAGGTGGTGCTGTTACCAAATATTTCACCAGCGCCTGACATGGACACCATGCTTCCAGCCTCTAATACAGACTGTGATCTCCCTTCCCGCAGTGGCGAACACTTACGCAATAGCAGACTGAATGCGTGGGGAGAATAAATCAAGAGTCCTGTTTCAGCCGAAATAATTTTGAGATGCCTGTTAGACATCCACTATGCGTTTGGAATTCAGGGAAGGGGTTGATGATTAAGTATCAACGAGGGAATCACTGGCCTCTTGTTTGTTTGTGTACTGAGAAACAGGAATTAATAAAATAAATGATGGATTTATCCTGATGAATTTTTTTAATTCAGGACCTCCTAAACAGGGCTGGAGACTTTGTTACTCTTAGGCAACCCCTCTGTGTATCCCCGTCCCACTCAACCACAAGAATCACTGTCTTCGAGAGCACAGCCACCAGCAGAAACCGTGGAGTCCCCCGGGTCTCCTGGAGAAGATAAAAGCTGTAAACCACCAGTCACCCAAGACGATCGAAGTCCTTTTCAAGTCTGACAATGTCTGACTGCGTAACTGCAAGTTAAATGCACCGTGCTGCTTTTATTATAGACACTCTGAAATATTAAAGAAGGTTAATAATTAAGGCTAATGTTGAACCAGTTCAAAGCTCCAGCACTAATTTGAGCCACTTGACTTTCTTATCGTGCAAAAACTTCCTCTCCATCAGCCCTCCCGTCACCCTAAGCACGAGGACTCTGTGAAAAGACATGATGAGCTGCATCACTTTAATGCATCTGGAGGGACAATTCCAGAAGCTCACAGAGGCTCTGCTCAGCTGTCTTCACTCTTGGAGATTCAGGTAAACAATCAATTTGAAGTGCTTGGAGTCTTTTTTTTCTTTATAGACATGAATATGTATGTCATCATGCACACCAGCAGCTTAACAACACGATGTTTAAATATTTCACTGCTCAGGTAAATACATTTGATGCCTGAGTCCCAATTTGAATTAAGTATTTATTGCGCATCTTTTTTGCAAAGCCCATTTTACATCTGAGCATTTATCAACATGTTCAAAGAATGGCACCAGATCCCTCGGAATAGCTGGAGTTCGATCCTAGGCCCTGGCTGATCAAAGGTGACCTACAAGCATCATAAAAATGAAAAGAAAAATAAGGCTGCCTCTGTGATTGTCTGTATGCTAACAGAGAGCTACTTCGTGGGACACTGAAGACCAGACGGGACGCTGGGTCCTATTGCCCAGAACGAGCTTCTGAACTAAAACTGCAGTCTGTGGCTAAAGGACAGCTATGTGGAAAAGTCATAAAAATATTATGGGAAAATATGCACTCACCTTGACAGGTGCCTGCCATGAAAGTGCAGGCTCTGATGAGACAGTCTGCTGATACACGTTCTGGGGTGGAAGTTGTAACTTTTGTCCAGTGAGAAACTGGAGTGTTCAATCTCTGGGCAAATGATGTTCGTTCCTAGGAGCCTCGAGGCTTAGAGGATGTCTGGAGGAGAAACATGCTCTTCTCGTAAATAACAGCACAGGTGGCACCCGAGCCCCTTTTAGTGCTTTGTTTGATTTGAGCTTCCTTGAAGCTCTCCCATTCCTTCACTTCCTTGATACCCTTTCCATGCTGGATGTGTGATGAGGCGTAGTGTTCCTCCTGACTCCCCAGCCTGTCCTCAATTGCCTTCCCCGTCTCCTCTTCCACCACCTGTCCCTGGCGTGTCCCTCTTCACTCTCTCCCTGGGCCCTTGTACTCGGCCCCACAACTTCACCGCCACATCAATCAGTTCCTGCCTTTGCGGGGTGCTTTGAAAATTTGATGAAAGCTGTGTCTTCTATTCAGAAAAAAATACACCTGCTCACACACACACACACACACACACACACTACACACTTTTGCATTTACTTCAGAGGAGTCACTGACGCTGGGAGCACCCTCCTCTGCCCACCTGTATGCCAGTGACCCCCAACCCCCCGACCAGCTGCCACCCCCTGGGCTCGGGAGTGTAAGCCACTGTAAGGACAGTGGGGACTATCGCTCTCCACTGAACCCCCACCACCAACCCTGTAGGAACCCAATGAACATTTGTTAAATAGTAAAAGAGGAATTTTAACTTGTAAAAATGCATATAATATTTTAAAATAGAGAAAAGTTTTCAAAAGTGCATATAAAGTATGATCTTGATAGAAGAATTTGGTTAGAAAAAAATTGGAAGGAAACACATCAAAATGTTATCAAGTAGGTTATTTCCAGGTGGTCGAATTATGGGAGATTTTTCTTTTATTCGTTAATGCTTGCTTTATTTTGCAAATATTTTTAAAAAGCACGTGTGGCCATATATTTTAGTCCCGTTTTCTCTCATGAGCTATTTTGAAGAATGAAAGTGTAAATCCTGGGTCTCACCATTCACCACTGCGTCCCCACTCCTCCTCTTGCGCAAATCCTGATGCTCCAGGGCCTGGGTTCTCTCTCCGGGGCATCATGAAAGGTTTTTGTATACAAGAGTCCAAAAGCCAGGTTTCCAGGTACCCTGAAGTTCACCTCTACCCTGCCTTATTCGGGGAATCCGGACATATTAAACGAGGTGGTGAAGCTGGAGTGGGGGCAGAGAGAGGTGGGAGGGATGGAGGTGGGTGATGGGCAGGGGAGGTATGGGTTAGCTTTCCCCCATTTGGCTGCAGTATTCCCAGAGATTCAAGACCCTGAGAAGTGCAGCCTTTCTGGCAGGGGCGGGCTGGGCAGCAACTACGAGGCACGTACAGGGCATCTCTGAGCCCTGGATGGTGGAACGAAAGAACGGGGAGAACTGAGGAGGCAGCTGAGGAGAGCCAGGTTTGCTGGCCCCAGCAAGGCTCAGATGCTCACAGGAGTTCCCAGACAGGAGCAGGGAGCTCCAGTAACGACTGAGGTACACATCTCCAACAGCCTGATTTAGTTCAGTTTAGAAAAGTAAAATAAAATGATGGCTTCCATACCTGAGGGTCTAGAGCAAACCCCTCTCTGCCCAACGCATGGACCTGGCTGCTCTTTGGTGCATTGGTTGGTGGTGGTTTTCTGCTGCTGCGGCTGACGGAATCAGCCTTCGAAATCTTAGCTGCAAGAAAGACATGGGCTGAGGCCTGCAAGTCACCTTGGAAAGTGGGCAGCCCCACGGCCTTCCAACCATGCTCTGCAGAGCTTCCTCAGACCCACTGCAGAAGCTGGGAGGAGCAGGAAGCCAGGGCTCCCTCAGCTCATCAGAGTCTTTATGTTCCATTTAAACCAGTTTCCTGCGTCCACTCACCACAAGCCTGTGTGGCTCTAACCTGTAGGGGAAACACTAGTCCTGACCCCCACCTCGTTGAGACCCAGAAGGGAGAAGTTGTCCCTTGCCCTGGGGAAATACAGCAGAAGCTGGACTGGAACCCAAGACTTCTGGCTCAATCCAGGCCTCTCTACCTTTCTTATTTTGTCCCATGAGGAACAGAGATAATAGGAGTGTCTCTGTGAGATAGCAGTGCCTTGGCTGTTTCTGCAATTCTGTTGTTCTAACCCCTCATTTCTCTCCAAGCTCAGGAACAAGTATGTAAAGTTTCTGCCAAGAAGTACATTTTGTCAGATTTCCACAAACACAACATTTCTGTTTAAAGAAAGGTAATGCTCTATGTTTGTGACAGAGCGATCAGGAGAGACACCCTCGCCCCTTCACAAACATCCAAGCCCAGGGTGCACCGGTTTCGTGCAGGCTAGCAAGGGCAGCCTCCTCAGCGATGCATGAGACAGCCAATGGCAGATCCACTGGCTGGCCCTGCAGCTGCATTCCTGCCCCGTTCTGGTCCACCAAGGCTGGGCAACTAAAAACGACCCCCCAGACACCCTTGGAGCTCGGCCTCCAGACACAACTCAAATTCCACTAATCAGACATACTACGTAAGACTTTGGTTTGCATCGGGAGCATATGGTTAGAGAGGTAAATCATGAGACCTCCATTTGGATGGGGAACTAGAACCAGCAGCTGTAGTGGCAGCTTCTTAATTCTCTAAGTGTTTTCTTGATTCATCCATTTCTGCAGCAAGTTATTTCCTGTTATTCTGCATGGCCTTCTCCATCTTGGCAGAGCGATTCTGGGGGCTAGGATGTGTCCTGGGAAGCTGACCTAGATTCGTCTCCTCCAGATCTCTAAACTACTTTATAAGCACCTAATTCCCTGTATGAAAACATTGCTGTTTAACCCAGCTAGGTGGATTCTGTCATCTGCAACTTAACCCTATTGAATTTGGCATCTTTGCCCATCTAATAAGAGAAAAAAATTGTATTCATTATAGTTTTAATTTAATCTTCTCTTAATTTGAGTGAAGTTGAAAGTCTTTTTCAATGTTTAAAAGGCCTTTGTATTTCCTTTTCTGTGGACAATTTGTTCTTTTTTAAGAAGTACAATCTTGTTCGTCATACTTATTCTCCTATTATTTCTTCCATTAGCCTTATAGTTTTATTTTTCACATTTAGGTCTTTAATGCAGCTGGATTCCCAATTGTATATGCGTTAGGGTAGGCAGCCAGTACTATAAGTACTATCTGCTTCTTGATTTATGTGTATCTTTCATCAAATATCATATTCACATGGGTTTGTCCCTGAGCCATCTCTACTCTGTCCCTTTGGTATATTTGCCTATCTTCACACCAGCATTGCGCTGTTTTTATTAAGGTAAACTTGCAATACTTCTCCCTAAATAGTAGGGTAAATCCTCCTCCTTGCTCTTCTTTCCAAAAATCATCTTAATTATTTATGTATATTTCTTCTCTACAAATTTAAAAATAATTCCATTGAAGTCCTCAGAATATCAAGCTAGAATTTTTGTTGAGATTGTACTGAATTCACAGATTAAGAGAATATTAACACCTCTATGAAGTTAATTTATCCAAAGATGAGTAGTATTTAGATGTTTTATGTCCTTAATTTTCATATTTTTCTGTATTGCTATTTTGTGTAATTTCTGTCAATTCTTAGGTAATTTATAGTCTTAACTATTGTGAATATCTTATTTTATCTTGTATTTTTGGATGGTTATTGATGTTGAAGGTAAATGCTACTGATTTTTGTAACTTGACCTGGGATCTAGCAACCCTGATGATTATTTGTATTAGACTTCATTATCTTCTGTTGATTCTGTTGTGTTTCCTATGTAGAAAATCATCTATAAATAGAGTTTTATCCCCTCCTTCCAATTCTTATAACTTTAGTTCCTTTTCCTCTTTGATAACATTTTCCAGAATCTTCAATAGCATGTGAAATCTGGCATCAAGTGAGGTCATTCTTAATTTCTTCCTGATTCTAAAGGGAATGCGTCTAAAATTTTTGCATTAAGTATAATGGTTGCTGTTGATCTTTGGTTTATAAAATCTATCAGGTTAAAGAAGTCTCTTTCTAGCTCTACTTTGCTAAAATGTTTTTCATTGTTATATGGTTGTTGACTTCCCAGAGTGGTTAAATTGAAAAAGACAGACACTTGAGGTGTTGACCAGGATGTGGCTGCTGCTGGGAGTGTAGACTGGCACAGCCACGGTAGCAGACATGGTCTGCACTCCACCCAGAACTCCGCCCCCCCAGTCCTTGTCTCTGCTCCCCTCTCCCACCTTCACTGGTTTTACCCCCAGTTGCCCAGACCTGTAACTATTTCTCAGAGGATGGGCCTTATGCTACTGGGACCGCTTTGCCCACAAGGACAGAAAGCCAGAAACGCCCCCCATGGCAGCCCTGAGGCCAATGGCTAACAGGTGAAGGAGCGTGAGAGCCCAGCATCCTCATGTCAATTTGGGACACCCCTGAGGCGTATTTTACATTCCTAAGGCTTCCTGTGGGATCCAAGAAGCTCCGCTCCACAGGGCTTGGCCTTAAATCACAGCTTTGTGTGGGTTCTTCCTCTCCTCTGTCTTGCTTCCCCCACTACTTTAGCCATTTCTCTTTAAAGCACACCTTTAAAAAATCACACTTACATAAGTACTCATCCCAGGGTCTGCTCCTGACCCCCACTTCTCAGCTAAGACACTCACGTTAGAAAACTGTTCAGCAGTATCTATAAAGGCTGAAAACACACATTCCCTGTGATCATGGTTCCACTCCTAGGTACGGACAGAAGAAATACATACACAAGTTTGCCAAAAATTATGTATGAAAATATTCATGGCAGCACTCTTATTAATAGCCCAAAACTGAAAACAACCTACATGTTCATCAAATTATCTGAATAGATAAATAAAATGCCTTATAGTCAGATAACGGAACACTACATATCAATAAGAGTGAGTACCCTGCCACCGCGCCAACAATACAGATAATTCTGACAACTCCAAAGTTGAGAGGAAGAAGCTAGACACAAAGCGGGATGTAGGGTGTGACTTCATGTATTTAAAGTGCACCAGACAAAACTATCTATGAATCCAACTTTGTTTTTTCACATGGCAGTCAGTTGACCTAATACCATTTATTGAATAACATGTCTTTGTTCTGCGGATTTGCAGTCAGGACAATTGTTGCCCTTGTCAGAGGTGAGGGGTAGCGACTGGAGGGAGCAGGGGAGACATTTAGGGTCGTGGGTGATGAGGATTATTTTAGGCTGGTTACTTTTAAAACTGCAGATGAGAAGGGGGCTCTGAGGAGTGGAATTTGCTTGCCCTTTGATGAGAGACATTTGCGTTTGTGAAGGAAGTCTCCATCTGTGGGGAGTGTCTCCCTCTCTGCACCAGGAGGAAGGCGGGATGGCCTTATCTGGAACTCTTAATGGGGAAGGCAAGGACTTAAGTTGTTTACTGTCTGGCAACCTCAGGTAATTGACCCCACCCCCCACCAACATCCTCCTTTGTCTTTAGCTGAAGATAATATTTAATATTTAAGCTGCGGCTTCTGCCATTTACTTAATCCAGTTTGATTCTTATCTAAAAGTTATAGGACCACCCAATAACCAGACCCTACCGGCACTGATACCATTTTAACAACTCTTTGTACATATTCTTTCCTTTGTCTTGTGAAGAGATAACTCACATACCTATGTCTTAAATTTAGCCTTACTCTCCACCCATGTTTGCAGCAGCAGCTTTTCCTGCCCATGGGTCCTGTCCCCACGCAGCAGCTCTGACTGCCCTTGGGTCCTGTCCCCATGCTATTCCATACTATTCTCTAAATAAAAGAGCACTACTGCCAGACCTTGAGAGTCCAAGAACTCTTTCTTTCGACTCCTCGGCTCACCAACCCCGCATCAATGGGTACTGTGCACGGATGCTCTCAGTTTGTGAAAATTAATTGAGCTGTACACTTATGGTTTGCAAACCTTTCTGTAAATATATTATTCATCAATACTCTTTTAATTAGAAAATAATGAGGTGTTGAACTTTATAGGTCTTTTCTGCCTTTATTGATGTAATTACGTTGAGAGCTTTTTTTTTAATGCTGGACCATCCTTACACTCTTAAGATAAACCTTCCTTGAGCCTGTTGAATGCACTTGTTAATGCGAATTGGATTTGGTTAGATCTCTGTCTATTCTAAAAAGTGAAAGGGTTCTACAATTTTCTCATTTTCTTCTTATGTAGTTTTGGAATTGTGGTTAAACTATGAGCTTGGCAATTTGATGTCCTTTTCTACTTTCTGGAATAACTGGAATAAGATAAGAAATGTCTCTTCATTGATGGTTTAGTAGGACTCACAAATTATCTGGATTTGGGTCTTTTTTCAGAGGATGGAGTATGTAACCATCTTTTCTATTTATTTAGTGTCAATTGGAAAGTAACAATTCTCTATTTCTTCTTCCCTCACTTACAGCATTTTATAAATTTCAAAAAAGCGTGTCCATTTTCTCGTGGAGTATTCAGATTTATTAGCATAGTTCTTGTAATTTCATGGTTTTATTTTTTCTGTTTAAAACTCTTACCCATCTGGAATTTATTTTGAGGTAAAGTGAGATTGTGGTTAGGGCTTTATTTCTTTTTCCACCTGGCTACCCAGTTGTCCCCGCATCATTTATTCAATAATACATCTTCTCCTCAGGGAAGCTGATTGATGTCAGGAGAGCTGTGAGTGGCAGCTCCATTGTTCACTGGTAACATCAATGGAGTAAGAGGCTCTGGGATAGACAGTGAAGACGTGAGCCCTTGCCATTTCCTCCACTGAGGAGATGGAACAAAAAAGGAAACAAACAAATAACCCGATAAGCATGCCCAGACAGATCCCTGAGGGCCTGTCTCCGTGGAGTGGACCCACTGGGGAACTAGTCTTGTAGAATCCTTCACACAGCAGGAGCTCAGGGGAGGCAGATATTGTGGTACATAGGGTGTGGGGCTGTTAGAACAACAGAGCGGTAGCCCTCTGTTTTCTCCCTCTGCATTTTTTTCATTCTGCAATGTCACAACAAATGAGCAGGCGATTTCCTCAAAGTCAGAAGGCGCCTGTGACTTATTTTGCAGGGAGTCTGGCTTTCACCTGCGTTGAAGAGAATCCCAAGGCTCCACATAGGAAGGGGCCCACCTTCCACAGCAGCAGAGAAATGGCTGTCCCATCTCAGGCGGCTCCCTGACGGGAGCCTCACTTATGCCTCCCCCTGATGGGCAGAGTGGGTCACACAGTGGAACTTATATGATACAAACCCAAAACATGAGTGACCCCGTTGTTTTTAGACTATTCATAGTGAGATGTGACTGACTAGAGAGGAAAAGATTATTCACTCTTCAAAGACTACTGCCATACTGCCATCCCGTCCCACATGTGTGTCTCCATTAGGAAGCACTCAGCTAGGAAATATACTCCCTCCAGTGTTGATCAAGAGAAAAGGAGAGAGAAAATAAACCCCTCACGATGGAAGAAATAGTCTCTCCTTTAGTCTGATTGGGCCATTTAGACGACCTGACCACTCCTGTGGACCAATAACAGTCCCCAAAGAATCCCGTGCACTGATTGGCTTAAACCTGGCTACCTAAGCCAGTCACAGGCAGGGGGTTGGGGCCATAGTAACTGGACCACTGTCAGCCCAGTCCAGTTCTCCCTGCTGGTTACATGGGCAGACCCAGGACGTTTGGGTGTCTGAACCAAACTGGGCAGGTACTGGGAAGAAGGGCTGATTGAGTATATGCTGGGGAAGCAACTGGCAGTGTTCATGACATTTTCAGTGTTCAAGAATTTTTTTTACTTTTTAATTTTTTAAATCATGGTAAAATATATAACATAAAATTTTCCATTGTAACCATTTTTAAGTGTACAGTTCAGTGGCATTAATCACATTCACAATGTTTGCAACCATCACTACTATGTATTTCCAAAACTTCTTCATCACCCCAAACAGAAATTCTGTGACCATTAAGCAACTAACTCCCACTCTCCCTACCTCCAGCCCCTGGTAACTTCTAGTCTGATTTTTCTCTCTATGAATTTATCTGTTCAAGCTATTTCATCTAAATGGAATCATACAATATTTGGCCTTTTGTGTCTGGCTTATTTCACTTAACAGATATTTTCAAGATTCATCTATGTTACAGCATGCATTAAAACTTCATTCCTTCCTATGGCTGAACAATGTTCCATTGTGCAGATACACCACATTTCGTTTATCCATTCTTCTGCTGATAGACACTTGGGTTGTTTCCACTTCTTGGCTGTGGTGAGTAATGCTGCAATGATCGGTGGCATACAAGTATCTCTAGAAGTTCCTGTTTTCAATACTCTGGGTATATACCTAGGAGTAGAATTGTTGAGTCATAGAGTAATTCTATGTTTAGCTTTTTGAGGAACTGCCAAACTATTTTCCATAGAGGCTGCACCATCTTACATTCCCAGCAGCAATGTACAAGGGTTCCAGTTTCTCCACATCTTCGTCAACACTTATTTTCCTTTCAAAAAAAAAAAAAATCATGGTCATCCTACTGGACGTGAAGTGGTTCCTCACTGCGGTTTTCATTTGCATTCCCCTAAGGACTAATGATCTTGAGCGGCTTTTCATGTGCTTATTGACCATTTCTATACCTTTTCTGAAGAAATGTCTTTCCAAATCCTTTACCCATTTTTCCCAATTATTTTGCCAAACAACTAGAGTTGTTTGTCTTGTTGTTGTCTTGTCTTATTGTCATTGTTGTATAGGAGTTCTTAATAAATTCTAGCTAGTAAACCTTTACCAGATATATGATTCGCAAATATTTCCTCCTATTCTGTAGTTTGTCATTTCTCTTTCTTGATAATATCCTTTGATGCATAAAAGCTTTTAATTTTGACAAAGCCAATTTATCTCTTTTTTCTCTTGTTACTCATGCTTTTGGTGTTATATCTAAGAATTTCTTGCCAATTACAAGGTCATAAAGATTTACCCCTCTATTTTCTTTTAAGGACTTTAGTCCTTAAATTTAGGTCGTTGATCTATTTTTAGTTAATTTTTGTTAAAAAGACTATTCTTTTCGTATTGAAAGGACTTGCCACTCTTGTCAAAACTTATTGCCCGTAGATGTATGGGTTTATTTCTAGACTCTCAATTCTATTTCACTAGTCTATATGTCTATCTTCAAGTCAGTGCCACGTCATTTTAATTACTGTAGTTTTGTAGTAAATTTTGAAATTGGGAATTGTGAGATTTTTAACTTTGTCAAAGTATCTTTTGTGTCAAGAAATTTTTTTTCAAACCTTTAAAAGGTTGTTATTGCTATTCAGGACACCTTGTAATTCCACATAAATTTGAGGATCAGTTTTCCATTTCTGAAAAATAGAAGACTGTTGGAATTTTCATGGAGGCTGTATTGAGCGTGTAGATTGCTTTAGATAGTTTTGACATCTTAACAATATTGAGTCTTCCTATCCATGAACATGGGATGTCTTTCCATTTATTTAGGTCTTCTTTAATTTCTTTCATGAATGTTTTGTGGTTTTCAGTGTACAAGTTTTTCACCTCATTGGTTAAATCTATTCCTAAGTATTTTATTCTTTTAGATACTATCTTTCTGGAATTACTTCCTTAATTTCTCAAAATCCTCATTGTGAATTGTTTATTACTGGAGTACAAAAACAAAACTGATTTTTGTGTATTAATCTTGTACCTCTTACTTTCTTTCAGCAGCTTCCTCCTTGCCCACTTTCCCAGAATATTCATTGCATTTCTTTTCTTTTTGACAGACTTATCTTTTCACTGGATATTTACAAAGTCAAAGGGAAGGTCTCAGCGGAATCCACAGAGGGTATGTGCCTCCTCTCAGCATCCATCCTCTACCCTACCTCTCAAGAGAGTTAAGGAGACACAGTCACTCGGGTCCCTGACTGACAGAGCTCTGCCACCGTCAACGCAGGCTTCCAGTGTCACTGCAGTGAGTGCTGAGGCATGCCCCCAGATTCCCCTTGGGGCCTAGGTGCTGAGGACTGTCTTCTCTTGAGAGGGGCTCACAGCTGAGACCCTCTTGAGATACTACTGAGATACTACTGCTTCACTTGAGGTTTTCCCCTCCCTGGAGAAAGCCCACATCCAGAGACTTGGGGTGCAAAGGCCCAACCCCCTTTCCCCACTTTGGGGATCTCTGAAGGGCTAGCCCAGCTTCAGAGCAGCCTGTGGGATAGGCTGAAGCCACTATTAGGACTGAACTCAGTTGAACTTCTCCTTCTGTTCGGTTGTGTTCTCCTCTACGCATGTGTTTCGAGAACACCGTGCAATAAACCACCCATGCGCAGATCTCCATCTCAAAGTCTGTTTTCAGGGAACCCAACCTGAACAGGCATCTTCAGGGCCACTTCCAGTCCACCCGCAGAAAGGGGCAAGTGCATGGAGGAGCACTGTGGAAGGTCTGGGATGCCGAATGATAGGGGTGCCACACATCACATCCACCGCCTACCACCCAATCACACGGCCACTCTCAACATCTCAGAGTGGGAAGAAGGAGTGTGACAGTGTCTCCTGCAAATGGGTGAGCACTTAGCTGTCTCTGCACTTGCATCTACACACACACGTTCCAGGGCAAAACACATCTGCAGCATCTGAGGAATTAAAATTTGAGGTGACTCAGGCCCATGTTTAGGTGGAAGAAGGGACACACTTTGTCAGTGCCCAGATCCCTGGACTCTCCTATTACAAACCTCTTGTGGGACCCTTGTATTCAGAGTGTTCAATTAAATCATTGATGCTTCCTCTGCTTTCAGAGGAAATTTGTTTTTCAGAAGGAGCAAAGTGAACTCTGAAGACTGTGGGAAAGGATTAGTAGACAGTTGCCTCTTGGCCATAAATTCCAATGTTTCATGGGGCAAGAGGGGGCCGTGTGGCCTGGCCATTTCTGCCTGTAGGGGGCCGAGCCCATCGCCAGACATGTGAAAGAAGGCAGTCTTCACCGACAGCCGCTCTCATCCCTCAGGGGGCAGGGGGCCCAGGGAGAAGGAGGCAAGCCTGCCACGGGGTCCTGGACACCGGCTGCAGAAAGGAGGACCAAGGAAATGTCAATAACAGGGCAAGCCAAGCTTCACAGAATTGAAGACCCAGCGCTTTATTGTGTAACAAGGGAATGTTTTGTTTTTTTAACTCAGAGCATTTCCCAAAACATAAGAGAGTTGAAAACCTTTCATGCAGATGCTCCAAGCCCTGGGGAATGGTCTGTGTTAGGAAAAGGAGGTGGGTGGATCTGGGTGCCCTGTGCCTCCCCTCTCCTGTCCAGGGGCTGTCCATGACCTGTCAGCCAGGAGGCCCCAGTTCTACCAAACGGCAAGTGTTCACTGTCCCCCCAGTGGTGCTGAGGGCAAGTGTCATAGGTGAGCCTCTTGGGAGTGGCTACGTCCTGGGTGCCCCTTGCCCCTTAAGGACCCAGTGTGTGTAGGTGAGAAAGCCATTTCAGAAGACCAGAGCCGAGGCCCCTCCCATCATTCCTCTGGGGCCCACGACTAACACCACTCTGAGTGGCAGTGCCAGTGAGGGTGTTTCTTTTCTTCTGTCTCACTTTGCCCCTGGCCCATGGCCTGGGGTAGCTGTGCTCCATGCCCTCGTCACCTGCAGTGGCTGGGGACACAGGGCTCCAGTGCTGGCTTCTCCCTCCCTCCTGCTCTCTCCCATCCTCCCCTTCTCTCCTTCTGCCTGGATCTCCCAGGCCATCCACCTTGGGCCTCCTGGCTGTGCACATGTTGGCTCTGTCTTGGTTACCCTGATGAGTATGGGGAAAGCTCATCTTTTTAACATCCTTTTCCCTCTTTCTGCTAGTTTCCTCTGAAGTTTTTTCTGTGTTCTTACATTTCTTCTCCTCTGTTCCCTCTCCCTGGCTCTCTGCTTTTGCCCTTCTCTTTTTGTCACATAGACCCATTACTGTGTGTCTGTTTCTATTTTTTTTTCTCCTTGTCACCCACACTCGAAGAAGGGAGGTGGGAATAAATCCTCTTCTGGACTTAAAAAGGCTCAAAAGAAGAAGCCACTCCTCCCCACACAACCACTGCCAAAGGACAAAAACAGCCCACCTCGGACACTTCCCCCTCTTTTGGGGCAACTTTGTTGTCCCTGTCCATTTTGGCATTTGCAGGATTTCCCAAGACTTTGGGGGCGAAATTCACACTTTGGCCTTGGAATGGGGAGCCTGCGTCGTCCGTTATCCTCCACTCAGCTCAGAAAGCTGCTGGAAATGAGCTATGGCTCCCGCCCCGCGTGGCTTGCAAGAAGGATGGGCTCAGCCACATCCCAGGCTCTCCTCACCGATCAGACCCTTCCCCACCCACACACCCCTCGGCCACGGTGGGATGATGTTTATGCTGTGGCCTCCAGTCTGTTAACTTTCGGTTTCTAATCTGATAAAGACCCTTCCCAGTCCCTGGAGAGTGAGTGACCCTCCAGACAGACGCGGGGAGAAGGGGACCCGCAGGCTCTAACCTGCAGTCACATCTCGAGTGTGGGAGGAGAGGAACCCTGGCATTTTTAAGGGCCTTCCCGTCCATCTCTCATTTGATCCTACAACGCTCTGTCACATGGGTCCAGGAAGCTGAACTGCCTCGGTTTCCCCCGTGAGGCCACATGCAGAGGGTTGTGCAGAAGCAGAGCTGGCCGCCGTCCATCGGCCCTGGAAGGGCAGCCGGTCATGGGACAAGCGTGAAGTCCTCGTAACTCTGAGAAGCCGCGCTGGCCACCCCTAAGTCCCCCGCTGTGGCTGAGGTTCTGCCGTGGCCTGGTGCCACCCATGCCTTTGGCCCTTTTCTCTCATGTTCCTTCACTCCCAACCAATCCTGAAGTGCCCTTTAGAGGGAAAAGATGCATTTGCCTCCAAGAAAACAGAGAAAAAAACATACATCTGATCCAGTGAGGTTGCCTTTGGAAAAAGCTGACCTCTACCCAACTCTAGCAAAGCCTATGCCTAAATTCTCAGCAGTAAATAAAAGTCATCTCCATTTTACAGTAGATGAAATTAAGGCTCAGAGTGGTACAGTGTCTTGCCCAAGGTCACACAGCAGCTAATAAGCACAGAGGGGGGTTAATGCAGGACAGCTCATCCTCCTTAGCCCACCCTTTAGCTGACTCCAAACCAACTGCAATAAGTGAGAGCACTGTCCCAGAGGACACACAGTGTGCAAACAGATCCTTGAGACTAAACTTCATGACCTGGGGAGGGGTGATGCAGGAAATACCTATTTTCTTCTCTAATAATATTGAGTCTAGGGTTTTTGGGGAAGGTGTTCTTTTTTTATGAATTTGTAGGGAGGGCATAGTGCTATAAGGGTGACATAGAAAATGATACTTAAATCTATGGAACACCTACTATGTGCTAGTTAATAGAACACACATTCACCTACTGGTCTTAGTAATCACAAGAACACTATGAAGTAAGCATATACGTTTATTATACAGAAAACTAAGGTTCTGACCTTTAATACACTTGCCCAAGGTCCAATCACTTGGACCAATGTCCTGTCCTTGGTATAGCCCCTGTTAGTCCACTACAGCACCCAGGGTACCCAGCAGACACAGTGTGAGGGCTGTCCCACAGCTGCAGGTGGACCTCAGCTCTCCCACAGAGCCCCAGTGCAAACTTGCCCAGGCAGATTCCCTGCGGACACACCTGCCCAGTCTGAATAAGCAATTCCTGCCTCATACTCCTGCGCCCACCAGGCCCTCTCCATGCTCACCAGCTCTGCACAGTCTTCCACTGGATTGTAAGGCCCACAGGACAGGGACTGTATATGCTTCAGTTACCAGAGCAGCCCACAGCAAGCCCAGGGCCTGCCCAGGAGGCACTCGGGATGCATTTGATGAAGGGAGGAAAGAGCGGAGTGTGGGCAGAACAGCCCCTACTCAACCCTTCCGTCACAGCAATGCTGGACGTCCTTCATCTAGACTGTGAGAGAGCAGGATTTCCTGGAACAGGTGGACAGTTCACCAAATCCCAGAAACCAGAACCATAACTTCTCCCTTGGAATTTGTGATGGAAGTCACCTAGGAACCTGATTTTAAAAGCATTGTTTGCCCCTCAAGAAGTGAATTCATAGGAACTTCTCACCCAAGAGGTGTGGCAGGCTTAGCTGTCAACGAGCCCAGGAACAGTCATGACCAACTGGTGGAGGGTCGAGCCAAGTGGTCATTAATGGGAGCCAGAGAGTATGGAGTTCACATCCCAGTTCTGTCAACCATGTGTTGTGTGATCTTGGTCGGGCACCTTTATTGACTAGGAGGTCTCTGGTTGCAAGTAACAGAAAACTCAGATTGGTCCACTAAAGAGAACTTATGATCCAGGAGTCTGAAGAAGTCCAGAGTTACTTTGGGTAGCTTGATCAGGAATATGTGATTATTTGGCTCCTCTGGGTCAACTTTATTCCCAAGGTACCTCTGCTTATCAGAGCAAAATGGCTGTGGCAGTCCCAGGCCTCACCTTTGCCTATGACACGGTCCATACAAAGACACAGAATATGAGTCCAAGAACTCACAGTAACGAATTGGGGAACCAATCTGAATGGACCCCTAGGTCACATGTTGGTGCCTGAACCAATCAGAGCAACCACTGAGATGGAATGTGCTATCAACGCTCCTAGGCAGTGAGCTCCCCCAGACCAGGGGAAGGGGCCCATTTCCCTGGAAGCACATGGGTCTTCAATGGAAATCTGGAGCTCTCCGGAAAGGAAAAAGGGCAAGATGCAGGGGAGCTGCCCACAGGAGTGCAGGGTCCACGGAAGTCCTACATCTCTCTGAGACTGTTATTTTAACTGTCAAACAGGAATAAAATAATAACCGTTCAACACAGCACGTAGGGCTCATGTGGCTTCAAATGAGATAATGAGCAAATGTACTTTGTAAAGTCCAAAGCTCCACATCGATGGCTCTTTATGTTTTTCAGGTTGCAGACTCTTGAGATTCTGATAAATCTATGAAACATTCACGTAACAACTAGATCTTAAGTTAACATGAGGGAAGCCCTCTTAGGGAGAAGAAACACTATTGTACCTATGACCCTGACTCACTAGTCTCTGTGAATACCTTCTAGCTTGTGCTTAGCCTAGATGATTAAGCACCGCTCGCTTTTA
Organism: Equus caballus; assembly: GCF_041296265.1. Lineage (NCBI taxonomy): Eukaryota > Metazoa > Chordata > Mammalia > Perissodactyla > Equidae > Equus > Equus caballus. Next base: position 4,688,637 of record NC_091701.1, on the reverse strand, counting down.
CAAAATACATGATCTGTAGTTCTATGACTCTTGCTTACGTATATCTCCCAGCTGTGATAAGATAACTTTGGTCTCTGAGTTCCCCAGGAACATGACGACATCCAGAAAGAAAAATTCTGCATTGGTACTCAGCACAAATGACAGAAGAGAAAATGTGGTGCCTTGAAGTTCGTCACACTGGATGGTTGACATCCCTAAGCCCCTCCTTTGCTGCCCATTTCCCCTATACAACTGCCTCAAGATTCTGTATGATTTTATGATGGTCCTTTAGGACACTAGTCTGCCATCTTCCGATTATGCTAACCAATCAGATAAACTTTCCTATCTCAACCACAGGCTTGTTTGCAATTGATTGGCACCAGATTAGAGCGAGCAGAGCAAGCCCCTTTTTCCTCAGTTACAAATTTTCATTTCATTGCTTTTCTTTTTGACAGACTTATCTTCTCACTGAATATTTACAAATATGGGAAGTGCCTCTGCCCATGGCTAGTCGAGTCCAGGAGAAATCTCAGGACTCTCCCAGCGGCTGCTGGGGTGTTCTTTCTCCCAGGGACTGTCCCCTGAGTTCCCCTGGTGGCTAAAGAAATGAAACAGGCTCTAGATTTCTTTGTTTGTTTGTTTTTGCTTCTGGTAAATTGACCGGCTCAGTCTGGAATAAGGTAAGTCGCCTCCGGGACTCCTGTGAACTTCCTTCCCCTCCTCTGGGGTCCCTTCCATTCACAGAGGGGCCATCTGGGCACACATGCAGAGTGAGAACACTTGTAGGACTTTCTGCCCTAAATCTGGAAACCGGTTCACTGGTGTCTGGTTTTTCTGTATCTGGATCTGTATGTCTGTCCATCTTGTGTGTCAGAATGAGGAGAACTCAATCTATCCCGAGAAAAGGCCTCTGGACTGCCTCTTGGCTAAACGGGCTGAGTTCAGCTATGAACCCATGTCTAAGAAGATAGTTTTCATTTATACCACCACATGGCCACAATATTCTTTAGACTCCAGAGAGAAAATGGCCAAAATGGGACAGTTTCAGTTTACCCAAACTGGTGTATTTGCATATGCAATTGGAAGGAGCTGGTTATAAATTTAAACAACCAATAGGGAGCCTATTTTAATCTTTTGAGGCTTTTGAAATCAGGAATAATTTACTGCCTCTTTAAAAGAAAATAATTAAATAAACATGCTAGCGAAACAAAACCAAAGCTGCTCTTGCTTGAGCTTTCACACTTCAATTCCCCCGAAATTCCTGATCTAAAATTAAGCAAGTGAAAATGAGCAAACTTTTGAGATAATTTGGAATTGTAATGGTTATTCTGGGGAACCTCTGTTTCAGATGACGTCACCTTAAGGGGATACCCTTAAAAGAGAGAATTCAGAACCTCTCATGATGGAATGCAGTCTTTGATTAATATACAGAAACTTCTAAAAGACAAAATGATTTCAAAAACTGCTAGAAAAAGGATCCCTGTAGCAAAAAGAAAAGAATCTTTCGTAAATATTTTTGGCCGTCTGAGCAGGTCCATCTGCCAGAAAAACAGTTTGGACCCAACTATTCCATTGAGTTTTGCACCCGAGACCTGGTTAAAATGTTGAATATCTCTGTTTGTGTCTATCTGTCTCTATGTTTATTTGTCTGTGTCCAGATGATATAACTTCTAAGGAGCTTTATTTAATTGGCTTAGAGTAAACACTTTTACAAGTTATTTCTAAATGTAATAGAAACTAACCCAAATGTCTTTCAAATTAACATGATATAAAATGATCTTTCATTTGAAAGCTTATTTGTTTGTTGGTTTGATTGGAACAAATATGTTTTCAGAGTTATCAACACTGGCTATGTTACAAACATTATCTCTGTTACAAAACTTGTCAGCAAGAATAATACCAGAATAATAGCTGATTTTGTCTGATGTCTCATGAGGGTTCTGTAGGCAATCTAAATATAATTATTGGGGGAAGAATAAACTAAATAGATCTAAAAAAAGATGAAAGGCTTTTGGAGGAACTTTTTAACAGTAATTAAGTGTAATGGTATATGTACTTAAAACAACTCAAGAGGGTGGCTAAATGCTTTAATGTCACATGAAGTTTTTGAGAGTAATCTAAACATAATTGTTGGGAACAAATAATTTAGATAAATAAAAACGAGTAAGAGTTTTTGGGTACAATAATTATGTTTTATGGTCTGTATACTTAAAAAACAGTTTCCAAAATCTTTTTGGTAACAACCTTTAGAGCTCCACTAAATTAAGTTAAATGATAAAAACCTGTTGAGTATCTAGGTCATTTCTACATAAGACAAAATATTAGAAATTGATTGCTGAACACAGACTTGTCCGCCTCTGGTCTCTTATCGCAAAGAAACTGAAAGATGCTGAGTTTACTGATAAACATGTTTTGTACATGCTGAGAAATCTTCTGGGAGAAAGCACATATTTCTGGGAAGTCTGTATACAAGGAAAGTGAAATGTATGTTTTCAGTAAGGAAGGTATAAAGAATAGAGATATTTTCGTTTGTTTTGTTAAGAAAGATAAATTTGTCCTGAAGGACTAGGAAAGAAGAAAGGAAAGAGACAATGATTGTTGCAGCGATGCCGTCCCCCTCTCTGACCTGGACCCGCAAGTGCTGCACCTGCTCCCACCCACCACCCAGCCCTCAGGCAGGATGTCTGCTCCGGTCCTTTCGTCAGCTACCCCCAGGGTGCCCAGGGAGCGCTGCTTAACCTCCTCTTTGCAAAATCCTTGAGGACAAGGACTGTGCCATGCCACCTCTTATCCCACAGCGCCTGTCTCTGGCGGTACGGAACACTTACAAGCTGTTATTGTGAGGGTTGGAGGAGAAAGGAATGGCGCAACTGTACGCAAAGCGCCGCCCCCGCCCCCGGCCCCGCCGCCCCCCCGCCGGCAGCCCCTCCTCGGTCCGCCCTGTCCGCCCCTGGCCGCCCGCCCCGCGCGCAGGAGCCGGCACGCTCGCTGGCGGCCAAGCTCAGGCCTTCTTGATGCTGGATGTGCGGCAGCCGCAGCTCCTCCCGGCAGAGCAGAGGGTCCTGGCGCCCTCCGCCCCTTCTGTCATCCGCAAGGCCGCAGGCTCCTGCGCTCTGGGGAAGGCGGCAGTGGGCCTGCTTGGTTGTCACGGGCAGAGCAGCCCGCCGGCCTGGCTCCCCACGGTCCACGCGGAGGAGGCCAGCCTGGGTCTGTTAATAAGGGCAGAACCTCCGGCCCAGCAGGAGCCTCGCTGGCTGGGATCAAAACTCCAGAGCCTGTTGTACAAAATGCCATTTTTCCCTGGAAACTGAACGAGCATCTTACCTTTTTCTGACTATATGGTCTTTTCCTGCCCCCCTCAGCTCTCCTTCCCACCCAAACCACACAGGCACACTTCCTGAGGAGCAGCTGCCTTCCAAGTGTCCTCCCAAAAAGAGTTGTTTTTTTTAAGTTCATAAAAATGCCAATCAAAAAGGACAAGACCCAGGCTTGAGGGAGCTCCCATAGCCAAAGATGGGCAATTAGAGCCCAAAAGGGATAAATTCTGTAAGGAACTGAACACATTCAATACATAAAATCACTGGGTTTAAAAACATCCGTAACTCAATGTGTGTTTATGGGAACTCTCTGTACTGTCTTCACAACTGTTCTGTAAATCTGAAACTATTTTAAAACGAAAAGTTTATTTAAAAAAAGAAACATCTGACGTGAAAGGCCACATACTGTCTGGTTCTATTTACCCGAAATGTCAGAACTGGCAAATCAGAGAGAGAAAGCAGCCCAAGGGCGGCCCTGGGCCGGTGGGAGGGGAGCCAGGAGAAACTGCCTAGTGAGCAGGGGGTGTCCTTCCAGGATGATGAAGAAGTTCTGGAGCTAAACAGTGGTGATGGTTCGCAGCATTGTGAATGTCCTAAATGTCCCTGAATTGTACACTTTAAAAGGGTTAAAATGGTAAATTTTATGTTATGCACATTTACCGTAATAAAAAAAAGAAAAAAGTTCAAATGCATACATGTATGGCAGAGCGTAAAATATGTAGGAGAATGATAGTAGTTCTTTAATTTCAGTGTGGTGGGTATTCCTGGGGAGGAATACAGAAAAACGGGATGAAGTCATGGTACCTGAGCTATATGTATACGTTCATTCATTCATTTACTCATTCATACATGCAGGAAACGTTTACCGAATGTCTGCTATGTCCCACTCACTATCCTAGGGTATGGGGTTCTGTGAAAAGAAACAGACGGAACTAACCTTCTGTTGTAACTACAAAATTATCGTTTGTTTCCCTGAGGAAATAGGGCTGCATATTACACTGCATCTCTTCATGGCTGGTCCCTGTGCGTTTACGCTTCTGTGGAGGGCGCTGTGACACGTGGTCTCACAAGACTGTCTCATTGAATCACCAACAACCTTGTGAACGAGATTTTAACCCCACTGCACAGTTGAGTCCTGAAGGCTTTCGGGCTCATGCAACTTGCCCAACGTCACACTGCTAACAAGCGGTGGAGCTTGAATTCGAACCCCGAGAACCTGACATGTGACTTCCACGTGACAGCGTGGGAAGGACAGTGCGGATGGCAGCTCCCCAACCTGCTCCCTGCCTCAGGGACACGTGAGGCCCTGCCAACTCCGTCTAAGCATCCTTGTAGATGCTTTGATGGGATTTCCAGCAGAGCTACAAGGAGTCTTCATGTAAGAATGTTTTTAGCAGGAGATAGTTAGTCTGTCTGGGTTGTTTATTATAAATAAACCTGGGATTATGGATTTATGGGATACAGCTGGCTGAAGAATGAGATATAGTCATATAGGCTCTCAACCTGAGTGAATAATGAAGCATAAACTCTAAGAAGCCCAAAATCTAAGTGGCTTTCTTTGTATGAGCTTGCACTGCACGCCTCACTAGGTCTCGTCTGTTACTCTGACACGGGCCCCAGCGCAGAAGAAGGGACTTTTTGTGAAGCTGCATTTGATGGCCCCTCTCCCTGGACGAGACCAAGGATGCACCACCGTGTCCATGCCTGCTAGTCCTTGTATCCTCCTCCTAATAATTAGTAAATTTTACTATTGACTAGGATTTTAAAATCTGAGTTTATAATAATATTCATATTTTAAAAACACCTCATTGGTCCCTGTAAGGGGTTGCTAGGGAATCAACTCTTTTTTCTAAAACTTGATCAGGGCAAGAATCAAGCACTTCTCTGCCCATCTTGCACAAACTGCATTTTAGAATAACTGATTTCATAAGGGAGATCTCTCTTTATTAAAGGACTCCAGTTAGTCAATGCAGAGGGATTGAGAAAATTTCAAAAGCACAATTTTGCAATTCCTAATGAAATATTTGGGGGACTAGTGGTTAAGATTCAGCGCTCTCACCGCCACAGCCCGGGTTCATTTCCCGGTCAGGGAACCACACCACCTGTCTGTCAGTTGTCACACTGTGATGGCTGCGTGCTGCTGTGATGCTGAAAGCTATGCCACCGGTATTTCAAATACCAGCAGGGTCACCCACGGTGGACAGGTTTCAGCAGAGCTTCCAGACTAAGATAAACTAGGAGGAAGGACCTGGCCACGCACTTCTGAAAAATTGGCCATGAAAACCCTGTGAATAGCAGGGGACCATTGTCTGATACAGTGATGGAAGGTGAGAGGATGGTGCAAAAGACAAGGCAAGGTTCTGCTCTGCTGTCCACAGAGGGTGGGAATTGACTAGACAGCACTAACAACAAAATGAAATATTGGATCCGGGTAATGACTATGGATGGCTGTGAAATCGTTAGGTGAAGAACTGATCAGGAACATTATAAAAGATGGACCAGATTGATAACATGGATCCACCTGTTGGGAAAGACAGAACAACTGGACACCATGTGCGCCCTGATGTGGTGCCAATAGGAAGTTCCCAGCACCCCAGTACCACAGCGAAAAGAGAGCAAACTTGAGCCCAGTCAAGGCCCTAGATCTGGCTGTGAGTTTACAGGAAATATGGGAGCCTGAGGAACTTCTCAGAGAACATCAGGATGAAGCAATGAGCCAAAACCTGAGCACAGAAATCCTACAGGACAAATGATCAGGTTTCTTAGACAAAAAAAGTAGGGGGCATGAGAAAGGAGCAGGGAGATTGAAAGAGACATGAGAGATAAATCAGCCAAACGCCATGGGTAGACCTTGTTCGGATTCTGATTCAAACTAGTCAGAGGTAAAAAGACATGTTTGAGCCAATCAGGGAAATCTGAATACACTCTGATATTAAAGAGTAAACATTTATTTTGATAGGTTCTTTTTGGTATTGCGGCCATACTTAAAATATAGGCTAGAAAAACATACGGAATCAGTTATGGCTGAAATAATGTGACACATAGAGTTTGTATTAAAATACTCAAGGAGAGAATGGATGAAATGAGATTTGTCATGTGTAATGAGTACGTGAAGATTACTGTTTTCTCTATTCTTGGTATGTTTTAATTTTTCCGTAATAAAAGACTAAAGTCATTTTTAAAATGCAGAAATAGTGAGCAAAGGAATAACACGATATGCTAATTCTCATCCTGTGCATCTGAAGACACCCCAGTGGCTCTGACGTCTCCTGGGAGCACACACTCTTACAGCCTGAGTCCCACGATTAGCTCCAGCCTCTACAGTGCCCGGTGCTCAGGTGGGCTGGGTCCCCAGGCGGCTGCTCTCCCTTGACGGGACACGGTGGGCTTCTCTGGCATCTCCTGTGCTGATCACCTCCTTGCAGATGCTCAGTAGGGGCATTCGAAGTGATGAACTGGATCCAGTGAATAGCATGGGGGGTTGGATAGTTTGTAATGAATCAGAGAATGGATTGATGTGGAATAGGACCGATGAGATTAAAAGTTTGAGGCGGGTGGTGTGGAACGATGGAATGGGACGTATCAAACTGGGCTGACTGGAAAAATATGGGTGGAATGAGATGAATTGGATGGAATGGTTTGGAATGGAAATAAATGATATGTTAGGTTTTCCTATGACAGTAACAAAAAAAGGTGGGATGGCATCGAAGTAATAGAAATCTCAGAAGCCTTTTAAATACATGCAGGAGTGATTGACTCAAAAGAGATTATTAAGAAGTGACTGGAAATATCAGAGGACCAAAATTGCTAAACACCTGTTACACTGATTTGATTGAAATCAAATCATCCTTAATTTTTTCCAATTGAATCCAAAATATTAAGTACAACTTCCTAATAAAATAATGAGAAATTTAAGTTTTTCATCCATGCTCCCCATCCCCCATTAACTGAAAACATATTTCCCAGCTGTGGGTTCACATGAGAAAGCAGGTTTGATTATCTTATTCCTCTGACTCTTAGAAAAGAAACTACCTTCTCTCCAGGTGCAAGAGCCAGGGACACATAGCAGAAGCGAGATCCTGGGAGGGCTCCGAGCGTCTAATATATATTTTCAGTGCTGTCGTAGATAAAATGGCCACAAATACTTTGACACTCCTTCTGTCAAGAGATGTAGTATTGTTTGCCCCCACTGAATTGGCTGGGTTCCATGCCTGTTCTCCTCAATAGAATGTGTCAGAAGTGATGTGGTGCCAGTTTCCAGGCCCAGAATTTCAGACTGCAACCTCGTCGAACACTCATTTTTGGAGCCCTGAGTTGCTAAGTAAGAAGTCCTGCTACCTAGATAGGGGACCACATGGACAGGCCCTGAAACTCCACAGAGAGGAGGAAAGGCCCAGCTAATCCCAGCCAGCCCCCTACCCCATACCCGACACTCCCACCAGGACACCAGGCATGTAAGTGAAAGCTTCTTGGAACCTTCAGCTGCCAGCTGAATCCCACCAGCCATTGCACGCGGAACAGAAGAATCGTCCTGCCGAGGCCTGTGCAAATCCCTGACACCCTATCATGAACAGAATGAAACGAACGCTGCTGTAAGCCACTAGGCTGGGGCAGCTTCTACTGCAACCACAGATCATTGGAACAAGTGGTGCTCGCTAAGCACGTGACACAGAGACGGTGGCTCCCCACTGTAGTGGGACTTTGGGCGTAGAGCCAGCCTTGTTTCCTGCCTGGCTCCACCTTGTGACCAGGTGGCTGGACCAGAGGAGGGGGAGTCATGGGCAGGGTGAGGGCAACAAGCCCACCTGGCTATGGAACCACAGTCCTGAGCTCCAATGTGAGAAGGGACAGATGTCAGGCAGGGTCTCTGTCATTTGCCTGTTTGCCAGGAGACTGAGAGACAAAGGAAAACAGACAGAGGAAAGGACACTGGGCTTGGAGACAGCGCACTGCTGGGTGACCTCAAGCAGACGCCTTGATTGCCTGAGCAGGTGCCTTCCTAACAGCAACACTGGCTGCATTGCTGAGCTCCGCGGCACAGGAAACCTGCACGGGCACTCAGGGGAGCGGGTGACCCTCACAGCTCCTGAGATGCACTGGCTCTGCCCTTCTCCCTCTTTGGAGCAGCACAGCAAGGGGACGGTGTACCCGGATGGGGGTCATGGCATCACAGGCCCTGGCTGGAAGGCCTGCTCCACCCAGAGCTCACCGCCCCTCCCAGACCTCAGTGTGCTCATTGGCAGGACGGGGACAAGACTGAACCTGTGCCCCTGACGTGAGGATGACTGACGTGGTGTACGGAATGTGCTGGACACAACCTGGGCTCTGGATAAATGTTGGTCCCCTTCCTTAAGCTCTCAGACAAATCCCCCAACACCTCCAGGTTGGGTTTCATAGGTTAGAAACAGGCAAAATGTTCCCTATATTGTTTTAGTTTTGTTTTGAATCTAGGAAACCTAAGGGGTCAGTAAAACTCACATTGCATCGAGCAGTCCTGATCCCCAGCCCATGAGTTCGGCGTGCCCACATGCAAGCGGAGGCCGCGGTGGTCTGTGAGTGAACAGCTGGCGTGGCTCCACACTCAGAGAAAGCTGGTTTGGATGCCTGGCTCTGTCACTTATTAACCCTGAGACTAAGGCAACACCCTGCACCACTCTGGGCCTCAGTTTCCCCACCTGTAAAGTGCTGCTACTAGAGCCTTGCTTGCAAAATTGCTGTGAGGATTAAATGAAATAAAATGCTAGGATGAGGCAGTGATATTAAGCAGTCGGCATCATAACTGTCACTGTCTTCGTCACATCTGCAAAGAGGACCCGCTAGGCTCAGAAGATGCAGAGAGAGATGTCTGGGGTCTCTACAGAGGCAAAGTAAATGAGAGCTGGCAGCCGTCTTGACTCCAGAGACAGCCAGCCTGCAGGGCTGAATCACCAGGGAGCAAAGGAGAGGATGGATGTACTTGTGTGCACGCCAGGATGCCCTCCTCTGGTGCACAGGCTCCTGGGAGGAGCAGGGCAGGCCCCTCTCATGTGTGTCTCCTGAATGAGCTGGGAAAGGGCACAGCACTGAGACTGAGCAGCCAAGAGGGGTGTCTGGTGGAAGACATCCTGGGGCCCACCCAGCACCCTAGGCCCTTGTTACTGGCGGCCTCTACCCCAGGACGTACCCAGGCTGGCGTCTGACTCTCTCCTTGAGGACAAAATTCTTCCAGGGTGGAAAGAGGCCTGGCAGAGGTGGCCCTAGGCCCCAGCTGGTACAACGAGGTCTGGGATGGTCGCAGGACCTGGGAGAGAGGGACCAAAACAAACCAGGACTGGACAGAATCCGTGTCCTTTAGGAGAGAGGTCCAATTCAACTCCCAGTCTCCGTATAATCAACAGGTAAAAATAGGTTCGGTTGTTTAAAACCCCAGCTGCATTCTACAGAGCCATGATGACCCCTGATGGGCCGGCCCTGATGAGCTGAGGGTGGAGGAAGCCAGGGGTGGCTCTGCAGGATAGAGGGAGGATCCGTTGGCTGCATGGAGAAGACAAGAGACGGAGGGAGAAGTCTAAGGCCAGATTCTGCAGGGCAATGTGCCAAAGGGAAGAGCCTTCATGATGAGAGAAGAGCTGGGGCAGCCCAAGGGTGCTGCAGAATAGACGTGACCCATGACCAGTGAGGAGCTTCAGGTGATTCACAAGGGCGTGACGGGCGCTCCCTCCCGCCTCCGCTGTGTCAGCCCGCGGTGACATCTGCTTCGCTCCCACATGCTGCTGCGGCTGTGGCTCTTTCTGTGGAACTCAGAGAGGGCAAGCTTTTCTTATCTGGCTGTGGGAGTGCCCTGCAGAGGTGGCATATAAGAACCAGGAGCCCAAGTCAGAGGGCACCAGGAGAGGGTGAGACCCACGGAAATCACAGAAGTCCTGGAGAGTCACCCCAGGTCATGGAGTCGAGGGAGTGAGGCAGTTCTATTTACCGCCAGGTAGAGAGACCCCGGCAGACACCTGGGCTGGACACGCCAGTGCATCCTTCTCTGTAGGGGAATGTGGGCAGTGGAAAAACAGGACACTGGTCTCAATGTATTCACATCCTAAGATGTTCTCTTGCGGGAATGAGAGTAGCCTAGGTCAGACTAGGATATGACTGCCAAACCCCTTGGCCAAAGGGCCCAGGGCCTCCTCTCGGTGATGGTGTCACCTCTCACCTGAAAGACACTGACACTGCCTGGGCTCCCACATCCGGGAGGAAGAAGGAGCCCTGGACTTGGCGGGGAAGTGAGATGCACTGTTGGGAGACCACGCCACCCGCCCAACCCCACATCCAGCAAATGCTTATTTAGCCCCGATGTTCACAGCCCCAGGAAGCATTCACAGCCATCCATCCCAACCCTCCAGCCGCCTCCTGTTTAAGATGCCGGGTGAGGGCTCTGTCCCACAGTAGGAGAGTCGGCAAACGGGCTGATGTTTACAAACTAGGAAGTTTGGTGAGTGGGGGCCAGCCTCCCTGAGCGTGGCCACCTCTGCCGTCCTCGCTAAATACAGCTCAAGACCTGCATGGTGAGGACCAGACAGGGCACAGCTCGCCCCGGGCTCTGTCTGCAGAGACAGCCACTGGGGTGACCGCTGTCCTTCTGGCTCAGGGCTGCACAAAGAGATGTCACAAGTAGAGTGAGTTCAAAAATGCTGGACCTTGGGGCCAGCCCTGGCTTATCACTCACCAGCCAGTCGCCTCAGGCACTGAGGACTTTTGTGACCTTCTGACGCCCCCTTTTAACACACAGATAGAGAAAGAGGCATCAGGCCTTGTCCTCACAGAACATCAGGGCGCAAAGCCTCCTTAAAGATCTCAGGACCAGGAGTGCCGTTCTCCAGCAACGTGAAACCACAGCAATAATAATACTACTGAGCACTCACACCTTGCTTCCCATGTCACGCGTGTTTTACATGCCTTAACCTGCGACTTAGGTTCTACTGTTGAGCATACATTACAGATGAGGAAACTGAGGCCCAGAAACTATAAGTAACACCCAGTATCGCACGCTGAGGAGACGTGGCAGAGCTGGGATTTGAGCCCGGGCGCAATGGCTGGAGTCCACTCTCGTCCTTGGCCAAAACACTGCTGTACTCCAGCTGACGGCGGCTGCTCTTGGGCACTGCGAAACGACTGGGGAGCAGAGTGGGGAGGGGTCAGATGTGGAGGGCGTGGGCATGCCCAGGACAAGTGATCGGAGGGCCCTGCCTGCGCCGTGGCTTTGGCCTGGCCCCTCTTAGCTCAGTGAAGACTTCATGTGGGCGCCCTCTGCTGGGACAGATGGCCACTGCTGTCCCACAGCATCGCTGCCTCCTCAGCCCGCAGCACTGACAGTGACCTCCCAGTGCTGAAGGCACCCTGGGTTCTCCAGGCAGCAGAACTTCCTTCACAATGCAGGAGACGCTTAAAACAGCTGGCAGCAGACCGACGTTTTTGCCCTGGTTTGACCTGTTAGCTACGTCATAAAACAGCACGTGTTGTGGACTGAACACCTGAGGCATGAGGGGCTATACTGAGGGCTGTACCTAGCTCCCTCCTCTCATTTGTCCTCACAGCAAGCTTGTGACCCTGACTCACACTCGTGTTCTCATGTGAGGTCCAGGAAGCCTAAGCGTGTGCACCCAGCACAAGAGAAGCTAGGCCTGGCGGTGAGGCCTTCGTGACTCCAAAGCCAGGGCCATTTCAGTTCTGGATCAGTATTGTGTTATAGTTACTGTGGCATTTTACTTAGCAATTTTAACCTTCCAGAATATTCTCACATTCATATCCCACTCGGCTGTGCCACTCACCCTGAGTTACTCGCCCTCTCTGAATCACAGTTCTCTCTGGAGTAAGACAGTGAGATCCAACACCAGCATCCCTTGATTATCATTTTATAATCACGGGAACAACCCGAGAGGGAGGCAAGCCAGCAGTGACATTCTCCGTCTTCCAATGGAGAAGCTAAAGTGTGCAGAGCTCATCCTTTCGATCAACCAGCATATTGCGGGGACCCACAAGGAATAGGCAATGAGTAACAATAATAACAACAATAACGATAGCAGCAGCTTGAATTATTGAACCGTTACCTATGCCAAGAGCTGCGCTAAGCTCGTTATGTATGACCTCCTTTAATACTCACCGCAGCTCTGTAAGGTGACTATCATTGCTACCCTCAAGTTATAGAAAAGGAAGCTAAGGTCAGGACTCAACCCAGACTCCTAATCACTGTGTGATGCTGTCTGGTGCAGTTACTTTTGCCCTGCTTTGTGTTCATTCATTTATTCATTTGTCCCACGGAGGGTGTACCACACGCCAGGCACAGAGCTCAGTCCTGAGAATACAGGAGACGAGGGCTCTGCCCCGAGTAGCTCACAGATCAGGGTGTCATGCAATAGGTGTAGTCCCAGAACCTTGGCCAGCCCGTGGGCCGGGGCTAGCCTGGCATGGGCGGAGATCCAAGGCCGCCTCAGCTGGCTGTTCCAGGTCCCGGCAGCAAGGGCTGTTTAGCAGGCTCACCAAAGGACCTTCTTGACCTCAGATCGTGAACTTCGTTTCCCTGACTGTGTCTTCTTTTTAACTCACAACCAGCCTTATTTTAATCTACACCCAAAGACAGAGGAAAAATGGCACACTTCTAATGAAGAAGACGACGAGGACGAAGAAGGTGCAAAGTAGCTTCTAAATTTCAGGCTGGCGTTTAAACCTACTCATGTGAGTCAAGCTCATTTACTTCTCTTGGAGTTGGGTGACAAGAACATATATTTCCCTGGAAATGTAGCCGCTAAAGCCACTGCAAATAGGGCCTGAAAAATCGCACTTTTATCTACGTGATGATTTATGAGATTCCCCATTTTCTCCAGCTGACTGAATCCAAGACTCTGGACAGGGCCAGCCACATCAACACTCCCAACTCTAACTGTATGATGTGAATTCCAAAATTCATGCCTCTGAAATGCAGTCCCGTAAAGCCATCTGCCCTCTCGGCTTCTCAACTGATTGGCCTCCAGCTCCCAGTTCAACATGAGGACAGTGGAGCATCATTTCTTTCCCCCTCAACCTCGTACTCCTGCTGGATCCGTGTTCTTAGTGAATGATTCCCACACAGGCCCAGGAGTCATCCGACATATCTAGTTCTCAAGTACCCTGGTCCTCATCAGTCATGAGATCCTCAAAGTATGCTTGCTCGCAGTCTCTCAAAGGCATTCCTTGTCTCCAGCCCAGGACCAGTCCTTCCAGCATTCTCCTCACTGGTCTCCCTGTTTCCAGGCTAGCCCCACCAATTCTTTCTATTGTGTCGACAGTGATTTTTTTAAATCACAATGTGATTATAAAGGTCAAGTTTCTCAGTTCATTTCTTCACTCTCAGATGTCTCCACATTCTCCACTTGAATTTGTGCATGGCCCCCAAAAATCCTTGCTCCCTCCCGCCTCTGTGCTATGCATGTACCTCTCCCTCTTTGTAGAACACGCTTTCCCTGTTTCCTTTGCCTAATAATTCTTTGTTATGGACTGCATGTTTGTGCCCCCTCAAAATTTATATTTTGAAACTTTAACCCCAACGGGACGGTATTAGGAGGCGGGGCCTTTGGGAAGTAATTTGGTGTAGAGGAGGTCATGAGGGTAGAGCCCTCGTGAGAAGGTTAGTGGCTTTATAAGAAGAGAAAGAGCCGAGAGCTCCCTGTCTGTGACGTGTGGGGATGATACAACAAGGCAGCTGTCTGCAAACCAGGAAGAGAGTCTTCAGCAGACACCAAATCTGCTGGCACTCTGACCTTGGACTCCTCAGCCTCCAGGACTGTGAGAAATAAGTGTCTGTTGTTTGAGCCATCCAGTCTATGATATCTTGTTAGAGCAGCCCAAACTGACTAAGACACACCTTTTCAACCTTCGAGGCTTTGTGTAGGCATCACCTCTTCCTGGAAGTCTTCCAAGACTCCCTTCCGGGATTGGCTAGGCCCTTCTGAAGTGCAGCTACAGCTGCTCTGTAGGATTCCTCACACTGTCATGTGAACATCTGTCTGCTTGGCTCTCTGCCGTCTGAACTGTGAGGTTCCTGAGGGAAGGAGCTGTTACTTTCTTATTCGGTATCCTTAAAGGCTAACACAATGCTTGATCAATGGCAGAGTTCAACAGAGGCTTATCAGATGGATCAATAGATGGATGAATGAGGGAATGTATAAATGGACCACGCATGCCCATCCTTCTCTCCACTCTGCTCACACCTGTTCCAGAGATCACCTCTAGCTTCAATATGGGTAGACCTTAGTCCCCTATCATCTTGGTTTTCTCCTGGTAATTCCATGACATGGAAGGCCTCATAGTTCTACAACATGGTGTAGTGTTTTTCACACTTTTGTGAATCAACCTAAGAAATACATTTTAAATCACTGTCCAAAACATCACACAGCCCTCAAAAGAAACAAAAGTGTCACAGAACAGTATTCACCCTTATTGCATGCAATGCACCTAGTGTTTTCTACTGTTTTCTAGCGTATCCTATTTTATTCTATTCTATTCTGTATCACCTTTTCATAGGCTGGTCACAGCCCGCAAAAATGATTTTTCCTGGCCGCTATTTATGAACCACAGTTTGGAAAACATTGCTGAACAGTAAAGTCTTGATGTTGACCTCAGACTTCTTTGAAGTAGAAAGTTACAATCATCCTTTCAAACTTTGGCAACATTTCAAGTAAACTTATAAAATGTATGATTCTGACCAGCACCACTTCTTAATGAATTTCAAAGAATAAATTAGTGGCAGAATATACCATAAATAATTAAATAAGTTTTTTCACTCTGTAAAGTAGTGAAATATAAGCTAATTACATTTCAGAGGACAGCTACCAAAAAGGATGACCCTGGGCATTGATCTCTTATACTGTTTTATCACAAAGATTTTATTTTGTATTCTTTACAAGATCATCCTTTCTCATCCTTTAGGTCTTAGGTTAAATACTAATTCTTAAAAGGCATTCCTAAGCATATTATTCTTATTCTGTATCCCCTATTCTTAGGTCTTTCTGTAATAATATTATGGACGTTGATAATCAAAATCACTGTATACTTTGACTAAGGAAAAAAAGATCATTCAGACACCCTATTGCATGTCATCATGATGTCCAGCATGCAATCAAAATTACTAAGCTTGGGAGGAAGCAGGAAAAAGTAAGCCATAATCAAGAAAAATAAGTCGGTAGAAACAGATCTCAAGATGATCCAGATGATGGATTTAGCAGACAAAGACTTTAAAATAGCTAATATAGCATACTTAGGAACACAAAGGAAGATACTGACATGATGAGTGAACCAACTGAGAACCACAGCAGAGAAATGAAAACTCTAAAAAGGAAACAAACGGACATTTTAGAACAGAAAAGTATAATCTCTGAAAATGCAAAATTGGACGGACTTAGCTGATTGAAGGCTGCCAATGAAGGGTCAAGCAAACTTGAAGATACATCAAAAAAAGTTTATCCAATCTGAACAATGTAGAAAAAGGATTGAAAAAAACATGTCCTCAAAAACCTGTGGGAAAATATCAAGCAATCTAACATATACACAACTAGATTCCCAAAAGGAGGAAGATATAGGGCAGGACAAAAGTATCTGAACATCAATCTAGGGATCCAAGAAGCTGAGTGAACCCTGAGAAGGATGAAGACAAGGGAAACCTCACCTGATACATCAGAGGCAAACTGCTGAAAACTGAGAGCCAAGAGAAAATCTTAAAAAGCTTCCAGGACAATAGAATCCACATTACGTACAGGGGAACAGTGACACAAATGACAGCTACCCTCTCATCAGAAACAGGGGAAGCCTAAAGAAATGAAGTGACATTTTTATAAAGCTAAAAGAAAACAACCTTCAACCAACATTTTACATTCATTAAAATTATCCGTCAAAGACTAGGATAAAATTTCTTAAATTTCAGATAAACAAAAGTTGAGAGAATACATTGCCATCAAAGAAATACTACAAAAACCTCTTTAGGCTAAAGCGACACAGACAGAAACAGGGTTCTACAGGAAGAAATGAAGAGCACGAGATTTAATTTTATTTTTCTCTTTTTTTCTTTAAAGGACTTATGATTGTTTAAATGAAAAATAATATTTTATTTTAGGGTTTATAATCTATAGAAATAAAATGCATGACAAAACTAGCACAAGAGATGAGGTAAGTAGAAATATATTGTTGTCACATTCTTATATTTCATGGGAAATAATAGTGTGGTAAGTTAAGCAGACTGTGATAAGTTACAGATGCATATTATAATCCCTCGGTCAATCGCTAGAAAAATACAAGACGTGTAGCAGAAATGCAAAAAGGCAAAATAAAGGGGAATACTAAAAATATCTGCAGTTAATCTAAAAGAAGTCAGCAGAAAAGGAACAAGCGGTAAGCAAGGGAAAAAAACAAAAATAGAAAAATGGTAGACTAAAACCCATCGCATTAAATTTAAATGGCTAAACATTCTAATCAAATAGCAGAGACTATCGGACTGGATCAATAAATCAATACTCAGCTACCACTGTCCACAGAAGGTGTGCTTTAATATAAAGAAGCAGGTTAAATAGACTATGCAAAACACCAGCATAAGAAAACTGGTCAGGCTATATCAGTATCGTATAAAACAGACCTCCAGACGAGGACTATAACCAAAGATGAATGGTGACATTGCACAACATTACCATCATGAGGCAGTTCCTCAGGGAGACATAAAAATTATAACTGTGTAAGTTCCTAAAAATAGAGCTTCAAAATACATGAAGCAAAACCTAGCAGAACTAGAGGAGAAATAAATAAATCTACAATCAAGGTTGCAGGTTGTAATATTGTTTTTCAGTGACTGATTTTAAAAAGCAGAAAAAATGACAAGGACACAAGAAATTTAAAAACTGTCAACGAACTTGATCTCATTGACATTTAGAAAAGACTACATCCAAGAATGACAGAATCCACATTACTTCTCAGGGCACAAGGAACAGTCACCAAGATAGACCATATCTCTGACTGTAAAATAAATCTCGATAAATTTCAAAATGGTCAAATCTCCACAACATAATTGATTTAGAAATAAATAGCAATAAAGTATCTATAAATTCCAAAGATTTAGAAAATAAGCAACACACTTCTAAATAGCCCATAGGTGAAAATAGATCATGGATGAAGTTTAATTAAATGATAATAAAAACACAACATATCAACATTTGTGGGATGCAGCTAAAGCAGTTCTTAGACAGAAATTTATAGTTTTAAATGTTTATATTACAAGGAAGAAAAGTATAATTTCAGTGGTCTAAGTTTCCAACATAAGAAACTCAAGAAAGAGAAGCAAATTAAAACCAAAGTAAGTAGAAAAAAAGAGATTACAAAGATAAAAATCAATAAAAAAGAAAATAGATGAAACAGAAAATGGTAATAAAATCGAATGCTAGTTCTTTAAAAAGATGAATAAAATTAATAAAAGTCAACAACATGATCAAAAGTAAGAAAATACAAATTTTAAAATGTCAAAAATGAAAGAGAGGGGTCCGGCCCAGTGGCGCAGCAGTTAAATGCACACGTTCTGCTTCTCAGCGGCCCAGGGTTCGCCGGTTTGGATCCCGGGTGCGGACATGGCACCGCTTGGCACGCCATGCTGTGGTAGGCGTCCCACATATAAAGTGCAGGAAGATGGGCACGGAAGTTGGCTCAGGGCCAGGCTTCCTCAGCAAAAAGAGGAGGACTGGCAGTAGTTAGCTCAGGGCTAATCTTCCTAAGGAAAAAGAAAAAATGAAAGAGAATATCAGCACAGATTCTACAGACTTTAAAAGGAAAATAACAAAATATTATGAACAATTTTATGCCAAAAAATGTGGCAACTTTGATGAGACAAATTCCTTGAAAAATGCAAATTACCAAAACTGCCGCAAGAAAAAATAGAAAATTTGAATAGCTCTGTTATGTTAGTCATCTATTTCTGCATAATATAAGTTATCCCAAAATTTAGGAACTTAAAACAACAAATATTTATCTCAAATTTCTGAGGATGAAGAACTCAGGAACATTGTATGTCAATTATATCTCAATAAAACTGGGGGAAAAATGAGATTAAAGCCATATATAAAATAAACTTTTTAAAAATTGAAAAAAAAACAAGAGTAGCTTAACTGGGTGGCTCTCTCTCAGGGTCTCTCACAAGGATGCAGGCAGGCTGTCAGCCAGGGCTGCCGTCAGCTCAAGGTTTGACTAGGCTGGAGAATCCACTTCTAAGCTCACTCACATGGTTCTTGGCAGGTCTCAGTTCCTCACTGGTGGTTGGCAGCAGGTCTCTATTATGTGGGCCTCTCCACAGCTGCCATGTCATGTCATGCACGATATGATACATGGACCTCTCCACAGCTGCCTCATTCATTAGAATGAATGATCTAAGAGAGAGACATAGAGAAAAGCTACAGTCTTTTATAATCTATTCATGAGTGACATACCGTCAAATCTGCTGTGTGCTGTTGGTCACACAGACCCACTCTGGTGTAATGTCGAAGGGGACTACACAAAGATGTCAACACCAGGAGGTGAAGATGGTTGATGGCCATCTTGGAGTCTGGCTACCACAACCATATCTATTAAAGAAATGTAATTCATAATCAAAAACCATCCCAAAAAAATAACTCCAGATGCATATAATTTTACCAATGGTTTTTTCCAAATATTAAGTAAAATCTTTCAGAAAATATAGCAGGTGAGAATATTTGTCAGCTCATTTTATTGTGCCAAGCCAACTCTGACACCAAAACCTGAGAAAAATATTACAAGAAAAGAAAATTAAAGACTCATCTTCCTCATGAACATATAACAAAATCCTTAACAAAACATTAGCAATACATAAAATAGTGTAGTTTATCCCAGGAATATCAAGTTAGTTCAACATTCAAAAATCATATAATGTAATGTGGGGGCTGGCCCAGTGGCATAGTGGTTAAGTTCACACGCTCCACTTCAGCAGCCTGGGGTTTGCAGGTTCAGATCTCAGGCACAGACCTACACACTGCTCATCAAGCCACACTGTGGCAGTGTCCCACATGTAAAATAGAGGAAGATTGGCACAGATGTTAGCTCAGGGCCAATCTTCCTCAACAAGAAAAACAGTCATTTAATGTAATTTAATACATTAATGGACTAAATGAGAAGCCCCATCAGGATCATCACCATAGGTACAGAAGACGCATTTGAAATAATTCAATGTGCATTCGAGAAAAAAAAAAAAACTCTCAGCAAACTAGAGTTTAAGGGAAAACCCCTCAATCTTGTAAAGACATCAACTAAAATTCTACAGCTAAAATCATACTTAATAGTCAAACATTGAATGCTTTCTCCATAAGTATATCCACTCTCATCCATTCTATTTAACATTGTTCTAGAGGTACTAGCCAAAGCAATAGGCAAGAAAAATAAATTAAAGGTACAAAGAGGGGCTGGCCCCAAGGCCCTCTGGTTGAGATTAGCATGCTCTGCTCCGGTGGCCTGGGTTGGGTTCCTGGACAATGATCTATACCACTCATTGGCAGCTATGCTGTGGCAGCAACCCACATACAAAATAGAAGAAGGTTGGCACAGATGTTAGATCGGTGATAGTCTTCCTTAAGCAAAAAGAAGAAGATTGGCAACAGATGTTAGCTCAGGGCTAATCTTCCTCAGCAAAAAAACCCAAAAAACAAAAAAAAAGGGGGAGAGATTGGCAACAGATGGTAGCTCAGGATGAATCTTCCTCAGCAAAAAAAAAAGCATAAATATTGAAAAAGAAGAAGCAAAACTGTCTGTTTTCAGATGACATGATTGTTAGAAGGAAATTCTATACAATCCAGAAAATACTGAAATGGATAAGTAAATTAACCAAGGCACAGGACACAATGTCAATATCCAAAATCAACTGCCTTTCTGTATATTGGCAGTAAACAATTGAAAAACATACCACTTACAAGAAAATCAAAAAATTAAAATACTGAGGAATAAATATAAGAGAGGACATGCAAGCCTTCTACATTTAAAACTATAAAACATTGCTGGGAGAAATAAAGACTGAAATACATGGCAAAATATGTTATCTTCATGATTTGGAAAAGTCAATAATGTTAAGATGTCAATTCCCCTAAACTGATGAATAGATTCAATGTAATTCAAATGAAAATTTCAGTGGGCTTTTTGGTAGAAATTTACATCTTTTGTTTTTTGTTTTCTGTTTTTGAGGAAGATTAGCCCTGAGCTAACATCTGCTGGCAATCCTCCTCTTTTTGTTGAGGAAGACTGGCCCTGAGCTAACATCCATGCCCATCTTCCTCTACTTGATATGTGGGATGCCTGCCACAGCATGGCTTGACAAGCGGTGCCATGTCCGCACCCAGGATCCAAACCGGCAAACCCCGGGCTGCCAGAGCAGAATGTGCGCACTTAACCGCTGCACCACTGGGCTGGCCCCTTGACATCTTTATTTTAAAAATTATTTGGAAATGCAGAGAACCATAGTACCCAAATAGGTCTTGATACAAAAGGACAAGTTGTGCGACCCATCCCACCTGATCTCAAGACTTCCTGGAAAGCTGCAGTGATGGAGACAGCGTGATGCTGACTTAAGGGTAACCCGGTGGAACAGAACAGAGTCTAGATAGAGAATTACACATATATACACAACTGACTTTTGACAAAAATGCCAAGAAAGTATAACGGAAAATTCTTTTCGAAAATTAGTGCTGGAACTGGATAAATATATGGGAAAAATTAACCTTAACCTCTATTTCATATCACACACACGTACATACACTCACACAAATGAATTCAAGATGGATCACAGACCTAAACAAATAGTTTAAACTATAACATTTTAAGAAAAAAATATAGGAAAATATCTTCCCAGCTTTGGGACAGCCAAAAGTTTCTTAGAAAAGATACAAAAATTACTAACCCAAAAGGAAGAAAAACGATAAACTGGAACTTCATCAAAATTTTAAAATTTCATTCATCCAAAGACACTCTTCAGAAAATTAAAAAGCAAGCGATAGACTGGAGAAAATATTCAGGAGATATATATCTGATAAGGAGCTTGCTTCCAGAATACAGTTTTGAAGTTTTTAAGCTCTACAAATCAATAATAAAAAGATAATCAAATAATGGCCAAAAGGCTTGAACAGATAGCTCACAAAAGAAGGTATACAAATGGCCAGTAAACACACCAAAAATGCTCAAGATCATTAGCTTTAAGGAAATGAAAATTGAAACCACAATGAGATACTGTTTCACACCCTTTAGAACAGCTAGAATGAAAAAGACTGACAAGACTACACGTTGGCGGGGACGTGGACACTGGAATCCTCACACACTGCAGGCGGGAAGACGCGACGCTACAATCACTTCACAAACAAGTCTCAAAGTTTCTCCACACCTACACCTACCGCGCGATGCTACAGTTCCACTCCTAGGTATTTACCAAAAACAAAAATACTTATGTCTGCAAAAAAACCTGTAAAAGATTATTGATGGAAATTTTAATCATAATACTTAAAAACTGGAAATAACTTCTATGTCTGTCATCCAGACATAAAAAAGATTTGTGTAAGCGTGATGTGGTCATATATGCAGCAATATGGATGAAATCTCAAAAATATTTTATTTAGTGAAAGAAGCTCGACACAAAAGTATATATATTGTAAGCTTCCATTTATATGAAGTTCAAGAACAAGCTAAACTAATCTACAGTATGGAGGTCAGAAGAGCATTTGTGTGAGGCAGGTGAAGGTTGTTAGAAGGAGGCGTGAGGAACTCTGAGATGATGGAATTTACTGTCTTGAAGTGCACGCATTTGTCACAACTCAGTGGATTACACAATTATGATCTATGTAGTTCACAGGATGTAAATTTCATCTTAATAAAACAATGTGCAATGAGACTTCATCGTATTCACGCCAAGCAAGCAGTCCCTTCACCTGGAGAGTAGCACTCAGTACGACTTACTTAGATCCCCGGAGCCAGCCACGACTGGACATGAACCAGTAATCTGCCCTCTTCACTTAAACTGCTTTGTGTTGAATTTCTGTCACCTACCATCAAAGGGATTCTAACGCAGACCTTGGTTGAAAGTGAGGTGCTACAAGTGACAGACTGCAAAAATCTGGAATTGGGCGAGTCCACGGGAGGTGAGGGACTCCTTGATGACAGACTGATGCCCCCCTCGGCGAGTCCCGCCCTGTCCCTCGCTATCACCTGGCAGAGCTTGCACAGAGCTTTTAAATCGGAGCCACAGGCACTGGTGGCCTGTGATTAAACACAGATTCTCAGGCAGATCAATTACTAAAATAATTTTTTAAAGTGCAGAGAATATTCCAGAAGTATACACACCTGGTCTTTGCAGACCCTGCCTTGATTTCATTGGGAGGACACTTACTACAGCATCTGAGTTCAGTTCTTCAGCCACAGACAGGGCCCTGGAGAGGAAGCCAAGAGCTGGGATCCCGGGCTCACTCTGCTAGTTCTCGGTTCGACTGCTGGCGATGCCCTTCCGTCTCTGGGCCTCGGTCTCGCCGGGTGTGAGACACAGAGTTTGGGTTAGCTGTCCTCCAGCCTGGCTCTGCTGCGTTCTCCAGTGGTGTCTCTGGGCAATCTCTTCACGTCCATGAGGTCCATCTCTGCGTCTTCACAAAGGTGGGCGTGACAGCACACCTTCTGAAGGGATGGAGGGGACCTAGTGACACATGCAAACGGAAGAGCTCCAGCAACGGGGGGAGCTCTGAGCAGACGCCATCACTGCTAAGGAAAGGAGACAGGAGGGGACAGAGTGGGAGTCTTGCTCCCCTCAGTGGTTGGAAGTGGGGGAGGGAGAGGACAAGTAAGAAACCCCTCCTCTTTGGCTAGTCCATGCGGAAGCTCTGGAGACAGCAGCCGGCCTGCGGGCGGGTTGCGCCTAATGAGGAAGCAGATACAAGTGAGGCTGTGGTGGGTCCCCGCTGGGACAGGCTCTGGGCAGGCATCAGAGTGGCGTGAAGGACTTTCAAAGACACTGACCGCTGAGTCCCACCCCAAGAGTTTCTGAGCCAGTAGGTCGGGGATGGCGCCTCATAAACTGCATTTTAACAGGTTCCCAGTGGATTACAATGCTGTTGGTCCAGAAACCACACTTTAACGATCACTTCCCTGGAGTGTCCTGGTCATTCCACTAGCATCTGTGGGGCACCTGTTAAGCGCTGGCTCTGTGAAGGCAGAGGGGTCAGAGTCAGAGCGCCTGTTCTGAGACCCGAGTCTGCCATTAACTCATCACGTGGCTCCTGGACTCCAGCTTCCTCATCTGTAACATGGGTACATCTGAGGCCCTTAGGAGAAAATCTCTGAGACAAAAGCATCTCGCAAGGGTGGCATCCCACTTTGTGTGTCCTTTCTCCTGCCTCCCCAGTGGAGTCTGCAGGGCCGACGCTAAGAGAACACATGCGGAAGACTCAGAATGAACATCCACCGCCCTGTTCCAGGGAGTTTATGTCCTGTCCCACCATGCCAGTCACTTTATTTCGCCCCTCTCATCCTCCAACAATTCTGAGATATGTGATCCCATCCGGCAGACAGGGACACTGGGACTTGGAGAGGTTAATTTTCCTGTTCCTAGCTAGGAAGTGACGCGATTGGGGTTGCACCTGGCCTGTCAGTCTCCAAGCCCCGAGTCCTTTCAGCTTCTTCATGCTCCGTCTCAACAGTAGAATGTGGAGAGGGCTGTCGTCAGGTTAAACGAAATGGAATGTCAGGCCCCGGGCCATGTGGGGTTTCCTGTGAGTTCTCGCCACCCCACCTCCCTTTCTCCAGCACTCTCTGGACACTGCGGATGATCCCCACAGACGCTGATGCCACCGTGGCATCCAGAGCAGAGGATGCCAGAGGCCCTTCTGTTCAACAGAAGCTGACTCTGCAGCCTCGGTGCCCCAAATCCTGGAGCAGTGCTGTGCGCGGGTGCCCAGTGGGCCTGGCAGACCCGTGAGGATGTGCTCCAGGCATTCGCAGAGGACTGTGTCCTGGAGGGGTGCGTGGGGCTGGACTCCATCAGAGAGGTAGGAACTGAACAGTCCAAGAGAGCAGGCAGGATGCAGGGGACTGGGGAGAGCAAAGACAGAGGCAGAGGCGAGGAGGAGCCGTAAACTCACTCAGCAGGAGGAACCTGGGACGGGGGTATGGGCGAGTGACAGGACGTGAAAAGTCATCGCGTAGGCAGCAAGGCAGATTGCAGCCAACCACGTTGCAATCTCAAGCGTAGACTTACTTCCCAACCATCACTTCCTGATTTCCTTTGGTGGTGTTTGTTTTTTATTACTAGGACAAGAGGCAGCAGAGCAGAGACCCCTCTGGCAGAGAAAGCGCCAGAGATCAGACAGAGCAGCCGCCCGCAGGCTGAGTTGGTCTACCTGGTGACAGGGGATCAGGGATGGTCTCTCTCTTGCACTCCGGGCTTTTAAAGATCCTCCAAAGGTAAGAAGCCCTGTGTGGTGTAAACGGGCTTGCAGGAACAGCAGCACAGTGAGCGGGCAGAGCGGAGGTAGGGCATCGGGCCAGCCGGCCCCAGCTGCGCTCCGATTCTGCTGTCCCAGCCTCGTCCCTCAAAACCTCAGCTGAGGAAGGAGACGACTGGCTCCGTGCTGTAGCCCCCAGTCAGGCCCAGCTCGTTCCCCTCCTTGCCTCATGAGCCCAACGGACAGAGCTGAGACCGATCCACCTGTGGGTCACCTCTGTCCCCTCCTAGATGCCTGTTGTTCTGTAGACAAGAGAGACAAAGAAGGAGAAGCAGGAGGAGGGTGGTCTGTCAGAGACAAGAAAAGACGAAATCATTTTCCCAGCTCTTGGCTTCCTGCCATCTGTCTCGGTCAGCTCGTGCTGCTATAACAAAAACACCAAACGCTGAGTGGCTCACACAACCAATGTTTATTTCTCACAGCTCTGGAGGCCGGAAGTCCAAGATCAAGGCGCCGGCGGATTCAGCGTCCAGTGAGGACCTGCTGCCTGGTTTGCAGATGGCTTCCTTCTTGCTGTGTCTTCACATGGTGGAGAGAGAGGGAGAGCTCTAGGCTCTTTGTCTTCTTAAAAGGGCACTAATCCCATCATGGGGGCCCCACCCTCATGACCTCATTAACCCTAATCACCTCCCAAAGGCCCCTCCTCCTAATACCATTGTATCGGGAGTCAAGGCTTCACCCTAAGAATTTGAGGGGGGGGCACATACATTCAGTCCACAGCCCCATCTCCAACAGACGGTCCCAAAAGCAAGTGAGCCCGACTTCTGGAACCACTGGCCACTCTTAGGAATTGCCAAATGGACAATGAAAAGAGAATTTCTAGCTCAGAGGAACCATTCCATTTGACGCTGGTGCTCTGGGCAGTGGGGACTGACCACTCAGGGGCTGCAGAGTCGGTCCTAGACGTCACTGGGCTTTGCAAAGTCTCTCAAAGGTCTTGGTCTCTCCCTGGGGTTGACCAGATGAAATACGGTTCCCGCCCTCAAAACAACTGCAGTCAGCTCACTCAGGACTCGGGGAAGCAGACAGGATGGAGACTCTTAAGAACGCAGAGGCCCAGGTGGTCCCAGTCAAGAACTGGAGCTGAGAAGCCACAAGTAACTGAGGGGGAATTTATTTTAGTCACTTCCCTTGAGGGACGTCAGACGCCACACACAACACGTCACCCTACCAGTCTCAGCCCCTCTCCCCCAGCTCCCAGAGCAAATCTCCCTCTCCCAGCCCTGCCTCAACTTCCACATCTCCTCCTCCCCTCTCCAGCACGGTTTCCACATTACTTGGA
This sequence comes from Equus caballus, assembly GCF_041296265.1. NCBI lineage: Eukaryota > Metazoa > Chordata > Mammalia > Perissodactyla > Equidae > Equus > Equus caballus. The sequence goes on along the minus strand of NC_091701.1, from coordinate 4,662,553 downwards.
CCCGCCCTCTCTGGGAGTCCACGGTTCAATCATCGTCTCTCCATTCTTGTGATTCTGCATCACTGAAGCCAGAATATCAGCCTCTGGAAGGAAGACCTCTCCCCACAGATCAGGGGAGGGAACAGCAGAGCAGGTGACGGCCAAAGACCAGATTCTAAATTGTCCTTGACGGGAGGGAAAGAGCTGCGGGCTGGGGACACTTGCAAGTTCGTCTCCGTTGCCCCGGCACAGGTGCTTGTGCAGCCAGATTTCAAGGGCTCCAGACCTGAGACGGCGAGCAAGCAGGCCTGGACTGGCCTTGGAAGACAAAAAGGATAAGGTTTCAGAGGGGGAGAGAGAGGGAGAGAATTCCAGAATTCCAGAGGTGGTAAATGCAGCACACAGCTGTGCCCAGGACCAATGGAGTGTGACAGCCCATTTATACACCAGGGACAGGCAGCCTCCAGGAAGAGCTGTGTTCTGTGCAGTGACTGGTCCTTTGCTGAGGCAGCAGAGACCATGCCTGGCTCCCTGGGCAGCTGCTGCTGGGACGTCCCTGAATGTGGAGCCATAGGCCTGCTGTGGGGCAGGGGCAGCCTCAGTCCCTTCTGGGAGAACCAGCGGAGGGCACAGGGCCAGCCCGAGGCTCCTGCACGGGGCTTCTCCATGTACAGGAGGAGTGGGTGGAATTATTCAGCGTGAGCCCTTGGCTCAGGGCAGCTGGACCCTTCAGACGGAGTCCCTGCTGTGTGCCTGGCCCGAGGCCTTGAAGCTCTCCCTGGGCATGGTGCCAAGGCTCCCTGAAGGCTCAGGTGCTCGTCTCTGCCCGTGCATGAGCCGCTGGGGAGAACCTCACTGGGTCTCCTGAATTAGACGCTGATGAGATCACCTCCTCCACCATCACTGCTCCACCCGCATGTGCTCCAGGTGGAAACCTCAGCCCTCTACTCAGGGATAAAGACTGCAGCCCTTGTTTATAGATTATCAGCAGTTCACTGGCCAAGTAGCACGCCCCCTTTCTGATATATCTTACAGCACCTCTTCCTAATGACTTCTGTGAAGTCTGCTGACCTGAGACCCCAGGCCCGTGATTTGTGTGTGTTAGGGATGGGAGCTGTGATGGTCCCTGGGGCTAGGGGGAGGGCATCCCCTCTTCTTTCCTGCAGCGCAGTTCTCATAGCACCAGTCTCGATTTTAAATGGGTCCTCTTTCCCACAGTTCTCCAGCTGGCTCTCAGAGCCCCCCACCACCCATCCCTCCTCTGAGAAGGATCCCTCCTGCTGGCAGCTTGCTGTTTCACTGCAGAACCCTCCCACCTTCCCAGGCGCTTCACTCCCCATCCACCTCGCTCTACTCAACTCTCATGTCCCTGGGCCTTAACCCAACCAGCTCATCCAGCCTTGGGCCTTTAATCTACAGACGAGCCCATGTTATGAAGCAGCACCCAGGAAGGGGAGCCCCCTGCCCGCGCCCATCCAGCCCCATGCTGACATGCCCTGAACCTGTTCACATCCTCCATAATTGCTTTTTTCCAAATGGTCTTATTCTCCCAAGCTCTAGACCCTAGATTCAACAACAGGCCATGGCCTACCACTTGGCTTGTCACCTAGCCCTGACCCTGGACACCAGACATCACTCAGCTCTTTGTCAATATTTATCCCTCTGGCTGTCTCTGCTGTGCTCACCCCAGGGAACACTCTGGCCCAGGTACCAGCCCAGCCCTGCTCTTCCCCATGGCGGTGTCCTCACCACATCACACCCCACACATTGTGCCTTTGCTAACAACAGACCCTCACCCTGCACCTCCCTCAGCTCTCACCACCTCCACCCCAGCCTGGACACCCTTCTCAAGCCTCCATCAGTGCTCCCCTTGCTCACTAATCATCCCAGGCATGCCATGGAAACAGATGGCAGGGGACAGACTGAGTGCTGTGGCAGTGTCCCCACTTTAACTACCTGTCACACACCAAACCGATTCTTTTGGTAAAGGTAACTGAACTGGGCCAACCCAGCTGTGCCCGCGGTGGCTGTGTTCATGGCACAGTGTCCCCACACTCTGGGACAATGGTGGTGGTTGGCATTTACTGAGCAAGGATCCTACGCCAGAATGGTGCAACATGCTTCATCCACAGCATGTCGTTCCATCCTCTCACCATCCATCGTTCATTGCCTCTGAGCCTCATAGAACATGGACGCTTGCAACAGCTGAGTGGCTCTCAAGCACAGCCAAAGCTCGATTCAAGCCCAGCTCTGTCCTGCATATATGGTCATTAGTATATCCGGTCTAATTTGATATTTATAACATCTCCCCTAAAGGTGGACTGACTCGTTCATTCTTTTCTTCAACAAATATTTGTTCAGCACCTTCTAGGTGCAGGTCACTGTGCTGGGCACTAGACATTAGGGATGGAACAAGTCAGTGCCCCCCCACCTCCCATGGCTCAGGAGTGCTGAGTCCAGAGAACTTACACGTCTAGGGACAAATCAGAAACAAGTAGGCAAATAGCTGATACAAGCTCCACAGTCATGAGGACTCTGAGGGACATAAAATGATGGAGACAGAACGAATGACAGGACGAGGGCGGGAGGAGCTCTTTAGGACAGGTGGCGAGCAAAGGCCTGTCCGAGCAAAGGGTACTTCAGCCAAACATGCAAATCTTTCTGGGGAAGATATTTAAGTCACTGGAACTCCTGGTGCAAAATCCCAACAGCGGGGAGGCTTAGCATGCTGGGCAAAGGACGGAATCCTGTAGGGTTGACATGTGGGGGTGGTGGGTGGACATGTGCAGGAGGATGTCAGGGAAGCAGGCAGGGCCTCATGGTGAGGGTCTGGCAGCACTTGGTAGCATGAGATTTCTGCAGTGGTGTAAGCAGGAGACAATGCCCTTGCTTCCTATTTCAGAAGACCCCTCCGGTCATTCCTAATGCATAAGTGGGCTGCCGTGGGGATGAGTGACAGGGATCCTGTAAGACCAGGTGCAGAGGACGGGGGATCTGGTTTGCAGGAAGAGCCCACAGACCTGCTGATGCGTCAGACGTGGGCGGTGAGAGGAGAGAAATGGAGGGAAACGAAGGGTCATCCCCAGACTGAGGGCTTGGGAAGTCCTCTGGCTGGAGGCAGAGTTAACTGAGATGGGGACAAAGAGAAAAGCAGCAAGGGAGGAGGGAGGTAAAATCAAAAGTTACATGTGAGCATGGGAAGTTTGGGCGCCTATCAGACAGTGACACAGAGAAAGGACGGGTCCATGCAGCCCTATCTGCAATTCCAAAATCCACCAAGCTCGGAACCGAAGCTTCCCAACTCAGTTACCAGCAAATTCCAATGTGATACAAGATAAGGTGACTTACAGGCTTTTCTCCATTTAGGGTGGAGAGTCACGTCTGGCCGCAGAGACGTCAGTGTGTTTGATTAGAGAATGCTCTGCCCATCCTGCGGGAGGTGTTACCTGCTACAATCTAACACTTCTGGATTCCAAAACACGCCTGGCGCCAAGGGTAACATAAGGAGTCATGAACCCAAATGTAGTTGGAAATAGAAGTCTAGAGCTTGAGGGAGAGGCCGGGGCTCGGGGATGAAGATACGCATTTGAGGACTATCAGCACAAAGAAGGCATTTAGAGCTCTGAGACCAGACCTTCCCTCGGGGGAGACGGTAAGTAGAGAGAAGGCGGAAGATGAGCCCTGGAATGTGCCGACATTTAGAAGTCGTGCAGAAGAGGTATAGACCTTTGTCCCAGTTCCCCAGAAGTGGGTCCTGAGGCTCAAGGAGAGAACGGGGCTTTCAGAAAGCAGCAGAGCCATGGAGCAACCAACCCACGGCAGCAGGCTCCAAGTTCGGGCCCTGCCCCTGGTCTGGGAGAGGCTGAGAGGTTGGCATTAGGATACAGACCACGGCACCGAAACCCAGCAGAGTTAACTGTCCCCTGTGGGCTGAGCCCGCTGTATCTGAGTGCATCAGCTCCAGGTTCTAAGTTCTGAGTGATCCACTGCCTGCACGATCCTGGGTAAGGTGTCCCCGCTGCCCAGCAGTGTCCTTTTGTCCCCCCATGGATGTCATGCATCACATGGAGTTGTAATTCATTATTTATGGCTTGTTACACCCACAGTTGTGAGCTACTTGAGGGCTGACATTGTATCTCAATCATTTTTGCATTTCTTCGTGCCAGGCACATAGTAGGAGCCCAGTAAACGTGTTGAAGTGTCCTGAAATCCAACAGGTGTTAAAACAAATGGAGGGATTCCCTGGACCGTATGAGAGAGGTTTGCATCATAAACAGGACAGGCCCAAATGATGCTGACCCGCTGAGCCGGTCTCTCCCCGAGTGTTACATAAATGAGCCAGAGATGCTCCTCCATCCTGGCCCCTGTGCTGTTTCCTTCTTCAGGACAGGCTGAGACTTCTTCCCTCAAAAGCGCACCAGAACCGAACTCAAATTTTTCTATACATCCAACTCTTTTAAACATGGCCCAAGTGAGCAGATTTTTAGCCATTTAGAGCCCGCCTGCTTCGCACAGTCTGCAGAACTGCACCCAACATCTGCCAGCCACAGGTACGGTCAACCCTAACGCTGGGAAGCCCCCAAGGCACCACTGCCCTTTGGAGCTGTCTGATCTGCCAGACTGCTGAGTGACATCACCTGGACACAAGGCCCCTCTCCCCCACCCCGACTCCCTCAACCCCGGAGTTCGCTCTTCCTCTTCTGGGTGGTGACCCTGCACCATAGCCTCTGTGGGACCTGTTGTGAGGGTCTTCCTCGAGGGCAAATCCGTCAGCTATAGCCCAAATCAAACTCATGTGAGCTACTGCCACCTCATGGTCATATCTTCTTCCGTGATCAGCCCTGAAACCCCTGAAACCCCCTTCATGGAGGCTGCCGGGTCCTGCGCCCTCCTTCCCTTCACAGAAGCCACTGACCAGGGCTCTGCGGGGACAGGAAACTAACCCTGCAGCAGGAAGAGTACGTCCTTTTGAAGGAAAGTGTATGCTTTCCTAGAGCTTCTCAGGACCTTCCAGCACCGCAGAGACTGCTGCCCTCGCTCTTGAGATGAGCCTTACTAGCTCCGTCCAACACGCATGTTTTGAGTACCTACTACATGCCAGGCTCTGAGCCGAGTTCTTGAGCAGCCCTAGCCCAACACGGGAGACTGACAGCTAACACGTTCTTTCCATGTGTGATGCTCAGATCCTCAGGGGTGAAATATTCAGACAACAGGGTGTCTGAGTGGGGTTTTGAAGTAGAAATAAGTGTGTGCCAGGCAGTTGGGAGAGGGAAGGACAGTCTGGCCTGTGCCCGGGGTGAGCCTGGCAGGTTTGGGAAGCTCTGAGTGGTCCAGATCGGCTGGAAAGGACACAGCCCTGGAGTGCGTGGAGGCGAGAACGCCGTGCGTGAGGGCGCTGGAGTCCTGGAGAGTGCCACTGGGCAGGTCAGGAGCCAGAGTTTCTGAGGGTTTTTGGAAAGAGAAATGATGATCAGACGTGTGTGTACGTCTTGGAATGGTGTGGCTGGTCAGCTCTTCAGAAGGCTCGCTCTGGGAGCCCACTTGCGTAATGATGCCATATCCATCATCTCTCCAAGCCCTGGGGCCTCTGTGACTTGCCAAGGCCCAGGGAGAGGGACAGGCCAGATCTCTGCAGCTCTAGGGAGCTCTGCAGTGCCCACTCGACTCCTATCAGCACGTGACCAGCTAATGGGGTAGCTAAAAATAGTCCTACCTTGGGCCCCCTTACTGCTGCTGGGTAGAGAGGGGCCAGGCCAGAGTAGATGAGCTTGGGGAGCCCCCAGGTCCCAGCTGTGCAAGCATGACCCAGTTTCCAAGGCAGGTAATTTCCACGAAAGGTGGCTTCCGGCCTTCAGGGACTGAAGCTTGACCTACTTCTTCCCAACCCCTCCCACAAAATGGGGATGTTTTGTTAAGGAGAGTTCCCCTCCCCCCATGATTTTACTAAATCAATTAGTTGCACACCTACCACTGGTGTTTCTTCTCAGTTTGCTGGCCTTTGGGCCATTCCTGTGCCCTGTCTTGGCTGAATACAGAGGCCAGGTCACCCATCCAGTCACAGGTCACTTCTGTGGGCTGGCCCTTCCTCAGCTCACAGTCCCCCCACCCCCCAGACTGTGTAAGGAGGTGACTGGAGGGAGGGAGGAAGTGGAGTATCGTTGTAGTTATCAAAATAAACAGGTGCAGTGGAGGGACATTGTGCCCATAGCTACCGCCCACCTCCCTAGTAAAGCCGAGGCTCCAAGAGAACCCCTTACAGCCTGGGGAAATCCCCAGAGACAGAGCCTGGACCCTCACTGCCTGGCTAGAGGCTCACTGAGACAGAAGCTTCAGGGCCCCTCCCGAGTGAGCCCTGAAGAAACAGGATAACAGGGAATCAGTTCTGGGAGAGCTTGATGAGTGCCCCAGAGTCTGGGGGCTGAATGTGGACATAGAAATCAGTGCTGATCTCTCACCTGAAGATTTCTGAAGGCAAAATACTTATCGATGCTTAAGATGATGGCAAGACTACAGGGATCTGAAAAGGACGCATTGAGAGTGCACACCACCCCAGGTCTCTGTGCTCCTTGGGCGGCAGAGAAGAGGACTCGGGCAGCTCCCAGACTTTATTTGGGGGAATCTCATGGATTGGAGGAGAGGTCAAGAGCTGTGGAGAATCCAAGGTGGCTGCCGGCCAAGGCAGGCAAAACTCCACCCAGGGAGGGGTTTGGGATGTGGACCCTGACAAGACTGAAGGAAAGTGTGGTCGTCTTCTCTCAAGGAGTCCCTGAGATGGAGGACGGAGCAGACTCCTTCCCCAGGAAATCCCACGTACCACAGACACGAAGCCTACCACAGCTGTCCACAAGCAGAGGATGAAACCAGACCAAGCCAGGGCCAGCCTGAGCTCTCCCCTTCAATGGGTGGCCCAGCCTTTGGCAATCGTCCAGCCATCTCTCTGTTGCAAGATAGGAGACTCACGGATCTCCTGTTGCAGCCTGCCTGGTGAGTGAGGCACTGTCTGACCCTTTGTTCTGGGCTATCTTATCAAGGATACTTAGACAGGAAACAACCTTGAATGATTAAGAGAGCAGGCCTCCAAAGGGAAAGGCAGGCATTCTCACTGTCCAGTAAAATAAAGAGAGTGTCTCGCCCTGGAGCAGAGGACAGGCATTGCCCATTATAAGAGTTTTGGGTTCCCTAAGCTTAGGGTTCCTCCCCTTTAATGCAACCCATTGTATGCACAGGCGTCACCTGGTCCTCTTCATGTTGTCCTATGAGAACTGAGGCTCAGGGAACAGGCACAAAAATGCTGCTACTCTGGCTATTGCCACTGTTGAAATAAACTGTCCTTTACCTCTGACCCAAGAATCGCGTGTCTTTTACTGGCATCCGTGAAACTGGCAAACTAACATGTTAGCTTATAATTAGGACAAAATCTCAAACCTTTCACAATCCATGACACTATCCCCCTCCCCAATCCCAGAAGTGTCAATGAGGGCGAGAGCCACCCCGGAATCAGACATTCCCCGTGCAGTGACGGAGAGGAGAAGCACATGAACAGAACTCCACCACTCCTGCCCGAGTCCTTGGCACTCAGGCCTGGGGACCCTGGGAGGACCGAAGAAGAGGGCACTGAAGTCAGGCTCAGACTGGAGTTTTGTTTTTTTTTTCAATTATTTTATGAGGTCATATTGGTTTATAACATTGTGTAGTTTCAGGTGTACATTACTGTATATCAGCTTCTGTATAGACTGCATCGTGCTCACGACCAGTTGTCTAATTTTCATCCATCACCATATGTATGTGCCCCTCTACCCCTTTCCTCTCTGGTAACCACTAATGTGTTCTCTTTATTCGTGTGTTTGTTTCTCTTCCATATATGAGTGAAATGATATGGTGTTTGTGTCTCTATATCTTATCTCACTTAGCAGCACGCCCTCAAGGTCCATCCATGTTGTTGCAAATGGGACACTTTTGTCAGCCTGGAGTTTTAAACTGCTCTTGGCTGATTGTAAATCGTTGAAATGAACAGGAATCTGAAAGGCCCACTCGAGCTGTTAGGGACTAGGAAGGGGGATCTGAGAGCAGTGATGGAAATGGGAAATCTTACTGTGGGGATACCCTGCTGAGCTGAGATGCCACATCCACAAGCTTGTCATCAGGCCCTGGACAAAGTCTTTCACCTCCAAAGAAGCCTCCAAGCTCCCCTGGGCCTCAATGTGCCCTCCTCACAGTCGTGTTCTAGAAGAGCCCCTGCTATTCGGCTCCAGCTGTTTTCTTTGCCGCACTTCCTCCACTACTGAACGGGTGAGGCAGCGAGGTCATCCCTCAGAGCAGGGCAGGGCAGGGCCATCAGGTCAGGGGCCCCCCAGTGAACAAGCAGTGCCCCCCGCTGCCCCATCATGTGCACACGGAACTTCCCCTGCAGCCCCCATTGCTCACCTGCAGCCTGACCCAAGCGGCCCACCCCCCACCAGCTTCCCCAGCCCAGAGGGGAAGCGAGCGGAAGCCGACTGCTGCTCCCCCGTGCTGCCCTCCGCCGCACCCTGCTCTCGGGCTAGGCCCCAGGGTGAAGTCACTGCGCTTCAGTCTCCTTGATGCGCCACCATGTTCTTGAACGACAACAGCGAACACTTGAGGAAGTCCCACCCTGCACCACCCACGCTTCCAAAGGCTTCACGCTTGCACCTTAGCCCCACAAAAACACCCTCGGAGGTGGAGATGAGGAAACAGATTAGGAAACAGAGGCACCAACTGAAGCGATTTGACCGGGTCACACAGCTTGGAAGAGCCACAGCCAGCTCCGGTATCTGAGGCCTGTGGTCTTAACCACAGCGCCACCCTGGGTCCCCAGGATGCTGGAATGCTTCGCTGTGCCCGGCCAGTGGATATACTCCCACTCTGGACAATTCTTTCGGAGAGCCTAATTCTTCCATGAAGTGGACACATAAGTCATTACATGCAGTATGTGGATCCTCTGCAAATGCACACTCTCATCTTTTGCCAGTTGAACAGACCATCAGGGTCCCCATCATGTGTCACCTGGCCAGGCAGCTGCTCTGACCCTCCAGGACAAGTCTCCCAGGCACCTGCCCTCTGCCCACCTCTGCGTTGCAGCCTGTTGGTGCCCTACTCACATCTCCTGGATCTTGCCGCTTGGAGGCTTCCTGGCCTGTTCCAGCTGCCAGCATCTGCATCCCTTTGCCCTAGGGCTTTCTCTGGCTGCTGAGCACAGGGGCGCTGGGGAGTTAACGCCCTCTGGAGGGCGGTCCTCAACCAACGACAAGAGCTGGTGTCAACATCCCCAGCTCCCCGGCCCCTGGGTGAGGTAATTCTGAGGTGTGGGTTCTGCACTGGCTCCCACAGTTCTCCAGTGGGAATGAATCCAGGGCTAACTTGCTGGATAGCCAAGGTTCCTCCACTTCCTGGTCTCACCCCCCGACTCCTGCCATTGTTGCCTGGGCTCACCTCCCAAAGAAACAAACCTTGCTCTCAGGGTCTGCTTCCATGGACCCAAACAAAGGCTGTCCGCCCTTCCTGCTCCACGCTGGACAGACGCTCAGTGGCTGCTGCCTCATCTGCCCTGTGACCCCTTTCTCCCCGCCTGCCTCTCCCTCCGTGGAGAGGTTCCACTAGTGGCCCACACTCACTCTCCTCCTGCCCCATGGCCTATGTGGACAGATGAGGGAACCAAGGCACAGAACCACTCAGTGACTGTGTAAGGTCAGAACCAGGCTGTGTGTCAGCCAGAGCTGTGCCCACTGCACCACAGTCTGACCCCTCTCCCCACCACATGGGTAGAAAGATTAGCTTGGACTTCCGGGATCCAAATATATTTTTATTTCCTTGGACAATCCCCTCTCCACCAGTGACTTTGAGCTCCTGACTAATATGTGAAATCTTTCTCCCTCCTGCTCTCTCTGCCTGTTTTATCTCCCCAAGCCAAGAAAGCACCCTGCCTCAGAACACACTTAAGGCTGCAGTGGTGCCTGCCCTTCCTGCCCACAATGTCAATCCCTAAGCAAGCTTGGCTGGCATTTGTGGGCACAAATCAAGACTTGGGCAGGATTTTTTTCCCCTTCTCTCACCCCTGGCATCTTATAAATCTCTCGTCTAATTTGTTTTTAAGCTGGAATTTCACTTTATTGTTTTCAGCCCATTTTCATAACCCCTGAGATTCGGCTGAATTATTTCCTTTATTCTCACTGGTGTTTATACTCCCTTACAACTTACGATTCTCTCTGAATTTAACTAGCATATTATTTATCCAAATCATTAGAAAGGCTGACAGCAAGTGCTCACAGTGAAGGCCACTTGTTCCCACCTCTCCCCACCCCACACACACACACACCAGATACGTTATCGTGCGTCATTGGCTGCCTCACACGCATTTCACTCTGACTGGTCCAGGGCAGTGTGGGCCTGCAGGACATCTACAGATGAGATAACCGGATTGTCTGCCTTGCGTCCTGCTCCGCCTCTGCACACATGGTTTAACCTCTCTGAACTCCAGGCTTCTCATTGGTGGAATAAGGACAGTGGTAGCTACTTCTTGGCTTTGCGTGTGTGTGGAGGGGCAGGTAGCAGTGGAATGAGAAGCAAGTAGCCTGGGGCCTGGTGCAGAGGTGGTACTCAGCAAACGTTTACTCTTCCCCGTTCCTCTGAATCGAGAACGAAGTGCACGTGCACTTGGGCATGTCTTTTCACGTCTGCTAAGGCAAATGTGATGGTGAAGGAGATATTGGAAGGACATGATTTTGTCCCATTCCTTCTAAAACTGGCCTTGTGGATGTCCATTCCTGGGTACCAGTTATGAAGCAGATGCTGACCAGCCCACGTACAGGTACATGCAGTTCTAGGGGTAATTTCCAGAATGGAAAGTTCTAATTGGTACCCCAAGAAAGGGCTTATCTGGTTTTGCTCAGTCAAGCATCCCCAGGAGCTGCACAAGGGCTGGCGCACACTGGGCACAGCACTGACTCCAGGGGATCAACATACACAGCCTCTCTTCCTCAGTAATAGGAGCCCTGAATTTGAGCTGGACCCTCGCTCCACTTGCAGTTGGCTGTGACCATGTAACCAAGTTCCAGCCAACGTAGCGATGCAGGTTGTGTCTTCCCCCGTTCCACCTTTCCACTGGCCAATGTGGACTTGAGGGAAGGATTTGGACCCAGTCGTCTGGGACTATATGGTGGAAGCTACCTGTTGAAGACATTAAGGCAGAAAGAGAGGAGTCTATATCCTGACGTTGTTAGGCAGCATACCAGCCTTGGACCACGGACATGAGACATAGAATACAAAAAGTAAAATAGCAGACATGAATCCAACCAGTTCAATAGTAACCTACATGTGCATTAATTAAATAATCCAATCAAAAGGCAGTGTATTAGTCTGCTGGAGCTGCCATAACAAAATACCAGACTGCATGGCTTAAACAGCCAACATTTGGTGCCAGCCCAGCGGCACAGTGGTTAAGTGCACACGTTCCACTTCAGTGGCCCAGGGTTCGCCGTTTCAGATCCTGGGTGCGGACATGACTCCGTTTGTCAGGCCATGCTGTGGTGGGTGTCTCACATATAAAGTAGAGGAAGATGGGCATGGATGTTAGCTCAGGGCCAGTCTTCCTCACAAAAACGGGGAGGTTCCCCACTTCTACCTGGCAGCAGTGAGCTCAGGACTAATCTCCTTCAAAAGAAAAAAAAAAGGGGGCCTACATTTATTTTTTCACAGTTCTAAAGACTGGAAGTCCATGGTCAAGGTGCTGGCAAATTCAGTTTCCTGTAAAGGTGCTCTCCCTGACTTGCAGATGGCTGTCTTCTCACTGTGTCCTCACATGGCCTCTTCTCTGTGTGCATGGAAAGAAAGAGAGAGATCTCTGGTGTCTCTTCCTCTTCCTTTTTTTTTTTTTAAAGATTGGCCCTGAGCTAATCTCTGTTGCTAATCTTCTTTTTTTACTTCTTCTCCACAAAGCCCCCCAGTACATAGTTGTGTATTCTAGTTGTGAGGTCCTCCTGGTTGTGCTATGTGGGATGCTGCCTCAGCATAGCCTGACAAGTGGTACCATGTCTGCACCCAGATCTGAACTGGAGAAACCCTGGGCCGCCAAAGCAGAATGCACAAACTTAACCACTTGGCCAGGGGGCCAGACCCTCTTCCTCTTCTTATAAGGACACCAGTGCTATTGGATCAGGGCCCCACCCTTATGACCTTATTTAACTGTAATTACCTTTCTAAATGGCCTATCTCCAAACACAGTCACACCGGGGATAGGGTTTCAATATACGAATTTGAGGGAGAACACAATTCAGTCCATAACAGAGATTATCATATTGAATAAATAAAGATAAGATCCAACTATATGTTTTCTACAGAAGACACAGTTTAGATTCAAAGACACAAATAAGTCAAGAATTAAAGGATGGAAAAAGATATGCCATGCAAACAGCAACTTTAAGAGAGGTGAGTGACCATGCCAGTATCAGACAGGATAGACTTTAGAATAATAAGATACTACTAGAGAAAAAGAGGGAGATTTCATAATAATAAAATTGTCAATCCATGAGGAAGAAGTAACAATTATATACATATATGCACCTAACAACAGAACTCCAAAACACAAGATGGAAACACTGACAGAATAAAGGGAAAAATAGATAATTCAACAATAATAGCTGGAGATTTCAATGCTCTACTTTCAATAATACATAGAATAAAGAAACAACATACTTGAAAAACACTATAAACCAACTAGACCTAACAAACATCTATAGAACACCCCACCAACAAAATCGGAATATTTTATAGCTGTAACTAACTGTATTAAAAAAGGAAAAATTCCAAATCAATCACCTCATCTCCTTAAGACATCAGGTAAAGAAGAGCAAACTAAACCCCAAGCAGGCAGAAGGAGATAAGTAATAAAGATTAAAGTGAAAATCAATGAAATAGAGAATAAAAACAAAATAGAGAAAATCAACAAAACCACAAGTTGGTTCTTTAAAAACACCACGAAAATTGACAAACCTCGACTGACAAAAAAAGAGAGACGATTCAAATAACTAAAATCGAAATGACAGTGGAGATATTACTCTAGACATTACAGAAATAAAAAGAACTGTAGGAGAATACGACAAACAATCGTATGCCAACAAATTAGATAACCTAGATGAAACGGACGAGTGCCAGAAAACACACAAATTACCAGCACTGACTCAAGAAAAAATAAAAAATCTCAACAGACTTTTAACAAGCAAAGAGATTAAATCAGTCATTAAAAAAAAAAAAAAAAAACTTCCAAAAAGAGAAAAGCCCAGAACCAGATGACTGCAGTAGCAAATTCTACCGAACATTTAAAAAGGAATTAATTCCAATCTTTCTCAAACTGTTCCAAAACATAGGAGAGAATACTTCCTCACTCATCCTATAAAAGCAGTATTACCCTGATACTAAAACCAAGCAAAGATATCTCAAGAAAAGAAAACTAAAGTCTCATATCCTTTATTGGCATAGATGGAAAAATCTCCAACAAAATGCTAGCAAACTGCATCAGCCACATTGTAAAGGATTATACACCATAACCACAACTCTGGTTTTATCCCAGGGATAGAAGACTTGTGTAACATATGAAAATCAATCAATGCAATGCACTATATTAACAGAATAAGGGACAAAAACCACATGATCATTTCAACAGACACGGAAAATGCATTTGACAAAATCTAACACTCTTTCATGATTAAAAACACTCAAAAAATAAGAATTAGACAGGCACTTCCACAACCTGATCAAAAGCATCCATGAAAAAGCCACAGCTAAAGTCAAAGGTGAAAGACTACAGGCGTCCCCCCAAAATCAGGAACAAGACAAGGATGTCTGCTTTGCCCACTTCTACTCAACACTGTACTGGACGTTCTGGGCAGGGAAACTAGGCAAGAAAATTAAATAGGCATCCAGATTGGAAGGGAAAAATAAATCTATCTCTGTTTGCACATCATGATCTTTCATACAAAAAATCCTAAGGAATCCACTAAAAAACTATGAGCACTAATAAAAGAGTTCAGCAAGGGGATACAAGGTCCATATACAAAAGTCAATTGGAGTTCTATACGCTAAACAGCAATCCAAAAAGGAAATTTTAAAAATTCAATTTACAGTAGCATCAAAAAGGATAGAATTTCTAGAAATGAATTTAACAAAAGAAACGCAAAACTTATCCTCTGAAACTACGAAATATTTTTGAAGGAATTAAAAGATCTAAACCAATGGAAAGATAGTCCATGTTCACCCATCGAAAGATTCCAATTGTTAGGAGAGCAATACTTCCCAAATTTATCTACAGATTTAATGTTATCCCTCTCAAATCTCAGCTTGCTTTTTTGCATGAATTGACAAGTTGATTGTAATACTTGTATTAGTCAGCTAGGATTGCCATAACAAAATGCCACAGACTGAGTAGCTTATAAAACAGGAATTTGTTTTCTCACAGTCCTGGGAGCTGGAAGTCCAAGATCAAGGTGTAGGCAGACTTGATTTCTCCTGAGGCCTCTCTCCTGGGCTTGCAGACAGTCAGCTTCTCACTGTGCCTTCACATGGCCTTTCCTCTGTGTCTGTGCACCCCTAGTGTCTCGACATTAGTCATATTGGATTTCCACATGCAAACGAATAAATTTGGACCCCTTCCTTTTATCATACACAAATATTAAATCAAACCTATCGTAAACCTAAGTGTAAAAGTTAAAACTACAGAACTCTTAAAAGAAAATAGAGGTGTAAATCTTCATAACCCTGGATTAAGCAATAGTTTCTTAGATACAGCACAAAAAACACAAAAATAAAAGAAAAAATAGATAAACTGGACAACATCAAAATTAAAATTTTGTGCTGCAAAATGATACCATCAAGAAAATTTTTTAAAAGCATACACACAGAATGGGAGAAAATATTTGCAAATCAAATATATCTGATAAGGGACTAGTATCCAGAATATAGAAAGAGCTCTCACAACTGAATAATACACAGACAACCCAATTTAAAAATGAACAAAAGATTTGAATAGACATTTCTCCAAAGATATACAAAGGGTCAATAAGCACATGAAAAGATGCTCAACATCATTAATCATTATGGAAGTGCAAATCAAAACCACGTGAGATGTCCCTTCACACCCATGAAGACGGTCATATTCAAAAAGACAGATAATAGCAAGTGATGGTAAAAATCTGGAGAAACTGGAGTCCCCGTATGTTGCTGGGGGAACATAAAATGGGGCAGTTGCTTTGGAAACAGTTTAGCAATTCCTCGAGCAGTTCAACAGAGGGTTTTTATGTGATCCAATAATTCCACTCTTAGGTGAGAGAAATGAAAACACACGCCACACAGAAACTTTGACATAAATGTTCCCAATAGCCAAAAAGTGGAAATAACTCGAATGTCCACCAGCTGCTGAACGGATGCATAAAATGTGGCATATCCATACAATGGAATATTGTCGGCAATAAAAAGGAATGATACATACTACAGCATGTACGCATCTTGAAAGTGCTATGCTAAATGAAAGAAGCCAGTCACAAAAAACACGTATTGTGAAATTCCATTTATACGACATCTGGAATAGGAAAATTTATAGAGACAGTAAGTAGGTTAGTGTTTGCCTAGGGCTGGGAGGGTAGGGGAGAAAGAGTGGCCCTCGAGAGACTATTCCAATGGCCACTGTTGGTTGAACATATATTATATGCCAGGCTGTTTCCAGTAACGCTCTTATTTAAAACTTATCATCCCCGCCAAGGAAGGAAGGATTATTATCTCCGCACTCAGCCATGGGAAATTGTTGCTGGGATGGGTTAAGGAGCCTGTCCACGTCACACAGGCCATAAGGGGTGGAGCTTGCTTGGTTCAGACCCACTTCTAAATCCAGTTTCTGACATGATGCCCCGCCACAGAACAAGCCGGCCTGCCTCTGGTCCTCCCGGAGACCTTTACCTCCACAGCCTCAGAGCACGGAACAGGGTGCCCGGGGCCAGCGCTTGCCTAAAATTCTAATGGGGCAGCCTTTGGGAAATGTCTATAATCCTCAAATATTTAAGATACACTTGACACTTTAAAAAGCCACAACAATCAATGTTGGAGGGGTCTCCCGGCTGCTGAGTTCAAGAGAACGGTGATGTCAGTGCCTGGGAGGCCTCCCCATGCTCTCCTGAAGGCAGGTGGAGACCCCTGTTCCGCGCACTGGAACTCCATAGACACAGCAGCCTCAGGGAACTTTGAAAGAGGAAGCTCGGCCTGGCGGGATGAGGTGGGCCATCGTTAAACAGGAAAGCTCTCCGGTGGGTGACA
Source organism: Equus caballus (assembly GCF_041296265.1). NCBI lineage: Eukaryota > Metazoa > Chordata > Mammalia > Perissodactyla > Equidae > Equus > Equus caballus. Next base: position 4,646,260 of record NC_091701.1, on the reverse strand, counting down.
TTCAGCCCCGACCCCGATCACGTGTTGGCCCAGATATCTGTCAGAACCCCTGATATAAGAGACCTGTCTACTGTTCTGGCAGTGCCAGGAAGAGGGTCCAGTACCACCTCTGCCAGCTCCTGGGGGCAGCAGAGAATAGGGCTTCTGTGCGGGTGACTGCCCACTCTGGGCTCGGTCCTGTGCCAGGCTTTAAGGACACAGGGATGAAGAAAAAGTGACGCTGCCTTCAAGCAGCGCGCAGTCTGCTGGGGAGGCAGACACGGATCTACAGGATGTCTCAGCATGGAGAGCCTCACAACAGCAGCGAGCACGGGGAGCGGAAGCCAGGAAACAGCCCTCACCCAGCAGGTGTGCGGGCACCAGGAGGGCATCCTGGAAAAGGTGGTACTGGAACAGAATCCAAGCGCAGGGGCCTATCAGGCAGAGGATGGAGTGAGGGAGGAGAGTTAAGGCCATTTCAGAGAGAGGGAACAGAGGAGCAAGGGCACGGAGGCCACCACAGGACGGGCTGTGCAGAGATGCGCCTTGGGCTCAGCGCTGCCAGCATCCAGTGCCCAGCATGAGCATCCAGAGATGAGACTGGAGAGACCATCAGGAGCTGGGCCGCTGAGCCAGGACTTCACCCTGTGGTCAGCCAAGGGTTTGGGGCCAAACAGCGGCAAGGTCGGGCTTGCATTTTGGAAAGAGAATGGGGTGAGGGAGCGAGGCTAGGCCCGGAGGCCAGAGCTGCAGGTAAAGCAAGAGGCACAAGACCCTCAGCTGGACAAGTGGGACTGAGAGGAAAGAGGAACGAACTGGAGGTGGGTCAGAGAGAACCTGAGTTTGGTGGGCTGTGGAGAGAAGCACAAGGAGTGAAGTGTGAGGTCACATCGCCACCAAGGGGCCCCGGCATGCGATTCTGGACCAGTGGGTAAATAACACTCGGTGCAGTCAGACACTCCAGTGTGGCTGGAGCCGGTTCTCCTCCTGCCCCCCGTGGGGCCCTCCACACGGGCAGGAGGACTGGGCTGAGCTCACAGGCAGGTGCCTCAGTGCCAGCTGACCTCCCCCGAGCACGGAGCAGAGTGAAGCAGGACAGGACCAAGCCTCCCATGCTGGGCTCTCCTCCACTATGACTGATGTGCTCATCTACTGTGCTCAACAAGACAGCCCAGCTCCTTCAACTGGCAAGGAATGGATTGATCTTACTAAACACATAGAGTTTTGTCTGCCAGATTGTGGAGCCCACCAGAAACAGTAACCCTCATGAGGTACCTGGGCTCTGAGGAAGCTACAAGAGCCTGGACTCCACTGTGATTTTTCTACTGGGGCCACCCCTGTGGAGAGTGGGCCCTCAGTCCTCCTCATGCTGGCCTGGGGATAGGTGGCATGTCCAGCGGTCCCTTCCCGTAGAAACTGATGCCAGAAGAAGGCCATCCTTCTGCAGAGAGCTTCCAGGCTGGGCCAGTGCTCTGGCAATGCATAAATAGGACTCCTGGCTTGTGGGTGGTGCTCTAACCACGCTGGGGGAGGGGTAAGATCTGTAAATCAGACTCTGCTGATGCCCTGAAGTGGAAGGGAAGCTTCCAGAATTCCAGTGGGTGTAGTTCTGCTCCCTGGTGAGAACTCAAGACCCTGGGCTGCAGATCCTCTGGTGACAGGGAGGCCAAGGACGCAGAGCCAGACACACTCCACTGGTCACCTTGGTCTCCAGCCAACAAAACAGCCTAAGAACTCCAGGTTCTGAGGGCGTGAGCCCCACAGTCTCCACGAGATGACACTGAGCTGTCCGTGGTTGGGCCCTGTCCTCTGACAGGTGTCCTGGGGCAGCTCTGTCCAGGCCACACCAACCACGTTCCCCCAGGCTTTGTCCTTAGCGTCCTCACACCCGGAGCTCTGTACACTTGGGCTTTGATTCCATTAAGATCAGAGACATGGTGGGCACAGGAAGGGTAATGGAGAATGAAAGGGGAAGATGTGAATGGAGGTGGAGATGGGGGCAGGGACGGAGCTAGGAGGAGCATGGGCATGAGGCAATGGGGGGGATCTGCCCGTGAGAATCATTTGCCAGAACTAGAGCCGGGACAAGGGTGAGGCAAGTGAGGCACTTGCTTCAGGTGCAAAATTTAGGGGCACCAAAAGACTCAACAATTGAGGTAAATAATATTTTAATGCAATGTTTTTCAAAGTCTAAATTAATGCAAAAAAATCTGTGATGCACAAAGTATCAAAATTTTAAACAAAGATGGGTTCCATATTCCTGACTTTTCCTTTTGCCTCAGGCTCCAATATGGCCGCTCTAACATGGCTGGGCAGGTGCGCCTACTGAGCGGCCTGTTGTCAAAGGGAAATCCGTGAGAGGAACCGGGGCCTCGCAATATCACTTGCTGTCTACAGAAACAGACTAAGGAAATGGGAAGGTGGGACGGCAGCATTCTAGTGAGGAGCTCAGGCAGCCCCAAAAGGGATGAGGCCAGAAGGTTCCCAAATGCTCACATGCCCAGCTCATGCTCACAAGAGGGAAGCTTCCTTGAGACCCTGGGACATCTCCATGTGGATCAGTGCCCATCATCCTCATAAGGGCCCCAGGGGCTGGGTGCTCTCAGTGTCCCCATTTTATAGGTAAGAAAACCAAGATCCTGAGAGGGAAGCAACGTTTCTAGGGCCACACAGCTCACAAGAGGAGGGCAGGATGAATCCCAGACCAGCCACCCGTGGACCCCTGCCTTCAGCCTCCACACCACCCTGCCCCTTCACCCGGCCACTGGCCTGCCCTCCACGGGGCCGCTCTGTGGTCAGCCTCCACGCCTGCTCACTGCCCGCCACCATCTGCCCCTGCGCCTCTGGCTGCTGAGTTTCTCGTCCTCTGTCTCCCAGATCTGGGCCTGATAGACGATCAGCATTGATTAGCATAGGGAGCAGCCAGGGAAGGGGTCTGAAAAGCTAGTGTCTTCCCATTTGACCAAGCAGCCAATGTCAGAATGAGAACTGTGGGGTCTCAGGAGCCAAGGAGGCACTGAGGATGAAGGGACCCTATAACTCTGGAGCTGGACACAGCTATCCTTTGTGCTGGAGAGTTTGTGGGCCATCAGTCGTACTCCATAAATGTTTGTTGAACCTTCAATGAAATAACACAGGGTTTCCCAACCTCCACACTATCGACAATCTGGGCCAGATAATTCTTTGTTGCAGAGGCTGTTCCACGCACCAAAGGATGTTTAGCAGCATTCCTGGCCTCTGCTCATTAGACGCTAGTAGTACCTCCCAGTTATGACAACCAAAACTGTCTCCAGACATTGCCAAATGTCCCCTGGAGGGCAAAAATCACTGAACTGGGAACCACTGTGCAAATGAATCTGAGGAGAATGACTGACAGCTATTGGTCATCTTAGAGGAGAAGTGGGGCCCGGTGTGACGCTGGGCACACCCAGATGAGAGTCAGCTGACAGACAGAAGGCCCTGGAACATCTTTGTTAGGAGGGCGAGATGAAGGAACGGTGACTGCTTCTCCCCACTTGTCAAATGGCCTATCCAGAGCAAATTTGCAAAGTGTGACAGTCAGCAACAACAAATGAGCCATCGGGGAGCTGGCGGAGGGCTGTGAGCTCTGTCACTGTTCCAAACGGCTGCCTGACTTACTCCCAGGCCAGAAACAATTCACTACTTCTCCTTAAAAGAGCAATTTCCCCTCAGAGTGATGGATGGCCTGCCACTCATCAGCCACAAACCAACCCTATTTCTCACCCTTCACGCAGCTGCGTCCCTCCAGGGCTTTACGGTACATTAATCAACAATCGAGAGCAGGCTACGTGAGGACTCGGGGTAGGAAAAACAATATCCAAATTCAGAGAAACAAGGCCAATCAAATTATGCCTCCTGCCTCTGCCCCCGCCCCCATCACCCGGGGCTGGCTGTTGTCCAATCGAGAAATGGAAAGACGTACAGGCCCCGTGAATTTGGGACTTGGAGTCATAGGGACATGTCTCCCCCTGGAGTTGGCCTTTATGCTGGTCCTCGCAGCTTCCTATAAAGAAAAGAGTATGGAAACCACATTGGATACCATTTAACACCCTTCAGATTAGCAAAAATTAAGAAGCCTGACAACACAAAAGTTGAAGAGACTATGGAACAAAAAGAGCTCTCGCTCACTGCTGGTGGGAGTCTAGGAGCACATGGAAAACAACTTGTCACTGCCCTGTGACTCAGATGCCCCATGCCATATGACCCAGCCAGCCCACGCCTGGATATGGAACAGTGACCAACAGAACTGCAAGCACAGGTGCACCAGGAGACAGATGCAAAAATGCTCAGAGCAGCATTGTTCTCATGACACAAAACGGGGCCAACCCAAATATCCATCAACAGTAGAAGGAATAAAAAGAATACTATATCAAACACAGACACATTTCATACAGGCACCATAAACCACAAAAAGAGGCCAAAGGAAACGCATACAGAATCATTCCACTTAAGATAAAGCTCAAAAACCTGCGAAACTAAACATGATAGTGTTTAGAGACACAGGCACATGTGATAAAACTATAAAAAAAAAGAGTAAAGAATAAACTCAATTTCAAAAGAGTGATTGCAGTTGAGAAAGGTATGCAGGGGGCTGCGGCATTCCTGGGAACATCCTATTTCTCAAGCTGGGTGATGGACACACAGGCGTTCACTGTATTGTTGTTACTACTTAAATTATATGTACATACATTACTATATTCACTCATATGATTGAAATATATTTCCTAATAACAAAATTAGGGAATATGAGTGAAATAGCAGGAGGAATGTTTAGCCTGTTCGGAGATGTTCCAGATGAAGTCAGAGCCCCCTAAAGAGGGAAGTGCCCTATGACAGCCAGGCACGCCCTCCACATGGATATGCCTGAGGATTGCTCTTCCACGTGGTCCTCCAGTCAGCTAGGGGAGCACCCCCAGGAGGCCAAAGCACATCTGAGGCCAACGGGAATGGGGAGGGACTGCACTGAGTCATGCTGCTGCCTCCAAACCCCCTTCACGGGCGGGTGAGGCTTCATAGCCCCAAAGAGCAGGGACTATGTGTCGGGCAGTTACCATGAGTTATTTACTCCTCGCAACAACACTGCAAGGAAAGCTTCATTATTCCCATTTTACAGATGAGGAAACTGAGGCTCAGAGAGTTGGCATTACTTGCTCAAGGTTACACAACTACTAAAAAGTGTAGACAGGTTTCAAACACAAATCTATCTGATGCCAAATCTTGTCCTCCTTTTGCTATGCCTGGCTGCCTTTTGAGTGTCATCATTTACCAGTTGCCTTCCCCAGACACCACAGAAATGCCTTTGGAGAAACAAATAAAAATGCCCTTCCTCTCAGGCTGTTTCAATAAGCTCAAATGAAACAGGAGTGATTTTAATTTGCCCAATCCCTCTAATACAGCCAGGCCAATAGCATAACTGGGCAGAAACCAGCAACAAAATTAGCAAGAAATGATAACAGAAGAAAGATGCAGGGGAGTGGTACCCTGTTTCTACTCAGCAAAACAAAATGAAACATCCTTTTTCTTTACAAGAAAGAGGCACGAAAGGAGAGAAACCTACCAGGAGCTACAGCAGCCACCCTGGGAGTGACACTGGTGGGCACTTCTTATGGGGCAGAGCATGGTCTCAGCCACAATGTCACAGTCTCCTGGTGAGCTGAGGGCTTCCAAATGAGATCCACCCACAGAGATGGTGCTCTCCACCTTTCCACGTCAATAATCTCAGGCACAGCCAACAACCACATTGGTCTTGCTAAATGAAAAATGAGATTATGTCTTCTTTCACTCCCTAGTATCTTCTTTGAGATTCCTTGTTATGGCAAACAAGGTTCTCCACAATCTCTCTCATCTAATTTCTAGCCACGCGGGTGCCTGAGGAAAGGATTGCAGGCAAAGGAAACAACAGCCACTCCCCAGCACGTTCAGAAACCGAAAAGGGGGCATTGTGCCTGGAGTGGGTGAGCAACAAGGAGAGCAGGGAGATGAGTCAAGAGAGGTGATCCAGGGCCACACTGTGGGGTTTTGCCTTTTGTGTTAAATAAAGTGGAGAGCTATTGCATGGTTTTGACAGAAGAGTCCTATTGTCTGGTTTACATTTTAGAAGATCACTCTGGCTGCTCTGTGAGAATGGACTGCAGAGGGACTGAAGTAGAAACTGTGCATTAAATGAGGTGAGAATTGATGGTAGACTGGCCCAGGTGATCTTATTTTGGATTTATTTTGAAGGTAGCATCAGTAGGATTTTCTGATAGATTTTATGAGTAATGTAAGAGAAAGAATGGAGTCAAGGGTGATTCCAAAACTTTTGACCTGAGCAACTGTCAACAGTGACAGCAACACCCATGAACCCAGCACCTGTGGCAGTGGTGCAACCAGCACCCCAAGACAACCCAGGAACAGCAGAGCAGGTGGTACACTGGGCAGCAGCATCTGAGCCCACAGAGAGAAAGACGAGACCCAAGCAACTCTGGAAGCAGCAGAAGTGCTCACAGCCTGGTGACCTGGGTGGCATCAACTGAGACTGCAGCAACATTGTAAATAGAAAGACACCAGCAACCCCAGAGGCACAAGTGGCAGAAGGAGGGCACTGACAATGCCTCTCTCAGAGGCACTGGATGGTGTAGAGTGCAGGCTCTCAGAAACAATCAGAAGCAGCCCAGAATCAAAGTAACTAAAACCTTATCCAAATAAGAAAAGGTGGTTACTACACAAATGCACTAACAGAAGATCAATTCATCAAACACCATGAAAAACTACAGTAATATGGCAGAACAGAAAGAAAATGAAAATTCTCCAGAAGTCAAACTTGAAGTCATGGAAGATTACAATCCAATGGACAGAGAATTAAAAATACCTGTCATGAAGAAACTCAACAAGTTACAAGAAAACTCCGAAAGACAGTTCAATGACCTCAGGAATAAAATTAATGAAAAAAAGGAGTACTTCACCACAGATATTGAAACTCTAAAAAAAAAAAACCCAAACAGAAATTCTGGAGATGAAGAACATAATTAATGAGACAAAAAAAAAAATGTAGAAAGCACTAAAAATAGAGCAGACCTTATGGAGGAGAGAGTTAGTCAGCTTCAAGATAGAAACCTAGAAATTATCCAGGTGGAGGAGGAGAGAGAATGAAGATTTTTAAAAAATGAAGAAATTCTTTGAGAATATCCAACTCAATTAGGAAAAGTAGCTAAGGATTATACGTATCCCAGAAGGAGAAGAGAGAGAGAAAGGATCAGAGAGTTTATTCCAAGAAATAATAGCTGAGATCTTCCCAAACGTGGGGAAGAAACTGGACAAGCTAGTACATGAAGCTAATAGAACTCCTAATTATCTCAATGCAAAAAGACCTTCTCCAAAGCATATAATATTAAAACACTCAAAAGACAATGACAAAGAAAAATATTAAGGGCAGCAAGACAGAAGAAAATAACCGACAAAGCAACCCTCATCAGGCTTTCGAGAATTTCTCAGCAGAAACCCTGCAAGCTAGGAGAGAGTGGAATGACATATTCAAAATACTGAAAGACAAAAACTATCAGCCAAGAATACTCTATCCAGCAAAATATCCTTCAGATATTATGTAGAAATAAAATCTTTATCCAACAAAAGCTGAGGGAGTTCATCGCCACTAGAGCTGCCTTACAAAGAAATGTTGAAAGGAGCCTTCCTACCTGAAACAAAAAGGCAAAGCTTTGTTTGTTACAAAGCTTTGAGCAAGGAGATAAATAGACAGAATCAGAAAATTGCAGATCTATATCAGAATAGATTAGTAAACACTTAATTATAACACAAAAAATAAAGGGAAACAAAGCATCAAAAATGATGATAACCACTTCAATCTGGTAACAAACTCACAACACAATAAAAGACCATTTGTGACAACAAAAACATAGAAGAGGAAGAGGAGAAGGATGGAACCTGCACAGGCTAATGGAGATGGGAGGCTATCAGAAATGGACTATCTCATCTATGATAACTTTTATACAAACCTCATGGTAACCACAAAACAAAAAATCAGAGGAGAGTCAAAAATCATAAATAAAGAGAAAACTGAGAAAATCATTGCAGAAAATCACTAAACTGAGATGGCAGACAGAAATACAAGGAAAAAGAAACATTGGAAATATAGAACAACCAGAAAACAAGAGATAAAATGGAAGTATTAAGCCCCCATATATCAATACTCACTCTAAATGTAAATGGATTGAAAAAACAAAACCCAATAATATGTCATCTCCAGGAAACACATCCAAGCTCTAACGACAAACATAGGCTCAGAGTGAAGGGATGGAAGACGATACACCAAGCAAATGGCAAGCAAAAGAAAGCAGGTGTTGCCATACTTATATCAAACAAAGCAGACTTCAAGCCAAAAAAAATAAAAAGAGACAAAGATGGGCATTATATAATGATAAAAGGAACATTCCATCAAGAAGACATAACACTTATTAAGATATACACACTTAACAGAGGAGCACCAAAGTATATAAAGTAACTATTAACAGACATAAAGGGAGAGATTGACAGCACTACAATAATAGTATGGAACCTTAACACCCACATCAGTGGATAGATCATCCAGACAGAAAGTCAACAAGGAGACTGTGGACATAAATGGAACACTACACTAGAAGGACTTAACATATAGACAGCATTCCATCCAAAAACAGAAGAATACACATGCTTCTCAAGTACACATGGAACATCATCAAAGATAGACCATATTTTGGGAAACAAAGCAAGCCTCAATAAATTTAAGAAGATTGAGATCATATCAAGCATCTTTTCTGACCACAATGCTATGATACTAGAAATCAACTACAAGAAAAAAACTGGGAAAGTCACAGATATGTGGAGAATAAACAACATGCTACTGAACAATCATTTGGCCAATGAAGAAACCAAAGGTGAAATAAAAAATACCCAGAGACAAGTTAAAGTGAAAACACAGTATACCAAAACTTATGGGATGCAGCAAAAGCAACACGAAGAGGGAAATTTATAGCAATGCAGGGCTACTTCAACAAACAAGAAAAATCTCAAATAAACAACTCATGCTATACCTAAAAAAACTAGAAAAAGAAGAACAAACAAAGCCAAAGTCAGTAGATGGAAGGAAATAACAAAAATCAGAGCAGAAATAAACAAAATAAAGATTGAAAAAACAGTAGAAAGGATCAATGAAACTGAGAGCTGGTTCTTTGAAAAGATAAATAAAATTGACGAACCCTTAGCCAGACTTACTAAGAAAAAAAGAGAGAAGGCTAAAACAAATAAAATCAGAAATGAAAGAGGGGAAATTATAACAGACATCACAGAAATGCAAAAGATTATAAGAGAATACTATGAAAAGCTATACACCAACAAACTGGATAACCTAGGAGAACTGGATAAATTCTTAGAATCATACAACCTCCCAAAATTGAATCATTAAGAAATAGAGAATCAGAATAGACCAATCACAAGTAAAGAGATAGACACAGTAATCAAAAACCTCCCAAGAAAACAAAAGTCCAGGACCAGACAGCTTCTCTGGTGAGTTCTACCAAACATTCAAAGAAGATTTAATTCCTATCCTTTTCAAACTATTCTGAAAAATTGAAGAGGACAGGATGCTTCCTAACTCATTTTATGAGGCCAACATTACCCTGATACCAAAATCAAATGAAGACAACACAAAAAAGGAAAATTACAGGCCAATATTGCTGATGAACATTGATACAAAAATCCTCAACAAAATATTAGCAGATCAAATACAATACATTAAAAGGATCATACACCATGATCAAATGAAATTTATTCCAGGGATGCAGGCATGGTTCAATATTTGTGAACCAATCAATGTGATACACCTCATTAACAAAACGCAAAATAAAAATCACATGATCATCTCAATAGATGCAGAGAAAGCATTTGAGATACAAAATCCATTTGTGATAAAAACTCTCAGTAAACCAAGCATAGAAGGAAAGGACTTCAACATGATAAAGGCCATATGTGACAAACCCACAGCCAACGTCATGCTTAATGGTAAAAAACTCAAAGCCATTCCTCTGAGAACAGGAACAAGACAAGGATGCCCACTCTCACCACTCTTATTCAACATAGTACTGGAAGTTTTAGCCAGAGCAATTAGGCAAGCAAAAGAAATAAAAGGGATACAAATTGGAAAAGAAAAAGTAAAACTGTCACTATTTGTGGATGACATGATTCTATATATAGAAAATCCTAAAGAATCCACCAGAAAGCTTTTAGGAATAATCAATGAATACAGTAAAGTTTCAGGGTACAACATCAACCGAAAAAAATCAGTTGCATTTCTATACACTAGCAATGAACTAGCAGCGAAAGAAGTCAAGATTACAATCCCATTTACAGTCACAACAAGAAGAATAAATTATCTAGGAATAAATTTAACCGAGGAGGTGGAAGACCTATACATTGAAAACTCTGGGACATTATTAAAAGAAATCAAAAGAGACATAAAGAAATGGAAAGATATTCTATACTCATGGATTGGAAGAATAAACATAGTTGAAAATGTCCATATTACCTAAAGCAATCTATAGATTCAGTGCAATCAAAATGACATTCTTCATGGAAATAGAACAAAGAATCCCACAATTTGTATGGAACAACAAAAGACTCCCAATAGCCAAAACAATCGCGGGAAAAAAAGAACAAAACTGGAGGTATCACACTCTCTGATCTCAAATTATATTACAAAGTCATAGTAATCAAAACACCATGGTACTGGCAGAAAAACAGACACACAGATCAACGGAACAGAATTGAAAGCCCAGAAATAAACCCACACATATATGGACAGCTAATCTTTGACAAAGAAGCCAAGAACACACAATGGAGACAGTCTCTTCCATAAATGATGTTGGGAAAACTGGACAACCACATGCAAAAGAATAAAAGTAGACCAGTATCTTGTACCATACACAAAAATTAACTCAAAGACTTGAATGTAAGACCTGAAACCATAAAACTCTTAGAAGAAAATACAGACAGTACACTCTTTGACATTGGTCTTAGCAGCATCTTTTCAAATACCATATCTACTCACGATAGGGAAACAAAAGAAAAAATACACAAATAGGACTACATCAGGCTAAAAAGCTTCTGCAAGGCAAAGGAAATCATCAATAAAAAGAAAAGACAACCCACCAACAGGAGAAAATATTTGCAACTATATATCCAACAAAGCATTAATTTCCAAAATATTCAAAGAACTCATACAACTCAACAACAAAAAAATGAACAACCCAATCAAAAAATGGATACAGGATATGAACAGACATTTTCCAAAGAAGATATACAGATGGCCAACAGGCATATTAAAAGATGTTCAACATCACTAATTATTAGGGAAATGCAAAAGTGAATTTTACCTTACACCTCTCAGAATGGCTATAACTAGCAAGATGAGAAATAACAAGTATTGAAGAGGATATGGAAAATAGGGAGCCCTCATACACTGCTGGTGGGAATGCAAATTAGTGCAGACACTTTGGAAAACAGTACGGAGATTTCTCAAAAAATTAAAAATAGAAATACCATATAATCCAGCTATTCCACTACTGGGTATTTATTCAAACACGAAATCAACAATTCAAAAAGATTTATGCTCCCCTATGTTCACTGCAGCATTATTCACGATAGTCAAGACGTGGAAGCAACCTAAGTGCCCATCAATAGATAAATGGATAAAGAAAATGTGGTGTGTATACACACATGCACACACATATACAACGGAACACTACTCACCCATAAAAAAGACAAAATTGCACCATTTGCAACAACACGGATGGACCTTGAGGGTATTATGCTAAGCAAAATAAGTTAGACAGAGAAAGACAAATACCACATGATTTCACTCCTATGTGGAAGATAAACAAACACACACATGGACAGGGAGAACAGATTGGTGGTTACCAGAGGGAAGGGAGTTGGGCGAAGGTGAAAGGGGTAAAGGGGCACATGTGTATGGTGACAGATAAAACCAGACTATTGGTGGTGAACACAATGCAGTCTATATCAAATCTGAAATATAATAATGTACACCTGAAATTTACCCAATGTTATAAGTGAATATGACCTCAATAAAATAATTTTTAATGTGAAATAAACAGGCCTCTGATTATGTTTTTCTTTCAGCAATTTATCAACTTGACATAAGAAAATGCTTAAAAGGGAAATGTTTCCATGCTGCTGTACACTTGTACTTCATTACTGCCTACTCAACAGTTGACCCTACTCAACAAATCAGTCCTTAATTTTGTAAAAGGAATAAAACTGAATTTTTTGAAAAAAATTGCTAAAGAGTCAAAGAAGCAGAAAAATGTATGCATAATCAAGAATAAACAAGTCAGTAATGTAGATGCACAGATCACTTAAGTTTTGGAATTAGAAGACAATGACTTTTTTTAATTATTTTAAGCGTATTAAAGAATTGAGAGGAAAAAATGGATAGAATGGGTGAAGAATTTCAGGAGAGAAATTTAAGCTATAAAATGAGAACCAAGCTGAAAATCTAGAACCAAACACAATATCTAAATGAAAAATATGTTAGACGAGTTAAAGTCAGACAACATAAAGAAAGAGGATCAGTGGATTCCAGGCATGTTCACAAAAGTTATACAAGCTAAAACATGCAGAGAAAATTTTTTTTAAAGTGTCTGACGTATATGGGACAATATTAAATGGTCAAACGTAGGTGTCCTGGAAAGAAAGAATAGAGAGAAATGGGGCAGAAGAAATATCGAAGAGAAAATGGCCAAAATTTTTCTAAAACTTGATGACAGACCTAAACCAGAGATCAAAGAATGCCAACCAGGATGAATCCAAAGAAGACCACTCCTACACACACCACGGGCAAAGGACTGGAAACAAAAAACAGAGGAAATCTTTTTTTTATTATTGAGATATAACTGACAGACAACATTATCTTAGTTTCATGTGTACAACATAATGACTCGGTATTTATATATACTGCAAATTGATCACCACAGTAAGTGTAGTTAATATCTGTTGCGATGCATAGTTAAGAATTTTTTTTTCTTCTGATGAACACTTTAAGATTTACTCTCTTAGCAACTTTCTAATATGCAATACAGTGTTATTAACTACAGTCGCCATGCTGTGTGTCACATCCCCAGGACTTATTTATCTTATAACTGGAAGTTTGTACCTTTTGACCATGTTCACCCATTTCACTCACCCCCTACTCCACCTTTAGCAACCACTACTCCATTTTCTGTATCTATGAGCTTGTTTTTTGTTGTTGTTTTTCTTAGAACCGACGTATAAGTGAGATTACATGGTATTTGTCTTTCTCTGTCTGACTTATGTCACTTAGCATAATGCCCTCAAGTTCCATCAATGTTGCCACAAATGGCAGGATTTTCTTCTTTTTTATGCCTGAATAATATTCCAGTGCATGCGTGTGTGTGTGTGTGTGTGTGTGTGTGTGTGTGTGTATGTGTGTACCCCACATTTTCTCTATTCACTCATCCATGGATGGACACTTAGGTTGTTTCCATATCTTGGATATTGTAAATAATGCTGCAATGCACATGGGGGTGAATATTTCTTTTCAAGTTAATGTTTTCTGTTTCTTCAGATAAACCCCCAGAAGTGGAATTGCTGCATCATATGGTAGTTCTATTTTTAATTTTCTGAGGAGCCTCCATACTGTTTTCCATGAGAAAATCTTAAAAGATCCAGAGACAAAGGGAACTTTACATTTAGGGGAACAACCACATTTCAGACAGGAAAAAAAATGAAATTGAGAAGACAAGAACGCAATCTCTAAAGTAGAAAAAGGGGAAAAAAGCAAACTTAGAATTCCGTGTCAAATAAAAATCACTTCTAAAAATTCAAACTTAAAAATGCGTTTTTCAGACAAAAACAAAAAATGAGAAAACTCTTTGCTAGCAGACTGACACTACAAAAAATGCTAAAGGAAGTCCATCAGACTGAACAGAGAAATGACGAAAACCAACATCTGCCAGGGAGAAATAAAAAGTACCAGAAATGGTAAACATATAAAAATATTGTTCTTTTTTTTTTTTTTTTTGAGGAAGATTAGCCCTGCACTAACATCTGCTGCTAATCCTCCTCTTTTTGCTGAGGAAGACTGGCCCTGAGCTAACATCCGTGCCCATCTTCCTCTACTTTATATGTGGGACGCCTACCACAGCATGGCTTGCCAAGCAGTGCCATGTCCACACCCGGGATTCGAATCAGCGAACCCCAGCCCACTGAGAAGTGGAAACTTCGAACTTAACCACTGCGCCACCAGGCCGGCCCCTAAAAATATTGTTCTTAATTAATTTTTAAAAATTATTTTCTGTTCGTGGCAAAAATAATAAAAAATACATAATAAATATGTGGGATTTATAATATATAGAGAAGTAAAATATAAGGCAATAATAGCTAAAAAGGCTGGAGGGAAGAGAAAATTACTTTATACATTAAGTAATAGAATTACTTAACGGTAGATTGTGATAGAGCAAATAATAATAATAATAATACAAAGAAATATAGCCAAAAAACCAACAATGGAAATATCTTTTAAATTACTTAAATATTTACTCCAAAAGAAGGCAGGAAAGGAGAAACAAAAGAATAAAAAACGAAAGGAGCAAATAGCGAGAAGACAGACTTAAATCCAACAATTTCAATAATTTCATTAAATGGAAATTGACTAAGCATTCAACTTAAAATGCAAAAATTGTCAAACTGGATTTGAAAAACTAATTCTATGTTATTCATAAAAGACAAAGTTTAAAGCTAATAATCAATACAGATTGAAAGTAAAAGGCTGAAGAAATACATAGTTCGCAGACACTAATCATAAGAACGGTGGGTGACTACAATGTTAATAGACAGAGTGGAGTTCAAGACAGAGCCAGAGACACAGGGGAACATTTCATAAGGCAGAAAAGATTAAGTCTCCAGGGTGACATATCACTCCTAATGTGTGTCCCCTGATAACAGGGCTTCAGAATACACGAGCCAAAGTTAACACATTGAGCAGAAGCAGACAAATTCACCCCTAGAGTTGAAGATCTTAAAACTCCTCTCTCAATAACTGATTTTAAAAAGCAGATGTTAAAAATCAGTGGTATATCAGTGAATGAAACAACACAATTAACCAATTTGATCAAATTGGCATCTATAGAACACGGTACCCAGGAAATTCAGAACACACGTTCCTTTTAGGTGCACATTGAACAGTCACCAAAATAGACCATGTGCTGCTCAGTAAAACACATCCCAAAGGAAATGTTCCAGAGCGTGTTCTTAGATACTCTCAAAGTATAGTAGAAATAAATAAACAAGAAATTATTTTAAAAATTAACTCCCCCAATTATCTTGAAACTTGAGCAATTGACTTCTACAGAACACCTGAGTCAAAGAAAAACTCAAAAGAAAATTATAAAACATTTTTATCCAAATGATAATTAAAACACATATTAAAATGTGTGAAAAGCCACGAAAGCACAGCTGAGAGAGGAATTTATAGTTTTAATTCCATGTATTAGGAAACAAGAAAGTTCTAAATTAGCTTCTACCTCAGAAAAAGCAAAAGAAAAGTAGATTATGTCCAAAGCAAATAGAGAAATAAAAAACTAATAAAAATGAGAGAGTGAAAAATAAGCCGATGGAATGGAAAATTGAATGGCCATGAAGAAAATCAGCAAGGCTAAAAATTATTTCTTTGGAAATACTAATAAAATAACACAAATTGTCAAAAAATAAAAGAAAAAAATGCAAATTACCAATATCAGGAATGAAATAAAATCAGGACTGTCCTGCAGACATTACGAGGATAGTAATAGAATATTATGAATAACTGTGTGTCTATGAATTCGTTAACTTCAATGATGGGAAGTTTCTTGGAAAATACAGCTTTCCAAAGCTGTCACAAGAAGAAATAGAAAAATCTGAACAGCCTTCTAACTATTTTTCTAAATGGAAACCATAATTTAAAATCTTCCCACTTTAAAAACAAACAAAAAAATCCTCCTAAAGCAGACAAACAATACTTCAGACCCAAATGGTTTCATTTGTGAATTCTACCAAACATTTCAGAAAGAAATAATACCAATCTTACACAAACTCTATCAGAGAACCAGGGAGAGACATTCCCAACTCATAATTTTATAAGACCAGCATAACCCTAATATTCACACCTGCCAATAACATACAAGAAAAGAAAATTACAGACCAACGCCCCTCATAAAGAGACACAAAAATCTTTAACAAAATATTAGCAAATTGAATTCAGAAATAGATGAGAAAGATAATATATTGTGACTAATGAGGTGTATCATAGGGGCGGAAGGTTGGCTGAGGTCTGAAAAATCAGTGTAATTCAATACATCAGCAGAACAAAGGAGCAAAACCAGGTGATATTCTCAACAGATTCAGAAAAAGCACTTGTTAAAATTGAGTAGCAGTTCATAATAAAAACTATCAGCAAATACAGAAGAAAATTTCCTCGATCAGGAAAGAAGCATCCATGTGAAAAACACATAGCCAACATGTATACAATAAAATGTTAAATCTTTGCCCCCTAAGACTGGGCACAAGGCAAAGATATCCAGTCTTGTCATTTCTATATACTATTGAACTGGGTAGTAGTTAACTAGAGCAAGAAAAAAGAAAAAAAGAAGGATTTGAAAGGAAGAAGCAAGGCTTTCTGACATGACTGTATAAGAATCCAAAAAAATCTACAAACTACTTGAATAATTAGTGGATCTAACAAGGTACAGGAGAAAAATTCAATATAAAATGATCAATACTGTTTCTAAGCACTAGCAACAAGCACATGAAAAACGAAGTTTAGAAAAAAATACCATTTCCAATAGCATTGAAAAAAATCAAATGGTGGGAATAAATTTAACAAAAAGTAATGTGCAAGACTTCTATACAGAAGAGTACATACCATTTGTAAAAGAAATTAGAGAAGACCTAAATAAGTGGGAAGACATCTTGTGTTCACGAATTGGAAGAGCAGGGTACAGATGCCAATTCTCACCCCAGTCGACCTATAGATTCACTGGAATCCCAGTCAAAACCCCAGCAGGATTTGTTGCTGAAACTGGTAACTTGATTCTAAAATTTACATGAAAGTACAAGGGACCTAAACTAGCCCAAGCCATCAAAAAAGAGAACAAAATTGGAAGAATTATGGCACCTGATTTCAAGGCTTGATCTAAAGCTACAATTATGAAGGCAGTGTGGTATTAGTTTAAAGATAGAAAACAGATCAAACACACAGAAAGAGTCCAGAAATAGACTCACAAAAAATAAGCAGAAAAAAAATCAACTCTGGATTTTACTTCATACAGTTCGCAAAACTTTCTTCAAGATGGATCATAAACTAAAAGATAAAACTGAAAATATACCTGAAGGAAAAATGGGATAATATTTTCACAGTCTTAGGATTTCTTAGACAGGTCACAAAAGCATTAAGCATAAAAGAAAAAACTGATAAATTAGACTTCGTCAAAATTAAAATCTTCTACTCATCAAAAAAAAAGAAAAGACAAGCCACAGACTGAGAGATAATAGTTGGGCTGCATATATCAGACAAAAAAACTATCTCCAAACTATATAAAGAACCTTACAAATCAATAAGAAAAAGACAACCAATTATTTTAAATGAGATAAAGCACACGCCCAAATAGCCAATAAGCACATGAAAAGGTGATCAACATCATCAGCAGGGAAAGGCAATGACGCCGAAAGGGCTAAAATTTAAAAACTGACAAACCCAAGTGCTGATGAGGAGGTGGAGCAACTGAAGCTCGGGTACACTAGTGGTGGGGTGGTGAAGGGCGCAAAACGCTTTGGGAAACTGATTAGCAGTTTCTTTTGAGGTTAGACTCAGACCTACCCACACCTAAGAATTTAACCGAGAGAAATTAAAATGTAGGCTCCCAAGAGAACTTCCGTAAGGATGTACAGCAGTTTTATTGATAATAGCCCAGAAATAAAAAGAAAATTGTCCATCGACAGGAGAATGGATAAATTTGACATATTTAAACAAGAGAAGTCCCAAAAAAAACTAAAAGGATGAGCCACTGATACGTGGATGAATCAAGTCTCGAAAACATCATCTAAACGAAAGAAACCAGACACATTCTGTAAATAGGATGTTCGAGAGCAGGCAAAACTAATCTATAGTGAAAGAAATCAAAACTGGTTACTTTGGGGCCGGCCCCGTGGCCGAGTGGTTAAGTTTGCGTGCTCCGCTTCAGCAGCCCGGGGTTCACCAGTTTGGATCCTGGGCGTGGACCGCCACACGGCTCACCAAGCCATGCTGTGGAGGCATCCCACACAGAAGAACTAGAATGACCTACAGCTAGGATATACAACTATGTGCTGAGGCTTTGGGGAGGAGAACAAATAAATAAAAAATGAAGACTGGCAACAGAGCCAATCTTCCTCAAAAAAAAAAAAACCTGGTTACCTTGGGTAAGAAGAGTTAATTTCAGGGCTGATGGAAATAGTCTAGATTCTGATCTGGCCGGGAGTTAGCAGGAGTGCACGCTTGTCAAAACTACTGAACCATACACCGAACGTCTGTCTATTTCGCTCTCTGTTAAAGCCGCCTCAATTTAAAGGTAAATAATAAAAGTGTTTTAAAGAGAGGGAACGACAGAGGAAACTTGGAGGCGGACTGCACAGGAAAGTCCTTCAGCCTTCTGCTACAAACGGGAGCAGAGAAGCAGTGACTGATGAGGCAAGAGCAAGGAAGACAATTTTGTTTGTTTGTTAAGACAAGAGAAATGCCAGCACAGCTGCTGTTGTGACCCAGGAGAGGGACACGCATTGCTGGAGTGATTTCCTCCAGGAGACAGAGGACGTGGGCCCCGGACCACAGCAGTGGGACTGACTTGAAACAGGAGCAGCCCAGATGGATCATCCACGTACGGGGCGGGAGGGCACGGTTTTTACATTTTTTAAATGGTTAGGGGGAAAAAAATCAAAATAAAAATAGTATTTTGCAGCATGTGAAAATTATGTGAAATTTGAATTTCTGTTTCCACACGCAAAGTTTTGTTGGAATACAGCTATGCTCGTTCATTCGGGGGCTGCCCGTGGCGGTTTTCCTGTGACAGCAGGCGAGCTGAGTAACTGGGAGAGAGACCGCCCAGCCCACAAAGCCTAAAATATTTACCGTCTACCATCTGGCCCTTTACAGCAAAAGTTTGCCTGCTAACATGATTGCTGGGCAGAATGAAGCGTTCACTGAAGGACTGTGAGACGCATCAATGTCATGCTATGTTTCTCTTTATCTGTAAATGTGGCCATAAAAAACCAGGCCCCTAGTTAGGTCACAGTTTGGTTGTTGATTGAATTAAATGAGATCATGTATATAGAGTGTCCAGCAAGAGTGAGTACTCACTCAACATGAAAACCCCAGCCACCTGCCACCACTTTGTCCTCCCAGGGCTAAGATGCGTGGATGATGTGAGGTTCAGAGATTGCGGTGGGACTCGAGGCAGACGGGGCTGCTTCCTGAACCACAGCCCCCAAACAACCCTCTCCTCCATAAACTGGCTTTTTGCATCTCCATCCCCTGAGAGCAGTTTTCTGTGGCCCTCTGGGTAGGTGGTTGGCTTTCCTACCCCAACCTGAACTCAAACTGCTCTAACCAAACGCTCCTAATCCACACTGCGAGAGGAAGCCATGACCCAGCACTTGTGGGCTCCGAGCCCAGGGTTCCAGCCCCATGCAGTAGAGTGCTCCAGAAGAGCCCCTGCACCCTACCACCCCGCCCCCACCGCAGGGGTCCTTCACAAAGCAGTTGTGTAAAACACACGCGAGAAAGAGTTTAGGGGGATCCTAGGCGTCACTGTAATGTCCCATGAATGAGCATTGTCATTGCCTTTTTAAGACATTTTAGAAATTTTAACCCAGTGGCAAAAAAAAAAATCATTATTTTCTTAAATTTAATTGATTTAGTAAACTCCGCATGGTTCGTTGGATTCAATCCTGTATCTGTGATCTTTCTGGTCCATTACACTCATGGGATTCAACTTCATCTCTTCTAACTCATAAAAATCTCATCAAAATGGAAATAAAACGCAATTTGAACTTACTAATGAAGATGCCTGCCTTGGCTCCTCAGCACTCTAAATTAATGGCCTCTCACCACCCCCTCTTTGTTGAGGACACTTTAGTCCTGTGCCAACTAGAGGGTGAAAGAAGAGGTCGTTGTCATGAGTGGCCCTGTCATTCCAGCTGAAGCACCACCCACGCGGGACCCTGTGGAGGGAGGTGAGCCTGTCCACGAAGACACCACCGGCTACAGCCAGCTCCCCGTAGAGATTTTTTTTAATAAAAGGAAGAGAAAGCACTGTCCCAATTAAGGAAAAGTGTAAAACCAATTCTGAGCTGGCACCTGCACCCTGTGCGATGGGCCACATGCCCAGGGCTGCCCCATACCCATCCCTGCTTGTGCTCCTCCCACACACCACGCATCCACCAGGGACCG
Organism: Equus caballus; assembly: GCF_041296265.1. NCBI lineage: Eukaryota > Metazoa > Chordata > Mammalia > Perissodactyla > Equidae > Equus > Equus caballus. The sequence goes on along the minus strand of NC_091701.1, from coordinate 4,625,733 downwards.
CCTGAGCGTCCACTCAGGACAGGCCTTGCAAACTTGTGACAACCTGGGATGTAGGTATGATTACCGCCACTTTCAAGGGAGAAAATCGAGGACTGAAAAAGTGTTTAGCAACCTGTTCCCACTCACACAGCCAGCAGGGCTGATTATGACATCACAAGGTCACGTGATGATGAGCAGCATCACTGGCCTATCCAGCGTCTGCTCCCCAGCCAGGCCTGGCACCAGGTGCTCCAGGCACAATCTCAGTCAGTCTTCCCAGCTGCTCCAGTGGTGGGGATGGTTATCAGCCCACTTTACAGATGGGCAAATAAGGAGAGACGCACTGCCTCCCCGAGGCCACAGGGCTAGACGGTGGCTGACCCGTCTGACCCGGGGACAGTGGGGTCCCCGCTCGGTAGCCCATACAGCCTCCCATTACCACCCCCACACCTGCCCCTGGAGACGCCCCCAAGACTAACATGAAGAATGGACTCCCTTCTCTTAGAACATACAAGAAAGATTGGTACTTCTCAAGTTGACATTTTATTTAATCCAGGTGCCTCGGAGCATACCCAGACTTCTCCCCAGGAAGAGAGACTGACAGCACGTCCGAGACCGGGGGCACATTCAGCCTTTCCAGTCCTGCTTCCCAGCCTAAGCTCTGGTCTTGGATCCTGCCCTGTTCCCAGACACTGAGAGAGGAAAGAAAGTCCTTCTAACTGGTCCCCGAGACTCGTGTCCCCAGCGGTCGTCCATCGGGCTATTCACTGTGTTCTGCTCCCCAGGCCTTCTGGAAGGACAGTGCTCCCTGTCCCCTTTAATTAGATGACTTACCCTGAACAAAAAAAAAAAGAGATAAATAATGTGTGCCACATCAGGGCAGAGGTATTAAGAGGAAGTGCACAGTTTCCCACATTTCTTTCCACGTCCCAGTGATGAAGGAACCCATGCTGAAATGGGGCCTCTGTTAGCCCGGATGCCTGAGTGACTATGCAGAGTGGAGACCGCTGCCAACCTTCATTGTGAGGAACACTACATTCTTGTGTAAGTAAAGCCGCTGAGAGATGCGAGGTCGTTTGTTGATGCAGCATAACCCAGCCACACACAAACATACACTCCTACAACCCCCACACATGTACACACACACACTCCCACAAGCCCCACACACACACTCCTAAAACCCCGCTCGCCCTAGGATCTGTTTCCCTACTTACAAAACTTCTAACACCAAACGTGTGGGCTTTCCACACCAATCAATTCTCCCGTTCTCTGTGGACACCAACTGGATGTCTTACAATTTAATTCAGTTCTGACACTAACTACCCAAAGTTAGCACAGACCCCACAGGTTAAGGGCTCAGTGCCACAAGACTGTTCCCGCGTCAGACGCCAGTGGGTCTCCCAACTCCTCCCGCTTCTGTCTGACTTGGCTACAAATCGAGGGCTCCCACAACCCCTTGCTCAGGTTTGGTGATTCGCTAACAACTCACAGAACTCAGGCAAACGGTTTACTTACTGTTACCAGTTTGTTGTAAAGGACACAAGGGAACAGCAGAGGGAGAGGCACATAGAGCCAGGTCCAGAATGGTCCCGAGCACAGGAGCCTGTGTCCCTGTGGACTCCGAGTGAGCCACCTCCCAGCACATGACACCTTTCACCTCCCAACACTTTCACCAGCCGGGCTCTCCATCCCCCGTGGTTTAGGGTTATATGGAGGTTCCATTACGTAGGTGTGGTTTGTCACATCATTGGCCATTGGTGATCAACTCAGTCCCCAACTCCTTCCCACTCCCTGGAGGCGGAGGAGTGGGGCTGAAAGTTCCCGCCCTCTGATCACATGGTTGGCTCCTCTGGACACCAGCTCCCATCTTCCAACGGTCACCTCATGGGCATAAGCTCGGGTGTTCTTGAAAGGGGCTTGTTATGAGTGACAGAAGATGCTCCTCTCACCCCGTCGCTCAGGAAATTACAAGTGTTTTAGTTGCTCTTGTCCCGGGATTAGGGGACGAAGACCAAAGACCTGTGTCAGTCACCCCATCCGCACACTACTGCTTCCCTCCCACTCCCGGGGGCGGGAACGTCTGCTAAGCATCAGCAAAGTCCTGGTCCTGCGCTTGGCTGCAGGGAACAGATGAAGAAGGCAAGGCCCCTGCTCTGACCAAACAGACAACAGGGAGACAGATATGTAGTCAGTAAACGCGCTTCCACTCCTTCCGTGGGGCAGGGACCACCAGGGCAACAGCTAGCTTTCGTTTTTTCAGAATCGTCTTTAGTAAAGTTGCATAAAACTACCTCGTCCTCGTTAATAGTGGCAGATTAACTCCACACTCCCTCCACTCATTCACCCTGTCATCTCTTTTCCTTTTCTCTCCCGTCCCATCGCCATTGCAAGGGCATGCTGTGTGCCGGGCTCTCCTCCAAGGGCAATGCGGTGCCTGTGTGGGCGTCCACCAGATGAAAAATAGAGTTTGGACAGTCGAGGCATAGGAACAGCAAAAGTGAAAGAAGGTTAGAGGCAGTCTCTGCACGTTAGGTGTGCTGCCAGACAGGAGGTGCCCAGCAGGGAGTGTGGCTCAAGGTGTGACCGGCAGGTGAGCAAGGCCTGACTGGAGCCTCCACTCGCATGTAATTCACTGGAGCTGCGCACCTTGGGGCTTTTAAAGGACTTTGCCTTGGGGCAGCAGGGAGTTAGTTACTGGCCTTAGCTGGAAGGTACATGACCAGGTGTGCCCTGGAAAGATCTCAGGGCGCTGTGCAGAGGCGCTAAGAGCCAAGCCAGTGAGAGGCCTGCTGAGCCGTGGCAGGGGTGAGGCCTGGGGCGCTGGGCGGGGGCAGACAAGAGACGACTGACATTTCAGAGCTAAGATAGAGTTGCCTCCTCACCTCTCTGTTTTCAAAGTGTACAGAGGTTCCTCAAAAAATTAAAAATAGAATTACCATATGATCCAGCAGTTCCACTTCTGGGTGTTTATCCAAAAGGATGGAAAGCAGAGTGTCTAGGAGACGTTTGCACACCTATGTTCATAGCAGCACCATTCGCAATAGCCAAGAGGAAAGCAACCCAGTGCCCATCGCCAGATGAGTGGATAAACAAAATGGAGTACGTGCGGACAAGGGCTATTACTCAGCCATAAGAAGGAAGGAAGTTCTGACGCACGCCGAAGCATGGATGAACTTGGAGGACATTATGCTAAGGAAAATAAGTGAGTCACAAAAAGACAAATACTGAGTCATCCCACTGATATGAGCTACCCAGGGTCATCAAATTCACAGAGGCCGAAGGTAGACTGGTGGTTGCCAGGGGCTGAGAGGAAGGGAAAAGGGAGTTAGTGTTTCATGGGGACAGAGTTTCAATTGGGAGGATGAAAAGGTTCTGGGGACAGATGATGGGGATGGCCGCATGACAATGTGAATGCGCTTAATGCCACTGAACTTTGCACTTAAAAATGGTTAAGATGGTAAATTTCATGTTAAGTGTATTTTACCACAATTTTTAAATGTGGTGTATGCATGCAATGGAATATTATTCAGTCAACCATCCATCCATCCACCCACCCACCCGCCCACTCATCCATTTATCCACCCACTCAACAAAAATTCCTTCCCATCTACCCTGTGTCAGACCCTCTGCTGGGTGCTGGAGGCCCAGAGAGAAAGCCAGGTCAGCAGCTGGGACAGGCACTACGTTGCAGGTAGACAAATACAGCACAGGATGAACCCGGCTGGGCCTCAGAGCCGCCCAAGAAGCCGGTCCCTGGCTCCCTGCGGTTGGAATTCTGCTCTGTGCACATGGCCTCACCTAGAATTGCCTCCTACGTGCGTGTCTGGACTCCCCAACAGGACAGTACCCTTGGGGACAGGAAAGTGGCATTTATAGATTTGTGCCCCCCCACCAGTGAGGAAACTGCTGGCTGGAGAAGGTTGAGTGCACCAGGAGCCTCTTGTCCTGGATGGCAGCATCCAGCACATTCGCTGGGCCCCGGAACTCGTCTGACTCCCTAACACGTCCTTCCTCCTGATGGCAAAGGTGAGTGTGAGCAAGGGACACAGAGGAAATCTGCTCCTAACCGGTTGTTTCTTCTGCCATTTTGACATCTATTCCCCTGTGACAGCTTCATGTAGTGGCTTTTCAAATCACTTTAAATCTTGCCATGTAATTAAAGAGAGGCCTGGTGTTCTCCCACTTGCTTTGGCTTTAGGAGCACATCGGGCAGGAAACGCGGGGCCAGCATCCCCCTATAATCACCTCCCTGATCAGCTCAGAGGCCCAGGGGCTGAGTACTCAGCCCAGACTGAGACACGTCAAAACAAAGAGGAGCGAAGCACCCCAGGCTTCTCTCCACACAGCTAACGTGACAGTGCCTGACGCTGGATTCACGGGGCCCTCACAGGATCCACAGGATGACGCTTTGTGGCCCCAAGGAGCAGCTGTCACCACAGCGTATCATCTTCAGTTCTGCAGGCTCCAGCTACAGGGGGGTGTACAGTGATCATGGCCCAGGAGGAGAGGGTGAGGCTTAAAAGCATTACTGCCACCGCATGCCTGGGGTCCTCCTGGCAGGGGCAGCTGAGACTGCCCAGCGTGGGCCTGTCAGAGAGACGTGTGGGCTAAGCACAGCACAGGGTAGTAAATGGCATCGATCCATTAACTTCTCCCATGATCACAACACACCCTTTACAGATGAGGAAACTGAGGCTCAGAGACACAAAGCCTTATGCCCAGGCACTGCAGCAGCCAGACGACTACTTCTACACACACTCCGTCCGTGATGGCTAATCTTATGTCTCAACTTGGCTGGGCTAAGGGGTGCCTAGATACTTGGTCAAACATTATTCTTGGTGTTTCTGGATGAGACTAACATTTGAATATGCAGAGTGAGTAAAATAGATTGCTCTCCCTAATGTAGGTGGGTCTTGTCCAATCAGTCGAAGGCCTGAATGGAACGAAGCCCAACCTGCCTCCTGAGTCAGAGAGAATTCTCCTGCCTGAAGCCCTGCAGACTGCAGCACCAGCTTTCTGGCTCTGCAGCAGCTTCCAGCCCTGGACAGAAGCTGCAAAGTTGGCTCTGCAGGTTTTGGATCTGCCCGCCTCCATAATCGCGTGAGCCAATTCCATACACACGTGTACATAAGCTCTATTGGTTCTTTTTCTCTAGAGAACCCTAATCCACCATCTCTGACCGCACGCTGCCGGCCTCCAAGTTGGGGAAAGGCTGGAAAGAGGAGGAGGGAAGCCACCGAAGAGGCCGTCGGTGCTGGCCAAGGGGTTCCCACCAGGCCCCGTGGGTCCACCCTCCCCTCCCCCAGTGGCTGCCCTGGGTTTCTGCTGGGTCTCAGATTCCTCCTATGGGAACCGGGAAATATAAAGAGGTGACGTGGGCCGAGAGCCAGGTGCCTAGAGGGCCCCCAGCAACGACTGCTGCTTCCTCTGAAGCACAGGCTTGGGCTGCTGCTGGTTTTCTGGGCAGCGGCTGTTCTGTGCTTCCCAACAGAGAGGACAGCACCTTCCAGAGGGTCCTGAGCTGGGACTGAGGTGGGCTTGCGAGCTCTGGGCCGCTCCTTGGCCTCAAGCCTGGAGCTTTCACCCCCATGGAGGGGAACACCCTTTGCGGGGGGCGGGGTGGGAGGTCAGGGCCTCCCTTGAACCTGGCTCCTGGTCACATCCCGCACCATCAGATTGGGCTATGGAAGGCAGGAGAGGAGCTTTCCTCTTGGAGCCACCATTTCTCAGCTGTGTTGCTTTGGGTGCATTACTTAGCCCCTCTGAGCCTCTGTTTTCTCATCTGTAAAATGGGGATAAGCACACGGGCCTTGCAGGGTCACACATTCTCCATGTGTGAAGAATCTGGGCAGTGCCCAGCACCAGGAGGCCTCAGTCCCCACGGAGCCCAGCCCTGAGCCCATGGGCCCCCAGGAAAGCGGGAGTTAAACACTCAGCTGTCAGCCAGAGAGCAGGGAAGCCCTGCCGCTGGCTCAGTGCCGGGAACGGTAAGTGCGGCGTGATTATGTAAAGCGCATAAGCGATTTCCAGCGTAATTAAGATGGATGGCTCCAATAATCCTGCAGGGCCCCATTCCGAGCCGCAGTACCAGGCGTTCACAGGGAGTTTTCGTGCGCTTTGCTTCAGTGAGCACTGGGGCCCATTAAAGAAATGCGTGGAAGACCAGGTTCTCCAGCCAACTGCCCTGGACCGAAGGCAGCAGGAGCCTCAGCACAAAGCCCCAGGGGAACTCGGCAGAGCCCCCGTGTCCCAGGGGAGCCGTGGTAACCGCACCGTGCAGGACAGAGCCCTTCTCACGCTCCCTCTCAGACGCGGTCTCCATGACCCATACGCCCCTCTGCTGGACTGAATTGTCCTGCTGCCCCCCTCGTAAGAGAGGAGAGCTCACAAAAGAAGAAACTGAGGTCCCCAGGGGTCGTGTGTCCTGTTCAAGATCACCCAGCTCACCAAAGACAAGATCAAAGTCAGACAAAGGGACCTAAAGGTGATGGGGTTCAGTCTTCCCCCGTGGCAGAAGTCTCTTCTGTGGCACCCGGCCAGCCTTCCGTACTGTCACGGCTCAAGGGTGAGGGTGCTGAGGAGTCCACTGCAATAATATTGACTGCTGGCAGCCAGCGTAATTATTATTATTGCTATTATTATTATATGCAGTGCTTACTATGTGCTAGGCTCCGTGTCTAGCTCTTCAAATTAACTATTTTAAATAATCCCCACAAGGACTCTGTGAGACAGGCATTGTCGGTGTCCCCAGAGGGGAAACGACGTGCCCGAGGCTGGTTAGGGATGCGCTGAGACGCTGCCTGCATCTCTCTGACCTGGAGCCCACAGGGGAGGCAGTCAGGAGGTTGTTCCTCATGAAGATACGAGTGGTCTGAAATCTACCTATCAGAGAACCGTGCTCCCTCACAGCAGGGGGTCCCCCTCTGCCCCTGCAGAGGCTCTCCTGACTCCAACAACTCTGGGGGCCTCCCACCCGCATGCCCACCCCAGGGCCCAGCCCAATCTCCCCAAGAAGGCGGGCTCCCATATCTTCCACCCTTCCTGAGAAGGCCTTAGTTCCTCACTGGGCCTCACTCTCCCCATGGCTGCGCCAGCAAGAGGGCTGCCCGGGATCGGGGCAGGACACTGCCCTGCACCCCATACAGCACCCATCCTCTGGGCCTTCCCTCTCCTCTCAGTGGTGGGAGTGCAGGCAGCACTGGCTCCAGGTCAGAGACCTGGGTCAGTGCCTTGCTCTGCCCATCACTAACCGGGCAACCTTGGACGGGCCATTCAAAGCTCCCTTAGCCTCAGTTTCTCCATCTCTAAGATGGACACAGAAGTGCCTACCACACATGGCTACCAGGAAGACTGAGGGCCAAGATGTCTGCAAAGCTTGATCACTGTCCACTGCCAGCCTCCCCAGCCCCATGCCAGGTCTGCAAGGGGCTGAGGCAGGTGGGAGTGCATGGGGGAAGGGGCCTGCTCTGAGGGGTTTGGCTCTTTGCCCCTGCAAAGCACCCCTGGGGCTGCAGACTTCATCAAAATGCTAGGATGGGGAGAAACAGCAAGGAGGAGAAGATTAAGCTGCAGATGGTCAGTGCCTTAGAGCCTGAGTGGATTGATGGGGCCTCCTTGCTGCAGGAGGAGCCTTCCAGGACAGCTGCCCAGGCCTTGAGAGAGGCCTGAAGTCCAAGCCCCAGCTCCTGGGACTCTGCAGAGCCCACAGGGACAGACTGGGAGGGACCAGCTTTCCATGACACCCCACAAGCCCTCCCTCAGGAACATGACCCACAGTGCCGTGGGGAACCTAAAGAATCTTTCTCTTGGTCCTGGCCTCGGCCTCCTTGGGCCCCGGGCACACCAAGCCTCAGGCCACCTGATCTTACCCCGTGGCACTCGGACCAGAAACTGCCAGACACAGCCAGCCATCCTTGCTGGGCACTGGGTGCCTCCTAGGGCCTTAAACACCCTCAAATCTCCCCGGGCGGAGTCACCTGCTTGGTCTAACGCTCCTGGGCTGCGTGGGGCTGTGTGCAGAGCAGGGTTCCGGCCGGGGCTCACATGGCCTCACCTCTGTGAGGCCCCAGTAGATCCCTTCCCCTCTCTGAGCCCCGCTTTCCACACATATAAAATTAGGGTAGCGGCACCCACTCGCCTGAGCTTGCCCATGCGGTGGGGCTCTGTCTGCGGAGCACACACCCAGACTTCCTTTCTTTTCCCATCTCAGCCGCCCTCCAGCCGAGCCACAAAGCCCTGCGGGAGGGACAAGAGGGGACGAGACAGCGACCAGAGTCACCAACTGTCCCCAAATAGTCCCTCCTTGGGTTTCCTGAGGACGTGACAATTACCTAGGCTGGAGCTTTGGGTGGGTTTAAAACCCTTTTAAGATTCTATAAGTGACTCTTGATAACAAAAATTAACAAGCTGGAAAAATAAAACTGTTCACCCAGAGCGTGGATCTCGGCATCAGAGACATCTAGGTTTTTCTCTGCTGTCATCACTGTGCCCGTAGGAGTGACTCAGCTGGCGCCCGTCATGTGGGGATGCCCACACCACCTCACATGTGGGCTGGGTGGCGATCACCCCTGCTGGTTGCCAAGCTTCACCACCTCTCCTCAGGGCGGGTCCTCAGCAGAAGCACTGTTTCTGGCCACTCTGTGAGGTGACATCTTTGTAAGGTGACCATATCTTTGAGGTTGGGAGAGGCGCTGTGACTAGATCTGCCCATGACACGTGAGTGGAGGTGGCACCTGCTGCTTTCAGCTGGAGCCTGTCAGGACCCACATGAGACCAGCCCAGGGTCCCCTCTCCCTTTGGCGTGGTGCCTACAAGGTTCAAGAGGGGGTGCTCCAGCTGCCCGGATCTCTGAGTGGCTCTGATGAGCAGAGCCCTGGTCAACTCATAAGGCTGAGTAACACAAAGGACAAGTCTTTGGTTTTCTTAGGCCACAGACAGGAGGGGGTGTGGCCAGGGCCGGAAACCTGCCTACATGGACTGCTCGAATTACTGTAAGGATTAACTGTGACCATGTGCAGAAAGCACCTGGCTCACAGCTGGTCTTGAAATGACAACTGTGTCCCCATGAAGCTTCAAATTTGGAGGACAAAGTCCCTCCTTCCCCAGCAAGGAAGTCAAATATCCCCAGCAGAAAGGATGCACACTCGTGCATACTGAGATGTCCGTGACGGGGAGCAGATCTTTCCCCCAAAGCCCTGTGGCTAGGAAGGCATGAGAACACTGAGGCTGCAGGCTCAGAGCCCGGAGCAGCAGTGGGAAGAGGCACAGGGAGCAGGCAGCACACCCCCATCCCCACCATGGAGACCCCCAGCGCAGAGGCACCTTCTTCACCACTTCGCAGGACTTCATATCAGAAAACAAACCCACAGAGCTGAGGAATCCCTGGATCCAGCTTCTGAGAGGGAGCATGAAGGGCAGCAGGGAGAGCTGGTCATGAAGCCGGGAAGCAAGGAGCAGGAGCTGGCAGGCAGCAGCGTGCCACACCCAGCCCAGCCTCCCGCAGGGGAAGGCAGAGCCCTCGCAGCCACCTCTCCAGGGCTTTCCCCTGGAATCCCCTCCAACTGGCTGCAGAGCCGGGGATCCAGCCCTAAGGACAAGAACAACCAGCCTTACTGCACAACCGCTGGGGGCTCGACCCTGGGCTCCACGTTCCACATCTACTACAGTCCACTCTTTGCCTTCCCAGCAAGTCCTGAGGGCACCATCCGCACCTCCCCCGTGTGGAAGGCTCTTCATTCTGTCATCTCTGAGGAGCTCCTAGCACGGCCCTTGGCAAGCTGCTGGCACACCACATATGTCATTTCCCAGACATGTGGGAAAGGCCACATGCTGCACGTGACACCCGGGGAGGCTGGGAAAACTCACCCAGCAGCCAGGAGCTGGGGCTTCTCCTCTGTAACAAGGCCTCTCAGAGAAGAAGCCTGGCGTGACTTATTCCCAACAGCTTAAATGACTGTTCAAATGCCAACAGCAGTCAGCTCCCATGGTCTGTGCTGGCTAGCTCTTAGATGAGAAGCAGGTCCTAGTGTGTACACTCATTGTGTGTGTGTGTGTGTGTGTGTGTGTGTGCATGCATGTGTGCCTGGGGTGCCAGTCATGTGGCCGTGCTCCCAACAGGAGGAAGACCCAAACACTACTGTCTGGTACCTCGTGTTTCCGATGATGCCGAGGGGCTCCCTTGAGGAGCCGTCCCCTGGCACACCGGTCTCTAGCGGGAGGATTCCCATTGATCGTGCATATCTGAAGGGCTCTGAGCCTTGAGCATCACGCCTGATACACAGTATGCACTTTATGATGCTTAGCAATTGTTCGGTGGCAACTGGGACCTGCTGCATCCGGGTCCTTCCAAAGAGGAGCAAAAGGACTCAGAAGGAATTGAGCACCTAGCTTATGTTAAGCATTTGGCATATATCTTCACAAAACCCCAGGACATGGCATTCTGATTATCCCCATTTTCAAGATGGTGAAACTGAGGCTCAGGGACATGTGGAAACTGGCCCGAGATCACAGAACAAGGAAATGTCAGAACACGATTTCAAACCCAGATCCAGCTCAGGGAAGATCACGTGCACATTTACTCCCCTGGCTCCTCATTTCCACCAGGAGGAAGTGTCATGATGAATCTAGTCGGCCTCTTCACCCTGTCCCCCTTGCTTCTCGGATGGTGGTGGCAGATGGCAGTGGCCACAGCATCCATTCACCTGGTGGCCTGAGCCTGTGACCCTCTGTGTGGCTGACCAGGTTTGCATAATCAGGGTCCACTTGGAGACCCAAAACTTCACACACAAGTCCCCGGGACTGGGGACCTGCAGGCAAGAGCAGGCCACCAGCACTTTGGTTTCCTGCCCTGACTGAGGCCTAACCCAGCTTTGCAGAGACCTAAACTATGCACACCATTGGGCTTTCCCTGTTGGTGAACAAGTCTGTTGGTTGTGTTTTTTCATAGAGCCTGTGTTCCCCATAACTCGTTGCATAAATGGGAACAGGCCAGAGGATGGTTTTCCTCTGTGCCAGGAGCCTTAGCTGGAAACACTCAAGTGGCCAAGGGCCAGAGTCATAGGAGGCTTCCTCACGCACATCTCGGTATCCAGGCTGAAACATTCTCAGGCTGGACTCGGCTGGACTGTTCACCGAGCGCCCACATGTGGCCTCTTCCTATGGCATGGGCTTCTCCCAGAGTGGCGGCTGGGTTCCAAGAAGAAACTTCTTGCTTCCCGAAAGCAAGAGTGAGCTTTCCAACAGAATCAGCAAAAGCTGCATGGCCGTTTCTGAAACTAGCCCTGAAAGTCACAAAGAATCACCCCCGCTGCTTCCATTAACGTCAAGCAACTCATAAGGCCAGCCCAGACCTAAGGGAGGGGAATTAGACCCAGCTCTTGTCGGGGAGTATCCAGTTCCCATGGCCTGAGAGTATGTGGGTGGGAGACAGGCCACTGCCGTCCTTGGAGAAATACTGCCTGCCGTACCCCGGAAGGGAAGAAGTGTGATTAGTCAGATATGGGGACCAGAGCCCTCTCCTCTTATAACAGTGCTCCTGATAGCTCTACTACCCTGCTCTGACCAGGGAGCACCTCAAACAGAGGGGCAGTCGCTCAGCTGGACCAGGAGGCACTGGACCCCCTGTAGTGTCACCAGTCCCGAGAAATGGGCGTTGGAAGGCTGGAGCTTCATTCTGCCCAGACAAGGAAAACACACGCTGGCAGAGAAGGAAGTGAGCACAGCTCTTGCAGCACAGTTCTACCAGCAAGTCTGGGCAGGTACCCTCCTTCATCCTTCAAAGTGGCATGTGCTCCTGACTTCAGTGTGCACCACGGCAGCCTCCAGGGCCAGCACGTCAGAGGAAAGATGCTCTAGTCCTCAGCAGAGCCATGGCCTTCCAGCAGCCAAGGGCCCTGGCCAGCCCCTAAAAAACACCAAAAACCAAGGCGCATCCCAGGGTAGGGTGGACACATCTCTTGCCTGGGGGTCCTCTGTCTCTTCTCCGATTTCTCCAGGGAAAGCAAATACCTGACTTGGGAACTGGAGCCTTGTCCCATCCAGACCACCTTTGACCCACACGAACGCAGCCATTGTCTCTCCCTGTCACATTTATCTCAGATTGAAGACCTATCTTCAAGACTTCTGGAAAGACCCTATCCTTTTGTGTAAGAAGCCTCATGAGAAAGAACTTACTGGAAGGAACGAAGAGAGGAGATGAGCGAGCTTGCTTCAGTGGCTGCCGCACATCCCCGTCAGAAGAGACGAGGTGGCATCAGGAGCCCCTCAGAGCCTTAGAGCATGGACGTTCTGCTCTGGACTTGTGGCTGAATGAGAGGAGCCATTTCTCCTTCTTCTCCAGGGCTGTGCTTGGGGCCAGGGTCTCATAACAGCAATCAGGAGAGTCCCGGGCTCTCGGCAGGGAGCCAGAACCCCCAGCATCCAAAACAGGGAAGAAGGAGCTGAGAACATGGGGTGTGGGAATGGCGGTGGGGAGCTCACCTCCACAGAGAGGAGCAGACACTGCAGGTCAGCTGCATGAACTGTGCTCACCACCACATGGGGGACATGCCCTGGGGACTGCCCAAACTACTGACGGCAGGAGAGGCAAGAGAGCCACGACCTCGCAAAAAGGAGACGACCCGAAGAAACGCTATGGTGATTGTGACCCTATATTTAAAAGCAGGCTGGTCAGGTCTGGGGGGAACACAGCTCACACTGAGTTTTAATGGCACTTTAAATCAATAACAGAAAACATGTTCCAAATCAGCACACAACTCATTACCTAATGAAAACACAAACACGGCCATCACAGGATCAGAGGACGCAGAAATCACTGTGGGACGGAGAAAACTGAGTGGGTTTTATGGATGCAAGGGCTGAGCTCAGTGACCATAAAATGGAAAAGCTCAAGAGATATGGGGTGTGAGCGTGGAGTGGTGAGCACTAGACTGGAGCACACAAGGTCTGAACTTGAACCCCCATGGGGTCCTACTCGGAGCCTCAGCTCACTCCTGGGAGGAATGCACAGGCCGCATTGAGTCCCGTTAAGGCCATGCATCTCTAGCCCTGCATGATTCTCCAGAAGCAGCAAGGACATGGCCAGGAGCCCCTTGCCTTGTTGACCCTCCAGCCATGGCCCCTGATTGTGGAGAGAATGTCTCTGCCCAGCTTCAGGGGTGGACGGGGGTTGTCCTACAGATGCCTGAGCTTGCCTCCTTGAGTACCAAAGAATGGTGGCTTCAACCTTTCCCGGAAGAAGCATCTCATTTCAAATTCCTCCCAATTCCAGTCAAAATTCTTGTGATGGTCATTAAAATTACATGAGTGACTTCATGCAATTTTAATGTTCTCTACCAACAAATTCTGCAGGAGAAATCCCCCCAGGCGTCGCCATTGATCATTCTAAGTAGATACAACAAAGCGTTTCAAGACAGGAGTTTTAACCGGAAAGAAAATGAAATGAATATTTCATTTATGATAGGTCATCTGGTCAGGAATTTTTTCTAATTTTTTCGTTAAAAAATCAAACAACTAAATCCAGCCTCTTGTAAAGGCATTGACCAAGCAGATACCAACCTCTTAGATTTATAAAACATTCTTTCAACCAAGTTTCCTTGTAAGAACTGATCAGGATTTACCAGTCAATAACCTCTAAAACAGTTTTGCCAACCAAGTGAGTTAATTTGGTCATGCACTTCTTGAAGATAGATGCCCTCATAATGTTCTTCTTGTCCCCAGATCTCTCACTGCTACTAGCCTAATATCCCCACAACTCAGCAGCCATGAATCAAATGCTTGCACCTGGAAATTGAGAACCTCTCAGAAGATTCCAGGAGAACCCAGAAGCATTACAAAGCCTAGATCCAGGTGAATTCAAGCCAAAATGTTAACGAGTAAAGAGGACTGGATGTGCTCTTGCTGTCCAGTGAAGAATCTGGCCGGCCTTTGTCCCTGGTTCCTAGGAGGTAGCTTCTAATTTCTGAATGATTGGAGTGTCTTTGCTACTTACGGTGCAATTAGTGCCGAGTTTATGCTAAGGAGATGACTCAGGGTGGGGGCTGGCCAGGCCAGAAAGACCAAGAGTGTTGGGACTCGAGCTACATGACATCAGCCCAACCTCCAGGGGAGGGAGAGAGATGGAGATCAAGCCCAGTCATGTAGCCAGTGATTCCATCAACCATGCTTACGGAACGAAACACCAATAGAAGTTCTGGATGCTGAGGCTCAAGTGAGCCCTGATTGGTGATGCTCATCAGTGTGCCAGGAGGGTGCCACATCCCAAGGTCACCGAAGCATCACATCTTGGACCCTCCCAGACTTTCCCTTCTGTGTCTCTTCATTGGGCTGATCTTGATTTGTGTCCTTTATAATAAAACTGTGATCATGAGAATAGTGCTTTCCTGAGTTTTGTGAGCCTTTCTAGTGAATTATTAAAGCTGAGGGGATAGTGAGAATTCCCATATTTGTAGCCAATCGGTCAGAAGTGAAGATGGCCTGGGACCCCAGAGCTTGTGGCTGGTGTCTGAAGGGAGAGCAGTCTTGTGAAGGACGGTGCCCTTAACCTGCCGAGTATGCGCTAACTCCAAGTAGTCAGCGTCAGGATGGCCCTGCAGCTGTGCCTCCAACTGGCTTACCTTCACACTAAGGGGCTGTGGGGAGGCACAATTTCTTAGCCCAAATTGGTGACTAATCATGTGGGGAGAGGGGCTGAAGACCCCATTACAGGTCCAAAGAGCAGGTCTTTGGCGTTTAGTGTGTAGTAGGCAGAATTCTGAGATGGTCCCCAGGATTCCCGTGCCTGGTGTCCGCACCCAGTATGATCCTCCCCCCATGAGCATGAGGCGGCACTGTGAATACGGGGATTTCACTCCTATGATTAGGCTATGATATATAACATCACGATTTCAGCCTTGTGAAACTCTGAGTAGAGAACCCCGTTCAGCCGCGCCCAAACTTCTGACCTATAGGCACCATGAGAGGATAAATGGGTGTTGTTTTAGGACACTAGGTTTGTGGCAATTTGTTATGCAGCAATAGGAAACTAATATGAGGGGAAATCTGTACTGGTAGGGGAAGCAGGAGGGTATCAAACGCAAACTTTGCCAGTGTCAAAGGTGATCTAGCTGCAAATTCTGTCCAGCCAAAGACAGAGAGGTGGTCTGAGAGGAGAGCCATCAGAAGGTGAGAGAGGCGTGAAACCATCTGCTAGGGTGGGAACGTAAAGGAACTCTTGGGTCAGAGGGAAGATGTTCGGCCCCAAAAGAAGTTTGATTTCTGTCTTCAAACCCTGGATGAGCTATCCCGTGTCAGAAGTATTAGATGTGCCCAAATGGCTGGAGGCACAGATGGATGTGGTCTCAACATAAGGAAGAGGTTCTCACACCCCAAGATGCCTAGCAATGGAGTGCTACCTTATTATTTAGACTCCTAATTCAGTTAAAATTTCTAATTCATTCCAAGGACACAACATACAATTGAATTAAATTAGAAATAGGAGAAATCAAGGCAAACAAGCAGAGACTGGAAAACGAATAGGTGGAGAGATGATACAAATCATGGCGGTGGGGGGATTCAAAGCTCCCCCAGCCCACAGCCTCTGTGACTCTACATTGAAATGTCACTTCAAAGAGTCAGTACCACCTCAGCTGATTGAGGCTAAGGCTGTGGGGGTGATCTGAGATGGTATTGTGCCAGGGACAAGGTGACACCTGAATCCTGCCCTCCTTGCAAGCCTCCCAAAGGAAAAGCATGAACCAAGGAAAGAGAAGATGCCAGCACACTCTAGGCTTTATTGCCAAACCTCAGGCAGAATTCTGCCAGGCATGACTGCCCCCTGTCGAACACTCTCTTACCGAAGCAGGGGTTTCCTGACAGCCTAACGCCAAATCACGCTAAACACCTACTCTAATCACTTCACTCCAAAACAAAAGCCTGAGGCTAGGACCTCATCACTTCTAATTTGAGAAAAGGCTATTCCCGCCAGGGAAAAGCAGAAGCGAGTCAATAGACCAAAGCAAGCCAGGAAAGGAACCCAATGCCCGGAGGGAGCTGACCTAGGCCACCCACTCCAGACCTTTCTCCAGCCAGGGAGAGCCAGTCTGGACTGTCTGTCATCCTGGGGTGTCCTCTGACTGTTTGATGGAAGTTCTCTTCGCTTCTCTGCAGGATGAGCTCCTCCACTTCCTGACTCCCATGGCACCAGCTTTCCTGCTTGATTTGCTCATTTAGTTGGAGCACATCCACCAGCAGCTCCCTGAGAAAAGGCAGCAGAGGTCAGTTTTAAACCTCCCCTGGCTGACGTAGCATTCGTCTTCCTTCCTCTTTGATTGGTGTTTTACTGAGTGAAGAATTCCAAGATGGGACTATTTTTCTCAGAGCGTGAAAGCATTGCTCCACTGTCCACTGCTTTCTTAGATGGCTCTTGAGAAGCCTGAAGACATTCTGATTACTGGTCCCTGTACAGGGTCCATTTTTTCTGTTTTTTTCTTATTCCTAGCACTGGATGCCTTCTCAGAGGACCCTTTCAATCTGGAAATTCATGTCTTTCAGCTCTAAAATTTCTTCCTTGAAGCATTTCTACCAGTTCCCTGTTCTCTCCTCTCCACACCCAGGCTGGGTGGGTGACCCAAGGGGTGGTGGTGAAGGTCGTAAGCAGCAGGCTCGCATGCTGTGTACTTCTGAACCCCACCCAAGCGTTGGGGCAGGGAGCACCTGCTTTTCCCAGCCTTGGTTCCCGGGGATCAGGGCCTTCCTTTCCAGAAGCATTCCCTGAGCAGAAAACAGTAGGCTCATCCCCTCACCCCAAACCTGCCCAGAGCCAGTGGGAGAGCAAGGCTCAGCAGGACTTGGACTCATCTCCTCGCTGCATCCCTGCCACCAGTGCGGCCTGAATTCACCCAGGCCACCGCGGCTTCCTCGGGCAAACCCCATCGCCCCTTCTCCCCATCCCTGCGCCTGTTTGTACCTCCCACCGGACTTCTATTATAAATAACTTCCTCCCCCCCATCCCCCCAACCCTGTTGTCTCTGTGCTTTCTTTCTGAAACTTGTGTTGGCTGGATGCTGGACCTCAGGAACCAATTGTCTAATTTTACCTTTTCTTCCCAATTTCTCAACTCTGTCTTTTCGTACCGCTGCCCGGGAGATTTCTGAAACTTTATCCCCAACACTTCTATGAAATTTTAAATTCCTGCTGTCGTATCTTTAATCTACAACAATTCTTTCTTGCTCTCTGACTTTTCCTTTCACAGAGCAGCCTCTTCTTGTTTGGGGAAAGCAATACTTTGTCTATTTAATTGTAGTGGGTTCTACATTTTCTTCTGCTTCCCACCATATCTTTGTACCCTTTCTTTTCCCTGTGGTTTTTGTTTGCTTTTGTTTTGAATTCTTGCTATTGGTTTTTTCTCTTGTTCCTGTTAGAAGCATTCCTCAAATGCCTGATGGCTTCCGGCTGCCCATAATCCAGCTTGAGGCACTCAGAAGCTGGCTAGAAGCACAGTGTGGAAGGACTAAGCTTACCAGCTGAGGAGTGACAAGGGTCCCATCGGCTTTTTCACTACTGAAGAATACAGAGTTTTTCTTTTCTTCAGTGCATGTTGCACACAAGAACTGCTGCCCCAAAGACGGCTGGACTTCTGTCTACACTGTGGTGGGAGCGGCTGTCCACGCCCCTTTGGCTTGGCCAGGCAAAAGACAGCTGCAGTTTTCATGTGCCGTGACAAAGATGTGTGAGGAAAAATGATCCCTCTGTGCTGCCTTCTCCCGGCCTCTCAAATTTCAGCCTGTTGAACTATTCAATGCACGGTAAATGCCATCAAGAGAGCCGAGCACCAGCCACAAGGCAGCGCAGCCATCCCTCTGATCCTCCCAAGAACCCTCCCTGAGGACCATCTGTGACTCCATCTTCAGAGGAGGATACAGAAGCCCCGACTTGGGTCTGACACCAAAGCCTGGGTTCGTGCCATGGCTGGCCCTCACCTTACCCTGTGGAATTTACTTGTGTTCTTCAAAAAGAATGGGGTTCCCGGGGAGACAGGGCACCAGCATTCCATGTGGAACTGCCCGACAGGGTGAGAAGGGCACAGAGAGAAGACCCCAGAAGATGCTGCTTCTCCTGCTTGGCTGTCTCCTGCCTGCCGCCAACGGGAGGAGCTGTTTCCACTGCTGGCCAGAACTGCCAGCCTTGATAGACTACGACCTGCAGATTCTTTGGGGCACTCCAGGGCCCCCCGCAGAGCTCTCCCAGAGCCTCCACTCCCTGTTCCTGGAGGCTCATGACTCCCCGGAAGCCTGGTATCTTGGTGAGGCACAGCCCGGAGACGAGGCAGGGAGGCTGGCTCTGCACCTGGCCTGGGGTCTTCCTCCCCTGACTTCCCTTTGTCCTGCATCCCAATCTCAGATGAGGATCATCTGGAGGAAGAAACAGCCAAATTGTTCGATCACGTAGATCAAGCCATTAAGAAGTTGCGAGATGGTGAGGAAGCCGCGTGTCCAGGGCCCAGGGCTTGGGTTAAGAATGCCCGGCTGAGGGGCGTTCCCCAGGACCCCGTTGGCCTGGGTGGGGAGACGGATGCAGAGTCTCTCTGGGTGCTGCACGGAGTTTCTGTTTAGGAAAACTGGTTTGAATTCCCCACCTTGAGAAAGTTACGTGATTGATTCCACCTGTGAAATGTGGGTGATTAAACGCACCCTGTCCCTCCTACTCCACCCAGATAAACCGTTACTTCTGGAAGAGATTCGAGTCCATAAGCAGCTGTTCTGCGAGAGGCTGGATGAAGTATCCGAGGAGCTGATGGAGAAGGGTGAGAGGTGGGGCTGGCCCCTGCCCACGGCCCGGCCCCCTCACCGCCCAGCCCTCCACCTCCCCAAAGCCTCGAGGAGAGCAGAGTCCAATCTGTGGCCCCCTTCCAGGCCCCTCCCCCAGGAGCCCCATCCCTGCCCCCTACTGGGCACCTGTCCGTACCTTCCCCAGCTCCACCTCCTGCTCACACCCTGACCCCTCCCGGCTCTGTCTGCCTCCCCCCGGCGCCTCAGTTTCTCTACCGTCTCACCCTCCCGGGCAGCCTGCAATACATCCTGTGGTGAGTATCTCTGCGGACGGGGCCTGGGCAAAGGGTGAGGGGCGCCTGGACCTCTCTAAGGTTCCTGCCCATCCTCTCACAGACCTACACTTCCCACGGGAGGTCATCAACTGTGCCAACTGCAGGACACACTTCCTCACCTGCAAGGACCCCACCCTCTGCCCAGGTCAGTGGTCCATCCGGCCACCTGCTTCCCCCACTCCACCCCCAGGCCCATTGTTGTCTCTATCTGAACTGTCTTCCTCCTCTGCCCAGCCCTGACCTCTTCCTGCTCTCCATCCTCACTGGTGAAGGTAGCCCCTTCTGGGATCTCTCAATTCCACGTGTCCAGCCTCAGAGCCATAGGGCCACCTGCCTCCAGGACATCTCCACTGGAGGTCCTCAGGTCCTCAAAGCCAGCATGCCTGGAGACATGTCCCAGCCCATCACCACCCCAAAATCTGCTCTCCCCTGGGGACCCCTCAGCAAACAGCCCCACTCACGCCCTCAACCTCCTAAACCAGGAATCTCCCTCCCCCTTACTCAGCACACATAATCACCAAGTCTTCCTAAATGATTCTTAAATATGTTGCCATATTTTCATCCCAATGTCCACCACTCTTCTCCAGGCATCTTCATGTCACCTGGATTATGGCAACATCTCCTAGCTGGTCTTCCTGCCCCTCCTGGCCACATCTTCCTCAGCAACCAAAGAACTTTCTCAAGGAGCAAATCCTAGCTATAACACTCCCTCTTTATAACCTTCAGTGGCTCCCAATTGCCCCCAGACAAAGCGCACCCTCCCGGAAGGCCCCGTGTGAGCTGTCTCTGCTGACCTCCCACCGCCCCTGACTCCCCAGCCACACTGAGCTGCTGACACACTAGACACCTTCATGCTTCTGTCCTTGAACATCGTGTCTGCTGCCTGGAACACAGTTTTGCCTCTTGACCCTCTGAACTGAACTCCTACTTGTCTTTCAAAGTCCAGCCGGAAGTCCTGTTGCCCAGGAAGCTTTCCCCCACCAGCTCCCACCCACCCCCTAAGGCTTATCAGCCCCCTCGTGACCACTTCTCCTCTGCCCTGTCCCCTTCCCTGGGACAGCACACCGTGACTGTTTGCCTGTCTCCCTCCTAGAGAGCAGGGCCCTGTCTCACTCGTCTCTAAAGTATTCCGGGCACACTGTAGGTGCCCAGTAAGTGTTTGCAGGCGAGTGACTGAGTGAGCAAGTAAAAGAAGAGAAGAATGTGGCCAGCTCTCTGAGCCAGGACGGCGCTGACTGTTCCCCTAACGCCTGGCTCCCCTTTCACACCCCCAGCCGTGACCAGGAGGACCCTCGTGTGGGCTGTGAGCCTCGGCGTTGCTCTGCCCCTGGCAGCCATAGCTGGAGGTGGGTGAGTGACTTCTCCAAGCCCCAGCGTCCCTGAGGAAGACACAGCTACTCCTTGACTGACCCAGCTCCGCCCTGTTTCCTGGCCCAGATGTTACGTTTGCTGGCGCAAAAAGAAGAAGAAGAAGAGGGCAGAAGAGGTACTAGGCAAGGGGACCCCTGCAGGAATCCACGGCCCCACAGAGGGAATGCCACGTCTGCCTTGGGGGTAGGAAGGCTGGAGGCCCCAGCTCCGGCTCCTGGAGTCTGACATCCAGAACAGAGTAGGATCCAGGGTCAGGACTCACAAGGGCCACCCATCAGCCTGCCAGTGTGAGCAGACTCAGCGGGGGCGAGGGGCCCAGGACACAGCAGCTGCCGAGCTCTGGGTCCCTACCAGATGCACAAAGTGTCCTCCGCCCATAGCTGCCATTGTCCCTCTGCAGACTCACTCTCCACTCTTTGCCACCCTGCTCCCTGACCCGTACAGGCTACCCACATGGCCCCTTTGGCCTCAGCTCCTGGTTGGGTTTGGCCAGCTGGAGGTCAGGGGGTCAGAGGCGAGGCCCCGCAGGGGTCAGGGTTGGAAAGCCAGCTTCTTCTGTCTCAGCAGGGACCTGGCAGCCCACTCATCTCCCACAACTGAGCAGAGGCCGCAGTTGCTGTTAGGAAGCTCTCTCGTCTCTGGGTTCCGGTAACTTTCCCTCCCCTGACCCCTCCTACCTGGGGTGGTAACAGCTCTGAAGTTCCGAGGCCCAGGAGATCGCACATTCTCTTGCGGTTTCCCTGCGCCCGTGCCTTGTAAATGTCCGTCATTAAAACACCCTCCTAACTTTCTGATGGACTGTGCCATCTCCTTCCTGCTGGGCCCTGGGCAAACTCGGCCAGCACTCTGGTCTTCCCCACGTGGTCCCGTGGGACTGTTCCATCTCCTCACCCTCCCCCACTGGTCCCCACCCTTCCCTTCCAGAAACACCACTCTGCCACTCTCCTGGTCCCAGCAGCGGTGGCAGCATAGGCTCTCAACAGCCTCACCTAATTCCAACACCAGAGACGACGGCAGGGGTGGCCTGGGTCCCTCGAGGGGTCCCTGTGTCTGAGTGTGGAGCAGAGGCAGCAAGACACCAGCTGAAGGCCCCAGCTAGAGCAGGGAGTGGCAGAAGAGCACAGGAAACAGGCTCCAGTCACAGTAACAGCAGAGCTCACCCGCGTCCTAGCCAAGATGTCACACTGAGGTCCCCAGGGGGTCATTGGTGCTGCTGGCAATGAAGTTCCCCTGGCTCTGCCTGTGGGAAGACTTTGCACCCTCTTCCTCCATCTCCCTCCACTTCCCTTTCCTTCTTGGCCCCTGAGGCCACCAGGTTAAATGGAATCCCCTTGTCCCCCAGGCCCAGCCTGGCACCTTCCCCTCAACCCCGTGCCCCACTCACAGATTCTCCCAGCCTCTCGGCCTCAGCCCAGGCTCTCCCCTGAGACTAAATGGAACCTCTCCAGCAAACTTGAGCCACCAGGTCCAGGGCCCTGGTCAGCAGGTCAGCTCCTGGGGGCTGAGGGAAGCGGGCCTGAGGCTAGAGCTGTGGACAGGCAGCCCAGAACCTGGACTCAAATCCTGGTTCTGACAATAAGGCTCTGGGTTGCCCCCTCTGCATCCAGTTTCCCCATCTGAGCATGGAGACAGGGATGCAATGCTGTGGCCACGCTGGTATACCCTGACCCTCGAACCCACTGGGTTCATATTTGCCATCCCATATTTGCTCATGCTGTGGGTCCAGATTCTACATGCTAGTTCCCCTCTCCTCCTGCAGTCCATGGAAATCCTCCCAGGACCCATGGGCTAGCTCCTCAACAAGACCTCGTGTGTCCCTAGGCCCTGCTGCTACTCCCCCTGGAGCTGGCGGCCAGGCCGGAAGCAGGCTGACTTCAGCAGCAGCATCCCATCCCGCTGGAAGGGCCACTCCTTGGGCAGGGGCAGGGGCACTGCAGGAGACCCAAACAAGACGTAAACAGACCATAAACCACAGCCAGGGGAGGGAGCACTGTGACTGTCAGCGGCCATGGGTGCCCAGCTACAAGCATCTCCAGCTCCCCCAGCGGGGGATCCGGGAAGGCCTCCCTGAGGTGACGTCTTCAACTGCAGAGAGGCTGGGGAAGGCAGGGAGGGAGGGAGGAGCATTTCATTGAAGGCTCAGGGTTGCAGCGGAGGTATGAGAGATCCTGATAGGGTCGAGCAACTCCAAGAAATGCGGTGTGGCTGGAGGGAGAGGGCCGGGTGAGACGTGGTGAGAGGTGAGGCCCGCGGAGGCTCACGAGCCTGTGCAGGCCTGAAGGGAGCCCGAGAGAAGAGCCCGGGACAGCAGGCAGCAGGGAGGGCTGCGGGAGAGGCAGTGGGGTGTTTGCCAGTAGCAGGCCCGAGCCCCGGGGAGAGGACAGAGACACAGAGCGGAGAAGGGCGGGTGCTCCCTGAGCAGATGTGGCTCCAGGGGCTGGGAGCTGAAGCACCCCTTCCCCCCAGCCCCGCAGACCCGCCCGCCTCACAAAGCTGGGGAGGGGTCCACAGCTGTAAGGCGTTTTGGAAAGCAGAAAGCACCCCAAGGACATAGCCGTCGCTATATGGTGAGGATGAGCTCGTAACCATTCCGGGTGACGGGGCCAGAGACCCCAGGCGCTGGTCATGGACGTCCAGCAGACTGGTTCTCCCCACACGTCTGTGAAAGCTGGCTGCCACCCAGGACCTAGGAAAGGCCAGGCCTCGTGTGGAGATGTCATTTTCCTACTTGTATTTAAATCGGGACTTAGACCCTCCCCTCAAAAGTACCCAGAGCAACTGTTCTCTGATGCATGCAGTAAAAATAGGAAAGCCTGGGTATGATTCATGAGAAGTGTGAGTTGGTGTGTTTGTATGCATGCATCTCTTATCAACAGATTTTTATTTGTGGGCATATTTGCATGAAAACTCGCTATTGAATCCTGCTAGAGCAGGAAGATTAGGGAATTCTGAGTCAGGTAAACCTTGGTCAAGGTATTGGCTCTGGGGGACTTCTGCTTCCAGTTACGACGGAGCGGCTCGTCGCACAACACTCCACCAAGGGCAACCAAACGTAAATATGTCACAAGTGCGAAACAAAACCAGAAGTCCTGGCACAGAAGAGGTAGGGCCAGTGGGTCCACGGTCCCAGCAGGCAGGCGGGCGCTGTGCGGCCAGCCCATGCTCCGCGGCGCGGCCCCAGCTGCGGGGAGCTGCAGAGGCACAGGAGGAGAGCCCTGGGGGCTGGGCTGGGGACCACCTGGAAGTTCTGAGAAACCTACAGAGCATGCAGCATCGTCATGAGAATAAGAGGGAGAATTGGGAGCTCCAGCTTGCTCATGCACAACATGAGGGTCCAGATGGCTGAGCAGGGAGGCGCAGAGACTCAGGCACACCGTGGCCGTCTCCTCTCCCACCCTCCCTGTGCACATCCAGGCTTGAGCAGCACAAGGCTACAGACAAAGAAATCAGGCAAAAGATCTGAACTGCAATTGATCAGAGATTCATGTGCTGGGGAAATAAAAATTGGAGTTCACAACCCACACAGAAAGACCAGCTTTGACAAACATCCAGGGGATTGGTTGGAAAGGCAATAGCCTAAATGAGGGGGATTGCCAGATGCAGACCAATCTTTACAAGTGTGGAGCCTTGGCAAAATCAGAGACCGATTCTTCCTCCCCATCACTGCTGGAGCATGAAGTGAATATTTGCTGAAGGAAAATAATATCGCCTAGAGCCACGGCTGTATTTCATTTACAATAGCCAGTATTCAAACAAATATTAACAGAAATACCAAAAACAGAATCAGGGGGAAAAGAAAACAATAGAAACAAACCTACGAGTGATGCAGATGTCAGTTATCTGATGTAAATTTTAAAATAACGGCGATTGATGCATCCCAAAATAATTTTTCCAGCTTTATTGAGATAAAATTGACATACAACATTGTGTTAGTCTAAGGGGTACAATGTGTCGATTTGATGCACTTACACATTACCAATGGTTACCGCCATAGCGTTAGCTATTATCTCCATCACCTCACATAATTACTGTTTCTTTTTTGTGGTGAGAACATTTAGGGTCCAGTCTCAGCAATTTGCAACTATCGAATGCAGTATTGTTAAGTATAATCACCATACGGTACCTTAGATCTCCAGAACTTATTCATCTCATAATTGGAAGTTTATGCCCTCCTACCAACATCTCCCCATTTCTCCCACCCCCCCAGCCCCTAACAAGCACCATTCTACTCTCTGTTTCTATGCATTTGGCTTTTTTAGATTCCACACGAAAGTGAGATCATACAGTATTTGTCTTTCTCTGACTTATTTTTCACTTAGCATAAAGCCCTCAAGATCCATCCATGTTGTTGCAAATGGCAGGATTTCCTCTTTCTCCGGGCTGAATAATATTCCATTATATATATAATGTCGTCCTTACCCATTCATCTGTTGACAGACACTTAGGTTGTTTCCATGTCTTGGATACTGTGAATAATGCTGCAATGAACACAAGAGCGTAGATAGCTCTTCAAGAGCGTGTTTTCATTTCCTTTGGATATATGCCCAGAAATGGGACTGCTAGATCTTATGGTAGTTCTATTTTTAATTTTTTGAGGAATCTGCATACTGTTTTCCATGGTGGCTGCACCGGTTTATATTCCCTCTAACAATGCACAGAGTTCCCTTTTCTCCATGTCCTCACCAATACTTGTTACCTCTTGTTTTTCCATCATGGTCATTCTAACAGGTGTGAGGTGATGTCTCACTGTGTTTTTGATTTCCGTTTCCCTGATAATAAGTGATGTTGAACATCTTTTCATATACCAATTGGCGATTTGTATGTCTTCTTTGGGAAAATGCCTATTCTAATCCTCTGCCCACTTTTTAATCAGATTGTTCAGTTTTTTCCTATTGAGTTGTATGAGTTCTTTGTATATTTTGGATATTAATCCCCTATTAGACATATGATTTTCAAATATTTTCTCCCATTCCATGGGCTGCTTTTCATTTCGTCAGTCGTTTCTTTTGCCATGCAGAAGCTTTTTAGTTTGATGTCGTCCCACTTGTTTATTTTTGTTTTTGTGGCTTTTTCTTTTGATGTCAAATCCAAAAAGATCATTGCCAAGACCAATGTCAAAGAGCTTTTTCCTTATGTTTTCTTCTAGGAGTTTTACAATTTCAGGCCTTATGTTTAAGTCTTTAGTACATTTTGAGTTAACTTTTGTGAGTGGTGGAAAATAGGAGTCCAATTTCATTCTCCCGGTTATCCAGTTTTCCCAACACCATATATGGAAGAGAATATCCTTTCTGCGTTGAGAATTTTTGGCTCCCTTGTCAAATATTGGCTGACCACATATGTGCAAGAGTCTGTTTCTGGGCTCTCAATTCTGTTCCATTGGTCTGTGTGTCTGTTTTCATGTCAATACCACACTGTTTTGATGACTATAGCTTTGAAGTATAGTTTGAAATCAGGAAGTGAGATGCCTCCAGCTTTGTTCTTTCTCAGGATTGCTTTGGCTGTTCTGGGTCTTTTGCAGTTCCATACAAATTTTTGGACTGTTTTTTCTAGTGGAAAATGCTGTTGTAATTTTGACAGGGATTGCATTGCATCTATAGATGGCTTTGGATAGTATGGACTTTTTAATAATGTTAATTCTTCCAATAAATGAACATGGTATGTCTTTCCATTTATTTGTGTCTTCTTCAATCTCTTCCACCAAAGTTTTATAGTTGTTTATAGTGTATATAGTTTATAACGTATAGATATTTCACTTCCTTGGTTAAATGTATTCCTAAGTATTTGATTGTTTTTGATGCTATTGTAAATGGGATCTTTTTATTTATTTCTTTTTCAGATATATCACTTTTAATATATAGACACACAACAGATTTCTGCATGTTGATTTTGTATTCTGAAACTTTACTGAATTCATTGATTAGTTCTAAACGCTTTTTGGCAGAATCTTTAGGACTTTCTATATATAAGATCATATCATCTGTAAACAAAGACAATTTTACTACTTCCTTTCTGATTTGAATGCCTTTATTTCTTTTCTGCATGATTGTTCTGGCTAGTACTTCAGTACTATGTTGAATAAAAGTGATGAGTGCAGGCATCCTGTTGTTCTTGATCTTGGAGGAAATGCTTTCAGCCTTTCACCTTTGAGTATGGTGTTATATGTGGGCTTGTCATATATGGCCTATATTATGTTGAAGTATGTTCCTTCTGCCCAATTTGTTTTAGTGTTTTTATCATGGAAGGATGCTGTATTTTGTCAAGTGCTTTTTGTGTATCTATTGAGATGATCATATGATTTTTATCTTTCATTCTATTAATGTGGTGCATCACGTTGATTGACTTGCATATTTTGAACCATCCCTGCATCCCAGGGGTAAATCCTGCTCGATCATAGTACATGATCCTTTCAATATGGTGTTGAATTTTGTTTACTAATATTTTGTTGATAATGTTTGCATCTATATTTCATCAGAGATATTGGCCCGTAATTTTCTTTTCTTGTGGTATCCTTATCTGGCTTTGGTATAGGGTAATTCTGGCCTCAAGAAATGACCCATTAGTTTCATGAACTTGGATGTCTAAATCTCTCCCCAGGTTTGAGAAGTTCTCAACCATTATTTCCTTAAATAAGCTTTCTTCCCTTCCTCCCTCTCTTCTCCTTCAGAATGCCAGTGATGCGTACACTGGTTCTCCCCAGGAGACCCCATAGGCCTTCTTGATTCCTTTTCATTCTTTTTTTCTTTTTTGCCCCTCTTATTGGGTAATTTCAGTTGATCTGTCTTCAAGCTCACTGATTGTTCTACTTGGCCGAGTCTGTTGTTGAAACTCTTTATTGGATTTTTCAATTCAATTATTGTACTCTTCAGTTCTAAAATTTCTGTTTGGTTCATTTTTGTGTTTTCTATGTGTTTCTTGGACTTCTCATTTTGTTCTTGTATTGTTTTCCTGATTTCATTAAAGTGTTTATCTGTGTTCTCTTATGGCTCTCGGAGCATCTTTAGAACAGTCATTTTGAATTCTGTCAGGTAATGCATGGATCTCCATTTCTTTGGGGTCATTTACTGGAAGTTTGCTTTGTTCCTTTGGTGCTGTCATGGTTCCCTGATTCTTTATGAGTCCTATAGCCTGTGTAGGTGTTTGCTCATTTGAAGAAGGAGTCAGCTCTTCCAGATGTATGGACTGACTTCAGTAACGAAAGACCTTCATCGGGTGTGTGGGGGTCGGTGGGGAAGACATGCTGGAATGTGCTCTGACCCAAGTCTAATGGTGCAAGGCACCAAGTTTTGGGGTATGTAGTAGGACCAGATTTGGAAGAGAGGGAACAGGCATAGTGACTTATTGGCTCAGACCATTGGGATCCACAGCGTTGACAACAGTGTGGTCCTTAGCAAATGCAGCAGGGGTTCCGCAAGGCTGCAAGGCTTTTGGGGTCCTCAGCAGCACATCCTCATCCAGCGCCACCAGGTCCAGGTGATGTCACCCATGCAAAAGTAGTTAAGATGACTTTTCAACAAATGGTGCTGGAGCAATGGGTCATCTATAGGCATCTATGAGCCTGAACTTAAGTCTCACACATTGTTACAAAAATTAACTCCAAATCGATCATGGGGTTAAATGTAAAATATAAAACTTTTAGTGTAAAACGTAGCAGAAAATTTTAAGAATCTAGAAGAAGAATTCTAAGTTGACACCAAAACACAATTCATGAAAGGAAAAGTTGATAAATTGAACTTCATCAAAATGAAAACTTTTGCTCTGTGAAAGACCCTGTTAAGAGGATGAAAAGACAGGCTACAGAGAAAAGCTGTACAAACCACATTTCTGGCAAAGGACTAATATCTAGAATATATACAGAATTCTACTTTTTTTAAAAAAGATTGGCACCTGGGCTAACAACTGTTGCCAATATTTTTTTTTCCTGCTTTATCTCCCCTCCGTACACAGTTGCATATCTTAGTTGCATGTCTTCCAGCTATGAGATGTGGGACGCCGCCTGAACGTGGCCTGACGAGCGGTGCCATGTCCGCGCCCAGGATCCGAACCCTGGGCCGCCACAGCGGAGCGCACGAACTTAACCACTCGGCCATGGAGCCAGCCCCTAGGATATATACAGAATTCTTAAAACTCAGCAGTAAAAGTCAAATAATACAATTAGAACATGTTCAAAAACTATGAGAGACATTTCATAGAGGAGGATATACAAGTGGGAAATAAGCACATGAAAAGATAACCAACATCATTAGATATTAGGAGAATGCCAGTGAAAGCCACAATGTGACACAAGCACACACCTATCAGAGTGTACACTGGCACTCTAACACCAACGATGTCAGGTGCTGCTGGGGACATGGAGCGAGCAGATCACATACGGTGCTGGAGAGAAGGTAAGACCGTACAGCCATACTCTGTGTGGGGTGGGGCATGGGGTGTGTGCACACATGCCCCCAGAATCTACAGGTTTCTAAGCACTTTCACTAGCAGGGTCGTAGGGTGGCCCTCCTCTTGGCCAGTATCCAGATGCCACGAACATTCCTGCTGATGAGCAGGGAAGTCTTGGAAAAAGGCCCTTTTTCAGGATCTGGCAATGTTCTTGTGTACTTCCAAGCCTGACTAGTCAGTCTGGAGCATCCTAGACAAGAGCCCCAGCTCCCAGCGGGGCTGCCCTCCACTCTCCCCTCCCAGCCGTCAGCAACACCTCCCAACCACAGCTCGGCCTGAATCTCCTGGTGTTGGTTTTCCAAATCTGCCATGTGCCCCCTACCTTCTATCTGTGGTCACACTGAGCCTCTCCCTCAAGGAAGCTCGTCTCATACTTGTCCTAGCTCCACCACACACCCGTCAGAGACTCTGCTGGGCAGGAGGAAAGCATCTGAAACTTCTCTAATTTCTATTCTATGAAGATACTTGTCGCTTTATCTCATTTAACCGTAACAACATGGAGTAAGCATTATAATCCCCTTTTCGCAGTTTGCAGTTGAAGAAATTGAGACCCAGTGAAGATGTTACTTACTCAGGCACGTCTTCTTTCCAAAGAGCATTCCAGACTTTTCCATGGAGTCTGAAAGCTGGAAAGTAGATGTGGAACCTGGGAACTGAGGTGAAGTCTTACCCTCCACCCTCGTGTTCCCGCCCAGCAACCATGATGTGTTGCCTCTGCAGGTGGTCGTTTTTAGCAACTAAAAGGATGAAATCTAGTCCTCTCACGCATGTTTCCTTTCTCCTGCCACTGCCTGGTTCACAATGGAAAATGCCCACAGCTTTTCTAAATCAATTTTCTGGTTTCTGTTTCTTACTCTCTCACTTATTGAGCACCTTCGGTTGCCAGGCACTGTGCTAGCTTCATTGCATAAATCATGCCTGGTCCCCAACGTAACCCCACGAGGATTAGGTTATTTTCCCATTAGGCGTCAGACCCAGCTCTGCTCCCATCAGCTGGCTCACTATAACGTGTGGACGTGTGTGGGTGGCATGCACTGGCAGACATACCCTCAGAATACACAAGATTCATAGAATATACATACATATGGTCATATCTCAGGCCAAGGCCCAGAGACGTTAAGTAGCCAAAGGTCTCCCAGCTGGTTCATGAGCCAAGATTTTAACCCCAGCCCATCAGCCTTCAAAGACCCTGTACTAAGCTTTCCTCCTGCTATCCTGACTTCAGAGCGAATCTGCTGCATGCAGGGGATCAGGAGGGGGCGCCAAAAAGATGCAGAGCTGTTTCGAGGGACTAGAACCTTAGCAGAAACGGGGCCGGTTATTGAGAAATGAAAATGTAACGCTCATCCTGTCAGAGGAAAGCCATCAGCAATCTATGGTGTTAGCTGATGGAACCTGCTTGACTAGGGTCCACCTCCTTGATGAAAGAGACGTCTAAACAGAGACAGGGGCATATCTTCACTTTTCTTTGCAGCTAAGGATCTGGATTTTTCTATGACTCAGGAAATTCAGAAGGCTTTCACGTACGTTCATAGTTCTGGGGTGGGCAATAGCCTTACCTTTACCAAAGTGCCCATGTGGACACATGGAGACCGCCAGACACTCCTGGAGACTGAGCGCATATTCCGCAAACAAGCAGCCTGCCAAAGGAAGGAAGCCCGTCGGAAGCTCCCGGAAGGAGCGGCCATACTTAGAGATGGTTCATTGCCTCCCCTCCCTGCTGCTGGCCGCAGGAATGGGGTCCTGCACGTCGCCCACCTGTTTTACATCACTGACATCTTTATGACCACGTTTTACATGAGAACGTGCCACCTTTCTCCCCTTCTCACCCCAGCTCTGCCTTCCTCTTGGGACCTCTTTCTTGTTTGTTGGCTTCAGTGTGATTTGTCAAATCTCCCTCTAACTGGGCAATGGGAATAACACCTGCATGTGTAGGGATGGGGCTGGAGGGCTACAAGCAATAGGAGGGTATCTCCAAGAGCGAATTGAGTCTGTTCTTGAGATTCCCATAAAAAGAAACTGAGATGTGGAGAGGTCAGCACTCAGCTGATTGGTAACAAACAGAACAAGGCGCCATCTCCTGGTCCAGAGCCCTTTCCATTGAGGCATGAGCCCTTCTTCGGGAGTGATGGAGTGTCATTCTCCATCTCCAAGCCATAGGAGCAAAGAACTCTAGGCCCAAAGGGCCCAGGGGGTGTTTCTTTCTGGAGTTACTGCTCTAGCTCCACCACTTTTTGAAGACAAAACTGAAAGGGATAAAATGACTCTGAGAAGAGGGATTTGTTTGAAGTTCTAGAACTTTCTGACTTCTGGGGACCAGTCCATGCTTGAGTGAGCTGAATGGTGAGGGAGGGAGGAGGCAATCTGGGAAGCAAATATCAACTCCATGGAACCAAGCAGTATTGAACATACCACTTACTGGTCAGCTACCATGTGCCAGGCAGGTGATTAACATTAGCCCTTTTTAATCTCCACCTTGACCACGTGAGCTGTGGACCCTTATCCCTATTTTGATGATGGGAAATCCAAGGTTCAGATAGGTTGGGTCACCTACTCAAAGTCACGTAGCTAGTCAATTAACAAGCTGGGTCTGTGCCAACCCAGAGCCCTTGTTCCTTCTAATGTACCACATTGCCTCCAGCGATGGCTCCCCAACAATGAGACAGCTGCCTCCAAGAGGCTGGCTGCTCACCCAGAAAGGGTCAGGCAGAGGGGAATGGACTCCAGGACTGTCAGCTCTCTCTGACTCTGACCCTCGGACACCATAGTTAGAAGCACAGATGCTGCACCCAGGTTATGAGGGTCCCATCCTGGCTCCATCACTCTCTAGCTGCATGATCCAGGGCAAGTTACTTAATCTGCTTACTGCTGACCCCCCAGAGAGACAGCCAAACAACGTACTGATCTAGCAAAGTCTGGTTTATTGCTCCTTGCAGTGAGGGGAGCCACAAGGAAGGGCAAAGGTGGGATACTTATAAGGTTTGGGTGGTCCGGTTCAGTGTAGCTCTTCCAAAGCATGGGACCTAACTGGCATTGTGCAAAATTCATGATACAATAGGATTGGTGGACACAGCAAGGAGGGGACTGTAAAACAAGTCCTTGGAGTGTAAACAGATATTTGATGAGCCCAGTTGAGCAATCCATTTTGCTTAGAAGAGACTACCCTCTTGAGGGAAAGTTGAATAGTCTATTACCCAGAAAAATGGATTTTCAGGAAGTTCTGAAACAAACCACAAAGTTATTTGCAACTTCACCTTCCTGGGCAAGAATGTCCTGCAGTAGCAAAGTCATGTTAGTGTCAAATGTCCAACAATAAAGTCACATTAGTGCAGACAGTAAGTTCTGGAGTGTGAATTATTTCAGTTCTTACTCCTGTTCCTCAGTGTTCTCATCAGCACAATGGGGAGAGTGGTGGCACCTCTTTTTTGGGGTTGCCGTGAGAAATAAGGTCATGTGTATAAAGACCTTAGACCAATACATGGCACTTGGTAAAGATATTAGTCTGCTCATGCTGCTGATATTGAATGTCTTAATCTCAAGTTCATGTGCTGATGTGCAGTCAGCCAATCAGACATCAGTGCTCGCAGCTAGAGAAAGGTTTATTTGAATTGGCCAAAATGAGAAGGTGGGAGGACAAGTTCTCTCAAGTCCACCTTAAGAAGAGAATAAAGCAGAGTTTTACAGAGCTAAGGGCTTGGCAGGAGGAGTTTCAAGAAACAAAGGAGTCCCCTGTGCTTCTTTCCCTCCAGATCAGCCCTTGGGCAGTCTGACTTCTGGGCTCAACAGCAGCTGGGGGCTGGTTATCTGGTGACGGGGTAACCTCCTTGAAGGTGTTCTTTTTCTTCTGCAAAACAAGCTCATAAATCCGATGATCCTTGAGTCACCCATCAGGTTAGACAAGGAAACAGCAAATTAACAAGATTAACTTCTTTTCATCTATGGCTGTGTTGGGAAGAGTTGAAAGGTAATCTTACTGGATATTTACGGTAACCCTCAGGTACCTGGCTTCACGGCCGTAACAAAGTGCCACAGACTAAGTGGCTTAACAGACATTTATTTCTCACAGTTCTGGAGCTGAAAGTCTAAGATCAAGGTGTCGGCAGGCTTGGTTTCTCCTGAGGCCTCTCTCCTGGGCTTGTTGATGGCCATCTTCCGGCTGTGTCCTTACTTGGTCTTCCGTCTGTGCATGTCTGTGTCCTAATCTCTGTTTATAATAAAACCAGTCATATTGGACTAGAGCCCACCCTGGTGATCTCATTTTATTTAATTACATTTTTAAAGACCTCACCTCCAAACACACTTGCATTCTGAGATACCTGGGAATATGGGTTCACACAACACCCATAGCTTCAGCATATCGATTTTATGGGGGAACACGATTCAGCCTGTAACAGCAAGAATGTGCTGATATGATCATTATCATCGGATCCCTCAGCTGTCATGTGCCCAAAGGGCCAGACTAAGCTCTGGCTATGCTGGGCTATTTCTCATTCCTCAGACGTGCCGTTTGCCTTACCATGCTTTTCCTCTCTGCCCCCTTCAGCTGGGTGATTCCTACTCAATTTTAAGGGCTCCACTCAACCCCTCTTTTCTCTAGGAACCCCCCTGGACACCCCAGGCCAGTGCAGACTCCTGCTCTCCACAGCCTTCCTCAGCTGCCTTCTGCTCCAGCACTGACCCCGCCGAAGTGCCATCGGGGGCGGTCTGCTGGGTGGCGTCTGTCTGCTCCACAGAACGTGGAACACAGGCTCAGTGCCGCAGGTACCTTCCCACCTGCCCCGTCTTGTGCCCCTAGTCCCTGGCACCAGGCCTGAAAAATGCTTAACTAATACTTTTTGAGTAAATCAATAAGCAAACAATATGAACAAGTGAGTAAATTTCCCTGGTTGTTTTTCCCTGACGAGTTACTGAATTCATTGGTCACTTCATACAAACGGATCTCAAAGTTCCTACAAACGGGCGAGAGAAGACGCAGCAAGAGGACACCTGACTGCAGAGACGTGGACCCTGGTCTTAGTTGGGACAGGACTCCTCCCCATCATTCGTTCCTGGGGTGAGCGGGGCACCGAGCTGTGGGCAAAGGGCAGGGTGCTGGGGCGGCCCAGGCTGTTGCTCCTGTCAGGTGAGGGGTGGAGCTGGGGAAAGACCTTCCCCCGCTGTGAAAATACGGCTCAGCCCCGACATGCTGAAGGGCGGCTTGGCTGTTTATTTGCGTCACAGGCATTCTGTCCTTCTTCCGGTCCTCCACCTCCACTTCCAGCGCGGCCGCAGCATCACCGAGTCCCTGCCCCAGTTCCCACCGCCCATCCACCCTGCCCTTGTGTCTCTCAGGGAACAGACCTCACACTCAATGAGGGGGACACCAGTGCTCGGCACAGCTGCTGCACAGAGGTGCCCGCTCCTCCCTCGAGCTCTTGGGCTGCACGTGAGCCTGGGTCTGCTAAACTCCTCGGGGTCCATTGGTGGCCCTGCTGGCTGCTTCCTGGAGGGACCAGTTCCTCCTACCCACCCCTGTCTTGGTACACGCCCTTCTTCCTGCCCAGAGCCCCCAAAATGCACCAAAATGTTTGCAATGCCCACTCCACCGCCTCACTCAGGATGCACCTCAGCTCGCTGGCCCGTGTGGGCGACATCTGCTTCCTTCCTTGTTATGACTTGGCTGCTACGACAAATTCCCACAGTCTGGGCGGCTCAAACAAGAAACGCTTATTCCTCACCGTTCTGGAGGACGCAAGTTCGAGATGAAAGGGCCAGCAGACGCTGTGTCAGCTGAGAGCCCACCTCCTGGTCTGCAGACGCCGTCTTCTCACTGTGTCCTCACAGGACAGGGACAGCATGCTTCTCTCCCCCACCTCCTTCGAGGGCGCTGTTCCCATTCCTGACCAAATCAGCTCCCAAAGGCCCCTCCTCTTGATGCCATCACATTGGGGGTTAGGATTTCAACACATGAATTTGGGGGGGACATAAGCACCCAGTCCAGAACATTCCCCCTTCTGAAAACCAGGGGGGCGCTGGCCCTCCCAGCACCATGCCACCTCTCTGTGCTGCTGGCAACTGGGGGTGGCACCAGGTCCTGCGGACACTCACCAGAACGCTCACAGAGGAGCAGCCCCAGTGCTTCGTGGACCTCACGCCTGACCCTCGCCCGTGCAGGTGCAGACCCATCCCCTTGGCAGCCATAGCAGCGTGCACCTGAAGGGCTGCCTCACACTTACCATGGTGACCATCAGCTTGGCTGAGCCGAGCCCGAATCCCTGGGACGCTGTCCCCTGGTACTTCCGGTTGGGATGAGCCATGGGAGCACAGCAACCAGTTTGCGGTTTATGCTCGGGGTTGGGGCCGGGGGGCTGCAAGTGCTTTTTCAGCTCACACACGTCGCTGCTCATTTGCTGACTCAGCTCGTCAGCATCAGTGGCTGGGCCTGAGCTGCTCCACCTTCCCTGGAGCCTCCAGTCCAGGAGTGGATTCAGCTCTGTGACTAAGGCCACCAGCTTCTCTGGCGAGACAGCTCTCTCAACACATTTGAGGGTGGTGGGAGCCCTCATGGGCTCCCCCTATTACACACTGTAGGGGAGGACAAACTATTCCTCTACCCTTCTAGGTTCTTCTGGCAGGTCTATGAATTAAATTGACACAAAACAGAAGAACAGGAAAAAAGCAAACAAGTTCAATATCATGCACATGGGAGAAACCCAGGAAAACTGACTAATTTGCCAAAATGGCCAAAGCCACCACCTTAAATACCATCTTCAGCTAAAGACAAAGGAGGATGTTGCGGGTAGTGGTTTGGGACTTCAAAGGGGAGGAAGGCAATTCATATGGTGATGGGAAAGCAAATGTTTGGGAAACAAATGTTGACCATTCCCTGCAGAGACAGTAAGAGGAGAAGAGGACTTTAATCACAAGGCCCTTGCTGGGCTCCTCCCTGTCTACCACCCCTAGTTCATCATAGTATGGTTGTCTATGGTGACAACTCCTTCCTGGGACAGGCCTTCTATCTTGAATTTTTTTAGGCAGTTAGGGGGAAGGTCAAAGTTTCTTCCTCAGTCTTTTATTTTTAAAAATGATCAAGTCAAGGGGCCAGCCTGGTGGCATAATTGTTAAGTTCGTGCACTCCACTTTGGCAGCCTAGGGTTTGCAGGTTCCCATCCAGACGTGGACCTACACCAGCACTCATCAAGCCATGCTGTGGTGGCGTCCCACACACAAAATAGAGGAAGAGTGGCACAGATCTTAGCTCAGGGCCAATCTTCCTCACCAAAAAACATAATCAAGTCAAAGAAACACATTTAGGGGTGGCAAATTCTGCTCTCCTTCTTCCCATCCTCACTGAGCGCGTCAACCTCCAGCAACAGACACACCAACAAGGGCCTTCCAGAGGCTGCTCAACCAGCTCACACAGCCACCGCAGCTCAAGCAAACAGCCAGCAGTTCTGCTGCTCTGACTGAGTCCTGGCTGACTGACACACTTACCAAGCCAAAGTCTGGCCACAGTGTTCAGCATGCCAGAGTAAGGGCTGGGGGCTGGTTGGATGCCCCTGGTGGCCAGTGGCCGGCACGCGTGGAGCCTGAGCCCGTCTCCTCTGGAAACCCTAACTAGCCTCAGGGACAAAAACTGGACTCTTGCTCCCAGCTCCCCACTCCCCACATTTCAGCACCCCCCTCCACCGATGCCCCATCCCCGCCATCTGTTCTTTGAGCGCATTTTCTACTGACGGCTCAGGCCACGGCTCTGTGCTCACCAATCGCCCCTTCCGGGCACCTCTGGGGTGACGATCATTGTGTATGGGGTTTCTATGTGCCAGGAGAAGCACAGAGTCAGTGCCAGTGTCAGCCCCCAGTGCCTGCCACCACGGCCCACTGAGACGGCTGCTGTGTTTCTCCCCATTTTACAGGTGAGGAGCTTGAGGCTTAGAGAAGTTGAGGACTTGATCTCATCACGTAACAAGAACATGGCAGCGCTTGGGTTCCAGCCCAGGACCGTCTCCCTGTCTGACCATTTCACCAGATGGCCCCCTAGGAGCCGCCCCAGGCCTCTTGCTGATCTCCCCATGTTTCAGTCACACAGCTCTCGGCCAACCCTTGGACCCTTTTATAGACGACCGGAGCACATTCATTACATGTGGCTTCTTGTTAGCTTCCCCTCACACCAGATGGGAGTGGCTGCCACCTGGATGCAGCTTCCTTTCCGATGTGAGCAGATGTTACCTGGGACGCCAGCACCCAGACCAGGCTTGGCCTCACGTGGAGCAGGCAGGACCCCCAGAGGGGGCTGGGACTAGGGAGTAGGGGGTGGTCATGAAAGGCCTTCAGCCTGAGACCAGAGGGTGGGGGTCAGCCCACAGGAAGAGCTAGAGACAGCCCTCCAGGCCAGAGCATGGCACGTGCAGGAGCCCTGAGGCAGGAGAGAACCTGGCCTACGGGGGGACAGAAAGCATGGTGGTGCCCAGTGGGTGAGGAGGTGAGAGGGACGAGGGCGGGGGCCGGGGCCCAGATCATGCAGAGCTGTGCAGTTCATGCACAACATTTGGATTTTTTGAGTGAGATGAGAAGGTACTGGAAGGTTTTATGATCTGACTGATGCCTTCAATGGCTAATGGTAGGCAGTGGAAACACAGAGTTCAGAGTGGGGAGGATGAGCGGGGGGCTCCCTGAAGACCAGGAAAGAAAGACCACCGTCCCTTCTCTGGAGATGTGCAAGGCTCTGAGCAGCGCCGTGTGCCCGGGCAGACCCTCCCCCAGGGAAGCTGAGCAGCAGCCCTCGGCTGTCCATTGAGCAGGTCGCTCAGGATGGAGACAATGGACAGGCGGCTGCGAATTAAAAACCCTAGTGTGCTGGAGCACTTGTGGCTTAGGCTCTGCGGATCCTAATGCTCAGAGAAGAGTGAGAGATACCAGAGTGTTTGTAAAGACAATTCCTAAAGGGTCTCCGGTTTCCAATGGAGGATTGAATACATTTACCTAACTTCGTCCTCCTGAAACTCCATTAAACTATATTGAAGAATTTCTTTTTAATCATAAACCTGTAGGGACGAGGAGAAGAGGAAAGAAGACAGGAGCAATTAAACTTGGTAGCTGGAGAGCAGAAGTATGGAGGAAACTGAACTAGCAGACCTGAGACAGCCAAATCTGAAGGCAGAAATAGAGAAAAAGGAGACTGTGGCAGAGTCCTGAGAGCCAGTGGCAGAGCGAGGGGTGGAGGGCACGCAGTGGGAGCGGTGGGCCTGGCTGCAGCAGTAAGGGAGTCAGCACATGGAAAATGAAAGCAAAACAAAACGGAACGCTGACTGAAGTCAACCTGCGGTTATTACCACCAGGCGTGGGCGATTTTAAACAATATTTCTGATAAAATACTCCTTATAGTGTTTCCACCCCCAACCCCATCCGCCTCTGCTGGGAGTTCTCAGGACTGGCAGCACCAGAGCCCTCTGCCCTCTGGGCAAGATGAGGCTGAAGGAAAGGCTGACGAAAGTGCTCAGAAGCCCCCTCCCGACAACCCTCCTCCACCTCCTAGAAGCCTGGGTGGGGGTGCCAAGCATAGGGGAGGGCATGAACATTGGGCCAAATGGGTGGTTCAGTGACAGTGTGTGTGGGATGCTGATGCCGAGTGCCCCAGGCCCTGTGTCCAGAATGCCGGCAGTGGACTCTGACTCGACCATTAGCCATGTCTTTTATTTTCTAATGTTTGATTTGTGGGGCCTTGCCAACCCTGGAGGGATCTGCAAAGAGAGAGCAAAAGACTCTCCTTCAAGGACACCTTCCGAATGCAAACCGAACATCCAGATCTCACGCCTCAGCCCCTCGTTTCTGGGCCCTCACACTCCAGACTGCCATCCGCCTGCCCTCATCACCTCAGGGTCAGATGCCAAAGGTGGGACCGGCCCTACTCCCCAGAGCCAGCTGAGGTTATCCACACTACCCAATCCTAGACCTTCTTAGCCTGCTTCTCTTGTTCTTTCCTGTAGAAACCACCATACAGGCTCTTACCCGCGTTTTTCCCTTGTCCCCTCTGTGGGCTGACGACCATGGTGCTTCCCCATGTGGCCCTGCGTGCTGTGCTGGGCCTCTTGTTCCCAGGGATCTGTGACTGTGAAAAACTTCTTCCTTCATGACAGGCATTTCTGTGTCTGCGTGTCTTACCATCCACTGGCAGCTTTCTATTTCTCAACCTGGATGATGGATTGGTGGATGTGCATTTTGTTATTTTTTTTTAACTTTTTATTAAGATTATGATAGTTTACAACCTTGTGAAATTTCAGTTGTACATTATTGTCAGTCATGTTGTAGGTGCACCACTTCACCCTTTGTGCCCTCCCCCACCCCCCCTTTCCCCTGGTAACCACCAATCTGTTCTCTTTGTCTACATGTTTAACTTCCACCTATGCGTGGAGTCATACAGAGTTCGTCTTTCTCTATCTGGCTTATTTCACTTAACATAATACCCTCAATATCCATCCAAGTTGCTGTGAATGGGACGATTTTATCCTTTTTTATGGCTGAGTAGTATTCCATTGTATATATACACCATATCTTCTTTATTCAGTCATCAATTGATGGGCACTTAGGTTGCTTCCACGTCTTGGCTATTGTGAATAATGCTGCAGTGAACATAGGGATGCATGGGGCTTTTGGAATTGCTGACTTCAAGCTCTTTGGATAGATAACCACTAGTGGGATGGCTGGGTCATATGGTGTTTCTATTTTTAATTTTTGGAGAAATCTCCATACTGTTTTCCATAGTTTCTACACCAGTTTGCATTCCCACCAGCAGTGTATGAGGGTTCCTTTTTCTCCACAACCTCTCCAACATTTGTCACTTTTTGTTTTGGTTATTTTTGCCATTCTACCGGGTATAAGGTGATATCTTAGTGTAGTATTGATTTGCATTTCCCTGATGATTAGTGATGATGAGCATCTTTTCATGTGCCTACTGGCCATCTATATATCTTCTTTGGAGAAATGTCTGTTCATGTCCCCCGCCCATTTTTGGTCGGGTTGTTTGATTTTTTGTTGTTGAGCTGTGTGAGTTCTTTACATATTATGGAGATTAACCCTTTGTCAGATACGTGACTTGCAAATATTTTTTCCCAATTATTGGGTTGTTTTTCTCTTTCAATCCTGCTTTGCCTTGTTTTTAAGAAGCTCTTTAGTCTGATGAAGTCCCGTTTGTTTATTCTTTCTATTGTTTCCCTTGTCTGAGAAGAAATCGTGTCCCAAAAGATCCTTTTTATACTGATGTCAAAGAGCATACTGCCTATATTTTCTTCTAGAAGCCTTATTGTTTCAGGTCTAATCTTTAGGTCTTTGATCCATTTTGAGTTTATTTTTGTGAATGGTGAAAAAGAATGGTCAATTTTCATTCTTTTACATGTGGTTGTCCAGTTTTCCCAGCACCATTTGTTGAAGAGACTTTCTTTCCTCCATTGTATGCCCTCAGCTCCTTTGTCGAAGATTAGCTGTCCACAGATGTGTGGTTTTATTTCTGGGCTTCCAATTCTGTTCCATGGATCTGTGCACCTGTTTTTGTACGAGTACCATGCTGTTTTGATTACTGCAGCTTTGTAGTATGTTTTGAACTCAGGGATTGTGATGCCTCCAGCTTTGTTCTTCTTTCTCAGGATTGCTTTAGCAATTCGGGGTCTTTGTTGCCCCCATGTGAATTTTAGGAATCTTTGTTCTAATTCTGTAAAGAATGTCATTGGGATTCTGATTGGGATGGCATTGAATCTGTAGATTGCTTTAGGTAGAATGGACATTTTAAAGATGTTTATTCTTCCAATCCACGTGTGTGGAATGTCTTTCCATCTCTTTATGTTGCCATCAATTTCTTTTAGGAAAGTCTTGTAGTTTTCGCTGTATAGGTCTTTCACTTTCTTGGTTAAATTTACCCCAAGGTATTTTATTCTTTTTGTTGTGATTGTGAATGGGATTGTGTTCTTGAGTTCTTTTTCTGTGAGTTCACTGTTAGAGTTTAGAAATGTTACTGATTTATGTAAGTTGATTTCATACCCTGCAACTTTGCTATAGTTGTTGATTATTTCTAAAAGTTTTCCAATGGATTCTTCAGAATTTTCTATACATAAGATCATGTCATCTACAAACAGCCAGAGTTTCACTTCTTCATTGCCTATTTGGATTCCTTTTATTTCTTTTTCCTGCCAAATTGCTCTGGCCAAAACGTCCAGTACCATGTTGAATAAGAGTGTTGAGAGTGGACACCCTTGTCTTGTTCCTTTTCTCAGAGGGATGGCTTTCAGTTTTTGCCCATTGAGTATGATGTTGGCTGTGGGTTTGTCATGTATGGACTTTATTACATTTATTCCTTCTATACCCATTTTATTGAGAGATTTTATCATAAATGGATGTTGGATCTTGTCAAATGCTTTCTCTGCATCTAGTGAGATGATCATGTGGTTTTTGTTTCTCATTTTGTTAATGTAGTGTATCACGTTGATTGACTTGTGGATGTTGAACCATCCCTGTGTCCCTCTTATAAATCCCACTTTGTATGTATTGGTGTATTCAGTTTGCCAAGATTTTGTTGACAATTTTTGCATCTATGTTCATCAGTGATATTGACCTGTAGTTCTCCTTCTTTGCATTGTCCTTGTCTGGTTTTGGGATCAGGGTTATGTTGGCTTCATAGAATGTGTTAGGGAGTGCTCCATCTTCCTCAATTTTCTGGAATAATTTGAGAAGGATAGGTATTATATCTTCTTTGAATGTTTGGTAGAATTCTCCAGAGAAGCCGTCTGGTCCTGGACTTTTATTTTGAGGAGATTCTTGATTACTGTTTCAACTTCTTTACTTGTGATTGGTCTATTCAGATTCTCTATTTCTTCCTGCTTCAGTGTTGGGAGGTTGTAAGAGTCTAAGAATTTATCAGTTTCTTCTAGGTTGTCCAATTTGTTGGCATATAGTTTTTCATAGTATTCTCTTATGATCTTTTGTATTTCTGTGGTATCCATTGTGATTTCTCCTCTCTCATTTCTAATTTTATTGTTTTGAGTCGTCTCTCTTTTTCTCTTAGTGAGCCTGGTTAAGGGTTTGTCAGTTTTGTTTGTTTTTTCAAAGAACCAACTCTTTGTTTCATTGATCCTTTCTACCGTCTTTTTTGTTTCAATTTCATTTATTTCTGCTCTAATTTTTATTACTTCCCTCCTTCTACTGACTTTGGGCTTTGTTCTTCTTTTTCTAATTCTGTTAGGTCTCATTTGAGATTGCTTATCTGAGATTTTTCTTGTTTATTCAGGTGAGCCTGTATTGCAATGAATTTCCCTCTTAGGACTGCTTTTGCTGCATCCCAAATGAGTTGGTATGGCGTCTTTTCATTTTCATTTGTCTCCACATAATATTTGATTTCTCCTTTAATTTCTTCTATGATCCATTGTTTGTTCAGTAGCATGTTGTTTAGTCTCCAATTTTTGCCCCTTCCCCAGCTTTATTCTTGTAGTTGATTTGTAGTTTCATAGCATTATGGTTGGAAAAGACGCTTGATATTATTTCAACCCTCTTGAATTTGTTGAGCTTGCTTTGTTTCCCAAGATATGGTCTATCCTTGAAAATGTTCCATGGGCACTTGAGAAGAATGTGTAATCTGCTGTTTTTGGATGGAGAGTTCTATATATATCTATTAAGTCCATCTGGTCTAGTTTTTCATTTAATTCTGTAATTTCCTCATTGACTTTCTGTCTAGATGATCTATCCATTGGTGTTAGTGGGGTGTTGAGGTCCCCTACTATTATTATATTGTTGTTGATATCTCCTTTTAGTTTTGTTAATAGTTGCTTTACATACTTTGGTGCTCCTGTGTTGGGTGCACATATATTTATAAGCGTTATGTCTTCTTTGTGGAGTGTCCCTTTTATCATTATAAACTGCCCCTCTTTGTCTCTCTTTATCAGTTTTGCTTTGAAGTCTACTTTGTCTGATATAAGTATGGTGACACCTGCTTTCTTATGTTCATCATTAGCCTGGAGTATTATCTTCCACCTCTTCACTCTGAGTCTCTGTCTTTGAGGCTGAGGTGTGTTTCATGGAGGCAGCATATTGTTGGGTCTTGTTCTTTAATCCATCCTGCCACTCTGTGTCTTTTGATTGGAGAGTTCAATCCATTTACATTTAGAGTGATTATTGAAATGTGGGGGCTTAATGTTGCCATTTTATTGCTTGTTTTACAGTTCTCTTGCATTTCCTTTGTTTCTCGTCCCATGATTTTTGGACTACCAATTCAGGTAGGCAGTTTCCTATATTGGCTTTC
This sequence comes from Equus caballus, assembly GCF_041296265.1. Lineage (NCBI taxonomy): Eukaryota > Metazoa > Chordata > Mammalia > Perissodactyla > Equidae > Equus > Equus caballus. The sequence goes on along the minus strand of NC_091701.1, from coordinate 4,582,606 downwards.
TTCTTATTTGTAATTTGTGTCTCTATTCTTGTTATTTGTTTAGTGGTTACCATGTGGTTTGTATGAAACATCTCATAGATGAGATAGTCCATTTTCTGATAGCCTCTTATTTCCCTAGATTAGGCCTTTCCATCCCTCTCCTCTTCCCCTTCTAGGTTGTTACTGTCAGGTTTCTTTTTTCTTCCTTCTTGTGTTGTGAGTTTGTGGTTAAAATGACAAGATTATATTTATTCTTGGTGTTTCCCTTCCTTTTATCTGTAAAGTTATACTTAGCCCTTGCTAACCTGTTGTGATGAAGAGCTGCAACTCTCTGATTTTGTCTTTCTACTTATCTCCTTTGCTCTGGGTTTTGTAACCCCCCCTTTCCTTTTTTTGTTTTTTCAGGTATGAGGGTCTTCCTGAGCATTTCTTGTAGGGGAGGTCTTGTGGCAATGAACTCCCTTAACTTTTGTTTATCTGGGAAAGTTTTTATTTCTCCATAATATTTGAAGGATATTTTCACTGGATAGAGCATTCTTGGCTGCAAGTTTTTGTCCTTCAGAGTTTTGAACATAGCATTCCACTCTCTTCTAGCCTGTAAGGTATCTGCTGAGAAATCTGCTGACAGCCTTATGGGGGTTCCTTTGTAGGTTATTTTCTTCTGCCTTGCTGCTCTTAGTATTTTCTCTTTGTCAGTGACTTTTGCAAGCTTCACTACCAAATGCCTTGGGGTTGGTCTTTTTACATTGATAAAGTTTGGAGATCTACCGGCTTCTGTCACATGGAGTTCCATCTCTCTCGCCAGGTTTGGGAAGTTCTCAGCCATCATTTCTTTGAACAGGCTTTCTGCCCACTTCTCCTTCTCTTCTCCCTCTTGGATACCTATAATCCCTATGTTGTATTTCCTAAATTGAGTCGGATATTTCTCAGAGAGTTTCTTCATTTCTTTTTAGTCTTAGTTCTCTCTCCTCCTCTATCTGAAGCATTTCTATATTCCTATCCTCCAAATTGCTAGTTCTGTCCTCCATATTATCAACCCTACTGTTCAGAGAGTCCAGATTTTTCTTAATCTCCTTCATTGTGTTCTTCATCTCCAACATTTCTGATTGGTTCTTCTTTACAGTATCAAGCTCTTTTGTGACATAGGTCCTGAATTTGTTGAGTTGTCTTTCCGTATTCTCTTTTAACTCATTGAGTTTTTTAATGATGGCTATTTTGAATTCATTGTCATTTAGGTTATAGATTTCAGTGTCTTCAGGATTGTTTTCTGGGTACTTGTCATTTTCCTTCTGTTCTGGAGATTTAATATATTTTTTCATACTGCTTTATGGCATGGATTTGTGCCTCCACATAGAGATAGAGTTTAGTTACTGATTCCACTTGCTTCTACTGGAGGGGGAGGGGAAGCGGCTGTGTAATCTGCACTGAGAAGGATCCGTGTCAGCTGTTGCTGACCAGACCTGGGCCCCTCTTGTGATCACAGTGGCCCTGTGGGGTCTCTCATCAGCTGTGGGGACAATCACAAGGGGGCCTTGGGTTGCTGGTGCCTACTGTCACAGACCGCCTAGACACACTCCCTCCTTAGGGTCTGCAGTGGTGTTATGGGCTTTCACAGCGGCTGGGAGCAGGTTCACCTAGATTCACAGCTCTGCCACCATCAGGTACCACAAGGTCTCAACTTGTTCACTATGGGCTACAGCAGAGCTATGGGTATCTATTGCAGACTGTGGTTAGCTCACCCAGCTGTGCCACTTCTGCCTCAGGGCCTTCCAGCCTTGTGAATGCCAGGCAGGGCCTCTCCACTAATGCTGCGCAAAGGCTTTCCCTGTGGCTGCTGTGGGACCATGGATTTTCCCCCTGGACCATGGAGCAAACTCGCAGGGGCTGAAACCCACTCACACAGTCTCTCTCGGTCTCCCTTGACCCCTCAGGGCCACAGCAGGACTTTGTGTGTTAGAGGCAGCTGGCGGGTTGCTGTGCCAGCTGGGGTCCTTTTGCCCCAGGGCCTCCCAGTGTTCTGAATGCTGGGCGGAGCCTCTCCGCTAATCCCAAGTAGAGGCTTTCCCTGCAGCTGCCATGGGACCGTGGACTTTCCCACTGGGCTAAGGAGCAATCACAGGGGCCTTAGGTAGAGCTGTAGTCACCTGTTTCCACCATCGCACCACCAATGTGCATGCATACCTGCCCTTGGTGCCATGGCCATGCTATGAGCATGTCAGCTGGTAGAAAGTCATTTGCAGATACGAGGCTGTCTGGGGGTAGGTGAGTTTTCAGCTATCTCCACCTCCTCCCGGGGGGAGGTCCATGCACCTTCCAATGTATAGTGGTGCAGGTCTCTCAGGCGTCCTGTGATCTGTGTGGATATCCTTTGTTAACCGATGAAAGTCCAATTAGTTGTAGTTTGAAGGGGGACAGACAAAGAAAACTGCTCACTGTGTCATGTTGCTGATCCATTATTTTTTTAATTTAGATATTATTTAAATAACATTAAAAGTCACCCTTTTAAACTATACAATTCTGTGGTATATTCATAGGTTATGCACCCAATGCCACTATCTCATTCCAGAACTCATTCATAACCCCAAAAAGAAGCCACGTGCCTTAGTAACCATTCTCTAGTCCCCAGCTCAGCTCAGCCCCAGGCAGCCACTAATATGATTTCTGCCTCTATGGATTTGCTGTTCTGGACACTTCACATAAATGGGATTAAACAGTGTGTGGAATTGGTGCCCAGCTGCTTTCCCTTCACGTCTTGTTTTCAAGGCTCATCTGCGTGCAGCACGCATCATGACTTCATGCCTCTGACTGTGTGACTCCCTCGTACGGATAGAGTGCATTTGTTTACTCATTCACCAGTTTAGGGACTTTTGGGTTGTTTCTCCCTTTGTAGCTATTATAAACGACACTGCTCTGAACATGTGTGTAGAAGTTTCCGTGTGGACGTGTGTTTCCAGGTGTCTTGGGTACATGCCTAAGAGTGGAATCTCTGGGTTGTATGGTAACTCTACGTTTAACTTTTTGAGGAACTGCCAAATTGTTTTCCAAAGAGGCTGCACCATTTTACGTTCCCACCATCAGCGTGTGGATTCTAATTTCTCTACATTCCCGTCAATACTTTTTATAATTTTAAAAATTAAAATTAATTATTTCCTCCCTTCATTATTCTCACTCATGGGGCCCCTTACTTTTCTTTGGTAGCACTACTTACCTCAGCTTCTAATTGGATATTCATTTGTTCTTTAGCTCGTTTAAAGTCTGTATCCCCTGGTTAGGGTGGGAGTTTTATGAAAGCTACTGGCTGCCACAATCAGCACTTAGCCTGGGGCCTGGCACATGGTTAATGCTCAATAAGTAGCTGACAACTGGATGGGTGGATGATTAACCCCTAAGATGGAAGAAAGAAGAAGGCGTGTGGACTTGCCTGCCCCAGGCAGGGTCAACCGCGGGGCAAACAGCCCGTCCCTCCCACCCTGTGCCAGACCCCGGGGTAAGCACCAGCGGCACAGCGTGACCAGGAAGGGACCCTGCCTGATGCCTGAGGCAGGCCTGTAAGGCGGCATTTCCCTGCATGTGATCAGCCCCACGCTGGAGAGCAGCACAAGATGACTTCGAAGCCCAGAACAGACCCACCTGCCCGGCACGGAGGTCGAGGAGCCTTCCCGAAGGAGGTAACACTGGTGTGATGGTTAGTTTTACGTGTCAACTTGACTGGGCTAGGAACGCCCAGAGCCCTGGTAGAACACCACTTCTGCATGTGTCTGTGAGGATGTTCTTGGAAGGATAAGCATGTGATTCAGGAGACTGAGGAGAGAGATCCACCCTCACCAATGTGGGCAGACATCATCCAATCCATTGAGGGCCCTAATAGAACAAAAAGGGAGAACTTTCTCTCTTTATCTTCTAGGCTGGGACGTCCATCTTTTCCTGCCCTCGGACACAAGAGCTCCAGGTTCTCGAGCCTTTGCACTCGGCCTGAACACACCACCGCTCCCCTGTTTGCCGACGGTAGGCTCTGAGACCTTGCTGCCTCTGAGTGCGTGAGCCAGTTCCTAAACGAATCTGTGCGTATCCTATTGGTCTTGTTTCTCTGGAGAACCCAGGGCTGAGGCCAGTGGAGGGAAGAGTAGCAGAGTCTGAACTGAAACCCACTGTGGGATCTCACTTGACAAAATCCCATGTCCACCAACTTACCATCGCTCCCCATTTTGCCTATGCAGCCAAAATTTCTTACTAGTGACAGATATTTGGCTCAGGCCACAGAGGCACATGGTATTGTCCCTGGAATGTTCTGTGCGTGGGCAGCATAATTTGTGCTGGGAGAGGAAGAGGCAATGGCAGGGCAGGGCGGAGGGGCCGGGAGCCCACACCCACACCCGTGGCCGGCCCTCCCTCTCTTTGGGGCAGGCAGTGGCCTCACCCCGGGGACCCAGTGAGGCTCTCGCAGCAGGACTCCCCTGAAATCAACAACATCCTCCATGCACAGGGCAACCGGCCTACATCTTCCACAAAGCAGTGACCACACACCCTACTTAGAGCCCTTGCCTGGATTGCAGGGGGCACTCCAAGGGCCCTTTGGTGTCCCGATTTTAAAATGAATGTAAATGTCTAGGAGAAAATTAAGTGGGAAACACTCTCTGGTTGGGAACTTTGTAGCTGAACTCTAAAAGGGAATGTGAGCCCCTCACAGCCAGGACACGGTCTTGGGGAAACTCGTCTAAAGGGTCTGACATGGTCTCAAGGCTGCCTCCCAGCTGCGTGGCCCTCTTGCCCCAACCTGGGCAGGTGTTCCCACCTGGACACCTCCTGCTGCTGGCAGATGCTGTGGGAGACTGCTCCCAGCTTCACTGTAACCCCGCACAAGGCAGAGCCTTGCAGGCCCAGAGGGCAGAGCACAGCCCAGGCTTACATGAGGCGAGGACCCTCACACACTCCCAGCGTGTTTGAACTTGACCAACCAAAAGATCTGTGCCCCTCCTCCAAGAACCTCCCGGGCCTCGCCACACTCAGTTCCCTGACCTGAAGGCCGCTCTGCCCTGACGCCGTGTTTGGGATGGTTCTCGAGCTGGCCCCGTGCACAGTCTCCTGGATGACTGCGTGCAAGGGAGAGAGGGGCAGATCCGGGAGGCAGGGGACTGCGCTGCCCAGTGGGGATGACTCGGGAGGGAACAAATGCCAGCAAGACGATGATGGCGGCGATGATGACAGCCGACTTCCCCAGAGCACTTTCTCTGAGCCGGCCCCTACGCGCATGATCTCAGTTCGTCCCCTGGACGCTCTGGGGTTGGAGACACTGTTCCTTCTTGGCAAATAAGGAAACTGAGACTCAGAGAGATGTGGCACCATGCCCAAGGACACACAACTAATAAGGACAGGAGCCAGGTCTGTGTGACTCTGGAACCTGCGCTCTTGACCCCGTGCTCACCCGCGGCCCCTGGACGGCTCTGCTCCCAGAAGGGCTCTTTCCCCAGCTCGGGGAGGGGAGGGTTGCACACTAGTGACGGCCCAGCTACATGGTCCTGGTGGACGGCAGGCGGCTGCAGGGGACAAGTGGAGACGGTCTCCCAGCACCGTCAATGACTGTGGGAGTCAAAGGAAAGAGCGTCTTCGGAAACTCTAGCCTGGAAAACAAGCTGAGGGGGAGGCCACACCCCGCGCTGCGCTGCCCGTGCTGACACAGCAGAGGACCGTGCTAACACAGCAGAGGACCATGCTGGACCGCGGGCCCCGGGCTCATCCTCCTCCCCGCCCTGCCCTGTGTCCTGCTCCTGGTGACAGAATGGCATTGGGTGCTTGTGCTGCACCCCTGCAGGCTGCATGTCTCACTAATGACCAGGCATCGCCGAGGGCTGGCCACTCTGTGCCATGAGGCTGGCCTGGCTGTGCTCCGTGTCCAAGGTGAACAGGGAGCAGAAGCTCACCCCTCTGAGCCGGCCTAGAGGGTGAGGCCCCAGAGGGCCACTCTGCATCCCAGCCCCCCGCAGAGCCCGGGTGCCCCCGGCAGGAGAAGGGAGGACACTCCCCGACCTCAGCTCACTTACTCCTCATGACTATCCTGGGAGGTGGATCTGATACTTCTCCCAGGCCTGATTTCCACCCCTTTCAGGATCACCTACCTTTGGGAAGCTGGGGGTGGCAGTGGTTTCTCACCAACCACTGCTCCTTCCAGTCTAAGGGAAAACAGCCCAAAAGTCTTCCCCGGGTCTCCTCCTGGGCACAGACCCCGACTTCTTTTTATAGTGCAAATCAACCACTGCCTACCCACCCTTAGGGGAGCTGCAGGCCCTGTCCACAGAGCCCCCTCCCTCCCCAACAGCCCACTCCCCCAGTCTGAGACCCACCCTGGGGACGCAGGCAGGAGAAGCCAGCATGAGCTCAGGGCACAGGTCCACTGCATTTAAGCGCTCTCTCAAGGAGGAGTTCGAGCTACGCCCTCCATTGCCCTCTGTGTTCTGGATGTGAGCAGGTAACCGTTCTCTCTCTCTCTCTCTCTCTCTCTGTCACACACACACACACACACACACACACACACGCACGCACCCCTCCCATGGGTAAGCATGAGCCCTCCGAGGGGATGCAGCCTATGCAGAATACACCGATGGACCTGGAGTCAAATCCAGTGAGCAGACAGGTTTTGTTTGGACCACAGAATATTTTCTAATTGACTGCAAATTTTTAAAATTCAGGAGATTTCACCCTAAAATCTTGATTTTCAATTTTTCTTCCAAAAACAGAATATAGAGCCTTCGGGGGCCCAGGTTTGAGGGAGCCAGAGCTAAGGCTCCCAGCAAAACAATGGCAGCCAGGGCCAAGGAACCCCAACCCCTGGGGCCAGGGCAGCTTTCCCCAGGCCGTCTCACCCACTGGTTCATCCCTGCTGCTCCGACCCTGGCAGCCCCGAGCTTTTGCTCCCAACCTAAAGCAATAGGAAGAGAAGAGTCATTTCCTTAATTCCCCCACATAAGCAAAAGGCTGCCCCCCGCAAGGTGGAGGTAGTGCAGTGACTTATTACACAAGGCTGCCTCTTTCCTTTCATGCATGCTCCCCATCTTCCCCACTTTCAAACTGTGTCCTCTCTAACCCTCTAGGAGCAGGCGCCGTGAAGGCCGGAGGCTCTTCATGTCCACTCTCGGCTACACAGTGGCCCCGCCGGCTCTGACAGCCCTGCGCAGAAGGGCCAAGCCAACTCTGGGACGCCACACCATCTTCCTCCCTAGTTGTGGCAGGCAAGTGGGACAGCCATTGAGTCAATCACACCTAGCGCCTAGGGGAGGCCCCGAGGCCCCGAGAAATGGGCAGGGGGGCCCTGCCCGCCCATCATGTCGACATCGAGCTCAGGGAGATGGAGGTAGACTCATTCAAAATTTGGGGATTTTTTGCTTGCCCCACCCCAGGCCACTCCCCTGTTTTTGGTTCACTCAAAAGCCCCACCTGAGATAAGGCCTCGGTGGGTGGGTGGGCTGGCAGTTCACAGAGGGTGCCCCGTTCGCAACTCTGCGGGGCCTTGCCTCGCACACCAGCCTCAGTGCAGAGACACTCGTCCACGAGCCCCACCCTCCCCAGGCCCTGAGGCTCTTGCAGTGCCAGCATTTGGGCAACATCACCACGTCTGGGCTGCCCCAGACTAGGCACTCTCCCCCTACGCTACTTAGGGCCTTTCCAGAAGGCCCCAGCTTCCGGGAACTTAGCAGCTACGGGGAACCAGGGAGGTGGCCCAGCTAGGGGGCCAACGTGAGCTTGACCAGCCCAAAGCCCCTGCTCACTGCATGTCCCCAGACATCCGACAGAACGCAGCAATACCCCCAAAACAGCTACCACATCCAGTTTGGTCAGAAGAAGGTATGTGGATATAACGCAATCATTTAAACGACTTCAAAAAGTGTCTAGTCAAGACCTCACTTGAGTTCTGTAAGGATTCGGCGAAGGTCTAGATTTGGGGGAGGAAATTGTGACCCACTGCGGGGCAGGGCTGGGCCCTGAGTCAGGCGGCGAAGGGTGGAAAAGCGACCAGGCCAGTGGGCAGTGTGAGCCATTCGGGGCCCAGGAAAAGCACCCTGTCACCTTCCATCTGCGCCCTGACGTTGTAGCCCTGACGACAAGGGCTTTCCGTCCATCCACGATCCTTGTCCTCACCGTCAGGTTGGAACGCTGACTAACGACCTCAGCAGGGAAGGACGCCCAAGTTCGTGAGCTGGGCTCTGCCGGCATTTTCCCCGCAGCCTCGCCACGCGTGTCTTACTCTAATGCTCACCCTCAGCTGCAGCAAATGGGAATCAATAATTGTGTCTGAATTTGCACACGCCATGGAGCCGTTCATCAGGGGCTTCCTGTCACAAAGGCCTTCGGAGGTTGACCGCTACGACTCCATTCTCCGCAGCAACCGCCGAGCGCCCACCGTGCCAAGCAGCGCCCGAGGCACCAGGGCGGCGGGCACGCATGATGTCATTCATACCCTGGAGGAGTCCACGTCTAGTAGGGGACACGTGAGAACTCACTACAGTTCAGTGTGATCAATGACGACGTAAAAACTCTCACTTATGGAATCCAGTTTTGTCTGAGCAAACCCATCACTGTAAGGACCTAGTCAGAGAAGCCACCGCAAACAGGGACAGACAGATCTGGAAACAGAATGAAGACCACGTATTTTTCAAGGCGACAGCTAACTCCGTTTTAAAGATCAGCTCTCTTCTGATTAATTACCTAAGAAAAGAGAAGATAATAAGCCCATTTAAATGGAATTTTGTTTAAATACATGGTCTGGCATAAGATTTAATGAGGCCACTTTTTGAAGAGTGTTTAAAATTACAATTTTTGCTAAAAGAACATTTGTTGAGGTTCAATAAATCTGTTGCATGTGGATGTGAATTTTTTTTTAATAAATCAAATCTCCCTTCAGTAACTCAAGGCTAACACTGACAATAACTGTCTGATTGCAGCCTTAATGGTACTGCGACGGGGACAGTACACAGAGTGTGTGTCAGGCGTTTTACAGTTAATAGCATCGCCTGTAGTTAGGAGAGCTGATCAAGAGAAGAGAATGTTTATTATTCCTATAATTAAAAAGAACAAGTCACACTCCATCTTCATTGAAGGAAAATGGTCCTGTTAGGATGTTTGTGTGAGCCCACCGCCCCGTCATCATTCTCCTTTTTTATTATTCTCTCGGAACAGCTTGCAAGGCCTCTGACTGGAGCCTTCAGAGGCCAAGGCTCCAGGACCACGGGCCACGGTTCTCTCTGACACCCCACTTAGTGAGCCTGTTCAGTCATTGCCCACCCAACCCAGCACACAGGCCAGTGCCCTAGCTGTTGCTTCTTGGCTTACCATCTGTTCTCTCTTGAAGGAAGGTGTGTCAGTCAGCTATTCCTGTAAAACAGACCACTCCAAAACTCCGTTACTTAGAACAACACTCATTCACTATTCTCACGTCTGCCGGTCAGTGGGGAAAAGTGGCTGGCCTAGGACGGACTTGGCTCAGCTGCGGGTCTGGCTGGGTTTGACTTCTCCCTGTGGGTAGGGCTCAGGTCTGTTCCAGGAGGGGACAGCAATTGCCAAGTGGAAGCTCCCAGCATGAAGATGTTGAAAAGACAAAAGCAACACCACAAGCACATTCCAAGCCTTTGCTCACCTTTGATGAGCTAACACTCCATTGGTCACCATTGGTCACACGGCCATCTCAGCATGCCTCCATGCAGCTGGAGAATAGTTGTCTCCATACCTGCTGAATACTCCTTGACGCTGACACAGCGTGTCCTATCTCTATTCAGAGAAACGCACGCATGCCTTCGCCGAACGCCCCAAAGCCTCACCCAATCAGAGCGCAGCCAGGGTCTCAGGACTGCATCAGGGCCACATGCCTCCTCTTCACCCAGAAACCAAGAACTGCAACTGGGCCAGAGACCTTTGAAACGCTACTGGGAAAATACTGCCAGGGAAGGGACTGTCCTTTGCTTAGGCCCTGGATCTGCTCCCTGGAAATAGCCCCAGTCTGGCCCGTCCTTCCTGAGTTTATCCCTTCCCTGGGGCAGCCTATGGAATGCGGTGAACAGCGGCTGGATACGCACAGAAGGGCAGGCCAGCCGGCCCTCGACGAGCCCCAGTGGGGCGGGGACGGTCACCACGTGCGGGGATCACACAGACAGTGTTGGTGGAGGTGCAGACGGGAGGGCTGCACCTGCCCACACAGAAGAGACTTCTCTGAGCAGGTGACCCCCAAGCTGGCACCTTAGACGTGAGCAAGAGTCAGTCTACTATAAGGACCAGGGGAGGGAAGGGCAGACGGGCAGAAGGCACCACACGTGCGAAGGGCGTGGCAGCTGGGAACGGCACGGGACAGTCAGTGAGTTTAAATCCATGCAGGGAACACCCATGGAGGGTCTGCATGAGTGTGTGTTAGTGAGTGTGCATGTGTGTGCATCAGACAGAGGTGGGCAGGGCAAGGGCAAGCCCTGTGGACGGGGCTCTGTCTGCCAGGCGATGGGGACCCATTCGGGACTTCGTTCATAAGGAGCATGCTCCCATCATACTCACAACCCAGCAGGAGGACAGGACCAGGCAGGGACAACAGGAGCGCCTGAGCTGGTGTCATTAGGCATAACTAGCCCCAGAATGCTGAGAGGCCCGTGTGGCACGTCGCATCAAGTCACACACTTGATGAAGGAGCGTGGCCGTCTCCCGGCATCTCAAGCCCTGCCGGGGCCTCAGCGATGAATACAGAGCAGCTGGAGTTTCCTTTCCCGTTGGATCTTAGAGCTCTGGGGTCTAACGTAAATAACCACATCACTGACAGCACTGCACGGAGGGAATCAAATCTCTGCTGAAAAACAAAAAAAGACCTCAGGCCCTCCAAGGCTTGTGCTGGAAGAAGATCTCAGAGGTGAGGGCAAATAAACCAACCCTGAAAGGTGTCTGGCCTCCCTTGTCCAGGGTCTCAGGCTCATTTCCACCAACACTGGCACCCCGTCCATGGGCGATTCCATCCTCCTTTCACATTAACCGCACTTGGCTTCCCAGACCACGGCCAGGAGAGGCGGACATTTTGAAAACTCTGCTGAATCCTGAGGGAGGTCAGTGGGGAAACAACCGAGAGAACAAGGTGCCCAGCAATGGGCCGACTCTCAGGCACAGGCTAGGATCCCGGCAAGAGAGCATCCTCCAGGTCGGCAGCACTTCACGTACCACACCGACCCTGCCTGCAACCCTGCGGACCACTCTCCCCTCCAGGAGTGGCTCCCCACTAAATCTCAGGCCTGAGAATAAGCTACGAGGAAGGACGTCATCCCATTACTCCATCATTACTCCACGCCTGCAAGGGGCAGTGATAAGGGGCAGAGGGTGAGGGAATCCTTGAGACTGTTTGTGCAGGGTTGTTAGGGACGTTTCAGAGGGGATTACAGATGGCGACTCCGCCCCTCACTCGCCTCCGGGTAGTTAGGAGGATCCTCGGAGGCAGGGAGCCTGGGCACCCGGGAATCCGGACACGCAGGGGGAGCGAAGCAAAGGGCCCAGGAAGGCTGCCCTGAACCATCGCATGTGCCTGAGTCTCACCTGAGCGCCATCACTTACCAGCTGCTTGCCTTGAGCAAGTCTTTCCATTTCTCGGAAACCTGTCATCTCATCCAAAAGCCAAGGTTATTCCACCAGCTCACAGGGCCGTCGTCAGGAGTAAATGAGATCATTCTGAGAACATTTCTAATAGACTGACTGGCCCACGGTGGGCCTGGATAATAAATAGGCTGCATCTCTTCCGCAAACTCCATTCATTGTCAGATCGGGAAGAAAGTTCTAGAAGGTCACGTGATCCACCCCAGGGTCCCAGCTGAGAAATGGCAAAGACGGGCGTTGAGGGCAGGGCCACTTCCACCAAAGCCCATCTCCTTCCCCTCTCTGGAAGGAGCTGAAGAACAGTAGGCAAGAGTCACCAACTGTTAAGGCCAGTGTCTCCCAGGAGAGAAAGGGTCATTACATCATGTCAGGGCCTCTAAGCCCCACACAACGGCTTCAGCCAGCCGGCCACCCCGACTCCATGAACTGTCACAAAGAGTAAACGAGATAATGCATGAACACTCAAGCCACAGAGTAGAAGGTCAACAAGTAGTGGCCGTTACGATGTTCTGATGACACAGGGTTGCCTCTCTTCTGTACTAATTTTCTGTGGTGGGTAACAACTTACCACACACTTAGTGGCTTAAAATGACACACATCTATCCTCTCACAGACTGTGGCTCTGGATGTGGGCGTGGCTCACGTTGAACCTCCGTCAGGTCTCACAAAGCTGCAGTCAGAGTGCTGGCTGGGGCTGCCATCTCGTCTGAGGCTTGGGGTCCTCTTTCAAGCTCACTGGGAGAATTCAGTTCCTTGCTGCTGTAGGACTGAGGCCATCGGGTCCTAGAAGCTGTCTGCCACTCCCTACCACGTGGCCCTCTCCACACATGCAGTTTGCTTCTTTAAGAACAACAAGTGGGCTATCCCTGAAACATGAAGCTGGCTGATACTACTTAATTATAACAGAACATTTTGAATTTAGGCGAAATGGCACGTTCGGGACATGAGAGTGTTGCTTGGCTTTTAGCCTATCTTCTTAGTGTGCTGGTGACTTCCTTGGGCTGGGGCAGTCCTGCCCTGAGAGGCCTGGCCATTCGCCTTAAGAGTCCAAACGTCCCCCAGTTGGCCTGATGGATGGATAGGGTCCAGGCCTCCTCGATCCAGGAGGAAAGCAGATTTTAAGAGCTAGAAATGCATCTGACCACACGACAGGGTGCTGCTGCTTGGGGGCTGTCCTGGGAGCACTGCTGCCTAGGATGCTTTCAGTTACAAGACAATGGAAGCCTAAGCCAAGCGGGCTTAAAAGTAAGGAGGATTTGTGATCCTAACAAGGAGAGGTAGGGCAGGTGGAGAGTTGTGTGAGCCTCCAGGTCCTCAGGGACCCAATTCATTTTGATCTCTCCACTCCTGCTCCCTGTGGCCTCAGCTTCATGGTAGCAATATGGCTGCCTCTGCCCTAGACATCACAGCCTTACTCCTCTCCGGCCCTGCCCTTAAGAGGCAGGTACGTTTCTCCCTCTGTGCATAAGGCTTCTAAAGTTGGATAAAAATGGGAATACCACTGAGGGTTGACACAGGATGTGTCCTACTGTGCTTTGTGTGGAGGTTCAAAGGCCCTGGGTCTCCTCCGGTAGAGCCTCGGACTGCGTGGTACCTGGGCAGGTGGCATCAACAGCTGCCTCATAAATGCTGCTGTCCTGAGAGAAGACCCGGAACCAGCCTGGGAGGGATAAACAAAGCAAGTGAAGAGAGAGACTCTTGACTTACAAACACCCAACCCCACATCAGGCTACGGGCAGCTCCAGGTGGGACTGGAAGAGGGTGGTCGGTGTGATGTGTCAGCACAGCCGGCCTGTGGTCCTGAGTTAGTTAATCAAATGCTAGCCTAGCTGTTACTCTGGAGGTGTTTTGTAGATGTGGTTAACAACTTCAACCAGATTACCTCTGTAACGTGAGTGGGCCTCACCTAATCAGTTGAAGGCCCTAGGAGCAAAACTGAGGTTTCCTGAAGAAATTCTGCCTCAAGACTGCAACATCAGCTCCTGCTGGAGTTTCCAGCCTGCTGTCCTGCTCTACAGATTTCAGACTTGCCAACATATGTGTGTCTGCGTGTGTGTGTGTGTGTGTGTGTGTGTGTACATATATATAAGGCAACAGGACCACAAACAGACTGGACTATGAGTCTTTTTCCATGAAACTGGCTGTCGAAAACCTCCACTGACACAGAACCCGACCTGACTCTGACCAGGAAGAGTGTTTCTTTACAGCAGGGACACACGGAGTGGGAAGACAGGGGGTGGGAACCGGGCAGCCCTGGCTGGAATCCCACTGGGATGCACGGGGTGACTCTCTTAGCCTCTGTGAGCTTGGAGACTCGTCTAAAGACGTGGGATACTGATCCTCAGCAGGGCGGCGATGGGGACCAGTGAGGCCGTGGATGAATGCCGACCACAGACAGGCAGCTTGAACGACCGTGTATTTCTCACAGTTCTGGAGGCTGGAAGGTCAAGATCAAGGTGTCAGCAGGCTTCATTCCTCCCGAGGGGTCTCTCCTGGGTTTGCAGCCTGCCCTCTTCTCCTGGTCCTCACATGGCCTTCCTCTGCACACACACCCCTGCTGTCTCCGTGTGTGTCCTCCTCTGCAGACACCCGGGAGACTAGACGAGGCCACCCCAATAGCCTCATTCTAACTTAGTCACCACTTTAAAGGCCCTGCCTCCAAACAGTCACATTCCGTGGTACTGGAGGCCTGGGCTCCAACATTTGACTTTGGGGGGGACACATTTCAGTCCACAACACAGAGAATGTGGATTTGTCCCAGAAACTGGGGAATGGGCCATGGCGCAAACCTCATTAGAGGACAAGTCTGCAGAAAGGCAATTCGCCAGAAATCGGGCCTCTTCTCTGGGCTGGCCAACTTCATCCATCCGTGACACGTGCCCAGAGTTCTCTCAGGAGCTCACACCGTCTTCCCTGGAGGAGGGGAAAATCCAGGACATCCCCAGAAGCGACGACTTTGCTGCTCCCCGCCCCGCTCTGGGTCCTGAACCCCTGGCCTGGGTGGAGCAGAGAGGCACCCCACAGCCACGGTCTTTGTATGTTCCCATCCCTTCCAGCCAGTCTCGGAGCAGCTAAGGAGACTGGCTGGTGGAGTTAGCTAGTTTTTGGATGTTTTTGGCATGACTCTGAAATCGAATATTATGTAGCAAATAAAATGTCGCAGTTGTTTGTTAATTTCACTTTTAAAAGATCAAAGATTTATAAAATCATGCACATCACAATTGCATTTTTAATTAAATTATGTATTTGTATGAGAAAATTCTCAAAAATCCCATGTTATGATGCTTACAAGCACCACCTCTACATGCGAAAATTTCACATAATTTTTTCTGGTTATGCATGTTTTCTACAATGGCCATGCATCGCTCATGGGGGAGACAGTCGAGTGTGGGCCCTACAAGTGCACAATCGAGCTTTCACCACCCAGTCTATGGCTTTTTGTTCCTGGCAGCCCAAACTGACTCAGACAGAAGCCCCCATCCTGACGTCAATTACCCCAGGCCAGATTGGACACCACCACGCCCCCCCCCCCACCCTGTGGAGACACGGCCCCAGCTGGTGAGGTACAGGGACCAGCAGACACAGGACATCTCAGCAGATCGTTTCTTCCCTGTTTGGCTGGCGCTCGTGACCCTTGTAGACAGGAGCTTGGAGCCCAGTGGAGAAGCTAGAGGGCTTTGGGCACCTGTTCCAACTCAAGTCTGAGGGGAAGACCATGGCTTCTGTAAGGAGGGGCTCACAGACTTGCTTTTAGACAATTTCTCACTTTTTTTCTCCCGTGGCCAGTCCTGTCACTATGCGAGAGGTGTGTGGGAGGAGGGCAGCTACAATAAGCCCTTAATTAGTTGTGAAATCAGTCCCAGAAATATGACAGGATTTATTTGGCCAGGAAACAGGATTCTAGGTCGCCACACTAGAGGTTTGTTATTTTTAACGTGAAGTCAAGAGAGGAAATTCTCTCAAGATAAGGACCATAGTCAATTCGAACTCAGTTGCTTTCTCAATTTTACAGCAGTAGAAGCTTGGGAAACTCAGGGAGAACCATTTGAAAGGAGAAAATCAGACATAAAAAACCTCTTTCCACCCAGGTTGGGAGTGGATCGGAACTCAAGCAGACGGAGTACAGGCAATGTCATGGAGGGCAGGTGTCGGAGACGGAATGAGAGACAGGAGAGGGCCAGGTCATAGGGACTTGCGCGAAATGCTGAGGTGCTTGAAATTCGTCCCACAGGCAAGTCAGCTCCAGATAGCTCAAGGCAGAGGTGTGACATGGTCTGATTTGCAGTTTAGAAAATGAAGGAGAGATGATAGAGAAGGAGGAGTCAACAATGACGCCCTGGTTTCTGGCCATTGCCAAGAAAGAGAAGCTGCGCTGAGGAGCAGGTGGAGTGGGGTGGGGTCGGGGGAGATGGCGAGTTGAGTTCAGGGCGTGTTGACTTGTGGCCTCTGTGAGACATCCACGTAAAGCATCCTGGACACAACTGGCTGTATAATTGTAAAGCGCAGGAGGAAGAGCTCTGGGCCGCAAACATGGCTCTGGCAGCCATTGGCGTGAAGCGTATACTAGTTCTTCCTCAACACTAACAACCAGATCATCAAGGCGTCCCGTTTCACAGCCTCAGGCCTCCTTCTCCCCAATTCCTCAACTACCCAAGAGCCGCGGTGGCTCATTCAGACCAAAAGGGAGACAATCCGCAATGCGGCAAGGGCCCCGGGGCCTGCGGCAGAGAGGACTGGTCTCCCCACGGTGCACGGGCCAAACACGGTTCAGGGCTGTGAGGCTGGCACAGCAGCCACGTAACAACAAAGCCGTGTGCCCGGTCAGCACAGTCTTCTGAGGGAGGGAAGTGTGCCTCACCACCCCTTGCTTCCCTGCCAAGCGCAGCCCCAGCGGCCCCTGAGCTCGCCCGTTGCCTCCTCTCCCAGCTGCTCTCTCCCACAGCCCCGCTGTGTCTGAGCTGGCTCAGATCGCTGCCCTCCGCGACTGCGCACCAGCCCCCCTCCCAGCAGCCCCAGGCAGCTGAAGCCATTCGTTCTGTGCCGCTGTCAAACAATTCCACTGCCTCTACGCCCGCCCGTGTGGATGGCTTAGGGTTACTTCTTGAGTACGCTAATGACCCACAAAGAGCACAGTCCACATAATTCAACATTCTGCAAGTACCAAAGGGAAGCCATGGAAGTCTCCTCCCGCACCGGCCTCCCGGCCTCCGGGTTCCTCAGGCGGCCAGTAATGGGCTTCTGGAGCCCAGCTCCAGGCGCACTGTCTGGCTGCATAAGCATCTACACACACAAAAAGCAGGGGGCTGCACAGCCTGGTCTGCACCTTGATTTTTTTCATTTAACAATATATCTCGGAGATCGTTTCAAATTAGTGCTTAGAGAGAATTCTCATTCTTTTTACAGGTGTATTATGGACATATACTAATATCATAATTAGTATAGCCACTTCTCTATTGGTAAACACTTGGCCTGTATCCCTTGCTTTGCTATTGTCAATAATGTTGTGGCTAATAACTATGCTCAGATGTCATCTCACACATATGTAACAAACTCCGTAGGATGACACCCTACAAGTGAAAAGGCTGGGTCAGCGTTACTCTCTCTCAGAAACCACCCAGGAGACTCGCCAGCACTTCTTTCCTAATACCAGAAAAAATAAAATATAAGCTAGTGTCATCAGAGAAGGGAAGACAAACAGCAGACACAAGATGGCACTCGTGCCCAGAAGAGTTAGATACGGCATGGGCAAGGCCAAGTAATGCACGGGCGTGGCAGGTTGGCCTCCCCAGGAGGCAGACCCTGAGATGGAGTCTAAGGGGCAGGGGCATTTCTCAGGGTATTGCCTGTGGAATCTGCAGCTGTGGAAGGGAGGGGATGAAAGCTGGAGTGGGCAGGGGAGAAGTCAGGCGGCCATGTAGGCCAACACTGAAGTGATTCGTCAAAGGTGCACTGCATGGGGCCAAAATAGCTGACCCTTATTACCCTGTTTCCATCAGTCAGTAGTACTTGCTACCCCTGACAAGGGGACCCTGCAGCTGAGGGAATCCCCGAGACAGCTGAAAGCTTTATGCCAACAGCACCCATAACGGCTTGGGCAACAAGCCCTTCCCTGAAGGGAGAGCTGAACAGTGCATCTGCATGTCCATCTCAGCAAAGGACAAGCCCTCGGAAACAGCAACAGTTCATAAAGAAGCAGATTAGAAAGAGCCTGGGAAACATTCCTGTGTAGGGAGAGATGCAGGACGTCAAGGGAGCCCATGGCTCAGTGAAACTGGTAGTGGGATCCTCTGCTGACCCACAAAAAGACAGCTGAATGGTATAAAGGGCGTGACTGAGTGATCAAGGTGTGAACTCCAGGCTCTGAACTGCAGGATTCTAACCCTGACACTAACCAGGTGTGACGTGGACAAGTAACTTATTTACTCGGGACAACCATCTCCCTCCACCCAACTGCTGGGAGCTGCTGTCCGTGGTGCTGCTCAGCAGTCCTCCCCACCCTCTGGGCCTGGAGCCACACAGGAGAAAGCTCACAGGGTTGAGGGGAACTCCAGGTTGATCCGGTTTAACCTCTCTGAGCTTCAGTCTCCCCATCCATAAAGTGCAGGCAGTAAAACCTACCTTCCATGGCTGTATGAGACTTTGTTGAGGAAAAGATATCAGTCCCTGGCACACAGCAGGAAACAGTAGCCTCCTGGTTTAATATCGTGGTTACGGAAGGAGGTGACTTTAGAATTTGAAAATTCAACCTTCATGAAAACAGGGCTACAGCTGATCAGGACCTCAGCCTTCTCTTTCCCTCTCTTCTCTCTGCCCTTCTCCTTTTCCTCTCTCCCTCCTCGTCCTCCCCTTCTCCCTGGACGTCTCTTCTTGCTAAATCCGTGCCTTCCTTTTCCTCCTTCTTCCGTATTTCTCCCCTGCCCTCTCCTCCTCATCCTGTGCATCACGTCACAGGGCCTGAGTCTTAGGGACTTGGAATAAGTCAGTAAAAGCAGTCTTCAATACTTCAATGCATCATGCCTCCCTGTAAACACACTCTCTCCCCATGCTGTCACTATTTCCCCAGCACCTGGCCACATCCCCTTCTCCAAGGCTCTGCTACCTACTGGCTCTCAGTCAATCCAAAGACAGGTCATTATGTTTCTATAGAGACTCTGAGTTGAAAATCCTGGGAGATCCAGAGCAATGGAACACCACTAAGGTGCTTCAGGCCCACACCTGAGTATACAAGGACGTGCACAATTGTGTGTAAGTTCACATAACCAGATTTGGTGCTGCATTTCTGGGAGACTGAGAGAAGTTTGCAGAGTCTTCAGGTCCTCAGCAAAGCTAGTCAGTTTCCAAGTGGCTCTCAAACCCAGTGGTTCTCAAAATGCATCCCCAGACCAACAATGTCAGCGTCACCTGGGAATTTGTCATAACACAAATTTCCAGCCCCTATCCAAGATATTCTGAATCAGAAACTCTGGGGCTAGGACTCAGAAACTTGGGTTAACAGGCCCTCCAGTTGATTGGGGTAAACACTCAAGTGTGAGAATGACTGCCCTACACTAAGAATTTTAGGGGGTGGGGTTGTGTGGTGGGCTATACAGAAAAAGCTGGTTCTGGGCAGGGCATTCAGCTTCTCAGCCTCCTTCCACCCTCTGCAACAACTAGTGTCACCTCCATTGTCTCAGTGGACCACTGCCACATTAGCATCCCTGGTTTGCCCAGACCCAGGTTCCTCAGCTGCTAGAAGATGCTTCTCAGGGCACAGCTCTGATCATTCACTCTCCTGCTCAGACACCTTCAGTGTCTCCCCTTTCCCCTAGTGCCAAGTCTAAACTCCTCAACAAGGCCATCAGATGAGCTCTCAGACCAAGAAGCAGTGTGCCCTCTCAATTCATCTCCAGTCACTCCCAACCCAGATCCTGTCACTGAATACACTGTGCCCACTCAGCAGTCTCTTCACCTGAAATGAACCAACATCCCATTTCGAATCTGACGTCATCCATGAAACTTCATTCTCTCAGGTTCTTTCCATATTTCTGCATCTCAGACCCTCCTTCTTGTGTTCATCATAGGAACCTCCGTGGGAAGGATTTCCTTTTTCTAAGACCCCTAAAATCACATTCCTTTGTCTTAGCTGGACAACATCAAGTCTACAGGGAGAAGGATGACCCACTGAATAGAGGGACTGGCAAGTAGGACATGCCACAGTGAGGACACAAGCCTCATGAGGACAAATGTTTTAGAAGAGAAAACCACCTCCCGCGTAAACCATAGAGGATTTTGTAGAAAAAATTTCAGCACTTAATAAGCTGCCCTACTGTTGGCAAAAATTAGTATTAATTTTAGTGGCCTCAAACAGTGACATTAATAATCATGTCAGTGGGTCTCTACTTCTGCCCTTGCAAATTTGCTAAGTGGCAATTAAAAAGCCGGAATCTCTTTCTGAGTGACAATGTTAATAAGGATACCATGACTAATTCAGAGGATCCCAAATGTTAAGGGAGTGCCTCCTCTCCACTGAGAAAACCCCAGTTATGACTAAGAACTCCAGAATTTGATGAAGGAGGGGCCAAGAAAACAGCCAGAGACACTGGAGATCGGAAGTGCCCCACGGGGAAGACCACAGGGGAAGCCCACAGGGGAAGCCCATCAGCTAGTCGTGTAACAGCCAACACACATAGCTTACTATGCGCCAGTCACGTTCCCAGCCCTTTACACTTATTGCCTCGTTCAGTCCTTACCCCTCCTCCACGAGGGAGCTGCCGTCAGCATCACTATTGGCAATACTTCCTACTGACGGATGTATTGTGTATTCACTTTCACTCTGATTTAAATAAACCAACGTTGACTTCAATGGCTCCAATGAACCCAGTTTTGATTTTCTGGTTTGTTTACAACTAAACTGTTGTTACTGTGGGGTTGAGCCATCATTCATTCATGCATTCATTCATTCATATATTAAGTCTGGAAATACATATTAGGTGCCTGCTATAAGTGCAATACGGTGTCTTATTGAGCATGTAAAATGAAAAAGTTCATGATACATGTGTCCAAAAAGTCCTCTTATTTTCCTCCTGGGAACACAGTTTAACTGCATTTTTGAGCGCCCTGGGAGTTAATCTGGGGCTGTGTGACTGAACTAAGATGAAGGGACAGAGGACAGAAGTGGAGTACACCACCTCCAGACTTGGTCCCCACAAATCTCCACTCCGTTTGTTACCAAACCAAAGTGGGTTCGCCTCTGGGCGAGTTAAATCAGACTGTCCTCCAGAAGTGGTTGTCTCACGAGGTAAAGCACATTTGCAGCAAATGGGAGACCAGGAGGAATCATTTCCAAACTCACAGCGTCCCCAACTAAAGGGAAGCAGGGACTTTTGTTTTGGACAGGGAATGAATATTCAAAAGGGAGAGGTGGGTGTTCACTTGCACAGGCTCAGTCAGAAAACACACTTCCACATACACTGTGGGTTACGCTAATAAAGCCTGAGCTCCTCCTGGAGAGCTCTTAGCATTAAAAATAAGGCCAAGGTCATAGGCGCAGCTCTCGTGGTGAGGCCTGGTCTGGTTCAGGACGGTTGGTGATTGCATCTCCCTAACCTAACAAAAGGGTAAAAAGCAATTTGGAAAAACAGTTTAAATGCTTCCAAACCCAGCCTTGAGTTCCTCAGGGCAAGTAGGCAGTGAGACATTCTCTTTTCTTCGTCCGTAACGTTGGTGGCCACATTTTGAAGATGGCAGGACCACAAGAGAGAAGGAACACAGTCCTTGAACGGCTGCGTGGAGCAGGTCATTCACCAACCACATCAGAGTCAAGTATGACAAATAAAAATGGCAAGCAGTAGGATATATTGGAGTATATGAGGAAGCCATTTGGTGTAAACCTAATTCGGCCTGACTTTGTTTTTTCCAAAAGGGCCTGACTGTGGCTATTGAGCACACGTTGCATATCTGCTTAGACATTTCCTATGGCCAGAACAACGGCCCTTGAGATAAAGGTGCAACTTCCCCCGACATTGGCATTTCCTTAGGGATAAGCATCTTTCCTTAGGCTAGGAACTGATTGCTGCACTCACCTTTGACCACCCAGCTCACCTGTGACCACTCAGCTCGAGACAGCAGACCGGCCATCCTGCTGTGTTCACCGAGACAGCAGACCTACCTGATATTTCCATCAATCGCTGTGCCAACAGAGCAGTCTCGCAACTATTGTAAAAGGTACATTTCAATCCTATGTGAAACATCCTGTTTGGGGGTATATAACCACTCTGTGCACCCCACTTCTTTGGTGCCCTTTCTTCCTTTGGGAAGAAGGGCCCCAGGCCATGGTCCTCAGATTTCAGCTCAGAATAAACTCACCCAAATTTTCATTTATAGATTGGTTATGGATTATTTTCGTCGACAAGTAATTAACACTGTTTTGTGTCTCCAGCTGCTGAGATTTGGAGGCTTTTTGTTACAATAACTACCATTGCTTCCCTAATAATTATGATAAGTTTCTGAGATTTTGACCAACCGATGTTCAATTTTTGATGTCAACATCCTTGCTGTACTATTTACAAGCTTTGTGTCTTTGAAGCAAATTATTTAACCTCTGTCAACAGTAATTTACACATTGCAAAATGGGTCTAAGAAAATTTAAAATATAAATAAAATATAAATACCCCCAATGCTGCCCCCGGCTTGCAATAAGTGCTCAATTAATGGTGTTTAGTTATCTCCTTGCAATCCTTCAAGTTCAAAATTTCACAAAAGTGAATGATACCGAACAAAGGAGGAAGACGACTGTGTTCTCCTCCTTCCTTTGGGAGCGACTGAGTCCAGGATTTTGACAGTTTGGCTTCACACTTCTGTATTCAGCAGGGAATGCTTTATTTACCTGGACGTAGACTAGAATAGGTGTCAATTCCAGGGTAACAGTTCTGCAGGACTGACATTAGCATTTCAAAAAGCCGTCAAATGGCTGATGGGAAGTGTTTTCACACACTGTCTAATCTCCTTTCACACATCTCTGCTCCAGGCCGGATGCTTTTTATCACCTGTGGAAGGAATTGAATAGCTGTGAGCTCCGAAGCCATGAGGCTCACGTCATATTTTAGCATTTCAAAGAGAAATCAAAGGAGCCTTTAGAAAGTGTATTTCTCAAAGTTATACCTGAGTTTTTCAGCCTCGTAGGAAGTAAGTTTTTGTCTAAGTCCAGAAACAACTGAACTAAGAAATATTGACAAACCACAGTTTCACAGCTGGAGGACCTCAGAGGCCAGATGGGCCCCTTCCGCCGTGTGCTGATGACGTGGTCCCTCAGCCTCTGCTGCATGCTGTGGGGGAGGGGAACTCAGCTGCTGGACCCCACTGTGGGACCACTCTCACTGATGATTTTCCTTCTCCTAGGGAACATATGTTTCCCTAAACATCTGCCGATCTATTTTGGTTGTATGCTTTACAATAATGTAACCACAGGACTGTTGACGAAAATAATCCGTAACCAATCTATAAATGAAAATTTGAGTGAGTTTATTCTGAGCTAAAATATGAGGACCATGGTCTGGGGCCTTTCTTCCCAAAGGAAGAAAGGGCACCAAAGAAGTGAGGTATACAGAGTGGTTATATACCCCTAAACAGGATGTTTCACATATGATTGAAATGTCCCTCCCGCAATAGTCACAAGATTGCCCTGTCGGCACAGCACTTGATGGACACAGCAGGTAGTGGGTCTGCTATCTTGGTGGGCATAGGAGGAGGCAAGTCTATTGTCTCGTGCTGGGTGGTCACAGGTGAGTGCAGCAATCAGTTCCTAGCCTAAGGAAAGATGCTTAATCCTTAAGGAGATGCCAACGTTGGGAGGGGGAAGGAAGTTGCACCTTTATCTCAAGGGCCTTTGCTCTTGCTATAGGGAATCTCTAAAGCAGATATACAATGCATGCTCAATGGCCTTGGTCAGGCCCTTTTGGAAAGACAAGGTCAGGCCAAATTAGGTTTACACCAAATGGCTTCCTCATATTCTCCAATACATCCTATTACTTGCCATTTTTATTTGTCAGGACCAACAGAAGAATTTGCCACCCCCAAATATTCCTCTTTGGCACAAGAATTATTTGGTCCTAATTATTTTTAAGAACCAGCAGACACAGTGAAAGCTCTGAAAACCTAGTAGAAGTTACTCATTTGTAAGGAAAATTTGCATTTACAAGAAACATCTCCATCTGCAAGGGTACAGTCCTCTCTGTGCCAGGAAGGAAAGGATGACTAAATCTCTAGAAGGCCTTTAATACACAAGGCAATGACTTAAAATCTACAGAATGACTTTACTCTTGTTCACTATGCTCACTTCATCTTAACAACAAAATGTTGAAGCTATGCTTTTCAGCGGTGGCAGGACAGCTAGGATGATGAGCAGAAGAGATCATTTTGATCTGCCAAGTGACACATCCTGCCAGTGCTTCCGCACACCAGCTGCCCTCCGGGACACCTGAAGCCCTACCCCATGCCCTGGCTCGAGAAGACAGAGTTGAGAGCCTTTCCTTCTGTCTCCTTACCACTCAATTGCATACTAAACTGCTTCTTCTCTCACAGACTGGCGTGCCACAGCATTGGCTTCTGTGCACATCAGGGGGAAAGCCCTTGCTGGGTGACAATAAAACAGAATGAGCTAGGTTCCCTGTTAGGGGACAACCCTCAGACATCTCAGGGCAACTGTCACAAATTCCCTTCACTTCCACTTCTACTGATGAGGATTTTTAGGCTGCTTAATTTTAAAATGGTTTATGATGAGGATTTTTAGGCTGCTTAATTTTAAAATGGCTTATGATGAGGATTTTTAGGCTGGTTAGTTTTAAAACTACAGGTGAGATTCAGGCTCCAAGGAGTGGAATTTGTTTGCCCCTTTGTTGAGAAACATTTACATTTCTAAGGGAAACCTCTATCTGTGAAGATGCCTCCCTCTCTGTGCCAGGAAGAAGGGGGAATGGTCTTATCTCTAGAAGCTCTTAATGGGGAAGGCAAGAACTTAAGTTGGTTGCTGTCTGGCAATCTCATGTAACTGGTTTAGGGTGGTGGCGTCTAACCTTTCTAACCTTTACTTAATCCGATTTGATTCTTGTCTAAAAGTCATGGGATCACCCAATGACCAGACCCCACCCGCACTGATACCATTTTAACTTTTTTTCATGTTCTTTCCTTTGTCTTGTAAAGAGATGAATCATATACCTATGCCTTATAAAATTAGCCCTAACCCTCAACTCGGGGCAGCAGCAGGAGCTCTGACTGCCCGTGGGTCCTGTCCCCTCGCACCAGCTCTGCCTGCCCATGGGTCCTGTCCCCATGCCAGCG
The DNA here is from genome assembly GCF_041296265.1 of Equus caballus. Classification (NCBI taxonomy): domain Eukaryota; kingdom Metazoa; phylum Chordata; class Mammalia; order Perissodactyla; family Equidae; genus Equus; species Equus caballus. The sequence goes on along the minus strand of NC_091701.1, from coordinate 4,557,712 downwards.
GGGGCAGCAGCAGCAGCTCTGCCTGCCCATGGGCTCTGTCCCCATGCCAGCGGGGGCAGCAGAAGCGGCGGCAGCAGAAGCTCTGACTGCCCATGGGTCCTGTCCCCATGCTATTCCACACTATTTTCTAAATAAAGGAGCACTACTGCCAGATCTTGAGAGTCTAAGAAATCTTTCTTTCGACTCCTCGGCTCACCGATCCCGCATCACTACTATCCAGCATCCTCATTCCTTTCCTTTGTCCCTGACAAGCCTTGATTGGGTCCCTTCCCAGAAACCCTGGCCACTCTCCTTCTGGTGGATTTTTGCATTTCAAAGAGAAATCAAAGCTCCTTATCTTAGAAGTCCCAGCTCCATATGAGACTACACAATGCCAGTCCCAACCTCCTCCACCGATCTGGTCACTAAAATTATTCAGGACCTATACCAACTCCTCTCAACCCTGAAGTTGTGCCTCTGGTTTCCAGAACCCAAATGACACAATTTTACTCACTACTAGTGAATTTTATTTGAAGTCCTCATTCTATATTATTTGAAATCTTGATACTGTAGGGGAGGAAGATGATTTTCCCTCCACCCTTCTGAGTTCTTGGCGGAGCCCTCCTGTAATAAAAGGCAGATTAACAAGAGAAAAACAGAAGTTTATTAACATGCGTACCTCATGCATACATGGGAGATTCCCAGGAAAACTGAGTGACTCCCTGAGATGGTCCAAGTCACTGCCTTAAATACCATCTTCAGCTAAAGACCAAAGAAAGATATTGGGGAGTGGGGGGGTGTGGGGGCAGTGGCCAGGAGAAGCTAGTTATAGAAGGTCACCGGGGGGCCAGCCTGGTGGTGCAGCAGTTAAGCATGCACATTCCACTTCTCAGCGGTCCGGGGTTCGCTGGTTCAGATCCTGGGTGCAGACATGGCACTGCTTGGCACACCATGCTGTGGTAGGTGACAAATAAAAATGGCAAGCAATAGGATATATTGGAGAATATGAGGAAGCCATGTGGTATAAACCTAATTCGGCCTGACCTTGTCTTTCCAAAAGGGCCTGACCGAGGCCATTGAGCATGCATTGTATATCTGCTTTAGAGATTCCCTATGGCAAGAGGAAAGTCCCTTGAGCTAAAGGTGCAACCTCCCTCCCCCTCCCAACTTTGGCATCTCGTTAAGGATTAAGCATCTTTCCTTAGGCTAGGAACCGATTGCTGGGCTCACCTGTGACCGCCCAGCTCGAGACAACACACTTGCCTACTGCTATGTCCCCTGAGAGAGCAGACCCACTACCTGCTGTGTCCATCAAGCACTGTGCCGACAGGGCAATCTTGTGACTATTGTGGGAGGGACATTTCAATCATATGTAAAGCACCCTCTTTGGGGGTATATAACCACTCTGTACACCTCATTACTTTGGTGCCCTTTCTTCCTTCGGGAAGAAAGGCCCCGGGCCATGGTCCTCAGATTTCAGCTCAGAATAAACTCACCCAAATTTTCATTTATAGATTGGTTATGAATTATTTTCGTCGACATAGGCATCCCAAATATAAAGTAGAGGAAGATGGGCATGGATGTTAGCTCAGGGCCAGGCTTCCTCAGCAAAAAGAGAACTGGCAGTAGTTAGCTCAGGGCTAATCTTCCTCAAAAAAAAGAAGGTCACCAGGAAAAACAGTAAACAGGGTGAAGTTTGTTATGCAGATTGAAAACAGTGCCTTCTCCATTGATCAGAGTTTCTTGTGATTTAGAGTTGTCCTGATACTGTCTCAGCACAAGGTTGACATAGGGAAGCCATACAGTAGAAAAGAAACCGTATTGTAACTTTGAATGACCTCTGGTTAACTAACCCAGACATGCTCTGTAGATTTTTATGGCCCCTCCCAGCTGCTTTAAGATGATAATTTTTGTTCTTTTGAGTTCCTTAGGAATGTGATGACCCCCAGGCAGAGAGTCTATGCTGATCACCATCGTCAATGACAACTGAAAGATCAGAGTCTAGGGCATTGCTCCATTCTCTGATGCACATCCAGTAAACAAAGGACTATCAGGAACTGGGACCAGATGCCTCCCTCACCCAGAGACCAACCCCCTATATAACTGCCTGTAGTCTTTGTTCTGTAAGATGGTCCTTTTGGACATTAGTCAGCCATCTTCCCCCTTACTAGCAAGCTGTAATAAAGTCCCTTCTCTTCCACCATCTTGCCTCTTTGGCTACTGGCACGTCTTGCAGCAGGCAGCCGACTCACTTTGGGCAGTAACAATCCTTCTCTTCCCTGCTATAGAAAGGAAAACACCCTTACAAATGGAGATTTGTAAGTATTAACATACAAATGCACAGGAACCACCCTGCCCAGATTTTGGTCTTTCCTGCATTGAATCGATACCCTTTATGTGGTGAGAGTCAAACATCCCACACAGCTTACTGACCACATTAACATGCCTTTGTGATTCCAGCTCTTCACCACCATAACTTTACTAGTCTAGGAAACTCCATTTTTTTTTTTTTTGAGGAAGATTAGCCCTGAGCTAACTAATGCCAGTCCTCCTCTTTTTTGCTAAGGAAACCTGGCCCTGAGCTAACATCCATGCCCATCTTCCTCTGCTTTATATGTGGGATACCTACCACAATATGGCTTGCCAAGCGATGCCATGTCTGCACCGGGATCTGAACCAGCAAACCCTGGGCCGCTGAGAAGCAGAATGTGTGAACTTAACCACTGCGCCACCGGGCCGGCCCCTAGTCTAGGAAACTCTCACCCAGGAAGATAAAAGTTGCAAATAACTTTATTGTTCAATCCATGCACTTTCTGAAAGACCATCAATTCTTCAAAAGAAAAACACAAATGCCAATTTACAACCTAACACTCTTTGGAGCCTTTGCCCCAAAATTGTCTCCTTGCAATGCCCACCAGTTCTAAATTTTGTGTCATGATCCTTACCCAAACCTAACCTTGTCGCTAATCAAGACTCTCCTTAAACCAGACTTAAAATCTCAGTAAGTGTCCCAGCTTCACCCTTTCTCCTCTGAGACACTAGGACTCAGCTGTCAGGGTAGGGTTTTCCGTCACCATGGTAAGCAACAAACTCCTTTGTCTCACAAACAGGTTATTTTGGTGACATTTGGGAGCTATTATTCAATAATAGAGGGGGAAAATAATGCCCATCTCACAAAACCATTAGGAGAATTAAATTTTTTTTAATAAAAAAAGAATGTTAATTGCTGTTTTTGTGCTACAGGCTCAATAAACACAGTACCTGCCTCATGTTAGATACCTTGAATATAATTAATCAATAGAATTGGTTAATAACAAGCAAGGCATTAAGACTTTCCCTTCCCTGAGCCTCAGATCTGAGAAGCAGAGGAAGGAAGTTGGAGGCATAGACATGGGAGAGAGATGAAGACAGAGGTTTCACACCTTTCAGCGAGGTGTCGCTGTGTTAATGCACTACTGTCACCAGAAGGCTTGGATGTCTAAGGTAACAAAGGGCAGCTGCCTGCCGAAGGTTCATGCTCCCCTTCCTGTAGATATGGGATATGACTGGAGAGAATCGCCAGCCAGGACAGTATCACTCAGGCTCATGCATCCAGGTAGGGTCTGTCTCCTTCCTCCTGCAGGGGTGGAAAATTAACTTTCCCCGTACCTTTCTAAGTTGTCAGCTGAGGCCCTTATAAGAAAAGGCAGCTTAATGAGATAAAAACAAACAGGTGTTCATTAACATGTATATCTCATACATACATGGGAGATACTCAGGGAAAAGTGAGTAACTCAAAGAGGTGGCTTAGAATTCAGGCTTAAATACCATCTTCATCTAAATCAAATCAAGAGGAGTGCTGGGTGGGGCGGGCAACTTATGGGAAGGAGGCCAGGGCGAGCAAGGTAAACAAGGGTGAGGTTTGTTTTACAGATTTAAGTCAGTGCCTCCTCCATCAATAAGATTCTTTTGTGCTTTAGGGTCAAATTTCTCTTCCTGGTACAGAGAGGGAGACGTCCATACAAACGGAGATTGCCTTTATAAATGTACATTTCCCTCACAAAAGGGTAACTTCTGCTCTATTTTCAGAGCTTCTCCTGTGTCTTCAGTTTCCCAAAGTAATCCTTATTCCACAGAGGTATATTTAGGGGTGGCATATTCTGGTCTCGTACTCCACCAATGGAATGAGACGGCCAGTGATGTGGGTCAAAGCCAAGACAAGCTGCTTAAAAAGGGTCTTCGTTCTTTGCTTTATCCTTCTCCTTCTGCTGCATAAATGTCGATGAGCGTGATGGATTGGTCCCACTCTCCCCAAGGCAGTAGTGTCTCTAAGTTCCAGAATTTCACATTTCTGAGGGTTAGGAAACACACAGCTCCCCTCCCCCAGCCCCTGTGTGAGCCACACCATCCTGCCTTCAATCACCCCCACCAGGCCAATGGTTTCCCAAGTGGGCCCAGAGCAGACTCTCTGTTGCGTCCCACACCTGCATATCCCATGGCTGCTGGACACCTCTGCCATGTGTCCCAGAGACACTCCCAAGCCTGAGTCACCGCCTTTCCTGTATTTGCACACCCCAGTTCATGGAAGGGCATCATCAGCCACAGGGGCCCAGAAACCAGAAGCACTGGGAGTTCCTCTGCCTCCTCGCTGAACCCAGGTTCTGTCACCACCATGTTAGCTGCCCCAGTCGGGTCTGGGTCATTCCTGCCCGACTGCCACTTACGCCCCATGACTCCTCCTCTGACTGGGTGCCCACGCCCTCCAAAGCTCCACTGCATACAGTTCTCCTACTACCCATAGCCGCTGCCTGGCGATCACCTGGTTACAGAAACAGTCACCATAAGCATCCCATCCAAAGACTAACACGCAAAGCATCACTGGGGGCTGCGCTGAGGACGCTCAGCCAAATTGGCCTAAGGAAGACAGAGGGGCATGAAGACCAGGCACAATCCCGTAGTTACACTTGGCTAAGAGCTCCCATCAGGGAGAGGACGGCTCCAAAGTCCCCGGATGGCGTGCACAGTCTGTGGCCTGGAGCTGTCCCTAAGGGAACTTTGCAGAGAGCACTGCTACCCCTCAGGCTCAGTGAATCTCTTCACCATGTGCTCAAAGTCCTGAGCTAAGCTGACTCCTCCAGGGAGCACTCTGGGCAGACCCACTGCCCACGTGGCCAGGAGGCTGAGGCCCAAGGTGGCCAGGACACTTTGTGGAAAACTGACTGAACAAGAGGGGTTTCTTTTCTTCTTCTTCTTGGCTTTATTGGATTTTTTTTACAGTTGTATAAATAGCACATGCTCACTTTAAAAAAAAAGGCAATGCTGGCCAGGTGGCATAGTAGTTAAATTTGTGTGCTCTGCTCTGGCAGCCCAGGGTTCACAGGTTAGGATCAGGTGCAGACCTACACACCGCTCATCATGCCATGCTGTGGTGGCGTCCCACATACAAAGTAGAGGAAGGTTGGCATAGATATTAGCTCAGGGCCAATCTTCCTCACCAAAAAAAAAAGCCAAACAGCATAGAAAAGCGCAAGGGGAAAAAGTAAGAATTGCCTGAAATCATCCCGCTGTGACCATCCTTGCACGCGTCTCCCTGGCAGGTTCAGTGTTTAAACACAGTGCTCAGACACCTATGTTTAAGTTCACGTAAATGGAGATTTTTTTGTTGAGCCGGTGAAGTGAAATGCTAAGAGCGGTTCTCTGGAGCCAGGCTGCCTGGGGTCCAGCCAACTTACTAGATTTGTCACCATGGGCAAGTCATTTGACCACTCTGTGCCTCAGTTTCCTCATCTGCAAAATGGAATTATTAGTGTGGTAGCTCCTTCATAGGGTGGTTTAGAGGACTGGATGAGCGCCCTATGAAACAGGTACCATCGCCCCATTTTATGTTTATGTTTGTCTTCTAAACACGGCGTCTGCTTCCCTGGTATGCTCACCTGCACACTTAGACTGGCTGGAGTGTGCCGAGCCTGTCTTGTGATGTTTTCTGCAACAGTAGGAGACATCCAGAGCCCACTGCCCAACACCCGGGACATCCTGTCTTCCCTGTGGGTCCCCGGGTTCCCCGCCTCACAGCCACTCCCAGAGGCCCCCAGCCACAGCTGCTGGTTGAGGCTGCCCACTGGAATCACCCCCTCTCCTGCTCCCACCTGTCCCTCTCCAGCCTAAGCCATCTGGGCACCTGCAGCAGGGGCACAGTCCCCCCGGAGAGGAGGCTCACTCCATTGGCAGACACAGCCCCCAGCTATGCTGGCCCATCATGCACCCTGCAGGGGCCCCTCACTCGCTGTGCACCCCCACTCCCCACACCCCTCATCCGAGAAGGATGAGCCACCTCCTGACAGGCTCCCACCTGCATCTCCACCTGGCTCCTGCTGCCGCCACTGTCCCTTGTGGTCCCTCAGGCTTAGGATCAACTCTAGGCTGGCATGGCAGCTGTGTCCCCCACAGGGCTGTTGTCTCACTTCTCTGACCACCAGGGAGTCCTGTGCTCCTTGAGGGTCCTGACAGAGCAAGTTTCTTCCCTGAACCGCACCTCAATTTCCCTGTGATAAAATGGGACTGTTGCATGAAAAGGCCTCCAGGGTCCCTTCCACCCTGACATTCCACACGGAGACCCTGCCCCGAGCTGTGACACAGACTCTGATCCTGTTTTACATCCCCAGGAAGCTCTGTCCTGCTTTTGGCCTTTTGTCAGCAGCCTATGCATCCTCCACCCCTTCCTCAAGTGCCCTTCTTCTGAACTGGCCCTCAGCCCCTCGGTGTCCTCCTCACAGAGCCACCCAGCACGGGCAGTGCTACAAGCACGGGTCTCAGCACAAACACTTATAACTGAAACACAGCCAAGTCCAGACTCTCCTTCAAAAGGAGACAACACAAAACCGAGGAGGCTGGTGCCGTTTTCACTGTTTCCCCCGTGTCGTGTCAGTCTCAGCCCATCGACTCTGTGTGAGAATTTCAGCTATTCTATATTTTTATTTTAGCCAGAAAAGTGGATGTGTGGTGGTATTTCATTGTGGGTTTGTTTTTTATTGTTGTTTTCTTTTGTATTTCTCATGACTAATGAGAATGAGCACTTTTTCATATACTTACCGACCATTGTAATATCTTCTTTTGTGAAGTGCCTGCTGAAGACCTTTCCCCACTTTATAATTTGGGTTATATGTCATTTTTCTTATTGACTTACAGGAGTTTATTATATACTTTATATATGAGTCCTTAGTCAGATATATATACTGCAAACATTTTCTCTAGGTCTGTGACTTGCCTTTTCACTTCCTGATGGTGTCTTTCGATGAGCAGACATTATTAATTTTTGTGAAATTCAATTTGCCAATTTTTCTTTTCTGGTTAATGCTGCTGTGTTCTGTATAAGCAATGTCTGATTTCCCGAAGTTTATGAGTACATTCTTTTATGTTTTGTTCTAGAAGCTTTATAGCTTTACCTGTCACATTTAGGTTTTGATTCATTTTTGTTTATGGTTTGAGAAAGGGTTCAAGGTTCATTTCAGTTTTTCTTTGAGGATATCCCATTGTTCCATCACTATTTATTGAAAAAAAAAAAAAACCTTTTATTTATTGCCCCCAGTGAATCGCTTTGGTGACTGTTAAATATCAGTTTTCTGTGCATCTGTGGATCTATTTCTGAATTCTATTCTGTTGCTTTACTCTTAGGTCTTAGGACTAAACTACCTTGATTTCAACTTCACAGTAAGTCTAAAACTCAAGTACTTTAAGAACTCCAACTTCATTCTTCATCAAAATTCACTATCGGTGGGCTGAGACTGACACAACAAGTGGAAACAGTGAAAACGGCGCTGGCCTGCTCAGTTTTGTGTTGTCTGCGCCTCCTTTTGAAGGAGGGTCTGGACTTGGCTGTGTTTCTTAGCTATTTATTCTAAATCCTTTACATAGGTTTTAGATTCAGCTCATGAATTATAATTTTAAAAGTCTGCTAGGATTTTGATTGAGATTGCATTGAATCTATAAATCTATTGGCAAAGAATTACCATCTTAATAATATTGAGTCTTATGATTAAAGATATTACAACTCTCTAGGTCAACTTTTTTCAGTAATGTGTTATAGTTTTCAGTGAAGACATCTTGCATATCTTTTACTTTATCTTGAATATTTTTTTAAATTTATTCCTAGATGTCTGGCGTTTTTAAACACTGTTATAAATGGGAGTTGTCCGTTTTATTTTCCAGTTGCTTGTTGCTGGTATATAGAAACACAACTGATTTGTGTCACGTCCTCTGAAAAAAAGGGCACTTTTCCTTTAACCCTTTCCAGTCTGTATGCACTTTATTTCCTTGTCTTATTTTATTTCACTGTCTAGCATCTCCAGTATGATGTTTAATAAAAGTTATAAGGCCAGGCACCCTATATTGCTTCTAACCTAAAGGAAAAAACATTCAATGTTTCACAATTGAGAATTATGTTAGCTATAGATACATCTAGATACTCTTTATCAAATTCAGAAAGTTTCTTTGTATTCATAGTTTGCTGAAAGGATTTATCATAAATTGGTTTTTACTTTTATGCAATGTTTTTTCTAAATCTTTGGAGATGATCATATGGTTTATCGCCTATGTTTTGTTAACTTGGTGAAATATAATAATTTAGAAATGTTAAACCAACCTTGCATTCCTGGACGAACCCCAGTTGGTCATGTTATAGTATCCCTTTTAAATATTAGTCAATTTGCTTTGCTCATATTTTGTTAAGATTTTTGCATTTTTATCCATTGATCTATAATTTCTTTCTTTCTTTCATCACATTTTAGTGGTTTTAAATATGCTCTCCAGGTGGGACATCAGCAAAATGGCAAGCTAAGAAGCTCCAAGCTCTCATTACTCCAAGGAAACGTAAAAAAGGAAAAAAAAACAGAAACTGTCTGAGCCAACTTCATCTGAGCTCTGAAGAACAGTCAAAGATTTAGAGCAACTAAGCAAATACCCAATCAAACAAAAAAAGCATGCCATCCTCAAAACAGTAGGAAAGTTTGGTGATGTTTGTACTTGCCCTTACTGGACTCCCTCCCTGGAGTGAGAGAATCTTGGTCTTCAGCAGTGGGACCCTGTTTCCACTTTTCTCCCTCCACTAGAGGAAGCAAAGCAGACTGTATTTACAAATTCGTGTTACGTCTGTTCTAACCTGACCAGGGGATGCTTAAAAGACTGGTGTGGGAGGCTCATCTGTGTCTTGCATAATTCAGAATGCTGGTAGAAAAGGCAGTGGGCATTGCTCAAAAAAGCTACAAGGGGATTGCAAAGGCACAGACTCCTGGGACAAAAGGTTATAGGTGGAGACATACACTAAACCATCTGAGGCCTGGAGAAGCTGCGATGAGACTTTTTAGGAAACTAGGACATTAAAAATCAGCCATATATACAGAAGAATCTAGAAAACCACTCCCATGACAGACAAGATGCGTGCTCAGAAAAAACCTAAGAAGACCTTAATCTTCGACCTGGAGCTGATCTCTAAGCTCAGAGAAAACTTATCTAAGTGGTGAAAGAGTGCCCAGCAGAGAGCCAATCTGAAAATACTGGGAGGTGTGGTTGTTCTCTCTTTGGGGGTGGGGTTTCCTAATGTTTTTTTGTTTGCTTGTTTAGGTTCATGGTATTCAAGGAAATATCTGTCAAAACATCAGCTGAACCAAGCTAAAGGAACAAGATTTCAGTGATCACACATAACAAGGAATAGTCTGAAAAAATAATCCGGAGAAGTCTGAAAACAAGTGGACCAGCCTTTAACAATAAAAAAAAAGAGAAAAATGCTGGGAAGGGGGAGAATCTATTTTCCAGAGTTACCACATTATAATAGTCAAATTAAGCAATATTCAATAAAAAAAATCAGAAAGCATAGAAAGAAACAGGAAAATAGGTCTCATTCAAAGGAATGAAAGAAATTGATGGAAACCATCCCTGAGGGAGCCCAAAGGTCAGAATTACTGCACAAAAACTCTTTTTTTCTTTCATTTATTTGTTTATTTTCAGATGTACATCATAATATCTTTCGAATTCTTTGTAGATTACATCATGTTCACCACCTGAATGCACAAAAACTTTAAAATCACTGTATTAAGTATGCTCACAGAGCTAAAAAACCCACAAAGAACTAAAGTAAATGGGGAAACAATATATAAACGAATCAGAATATCAACAAAGAAACAGAAATTATAAAAGGGAACCAAACAGAGACTCTGTCAGACAGAGAAAGACAAATAGTGTATAATCTCACTTATATGTGGAAGCTTTAAAAAAAGCAACAACTCATTGATACAGAAAAGAGATTGATGGTTGGCAGAAGCAGGGGTAGGGAGATGGGTGAAGCGGGTGACGGTGGTCAAAACATACAAACTTCCAGTTGTAAGATAAATAAGTCCTGAGGATATGGTGCACAGTATGATGACTATAGTTAACAGCACTGTATTGTATACTTGAAAGTTCCAAAGGGGAGATTTTAAAAGTTCTTGTCACGGGAAAAAATTGTAACTATATGTGGTGATGGATGTTAACTAAACTTATTGTGTTAATCATCTAACAATATGTACACATGTCAAATCTTTATGTTGTACATCTAAAACTATGACAGTGTTATTTGACAATTATATCTCCATGTTTCTAAAAGATTAAAAAAAAGAAATTCCAGAGATGGAAAGTACAATAACTGAAATGAAAAATTAACTACAGAGGTTCCACAGCAGATTTGGCCAGGCAGATAAAGAACCAGCAAATTTGAAGGTAGACTATCAAAATTATCAAGTGTGAGGGGGCTGACCTGGGGGCACAGCTGTTAAGAGCACACGTTCTTTTTCAGTGGTCTGGGGTTCTCCTGTTTGGATCCCGGGTGTGGACATGGCAGCACTTGGCAAGCCATGCTGTGGTAGTCGTCCCACATAGAAAGTAGAGGAAGATGGGCACGGATGTTAGCCAGTCTTCCTCAGCAAAAAGAGGAGGATTGGCAGAAGATGTTAGCTCAGGGCTAATCCTCCTCAAAAAAAAAATTATCAAGTGTAAGGATCAGAAAGAAAAGAGAATTTTAAAGAAACATGCAGAGACTAAAGGACTTGTGGGACACCATCAAGCAGACCAATCTACTGATTCAATGAAATCCCTATGAAAATTCCAACGGCATTTTTTTGCAGAAAAATTCATTCGTATGTAATCTCAAGAAACTCTGAATTGCTAAAACAATCTTGAAAAAGAACAAAGTTGGAAAAGTCACACTTCCTGATTTCAAAACTTATTACAAAGCTATAGTAATCAAAACAGTGTGGTACTGGCATAAAGACAGGCATAAAGACCAAAGGAATAGAATATAGAATGCAGAAGCCCTTGCATATATAGTCATTTGCTCTTTGACAAGAGTGCCAAGGAGGAAAGGACAGTCTTTTCAACAAATAGTACTGGGAAGGCTGGATACCTACATGAAAAGAATGAAGTTACACCATATACAAAAATTAACTCAAAATGGATCAAAGACCTAAACACATAAAGCTAAAACTATGCAACTCTTAGAAGAAAATATAGAGCAAAATGTTCATGACATTGAATTAGGCAATGATTTCTTGGGTCTAACACCAAAGGCAAGGGCAACAAAAGTGAAAATAGACAAATTGGACCTCATAAAATTTAAAATCTTTTGGGGCTGGCCCCGTGGCCAAGTGGTTAAGTCCGCGCGCTCCGCTGCAGGCGACCCAGTGTTTCGTTGGTTCGAATCCTGGGCGCGGACATGGCACTGCTCATCAAACCACGCTGAGGCAGCGTCCCACATGCCACAACTAGAAGGACCCACAACGAAGAATATACAACTATGTACCAGGGGGCTTTGGGGAGAAAAAGGAAAAAATAAAAAATCTTTAAAAAAAAAAATACACAACTCCTTTTTCTTAAACTCTGATTAGTTTCAAAATGATCGTACCCCTGAAGGGCTGTTATAGTCCTATAGGAAAACGTTCTGTTGCATGAGACCTGAGAAGGGGCATCATTAACGTTCACAGAGCTGAGGGGAAGAGAGCTTTCCTCCTACTTCCCCAGGGAGACCACGAGCAGATTCCTCACCAGAAACCCTGGAGGCCAGAGGGCAAGGGCTGATGTACTCAAAGTGCAGAAGGAAAAGAATCCGACCAGGAACCTCTATCTGGAGAGCAGTCCTTCCAAAATGAGGGAGGAACCAAGACGTTCCCAGAAAAGCACGGCTCAGAGAGCGCTGTCCACCAGACCCACCTCCGAGGAAGGGAGTCCTTCAGGCTGGAAGGAGAGGACGCGGACGGGCACTCGACGCCTCGGGCAGAAATGAAGGTCTCTGCTCAAGTAAGTAGGAGACGACTACAAAAGCTGGAACTATTCTAACTTTGGCTTGTACCTCCTCTTCTTGTTTTCTGCATTAAGAGACTAAAGGATTAAAACCCCAATTCTTAGTCTGTGTTTTTGGACACACAATGCCATTGATGGAATTCTGTGACATTAAGAACTGAAACAGGCAGCGTGAGAGCTCTATAGGGTCCCAGTTTCTCTATGTTACTGAAGTGACGCTGGCATCAATTGACATTTGAGTGTTATGACTTTAGGATGTTAAGTGTAATTTCACGGTAACCACAAAGAAAAGAGCTATCGAATATACACAAAGCAAAATGAGAAGGGAGTTAAATTGCCTTTTCAGTAATTGTACAGACGAGCTGCACGGCCCCGTCTACCACAACTGGGTCTATGTTCATGAGGTGACCTTTTAAAGCCACTAAAGGTGAGGGCTGGCTGCCAGGGGAACCCACCTCCATCGGACAGTCGGAACTTTCATTCCCACCCCCTGATTTCCTGGGAGGGGAGAGGGGGCGGCGGTCGAATCCATCACCAACGGCCAATGAGCTAATCAATCCTTCTTCTCTAAGGAAGCCTCCATAAAGACCTCCAACCCCAAAGAGGTTCAGAGCGCTTCCAGGGGGGAGCTAGCACGCTTCCGCGGGCCACCTGCCGGGCCCCGAACTGCACGAGGACAGAAGCTCCTTCGTCAGGGACCTCGCCGTGTGTATCTTCATCTGCCTGTTGATTCGCATCTTGAAATCTTATGTGATAAACCAGTAATCTAGTGAGTAAACTGGTTTCCTGAGTCCTGTGAGCCACTCTAGCAAATTAATCGAGCCCACAGTGGGGCTCGTGCTAACCTCTGATCTATATCCTGCTGGTCAGAAGCACAGGTGACAACCTGGGCTGGCGACTGGCATCTGAAGTCGAGGCAGCCTGGTGGGACCGAGCCCTCGACCCGTGGAACGTGATGCTGGCCCCGCGGAGAGGGTCAGAATCGAGGCGAAGTGTCAGGGAATTGTCAGGGGTCAGGGAACGGCTTGGTGGTATGGGAACACTTCCCTCTACACACATCAGAAGTGGGTAGCAGAATCTTCCCCAGGTGAGCTCACAGTGTGAAAGCTCGCCCTGCGCACACTTAGGGCACAAGTGCTTTTCAGTGTGTGTGCTAGTCTATAAAAAAATTGAGAGAAATAAGATGAAAGGGGGAGGGAGGAGGGCAGGAGAGATGACACGAGTGGCTCAGAGCTGATAATGTAGAAGCTGGGCACGTGGGGAGGGTGGCCATTATACCGTTTTGCCTACTTTTGTGTATATCTGAAGTTTTCCCCAAGAAAAAGTTGAGAAAGGAAAACACAAGTGTGAGTGAATTTGGAGCCTGCCCTCCTGGACTCCTGCTGAGTGGGCTGTGGGGAGCAGACACGTGAAGCAGCGTGGCTTCTGGGAGGTGGGCTCGGCGAGGACGGACAGACGGCGTCCTCCTCTCACAGCCGCATGGCAGAGCTGGAGTGCGATCAGATCCGTGGTCACGATCACGGCACCCCTTCTCTGGCTGAGAGCCCCATAGAGCCTCTGATCAAGGCCAGGGACCCCACCCCAGAGAAAGGCACACACTCGGCTGCAACTCCAGCTGTGGAGAGCCCCGTGCCTGGCCACAGAGGCATGGCCCACGTTTGCGACGGCTGGCCCCGATTCTCCCAGCTTTGGCGTGCTCCAGCCCCATCTTGTTTGGGGTGGTGCTGGCTTGGGGGAAGAGCAGGGCAATATGCGCTTCAAGGACAAGAAGATACGTAGCCCAGGAGGTGATGCCAACATAAGAGGCGGGCGTTTCCCATCGCACACGGCCGAGAGAAGACGAGGCCTGTGTGGTCAACAGGGGCAGACGCGGGGGGGTGGGGGTGCCGGGTCAAGGGCTCACACTGCAGTTAGGAGGGTGAGTCAGCCCGGGGACGTAATGTGAGCACGACGACTACGGTTAACTTTGCGTCTCAGATGCTGGAAATTCGCTAGGAACACACTGCAGGTGCTTCCACCACGCCAGAAAAGACAATGCCGTGAGGAGAGGCACAGGTTAATTAGCTGTATTGTAGCAACCATTTCACTATGCATCTGTGAACCAAAGCGTGCCGTGCACCTTAAATAGATAGCATTTTTATTCAAAAAACACCAAGACGAGGTCTGTGGTGTGAATGGCCAGGAGCTGTACCTCGACACTGTGACTTTTCTGATGGCAGGAAGGACACTCCTGCCGGGTTCAGGCCCAACCTCTCTCTCAGAAACACTCTCACTCTTAGAAACAACCAGGACGCCGAGAGGAAGCCCATGTAGCCACACGCAGGAGGACCAAGGCCCCAGGCCGCCAGCCTCGCCAGCTCCCAGCTGTCACCCAGCACCAACTTGCCAGCATTGGGAGCAAGGCCTCAGCTGATGTCACAAAGGGTGGAGAGGAGCTGTCCCCCAGGCCCGGGCCCAAACTGTGAAATCCTCAGTCAATAAATGATGATTCCCACTTTAAACCGCTAACATTGGGCTGGTTGGTTACACAACGACAGAGGACCACAGCAGCCCCCACCCCTTGCTCCGTGCACGCTCCAGTTCTGCAGATGCCCCTCACACCCTGGTACAGACCGAATGTTTGTGTCCCCCCAGCTTCCTATGTTGACGCCCTGGGCCCCAGGTGGCAGTGTCTGGAGACGGGGCCTGTGAGGAGGTGCCGAAGGCTAACTGAGGCCATGAGGGTGGGGCCCTAACTCGGTAGGACCAGTGCTCTGACAAGAGGAAGGGACACGAGAGCTCTCTCTCCACCACGTGAGGACGTGGGGAGAAGGCACCCGCCAGGAGGAGGGGTCCCCCAGAACCCCGCCCTGCCAGACGCTGCTCTGGGGCTTGCAGCCTCCAGCACTGTGGGAAAATGAACTTCTGTGGTTCACGTGGCCCCGTCTCTGGCCCTCTGTTGTGTCGGCCGAGCTGAGGGAGGCCCCCAGCCTCAAAGCCCCTGCCCACGCCTCCTCCCGCCAGGTTGTTCCGCGTAGCTAACGCCGGCCATCGTCCCTCTCAGCAGACGCGTCTCCATGCAGGGGCACCGCTGACCGGCCTGCACACCCTCGGCCAGGCCTCCCCGTCCATCCCTGTCTGAGCAGCCGGCCCCTCCCCACCCCACAGGCCGGTCTGCCGCTGATCCTCCTGGAGGACGCTGCCCCTCCCTGAGCTCAGCACGGGACCTGCACACACGCGCTCCCTTTCAGAGGAGACAGCGGCCTGCCCAGGAAGGGCAGAGCACCTTTGGACCCAGAAGTTCTGCTCCCAGGTATAGACGCCAGTGAAGCGTGGGACTCGGCCCTGAGCTGGAATGGGCCCGCGTGTCTCTATGGGACAGTGCGTGCATGTGGCCCACCCACACAAGGGACGCTAAACAGTCGCGGGAACACACGCACCCTGGGCACCCCGAGCAGCCGGGTGAGTCGCCCAGGGAGCCAGTCCCCAAACAGGGCGCGCATCACTGTCCACGTGAATGAGGAAAAACGGGCAAAACGCCACGCCTCAGCTGAGGGTGCCCCCCGGGGAGCCAGACTGTGAGGCCGAGCAGGGACACGGCTGTCACAGAAGTCAAGCACCAGTCGCCCCAGGGAGAGGGGCTGTTGTCAGGAGGAACACGAGTGCTTCTGGGCGGCTGGAAAGGTCCTGTTTCCTGACGTGGGAGGTGAATACAGACGTCTATACCAGCCGAATCTTTAAACTGTATGCACACGCGTAGGCATACGCATGCGTAGATGTTGTGTGTGTCTTCTGTGTGTATGTCACAATTTGAAAACGGAAAAATGAGCAATGGTCCACCACAGTGATGGATTATCATTTTACGAAGGGGGAGAGAGCCCCCGCTTTGCTCCTTGCACGTCTAGGCTGGTTGTCGCAGGGGAACCGCCGGCCACCCCCGGCAGCACCCAAGCCCCCGCACTCTCTCCGGCAGCAAACGAGACCCAAAGCAGGGAGTTCCCAGCGATGTGTGTCCCAGCGGCCTGAATGGAAGCCCCTTGTTCTAGAAGGACACTGGACTCCCGTCCAGCAATTCCAGGTGGGGGTCGGTGCCCAGCACACCACCCCCTGTGCTGGCAGATGACAGAAGACCGGAATGGCGGGCAGAAACTCGTGCTGTCTCCATAGCCCAGGGGCCAGGGACAAGGTGCAGACAGCTCTCTGTCACCTGGACGGCTCTCCAAGGCCACTCTCAGGGAGCCTGAAGGAAAGCAAGCCCCGCACAGGGAGGAAGGGCGAGCCGGGAACAGCAGGAGAGGGTGCTTGTCCTCGTTTTGTTTTCCATTCCGTCCCAGCCGCGGGGGGAGGGAAGCAGGCGGGGCGTGTGTGCGTGTGCGTGTGCGTGTGTGTGTGCACGCATGTGCGTGTGTGTGTGCACCTCGATCTCCATCTTCATCTCTCCCCGGGAAAGCCAGCTCCCGGCCTGTGAGCGGCCCTGTGGAGAGGCCCACGTGGGGAGGACCCGACGCCTCCTGCCCCCAGCCACATACGGGAGCTGAGAGGGAGACTCCCCGCCTGGGACAACGCGGCCCCTGCCGACATCCTGACAGACCCCCCCCACAGCCCTGACTCACAGCCTCCCAGCCCCACTGCCCCTGGGCTCCTGGCCCACACAGCCCAGGCGATAAACATCGGCTGCTGTCGTTCATCCCCCAGCAGGAGACAGACCCCTCCTCGGAGCCTGTCTACTGTCCCCTGCATGGCAGCCCTCATTCAGGGCCCCTGGAGCCGTCTTGCTTATGGCTGCTTACCGTCTCTGCCTTCCTCGTTAGAGGGAAGCCCCCGCAAGGACAGGGGATTTGTAGGTTCACAGTAGGGTCCCCAGTGCCACGACAACACAGAGGTTGCTTGACAAATGGCCGAGGTGCAGCAATGCAGCAAACCAGGAGCCCCATTGCTCTGACGTCCCGTGTCTGAGAGGCGGGAACACACCAGGGAACAAGCACGGGCCCTGAGTCAGGCCTCCCGGGTCCCAGCCCCAGCCCCGGCCCCAAGGGACCTCAGAGTCACCCAACCTGGAGGAGCCTCGGTTTCCACATCTGTGCACTGGGGATGATAGTAACAGTTAGCCCACAGGACGCTGTAAGGAAACAAGACACACCCCTGGCACAGAGCAGCTGATCAATCAAGCTGCCTCTCTCACCCTGTCTGAAGGTGTCACATGAGAATGTGAGCTCCCTGCCGCTAGGCGGCAAGCCACTGCTCAGGGGCAGACCTGCAGTGAAGGAGGGCAGCTGACATCTGTAGTAGAGGATGCGTCCCCATGTGCCAGAGCCAGCATCCTCGTGCGCCGAGCAGAGCAGGCTCCAGGGGACAGTTGGCTCTGTGAACCCAGGACAAAGCTGGCCCCAACCTCACACACTAACAGCGACCCACGGCAGAGTCCCGTTTACGCCAAGGGTGGCACATTCAGAGGATGCCCTTGAATCCCATGGAGATTCATCACCAGTCGCAGGGCCGATGGAGCACTGAATGACATGGGGAGAAGAGGCAGAGACGGCCGGGTGGAACCCTGGGGTGGATGACACCTGTGTGCACACGTGGTCCTGGCCTCAGCATGGGGGGCGCATCGGGCAGCTGAGAGCGTCCTGGAGCCCTCTGGGTTCCTGCCCACAAGGATGAGAACCAGGAACGGGACAACCTTCCAAACTGGAGTGAGCAGGTGTGAGGTCACAGAAGCAGCCTCACACCTGTTGACTCACGGCCCAGGGACTGTCCCAGCAGGACACCCAGAGCCGGGACGAGGCTTTCCACGTGCGCATGCTTAGGCCACGGAGGCCTCAGCTTGTGCGGCGCCAGACGCAGACCTGGAGAGGAGGACTCTGGAGCAGGAGTTTATCTGGGTGGTGGAGGCAGGGGGGTTGGGAAGTGAGAGAGGGAAGAGGCGGGGGCTAATAATGGCTCCTATGGGCTGCCCAGCACTGTGGGGCCCCACTCTGGACACCCACCACCGTGGGCAACAGGAGCTCGGCCCACCAGGGAGCCCTGGCAGCCGGGGCAGAGCAGGCCGCTCAGGGCTCTCCCACTCAAGGGGTGAGGCAGCTGGGGTACCGGCTGAAGGTGCTCCTGGGGGACAGCAGATTTCCACATTTGAGCCTGTCACCCAGGGGGCCAAGGAGTCTCCAGCGGTAAGGAAAGTCCCAGCCAGACAGAGCTGGCAGCTGGAAGCCAGGACAGTATGCACTGTGGAAGCTAGGGTGAGGCGCTCTGAGAGCCAGTGCTCCCGGGACCAAGAGAGAGCCACTCGCTCTCCTCCTTGTAACACAGTGGATAGCTGAGCCTTCCCATGGCCTCGGGAAGGTCAAGGGTGCAAGTGATCATTTCTGTCACTCTTATTTCACACCTCTGGTGGACCCTGCAGGCTGACTCATTCCACCAGTGTGCCAGCCCCTCCTTCTGTGCTTGGCCCCATGGGAGTCTCTGGAAAAACTGCCATCGACATCTCCGTGACTCCCTTGCAGCCAGGGATCTGCCAGTGGCCTCAGCTCCTCTGGACAGATGCCTGCCCGAGATTTAAAAGGTGGAAGTGAGCCGCCCAAGGTGGTGGAGGATGGGGCTCCTGGCTGGCAGGGAACAGGGGGTCTGGTTGTCCCACAGCAGCACGCTCCAGGGTCTGGGCCTGAGTATCACAGGCGGTGGGCTTTCCATGGCAACAGTCTGGGGCGGGGAGAGTGATTGTCCAGGTCATTGTTAGTGTTGTCCCTGGCCATGGGGCATCCAAGCTTGGTCCCCTGCTGGTCCTGGCTTCTCAGTCCTAGCACCCATGGACAGATTCTCCTCAGCTCAAACCAGAAAGAGTGTTCTGTCGTCTGCAACTAGTCAGTGAGACTGGCCCACGTTCAGATTTTGAAATCACCTCTATTGTTTGTCTTGTGTGAAAAAAATACAGGAACGCTTAAGAAAAACAAGTAAAAATCTCACATAATCCGACCGCCCGGAGGTCATCACTGTGATATTTTTGCATGTTTCCTCCCGGACTTTGGGTTCTGTCCATTTTTTTATACAGTCAAAATGACGGTTTCTAGCACTCTGTGTGAGCTTTGCTCACTTGACACGGATTGTCAAAGTGGCCCAATCGCCTCGTCCACGAGGCCTGCAGCAGCTTCTAGACCAAGGCAGTTTCCTCTCCACCCACTCTTACTGTTTTTTAAACCACATTCTTGAGGTGTAATTGACAAACAGAAGCTGTATATATTTAACACATACAATGTGATGACTTTGGAGACGAGCATACATCGGTGAAACCAGCACCACCATCTGTGCCATAGACACATCCATCACCTCCAAAAGTTCCCTCCACTTGTTAGTCATTGTTTTGTGAGTGTGTGTGTGATAAGAATACCTAACATGAGATGGGCCCTCTGAGCAGAGTCGTAAGTACACAGCCCAGCACTATGACCCAGAGGCACAGTGCTGCACGGTAGGGGTCTGGAATGCACTCACCTTGAGACGCGGAGGCTCCGTGCCCTTCGACTGAGACCTCTCCGCTTGCCCTTTCCTCAGCCTCCGGCACCCACCGTCTGCTCTCTTCTTTGTGCGTTTGACTATTTGATTCCTCGTGGAAGTGGTTTTCTGGTATCTGCCCTTCCACGTCTGACTTGTTTCATCGAGCATAACGTCCCCCAGATTCACCCAAGTTGTGACGAATGTCAGGCTTCCCCTCTTTTTCAAGGCCGAATAACATTCCATTGTGTGTGTAAGCCCCATTCTCTTCATCCACTCATCACTTGATACACATTCAGCTTGCTTCCATGCCTTGGCTCTCGTGATAACGCTGCCGTGAACATGGGAGTGTAGACGTCTCTTTGAGATCCTGATTTCAATTCCATTGGGTGCGTACCCACAGTGGGATTGCTGGATCCTTTGGTAGCTCTACTTTTAACTTTTTGTGTGGCCTTGGTGTCACGGCAAGGCTGGCCTCACAAATGAGCTCACGGTCTTCCTTCTTCAACGTTTTTGAAGAGTTTAAGAAGGATTGGTGTCAGTTCCTCTATAAATGTTTGGTAGAATTCCCTTGTGAAGACACCTGGTCGTGGGCACACATTGCATGTTATTGATGTCACAATTCACATCTTTTCTATGGTGTTTCCATTAACAGATCTTTGTAGTTATAGTTATTCTTAATATTTTTGTCTTTTAACTTTTAGACCAGGGTTAAAAGCATTTCATGCGCCACCATTACAGTATTACTTGGTTTCGTACTTGTCTATATATTACCTTTACCAATAAGATTTATACTTTCATAAGCTTTTGTGTTGTGTGTAGTCTTCTTTCCTTTCAACTGGAAGTACTTCTCTTAGGCAGGTCTAGGGGTAACAAAGCCCCTCAGTTTTTGCTTTTCTGGGAAAGCCTTTCTCTCTCCTTCGTTTGTAAAGGACAGTGTTGCCAAGGACCGCATCCTCGGTTGGTGGGTATTTTTTCCTTTAGCACCTTAAACATATCATCTTACTCTCTCCTGACTTTCCAGGTTTCTCTCGAAAACTATGCTGATCATCTCCTGGGGTCCCTTGGATGTGATGAGTCACTCTTCTCTTGCTGTTTTCAAAAGGCTTTGTTTGTCTTTGACTTTGGACAATTTAAGGAACGTGTCTCGGTGTGGACCCTGTTTGTGTTTAACTTATTTGGGGTCTTTTGGGCTTCATGAACCTGAATGTCCATTTCTCTCCCCAGATTTGTAAAGTTTTCAGCTATTATGTCTTGAAGTACACTTTCTGCTCCTTTCACTTTCTCTTCTCCTTCTGAAACACCCATTCTCTTATATTGGTTTCCTTTAGGATGTCCCGCAAGTCTTACGGTCTTTCTTCATTCTTTCCCTTCCTTTTTCTTTTTGCTCCTCTGACTAGATAACTTCAAATAACCTGTCCCTGAGTTCCTTGATTCTTTCTTCTGCTTGTTCAAGTCTGATGCTGAAGCCCTCCACTGAATTTTTTAGTGCAGTCGTTGTACTCTTTAGCTCAGAAGGTGTGTGTTTAGTTGTCTGTCTGTATTCTCTCATGCCTCACTGAGCTTCTTTAAGATGTCTGCGTAGAATTTGCTGTCGGGCAATCTGCAGAGCTCCATTTCCTCAGGGTCAGCTACTAGAGCTTTCCTGTGTTTGTTTCGTGGTGGCATGTACCCCATCTCCAGCCACTCTTGTAACACTCTGCCCTCAGAACAAACCCAAAGTCCACCCACAGCCTACGAGACCCGAGGGGTCTGGCCCTGCTCGCTTCTCCAGCTTCCTCAGCTTCCAGCTTCTCCCGGCTTCTCCTGCTCCAGTCTCACATCCTCCATCGCATCCCTCACACCGCCAAGCTCCCCAGCTCCAGCATCTTGTCAGTCCTGTTCCTCCTGCCCGGAAGGTCTTCTCCGGGCTGCTCGTTTCACTGGCTCCCTCATCCGTTGGATCTCACTTTGAATGCCAGCTCCTAGGACAGGCTCTCCCCGTGTCCCCCACCTCAATAGCCCTCCCCAACTCCCCTTGATCCTCTACCACATTATCCCACTCTTCCCTCTGCGTCCTTGTCACCATCTGAGACCATCTCATCTGTCCACTCGCTCATTGTCTGTCTTCCCCAGGAGAATGTCAGCTCCCAGGGGCAGGCAGGGTGTCTGTCTTGTTTATGACTGTACTCCCCGCCATTCCCTGCAAGTTCTTTTAAAAAGACATTTTACATCGTCACGTAACAGTCGATGTATACCGTGCCATACTTGACTTCACCCTTTACTGTCTGTGAACATGCCGCAGTTTCTGAGTACAAGTAACACTGCAGTGAACGTCTCTGTGCACAGCATCCTTTGTCCCTGCCTCTGATGATCTCGTTAAGCAATAGTCTCAGGAGTGGAAATACTGGATCGAAGAACATGAATATTGTTAAGCCTCCTTCATACACACTGCCATCCTGCGTTCCAGAAAGTCTGAACCCAAGATCTAACGGAAGTCCCATCGTTCCTGACTGTGAGGGCTCAGAGATGGGTCCTTTAGACTAGTGGTGCACGTGGGTCATGTGGGGTCTGATTCATATTCAGATTTTGATGCAGGAGGTGTGGAGCGGAGCTCGAGAAGCTCATGTCTAACCAGGTGCTGGGAGAACTCCTCCAGAGGCCTCAACATCCTGGGCTCAGTGTCCCCATCTGGGCCCCGGGACTGACCCCTGCCCGGCTCTCAGGGCGGCTCTCTCTGAACCCAAGACCATGTAGGACCGTCCCAGCACTGCAGGCCAAGGCCGCCCTGGGGACCCTAAAGTCTCATCATCTTCAGGAGGCAGGAAAAACCTCGAAGGGTTTCCTTGAAAGGCCCCTTGAAGCCAACTTGCTGGCATTTTGAGATTTTTCCTCCTGAGATGAACATGGAAGGAACTGCCTAGTGCTAACAAACTTTGGGAAACTTCCCCTTTGGGACAGCTTTCCTTCACCAGGCAGGGGCAGCAAAGCAAGAGCCAGGGCCCACCAACTTGCTAGCTCCTCGTTAAGAAATGGGTGGGGCTTTTGATTTGGGGCTTTAGGTAGGGGAGGGTGCCGTGGCCTTCCTGATCAGTGTTTTCCCATGGGCCTGTGTCTGGGGCTGATTCCAGCCGAGGAGACAGAGGGTTTCTCAGATGAGCGTCCTCGGCTGTTTGTCTCCACGGGGGAAGGTGCACTCTGACGTCAGGGAGCCGAGGAGCTGGGCCTGGGCAGCCTCGGTTTCTGGATATGGTCTGGACGCTAGTTTCTCTGTAAAAGGACTTCAAGGTCCTGGGATCAGCATGACTTTAGTGGGAGCCCAGCGGGAGCCCATCTGGACTTGAACAATTTGCTAATTCCATTTGGCTCTATAGCTCAAGGGGTCACAGGTCACAGAAACAAGCCTTTACCTATGAGTGTCACTAAGGACCCAGGGCCCTGGGGATGTGGGCCTTGAGTTTTAGCCCATCTCTGCTGGGTTCTCTAAAGGGGAACCTACGGCGGGGCTAATGTGAACTCAGAGCCGGTCCCACCTTGGCCCGGCCAGGCACCCCATCTCCCACCTGGGAAACGGGGAGCAGCTAGGGCTGGAATCCTGGGGAAGAGAAGTTCTTTTTCTGTTGGGCTGCTGATGGGTGCTGAGGCCAGCCCGGGAGTGGCAGTGGAGAGCTCCCCCTGAGCAGGACAGCAGCACAGAGGGCAGGCAGCCAAGCCAAGAGGCTGGGAGGGCCGATCCCTGCTGGTGGCATCGAGCACCCAGGTACAGCCTCACCTGAAGCTCTGTGCCTTTAGACGGCCTAGTTACAGAAATTGTTCTCTCCTGCTTTGTTCGTTTGCTAGTTCAAGCCCCTTGGGTTTCTGCCACAGGCTATCAAAAGAATCCTGGGGCTGGGTCGGCGGCATAGTGGTTAAGC
Organism: Equus caballus; assembly: GCF_041296265.1. Taxonomy (NCBI): domain Eukaryota; kingdom Metazoa; phylum Chordata; class Mammalia; order Perissodactyla; family Equidae; genus Equus; species Equus caballus. The sequence continues at coordinate 4,534,079 of NC_091701.1, read as the reverse complement.
TCCTGCACTCCTCTTCAGCGGCCCCAGGTTTGCAGGTTTGGACCCCAGGTGCAGACACTCACATCGCTCATCTGCCCATGCTGTGGCAGGTGTCCCGCCCAGAAAATGGCGGAAAATTGGCACAGATGTTAGCTCAGGGCCAATCTTCCTCACAACAAAAAAAGAAAAGAATAAAGCTTCTGAGTGAAGGGGCACCCTGACCTCCGGCCCGTCTCCCACTGAGCGGGTGCTGAGCGGGGGGCCTGGCTCTGAACGCAGTGAGGGGAATGAAAGGGCCGACGCGAGGGAGACCTTGGCGGGAGGCCGTCACTTTGGACACAGGAGGCAGGGAAGGCTCCTCTGAGGAGGTGACGTCGGAGCTGAGCCTTGTCTGGGCCATGTTTGTAGCTTCTGGAAACCTGAGGCTTTAACCTCTGGCCCACGTGCGCATAGGGGACACGCCTTGTCCCAAGTCCCTTCGGCTCGGCCTCCTGCCTCCCTTGTCGCACCCCCACCCCAGGAAGAGCCCTCCTTCGTGGGCCCACATTCCAAATACAAACCGACCCATCCAGGGGCCATCCACACCCCAAGCACCTCCTCTCTTGGACTCTCACACTCAGGGCCACGGGCCCCCTGCCCTTGTCCCCCAGGGCAGGCACCGGACAGGCGGGACAGCCCCCTGCCCCGGAGCCTGTGAGTTATTCAGACCAGCCCGTCTGAGCCTGCTCACCCTGCCTCGCTGTTCCTCCCCGCAGAACCCACAGGACAGACTCCTGCCCGCGGTGCCCTGCTGTCTCGCCTCCTGACCCCCGGGGCTTCCCGGGTGGCCCTGCGTGGCCCTGCGAGCTCCGCCTCGGAGAACTGCAAGTAATCAACTATCTTCTCAATGGCATCGTCTCCGGGTCCGCTGGCCTTACTGAACCGCACATGTTCCCTTGTCACTTTCTCTGTGAAACCTGCCCTCCCAGACCCTTTGCAGACGCTTAGCCTGAACAGAGGAAGAGCAAAGGAAGTGTGCGCCCTGTCACAGCATCTTCGACAAGGTGAACCTGGAATACACACTGGAGTTCCTTTCCCCATCAAACGGGAGGCTCCAGAAGAGTGGAGGGCACATCAGGCATTCCACGGACAAGACCAGAGCCCCGGGACGTCCCGAACGTCTGTCTCCCCAGGCGGCGGGCTCGGGGCCAGGGCTTGACCGAGTCCCAGGCTCTGCCTGCCCACTGAGCCTGGAGTTTGGTGGGTTTTTCGGATTCAGCTTTTAATCTTGTCACTTTAGCAGACAGCCGTCAGTTCCTAACTCAACTTTCCAGCAATAATCCAGTTAGAGAGCTGCTCCCTGAGTCAGGTGACGAGAATCTGCGGACATCAGCAGGGAGAGACAGTTTCAGCCCGGCCTGTTTCACAACAAGGGGTGTCTTTGGGAGAGAGTGGGGGTGCGCAGTGTGGGAGGACAGAACAAGGGGACGCCCTGGGGGACACCAGCGCCAGATTTGTTTCCTGGGGGCATCGACCTTCACGCATTAGATTTCCAGGGCAGTGCCACGAGGGGAGAGTGGGTTGGAGCTGAGCTTGGCTGTCACCCCACGGAAAGGAGGGCTGAACACTGCAGGCAGCTGTGGCCCGGGGAGCGGCCTGACCCGAGGGAGCCCCCGCAGAAAGTCGCCTCCAAGATGGCCATCCTGGTCAGGACAGGGTCCAGCTGCTGGAACAAAGGCCCACGGCAGAGTGGCGCACAGAGCTGGCCCCTCTCCCGCGCTCAGTCTGGAGGCACACGGTTGGCGCTGGTCTGGCAGGGCTGCCCGGGAGGCTCCTGTCCCTGTTGCCCTGTCATCCCAGAGGAGCCGCCCTCGTCCGTGTGGTCAGGACAGAGCTCCAGCCTCAGAGCTCGTGCTCCCGGCAACAGGACAGAGGGAGATGCAGATAGAAGAGCCTCCTTCTCTCTCCTGGGAAATATCTGGAAGCTGCACAAGTCACTTCCCTTCCCGTCCTGAGGGAGCGCTGGGTTCCATGCCCAGCCCGCTGCAGAGGAGGCTGGGAACTCTGTGTCCTGGGTGGCCACATTCCCAGCTAGGAGTCAGGGGTTCAGTTGCTCTGGGAGGTGGACAATGCCATTGGGAGCCACCCGGAACTGTCTGCCACACCCTTGTTAATGTTTCCTCCCACCACCCCACCACTCCACACCCTGAGTTCCTGTTTTGTGAAAAATGGTCCATCAGACCAGTTGCATTAAGCAATTCATAATTCAGGAGTCAGCTGAAGATCCCGGGCCAGCGGGGGCGTTCATTAGCTGCGCTGGCAAATCCCTGGTGGGGCCCCACACCGACTCACGGTCTGTCCCCGCAGAGCCCACTGTGCACCTGAAGCCAGACGCATCTCCTCCAGCGGAGGCCGAGCATGTCGCTCCCTGCTCCTGCTCCCCTGCTCCTTAGAAACTGACCCAGGGCCCTTGCTGTGGAACTGAGCTTAGCCTAACGAGGCAGCTCAGAGGCAGCCGCCGGCCAGCCAGCCAGCGCCCAAGCTCACAGAAGAGACGGAGAAAGCCTCATCAGCAGAGCGTTCCGTCATCGCAGCTGACTGCTCTCCAGGCCTGAGCTGGGGGATATCGAAGTTCGGAGACACAGAGCACAATGCACCCAGCGGAAGTGGTCCCAGAAACAAGGGGTGCTGGTCCACGTCCCCCCAAGCCTCGCGCCTGCCTCTGTCTTGTACGTGCCCACCACCGCAGCCTCCTTCTGTCTGGGACGCCTCCTCCGATTGCTGCGGTCAGAGCCTGCAGCCCTCCCCACTAGGTGCCACCTCCCTTTAGACTGCCAGCAGGGGGTGAGCGTGTGCTGAGCTGGGCACGTCCTGCCTCTGTCCCCGCCACAGGGGACTGTCCTCCTGTTGGGTCCCCGCCTTCTCTTCCCAGCTGGGCTGTGCTCTTCCAGCGGGATCCACGCCTCATTCCCCTCGGGGAGCCCGTGAGTCTGGCCAAGCGCCCAGCATGTGGGCTTCACCGAGGGGGAGCCTCACGGGCAGAGGATTTGTGGAAAACCGAACCAGTCAGTGTGAGTAAAGCCCAAGGAGGAGGTGGGAGTGCAAAGGGCTGCCGGGAGCAGGTCACAGAGGGCCCCGAAAGCCCACCGAGGCAGTGGGACAGGCCCTGAAGGGAAGGGGGGCCCTGGACAGATGCCAGGAGAGCAATGCCGGAGGACCACACGCTGGGCTGTTTGGCGTAAGGAAAACCACAGCGGGGGACCCGAACGGGGAGCAACAAGCCTCCCAGCATGTCCACAGCCCTCCTCTTCCTGGCCCTGGCCCTGCACTCCGTGGGCGCAGGGAAATCTCTGCCCACTCTCGTGCTGGGACCGTCCCGAGCCGTCTCGTGAGCACGTGGAAAGACTGCACACAGTGCCACCGGCCTCGCGAGCAACAGCCAGCGGCCTCCTGGCCATCCTCAGGCTTCTGAGGAGCCCCTGCGGAAGCTCCCTGATGGTTGACCCTCCCTCTGGAGCCCCAGGATGTCTGGCTTCCTGTCACCTCCCCTGGAACCTGCAGCTGTCCGAACAGCCCACACCTCGTCAGTGCTCTTAGGGGCCTGCTCCGCATCACCGTCATCAAAAGGAGAAATCGTCCCAGTGCCCAGGGCCCCTGCACGTGGAAGTGACCTGAGTCCGCTCGGGGGCCCACACCCTGCCACCCCGACCCCCCAAGGGTGGCTCATGGACTCGGTTACCCTATCTGGACCTCTCGCTTGTAGTCATAAAAGCCACAGGCTCGAAGTTTCCCGTGCTGCTTCTGGAAACGTCAGCTAGTGTTAGCCACGGTCGCTGCCTTTCTGCCCTCCACTGTGGCTCCCAGCCTTGTCCCTTCAGACCCGCATTAGTTGCTAGGAGCGTTACCCCAAGAATTCTGAGTCACTTCTCCACCTAGTTGTTCTGATCACCTCCTCGGGCTACATCCCTACACGCGTCTCAAGCTGGAGCCCGCCCAGCCCCGGCACTGCGTAAGGAGGGTGCAAAAACAGAGCATCTGTGACACAGCTTTCTGCGGCAGCAAGTTTATTACAAGACTTGGAAAACCGAGGACTTTCCGAGACCCGACCGTCAGCCCCTCAACGTGGAAGAAGAGACGGAGAGGACGGGGAGGGAAGCTGTGCTCCGGGAAAAGCAGTCCAGGCTCTGAGGTTCCACCCCGGTGGGGCCAAGGGGCAGAGCTGCAGCGAGGGTGGCCTCTCCTCGTGTCCCCCAGGTGCCTCCAGGCCGTCCTCTAGGTTCCCCGAGTGTTTGGACGCGATGCTTTGGAGGCTCCCAGAGGGGCCAGGTCCCTTCCAAGTTGAATCTCTGCAGAGAGCGCCGCCGCGGTTGGCACAGGTCCCCTGGCCGCTGGAGCAAGGCCTCTCACCCGCATCTTTGCACACACGCGTGTCCTTCTTGCACGGCCCCCACTCACAGCAGAAGGCGTCTCCCTCTGGCTGAAGCCCCACGCCCGGGGCCGGCTCCGGATTCTGCGACTTGCTTGCTGTGCGCGGACAATGCAGGGGGCAGCTCGACCCTTGGGCTGGGACCGGACCTGCTGGGACCTCACCGGGGCCACACCCTGTTCCTCTTGCCAGACCCGATCCTGATTGGCAGGCAGCAGCACAGACCTCGGAGTGCCTTGAACAGCCTCCTGGCAGCGCCCCCTCGGCCCTGACTGCGGCCAGAGGGCGAGGCCGGGGTCACCACATGGGGCTGCCCCGCCTGCCGGGAGTCTCCTTGGCAGCTTCCCTCCTGGGCCCCACGTGTGGTGCGGGCGCTGTCGGAGGAGGGGACGGCCCCGGGGTCCCATGGGGGGGCCGGGCTGGGGGCAGCGGGGCATGAGTCCAGGCTGGGCAGAGCACCGCCAGGCTCTGCGGCCTTCGGCCCTGACTGCAGCTTCTCGCTGGGCCGCTGACGGCCAGCCTCCCGGAGCCAGGTAGGCAGAACTGGCTCACTGCCAGCGCGCCGGCCGCGCGGCTCCGAGGCCCTCCGCCACGCCGTGCAGTGTTGCAAAGCACGGCAGCTGTGGGCCTTGTTGGAGGGTAGGGAGCTCAGGGGTCTGGCGTGACCACCCCCCTGCGGCTGCTTGGCCTTCGGCATCTCGTCGGTCCCCCAGGCGGCCCTCGTGTCAGCAGGCGGCTCCCTGTAAGGCCTCAGCCTCGGCTGGCCCCAGTTGACCCACGGGTCCCCCATCACCTCCTCCAGAGTCTTCCTCTTCCCAGGGTCGAGGGTCAGCAGGCCTCTGAGCAGCTGGGCGCACTGGCACGACACCAGCCTGGGCGGCGAGTAAGCCCCCCTGAGAGTGCTGCGCTGTATGGCGTCGAAGTCCTCCCCCCAGAATGGCAGGGACCCGGCAAGCATGGCGTGGAGCAGCACGCCGAGGCTCCAGACGTCGGCCGGGGGGGCCGGCGTAGGGCTGCAGCCGCATGACCTCCGGGGCCATGTAGCCGGGGGTGCCGCAGAACGTGCTCAGCGGCCCGCCAGGGTCCAGGCTGCAGAAGCCGAAGTCGGCCAGCTTCGCGCTCCCCGCCGGGTCCAGGAGCACGTTCTCCGGCTTCAGGTCCCGGTGTATGACGCCCCGGGGGTGGCAGTACTGGAGAGCAGAGACGAGCTGCCGGAACCAGCCTCGCGCCTCCTCCTCCGTCAGGGCGCCGTGCTCCATCAGGTGGTCCAGCAGGTTGCCTCCGCGCACGTATTCACTTATTATGAATACTGTCTCCTCGCTTTCCATCACCTCCACCAGCCTCAAAATATGGGGGTGACGTAATCGCGCCAGACCCTGCGTTTCGCACAGGAGTCTCTTGGCAGTGGCGGCGCTCTGCTCCTTCTTCTGTATGATCTTGACGGCCACCTCCGTCCCGCTGGGGACGTGCAGGGCCAGCTTCACAATGCCGAAGGAGCCCTCCCCAAGGGTCCTTCGCAGCTGGTAATCCCGCGGACAGGGCTGCCTGCCAGCAGAGGTGGCCGCCAGGCCAGGAAGCATGCTGGCTCCTGTCTACGCTAACTGATAACACTAACGAACGACGCTAACTACGCTTACTATGTGAACAAACAAAACGATAGGAGGCTAGCTAATATGGGCTAACTAAAGTAACTAGGCCAGCTATGCTTCCTAACTACTCTAATAAATAACACGAACGCTACCAAAGATACTAACTACTGACTATGCCAACACTGCTAACTATACTAACTATGCTAACTATGCTAACTATGCTAACAATACTAGCTAAAAAATTTAAAGAAAACGCGAAGAAGAACAAAAACAAGGAAAAATTAAAAATGAGAAAATAACAAGGAAAAACTGAAATATAAAAAATATAAATATAATAAAAATATAATGTAAAAATATAATATAAAAATAAATCAATAATAAAAAAATTAAAGATTTAAAAGGGGGAAAAATAAGAAGGAGAACAAAACCCAAAAAAATAAAAAAAGGAAAACAAAGAAAACTAACAAAACAAAAAGAAAAGAACAAAAAAGCAGCAAACTGAAAAAAAATGAACAAAATCAGGGGGCAAAAAAAAAAAAACGGAGAAAACAAACTAACTGTGGCAGATTCCTCAGGTCACCAGAGCAGCTTCCTGGGTAAGTACCAAAGCCCTAGGCCGGGCAGAGGCTTATACAGGCTTTTGGGAAATTCCATCACAGGGGCTCCTTATGAGGTCAGAGCAGGAAAGGGACCAGGCATGGCTGGGGCTAAACTACAGCGGTTGGCTCACTTTTTGCTCTCAAGACCCCTTTACTCTGAAAAACAGGGACCCCAAAGAGAGTTTCATTAATGTGGGAGATTAGAGAGTGATATTTACTTTATTCGAAATTAAAATCTGTAGGATTTTTCAGTGGCCTTTGCATCTATAATTCAAAAATCTCTAATAACTCTTGGCTGTTAAGACCTCAAAATAGCTACACTTAAAACGCACAACTCCTGGGGCTGGCCCCGTGGCCGAGTGGTTCAGTGCGCGCGCTCCGCTGCAGGCGGCCCAGTGTTTCGTTGGGTCCAATCCTGGGCGCGGACATGGCACTGCTCATCAAACCACGCTGAGGCAGCGTCCCACATGCCACAACTAGAAGGACCCACAACGAAGAATATACAACTACGTACCGGGGGGCTTTGGGGAGAAAAAGGAAAAAATAAAATCTTTAAAAAAAAAAAATTAAAATCTTTTGTACGTCAAAGGACACTACCAACAGAGAGAAATGCAACCCACAGAATTGGAGAAAATATTTGCAAATCATATATCAGATAAGGGATTATGATCCAGAATCTATAAAGAACTCCTAGATCTCAACATCAAAAAAACAAACCCAATTCAAAAATGGGCAAAGGACTTGCATAGATATTTCTTCAGAGAATATATACAAATAGTCAACAAGCACGTGAAAAGATGCTCAACATTACTAGTTCTTATGGAAATGAAAATCAAAGCCATAATGGGTTCCACTTCACACCCACTAGGATGGCACTTATCAGAAAAGCGGAAAATAACAGGTGTTGGTGACGCTGGGAGAAGTTGGAACCCTTTCTCCCTGCTGGTGGGAATGTATAATAGTGTAGCTTCTGTGAACAGTTTCTTCCTCAAAAACTTAAAAGTATGATCTAACAATTTAACTTCTAGGAATGGACCCAAAAGAATTGAAAGCAGGCCCTCAAACCGATACTTGTAAACCAATGTTCATAGCAGATTATTCATCATAGGTAAAAAGTGGAAACAATCCAAGTGTTCATCAGATGATGAATGGGTTAACAAAAAAGTGGTATATACATACAATGGGATAGTATTGAGCCATACAAGGAATGAAGTTCTGATACGTGTTACAGCATGGATGAACCTTGAAAACATTTTGCTAAACTAACTAAACCAGACACAAAATGACAAATATTGTATGATTCCCCTTATATGAAGTACCTAGAATAGGGAAATTCATAGAAACAGAAGCAGCATTGAGGTCACCAGGGGACTGCGGGAGGGAGCAACACAGAGTGAGTATTTAATGGGTACAGAGCTTCTGTTTGGAATGATGGAGAAGTTCTGGAAATGGTTAGTGGTGATGGCTGTGCAATATTGTGAATGTACGTAATGCGACTGAGTTATACACTTAAACATGGCTAAAAAGGTAAATATTATATTATGTATATTTTACCACGATTTAAAAAAAAACCCATGTCCACAAATTTTTATATTTGTCCTTTCAAGTGATGGAGCCTAAAACCGTTTCCTTGAATGTACTCACGTCTAACATATAGAATAAAGCAGAAGTGATGATTTACAACTTAAGAGACTAGGTCCTAAAAGGCACTATAGGTTCTTTGCTCTCTCACTTGAACTGCTCCCTCTGGGGGCAGTTAGATGCCACGTCATAAGGGTGTTCCAGCAGCCTGTGGAGAGGACTATCTGAGGCAGAGGTCTCCTGCCAACTGCCATGGGAGCGAGCCATGTGGGAACAGATCCTCCATCTCCAGTCAGGGCGTCAGGTCACTGCAGCCCCTGCCAACATCCCATTGCCATTTAAGGAGGGATCCTGACCCATAAACACCCAGCTAAGCCTCTCCTGAATTCCTAATCTACTGAAACAGTGAAAAAAGTTGTTTGTTATTTTAAGCCTCTAAGTCTGGGGATAATTTGGTTTTTGGCAATAGGTAATTTTACTCAATACGTAAGCTTATAGTTCATTTTCACTTAGTGTAATCGCTGATGGGTTTGCATTTAATTCTACCATCTTGCTTTTGGTTCCTATTTGTTCCCTCTGTTCTTTGGTACTTTGTTTCTGTGTTCCACTTTCCCTGCCCTTTTTTGGATTTATCAAGTAGTTTTATATATTCCATTTTATCTACTCTATTGGCTTTTAGCTGTAACTCTGAAATTTTAAGTGGTTCCTTTGAGGATTATAATAGGCATCCTCAAATTATAGCAGTCTAGCTTGAATTAATATTATAGCATTCATATAAAATATAAGAACTTTACAACAGCATAATTCCAGTTAGCCCCCATTCTGCCCCTGGTGCTTTTGTTGTAATATATTTTCCTTCTACATATAGTATTAATCCCATCATATATTTTTATTTTGTTTTAAATAGTCAATAGTCCTTTAAGAAAAAGACAAAACATCCTTTTATATTTACTCACATATTACAATTTCCAGTGCTCTTTCTCCATTCTTGTTAATCTGACCTTATATCTGGGATCCTTTATATTTACTCAGAAACACTTTCTTCAGCATTCTTTGTAGCTTAATTCCAATGGCTACAAATTGTCTCAGTTTATATTTGTCTTAAAAAGCCCTTTTTTCCCCTTTGTTTTTGGAGGATATTTTCACTGGATGTAGAATTCTTCACTTCCAGTTTCTTATTTTATTTCAACATTTTAAAGATGTCCTTCTTTGTCTTCTGTTTCCATTGCTCTTCATGAGAAGTCAGCCTTCATTATTCTTGTTTTCCCCTTAATGTCATATTACACACACACACTGCAACTGCTTTTAAGATTTTCTCTTTCTCTTTGGTTTTCAACAGTTTGACTATGATGCATGTAGGCATTTTTCCTGCTTGATATCTGCTGAGCTTCTGCCATCTGCAATTGATGTCTTTCATCAATTTTGGAAATTTTCAGCCTTTATCTCTTCAAATATTTTTTCTCTCTCCTCTACTTCTGAGACTTCAGTAGCTCACATGTTAGACTATTTGACATTGAGCAGTCTTAGGGACTTTGGGGTAGGTTGTTTCGTTTTGTTTTTTACTTTCCTTTTCCCTCTTACTCATCACTTTGTTTAATTTCTACCGACTTGTCTTTTAATTCACGGATCTCTTCTTCAACCACATCCAGTATAGTGTTGTCAACCCAACAGGCTTTTAATTTCAAGGAGGACATTTTTGTAGAATTTCTACTTTTAAAATTTCTTTTAAGTTTCTATTCCTTTGATGAAACTTCCTGTCTGTTTACACATTTTGTTGACCTTTTCTATAAATTCTTTAAATAATTTATAATAGTTATTTAATATTCTTGTCTGCTAATTCCAACCTCTAGATCATTTCTGAGTTTACTTCTATTAACTTCATTCTCATCATTGTAGGTTGTATTTTTCTACTTCTTTGCATGTTTGGGGTTTTTTTTTAATTATATGCTGGACATTTTCAATAAAACTCTGTAGAGATTCTGGGTTATATAATCTACCTCTAAATAATGCTATGTTTTGTTCTGTTGGGCAGTAAATTCCTGGCAAGAAGAGTATATTTCAGATTTATTCTTAATCTTAGAGTATTTCCTCCAGAAATGTAGACTTTTCACCTTAGCTCTCACCATTCTGAGATTTACATTAAATGTCTAGTATGTTCAGCAAGGTCGCTCTGCCTGGGCCAGAACTCCAGTGTCTCCCCACCACTTTGCAACCTCAAAAAACTCTGCTTGGGTCTAATTCCATGTTCTGATTATGTTGCTATGTAACAAATTACCCCCAAACTTAACAATTTATTTTTTTTCCACTTTTTCTCCCCAAATCCCCCAGGACATAGTTGCATATTTTAGTTGTGGGCCCCTCTAGTTGTGGCCAAACTTAGCAATTTAAAAAAACATTTTCTTATGCTCTTCAATTCTGTTGGTTAGGAATTCATGCACAGAAGAGTAAAATTGATTTGTCTCTGTTCCACATTGTCACAGGCCTCAGCTGGGAAGGTTCAAAAGCTAAGTCTACCTTGACAACTTGGGCTGGAATCTCCTGACCTATCTGGTGCCTGGCTTTAGATGACCTGAAGTCCACAACTACTGACCAGAGTGTCTGTCTAGATGTAGCGTCTCCATACAGCTTGGGATAGCCAGAATGCTTACATAGCTGCTCATGGCTCCAAGCACAAGAATTCTAAAGAACAAGATGGAAGCTGAACAGTCTTTTGTTGCCCAGCCTCAAAAGTCACACATCACTTCCCTGTTCTTTACTGTCTGAAGCAATCACAGCCCATCCAGACTCAAGGGGAGAAAAACAGCCTCCATCTTTTGATAGGAGCATGCCAAAGTCACATTTTAGAAGAGCATGTGGGATAGGAGATACTGTTGTGACCATATTTACAAAATACAATCTGCCACAGTCCCCCAGCAGCTGTTATTGGCTTCTCAGAGTCTTTCATCACACATGAGAGAATTGGGATTTGGCAAAGTTCCTAGGGGATTTTAGCAGCTTCCTCTGTGTGGTTCGCTCCTCTCTGGTGCCCTACCCATCAAATTCCAGCCACTTAGCAGCCTCAAATTCCAGTCTCTGTTTCCTCTGCTCAATAAGACTTCTACCTTCTACCTGAGCTCTATTTTCCTATCCTGTGGCTTGAAAATTGCCCCCAGAGTGAAAGCCAGGGTAAATGCAGAGCTTATCTCCTGTGCTTCTCTCTAGACTCACAGTCCAGCACTGTCCTCTGTTCAATGTCTGAAAATAGTCATTTCAAATATTTTACTCCATTTTATAGTTGCTTGCTATGAGATGGTGGGACAGACAAACTCTAAAATGGCTCCCAGTTACCTCTGACTCTTGGTGTTCACATCCTTGTGAACTCCCTTCCCTTGAGTATGGGGAGGATCTAGGCAAGTAGAATATGTCAAAGATGATGGGATTTACATAGTCATGTGTAGATGATAAATGGTCATGTTATACATGACTGTAGACCTTGTTTCACTGCAGTCTTTCTCTTTCACTTGCTGGCTTTGAGAAGTAAGCTGCCATGTTATAATCTGGCTATGGAGAGAGCCATGTGGCAGGGAACTGGCCATGGTCTTTGGCCAACAGCCAATGTGAAACTGGGCCCTTAGTTCAACAGTCTGCAAACACATGCCCAACACTTTGACTGTAGCCTTGTACATGACCTGACAGGAAAACAAAAAACGTGCATCCACTCCTGGATGTCATCTGTGGGCGGAGGTGTGAATGTTCTGATAGTTCCAACCTCTGAGTGTGTACAGTTGGGGTACTGGGGCCAAGGCCATGCCTATGACATCTCAGAGAAAGGTGTCTGGCTGCCCTCCCTCCAGCCTGAGAAGGGCAGCTGGTCTGAAGAGGATGTGTGTCCTGAGGCCCATCCACTCCAGAATCAGGCCAGTCTACACCCTGGTCCCCCTGCCTTTTGCACTGGGTCTCTGATTTGCAGAGTCTTCTATCCTTCCTCTGGTTTCCCATAGCTATTCCTTCTGTGCACCCCATCCAAGATCGACACAATAATGCCACCACCTGTTTACAGGTAATCTGAGCTCCCCACGGGCTGGGGCTGCATCTTAATCATATATGCAGAACAGAGCCAGACACACAGTAGAAACTCAGGTGTTGAAAACAGTAATGAATTCATGAATGGATGGATTCATGGATTCATGGAAGGATGGACAGGTGCGTAAAAGGATAAATAACTTTTATCTCCCAGTTCCCAGGTCCTATCCCCACTGCCTAGAAGTTCCTTCAATTTGTTCCCAGCATCCTCTCTCTGACTCCTGGCTCCTGGCAAGACACCCATCTTCCTCCACTGCCCGGTAGGACTCAGAGTTGCTCATAGTTTCAGGTTCCCCCTTCTGACTGCAGGAGCTTCTTGCCAGCTGGAGCTGCCCCAGGCAGGACACACTGCCAGCTTGACTCCCTTCCTTCTTGAATCCTCCCAGAGAGCCAGCTTCCTGCTCACCTCCACGCCCTCCATAAGTGACGTCAGAGTCATCCTTGTCCTACTACTCCGAAGATTCCTGAGCTGCAAACCAAGCATGCCTTGGCTTCCCAGGGAGCACAGTGCAGTGGCAGAGGCACAAGCTTTCCAAAGGGGAACGGCCTTGGGTTCAGAGCCTACCTCTCTGCCTCTCTAGCAGGATGAATCCTGCAAGTCACTAACAGGATTTCAGTTTCCTCATCTACAACTTTACCCGTCTCACAGGGTTATTTTGAGGATTAGAGGAGGTGAACGTAGAGTATGTGAGCCGGTACATAGTAAGCTTTCAATTAACATGTTTCCTTCCCTGGCAAAAATAACCCTTCTCTAGCAGACCACTGGACCACTGAATAAGAGCCCCCTAGATTCCTCTACCCTACTTGCCTCAGCCACTCCATCAGCCTGCTCTCCGCCCCGAGACTCTCTATGGGGTTTTAAAGGTGTGTTAAGGTCTTGCGAAACAAGTGGTAGCTCTTACTATAATATATGCCTCCATTGGACAAGGGGAGACTGAGGCCCAGAGACATTGAGCACCAAAGTGGATCAAAGATGGCTGTGAATTCCTTGTCACTCTGTTTTCCCTCTCCTTGAATCTGGACTGGCCCTGGGACTCCTTAATCAGTAGAAGTTGGTGGCAATAATACTCTGCTTGCCTGGGAAATGGACGGGAAGTGAAAACTTCCATTTCTTCCCTCTTGGAACATTCCCTTTAAGGATGCTCCCTCTGGGAACACAGCCACCTTGGAGTGGCCACATATGGGCACTACCCACAGTTGCCAGCCCCAGTAGTGCTCCAAGTCGACAGCTGTCACCAACTACCAGCCATGCAGATGTGCCATCATGGATGTCCCAGCCAGTTGGGCCCTCAGACAGTAGTAGCCCCCACCAACACCATGTGAGGCAGAAGAACTCACAGAGTTGCAAGATGATAAAGTGGCCTTTTTAAGCCACTGGGTGTTGGGGTGGTTTGTTACAAATATGCAGCTGAATGAGTGCATTGATGACAAGGGTCACACACAGCTCATGTCTGGGCCTCCGGGGCCTGTCCCAGCTGCGTAGGGAGTAGTCAGGTCTTTGTTGGGGCAGACACACCTCTCTCCCCTACACTGTGCCAGAAGTGCTTTGATGCATTGCCCTCCATAGGCTGCAGAGCCGAACGTAGGGCTCTGTCTCCCCCTTGCTGAGCAGAGCGGGCACTGCAGAGGGCTCCCTGCCAGGTCTGCATCCCTGGCCACCATCGGCCCTCCCTGGCGCTGGGCGGGCAGCCAGCCCCAGAGGCCTCCCCCTGCCAGGAACGCTTGGCTGTGAGGCAGGGCCTGCAGTGTACTAGCCCCAGCTGCCAGGGCCACTATCAGAGCAGCCAGCCCCTTGCGCTCCTTGGGCCTGCCAAGGGGATTTGAGTGAAGAGTAGGAGGCATTTTCCTAAGAATCAGGAGCTTCCAAGGGGGACATGGAGTGCAGGGCGGGCAGTGGAGGGCAACTCGCCGTCTAAAAGCCTGCCAGGCAGGGCCAGAGGACATCAAGTGGTCGTTCCCTCATCGGGATGAGACATCACAGGGCCGGATGGGGACAGTGGGGAAGAAGGAGTGGGGATCAGGAGGCTGAGGCGGGTCAGCCAGCCCCGTCCCATCTACCCACAGGGCATGCCACCCCAAGTGTAAATTCTGGATTTTTTATTGTGGTAAAATACACAAAACATAAAATTTACCACTTTAACCATTTTTAAATAGTACATTTCAGGGGTATCAAGCACAGTCGTAAGGTTGTGTAACCATCACACCCACCATCTCCATAACTCTTCTCACCCTCCACGACTGGAGCTCTGCTCCCCTTTCCCCTCCCCCAGCCCCTGGTGACCACCCTTCTCCTTTCTGTCTCGATAAGTTTGACAACTCCAGGCACCTCATAGAGGTGGAATCATACAGTATTTGTCCTTTTGTGACTGGCTTATCTCACTTAACATAATGTCTTCAAAGTCTGTCCGTGTTGTGCATGTGTCAGAATTTCCCTCCTTTTCAAGGCTGCTGCATAGACCACATTCTGTTTTTCTAGTCATCCATCAGTGGACGCTTGGGCTGCTGCCAGCTTTTGGCCATTGCAAACAATGCTGGGATGAGAGGGACGCACACAGACCCAAGGCTCTGCTCGCCTTTCTTCCTGGATGCTTTTAAAAGTACTCATTTTCCCTCCATTGACTGTAAAATTTGGAGATGTAATTATTCCCGCCTGCCTACCTGGCTGAGGCGAGATTAAGAGGCCCACTCCCAACCTCTGGCCCTGACCCGTCAGGTCTGCTCCAACACCCCCTCTGTCCTACTGAAAAAAGCTGGATGCTAGGGAGGGACAAGGACATGTTCATGGTCACACAACACTCCACAATGGAGGCTAGCCCGGCTCCCAGGCAGCCTGTCCTGGGGTGGGTTCCAGGGCCCCTCCACAGCCCTGTCTCATGGCCCAGAAGTGAGAGGGAGAGGCAGTTGAGGAGGAAATGCAGGAGACAGTGGAGGGGAGGACCCAGCAATTCCCATGCCCAGCAGGGAACGCAGCAAGAGAGCAAGAAGTCCTCTTCCTGCTGGAAAGAGCACCATGACCAGTGAGAGGGCCAGCCCAAGGGCATGGTGGTTAAGTTCAGCACTCTCTGCTTCAGTGGCCTGCGTCCAGTTCCTGGGTGCGAACCTACACTGTGGCCAAGCTGTGGTGGCAGCTCACATAAAAAGAGAGGAAGATTGACAGCAGATGTTAGCTCAGGGTGAATCTTCCTCAGCAAAATTGAAAGAGAAAAACTGAAACTGGGGACAGCAACCCAGTCATCAAGAAAAGGGTCTATTATTCCTGAATGGGAGGGTGCTGCTCTGTCTCCACGGAGAGCAAAGGGCGAAGGAAGGAGTGTTGCCCGAAGAGAGTGGAGGCGGGCCAAGAGGCGTCCAGGAGAGAGTCCTGGTCTACCCCTGACTTGCGAGAGCAGCTGCATCGGCCCTGCTCTGGTTTGGCGCCTCCACCTGCACACGAGGACAGTGCCCTGGGTCACTCCTAAGTGAGCGCTTCTCTTCTTCTCTAAACCCCATGGTCCCAGTGAGTGTGTGAAGACACTCCTGCTGCTGGGGATGGAAGAGGGCAGGTCCTGCCGGGTCATCAGCACATCTTTAGGGAGCGAAAAGGTAAGGCGTGATTTTAAAAGCCTGCAAGTTTTAGAATCCCCTCCCCAGCCTCTCCAGCCATGGCGGCTGGCTCTTCTTAGCCCCAGCCCGCCTTCCAGGAGCCCGCAGATGGCTGGGCTAAGGGCCCATCCTGGGCCCCAGGCCCCTTTCACATGCATTTCTCCACCTCATCCCCTCCCTTCAGCCTCCACCTCGCACACGGCTCTGTCTGCTTTAAAGGAGCTTTTTGGGTGGTCTGCCCAGGACCCCAGTTTCACCAGCTAGAACTCTGGGGAGAACAAGGAGAGAGGGCATCCCAGGACCTCCCTCTGGGGAGCAGGAGCCACTGCAAGCGGAGGTGATCAGAAACCAGACAGCTTCCCCACGCCTGCTCCTCTGTCTGCTTTCTCCCAGCTCCTCGCTTTATGCTGAATGGCCAGTGGGGGGAGCATCCGCACTTGGTCGAGGGTTCTGGCACCATGGCTGTGTTAATTTAATTCCAGTGAGGAGCCCCTGGGAGCCAGGGTCCTGTGTTTGCGTGGCTCTGCAGGACCTCTGGACGCCTGCTGGGCCCACCGAGTGAGGGCAGTGGCTCCAGACAGTCCTGAAGGAGGCTGAGGGTGGGAAGACTGGCACCGCTCAGGGGAGAGGCGACAGGGAGGCTCACACGGAGAGGAGGGGATGTGGCAGCAGTGTGCCGCATCTGACTGAAATGTAATTAGAGCGTAACGTGAGCTGGAATGAGCGAGGACTCCTAATTGATAAATGCATTTCTGCTCCCTCACGGCTCCCAGCCCAATGCCATCACAGGGGCTGTTCACACTCTGGCACCGCAGAGCAGGCCTGGCTCCCCGACCCACGCTGCAGGGCAGCCGGGCAGCCGCCGTGGGGACGTCACTCTCCGGGGAAGGCCTTAGCCGAGACTCCCCGAGGTTCCTCTGCTCCTCATCGCTGGGGTCACATCGGGTACCAGAAGCAGGAGGAAGAGCCCACGTGGGGAGCCCTCCACATGTGGTCTCTCCATTGACCCTCCCAGACGGTTTCATGTTTTCATATCCATTTTATAGGTGAGAAAACAGGCTCAGAAGCTGAACAACTCTGCGCTGTCACCAGCCAGTCACTAGAGGAGCTGGGGTTGCACGCAGGAACATCTACCTTCAAAGCAGGGCTTCTTTCCACGGCTCTAATGCCGCCCGCACTGCATCCTCCACAAGACACACTTCTCAGGAAAGAGCGAGGGCACCGTCTGCAATAAAACAGCTTCCCGACCATGGCAGATTCATCCAGAAGACACCCGACCTTGCAGAGCGATGCAAGGCTTTCTCCCTGGAATGAGAATTTTGAAAGGACAAACACGGGGCGGGGCATCGTTACTGGGCGCCTCTCCGGTTCTTCCACTGCCGTCTGCGCCCATCAGGCCTCTCTTCGCTTCTCCACTATCCCTCCAATATATCTGGGGATTTGGGAGGGGTTTTGTTGGTTGCTTCATTTAGATAGAGCAGGTTTCTGTGGCTCACAACCACAGAACTTTAACACACATCTAAAGAGTTCTGAGAGGTGTATAGACAGGGGCGTCGGGCATTCTACTCCATCCAATTGCTTACAGCTTATCGTTCCTCGTTCCCAGTGCTCACCCACTCCAGTTGGCCAGTCCGTCTCTGCTCAAACTGAGCTCACACAAGCCTGTGCCCAGGCCATTCTTCTGCATACAGGACTCCCCCCACCCTCAAACTCCACTTTTCCTCCAACCAAAGAAATTCTACCCATTCTCCAAGATTCATCTCAACTACGTCAACATACTCTGAACAACTATATTCCAACAATCCAAAATAATAATCAAGCCCAATGTACCTTGCTTTGTATTGCCATTTACTTGGTTCATAAGGCCTTTGATCACTGAAACCTCGTACTGTCCTGGCCCGTACAACAGAGATGGTCAAGCACAGACTGAGGACAGAGCAGACGCACTGAACTGCTTGTGAGGGTGGCCTGGCAGAGACTGGTACCGCTTCATCAAAAACCCTGTTACCTTTTGCAGCTACACTGCTCGTCCCAGACCCCCTCGTGGTCAGGCATGGACACGTGACTGTGTGCTAGCCAATGGGATATGAGCAGAAATGATGTGCACACTTCCAGCCCAAGGCTTTAAGAAGTGGGTGTGCCCACCCACACCCCCCTTCCCCTTTCTTCGGCTACATGCAGACGACAATGAGGCCCTAAGTTCTGAAGCATCGTGCAGAGGAAGTCTCCTGCCAACGAAGAACACCTGCTTTGGACAACTCCATAAACGAGAAATAAACTTCTATTGTACTTGAGCCATCCTACGTTTTGTGGTCTGTTAGGGCAGCTAGTACTCCCTACCGGCCACAGATGATGATCACCATGATGCTGGAGAAGGTAATGGTGGCTGCAGTGGTGATGATTGTGAAGATGGCTGGCAACTGTGGGGATGGCAACAATGGTGGCAGTGATGGCGACAGTGACAGTTTCAATGATTATAATGATGTGGCTGGTACTGTTAACGACTGTGACAGAATTATAGCAATAGTAACTTAATAGGCTGCTGATGAAGACTTCCCCTGTTACCACAGAACTAGGACTCAAAGCTGAAGGAAAAGAGTCATGAACTTCTCCCTATTTAAACAGGTCACCAATATTTGGGCAGCAGGCACTCCCTCAGAGACCGGCAAGAGTAGGCA
Organism: Equus caballus; assembly: GCF_041296265.1. Taxonomy (NCBI): domain Eukaryota; kingdom Metazoa; phylum Chordata; class Mammalia; order Perissodactyla; family Equidae; genus Equus; species Equus caballus. Next base: position 4,515,604 of record NC_091701.1, on the reverse strand, counting down.
GACCCAGGCCTGCCTTGATCAACTACCCCCCACTTCCACCCCCACCCACCTACATCTGTGTAAATGACTGGGGAGGAGGGGAAAGGAGTCCCGTTGCTGAGGATGCAGTGTGTGTGGTGCTAGGCTCCTCCCTCCCTAGCCTTGCCCCACCACAAAGCCAAGATTCGGGTGTGCGGGAGGAGATCACCAAGATGCCTACAATGAGGAAGGACCTGCATGTCCTTATCCCATTGAACATCAGCCCCTGGATCAGGCCCGCGCATGACAAAGGTCTGTGGTTTCCACCTGGGCTGGGTGAACTGAGCTGGACCGCTCCACCAGTGCCCTCCCCACAGGGCAGACATCCAGAGGCGGGAGGCAGGGGATGTTCTGCTGGTGATGGGAGCTGTGGGGGCACGAGTCAGTCCTCACCCAGACCTGCCATGCTGGGGCCCTGAGAGATGCAAAGGGTCTGCGGGGCCCTGCAAAGAGCCCACATCCCTCAGCGTGCGACGCGCAAATCCGTGAGAGAGCCTGATGCGGGCATCCGCCAAACAGAGCGTACCCGTGCCTGTTCCTGGGCAGTGAAGGCCATCCCAGAGGGGCTGCAACAGCAGCAGTCTACATTAAAAAGGAAAAAAAAGAAGTGTGTGCCTCTTCACTCCTTCCTCCTCACTGTCGACATGGGAGTAGCAGGGACTTGAAGAGGAGAAGGCGGGGTCTCCTGATCAGACTCCAGCTCCCCCTCCACTTCAAGAAGGCAGGCCCCTGCCCGGGGGCAGTTGGGAGAGAGGAGGGCATGATACTTTACTTGCATGACAGTGGGATGCTAACTCTGGCGGGCTTGTGCCAACAGAAAGGACAAGATCCCGGGGTAAAGAAAAAAAGGAAACTTGCAAGATATGCTTACAGGCCGGGAAGGGGAGAGTCCACAGAGGACAGATAAGGCTTTTGTTGGGGGAAATATAGCCTTTTTATACTGCTACCCCACCAACTGGAGTCGCCAATGGACTGGTCACGTGAAGAATGGGAACAGAGGTGATTCATCACTTTTTTCATGAAATGTTTACCAAATGGCCACTCACTTCCAGGCCACGTGCTGATGGCGATAATGTTGGCAGTGACCACCACGGTGAAAGTGATAATAGTTCATGAGGGTCTCACTTAGACGCCTAGGGCAGTCTGAGTTCCCTCGGCCCCTGCTGGACCCTGGGCCTTCTCCCCATGTAGTCACGAATATTTGTCAGGATACTGGTGCACACACTCTAATAGAGACCCAATTTAATAAAGATTAAGCAGGATGGACGTTTATTGCTCAGTCATAGAAACATCCAGGTAGCTGACCTTGGCCAGGAAGGCAGCCCCAGCTCATCAGTCTCTGTCTACCCACTGCTCTGCCGTCTTCATCAGCTGGCTTCTATCTCCAGCGCAGCTCCCGCCCTCGGGTCCACGTCCAGCTAGTCAGAAGGAAGAAAAAGAAGGAGAGGCCACACACCTTCATTTAGAGGGCATGACCCAGAAGCTGCAGGTGTCATTTCCACTCACATTCCACTGTGTCACATGCTACACCCACTAGCAGGGATGCTGGACTGGCATCCATTACTATGTCAAAGGAAGAGAAGGTTATTGGGGAACAGCTAGCAGCCTCTGCCACACAAGGGTGGCTCCATTAGCCAAACAGACCTTTTAAAAAATATAAATTGGATCCTATCACCCCTCAAATTAAAATCTTTCTAGTCCCTTAAAATAAAATCCAGTTGCCCGCCACGGCCCACGAGGCCCTGTGAGATCTGGCGTGTGCCCTCGCTCACACCTCAGCTTGTGCCTCACCCCTTATTCATGATGCTCCGCCCGCATGGCCAGATTCTGGGAGACTCCTGGAACATCCAAGCGCCGTGCCATGTTGGAGCCCTTGGGTTTTCTGTTCTCTCTGCCGAGAACGCTCTCCTCTCTGCTCCGCTCAGGCCGCTCTTCCTCCTCATGCAGGCCCAGGTCAAAGGGAAGCTCTCGGATGGCCTTCCCCGGCCACCGTATGTAAGGCAGACCCCCGCCCGCCCACCAAGTACTCTCCAGTGTGTCTCTTTAACTGCTTCCTTCAGGGGTCTCATCACCCTCTGTAGTATCTCGCTTCTTTCTTTGTTTTCTTATTTACTGCACTTCTCCTCACTGGAATGTAAGCTCCCTGAGGACAGGAGCCCTGTCTGGTGTGTTCATGGCAGAGTCCCTGAACCCAGCATGTGTAGTGACACAATAAATATTTGTTAAATACCACTGAGGTTCCGATACCTCCTCCTTCCTCTCCAACAGTAACTTTGTCAATCCATATTCCCCATCATGCCTGAAAAGTAGGCAATTTGGCCCCAAGAAGACCCCTGAATCCATCTTCCCACCAGCCACTTGGTGGAGAATGTCTGGCTGACTCCTAATTCTTACCCCATGAAGGCACCACACAGAACAAGAGAGAGAAAAATGGCACGCGGTTCCTGATATTAAGGCCTGGAAATCACGTTGCTAATAAACACGGCCCTGTGAATGTGTTGGGCTCTTCCCCCGAGTGAAAAAGTGAGGGGGTAAAGCAGGGGGCTCCGTGTGAAGAGGAGCAGGAGCGTCACCCCCTGAGGCTAGTGGTTTGGGCAGATGAGTAAATGTGAAAATAAAGGCCTAAGGCGAGGAAGTGGGCGAGCCAGCCGCAGCTGCCGAAAGCACTCAGAGTGGCTGTCAGAAGAGTGAGCTGTTTTCTCAGCCCCAGCTTCACTCACTGCATGAACGAGGACAAATGGTGCCACCTCCCGCAGCAGAAATCTCTCCATCTGTTTTCTATGAGGGTTGGACTGTCATCTGTAAGGTCCCTTTCAGTTCCGATGGTCCGTAGGGAGGAAAGGCTTTCTCCCTCCCTCTTCAAGCCCAGCAAGCCACTGCGCTGAATGGCTTCTGCTCCAGGCCCCTCCTTTCCCCACGACTCTGTGGTTCTTTCCTAATCAAACTCCTGTTTGGTGCATCTCGGAGCATCGAACACGGCAAAGGAGGCTGGAGAAGGTCCCACTGCTGATCCAGCGAGCTGGTGTCTGTGAAGCAGCCAAGAGTGGCTTCTTCCCTTCTTTGGATCCTCTGCCACAGGAAGGCAAACATCTGGTGCTCTGTTCCCTGAGCTGCACACCAGCAAAGGAGACAGGAATCACTTGCTCAACAGGCAAGAAATTCCTAACACATGTGGAGACCTTTGATATCAAGATCCCTTATTCATGCCCAGGGAACACTGTGAGAGCATCCTTTCTGACTTGGGGGAAAGAAAACTCCAAACTACTTGTCGGGGTTCCCCATCAAGGTCTATCCACAGAATAAAAAGGGAAATCCCACCAAGAGTTGAGAACCAGAAGGACAATAGAAAAAACGATGAGCGGATATTAAGCGTCTATTTCAAATCCATCCCTGGATTAGACGCTGTGCGTGACGATGTCCAGGATGGAGTGACAGCTTTAAAATAATATCTTTACATCTCCCAACCTCTAGGAAATCACAGGATAATGCAGACTGAGAGGAGGTCTATGAGGGTGATGTGGAGGTAATTTTCTTTCAGAAATGGACTTTGAAAAATGAATAAATTTCTAGAAAAACAATACAGACATAAGGAGTAGAAAATCTGAAGAATCCTATAATGATTAAAAAACCTAAAACTTTAAATTAAACAAAAATATTTCCACAAAGCTCCAAGCCAAATGGCTACCCCAGAAAACTGTAACAAACCCTTAAAGAAGAAACAAAGCCATTGTTATACATAAACTTCCACAGATATAAAAATGGGAAACACTGCCCTAGTCATTTCACTGGACAAATTCATCCTTAAATAGAGTGCAAAAATACTTTTAAAAAGGAGCAAAATAAATCCAATGATATATAGAAATGGTAATATGTCATGAAATGCAAGGCTAGTTTAACACTCCAAAATCAATTGACGTAATTCATCATATTAACGGAATAAAGGAGAAAAACCATATGAGCATTTCAAGAGATACCAAAAAAGATGCGCGTGATAAATTTTAAGATCCGTTTCTAATAAAACTCTCAGTAAAGTGAAAATGAAGGGAAATGTCCTAAATCTGATGAAGAACAAAATTAACATCACACTTAACAGTGTCAGAACGAACACTTTACCCCTAGGGTCAGGAAGAACACAAGAACAGCGTTCTTACCGCCTCTACCCAACACTGAGCGGGAGGCCAAGCAAAGAAAAAGAGGTAAAAGGCATCAAGACTGGAAAGGAAAAAGTAAAACTCTCTTTGTTCACAAATGGCATGAGTATATGTGTTGACATACAAAAGTAAAAAATTAATAGTTAAATTTTGCAGGAAAGCAGGATACGAGGTCAATCAATATATGAAAATTGATTGTATTTCTATACACTAGTAATAGACACTTAGAAATTTAAGAGATAACGCCATTTATGTTAGCATCAAAAAATATCAAGTACTGAGGAGGTGATCCCACACCATGCTGGCCCTAGCCTGGGCCTGCTCGTGAAGGCCACTGAGCACATTTATCCTAGTTTCCTACTGCAGCACGACAAGTTACCCACACACAACACCAATTCATCACGTAGTTCTGGAGGTCAGAACTTTGCACCACGCAGCTGGATTCTCTGCTTAGGGTCCCACAAGGCTAAGGTCAAGCTGTTGGCCGGGCTAGGTTCTCATCTGGAGGCACTGGAAAAAGATCCACTTCTGACCCCATTTTGTTGTTGGCAGAATTCAGTTCCTTGCAATTGTAGGACTAAAGTCCCTGCTTCTTTGGCTGTCAGTCAGGAGCTCCTCGAGATATCCTGCAGTCCTTGTCACAGCGCCACAGTGACTAGCCAGAGAACATGTCTACTTTTAAAGGGCTGACGTGACTAGGTTAGACTCACCCAGATAATCTGCCAATCTAAGGTCAGATGTGCCATACAAAGTAACCTAGTCACAGGAGTAAACGTCATCATCTTCACAGTCCTCGGGGTTGTGCGCAGCTCGAGGGTGATCTCGGGGAACATTTTAGATCCTTCCCAACACACTCCGCCCTCTGGCCCCTAAATATTCACATCCCTCCCAAATGCAAAAACAAATTCACCTCCTCCCAAGGGTGACAGCATTCTCAGCCCATTACAGCATCCAATCAAAGGCTAAAAATCTATAAATCTCATTAGTTCAAAAGTCCAAATCTCATCATATAAAATATCTACTCAGGGGTAAATGAGACTCCCGGGTGTAACCCTTTAGCAGCGCTCTTGGGCACACTTCTGCTCATCTGGGAAATTAGAGAGTTATCTGCCCCAGCACTCCCGTCATACAAGCGTGGGACAGCTATAGGGTGAGAGTTAGAAGCATTCTGGTTCAACTAAGGGGGAAATGGAAGGTAAAATAGTCACCAGTTGAAAGCAGTTTTGAAATCCACCAGGCAAACACCAGCAGGAGGTCCTCCATTGGCCTCAGGGCCTGCGAGTCAGCCTCTGGGGCTCTGGGCCCCACCTCTGAGTCATCCTTCCTCTCCCACCTTTGAAAGGGAACACATGTTTCCAGCATGCATTGTGTCCATTAGACAAAAGCCACATTCACAGATCATTTCAAGATAATCCCTCCCCTTTCGTGGACTTCCTCTGAGATGGCTAAGGAGCAAACCTTCTGAGCATTCTAGAAGCCCTCTGGTTTGACTGAGAAGACCCATGAGGAGCTCCCTTGATCCTGGAGATTGCCTGTGGCTGAATGTTCTGACCTTCTTTATCTTGTCAAGGTTTCAGCAACGGGCTGGCCAATCACATACGCGGCCCTTTCTCTAAGGCACACTTCCGGCAGTCACTTATGACTTTTAATGTCTTTTGCCACGTAGAGAAGGGGAGAATTTTCAAAATCATCCAGTCCCAGTTCCTCTTTGTCCAACAGTTCTTCCCTCAACTTACCTCTCTCCTCTCTCATTTCACTAAAAGCAGAAGGAAGATGCCAGGAAGTACCTCGAGCACTGTGCTTTGAAATCTCCTTAGCCATCTACGCACGTCCACCCCTTAGGGTTTTGCTCCCGCATAACCCCAGACACGATTTTGTTAAGATTTCCTAACGAGGATGCTCCTTCCTCCCATTTCCAGTAACGTTCCTTACTTAATTCTGAGCCCTCACCAAGAGTGTTCTCAAAGTCCAGATTTCTATTAACCGGCTGTTCACCGCTAATTTAGGTTTTCTCTCAGGCAATTTAGGATTTGTCTATAATGCTCCCTACTTCCTTCTGAGGCCTCACCAGCCGCATCTTTAATGTCCATATTTCTACTACCAGTCTGTTCAAGGCAATTAAGGGGGTTTTCTTCCATATTATTCCCAAAAATTCTTTCAGCTTCTGTCAATTGCCCAATTCCAAAGAAACGCCAACATTTTTATTTAAATTTTTTGAGATCAGTGAATGTTCACATGTAAGAAATAATACAAAGAGATCCCATGTGCCATTTACCCAGAGTCCCCCAATGGTTATATCTTACAAAGTATCACAACTGGATAGCGACATTGATACAGTCAAGATGCAGAACAGTCCAAAATGATCCTCATGCCACCATTTTATGCCCACACCCAGCTCCCTCTTCCCTGATCCCTGGCAACTACTAATCTGTTCTCAATTTCTGTCATGTCGTCATTTTGGGAATGTTATACAAATAGAATGACACAGTAGCTAACATGTTGAGATGGACTATTTTTCACTTGGCATCACTCCCTAGGGGTTCCTCCGAGTTGCTGCCGGCATCAGTGGTTCATTCCTCCAGTTGCAGAGTAGAATTCCACGGGGTGCAGGCACCACAGTTTGTTTCACCACTGCAGGACATGGGTTTTTGCCATTTGGGGGCTATTAAAGCTGCTATGTACAGTTTTTGTGTGAATATTTTTCATTTCTCTGAGATAAATACTTGAGTGTGATGCTAGGCGCTATGGTAGTTAAGTGTTTAGTTTTTTAAGACACTGCCAAATGATTTTTCAAAGAGGCCGTACCATTCTACATTCCCATACACAACATAAGAGCGATCCAGTCTCTCTGCTTCCTTGCCAGCGTTTAGTGTCATCATTATTTTTCACTTTAGCCATTCTGAAAGGTGTGTGATGATACCTCATTGCACTGTAATTGGCCCTGACTAATGCGTGGACATCTTTCCATATGCTTGTCTGCCATCTGTACATCTGATTGGTGAGGAGTCTGTTGTGATAGTTGTCCATTTTCTAATTAGATTGTCTGCTGCACAGTTTTGAAAGTCCATTATATATTCTAAATACTAGTCCTTTGTCAAATATGTCGTTTGCAAATATCTCCTCTTTGCACTTTCATCTTTTTTTCTTTTCTTTTTCTTTTTTTTTTTTTTTTTGAGGAAGATTAGCCCTGAGCTAACTGCTGCCAATCCTCCTCTTTGCTGAGGAAGCCTGGCCCTGAGCTAACATCCGTGCCCATCTTCCTCTACTTTCTATGTGGGACGCCTACCACAGCATGGCGTGCCAAGTGGTGCCATGTCCGCACCCGGGATCCGAACCGGTGAACCCCGGGCCGCTGAAGCAGAACGTGTGAACTTAACCGCTGCACCACCAGGCCGGACCCTGCACTTTCATCTTAACAGGATCTTTCATAGAGCAAATCTTTTAATTTTGATAGAGTCCAATGTACCAATTTTTCATTTTTGGTGTTTTTGGTGTTAAGTCTAAGAACTCTTTGTCTAGCCTCAGATTTAAAAAATGTTTTCTCCTATGCTGTCATTGAAAAGTTTTCTAATTTTACATCTCCATTTAAATCTATGATCCATTCTGAGTTAATTTTTGTACAAACCGTCAGATTTAGGTTGAGGTTTTCTTTGTTTTGTTTTGTTTCTTGCCTGTCTATATCAAATTTCTCCAGCACCATTTGTTGAAAAGGCTGTTATCCCTCTATTGAATTGCTTTTGCACCTTTGTCAAAAATGAGTTGAAGATACTTTTGCATGTCTATGTTTGGGTCCTCTAACATGTTCCACTGACCAATGCGTCTGTCCCTCCGCCAGCACCACACAGTCTTGATTACCATAGCCGGATGGGAAGTTCAATATTGGGCGGCGTGATTCCTCCCACTCTGTACTTCCTTGTTAAGATTGTTTTAGATGGGGTCGGCCCCAGGGCGCAGCGGTTATATTCGCACGTTCTGCTTCGGCAGCCCGGGGTTCACCGATTCGGATCCTGGGTGCAGACATGGCACCGCTTGTCAAGCCATGCTGTGGCAGGCGTCCCACATAAAATAGAGGAAGATGGGCACGGATGTTAGCTCAGGGCCAGTCTTCCTCAGCAAAAAGAGGAGGATTGGCAGCAGTTAGTTCAGGGCTAATCTTCCTTAAAAAAAAAAAAAGGATTATTTTAGCTATTCTAGTTCTTTTACCTTTCCATATAAACTTTAAAATAAACTTGATCATGTCTACAAAAAAAACGTGTTGGAGTTTTGATAGAAATTGCACTAAACCTGTCTATCAAGTGGGGAGAGTTGATATCTTTACTACGTTGACTCTTCTAACCCATGAACAGGGTGAATCTGTCCATTTATTTAGATCTTTTTTGATTATTTTCATCAGGATTTTGTAACTTTCAGCGCACATGTCCTATACATATTTAAAGTTTACACCTAAAATTTTCACTTTCTTTGGATTGGCTGTAAGTGACATAGTGCTTTTAATCTCAGCTTCCATATTGTTGGGATATAGCAGTGCAATTGGTGTTTGTGTGCTGATGTTGGATCCTGCAACCTTATTCAGCTCACTTGTTAGTTCTAGGAGGTTTGATTTTTTTCTATATTCCTTGGGATTTTCTACATAAATAATCACGTCATCTGTAAATCTAGTCAGTTTTATTTCTTCCTTTGCAATCCGCATGTCTTTTATCTCTTTCCCTTGCCTGGTGGCTAGGACTTCCAGTGCTGGATTGAGTAAGAGTGGTGAGAGCTCACCTCCTTGCCTTGCTCCCGATCTTAGAGGGGAAGAATTCAGTCTAAGTCTGATGTCAGCCATAGAGTTTTTGCAGAAGCTCGTTATCAAGTCGAGCTAGCTCCCCTCTATTTCTGACTTGCTGAGACTTTTTACTACGAATGGGAGTCGGACTTTGTTAAATGCTTTTTCTGAATCTTAGTGTGTTAATACAGTAGATTACAGTGACTTTAGAATGTCTAACTAACCTTGCCCACCTGAAAGAAATCCCACTCGGTCATGGTGTATGGTAATTGTTATATGTTGTCAGATTTGGTTTGCTAACATTTTTGAGCATTTTTTGCATCTAATTCATGGAAGATATTGGTCTGTAGTTTTTTGAATCTTTTGTTGTTACCATTGAAGTGTTTTTGTCTGATTTGGTATTAGGATTGTTAAAAACAAGAAAACAGGCCCAAAATGGCTCACTTCAGCTAAGACCACGTCACTAAGCAGAGACTGAACTTCATTACACTTTCGGCCTCTCCTGGATGTGGACCCTTAAACCAGTCAGTCAGGAGCCACCGGCTCAGTGCTAGTGAGGGCATCTGCTCGACGGACCCCGTCAGCCCCTAAAGGAAAGTGACCTGGCTACAGCAATCCACTCTTCGCTGGTGTAACTTTGTGCCCCCTTCCTTGTGGCTGGACAAGTCTTCTGGGGCTCCTTTCTATCTGCTGGACGGGATGCTGCCCAACTCATGAATTGTAAATAAAGCCAATGAGTTCTTTAAGATGTACTCGGTTGAATGTGCTTTTTAACAGCATAATACCAGCCTCGTAAAATGAGTTAGGAACTGTTTCCTCTTTTCTAGTTTCTAGAAGAGACTGTAAAACCGGTGTTTATTTTTCTTTAAATGTTTGGTAGAATTTTCCAGTGAAACCATGGAGACCTAAGGATTTCTTTTGGGAATAGCTTTTTAATTACAAATTCAATTTCATTACATTGTTTCATCTTGATTGAGTTGTGGTAGTTTGCAGTTTTTGAGGAATTGGTCCTTTTGGTCTAAATTGTTGAATTTATGAGTGTAAAGATAGTCACAGTATTTTCCTTATTATCCCATTTTTAGCTACAGGCTCTGTACTTATATTCCATTTCACTCTTATATTGATGATTCGTGTCTTCACTTTTTTAATCTTTCTCAGTCTTGCTAGACATTTATCAATTTTATTAATATTTTTCAAAAAACCAGCTTTTTTGTTTCATTGATTTTGTTCTATTGGCTTCCTGGGTTTTTTCTGCTCTTATGTTTATTATTTCCCTCCTCTGTTTACTTGACATTTATTTTGCTCTTCATTTTCTAGTTTCTTCTTCTTTAATTTTTTTCTTTTCTTTTTTTTTTTTCAGCTGAGGGAGATTGGCCCTGAGCTAACATCTGTGCCTATCTTCCTCTATTTTATATGTGGGATGCCACCACAGCCTGGCTGACAAATGGAGTAAGTCTGTGCCCAGGATCCAAATCTGCTGACCCAAGCCACTGAAAGAGCATGCCGAACTTAACCACTACACCATAGGGCCAGCCCCTCTAGTTTCTTTAGGTAGACATTTAAATTATGATTTTAAACTGTTCCTCTTTTCTTATGTAAGCATTTAGTGTAGTAAACTGTAAATTTTCCTCTCAGATTTGCCTTAGCTCTGTCCCACATATTTCAATATCTTACATTTTCATTTAAATTTAGCTTTTTGTATTTTTTATATTTCTTTGAGACTTATTCTTTGACTCATATATTATTTATACGAGTGATTTTAATTTCAAAGTGTTTAGAGATTTTTCTGTTGTATTTCTATTTTGATTCCATTACAGTCAGAAAAACACACTCCATGTGATTCCAATTCTTCTAAACTTGAGGTTACTTTGTGGCCCAGAATATGGTCTATCCTGATATCTGCTCCCTGGATGCCGAAAAAGTGTTTATTCTGCTGCTTTCTGGAGCGTTCTGGAGATGTCTGTTAGGTCTAGTTGGTTTCTGGGTTAAGTCCCTAATTCCTCTGGGTCTGTACTCTGTCATCTCCGCTCTACTCCTGAGCCCATCCAGAGAGTTCTTTATTTTGGTTATTATATTTTTCCATCTTCCAATTTCCATTTGATTATTTTTTTATAACTTCTTTCTCTTTGCTGGTATTTTCTACTGTTTCATTTGTTTCCAGAGAATTCATGATTCTTTCTTGAAGCATTTTGATGATGACTGCTCTAAAATCCACGTCAGATAAACCAACACCTGATTCATCTCAGTGTTGCCCTCTGTTGATTGTTTATTCTCATTCCTGTTGGGGTGTCGTCGTTTCTTAGTATGATGAGTGATTTTCAATTGCAATCTGGACATTTTGGAAATTATATCATGAAACTCTGGCTCTTATTTCATCTTCCCTTTTTGAGCAGGCCGTCTTCCTGTTGAGATGTAAAGGGCCAGTGGCTGCGTATTTGCAGCTTCCCACTGGGCTCACTGACAGCACTCCTGCAGAAGCAGGGCAGTGATTGGCACCGTCTCCATGCAGGTGGGCGGGCTGGCAGCTTGGCTCCTCCCTCAACCTCCACTGACACCTTCCAGGTAAAAAGGAGGCAGCAAGTGGTACAGCCTCATTGCTTCTAAGTGGGGTTGTACGATCAGCTCCGTGCTGGGCCCTGCGGCGCCTGGAAGGGGCAGGAGAGGCTGACTCATACTGCCTGTCTGCTGCAGGGTGGAATCCCAAGATCAGGGGAGCTGGCTGGTGCCTGGAGGGGAGGGGGAGCTGAGTACCAACAAGCCCGCTTCCATCACCTCATTCCACTTCCTTGATGCCAGAAGAGAATGGAGGCTCGCCCTGCTCCCACTGCCTCGTTAAGTTTTGTAGGGAGGAAAATGTTCTTCCCCTACTGTCGTAGGCTCAGTGGCTGGGGTCCCTGAATCAAACTAATAAAGACAAATTAACAGGAGAAAAAATCGTTTATTTATGCATGTAATGTGCATACATGCAGGAGAACTCGGTGATGAATATCTCAAATGGGCGGTTAGCATTCGGGGCTTATATGCCATCTTAACAAAGGATAATAAATTTTGTAGAGAAGTGACAAGACAAACAAAAAGGGTTTGGGGTTCCCAGGAGCAGTAAATTGGAAAGGTGAAAATATGGGGGAAACTAATGGAAGGTGAGGATTATCTTAGTAAGGGTTGTTTATGCAGACCCAACTCGGTGCCGACTTTCTGTTTCTAGTGATAATGGCTGTTTTCCTCGTCCGTCCCGGTGTAGGCGAGAGGAGGAGGAACACGTTCACAAAGGGAAATTTACGCCCTCTTTTAGGCAGAAAAGAGGAAGGTGGAGAGCTTTTCCTGTGTCTGCTGTTTCTCATTGCCTTCAGATCAAAGTAACCCTTATGTCAAAGTGCCCTATTGGGGGTGGCGTGTTCTGATCCCCCCCAGTTTCACTGCTGCTGGTGGAGGGGGAGGTTCACCCATGGCTGGGCCGTCTTGGCACGCCCCTGGCAGGGGGACTGAAGTGCCACCTGCTTCCACACTGCTCAGGAGGACCCCTGCCCAGCCACACTGAAAGTGTGCTGCCGTTTTCAGCACTGTGTGGCTGGAGTAGGAAGGATGTTGCCGGAAGGTTTCCTGTTGTTAGGCAGCCCTGTGCCTGGGCCTTTGGCTGGGAGGGAACAGGCTTTTCTTGGAGCCTTTCAGTCTGTGTCTGCTGGTGGGTCACGGTCAGAGGGTCTACAGTGCGCTGTGGGGGAGATGTGAGAAGCCACAGGACACCAGGGAGCTCACTGCCGTGTCCTTCCCCGCGTCCTGAGCCCCTCGGCAGTCTGCCTCCTTTGCGCCTGTCAGAGACTTCCCATGGCTGGTTGCTGTGTTACCTCCCAGGTCTTCTTGGTGTATGAAGAAGAACCAGGGAGGAACAGCATTGCTCCCGGTCACCAGAACTGGCCGTTACCACCCATACCCACATTCTAGGGGTTTGTCGCAACAGCACCACACTTTCATACCAAAATTTGTATTAGTTTTCTGTTGCTACATAACAATTACCACAAACTTAGTGGCTTAAAACAACACTGCCTCACGGTTTCTCTGGGTCAGAAGTGCAGGCACGACACGACTAGATTCTCTGCTCAGGGTCTCACCGGGCACGCAGGCCTCATCTGGGTTCAGGGTCCTCTGTCAAGCTCGCTGGTTCTTGGCACGATTCATTTCCTGGCTGCTGCAGGACCAAGGTCCCCGTTCTCTTGCTGGCTGGGGGCCAGGGACCACTCTCAGCTCCTAGAGGCTGCTCTCAGGTCCTCACCACACGTCGCCTTCCACGTCGTCAACAGACCGCCTCCCGCAGGTTGATACAACTCATGCTTTACATCTCCTTAACTTATCCTTCTTCAGCCAGCCAGAGAAAACCTCCCGCTTTAAGGGCTCATGTGATGGGTCAGGCCCGCCTGGATAACGCGTCTGTCTTTAGGTCAGCTGTGCCACACGGCAGCCTAGTCACAAGAGTGAAATCCGTCGTCCTCTCACTGCAGGGATGACGTGGAGCCGCACACCAGGGGGCAGGAAATCCCGGGGAACGTCCCAGGGGATCCTGCCCCCACAGCATCTCTCCCCAGCTCCCTGTTCACTGACATCACACTGTCAGCTTGAAATCAACCATGGCGGGAGTATTTACACCACAGAAATTAGCAACTGGTGTCAATCAGGGCTCCCCTCCCTCACCCCTGAGAGCAGGTTTACCAGCACACTGATGAATAAATTGAACACACGATGTGCGAGACCTCTACCACTGAAAACTGTCAAGCATTCTGAGGAAAAATAAAGATGATCTAGGGCCGGCCCGTGGCCAAGTGGTTAAGTTCACGCACTCCGCGTCAGCAAATTCGCAGGTTCAGATCCTGGGCGCGGACATGGCACCACTCATTAGACCACGGTGAGGTGGCGTCCCTCGTGGCAGAGCCAGAAGGGCCCACAACTAGAATACACAACTATGTACTGGGGACTTCTGGGAGAAGAAGAAGAAGAAGAAAAGGAAGATTGGCAACGCACGTTGGGTCAGGTGCCAATCTTTAAAAATGAAATAAAACAAAGAGGATCTAAATAAACGGAGGAGCTGTGCCTTGTCCATGGGTTGAGAGACTTGGTGTTGTGACAATACCAGTTCCCCACAAATGATCCGTAGGTGAAATCCAATCTCAAGCAAAATCTCACTGTGTGTGTGTAAATTATTATGTGGTTCTAAAATTAACATGAAGGGGCCGGCCTAGTGGTATAGTGGTTAAGTTCATGTGCTGTGCTCTGCTTTGGCTGCCCAAGGTTCACGGGTATGGATCCAGGGCACAGACATACTACCGTTCATGAAAACCACGCTGTGGCAGTGTCGCACATACAAAATAGAGGAAGACTGGAACAGATCTTAGCTCAGTGACAATCTTCCTCAAGCAAAAGGAGGAAGACCAGCAATAGATGTTAGCTCAGGGCCAATCTTCCTCACCAAAAAAAAAAAAAAACAAAGGAAAAAATACAGTTAATATGGAAATGCAAAGATGTAGAGTAGCCACGACATTCTGAAGTGGAAGAACAAAGTGAACAGACCGCCAGATTTCAAGGCTCACTCTAAAACCACAGTAATAAGGGCAGTGTAGCCTGGCATAGGATAGAGACATAGACCAATGGAACAGAATTTTTTAAATCCCAGAAAAAGACCCCCACATATATTGTCATTTCATTTACGACAGATGCAGCACTGTGATTCAGGGGGGAAGGAGGATTTTTTCAATAAATGATACTGGATAATTAGATATCCATATGGGAAAAAATAAACCTTAACCTTCCCCCCTACAAAAATGAATCTGTGATGGATCACAGACCTAAATGTGAAAGGTGAAACACCAAATCTTCTAGAGAAAGATATAGGAGAATAGCTTTATAAAGTTAGAGTAGGCAAAGATTTCTTAAACGGAACACATTGAAAAATGAAAATAAAATTAGAATTTATTAAGACTAAGAGCTTCTGTTCACCCAAAGACATCATGAAAACAGTAAGAATATGACCATGGACCGGAAGACATTTGCGTTACATAATCCAGCACAGGACTTGGATCTACAGGATTAAAGAACTCCTACAAGTTGGTTATTTCTTAAGACAGTCAATCCCATAGAAAAATACGAAAAGCCTACAGTCTTTTCTTTATAAAACAGAAAATCCAAATGGCCATGTATATGAAAAGGTGGTCAACATCATTACTCCCATTAACCAATTTAGGGAGGAAAAATATAAATTAAAACCATCACAGGATACCACTATATTCCTAGAAAAACTAACAGGGACTGACAGTACCAAATACCGGCAAGGGGATAAACTCTCATACTTTGCTGGTGGGAATGTAATTAAGACAACTTTTACTCTATGATCCAGCAATTCCACTCTTGGGTCTGTTCACCAATAGTAATATAAAAGAATCTTGATAGTGACTTTATTCATAAATGGGAGACAACTCAATTACCCATCAGCAGTAGCCTGGGTATACATTTTACGGCATATTCATACAAAGGAATACGACATAGCAAGGAACAAAAATGAGCTATAGCCACACACAAGTGAATCACTCCCATATAATAATGAGTGAAAGCAAGCACAAAAGATTATATACAATATGATTCCGTTTGTATGAAATTTAAGAAGAGGCAAACTAATCCTTCTACATATATCAAAGGCATTTTGGGGATAATTAGGGCAATGTGAATAAGTACTGATATCTGATGGTATTAGATGTTTGTTAGTCTTCTTAGGTGTGAAGATGGTATTATCTTTCATCTGAAATAATTAAGAGTAAAGTGTCATGGTATTTGCAACCTATTTTTAAATAGTTCTTGTGAGTGTGTGCAAAGCAAAAACTAAGATCATCTACTATTTTTATCAGAAAAAAATAAAGCTATTTCCATTTTGGAAAAAATAGGAAAGAACTACAGATTTCTCATAAAAAAACAATATAAACACTTCAGTTTGGAATAAATTTCTAATCAGGGCATAAA
Source organism: Equus caballus (assembly GCF_041296265.1). Classification (NCBI taxonomy): domain Eukaryota; kingdom Metazoa; phylum Chordata; class Mammalia; order Perissodactyla; family Equidae; genus Equus; species Equus caballus. The sequence goes on along the minus strand of NC_091701.1, from coordinate 4,499,671 downwards.
GGGAAAGATTGACATATTTGAGTATATTAAAATTAAGAACTTTCATCAAAAGATATTGTTAAGAGAGAGAAAAAATAAGCCACAGAATAGGAGAAGATATTCATGGGAAGATATTCACTTTACAATAATTCATTAGGCTGCAATTTATATATTTTATGTGCTTCTCTATACGTTTTTGTATTCCACAAAAGCAAATAAAAAGGCTAAAAAAGATATTGGGCTGTAGAGGACCAGGCGGATTCGACTCAGCCAGCGGTGGCTCCCAGGAGGTTTTTATTATGCTTGTTAAATGGGTCATTTAGCTGCAAGGAGGAATCCCATTGTTGCCTACGGAAGTGTTAAAAACAAACAAACAAACAATAAAACTGACAAGCAATCTTCTCCAAAGTGCTGGGGAAGAAGAGCCGGAGGCTGGGAAGAGGTGGGGCCCCACTTGGGGGGCACCCCCCCCATCCCGCCCGGAAAATGTGACACATGATGAAGCTAATTAATTTTCCCTGATTGGCATGAAAGTTAATTTGCCCAGAATTATTCATGCTGGAGAGTTCCAATTATTCATCTCCAGCAAAATGCAAATTGAATTTTGTGCAAAGAGAACAAGGAGGAGGCCAGAGGGAAATGGTGGGGTGTGGTGGGCAGGCTTGGGTTGAGGGAGAAGCGGGGAGCCAGGTGGCTGGGGCCAGCCTGCCTTCTCCCTGAAGTCTTCTCCCCTGGGAAGACACACTGAGATAGAGAAGCACATTGGAAGTGCCCACTATGAGGCAGCTCCATTCATCGTGTCCTGATGCTGACTCCAGAGAGAATACTGATGCCAGGGAGATCCCAGAGACGCTCGCCCAGCCAGTGCTAGTGCTGGCGACAGTTGCATAACAAAATAAAATGTGCTCTATAGGCATCCTTGCCTGTGATGGGTGTTCAATAAATGTTTGATGATTCACTGCTGCGTTATGCACCTTCTGGCAGACCGCTAAAAAAGTCCCTCTGTATGAACAATAAAATTCATTGAGGTATGCAAGAAATATTTGTTACACAGCTACTCTGGGCCCAGCCTGTGCTGGGTGCCAGGGATGCAGCGTTTACTCCCTCAGGGAGCCCACTCTCTGGTGCTGAGACCACAGTAGACCATTAGAGCGGCTGGAGACATTCTTAAGGAGGAAAGATGTGCAAGACCTCTACCACTGACAAACACAAAGCGTTGCTGAGTGAAAACAATGAAGACCTAAACAGGCGGACATGGGAAGGACCCGGATCAATCAGGGAGGTCTTTAAAAAAAAAAAAGATCAATCTCCTCTACTGGCTATCAAAACATTATAAAAATTATGATGTATTGTCAGAGTTCTCCACAGAGAATCAACAAGATGTGTACGTGCAGAGAGAGATTTATTTTAAGGAATTGGTTCATACAATAGTGGAGGCTTGGTAAGTCAAAATCTGCAGGGTAGGTGAGCAGGGTGGAAACCCAGGGGAGAGTTGCAGTTTGAATCCAAAGATAGTCTCCTGGCAGAACTCCTTCTTGCTTAGGAAAGGCCAGTCTTTGTTCTATTAAGGCCTTCAACTGATTGGATAAGACCCACCCACATTGTGGAGGGCAATCTGCTTTACTCAAAGTCCGCCAATTTAAATATTAATCTCATCCAAAAACACCTTCACAAAAACATCTAGAAGAATGTTTGAGCAAATGTCCAGGCACCATTCTCCAGTCAAGTTGACACATAAAATTAACAGTCACAGAGGGCAAGAAAGCAGAATCTTGACACAAGGATAGACAGATAGGCCAATGGGACATATTAGAAATTCCAGAAACAAACTCATAAATAAACAAACACTTGATTTATGATAAATGTGATACTGCAGAGCGCTGGAGAAAGGCCAGCTTTGCATCAGATGGTGCTAGGACAACTGGATTTACAGATGAAAAAGAATAAACTTGGATCCTTCCCTCCCCGCTCTCAAAAATCAATACCAGGAAGATTGTGAAAAGAAAAATGACAAATATTTGAGCAGACAATCTAGGAGAATATCTTCCATGACTTCAAGGGAGAGAGAGATTTCTTAAACAGGACACAGGAGGCACTAAACATAGTAGAAACGATTAGTAAGCTTAACTACATTAAAATTAAGAAATTTGGTTTCTAAAAAGACTCTATGAGTAGTGTGAAAAGCAAGCCACTCAGTGAAAAAAGGTGAAGAGTGACAAAAAGCCTCCTCCCAGAATATGTAAAGAATTACCCGAAATCAATAAGAAAAAGGCAAAGAACCAAGTCGAAAAATGGGCAAAAGACTGGAACACACACCAGATGAAAAAAGAACATCCAAACGGCCAACAAACATACAAACTCAGTTCATCCTCACTGGTAATCAGGGAAATGCAAATTAAGACCACAGGGAATAATGCCACACACCTGCCTGACTGGCAAAAGTTTAAAAGTCTGACAATATCAATATCAGTGAGGACATGGAGCAACAGGCCTTTTGTACATTGCTGGTTGAGTGTGAAACGGTGCAGCCACACTGGGAACAGTGTTGGTAATACCCAGTAAATGTGACCCCGCAATTGTACTCCTAGACATAGACCCTACAGAAATACTTGCTTATGTGCACTAGAATACATTTTGGAAAATGCCAAAATAGCCAAAGTGGCCACAACACAAATGTCCATCAGTGGTAGAAATGATAAAGAAACTGAGGTATATTCATGCAAGAGAATACTATACAGCAATGAAAATAAATGAATCATAGATATACAGATACACAACATAGATTAATCTTCAAAACATAATATTCAGCAAAAAGAAATCAAACACAACAGAATACCACTGTGTAATTCCATTGTATAAAGTTGAAAAATAGCAAAATTAAATTATATGTTTAGGAATGCATAGCTAGGCAGTAAAACAAACACAAAAAATCGATAAAAGGAATGCCGTGGAAGCTGAGAGTGTGGGTACTGCTGAGGGGAGGAAGGGAGGATGACTGGGGAGGGTCAGGCAAGGGCTGCTGGGAGTGGCGGTACCCTATTTTTTTGCTTGGGGCAATTACACAAGTGTTTGCCACAGGTAGTTAAGCTATATGTTTGTGTTTTACATACTTTTTTGTATGTTTACTATAATTAACAGTAAAAAATGTTAAAACATTTCAACTTTTATATTGTGCCATAAAAAACAAAACATTCAATGGATGAGTTAAATAGCATATTATACACAACTAAAGAGAGAATTGGTAAACTGGAAGAGAGATTTGAAAAAATAACTCAGAACACAGCACTGAAAGACAAAGAAATGTGAAAATATGAAAGAGAGGGTAAGATCAAGATCAGAGTAAAAATAACTTATTTACATCTAATCAGGTTTCTAGAATAAGATAGTAGAGTTTCAAGAAAAGATATTCAAAAAGACAATGGCTTACAATTTTCTAGAATTGATGAAAGATACACATCTTCAGATTCCAAGGTCCAATAAATCCCAACAGAATAAATGAAAAGAAATCCAAATGCAGGCATTTTGTAGTGAGAGTGCAGGTAGCTAGAGACAGAGAGAAGATCTTAAAATCAGTCAAGAAGAGGAGAAAGATCGGTTACAAAGAAACAAGAGTGAGATCAGTTAGTTTCTCAGGAAGAACAAAGGAAATCAGAAAGACTGTGGAATAACATCCTCATGATGTTAAGAACAAAGTGATTGTCCACACAGAACTTTATACTCAGTGCGTTAGTTTCCTAGCGCTGCCATAACAAATTAGCACAAACTGGATGGCTGACAGGAACAGGAGTTTACTCCTTCACAGTTCTGGGGGGCCAAAGCCAAGGTGTCGACAAGACCGTGCTCCCTCTCAAGGCTCTAAGGTCGAGTCCTTGCTGCCTCTTCTTAGTTTCTGGTGGTTGCCAACAATCCTTGGCATTCCTTGGCTTGCAGCTGCGTCACTCCAGTCTCTGCCTCCAGCATCATATGGCCTTCCTCCCCGTGTCCCTGTGTCCCTGTGTCCGAATGTCCCTCTTCTTATAAGGATACCCTCGCTGGATTAGGAACCATCTTAACCCAATACCACCTCATCTTAGCTTGATCACATCTGCAAAGGCCCTATTTCCAATGAGGCCACATTCACAGGGACCAGGGATTAGATCTTCAGGGGCCACAAATCAACCCACATCACCCAAAAAAACTATCTTTCAAGACTGAGAGAGAAATTCAGAAATTTTCAGACCAAAAACTGAGAAAGTTTGCCCTCACAGAAATAAATCTGAAGCATATGCTTCATACAGGAGTAAAATGATTACGGATATAATATGGGAGATAAAGAATAGTGAGCAAATAAATTTTTAAAATGTGGATAAATTCAGAGGCTGGCCTGGTGGTGCAGCAGTTAAGTTCGCACATTCTGCTTCAACAGCCTGGGGTTCACCAGTTTGGATCCCTGGTGCGGACCTACACACTGCTTATCAAGCCATGCTGTGGCAGGCATGCCACACGTAAAGTAGAGGAAGATGGGCACGAATGTTAGCTCAGGGCCAGTCTTCCGCAGCAAAAAGAGGAAGATTGGCAGCAGATGTTAGCTCAGGGCTAAAGTTCCTCAAAAAGAAAATGTGGGCAAATTTAAACAATCAACTTATAAAGCAACAACAATAATGTCTTATTTACATCTATTCAGGAGAAAAGAAAATGTACATCTACAAAACAAAACAAAAACTTGAATAAAAATGTACATGGCAGTATTATTCATAATAACCAAAAAGTGGAAACAACTCAAAAGTGCATCAATGGATGAATGGATAAATGAAATGCAGCATATCCGTACAATGGAATATTATTCAGCAATAAAAAGGAATGAAGTACTGACACATGCTGTGACGTGGATGAACTTTGGAAACTTAAGTTAAGTGAAAGAAAGCAGTCACAAAAGATGGCACATTGTATGACCCCATCTGTAGGAAATGTCCAGAATAGGCAAATCCATAGAGGCAGGAAGTAGATTAGTGGTTGCCTGGGGCAGGGGGAGGGGAAGAATGAGGAGTGACCTCTGTGGGCATGGGGTTTCTTTGGGAGGTGATGAAATGTAAAATCAGATTATGGTAATGGTGTACAACTGTGTAAATATACTAAAAAACATGGAATTACACATTTTAAATGAGTGAACTTTACAGTATGTAAATTATATCTCGATAAAACTTCTTTTAAAAAGTGAGAGAGAGAAAAATATTGAAAAACAATAGCATATAGCTGCTAGACCTTCAGCCGTCGCATAATTGTCCCAACAGGAAGATGAAGGCAAGGAAAGAATGAGCTCGGCCGTACTTTAAAGAGGCTTCCCAAAAGGACTTGCTTTTGTACCTCATTACCCAGAACTTACCTGAGCTGTCACACAGTGAGCAAGGAAGGCCAAGAAACATGGTTTATAACTGTACACCTTACGCCCCAAATTTATGTGGAGCTCAGTTACAGCAGAGCAGGAGCAGAATGGATGGGGAAAGGCGAGCAGCACAGCTTCCACATCCTCTACCTTTGTCTGGTGAGATCTCATGCCCGAACCCTTGAAACAACGCGACAGACAGCCCCGAGGGGGACTACCTTTAATCTGCTTCAACCCGTGTGCTCGTCCTGTCAGAGAGAACTGAATCCGAGCTGCGTGAGGACTCTGGGGCCTACGTGCACTTTCTGCTAAGGCTGCCACTCAGAACCACTTCTGTTTGCACCTTTCACCCTTGCGGCCCTTGGGACCTGCAGGAACTCGGCCAGCGGACACTCAGCCCATGGCAGAGAGGCATTCTCTGTCCCCCACAGGCCCTGCACGTGTGCTGCAGACTGCCTGTCTCTAGCCTGAGTTTATCCTTTTTCTGGACATTACTACAGCAGGAGTAAAAGCATCACACGCCAACAAGCTAAATTGTTGCTGCTGTTTCACCAACACAGCACGTGGCTCACATCCTGAGGTTCTCAAGGACCTGGGGGCTCCCGTGTTCCCTGCTGCAGAGTGAGGGCTGTCGGCTCTCCACCCGCGGTAGCTCTCCACCCGCAGTGTCTCTCTGCCTGCGGTGTCTGTGTGCTAAGCGTGGAAGCTAGACTCCTCCACTCTCAGGTTCTGCTCCTTACAGCACCTTGCCTCCAAATTCAGTGAAGAATAGATGTGGAAGGTCATTTCAAAAAATTCCACCATAAGATATAATAATCCTTACTTACCAACATAGCTTTAACTATATAAAGCAAAAATTGGTAGAATTACAAGGATCAATGAAGAGCCACAATCATGATGGGAGGTTGTAACAGGCATTACTCAAAAGCAAGCTGACGGGGGCAGGGGGAGCAAAGATGTAGAATAATTGAAAAATGCAATAAACAATTTTGATTTAATGGATACACTCATATAAATCCTTTACCCAAAAACTAGAGAATGCATATTCTTTTCAAAATCTTATCATTGAAGACACCAGTAAAATAGATAAAGCCTTGACAAGAAGGACTAACGGAAAAAAGGAGTATGTCCAGAATAAGTGACACTGATTGGGAAAGGGGGAGGCACATAACCACAAACACAGCAGAGATCATTTTAAATCATTAAAGATTACTAATAACTTTATGTGAAAATATTTGAAACTTAGGTAGAAAAAATATAGTTACCAGAAAAATATAAATTACCAAACCTGGTTCAAGAAGAAAATTAAAAACCTGAATGGGCTTTTAGCTATTACAGACATTGAATTGGTATTTAAAATTCTATCTACAAAATAGACTTAGTTTAGACAGTTTTCCTAGTGAGTTCTGCTATACTCATTTCATAAGACTAGTAAACCTTGAATACAAGACAGGGAAAGAACAGATAAAATAGGAAAATTATAGCCAATCTTACTTTTGAATGTGAATACAAAAATGCAAAAAATAAACAAATCCAGGAAGAAATATCATAAACATTCAAATTCAGACATATATAGACCATGTGTATATACGCTAAAAGAGAAAAACAGCAAAATAATATCAGTAAATGAAGAAAAATCATTTTATAAAATTCAATACTCATTTATGACTTAAGAAAAAAAATCTTAGAAAATTAGAAATGAACCCGCATTAACGTGGCAAAAAGCACATCTCAAAAGCCTGCAGCGGCAAGTGTTAATAGCACAACAGCAGGTGCACCCCCTGGGAGCCAGGGACAGGACAAAGATGCCTGCTGTCAGCTCCCTGTGCGCAAGGCTATCACCACTGCCATTTACCATCATCCTGGAGCAACTGGACATCAAAATTACATCAGGAAAATAAGTGTAAGGATGAGAAAGGAAGTTTCACAAAGTCACTATTTGCAGATGATGATTTAGAGATGTCTTAAAGAGATCTACAGGAAAAATAGTGGATCAACTGAGAGCACTCAGCAGGTTGTTGGAGTATTCCTATCCAACAGCAACAACCAATTAGAAAATTAAATTCTAAAAAAGACATCCTGAAGGAGTGACATCAGCGTCATGGTGGAGTGAGCTTGCCTGGGACACTCTCCCCTCCAACATACAACAAAAAGGAGCAACCATATTCCAATAGAAAATATCCTAATAGCACAGAAATCCTCAGAGAGTCACAGCACCCAAACGACGGAGGCTGGAGCACCCCTCGGACGAGCTGGGACGGGGTGAGAGAGAACTTCGCTCCCTCCCCTAAAGACTGGGATCGTTGCAGCAGGAGGCTCTGTGAGAGAAGGAGTCGGGGAGGGGCCGCATGGCCACAGGATCACCCAGGACTCCCTAGGGCCCTTGCAGCCTAGAGGAAAGCCCTCTAATGGGGCAAAAGATTTCACGTGGGGTGACCTCATCAAGCTGAGACCCCAGGAGACCAGATAGCAAGAGCTGATCAGGAAATCCAGGTCTGCACACAACAGAAAGCACACCCCCCAACTCATCGCCGCTGTGCCACGCCATCTCGGCTGAAGGCAGAGGGCTCAGAATACCGGGCTCTCAACCCCCATCTAGTGGCGATAGGCTGTAACTGCAACCAAATAATATCACAATGGGGAACACTCATACTTCCAGCATCAGGCAATTCATCAAAATGCCAGACCAGAGGGAAAACAATAAACACCCAGAATTATGCTCTGAGGGCTCAGAAGTAAGTAAATTAAACAACAATGAATTCAGAATAACTATTGTCAAAAAACTCAATGAAGTAAAACAATATAGAGAAACAATTCAATGAGTTCAGGAGCTACTTCACGAAAGAGATTGAAGAAGAATCAATCAGAAATACTAGAGGTGAAAGACACAATGGAAGAGATAAAACAAAATGCGGATTCCCTGAATGCTCATGTGGACACCATAGAGGAGCGAATCAGCATAATCACAGATAGACATGTTGAAATGCTCCAGACAGAGGAGGAGAGAGAGCTGAGACTAAGAAGAAATGAAGAAGGTCTCTGAGAAATATCTGACTCAGTGAGGAAATGCAGCATAAGAATTATAGATATCCAAGAAGGTGAAGAGAAGGAGAATGGAGCAGAAAGTGTGCTCAAAGAAATAATAGCAGAGAACTTCCCAAATCTAGGGAACGAAAGAGAAATGTGTGTGGAAGAAGCTTTTGGATCTCCTAGATTTGTCAATGTAAAAAGACCTACTGCAAGGCATATAGTAGTAAAACTGGAAAAAATGAATGACAAAGAAAGAATACTCAGGGCAGCAAGGCAGAAGAAAATAACCTACAAAGGAACCCCTATCAGACTTTCAGCAGATTTCTCTGCAGAAACCTTACAAGCTAGGAGAGAATGGAATGACATATTCACAACTTTAAAAGATAAAAACCTTCAGACAAGAATACTCTATCCAGCAAAAATATGCTTCAGATATGAGGAAGAAATTAAATCTCTCCCAGAGTAACAAAAGCTAAGGAACTTCGTAGCCATGAGACACCCCCCGACACACACACATAAGAAATCCTCGAGAAGTTCCTCATACCTGAAAAAAGGAAAAAAGGGAGAAAAAGGGTCACAAAACACAGAGTAAGGAGACAGATAGAATCAGAATAGGATAGCAAATATACAACTGTAGCGTTAGGATAAAGGGAAGGAAAACACCAACAACAAAGACGATCTTGTCACTTTAACCACAAACTCAGAACACAAGTTGGAATAAGATATGAGAATAAAAACTCAGGAGGGGAGGAGGAAAGGGACTGAGTTGGTTTAGACTAAGGAAATAAGAGGCCATCAGAAAATGGACTATGTTATGCAGGAGATTCTGAATACAAACTTCAGGGTAGCCACTAAACTTAAAAGCAAAACAGAGACACAAATAATAAATAAGGAAAAAACTAAGAAACCCAGCATAAGAAACTGCGGTAATCAATAGGTAGACACACAGGACGAGAAACAAAGGAAATGCAGGAAAACCAGAAAACGAGTAACAGAATGACAGCATTAAGCCCTCATACATCAATAAGCACCCTCAATGTAAACAGAGCTCTCCAATAAAAAGACACAGAGTGGCGAGATGGATCAAAGAACAAGATCCAGCAATGTTGCCTCCAGGAAACACACCTCAGCTCCAAGAACAAACACAGGCTCAGAGTGAAGGGGTGGAAGATGATACTCCAAGCTAATGGCAAACAAAAGAAAGCAGGTGTTGCAATACTTATATCAGACAAAGTAGACTTCAAGATAAGGCAGGTAAAGAGAGACATAGAGGGCCAATATATAATGATCAAAGGGACACTCCATCAAGGAGAAATAATTCTTATAAATATCTATGCACCCAACACAGGAGCACCAAAGTTCATAAAGCAACTATTAACAAACCTAAAAGAAGATATCAAAATAACACAATAATAATAGGGGACCTCAACACCCCACTCACATCAATGGACAGATCATTCAGACAGAAAATCAACAAGGAAACAGTGGAATTAAATGAAAAGCTAAAACAGTTGGACTTAATAGACATATATAGAACACTCCATCCACAAACAGCAGAATACACATTCTTCTCAAGCACGCATGGAACATTCTCAAGGATGGACCATATGTTGGGAAACAAGGCAAGCCTCTATAAATTTTAAAAAATTGAAATAATAACAAGCGTCTTCTCCAATCATATTGCTATAAAGCTAGAAATTAATCACAAGAAAAAAGCTGAGAAAGGGACAAGGATGCAGAGATTAAACAATATGCTATTGAACAAGCAATGGATCATTGAAGAAATTAAAGAAGAAATCAAAAAATATCTGGAGACAAATGAAAACGATAACATGCCATACCAATTCATATGGGATACAGCAAAAGCCATATTAAGAGGTAAATTCATCACAATATAGGCACACCTTAACAAACAAGAAAAATCCCAAATAAGCAATCTCAAACTACACCTAACTGAATTAGAGAAAGAAGAACAAACAAAGCCCAAAGTCAGCAGAAGGAGAGAAATAATAAAAATCAGAGCAGAAATAAATGCTCTTGAAACAAAAAAGGTAGTAGAAAGGATCAATGAAACAAAGAGCTGGTTCTTTGAGAAGATAAAATTCACAAACCCCTAGCCAGACTTACAAAGAAAAAAAGAGAGAAAGTTCAGGTAAACAAAATCAGAAATGAAAGAGGAGAAATAACAACAGACTCCACAGAAATGCAATGGATTATAAGAGAATACTGCGAAAAACTATATGCCAACAAAATGGATAAGCTACAGGAAATGGATAAATTCTTGGACTCCTACAATCTCCCTAAGCTGAATCAAGAAGAAGCAGACAATCTAAACAGACCAATCACAAGGAAAGAGAATGAAACAGCTATCAAAAGCATCCCAAAGAATAAAACCCCAGGACCTGACAGCTTTCCTGGAGAATTTTACCAAACTTTCAGAGAGGATTTAATACCTATCCTTTTCAAGCTATCCCAAAAAATTAGGGAGGATGGAACACTTCCTAACACATTCTACGAGGCCAACATCACTCTGATACCAAAGCCTGACAAGGACAGCATGGAAAAGGAAAACTACAGGCCAATATCGCTGATGAACATAGATGCAACAATTCTCAACAAAATTTTGGCAACCTTAATTCAGTAATACATCAAAAGGATCATACATCATGATCAAGTGGGATTCATACCAGGGACAGGGGTATGGTTCAACATCCTCAAATCAATCAACGTGATACACCACATCAACAAATTGAGGAATAAAAACCACATGATCATCTCAATAGATGCAGAGAAAGTATTTGACAAGATCCAACAGCCATTTATGACAAAAACTCTTAACAAAATGGGGATAGAAGGAAATTACCTCAACATAATAAAGGCCATATATGACAACCCACAGTCAACATCACACTCAGTGGGCAAAAACTGAGTGCCATCCCACTGAGGACAGGAATGAGACAAGGATGCCCTCTATCACCATTCTTATTCAACAGAGTACTGGAGGATTTGGCCAGAGCAATTAGGCAAGAGAAAGGAATGAAAGGAATCCAAATAGGGAGGGAAGAAGTGAAACTCTCACTGTTTGCAGATGACATGATCTTATATACAGAAAGCCCCAAAGAATCCATTGGAAAACTATTAGAAGTAATCAACAACTACAGCAAAGTTGTAGGGTATAAAATCAACTTACATAAATCAATAGCATTTCTATACTCTAATAACGGGCTAACAGAAAAAGAACTCAAGAATACAATACCGTTGAGGGCTGGCCCCGTGGCTGAGTGGTTAAGTTAGCACACTCTGCTTCGGCAGCCCAGGGTTTCGCAGGTTCGGATCCTGGGCACGGACATGGCACCACTCATTAGGCCACGTTGAGGAGGCGTCCCACATGCCACAACTAGAAGGACCCACAACTAAGATATACAACTATGTACAGGGGGAATTTGGGGAGATAAAGCAGAAAAAAAAAAAAGAATACAATACCATTCACAATTGCAACAAAAAGAATAAAATACCTTGGGGTGAATTTAACTAAGGAAGTGAAAGACGTATACAATGAAAACTATAGGACTTTCCTGAAAGAAATGGATGACGACATAAAGAGATAGAAAGACATTCCATGCACATGGATTCGAAGAATAAACATAGTTAAAATGTCCATACTACCTAAAGCAATCTACAGATTCAATGCAATCCCAATCAGAATCCCAATGACATTCTTTACAGAAATAGTACGAAGAATCCTAAAATTCATTTGGGGCAACAAAAAGACCCTAAATTGCTAAAGCAATCCTGAGAAAAAAGAACAAAGCTGGAGGCATCACAATCCCTGACCTCAAAACATACTACAAAGCTACAGTAATCAAAACAGCATGGTACTGGTACAAAAACAGGTGCACAGATCAATGGAACAGAATTGAAAGCCCAGAAATAAAACCACACATCTATCGACAGCTAATCTTCAACAAAGGAGCTGAGGGCCTACAATGGAGAAAAGAAAGTCTTTTCAACAAATGGTGCTGGGAAAACTGGACAGCCTCATGTAAAAGAACAAAAATTGACCATTCTTTTTCACCATTCACCAAAATAAACTCAAAATGGATCAAAGACCTAAAGGTAAGACCTGAAACCATAAGGCTTCTAGAAGAAAATGTAGGCAATACACTCTTTGACATCAGTATTAAAAGGATCTTTCCAGACACCATGTCTTCTCAGAGAAGGGAAACAATAGAAAGAATAAACAAGTGGGACTTTATCAGACGAAAGAGCCTCTTAAAAACAAGGGAAAGCAGGATTGAAACAAAAAAACAACCCACTAATTGGGAAAAAATATTTTCAAGTCATATATCCGACAAAGGGTTAATATCCATAATATATAAAGAACTCACACAACTCAACAACAAAAAAATTAAACAACCCTATCAAAAAATGGGCAGGGGACACGAACAGACATTTCTCCAAAGAAGATATATGGATGGCCAATAGGCACATGAAAAGATGTTCATCATCGCTGATCATCAGGGAAATGCAAATTATACCCACTAGAATGGCAAAAATAACCAAAACAAAAAGTGACAAATGTTGGAGAGGTTGTGGAGAAAAAGGAACCCTTGTACACTGCTGGTGAGAATGCAAACTGGTGCAGCCACTATGGAAAACAGTATGGAGATTTCTCAAAAAATTGAAAATAGAAATACCATATGACCCAGCCATCCCACTACTGAGTATCTATCCAAAGAACTTGAAATCAGCAATTCCAAAAGTTCTGTGCACCCCAATGTTCATTGCAGCATTATTTACAATAGCCAAGATGTGGAAGCAACCTAAGTGCCCATCAACTGATGATTGGATAAAGAAGATGTGGTATATATATACACAATGGAATACTACTCAGCCATAAAAAAGGATACAGTCGTCCCATTCACAACAACATGGATGGACCTTGAGGGAATTGTGTTAAGTGAAATAAGCCAGATAGAGAAAGACAAACTCTGTATGACTCCACTCATAGGTGGAAGTTAAACATGTAGACAAAGAGAACAGATTAGTGGCTACCAGGAGAAACTGGGGGGGGGGGGGGGGTGGGATTGGGCACAAAGGGTGAAGTGGTGCACCTACAACACGACTGACAAATAATAACGTACAACTGAAATTTCACGAGGTTGTAAACTATCATAACCTCAATAAAAAGTTTAAAAAAATAAAATTAAAAAATTAAAAAGACAGACTGACCTTAGCAACAAAACAGTCAGGTACCTGAGAGTGACTCTAACAAAATATGTGCAAGGCCTTTAGAGGTGAAAATTTCAAAAACTTTATTAAAAGAAAAAGAAGGCTTAAATAAATGGAGAGAGAGAGCACTTTCATGTAGGGGAAGGCTCAGTATCAAAATGATGGCATTCTCCTCTAAATTAATCTATCAGTTCACTGCAGTTTCAGCTAAAATCCCAAATGATTACAGATGCAAAATATTATGCCATTTATTTAACTACCCTGCTCTCCCCCGTTGCTTTTCCATTTGCAAGCTGTGGGCTCCTGGTCTGATTTCTTTCCCTCCTCTTGTGCTAACTAAAGGAGTTCTAGTCTTTAGTCTCGGAATGACAGGATCTTATAAAATGTTGGCAAAAGAAATCTCACCAAGAGGGAAATTTTGCCTTTCCCAACAGGTGCATAAAGTAACATTATGTATCCTTACTTTTTTATTTTTGATAAAGTCATCTTGAAAGATGCCTGGATTTCAGAAATTATCACTATGGCCAAAATAACTTTTAACTCCTAAAAATGTGATTCTTATCCCTTTTCTTCCTTAATAATTTATTTGTCCTGGTAAAAATGTTTAAATTGACATCCTTGATTCCAAAAGATAAGTATTTGGGCTTTTATTTTTAATTAAGACAGAAGATGAGTATTTCTACTTTCCTCTTCTCTTGCTTTCATAAAACTTTAAAAAAATAAAATCTCTAAGTCTGTGGAATTTCTCATCTGCACAAAAAGAGTGAACATTTCACCTCATTTAAATTAGTAGTGATGGAATTTGATAAACTAATTGTAAAATTCTTTTGGAAAAGTAAAGGAAAAGCATAGCAAACCAAGTTTAAATAAGAAGGACAAGGGAGTGGTCTGTGCCTTTCATACGTGAAGACTTCATAAGCCACACAAATTGTGACAACACGGTATTGTGCAGCGTGACAGGCTGGAAACACACAGGCTGTCTCTGCTCAGATGCTCCCTTCCCTGACTGCCCCTCTGAATGATGCCTCCCTTCCACACCTCTCCACCCCCCAGTCCTGCTTTAATTTCTTCATGACATCTCATCACCTTACTTATCAAATACTTACTTGTTCATACAGGTTTCTTGTATCTTTCCTATTGAATATAAGGAGTATTACCAGAGATAAAGGATTTTCCTAGTAATAAAAGAGCCAATTCATCAGGAAAACATAACAATGTTAAATGCGTCTGCCCTTAATTACAGGGAAAATTAAGAAATACATGAAATTAAGAAAATACATGAAGCAAAAACTGACAGAATAAATGGAGAAATAGACAAATCTACAATCATAGTTGTAGATTTTCATGACTTTCTCCATAATTGATGGAACTTTAGACAAAATATCAATAAGCGTATAGAAATGTAAACAATAATTCAACCACCTTAACCCAGGGCTTCTCAACCTCAGCACCACTGACATTTTGAGCCAGATAATTCTTTGTTGTGAGGGGCTGCCCTGTACATGGTGGCACATTTAGAAACATCTAAACCCATCTCTACCCATTACCACTAGCACCCTTCCTCCAGGTGTACACCAAAAACATCTCCAGATGTCACCAAACGTCCCCTGGTTGAGAATTGCTGGCTCATCTAACGGACATTTATAGAGCACAGGAACCAAGGCACTGCATTTTCAAGCATACATGGAGCTTCCACCAAAATGGACCACACATCTCAAGAGATATCGAAAGACTGAAATTATGCAAGAATGCTCTCTGGTCAAAATGGAATTAAGTTAGAAATCAGTAAAAATATCAGAAAAATACCTAAGTAAACAGAGTGATAAAAACAAAATATCAATATTTAAAGAACACAGCTTATGCGCTCATCTTAGAAAAGAAAAAAAGGTTTAAAATCAGTGACCTAAGATTCCACTTTAAAAACTAGGAAAAGAAGTGCAAATTAATCCCAAAATACATGTACAAAAGAAAATAATAAATGTAAAAGAGAAATCAGTAGAAACAGAAGGCAAACAACCAACAGAGAAAATAAAACTAAAAGCTGGTTCTTTGAAAAGATGAAGCCAATCAGTAAGCGCCTAACTAGACTATGAAGACAAGGAGGGGGGAAAACACACAGCACCCACAGCCACAACGGGAGAGAGGACACCACTACAGACGCTACAGACACGGGAAGGAGAACACAGAAATGCTATGGGAAACTCCCTGACAACAAACTGACAACCTAGATTTGACGTCAAATTCCTGGAAAGATGCAAATCACCATAACTAACCAGGAAGAAATAGAAAATCTGAACAGACATTTCTGTTTTCAAAAATGTTTTGTAATTTAAAACCTTCCGCAAAAGGAAACTCCAGGTCTGGACAGCCTCCCTGGTGAATTCTATCAAATCTTACACAAACAATTTCAGGAAAGAGAGAAGGAAATACTTTCCAACTCATTCCATAAAGCCAGTATCACCCGCCAATGTATTTCAAGGACCATGAGCAGGAGGAGTTTATCTCAGGAATATAAATTTAGGGCTAACATTAAAAAATAACTCACCATGTTAACACAATAAAGGAGAAAAAAATCATATAATTATATCAATTGATACGTAAAAAACATTTGGCAAAATACAACATCCATTCATGTTTTTTTTTAAAAAAATTAAAGATATCAACCTGATAAAAGGCATCTACAAAAAACCTACAATTAATATCATACTTGATGGTACAACACTGAATGCTTCCCTTCTAAGATCAAGAGCAAGGCAAGTATGTCCACTTCCCATTTCACTTCAGCATAATAATGGGGATCCCGCCCAGAGCAAGAGGGGGAAAAAATAAATAAAAAGCCATGAAGATTGGAAAGAAGTAAAACTGTCTTTTTTCACAGAAGACATAATTGTTTACATAGAAAATCTTAAAGAATCTACCAAAAACAGTAAGAACTAGTAACTAAACTTAAATTTGTAGGATACAAGATCAACAGGAAAAAACTCTTTTCTTCCTTGTCCCAGAGGATTCAATCTCTTTTTTAATTTTTATTACAGCTTTATTAAGGTATAATTGACATATAATAAACCGTACATGTTTAAGTCATACAACTTGGTAAGTTTTGATACATGTATACACCTGTGAAACCAAAACCAAATCAGGATAATAAACATGTCCATCAGCTCCAAAAGTTTCCTGGTTCCCCTTTGTAACCCTCTCCCTCGCACATCTCCGGACAACACTGGCCTGCATTCTGTCACTACAGATGTTTGCATCCTCAAATCTAACATCAATGGACTCACGTGTGTAGTATGTACCTGTTTGTCTGAATCCTTTCACATGGCATAATTCTTTCGAGATTCACATGTTATAGCATGTATCAATAGTTTGCTCCTTTTTATTGCCAAGTAGTATTCCATTGTATGGATATACCACAGGTTATCCGTTCACCTGTTGTGGACTTTTCAGTGGTTTCCAGTTTGAGGCTTTTACAAATAAAGCTGCTAAGAACAAGTCTTTGAATCAACATATGCAATTTTATTTCTATACATGAGCAGCAAGTATAGTATAAAGAACTAAGCCTTCAAACTAACTGGAAGGCTCAGCCGTCTCTAGCTTTCTCGCCTGGAGGGTCCAGATGACTCTGCACGGCGTCATTTGGCGTGGGAACAGTTGTCGAGCAATGGTTATCATTGCCTCGTTGCATCCTTTATGTCTCTGTTTCCGAAACCAAACATCATTACACATTTACTGAGAATATTTTCTGACTCATGGGTGCATGATATGAAGTTCCAGGTTAATCATACTTTGTTTTACAATTTCAAGAAAGAAGGCGAGCGAGGAGGAGGGAGAGGGATACGGGGAATAAATGATGTAACGCTGGATATTGCCTCTTACCGAAAGCTGAGACTCGCAGACGTGTGGTTCCAGAGAGCCTAAGGCACAGCCTCAGATGCGTGAGTAGCAAGTCTCAGCTTATTCTTCTGATGGCCGTAAGCTTATTTGTTTTTCTTTTTTTTAACTGTGGTAAAATACACATAACACAAAATTTAGCAAACTATTTTTAAACGTACAATTCAGTAGCATTAAGTACATTCATATTGCTGTGCAACTGTCACCACCATCCACTCCAAGAACTCCTTACATCTTGCAAAACTGCAACTCTATGCCTCTTAAACAATAGCTCCTCCTTCCACCCCCCCGCCCCACCCCCTCCTGCCCCCCACCCCCACCCCCCAGCCCCTGGCAGCTGCCATTCTACCTTCCGTCTCCATGATGCTGACTACTCTAGGGACCTTATACAAGTGGAATCGTACAGTACTCATCTTTTTGTCACTGGCTTATTTCCCTTAGCATAACGTCCTCAAGGTTCATCCATGTTGTGGCGTACATTAAAATTTCCTTCATTTTTAAGGCTTCGTAATACTCCATTGTATGCACGTAGCATGTTTCGTTTATCCGTTCATCTGTCAGTGGACACTTGGGTTGCTTCCATCTTTTGGCTATTGCAATAATGCTGCTACGAACATGGGAGTACAAAAGTCTCTTTGAGACTCTGCTTTCAGTTCTTTTAGTGGAACTGCTAAATCATATGGCAGTTCTGTTTTTGATTTTTTGAGGAACACTGCCACAGCAGCTGTGCCATTTTATGTTCCCACCAACAGTGCGCCAGGGTTCCAATTTCTCCGCATTCTTGCCAGCACTGGTCCTTTTCTGTTGCGTGTTTTCTCTTTTGCAGTAGTCATCCTAGTGGGTGTGGGATTGTATCTCATTGTGCCTTTGATTTGTACTTCTCTACTGATGCATGATGTTGAGCTGCTTTTCATGTGCTTATTGGCCATTTGTGTGTCTTCCTTGGCAAAACGTCTATTTAAGTCCTTTACTCATTTTTTAATTGGGTTGTTTGTTTTTTGTTGTTGAGTTGTAGGAGTTCTCTATATATTCTGAATATTAATCCCTTCTTAGATACATAATTTGCAAGTATTTTCGGCCATTCTGTGGTTGCCTTTTTACTCTGTTGATAGTGTCCTTTGATACACAAATGTTTTTAATTTTGATGAAGTCCAATTTGTCTATTTTTTTGTTTTGTTACCCGTGCCTTTGGCGTTATATCAAAGAAATCATTGCCAAATTTAATGACATGAAGATTTTGCCCTATGTTTTTCTCAGCTTTATAGTTTTAGCTCTTACATTTAGGTCTTTGATTCATCTTGAGGTCATTTTTATGAGTGTTATAAGGGACCAAGTTCATTCTTTTGCATGTAGATGTCCAGTTTTCCCAGCATCATTTATTGGAAAGACTGTCCTTTCACCGTTGAAGGGTCTTTGCATCCTTGTCAAAAATTATTTGATCATATGTGAGGGTTTATTTCTGGGCTTTCTATTCTGTTCCATTGGGCTATATCCTTGTCTTTTCTGCCAGTACCTCACGGTTTTGATTATTGTAGCTTTGTGGTGAGTTCTGAAATCAGGAAGTGTGAGTCCTCCAACTTTGTTCCTCTTTTTCAAGATTGTTCTGGCTGTTCATGTTCTCTTGAGCTTCCACATGGATTTTAAGATGCATTTTTCTATTTCTGCAAAAAACATAATTGAGATTTTCGTAGGAATCACACTGAATCTGTAGATTGCTTTGGATAGTATAGCCATCTTAGCAATATTAGGTCTTCTAATTCATGAACATGGGATGTCTTTCCATTTATTTACGTCTCTTTAAATTTCTTTCAGCAATATTTTGCAGTTTCCATTGTACAAGTCTTTTACCTCCTTGGTTAAGTTAATTTCCAAATATTTTGTTCTTTCTAATGCTTTTGTAGATGGAATTGTTTTCTTAATTTCCTTTTAGAATTGTTCATTGTTAGTGTATAGAAATACAACTGATTTTTGCACATTGATTTTGTATCCTGCTACCTTGTTAAATTTATTTATTAGTTCTAATAGTTTTTTGTAGAATCTTTAGAGTTTTCCACCATAAGATCATAACATCCGGAAACAGAAATAATTTTACTTCTTCCTTTCCAATTCAGATGCCTTTTATTTCTTTTTCTTGCCTGATTGCTCTGGCTAGAACCTCCAGTAATATATTGAACAGAAGTGGTGAAAGTGGGTGGCCTTGCCTTGTTCCTGATCTTAGAAAAGTTTTCAGTCTTTCACCATTAATTATGATGTTAGCTGTGGGCTTTTCATATATGACTTTTATTATGTCGAGATAGTTTATTTCTATTCCTAGTTTGTTGAGTACTTTTATCAGGAAAGGCTCTTGGATTTTGTCAAGTGCTTTTTCTGCCTCAGTTGAGGTGATCACGTGCTTTTCTTTCCTTCGTTGTGTTAATGTGGTGTATTACATTGATCAAGTTAATATGTTGAAATTGCATTCCAGGCCTAAATCCCATTTGATCATGGTATACAATCCTTTTAATATGCTGCTGAATTCACTTTGCTAGTATTTCGTTGAGGATGTTTTTATCAATGTTCACAGGGATATTGGTCTGTAGTTTTCTTTTCTTGTAGCATCTTTGTCAGATTTGCTATCAGGGCAATGCTGGCCTCAGAATGAGTTAGGAAGTATTTCCTCCTTTTCAATTTGTTGGTAAAGTTTGAGAAGGACTGGCATTAGTTCTCTTTAAATTTGGTAGAATTCATCAGTAAAGCCATCAGGTCAAGGGCATTTCTTTGTTAGGAGGTTTTTGATTACGATCCTATATCTTTACTAGTTTTAGGTCTATTCAGATATTCTGCTTCTTCCTGATTCAGTCTTGGTAGGTACTATGTTTCTAGGAATTTGTCCAGTTTATCTAGGTTATCCAATATTGGGCATACAACTGTTCATAGTAGTCTCTTATAATACTTTTCATTTCTATAGAATCGGCAGTAATGATCCCACTTTCATTTCTGATTTTAGTAAGTTGAGTCCTCTCTCTTTCTTCTTAGTCTTATAAGCTTATTTTTAAAGTGTGGGTTTGCTTAAAACGAGCTCCCTCAGAGGGTGAGTGAGTAAGTGGGTAACTGAGTGAATGCATCATATAAATCCCCTCTGAATATCCCACTGCCCCCCACCCACCATGTACGGACACTGAAAACAGAAAAACAAGGCTCAGAGAAGAATAAAATCTTGAAAGTCAGTTTTCCATAGAGACTCATTCAGAATATTGCACACCAACCTCCTGAACCCGGTCCATGCTCAGTCTTAGCCTTTTCTTTCCAGCTCTTTGAAAAGTCGTCCCCAGTCCTGAGCCAGTTTCTCCTGGCTGGAGGAAAAGCAAGCACCTCCCGTTTAGCACAGACTGGCCAGCTGCCTTGGGCCCACATCCCCGCCCTCCCTGCAGTGGGGCTCGTTCCTGCCTCGGCACAGCCAGGGTCCTCTTCTCCTGCCCTGGTGCAGCCTCACGCTGCAACCCCTCCTCTCCTCCAGGCGCAGGCCTCTGTGTCCCAGGCTGGGGCATTGCTTCAGGGAGTGACTGATCCAATGAAGTTATCCAGGCTAAGACCTTAATGACCACAGCAGCTTAATGGTCTGCCGCTCATAAAACACGTGAATTTTAATTCAGTCTGAATGCATTAAGCCAAAGGAGGAAATAACCTAGTTTCACGTGCCGTGGCAGGTCGGTGGAAGGAGACGTTTGGGATGTGCGAAAGACCGTCTTAGTAATGGCCCTGGTATTGAGCAACAGCTGAGAAACTGGAAGCCCTGGAGAATCCTTGGAACATCAGCTGCCACAAGGCTCAGGGCTGGAAAGTGGGAGAGAAGAGGGATGGCAGAGGCAAGCTTTGGAGCAGCCGAGGACGTATCACAAAATATTTCCAAAATGCCTCGTCCGTCCTTTCGCCCTCCCTCCAAGGATTTCAAAAGAGAGTCTCAACACATAGCATGCTGGGTACGTTGGCCCCAACTGGGAGTCACTGAAATCAGTTTTGACTTGTCTGATGACCAACCTGCCCAGTTTGCCTGGGACCTTCTTAATTTTAGCACTGAAAGTCTCATTTCCCAGGAAACCTCTGAGTTCCAGGCACACTGGGATGGGTGGTCACCCTGGATCTGAGAGAGACCTTTGGGATCCCACTGAACCCACCCTGCCTTCCCAGAGGTCCGCCTGTCTCCCCCCAGCTCCCATCCTCCGAGGTGGCACTCCAGTGCTGGCTTTTGCATGGCTGATAAGACCAATTATACCAAATATATGGCCTGACACAAGCTAGGCCAATCAGAGTTTGAGTCCCAGAAACTGAGGTTGGAATTCAGAGAGAGCAACAACACCAATGGCAAGAAGATTTGTTAAGGTGATTCGAGTACTTACCATGTGCCAGGTTCTGTTCTAAACGGTCTGCTCATGATACCTTATTTAATCCTCACGCTAACCCCGTGAGGTAAGTGCTACTGTTATCATTTTGTTGCAGGAATTAGGTGGCACACCCAAGGTGGTGCAGCTAGTAAATGGTAGGCCTGGGGTTGAAATCCAGGCAGTGCATTTCCAGGATTTTCTCACTCAAATATTTAGTCTACCCAGCTTGCCCCCTCTCCTTGGTTTCTACTAGGAAATGAGTCAAGACCCAGCTGAGCAGCCATGTTTTTCCATGGTCTGGAGGAGCAGAGAAGGCCAGTGGCAGGGAGGGGGGTGGGGGAATGTGGGGGTGGTGAGAGACAGAGAGGAGGGGTCCTGTGACCCCAGGGCTGGGAGCCCCTCGCACCTGACCACATCCAGGTTTGGTTCCAGCACACCTCGGCTTGGGCGCCTCCCACCCCAGGGCTCTGTGAGACACCTCTGAACCCCTACGTTTGTGTAGAAGCTGGTGGGGCTAGGTTTCTGGTTCCACCAACCAAGCAGTCCAGTCTACGAAGACTAAGAGGTGATAAGGGATGGTGGTCAAGAGCAGCTGAGAATAACACTTGCTGAGCACAATCCTGGCTCCCCACTGCCTAGAGAATGTCCCTGGACAAGTTCTGTGATGGCTCGGAGCTTCGGTTTGCCTCTCTGTAAAGCATGAGCACAATTCCTCCTTCATACTCGTCCCCGGGAAGACTAAATGAGATGAACTCTGCAGAAGAGAGATCTGTCTCTCTGTGAGCCACCTAGCAGGGTCTCCTTCTCCCCCGGGAATGGGGCGCGGTCCCTCTCTACCCGGCACAGGGGATGGCAGGGAGAGCCAAGGGCTTCTGGACAGCAGGCTCTGAACCTCTGAATGGGGGACTCAGCTGGGCTTGGTCCTCACCTCTGCCTGACATCCCTGAGGGAAAGCAGATGCCCCAGGGGCGGGACGGGCCCAGAGTGATCCAATTTGAAGCCTGCAGGACTGGAAAAACTGAATCCTTTGACCCAAGTGGCAGTGAGTGCTGGCAGAGGACTGGAGGAAGGCTTATTAGCAGGAGGCAAAGCCGGGCAAAGACTAACTGTGCCTCCGCCCCTCCACGTATGCCACTGAGAGCACTTCCAGCCCCACCACAGGAACAGCTGTGATCACTAGGAAGTTCTCCCTCGGAGCCAGCAGTAGGGTTGAGGGGACACACACAGGCACACACACACCCCCACGCACGACCTGGAGGCCACGATGAAAGTTGAAGCCTTTAAAGTTAGATCCAGGGCAGTGGTTCTCAAAGTGTGTCCCTGGACCGGCAGCATCAGCAGCGCCTGGAAATGTATTAGGAAAGCAAATTCTCAGCTTCCCACCCCAGATCTGCTGGATCCAAAGCCTTGGAAGGGCCCAGTACTCTGCTGTAATAAGCCTTTCACATGATTCTGGTGCAGACTCAAGTTTGAAGAGCACAGATCTGAAAATAATGGAAAGAAAACAATGGCTTGTCACGAGGAGGCAGAAACTCCCAGACTCAAAGATTATAATCAGACAAGATCTCTGACCATGAGACCAGCCTGAAGCAAACACAAGAGGCCAAGCCTGGCTGACCACACTGTGATCGCCCCAGCCCTACGCAATACCCAGACCAGTAGGAAGTGGGCAGTGCTGCAGCCTGCAGACAGAGCTCCCCAGAGCCCGGATCAGGGGCCTCACAGGGGGTCCCGAGTCTCGCAGGGGGCCTGCGGGGGCTGCTCCGCGGGTTGGCCCTGGAACAGTCCCCAGTCCTGTGCGAGCTGTAGGCCCATGACAGCCATGAGCACATTCCCGTGCTCCCCTTCTCCAGCACGCAGAGTTTCTTTCTTAACAGCTATCCTGTTCCCACTCCACCACTGCACATGGGGTGTGCCGGGCCGAGTGGCAAGTTTTTCAGCCATAGGAGGCTTCACTGGAAGGCATTCCACCTGGACTGAGTGGAGTAGTGTCCAGACACTGAGGTCCTGGAGCAGCATGCCGGGGTGATGACATTTCAGCATCGTCTCCCTTGGGGAGTTTCCTGTGGGTGTGAGCAGGTATGGGGGATGTTAGCAGCCAGGAGAATAGACCCCGGTGGACACTGACAGCTGCCTCCTCTGTATCCCTTTTACCCTTCTTGACTTTCATTCAACTATCCACCATTCCCGACCCCATGATTCAAGGGAAGCCAGCCTGCTCCCTGGTTCCAGGCGCTGGGCCCAACTTGTGCAAAGGTTGTCCAAACACCCTCTGCAGGAACCGGCTGGGAACGTGGTCCCAGCCAAACACAGCCTCCGGCCCACAGAACAGACGCACAGCCCAGCTCTAGGGCAGGGGCAGCTAGAGTCTTCTGGGCAAAAGATTTCTTACTGTTAAGAAAGGGCCACTGGAATTCTTTCTCTTTCTTACATCAAAATTTTCCCTCTCTTCTGGCTTAATCTCATCACAAAGAAACATACTCTCATTCTTCTCACCTTAAAAAAATACTCTCTTGTTCCTTTTCCCCTGCTAGTTACCCCCATTTCTCTGCTCCCTTTGCAACAAAACTCTTAGAATCGCCCATACTCACTGTCTCCAATCTCTCTCCTCCCGTCGTCTCTTAAACCCGCTGCCGGACTCCCGGCCCCACCACTGCACTCACGCTGCCTCTGTCAGGCTCACGACACCTGATGTGGCTGAACCTGATCTCAGTCCTGCTCCCCGTCCACCGGACAGCCCTGGACACAGCAGTAACCAGCTCCTTCATGTCCCTCTTCACTAGCTCCCAGAACATCACGCCCTCCTGGCTGTCCTCCTACCCCACGGCTGCTCCATCTCCCTCTCTGCTGCTGAGCCCTCTTCCCTGACTTCTCCTGTTGGGGTTCTGGGGCTCAGTGCCCACTGCTCTCCTCTTCCTGCACTTCCTGTTAGTCTCATTCAGGCTCATGGCTCCAAGGACCACTCATTTGCCCACAACTCTGGAATTTAGACCTCCGCCCCAGACCTCTCCTCTGCGCTCCAGGACCCCTGCACGCCGGCCTGTCCGCATCTCCACAGGATGCCCCATGGGCACATCATCCCTAACAGGTCCAACGTGAGCGCTCCCCCAAGAACACTGCTCTGTGTGGTGGCGATGACAGCTCCATCCTCCTGGTTGCCAGACCAAAAACCTGGAGTCAGCCCTACTGCTGTCTTCCTCCCCCTCCAGAAAATTCTACTGGCATTGGCTTCAAAACCTGTCTAAAGCCTGACCACTCCCACCACCCCCACTGCTATCACCCTAGTCAAAGCCTAGATGACTGTGGTAGCCTCTAACTGGTCCCCCTGCTGTTCCAGCAGCCAGAGGGAGCTTTTCAAAATGCATGTCAGATCATGTCACTCCTCTGCTCAAAGCTCTGCAGCGACCCCACTTTACTCAGTAAAAGCTGAAGTCCTTACAGAGGCCACCACCTGGCCCCATCACCCCAACCAGCGTCTCCTCTTGTCTCCCCTCTCCAGCCTCCGCTGCAGCCACACTGGCACCCTTGCTGCTCCTGGGACCCCCGGGCGCGTGTTCACCTTCGGGTCTCTGCACCAGCTGCTCTCCTGGTCTGAACACTCTTCCTCCAGGAAACGTCTCCATGCGGCCGACCCTGATTAGCGTATTGAATCCCAGACCCTGTCATCCCCTTCACCCTCTTTGTTCCTGTGACTCCCTAACACTCCCATCGTAGACCGATTGCCCGTGGGTACCTGCGTCTACCTCCCCTGCCAGAAAATGAGCTTCATGAACAAGGCCCCTCCACCTGCTCGCCCACTGACTTTACTCCAGCGCCTACAATGGCACAGTGCATGCAGCAGGCACCCAGTAAATCTTTGTTGGATGAATGAATGAATGAGATGGTTTCCCTTCCTCTGGACAATAGATAGAGGCACAGACGCAAAGGCCAAAATGTGCCCCAGCCTGAGGGCTGCTCCCATGCGTAGGAGAAGGCAGGGAAGACTGGCCAGGATGGGTGCCAGCCGAGGCACTGAGACGCCCCGCCGGTCAGTTCCCGGTGCTGGCTGAGCTGCTGGAGCCGGGATTTTGCTGCTGGCAGCTAACACGCCTTCCGTGGGGGGGGTTTGACAGTCGTTTGCCAAGACTTCAAGCAATCGCTCCACGTGGTATGGAATGAAAGTAGTGACTGACAGCCGGCGGGTCGGGGTCAGGGCTGCTGGGTTTCAGATTTGCCACCCCATCAGCCTGTGAAACCCCCAAAGACTTGCTTTTCCTTCTGCTGACTTCTGTTGGCCACACTGCGGGCTCCCACGCAGGATTTATTCTAATATCATCTGATGTCAACAACGGCCCTCATTAGCATGCACCTCAATTAACAATTCAACAGGCAGCTGGAAATAAACCCCACGCTTGCTGGCCACTCAGGAAGTGTCAGCCATCAGAGGACACAGAGTCAAATCCTCAGTTCCAGCTCCTCATGTCCTCATGGATGACCTGGGCTGAGCCCCAGGCTTCTCTGAACCTCAGTTTCTCCACTGTGAAATGGGCAGAACTGAGATGATGATGTCTGCGCATTGTTAGCCCCTGGTCTCAGCATTGTGGTGCCCAGGGACCTCGGGACAGTTTTGCTGTCATTCTACTACTCTACAGACTCTGGGCCTTATACCACCTGTGCTACCAGTCTAACCTCCCCGCCAGCCTTTAGGCCACTGACGTGGCCCTTTCTGCCATCCACACTGGTCGTCTACGTGTCCCTCTGCTTGACCAGGGCCGGGCGCCTCCCAGAATGCTCACCCCCTACTTTCTTCCTACCCAAACACCAACCATCTTTCTCTTTCCAGGGTTCTCCTGGTTCCTCTGGGAAGCCCTCTCTGATCACCAGCTCAGCTTAGGCTCTCCTTTCTCTTGGTCTCTACAGGTTTTGGGTCTATCTCCCGTCTTTAGACCACTGTGCAAACGGTGTAGAGTAAAACTTCCACTAGGCTCCTCAGACTGCTGACCAGTCTCGTGCCTGCAGCTTGCAGAAGTCTGCCTGTGAGGCAAAGCAGTGATGTGATGAGAACATAGACTGCATAACTGTGTGACTTTGGGCAAGTTACTCAACATCTCTGAGCCTTAGCTTGGTTGTCAAGAAAAATGGGAATAATAGCATGTGTTTATGGGGACACTATGAGGATTAAAGGTGAGAACATACATAAAGTACTCAGCACAGTTTCTGGACCCCAATAGGCACTTAATAAATGGAAACCAACATTGTAGTCACCATTGGAAGGGGTTTCTTTCCTGTCTGTCACAGAACCTACATTCCAAGTGTTTTCACTAGACTGTGCTAACCGATGCTTTAAATTAATTATAAAATATTCCAGTATCTACAAAACTGCCTCTCTCTATGATGGTTCTAACTGTGCAGAGACGTCAAAGAGGGGACGTGAGCACTGCCACCAGCTCCTCCCACCATGACACTGTTCTCTACTGAGCCTGCGTCTAGCTTCGTTCTTGGCACAGTTCTCAGAGCAGACACTGCTACAAATCAGAGTTGGCAAATGGTGTGTAGTAAAGAATGTGGCTGGTCTTTGTCCTCGGTTCCCGGGAGGGAACCGCCAAGTCCTTGGGATTTCCTGAGTGGAGGAGTGTCTTGGTTATTCACAGTGGACGCAGATAGTCTGTGCCAACGAGGTGAGTCGTGCTGGGCCCTGACACAGTTTCTGGAAGGAGCTGGCCACACCAGAAAGACCAACCATGTGATTGGAGGGTTGGGGCTTTGAGTCACATGATATCAGCCCAGCCTCTGACCTTTGGGAAGGGGAGAGGCTGGAGATCGAGTTCAACCACAAGGCCATGATCAATCAATCATGACTATTAATGAAAGTCCAATAAAAACTCTGGACATGGAGGCTGGGAGAGCTTCCTGGCTGGCAAACACACTGAGGTGCCAGGAGGGTGAGCATCGGCACATTTGGGGCCCTCCCAGACCTTGCCCTGTGCATCTCTTCATTTGGTGATTTGTATCCTTTATAATAAAACCACAATGATAAGTATAGTAATTTCCTGAGTTCTGTGAGTCACTCTAGTGCATTCTTGATCCTCAGGTGGTTGTGGGAACCCCTGATTTGTAGCCACTTGGTCAGAAGTACAGGTGGGCTGGACCCCAGGAGCTTGGAGCTGGTGTCTAAAGCAAGGGGAGTCTTGTGGAGGATGGTGCCCTGCCTGGGAAGTCCGTGCTGACTCAGTGGTTCGTGTCAGGATGGCGCTGCAGCAGAAGAGAACAAAGGTGAGGCTTTTATCTCATCAGTCAAACGCAGATACTGCGGGCCGGGTATGGGCCCAGCTGTGGGCCAGACCAGGCACCTACAGTGGAGGCAACAAGAAGATGAGGGACAGTCCTGTGGTCCCACCCACAGGTGCTCAGGAACAAAATCAACCCAGGGTCAGCATGCAAAGCAGGAGCCGGGCCCGAGCCGGGCTGGGGATATCCGAGACCTGGAGAGACAGCAGGAGCTGCTGCGTCTGTCCACCTTTGCCCAACTCCCTAATGCTCTTGTGGGCCACCCCCGACCTGCGGGGGCTGGAGCAGCAAGGATTCCAGCTCCTGATCTTCTGGTGGACAATCCTTGCAAGTGACCCCATTGTCCACAGTGGCAACCTCGAAACCCCACCTGATATTGGCCTGTCTCCTTCCCTGCCTCAGTCTGCCCTTCCCTCTCTCCTGCTTCCCTTCGGGCTCAGCTCCCAAACAAGCGAGTGCTCCTTAGAGTCTCTTTCTAGGAGAGCAGAACTGCGGCTGAGGCCGGGCTCCCCCGTGCTGTGCTCCATAGTGCAGCTGGGGTGGTCGCAGCCTCCCCCGCCTGGAGGGAGGGAAAATGGCGGTATGGCCCTCCCCGGGACAAGAAGGTCCTGGGCGAGGCAGGGGTGTGGGGGCTCCAGGGCCAAAGGGGAGTTCTGATGACAGACACACAGGGCAGAGTGTTAGAGTGGGCCACAAACACAGCGGGAGCCACTTCAGTCCCTCCCAACACAAAGGCAGAGCTGGACAAGAGGACCCCAAGGGCCCTGCCACAGGGAAGGGCACGGGGAGTTCAGGCCCCACTGGGACCCAGGGCAAGCTGCTGTGTCCCCAGGCTGGAGTCCTAATGACCTCACGATCTGGGGCCCTTGCCAGGCCCACCTGCAGAGCAGCTCCCAGCCTATGGCAGGGCCGCTTCCCTGCCTGTGCAGACCACACCGTCCAAGGGTGCTTTCAAGGGGCGAGGGTGGGCGCCCACCCTGCTCAGCATCAGCCAGGGAGAAGCGGAGGTTTCCACAGCCGTCCACTTGGGGCGCCCCGTTCTAACTCACAGAACAACCCACCTGCGCCAGCAGAGGCTCTGACTCCCGTCACCCCAGAGAGCTCGGAGGGAAAGACCCCCCAGGAGAAGAGACCCTGGAGAGCGAGGCTTGCGGGAGGAAGCATACCACCATCGGCTTCACTCTCGGGGCCCTCTCCAGAACCCACCGCCAGCCCCTCACCTGGGGAAAGGTCCAGCAGAGACTTTAGGGGGTGAGGGAGAGTATGTGGGAGGACCGCTCTCTATCCCCCCAAAAGGGGGCTGTGGAGCGGATGTCTCCCCAGACCCTGCTTCCCTGGCTGGCTTGTGGGCTCCTGATGGGCCAGCATGTCTTGTGCTCTGTATGCTGGGCCCTCCAGGGGGCTGGGCACAGAGCAGGTGCTGCTGAATGGATGACAGCCCAATGCCTCAAGACCCTCGCTCTCCACTTCCACAGCGAAAGCCGCCTTCCTTCACAAACACTCTGCAGTGTCCTCTTACGTGGCCCGAGCCAGTGCTGGGCCCTCCCAAGCCTGCATTGCGCCTGTTCATGCCCCGCCCCCGGAGGATGCCCGCCTCCAGCCCCCTCCCACTATCCATCCTTAAAGGACAGGCCCTCTCACCCCACCCTGCCCAGCAGGAATTCTCCCCTGGCTTCCGTCTCCCTCTGCGTTTTGCGGCACGCAGTGAAAGGTCCGCTTTGTGGCATGCAGACTTTCAGCTCTAGATGCCCCTGTGGCAGAGTCAACGCAAAAACAAAAAAAAAAGTCCATGATAAACAAAATACCAAATTTCCATTAAAGACGGGATCAATATTACTGATTTTTCTTTTTGCCTCAGGCTCCAATATGACTTGGCACTAATCCTGTCTTTATTTAAAATTTTGATATTTTATTTATCATGGAAATTTTGCCTTCTTTTTTTAAAAGATTGCATTAAAATAATATATATATGGATTACTGAGTTCTTTGGCGACCTTCTAAATTTTGCGCCAAAGGCGACTCCCTCACTCCCTAGTCTCCGGTCCCAGCTGTGCCCCAAGACGACAGTACTGGACCTTCTAAAGGAGGGTGGCTCCCAGCCAGCCTGCTCCCTGCTGAGCGTTACTTCACAGGAGGGATGAAAAGCAACCTGAGCCAACAGTCATGGAGACAGCCTTGGGAGAGGCGATGAGACCAGAGAGGAAGAGAGAGGAGAGAGAAAGAGACATGCAGAAAGAGAGAAGTGGAGACGACAAAACATTAATGAGAAGAGAAGGGCTCAGGGTCCCAGCCAGTGATTGCAGGAGTTTATGCAGATGACTCCCCGCCCGCGGATGCAGCCCTGGGCCCTGATTTGAAGGCTTTCCCTTCAAAGAGCTAATATTTGTAATGTACCAGTCACACACCAAAGAGGGTAATTCAGTAGCTTCTAAAAACAAATCTACGGTTTACTTGAATTCTCTAATGAGTTGATATAATCTCCTCAGGGACCTAAAGTACAAATCAATTTACAAACGCGTTTCTCGCCCCCTGCGGTGCCCCACCACCTGCACTGCTGAGATTATCTGTGACAGAAGGCCGCCCCCGTAGAGGAAGACGGCCCTCCACACGCAGGGTGGCCAGGCGTCGCAGTCTGCTCAGCATAGTCCCAGTTTGCACCCGTTGTCCCCCTGTAATTATGAATAGCACGCCCTGTCACTCTCAAAACTGGCCCAGTTGGGACCAGTAACCTGCGTGGTCACCTGATGGCTGCATGAGTTCTCTGAGCCTCACAGCACTCCTCTGGGGAGGCAGAACAGCTGGAATTATCTCTACAGATGAAGAAGCCCAGGGTCAGGAAGGTTTGGATCCTACCCAAGGTCACAGAACTACTAAACGGAGGAGACAGGATTGGAAGATTGATGTACGTGCCGTGTAACTACTACTGGCTTCGAGGAACAACTTACAGCCGACAGACTTCAGAACCAGGTCAGAACCCGCACAGATGCCAAGCCACAAATACACCCTAAGGCACCGATGATGCGTAGGGCTCCTGGGCTTTGCAAACCAGACAAAGGAGGCCACTGGCAGCTAAACGAGCCAGTTTAGTTTGTCAAAACCCAGTATTCCCATAATGGCAGCCCCTCCTATTTTCCAAGCGGTAGATTTGTGCTATTCAACCAGGACAAACTCTCCCCTCTCCCGAGTCTCTGTTCCACAAGGCTGGTGCTAAGTAACCCCCTCTGGGCCAAGCCCATTTTCCTCGGGGGAGCTAGAGTCAGAGCAGAGAAGGGGACAAGATGAGGCAGGAGTGATGGGCAAGGGTCAGACCACATCAGGCCTTGAAGGCCCTGTTAAGGGCTGTGGTTTTCAGTTGCAAGAGCAATGGACAGCTACTGAAGAGCTGTAAGCAGGGGGCAATGGAAGGCGATCCAGGGAACCGAAACCCTACAAGAGTATACAGCCTGGCAATGGAGGCGAAACTGATCAGACTTGCTTCGGATTGGCTCTGGGAGGGAAGAGGAGGAGGAGGAAGTGGGTTAAAATGACTCCCAGCTTCTGGGCGGAAAGCTTTCATCAAAGAGGAGCAGGTTTGGGGGCCTCGAGCCGTGTATTCTATCCTGTGTGGTGGGCCAGAGCTGAGGGGCTTTCAGAAATCCGTGGTAGCAGCCAGGTAAGCAGCTGGGTATTTACGCAAAGCTCTGGGGAGAGGTCTGGCTAGAGATTAAAGAACGGCAAGTCACCTGCATATACACGGTAATTGCACCTCATAGCAGCTCCCAGGGCGTGGGTTCACTCAAGGCCATGGCCACCAGCAGGGTTCGGAGTGAGGCCAGAGTCTGGATCATTCCTTTGCCGAAAAGACAGCTGGCCAAAGGAACTATAAGATTGCTTGGAAGCTAGAGTATTTGCACACCAAAACAACGTCTTCCAACACTCCATCCCTTCTGTCTCCTCAGACCATTTAATCTTTCTGGGCTATAGTGACCGCGGCCACCTTGGCCGCCCCCGAGCCGTCCAGACCCCCAGGCCTAGATCCTCTCTTCTTGGAAACTCTTCAGTGGGCTTGTTTCCAAAGTGCTCCCCGTGAGCCCAGGAGGCGGAGGAAGCGCTGGAGGCCGGGCACCCCAGCCCCTCTCTGTGGGGAGCCGCCTTCCTCCAGGGCTTCTCAGGCCCAGCAGGCTGCTCGGAGGTCGGAGGTCGGCTGCATCAGCCCACTGAATCCCCACCACCTCCTGGGAGACCAGGGTCATCCCCAGTGGACAGACAGGAGGTCAAGGCACGCTGCCCAGTGACACAGCTGGCAGGAGAAGGCTCGCACTGGAACCGGCACCTCCGAGACAAGATGGCACGAGTCAGTCACGGGGGACGTGGCCCAGCGTGGCCAGTCGGCAGCGAGTCAGAAGTGCACACATTTAGACCTTCGGCTCTGGCTTCACTTTCAAAAGGAATTTTTCCGCTTTCGTTTTCAAAGGGAATGTTTGAGAATTCTTGTTTGTAAAGGTTTTCAACCTTTACTTCACCCGGGTTGTCACCCAAACATATCAGTGCCAAAAAAAAGTTCACGGACAGTGAATCTGCTGGAAGCAGAAACTAAAATTCATAGGAAATAGTATGGAGAAAAGCTTGTATTTAGGCTTTGTTTTGAAAAATAAAAATAAAGATTATAAAAATAATATGATTTCATCTTATCTTAAATAAAACCTGGCTTATTAGTATAATGACTCCTTACTTCTGTGGATTTTTTTTTACCTTTTATTATGAAAAATTTCCATCAGAACAGTAAAGAGAATGGTATAACGAAACTCCATTATCTATTACCTAGATTTAACAATTGCTGACAATCTTTATATTTACTTTTACAGATATTGTGACATTTCAATGTGAATCTTTTCAAAAATGACATTTACTTACACAGACACAAAATTATCATCACACTTAAGAAAATCGATAAAAATTTCCTAATATCATCTAATACGCAGGCCACATTTAAATTTCCCCCTAATTATCCCAAAAAAATGTCTTATGGTTGGTTTGTTCAAAGATCCAGTCTAGAACCACTCGTGGCATGCAGCTGCTGTGACGTCTGGGTATCTTTTAATTATATATTGCACTGTCCAAAACGGTAGACATGCGCCACATGCGGCTATCTGAACTAATCAAAAATAAATAAATGATAAAAAATGAAATAATACTAAATGCAGCTCCTCACTCTCACTAGCCACACTTCCAGCGTCTAACAGTCACACCTGTGATGGAACATTTCCATCATCGCAGAAGACACTACTGCACTGGGCTGATCTAGAACATGCCCTTGTTCTAGGTACCCTGGCTGTCATCTTTTTATATATGACTCCGGCCTGTGGAAGAGATCTGGCCAGCTATTCTGTGGAATGCCCTCGCTTCTGGATTCGTCTGCTTGTTTCTCAGAGCGTCGTTTAACTTGTTGCCCTACCCTCTGTTTGCCTATCAACTCCGCCCTAGAGCTAAAGCTTGAGTGAATGCGGTTCTCGGAAGGCGCAGCGAAAGCACCCT
This sequence comes from Equus caballus, assembly GCF_041296265.1. Classification (NCBI taxonomy): domain Eukaryota; kingdom Metazoa; phylum Chordata; class Mammalia; order Perissodactyla; family Equidae; genus Equus; species Equus caballus. The sequence continues at coordinate 4,466,035 of NC_091701.1, read as the reverse complement.
GTTGATTGGGGCGGAGGAGTGATTCTTCCTGCCGAGCGTGTGCTGACAGTACCGTGGTGGGACCAGGCGCCCACCTTACACTGCATCTGTCCAGTACAGTCACACAGCATCCCGGCCTCATGGCTTGGACACTCAAACTGTTCTGTTCTAACGCACACAGGATTTCGCCAAAGGCACATTCAACTGCTTCACAAAATTTTGCACCTTCTGCAAGACCCTAATCTGGCTCCACAGTGTATTTGTGCTGATCCAGCCACCACTGAAGGGCTGGGCAGCGGGAGACCTGACAGCCAGGAGGCAGCAGAGGGAGGGCCTGAGTCAGACTAGGGTCCCACGCACGAGCCCGCGGTGAGCGTTCTCACCTGACGGCCACATCAGCTGCCTCATACACGCTCACAGCTGTGGCCTCTCAGACTTTTTTAAATACCTCCTTTAAGGAACTCTGATAAACAAAACTCAAAACTTTTAAGATAAACCATGGGGGATTTTTTATTACTTATTTGAATTCTTCACTTTAAAAAATTGTGAAAATGCATTGAAAGGTAGAAATCATAAGAGAAAAGTCATCACAAAGGTCTAAACCAGTACAGGAGACTGATGAAATAAAGTATGTTTCAGCCACACAACAGAGTACCAAGCAGCTAAAATTAGGAATGAGGAATATCTCTACATACTGATACGGAGAAGAAATAAATAAGCAAAAGAAGCAAGCAGAATATTTATAATATGGTACATTTTATGTGAGAAAATGAGAGACAGAAAATAGATGAAGATGATGATAGAAAGAGAGATACCTTGATAATTTACTTATAGTATCATAAGAAACAATGGAAGGATAAACCAAAAACCTTCTTTTAAATAGTTATCTATTGGGAGAAAAAACAAGATTATGGAAGCAAGACTTCTACAGATGTAACTTGCTAATCAGTTTTTATTTTGGACTTTAAATATTTTACATAATTTTTTAAAATTTAGTCCCAAAAGAAAAACAAACAGTCCCTTAAAATTTGAAAGTAAACCGAAATGAATGAGCTAACTGCGTAGAAAGCGTGTGTCAAGACTCAAAGTGGCTTTAAACACAGCATCTTGACTCCACATCCCAAGCAGGAGATATTCCACGGGTAATAAAAAAGGAAAGAAACCGTAAACTGCATTCAGGAGTCATGTTATTAGTATTGATATTTTTATTAAATGATTATGATGCCAGCATTAGACACCACAATTTTCAGCATAAAAATGATATAGTATAAAATCAAGGAAGTTAAGTAAAAAACCTGTAACCTTAAAAATGAATTGGAAATAGCAGTATGAACTCCTACTATATTTTTCTCTTAAACAATAGTCTCCTAGTTCTGTCCACTGAAAGGGCCTGGGAGCAATGACACCCAGTAACAATGAGACACTTAGAGGACCACTTACCAGGGAAGTTGGCTAAGTCCAGGTCTAGGGTCAAAATGTACAAGAGACTGGGTCATCTTCCCGTACCAGAAAGCAAGGGAGCCATCGAGATTGATGAGGTCACGTCAAAGTGACATACGACAGCACAGGGCCCCCCGCAGCGGCTGTTCAGTAATGGAAGGGTCAACGGATGGTTGCAAGTCTCATCTGGGAGAGCGGTGGGGACTACAGGGTGAGGGCAGAGAGGGAGGACCCCAGCGCCCACAGGGCCCGCCAAGGTGGGCACAGCGTGAGGGCGGGCTTCAAACCCAGCCTAGGGGGGAGAGCCTCGTGTGCAGAGAACAGAAGAGTGAGCACGCAAGAACCTGCGTGTCTCAGGGGCCCCACCATCCGCAGGCTCCGGAGCAGGAGTGAGTACCCAGCCGGCGTGGACGGTGCTTGGCCGCCAGACTCAGCCTGCACGAGGCACCAAGAGCAGGTGTGGTTCAGGAACTACAGGCCAAGCGCTCTGGAGAGGCGCTGCCAGGCCGGGAGCCGGGAGCCTGGGGCCGCGTCGGGCACACTGCCCGAGCCCCTGCCTCTGCAGACCCGTACCCCAATGATCCCCGGCTTCTGCAGCCCTCTCCACCACCCCCACCCGCGGGTCCAGCCCCTTGGGAATCTTCCCAGCAGCCGAACCCACCGCCTCCTGCCCGGGCCTGGGCTCAGCCCCTCCGCCAGGGACCTGCCAGACCCTGCGTCATTGCGTCACCTCGCAGGGGTCTTCCCACCCAAGACTGCCTAGGGGGCCCTCCCTCTCCCCGACGGCCTCTGGGTTCTAAGCGGAAGCTGGCTTTGCACAGAAGTACCCCCCGACCAGGCCGTTTCCGCCTTGCTGGGGGTCTCCCTGCGCCGCCCTGCAGTCCCTGCGAGCTGCTGCGCGGCGCCCGAAGCCGGGGTGGCCTCCCCCGCGGGTGGTCCTTCGCAGCGCCCAGCCCGCCATCGCCCGCTCGGCCCGTGGGGGGCGTTTGCTTGTTCTCGAATCACGTGGGTCCCCCGCGAGCGCCCTGGTTGGCGCCTGGGACCCGGTGGCCCTGCGCCCAGGGGTGTGCGCGGGCGGAGACGCAGGGGCTCGGCCGGAGCTTCCTGAAGAGCTCGGCGGCTTCCCCCCGCGTGGGCGCGGCTTTCGGTGGGCGCCCTGGGACAGCGTCCTCGCTGACGTTCGGGGCCGTGAGACTTTCTGCCTCTGAGCGGCTGCTGACTGTGGCATCCCTGTGGTCTTACTGTTCATCTCCCCGGAGACAGTGAAGTTGAATAGTTCTCACGTGTTGATAGGATATTAGACATCCTCTTGGGAACTGTCTGTTCACCTTGATACCGAACCTGAACTGAGTTCGCTCACCCCTTGTGCAGGAAGTCAATCTCTGACACCCGGGTGTGATGGAAGAAAGGAATTTTATTTTTGCACGGCGCTGAGCAAGGAAAGAGGGCAGCTAACGCTGAAATCCCAAACTCCCCGAAAAGCTAAAAGGAAGGGTTTTTATTTGGGGTTTTAAGTAGGGGAGGGGGAGCATATGGCTTTGCTGGTGCGAGCTTTCTCACCAGCCTGTCTGCGGCCTTGAGACACTTGCAGAGAGGAGGGAGCCCTTGACCTTGCTGGTCAGCAGCTTCCTCACCAGCCTGTATCTCTTTGCAGGGAGGAGATGATCCAGGTGCTTGTCCTTGACGGTGTCTGTCTCCATGGAGGATAGTGGATTCTGGAGCCAGGAAGCCAGAGAGTAAGCTGGAAATAAGTGTTTGGGTTTTAACCCCATATATGCTGGGTTTAATGTGGGGAAACTGATATCAGGGTCGATATCAACCTTTTTGCCCATTTTTCCTGATTTATTTGAATTGATTCTTATGTCGTCTTGGTAATCAATGTGTTGTAAATATTTTACTCATTTCTGTTGTTTTTTCATTAGTGGAATTTTTTATTTCTTGATTTTCGTGTTATCTATTTCAGTGCTTTCAAACTACCTGTGGTTATGGATCAGTTTTTTGTGGGTTTGCCTTTCTTTTCTGTCAGTGGCAAACCAATATGTTCTAAAATAAATTGGATTATTAATAAAAATTTTTAAGTGACATACACAATCTAAGCCCCATTTTTTAGTTACTAGATTTAACAGATATAAAGTATACTGTCAGATTTACATAAACGTTTCTAAAAGCTGGCTTCCAGTGTGTCCACTCGCCCAGTCACCAACTGGAGCCGGAGTTTACAGATGCCTCACTCTGAGGTTTTCCTCCTACCACTTGAAAGCAGCTGAGTTTTTCTTGTTTTTCTCCTCTAGTCTCAAGGCTTTTTAAGAAATGTTTCAGTATCGCAAGGTCATGAAGATATTCTCTTTTATTTTCTACTATCTTTATAGTTTTACCTCCCATGTTTAGATCTTTACTACATCTAGAATAGATTGTGTATTGTGCAAGGTAGGGATTTCATTTCCATTTTTTTCTCATGGATTTCCACTTGTCATTTATTGAGAAGCTTGTGATTCACGTTGTCGTATCGAAAGTCCATTAATGTGTGGGTCTGTATCTACAGCCTACATTTTGGTCCGTGGTCTATCTGTCTATCATGCATCATGACATGCTGCCTTATTAACACGACTTTGGAACAGGTCTTGGAATGTGGTGGCTGAAGTCCTCCTCCCTTGTTCTTTTTAAGCATATTTGTTTGGTTTGCATCTCCATACAAATTTTTGAATGAATTTGATAAGTTCTACCGAGAAGCTTGTTGTAATTTTAATTAGAATTGCATTAAATCTATAAATGTATTTGGAGAAAATGACACATTTAACACTACTAGGTCTTCCAATCCATGAACACGGTTTATCTCTCCATTCATTTAGGTCTTTTGAATCTTTCCACATTAAAAAAAAAGAAAAAAAGACACAGGAGTCAATTTGAAGGGGCTTGCACTGGCTTAAGATGGGACCATTTGAGCACCAAACAGTGAAGTGAAACATGACAAATTATAAAAGTCCATGAGTTCATAGAAACACTCTTAAAAACTCTTTGGTCACCATTAGAATTTGTTAGGACGTCAACTCATTACTCTGAAAATTTACAAATTGATAAATAATGGGACAAATCAAGCATTCATTCTGTCTATCTCTTACAAACTATATTGCAGAGGAACCAAAGAATCCATGAGGTGAAATTCCGATGAACTTTCTAACAGGAGAATCCAGTTGACCCCACCTGAGCTTACTGACCTATCCTGTCACAACTCAAAGTAGAAGAGAGACAATGAGCCTCCCCACTGGGCCACGATGAAAAGCACAGCACCATCTACAAAGGGTTCTTGCCTTTAAAAGTAAACCTGAATCCAATCAAGTCTCTGAATCCAACCACTAGCTTTTAAGAAATACAGAAGACAAAGGAAGAAGTTAAAGAAGGCCTCTGGGCAGCAATCAGCCACATCTAGGATACAGGACATCCTAGAGATGCAGTGAACAAACTAGTTTCTCCAAGAAATCAATGGCATTTTTAATAAGAATAAAGAATAAAGCAAAAAGAACCAAGGATATGTACGATATACCCAAACGCAATGTGTGGGTCTTGTTTGGATCCTGATTCAGACAAATGAACTCTAAAAGACCTTGTTAAGAATTTGATCAGGCTAAGGGACTATGGGATTTGATAACTCGTGTATTAAAGAATGGCCCTGCAAATGTTACTCTATCATAAAAATGTAACCACTCTAATTGAATTTAGAAGCAATATTAAAATTATTCTTTTGGTGATGCTTCCTAGATGTATTAAATAAAATATTTAAAGTAGCAATTGATTAAACTGCAAAAAATAAAGAATTTGATCGTGAACTGTATATTAGATGATATTTATTAAGGAACAGTGGTTTAATTTTGATCGGTGTGATAATGCATGGTGTTAGTGTTTTTAAAATGCCCTTGTTAACTAGAGATGCATAATGTAGTATTTATAGGCAAAATTACATACTGTCTGATTTGTTTTAAAGGACTCCAGTTTTTAAAAAAATAATATGAGAGAAGGGATAGCTCAAATAGAGATGGCAAAACCTTGATAATTATTGGTTGGGGGATGGGTACATAAGAATTCTTCATTATATTATCCTCTTATGTGTATGCTTAAAATTTCCCAATTAAATGTCTCTTATTGTTTTGAAGTTAAAAACAAATAAATCCAAAAGTCAGATAAGGAGCTAGGACAAATATTTGCAATTTATATAATAGTCAAAAGGTTAATATATGGTCTAGATAAGCTGTTCTTACAAAATGTTAAAAGTGAGCACTCTAATAAAAAAATGAGTTAAAGACTTGAAAAGGCAATTTACTATATTACAAATGGCTAATAAGCTTACAAAAATTAGAGAAAGTCACTAATTATTAAAGGAATCAAATTAAAAGAGTGATGAAATATTATCTTGAAATATTTTTTACGTCATTGGAATGTGATGAGAAGTAGACACATCTGTACCACTGCTGGCCGGATTATAAATTGTAAAAACTTTCTGGCAGATAATTTGACAACATGTATCAAAGACCCTTAAAAACGTGTGCCTGGGCTCCTTGGAGAAGTTGCTGTTTCTAGGACTGGGGCAGGAGATACTCAAGACGAGACTGGAGTACTTGTAGCGCCAGACAGTGAAGGGGTGTCAGACAAAAATTCCTCACAATGATGGGGTTACGTCAAAGGGACCCAGGAGTCAAGTGAAAGAGCTCTCAGTGACCAAAGTTGCAACAATTTGAGCCAGCAAATAACGCAGCATTGGATGATAACCCAGCCTGTGAAATCAATAGCCATGAGTCCCTTCTGATAGAGACGAACAACTGAATGAATAAATAATAACATAAATGGGGGAGAACAGACAAATCTCGTGTACATTCCAAATAATTTGTGTAACGCTTCTCCCTCAAAGAGGAGGCGCCTAACTCCCCGTCCCTTAGGTATGGGTTGTGCAAAGTGACTTCATTCCGAAGACCATGAAAAGAAGGGGAAAAGAGTAACTTTACAGTGGAGAAACCTAACAAACCTCAGCCAGGTGACGCGGAGGTCAACATCAACTGTGACAAGTCATACTGAGAGTGTGCACCCCTGCTATGAGGTCATGAAAAGGGCATGTCACCTCTGTGGTCTTCAACCCAAAACACATAACCCCAGTCTAATCATGAGAAAAAACATCAGACAAATCCCAACTGAGGGGCATTCTACAAAATAGCTGACCCCTCAAAACTCAGAAACAGGGAGGTCTGAGAAACCATGCCCGCCAAGAGGAGCCTGGGGAGACACAATGACTAACGTCCCGTGGGATCCAGCGGAGATCTGAATAAAGCATGGGCTTCAGTTAAACATCCTGTTTCAGTGTGGGTTTGTTAATTGTAACAAACGTATCACACTAATGTAGGAGGTTAATAATAGAGGAAATTGGGTGCGGTGGATGCCAATGCTCTGTACTATCTTCACAACTTTTCTGTAAATCCCTGTGTTCTAAAATTAAAAGTTTATTTTTAAAAATGAATGCCCTTTGACCCAGAAATTCCATTTTGGGAAGTGTATTCTGAGGAAATCGATAAGGATGTAAACAGAGAAGAAGTCATAGACGTGAAGGTTGTAACAGTAGAACCTGGAAATAGGGTGAGAGCCCAACGACAGGAGAGGTCGGTGAGCGACAGTCGGTCCACACAGCGTACGGACAGTCACCAGCCGGCGGAAGGCTGCTCCAGATACGCATGGAGCTGAGGTCTCCATACTTAATTGTAATTACAAAATAATAGATAGTGCTATTATATTTGAAAGTATAGTAAAATATAGGTAAATAGAAAGACCTCAAAGTACATACACAAAGAATTAACTGAGGCTGTGTTGCTTTGGGGCGTTTTCTGATTTTTCTTTAATGAGCAGGCTGAAATTCCCAGGAAGCAGCTGGTCTGGCCAAACTAGTAGGTTCGCAGCTCACGTCCACTCTCACCAGTCAGTGCCGGAGCTTGTCACCATCTGTGCTGTTTTGGCTGTTAAAAACTTTTGAAATCACTTCTGTAATAGAATAATAATATATTCATTTGTTAAGCCTTATAGTATGCAATTCTGTGCAAACTCTTCTCACACATTCGAGATAAAATTTTATTTGTGAATGTTCTGTGCAAGTTTCCAAAAAAGCCAGGGGAATAGAGGGACCCCTGTGCAACCCTGGAGGAAGCCAGCCAGCCCAGTCCTGGGTGATGTTGCCCTCCCCTCTCACCCCCTCCTCGGCCCCACCCTCCCCGGCACTTTCAGTCTCTCTCCTGGAGGAAAGTAGTCAACTCAGAGGGGCAGGGCCTAAGCCAAGCGTGGACAACGCCCTGAGCCACAGCTCCTTCCCGCCTGAAAAACTCGTTAAGCACCTGGTGACCCCGAGTCACTGGGCTTGGCCAGCAGTTGCTGTTACCTGGCCTTCCCTCTGTGACAGGCGTGCTTCCTGCATCCTTCAGTCAGGAACACCTTCGGCTGTCCTTAGTCGGGCGACCTGGCAAGCAACCTGGTGGAGACAGGAATTAACTTGTGGAGGGCTAATGGTGATGAAGGTATTTCTGTCCGTAGCGATGGAAATGAGTTTTATCCAACGGAGAATAGAAATCTCTGTAATCAATTATTTGAACTGGCTCTCTTGTTAATTCGTAGTTAGATAAAATCTTTGACGTGTGTTCATTTTATATTTGTATGAGAGTCATGACTTTACTTCAGTGAAAATTATCCGTAAGCAGCTTCCGATGTCCCCCGGGACACCCGGGGCTTCGCTGGTCAGAGCCCGTACTGAGCGCTGGAGACGGGCACTTCCCGGCTGAGCTCGGCCGGCCGTTGCCTCCCGCTCCCTGAGTGAGCCCCAGCCAGCAATGGGACTCCAACTTCACTCGCTGTGTCTCTAGTTCTAGTTTTCTAATCGTTACTGAACTTGTGTTTGTGACTTTATTTCTGGCTCATGCGTGACTGATAAGTTATTCTCCATTCTTGGCAACAGGGGTTGGCAAGTTGGTTTTGTGGTCTGGCCATTTGGTGATCTCTATTACGGAAGGGATGATAGGGATCTAGTCCCTCTTGGGTGAGAGACAACAGAAAATCCAGCTTGTTAGTCTTTTTATGTTTGTCTGTTTTGAGCTCAAGAATTTAATGCCCCCCTGGGAAGAAAAACAGCTCTTTGGGATCTGGGATTAGTAAATTTTGTGTTTTCTTTTGGCCTGTGGCTGAAGTGTGGACCTGAAGCGAAAATCTCTCTGTGCGTCTGTGTGTCCATGTGTCTGTGAGTTTATGGCTGAGAAAGGCCTTGACATCTTGGTGAGTGAGTGTAAAATATGCTAGATTAATATGGCTCTTAAATTAAGGGAGCTCAGTTATGATTAGTTTAGAGAAAAAAATTAAGCATTTATATAAATCTAATATTCCTAACTCATAATACTTTCAATGTGTTAGGCTTTAGGGAAATATCCTTCATAAAGAAACTGCTAGCTTAGAAACTTTTTATAAATTCAAATTCATATAAATAAGGTAAATCAAATTAGCTTACTATTTTTGATTTTAAAAAAACAGGTAGGTTTTTTATCATCGTTAAGCATAATGCAAAGAAACATTTTTTGTTTGATTTCTCCTGAAGAGAATAGTTAATCTGAGCTTCCTAAATAGTTCACTGATCAAAAAGCTAACATTACTCTTAGAGGTTACAAACTGTAAATTGATGTTACTCTAAATTGAAGCATTATTCACACAAACTTATCATATGTTTCGTGGTGTATCAGATTAAGTAAATTTCCAAGATCTTCAGATAACTTAAAACCTTAAACTGGTATTGAACAGAGCTAACTAGTGATAATCATTGGCTGCTTACTTAGGTAATTTCTAAGTAAGATATAAAACTAAAACATGATTACTGAGCATGACTTTATATACTTTTGCTTCCTATTTTTCTATGTTACAGAAAGACTGTATATTTGGGTCATGTTAGGACACGTATTGGTGTTTCCACTCTAAGAAGGAGCAGAGGGATGCGTGTGGATGTCTGAGCCCCCACCCCCCATCCCCTCCAACCCCCCACCCCGCTTGAGTCTGCTGGGCGGCCGGCAGGCTTGCCTGGGATCATTCTCAACCTTCCACCCATCTGCCCAGTTTTTTCTGTGACATAGAAGTTGGTTACTTTGGGTAAAAGTTATCATTAATATGGGTGGTTAATGTTATGCACGAAGCAGCAACAAAGAAATACAAGTGTGTATGTGCTTCGGTTTTGTGAGGCCGTAAAGAGCAGTTTTGTTCCCGAAGGTGAAAGGTCACCCTGAAGGACAAAACTGAAAAGTGAATTTCGTTTGCCTTGGCTTGTAATACCTGAGTCTGAAAGGAAACCATGAAATACGTTAACGTTTTGGCCCAGTTCACTCCCCGTTGATGGACTTGCCGCCTCAGTTTACTGATTAGAGCCTTGGGCTCCAGCGTGAGAGGTGGTTCCTCACCCAGGGTTCAGTCTGCCTGGACAGCAGAGCCTGTGTCTTACCATAAAAATTGCTGTGCTTTATGTTGACTTTATGTCCTTGATTATTGAAAAACAAAACACACACAAAACCTCACTCGTGAAAGAGATGCGCTTCCTCAAAATCATATCACCTCGCTGTTCGCTTTACAACCTTTCGTTATTACTAGACGGGTGAGCAAGACTTGTTTCTCGGCGGCCGGGCCACACTCCTGATCAGGGCCCTGATCTGCTGCGGCCAATCTCCGGATTCCCCCCCTCCCCCCCACTCCCCCGAGGTCAGATCCTAAATATAGAAAGGGTGAAGTAAAACCTTCAGATGTCTTCACCTAGAACATTCTTTGAAACTTCCCAGAGGCCCTGGAAGCTCACAGTGGTTTGCTCTTCCACCTTATGAAACAAGGGGGACACTAGGAGTAACGACGTTTGTTTAAAGGGTCCCCAGAGCTGCCTGGGAAGAGGTGTCACACCAAAGAGACCCTCAGCTGCCCAGGGTTATTTTGTGTTGGTAAACGTCCTCGATATAAATACTCCAGAAGCTGCCGGCTTTATGGGAAGGCCTGAGGCCGGTCAGCGTCCTCACCGTCCACGGCATCTTTTACCCTCAGGGAGACACTGACCAAGCTGTGGTGTAGTTGTTTCCCAACAGAGACGCCTGCCCGCTCCAGCTTTGTATCACTGTTGCTGCAATAAATGAACCACAGTGTTGTCGTCTGCAAGTCACTTAGATGACTCTTCTGTTTGTCTGGAAGCTCCGCTCTCAGCTACAGGCCAGACCCTGGGTCCTGCATAGAAGGGCAGCCTGAGGACACTGACACTCCAGTGACTCCCCTCCTGGGGACAGACTGCTGAGCTGAGCTCGCCTGGACTGCTGTCCGCCCACGCCCGCGGCTGGATCAGGATTTCTAGGACTCAGATCAGAGCAGGAGCTTCTTGAAAGCGGGCAGTGAATGAGAATGGATTGCTCAGGACTGAATGAGGCCATTTTATTGTTGTTATTTCTTGGAATATTGTTGATGTTGCTTTAGCCTTCTTTCGTTTATAGATCTGTGAGGAAACCATTTCTCTTCCTTCTTAGCCTACAGTTTAATTGGTTTTGCTTTTGTAAATTGAAAGGAAACAATTACATTTCAGAAATGACTAAAGTCCCTGGGTACCCCATCCCCATGTCCCTCCCTCCTCAGAGGTAGCTATTAATCTGAATTTTATATGTATTATTCCCATGCATTTCTAAACACTTTGTTATATGTAGACATCCATTAGTGATAGATGGCATAGTTTTGCAAGCTTTTAATCTTCATAAAATTGGAATCTATGGCGGCTCTCCTCTGAGCGCCCTTGTCCGGGGGGAGGGTGGTGGATGTCGTTTCTGAGGTTTGTCCGTATTGATGTGTGTAGCTCTTGCGCGTTCATTTTCCCCTCTGCGTGTTCACCGGGTGACCACACTACCCATTTCCTGTCGGTGGACGCTTGCACTGTTACCATTGCTCGTTTGTATGAGCAAAGCTGCACTAAACATTTTGTACAGGTCTCATGACCTACTTATCAAGTAGAAGAACCTCACATGGAAACGGCACTGTTTTTAGCTGCTAAACAGTTCACAGCTGGCATAAAAAGAAACATTTTTATCTGATTCTCATTGACCCCCCCCCCCCCCCGCCAGAATTCAGAAACTTGCTTAGTTCCCTCAACCTTTCACGGAAATGTAGTTATTGTTATAGGTTCAATGAGAAACTGCCCTCCTTTTCGCTGGGCTGTAATTGGACTGTGCATTTGGGATGCGATACTCGGGGATGATACTCAGTTAATCTGGTATGATGAGCCACTGTATCTGGAGAATCAATGCCACGAGGCCCTCCCGGGAAGGCGGGCCGGTCCCAGCCCCACAGGTGGGAGGAAAGGGAGCTTCCGCAGGCCAGGAGCATTCCCCAGCCTGCGGGACTCGGAGAAGAGAGGAAGCCAGCCAGTCATCTGATGGTGACAGCTCCTTGGGCTCTGCTTCCTAGCTAATAATAGAGGCTTTTAAAAATCCGGTCTGACGCTCATGAAAACATCCAGACAGAAGCTCATTCCAGGCCCTGGCAGTTGCTCAATGCTGCACAGCTCTCTAGATTTGAAAGCAAACTCAAGGAGGTCTGCAAATTAATGAGTATTCTTACTGCACCCATGTAAATAATCAGGCCAAACCTAATGAGACTTTTTGTTTTGTGATAAAGAATAATTTTTGGAGATTATTATGATCCTGGGAGAGCAAGAAGAATGTTTTAAAAAATTGTGAGAAACTTTAAATGGGGGAAAAAATTACTGTGTCCCTTCCGTGGCATTCCGGCCATCAGCTAGTGGAACCCGGGGACTGTGGGACTCGGTGGGGCGCCTGCCTTTGACTGTCGGGCTGGGCTGTCTCGCCGTTCTGTGCAGACCGAGGTAGCTGGCGCAGGGTGGCGGGACTGCGTGTGAGTCCTGCTCAAGGCAGGCCGTGAATCCTGTCCAGGAGCGACTAGAAACTCCAAACCTCCGGTTCTCGTTTAAACTGCCTGAATGAAGCATCTTACTGGTTCCTCATTAATTCGTTACATAAAATGTGTTGCTTTTCTATTTGTATGAGACATATGTATATACATATGTATGATTTTACCATTTTAAAAATATTCTGTAATTCTTCTTAATTCACCCAACAACCCTGTCACTTGTGTTGTCACCATTTGACAGGAAAACAAAGTGAGGCCCAAGCAGCCTGGCACCATAAAGGCTGGATGCGCATCGCCAGAGCCCAGCTCTTAACCACCCCAACGCCTGCTTCCAGGGCCTGAAGACACCCCAGACGTGTGCCTGAGCCATTGCCCTGTGCCCTCGAACCTTCTGAAGTCACCGTTTCCTCTGCTCCTGAGTGAAATGGCTCAGGGTCCCTTCCTGCGAAGTTTGAAAATCTCAGCTCGGCCCCACCATCTCCCAGGACCTTTGCCGGCAGAGGCTGGGGGAGAGGGCGTTTTCCGTGCGCTCTCTCTGTCCTCCTGTCCCAGGAAATCCCTCTGCCCTACAGCCACTCTCCGCTCCGCCCTGGGTCCGCTCCTACGGTGCCCCTTCTCCCTGATTTCCTCAAAGCCACACTGACACACTGAAGGGTCAGAATTAACGGTGGTGGGATTTTCAGCCCAGCACAGAATTAGAAACGAACCCGGAACTAGTCCTGGGCGTCCTCCAGACTCCTCGGGTGTTTGCTGCCTGGTGTCCTCGCCGGCGGTCCTCCACCAGGCCTGGCTCACTGCCTCCTCAGGCCCGTCTCCCTCCAGCCTCTTCTCCTTCTCTCCACCCTTCCCCTTTGGGGGTCCTCACAGCCACCACCCTCCTCCCCCACGGGCAGAGGCACAATTCCCTTATCATGCGGAACAACCCCTCTCTTTGGCTTCTCCCCTCCAGGCCACGTGAGGGAGGAGGAAGAGGCAGCCTTCAGAACCAAACATGATTTTGAGGTATTTTGTTCCCCACAAATGACCATTGGACTCGGAGGAATGCTTGCTTCCGTTCCGACTTCAAACTGTAGGCAACTTTTCAAATAGAAGTCGTTTTCTTCCTATTACACAAAAATCAAATTCCCCACAGAAGATGATAATCTGTCAGCGTGGAAGGCATCCAAACCACGCTGCCACCACCTGCAGATGCTGCCCAGAGGGGAAGTTCTGGAATGTGCTGAGCAACTCTAGCCTCTTGTTAGATTAAAGACACACACACGACACACGATTCTAAAAGATGAATCTTCACTCGGATGAACGCTGGTGGAAAAACTATGGACACACATCCTGCAAGGTAACCCCTGCCTCGGGATCTCAAAACCTTCGTGTGAACAAAAGAAAGATTGGCAGGTTGCCGGACAACAGGGGGCATCAAACTGGCACACCAACAGTCGGGCAGAGACCGTCTGCATGAGCCTGAGTCCACAGGGGCACCTCGGGGCTCTGCCCACGGTCAGCTCTGCGCAGCTCAGCAATTTGATTACAACCGATCGCATCATCGGCCTCCTCACTCAAATGTGCGGAGGCTGGGTTCCAGCCTCTAGGTGGCTGCTGGAGGTCCTGCAGAGGGCTCTGAGCAGAGTCAGGACGTATTCTGCTGTCCCTTCACCTGTCCACCACCCTGGGTACCATGTCAGAACACGGGCTGACACGGAATGAGACAGCCGTCGGCCGTGGCAGACTCGGAGCATACAGAGCTGACCAGGCTCAGCCGTTGGGTCAGATCTGACCAGGTGAAATGTGGCCAGGAGAAACGCCAGTCTGCCCTTGAGTTTTTAAAAACCACAGTCCAAAAGAGACAAAACCAGAAACAGGTTACTGGGGCGGGGTGATGGGATTATGACTCATTTATTCCAGTTTTTAGTAAGCAATGCCCTGTGGCTTCTGCAACAAGCAGCAGTGGCCACGTGGCAGGGACCGAGCAGAGCATGATCGAGCACGGCACTCTCTGAGCACCGGAGCCTAGGCCTCGACCAGGAGCCAGGGGACATGGAGGGCTCACTCAGGGGGATCAGAGGAGCGGGCCAGCTCCATTCCCTACGAGCCGTGCCACAAGTGCCATGACAGACTGATGGACGGATGAGGGTGAGCTCAGAGGAGGCGGCAGGAGAGTGAAAGGCGCATCTGTGAGGGGCACTCAGCCTCAGCCTGGCAGAAAAGGTGGGACGGCGGGCAGAGGCCACACCCTCAGCCGGCCACTGGGACAGTAAATCCAAGGCAGGGAGCGGAGGAAGACGGGGCAGAGAGATGGTCAGCGTCTGGGTAAGGGACTTGGTCTTGTGTGGGAAATGGAGCCTACTGGAGGGTTTAAAGATGGGAAGGATGTGGTCAGAAATGAGTTTCTGAAAACTGGTCCTGGCAGCCATGGTGCCCTCCAGGGATGGACAGAGGGAGACACCACAGAGGCAGTGAGACCCAGCAGGACACTAGCGCCATTCCTGCAGGAGGAGGTGGCAAGGCCTGAACATGGAGGGGGATGGGGAGAAACAATTTAGAACTCTTTAAGAGGCCAGAGGACTAGGTGACAGACAGAGGAGCATGGAGCACTCAGGAACGCTTCAAGTAACAGAAACCCCCACAAATGTGATGGGGTGATTTCACACACAAAAAAAGATCAGGAGACAGCAGTCAGGTTGAAATGAACGTGGCTCTGTAATGCCATCCCTCCACCTTTCCCCTGCACCATCCTCAGTGAGTGGCTCTTTGTCCTTAAGCATGTGGCCTCGGGGTCACAAGATGGCTGCTGCACCTCCAGCCCTCATTCCAAGGCAGGGAAGAAGGCAAGGGCCTTTCTCTTAAGAAGGCTTTGACTTTTCATTTGGGAAGGGATGCAGCACCCATAGCTGCAAGGAAGGCTGAGCGACTTCAGTGGAGTTCATTGGTACCCAGAACAAAATCAGAATTCAGTTAGGGAGGAGGAGCAGATGAGTATTGGCTGGGCACTTAGCAGCATCTAGGGGGCGCACCCGGTTTGACAAGCCAGTTTGGAGGCACATAAAGTTTGAGGTGCCCATGGGCATCCGGGGAAGCTGGGCAGTTAGATGAAGTTAGCTTCAGGGGCACCTGAAGCTTGGGTGAGGACGGTCACCTGAAGCCATAGACTCAGGATCACCAGCTCATAATGAAAGATGACCTTCCGGAAGTTTCCGAGTCCATTCCACGAGTCTGCTCTAGAAACTGCACGTCCTCTAGACCTACCAAAACAAGAACGGGGCATGGTGTCAGGCTTCCAGAAGAGAGAAATCCCATTGCCTCAGCTCTGGGACGGTTTCTGTGGGTGAACCTTGGCCCCCGTGAGCTGATGCGCTCCTCGGGGGACAGCTGTGCCTCCCTCCTGGTCCCCTGGCAGTGCACACAGGGCAGGACTAAACACACGAGGTCGACAGACCGAGCGGCAGGACCTCTGCTCACGCTGGGTTCCAGGCCCTTCCTTTAGCAAGGCTCGCCGTCCATCTTTGCCACTGTGGTTGACATAGCTGCTGGCATGGAGATGCGCCCCTTGTGCCTTCTCCCACCAGCACTCAGGACCCTCATCTGTGATCAGGGCTGTCAGGAAGGTGGCCTCCTTGCTCATTGTTAATCATCCATTTAGTTAGACCGACAAGGGCCTTCCCTCAGTGACTGGCCCTTCTGCACAACCAGAGCCAGGCCGGGACTGTCCCTGGCAGCAGCCTGCCCACGTCCTCCCACGGGCCCAGAGTGGCCCCTCCTGGGGAGCCCAGGGACCCAAGAGCAGGCCAGGCAAGGCTGTCTAGACCATCCCTCCCCTTCTCTCTGCCTCCCTGACCGAAGGCAGCTTCTGAAGAAGGGGGATCTTCTCAAACGAAGGCGTTTTGCAGCTCCTCAGCCGTCACGCCTGCAAAACCCCTTCCTCCTCCTTTTGCTGTTGGTGGTCAGGCCACCCCACCCCCGCCTCCCTGGCCCCTCCTCCTTCCTCAGCCACAAGCTCTCCACAGGTGCCCTCATGTCCCCTGGCCCCAGTCTCCACCTCGATGCCCCTTGGCCCCTACCTCTCTCTCCCAAGCCCCAGGCTCCCCAGCGAGAGCTTGAATCCCACAGGCCTCTCCAACTCAGCCGGCCTCGCACCCAGACCTGCCCACTGCTCCCCTTGCATCTCTCTGCCTGAGACAGGCGTCCCCTGCACCAGCTCCTGGGGACCCGGTGAACTCCGAAGGCTCCACGGAGACTCCTCCTCCCACGGGGACCTGGGTGGAAGCTCCTGTTCGTCTCCAGAACCTTGAACACAACACCATGACAGCCCCTGCTGGGGTCCTGACAGTTCTTGTCTGCTTTCCCCCAAACTGTGAGCACATCAGGGGCAGGAACCACTTTTTTTTCCCTTCTTCCCCCCAAAGTCCCCCAGCACATAGTTGTATACTCTACTTATAGGTACTTCTGCTTGTGCTATGTGGGACGCCGCCTCAGCATGGCCTGATGAGCGGTGCCATGTCCGCGCCCAGGATCCAAACCGGCGAAACCCTGGGCCACAGAAGCAGAGTGTGCGTTCTTAACCACTCGACCACGGGGCGGCCCCAGGAACCACATTCTAAGCTTCTCTGTAATCTCAGTGCCTATGTGGGAAATGGTGAGTGAGGGAAGGAATGAATGAGCAAGTGAATGAATGTTCAGGACACTGGATCCACAGAGATGCAGGTGCATCCCCAGCCACACGAGCCTCCAGCTGGCTAAGGAAGCTCACACTGCTACACCGCCTCCAGCGCTGGGGCGGGTTCTGGGCACGGAGGCGCGGGGCGGGTCAGAGCATCAGATGAATGCTCCTCCTGGAACACGGAGCAGCAATCCACACGGGTCTCCTTCCCCCGTCACGCACTGACCCACCTGAGGTGGACTCTCTGGATGGAGTGAGGAAAGTAAGAGTCTCCCAAGTGTCACACACTCACTCTCACGACACACTCACAACACACACACACCCCTACTTGTAGTCTCCATCCAGTCATGTTCCCTGGTCTCATGGCTCTTTCTGGAAGCCATGGTGGAGTGCACGTTCTGGAGTGCACTGGTCTGAGCTCCTAGAATCCATCCCCCCTTAACCTTGGAAGCCATACTCCAATTTTTGGTTAGGTGTCCACCCTCCCTCACCCAGGCTGGCCCCACCTCCAGCTCTAGGCCTTGTAAGTGCAGGGCCAATCCAGAGGTCAGCCCAGCTCAGGCTTCAGGCCAGCTGCTAACCCACCTGGGCAGGGGCTGCACCCGCCTCCCTACCCCAGAAGCTGTCTCTGCAGGGCCAGCTCCCTCCCACCTGCTACAAGGAGCTCCCTGCAGGCCCCACCACTATGAGACAGAGCAGGGCTTGTCCTGACAAATCACCCAGCCGCAAGAGGAAGGACCCCCTTGAGGATGAGGGGGTAAAGCTCAAAGCCACCATCTGATACACCTTTGAATCTCATATTGTGATGACCCTAAGGCAAATGCTTTCTCCTGCAGAATGTGTCTAAATTTTTCATTCTGAAATAAAAGTGAAGACACTGCTGTTGGCACCGTGGCTGCATCCCCCACATATCCAGCCCAGGGTTTCGCCAGTTCGGATCCTAGGCGCAGACATGGCACTGCTCATCAGGCCATGCTGAGGCGGCGTCCCACATAGCACAAGCAGAAGTACCTCTAAGTAGAGGATACAACTATGTACTGGGTTCAGAAGCAAAGTGGAGCTAGCCAGGTCTGGGCTTCAAGCCTGGCTCCACCAGCAATTAATTAGCTGACGTCCTTGGACAAGAGAATTAACCTGTCAGTGTGGAAGGAAGGAATGAAAAGCTAAAGCCTTCAAAGCAGGAGTAACCAGAAATGAGCTCCCATGCCCCACTTTGCTCATAGAAATTATGGTTGACACAGCCAATACTGTGGAGAGGGGAGGGCCACAGCAGTGACGATCTTGCCACCTGAAACAAAGTCCAAGGGTTTTACCCCAAAATAAAGCTAAGCTTCTGACATGCATCCCCTTCACCTGATTTATGTCGAGAAATCCCTTCCACGTGGAATTCCAGCTGGTCCCCAGGCCCATGAGCACAACTCCAGCGGCTTCTGGGAGAGCCCCAGGCCACTGCTACGTGTGCCACACGCTGCTCAGAGCAGCCCACGTCGCTGAGGAGCTGAAGAACCGGGGCTGTGCACCGTGGGGGCCTTGACCTTGGAAAGGACACAGGCAGCGAGAAGGAGGAGAAGCTGGGTGGGCGGAGCTTGCCCTTCATGGCCCAGCAGGCTCAGGGCTCCCCTAGGAGCCTGGGGCCAAGCGCCCAGGTTCAGAAACCAGTCCCACACTCACCAGCAAGCCACCAAACCTCCTTGGGCCTCAGTGTCTTCCTCTGTGGAGTGGCGTCCTAGCACCTGAGCCCGGCGCCCTCCTATGTATTAAATCATGTCACTTTGGGTGGCACCCAGTGGACACAGAGCTGGCTCTTCAAGCCGGTCTTCCCTTTCCATCATCCGGCCCCATTACCTGCATCCTAACCAACCACCAGTAGAAACACCAGAGGACAGGGCCTGAAGCCAGTGGTCAGGTCTGGGCCCAGGCGAACCTAAGAGGTGGTGGTGGTCATGCAGCTGGCAGAGGGACTGCCAAGAATCGAGCCTCTTGCCCAGCAGCACCTGCCTGGGGCGAGGACCTGGGGGCGGACTGGCTCGGAAGAAAAGCCACAGATAATCACAGTTCCATCGCACCGGAGACAGAAACGGAGGGAGAAAAAATAAATGCACACGTTTTCTGAGCGTTGACAGCTTTTGTTTCATTTTGGTTTGAACACTAAGATTTATTTCAAACGGCACACAGACGGGCTGCGGAGCGGGGTGTCTGGGCCCCGAGGTCTCTGGAGAGACGGGACCCCACCCGCAGCAGCTGCCGGGGGGGAAAAGAGGACCCTCGCCAGGCAGCACGCGGAGCCCCGGGCGGCGCGCATGCGCGGCGAGCCCGGCGGGCGGGGCGGGCGGGGCGGGCGCCGGGAACTCAACTAGGGGACACAGCAGCTTCAGGAACACTGGTGACGCCACCGGACTTGCCGAAACCAGGCTCTTTGGAAAACAACCTAACCCTCGGGAGCACACCTCTTGGCTTAGGTCTCTCCTCTGGATTTCCCTTTGCTTTTCAAAAGTTTAAAAACAAAAACGGAAAAAAACACACATTTTTCGGGAAAAGTGTTCTTCACACGCCCAGAGGGCTGCAGCGGCCGCCGCCCTCACTGGACTCGCTCGGTGAAGTTCTCGGGGAAGACGCCCCGGCACTGCTCCAGCTCCTTGTGCTGGTTCCAGTCGCTCTCCTTCACGCCCATGAGCCAGCCTTCATCCTGCGGGGAAGGTCATCCAGGTCGCACAGGGATGGGGGAAGAGGCACGTGGACTCTACAGGTGTTCATCTCGCTTGGGACACCCTGGGAGAATGTCCTCTCCATCTGCCGGTTCATTCCCTCTAACCTGTCAGCCCGCCTTGAAGCATGCCTCGAAGCACGCCTCCTCCAGGCAGCCCTCCCTGCCACTCCCGCGGGACCCAAATGACCGACTCCAGGAACCATGCCGCCCCTCAGCGGGCAACTACGGCTGTCACTGGGGAAATCTCGCCCCTCTAGGAAGGTAGTCTGACTGCTGCACTGGGCTCATGTGTCTCAGCAGCTCCCTCAGTCCCAGGCCAAGGAGCCTCCCACCGTCCGGTGCCTACAGAGGACACGTGCCCGAGGAGCACATCAGCTGTCCTTCCAGTCTTCGACACACTATTCCAGGACATTCTGCTGAGCACTGACCAGTGAAAGGCTTCTAGAGTGGCCTGAAGCCGCCCCACCCTGCCCTCCAACCTGAACTTGGCCTTTGCTCCATACTGACCCCCCATAGGAGTCACCTACCCCAGCCATCACAACCTCTCCGGCCAGACCCTGACCCCCAGGCCTGCAGTGACCCTACACCCTGCCATGGCTGAGGCCATCGCTGCCCCTACAGCTGGGCCATGCCTGGGACCCCCTGGGTCTTTGTTATTTCACTCGTGTCATCACCTGCCTTGTCACAGACCCTATGGATGTCCCATCTGAGCCACTGCCTCCCACCCCAGATGACCCCCACTGTGGGCCAGGGGCCAGGATTCTGCCTTTTTTATTTTTAAACATTGGCCCTGAACTAACATCTGTTGCCAATCTTTTTTTCTTCCTCTTCTCCCCAAAGCCTCCCAGTACATAATTGGATATTCTAGTTG
The DNA here is from genome assembly GCF_041296265.1 of Equus caballus. Classification (NCBI taxonomy): domain Eukaryota; kingdom Metazoa; phylum Chordata; class Mammalia; order Perissodactyla; family Equidae; genus Equus; species Equus caballus. Next base: position 4,445,449 of record NC_091701.1, on the reverse strand, counting down.
TGGGTCCTTCTGGCTCTGGCATGTGGGACACTGCCTCAGCATGGCTTGATGAGTGGTGCTAGATCTGGGCCCAGGATCCAAACTGGGAAAACCCTGGGCTGCCAAAGCAGAGCACCCAAACTTAGCCACTCGGCCACGGGGCCAGCCCCTGCGATTCTGCTTCTGAAAATCCCACCCAGCCCGGGGCTGGCCCACCGAGAAGATCAGTGGGGACCTAGAGGTTTAGGCAAATTGGCCGATTCAGCAGCAGGGCCAGGAAAGCCTGTTACTCAAACCTCCCAGCCCACTGTGGCCTCAGGAAGTACCTGGGGTCCTCAAGTCCCAGCCTAAGACCCCCATCCCAGGTTGGCCCCCTCCCAGACCCAGACTCAGCCACGCCAACAGTCAAACCACAGGGGTGTGCTGATGGGTAAGTGGGCCCTCTGAAAGCAGAAAGAGCCCAGCCAGGACCCCAGGCACTGTGGGTGTCACCTGGGCATCAGCATGGGCACCCTGACCACACTGACACTCCACAAAGGCTCACTCGACACCCACAGTGAGGCTCCTGCTGAGGGGTGGCAGCTACCTGCATAAAGCAGCTGTGCAAACCCAGGAGGGCCCTTCTGCCTCGCTTGGCACCAGCCCCAGGCCCAGCAGGAGGCCCTCTGAGGACATTAACCAACGAGGAGAAGCTACAGCAGGAAGAAAAGGGTCTGGAAGGCATCTGGGGTGAGTAACAGCTGGAAACACAGCTAGGGGCGTTCAGGGTCCTGCCAGAGGCCACACGCTGTCCCTGTGGGTCCTCTGTGCACAGGGGCAGGGTCAGCCTGGAGGGCGAGGCTTGCAGGGCCAGTGTGAGCTCAACGTGAGCGGCGGAGCAGGCCCCTTGGCGGAGGGTTCATGAGGGGCAGCCAGGGATCCTGTCCTGGGAGGGAGGCTGGGGGCGGCAGGGAAAGGAGAAGGGGAGAAAGAAACGTTGATGAAAGAAAGCAGACAACGCTGGAGGAAAGGAGGGAGAGGGAAGCAGTGCAGACAGAGTTCTAGGAAGAAAGAAAATGAGAGACTGAGAGGGAGACAGGCAGGAGAGCCCAAAAGAAGGCGAAATGTGGCAGGGGAGACAGGCCAAAGGGGCAGGAGAGATGGGAGGGGCCAGGCAAGAGAAAGAGGAGCACAGAGGGAGGGAGGGAGGGAGGCGGGAAGGGGCAGGCAGACCCTGGTCCCTGCCGTGGGGCTCTGCTGCCCCCTGCTGGCCACTCACCACCACAGCAGGCCCAGCCCCAAGCCAGGGCCTCACCTGCTCCTCGGGGTTCTGGAAGGGGATCACCAGCACCACATCACCAGCCTTGAGCTGCAGCTCGTCTGTGTCAGTGGCCGTGTAGTCATGCTGGGCCTGCACCTGCAGAGGTTGGGGAGAGTTTGACACCCTTCCCTCAAAGGCCCCGGGTCCCACCTGCGGGCCTTGTGGCTCTGGGGTGATGCACCGACATGGTGACCAGGAGCCTGTGACAGCAGCAGGACTAGGGCTCAGATGCCACCTGGCCAACTGGGTAGCAGGGGTAGTAGGGGCAGGCCAACTTGGGGCCAAGACCTGGCCTCTGGGGTTCAGGGTCCCCATCTGAGGCACCAGGGGACGGTGGCAGACAGCAGCTGTGGGGTCTGCTGGCCTGGGCTCACCTTGAACATGAACCCCGGGGGCAGGTCCACACGCCCAGCCGCACTGCCGCCCTCCACGGTACCGTTCACAGCTGCAGAGAAGGTTTCCACCACGACAGCAGGCAGAGAGCTCTGGGGAGGAAGCACAGGTCAGCGTGGGGCGGTGGGCCCAGGGGGTGGCAGGGCCCCGAGGGCAGGGAAAGGGGTGTCTGTGCTGGTTCCTCGACAGGAACCACGACCTGGACCAGCACAGAGCAAGGAGTGCAGGCGAGAATCAGGGCTGGGAGCCGCGGGCGGGAGGACGGATGGACGGACAGACAGCAGGGAGGAAAAGACAGGGCCTCGGTCCCTGTCGTCTTACGGAGGCTGCTTCACTTGCTGCCGTCTCCCGGGGCTCCTGGGCTCCAGCTGCAGGTTGAGTCCCACCCGCCACCTCCGAGGCCTCCGATGGCTGCAACATAAATGCCAGCATGGGTCAGACAGAAGACGCGCGCCACGACCGGGACAGAGGAAGGGGCCACGGAGGGCGGCACCCTGAGTAGCAAGAGCTGGCCGGTGCCTCCACACAGGTCAGGGAGCCCCTGGAGGAAAGGCAGGTCCCGGGCTGGGGACGCAGCTGCAGAGGGTGCTGGCAGGCACGAGATTGCAGAGTGACCTGCCGCTGAGAAGCCCAACACAGGCCCCTGGGTGCCTCCCGGCCCTCGCTCACAGGCCATGCCCTCTACGCCCAAGACCTGGCCAAGCCTCAGCTTCCTCCCACCCGACCAGCCGGGCCCGCCCCTCACAGGTTGGCAGGGGTCTGCTGAGTCAGCACGTGCCCGTCCCAGCCAGAACACAACTCAGGACAGGCCAGAGCAGCCTTTGCCCAGCCCTGGATGCCTGCTCCCCAAGGAGGGAGCAGCACAGCGCCAGGCACGATGGTGGGGCACAGGCAAGGCAGAGTGGACGCTGCCGGCCTCAGTCAGGCTGACCTCAGCCAGCACCAAAACTCGGCCACCTCCGAGCTCCGGGAGCAGGCACTCAGCCTTCCTAGCCCCCATTTCCTCATCTGTAAAAGGGGGAAATGTGTCTGTTAGGGTGAAGATTAAAGGAGAAAATTCTGGAAAGTAGGTGCTCTAAACGCTCTTCCCTCCCACAGCAGGGGCTGGGGTGGGGCTGGCAGGTGGGAAAGGGGCTGATCTGACCCCAGCCACCCCTAGCATGAGCGACAAGCCCCATCCTAGGCCCTCCTGGCTCACGGACCTGGCCTCACCCCCAGGCCCATAGTGCCCTTGTCCATCCTGTGCCCCCTCCTCTGGGCTCACCCTTCATGCTACACCCTCAGAAACCAGGGACAAATGAGGGGCAGGCAGGTGGGCACTTACTTGGGCAGGCCCCAGCTCGGCCGTCTGGCTGGGCCAGGCCACAGCAAAGGTGCCCTCGGCAGCACTGGGCTCCCTGGAAGGCAGGCCGCCCGCTGGACTCTCTGTGGGCTAGTGATGGGCCGGGGAGAGCAGGGCGGGGGCGGAGGTGGGGAGAAGGTGTTGACAGGGGCACGAGACAAGAGAAGACTGTCATGAGCCACCCAGCGCTGACAAAGGGGAGTGAGGGGTGCCTGTGGCACACAGCCTGGCCGAGCCCAGGAGGGGCAGACGCAGACCCCTGAAGAGACGCCCACTCCCATCTCCTCACTCCTTCCACTGCCAAGGGGATGGACAGGCGCAAATGTGCCACCCGCAGCTCAGCACAGCGACGTCCATTCGGCAAATGGCTCTGCTTGCTCACCCCAGGCTTTCTCTGGCCTCCTCCAGAGAGAAACTCTATTGTGGAGCTTTCTCCTCCGAGCTCCCAGGATCTTGGGCTGCTGACACCTGCACACCAGTGCCCCCACTCCTGCAGGAGCTGTGTCACCAGTCATTGGGCAAGTCCCATGCCCTCCCTGAGCCACTCTGTCAAGCCACCAGGTGACGCCGACACGTGCCGGGCAGGCCCTGCTCACAGAAGGGCCCCTGACCTCACCCTGCCTCTCCTGCCCGTCACGTCATCCCTCCATCCCTCCTCTGTCCCACCAGCTCCAGATGCCACTGCCCTGCGGGGCCCCTGATGACAGAAGGCTCCTCCAGGGCAAGGCCCCTCCCCTCTGCGGCCCTCCTAACCCACAGGCCTCGGCCCAGCAGGAGGCACCTTCTCCAGCCTGGATGGCAGCTGGTCACTGTCTAGGGCCACTCACAGGCCCTGACAACTGGCCCAACCATGGAGGTCCCTCTTCTCAGGCTAAACCAAGGAGCCCCTTTCCATGGAGCCTGGCTGAGGGCTCTGTGTCTCCACGGGGGCACGAAGCAGCCGATCAGCTGGAGACGAGGCAGCTGCGCCAGCTCCCTGTGCGTGTGAGCACGGGCCCGAGCATGTGTGTGCGTGCACCTGTGAACCGTCAAGGTGCAGGACGAGGCGTGGCGGGCCCAGCACACACAGGAGAGCAGCTCCCCCCCGGGGGTGGCCACAGAGCACACACGGCTTACCTCCCAGAGGTCCCAGGGAATTGGCTGAGCGCAGCAGAGGGGAGAAGGACAGAGTTAGCACAGAGGTTAGAGACGGCAGTGGGCAAGCATTCCCCAGGGCCACCACCCCACGCCCGCCCCAGGGCCCTGGAGCCCGGCAGACACGGAGCTGGGCTCTGAGGTCTGCGAGGGCCAAGTCCTGGACACGTCTCAGGGGGCTGAGACCCCAGGCAGAGGAGCACCCAAGCACGGGGTGCTGCCAGGAGAGGGGCAGGCGCTGAGACAGACCGCCAGCTGCCAGGCAAGTGTTCAGCTGGCCCCGCCTCAGGGTCCTCTCACTGGCCTGGGTCTGCTCTCTCGCCTTCCCATGGTCAGGCAGGACTGGAGGAGGTGACAAGAGCCATGGGCCAGGGTATGAGTGGGAGGACAGCCTGGTGACCCCAGGACTCCCAAAGGCCTAGGCCTACAGAGGCCCACGTGGCCAGCGGGCAGACATGAGCCCAGGGCTGGTGGGCTCAGACCAACCTGACCAGAGGGCGTGGGCGCCTTCACGGGACTCGCCACAGGCGGGAGGGGGTCAAAGTCCAGGTCCAGCAGACTGGCCTGCTCCGAGAAGGGGCCCGGGGCCTCAAACTTGGCGGCAGCAGCAGAGGAGGAAGGCAGTTAGTGACAGGTAGGGACCGTCGACACAGGCACACACAGCGGGCACTTGCACTCAGGGACACGTCCAGCCCTCACACGAAGGGGTGCTGCCCACGCCGCACACCCTGGCACAAGCCTGCACCACACAGGACGAGGCCTGGAGCCCACCTCAGACATCGGCCACAACTGCCGCCCGACCAGAGCCAAGCCCCCAATCCCCCCGTCTCGTTCTGCAGGCAGACTCAGGCTGCCCTGTGCCTGCGCTTCCTCTCGGCTCCCTGGGCCCACAGCAGCCCCACCTCATCCCTCCCCCAGATGTAGCACAGCTACAGCCGGCTGGACAAGACAACCTGTGGTCCCCCCGACCTGGAGGGCCTCTAGGACAGGCACAGGCCTCCCCTCACTGCCCCATACGAACAGGTCACCCTATGGTGACAGCTACCCACCAGTCAGCTCCAGGGAGCGAGGCCAGGGCTGAGGCAGCACACGTTGCCTAGGGGCCCAATCTTAAACGTGGGGGTCCCCAGCACCTGGGGTACCCATGTTCAAACTGCAGATCCTGCCCCCACCAGCAGAGAGTCCCACTCAGTGTGTCTGAGTGCAGGCCAGGAATGTGCACGCAGCAGGTATGGCCCCAGGAGGCTGGGAGGGGGCCCCGTTCACGTTGTGAGAAACCAGCCCCACCGTAAGCCATGCCAGACAATTGTGGGAAAAAAGGGTCTTTCCCAGAGCCGCTCACAAGGCTGTCAGGCTGGGTCCACAGGGGACATGCTGCCCTCACAGGAGGAGGGCCTTGCTCAACTGCTGCAGCCTTCATGTTGGACGCAGCTTTCCCTTTGGAGGCCATGGAGGACTTTGCCCAGGTCCTAGAGGACAGAGCTGGCTTGGCCCCGGGGCCTCCTCCCCACCCTCCTGCAGCACTGGCAGGCACAACCCCACAAGCCCAGGCGACCCCAGCTTCCGGGCACCCAGCGCTGACAGCAAGCACCCTCCAGCCTGCCTCCACCAGAGCCTCCATAAAGAAGGACCCGAGAGCTGAGAGCGTGGGGAGGAGCTCCCCAGAGAGGCCTTCATAGCTGAGCTGCAGCCTACGGGGAGAGACCAGACCTTCGCCCTGAGAAGGCTTGGTGCCAGCCATCCCGCAGCTCGAGGCAAGGCCTCCATGCCGGCCAAGTGCACTCACTTTCCAGACAGGGGACCCCAGGCCCTGAGCCCCTGCCCCAGGCTCACCCCCAGCTCTGACTTTCCTTTACTTTGAGCCCTGTCCCATGAGCCTGGGGGAGGGAGGTCACTGCTCAATCCCCACAGCCGTGCCGTCTCAAAATCACTGAGTGCTCAGGACACCATGAGTGCACGGCCTCCAGGTGCCCTCCCCCCAGGTGGTGGGCAGCACTTCTCTCCTCCAGGTAGCCCCACCATTCGCCCCTTCTCAGAAGTCACCCAAGTCCAGACAGCCGCCCGTCATGCTCCAAGTGGACAGGGTCACCAGGCCAAAAGACAGGCTGTATCATCCCTGCCCCTCCTCCCAGGCCAGCCTCCCCACCCTGCAGGACAGGGACTGTCCTTCGGCACAGGACACAGGCTACTCACCACGACCTAGCAGAGCAGTGGTGTTAGCACAGCATCATGGCAGGGGACCAGCCCACCCCGGCCCCAGGCAGCAGCACCCACAGGGCACACTCCCGCCCTCGCCAGGCAGAGACCCAGTTCCCTGAACAAGTGGAGGAGGCAGCAGGGGAAGCATGCAGTGAGCATGGAGGGGCACACCCAGTGCGCGCGGTCTGGCTGAGGTCAGGCCCGCAGGTTCCTCCCCCGTTAACTGGGGACAACCGCCTCTGAGAGGATGGCTGAAAACCCAACCAGGTCGTGTAGGTAAGTGGCTGACACCGTTCCCTGCTCAGTGTTCACTCGCTCTTGGTCACCCCATCTCCCTCGTGTGCAACCTCACCAGCCAGCAAGCATCCCAGTAGCAAGCTGCCCTGGAGGTCCCTCTCCCCGCTCCCCCCACCCCGGCTCCAGGAGCACCTCGGCCAGCCTCGGCCACCTTCTACAGAGAGGGGCTCCTGCACCTCCAGCCCTGGGCCAGGGCTTCCCCGCTCTGCCCACCTAGCGCCTGTATTCAAAGTTCCTAGTTCTAACCTGAAGTCCTCCCTGGGGGCTTGAAGCCCCTCGCCCCTAGGCCCCTTAGCAGAGACCACTGTCCTCAGTTCCCAGCTACCTCTCCATCCACACTCACCCCTCTCGCCCGGCCCCTCACCTCCAGGCCTCAGGGCTTGTGCAAAGGAGCCTGTGGGAGGCAGAGCCCAGAGACCAGGCAGTGCTCCAACACCGGCCCACGTGGGATTAGCCTGGGAGCAGCCAGTCACAAGAGGCGAGACCCCACATGGAAAGGGCCCTGGCTGTGAGGCCTGGACACCAGGCTCCGAATGTCTAGCACACTGTGGCCCCTGCAAGCTGAGCAGACAGTGTGCAGCCCACTCCAGTGCTCCCATGGTCACCTTCCCTGCTTGGCCCTCCTTCTGTCCATCTGTAACAGGCATTACATGCCTTCTTAGGGCATTTACAAGCAGCAGCTCTGCTCTGCAGCCCAGCCACCACCCCACATCCAAGGGCTGCCAGGAGCTCTGGGAACTAAAGTCTAGGTGCCTTGGCCAGACCTTCCAGGACCTTCCCAGCTGCCCCTGCTGCCTGCTCTCACTGCCTCCCACAGCGGCACCCTCCCAGCACACAGAACTCCCAGAAGTCCCTAAGCCCTTCTCTCACCCCTCCTGGGCTACGTACAAGCTGCTGTCTCTGGCTAAAGCACTGTGTCTGCTCGTAGCCGCCTGCTCCAGGAAGCCTTCCCTGACTGGCCCAGGTCCTCCGTGTTCACTGCCCCTTTCGACCAGAACATCAATGGAACCGCGAGGCCATTGCGGAGCTGTCTGTCTCCACTAGAACGGTTCACCTGTGTGCCTGCGTCTGGCCACAGTACATGCTCAGAGATGGATGAGGAATGATGGAGGAAGGGATGGATGGATGAGCGAGAGGGAGGCTCAGGGTCAATCTCTCCAGCCAGCTTCTTGGCTCTTGAGGCAGAGGCCCAGGGCGTGGGATGAAGAGGGAAGGCCATGCACGCCTGAGAGAGCAAGAGGAGGGAAGAGAGCTGGGCCGCGGCGGCCGCGGCTGACCTGGGAGGGGGTGGTCACGCTGATCTCAGGGACAAACGTGTCGTCAAACAGGCTGAGGATCTGTTCCTGCTTGACCTCCTTGGACGGGGTGTGTTTGGGAGGCGGAGGGACTGGTGGGCCTTTCCGGAGCTGTGGGTCGGCAGCGGGTGAGGGGGCCGTGTGGGGAGGCACAGCAGAGCGTCGGGGATGGGGACAGACAGACAGAGACAAAGCCACAGTTAGTCACACCCAGGCCACAGCCCCACCCAGGCAACCGAGAAAGACAGAGCAGGAAGAGTCACTGCTCCCCAAGATACAGACGCCAGGACCCCACGGCCACCCTGGGGGAGAGTGAGGCAGGGCATCCAGGAACGCTGTGCAGAGAGGAGAAAGGAGGGGGAGGGGAGAAAGGAGGGGGAGGAGAGATGATGGGAGGGGAAGAAGAGAGAAAAGAAAAAGAGAGCAGTAGAGAAGAGGGAGAAAGCAGGGAGCAGCCGCCCAGGCCACCCAGGGCCGCTGTCGGAGGGTCTGGGCTCCTGCCCACCCAGGTGAGAAGCTGGAGAGAGAAACGTGGTGGAGAAACAGCCCGGGTGCCCGGCCCGCCCTCCAGCCCTACTTTCCTGAGCCCAGACCCCTCTCTTCACCTCCTGCAGGAGGCCCCCGTCAGCCTCTGCTGTCACATGTGGAGGCCGTCACATGTCAGGGCCGGCATGGAGCCAGCAGAGACCCAGGAAGAGGGTCACACGTCTGCCCGTGTGGGGGGACCTCAGGCATGTCACGCAACCCCCCGAGCGTGGGTTTCCTCACTTGTCAGCTGGAGCGATGGCAGCACCTGCCTCAGGGGGCTGTGAGGATCCAGTGAATGAAAACACGGACAGCGCGGGCACAGTGGCCAGCCCAGATAAGCGCTATTCAAGTGTGGGCTCTCATCACGGCTCTTAACATCATCATCCTAATCAGCGTGGGCCGGGTGATGGCCTAAAACCAACAGAGCCACTGCCAGCAGCAGACGCTGGGGAGAGACTAACAGGGCTGACAGGCCAACAGAGGCCACCCTCCTCCCTCCCTTTCCAGCTCCTGGGGATGCTGTGGAAACCTGGAGAAAGCTGGGGGCACAGGGCCTGGCTTCTCCAGGAGGGGCAGTCCAGAAGCACAGAGCCTGCGCCCCCTTGTTCACTTCACAGTCTCCTCACTGAGCCCTTTCCCTTGCTGCCCCTTTAAAGATCCTGCAGGGCCCCATGCAAGGGAGACGGCCAGGAGGAGAGAAAGGCAGTCACCTCCGCAGACTCTAGATGCTGGGAGCTCAGGGCCCAGAGCCTGTGTCTCAGGAGCGAAGGAACATGGAGACAGCAAAGTACCCCGCAGGCCAGGGAGAGAGGGAAGGGAGGGCACTGCGCTGGGGGAGGAGGACGCACAGTCACAGATGCCCCGGAAGGAGGCCAAGGCCACCAAGATGAGCCTGGGCCGGGCAAGGCATGAGTGAGGCCAGGGTCCAGACCCAGGCAGAGGACAGAGGACTGGGGAGCAAAGCAGGAGGAAGAGACGGAGGACGAGGAGACAGGCCCTGGGACGGGGTGCCTACCTGAGACGGGGACTTAGGGAGGGCGGCCCCGGGTGTGGCCACACTGGCTGGCTCGGGCTCGTGGTTGACTCTGATCTCGGGGGTGGCGGCAGGGGAGCCATCTGGCGGAGGTGAAGGGCTCTTGTTCCCTTTGGCAGGGGCATTGTCGCTGTGGAGGCAAGACAGGACAGGGAGCCTGATGGAGGAAGGCCACAGTGTAGGAGAGGGAATGTGTAAATACACAGGTGTGCGTGTGACGCACTGTGCACGTGCAGATGCCCCACGATCCATGTGTGAAAATGTGTGTGCACATGTGTATGAGCTTGTGTCCATGTAGATCAATGTGGGAGACTGCGGGTGGACGTGTGTCCACAGATTCACTGTGAGAATGGGATGTCCACGTATGCATGAGTGTGGGTCCTTGTGCATCCACGTGTGAACAGCACGTCGGTGTGCATGAGGATGGGTTGAAATGAAAGGAGGTAGGCAGGAGACCACAGGTGGTCGCAGCAGGGGCCTGCCCTGGAGAAAGGGCCGGTCTGCGGTGCCCAGGGGAGCAGCCCCCTGAGGCCAGCCCAGCGCCCACAGACCTCTTGGGGCCCCACCCTCCCCTCACTCAGAGGCCGAGCTCCAGAGCGGGAGAAAGCCAAACCTCCTAGAGGCAGAGAGTCTCCTCCCAGACATCACACAACAGCCCTGTGCCCAGGGCGGGCCCCAAGGCTCAGCCAGACCACAAAGGCCTCTGGGGGGGGCGTCCCCCACCTCACAGCCCTGCCCCGGGGCTGCCACCCCCATCCAGACCAGGCCTCACTGTCTCACCAGTGCTCTCACAGGCCCTGCAGGGAAGGCGCCCGGGAGACCCGCCGGCAGGGTGTGAGGGAGGGCGCCAGCCACCGTGGGGGTGGTCGCCAGACGAGAGTCTGGCGGCCTCCAGGCCAGACGGTTCAGGACCAAAAACAAGGGCGAATGTGTGCATAACCCGCCCCGTGGGTACAACGGGAGCAGAAAATAAAAACCTGTATTTGTACCTGCACCAAGAAACACTAGGCCAGGCACTGGCTGAGACTAGCTGCTAGCCACAGGCGGCTGCTCAAATTTACACCTAAATTAAATGAAATTAAAAATTCAGCTCCTCAGGCACACTGGCGACATCTCAAGTCACCTTGACAGTCACCTGAGGTGAGCGGCTACTGTGGTGGACAGGGCAGGTCTGGAAGGAAAGGAAGGGAACCAGTGACCATGTCACCTGGGGTGGGGGGGGGGGTCACACGATGGAACAGACGTGTGAGCGATATCCATAGTACCTTCTTGTCTTTATTGAATTTATGTTTTCTGGGAATGTACTTGCCTTGCGTCACTTAACAACAGGAATATGTTCAGAGAAACGTGTCGGTGGGCGATCTCGTGCCACAGAGCACGCTTGCACACACCTAGATGGCACAGCCCACTGCACACCTAGACCGTGCGGCACTAATGCTACGGGGCCTCATCACACGTGCGGGCCATCACTGACTGCCACGTCGTTATGCAGCGTGTGACTGTACACACGAACCTAGTACACACACACGTAAGTTTACAAACCGCCCGTGCTGCAGCCTCTTTCCCTGAGCCTCCCCAGGCCCCTGCTGGCTACATTCTCCACCTGTTAATGCCCCTGGGGCGCAGCCCGGCAGACTCAGTGCTGCACAGGACGTGCTGCCCTGCGCTCGGCTGTCCGGCCGCCCCCATGCCCCCAACAGGCCCTCTACCCCCAACACGCACACGGCACAGCAGCCCGGCCGTAGCCGGCCCTCGGGAAGGCGGGGTTAGTGCGCCCTTGGAGAGGGCTAGGCGCATGCAGGGGCCGGCGGGCCGGGCTGGCCGGGCCGCACAATGCCGCACTCACTGCTGGTACCTGTTCTTCTTTCTGCGCAGCCGGGAGAACAGTTTAGTTTTCTTTCTGTGGGACGGACGGGACGTGGAGGCCTTCATTTGGGGGAAATGCCAGATTCGGGGCTGGCCTGTCCCCTTCCCTCATCAGCAACCCCTCTGCTCAGAGGACAGCAAACGGCCACAACCTCTGCCACCACCCGAGGCCACGAGAGGGCCTGACCCCGAGCGCGGGCCGCCTCCTCCCCAGGGCCTGCTGGCCTCACCACTGCCAGGTGCCCTGGAGCGCTGCCGGCCAACAGAGCACACGAGCCAGCGAGCTGGAGGAGGGCGCTCAGGGGCTCAGAGGACCAGGAAGGAGTGGGTGGCTGGCCAGTGGGGGCTCCCGGGAGAGGAGGTGACTGGGCCACAAAATGGGCCACTATGCTTTCAGGGGGTCACGAGTCTCCACATCCCCACCTCTGCCCTCAGACCAGCCACTGTCCAGCAGGAAGGAGCCTGGCCCACGTGCAGGCCCAGGATGGCCACCACTCACCGCCCTCCTCACCCATCCTGGACGCCCCTTCTGTCCCCTCCAGGCCAGGCAGCTGCAGCGCAGGGGGGCCGGTCCTCCTGGGACCTGGGACCCCGTCCTAGTCTCTAGGCCACCCTCTCCCCAAACCCTGCGCTGTCACCTGCAGGGCCCCTCTCTAGACCACGTTTTATTTTCAGGGGCGAAGAAGAGCAATAACATTCACTGAATACCTTCGCAGCCCTAGGTAGTGCCCCAGCTGCCCCAGCAAGCAGACAATCACCCCCTCTCATAGACAGGAAAGCGAGCTCCCCGGTGCTCCACGCTGAGCGACGCCCGGCCACAGAGGAAACGAAATCTGGACTCGCTCTTGTTTCCCCTGAGCCACAGCCAGGGGGCAAGGCACTTGCCCTCCTCGCTCACAGGCTCCCCTCAGGAAACAGGGATCTCCTGGCAGGGGGAGGGCCCCCACCCCACCCCGAGGCCAGAGCCAGAACAGGAACGAGGACAGCTTTGCGGTGTGCAGAATGCCGCCTTCCAGGGACTGGGACCTCCCAGGAGCAGGAGAGGGAAAAAGTGGCACTACCCCTCTGCTCTAAGAAGATGGCTCACTTCCCAGAAGGCTCCATGTCCGTCAATCATTTAGTCCCCACCCCCCCACCTCCAAGCTGAGCAGGCGCCCTGACTGCTCCTGCCCCACAGATGAGGAAGCCAGGACGGTGATCTGCAGACTGACCTCTTCATGGGACACCCCGGAGCTGTAGGGGGTGCCCTCCGCAAGTCCCCTGAGCACAGGGAGGCAAGCCAGAAAGGCGAATCCCAGAGGGACGCAAGAACAAGCCTCGTCTGACCTTGCATGAGTCAGCGAGCACCAGGCGTCAGCCCCCACCACACCTCCCCACGCCCATGCTGCAGGGCAGTGGGCGCCACATACCTGGGCTGGGCCTTGACCGTGAAAGTGTTGCTGCCGTGCTGTTTCTCCAGGCTGACCAGCACGTCATTGAGGTTCTGGTTGAGCTGCAGAGGGGACAGCAAGCAGGTGGGGGTGGTCTGGAATCCACCACCATCACTTCATCCCTCTGGACCCTAGAGACAGAGCCAGACCCACCCACTGCCCAGAGGGAGGGAGCTGCCAACACGGGGTTTCTCCAACTCGGCTTTACAGTATAACCGTTAAATTAAAATGAAAATAACACGACAGAGGAGTGTAGGCTAATCAGACCCCTTGTTACACCAGATTCTGACAGATAAAGCAGACTTGTTTCAATATGTTAAGCAACATGGTAGAAAAATTAAAAATTGAGAAAATTCTAGGAATCTATTATTTGCCTACAAATTGGGAAACCACCGTCATTCTCTGATACGGAGCTCCCTTGGTCAGGGTAGCCTGAGAACACGTTTACTGTCACAGGGGGGCTGGCTCTGTCCAGGCAAGGAGAATAGGTCTGGGAGCAGGGCGCAGGCCGGGGCTGCACCCATGGGCCCCCCCTCCCGCCCCTGCTCCCAGCCTCCCCAGCACACCCAGCCCCTCCCAGTGGCCCAGACTCTCTGCTTCTTGAGGGTGGGAGCTAGGCGGCTCCTCCCAGAACCCAGAGGGGGCGCTGTGTTCACTAGTATGTGCCAAAGCCCAGCAGGAAGAGGGAGCTCAGCCTGCCACTCCAAGCCTCTGAGCCTGGCCCATCAGGGGGGAGCACGGCGGAGGCCCTGAGGCCCACGGTGACCAGGGCATACCTTACTCATCTCCTTGTGGAAGTTTTCCTCCAGGCCCGCAATGCTCTGAAACGTGTTGACATAGAAACCTACACGGCTGCAGGAGCGGGGGGAAAAGGGCAAAGTGAGCACACAGGTCAGGGTGGACAGCCCAGGAGAGCCACACACGCTGATACACCTCCACTACCACCAGAGACACAAACCCTGAGGGCACGGGGCACCCAGGACAGACACACGTGACACAGCCACGCAGCCTCGAGGGGAGGCCGAGGCTCAGCCCTGCCACCTCTGGCCCTCACCTGTTCCACAGGGATGGCAGCTCCTCCTGCAGATCCACATTCATCTCCTCAAACACCTTCTGGGCTTTGATGAGCTCCTCCTCGGCCTGAGGGGCAGGACAGGTCATCCCCCTCTGCTGAGCCTCTGTCCCAGCCAGCCCAGGCCCACCCCCAAGACCTGTGCCACCCAACCTCCCTCTCTGGGACCAGGACTCTTGGCAAGATGGAGGCTGAACTGGATGTGGACGCCCAGGGAAGAGCCCTCAAACAGCCCCTCAGGCCCTTGCAGCCAGGCCAGTGGGGGCTGTTCCAAGAAGGGGAGAGCAGAGCAGCCATGGCAAGAGGGAGACCCCCCCATCTGGCCCAAGTAGGCCACAGGGGAGGCAAGGGATGAACAGGGCACAACAAGAAGGCAAGAGACAAGGGGCCTGGGGGGCTGGGGCACAGTAGGGGCACAGAGGCAGACCCAGAGCCAGTCAGGTGGGGGCCCTGCCCGCTCCCCCGGGAACCCCTCTCCAGCTAAGTGTCAGCCTGCTGCCTAGCTCTCCGGGCCTTGCTGTCCCCTCCTGAGGATTCCTTTCCCCTTTCTCAAGGCGGCTCCTACTCAGCCTCAGCCACCAACCTGCATTTCACCTCCCTGGGAGAGGCTTTCCTTCCCCCCCTCACCTCCCCCCACCCCTCTCTCCTCTGTGACCTGTCCCCACCCAGGCAGAGGGCAGGGCCAGGGAGGAGGGAGCTGGGCTGCTGGGCAAGGTGCCTGTGCCCTCCCTGAAGGCCTTCCCCAGGGCAGGCCCTGTGCCCTCCAGGCCTGCTCGCACCCACCAGGTGGTGGCGCTAAGGCCCCATCACAGAGCAGAAGGACAGAGGGAGCAGCAGGCACCCCCCTCTCTGAAGGTGGAGGGAGGGCCAAGGGGAGGCTAGGGTGAGTCACAGGCCCCTCCAGAGAAGGGGCTAGCTCCTTCTGGACAGCGCTGCTGGAAACAGTGACTCAGGGGGGTGACTTGGATTCAGGGTCTGAGTCACAGCCCTGGAACGTGGCAGCTCCGCCCAGGAGAACACTTCCCCCCAGCAGCCTCACGTTCTCAGGCCTTCTGGCAAAGGCAGCCAACCGGCCTGACGGCCAGACTCTCACAAAGCCAGGATTTCTGCAAGCCCACCCAGCTGTCCCATCCCGCTTCAGGCACCAGATCAGCCCAAGTCAGCCCCTCCCCTGCTGGGCAACGACCCCCCCCACCTCCCCCGCCCCACCCCCGGGCTGAGCTGTGGTGACTTGGGGGTGCAACTAGAGGAGAGAGGGGCCACCATCGTTCCTGACTATACAATTACCTTCAGGTTGTTGGAACCTGCTAGAGTGGGCATGAGCTCCTTGCCTAACTTTTTAAAATCTAATTTAACAATTAAAGGTAGAATAGGAAAACAAAAATGTCTCTAAACATGCATGCCTTAGGCCACTCCTGGAATAGCCCAGATCTGGTGTGACCTCTGAGCCATGGCCAGGCCATCCCTGCCCTACTCCTCTGAGCACCCCAGTGCCTGAGCGGGGGCTGCTCACAATGGCTTGTAGAACCCACAAAATGAGCGACCCCACAGGACCAGCCTCAAGCGCCTCGCACTCTTATACACGCCTCCCACTCCACTGCAGAGTCTGGCTCAAATCCCGTGTCCCCCCACTCCACCTTGACCACCCCAGCTCCTATACCCGCAGAGACCACCTCTCCGTGAGCATTCAGCTGCCACCCCGCCACCCTGGTCCCAGCTCCCCAAATGAACAATCATGACAGTGAGAGTGTTGACGGCACAGCTGCTCACTGCTGTGCGCCAAGCCCTGTTCACACGTCCCAGCAACAGCAATGCTGCAAAAAACAGAGCAGCTCCGTGTTAGAGTTCCTGGAAGTCAGGGCTGGAGTCTTTTATTCCCTTTGGGTCACAGTCCTCCTCTTCCAGCTCTTTCAGAAGCACGTGGCCGGGGGGGAAGAGCTGTCCACTGCGGGGAGCATTTGCAGCCCCAGTGGCTCTGCTGCATGCTTCTGGCACAGAGCGCAGACCCAGAATGACCTGCTCCTCAGGCAGCAGGGCCCCAGGGGCCTGCAGGCAGGTTTTGGGAGACTGGAGCAAGTGTGGAAAGCAGCTCAGAACTAGCCCAGGGGACACCTGGAGCTGGTCAGCCCTAGAGAGCACAGCCTCACAAGGCTGCACTGTCTCCCCAAAGGTAAGTCAGCCAGCAGGGCCCCAAGTGGCCCAGCTCATAGCCAGCCAGCTGCCCACAGGAACTCTGAAGGCTCCCCAGCTTCCAGCAGGCATGTGGCAGGTGGGGGCAGAAGGAAGTCACGCTCAAATAAAAATTGGATCCAAGTGGGAAAGCCAACTCGGCTGAAAGGCCAAACATCTGCAGCCTGACGTCCGAAGACGAGGTTGTAAGCCTTGGCCTCCCTGCCCTCCCCGGGACGGGGGCCTCCAGCAGGATACCCCGGGCCCAAAAGCAACTGCAGAGACCACCCTAGGCCACACAGTCTCCCAGGGGCTTCTCCCACCCAACAAAAATGTTCACCTGGCCTCCTGCCAAACCCATTTCAGAAAAATTATGCAGAAACCCTGACTGTGGGTCAGCAACCCCATTCGCCCTCCAGCCAGAAGTCCTGAGCTCTGCAGGCAGGACAGGCCCACTCCAGCCCTCGCTCCTCTTCCACCTCCTGCAGCAGAGGAGGATGTGCACCTATCGACGGCTAGGCCACCTTCCCCAGACCCTGAAGATCCAGGGCCACCTGACCTCAGGGTGAGGCTGTCAACAGTTCAGTGCCTCCAAAGTCAGCCCACAGCTTTGGCCTAAAAGAAATCAGGCAGCAGGTCAGGTAAGAAATTGGGCCATGAGCCCTGCTGAGCCCAGAGCTCTCCACATCACTGGCATTCAACATATGTGGGTTGAAGATGATGAAATCAGGAGGTGGTCCAGAGAAAACGCGGCAGCTGCCCAGAGGGAAACCCAACCTCCTGGGTCGGGCGTCTGTCACTCCCTCCCACCCTGGGATCATGAAGGGGCGCTAGAGTCATGTCAGTTTCACTGCCGAGAAATCCACAAGGCTGTCTCTCCCAGGCACTGTATCCAGCAGTCCCTGGTCACACCCTGCTCACCCAGGACCTGGCCCATGCTAAGGGCAGGGGCTGAGAAGAGTGAAGGATGGCCAGGGTAGCAGGATCATTCAGGAGTTTTGTACAAAGAGCCTCCTGTGGAAGCCTTCCAGGACCACTGTGGTTTGGACTCTTTGCCCTCCATGAAACTCACAAAGAGCCGACCCTCTAGGCCCCAGGTGTCAGCATCCCAGCCAGACTGAAAGGCCTCCCAGTGTCCCCTCCAGGGGCCCACAAGTCCCAGGGATCCCCATGAGTCTGGCCAGCTGTGGCAGGAGCACCCACATGGAGCCCCAAGCCAGGGAGCTAGGATAATAACGAATGACCCAGGGCTTGAGTCAAGCAAGCCCAAGCTCAGCCACTAGGCGGCTCTGGGAGCCGGGGCAGGACATTGTGCTTCTGTGGGCAACTTTGTCTCCTCAGTAAATTCAGGATAGCCTCACAGTTCTTATGAGGGCTGAAGGACAAGCACGCCAGGACAGGAGCCTTAGTGACATCATGTCCCTCCTGGTAGGAGCCTCACAGAGGATAAGCGGCTCCGAGGCTTTCCTGAGTTCCTGGAGGCTAGGATTTCAGTGTCTCAGGACTACAGAGACCCAGGTCAACCAGTGCCCCAGCCTCTCTCTGCCTCATACATTTGACCTCAGGTCTCCCAGCAGACGCATCTGAAACAGCCCTGCCTCCCAACCCGGGAAAGGGGCTGAGCCCTCCCCCACCCAGGGGCAGTGCAGGGCAGCTGGGCAGACAGGCGCCCAGCGCCAAGGACAGGACAAGAGACCAGAAGGCGCCAGCACGTGCAAGGTTAGAAGCCAGTGTCACCTGATTTCGGAGCAGGTTAGTTTGAGCTACGAGATGAGCCTGCAGTTTGCCTTGGCACCACTGGGGGGCGGCTTTCTCAAGCAGCGAGACAGGCTGGGGGTGGGGAGGGGAGGTCAAGGCAAAGGAGAGTGGAGAAACAGGAGGGAGACGGGAGAGAGAAACAGAGACACAGATATTAAACACCAAGTCCAAACATCCCAAACGCAGAGACAGACAGGCTGGCCACCCCCCAGGGGCCGGCCCCCGACAGCAGGGAAAAGCCCTCTGAGGCTGACAGAATGAAGGGGAGCCCCAAGCGCGGGCGGAGACGGGGGTTGAACTCCAACTGCAAAGCAAAACGTGAGAATTGTTAGCAGGGGCAGAGGGCTGGGCAAGCGCGGTCAGCCGCTGGCATGTGGAGAGTGTGGCCAGCCCTAGCCCCAGCCCCAGCCCCAGCCCCTGGCTTGTTCCAGCTGAGACAGGGTCACATCAGATCCCGTGACGGAATTCCACTTGGAGTACGCCAGGCCGGGCGGGCCTGGTCCCAGTGTAACCCAAGCCAGGTCTGCTCTCATCCTGGAAAGTGGCCAAGTGGCCTCAGGGCGGCCAGAGGGGCCAGGGGCCAGGGGCCAGGGCAGGCACCACAGGATGGGCCAGAAGTGGGCCCTCACCAGGCGTCCTCCCACTTCCCCGCCCAGGGCCAGCACCCCCGCCTCCCCAGCTCTGCGGCCTGGGACTAGTCACGGCTGCACAGCCCTCACAAGGGGGCTGACTGCTGCGGCCAGGGGAGCGGTGAGAACCAAGGCTGCAGAGGGGTGCGGGGAGCGCAGCGCAGAGGGACGGCTCCTCCTGGGCTCCCCGCTGCGCCTCCCAGAAGACTCCCCCTGCCCGCCCACCAGCCCTCACCTTGGCGATTTTGGCTTCATCCTTCTTTTTGGCGGTTTGGAGGGACTCGAAGTGGTGCCGGGCACTGTCGTAGTCCACCAGCTTCCGCCCTCGCTTGGCGATGCGTGACTGGGGGACAGATGGAGGAGGAGGGGTTGAACAGGGCCTGGCACTCATGCTGAGGAGCTGACCCAGGCTGGGCCCAGAGAAACCGGGTCGTGGGCGCAGGGCCCTGGATGCAGCCGGAGGGCCCAGGGCAGGAGACCCCAGGCTCACCGAGTACATCTAAAGCATGCTTGAGACACGGGTGCTCAAACGCTTCTGGTGGCAACGAGCTCACCCCTTCAAGGCAGTCCATGTCCTCTGTGTCCTTTCTCATAGAGAGGTCACACCGATTCCTTGCAATATTAACCCATTTGTCAGCATCCACCAGCCGGTACTGTGTGGGCTGAGCCACTTTCCTGGCCTGGCCCTCAGCTCCTTAAAGACGCCTCCTGGGCCCCAGGCTTATCTTCTCCAGGGCCACCACTGCCAGCCTCCCTTCTGTACTTCCAACAAGGCACCTTCGGGAGCCTGAGGCACCTGCAGTGGGTAGCCAAGGGGGCCAGCATGGAGCACCACCCCCTCCCCAGGGGACAGGTCCAGCACAACGGTCAACACCTGGGCTCGACACCTCTGCTTCCAGGGCCAAAACACTCGGGGTCCCACTCGCCTCAGTGGAGACCCTGGCACAGTGACAGTTTTAGCACATACTAGGCCCAGCAGAGGCAGCTGGCTTTTTGAACATACGCAATCATACAAATACCCCAGAGAGGAGGTGACACACACAACTGCACACACCCCTTCCAAGCACACACAGCCTGACACAGGCACACTCAGGCACACACGCCCAGGCCTGGATCCCTGTAATACACCATATCCAATCCTACAGTCTCTCCTCAGTGGCACAGCCACACACACACACACCAGGGGTCTCACTGTAGCCCAGAGTCCCAAAGGTACAGGCTCCCAGCTCGGAAAGGCCCAGGTCTGGGGAGGCAGGGGGCTGGGGGGCTGCACAGAGAAGCAGCCCTTGAGGGACGGACTTCCAGGTGAGGTGATGCCTGCCTCAGGGCGGAGTCCCCCAGCGCTGCGCCAGCCCCACACCCGTTCCTCTCTCCCTCTCCAGTTCCTTAGCCTGGCCGCCGGCCCAGAGCCGGGCAGATCTACAGACAGCACCTCTCACCTTGATGTCAGGGAACTGGCCCAGGTACGTGTCCATGGTGAGCAGCGCCTGGTCCACCAGCTTCTGGTGGAAATCCATCCAGAGCAGGTCGTTGTTCTGAGGGAGGAAGAGCGCGTGAGTGCAGCACGGGGGCTCGGCCACCCGGCTCCCAGCTCTCCCTCCCAGGGCCGGGGGCAGCCAAGCCCCATCCCTTCACAGCTCAGTGTCTTCTCAGAACCTCAGTTTCCTCATCATTGAAATGGGGGGTAATGACTCCTGCCCTGTGGCCTTTCACGGCATGACTGTGAGGATCAGATAAGCCCAGGGCTGGTGGGGTCAGGGAAGGAGGCCGACTGAGTCATGAGACACAACACAGAGATAAGGAATGGCCACAATGCATTACCTCACGACAACCCACCTCAGTGTGAGGGCGTCAGAGGAAAAACATGACCCTCAGAGACGGCAGGTGACTTGCCCAAGGGCACACAGCATGTGAGTGCCCCAACAGGAAAGGCTTGTCCAAGAGGGTGAGACAGAGCGGGACAGGCCAGCAGCAGCTAAGGCCAGAAGGGCCCTGTGGGCAGGGCCAAGACCACCTGCCCGGCACTCACCTCGGCGATCTTATTCGCGTCGTCCCTGCCAGGCCAGTCGGGCTCATACACCTCCTGCAGACACTCGTTCAGCTTCTTAGAGGCCTCATGCATGGCTGTGGGCCAAAAGGGTCACTCTGCAGCCAGGGCCACTATGGGCCAGGGACGCAAGGGGACCTTTGTCCCAAGGCCAGGAGGTATGTGGGCCTCCACAGACAACCCTTGTCCCCTCACCACAGACCCTGCCACCCCTTCCCAGTTCTGCACCCATCAGCTCCACAGGGGGAAGTCCCCTCACTGTGTCCCATAACGCCCAGCCCACCCAGGAGCCCCACCTGCCCCTTACCTTTGACCGAGGCCAGGTAGGTCCGCAAATCCTTCTGCAGTCGAGTGCCCTCGGTCTACAAAGAGAAAGATGGGAACAAAGTGAGGCCCTCAGGGCCATGCGCCTGACCCTGTCTCCTGCACTCTCACGTGGACAAACGCAGGCTGCTCCTCACAACGCCACGGACCAGCTGTCCTCATCAGGGCATTGAGAGGACAGGAAAAGACAGATGTGCGAAAGTCCCCGGGCGGGGCCTGGCACAGCACGACTCGGAGCACAGCACTCTCCCCTCTGGTCAGAAACACGCACCAAGCACCCACTGCCTTCTTGGCACCACGCCTGCCTCTGGAGCCCGGGGCCCTAAGGGACATTAATACTGAGTTTGTCAGCACCTGCCCCTTCAGGGCACTATTCTCAGCCCTATAAGGAAGGCAGGAAGACAGAGACCCCTCCGCCCTAGACAAGACACAGGTACACGGCCGAGTGACACACGACAGCACACAGGAAAGACAAGACGGGCATGGACAGGCCTGCCTCAGATGACCACGGGCCAGGTGACCAACCAGCACAGGAACAGAGCCGGGAGGTGCAGCAACCACCGGACACCTCGTTCCAAACGCTTTAGGTGGCGCCTGAGACCAGCAGGCTCCACGGCATCGCGCCAGGCAAGCAGGGCCCGGGGTGAGCCTTCACGGGGTCAGCAGGGCTGTGATGGACAGAGGACGGCCCCACAGGGACTGGAGACCTCGGGAAGCGGGGCAGAGAAGAGTGGGAACCTCTCAGGACACGCCAGGCTGAGAGGAGGATGAGGATGGAGACGGAAAGGTTGAGAAGGGAGAGCAGGCCAGCTAGTGAGACCCCCTGAGCCGGGAGGGCAGCCCCCCGGGCTTCCTGAGACAGCAGGAGGAGCAGAGAGTGTGGAACCGTGGGCGACGCCTCAGTCCCCTCTGGGCCATCAACACCATAGAAGGCAGGAGCGGGAGAGCTGAGCTCCAGGTGGGAGGGGGGCGATCAGGCTGAGGCCAGCAGGTGAAGCTCAAGACCACCCCGTGAGACACCAAAGCTTCCAGAAGCCATGTGAAAATGGCAGAAAGCACACACAGGCTTTGGGGCCATGAAGACCCAGCTCTGTTCCTTACTAGACGTGTAGCTGTAAAAAGTGACTGAGCCTCTCTCAGCCTTGTCTCTTCATCTGTCAACTGGGGAGAATGATCCACACCTGGCAGACCATAAGCAAATGTGCTTGCAGTGCCCGCACGGCGCCTATCACACCTAGGTGCTGGGGGAACAGCTTCAGTGAGCCGGACCAGATCCCAAGCCTTGAAGGACAGCCTCAGAAGATGGGCTGGACCTGAGAATAATGATGCGGAGCAGAGGGGTGACACGAGGAGAGCAGGGCCTCTGGGGGCCATGGGCAGCAGTGGCCAAGGCTAGCCTCTGCCGGAGAAGGGCACCCTCCTGGCCTCTCCCTGACCTGAGGCCTTCCACACTTCCCCACCCCTTTGTTTTGGATTCCCTCACCCTGGTGGAGGGTTAGATAGACACACACCCAGTGGCTGGCCAGGGTTCCAGGGGACCAGCACCCCACAGAGCACCGGCCCAGAGCTCCTACGGAAGACGGAAGGTGGTCTCCACCCCACAGGTCAACACTCCTGCCGAGAGCAAGCAGGGCCGCGGCCCCCTCCCCAAGCTCCCCCAGGCACCCCTAAAGCCGAGCAGGCCCTCCCTCAGAGCCAGGCCTGCCCCTCCCCTGGCATCCTCAGAGCATCGAGCGACAGCTGCACCCTGATGCTGGCACTTTCCAGGCACCGTCCTCTCGACACCTCTGTCCCACCTGACAAACGAGGCAACTGAGAGGTGCAGTGACTCACCTGGGTTGCAGAGGGACTGGTGGAGTCGGGGACTCTCCGGGGCTGGGCCCTGGGCCCCATCTGCTGCAGGGTCCCAAGGGGGCCCCAAGAACACCTGTTTCCTCCGATGCACACCTCTCGAGACGGCGAGAGTGCATGTGGGGGTTCAGGTGCCCGGAAGATGTCGCACAAGTTCAAAAGAAGGAGTGGAGAGGAGAACAGCAAACCCTCCCCCATACTCCTTCTACCCCAGAACAGAGTATACGCAATTCTTAGGAACACCAGAGTTGGAGGCCCGCTGACACAGCCTAAGGAAGAAGAGAAAGGCCAGTCCCCGAGCGCACCGCCCTGGACCCCCGTCAGGGCTCGGAGTGGACGCTGCGAGACGGGGAATAAGGAAGGCCCATCCCACTCACTCTCGCTGCCGCCTCTCTAGTCCCAACAGTTCTACGCTCTGGGGCAAGGGTGAGGACTAAAGTGTATTCATGATGTAACGCCACTGCATTCCTCTGCTGTCCCAGGATACTCCAGACCCAGCTTCTCTTCCTGCCAGGCCTCCACCATCTCGCCCCTCTCCCCACCATGCCCAGCACCTGTCTACACGGCACCCTGCAGAAGGGGTCACCCGTGGGGTGGGCTGCTGCGCTCGCCTGGGCCTCAGGCCGTACCAGGGCCCCTTGTGCTTCCCAAACAAGGCCGCGCTGTGAGCGGGCACGCTGGGCACAGATGTGAAGGGGCCGCCCAGAGCTCTGCCTCCCGTGGGCCAACTGCAGCTGGCCCCCAGGCCGTGTTCCCCAGCCAGTCCCCAGGGTGGGACACAGCTCTCCCCGGCCCAGGGTCCCCGGCCAGCTGCCTCCTGCAGGGCAGCACCCAGACCAGCCAGCACAGAGAGTGTGTGTTCGCTTCCAAACGGGCTCCCGCAGCCCCCAAACACAGTGTCTCAGAAACAACTCT
Source organism: Equus caballus (assembly GCF_041296265.1). NCBI lineage: Eukaryota > Metazoa > Chordata > Mammalia > Perissodactyla > Equidae > Equus > Equus caballus. The sequence goes on along the minus strand of NC_091701.1, from coordinate 4,421,888 downwards.
CCGGAGGCTCCTGGCTTGAACACGCTCCTCACAGAGAAGCTGGGGGAAGGATAAGGGCCACTGCCCCTCGGCCTGCTCTCCTGGCTCTGCACTCAGGGGTCTGCAAGGGCATCACAGCCCAGACCAACACCTACTGCAGCTCCGTGGGGATGGCTCAGCCAGCACCCCACGTCCCCGCTGCATGGCCATCCAAAGGGTGTCCCTTGCCTCCCCTGCCATCAGCCCCCACCGGTGCCCGAGCCCCCATCTTCCCAGTGGGCCTAGGGGACAGGGACGTCCCCTCCTGCATGGACGCCCTCTGACCCCAGCTGACTCTTGTCCCTCTGCAGTCAATGCCAGAGGATCTCACTCAATAGCCAGGGATGCCCACGTTGAGCTGAGCCGTGGGTGGGCCCTGGGGGCAAGAAGGAACCAGACCTGCCCCACCTCAGTGACAGACATGCAAACAGCAGTGATGAGCCCTGGGGTGCAAGCTACAGGTGGCCCCCAGGAGGAAAGCATGGCCCACTTGGAGGACGCAGGCTGGCTTCCAGGAGGGCCTGAGCTGGGTGTGCAGGACTTGAGGGCACAGGGCAAGTGGGCCATCCAGGGTTTCTCAGTGCAGGGGCAGAGGGCAGGGGAGCTGTGGCTAGTGCTGCATGGGCCCAGGGTCCATGTGGCATGGGTCCCTGTAAAAGCAGGTAACAGCAAGGTAACCTATCCCTGTCCGAGGACCCACTCCCATAGGAAGGGGGTAGGAAATTCGCTTCCTTGATGACCAAACCCCCTGCCCTCCTTGGCCCTAAATGGTGCTGGGCTCACTCGCTTGGTGTTCACAGAGCAAGAGCAGGAGGGCGCTCAGCTTCCAGCTTCTCCAGCTCAATCTTCACCCACCTCTCCCAGGATCCCCCAGGCCCTGCAGGTGGGCTGAGGCCAAGCCCATGGCAGCTTCCCAAATTAACCCCCTTAAGAGAAGTGAATCCTGACACCTACCCCCAGACGCCAGTCACCCCCTATATCAGTCAAATCCAGAGCTGCCTTAACCCCCAAGGGAGGGTCACCCCAAGCCTTGAATGTGACCTCAAATTCGCCCCCTCCTGCTACCACCCTTGGCCCCTGAAAAGCCAGCCTCTCCACCCAACCTGAGGGCACACAGAGCCCCAGCTCAAGTGACCACTCCATGTCCACAGCCAGGGAGCCACCACTGACTACCTTTAGCCCTGGTCTCACCACCCGCTGCCTCTACCCAAGGACCAGTGAGTGACTCCTTGCCTGGAGCCAGGGACCCGGAGGGGGTGACTCAGGGACGAAGGGAAGAGCATCACTCTGGCCAGCTCTGGGGCCAGGCCACAGGGACCCTCAGCTCCCAGACCTGTGCTTCCCTCACCTTCCACCCAACAGCTTAGCCTGCTCTGGGGAGCCCCTGCCACTCCCAGCCCGGCGCTGCAGCTCAGGGGCTGCCCTAAGATTTCTTCCCAGCCCAGCCAGTTGCCCTCAGGACAGGGACGCAGCTCCAGAGAAGGACCTGAGAGTGGACAGATCAGGATTTAAATTCCCAAGGCCCCCACCCCAGCTGTATGGCCTTGGAAGAGTTGCTGAACCTCTCCAAGCCTCAAGTGCCTCATCTGTAAAATGAGAATATGAGCATGCCCTGAAGGATCAAGGCTCGTGTCTATAAAACCCACAGCAGCACCTGGTCCACAGGAGGTACTCAAGTAGCAGTGTTCCCTAAAAGGCTTTCAGAGCACCCCACAACCTGAGGAAGCTGGCAGAAGAGGGCAGGTGCTCCAGCAGCCTCCAGGAGACAGAATCAAAAGCAAAGACTTCAGGCTTCTTATTCAAGCCCTCATTTTGCAGGTGAGAAAACAGAGCCCCAGCAGGCAGGGGCTCACTCAGGGCCACAGAGGAAGTAGACATCTCTGTCACGAGGTCCACTTGGGCCTTGAAATGCCTCCCACTACTGCCCTAGGGGACAAGCAGCCACAGGGACTCCCATCCCTGCCACGGGGAGCCTCGTGGCTGAGCTCCTCTGAAAGGTGAAGGTGCACTTGGCCCTGGGGCTTTTTCCAGAATGCTACCTGACTCTTTCCCAGCATGCTCCCTGCCTCTCTCCCAGCATGCTGCCCAGTCCTCTCCCAAGATGATCCCAGGCCCTCTCCCAGTTGATCCCCAGCCCGCTCCTAGCACGCTCCCTAGGCCTCTCCCAGGATGCTCCCAGGCCCTCTCCCAGCATGCTCCCAGGCCTCCACCCAGGATGCAACCAGGCCCTCTCCCAGCATGCTCCCAGGCCTCCACCCAGGATGCAACCAGGCCCTCTCCCAGCATGCTCCCCAGCGCTTTCCCAGATTGCTCCCTGGCCCTCTCCCAAGATGCTCCCAGGCCCTCTCCCAGCATGCTCCCCAGCGCTCTCCCAGGATACTCCCTGTCCCTCTCGCTGGATGCTTCCAAGCTCTCTCCCAGGATGCTCCCAGGCCCTCTCCCAGCATGCTCCCCGGCCCTCTCCCAGCATGCTCCCCGGCCCTCTCCCAGCATGCTGCCCAGTCCTCTCCCAGCATGCTCCCCGGCCCTCTCCCAGCATGCTCCCAGCCCTGGCTGGTGGGCTGCCAGAGTTCACCAACGGAGGCCCCCTCCCCCAGGCTCCATTCCAGCTGCAGGGGCCTTGGAAGGCACCATCAGTGCTTTCTGAGGCCTCAGACATGGACAGGGAGCGGGGTGAGGCCTGGTTCCTCCCAGCCCCCAGCCCGGGCCCACCTGGCCTAGAGGAGCTTAGACGCTGACCTCACTCCCCACGCCCATGCTCATGCTCATTCCTCGTGGCCTCTTCCAGCCTCCATCCCCATCTGTCACTCACTGGGGCTGGCCGGCAGAAGCCACAGAGCCACGGCCCCACTCTCCCTCTCTTCCTGCTACCTTAGGCCTCCCTAGGGAGCAGAGAATCGCCAGGGTCATCTCACGTCCCCCTACCACTGTCCTCAGATACAGCCACAGAAGTGTCTTATTGTAGACTCAGCTGATCTCCATGGGGGAAGGTTTCAGGGATAATCCATCAGGGTATTCAGAGCCCTTCGGTCAGGAAGTCCTCCCTTGGATCTAACCACTGCCCCCAGGCTGCCAAGGTGATCAAGCCCCTTCTGTCACAGATCCCTGGCCTATAGAAGGACTTGGTAAGGATGCCTTTAAAGTCCCTTGCAGTCTTGGGAACCAGACAAGTATGAGTCTGAATCTACTTCCAAAGCTGGATGGCCTTGGGAAAATTACCCAAGTTCTCTGAGCCCCAAGTGCTTCACCTACAAAAGAGGAACGATGACACTGGTCGCCTTATGGGGTTGTTGGGAGGCATCCACAAACAGTCTACAAACGGCCGGCCCGGGACCTGCCACACAGCCAGGCACAGTCACTGCACAGCAGGGGCCCAAATCAAATCTGTCTGGCCCAGCCTCCCCAATAAGCCCTGCCATGCCACTCTCACAGGAAGCTTCTACAGCTCCCAGTTGCCTTGATATTCAAGTTTTTCCAGAGCATGGCCACGATCTATTGCCTTCTCCCACCCAACCCCCATACCCCACTCTCCCTTTCTGTCTTACCAAGGACCTAAAGTACACCTGGCCCCTCTTCTTTCCCAGGGTCCACGCCCTGTGCCAGTGCTCTCTCCTCCAGGAAGTCTTTCGTGACCTCGCCAGCCCACACTGATTCCCCTTCTCCAAGCTCCCTTACTCCACAAATTCGGCTCCTGACATTTTCCACCTGGCAGCCATAGTTGCATTTTCGCAAGCTCCCTAAGGCCAAGGGCCACCCACACTCACCAGCTGCTTGTTGAAATTCTGGACACACTGTTCAAACTGCTCATCCTTTGTCTCATCTGCCTTCCCCAGTTTCTGGAGGACCTGCCAAGGCAGAGGGAGAAGAGAAGAGTGTTACTCAGAGAAAAAGAGTGGCCAAACCAAGAGGGCCCAGTCTCCGATACCACAGACCCCTCCCCACCCAGCCAGGGTCTCGGAGCCACGGCCAACAGCACTGGGGACGGTCAGGAGGTCTCGCAGCTGCTGTGACCCCCCAGGGCAGGACTGAGCGCATGGAGTCCTGAGACCTCTCCACCCTCTCTCCAGGGCTCGCCCCTCGGCCAAGAGGAGGACCTAGGACAAGCCTGCCGTCACCACCGGAACCAGGAGGAGGGGGATTCCAAGACAGCACGAGGGGCGGGCACCTCCTTGCTGATCTCACACTGCACCTGGGCTCTCCGCCCCTACCCCGGCTGCTGGAAAGTGAGCTGAGCATGAGACGGGCCAGGTGGGAGACACAGGACTCCACTTCCCGAGCCCAAGGCTCACGAACAGCATGGGGAGGAAAAGCCGCCCCTGAGCTGGGAGGCGACACCCCACGACAAGGAGGGCAGCGAGGGCGCTGGGGCCCGGCTCTCCTATCACTAGGAGTGAGCGCCCCATCTGACTAGATTTTCAGATGGGACCTGCTCCAGCCTCCTGCTCTCTCCTCCTCCACCCAGCAGGCCATGCTGGGCCACTCCTGGCACTCACACTCACACTGACACACACACGCATTCACACACACACAGCCTCACGGCCACATGTCCTACTCCCAACTGGAAATCTCCCTTCTGGTGACTCACAACTGTCCCTTTTCAGCTGTGTCAGGGGAGAGGAGGTGGAGAGTAGAGGCAGGGAGATGGTGGTAAATGCAAGGAAGGGGATCCATGGCCAAGAGAGGGGGAAAGACCTAGAAAAAGAGGAAGCTGGACCAGGAGCGTGAGAGGAAGCCCTCACCAGGAGGGCTGGCCCACCAGACTCTCCCAGATCCCCCTCTCTCAGATCCTGCCAGGTCCAGCCCCAGAGCTCTCTCTGTTAAGAGAAAAGAGAGAGAAAGAGAGATAGAGGGAGGGAGGGAGAGAGGGGAGGTAAAATACACAAAGAGGGGTGAGGGCCATGGGAGAGAGAGCAGGGAAAAAGAAAGACGAGAGATGGGGGCACAGAAAGGGGATGCTGAGGCAGAGATGGGGGTGGCTTTGCAGGGAGAGAGGGAGGCAGTTCCCCTCCACAGCCCCGGGCAGGCACCTCCACGGGAAGCAGAAAGGACAACATTGAAATGATCAGCAGAGGCAGCAGCCAAAACCCAACGAGAATGAGAAGGAAAACAGGTGGCAGTGGGTGGGGCTGGCAGGTGGAGGGAAAAGGAGGGCCCAGGGCAAGGACGAGCAGCAGGTGGGGCTGGGCCCAACAGGACCAGGGGAGCCTGTGAGCAAGCGGGCCAGGCCGGCAGCAGTCCGAGGCCAGCAGGTCATCACCAGCACTCCCTTCATCTATGTCCTCCTTTCAAAGTCCCTGAAGTGGGCCACATTGCCTGGAACACAGCTTTGCCTGCCCAGGACCCAGGCCAGGGTCCTGGACTGAGGGCTGCCCAGTCCCAGAGCAGAGCCTGGACCCTTGCCACCCGTGACTGGCCCTGGGCTGGCCTGTGCTGCCCTGTGGCACTTTCTCCCGCAGTCCCAGGAGCCATGGTGAGGCCAGTCAGCTCTCAGGCCCTCTCTCTCATTGTGTAGTACATTTGGCCCTTTCTCACCAAGCGCCTGCTCTGTGCCCAGCCCTGGGTGTCTCTCTTGGGGGCAGCAGAGATCAAGCAGACCTGGGTCCAGGCCTGAGAGAGAGGGAAGTACATGGGACTGTGGGAGCCCGGGGTGGAGATCCTATCCAGCCTGAGCAGTCAGGGAAGGCTTCCTGGGGGAAGTGGCAGCTCGGACGGAGGCGAGGGCTTACAGCAAAGGTAAGGAGACCAGACAGATGAAGTACATTACCAGGGAATTTTGAATTGCTCAAAGTGACTGGAGGTCACAGAAGATGGTGACAGAGGGTGTGAGTGGTGGGGGGGGGAGGCGCTGGGGGTGCTGGGGAGTGGCCCACCAACACCTTTGTGCTACAACAGTCAGGACAGTCTACCAGGCAAGTGCAGCTGGATGCCAAGGGCTGACACCGGGGGGAGAGGAGAAAAGCAAAACAAAACTGCCATGAGCAAGAAAGCCGGTCCTCCCACAATCCGCAGGCCCCCATTCTCCAGGCAGCCATACCCAGTGGGTCCTGCGGGAACAGGACAAAGCCTCACAGGGCCTGGCCCGCTCAGCGCAGAGCTGGGGTGGGTACCTCACCCCCAGCAGATGCCCGTCCCATGGCCCACCACTTGCAAAGAGAGAAATGGGCCACCAGGTGAGAAAGAGCCTCCAGAAGCCATCAAGGGCCACCAGAATGAGCCAGAGGCTCCAGGGAGCAGGGGCAGGGCTGGCTAGCCCGCAAGGCAGGAGGCCTGGGGAGGCGGCCCTGGCCAGCCCCCCAACTCCTTCTCCCTGAGGAGATGCGCTCAGTCAGCAATGTGCTCAGCCCCGGCCTGCCATCAGGCTCCCGAGGGCTCCAAGGCCCCAGGTGTGCAGACAGACACACAGCCGCCCACTCCCCGGACACAGCTGCGAGCCCCACCCACACAGCTGAAGCCTGCAGGGAGATGTGAAGGCCCTGAGAAAGGCCACCACCGTGAGACTGGGCCAGGCCACGAGAAGGCCCCTGGGAGAAGGCACAGTCTCTCTCAGAGCCTCAAGTGCCTGTCTGAAGACAGAGACACGAGCACTGCCCTCAGGCTCAGCCTCTGAAACAGGCCTCTGCCCCTGGCTGTGGCACATACACAAGCAACAGCCATCCCGAAAAGGCCTCAGAGCAGCCTTCCCACAACCAGGCGCAGGGCCTGACACCAACCCACCCTCAGGCCAGGCCCAGACTGACCGCATCCCGAGATGCCAGACAGATGTCACGTGCACACACACTGTACACATGTACACGTGGGCAGGCACGCACTCACAGCAAACTCCTATTCACCTGTCAAAACCTTGCTCAGGCAGCACCTCTTCCGTGAAGCTGCCCCTGCCCTCTCTCTCCCCTACACCACTCCGTACCACTTAGGGCCTGGGACCTACTCTCCTCATTGCTAGACAATGTGCCGGAGTGTTCGCCTCTGGCCCTGCCCCAGTCACATGAACAGCCTGAGGTTGGGGAAGTGTCCAGCCCTCTCTGTGTCCCCAGCTCCTGCAAGGGCTGGGCACAGGGGGGACACACAACAAATTCTTGGCAGCGGCTGGCTAATCTGAGCTGTGGATCTGGAGGGCAGAGTTGTGACCTTGAACAAAACACCCCATCTCGCAGTCTCAGTCTCCTCCTATGTAACATGGGAGGGTCACGTATGGAAAGTACTCCCCTGACACACGGACAGTCCCCAAGAGGCGGCCGTCAGAATTAGGACCAGATCTGGCCTTCGTGTTCATCTGAGGTCTGCTTCTGGGTAATCTGGGCGGGCTCCAGCGGGTCCCGGCCCTGCAGAGGCTGTGTGGAGGGGATGACCAGCACGGAGGCTGGGCAAGGCTCCCGGCTCCGTGTGACCTCAGGCTGATGCCTCCCCTCCTCTCCACACTTCAGTCCCCACCTCTGACATGGCAGTAATCACCGTGACACCACGTGGCCAGGGCTCAGGAAAACGCCAGGTCAGTGCATGCCGGCCCGGGCCAGGTTTCACCTGGCTGCACGCACTGCCCCAGTCTATAGAGGGGAGGGGGACGCGCAGCCTGGGGCCTTGACCTCAGGGAGCTCCCAGTGTGGCTACTGGAGGGAAAAACAAGTGGGCACCACCAGCCCCAGAAAAGGGCCAGGACAAAATTCAGTCCACCAAAATCCCACAGCCTGGATGGCCACCCACTTCCTACTTCCCACCCTCCATAGCTGGGCCTCCTGCCACGCCCCGGCGCTGGGGAGAGGCCTTTCTGACTGGCCACTGGGGCCAGACTACAACCACCCTCCCTGCCACTGAGAAGCTGCTCAGCCATGCCAGGACCTGTCCCCGTCCCGCGGGGAGGCCCCGAGGCTGATCTCTCCAGCCCCCACCAGCGCCTCCATCCAGCCTGCACGCCCACACTCAGAGCCCCCTGCTTGCTGAGCCGGAAGCTGTGGCCATGGCCGCGGGCACGCAGGGGCTCCCCCACCCAGCACACGGTTAGTGGAGCGTCCCCGTGCCAAGCTCACAGACAGGCCTCGGGGGCAGCAGGGGCCTCCGGGGGTCCAGGTGGGCCCGGCCCCCAGGGCTCAGGGGACTGGGGATGACTGAGCTGGGTTTTGAAGGATGAGCAGGAGTTAGGTGAGCAGGAGGGCCCAGAGCAGCGTCAGGACTCCCACTCTCTTGGTCTCTCTCATGCGGCAGGGGGTCCCCCCCCCCCGACCCTCCTGGGTCACCCTTATCACAAAGCTTTCTGGATGCTGCGATGGAGGACAGGTGCACCTCGGGGTTAGCCCAGGGGCAGGGAGTGGGGATGAGTGCAGCAGCCCTTGTGCCAGCAGTCCAGGAAGGCCTCTCAGCACCACCCCGTCTCCTGTCACCACATCCTCGGTTCAGCCAGATAAGAGTGGAGCTAAAGTGTCTCAAGAGGGACAATCCAGGGCAGGGCAGAGAGGAGCTGGTGGCACCATGAACCTCCTTCTGACAACATTCACAGTTCAGCCTCACTGAGCCAGGCAGCGAAGGCTGGCAGCCCCTCCCTGGGGCCCCCTGGGGCTCAGCAGGAGCTTCCTGTGGCAGGGGAGGGGCGTGCCCCTTCCCCAGTGCTCAGCTGTGGCCTTTCTCACAGCCCAGGGCATCCTCAGAGGCCAGGAATGGCCTACTCCCCACTGAACAGGCGGGTGTCCTGCCAAGCCCTCTCCTGGCCTCTGACTAGCCAGCAAACAGCCCCGGGGACAGCAAGCCCACGATGCCAAGTGCCACGCTGCACGGCCACCAAGCCCAGAGGGACAGGAAGACCCTCCAGGGCCAGTCTTGTTTGAACAAGGAGCAGTGTATCACTCACTGCCCATGGAGCACAGCACTTTACAGACACCAAGCACTCCCTCACAGGTAAGTGTCTTCACCTCCCTGTGACAATGGCTGGTGACCACAGATAACTCAGGAAAGAGCCTGAGGTCTCACAGTCAGGAGTGAGCACAGAGCTGCTCTGCTGCTCCTGGGCTCCAACACTGGAAAAGGGGCTCCCACAGACCCCGCCCTACCCAAGCCACTCGAGCCCAGCCGACAGTGCAGATGAGCATGTCTGCAGGCGCTCGCCGGCTGGGCTGACCCTGGGCACCCTGCTCGGACCGCTGGGCCCTGAGCTCCAGGTGATCTCTCCTGGAGGCTCTGACCCCACCCTCCTCCCAGAGAGGGGTCGGGCCCTCTGCATTGGTGGGACACATCCCCACATATGAATGGCATGGCAAAGCACAGAAATAAGTACTTTCTAGAACCCAAGGCTGAGGAGAGGAGCCAAGTCCAGGGTCCCTGGAGGGAAGCCCAACAGAGGCAAGGCCCGCAAGCCCTGGTCGCCAGGCTCTGGGCCAGGCAGGAAAGCTGGGGGCTCCTCCAGCGGCCGGGGCACCCCTAGTCACGGCTGCTGCAGGAGGCATCTCACACGGCCAGCAGAGATGAGGACCCACCCACCCCTCACCCAGAGCATCTCCAGAACCCCAACCCACACACACACACTCACACTCACACACACTGGCAAGGGCCTCATCCAGCTCCCCCCAAGGAACCCACCATCCAGCTGCTGAGACGCCCTCGGACCTGAACCTTTCTAATCACCTCCTCCCGGCAGCCGCCTGGCCGCGCCTCAGTCAGGGCTGGTCACAGAGTGAGCCGCGCCAGGGCAGCTGGGCGTCACCACCCCACTTCTTCCTCCCGGCAGAGCTTGTGGTCAGGGGACCACAGCGACAGGATGCACATTCTCACACCCTCACAGAGGCCCCAGGCAGGCAGGGGCAGGCAGACAGACAGACAGATGGACAAGCAGCTGGAAGGCCAGGTTTTCCCACTGATCACTCAGCACACAGCTGGGCCCTGTTCTGAGGGAGACACCCCAAGAGGGAAAAGTGACGAGGGGACACCGGAATCAGGCCAAAGGCCCCCTGGTGACCGGAGCTGCCCCTCCACCAGGCAGACATGCCGGGAGGGGATATTCTGCCCAGCCTGCCCAGGAGCCATGCAAGAGAGAAAGCAGGGAGGGGACAGGCGAGCCCCCCAAGCCCACCACTCACCACCCCCCACCGGCACAGGCCCCCTCCCAGCTTCTTGTATTGAAATATAAACCTCAAAGCATGTTGAAAACGAGTACAACAAACTGCCACACGCCCTCCCCAGAGCTCACCACTCATTCCCCCTCGGCCACACTTGTCTTATCTCTCTCTTCACGAACAGTCTGGTTCGTTCGCCTGTGGCTTTGCTGAACCACCGGAAAGTAAGCAGCAGACATCATGACCCTTTACCCCAAAACACTTCGCCCCAAGGCGCTTCGGCACATTTCCTAAGAGTCAGGGTGGTCTCCTAGGTCCCCGCCGGACCGCCCGCCTGGGCTGTGCTCAGTACTTAATACTGTTATTTACTACACAGTCCATGTCCACATATCCCCACCTGTCCCCCAAAATGTCCCTCACGTCTGGGTTATTTGTTTGTTTTTCTATCTGGGATCCAAACACGGTTCACACATGGCTTGTGGTTGTCACGTCTCTTGTCTCCTCTAATCCAGAATATTTCCCCCAACAGCTACTGATTGCTAGTTTACATATTTTTTTCTCTTTCAAGTCACTGACATTTTTAAGAGTACAAACCAGTCACTTGAAATGCTCCCCACTCTAGATTCGTCTGATTATTTCCTTGCGGTTAAGTTTAGGCTTGACAAATAGAAACGGCAATAGGATATACTGGAGTCTATGAGGGAGCCATTTGGTGTAAACCTGACTCGGCCTGACTCCGTTTTTCCAATAGGGCCTGAGGTGGCCGTTGAGCGTGCATTGTATATCTGCTTTACGCATGTGCTGTGTCCCACAGACAAGAACAAAGGCCCTTAAGATAAAGGTGCAACTTCCTCCCCACTGGCATTCCCTTAAGGGTAAGCATCTCTCCCTACGCAAGGAACTGATTGCTACGCTCGTCTGTGACCACCCAGCTCGAGACAAGAGACCTGCCACCTGCTGTGTCCACTGAGATGGCAGACCTACTACCTGTTGTGTCCATCAATCGCTGTGCCGACAGAGCAGTCTCGTGAGTATTGTAAAGCGGACATTTCAATCCTATGTGAAACGTCCTCTCTGGAGGTATATAACCACTCTGTGCACCCACTTCTTTGGTGCCTTTTGTTCCTTCAGGAAAAAAGGCCCCGGGCCATGGTCCTCACATTTGGCCCAGAATAAACTCACCCGAATTTTCATTTATAGATTGGTTATGGATTATTTTTGTCGACAGGTTAAACATTGTTCGGGCAAGAATCTTACAGAAGTAATGCTGTGTCCTTCCAACCGCATTGCAGTGGATGTCCCCTGCTCCGTATGCTGAGCTGGGCCACTCGGTCAAGCGGTGTTTGCCAGATCTCTGCTGTAAAGGTAACTTTTGGTAATTAATTAGTCATCTGAGGGGCGATTCACTGTCACCGTGTGAATGTCCCAGGCCAACAACTTTCCGCCCAGTGCCTTTACCGTCAATTAACACTTTGCTCCTCAAAGCGGGGTCCACGGAGCGGCAGCTTCCCAGTCATCAGGGAGCCTGGTAGAAACAGAATTTCAGGCTCCCCCCAAGACCTGCTGAAGTAGACGCCACATGTTTAACCAGTCCCCGGTGCTCCGGGCGCACATCAGTCTGTGCAGCACCGCACCCCCACCTTTGCCTGAGCCCAGGCCACCCAGGGCTTCACTCTGCAAAGAGCTCCCCTGGTCGAGCCCCTGGGGAGTGGGGAGCGGGGACATCACTGACTCCTGCCTCCATTTTGCATTCAGTGTGTTATAATCTTCTACCTTCATTATTCTTTTTGACGCTCCAACTGTCCCAATTTGGCCAGTGGGCACCTCTGAATGCATCCCAACTAGTCTCTGAGCAGCTCCTTGCTTTCTGACATAAGAGGCTCCAGGTTCAGCGTGCGCTTGAATCAGCCATTGCTCCAAGGAGCCCGGGCTCCCTTGAGGGGAGGTGTGCTCATTGCTACTGGGCGTCCTTGCGCCTAGGCAGCTCATTTCAGTTTTAGGCCACGCCTTGAGCTACACATTCTTCCCCCACTTTAGAGATAAGAAAAGTAAGGCTGAGACATTAAGGAATTTGGCCACACAGCTGAGAAGGAGCAGAGCCAGGACTCTGTGCCTTTGTGGTGGCCGTGAACAAGTGTGGCTCAGATCCCGTCTGCTGTGGGAGCTAGATTGACAACCCCAGCAGCCGCCCTCTGGCCCCATCACTGTATCCCAGCTGAGTCCACACCACCTGGTGTGTGCTGAGCATGGTGGGGCTGCAGAGAGACAATGGGCTCCTCCAACAGGCCTCCAGGCCCAGGGACACCCCTCGGCCTGGCTGAACCCTTCTTGGCCCTGGGCTGCAGTCCGAGCCCCTCGGCCTCTTCTAACGTGGGCATATGGCACTCCTACTTTACGAGCGAGGAGAGGAGGTACAGAGCACTGAGGCGAGCTGCACACTGGCCAGGAGTGGACCAGGTCTCCTGACTCCTGGGTCCTTTCGCTGGGTGTGGGTCCTTTCGCTGGGTGTCGCTCCTTGGGTGTGGCTCTTGTCCCAGGGCTGGCAGTGTCTACAAAAGGGGGTAGCTTCCTCTTCTCACCCAGCCAGGCGCACCCTGCTTCTCCCCCGAGAGCCCAGTGAGCCCACTCCCAGGGAGGTGTCGGCAGCTCCGCCTCAGGGCGGCAATGCCCGGCCCATGGCTGGCAGCCTGCAGACAAGGCTGGCACAGTTAGCAGCCCCAGAGCTGCTGCTGCGCCCTTAGGGTAGGAGGGGACCACGGAGAGAGGGGCTGGAATGAGGGGCCTGGCTTCCCCAGGAAGCAGGCAGTCCCCCGAACCCTGGGCCCGGCTCTGGCCCCACGGTGGCCAGTAGCGGGGAGAAGCAGCTCAGGGTCCTGCGTGGGAGCCGCGCCCAGGGCCCAGAGAACAAGTCCCAACACACGGCGGAGAGGCCCTGGCCAGTGGCACCCGCAGCCCTCCTGCTGCACCAGGCTGGCCATGCATCAGCCTTTGCCTGATCACTTTCCAAAGACTCGATGAATTTTAAGAAAGATAAATGTTGAAACACTGGCCTTGGGCAAGAGCCAGGAACAGCATTCCACCCCCAGGAGGCAGGAGGAATGCTCCCAGCTCTCAGGCCCCCATGCAGTGCCTCCTGCACACCCACAGGCTCCCATGCACACACGCGTGGACATGCACACACGCTCCCTGACAGGGCTCCTGCCCATAGCCCTTCAGTGGCCTCTGGGCACAGTAAGAAGGTGGCAGGAACCACAGGGAGGCCAGGGAGCCAGGCAAGGAGCAGAGCCGATGCCAGGAGGTGCTGTGAAAGAAGAACCCAGAATGAGGAAGGGGCGCAGAGAGAGAACCAGAGAAAGGGAAACCGACAGCAGCTCAGGGCTTGAGCAGGCAGGTCTGCTGGAGGGAGCAGGAGGGCCTCCCTGCGCCAGCTCCCTCCCCCAACACCCCTGCAGCAGGCTGAGGGCCTCATCCGGTCTCCTGGGCCCTCTCTCTCCCCAGCCTCCTCCGGATCTCAGTTTCCGAGACTGGCAGCGAGGTGGTGGCAGGAGGCATTGGCTCTGGGGACAGCCATCGGCCATCCTGCCTTCCTGCCAGGGGAAATGCCGCAAGCTCAGCTCACACTCCAGAGGGGACCCCGCCCCAGCAGATCCCATCTCTCAGGCGCACCCCGCACCCAGCGCCGCCCAGCCGAGCTCCCCAGGGATTCCAGCTGAGGGCATGGCATCTGCCCCTCCCTCTAAGCTCCAGGAGGGTGGCACTGCAAGGCATGTCCCCAGGGAGCCTGATCCAAGGGCCCACCTTGAGGGGAGCCCACCACCCTTGACAGCCCCTTACAGTTGGCCTCATAGCACCAGGGCATCGTGAAGTGGCAACTGTGGGTCCCATTTTACAGATCAGAAAACAGGCTCAGAGAGGTCACTCGGCTAACGAGTGGCAGAGCCAGGAGCTCAGACCTGATGGATTCCAAAGCCCAGACTCAACTTGTGAGTCTCAACTGGGGGTACACAGACCCTGGGAGTGACGGGCGGCGTGTCCAGGGTTTACTGCAAAAGACAGACACTCCATCTTGCTGCTTCCCAAAAATCTGACTGGTAGAGAGAAGACCTTTGTGACACAACCAAAAAGATGGGTTATGCCCGAGAATGTGAAGTTTGCAAAGACTTCGGCAATGAAATAAAAACTAGAAAAGCAATTCCAGGTTCCTACTGGCCAACTGAGCGGGCTGCCCCCCAGGAAGCTCCAGACCTTACCCCGACCTGGAGATCTGTTTTTTTTTAACATGTCCTCACTCATGTTCTGGAAGTTGCTGTCCCCTGACACCCGTCCACAAAGACGCCTCCTTTTCTGAGGGCCCCTGGTAAGAACAGCTGACTGACCGAGGAAGCCAATGGGCCTGTCCTGGGCAACTGTCACCAAAATGGTCTCCTTCCTCCGCCAGGGACTGTCCTTCTCCTTTACGAAATACTGGCGAGAGTAAAGGGGTGTTTGGTTTTCCTTTTTTATGTCCTTAAACTGGCTCCATAAAAACTTGGCCACCACCCACCTCAGCCCCACAGCAATGCCCTGAAATGACATGGTGGGTCAATAGCCAAGCACAGGAGGACCCCTGCCCTCCAGGGCAGGCCCTTTCCACAGGCCCCCCCGAGGGCTGGCAGCCCACCTGCCCCTGAGAAAGGGGGCAGGGTCTCCTCCTCCACAGCCATCTCTCCAGGTGGAAGGGAGGGCTCCCCCCAGGTGAGAAGTTTCTAGTTGACTCAGGCCAGAACCCCCCCTCCCCCTCTCCTTTCTCCCTCCCTCCCAGGGAGCCTGAAATTCCAGCCAGCTCAGCAGATAAGCCTGTGGCCAGCAGCCAGGGTGGGGCCACCCAAACCCCGGAGGAAGCTAGGGTGGGCTGGGGTGGGATGGGGAGGCCCAAACAGCCCAGAGCCAAGCACGGGGAGCAGAGGCAGCAGGCCAAGTCTGGGGAGGACGGGCTGGGGCGCCAGGAGGGGCCGGGCTGGGCCAGCGGAGGGCAGACGGGGACCACAGAACAGCACAGCCACCCATCCGAAAGCGTCCAAAAGCCTTCAAGTGTTCCCCACATCCTGTGAGGAGAGGGAGGTGCTCCACAGAGGGAGAAACTGAGGCTCAAAGCCCCTGGTCTCAAGGTTAAGTAAGCAGGGGCCCATCAGGTCCCAAACCCAATCCTGGAGCCAAGAGAGCGAGCCGGCACAGAGGAGCCCAGCTCCCTCCCCTCAGGGACCTCCCAGCAAGCAGAGCCCATTCCCAGTCATCAGCAGAACCAGACAGGCGTCCACATGGGTAGGAGGGCTTCTGGAAGGGCCAGGACCACCCAGACGGAGGCTGACCACCCCCTTCCACAATCAAGCACCACCCAACTACCCAGGCCTCCCCCCAGCCCCACTCCTGGGGAGACAGGAACTTATCACCAGCTTCTCCAAGCAGCCCAAGCGGCCCCACTTGACTTCGCCCCTCACAGACCAGATCCAGCGCCCCTCCACAGTGAGGAGTCCCCACCCCTGGACTCTGAGACTCATCCCAGGTGTGAGGGCTGGGCTGGGGCTTGGCTCCTCCTGGACGCCCTCCCCAGCCTGGATGGCTCTGCTGCAGGGAGCAAAGCAAGGCCCTGCCCTGGAGGGCCAGTGCACCAGGCATGGGGAAGCATGCCCATGGTGACAGACATAACTGACATGTTTGACATGTTTTTACAGCTGGTCACGGGCTGGGGCCTAGGGAAGTGACCTCTGAGCAGAGACCTGGTAAAGGAGAGAGACACTAGGCTATCTGGAGGAAGAGCAAGAGCGGGCCAAGCAGAGGCACAGCAGGTGCAAAGGCCCTGGGGTGGGAAAAGCAAGGCCTGTATGTCTGAAGAGAGGGGGAGAGCGCAGAGGAGGAGGAGGATGCCCTGAAACAGCAGGTGCCAGGCTCCATGCTGAGCACATTGCATGATCCATCAATCAATGCACTCTACAGCCTTATGAAGAAATACTATTCTCATCCCCACTTTGCAGATGAGGAAACTGAGGCACTGCTTTTCAAACTCCCCAGGGTCACACAGCAACCAGCCAGCAGGATGGCCAGGAGCCACACTCCGAGCCGGGCTCCAGAGGCGACACATTCCAATCCCTGCACAAAGGGCCCTGGCTGGAGCCCGGAAGCCTAGGCTGTGAGACTCTGGCTCCGATTAGGAAGGCCTGGAGAGCGCTGATCTGAATGACAAAAAGTCCCGGGACAGCCTGCAGGGCAGGGGCTTGGGCAGGGACAGGAAGTGGTGAGGAGCGGTCAGATATGGTGACAGAGAGAGAGGTGAAGGGCACCCCAGGGTTGAGCAGCTGTCACCATGTGAGACGGGGACACCTGAGGGTCATGGTGAGTTTGAGGTACCCAGAGAAGTCACAGGGGGGGTCAGAGGGGCCAGGATGACTGGGGCGGCCAGGACAGACTCCCCCGTCAGGCTCCCACCTGCCCCCTCATGGCCCAGCTCAGGGCAGCTGACTAGCTCACAGTGTCTGGTCCAGACAGCTGGCTAAGAGAAGGGGTGGGAGGGCGGGAGGGAGCGGCAGCTCCTGCTCTGGACCCCTTCTGGTGGGAGAGGCCCTGGGTGGAGGTGCAGGGAGCAGGCTGTGCCACCTGGGCAGGGAACTTCACCTTTCTGAGCCCTGAGCCCCATCAGTCAAATGAAGCCAAGCCCTCTCCCTCAAGGGGGGACTGAGGATGAAGTGTGGCTGTGTGGCTAAGAGGGCCCAGCACAGAGTGGTGGCTGGCTTCCCTCCTGCCCCCTTATCCCCATCTTGACCTGGGATTCCTCCCACCCAAGCCAGAAAGCTCTGGCAGCTTCTCCCACCTACTCACCACCCTACCCCCATCCTGCCCCCGCCCCCACCCCACCCCCACCCCCAGCCCACACATGCCTTGCCTGGTGCCTGGTGCCGGCCGCACCTGTTCCCCATGACTCACTAGGGCTTACACACGGCATTTCTCGTGGACAGCTACCACCCGCCGCCCCACCTCCCTCTCCCGCCCCAGCCTGCTCTCAGCAGCCTCCTCACCCCAGGGCTCTGCAGGCCCCCGGCCCGCTGACAAAACGGGAAGCTGGTAAAGGCCCCATGGAAAGCAAACAGCAGCTGAAAGCACCAGCCTCTTAGGACCAGCAGCAGCCTCCACAAGCAGCTCTGAACAGAGCAGCTCTGAAGGGCCCAACCGTCCACCTCCCAGCGCCACGCCCGGGGGCAGGCCTCCTGCAGACAGGTTCAGAGGCTCCCGGCCAGGGCGAGGCCCGGGGAGTTGGTGATGCAGGGCCACTCCGGGCCTCTTTTGTCGTGCTGGGTGGTGCCTGCTGAGGACAGGCAGGCCTCACCCTTGGCCCAGCCCTCCACACCACCTGTTCAGAGAAGTGAGCACAGTGGCCCAGAGCCACCACCCCACCTGGCCCCTCCAGGCAAGTGTGGGCACTATTCTCAGCCCAGCTCCAGGACGCTGGCCATCAACAGAGGGGTGGGATCTGCCCCTCCAGTCACCCACCTCCCACCAGCCCCTCATCAGCTGCTTCCTGAGCTCAGCAGGGAACAGCCTGTGCAGAGAAGTGAAGCACCGGCCAGCCCTCAGCTCAGTGGAGCACAGGGCCAGAGGCAGGGTAGGGCAGGTGAAGGCGCCGCCTGCATCCTTCCTCCCGGGCCAAGAAGGCCTGACCTGGGCAGGACCACGGGCAACCCCACAATCCTGCTCAGGAAACCTGGCTTCCCTACTGATGCCAGGCTGTGTGGGCCCTTCCTATCACCTCCTCCAGGTAGCCTTCCCTGATCCCACCCAGGCACAGGGACTCACATGTCCCTCTGGATCCCTAGGCCTTTGTGTACATCTGCTCCTGTCTGAGAAGCTTAACCAAGTTATTCGTTTATTTTGCCAACTGGAATCCTCCACGTCCACATCTGTCACATTAGAACTATTAAACAGCAAAAGGACGAAAGATCTGTGGCCTTTTTTCCAAACACAATGCTACTATTTTGGTTATTGTTGTCATTTTGTTTTTCAAAGGAGTCAAAGCCCAGAGTCAGTTTTAAACAGCTCCCACCCACTCCTGCCCACGGAAGCACAGACATGCATACCACGCGCACGCACACACACACACACACACACACACACACGTGCACACATGGCAGTGCTGAGGGCCACCCCCACCCCTCCCCAGCCCCATGGCCACTCCCATGCCCTCATCGGCCTGGGAGCTGCGCTAAGGGACTCCCTGCCTCAGCCCGGACTGTCCACAGTCCCAGTAGCCGTGAGGGCACCCCACTTTGCAGACAGAGGATCATGGGTGGGGACTCGCTGGTTCAGGGCCCCACAGCTCAACATGGTGGCCCTGCCCCCAGCCCAGGGTTAATTCTACTGCATTTCACCAGAGCGGAGGCTGCAGGAGAGTTGGGAAGGGACTGGATGGGGAGGGGGTGCTTGATCAACCAGTAATAGGCTCAAGGGACGCTGAAGGAGGGGGGGCGGCAGGGGGAAGCAAGAGGGGACGAAGAACAGGCTAGGGGTTCCCGTGGCTGCCCTGACCCTGTCAGATGCAGGGGATGTCCAAGGGAACGGGGGGCTCTGCCAGGCTTCCTCCTGCGAACCTTGCACCCCTCTATTCTTGCGCTGGCAAGCCGGCTGGTTTTAGAGAAATAGGGGGGCAGGGGGAACTGTCCTCCCACTCCCAGCAGACGCAGGAGGTCAGTGCACAGCCAGCAGGAGCAGGGGCCTCCCAGGCCCAGCCTGGAGGCTGCAGGGGACGATGCAAGGGCTGCCAGACGCCTGGGCCAGCTACCATCCTCCAGGTCCCAGGGGCCCACCTCCATAATCGGAGGAGGGAGGCGACACCAGGTAAGCACAAAAGGCCCCTCCATCTCTGACTGCCCAGGGTTCTGGGAGCCTTAGCCCTGGAGCCCCGTCTCAAGGCTAAGGAGGCCCTCAGGGATCTGGCCCACAGGCCTCCACTAGCCTGGATGTGCTGGCTCCCTCCAGAGGCTCCAGGAGAGGCAGTGAGGACCAGGAGGGGTGGCAGAGACCACGCGCTCGCGCGCGCACACACACATGCACCCACAAGACGGAAGAGGCCCCGAGAAATCACAGCAAACACCAGCACGCCCTCTACGCCTGGGGGGAGGGGCTGCCTCTCCTGGGCTCAGCCCACCTGTCCCCTTCCTTCCCAGGGCCCTCTATACCAGGAGAAACAGTTCAACAGTAACGAAAGCTGAGCGGCCAGAGTTACCAATTCCTTTAAAAAAAAGACAAAAATCACAGTCCTATGCCAAAGGAGCAAAGTAGAAAAGAGCAGATGGGGCAAGGCCTGGGGGATGCCGAACCCCAGATCCCAGGACGTCGGCCCCTGGCCACCTCATGCTACACCTCTGGACACTTTGATCATCTCAGAGCTGGAAGGGATTCCTACTGCCACAGGCAGAGGGCCGGGGGTGGGGTGGGCTGAAGGGGGTGGGAAGTGGGGGACCCCTCTCCAGCCAATACCCTCCCCTTCCTTCCCCCCTGAGGCCTCAAGCCCCACTATCTGGAACCCAAGCTGGGGCTGGCCTCCTCCACTGCTGTGAGGGCCAAGGCCAGCCTGGACCTGAGCAGGATGGCCCAACAGGACACATGCAGAGGGCACAGGCACAGCTGAGCACCCCACACCCACCTAAGGCACCTCGGCCACCCCACCCCAGGGGAGGGCTGGGCCCACGAGCCAGCACCCCAGCCTTCAGAGGCCTCAGGTGTGAAATGGAGACACCCCTCTCCCATTAATCCTCACAAATAGGAAAACCGAAGCTCAGAAGGGACTAGTAACTTGCCCAAAGTCAAGGTCCTGGGAGGAGCAGAGCTGGGATCTGAACCCGGTGGGCCTTCCACTTTGGCACGCTGTATGAGGTGCTTTGCAAAACCCTTCCCTTCCCTGACACACTGGAACCTCACACTCCAGTTCACTTTAAGGGCCTGCTCTGTGTGGGTGTCAGGGTCACCAGCCTCCCGACTCGAAAACTCGGGGTCTAGCAGGGAGGCCAGTGACACCATGTTATGGAAGAGCAAGCCAAAGCAAGAAGGGGTCAGTAACTGCCCCCAGTCCCAGAGGGAGGGAGGGGAGAGCAGGAGCCAGAAGCCCAGGTCTCAGCGTGCACATCTGCTGCCCAGAGGCCTCTCCCTCCACCAAGTTGCCCAGGAGTGGCACTGAACCGGCTGCAGAAGGTGACGTGGTCTCCCTGGTTTCTTGCGGCTCACAGCGGGCAGGGTGACCCATGAGTGCAGTGGCACAGTCGAGCTGCAGGCATTGGGTTCTGTCCTGCTGCTGACCACGGGTTTCCCATCGTGCTGACTCAGCTCTCCCAGCCAGGCCCTGCAACCCTGCACCCACGTCTCAGGGCGGCCTCCACAGTGCCCAGGCCAGCAGCGCCAGGACCAGGCACCAGGGGGGCCCCACCCGTCCACCAGATCCAGGGCAGTGCTGCCCCCAACATCCTCGGGAAGGGCCCAGGGTCCCCCTGGGCTGTGGCCTCCTCCAGGCCCACAGTCCAGCCAACCAGGAGGGCTGGGCTGGTCAATTTGGGGACGGTAGTGACATTCCAGCTTAGCCAGGCCAGATTCCAGAACAGACTGCTCCACTGAGTCCTTGGGGGGAAACGGAGGGACACAAATAAATAAACTCCCAGCTTAGTTAATATTTCAGAGAAACAACAATATTTGGGTCTTGTCCCAGGTTCACCAAATGCATCCAATTAATCGTGGATTCTGTTTCTCAGTTTAGATCAAGACTCAACCATTAACTCGTCCTTCAGTCTCCCCCACCCACAGGTGGCCCTGTTCCCACTCTGTCTTCGTGGGAGGTGGGAGCTCGGGTATCTGTGCCCAGCTCTCCCTCTACTTGAGGCTCCCTGGGGAGTGCAGAGTCCAGCTAGCTTCGTCCAAATCTGACCCTGACCCTCTGGGGTCCCTCGACTCCTGTGGGAACCCAGGTGGGGGGTCCCAGCACCATGTGGAAATCCCGACCCAGTGAAGGGCCAGCTCTGCAGGGTCACCTTCTCCTTTGATGTGCTGGCCTCCTGGGGCAACCAAGGGTCCCACCCTCCTCCCATATACACACACACACACACACACACGTGCAGGCAAGTGCTCACATACACATGCACACACCCAGATTTGCCCCACGGGGCAGCCCTCACACACTGATTTTCATTTGAAATCAGCCACACTTGCACTGTAATGGTCTCTTCGAAGCATCCTCTCACTCCCTGGATGCAGGGATGGGGGTGGCAGCACCTGGGAAAGGCCAACCTGAGGCCACGCCTGATGGCTGTGAGGGACCCTGAGCCTCAGTGTTCTCATCTGCCAAACGGAACCACAATCAGTGCTGCCTACCTCACTGGTCACCAAGAGAAACAGGAGGAAAATGGCAGGCATGCAGGATCTTAGTAAATCACCAAGTGCCACGGAGACACTAAGATCGTTCCCTCCTCCTGAACCACCTGGAGCCAGCTGGACCCGGCAGAACTCAGCTCTGCCGTCACCCCTTTCAGGAGCTGGGGATTCACCTTACTTCAGTGACGGGACCCCGTGCTCCCCAGTTCTCGGACAGACACACTGAGGCACGGTGGCCAGGCCAGCGCCCACCCAGGGCTCTCAAGCCCGGGTGCTTCTGCCACACATCCGGCTTCTCGAATGAAGGAACGAATGACGGGAGACCCTCACCTCTGTCCCCAGTTCTGGGCCCCTCATCCGGCCCCTCACACCCCAGCCCCACCCCATCCCTTCACTCAGGCCCTGGCTCAGGGGCTCTGACCTCACTCCTCAGGGAGGTGATCCCACCATCTCCCAAATTAGCTTTCTCAGGGAAAGGGAAAAAATGCATTACAGTTCAATTTCAAGAATCCCGTCCTAAGCAAAGACAAACAGCTCAAATCGCAAAAGCCGGAATGGTCCGCGTCTGTGGGTTCTCAGGTGTGGTTCCCAAGATGCTCCCTGGGAAAGAACAGCCCCTCCAGGGACCAGGCACTGGCCACATTCACTTCCGCTGGACCCTCCCCACAAGCCCGTGGGGCAGGAAGTCCTGTTCCCATTGCAGAGGAGGAAACGAGCGCTCAGAGAGGGCATGACTTCCCCAGAGCCCCAGACCAGGCAGGTGGTCACTGAGGCCACACTCCCTCTCTCTGAGGATTAGAGCCCCTCTTTAGGTCCGTCTTCCCCACACACACCTCTTAGCTTTCTCCTTCTCTTTCCCCTGTGCAACCCCTCCTCTCTCCGACTACAGCTGCCAGTGGCCTGGGGCTGGGTGAGCGCCCTCATCCACCCAGCACCGCTATCTGGCCCCTGAGATAGTTATCAATGGGCTAGAGGACATGTCCTGACAGAGTTGATGCCATCTCAGAACAGGGAAATAAGGGAGCCACGGCAGGGGGCGGGGGGTCCCCTTGAGGGGTCTCTCTCAGCCCAGGTCTCCCTGCACCAGGTCTGTCCCCAGTGCCCAGTGGCAGGCCCAGGCATGTTGGCCATGGTCCTGGGGAGAGGCCAGGCTGAGCAAAGGGTCCAAAGAAAGTAGCAGCAGCTGTTGGAAAAAGGGGCCGGGCTGGAAAAGGCTTTCCCATTACCCCATCCCCCTTCAGGCCCCACAGCCACAGGCCTGAGTGGAAACCCCAACCCCCCTCACCAGCCAGCTGCTGCCCCCTCAGCCTCCGTCCACTCCCCACCCAGCTGTCTGCACTGGGAGCCAGGGTCCCCACAGGAGAGCATGACCACTCGTGCTCTGAGGACCCTCCCCAGCTCTGACTCAGGAGCTAGGGGACCCCCACATGGCCATCTGGTCAATGACCTGGCCTCGAAGGGCAGGCACACAGGGATACCTTGAAGAGGGGTGAACTGATCCACTGACAGCCCTCCCACCTGTCAGGTTCTACAGGCCTCGCGGTGTCACTCTCCCCTCAGTGTCTCTTAGGGCCACCCAAAGACAGAGAAACAGGTATGCACGGAATGTGGGGATGTACAGGTTGCTGTACACCAGCCTTTCCAGCAAGGCTGGGGGACAGATGTCACCCAGCCCCTGCGATCCCAGCCCTGACGAGTGGACTCCAGGATGGCAGCCCTGCCCCAGACCCCCTGCACCTTCCTGGGCACGGCTGGATTCTAGCCAGGCTGAGGTCACTCCCTCAGGGGCCTCAGACTCACCCCTGCACCCTGGCCTCCTCCTCTTCCTCAGAAAGCCAGGGATTCCTGCAGCCCAGGAGAGTGAGACACTGGGTCCTGAGCTGTGCCCAGACTGGGAAGCGGACGGACGAACGGCTCAGGCAAGATCTGAGGAAGAGAGGCGAGGACGCTGGGCACAGGGGTCTGGGGGCAGAGCCTGCCGTCCCTCTCGGCCCCCCAGGGCCTGCTCTCCCTCATCTGTCTTTGCAGACTCAGGCCTCGTCCCACCCACCCCCCCACACACAGTCCAGCCACCCTGAACAGCTTCCAGAAACAGCCCTTCCCACCCCACAATCTGCCTCCTTTGTCCTTCAAAGCCAGCTCAGGTGCCGCCTCCGAGGAGCCTTCCCTGACGGCCCAGGCTGGCCAGGATGCTCCTCAGGGCCCAGGGCCCTCGCCCCTTCTCCCCTCAGATGTGATAGGCACTGTGTGCGGGGCTGGGAGCTCCTTGAGGGCAGGGGGCGTCCTCTCCCCTCGGACCCTTGGCACCCCAGCACCCTGGCCCACAGTGGGCAGGCCATAACCAAGAGAACAACAGGGATAAACCAGGTCATCAGGACCGGGAGCCGATTCAGTGTAAGAGGCTGAGGCTTCCAAAACAAGGAGCCAGCGGAATGTCCCGCAAAGGGGCCCTGGGGGCTCGGCGGGTGGGGGGGCCTGCAGGGGCAGGAGACCTGAGATCCCAGCCTAGCCTGGCAGCGCCCCGGGCCAGTGGTGGCTGCCACGGCCCCACCCACACCCCCCCACACCCCCCCCCCCGGCTCAGCCCCCCATGCGGCGGCCCTCGCACTGCAGAGGCGCAGAGTCTGCAGCTCATCGCCCTTCTGGGGCGAGGCAGCAGTGGGGACCTGGCCCGCCATGCCAGGCTCAGGCACAGCGTGGGGCACAAAGGCCCACTCCTGGGCACCACGGACAGTTCTCAGCACCCAAGGCTGCTGCCCACCCCCAGGCTCCAGCCCCCGCCCTGCACCCGTGGTACAGCCCCATCCCACCATCTGCTGTGATACTGGGACCTGGGCCAGGGACCGGGGCAAAGGTTGGCTCCAGGAGGCAGAGGGAAGAGGCCCAGCAAAGAGAGCCGAAATGGGTCTGAGGGCAGCAGCTCACGGGCCCTAATAGTGAAGTCTTGGGTCCAGCAAACCTCACGGAGCCCCAGATCAGTGACCCCCAGAACTCTGTCAACTAAAGCCTTCTCAGGTTGGAAGAAGACTCCTGCACAGGGCCCGGGCCAAGCCCTCTTTGGCATCTGACCTAAAGCCAGGCCAGGCTCCCCAGCAGGGCCCCAGGCCCCCAGTTTCTGGGCCCAAGCACTGCAGCCCACGGCTCAGGTAAGCCCCACCACCACCCTGAGCCATGTTACTGCGAGAAAAGGCACTGTGCAGTGATGCCCGGGTCCCTCGGAACAGCCTGTGGCGGGTGGGATGTGCCCCACCAGTCTGAAGACAAGACCTGAGCTCCAACCACTGCCTTGCCTGCTCTCTGACAGCCTGAAATCCTGCAGCCTCAGCTCCACTACCCGTCCCTACAGCCTGAGCCCAGAGCCTCCCGGGTCTCTGCCGGCCGGAGGCCAATCTCCCCCGCGCCTGAGAATCCGTGCCTCCAGCAACAAGTATGCAGGAGGTGCATGCCGAGCTGGGGAGGCCACAGCGACTGCAGGAGGCAGGATCCACCCCACGGAGCAGACAGTCTTGGGGGCCTGCCTCAAGCCTGGACCCAGGAGAATTGCTTCCCTACTCCACACGGCCCGCCCACGGGGTAGACGCCCTGGTGCAGCGGTCCCAGACTTTAGATTCCACACCAGGAAAAGTCTTCCCAGTGTGCGCGTGCCTGTGGTCGGCGGCACAACTATTTCCTCCTGAAGAACATTAAGAAACAATTAGAATTACCATCATTTCATAAAAGAAACATTGTTGCAACAACATAAACAGAGGTAGACAGATATAATCTCAGAATAAACAGTGTTCCTTTACAGTGAATAAACTGGATGCAGCCTTTATATTTGTGAAAACGCTTTCACACACTCACCCCACTGCCTCATTTTTGCTCATTTGCACTAGAAACCCCGTGTCTAGACTTGCATCAGGAAACCCGAGGCAGCCCCTCGCCCCGGAGCCCACTACACATCCCAAAAGGGGAACGGCCACATCCCAAAATGTAAACCTAGACCCCAGGTGGGGACCCAGGGGGAGACACGGGGCCCCAAATCTCATTCACTGGGGGAGGGGGCTGATCTTGGGGACCAAACCTGTCAAATGACCCCCTAATAGACCTTCAGGGTCAGGAGAGCCTCGAAGGAGACCTGCTTCTCATTTGCATGTCTCCAGGCCTCCCCGCGGCCCAACCACCTCCTCACCACCAGAGGGGGCAACCCAGACAGCTGGCCAGGACAGCCCGTAGGCAAGTCTCGCCCCTGCTCTGAGCCTCACCTTCTTCACCTGCTGAGTGGGAATCACACGGACCTTACCCGGTCGCAGTGAAAGTTTTACCCGCAGCTGGCCGCCAGCAGGCACACAGGAAACCATGGCTACTGCTATTAAGTTAATATTTGACAAAGGCTTCCCTTGGGGCAGGAAGAACCTGTCTTTCTCTTCTCAATTCCCCAGCCCTGACCCCCGTCACTGCCCAGTCCAGAACCGTGTGGCCTCTTTGGGAGGTGGCAGCCTCTTTGAGAGGCCCCAGGAGCCCAGGTGCCAGCCAGGTCCCAAAGGCATGCCCTTCCATGGCACAGGAACCACTCCCTTAGGGAACGGTGAGCTCTGCCCTTTCCAGGAGTCCCTCCAGCATGTATCCGTTTAATCTGCACAACACCCCCCATGGCACATACTCACTATTTCAGGTGAGGAAACTGAGGCTCAGAGAGGTCAATGTGACTTGCCCAAGGGTAGTAATGCGTGGGGAGGGATTCAAACCCAGCTCGCTAGAGCCTGAGTGGTTTCCCCTGCACAGAGTTGCTGCTTAATATGAAAATCTTACAACCGGCCCTCCCAGTCTGGGCCCTCTTTGGTGCCTTCCCACTCCTCCTTTAGCGGCCCCTCCCACCTCCCCAGTCCTACCTCCTGGGCGAGAGCACCTGCTCCCAAGCTGCCCAGGCCTGTCCTCTGTCGATGCCCTGTGGAGTGATTTTAGCATTGCTGTCCTTTGTTTGCACTTTTAATCCCAACAGGAGACTTGCCAAAGAGGCATCCTTAGAAAAACACAACACACCAGGGTGACAGCCTCCCTCCCCCAGGTGCCCTCTCACATGGAGACCAGAAGCTTCTGCTCAGCCTCTCCCCACCCGCCCAATGCCCTGCACTGCGCGAGCGCCTCCTTCACATCCACACCCGAGTCCTGAGCCCCGGCACTGGCGATGCCCAGGAGCCGAGCCCGTCAATCAAATGCCACTGAGGAAAAAGCTCTGGGCCACCTCCTGCTTCACTGCTCCGAGAACCACCTGCCCCACAGGTGTCTGCCCCATGGCTGTCTCCCCAGCCAGAACGCCAGTCCCCTGGGGGATTCGGTTTTGTTTAGCCCATACCCTCCATCCCCAGAAGAGTGCCCAGCACATTGTGGGCGCTCAATATTTGTTTCCTGAATAAAAGAGTGAATGAGAAACTTCACCAGGACTTTACTGACAGCCAAGTAAAGCCCAGAGAGCAGCAGACTCCCCAGGGCCACGGTCTGCATGTAGGCAGTCAGGATTCGCCCCAGACATGCCGATCCCCCCACTGCAGGCTGCCCCTACACGCAGACCCAGGTGCACGCATGCGCACGCACATATGCAGACACCACTCCAGGACTGGACGACACCACAAACCCTGATCAGCCCCGGGCTCAGCAGGGATTAGCTGTCTATAGAGGCCTGTAATGGACACTCTCAGGGAGAGGGTGGGAGAGCCCGCGCAGAGAGGCAAGGGGTCCAGCATGGGTTCACCACACTGCCCTGCTGCACAGAGCTGGCGTTCAACGGGCACTTGCCATGTGCTGGGCACCTGTCCAAGGCTTCTCTCTCCACAAGAAGCCTGTGAAGAGGAACCCTTCATCCCCATTTGTACATGAAGAAACTGGGCTCAGGAGGCTCCTGCAACTTGTCCAAAGTCCCAGCTAGTGAGGAGAACCCAGGAGCACCGGCCTGTCATTCTCACACACTCTCTGCCATGTCCTTGTCCCCTCTCCTGCGGCAAGACAGAAGTCTAGCACTGAGCGTGGGCCCCAGGGATTCTAGAACTCCATGGAAAAGCACCACGCAAGGCCTAGATTGGGACAGAAGCAGTCTCCTAATGTTGTCCAAGTCATACACACAGCTTGTAAAGAACGAGCTGGGCCAAGATCGCCGAGGCCGGAGGCCAGGGCCTGGTCAGGCTCCCAAGAGCGAAGGGGAGCACGGAGCCCGGGACCGGCGATCTGCAAAGACGGGAGAAGGGTTCGAACCACAGCTTCACCGAGAATACGTGGGATACATAGATTTCCCCGGCATTCAAGACTTGACCACAGCTAGCCCAAATCTACCCCACAGCCACCCCCACCACACCCAACACACCCCACCCCTTCTCCCCAGGAGGAACGACAGCCTCGCTGTCCACCCTGCGCCTTGGCCCACAGCTGTCTGTCCTGAATACCTCCTCCTGCCCCGTTCAGGCCCCTGGGCAAAACAGCCTGCCCCGCTTTGAGCCTTCCAGGGGCCAGCGGGCTCTCCTGAGTCAGGTCTCAGCTCTTCCCTGGACCCCATTGGGTGCACTGGGGCTCAGAGAAGTCTGCAGCCATGCTTCCAACCTCTCCCTTAGCCAAATGTCCCCTGAGCCCCCACCAACACCCCCCCCAGAGAGGACGCCCGCTCAGCAGCCTTCCCTCCAACAGGCACGATGAACCATCTACAGAAATAATTCGGGTTCGGGGAGGGGTTGATCCGAGCCTGGAGAGGTGCAGAGAGCCTTGGGCAAGCTCAGAGGAAACAGACACAGAGCAGAGAGACACAGAGACAAGGAAAAGACGACGGGTGGGTCCGGGGGCGGGGGAGGCGGATGAGAGACAGGAGCAGGAAGAGGCCTCAGACACTCAGGGACAGAAAGATGGACGCTGAGAGGAGGAAAGAGAAATGGAGAATGTGGGTGGAGGGGAGCAAGGTCAGACTAGGGCCTGGGCAGTGGAGGGCAGGGAGGGGAGCCTAGCACCTCCAGCCTCCAGGAGACCTGGGTGGGCTCCCGGCCCAGAACACCTGCTCCGTGGGGTAGCGTGTTATTCTTAAGGCTGCCTTGAGGATGAGGATTGGTTGTAAAGGCCTCTCTCCTACTGAGGCCAACATGGCTACAGCACGAGGAGACCCTGACCACCCAGATGAGCATGGGGCCATCACGGCCCTGTGTCAGGGTTCTATTAATAACTGTCATGGCACCTTTCCTCTCCTGAGCATCTGCTCCAACATGCCAGGGCTGTGCGGTCCACTGACAGCCCCGGGCCCACCCCCTCCCAGCTGGGCCTCCCACTCCCAGCAGGCTGAGGGCGGCCATGGAGACAGACAGAGTGCACACCTCCAGGCCTGCGAGAGCCTTCTGCCTCGTGCTCATTACCAGCCAGCTCTGTCAGGACAACGCCAGCCTCCCCACTGCACACTCCATGAGGCCTTCTGGGCGGTGGACCTCAGGGGCAAGCAGGCCAGACTCCACCCCCGCCCCAGCTGTCTCTTCTCCCCAACATGCCCTCCCCCAAGGGGCCCAGCCCGCCAACCTCTAATCCTCTGTCATCTGACCCAGGCTCCACCCTAAGTTGGTTCTGCCCAGCCACCTTATTGAGGCCCAAAAATGGACAGAGTCATTTATAGAGGGTCCGACAAGCCAAACGCAACGGGAAGATGACCTCATGGCACCCCTCAGCCCAAGCTCCCGGCAGACACTCTGCACCCCGGGCACTCTGGGAACGCTGGGGCTGGGAGGCCAGCAGTGACAGTGCTGTGCTGGCAGACCCTGACGACCCTTCCAATATATTCTCACGCCCTCCTCACGCCAGGGCCAGAGGCCGCGGGAGCTTACAACAAGCTCCACGCCGGCTAGAGCCATGTGCACCCTGCTCCCACTGCCCCCTGGGCTCAGCCCAGGCCCAGGCACACGGCACACATCCCAGGCAGGATCTGATGAATGAGGGAAGGCAGAGGAGCCAGGGCACAAACCAGCCCACTCACAGACCTGCACCAGAGCTCCCGATCCAAGGCCCTAAACATCCTTGTCGGTTCATACACAGACACTCCACACCTGCCGGGGCCAGGTGGACACCTGCTCTGCTCTCAGGGAGCACCCAGACTAGCAGTGGAGGCGGGCGGGCTGCTGGGTAATGCTAAGCCAGGACCCATGGAGAGACGCACTTAGCTGGGGGCACAGGAGAGCTAGCCCCACAGGCACCAGAGGGCCAGATTTCCTTGCCCACTCTGCCACCCTCTGAGTCCTGGTGGATGTCCGCGCTAAGAGGGGATGTGTGGAACTTGGGAGAGAAGAAAAGAAGAGGAGATATGGGACCCTTCTCCCTAAGCGGATACCATCTAGGCCCCCCAGCAAAGCCACTGCCTGCCCCTGGTCAGGAAACGCCCTCCTATGGCAACAGGACAACTGGAATTGCCCTGCTTCTGGCTGATCTGACCTAGGTGAGGTGGGGGCGAGGTGAGGTGGGGGGGGGCAGGGGTGCCTGTGAGACCACCAACAATTAAAGTTAGACGTCGAAGTCAGCTGTGGTCCTGAACGCCCCACAGATGCTGAGGAGGCAGCAGGGTGGGCGGCACCTAGGCTGTGACGGACTCTGAGCCACAGGAGGGCAAAGGGGAGAGGCTGGCATGGCTGGAGGCCTCAGGCTTCCCAGGACGGGTACTGCAGCTGGGCCCACAAGCGACAGCCGAAGGAAGGCTACTTTCTAGACTCAGCCAGGATGGCTGTGGTGCTGCTCTGGCTTCTGATGGGGGAGGGTCTCCGACCACTGCCCAGGGACAGAGAGCAGCAGCAGCACTAAGCAACTCCAGTCCCACACAGCCCAGGCTCAGGCAGGGCCAGCCCCTGAGCAAGGCCAGCATCCACAGCTGACCAGCTGTCAGCCCACTGCCCCTGGCCACGGAACAGGCTGGAGAGGGAGGGGTGGCAGCTCAGTGGGGTCAGCGATGATATATTGCCACTTACAGGGAGGGGACGCAGCCCATGCCTACTGCCCCTGAAATTACTGAAGGATGTGCTGCAGAGACAAGGCATCTGAGCGAAGGGCACACAGCAGGAGCAGAGGGGAGCCAGGGAAGGTGACAACAGTGCGGTGAGGGCAGGGCTCTTGTCTCAGCTAACCCTCTGCCTCCCACTCCTCCTCCTCAGCCCCTTAGGAGCCGGAAGCAGGCTTAGGCCCAGAGCTGCCTGCTCCAGGCACCTAGATGGATTACTCAGTCACGGGAGGGGGGAGGAAGCAAGGGCAGCAGCTTCTGCACCCCACCCCCCCCACCACCTGAGCATGGAAGGCTTCCCAGCCCCCAACCAGCTATCTGTGGGGCTCTAATCCCTCCTCCGGCCCTGGGAGGGAGGGGGGGACAGCTGGGGCAGGCCAGATCTGGAGCTTGGCTGAGGGCCCTTCCCTCCCGGCACAGGCACCCACCTCCCCGCCTGGGACCACAAGGATGAGCAGAACTCTGAGGGAGGCACAGGGGAGGCTCCAGCCGCCGCCCCCCCACCCCATCACGTGGCCGCATCCCTAGGGAGCCCGCGGGTCTCAGCTGCAAAAGTCATTGTTTATAAACAGCCACAGGCCCGGCAGAGCAAGGCGGCTCGGTCCCCGGGCGGGGGTTCCCACTCGGCCGCGCGTCGGGCGGGAGAGGCGGCAGACCCCACTGGGGGTAGGCCACCCTGGCCGGAGCACAGATTCTGCAATCTCAGATTTCAGAGTCGGAGTCGGCAGGGGAAGTGGCGTCAGCTGCTGGCGTGATCCAATTCAATAAAGCAGAGGTGGCTTGGGATGAAAAGCGGAGCAGGCGCGGACCCCCGCCCCCCAATCCTGCATTTCCTGCACAGTCCGGGTGCCGCGGGAAGCTCTGGCTCCAGCCCCCCGCCTGCGGCCAGCTGCTCCCGGCGCTGAGGGGTCGGGTTTCCTGCGGCGCCCTCCACGCCCCAGCGGCCCACTGCCCGTCGCCCGGGCCAGTTCCCCACCCCGGCGTGGGCCCCCAAATCCAGAGCCGCCGCCCCCTCCTGGGCCGCCGGAAACGCGAAGCCCCTGCTCGGGCGAGGGCACCTCCCCGAGGGTGCGCAGCCTCTGCTCCCTGGGGCCCCGGCCAGAGCGTCCAGGCCGCAGGCACCTCTCGGGAAAGGAAACTCGATCCCTCCTTCAGCCGGCGGGGAAAGAAGGTGGCGAGGCGGGTGGGGAGCAGGAAGCGCTCGGAGGCCTGGAGCGAGCGCGCCGGCACCCGCGGGCCGAGCGACAGCCTCGGGATTCCCGGAGCACAGCGGCCCTGGGGGGCAAGAGGCAGGCTCCCTCCGCCGGCGCCGGCCCCGCCTGCACGGCCCGCGTGGCCCAGGAGGGCTTGGAGCGCCACCCCGTCTCCCAGCCTCCCGGCCCTGGGTCCCCAGAGCGGGGTGAGCCCGGACCTCGAGCCCCGAGAAGAGCGTGGGCCGCCACTTCTCTGCAGACGTGCGGCGAAGACACAAAGCGCCCGGGGTGGGGGGGTGGGGGGGGACTGCGCCCTTTCCTGCCCCCGCCGGGGGTGGGGAGACCGAGGACGGGGACAGGAGAGGGCGCCCAGAGCGCCGGGGACCGCAGCCTGAGGAACCCGCCGAAGGCCCTCAGCAGCGGTCGTCCGGAGGTGACAGCGCCCCACACCGGGTGAGGACCAGCCCCCGGAGGCGTGGGTCGGGGGACAGGTGGCCCGGACAGAACGGCGGCCGGGCTCGGGCTCGCTCACCTTCTCCTGCGCGCGAGTGAGCTTCTTCTGTACGTTGCTGGCGATCTTCCCCGCCGTCACCCCCTTGCTGCCCATCTCTGCCATCGCGGCCCAGGCCTCGCCCGCGGCGGGCGCCGATCTCGCAGCCCCGGCCCCGGCCGCGCGTCCTGCCCCGGCTCGCGCTCCACGCCGCGCACTGGCCAGCCGCGCCGACTGACGGAGGCGGAGCGTGCGCCCGGCGAGCGAGCGGGCGACGCCGGGACCGCGGGGCGGGGGGGACGGACGGACCGACTGCGGGGAGGAGGGAGGGGCTGGGCCTCCGGCCGCGGTCAGCGCCCCCCGCCCGCCCCCTCCGGACCAGACACTGCCTTTTAAAGGGCCACTCCGGGCGCCGGAACCGCTCGGCCGGCCGGGAGGGAGGGCGCGCGGGTGCGGGGCTGCGGCGAGCGGGACTCCCGGGACGCTCCCATGACACCGCCCCGGGGCGGGGACTCAAACGACGGTCCCGGGTCCGGCGCCGCCCCGCGCTGGGTCCTCCTCCTAAGTAGTCACCTCCAGCAGCCCAGGAAAGGAGGTCAGATAGAGAAGAGGGGTGCTTTCGAAAACCGGAGATAAAGTGCGGCGATTGTGCGCGCCCCTGGAATCCGGAGCCGGGGCTGGGAGGGGGCGGCCGGAGCCTCCTCTTCTCCCCGGGGCTTACCTCTGGCCCCACGCTGGACGCTCGGCCCCCTCCCGGCCTGCAGACTCACGGTCTCCACCTGTGTTCTCTGGGCGCCTCCGGAAGATATTCACATCTCTGTCCCCGGCGCCTGGTCCCAGGCCAGCCAAGGCGCCGGGTCTGCCAGTGTGCTGATAATTATTGTTACAATAACAAAACCTAACATTACTGAGCGCTTACTGTGTGCCCGGCACTCTGCTAAGTGCCTCGTCGACAGGCAATATCGCGTTCAGCCTCCACGACCGCCCTAGGAGGTAGGGGCTGGTCTCATTCCCATTTTACACGCGAGCCCCCGAGAGGCCTGCAGCCAGATCTCTGGCTGCACCCCAGGCTCTCGACCACTCTACCCTGGGTTGTCTTCTCTTCTGTGCTGGAAGGAAAGTGATTACTGATCGTTATTCAAAGAGAAGGGAAGTTCGTTGATAACCGTCTTTGCCGACAGACCAATGACACATTTGAAATGAATAAATATGTACTGAGACTACTGAGCCCACTCACACTCCTCCCCCAAATCATGCCAGGGGCTGTGAAGGAGGCCACTGCGCTGTGTGGCCCTGGGCCTTTCCAGGGGCCTGTGGGCTGAGTCGCTGGAGAGAGGAGACCTGGAGGCCCTGCTGAGGCGGAGCGGACAGGAGCCAGGCCAGGGGTCCCTGGGACCCTCCGGAGGAGCAGGACTGGCTCTTGCAGACCATACACCAAGCCCCCATGCAGGTGGAGAATTGGGGTCCAGAAATAAAAGGTTCAGCCTGGGTCCCGTGGCGGGGTCTCTGCTCAGGAAGGCCCCTGACCCCCTCTGCCTGCTCCTCCTGGTTCTCCCCACTACTGCTGCACCCCCGAGGCGAACGTCTTCATCAGCCCTTCCTCCTGGCCTACTCTTCTTCTTCTTTTGCAGAAAGACAGACAGGCTCTGGAGCTGCCGAAGGCCCTCCTGAGCTGATGCCCTCAGCTGACACCCCGAAGTGCTGCCCAGAAGCCCCAAGCGCTGCACGAATGGAGAACATTTGCTCAGAATTGTTCTTATAAACTCACGCCCGATTCGTGAGTTGCCAAAACAAAACCTAAAGCAGCTTTCTCCTAAAAGCACCTTTCACTTCACGATCTCTCTCCTCCTGATGTTATGTTTGTCGTTTTTCCAACCATTTCCAAGAGTACTTTCTTTCAATGCTCTCTGAGGAAAGGAGGAAATGAGCAGAAGCCACATCGTGTTACGGTCAGCCCCCAGGGATCAGTGGGAGAGTCTGGTTCACTCAACTCTGGCGCTTCAAAATATTGATTGACAAAAAAATTGGAAGCAACTTAAATAGTTATCAGCAAGATGGGGTCAGCTAGCCGGCACAGCAACCAGAGGGGCCATCAGGGGACAGTGTGAAAGAGCCATTACAGAGACCATCCCCGTTATGGTAAACAACCACCACCATTATGTAGCAACATGAAAATCATGCTTGTGGGATAATTACGAGTGAAAAGAAGACAGGAAACTGTGCATGCACTATCCTTGCAACTGCATAAAAATAAATAGAAAGTCTCCAGATCAAAGACCCCAAAGAACCATGCACGAAGGAAATAGATGTATTAGGGTCAAGGCATCGTGGCTGATTTCTTCTCCTTAATTTCCTAAATATTCTGTAATATGCTATATTGCCTTCATAACTAAAACACACACACAGCTCTATCTTTCAAGAAGGTAATTCTTATCTGATCTCTAGATCGGAAAGATTTTTCTACACACAAAGCATTGGAGGATATATTGAAATAAAAAATGTTAGTTTGGGGATGCATAAAAATTAAAATATTTTAAGTTCAAAAAATACCATTAACACGTAGGATCAAAGTTTGGAAGGAAATGTTCCACAAATGTTACTATTAAGTCCAAAGGGTAGGAATGTAGATTTTTACTTTCTTCGTTATGATTTTCTATAGAGTCTGATTTTTTTTACCGTGACACCCCATTGTTTTACATCAGAAAAATAAATAAACAAAGCTATTTCCCTTTTGAAAAGAAATTTGACATAAAAAATTAAATTGTAAGAAACTAGGGAAATGATTTTCAAAATAAAATAGAACCCTTACAACTCATGAGAAAAACGTTAAGATCCCAACCTATAAATGGCAAATGGCACAAATGGACGAGTCACAAAATTGGAGATTCTGATGATGACTAAATGGGTTTTAAAAGTTCAGTCTTACTAGAAAAAAAAAGGTCATTAGATCAGCGAGCTACTGTTCCCGGCCCCACTTTCATCCAGTCAGCAAATCGGTTTTCTTAATTACATTACTTAAAACCAGAGAGATGGATGCTCTCACATACTGCTTCTGAGAGTGGAACAGACAGAAAATTTCTGGAAAGCAATCTTGCAATATGTATTAAGAATCATCAAAATATCCTTATTCTTCAACCCTAGAATCCCAAATCTAGGAAATACTCAAAATTTCAGCAAAGTCTTAATCCCACAGGTGTTCATCACATTATGATAATCCCAAACTGCAAGCATGCCTAGTTGCTATCGATCGTTGTCCAGGTGTGCTCCCTGCTCAGTCTCCCAGCATTTCTGAGCACTGCTCAGTCCCAGTCCTGGGCTCAGCCCTGCAGGATCGGCAGTGGGGGCAGGGAAGCCCCTTCCCGGAGTGAGCCTGTGTGCGTGTGCAGGGCAGGATGGGGTCTGGGAGGGGTTGGGCGAGGCCCTTTGAGGGAGGGATGTTGAAGACCTGATGTCAGGGGCCTTGACCAGAGAACAAGGGGAGCCTGCTGCCTGGAGGAGCCCTCAGATATCAGGGTGTGAATAAATGAGCAGACAAGCAAATACCCAATGTGATGTTGCCCTACTGCTCCTGCCCATTGGCGCTCAGGCCTCCCAGTGCCTGCATCCCTCCAGCTCTCCACAGGGAGACCCCGGGGGCGCAGCTGTCCGGCCCACCCCACACCACTGCTCAAAGGCCTATTACCGCCTGTGATTAACTAAACTATAGTATAGCAGTGCACGAAATGTTTACCAGAGCAATAATGCTCATGAAGGTTTTGTGATGGGAAATGCCTACAATGTGTCGCTAACAGAATAATGCAGGATATGAAAGTGTATAACAGTACAGTGCCAACTGCTATCCACATGTGACTGGCGTCTCTGGGTAGAGCAATACGGCAGGAGATTTTTTTTCTCTCTTCTTCCTTTTTCATTTTCCAAATTTTGTACATGTACTATTTTTGTAGTCAGAAAAGAAATGCTGTTAGAAATACAGGTTGAAATGACGAAGCTGTCCCCTAGGATGCTAGTTGGGAAACCACAATGTGGGGGAGCATGTGTGCCGGGCCTGCCGACGTGCACGTCTGAGCCTTGAGGTCTGGGGAAGTGATTGTTTAAACCATGAAGAGCTCAGATGAGCACAAGACAGTCCTAATTTACCTTAGAGAGAAGAGAGCAGCACCCCACGCCTCCTTCTATATTCTGAGAACTGAGGAAGAGGCTCTGAGCTGGCACTGGGACCACCACCACAACCATCATCATCATTCTGTCTTAGAAAGCAAGATTTTTTGTTTATACTGTTTGACTGTCAGAATAACCCTGTGTTCCATAGCAGTAGGACTTTTTGCCACCCTTTTATGGATGGAGACTCAGAGAAGACGGGTTCACCTGAAGGCGCAGGGCTGGTAGGGCCTGTGCTAGATGCTTTCGCGCCTGGCATCTCCAGCGTCTGGAAGAGACCAGCTCCATCCCTCCCTCCTGTGACAGCGGCTTCACCTCTGACAGACAGGAGGATTCAGAAGAAACTAGAGGCAGAACCAGAAAGCAATTTGTCTTTCTAGAAGCATATTTTAGGGCAGCATACTTGTGATACGGCGTCCAGGAAGGGCTGCCTGACCCACATTATCCTTGCTCCCTCTCGTGTATCTAATGTCACCGTGATATTATGGGAGCGGCAGACAGACCTGGAATCAGAAGTCAGCTCCTCTATTTATCACTTTTTCCTCTTTGGGTATGTTATTTAAACTGTTTAAGCCTCATCTGTAATATGGGGGTAACTTACTTCTTTAGATTATTGTGGAAATAATGAATAATGTATATAAAGCCCCTGGAATATTAGAAGTCACTCTGTAAACGGTGGCTATATATAGTGGGTGGCAGATGCTATAAATCTGGTCTGCCCAGCTAATCGTCCTGCTTTCTTTGTGCGCTCCTTCCTCCTTTGCTGTGGTTTGATGGAGCCTTGTTCCTGGCACCATGATGTGCACATATGCCTGGTGAGCCATTTGTCAAGCCATAACATTTGGGTCAGGGATGAGCACATGACCCAAGCATAGCCAGTGAGAGTCTTCCCTAGGCTTGTAGGGATATGTGCTGTGGGACACAGAAGTTCTTCTTTCCGCTAGAGCTGCTAAGATGGGAGGACGTGAGTCTAGAGGCACCAGAGGCCAGCTTGCCCACCACGTGAAAGATCCTGCCTTGAAGACGAAGTCAACAAAAGTTGAAAGTTGGAGGGATGGGGATAGAGAGAGAAACAGACGTAACAATATTGTCTGAGAACTTGGTTCCAGGCATGCCCGAATCCTGCCCACTCCCCACCTCCAACTATCCAGCCACACAAACCAATACATTTTTTTCTTGCTAAAGCCGATTTGAGGCCACTTGCAGTCAAAAGAGTTATCACAATAACGTCCTTCTGAGAGACAACCTCACGAATCCCTAATGGTACAGGTGGCTTCAGGGTAGAGTTTCTCTTGAGTGCCTCTACCCAGTCCATCTGAATTAATAGAGAATGTCCAAACTTGGACAGTTGTGAG
Source organism: Equus caballus (assembly GCF_041296265.1). Taxonomy (NCBI): domain Eukaryota; kingdom Metazoa; phylum Chordata; class Mammalia; order Perissodactyla; family Equidae; genus Equus; species Equus caballus. The sequence continues at coordinate 4,384,275 of NC_091701.1, read as the reverse complement.
TGAAAAAGGAAAGAAGTAATTACACCCAGATAGCAGGTGTAAACCAGGACCATCCTGGGCAAATTGGGACGAGTGAGTACCTGGGTTAAGGGGTAGGAGTTCAGAATAAAAGTGGACAAGGAGGCTAAGGACACGCAGCTCAGTCTGCGCTCAGGCTGGTGCTGGACACTGGTGTCTGTCCATTCTCCCCGGCCTGTCCAGCCGTCCTTCAGGGGATCTTTGTGGAGATGGGAGTCAACCCTCTGGAGGACCTTCTGAAAGTGGGGTTTCCTCGGGCTTCACCTCCTGCCTTCCAAACCTACTGACCCAGATGTTTAGCTCCAGTCTTGATCCAGTTTAACCAGGCCCGGCAGGAGGGGCCCGGGGAGGAGACCAGTCACTGGGCCACCGACTAGCTCCAGGGTATTCCTAAGGCTTCTGGGAAACAAGGCCTCCAGCGAAAACCAGTTACTACCTTTTGCCACTAGCAAATAAAGTCTCCAAGAGCAAACTTTTTTTACAGTCATTGACATGCTTGTGTTTCTTCTCCATGTCTTTAAACCTTTGTCGACCTGTGTGTGGTCCATGGTGTGGCTAAGACGCAGTAGACAGAGAAGATGACAACAACAACAGAAGGCCTCCGCTCTGTGGTTAGTTGTGTGACCGTGGGCCAGTCCCGCTCCTTTAAATGGAGCAGAGATGCTCACCAGGCAAGGCTGCTGCTGAGGGTCAGAGGTAACCCCGGCAGCTCCTGGCCTGGAGCGTAGCGGCCTCGGTAAGTGGTCCTTACTTTTCTGACGTCACACTCTGAGAGCCAGGAGCAGGTGTCTCAGTTAGTCTGCTCTGCGGCCCTCTCTGCTGGTGAGACACAGTAGGTTGACCTTTGCCAGCTATACAGACGGGTAAATAGAGGTGCAGAAAAGCAAACAGCCCTTTGCCCAGCGTGCCTTCCGTAAATCCCTGCGGAGTTCCTTTAGACGCTGAGACTCCAGCCTTCAGAAATGCTCCCTGGAAATTTACCATAATCATCTTTGTATTATCTGCGGAAAAAACGGTTTCCTAAGCCAAGCGTGGTGACAAGATTGCCACTGTGTGTTTGAGCGTTTGTAAAGCCTCATTTATCTATAAACAAGCTAACAAGCTGTGGGAATACTAAGAGGGCCGCTGGTTCCTTGAAACTGGGCTTCGTTTTCAAGTTAGGAAAGCAGCTTCGGGTGTGTCACAGAGCCTTACAAATGTGAGCACCCGAGATGCGTCGGAAGCATCCTTAGAACACGGGTACGAGCACAGTGATCTTCTTCACAACATGAAAGAGTGAAAAGTTGCAGACAGCCTAAATGTCCAAGCAGGGGTTGGTTAAATGAGTTTTTAAATTTTGGTTTATTTATATTTCGAATATTAAGCTGCCATTAAAAATTGAGAAGTGGAACTTCTTCAAAATTTAAAACTTCTGCTCCTAAAGACACTGTTCTGAAGAGGAAGAGGTGATACACTCGGATAAAAACTACTCTTGACACATATACCTAGCGAAGGACTTGTATCTAGAATATATAAACACTTGTTATAACTCAATACCAAGAAGGCAAACAGCCCATTTACAAAAACAAAAAAAACCAGGCAAATGATTTGAAGAGACCCTTCACCAAAGAAGATGGCAATAAGCACATGAGAAGATGCTAAACTTCATTGGTCTTTCGGGAAACCCAAATAAAACCACATCGAGCAAACACTGCACACTCCTCCAAACGGCTGAAGTTAAAGAGGCTGACGACACGGAACGTGCGGGAGGACACGGAGCGACTGGAACCGTGCCCGGAGCCACTTCCCCTTAGACCAGATTCTCCTCTTTCCTCAGCATGAATTTTCCCTTTTTGTTCTTTTCCTCCTGCCTCTTCTACTGGGGGGGGGGGGGGGGATCATCCTACACACACACCTGAAACCTAGCTGTGGGCCGGCTGGGTGTTTTACGTCCTGAGCGTCCTTGTAGTTGCAAATAAGCTCCCGCTGGAGGGGAGCCGCCCACCTCACCCCCCAGCCCCCGCACAGACAGGCCCCCGGTACCTTGGGACTTCGGAGGTGTCCTTCCTACAGACAAGCACACAGGTACCCAGCCCTCCCCCTCGCTGCTTCGCCTGCCTCCCTGTCCCACCCCTCAGGCCCAGCTCACCTGTTGCCTCCTCCAGAAAGCCTTCTTCAGCCGTCTGACTCAGGCGGGGCTAGTGACCCTTCTCTGTACTCCCCGAATCCTGTTCGCCTTTCTCACACACCTACCACCTCCCCCTCCCCCAAAAAGTCTTTCTGCAGTCATGGGGGAGGCACCCGGGACCCTGTTCTTAACTCAGTTCCTGGCGGAGCATCCGCTCGCTGTGTTCCTCCTGGCAGGTGATGGCCAGATTGGGGGAGGAGGTTGTGCTTTTCCGGGAAGTTTCATTTCTTGCTCCCACTCCAAGTTGAGAAATGACAGCCCCCTCACAGAATTGTGGTTGCCTTTGAGAGACGTGACGCTCAGTTTGAGCCCCACAGTCTCCATCTGCAGCTCCGGGGGCAGAGCCTGCCTCTGGTTAGCTCCGACCCCCAGTGACCTCCATGAGGCCAGGCAGAGACCAGGCACTCAACAAATGCGCTGCTCTGCGTGGGCCCCCCAAGGTCAGGGAAGGGCACAGCCCCCAGCGGTGGAGACCTGCCTCAAGCTAGTGTCTCATAAGTGGGCAAGATGCATTCGTTCAAAGTCACCTGCCTTTTTGTCTTTTCACATGTGTCCCACCTTGTCACCTGCTCTCTCTCTTTTGCTGCATTAAGCATGGATGTGATCTTATGGTTTTATAAGTCACTAGCCATGCTTCATTCACTTCTTTCCTGCTGACCTGTGTTACTTCTAATACCAGTTTCTACCACGCCAGCCCATTTCTCGGCCCCCGGGGAATGGTGGCAGCACCGAGGACGCCGCTGAGCTCTGACTGGTGGACTTTCTTGTGTCGGGGTGCAGCCGGGCAGACAGAGATGCACATTCACAGAGTGCAGGTGGCCACATCACTACTGCAATGAAATCATGTTTCTCGAATTTTATATTTTACAGAGCAGAACACAGAACATAATAATAGTTTTTGTTCATTCTGAGTAAACATCTGACAATGTCCGATTCAATGGGTTCTGCTCCCCAAACACAACAATGCTTCTTTAAATAAAAAGTGGCTGAAAATCTGTGCATTCCTAGGTAGTGGGGACAGACCTCAATCCACAGTCGTAGCTATGCAAGAAGTAATTGACTTCTTTTACTCCTCTCTTTCAAACCTTTATTCCACTGGCAGGGCCCTACTGGCCCCAGCTGCCATTTCTCCAGCCTTGGAAAGCCCTGGTCCTCACCTCTGTCTTCTGGCCGCTTCTAGACCCCATGGTGTGCTCCTCCTCTCTCTCACACCTGGGGTCCATTGTGTCACCCACACAGCTGCATCACAGGTCTGCTCCAGGACATGGGATAAAGACTCTGCATCCCTCATGACTGAGGTTTTAGGTACCTGCTTTTGGTGGCCTCTGGGGCAGGTGTTTCTCCCTCCATGTTGGGGCCATGGGTGACCGTCTGAGGCATCCATAGGCCCGCCCCCAGATGGGACGACACAGTTTCTCCTGCCTTCTGCGTGACTCTGTGTGCTCTGCCCTCAGATCCTGCCAAAGCTGGCTAGGATTTCCATCACTCTCCCTGTCCCCCGGGGATTGGTCCTGGTGGCACGGCCAGGGCCTCTCTCAGAACCTGGGAGCATCTAAGTTCTCTTCATGTCTTGGATCCTCCACCATCCCACCCTAAGAACAGCTCTGATCTGAAGGAAGAGGGCTAACTCATCAGACACTGCCCTCAGTCAGCCAGCTCCTAAACAGGTCCAGGCTTTCAAAAGTCTAAAGCCAAGAATTTGACCCATTTCTTGAGGCAATGAAAGCAAAGAGCTCATCCGTTTGAACCAGGGAGAGGCGAGGGTAACAGCAAATGCTGAGGGGAGAATCAACGGTTAGCATTCCAGATACTGTCCTCTGTATATCACACACACGCACACACACACAATGGGGTTTGCTTAAACTATGTGTATGTGTATATGTAGTTACATGTAGAACTATGGCTACATGTGTCCAGTTGATGCAAATCCCACTGTAAAGATGACACAGGGGCTGTTTTTTACAGTCTAACGAGGCCCCAGCACAGCCTGCCTCTCAGCACAGGAACAGAGGCTGTTGAGAGTGGACTCCGCCCCCCAGGCTGTGACATCTCCCAGACGGCGCTCACTGAGCACAGAGCCAGCTGGCCCTGGACACAGGGGACACACACAGAGGAGAATAAAGCAGGTCCCTGCCCGCAGGAAGGCCTCAGTCTGGAAGGGGACGGACAATACCCTCTAAGCACCCACAGCAGACGATAATCCGTAACGTAACGAAGGGCTGCCAGAAATTCCAGGAGTGGGAGAGCAACCCCAGTGAGGGTGGGCACTTTGAACGGGGTTTTGCGGACACCAAGGCACGCACCTTTGGAGGGAAGTGAGGTCCCATGGCGCCTGACCCAAGGTGCTCCCTCACTGCCTGGGGTGGGGGTCCCTGCAGGGAGCGCCGGGACAACAGGCCCATTCTGAAAGCCCGACCCTGGGCACGTGGCCTGCAGAGACTAAGACATTCCCCGGCCGTGAGCAGGCTCTTGGCCCAGCAGCTCTGAGGATGCTATGAGGTGGCCCAGGCCTGGGCCCACCCTGCCCCAGGGTCCAGGCGGGGACAGTTTGGCAGCCAGGAGGAAGCTGTGTTCCAGGGATTCTTGGAAGGGGCCTGGCCTGGGCTCTGGAATCATGATAGCTGCATCGTGTCTACACAGCCCTGGTTAACTGTGTCCCCCAAGACTGCCTCCCTCCAAACCCTCCTCCAGGCCTCCCACCTCCCGCCTACATTGCCCTCTGGGTTGGACCCTGGCTTTCTGCCTCCAACCTGCCCTCCCCACGACCTGGGGAGATTTTTCTAAAATGCTGATCTGACCATGCCAGTCTTCTGAGTTTCGTGGCCTCCTCGGAGATTTTAGAATAAGTTCTAAATACTCAGGTTAACACCCAGCCTCCTGTGGCCTAACTCCCACCTGCCTCTGCGCCTGCCTCTCCTGTGCTCTATCCCTTTCTGCAAACCCTCACCTCCAGGCCTCGGCACCATGTCTTCCTTCTTTTTTTTTTTTTTTTTTTGAGGAAGATTAGCCCTGAGCTAACTGCTACCAATCCTCGTCTTTTTTTTGCTGAGGAAGGCTGGCCCTGAGCTAATATCCGTGCCCATCTTCCTCTACTTTATATGTGGGACGCCTACCATAGCATAGCTTGACAAACAGTGCCATGTCCACACCCGGGATCCGAACCAGCGAACCCCGGGCTGCTAAAGAGGAAGGTGCGCACTCAACTGCTGCGCCGCCGGGCCGGCCCCTGGCTTGCTTATTTTTTCACTGTCGAGTTTTGAGAGCTCTTTATATATTCTAGATACTAGTCCTTTGTGGGATACGTGGCTTGCAAATACTGTCTCACCGTCTGTAAGTTATCTTTTCTTCCATTTAACAGCGTCTTTTGCAGGGCGAAGGCTTTGATTCTGAAGTCTGGGTGTCCATGTCTTTCTTTTAGGGATGCTCCTCTGGCGTCGTGTTTAAGAACTCTTTACCAAGCCCTAGGTCCTGAAGATGTTCCCCTACATAATCTCCTAAAAGGTATAGTTTTAAATTTTACATTTAAATCTAGAATTCATTTTGAGTTAATTTTGGTAAAAGATGTGCAGTGGAGGGGCCGGCCCCGTGGCCGAGTGGTTAAGTTCTCTTGCTCTGCTTCGGTGGCCCGGGGTTTCTCTGGTTCGGATCCTGGGCACAGACATGGCACCGCTCATCAGGCCACGTTGAGGCAACGTCCCACATGCCACAACTAGAAGGACCCACAACTAAAAAATATACAACTGTGTAGTGGGGGGATTCGGGGAGAAAAAGCAGAAAAAAAAATTGGCAACGGTTATTGGCTCAGGTGCCAATCTTTAAAAACAAAAATGTGCAGTAGAGAGTAAGGTTGATTTTTTTTTGCCTGTTGATATCGAATTGCTCCAGCACCATTCATCGAAAAGACTCCTTGCTTCATTGGATTGCGTTTGTACCTTTGTCAACAATTAGTTGGCCGCACTTGTCTGGGTCTATTTCTGGGTTCTCTGTTTTGTCGCATTGATCTGTACGTCTATTCTTTTGCCAATACCACAGAGGCTTAATTACACTCGCTATATAATGTCTTAAAAACAGGTAGAGCACTTCCTCCCACTTTATTCTGCTTTTTCAAAACTGGTTTAGCTATTTTCATATAATAAAGAATTTGACTGACGTCTGTCGCTGGACTAAATCCTTGGATTTTCTGAGTAATAGGGGTGTCTGTTATTCATGAGCCCCTTGGACCCCACCTGAGTTTATGCCAAGAGACGAAATCACTCAGCCTGGGGTCTGGTCACCAGAAAGACCAGCCGTGTGGTTAGAGGGTTGGGGCTTTGGGCCACATGATACCCATGCAACCTATGACCTCTGGGGAAGAAGCGGGAACTGTGGACTGAGTTCGGTCATGTGGCTAATGATTCAATACATAATGAAACCCAGTAAAAACTCTGGACACTGCAGCTCAGTGGAGCTTCCTGGTTGGTGAACACATCAATGTGCCAGGAGAGTGATGTTCCCTGATTCCGCGAGGAGAGGACATGGCAGCTCTGCCTTCCCTCCCAGACCTTGTCCTGTGTGTCTCTTCATTTGGCTGTTCCTGACTTGTATCCTTTATAATGAAACTGTAATCATAATCATAGCATTTTCCTGAGTTCTATGAGTCATTCTAGTAAATCATCAGGCCTGCGGAGGTTGTGAGAGGCCCCCAATTTGTAGCCAGTTGGTCAGAAGTGTGAGTATCCTGGGACCCCCCTTGTGGCAGGGATCTGAAGTGGGAGCAATCTTGTTGGGGACTATAACTTTTAACTTGTGGGGTCTGCACTAACCCTGAGTGGTCAGTATTAGAATTGTTTTGTAACACAACCATTGGTGTCAGGATGGTTGGGATTGAAATGGAATAGCTATTCTGGTTCCTTTGCCTTTCCATATAAATCTCTGGATAATCTTGTTTATGCCTACAAAATTTCCTGCTGGGATTTTGATAGGAATTGCTTTATATATCAATTTTTGTGAGAATTGACATCTTTCCAATGTTGAGTCTTCCAACCCATGAGCACTCTATGTCTCTCCATTTATTTAGATCTTATTTGACTTCTTTCACCAGGATTTTCTATGCAGACAATGATGTCACTTGCAAATAGGGATAGTTTTGTTTCTACCTTCCTCATCTATATGCCTTTAACTTCCTTTTCTTGACGTATTGCCCTGGCTAGATCTTCCTGTACTGTGATGAATAGCAGTGGTAAGAGCTGACGTCTTTGCCTTGTCCCAATGTCAGGGGGAAAGCATTCAGTCTTTCACCATTAAGTATGCTGTTAGCCGTCAGATTCTTTTAGATGTTCTTTATCAAATTGAAGAAGAAGTTCCCTCTATTATTAGTTCTGAGAGTTTTCATCACGAGTAGGTATTGAATTTGGTCAAATGCTTTTTCTGCATGAATTGATATGATCATATAATTTTTCTTCTTTAGACTGTTGATATGATGGATTACATTGATTGATTTTGAGCCAGCTGTGCATCCCTGGATTAAATCCCACTTGGTCACAGTGTATAATTCTTTTTATATATTGCTGAATTCTATTTGCTAATATTTTGTTAAGAATGTTTGCATCTATGTTCATGCCACATATGATCATCTAAACACCTAACATTAGTATATCCTGAACGAATCATTCAGGGGTATATTTATTTGCAAATTAAGTCACTGAACACTGGCTCAAACACTTGAGTTTATTTTTCCTATGTAATAAGAAGTCTGGAGAAAGGCGGTATAGGGCAGATGCAACTTCAAGGATGGCATCAAGGATAGAGGCTCCTTCCACCTTCTAACTCAGTTACTATAGTTGGTAATAGTTTGTAGGACTTTTATCCTCAAAGATGCAAGATGGCTGCTCACCTCTGGTTTTAGTTAGGGAGAAAGGGAGGGGCAAAGAGCAAAGGATTGAAGCTACATGCCCTCATGTGTGTCCCTTGTGCAAAGGTTATCCAGAGGCCCCACCCAGTGAAGACTTTGGCTTTCGTCCATTGGCCAGAGCTGGGTCACATGCCATGCTTCACAACAAGGGAACTTGGGAAAGCGAGTATTCAAGCTGGCACAGTGCTGTACGCCGTGGGCTACAGAGAGGAGGCAGAGTAGGCAGCCGCCAGTGCTGGCACCTGGATCATCTGCAGGGCCACCTTATAACTGAGTACCGTCAGCCACATCAGGCTGGAACTCATGTTTCCATTTAGGACCACATTGGCACCAAGTCAGTTACTGTGTCTCACAGTAAAGATAAAAGAATGGGCAGATTTTATACGTCAATGTTGGCATGAAGTCAAGAGAAGGCCAAACAACTTCACCATGCCCATAGGAAGGCCTGACCGCAGTGTGGGGAGAGAAAGTGCTTGGAGAGCCGAGTCTTCTCATGACACCCAGCTCCACAGGCGTGCTGCTCCTGGAAACTAACACAGCAGCAAGGGCTGGCATCTGACTGGTCACCATGCAAAGTGTGATTCGTTTCTAGAAAAACAATATCCTTCATCACATTAAATTTGTGTTGTTATTTTGATTTTATCGGTTTTACAGTTTTTTCCAAAATTTTCCTAATGAAAAATCTCCAACATAAAGAAAAATGGAAAGAATAACACAACAAACACTCATACACCCATCACCTCAGTGCAACAGTGTGAACAGTTTGCCACATCTTATATATGCAGTAAAAATTATATATATGTTATAGGTATATATTTTATAAACCATGTGTATAATATATTACATAATGCATATATAATTGATAAGTATTATATATAACTTAAATATATACATAATATATATATGAACCATTTGGAATTAAGCTGCAGATCTCATGACACTTCACCCCTAGAGACTTCAGTGCACATCTCCCAAGAATAAGGAATTCTCCTAAGTTACACTACCATTATCACGCCTAAGAAATTTAACAATAATATGTCTGATATCATCTAATGTCCAATCAATATTAGACTAGATTTGAGTTTACCAGTTGTCACAAAGATATTTATAGAGTCTTTTTTAAGCAAGATTCAGCTCAGGTTCACACACTGCATTTGTTGCTGGGACATTTTAATCCATTTGGAACAGCCCCCCACCTTTTGAGGGGATATGATACCGCCAGTTTGAAGAAACCAGGTCAGCTGTCTTACAGGATGTCGGAATTATGTTTCCTCAGGGTTTGGTTTGGCTTGCTTCCCTGGCGTTCTGAGAAACTGGAAGCTAAGTCCCGACACCCTCTGGTGGGCTCACTTGACCTGGGATGCTGTGTGCTTCACAGCACATCACAACAGGAGGTGCCTAGTGTCAGCTGATCCCTTTATTGGTGACCCTCGGTTGATCGCTTGGCTGTGGTGTTGACAGCCTGCTCTTCCCTTCGTGAAGGTATGTTTTCATCTTGCGGTTAGCAGACGAGCTGTGGACGGCCGTTTGCCATCACACAAGTACCCTGATTCCTAGCAGGCTTTCAGCTAACAGTTTTAGCGTCCAATGGTGACCCGTTCCCAAATCAGTTATTTCACTGGGGAGTGTAAAGCGGCTTTTTCCTAATTCTAACATTTCTTCTACATTTCCTACTAAAAGATAGTATAAATGCTTAATTCTTTTTCTTTATTTCCAGAGTAAGGAATTGGTATAACAGTCATCAATGGTGGAAGTGAGGTGGGTGTTTCCTCTTTCTCTTTCTCTCGCTTTCATTTTGAACATTGCTATGCACTCACAGGTTTTTATTTATTCAATGCTTTCAATCAGTTCAGCCCTTATTCTTTTTGACGCTCAAATTGTCCTGAATTTGGCCAGTGGGAGCCCCTTCCAGCTGGCTCCTTGTCCTCTTGAAATGTCCCTATTAACCTTTTTATTTGAAGGAATTGATTCACACAATTATGGGGACAAATAAATTTGAAATCTGCAGGGCAGCCCAGAAGGCTGGAAACGCAGGCAGGATTTTTACGTTACGGTCAGGCAGATGCCTTCCACTCCAGGAAACTCAATTTTTACTCTCAAGGCCTTCAATGGCGAGGGTGAGGCTCACCCTTATTATCAACGGTTAACTCCTTCACTTCAAGTCAACTGACTGTGGATGTCAATCACAGCTACAGAACAGCTTCGCAACGACACCTAGACTGGTGTTTGACCGAACAACTGGGCGTCATCACCTAGCCAAGCTGACACGCAAAATCCGCCACCACAAAAGGCCTCCTTGCTCACTGGCATAAGATATTCCGAGCTCACCTTGTATTTTCTCTCCATCCCTGGAATCAGCCGTTTCTCCAAGAGTTCTAATATCTTTCAGCGGAAAATGCTATTAGAAACCAAAACCCGGGGGCTGGCCCCGTGGCCGAGTGGTTAAGTCTGTGCGCTCCGCTGCAGGCGGCCCAGTGTTTCGTTGGTTCGAATCCTGGGCACGGACATGGCACTGCTCATCAAACCACGCTGAGGCAGCGTCCCACATGCCACAACTAGAAGGACCCACAACAAAGAATATACAACTATGTACTGGGGGGCTTTGGGGAGAAAAAGGAAAAAATAAAATCTTTAAAAAAAAAAAAAAAAAAAAAGGAAACCAAAACCCGGGTGCTGGCTGCGCTCATTGCTGCTGAGATGTGGCCACCCCTTTCAAGGGACAGAGCTGGAAAATTCACGTTTTAAAAAACTGGACATTCTTATTGATATTTCCAGTTCAAATTTAATACTACAGGGGGCTTTTTCCTCCTTATCTTCTTTGAGTTTATATTTGTAGTTCTTTCCCTTAAACTGAAAATCTGGGTTTCAACTAGTACATTTACTTATTTACTTTCTCCTACCACATGCGTCAAGTAATTTCAAAATTACATTTCTAATATGACTTGGAGGACTAAAGCTACTAAATAAAGTTTAAGATTTCTTTTCAGTTCTCTTGTCCTTGGAAGCAAAGGCAGGCATGCGAAACAAAGATAAAAATCCAACGAAAAGCAAAAGTAAACCTTAAGCCTCCAGGTTGTCCTGTAACTGGTACTCACTCTCAGGAACGCAGTGTCACCCCTCGTGTTAAATGAATGTGATTTGAGTTTCGCTGGTTTTGTAGTTTGGTTTAAATATGATTCCTAAATTTGTTTGGGTTTTATAGTAGTATAAGAGCTACCAGCATAAGAAGTGTATGCTTAATTTCATATTTGTATATCTTTAAGAAGCATTACAGTCAAGAAGATCCAGGCACTAGCTTCAGGTGAGGATCGCACAGTGAGGGCAGCTGTGCGCTCTTCCTACTTGAATAGCGAGAAGATGTACAGAGTGAGGGAAAAACAGCAAAACTTCACAAATTCAGTTTTGCATTTTTCTATAATGTGAACTCCTTTATAATAAGCCTGTATATTCTCACAAGCTGAAAAATAATAATTAAAGAAATAAAGCTATTTTTAAAACATAATTTAAGCCCACACTTCACGTAGCAGGAATTTCTTCCTTTAAGAGATGGCAAACGCTGCTGTAGGCCCGGACCTGGCTTTTACAAAAATGGAAAACAAACAAGCTCAGTAAAGAGTAGATATTCTCCCTGGTATCAGAGCTCACAATAAACAGGGGCCTCCCCAGAAGGAGAGGCAGGAGGGGGTCCAAGACGCCTGACTCATTCTTTCATGACAGAAAATGAAGGGCTTGCCTGCTGCCCTCTCCTCTCCACACTCTGGTCCAGCCAGCATAGCTGGAACCAACTCTGAGGCCCAGTTCTGCCCACTGGGTAGGTACTGCCCATCAGGTGGGTACAGCCCACCCCATGGGTACAGCCCGTCTGGTGGGTACTGCCATCCAGTGGGTACGGCCCATCAGGTGGGTACTGGCCGTCTGGTGGGTACTGCCTGCCTGGTGGGTACTACCCTTCTGGTGGGTGCTGCCCGTCCGGTGGGTACTCCCCATCTGGTGGTTACTGCCTGTCCATTGGGTACTGCCACAGACAGTACCCACAGCTTTCTAACTTCTGCCTGGGTGCCTGGTGCAGGAGAGGCTTTGGTCCAACATCTTAGTTCCTGGTGCCTGTAAACAAGCTCGGTCCACGCATGCGTGTGCATCCATATTCTTTTTAACCCTTTGCCTTCCGCCCGTCTCCCTTCCTCTCTGGCCTTCACACAATGGCTTCATGAAGCTCGACCCTGAGGGCTAGAAGGGCCCTCTGGCACCATCTTGTCCAGCCACCTCAATAAGGAGCCTGGAAGCCAGAGTCCAGAGAGGGGACAGCCTAGCAGATGGCCACACGTCTAGTAACACAAACTCCCTGCCCCAGTGCTGAGTCCTGTAGTTCACTTCTCTTGTCCTCTGGCCACAATCCTGATCAGCTCATAAAATGCCTCCATCCCATGATTCCACAAGAGAGAGGAGGGCAGACTGTAGTCAGCTAACCAACAGGATTTTTCTCCCCTGTTCCTTGCTGCCTCCATTAAAGAGCTTGGGAAAGGTAAATCCTTACTTTGCCAGCCTCGTCTGAAACTGAGTGAATATTTGACACAGCTGGAAAATGGGACTTGTGTGAAAATTTTCTGGGATTGGGGAAGGTTTCTGCTTCTCATTATTAAAGGGAAATGTGCAGCTTTTCCTCCTTCATGCTGCCTTGAACACAAATAAAATGTCTGGAGCTGCAGCAGCTATTTTGCAATCACGAAGCAACAAGCAAGAGACTTGCAGGTAAACTTGCTCTGACATCATGGGTTGCTGAACCAAGGTGAATAGTTATCTGATTTGGAGAATTTTGTTACATGCCTAGGCTTCTATAAAGAGCGTTTTCTGTTTCTTGTAGCAAAAAACATTCTTAATAGATACATATGTATACAACTTACAAACACCTTAATTCAACAGATATTTACCAGTTCTTGCCATCGACCTGAATCTAAGGATGCAGACATGCATACGGCATTGTCCCTGACCCCAAGGAATTCACAGTGGCAGGACCATATTTTTGTTTTTCCCGCAATTCTGTAAGATAAATATTATTGTCCCCATTTGACAGATGGGATAAATGAAGGCTCAGAGAGGTTGAAGGCATTTGCTCAAGGTCACACAGCACTTAGAAGTGACACGTGACCCATATGGGGCAATCAGTCCATGAGCAGGCCAGCAACCAGAGAGATGATTTACGGCGATGGGGAGCCTAACCAGCCAGGACTTCCTCAGACCCCCTCCCGCAGGTTTCTTTTTCCTTTCAATTGGGAAACCCAGAGATCAGGCGGTCAGCCAGGGATGCTGAAGTGAAGAGTCATGAGGTGGAAGCACCCCAGCAGTGTGAGAGACTGAGGGGGCAAGGGGGAGAGGGGAAGAGGAGCGGGGAGGGGAGCGGCACCCGAGAGTGAGAAGGAGAACAGGCATGCCCAGGCTCCCCTCCCCCCACCCACCCCCACACACCCCCTCGCCCGCCCGCGCCCCAGCAGAGGCTGAGGGGAGCTGGACCTGCCGCGCACAGGACAGCAGAAGCTGTAGGGACAGCACAGGAAGCAGGAAGAGACCCAGGTGCCCAGACCCAGAGCAGAGCCACAGGGACCCCTCCTGGGTCTAGACGATGTGGGCCAGCCGCTGCCTGAAGCCCAAACAGCTCCACCTGGGCTCACAGAACAGCATGACTGAGCCCCTCACGGCCGCCCCTCCTGCCCAGACAGTCCCTGAGCAGAGGCGCGGGAGGATGGGCTTCTGAGCATGGGGGTCCCCAGCGCCCGGGCTCCGCCCCCACAAAGACAACTTCTTTTTCTCCCTGTATTTACCCCGTGCCCTGCTGACTTCTCTGGAAACTGAGCCTTTAAATGGGCTTAAAAAGCAAACGACAAAAAAAGAAAACCAAAACCTCTGTTCTGCTTTTTAAAATTCCCTTTTCCCCGTTTCACTTTCAGCAGACGTAGCAGGAGAAGACAAGGGACGGCATGGGGGGTGGGGAGGCTCCTGGGGACTGCGAGGCTGCACCTGTCCTGTCCTGTCCTGTGCTGCCCTGTCCTGTGCTGTGCTGTCCTGTCCTGTCCTGTCCTCGTCCTGTCCTGTGCTGTTCTGTCTTGTGCTGTCCTGTCCTGTGCTGTGCTGTGCTTCCCTGTCCTGTCCTGCCCTGTCCTGTCCTGTCCTGCCCTGTGCTGTGCTTCCCTGTCCTGTCCTGTCCTGTCCTGTCCTGTGCTGTCCTGTCCTGTCCTCGTCCTGTCCTGTGCTGTCCTGTCCTGTCCTCGTCCTGCCCTGTGCTGTCCTGTCCTGTCCTGTCCTGTGCTTCCCTGTCCTGTCCTGCCCTGTCCTGTCCTGTCCTGTCCTGCCCTGTCCTGTCCTGCCCTGTCCTGTCCTGTCCTGTTCTGTCCTGTCCTCGTCCTGCCCTGTCCTGTCCTGTCCTGTCCTGTGCTTCCCTGTCCTGTCCTGCCCTGTCCTGTCCTGTCCTGTCCTGCCCTGTCCTGTCCTGTCCTGTCCTGCCCTGTCCTGTCCTGTCCTGTCCTGCCCTGTGCTGTCCTGTCCTGTCCTGTGCTGTCCTGTCCTGTCCTGTCCTGTCCTGTGCTTCCCTGTCCTGTCCTGCCCTGTCCTGTCCTGTCCTGTCCTGCCCTGTCCTGTCCTGCCCTGTCCTGTCCTGTCCTGTCCTGCCCTGTCCTGTCCTGCCCTGCCCTGTCCTGTCCTGTTCTGTCCTGTCCTCGTCCTGCCCTGTCCTGTCCTGTCCTGCCCTGTCCTGTCCTGCCCTGTCCTGCCCTGTCCTGTCCTGTCCTGCCCTGTCCTGTCCTGTCCTGTCCTGTTCTGTCCTGTCCTCGTCCTGCCCTGTCCTGTCCTGTCCTGTCCTGTCCTGTGCTTCCCTGTCCTGTCCTGCCCTGTGCTTCCCTGCCCTGTGCTGTCCTGCCCTGTCCTGTCCTGTCCTGCCCTGTGCTGTCCTGCCCTGTGCTGTCCTGTCCTGTCCTCGTCCTGTCCTGTGCTGTTCTGTCCTGTCCTCGTCCTGTCCTGTGCTGTCCTGTCCTGTCCTGCCCTGTGCTGGCCTGGCCTGTCCTGTCCTGTCCTATGCTGTCCTGTCCTGTCCTCGTCCTGTCCTGTGCTGCCCTGGCCTCGTCTTGTCCTGTCCTGTCCTCGAGGCCTGCTGGGGCCGCCCTCACTGGAGCTGGACCACCAAGCCCACAGGGGTGACCCCAGGAGGGCCCTCGCTGCCCACGCCTGCCCCATCCCAGGCCCGGGGCAGACACTCTCTCCTGTTGACAAGAACAGAGACAGCAGCCACCACTTGGAGCCTGTGCTCCAAGCCGGCACCGTGCACAGACCTGCACATTGCCTATTCTAACTCCCATATCAACCCTGGGAGGTCAGGAGGGGGAAACTGAGGTTCCGCGTGGTTGAGGGACTTGCCCGAATCTCTCAGATGGCCAGTGGGACAGTGGGCTGTGGCTCTGACTCCAAAGCCTGTGCTCTGGATCCCACGCCAGAGGCCGCAAACTGGTGGCCCCAGGGCTGATTTCAGCCTGTACACAGTTTTGCTTGACGCACACAACTGAGGCCAGAACAGTGTTTTAAATTTCTTTAGTTGTCAACATTTAGCTATCAGGAGAGTTTATATAAGAGCTCACATTTCTGGATTCTGTAGAAAAATCAGGCTATCAGGCCCCACTGAGCCCACATGTCCTCTTGGCTGAGCTGACCCTTTTATATGAGACCCTGCTCCCTAGTTTCCCCCAGTCCTCACCACTCCCTATTGCACCTCCAGCACAAAGGCAAGGGTCAAAGGCCACTGATCATCCTCCTCCTGGTCCACTCCACTTACTCAGGGTGCCAGCATGGTCCTGCGGACAAGTGAGTTTGGAAACCTGCACCAAGCTACACTGCTTTGTGGCTGGCTGGCTGGCTGGCTGGCTGGCTGAACAGATAGAAGGGAAGAGTTCAGTGGATCTCAGCTGCCTGCCCAGGAAGCATCTACGGACAATGGCCCAGCATCCTGTCAGCCAACTCACCAAGTCCAGGATGTCTATCTTAACAAGACAGCCTGGCTGCTCATCCCCTAACCCCTGAAACCCAGGCACTAAGAGTCCCCAGTAACACAGAATGATTCCCCTCGTTCAGCCGTGCCTGCTGGAGCATCACTGTGTGAAAGCCTGGGGCAGACAGGCCCTGGAGAAACCCTCATCTGTAAGGAGGGCAGATGTCCACAGGTTCAGCCCAGGCTGGGCAGGCACACGGACAGCGTGCAGGCCAACTCACAGCACTGCTGTGAGGACAAAGTGAGGTGAGGCGGGCAAGCGCCTGCCCCTGCCCGGGGCCCCGTGCCAGCTGGCCATAGATGGCGGGAACTGGGGGAACGGCGAGGTGGCAGTAAGACGGCCACGTGAGCAGATGCCCCACTGGCCCGGACGCTGGCACGAGTTGAAATGGGGGGGGGGGGGGGCCAAGGCACCAGTGGACAGAGAAGAGCTTGGGGTTGGGGTGGGGGAGGGTGGACAGGACGGGATCTTGGGGCAGCTGAGCGGGGAAGGAGGCGAGGCGTAGGGAATAAATGAGGAAGGGAGGGCAAATGTCTGAGAGGGCAGCATGGGAGAGCCTCAGGCCTGCATCCCCAGATGCCCCGGGCCCCACAAGGTCCCCACAGGCCTCATCCGGAGTGGAAGTTGGTCATGAGGCTCATGGGAATTTTCCCTCCAGGCTCTGAAGTCACTGACAGCCCAATAATCTCTTCCTGCAGAGTCAGGCTGACACTGCTCTCCTTCCAGAAAGACGGGAGGCAGTTTGAGGAAGTATTTGCCCCCTCCCCTTCAAGGGCCAAAGCGCCCTCCTCCTGCAGAGTCCCTGTGGAACTGAGGCCCGAGCCCACGGCCATGCTGCCAGGAGAACTGGAGCAGATGGAGTGGGCTCTGGGAGCTGGAGGGCACACTGGGGAGAGGTGGGCTCAGCCAGGAAGGCTCAGAGGCCACCCATGTCACCCAGTCCCAGGGGTCAGGTCCAGAGATCATAGACACACGCATCCACCAGACACCAACACATGAACTGACAGTGAATCATCCAGCTGCCCAGGGCCCGGGCTCCCTCCGTGGCTGGCACGGCCGTCCCCTCTGGGGCATTGCGTGGGAAGCCCAAAGACCTCTAGGAAGCTCTCAGTGAGACTGGCTCCATGCAAAGGGAAACGGTTGGCCAACAGTGGCCCCTGTCCTCGAGCCGTATCACTCTGCTGCCCCCTCTTAGTGTGGCCCTGCCATGAGGACCAGGAAGGCAGGCTCGTGGGCTGAGGCCCCACCCGAGGCCAGAGCTCCAGGCTCACTGGCTGACCCCCTTTTCCAACTGCCCTTCTGGCGACACACGCTGTCGTCAGCCAGGCGCCGCTGTGCTGGTGCCTCTGGGCGGCGCCTGAAAGTGACCACGTCTGAGGCACAGGCACATCTAGGGGGACCCCAGGCCAGTCTTCCAGGTAGCCATCATCTACGGGCCCCTCTCCCAGAAGCCCCTGCTCGGCCCAGATGGGTGTGGGGTGTGGGCGACCTCACCCCGTCCAGGCTTCGCCAGTCTGACTCAACGTCGTGGGCGGGGATGTCCACCACTGCTCACTGCTGGGTCACTGGCCCGCTGACCAAGCCCAGTCAGGCAGCGGCACCCACAAATGGTAGGAATCTTCTAAAACATTTGATCTTGAACCCTGACCCGAGCAGCCTTAAACCACGAGGGGCTGGAGGCAGGACAGCCGCCCCAGCTCAGCCCTGTCTCCCATGACCAGTTTGCCTCGTTTTCCTGCTCCACCTTCCCCTGTCGGTTTCTTCCTGAGGCTGCTCGGCTCACCCAACACAAAGCTGCTGTTTCTCCCTGCATCTCTCCTAGAGATCAGAGACAGTGCTCTGTGTGCGGAAGATGCACAGAAAAGTCAGCAGCAGCGGTGTGTGGTACCTTCACAATGCTGTACGGCATCACCATGTTCTAGCTCCAGAGCACTTTCCCCACCCCAGAGGGGACCTCGTAACCGTTAAGCAGTCACCCCCCATCCCCCCACCCCCAGCCTTAGGTAGCTACTCACCCGCCTCCTGTTTCTACAGATCTGCCAGTTCTGGATATTGCGTGTGAATGGAATCGTATCGTATGTGGGCTTTTCAAACTTAGCATCACGTTTTTGAGAAGCATCCATGTTGTCGCATATATCAGCATTTCATTCCTTTTTATAACTGAATGATCTTCCAAGAGTGATAGCTGTTCAGAAGCCTCACCCCCAAGACTCCTTACGTCTAGTTGGGCAGAATCCGGTCGCCTGCTCGTCCCTGACCGGATGCCTGGCCGGGCCAATGGGGTGACCCTTGGGTAAGGGCTGTCTCAGCCGCACGTCGGATCCCCTGGAAAACCCCGAGGCCGGGGCCACCCTAGAGATTTTGATTTCACTGGCCCGGGGTACCGGCACGGGCATTGGGATTTTTAAAAAATTGGTTGTTGCCATCATTAATGGTGGAGATGATGATAAGACGATGACAAAACCAATTAGTCAGGAGACGGGTGGAGGGAGCAGACAATGGCCCAGGAGTGAGGTGCTGTCAAAGACAACAAACCACACATTTCCAGGCTGCCACTCAAACGGCAGGCTCCGCCCGTGGTCAGGGAGCTGCCAGCCCTTCCTCAGGGCCCGTGTGGCAGGAGAGGCCCAGACCATGTTGCGCATGAGTTCAGGGCAGGGTTTCCCTGCTCAGCTGCTCGCTGGGCCCCACAGGAGGGAGCTCCCCGAGGCAAGCTCCTGAGATGCAGGGCCCTGGCATCTGCATTTTGGTGGCCCTCCCCTCCCGGGGGCTCTGCCTCTCCCGGGGACCAAAGGTTGGGAGCACCAGCTTCGGCATTCGCCCTTCTGTGGAACACAGGCTCCGTTCCTCAGACTTTGCCCTGCGCTGCCCCTGGCTCCTGGAGCGCTCCAGCCAGGGAGCTCAGAGGAGGAGAGCCGCTTCCCTCTGCCTCCGCCAGGCTAGGGAGGGCGGCACCCCGTCGGTCATTATTTAGCCTCCTCTCTTTCCCTCTGAGCCTCCAGCCGTAAGTAACACTGCTGGCCAAGGGCTCCTCTGCGCCGCCAGCTTTTGTCCTGCCCGAAACAGCACCTCTTCCAGCGTGAAGGAGAATCCGGAGAGGCTGGGAGTTGGCCCTCTGCTCCTGCCCCTCTCTGCAGCCTGCTTCCCCGTCCATCCCTCACTGCATCTGCCCTGGCCGAGCCCTCCCCACCTGCTCCCTTCGCTCTGGAGAAAAGACACCCAAACTGAGACGCGAGGGGGTTGAAGATGGCTTTTCTGGAGAGTTTAATTTTAAAACAACAGTCTAGTGAAGAAAATAAATCACTCGTGGTGGATTGCTGTGGTGGTGGCATTTTCAACTTGACTGTCGCTGGGACCTAGGAAAGGCCCACGTTGTCTTGATGCTATTGTAACCTGGCCAGCATGCTAAATTCTCTTACTAATTTCACTCATTTGCCAAATCACTCCCTTGGGCTATCTAGGTGGAAATGGGTACTCTGCCAACAAGGACAGTTCTGTCTCTTCCTTTCCAGGACTTATGCCTTTTACTTCCCATTTGATCACAGGAATGTGTATTTTAAGCAGAAGCAAAATGGAAGGACAGTCTCCCTCCTTCTCAGCCCCTCGTCAGCCAGTTCCCCTCCCTGGAGCAGCCACTGCGACCAGGCTCTTAGGAGCCCTTCTAGAGATGGTCCACGCGTGTGCAGACACCTGCACGTGTCCTCCCCCGCCCCCACTCCCCACCAAAGGAGTCTTCCAGGTACCCCGTTGGGCACACAAGCTCTCCGCACTTAGCCATGTAAAACAGCAACCATCGCACGAATGAAGCCACCCCCGGCCGGGGAGGGAGTGTCAGGCTCCCGGGAATGGTGTCCTCTGCTCCAGCCGTGTCTGGCAGCTCGCCTGGAAAGGCTCAGATGCCTGGGGTTGGGGCCTCCCAGAGGCTTTCCTCTCGCGTGTCTGGCCCTGTGCTCAGCCGGGACTGTCGCCTGGACGTCCTCTCGGTGGTCTCTCCAGGAGGCCTGAGCTTCCACACAGCGAGGAGGCCTCAGGTCCCCAAGCGCAAATGTCAGAGGGGAAGGGGAAGCTGCACAGCCTCTGACGACCTAGCTTCAGGAGACACGTAGCATCACTGCGGGCAGCATGGCCACAGAGCTCTGCCCAGTTTCAGGGGTCGGGCAGAGACCTCCTCTCTCAACGGGAGGACTGTCAAAGGGTTTGTGGCCGTGTGTTCAAACCACCAAAGGTATAGTAACATCACATTATTATGCACATCATTTTGGGTTTTTTTACTTAATATACCTTGGCAAGCTTTATATATGCATTTATATAAAGTTCATATAAGGCTTCCATATTCTTTTCTACAGCTACACAGTAGCCCACTATAAGAACGTACCAAACTGGGGCCGGCCTCGTGGCATAGGGATTAAGCTCACTCGCTCCACTTTGGCAGCTCAGGTTCGAGGGTTTGGATCCCGGGCGTGGACCTGCACATCGCTCATCAAGCCATGCTGTGGGGGCGTCCCACATACAAAATAGAGGAAGACTGGCACAGATGTTAGCTCAGGGCCAATCTTCCTCAAGCAAAAAGAGGAAGATTGAAAATAGACATTAGCTCAGGGACAATCTCCCTCATCAAAAAAAAAGAGAAAAATGTCCTGTACTTCATTGACACAGTCCCTGGTGGTTGATGGATTTGGTGCTTGCATTGCTTCCAGTCTTTCCTACGATGATGCGTATCCTTGACCACACGCCCTTTCCATGCCTGCAAGTGTATTTGGAGGATAATTAAGTTTGACACACGTTGCCAAACTGCTGTCGGCTGAGGCTGCGCCAGTGTATATTCCCACCAGCAACATGAGGGTTTGTTTACCCACGTTCTGTCCCATCCGGGGGTTTGAACTTTTTGATTCTTACCAATATGGTAGGCAAAGAAGTTGTTCATTCTAGTTCAATTTTTTGCTTTCGTTGTGATAAAACACACACGACATAAAATTTACCATGTAAAATGGTTACATTCTTAAGCTCACAGCTCAGTGAAGGTAAATACATTCACCCAGGTACCATGCTGCAGCACGTACCAGAGTTTCCTTCCTTTTTTACGGCTGAATAATCTTCCATCGTAGGCGCAGGCCGCATTTGCTTGTCTGTTCACCTGTGGATGGACGCTTGGGTTGCTTCCAATTTTTGGCTGTTGTGAATAGTGCTGCCATGAACAGGGGTGTACAAATCTCTCTGAGATTTTGCTTTCAATTCTTTTGGGTATATACCCCAGAAATGGAATTTCTGGATAAAATGGTAATTCTATTTTTTAAGTTTTTTTGGGAAACCACCATACCATTTTCCATAGCAGCTGCACCGTCTTACATTCCAACCAACAGCGCACAAGGGTTCCAGTTTCTCCACGTCCTCAGCAAGACTTGTTTTCTGTTTTGTTTTGTCTTGTGTTATCGTACCTCTAACAGGTGTGAGATGGTATCTCGCTGTGGTTTTGATTTGCCTTTCTCTAAGGATTAGCGACATTGAGCATCTCTTCATGTGTTCATTGGTCATTTGTATATCTTCTTTGGAGACACGTCTATTTAAGTCCTTTGCCCATTTATTAATGGGACTGTTTGTTTTGTTGTTGTTGAGCCATAGGCGTTGTTATGTGTTCTGGATACTAATCTCTTACCAGATATGTGATTCGCAAAGATTTTCCCCTCTTCTGGAGCTTGCCTTTTCACTGTGGTTGTTATGCCCTTTGCCTCACAAAAGTTTTTAAGTTTGATGTAATCCAACTTGTCTGTTTTTACTTTGGTTGCTGTGCTTTTAGTGTCATATCCAAGAAATCATTGCCAAATCCAATGTTAAGAGGATTTTTCTGTGTTTTCTTCTAAAAGTTTTATAATTTTGGCTCTTACATTTAAGTTTTTTAATACATTTTGAGTTCATTTTTGTGTATGGTGTGAGGTAAGGGTCCAACTTCATTCTTTTGCATGTGGATATGCTTTTTCCCCAATGCCATTCGTTAAAAAGATTACCTTTTCCCCCAGTGGAAAGTCCCGGCACCCTTGTTGAAAACCAATTGGCCGTGCATGTGAGGGTTTATTTCCTGGCTCTCTATTCTAATCCATTGGTCTGTATGTCTGTCTTTCTGCCAGTACCGCACTGTTTTGGTTACTGTAGCTTTGTAGTAAGTTTTCCAATCAGGAAGTGTGAGTCTTCAAACTTCGTTCTTCTTCTTCAAGACTGTTTTAGTTGTTCAGAGTCCCTTGAGATGACATATGAATTTTAGGATGGATTTTTCTATTTCTGCAAAATCATTGTTAGAATTTTGATAGGATTGCATTAAATCTGTAGATTGCTTTGGGTAACATTGCCATCTGAACAATAGTAAGTCTTCCAATCCATGACCACAGGATGTCTTTCTATTTCCTTGTGTCTTCTTTAATTTCTTTCAGCAATGTTTCATAGTTTTCAGTGTACAAGTCTTTCGCCTCTTTGGTTAAGTTTATTCCTTAGTATTTTATTCTTTTTGATGCTATTGTAAGTGGAACTGTTTTCTTAATTTTCTCTTGGATTGCTCGTTGTTAGTGTATAGAAATGCAACTGATTTTTGTGTTTTGATTTTGTATCCTGCAACTTTGCTGAATTTATTAGTTCTAACAGGGTTTTTTAATAGAATCTTTTAGGATTTTCTACTCTAAAGAAAAACTCACCTCTTTCATGTGTCTCCTCTACTCTCAATACTCTACTACAACGTATTATCTCACTTCTGACACCAGATGTATGGCTTTTCCAGACACCAAGCAATTCTGCAACGCCAGCTGTATACCCTACAATTTAACTCAACTCTGACACTATCACCTTAGCATTTCATCTCTTATATTGCTATTGTAAGTAAAGTCATTTCTTCCATTATGTCTTCTGATTGTTGTTTATATATACGCACTTGGTTGATTTCTGTGTATTAATTTTGTACATACTCAAACTTACTGAAGTCTCATTTGCTATAGTTTTCCAATAAATTACCTTGAGTATTCCAAGCAATCAACCATCGTATATACAAATAATGATAATATTACTTTTTTATGATTTTTAGAGCTCTGTTTCATTCTCCAGTTCAATTATGTTGCCTGATAAATCCAGAGCAATGTTAAATAGTATTGGCAACAAGGGGCAGCCTCTCTTCCTCCTGACCTTAACAGGAACATTTCTAGTGCTCCCTCATTTTGGTTGCATTAGGTATGTATTTTATTATGCTAAGTAAGAGTCCATCCACTCCTAGTTCATTAAATTATTTCATTAATAAAGGACATTGAATTTTATCAAGTACATTTTCAGCATCTACAGAAAATATCTCATAATTTTCTAGACTTTTGATCTATTAACACATATTACATTTATTAGATAAACCCGTTAGTTATGGCTTCAGTGTATTTAATGTATGCTTTCCTTCTATATTTTAATGTCAGGTTGTAACATAAATAAAAGTTTATTATTGTTATATCATTATGAGTTTTTTATTTTTCCCCTTTAATGTTTGTTTTGCCTTGAATTCCATTTTTCTGACATTAATATCATAGACTTTCTTCCTTTTTTATTAGCGTATATTCAACATATCTTTTTCCACACCTTCATTTTCAACTTTTCTGTCATTTTTTAAAGATATATTTCTT
This sequence comes from Equus caballus, assembly GCF_041296265.1. NCBI lineage: Eukaryota > Metazoa > Chordata > Mammalia > Perissodactyla > Equidae > Equus > Equus caballus. The sequence goes on along the minus strand of NC_091701.1, from coordinate 4,360,533 downwards.
AGAAACAGCACATAGCTAGGTTTTGGAGATTTCTTTTCCTCCTGATTTGCTGTTTTTTCAGAAGACAGTTTAACCTACTCACCTTTATTGTGATTAATGACATGTGAAGGCTTTTTACTACCATTTCATTTTGTATTTCATATTTACCATGCTTTCTATTTTTACCCACTTTTTTCCTTTTTGTCAGTTGATTGGGTCTTCTTGATTTAATTTCTGATGTTCAAGTGTCTACTTTCAAATTTTAACTTTAATATCTGTTTATTGTTTTCTCCTCTCATAGCCTGTATAAGGATTTGCCTCTCAGGCTTCCCTTTATGAGTAATGTGTTCTCCTCTGCTCTCTCCCGCATGGTCTAAGTTTCACCTGGCGTATCTATTCGTCGTCTTATTTTCTGTCTTGCTCGTCATGTGGTATGAGGACTTTCATCTTTCGTCAACTTGAGAAACTTTCTTCTGTATTTATTTCAGTATTCCTCACCTCCATTTTCTTTATTCTTTCTTTCTGGAACTTCTATTTGATGGATACTAAAATTTCTGAATCTGTTCTTTGCATAGCCTAGCTTTTATTCTATGCTTTCTATCTTTTCTTTCTCTTTCTTTCTTTCTTTTTTTTTTGAGGAAGATTAGCCCTGAGCTAACATTCATGCCTATCTTCCCCTACTTGATATGTGGGACGTCTGCCACAGCATGGCTTGATAAGCGGTGCATGGGTCTGTGCCAGGGTCTGAACCAGCAAACCCCAGGCCACCAAAGCAGAACGAGTGAACTTAACTGCTACACCACCAGACCAGCCCCTTTCTTGTTCTTTTTTTGCAATGCATTCTGGAAGAAATCCTCAATCTGATTTTGCAGCTCACTTATATGCTATTATTCATTTGTGTACAACTTGTTCATAGCCCGTGGATTGAGGATACTTTCGAGAATCGTGTTTTCTATTTCTAAGATCTCAGACTGTTTCCTCTAATCACTCCCTGGGGACGTTGACTCTCTTGTCTAGCGTCTGCTCTGGCTGTTCTGCCAGCTGTTTTTGGGTGTCAGTGCCTCTGTTTGTTGTGCTCCCTGCCTCCTTCACAGTGGTTTTCCTCAGTGTTCGGTCTCTTGGTTGTGTGCTCATCTTGGAGTTGAGATTCTTTGTCACCCAACCTATGGAAGATGTCTCCAGTTATCGTGTGGGAGGGATGATAGCAGGCAAGAAACAAGCTGATGGGAAGGTGTGCCAGTTTCCAGTGTCCGTCCCTCCTGGGTGGTGCCGGGCATCTGTCGCCTGAGCGCCACGTTGCTGATGGAGGCTGTTATCTCTGTCGCAGTTTGGCAAGGCAGGGAAGGTGGGGTGGGGGGAGTAGGTAGCTGGTTGTCTTGCTCAATCCTACTGCAACTGCCCAACCCATTACCCTGTCAGTTACCGCCATCCCATCCGTTGCCTTGAAGCTCGAAGCCCCTTCAAAGCCACTGCCTCCTGTCACAGGAGGTCTCTCCTGCACACGTTCTAGGCAGTGATGTCTTTCTTCCAACTCCAACATCTTTCTTTGTTCAGGAATTCCCCACAATTTCAAATCAACTGAGGTTACCCCTTCTTGTTTGCCAGAACATTTAAGGATTATGTATCTTTATCTTTTCTGATGTTTCTAACAATTTGGGATAGGAAAAAGTGGCTGGAATTCATTCTACCATTTTGAACTAATTTCTAAACAGGTTGTTCAAATGTTAACTCAGAGCAGCCCTATGAGTTAAGTATTAATCATTGCTCTCATTTTACAGACAAGAAAACAAGCTTAGGAAAAAAATATATAATTTTCTCAAGATTTCACAGCTGGCAAAGAGCAGCACTGGGACTGGGACCCAAGTCTGTTCAACATTAAGCCCAGAGCTCTGACCCAGCTTCCCTTGCTGGCGGACTAAATGCAGCAAGTCTGCTAATTGTTTCGTGGGGTCCACAAGAAGTCCCACAGCCTCCAGGTCTTCTGCCCTGGACCACATCTGAGGACCACTGCTGCATGCCACGTCTCTGACACTCTCCCACCATTACAGCCCCTGATTCTTGAACCCTGAATCGTTCATCCATTCATGTACTCATTAATTCACTATTCACTTAGTGTAGCCTATGTTACAGACACTTCTAGAACAAAATAGACATGGTCCCTGCCCTCACGGGCCCTCCTGTGTACTAGGCAATTGCTCGTGTTGCCAATGAAGATGCCAAAACCCAGAAGGAGAAGAGCTTGCCCAGGATCACAAGTCAGAGGCAGAACTGGCATTAGAACACAGAATTTCCTTATTCCCACATCAGTATCCCGTTTTCCCTGTCTTTTTAAAATCAGCGATACATGAGTGTTGCTGGAAAATTAGAAAACACAAGTGAACAGTGAAGAGGGGTGCAAAAATCACCCATAATCCCACCTTGCAAAGGTTCAAGATTAACATTTCGGCATTTATCCCTCTACATATTTTTCTATGCATATGTGAGTTTTTTCTTAACAATATTTGTAAGGTTTTACAACATTTGTTTTATATTACAACAATGGAATCACACTATATATACTGTTTCTCATTAAGAATATCCTGTGCAAATATTCCCATGTCAATAAATACTCACCATCATCCTTAATTGTTGTATGATACTCCACTGTATGGATGTATTACACATTATTTAATCAATGCCCTATAATTGGAAATTAACCCTGATTTCCAATTTCTCATGATTATACATCAACCTTTCAATTAATATTCTCATATCTCATAACACTGATCTTCAAGGCAGACAGACTGGTCAATATCACCTTAGCCACCTGTGCGTCCTTGGACAAATGTTAACCTTTTTGAGTCTGTTTTCTCATCTGCGAAGTGAGACGAATGGCGTCTGTTGCACACAATATTTGTGGTTATTAAACGAGGTGAGGTACTTGAAAGTACGGTGTGGTTCTTGGTTCACTGTAGGTGCTAAGTTAACAGCTGCTGTGTGATGGTGACGACACGATTTGCCGCTTTACCTCCTGGGAGTCCTGCCTAGTGTAAGTGGAAACCCCGCCCACTTCAAGCATTCCCTCAAGGAGTTAACTTATTTGAGCTTAGTGCCCGGGGATGTTCTAGAATAGAGCCAGCTCCAAGCTAAGAGGACTCCTCAGTCGCTAGCTTACCTGGGCCGCCGTCTCAGCATCTGCAGCAGCCCTCCCATCGCCGAGGAGCCCCCGGGCCGTGGCATTTCCAGGAGCAAGGAGTCTGGGGTGCTGCACATTAAGGGTCAGACCCCTCGACCCCAGAAGGACTAAGGCTGGCCAGGACCGGGGTCTTACAAGAGCCACTTCTCCTCTTGGGCCTTCTATCCAGAGAATTCTACCCAGAATCCCTAAGAAGGCCTGCAGGCTGCCTTCAAAAAGCCCCAATAATCCAATACCGTGGCAGACGGAGCCCAGTGCCTCAGGAGACGTCCCGGATTCACAGGAAAAGGTCCTTTTCTTTTTCTACTTTTATTGCTTTCACTTCCTGTTCCTCTTTGGTGTGGAAAGCAGGAGGCGCGGGAGAGAAAGCAGAGGGAGACAGGGACACGAAGGGGGAGCAGAAGGGGAACAGAACAAGGCTGCCCACCGCGGGCTGACGCGGGAGCAGAAGCAGCAGCACGCCCGGCGACCACGAGGGGCCTGAACGCGCCCACAAGTGTCTCCCTAATTCTTGCTGTGAGCTGGATGTCGATCCATTTTAGAGATGAGAAAGTGGTTCTAGGAGACTAACCACTGATGGTAATGGCTAATACTGATGGAGTGCTAATCGTATGCCAGGATGCTGTTGAACTCACTTAATTCTCACTAGGAGAATAGATGTCAATATTATCCCTGTTGGCAGAGGAATCAACTGAGTTAGCGAGGGAGAATCTGAAATTGGGTCTTTGGTCCCCTGAACGATCAAGTCACACTCTCTTCCCAGCTAGGCAAAGCAAACGGTCACTTGTTTCCTGGGCCTGCCCTCCTCTCTCCCCCCAGGGTCATATGGCACATTCTGGGGGTGTCCGGGGGTCCCCTCCGACCCCTCCGCCGGGCCTCTGACACAGACACACATTTCTGAGGCGTGGGCTTTGGGGATAGATGCCCTTTTCTCCAAAGACTTTCAGGAAAATCTGGAAACTGGCAAGCCCTCAGAATTCATTCATTCATCCTTTCATTTGTTCTCATTCACTTACTCAGCACAGGCTCATTGAGCGTCTGTTCTGAGCCAAACCCCGATGAGTTGCTGGAGACACAGGGACGAAGCGGACAGGGCACAATACTTCAGGGTGCAAATCATTTTCCCTCAGAATTTTGAAGACTTTGCTCCATTGCCTTCCAGCTGCCAATGTTGCTGTCTAAAGTTATTGAAGCATAAAATAAAAAGAATTTTTTTCAAACTATGTGTATCACTTTTTCAAATGACTAGTAAGTTATTAGGACAAAAATACTCAAGTTGCTTGGACTTAACCACTGAATAAACGGAACTATTAGGTGTTTCTGTCAGCCCAGGAGGAGCAGTGAAAGAATTTCTGAGACGTGGACGGCACCATGACCGGGGGAGGTCTGGGGGACTCCGCTCTGGGGGAAGTTCCTGCAAGGGCCCATGCCGCCACATTGAGGGTAGGCAGCTGTTTTATACGTGAGTCCAAATTGCCTTCCAGGAGGTTTTCATTTGTAATCTAATCAACAAACTCTGAGAGGGAAACAGTCTCCAAGCAGCTGTGGTGTCAAGACTCCAAATATCTAATTTTCTCCCGCCAGGACTGTCTCACACGACGAGTCCAAGGCCTTTCTTGGACCTGCCTTTTATTTCCACATGTGCAAATTACACATTTTTCTTAAATCTGTGGGATTTAGGGATTTGTTAAAAAGCGTTAGGAGGAAAGGCACCAACACGCCAACAAGTGTTTCTCTCTGGACAAGTAGTTTTCACTAATTATTCCTTCCTGCTTTAGAACTTCCTGTATTATCAGAATTTTTCCCAATGGTTTAAAAGGATCTTTTAACAAAGCTCTGAATGTTTTGGATTGACTCTGTACCTAAGTTCCATTAACAAGAACTAAGGACACAGTACGAAAATATCCACTGCCTGTCATCCTCCTTTTGAGAAACGAAACCCCTGGTAATAAAAATAGCCTTTGCTTGCAGTTAGAAGAGAGACAATTTAAAAAGAAAAAGAAAAGGAAAAGCAGAAGGAAAACTGTCTGTTAGCAAGTCTAAATTCAGACAAATGTCTGAGGGGCTGAACGAAGGAGACGGTCCAGGCCCTGCACCCCACGTCCCCACATCCTCTGCGGGGCAAGGAGGGGGCTGGTGACTTTATGCAAGGCGCTGATTTTAGATGTGGCCGCAGATTAATTTTAGAAGGCCTTGACATTCTAACTGAGTCATCCCTGGGCGGCCTGTTTGGAACTAACGGGGCGAGCCCGATTCAAGCTGGCCGTCTTCTCAAGTGTCCCAGATCTCGGGGCTCTGCCAGCTCCTGGAGTCGGGAGGCCTTGCTCCCATCGGCAAGCGCCATCTCACGCAGGGAGGGCCTGGACCATCAGTTGAAAGGGGCAGGACCACCTCAAAACACACAGAGGGTCCTGGAGCTCTGTTTCCCTGGGCAACTTGAAGACAGCTAGTGTGATCCCACCCAGAAAACCAACTCCGCCCTTTCCATTACACCAGCAGCTAGAAAGCACCTACTGTCCACACAGATGGTGGGCAATGATTCCCAAACCTGATCATCCATATCTGCTCGAGAGCTTACTAAAAATAGAGATACCTAGGACCAGCCCCAGACTTGCAGATTCAGTACATCTGGGGAGGACCCTGAGGTGTTCAGGGGTCATCCATGTCTGGGAGCCAATGCTGTGGGGGACCCAGAACCAAGAACACACAGCCTCTGCCCTCAGGCTCTCACAGAAACCTCAAGATGGCCACAGGGAATGGACTATGCTGACTGAGCAGTCTGGGCCACGTGTCCCACTCCTGGCTAGGGTGGGGTCTCCTCCTAACACAGGGCCTGAGAGCAGGAGTCGAGTGGTTCCCCAAAGGAAATTGGAGTGGTTGTTATGGAACAGGGGAATGGGTGTTGGGCAGGCGAAAAATAGCAAATGTCTTCCTCAGTCTGCTATCCCAGCAGTTTATCACCCCGAGGTGCTGCAGCATCCAAGACTCCAGTAAGCATCCTGTAAGCGACATCATTTGTTTTCCTGCCCAGTACCGTTCCCACTCCTCTAAACACATATCCTTCCTTGGAGGATTGCCCCTCCCCTCATCCCTGTAGCCGGACCCACCTCCTGGTCTCAGTAATTGGTCCAGAGGTGGGCACCTGACTCAGGCTAGGCCAATCAGAGCCCTTCCCAGGGATTTTCTGAACTGGGAGCCAGGAGGAAGGCCCATTCTTCTTAGGTGGCAAATGTGTGAGGCGGTAATTTTGGAAGTTTCAAGGCCATGCCCTTCACTGCGTGGAGAAAGCCAGTGGAAGAAAATGAAGGCAACATTCAAAGAGAAGCAGAAGCCGCAAAGGAGAGGATGTCCTGGTCGCCCTGAGCTCCTAGTTCTGTCAACCCAGCTTCTACCCAAGTCTGAGTTGGGTTTCTGTCACAACTAAAGAATCATAACTAATATTCATGTTATATATATATATATGCAGTTTGTCCCAAAAGAGGATAAATAGGCTGAAAAGGAAATGCTGGGTCCAGAACCCTTTCTCACAGCCCAACAGACATACTTCTCAGACTGATTATTCACCCACCAAATTCAGGTTTAGTCATTCAAGAAATTCAATCAGAGAGGTTTGGTTCAATAAAGGCATGCTTCCTGGAGGGGGGGAAATTTCAGGCTGGATTTTGAAGGGCACGCTCAAAGCAGTACAGCGGGCTGAAGATTTCTTTATTCCAGGAAGGGCTGTGTGCACTAAGGACTCCACGCAAAGATCTGCAGAGGCACACGTACTGTACTTGCTGTTTCAGCAGCATGCCAGGTCAGGAAGGGCTCGGGACCCCTGCAGGGAACGTCCTGGGGGAGATGAGCTGGCCCCTCAGCTGTGCATTCACCTCAGATCAGGCGGAAGCAGAGTCTCCCCTGAAAGGTCTAGGGAATATCGATCAATAAGGCTCTCCACAAGCGCACAGAACTTTGTTCCCATAAAGCTGCATTCCCTCCCCTCTGCTTTGTGGTGTTGTTTTCATACAAATCACATCTTTACACGTTCTGTGACCTTAACACAGATTTCTAATTATTGCTTTATGCAGTTGTCTTTTAGATCAGATGGAAAAAGAGAGTTACTAACAATGTACATTTATGCTGTCTTTTGTATTTACCTGTGTAGTTACTTTACTTTAACTACAAAAGTAACTCTTTTGTAGTTACTTTACTGGTGCTTTTTATTTCTTCATTTAGATTCAAGTTACTCTAGTGTTTCTTTTATTTTAGCCTGAAGGAGCTCCATCAATATTTCTTTATGTTTCTAGGAGACAGGTCTCCTAGTGATGAATGTTCTCAATATTTGTTTATATGGGAATATCTTAATTTCTTCTTCATTTTGAAGGACAGTTTTGCTGGATATAGAATTCTTGTCTGACGGTTTTTTCCTTTCACCACGTTAACTATGCCATCCCACTGCTTCCTGGCCAACGTTGTTTCTGATGGATAATCAGCTTTTAATCTTGCTGAGGGTCCCTTGGACAGGATGAGTCACTTTTCTCTGACTGCTTTCAAGATTCTTCCTTTGTCTTTCTCTTTTGATAGTTTGATTATGATGTGGCTAGGCGGGGATCTCTTTGAATTGACCCTACCTCAAGTTTGTTGAGCATTCATAAATATATATATGTCTTTGATGAAAAGTATGAAATTATATTTTTCATCAAATTTTGGAAGTTTTCATCCAGTATATCTTCAAATATTTTTCTGCCCCTTTCTCTCTCTCCTCTCCTCTGAGTCTCCCATTATGCATATGTTGGTATATTTGACAGTGCCCACAGGTCTCTGAGGCTCCATTAATTTTTCTTCATTCTTTTTTCTTTCTGTTTCTCAGACTGGATAATCCCAATTGAGCTATCTTTAAAGTCGTTGACTTTTTCCTTCTGTCTGCCCAAATATATTGTTGAGCCCTGCTGGTGAAGTTTCCTTTTAGTGATAGTACCTTTCACATCTAGCATTTCTATTTCTATATATGTATACATATATATGGCCATGTCATATTAAAATAACGTGTGAGAATGATGTCACAACAAACAGAGAGCACCAATAAAGAGACACTACATATGATTGATAGGTATGTTTTCTTTCAGTATGATGTGGTTTCCTTTAATTCTTTGGACACATTTAAAGTAGCTACATTTATTTATTTATTTATTTATTTATTTATTTATTTATTTATTCTTTTGAGGAAGATTAGTCCTGAGCTAACATCTGCTGCCAGTCCTCCTCTTTTTGCTGAGGAAGACTGGCCCTGAGCTCACATCCGTGTCCATCTTTCTCTACTTTCTATGTGGGACACCTACCACAGCATGGTGTGCCAAGTGGTGCCATGTCTGCACCTGGGATCCGAACCAGCGAACCCCAGGCAGCTGAAGTGGAGCATGTGCACTTAACTGTGCTATATCACCGGGCCAGCCCCTAAAGTAGCTACTTTAAAGTCTCTGTCCAGCAAGTGCAACAACTGGGTTTCCTCAAGGACAGATTTTTCTTCCTGTGAATGAGCCATACCTTCTTGGTTCTTTCCATGTCTCACAATTTTTTGTTGAAAACTGGACATTTCAGATAACACACTATGGCAATTCTGAAAGTCAGATTCTCCCTCTCCCCAGGGTTTGCTGTTCTTGCTACTGGTAGTGGGTTTTTCGTTTTGTTTGTTTAGTGCCTTTTTTGAACTAATTCTGTATAGAAGGTGTTCTCTTTCATATGTGGCCTCTGAAGTTTCTGCTCAGGTAGCCTTGAGGTCAGTTAATGATCAGACAGAGATTTCCTTAAACATCTGGAACCAATGAGACCCCCAGTCTTTGCTGAGGGCTGGGTGAGCGTGTGTGTGAGTGTGTGACTGTGTGTGTGAGTGTGAGGCCATGCCTTCCACACTCGGCAAGTGGTTTGCAAGCCTGGGAGCCTTCCCCTCCTGCTTGCACAGTCTCAAGGTCAGCCAGGGGCAGAGTTTAGGGCCTTCTCAGGTCTTTCTGGAGTCTGCATAGAGCCCTGAGCCTGCCCACAGCCCTGCACATGGCCTTCTAGGTTCCTGTGAACATTTCAGGGCTTTTCAATACTCCTGTGGACAGCTCGTTCCCCAGCTTTCTTCTTAAGCCTTTTGACTAGTCTGTTATTTGGCCCAACTGTTATCAACTGCCTGTAATTGTTTTCAACAAATGCTCCCTAGGAAAGGGGTTTTCACACTGTGTGTGCTCAGAATCTGGTCAAATACAGACAGCCTTGCTAGTGGGGATCTTCCAGGGAACCAGCAGGGGGTCAAACAATGGCAGCTGACTGGTAATAGGGCTTTGAAAGAGCTGCGGGCCAGTTCAGCTCCAGAGGTGGCTGCCAGGCTGCTGATTTTCTCTGCAAATGTGGGCTGTTATTTTTCAAGGCTACCATGGGGGATTGGACTAGCACAAAATAAAATGCCACAAAGCTCACCATTCTTACCAAGATTCACCCATTTTTCTTGAATAAGCATTCCTCAGATTTCTGCAAGCCTGTGGTTAATTTCCAGAGTTCTAAAAAAGTTGATTCTGACAGTTTTTGCCAATTTTCTCAATGTGTTCATAGAGAAAAATTTCAGAGGTCCTCACTCCGCAATTTTCACCAATCCACTTCATATTCTGCATTCTACTCCACAACATACCCAAGTGTTTTAATATAACCTTATGTGATTTTAAATTATTTACCGTGGGATGAAATCGACTCTCTCGAAAGATACATTGAGTCTATTCTGGGACCTGACGCCCACCAGCACACCCCCTAAGAAGAACAGCTCGTTGTAACCTTCTAATGGTGTGTTCTCTCCTCCAGCAGACAGTAACTTCCCCGGGTGCAGAACCAATCAGCCTTCATTTCTGTCAACCACGCCTGGCACAGAACTTGAAAGAGGATGACTGCAAATGTGGAGCCAAAATGAGTGGTGCATGCTCTTATGAATCTGAATGTACCAACACGGGGAGGGCTAGCCAGGAACCCTTGGGGAGAACGCCCGTATGGCCCCACTGCTCTGAGTTCAGTGCTTAGACCCAGCTCTCACACAAACCATGGTCGTTCCCAAACTGTGCGTTCTCTGCCGTGAGCTCTGAGAGGTTTCCTGCTGGGAATCACCATCTTGAAATTCCAGGTTAGAAGCCTCTGAGGCCACCAACGGATACGTTTCTTTCAAAGTGAATCAAATCAAGTAGATTAGAGACGACTGTTGCCCAGGGCATTTCTATCACAGCTTCTGCCTCTGAACTCAAATAGCAATTGCTCAAAAGAACGATATAAACAGTGAACTCCAATGGCTGCAATCCAGCCAGTGCACATACACCTGTTTTTATAAAATTATAAAACCAGCAAGAATGATCTTTATGTTCGCCTCTGATGCTGCTGTTGAACATTATATATATATATACATATATATACACTAAATACTTTACATATAGTATATGTATATTATACATTATGTTATATGGTTATAACATATATAGCATCTATAAATATTCAACAACATATATACATAGACACACAGAGTTCTGTTACCAGTCCTTTCAAATGCATGGTTAAAATACCACGATTTCTTGGCCACCGTAGAGGACACCATGTTCGGGGTCACCCAGCCAGGGGAGCTCTCTTCCTTTCTGCCTCGTGGGAGGCAGGCTTTGCCTCCCTATGCGGCTCGAGGAAGCCAGGCCCTCTTCGTCCTCAGTCCCCAGTAGCCCGGGGAGCTTACACGACTCAGGCTCAGCTGACTGGGTGCTTCTGCCAGAGTCAGCGAGCCGACGAGATCATCTATCCTGGCGGAGGCGCCGAGGACCCAGGGAGGGTGGCAGTGGGTGTCCACTGGCAACGGTACCCACTCCAGACGGCCTCTGAGACAGGCCCTGGGCAGTGATCAGGCCACCCTTGGTCTCTGTCCTCTCTGCTCACAGCCTCCTGGGTGCCCCCCGCAGCCGCAGTGCTCTCCTAATGCATCCGTGCCTGCCTCAGCAGCCAGGGCCATCTGCACCATGCCCCCCTCAGACCTCTGGCCATTGCTCACTCGTATTATAAATAGTCTTGTACGTTTTCTTCACGATTGGGAACCAGGAACCTGCTGCGGTAGGCTTTGTGCTGACAACTAGAAATGGCAAGCAATAGGATATATTGGAGTATATGAAGAAGCCATTTGGTTTAAACTTAATTTGGCCTGACTTTGTTTTTTCCAAAAGGGCCTGACTGTAGCCATTGAGCAGGCATTGCATATCTGCTTTAAACATTTCCTATGGCAAGAATAAATGGCCTTAAGATAAAGGTGCAATTTCCCCCCACATTGGCATTTCCTTAGGGATAAGCATCTTTCCTTAGGCTAAGAACTGATTGCTGTGCTCACCTGTGACCACCCAGCTCACCTGTGACCACGCAGCTGGAGACAACACACCTGCCACCCTGCTGTGTCCACGAGACAGCAGACCCACCTGCTGTTTCCATCAATCGCTGTGCCGACAGAGCAGTCTCGTGACTATTGTAAAAGGGACATTTCAATCATATGTGAAACAACCTGTCTGGGGGTATATAACCACTCTGTGCACCCCACTTCTTTGGTGCCCTTTCTTCCTTCAGGAAGAAAGGCCCCGGGCCATGGTCCTCACGTTTTATCTCAGAATAAACTCTCCCAAATTTTCATTTATAGATTGGTTATGGATTATTTTCGTCAACATTTCTTGGCGTAGTCACGGCAGGATTTCAGAGAAACCCACCGGAGACCACCTGGAATCTACACTGAACTGGCATTTGGTACCAATAAGGGCCCATTGAGCGCCCCCCCGCCCCCCCCCAGATCACTGCATTCTTCAGGTGACCCTGGTGAGTTCTCCTGAAACCCGGAACTCCTTATTTTAAGTTGACGGTCCAAGAGTTTATATGAGCTGGTTAAGGTCTTAAGACTAGGTGTCTTAAGGGGTACCGGTACATACCCTAGGTAAGAGGAAGCTGGGAGGAATTTGCTAGGCCAGAGGAGCCTAGAGGGAATTTCTCAGGCCAGAGGAGCCTAGAGGAACTTGGGAGTGAATGGGGAATGCTGACCTTTTTAATTTGGCTTTAAATCAGAAAGAATTATGTTTATAAAGTCTGAACAAACTTCTTGATAGAGAAATGAGAGACTGAACGTGTTCAGCTCCGAAGAAAAGGGACAGTAGGTCCTCCTGGCCTTTACCAAAAGGCACCCTTAGGTGACTAAGGACCTCAGCGGGAGTGTCAGAGGATCAATCCTCGCGACGTGCAGCAGTCCCATAGGGAACTCCACTCTCATTCACGGTAATTAATTACAGGCTCGTCCAGGGACACGCACATAAGGGCTGGTCACCCGGCGCTCTGAGCACCCACGGCAGTGTTAGACTGCCAGAGGGAGAAACCGAGGCACGTAAGAGAGTGTTTACAACCTTTCTATCGGGAGTAATACTCACAAGCAGCACACTTTCTGACCCATTACACTGTCCTTAGAAGTTGTTCGGACTTTATAACAAAACAAAATTAAAACAGAAGTGGGAAATTGAGCTTCTAAAACAGCCCGATCAGTTCCCGAATGGGCAGCCTTTCCTCCAGACTCCGGTTGGCTTCATGCTGTGACTGCAATTGCTTAACAAAGGGGGATCCCAAGCCAGATTGCTAAGGCCAAAAGAAAGAGAGAAAGAGGGTAAAAAAACCTGGGAATAGGGGCTGGCCCCGTGGCCGAGTGGTTAAGTTCACGAGCTCCGCTGCAGGCGGCCCAGTGTTTCATTGGTTCAAATCCTGGGCGCGGACATGGCACTGCTCATCAAACCACACTGAGGCAGCGTCCCACATGCCACAACTACAAGGACCCACAACGAAGAATATACAACTGTGTACTGGGGGGCTTTGGGGAGAAAAAATAAAATAAAATCTTAAAAAAAAAAAATTTTAAAAAAAAACCTGGGAATACAAGTTTTTCCACTGCGGTCTGCTGTGAGAACACCTAAGTCAGAAATCTAAGGAAAATCTTTGTCCTATATGTCTGTCTGTCTGTGTGTGTCTATATATGTTACAAATGTGTGGTATTTTACCTCCGGATGGTACAATTTCTAAAGAGCTCTATTCAATTGACTTAAAGTAAGTGCTTACAAAATGTTTTTCTAAATACAACTAACCCAAATGTCTTTCAAGTTAACATGCTATAGATTAATCTTTGGTTAATGAAAGTTTAAGTTGTTGGTTTGATTGAAAAGGCATGTCCTCAAGAGTTGTTGGTATTTGAATATGATGCAGACATGCAGCCTGGGTTTACTAGTCAAATAAGCTCACGTTGTCTGTTAAATTCGTCAGCAAAATAATAGCTTTAAATGATAACTAATTTTGTCTAATGTCTCATGAAGTTTTGCAGGTAATCTAAACATCATTATTGGGAACAAATGGTTTAGATATAAATGAAATAAGAGTTTATAGATAAACTTTTAGCAATAATTATAGTTTATGGCGTGTGTATTTAAAATAACTTCCAAAATCTTTTGGGTAACTTGAAATTTTGAAGTTTTGCTAGGTTAACGTAAATGAATGATAACATTCATTGAGTACCTAGATCATTTCCAAATAAGATATTAGACATTAATTACTAAATGTAAGTTTATCTACTTTTGGCTTTTTATTGCAGAGAGGCTAAAAGTGTTTGGGTGTTTTACTGTAAAGTGACGTGTTCCTAGAAATTATGAAAAGTATTTAGAATGCTGATATAAAACACAATTCATAATCGCTTACCTTTTTAGTGTTTACTATGGTCTGTTAAAGGTTAGTTAAGGAGTTCTAATATATGTGGCTAAAGCTACTAGAAGTTAATAAGGAAAATGTATTTATATTCAAGGAAAGTAAAGTGTAAGTTTTCAGTAAAGAAGGTATAAAAAGAATGGAAAAATTTTGTTTGATTGGTTAAGAAAGATAAATTTGTCCGAAAGTACTAGGAGGAAAAAAAAAAAGAAAGACTTTGGACTTTGGACAAATTCTGAATGTAAAATAAAGTTATAGAAGGTTTGTGTAAGAGAAATTCAGAAAGGAGTTTTATGCCTGGTCAAGTTGGCTAAGATTAAAGTAAATCTAATTAAGCAAATGAGTTTTAATGTTAAAAATAAGCTGGTGCAGAAATTAAAATTTGGTTTTTCTCAAAGATAATTTTCTTAAACTCTTAGTCTGCTCTTGATAAAGAAGTTATAAAAGGTTTTTCCTTCTGAGTAAGTTTACAGAATATCTATGTTTTGTTAAGGTAATTTCCTAGGTGCAAAAAGACAGAGGTCTCTCTATTCAGGTTTTTTTGCTGTTGTCACTTTGGTTAAATATCATGAGCCTTGTTTCATTGACCCTTGTTTTACAATGACAAGATCAGCAACCTCTTGATCGTGTTTAAGTGTTTTAAAATCTTTTGATATTTTTGACAAGCTTCTCCCTCAAAGAAAATAGTCAAGTCCTAAATAAAGGTTTTCCTTTGACCAGGATGAAGGAAGAGAATTTCTCTGAGGATTTTCAGAGGGCCCCTGGGACTTCTCAGAGAAATTTGTTCTCTCTTCCTATGAAAGAGGGATGCTAATTAGGCTTGTTCGGTATGCTAAATTGCATGGGAAGCATTCTGAAGTAAATGATGATAAAACTTCTTAGGTTATATTGTGTAAGTAAATATTATTCACTATTTTAACCCTGCTACCTTGCTTCCAACATCACAAGGGGAGAAGACCAGGACTGCATTCTATTGTTTAATTTAGTTTACAAATGGGTCTTACTTAAATGATAACTGAGGATGTTATCAAGCTGGATATGCTGTCCAGCCTCAAGAATGCCTGCTACTTTCTGTTAACTCTGTTAACCCAGTAAAAAGATTTCCTTCTACAGACTTAAGAAATCGCCACAGAAGAAAAAATATATATATATATACATAAAGGTTACAACAAAAGGGAAAAACAATACTTTTGGAAACTTTTTCCCAGTGACTCATATAGCCTCTACTTGTTGTGCTGTGTGCCCAAAGTATAACCCAGAGAAGCCACTTCATGAGTCACAAGGCCACTTTCCCTTCCTAAGGGACCCTTTGAGGTATGACAATTGGACTTTGTCTAAATGCCTCCATCTCAAGGAAGAATATATCTTGTATATGTTCTCACATTGTTTGAGGCTTTTCCTAGCAGAAGAGCGATGGCTTTAGGTAAATTATTATTGAAAAGCATAATTCCTGTTTGAGGAATTCCTCCCGAGTTACACAGTGACTGGGGGACTCAAATCTATTTGTAACGTTTGGCAAATATTGCAGCATTTCCACTGCGCTTACCATCCTCGATCCTCAGGATTGGTAAAAAGAACTAACGGCACAACCAAAACTTAATTGGCAAGCTTTCCGAAGCATTTACTCTCTCACGGCCAAAAGCTCTTGTGCTCGTGTTCCTTCATCTTAGATCTGTACTTTTTGTAAACATCGGCTGACTCCTTTTGAAATAATAGTAAAACAACCTATGCAATTAGATGAAGAAATATATGAACCAACTTTGCTTAAGGGATATATTACATTGTTGTCATGGTCTTATTGAGGTGCTTAAAAGAAATGAAAGATTGGTAGCTGATTCTTTCACAGAGAGCTCCCAGAACTCAAGGATCTTGGACTATAACCTGGAGAATTTATTCACTGAAAGAGACATCAAATAAAAGACTCTATACAGCCCAGCTGGAAAGGGCCATACCAGGAGGAGAAGACGACGACATCTGTTGTAGACAGCTGTCCCAACACTACGGACCAAGTCTGTATTCCTGACCTTATATCTCCTCATTTAAACCTTTGTTATGCTTAAACTGTATACCTACTTTATAATTTGTTTGGAACGCTATCATACTTAAAGTGATTAATTTGGAACAGACTGGTCTTGAAGGCCAGGCGTTTATCAGGTGTCTCCTAATGGACTCAATGGTTATGTTAAACAAATCTTTGGCCTTGGCTACTGCCTGGATGGCTAAGACACTGCACCCTGAGTTTCCTTTAAAAGCAGGGAAGGAGTCAGGGTGCGTTAAAACCTGTTGCCAATCTCCCTCTCTTTAAGGCCAGATGGGCTCGTTCAGTGTTACACTGGTATGGCTATATTTGCAGCTATATTTGCTTCTTCTTTGGGGCTAAAAGAAGTCATTATTACATATGAAAGCTCTGACTAAATTTACTCAAGAAGCCCTTAATGATAGTCAAGCAGGAATACCCTTATTTAAATACTGAAATGTCTTTAATGAGAAGGGCTGTCCTTCAAAACAGAATGGCTTTAGATATTCTTACTACATCCCAAGGTGGTACATATACAATCATTTGGACTGGATGCTGTGCTTTTATACGTGATGAATCTTCCAATGTGTCATCTCTGCTAAAACACATGAAGAAGTAGGTGGATGCCTTATGCGATCCTGCACCCAGTTTGATTTGTTTGGTTGGCTCCCTTTCAGTATTGGTTCCCTTTTTCGATCCAGATTGCAATTCCTATTTCTATTACCTATTGGAGTTCTTGTACTAGTCATAATATTCAAACTAATTGTTGTTTTCTTTAATCAGTGCTGTAAAAATAGCATACAAACTAGAGTAATGGTTGCTTGGTGACTCCAGATGGTTGATCTATCGTATAATCCTGGACAAATTTCCTTTTCTGATAAGGACTATTCCTAAGAACTCATTTTAAACTAATGTTTTCAAATATGTTGAGCTATTGTCATCATTACTGTACTTGTTCTATAATCATATACAATGTAAATGTGAAGTGTCATAGAAAAGCACATATATAATGTTTGTGCAACAATCTAAAATTAATTGAAAAGTACATAACATATGAAATGCTTCCTCTGTTAATATATATACTTCCATACTTGTCCACTATTTCCCCCCAACGTGGACAACTGGGCAGATAAATGAGATGAAAGCCTAGCACTGAGGGACATGATGGACCCAGGGCAGGCAGCAACCACCCTGGCACCGAGGGACAATATTTTGATCATCAATGCTTTCTGTCGAAAGATTATAGATCAGAAGGGGTAAATGACAAATAGAAATGGCAAGCAATAGGATACATTGGAGTATATCAAGAAGCCATTTGGTGTAAACCTAATTTGGCCTGACTTTGTTTTTTCCAAAAGGGCCTGACTGTGGCCATTGAGTAGGCATTGCATATCTGCTTTAAATATTTCCTATGGCAAGAACAAATGGCCTTAAGATAAAGGTGCAACTTCCCCCCTCATTGGCATTTCCTTAGGGATAAGCATCTTTCTTTAGGCTAGGAACTGATTGCTGTGCTCTCCTGTGACCATCCAGCTCACCTGTGACCACCCCGCTTGAGACAACAGACTGCCACCCTGCTGTGTCCACTGAGACAGCAGACCCACCTGCTGTGTCCATCAATTGCTGTGCCGACAGAGCAGTCTCGTGACTATTGTAAAAGGGACATTTCAATCATATGTGAAACAACCTGTCTGGGGGTATATAACCACTCTGTGCACCCCACTTCTTCGGTGCCCTTTCTTCCTTCGGGAAGAAAGGCCCCGGGCCATGGTCCTCACATTTTAGCTCAGAATAAACTCTCCCAAATTTTCACTTATAGATTGGTTATGGATTATTTTCATCAACAGTGCTCTGGAGTTGAAGCAGCAGCATTCCGAGCCTTCGGAGAAGGTGGGCTCACGACAAGTTTCTATTTACGCACCCCGTGGCACATGCATCCTCTGGACTCCAAAGTTTCTCAGGAGCCCCAAATGCTGGCAGAACCAGCCTCTGCTTGCACTTACCTCCTCAACCCTCCACAGCTCCAATCTAGAAGTCCTGGCTCGAAGGAGGCCTCGCAAACAACCACATCTGTCCATAGTTGAGGGTCATTGTGCTGCTGAGGGGGTGAGACCCTGCGAGGCTTCAGTGGGGGGCCTGGAACAAGGCTGCTTTCCTGAATGCAAAAGCAGGCATCCTCCTGAGGGTTGGTCATGGGACTCCCGAAAGCGAGCTCATTCATGGCCCTGCCCCGCCCTGCCCACCCGGGTCTAGTCCAGGGTAGGTCGGCCAAGCCAGGTCTGCGTGGGGAGGCCGAGGGCTGTGAGTCCCTGGAGGCCTTGCTGGGAACATAGAGGCGCTCCCCAGCGGCTTCTCCTGTGGGTGGAGGTCAGAAGGCCTAGGTCCCTGGAAAAAGGCGAGCGGCAGAGACCTGGAGAGCCCAGAAGTCACCAAGATGCCAGGTAAAGAGCATGTCCCTGCATAGTTCATTTCTGTGCTTCCAAATAAGGAGTTTCTATTTGTTCCAAATGTGCGATGAACGCTGCCAGGAGGACCCAGCGCCATGACACGACCCTCCAGTGCTGCTGGACTCCGTGTTACACAAGTACACTCGGGCTGCGGGATGAGAGGCAAGAGGCCTTGAGAAGGCTGGGACAGCACAGTCAAGATGAAAAGCTCCAGAAATCTTATACGAAACCCCCAAATAGAAAAACAGGAAAGAACAACAAGACGTTCAAATATATTTCATGAATTCAGTAGAACTTACAAGTTCACCTTCTAATATTAACTTATCATACTGCTAGGGTGGTGGAACCCTGGGGCCCTGGAACCCAGCCTGGCCATGCGCGACCCTCACCACAGACGCTGTGAGATAATGAAGGGGTGTTGCTTTAAGCTGCTATGTTTTGGCTTAATTTGCAACGCAGCAATAGATAATCTCTGTTATGACTTTCATGCAAAAGGTATTTTCTTCTTAATTTTTCCACTGTCAAATTAATATACACTCTTTAAGAAAATTTTAGGAGGAAAAACAAAGTAAAACCACCAAGTTTCTCACCATGCAACTGGCATCACGTTAATCATTTGATCTATTTCTTTTTTGCTTTTTCTTCTACTTAGAGGGCGTTTCGCCTAGTTACAGTCAGTCATTACATATGTATAACCTTTTTCCTGTTTTCTTTTAGTTAATACTTTTGGGTTTTGCTGTTCGTCTCTATTCATTTTATCCTGAATGTGTCTACGAGGTGTTCCGGATGGGGACAGATTTCACATTAACCACCTTACAGTAAACAACAAGCCTGTGGCCCCCCTTGCTCCCGTCCTTCCGCGGTGACACAGTGAGAGCCAGAAGGACAATGTCCAGCGAGCGGCGGACACAAGGGCCGAGGAGGGAGCGTTTGCAGTGCAAACGTGTCCCTGGGGGCAGAGGCCTTAGAGCAGCGTGTGCCGTTCCCAGGCCTCGCCCCGCGGAAACGTGAGCTCGTTCCTCCAGCTCTGCAGCTCCCTCACTACCTTTGAGTTGTGAATGGACTTCTCAGGCTTGGGTTCAGCCCAGGATTATGGACTGAATGTTGGTGTCCCCGCCAAATTCGTATGCTGAAGCCCTAACGCCCAATGTGAGGCTGTTTGGTGGGGGCCCTGGGGCGGTGACTGGGGCTGGATGAGAGGGAGGCCCCGCATTGGTGACCTTACAAGAAGAGACACCAGCGAGCCGGCTTCCTCTGGTGCTCTCCCTCTCTCTCTCCCTCTCTCTCTCTCTCTCTCTCTCTCTCTCTCTCTCTCTCTCTCTCTCGCTCTCGCTCTCCCTCTCGCTCTCGCTCTCGCTCTCGCTCTCTCCGCCCAGCAAGAAGCCGGCCGTCTGCGGGCCAGATAGACAGACCTCGCCAGGACCTGCAGCAGCCAGCACCTTGATCTCGGACGTCCAGGCTCCAGAACTGCGAGAGGCAAATTTCTGTCGTTCACAGCAGACAGCCTGTGGTACTTTGTTATGGCAGCCTGAGCTGGCTAAGACACCCAGGATTCCAAGTGTCAGCAAATTCGTTCAGAAAGCCTGCAGAAATGCACAAGCATTTTCTCTACACCCCCCCATTATAAAATAATGGTACTTTTTTTTTTTTATCAGCCCACGTTGCTGCTGAGAAACTTGGTCGTCAAGATTTCAAATACGTGTACCTCTAGAGCTGATCACGGAGAGATAAACGTAGTCAATGAAAGTGTTAAGCAAATTTCATCTATAGTCATGGCTTAATCTAAATCTGTAAGCTACATAGGATCAGACTGCTTTTTTTTAAATTGCATAACCACACGTGGGGTATACACCTCTGCTTTCCACCTGGATCTCAGAACGTCTTTCCTGGTTTCCTACCAAATAATCAATATTAAGGAATAAACACTCAAAACCAGGTTCTGCCCCGCCACACATCAGGGCCACCCGGGAGCTTCTTAGAGCAGCCGCGCGATCACTCTCTGGAGGGCAGGGGACCCTGCAAGGAAAGAAGTCCCAAGTACCGCCAGGAGCCGGACGCCACGGCCTCATGGGCACTTTCTCCTCTCAAAGCCACAGAAACATCTGGGAGGGGCTCACGGATGGACGGCGGTGCCTGTGGGGCTCCAGGCCTGAGCACCATGCCTGGACAGAGAGTGCCTGGGCTGGGGCCCAAGGGCCTGGGAGACCCTCTGAGTGAGGAGAGCAGAGAGACCCCCGAAGGAGAGCCACGCCCAGTGCACCTTGGCCTCCTAAGCTGGCCCAGTGAGGCTCCAAAACTCAGTAGCAGAACCAAAGCCTCTGCCCTGTGGCCGAATCTCTTCCTGATTCAGGAGCCAAGTCCCCTGTGATTCTGACGGCTCCCAGAGGCACCAGCGCCCCCAGTCCCTCCTGGGCATCTGAGAGCACATTCTTCAGGAGGGCCCTGGAAGCCACCCAGAAACATAGCCCAGGGCCTGTGGTCCAAGGTCAAGGTGCCCCATGTTGATTGCTCTCAGCAGAAGCCAAGGAAGGCGAGAGCTGCCTGTGTGCTCCGCCCCTGGTAGTTGGGCTGCCTTTCTGCTCTCGGCCTGACAGCCCTGCAGTTAGTTTCCATGCAGCAGGACTTAAAAATACTTTAAATAATGAAAAAATACCAATGCCTGGGCACTGCCCCAAACCAGTGAGTCTCGAGGGAGCAGCCCCCAGGTTCTTGGCATTGACTTCCTCGAGATGAGTCCCCTTATCCAGCCTCTCTTCCCCAAACTTGCATTGCAAAGATGACGACCACTCGGCCACCGTTTATGGACTCCTGCTGGGTGCCCGGCCCAGGGGCACTTGGAGCCATACCAAGAAGAGATAGAGGACACGCCAGCTTTGAGGTGCTTCCTCTTACAGGTTTCCAAAGTATAGTCCAGGCAAGCTGGAAATCCATGAGACCCTGTGGGTTTTTCGACCTCAAAATTGCTCTCATAATACTACTGAAATGTTACTCACCTCATGTCCTTGCACTGACGGTGCACACAGTGCGGGTAGAGCTGCCCGGCTTGTGCACAGCTCAGGCAGCGCTCCAGACACTGCAGTAGTCGTTTGATTACTCACGACATAAGACGTGCCAATTCCTCTTAAGATTCTCCTTAATGAAGCAGTGAAAAATGTTAACTGTATTAAATTCAAGGTGGCATAGAGGTCTTCTATCGCACAGCCGAGTGTGATGGTCGTCTCGAGGAAGGCACCTGTGCGACTGTTGGTGTGCAAACCAATCTGGACACTTTTTTTCATGGAATACCATTTTTACTCACAAGAATAAAATCCCATTTTACTTGAAAGAATGACTGACAAACAATGGTTATTCAAACTTGGGTATCTGACAGACATGTCTTTGAAAATGAACAAAGTGAGCCTGTCATTTCAAGGGAAACAATGACAGTATTTGCTGCCAACAATAAACTTCAGGCATTCAAGCAAAAATTAGAAATTGACAAAACTTGCATCTGCCTTCCTGAGCTCGACAGCCTCCGAACATTTGAAGACTTTTCTGATGAAATTGGTGGCAACATTATCAAATTTGATTTTTTTTATATTATGTGATGAGAAGCGTCAACATTGGGGAAAACTGCCCCACTCAGTGAGTCCTCCCGATGAGCCACGCGTGAGTTTACATGCGGGGGTAAAAGATCCATTTGAAGCGCATTAGACCAGTGGTTTAAGGATAAACTGAGGATAAATGGTTGCAGATTCCACATGGAAATTAACCTTTAAGAAGCCACTGCTCGTGACGTTTTGGTGCAGTACCCGAGAAGCAGATCCACCACTACCTGGAAAGGCTGTGCAAGAAAATATACCTCTTATTCCAGCCACGTGCTTCTTCGGGCACTTCCATCAAAACGACCTGTGGCCACATACTGACCGCAGGGGTGGACGGGAGAATCCAGCTGGCCCCCATTAAGCCAGCTCTTAGATTTGCAGAAATGTGAAAACAATGCCACTCTTCTCACTAAATTTATTTTTTGAAGCATGTAGTTATTTTTCATAAAAATACGTTATTTATGTTTACATGAAATGGCTTTTTTTTTTTACAGAATTAATAAACATTTAAAACTTTCTCAGTTTCAAACAGGAAAAATATTGATAGCTATACAGTTGCGTGACATATAACAACGTTTCAATCAACGATGAACTGTGTATAGGAGAGTGGTCCCATAAGATTATCATGCCGCCGAGAAATTCCTATCGCCTAGTGACGTCATAGCTGTCATTACGTCATAGCACGACGCATTCCTCAAGTATGTGGTGATGCTGGTGTAAACAAACCTACTGTGCTGCCACTTGTATAAAAGCATAGCACATACAATTGTGTACAGTACATAATGCCTGATAATAAACGACTATGTTACTGGTTTATGTTTTGACTATACTTTTTGTTGTTATTTTAGAGTGCATTCTCTACTTATAAAAAACAGTTTACTGTAAAATAGTATGCCGTGGTACACCGGCAGCAGTCTCATCCATCCCATGTTTGCCTTGCATCATTTGCTCTTCTGCTCCATTTAATCCAGTGCTCATCGTGGCCCCTAAGGGAACAAACTCCACTGCTAATGCTGCCAGTAAGAGGCCCCATGGAATGACTGGCCTGGAAACGAAATTAAAAGTGACTAAGGACTACGAAAGTGAAAAACCAGTGCTGGTTACTGCTCGCCAGTCAGGCATGTCTCATTCCACCATAGCTACCATCTTGAAGAACAAGAACAAAGCGACACAAGCTGTTAAAGGATCTGCTTCATTGAAGGCAAGGAGACTAACAAAAACTCGGGGAGGGCCTATACGAGACATGGAGAAACTTCTAGTGACCTGGATTGAAGACCAGACGCAGAAGTGTATCCCTCTTGGCACATGATGATCTCGGCCAAAGCAAAAAGTTTGTTTGCGATGTTGAAAGAAAAGGCTAGACTCGTACAATGTTGAATTTACTGCTGGCCCTGAATAGTTTATGTGATTCAAGAAGCGCCTATTCATTACATAACATGAAAGTGAGCGCTGAGTCGGTCAGTGCTGATGTGAAGGCAGCCGAAGAATTTTTGCAAACTCTAGATAAGCTAACTGTAGAGGCAAATTACTTGCCAGAGCAAATATTCAGTACGGATGAAACCTCCCTACTCTGGAAACAGGCGCTTGAAAGGACTTTCATCCATAAGGAGGCCAAGGCAGTGCCAGGTTTCAAGGCTTTTAAGGACAAGATAACAGTCTTGCTTGGGGGCAATGGACCCTTTGTGATCTGGCACAGTGAGAACCCCAGCGCCTCCAAGCCTATCAGTGAGCACACACTGCCAGTGAACTACAGGAACAGCAAGAAGTCACGGATGACCCAGCTGCTCTTCCAAGATGCCCTCCTGAATTGCTGTGCCAGCAAAACGGAGAAGTGCTGTTTGGAGAATAACATGCCTTTCAAGATTTGACTTACTGTTGATAAAGCTCCCAGACATCTTCCTTTTACTGGTGATCTTCATCCCAGCATCAGAGTGGCGTCTCTGATATCTCCCTCCAAACACCACCTCCTGGATCCAACCAAGGGATCAAGGAGTAACAGCAGCTTTTAAGGCCTGCTACGTGAGGAGGACCTTCGACCAGGCCATTGCTGCAACTGAGGAAGACAATGATGCAATTCTGGAAGGATTACAGCATCCGTGACCGCACAAAGAACCTTGCTTGGACTTGGGGTGATGTCACCAAGAAGCGTATGAATGGCATCCGGAAGAAGAACTCAAGAGGTTCGTCCATGACTTCAAAGGATTTGCCAAGGATGAGGAGGCTGCAAAAATCAACAAGGCTGCGGTTGAGATGGAAACCCCCTTGACCAGGGTGTGGATGAGGACGACGCTGAGGGGCTCCTACAGGTGCTTCCCGAGGAACCGACTAGTGAGGAGTTGTTGGAACTAAAGGGGAACACAAAGCTGAAGAAGAGGCCAAGAGAAAAGGAAACCGCAGGAGAAGGAAAAGAAGAACCCCCAAGGAAACTCACAGTGATGGGTTTAGCAGAAACTTTTGCAACCTCAACAAGCTCCTTAAAAAGCTTGAAAACATGGACCCCAACACTGAAAGGTTTTCATTAATAGAGAGGAATGTTCATGGTGCATTATCTGCTTACAAGCAAAACTATGATAAAACAAGAAATAAACCAAGCAAACCACCATGGACATATTTTTGAAAAGAGTGGCACCTCCTCAAGAAGGGCCTCAGGCAGTTCCTTCAGGAGGCATTCCAGAAGAGGCACTGTTAGCATAGGAGATGACAGCCCCATGTGTGTTAGCGCCCCTGAGGACCTTCCACTGGGACAAGATGCGGAGGTGGAAATCAGTGATGTTGGTGATCCTGACCCCGTGCAGGCCTAGGCTAACGTGTGTGTGTGTGTGTGTCTTAGTTTTTAACAAAAAAGTTTTTAAAAGTAAAAATAAATTTTAAAAATTTTAAATAGAAAGATGCTTGTGGAATAAAGACACAAAGAAAGAAAATATTTTTGTACAGTTGTACAAAGCTGTAAAATGGTTCCCATTTTAAGCCGTTATTACAAAAGAGTTAAAAACAAAAAGGCTATAAAGCAAAAAGGTTACGGTAAGCTAAGGTTAATTTATTATTGGAGAAAGAAAAATGCTTTTGTAAATTTAGTGCAGCCTAAGAGCACAGTGTTTACGAAGTCTACATTAGTGACAGCAGTGACGGTGCTGTCCTGGCCTCTCACCACTCGCTGACGGCCCCCCAGAGCAACCCGCAGTCCTGCAGCCTCCATTTACGGTCAGTGCCCTAGCAGGTGCACCGTCGTTTATCTCTGATAGCGCATCTTTGCTGTGCCTTTTCTACATTTAGACATGTTTAGATACACAAATACTTACCATTGTGTCAGAACCGCTTACGACCTTCAGTGCAGTAATGTACTGTGTAGGCTTATGGCTGGGGAGCAAGAGGTTATTCCAGACAGCCTGGGTGCACAGTGGGCTGTGCCATCCAGGTTTATGTAAGTACGCTCTGACGTTCGCACAATGACTATGTTGCGTGACGACACATTTCTCAGAAAGTATCCCCATCATTCAAGTGACACATGACTGTAATCCACATAAACAGAAGTTCCTTGGGGTCCTCAATAATTTGGAAGAGGGATTCTGACACCAAAAAATTTGAGGCCTGCAGCTTTAATGCAAACCTAAATCCACTAGCCGTTCTGACACGCGGGGGGTGCTTTGGTCATTGGCTCCCGGGTTGAACATTGGGTGCCAACGTTGTGCCCAGCATGGTGCCAATTGCTGGACATCCATTCATGACTAGACACATCTGGGGCTCGAGGTCCAGGTGGGGGCACAGACCCACAGAGAGGAAGCAGTAGTGCTAAACGCTGAGATTCTGGGTCAGGCAGTCCACAAGCCCCACCTTCTCGGGGCCTCCTGCGCTGTTGGAGACCCCACCGAGGCTGGCGAGTTGGGGGAGTCATTTTAAGGATGTAGAAGTGGAGAGTAGACACAGCTCTGAGGGGCAGCAAGAGGCTGGCAAATCGGGTCTCAGGACCCCACGTGAACCCCCACGGAGGAGAGCAGAAGGTTCATCCTGTGGTCACGGTGCTAAAAAAGCCAAAGAGGGAGAGAATTATTTGCATTATTAATGTGCCTCCTCTTCTCATCGGGTTTGTTCTGGAAGGCGTGGGGCTGGCAGTCATTCACCCTTTAGTGAGACATACTGAGGTAAGCTCTAGCTTTCCTCGCTGATACCAGCTGCCCTGGAGGAGAGGGCCTTTGGCTGCCTGCATACCTGCGGAGCTGGGAGCCGGGCTGAGAGCCTGCGCTGCAGAGGGGAGAGGGAAGGGTTGCCCGGCAGAGGACACGCTTCCACGCAGCCGAGGATGCTGGGGGCCAGAGATCAAAAGTGCACAAAGAAGGAACTGAGATTCTAAGTTTTCTCTTTTAATTTCTAATATACTGACTATTTATAGATACAATCCATATAAGCCAAAGCTGGTTTGGGCCTTTTATAATTTTTAAGAGTTTAATGAGCTCCTGAGGTCAAAACATGAGAGCTCCCTCCTCCATGGCAGCGGCCGGCACCAAAATTCTTCCCCGCTTCACCTCGAGCCCCCGAGGCGGAAGGCTGTGTTCGCAGGCTGGGCCGGCCGCCCAGGCGCGGGTGCAGCCACGCTTGTTGCTGATTCCCTGCCAGGCTGGCAGCACGCATCGCGGGTAAAAGCAAATGGTGCTGTGCTTCCAAAGAAGTGAGTGCTGGGCTGCCAAGGAAGGGAAGACAACCGCTGTTCTGCACCCTGGGCTGTTCCTGAGATAAAGGACCCCAGAAATAACCCTGCCTCCAGAGCACAGGTGACTTTGCCGGAAAAGAACACTCCTGAGACACAGGCCTGCGTCCTCGCAGAGCGTCTCCCAGGAGAATGCGAGGGGTCCCCTTCCCACCCCTCCCTGGGGAGGAGACCACCATCTGAAAGGCTGTGGGTAAAGTTCCAGGCCAGGCGCCCCAGGCACAGCGAGCCCCATGCACCCCCGGGGCCAGGCCACCAGGGCCCTCCTGCCCCTGCTCACTGGCTTGGACCAGAGGCACCCAGGCCCCTTCCAGTGGGTGCCAGATCAGCACCCAGTTAGTCTGAATTAATTCCTGGAAGTTTTGTAATACCTGGGAGCATGACTGAATGTATCTATGTATTCTTTTCTTTTTCCTGGAACAGTTTGCGTGTCTGTATCTTCCTTGCCCATGTGGCAAGCCCAGACTCAGCCCGGTCTGCATTCAAATGTCAAGAGATCTGAAAACCAGGCTTGGCTTCATGGCGTGCGATCGAGAGGGACTAACCAGGACAAGCTGAAGGGAGTGGACAGAAACCCAGGGCCTCTTTTCAGAGGTCCCTGCACATGTAAGCAGCAACAGAGAGGGCTCCTGAACTCCCGAGGGCCTGCCGTCCTTTGCCAAGGCCCGGCTGTTATAAGGCCAGGTCCCTGGGACTCATCCTGCTCAGGGCAGTGGCCTCTAGAAGCTTCCACTCAAGCTGGGGTCCACATGTACTAAATGGAAGTTTTCCTTCCCAGCAAACAGCAGCTGCTCACTGCCCCTCATGTGCAGCCCAGCTCAAGCCTGGGGTCTGGAACAGTGGATCCACAGCCCGGCTCTGGGCCATGCCCTCTGCTCTTCTTTCCCACAGGGAAATCTGGCTTCAAACCCTCTCCAGGGCTCCTGCTCCCCACTTCAGTAAGGAAGGGCAGTGCTTAGCACCCCATCTTGACCACTAGCCCCTGCCCCAGTTCTCTGATATGGAAGAGGACATTTTCTCAGGGCTCTGCCCGCAGCCACCGTCTGCTCTGAGAATTACCCTCCCAGGTCGCTTCTCTGGAATCCTGGGCCAGACAAGCCTCTTCCCACTCCTGGCCCCCGCCATGGGCCATGCCTGGGTTTGGAATCTGGCCGGCCCCGTGCTGGACTTCCTGTGCCTGTGCTGTCTGCCCTGCACGGAGCTCCCGCCCAGCCAAGGCCCCAGGGACTGTGTCTTCCGTATATTCACCTTTTGCGGGTGGGTGGACACAGAGCTGTGCTCGGGAGCAACCTGCTTGGGCCACAGCCGAGCCTGACACGTCTCTCAAAGCCGGCAAAGGACGGATGATTCTCTTACCTGGCTTCCTCATGTTCTCACTCTTGGCAACCAGATCTCACTGGGGACTTTTTAAGCTCTTAAGCCAAGTACATTTTCCCTTCCATTCTTTTCTCAAAAAGTAATGCCACCAAGAACAGCCTCGTGGTTATGGCAGACAATGTCCTTGTTGTTAGGAGAGGCATGCTGAAGTGTCATGTCTGCAGCTGGCTTTCACATGGTATGCACACGCACACACAGTGTGAGAGAGAGTAGGCAGGTGTGGCAAGGCAAGAAGGAGTGGATCTAGGTGAGGTAGAAATGGGTGTTCCTTTGTACTATTCTTTCAACGTTTCTGTAAGCTTAGATTTTCAAAATTAAATTTGCAGGGGAAAAAAAAATCTAAAGATTAATCCCACAGTTCCAGGATTCTCTCTGTCGACTTCCTGCCAGAAGTTGGGCTTAAGGTCTATCCTCCAGCGTTTTCTTGGGCCCACCCACCTTCTGGAACCTTCCACAGCTGCGACTTCTGAGAAATCGAAATGCAGGTCATGAGACAGGGAGTCTCGAAGTCCCCTCAGACTCCAGCTTTCCACAAACGGGAACTCCTCTTGGCGGCTTCCCGGCCCCTTTATAGTGCTCTCCTAGCACGGCAGGAGCTGTCTTGCTTACAGGCGCAGCTGGGCCTGGAGAGAGGGGCTGACTGGGTGTGGACGACGGTCTGCCCCAGCACTGGCGGGGACCAGCCGGGCCACCAGCCCCATCTAGTGGCGGGACAGGGGCAGCGAGCACCTCCCCTGTGGGCCTGGCACCCACCCCCCCTCGCCAAGCCCTCCCCCAACCCACGCACCTCAGCTCTGACCCACTCCTGGAGAGGCAGCAGGCAGCATAGAAAGAGCACGGGCTTTGGAGGCAGACAGCATACAGCAGGTGCTCAATAAATACCTGCATGTATGGCTCGGATTCAAACCTAGTCCTGTGACTTACCCTCGTTCTGGTTTTCCAGCAAGCTGTGTGATGTCTCCGAGCCTCTGTTTTCTTATCTGAAAAGTGGGGAAAATAAAAGCACCCCAGGGGGCCGTGGTGCAGATGAAGAGAGAAAAAGAAGGGGAAAGTTCTGGAATACAGTAAGCGGTGGTAAAAGGCAGCCATTCCTCCATTGCGGTGTCTCAAACCAAATGCCTGGAGAGAAGCCCGCAGCCTTGGAGGAGAAAGCTCTGTGCAGGGTCACTGGGGCCTGAGGCGGGAGGAGCGATGGAGGAAGCATGGTGTCTGTGCCCCGTTGGCAAAGACTCAGGGTGAGGGGAGCAGACGGGCTCAGAGTGGGGAGAGGGGCCTTCTCCCCACTTCTACACCGAACCTGGCGGGGCTTCCCGCGAAGGGGCAACGGGAAGGCAGCAGCATCTTGTGGCGGGGCCTCGACACCCAGGCAGCCAGAAGCAGCGGAGACGGGACTCGCTGTGCAGAGCATTGCTAGCCCTGGCCGCTGTGAGCAGCCCGCAGGCCGGGGGCCTGAACAAGGCTTCCAGAGAGTAACAGCCTCAGAGAACTGCTACTGGCACGTGTGAGGCCCCTCGGAGGAGAGCGGCAAACGCCCACAGTCACCGGCACTCTGAGCAGCGACGTGTGGGGATCAGGGCCACAGGAGCCACCAGCCCCCAGAGGCCA
This sequence comes from Equus caballus, assembly GCF_041296265.1. NCBI lineage: Eukaryota > Metazoa > Chordata > Mammalia > Perissodactyla > Equidae > Equus > Equus caballus. The sequence goes on along the minus strand of NC_091701.1, from coordinate 4,330,907 downwards.
GGGAGGTCTGCAGCAATCGCCCCCGTGTATTTCTGCCAGTGACGCGCCTGGACATAGGCAATGTGGCTGCCAACATTGGGACCCGCATAATGCTGGCGGAGTCATTCAACATTTGAGTTAACAAAACCAGGATGTAAAAACGATCCAACAGCAGAACAGCAGGCTAAAACCAACAAAGATAAAATTTGGCAGGGACAAATGCAGGGTGGAGGACCGCTGGTGAAGGCTGGTTCGTGTGGGAGGGAAGACGGGGCTACATTTTTCTCAGGCTCTCAGAGAGCCAACGGGGATGGGGTGCTGAGAGGTTAACCACATCCTGGCTGGGTGGATGGATGGATAACACCCCTGACAAGGAGGCATTGGCCAACCTGACCTCGGAGCTGGCCATGTCACTGGCTTGCCCTGTGCCCCAGCCCAGCTCTGAGGACCACACTTCAAGATGAACACAGACACATCGGATGGAACAAAACCAAAGGAAGAAGGCAGGGGCCACGGTGGCAAGGGGTCTGAATGCCACAGCACGAGTCAAGGCCAGGAAAACAAGGACGTTTCCCTGGGAGAAGAGGAGGCTTCATGGAGACACAAGAGGCAGCATCTTCAAGTGTTTAGTGAGAGGCTGCCATGGGGAAAGGGGGGAAATCCATTCCAACACACCTGGCCTGGATAAGGAAGGACTTTCTATCCTGGGCTGGTCCACAGAGAAGGAGCTGGCCTCCCTGGACAGCCACGGGTCATGAGAAGGAGGCAGTCAAGCCACGTGCTTAGAGCTCAGGGGGCCGGACGGGGTGGAGGTGGGACCAGGCATCTGCTCCGGGTCTTCCAGCTCAAACGTCGCATCCTCCATGAATCTTGGATGCCTAATCTAACCTGTCTTAAAAGCACGCACTCTGAGACCATCTTTCCACTCCAGCATGAATTGCTCGTAACTTATGCAATCAAAGCAATACAGAAGTGAAGTCAAGCTGTGCTCCACGTGACTCTTAAAGAACTAGTATAAACAGTTCTTTATAGTGGAAGGGTGTCGCCCATCTCTCCTTGAGACATTCTGTAGAAAAGCTTATGTGGTCAAATAAATCTGGACATATCCCACTTTTAGAGAATCACAAAGCATACTAATGCGCTAACATACTGAGGCTCTGAGAAGGCCTGGAGTGAGGAAACCTGCTTGTTCCCCAGGTGTATTTGGCCGTGGATGACTCTGATGCATTAACAGGGCTATGTCGGCAGCCCACAGAACTAGAGTTCCACCCGCTGCACACTGGGAGGCCCTGGATGCACGGCAAAAGCCGGTGTTTGTTGGCTGCACATGCATAACGGGGATTTCCTCACTAGAATTCCTGCGAGGCGGGTGAGAAGTCAACCTAACAACCTGCCTGTGTCGCTGCTTGAAGTCCCTGAGAATAGGGCATAAGCCATTTATTAATCACTTGCTGTGTACTATGTCCCATACAGTGTCTCCTTTAACCGTCCCAACGATTCCGTGTCGGTGTCCTTGCCCCTGTCCGGAGGAGCAAAGAGAGGCTCTGGCAGGGCAGCCACTTCCCAGCTCGGGCCTCCTGAAGATGCTTTTCTCCAGTGGCTTTTCTCTAGAGGAGGAAACATATTTTATATACACACACAGATTCAATATAAAAATATAATATGTATAATTCTAAAGTGTATAAAATATACATATGATAAATACGTGGCTATGCCGTCCAGCAGGGCAGCCACGGGCCACAGGAGGCCACTGAGCACTTGAATTGGGGCTGGTCCACACTGACCTGTGCTGTGAGCATAAACATTCACCAGATTTTCAACATTTTGAAAAAAATGTAAAATATCTCATTGATAATTTTCATATTGACTACATGTTGAAATGATAATATTTTGGACATATTGGGTTAAATAAAATATACTATTAAAATTAATTTGGCCTGTTTCTTTTGGCTTTTTTAGTCTGGCAGTTAGAAAATTTAAAATTGCGTCCATGCTCCCCATCCTTTCTGTCGGACAGGACTGCCCCGAAGCTTTATACGCCTCTCCCTACCATGGCCTCGCGAGCGGTAGGTGCTTCATGACACGTGTCATTTTTGAGACAAACCCTGATTTCTGAGACACCCTCAATCCAGGCTCCTGGGCCTCAGCCTCAGCACAGGGAGGCCGAGCGGGGAGGAGCCCCAGGCCAGGCTGTGAGCAGCTGCTGCGCAGCCCAGAAGGCCAGTGAAGAAATTTAGAAAAGAAAGCGAGATGAGATGGGCCGCCGCTGGGAGAAGAGTGCGTCGTCAAGGGGCTTAAAGGGGCAAAGTGAAAACCGCCCACCTGATCCCTTATCTGACACACCCTCCCTGACACGCCTTCACTGACTGCAGATGCAGCGCCCGGGGTGCCCACTGCTCCTGGAACCCCAGGGAAGGCCTGGACATAGCTGGGGCTAAAGATCACGATTCGGCCGTCATGCTCTACACTCTAAGACTCCATTCCCCACCCCACCTCACCCCCCTGATTGGGCCAGTGACACCCGACCAGAGGCTTGCTGCCAACCCGTGACATTGCCTGGCGGGAAAGGAGGAGTCCGGTCTGTCCAGTGCTGGCTCTCAGAAACAGGAGTGGGGAGCCGTGGAAAGTGTGCAGGGAGCAGTGCGGGGGAGAGCGGGCCCTCACTTGAGGTTACACAGTAGGGAATCTAGGCCTTTGTCCCCCGTTCCTGGGAGGCAGCCCCTGAACACTCGGAATTTCCGGAGCTCAATTCATGGTGGATCCCTTGAACCACACCTGGTGGTTTATGCTAACAGGGTGACCCAAGGAGGCTCGTCCCACCGGAAAGGCCAGCCACGCAGTTAGAGGGCTGGGGCGTTGAGAGATGTGATAGCAGCCCAACCCTGGGGTGGGGAGCAGGGCTGAAGACGGAGTCACGTGGACAACAATTCAATCCATCACATCTTCATGATGAAGCCCCAATAAATTCTGACACCAGAGCTCAGGTGAGCTTCCCTGATTGGCAACAATCCGCAGACGGCCATGCATCTGTGTGCTGGGGAGGTAATGTGTCCCTGGGGAAAGCACCCTGATGCGTCTCTCCCTTTGGCTGGCTCTGATTTGTATCCCTGTGTCATAATAAACCATAATCAAAAGCAGAGCACTTCCTGAGTTCCGTGAGCTGTTCTAGCAAATTACCAAACCTGAGTGGTCGGGAGAACCCCCAGATTTGTAGCCAGCTGGTCAGAAGGGAGGGAGGCCTGGGGACCCCCAAACTTGCAGCTGGTGTCTGAAGTGCGGGCTGGCTGGAGGAGGACAGTGCCCTTCACCTGTGAAGTTTGGCCCGACTCTGGGTAGTTGGCATCAGAAGCCCCTGCAGCTGGGTGCTAATTCCTGCCGTGGCTGATTTCCACGAGTGCTTGAAAGGCAACCGTCAGCTCCTGAGACTGGTGTTGTCCGAGCCGGCTCCAGCACGTGACCTGGAGGGCCCAGAGCTGAGCCAGCTCCAGCAGAAGCAGGACAGAAGCCCTGAAGAGCATCAGGCACCAGGGGAGAGGCGTGGGAAGCCAAGGCAATGTGCAAGCAGGAGCTGCCATCACGGAGGCTCTGAGGAAGAGAAAGGATGCGCACGCAGCGGGACGGCGAGTGAAGCAGACTCAGAGAGCGCTGTGACACACAGACACTTACCACCTCTGTCCCGGGGCCAGGCGGAGCCGAGGGGGCTCCGAGGGGCCAGCACTGCCACCAGACGGGGAGGCTGGGGCTGGGTGGATCCAGTCACCTCACGGGGTCCTGCAGCTAGTCAGCGGGGAAGCCAGGACCCCAGCCCAGGCAGCCCAACTCCCCGGGCGGCCCACCACGCTGTGCGCCCCTCCTCTGGGAGTGGCTTCCCACGCGCCAAGACTTCGTGGCAGTTACTTTGCCCTTTTCCTTCATGGACCATGACTTTGTAATGGCTCAGTCCCCCAGGACCAACCTTAATCGTGCATGTGGCTCCCATCCTCCATCCCGTATGTCACACACTAAACTGGGACTCAGAGCTCAGGTCATTTCGTGGCCCCGTATTTAATCAGCTGCAAACAGTACTGAGCAGTTCTTTTGTGTGGCTGCTGCATCCAGCAACGTGGGGAAAGACACAGAGTCACCCTTTCCTGAGTGCCAGCTCTGTGCCAGACACTCATGTACACCAGCTTATTTAATCCTCAGCAAGCAGAAGAGCATTCCTACCCCTGTGTTTCTGTAAAGACCTCAAGGTCCTAGAGCGCTGGCCACGGTGGCACTGAACGGCGTGAGGGCAGAACAGGCCAAGCCCCGCCTGTCCGTGCCAGAGCTTGGTCTCCTGAGTCTTGCTGCTCATCTCAGGAGCCTCGGGGCAGCTGCAGGCGGGGGAAGAGTTGAGGAGGCCCCCGCGGCGGTGGTCAAGACGACGGTGAGGGGACACTCAGGCTCCGGGGGAAGCAGGAGGGCCTCTGCAGGCCACGCTGCACCCTGGGCTCTCGCTGAGGCTATAAATTAAACCCCACATGTAGTAGTATCACCACCACCACCTCCCACGGGGCTGACGTGTGGAAGTCCATGCTGGGCCTGGGGAGCGCTCAGGCTTCCACCACTTGCAAACACAGACCCGCCCGGAAGGCCAGCCTTTACTCACACAACGGTGGGTGCAGGAGTCTACAGAGACCTCTGCTCCCGCTGTCCCCGCCCACCCGAGGGCCAACGCAGGACCAGCTCCTCAGCTGATCCAGGCAGGGCGGGCCTTCCCCTGGGCGTGCCTGGGGCTACTCAGGCAAGAAAAGGAGCCGTGACCCCGAAAACGTACAGCCAGAGCTTCCGTGGTGTCCTCTCTGTATGTAGAAGGCCACCCCCGCCTGGCCGTCTGTAGCCCCCTGGCGCCTGCCTTGTTCTTTCCTCCTTGGAATCATGGGGCGGAAGTTAGAGAGCTGCGGGCCTGAAGAACTGGGAGCTGCGTATGTGTGTCGTTGTCGGGGTCTGCAGGGCCCAAGAGCTCAACTCTTTTCATCACAGGGGGCGTTCTGCAGAGAGGGAGTGGGAAGATGTCAAACGAGCGGTCCTCAAACACTGTGGAGCCTGGAGTCATCAGGGAACTCCTTAGAATGCAGGTTCCCATCCAAGGACAGAGAACACAGCAGAGCGCTAGAGAAGCTGTTTATGACCCGAGAGCTGAACCAGAGCCTTCTATAACACAACGCAGCGGCCGGGACTAAAATCTTCTCCTCTTTCCACATGTCACCCTGAGGGATACATAGCATGGGTTTTTGGCCAGGGCCATTGTGTGTGACACGGACCTGGAGACCCAGCACCATCATTCTCATTCAAAGCTTCACGCCTGCCATCTGTGTCTGTCCCAAAAGCCGTGCGTGCGGGCACCTGGCGTCGTTCTTCTCCTTGCTCCGTGTGCTCCCATGAGATGACATCCTGGTGGACTGAAGGAGGGCAATGGAGGGACCCAAACAAAAAGGGCCTGGGGATAAAAGACACAACGAATCTTTCCAGACTGGAAGGCAGGGCTCTGTCTGCAGCGGCACGGCAGCTGCGGCGGAAGAGCCCCCACCAGACCCCACCGAGAAGTGCTGATGAAAGACAGCGAGTGTTGTTTAAACGCCTGGATGAATCCACAGAAAAGTTAGCAGACTTGGGGCCAAACATTTTGCAGAGTGTGTTAGTTTTCTATTATTGCCGTAGCAAACAAACACAAACTTAGTGGCTTAAGACAACACAAAATTTATTACCTTACAATTCGGAGGGTCAGAAGCCCAACGCTGGTCTCACAGGCTGCACTCCCCAGGGGAGAATCCATTTCCGTGGCTTTTCCAGCTTCCAGCGGCCACCTGCATTCCTTGGCTCGAGGCGCCTTCCTCCACCTTCGCAGCCAGCAACGCTGTCTCTCTCTGACCCTCCTCTGCAGTCACGTCTCCCTCTGACTGTCTCCCACCTCCCTCTGCCACTTTTAAGGACCTGTGTGACTCCATTGGGCCCACCCAGATAACCCAGAATACACATCCAATCTAAAGTCAGCTGACTAGCGACCCTAATGCCCCTCTGCCGTGGAATCGAGCGTATTCGCAGGCTCTGGAGATCAGGATGCAGCCGTCTCTGAGGTCAGGGGTGTTACACCATCTACCACAGAGAGAAAACTAAAACCAAAAAAGTAAGTGGGGCTCACACCTTGGCTGCCTTGGGTAGGGAGGTAAGCAGTTTGCAAAGGGCTTGCATTTTGACACCATGACAGCAACAGAGGTGGCCTGAGCACAGGGGTAGGTTAGCGCTGGGGCCCCCACAAATCCAGGAGCCCCACAAATCCAGGAGCCTTAAAGGGCTACACTTTCAGAGAATAAACTAAAACCTGTTCCGTGGCAGAGGTTGTTTCAAAATGCTCCCAGGAGAATACATAGCCACAGGCCTGCCCTCATGCACTGAGCAGGAACCCCAGGGCTGAGAAAAAATAAAATGGCAGTCCCCAGCCGCTATCACCCCCGAGGTGTCTGGCAACAGCAAACGCAAAGCTCCTGTGGAGCAGCCTCGATCTGGGCTGCACACAACTGCAACAGAGACAGGGAGGCAGAGGGGGGACAGTCCAACACCACAGATGAGTGAGGAGACAGCCACTGTGGGCGAGAGCCAAAGGGTCAGTGACTGCTGAGCGGGACTCCGAAGAACTCCAGGTAACAGAACAAGCCGACACAGGTGATAAAATAATTATGCTTCAGATTATTAAAGAATAAAGGAAGGAATCAAAGCATAATAAAGGAGCAAGATATTATTAAAATATGTTACCAGCCATGCTTAAAAATGAACCAAATAGTGTTTATAGAATGGTAAACAATTGTTATTGAAATGGAAAATTCAATGGACGTGTGTAGTAGCAGATAAAAAACACAGCTGAAGAAAGAAATAGTGAACTGGAAAATAAGTCTGAGGAAATTCCCAAGAATGCCTCTCAGAAGTGATAGAGATGGAAATTCTGAAAGAAAAAAACGAGACACGGAAGGCAGAATGAGAAGATCTGACTTATGTTTAATAGAAGTTCCAGCAGGGTACGGAGAGAATAGGGGAGAGAAAATTTTCAAAAAGATAATGGCTGAGAATTTTCCACAATTGATGAAGAACATGAATCTTCCAATTTAGGGCTTATAATGATCTGTAAGACAAATAAAAATAATGAAATTGAAGAACTCCAAGGCAAGGACAAAGACAGCCAGAGAGAAAAGATAAAACTGCCTGCTGAGTAAGAATAGGCTGACCTCAGACTTCTCAACAGCAATGACCAAAGCCTGAAGACAACAGAATAATATCTTCAAAGTGCTGAGAGAAAACAACCACAACACAGTTTCTTACTCAACTAAATTGTTCAGGAAAGAGGGCGCCCTCTAGATCCAGCCACAAATACACAGGAAAATGGGACAGAAGAACCTGCTAAATGATGCCGTCAGGATGAGATCAGCAACACTCAGATCCCGTAAGGGGAATTCCATTAGACAAACACTTGGTTTCTTCAACAAATAAATTGCAAGGAATTTTAAAAAGAAAGAGACAAGGAAGAAAGGAGAACCTTAAAAGATACTTGAGACGAATCAGGCGATCTCAATGAATGGACCTTATTTGAATTGATTCAAATTATCTTAAAAATTACATTCATGAGACAACTGGAAGTTCGCACACTGGATATTTAATGATAATAATTAATCATTGTTAAATTTTTAGGTGTTATGGTGGGAGCATGGTTATCTTTTTTATATAATCCTTATGTTTTAGAGATAGACATTGAACTATTAACACGTGTAGTGACATGATGTGTAGTGTTTGCTTCCAAATAACCCAGGAGTGGAGATATACATAAAACCAGGTCGGTTCTGAGCCCACAGGCACTGAGGCTGGATGCATGAGGACTCATTATTCCATTTTTGGGGTGGTTCAAAGTTTTCCACAATAAAAGTGTAATAATAATAGTTGCAGTAAAATAAATTGTTAGTTGAAAAGGACTCCTCCAAGAGAATGGATAAATAAATTGTGCCGTATTAATATAATGAAACACCACGGAGAGTCAAAAGGAAAGAAACAGAGCTACCTGTAACAACACAAATAAATCACCTAAGACAATGTGGAGAGAAAAAAGTGGGCTGCAGAGTAAGACAGTGTGACGCTATTTAAATAAAACCTGAAAACACGAAAAAAAGATTATGCAATAAAGACACTTCCAGGCAAAAAGTGAGTTTACCACCAACAGATTTCTATCGCTAGAACTTCTAAATGATGTACTGCAGGAAGAAAGAAATTAAAACCAGAACGAACATCTGAGATGCAAGAAATAAATGGATAGCAAAGAGATAAGTAAATATGTGAGAAAACCTAAATGAATATTTATCATATAAAACCACAGTTACAATAATGAGTAACATGGAGATAGAAAAAGTCACACTAAAGTACTAGACAACAAAAACATGCAAGTCAGAGGTTAGACGCCGCCTGAGTCCTTGCGTTTCAAGCAGGCGGTGGAGACGCAGGCTCGCTGCAGACTCTGTTGAGTACGCGCGTTAACATTTTAGGGGGGATCACTAACAGTGGGAACAGAAGGCCTACCTTCCCAGCCGGCAGGGACGGGAAAGGAAAGAAAACTCCGTCAAGTCAAAGAGAAGTCAGAAAAGGAGAATCAAGAAGAAGGGGGTAGGGAGAACAAGAAAACAAAGAGAAAGCACAAACCCAACGGCAAAATAAATCCTGCTGTCTCAGGGATGACAACCAATGTTGAGTTAAATGGCAGAAATCACCAAACGGGACTTTCTTCTTAAATGTGGCCACATTCTGTTTACAAGAGACACATCTAAAACATGAGAACACAGTAAGACTGGAAGTAAAAGAATAGAAATGGCAAGCAACCAAAATAAAGCTGGAGTAGCTAAATTAGTGTCAGATCAGAAGGGACCTTGTCGGCGAAAATAATCCATAACCAATCTATAAATGAAAATCTGGGAGAGTTTATTCTGAGCTAAAATCTGAGGATCATGGCCCGGAGCCTTTCTTCCCAAAGGAAGCAAGGGCACCAAAGAAGTGGGGTGCACAGAGTGGTTACAACCCCCAAACAGGGTGTTTCACATGTGATTGAAATGTCCCTCCCACAACAGTCACAAGATTGCCCTGTCGGCACAGCGCTTGATGGACACAGCAGGTAGTGGGTCTGCTCTCTCTGGGGACGTAGCAGGAGGCAAGTGTCTTGTCTCGAGCTGGGCGGTCACAGGTGAGCCCAGCAATCAGTTCCTAGCCTGAGGAAAGATGCTTAATCCTTAAGGAGACGCCAAGGTTGGGAGGGGGAGGGAAGTTGCACCTTTATCTCAAGGGCCTTTGCTCTTGCCATAGGAAATGTCTAAAGCAGATATACAATGCACGCTCAACGGCTTCAGTTAGGCCCTTTTGGAAAGACGAGGTCAGGCCGAATTAGGTTTACACAAAATGGCTTCCTCATATACTCCAATATATCCTATTACTTGCCATTTTTATTTGTCAACTTTAAGGCAAAAGTCCCTGGAGGGATCAAGAGTCAGCGGATGAGAGGAATGGACCAGTGCTCCGGGAAGACAGAGCTTCGCAGCCCTCGGAGGCTCCTGATAATGTAGGAAATAAACACTGATAAGCCCGCATCTACGGCGGCGGGGGTCTCTAACACTCCGTTCTCAGCAACTGACAGGCAAACATCAATAAGCAAATGGATGTTTTCAACAACCCAGCACCAAGCCTGGCGAATCAGACACACGCGGAGCCCTGCGGCCAACGCACAGACACGCAACACTTTCTAAAATTAACACTGTATGAGGCCACAAAGCAGGCCTCAACAACGTCATACAGATCACAATACAACTCAATTAGCAACTTAAATAAAAAGGTCCTAGATTAGGAGATGTGACAACAGGTCCTGTAAGTGGCTGTGAGAAACTGCCACCTCCAGGCAGGGTTCAGGAAGCTCACTCCAGGCAGCAGCTCGGACCCTTGTCTGAAGGAGCAAGAAACGGGTGCAGCCCTCCATGTCCGCTGCTGGTGTCCAGTGTGGCCTGTCCAGCCCCGCGGGAGGAGCTGTGGCCGAGGCACCAGGACGCTCACAGGGACTCTGTCTCTTTCCAGCAGAGGCTGCAAACACAGCTGTGGATAGTAAGTACCACTCCGCCAGCGCAGCCTGAGGGCTACCTCCTCACCCACCCCAAGGGAGTGAAAGGGGTTTCAGAGCCACTCAGACGGAGCCTGCCCTCCGTTGCCTGGAGTCTGTGGGGTACAGAGACTGGTGCCCAACTCACACATGAAAGAGTCCCACCCAAGACTGGAGGCACAGGGAGGAAACCACATCCACCACGGGAGGGGACGGGAGTCAGGCGCAGGTTAGGTTCTGCCCAAGAGGAGAGCTGGGAGGTGCCACGCGACCCGGAAAGGAGAAGTGGACCCTGGATGCCCCACGGCTGAGGTGGCCGTCCTGAGATGCCACCCGCAGGAGAGGCACTGCCCGTCTCGGGAAGTACAGTTGGAGGTTCCTCATTTAAGGGAATCTCAAAGGAGGAGAGCCAGCTTTGCATACACGCCCGGGCCAGAGAGCCTGAAGCCAGAGCTCGTGCATCAGTCGGAGCACCCTTCCCACACCCGCTTCCTTCCAGTCAACTCCACACCCCAAAGGGCCGGACAGCCTAGTGGTGGGAGTGGGGTGGGGAGGGGAGAGGGGGACAAGGCAGGAGACACAGAAGTGGCCAACTTGCCCCTCCCCTCCAGAGGACTCCAGAACTGGGCGGGGGTGGGGGGCTGACTTCAAGTTTAATTCAGAGACATTCTGTTTACACTGGACTGGATATTTTCATTATTAAAGGAGAACGTTATGGTGGCTAACAGTAACTGGAGATTTTTTCTTTTATAAGAGTGACCTAAAATGTATTGGAAACTGCCCAACATTTCATCTAAAGTAGGGGAAAAGAGGGGCAGGGCAATGTAGGCTGGAAATGACCACAGAACAATTCAAGGGGACAGCTGGGACAGAGCGCATGTCGCTCTCAGTCTTACCCTATGCACTCTGCCCAGCCAGTGACTGGTGATGCTGCCCAGGTGGCAGCTCTGCTGTGCCAGCTCAGCACCCCTCCCTCTCCTTTGGTCAGAGCACCTGTCAATCACAGGCCACACCGATTGAATGGCAGTGAACCCTGAGCTGGGGAAGGCGGTTGCAAGAGACCCTGCAGCCGAGGCCCTCAGACAGTCCTTCCTGGTACTCGGCTGTTCAGCTTTTCCTTCATTTTGGCAAATGGCCCCGTCTCCTCCAGTGTGTCCACCCCCAAGGGCACCCCTGCCTAGGCTGAGACGGGGAATATGGAGCAGCATGGTGCTGGGCACTTGCCCACGCTGGGCCCAGATTCTCACAGGTGTACCCCGTGCCTTGGCCATCTCTCAGACACGGCCAGTTGCTGACACTTTCTATTTAACTAGCATGTGTTTCGGAAATGGAGTTTGAAAACCTTCAGGCAGGGAGCATCCTCTGCAGGCCCCACCACTCTCTGTTGTCTTCCGCCTAGCGGTTTCCCCATTTCAGTCCCCTCCTTGGTTGTGGTGCCTGGCCCTGCACCTCCCATCCTCACCCACATCTCTGGATCTGTGCTCCGCTGTGAAGGCTAGCCGGCCCCTGTCTGACAGGTCACCCCAATCCTAGCACGACAGTGCTACTTCAGTTAGTTAAACCAATAATTTCTAACAACAATTATTGAACGAGAAGGTGCAGCTCCCTGAAGAACCTAATTTATAGTCAGTTTTGCTGGTTTGTGAACAGTAATGAAAAAGAAATGAACTATGAGGTTATTAATCCATCAAGTCCATGGTTTCTGAAGACACTTCATTATGGAAATGTTCACACACAGTAGAGAGAACAGCGTCATAAATCCTCCGCGTAGCCATCACTCGGCTTCAACAATTATCAGTGTTGGTCACTCCTGGTTCACCGTTCCCCCCTCATCACCCCAGCCCTCCACCCACTTTACCACCCTCCACAGCCGGGTTATTTCAAAGTAAATCCAAGACGTCATAACATTTCGCCCAATAACATTACACATTCATGTCTTTAAGAGAGATCTCCAAGAGGCAAGATCTCTCTCTTTTCAACACAACTACCTTTATCATACACAAAACATTAACAGTTCCTTAATATCGTCAAATACAGAGTCAGTGTTCAAATTTCCCTAATTAGCTCTTATGTGTCTCTTTACAAGAGGTTTATTTGAATCGAGGTTCAAACCAAGTCCAGCAGTGCATGTGGCAGGTACGTCTTTTAAATCTCTCAACCTGGAACAGCTTCCCTTTCCTCTTTTTCTTTTTTTGTCACTTATTTCTTGAAAAAGAACCGTGTCCTGCAGACTTCACTGTATTCTGGATTTTGCTGATTGCATCCACACGGAGTTCTAACACGTCCCTCTACACCTGCGTTTCCTATAAACTGGCAGTGGAGCTAGAGCCTTCCAATTCAGCTTCAAGTCCTTTGGTAAGAATACTGCAGGTGGCGCCATGTACTTCCCGTCGACCCCGCCAGGCAGCTCCTTGTGTCTGAACGGTGGGTGCAGGGGGCCCCCTGACCTGCACTTCAGCGCTCTGCCCCGCACCCCACTGGGCAGGCTGTACCTCACTAGAGGGTCATGCTGTAGAAGAAGAGGTCATTTCAAGTTGCTTAATTAGTATCAATGTATTTTCATTTCAGTCTCAGACAGAAGAAAATGGTACCGAGTTAGAAAAGTTAATGTACAGACTGCCACCTCAAAGCGATCCAACATTTTGTCTGTTAACGACAGAACTTCATATTTAACTGCACATATTTTCACAGCACTCACACTAGAGTCAGTCTGTCATTACATACAGATTTCAACATTGTCATATACTTTAACACAAACGGTATGTGAAATGGATATTATTTCATTTTATTTAAGGTTTACTTTGCAGAATGACTACAGAGGAGAAAACAGATTTATGGTATATATTAGTAGGAAAGTGGTTTTTGGGTAAGGATTGTGTAAAAAGAATTATGGGATTTGGAACAATAGGTTTCAAGCCTGATGGTGCTGAGGGAACGTCATAAAATCGTGTTTTTTCTTATTAGTGACCAGCAAGTGGCCTGAAAGGCAAAAACTAATATTAAACTTCTTTAGAAGTTATGACTAGAAAAGAAAGTACAAGTCTGGAGAGAAAAACAAGAATCTGCCCCTTGAACCGTGAGCCCGGCTGCAGGAGCTCCACCTGGGGCTCAGGACAGTGCCGTCGGCGGTGACACTTCCGTGGTTACAGCATTACAGAGGCTTCCTTGATGTCCCGTCTGCAGTGAGGACCAGGAAGTTGAAACCGCCTCCGAGCCTGGCGTCCCGGGGCAGCGTTAGAGAACACAGAGTCGCCACTGAATTTACCAGGAAAGCCACGCTGCCTCGCACAGGCGCACAGACCACTGGCCACGGAACGTGGAGCATGGGGCAAGGGGAAGACAACATATGACGCACGAGAATTCAGCGCCACTGGTTCTTAACAGCTCTTGCCCCAAAGGAAAGGCAACTCTGGTATGCAGAAATAAAACAACCATCTTTTCACACTACTTTGCGTGAAGATTTGCAAGTCTCCCAGAACCCGGGAGGCCAGTTCAGAACCGAGACAGCCTCTAAGCCCGATCACCTTCCTCCGCCGTCGCGCTCAGTGACACACGAGCACCCAGGGCGTGTCAGTCCACCGGCTGGGTTTAAAACTCCAGGCTCACTTTCTGTTAACGAAGCACACGTGGATGGGCTCCCCTGGCGTCAGAAGCCCGTGGGTTCTTGCAGGAACAGCTTTAGTCCAAGAAGATGTTTTGATCTCAAAATGTTGAAGCAACTGAGAAGAGAAAGAGAGAGGGGGATTTAAATTGGGAAAGCAAAGGATTCGCAGGGCCCTGCAGTCCTCCTGTCACGGCCGCGCGCTGCAGGCGGCCAAGGAGAGGAGAGCACCCCTGTGGAGGACAGATCCCTCACTCAGGGGGATGCCGGCTGTCTGAAAGCAGGGCGTTAGGTCCTGGACAAGAGCCCGGCGTGTCCACCAAGCAGCTGTGAAGCCGGCGGGACAAAGATCCGCAGGCAGAACGTCCAAACGACCACGTTTTATCAGCCATTTCAAACTTCTAACTCTATTGCTTCCCCTTTAGGTGCAGACAAAGAAGGAGTCAAAGGCCAAGGAGAGAAGAGGAACGAAGCGAAGTTCCAGGTCCCCGGCGGGTCCAGAACCTGGGCCCCTGCAGAAGTGATGCGGACACAGCGGGTACAGCTGTGGGGAGCAGGAACCGTCCTGACGGACTTTGTCTGCTGATGGCCTTAATTTAAACAGTCCTCATTTGTAGTTTTGTTCCATTTCTGACTTCTGCAGTTCAAAAGAAGAACCAGGCCTGCCTGTCAGGGTAAAACTGGAAAGTGCCTCAACAGCGGGTAAAGAACGCCAGAGGATCATCAGCCTAAAGCGACCTCTCCCCACCAGCTGGCCACCGCCCGAGGTTCAAAGTCACCCTCGGCTCAGGGAACAGACGCAGCCTGCTGGGAAGACCTCTGTCAACCCTCCAAGGGTTCCTGGAGGGGAGGGGGTGCCCTGTCCCTAGCCTGTTAGGACAGTGGGGGTGGCAGCCTGGCTGTTGATCCCTCCCCTGCCCAACCACCTAACGGAGTCAGGTGTGGGAACGCCTATCGTCACGTGACCCAGGCCGCCGCCCCCCCCCCTGCCCTGCCTCTCTCTCCAGCCTCATGGTCCAGGCAATGAAGCAGGACCCACTGAGGGTCCTTGGGCGAGTGGGGGCTCTAGGGGCGTCGGCAGGGGGCAGGGCTGCAATGGGGACATATGCCGAGCTTGTCACTTTGTCCCTGTTAAAGAGCCAAGCCAAATGACCTGTATTTGGGCAGCTCCATCATGTTCTGGCATCGAGATGGCTTCATCTAAACCTCCAACTTCTGACCTTTTGTTCTGACCCCCTAGAATGCTGGCACATTCCCACTTGGCAGAAGGAGAACTCAGGAAGGTCTCTCCACTTCAAGGCCAACATGCCACACGGTCTTTCTTCCTCTGAGTGGGCGGCACGTGCTCATTGAAAAGCCAAAATTACACAGGAGACACAAATGCAAAAAACAAAGCCCCCTCTTCCACCTCAAGCCCACAATTCCCAAGGAGCTGGGGCCGTCTTCCAAACATCCTCGGTGCCATACGAGCAGCTCGGTGCCATACGAGCAGCTCGTTTGTATTTCCACAAACGCGGTTAACAGTGACCACGAAAGCCCCGCCTGCCGTCCCCACGGGGGCAGGCAGGCTCGCTGTTCTGCAGAAGGAGACCACTGTCACTGACGTGCCAAGTGTCACCAGCGGGTGTTGAATTTATCAGTTTGGGAGGATGGCCACATCATTTTTCTCCTTCAATTTGTTCTTGTGGTGAATTCTATGGATAGACTCTCTTGAGGTGGGCGCCCTCGCACCCTGAAAACACCGGGTCTGGTGAGGGCGCAGTGCTGTTTCACACACTGCTGGATTGGGTTTGCCAAGCTCTCATTTAGGATATTTTTCATCTTTGATCGGGTTAGCTGGTGGTTTTCCTTTCTCGTATTATGCTTTCTAAGTTGTATATATCAAGGTTATGCAAGTCTCATAAAAGCGAGACTTCCTGTCTCCACTCTCTACCTGCACAAGATGACCGCCGCCTGCCCACCGAGGGCTGGATGACACTGTCCAGCTCAGCAACACTCGGGGCTGGATCTTTTTACCACCGACTCAATGTATTTAATATCTGAGGTCTCTTCTCTTTGAGTCAAAAGGGGTAATTTACATTTTTCTAGTAAACTGTACATTTTATCTAAGTCTTCAACTTTACTAGCAAAAAAGCTATTTGTAGTATTTTCTTGATTAACACTAATCCTCTACGGCATTTGTAGTTATGTCTCCTTTCTCATCCTTGGTGCTGTTCATTTCTGCCTTCTCTCATTCTTTTCTTGGCGGTTATAAACAATGATGCTCCCTTTCCGTGCTCACACAGTAGAAAGGACTCTAGGTGAGAACTTCAGCAGCACATTCATGTGTTAATAGCAGCAAACAACCGTGTCACCACCATCGAACACCCGATTCCTGAGGCTCCTCGCACTCCGTCCTCGTCCTCGTGCAGGAGCGCCGGCTGGGCCCTGTGGCTCCGGGTGTCGTCTCCAGTTCTTCGGGCAGCCGGAGCCACGAAGCAGAAGCCTCCACAGCTGATGGAGGGCTGTCGGGCAGCCACGGCCTCACCTGGCCGAGAGGGGCCGTGGAACACACGGCGGCCTTTCAAGGAGCCTCAGACCTTCCGGAAAACATGCCCGTGCGCAGACACTGGGCTCAGGCGTGCGGGCAGCAGCTCTCCCTTCTTGGGCACAGACTCCGCACATAGATGATTGTTATTCCTCACACACCCACGAGACAGGTATTTGGCCATTTCGTGGATGAGGAAACAGGCTCAGAGTGGCCGAGAGACCAGCCCGAGGTGTTGGAGCCAGAAAGCGGCAGAGCTGAGACTGGAGGTGGCCCTGGAGCTCCATCCCTGCCACAGCCAGCTGCCTCTCCCCTGGGACACACAGCTCTGCTGGTAGCACACCTTTCAGCCCTGCCACACGGCGGCCACCCGCATGCCGACACAGATGGGGATGGCCAATCTACACAGTCCGCTGGGTCCCGAGCCTCCCCCTACCAGAGGCAGCCCGGACCCCAGCAAGCTGCTCCCCATGCATCCCTCTGCGCCTCCTCCCCTGGGCAATAGCCCCTCACCTTCCCAGCCCTCAGGGCCCCACCCGGGGCTGACCATCCAGAATCTCTCTCAGCCCCCTGCCAGGCCGGCCAGGCTTCCCCAGTCCCTGACACTTCTCATGCCATCTACCATAAAGGTCCCAACCCCTCAGCGCTCTGCTCCAAGCTCTGTGAGCCTGCAGGAAAGCACCTCCATGACAAGCGGGAGAACGCAGGAAGGAGTCGAGACACCCTGCATTGTGTCCTGCACCCGCCACGCTGTGACTGTGGCAAGCGGCTCCAACTTTCTGAGCCTCAGTTTCCTCATCAGTAAAATGGGGAGACTGGGTCACCAGGAAATCCCCATGTTCTCCCAATGCCTGAGTCAATAACAGTAGCTCCCAAACCTCAGGCCAAGGCTTTCCACGGCTAACGTGTTAGTGGTATAGTCTGCCCATATTTGCAGAAAGACTAATGGGTAGAATTTTCTCTACGATAGGGTTTTCTTTTATAAAGTGTTTTAGTTCCAGACATTATTTAGTTCCTGCTATAGCCTGAACTCAGATGCCGCATGAGCACAAATTATCTATTCTAATATTTAGAGATTAGCATATAAGGTGTTCTCTAGCAAAAACCAAGCCTTCCTGATGTTTTGCAACCTAAACAAGCTCAAGAACCAGCTTACCAGGTCAGCAGCCGAGTCACAGAAATGAAGGCAGCGGGGGCAGCCAGCACCGGGCAGGTGTGACTGCCGCCTGCGGGCCGGCTCTGACGGGAGGCTGCCTGTGAGGCCAGCACTCACAGGGCAGACACAGCTGGACACTCTCTCAGACTCCAGGTTTCTCAGAGTACAGCCCCCCGGACCACTGAAGCCAGCCTCGCCCAGCAGCCCCACCCCAGACCCACCAGATCACATCTCTGTGCCTGAGGCCCAGGAACCTGCATTCTAAGGAGTTCCCTGATGACTCCAGGCTCCACAGTGTTTGAGGACCGCTCGTTTGACATCTTCCCACTCCCTCTCTGCAGAATGCCCCCTGTGATGAAAAGAGTTGAGCTCTTGGGCCCTGCAGACCCCGACAACGACACACATATGCAGCTCCCAGTTCTTCAGGCCCGCAGCTCTCTAACTTCCGCCCCATGATTCCAAGGAGGAAAGAACAAGGCAGGCGCCAGGGGGCTACAGACGGCCAGGCGGGGGTGGCCTTCTACATACAGAGAGGACGCCACGGAAGCTCCGGCTGTACGTTTTCGGGGTCATGGTTCCTTTTCTTGCCTGAGTAGCCCCAGGCACGCCCAGGGGAAGGCCTGCCCTACCTGGATCAGGGCGAGGTGGATCTCCAGCTCCGCAATCCTGCGCCCGATGCAGCTCCGAACCCCGTGCCCGAAGGGGATGGACCCGAAGTTGTCAACTCTGTCCAGGTCTCCCTTCCGCAGCCAGCGCTCGGGCCGGAACTCCTTGGCCCGAGGGAAGTTCTCGTCCTCGTAGGAGGTGGCGTAGTGGCAAAGGGCCAGCTGGGTCTGAGGAGACCATTTTCAGCAGAAAACAATAAAAAACAGGACTGCGCGAAAGCAGAGCAGAAGCAAGAGCCCTCGCTGGACACCCCTCCAGAGCTGCTCCTGGCCAGGAGGAGCCCCTGGGGGCCAAGGGGCTGCCAGACCCAGCGCTCCCGGGGCGGGGGAGGGGAGGGATTGGGGGGGACAGGCTACTTCCGGGGGCCCCAGGAGAGGGGGGGGGACAGCCTGTGAGCTACAGGAATATCGGGCTTTTTTCTGCCAGAGCTGGATCACACACCTCACCTCCTTGCCCCGAACCCCATCTTCATCATAAAATACATGCAGAAGGGAAGGAATCCCGCTGATAGCTGCTCAGGTACAAGGACTTCCTAAACCCACGAGCAGGTTTCCACTTCCACCACCCTGCACAGCCCAACGCCCACCCAGGGCAAGAAACTCACGCCTTTGGGGATCAGATACCCGCCGACAACCAGGTCTTCCTGGGTGACCCGGCCATTCCCGGGCAGCACTGGAAACAGCCTGGAAAGGAGCCAACGGGAATGAAGCAGTGACTTAAATGTTTTACTAAACATTTAAAAGTCTGGATATAATGCCATTTTCATTTCCTAAAAAGTTACACATGGTACAGTTTCAACTACAAAATCTTGCAAGGACCTCCGTGGCTCCTTAGCTTTGCCCACGAGGCCCAGGGCAAGGTGACAAAGTCCCACCATCAGAGTGGTTCAGGGGGCCGCGGCGCGGAGCCCTCCCCCCGCCACTGCGGCCGGGGATGAATTCGCGTTGGATCCGTGTGAGCACAGCTGCCAGCCGGCAGAGTCCACGGGGCTCAGGGGCCAGGAAACACACTCTGAGGAACGCTGCTTCAGCATGCCGATCACCTCAGGGCGACCCCAAGAAGACCTGAATAAAGCTGGAATTGACAGGTAACAGTAAACACACAGCCAGCTTTTTTGGGTTTGGTTTTGGAGATTAAACAGCATGCTGCAGCTTGAGGGTGCAATACAACTTGAAGCAGCACCATCGAGTCAGGTTTAAAAGTCATTCGGTGCATAGTATGTAAATGCCCTTTGCTCCTTGTCACTGGTCCCTTCCACAGAGGAGCGCTGTGTCCTGGACCCCTGATCTTGGAGGAATTTCACCAGCACCTGCTCCCACTCCCACCCCAACCGCCCAAGGCTGCCACCTCCGTCAGGCTCCAGCTTTTCCAAGCGTCAGGAGAGCCCTGACCCGGAGTAAATGAGCGTCACTATTTGGTTTCTCCAGCCCAACTAGGATATTCACACAAGAGCCACGGCATTTTGCAAGCAAGCCTGGTAATTCACCAAACAGCTCAAAATACGTTCCTGACAAATCAGCCTTGTTCCGCTTTATCTTCAGAGGAGTGTTTCGGGAAACAGTTGACGAGCCAACTGACTAAAGCAGGCACAGTGCTAAAGGATGTTGGAGGACGGCTCCAAAGACCTTTAGGAAGAAATTAGCATCTGAAACCACAAAACAGAAGAGTCTTTCTGCTATTCTGACCAAGGCAGAGGGAAATAAAGAGAGTTACGAATCTCTCCTTCCTAAATGTTTCAGCCACTGAGGGTAGTGGCGCATTTGTTTAGGACGCAGTTTTTAAGTCAAAAGCGCAGTCATGATGAAAAAGACTCAGACGTAAAGGACACAGTTTTTGCCGTGAATTTTGGTGAGCCTCTTACCTCAAGGTTTCCTTAAGCAGAGCTCTGACCAACGGGACTTTGGGGACATCTGTGGCCGTTGGGACGTGCCTTTCCCCCAAATTTTTAAGTATCTGCCGGTACACGGTCTGCTGCACTTGCGGGTGCCTGGCAAGGAGGTACACCGCCCAGGACAAAGTGAAGGCCGTCTAAGGAAGAAGCAGGCACAGCAGTGACAGAAGGGTCTGAGCCGCCGACAGCATCAGACGGGAAGTCACGGGGGAAGCAGTGCGGCGTGGGCCACAGTCACACAATTCTATCAGAGCATTTTATGTTTTACCAAAACACAAGATTATTTTCCTTAATTCACGACAGAGAAAGACAAATATTTTTGGAAAGTAACATCAGCTATGTGATTCAAGCGCTGCCTCCGTGAGGAGTCACAGGGAAAATTATTTGGGAACTTTTTTTAACCACTTGAGCAATCTCAGTGGAGCCTGAGAGGATACAGGGATGCTGGTCAAGTCTGGAGGTCGTGCCTGGAACTTTCCGTGACCTTCTTTGCAAGGGTCACCTGATTTTTGCTGGAAAGGGCCTGAGGCTGCCCATCAGCCTGAGAACCGTTTCGATCTTCTGGCATCCTGCAGGCCACGAGGGCTGGGCTGGGCCTGCTCTGCTCTCCCCAGTCCAGAGGGGATGGGGCGTCGTGAGAGGGTTACTCGTTATCCGTTGTTCCATACACTTATCAAGTGAAGCAACATGTGAGGATCGAATCGCTCATTTGTGCAAAGCAGTATCATTGTTTATACCACTTCTCAGACTGAAGATTACATTTCTGGTTATTGAGAATAATTTTATTTTATTCTTCTAGGTTCCAAGATTTTCACTTAAATCAATACCACTATCTAAGTAACTATTTTCTCTCTCTTATAAACAAGGGAATTCCAAAGAACAAATGCCCTTTCATCTAAGAAAAAAAATCTAACATAAGTAGGCCATATGGATATCATTTCCCTTAATAGGTATTTTATGTTTTTAGATAGCAAGCTTTCCTATAATACGCAACAGAAAGTGTAATCTCTTCCTTGTAAATGATAAGGAAACAATTTAGATGCTGCTTATTGAGAACAGAAAATTTCTATTAAAATCACATTTTTGCAAAAAAACTAAACAGGGTATATCCATACAATGGGATACTACTCAGTAATGAAAAAGCATAAACTACGTTTATATGAAACAAATGGATGAATCTCAAAATCATTTTGCTGAGAGAAGGAAGCCAGATGCGATACATACTGTTTCCATTTATATAAATTTCTAGAAAAATGCAAACGATATACAGCATCAGAAAGCAGATCAGTGGTTGCCTGAGGTGGGGGCATCGGGAGGCATGGACTGAAACGCGGGGGAGGAAACTGCAGGTCTCGTAGAAACGTTCTGGGTCGTGACTGTGGTGGTTTCATAAATGATTGCATCTGTCAACAATCTGTATTGAATTGTAGGGTTTAAATGGATGCAGTTTACTGTGCACAAATTATACTGCATAATGTTGATTTTTAAAAATTACACTTAAAAAGTGACTATGAAGTTGTAAGACCGTCTCCTGATGTGACTTTCCTGGCTTCCAGAACGGGTCCTTTCCGCACGCCACCCCGTGGTGATGCTCTCACTTACCACCAGGGGGCAGGGGGGAAGTACGTCCAAATCCGCCCAGAGACAAGGCGGTTCCTGGAATCGAGCTTTCACTAGCGAACACACCCGCACCACCCGTCACAGCCACACAGCTAATTAGACTCCACTGACTGCACTGACTCCCTCCATTAGCCTGCACTTAACTTACATGCTTTTTGTTTTATTGTCGTGGAAGATTGGTAAGAATAAATAGTATATACTAAGTTTTTTTCCCTTTCCATGTTTAAGTGACATTGTAATAAAAATGCCAACCCTAGGGTTTCCCCCTTTAGAAGGAGCTCTTGCCTTGTTCAAGCTCAGGAAACGCCCCCCACAAAGGAGAAGCTGTGGGTCCCAGGCCTCCTGCGCTCTGAAGTGCTAGAGGCCGTAAGACACCAGGCAAGCGTCCCCACTTCATTTGGCTGGCCTCTCCACCAGCATCGCCAGACCCGGGCCCTGCTCGTGCTGCTTCACCACCTCCTTTTAGTACACTTACAATTTCTCTGTACATACACCCACATGTATGTCACTTTTCATCCATGAATAAACGTACCATATTACACACGTTTTTGGAGGGAACTTGGCTCCTGTGCCCCCGCACCTCCCAGCCCCCAGCCATGTTAACAGCCTGGTGTGCGCCCCCCATCCTCCCCTCCATGGTCACCCAGTCCCTCACAGACACGCACACGCACAGGGACGGGTGGGGCGGGGCCCCGTCTGTTTTCCTAAGGGGACACAGTAGACACACTTTTCTGCATCTCCACTTCTCACTTAACAACCGAGTATGGAGTTCCCTCCAAGTCAGTCAGCAGCGCTGCGTTTCATTCTGAAGCTGCGCCCTCCTTGGCCACAGCATATATGC
The DNA here is from genome assembly GCF_041296265.1 of Equus caballus. Lineage (NCBI taxonomy): Eukaryota > Metazoa > Chordata > Mammalia > Perissodactyla > Equidae > Equus > Equus caballus. The sequence goes on along the minus strand of NC_091701.1, from coordinate 4,308,494 downwards.
ATCTGCTGCGACAACTGAATCTGTTCACAGGGATTTTATTCCAAGCTGATACACATATTCATAGATCAAACTGCTGATTAAACTTTTCTGTCTTCAATGCTCTCTTTAGCAGGTTTGGTTTTAAAGTTATGCTGCCTTTATAAAACGAATTGGGGAGCTCTCCATGGCCAGGAATATTTCAAATGATAAGAAGGTTTTTAATGTCTGTGCCCTCTTCATTTCTGATGTTAGGAAACAATGGACAAATGTTTGCAAATCAGGAATGATTTCTAAACTTTAAAACATACTGTTACTTCGTGTGTTTGATAATGGAACAGTAGTTACATTTTTTACAGAATTCCTGTGCACCTTGGTTTCACGTTTTATACATGTGAAGAATAAACAACAAGGTAGGGCTCTCTCCCGCCTCTCCTCTCGGCAGTGAAGCAGCTGCTCAGCTGGTGCAAGCAGGAGCGTGTTCTTAAAGTACTGCCTTCCAGCTGACACCTCGGAAAGGCCACCCGACTTAACAGCTTTGCCTATGAGAAAAGAGCACAGCCGGCCCACTCACCGTGTCCACGCCGGCCAGCAGCATCTCCGTCATGTTGGCGTAGATCTCCTCCCGCGAGAGCTCCTGGCCGAGGACGAGGCCCGTGAGCAGGCCCCCTCTCACCCTCTCCCCTCGGTCCATTCGGCACTGGATGTCCCTCAGCTTGTTGTCAACGTGAATTTGGCCTGTTTGAAAACAGCATTTCTTTTGAAAGAAGCTTTGTTAAGAATAATCTCCTGCATCTCGATTCCCTCTTCTGTGGCAGGTCCAGAAGCTACACAAAGCCCAGACCGACTTATTGTCAACCTCAGAACCGCATGCACACTCTTGTTTGTACAAACAAACGAAAAAGTTAAAGGCAAGTTAAACATCTCTTCCTTTTTTAAAATAATCTATAAGATATTTGCAAATGTTTGCTTTCCTAATCAAACAGCCAAAAAAGGTCTGGAGTAACAAGAAAACAGATTCCTTTTTCTTTCACTTTGTTTCCAGAAGGGAGAACGAATTGAGAGGAAAGGGCCACGCATATTATCTGAGATGTTATCATAAAAAGATCCAAGCGTGTTATATGCAGCAAAAGCTACATATCACATGAACGCTGACCTCCGGAAGACCCCGTGGGACGCTTCTTTCAAGGTTAGCATTGCTCTAAATATTTTGGAAATCTTTTTTTTCCTTTTTGGAAACCGTTTTATAGTACAAGGTTTAGCCACACGAGAAATCTTGCTTTCTGGTTTCACCTTGGGTTTGAGCAAAATGGTTTTTCCTAGCTTCTTACCAGGTAAGAAACAAATGCATTTGTCTCTTTCCAAAGAGCTGCAATTGAGAACGTTCAAATGAATGTGCACAGGCCTGAAATTCCCTCCGTCTTCTAAGCAACGGCCGAGTTACCAGACCAACGAGATCATCTCCCACAAACAACATGTACTTGATATATCACTGCTGGCACGTTTGTTAAAATAAAAATAATGTAAAGATGAGAAATCGGTCACATTACTTATAGTCAGAACTCACATGCTTTTTGCTCATTCGAGAAGCCAGTCTAAAAGTTCATGCGTCCAAACAACCACACGTGACTACATCGGGTGGTCTTCTCCCTAACACCGTCGTCTGCGTGGGCGTTAGATACGCCACAAGCGGTCAAGTCAGCTCAAGCTGCTTCTACAGAAGGTGCCCCTCAAGTCTCCTCTTACTGAATTTGAAGAGTCCATCCCAGGACCTGCAGAATTCCCGCCAGGGTCTCGGGACGAGTGGGCGGAGCCACCTGGGGATGGCGCCCGCGTACATGGATGTCTTGAACATGCTGAACATGAGCCCCAGGGCCTCAATGTAGTCCAGCGTCGGCTGCGGGACGCTGCTCTCCAGGCAGCCCAAACGGCTCTCGTAAAGGATGGTGGCCACTCCTGCGTGGGAAAGAGACTTTAAGAACCGTCTTCTAGATTATGACAGTATCAACACTCACCATCTGGCCATAAAAGCAATTTTCTAAAGCGATCTAGGTGCCTTTCGCGAGGGGGCCCTGTGCCCTGCCCGCCGAGGTTTTCTCCACGGGATGCTGGATTCGAGGGCAGGCCTCTCCAGCCCCGCCCGGCCCTGCCCATCACACCTCCGTTCCCCGGGTTTGTTCAAGACCCACGAGGCAAAACCGCCACATGACAGCCGCCTGCCCAAGCTCGGGGAACTGAAACACGGCTCCCCCGGCCACAGAGCGGGGGCCCAGGCCGGAGGGCTGCAGACGCAGAGGGAACAGCCTGAAGGGGTCAGGCAAGGGCGGGATCCTCCAGCATGCTTACAACTCACTTCTCTGTTGACTCTCTTAATACTTTTAGAGAACATCAATATTAGAACTTTAAAAAAGTTAACTTAAAAAACTAAACTTGAAGTAAGGTAAACATAAAAAAAATGAGAAAGCCGACAGAAGGTCCTCCAAAAAAAGCAAGGTACAGAACAAAACGATTGGTATGCTACCTTTTACTTTTTTAAAGTAAAAAGAGTATTCCGTGTACTTCCTTGTATGCACATAAAATATTTCTTGACGATACATACGAATCTGGAGACCTCGCCGGGTCAGGAAAGAGGAAGATTTTTCCATGAATACCTGTTTGGGTTGATTTTTGAACCCTGGGAATGGACGACCCATGCAACGTGAATTTAAAAAGCTAGACTGACTTCGGAGTAGATGCCCTCCAAATTTCTGTTGCTTTTTAAAAACTGTGCTAAAAGAAAATGTGTAGTAATTAGGAGCATGGGTCTTAAGTTAAAAAGACCTGGATTTAAAACTAAGCTTCTGCCACTAAAAATAGGGGCAGGTTTTTGGTTTCCCACTCGTGACACATGGGCGCCCCGGGCTCAGCTGGCACTGAGAGGAGCATTAGCAGCACACCTGGCTCCCGGGAAACGCTCAGTGAACGCAAACTACTGTTTCTGACCAATATCCATTCTTCCATCCTCCCGACTCCTGACTTCACCTCACCTTCCATTGAATATTTGAAGAAAAGGTCATTGACATTGGTCACAGTTTCTCCATCTTCTGCCTGGCTCTTGAGGATGTAGATTCTTTTAATTAAATCAGCAATTACTTGGTTGATGTCTCCTGAAAAAATGGCCACATCTTTCGGCTTCAGAATTCTTTGTCTCAACACACTTCTCATCTTGAGCCAGTGTTCACCCTCCCTAGAAGAACAAAGTGAGTTTCAAATAACCTTACTTATACTGGCATTCTGGAAAGGAAATCAGGGAATGTCTGAAAAATTTCCCAGCAATAAAGAATCAACCAGATCTGCTAATCCAAACGGAATGAAGACAGGGAGACACCTTGCAGGGAGAGGGCGCGACTCGGCCTTGGCGCCCGTTAGAGCGCCAGCTCTTGCCCTTGAAGCAAGCTTGAAGGGAAAAAATTGCCAGTGGGAATCCTGTTTATAAAAGTGAAATGATTTCCTTTGAAAACCTTGCAATGATATTATAATAGAAAAACACGGGACTGCTCTGATTAGCAAATAAGACAAGAGTTTACATGTACAAACTCCTGAGCCCTGAGCTCGTCTGAACTCCTGAGCTCCGAGGCTGCGGCTGATGCCAGGATGCCCCGGAGAGGGCGCAGGAGCTGTGCGTCATCATTCGGCCGCTGCCCTCTGGGGCTGGACAAAGGAGAGGAGTTGTTTGAATATTTCCCTCAAGACAGAAATTGAGGGACCTTGGTGACATCCAGTTACAACTTTTATTTACCATATTTGAGAAACTGATGGTTGTATTTCTCTCCAATTCATGTATAAGGACAGATATATCACAAGAGCCACAAATAGAATTTCTAAACCTTAGGGATTTGGACCGGGGATCTGTAGCTGCTCCGTGTCCCCTCCAGGCCTGGGAGTGTGCTGGCGAGCTCTTGGAAGACACAAAGGTGTCAGTGAACCTTGTTTAGAAATAACAATCCTAATCTGTTACGAGACGCTCGATGCTGGAGGTGCTCAGCCCCTCCCGGAGGTCTCCTAAAACAGCTGAGCGCCCTCATCCCTGTCCACGACAGATTGCGTGGGCTTCAGCTCTCTTGGCTGTCACTGAATGGACACCTAAAGCCACAAAGCCTCGCTTGAGAAACAGCTCCTCCCCATGACGTGGCCACCACCACCCCCATCTCATCCCTGCCATCCAACGTCTTCCCAGAGAAGGAGCGCGAGAGCCCCAGACCGGCCCTCAGGCACCGGCCTTTAGGAGGTCACGCAATGAGGCTACTTTGACCCTACTCCACGGGGAGCTCTGTGCGGCATTAAAAGCCGGCTTTTAGGAGCCCGGCACTCAGGGAGGAGGTCTCCTGGAGCTCCTCGGCCCCCTCGTGACGCAGCCTGGCCCCACATACTCACGCCGAGATGAGCCCGGTGGATCTCCCTCGTAAGTCTCGGTACTCCTGCCAGGACCCCATGTTGGCTCTCTGGGGCGCAGCGCCCTCCGCCCGGAGCACCTGAGCCACCATGTCTCGGTCTGCAATAGATACTACAAACTGAGGACCAAAGTGAGACTTGAAGATTTTTCCATATTCCCGTGTGTGCTTCTGCTGCAATACCGTGGAGAAATCAAAAAGGAAAAAATACACAGATGTGATATACCTTTGACATAAACATTCCTGTGTGTTAGGGGAGCAGAAAATTGGGGCAGAGAGAAGCTCTACATTATACAGAGCGGAATCGGAGTAGTAACTTTGAGGACTCCTGAGATAAATGTATTTTCAGCCAGCCCCGGCGGTCTAGTGGTTAAGATGCGGTGCTCTCATGGCCCCGGACCCGGTTAGTTTCCCGTCAAGGAACCACACCACCCATGTGTCGGTTGTCAGACTGTGGTGGCTGCGTGCTGCTGTGACGCTGAAAGCTCTCCCACCGGTATTTCAAATACCAGCAGGTCACCCATGGTGGACAGGTTTCAGCGGAGCTTCCGACTAAGATAGGCTAGGAAGAAGGAGCCGGCCACTCACTTCCGGAAAAATTGGCCATGAAAACCTCACGAATGATATCACGCCAGAGAGGAAAGGGGGGAGCGGCGCAAAAGACCAGGCAGGGTTCCACTCTGCTGCCCACAGGCCACTACAGTTGGAACTGACCCCACAGCACGAACAACGACAAAACATTTTCACATCATTAATCATAGTCATAGAAGTTCTCCTCTTCTTTAAATATTTTTTTAAAAAATACCTTAGCTATGTGAAGCGACAAGAGAGGAATGTGGACGTGGACAAACCGCAGAGCCTTAACCGTCCCGAGCCACAGGCTCTGCCAGCTCCTCGTGCAGGCCCTCGGCGGCGCCCCCAGCCTGCTCTGTGCACAGCCCTCGGTGAGCACTCTGCAGGAACCTGTGAAAACGGCCCCCCGCAAACCAATGGAAGCAATGGCATCCAGACTGGGAAGGGAGGAGTAAAGCTCTCCCTCTGCAGATGACGGGATCTCGCACACAGAAAAGTCTAAGGAATCCACTAAAAAACTATCAGAACTAATAAACAAGTTCAGCAAGCGTGCAGGATATAAGATCAATATACAAAGTCAATTGTATTTCCATACACTAGCAATGAACAATCCAAAAATAAAATTAAGAAAACAACTCCATTTACGTCAAAAAGAATAAAATACTTAGGAATAAATTTAACAATAGAAGTGCAAAACTTATACTCTGGAAACTACAAGAGATCGTGGAAAGAAATTAAAGAAGACCTAACTAAATGGAAAGATAGCCCACGTGCAAGGATCAGAAGACTTAGAACCATTAAGACAGAAATACTCCCCAAAGCGATCCGTAGAGTCAACATAATCCCCATCAGAATTCCAACCAGCTTCTTTGCAGAAACTAACAAGCTGCTTCCAAAATTCATATGGAAATGCAAGGGACCCAGAATAGCAAAAACAATCTTGAAAATGAAGAACAACGTTGAAGGACTCACCTTTCCCAATTTCAAAACTTACTATAAAAGTGATGAAAATAATGTGGTACTGGCATAAGGACAGACATCTAAATCACTGGAATAGAACTGACAGTCCAGAAATAAACCCATACATCCATGGTCAAGTGATTTTCAACAAGAGCGCCAAGACAACTAAATGGGGAAAGAATACTCTCTTCAACAAATGGTGCTGGGACAACTGGATAGCCACAGACAAAGGACGAATTTGTACCCTTATCTCACACCATCAACAAAAATTACTTTAAAATGGATCAAAGAGGAATTTAAAACTATGGACCAAGAACAGTTTAGTGGATACCAGGGGAAAGGTGGGGTGGGGGGTGGGCACAAAGGGTGAAGTGGTGCTCCTACAACATGACTGACAAACATTAATGTACAATTGAAATTTCACACGATTGTAACCTATCACTAACTCAATAAAAAAAAAAAAAACTGAAAAAAAAAAATGGATCAAAGACCTAAATGTAACAGCTAAAACCAGAAAACTCCTAGAAGAAAACATAGGGGTAAATCTTCATGACCTTGAATTTGGCAATGGTGTCTTAAGATATGACACCAAAAGCACAAGCAACAAAAGAAAAAATAGATAATTGGACTTAAAATTGTAAATTTCTGTGTTTCAAAGGACACTATCAAGAAAGTGACAGACAATCCCCAGAATGGAGAAAATATTGGCAAAGCACATATCTGACAAAGGACTTCTATCTAGAATATATAAAGAACTATTATGACTCAATAGTAAAAAACCAAATAACCCAGTTAAAAACTGGGGAATTATTTGAATGGATATTTCTCCGGAGAAGCTACATAAACGGCTAATAAGCACATGAAAAGAAGCTCAACATCATTAGTCATTAGGGAAATGCAAACCAAAATCACACCCACTAGGGTGGTTATAATCAAAAGGACAGGTAGTAACAAGTTTTGACAAGGATGTGGAGAAATCAGAACCCTGGGAATGTACAATAGTGCAACCACTTTGAAAAACAGTCTGCCAGTTCCTCAAAAGGTTAAATACAGAGTCTCTATTTGACCCAGTAATTCCTCTCCTAGATACACATCCAAAAGAAATGAAAACATATGTCTACACCAAAATTTACAGCAAATGTTCACAGCAGCATCACTCATAATCCAAAAGGTGGAAATAATCCAAATGTCCACCAACTGATGAATAGATAAGCAAAAAAATGTGCTATATCCATACACTGGAACAATTTTTGTCCATAAAAAGAAATGGGGTACTGACACATGCCACAACATGGAGGAACTTTGATAACATGATGCTCAGTGAGAGAAGCCAAACACAAAAGACCACATATTATGTGACTCCATTTACATGTCCACGGTAGGCTGATGTACACAGACAGAAAGTAAATTAGTGGTTGCTTAAGGCTGGGGGAACAAGAGAGTTGGGGAGTCACAGGCAAAGGATGCAATAGGGGGTTTCTTTTTGAGATTAAGAAAATGTTCTAAGATTGATTGTGGTGATGGTTGTACATTTTAAATGGGTTAATTGTATGGTATGTAAATTATATCTCAATAAAGCTATCACCAAAAAAAGAAATCTCAATAAATGTAAATGGGTTAAACTATGCAGTTAAATAATACAGGAAGGGAGGAAGGAGAGAAGGAAAGAAGGAAGGAAGGAAGGAAAGAAAGAAAGCAAGAAAGAAAAACACCCTTCAGCATGGTTCAGCATGACACAGCCAAGGCTGAGCATGGGGAAATGACGAGGGCCCTCTTTGGCATCTGCCAACACTTCTTATTACTCAGCCCCAGAAATGAGTGAAGTCTCCCTGCCTGGAGATGAAGGCACTCAGACTCAGCTGGAATGCGTCAGGTGCCAAGGGGTCACTTCTGCCTAACAAACAAGTTGCCCCAAAAGAGTGTTCCTCCAGGTCTCTGAAGGGGACCACTGATGAGAGGACTGTTAACAGGAACTACTGGAACATGGGCCACTTCTCAGGCAAATCCAGCTACTGGACGGGCATGACCAGCACAAGGGAGCCACTGCGCAGGCGGTCAGGAGAACAAGAGAGATGATCCAGAGCGCTTACGGCACTTTTTGGCGGTGGACCTTGGAATGATACAGTCAGTCATAGTACTCAGTGTTTGTGAAGACATTAAGAGCACAGACTCTGGAGTGAATCTTGGCTCACAGTTGGGTGACCTTGGAAAATTGGTCCCACTGTGGTCCCGCTTGGTCCCACTGTGCCACAGTTTCCTCACTTACAAAATGGAGAAATAATAGAATGTACTTCACATATAGGACTTAGAATTGTGCCTGGCACATGAAAGGAATTTTAGAAATGTTCATTATTATTATTAGTAGTAGTAGTAGTAGTAGTATTAGAGATTGGCCCTGAGCTAACATCTGTTGCCAATCTTTTTTCTTCTTCTTCTTCTTCTCCCCAAAGCCCCCCACTACATAGTTGTATATGCTAGTCATAGGTCCTTCTAGTTGTGGCATGTGGGACGCTGTCTCAGCATGGCCTGATGAGCTGTGCCATGTCTGTGCCCAGGATCCGAAGCGGTGAAATCCTAGGCCGCAGAAGCGGAGCGCTTGAACTTAACCACTCGGCTACGGGGCTGGACCCTCATTACTAGTTTTTTTGAGATTAATACAGCTTACAAAGCCCTTCCACACCCTAATCTCATCTGACCTCACAATAACCTATGAGACGGAGGAGAAGTGTTGGTCTCCTGCATAGAGGAGGAAACCGAGTTCCAAAGAGACTAAGAGATTAGCCAAGAGCTTGCAGAAGGCGAGCATTTGAACACAGGATTCCTGGTACCAGCAATTCTCCTCCGCTGTCACACCTAAGACAGCCTCCGGTGACCCAGATTATGGTGTCTACTCTGTCACTAACTAGGTGTGAGCTCACTTTGGGCGTTTTCCACCTGTAAAATGAAAGCTTGAACCATATAGATGAATGCTAAGATCCCCTGTGAGCTAACATTCTGAATTACAAGTCAAGTGAAAGTAAACTGGGTGTGATGGTAACAGAATAATCCTCTTCCTCTTATCTTAGAAGGGCCTGATGAGCAACCTGGAGAGCCGGGCAAGAGGGTCTTACTAGAACCTTATCCAGTCTAGAGCAACCTGCATTCGCTTGCAGCCCAGGCTTCAGAGTGGGCAACCCATCAAGCAGTCGCCAGGGGTCCTCAGAGGGGAGGCAGAAGGATGAGCACTCTTGCAAATGCATCAGGGTGCCTGGAGAGTGAAGGAAAAGGGGAGCCTCAGGGGGGATAAAGAGGGAGCCCTGGGGCCCTGCCGAGTGCAGAGTGCACTGAGACAGCACCAGCTGAGTCAGGCGGATGTCCTCTGGCAGGGCCATCTTGGACAGTCCTGGTGAAGGACGTCGTCTGAGCCTTGGGCAGCAGCGCTGGGTCTGGGAGCAGGGAAAACAGCCACGTGAACTGAGACACTTCCTGCTGGTGGAGAGGTGGATCCAGCCAGAGATACAGGTTTTAATGGCTTCTCAAAGAAAGCCGTGTGTGGAACAAACTTTGAACTAATTGTGTGAGGATAAAAGTAGGTGGAAGCAGAGGTGGATAAACGTAAAAAACCAAAACAAAAGCTGAGGCTGTACTGAACTTGTCAACAAAATATTGTTTTTACCATATTTGAAAACTAACACCCTGATACCTTATATTCAGATTCCACACGGAAAAGAGAGAAAATCATTTTTGACCCCTAGAAGCATGTCTGGGCAAAAGACTGTGCGCGGTTGATGTGGGGGATGGAGAGGGCAGCCAGTTGGACTTGCAGTGGAATTAAAATCCCTCCTCATGCTCCACTGTTCTTTCTATTAATGACCTTTCTCCTTCACCTGCAGTCGGGGCCTCTGCACCATCATGGATGCTTAATGGTTGAGCAACAAAGCAATGAGGAAACCCCAGGTGGGTGCTGACAGCAGGCTTCCTCTGAGGAGGCTTTGACGGATGGAGGGGAAGTTTTGAACAAAAGGAAGTAGGTGGTGGGGAGGAAGGAGGGTGTCCTCGGAAGAGGTCCCAAAGCCCAGTCCCAGAAACAGCAGGGTGTGCTGAGGCGGGAGCCCTGAGAGGGGAGACGGCAAGTGGAGGAAGCAGATGCCACCGCAAGCGCGACGGAGGGGCATCTGAGGACTCGTAAAGGCAGAGGGTCACCCTGTAAGGAAGGACGCAGTCTGAGGCGGGCACGGGAAGCGCAGCAGCCAGGGTCACGACAAGAGCTGCGGAAGGAGCGGGTCCCAACTCTCTCTCCAAGGGCTGTCGGAGCGGTGCGCTCGTCCCGGGTCCCTGCCTCGGGCCTGGCTGGACGCCGAGCTTCACTTATTCCCTTGTCGACCCCGTCTCCTAGAGGTTACTTAACGCAGAGCCTCCGAACCTCCGCTCTTTTTTGAGTTCTTTTCATTTATAAAACAAATAAAAAGCACCAGAAACGAACGCAACGCGACCTCGGCCACACAGGCACAGCACCCTGCAGAGCCCGGCGCGGCTCGCCCGCGGCGGGGAGGGCGCTGCCTCGGGCGCTCCTCCAGCCACACGCCGGCCTCCCTCGGGCAGGGATCCGCGGGCAACGCGCGCCCCGCTCGGAGCCCCTGCCCGCCGCCCCCTCCTCGGACACCCCTGCCCTGTGCTCCTCCCTGGGCCCCCACCCCGGGGCGTCCCCTCCCCAGCCGGACCTGGCTCCTCCTCCCTGGCGTCCCTCCCCTACGCCCCTCCTGGGATCCCCTCCCCGGCGCCCCCTCCCGGGATTCCCTCCCCTGGGCACCCCCTCCCCCCAGCCCGCTGCCCTGGGAAGAGCAGCCCCCCGCCGCTCGCCCTCCTGGCCCGCGCGCGCTGCTACCTGGATCTCGTGGATGCGGCTGAAGCCGTCCTTGCAGAAGAACTCCACCAGGTTGTTGAGAGTCCGGGGCCCCGGCATGGCGGCGAGGCTCCGGGGCCCCTCTGCGCGGCCCCCGTTCGGCGGCGCCCCCGGCCGCCCCGCTCCTTTGTCCTCGGCCCGCGCCCCCGCCGGCAGCCGCGGGGCCCCGCCGCCCGGGAGCCCTGCGCGCTGTGCCGGCGCGCTGGGCCGGGCTCTGAGCAGCCGCGCCAGCAGGGCCATGGCAATCGCTGGCGGGGCGGGCTGCTTTCAGCGGTTTGTTTGTTTCGGGGGCTGCCCTTTGGGGTGGCTCTTGGCTCTGTTTTAACTTGCAGGAGCAGCGCTTGTTCGAACTCATACCGCCTGGCATCAGTTTACACAGACCGGTGCTAAAGGCTCCCTCCCCTAAGGCTGGGAGAAAGGGGTGGTCTGTGATTAGACTGCAACAGAATGAGGCGGTTATTGTTTTTCTTCACATCGGATTAATTCACCACAAAGTTTTAAGATCAACCCGATTTCCAAAGTGGCTAAAAAAAAGAAAAGTGTACTCAGATTTTAAAAATTATTTCCTTCCTTAAAAATTACTGTAGAGAAAACACCAAAGAAACCTAATCTGCCTTTTTTGTACTTTAGAAATAGTTCTTCATGATTTCAATTATACAATTATAATTATACAATTATAATTATAATACAATTACAATTATACAATTATAATCAACATGCAAACTGAGAACAAAAATGCTAGATGACTTGGCAGGTGGTTCACAATATTGTAAAATGACCACATTATTATTTTAGCACAAGTTTCTGTAATGATAATGACGATGTTTCTGTTGATGGCTTTTATGGGTTTCCTTCCTTCTACCCCAGCGCAGCTCTGAGAGCAGTGAGGAAGTGGGGCTGGCTGAGCGACTGCTCAGAGCGTTTGGCTGCCCGCTCTCTCCCAAGGACTGGCCCTGTTGTGTGATGCTGAGGGAAGAGCATGCCTCATGTCAAGGTGAGAAGGGAGAACGGTTTGTGCACACAGTTCAGATCTCTGTGCCTAGCTTTGGAGAGGAGGTGGGCCAAGACGGGAGGGCCTTGATGTGGGCGGGGGGATGTCATCTGGTTTTGGGAAGGGAGCCCAGATTCTGAGTTAGGAGCTCAGCAACTTACTCTGAAAACTGAGAGCATTATTTAAAGACTTCATCCAGTTTGTGCTCGAGAATCGAAAGTTAAAAAGAAAAACGTCTACAAACACAAGGTGTTGTTGTTAAGCAAAAGTATTTTGTTTTTGATTAGTTTACACCTTTACAACTCTGTTAAATATACACTTCATTTAAATAATTATAAGTATGTAAGTGAAGCAAAGAAGACCATAGTTGTTCAGTTTCTAGAATTTGGCTAATAAGTACTCAGCAACTCTTATTTCTAAGGCTCTATAGCTGCAAGGGATGCAGAGTAAGGCATTAAGCCTGCCTTTAAGGAGCTACAACCCCTCAGAAGAATACAAGAGATGCACAAGCACAAGCCAGATTCACACAAGTGTCATGAAACTGGTCCAGAGCATGACGGGGATTTGGGGGAGGAAGAGACCACATCTAGCCAGAGGGCAGGAAGGGGCAGTGCAGAGGAAAGACGCCCTGAGAGAAGCAGCCTTATTAGGCAGGGTTTGGAGAAAGGGCCCAAGTTCAATAGGCAGAAGTGGGGTAGTAAGTCGCCTACAAGGCAGAGAATGAGGAATAGCACAGTAACTTTGTTCCTAGAGACTTTTTAAAGGATTTCTGAGGGTTACTGGTCTGCAGGAACAAAGAAGTCATTAAAGAACCATATACTGTAAAAGGCAATTCAGTCCATTCTAGACAAGGGTACTGCTACAGATAGATTTATATACACAATGACTTAGGGCTAATTAAGACAAAGACTGTGGTAAAGAGGGGAAGGGAGAGGAGAGTAAAAGAAGACAGGGATGTAAGACGAGGAGGAAGGAAGATCTCATCAGACCTAGGAACAGGTTTTCACAGAGTGCCCGTGCTCCCTTGTGTCTTAGGATATCATCTCTGGAGACTTATGAAGCTAGTTTCATAGTTGTGCATACAATAAAGTTATCAGTTCTTGAGATTTGCCTCAAGCCCTCGTGAAATTCAGCTGAAGGGTATTTTAGAGGCTCAGTACATTGGTCTAAATTATCAATCTGAAATTCTGCAATAGAACAGTAAACTGTTTTCTTCCTACTGTTTTGTAGCTAATTATTTTTTGTGAAAAACATGCATGAACCCAGAAATAGAATAAATCATTCTGAGTGGGAGAATTTCTTTTACTCTAACCAAAAACAAGTTATAAAAGTAACACTTCGGTCTCTGCTTAGGTTTTTTCTAATGAATATTGCTTTTAGAATAATAAAAAAACCAAAAGGTTATTCAGAATAAATGATTCTCATAGTTGTGGGGAAGTTCAATGGAAAGGAAATAAAGAATGGAATGTTATAAGAATCTTAAACATAAGTAAAAAATAACTGAACAAATTTTTTTCCAAATGAGAAAATACCATCCATGTGTTTGTTCTTTTCTCCTCGAGTGAACAAAAGAAAGAAAAATGAGGCTGTGATCTCAGGTGGACGGGCCAGCACCATCTGTCCCCGGCTGACCTGAAACCAGAAGATTTTGTACAGATGTTTTCCCTCAAGAAAACCAGTTTGTTGGCAGTACCTAGGGAAACAGTAAGCTGCCCTTACCCCCAAAAAGGGGAGGAAGAAAGGTGCCCTCTAAAAGTTACAGGAAGAAACTCGACACACAGTAATGAGCCGTGTGTGGGAGTGAAACCAGGAGAGTCTTCACATGTCCCAGAACTCCAGGACAGCCCCTCACCTGAGACAGAGAGGAGACCCACCTCTCCCCACAGAGGTGTGGGCTTCTCCAGGGGCCTAGCCCCCAGCAAAGCCTTATATGTGGTTGTTTAGTTGCCAAAATAGTTTTAACTTCCCCATGCCCCTGAATGGCGTTATAAAATATTGGTTTGCATTTCAGTAAACGTGTATTCAGCATCAGGCACTCTCCAGGCACGTCTGCCCCTTAATCCGTTGAAGTCTTACAACGCTCGATGCCAGGGGCACATTATCCTCATTTTATGGGAGGAAACAGGCTTAAGTGACCTGCTCCAAAGAGCGAGTTCCTAGGGGCAAAGTCAGCATTTGAATCCAAATCGGCTTCTAAGTCTACACTTACTCCACCTGCTCTGCATATAAGTGAAAAGACTTCAGAGCAGGCCAGTGCTGCTTGCATTAGTAGGGGACACGCTTCCTAGCATCCATCATTTTTAGGTACTAAGGATGTGACAGATAACAAAGAATGAGGCTTTGTAGTGAATTCCAAGAGAAAGGCCACACGGGGCAGAGGCCCCTGGTGGGCTCCAGAACGCCTCAGTGGGAGGGGAGTCTGTTCGCTCACTCTCCTTTTCTTGGAGAGCCCCCACACTCCCCGTTTCAAAGCTGCCCACCTTGTTCCAAGTGGTTTGGATGGGGCTGGCTGCCCAGGGCTCCCACCTCAGGGTGGCCAGAGTTGCCAAGGGACTTTGCTGGAGCAATTGGTGCAGAGGCTCTCTTGTTCGGGGAGTGCAGTTTGCAGGTCCCTTAGAGCCAACTGTCGCATCGCATCGCACAGAGAGCACTCTATGGGGGCTCCACAAGCAAGGGAGGGAGGGCCCTGAACCCTCACTGCAAAGGAGGGAGGGAGGGCCTGGCACTCTCATTTCAAAGGAGGGAGGGAGGGAGGGCCTGGCACCCTCACTTCAAAGGAGGAAGGGAGGGAGGGAGGGAGAGAGGGAGGGAGGGCCTGGCACTCTCATTTCAGAGGGAGGGAGGGAGGGCCTGGCACCCTCATTTCAAAGGAGGGAGGGAGGGAGGCCCTGGCACCCTCACTTCAAAGGAGGAAGGGAGGGAGGGAGGGAGGGCCTGGCACCCTCATTTCAAAGGAGGGAGGGAGGGAGGGCGCCTGGCACCCTCACTTCAAAGGAGGGAGGGAGGGAGGGAGGGCCTGGCACTCTCATTTCAAAGGAGGGAGGGAGGGAGGGAGGGAGGGCCTGGCACTCTCATTTCAAAGGAGGGAGGGAGGGAGGGCCTGGCACCCTCATTTCAAAGGAGGGAGGGAGGGAGGGCCTGGCACCTTCATTTCAAAGGAGGAAGGGAGGGAGGCCCTGGCACCCTCACTTCAAAGGAGGAAGGGAGGGAGGGAGGGAGGGAGGGCCTGACATCTCATTTCAAAGGAGGAGGGGATGGAGGGCCCTGGCACCCTCATTTGAGACACTGGGTCCAAGGGTTCCTAGAAGTGTCCACCCCCCCAGCCCCCTCTCGCATTCTCAGGTGAGTCAGCACCTTCCTTTCCTTCCTCTACAAAGTGGCACTTACCTGGTGAGTTAATCTCGGCTCAGGGGGAGGTCCTCAATCTCGAAGATTCAGATTCACTTCGGTCAGAGCCTCCCTAACAACAATACCTGGCTGATAGGAATCAGAACTTTCCTTATGATTCAACTCTTAATAACTTAAATGCTTAATTTACTGTAAGAGAGAAAACTCTCAAAGCATCAAAGATTTAAATAGACCTCACCAGCCTGTTTTCTCCCTGTAGACCCTGGGAATGAGATTATCAGCAGGCTGCCTGGTGAGCATGCCCAGTACTCTGGTCTGCCACATCTGTAGTCTTTAACCCTTGACTGGGCTCACCTGTCTCCCCAACAGTTCCCTAGCCTGAGTCCAGAACGGTAAACGTCTTGAGGGCTGGGATGGTGTCTGACTCAGGGTCGCACTCCCCCAAGCCTAACACAGAGCGGGCACACAGTGACACTCTGAATGTCTAAACAGATTTCTGCTGCAGTCACTCACCACTTCTAAGAGGGATAAACCGCAAACCACCTACTTGCCAAATGGAAATTTCCCCGCAGTGGTAAACACGACTTTAACGTTAGCCAAATTACTTCCCAGCAGCTAAACAAACTCGTGACCCCGCTGTCCACTGAAGAGACTGGTACAGACTGCCAAGCCCTAGGTGCTTCCCTCTATCATCCTCTAGGACGACGGTGCCATTGCCTCCTTCCTGAGGAGCTCTGCTTCCCAGATCCTGTCTGCTCCCTACGGGTCCTGATGCCTCGCGTAAGCCATGGCACACGGGCCACAGGCACTTCATACATTAACATGCTGCTGTTGAACAGATGAATTCCCTGGAACCAATAGGTGACAGAGGCTTCTACGGGTTCAGTACTTGCAAGGTTCATGTTATGATGGCTTCTAAATTGCCTAGCATGGCTGCTTCAAGGCTTGCTTTCCATTTTGTTTTAAGAGCATCAACTTCTCTTTTAACTTGAGAAGGGTAGAGGATGGGGTTTCACTTTCGGATTCTTTTCTTGGACATGTCACTTAAATCCTGATACTTACCTTCCCTATTTGAAAATATAGCAACAATAACAATACTAATACTTGATTCATGCACAATACTTTACAGTTTACAACATACATTATTTTCATTTGACCCTCTCAGATCAGTGACTGATTATTGGTGATCATGAGAGTAACTCACCCAAAGTCACACAGCAGGCATGTGGCCAGGATAATTCTAGTTTTCCCAACTTCTAGTCCAGCCCGCTTCCTACCCGCTTGCCCTGCCTCTTCCCGTACGCCCTGATAGCAATCACTGCTGGGTTTGGAAATACCGTGTTGATGTATTTCATCAAGCCCAGCACTGGATGAGGCTACAGTTAATCTGTTGTGATCTATGACTGTTGAGTTCCTGCTGTGTGGAAATCACTAGGCCAGGAGCTCTGGGAGACACAAAGAGAAGCTGGCTGAGGTGGGGACTTGCATTCCTGGACGCCGCTCTCATGCCCTTTGTCCGCTGAGGTGTAATTTCAAATTGACTCTCTTTGGTGTACAGTTTGATGAGTCTTGATAAACACGTGCTGTTGTGTAACTGCCATCACAGAGGAGATGTCAAATAGTTTCATCACCTCAAAAAATTCCCTATGCTCCTTTATAGTCAGCCCCAGCTGGGCCTCTATCGTTTTGCCTTTTCCAAAATATCACGCAAGTGGAGTCACAGAGCAGACGGCCGCCTGAGCCAGGCTTCTTTCACTCAGCATGTCACGGCATTACCAGTAGTCTGTCCCTTTTTATTACTGGGCAGGAGTCCATTATGGGGATGTACTCTAGTCTGTTAATCATTCTGATCAATTAAGGATGTTTAGATTGTTTCCAGCTTTTGGCGACTATGAATAAAGTCACCCTAAACATTCACGAACAGGGTTTTGTGTGAATAAATACATAGGAATGAGAATGCTGGATCCACAGTGCATTCCTATGTCCTCAACACTTTCCTGCCCTTTTTAGGACTGATGTGATCATGTGTTAGTCTCATCTCAGTCAATGGGTTGTAAGCAGAGAGCCCTCAGTGGGCAACATGGTTTCCAGCAACATGAAGTACACCTGGGAAGTCCCAAAACAGGGTGTGCTCTCTGCCAGGACTGCTCTGGCTTCCACCCCCTCCTGCCTCGTTCCTCATCCCACAGGTAACGTCTGGCTTCTCTGCCTATTCGATCGCTCCTCATTACAAGGATCGGCTCAAGTTCCACTTCCTCCGTGGAGTTCCTTCTGGCCCCCTCACACCACAGAGCTTTCCCTCTCTTTCCATACCACTTTGCATTGTCTCCTACCACAACATCCAGCCTGGGACATCTGTAGATTGGCCTCTGACTTTTTCTGTGTTACACCCAGTGGGGACTGTAGGTAGAGGACAATGACCCCCGTTTTGCAGATGTGGAAATGGGGCCCAGAGAAGCTAAGTGACTAAGAATGAGGTAACATTTTCTGATCACGCACCACCGTCTGCCATAAGGTCTCCATCAGCATTTTATTGTCCCCTCCTCTTCAGATGAGAAAGTTGAGGCTCAGAGAGGAGAAATTACTTGTCCAAGTCATACAGCTAGGAACTGGGACCTGGTTTCATCTGTCTTCAAACTCCCATCTGTGTGTGGTACAAGTCTGGGCTCGGAGCACCACACGGCCCAGTGTCACAGCACAGTGGTCCTGGAACTGGAGGGCCTGGCCCCCACGCCCTGCAGGCAGCTCAGCCAGGATCTGGGCTAGCTCCTGACCTGAGCTCTCCCCGCCTTCCAGGTCAGAGAGCGTACAAAGGCTGACCGATGTTCTGGGCAAGGGCCCGGGGGTGCCCACCCAGCTGTGGTGTGGCAGGCACGACCTTCCCTCTCCCACGTGCCCAGGGGCGGGGCTGCCAGGGGAGCAGAGCAGCAACCCGGAAGCCTCAGCGTTTCATCGTGCGGGAGCTCCCAGGACAGGGGTGCCTGCTGGAAACAGGAAGACAAGCGGATGCTCTGGCTGACTCTCAACAGTCATTTTCGGAGGTGCAGGCCTTCGGTTTCCACCGTCGCATTGCTGTTGTTTCACCTGCAATTCTTTTCGAAGATCCGCAGCTCTCCAGCTAGAGTGAGAATTGCTATTTCCCCACAAAATCGCCCTGACTCCACGGAGGCCTGAGGCCCTTGTTAGGCCAATAGGAAGAGCTGTATAGGTTTCCACTATCCGTGAAAGTCTTCTCAGCAGGTAGAGTGGGCCCTAAAGTCAGGAGAATGTAGGCACTGAATACACGCTGGTGAAAGTAAGCCGCCAGCAAGGTATTCAGTGTGAGACAGAAGTACTACAAGTCAAACTGCTCTTTGAACTGTGGGAGGAAAAGTGTCAAAATAATAATAATTACTATTTATTGAGGATTTACTATATGTCAGGCACTATACAGAGCTCTTTACACAGTTTCTCAATTAATTCTCATAAAAGTATTTGTTTTATGGATGAAGAAACTGACACTCACAGAGCTTCAGTAACACACAGGCAGTAAGCGGTGCAATCGACATTCAAACCAGGCCTCGGGCGCCAAGCCCATAGAGTTAGCCGAGCGCTGCGTGCCCAGCTGAGCTTCCACACCACAGCACCAGAGGGCGAGGCAGGGGGAGTGAACAGTCTCTCAAAAGTGCCCCCGCACTTTGTGAAGCAACGCGGTCTGGCTGGAAAGGACAGTACTGACTGTGGCATGTGCTGATGGTCCAGATCTCAGTTTTGACCAGGCCTGCACCTTCCCTTTTGACCTTGGGGAATTCACCCAAACCTCTTTTACCTCCACTACATATTTGTCCGTTTCATTTATCAGGTGAGAACATAGGATGGCCTGAAGAACATATCTAAATTATAAAATGAGATCCTCATAGATCTCTGAGAAAACCTTTAAGGTGAGAAATTTGTGAAGGAGCAGTAATAATTATTAGTGGAGATCTGCTGTGGAAGTCTTTTTTTTAATTTAATTTAATTTTTTTTTGAGGAAGATTAGCCCTGAGCTAACATCCACTGCCAATCCTCCTCTTTTTGCTGAGGAAGACTGGCCCTGACGTAACACCCGTGCCCATCTTCCTCTGCTTTATATGTGGGACGCCTGCCACAGCATGGCTTGCCAAGCAGCAAGTAGGTCCACACCCAGGATCTGAACCAGTGAACCCTGGGCTGCTTAAGTAGAACGTGCGAACTTAACCAGCGCCACGGGGCCAGCCCCTGTGGACATCTTTTAAGAAAAAAAAAGAATTCAGATAAGAAACTGGAAGGAGAAGGAAAAAGCAAAATGCAAAAGATCATCTGTTTGTACCCAACATATTACTTTTCTAGCAAATGCTTTTACCCTGGGACTTCCCAGCCCTCTGGAGAAGAAGTAGAGACAGTGGACAGGACCCGCCTCAAATGACAACGACTGTTGTCTGTGTACAGCAAAAGAGCAGCAGACAGGCCACACAGTGAATGTGCTGCTGTCTCAGGGTAGGAGGGCCCAGTGGGAGGTGGGCAGAATTATTGGAACGGATGATTTCCAAAGTCACTCGCAGTATGGAGAAAATCCTCTCCTTTACCCACTGAGCCCTCACTATGTCCCTTCTCTTCCTGGGCTTTCCCCTTGCTGGCCACCCCCAGGCAGAGGTGGAAGGCACCAGGAGCCTTTGGAGACCACCAAACAGGTTCAAATCCTGAGTTTTCCAGTTACTAACTATGTGATCCAGCAACTTAGCCAACGTCTCTGAGCCCCAGTTTCCTCATGTGAAAAATGGAGATGATAATAACTGGGTGCCTGGTAAAAGGCATACATAAAAAACCCTGCATAATTTCATATTTAAGGAAAAAAGATGAAAGCTTTCTCCCTAATATCAAAAACAAGACAAGGATATCTGCTCTTGCCATATCTACTCAACATTGTGCTGGAGGTTCCAGCCAGGGCAATAAGACAAAAAAAAGAAAGAAAAGGAATTCATATTGGAAAGAAAGAAGTAAACTATCCCTGCTTCAAATGACACAATCGCATATATAGAAAATTGTAAGGGATGCACACACAACACAGACCAACTGTCTGAGCTAATAAACTAGTCCAGAAAAGTTGCAGGATACGAGGTCAATATACAGAATTGGTTGTATTTCTATACACTAGCAATGAACAATCCAAAAATGAAATTAAGAAAATTCCACTTACAATAGCATCAAAAAGAATAAAATGCTTATTAATAAGTTTAGCAAAAGAAGTACAAGACTTGGACACTGAAAACTATAAAACATTGCTGAAAGACATTTTAAAAGACTTAAATAATGGAAAGACATACATACACATGAATTAGAAGACAATATGATTAAGATAGCAATACTTCCCAAATTAATGTCCCTATCAAAATCTCAGCTGTCTTTTTTGCAGAAATTGACAACTTAATCCTAAAATTTGTATGGAAATGCAAGAACAGCCAAATCAATCTTGAAAAAGAAGAACCAAGTTGGAGGACTCGTACTTCCTCATTTCAAAACATACTATATAATCAAGATTACTGCATAATCAAGATGAGGTGGTACTGGCATAATGACAGACATCTACATCAGTGGAATAGAACTGAGAGTCCAGAAAGAAACCCATACGTCTATAGTCAATTCATTTTCAACCAAAGTGACCATACAGTTAAATGGGGAGCGAATAGTCTTTTTAACAAATGTGCTGGGACAACTGGATATCCACATGCAAAAGAATGAAGTTGCATTCCTACTTCATGCCACATACAAAAATTAAGTCAAAATAGACCAAAGATTTAAATGTAAGAGCCAAAACTATAAAACTCTTAGAAGAAAACATAGGGCTGAATGCTCATGACCTTGGATTAGGCAATGGTTTCTTTTTTTTTTTTAAAGATTGGCACCTGAGCTAACAACTGTTGCCAATCTTCTTCTTTATTTTTTTTCCTTACTTTTTCTTCCCCAACCCCCAAGTACATAGTTGTATATTTTTAGTTGTGGGTCCTTCTAGTTGTGGCATGTGTGATGCTGCCTCAACGTGGCCTGATGAGCGGTGCCATGTCTGCGCCCAGGATCCGACTTGGTGAAACTCTGGGCCACAGAAGATGGAGCACATGAACTTAACCACTTGGCCACGGGGTTGGCCCCTGGCAATGGTTTCTTAGATAAGACACTTAAAGCACAAACAACAAAAGAAAAAGTAAGGAAGTTGTAGTTCATCAAAATTAAACACTTTTGTGCTTCAAAGGACATTATCAAGAAAGTGAAATGACAACCTAGACTTCCAGTTTCCAGTTTGGCATGTAAGGACCTTGGAAGTCATCATTCTCATACTAACAACAAGAAAAAGGCTTAACAAACTAAAAAACAACAATTTTCTTAGATCCAGCAGAGAACTGAGGTCACAGGGCACAGCGCTGCCCCGTAAATGGTGAGAACGACAGGGGGAGACAGAAAATCACAGCTTAGCAGAGAGGAAGCCGAGAGCAGAACCTCTGTGGAGCCGGTCCCGGGGGGGGAGACGCGAACCGCGAGCGATGAGCTGCTGGAGGCTCAGCGTGCAGGCCTGAGAGTCAGAAACACCAGGGCTCCAGCCTTGAGGAAGCCCTCACACGCGGCTGAGTTACCCCCAGGAGCTCTACCAGGTTCTCACGACGCAGATCGGAGAACAATGGGCCCATGCTTCCGGGAGGGACCACGCTGTTCTTCTTCACAAGGACTTCACAAGGACCGCTTTCAGGAAAAACTGTTTCACCAAAGCCTGACTGACTGAGGTTTCACTAGGGCCTAACTGACCTGGGGAAAGGTAAATACCCAGCTACAGCCCGCTCTAGCCTTCCTGTCCTACCTAAGGGGGGGCAATCTGAGAAGCACTTGAGAAGGTCACAGCACAGGGCATAGGCTCACCAAGAGACTGAGACCTAATCACAAGATTAGAGAATGTTTCCCCTTCTCCGATATCTTACCAGCACCTCAGTAGGGCTCCTGTGGATAAGGGGAAACAAAAAAAACCCAAGAAAATGAGAGGACATTTAGCCTCTGACACTTACAGCTACAACAAATAGTAAACACAGCCTAACTCCTAGCCAGATAAACAGGAAGCCTTGCACTAGCAGCCTGTTTACCCCAGTGCCTTTTACCCAGTGCATCATGTCAGGCTGCCAACAAAAAATTACAAGGCATCCTAAAAGACAAAAAACGCTTTGATGAGAGAGCAAGCATGAGAACCAGACTCAGATACAGCAGAGATGTGGGTGTTATCAGACTACAAATTTAAGATAACTATGTCTAATATGTTAAGGGCTGTCACAGAAAAAGTAGACAACATGAAAGAACAGACGGGAAGTGAAATCAGAGAGATGGAGATTCTAAGAAAGAACTGGAAGGAAATGCTAGAAATAAAAAGCACTGTAAAGAAGTGAAGAACGCCTTTGATCATCTTATCAATAGACTGGACACGCCCAAGAAAGAATCAGTGAGCTTGAATAAACGTCAATAGAAGCTTCTAAAATTGAAACACAAAGAGAAATAAGAATGAAGAAGACAGAACAGAATATCCAAGAACTATAAGACAATTTTTAAAGGTATAACATATGCATAATGGAATACAGGAAAAAGAAGAAATGAACAAAGAAATTTTCCAAGCAATGACTGAGAATTTTCCAAAATTAGTGACAGACACCAAACTACTCATTCAGAAGCTAAGATGATGCCAAGCAGGATAAATACCAAAGACATCTATGCCTAGACATATCATATCCAAACTGCAGAAAATTGAAGAGAGAGAGGAAATCTTGAAAGAAACCTGAGGAAAAACACACTTTACCTATCAAGGATAAGAACTACATCGGACTTCTCTTCAGAAACCATGCAAGCAAGAAGAGAGTGGTGTGAAATATTTAAGGCGTTGAGGTGGGTGGGAACCACTAACCTAGAATTCTGTATCCAGAATATTATTCTTGAAAAGTGAAAGAGAAACACACTTTCTCAGACAAATAAAAATGAGGGAATTTGGGCCTGCCCTGTGACATAGTGGTTACGTTTGGTGTGCTCCTCTTCAGTGGCCCAGGGTTCACGGGTCTGGATCCTAGCTGCAGACCTAGCACCACTGAGCAGCCATGCTGTGGCAGAGACCAACATACAAAATAGAGGAAGATTAGTACAGATGTTAGTTCAGGGCTAATCTTCCTCAAGCAAGAAAGGAGGAAGATTGGCAACAGTTTTCTAGGCTCTCTATTCCATTCCATTGGTGTATTTTTCTGTTCCTGTGCCTACAGCACTCTTCTTGTAAATCATCTTTAATCTTTTTGTTTCTTTACTCTTTGATATTTATTTTACAATTAGTTTGTAAATTTCCATGAAAAGCCTGGATAAGAGTTTGATTTAAAATAGATTTAATATTTTACTTAAAATATTAATATTTAATATTAATATAGGCAGAATTAATATCTCTTGGCAGATAATCCTTAAGCATTTCATTTTTTATGCTATTGTAAATAGTATTTTTGTTTCAATTTCCAATCGTTTGCTGCTAGTTTATAAAAATGTAACTGATTTATGTATGTTGATATTATATCCTGCAACCATGCTAAACTCACTCACTAGTCCTAGGAGCTTTTTCTGCAGATTCAATGAGATTTTTTACATAGATAATCATGTCTTCTGCAAATAAAGATGGTTTTATTCCTTCCTTTCCAATCTGTATGACTTTTACTATTTTTTTTATTACCTTATTACACTGGCTAGAGCCCCCAGTACAATGTCAAATAAAAGAGACATGGACATATTTGCAGTCCCTGATCTTAGCAAGAAAGCATTCAATCTTTTGACATTAAGTATGATGTTAGTAAGTTTTTTGTAGATGCCCTACATCAGTTTGAGAAAGTTTTCATCTACTCCTGGTCTCCTGAGAATTTTTATCATGAAAGAATGTTGGATTTTGTCAAATGCTTTCTTTCTATCTATTGAGATGATCATATGGTTTTTCAATATGGTGAATGACACTGATTGATTTTCAAATGTTAAACCAACTTTGCAATCTTGGGATAAAATCCACTTAGTCATGATGTAACATCCTTATTATAGATTTTTAGGTTTGATTCGCTAAATTTTGTTAAGAACTTCTGCATCTACATTTGTGAGAAATATCGGTCTGTAATTTTCTTTTCTTAGACTGTCTTTGCTTTTATCATCAAAGTAACATTCTCTTCATAGATTGATTTTCTGGGGGGAAGAGTGCATACAGTTGTTCATAATATTCACTTAGTCACCTTTAAATATCTGTAGAATTTATAGTAATGTCACTGCTCTTGTTCCTGATATTGGTAATTTGTGTCTTTTCTCTTTTTTTCCTGATCAGTCTGGCTAAAAGTTTATCAATTTTATTGATTTTTTCCAAAGAATCAGTTTTCAGTTTTGTCAGTTTCTGTATCATGTTTTGTTTCCTCTCTCATTGATTTTTATCTCTTTCCTTTTGCTTGCTTTGTGTTTTATTTGCTCTTCTTTTTCTTGTTTCTTAAATTGAAAGTTGAGGTCATTGGTTTGAGATCTTCATTTCTAATATAGTTTAATGCTACACATTTCCCTCTAGGTACGGCATTGGCTGCATACCCCACATTTTGATATGTTGGTTTTTGTTCTGTGTTCTTTATGTGATGGTCAGTCAGGTGCGACCACAAAAGGAGACACAAGAGAGGCTCAGGGGAACAAAGTTTAGTATGTTTACAGGTCCTAGAAACAGGAGGCACAGCACACCATGCCATGCAAGGTCACAGGGGGAAGCCTCAGGGTGGTAGGCAGGCAGAAAGCAGGAGAAGGGGAAAGCTGAGACTAGAACCTCTATTGGAGTTTCTGTGCTACAGGCAAGACAGGGCAGGAGGAACAGTTTAGGATTGGCTGGTTTGAATAATTTCCGCAGGCTCTAAACTATAACAGTGGTCCCTAGTTGCCTGGTACCTGGCCCTGGGATGATTAAGGCAGAAGAATATTGCCACCTGGGGTGTATGGGACAACCAGATAGAGGAGGCAGGGTTCTGGACTGGTTAGTTTTCAGATCAAAGACATGCTCCTCACTGAGCCCTTTGTTATCTCAAGAATTGGCTAAAGACACGGAAACAATCCAAGTGCCTATCGACTGATGATTGGATACAGAAGATGTGATATATATACACAATGGAATACTAATCAGCCATAAAAAAAGACAAATTCATCCCATTTGCAACAACATCTGGAGGGTATTATGCTAAGCAAAATAAGCCAGACTGAGAAAGACAAACACCATGATTTCACTCATATGTGGAATACAAACAAATACATGGACAAAGAAAACAGTTCAGTGGTTACCAGGGGGTGGGGAGTGGGGGTGGGCACAGGGGGTGAAGGGGAGCACTTGTGTGGTGACAGACAAGAAATATGCACAACTGAAATTTCACAGTGATGTAAACTATTATGAACTCAATTAAAAAAAAAAAATTGGTTAGCCAAGCAAGGAAAAGTCTCTCCCCAGCCAGAAAGGTTTTTAAGATGTCAAAACATCATAATGTACAGAAAATAAAATAAAAAAAACAGTTTTCAATTTCACTCAATTTAAAATACTAATTTCCCTTTGATTTTGTTCTTTTTTATTTAGAATTGTGTTACTTAGGTTTCAAATATTTGGGGGTTTTCCAGAGATTTTCCGTTTATTGCTTTTTAAATTTAATTCCACTGTAGTCACAGAACGTAGCTTGTATGACTTGAATCCTTTTAAATTTATTAGAACTTGTTGTATGGGCTAGAATTGCATCTCTCTGAGCAAATGATCTGTGTGAACCTGAAAAGTGGATTATGCTCTTACTAGGTGGTTTTCTCCAAATGTCCATTAGGACAAGTTGGTTGATAGCGCTGTTCAAGTCTTCTGTATCTTTACTGGTTTTTGGTTTACTTACTCTATCAGTGATTGAGAGAAACGTATTAAGATCTCGCAATATAGTTGTGAATTGGTCTATTTCTTCTCGCTGGTCTATCAGTTTTTGCTTCATGCATTTTTTAAACTATTAGGGATATAAATGTTTAGAATTATTATTTCCTATTTATGAATTGACCACTTTTTAGCATTATAAAATGACCCTGGTAATAGTCTTTGCTCTGAAATCTACTGTGCCCACTATTAATATAGCCACTCCAGCCTCTGCTTAGTGTTAGTGTAGTACACACTTTTCCATTTTAATATTACTTTTAACCTATTTGCATCCTAATATTTAATCTTATAGGCAGCATACTTTGGCTCTTCTTTTCAAAATCTGACAATCTCTGCCTTTTAGTTGAGAGTGTTTAGACCATTTCTGGTTATTCTCTAGCCCATCTGCTCTGTGTCCTCCTTCCTCTCTTTCTGCGTTCTTGAGGGTTTTCACAATTCCATGTTGTTCATGAGTCCATGAGTTCATTCCATGAACTCCTATGTTGGCCTATTAGCCATAATTCTTTGATGTGTTATTTCAGTGGTTGCTTTTGTGGTTGTTTTAACTTATCATAGGCCACATTCAAGTAATATTACACCACGTCATGTATAACACAAGAGCCTTACAATAGTATACTTCCATTTCTACCCTCTTGGCTTTTGTGCTCTTGTTGTTATACATTTTACTTTTACGTGTTATAAACTCCACAATACATTATCTATGCTTTAAACAGTTATCTTCTTTTATTGTGGTAAAATATACACAACATAAAGTTTACCATTTTAACCACTTTTAAGTGCACAATTCAGTGGCATTAAGTACATTCACATTGTTGTGCAGCCATGACCACTATCCCTCTCCAGAACTTAGCAATTAAATTTCCTTTTTACGAAAGATGTAAATACTAAGAAAATCTTCTATATTTACCACTGCACTTTGCAGTGGTCTTCCTTCCTTTGTGCAGATAGAGATTTCTAACTAGCATTACTTCCTCTCCTTGAAGGACTTCCTTTAACATGACTTGTAGTGCAGGTCTGCTGTGATGAATTCTTTCAGCACTCCCATATCTGAAAAAATTTCACTTTTGGTTTTGAAAGATCTTCTCGCTAGAATGGAATTCTAGGTCATTGTTTTTTTCTTTCAGTACCTCAAGATGCTGCTCCACTGTCTTCCAGCTTGCATGGTTTTTGATAAGAAATCTGATGTTCTCGATCTGTTTTCCCCTGCACAGTGTCCTCGAGGCTCCTTTTTATGATTTTCTTTTTATCACTGATTTTAAGCAATTTGATTATGATGTACATTGGTGTAGTTTCTTTTGTATTTCTTGTGCTTGGGGTTCACTGAGTTTCTTGGAACTGGAAATTTATAGTTTTAATCAAGTTTGGAAAGATTTCAGCCATTATTTCCTCAACCTTTTTTTTCAATCTTTGCTTCTCCCTCTTCTGCTTCAAGGACTCAGAACACACACAGATTAGGCCGCCTGAAGCTGCCCCATGGCTCACTGATGCTCTGCTCATTTTGTCTCAGTCTTTTTTCTGTGTTTCACTTTGGACATTTGTGTTGATATATTTTCAAGTTCACTAATCTTTCCTTTTACGATATCTAATCTCCAATAATCCCACTGTTTTAGTTATCAGTTACTGTTAGACAGTCTGAGAATTTTTGAAACCATTGAGAACTGGCTCCTTTTTAGAAATAGTTCTGCCCTTTTTCTTTCTCCTTTCACAGTTTACTATTTAAGCAGCATGAAAAAATCAGGAGGCACCTTGAACATTTTGCTTGCAAATCTTTGCAAATCTAGATCACAAAGTCCATTGGACACATTCTGCTTTCCACATAACTGCAGATGACAGCACCACTCAGTTTCCTGCCACTGTGGAACAGAGATCCCCCTGCCACCAGTTTCCATTAACAGGTTCCTCACCTCCTTTTCACTCATGTGCACTCACTGGTAGCATCCTCAAGGTCAGGATTTTTACCATCTGTTCACGGCAGTTTAGGCATTCCCTAACACGTTCCCCAAAATCCTTCCTGCCTCTGCCCACTTCCTAGTTCCAAAGCCACTCCCACATTTAGTGGTATTTGTTAAACAGCATCTCACTCTGGTACCAAAATCTGCATTCATTACCTATTGCTGTGTAACCATGACCACTATCCATCTCCAGAACTTAGCAATCAATTCTCTTTCTTTAAAAAAGAGATGTAAATAATAAGAAAATCTAAAATTTTTTGAAAATTAAAAATCCAGTGGTTTTGGGACCAGCCTGGTGGTGCAGCAGTTAAGTTCACACATTTCACTTCTTGGCGGCCCAGGGTTTGCCATTTTGGATCCCGAGTGTGGACATGGCACCGCTTGGCACACCATGCTGTGGTAGGCATCCCACATAAAAAGTAGAGGAGGATGGGCATGGATGTTAGCTCAGGGCCAGCCTTCCTCAGCAAAAAAGAGGAGAACAGGCAGTAGCTAGCTCAGGGCTAATCTTCCTCAAAAAAAAAAAAAAAAAATCCAGTGGTTTAAAATGATGACATTTATTGGCTTACAGTTTCTGTGCATCAGGAATCCAGGAAGCTGGGTCCTCTGGTTCAGGGTCTCTCACAGGCTGCAATTAAGGGGCAGGTCAGGGGTGCAGTCATCTTAGGGCTCAACCAGGAAAGGATCTGTTTCCAATCTCCCTCATGTGGTTGTTGGCAGGATTTAGTCCATCATGGGCCATTGGGCCAAGGCCCCCTTCAGATGCTTGTTATGGGGGCCTCTCCACTGGGCAGCTTGCTTTGTCAGAACAAGCAAATGAGAAGAGTTAGAGAGAGTATGGAAACAAGACAGAAGTCAAAGCCTTTGGATATCCCATCACTGTTGATGGATTTTGTCCATTAGAGCCAAGTCTGTACTTCTGGCTCACACTCAAGAGAGAGGAATACACACGGGCTTGAATACCAGGAGGCAGGATAATTGGGAGCCATTTCAGAAGCTGTCCAAGACACCCACAAAATGTATTTTTCATTTGAGATATTGTAGTTTTCATCTCTAGAAATTCAATGTGGGTCTTTGTTATACCTTCTGGGTCAACCTAACACGTTAAGTCTTTCCTCTAGCTTTGTGAATATATGGAATAGTTACAACTTTTTCTTTTTGAGGAAGATTAGCCCTGAGCTATCCATCCACTGCCAATCCTCTTTTTGCTGAGGAAGATTGGTCCCGAGCTGTATCTGTATCAATCTTCCTCTATTTTATTTGTGGGATGCCTGCCACAGAATGGCTTAATAAGCGGTGGATAGGTCCATGCCTGTGATTGAAATCGGCAAACCCTGGGCCACCAAAGCAGAGCATGTGAACTAAACCACTATGCCACTGGGACAGCCCCACAGAGTTACAACTTTTAATGCCCTGTGTACTAATTTTATCATCAGGGTCATTTCTGGGTCCTTTTAACTTTCTTTTTCATTATGGGTTGTATTTTCCCAACTCTTTGCTTGCCTGGTAATTACTGATTGGATGTCAGACATTGTTCTACTTTACCAATTTTTGGATATTTTTGTATTGCAACAATTAGCTTTATTCTGGGATGTGGTAAGTTACTTGGAAACACTTTGATCCTCTGGGGTCTTGCTTTTACTTTGCTAGAAACAGGGCCGATGTAACGTTAATTTACACTGAGGTGTGTCACTCTGGCTGGTGGGAATTGGAAAAGTCCTGGCCCTGGGTAAGACCCCATAATCCTTTCGTGTGGTTCCTTTCTCAGCCTCGGGTAGCTTCCTCAAAGGCATATGCTGACCAGTGTGCAATGGAAGACTCAAAGGACCCTGAGCAAACCTCGGTAGCTCATTGTGCAGCTCTCCTATTTGGTATTTCGTCCTGCAAATTCCACCTGCCATGGGGTGTAAGGGCTGGTTCAGGGAAAATGCAGGAGGAAGGGGTAACAGAACAGATGTCTACCAGTGAGCAGTTCACTCACAACTCCTACAATCTCCTACAATCTCCCAAAGCTCACTCAAGAAGAGGCAGACAATTTGAAGAGACCAATCACAAGGAAAGAGATTGAAACAGCAATCAAAAGCATCCCAAAGAATAAAACCCCAGGACCAGATGGCTTTCCTGGGGAATTCTACCAAACTTTCAGACAGGATTTAATATCTATCCTTTTCAAGCTACTCCAAAAAATTAGGAAGGATGGAACACTTCCTAACACATTCTACGAGGCCAACATCACGCTGATACCAAAGCCTGACAAGAACAGCATGAAAAAGGAGAACTACAGGCCAATATCGCTGATGAACATAGATGCAAAAATTCTCAACAAAATTTTGGCAACCCGAATTCAGCAATTCATCAAAAGGATCATACATTATGATCAAGTGGTATTCATACCAGGGCCACAGGGATGGTTCAACATCTGCAAATCAACGTGATATACCACCTCAACAAACTGAGGAATAAAAACCACGTGATCATCTCAATAGATGCAGAGAAAGCATTTGGCAAGATCCAACAGCCATTTATGATAAAAACTCTGAACAAAATGGGGATAGAAGGGAACTATCTCAACATAATAAAGGCCATATATGACAAAGCCACAGCCAACATCATACTCAATGGGCAAAAACCGAGCGCCATCCCCCTGAAAACAGGAAAGAGACAAGGATGCCCTCTATCATCACTCTTATTTAACATAGTACTGGAGGTCCTGGCCAGAGCAATCAGGCAAGAAAAAGTAATAAAAGGAATCCAAATAGGGAGGGAAGAAGTGAAACTCTCGCCGTTTGCAGATGACATGATCTTATATATAGAAAACCCCAAAGAATCCATTGGAAAACTTTTAGAAGTAATCAACAACTACAGCAAAGTTGAAGGGTATAAGATCAATTTACATAAATCAGTAGCATTCCTATACTCTAATAACAAACTAACAGAAAAAGAACTCAAGAACACAATACCATTCACAATCGCTACAAAAAGAATAAAATACCTTGGGGTGAATTTAACTAAGGAAGTGAAAGACTTATACAATGAAAATTACAAAGCTTTTCTGAAAGAAATGGATGATGACATAAAGAGATGGAGGGACATTCCATGCATATGGATTGGAAGAATAAACATAGTTAAAATGTCCATTCTACCTAAAGCAATCTACAGATTCAACGCCATCCCAATCAGAATCCCAATGACATTCTTTACAGAATTAGAACAAAGAATCCTAAAATTCATATGGGGCAACCAAAGACCCTGAATGGCTAAAGCAATCCTGAGAAAAAAGAACACAGCTGGAGGCATCACAATCCCTGACTTCAAAACATACTACAAAGCTACAGTAATCAAAACAGCATGGTACTGGTACAAAAACAGGTGCACAGATCAATGGAACAGAACTGAAAGCCCAGAAATAAAACCACACATCTATGGACAGCTAATCTTCAACAAAGGAGTTGAGGGCATATAATGGAGGAAAAAAAGTCTTTTCAACAAATGGTGCTGGGAAAACTGGAAAGTCACATGCAAAAGAATGAAAAATTGACCATTCATTTTCACCATTCACCAAAATAAACTCAAAATGGATCAAAGACCTAAAGCTGAGACCTGAAACAATAAGGCTTCTAGAAGAAAATGTAGGCAATACACTCTTTGACATCAGTATTAAAAGGATCTTTCCAGACACCATGTCTTCTCAGAGAAGGGAAACAATAGAAAGAATAAACAAATGGGACTTCATCAGACTAAAGAGCTTCTTCAAGGCAAAGGAAAACAGGATTGAAACAAAAAAACAAACCACTAACTGGGAAAAAATATTTGCAAGTCATACATCTGACAAAGGCTTAATATTCATAACATATAAAGAACTCACACAACTCAACAACAAAAAATCAAACAACCCGATCAAAAAATGGGCAGGAGACATGAACAGACATTTCTCCAAAGAAGATATATGGATGGTCAATAGGCACATGAAAAGATGTTCATCACCGCTGATCATCATGGAAATGCAAATCAAAACTACACTAAGATATCACCTTACACCCATTAGAATGACAAAAATATCTAAAACTAATAGTAACAAATGTTGGAGAGGTTGTGGAGAAAAAGGAACCTTCATACACTGCTGGTGGAAATGCAAACTGGTGCAGCCACTATGGAAAACAGTATGGAGATTGCTCAAAAAATTAAAAATAGAACTCCATACGACCCAGCTATCCCACTACTGGGTATCTATCCAAAGAGCTTGAAGTCAGCAATTCCAAAAGTCCTATGCACATCTATGTTCATTGCAGCATTATTTACAATAGCCAAGACGTGGAAGCAACCTAAGTGCCCATCAACAGATGATTGGATAAAGAAGATGTGGTATATATATACAATGGAACACTACTCAGCGGTAGTGCAAATGGGACGATTTTTGCAACATGGATGGACTTTGAGGGAACTATGTTAAGTGAAATAAGCCAGATAGAGAAGGACAATCTCTGTATGACTGCACTCATATGAGGAATTTAAAAATGTAGACAAAGAGAACAGATTAGTGGCTACCAGGGGAAAGGTGAGGTGGGGGGCGGGCACAAAGAGTGAAGGGGTGCACCTACAACATGACTGACAAACAATAATGTACAACTGAAATTTCACAAGATTGTAACTTATCATTAACTCAATAAAAAAAAAAATCAAATCCAGACTTGTACGGAGACTTTATTTGAAAGGTTTATTGCAAAGGGGGGGGTGGGGGCAGCTATCGCAATAGGGAGAACGTGCTGACTGTAAGGTCTGTGAGTGTCTCAAGGTTGAGGCAAAAATATTTTTCTCTCATAGGGAGGAAACAAGTAGAAAGAGAGCGGCAGAAAATGGCATGAGTGGGAATGGCATGGCCAGAGAGTAGATGAGACAACATTTTCCCTGAGTCCAGCCTGTTCTCAGGAGGGGCTGTAGGCTGAGGGTGCGCCAAAGTTCAGGGGCCTGGGGGAGGGAAAAAAATCTTAAGTGAGGTTTGGTTAACAAGCAATTTGTTCCAACTGATCACTAGGAACAAGCAATTCAGCTAATCGCTTGAGGTAAAGAATGGGAATTTGGAGGGTATGTGTCTGGCCCTGTCACGAGTAAACGAGGGGGCACCCGTAAGTCTTATCTAAGCCACAGGCGGAAGGCTGGTTCTTTGCAGTAAGCTGGTTTCCAGAACACAGATGATGGGGGATTTCACTGCCTGTTTTCCAGCATCACGGGGCTCAGGTGAAATTCAACACTGCCAGTAGACAGGTTAGAGAACAAGAAAACAACAAGCACCAAAGACAAGTGTGAAAATAGAAGACGCGTTTGGTATTATTTGAGTAGCTCAAGCATAAAGGTGTGCTAGGAGATGAGAATCTGGAAATAAGAATGGTTAGAATCAAGTTTGAGACATTTGGGTGCCAGCCCACCGGGGTGAGTGATGGGCAGCTCTGCAGGCCTTACTGCGTGCGTGCCTGAGCACAGGCCTCCGGGTGCTCAGGCCATGTCTGGGGTTTGCACAGCCAGAGTGGCTAGCTGCCTGTCGGCACCAACCACTGGCCAGACTATGAGAACGTGTCTGTCCCCAAAAAGTGAGCTCAGAGAAGTGGAATTTGGGAAGGCGGCTCTTGCTTCCAAGCACTCATGACAAAATGGACACTGTCCTCTCCCCAGGGCTGGTCTGCGGCTGCTTTGGGCAGCACTGGTGCAGGCGTGTGGGCAGTGACAACACGGGACATGGCGTGCTGCTGCTGAGCGGCAGAGGTGGGCAGGGACTCCAAATGTAGAGGCCTTATTTAGCACGGGCCTTCGACACTCCCCAGGTGTGAGCACTGTTGCCTATTAGAATGACAATAAGTCCTGAAAATAACAATTTTCTTCATGACCTATGCCTTGTGTGTCTTTTATAGAGCAATCCTGCCTTGTGTGTCTTTTCCTTAACATATTTTCTTTCATACCAAAAACAAGAGAAAAAAAGCCCAAAGGCTTTTTTCAGAACAGAGGAACCAGCCACTAAAGACCCAAGGGTACTAAACTGCTATGAGAAGAGGAATCCAGCCCCCCAGCAATATCAAAAATGCTGTTTTGGGGGAGAAATAAGACATCATTTTCTCACAGATCAACCATCAGAGCTGTGTGCACCTGATGGCCTTCAGGGGACCCAGAGGACCTACACGCGATGGAATCCACCTGAGCTAAGCAGTGAACAGACAGGACTGCCAACGCCTCACACTCTTCCCTCTGGCTGGACCATCCTCCCCAAGCTCCCCAGGGCCCTTCCCCATCAGCACTTCCACACCAAGGGGCAAGTCTTTTCTTCCTGTCTCCCCAGTAGCTCCCTGGGGATGGGCTCCATCTTACTCCTCTGTGCCTGCTACAAAGTGGGGCCCTGATGAGGGTTTGTCATCTAGACAGAACCCAGGCCTACAACGAAGACTGGTTCAATGTTCCACTCCTGTTTATGCAGGAGAACATTAAGATAAATACACCTTAAATATTACAAATTTTTATATACAGGAATGACCATTCCTCAACAAGTTTGAAAAGCGATCTGAAAAGACCAAAAAATATATCCCCGCCTCGCTTGTTTTAAGACCCTGGATGATCCACGAAGACAGAAGCAAGCTCCTGATGCATTTTCTTCAACACAGTCGGCAGCTATTGATTCTAGATCAGCTTGGCCAATGCTGAAGGACACGGATGTGGAAAGAAAAGGTCACGTTGAAAACCCCTTTCCAACGTCAACACTGAGCACCAGCCTTCACCAGCACGACCCGTGGACGTCACTTCCTGAAGCGCTTGAAAAGTGGGTGCACGTGCTTCGTGGCAGCCCTGCTCCGTGAGGAGTGGTACTCCATGTACACGGTGTCGTCGGCCCCAGACATGGAGCTCATTGTGCCGAAGCGCCGAGAGACCTGCCAGGGGACCCAGCCCACCATTAGTTTCCAAGGGGAAGGGCACTCCTTTTATAACATTCATAATTGTAACTTTTATAAAATTTGTAAGTTTAATAAATTTCATTAATTTTAAAATAACATTTACTGGCTACTTACCACGTCTCAGGCACTGTTCTAAGCAGTTTACACATATTTACATGTACGAACTCATCAAATCCTCACAATCATTATAATCCTCATCTTACAGGAGAGGAAACTGAGGCACAAGACATTATGTACCTTGTCTAAGATCACACAACTCTTAAAGAGATGGGACTTGAACCCAGCAGTCTGACTTCAGCTTCCCTGTACTTCACCGTAATGCTACCCTGCCTCTCTTAATGACCAT
Source organism: Equus caballus (assembly GCF_041296265.1). Lineage (NCBI taxonomy): Eukaryota > Metazoa > Chordata > Mammalia > Perissodactyla > Equidae > Equus > Equus caballus. The sequence goes on along the minus strand of NC_091701.1, from coordinate 4,273,150 downwards.
TTCCAAGCAAAATTTTTTAAAAGTGAGGGCAGAAGTCCCTCAGGGTCTCCTGAGACTCCACCATAGGCTTTGAATCAAGTGGAAAGCCACAAAGCCCTGGGCTTGAATCTAGGCTTTATACCTCATTGGATGACGCTGGGCAAATACTGAACGTCTGCACCCCAGTGAACTCATCTGTAAAATGGAGACAACATCATCTGCCTTGACATACGTGGTGTGAACAGAAATTGCACAGGTCAAGGGTCGAACCCACAGCCTGGCACACCACCCACACCAGAGTACAAGTGAAACATGCAGACGGGCACTGAAGCAAGGCCTTCGACAGCCTGATTTGAGTGAGCCACTGTGAGGAGGGCCTGACTAGACGTCACCTCAGGATGCAGGCAGAGGCAGGACGTTTCCCTGGGGCTTTCACGGAGAGTGCCCAGAGGAAGACCTAGCCCCTAACTCTCAGGTGTGGGGGAAGGTCCCAGGCTGAGGGACAGCAGCACCTCCCCAGGTGACACTGCTTCTTTCTTTCCTTGTCCCAGCCACTGCTCACCTTGTGGCTCTGATACCAACTTAGTTTCAAAAGCACCTGACTAAACCGTCCCCCCCACCTGGGAAGGGCCTGGTAAGAATTCCCATGAGGGTACTCTCATTAACTATACCATATTATATCTGCCTGGCACATGGCAGGCATTCCATAAGTATTTGCAGAATAAATGCAAAGTTGAGTATTTTCAGAGAACTCTAAATTTTTCAAAATAAGTATACAATATGAATTGATCCTCAGACCTGTCTTACAGCCTGGAAGGCTCAGCTCTATTAGCGAGGAGGAAGCTAGAGATGAAGTGACTTGCTCAAGGCCAGGAGTGGCAGCCCCACGCCCGCCACATCCCTTCCTGCGGCCACCCCAGCGAGAGCCTGGGGTCATGTTTGCCATCCTGGGCTCCAACATCAAAATGCTAACAAATACTCATGCCAGACTGCCATGCGAGCAGAGCAGGAGACTAATTACAGCCACTGTGGGCTCGGCCCTGTAAAACAAGATGCATGGAGGAAAGGATACACGCCAAAAAGTGAACAGGGGATGTTTCTATTATTCTCTTCTCTGTAGTTTCCGGTGTGCCCCAAAAAATCAACTATGTGCAGGTGTGTGCGTGTCTAAGGATTCTGTCCTTCGGGAGAACTGCCATGGGGAGGCTCACCCACTCACTCACCTGGCTGGATTTGGAGCCAAATTCTCCTGCCACCACCTCTTCCTCAGCATCCAGATCAGTGGCCGCCAGGACTTTCTGTAACAGCTGCTGCTGCTCTTCCTTCGTTGAAAATGCCAACTCCTCTTCCTCCATGCCAGCAAGCTTCGTGATCACCTACAAAGCCAAAACCCCAGGCAGCGTGTCCCCTTTTGTTTTCTCTCCCTTGGCCCTATCCCACCTTCTCCTGGGTTCACTTGGTCACTTTGCCCCCACAGGCCCAGCTGAGCAGGTGGCTAACAGTGAGGAGCTCCTCTGGAACAGCCCAGAGACCAGCTTCAGCAGCCGCCTTTAACAAGGAGCTTAACTAGTGACTGCACGGCAGGAGAGGTACTGGGAATTTCAGAGAAATCAGCTCCCGTCTCCTGGCAGCAACATGAGCACCTCCAGAAGATCACTGGGGACCGTGGTGAACTTAAAACACCTATGCTGGCAGTTTTCCCATCTTGCACCAAGTCAGTAAAGGAAGGGACCAACAACGGAAAAGCACAGCCTGCTGCCCTTCGAGAAGGGCCTTCAACCTCCCGGGCTTGGCACCCAGGGCTTCCAGCAAGAGGGAGCACTTACAAACGACAGGAGGTGGAGAACGGATTGACAAGATTTTTTTAAAAGAGCAGATCCCAGCACAGTGGAGATTTGGTCATTTCTTTGGGGATAACTTCCTACAAGGTCCACCCATCCCTGCAGAAAGCTGGCATTGCCGATTACGTAAGGGGAAGGTTCCCCCTCTCTAACTCATCTCGTAATTTTAATTAAAAGAGCATGCCTAGAAGGGAGGATTGGCTGGGCCCTTCAGGTGGCCACAGATCGGGGCACAGATATGGGACACTTCTACCCTGGCCTGCTCACTCTCCCTGAACTCCACGGTCATGATCCTGGGCACTCTAACCCGCTGCTCTCGGCGGGTGGTGTGGGAGGCGAGGAAGGCGAGGGCAGCTCTGACCAGCACACACACGCCCAGCGCCCTCCCTCCCTCGCTCACCTTCTGAGGCGCCCAGAGCACCTCCTGCTTCAGGGTTCCTCCTGCCCTGATGAATCCCCCAGGAACTGGGAGGTATGAATGCTGTTATTATCAGCATGTACTTTTTATAGACGGATAAAAAGGTCACAATGCAAATCCTTCGAAAAACTGTCCCAAGTGTCCCGTCCTCTAGGCCAGCACGAGAAGTCTGCAAAGAGCCCTGCCTCTGGCTAACAGAGGAGGGGTCAGACAAGCGTGTCGTCATTTCTGAGGCTGAGAACATGAACTTACCATCTGCAAACAGACTCAAGCTCGAGCGTCTGAAAAGAGAGCCTGTGAGCCTGTGCCTCTTACAGATCGAAATCCTGGGAACCGGTACATTCTAGCGAAGTCCTTTTAGTCCCTTCTTCCAGCACTCTCTACCCACCACCACAAATAAAAACCTCTGGGACACTAAATCCTGCCATAAACTTCCATTTGGAAAGAAGTCCACAGGAAAGAAAGCAAACGCCTCAGCAAGTGAACGTCAGGCAAAGAGTGAGCACTCCCCAAGCCCTTCTAACGCCTATTGCAGCACACGATGGCGCTGACGTCTGTGAGGCCCACTGAGGCATAGGTTCACCCAGTGAGTAAAGGAAGAGCTCTCCCAGACACCTGGAGGGGCCCTCACTAAGGAAGCAACCCCAAGGGGCTTGGACTAACACAGTCACGGACACAATCCCTTGGCATCTCAAGTCCTGCTAGACATTTTCCCACCAACATCTAATAAGACAACCGTAAAAAGTTAACACGCAGAGATTCCAAGCCTCTTGCTTCAGAGGCCCCATTCTTCAACCATTCACTGTAGGAAGTTGGGGGCAAGAGGGGATCCTGCACAATATTTTTCCTCAAAGCCCCCCACGATTCATGCAAAGACAAAGGGAGTCTGACACAGGGCCTCCAGTCCCCTTATGTTCTGTGCCTGCCTGAGCTTTGTCCCACGCTGGTGCTGACAGCGGCTCCCACTTCTCTTGGAGGCCTGAGTACAAAAAAGCCCTCGGTCCTATACTGACTAGGGACCAGAGAGATACATACCTTAAAGCTATAACCCTGATCTACCAAAAACCTCTGCCGCTTGGTTGAATAAGCCATTTCCTGTGTGTCCTGGGACACCAACGAGTAGAAGAAGGCATTGTACTCCTCTGCAACCATCCCTGGGGGAGAGGGCAGGAAAAAGGACATTACCTGTTAGAATGCTAGGAACTAAGTCCAGGGCCCAAAAGCAAGTAACACAGTGAGAGCTTTGCAGTCAGGGAGGTGATCCCCCTGACTTTGCACAGACTTTATCAAAATCGAAAACTTTTGTGCTTCAAAGGACACCATCAAGAAAGTGAAAAGAAAATCCACAGAATGGGAGAAAATATTCACAAACATATATCTGATAAGGGATTTGTATCTAGGTCATAAAATTAAAACTCAATAATGAAAAAATAACCCAATTATAAAAAGGACAAAAGACCTGAACAGACATTTCTCCAAAGAAGATACAAAAATGACCAATGAGTACATGAAAAGAGCTCAACATCATTAGTCATCACGGAAATGAAAGTCAAAACCATAACAAGATACTACTTGGCATACGCTAGGCTGGCCAGAATACAAAGACGGATAATGACAGTTGTCGTCGAGGACGTGGAGAAACTGGAAGCCTCGTACGCTGCTGGTGAGCATGGAAAATAGGGGAGCTACTCTGCAAACAGCCTGGCAGTTTACTAAACGTTAAACGCAGGTAATACATGACCCAACAATTCTACTCCTAGATATACACCCAAGAGAACTGAAAACATATGTCTACACAAAATCTGCACATGAATTTCACAGCAGCATTATTCTAAGTGCCAAAAAGTGGAAACGACCCAAATGTTCATCATTAGATGAATGGATAAATAAAATGTGGTATGTCTATACAGTGGAATATTATTCAGCAAAGAAAAAAAAGAATCAAGTATTAATACATGCTGCAACATGGATAAGCCTTTTGAAAGCAGTAAGTGAAAGAAGCCAGTCACAAAAGGCCCCAATTATGATTCCACATATATGAAATGTCTAGAATAGACACATTTAGAGAGATGAAAATAGATCAGTGGTTGCCTGGGGTTAGGGGCTGGAAGGCAAGAGGAAATGAGGAGTTACTGCTAAAGGGTAAGGATTTCTTTTTTGGGGTGGTAAGAATATTCTAAACATAGACTGTGGTGATGGTTACACAACTTTGTGAATATACTAAAAACCAATGAATTGTACGCTTTAAGTGGATCAATTGTATGGCACGTGAATTACATCTCAACAAAGCTGCTAAAAAAACCAAACAGCTCAGAGAGAAAACCTAGAACAGAATTATCACAGAAACTAGGACAGAAAATATTTTAGCCTATGAAACCTGATCCTTCAGGAAAATATGACAATTTTTGCTTCACAGTTCAAATGTCAGTAGGCTAACTGTCTGTGTACTACCTCTGAATTCAACTGTTTCCTAGTCTTATAAGAGCTCAGAGATGCAAAGATAAGGGCCAAATATCTTATATCAAACTGTTTTTTTCCTTTCAGTTTTATCAAGATAAAACTAACACACAGCACTATGTAAGTTTAAGGTGCACAGCATAATGATTTGACTTATATGTACTGTGAAATGATGACCATCATTTAGCTAACATCCATCATTTCATATTGATGCAAAAAAAAGGAAAGAAAAACACTTTTTCTTGCAATAAGAACTTCTAGGATTTACTCTTAGCAACTTTCCTATATACCATACAGCAGTGTTAACTATAGTCATCATGTTGTACATTGCATTCCCAGTACTTACTTACCTTAAAACTGAAAGTTTGTGTACTTTTTGACCACGTTCATCCAATGCCCCCACCTCCTACCTTTGATAACCAGACATTCGATCCTTTGCTGGATCCTATGATAGCTCTGTTTTTCGTTTTTTGAGGAACTTCCCTACCGTCTTCCATAGTGGCTGCACTGACTTACATTCTCCCCAGCAGTGTGTGAGGGTTCCCTTCTCTCCACATCCTCTCCAACACTTGTCATCTCTAGTCTTTTTGATGACAGTCATTTTAACAGGTGCAAGGGGATATCTCATTATAGTTTTGATTTGCACTTCCCTGATGATCAGTGATGTTGAGCACCTTTTTATGTACCTGTTGGCAACTGCATATCTTCTTAGGAAAAATGTCTGCTCAGGTCCTTTGTTCATTTTTCAGTTGGATTGTTTTTTGCCATTGAGCTATATGAGTCTCACATTTTGGATATTCACCCCTTATGAGATATATGATTTGAAAATATTTTCTCCAATTCCACAGGTTGCCTTTTCATTTTGTCGATCATGTCTTTTGCTGTGCAGAAGCTTTTTAGTTTGATACAGTCTCACTTATTTATTTTTTATTTTGTTGATTCTGCTTTAGGTGTCAAATCCAAAAAAATCATCAGCACGACTGACGTCAAGGAGCTTTTTTCCTGTTTTCCTCTAGAAGCTTTATGGTTTCTGGGCTTACATTTAAGTCTTTAATCCACTTCAAGTTAATTTTTGTGAGTGGTGTAGCACATAAAGGACCAGTTTCATTCTTGTACATGTGAATATCCAATTTTCCCAGCATCATTTACAGAAAAGACTGTCTTTTGTCCATTGAGCATTCTTGGCTCCCTTGTCAAATTCTAGCTGACTTGACATGCATGGATTTATTTCTGGGCTTTCTGTTCCATTGGTCTATATGTTTTTATGCCAGTACCATACTGTTTTGATTACTACAGCCTTGTAATATAGCTTGAAATCTTGAAGTATGATGCGTCTCATTTTGTTCTTCTTTCTCAGGATTGCTTTGGCTCTCTGGGGTCTTTTGAGGTTCCACCTAAATTTTAGGATTGTTTTTTCTACTACTGTAAAAAATATCATTGGGGGGCCGGGCTGGTGGCACAGCAGTTAATTGCGCACATTCCACTTCAGCAGCCCGGGGTTCACCGGTTTGGATCCTGGGTGTGGACGTGGCACTGCTTGTCAAGCCATGCGTGGCAGGTGTCCCACATATAAAGTAGAGGAAGATGGGCACAAATGTTAGCTCAGGGCCAGTCTTCCTCAGCAAAAAGAGGAGGATTGGCAGCAGATGTTAGCTCAGGGCTAATCTTCCTCAAAAAAAGAAAAGTCATTGGAGTTTTGATAGGGATCACACTGAATCTATAGATGGCTTTAGGAGTATGGAGATTTTAACAATATTAATAATTATTCCAATCCATGAACATGGGATACCTTTCCATTTATTTGTGTTTTCTCTGATTTCTTTCATCAACATCTTGTAGTTTTCAGTGTAGCCATCTTTTTTTTTTTTAGGAAGATTAGCCCTGAGCTAACTACTGCCAGTCCTCCTCTTTTTTTGCCAAGGAAGCCTGGCCCTGGGCTAATATCTGTGCCCAGCTTCCTCTACTTTATATGTGGGATGCCTACTACACCATGGCATGCCAAGCGGTGCCATGTCCGCACCTGGGAACCGAACCAGTGAACCCCAGGCTGCTGAGAAGTGGAGCGTGCGAACTTAACCACTGCGCCACCAGGCCAGCCCCTCAGTGTAGCCATTTTAATCTTCTTGGTTAAATTTATTCCTAAGTATTTTATTGTTTTTGATGTTACTGTAAATGGGATCATTCTACTTCTTTTTCAGATGACTTGTTGTTAGTGTATAAAAGTGCTACTATTTTTGTATGTTAATTTTGTATCCTGCTACTTTACTCAATTTCTTGATTAGATTTAGCAGTTTTTTGGTGGAGTCTTTAGGGTTTTCTATGACAAAATCATGTCGTCTGCAAATAGAGACAATTTGACTTCTTTCTTCCCCATTCTGTTGCCTTTATTTATTTTTCTTGCCTGACTGCTGTGGGTAAGACTTCCAGTACTATGTTGAATAGGATTTTTCACATGATTTTTCTCTTTAATTTTATTAATGTCATGTATCACACTTACTGATTTGCATATGTTAAAACCATCCTTGCACCCCAGGGGTAAATCCCACTTGATCATGGTGAATAATCCTTTTATGTGCTGTTGAATTTGGTTTGCTAGTATTTTATTGAGAATTTTTGCATCTACATTCATCAGGGATATTGGGCTGTAATTTTCTTTTCTGTAGTGTCCTTTTCTGGCTTGACTATCAGGGTAATGCCGGCCTTGTAAAAAGAGTTAAATAGTATTTTAAAAAAACAAAGTGCTAATCAAATGCAAAGGGGTTTTTAAATTAGATTTTTTTTTTTAATGCAGTGACGAGTAAGGAATCAGTAATGAATTACTCTCAAATATGCTAGTCAGATTATATTCTTGACAGTTTATAAAAGCCACAATTTATCCAGCAGCCTACTATATTCTCTTATCTAAGTCTCTTTCCTCACAGTAGTCCTGGAGAATAGGATGGTCACTCCCACTCTGGATGGGAAACTAAGGCTCAGAGGGGCAAATTACTTGCCCAAGTTCACACAGTTGGTCTGTGGGATCCAAGTCCATGCTTGCTATTTCTACTAACTCGCCCTGTCTCCATTTTAAACACAATCAATTAGTTGCTTCTTAAACATATTTGAATACAGTATAATTCCAACATGGACTCACTAATCTTGTTATTTTCAAACATCCTAGCAGTCCAGATGCCTCCTAAGATGAGTGAATTCCTTGAGGACAGGACCTAGGCCCTTGTCTTAGGACCTGCCTGGTCCCAGGAGGATGCCATCTCTTAGCAGCAACATCAGGCCCTGCCCGCAGTTGAGTCTGGGCCCTTCCACCACAGTTAACCAGCAGAGACTGCATACTTCTCGTTTCCTCATTCACTGAGCTCGTGACACCCCTGCCACGAGCTGCCACTCAGGGCACCACCCTTCACAGGTTATGAGTGGCATCCATCTTGTGGCTGCCAAAGCTGTTCCTGCCAAGCCCTCTCCTTACTCCTGACTCAAGGTCCAGGGCACAGCTGCCAGCACCTATGCTTCCACCGGTGGCTCAGCTCAGCTTTCTCCCTTCTATGTCTGTACCATTAAATACTGCTGTCCTGGCTCCTCTTCCAAGTGCTCCACTTAGAGGACATCTGTGTGAATTCTGGGCCATGGAAAACACCCACATGTTCACCTCCAAAGCATGAGAAATAACAAGGGCCAAGGAGACCTTGGTCCTTGCTTTGGGACCCCCTCCCTTCAGAGTCTACCTAGCCCAGGAGCACAAACTCACCTTCACGAACACACAGGCAGCTTAACCCAACCCTCTTCCTAACCGAAGCAGTTCAACAGGAGAGACCTCCCGGAGCAGAAGGGAGAAGGCCACCTTTACCTTTTTTGGCTCGGAGCACTCGCCCCAGCCTCTGGGCTTCCTGCCGCCGGGAACCACCGTGAGATGAAATCTGAATGAGAACATTGGCCTCTGGTAGATCAAACGATGTGTCACCCACCTACAGAAATGAAGCAGCTGTGAGTTTGGGAAGGTTTTTATATAAGACAAAAAAGAAAAAAATCAACTGGCCTCAAATCTAAATAAACTCTGTAGATAATGTAGAAAAACAATCACTAGCCTGTTCGCTCTGTACCAGGGTCCTTTGGATCGGGCAGGCCTTGAGCACCTAGTGTGAATTCTCCTGAGAGCTGCCCTAAAGAAGCCATCAGGACCATAGCAGGACCAGCTCCCTCAGCAACATTCCCAGAGCAGGCTGCTGGGGCCCAAAGACAAGAGGGCCCTATCAAGAGAGACGCTCTGTGAGTGATTTTTTGCTACAGAAACAGGTCTGCACAAAATTATCCACACTCTTAACTGGAGGCCATTGAGACCAGCAGCACGTACGGGACACGTGACCTGGTAGGAGCCACTGCCTGCACTGGGCTGGATTCTGACTCAGGGTAGCTGCCTCAGCTTGCAGGCTCCAATTGTCAAGGTTCCCAGCCACAGACATCACAGTTAGGTACTTACTGACCTAGCCACGACCACTTTATAGGTAAATCCCATTTCCTTTGGGCTTTGGGTCTGTTCTAAACCGTTGGGTCACAGCAATCAAGTGCAAATTAAAACCATCACCGAGATGGGCCCATGTGAGTGTGCATTGTGCTTACAATCAGGACCAACCACCAAGGCACACCAGGAACCAGAACAAAAGCTGCCCATGACCTGCAGGAATCTGCAACTCCACAAAGAGAACTGCATCCAAACGCCTACTTTGCCAAAGTAGGTAATGAACTTGTATAAAGAAAATACAACTTAAAATTCCCGTATCCCAAAAATAGGTGGGAAAAACTTTAGAAAGCAAAAGGACTTTATAGGTTACATTAAATACATTAAATGTACATTAAATATATTAAAACACTACATTAAATGTTTAATACATTAAAACATTAAATACATTAAGACCCTAAATCTGCTTCTCCCACTACCCAACAGGCAGCATTCCCCTGCCCCCAGATATTGGACACATGGGAATGACAACTACACATGACGTTCCTTCATCAAACACCAATTCACTGCCCTGAAAACATACAGTGTCCCCAGGCCCTGGAGTTACTGGGGCCTCACCACCACCCTGCATGCCACACAGACCTTGGAGATGAAGATGGTGTTGATTTTGGGGTTGTGCTTGAAATTCTGGAGAATCTGCATCCTTTCTCCCTGGGATGTAGGACCATAGATATAGGGTCTAGAGAAGAACAGAGCTGTGTCAGAAAGACCACAGAATCACTCCTCAATTATCCTGAAAGCACGTCAGAAAGGGAGCTCCAGCAAGGTTTCTCTCTCCCCCAGGAAGCTCTGTGTGATGCAAGAATATCAGGAGGAGACCTTAAAAGTGAGTGGTGACAGACCCTCCCCACCTTCCTTCTACAACTCACACACAGCCCACCCCTTCCCCGCCAAGCCGAAGTTCAGGTCAGCACTCTCTTCAGGATTCCCTCCTTTACTGTTTTCTTTGCTTTTGGACTGGGTTCTTGCCTGCTTCAAAATTTCTCACTCTAAGCTTAGTGTCTACACAAGGAGGACCCCTGCATTTCGTGAAACCCAATGGGAGTGGGGAAGAAAACACTGTTATTTGCAAACAAAAGTTTGGAAGCAACTGTTTCCTAACGACACAGGTACCCTCCAAGAAAGGAGCAAAAGAGCCCATTCCAGACTGCTCTTCACTGACCTCCTGTAACTCTAAGTTCAAACACTTCTCTTTAATTTCCAGCTCTCTGCCGAAGGGCACAACCCTGTCTGATGACCTCAATGCTTATCACCTCTTGGCATCTGGCAATGCCACTCCTCTACCTTTCTTAGAATTTCCTGATTTTTCTAGCTTCCCAAAGGTCAGTAATAACAGTGATGATGACAATGACAACAACGACAATGAAGACAGCTACCAAGTATGCAGGGGTTACCCATGTCAAACCCTGAGCTGGGTATCACATTGAAAAAACTCCATATGTCCCTGCCTGTACTCCTCACAAGTGTAAAAGGTAGGTCTCACGTTCCCAATCTCCACCTGAGGAGCTGAGGCTCAGGAGCGTGTGGAGGCTGCACCAAGTGCGGGTGGGCCAGCGCACAGGCTGCCCCAGGGCAGCACCCGCGGGAGGCCCGGGAAGCACTGCTTTTGATACTGCACACAGCACTTCCCAGCACTGTGCCACAACTGGTCACACTGTACCCGAGAGAGCAAACCCCTGCCTGTGGGGAAGCCGGAGCCCCCAACCACTCAAGCCTGTTCTACGAGTGTTCAGGGCACCACACCAATCATTATTTTCGAAGTGTGTCATTCTGTGAAGAAGGTCATGAAACTCACTCTTCAGAACAGCCTGTCTCTCAATACCCAGGTTGTCAGGTGGTTCTTTTCCTCCTCCCCCAGCATCAGGACAAACTCTTCACACAATGATGAGCCCTCAGTTTCTGAAGCTTCCCCCATACAGGAAACGAGACAGAAGGCAACCATCCTCCAGAGAGAGAACCTGACATCTGGTGAACACTTACTAGATGCCAGGCATGAGAATCCTGTGAGGGAGGTGGTGGTAACTCCATGTGACAGAAGAGCAAAAGGAGGTTCAGAGAGGTAAACAACTTTCCCTCGGTCACACAGCTAACAAAAGGAGGAGCTAGGAGTCAAATCCAGTGTGTCTGCCGCCAAAGGTGATGTTCTGCCCACTACCCCACACTACCAAATAACCCAAAGAATCTCTCCTGCATAGTCCTTCAGTGACACCTATTCCTAGAAAGGAAGGCCGGGACGAAGCAGGAGCTTGGAGGCTCCCCGCCACACACCAGTCCAAAGCTACAGAAGACAGCAATATCCAGGATCCAGAGGATCATTGTAAAGCCAGAAAACAAGACAAACAAAAACACTTCACACAGTTAAAGGCCAGAAGTATAAAACCAGTCATAAGTAAAAGTTGCAGTTATCATTCTAGCATCAATAAGAGAGCCACAACCCGCTGCCCTTCACTGTGCCAAACTGGCTCAGATTCAATAGTCCCAGGCAAGGGAATGCCCCACCCAGGCAGATGCTCAGGCTACAACCAGGAGACGCGCCTCAGGGGGTTTGAATGTGGGTGTGGGGAAGGCCACTTGCGGGAGGCCCCAGGAAGACTCTGGAGGGAGTCCTGGAACGGGAGGGGGAAGAGGAATGGAAGACGGTTCTTAATACGAAACAATAAATATATGCATTATCTTGTTGCCCCTCTTGAATCAACAGCAATGTGACAGTAAAAGATTAAAAAGACACAAACCCACAAGGGCAAAGAGAAAAGGAGAACAAGTAACAGCAGAATAGAAAAGTGACTAACATTGCGGAAGTCGAAAAGCAGATGGATGCGGCCATGGTAACTGAGCTAGTAACTGAGAAAAAGCAGAAGCCCAAGCCAGCAGGAGGGAAAGCCAATACAGAACAAGCCAATTTTCTATGCAGAACACAGAAGGGTTCAGGAACTAGTCACTAGTTTCCCAGAAGGTGGGTGGTGGCGCAGGATCACAGACAGATGGGCTGGCAGAGTATTTGTATGAGGGGCAGGGTCAGAACATGTCTCTCTAGCATGCTCTGGCACGCCTCCTAGCAGCCAGGCATGCCTCCTCCCACCTGCCAGAAAGCTGGAGGCTTATCTTCCAGACTCTAAACAGGAGGGTGGTACTTAACGGACCTCAGGCAGAGCTGAGGGCAAAAACGAGACTACAAATGAAGATGGAGGAGACCCTCTGCCCCGTCCCCAGCCACACATGCCGGGAGCCAGGGGCCAGCAGATACCTCTCTGGAGAAACTGTCCAGCCCAAGAGAAAGGACCTAGAGATACTGGCATCTGGCAACCTCTTGACAAAATAGCCAGATCCCTGTCTGACCACACTGTGGTGAGGTCCACAGGCCGGCAAACCCGCTAAGCAATACAGAAAGGCCCATCATATTTTCAGTGACCAACTCACAAGAAAATATAGCAAGGATTACCAAAAATCAGAAGACGGGCTCTAAAGACAGAGGTGGAACAATCAAAACAAAAAAAACGGAAGAAAAGAGACAGTGTGGGGCACAGAAGAAAGCTTCAAGGCTTCAAGTGCCTCAGAGAAGACACCGTGCTCACGAAACAAGAAGAGTTAGCAATTAAGAACTCTTGGAAATTAACAAAAGCTTCACTAAAAGGACTGGAAGACAAAGGGATAAAAATATAGGAGAAAAAAGATGAGAAAATTAGAAAGCTGTTCAGAACATCTAACATCCGACAAGCAGAGATTCAAAAGAGAGAGCAGAGAAAACAGAGACGATGAGGAACAAAGGAAAAACAAAGAAATTCTCAGAATTGAAGAGCACGAGTTTCCAGATTGAAAGGGTCCACTGAGTGCCCATTACAATGAAACAAAAAAGACACCATTTTGACAGTGAAAAAAAGATACACTGTTTTGAAATTTCCAAAAACAAAAAAAGATCCTCAAAACTTCCTGAGAGAAGGAAAACACACGACCAGCATGACCACAGACCACGTCCAGAGAGGAATCAGAAAGGCATCAGACTTCCAAGCAGCTGCACTGGAAGCCCCGAGAAAACTGAGCCCTGCCTTTAACATGCCAAGGTCCAGCCTGATCAAGCATGAGGTTGAACAAACACATCTGCAAGCAAAGTCTTCAAAAATTTTCCTCCCACAGACCTTCTACCAGGAGTCTAGTGGAGGACGTGCTCCATCAAAATGAGTGACCGAGAAAGAGACCTGAGACACGGAAACAGGGCCCCCGACACAGGGAAGAAACACAGGGATTCACAGGGTGATGTCCGAGGGAAAGCAAAGGCAACAGCTGGGCAGGATCCTAAGTCCTAGAGAGCAAGCAGGCCAGAGCAGAGCAGGAGGCGGAAGCACTAGTGGAGATACGTGCTGGGGGGGATCCCACCAGGGAAAGAAAGAGAAAAGGAATTGAGAGGTTACCTGACGGGTCTGACCGTACTGAGACTTTATGGTGCAGGAAGAGTCTGAAGAGGAGTAATCATGAGTGCATAGAAAACCCAGCAAAAGCACTGACAAGGCAATTATTAACTCCAGGAAAAACAAACGTTTACAGAGAAGAAAATGTAATCATACTACCCTACAGGCCTTGGCTTGAAGAATATACAGTCAAAATAATGTAACACTGAATACTAACTTAACCCCAAACAGCCTGGGAGGATGGGGGGAGAGGGGTGGGAAGCGGTGTATGTAAGAGAGCTAAATCCTCAACTACTGGGGTAGAAAGTTAACAGGCAATTTCTACAATTAGTCAAGAAGTTGCTATATAAGTTATTACTTAGAAATACGAAGGTAACAGAGAAAAAGTTGGAAGTGGCTACATTTGGGGAAGAGGAATTTGTGGGTTCCTGTTCAAGGAATTGCTGTTTCTCATAGTAATCTGCTACTTTGATAAAAAATAAAATATTTCCTAAATTAAAAAACATACAATTTTAGAAACCTGAGAAACACTGAGTCTCAGTTTTCTCATCTATAAATGGGAATAACACAAGGAGCTCGTGAGGCTGAGGTGAGGATTAAATCAAAGCGTGCTAAAGAGAAGCTGGCCTGTACCCATGCCTCCCCTGCATCCCTACCCCACAGGAAGAATTAAGGCCCGTCTCCGCAGAGGAGCTTGCCTTCTGCTACATTCAGAGCGCCTGACGCCTCGCCTCGCTGTAGCAGGGAGCCAAGTCTCTTCTTCCTTACTTGGCAGGGGATTTACAAGAGCCAGGTTTAAACGCAGGTATCTGGGGGGCGGTGCAGGCTGGTGAGGACTCTGGTGTTTCCTGAGAAGCTCTTTCTAGATGCAGGACCATACCTGGGATGCTAGCCCAGCCTGCCTTGCCTTCCTGGCCTCTGGCCCATACAGTCTGACCTCGTCTCCACCCAGTGTTCACTAGGGATGAAATCCAGATGCCAACTCGTGCCTAGCTTTGGAGCCCAGCTCCAAAGCAGCACAACTCTAACCTGCTCCCTGGGCTCAGGGAGACCAGGCTTCCTTTCTATGTGCTCTAACCTCTGACTCAGACCACCCACTCCTCTCTCTCACCTGGTTCCTGCAACTGGGGCCACAGAACCACACCTCTAGATCCTAAGAAGTTCCCAAGGCCTTCGAGAAAAAAGCAGGCACCTTCTGCATCCTCACATGGAGAAGATAAATGGCTTTGGAGGTACTCCAATTTCTCGATTCTTACTTGTTCAGCCGAATGGCATATTCCTTCAGGGCGAACACGTTGTCAGCAAATACAATAATCTTGTCATTTCTCCTTTCATGAAACTTGATCAGAAACTGGCAAGCTCTGAATTTGTTGGGGTTCATGGTGTACAGCAAGATTCGTTTTTTGGTTTTGATTGCCACATACTCCCGGTAAAACTCAGGAGACATCGGGCACCAGACCTGTGATGTAGTGAGAACCAGCACTCAGTTTGCAAGCTTAAACATCACACAATTGGCAACTTTCGAAGACCATTCATTTAGCAGTATTAGCTTTAAAACAAATCAAAAAACCAACGGCATGTGAATTGTCTCAATAAAACTGTAAAAACACAAACAAAAAAACACAAGACCTAAGAGCTAATGCTGAACTAGGACACTCAAATGTTAATCAGTTAACTAAGATTTTTCAACGATATCAATATCTAGAGAATTATTTTCACACCAGCTCCAAGTGAGGGAAACCAGATTCTCCACCAGTGGAGCAGCACCTCCTCCCGTTCAGATCACACCTCCACACACGAGTCAACACACAGCACTGCTACCGAGGCTGCACACAGCGCCGAGCTCTGTCTGCTGAGTGAGCCTCCTCGTAATGACACCCTAGAGTAACAAACACACTAAGCACCCAGATGTTGGTTTTTAAATTACATTCTCTACTAAAAATGCTCCATGCAGAAACAGTTGATTCCAGGGCCAAGGGAGGGAAAGTACCAGAGGAGCCAGAAATATTTTGCTGTGTCAGAAAGCAAGGAAGTACTCAAAAAATGATGGCAACCCATCAAATGGACATAGAAGCCAGCTTGAAGGTAGTCCCACTGGTCACATCTGAGATAATTACAGCATCCAAAGAAGAATGACAGCAACACTCCTGAGGGCCTCCTCTGTGCTAGGCCTGTGCTTGGGCTACTGACAAGCTAAAAGAAGCTCGGGCAAATGTACTTAGGTGCCCTGACTTCTAAAGGTCTCAAGGCTGTGTAGAGACAAGAAGGACCCTCTGGGAACTCTGCGCTGGAACAGGCCACAAGCCTGCACTGACGGGCTCTGAGAGTTTGGTTGTGACCGGTGCCACTTCTGTGTGATCATCACAGACCATTTCTGCACACTGCCACCACTGTAGAGTTAGCTGCCTTCTCTATATGCCAAATTCTGTGCTGAGCTCAAATTCATAGGTTTTTGTTATGTTTTCTAGTTCCCTCTGGGCCATATCCTATTATGACTTTTAGAGTTCCTAGTTCTTTATAGCCAAACCAACTCTTTTTTCCCAGTAATATTTTTAAAATCTTGCATTTCACAGAATATGAAACACAAATGGCCAAAAACATGCAAAAAGATTCTCAATGTCATTAGTAACCAGGACAACACAAAACAAGACCAAAGGAATACAATTTCACACTTATTAGGTTAGCAAAAATCAAAAGAAAGAAGTTCAATATTAGATGTTAGAAGAAATGCGAAGCAACCTCACTCACTCTTGATGAGTGTTAACTGGTACAATCACTTTAGAAGGCAGTCTTCTGCGCCATGACTAGGAAGTGAACATCCACAGAGCCCCTGACCCACAAACGCTCCTTCTAGGTGTACCTGCCAGAGCACTGGCCTTCAAACTGGGATCGCTTTACATCAGGAGTTAAATATTCACACTCATAAACACAGTTTTAGCAAACAATATATACCCTTAATACATACTACACATTCTGGCAGATTCTATCCTATCATGGTCACGACCCACTGAAGTGACATCACCACCTACTATGGGGGTCACAGTCCACAATGTGAACAACACTGCTTTAGACAAACTGACACAGGGCCCCAGGAAACAGGTGCAAAAGGATTGGCAGCAATATTTTCATAATAGTGAAAAAACAAAGCCCCAAATTTATAGAGACAGAAAATAAACCAGTGGCTGCCTAGGGCTGGGAGGAGAAGGGATTCATTACAAATGGGCATTAGGGAACTTTTCAGGGTGGTGGAAACAAACGTTTGAAAACTAGATTGTGGGGAAAGCTGCACAACCCTTTATGTTTAGTAATATCAGAGAAGTCATAAATCACAGTATTTAGTTAAAACAGGCGAATGTTATAGAATGTAAACTATACCCTGATAAAGCTATTAAAAAAAATAACAGCCCATGGGGCTGGCCCCGTGGCCGAGTGGTTAAGTTCGCGCACTCCGCTGCAGGCGACCCAGTGTTTCGTTGGTTCGAATCCTGGGCGCGGACATGGCACTGCTCATCAAAACCACGCTGAGGCAGCGTCCCACATACCACAACTAGAAGGACCCACAACAAAGAATATACAACTATGTACTGGGGGCTTTGGGGAGAAAAAATAAAATAAAATCAAATCTTTAAAAATAAATAAAATAAATAAAATAAAATAAAATAACTTAGCCCAAATGTCTGTCAACATTAGAAAAGATTTTATTTCTCCTGCTGTATAATACTCCATTATACATCAAACTGCGGTATTTTCGTACAATGGAATTCTACAGAGCAATTCAAAGGAATGAACTACAGCTATGCACATAATCAGAAAAACACGGGGGCAGCCCGGTGGCATAGTGGTTAAGTTCACATGCTGCACAGTCCACTTAGGCAGCCTGGGGTTCATGGGTTTGGATCCCAGGCGTGGACCTACACACCGCTCATCAAGCCACACTGTGGCAGTGTCCAACATACAAAAAATAGAAGAGGCCAGCCCAATGGCACAGCAGTTAAGTGCACACATTCCACTTTGGCAACCTGGGGTTTGCCAGTTCAGATCGCGGGTGTGGACATGGCACCACTCGGCAAAGCCATGCTGTGGTAGGCGTCCCACATATAAAGTAGAGGAAGATGGGCACGGATGTTAGCTCACGGCCAGTCTTCCTCAGCAAAATGAGGAGGACTGGCAGCAGTTAGCTTAGGGCTACTCTTCCAAACAAAAAAAAAAAAAATAGAGGAAGAAGCACAATTGTGAGCTCAGTGACAATCTTCATCAAGCAAAAAGAGGAAGACTGGCAGCAAACGTTAGCTCAGGGCTAATCTCCCTCATCAAAAAAAAAATAAAATACATTAGGCAAGGAATAGAAATACTGACCAAAAGACAGAAGTCATACGAGAACATATATAACCTGATTCTATTTACATATATATAAAGAAAAAAAGGCAAAGCTAAACGACATATGTTTAGGGAACTATAAATAGGAAGTAAAATAACAGAGAAAAGAAGAGAATGACAAACCTAAGTCCAAGATGGTGGTTAGCCTGGCAGGGGCTGGGGGTGGAGCCCGAGGGCCTGAGGCCGCACAGGCTCTGCAGTGCCCTTTCAAAAGATGGGGGTGATGATGAAGATGCAACTAAGGGGTAAGGAAGCTTTTTAACAGAGCAAGTCTACCTGCACAGGTTCCCCACACTCACCTTTACCCAAGTGAACCCTTTCTGCCCTTTCAGGACAAAGGCCACCCTAATCTAGCCACTGAGTGACAGTCATTTTATGGCGCCAAAAAGGATTTTTGTTGTTTCTTCTGAGAAGACTTACCTTGAACATGTATCTTTAATACATACCTGTGCAGGTATCCGTTACAGAACAGCAGTGGGAAAATGCATTCTTAGAAATAAAATCATCAAGCCCACAGGTGCCTTCTTGGGGCATCAAAACCAACAGGCTTCGGCACTGGGGGTGGCCTGGGTGACTGCCCACACAGATATACTCAAGAATCCCTCAGGGGTGAGGGTGGGCAGGAGCACCCTGAGGTGCTCACTCCCAGAAAGGAGGAAGAGCATGGGCTTTGAAGCCCAGCCAGCCTGAATTAGGATCATGACTTTACCACTCGCCAACTGCGTGCCCTGAGCAAAAGATTCTGTCTCACCGTCCAGGAAGTGGTAGAACACTGCCCACCTCAGCGGGGGACTGAGGGTACTGCATGAGGGGGCAGCACGTGTGCTCAGGTCTTGACCTGTCCATCTGCCCATGAGGAATTCACCTGACCCGTTTCCCCTTAACCAGGAAAGAGTCTCTCCCTTGGAGACTGTGCCAGGAAGGGGACAGCTACCTCGGCGCACTGGACTTTGGCGATGTAGCCGTTGTTCTGCAGCTCCATCCAGTTGGCTTCATAGAGCTTAGGCCCAATCAGAAAATTTAAGTCAACAATTTTGTCATCTTCCCGCACGAGGGTTGCGGTCAAACCCAGCTTGCAGTGGGCCTGCACGATGGTGAGCACCCGTCGGAACATCTTGGCTGGGGAAACAATCAGTGCATTCACATTGTCACTTTTTTAAATGCTCAAGTACCACACACAGCCTGTGATCTAACACCGGCCCATGACACTACATGGGCTACCCCATGGGGTCTCCAAATCACGGGAACCTGGCTCCAGAGAAGAATGACTAGGCGAGAACACTTCATCATCACTTTTAGACCTGTTCAAAAGAAGGACGAAAAGGAGGACAAGAGGGGGAGATGGCTTTAAGGAAGCTCCAAGTTAGCGAACCCCAGCATTCTCCTCATAACAGCTAAGCTATCAGCTGGAGCACAAATGGTAATTTGAAATATGATCTACAACACTTAAAATGCCACTGAGCTCTAAATTACACAAGGAATTTGCTCCCCCTGAGACTCGTACCCAGGTTACCAGCAAGATGGTTGGGTATCTGGGGGATCAGAGGAACAAAGGAGCCAGATCTGCTCAGCTTCCCACCATCTTCCCAGAAACCAAGGAGAAAAGGGGGAGAGGAACCCCCAGACACCCCTGCCCACCTCAGCAAACTGCCTCCCAAACTCTCCCAACTGGATTCATTCTCATCAACCAGCCACTTTGTCTTCCCTTCTTTTGAATGTTATAATTCCTTCTGATTTACTGAACTAAACAAACTTATAAAAGGGTATGAGCTATTCATTTTAAAAGACTCAATGTGAGTTTCCATGGCTTACTTTTTAAAAATTCTAATACTCTGAAGGAAGGTTAAAATGTCTGAATCATGCTTATCTTATAACCCAATTAAAGGTAAGGTTAATGATACTTCAGAGAGAGACATAATCTGAGGAAAGAGATCAGACTGAACCAAAACACAAATGAAAAACATAAGAACAGTAAAATAACAGAGGGTTGTCGAACCCCAAGTAAATGTCCGGACCTTACGGAGTTTCACATACTGAAGCCTAACATGGTTTGCACATACACTTGGAAAACAAACAAACAAAAAACTGGTATCAGGGTTGTCTCCAGACTGCGCCAGCTCCAAAAAAGGGTGGCCAAGGACCTAGACCAGGATCCCCATGTCGGAAGGACATGGCAGCCAAAGCAATGGAGCTATCAACCCAATGTGGGCCCCAGGGAGCCAGCACTGCGGACGGCCCAGGGATTCCATCAACACAAGGGAAGCATGAGTCAGGACCCCACCTGGACACTGCAGCCAGAAACAAGTCTTCCCTGTGGCTTCTGCCCTGCAAACCAGTCACATCCAGCTATGACATTCTCTCACTGCCATCCATAATGGCTGTCACAGGGGAAGAACTCACATGCAATGAAGCGCACGGCTCCATAAACTTTTACACAGGTACGTACCTGTGAAACCCCTCAGGTCAGGATACAAGTGTTCTCAGCACCCAGAAGTCTCTCCTCTGACCCCTCCAGTCAATACCAGCACTGTCCCTCAAGGGAGCCACGACTCTGACTTCGGTCATCAGAGAGGAGGTCTGTCTCCTTTTTGAACTTCATATAAATGGAATCAAGGTACAGACTTTTTGCGTCTGGCTTGCATCACTGGATGTGATGTCACAGTTGTCACTTGACATTGATCTCTGTGATTCTTTGACTCTCTGTCCCTCCCACTTTGTCTCCAGTGCCAAGCACAGTGCATAGTACTTAATGGGTTCTCAACAAATACTCGTTAAAATAATGAAACTGGCACCGTGCCTTGTATGCAGTAAGCACTTAATATACACAAGTACTGTAATAAGAATATCTTATAATATAATGACCTAGTAAGGCTCCTTTTGGAAGATCTATAAAAGAACACAGCAATCTTCAGCATATGGGATAAAGCTCAAAGATTTACCATTCTATCTAATGCAACATGGTAAATGTTTAACAGTCAAAAAACTTACTCTGATTTGCTAGAATTCCCTTATTTAACATTTGTTCTCTGGCCCAGTGAGCATGGCCAGGCCATGAGGCTTACAAGGACTGAACTCAAAATCCCTTAGAGCTGTTTGATTTCACTCTTGTACCCAGCCACAGACAAAGTGATCCTGTGAACAGAGGAGACAGACAAATGGACACACACGGTGGGTGTGAACTGTGTGGGGTACGCTTCTACATCCCCATCACCAGACAACCAATCCTAAGCCTGGCTGCCATGCTCTGGGACCTGGGAACAGAAACAGACACTAGACACAGACTCAGGCAGAAAGCCTCAAGCCTTCCCAAGCTTCAAACACAGCCTCCGACTAAACTGCTGTAAAGCAATTCCAAACTCATTTGTAGGAAATGATTCTCTGTATCAGCAATTTCTAATCCAAGCAGACCCAGTAAAACTGACTCTCTTCGGGGGGAAGGGGGGATTGGTTCTATAAATTTTAACACATTTATAAATTTGTGTAACCACCACCATAATCAGGACATAGACCAATCCATCACCCCAAAAAACTCCTCTGTGCTCTCCCTTTATAGTCACCCTCACCCCTGGCACCTACTGATCTGTTCTCCATCACTGTGGTTTTGTCTTTCCAAGAAGGCCTGGCAAAGGCAACATTCACTACGTAATCTTTTGAGAGGGCTGCTTTCACTCAGCACACTGCCTCTGAGACTCATCCCAGTTGCTGCAGCAACAGTGTGTTCCCGCTCACTGAGTAGTGCTCCAATGGATGATGGACCAGTCCATCCAGCACCCACTGACAGGCAGTGCAGATGTGTCCAGGTCTTGGAGATTATGACTAGAGCTGCTACAAATATTCATGTACAGGTTTCCATGTGAACCTAAGTCTGCCTTTCTCTAGGATAGATGCCCAAGGGTGGGACTGCTGGATCATATGGTAATTTTCGAATAAACTGCCCCACTTTTTCAGAGACACTTATATCTCGCAATTCCTCTGGCAACACATGACAGTTCCAGCTGCTCTGCACTCTGGTCAGTACTTGGTATTGTCAATATTTTTTATTTTAGCCACTCTAACAGGTGTGTAGTGGAATCTCATCGTGGTTTTAATTTGCATTTCCTGAGGGCTAATGATGCTAAACACCATTTCAAATGCTTCTTGGCATCTGTATATTCTCTTTGGTGAAATGTCCATTCACATCTTTTGCCCATTTTCTAACATTTTTGCCATTGCCTGAATGTCTAACAAGCAATCAAATTAACACGTCAAAAGCCTAATTCCTGATCATCACTCCACAAACCTGCTCCTTCTATAGTTTCCCATCTCAATTAACGTCCACCCCATCCTTCCAATCGTTCAAGCCAAAAACCTGATAGTTGGCCTTGATTTCTCTCTCTCTGATCCCCACATACAGCCTGTCAGCCTAACCTCACAACACACCAGAACTAGGTTACCTTCATTCCTACCAGTTCAAGCCTCTTATTGGGATCCGCAAACAAAACCATCTGGCTGCTTCTACCCTTGCTTCCTTCAGTCTATTCCCAGCACAGCAGCCAGGGTGATCTTTTTATAGTGTTAAATCAGATCATGTCACATCTGCTCATCCCTCCAATGGCTTCCCACTGAGTGCCCTCAGAGTCCTACAGGAGGTGCCCCACCACTCTACCTGCCTGCCCCTCTCCGACCTCAGCACTGACTGCTCTCCTCCACAGCCCCCTCTGGCCATGAGGCCACCTTGCTGTTGTCGGACTCTGCCAAATACCCTCCCGCCTCAGGACTAGCACCCAAGACCCCAGATCCCTACCTGGCTTGCTGTGAACATTTCTAGGTATCTTCAGGCATCCAGAGGTGTGGAGGAGCTCTCATTACACGGAAAAAAACAGATGCTAGGGCCATTTTGACTACGCTATGTGAAAATGCCTCTGATTTCATTTCATTCAGAGTAATCTCTAATTTACACTTCTTAATTTATCAGGGAGCTCCCTTAATTTGTTTTATCAAGAAAGGTTTGCCTGGAATACTACTTAGCAATAAAAGGAACACACTATCAATACATGTTACAACATGGATGAACAAATATGCAAAGTGAAAGACGCCAGGTACAAGAAAATACGTATTATATCATTCTGTTAATATATTTCCACAAAAGGCAAGTCTATAGAGACAGAAAGCAATTCAGTGGTTGTCTGTGGCTAGCGATGAAAATACTGACTGTAAATGAGTATAAGGGAGATGTTTTAAAACTGGATCATGCTGATGGTTGTAAAACTCCATAAATTTACTAAAAATCTTGAATTGTATACCTAAAATGGGTGGATTTTATAGTATATAAATTATACCTATATAGCCGTTTAAACAAAGGATTGCCTGCAACATATGGAGAAGTACAGCTTTGATAACATATTAGGGATCGATACTTTAGCCTAAAACAAACACTACCACTGCAAGGACTTTTGGGAGTATTCCTAGCTCTAGTTTTCACAGAACTATAAAAAAACGAGTGAAGGGTAAGTTGAGCTGCAACAAGATGCAGGTAGAAATACCATTTTCTAAATGCCTACTCCAGGCCAGTGATTAAGGAAGCTGTGAATGCCTGCACCCATCCACCACCTGCCCTCACCAACTCCACCCCTCCATATGCTTAGCACTTATTTAAAAGCTTGACCCAGGAAGTCTTTCTACCAAGATGGGTGTGCTACACAGCAGTCTCTCCCTCAACCCAACAACTGGAAATCATTTTCTGTCCACAGTGAGTGGGCAGCTCAGCTCTCAGCCTGCATACCTGGTATGGTGTGCACTTCGTCCAAGATCATGAGGCCCCACTCCTGAGTTTTGAGCCACTCCATGACTCGCTCAGCCTCCCAGGACCTTTTGGTGGTGTGGCCCAGCATGGAATAGGTGCTAATGGCAATGGAGCAGCCTATAGGCTTGTCCTTGGCGTCAGAGGTGAAGCGGCAGATCTGGCTGTCATCGATGGTAGACCACATCTTGAACTGGGCTTTCCACTGCTCCACAGACACAGCTGAGTTGCCCAGCACCAGGCAGCGTTTTCTGACAGTGCATGCAGCTGTCACACCAACAAGAGACTTCCCCGCACCTACAAGAAATCAAAGAGCGTCCTACCCTAGGCCAGGTTGAAATGAAGGATAGGGACAGACAGAATGACTCATCAGCACGCAAATCTAGGCAAATTATCTGTAACAATCCTCAGCTGACAGTGTGAGGCACTTAATGCTCCAGAGCTTCTGTTTTCTTCTTTACAAAATGGAGATGCCCAATTCACACATAAATGTGAGAAATTAAGAGACAAGTGCCAAGCCCTACTGTAACATGTTACATGCATCTTGTTTAAATGCTGAAGACTCAAAACAAACCAGAGATAAGAGACATTCTATCGCTGTTTTAAACAGGAGAAAACTAAAGCCGAGGTGTAACTTGCCCAAGGCCATGGGAAAGCAGCACTGCTGGGCACTGCCGGGTACGGTGTGCACATCCGGCATGAAGGAAGGACTCAGCAACAGACGGCTGATTACACAACAAACTGCGCTGAGAACTCCGGAACGTACACTACCAGCAGACAGAAAAGGAGAAATTCCAGGAGCTCCCAAGTTTACTACCATCCACCATTTGAAGATCAAGATAAAAATCAAGCTGCTCCTGAGGCCGGCCTGGTGGCGCAGTAGTTAAGTTCGCACGTTCCACTTCGGCGGCCCAGGGTTTGCCAGTCGGATCCCGGGTGCGGACATGGCACCGCTTAGCACGCCATGCTGTGGCAGGCGTCTCACATATAAAGTAGAGGAAGACAGGCATGGATGTTAGCTCAGGGCTAATCTTCCTCAAAAAAAAAAAAAAAAAAGATCAAGCTACTCCTCTTTAAACAGCAAGTCTTCCTTTACCGGGAATGTGCACCAAAACCACCCAAGGAGCTTTAAAAAAAAAAACCCTGAAGGCACAGGCCTCTCCCCCAGACATTCTGCCCCTTAAGTTTGGGGTAGGGCCCTCAGGTGAATGTGTTGTGACCACTGGCCAAGGACCTAGGCCAGGACCTGACATGACTTAGGACAAATGATATCAGACAGGTGCCAAGGGGGCTGCTAGTGCCCCTTCTTGGATGTGCACACTGTAGGCTGTCAGGAACAAGCAAAGTTTCTGTGCTAGGTGGCCTCCAAATACACATAACTCATGAAACAGACTGCACCCCAGTATGTAAAATAGCACCCTCCCCCCACATCGTCTAATCCTTTACCTCGCTTTCTTTTTCTTTTCTTTCTTTTTCTTTTCTTAAACTTTCTTTTTTTTACGATTGGCACCTGAGCTAACATCTGTTGCCAATTTTCTTTTTTTTCCCTTCTTCTCCCCAAAGCCCCCCAGTACATGGCTGTATATTCTAGTTGTGGGTCCCTTTGGTTCTGCCATGTGGGATACCACCCGAGCATGGCTTGATAAGTGGTACTAGGTCCCAGCCCAGGATCCAAACCGGCGAAACCCTGGGCCACCGAAGCAGAGTGAGTGAACTTAACCACTCGGCCACAGCCCCCTGCTTTATTTTTCTTCACTGCCCAAGGTTTTATACATTGCTTAGCTGATCTATTTACTATCTCTCTACATCCCACCAGAATGAGCACCATGAAGGCAGGAATGTCATTCTATCCACCATTATATCCCAGTGCTGAGGCCAGAGCTGTGCACACAGCAAGCACTCACGTACAAGTCAAGTCATGGATCAGGGAGTCATCTGACCCTGGCTGATCCCTGGCCAGGTGTGAGGTAGAGAAAGGCACAGAGGGAAAGCGGAAGGCAGCTGGTAGATCCAGACAAAAGAACCTGGCCATCTTCTTCATTCAGGTGTCACATACCACAAGGAAGAACAATGACCCCTGAGCGTGCACGCCCATTCCCAAACATCTTCCGCAAGCTCTTCTCCTGATAAGGTCTAAGGACAGCTGTGGGTTTCAGGTCAATGTTGATATCAGGGTTAACAGAATCATTCCGGAAGTCGTATTCTGCCAACAGAGGGTACTCCAGGTGGATGCAACGTTTCTGGAGTTCCTCAATCATTTCCTGGGGAGTGAGCATGAAGGTGATTTTACAATCTTATTAAGGCCGAAGCATGCTCATAAATAGCACATATTCTAAGGGGCCTAAATGGTCAAAAAAACAAGTTTATCTAGACTTTTGCAATTTCAGATCTTGCCTGATAACAACTGGGTTAAAGCTGGAAAAGCAACTCAAACTAAGGACACACACAAAATTAAATCCCATCAGCCACCAAAAATGCCCCTCAGGCAGCATTTCTCACACCTCCCCAGGAACTTGGGAAGACTCACCCACCAGGCTGAGGAAACAGGACACTCAAATCTAACTCCATCAGGCAGAAAGATGCTATGGCTCAGAGAAGCCGTAAGGGAGACAGCAATTTGGGAAGAGATGGGGATTCCCTTCTCGCACACAGACTACAGAGTCCATGGAAGACTGGACCAGCTTCTTTGCCAGCTCAGAGAAGGAACCAGAAGGAGGTACGTTCACTAACCTGCTTGACTTCAAAAGATACTGTCTGTGTCTCTTCTTCTTCTTCCTCATCTTTGTCCATTTGCTCATAAAAGTCAAACAGGTCTGTGGGGATGTCAGATTTACCCTGTGGATCTGTCACCCGGGAAGTGGAGGGCCCACCGCTGCCTTCAGCAGTCTTAGCAATCTGTAAGAGAAGGGCAGGATCTGGGCTTGTACGCGACATTTAACCCTACTGTTACCAAGCGAGAGCCGAAGCTGCAAAACCTCAGGGCAACTAGGTTGCAAATGCTGGACTAAAGCACGTGAGAGCGCTGAAATGCCAAATGCTCCCACCCCACCAAGGGTGACCCAGGAGCCCACATACGGCAGATTTGCTTGTGAACGTCTCTGTGATGAGCTCAGTAGCCTCCCCCTCGGAGTTCCTCAGCCGGCATTCCCGGATCACTGGATCCTGCAGAAGATGCTGGATGACATCGGGGTGGGAGCTTTCAACAAAGTACCTACAAGAGAGGAGGAAGGAGGTGCCTGCTAACCAGTACACCATTTCCAGAAGGTTCCATTGCTCTTCAATTAGATGATGCAAAAATAGTGGCCTCATGACTCTTTCCATTCTCTTGCTCTCCCACAACTGTTTGCCAAGTCTAAGCTACAAGCTCCTGACCATGATATAACATACGAAAGTTATGAGCGGAACCCCACTTGGAAGTCAAACATGCAGGGGTCTGAGGCCCAGCTCCACTGCTAAGGGAAACACAGTGTCCAGTTAACAAATTTCCAGTTTGGCCACATCACTTCACTTATTCCTTTTATCCTCTTATTCAGGGGAGTAGGTGTTGGTGCAGAACAGACAGGCCACAAATGTTAGCTACTCACCACTTGGTGTGCAGGGGGTAAAAGTGCCTTGGACGGGCCTGCCACAGAATCCCTTACCTGTTGTGCTTGAGGACCAGCTTGACTTTTCCATAGCTGACGGTACACAACTGCAAGTGACAACAGCAAAGAGGCAAAATTAGCAATATGTAGCTCACTCAGCACATGTTCACTCCTGGGCCCATCTTACTACCTACCCACCAAGTGAAGCGTTCATTGTACTTTAGGAAAACCCAACGTGCGAACCTAAAGGGATTAAAGCTTCCTGAATTGAGCTTTTCTATTACCCTCTTCTTTACAAGAGCAAAACCTTCCTCTTGCCTGGCTAATTCTGATGTACATACCACTGCTTACAGTCTTTCTTTTATTTTCCCTTTCCCTTTCTTTTCCATTCCCACAGGCCCCATCCTAACCCAGAGGTTCAGCCTGCCACAGCAGCATGACCACAGCTCCCAGCACAGAGCTGGCACAGAGCACGCGTTCCGGAACTGTTTGCTGCATAAATTAAATGCAAAGCCTCCTAGCCTCCTCACCAATGCTCCTATTTCCCCAACCAGAATGTAAGCTTCTTGATGGTAGAGAATACAACTTAAATCTGCCCGGGGCCCCAACAATCTTTAGGAAGGGATGCAGCAGAGGCTGTGTGGCGGCATGAACACTCACCACTCAGACCTCGGGCTGCTGCCTGCCTCCACTGCTGCCCTTCGGGATCCACCATGGCACCGCACCAACACCTACATTCCTACAGCAGCCGCCAGCCACGACTGAGCACAACAGGGTGCTGATGCGGGCTCATTTCAGCAAGGTGCAGGCCCTTCTCTGAGGCACCCTTCCCCACCACAAGAAGACAGAACTGTCTCCAGGGCTCCTGCCAGCTTCTCTGAGATTGGCTACATTACTGTGCTGGATGCCTATGGCACTCGTCTTCTGCCACTGCAGCCTTGGGAGTCTGAATCCAGCTCCCTTTAGATCAGCAGAGAGCACCGAAAGCCACTGTCCATCTCTTCTGAATGGCATCCACCTGTCCCTCATGGAACCCATGCACTTCAATACCTGAAGTTCTTTTAGACTTTCCCTAACAGAAACTGGTGACTATTTGGTGCAGGTATTCAGCCTTAGATGGAGTTTACTACCCGTATTAGTCTGCTGGGGCTACCACACAGAACAGCATAGACTGGGTGGTTTAATAACAGAAACTTATTTCTAGAAGTCCACAATCAAGATGCCAGGGATTCAGTTTCCTGTGAAGGCTCTCTTCCTGGCTTGCAGAGGGCTACCTTCTTGGTGTGTGCTTACATGACCTCTACCTTGTGCGCGTGTGCAGAAAGCAAGAGAACGCATGTGCCTTCTGGTGTCTCTTCTTATAAGGACACTAATCCTATTGGATCAGGGCCCCACTCTTATGACCGCATTTAACCTGAATTACTTCCCTACTCCAAATACAATCACATTAGGGGTTAGGGCTTCAACATGAATTTTGGAGGGGACCCAAATCAGTCCATAACACCATTCACTTTGTGCTGTATTCCCAAATAACCCTGGCCAGAATGGGCCTAAATTGGTACCCCCGCGTGTTAGTAGCCACTGGCTAAGAGCAGCCTAGCAGAAGTACGGCCTCAGCAAGAACACAAGGCCGGATCCAAAGGAGCAGCAGTTGGGGTAATCTGTTACTGTGCTCCCCACACTAGCTCTGAATGGTATTTTCACGACTGCCACAGATTAACAATGGGTAACACCTGTCTCAGCTACTACCCCATTGACAAGGAGCGCCAAGAGCCAGCCTCAGCCTCCACTTGCCTTAATAAACTGAATAATCCCATCAGGGACTCCCGTCTTGCTGAGCTTCCTGAGGTACTCAGTGATGTCACTGGTTTGCAGTCCCACGCTGACAGCTGCATACAGGGAGTAGGCAGTTAGTTTGTACTCATGCACGTGGGTTGGCCGGCACACTGGCTCTGCAATAGCCACCAGGAAGTCTTGAGCATATTTGTAAACCGGAGAGAAGGCTTCTAAGAAGATGTGGCCATCAGGAGCCTGAGAAACACCAAACAGACACAACAGACAAGGAATCTAATGAGATGCAGAGACTACTGGAGTCTTTCGCATATCATCATCAAGAAGGGATACACTGCCCCAAAAGCGATCTCTAAGGGATCCATCACCAGCGATACTTTTGTAAGCACTTTCAGTCAACTGTGGGGCCTCTTACTCAATCAGATACGAGGAGCAGAGAGAACAGAAGCAAAGGTTTCCAAAGTCGGGGGCTGCTTCCCACTACTCTTCACAGGGAAAGGCCGCCTTACTGGCTCTCCTCAAGTTCCCTTTGGGCTAGATTTCAAATGAATGCGGAACATTAATTACTCCAAATGAGCAAAAAGCTGCCTACCAAATATATAGATGTCTCCGTTAATTTCTAAAAATGGAGCATTAAGATGTTACGTAACAAATGTCATTTATTGGGTAGATAAAATTCCCCAAACTGCGGCAGAACTGGCGAGGGAAGGGGAGTAAAGGGAGGGGTTGGAGACGAAGGCAGCGCGGGTCTAGCCGTGCACGTGCGCCACACCCCTGCTCATTCCCGCCCGCACGGAGGCTCCCGCCCCGGCACGGAGGCGCCCTCCCAGGCAGCTCTGACCGGCGCCACCCCGCATCTCTACATGGGCCCAAACCCTCGCGCCCGGCCTGGCTGAGGGCCTGCTCACCACCCAGAGAGGCCGCGAGCTGTGGTCGTCCTTCAGCGGCATCTGCAGCCTGTAGTCCTTGGCCCCATATTCATCCACTTTGGTGCCGGATTCATCCACCTGCTTCCCGGCCGCCGAGGGCACCGCCTCCTGAGAGTCGTTCCCGGCGGCATCGTCCTCCTCCTCCTCCTCGTCCTCGTAGTGCCGCTTCTTGGACTTCTTCTTATCTGCAGGTGCGGACACAGAGGTGAGCCCGGCAGGAGCCCAGGGTCCCCTCCGCACCGCCCGGCGGCATTCCGGTGGAACCTGGCCGAAGCCGGCTGTCACCAGCGCCGCGCACTCCTCGCCAGGAGCCAGCCGCAGCCGCGGGCGACTCTCCCTCACACCTTCCACCCGGTAGGGCGCGGGGCTGCCCAAGGGTCAGGGATCGCCCCCGCCCCGCGGCCCCGCGGGACACAGGCGTGCAGGCCGCGAGAGCCCGCGGGGTCGCACGCCGCCGAGCAGCGCGGAGCAGCTGCCACAGGACGGCGGGGACGGCGAGCGAGGCAGGCCCGGGCGCGCCCCCGCCGCGGCTCACCGCGCTCCGCCCGGTCTCTCTTGCCCATGGCGGTTCCAGCGTCAGACCCCCGGCGCAGCCCGCCCGTCGCCGCCGCAGCTCTCAGGGAGGCTTCCGCTTCACACCGGAAGCTCTTTCGGCACCTACACAGGAAGTCCCGCCTCTGCGTGCCGTGGGGCGGGGCGGGCGACCGAGCGTGGCGACTGAGCAGGCGGCGTGGTGTGAGCCTGCTGCGGCACCTTTCTCCCACTTCTTTGCTATAATCAGTCAATGAGAGACCGGCTGAGCACCTGTTATCGTCGTCCCAGCAGTGTTTTAGCGGCTGGGATAGGACAGTGAACAAAGTCAAGTGCTTGGCCTCCTGGCTGTTAAATTCTAGTAGAGATGTGAACAGTAAGCAAATGCGGTGTTAAGTGCTCTTAAGGAGAAATCAAACAGTCCGCAGTGACAGGCAGTGCCATTCTAAATGGAGTGGTCCCAGAATACCTGTGAAGTGGTGTTATTTGAGCAAAAGACGTGAAGAAAGTGAGACCGTGTCCTATGTGAGAACCAGGGAGGAGCAGTGCGGGCACAGATGTGAGGCCGACACAGGTTTGAGGTCGTCGAAGAGGAAGCTGAGAAGGAGCAGTGTGGCTGGGAGTCGTGGGGGAGAGAACATAGGACAGTACGTGCAGTGTTGTGGTTCTTAAAGTGGGGTCCCCTGGCTACGTCGACGTCATGTGGAAACTGGTTAAAACTGATTAGAAAGGCGCAAATGCAGAGTATCTGCCCCAGAAGATTCTGATGCTCAAGTTTGAGAACCACTGATGTGGAGTCTTGCAGGCCATTGCAAAAACTTTGGATTTTATTATGAAATGGGAACCTACTGGAGAGGTTGGAGCAGAGAAACGGTAATCTGATTTAGTATTAAAGGATCGCTCTACAGTGGCTGCTGTGTTGAAGATAGACTTTACAAGGTCAAGGGCAGCTAATCCTGCTCTCCAGTTGAGAAATTGCTAGCTCCACCAGGGTAGTAGGGCAAAGGTGATGAACGGTGATTCCATTCTGAATTTATTTTGAAGACAGAGCAGCATTTGCTGACTGGCTAGATATGGAAGTGAGAGAGAGGACTAATGGATAATTCCAAGATTTTTGGCCTGAGTAACTGCAGAAATGCTGTACCTTAGCGAAGGTTCAGATCAAACGGTGTTTGGGACTTACTGAATGTGAGTGGCTGTGTTAGTCAGCTGGAGTGCCAAAACAGACTGTGTGACTGTAACAACAGAAATTTATTTTCTCACAGCTCTCACTGCCAGGAAGCTGGAATCCCAAGATCAAGGTCCTTCTCTCTTCCTGGCCTCAGTTGGCCACCTTCTTGCCTTCTTGCTGTGTCCTCACAGGGGAGTTAAAGGAAGGGCAAGCTCTCTGGTGTCTGTTCCTCTTTACATGAGGGCACCAGCTTTGGCAGATTAGGGCCCCACCCTTAGGACCTCGTTTAACCTTTACCACCTCCTCACAGGCTCTGTCTCCAAGTAGTCACATTGAGGCTTAGAGCCTTAACATGAGTTTGGGGGAGGAGGCAATTCTGTATAGAAGTGGCCTATTAGACAATTAAATGAAGTGTCAGGAAGGCAGTTGGATGACAGTCTAAAGTTCAGGGACCTATAAATATAAATTTGGGAATTGTCAGCATATTGGTGGTACTGAAGCTACGGAACTGAGTGGAACCTAGGGTTCCCATGGAACCTAGGGAATGAATGTAGGTAAAGAAAAAGTCTACAACATTTCACAGTGAAGAGGCTGGAAGATGAAGAACTGGCAACACCAGCTGAGGAGCAGTCAGCGAGAGAGGAAAATCAGGAGTCCTGGAAGGCCTGCTTTTATTTCATTTCATTTCAGGGTGGAGGAAGTGATCAGCTGTGTTAGATGCTGCTGATCAGCTGAGCAAATTGAGGACTGAGACTCAGCCACAGGCAATGCAGAGATCAGTTCTCAGCTAAATGGGCTTCAGTAAGTTGAAGGTTTGTTGGCCCCTGCTGTAAATGAATTTCACTTACTCAAGAAGTGGAGGAACCATACCTTTAAAACTGGCTTTTGCATTTTTATATTTTCCCTCTGATTAAGGCAATACATGGCCGTGTAAAAATCTTGGAAAACAGAGAAGAGCATAGTGAAGGCTATTTAAATCATACATAACACCATCCCTAGCTACCCACATTTTGGTTTATTTTCTTCCAGGCTTCTTTTTCTGTGAGTCGCTGTTTTTACACCATGAAGATGTTACTTGGAGGTATGATTTTATATCCTCATGACATAAGCTTTATTCACCCCTCATTACAATGAGTGTTTATTGACTATTTAATTTTCCATTGTATGGCAATATTATAATTTATTTAACCAAACCCTAATTTGGGGGCATTAGGATATTTCCAGTTTATCCTATTATAAATAGCTTTGTGATGAATATCATTGGATATAAATATTTAACTGCATCTTGGATTGTTTTCTTTTTTTTTTTTTTAAAGATTTTATTTTTCCTTTTTCTCCCCAAAGCCCCCCAGTATATAGTTGCATATTTTTAGCTGTGGGTCCTTCTAGTTGTGGCATGTGGGACACTGTCTCAGCATGGCCTGACAAGCGGTGCCATGTCCGTGCTCAGGATTCAAACCGGTGTGCTCAAACTTAACTACTCGGCCATGGGGCCAGCCCCTGGATTGTTTTCTTAAGGCAAATTCTGAGAAGTAGAAATACTGGATTAAACATATGGCCTTTTTTTAAAGCTCTTTCTGCCAAATCTGGTTAATTTTACTGAAGGAGATGATGAGGAAGAATGGCTAATCTAACATTTTCATAATTAAGAAAATATTTTGTGAATATTTGACAAGAAACTTCAATGGGGAAAGGAGGGCTCTTTAATAAATAGTGTTGGGAAAACTGGATAACCACATGCAGAAAAATGAAATTGGACCCCTAACACCACTCACAAAAATTAACTTGAAATCGATTAAAGACTTAAATATAAGACCTGAAATCATATAACTCCTGGGGAAAAAAAAAAACAGAGAAATAGCTCCTTGACATTGGTCTTGGCAATGATTTTTAAGATATGACACCAAAAGCACAAGCAACAAAGGCAAAAATGAATAAGTGGGACTACAGCAAACTAAAAAATTTCTGCACAGCAAAGGAAATAATCAACAAAATGAAAAGGCAACCTATGGAATGGGAAAAAATATTTGCAAACCATATGTCTGATAAGGGGTTCATATCCAAATTATATAAAGACCGCATACAAGTCATTACAAAAAAAAAATCCA
The DNA here is from genome assembly GCF_041296265.1 of Equus caballus. NCBI lineage: Eukaryota > Metazoa > Chordata > Mammalia > Perissodactyla > Equidae > Equus > Equus caballus. The sequence goes on along the minus strand of NC_091701.1, from coordinate 4,239,272 downwards.
ATTTAAAAATGGGCAGAAGAACTGAATAGACATTTTTCCAGAGAAGAAATACAAATGCACAACAGGTACATGAAAGGATACTCACCATCAGGGAAATGCACATCAAGACCACAGTGAGATATTACCTCACACCTGTTACAATGGCTGTCATCAAAAAGACAAGAGATAACAAGTGTTGGCAAGAATGTGGAGAAAAGGGAACCCTGGTGAACTGTTGGTGGGAATGTAAATTGGTACAGTCACTACAGAAAACAGTATGGAGGTTCCTCAAAAAATTAATATGGGGGCTGGCCCAGTGTCGTAGTGGTTGAGTTCGTGTGCTCTGCTTTGGTGGCCCGGGGTTTGCAGGTTCAGATCCTGGGCATGGACCTACACACATCAAGCTATGCTGTGGCGGCATCCCACGTACAAAATAGAGGAAGATTGGCATGGGTGTTAGCTCAGGAACAGTCTTCCTCAAGCAAAAAGAGGAAGATTGGCAACAGATGTTAGCTCAGGGCCAATCTTCCTGACCTCCCCCAAAAAATAATAAAATAAAATAAATAAAAATAGAGCTACCATATGATCCAGCTGTCCCACTTCTGGGTATATTTCCAAAGGAAATGAAAATAGGATCTTGAAGAATTATCTGCACTCTCATGTTTATTGCAGCATTATTCACGATAGTCAAGGTATGGAAACAACCTGAGTGCCTGTCAGGGAATGGATGGATAAAGAAGATATGGGATATATATACAATGGAATATTATTCACTCATGAGAAGTAGGGAAATCCTGCCATTTGCCACAGTATGGATGGACTTTGAGGGCATTATGCTAAGTGAAATAGTTCAGAAGGAGAAAGACAAATACTGTATGATCTCATTTATATGTAGAATCTAAAAAAATCTGGACTCATAAAAACATAGAGTGGTGGTTACCAGGGGCTGGGAGGGTGGGGGAAATGGGGAGATGTTGGTCAAAGAGTAACACTTCCAGTTAGAAGATGAATAAGCTCTGGGGATCTAACGTACAAGATGGCGATTACAGTTAATAATACTGTATTACATCCTTGAAAGTTGCTAAGAGAGTAGATCTTAATGTTCTCACCACAAAAAAAGGAAATGGTAATTATGTGACATGATGGATATTGCTATGGTGGTAATCATTTTCCAGTATATGTGTATCAAATTAATACGTTGTACACCTCAAACTTGCACAGTGTTATATGTCAATTATATCTCAATAAAGCTGGGAAAAAATTCTGTACTAAGCAAAAACACCCATATTTATTATAAAAGTTTAAAAATTATAGATAAGCAAAAATAATAGCCACTCAAATATTTGTTTCTCTTTTTAAACGAAAAGTGGGATCATACTATGCATCTCATGTAACTTGCTTTCTTTCAGTCGGTAATACATGGTGAAGAGGTCTATTCTATGGATATACCAAATTTATTTGCTCAGTCCCTGTGATGGTTAACTTTATATGTCAAATTGGCTAGGCTGTGGTGTCCAGTTGTTTCATCAAACACCAGTCTAGATGTTGCTGTTAAGGTACTTTTAAGATATAATTAACGTTTACAATGAGTAGAAGTTGAGTAAAGCAGAACATCCTCAATAATGTGGGTGGGCCTCATCCAATCGGTTGGAAGCCTAAAGAGCAAAGACAGGTTTCCCAAAGAAAAAGGAATTCTGCCTCCAGAATGCAACACGGAAGTTCTGCCTCTCTGGAGAACCCTGACTAACACAGACTTCCCCTTTGGTAAGGGGAAGTGGGGTGCCACTGTAACAAATACCTAAAAATGTGGAAGTGGCTTTGGAACTGGGTAATAGTTAGAGCTGGAAGAACTCTGAGATGTATAATAGAAAAAGCCTCAACTGCCTTGAAGAGACTGTCGGTAGAAACATGGACATTAAAGGTGATTCTGCTGAGCACTCAGATGGAAATAAGGAATATGTTATTGGAAACTAGAGAAAAAGTGATCCTTGCTATAACGTGGCAGAGAACTTGTCTGAATTGTGTTCTGTTGGGTGGAAAGTAGAACTTGAAAGCAATGAACTTGGATATTTAGCTGAGAAGATTTCTAAGGAAAGGTTGAAGGTGTGGCCTGCTTTCTCCTTGCTGCTAAAAGTAAAAGGTGAGAGTAAAGAGATAAACAAAAGAAGGAATTGTTCAGAAAAAACAAACCAGAAGGTGAAGATTTGGAAAATTCTCAGCCTACCCATATTGCCAATAACGAGAAAGTATGCTCTGGAGAAAAGACAAAGGGTACGGCTGGACAACAGCGTGAAAACAAATTAGGCTTATGATTGTGGATCCAATCAGTCATCTCAGCGGCAAGCTTTCCAGCTTGGAAGGGGACAGGGATGGGATGAAATGAGGGCAGGCTGTTGGCCTCCTGGGATTGTACAGGCAGGAAAAGGACTGAAGAGCTATTCAGCTGCAAACGTGTTCTCTTTAAAGACAAGACAAGACTGACTTGAGGGCAGCTGAGAGGCCCGCAGGGCTTCTGCTGACACCACAAGCCCAGAAGGGACAGGCTTAGGGTGCAGGTCTGCTGACTCCTTCGGCCACCTCCTTGGTTCTGAGGGGGTAGTGCCACTGTCCCACTGAGTTTCTCAGGACAGAGCATGGAGCCAATGAGAATTATTCTCAAATCTTAAAATCTAATGGAATTTGCCCTGCCAGTTTGTCTTGCTTGCGATCCGTGCCCTTTTTTTCCTTCTAATTTCTCCATTCTGGAAAGGAAATGTCTATCCTCTGCTTGTCCCACCATTGCACTTTGGGAGCAGTAAACTAGTCTGGTTTCACAGGTTCATAGATGGGAAGGAATTTTGCTCCGATATGAATTATATTCCAAGTCTTACCCATAATTGATTTGCATGATTTAGATGATGAGAGTTGAGTTGATAATGCTTAGATGAGATATTAGAATTGATGCTGGAATGATTAAGACTTTGGGGGATGTTGGGATGGCATAAATGGATTTTGCGTGCAAGAAGGAGATGAAATTTTAGGGGCCATAGGGCAGACTGTAATGGGTTTGTGTTCCCCCCAAAAGATATTTTTAAGTCTAAACCTCCAATACCTCAGAATGTTACCTTAATTGGAAATAGGGTCTTTACAGAAGTAATCAAGTAAAAATGAGGCCATCACTGTGGGCCCTAATCCAATATGACTGGTGTCTTGATAAAAAAGGGAAACACACACAAATGGACAGACACACACACACAGAGCACCATGTGAAGACAGGAGTCAGGGATTGGAGTTATGTTGCCACAAGCCAAGGAATGCCTGGAGCTACCAGAAGCTAGAAAATAGGCAGGAACTTTTGTTTTTTGGGAGGTTTTGATTACTGTTTCAATCTCTTGTGATTGGTCTATTCAGATTCTTTATTTCTTCTTGATTCAGTTTTGGGAGGTTGTATGGGTTTAAGAATTTATCCATTTCTTCTAGGTTATCCAATTTGTTGGCATGTAGTTTTTCATAGTATTCTCTTATAATCCTTTGTATTTCTGTGTCATCTGTTGTAATTTCTCCTCTTTCACTTTTTTTTTTTTTTTTTGAGGAAGATTAGCCCTGAGCTAACATCTGCTGCCAATCCTCCTCTTTTTGCTGAGGAAGACTGGCCCTGAGCTAACATCTGTGCCCGTCTTCCTCTACTTTATATGTGGGACGCCTACCACAGCATGCCTTGCCAAGCGGTGCCATGTCCACACCCAGGATCCGAACCGGCAAACCCCAGGCCACTGAAGCAGAACATGCACACTTAACTGCTGCACAACTGGGCTGGCCCCCTCCTCTTTCACTTATTTGAGCCTTCTCTTTTTCTTAGTGAGTCTGGCTAAGGGTTTGTCAATTTTGTTTATCTTCTCAAAGAACTAGCTCTTAGTTTCATTGATCCTTTCTACTGTGTTTTTAGTCTCTATTTCTCCTCTAATTTTTATTATTTCCCTCCTTCTGCTGAGTTTGGGCTTTGTTTGTTCTTCTTTTTCTAGTCCTGTTAGGTGTAGTTTAAATTACTTATTTGAGATTTTTTCTTGTTTGTTGAGGTGGGCCTGTATGGTTATAAATTTCCCTCTTAGTACTGCTTTTGCTGCATCCCATGAGTTGGTACATTGTGTTTTCATTTTTCATTTGTCTCCAGGTATTTTTTGACTTCTCCTTTGTTTTATTCATTGATTCAACAGTTGTTTCATAGCATGTTGTTTGTCTCCACATATTTGTGACTTTCCAAGGTTTTTTCTTGTAGTTGATTCCTAGTTTCATAGCATTGTGCTTGGAAAAGATGCTTGATATGATTTCAATCTTATAAAGAACATGAAATCAACAGTAGAAAGAGATCTATGCACCCCTATGTTCAGTGCAGCATTATTCACAACAGCCAAGATGTGGAAGCAACACAAGTGCATACCAACTGATGAATGGATAAAGATGTGCCATATATATACAATGTACTACTACTCAGCCATAAGAAAAGACAAAATCGTCCTATTTGCAACTACATGGATGGATCTTGAGAGTATTATGTTAAGTGAAATAAGCCAGAGAAAGACAAACACTGTATGATTTCACTCATATGTAGAAGATAAACTCATGGATAAGGACAACAGATTAGTGGTTACCAGAGGGGAAAGGGGTAGGGAAGAGGGTGAAAGGAGTAAAGGGGCACATATGTATAGTGATGGATAAAAACTAAACTATTGGGGGTGTGCAAGATGCAGTCTATAGAGAAACTGGTATACAATAATGTACACCTGAAATTTACACAATGTTATAAACCAATATGACCTCAATAAAATACCAAAAAAAAAAAAAGTGAGGAAGGAGTACCCTACAAGTTTCAGAGGGAACATGGCCCTGCTGACACCTTGATTTCAGACTTCTAGTCTCAGAAGCTGAGACAATATATTTCTGTTGTTATAAGCCACACAGTTTGTGGTACTTTGTTACAATAGCCCCTATTGTTGGACACGCAGAGCCTCCACTTTGGGCTTTTATACATATGTCTTAGCATAGCTGCAATCATTTCCACAGGATTAATTTCTAGGTAGAGAATTGCTGGGTAAGAGGATATATAACTTGCCCTCTACATGAAGGTGTTAATTTAAATGATCTCCAGTCCTGTGGGAGCATCCATTCCTTAAACTCTGACAGCAGGCTTTGTTTTTAATCATTGCTCATTTCTGATTTGCGTAATCAAAGTGTCCAGAAAGATATGCTGGAGCGTGTTGGGTGGGACATTACAGACTTACATCCTGAAAAGATGTAGCTGCAGTGTTTCCAGGTCAGTCTGTTCTTGGTCTCCTAGAAAGTAACTGGCGCAGGCAAAGGAGGGACAGCAGTGAACACGCTGTGTCCAAGAGCAGATCTGGACAAACCAATCACAGTGGAAATAAATATCAGCTTTATTAACACTCAAAGTGCCATTCATTTATATTCATTCCATAGTCCAGAAGGTTACTTAGAGTAAGCCTTTGCACCACAATCTTTCAAAAAAATGAACATGTAGGAAAAAGCAATTTTCGTTGTGCTAATTATTGCAGGCCTTCATGCACAATAAATCTAAACGAAGACGTGTGCCAACAATATACAAATTTCCATATAAACAAATTCATTGATCACTAACAAAATATAAACATGGTTTCTTTCACATTAGATTAAAAAAAAAAAGCTATTTACCAGCAAGAAAAAACAAGTACATAAAAATTGTAAAACTCAGAAAATTTATACATTTTTACAAGCACAGTTTTGAATGAACAACACAAAGTCAAAATGTGCATGAAATGTGGCACATACCACACTGTATCTGGCTTCTGGTAGGTTTTTCTAATCATACTGGCTCCTTGTAACATAATAAACTTAGTGACATTCAACTTCAACAGTGGACTTTATTCCTAACACAAGTAATTTTACATGGTACCGCATACTAAAAGCAAGGTTTTTCTTAGGTACAACAACATTGTCAGACTGGAAATTGCCAATGCTTTTTCTGCCAGTTACTTAAAATACACAGTACAGTAAGTATAAAGACAAAACAAATGTATGTTTGGACATTTCTAAACCAATTTATAGTCAATTACAGAGAACCACAATACGTCAATGTATTGTTGTATAAATGCAGTCTGACCTTGCCCAGTAAGAGAAAAACTAAAAGTTGAAATCTTTGGGGTAGAATAAAGAAAATATTCAAAAACAAAAGGAGGACAGGCCAACAGCAACTGGAGATATAAAAGTCTTGATATCTCTTGAAGACAATTTAGTTTCTCACATTTATTCACAGCTCTGAGAATTGAGGCCATTTTAGTGGATAGTGTGTTTTTGCTACTGCTTACAACCTATTTTTTCCTCTTAATTTGCATTTCATAGAATCCTCAAGAGAATTCAATGCTCTTCCTTGCAAGAGTATTTTAATTGATATATAAGTAAATTTGCTTCCAATTGTGGAAATACAAATACATTTTGCCCATGGTTAAAAACAAAATTAAAAAAATAGTTTTGATCAGCCAGCTGAAAATATATTCATATAGTAAATAATCTCTCAGAAAGCTTTTATATATATTTAATTGTTCTAACTAAACAGTACCCTTATAAAACAAGTTCATAAAAATGTAGAAATGAAATGAAAATAAGAAATTACTGGGATATATACATGTGCCTACAGACAGAAAAGGACATCTCCATACACACATCCCCTGATACACAGAGTTAGAAGCATACTTTCAACTTAGTCATGGGTTTTAGAATACATATAAAATGAGAAAGTGATGTTGAACTCCTGAGTTCTTCAACAAAGATAGAACCATAGAGAAGTAGACTTTGTAAAAGCAAGAAGGTCCATTTAAGTCAGTAATAGCAGTGCAGTTACTGATGGCTACATCTTGAAAAAAGTTAAAACATAGAGACACAGACAGTAGTTCAATGCACGCATTCACAATGCTCATACACCCATCAACAATTATTGGTCAGAGTAGTAAATCAGTGTACAAATTAAACATTTCCAAAAATGTGCAAAAAAGTCAACCTTGATAGGAAAAAAACACCTTTGTACATAATTATAAACTGCCCAGCATTCAACTGAGATTAAAAACATTTACAGAGAGAAACTAATAGATTAAATATAGAGAATTTAATGGCTACATTTAAAAATGTACATTAGGTCAAAGGGTAAATTTACAAATTGATAATCATAGTTTGCAACAATTAAAAGTTTATTCTCAAATTTATCCAAGTTTACTTTTATTTACAATGATACTTGAATTAAAAAAACCATGTGAAATGTAAGAGATGTCAGACATTAAAAGTATTTTTGGTATTAACTCTTTTATAATATTTCAGAATGCAGGGTAGCAAATTTTAAAACCAATAGCAATAGAAAAAATGTAAACCTTTTACTTACTAATTAAGATTGTATTAAAAACAATTGTTTGTTTTTAAAGAAGTATTCTTATCCTTAGACACTGTACCTTCACTTGAATAGGGTATATTGCAAGGGTTTGGCCCACTTTCTTTTGCCCATAAGCCTTTCCAGCTCAAATGTTTCCACTAATCTTCTCTTCTTGTTCCTGGTGGAAAAAAGTCTTTGGAAAAATGAGAATATGTCAAATCCATTTTGGAACCTAAGTATCTAATAGAGTTTAAGATGTAATTTTGTTACTTATCTCTCCCCTCCAAGTAATGCTAATGCTAAAATCACTAGTTACATATGCTTTTAAAAAATAAATTCTAAAAAAATATAAGTAAGTGAACACAAAGGTGCTTTTGAGTATAGTCACAAACTTTACTGTTCTCAACTGGCATTAATGGACTCAAAAATCCTTATTTGGGACAAATTCTGCATGTATACTGGAGAGCAGACCCTTCCTTATGTTCCAAAATGTCTATGGCACAAAGCAGATGTCTATCCATAACCTACTTTTCTTCACAGCGTTCCTGAAATGCCCCTCAAGTCAAATACAAGTTCATAAATGTTAAGACACCAGGAAGAAAGTATGCCACCAACCTGAGGCATCATATGTCAATGTATATGTAGAAGTGTCTGTGGCCAAGTGGCGTTGGTAAGATTGGCACATGTGCAAGCTCAAGTTCGTAATGTCTATATGATTCTGTAAGAGTTGAAGTAAATTCTGCATGTCTAAATGCAAACACTGAGCACCTGTCCTTTTACTTGAAGGATAGATTAAGATACAAATTCTACGAGTACCTGCTTTATCATTTTTATACTATTAGCTTACAGGTGGGCAGAAGTAACAGTGCTAATCATTTTGGCTATGTGTACAGGGAATATAAAAGCTTTGGTTTTAAAGTGATTCTGATAATACAGAGTGTGAATACAAACAAGAAGTCATCAGTCATAGGGAATAATAGTGCTCACTGATTTAATGTCTTTGCTCTTATTAACAAAAATATCATTACTGTCAATTAAAATGCACAATTATGAAAAATATGAAGAATTTACATGAGATAGGCAATACAGAAAATTTATTCTATTCTTTATATAGTTAAGACTTCTCCCTCAACTTTCTGAAACTAAACCATGTCCACTCTCACTATCACCAAGAGAAGATTCTCTAGACTCTCCTGAGAGCTCAGTACCATCTACAGCTCTGAAAGGTAAGGAGAATAGTTGGCCCTGACACTTCTCACACCTATTATGGCATCCTGTCCAGACTGTGGCAGAAGCCAAAGCAAAGCTAAAGACGACTATGAAGAAGGAACAGTGGCTTCACAGCATGCCTTCCCTAGCCAACCAAAAAGAGGTATAAGACAATTTCCTTTTGAACACTTGGTAAGCTAAGGAAGCTTGTTTTGATAATGTCTGGCAGAATTTCTATTCCAAAGAGTTCATGAAGAGCTATGCAAAATCACTTACTTTCTATTGAGGAATTATATATAAGCTCACTATTATACACACATACAAATTCAATTTTAATCTACTTTTAGCAACCAAGAGCTTGGCAATTTACAATAAATACCTTTATTAAACAATCATTTGTACTAGCTACTTGTGGAAAATGTGCTGGCATTCCTACCCGAGGACAATTACACTCATCCATCATCAGTAGGTCATACACATTTGAGTTGTTCTTCCAAGAACAGAGACTAATCTAATTGAACATTCATATCTTTTCTTCCTTCCCACCCCTGCCCCAACTGCAAACACACACACACTTCACAGAGAAGTAAGCTAGAGTTTTAGTCAAGATGTTAGTTAAAAAGTAAGGATTAGAATTTGCTATCCCTGTACTTCTTGCTCATTGCCCTAAGTCTCATTGCCTTAACACCTGTAAACCATTTAAAGGATCTCTTGAGGGCAAAAACAACCATTCCAGCTCTGCTATGAAAATCATAACTGACATGATATACAAAGAATTTGGACACTGCCAATGGGACTGAAAATCAAGTAATCAACCTGAAAAGCAATTTACTATGTCTCTTTAGAATTAGAATACCTCCTTATCTTAGGAATTCACACCTAGTGGAGACTGCAGTGTGTCTATCACAGACTAATGCTAACATAAAAAAAAAAAAAAAAAAAAGAGGTAGAAAAGGGTAGGAGGAGGAAGCAGGCATTAAAAAATGTTTAAGGGCCAACACACAGCCTAAGGCCAAATGACCTCTTGAAGCCTCCTGATTTTGGAAAAACCTTCATTTCGGTGGGTAACTTGAATTATTATTGATATAAAATAAAATTAAGGCATACAGAGAAAAAGGCACTGCCAAAAATTAACAATTAAATTGCTTTTCATTAACATTTAACCAATCTTAAAATTCAAATAAATATGAACATTACATTCGCAACAAAGGCCAAACTTAATATAAGACAATAAGGTCTCAAGAAATTGTTCTGATCTTAGTATAAATAATACTGTTGACAGAATTCAATTTCTATCAAATGCTTTGGGTATTTTAACAATTTAGACCAAAAGAAAATTTTTTTTTCTTTAAAAGAAACAGCAGGAAAAAACCACTATGCTATGTAATAAATGCCCCCCATTACTGGGACTGTTAGAGCAGAGGCTGGGTTTTGTAAGAGGGAGTCCTGAGAGAGAGGCTGCCTGACCTATGGGGGTTCCTCCAATTTGGGGATACTTTTAATTCCTGTTGTTAATGACATTTTAGTTTTTAATAGCCAATGATTACACAAAATTGCTTTCCCCTTACTTCATAAAAAATAAGAGCATTTTAAAATATCATTGCTAAACTCTCAGAGTTAGGGTATGCCATTGAATAAGTAACTATCTGTTTGCCCATGTTTCCTCCTAGACTGTGACCTCCTTAAGGGTAAATTAATTTAGTACCTGACACAATAAGCCACAACTGTTGAATAAGCAAATGAAAAAGATTCACCCTATTTAAAAAAAATTGATAGATTCCTATACTTGATTGACACCCGGTGATTTTATATTAAGCCATTGGTCCCTAGACCCGAAATGAAATCACTGGCACAGAACTCTGCCGTGGGCCAAGGAGTCTGCATCTGGCAAACATCTTGGTTTTTGCACCCAAGCTTGGTCGTCTCTATAAACTATTCAGATTTGATTTTCTTAGTGATTTCACGTATCTTATAACAACTCCATCTCAGCAATACTATAGACCAGACCTGACATATCTAAGAGCTGAAGTAGCAGAAAGCTAAAGAAATAATGTCACCTTCTTAATGTAGTTTCTATTGGGAATAAGATAGACTCTCTCAAGTCAAAGCCAATTCAATTTACTCTGAAATAAGTTTTAATTGTTCTTTTATAGTTAACTGTGTGTAAACATTTCAATCTCATATATAAATTATGTAAGGTTGACTGTGCCTCTGAAAACTTTCTAAGGCAATAGTCTTTAACCATTTTTCAAGTTAGAAACATTCTGTAAATGAGGAAAATTTGAAAATTTTCAAGATAGTCATACTGAAAATTTCAAACTCTGTATATTTTTTAATACATTTTAAAGAATTACCAACCATCAAAATTTCCACTTGTCATTATGATATTTTTCAACCCTTTATTCAATACACTTTGTTTGCATTGTAAAAGATCTTATATTTGGTCCAAGCCTAAATCGTGCCATTTTGAATTTCTCAAGGCCTAAGTAGAAAGATTATTTCCTGAAAAGCACATATAAGACTGCTAATGAATCTTCTCCAGCACCAAAAAAGTCTGCCACTATCAAAGCAGAATGCATTTTAAAGGCACAAAGTCAGCAGTCTGGCCATCTTCCAGCCTCAGCAAAGAAACATTACAGTATAGAAGAATCAGTTGTGCATTTAAAAAACAAAATACACTTAGAGTCATCTTTAAAAGTTCAAATTTCATTTGTTGATCCATACCATTATTAGAAAAAACTGGAGTGTTATATTTAACTGCCCCTAATAGAGGTGTTTCCTTTCAAATTTTCTTTTTTAAATTTACTTTTGGTCTTCCATACCTCACCCCACTTCAAGCTTTTTTGTTTAGTAGTTCTTATATATATTAACTTTTACTGTGGTTTCTGGTACCTTTACAACTTGTTTGAAATAAATTCACATCACATTTTATATAGTAACTCTGTAAACTATTAGTCTATTTTTAAATCTTTACATAAAGAACAATACTTTCCCATAGCTAATAATATTTTTCTTATAAAACAAAGTCTTCTGCAGCAGTGTTAAAATAGTAGTTTCTTTTCAGGTGATTTTATTTTCTGTAGCATTTAGAAAAGAAAAAAGAGACTGAAAAAAGCAAACAGTTTTGCTTTGGGCTTCACAGTCTCCCAAGATTTCTCTCTAAAGAGCATTGTCTCATATTCTGCACTGCTGGTTACCCTGACACACCAAAAATGAGCCAAAAGGAAATCACAACCACACAAGACAAAGAAACAAAGGAAAAGCCCACTAGTCCAGATACCATGATCTTGCTCAAGTAGAAGAGATGGCTTCACTCATAAAAGAGAAATTATAATAGATCCACATCCTTGGGGACTATGTGTATAGCACAAGATTTGGCAGTTGATTTTCCAGGGGGAGGCGGCCTCTAATTCATATCCTTCCTTGCAGGCTGCTTCCTTTGAGTATAAGGGTATAGGAGAACCTTTGATGACTATATTTGTGCTTTGACTTCTTCTCAGACTAGCGAGTGGAATTTCAAATATTCCTACAGGGAATGCCAGATAGAACCTTGATGCAGTAAACCAAGATCTACCTAACTTCAGAAACAAAGTATTTTAAAAGAGTCCCTAAAGGAGCCTAACTTTTAGCAGGAAATAAAATACCTGAGTCCCTTATGAATCAAGGCATCACATTTAGGGCCTCTAGGAAGACTACTATTTTTTAAATCTTTAAAAACAAAGTACTTAGCACTTGCTTTAATATGCTGAAAAAAACTGCAAGTGGCCAAATTACTGATATCATTCATGTTTTTCAGTAGCACAAGTCCAGCAGAGATACTGGGACTTTCCCAGCTGTCTCCTTGCACTTAATATGTCCTAGAAATAACTGGCAGTTTTTAATCTTCCTATGAAGTAGTTATACTTTGTTTTGATATGCTTTTCTTTTCCCACAATAATGAATTGACTTTTGAGGAAATAATATATATAGACGGTTGAGTTCCATAGGCTCCATGTTTACATTCATTTTGTTTCTACAATGGAAGTTACTGATTCAGGTATAATACGCAGCTGCTAAGGACAGGATCGCTGTTTGCTGTTTGTTGAGACCATTCACCCTTGACTTGAAGCAGAGGTATCTGCTCTTGTAAAATCCTCATTATGTATTATATCACTTTCTCTCTCATATTTAGTTTTTGCAAAGAACTTGCTTTTATAAATGGCTGTTTTCAATTTTAAAGCAGGGCTATTTTTTTACATAAGGGTCTCTCAACTTTGGCACTTGTGACATTTTGGGCAGGATAATTCTTTGCTGAAGGGTCAGCGGGGGGTGCTGTCCTTGTGTGTTGTAGTTTGTTTAGAAGCATCCCTGGCCTCTACCCACTAGATGCCATTAGCATCCTCCTAGTTATGACAACCAAAAATGTTTCCAGGCATTGCCAAATGCCAAGTGAAATTTTCCCCAGCCCACCCTTGAGAATCACTGTTTTACATCATAACTGTTTTTTGAGGTGCTTTAGTATTTTGCGATCCTGAGAACAAGGGTATCTCATGACACTAGCTTTAATACATGGACACTGTGGGTTACACTCTTAGTTCCTGAAGAATGTTACTTTTGGAGAATTCAGGAGCCAGAAACAGGAAGATATAGTATACATGATTTTGATTATTTCTCCTTTCCCTTAATTTTGGGACTTTCCTCCTCAAGTAATGAACATAGTTTAAAATATACTAAACAACATTTAGTTCTTTTTTTCATTATTTCTGTTGACTGGCAAATGTGGTCTCTTCTACTGCTCACACATTTAATTAGAGCAATCTCCTTTTGTCTTTTAATTTAGATTTGCTCACTGACTCCCATATCTGCTTTAAAATAAAATAGTATCTCTCTTTTTTTTTAATCAGAAAGCTATCCCTCAAGGTTCATAGATTCCAGTAACATGGATCTATTATAGTGTATTTGCTTATTATACTGGTTAGGATTAACAAATAAACATACCTCTTAGAGAATGGTATTTTCTATCAAGATTCCTACTGAGCAAAAAGCTTGGTAGACAGAGGTTAGGATCTAAAGAATACAGATATAAGAAGGAACCTATATTCTTTAAGTTGAGTACCTACCCTAAACTTAAGTTTAGGGCTCAACCCCATAAATGAGGATCTACTTTAAATACTATCACTAAAAACTACAAATTATACATCATTTTCTTCTCCTTGTTTTTCGTGTCTCCCCATCACCACCATTCTGTCAGTGACACAGGGAAAGACTCTACAATCTTTAGGTATTCCAAACGATTTGTACTAAAAAGAGTGACTATGTACTAAAGTGCTTTATCTCTCTGAACCACATCAGTACATTATAAAAATTAAAAAAAAAAAGAAGTTTCAAGTTCTTGCAAGGGGAAAAAAAGATTAAATATAAAAAATTTAGGTTACTATTATTATTAAGCAAATTTAACCAAGAATCAAGAGAAACACTTTCCCTCTTGTCTTCTTTTCTCCCCCATCTCTCTTGTTTATAAAGAAGAAAAGTGCAGTCAGAGAGAAGGTGAATGAAGAGCCGGGAGCTGGGGAGAGGCACAGGCGAGGTTACCGGCTGCTAGTGATAGTGCACAAACATGTGCCGTAGGAGTTCATCAGCTGAAGGCCTCAGTTTGGCCTCTACAAAGATCCGTTTGAGGAAATCTCGAGTGTAGTCTGAGACATGAGGTGGCAGCTTTGGATTTGTTGGCTGAGTGGCAATTTTAAAGATTGCAGCCATTGCTTCAAATTCTGCCCAAGGAGGCTTTTCAGTTAGCATTTCTACCACAGTACAGCCCACACTCCTAAAAAGAAAACATAATAATGCATTACACAAACAATATCATGATGAAAGAAAGCAAGTTAACTACAAAATGAGAAACAGAAGCAAAGTCCACAAACATTTAAATACAACTTGATTTCAAGTTTAAAGTTTCATTAAAAGGTTATAATTATATAAAACTGTAATTTAAACATAAAAATCAATGAAAATACAATTTAATGATTGACTCAAATGGTTAGGCAAAGAACATATTCTTCTTATAATTTTATAATTTTTGCTTTATATAATTCTCTAATCTGACATTAAATATAATTTTTTGTCTTTATCTTACAAAGAATACAAACATTAGAAATTCTTTGCTTGCCTTTAGGTGCCTAAAATGAATATCTATTAAACACTTTTCTGGGTGAAAAGCAGGAAATGGCCCTTTTATGTTCTAACTTAAAATTATGAAGCAATTAAACATCAACTGAATTATAAGAGACTAACAATAAAGATTAATTACTTTTAAAGTTCTTCAGGGAAATAAAATGAAGATAGCTGTCTAATGCTGAAGTTAGCTTAAGACGAAATCCTTCCTAAAGAATGGAAGACAGGTGCAAGGACTCTATTTATTTGGTCAATTATTAAGCCTCAAAGAGGCATAATTAAAATGATATTAATCTTTGTAATCCTGACATCCTATTTTAAAAATACAGAGGATAATTTAAATCTGGCTCAGGAATTTCCATTCTGGGTGGAAATACCTGAGAAGACAAGTGTTTTCAGGTGAACCCAGCATCAAAACCTACCAGACATCTGCTTTTCGGCCATAGCCTTCCCCACTAATCACTTCAGGGCTCATCCAGTATGGTGTGCCTGTGACAGACTTCATTCCTGTCCCCGAAAGACAGATGGTTTGAAGCCGTTTGCTGGCCCCAAAATCTCCTAGTTTGACATTGCCTGTTGAATCTCGCAGAATATTTGCGCCTAAAAATAAAAAACATCCTCATTGCATTATTTTTACTGGCAGTTTGGAATATAACACAAAAGAACAACGGCAGAGAATTACATGGTACACTCTTCAATCCGTCTCCAAAATTAAGCTGCTTTTCACCAGTCACACAGTCAGTGCTCATTAAGGATTTACTACATGAACACTCAATTTTTCAGAGTCAGCTGTGTGTGCTTCAGGACCTAAGAAGGTTCTCCCACTTTTGAAAAGGACTGGTGGCGGGGGGAGGGGGATGAGGATGAATAAGAAAAAGGGGAAAACAGCTAAGAATGCGAAGCTCAAAGGATGAAGAAAGTGATAAGAGGCTCTTAGGCCCCAGTTTCTCTGTCATAAAGCAAGAAGCCCATGCCTGAAGCTTAGTCCCCTGAGAAGTTAGCTTCTCCTCAGAAACTTCCAGAGACCCTCATAATCAAAAACTTCTAGCACTTTTTTCTCCCTGCTATATATAACCTAATTGTTAGTTATCTTCATTTGATAGTTTTTCTTAATATTGTGTTTTGCTTTATATTGATTTTACTTCCCAGTTTCCAGATATATTTTAAATCTCTTCTAAGCAAGCTTTGAGCTTTCTGTTTTAAAATTTCATTTGCTTTTATAATAAACTTCGAATTTTATTTCTTATGAACTGACCTCGGTGGCCCGGTTTGCAGTGGTGTTTGTTGAGCTCTCCACTGTAAGGTGGCTCTTTCCCCCCTCTATACTGTACTCTTTGGAAGAAGTTCATCATGTGCAGCCCACAATCAAGGAGTGAGGAGTTATGCTCCAGGCTGAGTAGCTACATAATTATTTGGAATTATTTTGCACGAGGGAATATTATTCCCTCATTTATTTATTTGACCATTCATTGGTATCGGTAGGAACACATGGATACTTATTTATACTTGTGTTTATAATCCAATATGACTTTATTTGTTTTGCTCACGTTGTTCCAGCTTTGGCATTGGGAGCTCTTTCCATCGACATCCTGTGCCCCTTTGCCATACCGTGATCACTGTGTTCTTGTTTGGTTTTGGTTTGGGGGATGTTTTTAGCATCTTCTTACTTTCTAGCACTAGAAGATGCTTCAGGTTCAACTTGTGTATTTCCTGCATCAGTCCTAGAATCAGCCATTTCTCTCCAAGGAGCCCTGGTTCCTTTTAGTGGAGAATGGTATCAAAAACCAAGATCTAGATGCTAGGTTCATTTATTTTTCATTCTCTATTTTCCCACTTATTTATCATTTTTAAACTCAATCTTTTTTCTTGGGATTCTAAGTCTAGTTTCTATCTTATATAAATTGTTTCTATTCTCATTTTTAGCTTTTTCTATAAACTTTTTAAATAAGTGATTTATTTTATTAACTTATCTGATTTTAATTATCGAACTTCAACTCTTATTTTTAAGTTTTGCGTAACCCTAACCACATTTTGTATTAAAAAAAAAAAAGAAAAGTCCTTATTTGGCCTCTTATCCTTCTTTTGGTAAATGCCTCTAAGAAGGGGAGTGAATAGTGGAGAAAATCTCTCTAACAGGTCGGAGAGAATGTAGACTGCCATCCCCACTGTGAGCTCTGCACTTGTCTTTCTGTTCTCCCTGCAGATCCCCAGCCTCGTCAGTGAAGGCTCCCCAGGCCTCTCCGCAGGGGTGGCTCCAGGACCCCTTCTGCATGCCATCAGCTCGAGTGTGCCACAGCACCAACGATTCTCTAAACGACACCTGCCCACCTAACACTTCCCACTGTCCAATACTTAATGGATTCTGTCAAAAAAGCTACTGTCTCTAAAATATTTAACCAGGGGAAGGACAACGAACAAGCCAGTTTTTACTGGCCGTGAGCTTGGAAGAATAGTCCTGGGCAGGTCAGAGACAGGGAGAGCTATCTCTGGGGAGTAATCACCAATGCTGAACCAATGCAGATCCATATAAAGGGAAGAAGACAAAATGTGTGCCCAGGTTCCAACAGAGTTTTCTAATTTTTTAAAACTTATTTTGGATACGTTAAAAGCAAGCTATTTAGGAGACTTTTCAAACATACATAAAAGCAAATAGAATAGTATATGTACCCATCACCCAGCTCCAACAACCATCTGGACTATCTTCCCCAACCATACTGCCAGCCACTCCCTCTTCCTCTCTCATATTATTGAAGCAAATTTAAGACATCATGATCAATAAACAGGTCAGTATATATCTTTAAAAGATAGGAACTCTTATCACACCTAAGAGGATGGACAAGAACTCCTTAATATTATTAAACATATACTCAGTGCTTTTCACAGGTTTCTTTTCATTTTTGTTTTTTGGTGAAGAAGATTGGCCCTGAGCTAACATCTGTTGCCCATCTTGCTCTTTTTTTTCTCTTCTTCCCAAAGGCCCCCAGTACATAGTTGTATTTTCTAATTGTAGGTCTTTCTACTTGTGGCATGTAGGACGCCACCTCAACATGGCTTGATGAGTGGTGCTAGGTCCACAGCCACGATCAGAACCAGTGAAACCCTGGGCTGCCAAAGTGAAGCAGAGCACACGAACTTAACCACTTGGCCACGGGGCAGGCCCCTCCTATTTCTTTTACATCAGGAACCATGTCCTCATCCTCTCAGACTTCTCACTAGTACGCTCCATTCTAGGACATGTGATCTGGCTCAGGCATTCTGCAGCAGATTCTACTCATTCACCAGAGACTGGTTAGGGATGTTCTCTTTGGCCTGACTATGGCCAAATTCAGGATGTGGCACACCACAAGAGGAAGGAAGTAAATACCTGGTAACTCATAAGAGCCCCCAGAAAGACCAATGAAAAATATACTTATTTATATATGTGTGTATTTATTATTCTTATTGACTGAATAAAGTGATCTTTAAATTTGGGGTCACAACCCCATTTTTATAGAATCTAACCTCCAGGTATGCTTTGCAGTACAGTTTTAAGCACTCTCAAATTTTACACATCTCCACCACTCACTTTTGTCTCACTTCATGCATTTACCTTACACACTGGATCCCTGAAAAGAGCTGAGTTTTTGAGTTTTAAACAGTGAGCTTAACTGAGTTGGAGTTCATCAGAGCTCAGTCTTAGGCTTCTTCCTCCCCTCTTCTTATTTTCTCCCTAGCTAAGAAGATCCATTCCCATAGCTTTAAATATGATCTGACCATAAAGGACATCATCATCGCAGCCAATGTCTGAGTGATTTTTAGGTGTAGGCACTGTTTTAAGCATATTATATGCATTAACTAACAATCTTACAAGAATCCTATGAGTTAGATACTATTATCACCCTCCTTAAAAATGAGAAACTAAGGCATAAAGAGATGAAGTATCTTGTCCAAGGTCACACACAGTTAGTGATGGAAAGAGCACTGACTTTGAATCAGGCCATCTGATGTCAGAGCCCCTACTCTTAGCCACTATACTCAAATGCCTATGCTCTATGAAAACACTGTGTCATTCTTCTGATGGTTTGAACTTTATTAATTCTGTGAACCCCCACAGGGGAGCACTCATTTGTGGAGACCCAAACATCAGGAGTAGTCAAAATATTGACTGAGTCCGTAAGAATGCAGAATTGTTTTCCTATGGCATTTTAAAGGTGGATATATTAATTTAAATATTAAATTCCTTAACCATATCACTTGTTTCATTCACATAAAAACAACCGTGTACTTAAAATAAAAAATACCTCATTACTTACCTTTGATATCTCTATGAACAATCATATTACTGTGCAAATAATGGACACCCTCCAGAATCTGACGAGTGTATTTCCTAGTCACATTCTCAGTAAGAGCTCCATATGCTTTTAATTGGTCCTTAATTGAACCCTAAGATTAAAAAAAAAAAAACTATGATATGGTCTGAAATGAAAGCGACTATTAAATCTTTATTTTTAAAAGAATCCTAGTTCATGACTGAGAGGCTTTGGTTGGAGAACACAGGAATTCTCAGCGAGGACATTATCTACCATCTAATTTAACACACAGCTCTACCGTATTCCCTGACTAGAGCTGTGGAGGAGCACGGGTCACAGCTGAAGGAAGTCTTCAGAACTATTTTTTGATAGATCATCTTGTTTCTATGAATATGTTAGTTCTATTTCCTATTCCTTTGCAATCATGTTTTTAAAAATTCTCCAGTACTTTTATCTTGCTTTTTTGCCATGAATATATTTTTGTTTTTCCTACTTGCTCTTCTATATACGTCTTACTTTAATTTTATTTATTTTGTTCTCATTCTGGTTTTAAAACAGTGTTTTATTGATATTTGTTAATTCACTTCTCGGAAGAAAGAATGGGTATAATTAGAAAATTAAGAACTTATATGAGATGTTAGTTTTTCCTTTATATACGCAATATTCTAGTTCAAAACATGAGAAAATATATTAAAAAGAAATTTCAAATTTTCTTAAGTGGTTTTGTTTGGTTTTTTTTGCTGAGGAAAGTTTGCTCTGACCTAACATCCCAGGCTGCCACAGTGGAGAGCACCAAACTCAACCACTGTGGCCACGGCTGGCCCTGCCGTGCTTTTTTAGGGCAGGATGAAGTGCAATCTCAGGTTGCTGAATCCATGTGAGGTGAGACATAGGCACTGGAATTTTGAAAAAGCTTCCCTACTGATTCCAATGTGCAAATATGATGCATAATCACCACTTTAAAAGATGGACATAAAGTGCTTTATAAAGGATAAAATCTTTTCTTTTAAATCGAGACTATATCCAAATGTTTCTGCTTTTCCTTGAATGTTGGTAAACTGTGTACTTTGTCATATAAAAGTAGATCATTGGATTTTATAGGTTTAACCATTTGCCGTTTCCACTATTCATAAGCAATCCCTGAAGGAACAAGCAGGATATAATTCTGCTGACCCAAACTTGCCGTGTGTGTGTGTGTGTGTGTGTAATCAACAGTCCAGGTACTGAAAAGAAAGTTATGGTTCTAGTCTGAAAGTAGTTCTAGATAAACTAAGGAATGGAATATTATGTTTGGGAAAATGAAGAATGGAATGACAATTTTGGCAAAGCTTGAAGCTAGGGCATAAAGGGGTCCATCATACTAAATTTAATGAGAGAAATTATATAGCATCATTCACAAACTTGGAGATTCACGAAAGACTAGGAACATAGATGTTTAGCCCATAAATGCCCTGGGCTTGCCATATGTATAATTTATTTAGATTGTCGATGAATTATTATTCATTTAGTAACATGCTTTTCAAATTCCAGGAAGGATGACCCATACTTTGAAGACACAGCTGCCCTTAGAAAACCAAGTGTAGCTAATGAGAAACAGGATCTAATGCCTCTTCCTGAAGTCCTGGTTTAGTCTTAAGACAGCTAAATATATAAAGATTACCCATCTCCATCTGTGATGTAAATCAGTTCTAACCAATTAACAATTTCAATTAATCTTATCTTCACAATCTGGATCACTATTCACCCTTATTCATAATTACTTTCTATTTTTAATTTAAATATTCATTGGACAAACAGTAATGGAAATCTGAATAAAAGACAAAAATCAATCACAATCCCAACATAACACATTTTCATTTTTCTGTTTCTTCTATCCTTGTCCAAATACAGATACTTTTAAAATATAATCATTTAAAAAGACTTTTATGTATATTCTTTTTCTCTCTCTTATTATAAGGACTTCCTCCAACTTTTCTACATAGCCTTCACAATTTTAATTTTAATATATAGTCTCTTAGAAAATACCATAATTTACTTCCATGTGGGCACTGATATTTTCATTCTTTTCCATCACAGATAATACTAAAAAAAAAATGTACACAGTTTTCTTTGTCTTTTGAATTATTTCTGTAAAATAAATTTCTGTGAGAGTACCAGGTCAAAAGGCCTCAATATTTTTATGCTCTTTAATACATCCCACCAATTTGTTTTCCAAAGGGGATTTTTTAAAAAAAACCAATTTCCATTGCCAACATAATCTTTGAAAATAAAAAAGTGCAATACTCAGTAACAATGACGTCATTATAAACAATTAATTATTCATGATGATAAGAAACAAAGTTTACTGTTGCTCTTGTGACACTGAGAATGGTTAAAACCATTACTATCAGATACTGATCCACAGTTTTATTGATCTATAAGCTTAAATTGCAACCTTGTACATTCTACATACAATTCTAATAAGCTACTCTCCCTTAAAGACCCATAAATCAAACCTTTTTTCTAACATACTGCGTATTAAATTATGCAAGTGAATGTTATTTTTAAGTGAGTAAATATACCACCATCTTGAAAATCATTAGTATTAGAATGTAGATACTAAAAATAACATAGAAGGAATGACAGAGTTTGCAAATCACATTTTGTAACTCCTAATGAAATTAATGACTCAGGCAATGATTATCAATTTGTGTTAAAAAGCATTAGGTAGACCGTTGAAAAGGAACTAGATATGCCTATGTGCCACTGCTGTAGCTCAGATTATTTTCTGGTCTTCAGGAAAAAACAAAACTTCACAAGAGAGGAATTGGGATGTTGATCACCCTAATCTAGCACTCAATCTTAGAATCAGTAACAGTGGCACAATCAGCAACTGTATGTCTCCTAATGGGATACAACACGAAATGCACACATCATCTATGGTGCATTCTAATTAAAAAAAAACGCTGAATTTGAATCTGATTTAGACTTTAGATCTAACTTGGAGTTTACAGGAAATGAGGGGAAAGGAACAAATTAAACACCACCATGAGGATGCAATTAGAGAAACCTATGAGATGAGACTGTCAACAGAACGACTAGCCTGGTCTCTTTGTCAAATCTATGTCATGCAAAAACTGTTCTAGAATAAAAGATGAGTAAAGGACATAATAGCTAAATGTGATGTGTGGTCCTGGGTAGTATCCTGGTTTGGGTAAACCAACTATTAGGGATATTTCTAGGGTATTGAGGGAAATCTGAGTATGGACTACTATGATGGCTGTAACCTATTTTAGTATACTTCAGCAATTTAAAAAAATGAGTTAAAAAATACAAAGATAGATGAAAAGGATAGAAAATAAAATTATATTACCCAACTCTAATTTAAAATTCTTCTAAAATGTCCTTAACTAGGTTTAACATTTTATAATCAAAGTTTTGTTGTTTTTCTTTCCTTAACTAAAACTTTAAATAGAATATGTCTATTTTCAGAGGATGTACTAACTTACCCCTGGCATATACTCCATAAATATGGAAAGTGTTTTTTCCTGGGGATCCCTCAAACAGCCATAATACTGAACAATTCGTTCATGCAGCAAGTTTTTCAACAACTGAATTTCACACTCAAGTGCATTTACTTCCTGAAAGACAGAACTCACTGTTAAGTCTTTACAGCACTATTGGTAAAAGCAAAAAATTCGAAATTCATGGACCATTGGGTGATTTCATTCTGAAATTTTACTTCCCAAGGAATAAGCATTTTAAAATCTCTAAAATAATATTTCTATAGCAGTCCTTGATGGTATGCTAAAGCAACACTAAACCAGATTAGGAATATAACTGAGTACTAAAAGAGAAAAATCCACAGTACAAAGTAGATAAATATATCTTACTATCTGTTTTGCAAATAATTTGTATTAAGGAAAAACAAAAAATTCTACTGTGTGTTATATTTTAGTAAAAATGCTTCTAATGATGTGACAGAGTAGCTTGTGTACTGATTCTTACCTTGCTGGTCTCAGGACTATCAGGGTCAAATTGAACTTGCTTAACAGCCAATTCTCTTCCTGTATCGACATCATAACAGAGGTAGACCCTGCCAAAGGCTCCCTGGCCAAGCAGTTTGCCCAATCTCCAGTTGGTTGGAGCACGAGGTGCTAAAAAAGAACACTTTCTTAAAATGGAAAAGCCAGATGGCACACAAATGGTTAAGGACTAAATGAGTATACTGCAGTAGTGATATCCTTAATTGAATATGCGTGGATACAGGGAAAAATCAAGATCATCCAAACTAATAATGATCATCATCTTTGAAAATTTTCCTCTTTAGGCAATTTTCCAAGAATTCTAAACCCAAACAATGTTCCTATCCCCATGATTCACTTTTGTCCCCCCGATTACAAATGTAATAGCATCTCTCATTCAATCTAAGACGTCACTGATTGTAAGATGCACTATTTCTAATCTTTATTGCAGCAATATGTGAAAGTTTTTCATTTGCCTCTGATGTAGAAAGCCAGAAAGAGCAACTCTCTCATTCTAACAAGAGAAAACCTTGAAAGCAGCCAGAGGGAAAAAACCATACTACAGACAGAGTTATAAAGACAAGAATTACAGAAGACTTCTCAGAAAGTATACAAACCAGAAGACAATGGAGAAATAATTTTAAAGTGCTGAAAGGAAAAAAAAACTGCCCAGATGTCTATACCCAGAAAAAAAAATCTTTCAAAAACAGAGAAATGAATATCTTTTTCAAACAAACAAAAGCTGAAAGAATTTATTACCAGTAGACTTGTATATGAAAGGTTAAAAGCAATTCTTGAGGCAGAAGGAATTTGATACCTGACAGAAACTTGGATCTGCATAAACAAAGAGCTATAGAAAAAGGTAAACTGAAGGTATACATAAAAGACATTCTTCTCTTATTTTAACCACTTTAAAAGATAGCTGTCTAAAGCTAAAATAACAGCAATGTGGTGTGAAGTCACAGATGTAAAAATAAAATATGACAACACTAGCACAAAAGGGAAGAATCCAGAGTATGGAAATATTGCTGCAATAAATATCCTTGAGCATGAATCTCTTTATGCTTTGCTTACGTGATAAAGTCCAAATCCCTCACAGTCTGGCCTTAGTTACCATTCTAGTCCTATTCCCACTGTTTCAAGTAAGACATCCTCCACTTCAGCCAAAAATGAACTATTCCTCATTTACAGAACATGCCACAGCCTCTTGCACATGTCACCTCCTTAACTGGTGAATTCCCATTCACATTCAAGATCTAGATTAAATGCCATACTATAATTATTTCTCCACACGTCATTCTCCCCATTAGACTATATCTTAGAGATCATATTTGAAATCTTAGTACTAGGCACTCAACAAGGATATGTGGAATGAATGAATGAAAGACTAACTGGCAACAATTTTCCTAATAAAAGCCAAGGACAGAATCATCTACAGAATTAGCAGTAATACCATGCCTATACCTGACATTCCAACCACTTTTAGAAATACTATTTTTGCCTCTTTTGAGAAGATGGTATCACCCTGAGGACTGGCTTGGTATTTACTCTCTTTAATACCATAAAATTCCGTAGAAGTGCTGCTGTGCATCTCACTGTGCCAGTTTCCATGACTTACAGCGGCTGGGCGGGCTGATGTCCATTACAGTCAAAGTAGGGTTGTCTATGTCACTTCCCCTTCTTCTTATTCGAGTGTCATCATACTCTGGGGTAAAGATGCTGCTCCCACTACTAGTGCTTAAGGAGTGATCAGTAGGACTGAAACTCACAGGAGACCGGAAGCTGGTCCCCTGGGTTCTTCTAGCTCTTGGAAAAGTTTTACGACCTACAAGATGAAAACAGAATTACCTTACAACTTTTATTAGTATGTTGTATTGAAAGTATTTAAAACTTGCAACATAAGGAGCAGAAATTTGTCCTGTGACCAGGCTAAAAAACTGAAATAGCAATGATTATTTAATTATACGTTTTAAACTTATGAGTAGTATTTTTTAAAATAGTTCAAGGAAATATTCTGGTCAACATTGAATCATGAAGTCATAAATGAAAATACGAGAAAAGGTGAAAACAGAAATGAAGAGAAAAGTGGGGGAAAAAGAAAGGATCTGAATACAAATTCAAATAATCTCTTATATTAAAATACACAAACATTCATAAAATCATAGCATTCTCTCACTTTTGGATAAAAAGGAGAAAACTATATACATTTTATTCTCATTTCCAATAATGACTTAAAATATAATACAAAAACTAGAAAGTTTATACATAATAATATTTTTTCCCTTAAAAAGATAATTCAAGTATGAATTTCATCATCAAGGAGTAATTTTCTACTTAATATCATTTTTTAATTACTCCTTTTCATCTAAGGGAAATTAAGTATTATGAGGTAAGTTGGCATAAAGCTGTTATTATAGTTTTAGTTATCCGATTTCTCTAAATAAATTTTTTTAAGTAGAAAACTAAGTGATTTTTTTGTTTTTCGTATTTTTATTATTATTATTTTTTATTGAGTTAATGATAGGTTACAATCTTGTGAAATTTCAGTTGTACATTATTGTTTGTCAGTCATGTTGTAGGTGCACCACTTCACCCTTGAAAACTAAGTGATTTAGGAACAATTTATTTCTAACGGTATTAAATAAATACCAAATTTTTTAAAATTTATTTTTATTTTGATTACTTTTGATATTTTTAACAAACTGTTCTTGTGGTCTAATTGCCAGAAACTTACCATCATTATAGTCTTGATGGTGATATGAAACATGATACCTTCGTGGATATGTTCCTCCTTTTCCAAATTTCTCAAAGATAGGGTTATCATAGTCTATTAAGACATATGAGAGAATTATATTTTATTAAAAAAAATAAAAAATATTTCTAATGATGAAAAACACATTTACACATTTTTATTTTTTAATTTCCCTCTCCCTCCCAGCCAAAACATTATTCAATACGTAAACATTTAGAATGTAGAGTCTAACCTGAAAATTCCTGATGATTATCTGGGTAGCTCTGTGCCCTAGGCATTCGTGATTTCGGATAGCTCTCTCTAAAAGAAAATGTCACATTA
This sequence comes from Equus caballus, assembly GCF_041296265.1. Taxonomy (NCBI): domain Eukaryota; kingdom Metazoa; phylum Chordata; class Mammalia; order Perissodactyla; family Equidae; genus Equus; species Equus caballus. The sequence continues at coordinate 4,213,178 of NC_091701.1, read as the reverse complement.
AATTAAGAGAAAGTATGTACATAAGACATTTTAAAAAAATCTTTATGCAATATCAATATTGATCTGTATGTATGTGTGGAGATACATATATATATATATATATATATATAAAGGAGCTCACTCTGAAATGTTAACATAAGTGAAAAAAGAGAAACCTCTTTAAACACTTATTTGGTACATGTGGGCAAAGAGCCTGGCTTTTAAAATTAACCCATAGAGTATAGTGGTAAGAATGATATATTTTGGAATTAGAGAGGTTTGGAAACACCAGTGTTTCAATCCTAGCTCTGTCTCTTAACTAGCTGTTGCAACCTTGGCAAATCACTTCTCTGAGACTGTTTCCACATCTATAAAAAGAGATAATAGGGCCAGCCCAGCGGTGTAGTGCTTAAGTTTGCATGCTCTGCTTCGGTGGCCCAGGGTTAGCAGGTATGGATCCCATGAGCAGACCAAGCCACACTATGGCAGCATCCCACGTAAAACAGAGGAAGATTGGCATAGGTGTTAGCTCAGCGACAATCTTCCTCAAGCAAAAAGAGGTGGATTGGCAACAGACGTTAGCTCAGGGCAAATATTCCTCTCTCACACACACACAAAAGATAATTTCTAACTCATCAAGTACATATATATATGGGTTTATATATATGTGTGTATGCATATACACACAAACACACACATATACATATACGTATACATATGTAAAGCGCTCAGGACAGTGTTTTTCAAATATTAAGCACTCGACATACAGCTTTCACATTACTATTTCCCTGAATTTAAGTGTTTTAAATATCTATCTTGAGGTAGACAGGGGCACAAAGACTTCATGTATACAGGTAACAGAAAATTAAATGTATATCCCCATACAACATTAGTTCTATTTCCAGAATTTGCTTTCATAAAGCAATCACAGAGGAGACTAAACAGGTAAAGATGTTAATAAAGATTTGACTCTGTGTGCTACAGGGTAATTTTGTGTGCTACAGGTGAACACTATCCTATTGAGACCAGGAGAGAGGAATCACTTCTAACAAAAAATTCACCCTGCAACTTGACCCAGTTTATATTCCTGAACAGCTACTTCACAAAAGCCCTTAAGTTTTAAACGACAACCAACATACTGGGCCGCAATTTCCAAGAATGTTAAGTTATTTATAATTTAGTACCAGGATGAACATAATCCTGAACAGGTGAACAACTCAAGAAATCTCCAAAATCAAACACAGTAACGAAAAATTTGATAGTGGTTTCACCAATACAGTTTTAAAAGTAAAATGTACATAAATTCTAAGTTTACATTTAGCTTCAAACACACAATTTTGGCAAGCAGGAATACTCAGAATATTATAATCAGATATCATTTTAACTAATACAAATACTCAGTCCCATGAGGTTAAGGGATTTGTCAAAACTGTCAAAAATTCATTTGCCATAAGTATAGACTAGTATCAATTACATTCCTCTGAATGTAGCACAAAACAGTTGATAATTCAACATGCTATATATATATATATATATATATATATATGCGCTTATTTACCTACATATATTTAAAAACAAAAACCACAATCAACATTACCCATCCAAAGGACTATCAAGTGATGGACAACTTCCTGAGCCAGAATTTTCAGGGCTGCTTAAAGATAATGGGTCCAACATCTAGAAAAATGAAGAGTTCCAACATGATTCAATGTGATATACCAAGAAGTTACTGTTTTTAATCTAAACAGCTTTATTGAGATATAATTCATGTAACGTAAAATTCACCCATTTAAAGCATACAATTCAATAGTTCTTGGTATATTGAGAGTAACCCTCACCACAATCTCAAAACACTTATAGTTCTCAAAAAAGAAACCTCCTATCAAACAGCAGTCACCCCCCAGAATTACTCATTTTTAAATGTTTTAAATGTAGTTGTCCCTTGTTAGGTAGGCTATAACTTCAAATTTTCCTAAGAGAAATATATTCTTTCTCTATCTGGTCTATTAGCTAAATAATTAAAAGCTAAAAGATTTCACATAATTTTGCTTACTGAAAACTGAACAATGGCCCCACTCAAACTGAGACTAATGACACCGTGACTGCTACATTATTAGAAAATGTAAACTCCTACAATAGTATAAGCAGCCAAGGTAATGTAAGGAAACAACTCCATGAAAATACTTCCACGCTAAAAAACTTTTCAAAACATTTTAAAAATTAAAAAACATTTAAAAATGTTTCAGAAAGTTGACAAACCCCAGTTTCAAAAAGTTAAATATTTGTAGTCTCAAGTGTTAATGAAAAGGTCTGAATGTTAATTGCAGGATTATGAACAAATGCATTCCTTCATTTATGGATGAGCAATATAAGAAAATCCGGCTTTCTTTATACATAAATGCACAAAAGCAGATGAAAACTAGTGGGCATTTTCCTATATTTTCTATTGTTTTGTTCATTTACGAAAGAAGATATAGAATTGGAGAAGAGGTAAAACACACACACACACACACACCTGAGATACCTGCCAAACCACACAACATCCCTTTAAATGAAATGACAAACCACATCCAGCTTTTGCTTACTTGGTCCATGCTCTCTGGGATGAACTCTCCTTCACTGTTGATACTGGTGAATGACCCATTCCGGGCAACCTGGTGTAATTCATCCGGAATGTATCCTGGGGGAGGGGAGCTTCTATCTCTACTAGTGGGACCTCATAGGAGAAAAATTATATGATTTTATAAATATCAGCAGGGAACCAATTTGTTTTAATTAAATATATACACACAGAATTTCTGGACTAGAGTATGAATAATTTTAGCAACTAAAATCCAGTTTTTATTAAAACTTATCAGAACAGTCATGTCTGTAAAACTTCAAATGTTTTTATACCTTTATAAATTCTCACTCTACTATTATTATTAACCTCACTGTAATATTCCTTTCTACTTATTAAGCGGTATGTTCTTTTGACTGCTGACAACTGCATTATGGGGTTGATAATACAATGAAGATTTTTAGATAAATGTCACTGCTTCTGAAGTTCCAGAGGTCATTTGTACCCAAACGTACGTTATCTTTTACTGTAATTTATGGAAGGCATCAGGATGTAGTGGCAAGAATACGGGCTTTAGAGTCAGACTTCAGTTTGAATCCCAGTTCTAGTTATTTACCAGCTGTGTGTCTGTGGGAAAGTTATCCAATCTCCAAGAACCTGTTTCCTCATCTGTAAACATGGGACTAAATGCCCCCTTTGCAAGGGTGTTGTGATGGTGAAATGATTCATAATGAACACGTGCTATGCACATTTGGCTCCATGATGTTCTTTCCATTCCCTCTCTTTAATCTTTAGAAACCTAAGGTGAGATTACTTCTTAGTCATTTAGTCCATATTAAACTGTTTTCAATTTGGAATCCTGGATTTTATTCTTGGGTACTTAAAATTCAGCTTTTGGGGCCCGCCTGGTGGCACAGTGGTTAAGTGAGCACGTTCCATGTGGGCGGCCAGGGGTTTGCTGGTTCGCATTCCAGGTGCGGACACAGCACTGCTTGGCAAGCCATGCTGTGGCAGGCATCCCACATATAAAGCAGAGGAAGATGGGCATGGATGTTAGCTGAGGGCCAGTCTTCCTCAACAAAAAGAGGATTGGTGGCAGATGTTAGCTTAGGGCTAATCTTCCTCAAAAAAAAAAAAAAGAGAGAGTGGTGCTAGCAAAGTCTTTGAGAATTGAAACAGTGTAGCGTGTGCAAGGAAACACAAAGTTTGTGCATCATTAGAGGCTTACTTCTCAGGCAGGAGGGAAAACAACAGGCAGGAACCACACATGCCATGCTAACAAGGAAAAAAATGAATCTGTGAGCACTACAGAGCCAATAAAGAGTTAAAAAAAAAATTCAGCTTTTCTGTGGCAAGCCATATTCCTGGAATTAAATTTCTTCATAGTTTGGAAAATCAGAGAATCTAATATAGTTCATCTAATTAATCACATCATTTCTTATGAGACAATAATTCACTTTATTTTTACCTGGCTCTACAGCAATAATGCCATGTTTATTAACACAGTTTCTCTCCTTTCTTCCTAATTTTTTGAAATTAAACTATAAAAAAGATAGGGGCAGTTACGTGGGCATTTAAGTTCTGGTCAGATTTAAAGCCAACAAGGCTTTTGCCTTATGTAAAAGGGGTCATTTTAAGTATATGCCAGCACCTGTTAGTGATGAGACAGAGAGAAAGAGAACAAAATGATTACCAAGAGATGTGCATAAAAGAGAGAATTTTCTACACTTGACTCTAAAATGATTAGGAACTCAACTTTGAGCCAGCAGTTGATTTAGGCTTTGTAACAACTATGATCACATGGCCCCTAATATTTTTATTCCTTCCATATACCCTTGTTTATAAAAGAAGATCAATATATTCATTACTAAAAGGAGATGGGGGGAAAAAGGCTATGAAAACATCTTCATCTCCTTACTTGATACCCCATTTTTCTTAACTTTTGTTAGTACTGGGTATGCCAATGCACTCTTGGTTGCAACCTCCACACCAGCATATACTCCAAGCCCAAAGGAAGTTTTTCCTCTAGCTGTCTTTTATGACAATAATTACAAGGAAGAACTGTCAGTGAATTAGGAAAAAAGATAATAGTCCTATCTATCAAAGCCATTCCAAGTTTAAGGAGGTGCCAATAAAAGACCAGAAATTTTATACTTTATAATTTCCAATTTCTTCTTCTTCTGGCACTGAAGTCAAACAATAAGAATATTTATTAGTAGAACAAGAGTGAGGTACTCAGTACAGTTTCAATTCAAAATGAATTTAAAACGTCAATTTAGTGCATTTAGCTTGTTCTGTCTAATGCAACTAAAGTGAATTGGCAATTTTTACTTTAAAATGATAGATACTAGGGGCTGGCCCCGTGGCCGACTGGTTAAGTTCGCGCGTTCCGCTGCAGGCGGCCCAGTGTTTCGTTGGTTCGAATCCTGGGCGCGGACATGGCACTGCTCATTAAACCACGCTGACGCAGCGTCCCACATGCCACAACTAGAAGGACACACAACAAAGAATATACAACTATGTACTGGGGGGCTTTGGGGAGAAAAAGGAAAAAATAAAATCTTTTAAAAAAAAATGATAGATACTATAATGTGATAAGGGAAATAAAGAAAGAAATGTGTGATTAATAATAGTCATGCTTTCTAGTTTGAAAAGTAGAATGTACTTTAAAAGTGTTCTCTCAATTTACTGCTACAACAATCCCATGATTTAAAGATGTGGACAAAGTCACTAGTCTCAGGTTAATTAGCCGGAATTTGAATTCAGATATCTCTCATGTTTTTTCACCAAAATTTTAAATTATATCAAAATATATCCAAAGGAAGAAAAGAAATTTTTATTTTATTTGTATATTATCTCTGCTGCTCACATTTCCAGCATTTCTGAAACCAAAAGTAGGACTTATATAAGTCACACACTTGGAAGGAAGTAGTCATAAAATAGCTTCTTCTAGGGACCAAAACAGAAGATGAGTAACAGAGTTTTTGGTGGTTCACAGATCAATTGGCTCTTTTCTTTTGTTACTAACACGCCTCTTCTCTTACTGGTCTTAGGTTCCCCACACCATCTCTTATTTTGTCCCACTCTCCTACTTCTTCCCTATTCATGCTTTGCCTTCCTCTTCCAGCTTTCCCCTTCAAATCCATCCGTCGCATGTTTTCATGCTATCTTTAATGATCACACTTGCTGCCCTGTTAAAAATATTTATACCAGTGGCGCTTGAGCAACGTAATGCTTTTATCACATAAAAATGTAGATTATCAATGTTTTGTACAAATTGAAGAAGATACACACAACTGGGCAGTAGAGCGCCCCTCTGCCCAGCCCATGCCTCTCTAATAGACCTCCTATAAAAACAGCACACAGGATCCATTTTTCTTTATACCACAAGCTTCATTATAACAGTGTATTATTAATGACAAATAAAAACTGAATACTAATAAAGTAATAATAAAGCATAATCTGGAAACTCTTGGCAATCTTTATTTTGATAGCATTCTTGGCAATAACTAAAACTTAGAGAAAGGCTTATGAACTAAGTCCATCCATTAATTTTAATATATTAGAATTATTTCTTTTAAGTTTTTCCCTTCAGTCTATCTGTTTGAGGTTTTATTTGAATTTGTTAAACATTAAAATACCCTGGATATTTAAAGAAAGAAAATATGTAAGTTGGAGATTATGAATCCTGCAATACTTGACATAACTTTTCAAGGGACCTCAGATACTAGAACATAATTAACTGAGGTAAATTACAGTGAGCACAGAGATAGGCTATTTATTAGGGTTATGTTTAGTGTCACCCTATATTAAAGGATGAAGAAGAAACTGAGAAATCATCCATTCCATTTCATGACTCAAACATTAGCTTTCTTACCTATTATAGAAAGCCGTTTTTTCCTCTCTGCTCCAAATACTGTGTTATCCAAATCTTCTAGTGATGGCAGTGGTTCTAAATTAGTAGCCTACAAAGGAAAAAGGGTGATCAATGCTATTCTTCTTCCGCTTTAGGGCTTTAAACAGAATCCTCTCCCCTACCAAATACAACCTAGATATTCTATATGGTTTGTGGGTCTCATCAAATCTACTCTTGGGAATTTTAATTCTAACATAATTCTTCCTAATTTCTCAGTTTCTATTAGTTTCTTATGTATAGTATATTATACTTATTTGTAATTTTGGCTAAAGTTGTAAGGAGTAAGGATATTAAACTATAGCAATTATAATGTGTACATTTATATTTAATCATATTGAAAATAGATCGATGATTATAGAATGGAACCATTTTCATATATTGGCTTTTACAAGCATAAAGCCTATAATCCTTACTGAAAAAAGTCCCAGTTCATACCTGTGTACTTCCATTTATTACAAGTAATATCTTGAGGCTCTTCATATGAATACTACGATCCAGCAGTTCCACAGCTTTGTCCAAGTCATCTTGGGTAGTTAATGGGATTACCAACTAAACAAAAAGGAACACAAGGAATCATGCAGCCATCTCACCCAGTCAAGTCCTTCCAGGAGCATCTCCATTACTACAAAATTATAAATCTCAAAATACCTTGCTCTTTGTCAGTGTAATGAAATTCCACATGAATATATGTATCTAAAATGTTTTGCTCTTCCCACCCTTGGTTGTTAGTGGCCTTGCGTGGATTCCAACTCCTAGTGACCCTGTGTACAGCAGAACAGAACCCTACCTGGTCTTTTGCACCATCCTCTCACCTTCCAGTGCTATATCAGACAATACTCTGCTGCTACTCAGATAGTTTTCATGGCCACTTTTTCTGGAAGTGGGTGGCCAGGTCCCTCTTCCTAGGGTGGAAGCCCCACTGAAACCTGTCCACCACAGGTGACCCTGCTGGTGTTAGAAATACTGGTAGCATAGCTATCAGAATCACAGCAACAGGCAGCCGCCACAGTATAACAACCCACAGTTGGATGGTGTGGTTCCCTGACCAGGAAACGAACCTCGGCTCCAGCCGTGAGAGCTTCAAATCTTAACCACTAGATCAGCCATCCTGCCACCACTGAAATCATAAAATGAATCTGGATGAAATGTTTTTTCTTTATTAACCATTAAATTCTTCCAGAAAACATATTTAAAAATTAAAGATTAATTTTCTAGGATATTTCCATAATATTGCTGAACTTAAGTTACAGTATCTTCACTCCAAAACAGCATTAAGGAGTACATACAAAAACCGTATAAAATAAAGGTACTATCTTCCATCTGTATTGATGAAACTTTCAGTTTTTTTTTTAATAGTAACCATGGATTTGTATTGTTACCCAGTGTGCTTATCAACACAGCAAATACAATGAGCATCTGTGACAGCTGCCATGGAGGGGTGCCATTAATAGTTTGCCTGCAATCTACAGACCACCTGGGGCTCCTTCTTTGACCCTGGTGATTTGACTACTACACTCTAAAACAAATAAGCTAAAAATCCCATAGTAAATCTTAAATGTGGAAATCTGCTTTCATTAGTCTTCTCATGAATCAGAGATTATAAAGGACAAAGCACCTATGAGAAAAAGCATGATTCACACAACTTAAAATCAAAATACTTTTTTCTTCTTTAAAAAAAAAGTAAACTTTAGTAAGTTTAAGATGACTCAGTCAATAATCTTCAAAGTATATTCCATTTCATTGAAAGAAGGATAGACTAAGAAGTGAACATATTTCACACTTGTTAGCCTACAGCACAGTACATAAGTCACTCAAATGTAAAGGCCTAGTTAGTTTTGGGTCCTCTACAGTATAAATTCCTTGAGGACAAGGACCGCCCCCCCCCCGCCCCCCCAGCAATTAACACAGAGCACAGGAAAGAGAAATCACTTGGTAAATATTGTTCAACAAATATGATAAGGTGAAAGCTTCATCTGTACCCAAACCCACTAGCTGACGTGATGTTCATTCATTCTCTGCAGATTTCTTTATTTAAAAAATTCCTTGTTTTAAGAAAGGCTGTCAGACACAAATAGAAAGCAGGTCTAATGTGAATTCCATCCTACAATCTGCTTACATTTACTTACTCTGTACTTGAAATTATATCCCCAATTCCTGTTTGTAGCTAATTTTATACTACTACAACCTATCTACTAACAAGGCCCTTTTTTTCCCCATGAGAATTTTCTTATAATAAAAAAAGAATAATAACTGTTTGGTATTATAAAACAAGCCTGTTCTACTTAATTAAATTCATTTCATTTTCCTATCAATAATGAACCATATTGGTACATCTTGTTCATGTCTTCAACATTCTTTTATTATACTTTAAGCGCTAAAAACATTTTAAAGCAATGATGAGGACTGTTTTGCCAATTTTTTGTTTAAGGGGGAAAACCTGAATATTTACTTCTACTACACATTTTCTTTATAAATTGGATTGTCTACTTCTCCAAGATACTGTTGCTTTGGGGGGGAAAAGACACTAGTTTAAATCACATAAACAAAATACTAACATAAATGATTCTGCTCTTCTTCAGTTTGCTAACATGAAATCTGGACATTCTGGAGGAGTGCCTGGAGCAGTAGCTTAGACTACTGCCTCCAGTTCTAATGTGATCCCTTGTATGTTCTAAGGCCACCTATTACAAATTTTAAAATGAGGACTAACAGTCAAGAACAAGTCCCAGCTTGTCTAAAGTATACTATATAAACCACATAATGTTTTCCTGCTTGGTGAATTCATTTCAGCCTCATTCATGAAATCTATTTCCCTCTGGCTTATTATTGATAGATCAGTAATATGTTAATATAAATCCTTCCTGGAAAGGAAACTAAAACTTGAGTCCCAAAACCCATTAAATAGAACCTAAATTGGAAAGAAGTAAATTATCTTCCTGACTTTACATATTAAAACATGAAAAGAGTCCTAAGAAAGTTTCCTTCCTCTCTCATCTAAAGTGGGAAAGATCTCAGAACATCCACTTACTTTGCCTGCACACTCCCACATCTATCCTCCATGACAACAAACACATACACACTCAACATTTTATTAAAGAGGAACTCAACTAACAAATCCAACCAATCCCAGCTTAAATTTCCTGGTTGTTTTGATTCTGGCAAACTAGAAGTTTATAGAATAATGGTTCTTTTAGAACACTGGAATTTATATTACACTAGAAAAAATATTTATAGAACTGGAATAACAAGCAGTATAAATAAGTTTTTTGTTTGTCCACAGGTCCACAAAACTAACACCCCTTCTAAGTTTTTCCCCAGTACCCTCAATGTCCAAGAGCATGCACTGGGTTTGTCATGATGTGAATCAGGACATGGGTAACTCACAGAATCACAGACTCTCACAGGATGTCTGAATTGCAAGAAATTTTAAACATCATCATCTTACCCTAATGCCTCCTCTACCACATTCCTGCCAAGAGGCCACCCATATATAATGGTAGAATCACTCCCAAAAATCTTTCAGAAATCATGAGCAAAAGAAATTGAAAATGGAGAAATTTTCCAAGTTTTAAAAATGGGAGAGGATTCCTGAAACTATAGATCAGTTAGTTTGATGTCAATCCTCAAGAAAACACTACAAAAATTATATAAACAAATTGGGAGAACTCAGAAAAGAAACAGCAACTCTAGGAGCTAGAATACATAAAATATGTGAACAAATCACGTCAAACTAACAGTTTTCTTGATAGACCTACTAGGCTGGTAGATCAAGACAATATTGTAGTCTTAAGGTATCTTGGCATCTAAAAGTTTTCCATGATATAATTTTAGAACAAACAGAAACAAAGATATATCTGAGTTCCCATAGAATCATACCATGAGATAAAGATTCAAGTTCAAGTCTGTTTATGTGGGAAAAAAATACTAGGAAGCACTGGTAGGGGAATGGGGAAGATACGGAAGAGCAGGAGGCCTATAAAGGGTGTACTATCCAGCAAGTTACCACTGTGGGTAAGTGGAGGCCATCCATCCCCACCTCCCACCCACACCCCCTCCTTGAGCCTCATCTCCCACCTGTCACCCCCATATGTACTTCAGCCTAAATCCTACGGCTGTACCTCTGAAACGCCCTCAGAGTCTCAGGGGCTAGCAGCTGAAAATCAGACCAGCACAAACAGAAATAATAAGTACCAAGACAGGGCCAGGCAACAAGAGGTGTTCATGGCTAACTGAAAACCCAAAAAGTATTTGAAAAATAAAATTTTAAGGTATTACTATAGGATGGTATTCATCACTTTGTTCAGGGATATTATTTGTTTGGATATGGATTTTTACTTTATCAAAATATTTTCCACTTTCAGCTGCAAGCGGTTTCTTCAGACAAGCTACATTAGCATATTCTTTTGCTTTAAATTAACAAGAATTTATTTGAAAATATAATATTTTCAAATATTTTTATTGGCACAATGCTTTAACATTTGCAAAGCACTTTCACATGTTTTCTCAAACTAATTTTTACTGAGCTCTCCAGTGTCACTCCATTCCCACTTGCACACCTTTTCCATTCCTGAAAAGCACAAGTCTTTTCTGTCTTAGGATCTTGGTATGCACTGCTCTCAAGCTGCTCTCTCTACCAGGAACGGTCTTCCCCTAAACTCCCTGCAGGGTTGGTCTCTCACACTTCGTCTCAGTGCTTAAATATCAGCACCACAGTTAGTTCTTCCTGAGTACTATCTAAATAGGCCACTACTGCCCTTGCCTTTATTCTCTATCACAACACTTCATGCATTTCCTTCAAAGAACTCCATATATTTATACAATTCATTTATTAATTATCTGCTTCTACCACAAGTCTATAAACTCCATGAGGAGCTGCAATTCACAAATGACAGCATTATACCTGGCAAATTCAACAAGTATTTTCTGAGAGAAAAACCCAACAACAAATTAACCAATTAACTACATCGTCCCTGAAAATTTCAAGATCTCAATATCTTGAGATCTCATAGGACCTGAAAGAAACCTCAGAGGTGATGTAATCCAAACTGAATTTTACAGAAGGTTCAAAAGCAGGTTCCCCAGAACACAGAGCTCCTCAGCGCCAGAGTGAGCTCTAAGATCACGTGTACTGACTCCCAAACATAAACATACTGATCTAAACATGTCTACAACATGAAAATAATCCTTTAAGTTTTAACGAAACTGGCCAACTACCAAAGCTCTATTGTCTCTGTAGTCAAGTGTAGAGTATGAGAAAAAAAGAGTTCATCAATAAAGTACACAGAGAAAAATAAAACATAAATAAGTAGCAAACTTCTTAGTAATACATATATTTCCTCCTTTAATAGATTCTCATTCAATTATTTGCAGAGTAGCACCTTTCAATATTTTCCACAATGGAAAAATTCACTTTAATAAGTTAAAATTTACAAATTTACTTGTGATTATTTTTCTATCCTTATCAATCCCTAAATAAAAGCACAACAGTCTTAAAGCAATCTCTTAAATGAACACACTACTTTCCAAAGAACTACTGAAAGTTAAACTATATGTGTTTACCTCGTTATTGGTATAATGGAGATCCATAGACTGTCCAAAGGCAATTTTAGCTTTAGACCTCAGATCTTCCAGTTTAACTGGTCTGGGGAACTGAAGGATTCTATAGAGACAGAATTTTAAGATATTTTATTTTTTTAGGTATAGTTAAATAACATATCAGATTTATCTCTTGTGTAGAGAAATACAAAATTAAGCAAAAATGTTAACATTCACTTTACTTGAACACTACAACAGCTCAATTTTGATCAAGTGCACTAATTCTTAACACAAAGTTAAAAAACTCAAGTTTGTTCTATCCTAATAAAAATTATAAAAAAGAAATTCTCAGAATGCTCTGTAGTTTATAACTCTCACTGAAACTGTTATATGAATATTACAGAGCAATCTAAAATGTTTGTTGAGAGTGATTAAACCCAACTATGTGACATCCATAAACGGAATGCAACAAAACTGTTAAGAAGAATAAAGCCATTCTTTGGGGATTCAAATTTTGATTTCTGTACCCTTATCAACTCCATGTTTTTGAGCACATCATGTAAGCATACCCCCAAAATAAATATCTTTAGAGGACTAAAATTTTAAAATTCTAGTATTTTCTTCCTATATTGCAAAGGGTTGGCCTGTGCAGCCCCTGGGGAGCATGCACCTGAGCTTGGAGACTACTGTAGCTAGACTGTGAACTCTCTAAGGGGAGGAATGATGTCTGTTTCACTCACTTTATTCCTTCATGGCCCACCATATAGTAAATACTCAAAAAATAAATTACAATTGAGAAAATATCCATAGAAGAATTGTAATAGGAAAAAAGAAGATTTGACAACACTTGTAAGGTGTATCTGGTATATCCCATTTTTTAAACATCTGTGTAAAACATTTTTACATCTTCAGGTTATATCATTTGTGAGCCTTTTTAAAGTCCCTAAAATGGATAGATCTTTCATTAAATTAATTTAATGAGATACTAATAACAGAAATGAAATCCTATCTTCTCTAACTCCTATTAGGCCTTGCTAGCAATTCTGTTGTCAACCACTACCACCATCTCCACCAATGCACTGAGACACAGATATCCAGTGGAAGGCTAGGCTTACACCTGTGCTAAATAATTTACAGCACCATTCCAACTCTCTTTCCTCAATGTTACTAATTAAATACATGTCGTATGATCGACATCTGAGAATAATCAAAACTGTGAATGCTGAGTCCAAATACATAAATTCTGTAGAGCATCTGAAGGAATGATATAATTATGATGAGGAGAAATATATTTAATTTCCACTGAGTAAAATAGAAGGAAATGGTAATATTTAAAGGGTGCATTAGGTGATGATCTTATGTATTTCCTAATATTACGAAGTAAAAACATCAGTAATTTTTAATGTTTAGCCTGAATTTTGACAGATTCTATCTTAAGTCTAAGTGCATGTTACACAATACCAAGGACTATTATTCCACTCTCAACTTGCAACCCATGAATTTTCATTAAAATTTAGAAAGAATCTCTAATGGCTTTAACTAGGATGCACATTTGATTACATCAACAAACCGGCATGTAGTGTCTCTTTCTTTACCTTTTTTCTCCTCTATGTTCAAATTTGACTCGGACATCATTCTGTAATGAAATGACAAATCATTTCAGAGATCACATAAAATTTCCAAATCATTTTTTCCTTAGTCACTCATCTAAAATAGAGCTATTTTTAAAGCAGGGGAGGGAGGTTTCATTTTCAGTGTCAACTCCAATCGACTGATAGTGTCTGCCAAAGAGCCGAGTTGAGAACCAAGTTGCTGAATCTGGGCTCAAGAGGAAAGCACCAAGACCTATCAGCGACGGCATCACGGCGAGAAGACATTTGAGAATACTGTTAAAGGGAAATGTAGAATAGTATATTTCCACTTTTCATAGTGGACATCCCAAACAAATTATCTTTATAAGAATCAAAATGATCCTCATTTGTAAATATACAAAATAATAGACTATTTTAAATAAAAATCATTTGCTTATCTTAAGTGCTTTAAGAATGGATGAAATATCAGTTTTAGAGAGCAGTTAGCACATTAAATAAAACTACCGTTTTTTAAAAACATACACTCTTATGGAAAAATGCATGACAGACAACAAAATATGTGATTCAAAAGCGTAAAAGCTAAACACTGTAAACAAACTCTCTATAAGATCACAATATTCAAGGAAAATAATTTACAAAACAACAATATATATTTATTAAAATATTATTGAAACAAATACCTGCTTTTTTGGTGATGAAGATTTTGTTTTTCTGGTTTCCTGTAACGATAATGCTGGTCGACTGGCCTTATGAAGAACAGCCAAATCTTGCATGATTGAGTTCAAAGCTTGCTGATCATCTACGTATTTTTAAAGTAACATACACACAGAATTGTAATTTCAATATGTATTTATCATAGACATCAAACACAAAATTTATAGTGAAATCTAATGCAAAAAATGCACTAATGTGGGGCCAGCCCAGTGGCATAGTGGTTAAGTTTGCACACTCCACTTCAGCAGCCCAGGGTTCGCAGGTTCAGATCCCGGGCACAGACCTAGCACTGTTTGTCAAGCCACCTTGTGGCGGGATCCCACATAAAACGGAGGAAGACTGGCACAGATGTTAGCTCAGTGACAATCTTCCTCAAGCAAAAAGAGGAAGATTGGCAACACATTAGCTCAGGGCCAATCTTCCTCACCACATACACACACAAAAATTAACGCAAAACTGCATCTAGAACATTCTCAATGCCTACACTTCTGTTATTCTGGTGAAATAAAATTTTAATTCTTTAAAAACTGAAAACAAGTAACATTAAAACTGCACTATACTCCAAGCACTAGCAACATACTAGGTGTCCACATATGAGACATTTATAGGCAAGAAAAAGTCATTCTGATTCTTCTAATGATGTAACATCCTAGGATATGGGTCAAAACAGCCGTGTGTTATTTTCTATGACTCCTAAACAAAACACCAACAAGACACCTAAAATCTTAATTAAAACAATAAACAACTTTCTATAAATATCATCATTATTTAGCATGTATATTCAAAGTACAGAATTCCTTTTAGAGTTCTCTTTTATCAGTACTTCAAGTCAGAAACAAAGAAAATCTTTATCTGTGGATAATGCACTACTGATATTTGGAAGTGTTTTCTTGAACTTCTTCACCATAAGGCTCAACATGACTACACACATTTAACAGACTATTTAATGACCTCAGCCAGTAACAATTTAAAAAGTAACAATGCAAGAAAAATCCATTCAAAGTACTGAATCTATAAAACTGAGTGAAAGGATCATGAACTATGAACTTTTCATCTCTTCCAAATACATCAAAGATTTCTTTGCAAGACTATAAGTACGAGCCTCCTAGTAATACGAATTATACGCTCTCTGGAAAACTTCAGGAAAAATTTAATTGATTTTCACTAGTAAATCAATTCTACTAATGATAATCAACAACCGATAAATAAAGGAATTGAGGGACTTTACTGCTTACATTTTAAAATGCAACCATTTTGGTGAGCAATAATTTATGTTCCAGAGTAGTAATAATTAAAACATGCTTTATACTCTAAGGGGAAATAATTAAAAAGAATGTGGTAATTCAAAGGCTTCATCAGTCTTTCAAATACACAAACAGCTGACTTCTCTAATATATTAAGTTTTTATATCACTCAATATATTGCTATATAGTGAAACTATTTGCATATTAAAATTAACGGCTCTAAAGATTTTATTAATTTCCATTTTTAGAGAAATGTTTATAATCCTTCACAAAGTATCCTTTGTAACACAAAATTTCATCATAACATTAGCTTAGCCAAATAGTAACTGCACCAGTCAAGCATAATGTAATTACAACATGTATACTGTCCATGGCTCCAAGCCTGACTATGTCATTTATTGACAAAAATACATCTTCCCTTAAAAAAGACTAAACTGAGAATAATATCAACTGGAATAAAATTATCTGATGTAACCTTCTTAAGAAAGGTAAGATCCTTAATTCTACACTGGGGAGAGAGGAACTCTAATATTTAAGTGTATTTATTTTCCAATTATTTCCTTCATTACTAGAAACTTAAACACTTGAATTTAGGCATTTTCATACGTTCAATATCAAAATACTAAATAAATAAATGCCTGGGAAGGCTTTGGCTTAAATTTCTTATCATATTTACATATACTAATTTCCTCGTTTAAAAAATGAGAAGTATTTTCTATTGTAGATGTAAGAAAGTAAAGAATTTGAATAAAAGTAACTTCTTAAGGAGAGGACATACAAATGAAGGGCAACTTAACAGAGTTCCTTCTTTTTTCTGGCTTGAAGAAGCATCACATGGTAGATAAGTACCCAACAGGAAACTTACTTTGAGGAGCCTGACAAGATGTAAGCTAACAAATCCACGAAAGATCAAGCGAAGTAGTGAACACACACTATTAGCATTGTTTTTAACAGTTCTTAGATGGTTTTGCTCTATTAAGAATCTCTGTGGTGGTCACAGGTGCTTGGCAGATTAGGGAGGTTATAAATGTCAAACATGATGAGTTGATCCAAAAGGCAGTGAGGATGCCCAGAGGATCCCAGAGTCTGACCAAGTCACAATGAAGAAGCAGTGGGTTTCTGACACATGCTGAAAGAACATTTAGCTGAGCACAAACACAGAAAACATTTGGGAAATAATTTCAAATAAAATCTTTTACTAGAAATAGTTAATTAGATACGTTATATGCTTATTAATTATATTTGAAAAAAAAATACAGGAGAACATCCTCAATCAAAAATTCAGCTATCTGTGATTTACTCTTAAATACTCATGGTTTTCTGTGTTCACCTTTGTATATGTTTTTAAGCAATAACTGTTCTTTGCTTTATGGCTTACTATAGTGAAGCATTATTTGAGAAGTAAGGTAGAAATCAATTTGTATAATACACAGCTCAGATCATAAGTGAAAATAACCAAAATGAAGTTGACAGGAGTTCAGTAAAAGGACATCCAATTTGGAACTAGAGGTGAAGCTGAAAAGAGTGGAGAATTTGGACTACATGACAGCACTGCACTCATGGTTACAAAAAGAGAAATGTAAAAAGTAGGAAGGTAGAGTTTTGGCTTACACATCTGCCACAAGTAGACACACGAAAGTGTGCTAGACCTTCCACGAAAGATGATGGACAAATTTAAGATCTTTGGCCTATAATGTCATACATACACATATAAGAGTAAATAATACATTTGTTAAGCAAGTGTTTGGAAAAGTGTGACAAATTGTGACAAAGACAAACACTGGCAAGTACGTGTCAGTTAAGACATGAGAATGAGTCTAATTTAAAAACTTAGCTTCCAACTACTCAGTCCATTTTTCCCCATGTAGGATAGAGTGGGCCATTGGCTCCATTTCTCTGTAATGTTTCCCTCTCCAATCCCTGCCTCACATTGGAACCCTCCACCCCAAGGAGAAAAGGCAAAAAATAAAAAAGAAAAGGAGATAAAGAAGAAAACAAAATGATATGTAAACTGAACACCCACAACCTATTCCCATACTTTAGCTTCCCTTTCACCTTAACATGATGATACCACAGGATACTCACAAGATAACAGGATATTCACGAGAGTTGTAAAACATATCCTCCCTGAGTACCAATGATATGTTGCTCTGTTCTGTTATAAAATTTTAATTTATTATTTTAATGCTGCTACTTTCTTCAGTCTATCTATAACATTGTTGGGTCATTACAAAAATTCATTCCTCAGCATTTACTCAACTTTTAAAAGTCAGGCTTCTTTATCAAGTATTCTCTTTGGCCATCAAAAGAAAATTGATTACAATCCATCCTAAGATCCTAAGAAAAATCACAATCCATCTTAACAATTTATTCTGAATATCCCTACTATGTCCTACATAAAACGGTCATCCCAAAACCCTAACAGTTAACACAAAACGTGCTTTAACTGAAAATCTATTAAGTAAATAAATACAAAACATTACTTAAATCTACTACATCATAAAATTTCTTCATAAAAACGTTTCTCATACACACAGAGAAAAATCTTTCTCTCTCATCTTTTAATTATAGACGAAAAGTGCTTTTAGTTTGAACTCACCCATTATGGCAACCAGCTTGACAACTTGAAAATTAGGGAAATAGTTCTCCCATCAGCATTCTTTACTGCCTTAGGAAGTAAAAAGACAAACATGTTAACAATAAAAAGAAGAGGCAGCCACAAAAGAAAAAGTATAAATAACACTAATGAGAAATATACAATATTAATACTTCACACATTCTGCTGGGGAGAGATGCTTTATTTTTCCCAGATACTCAATTATTGAAAACAAACTAAAGATCACTACTATTTTATATTAAATTTAACTCAGTATTTTTTAGGCTTCTGTCTATCTAAGCTGGAAAAAAAAATTCAGAATTTTTGAGAGTCAAAATCTTAAGAGTTAATCTAATAAACTCAAATTCCTACAGGGCAATAGCAGATACAAAGATGAGTAGAAAAGGTCATGTTTGCGAGAAAAGGGAGGACATCAACAAAAACAGTAAAGACCTACAGAAAATCTCTCTTCTATAAAAGAAAAAAGTTGTCAGAATCAACTTTTTTAGGACTCTGGAATTAACCAAAGGCTTACAGCAATCTGGGCAGCATTTAAGAGTCCTGATAAAAAGAGAGAGCCTTGTGGTAGTCTGACGTTCCCTATTTCTATCCCCTGCCCCCTGCAAGGTAAACCAACAGTCCACAGTCACAGTGAAAATGAACAGCCTTGTAGCCACTGGGGAGGGCAGAACGGGATGGGAACACCTTCAAAGTCTGAGTCCCAAAAAACTGTCATTATTTGACCGTCTAGTGGTTGGCTGGTAGACTCCACTTCAACGAGTGTCTTTATTTAATCTGACTCAAAGCTCTTACAGTGCAAAGAGCTTGGGGCGTTTGTTGAAACCAAACACAGGCACTGCTGCACATCTCAATTGTCTGAGAAAGGGGAGAACAGTTAGGGTAAACAATAGGTTAATAAAAAATTCTTTTAGAAAAGCTGAGGAATAAGATGGAAAATGCTTTTATTTTGTCAACAGGGATGTCAACAGGGAGTTTTGAAAAGTTCCAACAGATTCCTGGGAATCTAGAAGTCAGATAAATACCCGGCGTTGTTGCATACTTAAGAAAGGCATAAGAAGGCCTGAGGCTTTCACTTCTGGCTAACCTTGAGGCTCTGTGCAGCAGTAAGTGAAGGCTAAGATGGAGTTGTAAATGCCTAGATGAATGTTGAAGACCAGCCCCAACACATACAGAGAGAACCTCTCAAAAAAAGACTGAGAGACTTTCTGGTTCCAGGCATCTAAGGACATCTCCGTCTAATCATTAGTTGCCAACTAAATTAACTGACCAGTCTTCAATGACCACGCACAACAAAGAACGTAGACTTTTAAAAAAATCAGTTCTGGAAGGTCACTAAACAAACAAATAATAACAATAAACAAAAAACACTGAGGAGGGAGGAGAATCTCATTTCCAGAGGTAGTTAATTATAACTTTTTAAACGTCCAGTTTTTAAGAAAAAATTATGAGACATGTAAAGACAGGGTGGTCTATACACAGAGAAAAAAGTAATCAACAAACTGACCCTGAGGAAGCCCAACTGTTGGACTAACTAGACAAAGACATTAAATCAGCTATTTTAAATATGTTCAAGGAACTAAGGAAGCCATGTCTAAAGAACTAAAGAATCTATGAGAATGATGTTGCATCAAACAGTATCAGTAAAGAAAACAGAAATTATAAAAGGAACCAGATAGAAATTTTGAAGTTATAAAGTACAACTGAAACTGTCAAGCACACCAACAAATACATAACAGGAGTCCCAAGACAAAAGGAGAAAAAGAAATGGGCAGAAAGAATATTTCAAGAAATAATGGCCAGAAACTTCCCAAATATGGTGACAAACAATCTGCATATCCAAGAAGCTCAACAAACTCCAAGTAGAATAAAATCAAAGTGATGCACACCTAGAGACATCATAATCAAACTGTTGAAAGACGAAGAATCTTGAGAACAGCAAGAGAGAAGGAACTCATCATGTACCAGGATGCTAAGTGATTTCCGGCTGGTTACCTAGGAGGCCAGAAGGCAGTGGGATGACATATTCCAAGTACTAAAAGAAAAAGACTGTCAACCGAGAATTCTGCATCCTGCAAAACTGAAGACAAAATTAAGACATTCCTAGATATACCAACACAGAGAAGTCCTCACAACCAAATTTACCCTACAAGAAATAACAAGAGAGTCCTTCAGGCTGGAATGAAAGGACACTGGACAGTAAATCCAATCCACATGCAGAAAGAGCACCAGTAAGGATGATTACATAAGTAAAGATAAAAGACAGCATAAATATATTTGTTTCTAGTTCTTTATATTTCTCTATCCAACTTGGTAGGTCCAAAAATAGTCGACCCCAAAGATGTTCAGGTCCCAATTCCTAAAACCTTTGCATATATATTACTTTAAGTGGCAAAGGGGACTTTGCAGATATGATAAATCAAGAAATTTAAGATGGGAAGATAATCCTGGATTATTTGGCTAGACCCAAGATAATCACAGGAGTCCTTATAAATGAAAGGAACAAGCAGGAAAGTGAGTGTCAAAGTGATGCTGCATGAGAAAGGCTTGACCAAATGTTGGCTTTGAAGATGGGATGGGATGGCCATGAGCCAATGAATGCAGGTGGCTGCCAGAAGGTGGAAAAGGTAAGAAAATGGATACTCCCCTAAAGCCTCCAGAAGGAACACAGCAATGCTGACCCAGTGATTTCAGACTTCTAACTTCCAAAACTGTAAGGTAATAAACTTATGCTGTTTTAAGCCATTGAATTTGCCATAAGCTGTTACAGCAGTATGTAGGGAGTATTCAAGACTTGTTTAATGACTTACTAGAGGACTCAACAATATAATCACTGATAGCTATAATTTATTATGGTGAAAGGATACAAAGCAAAATCGGCAAAGGGAAAGGGCACACGGGGCAAAGTCAGGGGAGGCCAGGGCAAGCTCCGAGGACCTTTCTTCAGTAGAATCACATAGGACACACTTAATTCCACCCCCAGCAATGAGTTATGACAACATGTATGAAATGTCACCAACCAGGAAAGATCATCAGAGACTCAGCACCCAGGGTTTTTACTAGGGGCTGATCATACAGGTACCCTCTGCCCAGCACAAACCCAAAGTCCAGACTCCCAGAAAAAACAGTGTTCAGAATAAACTATATTCTTTGTACAAGCATTTTAGGCACAGTATACCATTCTTATCAGTCAGGTAGGTGGGCCTTCCTGAAATGCCAGCCAAGGATGGACCTCATAAGTGGTTGATTCTAAGGACAAGCAGTAAGCCTGCTACATTAACTCTTTTCTACACAAGCAGCAACAGGGGACTAATACACAGGTTTAAAGAAATTGCATAAAGCAATAATCATAAGTATGTTCTTGGGAATCTAATACATAATGATATAATTAGTATATTAATAATAGCACAAAGGAAAGGGGAAGGAAGGAGTTATATAAAAGAAAAGTGTTTGTATACCACTGTAATTAAGTTGGTATTAACTCAAAATAAATTGTTCTAAGTTGAGAAGTTAATTTTAATCCCCAAGTAAACCATTAAAAGATAAATTTTTTAAAAAATAGCAAAAGAAACAAGAAAATTAAAATAGCACCCTAGAAAATATCTATTTAACACAAAAGAGGGCAGGAATGGAGGAATAAGGAAACCGAAAAAGTGAAGAAAAAAAAAGAGACCTAATACAAATTTAAAATGGCAGATGTAATCCTACCTTATGTGTAATTACATTAAATATAAGTGGAATGAACAAACCAGTAAAAAGGTAGAGATTAGAAGAATAGATAAAAAATATGTTCCAACTATATGCTGTATACAATAGACACACTTTAGATTCAAAGACAAAATAGGCTAAAAGCAAAAAGACAGAAAAAAACATACCACGTAAACAGTAGCCAAAAGAGACATGGAACGGCTATACTAATAGCAGACAAAATAAAATATAATATAAAGATTGTTATTAGAGACAAAGAAGGACATTTATAATGAAAGAATGGCCAAGTCATCAAGATATAGTAATTATATGCATGTATGCACTTAACAACAGACTCTTGAAAGTACATAAAGAAAAAAAATAAGAGTTGAAACAAGAAATAGACAATTTGAAAATAATAGATTTCAATGTCCCATTTTCAATAATGAGTAAAACAAGTACACAGAAAATCAATGAAAAAACTGAAGACTTGAATAACACCAGAAAACAACTAAACTTAATAGAGAGCTACAGAATACTCAACCCCAAAACAGCAGAATACACATTCTTCTCAAATGCATGAAGAACATTTTCCAGAACACACCATATGTTAGGCAATAAAACTAATCTCAGTAAGTGTAAACGGACTGATGCGATATGAAGTATGTTCCCTGACAACAACGCAATGAAATTAGAAATTGATTATAGAGGAAAATTTGGGGAATTCACAAATACGTGCAAATTAAACAACACATTCCTAAAGAACCAACGTTGATCAAAAAAGAAGTCATGAGGGGGGCTGGCCCCGTGGCCGAGTGGTTAAGTTCGTGCACTCCGCTGCAGGCAGCCCAGTGTTTCATTGGCTCGAATCCCGGGCGCGGACATGGCACTGCTCATCAAACCACGCTGAGGCAGCATCCCACATGCCACAACTAGAAGGACTCACAACAAAGAATATGCAACTATGTACCGGGGGGCTTTGGGGATAAAAAGGGAAAAAAAAAAAATTCTAAAAAGAAAAAAGAACAAAAAAAAGAAGTCATCAGGAAAATTTGAAAATACTTTGAGATGAATGAAAATGAAAACAAAACATATTGAAACTTATTGGATGCACCTAAAGTGCAACTAAAAGAGATATTTATAACTGTAAATGTTTATATTAAAAGTCAAGAAAGATCTCAAATCAATAACCTAACCTTGAACCTTAAGACACTGGAAGAAGAAAAGCATTTTAAACCTAAAGTAAGTAGAAGGAAAAAACCCAAAAAGGATTAGAGTGGCAATAGATAAACTAAAAAATAAAAATAGAAATTTTAAAAATCAATGAAACAACAAATTTGTTCTTTGAAAAGATCAATAAAATTGACAAGCTTATAGCTAGACTAAATAAGAAAAAGGGGGAAGACATAAATAACTAAACTCAGGAATTAAAGGAACATTACTATCAGCCTTACAGAAATGAAAAGGATAAAGGAATACTATGAACAACTGTACAACAACAAATTAGATTACCTAGATGAAACAGACAAATTATTAGAAAGATACAAATGACCAAAAACAACTCAAGAAGAAATTTAAACATCTGAACGGAACTATAAAAAGTAAAGAGATTGAATTAGAAATGAAAATCTTCCCAGAAACAAAAATTTAAGGAAGAATTACCACCAATCATTTAAAAAAAGAGAGAGAGAATATGAAAGCCAGTATTACTCTGATAACCAACCAAAGACATTACAAGAAGAGAAAACTGCAGATTGATACTTTTGTTAATATAGATACAAAAATCCTCAACAAAGTAATAGCACACTTCATCCAGAACATAGAAAAAGGAATTATACACCATAAACACGTGAGATATACCCCACAAAAGCAAGGCAGGTTCAGCATACAAAAATCAATCAATGCAAAAAACCACATTGATAGAATAAAGGACAAAAACCATATGATCATCTCAGTAGACACAGAAAATGCACATGCCAAAATCCAACTGCCTTTAATACTGAAAAGACTAGGGATAGAAGGGAATTTCCTCAAGTTGATAAAGGGCATCCATGAAAAACCCATACTTAATGGTGAAAGACTGGATGCATACTCCCTAAGATCAGGAACAAGACAAGGATGTCCAGTCTTATCACTCCTATTTAACATTGTGCTGGAGGTTGCAATCAGAAGCTGAGGCAAGAAAATGAAGTAAAAGGAATCCAGATTGGATAAGAAGTAAAACTATCCCTATGTGCAAGTGACAATCCTGTAAACAGAAAGCCCTAAAAAGTTCACAAAAACACTATTAAAGCTAATGAAAGAGTTCAGCACAGTTGCAGGATACAGGATCAATATTCAAACATCAGTTGTATTTCTACACACGAGCAATGAAC
The DNA here is from genome assembly GCF_041296265.1 of Equus caballus. Taxonomy (NCBI): domain Eukaryota; kingdom Metazoa; phylum Chordata; class Mammalia; order Perissodactyla; family Equidae; genus Equus; species Equus caballus. Next base: position 4,188,962 of record NC_091701.1, on the reverse strand, counting down.
AATACGGAAATGAAATTAAGAAATAAATTCCATTTATAATAGCATCAAAAAGAATAAAGTATTTAGGAATATATTTAACAAAAAAACAAGTCTTGTACACTGAAAACTACAAAACATTACTGAAAGAAATTGAAACGTCTAAATATATGGAAAGACATCCCATGTTTATGGATTGGAAGATACTCTTCTTCTTCTTCTTCTTCTTCTTCTTATATTCTTTTGGTGAGTGAGACTGGCCCTGAGCTAATAATATCTGTTGCCAATCTTCCTCTTTTGCTTGAGGAAGATTGTCCCTGAGCTACAATCTGTGCCAGTCTTCCTCTATTTCGTATGTGGGACACCACCACAGCATGGCTTGATGAGGAGTGTGTAGGTCCGTGCCCAGGATCTGAATCCGCAAACCCCAGGCCGCTGAAGCAGAGTACATGAACTTAACCACTACACCACCAGGATGGCCCCTGGAAGATACTATTTTTAAGAGGGCGACAATCCCAAAGTGATCTACACAGTCAATGCAATCTCTATCAAAATTCCAATGGCCTTTTTTGCAAATATGGAAAAGCTGATCCTTAAATTCATATAGACCTACAAGGGGCCCTGAATAGCCTAAAACAACACTAAAAAAGAGAAATAAAGGTGGAGCACTCACATTTCCTGATTTCAAAATTTACTACAAAGCTATAGCAATCAAAATAGTGGGAATACTGACATAAGGATAAAGACTGGTGGAATATAATTGAGAGTCAAGAAAGAAACGCAAACATCTATGGTCAAATGATTTTTGACAAGGGTGCCAAGAAAATGGGGAAAGAATAGTCTTCAATAAATGGTGCTGGACAACTGGATATCCACATGCCAAAGCATGAAGTTGGACCCCTACCTCAGACAATATACAAAAATTAATTCAAAATGGATCAAAGAGCTAAATGTAAAAGCTAAAACTATAAAACTCTTAGAAAGGAACAGAGATATAAATCTTCATGGCCTTGGGTTAGGCAATAGTTTCTTAAATGTGACACGAAAAGCACAAGCAACAAATGAAAAAATAAATTGGACTTCATCAAAATTAAACATTTTTGTGCAAAGGACACTATCAAGATAGTGACAAGACAATCTACAGAAATGGGAGAAAGCATTTGCAAATCATCTAACTGATAATAAGGGTTTAATATACAGAATATATAAAGAATTATTACAACTCAACAATAACAAGACAACCAACCCAATTATAAAACGGGCAAAGGATTTCAATAGAGATTTCTTCAAAGATGATATAAAAATGGCCAATAAGCACTTGAGAAGATGCTTAATATCATCAGTTATCACGGAAATGCAAATCAAAACCACAATGACATACCACTTCACACTCACTAGGATGGGTATAATCAAAATGACAGACAATAATAACTGCTGGCGAAGATGTGGACAAATTGGAACCATATGAATCACTATTTCCACTTCTAGGTGTATACCCAAGAGAACTGAAAACATATAACCACACAAAAACTTGTACACTAACATTCAATACAGAATTATTTATAAGAGCCTAAAAGAGAAAACTCAAATGTCCATCAACTAACTGATGAGTGAATAAACAAGTGGTATATATGCACACAATGGAATATTATTCAGTCATGTTCCATCATTAAAAGGAATGAAATGTTGCAAACCTTAAAAACATGCTAAATGAAATAAGCCAGACACAAAAGGCCACCATAATGTATGACTGCATTTATATGAAATGTCCAAAACACTCAAATCTTATAGAGACAAAATAGATTAGTTGTTTCCTAGGGCTAGAGTATGGAAAATAGAGAATGACTGCGAACAGGTACAAAAAGTGGTGATCAAATGTTGTGGAATCAGACAGTGGTAATGGTTGCACAACTCTGTGAATATATTAAAAACTACTAAATTGTATACTTTAAAAAAGTGAATTTCATGGTATACGAATTATATCTCGGGAGAAAGGAAGGGAGGGAGGAAAGAAGAAAGGGAGGGAAGAAGAAAGAAAAGAGATAATAGAAGTGGCAGATTCTGTGAATAACGAGATCATTTGCCCACCTAGGGGAGCAACAGCAACAGTTCCAGTCAACAGCTGCCTACAGGAATTCAGGCTCAGTTCTTATCAGATATGCTGATTTTCGAAAAGCTACTAATTTAATGTGAGATCTCCTCATCTTCAAATATTAGCAAATTCATATTTTTACAAAAACCATTGTGTGTTATGTTCCTTTCATGCTGCCACTTTGCAACCACTGACATATTCTAGTAATTGTCTACTGGGGGATGAGTTACATACAGTTTGAAAATCCAAACTCAACATTACCACTGCTTTAATTTCTTTTTAGCTTAAGTATTATTTTGAAATGTCAAATAACATCAAAGGATTATCAAACAAAAAATTTTAAATACATTAATACGTGGAATACAACATAAAACATGAAAATACTCTATTTTTTTTCTTTCTCCCCAAAGTTCCCCAGCACATAGTTGTATATTTTAGTTGTGGGTCCTTCTAGTTGTGGCATATGTGTCGCCGCCTCAGCATGGCTTGATGAGCGGTGCCATGTCTGCACCCAAACCCAAACCGGCGAAACCCTGGGCCACCGAAGTGCAGCGCGACAACTTAACCACTCGGCCACAGGGCCAGCCCCCTGAAAATGCTCTTTTCATCACCCTATCAGTACCATAGCTAAAGGCAACCACTATGCTATCTGAGTTATTAGGGCTTTTTAATCAAGGCAAATTTAGGGCTAAATTTTAAATAGATCTAGTCTAAGAATATTTTATAAATGAGAGACCTGAGGGCCAAAAAGATAATATAATCCACTCAATGTCCTAAGGCGGGGCAAAGCTAGGGCCTGAAAACCCATTTCTTGTTTCCTTCCCTTAAGTAAACTTTCTCTAATACTCTATGTCATTCCAGCTCACCTTTAGGGACAATGACTAGCATGGGAAATTCTCCTCCCAAACAATATACACACAGAGAACACCACAAAGTGGTGGAGGAGGTTTTATTCACTACATTTTCTGTCTACAAATTTAAATTCTCAACTGAATTTTTAACTTAAAATGTTTAAGACAAATCTCAGAAATAAAGTACTGTAAAAACTAAAACTGTTTCAAATAAACAAACCATTAACATCCCTTTCAGGAAAAGCAACAGAAATTGCCCAAACCACAACAGTTAGGGAAACACAAATCTAACAGAAATCAGCTCAAAGTTGCATCCGTGTAAACAACTATGGTACTCTCAACAATATTCTGACACCAAAATAGGCAACAACATGAAGAAATTACAAAATTAAATGTACAAACAAATTAATAGGAAAAGCTAAGCAAAGATGACTCACATCTATACCTGAAAGGCCTTATCCACAAATTATTTTAACTTTTCTTTTGTCAATTGTCCATGGTTAACACAGTCTAACTGCTACACATGTAGCTATATCATATTTTTGAACTCACTGCCCGGCCTACTCAGTCATTCTGTCAGCACACTCTCCTGAGAGCTTATATACTTTGTGAGTGACTTGCTTTATTGAACCTTGGCGCTCTGCTTTTCTGCTTTTTCCCTTGAAGCTTGAAACTAAACCCCACCACTCACCCAACAAACACAAACACACATGTGTGTGAGTGCACACACATGCAGGGAAACCTCAGGAACTAAAACACCTATTCCCATCTTTCTCTGGGGAAAGATATGAGAGAGAGATTCATTTTCTCAGTATTCACAATAATATAAAAACACGAGCTCTTGAACTATGAGCTCTATGAAATCTATGAAAAAATCTATGACAAAAAGGATAGGTTTAATGTAGGCTCAACATATTTACATACAAGGACCAAACTAGTTGCAACAAAAAGGATGTAACAGCCAGGACAGTCTGAGGAACACCACGCATCCCTTTTGGACAAGCGAATGTTTTCTGGATTGAATTACATCTCAAGCCTACAATAAGAACATATTCCAAAGCCAAACAAGTACTTGACTATTACCATGTTTTTTGATAATTCAAATTTTTCTATTAGTATTGACAGTCAAAAATTAACAGTATAATTTTATTCTTAACATTTAATTATAAAGTATTTCAAGCATACAGAAAAAGGTAAAGGCCATTTTTCTACCTACCACTCCAATTTTTTGAATGCAGAACTTATCTACTATAAAGTGCACAAATTGTAGGGGCTGGGTCCATGGCCTAATGGATAAGTTTGGTGTTCCACTTCGGCTGCCCAGCTTTGCTTCCTCAAGCAAAAAGAGGAAGATTGGCAATGGATGTTAGCTCAGGGTGAGTCTTCCTTAGCAAAAAATAAATAAAAAATAAGGTGCACAAATTTTAAATATACATTTTACATCTGCATTCACCCAAATAACCACCAAAAGGATAAAAATACAGAGATTTCCAGCACCAATCACGGCTCCCCTGTACCCATTCCCAGGTCAGTTCACCCTTTCCCTACTAGAGTAATCATCATCTTGACTTTTATTACCATAGATTAGTTTTGCCTCTTTTTAAATTACTTACTAATTAAATCATATAAGACATATTCTTTTGAACTTATTTTCACTCAATATCTATTATGTCTCTAAAATTCGCCCACGTTATCTGTATGGGTATTTTGTTCATTTTCATTGCTGCATAATATTCCATTATTTGACTTTACCTCAATTAATTTACTCATTCTACTACTGATGGACGTGAAAGTCGTTTCCAGTTCTTGGCTATGAGAAATAAAGCCTCTATGAACCTCCCTGAACACAACTTTTGGCGAACATAAATATATATTTCTGTTGGATATATACCCAGGAAGGAATTACTAGGTCTCTGAGACACATATATAGTTAGCTTTAGCAGATATGGCCAAACATTTTTTCAAAGTGGCTATGTCAATTTATATACTCCCACCAGCAATGTAAGAGAGTTCCAGTTATTCCACATCCTCATCAACTCAATTAGTCATTCTGCTGGTTGTGTAGTATCTCACTACAGTTTTAACTTACATTTATCTGATGTTAATGATGTTGAGTACCAATTCATTGCTTCACCAGCTACTTTGATATCCTCTTTTGTAAAGTGATTAAGTCTTTTTGCACATTTTAAAATTCTGGATACAAGACCTTTGTCGGACAGATCCATTATGGTCTGTGCCTCATCCCTACACTTTGTTTATGGTATCTTTACTCAAACAAGTTTAATGCAGTCAGTAAATATACAGTGGAGGATTTGGGAAACTCCTTAACAAGGTGCTTAAAATTAACGTCACATATGAAGGACAGATGGACATCTGTGTTTCTAGGTGTAATACCCTAAGAAGGACATAACATCAACTAAGCAGTTTTCTGAGAATGCACAATCTAAATATAATTATAGAAGAAACTTGAGACAAATACACAATAAGAGACACTATATTGAAATAAAAAGGGAGACTGCACTCTTCAAAAATGTCAATAAGACAAAAGTCAAAGAAAGGCTATGGAAATGTTGCAGGCTCAAGGAGAGTAAAGAGAGACAAGGACTGAATGGATCCTGACCCTAGACTGGATCCTGTACTAGAGGGAAACAATGCTCTAAAGGCCATTATTGGGCCAACTGACAAAACTGGAATATGAACAGTTTTTATTTATTCAGAAAGGCTATATTCCAGTTACTACTGTTTCTGCCATCTTTATTCCCTTATTCCCAAATCAGAGCCTTTGGTATTTGCATTATGAATAAAAATGTACCTGTGTGTTTTTGGCTGGCATATGTTTTTAACTGGCATAAAAGATACTAGAAATGAGTTTTCATTCATGAAATTGGTGGGGTTCAAATATATGGACTGGCTAAAATATCATACTGGCTAAAATACCTTGCACGAACAAGGTATAAAGCCTATATATTCTTAAAGATAGTACCCCAAGGCCAGTCATTTGTTTTGAGGATTCTGGTTATTTGATGCCACTTATAAGATTAACCAACTCCTGCCTCTAAAATTTTGTTGCATCTTGTATATCAAGTGAACCTTTCAAGCTAGGTGTAAGTACCTAAAGGAAAGAAAGCTGGGAAGTTAAGTTTATAAAATAAATGGCACTTATTATTTTTGAACTTGTTAGTGAATAAGTGTCTATTACATTTGGCAGAATCTAATCTAAGGTTTTCTTTCATTATAAGCTAACAGATTTTAAAGAAGCAGCTGATCTTCCCTTAACTTTATCTATTGGTAGCTTTTGTGTGTGTGTGTGTGTGAGGAAGACTGGCCCTGAGCTAATATCTGTGCCAGTCTTCCTCTATTTTGTATGTGGGATGCTGCCACAGCATAGCTTGATGTGCAGCGTGTAGATGTGCACCCGGGATTCGAACCTGTGAACTCCAGGCTGCTGAAGCAGAGCATGTGAACTTAAACACTACACCACCAGGCCAGCCCCAGTAGCTACTTTTATCTACCTAAAAGAACACAATTAAGCACAACCAATCTGACTTAGTTCAAATCACAACACCCACCCTAGGGCCTCTGCACTTGCTTTCTCTACACCTAATGGTCTTTAAATGGCTGCTCAGATCTCCAGGAGAACTTCCTGACCATCCAACCTAAAACATTTCCCTCCTCACTGCATTATTTTATCATCCTATTTTTGCATCTTGACAGCACTTATCACGATATAAAGATACTTTTAACTTAATTAATTTACTTATTTATTGTGCCTCCACCCCCACTGGCATGTGAGTGCCTTAAGAGCAGAGATTTTGTTGATTGGGTCGATCGCTACACCTCTTATGCTCAGAAAAACGCCTGGCTCATGGAAGGTGCTGAGTATTTTAGAATGCATGACAGAAGACAACAAAGTGGGGTGGGGGATGGGAGTCAGGACAGGAAATAGTTTGCAAAGATAGAAAACTGAAGCTAAAAGAACAGGAAGGAAAAGGTCCACACAAAGGCTCAGACTCTAAGAAAATTAGTAAGACATTAAGACCAAGTCTTGCACTTTACACTCACGAAGCCCAGAGACTAGAAAAGAAAAAGACACTGCTGTAGTGTCACGGATATTAACAGAGACATGTCTTTAAAACATAGGTAAGAAATACCCAGGGGCTGCCCCTGTGGCCGAGTGGTTAAGTTTGCACACTCTGCTTCAGAGGCCCTGAGTTTCACAGGTTCAGATCCTGGGTGCGGACATGGCATGGCTCATCAAGCCATGCTGAGGCGGCGTCCCACACAGCACAACCAGAGGCATTCACAACTTGAGTACACAACTATATAGTGGGGGGGCTTTGGGGAGAAGAAAGAGAAGAAAAACAAAAAGTAAAAATAGAAAATAAAATTTAAAAAAGAGATGGCACCTGAGCTAACATCTGTTGCCAATCTTTAAAAAAAAAAAAAAGAAAAAGAAATATCCAACTATTTGTAGCATTTACCATACTGTACTAAAATTATTTGTTTTATTAAAATAAGTATTTCATTGCAATTAAGCCCACCTTTTTCCACAAGTAGATCATGAATCCACTGAGAACAAACCAAACCTTATTTGTCTCTTTGTCTTCACCTACAAAAGACAGTCAAAACTGGAACACAATCTAAACTTGTCAAACTGTTTTAAGATACTGACTTTCACATTTATAAGAAAGTAATAATGATTAGAAGATGCATTCTATTCTATCGACATGAGTAAATTACAAGTTAAAAGAGAGCTATGAAAACATTCTGAGAAATCAACAGTAAATTGAGAGCATCTCATGACATTTCAGCCTATAAAAACTCAATCTAAAGCAAAGATGACCTACATTCTATGTATCACTAAATTTTTTTTTAAATTTTGATTATATGTGGTTTTATTTCTGAAAAGTAACAATCATTCTCATTCCAGGATCTAATCAAAACACACTTCAAACAAAGTAACCTATTTCTAAAACTCACTAATTCAAACAACTTTCACATATGCTAAAAACGAAAACTACTTTACAGTGAAATGTCATTAACACTCCATCATCTTTTGAAACTTTCAAAAGAGAAAATAATTTACACTGGCCACGCACTTCACGTCATCCACAACCTACAACATTTATCCAAGATAATTTAGGCTTAGACTAAGAAAAAGCCTTTATATCACAATGTTCCTCACTGTCCATAACCTCCATTATAAGCATTCATTTCAACCAGATGGCATATTGAAAATTTATTAGAGGGAGTGGTAGGCAGCTTCTGGAAGGACTCCCAATGACCCCATCTCCTGGTATTCATGCTCTTGTACAAGGTCCTCCTGTGAAGTGCAGCTGGATTTAGTGACTCGCTTCTCCAAAAAAAGAAACATGAAAACAATGATGAGATGTCATCTCTAAGATTATGTTACGAGAAGACTGACTTCCACTGGCGCACTCTGAACAAAGCCAGACAGCATGTTGTACAGTGCCCTACGGAAAGGCTCACATGGCAAAGATTTGACGTCTCAGCCAACAACTAACAAGAACTTAAGCCCTGCCAACAGCCAAATGAACGAACTGGGAGGGAGGTCACCGAGCTGAGCCTTACAATGAGTACAGCCTGGCCAAAACCTTCACTGCAGCCTTGTGAGAAATCCTGAGCCAAGGGCACCCAGGTAAGCTGTGCCCAGATTCCTGCTCCACATAAACTGTAACATCATAAATGATCGCTGCTTTAAACCCTGAGTTTTGGGGAAACTAGTTACGTAGTAACAGACAATTAACATAGAAAGCAACAAATTAACTTTTTATATATCTGTAAATGTCAATTGGTATTTCCAGACAAAATGAAGAACAACTAAACATGGATGCATGTGCTACAAAGTGATGCACTTCTAATAATACACATGCCATTCTGCCAAAGTATGGCTAAATATATACATAAAAATATTTTTAAATATATATATATCTTTATATTGACATTTACTAGAATATTACTTATGCTTCATAAAATGGAGAGGGCATTTTTGATGCATAGAGTATCTTTCCCTCAAAAGTGACTGGATTAATTACAGCATAGTTTATAAAGCCAAAAAATGGAACCAACCCAAATGTCCGTCAACTGAGGAACTGATAAGAAAAATGTGGTCTATGTATATAGTAGACTATTATGAGGCAATATGAAGAGACGAGACACTCAGGAGTGACGTCAGCAACATGAAGGACTATGAAGTTCCAAGCCGTCATTCCCCTATGGAAACATTTAAAAACAACCAGAGGCTGACAAAAATAACCTTATAAGAACTCTGGAAAACAGTCAAATGACTAGAATAACCAAATAAATCAAGTAAAAGCTACACTCAAAATACAAGAAAATTTTGCGGCCTTGTTACTTGACCTTGCTCCACCCCTCCCTGTGCTGTCTTGGTCTGGAGGAAGCAGCAGCCCAGTTCCCAATTCCCTCCCTCAACCTAGAGGGAGCAGAGCAGACCTTTGCAAAGCTCTAAGCAGCTGAGGGCTGCCTGAAGGACTGCTCTCTACCTAACTGGGAGCTCAGATGGCAAAGATGCCAGGACTACTCAGGAGAACTGCAGGGGGCCTACAGACCTGCAGGTGCCTGGAACGAGAGCTACAGGTAGACACACATACAGTAGAACATCTAGGGCTGTGAGGAGAAGTTGGGGTAAGATTCTTTGGGAATTTAAGACCTCTAAATGCAGCTGTGATTACGGGAGAATCAAAAAGCCACACAGAGATTTGGCAAGAGGCAGGCCCAGAAAAGGTCTGAGAAGACCAGAAGACTTCACATTGGGCTAATCCTAAGCCCCAGACCACAATGAGCTAATTAGTGAAGAACTAGTCTGACACAGAACGAGTCTGAAAATATGGAGAGAAGTGGTTGTTTTTCCAAATTACCAATTTTCAACAAAAAAAACAAAGTATACCAAAAAAAAAAAAAAAAAAAAAAACCCACAGGAAAACATGGTCCATTCAAAGGAAGAAAATAAACTGGCAGAAACCAGCCCTAGAGAAGAATACGCAATGGACTTACTGGATAAAGCTTTAAAACAACTGTCCTAAATACATTTAAAGAGCTAAAAAACCAAAACCAAAACCAAAACCAAAAAAAGGCAGACACAAAGAAAAAATGAAACAAGGGAAACAATATATAAACAAAATAAGACTGTCAACAAAAAGATAGGAATTGTAAAAAGAAACCAAATAGAAATTCTGGAGCTGAAAAATACACTAAAGGGGTTCAACAGCAGATTTAAGCAAAAAGATGAACCAGCAAACTTGAAGATAGGACATTTAAAATTATCAACACTGCGAAAAAGAAAGAAAACACAATGAAGAAAAGTGAACAGAGCCTAAGAACTTACGAAACACCAATGAGCAGACCAATATAAGCATTATACGAGTCCAAGAAGGAAAAGATAGAGTGAAAGCGGAAGAGAGATTATCTGAAGAAACAATGGCCAAAAACTTTCTAAATGTGACAGAAGACATGGATTCACAAATCCAAGGAGTTCAAAATATATATATATATATATATATATATATTTTTTTTTTTTTTGGTGAGGAAGATTGGCCCTGAGCAACATCTGTTGCCAATTTACCTCTTTTTTTGCATGAGAAAGATTGTCACTGAGCTAACGTCTGTGCCAATCTTCCTCTATTTTGTATGCTGGATGGCACCACAGCATGGATTGATGAGCAGTGTGTAGTTTTGCACCCAGGATCTGAAACTGTGAACCGTGGGCCACCAAAGTTGAGCATGTGAACTTACTCGCTACATCAGTGGGCCAGCCCCTCAATAAATTCTATGTAGGATAAACCCAAACAAATCATCACCAAGTCACAATATAATCAAACTGGTGAAAGACAAAGAGAGAACCTTGAAAGCAGCCAGAGAAAAGTGACTCATCACATACAATGGATTCTCAAAAGATTATCAGTAGACACCTTGGCAACCACAAGGCACTGAGATAACACATTAAAAGTGCTAAATAAAAAAACTGCCAACCAAGAATTCTATATCCATCAAAAGCTGACGGAGTTCATTACCATTAGAAGTGCCATACAGAAATGCTAATGGGAGTTCTTCAGGTTGAAATGAAAGAATACTAGACAGTAACTCTAAGACATATGAAGATATAAAGATCCCCAGTAAAAGTAACTACATGGACAAACATAAAAACCAACATCACTGCAATGCTGGTTTGTAACTCCACTTTTTATTTTCTACAGGATATAAAAGACAAATGCACAAAAATAATTATAAATCTACATTAATGGGTAAACAATGCATAAAGATGTAATTTGTGACGCTGATAACAAACACAGTGAACATACATACAGAGCTGTACAGGGATATAGAGTTTTTGTATGTGACCGAAGTTAAGTTCATTTCAATTAAAAATAAACTGTTATATATAATCCCACGCTAACCACAAAGAAAATACAGAATATACAAAAAGGAAGTGACAAAGAAATCAAAATGTATCACTATAAAATAATCAACTAAACACCAAGAAAGACAGTAATGGAGGGAATGAGCGACAAAAAAACATAAGACATACAGAAAACAAAATGGCAAAAGTAAGTCCTTAGCTATCAGTAATTACTTTAAATGTTAATGGATTCAAGACTCCAATCAACAAGCACAGGTTGGCAGAATGGATTAAAAAAGCACGAACCAATCATATGCTGTGACAACAGACACAGTTTAGATCTAAGGACACAACAGGTTTAAAGGGAAAGGAAAGAAAAAGATATTCCATGCAAATAATAACCAGAAAAGAGCTGGAATGGCTACACTGATATCAGATAAAACAGACTGTAAGTCAAAAACTTTGTCAAGAGATGAATAAGGACATTAAATATTGACAAAAGGGTCAATTCATGAAGAAGATATGACAATTATGAACATATGTGCACCAAATATCAGAGCTCCAAAATGTATTAAGCAAACACTGACAGAATTAAACAGAATAGACATAGCTACACAATACCATAGGAGACTCAATACCTCACTTTTCAGTAATGGATAGAACCACCACACAGATTAATAAGGAAATAGAGGATCTGAACAACACTATAGACCAATTGAACTTAGCAGGCATATACAAAATACTCAACCCCAAAACAGCAAAATATATATTCTTATATTCTTCTCGAGTTCACATGAAACATTCTCCAGTATAAACCATGTTAGGCCACAAAAAAAGTTTTAATAAGATTGAAATCAGACACAGTATCTTTTCCAATCACAACAGGATAAACTAGAAATCAGGAGAAGGAAAACTGGAAAATTCACAAATATGTGGAAATTAAACAGGAAATTCTTAAATAACCAATGAGTCAAAGAAATCACAAGGGAAATTAGAAAATATCTTGAAAAAAATGAAAACAAAAACACAACATACCAAACTTATGGGAAGCAACAAAAGTAGTGCTAATAGAGAAATTTATAGCAGTAGATGCTTACATTAAAAAAAGATTTCAAATCAAAGCCTAATACTACATCTTAAGGAACTAGAAAAAGAACAAACTAAACCCAAAGCTAGCATAAAGAAAGAAATAATAAAAATTAGAGCAGAGATAAATAAAATATAGAAGAAAAAAATCAATAAAACCAAGAGTTGGTTCTTCACCAAGATCAACAAAACAAACCCTTAAGAAAAAAGGAAAGATTCAAACAACTAAAATCAGAAATGAAAGAGGGAACATTACAGAAATAAAAAGGATCACATGAGAGTAGTATGAACAACTATACACAAATAATTGTATAACCTAGATGAAATGGACAAATTTCTAGAAATACAAAATCTACCAAGACTGAACACTGAAGAAAGAGAAAATCTGAATAGATCTGTAATTAGCAAGGATACTGAATCAGTAACCAAAAACCTCCCAAGAAGAAAAGCCCAGGATAGATGGTTTCACTGGTGAATTCTATCAAATACTTACAGAAATTCTTCCAAAAAACGGAAGAGTAAGGAACACTTCCTAACTCATTGGTGAGTCCAACATTACATTGATACCAAAGCCAGACAAAGACATTACAGGGAAACAATAGACCAATTATCTCTTATGGATATCGATGCAAAAATCCTCAATAAACTACCGGCAAACGAAATTCAGTAGTATATGAAAAGGATGATAGACCACAACCAAGTGGGATTGATTACCGAAATGTAAGGATGCTTCAACAAATGAAAAATCAAGGTAACATATTACATGAATAGGATGAAAGGGAAAAAAACACATGATCATCTCAATTGATACAGAGAAATACAACATATTTTCATGATAAAGACTCAAGAAACTAACAAGAGAAGATAACTTCCTAAACATAATAAACACCATATAAGAAAAGCTCATTCCTACTATCACACTCAATGGTAAAACAGTGAAAGCTTTTCCTTGCTCAGATTATGAACAAAATGTGGATGCTCACTCTGCTACTTCTATTCAACATTGTATTCAAAGTTCTAGTAAGAGCGATTAGGCTAAAAAAGAAAAACTAAGAATCCAAATTGGAATGACAGAAGTAAAATTATCTCTATTTGCAGGTGACATGATGTTATATGTAGAAATGCCTAAAGATTACACACACACACACCAAAAAATGTTGGAGGTAATAAACGAATTCAGCAAAGCTGCAAGATACAAAATCAACACACAAAAATGAGTTACATTTCTACACACTATGAACAATCTGAAAACAAAATTAAGAAAACAATTCATTTACACTCTTGTGTTACATAACAACATTTAGGTCAACAACATTTTATATATACAATGGTGGTCCCACAACATTATAATGGAGCTGAAAAATTCCAATTGCCTAGTGACGTTGTAGCCATCATAACACTGTAGTTTAACACATTACTCACATGTTTGTGGTGATGCTGGTGTAAACAAACCTACTGTGCTGCCACTTGTATAAAAGCATAGCACATACAATTGTGTACAGTACATAATGCCTGATAATAAATGACTATGTTACCGGTTTATATTTTGACTATACTTTTTGTTGTTATTTTAGAGTGCATTCTCTACTTATAAAAAACAGTTTACTGTAAAATAGTATGCCGTGGTACACTGGCAGCAGTCTCATCCATCCCATGTTTGCCTTGCATCATTTGCTCTTCTGCTCCATTTAATCCAGTGCTCATCGTGGCCCCTAAGGGAACAAACTCCACTGCTAATGTTGCCAGTAAGAGGCCCCATGGAATGACTGGCCTGGAAACGAAATTAAAAGTGACTAAGGACTACGAAAGTGAAAAACCAGTGCTGGTTACTGCTCGCCAGTCAGGCATGTCTCATTCCACCATAGCTACCATCTTGAAGAACAAGAACAAAGCGACACAAGCTGTTAAAGGATCTGCTTCATTGAAGGCAAGGAGACTAACAAAAACTCGGGAAGGGCCTATACGAGACATGGAGAAACTTCTAGTGACCTGGATTGAAGACCAGACGCAGAAGTGTATCCCTCTTGGCACATGATGATCTCGGCCAAAGCAAAAAGTTTGTTTGCGATGTTGAAAGAAAAGGCTAGACTCGTACAATGTTGAATTTACTGCTGACTCTGAATAGTTTATGTGATTCAAGAATCGCCTATTCATTACATAACATGAAAGTGAGCGCTGAGTCGGTCAGTGCTGATGTAAAGGCAGCCGAAGAATTTTTGCAAACTCTAGATAAGCTAACCGTAGAGGCAAATTACTTGCCAGAGCAAATATTCAGTACGGATGAAACCTCCCTACTCTGGAAACAGGCGCTTGAAAGGACTTTCATCCATAAGGAGGCCAAGGCAGTGCCAGGTTTCAAGGCTTTTAAGGACAAGATAACAGTCTTGCTTGGGGGCAATGGACCCTTTGTGATCTGGCACAGTGAGAACCCCAGCGCCTCCAAGCCTATCAGTGAGCACACACTGCCAGTGAACTACAGGAACAGCAAGAAGTCACGGATGACCCAGCTGCTCTTCCAAGACGCCCTCCTGAATTGCTGTGCCAGCAAAACGGAGAAGTGCTGTTTGGAGAATAACATGCCTTTCAAGATTTGGCTTACTGTTGATAAAGCTCCCAGACATCCTCCTTTTATTGGTGATCTTCATCCCAGCATCAGAGTGGCGTCTCTGATATCTCCCTCCAAACACCACCTCCTGGATCCAACCAAGGGATCAAGGAGTAACAGCAGCTTTTAAGGCCTGCTACGTGAGGAGGACCTTCGACCAGGCCATTGCTGCAACTGAGGAAGACAATGATGCAATTCTGAAAGGATTACAGCATCCGTGACCGCACAAAGAACCTTGCTTGGACTTGGGGTGATGTCACCAAGAAGCGTATGAATGGCATCCGGAAGAAGAACTCAAGAGGTTCGTCCATGACTTCAAAGGATTTGCCAAGGATGAGGAGGCTGCAAAAATCAACAAGGCTGCGGTTGAGATGGAAACCCCCTTGACCAGGGTGTGGATGAGGACGACGCTGAGGGGCTCCTACAGGTGCTTCCCGAGGAACCGACTAGTGAGGAGTTGTTGGAACTAAAGGGGAACACAAAGCTGAAGAAGAGGCCAAGAGAAAAGGAAACCGCAGGAGAAGGAAAAGAAGAACCCCCAAGGAAACTCACAGTGATGGCTTTAGCAGAAACTTTTGCAACCTCAACAAGCTCCTTAAAAAGCTTGAAAACATGGACCCCAACACTGAAAGGTTTTCATTAATAGAGAGGAAATGTTCATGGTGCATTATCTGCTTACAAGCAAAACTATGATAAAACAAGAAATAAACCAAGCAAACCACCATGGACATATTTCTGAAGAGTGTCACCTCCTCAAGAAGGGCCTCAGGCAGTTCCTTCAGGAGGCATTCCAGAAGAGGCACTGTTAGCATAGGAGATGACAGCCCCATGTGTGTTAGCGCCCCTGAGGACCTTCCACTGGGACAAGATGTGGAGGTGGAAATAAGTGATGTTGGTGATCCTGACCCCGTGCAGGCCTAGGCTAACGTGTGTGTGTGTGTGTCTTAGTTTTTAACAAAAAAGTTTAAAAAAGTAAAACTAAAATTTTAAAATGGGAAATAGCTTACAGAATAGGGATATAAAGAAACAAAATATTTTTTACAGTTGCAAAACGTGGTCGTGTTTTAAGCTAAGTGTTAGTACAAAGGAGTCAAAAAGTTAAAAAAATTTACAAGTGTATAAAGTAAAAAACTTACAGTAAGCTAAGATCAATTTGCTATTGAAGAAAAAAATTTGTTTATAAATTGAGTGCAGCCTAAGTGCACAGTGTTTACAAAGTCTACAGTAGTGCACAGTGGTTACGGTAACGTCCTAGGCCTTCACACCGCCTCAGTACCTGCTCACTGACTCACCCAGAGGAGCAACTTCCAGTCCTGCAAGCTCCATTCATGTGCCCTAATACAGGAGTACTATTTATTATCCTTTATACCATATTTTTTCTTTCGTTTTTTTTTATTGAGTTCATAATAGTTTACATCAATGTGAGATTTCAGTTGTACATCATTCTTTGACTGTCCACATAGTGCTCCTCTCACCCCCGAGCCCACTCCCCACCCCCCTTCCCCTGGTAACCACTGAACTGCTTTCTTTGTCTATGTATTTCGCTTAGCAGAATTCCCTCTAGGTCTTCCCATGTTGTTGCAAATGGAATGATTTTGTCTTTTTTTTCCCACTGAGTAGTATTCCATTCTATCTATATGTACCACATCTTCTTTATCCAATCATCAGTCGATGGGCACTTGGGTTGCTTCCATGTCTTGGCTATTGTGAATAGCGCTGCGATGAACATAGGGGTGGTGTATGCTACTTTGGATTGTTGATTTCAAGTTGTTTGGGTAGATGTCCAGTAGTGGGATGGCTGGGTCATATGGTATTTCTATTTTCAGTTTTTTGAGGAATCTCCATACTGTTTTCCATAGTGGCTGCACCAGTTTGCATTCCCACCAGAAGTGTATGAGGGTTCCCTCCTCTCCATACCCTCTCCAACATTTGTTATTTTTAGTCTTAGTGATTACAGCCATTTTAACAGGTGTAAGGTGGTATCTTAGTGTAGTTTTGATTTGCATTTCCCTGATGATTAGTGATGTTGAACATCTTTTCATGTGTTTATTGACCATCTGTATATCTTCTTTGGAAAAAGGTCTGTTCATCTCCTCTGCCCATTTTTTGATCGGGTTGTTTATTTATTGTTCAGTTGTGTGAGTTCCTTATATATTATGGAGATTTTTATACTATATTTTTACTGTACCTTTTCTATGTTTAGGTATGTTTAGATACACAAGGACTTACCATTGTGTTACAATTGCCTTCAGTATTCAGCACAGTAACATGCCATACAGGTTTGCAGCCTAGGAACAATAGGCTAAACCACATATCCTGGGTGTGTATAAGCTATACCATCTAGGTTTACATTAAGTACATTCTATGATGTTCACACAACAGTGAAATCACCTAACACATTTCTGAGAATGTATCCCCATCATTAAGCGATGCATGACTATACAATAGTATCAAAAAAAAAAAAAAAACACTTAAGAATTAACTTAACCAAGGAGGTGAAAGACTTGTAAAATGAAAACTGCAAAACATTGGTGAAAGAAATTAAAAAGACATAAATAATGGAAACACATCCCATGCATGGATTAGAAGACTTAATATTGTTAAGATGTCAATACTACCCAAAGTGATCTACAGATTTGGTGCAATCCCTATCAAAATTCCAACGACATTTTTTGCAGAAAGAGAAAAACCCATCCAAAAGTTCATATGGAGTCTCAAGGGACCCCAAACAGCCACAGCAATCTTGAAAGAGAACACAACTAGAGATTCACGCTTCTTGATTTCAAAATTTAATACAAAATTACAGTAATCGAAACAGTGTAGTACTGGCATAAAGGCAGACCAATGGAATAGAATCTAGAATTAAATCTTTGCATACATGGTCAAATGACTTTCAACAAGGATGCTAAGACTAACAGGAAAAGGACAGTTTTTTAAACATACGGTGATGGGAAAAGTTGACAGCCACATGCACAAAAAATGAAGTTAGACCATACCTTACCATATACCAAATACAAAATTCCCTCAAAAAGAATCATAAACCTCAATGTAAGAGGTAAAATTACAAAGCTCTTGCAGAAAATATAGAGGAGGGATCAGCTCCTTGGCCTAGTGGTTAAGTTTGGCGTGCTCCACAGCAGCAGCCCAGGTTTGATTCCTGGGCACCGACCTACACCACTCATCAGTGGCTATGCTGAAGTGGGGACCCACATAAAAAATAGAGGAAGACTGGCACAGATGTTAGCTCAGGGCGAATCTTCCTCAAGCAAAAAAAAAAGAAAAAAGAGAGAGAAAGAAAGAAAGAAAATGTAGGAGAAAAGCTTTACGACAAGATTTTTGCAACAATGTCTTGGATGGACACCAAAATCACCATCAACAAAAGAAAAAATAGATAAACTGGAGTTCATCAAAATTAAAAACTTTTCATGGATGAACCTGAAGGACATTATATTAAGTGAAATAATATAGTCATAGAAAGACAATTACTACATGATTCCACCTACATGAGGTGTCTAAAATAGCCAAACTCATAAAATCAGAGAATAAAACAGTGGTTGCTGAGGTTGGTGGGTGAGGAAAATGGGGAGCTGTTACTCAGTGGGTATAAAGTTCCAGTTATGCTAGATGATTATGTTCTAGAAATCTGCTGTACAACACAGTGCCTATAGTTAATAAGGTATCAGGCACTTAAAATTTTGTTAAGAAGGTAGATCTCATGTTACGTGTTCTTACCACCACCAAAAAAAAGGGGGGGACACAAAGACCTTTTGGAGGTGTTGGAGACGTCTATTACCTTGATTGTAGTGATGGAATGAGAAGTGTCTGTATATGTCCAAACTCATAAAATTGTACACATTAAATATGTGCAGTTCTTTTTATATCACTTATGCCTCAATAAAGCTGTTAAAAAATTTTAAACTTCTGTGTATCAAAGGACACAATCAACAGAGTGAAAATGCAACTCATGGAATCAGCGGAAATATTTGCAAATCATTTATCTGATAAGAGGTTAATTTCCAGAATATATAAAGAATTTTCTTTTTTTTTTTTTTTTAAAGATTGGCACCTGGGCTAACAACTGTTGCCAATCTTCCTTTTTTTTTTCTTTCTCTGCTTTATTTCCCAAAACCCCCGCCCCCAGTACATAGTCGTATATCTTAGCTGCAGGTCCTCCTAGTTGTGGGACGTGGGACGCCACCTGAACGTGGCCTGACGGGCGGTGCCATGTCCACGCCCAGGATCCAAACCCTGGGCCACCACAGTGGAGCACGCAAACTTAACCACTTGGCCACGGAGCTGGCCCCCAGAATATATAAAGAATTCTTAAAATTCAACAATAAAAAAGGAAATAAGACAATCGAAAAATGGGCAAAGGACTTGAACAGACATTTCTCCAAAGAGGATATACAAATGGCCAATAAGAATATGAAAAGATGCTCAACATCACTAATCATTAGAGAAATAAATGCAAATCAAAACCACAACAATAGACCATCTCACATACATTAGGATGACTACTATCAAGAAAACAGAAAATAACAAATGTTGGCAAAGATGTGCAGAAATTGAAACTCTTGGTAGGAATATAAAATGGTGCAGTCACTACTGAAAACAGTATGGTGGCTCCTCAAAAATTTTAAAATTCAGTTACCATATCATCCAGTAATTCCACTTCTGGGTATATACCCAAAAGAATTGAAAGCAAAGACTCAAACAGATATTTTTCATCCATGTTCATAGGAGCATTATTCACAATAGCCAAAAAGTGAAAGCAAACCAAGTGTCCATCAACAGAAGAATGGATAAACAAAACATGGTATACACATACAATGGATTATTATTCAGCATTGAAAAGGAAGGAGATTTTGACAGATGCTACAACATGGATGAACTCTGAGGACATTATTGCTAAGTGAAATAAGCCAGCCAACAAAATACAAATACTATATGATTCTACTGATATGAAGTACCTAGAGTAGCCAAATTCATAGAGACAGAAAGTAGAAAGGTGGCTGCCAGGGGCTGGGGACAGGGGAAAAAGAGGAGTTATTGTCTAAGGGGTACAGAGTTTCAGTTTTGCAAGATGAAAAGAGTTCTGGAAATGGATGGTGGTGACGGCTGCACAACAACTGTGAACATACTTAATGCCACTGAACTGCACATTTAAAAATAGTTAAGATGGTAAATTATATGCTATTTGTATTTTACTACAATTTTAAAAAAATGCCCAAAAAACCCTCACTTTTTGCAAAATTCCAACAAGAATCAAATCTAAAATTTACTGATCCTACACTGTGCTTTCTTTCAAATGCAACCATTTACTTTTAAAATGTAGGATTTCATTTTGTTTCTTAAATGATCTACTTACACTGTAAATACCTCCATTTCATGCGCTTTGAGGACTACTATTCACTAATTTCTAAACAAAACCCCAAAACTTTATTAAGTGTTCGCCTACTATACGTCACAAATACAGTAGTAAACAAAACAAAGTCCCCCTACTCTTGGGGCTTACACTTTAATAAGAAAGACATACAAGTAACTATAAAGTGCCAATGAAGAAAATAAACTCAGTGAATGAGTAAACAGGTAAGATCTCTAAAAACTGAGAAGGTACCAGCCATAAGAAGAGACAGGAGAAAACCTTTCAGGGTTAAAAAACAACACATACAAGTGCCCAAAAAGCTTGGCATGGTCCAGAAACTGTAGGAAGGACTGTATGGTTAATACTTTACAGAGCAAAGGGAGAGTGGCAAGAGATAAACTGAAAAGGTAAGCTGGTGTCACAAGCAAGAATGTTCTTAAAGGAGTTTGGATTTCATATGTAGTACAATGGAAAGCTAATAAATAAGCAGAGATAAGATATGTCTTATGTTTTTAAATATCACTGTGGCTGCTGAATAAACACAATAGCCAAAAATGTGCATCAATCATAGAATGGATAAATACATTATAAATTGAGACAGTGAATGTTATTTAGTTGATTTACTTGCACTACTACAGATACACGTAATAAAACATGGATATTTATTCACGTTGAGCAAAGAATGCTTAAAGTTAAAAACGTTATTTTGAAGGCCAGCCCCAGTGGCCTAGTGGTAAAGTTCAGCCTGCTCCGCTTCAGCAGCCCAGGTTTGGTTCCCAGACGCGGATCTACACCACTCATCTGTCAGCGGCCATGCTGTCACAGTGGCTCACATATAAAAAGAGGAGGATTGGAAAGAGATGTTAGCTCAGGGAGAATCCTCCTCAGCGAAAAAAGAAGAGGAAGACTGGCAACAGACGTTAGCTCAGGGTGAATCTTCCTTAGCAAAAAGAAAGAAAAAGAAAAAATATATACATGAGCGAAAAAAGCAAAAAGAGAATGCTTATAGTGTGTTTTCATTTGTAAAAGGAGGAAAGGATAAATTTAACATGGAGAAATATAACAAACACTCAGCCAGGGGACCAAGGCCAACACCAACAGTGGTACATCATGTTGATACTCAACTTCTGATATGATGTGATGAAATCTGATGAAAATGGCACTTTAACTTTGTGGTCTTCCTCCCCAAACTCATAAACCAAGTAACATAGGAGAAAAATAGCTGCCAAAATGAAATTTGAAAGACATTCTATGAAATACCTGATCAATATTTCTCAAAACTGTTAAGGTCATTAAAAACAAGGACGGTTTTGAGAAACTGCCACAATCCAGAAGATTAAA
This sequence comes from Equus caballus, assembly GCF_041296265.1. Lineage (NCBI taxonomy): Eukaryota > Metazoa > Chordata > Mammalia > Perissodactyla > Equidae > Equus > Equus caballus. The sequence continues at coordinate 4,167,269 of NC_091701.1, read as the reverse complement.
GGGATGTGTAAACTACTGTAATGCTGCATCTCAGATAAAACCCTGGAACAGAGAAAGGACAATGAAATCAGAATAAACTACGGAGTTTAGTTAATGATGATGTGTCAACATTGATTCAATAGTTGTGATAAACATATAATAATGTAAGATGTTAACAACAGGGAAACTAGGCATAGAGTACAAGAACTCTATGTGCTATCTAAAATATTTCTGTAAATCTAAAACTTTTCTAAACTAAAAAAATTATTTAAAGAAAAGAACGAACTGGTAGAGGGCAAAGAAGCAAAAGCTAGTCATAAAGTTACTTAAGGTTCAGAAGGAGATGATGATGTATTAAAGTATTTGGAATAACACGGCAGCAGGGAATATGAAGAAAAAAAGATGGATTCAAGGTATATTTTGAAGACAGAATAAAAAGAACTTACTGGTTGGACTTCCAGCTACTGCAGAATAAAGACAACAGTAAATCTTCTCCCCCAAATAAGAATAAAACTGGACAAATTGCCAAAAATAACCATTTTGTGGATTTGGAAATGCCAAAAAGATAAACAACAAATTGAGAAGTATTTATTCATGGAAAACTACCAGAACTTCAGGTAAGGCAACGGGAGTCTGTGGACTTCTTGCCTGGGATGCTCCTACCACTAGCCCAGCTTGGTCTGCATAAGAACTTGCAACAGGGCAGAGGTAGCCTGGAAACCTAGCAGTTGTGTTGCTAGAGGGGTTGACTTGATTTGGTATGAAAGACGAAAACCCACACTGAATGACACTGTCCATAAAAGGGCAAAAACGAATGGGGAAAACCAGCTGCTCTACTAGAAGGAAGACAGCATCTCTGTAGTGAGAGGAAGACCAACTAGAAATTTAATGGAAAGATCTGGAAAATGAGAGAGCCATAAAAGTGCTAGATGGACTCTCTACAAATCCCTGGCTGAGCAGGAAACTGTGGGCATGTGTAGAGATCCAAGAGGGCCAGGTACAAAGTAAAAATTGAGGCACACTTGGAAATTACCTTAAATTTGCACCATCCAATTCATACATATCCACGAGAAGACAGGTAAAGTCTGACAGGCTTAAGGTATTTGAGTGCAACCTCTGCCTCATCACTGACTGAGCACTAAGTTATGAGATCACAGGGTAACCCCTAGGAAACCTGACTTAAAAAAACACAAACAGAAAAACAAAAATAACTAAGCAAACACAAGAGCAGCAAACCAAGCAGTGGGAATAATACATTCCACAGATTAAGTGGAAACAAGTTGGTTCAAAAAAAAATCCAATTCCAGAACTGCTACAATATATTATCTATTATGTCTAGTTCTCAAAAAAGAAAAAAAATTACAAGACATGCAAAGAAAGAGTAAAGTGTGAACCATACTCAAGATAAAAAAGCAGTCAACAGAAACTGAGTCTGGGGAGGCCCAGATGATGAAATTAGCAAAGACTTCAAAGCAGCTATTATAAACATATTTAAGAGAAGTAAAGGAAAATCTGATGAAAATGATTCTACAAATAGGAAACCTCAATAGAGAAAGAAACTACAAAAAAAAAAGAACTAAAATGGAAATTCTAGAGTTGAAAAGTACAATATCCAAACATAAAATGTATTACACGGACAGAAAAATAATTCTCACATGGCAGAAGAAAGAATTAAACTCAATAAAAAAATCAACAGAAATTATCCAACCTGAACAACAGAGAGAAAGAAGACTGAAGGAAAATGAACATTAAACAGGCCAACATATTTTTTTTCCTGCATTTTCTTCCCATATCCCCCCAGTACGTAGTTGTCTATTTTAGTTGTGAGTCCTTCTAGTTGTGGCATGTGGGACGCTGCCTCAATGTGGCCTGACGAGCAGTGCCACGTTCACGCCCAGGATCTGAACCAGCAAAACCCTGGGCCACCGAAGTGGAGAGCACAAAATTAACCACTTGTCCACGGGGCTGGCCCCAAGGCCAACATATTTTAATGGGTGTCCCAGAAGGAGAGATGATTAAAAGGGGCAGGAAAAATACCTGAAGAAACAATGGTTGAAAGCTTCCCAAATCTCATGAAAAATATCAATCTACAGATCCAAGAAGCTCAATCAAGTTACAAAAATTTTATTCTATTATGATACTAGCACTACAACTCTAACAACTGACTTTAAGCCAATTAATGAGACACACCACAAGTCTCACTACCTTACAGCCACCCCTTGCTTCTGATTTTTAAAGATATTATCCTGAATGGCAGCCCCTTTATTTGCCAGACTATAAACAAATTCTGACTCTGAAAAAAATAAAATCTGTCATCACTGATCAGACATATCCTAATTGGAGAATTCAAAAACTCTGAAGACAGTTTCAAAGAGGTATTTCTGTAATAACATTAGTCACCTCTGGCTAAGAGCTGGGTCACTGGGTAGAGACTTTCACTGTGTATCTTTTGAGACCTTTTTGAACTTTGTACCACAATTTCTACTCAAAACTACATAAAATTCAAATTTTTAGTATTCCCAAAACATTTTAAGTAGTAATAAAAGTAATAACAACAATAAATATATAGTTTTCTAAAATGACTAAAGAAAACAATGGTTACCTAGATATAAGAGATTTGGTTAATTCTTAGTAATAACTTAATAGCCATAACTCATATGTAATTTTAAATTGGTTGAATGATCACACCTCATGTAAAGTGGCAATCATTTGCAAACAGACGTACACATCCTCAGAAAAGCAGAGAAAAATCTAATTTCCATCTAGTGGTCCCTGTTGTTATGATAATCATCATATTTGAGATGTATTTGCTTCCTTTCTCTCATCAAGTTCTAAAAGACAAGACTTTTTAGTTAATAAAATGTTTTATCATTTCTTGAATTGATATTTCAAAAGAATACGTGGTTTATTTGGCAAATCATATTTCAGTTTTCACATTTCCTTGGGAAGCACAGGATTACAGTACAATGTTTAGAGTCACACAGAGACTTGTATACAAAACCTGGCCGTAGTTGTGTGTGACTCTGGCCATTCAGAATGCAGAGTATCCATATCCTTGATTATGAAATGAAGATATCAGAAATTATATTCCAGGTTTACTTTAAGCACTTAATAAGATAATATGTATAGCACCAGCACAAAGACCTCACATAGAAATTCTAACTTAAGAAATGTCAGTTCCCTTCTCTCCCTCCAAACAGCTCAGCGCTAAAGGCAGATTACGCCCTAAATAATAAATTCTGATTTTTCTCCTTTTTAAAGTATTACACAGAAATTGAATATATTTGTGATCTCTAAGATTACTTCATACTCATGCACATTTTACCTCTCAATGGGTCATGCTCCCCACAAAAACAAAAAGAGCAAGGATAGTGGTTAAGAGCTCGGACTGTGGAGCCAAAGTGCCTGGGTCTGAAATCTGCATCTGCCACTCACTAGTTGTGTGACCTTATGTAGATGACTCAACCTCTTTTTGCCTTAGTTTCCTTATCTGTAAAATGAAGATTTATATTCATATAATACCATCACTGAATTGCCATGGGAATTAAACAAGTAAGTGGTCACAAACTGCTTAAAAGATGCCTGACATACAGTGATAATTATGTAAATGTTTGTTAAAATTAAGCTGATATAGGAGAGTGACGTCAGCATCATGGCAGAGTGAGCTCTCCCCTTAGACTCTCCCGCCTAAGATATAACGACAAGGATATTCATAAAGCAACAGAGAACACTCACACAACACAAAAGATGTCTGAGAGAACTATTAAGTCATACATCTGAAGGTGGAGGTGCTGAACTGCCCAGAGGAAGTGAAAGGAGGTAAGGAGAATCTCCTCTCCCTCACCCAATGGCAGCAACCCTGGGCTTGGGACTGTGCACACCTCTGAGAGGAAAGGGGGGAGGGGCAGCCCTCAATGGAAACATCTTTGCTCTCCAAGTTCCCTCAGAGCCCATGGGAAAGCCCCACACAAAGATGATGATGAAGTTATTGTCAGGGTGACTTCATCAAGCCAGCATCCAGGGGAGCAGATAGCAAGGGCACAGCGAGAACACCCCAGGGATTGAGTAGGCAAAAGAAAGTGCTTCTCCCCCGGCCCAGTGCTCTAGCTCAGCCGGCCAGCCAGAGCACCCACACAGACAGAGAAGCAGCAGCTGTGAGCAAGCCGTGGATCACAGCAGGCTCAGAATACACAGCTCTTGACCCCCACCCAGTGGAAGCAGGTGGAAGCTCTGACCACATACTATCACTATGCCAAAGCACAAATTCACACCATGAAACAGTATGAAAAAATATATTAACTCTCCAGACCAGAAGGAAGATGACAAGCACCAGGAAATCGATCCTGAAGGCACAGAAATTTATAATCTAAATGACAGAAAATTCAAAATAGCTATCATAAAAAACAAATTACAATACAGAAAGACAGCTCAATGAATTCAGGAATATCTTGACAAAAGAGATTGAAACTGTAAAAACAAACCAATCCGAACTGTTGGAAATGAAAAACACAATGGATGAGACAAAGAAAAATCTGGACTCCCTGAATAACAGAGCTGATTTATAGAGGAGCGAATAAGCAGTCTGGAGGACAGAAACACAGAAATGCTTCAGGTGAGGAGGGAAAACTAAAAAAAAATGAAGAAATTCTTCAAGAAACATCTGACTCAATTAGGAAATGCTACATAAGTATTATAGGTATTCCAGAAGGAAAAGAGAAGGAGAATGGAGTAGAAAGCTTGTTCAAAGAAATAACAGCTAAGAACTTCCCAAACCTGGAGAAGGAGCTGGAAATACAAGTGAATGAAACCAGCAGACCTCCTAACTATATCAATGTAAAAAGATCTTCTCCAAGGCATATAGCAGTAACGCTGGCAAAAGTCAACGACAAAGAAAAATACTTAGGGCAGCAAGGCAAAAGAAAATAACTTACAAAGGAACCTGTATCAATCTTTCAGTGGATTTCTCAGCAGAAACCTTATAAGTTAGGAGAGAGTGAAATGACATATTCAAAATTCTGAAAGACAAAAACTTTCAGCCAAGAATACTCTATCCAGCAAAAATATCCTTCAGATTTGATGGAGAAATAAAAGATTTCCCAGATAAATAAAAACTAAGGGAGTTCATTGGACAAGAAATACTCATGAAGGCCCTCATACCTGACAAAAAATAAAAAGGGGTTACAAAGCCTTCAGAAAGGAGATAAATAGGTAGACAAAATCATAAAATTGCAGCTCTCTACAAGAAAAGGTTAGCCAACACTTAATTATAACATTAAAGATAAAGGGAAGGAAGACACCAAAAATAAATATAATACACTCATTTGAAACACAAACTCACAACACAAGATGGAATAAGTTGTGACAAGAACCACTTAGAAGGGGAAGAGGAAAGGGGTAAAAATGCCTTAGTCTAAGAAAATAAGAGGTTATCAGAAAACGGACTATCTCATCTACATTTTTTTATCCAAACCTCATATTAATCACGAAACAAATAATCAGAAGAGAGATACAAATGTTTAAATTAGGAGAAAACTAAGAAAACAAGCATATAAAACTACCTAACCAAATTGGTAGTCTGAAATACACAGGATGAGAAACAAAGGAAATGCAGAAGAACCAAAAACCAGTGATAAAATGGCAGCATTAGGCCCTCATCTATCAATAATCACTTTAAATATAAATACACTGAATTCTCCAATCAAAAGACACAGAGTGCAGGATGGATTGAAAAACAAGACCCAACAATATGCTGCCTCCAGGAAACACATCTCAGCTGCAAAGACAAACACAGACTCAGAGTGAAGAGATGGAAGGCGATATTCCAACTTTATGGCAAACAAAAGAAAGCAGGTGCCATACTTAGACAAAGTAGACTTCAAGACAACAGAGGTAAAGAGAGACAAAGAAGGCAGTATATAATGATAAAAGGAACACTCCATCAAGAAGATATAACACTTACAAATATCTATGCACCCAACACGAGAGCACCAAAGTACATAAAGCAACTATTAACAAATCTAAAAGGAGATATTCACAACACTACAATAATAGTAGGGGACCTCAACACCCCACTTACACCAATAGATAGATCATCCAGACAAAAAGTCAACCGGAAGATAGTGGAATTAAACCAAAAACTACACCAGATGAACTTAATAGATATATACAGAGTACTCCAACCAAAACAGATTACACATCCTTCTCAAGTGCACATGGAACATTCTCAAGGATAGACCATATGTTGGAAAACAAGGCAAACTTCAATAAATTTAAGAAGATTGAAATAATACCAAGCATCTTTTCCAACCATAATGCTATGAAACTAGAAATAAACTACATGAAAAAAGCTGGGAAAGGGACAAAGATGTGGAGACTAAACAACATGATACTGAACAACCAATAGATCACTGAAGAAATTAAAGGAGAAATAAAAAAAAAAATCAGGAAACAAATGGAAATGAAAACACACCATACCACCTCATATGGGATACAGTAAAAGCACTCCTAAGGGGGAAATTCTCTGCAATACAGGCTTATCTTAAAAAACAAGAAAAATTCCAAATAAAGAGTCTCAAACTACATCAAACAGAATTCAAAAAAGAAGAACAAACAAAGCCCAAAGTCAGTAGAAGGAAGGAAACAATAAAAATTAGAGCAGAAATAAATGAAACTGAAACAAAAAGACAGTAGAAAGCACCAATGAAACAAAGAGCTGCTTCTTTAAGAAGATAAGTAAAATTAACAAACTCTTAGCCAGGCTCACTAAGAAAAAAAGAGAGAAGTTTCAAATAAATAAAACTAGAAATGAAAGAGGAGAAATTACAACGCATACCACAGAAATACAAAAGATTATAACAGAATACTATGAAAAACTATACACCAACAAACTGGACAACATAGCAGTGGATAAATTCTTAGACTCTTAGAACCTCCCAAAACTGAATCAAGAAGAAATAGAGAATCTGACTAGACCAATCACAAGAAAAGAGAGTGAAACAATAATCAAAAACCTCCCCAAAAAGAAAAGTCCAGGACCAGGCAGCTTCCCTTGAGAATTCTACCAAACATTCAAAGATGATTTATTACCTATCCTTCTCAAACTATTCCAAAAAATTAAGGAAGATGGAACACTTCCTAACACATTCTATGAAGCCAACACCACCCTGATACCAAAGCCAGACAAGGACAAAACAAAGAAAGAAAATTACAGCCCAATATTGCTGATGAACACAGATGCAAAAATCCACAACAAAATTTTGGCAAAACCAATACAGCAATACATTAAAAAGATCATACACCATGATCAAGTGGGTTTTATACAAGGGATGCAGGGATGGTTCAACATCCGCAAATCAATCAATGTGATACACCACATTAATAAGGAACAAAAACCACATGATCATCTCAATAGATACAGAGAAAGCATTTGACAAGATCCAACATCCACTTATGACAAAAAGTCTCAATAAAATGGGTATAGAAGCAAAGTCCCTCAACATAATAAGGGCCATATATAACAAACCCACAGCCAACATCATACTCAATGGGGAAACATTGAAAGCCATCCCACTGAGAAGAGGAACAAGACAAGGATGCCCACTCTCAACCCTCCTATTCAACACAGTACTGGAGGTTTTGGCCAGAACAATTAGGCAAGAAAAGGAAATAAAGGTAATCCAAATACGCAATGAAGAAGTGAAACTCTCACTCTTTGCACAGGACATGATTTTATTTATAGAAAACCCTAAAAAGTCCATCAGAAAACTATTAGAAATGATCAACAATTACAGCAATGTTGCAGGGTACAAAAATCAACTTACAAAAATCAGTTTCATTTCTATACTCTAATAACGGGCTAACAGAAAGAGAACTCAAGAACACCATCCCATTTACAATCGCAACAAAAAGAATAAAATATCTAGGGATAAATTTAACCAAGCAAGTAAAAGACCTATTCAATGAAAACCACAAAACACTACTGAAAGAAACTGAGGATGACATAAAGAAATCGGAAGATATTCCATGCACATGGATTGGAAGAATAAACATAGTTAAAATGTCCATATTACCTAAAGCAATCTATAGATTCAATGCAATCCCAGTCAGAATCCCAATGACATTCTTCACAGAAATAGAACAAAGAGTCTTAAAATTCATGTGGGGCAACAAAAGATCCCAAATAGCTAAAGTAATACTGAGAAAAAAGAACAAAGCTGGAAGTATCACAATCCGTGGCTTCAAAAAATACTACAAAGCCATAGCAATCAAAACAGCATGGTACAAAAACAGGCACACAGATCAATGGAACAGAATTGAAACCCCAGAAATAAAATCACACATCTACGGACAGCTAATCTTTGACAAAGGTGCCCCCCAAGAACATACACTGGACAAAGGAAAATCTCTTCAATAAATGGTGCTGGGAAAACTGGACAGCCACATGCAAAAGAATGAAAGTAGACCATTATCTTTCCCCATACACAAAAATAGACTCAAAATGAGAGAAGACTTGAAGGTAAGACCTGAAACCATAAAATTTCTGAAATAAAATGTAGGCAGTACACTCTTTGACATCAGACTTAAAAGAATCTTTGCAAATACCTTATCTACCCAGACAAGGGAAACAAATGAAAAAATAAACAAGTGGGACTCCATCAGACTACAGAGCTTCTAGAAGGCAAAGGAAACCAGGATAAAAATGAAAAGATAACCCAACAATTGGGAGAAAATATTTACAAATCATATATCCAAAAGGGGTTAATCTCCATAATATATAAAGAACTCACACAACTCAACAACAACAAAAACAACCCAATCAAGAAATGGACAGAGGATATGAAGAGACATTTCTCCAAAGAAGATATACAGATGGCTAACAGGCACATGAAAAGATGCTCATCATCACTGATCATCAGGGAAATGCAAATCAAAACTACACTAAGATATCACCTTACACTCATTAGAATGGCTATAACCACCAAGACAAAAAATAACAAACATTGGGGAGGATGCAGAGAAAAGGGAACCCTCATACACTCCCAGTGGGAATGCAAACTGGTGCAGCCACTACGGAAAACAGTATGGAGATTCCTCAAAAAATTAAAAATAGAAATACTATATGACCCAGCGATCCCACTACTGGGTATCTATCCAAAGAACATGAAATCAACAATTCAAAGAGACTTATGCTCCCCTATGTTCACTGCAGCATTATTCACAATAGCCAAGACGTGGAAGCAACCCAAGTGCCCATCGACTGATGACTAGATAAAGAAGATGTGGTGTATATATATATATACACAATGGAATACTACTCAGTCTTAAAATAGGACAAAATCGTCCCATTTGCAACAACACGGATGGACCTTGAGGCTCTTATGTTAAGCAAAACAAGCCAGACAAAGACAAGCACCACATGATTTCACTCATATGTGGAAGATAAACAAACAAATGGACAAAGAGAACAGTTCAGTGGTTACCAGGGGAAAGGGGGTGAACGGGAGCATTTATATGGTGATTGACAAATAATGTACAAGTGAAATTTCACAACGTTATAAACTATTATGATCTCAATAAATAAATAAACACAAAAAAATTAAGTTGATCTATTTAGTTTTGTGTTTTTTTCCTCTCAGTTCTTAATCCGTAACTGAGGAAGCTGAGGAATTTGTTTTAAATGCCTATAAATCTTAATTCTTTTCTACATCCTATTAACTTATCTTAAAGGAGAAGAGGGCAGCTCTTAAATCAATACTCAACAAATTTAGGCTTTTTTTAAAACTCTCAAATCATTGTAGGCTGATATAAATATGGTCTTCATACCCTGATCATCACTCTCTAATATTTCTATCAGGCACTGGAAAGAAAAAACTCGTAACTGGTTTACCAAAAACATTACTCCACATTCACTGACAATAATGATAACAATGGCTCTCAGTGCCCATTTCCTCATCTGTAAAATGGGGACAGTAACTGTACCCACTTTAAATGATTATTACAAGATTTAAATGAAATATTTGTAAAGCACTGAGAACAATACGAGTGCATAGTGAACACTCAAAAAATATAATAAGAGCTATCATTTATTAAGTTCAGGATTGGAACCCAGATAATCTTGTTCAGAATCTACTTTTACATTCTACATTACATTGCCTCTCATGTGTTTATTTATTCAACCAACATTTAACGCATGCCTACTGTGTACCAATATGCTCCCCTCACTAATCCCCTGGATTTTAAAAATGACAAAATATCAAACTATAGTTATACTTTAATATTGATATAATAAAATCATGACCAGGGTTATAGTCAAAATAGGATCATATTGAGCACACTCATTCTGCTGGTAGGACTGAACACTTTCTGTTGCTTATCATATAAATCAAAACTCCCAAATAAGATCAAACATAGTACTTCTTTTGTGTGTGAGGAAGATTGGCCCTGAGCTAACATCTGTGCCAATTTTCTTCTATTTTATGTGGGACACAGCCAAGCGGTGTTAGGTCCACTCCTGAGATCCAAATCTGGGAACCCCGGGGCCGCCTAAGCAGAGCGTGTGAACTTAACCACTACGCCACCAGGCCAGCCCAAACACAGTACTTCTTAATCAGAACTCCCAAGTTAGTATATATTGCCAGAACCTCAAACCTCAAAATAAAACCTTTAAGGCTAGCCAATTTTCATCAAATCAATTTCCATAACCTCTTTCATCTACATGCTTTGTAACAACATTACATGTGTGCCTGGCTGTGTCTTCATTATACAGGAAGCTCCTGGAAGGCAGGAAACAGTACCTACCTATCTTTATATCTTCTACAGCACCTAAAAGCACTTTGTACATCACTAGCCTATTAACAAGTACCTAAATAAACAAATCTCAAATTTGACTCTCCTTATGACCACAACATAACACGGCACACATGCGTTTCAGTCCATCTAACCTTCTTGCTTTCCCAAGGGACTTTACAGATCCCAGTTCCTGAGCCTTGGCTCCTGTGTATCCCTTGAATGCCCACCTCTCTCTCCTCTTTAGGAATTCTTACTCCTAACATCCATCTCAAAACAACTTATTCAGGAAACCTTCTCCAATTAACTTAATTGCCCCTCTGACCACTTTGCACTCCATTTCCCCGAATTCTGTGCATGGTATCCTATGTATCCAACTTGGAATTTCTTAAAATTTTTTGCCAACTGTTGCTTTTGTCATGTTTTCGTTAGGCTAAGCTGATATCTACATATTTTCCCCACTGGCTCCTATTAATTAATTTTCAAAAATAATTTTCAAAACCTTTTCCATAGCACTGCCTGTGTGGTACGACTCTTCACAAATTCTTGATTTTCTCCTTCTGGGCATATGAAAATACTGAACTTAGCTCACTGTTCAACTCAGGTACAGCCACAAGACTTCTTTAGGCCAATACCTTTGGGTGAAGAAGTGAATGTTTCTTCCAAGTTAAAGCTTTAAAAGCCAGCATATGCTTTGACAAGTTCTATTTTCCCTCTGTCCTGGTGTGATACTGTGATTTATAATAAATATGTATTTCGTCTTCATCCCCATTTCTGGCACAGAGCTCCTAAAACCCTTGGAATTTCCTAAGTGGTAAGAACAATGTAGGTGTCTTTTGACATCCATAGCAAATTCTTTTAAACCACACCTGAGTTTAAGTTAATGGCATGACTTGTGAAAAGCACCTAGTGATGGAGGCTGGCTGCCAGGGGGAACCAGTCACATGCTTAGAGGTTGGAACTGTCAGCCCCATCCCTTGGCCTCTGGGAAGGAGGAGGGACTAGAGATTAAGTTCAACCACCAATGGCCAATAATTTAATCAACCATGCTAAGGTAATGAAGCCTCTCTTAGAAGCCCAAAAGGACTGGGTCCAGAGAGCTTCTGGGTTGGCAGACACCTGGAGGGGTTGAGAGAGTGGCACATCAGGAGAGTGGCACACTTGGAGAGAGCATGGAAAATCTGCACCCCTTTCCCCATACTTTGCCCTATGTATCTCTTCCATCTGGCTGTTAGTAAATTATGTCCTTTTTAATAAACTGGTCATCTAGCAACTGTTTTCCTGAATTCTGTGAGCCATTCGAGCAAATTAATTGAAGCCAAGCGGGGGCGGGAGTGATGGGAACCTCTGATTTATAGCCAGTCGGTCAGAAGCACAGGTTACTACCTGGCCTTCCAACTGGGTCTGAAGAGGAGGGCAGTCTTGTGGGACTGAGCCCTTAACCTGTGTGATCAGACACAATCTCCAGGTAGTGTCAGAATCAAGTTAAATTGTAGCACACCCTGCTGGTATCACAGAATCGCCTGGTGGATGGAAAACTACACACACACATATTTGGTGACCAGAAGCGTCAGAAGTATTGAGTATAAGATAAAGGAAAAAACATGGTGTGTCTTTTTCTTTACATCTGGCAACCAGTAATGTTACAGACAGTGAGGTTCCAAATGGAGGATGCAAAGCTGGACCCGAAGTAAGGACGACAAATGTGGATGACGATAACAAAATAGAGTAACATATGTCAAGGCTTCTAAAATGGAGCTGGGAGGCCATTAAGAAAGTGAGGCTTACGTACACATACCATGTCCACCACCAGATATTAAATGAACTTGTGAACTTTACCTGACAGCAGAGCTCACATCTTGAAACACATCCTCATTCCACGAATGGACAATCTGCCTAGATACAACCCAAGCACCAACTACAAGCTGGCGAGTCAGCTCACCTCATGGCAGAACCGATCATTAGCTGTTCAACGTAAATCTTCCTAGGCCTGTGTCCTTTGCCTTTATAAACCCATGCACCCTTTGTCTTCCTCAGAGCACATCTGAGTTTCTACTTAAATTTGTGTCTCAAATAAACTTTTTGTCTCTTTTGCAGTTTATGCCTCTTACTCATTGACACATGTTGAGTGGAAGTCCCCCAACCAACGCTCAATGAACACACAGCATGAGCAAAAAATAAAGCTTTGTTATTTTAAGCCACTGAGATTTGGGGGTTATTGTTCATAGCCTATTCAGAATGATACAGTCTAAAATTTAATTTTAAAAAAGTCACACTGAAAATCCCTAATGTTCATTATATTTATTTCAAGAAATTTCATCAACTATCTGATCAAGTACATTAAACTCTTCCATATTACCTCTCTTAGAAACCAGAAAAATAAACACACTTCTCATATCATTTATTTAAAATAAACCAATTTATTTTCATCCCACTGAAAAGTGTATATAATACAATAGTCTCTCCTTATCCAAAGGAGATACATTCTAAGACCCCTAATGGATGCCAGAAACCACAAATAGGATCAAACCCCATGAATGTTATGTTTTTTCCTATACATATGTATTTAAGGTCCAACAGGAAACATGAATTTCTTTTTCCTTCTTCACAATTTCACGGATATACTGAACAACCAATGGGTTGTCAAAGAAATAAAGGGAGAAATCAAAAAATATTTAGAGGCAAAGGAGAATGAGAACACACCATACTAACTCTTATGGGATGCAGCAAAAGTGGTCCTAAGTGGGAAATTTTTAGCAATACAAGCCCACGTTAACAAACAAGAACAAGCTCAAATAAATTATCTTAAACTACACCTAACAGAATGAGAAAAATAACAAAACAAGAAAAAGCTCAAACAATCTTAAACTACACCTAACAGAATTAGAAGAAGAAGAACAAACAAAGCCCACACTCAGCAGAAGGAGGGAAATAATAAAAATTGGAACAGAAATAAATGAAATTGAAACAAAAAAGACTGCAAAAAGGGTCAATGAAACAAGGAGCTGACTCTTTGAGAGGATAAACAAAACTGACAAACCCTTAGCCAGACTCACTAAGAAAAAAGAGAGAAGGCTCAAATAAATAAAATTAGAAATGAAAGAGGAGAAATTACAACGGATACCACAGAAATACCAAAGATTATAAGAGAATACTATAAAAAACTATATGCCAACAAACTGGATAATGTAGAAGAAATGGATAAATTCTTAGATTCTTACGACCTCCCAAAACTGAATCAACAATAAACAGAGAATTTGAATAGATCAATCACAAGTAAAGAGATTGAAATAGTAATAAAAAACCTCCCCAAAAATAAAAGTCCAGGACCAGATGGCTTCTCAGGAGAATTCTACCAGACATTCAGAGACAATTTATTACCTATTCTTCTCAAACTAGTCCAAAAAATTGAGGAAGATGGAACACTTCCTAACACATTCTACGAGGCCAACACCACCCGGATCTCAAAACCAGACAAGGACAACACAAAGAAGGAAAACTACAGGACAATATTGCTGATAAGCATAGATGCAAAAATCCTCAACAAAATTTTGGCAAACCCAATACAGTAATAAATTAAAAAGATCATACACCATGATCAAGTGAGATTCATACCAGGGACACAGGGATGGTTCAACATCTGCAAATCAGTCAATATGACACACCATGTTAACAAAAGGAGGAATTTAAAAACCACGTGATCATCTCCACAGATGCAGAGAAAGCATTTGACAAGATCCAACATCCATTTATGATGAAAACTCTCAATAAAATGGGTATAGAAGGAAAATACCTCAACATAATCAAGCCTCTTATTCAACGTGGTACTAGAGGTTTTGGCCAGAGCAATTAGGCAGGAAAAAGAAATGAAAGGAATCCAAATACGCACTGAAGACGTGAGACTCTTGCTCTTTGCAGACAACATGATTTTACATACAGAAAACCCTAAAGAATGCGTCGCAAAACTATTAGAAATAATTGACAACTACAGCAAAGTTGCAGGATACAAAGCCAAGGTACAATTTCATGGATAGACGACTCATTCTTACCACAGATCTCAGCAACCTCAGCATACGATTTTTTTCCTCTCCTTATTAAATCGAGATCTTTCACCTTTTCACTTAAAGGAACCACTTTACAGCTTCTCTTTGGCATATCTGAATTGCCAGCATCACCACTCTTGTGCTTTGGGGCCATTAGGTAAAATAAGGGTTACCTGAACACAAGCACTGCAATACCATGACAGTTGATCCGACAACCAAGATGCCTACTCAGTAATAGGTGGGTTAGCATATATGGCATGGATACACCAGACAAAGGCATGATTCACATCTGGGATGGGATGGCACGAGATTTCACCATGCTACTCAAAACGGCTTGCAATTTAAAACTTATGAATTGTTTATTTCTGGAATTTTCCATTTAATATTTTCAGACTGTAGTTAACCGTGGGTAACTGAAACCAAGGATAAGGGGGGCACTAGTGTACACATAAAATCATGCAAGTTAACCAAGTATTTTTCAGAACTCTTTGACTTAGCGATTATAAAGGATGAGAGGTGAGAATAATATCTGAAATTGAGTATATATTTTCTTTAATCATGTTGGCCCTACCCCAGGAAGATTCTAGTACACACAGTTCCATAGAGAGTGCTGTATACAATGACAGTATGTAAGCAATGTGGAGGCAAAAGAGAAGGCTAGCAAACCCTTGCTCTAACTAGAAGAGCCATAAAAAATCCCCAAGTCTACTCTGTGATTTGAGCAAGATTCTTAACACCTCTGAGCCTGTTCCCTCACCTGTAAAGTGAGGATAATATAATCTACCATAATTACTACGAAATTAATGTGTCAAGTTTCTGGCACATAAGAGATGCTCAAATATTACTTCTCCTTCCTTCCAAGATACATTTTGAAATTTATAGAAAATTGTATGGTAGCCTCAATGCCAGAAGACATGCCTTTATAAAGCAAAAACAGAAGCCAAAGGAGAGACCAGACTGAGACGCAAAATAAGGATGAGAGGAAAAAGGAAATCAGCAAGATCAAGGATTGCCAAGATAACAGAGATTCAATTGAAGAAATAAAATACCCATGAGATGAAAAATATTTTTTAATACATATTGGAGGGTATAAAGAACAGAATTTTCAACGTGGCTATGGAGGTCAAACCCAAGAATCTCTCCTAGAATGCAAAATAAAATAACAAAGAGATGACAATATTGCTAGACGATGACAAATATGGAAGACGGAGAATGAGATCTAATTTAAAAACTATACACATTGCCAAGGAACCAGAATATTGAAAGAAAAAAAAGGGGGGGGGGGGGCAGGAGGTGGACACAAATGGAAAAAAAACCTGAAGGAGCTGAAATAAAATTGAGATATTATGACTACGTAGCTTTGAATCCTTTGTTTAAATATTTGTATAATACATAAATCCATATACTCAGAGATAGAAGGCAAGGAAACAATATTTTCTTATCCAAATTCCTTAACAAATTTGGCAAATTAACCAGCACTCTCCATTCTTTCTATAGAGTCTTGATAAACTGCTGAACATTCACCACTAGTTAAGCTTATTTTTTACCAAACCAGTGCATTTCTGCTCCCATCAACTTACCAAGAACTAGATATGTTTATACACTTGTTAAAATAATTACATAGTTTAATAGTACATAAACCTATGAAATTATGTGAAACGAGTTGTTATTTCTATGAAAATGAAGTTCAATGTTTAGACTCAAAGACTAGTTACCAAAAAAATTGTCATTAAAGTAGTTACCAAATAAATTGTTATTAAAGTAGGTATAGGTGAGTAAACTGTAAAAGACTAGGGGAAAAATGATACAACTCTAGATGGATCATGTACTCAGACTGCTTTATACCTCCATGTTTTTTTAAACAAAATAAAGTATTTAAGATAAAAACATGCTATTTTTATTCCTCTCATATTAATTTTTTTAATTAAACTGAACACCATATAATTACATTAAATAAGAGGGCTTCCATGTACATCAAAATAGACGTGAACTCTGTGGACTATGGGAGATTTTACAATAACTGATAATGTTTTTTGAACACATTACACACTAGGCACTACACTAAACATATCTCATTTAAACCTCACAACAAATCTGTGTTAGGTACTAATATCTATTTTATAGATAAGGAAAACGAGGCTTAGAGAGGTTAAACAGGAGAGCTGGGACTCACATTCAGCTCTGACTCCTAAGTTCATACTTTTAACTGCTTACTACTTTTATTTTCTTCTGTATCTTTTCTATGTTTTTTTCAATAAACATTATAAACACAATCAGTTAATGTATAGGGTTTGCTAATTGAGTTCAACTGTTGCCTCCTCTTCAGGGCCTGCTGGAAGTGCCCTCCCCACCCTGGGACATAGTCGGTACTCCATGAATGATGATGATATTACTTTGGTAAAGCATATCCAAGATTCTGGTTGCCCTGATAAAGCAGAGAGGTGGCAGGGTGCAGTCGTTAGGAGTACAGATTCTGAAGCCAGAATGCCTGCATTCTGTCCCAGCTCTACCATGCACGAGTGTGAACATGGCCAAGGTATTTATTGTCTCTGTGCTTCAGTTGCCTCATCTGTAATATGGGTATAACAATAGTAACTAATTCATTGGGCTGTTAATAGGAATTAAATGAATATCTTCAAAGTACTACTTAAGCAGTGCCTAGAATAGAGAAATTGCTTAAGTGTGCAAAATAAAATAAAACAAATAATACCGGAAGAAAGAATAAAGAAAACTCAACCGTAAATTCAGAAGAAAAATTTTGTAAATCATCAGTGACTTGGTAGGCATCACCTTTCAAGAATCTTAGAACACTGTAAAAGGAGGTCCCTTCTGTCAACTCTCTGTTCATTTAATAAATATTTAGCTCCAGGCATTGTGCTAGGTGTTGGGGCACCAAAATCACAAAACACTGCCTCTGTCCTTGAAGAGCTAACTTCCTAATGGAAGACACTGACATCATTATAGGGCAATGCAGTAGGTACTATGGTAGAGGCAGGTGCACAGTGCTTGTGGAACATCCTGCCTGAGGTAGTGGCAAAGAGGGGACCTAATTTGGGAATTATCAAAAGAATAACGATACAGTCATATCTTAAACTGTTCTTTTAATTTGTCATTATTTAATTATTAAAGTCAACACTAAATGACTACTGCAGAAATAGGGGGAAACATTACCTTTAGAAAAAACTGCTGAAGTTTATAAACCACAGAGTGCTTTTTAAATTTATGGTACTATGACTATCAAGCAAAGCACTCTTGAGAACTTATAAGAATGGCACTGTGCTACTTACAGGAAGGACTCAAAACAAGATTTTATTCTATCCTATCAGTTGGGAAGACAAAGCATAACAAAAAAATTAAGCACAATCTAAGAGTTAAGTAACAATAAAGGCAACAATACAAGAGATGTTACAAAACAAATATGTGATTAACCACCATGAGAAATGCAGTCAACCAACATTTCCAATAAATCTCAGGGATATTCAAGACAAAAGACAAAATTACACAGACAAGATGCATATAAATGTGTGTGTGTGTGTGTAAGCAGATACAGAGATATACCTCACACAACACTCGAGAATAAGGAAAAAGCTTTTTTATTTCCATATATACAGTCCATCTTGACTTACAAAGGAGACGTATGGAAAAACTTCATGTAAACTATTCCATGAATTAAATCGTATTTTTAATGAATGAGAAGGTGTTACTTAAGTAAATTCTACTATGAACCCTTGTATAAAACAATCACCAACTAAGTGTCAGATAGTTACTTGGGAAATAAATTCAATTTTGTATTATACATATTTGATTTATTTCTGTCTAGCTTAACTAAAATGAGATTCACCTCTAAACGTAACCAACATGCCTCCTTATCAGAAATTCATAAATGTATATTAAATTAATCATTATGAAATGAGAACATGCAGTGAAGTTTAAAAAGTTGTAATTCTTGAACTTCACATAGTGGTAGAATTAGGACTAGAATTTACATCTTCTGACTCACAGGCCAGGGCTCTTTGTATGACACCAGAAAATAGTTTTCTCAAAATGTTTTTCAGTAAATCCACTCTTCTCTTATTGTATTTCTGGTTATTCCTGTGCAACAAATATTGGCTAAGAAAAACTTAAACACGTGCCTTGAATGAGAGTACAGGAAAAGACAGGCATTGAATTTTGCCTATTTTTCTCAAGCCAGGTTTACTTATATTCGTAAAAGAAAATACTTGAATTCATAACTAAAAATCTTAAAAATCTGCAAAATCAGAATCTGATTAATATAGCTGCATAGGCTATTTTACATTCCTGTGATTGTGTTTCTATCTATAGACCAACAAAAGATTAACACTGAAATTCAAAAGTTAGCCTGACAAGGATCAGCAACAGATGCTGATTATTGGTGAAAGATTATCAGAGAATAGGCTAGCACCACAGTGCAAATTTATCATGCCACAGATTACCTGCTAATTGCAGTGGGGAAAATATTCCTTACCTTAACCCCCATAACCAAGTGATCAAACTCAGCGTCACAAAAAATGGGACTTGACAGTATGTGTCTCCTGATGGGAAGCAATATGAAGTACCAGCATCACTAAGCAGTTATTCTTGCCCAAATATTTAATTTGAAACTAATCAACCTTTTAAACCTAGTTCACAGTTAGCTAATACAAGGGTTAACAGAGGAGCACACTAAATGACACCATAGGAGAAAAATTCAGACCAACTGAGAATGTGACTTATTTTATAAGACAACTGGCCTGATCTCTTAAAAAATATCAACGTCGGGGCTGGCCCCGTGGCGGAGTGGTTGGGTTCGCGCGTTCCGCTGCAGGCGGCCCAGTGTTTCGTTGGTTCGGGTCCTGGGCGCGGACATGGCACTGCTCATCAGACCACGCTGAGGCAGCGTCCCACATGCCACAACTAGAAGAACCCACAGCGAAGAGTACACAACTATGTACCGGGGGGCTTTGGGGAGAAAAAGGAAAAAATAAATCTTTAAAAAAAAAAAAAAATATCAACGTCATTTTAAAAGGGGGAGGTGAGGGTGTTCTAGATTAGAAGAGATCAGGAACTTAACCAAAAGCAGGGAATAAACCTTGATGGGATCCTGGTTTGGTGGGATTGGGTGCAAAGTGCCATAAAGGACCTTTCGGTACAAATGGGGAGATTTAAATATGGATGGATACTAGATTACATTAAGGAATTATCAATAAGAAACTATTAACTAATTATAAATAAGAAAATATTAACTAAAAAACTTAACAAGAATGGTATTTTGGCTATATAAGAAAATGTCCTTTGGAGATGCATGCTGACCTATTTAGGGGTGAAGTGTCAAAATGTCTACAGCTTAGCTTCAACTAGTTTAGCCAAAAATAATATACACGTATTTACAGATAAAGGAAATATGGCAAGATGTCAACAGTTGTTGGATCCAGAGGGTCATCATATGGATGCTCACTATTACCAATTTCCTATATGCTTGAAATTGTTTCATAATAAAAAGTCAGGGGTGAGGGGGAGCCCAGAGACTTCCAATTCTACAAGGAAAAAAGGTCAACCTGAACCCAAAGCTGTGGGAACTGTAAAGAACCAAACATGACTTCATCTTAATACAGCATCTATTAAATATAGCTTACCCTTTTGGTAGCAATAAGATAAACTAGGAATGAAAGCTCCACCTAAAACACTGCTTAAAAGATTAAGTCTATAACGCAATTATTTAAGATTAAGCCTTTAACAGCTAGTTCTCTTAAAAGAGACACATGGAGAGCATGACTAGATAACCATTCTATAATGATATCATATTCAACATAATTCAAGACTCAACATATGTTTATATTTTTAACCAAACAAATAAATCTGTGCCCTATCCACTTGTTAACTCTATAATTTGACCTTCTGTCTACAGCCATTACAAAGACATTCAACTACAAATTTCCTTAAACCTGATAATATACCAGAGAAAATTATAGAGTAATTGGTCACCAACAGATTTCTTAAACATTTGCAACAATGCATACAGCCTCAATTACTCAAAGGAATTTATCAACAATTTCTTTTGTAAAGAGAAAGGTAAAGGCTCTTTACTTTTTCATTAACCATAATCAAAGAAACAGTACACGCCAATGCTAAAATGACAATTGTCGGTTAGTTTATAAACACTGATTAGTCGCTACACACAATTGAAAGAAAAAAAATCACATTAATATTGTAATCACACACAATATTGTACACATTAAATTTTGACACAACTCAGAAATATTGCATAACACAACGCACAAATTACTAAGTGTGTTGCCATTGCCACATAATCCAGCAACAAATTTTGCAATAAGGAAATCTCAAGCAAATAACCCAACTGCGAGTTCCCTGTATGCATTAAGAACAAACTGCACAAGTAAAATTGAAACTTTTCAAGAAATACGCAGTGTTATCAAATATATTTCTTTGTGATAAGAGGGGAAATTTTTCTGTTCAGTCCTACTGCAAAATAGGAAAAGGTGCCAGGAACCATCTTTTAAAAGTAATTGAAAAAAAAACAGAGGCAAGTAAATTATATCTACCTATGAATTTAGAATTTACTCCCAGGAAGAAACTCTGCATCCATCCTCATTTTCCTCAAATATTTATTTTTGCAAGATGCAGAAATACAGTCCTACAGAAAAGACATCACATTCAAATCAAGGCCTCTCAGATTACCAGCTGCATGACCTTGGGCAAGTTCCTTAATTTCTCTGAGCCTCATTTTTTCATCTGTAAAATGGGGAGGCCCGTACCCACCTGCCTCATCGGGCTAAGACGAAGCGACACAATGCACGACCCCCGCCGGGCGCGCAGTAAGCGGAAAGCGCTAGCTAAGCGTTCCGCACAGAAAGGAGGGAATCACCCTCACCAACAGACGACCACGCCGCGGCCGCGCACAGACGAGCCCCGTTCGCTTACAGCAGGTAAGAGCCCTGGTCTCCCAGGGACCAGCAGCAGTCCCCCCGCGAAAAGCCCTGCCGAGAGCGCGTCTGACAGCCACCGGCCCAGCAGTCCGTCCACTTCGCTCAGACCGGCCTTCAGGACCGACGCAGGGGGCCCGAGGCCCGCCCACCCGGAGCAGGGCAACCCCCTCGCGCAACTCCCGCTCCCACCCCCGCCCCCCACACGGGCACGTACCGGCCGCTCCGCGGGGACGTCGGCAGCCGCAGGCCCGAGGAGGGGCCGCCGCCTGGAGCCCGCCCCTCCGCCCCCGCGCGGCCTGTCACCGCGCCCCCCGGGCGGGGGAGGCCGCGGCCCGGGGCCGGAGGGGCGCGCGAGCAGTCAGGCGCGGGCGGCGGGCCAGGCCCGTCCCTCCTTCACATGCAGCCCGGGCCGGGCGGGGGCGGGCGCGGACCGTCGCAGCCGGCCGGTGCTTCTTGCCGCCGCGGCCCGAGGCCCGCGGGAAGCTGGGCAGGAAAGGAGGAAGCCGCAGGCCGGGCGCCGCCGGAGGCCGGAGAAGGAGCTGGGGCGGCGACTCCGCGGCTAGGGTGCCGGGCCTCCCGGTCGTCGTCCTCGTCGTCGTCGCCGCCGCGGGCCGCGCGACCCCCGAACGCCGCACCCAGCGGCCGCACCGCCCTCCTCAGGCGCCGCCGCTGAGGGCAGCCCGGCCGCCACTACACACCGACCCGTGACGTCGAGCGTAGAGCGACGCACGTCACGGCCGGCCCCCTCGAGCGCGCGCAGCCCTCCGCCCGCCGGGGGCGAACCCGCCGCGGGCGCGCGCCCGGCCTGGAGCACCGCGCGGAGGCCGAGGGGAGCGTGTCCGCGCCTGCGCAGTGGCTGGCTGCGCCCTTGCGCTTCGGTCGCCGCGCCAGCTCGGTGGTGCGGGGATTCCCAGCGCGGGCTCAGCCCCTGGCCGGCCCCGCCCTTGGCTCCGCGCAGCCGGCTCCGGGCCCCTGCGCCGCTCACGCGCACGCGCACCGTGATCCTCCAGCGTCTGCGGCAGTCTTCGGCGCCGAGGCTCCGAGCAGGTCTTCCGAAGGGTGTCCCGTGGGGCGTCCAGATGCCGAGCGGCGAGCAAGGGGTGGCTACGGCCCACTCCGAGCCCGTGGCAAGGCGTTTGCAGGCGAAAAGCCATCTGCCTCTTAATTTGTGGATCTCGTTTCAGAATTTCTTTTCTAAAGGACATTGAAATTATTGTCGGCTTGTCACCGAAGCGTAAACCTCCTGCCTGGAGATTGGCCTTCTGAGCTTTACAGGTGTTCTCTGTTTAGTTCTTACCTCCATTCTAGGTGGGCCCAGCAGGTCTTACTTTCCCAGTTTAGCCGATTTGGAAACCTCGGCCCAGGGAGGGGAGTTCACACTCCACCCCCGGATCTAGGGCAGAGTCTAAAACCCGATTCTCTTCCACGGAATCCTTCCTTCGGCCCCCGTCGCCCACAGGATAAAGTACGAGCTCGTCGCGCTCGCGTTGGAGGTCCTCCGTGTTGTGACTAACCTGCATTGCGATTGCCTTTAACCAGTCCTACTCTTATCCAGAAAGCGTCTTTCCCGCCCCATCTCCTCTTTCCGTCAATACCCCTTAGAACTTCCCGTACCATTTTTTCTCTCATTCAATGGCTGCTTGGTTTCTTGGTACATTTTATGGATCCCACTCCCTGCCTGCCTGTTCCAGACCACAACAGTTGAAATGCGAGAGATGGAAGCGGCACCCACCGGGCCCAAAGGTAAGCAACTGCCCTAACTGAGGTGCCCTAGCGGGTCAGGGAAGCTGGCATCCGTGGGGCAGGAACTGAGGGAGAGAGTGTCGTGTAATAACAAAAGACCTGGGTCCCTTTCCTGGAATTTTTATTGCAGACCCATTAGCAGAGATGTCAAAGGTGCCGGAAGGAAGATGTTCATTGACAGGTGTTTGTAGTGGTTAAAGCCTAAAAACAGCCCGAGTGACCATCAGGCTGAGCTGATAAATAACAGTTCATCTGCTCTGCAAAGAATTAGGCAGCCAACACGAAAAAGGGCCAATACCGAAGGACCACAAAAATAGAGAGCTAAATAGAAAATCAGTTTGCTCCCACCAGTTTAAAAAGTGGAAGATGTTTAAGTTTATATACACATAAAATCAAGGTCTTTTTTTCTTCTTCTCCCCAAAGCCCCCCAGTACATAGCTGTACATTCTAGTTGTAGGTCCTTCTGGCTTTGCCATGTGGGATGCCGCCTCAGCATGGCCTGATGAGCGGTGCCATGTCTGTGCCCAGGATCCAAACCTTCGAAACCCTGGGCTGCCGAAGTGGAGCACTGGAACCTAATCACTTGGCCACAGGGCTGGCCCCTAAAATCAAGCTCTTTAAGATTCCTTTGGGTTCTAATGTTCTAAGTCTGGTATGCCACAGAAAGGAGAACCTCAATATCCTTGAGGGAGGGATTGGTTTTCACAGTTCCTGGCCTGACCACATAGCAGGCATTCAATAAATGCTTGTTTACTAGGTAATATAGAGATGGATTTTTCTTCATAGCTCTGCTCACTCCTTCCCTTCCTTCGCTCACCTACCATACCAGGGACTTCATTCATGCTGGTTCCTTAGAAACACCCACAGGTATAGTAATAATATTGTCTTTTTTTTCCTCCATTCGCTTTTTACATTGGTGACCTTTCCTCTTGCTTACACATTAAATCTCTAGCATCCTTGGTTATTTCAGTATATATGATTACAAATTAGTGACCTTGGGATTTTTCTCTTTCTTGATGAAGCCTTCATTCAACAGATATGTTTTGCCTTCCTACTCTGTGCCTGGGATTGCAATGATAAAGTGGTAGACCCCATCACCTCCCCGGAACTCAGAATCTTGTGAGGAGGGCAGACTGGTAAGTGGATCATTATAATACCAAGTGACTTGTCCTGCAGCAGGGATGTGTATGAGGTGCCACAGCAGCAGAGAGGAAGATGTCACAGGTGTGCTCAAGGAATGAGGGAGGACTTAGAGAGGAGGTATGGTTTGTTAATTTTCTAATGCTGCATAACAGACTTCTACAGACGCGGTGGCTTAAAACAACTCCTATCTGTTAGCTCACAGGTCAGAAGTTTGCACAGCAACATGGCTGGGTTCTCTATTCGATATCACAAGGCTGCAGTCAAGCTGGCAGCTGGGCTGGGTTCTCATTTGGAGGCCTGGGAAAGGTCTGCTTCCAGCCCCATTCTTGTTGGCAGAATTCAGTTCCTTGTGGTTGTAGGGTTGAGGTCCCCATTTCCTTGCAGGCAGTCAGCCAGGGCCTGCTGTCAGCTTCTAGAGCCTTCCGGCATTCCTCAAAGCCAACAACAGAGAATTTCTTGCACATCAGATACCCCTCACACATGAATCTCTGTCTAACTTCCTCTTCTGCTCCCAGCCAGAACAAAGCTCTCTGCCTTTAAAGAGTTCATATGATTAAATCAGGCCCACTCAGATCATCTTCAAGTCAACTGTGTTGTACAATATAACCTAATCACAGGAGTGCAACTCACTGCATTCCCAGTACCCAGGGCTATGCAGGCCATGTCTAGCAGCAGGCAGGGCTCTTCCGCCTACCACACACGGTCAGCGGAAACTTCAGTCAGGGCTAGTGATTTGCTGAGAGAAATGAGGATGGAGGAGCGGGCACTGCAGGCAGGAGGAAGCAAGTGTGCACAGTTTGGAAGCGTAGGAAAACATGCCCTGTCCTGGGAATAGCAAGAGTTGCTAGCTTCAGGGTATTGGGAGGGATGCCGGGAGGGGGCAAAGCCAGAGAAGGAAGAGAGCAACCAGGAGATCTGGAAGGAAGAGTGTGGAAGCAGGCTGAAAACCTTGAGTGAGGAGATGAAGTCCGGAGCCCAGCAGTGGCTGTGAAAGGGCTAGGAGCACTGTCAGTTGGGATGCCTTCAGCTGCAAGGAACGGGACACCTCACCCAAAACGGCTTAAACACTAAAGTGTATTTTCTCACATAACAAAACTCCAATAGATGGGTCCAGAGGTGTTGAGAGCTGTGAATGGTCATCTCTGCAGTCAGAAGATACCTCAGCTCCAAAATATGACCTCCCACACAGGAAGGAGAAGGATTCACTCTCTCTCTCTCTCTCTCTCTCTCTCTCTCTCTCTCTCTGTAATAAACTTTTAATGAACAGTTTTAGACTTACAGAAAAATTCAGACAGTGGTACAGAGAGTTCCCATACACCCCACATCCAATTTCCCCTACTATTAATATCTTACATTAGTATGGTACGTTTGTCACAATTAACCAATACTGATATGTTACTATTACCTCAAGTCCATACTTTATTCAGATTTCCTTAGTTTTTACCTAATGTCCTGTTTCTGTCCCAGGATCCCATCCAGGACCCCACATTACAGTTAGTCCTCATATCTCCTTATGCGCCTCTTGCTGGGACTTCCCTTGTTTTTGATGACCTTGACATTTGTGAGGAGCACTGTCAGGTATCTTGTAGACTATTCCTCCACTGTGGTTTGTCTGATATTTTTCTCATGATTAGACTGGGGTTATAGGTTTTGGGGATGAAGATCACAGGGGTAAAGTGTCATTGTCACCACAGCCTACCAAAGGTACATACTGTCAACATGAATTATGACTGTCGAAGTTGACCTCGATTGCCTTTTGAGGTATCGTTTGTCAGGTTGCTCCCCTCCCTTTCCCCCTTTCCGTACTCTACTCTTTGCACAGTCACTGTGCTCGCACCCAAGGAGTTATGCTCCACTGCAGATACTCTGTAGGGGATCTAAGAAATTCCTTGGAATTCTTCTGCATGGGAAATTTGTCTCTTGTTCAATTACTTATGCCATTATTTATTTAAATTAATATCAACTCAGATATTGGTTTTATAGTTTGGGTTGTAATCCAACACTACATTATTTATTTTCTTGCTCAAATTTTTCCAGGTTTGGCCATTAGGAGCTCCTTCCATTGATTCCTGTGACCCTTTGACATACCCCCATCATTGTGGGGTTTTAATTTTTTAAAATTTTTTGAGCACTTCCTTACTTTCTGGCATCATCAGATACCAGATTCGTCTTGAATATTTCCTGCCCGAATCCTAGAATCAGCCACTTCTCCACGGGACCCTGTTTCCTTTTATTGGAGGATGACATTAGAAACCAAAGTCTGAGGCTAGGTGTGCTTGGGATTCTCTTTTCCTTGAGGACAATCTCACATCAGCCTCCCAGAAGACCTCCCCTTTTGATTTTGCAGCCAAGTCTGCTACTGGTGCCCCCAAGTTCATTTTTCTCTTTCCACAGTAATCAAATGTTAGCTGAGCATATAGGTCCCCCATAATAGAGTTCATTTCCCAGCCTCCCTTGCAGCTAAATGGGGCTATGTGACCAAGCACTGGCAAAGGGAGTGTCAGTGGAGGTGTCAGTCGAAGAACCTTCCTTGAGAGACCCTTGCTCAAGGGACCACTGCTTTTGCGCCTCTGTCTTCATCCTTTCCTCCATCCTGAAACACCTACAGGCCATCTTGAAGAGTGAGGACAGGGGGCCACACAGGAATGGTGGAGCTGGAAGCAGAACCCCCTTCCCCGTCTGGACCACTTTCTTCTGTACTTTCACATGAGAGAGGGCTAAGTGTCACTGGTAGCTAAACCTACTCCTAATAGCATCACATTGGCTGGAGCTGGGCCACATGCCTGTGCCTGCGAAGGATCAGCGTTACCGTGATGGGTTCAGCCCAGAGGAAATTTGCCCCGGGGCTGGGCACACTACCAGGCCATGTCTGGACAGAAATCCAGGTCAGGTTATGAGGGAGCTGAGGGGTGGATGGCTGTTGTGAAGCAGCCAACAGCCTCTGCCCTGAGAAATGCATGGAGTCAGGACTTGGGGAGCTGGAGCGGGACCTCTTAGGCATTCCATGTGCTGTACAAGGACCTGTGGAAAGTCTGTTATTGTTATCCCCAAGGTGGTGGGGTGGAAACTCACTTTGCTGTTTCAAAAAACAAAACATTAATAAGGTAAGTCCTCTGATAAAAAGTCCACAGTGCTTCCGCAACCAAAGAAAAGGCATTTCTGGGATTTCTGCTGTTTGGAATTGCCTCAGAAGTTTTCTGAGCATGGAAAGAGGCCATATGAATAGATTTCTAACAGAGGATTGTCTTGAATCTTCTATGATCTTGATCATCTCTAATTCTTTCGTTTATCAGTCGCTAGTACGTATATTTTTTTAAATTGTTTGTTACATATTCTCATTGTATTATACATATTAATATTAGAAAATGTGGAAAACACAAGAACAACATCCCTCCTTCCTTCTGTAGCTCTGTTGCCATCCAGTCTTTTCTGTCTGTGTGGATCTTTGTTGTACTGGTGTTTTTTATTTTTAGATATTCAATAGTTGTGATCATCCTCTACATGCAATTGTGTATCCTGCTTTTTTCACTTACACAGCATAAGTTGTTTTGCTTTATCTTCCCTCATACTTACAAACATAAATTTGAGTAGCTTGTATCTATACTTAAAATTTTAACTTTATTCTAATTTCTTTTTAATGAAAGATGTTCACAAAAGGGATATAGAGCTAATGACGGCTTCTTGGCTGCTGGGGAACACAGTAGAGAGATTTCCTTTTGCCTTAGTGTTTGAGGGAGAATGAGCAAGCCCACGTGGGATAGCAATGCTCACTTCACTCTGAGAAGTGCGACGCATGCAGGGGAGGAATGGCCCCTTCTCATTTCCTTAGCCCTTGTCCCAGCAGGAGCTGATTCTGCTCACTTCCATGATACAATGCAAAAGGAAGATTATAGATTGCTGTTGGGGGAGAACTTCCTATTTTGGAAAAAGACCCACACGTGCTTAAATCATATGGGTTATCTGAATTAGTGCATTCTAAGACTTATAGTAAAAGATATGCTTTTAAAACATCAAATTGTTAACAGTAATAACCTGTTTTTTAGAAGTTGGCCGTTTGCTTGGGCCCTCCTGGCGGTCTCCGCCACTGCAGCATCCCCGTCATAGTCCGCTCCTAGCTTCTGATTTCTGTGTCTTGACAGCAAAACGAGAATAATCTTTTCTTCCTTTTCTCCTGTTTATATTGTCTTCTTATTCTCTTCCTCTTCCCTTTTTTCCTTCTGTCTCTTCCTCTCTCTTTAATTTACCATGTTTTATTAGTTATCTTTCACAAACATCCTGAGAAGTAGGTCAGTGGGATTATTTTTATTTGCATATGAGGAAAAAGTGGCAGAGAAAGATTGGGTTGCTGTCACCAGGCTCCTGGGACACCTCATGGAGCGGCCCTGCACAGGGGTCCATCTGGCCAGCCCTCCCTGCTGCCCGATGTCTCACGGTCTCTCCCTAATGCTCTGTCCCAGAGCCTCTCCCTGGTGGCCAAATGCCTACGCCACCACTCCCTGCCTTGTGCGTCTCCCACCTCTCCCAGCACCCCAGGTGCTCTACCC
Source organism: Equus caballus (assembly GCF_041296265.1). Taxonomy (NCBI): domain Eukaryota; kingdom Metazoa; phylum Chordata; class Mammalia; order Perissodactyla; family Equidae; genus Equus; species Equus caballus. Next base: position 4,138,088 of record NC_091701.1, on the reverse strand, counting down.
TTCAGGTTCAGCCTTGTCATTCTTGAAACCACTGGCTTCCTTCACTCCAAGCCCTCCCAGCCTCGTCTCAGAGCTGGTTTGCAGGACCCTAAGCCCCTCAGGGCGCCATCCAGTGGGCTGACACCAGCAGAGACGGGTAAAGAGTTAGTGATCTTCATCCTTAAGGCTCATCATACTCCTCAACCCAGTGTCATGTAGCTCCTTCTGCAGCTGGTTCCTACAAGTCAAGTCACAAGGGTTGGCGTCCTTTCTTCATCTGAAGGCCTGGTTCTCCATCATGCCTGCCCTGGCGGAAGCTGGCAGGGCCAGCTTCAGTGTTCTGCGAGGCAGCAGTGCTACTGACCCCGTGGCCCCTTCACACAGCAGAGGCTGCTCACACCGTCTCAGACAGTGAGGCCTGTGCCCTCAAATCAGCAGCCACCTTGCCATGGCCAGGCTGAACCAGGAAGAACACTAAAGTTAGCAGAGGCCAGTGTCTCTCTTCTCAGCCTGGCTCACTCAGCGTCCTCATCTGGAAGACAGAAAAAAAAAAAGGCATTCTGCCCCAGGATTGCAGTGAGCACCGATAGGATAAGCCATGTGAAAGCCATTAGAGACAGATAGCACTTGTCCCCCCACCGTGCCCACAAGAGGCCCAGCGCTGCCCCTCCCCTAGTCAGCGGTGGAGCCAGCAGGTCCTTCAGAACGGAGGGTGCCCGAACACCACCAGAAGGCACAGTTATTTTCAGGGAGACCAACTCTGAGATCGTGGCCCCATGTGAGTCACCATCCCTGGAGTTCACTCGGATGATGAGGCTCTTTATGAGCCAGCTGGCCAGTTAGGCTTCGGCACAGCGCAGGGTCTGTGCCAGGAGAAATCTGTGCAGTTTTCTGTTGCAGTGGGAGAGAATCTGCCATCTGGAGCCCCTGAGACCGCTTTTCCCCTGCCACGCCTGCCCCTACTCTCCCTGACCCTCCACCGCCATCCTTGCAAACCAGCCTCTCACGTCCTCTTCCCCAGAAGTAATTCACACCAAAGCAAGAAGAGCTCAAAGATGTGACCCCCCCCCAGGAGGTTTATAAATGTATCAGGTTTGTAGAGATATTTCTGAGCCGAGAAACTGCGCTGCCTGGTTGGCCTAGTCTAGGTTCACCCACCCAGTGAACCCAGCGCTTATTAAAGCTTCCCTTCCGGGCCGAGGCGAGGTTTTCCTAAGCCCTTCCTTACAAGTCCGGTCTCATGCCCTTGCCTTTCACCTAACCTGCTGCCTTCAAACCCTGTAGCCTGAGGGGGCCTCGGAGTCAGACAGCCCAGGAACTACGAGTATATCTAGAGCCCCAGTCTTGGTTTCTGACTGCCATTCTCCACTGAAAGAGACCAGGGCTGGTGCAGAAGTACAAGAGCCTGGACCATCTTACACTGAGTAAGGAAGTGCTCAGAAAGTCACGGGGGCATGTTAAAAGGACACAGGAGTCAGCCTAAAGGGACTGCCTCTGGCCAAATCAGGGACGTGTTGAACATTAAAACAATGGTAGCAGTGGATTATATCCCATATAATAAAATAACTCAGGAAGTATACTGATAGAAGCATACATGAGGAAGAAGGGAAAGCTCTTCCTGACGGAAGAATGCCAGCTAGCAAATGAAAAAGGAATGGTGGAGTTGGGAAATTCAAAATGCATATTCACACCAGTGGGTGAAAGCTTGATGAGGAACAGGAAGCAGTAGCCCCCTTATCCGCAGTTTCACTTTCTCGGGTTTCAGTTACCGTGGCCAACTGTGATCTGAAAATATTAAATGGAAAATTCCACAAATAAACAATTCATAAATTTTAAAGTGCAAGCTGTGCTGAGTAGCACGATGAAATCTCACCCCATCCCAACCCGACATGATTCACCCCTTCGTCCAGTGGATCCACGCTGTATGTGCTACCTGTCTGCTAGTCACTTAGTATCCATCTCAGTTATCAGATCAACTGTCTCGGTATCGCAGTGCTTCTGTTCAAGTAACCCATATTTTACTTAATACCACCCCCAAAGCACAAGAGTAGTGATGCTGGCAATTTGGATATGCCAAAGAGAAGCCATAAAGTGCTTTCTTTTAGACATTCCATGTACATGGATTGGAAGAATAAACATAGTTAAAATGTCCATTCTACCTAAAGCAATCTACAGATTCAACGCCATCCCAATCAGAATCCCAATGACATTCTTTACAGAATTAGAACAAAGAATCCTAAAATTCATATGGGGCAACAAAAGACCCCGAATTTCTAAAGCAATCCTGAGAAAAAAGAACAAAACGGGAGGCATCACAATCCCTGACTTCAAAACATACTACAAAGCTACAGTAATCAAAACAGCATGGTACTGGTACAAAAACAAGTGCACAGATCAATGGAACAAAATTGAAAGCCCAGAAATAAAACCACACATCTATGGACAGCTTATCTTTGACAAAGGAGCTGAGGGCATACAATGGAGAAAAGAAAGTCTTTTCAACAAATGGTGCTGGGAAAACTGGAAAGCCACATGTAAAAGAATGAAAATTGACCATTCTTTTTCACCACTCACCAAAATAAACTCAAAATGGATCAGAGACCTAAAGGTGAGACCTGAAACCATAAGGCTTCTGGAAGAAAACGTAGGCAGTACACTCTTTGACATCAGTATTAAAAGGATCTTTTCGGACACCATGCCTTCTCAGAGAAGGGAAACAATAGAAAGAATAAACAAATGGGACTTCATCAGATTAAAGAGCTTCTTCAAGGCAAATGAAAACAGGATTGAAGCAAAAAAACAACCCACTAACTGGGAAAAAATATTTGCAAGTCATATATCTGACAAAGGCTTAATATCCTTAATATATAAAGAACTCTCGCAACTCAATCACAAAACATCAAACAACCCAATCAAAAAATGGGCTGGAGACATGAACAGACATTTCTCCAAAGAAGATATACTGATGGCCAATAGGCACATGAAAAGATGCTCATCATCGCTGATCATCAGGGAAATGCAAATCAAAACTACACTAAGATATCACCTTACACCCGTTAGAATGACAAAAATATCTAAAACTAATAGCAACAAATGTTGGAGAGGTTACGGAGAAAAAGGAACCCTCATACACTGCTGGTGGGAATGCAAACTGGTGCAGCCACTATGGAAAACAGTATGGAGATTCCTCAAAAAACTAAAAATAGAACTACCATACGATCCAGCCATCCCACTACTGGGTATTTATCCAAAGAGCCTGAAGTCAGCAATCCCAAAAGTCCTGTGCACCCCAATGTTTATTGCAGCACTGTTTACAATAGCCAAGACCTGGAAGCAACCTAAGTGCCCATCAACAGACGAATGGATAAAGAAGATGTGGTACATATATACAATGGAATACTACTCAGCTGCAAAACAGAACAAAATCATTCCATTTGCAATAACATGGATGGACCTTGAGAGAATTATGTTAAGTGAAATAAGTCAGCAAGAGAAAGATAATCTGTGTATGACTCCACTCATATGAGGAATTTAAAACTATGGACCAAGAACAGTTTAGTGGATACCAGGGGAAAGGTGGGGTAGGGGGTGGGCACAAAGGGTGAAGTGGTGCACCTACAACATGACTGACAAACGTTAATGTACAATTGAAATTTCACAAGATTGTAACCTATCAACTCAATTAAAAAAAAACCTGGAAAAAAAAAGTGCTTTCTTTCAGTGAAAAGGTAAAAGTTCTCAACTTAAGGAAAGAACATCGTATGCTGAGGTTGCTAAGATCTGTGGTAAATTTTATAACAATATATTGTTATAATTGTTCTATTTTATTATTAGTTATTGTTGTTAATCTCTTACTGTGCCTAATTTGCAAATCAACCTTTATCATAGGTATGTATATATAGGAAAAAACATAGTACATATAGGGTTCAGCACTATCCACGGTTTCAGGCATCCCCTGGGGGTCTTGGAATGCATCCATCGTGGATAAGGGGAGACTACTATGCATACTCTGCAAGTCTCTCCTCTCGAGTTACTCGTTACACAGGGAAAATGGTACCTTACAGTGGGGAAACCTTGCTAACACCACCTTTACAAAACAAAACAAAACAAATGAGAACCCTGCAGCCCCGCCCCTTAAGCTTCCTGAAGTCACTGCTGAAATGCCCTCAAAGAGTGACCTCTGTCCCTGTGCACATGCTGTGCTCAGCAGCTTGTGCTCAGTGTCAGTCTATTTATGCAAGCTGTCAACCCGAACACAGCTGAATTCAGCCGATGTACACAGTACTATAGTAATTACTGACCAAAGGAGTACTTTCAACTCAAAAATGTACTCAAATATTTCCTCTGGGTGACCACCTGGCATAGAGGTCAGACTTGGCTTTGAATTTCTGCCAAGCTGTGTGAGCTCAGGCAAGCTGTTTAACCTCTCTGAGCTTCGATCTTTCATCTATAAAATGGAGATGATGATAATACCTATTGAATGAACCAACAATTCCACTCCTAGGTATTTCCTCAAGAGAAATGAAAACACATGTCCACACAAAGACTTGTACCTCATAGCTGCTTTTTTCATAATAGCCCCAAACTGGAAAACAACCCAAATATTCATCAACTAATTAGCAAAGAAAGGAACAAACCAATGATAACATGAATGAATTTCAAAAGCATTATGCTAAGCGAAAGAAGCCAGACAAGAAAACTAACGTATTATATGATCCCATTTACATGAAAGCCTCGAAAAGGTAAAACTCGTGGTGAGTAGTTGCCAGGAGCCAAGGGTAAGGGACTGTCTACAGAGGGGTGATGGCAACATTCTATGTCACGAACATTGCAACGGTGGTTGCAAGATTGTATACTTTTGTCAAAACTCATCAAATTGTACACGTAAAATTTGGTGAATTTTATTGCTGAGGAAAAAATAATACAATGTCCTTGTGAGGGTTAACGGGATGATAGATATGCAGCCCCAGGTCCGGTGCCTGAGCAGGAGAGGAGTCCTAAACGAACGGTTGTTACCCTGCGCGCAGTGGGTGCATGAGCCCCCCCGTGTGCAAGCGGAGGCCCACTCCGGCAGCCGCCCTCAGGGCGTTGTGCAGCTAAACCGACTCACAGGTAAGCGAGGTGTGCAGGCTCAAGGAGAGGTGCCACGGGATCCTGTCGCCATCCTGAGGTTCCCAAAGCAGCAGGAGCTCCTCCCGTCCCTGGGCAGTGGGCACGTGCTCCCATGGCAGGAGCCTTCCTCCGTCCTCCAAGGCCAGCTCTGAAGTCATGCCCCCACTCGGCGCGCCCACCCACCCGGAATGGTGACGTTCCACCCTGTCTGCAGCCCACACTCCTGCCGCCCGCTCGGCGCAGCCTTGTCCCATTCATCGCCCAGGCAGACTCCACAGCCACCCTCGAGTCCACACTGCAGTCCGCATTCACTCGGGTCTGGAAGCGCTTCGCCTGAAGATCAAACCTTCTGTCCCAGGGGAAGCTGGAGGGAAGGCTGAGGAGCGGAGGGGAGAAGCAAGGAAAAGACCGCAGCACAAGCGCCCTGCGCCGCGGTCCAGCAAGGGATGGCATTGTATTTATGCATGTTGTGTCTTATTGCTTGGCAACCGGGTCTCAGCCTGCGTGCGGGCTGGGGAGGAGGGTCTCCATGTGGGAGCGGGCTGGGGTGACTCATCGCTGCGCACTCTGGCCCCTGGGACTAGGTTCACAGGCACATGTAGCTTCAGGCTGGGTGTGGGCCGTGGCTCGCCTTGCCGGGGGATCGCTGCCTGCCGCAGCGCCACCCTCCCAAAGGAACATGGGCCACAGAGAGTCACACCACCACTGGGCTCCTGTTTCTGCCCGCTGTGTAGCTTTGGGTGAGTCACTTAACCTCTCTGACCTCAGTCTCCTCATCTGTAAAAGGAGAATATGAGATCACATTAAGAGTGACTCCTTATTGGGGGCTTACAACAGCCTTTAAAGATTAACTCCTTCCTTCTCACCCCCTCCCCCCATTTGACAGTGAGGAGACTGTAGTTCGGGGCAAAGTTAACTAACTTTGCTAAAGTCACCTAATTTATACCTGGAACCCGGGTCTGTTGGTACACACCCGCGGATGTCTTTTCACGCTGACACCCCACCTCATGTGCTCAAGCGCATGGCCCACCTGAGGGGTGCGGGGATTGTGGTTCTGCAGGGCGCCCCTCGAGGACGAGGACGGAGCCCGGGGTGGGGGGCGGGGGGGAATTCGGCCTGCCGTCAGCGCCTGGCCGGCCACCTTCATGCCTCAGCCTGCCTGCTCCCGCTGTCGCTTCCGGCGCTCCCTGGAGACCCCAGCTTCCCTTTTCACTGCCTGAGTCACCTCACAGGGTATCTCCCAAGCGCTGTGCGGTGTCAGATTTTGACTGCCAGTTTCCTTAAGGCCACAGGACTGTCCTGTTGGAGTCAGTGGAAAGGATACAAACCTGGCCATGTCACTCCCCTTCTGAGAGCACTTCAGTGGCTCCCACTGCCCATGGGGTGAAGTTTAAACTGTTGTGTGGCCAGGCAGACAAGGCTCCATCCTGGGGCCTGTGCGCCTCCAGCCCCTCCTTGTCATCCTCATGGCTCCCTGCTCTCCAGGCCCCAAGTCCTCAGGCAGACCCAGCTCAGGAGCCCCTGGGGTCCTCCAGGCCTGCAGGCCTTGCAGGATGCCTCCCCCTCTCCTCCTCCTGCAGGCCTCCCCGCCAGGCTCTCCTGAGGCGCGGAGGCCCTCCCCAGCCTCACTGCCACTCAGGGAGGCAGGTCGTACCTTCCCCATCTGACAGGGGAGGAAACTGGGGCTCAGCAAGATGACTTTCCTAGGATTACACTCCCATCCTGCCAGACCTAGACCCCCAGGCTCCTCTCAGTACCCCCACTCCCAGCCTGTACATCTCTGTAACGGCAGGGTCCTCCATGGCGGCTTGTACATCTGCCCCTGGCAGATGAAAGCACTCTGAGGGCCAGGCCCTCACACCTCCATCTTGCAGGCCTCCTTCTGCCCGGCACCATCTGTGAGTATCTGCTGGGTAATGGTAAATGACAGATGAAGGACGAGACACTTACTGCATTTTAAACAGCCAAGGCCTTCCAACATCAGGAATTTGGGGCTGCTGAATAAGGGCAGAAATCTCTGGCTCAAGACCTTTAGCCAAATTTCATCCAGCTTTTGAGACTTTTTAAAAATCTACTCTTACTATTCAGACCTACTTCTCCCCAATAACTATAAAAATGCAGCACTGTTTTAAAGGTCATATGTCAACACATCCTGAAAAGCCCCAGCATTTTGGGCTCTCACTCCCCTTCTGAGGGCCTCACTTTCCCTGTTCACACAATAAGAGGTTGGCCCAGAGGGGTGTTTTTCTAACTGCAGGTCCTGCTGCGTTCATTAGTATGTTGTGAAATCAAACTAGCGGGTAATAGAAAATAGAAAGTGTCACACATAACAAGAATGAATATTGTGTTGTGAAATTTTGTTCAAGTTGAATATGAGTCTGTATGCTAGGACATGTTGTAAAATACATTTTTTTACTGTAGGTGACAATCAGGAGAGTTTGAAAGCGCCTCTCCCTCTGGCGCTCCCAAGGCCTTCATCATTCGAAACTGGAGTGCAGCTGGACCCCCATGCAAAGACCCATTTGGGGTGGGTGAACTCCACTGCAACAGTCCATCCATGTTGTCTTTCGGTTTGAGAAAAGGAAACAATAAATATAGATTTTGTTAAAGAAAAAAATAGCAAAGTAGATCTTTACTATCTTTAAAATAGACACTTATGGTTTAAAAAAAAAAATCACACAGTACTGATGCAAGGGAGAAAATACGTCGTCCTCTCCCTCCCAACTCGAGGCCCAGGCACACACCCCGGAGGCAAGCTGTGTGTGGAGCCCAGGGCACCGAGGGACGAGGGACAGTACTGCTCTGAACCCACCCTGTATGTGCATGGAGGCCGCACCTCACAGTGCTCCCAGCCGGACATGGGGCAGCCAGCCTGCCCTCCCTGCCTAGACCCCCTCCCCCAGCCATGCACAGCTTGCCCTGTGCCTTCCGGAGCTGCCCCAAGGCCAGCCCAGTTCTGCATTTTCATTTTATCAAGCTCAATCTGACTGTGCCTATATCTTCCTTTCTAAATACCATTCTCTAATGAAACAAACCAGGGCTTCTACAGAAACAGTTGATTCCAGGGCTGGTGCAGGGAAAGTACCAGAGGAGCCTGGAACATCTTGTGCTAGACAGTAAGGAAGTGCTCAAAGGATGATGGGGGCACGCAAAGGACACACGGACTCCCAGTAGCCAAACCTGGTACAATCTGCGCAAAAACAAATAAGTAATAATAATGGATTGTAATCTATAGAATGAAATACATATCCAAGAGTTCATACAGATATAAAGATAATGGAATAAATAAGTGGGGGAAAGAGAGCGCTCTTTTTTACAGTAGAATTCCAATTAATAAATGCAGAAAGAACAATGGAAATAGAAAAATCATCATTTGATTAAAAAACACAGTAAGAATTGTTGCAAGCAGGAATTATTGATGGATGGTAAAATGAGCGGGGAAAAGTATAAGAAACAGGATATTTACATGTCATAAAGCATCTCCCCACAGGATGTTTATTAACTACAAAAGAAAATAGTAACTTTACAGTGGAGAAACTTCAGGGAGATCCCACTCTAAGAGGTTCACGGCACCATGACCAGTAACCAGACACATCAACACTACCTCAGCAGGGCACAGCATCGCTTCCGCGGTATTCTTGCCCAAAATGCACAACCTCAATCTAGTAACGAAAACACATCAGACAAACCCAAAGTGGGGAATGTCCTCCAAAATAACTGGCCAAAGTGTGGCAGTGATAAGGAAACACCAAGAAACCACCCCAGATTGGAGGAGACGAAGATGTGACAACTAAATGCCGTGTGGGATTCTGAATGGGATCCTGGACCAGAAACAGGATGTTAGGGGGACATTTGGCAAAATTGAAATAGGTCAGTAGATGAGTTAATAGTATTCTATCCTTGTTAATTTCCTGCCTTCGATCCTTGGACTGCGGTTATACCACATAACACTGGGGCAGTATGAGTGAAGGGTGCTAGATTAGCAACTTTTTTGTAAGTCTAGATTTTCAAAATAAAAAGACTGGGTGCTGGTAGACAGTGTCAGGAGGGGACAGTCTATAATTTTCAACCCAAGTTTTGACATGACCAGTTGTCAGGGCTGCCTGGAATCTTAAGAATTCTGAGGCCTCATCCACTCCCAGGGGGAGGTGCCGAGGCTGGTTGGAGAGTCTGGGGGAGAGAAGGGGCAGGAGCATGAGTGGGTACCGGACTGTTGCATTTGTTCCTGACACTTTTTTGTAGGCTTGAAATGTTTTTAAACAAACATTTTAAAGTCATTTATATGCCACAAAATTCAAACAGCACCAAAGTACAGTGAAAAGTCAGTACTCTTCGGACCCCCGCTTCCTCCCCTCCCCCACCCCAGGTAATCACAGTTAACAGGATTCATGCACACCAGGGACAAACACACAGGTCCGTGTATTTATCGCTCATTGAGGTTGGGGGCTCTGTCTTAGGTCAGAGGAAGTCAAGTGGAGTCACCGGGACTGAGAGGCAGGAAGCCCCTGGCAAGAAGTGAAGGAGGCCCTTTCCTGCCGCTGTGCTTTGTAGTGAAGAAAAGAAGAAACAGGCACGTCTGGATGACCTACTGATAGGTTGCAACCTGTTAGTAGGTCACAAAATCAATTTAGTGTTTCATGATCATCACTTTTAAAAAACAGAAATGGCATAGACAATGGCAAGAGTCCATCAGGTATAATAGGGGTGGATAGTTTGGTGAAACATTGTTGCCGTGTAAAATGTGTTTCTTACTGAAGGTTGAGGTTTTTTTAAAAAGTTTGAAAAACACTGCCTTAAACCACAACTATCATAAGGCTGGAACCTGGATCACCAAGACACTTTACCCCAGGCGGCAGACGATGGGGCATGTCACGTTCCTGGGAGTCACCAGGCAACACGTGTGCAGGCCAGAGCTCCTTGAGACTCTGTGTGAGGACTGGCCGGTTAGCGAGTAACCAGGAGCAACAAGCCCTCAGCTGGGAGCATGTGCCCCATGGGGACCCAGCCACACCACACACCGTAGGGCTCCCAGAGACAGTATGAGACAAACCTGGGTCCCCAGGCTGCAGCCGGGAGCGCCCTGCCCCAGAGCCCAGCAAGGTCAGCCCCACAGAGGGCGCTGGTGAGAAGGGCTGTCTTGCCAGTTGACAAACCCTGGGGTAGCTGAGAGGGCCTGGAAGGGCTCCTCAGGGTGGGAAGCCCACCCCAGCACGTGCTCTGCACAGGCAGAGCTGCCTCCGTAGCAGCCGGGGCCAGGGCACCCTGCGGAGGGCAGCAGCAAACCTTCTGAAGGGGACAGACGGTAGGCGGTTTAGGTTTGGGGGCCATACCGTCTCTCACAATGGCTCGACTCTGCTGTCGTTGTGCAAAGCAGCCGCGGACCTAGGCAACAAAGGAGCTTGCTGTTCCAGTAAAACTTTCCGTGGACACTGAAATTTGAATTTCATACAGTTTCCATTTGTTACAAAATATTCATCTTCTAATATTTTTCAACCATCAAAAAATGTAAAAACCACTCTTAGTTCCTGGGCTGAACAAAACCGTAAGTCGTGCTGGATGTGGCCTGCAGGCCACAGGGCGCAAACCCTGCTTTGGAAGTTGCCCTTCCTCCCCGGCCCCTCCCGCTCCTCTCCCTCCCGCTCCCGCGGCGGCCGGCGCGGCGGCGCTGACTCACCGGCTGACTCAGCGGGAGGCGCGCGGCCAGCAGACGCCGGCGGGGGCGGTGCCGGGCGGGGGCGCTGCGGGAGCCGGAGCGGGGAGGGGGGCGCGGCGGGGGCGGAGGCGGGGGCGGGAGTCGCGGCGGGAGCGGGGAGGGGGGCGCGGCGGCGGGGGCAGCGAGGCAGGAGCGGGGGCGGGGGGTCGCGGCGGGGGCGGGAGCGGGGCAGGAGCAGGGGCGGGGGTTCGCGGCGGGGGCGGGAGCGGGGGCGGGGGGTCGCGGCGGGGGCGGGAGCGGGGGTGGGGGATCGCGGCGGGGGCGGCAGCGGGGCAGGGGGCACGGCGAGGCGGGAACCTGGGCGCACCGCCGCCGCGGGAGCAGCCCCGCCGGCCGGGACCTCCGCGGAGCCGTGGGAGCGGCGCGGCGGCCTCGCGGGAGGCTGGACCCCGGAGGCCGGCGGCCCGGGACGCAGGGAGGGCCCAGGAGGGAGCCCCGTCTGCACGGGCCCGTGGGGCCGGTCCCCTGCCGGGAGAGGCCAGGCCCAGGGGCCGGTGTGGCCCCCTCTTCGCACGCCCCTCCTGGAACTCCAAGCACCGCCACCCCCGCCGCCTTCGCCCAGCGGTCCGGCCAGGCTGGCCTCCTCCACGAAGCCTGCCCAGAGGGCCTCCTCGGCGCTGGGGGAGGACTGGCCCAGAGGGAGCCGGGGGAGCCTCCGTCTTCGCACCTTCGCCGTTGCTCTCCGCCTGCCTGTTTTGCGTCTGACTTCAGCATCAGACTGTGAGCCCCTTGAGTGCGGCCATCGGCTCTTAGTGGGCTCCGCCTGTCGGGGCTTAAACAAGCCGCGGCAGAGGAGGGGGGAGAACACGCATTCGGGGGACCGACTTTAGAGATCCAGCCTGGGACACAGCCATACCAGATCCCAAACCCACTCATAGTGTAATATGCAAAAAATAGTTACACACGTCTTACACCATAATAGTATAATATGTAAAAATAATTATACGTATGCGTGTGTTACTTTAACGTAGAAATGTGAAAAAACAGTTGATTTGAAATCATATATATTAGAATTACACATATTAAAATATGAAAAAGGTGTTTATTTGAAATTATATATTCTGTAGTATTTAGTTTTCTGTTACATAAATGCTATTATTTAAACACAAGATTAGTAACAATGGCAAGAATAAATAGACTAATTAAACAAATAATATGTGTGAAAAATATAAAAATAGCTTTGGAGTGTTTTTCTGTCCTCTGATACAGCAATTTATTTTAACTCATTATTGGCTACTCAAATTTTGTATTAAGATACCTCCATGTAAAAGGGTGTATGATACTGCGTGATTCCAATTATATGTCATTCTGGAAATGGCAGAACCATGGAGACAGCAAAAAGATCAGCAGTTGCCAGAGGTTGCTGGGGGGGGGGGGGGGGGGGGGCAGTAGGGATGAATAGGGAAAGCACAGATGATTTTAGGCAGTGGAGATGCTCTGTATGATACCGTAATGATGGGTACAAGTCATTATACAGCTGTCCAAGCCCACAGAATATACAATACTAAGAGCGAACCCTAAGGTCAACTATGGACTTGGGGATTATAACAAGTGTACCACTGTGGTGGGAGATGTTGATAACTGGGGACACTACAGTGTGGCGGCAGGAAGTATGTGGGAAATCTCTGTACCTTCCCCTCCATTTTGCTGTGAACCTAAAACTGCTCTACAAAAATAAGGTTTTTTTTAAAAAATAGAAACATACTTGTAAGACTTTTTAAAAGAATGTAAATACAACGGGACTAAACAGATGTTACCAACATTTAATAAAAAGCAACCATGACATTTCTCTTCTGTGATACAGAGGCTATTTTCACCTCTTTCTGTTTCGTCACCTGCAGCTTTAGGAAACACTTTTACGGACTGAGCAAACTGAATGTGGTCAAACGTAAAAGGCTTTCACTTGCAGCTCTGCTCCCACTAGGCCCACATTACACTGGTTCCCGCTGTCAGTCCCATGTGATGGCATCTCAATAGAATCGTCCAGGCCTGGGAGACTTAGCATCTTACTAACACAGCAAGTTTTTATACTTGTAGGGATTAGTTTCCAGCTCACCAAAGGTGTTCATCTACTTTGTATCTACAGGCTGGTTTGGTAGGCCAGCTGTTTGTCAGATGGCTCCTTCCCATCCATAAACTTGGCATGTAGGATATCCACGTCTAAAATGTCCATCCTTTTAAAACATTTCAAAGCACACTGGATGTCATAAGTTAAACCTCTCTCTCAGGGAAAATGGTTTTAAAGCACAGAGACATTTGAACTTGTGAAATTAAAGTTGGATTACAAATAAGTCCCAGTTTTAGTAAAGAAATGAGAGAGTTGTGTTTAAATTGGTTGTCCTTTTTTAGTGATATTTTGCTTTATTTCTCCCAGCCATTTTCCGTTATGTGAGTTTTTGTCACTACTACACATAACATTGAACAACTCAGGTGCAGTCAGTTCACCCTTTTTTAGGATCCTTCTGGCCTCTTCGCAGATCATCGAACAGTTCTGAAGGAAAAGTTTATAAATTTCTGTTTGACTACAATCCTTCGCTCCGTTCTCATTCTCAATATATTTCCAAATTAGAGAGGGACATTCTTCTTGTCCCACACTTGGCAAATGTGATTTTATGGCAGGCTGGCTTGTTCACATCTCTTCTACGACTGGCAGCAACGGCAGTCATCCCGCGGGCACCCACCGAAAGGAGACTAGCTCCTTTCATCTCCAGAAGGTCAAACATCTCATAAAGCGCTTTTGCATGTTTGGAGAAAACAGAAGTAACCGAACCTGTCACAATGCAAGCCTCAATACCGCAGGAAGGAAACCACACACCGTGAGCCGTGTGGTGTACAGGTGTGCAGGGCATCAGCAGGTAAGATCTTTTCATTTTCTTTGGTTAGAGTTCACAGACTGAACAGAATTTGCAAAACTTTACACATACACTCTCTGCCAGCTGTGCAGTCAGATGAGCAAAGTCTCCTTTGTGTTCAGATATCTACATTCTTTTATTTTTTCTGAAGTTTCATTAAAATCTTTGCAGAAATCAGGAAGATAATTTAAAACTCCATTTTTCCAATCAAAGTCCTTGAGTGGTAGGCAGACATTGTTTTATGGCCACAAGTTGACTCAGCATGTGGTACACTGTAGAAAGTGTAGTTGTTGGCACAATCTGACAGAATCAGCTCCACACTGTAACGGGCCAACACATCTGTGACCAACATGTCGTCTTTTGTTCACCCCTAGGATATGTCAGGTACAGCCTCTGAGTGAGGAAACGTAATTTCACTCAGTTTCAGAGAACAGTCAAAGGAGCGATATGTTCGTTCATGTGGTATGCACAGGCGAACTCGGTGGCTACTGTTTTCAACTGAGAATTGGTGTCTTTCAGGGAGACCAAAAAAAATCCTTTTGATTAATTTAGAAGCACTTGCCTGTCTCACTGGGGACTCATGAGAATCAGTTTCTACGTGTGCTTTCATATTCCTCTCTCCACCATGCCCAGTCCCAGATTCTTTCCTGCATATTGTGCAGTATGCTCTTTTTGATTATTTACTGTCCTAACCCAGTGTATGTGTTATTCCAGCTGTCATTAAAATAACACAGTCATTTAGCCTTCTAAATGACCACGATGTCTGGTTTATGCTGGCACTGGAATTGTAGTCATTCTCATTATCTGAACTCTTAAAAAACAGGGTCACAATATTCACCATGTTAAAAATTAAACTAGCACTGTCTTGATACAAAACACAACAGTTAATCCACAGGCCGCGTGGATGTTCATGCTCCAGATGACAGTGCACTTAAGTTGCATCATAGGAGTGGTGTAATGATGGATGATCCATTACTGTGTCGTGAACTGCAAATCATGGTTGTCATCCTTGGCAACAGAAACTAGGGAAAGTGCTGTGTCCATCTGGCACTAAAACCAGTGCTGTTTTCAGCCCCTCTTTTTGGGGTCAGCTTTGAGTTTTGTACCTTTCTCCTAACCTTCTGTACCCATCCCTGAAAACTGGGAGTTGTCTCATCCCAGGGAAGAGTTTACCAAATGTAGGACTTTCATTGCTAAAATCAGGATAGCCTCAGACAAGCTGGGATGGTGGTCATCCTAGCACACGCTTGTAGAATCATGAAATAATAAGTAAGTATGACCTCACTTACATGTGGAATCTAAAAATCTGAATTCATAGATTAAGAGAACAGATTGGTGATTGCCAGAGGTAGAGGATGGGGAGCGGGGAAAGTGGGTGAACGTGGTCAAAAGGTGCCAACTTGCAGTTATAAGATAAGTAAGTCCTGGGGATGGAACGTACAGCATGTTAATTATAGTTAACAATATTGTTTTATATATATATGAAAGTTGTGAAGAGAGTAAATCTTAAAAGTTCTCATCACAAGAAAAAAAACCGTAGCTATGTGAGATGATGGATATTAACTAAGCTTGTGATAATCATTTTGCAATATATACATATATTAAATCAATATACACATATATCAACATACACAAATCAATATATACATATATCAAATTATGTTGTACACCTTAAACTAATACAATGTTATATGTTAATTGTATCTCGATAAAACTGACAAAAGGCCTCCATATGAAAAACTCTATTGTAATTCTATATACTAGCAACAAACAATTGTAAATTGAAATCTTTAAAATGCCATTTACAATAGCATTTTAAAAACATGCAGTAGGTAGGGATAAATTTAACAAAATATGTTCAAGACCTGTATACTGAAAACTACCAAACATTGGTGAGAGAAACTAACAAAGACCTAAATACATGGAGAGAAACACCATGCTAATAGATCAGAAGACTCAGTGTTAAGATGTCTCTTCTCCCCAGATTGTTCTGTAGAGTCAACTCAATCCTAATAAAAATCCCAGCAAGCACTGTTTTGTAGAAATTGACAAGCTGATATGTATAGAAGCCAAAATGTGTATAGAAATGCAAAAGACCTAGAATGGCCAAAATAATTTTGAAAAAGAACAAAGTTGGAGGCCTTACACTACCTCATTTCATGACTTACTGGAGGCTTATAACAGCAATTGGGCAATTAAGACAGATGATATGGGCACAGGATGAACAGATAGATCAACAGAACAGAAGAGAGTACAGCAGTAGACACATGCATGTATGGTCAATTGATTTCTGACAAAGTACCAAGGCAATTCCATGGCGGAAAGCTTAGTGTTTGCAAAAAGCGGTGCTGGAGCCACCATTCATATAGAAAAAATGAATCAACTCCTGCCTCACGCCATATATCAAAATTAATAAATCCAAAATGGGTTGGAGATCTAAATGTAAAAGCTAAAACTGTAAAGCTTCTAGAGGAAAACATAAGAGAAAATCTTTGTGACCTCGGGTGAGGCAAAAATTTCTTAGGTAGAACACAAAAACATGAACCATAAAAAATTATTGCTAATTGGATTTCATCAAAATTAAAAGCATTTGCTCATCAAAAGACACTTAAGAAATAAAAGACAAAGCGTAAGCTGAGAGAAAATTTTTGCCAAATACTTATGTAACAAAGGACTTGTTGCCAGAATATGTAAAAATTCTCAAAACTCAATTAAAAAAAAATAAGCCAAAGATTTAAACAGACACATCACCAAAGAAGATATACGAATGGCAAATAAGCACATGAAAAGATGCTTAACATCATTAGTGATTAGGAAAACGAAAATTAAAGCTACAACGAGATACTACCACACACTATTAGAATAGCTAAAAATCGAAAAAAATAATAATTTATAAATAAATAATATAAAAAAATAATAAAGCACCAAGTACTGGAGAAGACACAGAGCCACTGGAATACTCATACGTTGCTGGTTAGAATGCTAAACGGTACAGCCACTTTTGAAAACAGTTTGGCTTTTTTTAACAGAGGTAAACATGTCTTCCCACATGACTCAGCAATCCCATTCCTAGATATTTGCCCAAAAGAAATGAAAACATAAGCCCACACAAAGACCTGTACAGCACTGTTCTAGCAGCTTTATGTAATAATAGCCAGGAAGTGATGAATAGATAACAAGTTGTGGTGCATCCATACCGTGGAGACAACTCGGCAATGCAAGGAAAGAAACTGCTGACACACACATCAGCGCAGGTGAATCTCAAAAGCTTTACCTTGAGTGAAAGAAACCAGTCTTAGAAAGCTGTTCCATTTATGTGCCATTCTAGAAAAAGCAACAGAAATCAGATCAGTGGTTGCCAAGAGTTGGGAGCAGGGCACAGAGGAACTTTTGAGGGTGATAGAAATATCCCATATCATGATTCTGGTGGTGGTTACACTTGTACTTATATTTGTCAAAACAGATGGAACTGTACATTTAAAAAGAGTGAATTTTAGGGGCCAGCCTGGTGGCATGGTGGTTAGGTTCAGGTGCTCCCCTTTGGCGGCCCTGGTTTTGCAGGTTTGGATCCTGGGCACAGACCTATACACCACTCATCAAGCCATGCTGTGGTGGTGCCCTACATACAAAATAGAGGAAGATTGGCACAGATGTCAGCTCAGGGCCAATCTTCCTTACCAAAAAAAAGGAAAAGAAGTGAATGTTATTGCATGTAAATTACACCTCAAGCCTGATTTTTAAAAAAAACAAGTCAATATGTCATTGTGCTGTTGACATGGACTGCATCCATCCATCTCCACTTCTTACCTGGGAGCTGCCCAAGGCCTCTGGTTTCTCTCCTCCCTGCACTACCCAGGGGGAGCCCTGAACAGCGTGGCTTCCATGCCAGAGAGCGTGCACAGCACAGGGGAGCGGGCATGGCCTAAGAGGGAATGGCAGTGCTGTCAGCTCTCACCCCAAGCCCACAACCATAAAGGGAGCTCAGGTTGGGTCCTGGCACCTACTTCCACAGTTGGGGCCAACACAGCCCAGACTGGAAGATGAGGGATGACTCTGGCTGCTCAGAGCTGGTGGCTGCTAAGCTGCGACACAGACGGCAGCTGTCCTCTCCTCTCTGCTCCTTCCTGGTCAACCTCCTCCCACCCTTCACAGGCATTTATGAAAGTGGACACCCATTTTCCCCGGGTCTGATCCCCAAGATGCCTGGTGTAGTCCTCACTTCTCTCCAGGATATCTGGGCAGCCAAGAGAGGAAACTGTTGTTGCCTCATCACCTCTTACGTCTCAGGCCCTGTCCACCTCGTACAAACTTTCATTTAATCCTCGTAACCGCCACCTGAGGTGAGTGTGATTCTCGGCCTCATTTTACAGACGTGGACATGGAGGCCCAGGGAAGTCAAATAACCCAGCCAGGAAGGAGCCAAGTTGAGCTTTAGACCCCTGTGAGCGAGACCCCAGGGCGAGGGTGTGAACGCTCCACTGCTCGATGCCATCCGATAGTTTGGCTTTCTGTCTCTTGACCCCACGCCCTGGGTTCTCATTCCTTTGCCCGCGTCCTCACAAATACAGCAAGTTCCGTGCTCACAAACGCCCTTCCTCTCTCTAAATCACAGCCAGCTGTGAGGCCCAGGCCCTGCGCTGGCCTCTGGAGTCGGCCTGACTGAATTTGGGCCCGCTTGGGGTGACACATCTGGAAAGGGAAACCCCAGCAGCGAAGGGCAGTCAGCAGCGTCCACCAAGAAGGGGACAGGCACCCCTTGGAACAGCGCCTGGACCCCTCTGCGGGCGGAGTGGCGCCCCTGCCGGAAACCTGCTGCAGGTGAGCAGAGACACCTGGACTCCCCCAGCGCTCTCCAGGTGATGCCGGCCGTTCAGAGCCAGCAGACCATGGGAACAGCTGGTGGTGGGGACCTTCCCTGGTTCAGGGAGGTGACCTGGGTCTCCCGTCCGGCCAGCCAATGAGGAGGCCATGATGCACACCCCCGACTGCAGTGCCCCAGCAGGCGACAAGCAGGAAGAGCGCTGCAAGAGGAATCCTCCTGACCTGATCTGGGCTGCCTTCAAGGCCTTGGTCGGCACCCAGCACTGGCCACTTCTCCCACTGCAGCTGCCCTGGCTCTTCTGAGTGCCAGTGCTTGGGCATCTGGACTGGTGTGGACGTGGGTGCCTCCGGCAAAGTCTCTCATTCAGGTTCAGGCTCAGTGTGTGCACCCTACGCAGACTTCACATGGAACTGATCAGCTGTGCTGGGCTGGGGAGCAGTGGACGGTGAGGAGTTCGGTGGGGAGGGGGAGAAGGGAGCGAGTCCCAGGGAACACCCACAACACCCTGCACTTGGTAGGCGAGGTGGAGGGGGTAGCAGGAGGTGAAGTGGAGGTGGGGAGAGCCCAGAGCAATGCCTGTGGCACACTGACCGGGGCAGACACCTGGAGCAAAAACATGGCACAGGAGGCATTTTTACAAGTTCTTCAGCTGTGTAAGCCACCCCTCTTGCCTGGTCGTGCATGTAGTCTCCGTGCTCCCTGCCTGAGCCATGTCCCCCCTTCTCTAGGCAGCTGCCGCAGACCCTCACAGACAGCCACTGCCTCCCCACTTCCCATAGGCTCCATTCCAAACTCTGTTACCGCCTCCTCCCCCACCATGCCTCCCCACCTCCAACACCTCCGCCACCGCTCCTGTGCCTCCTGCTCCCTACCCATCTGAGGGCCCTCCCTCTATGACCTGGGTCCGGCCTGCCCTCTGATGTCCACCTGAAGCTCCACCTCCTCCAGGCAGCCTTCCCTGGCCAGCCCAGCTTGTGCTGATTTCCCTCTCCTCTGAATTCTGGAAACATGGCCTTCTGTACCTGCACCTGCCCTCTTCCCTGTGGGCCTGCCTTGTCAGACTTTCGCCATGCTCCTCTGGCCTCCTCGAGTAGGCCGTGGGCAGCACAGGGTCTTGTATGGCTGCAGCCCAGGCACGTGCTGTACCTCAATAGGAGGCGTCTGGTGGCAAGGAACACAAGCTGCTTCAGTCAATTTAAGGAAATGAAGGAAAGAGGGGCTTTCCCAGGAGGGCAGGGGGACTCTCATGAACCCAAAGCCAGGATGTGCCCCCATCATCACAAGGTAGGGGCTCGCCCCTGCTGCTCCCTCGGACTTTCCAGGTCTCGGTGGTCTCAGCTTCTCTCTCATGTCCGCATCTTCCTCCTCATCAGCTTCCTCTGCTTTAAGCCCAAACATGGATGCCCAGGCCCTGGCCTCAAAATCTCCTGAGTCCAGTGCTCACAGCTGAATGAGGTCTCTGAGGCCCTATTCCTGGAGGCTGGGCTTGAGGAGTGACCCCTGGGTCAGGTGACTTCACGGTGTAGTCACCAGAGGCCAGTGGGGCGGGGTAACGTGACCCATGCAGGGGCTCCAACTTTGAGGAGTGTGGTCAAGTCCGCCAAGGAGGGGGCAGGGTCTGGAAGAGGTGGAGGCATCCCCTGTACAGAGGGTGCGGGAAGGAAGGTGCCTGAGGCATGCCCGGCAAAGACCCCAGGCGACCCTCTGCTTCTCACTCCTCCTCTCTGGCATCCTGGCCGTGAACTGAGTGCGGCCTTCCTGGCACCCCGTTTATGTTTCTCACTTGTTCACAAAGCTCACTAAAAGGTGCCAGGAAGACCTGAGTTCTATTCCAGGCCTGCCACGTCCCAGCTGGGTGAATTTGGGCGAGTAAAAGATTTCTGAGTGTCCTCATCTGCAAATAGCGGTTACAGGAATGGTGGTGGGGGCGGGGGAGGGCTGGGAGCTACTGAGCTGAGAGTCCAACTGAGGGCCAGGCACACATATGGTAGGGACCCTGAGAGGCCTATCTTTTCATCACGAAAATCAGAAATCAGGATGGTGTGTCATTGTGTAATTGACTATGTTTCTTTTCTTTCACACTGGCACATAAAATAGGTGCACCTTACAATTAATGGCATCCTGGATTTGGTGAAATATGGACCATTACCAGCTGTGCTGATCTGGGGCAAACTGCATTCTCTCTGGGTAAAAATGTCCCCATCTGCAAAATGGGGACAATGTCCCTCCTGCAGTCAGGCACTATGAGGTTAAAACAAGACCATATGTGCAGAGTCTTGACAGTGCCTGTCGCTCCCTCCCTCCCTCCCTCCTGGATGGCACCACTGCTGGGCGGAGGGAGGCTCCGAGCAGACCAAGCTGTCCTGAGCTGGGAGCTTGTTTGTTTATCTGTGGAGAGGGAGGCCTCAGTTCTGAGGGACAAGCAAATATTTGCGGTTACGGATTAACTCGAGTTCCAGGCTGTCATGGCGGCAGGAGGGCGACCTTGCAGTTTCTCCCTGGCCCACCCCAGTAAGTCCCGTTCGAGGCAGGTCTGTGAGGGGACCGGAGGAGGGCTAAGCAGAGGTGAAGATCCATGAGCCAGGGTTTGAGAGGCTGGCTGCAGCTGGGGGTAAAGGGACATCAAGGCTCTGCCACCGGCCAGGTCAAGGCACTGGTGGGCAGTCCCCAGTCCCACGGGGCCCACTCATCACGCGCCTCCTTCCTTCTTTCCAGCCTGAGAGGGAAGTGGGAGCCGGCCGAGGGCCTCCAGGGTGCAGGGCATCACCAGAGGCAGCTTGGAGCCTGGGGCCCTCCATCTCCCCACCTTCCCCCAAAACCTTGGGCATCTGATTTAAACAAATGTCAGAACCAGCCTCAGAGGGAGTCAGCGAAGGTGGAAAGCGAGGTCAGATGGGCCTACCCACTCCCGGGGTCTGGAGGCAGTGGAGGGCTGCTCGGGTTCCCGCCTGCAGGCCTACCTCTGTGGCCTTGCCGGCACCCCGTGGTTTGGGGCAGGGGTTAAGGTTCCAGGCCCGGAGCCATACAGGCCTGGGCTTGAGTCCTCGCTCTGCCACCTTCTGGTTGTGGGTTTTTAATAAGCGAGGCTCAGAGGAGTCTTTGAGCCTCAATTTTCCCCGCTATGAAATGGGGTGACAACATTAATACCTACCTCTTGAGTGCCTGTGAGCCTTAACTGAGAGAATAATAGCTAATGTTTACTGAGTGTTTGCTATGTGCTAATCGTATCTTAAGAGCTTTATGTGGATTACTTCATTTAATTCCCACAAAAACCCTGTAAGACAGACATACAGTTTTTTTCTATCCATTTTACAAATGAGGAAACCAAGGCACAAAGCAGTTAGGCCTCTTGCCCAACACTGCTGTCCTGGAGCTGGGGTTTGCACCAGGCGGTCTGGCCTGGTGGCCTGCCCTCTGAACCACGTACAGATTGCTGGAAAGACACCATGAGTGTCTGGTAAATGTTAGTGTTCTCTTAGCCTGGCCATTAGATCAGCAACGGCCCTGCCCCCAGCCCTGGCCGAAAAGCTGGGCAGGGAGGACGGCTGTGCTCAATCCCCTTTGCTCCACACCAGGACTCCATGGCCTTTCCACCCTCTCTCTGCACCCTTCAGACTTGGGTGGCATGACTCAGCCCCGCACAGGGAAGGAGACTGAGGCGCCAGGTGGCTGTCTGTCTAGGGACCAGGGACCTGGCCCCAGCTCTGGCCCTGGCAATCAGCACGCATGGGAGGCCTTTTCATTCAGCTCCCATCTGGGGGGCGGAAGGCAGAGCAGGGGCTGGTGGGGCTGCCGGAAGCTCAGACATCCTCCTCAGACAGGTATCAGCAACTCCAGAATGTGGCAGATCGCAAGCCTCTTACTGTTTACGACCATCTGGGGAATTTCCGGCATTCCAGCTCCTCCGGGTAAGGCCACTCTCCTCGCCCAGGACCCTCCCCAGGCCATCACACCTTGCACCATCTCCTCTGAGACTCAGGGCGAGAGAGCGCCTCAGGGATGAAGTAACTGAGAAGTCCCGGCTCCGGGCCAGCTGTCAGAACACAGCAGCAGGCCTCAGCGCAGAGGACCTGGTGACGGCAGAGCCAGGTCCTCCTAAGCTCCTTCCTATACCCTAGGGAGTGGGGCACAGAGTCCCCTGGGCCATCCACTCCACCCACTCCCTCCCTCCACTGTGAAAGCTTCGGCCCAGGCCGCCACCCACACTGCCCCAGGACAGCCTTTCCTCCTGAAACGCACATGTGTGGTGCCGCGGCCCCAACCCTTCCCTGGTCCTCATAGCCAAGACGAGGAGGCCAGGATGCTCGGGGAGGCTGCAGGGGGGTCAGCTGTCTGGCTTATTCTGCAGCCCCCCGTCCACCCCAAGCCGCACCCAGCTGTTTCTTACATTTGTGCTTCTTCTCGAACTGCTTGTCTGCCTGGGGGGCCCTTCCCCCCACACCCACCTGTAGGCCACTTGGTTCATCTGTCCGGACCCTGCTCAGGCATACCTTCCTTTCCTGGCCTTTGCATCCCCCGTTGAGCTTCTCCTGCTCACCCCACAACTTGCTCCCTCCATCCTAGCTGTGCCCCTGTACCCAAGACAGACAGCGCTCAGAGCCCAGGAGACATCTGGTGATGTCAGGTGACAGGTCTGCTGCTCTGCAGGTGTACCTGCCAAGGGGAGGGGCATGGGAAATGCTCCATGAGGGAAGGGGAGGGAGGGTGGAGGGGCGGTGTCAAGAGGGGCTGCACAGGTGTATCAGGGGAGGATGAGCCTGATTTCGCTCTGCAGTCTTAACAACAGCACGTGTCATGTGGCGCTCTCTTCTGGGCCAGCACTGTACTGTGTTTTACGAGATTATCTCATCCTCACTTTTTTGATGAATAAACTGAAGTTTAGAGAGGTAAAGACACTAGCTCAAGGTCACACAGAGGTCAGGCTGGGGTCCAAAGGGAGGCCTCAGTGGTCAAGTCTCCTGTCCTCCGATGGCTGGCCGTCTGCTTCGTGTGGAGGAAGAGAGCAGAGCAGAGGAGCAGGGGAGCGCATCGTTACCTGGAGTCATAAGTCCCAAGGCGCCCAGGCTCTCCCCAGCCGGGCTCACCCCAGGCCCCTCCACCAAAGTGCGCTCCCTCCCCCAGCAGACTCAGTGTTCGCCAGCAGTGAGCGTGCCCACCAGGTGCTGCGCATCCGCAAGCGCGCCAACTCGTTCTTGGAGGAGCTACGGGACGGCAACCTGGAGCGGGAGTGCCGGGAAGAAGTCTGTGACTTCGAGGAGGCCCAGGAGATTTTCCAAAATCTGGACGACACAGTAAGGCCACCCAATTGGGTTCAGAGGATGAGGTTCAGGGGTGGGCTGAGGGCCAGCTGGACCTGGAGGAGGAGGTTGGGGCCCGACTGCTGAGGGCCTCTTGGAGTCCTTGGAGGCAATGGGCGCCGGCCCCTTCTCCTCCCAGCTTGTTGGGGGTGGGCGAGTGGAATGACCAGGATACTGGCCCTATGGTCTTGGTCAGGACACACGCGACTGCAAGTAACAACTCTGCAATGAGCTCCAGGAAAGAGAGTTTGGGGAAGCCTTAGGCTGAGATTCCCACCCAGCTCCTCTGTAGGCAGTTCAGTCCGCCTTCCACCCCACCTGGCCACCACTGCCTCCCCCATTCTCTCGCTGTGACCAAAAGGCTGCCATCTCTGCTTCCACCCACGCACCTGCTGATCAGGGTGCAAGGGACCCAAGACTCCCCGAGGTCTGTTTACTACACTCACTCTGTGCCTCGGTTCAAATTCTCAGGGGACAAAAATCTGATTGCTCGGGGGATCAGAAGAAAGGGTTTGTGTCCTCTCTGGCCCCCAGGCCCTATGGGGGTGGCCCTGGGGTGTGGAGGCGAAAAGAGGCAGTGGTAAGGGAGGTGGCTTCCTCATATGAGGCTCAGGCCCTCTCCATCCCCAAGGGCTCACTTCAGCTACTAGAACCTGGAGTTGTGCCACCATCTGGGGTCCCCTTCCTGTTCAGGGCTTTCAGGCCTGAAGGGGGAATGCTGGTCTGCTTCCTATCCTGCCCTCAGCTGCCTCCTCCTTGACCAGACCCCGCACTGCCTCTTTTCACAAATGGCCTCCTCAGCAGATGCCACAAAGACTTTCTGAGGAGCAACCTGAGCACATTGCATCCCTCCCAGGCTCCCCGCCTTACCCCAGGTCTCCCAGGGCGTGAATGTCATGCACGGGGCTGCTGCCATGGGGGGGCTTGATGGCACAGGCGCAAAGCAGTGGATCTCAGGGTGTGGTGGTCCCGGACCAGCAGCAGAAGCACCACCAAGGACCTGGTTAGAAAAGCAGACACCCTGCTGCCCCAGCCCTTCTGAACCGGCAGTCTGTGTTTCCCCAGCGAGATCCTGGTGCTCGCTCAACTTCAAGAACACTGGCTTAGGGAAAGACCAGAGGTGCCTGAGATGGGAAAAGCCGGGAGGAGTCATGGGGGCTGGAAGGAGGCAGAGCAGCCTGGGCCGGAGTTTTGGGTCCCTTCCACTGCAGAGTCTGCTGCGGTAGGAGACACAGCCCAGACAGCAGGCTTCCAGCCACACAGGGGAGGGAGGTTGTGCCCAGGATGTGGGGTGGAGATGGGCAGCAGGGGGCAGCGAGGAGCCTCGCCTTACTCAGGGGGCAGGTGTACCAGTGGCTGGCGACAAGCAGGGGTTGATCCCTCTTTGTCTGGAAGCCCTTCCCTCCGCTGCCCGCTTAGAGGCTCCCCTGCCCCATCTGAGCCAGACCGGGAGACGCCGGGCGGGCTCCCCATATACGCAGATGGGTGGACCGCCCCTGACGCTGCCCCTTCTCTCCACAGCTGGCCTTCTGGTCCAAGCACTACGGTGAGTGCGCTCTTCATTGCTGGCTTCGGCACCCGCCCCCCTCGGGGTCTCTGGGCCGCTGTGGGGACTGGGAGGAGGCTGGTGACAGCAGTGACACCCCACCCCCACCCCATGTCGCAGACGGGGACCAGTGCGAGGCGCCGCCCCCGGAGCACCCGTGCGACAGTCCGTGCTGCGGGCAGGGCACCTGCATCGACGGCATCGGCGGCTTCCGCTGCGAGTGCAGCCGGGGCTGGGAGGGCCGCTTCTGCGTGCACGGTGAGAGGGCGGGCCCGGCCCGGCGGGGGCGCGGGGGTCCCGGGGGCTGGCCGGGCGTCGGGGCGCGGCGAGAGTGGGGGCCAGCCGGGCGGGGGTCCAGGCGCGCCGTGCCACCGTGCCCCCGTGCCCGGTGTCCTCCGGCGCCCCCTCCTTGTCCGCGCAGAGGCGCGCTTCTCCAACTGCTCGGTGGACAACGGCGGCTGCGCGCACTACTGCCTGGAAGAGGCGGACAGGCGCAGCTGCGGCTGCGCGCCCGGCTACCGGCTCGGGGACGACCACCTGCAGTGCGAGCCTGAAGGTAAGCCCCGAGCGGGAGGGACGGCGGGGCGCAGGGAGGCTCCGGGGGGGTGAGCGAGGAACGGGGTTGAGTCCCAGTCAAGGGAGACGGGCTTGCCCCCCCAGGTACCCCTGCAGTGCGGCCAGCCGGCAGGAGGGAGGCTGCCCTCGCCCGGCCAGCATCCCGCCTGCTCTTTTCCCGGCTTGCCCACCTTCCTCTAGGTGCCCCTGCTCACCTTGGGCAATTCCTGGAGCTTGAACCCATACATAGCTCGCCTCCCAAACTCCGAGAGGATGCAGGGGGCCAGGCCTCCAGCCCCTTCCTCCATCTATGTTGTATGGCTTCATTTCCTTAAGACACCTGTCCATCACAGCACCCATTCCCCCTTGAACCCTGGCTTCTCAGAGAAGAGATAGGACCCACGATTCTGCCTTCTTTTCTATTTTCCTTTTTATATGTTTTAATTTTTGTCAAATTTATATATGTACAAAGAAATCAGAGTTTTCCAGTTCCTATAATGCGTTTCAGCGGGCTGTCCCTTGCCGGGGGTCTCTTTCATTGGTTGTGCAGTGCCCTGGGTGGACCCTTGTAATGTGGAAATTCGTGTCTTCCACTTCGAGGAGTGTTTCTTCAGTTACTTCTTTGATGATCTCCTCTCTGCTTTCTCTCTTCTCTTTCTGGACCTCCTGTATTCAGATCTCTTTTCTTGGGGGATCTGCTACTTTTATTATCTTTTCTATTTTCCATCTCTTTGACTTGTTCTTCTTTCGGGGAACTTCCCACAACTTTATGTTCCAATCCTTTTACTGAAAAAAATTTCTAACTTTTTAGTTTGAAATAAGTAGAGGTTCTCAGGAAGTTGCAAAGCCATGCCTGGTGGACCTGTCAGCCTGTGGGCTTTCCTGCAAGGCCCCGCAGGCCTGGGTCACTGGCGAGCCTCTGCTGCCCAGGCCCTTAGGTCTTTACTTTAGGCCGATTTCGGAGAGGAATCCTCCAAGCTCAGGCTTGGGTGGTTCTGGCCTGGCTTCCAGCCGCTCGGAGCAGGGTGGGGAAGGGGAGCTGGCGTCTGCTGCAGATGTCTGCGTGACTCCCTCTGGTCAGCCTTGCACGCCACTCTTTCCTGTGGCAGCGCCTGGAGTCCCAAGGTCACAGTCTCTGGTTCACCCTCTGCAGGGAGTACACCTGTGGTCTTCTGCAGGGGTGAGAGAGGAGAGTCAAGCTACTGATGAGGGGTTGGGACAGGGGTCTATGGCTCTAGCAGCTTCTTTTACAAACTCTCACCATTCCTGTCTGCACCTCCCTGCCCCCCATACCATGTCCTTCAGAAGCCCTGAGGCTTCCTGGGAGCCTGTGGTCAGAGCTCTGCTTCTGGCATCCCCTGTCACTGGCTGGAGTTTTTGCGTTCTCAGTCGGCCAAGTCATTTGCCATGTCCACCTGCTGTCCAGCTCCTGGAATTTTGTTGCTGTTGTCGTGTCTCCATTCTCTGCACGGTGCAGTTCCCTGGCTGGTGCTTTCCCATTGCTCTTACAACAAGTCTCCAACTCTCAGCCTAGCAGGAAGGGCCCCTCACGGGCAGCCCCTGGCAGACCTCCCTGCCCTCAGGGCTCTGTCATGTGCTCTCTCCTCTTGGCAGAGGACCTCGTAACCATGCTGAGAGCTACTTTGAGGCTCTCCAGGAATGCCCACCTCCTCCTCCCCATAGTTTCTCACCTCTGTTAGGAGCTTGGCAGCATCCCAGCATGAGACCTTACTTATGTATCTCAGAGAATGCTCCCAACAGCCCTGAGGTATACTGAGCTCCATTAGGTTTAACAACCTGCCCAAAGACACAGCAAGCTCATGATGCTGTGACTAAGGCAGTGTCTGATCTTTGCCATTAGGTGGCACTGTTTGTTGACTGACTGACTAACTCGAGGGGTTTGCAGGTTAATATAATTGAGTATCTAAGCATCATTTACCCCTTTAACCCTACAATGTGGCCAACTAGCCTGCAGGCCAGAGGTGGACAAGGATGGGATGGCAGCCTTGGGAGTAGTGCCCGGCAGGCACTCACCAGCTCCCCCTACTTTCAGTGATGTTCCCTTGTGGGAGGCCGGGCAAGCGAACTGAGAAGAGGCGCAAGAACCTGAAACGTGACACAGAACAAGCAGACCAAATAGATCCGAGGCTCGTCAATGGGCAGTTGACCGGATGGGGAGACAGCCCCTGGCAGGTGAGAGATGAGGCGGCAGCCGCCTCTCATCGGCTGGGTCAGGGGTCACTGAGCCCTTCCTGCTCAGGATGCACAGATGGGGAGGGGACGTGTTGCCTTTGCTGGGTAGGGAGAGTGGAGAGTGCCAAGGGGGGCATTCAGAGAAAGTTGGAGGGAACCCACTGGGAGAGGAGCAGCCAGGGCAGGGTGGGGTGCCGGGGTATCCCAGGTACATGGCAGGGGGCCCGGTGCTTGGCGAATGTGCAGGAAGGAGAGCTGTAGTTTACAAAGAGCTGGACGGACGCTGCTCTGCTGGTGGGGTTTCAGGCAGAGGCCCTGCTGATGGGAGAAGTGTTTTGCGTGGGCGAAGGCTGGGAGGGAGGGTCGACCCCTGAGTTCCTCTCCAGCCTCACCATGGGCACTAGCACTCATTTGGCCCCCTCTCTGCTGGGCACTGGGGGGGAGAGACATCAAGAAGCGGGGGATGGGCAGGCCTTGGGGAGCTCACCAGGCTCTGGGAGGGACAGGCCCCTAAACACACAGCAACCCAGAGGGACCAGAGCCAGGACGGCCAGCAGGACAGGGGCTGAGGGAATCCCGAGGGGGACACCCGAGGCAGCCTGGGGGCCTCAAAGGCTTCTCAGAGGACCCGAGGCTCGGCCTGAACCCCAAGGGTGAGAAGAAGTCTCTGGGTGCTGCTGAGCATGACTGCAGGACAGTGTGGGCAAAGGCAGGGGATGCCTTGGAACAGGCCAGTTCTGTAAAACATGCAGAAATAGAAGATACCAGAAGAGGGCTGTAAGTCCATGCCCATGGTTCCCATACCTATGTCCAGGGAACCCAGGAAAGACCTCCTTCTGCAGCCAGTGACTCAGGCTTGAGAACCGTGCGAGGGGCTGTGGTGAGGCCCAGCCCGGACTGGGAGTTGTCAGAAGGTAGTGCTGTGACGTCCCCCCCCCCCCCGCCGCCATTCCAGGTGATCCTGCTGGACTCCAAGAGGAAGCTGGCCTGTGGGGCGGTGCTCATCCACACCTCCTGGGTGCTGACAGCGGCCCACTGCATGGAGGACTCCAAGAAGCTCATCGTCAGGCTCGGTGCGGGCTGGAGCCAGGCGGGAAGGGCCACCAGAGACAGGGTGGCAGGTTTGGGGACCTTGGTCTCTGGGCTGCTTGAGCTCTACGGATGGTGTTTGGGGGAAGAGGCCCAAGTGCCCCCACCCCGCCTCTGCTGCGGTGGAATTCCAGACACGGGGACACCTGGTATCTTGCAGGCAGGGCATTCTCTGGTGCCCTTGTCCAATCTGGGCCCTGGTGCTTACACACACGTGTTTGCAGGCAAGGGGGTTACACACACACTTGCCTCTTCACTCTCTGGTGGGGCAGGCTGCGTGTGTGGGCCTCCAGCACCCTCAGGCACAGAGACCCACGAGGTGGCCACATGGCCGGCTCAGAGCCAGGCTTCACATAGACTGATGAGGGTGGAGCCATGCGGCGGGGCCCTGGCGTCTGCCACAACAGCGGCTGCTTCCCTGCAGTAGTCCAGGGTCCCCAGGCCAAGCCCGCTTTACACCAGCTTCTGGAGGGGCTCTCACTCCACTCTCTATGCAAAAAAGAAGGAAAAGCTGTGTTGAGAATGACCAAATTCACTCTCTGCTGTTACCTCCAGCACAACCAATGGCCAGTGGCCTCCAGTGGGGCTCCACTTGGAATTCCCAGTGCCTCCTCCCTGCCCCCCGCCCCTTCTAGGATCCATCGGCCTTGCCTGAGAGGACCTTGTCTCTTTGTGGGGTCCGGATCTTTCTTCCCTAGTCTGCCTGGGTCCTGTTGGCCCTCTTCTCTGGGTCTTGCTGCTCTTAACCTCGCACCCCATCATGGCGTGCCCCTGCCTTGTGCTCAGGCCATGTCTCTGCTGGCAGGAGAGTTGTGTCTCTCCAGCTGCAGTCACCACCTTCCTGTGTGGCTCTGCTCTGTGTCCTAGGTTTCTAGGAGCCTTGGGCTTCCTTGCTCACTGCCCATTGCTGGTTACTTCCCAGGCCCTACTCTCCGCCTGTGAGCGAGTCCTGAATTCAGACCAGCATACTGCCCCTTTGGGATTGACACCCATGGGCTGCTACCCTTGATAGGGATCTGAGGTACAGACAAGTGGCCCCCGTGACAGTCCCTGGGACACGCAGTGACCACTTCAGCTGTGGACCCACTTCCTGCCTCCCACCAGGGCCTGCATGAGTGCAGTGATCCTGTTGGCCTCCCCCAAGCCCACTCTGACCGCCCCTCTGCCCTGCAGGGGAGTATGACCTGCGGCGCCGGGAGAATGGGGAGGTGGACCTGGACATCCAGGAGGTCATCATGCACCCCAACTACAGCAAGAGCAGCAGCGACAACGACATCGCACTGCTCCGCCTGGCCCGGCCTGCCACCTTCTCGCAGACCATTGTGCCCATCTGCCTCCCGGACAGCGGCCTTTCAGAGCGCGAGCTCACCCAAGCTGGGCAGGAGACAGTGGTGACGGGCTGGGGCTACCGCAGTGAGACCAAGAGAAACCGCACCTTCGTCCTCAACTTCATCAAGGTCCCTGTGGTGCCGCATAGCGAGTGCGTGCGGACCATGCACAACTTAGTCTCTGAGAACATGCTGTGCGCCGGCATCCTCGGGGACACGAGGGACGCCTGTGAGGGTGACAGTGGGGGGCCTATGGTCGCCTCCTTCCGTGGCACGTGGTTCCTGGTGGGCCTGGTGAGCTGGGGTGAAGGCTGTGGGCGCCTCCACAACTACGGCGTTTACACTAAAGTCAGCCGCTACCTCGACTGGATCCATGGCCACATCAGGGCTGCCGAGGCCTCCCTCAAGAGCCAGGTGCCTTAGCTTCCCTCCCTCCTGTGTCTGGACCCCAGAGGCCACTCTTGAAGGGCAGCTGGGTTGTTGAATGGCAGTGTATGGGACATTAAATGGGGCATGCAACAAGCACACCAGCTTCTGTCTCTCCATCCGTCTTCTAGACTTTCCTGGAGGGAAGTTTATGGAGCATCTGCTGCATGTCCCACACTTTACAAACAATCTTATGGAGCCCCCACAGCGACTCTGGGGTGGGGAGGAGCAGATCCAAGTTTTGTGGGGTCTGAAGCTGACAACATCTGGGGGGGGGGCTCTCTTTATGGAAAAGAATAAAAAATGTGACTACAAACTGTGAGAGCCCCTCCCAGGGCCTTGGAAGGAGCCTGTGCAAGTCAGGGATCCCGAAGCTGGAGCAGCACGGTAAACCCCGCTGAGAAGGGAGAGGTTTTTAGCTCATGTTACAGAGGAAGAAACTGAGGTTCAGGAAGGTTTACTGGGTGGAACCAGGATTCAAGTCTAAATCTGACTCCCCACCTCGGGTGCTGCTGTCTCTTCTCCGCGGTTCCTGGAGAACAGCTGTTTTGAGCACCTGCTGGTGTGGAGCCATCATTGGCCCTGTGGCAGAAGTGGCCAGAGGCCCAGAAGGTCTGGCTGCACCCAGGAGATTGGTTCCGCCCAGAAGGAGCTCACAGTGTAGCTGGGGAAGCTGTTTAAGAACGATGTTACATAATCATGAATAGCAGTAATCAAGAGGCACTGTCTTGACCCAGCCTTATAGGCATTACTGGATGAGACACAGAAATACGTTAGGATGGACCTGATAAAGAGGGATAGCGGCGAGACAAAGCCAAGACAATTAGTCTAAAGTCAAACTTCATCTAAGTCTGTGTGGGCTTGGGCAAGCCACTTCTCTGGGCATCAGAAGAATGAAGGGATTAGATGGGAGCACTGGTCCTCAATCCTGGCTGTACATGTGAATCTCCTGGGGAGCTTTCCAAAGCAGCTATGTCCAGTTTCACCCTCAGACATGATGGTTTAATTGATTTAGGGTTGGGGACCCAGATATTGATATTTTAAAAACTCCCCAGGTCATTTTAATGTGTGACTGGGGTTGAAAGCCACTGGACTAAATGATCTTTAAGGACCTTTACTGCTGGGGTGGGTGCTAGTTCTGAGATGCTCAGGGCCCGTGAGAATGAAGACCAGCAGTCTCGGGAAGTATAGCACAAGTCAGTCAGCAGAAAAGGGGGCCCTGACGTGTGATTACACTCAGCTTGTCGGGACCATGGCTGCTGCTTACAGGCCAGAGGAGACACCCAGACCCTCTGAGTTACCCACGTGCAAGCACAAGAAAAGGGGCATGCCTGAGAGGGGCCTGCAGGATCCATCTCCTTACAGACCCGGCAAAGGGACAGGTGGGGCTGCTTGGAACTGGGAGGAAGCCAGGCCCAGGGCTGGGACCGTCTGCCCATTAGTGTAATAGGCCAGTGTCCCGGATACTTGCAGTGCGACATGATGGATTGAGAGAGGGACAGTATGCTGGACATCTTTGCCCCTGTGAAAGATTCCCCAGGTGAGTTTTCTGTCAAGATAGTTAACTAGCTCAGGCGAGATGACTTCTGGCATCGCAGCGTAAGGAGATCTGACAAGTTCCCCAGTGAAACCTGTGAAAATTATAAAAACAAACATTTAAAGTCTCTGGAAATGGTCTTAAGGGCAAAAAAAAACAAGAACAAAACTTTTAAGCCAGCCCAAGAAAGCTTGATCTAACAGAAAGCAAAGAAGGAGCATCAAAATAAATAAGCAGCACATAAAAATCTATTGCATTTCTATATATTAACAATGAACATGCTGAAACCAAAAGTAACAACACAATACCACTTCCTGTCACTTTAAAGAAAGTGAAGTACTTAGATATAAATTTAACAAAACACGTACCAGGGCTGTGTGATGAAATTTACAAAATGCTGATGAAAGAAATTAAAGACCTAAATACATGGAGAGATATTGGAAGAGTCAACATAGTAAAGATGTCAATTTTCCCAGAATTGATCTATAAGTTTAACACGATTCCTGTCAAAATCTCAGCATGTTTTTTTCATACACCAGACAAGCTTATTATAAAATATATGTATGGAAAGACAAAGGACCTTGAATAGCTAAAACACTTTAGAAAAAGAATATATTAGGGGGGATCATTCTACCAGTGTCATGACGTGTAATGTAGCTACAGTAATCAAGAGTGTGTTATGATATTGGTGGAGGGAGAGACACATAGGTGAATAGAGAATTCAGAAATAAACCCAGACAGCAACGGCCATCTGATTTTTGACAAAGGTGCAAATGCAATTCAATGGAGGAAGGAGAGCCTTTTCAACACGTGGTGCTGGTACAACGGGGCATCCATAGGCTAGAAAATGAACCTCAACCTATGTCTCACAGCTTATACTGATCTCTCTCCACTTATGACGGGGTCATGTCCTGATAAACCTATAGAAAGTTGAAAATATCGTGAGTCAAAAAAACATTTAATACACCTAATCTACCAAACTTCATCCCTTAGCCTAGCCTACCTAAACGTGCTCAGGACACTTACATTAGCCTACAGTTGGGCAAAATCATCTAACACAAAGCTTATTTTATAATGAAGTGTATCTCGTGTAATTTATTGAATACTGTACAAAAAGTGAAAGACAGAATGATTGTCTGGGTACAGATGGTTGCAGGTGTGTCAGCTGCTCACCCGTGACCATGTGGCTGATGGGAGCTGTGCTCACTGCCGCTGCCCAGCATCACGAGAGAGGATGTACCAGCTATTGCCAGCCCAGAGAAAGATCCACATTCATACTTTGAAGTGCGGTTTCTACTGAATGCGTATCGCTTTTGCACCATCATAAAGTCGAAAAATCATAGGTCGAACCATCATAAGTTGGGAACTGTCGGTAAAAATAATTAACTGAAAATGGACTTATACGTAAAACTATAAATTAAACAAGAAGAAAGTACAGTTAATTGAAACTATGGAATAAGATGGAAATAATAAATGTACTTAAGTTAAACTTACCAATTAAAAGAGAGAACTCTCAGAATAAAAAAATAAACCTAACAATATATTATTTATAGACAACTTGAAAACTCAAAACAGTGAAAGATTGAAAACAAAGAATGCTAGAAATTCTCTATAAATTTGAATGAAAAGAAAGCTAAGATAGTGATTTTAATAACTGGTAAAATGGAAATCAAGGAAAAATGTAAACAATAAAGATGGACATTAAATACTGAGAAAAGAATCAATCATGTATAAAGATAGAATTATCATACAATATTATGTGCCTCCAACAGTATAACCCAAAATATATGAATCAATAGTTAACAGAGGTGCTGAGAGAAATAAGCAATTGTATTTGGAGATTTTTAAAAACACTCTCGAAAACCAAAATATTGAACATTAAAAAAATAAGTGGATATATAGAAGGTCAAGACAATAAAATTAATATGCTTGAGTGATTCTTTTTCAGAAAACTGGGAGCATTTACAAAAATATAGTGGGCCATGAAGGAAGCCTTAATAAATCCCAAGGGCCCAGTATGATACAGAATATATCCTCTAGCCCAAAGGCAATGAAAATAGAAATTAATAGCAAAAGATAGGTTCAAAATCTTATATATTTTCAAACTAACATATTAGTAAGAAATCATAAGAGAAATTATGAATTTAAGAATAGTAA
Organism: Equus caballus; assembly: GCF_041296265.1. Lineage (NCBI taxonomy): Eukaryota > Metazoa > Chordata > Mammalia > Perissodactyla > Equidae > Equus > Equus caballus. The sequence goes on along the minus strand of NC_091701.1, from coordinate 4,103,482 downwards.
GAATTAAATGTTAAATTGTGGGACACAGCTGAAACCATTCATAGAGGAAAATTATATCTTTAAATACACCTATCAAGCAACAAAAGTTAAAAGCAAGTGTGTATTAGTCAGGTTCTCCAGAGAAACAGAACCAACAGGATGGAGATTACATCTATATGTGTATCTCCTACACATATCTGAGAGAGAGAGAGAGGTTGATTTTAGCGAATTGCCTCGTGCAATTGTGGAGTCATGGCCAGCCCACAATCTGGTGGGATAGACTGGCAGGCTGGAGGCTCACGGAAGAGGGGCAGTTCTAGTCCAAAGGCCGTCTGCTGGCAGAATTACCTTCTTGCTCAGCGGAGGTCAGTCTTTGCTCTCTTGAGGCCTTCATAGAACAATAAAACTGATCGGATGAGGCCCACACACGTTATGGAGCTTAACCTGCTTTACTCAGTCTGCTGATTTAAATGTTAATCTCATCCAAAAAAGCCCTTCAAAGAAAACATCCAGAATAATGTTTGACTAAATATCTGGGCACCATGGCCAAGATTACTCATAAAATCAACCATCACAAAGTGTTATGGGTTGTGGGGCTGGCTCCGTGGCCGAGTGGTTAAGTTCGCGTGCTCCGCTGCAGCGGCCCAGGGTTCGGATCCTGGGCGCAGACATGGCACCGCTCGTCAGGTCACGTTGAGGCGGCATCCCATATCCCACAACTAGAAGGACCTTCAACTAAGATATACAACTGTATACAGGTGGGTTTGGGGAGATAAAGCAGAAAAAGAAAAAAAAAAAAGATTGGCAACACTTGTTAGCTCAGGTGCCAATCTTAAAAAAAAAAAAAAAAAAGAGTAACACATCTCTGTGAAAAAAAACCAAAAAAACCAAAGTGTTATGGGTTGAACCATGCTCCCCCAAAATTCATATGTTGAAATCCTAACCCCCAGAACCTTAGAAGGTGATCTTATTTGAAAATAGGGTCAATGCAAATGTAATTAGTTAAGATGAGGTAATACAGGAGTAGGAGGGGCCCCTAATAGCCTAATGTTCTTATAAAAATGGAGAAATTTGGATATAGACACACCAAGGAGGCAGACGATGTGGACACACAGGTTGAAGGCCAGGCGAACATGAAGTCAGAGATCTGGGTGATGTGTCCACAAGCCAAGGAGCTCCGGAGATTGCTAGAAACCACCAGGAGCTGGGAGAGAAGCACAGAACAGGTTCTCCTCACAGCCAAGAGAAGCAGCAGCCCTGCTGACACTTTGATCTTGGACTTGTAGCCTCTAGAACTGTGAGACAATACGTGTCTGTCATTTAAGCCCCACAGTCTGTGGTACTTTGTTACAGCAGCCCTAGAAAACTAACATAGCAAGTGACACAAGAATTCTACTTAAGCACATACCAAAAATAACACAAACCCAAACAAACAAGAAGGAAGGATGTAAAGATCAGGGGCCAGAAATCAGCATAACAATGTTACTAAACCAACGTGGATTCGCTTCCTCCTGGTGAGTTAAAATCAGACTCTCCGCGGGAAGCAGTTGTTATACAAAGTAGCATTTATTTGCAGAAGTAAGAGTCATCTCCAAAGTCGTGGCTTTCTCTGAACACAGGAGAGCAGGGGCCTTTTATTTCAGACGGGAAATGAATATTCAAAAAGGAGAAGTGGTATTTGCTTGCGCAGGCTCAGTTAGAAAACATGCTTCCGTACACATTGTGTGTTATGGTGGTAAGGCCTAAACTCTTCTCAGGGCAGAGATCTTAACATTAAAAGTGAGGCGAAGATCATCTCTTGGGCACTTTTTGGCCCATCTGCACAGGTGTTGCTCTTGTGGTGGGGCTCAGTCTGGTTCAGAGTGGTTGGTGATTGCATGTCTCTCTCTTTTTCGTGTGTGTGTGAGGAAGATTGGCCCTGGGCTAACATTTGTTGCCAATCCTCTTTTTTCTTGAGGAAGATTGTCACTGAGCTAACATCTGTGCCAGTCTTCCTCTATTTGATGTGGGATGCTGCCACAGTTTGGCTTGATGAATGGTGCTAGGTCCATGTCCGGGATCCAAATCTGCAAACCCTGGGGCAGCGGAAGCAAAGCACACTCAACTTAACCACTATGCCACTGGGCCAGCCACTGCATTTCTTAACATAACAACAACAACAAAAAACAATTTCAAGAAACAGTTAAATGCTTCCAAAACCTCTCTTGAGTTCCTCAGGGCAATTAGTCAGTGACAGCAACAGAAGGGGAAATGACGAAATGGAGAAAAGAAACAAACCAAAACCCATGCTTTGAAAAGATGAACGAGAGGCAGACTTTTATCAAGGGTAAAAGTGGGAAATGCAGAGTAACAATGTAAGAATGAAGAGAGGGAACTGGGGTTCTGTTTCAAGATGGGAATGAACTCACCTCCTCCCACAGACATACCCAATCTACAGCTGCATGTGGAACAACGTCCTCTGGGAAGAAAACAAAAACTATCTGAGAGACTCTTACACATGGAACAAATGAGAAAAAACCCAAATCAAAGCGGATGGGAGAGTCTGAGACACAATCTCATCATAAACCCAACCTCCAGTGCAGGGACCCATAATCGAGAAAGAACTCACAAGCCTGAGCTTCTCCCCCAGGGCACAGGGCAGAGATGGCAGACTGAAACACACCCCAGTATTTCTGTGAAAGAGGCCTGTTTGCTTGTCTAGAAACTTGGGCCTGAGGGGCAGGCTTCTGGGTTGGCTAGGGACCTACTGAGGTGCTCCAGAGACGGAGGCCAATGGGCACCATCTTTGTGCTCTCCCTTTGCCTAGCTCTGGGTCCCCTGTATCGTGAGAGGCCTAATTGCATTTCTTTATAGCTGTGGCCTGAGGGGCAGGCTTCAGTGAAACACACATCTAGGAGCTGACTATATTCAGTGGGTACCATCTTCATGCACTTCCTTTGCCCTGCCCCAGGTCATCAGTGTCCCCAAGAAAAGAGCTTGTGTACATGTTTGGTGCCCCAGTTTTTGTGTCTGCCACCAACAGGACACATCCCTTGATAGCCTGGCTCTGGTGGCCTGTGGGGCTGTGTTCATGGGTTCAATGGGATGGTAGCAAAGAAACAGTTCTTAACTGTCTATCACTCCAGAGTGAGCAGACAGAATTGCTGGTCTCCCAGTCACTCCCTAGAAGAGGTATATTTTCATATTTTAAAAGCTTCTGCCTGAGGACCTGGCTTCCAATCAGCCTGAATCGAGATGCTGACTGAGATCCTCCCCTGTGGGACACTGACAAGTCTTGGCACACCCTCAACTACTGGGAGCCACTAAGAATAAAGTAGGCTGTGTAGACAATCACAAAGACTTGAGAGACAACTGAGGGCTGGGGCAGGGTTGAACAATAAGTTTCATCTCCTATGTGAGGCCAATCCTTCAAGACTGCACAAGGTGGTTGTTTTATCTAAGGCATAGAAACCAAGACAGAAAGCCAAGGAAAATGAAGGAATAGAGGAATGTGTTCCAAATGAAAGAATAAGATCAAACCTCAGAAAAAGACTTTAATAAAATAGAGATAAGCGATTTACCTGATAAGTATTTAAAATAATGGTCATAAAGATGCTCACCAAGGTTGGGAGAAGAATGGATGAACAAAGTGAGAATTTCAACAAAGAAATAGGAAATATAAGGAAATATGAAATAGAAGTCACAGACTGAAGAATACAATAACTGAAGTAAAAAGTACTATAGAAGGGTTCAACAACAGACAAGATAAAGCAGAAGAAAGGATCAGTGAACTTGAAGACAGGGCAATGGAACTCACCTACTCAGAGCAGCAAAAAGGAAAAGGAATGAAAAAGAGTGAGGATAGCTTGAGGGACCTATGGGACACCATCAAGTGGACCAACATTTGCATCATAGGAGTCCCAGAAGGAGAAGAAAGAGAGAAAGGGCAGAAAACGTATTTGAAAAAATAGTGGCTGAAAACTTCCCTAACCTGGGAAGGAAACAGACATCCAGATCCAGGAAGCCCAGAGATTTCCAAGTAAGATGAACCCAAAAAGACCCAAACGAAGACAGATTATAATTAAAGTGTTAAAAGTTAAAGACAAAGAGAGAATCCTAAAAGCAGCAAAAGATAACTGAAGTACAGGGGAACCCCCCATAAGACTATGAGCAAATTTTCAGCAGAAACTTTGCAGGCCAGAAGAGAGTGGCGAGATACATTCAAAGTACTGAAAGAAAAAGCTTCCAGCCAAGAACACTCTACTCAGCAAAGTTATTCAGAATTGAGTGATAGATAGAGTTTTCCAGACAAGCAAGAGCTAAAGGAGTTCATCACCTCTAGACCAGCCTTACAAGAAATGTTAAAAGGTCTTTTTTTTTCCTGAGGAAGATTCATCCTGAGCTAATATCCATGCCAGTCTTCCTCTATTTTTTAGTATGTGGGCCAGCAGCACAGCATGGCCACTAACAGAGTGGTGTTAGGTCCGTGCCTGGGCATCAAACCTGGGCCACTGAAGCAGAGTGCGTTGAACTTAACCACTAGGCCACTGGGGCTGGCCCTGAAAGCACTTGTTTAAGCTGAAATGAAAGGGCACTTATTAGTAACAGGGAAACAAATGAAAGTATAAGTCTCACTGGTAGAGGCAAATATACAGTAAAATTTAAAATAATCTAATTGTAAAAGTGGTGTGTTATTCAATTATAAAGCTAGTGTGAACATTAAAAGATGAAAGTACAGTCGTGTGTTGCTTAATGACGGGATATGTTCTGAGATTAGGGATTTCATTGTTGTGCAAACATCATAGAGTGCACTTACACAGACTAGATGATACAGCTACCCCACACCTAGGCTGTATGGGATAACATACCTGTACATCCTGTTACTGTACTAAAGACTGAAGGCAATTCTAACGCAATGACAAGTCTTTTTCCATCTAAACATAGAAAAGGTACAGTAAAAATATGGTATAAAAGATAAAAAATGGTACACCTGTATAGGGCACTTACCATGAATGCAGTTTGCAGGACTGGAGATGCTCTGGGTGAGTCAGTGGGTGGTGAGTGAATGAGAAGACCTGGGACATCACTGTCACTACTGCAGACTTTATAACACTGTTCACTGAGGCTACACTAAATTTACAAAGACATTATTTTCATTATTTTTCTGTCTTCAATAATAAGTTAACCTTAGCTTATTGTAACTTTTTCACTTTATAAACCTTTCAATTTAACTTTTGACTCTTTTGTAATAACACAGCTTAAAACACACATTGTACAGCTGTACAAAATAGTTTCTTTCTTTATATTCTTATTCTATAAGCTTTTATCTATTAAGATTTTTTTTTTTAACTTTTTAAACGTTTTTGTTAAAAACTAAGACACAAACACACACATTAGCCTAGGCCTACGCAGGGTCAGGATCATCAATATCACTGCCTTCCCTCTCCACATCTTGTCTTACTAGAAGGTTTTCTGGGACAATAACATGCATGGAGCTGTCATCTCCTATAATAACAATATCTCCTGAAGGACCTGCCTGAGGCTCTCGTTGAGGAGGTATCACTCTTTTCAGAAATCTGTCCATGGTGGTTTGCTTGGTTTGTTTCTTTATTCATCACAGATTTGCTTATAAGCAGATAATGCACCATAAACATTCCTCTCTATTAGTGAAAACATTTTGGTATTGGGGTTCATGTTTTAAAAGTTTTTAAGGGGCTTGTTGAGGTTGAAAAACCTTCTGCTAACCCCTTCACTGTGAATTTCCTTGGGTTCTTCTTCTTTTTCTTTTGCAATTTCCTTTTCTCTTGCCTGTTCTTCAGCTGTGTGTTCCTGTTCCAGTTCCAACAACTCCTCATTAGCCAGCTCCTCAGGAACCACCTCTAGGAGCTCCTCAGCATCGTCCTCATCCACACCCAGGTTAAAGTGTCTTGCTGATTTTTGCAACCTCATCATTCTTGGCAAAACCTTTGAAGTCACAGACAAACTTCTTGAGTATCTTCTTCCAGATGTCACTCATACTCTCCTTGGTGACATCACCCCAAGCCCAAGCAAGGTTCTTGGTGCAGACATAGATGTTGTTATCTGTCCAGAATTGCATCAGTGTCTTAGTGTCTTCCTCAGTTGCAGCAATGGCCTGGACAAAGGTCTTCCTCAGATAGCAGGCCTTAAAAACTGCTATTATTCCTTGATCCATTGGTTGGATCAAAGAGGTGGTGTTTGGAGGGAGAAACATTGTTTTGATATTGAGATGAACATCACAAATAAAAGGAAGATGTCTGGGAGCTTTATCAACAATAAGCAAAATCTTGAAAGGTATGTTATTCTCCAATCAGTACTTCTCCGTTTTGCTGGCACAGCAATTCAGGAGGGCGTCTTGGAAGAGCAGCTGGGTCATCCGTGACTGCTTCCTGTTCCTGTAGTTCACTGGCAGTGTGTGCTCACTGATATGCTTGGAGGCGCTGGGCTTCTCACTGTGCCAGATGACAGTTTCCATTTGTAGCCTGCAACATTGCCTCCAAGCAAGACTGTTATCCTGTCCTTAAAATCCTTGAAACCTGACATTGACTTGGCCTCTTTATGGATGACATCCATTTCCAGAATAGGGAGGTTTCACCTATATTGAATATTTGCTCTGGCAGTAATTTCCTCCACAACCAGCTTTTCCAGAGTTTCCAAAAATTCTTCAGCTGCCTTCACATCAGCACTCATAGACTCACCTCTCACTTTCATGTTATGTAATGAATAATGATTCTTGAATCATTTAAACTACGCAGAGCTGGCAGTAAATTCAACATCGTAGTCAGGTCCAGCCTTTTCTTTCAACATCACAAACAAACATTTTGCCTTGGCTGTGATCATTGTGGTACTGAAAGGGATATAGTTCTGTGTCTGGTCTTCAAGCCAGGTAATTAGAAGTTTCTCCATGTCTCGTATAGGCCCTTCTCAAGTTTTTGTTAGTCTCATTTCCTTCAATAAGCAGATCCATTAATGGCTTCTGTCACTTTGTTCTTGTTCTTTAAGATCGTAGCTATGGTGGAAAGGGACATGCTTAACTAGCCAGCAATAAACATCACGGATTTTCCACCTTTGTAGTCCTTAATCACTTTTAATTTCATTTCCGGGGCAATTGCTTGATGTGGCCTCTTACTGGCAACATTAACAGTGGATTTTGTATGCTTAGGGGCCATGATGAGCAGAACAACTTGAGATTAAATCAAGCACAATAGATAACGATGCAATCAAGAGATGCAGTAAACACAAGATGTATGAGGATGCTGCCGGTGTAACATGACATACTATTTTACGGTAAACATTTTTTATAAGTAGAGAGTACACCCTAAACTAATAATAAAAAGTATAGATAGTAAATACATAAACCAGTAACATAGTTGTTTATTATCATTATCAAGTATTATATACTGTACATAATTGTATGTGCTATACTTTCATATGACTGGCAGCACAGTAGGATTGTTTATACGAGCATCACCACAAACACATCAGTAATGTGTTGTGTTATGATATTATGGCAGCTATGATTCCACACTCATGGATTAGAAGAATTAATATTGTTAAAATGTCCATTTTACCCAAAGCAATCTACAGATTCAGTGCAATTCCTATCAAAATTCCAATCACATTTTTCACAGAAATAGAACAATCCTAAAATTTGTGTGGAACCACAAAAGACCCTGAATAGCCAAAGCAATCTTGAGAAAGAAAAACAAAGCTGGAGGCATCACACTCCTTCATTTCCAACCATATTACAACGCTATAGTAATCAAACAGTATGATATTGGCATAAAAAAAGATACAAGATCAATGGAACAAAATAGAAATCCTAGGAATAAACCCATGCCTACATGATCAATTAATTTACAACAAAAAAAAGCCAAGAATATACAATGGAGAAAGGAGAGTCTCTTCAATAAATAGTGTTGGGAAAACTGGACAGCCATATGCAAAAGAATGAAACTGGACCATTATCTTACACCACACACAAATATTAATTCAACGTGGATTAACGACTTGAACATAAGACCGGAAACCCTAACACTTCCAGAATAAAACATAGCAGTAAGCTCCTTGACATCAGTCTTGGTGATGATTTTTTTGGATTTGACACCGACAGCAAAGGCAAGAAAAGCAAAAATAAACAGGTGGGATTACATCAGATTAAAAAGTGTCTGCAAAGAAAGGGAACCATCAACAAATGAAAAAGCAACCTACTGAATGGGAGAAAATATTTGTAAATCATATATCTGATAGGCTAACCACCTCTCATATATTTAATATCTTAAATACATAAAGAGCTCATACCACTCAATAGCAAAAAAGCAAACAATATGGTGAAAAAATGAGCAGAAGACCTGAACAGACTTTTTTCCAAAGAAAACATACACATGGCCAACAGGCACCTGAGAAAGTGCTTAACATCACTAACCATCAGAGAAATGTAACCACAGTGAAGTATCACCTCACACATGCTAGAACGGCTATTGTCAAAAAGACAAGCAATAACAAGCGTTGATGAGGACGTGGAGAAAAGGGAAACTGTGCACTATTGGTGGGAATGCAAATTGGTGCAGCTACTGTGGAAAACGGTATGGAGCTTCCTCAAAAAGTTAAAAAAAGAAATACCATACGGTCCAGCAATCCCACTTCTGGGGATTTATCTGAAGGAAACAAAAGTACTAAGTTGAAAAGACATTTGCACCCCCATGCACATTGCAGCATTATTTACAATAACCAAGATATGGAAGCAACCTATTCATCCATGGATGAATGCATAGAGAAAATGTGGGGGATATAAATACACACACACACTGGAATATTATTCAGTGATAAAAAAGAAGACAATCTTGCCATCTGTAACAACATGGATAAACACTGAGGGCGTTATGCTAAGTAAAATGAGCCAAAGAGAGAAAGACAAATACTATGATCTCACTTATATGTGGAATCTAAAAAACAAACAAACAAACTCTAGGTATGGAGAATAACAGATTGGTGGTTGCCAGAAGTAGGGAGCGGGGATGGGCGAAATGGTGAAGGAGGTCAAAAGATAGAAACTTCCAGTAATAAGTCAGTCATGGGGAGATAATGTACAGCACGGTAACTACAGTTAAGAACACTGTATCGTATATTTGAAAGTTGCTGAGAGAGTAGATCTTACATGTTCTCATCACAAGAAAAACATTTTGTAACTACGCATGGTGATGAATGTTAACTAGACATTGTGGCGATCATTTCGAAATATATACAAATATTGAATCATTATTTTGTACACTTGAAACTAATGTTATATGTCAATTATATCTCAATAAAAAATAAAATAGAGTGAAAAAAGAGACGGAATTAGGAACTATTTTATTATAAGTTAACAAATGTTAAAAGGTAGGAGAAATAGATACATTCCTGAAAAAATACAAAATACTAATGATGATGCAAGAAGAAAATTTAAGCGGTGGCGCAAGCCGCTCCCGCTCCCCCAAAAGCCTCACCACGTGTTGTTTTGTGTGTGTGCGTCCTACCAAACTTTTAAACAGCCAGTTCCCATCTTAAACAAGTTTGCTCTGCGAAATAAACAAAAAGAACGAAACGGAACAACAGGTGCCCAGTTCGTTTTATCTTTACTGCCATAGTCATTTCCCAGATGGTGGGGTGAGGCTTGCTACCTGACCTTCTTGAACCGTCAGTTCCTTGTCCAAGAACGTGCGTTCAGACGCACTCCATCCAGAGTGGTTGTGAGGCCCAAACAAAGTAGAAACCTGCGCTGCCCTGTGCCCCGAGGGCAGGGCCCCGGTAAGCTCCTCCCCCCGTCTTTCCTTCCGCCTTCGAGCAGAGTCCAGCACTGATGGTCACAGTAACTAAACCTCTTCAGAGAAGGGAGAGACGGGCGCAGGCTGAAGTCATCTGTGAAAGTGGGAGAGTTCAGTCCCCTGGGGAAGCCGGCAATGCAGAGAGCCCTGCGCTGGGGCTGCCGGCACGAGGGGTGGGGTTTCTTCTGAGTGAGCCCTCCCCCAGCTTAACCTGGAAGGGCAGATGGGAAGCTGAGGACTAAACTGAGGCCAAGAGGACCAGAGGGAGCTGGGGGAGATGCGGGGTAGTGGGAGGGGCTGGTGGGCGGAGGTCTGGAATAGGCGGGCCAAGTCTCAGGGGAGGCCAGGGGAGGCCAAGGGAGCCTGAGCAGAGAGATGGCCCCAGGAAAGAGACCGCTGGCCAGCCCCAGGAAAGAGACCGCTGGCCAGCCCCAGGGCTGTCTCGGAGGAGGAGGCCAGAGTGGCCGCAGGCCCAGGGCTGGGTTGGGAGAGGCGAGTTGAGCACCTTCACTGCCGCTGACCAGTCAGTGGCAGTCTTCTCACAGCAACCAGAGGAGGGAGCTGCTGACTCCTTCCTTTCTGGTGAGGAGGAAAGCGCCTCAGAGGGGCTCCCTAAGTTGTCCCGGTTTGAGGAGTGCCCCGGGGAGTGTGGTAGGCTCCAAAGTCCCTCTTCTGTCTTCTGTGATGTGGAGCCAGGTTGCAAGTGAGGGAGAGAGTCATGGTCACTGGGCAGTGGCAGGACCTAGGCTCTGTAAATATTTGGGTTGGTTCAGTCATTAGCCATCCTCAGCCTTGTCCCTTGGCAGGCTCCCCTGGGGTAGGTGTTGAGCTGGGCCTGGCACTGGCTGTAGCCCGTGGGGACTGGTTGCCTGAGCCCCACCCTGGCTTCCCTCTGGGGCTCCATGGGTGGTAGCCAGGGTTGGATGTGGAAGGGGGGCAGGTGGCAGCACCTGCCCTTTCTGCTCAGATTTCCCAGGTAGGCATCCCTTGCCTGTCCCCACTCACAGGGCTGCAGGCCTGTCTCAGAGCTGAACAAGCAAGCATTTAGGACTCTAAAACAGTTGAAAAATGAGTTTTTTGTTTTTGTTTTTGCTGAGGAAGATTAGCCCTGAGCTAATGTCTGTGCCAGTCTTCCTCCACTTTATATGTGGATCATTGCCATGGCATGGCTGATGAGTGGTGTAGGTCTGCACCCAGGATCTGAACCCACGAACCTGGGCCACTGAAGCAGAGCATGCTGAACTTAACCACTAGGCCACGGGGCCAGCCCCTTTAGTATTGTTTTTATTTTAAATTACTTAGGAAGGGGAGCACACCATAGTCTTTCCAGTGCCCAGAAGCTCTTACATCAGGCTCTGTTCGCCTGGACCTGTGCTAAGGGCCGGGGCTCTTCAAGCCCCTTTGTACACATTATTTGCTTGAATCCTTGAAGTGATCCTAAGAGATACACGCTGTTGCTGTCTCATTTTACCAGATGAGGAAACTGAGGCTCAGAGAGGTTAGACTACTTTTCAAATGCACACAGTGGTGTGGGGAGAAGGAAGATCTGCCCCAAGTCTGTCAGACTGCAGGTGAGGACCCTTCGTTCATGCCAGGCCTGGAGAGACTGCAGCAGGAACCAGACGGGGGCGGGGGGGGGGCAGGTGGGGTGTGTACCCCAAGTGCTGGCTGAGGCTGGAGCTGAATGGGGCCAGCCATGGGAACGCAGGGTCCTAATGGCTGACACATCCCTGTTGCATGATCTCCACTGATGGAGTTCTGATTCTATTACAAAGTGGGGTGTAGGAGGGAGGGACAACAGCTCTCCCGAGGTGAAGTATGGGTGCTGGAACTGGGTGGTAGTAACTGGGTAGTAACAAGCCTAACCTGGCCCCAGAGAATCTGCGTTGTTTGAGAGCCAGTCGCCTCACCCCACTGGGCCAAAGCACTCATCAATCGTCCCTCATTTGGGAGGCAAGAAATTGATCATATGAGAAGTTAGTGGTAGAGCTAAGCCTGAAACCGAGGGCCCCTGGTTTCTAGTCCATGTTCTTTTCCCCGCACACTCCCTCCACTGTACAATGAGCAGAAGGGTCGGAGGTGGGCACTGAGCTCCCACAGGACCCTTCGTCGGGCAGGAGCAGGTGTGTTCAAGTGCTCAGAGTTATATATGGATGGCACAGAAGAACCAAATAACACAGAAGACGTTATTAACATGAGCAGTCGTAGTCTGCCATTTCTTCCCTCCTCACTGATTCCTGTTTTTCTCTCTCTGCTGATTTGATCTTTCTTAAAGTTCACTCTTTCTCTCTTATCCTGTGTCCACTCCCTGTGAGGCCTGTGCAATGAGCTATTAATTTCAGATATTAAAGTTTTCAGTTTCGGAATGTCCATATGAATTTTCTTTGCATATTCCATTTCTCTGTAAAAATTCTCCTTCTTTTCACCCATTTTGCCCATTTTTCCTTCATCCTCTTTAACATATCGTTACAGTTATTTTAAATCATTGTCACTTTATTCTAACATCTAGATCATCTGTGGGTCTACATATATTGGCTTCTTTTTCTCTTGATTACTGGTTATATTTTCCTGTTTCTTTGCCTGTATTGTAATTTTACAGTATGCTGAAAACTGTTTATGAAGGAACCAGAGTAACTGAAGATTATATTTTTTCCCTTTCAGAAAATGTTTTCCCTTTCTGGTTCAATCAAGAACTAAGCTGGGATGAAGCTGACTGCCCCTTTAGTTAGAATCAGACACCATCTGGTTTCAAATGCTCAATGAGGATACACTCTCAGCTTTGGACTGAGAGACCAACGGGTCTGTCTTGTCCACCCTAATGATGTAGGAAGTTGTTCTTCCCTTTGGAAGTTTTTTTTTTTTAAAGACTGGCACATGAGCTAACACCTGTTGCTAATCTTCTTCTTTTTTATTTTTCTTCTTCTCCCCAAAGCCCCCCAGTACATAGTTGTATATTCTAGTTGTGGGTTCTTCTGGTTGTGCTATGTGGGACTCTGCCTCAGCATGGGCTGATGAGCAGTACTGTGTCCCGGCCCAGGATCTGAACCAGCAAAACCCTGGGCTGGCACAGTGGAGCACGGGAACTTAATCACTCAGCCATGGGGCAGGCCCCACCTTTGGCAGTTTTAAACTCTGCTCTTCAGTTTCCCACCCCATGCTTCTTCCAAATTTGGCAAATGTCTTAAGAAGGAGACTTGAGGCAGGTCCTTTTCCTGCATAGGACTTGTTTCCCAGGCACCTAAGACTGGGGAGATTAGGCCCTGCCACTAAGAAACTCCCCAATCTGCTGTGAAGCCTCTAGATGCAGCCAATCAGCAAATTAACCAGGGAGGTGGGGGCACAGAATGGCTGTCACACTTTAAAAAAATTAATAGACATTTTTAGGAGCAGTTTTAGTTTTATAGAAAAATTGAATGGAAGGTACAGCTAGTACCCGTATATTCCCCACTCCCCACAGTGTCCCCTATTATTAGCATCTTACATTGGTGTGGTCCATTTATTACAACTGATAAGTCTTACTGTACGTTATTATTAATAAAGTCCACAGTTTACAGTGGGCTCGGTCTTTGTGTTGTACATTGTATGGGCCTTGACAAATGTATAATGACATTTTTCCAACATTACAGTATCAACAAAATAGTTTCATTGCCCTAAAAATCCCCTGTGATCCACCGGTAGGATCATCCTCCCTGAGCCCCTGGCAACCACTGATCTTTTTAGTGTTTCCATAGCTTTCCTTTTCCAGAATGTCGTATACTTGGAATCATACAGTAGGTAGCCTTTTCACAGTGGCTTCTTTCACTTATCAATATGCATTTAAGGTTCCTCCATGTCTTTTCGTGACTTGATAGCTCATTTCCTTTTATTACGGAATAATAGTCCATTGTCTGGATGTCCCATGGTTTGTTTATCCATTCATCTGTTGAAGGACTTCTTGGTTGCTTCCAAGTTTTGGCAACTATAAATAAAGCTGCTAAAAACATCTACGTGCAGGTTTTTGCGTGAACCTAAGTTTTCGATTTATGGCAACATAAGTTAACCTTTGGCGAAATACCAAGGAATATGATTGCTGGGTTGCATGGTAAGATTATGTTTAGTGTGTAAGAAACTGCCAAATTGTCTTCCAAAGTGGTTGTATCAGTTTGCATTTCCACCAGCAATGACTGAGTGTTCCTATTGCCCCACATCCTTGCCAGCATTTAGTGTTGTTAGTGTGTTAGATTTTCACCATACTGATAGGTGTGTAGTGGTATCTCACTGTTGTTTTAATTTACAATTCCCTGGTGACATATAATGTTGAGCATCTTTCATATGCTTATTTGACATCTGTATATCTTCTTTGGTGAGGTGTCTATTCAGATCTGTTGCCCATTTAAAAATTTGGATTGTTTATTTTCTTATTGTTGAGTTTTAAGAGTGTTTTTTGGGTATATTTTGAATACCTGTTCTTTATTAGATATGCATTTTCAAGATTTTCTCCCACAAGTCTGTGGCTTGTTTTTTCATTCTTTTAGCAATATCTTTTGCAGAGCAGTTTTTAATTTTGATGAATACTAAGTTGTCAATTTTTTTCACGGATATTGAGCTTTTGATGTTATATTTAAAAAGTTGTCACCAAACCCAGGGTCACCTAGATTTTCTCCTAAATTATTTTCTAGAAGTTTTACAGTTCTGAGTTTTTCATTTACATCTATGATCCATTTTGAGTTAATTTTTGTGAAAGATGTATCGTCTGTGTATAGATTCATTTTTTTACATTTGGATGTCCAGTTTTTCCAGAACTATTTGTGGAAAAGACTATCCTTTCTCCATTGAATTACCTTTGCTCCTTTGTCAAAGATCAGCAGACTACATTTGTGCATCTACTCCTGGGCTCTGTCTTCTGTTCCATTGATCTATTTGTCTATTTGTTCACTACTGCCACACAGTCTTGATTACTGTAGTTTTATAGTAAGTATTGAAGTCACATAGTGATGGTCTCCAATTTTGTTCTTCAATATTGTGTTGGATATTCTAGGTCTTTTGCTTCTCCACATAAACTCTAGGATCAGTTTGTTAATATCCATAAGATAACTTGCTGGGATTTTGATTGGGATTGTGTCAAATCTATAGATCAAGTCGGTGAGAACTGATGTCTTGACAATATCGAGTCTTCCTATTCATGTAATGGAACATCTCTCCATTTGTTTAGATCTTCTTTGATTTCCTTCATCAGAATTTTATAGTTTTCCTCCTAAAGATCTTGTCCATATCTATATGTTAGATGTATACCTAAGTATTTCATTTTGGAGAGTGTTAATGTAAGTGGTATTGTGTTTTAAATTTCAGATTCCAGTTGTTCAGTGCTGGTATATAAGAAAGCAGTTGACTTTTGTACATAAACTTTGTGTTCTACAACCTTGCTATAATTCCTTATTCATTCCAGAAGGTTTTTTTTGTTGTTGATTCTTTGCGATTTTCTATATAGACAATCATGTTATCTGTAAACAAATTAAGTGTTACTTCTTCCTTCCCGGTCTGCACACTGTTCATTTCCTTTTCTTGTCTTATTGCATTAACTAGGACTTCCAGTACAATGTTGACTAGGAGTAGTGAGAAGGGACATTGTTGCCTTGTTCCTGATCTTAGTGGGAAGCAAGTAGTTTCTCAACATTAAGTACAGTGCTAATTTTAGCTTTTTGTAGATGTTCCTTCTCAAGTTGAGGAAGTTCTCCATTCCTAGTTTACTGAGAGTTTCATCATGAATGGGTGTTGGATTTTGTAAAGTGCTCCTCTAGCTATTGATATGACCATGTGATTTTTCTTCTTTAGGTTGTTGACGTGGTGGATTGCATTAACTGATTTTCAAATGTTGAACCAGACTTGCATATCCAGAATCAATCTCACTTGGTCATGGCATATAATTCTTTTTATGCATTGTTGGATTTGATTTGCTAATATTTTGCCGAGGGTTTTTGCATCTACTTCATGAGAAATATTGGTCTGTAGTTTTCCATTCCTGTAATGTCTTTGGTTTTGGTATTAGAGTAATGCTGACCTCATAAAACGAGCTAGGAAGTATTCTTTTTGCTTCTATTTTTGGAATACATTGTAGGGAACTGGCATAACTTATTTCTTAAATGTTTGATAGAATTCACCAGTGAACCCATCTGGGCCTGGTGCTTTCTGTTGTGGAAGGTTATTAATTATTGATTCAGTTTCTTTTAGACATAGGCCTATTCAGATTATGTTTCTCCTGGTGTGGGTTTTGGCAGATTGTGTCTTTCAAGGACTTGGTCCATTTCATTTCAGTTATAAAATTGGTGGGTATAGAGTTGTTCATAGCGTTCCTTCATTATCCTTTTAATGTCTTTGGGATCAGTAATGGTGTCCCCTCTTTACTTTGTGTGTGTGTATGTGTGTGTGTGTGTGTGTGATCTGTTAGATCAATTAAAAATAAGAAAATTGAAAGATTTTATTTTACCTTCATTTATTCCTTCTGTTCCTTTCTTTATGTAGGTGTGAGTTTCTGACCTATATATTTTTCCTTCTCTCTGAAGAATTTCTTTTAACATTTCTTGCAAGTCAAGTCTTCCAGTGACACCTTCCCTCAATTTTTTTCTGAGAAAGTATTTCTCCTTCACTTTTCAAGGATAATTTGCTGGACACATAATTCTACGTTGGTGGCTTTCTTCTTTCAACACTTTGAATATTTCACACCTCTCTTTTTCTTGCTTGCATGGGTTCTGAAGAGAAGTCTGATGTAATTCTTATCCTCGCACCTCTGTAGGTAAGGTGTTTTTTCCCTCTGGTTTTCTCAAGATTTTCTCCTTGTCTCTGATTTCTGCAGGTTGAATATGATATGTCTGGGTATAGATTTTTTGGTATTTATCAACATTGGTGTTCTCTAGCCTTCCTGTAACTATGGTTTGGTGTGTGAAGTGAATTTTGGAAAATTCTCAGTCCTTATTACTTCAAATATTTCTTCAGTTTCTTTCTTTCTCCTATGGTATTCCCATTATGCACGTGTTACACGTTTTGAAATTATCTCACAGAAACTTGGATATTCTGCTCCATCTTTTTTATTCTTTTTTTCTTTGTATTTCATTTTTGGAAGTTTCTATTCACATATCTTTAAAATCATTGATTCCTTCCTAGACTGGTGTCCAGTATATTATGAATTAAAGGCATTCTTCATTTCAGTTACAGCATTTTTTTGATTCCTAGTATTTCATTTGATTCTTTCTTAGAGTTTCCACTTCTCTGCTTATATTACCCATCTGTTCCTACATGTTGTCAATTTTTTTTATTAGAGACCATAGAACATTAATCATAGTTGTTTTAAATTCCAAATCTAGTAATTCAATACTGCTGCCAGGTCCAAGTCTTGTTATGGTGCTTGGTCTGTCTCTTCAAAATGTGTTTCATGTTTGTAATATGACTAGAAAATTTTGTTGAGAGCCAACATGATGCTCTGTGTAAAGATGAACTGAGGTAAATAGGCCTTTAGGTGAGGCTTAGTGTTGATCTGAAATGGCTGAGGCTGTGTTTATTGTTTGCTGTGGAAGTCAAGGATAAAACTTCCTCTGCTGTCTTTGTTTTTGTCTCCTCTGTTGTCTTCGGGTTTCGAAAGACGGTACTTCTAAAATTATGGCTGAGGCATGGAATTGTTTTGTTGTATTCCATTATTAGTCAGGAGAACTACTGATGTGGTTCCGAGGTGTGGAGAGAGGGGAGCGTTCTGTAGTCGTATGATTGAGTCTCAGTCTTTTAATGAGACAGTGACCGAGGGCTGCGATCTTGAAAACTGATTCTTAGTTGTTTTTTGCCTCTTAAGTGAGACAGAGGCTAGAGAAGGCGGCAGTGATCTCCCTTCCCCACACGGGAGCCTGGAGAAGGCGGCGGTGACCTCCCCTCCCCACACGGGAGACTGGAGAAGGCGGCGGTGACCTCCCCTCCCCACACGGAAGCCTGGAGAAGGCGGCGGTGATGTCCCTTCTCCACACAGAAGCATAAAGCAGGCTCCTGTTAGGCACCTCTTCCTCCCACGTTATTTTCGCTTTTGTCAAACAGTTTCTCTTGAAATAGGTCTTCTTAAGTTGCCCTAGTGATTTGGGCATATTTTAAAATGGCAATTTTCCCATCCTCCTGACTTAGGCAGGAGGGAATTCTTTTCTAACCGTGACAACTTGGCAGGGCCTCTGAAGATAACACTTAGAAAAGTGTGAGGGACCCCATAAGAGTGGCCTCCTTGAAGTTTTAACGCTCCATCTTGTCCACTCTGAGCCGCCGGCATCCGTAGTTCCAGTGCACTGCTCCTCCCTGGTGCCAGGTCCATGGAGCTTCTGCTCCTGTAAATGGTGGTCCTCTGTGTCTGCCTCTCTGTCTCTAATTTCAGGGGGCAGCAGTTGTGATCTTGAAACTCATGGCTCCAAGAAGAGTTGATTTTCACTTTCTTCTTTTTTCTTGTGAGGTCAGCAGTGATGACTTTCTTACTCCTTACATGTCAGATTGAAAACTGTTTCTGAAGAGGAAAAGTTTTTAAGAATTTCAATTTACTGATTTTTTTTCTTTTATAGTGTGTGCTTTTTGTGTCATGTTTAAAAATCTTTGCCAGACTCAAGGTCACTAAGACTTTCTCCTAGAAGTTTTATAGTTTTAGCTCTTACATTTAGGCCTACAATCTGAGTTATTTTTGAATGTGGTGCGAGGTAAAGTCAGAGGTTTAATTTTTTGCATATCCAGGTGTTGAAAAGATTTCTTGTGAAGATTTCTTTCTTGCAATGATTATCCTTCCTCCTTGAATTTCCTCAGCATCATTGGCAAAATTCATACGTCCGTGAGCCTATCTAGTTTCTCCGTTCTGCTCCATTGATTTATTTGTTTCCATGTCAATAGCACAGTTGTGATTTATAATGTCTTTAATAAGTCTATGATAAGCTTTATAATAAGTCTTTGAATGATTAATTGATGTAAGTCATCCAACATTCTCCTTTTTCAAAGAAAAAGAAAAATTAATTCAACATTACTTTTCAGGTTGTTTGGGCTATCCTAGGTCCTTTTCATTTCCATGTAAATTTTAGAAGCAGCTTGTCAAACTTTGCAAAAAGTCTCCTGATATTTTTATTGGTATTGCAATAAATTTACAGATCGCTCTTGGGGAAAATTGATATCTTAAAAACAGAAGGTCTTCTGAAACATGAGCATAGTATATCTTTCGATTAACTTAGGTCTTCTTTAGTTTCTCCTAGAAATTTTAGCTTTCATTGTAAAAGACATCTTTTTCAAAGCTATTTGTAAAAATGCAATAATTTCAATGTTATTTTTAAAAATTAGGTTTCCAATTGTTTGTTCCTAGTATAAAGATATACGGTTGGATGTTGATTCTGACATTGTGTCCTGCAACTCTGCTAAACTCACTCATTAGTTCTAAGAGCTCTTCTGTAGATTCCATGAAACTTTCTACATGAATAATCACATTGTTTGTGAATAAAGACCATTTTATTCTTCTTTTCCAAGTCATATGAGTGACTTTTTTTTTTTTTTTTATCTTACCTTATTGCACTGGCTAGAATCTCCAGCACAATGTTGAATAAAGGTGGTAAGAACAAACACTTTGCCCTGTCACTGATCTTAGGGGAAAGCGTTGTCTTTCTCCATCGAGGAGAGCATGGGCTGTAGGGTTTTTTAGATGCTGTGTATCAGGTTGAGGAAGTCCCTTCTTTTTCCTAATTTGCTGAGAGTTTCTATTGGGACTGGATGGTGGATCTTGTCAAATGCTTTTTCTGTATGCATGAGAACATCACATGGTTGTTCCATTTTAGTCTGTTAACATGGTGGTTTATATTGATTTTGAAATGCTAACTGCCTGGATTCCTAGGGTAAACTCCACTTGGTCATGATGTACTGTCCTCTTGCACATTGTTAGATACATTTTGCTAAAATTTTAATGTAGGTGTTTGCACTTAGTTCATGAGTGGCGATTTTCATTTTTCTCTTATTTTCACATCTTTTTCTTCTTCTGGTGTTGGTATCAGCATAATGCTGTCTCATAGAATTTGTTTGCAAGTGTTCCTTCCTCTTCAATTTTCTCGAAGAGTTTGTGTAGAATTAACATTATTTCTTCCTTAAATGTTTACTAGAATTCACTAGTAAAGACTTCTTGGCTTGGAGTTTCCTTTGTGGGAAGGTTTTTAGTTACAAATTCAATTTTTTAAAATAGATATAGGGTGGGGCTGGCCCCGTGGCCGAGTGGTTAAGTTTGCTTGCTCCCCTTTGGCAGCCCAGGGTTTCGCCGGTTCGGATCCCGGGCGTGGACATGGCACCGCTCATCAGGCCATGCTGACATGGTGTCCCACACAGCAGAGCCAGAGGCACTCACAACTAGAATATACAACTATGTGCTGGGGGACTTTTGGGAGAAGAAAAAAAATGGAAGAGAAAAAATAGATTTCGGGTTACTCAGGTCATCTGTTTCTTCTTGAGTGAGCTTTGGTAGTTTGTGTTTTACAAGGAATTTTTTTAAGTTGTCGAATTTATTGGCACAAAATTGTTTCTAATATTCCCTTTCTATCCTTTTAATCTAGACAAAATAGTGCTATTCCTTCTCTCCTTTCTGACATGCTGGTTGGTGTCTTTTCTGTGTTTCCTGATCAGGCTGTTCCATAGAAATGAGCCAAAGATAGCCTCTGTATGTTGACCCTCTGCTGTTTACATCTTCATAGCACGCTGGGTCCAAAAGCTCAAAAGCCTGCTGGTGCCAAACTCCAATTTTTCATACCCAGTTGTTTTAAACACAGCTCAAATAAGCAGACTTTTAGCTCTTTAGAGCCTGTCTGCTTTGTATTCCCCCAGGAAACTGCACCCAACATCTGTTAGCCATAAATAAGATGAAACCATAAATCTCTCATCCTGATACTCTCCATTGTGCTGCTGAGCAGCATCGTCCAGACGCGTAAGTCGCCTCTTCCTCAGGAATCCTCGCTCTGGGAGGAGGTCCCGCGCTGCAGCCTCTGGCTGGCCTCGTGCGCGCAGCCCTTCCCCGCAGGCCACCCTGTCGGTGTCGCCCAAATAAAGCTCCTAGTGCGCCACTGCTGCCTCATGGCCATATCTTTTTTTCGATCAGCCACCACATCCCTTGAACTCACTGCAAGTAGCAATGAGGAAAGGGAGGATTTGGGAAATGCTGCAGAAGTTAATGTGGGGTCCACCTAGTGAGTAGGACAATCAATTGGCAAAATGATTCTGGACAGCCTTAAGTGGTTGAGACTCAAAATTTGGAACATCCCCACTTCAGCTGGCATGCCGTTACATTCTGCCGTATTGTACATATCTTTTGTGGGTTTCTCCCAGTGCCTCATTAGCTTGGACAAATGGTACTACCAGTATTTGAATGAACCTGTGACATTGGAACTGACTTTTGGGGCCAGAGGCCCTGAGCTGCCCTGAGAGGGAGCTCAGTCCACCCACCTGGTCCTCCACTTGGCAGGAGCTGGACGATATCAGACTTCTGGGTAGTAAAGGAGGGGTAATGCCCCTGGACAGAGGGTGGGCTACTTCCGACTCCATAACGGGCTGTAGCAAGAAGAGCTCCCCACAGCCAGGCGGGAGATTTAGGGAACTCCTGAGACGAGAGGCAGGTAAAAGAGCCCGTGAGACAGAGACGTCAGACCGAGGCTCGCCTCCTCAGCACGGTTTGGGGAGGCGCCTTTGTAAAGAGCTAGTGTACCCCTGCTGCTTGCATCTGCGGTGCCCGCCCTTATGCTGAGCCAGCTAATGTGTCACTTAAAGTGACTAAATGCAAGGAAGTTTATATTCCTGCCCCTCCCAGAACTCTGGAGGATGTGGTTGTCCTATAGGTCCTCCAAACCATGAGACAAGACACCTGTTGGGCTCTGCTTGCCACTGCTTCTCCCGAGGACACTGTCTCCTCAGATGCCACTGCAGAGGGGGCAGGAGCTGGAACTCCCAGGGGAGATGAGATGGCGGGGCGGCCTTTTGGGGAGAGGACTGGTGCCCTCTAGAGGACAGGCAGCGCGGTGCCACCGTGATAGTCCTGAGAGGCAGCTGCTCTGAGGAAACCGAGCCAACCCTCTGGGGAGGGTTCGGGCAGTCACCTGGGATTTAAGTCCTCCTTGTTCCGGCATTCCCAGCGTAAAGGCTGGTTCCTGTGTCATGACCCCAAAGCGAAGCAGACCAGTCAAAGGGCTCTGCCAATACATACATCTTTCCCTGCTTTTTTTTTATTACCTCATTCTTAAATTTAAAGAGATAGCTGAATACTCAACTACAGTGTTTACAGAGGCCTATTTGCATGGTGTTAAAGCTATTTTTTCAGAAAAGGAGATGATTATGATGAGTCAGGACAGTGATAAGCTGGGTGGGTGGGGAGGCAGGCGGGAAGCTAGACTACACGGCAGACAGGAGGCATCCAAGGGCTTGCGTGGTGCTGGCAATGTTCTATTTCTCGATCTTGACAAAAATCCCTTTAGCTGAACGTGTGTGTTTCATTTTCCTTTCAGTACAGTGTTATTTGTTTTCCACAATGAGAAGGTTTAAAGGGAAAAATATGAACTAGAACTCACTGGATATTTGAAGAAAATCCATGACGTGAAAGTAAAAGACCCAAATAGAGAAACAGAAAAACTGACTCCAGAGGAAAGAGAGAAACTCGGGAACCGAAGAGAACCTAAAAAGAAAAAGTTAATTTCTTCAAAGAGATTTAAAAAAAGTTACATCCTTAAACAAGAACAAAATGTAATAAAAATGAAATGGAGACCCAAGTCAAAAGTGGCTAAAAGATCTAAGCAGACAGCTCACCAAAGAAGACATGCAGGTGGCAAATAAGCACGTATGTATGAAAGGGTTAGAGACATATTTCATGAATCTGTGAAGAGACGTTCAACATCATATGCCGTTAGGAAACTGTAAATTAAAACAACAATGAGCCACCACCACACGCCCATCAGAAACGGCTAGAAGCCAAGGCACTGACCACGCCCAAAGTGGTCAAGGATGTGGAGCAGCAGGAAATCTCACTCACTGCTGCAGGGGAGGCGAAACAGGGCAGCCTCTGGGGAACATAGATTGGCAGCTTCCTACAAAGCTGAACGCAGCCTAACCACGTGATCCAGCAATTGTGCTCCTAGATAATTACCCGACTGATGAGAAAACTTACATCCAAACAAAATCTACACAGAAATGTTTGTAGCAGCTTTACTTGTAATTACCAAAAAGTGAAACATCCAAGATGCCCTTCAACAGGCAAACAGATTAACAAATTGTGCTGTATCTGTTAATGGAATATTATTCAGTGATTTTAAAAATGAGCTATCAAGGCACCAAAAGACATGGGTGAACCTTAAATGCACAGTGCTAATTGAAATAAGCCAGTCGGAAAACGCTACTTACTGCATGAGTCCAACTATATGACATTCTGGAAAAGGTAAAACTATAGAGACAGTAAAAAGAGCAGTGATCACCAGGGGTTTAGGGGGAGAAAAGGAGGTTGAATGAGTGAAACACAGGGATTGTTTTTTTAGGGCTGTGAAACTATTCTATATAATACTGTAATGATGGAAACAATATTATTCATTCGTCAAAACCCATAAAACTTTACAGTAAAAAGAGTGAAACTTATTGTATGCAAATTTTAAAAAAATCACTTAGGAGGTTGGTGAAATCCTACAATGGAATGCAGACTGTGACATAAAAAATCCAATGTATTACAAATATATGAAACGACACTGAAGGCAGCTGGGGTAAAGGTGCTGACCTAAATAACTCTGGAAACGAGTAGAGTCTGTAAGACTAAAGGAAAAACGAATTGCATATAAGCACCATAACCTAGTTGATAAAGTTGTTTTCCATACGTATATGGGTCAGCAATTCTGATACTACTCTACACATACATGGAATTGAACAGTGTCTGAATGGCAGAGAGCGGAAGCTAAGTTTCTCACTGTCGGAATGGGAATTTACAGAAAAGCAAGGGGAGGAGGCTAGAATAACCCATATGGTAACAGATTAGAGTTGAAAACATCAGTATGGACTTATGTTTAGCTTAACATAGGTACAGATGGTTCCATATAGAAATATTTACAGATATGTTTATATACACAGGTTAGTATACACACATATATGTCTTTGCCCTGTCAGCTGAGAGGGCCAGGATGCAACAACGCTCCAGTAGCAGCAAGCACACCTAGTGCCCAAATCTTGGTTTCCAATACAATTTTCCAACAAAATGAACCAGGGATCTCTCACGAAATGGCAGATTCTACGACTGGGGCGGGAAACGTACAAGATGAACCTAGAGCATTTTCTAGTGCCAGGAAGGAAGGAATTGCTCAACACACACACACACACACACACACACACACAATGATCAGGCTATGTCAAGGGGACACAGGAACCAACTGAAAGAGCTCCCAAAGGCCAAAGCGAGATCAATTTGAACAAAAAAAATAAATAAAAAATGATTGGATTACAATCCAAAATATACAAGAAATATTCATGAGTCCACACTGATAGAAATAAATGATTGAATAAATACAGAAATGGGGGATACAAATCTCCTCCACAGAAGAATTCCAAACAATTTCTGTAGCTACTCCACCCTCAAGCAAGCGGAGCGTAACTCCCGCTCCTTCACCGTGAGCTGCATATAGTGGCTTTCTTCCACAGAGTCCACTACAGAAAAGGGGGAAAAGAATCACTTTACAGCGGGGAAAACTGACAAATTCTACCTCAACCCGGGGTCACGGTGATAATATGTTGCCTTGATATGATGTGATGAAAATGGTGTTTTACGCCCATGGCGTTCCTCCCCAAAACCAATAACTTCAGTTGAACCTTGAAGAAAACAGCGGACAATTTCCAAAAGAGAAGCAGTCTAAAGCACCCGACCAGCACTCCTCAACACTGTCAAGGTCGTCTAAGACAAGGAAAGTCTGAGGAACAATCACGGCCAAGAGGAGCCTAAGGAGACAGGATTAATACATGTAGTGTGGGGTCCTGGAGAGGATCCTGGAACAGAAAAAGGAATTAGGTAAAAACTAAGGAAATCTGAACAAAGGATGAACTTAAGGCAATGATATTGTATCAAATTGTAACAAATGGACCACACTAATGTAAGATGTTAATAAACCGGGTGTAGGGTATATAAGAAACTGCGTTTCAGTTTTTCTGTAAGTCTAAAATGGTTCTAAAAATAAAGTCTATTCATAAAAAATGAAACAGAGAACAAGAAAGAGATCTTAGAAATAAAAAAAACAATTACCATGAGTAAAGAATTGAAAAATAAAGTTGAGGAAATCTCCATGTATATAGAGAAAATAAAGTGTGAACACAGATGTCCAGCATCTGACTAATAGGTATACCAGAAAGATAGAATAGCAAAAAATGAAAGAGTAGAAATTATTGAAGAAATAATAGAAGAAAATGTCCCAGAACTGAGGAGATGAATCTTTAAATTGAAAGAGCTCATCAAGTGCCAAGCAAATGAATAGAAAAAGACCCACACCTACACGGACACTTGCGAACTTTCAGGTCAAAGGTAATAGATAATCCAGAAACCTTCTAGAGAATTGAAAAGAAGAGGTCACCTTCAAAGGAATAAGTAAATTTCTCTTCAGAACACTGGATGCTGGAAGAGATAGAGTTAGGGTTTTCAAAATTTAGAGGATGAATAATTTTGTATCTTGAATTCTAAAACCTGCCAAATAATGAATCGAATTTGAAGGCAAACTAAAGTTATTTCAGACGTGCAGGTCTCAAAATTTTCTTCCCAT
This sequence comes from Equus caballus, assembly GCF_041296265.1. Lineage (NCBI taxonomy): Eukaryota > Metazoa > Chordata > Mammalia > Perissodactyla > Equidae > Equus > Equus caballus. Next base: position 4,077,933 of record NC_091701.1, on the reverse strand, counting down.
GACCTTTTCTTAAAGAAGTTACTAGGGGCCAGCCCCATGGTGTAGTGGTTAAATTTGCACACTCCATTTCGGCTGCCCAGGGTTCACAAGTTCGGATCCCAGGTGCAGACCTAGCCCCACTTGTCAAGCCACACTGTGGCAGCATCCCACATAAAATAGAGGAAGATTGGCACAGATGTTAGCTCAGTGACAATCTTCCTCACCAAAAAAAAAAAAAAAAAAAGTTAGTATACTCTGGCAAAATAAACCAAGAACAAGAAAACTGTGTGATCCAAGATACGTTGGAACTTCCCAATGGAAGAGAAGACTAGCGTATCATATAAAGGTTTAATATAAAGGAAGCAAATAGAACAATAGCCAAAACTTTCATTAATATCAAAAGAGTTTCGATAAAAAGAAAAATATCTGTCATATCAATAAAGATAAATGGACTTAACTCATTAATTAAAAGAAAAAGATTTCAGATTAGATCATGAAGTCAAACCCAATATTGTGCCTATATAAAGCAAAATGACACCAAAAGCACAAGGAAGAAAAGAACAAATTAACTGGATTCCAGCAAAATTAAAAACTTTTGTGCTTCAAAGTACATCAACAAAAAAGTGAAAAGACAACTGACATGGAATTGGACAACATTTTTGCAAATCATCTATCTGATATCTAGAATACATAAAGAACTATTATAACTCAATAAAAGAGACAACCCAATTAAAAATGAGCAAATTATTTGTACAGACATTTCTCCAAAGAAGATATACAAATGGCCAATAAGTCCATGAAGATGCCCAATATTATTATCCAGCGTGAAAACGCAAAGCAAAAACATCAAACAGACAATAAGAACTGTTGGCGGGGGCGTGGAGAAATTGAAGCCCTCACACACTGTTGGTGGGAACGTGACATTGTGCAGCCGCTGGAGAGAACAGTCTGGCAGCTCCTCAGTGGCTAAATCACATGATCCAGCAGTCCTACTCCTAGGAGTCTATCCAAGAGAAAAAAACACCTATGTCCGCACAAAAACTCATACACAAATATTCATAACAGCGTTATTCATAATGACCAAAAAGTAGAAACAACCCAAACATCTGTCAACTTTTGAACAAATAAAATGTGATATATCCGTATAATAGAGTATTTGGCAACAATAGAAATGAATTACTGATACATGCAGGTATAAGAGACTATTTTTTATTTTTAAATCTCTTTGAAAGATAAGTCATTTAAAGCAGCGTAATAAAATATGTTGCGTGGTGTTATGGGTTGGATTCTGTTCCTTCAGATTCGCATGTTGCAGTCCTAACCCCCAGCACCTCAGAATGCGATCTTATTTGCAAATAGAGAGATGTGGTTAGTTAAGTTAGGATGCGGACTTACCGGAGCAGGGTGGGTTCCTAATCCCACACAACTGACACCCTTATAAAAAGGGGAGATTTGGACGAAGACATGCACGCAGGAAAACGCCATCTGAAGACTGGCGTGATGCTGGCGTGCCCAAGGAGCCGTCACAAGCTGGGAGAGGGACCTGGGACGCATCCCTCCCCAGCGCCTCCGGAGAGCCTGGCCCTGTCCGCACCTTGATCCGGGACTTCTGCCTCCAGAACTGTGGAACACTCCATTTCTGTGATGTCAGCCACTCAGTGTGTGGCGCCTTATTATGGTGGTCCCACCAAACTGGTGCGTGGCGTTTAGAACATGTAAAACTAAAACGAACGACAACAGTAGCACAAAGGCTGGGAGAAGGGGAGTGGAAGCATCCGTTAGAGAGCACGTGAAGGTAGGCTGTGGTGAGGTAAAGATACACACGCTGAATCCTACAGAAACGCCTGAAACACTCATAGCTAATAAGTCAACAAAGGAGACAAAATGGAATCATAAAAATATATATTTCATGGAACAAGTAGAAGAAAAATCAGTAGATACAGAAAACTAGAGCAACACTGCCGACCTCTGTGACCTAGTCGACGTTTGCAGAACAGTCTTCCAAGAACTGCCAAAGACGCGTTTTATTCAAGTGCGCACAGAACATCTACCAAAAAAGATTCCATTCTAGGCCGTAAAACAGCTCAATAAATGTAAAATTCTTCATACCATACAAAGTATGTTCTCTGACTGCAACAGAATTAAATTATACATCAATAACAAAAGAGTAAGTGGAAAATTTCCAAATATTGGAAACTACATAACACACTCCTAAATAACATGTGAGTCAAAAAATTAAAAGGGAAATTAGAAAGTATTTTGAATTGAATGACAAGGAAAACATAAAATATCAAAATTTGTGGGATGCAGCCGAAGCAGCATTTAGAAGGAAATTTATGACACTAATCACCTCTATTAGAAAAGAAGAAAGATATCTAATCTATGACTGTTGATTCTATCTCAGGAAACTAGGTAAAGAAGAGCAAATGAAATACAAATTAAGTAGAATAAAGGAAATAATAAAGATAAGAGCAGAAACCAATGAAATGGAAAACAGAAAAACAATAGAGAAAAATAATAAAACCAAAAACTTGTTTTAAAAAGAAATGTCTAGGCAGCCTATAGTGAGTTTGAGGAATTTGGGGGCTAATCACAGAAGAAGACATGATCAAGAGGTGGCAGGAGCACACACTGAGCTTCATCTGGACGGCAGTGGACAGGCTGGCAGCTAAGGGAGGTCCAGCCACCCAGGGAGGAGAGAGGCCGGGGAGCGGGCTCGGGTCCGATGACGTCACTCAGCAGCGGGATGGGGAGTCTGGAGCATGGCCATGAAGGGCAGCAGCCACTTGGAATCCTTTACAGCTCCTGTGTTTATTTTATTATCTGCGGCTACCAGGCGTTGGGTGCGGTTCCCCGGGGTATGAAGCAGACAGCCTGTAAATGGTTTAAAAATCTGCTTATTTGAGCTGTGTTTAAAACTATCGGATGGGTAAAATTTGAGTCTGGTGCCGCAGGCTTGTGAGCTAACAGGCCCCGGGCTGCTGTGAAGTGAACAACGTCAGGCCAGTGGGCAGAGGCCTCTGAGGCTTGTTATCTAGCCGTCCATCCTCCGGGCCCGTGTTGTTCATAATTTAAGTTGTGTGTCAGTGTGTAGTGTCTGAGTTTGGAGTTAGTGACAAAGCCTTTTAAAGTCCCAGAATCCCAGGAGGGTGAAAATTAGGATTTCAAAGCCTGTTTGCAGCCAGTCTGTCATGAGAACACATCAGAAAAGGAGAAAATTTGACTTGTTCTGTTTGCTTAGTCTCTAGAATGTTATTACGGCCCCAGTGATGCATGTCCCTGGTGATCTTTAAAACATGTGGCAAGATGTGTTCATGGTGCAGACGTCACTGCCTTCGCAGCCAGGAGGGAACCTAGGCCCGAGTGCTGATACACCGGTGGACGTGCGGTGACCCTGGCGAGGACAGACACCTCTCAGGGAAGGAGGGATGCTGCGGCAGAGCATGGGCTGAGGTCGGGAGCATCTGCAGCCCGCAGCGGGGGATCTGATTTTCCTCTTGGTATCGCCCAGAGCGGGCTGCCCAGGCTGGCGGGATCTGTTCCATCTCCTGGGCGTCAGCGGTGATGCAGCTTTGTTCCTCAGTGCCTTCAGTGGAGCGACGCGCGAGGGCAGCAGGTGACCGGGCCTCTCCACACAGAGGCGGGGGGTTTGCTCAGCTTACGTGGGATGATGAGCAGGCACAGGCTGATGACAGTCACAGGGCTGGCTCGTGTCAGGTTCTCACCCCACATTTTGCTGAAGGTCCTGGGAAGAGGTGGCAGGACCCGGACGGAGCTGGTCCCGGTGGCAGTGGGTGAGGCTGTCCCGGAACAGTGGGAATTGCAGCTCTCTCTCCTGGCCCGGGTACACGTCCTTCCGTCAAGATGACTGAAAACTCAGCCTCCCTTCGGGGTCAGGAGGACTCCGAGAAGCCGCAGGTCAGCCATTAACTTCTTGCCCGTGGCCTGGGGCAGCCGACTGCCCAGCACTCTCTCTTCCCCATTGCGCAGCTGGCGATGCCCTGTGGTCTCATCCCTTGCAAAGGAGCTCGGGGGCCTCTCTGCACCCAAACGGTGGCCGGGGCAGGCCACTCTGCTCTCCTTCTGTCCCTGTCCTGCTTTGCCTCCCTGGCACGTAGGACTGGCTCCTCTCCCAGCTTTCCCTGCCACCTTGGGAGAGGGTACACTTAGCCCAGCCCTTGGGGTCAGCCAGGGTCATCCCAGCTCCTGGCCCCTTCCCTTCTGCGACTCATCGCAGCCTTATTGTGCTGAGCGTGAGGAAGAGTCGAGGGACAGTCCTTGGCCTTGACCTCCAACCGGTTCTTCTTGCCAAATGTCTGGAGTTCCAGCTGCTCCCATGATCATCAAGGCCGACAGCCCTTGGCCCCCGTGGGGACCTGCTGGTCATCGTCTTCCTTTGTCGCTTTGTATCCCAACCTCATTCACCAATGCTTTTCAGACCAGAACTGAGGACCTGGCACCAAAAACGCTCTGTTGACACGGAAACGCAGGCGGCAGTTTACCTGCATGTTTCAGAGGTGTTTGGACCCATACTCTTCATTTCCCCTAATTCTCTTCCCCCGCCCATTGGCTCCTGTTCCAGCTGTGTTCGCTGGGGACATCTGCACGCTGCTCTGCCCCTGAACTCAGCTGCGCTTTCTCGAGGACTGACTGTCCTCTGTGGGGTGGCCCGCCCTGGCGGAGGTGTGGCGGAGTCGGGCTTCGCTGTGACGGTTCTGTCCTCGGGAAGCTCATGCTCAGATTGAAGCGACAAGATCTCAGTCCCATCGCCCTTTAAAAAAACACTTTTTATTTTTAAATAATCATAGATTTGTAGGACGTTGCAAAAATAGTACAGAGACGTCTATGTACATGTCACCCAGTTTTCCCCAATGGCAACATCTCACGTAACTCTAAGTGATATCAAAACCAGGAAATCGACGTCGGTACAATTCACCCATCTATTCAGACTGCACCATTTCTACACACTGTGTACCTGTGTGTGTGACTTTGTGTGTATCTATGCAATTTTATCACAACTATAAGTTCAGATAACTACTGCCACCAAGATCCAGAATTATTCCGCCACTACCAAGATCCAGAGCTATTTCATCACCACCAAGATCTCTGCACCTTCGCAGCTCTGCTCCCACGTCGTCTTCTCAGGAAAGCCCTCCCTGACCACCTGGTCCGAACATCACCCTCCTGGCCCCTCTCCCTTCCCTAGCCCTCGGAGCATCCGTCTCCACCTGGCATTTACTGGGTTGATCTTTTCCGTTGGGTCACTCTCCCCATTACCATGTCACATCCTGTATGTGTTGCTCACTGTATCGACACCCCTGGACATGTACCTGACACATAGGAGACTCAATAAATACCTGTTCCGTCAAGGAATCTGCTGTCAGAGCATGCTTGGCCCCTTACATAGGCTGTCTCACACATTCCTCAGAGCCACCCCGAAGGCTGGTCGGCGCGCCCAGCTCAAAGCGGGCGAGGGGCAGAGCTGGGAAGCACTCACTCAGGATAGCCAGTGCTGTAATTTGTTATTATTATCACAAAGCTCCACGACGGCCGTGCCACCTGCCTGCTTCATCACCTAGAGGGACACTGGGGGTGGCAACGCAGCCCAGTTGCAGGCTGAGGCCGCCCTCTGCCCATGCCAGCCTCTGCTGTGGCTTGCTGGGACCGAGTTCACAGTGGGGAAGGCTGGCCCCCTGGGGCCCTCACCACTCTCCCTGCGCAGGAGGAGTGGCCGCGATTCCCCACCGCAGCCCTTTAGTCCCTGGAGGCTGAAGACTGTCCACTCCCAAGAAGGCCTTCCTCAGAGATGCTTGGGACAGATAAAGAACTGACTTGGTCCGGGCCCCACTGGTGGGTACTCCTGGATTATGGGGAAATTCCTCTGTGCGGGGTGTGACCGTGCCCCATCCCTGCTGGTGTCTGCAGGATGGGCCAGTGGCAGGGCCCCTGGCTGCCAGGTCACCTTTCTGCAGAGCAGTGGGGGAGAGGGGCCAAGACTCACACACACACACACACACACACACACACTCATACTCCCTGTGAGGGCTCAGAGGCACTGCTGTCCCTCTCTTTGGTAGGGTAGGGCATTGCATCCTGAGCCCTGGGTGAGTGGAAGGATGCACGGACAGATGGATAGAAGAGCAGTTGAGTGTGTATTCACCCGTGCGTTGGCTCAGCTTTTGTTTATTGAGCACCTACTGCATGCAGGCTCTGCTCCAGGCTCTGCCAGCGCGTGGAGCACAAGACTGCACAGCGCCTGCTCTGAGGTCTCCCAGTCCAGCCAGTGGGTAACTGACAGGGGGAGGGGGCTCTGTGCCCACCCCCATTTCCATGGGGAACCCCTGTTCCTTCAGGGACAGAGCCAGAGCGAACAACTGTAGCAGATGGCTGCACCTCCTCGTTCTGGTCCCAAATGCAAGCCCAGACCTGGGGTGAGGCAAGCGAGGCATGCGCCTGGGAGCGGGCGCCCCCCTCAAGGGGCGCCCACGGCCCCTTGCTTGCCTCACCCAAGTCCTGGCTCTGCCCAAGCGCTCCTGCAGCCTTCAGAGAAGGCGCCGGGCCTCGCCAAGAATTCTTGCTGACCCAGGGCCCTGAGGAGATGCGGGCGCTGTCCTGGGAGCTTCCACTTGAGTGTGGGACCAAGCAGGCCATCAGGGCATCTAGAGGCAGGTGGGGGACCATGCTCATGGGTGCCGACATGTACACGTTGAGGGTGTGCCAGGGCTGTCTCAGACCAGCTTGTAGATTCCTCCTGTGACGTCACGGTGACGACAGTCCCCCTAGTCCTCAGATGAAGGGATCGATGCTAAGAGAGGGCAAGTGGCCTGGCCAAGAACTGACAGAAGTAGAGAGAGGCCACGGGGGGACCCTCTCCTCTGCTCTTTGCAGAACGTGGGGCCAGGCTGCAGAGTCACAGGGATGGCCGAAGGCTGGAGGGGTCCAGGCCAGCTCTCCCAGGAAGGGAGGACTGAGCTTAAGCCTTTGGAAGTACGTGCATCTGAACTGAAGGTGAGGGGGCGGAGAGAGGGCATTTTAGGTGAGAGCACCACCGGCTTCCTGGCATGGGGGTGGGCTGAGCCACGGCGGGTGCCGCACGATGACCCAGGATCTTGCAATGACATGGCGGGGCTTCTGTAACGTGGCCCTCACTGTACACGTGCTGTGAGACGAGGCCCAGAGAGGGAAGTGCACTGCTGAAGGCCACACCACACCCTGATGGCAGAGCCAGGGCTGGAACCACTGTTCTTAGACCAGGAATCACAGCCAAGAAAACCACCCAAAACAGAGAAAAACCCAAAGCAGTATTTCAGGCCGCCAGGTAGTGCAGTGAATAAAACTCAGCCACCCCAGCCATTCGGAGTCTTGTAGGCAAAACAAGTGGTCGTGTGACTTCCCCCTTCCCTCTGCACCCAGTGCCCCTGGTGCTGCCCCTCTGTGGCCCCTCCCCCCCACAGCAGGCCCCCCCCACCCCCACCCCGGGGCCAAGGCCCTGGGGAATCAAATGCTGGGAAAACCCCGGCTGTGACTTTCCTGAAGCTGAAAGTCAGAGATGCCAAAACAAACTCCTTTTGTCTGCCTTCACTTTTCCGTGTTTAAACGCTAATAATCTGAAAATGCAGGCATCGTGCTCCCCCGCAGGCCTGCCAGCATTGCCATGGGAGCCCGAGGGTCTGCAGGGGCTGCATCTAGCAGGGCAGCTGGCCCCCAGCCCTGGGCCCCGAGCTGCCCCGACTCGGCGTTACCCGCCGTTTTCTCTCCGTATCTCATCAAAGTTTATCCAGCCCTGATCTCGTTCTCTCAGGGGTCAGCTCTCTCCGAGGCAGTGCCAGGTGGGGGTGGCTCTAGCCCCAGAGGATGGGAGCCTCTAGAGAGACAGGTGCCACCAGAGAGAGTTCCCCCAGCTGCAGGAGGCGGTGGCTCAGGCTGTGGAGTTCGGGTCCTGGGTGGCGGCAGTAGAGAATCTTAGAGAAGAAGGACGTCGGAGTGCTCGAGTCCTCACGTGCACTCCCTTGGCCTGGCCTGGCCCCGGCCCTCCTGCTGCCTGTCCCTGTGCCACACAGGCCGGCCAGGCATCCGTGCTCTCGGCCGCCATGGACTGCAGGGCTGTCCTGGTCCCTCCCCTGCCTTCTCCCGTCAGCAGTGGGCTTCCCGGGGCCGTCTCGGGGATGAGTCTTTCTTCCCCCACTGGGAGCCTGGGGGCCTGGCACACAGTAGGGGCTCCATGGTGGTCACAGAACTGAGAAGGACCCAAGCGCCCTTTCCTCCAGGCTGCATTCTGGGCAGTCACCAGTCACGTGTCTGCTCTGGGCCTCGTCCTTCCCACGTGGCCTCGGATGCCTTGAGGGACGCCAGGAGAGGCTGTGCCGAGGGTGGGAACCCAGACAGCCTCATGGGAGTGGCCCCCCAGTTAACCTCTCTGACATTCTGGCTCCTCCTCAGCCTGACGAGGATAAGGCTGCGTCACCTCTTATGGCATAGGGGGCATTCCAGGAGATCAAGAGCTGGCAGAGTCCCAGCGCACAGGAGGGGTTTAGTAATGGAAGGTGCTCTTCTGTATCAGCATCTTAGAAGGCAACACCAGCCAAGAGTTCCTGAGCACGCGCCATGTGCAGACGCTGGCCTGAGAGCCTGACACTCAATCCCACCACGGGCTATGCAGCAGGTGCCTTTACTGTCCCCATTTTAGAGAAGAGAAAACCAGGCCTCAGTGAGTGACAGCTGGACCCTAGCCAGGACCATCAGGTGTCGCCTGCTGGAGGTTACGCCATGAATTCTTCAAAGTGCCAGAACCAGCCTTTGCTTGCTGGGCAGCACTGGATGCAAATGGTCCCTCTGCCATCAGCGCACACTGGGGAGGAAGAGGATGGTGCCCCGGGCCCTGGCAGCCTCAGCCCAGGGTAACACAGGCACACACATGCATGCACACATAAATACGAAAACACACATGCGAATGCACACACCTGCTCACAGAAGGTGGAGGCCTCTGCGGAAGCAGGGGCTCTGCCAGGCTGTCACACAGGTCAGAGCTGATGCTCTGTCGGTGGGGGGGTGGGCAGGGAGGGCCAACGTCCTTGTTCTCAGCTTCCCATCTCTGGCTGGGAAAGGGGTGGAGGGTCCCGGGTGGGCAGACGGAGTCGAGCATAGGCTGGGGTGTGTGGCTGCCTCCACAGGGGGGAGGCCCAGCTGGCCGTGGGGCCGCAGGGGCAGCTGAGCTCTGCAAACAGGAGGCCCAGCCCAGCCCTGCTTGGCTGGACACTGCGGACCTCGCATTGCTGGAACCAGTTGCTCAACTCTGACCCCCTGAGGCCAGGAGGGCAAGCGCAGGGCTTAGCAGGTGAGCCTGGCTCAGGGCCGGAAGGCAGAGGAAGCCTGGGGAGGCCCAGATGCACCTGGGGCTCGACAGCCTCCACTTGTGGATGCCCCTGGCAGAGCAGGTCACCCCCCAACCCAGTACCCTTGTCACCAAGCCCACTGCCCCCAACCCCCTCCAGCAAGTAGAAAGGCCTACCATCCCAGCCAGCATGATGCAGCAGAGCTTTTCTGGGATGCTGGAAACGTTCTACAACTACACTGCCCAATAGGGTGGCCAGAGGCGGCTATGGAGCAGGAAACAGAGCTGGTGCGACCACGGAATTGGATTTATCATCTGATTTAATTAAAGCTGAATTCAAATAGCCCCGGAAGGTGGTGGCTGCCCCAGTGGGTGGCACAGCTCTGAATGGGAGCCCCTGGGAGGACAGAGGGGCTGCGCTGTGGATGGGCGGAGCTGGGCTTGAGGGCCAGCTCACTCGCTCGATGGCTACGAGCCACTCCTGCCCACGTAAGTGCATCCCACAGGCCCCCACAGCAGCCAACACCAGTTTGAGAGCCCAGGCCGGCTCCTGCACACAGGTGTGGAGATCCAGAGCGGGGGTGGGGGGGGTGGGGGGGGTGGCCGCCAGTCACCTGCCTGCACTTGAGTCCTGGGCTGCAGGCGTGCCTCAGTTTCCTCATCTGTAAAATCGGGCAGGTGCAGTGCTGACTTGATAGGGCTGTGATCCCTGGCAAGTGTTCTGAGGATGAGCCAGCAGGTGAGCCGTGAGCAGCTGTATCACAAGTTGAACATGTGTGGCTCTATCACCATGGGCCCTGCAGGCAGCCCAGGCACTGGGATTTCCCACCTCTGCAGCTCACAAAGGCACCGAGAGGACAGCTCTTGGGGGCTTGAGCCAACGGCTCCGATGCCTTGGGCCCGGAGGGGGTGCAGGGCCTGGTCGGTGTGTGTGTGCAAGCTCAGCATTTCACAGGGATCACTTGGAGCAAGGGGGCTCAGCTCACCCAGGGGCCCCACTCTCATCTCACCAGAGATAACATTCCTCCCAACTGGCAAAGCAAATCCTCAAGAAGTGGGAGAAAAATGTTAATGAACTTCAAGTAAAATTCCTTCCCAGGCTTGTCAGTCTGGCAGGTGGCCCCTGATCTGCTCAGAGAAGCCTGCAGGCCTGAAAGGGCTGGTTCCTGCAGGGCCTGAGGACCCGAGGAATCCCAGGACTGAGCTCAGGATCCTGGTTCAGAGAGAGTGTCCCGGGTCCACGCCAGGACACAGGTCAGACTTCCTCCACCAGACTCCTGTTGCAGTCTCCTGTGCTTTTGTGAGAGCCTGAGCCTCTCCAGCACCCACGATGGACTGGCACCACCTGCTCCATCTCTGGGCTCCCTGTCCACCCGCGGACCAGGTGCTGCTGTTACCAGCCTGCGTGCTAGAGAGGAGGAGACTCACTTCCAAGCGGCGATCGAACTCGCCCGAGCCACAGAGCTGCAGTGCTAGATTTGTGCCCCGGGCTGCTGGGCTCCCAGACCCAAGTGTTTCACCTCTTCTGGCTGCCTGGTCTACACAGCCGGAAGTTCCTCAGGGTCAGTGACCATGACAGGCGCTGGCCCAGACAAGAGACACAGCATCATAAGCTAAGACCTTCTTTTTCTAAAAAGAAACATGATAGAAACTTCTCATCCAGGTGCACACTGCCCCTCCTCCCAGGCATCTCCTCCAGGGGCAGGACAATCTTGCCTCCAGCGGTGTCTGTCGAATTTGCTGTCGAATTTCTGCACTATGAGCTTGTTCCTTCATCACCCCTTTTTCATGACAAACCAGTATTGCCAGACTGACCCCGCCTGGCGGAGTGAGTTTACTGAACTACATTTTGGTGTGATACCAACTGTGTGCTTTGAGGATGCCGTTCAAAAACGAGCTGCAGAAGCTCACTGTGTAGGGATGATGTCAGCACACTGTCCCCTTGTTCCATAAGACCCTTTATCTGGAACCACAAGAGAAATTACCTTCAAATCTCAAATTCAGGAAAGCCTGTGCTTCTGGACAGTCAGCTTGTTTTTATCTTGTGGAATCTGAGCACCTCAAGGCTGCCCATTTTCCCTCTTTGCCTTGGCCTCTAGGAAGCTCAGGATCACATCTGCAGCCCACTTCTAGCACTATAGCGCAAGCTTTTTATGTACCGACTTTGCCCTGTTTCAGTTCAGACTTTCATTTCCCCCTTTCCTCGTTTACTTTATATTTTCCTGTTCACGTACCTTTTTAAAATCACCTCAAACCCATTTGCAACGAGAGCAGGGTAAAAATAAATAGCAAGCTATGATTGATTGTCCACGGCATTTACCAGACTAGGCTTTGGATGTTTTTGGTCATTTCCAAAGGTCAATTCCACTCAAACCGAAGGGCTCAGTCTGGAATGAGTGCCCTGCCTGCCGTGTGCCCAGTGTGACGGGAAGCACACTCGGGCATGTGAGTTCTTAGGACTTGCCTGACAAACCACACGCCCAAATCTGGAACATGGGGCTGGGCCGGGCATACGAAAAGACAGGACAGGAGGTTTATAGTCTTCACTGTGATACCAGCCAGCTGTGTGACATGGGGGAAATTGCTTCACCTGTCTGAGCTTTGTGCCCCTGATATGGGAATGTAAACATGGTCTCAAGCCCTGTTTAAACAGCTAACATAGGATTCCTACACATTACCGTTGATGGTATGGGAGGGCTGGAAGTAGACAAACTGAAGGCTGGCTCACCCAGCCTGTGACCTGGAGGTTTGGGCTGGACCACAGGGTCAGAGTCATGCATTTGGGGTGGGCCCTGTGGGCCATGTGAGCATCCTCACAAAAGAGCTGGGTGATATAACCTGACCTTATCCGACAGCAGGTCAGAGAATTTTGGTTTCTGCTGCTTCCCACAGGACCTCTGGCAGCTCTGCTCCCTCCTCAGAAGTGTCCCCTGGCGGCAGGGCCGTCAGGTCCTGGGCACACACGCCCGGCACCCAGCCGTGCTCAGCTGCCTGCCGGCACTGCAGGGGCCGAGGCCTGCAAGCGGGTCCCTGGTCTTAGTGCAGTCCTCGGCCTTCCCTGCGCAGGAACACGGACAGACGCTCCTGTTTTCTGCTCGTTTAGCAGCTTTGTTTGCTCGTTGAGCTCATTTGTGTATCTGAATTTGACTCTGTGAATGGTGTGAGGCTGGAACCTAAGGTTACTTTTTACTGTGAGTCACTCTTGCCCCAGCCCCGCGCGCTCACCGTCTGCCTGTGCCCTCTGGGGCAGAGCGCCCTTCCATCAGGTGCCACCTCCCACGTGGCTGTGGGCGTGGCCTGCTGTCTGGTTGGTTCCTTGGGCCTATGTGTTCCTTTTGCTAATCCCGCCCCCTCCCCCGTGTCCCGGCTTTCTGTGCTTGACTACATGCTTCAGATTTTTATTTTTAAAGTCACTGATTTTTTTCCAATATATTTTCATATTGAGATAAATTCATATAACATAAAACCCACCATTTAAAACATTTTAAGATGTGTGATTCAGTGGCTATGGTCCCTTCACGATGTTGTGTAGTCATCATCACTGTCCGCTTCTAGAAAGTTTCCATCACCACGGGAAGAACCCCACCCCTCAGCGGTCTTGGCTCCCTCCCTCCCTGCCCCTGGCGGCACTAACCTGCTCTCTGTCTCTGCTTTGTCTTGAACATACGTTATCATTTCTCCTGGGCATGTATGTACAAGTGGAGTTTCTGGGTTATATGGCAATTGCACATTTTTTGTTTGTTTTTTCTTTTTGCTGAGAAAGATTAGCCCTGAGCTAACGTCTGTGTCAATCGTCTTCCACTTTACATGTAGGTCACCACCACAGCATGGCACAAAATGGCATCTAGTGGAGGTGCCCAGGGCTCAGGCTGGGGCTGGGGGCGGAAGAAGGGGCTCACAGGAGTCTGCAGGGTCAGAGGGGAGGGGTTGTTTGTAGTCTGTGGCTGCACTGCAAATCAGCCAGATGAGTGGCTTGGAGCCTTAATAAGAATTTACTGTGTTTGCAGTTGCTGAGGAGGCCTGGCCGAGAGTATCCGTGAGGCTTGCTGTTAGTGGGGGCTGCATTATCTGAACTCTCGACTGGGGTGGGAAGACCCACCCCTGAGCTGGCTCGCCCTTGTGGCTGCTGGTGGAGGACCTGCCCCTGAGCTGGTTCACCCTCACGCGGCTGGCAGGAGGCCTCAGTCCTCCCACACCTCCTTTCCGTGGGCCATGTGAGCATCCTCACAAAATGACTGCTGGCCTCTCCCCGAGGGAGCAGTCTAGGAGAGCAAGGCGGGCAGCAATGTCACAACCAGAAATCACCCATCATCACTTCTGCCACATCCTATTCTTTACAAACAAGTCACTGTGTCCAGAAAAGGGGCGTTCAGCCCCACCTTTTGAAAAAAGGAGACATGTGGACATGTTTTAAAACCGTCCCAGGGGCTCAGGCCACCGCCGGGACAATCCCCATGTTTTGCAGCTGTAGGAAATAGCTTTTACAGAAAGGGACTCACCCAAGGCCACGTGGAGAGTAGCGGCAGAGGTGGATCACAGCCCAGGTCTTCGGACCACTGGCCAGGAAGCCTTGGTCCACAGCACACCATAACGATTCGAATAATGGCTAACGGACGTCTCTGCATTCCAGACAGTTTGTACGTATTAACTCATTAGCTTCCACAGTGACCTAGAGTGAAGGTACATTTTACATAGGAGGAAATGGAGGCACAGAGAGGTTAAGCACCTTGTCCAAAGTCACACAGCTGGTAAGTGGCAGAGCTAGGATTCAAACCCTGGCATTCTGGCCTGCTCCTGGGGGCTCACAGGTGGTGGGGGGAACGTGTCACATGCAGACAGACTGAGCCTGCCCAGGGCTCAGGTGGTGAGAAGGGGAGGTCAGGGAAAGCCTCACTGAGGAGATGACATTTGATCAACGATCTGGAGGAGGTGAGGGAGCCGTGTGGACATCAAGAGTGTTCTAAGAGGAAGGACCAGCAAGAGCAAGGGCAGGAATGGTCTTGGTGTGTGAGAGAAGATGGGGAGGCCGGTCGGCTGGAGTGGGATGGGCAGGAGGGAGCGGGGTGGCAGGAAATGAGGTCGGCTCGTGATCAGGGCCTGGCAGGGCCGGGCTTTGCCTGGAGGGTGGCCACGGAAGGTGTGGAGCAGAGGAGGATGTGAGCTGACGTGGTCAGGCTGTGGTGTGTGGAGAGCAGACTGGAGGTGCGGGCGCAGCAAGGGACCATAGGCATTAGAGGGAGGGCTGGTGTGGTTTGGCCCAGGTGGGGGCAGTGGGGCATGGGGAAAGAGCAGATTCTGGGCGATTCTGCAGGTGGAGCCACCAGGATGAGCTGAGGGATGAGATGTGGGTGGAGAGACGCGGCGACAGACAAACAGACACCTTGGGCCAGGTGAGTTTGTGACATCCACAGGCAGCTGGGCAGATGAGCGAGAAGGCAGGTGGACCTGCCAGGCTCGGGTCTGGGAGGGAGATGGTCTGATTACATGCACTTGGTTTCCAGCCCCTGTTGATTCTTGTTGGAGGTGGAAACCCTCCTTTTGAAACAGGAGCAGAACCTTCTGGAGTTGGGCTGAGGCGAGGTGGCCGCTGGTGAGCCCTGCCTGTCCAGGCCTCTGAGATTGTCCTCAGAGCCCTCAGGGATGCTCCGAGGGCCGTGCTGAGCCCGGAGGAGGGCCTGAGCACCACCCTTCCTGGAGTTTGCCTCCCTCTGGGGGCAGGAGGGTCCTAGCATCCAACAGAGGAGGCTGCTGGGGGCTGGTCCCCAGGAGTGACCCAGGAGTGGAGCCACCCCCACCCTGTGGGGCGATGGCCCAGGTAAGAAAGGGCTACTGGCACAGAGGCTGGAGGGCCCTGGGAGCCCCGAGGCTGGCCTCTGTCCAGAGTGGGGACCCTGGGGGCAGTGAGGACCAGCGGCTCAGCCGGGTCTGGGGAGGGACATGGGACATGGAGCCAGGGATTCTGCCCTCTTCCTGACCTGCTGCATGTGGCCGAGGGACATTAAATGTCCCCAGCGGGGTGCCTGGCCGAAGGGACTGTTGCATGTCCTTTCAAGGTGAGAGGCTGATCCAGGACTGAAAGGGAAGGGGAATCCCAAAGTGCTGGGAAGTTTCCCAAAGTTTGTCAGCACTAGGCAGTTCCTTCCATGTTCATCTCAGGAGGAAAAAACTCAAAATGCCAGCACGTAGGCTTAAAGGGGCCCTTCAAGGAAACCCTTCGAGGTTTTTCCTGCCTCCTGAAGATGACGAGACTATGAGGGTCCCCAGGGCAGCCTCGGCCTGCAGTGCTGGGACGGTCCTACATGGTCTTGGGGTCAGAGAGAGCCGCCCTGAGAGCCGGGCAGGAGTCACTCCCGGGGCACAGATGGGGACAGTGAGCCCGGGATGCTGACGATCTTCCCAGACACACACCAGGAGGCAGCGAGCACACCGGCCCGCTGGACACGACGGCCCAGAGCTGCTACACAGGGACCCGGGGACACTGCGACCAGCAGGGTGACCTCGGGGGGTCGCTTTGCCTGTTTGCACAAACAGGACAGTGGTGGTCCCCACCACGCAGACTTATCGCGTGAGGACAGAATGAAGTCATCGACACCAAGGGCTGAAAACGGGCCTGGCCCCTCACCCGCTCTCAGTTAGTGCTCATCAGTAGAGTGTCTGTTCTTGTCATCCTGCTCTGCTGTGCACACCTGGCTAGAGGGCTGGAGCACTGTGTGGGGGAGCCCCGTGTCCATTCCTGTCGCTCCTCTGCTCCGGCTCCCACCGTGGCTCCCTGTGGCCTGGACGTTCTTTGTCAGTGCTCTCTGTTGAAGTCCCACACACGCCATCACGTTCTCCCCTCTGTCCTCACTCCACAGCCCTCTATGGAAACAGACCCACTGTGTGCTGGCCCTGCTCCAGCACCTCCTGGCCGTGGCCGCAGCTGCTCCCCAGGCCCCACCCTCCCCGGTGAACTTCAGCCTGGAGGCTGAGGCGCTGCTGGCCTCTGAGGCTCAGCTGGGAAGGAGGGAAGAAGAAAGTGTCAAACATTTCCCTCCAAAATGTCATTTGGACAGGAAGCATGTGTCCCGTCCCTCGTCCCGGCTTCTATACGCTGTGTCCTGCACACAGCGGCACTTCTCCGTGCCTGCAGTCGTGTGGGTGGGGCCTGCATAGCCAACCCCAGGTTCTGGAGGAGGGGAGACACGTTTTGTGCTGTCATCCAGGCAGTTGTTGCCCTCAGGCCTCCTCCCAGGAGCCTCTCCGGTTGCCTCCCTGACGCTGCGGCCTGGGTCTCTTGACCCCCGCTTTCTCCCCTCCAGGAGCCTCGCACACACCAAGCCCTGAGCAAGCGGCTCTCTGCTGAACTCTGCTGACATCCGTCCCGGGACCAGGCAGCGGGCTGAGCTGTGTGGGTGCTTCCTGTGGAAGGACAAGCACCGACTAACAGAAGTGCATGCGTCCTGGGGCTGTGTCACCTGCAGGACACTCCTCACTCTGCTGACCGCACTGCCCCACAGGAGGAGTTTCTGGACTTGCCTTAACAGAGAGGGACAGTCAGATCTCAGGGTCCTGGCGTCTCCTGATGGCTGAAGGGCCTTGGAGACAGGCCAGTCCCTTATTTGCGCTGCACGCCCTCTCCACCAGCCCAGACTCCAGGGACAGGAGCTCTGTCATTTGGGCTCCGCCGTTCCGTCCTGAGAAACCCGCAGTTCTTCAGCGGTTGTGGTGGAGAGCCATACTCCGCCCTCCCCGGGGCCCTGACTCCCCCTGCTCCCTGCCCCTTCCCCTCCTGGCTGGCTGTCTCCCTGCACACACTCTGGTTTCCCTCCCCCTGAGACCTGACCCCTTTCATTTTTTGGGCAGGTGGGAGAATTTGCTCCAGGCTGGGCTCATTGTGGAGGCTGAGAAATGCCTCAGGGGAATGAAGGCTCCAGGATTCCGGATCTCACGGATAGGGGCGTCCCCACGGCCACCCCTGGTGCTCCCGGGAGGGGAGGCTGGGCAGTTCCCAGCAGGTGAGCTGCCTGACGTGGGAGCATGGACTCGCCCCGACTCAGCACCACCAAGGACTCACACCATGCAGGATCCACGGAGCCTTTGGGATGCGTGATTCTCATCCTAAGCTCGTCCTCCCTTTTTGAAAATCCTCTGTCCAAGAGTTCGTAACTGTCACCAAGGGCACAGCAGAAGCGTGTAAAGAGGGCCAGCGGCTCCGGTGGGACCGTGTCTACGGTTCTGGAGGACGCTCGCTGCCTTCTGCCTGATCCAGAGCGCATTGACTGTTCTGCCACGAACATCTTTGACGAGGGAACATTCACGGAAGGAACCTTCTGGGCCTCTTCGCCCTGGAGCGGGCAGCGGCACTGCCCGTGTCATGACACGTGCTGGCACCGTTGCCAACTGTCTCCACGGTGGCCACCCTGGCTGTTGGGGCACATGGCCTGGTCGTGTCACATGGAATGTCCCTCCTCGCTGGGCCTGCTGCAGAGGGCTCCCGGAGCCCCTCCTGTTGGGACACAAAGCTCTCTGGGGAAGCCTTTCGGCAAAGACAGGAGATGCCGTCTGCACTCAGTGCACGCGAGTCTCGTCGTGACGCGAAAGGAGGGAAGGGGGCAGCCACTCACTCGGTCATCTGCCTCTTCATTCAACAACACGCACTCTGAGCAGCCCTGACGCGTTGGGTTCAGGTTCAGCGATCTCACCGCTTCTGAGGCCCGGGTTCATTTCCCAGTCTCAGAACCACACCAGCCGTCTGTCAGGAGCCACGCTGAGGCTGTGGCTCACACAGAACTGGAAGGACTTATGACTACAGTGTACTACCACGCACTGGGGCTTTGGGAAGAAAGGAAAAAGGAAGAGTGGAGAGACGTTAGCCCAGGAAGAATCTTTTCCACTGTGGGGGAATTGAAGTGGCCACCCCAAGATACGTCTCTTTGGCATGAGGGTTATTTTGGGCTGGCTGCTTTCAGACACTGCAGACATTGGAGAAGCTCTGAACAACAGAAGTCACCCTTTGTAAGAGCTGACTGCTTTCCAGGCCTGAGCTGGGGGATATCGAAGTTCGGAGACGCAGAGCACAATGCACCAGCGGAAGTGGTCCCAGAAACAAGGGGGTGCTGGTCCACGTCCCCCCAAGCCTCGCGCCTGCCTCTGTCTTGTACGTGCCCACCACCGCAGCCTCCTTCTGTCTGGGACGCCTCCTCCGATTGCTGCGGTCAGAGCCTGCAGCCCTCCCCACTAGGTGCCACCTCCCTTTAGACTGCCAGCAGGGGGTGAGCGTGTGCTGAGCTGGGCACGTCCTGCCTCTGTCCCCGGCACAGGGGACTGTCCTCCTGTTGGGTCCCCGCCTTCTCTTCCCAGCTGGGCTGTGCTCTTCCAGCGGGATCCATGCCTCATTCCCCTCGGGGAGCCCGTGAGTCTGGCCAAGCGCCCAGCATGTGGGCTTCACCGAGGGGGAGCCTCACGGGCAGAGGATTTGTGGAAAACCGAACCAGTCAGTGTGAGTAAAGCCCAGGGAGGAGGTGGGAGTGCAAAGGGCCGCTGGGGAGAGGTCACAGAGGGTCCGAAAGCCCACTGAAGCAGTGGGACTGGCCCTGAAGGGAAGGGGGGCCCTGGACAGATGCCGGGAGAGCACCACCGGAGGACCAAACTCTGGGCTGTTAGGTGTAAAGAAAACCACAGCGGGGGACCCGAACGGGGAGCAACAAGCCTCCCAGCATGTCCGCAGCCCTCCTCTTCCTGGCCCTGGCCCTGCACTCCGTGGGCGCAGGGAAATCTCTGCCCACTCTCCTGCTGGGACCGTCCCGAGCCGTCTCGTGAGCACGTGGAAAGACTGCACACAGTGCCACCGGCCTCGCGAGCAGCAGCCAGCGGCCTCCTGGCCATCCTCAGGCTTCTGAGGAGCCCCTGCGGAAGCTCCCTGATGGTTGACCCTCCCTCTGGAGCCCCAGGATGTCTGGCTTCCTGTCACCTCCCCTGGAACCTGCAGCTGTCCGAACAGCCCACACCTTGTTAGCGCTCTTAGGGGCCTGCTCCGCATCACCGTCATCAAAAGGAGAAATCGTCCCAGTGCCCAGGGCCAAGTCCTGCGATACAGTCGGAAGACCCATCTGCACGTGGAAGTGACCTGAGGCCGCTCGGGGGCCCACACCCTGCCACCCCGACCCCCCAAGGGTGGCTCACGGACTCGGTTACCCTATCTGGACCTCTTGCTTGTAGTCATAAAAGCCACAGGCTCGAAGTTTCCCGTGCTGCTTCTGGAAACGTCAGCTAGTGTTAGCCACGGTCACTGCCTTTCTGCCCTCCACTGTGGCTCCCAGCCGTGTCCCTTCAGACCCGCATTAGTTGCTAGGAGCGTTACCCCAAGAATTCTGAGTCACTTCTCCACCTAGTTGTTCTGATCTCCTCCTCGTGCTACATCCCTACACGCGTCTCAACCTGGAGCCCGCCCAGCCGCCGCTCTGCATAAGGAGGGTGCAAAACGGAGCATCTGTGACACAGCTTTCTGCAGCAGCAAGTTTATTACAAGACTTGGAAAACCGAGGACTTTCCGAGACCCGACCGTCAGCCCCTCAACGTGGAAGAAGAGACGGAGAGGACGGGGAGGGAAGCTGTCCTCTGGGAAAAGCAGTCCAGGCTCTGAGGTTCCACCTCAGTGGGGCCAAGGGGCAGAGCGGTAGCGAGGGTGGCCTCTCCTCGTGTCCCCCAGGTGGCTCCAGGCCGTCCTCTAGGTTCCCCGAGTGTTTGGACGCGATGCTTTGGAGGGTCCCAGAGGGGCCAAGTCCCTTCCGAGTTGAATCTCTGCAGAGAGCGCCGCCGCGGTTGGCACAGCTCCCCGGTTGCTGGAGCGAGTCCTCTCACCCGCGTCTTGGCACACACGCGTGTCCTTCTTGCACGGCCCCCACTCACAGCAGAAGGCGTCTCCCTCTGGCCGAAGCCCCACGCCCGGGGCCAGCTCCGGATTCTGCGACTTGCTCACTGTGCGCGGACAATGCAGGGGACAGCTGGACCTTTGCGCTGGGACCGGACCTGCTGGGACCTCACTGGGGCCACACCCTGTTCCGCTTGCCAGACCCGATCCTGATTGGCAGGCAGCAGCACAGACCTCGGAGCGCCTTGAGCAGTCTCCAGGAGGCGCCCCCTCGGCCCTGGTTGTGGCCAGATGGCGAGGCCGGGGTCACACCGTGGGGCTGCCCCGCCTGCCGGGACTCTCCTCGGCAGCTTCCCTCCTGGGCCCCACGTGTGGTGCGGGCGCTGTCAATGGGGGGACGGCCCCGGGGTCCCATGGGGGGGCCGGGCTGGGGGTAGCGGGGCCCCAGTCCAGGCTGGGCAGAGTACCATCAGGCTCGGCGGCCTTCGGCCCTGACTGCGGCTTCTTGCTGGGCTGCTGACGGCCAGCCTCCCGGAGCCAGGTAGGCAGAACTGGCTCACTGCCAGCGCGCCGGCCGCGGGGCTCCAAGGCCCTCCGCCACGCCGTGCAGTGTGGTGAAGCACGGCAGCACTGGGCCTTGTTGGATGGGAGGGAGCTCGGGGGGCTGGCGTGGCCACCCCCCTGCGGCTGATAGGCCTTCAGCATCTCGTTGGTCCCCCAGGTGGCCATCGTGTCAGCAGGCGGCTCCCTGTAAGGCCTCAGCCTCGGCTGGCTCCAGTTGACCCACGGGTCAAACATCACCTCCTCCAAAGTCTTCCTCTTCCCAGGGTCGAGGGTCAGCAGGCCTCTGAGCAGCTGGGCGCACTGGCACGACACCAGCCTGGGCGGCGAGTAAGCCCCCCTGAGCGTGCTGCGCTGTATGGCGTCGAAGTCCTCCCCCCAGAATGGCAGGGACCCGGCAAGCATGGCGTGGAGCAGCACGCCGAGGCTCCAGACGTCGGCCGGGGGGCCGGCGTAGGGTTGCAGCCGCATGACCTCCGGGGCCATGTAGCCGGGGGTGCCGCAGAACGTGCTCAGCGGCCCGCCAGGGTCCAGGCTGCAGAAGCCGAAGTCGGCCAGCTTCGCGCTCCCCGCCGGGTCCAGGAGCACGTTCTCCGGCTTCAGGTCCCGGTGTATGACGCCCCGGCGGTGGCAGTACTGGAGAGCAGAGACGAGCTGCCGGAACCGGCCTCGCGCCTCCTCCTCCGTCAGGGCGCCGTGCTCCATCAGGTGGTCCAGCAGGTTGCCTCCGCGCACATATTCACTGATGATGAATAGTGTCTCCTCGCTTTCCATCACCTCCACCAGCCTCAAAATATGGGGGTGACACAATCTCGCCAGACCCTGGGTTTCACACAGAAGTCTCTTGTCAGTGGCGGCGCTCTAAACATCATACCCAAGAAGGAGCTGGGGCAGGGGGCCCGTGGCCCTGAGTGTGAGTGTCCAAGAAAGGAGGTGCTTGGGGTGTGGATGGCTCCTGGATGGGTCGGTTTGTATTTGGAATGTGGGCCCACGAAGGAGGGCTCTTCCTGGGGTGGGGGTGCGACAAGGGAGGCAGGAGGCTGAGCCGAGGGGACTTGGGACAAGGCGTGTCCCATATGCACATTCAGCCCAGAGGTTAAAGCCTCAGGTTTCCAGAAGCTACAAACATGGCCCAGACAAGGCTCAGCTCCGACGTCACCTCCTCAGAGGAGCCTTCCCAGCCTCCTGTGTCCACAGTGTCGGCCTCCCACCCCGGTCTCCCTCACGTCAGCCCTTTCATTCCCCTCACTGCGTTCAGAGCCAGGCCCCCCGCTCAGTACCCGCTCAGTGGGAGACGGGCAGGAGGTCAGGGTGCCCCTTCATTCAGAAGCTTTATTCTTTTCCTTTTTTGTTGTGAGGAAGATTGGCCCTGAGCTAACATCTGTGCCAATTTTCCGCTATTTTCTGGGCGGGACACCTGCCACAGCATGGGCTGATGAGCGATGTGAGTGTCTGCACCTGGGGTCCAAACCTGCAAACCTGGGGCCGCTGAAGAGGAGTGCAGGAGTTTAACCACTATTTCGCCGACCCGGCCCCAGGATTCTTTTGATAGCCTGTGGCAGAAACCCAAGGGGCTTGAACTAGCAAACGAACAAAGCAGGAGAGAACGATTTCTGTAACTAGGCCGTCTAAAGGCAGAGAGCTTCAGGTGAGGCTGTACCTGGGTGCTCGACGCCATCAGCAGGGATCGGCCCTCCCAGCCTCTTGGCTTGGCTGCCTGCCCTCTGTGCTGCTGTCCTGCTCAGGGGGAGCTCTCCACCGCCACTCCCGGGCTGGCCTCAGCACCCATCAGCAGCCCAACAGAAAAAGAACTTCTCTTCCCCAGGATTCCAGCCCTAACTGCTCCCCGTTTCCCAGGTGGGAGATGGGGTGCCTGGCCGGGCCAAGGTGGGACCGGCTCTGAGTTCACATCAGCCCCGCCGTCGGTTCCCCTTTAGAGAACCCAGCAGAGATGGGCTAAAACTCAAGGCCCACATCCCCAGGGCCCTGGGTCCTTAGTGACACTCATAGGTAAAGGCTTGTTTCTGTGACCTGTGACCCCTTGAGCTCTAGAGCCAAATGGAATTAGCAAATTGTTCAAGTCCAGATGGGCTCCCGCTGGGCTCCCACTAAAGTCATGCTGATCCCAGGACTTTGAAGTCCTTTTACAGAGAAACTAGCGTCCAGAAAATATCCAGAAACCGAGGCTTCCCACGCCCAGCTCCTCGGCTCCCTGACGTCAGAGTGCACCTTCCCCCGTGGAGACAAACAGCCGAGGACGCTCATCTGAGAAACCCTCTGTCTCCTCGGCTGGAAGCAGCCCCAGACGCAGGCCCATGGGAAAACGCTGACCAGGAAGGCCACGGTACCCTCCTCTACCTAAAGCCCCAAATCAAAAGCCCCACCCGTTTCTTAACGGGGAGCTAGCAATTTGGGGGGCCCTGGCTCTTGCTTTGCTACCCCTGCGTGGTGAAGGAAAGCTTTCCCAAAGGGAAAGTTTCCCAAAGTTTGTTAGCACTAGGCAGTTCCTTCCATGTTCATCTTAGGAGGAAAAATCTCAAAATGCCAGCAAGTTGCCTTCAAGGGCCCTTTCAAGGAAACCCTTCGAGGTTTTTCCTGCCTCCTGAAGATGATGAGACTTTAGGGTCCCCAGGGCAGCCTTGGCCTGCAGTGCTGGGATGGTCCTACATGGTCTTGGGTTCAGAGAGAGCCGCCCTGAGAGCCGGGCAGGGGTCAGTCCCGGGGCCCAGATGGGGACACTGAGCCCAGGATGTTGAGGCCTCTGGAGGAGTTCTCCCAGCAGCTGGTTAGAAATGAGCTTCTCGAGCTCCGCTCCACACCTCCTGCATCAAAATCTGAATATGAATCAGACCCCACATGACCCACGTGCACCACTAGTCTAAAGGACCCATCTCTGAGCCCTCACAGTCAGGAACGATGGGACTTCCGTTAGATCTTGGGTTCAGACTTTCTGGAACGCAGGATGGCAGTGTGTATGAAGGAGGCTGAAAAATATTCATGTTCTTCGATCCAGTATTTCCACTCCTGAGACTATTGCTTAACGAGATCATCAGAGGCAGGGACAAAGGATGCTGCGCACAGAGACGTTCACTGCAGTGTTACTTGTACTCAGAAACTGCGGCATGTTCACAGACAGTAAAGGGTGAAGTCAAGTATGGCACGGTATACATCGACTGTTACGTGACGATGTAAAATGTCTTTTTAAAAGAACTTGCAGGGAATGGCGGGGAGTACAGTCATAAACAAGACAGACACCCTGCCTGCCCCTGGGAGCTGACATTCTCCTGGGGAAGACAGACAATGAGCGAGTGGACAGATGAGATGGTCTCAGATGGTGACAAGGACGCAGAGGGAAGAGTGGGATAATGTGGTAGAGGATCAAGGGGAGTCGGGGAGGGCTATTCAGGTGGGGGATACGGGGAGAGCCTGTCCTAGGAGCTGGCATTCAAAGTGAGATCCAACGGATGAGGGAGCCAGTGAAACGAGCAGCCCGGAGAAGACCTTCCGGGCAGGAGGAACAGGACTGACAAGATGCTGGAGCTGGGGAGCTTGGCGGTGTGAGGGATGCGATGGAGGATGTGAGACTGGAGCAGGAGAAGCCGGGAGAAGCTGGAAGCTGAGGAAGCTGGAGAAGCGAGCAGGGCCAGACCCCTCGGGTCTCGTAGGCTGTGGGTGGACTTTGGGTTTGTTCTGAGTGCAGAGTGTTACAAGAGTGGCTGGAGATGGGGTACATGCCACCACGAAACAAACACAGGAAAGCTCTAGTAGCTGACCCTGAGGAAATGGAGCTCTGCAGATTGCCTGAAAGCAAATTCTAAGCAGTCATGTTAAAGAAGCTCATGTTAAAGAGCCTCCACGTCTCAAGCTGACTGCGTTCCAGAGCCCTACCGTGCAGCACTGTGCCTCTGGGTCATAGTGCTGGGCTGTGTTCTTACGACTCTGCTCAGAGGGCCCGTCTCATGTTAGGTATTCTTATCACACACACACTCACAAAACAATGACTAACAAGGTGGAGGGAACTTTTGGAGGTCACGGATGTGTCTATGGCACAGATGGTGGTGCTGGTTTCACCGATGTATGCTCGTCTCCAAAGTCATCACATTGTATGTGTTAAATATATACAGCTTCTGTTTGTCAATTACACCTCAAGAATGTGGTTTAAAAAACAGTAAGAGTGGGTGGAGAGGAAACTGCCTTGGTCTAGAAGCTGCTGCAGGCCTCGTGGACGAGGCGATTGGGCCACTTTGACAATCCGTGTCAAGTGAGCAAAGCTCACACAGAGTGCTAGAAACCGTCATTTTGACTGTATAAAAAAATGGACAGAACCCAACGTCCGGGAGGAAACATGCAAAATTATCACAGTGATGACCTCCGGGCGGTGGGATTACGTGCGATTTTTACTTGTTTTTCTTAAGCATTCCTGTATTTTTTTCACACAAGACAAACAATAGAGGTGATTTCAAAATCTGAACGTGGGCCAGTCTCACTGATTAGTTGCAGACGACAGAACACTCTTTCTGGTTTGAGCTGAGGAGAATCTGTCCATGGGTGCTAGGACTGAGAAGCCAGGACCAGCAGGGGACCAAGCTTGGATGCCCCATGGCCAGGGACAACACTAACAATGACCTGGACAATCACTCTCCCCGCCCCAGAACGTTGCCATGGAAACCCCACCGCCTGTGATACTCAGGCCCAGACCCTGGAGCGTGCTGCTGTGGGACAACCAGACCCCCTGTTCCCTGCCCACCAGGAGCCCCATCCTCCACCACCTTGGGTGGCTCACTTCCACCTTTTAAATCTCGGGCAGGCATCTGTCCAGAGGAGCTGAGGCCACTGGCAGATCCCTGGCTGCAAGGGAGTCACGGAGATGTCGATGGCAGTTTTTCCAGAGACTCCCATGCGGCCAAGCACAGAAGGAGGGGCTGGCACACTGGTGGAATGAGTCAGCCTGCAGGGTCCACCAGAGGTGTGAAATAAGAGTGACAGAAATGATCACTTGCACCCTTGACCTTCTCGAGGCCATGGGAAGGCTCAGCTATCCACTGTGTTACAAGGAGGAGAGCGAGTGGCTCTCTCTTGGTCCCGGGAGCACTGGCTCTCAGAGCGCCTCACCCTAGCTTCCACAGTGCATACTGTCCTGGCTTCCAGCTGCCAGCTCTGTCTGGCTGGGACTTTCCTTACCGCTGGAGACTCCTTGGCCCCCTGGGTGACAGGCTCAAGTGTGGAAAACTGCTGTCCCCCAGGAGCACCTTCAGCCGGTACCCCAGCTGCCTCACCCCTTGAGTGGGAGAGCCCTGAGCGGCCTGCTCTGCCCCGGCTGCCAGGGCTCCCTGGTGGGCCGAGCTCCTGTTGCCCACGGTGGTGGGTGTCCAGAGCGGGGCCCCACAGTGCTGGGCAGCCCATAGGAGCCATTATTAGCCCCCACCTCTTCCCTCTCTCACTTCCCAACCCCCCTGCCTCCACCACCCAGATAAACTCCTGCTCCAGAGTCCTCCTCTCCAGGTCTGCGTCTGGCGCCGCACAAGCTGAGGCCTCCGTGGCCTAAGCATGCGCACGTGGAAAGCCTCGTCCCGGCTCTGGAAGTCCTGCTGGGACAGTCCCTGGGCCGTGAGTCAACAGGTGTGAGGCTGCTTCTGTGACCTCACACCTGCTCACTCCAGTTTGGAAGGTTGTCCCGTTCCTGGTTCTCATCCTTGTGGGCAGGAACCCAGAGGGCTCCAGGACGCTCTCAGCTGCCCGATGCGCCCCCCATGCTGAGGCCAGGACCACGTGTGCACACAGGCGTCATCCACCCCAGGGTTCCACCCGGCCATCTCTGCCTCTTCTCCCCATGTCATTCAGTGCTCCATCGGCCCTGCGACTGGTGATGAATCTCCATGGGATTCAAGGGCATCCTCTGAATGTGCCACCCTTGGCGTAAACGGGACTCTGCCGTGGGTCGCTGTTAGTGTGTGAGGTTGGGGCCAGCTTTGTCCTGGGTTCACAGAGCCAACTGTCCCCTGGAGCCTGCTCTGCTGGGCGCACGAGGATGCTGGCTCTGGCGCATGGGGACGCATCCTCTACTACAGATGTCAGCTGCCCTCCTACACTGCAGGTCTGCCCCTGAGCAGTGGCTTGCCGCCTAGCGGCAGGGAGCTCACATTCTCATGTGACACCTTCAGACAGGGTGAGAGAGGCAGCTTGATTGATCAGCTGCTCTGTGCCAGGGGTGTGTCTTGTTTCCTTACAGCATCCTGTGGGCTAACTGTTACTATCATCCCCAGTGCACAGATGTGGAAACCGAGGCTCCTCCAGGTTGGGTGACTCTGAGGTCCCTTGGGGCCGGGGCTGGGGCTGGGACCGGGGAGGCCTGACTCAGGGCCCGTGCTTGTTCCCTGGCGTGTTCCCGCCTCTCAGACACGGGACGTCAGAGCAATGGGGCTCCTGGTTTGCTGCATTGCTGCACCTTGGCCATTTGTCAAGCAACCTCTGTGCTGTCGTGGCACTGGGGACCCTACTGTGAACCTACAAAGGCCCTGTCCTTGCGGGGGCTTCCCGCTAATGAGGAAGGCAGAGACGGTAAGCAGCCATAAGCAAGACGGCTCCAGGGGCCCTGAATGAGGGCTGCCATGCAGGGGACAGTAGACAGGCTCTGAGGAGGGGTCTGTCTCCTGCTGGGGGATGAACGACAGCAGCCGATGTTTATCATCTGGGCTGTGTGGGCCAGGAGCCCAGGGGCAGCAGGGCTGGGCGGCTCTGACTCACGGCTGTCGAGGGGTCGGTCAGGATGTCGGCAGGGGCCGAGTCGTCCCATGCGGGGAGTCTCCCTCTCAGCTCCCGTATGTGGCTGGGGGCAGGAGGCGTCGGGTCCTCCCCACGTGGGCCTCTCCACAGGGCCGCTCACAGGCCGGGAGCTGGCTTTCCCGGGGAGAGATGAAGATGGAGATCGAGGTGCACACACACACGCACACGCGTGCACACACACACGCACAAGCACACGCACACGCACACACGCCCCGCCTGCTTTCCTCCCCCCGCGGCTGGGATGGAATGGAAAACAAAACGAGGACAAGCACCCTCTCCCGCTGTTCCCGGCTCGCCCTTCCTCCCTGTCCGGGGCTTGCTTTCCTTCAGGCTCCCTGAGAGTGGCCTTGGAGAGCCGTCCAGGTGACAGAGAGCTGTCTGCACCTTGTCCCTGGCCCCTGGGCTATGGAGACAGCACGAGTTTCTGCCCGCCATTCCGGTCTTCTGTCATCTGTCAGCGGTGCCCCTGCATGGAGACGCGTCTGCTGAGAGGGACGATGGCCGGCGTTAGCTACGCGGAACAACCTGGCAGGAGGAGGAGTGGGCAGGGGCTTTGAGGCTGGGGGCCTCTCTCAGCTCGGCCGACACAACAGAGGGCCAGAGATGGGGCCACGTGAACCACAGAAGTTCATTTTCCCACAGTGCTGGAGGCTGCAAGCCCCAGAGCAGTGTCTGGCAGGGCGGGGTTCTGGGGAACCCCTCCTCCTGGCGGGTGCCTTCTCCCCACGTCCTCACGTGGTGGAGAGAGAGCTCTCGTGTCCCTTCCTCTTGTCAGAGCACTGGTCCTACCGAGTTAGGGCCCCACCCTCATGGCCTCAGTTAGCCTTCGGCACCTCCTCACAGGCCCGGTCTCCAGACACTGCCACCTGGGGCCCAGGGCGTCAACATAGGAACCTGGGGGGACACAAACATTTGGTCTGTACCAGGGTGTGAGGGGCATCTGCAGAACTGGAGCGTGCACGGAGCAAGGGGTGGGGGCTGCTGTGGTCCTCTGTCGTTGTGTAACCAACCAGCCCCAATGTTAGCGGTTTAAAACGGGAATCATCATTTATTGACTCAGGATTTCACAGTTTGGGCCCGGGCCTGGGGGACAGCTCCTCTCCACCCTTTGTGACATCAGCTGAGGCCTTGCTCCCAATGCCGGCAAGTTGGTGCTGGCTGACAGCTGGGAGCTGGCGAGGCTGGCGGCCTGGGGCCTTGGTCTTCCTGTGTGTGGCTACATGGGCTTTCTCTCGGCGTCCTGGCTGTTTCTAAGAGTGAGAGTGTTTCTGAGAGAGAGGTTGGGCCTGAACCCGGCAGGAGTGTCCTTCCTGCCATCAGAAAAGTCACAGTGTCGAGGTACAGCTCCTGGCCATTCACACCACAGACCTTGTCTTGGTGTTTTTTGAATAAAAATGCTATCTATGTAAGGTGCACGGCACGCTTTGGTTCACAGATGCATAGTGAAATGGTTGCTACAATACAGCTAATTAACCTGTGCCTCTCCTCACGGCATTGTCTTTTCTGGCGTGGTGGAAGCACCTGCAGTGTGTTCCTAGCGAATTTCCAGCATCTGAGACGCAAAGTTAACCGTAGTCGTCGTGCTCACATTACGTCCCCGGGCTGACTCACCCTCCTAACTGCAGTGTGAGCCCTTGACCCGGCACCCCCACCCCCCCGCGCCTGCCCCTGTTGACCACACAGGCCTCGTCTGCTCTCAGCCGTGTGCGATGGGAAACGCCCGCCTCTTATGTTGGCATCACCTCCTGGGCTACATATCTTCTTGTCCTTGAAGCGCACATTGCCCTGCTCTTCCCCGAAGCCAGCACCACCCCAAACAAGATGGGGCTGGAGCACGCCAAAGCTGGGAGAATCGGGGCCAGCCGTCGCAAACGTGGCACATCCCTCTGTGGCCAGGGCACGGGGCTCTCCACAGCTGGAGTTGCAGCCGAGTGTGTGCCTTTCTCTGGGGGGGGTCCCTGGCCTTGATCAGAGGCTCTATGGGGCTCTCAGCCAGAGAAGGGGTGCCGTGATCGTGACCACGGATCTGATCGCACTCCAGCTCTACCATGCGGCTGTGAGAGGAGGACGCCGTCTGTCCATCCTCGCCGAACCCACCTCCCAGAAGCCACGCTGCTTCACGTGTCTGCTCCCCACAGCCCGCTCAGCGGGAGTCCAGGAGGGCAGGCTCCAAATTCACTCACTCTTGTGTTTTCCTTTCTCAACTTTTTCTTGGGGAAAACTTCAGATATACACAAAAGTAGGCAAAATGGTATAATGGCCACCCTCCCCACGTGCCCAGCTTCTACATTGTCAGCTCTGAGCCACTCGTGTCATCTCTCCTGCCCTCCTCCCTCCCCCTTTCATCTTATTTCTCTCAATTTTTCTATGGACTGGCACACACACTGAAAAGCGCTTGTGCCCTAAGTGTGCGCAGGGCGAGCTTTCACACTGTGAGCTCACCTGGGGAAGATTCTGGTACCCACTTCTGATGTGTGTAGAGGGAAGTGTTCCCATACCACCAAGCCGTTCCCTGACCCCTGACAATTCCCTGACACTTCGCCTCGATTCTGACCCTCTCCGCGGGGCCAGCATCACGTTCCACGGGTCGAGGGCTCGGTCCCACCAGGCTGCCTCCACTTCAGACGCCAGTCGCCAGCCCAGGTTGTCACCTGTGCTACTGACCAGCAGGCTATAAATCAGAGGTTAGCACGAGCCCCACTGTGGGCTCGATTAATTTGCTAGAGTGGCTCACAGGACTCAGGAAACCAGTTTACTCACTAGATTACTGGTTTATCACATAAGATTTCAAGATGCGAATCAACAGGCAGATGAAGATACACACGGCGAGGTCCCTGACGAAGGAGCTTCTGTCCTCGTGCAGTTCGGGGCCCGGCAGGTGGCCCGTGGAAGCGTGCTAGCTCCCCCCTGGAAGTGCTCTGAACCTCTTTGGGGTTGGAGGTCTTTATGGAGGCTTCCTTAGAGAAGCAGGATTGATTAGCTCATTGGCCGTTGGTGATGGATTCGACCGCCGCCCCCTCTCCCCTCCCAGGAAATCAGGGGGTGGGAATGAAAGTTCCGACTGTCCGATGGAGGTGGGTTCCCCTGGCAGCCAGCCCTCACCTTTAGTGGCTTTAAAAGGTCACCTCATGAACATAGACCCAGTTGTGGTAGACGGGGCCGTGCAGCTCGTCTGTACAATTACTGAAAAGGCAATTTAACTCCCTTCTCATTTTGCTTTGTGTATATTCGATAGCTCTTTTCTTTGTGGTTACCGTGGAATTACACTTAACATCCTAAAGTCATAACACTCAAATGTCAATTGATGCCAGCGTCACTTCAGTAACATAGAGAAACTGGGACCCTATAGAGCTCTCACGCTGCCTGTTTCAGTTCTTAATGTCACAGAATTCCATCAATGGCATTGTGTGTCCAAAAACACAGACTAAGAATTGGGGTTTTAATCCTTTAGTCTCTTAATGCAGAAAACAAGAAGAGGAGGTACAAGCCAAAGTTAGAATAGTTCCAGCTTTTGTAGTCGTCTCCTACTTACTTGAGCAGAGACCTTCATTTCTGCCCGAGGCGTCGAGTGCCCGTCCGCGTCCTCTCCTTCCAGCCTGAAGGACTCCCTTCCTCGGAGGTGGGTCTGGTGGACAGCGCTCTCTGAGCCGTGCTTTTCTGGGAACGTCTTGGTTGCTCCCTCATTTTGGAAGGACTGCTCTCCAGATAGAGGCTCCTGGTCGGATTCTTTTCCTTCTGCACTTTGAGTACCTCAGCCCTTGCCCTCTGGCCTCCAGGGTTTCTGGTGAGGAATCTGCTCGTGGTCTCCCTGGGGAAGTAGGAGGAAAGCTCTCTTCCTCTCAGCTCTGTGAACGTTAATGATGCCCCTTCTCAGGTCTCATGCAACAGAACGTTTTCCTATAGGACTATAACAGCCCTTCAGGGGTACGATCATTTTGAAACTAATCAGAGTTTAAGGAAAAGGAGTTGTGTATTTTTTTTTTTTAAAGATTTTCTATTTTTTCCTTTTTCTCCCCAAAGCCCCCTGGTACATAGTTGTATATTCTTCATTGTGGGTCCTTCTAGTTGTGGCATGTGGGACGCTGCCTCAGCGTGGTTTGATGAGCAGTGCCATGTCCGCGCCCAGGACTGGAAGCAACGAAACACTGGGCCGCCTGCAGCGGAGCGCGCGCACTGAACCACTCGGCCACGGGGCCAGCCCCAGGAGTTGTGCGTTTTAAGTGTAGCTATTTTGAGGTCTTAAGAGCCAAGAGTTAGTAGAGATTTTTGAATTACAGATGCAAAGGCCACTGAAAAATCCTACAGATTTTAATTTCGAATACAGTAAATATCACTCTCTAATCTCCCACATTAATGAAACTCTCTTTGGGGTCCCTGTTTTTCAGAGTAAAGGGGTCTTGAGAG
Organism: Equus caballus; assembly: GCF_041296265.1. NCBI lineage: Eukaryota > Metazoa > Chordata > Mammalia > Perissodactyla > Equidae > Equus > Equus caballus. The sequence goes on along the minus strand of NC_091701.1, from coordinate 4,046,026 downwards.
CAAAAAGTGAGCCAACCGCTGTAGTTTAGCCCCAGCCATGCCTGGTCCCTTTCCTGCTCTGACCTCATAAGGAGCCCCTGTGATGGAATTTCCCAAAAGCCTGTATAAGCCTCTGCCCGGCCTAGGGCTTTGGTACTTACCCAGGAAGCTGCTCTGGTGACCTGAGGAATCTGCCACAGTTAGTTTGTTTTCTCCGTTTTTTTTTTTTTGCCCCCTGATTTTGTTCATTTTTTTTCAGTTTGCTGCTTTTTTGTTCTTTTCTTTTTGTTTTGTTAGTTTTCTTTGTTTTCCTTTTTTTATTTTTTTGGGTTTTGTTCTCCTTCTTATTTTTCCCCCTTTTAAATCTTTAATTTTTTTATTATTGATTTATTTTTATATTATATTTTTACATTATATTTTTATTATATTTATATTTTTTATATTTCAGTTTTTCCTTGTTATTTTCTCATTTTTAATTTTTGCTTGTTTTTGTTCTTCTTCGCGTTTTCTTTAAATTTTTTAGCTAGTATTGTTAGCATAGTTAGCATAGTTAGCATAGTTAGTATAGTTAGCAGTGTTGGCATAGTCAGTAGTTAGTATCTTTGGTAGCGTTCCTTTTCTTTATTAGCGTAGTTAGGAAGCATAGCTGGCCTCGTTACTTTAGTTAGCCCATATTAGCTAGCCTCCTATCGTTTTGTTTGTTCACATAGTAAGCGTAGTTAGCGTCGTTCGTTAGTGTTAGTTAGCGTAGACAGGAGCCAGCATGCTTCCTGGCCTGGCGGCCACCTCTGCTGGCAGGCAGCCCTGTCCGCGGGATTACCAGCTGCGAAGGACCCTTGGGGAGGGCTCCTTCGGCATTGTGAAGCTGGCCCTGCACGTCCCCAGCGGGACGGAGGTGGCCGTCAAGATCATACAGAAGAAGGAGCAGAGCGCCGCCACTGCCAAGAGACTCCTGTGCGAAACGCAGGGTCTGGCGCGATTACGTCACCCCCATATTTTGAGGCTGGTGGAGGTGATGGAAAGCAAGGAGACACTATTTATCATAAGTGAATACGTGCGCGGAGGCAACCTGCTGGACCACCTGATGGAGCACGGCCCCCTGACGGAGGAGGAGGCGCGAGGCTGGTTCCGGCAGCTCGTCTCTGCTCTCCAGTACTGCCACCGCCGGGGCGTCATACACCGGGACCTGAAGCCGGAGAACGTGCTCCTGGACCCGGCGGGGAGCGCGAAGCTGGCCGACTTCGGCTTCTGCAGCCTGGACCCCGGCGGGCCGCTGAGCACGTTCTGCGGCACCCCCGGCTACATGGCCCCGGAGGTCATGCGGCTGCAGCCCTACGCCGGCCCCCCGGCCGACGTCTGGAGCCTCGGCGTGCTGCTCCACGCCATGCTTGCCGGGTCCCTGCCATTCTGGGGGGAGGACTTCGACGCCATACAGCGCAGCACGCTCAGGGGGGCTTACTCGCCGCCCAGGCTGGTGTCGTGCCAGTGCGCCCAGCTGCTCAGAGGCCTGCTGACCCTCGACCCTGGGAAGAGGAAGACTTTGGAGGAGGTGATGGGGGACCCGTGGGTCAACTGGGGCCAGCCGAGGCTGAGGCCTTACAGGGAGCCGCCTGCTGACACGAGGACCGCCTGGGGGACCGACGAGATGCCCAAGGCCCAGCAGCCGCAGGGGGGTGGTCACGCCAGACCCCTGAGCTCCCTCCCCTCTAACAAGGCCCACAGCTGCCGTGCTTTGCAACACTGCAGGGCGTGGCGGAGGGCCTCGGAGCCCCGCGGCCGGCGCGCTGGCAGTGAGCCAGTTCTGCCTACCTGGCTCCGGGAGGCTGGCCGTCAGCGGCCCAGCGAGAAGCCGCAGTCAGGGCCGAAGGCCGCAGAGCCTGGCGGTGCTCTGCCCAGCCTGGACTCATGCCCCGCTGCCCCCAGCCCGGCCCCCCCAAGGGACCCCGGGGCGGTCCCCTCCTCCGACAGCGCCCGCACCACACGTGGGGCCCTGGAGGAAAGCTGCCAAGGAGACTCCCGGCAGGCGGGGCAGCCCCATGTGGTGACCCCGGCCTCGCCCTCTGGCCGCAGCCAGGGCCGAGGGGGCGCTGCCAGGAGGCTGTTCAAGGCACTCCGACGTCTGTGCTGCTGCCTGCCAATCAGGATAGGGTCTGGCAAGAGGAACAGGGTGTGGCCCCGGTGAGGTCCCAGCAGGTCCGGTCCCAACCCAAGGGTCGACCTGCCCCCTGCATTGTCCGCGCACAGCAAGCAAGTCGCAGAATCCGGAGCCGGCCCCGGGCGTGGGGCTTCGGCCAGAGGGAGACGCCTTCTGCTGTGAGTGGGGGCCGTGCAAGAAGGACACGCGTGTGTGCAAAGATGCGGGTGAGAGGCCTCGCTCCAGCGGCCAGGGGAGCTGTGCCAACCGCGGCGGCGCTCTCTGCAGAGATTCAACTCGGAAGGGACCTGGCCCCTCTGGGAGCCTCCAAAGCATCGCGTCCAAACACTCGGGGAACCTGGAGGACGGCCTGGAGGCACCTGGGGGACACGAGGAGAGGCCACCCTCACTGCAGCTCTGCCCCTTGGCCCCACCGGGGTGGAACCTCAGAGCCTGGACTGCTTTTCCCGGAGCACAGCTTCCCTCCCCATCCTCTCCGTCTCTTCTTCCACGTTGAGGGGCTGACGGTCGGGTCTCGGAAAGTCCTCGGTTTTCCAAGTCTTGTAATAAACTTGCTGCTGCAGAAAGCTGTGTCACAGATGCTCCGTTTTGCACCCTCCTTATGCAGAGCGGGGGCTGGGCGGGCTCCAGCCTGAGACGCGTGTAGGGATGTAGCACGAGGAGATGATCAGAACAACTAGGTGGAGAAGTGACTCAGAATTCTTGGGGTAACGCTCCTAGCAACTAATGCGGGTCTGAAGGGACAAGGCTGGGAGCCACAGTGGAGGGCAGAAAGGCAGCGACCGTGGCTAACACTAGCTGACGTTTCCAGAAGCAGCACGGGAAACTTCGAGCCTGTGGCTTTTATGACTACAAGCGAGAGGTCCCGATAGGGTAACCGAGTCCGTGAGCCACCCTTGGGGGGTCGGGGTGGCAGGGTGTGGGCCCCCGAGCGGACTCAGGTCACCTCCACGTGCAGGGGCCCTGGGCACTGGGACGATTTCTCCTTTTGATGACGGTGATGCGGAGCAGGCCCCTAAGAGCGCTGACGAGGTGTGGGCTGTTCGGACAGCTGCAGGTTCCAGGGGAGGTGACAGGAAGCCAGACATCCTGGGGCTCCAGAGGGAGGGTCAACCATCAGGGAGCTTCCGCAGGGGCTCCTCAGAAGCCTGAGGATGGCCAGGAGGCCGCTGGCTGCTGCTCGCGAGGCCGGTGGCACTGTGTGCAGTCTTTCCACGTGCTCACGAGACGGCTCGGGACGGTCCCAGCCCGAGAGTGGGCAGAGATTTCCCTGCGCCCACGGAGTGCAGGGCCAGGGCCAGGAAGAGGAGGGCTGTGGACATGCTGGGAGGCTTGTTGCTCCCCGTTCGGGTCCCCCGCTGTGGTTTTCCTTACGCCAAACAGCCCAGCGTGTGGTCCTCCGGCGCTGCTCTCCTGGCATCTGTCCAGGGCCCCCCTTCCCTTCAGGGCCAGTCCCACTGCCTCGGTGGGCTTTCGGGACCCTCTGTGACCTGCTCCCGGCAGCCCTTTGCACTCCCACCTCCTCCCTGGGCTTTACTCACACTGACTGGTTCGGTTTTCCACAAATCCTCTGCCCGTGAGGCTCCCCCTCGGTGAACCCCACATGCTGGGCGCTTGGCCAGACTCACGGACTCCCCGAGGGGAATGAGGCGTGGATCCCGCTGGAAGAGCACAGCCCAGCTGGGAAGAGAAGGCGGGGACCCAACAGGAGGACAGTCCCCTGTGCCGGGGACAGAGGCAGGACGTGCCCAGCTCAGCACACGCTCACCCCCTGCTGGCAGTCTAAAGGGAGGTGGCACCTAGTGGGGAGGGCTGCAGGCTCTGACCGCAGCAATCGGAGGAGGCGTCCCAGACAGAAGGAGGCTGCGGTGGTGGGCACGTACAAGACAGAGGCAGGCGCGAGGCTTGGGGGGACGTGGACCAGCACCCCTTGTTTCTGGGACCACTTCCGCTGGGTGCATTGTGCTCTGCGTCTCCGAACTTCGATATCCCCCAGCTCAGGCCTGGAGAGCAGTCAGCTGCGATGACGGAACGCTCTGCTGATGAGGCTTTCTCCGTCTCTTCTGTGAGCTTGGGCGCTGGCTGGCTGGCCGGCGGCTGCCTCTGAGCTGCCTCGTTAGGCTAAGCTCAGTTCCACAGCAAGGGCCCTGGGTCAGTTTCTAAGGAGCAGGGGAGCAGGAGCAGGGAGCGACGTGCTCGGCCTCCGCTGGAGGAGATGCTTCTGGCTTCAGGTGCACAGTGGGCTCTGCGGGGAGAGACCGTGAGTCGGTGTGGGGCCCCACCAGGGATTTGCCAGCGCAGCTAATGAACGCCCCCGCTGGCCCGGCATCTTCAGCTGACTCCTGAATTATGAATTACTTAATGCAACTGGTCTGATGGACCATTTTTCACAAAACAGGAACTCAGGGTGTGGAGTGGTGGGGTGGTGGGAGGAAACATTAACAAGGGTGTGGCAGACAGTTCCGGGTGGCTCCCAATGGCATCGTCCACCTCCCAGAGCAACTGAACCCCTGACTCCTGGCTGGGAATGTGGCCACCCAGGACACAGAGTTCCCAGCCTCCTCGGCAGCGGGCTGGGCATGGAACCCAGCGCTCCCTCAGGACGGGAAGGGAAGTGACTTGTGCAGCTTCCTGATATTTCCCAGGAGAGAGAAGGAGGCTCTTCTATCTGCATCTCCCTCTGTCCCATTGCCTGGAGCACGAGCTCTGAGGCTGGAGCTCTGTCCTGACCACACGGACGAGGGCGGCTCCTCTGGGATGACAGGGCAACGGGGACAGGAGCCTCCCGGGCAGCCCTGCCAGACCAGCGCCAACCGTGTGCCTCCAGACTGAGCGTGGGAGAGGGGCCAGCTCTGTGCGCCAATCTGCCGTGGGCCTTTGTTCCAGCAGCTGGACCCTGTCCTGACCAGGATGGCCATCTTGGAGGCGACTTTCTGGGGGGCTTCCTCGGGTCAGGCCGCTCCCCGGGCCACAGCTGCCTGCAGTGTTCAGCCCTCCTTTCCGTGGGGTGACAGCCAAGCTCAGCTCCAACCCACTCCCCCCTCGTGGCGCTGCCCTGGAAATCGAATGCGTGAAGGTCGATGCCCCCAGGAAACAAATCTGGCGCTGGTGCCCCCCAGGGCGTCCCCTTGTTCTGTCCTCCCACACTGCGCACCCCCACTCTCTCCCAAAGACACCCCTTGTTCTGAAACAGGCCGGGCTGAAACTGTCTCTCCCTGCTGATGTCCGCAGTTTCTTGTCACCTGACTCAGGGAGCAGCGCTCTAATTGGATTATTGCTGGAAAGTTGAGTTAGGAACTGAGGGCTGTCAGCTAAAGTGACAAGATTAAAAGCTGAATCCGAAAAAGCCACCAAACTCCAGGCTCAGTGGGCAGGCAGAGCCTGGGACTCGGTCAAGCCCTGGCCCCGAGCCCGCCGCCTGGGGAGACAGACGTTCGGGACGTCCCGGGGCTCTGGTCTTGTCCGTGTAACGCCTGATGTGCCCTCCACTCTTCTGGAGCCTCCCGTTTGATGGGGAAAGGAACTCCAGTGTGTATTCCAGGTTCACCTTGTCGAAGATGCTGTGACAGGGCGCACACTTCCTTTGCTCTTCCTCTGTTCAGGCTAAGCGTCTGCAAAGGGTCTGGGAGGGCAGGTTTCACACAGAATGTGACAAGCGAACATGTGCGGTTCAGTAAGGCCAGCGGACCCGGAGACGATGCCATTGAGAAGATAGTTGATTACTTGCAGTTCTCCGAGGCGGAGCTCGCAGGGCCACGCAGGGCCACCCGGGAAGCCCCGGGGGTCAGGAGGCGAGACAGCAGGGCACCGCGGGCAGGAGTCTGTCCTGTGGGTTCTGCGGGGAGGAACAGCGAGGCAGGGTGAGCAGGCTCAGACGGGCTGGTCTGAATAACTCACAGGCTCCGGGGCAGGGGGCTGTCCCGCCTGTCCGGTGCCTGCCCTGGGGGACAAGGGCAGGGGGCCCGTGGCCCTGAGTGTGAGAGTCCAAGAGAGGAGGTGCTTGGGGTGTGGATGGCCCCTGGATGGGTCGGTTTGTATTTGGAATGTGGGCCCACGAAGGAGGGCTCTTCCTGGGGTGGGGGTGCGACAAGGGAGGCAGGAGGCTGAGCCGAAGGGACTTGGGACAAGGCGTGTCCCCTATGCGCACGCGGGCCAGAGGTTAAAGCCTCAGGTTTCCAGAAGCTACAAACATGGCCCAGACAAGGCTCAGCTCCGACGTCACCTCCTCAGAGGAGCCTTCCCTGCTTCCTGTGTCCACAGTGACGGCCTCCCGCCCCGGTCTCCCTTGCGTCGGCCCTTTCATTCCCCTCACTGCGTTCAGAGACAGGCCCCCCCGCTCAGCACCCGCTCAGTGGGAGACGGGCAGGAGGTCAGGGCGCCCGTTCATTTCTTCACTCACTCGCTCGTTCTTTCCTCATGGATTTGGTTCCTGCCGGGTGCCAGGCCCTGGCTGGATGATGCCTTGTCCTTGGAGACCCTGCTCAGATTTCACCGCCTCCATGAAGCCCTTCTCAAACCACATCCCCTCCTGCAGCCCCCTCTGGCCTCACCTGGGCCCCCAGAGCTGTGCTCACTGTCTGATGGCCTCTCCAGCCTGGGAGCGCTGGGAGGGCTCTGGGACAGATACAGAAAGGGGCTCAGAAACGTGTGACGATGGCTACACCCTGACTAGACGGAAGGATTGCCCACAGGCGCACGGGGGTCCAGGTCACCCCCTCCCGTCTTCCTCCGGGAACAGGGCCCCTTCCTCACCAGGAACAGAGGGACCTTCTCTCATCCTGTGCTCATTTAGACCGTTAGCAGTCTGGATTCTTTTCTCAATTTTAATTCTTTTTAAACTTTGAGGACATGTCATGAGGGTATCCCTCGGTAATGAGAAACCTAATTATCACTTCAAGGGAGGGAACCCACCTGTTGTGTCTGAGCCAAGACCGGACAATGTGGAAAGAGCAGGATGCTGAGGAGGAGCCGGCTCAGGGGCTGGGCCTCGGGGCAGCCGGAGGAGGGCAGACAGAGAGATGGATGGAGGCACAGCTGCCGGGGCGGGGGTCAAGCCGGGAGGAGGGGGAGTCCAGGGGCCTCCACAGGTGAGGGCGGTGGCTTCCAGAGGCCCCTCTGTCACGTACAAGCCGTGTTTCTCAGGCCGCCGCACCTCCAGGCCTTAGCATGAGCTGGTCCTCCAGCAGGAGCGCCTTTCCTCTGCTCTCCAGACAGCAGTGCCCTCACCCTGCGAGACTCTGCCCTTCTGGCATCTGTTCCCCAGCCTGCCCGGCCAGTACCCCGCCCCCACCATGACACACGCAGCCCGCTCTGTGCTTAGGTCACCTGGTTGTCATCGCCTGAGGCTGGAATGTCTGCTTGTGTGAGAGACCGGCAGACCTGGCTTCTAGCTTTCTAAGTCTGTGTGACCTTGGACGGGTCCCTGGTCCCTTTGGAGGCTCAGTTTCTCTCTATAAGTGGGTCTGGCAGTGGTACCTCATGGGGGCGCTGTGCTCTCTGAGCTGCTGGAGATGGAGTGTTGGATGGGTGCCTGTTGCTGGTGCCCTTGGTGCTGACCCCGGGGCCGTGGCCCCCGCGTGCCCAGGGTTTGCGGGATCCCTGGCTGCAGTGATGCACGAGGGAGTGGGAGACGGGCAGGAGGTCAGGGTGCAGCTTTGGAGTCAGAAGACACAGCATTCCTCGGGGACACTTCCTTGAGCCCCTGGTCCCGGGCCTCGCCCACCCACCTCGTCTCAGCTGCCTTCGGGGCACTCAGTGAACCCCTGCTCTGAGGCTGCATTCCCAGTGCGTCTAACCCAGGCCGGACACTGCTGTCCTCACGTCTCGGGTGAAGAAGTGAAGCTCCATGGGGCTAACGGGAGGACCGCAAACTCAGATGCCTCCAGGGGTCAGGTCCAGAGAGGTGGGTGAGGCCCTGGGCCAGAGGCAAGCTGAGGGAGTGGCGGGGACTGTGGTGAGCTGGGAACACATGCTCCATCCAGAGAGCGGCTCCAGCTCAGCTCCAGAAGAGCGTCTCCGAGAGGGACTGTCGCAGGTGGCCAGCCGTTCCCATTTCATACCAACAAAAAGCTTGACACCTGGCGTTCGCTCTGTAGTCTTCCAGGTTTTCAGTATTAGAATGAGCTTTGAAAATCTACCTTTGCCCTGGCGCCCTGAGTTGAGATGCCCCCTTGCTTCCGGCTTGAACCCTGACTGTGCAGATATGATGGCTGGAATGGAGGCAGCCACACTGCAGTCATGAGGGAGTGACACTAACATTCTGTTAATGGTGGGATAGAGAGGGGGTGGCTTCTGGGTCACCGATGACATTGTCGGGCCACCAGACCACATCTGGACTTCCCGTCTCTCACATCGTTTTTAAACATTACACGTTAGATGTCTTTGTGGTTTAAGCCACTCTTAATAGAGTTTTCCATTATTTGAGCCAAACTCATATCTCACTGGAAGCCTGCAAGTCTCAGCTAAAACTTCTCTGTACTTAAGTAGTTCCCCAGCAGACGTGGGCCTCTGCCCCGACGCCACCCTTCACCCCTGGAAACGGCCCGTGAGCTGCGGTTCTGTCTGCCTGGCTGGCTCGTCCGCGCTTGGGCTGTGAACAGCTCTGGGCCGGCCGCTGTCCTTGCTTCTCTGCACACAGCGGGCCCTCAGACACCGCAGGGTGCTGGACCCCCAGCACGGCCAGAAGCCCCCAGCCAGCACGAAGCCTTTGGGGTCCCTTTGGCCCGAGCCCTGTGTCCGCCCCTCGGGGCCTCAACAGCCTCCTCAGCTGGTGCGAGGTCCCTGGTGGGCAGCTCTCGCCTCAGGGCCCTTGGGGGCTGAGCTTGGTGCACCGTCCGCCCGGGCCCTCCTGTGGCGGCCTCTGGAGGCCACGAGGCAAAGAAAGCAGGACCCGAGCTGCGTTCCAGGGTGACGCGGAAAGGGCAGCGAGGGACCCATCGCATTCCAGAAGGAGCGAGGTGCCCTGCGTATTCTGGAAAGACCTCCTCTGTGCAAGTGGGGAACAGGGTCCCGCAAGGCCCGAAGGAAGGAAGGGGTGTCCGGAGGGCCGGCGGGCGGCACAGGCTGTGGCCTCCCCTGTACAGGCTCCAGACACTGGGCCTGGTGGCCGCCTGAGCGTGACTCCCCCAAGCAAAGCAAGACAAAGCCGGGAGGGGAGCCGGGCGGGGCCGGGCCAAGAGCCGGCCCGCTGTGTGCACAAGCCCCCCGGGCGCCTCTGGGCAGCCCGTGCGGCCACCACGGCTCAGGCGCTCCCAGCACACGTGCCACTGGCGCCAGAGCCCCCGGCACGCGGGCAAGCCACCTCGGCCAGCTCCCCAGAGAGCAGCAGCAGCGTCTGGGCCAGCTGCCTGGTCCACACGTCCTTGCTATGGCCACTTGCCTCCCTTCTCTGAGCCTCAGTCTTGTCCTCCAAAACGAGGATTAACTTGGGTAACAGTCCATAGCAGGCCCCCAACAGATATGGCTTGAGTCCAGTTGGGCCGCAGGTTAGACTGGAGCCTTGCAGTGTTATCTGGAAGTTCTTCCTTGAAGCTAGCCTAAATCCTCCATGTTGTAGCCATGCCAGAGTGCTCCATTTGCCAGCTGAAAGGAACAGTCAGAAGCTTTATTCTTTTCCTTTTGTGTTGTGAGGAAGATTGGCCCTGAGCTAACATCTGTGCCAATTTTCCGCTATTTTCTGGGCGGGACACCTGCCACAGCATGGGCTGATGAGCGATGTGAGTGTCTGCACCTGGGGCCCAAACCTGCAAACCTGGGGCCGCTGAAGAGGAGTGCAGGAGCTTAACCAGTATGCCGCCGACCCGGCCCCAGGATTCTTTTGATAGCCTGTGACAGAAACCCAAGGGGCTTGAACTAGCAAACGAACAAAGCAGGAGACAATGATTTCTGTAACTAGGCCGTCTAAAGGCAGAGAGCTTCAGGTGAGGCTGTACCTGGGTGCTCGACGCCATCAGCAGGGATCGGCCCTCCCAGCCTCTTGGCTTGGCTGCCTGCCCTGTGTGCTGCTGTCCTGCTCAGGGGAGCTCTCCACCGTCACTCCCTGGCTGGCCTCATCACCCCTCAGCAGCCCAACAGAGAAAGAACTTCTCTTCCCCAGGATTCCAGCCCTAACTGCTTCCCGCTTCCCAGGTGGGAGATGGGGTGCCTGGCCGGGCCAAGGTGGGACCGGCTCTGAGTTCACATCAGCCCCGCCGTCGGTTCCCCTTCAGAGAACCCAGCAGAGATGGGCTAAAACTCAAGGCCCACATCCCCAGGGCCCTGGGTCCTTAGTGACACTCATAGGTAAAGGCTTGTTTCTGTGACCTGTGACCCCTTGAGCTCTAGAGCCAAATGGAATTAGCAAATTGTTCAAGTCCAGATGGGCTCCCGCTGGGCTCCCACTAAAGTCATGCTGATCCCAGGACCTTGAAGTCCTTTTACAGAGAAACTAGCGTCCAGACAATATCCAGAAACCGAGGCTGCCCAGGCCCAGCTCCTCGGCTCCCTGACGTCAGAGTGCACCTTCCCCCGTGGAGACAAACAGCCGAGGACGCTCATCTGAGAAACCCTCTGTCTCCTCGGCTGGAAGCAGCCCCAGACGCAGGCCCATGGGAAAACGCTGACCAGGAAGGCCACGGCACCCTCCCCTACCTAAAGCCCCAAATCAAAAGCTCCACCCGTTTCTTAACGGGGAGCTAGCAATTTGGGGGCCCCTGGCCCTTGCTTTGCTGCCCCTGACTGGTGAAGGAAAGCTTTCCTTTTCCCCCAAGACTCTGTTCTTGTTATTTGAACGGGCATCGGGATCAGAGACCAAACATTCAGTAAGCAAGGGTGCAGCCGCCACGCTCCTCTGCACCCGTTCTCCTGGGGAGCCTGCTCCGTGGGCTGCCCACACCCGGTGGTGTGCTCCTCACCAGGGACTCAGGGCCGCGCTGCTCCCCTCCCGCCTCCTTTCCGAGCCCCACTTCGCTCGTCTGAAAGAGGAGCAGGAGTTCCTGTGGAAAGGCAGGATTTGGGGTCCGCTCCCAGCTTCACGGCCTGCTTGTGCTGTCCCATTAGAAACATTTATTCAGTCACAAATGGCCCTGAGCACCTACTGTGTGCTCCTCTGAGTTTTCAGCGCTGGGAGTTGTCCCGGGCAGGGGGCATCGCCCAGGAGCCTTCCAAAGGAAATGGGTTCTGTCCAAAAGCTCACTTCCAGGCCCTCTCTGCCCCTCGCTGTGTGTCCTGAGGGAATTCCTCCCCGTCTCTGGGCTTCTGCTTTCTCATCTGCAAAGCCAGGCTCTGGGGAAAAGGAGGTCCTGGACCCCCTCAGCTCTGACACAGTGGGGCTTGGTCTCAGAGCGTGTCTCCAGCTGCGAGTCAGCCCGTGAGCATCTCGGACAGTGACCATGATGCTCCAGAGGCGGGCTGGGCTGAGAGGAGGCCACAGTCACACAGTTGCACATTTGAGTCCTTCCCCTTCGGGCCGTTAAGGGCACCCAGGGCAGAGGAGGACCCTGGGCTCTGAGCTCCTGTGAGCTGCCCAATGCTGCTGCTGCGACAGAAAATCTCTCCTGGCGTGTTGGTGACTCCCAAACCCGCCCACCACGGATGGTGAAATTGTGGACTCCGAAAGGGAAGCACAGAGAGGCCACACGGCGGGAGGAGAGGATGAGGCAGAGGTCCCTCGGAACCGTCCATGTCGCCTGCCTCTCCTTCCCTCCTCCTTCCCGCCCACCCCTCCCTTCTCTGTCTCAGCTGAAATTGGTCCGCACCCTGGAGGAGTGGAGACCCTGAGGCGCTGGTGGGGGAGGAGGGGTCCCTCGGAGTATGCCCAGTGGGGACCACTTCCTTTTTCTTCTGGTTGAGCCTACCTTCTCTTCATTCTTTGAACAGCTGGGGACATGAGTGAATCCCCCTGGTGGCTCTGTCACTCATTCGTCAGTTCACTCAGCACTCCTCGCCTTATTAAGCCGTGGGTTCCCTCCTTTATTCAGCTCATGCTCTTCTTTTGAACAAGATGGGAGATTTATTGGGAGAACACAGGGAGCCCCAGAACAAACAGAGAATAGGCTCACCGGTCTTCCCCAAAGAGCAGAGCCCGCGGCTGGTGAGACAGGAGAAGCCAAGCCTGCTCCCTTCCTTCCCCACCCTGGGGCCACATAGCCACCCAGGCCCCTCAGTCAATCCTCCTATCTTTTAAACCTGTTGGTGTCTCCCCACTTCCACTGCCATCACCCTCGTCTAAAGGACTGTCCTGTTTTGCGCTTGGAAAATTGAAAGGCCCTCCCAATTTTTCTCCCAATTTATTATCACTCTTGCCCGTTTCCAGTCTGTTGTCCTCCTCGCTGTGGCCAGCGTGACTTGCTGCAAATGGAGAATTTATTCAGTGGTTGTCCTTGCTTCTGGGATAGTCTGCAGAATCGTAGCGTGGTGTGGAACTGGATGATGGCTCTCCCACGCTCAGGGCCCTTGTGGTGGCTCCTCCCTCCCTGGAGGATTTGGCGGCCCTGCCCCTTGTTGCTCTCGGGCAGGGCACAGGGGCTGAGCAGCTGCAAGAACCGGCGTGGGCTTGACAACTTCTCCTCCTTCTGAGGCCACGGTGGCATTCCCGACCCAGCCTGCCCTGGCGGCCTGAGTCCAGAGGGAAGGTGCCATGCAGCAGAGCCACGTGGTGCACACATCGTGTGAGAGATGCACAGACTGATAGTAGGCCCCTGAGATCGAGATCTCATTTGTTATTAACCATAACCCAGCTGCTCCTCACTGGTGCGCGTGGTCCACGTGACCTCGCTCATTGCCCCATCTCTGCTGGAGCCATCAGTGCTCACACAAGCCTGTCCTCACTGATGCGCGTGGCCCACGAGCCCTCGCTCACTGCCCCTTCTCTCTGCTGGAGCCTTCAGTAGTTACACAACGTGCTCCTTCCCACCTGAGGACGTGGTCTGTTATTCTCTTTTGAAAGAATGAGAGGCACGTGTTTTCCAAGCACCCCAGGGGCTCAGGCCACCGCCGGGACAATCCCCGTGTTTTGCAGCTGTAGGAAATAGCTTTTACAGAAAGGGACTCACCCAAGGCCACGTGGAGAGTAGCGGCAGAGGTGGATCACAGCCCAGGTCTTCGGACCACTGGCCAGGAAGCCTTGGTCCACAGCACATCATAACGATTCGAATAATGGCTAACGGACGTCTCTGCATTCCAGACAGTTTGTACGTATTAACTCATTAGCTTCCACAACGACCTAGAGTGAAGGTACATTTTACATAGGAGGAAATGGAGGCACAGAGAGGTTAAGCACCTTGTCCCAAGTCACACAGCTGGTAAGTGGCAGAGCTAGGATTCAAACCCTGGCATTCTGGCCTGCTCCTGGGGGCTCACAGGTGGTGGGGGGAACGTGTCACATGCAGACAGACTGAGCCTGCCCAGGGCTCAGGTGGTGAGAAGGGGAGGTCAGGGAAAGCCTCACTGAGGAGATGACGTTTGATCAAAGATCTGGAGGAGGCGAGGGAGCCGTGTGGACATCAAGAGTGTTCTAAGAGGAAGGACCAGCAAGAGCAAGGGCAGGAATGGTCTTGGTGTGTGAGAGAAGATGGGGAGGCCGGTCGGCTGGAGTGGGATGGGCAGGAGGGAGCGGGGTGGCAGGAAATGAGGTCGGCTCGTCATCAGGGCCTGGCAGGGCCGGGCTTTGCCTGGAGGGTGGCCACGGAGGGTGTGGAGCAGAGGAGGATGTGAGCTGACGTGGTCAGGCTGTGGTGTGTGGAGAGCAGACTGGAGGTGCAGGCGCAGCAAGGGTCCACAGCCATTAGAGGGAGGGCTGGTGTGGTTTGGCCCAGGTTGGGGCGGGGGGCATGCGGAAGGAGCAGATTCTGGGCGGTTCTGCAGGTGGAGCCACCAGGATGGGCTGAGGGATGAGATGTGGGTGGAGAGACGGGGGGACAGGCACCTAGACACCTTGGGCCAGGCGAGTTTGTGACATCTACAGGCAGCTGGGCAGATGAGCCAGAAGGCAGGTGGACCTGCCAGGCTCGGGTCTGGGAGGGAGCTGGTCTGATTACGTGCGCTTGGTTTCCAGCCCCTGTTGATTCTTGTTGGAGGTGGAAACCCTTCTTTTGAAACAGGAGCAGAACCTTCTGGAGTTGGGCTGAGGCGAGGTGGCCGCTGGTGAGCCCTGCCTGTCCAGGCCTCTGAGATTGTCCTCAGAGCCCTCAGGGATGCTCCGAGGGCCGTGCTGAGCCCAGAGGAGGGCCTGAGCACCACCCTTCCTGGAGTTTGCCTTCCTCTGGGGGCAGGAGGGCCCTGGCATCCCGCTGCAGAGGCTGCTGGGGGCTGGTCCCCAGGAGTGACCTGGGAGTGGAGCAGCCCCTGCCTCATGCGGTGCTGGCCCAAGGGAGGAAGGGCTACCGGCACCAGAGGCTGGAGGGCCCTGGGAGCCCCGAGGCTGGCCTCTGTCCAGGGTGGGGACCCTGTGGGCCGGGAGGACCAGCGGCTCAGCCAGGTCTTGAGAGGGACATGGGACACAGAGCCAGGGGCTCTGCCCTCTTCCTGACCTGCAGCTCTTGGCCAAGGGATATTAAAGGTCCCCAGCTGGTTGCCTGGCCGAAGGGAGTGTCGCATGTCCTTTCAAGGTGACAGGCTGATGCAGGACCGAGAGGGAAAGGGAATCCCAAAGTGCTTGGAAGTTTCCCAAAGTTTGTCAGCACTAGGCAGTTCCTTCCATGTTCATCTCAGGAGGAAAAATCTCAAAATGACAGCAACTTGGCTTAAAGGGGCCTTTCAAGGAAACCCTTTGAGGTTTTTCCTGCCTCCTGAAGATGATGAGACTGTGAGGGTCCCTGGGCGGCCTCGGCCTGCAGTGCAGGGACGGTCCTACATGGTCTTGGGGTCAGAGAGAGCCGCCCTGAGAGCCGGGCAGGAGTCACTCCCGGGGCACAGATGGGGACAGTGAGCCCGGGATGCTGAGGATCTTCCCAGACACACGCCAGGAGGCAGCGAGCACACCGGCCCGCTGGACACGACGGCCCAGAGCCGCTACACAGGGACCCGGGGACACTGCGACCAGCAGGGTGACCTCGGGGGGTCGCTTTGCCTGTCTGCACAAACAGGACAGTGGCGGTCCCCACCACGCAGACTTATCGCGCCAGGACAGAATGAAGTCATCGACACCAAGGGCTCAGAACGGGCCTGGCCCCTCACCCGCTCTCAGTGAGTGCTCATCAGTAGCATGTCTGTTCTTGTCATCCTGCTCTGCTGTGCACTCCCGGCTAGAGGGCTGGGTCACTGCGGGGGAGCCCCGTGTCCATTCCTGTCGCTCCTCTGCTCCGGCTCCCACCGTGGCTCCCTGTGGCCTGGACGTTCTTTGTCAGTGCTCTCTGTTGAAGTCCCACACACGCCATCACGTTCTCCCCTCTGTCCTCACTCCACAGCCCTCTATGGAAACAGACCCACTGTGTGTTGGCCCTGCTCCAGCACCTCCTGGCCGTGGCCGCAGCTGCTCCCCAGGCCCCACCCTCCCCAGTGAACTTCAGCCTGGAGGCTGAGGCGCTGCTGGCCTCTGAGGCTCAGCTGGGAAGGAGGGAAGAAGAAAGTGTCAAACATTTCCCTCCAAAATGTCATTTGGACAGGAAGCATGTGTCCCGTCCCTCGTCCCGGCTTCTATACGCTGTGTCCTGCACACAGCGGCACTTCTCCGTGCCTGCAGTCGTGTGGGTGGGGCCTGCGTAGCCCACCCCAGGTTCTGGAGGAGGGGAGACACGTTTTGTGCTGTCATCCAGGCAGTTGTTGCCCTCAGGCCTCCTCCCAGGAGCCTCTCCGGTTGCCTCCCTGACGCTGCGGCCTGGGTCTCCTGACCCCCGCTTTGTCCCCTCCAGGAGCCTCGCACACACCAAGCCCTGAGCAAGCGGCTCTCTGCTGAACTCTGCTGACATCCGTCCCGGGACCAGGCAGCGGGCTGAGCTGTGTGGGTGCTTCCTGTGGAAGGACAAGCACCGACTAACAGAAGTGCATGCGTCCTGGGGCTGTGTCACCTGCAGGACACTCCTCACTCTGCTGACCGCACTGCCCCCCAGGAGGAGTTTCTGGACTTGCCTTAACAGAGAGGGACAGTCAGATCTCAGGGTCCTGGCGTCTCCTGATGGCTGAAGGGCCTTGGAGACAGGCCAGTCCCTTATTTGCGCTGCACGCCCTCTCCACCAGCCCAGACTCCAGGGACAGGAGCTCTGTCATTTGGGCTCCGCCGTTCCGTCCTGAGAAACCCGCAGTTCTTCAGCGGTTGTGGTGGAGAGCCATACTCCGCCCTCCCCGGGGCCCTGACTGCCCCTGCTCCCTGCCCCTTCCCCTCCTGGCTGGCTGTCTCCCTGCACACACTCTGGTTTCCCTCCCCCTGAGACCTGACCCCTTTCATTTTTTGGGCAGGTGGGAAAATTTGCTCCAGGCTGGGCTCATTGTGGAGGCTGAGAAATGCCTCAGGGGAATGAAGGCTCCAGGATTCCGGATCTCACGGATAGGGGAGTCCCCACGGCCACCCCTGGTGCCCCCGGGAGGGGAGAGGCTGGGCAGTTCCCAGCAGGTGAGCCGCCTGATGCTGGAGCATGGACTCGCCCCGACTCAGCACCACCGAGGACTCACACCGTGCAGGATCCACGGAACCTTTGGGATGCGTGATTATCATCCTAAGCTCATCCTCCCTTTCTGAAAATCCTCTGTCCAAGAGTTCGTAACTGTCACCAAGGGCACAGCAGAAGCATGTAAACAGGGCGGGCGGCTCCGGTGGGACCGTGTCTATGTTTCTGGAGGACGCTCGCTGCCTTCTGCCCGATCCAGGGCGCATTGACTGTTGTGCCACGAACATCTTTGACGAGGGAACATTTACGGAAGGAACCTTCTGGGCCTCTTCGCCCTGGAGCGGGTAGCCGCACTGCCCGTGTCATGACACGCGCTGGCCCCAGTGCCTACTGCCTCCATGGTGGCCGTCCCAGCTGGTGGGGCAGGTGGCTTGGTCGTGTGACATGGAGCGTCCTTCCTCGCTGGGCCTGCTGCAGAGGGCTCCCGGAGCCCCTCCTGTGGGGACACGAAGCTCTCTGGGGAAGCCTTTCAGCAAAGGCAGGTGATGCCGTCTGCACTCAGTGCACGCGAGTCTCATCGTGACGCGAAAGGAGGGAAGAGGGCAGCCACTCACTCGGTCATCTGCCTCTTCATTCAACAACACGCACTCTGAGCAGCCCTGACGCCTTGGGTTCCAGTTCAGTGCTGTCACCGCTTCCGAGGCCCGGGTTCATTTCCCGGTCCCAGAACCACACCAGCCGTCTGTCAGGAGCCACGCTGTGGCTGTGGCTCACACAGAACTGGAAGGACTTATGAGTACAGTGTACTACCATGCACTGGGGCTTTGGCAGGAAAGGAAAAAGGAAGATTGGAGAGACGTTAGCCCAGGGAGAATCTTTGGGGCTGTGGGGGACTTGAAGTGGCCGCCCCAAGATACGTCTCTTTGGCATGAGGGTTATTTTGGGCTGGCTCCTTTCAGACCCTGCAGACGTTGGAGAAGCTCTGAACACGAGAACTCACCCTTCGTAAGAGGCACTGATGTTTGTGAGGGCGATCCCCATCTGCAGAGGGTCTTCCTCTGTACCAGGAAGAGGGGGACGACCTTCTCTCTCTAGAAACTCCTGTCAGTGTGGAGGGCAAGCACTCACATCTGCATGACAGCCTTTCTCTTGTTCACTTGCCTTTCTGCTGACCTCCCATAGCCGCCTCCCCACGCCAAAGCCTCCTTTGTAGCTGACACTGGCATTCAAGGTGAGAGCTTCCGCCATTTTGGCGAGTGGCTCAGTTTTCCTGGGTCTCTGCCATGTGCGCTTGTTACAAAGCTTTGTCTGGTTTCCTCCTGTTATTTTGTCCCATGAGAATTTAGTACGTTGTCCAGTCAGAAGGACCCAGAGTGGGTAGAGGAAACGTCTTCCTCTCCTACACCTGCAAAAAGAAAAAGACGAGTTCCCCACTGTCTCGTGTCAAGCCCAGACACGGAGATGTGCTTATCGTTCACTTACACCTGTCTTATTCCAAAATGCCCTGTTCCTGTTCCTTCTCTGGTGTTTTCTGTTCCCGTTATGCACAGAGGTAGCTCGAGCCCAGAGTGGGTAGGATTTGTCTGACGGCACACAGCAGGGAGGGGAAGTGGGTGCAGAACTCCTTTCCCAAGCCAGGTGTGTGTGTCTGCACCCGGCCCCGGCCCTGGAGTGTGGACCTGCCCAGCCCAGGCCTCCCGGGACACGTGCAGCGACGGGTCAGTTGACTCGGGGAGGCAGGAGGCAGCATCGTCCTTGGAGGCCTTGGGATGTGCTTGGGAGGCGTCTGCTGTCGTCTGGAATCGTGCGGCCCACTCTGAGCTCAGACAACAAACGCCTGTGTCCTTCCTGGTTCCCTACCGCCTTCCACTGGTGCTCATCCTGGGGGCCTCACCTCCTGCCCTGCCACACTCCCCACTCCTCCCTACTGCCTCCCAGGGTCCAGGCCTGTGGGACCCCTGCCCTCCCCCGGCACCCCCCTCCCTGTCCCTTCACACGTCCTGTCGCCTTAGCCTGGTCCAGCCTTCCCACTGGAGGAATGCAGAATTCACTGAACAAGTGTTTATTCTGAGTCTCCTGGGCACCTGATTCCCCACTGGGCTTCGGGAGTACAGTGGCACAGGCTGAAGTTCATGAAGGGTTCATGAAGGAGGAGCACACGCTATGCAGGCCAAGGAAGAGGTGAGAATCAGGGAGGACCCGCCTGTGCAAAGGCCCTGAGGTGGCCAGGTGAAGCAGGGAAGATGTCCGTGTGAGTTCAGGATGGGGATAGTGGTCATCCTGCCCATTAACCTAGGACCAAACCCTGTCCTTTTCCACCCCAACCTACTTCCCGGGCTGACTTCGTAGTCAGAGGGCTGAAGTCTGAATCCGGGTCTGTCACTGCTTGTAGCTGTGTGACCTGGGCCAGTGGCTTCCCCTCGTGAAGCCTCAGTTCTCTCCTCTGTGCAAATAACAGGGCCACCTCGCTAGGCGTTGGAAAAGTCTAGACGAACATGGGTAATGCATGTGACACGCTCCCACGCTCAGTGCTCCATGTGCGCTGCCATTTTCTATTGTTACGACTGTTACGACTCCTTTTGTTGGAAGCTGATAAGACTTGTGGAGGCAGTGTAGGCTGGTGGGCAAAGTCACAGGCTTTGCCGTTAAACTTGGGAGTCAAGGAAGTGCTAGCTCCTCCACTTGCCTGCTGTGTGACCTTGGCCAAGTCACTTAACTTCTCTGGGCTGCATTCTCCTGATGCACAAAATGGGGAGCATAATTCTAAGAGAGCCTTCTTGTACGTGCGTGATGTGTTGGCATGAGGACAGACTGGATACGTGGAACCACCTGCCTTGGTGGCTCCAGGAGAGTGGAAATGGACAGGGGTGGAGAAGGAGAGAGCGGCCTGTGGGGGGAGACGGTGACCTTGCTCTTCGCACCTCGCTATCCCGTTTGATTTGCTCCAACGAGCGTGGATTCCGTTGCAATAAAAGCAAAGAAGCCCCAGAAAGTGGAAAAGACAAATTTTATAGAAGTACCACCGTCCTCCTTGGACGGAGTGAGGATCGAAAGCGTGAATGCTTGGAAAGCCAGTAGACGGGGCCGGGTCTGTGCTAAGCGCGCACGAGAGAGCGTCACACAGCGAGGGCTAAGGCGCGACTATTCGGCTTCATAACTGACTCGGCTTGAACTGAAAGCCTGACTCACTGCCTGTCAACCCGAGACGTGCGTCTACTTGACCAGTGAGTCCGGACTGCGCTCTCTTCACACGAGGATGCAGCCGGCCCCTCCCGCGCCCTCTGGGGGACGCCTGGTCCTCTCAGCAGGGTCCTGGTGGCCTGCTGCTGCGCCTCTGAAGGCCTCTGTGACGTTCTGATGGCAACGTATCCTGGTGTGTTTGACGTGTGCTGCTTGTTCCGAAAGGAGACGAGACCGTTCTGACAGCCATGCTTCTCCGAACGCCTCACCCTCACTCTGGCTCCTGATAAACTCACCCCAGTTTTCACTGATAGGCTGGTTATGGATTATTTGCGCAGACCTTTCTGAGTCAATGCCAGTCGTGATCATGCTATAATAATGGTAATTATCATTATAGCATTATCACCATCACCATCACTTTGAAGCAGCTCTGCAAAACCCTTCACGTCTGTCCCGTCCTCCGAGAGAAACGGGGTCCTCTCAGCCTGAGCGACAGGGCTGCCTGGAGGCCCAGGGAGGCAGGGTCACCTGTCCCAGGGAGGAAGGTGCGAAGCCCCCAGGGGGCTCTGGGCAGGGGCCAGTCCCCACACCCCCACCGCGCCCACGCAGCCCCCGTGCTCTAATTCAGAGCTGCCAGCGCTGGGCTCCTCTGCCCTGGGGCGGTTAGGGCAGGTGCATCCCTTTAGGCTGCTGACTGGGAGGCCCATGAAAGTGTAGGAAGGCCCGAGGGGTAGGGAGAGGACGTCTGGGTGGAAACTGAGTCAGGGCCAAGCAACAGAGCCTGCAGCTGTGACTTCCAGCCCGCCTCAGCCCTGACAGGTTCGAGGGCGGGACAGGGCTCCTCGGGAGGCGCGCAGGTGGGGGTGGGCTCCTGGGCCACCAGGCGGCAGGCTGAGGGTCTCCCGGAGCCGCTCCCTCTCTGCGGGCTGGGCCCCTCACTGGCCCGGGCAGAAGCAGGAGGATTTGGTTTCGTTTGGAAGATGAAGAACCCTTGAAAAACAGCCTGTGAGCGTCGAACAGAATGGGTCTCTGTCGATGTCGTTGGCATAACAAGGCTCTGAATCATCAGTCATAGGAAGAATCTGCCAGTGAGGAGGAGCAGAGGCCCGGGAGCCCCTGTGTGCAGTCCGTGGCCGCGCCCTTGGGGTTAGGCTCGGGAAGGCGAGGGAGAAGCAAGCGGGAAGCGGCCTTGGCCTCTGCCTCGGGTGTCGTTGGGAGTAGGGGCTGATCCACGCCTTGTGGGGCCTAAAGCTTAGGACTTACCCAGGCCTTCGGGCGGAGCTTTCTCAGTAAAGGAACCCGGAACTAGGTGAGGGCCCCAGACGGGGCCGTGCACTGAGGAGCCCTGTGGTTTCAGCTTCCGAACCTGCCTCTGGTGGGGCCTGGGTTTTCCTAAGCAAACCTCATCCATGTGTCTGCCCTTGACCGACAGGCTGTGTGACCTTGACCCGACCCCTCTCCTCCCATGGAGCCCAGGAGACGGTGCCTTGGAAGGCCCTGAACATGCATAAAGATAACAAGGCTGAGCATTTCTTCCTCGGGAGAGATGAAGGCTCGAGGCTGTTTAGAGATCCACGGGGCCGCTGCCCCATATGAAATGCTGCTCTGACTCAGGCGCCCGTCACGCTTCTTAACGGCTGCCTAACGTGCCTCATTTTCACTGTCGTTTCAAAGCTGATTGTGCGTCACGCAGGGATCCCGGCAACGTGGTAACCCCCCTCTTCCACTGGACCGGCGCTCCCCCTGTTGGCTGCAAGCCCCTCATGACCTGCGCTGGTCTGGCCTGAGCCGTGCGTGTGCCCACACGCGTGTGTGCGTGCACACCCTTGGGGCTTCTCTCCCTGGAGTCCTCTCCCCTCCTCAGTCTGTGCTGACACACCATCACACACGAGCATCAGCGCCTGAGCTAGCACTGTGCTTCGACGGCTTTAGTCCCCGCCCCACGGCGCCCCATCCCCATGCAAGTCAGGGCAGCGCCAGGCCTGGCCTGACCCGGGGCTCAGATTGTGTCATCAGGAGCTCCCTTAGCTCTGCTTTCCGTGTTGGCCTCACCCTTCTGTCAGGTGCCTGCGTGAGGTGCCCTGGCAGCGCCTCAGAGGGAGAGGGCTTCTCATTCATAGGAGTCCATTGCAAGTCCCAGCACGGGATGGCTGGGCCCAGGTCGCATGTCCATCCTCAGCCTGGTGACTGGATCAAAGGGTATGAAACGCACTGACTGGCCGGATCTAGGTCCTATGTTTCTCTTTGATGCCTGTGTATAGACGGTTAACTTCCCCCAAACCACACGGACTAGGAAAGGCTGGAGGGGGTCTTCTGAGGAAAAAGAGGCACTGTTGGCATAAGATGGGGAGGTAGAGGGTGGGAGCAGGCAGGACAAATAGCCACAGACGTGGACTTCCCCACGCAGGGCAGTGGAGCACCTTGGCATCTCCACTGGGGATAAGCTCACCCCACAAGTGGTGGGAAACCAGCTCAAAACCCCCGAGAACCGCATATGACATCAGGGGTAGGGAGCCTGGAACTGAGAGCCACGTGGAGACAGGGCCCGAGGCAGGCAGAGTGGAGACAAGCCCAGGGTTTCCTGCTGGCCTGGGAGGCAGAGGGCCGGGTGGAGACACAGGTGCCCAGGGGCCGTGTCAGTAGGGAGCCCGGACAGGGATGGCAAGGAGCAGGCAAGGATGCGTCAGGAGGGAGGCCTCTGGAGGAGTTCTCCCAGCAGCTGGTTAGAAATGAGCTTCTCGAGCTCCTCTCCACACCACCTGCATCAAAATCTGAATATGAATCAGACCCCACACGACCCACGTGTACCACTAGTCTGAAGGACCCATCTCTGAGCCCTCACAGTCAGGAACGATGGGACTTAAGTGACGAGGCACGTCAACATCATACCGAAGAAGGAGCAGAGCGCCGCCACCGCCAAGAGACTTCTCTGCGAAACCGAGGGTCTGGCGAGATTGCATCACCCCCATATCTTGATGGTGCAGGTCATCGAAAGTGAGGAGACACTATTCATAATCAGTGAATATGTGCGCGGAGGCGACCTGCTGGACCACCTGATGGAGCACGGCGCCCTGACGGAGGAGGAGGCGCGAGGCTGGTTCCGGCAGCTCGTCTCTGCTCTCCAGTACCGCCACCGCCGGGGCGTCATACACCGGGACCTGAAGCCAGAGAACGTGCTCCTGGACCCGGCGGGGAGCGCGAAGCTGGCCGACTTCGGCTTCTGCAGCCTGGAGCCCGGCGGGCCGCTGAGCACGTTCTGTGGCACCCCCGGCTACATGGAGCCGGAGCTCATGCGGCGGCAGCCCTACGACGGCCCCCTGGCCGACGTCTGGAGCCTCGGCGTGCTGCTAAACGCCATGCTTGCCGGGTCCCTGCCGTTCTCAGGTGAAGAATTCCACGCCATGCAGCGCAGCATGCTCCTGGGGGCTTACTCGCTGCCCAGGCTGGTGTCGCGCCAGTGCGCCCGGCTGCTCAGAGGCCTGCTGACCCTCGACCCAGAGAAGAGAAAGACCTTGGAGGAGGTGATGGGGGACCCGCGGATCAACTGTGGCCCGCCGAGGCTGAGGCCTTACAGGGAGCCGCCTGCTGACACGAGGGCCGCCTGGGGGACCTACGAGATGCCGAAGGCCCAGCAGCCATGGGGGGGTGGCCACGCCAGCCCCCCGAGCGCCCTCCCCTCCAACAAGGCCCGCAGCTGCTGTGCTTCGCCACACTGCAAGGCGTGGCGGAGGGCCTCGGAGCCCCGCGGCCAGCGCGCTGGCAGTGAGCCCGTTCTGCCTACCTGGGACCAGCAGGCTGGCCGTCAGCGGCCCAACGAGAAGCCACAGTCAGGGCCGAAGGTCGCAGAGCCTGGCGGTGCTCTGCCCAGCCTGGACACGGGCCTCGCCGCCCCCAGCCCGGCCCCCCCATGGGACCCCGGGGCCGTCCCCTCCTCCCACAGTGCCTGAACCACACGTGGAGCTCAGGAGGGAAGCTGCCGAGGAGACTCCCGGCAGGCGGGGCAGCCCCACGGGGTGACCCTGGCCTCGCCCTCTGGCCGCAGCCAGGGCCGAGGGGGCGCTGCTGGGAGGCTGCTCAAGGCACTCCGAGGTCTGTGCCGCTGCCTGACAATCAGGATCAGGTCTCGCAAGAGGAACAGTGTGTGGCCCCAGTGAGGTCCCAGCAGGTCCGGTCCCAGTGCAAAGGTCGAGCTGCCCCCGGCATTGTCCGCTCACAGGGAGCAAGTCGCAGAATCCGGAGCCGGCCCCGGGCGTGGGGCTTCGGCCAGAGGGAGAGGCCTTCTGCTGTGAGTGGGGCCCGTGCAAGAAGGACACGCGTGTGTGCAAAGATGCGGGTCAGAGGACTCGCTCCAGCAACCGGGGAGCTGTGCCAACCGCGGCGGCGCTCTCTGCAGAGATTCAACTCGGAAGGGCTTGGCCCCTCTGGGACCCTCCAAAGCATCGCGGCCAAACACTCGGGGAACCTAGAGGACGGCCTGGAGGCACCTGGGGGACACGAGGAGAGGCCACCCTCGCTGCAGCTCTGCCCCTTGGCCCCACCGGGGTGGAACCTCAGAGCCTGGACTGCTTTTCCCGGAGCACAGCTTCCCTCCCCGTCCTCTCCGTCTCTTCTTCCACGTTGAGGGGCTGACGGTCGGGTCTCGGAAAGTCCTCAGTTTTCCAAGTCTTGTAATAAACTTGCTGCTGCAGAAAGCTGTGTCGCAGATGCTCCGTTTTTGCACCCTCCTTACGCAGAGCGGGGGCTGGGCGGGCTCCAGCTTGAGACGCGTGTAGGGATGTAGCCCGAGGAGGTGATCGGAACAACTAGGTGGAGAAGTGACTCAGAATTCTTGGGGTAACGCTCCTAGCAACTAATGCGGGTCTGAAGGGACAAGGCTGGGAGCCACAGTGGAGGGCAGAAAGGCAGCGACCGTGGCTAACACTACCTGACCTTTCCAGAAGCAGCACGGGAAACTTCGAGCCTGTGGCTTTTATGACTACAAGCGAGAGGTCCAGATAGGGTAACCGAGTCCGTGAGCCACCCTTGGGGGGTCGGGGTGGCAGGGTGTGGGCCCCCGAGCGGACTCAGGTCACTTCCACGTGCAGATGGGTCTTCCGACTGTATCGCAGGACTTGGCCCTTGGCACTGGGACGATTTCTCCTTTTGATGACGGTGATGCGGAGCAGGCCCCTAAGAGCGCTGACGAGGTGTGGGCTGTTCGGACAGCTGCAGGTTCCAGGGGAGGTGACAGGAAGCCAGACATCCTGGGGCTCCAGAGGGAGGGTCAACCATCAGGGAGCTTCCGCAGGGGCTCCTCAGAAGCCTGAGGATGGCCAGGAGGCCGCTGGCTGCTGCTCGCGAGGCCGGTGGCACTGTGTGCAGTCTTTCCACGTGCTCACGAGACGGCTCGGGACGGTCCCAGCACGAGAGTGGGCAGAGATTTCCCTGCGCCCACGGAGTGCAGGGCCAGGGCCAGGAAGAGGAGGGCTGCGGACATGCTGGAAGGCTTGTTGCTCCCCGTTCGGGTCCCCCGCTGTGGTTTTCTTTACGCCAAACAGCCCAGCGTGTGGTCCTCCGGCATTGCTCTCCTGGCATCTGTCCAAGGACCCCTTCCCTTCAGGGCCAGTCCCACTGCCTCGGTGGGCTTTCGGGACCCTCTGTGACCTGTCCCCGGCAGCCCTTTGCACTCCCACCTCCTCCCTGGGCTTTACTCACACTGACTGGTTCGGTTTTCCACAAATCCTCTGCCCGTGAGGCTCCCCCTCGGTGAACCCCACATGCTGGGCGCTTGGCCAGACTCACGGGCTCCCCGAGGGGAATGAGGCGTGGATCCCGCTGGAAGAGCACAGCCCAGCTGGGAAGAGAAGGCGGGGACCCAACAGGAGGACAGTCCCCTGTGCCGGGGACAGAGGCAGGACGTGCCCAGCTCAGCACACGCTCACCCCCTGCTGGCAGTCTAAAGGGAGGTGGCACCTAGTGTGGAGGGCTGCAGGCTCTGACCGCAGCAATCGGAGGAGGCGTCCCAGACAGAAGGAGGCTGCGGTGGTGGGCACGTACAAGACAGAGGCAGGCGCGAGGCTTGGGGGGACGTGGACCAGCACCCCTTGTTTCTGGAACCACTTCCGCCGGTGCATTGTGCTCTGTGTCTCCGAACTTCGATATCCCCAGCTCAGGCCTGGAGAGCAGTCAGCTGCGATGACGGAACGCTCTGCTGATGAGGCTTTCTCCGTCTCTTCTGTGAGCTTGGGCGCTGGCTGGCTGGCCGGCGGCTGCCTCTGAGCTGCCTCGTTAGGCTAAGCTCAGTTCCACAGCAAGGGCCCTGGGTCAGTTTCTAAGGAGCAGGGGAGCAGGAGCAGGGAGCGACGTGCTCGGCCTCCGCTGGAGAAGATGCTTCTGGCTTCAGGTGCACAGTGGGCTCTGCGGGGAGAGACCGTGAGTCGGTGTGGGGCCCCACCAGGGATTTGCCAGCGCAGCTAATGAACGCCCCCGCTGGCCCGGCATCTTCAGCTGACTCCTGAATTATGAATTACTTAATGCAACTGGTCTGATGGGTCATTTTTCACAAAACAGCAACTCAGGGTGGGGAGTGGTGGGGTGGTGGGAGAAAACATTACCAGGGGTGTGGCAGACAGGTCCGGGTGGCTCCCAATGGCATCGTCCACCTCCCAGAGCAACTGAACCCCTGACTCCTGGCTGGGCATGTGGCCACCCAGGACATAGAGTTCCCAGCCGCCTCTGCAGCGGGCTGGGCATGGAACCCAGCGCTCCCTCAGGACGGGAAGGGAAGTGACTTGTGCGGCTTCCAGATATTTCCCAGGAGAGAGAAGCAGGCTCTTCTATCTGCATCTCCCTCTGTCCTGTTGCCGGGAGCACGAGCTCTGAGGCTGGAGCTCTGTCCTGACCACACGGACGAGGGCGGCTCCTCTGGGATGACAGGGCAACGGGGACAAGAGCCTCCCGGGCAGCCCTGCCAGACCAGCGCCAACCGTGTGCCTCCAGACTGAGCGCGGGAGAGGGGCCAGCTCTGAGCGTCACTCTGCCGTGGGCCTTTGTTCCAGCAGCTGGACCCTGTCCTGACCAGGATGGCCATCTTGGAGGCAACTTTCTGGGGGCTCCCTTGGGTCAGGCCGCTCCCCGGGCCACAGCTGCCTGCAGTGCTCAGCCCACCTTTCTGTGGGGTGACAGAGAAGCTCAGCTCCAACCCACTCCACTCTTGGGGCGCTGCCCTGGAAATCGAATGCGTGAAGGTCGATGCCCCCAGGAAACAAATCTGGCGCTGGTGTCCCCCAGGGCGTCCCCTTGTTCTGTCCTCCCACACTGCGCACCCCGACTCTCTCCCAAAGACACCCCTTGTTCTGAAACAGGCCGGGCTGAAACTGTCTCTCCCTGCTGATGTCCGCAGATTCTCGTCACCTGACTCAAGGAGCAGCTCTCTCACTGGATTATTGCTGGAAAGTTGAGTTAGGAACTGAGGGCTGTCTGCTAAAGTGACAAGATTAAAAGCTGAATCCGAAAAACCCACCAAACTCCAGGCTCAGTGGGCGGGCAGAGCCTGGGACTCGGTCAAGCCCTGGCCCCGAGCCCGCCGCCTGGGGAGACAGACGTTCGGGACGTCCCGGGGCTCTGGTCTTGTCCGTGGAATGCCTGATGTGCCCTCCACTCTTCTGGAGCCTCCCGTTTGATGGGGAAAGGAACTCCAGTGTGTATTCCAGGTTCACCTTGTCGAAGATGCTGTGACAGGGCGCACACATCCTTTGCTCTTCCTCTGTTCAGGCTAAGCGTCTGCAAAGGGTCTGGGAGGGCAGGTTTCACAGAGAAAGTGACAAGGGAACATGTGCGGTTCAGTAAGGCCAGCGGACCCGGAGACGATGCCATTGAGAAGATAGTTGATTACTTGCAGTTCTCCGAGGCGGAGCTCGCAGGGCCACGCAGGGCCACCCGGGAAGCCCCGGGGGTCAGGAGGCGAGACAGCAGGGCACCGCGGGCAGGAGTCTGTCCTGTGGGTTCTGCGGGGAGGAACAGCGAGGCAGGGTGAGCAGGCTCAGACGGGCTGGTCTGAATAACTCACAGGCTCCGGGGCAGGGGGCTGTCCCGCCTGTCCGGTGCCTGCCCTGGGGGACAAGGGCAGGGGGCCCGTGGCCCTGAGTGTGAGAGTCCAAGAGAGGAGGTGCTTGGGGTGTGGATGGCCCCTGGATGGGTCGGTTTGTATTTGGAATGTGGGCCCACGAAGGAGGGCTCTTCCTGGGGTGGGGGTGCGACAAGGGAGGCAGGAGGCTGAGCCGAAGGGACTTGGGACAAGGCGTGTCCCCTATGCGCACGCGGGCCAGAGGTTAAAGCCTCAGGTTTCCAGAAGCTACAAACATGGCCCAGACAAGGCTCAGCTCCGACGTCACCTCCTCAGAGGAGCCTTCCCAGCCTCCTGAGTCCACAGTGACGGCCTCCTGCCCCGCTCTCCCTCGCGTTGGCCCTTTCATTCCCCTCACTGTGTTCAGAGCCAGGCCCCCCGCTCAGCACCCACTCAGTGGGAGACGGGCAGGAGGTCAGGGTGCCCCTTCATTCAGAAGCTTTATTCTTTTCCTTTTGTGTTGTGAGGAAGATTGGCCCTGAGCTAACATCCGTGCCAATTTTCCGCTATTTTCTGGGCAGGACACCTGCCACAGCATGGGCTGATGAGCGATGTGAGTGTCTGCACCTGGGGTCCAAACCTGCAAACCTGGGGCCGCTGAAGAGGAGTGCAGGAGCTTAACCAGTATGCCGCTGACCCGGCCCCAGGATTCTTTTGATAGCCTGTGACAGAAACCCAAGGGGCTTGAACTAGCAAACGAACAAAGCAGGAGAGAACGATTTCTGTAACTAGGCCGTCTAAAGGCAGAGAGTTTCAGGTGAGGCTGTACCTGGGTGCTCGACGCCATCAGCAGGGATCGGCCCTCCCAGCCTCTTGGCTTGGCTGCCTGCCCTCTGTGCTGCTGTCCTGCTCAGGGGGAGCTCTCCACCGCCACTCCCGGGCTGGCCTCAGCACCCGTCAGCAGCCCAACAGAAAAAGAACTTCTCTTCCCCAGGATTCCAGCCCTAACTGCTCCCCATTTCCCAGGTGGGAGATGGGGTGCCTGGCCGGGCCAAGGTGGGACCGGCTCTGAGTTCACATCACCCCCGCCGTCGGTTCCCCTTTAGAGGACCCAGCAGAGATGGGCTAAAACTCAAGGCCCACATCCCCAGGGCCCTGGGTCCTTAGTGACACTCATAGGTAAAGGCTTGTTTCTGTGACCTGTGACCGCTTAAAGCTATAGAGCCAAATGGAATTAGCAAATTGTCAAAGTCCAGATGGGCTCCCGCTGGGCTCCCACTAAAGTCTTGCTGATCCCAGGACCTTGAAGTCCTTTTACAGAGGAACTAGCGTCCAGACAATATCCAGAAACCGAGGCTGCCCAGGCCCAGCTCCTCGGCTCCCTGACGTCAGAGTGCACCTTCCCCCGTGGAGACAAACAGCCGAGGACGCTCATCTGAGAAACCCTCTGTCTCCTCGGCTGGAAGCAGCCCCAGACGCAGGCCCATGGGAAAACACTGATCAGGAAGGCCACGGCACCCTCCCCTACCTAAAGCCCCAAATCAAAAGCCCCACCCGTTTCTTAACGAGGAGCTAGCAAGTTGGTGGGCCCTGGCTCTTGCTTTGCTGCCCCTGCCTGGTGAAGGAAAGCTTTCCCAAAGGGGAAGTTTCCCAAAGTTTGTTAGCACTAGGCAGTTCCTTCCATGTTCATCTCAGGAGGAAAAATCTCAAAATGCCAGCAAGTTGGCTTCAAGGGGCCTTTCCAGGAAACCCTTCGAGGTTTTTCCTGCCTCCTGAAGATGATGAGACTTTAGGGTCCCCAGGGCGGCCTTGGCCTGCAGTGCTGGGATGGTCCTACATGGCCTTGGGTTCAGAGAGAGCCTCCCTGAGAGCCGGGCAGGGGTCAGTCCCGGGGCCCAGATGGGGACACTGAGCCCAGGATGTTGAGGCCTCTGGAGGAGTTCTCCCAGCAGCTGGTTAGAAATGAGCTTCTCGAGCTCCGCTCCACACCTCCTGCATCAAAATCTGAATATGAATCAGACCCCACATGACCCACGTGCACCACTAGTCTAAAGGACCCATCTCTGAGCCCTCACAGTCAGGAACGATGGGACTTCCGTTAGATCTTGGGTTCAGACTTTCTGGAACGCAGGATGGCAGTGTGTATGAAGGAGGCTTAACAATATTCATGTTCTTCGATCCAGTATTTCCACTCCTGAGACTGTTGCTTAACGAGATCATCAGAGGCAGGGACAAAGGATGCTGCGCACAGAGACGTTCACTGCAGTGTTACTTCTACTCAGAAACTGCGGCATGTTCACAGACAGTAAAGGGTGAAGTCAAGTACGGCACGGTATACATCGACTGTTACGTGACGATTTAAAATGCCTTTTTAAAAGAACTTGCAGGGAATGGCGGGGAGTATAGTCATAAACAAGACAGACACCCTGCCTGCCCCTGGGAGCTGACATTCTCCTGGGGAAGACAGACAATGAGCGAGTGGACAGATGAGATGGTCTCAGATGGTGACAAGGACGCAGAGGGAAGAGTGGGATAATGTGGTAGAGGATCAAGGGGAGTTGGGGAGGGCTATTCAGGTGGGGGACACGGGGAGAGCCTGTCCTAGGAGCTGGCATTCAAAGTGAGATCCAACGGATGAGGGAGCCAGTGAAACGAGCAGCCCGGAGAAGACCTTCCGGGCAGGAGGAACAGGACTGACAAGATGCTGGAGCTGGGGAGCTTGGCGGTGTGAGGGATGCGATGGAGGATGTGAGACTGGAGCAGGAGAAGCCGGGAGAAGCTGGAAGCTGAGGAAGCTGGAGAAGCGAGCAGGGCCAGACCCCTCGGGTCTCGTAGGCTGTGGGTGGACTTTGGGTTTGTTCTGAGGGCTGGAGATGGGGTACATGCCACCATGAAACAAACACGGTAAAGCTCTAGTAGCTGACCCTGAGGAAATGGAGCTCTGCAGATTGCCCGACAGCAAATTCTACGCAGACATCTTAAAGAAGCTCAGTGAGGCATGAGAGAATACAGACAGACAACTAAACACACACCTTCTGAGCTAAAGAGTACAACGACTGCACTAAAAAATTCAGTGGAGGGCTTCAGCATCAGACTTGAACAAGCAGAAGAAAGAATCAAGGAACTCAAGGACAGGTTATTTGAAGTTATCTAGTCAGAGGAGCAAAAAGAAAAAGGAAGGGAAAGAATGAAGAAAGACCGTAAGACTTGCGGGACATCCTAAAGGAAACCAATATAAGAGAATGGGTGTTTCAGAAGGAGAAGAGAAAGTGAAAGGAGCAGAAAGTGTACTTCAAGACATAATAGCTGAAAACTTTACAAATCTGGGGAGAGAAATGGACATTCAGGTTCATGAAGCCCAAAAGACCCCAAATAAGTTAAACACAAACAGGGTCCACACCGAGACACGTTCCTTAAATTGTCCAAAGTCAAAGACAAACAAAGCCTTTTGAAAACAGCAAGAGAAGAGTGACTCATCACATCCAAGGGACCCCAGGAGATGATCAGCATAGTTTTCGAGAGAAACCTGGAAAGTCAGGAGAGAGTAAGATGATATGTTTAAGGTGCTAAAGGAAAAAATACCCACCAACCGAGGATGCGGTCCTTGGCAACACTGTCCTTTACAAACGAAGGAGAGAGAAAGGCTTTTCCAGAAAAGCAAAAACTGAGGGGCTTTGTTACCCCTAGACCTGCCTAAGAGAAGTACTTCCAGTTGAAAGGAAAGAAGACTACACACAACACAAAAGCTTATGAAAGTATAAATCTTATTGGTAAAGGTAATATATAGACAAGTACGAAACCAAGTAATACTGTAATGGTGGCGCATGAAATGCTTTTAACCCTGGTCTAAAAGTTAAAAGACAAAAATATTAAGAATAACTATAACTACAAAGATCTGGTAATGGAAACACCATAGAAAAGATGTGAATTGTGACATCAATAACATGCAATGTGTGCCCACGACCAGGTGTCTTCACAAGGGAATTCTACCAAACATTTATAGAGGAACTGACACCAATCCTTCTTAAACTCTTCAAAAACGTTGAAGAAGGAAGACTGCAAGCTCCTTTGTGAGGCCAGCCTTGCCGTGACACCAAGGCCACACAAAAAGTTAAAAGTAGAGCTACCAAAGGATCCAGCAATCCCACTGTGGGTACGCACCCAATGGAATTGAAATCAGGATCTCAAAGAGACGTCTACACTCCCATGTTCACGGCAGCGTTATCACGAGAGCCAAGGCATGGAAGCAAGCTGAATGTGTATCAAGTGATGAGTGGATGAAGAGAATGGGGCTTACACACACAATGGAATGTTATTCGGCCTTGAAAAAGAGGGGAAGCCTGACATTCGTCACAACTTGGGTGAATCTGGGGGACGTTATGCTCGATGAAACAAGTCAGACGTGGAAGGGCAGATACCAGAAAACCACTTCCACGAGGAATCAAATAGTCAAACGCACAAAGAAGAGAGCAGACGGTGGGTGCCGGAGGCTGAGGAAAGGGCAAGCGGAGAGGTCTCAGTCGAAGGGCACGGAGCCTCCGCGTCTCAAGGTGAGTGCATTCCAGAGCCCTACCGTGCAGCACTGTGCCTCTGGGTCATAGTGCTGGGCTGTGTACTTACGACTCTGCTCAGAGGGCCCATCTCATGTTAGGTATTCTTATCACACACACACTCACAAAACAATGACTAACAAGTGGAGGGAACTTTTGGAGGTGATGGATGTGTCTATGGCACAGATGGTGGTGCTGGTTTCACCGATGTATGCTCGTCTCCAAAGTCATCACATTGTATGTGTTAAATATATACAGCTTCTGTTTGTCAATTACACCTCAAGAATGTGGTTTAAAAAACAGTAAGAGTGGGTGGAGAGGAAACTGCCTTGGTCTAGAAGCTGCTGCAGGCCTCGTGGACGAGGCGATTGGGCCACTTTGACAATCCGTGTCAAGTGAGCAAAGCTCACACAGAGTGCTAGAAACCGTCATTTTGACTGTATAAAAAAATGGACAGAACCCAAAGTCCGGGAGGAAACATGCAAAAATATCACAGTGATGACCTCCGGGCGGTCGGATTATGTGAGATTTTTACTTGTTTTTCTTAAGCGTTCCTGTATTTTTTTCACACAAGACAAACAATAGAGGTGATTTCAAAATCTGAACGTGGGCCAGTCTCACTGACTAGTTGCAGACGACAGAACACTCTTTCTGGTTTGAGCTGAGGAGAATCTGTCCATGGGTGCTAGGACTGAGAAGCCAGGACCAGCAGGGGACCAAGCTTGGATGCCCCATGGCCAGGGACAACACTAACAATGACCTGGACAATCACTCTCCCCGCCCCAGACTGTTGCCATGGAAAGCCCACCGCCTGTGATGCTCAGGCCCAGACCCTGGAGCGTGCTGCTGTGGGACAACCAGACCCCCTGTTCCCTGCCAGCCAGGAGCCCCATCCTCCACCACCTTGGGTGGCTCACTTCCACCTTTTAAATCTCGGGCAGGCATCTGTCCAGAGGAGCTGAGGCCACTGGCAGATCCCTGGCTGCAAGGGAGTCACGGAGATGTCGATGGCAGTTTTTCCAGAGACTCCCATGGGGCCAAGCACAGAAGGAGGGGCTGGCACACTGGTGGAATGAGTCAGCCTGCAGGGTCCACCAGAGGTGTGAAATAAGAGTGACAGAAATGATCACTTGCACCCTTGACCTTCTCGAGGCCACGGGAAGGCTCAGCTATCCACTGTGTTACAAGGAGGAGAGCGAGTGGCTCTCTCTTGGTCCCGGGAGCACTGGCTCTCAGAGCGCCTCACCCTAGCTTCCACAGTGCATACTGTCCTGGCTTCCAGCTGCCAGCTCTGTCTGGCTGGGACTTTCCTTACCGCTGGAGACTCCTTGGCCCCCTGGGTGACAGGCTCAAATGTGGAAATCTGCTGTCCCCCAGGAGCACCTTCAGCCGGTACCCCAGCTGCCTCACCCCTTGAGTGGGAGAGCCCTGAGCGGCCTGCTCTGCCCCGGCTGCCAGGGCTCCCTGGTGGGCCGAGCTCCTGTTGCCCACGGTGGTGGGTGTCCAGAGTGGGGCCCCACAGTGCTGGGCAGCCCATAGGAGCCATTATTAGCCCCCGCCTCTTCCCTCTCTCACTTCCCAACCCCCCTGCCTCCACCACCCAGATAAACTCCTGCTCCAGAGTCCTCCTCTCCAGGTCTGCTTCTGGCACCGCACAAGCTGAGGCCTCCGTGGCCTAAGCATGCGCACGTGGAAAGCCTCGTCCCGGCTCTGGGTGTCCTGCTGGGACAGTCCCTGGGCCGTGAGTCAACAGGTGTGAGGCTGCTTCTGTGACCTCACACCTGCTCACTCCAGTTTGGAAGGTTGTCCCGTTCCTGGTTCTCATCCTTGTGGGCAGGAACCCAGAGGGCTCCAGGACGCTCTCAGCTGCCCGATGCGCCCCCAAAGCTGAGGCCAGGACCACGTGTGCACACAGGTGTCATCCACCCCAGGGTTCCACCCTGCCGTCTCTGCCTCTTCTCCCCATGTCATTCAGTGCTCCATCGGCCCTGCGACTGGTGATGAATCTCCATGGGATTCAAGGGCATCCTCTGAATGTGCCACCCTTGGCGTAAACGGGACTCTGCCGTGGGTCGCTGTTAGTGTGTGAGGTTGGGGCCAGCTTTGTCCTGGGTTCACAGAGCCAACTGTCCCCTGGAGCCTGCTCTGCTGGGCGCACGAGGATGCTGGCTCTGGCGCATGGGGACGCATCCTCTACTACAGATGTCAGCTGCCCTCCTTCACTGCAGGTCTGCCCCTGAGCAGTGGCTTGCCGCCTAGCGGCAGGGAGCTCACATTCTCATGTGATACCTTCAGACAGGGTGAGAGAGGCAGCTTGATTGATCAGCTGCTCTGTGCCAGGGGTGTGTCTTGTTTCCTTACAGCATCCTGTGGGCTAACTGTTACTATCATCCCCAGTGCACAGATGTGGAAACCGAGGCTCCTCCAGGTTGGGTGACTCTGAGGTCCCTTGGGGCCGGGGCTGGGGCTGGAACCGGGGAGGCCTGACTCAGGGCCTGTGCTTGTTCCCTTTCGTGTTCCCGCCTCTCAGACACGGGACGTCAGAGCAATGGGGCTCCTGGTTTGCTGCATTGCTGCACCTTGGCCATTTGTCAAGCAACCTCTGTGCTGTCGTGGCACTGGGGACCCTACTGTGAACCTACAGATCCCCTGTCCTTGCGGGGGCTTCCCTCTAACGAGGAAGGCAGAGACGGTAAGCAGCCATAAGCAAGACGGCTCCAGGGGCCCTGAATGAGGGCTGCCATGCAGGGGACGGTAGACAGGCTCTGAGGAGGGGTCTGTCTCCTGCTGGGGGATGAACGACAGCAGCCGATGTTTATCATCTGGGCTGTGTGGGCCAGGAGCCCAGGGGCAGCAGGGCTGGGCGGCTCTGACTCACGGCTGTCGAGGGGTCGGTCAGGATGTCGGCAGGGGCCGCGTTATCCCAGGCGGGGAGTCTCCCTCTCAGCTCCCGTATGTGGCTGGGGGCAGGAGGCATCGGGTCCTCCCCACGTGGGCCTCTCCACAGGGCCGCTCACAGGCCGGGAGCTGGCTTCCCCGGGGAGAGATGAAGATGGAGATCGAGGTGCACACACACACACGCACACACGTGCACACACACACGCACACGCACACACGCCCCGCCTGCTTTCCTCCCCCCGCGGCTGGGATGGAATGGAAAACAAAACGACGACAAGCACCCTCTCCCGCTGTTCCCGGCTCGCCCTTCCTCCCTGTCCGGGGCTTGCCTTCCTTCAGGCTCCCTGAGAGTGGCCTTGGAGAGCCGTCCAGGTGACAGAGAGCTGTCTGCACCTTGTCCCTGGCCCCTGGGCTATGGAGACAGCACGAGTTTCTGCCCGCAATTCCGGTCTTCTGTCATCTGCCAGCACAGGGGGTGGTGTGCTGGGCACCGATGCCCACTTGGAATTGCTGGACGGGAGTCCAGTGTCCTTCTAGAACAAGGGGCTTCCATTCAGGCCGCTGGGACACACATCGCTGGGAACTCCCTGCTTTGGGTCTCGTTTGCTGCCGGAGAGAGTGCGGGGGCTTGGGTGCTGCCGGGGTGGCCGGCGGTTCCCCTGCGACAACCGGCCTAGACGTGCAAGGAACAAAGCGGGGGCTCTCTCCCCCTTCTTAAAATAATAATCCATCACTGTGGTGGACCATTGCTCATTTTTCCATTTTCAAATTGTGACATACACACAGAAGACACACACAACATCTACGCATGCATATGCCTACGCGTGTGCATACAGTTTAAAGATTTGGCTGGTATAGACGTCTGTATTCACCTCCCACGTCAGGAAACAGGATCTTTCCAGCCGCCCAGAAGCACTCGTGTTCCTCCTGACAACAGCGACTGGTGCTTGACTTCTGTGACAGCCGTGTCCCTGCTCGGCCTCACAGTCTGGTTCCCCGGGCGGCACCCTCAGCTGAGGCGTGGCGTTTTGCCCGTTTTTCCTCATTCACGTGGACCGTGATGCGCGCCCTGTTTGGGGACTGGCTCCCTGGGCGACTCACTCGGCAGCTCGGGGTGCCCAGGGTGCGTGTGTTCCCGCGACTGTTTAGCGTCCCTTGTGTGGGTGGGCCACATGCACGCAGTGTCCCATAGAGACACGCGGGCCCATTCCAGCTCAGGGCCGAGTCCCACGCTTCACTGGCGTCTATACCTGGGAGCAGAACTTCTGGGTCCAAAGGTGCTCTGCCCTTCCTGGGCAGGCCGCTGTCTCCTCTGAAAGGGAGCGCGTGTGTGCAGGTCCCGTGCTGAGCTCAGGGAGGGGCAGCGTCCTCCAGGAGGATCAGCGGCAGACCGGCCTGTGGGGTGGGGAGGGGCCGGCTGCTCAGACAGGGATGGACGGGGAGGCCTGGCCGAGGGTGTGGAGGCCGGTCAGCGGTGCCCCTGCATGGAGACGCGTCTGCTGAGAGGGACGATGGCCGGCGTTAGCTACGCGGAACAACCTGGCGGGAGGAGGAGTGGGCAGGGGCTTTGAGGCTGGGGGCCTCTCTCAGCTCGGCCGACACAACAGAGGGCCAGAGACGGGGCCACGTGAACCACAGAAGTTCATTTTCCCACAGTGCTGGAGGCTGCAAGCCCCAGAGCAGCGTCTGGCAGGGCGGGGTTCTGGGGGACCCCTCCTCCTGGCGGGTGCCTTCTCCCCACGTCCTCACGTGGTGGAGAGAGAGCTCTCGTGTCCCTTCCTCTTGTCAGAGCACTGGTCCTACCGAGTTAGGGCCCCACCCTCATGGCCTCAGTTAGCCTTCGGCACCTCCTCACAGGCCCCGTCTCCAGACACAGCCACCTGGGGCCTAGGGCGTCAACATAGGAAGCCGGGGGGACACAAACATTCGGTCTGTAACAGGGTGTGAGGGGCATCTGCAGAACTGGAGCGTGCACGGAGCAAGGGGTGGGGGCTGCTGTGGTCCTCTGTCGTTGTGTAACCAACCAGCCCCAATGTTAGCGGTTTAAAACGGGAATCATCATTTATTGACTCAGGATTTCACAGTTTGGGCCCGGGCCTGGGGACAGCTCCTCTCCGCCCTGTGTGACATCAGCTGAGGCCTTGCTCCCAATGCCGGCAAGTTGGTGCTGGCTGACAGCTGGGAGCTGGTGAGGCTGGCGGCCTGGGGCCTTGGTCCTCCTGCGTGTGGCTACATGGGCTTCCTCTCGGCGTCCTGGTTGTTTCTAAGAGTGAGAGTGCTTCTGAGAGAGAGGTTGGGCCTGAACCCGGCAGGAGTGTCCTTCCTGCCATCAGAAAAGTCACAGTGTCGAGGTACAGCTCCTGGCCATTCACACCACAGACCTCGTCTTGGTGTTTTTTGAATAAAAATGCTATCTATGTAAGGTGCACGGCACGCTTTGGTTCACAGATGCATAGTGAAATGGTTGCTACAATACAGCTAATTAACCTGTGCCTCTCCTCACGGCATTGTCTTTTCTGGCGTGGTGGAAGCACCTGCAGTGTGTTCCTAGCGAATTTCCAGCATCTGAGACGCAAAGTTAACCGTAGT
Source organism: Equus caballus (assembly GCF_041296265.1). Classification (NCBI taxonomy): domain Eukaryota; kingdom Metazoa; phylum Chordata; class Mammalia; order Perissodactyla; family Equidae; genus Equus; species Equus caballus. The sequence continues at coordinate 4,008,112 of NC_091701.1, read as the reverse complement.
CGTCGTGCTCACATTACGTCCCCGGGCTGACTCACCCTCCTAACTGCAGTGTGAGCCCTTGACCCGGCACCCCCACCCCCCCCGCGCCTGCCCCTGTTGACCACACAGGCCTCGTCTGCTCTCGGCCGTGTGCGATGGGAAACGCCCGCCTCTTATGTTGGCCTCACCTCCTGGGCTACATATCTTCTTGTCCTTGAAGCGCACATTGCCCTGCTCTTCCCCCAAGCCAGCACCACCCCAAACAAGATGGGGCTGGAGCACGCCAAAGCTGGGAGAATCGGGGCCAGCCGTCGCAAACGCGGCACATCCCTCTTTGGCCAGGGCACGGGGCTCTCCACAGCTGGAGTTGCAGCCGAGTGTGTGCCTTTCTCTGGGGGGGGGTCCCTGGCCTTGATCAGAGGCTCTATGGGGCTCTCAGCCAGAGAAGGGGTGCCGTGATCGTGACCACGGATCTGATCGCACTCCAGCTCTGCCATGCGGCTGTGAGAGGAGGACGCCGTCTGTCCGTCCTCGCCGAGCCCACCTCCCAGAAGCCACGCTGCTTAACGTGTCTGCTCCCCACAGCCCACTCAGCGGGAGTCCAGGAGGGCAGGCTCCAAATTCACTCACTCTTGTGTTTTCCTTTCTCAACATTTTCTTGGGGAAAACTTCAGATATACACAAAAGTAGGCAAAATGGTATAATGGCCACCCTCCCCACGTGCCCAGCTTCTACATTATCAGCTCTGAGCCACTCGTGTCATCTCTCCTGCCCTCCTCCCTCCCCCTTTCATCTTATTTCTCTCAATTTTTCTATGGACTGGCACACACACTGAAAAGCGCTTGTGCCCTAAGTGTGCGCAGGGCGAGCTTTCACACTGTGAGCTCACCTGGGGAAGATTCTGGTACCCACTTCTGATGTGTGTAGAGGGAAGTGTTCCCATACCACCAAGCCGTTCCCTGACCCCTGACAATTCCCTGACACTTCGCCTCGATTCTGACCCTCTCCGCGGGGCCAGCATCCCGTTCCACGGGTCGAGGGCTCGGTCCCACCAGGCTGCCTCCACTTCAGACGCCAGTCGCCAGCCCAGGTTGTCACCTGTGCTACTGACCAGCAGGATATAAATCAGAGGTTAGCACGAGCCCCACTGTGGGCTCGATTAATTTGCTAGAGTGGCTCACAGGACTCAGGAAACCAGTTTACTCACTAGATTACTGGTTTATCACATAAGATTTCAAGATGCGAATCAACAGGCAGATGAAGATACACACGGCGAGGTCCCTGACGAAGGAGCTTCTGTCCTCGTGCAGTTCGGGGCCCGGCAGGTGGCCCGCGGAAGCATGCTAGCTCCCCCCTGGAAGCGCTCTGAACCTCTTTGGGGTTGGAGGTCTTTATGGAGGCTTCCTTAGAGAAGCAGGATTGATTAGCTCATTGGCCGTCGGTGATGGATTCGACCGCCGCCCCCTCTCCCCTCCCAGGAAATCAGGGGGTGGGAATGAAACTTCCAACTGTCAGAGGGAGGTGGGTTCCCCTGGCAGCCAGCCCTCACCTTTAGTGGCTTTAAAAGGTCACCTCATGAACATAGACCCAGTTGTGGTAGACGGGGCCGTGCAGCTCGTCTGTACAATTACTGAAAAGGCAATTTAACTCCCTTCTCATTTTGCTTTGTGTATATTCGATAGCTCTTTTCTTTGTGGTTACCGTGGAATTACACTTAACATCCTAAAGTCCTAACACTCAAATGTCAATTGATGCCAGCGTCACTTCAGTAACATAGAGAAACTGGGACCCTATAGAGCTCTCACGCTGCCTGTTTCAGTTCTTAATGTCACAGAATTCCATCAATGGCATTGTGTGTCCAAAAACACAGACTAAGAATTGGGGTTTTAATCCTTTAGTCTCTTAATGCAGAAAACAAGAAGAGGAGGTACAAGCCAAAGTTAGAATAGTTCCAGCTTTTGTAGTCGTCTCCTACTTACTTGAGCAGAGACCTTCATTTCTGCCCGAGGCGTCGAGTGCCCGTCCGCGTCCTCTCCTTCCAGCCTGAAGGACTCCCTTCCTCGGAGGTGGGTCTGGTGGACAGCGCTCTCTGAGCCGTGCTTTTCTGGGAACGTCTTGGTTGCTCCCTCATTTTGGAAGGACTGCTCTCCAGATAGAGGCTCCTGGTCGGATTCTTTTCCTTCTGCACTTTGAGTACCTCAGCCCTTGCCCTCTGGCCTCCAGGGTTTCTGGTGAGGAATCTGCTCGTGGTCTCCCTGGGGAAGTAGGAGGAAAGCTCTCTTCCTCTCAGCTCTGTGAACGTTAATGATGCCCCTTCTCAGGTCTCATGCAACAGAACGTTTTCCTATAGGACTATAACAGCCCTTCAGGGGTACGATCATTTTGAAACTAATCAGAGTTTAAGGAAAAGGAGTTGTGTATTTTTTTTTTTTAAAGATTTTCTATTTTTTCCTTTTTCTCCCCAAAGCCCCCTGGTACATAGTTGTATATTCTTCATTGTGGGTCCTTCTAGTTGTGGCATGTGGGACGCTGCCTCAGCGTGGTTTGATGAGCAGTGCCATGTCCGCGCCCAGGACTGGAAGCAACGAAACACTGGGCCGCCTGCAGCGGAGCGCGCGCACTGAACCACTCGGCCACGGGGCCAGCCCCAGGAGTTGTGCGTTTTAAGTGTAGCTATTTTGAGGTCTTAAGAGCCAAGAGTTAGTAGAGATTTTTGAATTACAGATGCAAAGGCCACTGAAAAATCCTACAGATTTTAATTTCGAATACAGTAAATATCACTCTCTAATCTCCCACATTAATGAAACTCTCTTTGGGGTCCCTGTTTTTCAGAGTAAAGGGGTCTTGAGAGCAAAAAGTGAGCCAACCGCTGTAGTTTAGCCCCAGCCATGCCTGGTCCCTTTCCTGCTCTGACCTCATAAGGAGCCCCTGTGATGGAATTTCCCAAAAGCCTGTATAAGCCTCTGCCCGGCCTAGGGCTTTGGTACTTACCCAGGAAGCTGCTCTGGTGACCTGAGGAATCTGCCACAGTTAGTTTGTTTTCTCCGTTTTTTTTTTTTTGCCCCCTGATTTTGTTCATTTTTTTTCAGTTTGCTGCTTTTTTGTTCTTTTCTTTTTGTTTTGTTAGTTTTCTTTGTTTTCCTTTTTTTATTTTTTTGGGTTTTGTTCTCCTTCTTATTTTTCCCCCTTTTAAATCTTTAATTTTTTTATTATTGATTTATTTTTATATTATATTTTTACATTATATTTTTATTATATTTATATTTTTTATATTTCAGTTTTTCCTTGTTATTTTGTCATTTTTAATTTTTCCTTGTTTTTGTTCTTCTTCGCGTTTTCTTTAAATTTTTTAGCTAGTATTGTTAGCATAGTTAGCATAGTTAGCACAGTTAGTATAGTTAGCAGTGTTGGCATAGTCAGTAGTTAGTATCTTTGGTAGCGTTCCTTTTCTTTATTAGCGTAGTTAGGAAGCATAGCTGGCCTCGTTACTTTAGTTAGCCCATATTAGCTAGCCTCCTATCGTTTTGTTTGTTCACATAGTAAGCGTAGTTAGCGTCGTTCGTTAGTGTTAGTTAGCGTAGACAGGAGCCAGCATGCTTCCTGGCCTGGCGGCCACCTCTGCTGGCAGGCAGCCCTGTCCGCGGGATTACCAGCTGCGAAGGACCCTTGGGGAGGGCTCCTTCGGCATTGTGAAGCTGGCCCTGCACGTCCCCAGCGGGACGGAGGTGGCCGTCAAGATCATACAGAAGAAGGAGCAGAGCGCCGCCACTGCCAAGAGACTCGTGTGCGAAACGCAGGGTCTGGCGCGATTACGTCACCCCCATATTTTGAGGCTGGTGGAGGTGATGGAAAGCAAGGAGACACTATTTATCATAAGTGAATACGTGCGCGGAGGCAACCTGCTGGACCACCTGATGGAGCACGGCCCCCTGACGGAGGAGGAGGCGCGAGGCTGGTTCCGGCAGCTCGTCTCTGCTCTCCAGTACTGCCACCGCCGGGGCGTCATACACCGGGACCTGAAGCCGGAGAACGTGCTCCTGGACCCGGCGGGGAGCGCGAAGCTGGCCGACTTCGGCTTCTGCAGCCTGGACCCCGGCGGGCCGCTGAGCACGTTCTGCGGCACCCCCGGCTACATGGCCCCGGAGGTCATGCGGCTGCAGCCCTACGCCGGCCCCCCGGCCGACGTCTGGAGCCTCGGCGTGCTGCTCCACGCCATGCTTGCCGGGTCCCTGCCATTCTGGGGGGAGGACTTCGACGCCATACAGCGCAGCACGCTCAGGGGGGCTTACTCGCCGCCCAGGCTGGTGTCGTGCCAGTGCGCCCAGCTGCTCAGAGGCCTGCTGACCCTCGACCCTGGGAAGAGGAAGACTTTGGAGGAGGTGATGGGGGACCCGTGGGTCAACTGGGGCCAGCCGAGGCTGAGGCCTTACAGGGAGCCGCCTGCTGACACGAGGACCGCCTGGGGGACCGACGAGATGCCCAAGGCCCAGCAGCCGCAGGGGGGTGGTCACGCCAGACCCCTGAGCTCCCTCCCCTCTAACAAGGCCCACAGCTGCCGTGCTTTGCAACACTGCAGGGCGTGGCGGAGGGCCTCGGAGCCCCGCGGCCGGCGCGCTGGCAGTGAGCCAGTTCTGCCTACCTGGCTCCGGGAGGCTGGCCGTCAGCGGCCCAGCGAGAAGCCGCAGTCAGGGCCGAAGGCCGCAGAGCCTGGCGGTGCTCTGCCCAGCCTGGACTCATGCCCCGCTGCCCCCAGCCCGGCCCCCCCAAGGGACCCCGGGGCGGTCCCCTCCTCCGACAGCGCCCGCACCACACGTGGGGCCCAGGAGGAAAGCTGCCAAGGAGACTCCCGGCAGGCGGGGCAGCCCCATGAGGTGACCCCGGCCTCGCCCTCTGGCCGCAGCCAGGGCCGAGGGGGCGCTGCCAGGAGGCTGTTCAAGGCACTCCGACGTCTGTGCTGCTGCCTGCCAATCAGGATAGGGTCTGGCAAGAGGAACAGGGTGTGGCCCCGGTGAGGTCCCAGCAGGTCCGGTCCCAACCCAAGGGTCGAGCTGCCCCCTGCATTGTCCGCGCACAGCAAGCAAGTCGCAGAATCCGGAGCCGGCCCGGGCGTGGGGCTTCGGCCAGAGGGAGACGCCTTCTGCTGTGAGTGGGGGCCGTGCAAGAAGGACACGCGTGTGTGCAAAGATGCGGGTGAGAGGCCTCGCTCCAGCGGCCAGGGGAGCTGTGCCAACCGCGGCGGCGCTCTCTGCAGAGATTCAACTCGGAAGGGACCTGGCCCCTCTGGGAGCCTCCAAAGCATCGCGTCCAAACACTCGGGGAACCTGGAGGACGGCCTGGAGGCACCTGGGGGACACGAGGAGAGGCCACCCTCACTGCAGCTCTGCCCCTTGGCCCCACCGGGGTGGAACCTCAGAGCCTGGACTGCTTTTCCCGGAGCACAGCTTCCCTCCCCGTCCTCTCCGTCTCTTCTTCCACGTTGAGGGGCTGACGGTCTGGTCTCGGAAAGTCCTCGGTTTTCCAAGTCTTGTAATAAACTTGCTGCTGCAGAAAGCTGTGTCACAGATGCTCCGTTTTGCACCCTCCTTATGCAGAGCGGGGGCTGGGCGGGCTCCAGCCTGAGACGCGTGTAGGGATGTAGCACGAGGAGATGATCAGAACAACTAGGTGGAGAAGTGACTCAGAATTCTTGGGGTAACGCTCCTAGCAACTAATGCGGGTCTGAAGGGACAAGGCTGGGAGCCACAGTGGAGGGCAGAAAGGCAGCGACCGTGGCTAACACTAGCTGACGTTTCCAGAAGCAGCACGGGAAACTTCGAGCCTGTGGCTTTTATGACTACAAGCGAGAGGTCCAGATAGGGTAACCGAGTCCGTGAGCCACCCTTGGGGGGTCGGGGTGGCAGGGTGTGGGCCCCCAAGCGGCCTCAGGTCACTTCCACGTGCAGGGGCCCTGGGCACTGGGACGATTTCTCCTTTTGATGACGGTGATGCGGAGCAGGCCCCTAAGAGCACTGACGAGGTGTGGGCTGTTCGGACAGCTGCAGGTTCCAGGGGAGGTGACAGGAAGCCAGACATCCTGGGGCTCCAGAGGGAGGGTCAACCATCAGGGAGCTTCCGCAGGGGCTCCTCAGAAGCCTGAGGATGGCCAGGAGGCCGCTGGCTGCTGCTCGCGAGGCCGGTGGCACTGTGTGCAGTCTTTCCACGTGCTCACGAGACGGCTCGGGACGGTCCCAGCACGAGAGTGGGCAGAGATTTCCCTGCGCCCACGGAGTGCAGGGCCAGGGCCAGGAAGAGGAGGGCTGTGGACATGCTGGGAGGCTTGTTGCTCCCCGTTGGGGTCCCCCGCTGTGGTTTTCCTTACGCCAAACAGCCCAGCGTGTGGTCCTCCGGCGCTGCTCTCCTGGCATCTGTCCAGGGCCCCCCTTCCCTTCAGGGCCAGTCCCACTGCCTCGGTGGGCTTTTGGGACCATTGTGACCTGCTCCCGGCAGCCCTTTGCACTCCCACCTCCTCCCTGGGCTTTACTCACACTGACTGGTTCGGTTTTCCACAAATCCTCTGCCCGTGAGGCTCCCCTCGGTGAACCCCACATGCTGGGCGCTTGGCCAGACTCACGGGCTCCCCCAGGGGAATAAGGCGTGGATCCCGCTGGAAGAGCACAGCCCAGCTGGGAAGAGAAGGCGGGGACCCAACAGGAGGACAGTCCCCTGTGGCGGGGACAGAGGCAGGACGTGCCCAGCTCAGCACACGCTCACCCCCTGCTGGCAGTCTAAAGGGAGGTGGCACCTAGTGTGGAGGGCTACAGGCTCTGACCACAGCAATCGGAGGAGGCGTCCCAGACAGAAGGAGGCTGCGGTGGTGGGCACGTACAAGACAGAGGCAGGCGCGAGGCTTGGGGGGACGTGGACCAGCACCCCTTGTTTCTGGGACCACTTCCGCTGGGTGCATTGTGCTCTGCGTCTCCGAACTTCGATATCCCCCAGCTCAGGCCTGGAGAGCAGTCAGCTGCGATGACGGAACGCTCTGCTGATGAGGCTTTCTCCGTCTCTTCTGTGAGCTTGGGCGCTGGCTGGCTGGCCGGCGGCTGCCTCTGAGCTGCCTCGTTAGGCTAAGCTCAGTTCCACAGCAAGGGCCCTGGGTCAGTTTCTAAGGAGCAGGGGAGCAGGAGCAGGGAGCGACATGCTCGGCCTCCGCTGGAGGAGATGCGGCTGGCTTCAGGTGCACAGTGGGCTCTGCGGGGAGAGACCGTGAGTCGGTGTGGGGCCCCACCAGGGATTTGCCAGCGCAGCTAATGAACGCCCCCGCTGGCCCGGGATCTTCAGCTGACTCCTGAATTATGAATTACTTAATGCAACTGGTCTGATGGACCATTTTACACAAAACAGGAACTCAGGGTGTGGAGTGGTGGGGTGGTGGGAGGAAACATTAACAAGGGTGTGGCAGACAGTTCCGGGTGGCTCCCAATGGCATCGTCCACCTCCCAGAGCAACTGAACCCCTGACTCCTAGCTGGGAATGTGGCCACCCAGGACACAGAGTTCCCAGCCTCCTCGGCAGCGGGCTGGGCATGGAACCCAGCGCTCCCTCAGGATGGGAAGGGAAGTGACTTGTGCAGCTTCCAGATATTTCCCAGGAGAGAGAAAGAGGCTCTTCTATCTGCATCTCCCTCTGTCCTGTTGCCGGGAGCACGAGCTCTGAGGCTGGAGCTCTGTCCTGACCACACGGACGAGGGCGGCTCCTCTGGGATGACAGGGCAACGGGGACAGGAGCCTCCCGGGCAGCCCTGCCAGACCAGAGCCAACCGTGTGCCTCCAGACTGAGCGCGGGAGAGGGGCCTCTCTGTGCGCCACTCTGCCGTGGGCCTTTGTTCCAGCAGCTGGACCCTGTCCTGACCAGGATGGCCATCTTGGAGGTGACTTTCTGGGGGCCTCCCTCGGGTCAGGCCGCTCCCCGGGCCACAGCTGCCTGCAGCGTTCAGCCCTCCTTTCCGTGGGGTGACAGCCAAGCTCAGCTCCAAGCCACTCCCCTCTCGTGGCTCTGCCCTGGAAATCTAATGAGTGAAGGTCGATGCCCCCAGGAAACAAATCTGGCGCTGGTGCCCCCCAGGGTGTCCGCTTGTTCTGTCCTCCCACACTGCGCACCCCCACTCTCTCCCAAAGACACCCCTTGTTGTGAAACAGGCCGGGCTGAAACTGTCTCTCCCTGCTGATGTCCGCAGATTCTTGTCACCTGACTCAGGGAGCAGCGCTCTAATTGGATTATTGCTGGAAAGTTGAGTTAGGAACTGAGGGCTGTCTGCTAAAGTGACAAGATTAAAAGCTGAATCCGAAAAACCCACCAAACTCCAGGCTCAGTGGGCAGGCAGAGCCTGGGACTCGGTCAAGCCCTGGCCCCGAGCCCACCGCCTGGGGAGACAGACATTCGGGACGTCCCGGGGCTCTGGTCTTGTCCGTGGAATGCCTGATGTGCCCTCCACTCTTCTGGAGCCTCCCGTTTGATGGGGAAAGGAACTCCAGTGTGTATTCCAGGTTCACCTTGTCGAAGATGCTGTGACAGGGCGCACACTTCCTTTGCTCTTCCTCTGTTCAGGCTAAGCGTCTGCAAAGGGTCTGGGAGGGCAGGTTTCACAGAGAAAGTGACAAGGGAACATGTGCGGTTCAGTAAGGCCAGCGGACCCGGAGACGATGCCGTTGAGAAGATAGTTGATTACTTGCAGTTCTCCGAGGCGGAGCTCGCAGGGCCACGCAGGGCCACCCGGGAAGCCCCGGGGGTCAGGAGGCGAGACAGCAGGGCACCGCGGGCAGGAGTCTGTCCTGTGGGTTCTGCGGGGAGGAACAGCGAGGCAGGGTGAGCAGGCTCAGACGGGCTGGTCTGAATAACTCACAGGCTCCGGGGCAGGGGGCTCTCCCGCCTGTCCAGTGCCTGCCCTGGGGGACAAGGGCAGGGGCCCCGTGGCCCTGAGTGTGAGATTCCAAGAGAGGAGGTGCTTGGGATGTGGATGGCCCCTGGATGGGTTGGTTTGTATTTGGAATGTGGGCCCACGAAGGAGGGTTCTTCCTGGGGTGGGGGTGCGACAAGGGAGGCAGGAGGCCGAGCCGAAGGGACTTGGGACAAGGGGTGTCCCCTATGCGCACGCGGGCCAGAGGTTAAAGCCTCAGGTTTCCAGAAGCTACAAACATGGCCCAGACAAGGCTCAGCTCCGATGTCACCTCCTCAGAGGAGCCTTCCCTGCTTCCTGTGTCCACAGTGACGGCCTCCCGCCCAGGTCTCCCTCGCGTCGGCCCTTTCATTCCCCTCACTGCGTTCAGAGCCAGGCCCCCCGCTCAGCACCCGCTCAGTGGGAGACGGGCAGCAGGTCAGGGCGCCCGTTCATTTCTTCACTCACTCGCTCGTTCTTTCCTCATGGATTTGGTTCCTGCCGGGTGCCAGGCCCTGGCTGGATGATGGCTTGTCCTTGGAGACCCTGCTCAGATTTCACCGCCTCCATGAAGCCCTTCTCAAACCACATCCCCTCCTGCAGCCCCCTCTGGCCTCACCTGGGCCCCCAGAGCTGTGCTCACTGTCTGATGGCCTCTCCAGCCTGGGAGCGCTGGGAGGGATCTGGGACAGATACAGAAAGGGGCTCAGAAACGTGTGACGATGGCTACACCCTGACTAGACGGAAGGATTGCCCACAGGCGCACGGGGGTCCAGGTCACCCCCTCCCGTCTTCCTCCGGGAACAGGGCCCCTTCCTCACCAGGAACAGAGGGACCTTCTCTCATCCTGTGCTCATTTAGACCGTTAGCAGTCTGGATTCTTTTCTCAATTTTAATTCTTTTTAAACTTTGAGGACATGTCATGAGGGTATCCCTCGGTAATGAGAAACTTAATTATCACTTCAAGGGAGGGAACCCACCTGTTGTGTCTGAGCCAAGACCGGACAATGTGGAAAGAGCAGGATGCTGAGGAGGAGCCGGCTCAGGGGCTGGGCCTCGGGGCAGCCGGAGGAGGGCAGACAGAGAGATGGATGGAGGCACAGCTGCCGGGGCGGGGGTCAAGCCGGGAGGAGGGGGAGTCCAGGGGCCTCCACAGGTGAGGGCGGTGGCTTCCAGAGGCCCCTCTGTCACGTACAAGCCGTGTTTCTCAGGCCGCCGCACCTCCAGGCCTTAGCATGAGCTGGTCCTCCAGCAGGAGCGCCTTTCCTCTGCTCTCCAGACAGCAGTGCCCTCACCCTGCGAGACTCTGCCCTTCTGGCATCTGTTCCCCAGCCTGCCCGGCCAGTACCCCGCCCCCACCATGACACACGCAGCCCGCTCTGTGCTTAGGTCACCTGGTTGTCATCGCCTGAGGCTGGGATGTCTGCTTGTGTGAGAGACCGGCAGACCTGGCTTCTAGCTTTCTAAGTCTGTGTGACCTTGGACGGGTCCCTGGTCCCTTTGGAGGCTCAGTTTCTCTCTATAAGTGGGTCTGGCAGTGGTACCTCATGGGGGCGCTGTGCTCTCTGAGCTGCTGGAGATGGAGTGTTGGATGGGTGCCTGTTGCTGGTGCCCTTGGTGCTGACCCCGGGGCCGTGGCCCCCGCGTGCCCAGGGTTTGCGGGATCCCTGGCTGCAGTGATGCACGAGGGAGTGGGAGACGGGCAGGAGGTCAGGGTGCAGCTTTGGAGTCAGAAGACACAGCATTCCTCGGGGACACTTCCCTGAGCCCCTGGTCCCTGGCCTCGCCCACCCACCTCGTCTCAGCTGCCTTCGGGGCACTCAGTGAACCCCTGCTCTGAGGCTGCATTCCCAGTGCGTCTAACCCAGGCCGGACACTGCTGTCCTCACGTCTCGGGTGAAGAAGTGAAGCTCCATGGGGCTAACGGGAGGACCGCAAACTCAGATGCCTCCAGGGGTCAGGTCCAGAGAGGTGGGTGAGGCCCTGGGCCAGAGGCAAGCTGAGGGAGTGGCGGGGACTGTGGTGAGCTGGGAACACATGCTCCATCCAGAGAGCGGCTCCAGCTCAGCTCCAGAAGAGCGTCTCCGAGAGGGACTGTCGCAGGTGGCCAGCCGTTCCCATTTCATACCAACAAAAAGCTTGACACCTGGCGTTCGGTCTGTAGTCTTCCAGGTTTTCAGTATTAGAATGAGCTTTGAAAATCTACCTTTGCCCTGGCGCCCTGAGTTGAGATGCCCCCTTGCTTCCGGCTTGAACCCTGACTGTGTAGATATGATGGCTGGAATGGAGGCAGCCACACTGCAGTCATGAGGGAGTGATACTAACATTCTTTTAATGGTGGGATAGAGAGGGGGTGGCTTCTGGGTCACCGATGACATTGTCGGGCCACCAGACCACGTCTGGACTTCCCGTCTCTCACATCGTTTATAAACATTACAAATTAGATGTCTTTGTGGTTTAAGCCACTCTTAATAGAGTTTTCCATTATTTGAGCCAAACTCATATCTCATATCTCATATCTCATATCTCACTGCAAGTCTCAGCTAAAACTTCTCTGTACTTAAGTAGTTCCCCAGCAGACGTGGGCCTCTGCCCCGACGCCACCCTTCACCCCTGGAAACGGCCCGTGAGCTGCGGTTCTGTCTGCCTGGCTGGCTCGTCCGCGCTTGGGCTGTGAACAGCTCTGGGCCGGCCGCTGTCCTTGCTTCTCTGCACACAGCGGGCCCTCAGACACCGCAGGGTGCTGGACCCCCAGCACGGCCAGAAGCCCCCAGCCAGCACGAAGCCTTTGGGGTCCCTTTGGCCCGAGCCCTGTGTCCGCCCCTCGGGGCCTCAGCAGCCTCCTCAGCTGGTGCGAGGTCCTTGGTGGGCAGCTCTCGCCTCAGGGCCCTTGGGGGCTGAGCTTGGTGCACCGTCCGCCCGGGCCCTCCTGTGGCGGCCTCTGGAGGCCACGAGGCAAAGAAAGCAGGACCCGAGCTGCGTTCCAGGGTGACGCGGAAAGGGCAGCGAGGGACCCATCGCATTCCAGAAGGAGCGAGGTGCCCTGCGTATTCTGGAAAGACCTCCTCTGTGCAAGTGGGGAACAGGGTCCCGCAAGGCCCGAAGGAAGGAAGGGGTGTCTGGAGGGCCGGCGGGCGGCACAGGCTGTGGCCTCCCCTGTACAGGCTCCAGACACTGGGCCTGGTGGTCGCCTGAGCGTGACTCCCCCAAGCAAAGCAAGACAAAGCCGGGAGGGGAGCCGGGCGGGGCCGGGCCAAGAGCCGGCCCGCTGTGTGCACAAGCCCCCCGGGCGCCTCTGGGCAGCCCGTGCGGCCACCACGGCTCAGGCACACCCAGCACACGTGCCACTGGCGCCAGAGCCCCCGGCACGCGGGCAAGCCACCTCGGCCAGCTCCCCAGAGAGCAGCAGCAGCGTCTGGGCCAGTTGCCTGGTCCACACGTCCATGCTATGGCCACTTGCCTCCCTTCTCTGAGCCTCAGTCTTGTCCTCCAAAACGAGGATTAACTTGGGTAACAGTCCATAGCAGGCCCCCAACAGATATGGCTTGAGTCCAGTTGGGCCGCAGGTTAGACTGGAGCCTTGCAGTGTTATCTGGAAGTTCTTCCTTGAAGCTAGCCTAAATCCTCCATGTTGTAGCCATGCCAGAGTGCTCCATTTGCCAGCTGAAAGGAACAGTCAGAAGCTTTATTCTTTTCCTTTTGTGTTGTGAGGAAGATTGGCCCTGAGCTAACATCTGTGCCAATTTTCCGCTATTTTCTGGGCGGGACACCTGCCACAGCATGGGCTGATGAGCGATGTGAGTGTCTGCACCTGGGGCCCAAACCTGCAAACCTGGGGCCGCTGAAGAGGAGTGCAGGAGCTTAACCAGTATGCCGCCGACCCGGCCCCAGGATTCTTTTGATAGCCTGTGACAGAAACCCAAGGGGCTTGAACTAGCAAACGAACAAAGCAGGAGACAATGATTTCTGTAACTAGGCCGTCTAAAGGCAGAGAGCTTCAGGTGAGGCTGTACCTGGGTGCTCGACGCCATCAGCAGGGATCGGCCCTCCCAGCCTCTTGGCTTGGCTGCCTGCCCTCTGTGCTGCTGTCCTGCTCATGGGAGCTCTCCACCGTCACTCCCTGGCTGGCCTCATCACCCCTCAGCAGCCCAACAGAGAAAGAACTTCTCTTCCCCAGGATTCCAGCCCTAACTGCTTCCCGCTTCCCAGGTGGGAGATGGGGTGCCTGGCCGGGCCAAGGTGGGACCGGCTCTGAGTTCACATCAGCCCCGCCGTCGGTTCCCCTTCAGAGAACCCAGCAGAGATGGGCTAAAACTCAAGGCCCACATCCCCAGGGCCCTGGGTCCTTAGTGACACTCATAGGTAAAGGCTTGTTTCTGTGACCTCTGACCCCTTGAGCTCTAGAGCCAAATGGAATTAGCAAATTGTTCAAGTCCAGATGGGCTCCCGCTGGGCTCCCACTAAAGTCATGCTGATCCCAGGACCTTGAAGTCCTTTTACAGAGAAACTAGCGTCCAGACAATATCCAGAAACCGAGGCTGCCCAGGCCCAGCTCCTCGGCTCCCTGACGTCAGAGTGCACCTTCCCCCGTGGAGACAAACAGCCGAGGACGCTCATCTGAGAAACCCTCTGTCTCCTCGGCTGGAAGCAGCCCCAGACGCAGGCCCATGGGAAAACGCTGACCAGGAAGGCCACGGCACCCTCCTCTACCTAAAGCCCCAAATCAAAAGCCCCACCCGTTTCTTAACGGGGAGCTAGCAATTTGGGGGCCCCTGGCCCTTGCTTTGCTGCCCCTGACTGGTGAAGGAAAGCTTTCCTTTTCCCCCAAGACTCTGTTCTTGTTATTTGAATGGGCATCGGGATCAGAGACCAAACATTCAGTAAGCAAGGGTGCAGCCGCCACGCTCCTCTGCACCCGTTCTCCTGGGGAGCCTGCTCCGTGGGCTGCCCACACCCGGTGGTGTGCTCCTCACCAGGGACTCAGGGCCACGCTGCTCCCCTCCCGCCTCCTTTCCGAGCCCCACTTCGCTCGTCTGAAAGAGGAGCAGGAGTTCCTGGGGAAAGGCAGGATTTGGGGTCCGCTCCCAGCTTCACGGCCTGCTTGTGCTGTCCCATTAGAAACATTTATTCAGTCACAAATGGCCCTGAGCACCTACTGTGTGCTCCTCTGAGTTTTCAGCGCTGGGAGTTGTCCCGGGCAGGGGGCATCGCCCAGGAGCCTTCCAAAGGAAATGGGTTCTGTCCAAAAGCTCACTTCCAGGCCCTCTCTGCCCCTCGCTGTGTGTCCTGAGGGAATTCCTCCCCGTCTCTGGGCTTCTGCTTTCTCATCTGCAAAGCCAGGCTCTGGGGAAAAGGAGGTCCTGGACCCCCTCAGCTCTGACACGGTGGGGCTTGGTCTCAGAGCGTGTCTCCAGCTGCGAGTCAGCCCGTGAGCATCTCGGACAGTGACCATGATGCTCCAGAGGCGGGCTGGGCTGAGCGGAGGCCACAGTCACACAGTTGCACATTTGAGTCCTTCCCCTTCGGGCCGTTAAGGGCACCCAGGGCAGAGGAGGACCCTGGGCTCTGAGCTCCTGTGAGCTGCCCAATGCTGCTGCTGCGACAGAAAATCTCTCCTGGCGTGTTGGTGACTCCCAAACCCGCCCACCACGGATGGTGAAATTGTGGACTCCGAAAGGGAAGCACAGAGAGGCAACACGGCGGGAGGAGAGGATGAGGCAGAGGTCCCTCGGAACCGTCCATGTCGCCTGCCTCTCCTTCCCTCCTCCTTCCCGCCCACCCCTCCCTTCTCTGTCTCAGCTGAAATTGGTCCGCACCCTGGAGGAGTGGAGACCCTGAGGCGTTGGTGGGGGAGGAGGGGTCCCTCGGAGTATGCCCAGTGGGGACCACTTCCTTTTTCTTCTGGTTGAGCCTACCTTCTCTTCATTCTTTGAACAGCTGGGGACATGAGTGAATCCCCCTGGTGGCTCTATCACTCATTCGTCAGTTCACTCAGCACTCCTCGCCTTATTAAGCCGTGGGTTCCCTCCTCTATTCAGCTCATGCTCTTCTTTTGAACAAGATGGGAGATTTATTGGGAGAACACAGGGAGCCCCAGAACAAACAGAGAATAGGCTCACCGGCCTTCCCCAAAGACCAGAGCCCGCGGCTGGTGAGACAGGAGAAGCCAAGCCTGCTCCCTTCCTTCCCCACCCTGGGGCCACATAGCCACCCAGGCCCCTCAGTCAATCCTCCTATCTTTTAAACCTGTTGGTGTCTCCCCACTTCCACTGCCATCACCCTCGTCTAAAGGACTGTCCTGTTTTGCGCTTGGAAAATTGAAACGCCCTCCCAATTTTTCTCCCAATTTATTATCACTCTTGCCCGTTTCCAGTCTGTTGTCCTCCTCGCTGTGGCCAGCGTGACTTGCTGCAAATGGAGAATTTATTCAGTGGTTGTCCTTGCTTCTGGGATAGTCTGCAGAATCGTAGCGTGGTGTGGAACTGGATGATGGCTCGCCCACGCTCAGGGCCCTTGTGGTGGCTCCTCCCTCCCTGGAGGATTTGGCGGCCCTGCCCCTTGTTGCTCTCGGGCAGGGCACAGGGGCTGAGCAGCTGCAAGAACCGGCGTGGGCTTGACAACTTCTCCTCCTTCTGAGGCCACGGTGGCATTCCCGACCCAGCCTGCCCTGGCGGCCTGAGTCCAGAGGGAAGGTGCCATGCAGCAGAGCCACGTGGTGCACACATTGCGTGAGAGATGCACAGACTGATAGTAGGCCCCTGAGATCGAGATCTCATTTGTTATTAACCATAACCCAGCTGCTCCTCACTGGTGCGCGTGGTCCACGTGACCTCGCTCATTGCCCCATCTCTGCTGGAGCCATCAGTGCTCACACAAGCCTGTCCTCACTGATGCGCGTGGCCCACGAGCCCTCGCTCACTGCCCCTTCTCTCTGCTGGAGCCTTCAGTAGTTACACAACGTGCTCCTTCCCACCTGAGGACGTGGTCTGTTATTCTCTTTTGAAAGAATGAGAGGCACGTGTTTTCCAAGCACCCCAGGGGCTCAGGCCACCGCCGGGACAATCCCCGTGTTTTGCAGCTGTAGGAAATAGCTTTTACAGAAAGGGACTCACCCAAGGCCACGTGGAGAGTAGCGGCAGAGGTGGATCACAGCCCAGGTCTTCGGACCACTGGCCAGGAAGCCTTGGTCCACAGCACATCATAACGATTCGAGTAATGGCTAACGGACGTCTCTGCATTCCAGACAGTTTGTACGTATTAACTCATTAGCTTCCACAACGACCTAGAGTGAAGGTACATTTTACATAGGAGGAAATGGAGGCACAGAGAGGTTAAGCACCTTGTCCCAAGTCACACAGCTGGTAAGTGGCAGAGCTAGGATTCAAACCCTGGCATTCTGGCCTGCTCCTGGGGGCTCACAGGTGGTGGGGGGAACGTGTCACATGCAGACAGACTGAGCCTGCCCAGGGCTCAGGTGGTGAGAAGGGGAGGTCAGGGAAAGCCTCACTGAGGAGATGACGTTTGATCAAAGATCTGGAGGAGGCGAGGGAGCCGTGTGGACATCAAGAGTGTTCTAAGAGGAAGGACCAGCAAGAGCAAGGGCAGGAATGGTCTTGGTGTGTGAGAGAAGATGGGGAGGCCGGTCGGCTGGAGTGGGATGGGCAGGAGGGAGCGGGGTGGCAGGAAATGAGGTCAGCTCGTCATCAGGGCCTGGCAGGGCCGGGCTTTGCCTGGAGGGTGGCCACGGAGGGTGTGGAGCAGAGGAGGATGTGAGCTGACGTGGTCAGGCTGTGGTGTGTGGAGAGCAGACTGGAGGTGCGGGCGCAGCAAGGGACCACAGGCATTAGAGGGAGGGCTGGTGTGGTTTGGCCCAGGTTGGGGCGGGGGGCATGCGGAAGGAGCAGATTCTGGGCGGTTCTGCAGGTGGAGCCACCAGGATGGGCTGAGGGATGAGATGTGGGTGGAGAGACGGGGGGACAGGCACCTAGACACCTTGGGCCAGGCGAGTTTGTGACATCTACAGGCAGCTGGGCAGATGAGCCAGAAGGCAGGTGGACCTGCCAGGCTCGGGTCTGGGAGGGAGCTGGTCTGATTACGTGCGCTTGGTTTCCAGCCCCTGTTGATTCTTGTTGGAGGTGGAAACCCTTCTTTTGAAACAGGAGCAGAACCTTCTGGAGTTGGGCTGAGGCGAGGTGGCCGCTGGTGAGCCCTGCCTGTCCAGGCCTCTGAGATTGTCCTCAGAGCCCTCAGGGATGCTCCGAGGGCCGTGCTGAGCCCAGAGGAGGGCCTGAGCACCACCCTTCCTGGAGTTTGCCTTCCTCTGGGGGCAGGAGGGCCCTGGCATCCCGCTGCAGAGGCTGCTGGGGGCTGGTCCCCAGGAGTGACCTGGGAGTGGAGCAGCCCCTGCCTCATGCGGTGCTGGCCCAAGGGAGGAAGGGCTACCGGCACCAGAGGCTGGAGGGCCCTGGGAGCCCCGAGGCTGGCCTCTGTCCAGGGTGGGGACCCTGTGGGCCGGGAGGACCAGCGGCTCAGCCAGGTCTTGAGAGGGACATGGGACACAGAGCCAGGGGCTCTGCCCTCTTCCTGACCTGCAGCTCTTGGCCAAGGGATATTAAAGGTCCCCAGCTGGTTGCCTGGCCGAAGGGAGTGTCGCATGTCCTTTCAAGGTGACAGGCTGATGCAGGACCGAGAGGGAAAGGGAATCCCAAAGTGCTTGGAAGTTTCCCAAAGTTTGT
Source organism: Equus caballus (assembly GCF_041296265.1). Taxonomy (NCBI): domain Eukaryota; kingdom Metazoa; phylum Chordata; class Mammalia; order Perissodactyla; family Equidae; genus Equus; species Equus caballus. Next base: position 3,990,487 of record NC_091701.1, on the reverse strand, counting down.
CAGCACTAGGCAGTTCCTTCCATGTTCATCTCCGGAGGAAAAATCTCAAAATGACAGCAAGTTGGCTTAAAGGGGCCTTTCAAGGAAACCCTTTGAGGTTTTTCCTGCCTCCTGAAGATGATGAGACTGTGAGGGTCCCCGGGCGGCCTCGGCCTGCAGTGCAGGGACGGTCCTACATGGTCTTGGGGTCAGAGAGAGCCGCCCTGAGAGCCGGGCAGGAGTCACTCCCGGGGCACAAATGGGGACAGTGAGCCCGGGATGCTGAGGATCTTCCCAGACACACGCCAGGAGGCAGCGAGCACACCGGCCCGCTGGACACGACGGCCCAGAGCTGCTACACAGGGACCCGGGGACACTGCGACCAGCAGGGTGACCTCGGGGGGTCGCTTTGCCTGTCTGCACAAACAGGACAGTGGCGGTCCCCACCTCGCAGACTTATCGCGCCAGGACAGAATGAAGTCATCGACACCAAGGGCTCAGAACGGGCCTGGCCCCTCACCCGCTCTCAGTGAGTGCTCATCAGTAGCATGTCTGTTCTTGTCATCCTGCTCTGCTGTGCACTCCCGGCTAGAGGGCTGGGTCACTGCGGGGGAGCCCCGTGTCCATTCCTGTCGCTCCTCTGCTCCGGCTCCCACCGTGGCTCCCTGTGGCCTGGACGTTCTTTGTCAGTGCTCTCTGTTGAAGTCCCACACACGCCATCACGTTCTCCCCTCTGTCCTCACTCCACAGCCCTCTATGGAAACAGACCCACTGTGTGCTGGCCCTGCTCCAGCACCTCCTGGCCGTGGCCGCAGCTGCTCCCCAGGCCCCACCCTCCCCGGTGAACTTCAGCCTGGAGGCTGAGGCGCTGCTGGCCTCTGAGGCTCAGCTGGGAAGGAGGGAAGAAGAAAGTGTCAAACATTTCCCTCCAAAATGTCATTTGGACAGTAAGCATGTGTCCCGTCCCTCGTCCCGGCTTCTATACGCTGTGTCCTGCACACAGCGGCACTTCTCCGTGCCTGCAGTCGTGTGGGTGGGGCCTGCGTAGCCCACCCCAGGTTCTGGAGGAGGGGAGACACGTTTTGTGCTGTCATCCAGGCAGTTGTTGCCCTCAGGCCTCCTCCCAGGAGCCTCTCCGGTTGCCTCCCTGACGCTGCGGCCTGGGTCTCTTGACCCCCGCTTTGTCCCCTCCAGGAGCCTCGCACACACCAAGCCCTGAGCAAGCGGCTCTCTGCTGAACTCTGCTGACATCCGTCCCGGGACCAGGCAGCGGGCTGAGCTGTGTGGGTGCTTCCTGTGGAAGGACAAGCACCGACTAACAGAAGTGCATGCGTCCTGGGGCTGTGTCACCTGCAGGACACTCCTCACTCTGCTGACCGCACTGCCCCCCAGGAGGAGTTTCTGGACTTGCCTTAACAGAGAGGGACAGTCAGATCTCAGGGTCCTGGCGTCTCCTGATGGCTGAAGGGCCTTGGAGACAGGCCAGTCCCTTATTTGCGCTGCACGCCCTCTCCACCAGCCCAGACTCCAGGGACAGGAGCTCTGTCATTTGGGCTCCGCCGTTCCGTCCTGAGAAACCCGCAGTTCTTCAGCGGTTGTGGTGGAGAGCCATACTCCGCCCTCCCCGGGGCCCTGACTGCCCCTGCTCCCTGCCCCTTCCCCTCCTGGCTGGCTGTCTCCCTGCACACACTCTGGTTTCCCTCCCCCTGAGACCTGACCCCTTTCATTTTTTGGGCAGGTGGGAAAATTTGCTCCAGGCTGGTCTCATTGGGGTGGCTGAGAAATGCCTCAGGGGAATGAAGGCTCCAGGATTCCGGATCTCACGGATAGGGGCGTCCCCACGGCCACCCCTGGTGCTCCCAGGAGGGGAGAGGCTGGGCAGTTCCCAGCAGGTGAGCCGCCTGATGCTGGAGCATGGACTCGCCCCGACTCAGCACCACCGAGGACTCACACCGTGCAGGATCCACGGAACCTTTGGGATGCGTGATTATCATCCTAAGCTCATCCTCCCTTTCTGAAAATCCTCTGTCCAAGAGTTCGTAACTGTCACCAAGGGCACAGCAGAAGCGTGTAAACAGGGCGGGCGGCTCCGGTGGGACCGTGTCTATGTTTCTGGAGGACGCTCGCTGCCTTCTGCCCGATCCAGGGCGCATTGACTGTTGTGCCACGAACATCTTTGACGAGGGAACATTTACGGAAGGAACCTTCTGGGCCTCTTCGCCCTGGAGCGGGTAGCCGCACTGCCCGTGTCATGACACGCGCTGGCCCCAGTGCCTACTGCCTCCATGGTGGCCGTCCCAGCTGGTGGGGCAGGTGGCTTGGTCGTGTGACATGGAGCGTCCTTCCTCGCTGGGCCTGCTGCAGAGGGCTCCCGGAGCCCCTCCTGTGGGGACACGAAGCTCTCTGGGGAAGCCTTTCAGCAAAGGCAGGAGATGCCGTCTGCACTCAGTGCACGCGAGTCTCGTCGTGACGCAAAAGGAGGGAAGAGGGCAGCCACTCACTCGGTCATCTGCCTCTTCATTCAACAACACGCACTCTGAGCAGCCCTGACGCCTTGGGTTCCAGTTCAGCGCTCTCACCGCTTCCGAGGCCCGGGTTCATTTCCCGGTCCCAGAACCACACCAGCCGTCTGTCAGGAGCCACGCTGTGGCTGTGGCTCACACAGAACTGGAAGGACTTATGAGTACAGTGTACTACCATGCACTGGGGCTTTGGGAGGAAAGGAAAAAGGAAGATTGGAGAGACGTTAGCCCAGGGAGAATCTTTGGGGCTGTGGGGGACTTGAAGTGGCCGCCCCAAGATACGTCTCTTTGGCATGAGGCTTATTTTGGGCTGGCTCCTTTCAGACCCTGCAGACGTTGGAGAAGCTCTGAACACGAGAACTCACCCTTCGTAAGAGGCACTGATGTTTGTGAGGGCGATCCCCATCTGCAGAGGGTCTTCCTCTGTACCAGGAAGAGGGGGACGACCTTCTCTCTCTAGAAACTCCTGTCAGTGTGGAGGGCAAGCACTCACATCTGCATGACAGCCTTTCTCTTGTTCACTTGCCTTTCTGCTGACCTCCCATAGCCGCCTCCCCACGCCAAAGCCTCCTTTGTAGCTGACACTGGCATTCAAGGTGAGAGCTTCCGCCATTTTGGCGAGTGGCTCAGTTTTCCTGGGTCTCTGCCATGTGCGCTTGTTACAAAGCTTTGTCTGGTTTCCTCCTGTTATTTTGTCCCATGAGAATTTAGTACGTTGTCCAGTCAGAAGGACCCAGAGTGGGTAGAGGAAACGTCTTCCTCTCCTACACCTGCAAAAAGAAAAAGACGAGTTCCCCACTGTCTCGTGTCAAGCCCAGACACGGAGATGTGCTTATCGTTCACTTACACCTGTCTTATTCCAAAATGCCCTGTTCCTGTTCCTTCTCTGGTGTTTTCTGTTCCCGTTATGCACAGAGGTAGCTCGAGCCCAGAGTGGGTAGGATTTGTCTGACGGCACACAGCAGGGAGGGGAAGTGGGTGCAGAACTCCTTTCCCAAGCCAGGTGTGTGTGTCTGCACCCGGCCCCGGCCCTGGAGTGTGGACCTGCCCAGCCCAGGCCTCCCGGGACACGTGCAGCGACGGGTCAGTTGACTCGGGGAGGCAGGAGGCAGCATCGTCCTTGGAGGCCTTGGGATGTGCTTGGGAGGCGTCTGCTGTCGTCTGGAATCGTGCGGCCCACTCTGAGCTCAGACAACAAACGCCTGTGTCCTTCCTGGTTCCCTACCGCCTTCCACTGGTGCTCATCCTGGGGGCCTCACCTCCTGCCCTGCCACACTCCCCACTCCTCCCTACTGCCTCCCAGGGTCCAGGCCTGTGGGACCCCTGCCCTCCCCCGGCACCCCCCTCCCTGTCCCTTCACACGTCCTGTCGCCTTAGCCTGGTCCAGCCTTCCCACTGGAGGAATGCAGAATTCACTGAACAAGTGTTTATTCTGAGTCTCCTGGGCACCTGATTCCCCACTGGGCTTCGGGAGTACAGTGGCACAGGCTGAAGTTCATGAAGGGTTCATGAAGGAGGAGCACACGCTATGCAGGCCAAGGAAGAGGTGAGAATCAGGGAGGACCCGCCTGTGCAAAGGCCCTGAGGTGGCCAGGTGAAGCAGGGAAGATGTCCGTGTGAGTTCAGGATGGGGATAGTGGTCATCCTGCCCATTAACCTAGGACCAAACCCTGTCCTTTTCCACCCCAACCTACTTCCCGGGCTGACTTCGTAGTCAGAGGGCTGAAGTCTGAATCCGGGTCTGTCACTGCTTGTAGCTGTGTGACCTGGGCCAGTGGCTTCCCCTCGTGAAGCCTCAGTTCTCTCCTCTGTGCAAATAACAGGGCCACCTCGCTAGGCGTTGGAAAAGTCTAGACGAACATGGGTAATGCATGTGACACGCTCCCACGCTCAGTGCTCCATGTGCGCTGCCATTTTCTATTGTTACGACTGTTACGACTCCTTTTGTTGGAAGCTGATAAGACTTGTGGAGGCAGTGTAGGCTGGTGGGCAAAGTCACAGGCTTTGCCGTTAAACTTGGGAGTCAAGGAAGTGCTAGCTCCTCCACTTGCCTGCTGTGTGACCTTGGCCAAGTCACTTAACTTCTCTGGGCTGCATTCTCCTGATGCACAAAATGGGGAGCATAATTCTAAGAGAGCCTTCTTGTACGTGCGTGATGTGTTGGCATGAGGACAGACTGGATACGTGGAACCACCTGCCTTGGTGGCTCCAGGAGAGTGGAAATGGACAGGGGTGGAGAAGGAGAGAGCGGCCTGTGGGGGGAGACGGTGACCTTGCTCTTCGCACCTCGCTATCCCGTTTGATTTGCTCCAACGAGCGTGGATTCCGTTGCAATAAAAGCAAAGAAGCCCCAGAAAGTGGAAAAGACAAATTTTATAGAAGTACCACCGTCCTCCTTGGACGGAGTGAGGATCGAAAGCGTGAATGCTTGGAAAGCCAGTAGACGGGGCCGGGTCTGTGCTAAGCGCGCACGAGAGAGCGTCACACAGCGAGGGCTAAGGCGCGACTATTCGGCTTCATAACTGACTCGGCTTGAACTGAAAGCCTGACTCACTGCCTGTCAACCCGAGACGTGCGTCTACTTGACCAGTGAGTCCGGACTGCGCTCTCTTCACACGAGGATGCAGCCGGCCCCTCCCGCGCCCTCTGGGGGACGCCTGGTCCTCTCAGCAGGGTCCTGGTGGCCTGCTGCTGCGCCTCTGAAGGCCTCTGTGACGTTCTGATGGCAACGTATCCTGGTGTGTTTGACGTGTGCTGCTTGTTCCGAAAGGAGACGAGACCGTTCTGACAGCCATGCTTCTCCGAACGCCTCACCCTCACTCTGGCTCCTGATAAACTCACCCCAGTTTTCACTGATAGGCTGGTTATGGATTATTTGCGCAGACCTTTCTGAGTCAATGCCAGTCGTGATCATGCTATAATAATGGTAATTATCATTATAGCATTATCACCATCACCATCACTTTGAAGCAGCTCTGCAAAACCCTTCACGTCTGTCCCGTCCTCCGAGAGAAACGGGGTCCTCTCAGCCTGAGCGACAGGGCTGCCTGGAGGCCCAGGGAGGCAGGGTCACCTGTCCCAGGGAGGAAGGTGCGAAGCCCCCAGGGGGCTCTGGGCAGGGGCCAGTCCCCACACCCCCACCGCGCCCACGCAGCCCCCGTGCTCTAATTCAGAGCTGCCAGCGCTGGGCTCCTCTGCCCTGGGGCGGTTAGGGCAGGTGCATCCCTTTAGGCTGCTGACTGGGAGGCCCATGAAAGTGTAGGAAGGCCCGAGGGGTAGGGAGAGGACGTCTGGGTGGAAACTGAGTCAGGGCCAAGCAACAGAGCCTGCAGCTGTGACTTCCAGCCCGCCTCAGCCCTGACAGGTTCGAGGGCGGGACAGGGCTCCTCGGGAGGCGCGCAGGTGGGGGTGGGCTCCTGGGCCACCAGGCGGCAGGCTGAGGGTCTCCCGGAGCCGCTCCCTCTCTGCGGGCTGGGCCCCTCACTGGCCCGGGCAGAAGCAGGAGGATTTGGTTTCGTTTGGAAGATGAAGAACCCTTGAAAAACAGCCTGTGAGCGTCGAACAGAATGGGTCTCTGTCGATGTCGTTGGCATAACAAGGCTCTGAATCATCAGTCATAGGAAGAATCTGCCAGTGAGGAGGAGCAGAGGCCCGGGAGCCCCTGTGTGCAGTCCGTGGCCGCGCCCTTGGGGTTAGGCTCGGGAAGGCGAGGGAGAAGCAAGCGGGAAGCGGCCTTGGCCTCTGCCTCGGGTGTCGTTGGGAGTAGGGGCTGATCCACGCCTTGTGGGGCCTAAAGCTTAGGACTTACCCAGGCCTTCGGGCGGAGCTTTCTCAGTAAAGGAACCCGGAACTAGGTGAGGGCCCCAGACGGGGCCGTGCACTGAGGAGCCCTGTGGTTTCAGCTTCCGAACCTGCCTCTGGTGGGGCCTGGGTTTTCCTAAGCAAACCTCATCCATGTGTCTGCCCTTGACCGACAGGCTGTGTGACCTTGACCCGACCCCTCTCCTCCCATGGAGCCCAGGAGACGGTGCCTTGGAAGGCCCTGAACATGCATAAAGATAACAAGGCTGAGCATTTCTTCCTCGGGAGAGATGAAGGCTCGAGGCTGTTTAGAGATCCACGGGGCCGCTGCCCCATATGAAATGCTGCTCTGACTCAGGCGCCCGTCACGCTTCTTAACGGCTGCCTAACGTGCCTCATTTTCACTGTCGTTTCAAAGCTGATTGTGCGTCACGCAGGGATCCCGGCAACGTGGTAACCCCCCTCTTCCACTGGACCGGCGCTCCCCCTGTTGGCTGCAAGCCCCTCATGACCTGCGCTGGTCTGGCCTGAGCCGTGCGTGTGCCCACACGCGTATGTGCGTGCACACCCTTGGGGCTTCTCTCCCTGGAGTCCTCTCCCCTCCTCAGTCTGTGCTGACACACCATCACACACGAGCATCAGCGCCTGAGCTAGCACTGAGCTTCGACGGCTTTAGTCCCCGCCCCACGGCGCCCCATCCCCATGCAAGTCAGGGCAGCGCCAGGCCTGGCCTGACCCGGGGCTCAGATTGTGTCATCAGGAGCTCCCTTAGCTCTGCTTTCCGTGTTGGCCTCACCCTTCTGTCAGGTGCCTGCGTGAGGTGCCCTGGCAGCGCCTCAGAGGGAGAGGGCTTCTCATTCATAGGAGTCCATTGCAAGTCCCAGCACGGGATGGCTGGGCCCAGGTCGCATGTCCATCCTCAGCCTGGTGACTGGATCAAAGGGTATGAAACGCACTGACTGGCCGGATCTAGGTCCTATGTTTCTCTTTGATGCCTGTGTATAGACGGTTAACTTCCCCCAAACCACATGGACTAGGAAAGGCTGGAGGGGGTCTTCTGAGGAAAAAGAGGCACTGTTGGCATAAGATGGGGAGGTAGAGGGTGGGAGCAGGCAGGACAAATAGCCACAGACGTGGACTTCCCCACGCAGGGCAGTGGAGCACCTTGGCATCTCCACTGGGGATAAGCTCACCCCACAAGTGGTGGGAAACCAGCTCAAAACCCCCGAGAACCACATATGACATCAGGGGTAGGGAGCCTGGAACTGAGAGCCACGTGGAGACAGGGCCCGAGGCAGGCAGAGTGGAGACAAGCCCAGGGTTTCCTGCTGGCCTGGGAGGCAGAGGGCCGGGTGGAGACACAGGTGCCCAGGGGCCGTGTCAGTAGGGAGCCCGGACAGGGATGGCAAGGAGCAGGCAAGGATGCGTCAGGAGGGAGGCCTCTGGAGGAGTTCTCCCAGCAGCTGGTTAGAAATGAGCTTCTCGAGCTCCTCTCCACACCACCTGCATCAAAATCTGAATATGAATCAGACCCCACACGACCCACGTGCACCACTAGTCTGAAGGACCCATCTCTGAGCCCTGACAGTCAGGAACGATGGGACTTAAGTGACGAGGCACGTCAACATCATACCGAAGAAGGAGCAGAGCGCCGCCACCGCCAAGAGACTTCTCTGCGAAACCGAGGGTCTGGCGAGATTGCATCACCCCCATATCTTGATGGTGCAGGTCATCGAAAGTGAGGAGACACTATTCATCATAAGTGAATACGTGCGCGGAGGCAACCTGCTGGACCACCTGATGGAGCACGGCGCCCTGACGGAGGAGGAGGCGCGAGGCTGGTTCCGGCAGCTCGTCTCTGCTCTCCAGTACCGCCACCGCCGGGGCGTCATACACCGGGACCTGAAGCCAGAGAACGTGCTCCTGGACCCGGCGGGGAGCGCGAAGCTGGCCGACTTCGGCTTCTGCAGCCTGGACCCTGGCGGGCCGCTGAGCACGTTCTGTGGCACCCCCGGCTACATGGAGCCGGAGGTCATGCGGCGGCAGCCCTACGACGGCCCCCCGGCCGACGTCTGGAGCCTCGGCGTGCTGCTCCACGCCATGCTTGCCGGGTCCCTGCCGTTCTCAGGTGAAGAATTCCACGCCATGCAGCGCAGCATGCTCCTGGGGGCTTACTCGCTGCCCAGGCTGGTGTCGCGCCAGTGCGCCCGGCTGCTCAGAGGCCTGCTGACCCTCAACCCGGAGAAGAGAAAGACCTTGGAGGAGGTGATGGGGGACCCGCGGATCAACTGTGGCCCGCCGAGGCTGAGGCCTTACAGGGAGCCGCCTGCTGACACGAGGGCCGCCTGGGGGACCTACGAGATGCCGAAGGCCCAGCAGCCATGGGGGGGTGGCCACGCCAGCCCCCCGAGCGCCCTCCCCTCCAACAAGGCCCGCAGCTGCTGTGCTTCGCCACACTGCAAGGCGTGGCGGAGGGCCTCGGAGCCCCGCGGCCAGCGCGCTGGCAGTGAGCCCGTTCTGCCTACCTGGGACCAGCAGGCTGGCCGTCAGCGGCCCAACGAGAAGCCACAGTCAGGGCCGAAGGTCGCAGAGCCTGGCGGTGCTCTGCCCAGCCTGGACACGGGCCTCGCCGCCCCCAGCCCGGCCCCCCCATGGGACCCCGGGGCCGTCCCCTCCTCCCACAGTGCCTGAACCACACGTGGGGCTCAGGAGGGAAGCTGCCGAGGAGACTCCCGGCAGGCGGGGCAGCCCCACGGGGTGACCCTGGCCTCGCCCTCTGGCCGCAGCCAGGGCCGAGGGGGCGCTGCTGGGAGGCTGCTCAAGGCACTCCGAGGTCTGTGCCGCTGCCTGACAATCAGGATCAGGTCTCGCAAGAGGAACAGTGTGTGGCCCCAGTGAGGTCCCAGCAGGTCCGGTCCCAGCGCAAAGGTCGAGCTGCCCCCGGCATTGTCCGCTCACAGGGAGCAAGTCGCAGAATCCGGAGCCGGCCCCGGGCGTGGGGCTTCGGCCAGAGGGAGACGCCTTCTGCTGTGAGTGGGGCCCGTGCAAGAAGGACACGCGTGTGTGCAAAGATGCGGGTCAGAGGACTCGCTCCAGCAACCGGGGAGCTGTGCCAACCGCGGCGGCGCTCTCTGCAGAGATTCAACTCGGAAGGGACTTGGCCCCTCTGGGACCCTCCAAAGCATCGCGGCCAAACACTCGGGGAACCTAGAGGACGGCCTGGAGGCACCTGGGGGACACGAGGAGAGGCCACCCTCGCTGCAGCTCTGCCCCTTGGCCCCACCGGGGTGGAACCTCAGAGCCTGGACTGCTTTTCCCGGAGCACAGCTTCCCTCCCCGTCCTCTCCGTCTCTTCTTCCACGTTGAGGGGCTGACGGTCGGGTCTCGGAAAGTCCTCGGTTTTCCAAGTCTTGTAATAAGCTTGCTGCTGCAGAAAGCTGTGTCGCAGATGCTCCGTTTTTGCACCCTCCTTACGCAGTGCCGGGGCTGGGCGGGCTCCAGCTTGAGACGCGTGTAGGGATGTAGCCCGAGGAGGTGATCGGAACAACTAGGTGGAGAAGTGACTCAGAATTCTTGGGGTAACGCTCCTAGCAACTAATGCGGGTCTGAAGGGACAAGGCTGGGAGCCACAGTGGAGGGCAGAAAGGCAGCGACCGTGGCTAACACTAGCTGACGTTTCCAGAAGCAGCACGGGAAACGTCGAGCCTGTGGCTTTTATGACTACAAGCGAGAGGTCCAGATAGGGTAACCGAGTCCGTGAGCCACCCTTGGGGGGTCGGGGTGGCAGGGTGTGGGCCCCCGAGCGGACTCAGGTCACTTCCACGTGCAGGGGCCCTGGGCACTGGGACGATTTCTCCTTTTGATGACGGTGATGCGGAGCAGGCCCCTAAGAGCACTGACGAGGTGTGGGCTGTTCGGACAGCTGCAGGTTCCAGGGGAGGTGACAGGAAGCCAGACATCCTGGGGCTCCAGAGGGAGGGTCAACCATCAGGGAGCTTCCGCAGGGGCTCCTCAGAAGCCTGAGGATGGCCAGGAGGCCGCTGGCTGCTGCTCGCGAGGCCGGTGGCACTGTGTGCAGTCTTTCCACGTGCTCACGAGACGGCTCGGGACGGTCCCAGCACGAGAGTGGGCAGAGATTTCCCTGCGCCCACGGAGTGCAGGGCCAGGGCCAGGAAGAGGAGGGCTGCGGACATGCTGGAAGGCTTGTTGCTCCCCGTTCGGGTCCCCCGCTGTGGTTTTCTTTACGCCAAACAGCCCAGCGTGTGGTCCTCCGGCATTGCTCTCCTGGCATCTGTCCAAGGACCCCTTCCCTTCAGGGCCAGTCCCACTGCCTCGGTGGGCTTTCGGGACCCTCTGTGACCTGTCCCCGGCATCCGTTTGCACTCCCACCTCCTCCCTGGGCTTTACTCACACTGACTGGTTCGGTTTTCCACAAATCCTCTGCCCGTGAGGCTCCCCGTCGGTGAAGCCCACATGCTGGGCGCTTGGCCAGACTCACGGGCTCCCCGAGGGGAATGAGGCGTGGATCCCGCTGGAAGAGCACAGCCCAGCTGGGAAGAGAAGGCGGGGACCCAACAGGAGGACAGTCCCCTGTGCCGGGGACAGAGGCAGGACGTGCCCAGCTCAGCACACGCTCACCCCCTGCTGGCAGTCTAAAGGGAGGTGGCACCTAGTGGGGAGGGCTGCAGGCTCTGACCGCAGCAATCGGAGGAGGCGTCCCAGACAGAAGGAGGCTGCGGTGGTGGGCACGTACAAGACAGAGGCAGGCGCGAGGCTTGGGGGGACGTGGACCAGCACCCCTTGTTTCTGGGACCACTTCCGCTGGTGCATTGTGCTCTGCGTCTCCGAACTTCGATATCCCCCAGCTCAGGCCTGGAGAGCAGTCAGCTGCGATGACGGAACGCTCTGCTGATGAGGCTTTCTCCGTCTCTTCTGTGAGCTTGGGCGCTGGCTGGCTGGCCGGCGGCTGCCTCTGAGCTGCCTCGTTAGGCTAAGCTCAGTTCCACAGCAAGGGCCCTGGGTCGGTTTCTAAGGAGCAGGGGAGCAGGAGCAGGGAGCGACGTGCTCGGCCTCCGCTGGAGAAGATGCTTCTGGCTTCAGGTGCACAGTGGGCTCTGTGGGGAGAGACCGTGAGTCGGTGTGGGGCCCCACCAGGGATTTGCCAGTGCAGCTAATGAACGCCCCCGCTGGCCCGGCATCTTCAGCTGACTCCTGAATTATGAATTACTTAATGCAACTGGTCTGATGGGTCATTTTTCACAAAACAGCAACTCAGGGTGGGGAGTGGTGGGGTGGTGGGAGAAAACATTACCAGGGGTGTGGCAGACAGGTCCGGGTGGCTCCCAATGGCATCGTCCACCTCCCAGAGCAACCGAACCCCTGACTCCTGGCTGGGCATGTGGCCACCCAGGACATAGAGTTCCCAGCCGCCTCTGCAGCGGGCTGGGCATGGAACCCAGCGCTCCCTCAGGACGGGAAGGGAAGTGACTTGTGCGGCTTCCAGATATTTCCCAGGAGAGAGAAGCAGGCTCTTCTATCTGCATCTCCCTCTGTCCTGTTGCCGGGAGCACGAGCTCTGAGGCTGGAGCTCTGTCCTGACCACACGGACGAGGGCGGCTCCTCTGGGATGACAGGGCAACGGGGACAAGAGCCTCCCGGGCAGCCCTGCCAGACCAGCGCCAACCGTGTGCCTCCAGACTGAGCGTGGGAGAGGGGCCAGCTCTGAGCGTCACTCTGCCGTGGGCCTTTGTTCCAGCAGCTGGACCCTGTCCTGACCAGGATGGCCATCTTGGAGGCAACTTTCTGGGGGCTCCCTTGGGTCAGGCCGCTCCCCGGGCCACAGCTGCCTGCAGTGCTCAGCCCACCTTTCTGTGGGGTGACAGCGAAGCGAAGCTCCAACCCACTCCACTTTTGGGGCGCTGCCCTGGAAATCGAATGCGTGAAGGTCGATGCCCCCAGGAAACAAATCTGGCGCTGGTGTCTCCCAGGGCGTCCCCTTGTTCTGTCCTCCCACACTGCGCACCCCCACTCTCTCCCAAAGACACCCCTTGTTCTGAAACAGGCCGGGCTGAAACTGTCTCTCCCTGCTGATGTCCGCAGATTCTCGTCACCTGACTCAGGGAGCAGCTCTCTCACTGGATTATTGCTGGAAAGTTGAGTTAGGAACTGAGGGCTGTCTGCTAAAGTGACAAGATTAAAAGCTGAATCCGAAAAAGCCACCAAACTCCAGGCTCAGTGGGCGGGCAGAGCCTGGGACTCGGTCAAGCCCTGGCCCTGAGCCCGCCACCTGGGGAGACAGACATTCGGGACGTCCCGGGGCTCTGGTCTTGTCCGTGGAATGCCTGATGTGCCCTCCACTCTTCTGGAGCCTCCCGTTTGATGGGGAAAGGAACTCCAGTGTGTATTCCAGGTTCACCTTGTCGAAGATGCTGTGACAGGGCGCACACATCCTTTGCTCTTCCTCTGTTCAGGCTAAGCGTCTGCAAAGGGTCTGGGAGGGCAGGTTTCACAGAGAAAGTGACAAGGGAACATGTGCGGTTCAGTAAGGCCAGCGGACCCGGAGACGATGCCATTGAGAAGATAGTTGATTACTTGCAGTTCTCCGAGGCGGAGCTCGCAGGGCCACCCGGGAAGCCCCGGGGGTCAGGAGGCGAGACAGCAGGGCACCGCGGGCAGGAGTCTGTCCTGTGGGTTCTGCGGGGAGGAACAGCGAGGCAGGGTGAGCAGGCTCAGACGGGCTGGTCTGAATAACTCACAGGCTCCGGGGCAGGGGCTGTCCCGCCTGTCCGGTGCCTGCCCTGGGGGACAAGGGCAGGGGGCCCGTGGCCCTGAGTGTGAGAGTCCAAGAGAGGAGGTGCTTGGGGTGTGGATGGCCCCTGGATGGGTCGGTTTGTATTTGGAATGTGGGCCCACGAAGGAGGGCTCTTCCTGGGGTGGGGGTGCGACAAGGGAGGCAGGAGGCTGAGCCGAAGGGACTTGGGACAAGGCGTGTCCCCTATGCGCACGCGGGACAGAGGTTAAAGCCTCAGGTTTCCAGAAGCTACAAACATGGCCCAGACAAGGCTCAGCTCCGACGTCACCTCCTCAGAGGAGCCTTCCCAGCCTCCTGAGTCCACAGTGACGGCCTCCTGCCCCGCTCTCCCTCGCGTTGGCCCTTTCATTCCCCTCACTGTGTTCAGAGCCAGGCCCCCCGCTCAGCACCCACTCAGTGGGAGACGGGCAGGAGGTCAGGGTGCCCCTTCATTCAGAAGCTTTATTCCTTTCCTTTTTTGTTGTGAGGAAGATTGGCCCTGAGCTAACATCCGTGCCAATTTTCCGCTATTTTCTATGTGGGACACCTGCCACAGCATGGGCTGATGAGCGATGTGAGTGTCTGCACCTGGGGTCCAAACCTGCAAACCTGGGGCCGCTGAAGAGGAGTGCAGGAGCTTAACCAGTATGCCGCCGACCCGGCCCCAGGATTCTTTTGATAGCCTGTGACAGAAACCCAAGGGGCTTGAACTAGCAAACGAACAAAGCAGGAGAGAACGATTTCTGTAACTAGGCCATCTAAAGGCAGAGAGTTTCAGGTGAGGCTGTACCTGGGTGCTCGACGCCATCAGCAGGATCGGCCCTCCCAGCCTCTTGGCTTGGCTGCCTGCCCTGTGTGCTGCTGTCCTGCTCAGGGGGAGCTCTCCACCGCCACTCCCGGGCTGGCCTCAGCACCCATCAGCAGCCCAACAGAAAAAGAACTTCTCTTCCCCAGGATTCCAGCCCTAACTGCTCCCCGTTTCCCAGGTGGGAGATGGGGTGCCTGGCCGGGCCAAGGTGGGACCGGCTCTGAGTTCACATCACCCCCGCCGTCGGTTCCCCTTTAGAGAACCCAGCAGAGATGGGCTAAAACTCAAGGCCCACATCCCCAGGGCCCTGGGTCCCTAGTGACACTCATAGGTAAAGGCTTGTTTCTGTGACCTCTGACCGCTTCAGCTATAGAGCCAAATGGAATTAGCAAATTGTTCAAGTCCAGATGGGCTCCCGCTGGGCTCCCACTAAAGTCATGCTGATCCCAGGACCTTGAAGTCCTTTTACAGAGGAACTAGCGTCCAGACAATATCCAGAAACCGAGGCTGCCCAGGCCCAGCTCCTCGGCTCCCTGACGTCAGAGTGCACCTTCCCCCGTGGAGACAAACAGCCGAGGACGCTCATCTGAGAAACCCTCTGTCTCCTCGGCTGGAAGCAGCCCCAGACACAGGCCCATGGGAAAACACTGATCAGGAAGGCCACGGCACCCTCCCCTACCTAAAGCCCCAAATCAAAAGCCCCACCCGTTTCTTAACGAGGAGCTAGCAAGTTGGTGGGCCCTGGCTCTTGCTTTGCTGCCCCTACCTGGTGAAGGAAAGCTTTCCCAAAGGGGAAGTTTCCCAAAGTTTGTTAGCACTAGGCAGTTCCTTCCATGTTCATCTCAGGAGGAAAAATCTCAAAATGCCAGCAAGTTGGCTTCAAGGGGCCTTTCCAGGAAACCCTTCGAGGTTTTTCCTGCCTCCTGAAGATGATGAGACTTTAGGGTCCCCAGGGCGGCCTTGGCCTGCAGTGCTGGGATGGTCCTACATGGTCTTGGGTTCAGAGAGAGCCGCCCTGAGAGCCGGGCAGGGGTCAGTCCCGGGGCCCAGATGGGGACACTGAGCCCAGGATGTTGAGGCCTCTGGAGGAGTTCTCCCAGCAGCTGGTTAGAAATGAGCTTCTCGAGCTCCGCTCCACACCTCCTGCATCAAAATCTGAATATGAATCAGACCCCACATGACCCACGTGCACCACTAGTCTAAAGGACCCATCTCTGAGCCCTCACAGTCAGGAACGATGGGACTTCCGTTAGATCTTGGGTTCAGACTTTCTGGAACGCAGGATGGCAGTGTGTATGAAGGAGGCTTAACAATATTCATGTTCTTCGATCCAGTATTTCCACTCCTGAGACTGTTGCTTGACGAGATCATCAGAGGCAGGGACAAAGGATGCTGCGCACAGAGACGTTCACTGCAGTGTTACTTCTACTCAGAAACTACGGCATGTTCACAGACAGTAAAGGGTGAAGTCAAGTACGGCACGGTATACATCGACTGTTACGTGACGATTTAAAATGCCTTTTTAAAAGAACTTGCAGGGAATGGCGGGGAGTACAGTCATAAACAAGACAGACACCCTGCCTGCCCCTGGGAGCTGACATTCTCCTGGGGAAGACAGACAATGAGCGAGTGGACAGATGAGATGGTCTCAGATGGTGACAAGGACGCAGAGGGAAGAGTGGGATAATGTGGTAGAGGATCAAGGGGAGTTGGGGAGGGCTATTGAGGTGGGGGACACGGGGAGAGCCTGTCCTAGGAGCTGGCATTCAAAGTGAGATCCAACGGATGAGGGAGCCAGTGAAACGAGCAGCCCGGAGAAGACCTTCCGGGCAGGAGGAACAGGACTGACAAGATGCTGGAGCTGGGGAGCTTGGCGGTGTGAGGGATGCGATGGAGGATGTGAGACTGGAGCAGGAGAAGCCGGGAGAAGCTGGAAGCTGAGGAAGCTGGAGAAGCGAGCAGGGCCAGACCCCTCGGGTCTCGTAGGCTGTGGGTGGACTTTGGGTTTGTTCTGAGGGCTGGAGATGGGGTACATGCCACCATGACACAAACACGGTAAAGCTCTAGTAGCTGACCCTGAGGAAATGGAGCTCTGCAGATTGCCCGACAGCAAATTCTACGCAGACATCTTAAAGAAGCTCAGTGAGGCATGAGAGAATACAGACAGACAACTAAACACACACCTTCTGAGCTAAAGAGTACAACGACTGCACTAAAAAATTCAGTGGAGGGCTTCAGCATCAGACTTGAACAAGCAGAAGAAAGAATCAAGGAACTCAAGGACAGGTTATTTGAAGTTATCTAGTCAGAGGAGCAAAAAGAAAAAGGAAGGGAAAGAATGAAGAAAGACCGTAAGACTTGCGGGACATCCTAAAGGAAACCAATATAAGAGAATGGGTGTTTCAGAAGGAGAAGAGAAAGTGAAAGGAGCAGAAAGTGTACTTCAAGACATAATAGCTGAAAACTTTACAAATCTGGGGAGAGAAATGGACATTCAGGTTCATGAAGCCCAAAAGACCCCAAATAAGTTAAACACAAACAGGGTCCACACCGAGACACGTTCCTTAAATTGTCCAAAGTCAAAGACAAACAAAGCCTTTTGAAAACAGCAAGAGAAGAGTGACTCATCACATCCAAGGGACCCCAGGAGATGATCAGCATAGTTTTCGAGAGAAACCTGGAAAGTCAGGAGAGAGTAAGATGATATGTTTAAGGTGCTAAAGGAAAAAATACCCACCAACCGAGGATGCGGTCCTTGGCAACACCGTCCTTTACAAACGAAGGAGAGAGAAAGGCTTTTCCAGAAAAGCAAAAACTGAGGGGCTTTGTTACCCCTAGACCTGCCTAAGAGAAGTACTTCCAGTTGAAAGGAAAGAAGACTACACACAACACAAAAGCTTATGAAAGTATAAATCTTATTGGTAAAGGTAATATATAGACAAGTACGAAACCAAGTAACACTGTAATGGTGGCGCATGAAATGCTTTTAACCCTGGTCTAAAAGTTAAAAGACAAAAATATTAAGAATAACTATAACTACAAAGATCTGGTAATGGAAACACCATAGAAAAGATGTGAATTGTGACATCAATAACATGCAATGTGTGCCCACGACCAGGTGTCTTCACAAGGGAATTCTACCAAACATTTATAGAGGAACTGACACCAATCCTTCTTAAACTCTTCAAAAACGTTGAAGAAGGAAGACCGTGAGCTCCTTTGTGAGGCCAGCCTTGCCGTGACACCAAGGCCACACAAAAAGTTAAAAGTAGAGCTACCAAAGGATCCAGCAATCCCACTGTGGGTACGCACCCAATGGAATTGAAATCAGGATCTCAAAGAGACGTCTACACTCCCATGTTCACGGCAGCGTTATCACGAGAGCCAAGGCATGGAAGCAAGCTGAATGTGTATCAAGTGATGAGTGGATGAAGAGAATGGGGCTTACACACACAATGGAATGTTATTCGGCCTTGAAAAAGAGGGGAAGCCTGACATTCGTCACAACTTGGGTGAATCTGGGGGACGTTATGCTCGATGAAACAAGTCAGACGTGGAAGGGCAGATACCAGAAAACCACTTCCACGAAGAATCAAATAGTCAAACGCACAAAGAAGAGAGCAGACGGTGGGTGCCAGAGGCTGAGGAAAGGGCAAGCGGAGAGGTCTCAGTCGAAGGGCACGGAGCCTCCGCGTCTCAAGGTGAGTGCGTTCCAGAGCCCTACCGTGCAGCACTGTGCCTCTGGGTCATAGTGCTGGGCTGTGTACTTACGACTCTGCTCAGAGGGCCCGTCTCATGTTAGGTATTCTTATCACACACACACTCACAAAACAATGACTAACAAGGTGGAGGGAACTTTTGGAGGTGATGGATGTGTCTATGGCACAGATGGTCGTGCTGGTTTCACCGATGTATGCTCGTCTCCAAAGTCATCACATTGTATGTGTTAAATATATACAGCTTCTGTTTGTCAATTACACCTCAAGAATGTGGTTTAAAAAACAGTAAGAGTGGGTGGAGAGGAAACTGCCTTGGTCTAGAAGCTGCTGCAGGCCTCGTGGACGAGGCGATTGGGCCACTTTGACAATCCGTGTCAAGTGAGCAAAGCTCACACAGAGTGCTAGAAACCGTCATTTTGACTGTATAAAAAAATGGACAGAACCCAAAGTCCGGGAGGAAACATGCACAATTATCACAGTGATGACCTCCGGGCGGTGGGATTACGTACGATTTTCACTTGTTTTTCTTAAGCGTTCCTGTATTTTTTTCACACAAGACAAACAATAGAGGTGATTTCAAAATCTGAACGTGGGCCAGTCTCACTGATTAGTTGCAGACGACAGAACACTCTTTCTGGTTTGAGCTGAGGAGAATCTGTCCATGGGTGCTAGGACTGAGAAGCCAGGACCAGCAGGGGACCAAGCTTGGATGCCCCATGGCCAGGGACAACACTAACAATGACCTGGACAATCACTCTCCCCGCCATGTTGCCATGGAAACCCCACCGCCTGTGATACTCAGGCCCAGACCCTGGAGCGTGCTGCTGTGGGACAACCAGACCCCCTGTTCCCTGCCCACCAGGAGCCCCATCCTCCACCACCTTGGGTGGCTCACTTCCACCTTTTAAATCTCGGGCAGGCATCTGTCCAGAGGAGCTGAGGCCACTGGCAGATCCCTGGCTGCAAGGGAGTCACGGAGATGTCGATGGCAGTTTTTCCAGAGACTCCCATGGGGCCAAGCACAGAAGGAGGGGCTGGCACACTGGTGGAATGAGTCAGCCTGCAGGGTCCACCAGAGGTGTGAAATAAGAGTGACAGAAATGATCACTTGCACCCTTGACCTTCTCGAGGCCACGGGAAGGCTCAGCTATCCACTGTGTTACAAGGAGGAGAGCGAGTGGCTCTCTCTTGGTCCCGGGAGCACTGGCTCTCAGAGCGCCTCACCCTAGCTTCCACAGTGCATACTGTCCTGGCTTCCAGCTGCCAGCTCTGTCTGGCTGGGACTTTCCTTACTGCTGGAGACTCCTTGGCCCCCTGGGTGACAGGCTCAAGTGTGGAAAACTGCTGTCCCCCAGGAGCACCTTCAGCCGGTACCCCAGCTGCCTCACCCCTTGAGTGGGAGAGCCCTGAGCGGCCTGCTCTGCCCCGGCTGCCAGGGCTCCCTGGTGGGCCGAGCTCCTGTTGCCCACGGGGGTGGGTGTCCAGAGCGGGGCCCCACAGTGCTGGGCAGCCCATAGGAGCCATTATTAGCCCCCGCCTCTTCCCTCTCTCACTTCCCAACCCCCCTGCCTCCACCACCCAGATAAACTCCTGCTCCAGAGTCCTCCTCTCCAGGTCTGCGTCTGGCGCCGCACAAGCTGAGGCCTCCGTGGCCTAAGCATGCGCACGTGGAAAGCCTTGTCCCGGCTCTGGAAGTCCTGCTGGGACAGTCCCTGGGCCGTGAGTCAACAGGTGTGAGGCTGCTTCTGTGACCTCACACCTGCTCACTCCAGTTTGGAAGGTTGTCCCGTTCTTGGTTCTCATCCTTGTGGGCAGGAACCCAGAGGGCTCCAGGACGCTCTCAGCTGCCCGATGCTCCCCCCATGCTGAGGCCAGGACCACGTGTGCACACAGGCGTCATCCACCCCAGGGTTCCACCCGGCCGTCTCTGCCTCTTCTCCCCATGTCATTCAGTGCTCCATCGGCCCTGAGACTGGTGATGAATCTCCATGGGATTCAAGGGCATCCTCTGAATGTGCCACCCTTGGCGTAAACGGGACTCTGCCGTGGGTCGCTGTTAGTGTGTGAGGTTGGGGCCAGCTTTGTCCTGGGTTCACAGAGCCAACTGTCCCCTGGAGCCTGCTCTGCTGGGCGCACGAGGATGCTGGCTCTGGCGCATGGGGACGCATCCTCTGCTACAGATGTCAGCTGCCCTCCTTCACTGCAGGTCTGCCCCTGAGCAGTGGCTTGCCGCCTAGCGGCAGGGAGCTCACATTCTCATGTGACACCTTCAGACAGGGTGAGAGAGGCAGCTTGATTGATCAGCTGCTCTGTGCCAGGGGTGTGTCTTGTTTCCTTACAGCGTCCTGTGGGCTAACTGTTACTATCATCCCCAGTGCACAGATGTGGAAACCGAGGCTCCTCCAGGTTGGGTGACTCTGAGGTCCCTTGGGGCCGGGGCTGGGGCTGGGACCGGGGAGGCCTGACTCAGGGCCCGTGCTTGTTCCCTGGCGTCTTCCCGCCTCTCAGACACGGGATGTCAGAGCAATGGGGCTCCTGGTTTGCTGCATTGCTGCACCTTGGCCATTTGTCAAGCAACCTCTGTGCTGTCGTGGCACTGGGGACCCTACTGTGAACCTACAAATGCCCTGTCCTTGCGGGGGCTTCCCGCTAATGAGGAAGGCAGAGACGGTAAGCAGCCATAAGCAAGACGGCTCCAGGGGCCCTGAATGAGGGCTGCCATGCAGGGGACAGTAGACAAGCTCTGAGGAGGGGTCTGTCTCCTGCTGGGGGATGAACGACAGCAGCCGATGTTTATTGCATGGGCTGTGTGGGCCAGGAGCCCAGGGGCAGCAGGGCTGGGCGGCTCTGACTCACGGCTGTCGAGGGGTCGGTCAGGATGTCGGCAGGGGCCGAGTCGTCCCATGCGGGGAGTCTCCCTCTCAGCTCCCGTATGTGGCTGGGGGCAGGAGGCGTCGGGTCCTCCCCACGTGGGCCTCTCCACAGGGCTGCTCACAGGCCGGGAGATGGCTTTCCCGGGGAGAGATGAAGATGGAGATCGAGGTGCACACACACACGCACACGCGTGCACACACACACGCACAAGCACACGCACACGCACACACGCCCCGCCTGCTTTCCTCCCCCCGCGGCTGGGATGGAATGGAAAACAAAACGAGGACAAGCACCCTCTCCCGCTGTTCCCGGCTTGCCCTTCCTCCCTGTCCGGGGCTTGCTTTCCTTCAGGCTCCCTGAGAGTGGCCTTGGAGAGCCGTCCAGGTGACAGAGAGCTGTCTGCACCTTGTCCCTGGCCCCTGGGCTATGGAGACAGCACGAGTTTCTGCCCGCCATTCCGGTCTTCTGTCATCTGTCAGCGGTGCCCCTGCATGGAGACGTGTCTGCTGAGAGGGACGATGGCCGGCGTTAGCTACGCGGAACAACCTGGCAGGAGGAGGGGTGGGCAGGGGCTTTGAGGCTGGGGGCCTCTCTCAGCTCGGCCGACACAACAGAGGGCCAGAGATGGGGCCACGTGAACCACAGAAGTTCATTTTCCCACAGTGCTGGAGGCTGCAAGCGCCAGAGCAGTGTCTGGCAGGGCGGGGTTCTGGGGGACCCCTCCTCCTGGCGGGTGCCTTCTCCCCACGTCCTCACGTGGTGGAGAGAGAGCTCTCGTGTCCCTTCCTCTTGTCAGAGCACTGGTCCTACCGAGTTAGGGCCCCACCCTCATGGCCTCAGTTAGCCTTCGGCACCTCCTCACAGGCCCGGTCTCCAGACACTGCCACCTGGGGCCCAGGGCGTCAACATAGGAACCTGGGGGGACACAAACATTCGGTCTGTACCAGGGTGTGAGGGGCATCTGCAGAACTGGAGCGTGCACGGAGCAAGGGGTGGGGGCTGCTGTGGTCCTCTGTCGTTGTGTAACCAACCAGCCCCAATGTTAGCGGTTTAAAACGGGAATCATCATTTATTGACTCAGGATTTCACAGTTTGGGCCCGGGCCTGGGGACAGCTCCTCTCCACCCTTTGTGACATCAGCTGAGGCCTTGCTCCCAAGGCCGGCAAGTTGGTGCTGGCTGACAGCTGGGAGCTGGCGAGGCTGGCAGCCTGGGGCCTTGGTCCTCCTGTGTGTGGCTACATGGGCTTTCTCTCGGCGTCCTGGTTGTTTCTAAGAGTGAGAGTGTTTCTGAGAGAGAGGTTGGGCCTGAACCCGGCAGGAGTGTCCTTCCTGCCATCAGAAAAGTCACAGTGTCGAGGTACAGCTCCTGGCCATTCACACCACAGACCTTGTCTTGGTGTTTTTTGAATAAAAATGCTATCTATGTAAGGTGCACGGCACGCTTTGGTTCACAGATGCATAGTGAAATGGTTGCTACAATACAGCTAATTAACCTGTGCCTCTCCTCACGGCATTGTCTTTTCTGGCGTGGTAGAAGCACCTGCAGTGTGTTCCTAGCGAATTTCCAGAATCTGAGACGCAAAGTTAACCGTAGTCGTCGTGCTCACATTACGTCCCCGGGCTGACTCACCCTCCTAACTGCAGTGTGAGCCCTTGACCCGGCACCCCCACCCCCCCGCGCCTGCCCCTGTTGACCACACAGGCCTCGTCTGCTCTCAGCCGTGTGCGATGGGAAACGCCCGCCTCTTATGTTGGCATCACCTCCTGGGCTACATATCTTCTTGTCCTTGAAGCGCACATTGCCCTGCTCTTCCCCGAAGCCAGCACCACCCCAAACAAGATGGGGCTGGAGCACGCCAAAGCTGGGAGAATCGGGGCCAGCCGTCGCAAACGTGGGACATCCCTCTGTGGCCAGGGCACGGGGCTCTCCACAGCTGGAGTTGCAGCCGAGTGTGTGCCTTTCTCTGGGGGGGGTCCCTGGCCTTGATCAGAGGCTCTATGGGGCTCTCAGCCAGAGAAGGGGTGCCGTGATCGTGAGCACGGATCTGATCGCACTCCAGCTCTACCATGCGGCTGTGAGAGGAGGACGCCGTCTGTCCATCCTCGCCGAACCCACCTCCCAGAAGCCACGCTGCTTCACGTGTCTGCTCCCCACAGCCCGCTCAGCGGGAGTCCAGGAGGGCAGGCTCCAAATTCACTCACTCTTGTGTTTTCCTTTCTCAACTTTTTCTTGGGGAAAACTTCAGATATACACAAAAGTAGGCAAAATGGTATAATGGCCACCCTCCCCACGTGCCCAGCTTCTACATTGTCAGCTCTGAGCCACTCGTGTCATCTCTCCTGCCCTCCTCCCTCCCCCTTTCATCTTATTTCTCTCAATTTTTCTATGGACTGGCACACACACCGAAAAGCGCTTGTGCCCTAAGTGTGCGCAGGGCAAGCTTTCACACTGTGAGCTCACCTGGGGAAGATTCTGGTACCCACTTCTGATGTGTGTAGAGGGAAGTGTTCCCATACCACCAAGCCGTTCCCTGACCCCTGACAATTCCCTGACACTTCGCCTCGATTCTGACCCTCTCCGCGGGGCCAGCATCACGTTCCACGGGTCGAGGGCTCGGTCCCACCAGGCTGCCTCCACTTCAGACGCCAGTCGCCAGCCCAGGTTGTCACCCGTGCTACTGACCAGCAGGCTATAAATCAGAGGTTAGCACGAGCCCCACTGTGGGCTCGATTAATTTGCTAGAGTGGCTCACAGGACTCAGGAAACCAGTTTACTCACTAGATTACTGGTTTATCACATAAGATTTCAAGATGCGAATCAACAGGCAGATGAAGATACACACGGCGAGGTCCCTGACGAAGGAGCTTCTGTCCTCGTGCAGTTCGGGGCCCGGCAGGTGGCCCGTGGAAGCGTGCTAGCTCCCCCCTGGAAGTGCTCTGAACCTCTTTGGGGTTGGAGGTCTTTATGGAGGCTTCCTTAGAGAAGCAGGATTGATTAGCTCATTGGCCGTTGGTGATGGATTCGACCGCCGCCCCCTCTCCCCTCCCAGGAAATCAGGGGGTGGGAATGAAAGTTCCGACTGTCCGATGGAGGTGGGTTCCCCTGGCAGCCAGCCCTCACCTTTAGTGGCTTTAAAAGGTCACCTCATGAACATAGACCCAGTTGTGGTAGACGGGGCCGTGCAGCTCGTCTGTACAATTACTGAAAAGGCAATTTAACTCCCTTCTCATTTTGCTTTGTGTGTATTCGATAGCTCTTTTCTTTGTGGTTACCGTGGAATTACACTTAACATCCTAAAGTCATAACACTCAAATGTCAATTGATGCCAGCGTCACTTCAGTAACATAGAGAAACTGGGACCCTATAGAGCTCTCACGCTGCCTGTTTCAGTTCTTAATGTCACAGAATTCCATCAATGGCATTGTGTGTCCAAAAACACAGACTAAGAATTGGGGTTTTAATCCTTTAGTCTCTTAATGCAGAAAACAAGAAGAGGAGGTACAAGCCAAAGTTAGAATAGTTCCAGCTTTTGTAGTCGTCTCCTACTTACTTGAGCAGAGACCTTCATTTCTGCCCGAGGCGTCGAGTGCCCGTCCGCGTCCTCTCCTTCCAGCCTGAAGGACTCCCTTCCTCGGAGGTGGGTCTGGTGGACAGCGCTCTCTGAGCCGTGCTTTTCTGGGAACGTCTTGGTTGCTCCCTCATTTTGGAAGGACTGCTCTCCAGATAGAGGCTCCTGGTCGGATTCTTTTCCTTCTGCACTTTGAGTACATCAGCCCTTGCCCTCTGGCCTCCAGGGTTTCTGGTGAGGAATCTGCTCGTGGTCTCCCTGGGGAAGTAGGAGGAAAGCTCTCTTCCTCTCAGCTCTGTGAACGTTAATGATGCCCCTTCTCAGGTCTCATGCAACAGAACGTTTTCCTATAGGACTATAACAGCCCTTCAGGGGTACGATCATTTTGAAACTAATCAGAGTTTAAGGAAAAGGAGTTGTGTATTTTTTTTTTTTAAAGATTTTTTATTTTTTCCTTTTTCTCCCCAAAGCCCCCGGTACATAGTTGTATATTCTTCGTTGTGGGTCCTTCTAGTTGTGGCATGTGGGACGCTGCCTCAGCGTGGTTTGATGAGCAGTGCCATGTCCGCGCCCAGGACTGGAAGCAACGAAACACTGGGCCGCCTGCAGCGGAGCGCGCGCACTGAACCACTCGGCCACGGGGCCAGCCCCAGGAGTTGTGCGTTTTAAGTGTAGCTATTTTGAGGTCTTAACAGCCAAGAGTTATTAGAGATTTTTGAATTACAGATGCAAAGGCCACTGAAAAATCCTACAGATTTTAATTTCGAATAAAGTAAATATCACTCTCTAATCTCCCACATTAATGAAACTCTCTTTGGGGTCCCTGTTTTTCAGAGTAAAGGGGTCTTGAGAGCAAAAAGTGAGCCAACCGCTGTAGTTTAGCCCCAGCCATGCCTGGTCCCTTTCCTGCTCTGACCTCATAAGGAGCCCCTGTGATGGAATTTCCCAAAAGCCTGTATAAGCCTCTGCCCGGCCTAGGGCTTTGGTACTTACCCAGGAAGCTGCTCTGGTGACCTGAGGAATCTGCCACAGTTAGTTTGTTTTCTCCGTTTTTTTTTTTTGCCCCCTGATTTTGTTCATTTTTTTTCAGTTTGCTGCTTTTTTGTTCTTTTCTTTTTGTTTTGTTACTTTTCTTTGTTTTCCTTTTTTTATTTTTTTGGGTTTTGTTCTCCTTCTTATTTTTCCCCCTTTTAAATCTTTAATTTTTTTATTATTGATTTATTTTTATATTATATTTTTACATTATATTTTTATTATATTTATATTTTTTATATTTCAGTTTTTCCTTGTTATTTTCTCATTTTTAATTTTTCCTTGTTTTTGTTCTTCTTCGCGTTTTCTTTAAATTTTTTAGCTAGTATTGTTAGCATAGTTAGCATAGTTAGCATAGTTAGTATAGTTAGCAGTGTTGGCATAGTCAGTAGTTAGTATCTTTGGTAGCGTTCGTTTTCTTTATTAGCGTAGTTAGGAAGCATAGCTGGCCTCGTTACTTTAGTTAGCCCATATTAGCTAGCCTCCTATCGTTTTGTTTGTTCACATAGTAAGCGTAGTTAGCGTCGTTCGTTAGTGTTAGTTAGCGTAGACAGGAGCCAGCATGCTTCCTGGCCTGGCGGCCACCTCTGCTGGCAGGCAGCCCTGTCCGCGGGATTACCAGCTGCGAAGGACCCTTGGGGAGGGCTCCTTCGGCATTGTGAAGCTGGCCCTGCACGTCCCCAGCGGGACGGAGGTGGCCGTCAAGATCATACAGAAGAAGGAGCAGAGCGCCGCCACTGCCAAGAGACTCGTGTGCGAAACGCAGGGTCTGGCGCGATTACGTCACCCCCATATTTTGAGGCTGGTGGAGGTGATGGAAAGCAAGGAGACACTATTTATCATAAGTGAATACGTGCGCGGAGGCAACCTGCTGGACCACCTGATGGAGCACGGCCCCCTGACGGAGGAGGAGGCGCGAGGCTGGTTCCGGCAGCTCGTCTCTGCTCTCCAGTACTGCCACCGCCGGGGCGTCATACACCGGGACCTGAAGCCGGAGAACGTGCTCCTGGACCCGGCGGGGAGCGCGAAGCTGGCCGACTTCGGCTTCTGCAGCCTGGACCCCGGCGGGCCGCTGAGCACGTTCTGCGGCACCCCCGGCTACATGGCCCCGGAGGTCATGCGGCTGCAGCCCTACGCCGGCCCCCCGGCCGACGTCTGGAGCCTCGGCGTGCTGCTCCACGCCATGCTTGCCGGGTCCCTGCCATTCTGGGGGGAGGACTTCGACGCCATAGAGCGCAGCACGCTCAGGGGGGCTTACTCGCCGCCCAGGCTGGTGTCGTGCCAGTGCGCCCAGCTGCTCAGAGGCCTGCTGACCCTCGACCCTGGGAAGAGGAAGACTTTGGAGGAGGTGATGGGGGACCCGTGGGTCAACTGGGGCCAGCCGAGGCTGAGGCCTTACAGGGAGCCGCCTGCTGACACGAGGACCGCCTGGGGGACCGACGAGATGGCGAAGGCCCAGCAGCCGCAGGGGGGTGGTCACGCCAGACCCCTGAGCTCCCTCCCCTCTAACAAGGCCCACAGCTGCCGTGCTTTGCAACACTGCAGGGCGTGGCGGAGGGCCTCGGAGCCCCGCGGCCGGCGCGCTGGCAGTGAGCCAGTTCTGCCTACCTGGCTCCGGGAGGCTGGCCGTCAGCGGCCCAGCGAGAAGCCGCAGTCAGGGCCGAAGGCCGCAGAGCCTGGCGGTGCTCTGCCCAGCCTGGACTCATGCCCCGCTGCCCCCAGCCCGGCCCCCCCAAGGGACCTCGGTGCGGTCCCCTCCTCCGACAGCGCCCGCACCACACGTGGGGCCCAGGAGGAAAGCTGCCAAGGAGACTCCCGGCAGGCGGGGCAGCCCCATGTGGTGACCCCGGCCTCGCCCTCTGGCCGCAGCCAGGGCCGAGGGGGCGCTGCCAGGAGGCTGCTCAAGGCACTCCGACGTCTGTGCTGCTGCCTGCCAATCAGGATAGGGTCTGGCAAGAGGAACAGGGTGTGGCCCCGGTGAGGTCCCAGCAGGTCCGGTCCCAACCCAAGGGTCGAGCTGCCCCCTGCATTGTCCGCGCACAGCAAGCAAGTCGCAGAATCCGGAGACGGCCCCGGGCGTGGGGCTTCGGCCAGAGGGAGACGCCTTCTGCTGTGAGTGGGGGCCGTGCAAGAAGGACACGCGTGTGGGCAAAGATGCGGGTGAGAGGCCTCGCTCCAGCGGCCAGGGGAGCTGTGCCAACCGCGGCGGCGCTCTCTGCAGAGATTCAACTCGGAAGGGACCTGGCCCCTCTGGGAGCCTCCAAAGCATCGCGTCCAAACACTCGGGGAACCTGGAGGACGGCCTGGAGGCACCTGGGGGACACGAGGAGAGGCCACCCTCACTGCAGCTCTGCCCCTTGGCCCCACCGGGGTGGAACCTCAGAGCCTGGACTGCTTTTCCCGGAGCACAGCTTCCCTCCCCGTCCTCTCCGTCTCTTCTTCCACGTTGAGGGGCTGACGGTCGGGTCTCGGAAAGTCCTCGGTTTTCCAAGTCTTGTAATAAACTTGCTGCTGCAGAAAACTGTGTCACAGATGCTCCGTTTTGCACCCTCCTTATGCAGAGCGGGGGCTGGGCGGGCTCCAGCCTGAGACGCGTGTAGGGATGTAGCACGAGGAGGTGATCAGAACAACTAGGTGGAGAAGTGACTCAGAATTCTTGGGGTAACGCTCCTAGCAACTAATGCGGGTCTGAAGGGACAAGGCTGGGAGCCACAGTGGAGGGCAGAAAGGCAGCGACCGTGGCTAACACTAGCTGAAGTTTCCAGAAGCAGCACGGGAAACTTCGAGCCTGTGGCTTTTATGACTACAAGCGAGAGGTCCAGATAGGGTAACCGAGTCCGTGAGCCACCCTTGGGGGGTCGGGGTGGCAGGGTGTGGGCCCCCGAGCGGCCTCAGGTCACTTCCACGTGCAGGGGCCCTGGGCACTGGGACGATTTCTCCTTTTGATGACGGTGATGCGGAGCAGGCCCCTAAGAGCACTGACGAGGTGTGGGCTGTTCGGACAGCTGCAGGTTCCAGGGGAGGTGACAGGAAGCCAGACATCCTGGGGCTCCAGAGGGAGGGTCAACCATCAGGGAGCTTCCGCTGGGGCTCCTCAGAAGCCTGAAGATGGCCAGGAGGCCGCTGGCTGCTGCTCGCGAGGCCGGTGGCACTGTGTGCAGTCTTTCCACGTGCTCACGAGACGGCTCGGGACGGTCCCAGCACGAGAGTGGGCAGAGATTTCCCTGCGCCCACGGAGTGCAGGGCCAGGGCCAGGAAGAGGAGGGCTGTGGACATGCTGGGAGGCTTGTTGCTCCCCGTTCGGGTCCCCCGCTGTGGTTTTCCTTACGCCAAACAGCCCAGCGTGTGGTCCTCCGGCGCTGCTCTCCTGGCATCTGTCCAGGGCCCCCCTTCCCTTCAGGGCCAGTCCCACTGCCTCGGTGGGCTTTTGGGACCATTGTGACCTGCTCCCGGCAGCCCTTTGCACTCCCACCTCCTCCCTGGGCTTTACTCACACTGACTGGTTCGGTTTTCCACAAATCCTCTGCCCGTGAGGCTCCCCCTCGGTGAAGCCCACATGCTGGGCGCTTGGCCAGACTCACGGGCTCCCCCAGGAGAATGAGGCGTGGATCCCGCTGGAAGAGCACAGCCCAGCTGGGAAGAGAAGGCGGGGACCCAACAGGAGGACAGTCCCCTGTGCCGGGGACAGAGGCAGGACGTGCCCAGCTCAGCACACGCTCACCCCCTGCTGGCAGTCTAAAGGGAGGTGGCACCTAGTGGGGAGGGCTGCAGGCTCTGACCGCAGCAATCGGAGGAGGCGTCCCAGACAGAAGGAGGCTGCGGTGGTGGGCACGTACAAGACAGAGGCAGGCGCGAGGCTTGGGGGGACGTGGACCAGCACCCCTTGTTTCTGGGACCACTTCCGCTGGGTGCATTGTGCTCTGTGTCTCCGAACTTCGATATCCCCCAGCTCAGGCCTGGAGAGCAGTCAGCTGCGATGACGGAACGCTCTGCTGATGAGGCTTTCTCCGTCTCTTCTGTGAGCTTGGGCGCTGGCTGGCTGGCCGGCGGCTGCCTCTGAGCTGCCTCGTTAGGCTAAGCTCAGTTCCACAGCAAGGGCCCTGGGTCACTTTCTAAGGAGCAGGGGAGCAGGAGCAGGGAGCGACATGCTCGGCCTCCGCTGGAGGAGATGCGGCTGGCTTCAGGTGCACAGTGGGCTCTGCGGGGAGAGACCGTGAGTCGGTGTGGGGCCCCACCAGGGATTTGCCAGGGCAGCTAATGAACGCCCCCGCTGGCCCGGGATCTTCAGCTGACTCCTGAATTATGAATTACTTAATGCAACTGGTCTGATGGACCATTTTACACAAAACAGGAACTCAGGGTGTGGAGTGGTGGGGTGGTGGGAGGAAACATTAACAAGGGTGTGGCAGACAGTTCCGGGTGGCTCCCAATGGCATCGTCCACCTCCCAGAGCAACTGAACCCCTGACTCCTGGCTGGGAATGTGGCCACCCAGGACACAGAGTTCCCAGCCTCCTCGGCAGCGGGCTGGGCATGGAACCCAGCGCTCCCTCAGGACGGGAAGGGAAGTGACTTGTGCAGCTTCCTCATATTTCCCAGGAGAGAGAAGGAGGCTCTTCTATCTGCATCTCCCTCTGTCCCGTTGCCGGGAGCACGAGCTCTGAGGCTGGAGCTCTGTCCTGACCACACGGACGAGGGCGGCTCCTCTGGGATGACAGGGCAACGGGGACAGGAGCCTCCCGGGCAGCCCTGCCAGACCAGCGCCAACCGTGTGCCTCCAGACTGAGCGCGGGAGAGGGGCCTCTCTGTGCGCCACTCTGCCGTGGGCCTTTGTTCCAGCAGCTGGACCCTGTCCTGACCAGGATGGCCATCTTGGAGGTGACTTTCTGGGGGCCTCCCTCGGGTCAGGCCGCTCCCCGGGCCACAGCTGCCTGCAGTGTTCAGCCCTCCTTTCCGTGGGGTGACAGCCAAGCTCAGCTCCAAGCCACTCCCCTCTCGTGGCTCTGCCCTGGAAATCTAATGAGTGAAGGTTGATGCCCCCAGGAAACAAATCTGGCGCTGGTGCCCCCCAGGGCGTCCCCTTGTTCTGTCCTCCCACACTGCGCACCCCCACTCTCTCCCAAAGACACCCCTTGTTGTGAAACAGGCCGGGCTGAAACTGTCTCTCCCTGCTGATGTCCGCAGATTCTTGTCACCTGACTCAGGGAGCAGCGCTCTAATTGGATTATTGCTGGAAAGTTGAGTTAGGAACTGAGGGCTGTCAGCTAAAGTGACAAGATTAAAAGCTGAATCTGAAAAACCCACCAAACTCCAGGCTCAGTGGGCAGGCAGAGCCTGGGACTCGGTCAAGCCCTGGCCCCGAGCCCGCCGCCTGGGGAGACAGACGTTCGGGACGTCCCGGGGCTCTGGTCTTGTCCGTGGAATGCCTGATGTGCCCTCCACTCTTCTGGAGCCTCCCGTTTGATGGGGAAAGGAACTCCAGTGTGTATTCCAGGTTCACCTTGTCGAAGATGCTGTGACAGGGCGCACACTTCCTTTGCTCTTCCTCTGTTCAGGCTAAGCGTCTGCAAAGGGTCTGGGAGGGCAGGTTTCACAGAGAAAGTGACAAGGGAACATGTGCGGTTCAGTAAGGCCAGCGGACCCGGAGACGATGCCATTGAGAAGATAGTTGATTACTTGCAGTTCTCCGAGGCGGAGCTCGCAGGGCCACGCAGGGCCACCCGGGAAGCCCCGGGGGTCAGGAGGCGAGACAGCAGGGCACCGCGGGCAGGAGTCTGTCCTGTGGGTTCTGCGGGGAGGAACAGCGAGGCAGGGTGAGCAGGCTCAGACGGGCTGGTCTGAATAACTCACAGGCTCCGGGGCGGGGGGCTGTCCCGCCTGTCCGGTGCCTGCCCTGGGGGACAAGGGCAGGGGCCCCGTGGCCCTGAGTGTGAGATTCCAAGAGAGGAGGTGCTTGGGGTGTGGATGGCCCCTGGATGGGTTGGTTTGTATTTGGAATGTGGGCCCACGAAGGAGGGCTCTTCCTGGGGTGGGGGTGCGACAAGGGAGGCAGGAGGCTGAGCCGAAGGGACTTGGGACAAGGCGTGTCCCCTATGCGCACGCGGGCCAGAGGTTAAAGCCTCAGGTTTCCAGAAGCTACAAACATGGCCCAGACAAGGCTCAGCTCCGATGTCACCTCCTCAGAGGAGCCTTCCCTGCTTCCTGTGTCCACAGTGACGGCCTCCCGCCCCGCTCTCCCTCGCGTCGGCCCTTTCATTCCCCTCACTGCGTTCAGAGCCAGGCCCCCCGCTCAGCACCCGCTCAGTGGGAGATGGGCAGGAGGTCAGGGCGCCCGTTCATTTCTTCACTCACTCGCTCGTTCTTTCCTCATGGATTTGGTTCCTGCCGGGTGCCAGGCCCTGGCTGGATGATGGCTTGTCCTTGGAGACCCTGCTCAGATTTCACCGCCTCCATGAAGCCCTTCTCAAACCACATCCCCTCCTGCAGCCCCCTCTGGCCTCACCTGGGCCCCCAGAGCTGTGCTCACTGTCTGATGGCCTCTCCAGCCTGGGAGCGCTGGGAGGGCTCTGGGACAGATACAGAAAGGGGCTCAGAAACGTGTGACGATGGCTACACCCTGACTAGACGGAAGGATTGCCCACAGGTGCACGGGGGTCCAGGTCACCCCCTCCCGTCTTCCTCCGGGAACAGGGCACCTTCCTCACCAGGAACAGAGGGACCTTCTCTCATCCTGTGCTCATTTAGACCGTTAGCAGTCTGGATTCTTTTCTCAATTTTAATTCTTTTTAAACTTTGAGGACATGTCATGAGGGTATCCCTCGGTAATGAGAAACTTAATTATCACTTCAAGGGAGGGAACCCACCTGTTGTGTCTGAGCCAAGACCGGACAATGTGGAAAGAGCAGGATGCTGAGGAGGAGCCGGCTCAGGGGCTGGGCCTCGGGGCAGCCGGAGGAGGGCAGACAGAGAGATGGATGGAGGCACAGCTGCCGGGGCGGGGGTCAAGCCGGGAGGAGGGGGAGTCCAGGGGCCTCCACAGGTGAGGGCGGTGGCTTCCAGAGGCCCCTCTCTCACGTACAAGCCGTGTTTCTCAGGCCGCCGCACCTCCAGGCCTTAGCATGAGCTGGTCCTCCAGCAGGAGCGCCTTTCCTCTGCTCTCCAGACAGCAGTGCCCTCACCCTGCGAGACTCTGCCCTTCTGGCATCTGTTCCCCAGCCTGCCCGGCCAGTACCCCGCCCCCACCATGACACACGCAGCCCGCTCTGTGCTTAGGTCACCTGGTTGTCATCGCCTGAGGCTGGGATGTCTGCTTGTGTGAGAGACCGGCAGACCTGGCTTCTAGCTTTCTAAGTCTGTGTGACCTTGGACGGGTCCCTGGTCCCTTTGGAGGCTCAGTTTCTCTCTATAAGTGGGTCTGGCAGTGGTACCTCATGGGGGCGCTGTGCTCTCTGAGCTGCTGGAGATGGAGTGTTGGATGGGTGCCTGTTGCTGGTGCCCTTGGTGCTGACCCCGGGGCCGTGGCCCCCGCGTGCCCAGGGTTTGCGGGATCCCTGGCTGCAGTGATGCACGAGGGAGTGGGAGACGGGCAGGAGGTCAGGGTGCAGCTTTGGAGTCAGAAGACACAGCATTCCTCGGGGACACTTCCCTGAGCCCCTGGTCCCGGGCCTCGCCCACCCACCTCGTCTCAGCTGCCTTCGGGGCACTCAGTGAACCCCTGCTCTGAGGCTGCATTCCCAGTGCGTCTAACCCAGGCCGGACACTGCTGTCCTCACGTCTCGGGTGAAGAAGTGAAGCTCCATGGGGCTAACGGGAGGACCGCAAACTCAGATGCCTCCAGGGGTCAGGTCCAGAGAGGTGGGTGAGGCCCTGGGCCAGAGGCAAGCTGAGGGAGTGGCGGGGACTGTGGTGAGCTGGGAACACATGCTCCATCCAGAGAGTGGCTCCAGCTCAGCTCCAGAAGAGCGTCTCCGAGAGGGACTGTCGCAGGTGGCCAGCCGTTCCCATTTCATACCAACAAAAAGCTTGACACCTGGCGTTCGCTCTGTAGTCTTCCAGGTTTTCAGTATTAGAATGAGCTTTGAAAATCTACCTTTGCCCTGGCGCCCTGAGTTGAGATGCCCCCTTGCTTCCGGCTTGAACCCTGACTGTGCAGATATGATGGCTGGAATGGAGGCAGCCACACTGCAGTCATGAGGGAGTGATACTAACATTCTTTTAATGGTGGGATAGAGAGGGGGTGGCTTCTGGGTCACCGATGACATTGTCGGGCCACCAGACCACGTCTGGACTTCCCGTCTCTCACATCGTTTATAAACATTACACGTTAGATGTCTTTGTGGTTTAAGCCACTCTTAATAGAGTTTTCCATTATTTGAGCCAAACTCATATCTCACTGGAAGCCTGCAAGTCTCAGCTAAAACTTCTCTGTACTTAAGTAGTTCCCCAGCAGACGTGGGCCTCTGCCCCGACGCCACCCTTCACCCCTGGAAACGGCCCGTGAGCTGCGGTTCTGTCTGCCTGGCTGGCTCGTCCGCGCTTGGGCTGTGAACAGCTCTGGGCCGGCCGCTGTCCTTGCTTCTCTGCACACAGCGGGCCCTCAGACACCGCAGGGTGCTGGACCCCCAGCACGGCCCGAAGCCCCCAGCCAGCACGAAGCCTTTGGGGTCCCTTTGGCCCGAGCCCTGTGTCCGCCCCTCGGGGCCTCAGCAGCCTCCTCAGCTGGTGCGAGGTCCCTGGTGGGCAGCTCTCACCTCAGGGCCCTTGGGGGCTGAGCTTGGTGCACCGTCCGCCTTGGCCCTCCTGTGGCGGCATCTGGAGGCCACGAGGCAAAGAAAGCAGGACCCGAGCTGCGTTCCAGGGTGACGCGGAAAGGGCAGCGAGGGACCCATCGCATTCCAGAAGGAGCGAGGTGCCCTGCGTATTCTGGAAAGACCTCCGCTGTGCAAGTGGGGAACAGGGTCCCGCAAGGCCCGAAGGAAGGAAGGGGTGTCCGGAGGGCCGGCGGGCGGCGCAGGCTGTGGCCTCCCCTGTACAGGCTCCAGACACTGGGCCTGGTGGTCGCCTGAGCGTGATTCCCCCAAGCAAAGCAAGACAAAGCCGGGAGGGGAGCCGGGCGGGGCCGGGCCAAGAGCCGGCCCGCTGTGTGCACAAGCCCCCCGGGCGCCTCTGGGCAGCCCGTGCAGCCACCATGGCTCAGGCGCTCCCAGCGCACGTGCCACTGGCGCCAGAGCCCCCGGCACACGGGCAAGCCACCTCGGCCAGCTCCCCAGAGAGCAGCAGCAGCGTCTGGGCCTGCTGCCTGGTCCACACGTCCTCGCTATGGCCACTTGCCTCCCTTCTCTGAGCCTCAGTCTTGTCCTCCAAAACGAGGATTAACTTGGGTAACAGTCTATAGCAGGCCCCCAACAGATATGGCTTGAGTCCAGTTGGGCTCCAGGTTAGACTGGAGCCTTGCAGTGTTACCTGGAAGTTCTTCCTTGAAGCTAGCCTAAATCCTCCATGTTGTAGCCATGCCAGAGTGCTCCATTTGCCAGCTGAAAGGAACAGTCAGAAGCTTTATTCTTTTCCTTTTGTGTTGTGAGGAAGATTGGCCCTGAGCTAACATCTGTGCCAATTTTCCGCTATTTTCTATGTGGGACACCTGCCACAGCATGGGCTGATGAGCGATGTGAGTGTCTGCACCTGGGGTCCAAACCTGCAAACCTGGGGCCGCTGAAGAGGAGTGCAGGAGCTTAACCAGTATGCCGCCGACCCGGCCCCAGGATTCTTTTGATAGCCTGTGACAGAAACCCAAGGGGCTTGAACTAGCAAACGAACAAAGCAGGAGACAATGATTTCTGTAACTAGGCCGTCTAAAGGCAGAGAGCTTCAGGTGAGGCTGTACCTGGGTGCTCGACGCCATCAGCAGGGATCGGCCCTCCCAGCCTCTTGGCTTGGCTGCCTGCCCTGTGTGCTGCTGTCCTGCTCAGGGGGGCTCTCCACCGTCATTCCCAGGCTGGCCTCATCACCCCTCAGCAGCCCAACAGAGAAAGAACTTCTCTTCCCCAGGATTCCAGCCCTAACTGCTTCCCGCTTCCCAGGTGGGAGATGGGGTGCCTGGCCGGGCCAAGGTGGGACCGGCTCTGAGTTCACATCAGCCCCGCCGTCGGTTCCCCTTCAGAGAACCCAGCAGAGATGGGCTAAAACTCAAGGCCCACATCCCCAGGGCCCTGGGTCCTTAGTGACACCCACAGGTAAAGGCTTGTTTCTGTGACCTCTGACCCCTTCAGCTATAGAGCCAAATGGAATTAGCAAATTGTTCAAGTCCAGATGGGCTCCCGCTGGGCTCCCACTAAAGTCATGCTGATCCCAGGACCTTGAAGTCCTTTTACAGAGAAACTAGCGTCCAGACAATATCCAGAAACCGAGGCTGCCCAGGCCCAGCTCCTCGGCTCCCTGACGTCAGAGTGCACCTTCCCCCGTGGAGACAAACAGCCGAGGACGCTCATCTGAGAAACCCTCTGTCTCCTCGGCTGGAAGCAGCCCCAGACGCAGGCCCATGGGAAAACGCTGACCAGGAAGGCCACGGCACCCTCCTCTACCTAAAGCCCCAAATCAAAAGCCCCACCCGTTTCTTAACGGGGAGCTAGCAATTTGGGGGCCCCTGGCCCTTGCTTTGCTGCCCCTGACTGGTGAAGGAAAGCTTTCCTTTTCCCCCAAGACTCTGTTCTTGTTATTTGAACGGGCATCGGGATCAGAGACCAAACATTCAGTAAGCAAGGGTGCAGCCGCCACGCTCCTCTGCACCCGTTCTCCTGGGGAGCCTGCTCCGTGGGCTGCCCACACCCGGTGGTGTGCTCCTCACCAGGGACTCAGGGCCACGCTGCTCCCCTCCCGCCTCCTTTCCGAGCCCCACTTCGCTCGTCTGAAAGAGGAGCAGGAGTTCCTGGGGAAAGGCAGGATTTGGGGTCCGCTCCCAGCTTCACGGCCTGCTTGTGCTGTCCCATTAGAAACATTTATTCAGTCACAAATGGCCCTGAGCACCTACTGTGTGCTCCTCTGAGTTTTCAGCGCTGGGAGTTGTCCCGGGCAGGGGGCATCGCCCAGGAGCCTTCCAAAGGAAATGGGTTCTGTCCAAAAGCTCACTTCCAGGCCCTCTCTGCCCCTCGCTGTGTGTCCTGAGGGAATTCCTCCCCGTCTCTGGGCTTCTGCTTTCTCATCTGCAAAGCCAGGCTCTGGGGAAAAGGAGGTCCTGGACCCCCTCAGCTCTGACACGGTGGGGCTTGGTCTCAGAGCGTGTCTCCAGCTGCGAGTCAGCCCGTGAGCATCTCGGACAGTGACCATGATGCTCCAGAGGCGGGCTGGGCTGAGCGGAGGCCACAGTCACACAGTTGCACATTTGAGTCCTTCCCCTTCGGGCCGTTAAGGGCACCCAGGGCAGAGGAGGACCCTGGGCTCTGAGCTCCTGTGAGCTGCCCAATGCTGCTGCTGCGACAGAAAATCTCTCCTGGCGTGTTGGTGACTCCCAAACCCGCCCACCACGGATGGTGAAATTGTGGACTCCGAAAGGGAAGCACAGAGAGGCAACACGGCGGGAGGAGAGGATGAGGCAGAGGTCCCTCGGAACCGTCCATGTCGCCTGCCTCTCCTTCCCTCCTCCTTCCCGCCCACCCCTCCCTTCTCTGTCTCAGCTGAAATTGGTCCGCACCCTGGAGGAGTGGAGACCCTGAGGCGTTGGTGGGGGAGGAGGGGTCCCTCGGAGTATGCCCAGTGGGGACCACTTCCTTTTTCTTCTGGTTGAGCCTACCTTCTCTTCATTCTTTGAACAGCTGGGGACATGAGTGAATCCCCCTGGTGGCTCTATCACTCATTCGTCAGTTCACTCAGCACTCCTCGCCTTATTAAGCCGTGGGTTCCCTCCTCTATTCAGCTCATGCTCTTCTTTTGAACAAGATGGGAGATTTATTGGGAGAACACAGGGAGCCCCAGAACAAACAGAGAATAGGCTCACCGGCCTTCCCCAAAGACCAGAGCCCGCGGCTGGTGAGACAGGAGAAGCCAAGCCTGCTCCCTTCCTTCCCCACCCTGGGGCCACATAGCCACCCAGGCCCCTCAGTCAATCCTCCCATCTTTTAAACCTGTTGGTGTCTCCCCACTTCCACTGCCATCACCCTCGTCTAAAGGACTGTCCTGTTTTGCGCTTGGAAAATTGAAACGCCCTCCCAATTTTTCTCCCAATTTATTATCACTCTTGCCCGTTTCCAGTCTGTTGTCCTCCTCGCTGTGGCCAGCGTGACTTGCTGCAAATGGAGAATTTATTCAGTGGTTGTCCTTGCTTCTGGGATAGTCTGCAGAATCGTAGCGTGGTGTGGAACTGGATGATGGCTCTCCCACGCTCAGGGCCCTTGTGGTGGCTCCTCCCTCCCTGGAGGATTTGGCGGCCCTGCCCCTTGTTGCTCTCGGGCAGGGCACAGGGGCTGAGCAGCTGCAAGAACCGGCGTGGGCTTGACAACTTCTCCTCCTTCTGAGGCCACGGTGGCATTCCCGACCCAGCCTGCCCTGGCGGCCTGAGTCCAGAGGGAAGGTGCCATGCAGCAGAGCCACGTGGTGCACACATTGCGTGAGAGATGCACAGACTGATAGTAGGCCCCTGAGATCGAGATCTCATTTGTTATTAACCATAACCCAGCTGCTCCTCACTGGTGCGCGTGGTCCACGTGACCTCGCTCATTGCCCCATCTCTGCTGGAGCCATCAGTGCTCACACAAGCCTGTCCTCACTGATGCGCGTGGCCCACGAGCCCTCGCTCACTGCCCCTTCTCTCTGCTGGAGCCTTCAGTAGTTACACAACGTGCTCCTTCCCACCTGAGGACGTGGTCTGTTATTCTCTTTTGAAAGAATGAGAGGCACGTGTTTTCCAAGCACCCCAGGGGCTCAGGCCACCGCCGGGACAATCCCCGTGTTTTGCAGCTGTAGGAAATAGCTTTTACAGAAAGGGACTCACCCAAGGCCACGTGGAGAGTAGCGGCAGAGGTGGATCACAGCCCAGGTCTTCGGACCACTGGCCAGGAAGCCTTGGTCCACAGCACATCATAACGATTCGAGTAATGGCTAACGGACGTCTCTGCATTCCAGACAGTTTGTACGTATTAACTCATTAGCTTCCACAACGACCTAGAGTGAAGGTACATTTTACATAGGAGGAAATGGAGGCACAGAGAGGTTAAGCACCTTGTCCCAAGTCACACAGCTGGTAAGTGGCAGAGCTAGGATTCAAACCCTGGCATTCTGGCCTGCTCCTGGGGGCTCACAGGTGGTGGGGGGAACGTGTCACATGCAGACAGACTGAGCCTGCCCAGGGCTCAGGTGGTGAGAAGGGGAGGTCAGGGAAAGCCTCACTGAGGAGATGACGTTTGATCAAAGATCTGGAGGAGGCGAGGGAGCCGTGTGGACATCAAGAGTGTTCTAAGAGGAAGGACCAGCAAGAGCAAGGGCAGGAATGGTCTTGGTGTGTGAGAGAAGATGGGGAGGCCGGTCGGCTGGAGTGGGATGGGCAGGAGGGAGCGGGGTGGCAGGAAATGAGGTCAGCTCGTCATCAGGGCCTGGCAGGGCCGGGCTTTGCCTGGAGGGTGGCCACGGAGGGTGTGGAGCAGAGGAGGATGTGAGCTGACGTGGTCAGGCTGTGGTGTGTGGAGAGCAGACTGGAGGTGCGGGCGCAGCAAGGGACCACAGGCATTAGAGGGAGGGCTGGTGTGGTTTGGCCCAGGTTGGGGCGGGGGGCATGCGGAAGGAGCAGATTCTGGGCGGTTCTGCAGGTGGAGCCACCAGGATGGGCTGAGGGATGAGATGTGGGTGGAGAGACGGGGGGACAGGCACCTAGACACCTTGGGCCAGGCGAGTTTGTGACATCTACAGGCAGCTGGGCAGATGAGCCAGAAGGCAGGTGGACCTGCCAGGCTCGGGTCTGGGAGGGAGCTGGTCTGATGACGTGCGCTTGGTTTCCAGCCCCTGTTGATTCTTGTTGGAGGTGGAAACCCTTCTTTTGAAACAGGAGCAGAACCTTCTGGAGTTGGGCTGAGGCGAGGTGGCCGCTGGTGAGCCCTGCCTGTCCAGGCCTCTGAGATTGTCCTCAGAGCCCTCAGGGATGCTCCGAGGGCCGTGCTGAGCCCAGAGGAGGGCCTGAGCACCACCCTTCCTGGAGTTTGCCTTCCTCTGGGGGCAGGAGGGCCCTGGCATCCCGCTGCAGAGGCTGCTGGGGGCTGGTCCCCAGGAGTGACCTGGGAGTGGAGCAGCCCCTGCCTCATGCGGTGCTGGCCCAAGGGAGGAAGGGCTACCGGCACCAGAGGCTGGAGGGCCCTGGGAGCCCCGAGGCTGGCCTCTGTCCAGGGTGGGGACCCTGTGGGCCGGGAGGACCAGCGGCTCAGCCAGGTCTTGAGAGGGACATGGGACACAGAGCCAGGGGCTCTGCCCTCTTCCTGACCTGCAGCTCTTGGCCAAGGGATATTAAAGGTCCCCAGCTGGTTGCCTGGCCGAAGGGAGTGTCGCATGTCCTTTCAAGGTGACAGGCTGATGCAGGACCGAGAGGGAAAGGGAATCCCAAAGTGCTTGGAAGTTTCCCAAAGTTTGTCAGCACTAGGCAGTTCCTTCCATGTTCATCTCCGGAGGAAAAATCTCAAAATGACAGCAAGTTGGCTTAAAGGGGCCTTTCAAGGAAACCCTTTGAGGTTTTTCCTGCCTCCTGAAGATGATGAGACTGTGAGGGTCCCCGGGCGGCCTCGGCCTGCAGTGCAGGGACGGTCCTACATGGTCTTGGGGTCAGAGAGAGCCGCCCTGAGAGCCGGGCAGGAGTCACTCCCGGGGCACAAATGGGGACAGTGAGCCCGGGATGCTGAGGATCTTCCCAGACACACGCCAGGAGGCAGCGAGCACACCGGCCCGCTGGACACGACGGCCCAGAGCTGCTACACAGGGACCCGGGGACACTGCGACCAGCAGGGTGACCTCGGGGGGTCGCTTTGCCTGTCTGCACAAACAGGACAGTGGCGGTCCCCACCTCGCAGACTTATCGCGCCAGGACAGAATGAAGTCATCGACACCAAGGGCTCAGAACGGGCCTGGCCCCTCACCCGCTCTCAGTGAGTGCTCATCAGTAGCATGTCTGTTCTTGTCATCCTGCTCTGCTGTGCACTCCCGGCTAGAGGGCTGGGTCACTGCGGGGGAGCCCCGTGTCCATTCCTGTCGCTCCTCTGCTCCGGCTCCCACCGTGGCTCCCTGTGGCCTGGACGTTCTTTGTCAGTGCTCTCTGTTGAAGTCCCA
Organism: Equus caballus; assembly: GCF_041296265.1. Taxonomy (NCBI): domain Eukaryota; kingdom Metazoa; phylum Chordata; class Mammalia; order Perissodactyla; family Equidae; genus Equus; species Equus caballus. The sequence continues at coordinate 3,950,099 of NC_091701.1, read as the reverse complement.
CACACGCCATCACGTTCTCCCCTCTGTCCTCACTCCACAGCCCTCTATGGAAACAGACCCACTGTGTGCTGGCCCTGCTCCAGCACCTCCTGGCCGTGGCCGCAGCTGCTCCCCAGGCCCCACCCTCCCCGGTGAACTTCAGCCTGGAGGCTGAGGCGCTGCTGGCCTCTGAGGCTCAGCTGGGAAGGAGGGAAGAAGAAAGTGTCAAACATTTCCCTCCAAAATGTCATTTGGACAGGAAGCATGTGTCCCGTCCCTCGTCCCGGCTTCTATACGCTGTGTCCTGCACACAGCGGCACTTCTCCGTGCCTGCAGTCGTGTGGGTGGGGCCTGCGTAGCCCACCCCAGGTTCTGGAGGAGGGGAGACACGTTTTGTGCTGTCATCCAGGCAGTTGTTGCCCTCAGGCCTCCTCCCAGGAGCCTCTCCGGTTGCCTCCCTGACGCTGCGGCCTGGGTCTCTTGACCCCCGCTTTGTCCCCTCCAGGAGCCTCGCACACACCAAGCCCTGAGCAAGCGGCTCTCTGCTGAACTCTGCTGACATCCGTCCCGGGACCAGGCAGCGGGCTGAGCTGTGTGGGTGCTTCCTGTGGAAGGACAAGCACCGACTAACAGAAGTGCATGCGTCCTGGGGCTGTGTCACCTGCAGGACACTCCTCACTCTGCTGACCGCACTGCCCCCCAGGAGGAGTTTCTGGACTTGCCTTAACAGAGAGGGACAGTCAGATCTCAGGGTCCTGGCGTCTCCTGATGGCTGAAGGGCCTTGGAGACAGGCCAGTCCCTTATTTGCGCTGCACGCCCTCTCCACCAGCCCAGACTCCAGGGACAGGAGCTCTGTCATTTGGGCTCCGCCGTTCCGTCCTGAGAAACCCGCAGTTCTTCAGCGGTTGTGGTGGAGAGCCATACTCCGCCCTCCCCGGGGCCCTGACTGCCCCTGCTCCCTGCCCCTTCCCCTCCTGGCTGGCTGTCTCCCTGCACACACTCTGGTTTCCCTCCCCCTGAGACCTGACCCCTTTCATTTTTTGGGCAGGTGGGAAAATTTGCTCCAGGCTGGTCTCATTGGGGTGGCTGAGAAATGCCTCAGGGGAATGAAGGCTCCAGGATTCCGGATCTCACGGATAGGGGCGTCCCCACGGCCACCCCTGGTGCTCCCAGGAGGGGAGAGGCTGGGCAGTTCCCAGCAGGTGAGCCGCCTGATGCTGGAGCATGGACTCGCCCCGACTCAGCACCACCGAGGACTCACACCGTGCAGGATCCACGGAACCTTTGGGATGCGTGATTATCATCCTAAGCTCATCCTCCCTTTCTGAAAATCCTCTGTCCAAGAGTTCGTAACTGTCACCAAGGGCACAGCAGAAGCGTGTAAACAGGGCGGGCGGCTCCGGTGGGACCGTGTCTATGTTTCTGGAGGACGCTCGCTGCCTTCTGCCCGATCCAGGGCGCATTGACTGTTGTGCCACGAACATCTTTGACGAGGGAACATTTACGGAAGGAACCTTCTGGGCCTCTTCGCCCTGGAGCGGGTAGCCGCACTGCCCGTGTCATGACACGCGCTGGCCCCAGTGCCTACTGCCTCCATGGTGGCCGTCCCAGCTGGTGGGGCAGGTGGCTTGGTCGTGTGACATGGAGCGTCCTTCCTCGCTGGGCCTGCTGCAGAGGGCTCCCGGAGCCCCTCCTGTGGGGACACGAAGCTCTCTGGGGAAGCCTTTCAGCAAAGGCAGGAGATGCCGTCTGCACTCAGTGCACGCGAGTCTCGTCGTGACGCAAAAGGAGGGAAGAGGGCAGCCACTCACTCGGTCATCTGCCTCTTCATTCAACAACACGCACTCTGAGCAGCCCTGACGCCTTGGGTTCCAGTTCAGCGCTCTCACCGCTTCCGAGGCCCAGGTTCATTTCCCGGTCCCAGAACCACACCAGCCGTCTGTCAGGAGCCACGCTGTGGCTGTGGCTCACACAGAACTGGAAGGACTTATGAGTACAGTGTACTACCATGCACTGGGGCTTTGGGAGGAAAGGAAAAAGGAAGATTGGAGAGACGTTAGCCCAGGGAGAATCTTTGGGGCTGTGGGGGACTTGAAGTGGCCGCCCCAAGATACGTCTCTTTGGCATGAGGCTTATTTTGGGCTGGCTCCTTTCAGACCCTGCAGACGTTGGAGAAGCTCTGAACACGAGAACTCACCCTTCGTAAGAGGCACTGATGTTTGTGAGGGCGATCCCCATCTGCAGAGGGTCTTCCTCTGTACCAGGAAGAGGGGGACGACCTTCTCTCTCTAGAAACTCCTGTCAGTGTGGAGGGCAAGCACTCACATCTGCATGACAGCCTTTCTCTTGTTCACTTGCCTTTCTGCTGACCTCCCATAGCCGCCTCCCCACGCCAAAGCCTCCTTTGTAGCTGACACTGGCATTCAAGGTGAGAGCTTCCGCCATTTTGGCGAGTGGCTCAGTTTTCCTGGGTCTCTGCCATGTGCGCTTGTTACAAAGCTTTGTCTGGTTTCCTCCTGTTATTTTGTCCCATGAGAATTTAGTACGTTGTCCAGTCAGAAGGACCCAGAGTGGGTAGAGGAAACGTCTTCCTCTCCTACACCTGCAAAAAGAAAAAGACGAGTTCCCCACTGTCTCGTGTCAAGCCCAGACACGGAGATGTGCTTATCGTTCACTTACACCTGTCTTATTCCAAAATGCCCTGTTCCTGTTCCTTCTCTGGTGTTTTCTGTTCCCGTTATGCACAGAGGTAGCTCGAGCCCAGAGTGGGTAGGATTTGCCTGACGTCACACAGCAGGGAGGGGAAGTGGGTGCAGAACTCCTTTCCCAAGCCAGGTGTGTGTGTCTGCACCCGGCCCCGGCCCTGGAGTGTGGACCTGCCCAGCCCAGGCCTCCCGGGACACGTGCAGCGACGGGTCAGTTGACTCGGGGAGGCAGGAGGCAGCATCGTCCTTGGAGGCCTTGGGATGTGCTTGGGAGGCGTCTGCTGTCGTCTGGAATCGTGCGGCCCACTCTGAGCTCAGACAACAAACGCCTGTGTCCTTCCTGGTTCCCTACCGCCTTCCACTGGTGCTCATCCTGGGGGCCTCACCTCCTGCCCTGCCACACTCCCCACTCCTCCCTACTGCCTCCCAGGGTCCAGGCCTGTGGGACCCCTGCCCTCCCCCGGCACCCCCCTCCCTGTCCCTTCACACGTCCTGTCGCCTTAGCCTGGTCCAGCCTTCCCACTGGAGGAATGCAGAATTCACTGAACAAGTGTTTATTCTGAGTCTCCTGGGCACCTGATTCCCCACTGGGCTTCGGGAGTACAGTGGCACAGGCTGAAGTTCATGAAGGGTTCATGAAGGAGGAGCACACGCTATGCAGGCCAAGGAAGAGGTGAGAATCAGGGAGGACCCGCCTGTGCAAAGGCCCTGAGGTGGCCAGGTGAAGCAGGGAAGATGTCCGTGTGAGTTCAGGATGGGGATAGTGGTCATCCTGCCCATTAACCTAGGACCAAACCCTGTCCTTTTCCACCCCAACCTACTTCCCGGGCTGACTTCGTAGTCAGAGGGCTGAAGTCTGAATCCGGGTCTGTCACTGCTTGTAGCTGTGTGACCTGGGCCAGTGGCTTCCCCTCGTGAAGCCTCAGTTCTCTCCTCTGTGCAAATAACAGGGCCACCTCGCTAGGCGTTGGAAAAGTCTAGACGAACATGGGTAATGCATGTGACACGCTCCCACGCTCAGTGCTCCATGTGCGCTGCCATTTTCTATTGTTACGACTGTTACGACTCCTTTTGTTGGAAGCTGATAAGACTTGTGGAGGCAGTGTAGGCTGGTGGGCAAAGTCACAGGCTTTGCCGTTAAACTTGGGAGTCAAGGAAGTGCTAGCTCCTCCACTTGCCTGCTGTGTGACCTTGGCCAAGTCACTTAACTTCTCTGGGCTGCATTCTCCTGATGCACAAAATGGGGAGCATAATTCTAAGAGAGCCTTCTTGTACGTGCGTGATGTGTTGGCATGAGGACAGACTGGATACGTGGAACCACCTGCCTTGGTGGCTCCAGGAGAGTGGAAATGGACAGGGGTGGAGAAGGAGAGAGCGGCCTGTGGGGGGAGACGGTGACCTTGCTCTTCGCACCTCGCTATCCCGTTTGATTTGCTCCAACGAGCGTGGATTCCGTTGCAATAAAAGCAAAGAAGCCGCAGAAAGTGGAAAAGACAAATTTTATAGAAGTACCACCGTCCTCCTTGGACGGAGTGAGGATCGAAAGCGTGAATGCTTGGAAAGCCAGTAGACGGGGCCGGGTCTGTGCTAAGTGCGCACGAGAGAGCGTCACACAGCGAGGGCTAAGGGGCGACTATTCGGCTTCATAACTGACTCGGCTTGAACTGAAAGCCTGACTCACTGCCTGTCAACCCGAGACGTGCGTCTACTTGACCAGTGAGTCCGGACTGCGCTCTCTTCACACGAGGATGCAGCCGGCCCCTCCCGCGCCCTCTGGGGGACGCCTGGTCCTCTCAGCAGGGTCCTGGTGGCCTGCTGCTGCGCCTCTGAAGGCCTCTGTGACGTTCTGATGGCAACGTATCCTGGTGTGTTTGACGTGTGCTGCTTGTTCCGAAAGGAGACGAGACCGTTCTGACAGCCATGCTTCTCCGAACGCCTCACCCTCACTCTGGCTCCTGATAAACTCACCCCAGTTTTCACTGATAGGCTGGTTATGGATTATTTGCGCAGACCTTTCTGAGTCAATGCCAGTCGTGATCATGCTATAATAATGGTAATTATCATTATAGCATTATCACCATCACCATCACTTTGAAGCAGCTCTGCAAAACCCTTCACGTCTGTCCCGTCCTCCGAGAGAAACGGGGTCCTCTCAGCCTGAGCGACAGGGCTGCCTGGAGGCCCAGGGAGGCAGGGTCACCTGTCCCAGGGAGGAAGGTGCGAAGCCCCCAGGGGGCTCTGGGCAGGGGCCAGTCCCCACACCCCCACCGCGCCCACGCAGCCCCCGTGCTCTAATTCAGAGCTGCCAGCGCTGGGCTCCTCTGCCCTGGGGTGGTTAGGGCAGGTGCATCCCTTTAGGCTGCTGACTGGGAGGCCCATGAAAGTGTAGGAAGGCCCGAGGGGTAGGGAGAGGACGTCTGGGTGGAAACTGAGTCAGGGCCAAGCAACAGAGCCTGCAGCTGTGACTTCCAGCCCGCCTCAGCCCTGACAGGTTCGAGGGCGGGACAGGGCTCCTCGGGAGGCGCGCAGGTGGGGGTGGGCTCCTGGGCCACCAGGCGGCAGGCTGAGGGTCTCCCGGAGCCGCTCCCTCTCTGCGGGCTGGGCCCCTCACTGGCCCGGGCAGAAGCAGGAGGATTTGGTTTCGTTTGGAAGATGAAGAACCCTTGAAAAACAGCCTGTGAGCGTCGAACAGAATGGGTCTCTGTCGATGTCGTTGGCATAACAAGGCTCTGAATCATCAGTCATAGGAAGAATCTGCCAGTGAGGAGGAGCAGAGGCCCGGGAGCCCCTGTGTGCAGTCCGTGGCCGCGCCCTTGGGGTTAGGCTCGGGAAGGCGAGGGAGAAGCAAGCGGGAAGCGGCCTTGGCCTCTGCCTCGGGTGTCGTTGGGAGTAGGGGCTGATCCACGCCTTGTGGGGCCTAAAGCTTAGGACTTACCCAGGCCTTCGGGCGGAGCTTTCTCAGTAAAGGAACCCGGAACTAGGTGAGGGCCCCAGACGGGGCCGTGCACTGAGGAGCCCTGTGGTTTCAGCTTCCGAACCTGCCTCTGGTGGGGCCTGGGTTTTCCTAAGCAAACCTCATCCATGTGTCTGCCCTTGACCGACAGGCTGTGTGACCTTGACCCGACCCCTCTCCTCCCATGGAGCCCAGGAGACGGTGCCTTGGAAGGCCCTGAACATGCATAAAGATAACAAGGCTGAGCATTTCTTCCTCGGGAGAGATGAAGGCTCGAGGCTGTTTAGAGATCCACGGGGCCGCTGCCCCATATGAAATGCTGCTCTGAGTCAGGCGCCCGTCACGCTTCTTAACGGCTGCCTAACGTGCCTCATTTTCACTGTCGTTTCAAAGCTGATTGTGCGTCACGCAGGGATCCCGGCAACGTGGTAACCCCCCTCTTCCACTGGACCGGCGCTCCCCCTGTTGGCTGCAAGCCCCTCATGACCTGCGCTGGTCTGGCCTGAGCCGTGCGTGTGCCCACACGCGTATGTGCGTGCACACCCTTGGGGCTTCTCTCCCTGGAGTCCTCTCCCCTCCTCAGTCTGTGCTGACACACCATCACACACGAGCATCAGCGCCTGAGCTAGCACTGAGCTTCGACGGCTTTAGTCCCCGCCCCACGGCGCCCCATCCCCATGCAAGTCAGGGCAGCGCCAGGCCTGGCCTGACCCGGGGCTCAGATTGTGTCATCAGGAGCTCCCTTAGCTCTGCTTTCCGTGTTGGCCTCACCCTTCTGTCAGGTGCCTGCGTGAGGTGCCCTGGCAGCGCCTCAGAGGGAGAGGGCTTCTCATTCATAGGAGTCCATTGCAAGTCCCAGCACGGGATGGCTGGGCCCAGGTCGCATGTCCATCCTCAGCCTGGTGACTGGATCAAAGGGTATGAAACGCACTGACTGGCCGGATCTAGGTCCTATGTTTCTCTTTGATGCCTGTGTATAGACGGTTAACTTCCCCCAAACCACATGGACTAGGAAAGGCTGGAGGGGGTCTTCTGAGGAAAAAGAGGCACTGTTGGCATAAGATGGGGAGGTAGAGGGTGGGAGCAGGCAGGACAAATAGCCACAGACGTGGACTTCCCCACGCAGGGCAGTGGAGCACCTTGGCATCTCCACTGGGGATAAGCTCACCCCACAAGTGGTGGGAAACCAGCTCAAAACCCCCGAGAACCGCATATGACATCAGGGGTAGGGAGCCTGGAACTGAGAGCCACGTGGAGACAGGGCCCGAGGCAGGCAGAGTGGAGACAAGCCCAGGGTTTCCTGCTGGCCTGGGAGGCAGAGGGCCGGGTGGAGACACAGGTGCCCAGGGGCCGTGTCAGTAGGGAGCCCGGACAGGGATGGCAAGGAGCAGGCAAGGATGCGTCAGGAGGGAGGCCTCTGGAGGAGTTCTCCCAGCAGCTGGTTAGAAATGAGCTTCTCGAGCTCCTCTCCACACCACCTGCATCAAAATCTGAATATGAATCAGACCCCACACGACCCACGTGCACCACTAGTCTGAAGGACCCATCTCTGAGCCCTGACAGTCAGGAACGATGGGACTTAAGTGACGAGGCACGTCAACATCATACCGAAGAAGGAGCAGAGCGCCGCCACCGCCAAGAGACTTCTCTGCGAAACCGAGGGTCTGGCGAGATTGCATCACCCCCATATCTTGATGGTGCAGGTCATCGAAAGTGAGGAGACACTATTCATCATAAGTGAATACGTGCGCGGAGGCAACCTGCTGGACCACCTGATGGAGCACGGCGCCCTGACGGAGGAGGAGGCGCGAGGCTGGTTCCGGCAGCTCGTCTCTGCTCTCCAGTACCGCCACCGCCGGGGCGTCATACACCGGGACCTGAAGCCAGAGAACGTGCTCCTGGACCCGGCGGGGAGCGCGAAGCTGGCCGACTTCGGCTTCTGCAGCCTGGACCCTGGCGGGCCGCTGAGCACGTTCTGTGGCACCCCCGGCTACATGGAGCCGGAGGTCATGCGGCGGCAGCCCTACGACGGCCCCCCGGCCGACGTCTGGAGCCTCGGCGTGCTGCTCCACGCCATGCTTGCCGGGTCCCTGCCGTTCTCAGGTGAAGAATTCCACGCCATGCAGCGCAGCATGCTCCTGGGGGCTTACTCGCTGCCCAGGCTGGTGTCGCGCCAGTGCGCCCGGCTGCTCAGAGGCCTGCTGACCCTCAACCCGGAGAAGAGAAAGACCTTGGAGGAGGTGATGGGGGACCCGCGGATCAACTGTGGCCCGCCGAGGCTGAGGCCTTACAGGGAGCCGCCTGCTGACACGAGGGCCGCCTGGGGGACCTACGAGATGCCGAAGGCCCAGCAGCCATGGGGGGGTGGCCACGCCAGCCCCCCGAGCGCCCTCCCCTCCAACAAGGCCCGCAGCTGCTGTGCTTCGCCACACTGCAAGGCGTGGCGGAGGGCCTCGGAGCCCCGCGGCCAGCGCGCTGGCAGTGAGCCCGTTCTGCCTACCTGGGACCAGCAGGCTGGCCGTCAGCGGCCCAACGAGAAGCCACAGTCAGGGCCGAAGGTCGCAGAGCCTGGCGGTGCTCTGCCCAGCCTGGACACGGGCCTCGCCGCCCCCAGCCCGGCCCCCCCATGGGACCCCGGGGCCGTCCCCTCCTCCCACAGTGCCTGAACCACACGTGGGGCTCAGGAGGGAAGCTGCCGAGGAGACTCCCGGCAGGCGGGGCAGCCCCACGGGGTGACCCTGGCCTCGCCCTCTGGCCGCAGCCAGGGCCGAGGGGGCGCTGCTGGGAGGCTGCTCAAGGCACTCCGAGGTCTGTGCCGCTGCCTGACAATCAGGATCAGGTCTCGCAAGAGGAACAGTGTGTGGCCCCAGTGAGGTCCCAGCAGGTCCGGTCCCAGCGCAAAGGTCGAGCTGCCCCCGGCATTGTCCGCTCACAGGGAGCAAGTCGCAGAATCCGGAGCCGGCCCCGGGCGTGGGGCTTCGGCCAGAGGGAGACGCCTTCTGCTGTGAGTGGGGCCCGTGCAAGAAGGACACGCGTGTGTGCAAAGATGCGGGTCAGAGGACTCGCTCCAGCAACCGGGGAGCTGTGCCAACCGCGGCGGCGCTCTCTGCAGAGATTCAACTCGGAAGGGACTTGGCCCCTCTGGGACCCTCCAAAGCATCGCGGCCAAACACTCGGGGAACCTAGAGGACGGCCTGGAGGCACCTGGGGGACACGAGGAGAGGCCACCCTCGCTGCAGCTCTGCCCCTTGGCCCCACCGGGGTGGAACCTCAGAGCCTGGACTGCTTTTCCCGGAGCACAGCTTCCCTCCCCGTCCTCTCCGTCTCTTCTTCCACGTTGAGGGGCTGACGGTCGGGTCTCGGAAAGTCCTCGGTTTTCCAAGTCTTGTAATAAGCTTGCTGCTGCAGAAAGCTGTGTCGCAGATGCTCCGTTTTTGCACCCTCCTTACGCAGTGCCGGGGCTGGGCGGGCTCCAGCTTGAGACGCGTGTAGGGATGTAGCCCGAGGAGGTGATCGGAACAACTAGGTGGAGAAGTGACTCAGAATTCTTGGGGTAACGCTCCTAGCAACTAATGCGGGTCTGAAGGGACAAGGCTGGGAGCCACAGTGGAGGGCAGAAAGGCAGCGACCGTGGCTAACACTAGCTGACGTTTCCAGAAGCAGCACGGGAAACGTCGAGCCTGTGGCTTTTATGACTACAAGCGAGAGGTCCAGATAGGGTAACCGAGTCCGTGAGCCACCCTTGGGGGGTCGGGGTGGCAGGGTGTGGGCCCCCGAGCGGACTCAGGTCACTTCCACGTGCAGGGGCCCTGGGCACTGGGACGATTTCTCCTTTTGATGACGGTGATGCGGAGCAGGCCCCTAAGAGCACTGACGAGGTGTGGGCTGTTCGGACAGCTGCAGGTTCCAGGGGAGGTGACAGGAAGCCAGACATCCTGGGGCTCCAGAGGGAGGGTCAACCATCAGGGAGCTTCCGCAGGGGCTCCTCAGAAGCCTGAGGATGGCCAGGAGGCCGCTGGCTGCTGCTCGCGAGGCCGGTGGCACTGTGTGCAGTCTTTCCACGTGCTCACGAGACGGCTCGGGACGGTCCCAGCACGAGAGTGGGCAGAGATTTCCCTGCGCCCACGGAGTGCAGGGCCAGGGCCAGGAAGAGGAGGGCTGCGGACATGCTGGAAGGCTTGTTGCTCCCCGTTCGGGTCCCCCGCTGTGGTTTTCTTTACGCCAAACAGCCCAGCGTGTGGTCCTCCGGCATTGCTCTCCTGGCATCTGTCCAAGGACCCCTTCCCTTCAGGGCCAGTCCCACTGCCTCGGTGGGCTTTCGGGACCCTCTGTGACCTGTCCCCGGCATCCGTTTGCACTCCCACCTCCTCCCTGGGCTTTACTCACACTGACTGGTTCGGTTTTCCACAAATCCTCTGCCCGTGAGGCTCCCCGTCGGTGAAGCCCACATGCTGGGCGCTTGGCCAGACTCACGGGCTCCCCGAGGGGAATGAGGCGTGGATCCCGCTGGAAGAGCACAGCCCAGCTGGGAAGAGAAGGCGGGGACCCAACAGGAGGACAGTCCCCTGTGCCGGGGACAGAGGCAGGACGTGCCCAGCTCAGCACACGCTCACCCCCTGCTGGCAGTCTAAAGGGAGGTGGCACCTAGTGGGGAGGGCTGCAGGCTCTGACCGCAGCAATCGGAGGAGGCGTCCCAGACAGAAGGAGGCTGCGGTGGTGGGCACGTACAAGACAGAGGCAGGCGCGAGGCTTGGGGGGACGTGGACCAGCACCCCTTGTTTCTGGGACCACTTCCGCTGGTGCATTGTGCTCTGCGTCTCCGAACTTCGATATCCCCCAGCTCAGGCCTGGAGAGCAGTCAGCTGCGATGACGGAACGCTCTGCTGATGAGGCTTTCTCCGTCTCTTCTGTGAGCTTGGGCGCTGGCTGGCTGGCCGGCGGCTGCCTCTGAGCTGCCTCGTTAGGCTAAGCTCAGTTCCACAGCAAGGGCCCTGGGTCGGTTTCTAAGGAGCAGGGGAGCAGGAGCAGGGAGCGACGTGCTCGGCCTCCGCTGGAGAAGATGCTTCTGGCTTCAGGTGCACAGTGGGCTCTGTGGGGAGAGACCGTGAGTCGGTGTGGGGCCCCACCAGGGATTTGCCAGTGCAGCTAATGAACGCCCCCGCTGGCCCGGCATCTTCAGCTGACTCCTGAATTATGAATTACTTAATGCAACTGGTCTGATGGGTCATTTTTCACAAAACAGCAACTCAGGGTGGGGAGTGGTGGGGTGGTGGGAGAAAACATTACCAGGGGTGTGGCAGACAGGTCCGGGTGGCTCCCAATGGCATCGTCCACCTCCCAGAGCAACCGAACCCCTGACTCCTGGCTGGGCATGTGGCCACCCAGGACATAGAGTTCCCAGCCGCCTCTGCAGCGGGCTGGGCATGGAACCCAGCGCTCCCTCAGGACGGGAAGGGAAGTGACTTGTGCGGCTTCCAGATATTTCCCAGGAGAGAGAAGCAGGCTCTTCTATCTGCATCTCCCTCTGTCCTGTTGCCGGGAGCACGAGCTCTGAGGCTGGAGCTCTGTCCTGACCACACGGACGAGGGCGGCTCCTCTGGGATGACAGGGCAACGGGGACAAGAGCCTCCCGGGCAGCCCTGCCAGACCAGCGCCAACCGTGTGCCTCCAGACTGAGCGTGGGAGAGGGGCCAGCTCTGAGCGTCACTCTGCCGTGGGCCTTTGTTCCAGCAGCTGGACCCTGTCCTGACCAGGATGGCCATCTTGGAGGCAACTTTCTGGGGGCTCCCTTGGGTCAGGCCGCTCCCCGGGCCACAGCTGCCTGCAGTGCTCAGCCCACCTTTCTGTGGGGTGACAGCGAAGCGAAGCTCCAACCCACTCCACTTTTGGGGCGCTGCCCTGGAAATCGAATGCGTGAAGGTCGATGCCCCCAGGAAACAAATCTGGCGCTGGTGTCTCCCAGGGCGTCCCCTTGTTCTGTCCTCCCACACTGCGCACCCCCACTCTCTCCCAAAGACACCCCTTGTTCTGAAACAGGCCGGGCTGAAACTGTCTCTCCCTGCTGATGTCCGCAGATTCTCGTCACCTGACTCAGGGAGCAGCTCTCTCACTGGATTATTGCTGGAAAGTTGAGTTAGGAACTGAGGGCTGTCTGCTAAAGTGACAAGATTAAAAGCTGAATCCGAAAAAGCCACCAAACTCCAGGCTCAGTGGGCAGGCAGAGCCTGGGACTCGGTCAAGCCCTGGCCCTGAGCCCGCCACCTGGGGAGACAGACATTCGGGACGTCCCGGGGCTCTGGTCTTGTCCGTGGAATGCCTGATGTGCCCTCCACTCTTCTGGAGCCTCCCGTTTGATGGGGAAAGGAACTCCAGTGTGTATTCCAGGTTCACCTTGTCGAAGATGCTGTGACAGGGCGCACACATCCTTTGCTCTTCCTCTGTTCAGGCTAAGCGTCTGCAAAGGGTCTGGGAGGGCAGGTTTCACAGAGAAAGTGACAAGGGAACATGTGCGGTTCAGTAAGGCCAGCGGACCCGGAGACGATGCCATTGAGAAGATAGTTGATTACTTGCAGTTCTCCGAGGCGGAGCTCGCAGGGCCACCCGGGAAGCCCCGGGGGTCAGGAGGCGAGACAGCAGGGCACCGCGGGCAGGAGTCTGTCCTGTGGGTTCTGCGGGGAGGAACAGCGAGGCAGGGTGAGCAGGCTCAGACGGGCTGGTCTGAATAACTCACAGGCTCCGGGGCAGGGGCTGTCCCGCCTGTCCGGTGCCTGCCCTGGGGGACAAGGGCAGGGGGCCCGTGGCCCTGAGTGTGAGAGTCCAAGAGAGGAGGTGCTTGGGGTGTGGATGGCCCCTGGATGGGTCGGTTTGTATTTGGAATGTGGGCCCACGAAGGAGGGCTCTTCCTGGGGTGGGGGTGCGACAAGGGAGGCAGGAGGCTGAGCCGAAGGGACTTGGGACAAGGCGTGTCCCCTATGCGCACGCGGGACAGAGGTTAAAGCCTCAGGTTTCCAGAAGCTACAAACATGGCCCAGACAAGGCTCAGCTCCGACGTCACCTCCTCAGAGGAGCCTTCCCAGCCTCCTGAGTCCACAGTGACGGCCTCCTGCCCCGCTCTCCCTCGCGTTGGCCCTTTCATTCCCCTCACTGTGTTCAGAGCCAGGCCCCCCGCTCAGCACCCACTCAGTGGGAGACGGGCAGGAGGTCAGGGTGCCCCTTCATTCAGAAGCTTTATTCCTTTCCTTTTTTGTTGTGAGGAAGATTGGCCCTGAGCTAACATCCGTGCCAATTTTCCGCTATTTTCTATGTGGGACACCTGCCACAGCATGGGCTGATGAGCGATGTGAGTGTCTGCACCTGGGGTCCAAACCTGCAAACCTGGGGCCGCTGAAGAGGAGTGCAGGAGCTTAACCAGTATGCCGCCGACCCGGCCCCAGGATTCTTTTGATAGCCTGTGACAGAAACCCAAGGGGCTTGAACTAGCAAACGAACAAAGCAGGAGAGAACGATTTCTGTAACTAGGCCATCTAAAGGCAGAGAGTTTCAGGTGAGGCTGTACCTGGGTGCTCGACGCCATCAGCAGGATCGGCCCTCCCAGCCTCTTGGCTTGGCTGCCTGCCCTGTGTGCTGCTGTCCTGCTCAGGGGGAGCTCTCCACCGCCACTCCCGGGCTGGCCTCAGCACCCATCAGCAGCCCAACAGAAAAAGAACTTCTCTTCCCCAGGATTCCAGCCCTAACTGCTCCCCGTTTCCCAGGTGGGAGATGGGGTGCCTGGCCGGGCCAAGGTGGGACCGGCTCTGAGTTCACATCACCCCCGCCGTCGGTTCCCCTTTAGAGAACCCAGCAGAGATGGGCTAAAACTCAAGGCCCACATCCCCAGGGCCCTGGGTCCCTAGTGACACTCATAGGTAAAGGCTTGTTTCTGTGACCTCTGACCGCTTCAGCTATAGAGCCAAATGGAATTAGCAAATTGTTCAAGTCCAGATGGGCTCCCGCTGGGCTCCCACTAAAGTCATGCTGATCCCAGGACCTTGAAGTCCTTTTACAGAGGAACTAGCGTCCAGACAATATCCAGAAACCGAGGCTGCCCAGGCCCAGCTCCTCGGCTCCCTGACGTCAGAGTGCACCTTCCCCCGTGGAGACAAACAGCCGAGGACGCTCATCTGAGAAACCCTCTGTCTCCTCGGCTGGAAGCAGCCCCAGACACAGGCCCATGGGAAAACACTGATCAGGAAGGCCACGGCACCCTCCCCTACCTAAAGCCCCAAATCAAAAGCCCCACCCGTTTCTTAACGAGGAGCTAGCAAGTTGGTGGGCCCTGGCTCTTGCTTTGCTGCCCCTACCTGGTGAAGGAAAGCTTTCCCAAAGGGGAAGTTTCCCAAAGTTTGTTAGCACTAGGCAGTTCCTTCCATGTTCATCTCAGGAGGAAAAATCTCAAAATGCCAGCAAGTTGGCTTCAAGGGGCCTTTCCAGGAAACCCTTCGAGGTTTTTCCTGCCTCCTGAAGATGATGAGACTTTAGGGTCCCCAGGGCGGCCTTGGCCTGCAGTGCTGGGATGGTCCTACATGGTCTTGGGTTCAGAGAGAGCCGCCCTGAGAGCCGGGCAGGGGTCAGTCCCGGGGCCCAGATGGGGACACTGAGCCCAGGATGTTGAGGCCTCTGGAGGAGTTCTCCCAGCAGCTGGTTAGAAATGAGCTTCTCGAGCTCCGCTCCACACCTCCTGCATCAAAATCTGAATATGAATCAGACCCCACATGACCCACGTGCACCACTAGTCTAAAGGACCCATCTCTGAGCCCTCACAGTCAGGAACGATGGGACTTCCGTTAGATCTTGGGTTCAGACTTTCTGGAACGCAGGATGGCAGTGTGTATGAAGGAGGCTTAACAATATTCATGTTCTTCGATCCAGTATTTCCACTCCTGAGACTGTTGCTTGACGAGATCATCAGAGGCAGGGACAAAGGATGCTGCGCACAGAGACGTTCACTGCAGTGTTACTTCTACTCAGAAACTACGGCATGTTCACAGACAGTAAAGGGTGAAGTCAAGTACGGCACGGTATACATCGACTGTTACGTGACGATTTAAAATGCCTTTTTAAAAGAACTTGCAGGGAATGGCGGGGAGTACAGTCATAAACAAGACAGACACCCTGCCTGCCCCTGGGAGCTGACATTCTCCTGGGGAAGACAGACAATGAGCGAGTGGACAGATGAGATGGTCTCAGATGGTGACAAGGACGCAGAGGGAAGAGTGGGATAATGTGGTAGAGGATCAAGGGGAGTTGGGGAGGGCTATTGAGGTGGGGGACACGGGGAGAGCCTGTCCTAGGAGCTGGCATTCAAAGTGAGATCCAACGGATGAGGGAGCCAGTGAAACGAGCAGCCCGGAGAAGACCTTCCGGGCAGGAGGAACAGGACTGACAAGATGCTGGAGCTGGGGAGCTTGGCGGTGTGAGGGATGCGATGGAGGATGTGAGACTGGAGCAGGAGAAGCCGGGAGAAGCTGGAAGCTGAGGAAGCTGGAGAAGCGAGCAGGGCCAGACCCCTCGGGTCTCGTAGGCTGTGGGTGGACTTTGGGTTTGTTCTGAGGGCTGGAGATGGGGTACATGCCACCATGACACAAACACGGTAAAGCTCTAGTAGCTGACCCTGAGGAAATGGAGCTCTGCAGATTGCCCGACAGCAAATTCTACGCAGACATCTTAAAGAAGCTCAGTGAGGCATGAGAGAATACAGACAGACAACTAAACACACACCTTCTGAGCTAAAGAGTACAACGACTGCACTAAAAAATTCAGTGGAGGGCTTCAGCATCAGACTTGAACAAGCAGAAGAAAGAATCAAGGAACTCAAGGACAGGTTATTTGAAGTTATCTAGTCAGAGGAGCAAAAAGAAAAAGGAAGGGAAAGAATGAAGAAAGACCGTAAGACTTGCGGGACATCCTAAAGGAAACCAATATAAGAGAATGGGTGTTTCAGAAGGAGAAGAGAAAGTGAAAGGAGCAGAAAGTGTACTTCAAGACATAATAGCTGAAAACTTTACAAATCTGGGGAGAGAAATGGACATTCAGGTTCATGAAGCCCAAAAGACCCCAAATAAGTTAAACACAAACAGGGTCCACACCGAGACACGTTCCTTAAATTGTCCAAAGTCAAAGACAAACAAAGCCTTTTGAAAACAGCAAGAGAAGAGTGACTCATCACATCCAAGGGACCCCAGGAGATGATCAGCATAGTTTTCGAGAGAAACCTGGAAAGTCAGGAGAGAGTAAGATGATATGTTTAAGGTGCTAAAGGAAAAAATACCCACCAACTGAGGATGCGGTCCTTGGCAACACCGTCCTTTACAAACGAAGGAGAGAGAAAGGCTTTTCCAGAAAAGCAAAAACTGAGGGGCTTTGTTACCCCTAGACCTGCCTAAGAGAAGTACTTCCAGTTGAAAGGAAAGAAGACTACACACAACACAAAAGCTTATGAAAGTATAAATCTTATTGGTAAAGGTAATATATAGACAAGTACGAAACCAAGTAACACTGTAATGGTGGCGCATGAAATGCTTTTAACCCTGGTCTAAAAGTTAAAAGACAAAAATATTAAGAATAACTATAACTACAAAGATCTGGTAATGGAAACACCATAGAAAAGATGTGAATTGTGACATCAATAACATGCAATGTGTGCCCACGACCAGGTGTCTTCACAAGGGAATTCTACCAAACATTTATAGAGGAACTGACACCAATCCTTCTTAAACTCTTCAAAAACGTTGAAGAAGGAAGACCGTGAGCTCCTTTGTGAGGCCAGCCTTGCCGTGACACCAAGGCCACACAAAAAGTTAAAAGTAGAGCTACCAAAGGATCCAGCAATCCCACTGTGGGTACGCACCCAATGGAATTGAAATCAGGATCTCAAAGAGACGTCTACACTCCCATGTTCACGGCAGCGTTATCACGAGAGCCAAGGCATGGAAGCAAGCTGAATGTGTATCAAGTGATGAGTGGATGAAGAGAATGGGGCTTACACACACAATGGAATGTTATTCGGCCTTGAAAAAGAGGGGAAGCCTGACATTCGTCACAACTTGGGTGAATCTGGGGGACGTTATGCTCGATGAAACAAGTCAGACGTGGAAGGGCAGATACCAGAAAACCACTTCCACGAAGAATCAAATAGTCAAACGCACAAAGAAGAGAGCAGACGGTGGGTGCCAGAGGCTGAGGAAAGGGCAAGCGGAGAGGTCTCAGTCGAAGGGCACGGAGCCTCCGCGTCTCAAGGTGAGTGCGTTCCAGAGCCCTACCGTGCAGCACTGTGCCTCTGGGTCATAGTGCTGGGCTGTGTACTTACGACTCTGCTCAGAGGGCCCGTCTCATGTTAGGTATTCTTATCACACACACACTCACAAAACAATGACTAACAAGGTGGAGGGAACTTTTGGAGGTGATGGATGTGTCTATGGCACAGATGGTCGTGCTGGTTTCACCGATGTATGCTCGTCTCCAAAGTCATCACATTGTATGTGTTAAATATATACAGCTTCTGTTTGTCAATTACACCTCAAGAATGTGGTTTAAAAAACAGTAAGAGTGGGTGGAGAGGAAACTGCCTTGGTCTAGAAGCTGCTGCAGGCCTCGTGGACGAGGCGATTGGGCCACTTTGACAATCCGTGTCAAGTGAGCAAAGCTCACACAGAGTGCTAGAAACCGTCATTTTGACTGTATAAAAAAATGGACAGAACCCAAAGTCCGGGAGGAAACATGCACAATTATCACAGTGATGACCTCCGGGCGGTGGGATTACGTACGATTTTCACTTGTTTTTCTTAAGCGTTCCTGTATTTTTTTCACACAAGACAAACAATAGAGGTGATTTCAAAATCTGAACGTGGGCCAGTCTCACTGATTAGTTGCAGACGACAGAACACTCTTTCTGGTTTGAGCTGAGGAGAATCTGTCCATGGGTGCTAGGACTGAGAAGCCAGGACCAGCAGGGGACCAAGCTTGGATGCCCCATGGCCAGGGACAACACTAACAATGACCTGGACAATCACTCTCCCCGCCATGTTGCCATGGAAACCCCACCGCCTGTGATACTCAGGCCCAGACCCTGGAGCGTGCTGCTGTGGGACAACCAGACCCCCTGTTCCCTGCCCACCAGGAGCCCCATCCTCCACCACCTTGGGTGGCTCACTTCCACCTTTTAAATCTCGGGCAGGCATCTGTCCAGAGGAGCTGAGGCCACTGGCAGATCCCTGGCTGCAAGGGAGTCACGGAGATGTCGATGGCAGTTTTTCCAGAGACTCCCATGGGGCCAAGCACAGAAGGAGGGGCTGGCACACTGGTGGAATGAGTCAGCCTGCAGGGTCCACCAGAGGTGTGAAATAAGAGTGACAGAAATGATCACTTGCACCCTTGACCTTCTCGAGGCCACGGGAAGGCTCAGCTATCCACTGTGTTACAAGGAGGAGAGCGAGTGGCTCTCTCTTGGTCCCGGGAGCACTGGCTCTCAGAGCGCCTCACCCTAGCTTCCACAGTGCATACTGTCCTGGCTTCCAGCTGCCAGCTCTGTCTGGCTGGGACTTTCCTTACTGCTGGAGACTCCTTGGCCCCCTGGGTGACAGGCTCAAGTGTGGAAAACTGCTGTCCCCCAGGAGCACCTTCAGCCGGTACCCCAGCTGCCTCACCCCTTGAGTGGGAGAGCCCTGAGCGGCCTGCTCTGCCCCGGCTGCCAGGGCTCCCTGGTGGGCCGAGCTCCTGTTGCCCACGGGGGTGGGTGTCCAGAGCGGGGCCCCACAGTGCTGGGCAGCCCATAGGAGCCATTATTAGCCCCCGCCTCTTCCCTCTCTCACTTCCCAACCCCCCTGCCTCCACCACCCAGATAAACTCCTGCTCCAGAGTCCTCCTCTCCAGGTCTGCGTCTGGCGCCGCACAAGCTGAGGCCTCCGTGGCCTAAGCATGCGCACGTGGAAAGCCTTGTCCCGGCTCTGGAAGTCCTGCTGGGACAGTCCCTGGGCCGTGAGTCAACAGGTGTGAGGCTGCTTCTGTGACCTCACACCTGCTCACTCCAGTTTGGAAGGTTGTCCCGTTCTTGGTTCTCATCCTTGTGGGCAGGAACCCAGAGGGCTCCAGGACGCTCTCAGCTGCCCGATGCTCCCCCCATGCTGAGGCCAGGACCACGTGTGCACACAGGCGTCATCCACCCCAGGGTTCCACCCGGCCGTCTCTGCCTCTTCTCCCCATGTCATTCAGTGCTCCATCGGCCCTGAGACTGGTGATGAATCTCCATGGGATTCAAGGGCATCCTCTGAATGTGCCACCCTTGGCGTAAACGGGACTCTGCCGTGGGTCGCTGTTAGTGTGTGAGGTTGGGGCCAGCTTTGTCCTGGGTTCACAGAGCCAACTGTCCCCTGGAGCCTGCTCTGCTGGGCGCACGAGGATGCTGGCTCTGGCGCATGGGGACGCATCCTCTGCTACAGATGTCAGCTGCCCTCCTTCACTGCAGGTCTGCCCCTGAGCAGTGGCTTGCCGCCTAGCGGCAGGGAGCTCACATTCTCATGTGACACCTTCAGACAGGGTGAGAGAGGCAGCTTGATTGATCAGCTGCTCTGTGCCAGGGGTGTGTCTTGTTTCCTTACAGCGTCCTGTGGGCTAACTGTTACTATCATCCCCAGTGCACAGATGTGGAAACCGAGGCTCCTCCAGGTTGGGTGACTCTGAGGTCCCTTGGGGCCGGGGCTGGGGCTGGGACCGGGGAGGCCTGACTCAGGGCCCGTGCTTGTTCCCTGGCGTCTTCCCGCCTCTCAGACACGGGATGTCAGAGCAATGGGGCTCCTGGTTTGCTGCATTGCTGCACCTTGGCCATTTGTCAAGCAACCTCTGTGCTGTCGTGGCACTGGGGACCCTACTGTGAACCTACAGATCCCCTGTCCTTGCGGGGTCTTCCCTCTAACGAGGAAGGCAGAGACGGTAAGCAGCCATAAGCAAGACGGCTCCAGGGGCCCTGAATGAGGGCTGCCATGCAGGGGACGGTAGACAGGCTCTGAGGAGGGGTCTGTCTCCTGCTGGGGGATGAACGACAGCAGCCGATGTTTATCATCTGGGCTGTGTGGGCCAGGAGCCCAGGGGCAGCAGGGCTGGGCGGCTCTGAGTCACGGCTGTCGAGGGGTCGGTCAGGATGTCGGCAGGGGCCGCGTTATCCCAGGCGGGGAGTCTCCCTCTCAGCTCCCGTATGTGGCTGGGGGCAGGAGGCATCGGGTCCTCCCCACGTGGGCCTCTCCACAGGGCCGCTCACAGGCCGGGAGCTGGCTTCCCCGGGGAGAGATGAAGATGGAGATCGAGGTGCACACACACACACGCACACACGTGCAAACACACACGCACACGCACACACGCCCCGCCTGCTTTCCTCCCCCCGCGGCTGGGATGGAATGGAAAACAAAACGACGACAAGCACCCTCTCCCGCTGTTCCCGGCTCGCCCTTCCTCCCTGTCCGGGGCTTGCCTTCCTTCAGGCTCCCTGAGAGTGGCCTTGGAGAGCCGTCCAGGTGACAGAGAGCTGTCTGCACCTTGTCCCTGGCCCCTGGGCTATGGAGACAGCACGAGTTTCTGCCCGCCATTCCGGTCTTCTGTCATCTGCCAGCACAGGGGGTGGTGTGCTGGGCACCGATGCCCACTTGGAATTGCTGGACGGGAGTCCAGTGTCCTTCTAGAACAAGGGGCTTCCATTCAGGCCGCTGGGACACACATTGCTGGGAACTCCCTGCTTTGGGTCTCGTTTGCTGCCGGAGAGAGTGCGGGGGCTTGGGTGCTGCCGGGGGTGGCCGGCGGTTACCCTGCGACAACCGGCCTAGACGTGCAAGGAACAAAGCGGGGGCTCTCTCCCCCTTCTTAAAATAATAATCCATCACTGTGGTGGACCATTGCTCATTTTTCCATTTTCAAATTGTGACATACACACAGAAGACACACACAACATCTACGCATGCATATGCCTATGCGTGTGCATACAGTTTAAAGATTTGGCTGGTATAGACGTCTGTATTCACCTCCCACGTCAGGAAACAGGACCTTTCCAGCCGCCCAGAAGCACTCGTGTTCCTCCTGACAACAGCCCCTCTCCCTGGGGCGACAGGTGCTTGACTTCTGTGACAGCCGTGTCCCTGCTCGGCCTCACAGTCTGGCTCCCCGGGTGGCACCCTCAGCTGAGGCGTGGTGTTTTGCCCGTTTTTCCTCATTCACGTGGACCGTGATGCGCGCCCTGTTTGGGGACTGGCTCCCTGGGCGACTCACCCGGCTGCTCGGGGTGCCCAGGGTGCGTGTGTTCCCGCGACTGTTTAGCGTCCCTTGTGTGGGTGGGCCACATGCACGCACTGTCCCATAGAGACACGCGGGCCCATTCCAGCTCAGGGCCGAGTCCCACGCTTCACTGGCGTCTATACCTGGGAGCAGAACTTCTGGGTCCAAAGGTGCTCTGCCCTTCCTGGGCAGGCCGCTGTCTCCTCTGAAAGGGAGCGCGTGTGTGCAGGTCCCGTGCTGAGCTCAGGGAGGGGCAGCGTCCTCCAGGAGGATCAGCTGCAGACCGGCCTGTGGGGTGGGGAGGGGCCGGCTGCTCAGACAGGGATGGACGGGGAGGCCTGGCCGAGGGTGTGCAGGCCGGTCAGCGGTGCCCCTGCATGGAGACGCGTCTGCTGAGAGGGACGATGGCCGGCGTTAGCTACGCGGAACAACCTGGCGGGAGGAGGCGTGGGCAGGGGCTTTGAGGCTGGGGGCCTCCCTCAGCTCGGCCGACACAACAGAGGGCCAGAGACGGGGCCACGTGAACCACAGAAGTTCATTTTCCCACAGTGCTGGAGGCTGCAAGCCCCAGAGCAGCGTCTGGCAGGGCGGGGTTCTGGGGGACCCCTCCTCCTGGCGGGTGCCTTCTCCCCACGTCCTCACGTGGTGGAGAGAGAGCTCTCGTGTCCCTTCCTCTTGTCAGAGCACTGGTCCTACCGAGTTAGGGCCCCACCCTCATGGCCTCAGTTAGCCTTCGGCACCTCCTCACAGGCCCCGTCTCCAGACACAGCCACCTGGGGCCTAGGGCGTCAACATAGGAAGCTGGGGGGACACAAACATTCGGTCTGTAACAGGGTGTGAGGGGCATCTGCAGAACTGGAGCGTGCACCGAGCAAGGGGTGGGGGCTGCTGCGGTCCTCTGTCGTTGTGTAACCAACCAGCCCCAATGTTAGCGGTTTAAAACGGGAATCATCATTTATTGACTCAGGATTTCACAGTTTGGGCCCGGGCCTGGGGGACAGCTCCTCTCCACCCTTTGTGACATCAGCTGAGGCCTTGCTCCCAAGGCCGGCAAGTTGGTGCTGGCTGACAGCTGGGAGCTGGCGAGGCTGGCAGCCTGGGGCCTTGGTCCTCCTGTGTGTGGCTACATGGGCTTTCTCTCGGCGTCCTGGTTGTTTCTAAGAGTGAGAGTGTTTCTGAGAGAGAGGTTGGGCCTGAACCCGGCAGGAGTGTCCTTCCTGCCATCAGAAAAGTCACAGTGTCGAGGTACAGCTCCTGGCCATTCACACCACAGACCTTGTCTTGGTGTTTTTTGAATAAAAATGCTATCTATGTAAGGTGCACGGCACGCTTTGGTTCACAGATGCATAGTGAAATGGTTGCTACAATACAGCTAATTAACCTGTGCCTCTCCTCACGGCATTGTCTTTTCTGGCGTGGTAGAAGCACCTGCAGTGTGTTCCTAGCGAATTTCCAGAATCTGAGACGCAAAGTTAACCGTAGTCGTCGTGCTCACATTACGTCCCCGGGCTGACTCACCCTCCTAACTGCAGTGTGAGCCCTTGACCCGGCACCCCCACCCCCCCGCGCCTGCCCCTGTTGACCACACAGGCCTCGTCTGCTCTCAGCCGTGTGCGATGGGAAACGCCCGCCTCTTATGTTGGCATCACCTCCTGGGCTACATATCTTCTTGTCCTTGAAGCGCACATTGCCCTGCTCTTCCCCGAAGCCAGCACCACCCCAAACAAGATGGGGCTGGAGCACGCCAAAGCTGGGAGAATCGGGGCCAGCCGTCGCAAACGTGGGACATCCCTCTGTGGCCAGGGCACGGGGCTCTCCACAGCTGGAGTTGCAGCCGAGTGTGTGCCTTTCTCTGGGGGGGGTCCCTGGCCTTGATCAGAGGCTCTATGGGGCTCTCAGCCAGAGAAGGGGTGCCGTGATCGTGAGCACGGATCTGATCGCACTCCAGCTCTACCATGCGGCTGTGAGAGGAGGACGCCGTCTGTCCATCCTCGCCGAACCCACCTCCCAGAAGCCACGCTGCTTCACGTGTCTGCTCCCCACAGCCCGCTCAGCGGGAGTCCAGGAGGGCAGGCTCCAAATTCACTCACTCTTGTGTTTTCCTTTCTCAACTTTTTCTTGGGGAAAACTTCAGATATACACAAAAGTAGGCAAAATGGTATAATGGCCACCCTCCCCACGTGCCCAGCTTCTACATTGTCAGCTCTGAGCCACTCGTGTCATCTCTCCTGCCCTCCTCCCTCCCCCTTTCATCTTATTTCTCTCAATTTTTCTATGGACTGGCACACACACCGAAAAGCGCTTGTGCCCTAAGTGTGCGCAGGGCAAGCTTTCACACTGTGAGCTCACCTGGGGAAGATTCTGGTACCCACTTCTGATGTGTGTAGAGGGAAGTGTTCCCATACCACCAAGCCGTTCCCTGACCCCTGACAATTCCCTGACACTTCGCCTCGATTCTGACCCTCTCCGCGGGGCCAGCATCACGTTCCACGGGTCGAGGGCTCGGTCCCACCAGGCTGCCTCCACTTCAGACGCCAGTCGCCAGCCCAGGTTGTCACCTGTGCTACTGACCAGCAGGCTATAAATCAGAGGTTAGCACGAGCCCCACTGTGGGCTCGATTAATTTGCTAGAGTGGCTCACAGGACTCAGGAAACCAGTTTACTCACTAGATTACTGGTTTATCACATAAGATTTCAAGATGCGAATCAACAGGCAGATGAAGATACACACGGCGAGGTCCCTGACGAAGGAGCTTCTGTCCTCGTGCAGTTCGGGGCCCGGCAGGTGGCCCGTGGAAGCGTGCTAGCTCCCCCCTGGAAGTGCTCTGAACCTCTTTGGGGTTGGAGGTCTTTATGGAGGCTTCCTTAGAGAAGCAGGATTGATTAGCTCATTGGCCGTTGGTGATGGATTCGACCGCCGCCCCCTCTCCCCTCCCAGGAAATCAGGGGGTGGGAATGAAAGTTCCGACTGTCCGATGGAGGTGGGTTCCCCTGGCAGCCAGCCCTCACCTTTAGTGGCTTTAAAAGGTCACCTCATGAACATAGACCCAGTTGTGGTAGACGGGGCCGTGCAGCTCGTCTGTACAATTACTGAAAAGGCAATTTAACTCCCTTCTCATTTTGCTTTGTGTGTATTCGATAGCTCTTTTCTTTGTGGTTACCGTGGAATTACACTTAACATCCTAAAGTCATAACACTCAAATGTCAATTGATGCCAGCGTCACTTCAGTAACATAGAGAAACTGGGACCCTATAGAGCTCTCACGCTGCCTGTTTCAGTTCTTAATGTCACAGAATTCCATCAATGGCATTGTGTGTCCAAAAACACAGACTAAGAATTGGGGTTTTAATCCTTTAGTCTCTTAATGCAGAAAACAAGAAGAGGAGGTACAAGCCAAAGTTAGAATAGTTCCAGCTTTTGTAGTCGTCTCCTACTTACTTGAGCAGAGACCTTCATTTCTGCCCGAGGCGTCGAGTGCCCGTCCGCGTCCTCTCCTTCCAGCCTGAAGGACTCCCTTCCTCGGAGGTGGGTCTGGTGGACAGCGCTCTCTGAGCCGTGCTTTTCTGGGAACGTCTTGGTTGCTCCCTCATTTTGGAAGGACTGCTCTCCAGATAGAGGCTCCTGGTCGGATTCTTTTCCTTCTGCACTTTGAGTACATCAGCCCTTGCCCTCTGGCCTCCAGGGTTTCTGGTGAGGAATCTGCTCGTGGTCTCCCTGGGGAAGTAGGAGGAAAGCTCTCTTCCTCTCAGCTCTGTGAACGTTAATGATGCCCCTTCTCAGGTCTCATGCAACAGAACGTTTTCCTATAGGACTATAACAGCCCTTCAGGGGTACGATCATTTTGAAACTAATCAGAGTTTAAGGAAAAGGAGTTGTGTATTTTTTTTTTTTAAAGATTTTTTATTTTTTCCTTTTTCTCCCCAAAGCCCCCGGTACATAGTTGTATATTCTTCGTTGTGGGTCCTTCTAGTTGTGGCATGTGGGACGCTGCCTCAGCGTGGTTTGATGAGCAGTGCCATGTCCGCGCCCAGGACTGGAAGCAACGAAACACTGGGCCGCCTGCAGCGGAGCGCGCGCACTGAACCACTCGGCCACGGGGCCAGCCCCAGGAGTTGTGCGTTTTAAGTGTAGCTATTTTGAGGTCTTAACAGCCAAGAGTTATTAGAGATTTTTGAATTACAGATGCAAAGGCCACTGAAAAATCCTACAGATTTTAATTTCGAATAAAGTAAATATCACTCTCTAATCTCCCACATTAATGAAACTCTCTTTGGGGTCCCTGTTTTTCAGAGTAAAGGGGTCTTGAGAGCAAAAAGTGAGCCAACCGCTGTAGTTTAGCCCCAGCCATGCCTGGTCCCTTTCCTGCTCTGACCTCATAAGGAGCCCCTGTGATGGAATTTCCCAAAAGCCTGTATAAGCCTCTGCCCGGCCTAGGGCTTTGGTACTTACCCAGGAAGCTGCTCTGGTGACCTGAGGAATCTGCCACAGTTAGTTTGTTTTCTCCGTTTTTTTTTTTTGCCCCCTGATTTTGTTCATTTTTTTTCAGTTTGCTGCTTTTTTGTTCTTTTCTTTTTGTTTTGTTACTTTTCTTTGTTTTCCTTTTTTTATTTTTTTGGGTTTTGTTCTCCTTCTTATTTTTCCCCCTTTTAAATCTTTAATTTTTTTATTATTGATTTATTTTTATATTATATTTTTACATTATATTTTTATTATATTTATATTTTTTATATTTCAGTTTTTCCTTGTTATTTTCTCATTTTTAATTTTTCCTTGTTTTTGTTCTTCTTCGCGTTTTCTTTAAATTTTTTAGCTAGTATTGTTAGCATAGTTAGCATAGTTAGCATAGTTAGTATAGTTAGCAGTGTTGGCATAGTCAGTAGTTAGTATCTTTGGTAGCGTTCGTTTTCTTTATTAGCGTAGTTAGGAAGCATAGCTGGCCTCGTTACTTTAGTTAGCCCATATTAGCTAGCCTCCTATCGTTTTGTTTGTTCACATAGTAAGCGTAGTTAGCGTCGTTCGTTAGTGTTAGTTAGCGTAGACAGGAGCCAGCATGCTTCCTGGCCTGGCGGCCACCTCTGCTGGCAGGCAGCCCTGTCCGCGGGATTACCAGCTGCGAAGGACCCTTGGGGAGGGCTCCTTCGGTATTGTGAAGCTGGCCCTGCACGTCCCCAGCGGGACGGAGGTGGCCGTCAAGATCATACAGAAGAAGGAGCAGAGCGCCGCCACTGCCAAGAGACTCCTGTGCGAAACGCAGGGTCTGGCGCGATTACGTCACCCCCATATTTTGAGGCTGGTGGAGGTGATGGAAAGCAAGGAGACACTATTTATCATAAGTGAATACGTGCGCGGAGGCAACCTGCTGGACCACCTGATGGAGCACGGCCCCCTGACGGAGGAGGAGGCGCGAGGCTGGTTCCGGCAGCTCGTCTCTGCTCTCCAGTACTGCCACCGCCGGGGCGTCATACACCGGGACCTGAAGCCGGAGAACGTGCTCCTGGACCCGGCGGGGAGCGCGAAGCTGGCCGACTTCGGCTTCTGCAGCCTGGACCCTGGCGGGCCGCTGAGCACGTTCTGCGGCACCCCCGGCTACATGGCCCCGGAGGTCATGCGGCTGCAGCCCTACGCCGGCCCCCCGGCCGACGTCTGGAGCCTCGGCGTGCTGCTCCACGCCATGCTTGCCGGGTCCCTGCCATTCTGGGGGGAGGACTTCGACGCCATAGAGCGCAGCACGCTCAGGGGGGCTTACTCGCCGCCCAGGCTGGTGTCGTGCCAGTGCGCCCAGCTGCTCAGAGGCCTGCTGACCCTCGACCCTGGGAAGAGGAAGACTTTGGAGGAGGTGATGGGGGACCCGTGGGTCAACTGGGGCCAGCCGAGGCTGAGGCCTTACAGGGAGCCGCCTGCTGACACGAGGACCGCCTGGGGGACCGACGAGATGGCGAAGGCCCAGCAGCCGCAGGGGGGTGGTCACGCCAGACCCCTGAGCTCCCTCCCCTCTAACAAGGCCCACAGCTGCCGTGCTTTGCAACACTGCAGGGCGTGGCGGAGGGCCTCGGAGCCCCGCGGCCGGCGCGCTGGCAGTGAGCCAGTTCTGCCTACCTGGCTCCGGGAGGCTGGCCGTCAGCGGCCCAGCGAGAAGCCGCAGTCAGGGCCGAAGGCCGCAGAGCCTGGCGGTGCTCTGCCCAGCCTGGACTCATGCCCCGCTGCCCCCAGCCCGGCCCCCCCAAGGGACCTCGGTGCGGTCCCCTCCTCCGACAGCGCCCGCACCACACGTGGGGCCCAGGAGGAAAGCTGCCAAGGAGACTCCCGGCAGGCGGGGCAGCCCCATGTGGTGACCCCGGCCTCGCCCTCTGGCCGCAGCCAGGGCCGAGGGGGCGCTGCCAGGAGGCTGCTCAAGGCACTCCGACGTCTGTGCTGCTGCCTGCCAATCAGGATAGGGTCTGGCAAGAGGAACAGGGTGTGGCCCCGGTGAGGTCCCAGCAGGTCCGGTCCCAACCCAAGGGTCGAGCTGCCCCCTGCATTGTCCGCGCACAGCAAGCAAGTCGCAGAATCCGGAGACGGCCCCGGGCGTGGGGCTTCGGCCAGAGGGAGACGCCTTCTGCTGTGAGTGGGGGCCGTGCAAGAAGGACACGCGTGTGGGCAAAGATGCGGGTGAGAGGCCTCGCTCCAGCGGCCAGGGGAGCTGTGCCAACCGCGGCGGCGCTCTCTGCAGAGATTCAACTCGGAAGGGACCTGGCCCCTCTGGGAGCCTCCAAAGCATCGCGTCCAAACACTCGGGGAACCTGGAGGACGGCCTGGAGGCACCTGGGGGACACGAGGAGAGGCCACCCTCACTGCAGCTCTGCCCCTTGGCCCCACCGGGGTGGAACCTCAGAGCCTGGACTGCTTTTCCCGGAGCACAGCTTCCCTCCCCGTCCTCTCCGTCTCTTCTTCCACGTTGAGGGGCTGACGGTCGGGTCTCGGAAAGTCCTCGGTTTTCCAAGTCTTGTAATAAACTTGCTGCTGCAGAAAACTGTGTCACAGATGCTCCGTTTTGCACCCTCCTTATGCAGAGCGGGGGCTGGGCGGGCTCCAGCCTGAGACGCGTGTAGGGATGTAGCACGAGGAGGTGATCAGAACAACTAGGTGGAGAAGTGACTCAGAATTCTTGGGGTAACGCTCCTAGCAACTAATGCGGGTCTGAAGGGACAAGGCTGGGAGCCAGAGTGGAGGGCAGAAAGGCAGCGACCGTGGCTAACACTAGCTGAAGTTTCCAGAAGCAGCACGGGAAACTTCGAGCCTGTGGCTTTTATGACTACAAGCGAGAGGTCCAGATAGGGTAACCGAGTCCGTGAGCCACCCTTGGGGGGTCGGGGTGGCAGGGTGTGGGCCCCCGAGCGGCCTCAGGTCACTTCCACGTGCAGGGGCCCTGGGCACTGGGACGATTTCTCCTTTTGATGACGGTGATGCGGAGCAGGCCCCTAAGAGCACTGACGAGGTGTGGGCTGTTCGGACAGCTGCAGGTTCCAGGGGAGGTGACAGGAAGCCAGACATCCTGGGGCTCCAGAGGGAGGGTCAACCATCAGGGAGCTTCCGCAGGGGCTCCTCAGAAGCCTGAGGATGGCCAGGAGGCCGCTGGCTGCTGCTCGCGAGGCCGGTGGCACTGTGTGCAGTCTTTCCACGTGCTCACGAGACGGCTCGGGACGGTCCCAGCACGAGAGTGGGCAGAGATTTCCCTGCGCCCACGGAGTGCAGGGCCAGGGCCAGGAAGAGGAGGGCTGTGGACATGCTGGGAGGCTTGTTGCTCCCCGTTCGGGTCCCCCGCTGTGGTTTTCCTTACGCCAAACAGCCCAGCGTGTGGTCCTCCGGCGCTGCTCTCCTGGCATCTGTCCAGGGCCCCCCTTCCCTTCAGGGCCAGTCCCACTGCCTCGGTGGGCTTTTGGGACCATTGTGACCTGCTCCCGGCAGCCCTTTGCACTCCCACCTCCTCCCTGGGCTTTACTCACACTGACTGGTTCGGTTTTCCACAAATCCTCTGCCCGTGAGGCTCCCCCTCGGTGAAGCCCACATGCTGGGCGCTTGGCCAGACTCACGGGCTCCCCCAGGGGAATGAGGCGTGGATCCCGCTGGAAGAGCACAGCCCAGCTGGGAAGAGAAGGCGGGGACCCAACAGGAGGACAGTCCCCTGTGGCGGGGACAGAGGCAGGACGTGCCCAGCTCAGCACACGCTCACCCCCTGCTGGCAGTCTAAAGGGAGGTGGCACCTAGTGTGGAGGGCTGCAGGCTCTGACCGCAGCAATCGGAGGAGGCGTCCCAGACAGAAGGAGGCTGCGGTGGTGGGCACGTACAAGACAGAGGCAGGCGCGAGGCTTGGGGGGACGTGGACCAGCACCCCTTGTTTCTGGGACCACTTCCGCTGGGTGCATTGTGCTCTGTGTCTCCGAACTTCGATATCCCCCAGCTCAGGCCTGGAGAGCAGTCAGCTGCGATGACGGAACGCTCTGCTGATGAGGCTTTCTCCGTCTCTTCTGTGAGCTTGGGCGCTGGCTGGCTGGCCGGCGGCTGCCTCTGAGCTGCCTCGTTAGGCTAAGCTCAGTTCCACAGCAAGGGCCCTGGGTCACTTTCTAAGGAGCAGGGGAGCAGGAGCAGGGAGCGACATGCTCGGCCTCCGCTGGAGGAGATGCGGCTGGCTTCAGGTGCACAGTGGGCTCTGCGGGGAGAGACCGTGAGTCGGTGTGGGGCCCCACCAGGGATTTGCCAGGGCAGCTAATGAACGCCCCCGCTGGCCCGGGATCTTCAGCTGACTCCTGAATTATGAATTACTTAATGCAACTGGTCTGATGGACCATTTTACACAAAACAGGAACTCAGGGTGTGGAGTGGTGGGGTGGTGGGAGGAAACATTAACAAGGGTGTGGCAGACAGTTCCGGGTGGCTCCCAATGGCATCGTCCACCTCCCAGAGCAACTGAACCCCTGACTCCTGGCTGGGAATGTGGCCACCCAGGACACAGAGTTCCCAGCCTCCTCGGCAGCGGGCTGGGCATGGAACCCAGCGCTCCCTCAGGACGGGAAGGGAAGTGACTTGTGCAGCTTCCTCATATTTCCCAGGAGAGAGAAGGAGGCTCTTCTATCTGCATCTCCCTCTGTCCCGTTGCCGGGAGCACGAGCTCTGAGGCTGGAGCTCTGTCCTGACCACACGGACGAGGGCGGCTCCTCTGGGATGACAGGGCAACGGGGACAGGAGCCTCCCGGGCAGCCCTGCCAGACCAGCGCCAACCGTGTGCCTCCAGACTGAGCGCGGGAGAGGGGCCTCTCTGTGCGCCACTCTGCCGTGGGCCTTTGTTCCAGCAGCTGGACCCTGTCCTGACCAGGATGGCCATCTTGGAGGTGACTTTCTGGGGGCCTCCCTCGGGTCAGGCCGCTCCCCGGGCCACAGCTGCCTGCAGTGTTCAGCCCTCCTTTCCGTGGGGTGACAGCCAAGCTCAGCTCCAAGCCACTCCCCTCTCGTGGCTCTGCCCTGGAAATCTAATGAGTGAAGGTTGATGCCCCCAGGAAACAAATCTGGCGCTGGTGCCCCCCAGGGCGTCCCCTTGTTCTGTCCTCCCACACTGCGCACCCCCACTCTCTCCCAAAGACACCCCTTGTTGTGAAACAGGCCGGGCTGAAACTGTCTCTCCCTGCTGATGTCCGCAGATTCTTGTCACCTGACTCAGGGAGCAGCGCTCTAATTGGATTATTGCTGGAAAGTTGAGTTAGGAACTGAGGGCTGTCTGCTAAAGTGACAAGATTAAAAGCTGAATCTGAAAAACCCACCAAACTCCAGGCTCAGTGGGCAGGCAGAGCCTGGGACTCGGTCAAGCCCTGGCCCCGAGCCCGCCGCCTGGGGAGACAGACGTTCGGGACGTCCCGGGGCTCTGGTCTTGTCCGTGGAATGCCTGATGTGCCCTCCACTCTTCTGGAGCCTCCCGTTTGATGGGGAAAGGAACTCCAGTGTGTATTCCAGGTTCACCTTGTCGAAGATGCTGTGACAGGGCGCACACTTCCTTTGCTCTTCCTCTGTTCAGGCTAAGCGTCTGCAAAGGGTCTGGGAGGGCAGGTTTCACAGAGAAAGTGACAAGGGAACATGTGCGGTTCAGTAAGGCCAGCGGACCCGGAGACGATGCCATTGAGAAGATAGTTGATTACTTGCAGTTCTCCGAGGCGGAGCTCGCAGGGCCACGCAGGGCCACCCGGGAAGCCCCGGGGGTCAGGAGGTGAGACAGCAGGGCACCGCGGGCAGGAGTCTGTCCTGTGGGTTCTGCGGGGAGGAACAGCGAGGCAGGGTGAGCAGGCTCAGACGGGCTGGTCTGAATAACTCACAGGCTCCGGGGCAGGGGGCTGTCCCGCCTGTCCGGTGCCTGCCCTGGGGGACAAGGGCAGGGGCCCCGTGGCCCTGAGTGTGAGATTCCAAGAGAGGAGGTGCTTGGGGTGTGGATGGCCCCTGGATGGGTTGGTTTGTATTTGGAATGTGGGCCCACGAAGGAGGGCTCTTCCTGGGGTGGGGGTGCGACAAGGGAGGCAGGAGGCTGAGCCGAAGGGACTTGGGACAAGGCGTGTCCCCTATGCGCACGCGGGCCAGAGGTTAAAGCCTCAGGTTTCCAGAAGCTACAAACATGGCCCAGACAAGGCTCAGCTCCGATGTCACCTCCTCAGAGGAGCCTTCCCTGCTTCCTGTGTCCACAGTGACGGCCTCCCGCCCCGCTCTCCCTCGCGTCGGCCCTTTCATTCCCCTCACTGAGTTCAGAGCCAGGCCCCCCGCTCAGCACCCGCTCAGTGGGAGATGGGCAGGAGGTCAGGGCGCCCGTTCATTTCTTCACTCACTCGCTCGTTCTTTCCTCATGGATTTGGTTCCTGCCGGGTGCCAGGCCCTGGCTGGATGATGGCTTGTCCTTGGAGACCCTGCTCAGATTTCACCGCCTCCATGAAGCCCTTCTCA
Organism: Equus caballus; assembly: GCF_041296265.1. Taxonomy (NCBI): domain Eukaryota; kingdom Metazoa; phylum Chordata; class Mammalia; order Perissodactyla; family Equidae; genus Equus; species Equus caballus. The sequence goes on along the minus strand of NC_091701.1, from coordinate 3,918,216 downwards.
AACCACATCCCCTCCTGCAGCCCCCTCTGGCCTCACCTGGGCCCCCAGAGCTGTGCTCACTGTCTGATGGCCTCTCCAGCCTGGGAGCGCTGGGAGGGCTCTGGGACAGATACAGAAAGGGGCTCAGAAACGTGTGACGATGGCTACACTCTGACTAGACGGAAGGATTGCCCACAGGCGCACGGGGGTCCAGGTCACCCCCTCCCGTCTTCCTCCGGGAACAGGGCCCCTTCCTCACCAGGAACAGAGGGACCTTCTCTCATCCTGTGCTCATTTAGACCGTTAGCAGTCTGGATTCTTTTCTCAATTTTAATTCTTTTTAAACTTTGAGGACATGTCATGAGGGTATCCCTCGGTAATGAGAAACTTAATTATCACTTCAAGGGAGGGAACCCACCTGTTGTGTCTGAGCCAAGACCGGACAATGTGGAAAGAGCAGGATGCTGAGGAGGAGCCGGCTCAGGGGCTGGGCCTCGGGGCAGCCGGAGGAGGGCAGACAGAGAGATGGATGGAGGCACAGCTGCCGGGGCGGGGGTCAAGCCGGGAGGAGGGGGAGTCCAGGGGCCTCCACAGGTGAGGGCGGTGGCTTCCAGAGGCCCCTCTGTCACGTACAAGCCGTGTTTCTCAGGCCGCCGCACCTCCAGGCCTTAGCATGAGCTGGTCCTCCAGCAGGAGCGCCTTTCCTCTGCTCTCCAGACAGCAGTGCCCTCACCCTGCGAGACTCTGCCCTTCTGGCATCTGTTCCCCAGCCTGCCCGGCCAGTACCCCGCCCCCACCATGACACACGCAGCCCGCTCTGTGCTTAGGTCACCTGGTTGTCATCGCCTGAGGCTGGAATGTCTGCTTGTGTGAGAGACCGGCAGACCTGGCTTCTAGCTTTCTAAGTCTGTGTGACCTTGGACGGGTCCCTGGTCCCTTTGGAGGCTCAGTTTCTCTCTATAAGTGGGTCTGGCAGTGGTACCTCATGGGGGCGCTGTGCTCTCTGAGCTGCTGGAGATGGAGTGTTGGATGGGTGCCTGTTGCTGGTGCCCTTGGTGCTGACCCCGGGGCCGTGGCCCCCGCGTGCCCAGGGTTTGCGGGATCCCTGGCTGCAGTGATGCACGAGGGAGTGGGAGACGGGCAGGAGGTCAGGGTGCAGCTTTGGAGTCAGAAGACACAGCATTCCTCGGGGACACTTCCCTGAGCCCCTGGTCCCGGGCCTCGCCCACCCACCTCGTCTCAGCTGCCTTCGGGGCACTCAGTGAACCCCTGCTCTGAGGCTGCATTCCCAGTGCGTCTAACCCAGGCCGGACACTGCTGTCCTCACGTCTCGGGTGAAGAAGTGAAGCTCCATGGGGCTAACGGGAGGACCGCAAACTCAGATGCCTCCAGGGGTCAGGTCCAGAGAGGTGGGTGAGGCCCTGGGCCAGAGGCAAGCTGAGGGAGTGGCGGGGACTGTGGTGAGCTGGGAACACATGCTCCATCCAGAGAGTGGCTCCAGCTCAGCTCCAGAAGAGCGTCTCCGAGAGGGACTGTCGCAGGTGGCCAGCCGTTCCCATTTCATACCAACAAAAAGCTTGACACCTGGCGTTCGCTCTGTAGTCTTCCAGGTTTTCAGTATTAGAATGAGCTTTGAAAATCTACCTTTGCCCTGGCGCCCTGAGTTGAGATGCCCCCTTGCTTCCAGCTTGAACCCTGACTGTGCAGATATGATGGCTGGAATGGAGGCAGCCACACTGCAGTCATGAGGGAGTGACACTAACATTCTGTTAATGGTGGGATAGAGAGGGGGTGGCTTCTGGGTCACCGATGACATTGTCGGGCCACCAGACCACGTCTGGACTTCCCGTCTCTCACATCGTTTATAAACATTACACGTTAGATGTCTTTGTGGTTTAAGCCACCCTTAATAGAGTTTTCCATTATTTGAGCCAAACTCATATCTCACTGGAAGCCTGCAAGTCTCAGCTAAAACTTCTCTGTACTTAAGTAGTTCCCCAGCAGACGTGGGCCTCTGCCCCGACGCCACCCTTCACCCCTGGAAACGGCCCGTGAGCTGCGGTTCTGTCTGCCTGGCTGGCTCGTCCGCGCTTGGGCTGTGAACAGCTCTGGGCCGGCCGCTGTCCTTGCTTCTCTGCACACAGCGGGCCCTCAGACACCGCAGGGACCTCGACCCCCAGCACGGCCAGAAGCCCCCAGCCAGCACGAAGCCTTTGGGGTCCCTTTGGCCGGAGCCCTGTGTCCGCCCCTCGGGGCCTCAGCAGCCTCCTCAGCTGGTGCGAGGTCCCTGGTGGGCAGCTCTCACCTCAGGGCCCTTGGGGGCTGAGCTTGGTGCACCGTCCGCCTTGGCCCTCCTGTGGCGGCATCTGGAGGCCACGAGGCAAAGAAAGCAGGACCCGAGCTGCGTTCCAGGGTGACGCGGAAAGGGCAGCGAGGGACCCATCGCATTCCAGAAGGAGCGAGGTGCCCTGCGTATTCTGGAAAGACCTCCGCTGTGCAAGTGGGGAACAGGGTCCCGCAAGGCCCGAAGGAAGGAAGGGGTGTCCGGAGGGCCGGCGGGCGGCGCAGGCTGTGGCCTCCCCTGTACAGGCTCCAGACACTGGGCCTGGTGGTCGCCTGAGCGTGATTCCCCCAAGCAAAGCAAGACAAAGCCGGGAGGGGAGCCGGGCGGGGCCGGGCCAAGAGCCGGCCCCCTGTGTGCGCAAACCCTCTGGGCGCCTCTGGGCAGCCCGTGCAGCCACCATGGCTCAGGCGCTCCCAGCGCACGTGCCACTGGCGCCAGAGCCCCCGGCACACGGGCAAGCCACCTCGGCCAGCTCCCCAGAGAGCAGCAGCAGCGTCTGGGCCTGCTGCCTGGTCCACACGTCCTCGCTATGGCCACTTGCCTCCCTTCTCTGAGCCTCAGTCTTGTCCTCCAAAACGAGGATTAACTTGGGTAACAGTCTATAGCAGGCCCCCAACAGATATGGCTTGAGTCCAGTTGGGCTCCAGGTTAGACTGGAGCCTTGCAGTGTTACCTGGAAGTTCTTCCTTGAAGCTAGCCTAAATCCTCCATGTTGTAGCCATGCCAGAGTGCTCCATTTGCCAGCTGAAAGGAACAGTCAGAAGCTTTATTCTTTTCCTTTTGTGTTGTGAGGAAGATTGGCCCTGAGCTAACATCTGTGCCAATTTTCCGCTATTTTCTATGTGGGACACCTGCCACAGCATGGGCTGATGAGCGATGTGAGTGTCTGCACCTGGGGTCCAAACCTGCAAACCTGGGGCCGCTGAAGAGGAGTGCAGGAGCTTAACCACTATGCCGCCGACCCGGCCCCAGGATTCTTTTGATAGCCTGTGACAGAAACCCAAGGGGCTTGAACTAGCAAACGAACAAAGCAGGAGACAATGATTTCTGTAACTAGGCCGTCTAAAGGCAGAGAGCTTCAGGTGAGGCTGTACCTGGGTGCTCGACGCCATCAGCAGGGATCGGCCCTCCCAGCCTCTTGGCTTGGCTGCCTGCCCTGTGTGCTGCTGTCCTGCTCAGGGGGGCTCTCCACCGTCATTCCCAGGCTGGCCTCATCACCCCTCAGCAGCCCAACAGAGAAAGAACTTCTCTTCCCCAGGATTCCAGCCATAACTGCTTCCCGCTTCCCAGGTGGGAGATGGGGTGCCTGGCCGGGCCAAGGTGGGACCGGCTCTGAGTTCACATCAGCCCCGCCGTCGGTTCCCCTTCAGAGAACCCAGCAGAGATGGGCTAAAACTCAAGGCCCACATCCCCAGGGCCCTGGGTCCTTAGTGACACCCACAGGTAAAGGCTTGTTTCTGTGACCTCTGACCCCTTCAGCTATAGAGCCAAATGGAATTAGCAAATTGTTCAAGTCCAGATGGGCTCCCGCTGGGCTCCCACTAAAGTCATGCTGATCCCAGGACCTCGAAGTCCTTTTACAGAGAAACTAGCGTCCAGACAATATCCAGAAACCGAGGCTTCCCAGGCCCAGCTCCTCGGCTCCCTGACGTCAGAGTGCACCTTCCCCCGTGGAGACAAACAGCCGAGGACGCTCATCTGAGAAACCCTCTGTCTCCTCGGCTGGAAGCAGCCCCAGACGCAGGCCCATGGGAAAACGCTGACCAGGAAGGCCACGGCACCCTCCTCTACCTAAAGCCCCAAATCAAAAGCCCCACCCGTTTCTTAACGGGGAGCTAGCAATTTGGGGGCCCCTGGCCCTTGCTTTGCTGCCCCTGACTGGTGAAGGAAAGCTTTCCTTTTCCCCCAAGACTCTGTTCTTGTTATTTGAACGGGCATCGGGATCAGAGACCAAACATTCAGTAAGCAAGGGTGCAGCCGCCACGCTCCTCTGCACCCGTTCTCCTGGGGAGCCTGCTCCGTGGGCTGCCCACACCCGGTGGTGTGCTCCTCACCAGGGACTCAGGGCCACGCTGCTCCCCTCCCGCCTCCTTTCCGAGCCCCACTTCGCTCGTCTGAAAGAGGAGCAGGAGTTCCTGGGGAAAGGCAGGATTTGGGGTCCGCTCCCAGCTTCACGGCCTGCTTGTGCTGTCCCATTAGAAACATTTATTCAGTCACAAATGGCCCTGAGCACCTACTGTGTGCTCCTCTGAGTTTTCAGCGCTGGGAGTTGTCCCGGGCAGGGGGCATCGCCCAGGAGCCTTCCAAAGGAAATGGGTTCTGTCCAAAAGCTCACTTCCAGGCCCTCTCTGCCCCTCGCTGTGTGTCCTGAGGGAATTCCTCCCCGTCTCTGGGCTTCTGCTTTCTCATCTGCAAAGCCAGGCTCTGGGGAAAAGGAGGTCCTGGACCCCCTCAGCTCTGACACGGTGGGGCTTGGTCTCAGAGCGTGTCTCCAGCTGCGAGTCAGCCCGTGAGCATCTCGGACAGTGACCATGATGCTCCAGAGGCGGGCTGGGCTGAGCGGAGGCCACAGTCACACAGTTGCACATTTGAGTCCTTCCCCTTCGGGCCGTTAAGGGCACCCAGGGCAGAGGAGGACCCTGGGCTCTGAGCTCCTGTGAGCTGCCCAATGCTGCTGCTGCGACAGAAAATCTCTCCTGGCGTGTTGGTGACTCCCAAACCCGCCCACCACGGATGGTGAAATTGTGGACTCCGAAAGGGAAGCACAGAGAGGCAACACGGCGGGAGGAGAGGATGAGGCAGAGGTCCCTCGGAACCGTCCATGTCGCCTGCCTCTCCTTCCCTCCTCCTTCCCGCCCACCCCTCCCTTCTCTGTCTCAGCTGAAATTGGTCCGCACCCTGGAGGAGTGGAGACCCTGAGGCGTTGGTGGGGGAGGAGGGGTCCCTCGGAGTATGCCCAGTGGGGACCACTTCCTTTTTCTTCTGGTTGAGCCTACCTTCTCTTCATTCTTTGAACAGCTGGGGACATGAGTGAATCCCCCTGGTGGCTCTATCACTCATTCGTCAGTTCACTCAGCACTCCTCGCCTTATTAAGCCGTGGGTTCCCTCCTCTATTCAGCTCATGCTCTTCTTTTGAACAAGATGGGAGATTTATTGGGAGAACACAGGGAGCCCCAGAACAAACAGAGAATAGGCTCACCGGCCTTCCCCAAAGACCAGAGCCCGCGGCTGGTGAGACAGGAGAAGCCAAGCCTGCTCCCTTCCTTCCCCACCCTGGGGCCACATAGCCACCCAGGCCCCTCAGTCAATCCTCCTATCTTTTAAACCTGTTGGTGTCTCCCCACTTCCACTGCCATCACCCTCGTCTAAAGGACTGTCCTGTTTTGCGCTTGGAAAATTGAAACGCCCTCCCAATTTTTCTCCCAATTTATTATCACTCTTGCCCGTTTCCAGTCTGTTGTCCTCCTCGCTGTGGCCAGCGTGACTTGCTGCAAATGGAGAATTTATTCAGTGGTTGTCCTTGCTTCTGGGATAGTCTGCAGAATCGTAGCGTGGTGTGGAACTGGATGATGGCTCGCCCACGCTCAGGGCCCTTGTGGTGGCTCCTCCCTCCCTGGAGGATTTGGCGGCCCTGCCCCTTGTTGCTCTCGGGCAGGGCACAGGGGCTGAGCAGCTGCAAGAACCGGCGTGGGCTTGACAACTTCTCCTCCTTCTGAGGCCACGGTGGCATTCCCGACCCAGCCTGCCCTGGCGGCCTGAGTCCAGAGGGAAGGTGCCATGCAGCAGAGCCACGTGGTGCACACATTGTGTGAGAGATGCACAGACTGATAGTAGGCCCCTGAGATCGAGATCTCATTTGTTATTAACCATAACCCAGCTGCTCCTCACTGGTGCGCGTGGTCCACGTGACCTCGCTCATTGCCCCATCTCTGCTGGAGCCATCAGTGCTCACACAAGACTGTCCTCACTGATGCGCGTGGCCCACGAGCCCTCGCTCACTGCCCCTTCTCTCTGCTGGAGCCTTCAGTAGTTACACAACGTGCTCCTTCCCACCTGAGGACGTGGTCTGTTATTCTCTTTTGAAAGAATGAGAGGCACGTGTTTTCCAAGCACCCCAGGGGCTCAGGCCACCGCCGGGACAATCCCCGTGTTTTGCAGCTGTAGGAAATAGCTTTTACAGAAAGGGACTCACCCAAGGCCACGTGGAGAGTAGCGGCAGAGGTGGATCACAGCCCAGGTCTTCGGACCACTGGCCAGGAAGCCTTGGTCCACAGCACATCATAACGATTCGAGTAATGGCTAACGGACGTCTCTGCATTCCAGACAGTTTGTACGTATTAACTCATTAGCTTCCACAACGACCTAGAGTGAAGGTACATTTTACATAGGAGGAAATGGAGGCACAGAGAGGTTAAGCACCTTGTCCCAAGTCACACAGCTGGTAAGTGGCAGAGCTAGGATTCAAACCCTGGCATTCTGGCCTGCTCCTGGGGGCTCACAGGTGGTGGGGGGAACGTGTCACATGCAGACAGACTGAGCCTGCCCAGGGCTCAGGTGGTGAGAAGGGGAGGTCAGGGAAAGCCTCACTGAGGAGATGACGTTTGATCAAAGATCTGGAGGAGGCGAGGGAGCCGTGTGGACATCAAGAGTGTTCTAAGAGGAAGGACCAGCAAGAGCAAGGGCAGGAATGGTCTTGGTGTGTGAGAGAAGATGGGGAGGCCGGTCGGCTGGAGTGGGATGGGCAGGAGGGAGCGGGGTGGCAGGAAATGAGGTCAGCTCGTCATCAGGGCCTGGCAGGGCCGGGCTTTGCCTGGAGGGTGGCCACGGAGGGTGTGGAGCAGAGGAGGATGTGAGCTGACGTGGTCAGGCTGTGGTGTGTGGAGAGCAGACTGGAGGTGCGGGCGCAGCAAGGGACCACAGGCATTAGAGGGAGGGCTGGTGTGGTTTGGCCCAGGTTGGGGCGGGGGGCATGCGGAAGGAGCAGATTCTGGGCGGTTCTGCAGGTGGAGCCACCAGGATGGGCTGAGGGATGAGATGTGGGTGGAGAGACGGGGGGACAGGCACCTAGACACCTTGGGCCAGGCGAGTTTGTGACATCTACAGGCAGCTGGGCAGATGAGCCAGAAGGCAGGTGGACCTGCCAGGCTCGGGTCTGGGAGGGAGCTGGTCTGATTACGTGCGCTTGGTTTCCAGCCCCTGTTGATTCTTGTTGGAGGTGGAAACCCTTCTTTTGAAACAGGAGCAGAACCTTCTGGAGTTGGGCTGAGGCGAGGTGGCCGCTGGTGAGCCCTGCCTGTCCAGGCCTCTGAGATTGTCCTCAGAGCCCTCAGGGATGCTCCGAGGGCCGTGCTGAGCCCAGAGGAGGGCCTGAGCACCACCCTTCCTGGAGTTTGCCTTCCTCTGGGGGCAGGAGGGCCCTGGCATCCCGCTGCAGAGGCTGCTGGGGGCTGGTCCCCAGGAGTGACCTGGGAGTGGAGCAGCCCCTGCCTCATGCGGTGCTGGCCCAAGGGAGGAAGGGCTACCGGCACCAGAGGCTGGAGGGCCCTGGGAGCCCCGAGGCTGGCCTCTGTCCAGGGTGGGGACCCTGGGGGCCGGGAGGACCAGCGGCTCAGCCAGGTCTTGAGAGGGACATGGGACACAGAGCCAGGGGCTCTGCCCTCTTCCTGACCTGCAGCTCTTGGCCAAGGGATATTAAAGGTCCCCAGCTGGTTGCCTGGCCGAAGGGAGTGTCGCATGTCCTTTCAAGGTGACAGGCTGATGCAGGACCGAGAGGGAAAGGGAATCCCAAAGTGCTTGGAAGTTTCCCAAAGTTTGTCAGCACTAGGCAGTTCCTTCCATGTTCATCTCAGGAGGAAAAATCTCAAAATGACAGCAAGTTGGCTTAAAGGGGCCTTTCAAGGAAACCCTTTGAGGTTTTTCCTGCCTCCTGAAGATGATGAGACTGTGAGGGTCCCCGGGCGGCCTCGGCCTGCAGTGCAGGGACGGTCCTACATGGTCTTGGGGTCAGAGAGAGCCGCCCTGAGAGCCGGGCAGGAGTCACTCCCGGGGCACAAATGGGGACAGTGAGCCCGGGATGCTGAGGATCTTCCCAGACACACGCCAGGAGGCAGCGAGCACACCGGCCCGCTGGACACGACGGCCCAGAGCTGCTACACAGGGACCCGGGGACACTGCGACCAGCAGGGTGACCTCGGGGGGTCGCTTTGCCTGTCTGCACAAACAGGACAGTGGCGGTCCCCACCTCGCAGACTTATCGCGCCAGGACAGAATGAAGTCATCGACACCAAGGGCTCAGAACGGGCCTGGCCCCTCACCCGCTCTCAGTGAGTGCTCATCAGTAGCATGTCTGTTCTTGTCATCCTGCTCTGCTGTGCACTCCCGGCTAGAGGGCTGGGTCACTGCGGGGGAGCCCCGTGTCCATTCCTGTCGCTCCTCTGCTCCGGCTCCCACCGTGGCTCCCTGTGGCCTGGACGTTCTTTGTCAGTGCTCTCTGTTGAAGTCCCACACACGCCATCACGTTCTCCCCTCTGTCCTCACTCCACAGCCCTCTATGGAAACAGACCCACTGTGTGCTGGCCCTGCTCCAGCACCTCCTGGCCGTGGCCGCAGCTGCTCCCCAGGCCCCACCCTCCCCGGTGAACTTCAGCCTGGAGGCTGAGGCGCTGCTGGCCTCTGAGGCTCAGCTGGGAAGGAGGGAAGAAGAAAGTGTCAAACATTTCCCTCCAAAATGTCATTTGGACAGGAAGCATGTGTCCCGTCCCTCGTCCCGGCTTCTATACGCTGTGTCCTGCACACAGCGGCACTTCTCCGTGCCTGCAGTCGTGTGGGTGGGGCCTGCGTAGCCCACCCCAGGTTCTGGAGGAGGGGAGACACGTTTTGTGCTGTCATCCAGGCAGTTGTTGCCCTCAGGCCTCCTCCCAGGAGCCTCTCCGGTTGCCTCCCTGACGCTGCGGCCTGGGTCTCTTGACCCCCGCTTTGTCCCCTCCAGGAGCCTCGCACACACCAAGCCCTGAGCAAGCGGCTCTCTGCTGAACTCTGCTGACATCCGTCCCAGGACCAGGCAGCGGGCTGAGCTGTGTGGGTGCTTCCTGTGGAAGGACAAGCACCGACTAACAGAAGTGCATGCGTCCTGGGGCTGTGTCACCTGCAGGACACTCCTCACTCTGCTGACCGCACTGCCCCCCAGGAGGAGTTTCTGGACTTGCCTTAACAGAGAGGGACAGTCAGATCTCAGGGTCCTGGCGTCTCCTGATGGCTGAAGGGCCTTGGAGACAGGCCAGTCCCTTATTTGCGCTGCACGCCCTCTCCACCAGCCCAGACTCCAGGGACAGGAGCTCTGTCATTTGGGCTCCGCCGTTCCGTCCTGAGAAACCCGCAGTTCTTCAGCGGTTGTGGTGGAGAGCCATACTCCGCCCTCCCCGGGGCCCTGACTGCCCCTGCTCCCTGCCCCTTCCCCTCCTGGCTGGCTGTCTCCCTGCACACACTCTGGTTTCCCTCCCCCTGAGACCTGACCCCTTTCATTTTTTGGGCAGGTGGGAAAATTTGCTCCAGGCTGGTCTCATTGGGGTGGCTGAGAAATGCCTCAGGGGAATGAAGGCTCCAGGATTCCGGATCTCACGGATAGGGGCGTCCCCACGGCCACCCCTGGTGCTCCCAGGAGGGGAGAGGCTGGGCAGTTCCCAGCAGGTGAGCCGCCTGATGCTGGAGCATGGACTCGCCCCGACTCAGCACCACCGAGGACTCACACCGTGCAGGATCCACGGAACCTTTGGGATGCGTGATTCTCATCCTAAGCTCATCCTCCCTTTCTGAAAATCCTCTGTCCAAGAGTTCGTAACTGTCACCAAGGGCACAGCAGAAGCGTGTAAACAGGGCGGGCGGCTCCGGTGGGACCGTGTCTATGTTTCTGGAGGACGCTCGCTGCCTTCTGCCCGATCCAGGGCGCATTGACTGTTGTGCCACGAACATCTTTGACGAGGGAACATTTACGGAAGGAACCTTCTGGGCCTCTTCGCCCTGGAGCGGGTAGCCGCACTGCCCGTGTCATGACACGCGCTGGCCCCAGTGCCTACTGCCTCCATGGTGGCCGTCCCAGCTGGTGGGGCAGGTGGCTTGGTCGTGTGACATGGAGCGTCCTTCCTCGCTGGGCCTGCTGCAGAGGGCTCCCGGAGCCCCTCCTGTGGGGACACGAAGCTCTCTGGGGAAGCCTTTCAGCAAAGGCAGGAGATGCCGTCTGCACTCAGTGCACGCGAGTCTCGTCGTGACGCAAAAGGAGGGAAGAGGGCAGCCACTCACTCGGTCATCTGCCTCTTCATTCAACAACACGCACTCTGAGCAGCCCTGACGCCTTGGGTTCCAGTTCAGCGCTCTCACCGCTTCCGAGGCCCGGGTTCATTTCCCGGTCCCAGAACCACACCAGCCGTCTGTCAGGAGCCACGCTGTGGCTGTGGCTCACACAGAACTGGAAGGACTTATGAGTACAGTGTACTACCATGCACTGGGGCTTTGGGAGGAAAGGAAAAAGGAAGATTGGAGAGACGTTAGCCCAGGGAGAATCTTTGGGGCTGTGGGGGACTTGAAGTGGCCGCCCCAAGATACGTCTCTTTGGCATGAGGCTTATTTTGGGCTGGCTCCTTTCAGACCCTGCAGACGTTGGAGAAGCTCTGAACACGAGAACTCACCCTTCGTAAGAGGCACTGATGTTTGTGAGGGCGATCCCCATCTGCAGAGGGTCTTCCTCTGTACCAGGAAGAGGGGGACGACCTTCTCTCTCTAGAAACTCCTGTCAGTGTGGAGGGCAAGCACTCACATCTGCATGACAGCCTTTCTCTTGTTCACTTGCCTTTCTGCTGACCTCCCATAGCCGCCTCCCCACGCCAAAGCCTCCTTTGTAGCTGACACTGGCATTCAAGGTGAGAGCTTCCGCCATTTTGGCGAGTGGCTCAGTTTTCCTGGGTCTCTGCCATGTGCGCTTGTTACAAAGCTTTGTCTGGTTTCCTCCTGTTATTTTGTCCCATGAGAATTTAGTACGTTGTCCAGTCAGAAGGACCCAGAGTGGGTAGAGGAAACGTCTTCCTCTCCTACACCTGCAAAAAGAAAAAGACGAGTTCCCCACTGTCTCGTGTCAAGCCCAGACACGGAGATGTGCTTATCGTTCACTTACACCTGTCTTATTCCAAAATGCCCTGTTCCTGTTCCTTCTCTGGTGTTTTCTGTTCCCGTTATGCACAGAGGTAGCTCGAGCCCAGAGTGGGTAGGATTTGCCTGACGTCACACAGCAGGGAGGGGAAGTGGGTGCAGAACTCCTTTCCCAAGCCAGGTGTGTGTGTCTGCACCCGGCCCCGGCCCTGGAGTGTGGACCTGCCCAGCCCAGGCCTCCCGGGACACGTGCAGCGACGGGTCAGTTGACTCGGGGAGGCAGGAGGCAGCATCGTCCTTGGAGGCCTTGGGATGTGCTTGGGAGGCGTCTGCTGTCGTCTGGAATCGTGCGGCCCACTCTGAGCTCAGACAACAAACGCCTGTGTCCTTCCTGGTTCCCTACCGCCTTCCACTGGTGCTCATCCTGGGGGCCTCACCTCCTGCCCTGCCACACTCCCCACTCCTCCCTACTGCCTCCCAGGGTCCAGGCCTGTGGGACCCCTGCCCTCCCCCGGCACCCCCCTCCCTGTCCCTTCACACGTCCTGTCGCCTTAGCCTGGTCCAGCCTTCCCACTGGAGGAATGCAGAATTCACTGAACAAGTGTTTATTCTGAGTCTCCTGGGCACCTGATTCCCCACTGGGCTTCGGGAGTACAGTGGCACAGGCTGAAGTTCATGAAGGGTTCATGAAGGAGGAGCACACGCTATGCAGGCCAAGGAAGAGGTGAGAATCAGGGAGGACCCGCCTGTGCAAAGGCCCTGAGGTGGCCAGGTGAAGCAGGGAAGATGTCCGTGTGAGTTCAGGATGGGGATAGTGGTCATCCTGCCCATTAACCTAGGACCAAACCCTGTCCTTTTCCACCCCAACCTACTTCCCGGGCTGACTTCGTAGTCAGAGGGCTGAAGTCTGAATCCGGGTCTGTCACTGCTTGTAGCTGTGTGACCTGGGCCAGTGGCTTCCCCTCGTGAAGCCTCAGTTCTCTCCTCTGTGCAAATAACAGGGCCACCTCGCTAGGCGTTGGAAAAGTCTAGACGAACATGGGTAATGCATGTGACACGCTCCCAGGCTCAGTGCTCCATGTGCGCTGCCGTTTTCTATTGTTACGACTGTTACGACTCCTTTTGTTGGAAGCTGATAAGACTTGTGGAGGCAGTGTAGGCTGGTGGGCAAAGTCACAGGCTTTGCCGTTAAACTTGGGAGTCAAGGAAGTGCTAGCTCCTCCACTTGCCTGCTGTGTGACCTTGGCCAAGTCACTTAACTTCTCTGGGCTGCATTCTCCTGATGCACAAAATGGGGAGCATAATTCTAAGAGAGCCTTCTTGTACGTGCGTGATGTGTTGGCATGAGGACAGACTGGATACGTGGAACCACCTGCCTTGGTGGCTCCAGGAGAGTGGAAATGGACAGGGGTGGAGAAGGAGAGAGCGGCCTGTGGGGGGAGACGGTGACCTTGCTCTTCGCACCTCGCTATCCCGTTTGATTTGCTCCAACGAGCGTGGATTCCGTTGCAATAAAAGCAAAGAAGCCCCAGAAAGTGGAAAAGACAAATTTTATAGAAGTACCACCGTCCTCCTTGGACGGAGTGAGGATCGAAAGCGTGAACGCTTGGAAAGCCAGTAGACGGGGCCGGGTCTGTGCTAAGCGCGCACGAGAGAGCGTCACACAGCGAGGGCTAAGGGGCGACTATTCGGCTTCATAACTGACTCGGCTTGAACTGAAAGCCTGACTCACTGCCTGTCAACCCGAGACGTGCGTCTACTTGACCAGTGAGTCCGGACTGCGCTCTCTTCACACGAGGATGCAGCCGGCCCCTCCCGCGCCCTCTGGGGGACGCCTGGTCCTCTCAGCAGGGTCCTGGTGGCCTGCTGCTGCGCCTCTGAAGGCCTCTGTGACGTTCTGATGGCAACGTATCCTGGTGTGTTTGACGTGTGCTGCTTGTTCCGAAAGGAGACGAGACCGTTCTGACAGCCATGCTTCTCCGAACGCCTCACCCTCACTCTGGCTCCTGATAAACTCACCCCAGTTTTCACTGATAGGCTGGTTATGGATTATTTGCGCAGACCTTTCTGAGTCAATGCCAGTCGTGATCATGCTATAATAATGGTAATTATCATTATAGCATTATCACCATCACCATCACTTTGAAGCAGCTCTGCAAAACCCTTCACGTCTGTCCCGTCCTCCGAGAGAAACGGGATCCTCTCAGCCTGAGCGACAGGGCTGCCTGGAGGCCCAGGGAGGCAGGGTCACCTGTCCCAGGGAGGAAGGTGCGAAGCCCCCAGGGGGCTCTGGGCAGGGGCCAGTCCCCACACCCCCACCGCGCCCACGCAGCCCCCGTGCTCTAATTCAGAGCTGCCAGCGCTGGGCTCCTCTGCCCTGGGGCGGTTAGGGCAGGTGCATCCCTTTAGGCTGCTGACTGGGAGGCCCATGAAAGTGTAGGAAGGCCCGAGGGGTAGGGAGAGGACGTCTGGGTGGAAACTGAGTCAGGGCCAAGCAACAGGGCCTGCAGCTGTGACTTCCAGCCCGCCTCAGCCCTGACAGGTTCGAGGGCGGGACAGGGCTCCTCGGGAGGCGCGCAGGTGGGGGTGGGCTCCTGGGCCACCAGGCGGCAGGCTGAGGGTCTCCCGGAGCCGCTCCCTCTCTGCGGGCTGGGCCCCTCACTGGCCCGGGCAGAAGCAGGAGGATTTGGTTTCGTTTGGAAGATGAAGAACCCTTGAAAAACAGCCTGTGAGCGTCGAACAGAATGGGTCTCTGTCGATGTCGTTGGCATAACAAGGCTCTGAATCATCAGTCATAGGAAGAATCTGCCAGTGAGGAGGAGCAGAGGCCCGGGAGCCCCTGTGTGCAGTCCGTGGCCGCGCCCTTGGGGTTAGGCTCGGGAAGGCGAGGGAGAAGCAAGCGGGAAGCGGCCTTGGCCTCTGCCTCGGGTGTCGTTGGGAGTAGGGGCTGATCCACGCCTTGTGGGGCCTAAAGCTTAGGACTTACCCAGGCCTTCGGGCGGAGCTTTCTCAGTAAAGGAACCCGGAACTAGGTGAGGGCCCCAGACGGGGCCGTGCACTGAGGAGCCCTGTGGTTTCAGCTTCCGAACCTGCCTCTGGTGGGGCCTGGGTTTTCCTAAGCAAACCTCATCCATGTGTCTGCCCTTGACCGACAGGCTGTGTGACCTTGACCCGACCCCTCTCCTCCCATGGAGCCCAGGAGACGGTGCCTTGGAAGGCCCTGAACATGCATAAAGATAACAAGGCTGAGCATTTCTTCCTCGGGAGAGATGAAGGCTCGAGGCTGTTTAGAGATCCACGGGGCCGCTGCCCCATATGAAATGCTGCTCTGAGTCAGGCGCCCGTCACGCTTCTTAACGGCTGCCTAACGTGCCTCATTTTCACTGTCGTTTCAAAGCTGATTGTGCGTCACGCAGGGATCCCGGCAACGTGGTAACCCCCCTCTTCCACTGGACCGGCGCTCCCCCTGTTGGCTGCAAGCCCCTCATGACCTGCGCTGGTCTGGCCTGAGCCGTGCGTGTGCCCACACGCGTATGTGCGTGCACACCCTTGGGGCTTCTCTCCCTGGAGTCCTCTCCCCTCCTCAGTCTGTGCTGACACACCATCACACACGAGCATCAGCGCCTGAGCTAGCACTGAGCTTCGACGGCTTTAGTCCCCGCCCCACGGCGCCCCATCCCCATGCAAGTCAGGGCAGCGCCAGGCCTGGCCTGACCCGGGGCTCAGATTGTGTCATCAGGAGCTCCCTTAGCTCTGCTTTCCGTGTTGGCCTCACCCTTCTGTCAGGTGCCTGCGTGAGGTGCCCTGGCAGCGCCTCAGAGGGAGAGGGCTTCTCATTCATAGGAGTCCATTGCAAGTCCCAGCACGGGATGGCTGGGCCCAGGTCGCATGTCCATCCTCAGCCTGGTGACCGGATCAAAGGAGATGAAACGCACTGACTGGCCGGATCTAGGTCCTATGTTTCTCTTTGATGCCTGTGTATAGACGGTTAACTTCCCCCAAACCACATGGACTAGGAAAGGCTGGAGGGGGTCTTCTGAGGAAAAAGAGGCACTGTTGGCATAAGATGGGGAGGTAGAGGGTGGGAGCAGGCAGGACAAATAGCCACAGACGTGGACTTCCCCACGCAGGGCAGTGGAGCACCTTGGCATCTCCACTGGGGATAAGCTCACCCCACAAGTGGTGGGAAACCAGCTCAAAACCCCCGAGAACCGCATATGACATCAGGGGTAGGGAGCCTGGAACTGAGAGCCACGTGGAGACAGGGCCCGAGGCAGGCAGAGTGGAGACAAGCCCAGGGTTTCCTGCTGGCCTGGGAGGCAGAGGGCCGGGTGGAGACACAGGTGCCCAGGGGCCGTGTCAGTAGGGAGCCCGGACAGGGATGGCAAGGAGCAGGCAAGGATGCGTCAGGAGGGAGGCCTCTGGAGGAGTTCTCCCAGCAGCTGGTTAGAAATGAGCTTCTCGAGCTCCTCTCCACACCACCTGCATCAAAATCTGAATATGAATCAGATCCCACACGACCCACGTGCACCACTAGTCTGAAGGACCCATCTCTGAGCCCTGACAGTCAGGAACGATGGGACTTAAGTGACGAGGCACGTCAACATCATACCGAAGAAGGAGCAGAGCGCCGCCACCGCCAAGAGACTTCTCTGCGAAACCGAGGGTCTGGCGAGATTGCATCACCCCCATATCTTGATGGTGCAGGTCATCGAAAGAGAGGAGACACTATTCATCATCAGTGAATATGTGCGCGGAGGCAACCTGCTGGACCACCTGATGGAGCACGGCGCCCTGACGGAGGAGGAGGCGCGAGGCTGGTTCCGGCAGCTCGTCTCTGCTCTCCAGTACCGCCACCGCCGGGGCGTCATACACCGGGACCTGAAGCCAGAGAACGTGCTCCTGGACCCGGCGGGGAGCGCGAAGCTGGCCGACTTCGGCTTCTGCAGCCTGGACCCTGGCGGGCCGCTGAGCACGTTCTGTGGCACCCCCGGCTACATGGAGCCGGAGGTCATGCGGCGGCAGCCCTACGACGGCCCCCCGGCCGACGTCTGGAGCCTCGGCGTGCTGCTCCACGCCATGCTTGCCGGGTCCCTGCCGTTCTCAGGTGAAGAATTCCACGCCATGCAGCGCAGCATGCTCCTGGGGGCTTACTCGCCGCCCAGGCTGGTGTCGCGCCAGTGCGCCCGGCTGCTCAGAGGCCTGCTGACCCTCGACCCGGAGAAGAGAAAGACCTTGGAGGAGGTGATGGGGGACCCGCGGATCAACTGTGGCCCGCCGAGGCTGAGGCCTTACAGGGAGCCGCCTGCTGACACGAGGGCCGCCTGGGGGACCTACGAGATGCCGAAGGCCCAGCAGCCATGGGGGGGTGGCCACGCCAGCCCCCCGAGCGCCCTCCCCTCCAACAAGGCCCGCAGCTGCTGTGCTTCGCCACACTGCAAGGCGTGGCGGAGGGCCTCGGAGCCCCGCGGCCGGCGCGCTGGCAGTGAGCCCGTTCTGCCTACCTGGGACCAGCAGGCTGGCCGTCAGTGGCCCAACGAGAAGCCACAGTCAGGGCCGAAGGTCGCAGAGCCTGGCGGTGCTCTGCCCAGCCTGGACACGGGCCTCGCCGCCCCCAGCCCGGCCCCCCCATGGGACCCCGGGGCCGTCCCCTCCTCCCACAGTGCCTGAACCACACGTGGGGCTCAGGAGGGAAGCTGCCGAGGAGACTCCCGGCAGGCGGGGCAGCCCCACGGGGTGACCCTGGCCTCGCCCTCTGGCCGCAGCCAGGGCCGAGGGGGCGCTGCTGGGAGGCTGCTCAAGGCACTCCGAGGTCTGTGCCGCTGCCTGACAATCAGGATCAGGTCTCGCAAGCGGAACAGTGTGTGGCCCCAGTGAGGTCCCAGCAGGTCCGGTCCCAGCGCAAAGGTCGAGCTGCCCCCGGCATTGTCCACTCACAGGGAGCAAGTCGCAGAATCCGGAGCCGGCCCCGGGCGTGGGGCTTCGGCCAGAGGGAGACGCCTTCTGCTGTGAGTGGGGCCCGTGCAAGAAGGACACGCGTGTGTGCAAAGATGCGGGTCAGAGGACTCGCTCCAGCAACCGGGGAGCTGTGCCAACCGCGGCGGCGCTCTCTGCAGAGATTCAACTCGGAAGGGACTTGGCCCCTCTGGGAGCCTCCAAAGCATCGCGGCCAAACACTCGGGGAACCTAGAGGACGGCCTGGAGGCACCTGGGGGACACGAGGAGAGGCCACCCTCGCTGCAGCTCTGCCCCTTGGCCCCACCGGGGTGGAACCTCAGAGCCTGGACTGCTTTTCCCGGAGCACAGCTTCCCTCCCCGTCCTCTCCGTCTCTTCTTCCACGTTGAGGGGCTGACGGTCGGGTCTCGGAAAGTCCTCGGTTTTCCAAGTCTTGTAATAAGCTTGCTGCTGCAGAAAGCTGTGTCGCAGATGCTCCGTTTTTGCACCCTCCTTACGCAGAGCGGGGGCTGGGCGGGCTCCAGCTTGAGACGCGTGTAGGGATGTAGCCCGAGGAGGTGATCGGAACAACTAGGTGGAGAAGTGACTCAGAATTCTTGGGGTAACGCTCCTAGCAACTAATGCGGGTCTGAAGGGACAAGGCTGGGAGCCACAGTGGAGGGCAGAAAGGCAGCGACCGTGGCTAACACTAGCTGACGTTTCCAGAAGCAGCACGGGAAACGTCGAGCCTGTGGCTTTTATGACTACAAGCGAGAGGTCCAGATAGGGTAACCGAGTCCGTGAGCCACCCTTGGGGGGTCGGGGTGGCAGGGTGTGGGCCCCCGAGCGGACTCAGGTCACTTCCACGTGCAGGGGCCCTGGGCAATGGGACGATTTCTCCTTTTGATGACGGTGATGCGGAGCAGGCCCCTAAGAGCACTGACGAGGTGTGGGCTGTTCGGACAGCTGCAGGTTCCAGGGGAGGTGACAGGAAGCCAGACATCCTGGGGCTCCAGAGGGAGGGTCAACCATCAGGGAGCTTCCGCAGGGGCTCCTCAGAAGCCTGAGGATGGCCAGGAGGCCGCTGGCTGCTGCTCGCGAGGCCGGTGGCACTGTGTGCAGTCTTTCCACGTGCTCACGAGACGGCTCGGGACGGTCCCAGCAGGAGAGTGGGCAGAGATTTTCCTGCGCCCACGCAGTGCAGGGCCAGGGCCAGGAAGAGGAGGGCTGCGGACATGCTGGAAGGCTTGTTGCTCCCCGTTCGGGTCCCCCGCTGTGGTTTTCTTTACGCCAAACAGCCCAGCGTGTGGTCCTCCAGCATTGCTCTCCTGGCATCTGTCCAGGGACCCCTTCCCTTCAGGGCCAGTCCCACTGCCTCGGTGGGCTTTCGGGACCCTCTGTGACCTGTCCCCTGCAGCCCTTTGCACTCCCACCTCCTCCCTGGGCTTTACTCACACTGACTGGTTCGGTTTTCCACAAATCCTCTGCCCGTGAGGCTCCCCCTCGGTGAACCCCACATGCTGGGCGCTTGGCCAGACTCACGGGCTCCCCGAGGGGAATCAGGCGTGGATCCCGCTGGAAGAGCACAGCCCAGCTGGGAAGAGAAGGCGGGGACCCAACAGGAGGACAGTCCCCTGTGCTGGGGACAGATGCAGGACGTGCCCAGCTCAGCACACGCTCACCCCCTGCTGGCAGTCTAAAGGGAGGTGGCACCTAGTGGGGAGGGCTGCAGGCTCTGACCGCAGCAATCGGAGGAGGCGTCCCAGACAGAAGGAGGCTGCGGTGGTGGGCACGTACAAGACAGAGGCAGGCGCGAGGCTTGGGGGGACGTGGACCAGCACCCCTTGTTTCTGGGACCACTTCCGCTGCGTGCATTGTGCTCTGCGTCTCCGAACTTCGATATCCCCCAGCTCAGGCCTGGAGAGCAGTCAGCTGCTATGACGGAACGCTCTGCTGATGAGGCTTTCTCCGTCTCTTCTGTGAGCTTGGGCGCTGGCTGGCTGGCCGGCGGCTGCCTCTGAGCTGCCTCGTTAGGCTAAGCTCAGTTCCACAGCAAGGGCCCTGGGTCAGTTTCTAAGGAGCAGGGGAGCAGGAGCAGGGAGCGACGTGCTCGGCCTCCGCTGGAGAAGATGCTTCTGGCTTCAGGTGCACAGTGGGCTCTGTGGGGAGAGACCGTGAGTCGGTGTGGGGCCCCACCAGGGATTTGCCAGCGCAGCTAATGAACGCCCCCGCTGGCCCGGCATCTTCAGCTGACTCCTGAATTATGAATTACTTAATGCAACTGGTCTGATGGGTCATTTTTCACAAAACAGCAACTCAGGGTGGGGAGTGGTGGGGTGGTGGGAGAAAACATTACCAGGGGTGTGGCTGGCAGGTCCGGGTGGCTCCCAATGGCATCGTCCACCTCTCAGAGCAACCGAACCCCTGACTCCTGGCTGGGCATGTGGCCACCCAGGACATAGAGTTCCCAGCCGCATCTGCAGCGGGCTGGGCATGGAACCCAGCGCTCCCTCAGGACGGGAAGGGAAGTGACTTGTGCGGCTTCCAGATATTTCCCAGGAGAGAGAAGCAGGCTCTTCTATCTGCATCTCCCTCTGTCCTGTTGCCGGGAGCACGAGCTCTGAGGCTGGAGCTCTGTCCTGACCACACGGACGAGGGCGGCTCCTCTGGGATGACAGGGCAACGGGGACAAGAGCCTCCCGGGCAGCCCTGCCAGACCAGCGCCAACCGTGTGCCTCCAGACTGAGCGCGGGAGAGGGGCCAGCTCTGAGCGTCACTCTGCCGTGGGCCTTTGTTCCAGCAGCTGGACCCTGTCCTGACCAGGATGGCCATCTTGGAGGCAACTTTCTGGGGGCTCCCTTGGGTCAGGCCGCTCCCCGGGCCACAGCTGCCTGCAGTGCTCAGCCCACCTTTCTGTGGGGTGACAGCGAAGCGAAGCTCCAACCCACTCCACTCTTGGGGTGCTGCCCTGGAAATCGAATGCGTGAAGGTCGATGCCCCCAGGAAACAAATCTGGCGCTGGTGTCCCCCAGGGCGTCCCCTTGTTCTGTCCTCCCACACTGCGCACCCCCATTCTCTCCCAAAGACACCCCTTGTTGTGAAACAGGCCGGGCTGAAACTGTCTCTCCCTGCTGATGTCCGCAGATTCTCGTCACCTGACTCAGGGAGCAGCTCTCTCACTGGATTATTGCTGGAAAGTTGAGTTAGGAACTGACGGCTGTCTGCTAAAGTGACAAGATTAAAAGCTGAATCCGAAAAAGCCACCAAACTCCAGGCTCAGTGGGCGGGCAGAGCCTGGGACTCGCTCAAGCCCTGGCCCCGAGCCCGCAGCCTGGGGAGACAGACATTCGGGACGTCCCGGGGCTCTGGTCTTGTCCGTGGAATGCCTGATGTGCCCTCCACTCTTCTGGAGCCTCCCGTTTGATGGGGAAAGGAACTCCAGTGTGTAAACCAGGTTCACCTTGTCGAAGATGCTGTGACAGGGCGCACACTTCCTTTGCTCTTCCTCTGTTCAGGCTAAGCGTCTGCAAAGGGTCTGGGAGGGCAGGTTTCACAGAGAAAGTGACAAGGGAACATGTGCGGTTCAGTAAGGCCAGCGGACCCGGAGACGGTGCCATTGAGAAGATAGTTGATTACTTGCAGTTCTCCGAGGCGGAGCTCGCAGGGCCACCCGGGAAGCCCCGGGGGTCAGGAGGCGAGACAGCAGGGCACCGCGGGCAGGAGTCTGTCCTGTGGGTTCTGCGGGGAGGAACAGCGAGGCAGGGTGAGCAGGCTCAGACGGGCTGGTCTGAATAACTCACAGGCTCCGGGGCAGGGGGCTGTCCCGCCTGTCCGGTGCCTGCCCTGGGGGACAAGGGCAGGGGGCCCGTGGCCCTGAGTGTGAGAGTCCAAGAGAGGAGGTGCTTGGGGTGTGGATGGCCCCTGGATGGGTCGGTTTGTATTTGGAATGTGGGCCCACGAAGGAGGGCTCTTCCTGGGGTGGGGGTGCGACAAGGGAGGCAGGAGGCTGAGCCGAAGGGACTTGGGACAAGGCGTGTCCCATATGTGCACGCGGGCCAGAGGTTAAAGCCTCAGGTTTCCAGAAGCTACAAACATGGCCCAGACAAGGCTCAGCTCCGACGTCACCTCCTCAGAGGAGCCTTCCCAGCCTCCTGAGTCCACAGTGACGGCCTCCTGCCCCGCTCTCCCTCGCGTTGGCCCTTTCATTCCCCTCACTGTGTTCAGAGCCAGGCCCCCCGCTCAGCACCCACTCAGTGGGAGACGGGCAGGAGGTCAGGGTGCCCCTTCATTCAGAAGCTTTATTCTTTTCCTTTTGTGTTGTGAGGAAGATTGGCCCTGAGCTAACATCCGTGCCAATTTTCCGCTATTTTCTGGGCAGGACACCTGCCACAGCATGGGCTGATGAGCGATGTGAGTGTCTGCACCTGGGGTCCAAACCTGCAAACCTGGGGCCGCTGAAGAGGAGTGCAGGAGCTTAACCAGTATGCCGCCGACCCGGCCCCAGGATTCTTTTGATAGCCTGTGACAGAAACCCAAGGGGCTTGAACTAGCAAACGAACAAAGCAGGAGAGAACGATTTCTGTAACTAGGCCGTCTAAAGGCAGAGAGTTTCAGGTGAGGCTGTACCTGGGTGCTCGACGCCATCAGCAGGGATCGGCCCTCCCAGCCTCTTGGCTTGGCTGCCTGCCCTGTGTGCTGCTGTCCTGCTCAGGGGGAGCTCTCCACCGCCACTCCCGGGCTGGCCTCAGCACCCATCAGCAGCCCAACAGAAAAAGAACTTCTCTTCCCCAGGATTCCAGCCCTAACTGCTCCCCGTTTCCCAGGTGGGAGATGGGGTGCCTGGCCGGGCCAAGGTGGGACCGGCTCTGAGTTCACATCACCCCCGCCGTCGGTTCCCCTTTAGAGAACCCAGCAGAGATGGGCTAAAACTCAAGGCCCACATCCCCAGGGCCCTGGGTCCTTAGTGACACTCATAGGTAAAGGCTTGTTTCTGTGACCTCTGACCGCTTCAGCTATAGAGCCAAATGGAATTAGCAAATTGTTCAAGTCCAGATGGGCTCCCGCTGGGCTCCCACTAAAGTCATGCTGATCCCAAAACCTTGAAGTCCTTTTACAGAGGAACTAGCGTCCAGACCATATCCAGAAACCGAGGCTGCCCAGGCCCAGCTCCTCGGCTCCCTGACGTCAGAGTGCACCTTCCCCCGTGGAGACAAACAGCCGAGGACGCTCATCTGAGAAACCCTCTGTCTCCTCGGCTGGAAGCAGCCCCAGACGCAGGCCCATGGGAAAACACTGATCAGGAAGGCCACGGCACCCTCCCCTACCTAAAGCCCCAAATCAAAAGCCCCACCCGTTTCTTAACGAGGAGCTAGCAAGTTGGTGGGCCCTGGCTCTTGCTTTGCTGCCCCTGCCTGGTGAAGGAAAGCTTTCCCAAAGGGGAAGTTTCCCAAAGTTTGTTAGCACTAGGCAGTTCCTTCCATGTTCATCTCAGGAGGAAAAATCTCAAAATGCCAGCAAGTTGGCTTCAAGGGGCCTTTCCAGGAAACCCTTCGAGGTTTTTCCTGCCTCCTGAAGATGATGAGACTTTAGGGTCCCCAGGGCGGCCTTGGCCTGCAGTGCTGGGATGGTCCTACATGGTCTTGGGTTCAGAGAGAGTCTCCCTGAGAGCCGGGCAGGGGTCAGTCCCGGGGCCCAGATGGGGACACTGAGCCCAGGATGTTGAGGCCTCTGGAGGAGTTCTCCCAGCAGCTGGTTAGAAATGAGCTTCTCGAGCTCCGCTCCACACCTCCTGCATCAAAATCTGAATATGAATCAGACCCCACATGACCCACGTGCACCACTAGTCTAAAGGACCCATCTCTGAGCCCTCACAGTCAGGAACGATGGGACTTCCGTTAGATCTTGGGTTCAGACTTTCTGGAACGCAGGATGGCAGTGTGTATGAAGGAGGCTTAACAATATTCATGTTCTTCGATCCAGTATTTCCACTCCTGAGACTGTTGCTTGACGAGATCATCAGAGGCAGGGACAAAGGATGCTGCGCACAGAGACGTTCACTGCAGTGTTACTTCTACTCAGAAACTACGGCATGTTCACAGACAGTAAAGGGTGAAGTCAAGTACGGCACGGTATACATCGACTGTTACGTGACGATTTAAAATGCCTTTTTAAAAGAACTTGCAGGGAATGGCGGGGAGTATAGTCATAAACAAGACAGACACCCTGCCTGCCCCTGGGAGCTGACATTCTCCTGGGGAAGACAGACAATGAGCGAGTGGACAGATGAGATGGTCTCAATGGTGACAAGGACGCAGAGGGAAGAGTGGGATAATGTGGTAGAGGATCAAGGGGAGTTGGGGAGGGCTATTCAGGTGGGGGACACGGGGAGAGCCTGTCCTAGGAGCTGGCATTCAAAGTGAGATCCAACGGATGAGGGAGCCAGTGAAACGAGCAGCCCGGAGAAGACCTTCCGGGCAGGAGGAACAGGAATGACAAGATGCCGGAGTTGGGGAGCTTGGCGGTGTGAGGGATGCGATGGAGCATGTGAGACTGGAGCAGGAGAAGCCGGGAGAAGCTGGAAGCTGAGGAAGCTGGAGAAGCGAGCAGGGCCAGACCCCTCGGGTCTCGTAGGCTGTGGGTGGACTTTGGGTTTGTTCTGAGGGCTGGAGATGGGGTACATGCCACCATGACACAAACACGGTAAAGCTCTAGTAGCTGACCCTGAGGAAATGGAGCTCTGCAGATTGCCCGACAGCAAATTCTACGCAGACATCTTAAAGAAGCTCAGTGAGGCATGAGAGAATACAGACAGACAACTAAACACACACCTTCTGAGCTAAAGAGTACAACGACTGCACTAAAAAATTCAGTGGAGGGCTTCAGCATCAGACTTGAACAAGCAGAAGAAAGAATCAAGGAACTCAAGGACAGGTTATTTGAAGTTATCTAGTCAGAGGAGCAAAAAGAAAAAGGAAGGGAAAGAATGAAGAAAGACCGTAAGACTTGCGGGACATCCTAAAGGAAACCAATATAAGAGAATGGGTGTTTCAGAAGGAGAAGAGAAAGTGAAAGGAGCAGAAAGTGTACTTCAAGACATAATAGCTGAAAACTTTACAAATCTGGGGAGAGAAATGGACATTCAGGTTCATGAAGCCCAAAAGACCCCAAATAAGTTAAACACAAACAGGGTCCACACCGAGACACGTTCCTTAAATTGTCCAAAGTCAAAGACAAACAAAGCCTTTTGAAAACAGCAAGAGAAGAGTGACTCATCACATCCAAGGGACCCCAGGAGATGATCAGCATAGTTTTCGAGAGAAACCTGGAAAGTCAGGAGAGAGTAAGATGATATGTTTAAGGTGCTAAAGGAAAAAATACCCACCAACCGAGGATGCGGTCCTTGGCAACACCGTCCTTTACAAACGAAGGAGAGAGAAAGGCTTTTCCAGAAAAGCAAAAACTGAGGGGCTTTGTTACCCCTAGACCTGCCTAAGAGAAGTACTTCCAGTTGAAAGGAAAGAAGACTACACACAACACAAAAGCTTATGAAAGTATAAATCTTATTGGTAAAGGTAATATATAGACAAGTACGAAACCAAGTAATACTGTAATGGTGGCGCATGAAATGCTTTTAACCCTGGTCTAAAAGTTAAAAGACAAAAATATTAAGAATAACTATAACTACAAAGATCTGGTAATGGAAACACCATAGAAAAGATGTGAATTGTGACATCAATAACATGCAATGTGTGCCCACGACCAGGTGTCTTCACAAGGGAATTCTACCAAACATTTATAGAGGAACTGACACCAATCCTTCTTAAACTCTTCAAAAACGTTGAAGAAGGAAGACTGCAAGCTCCTTTGTGAGGCCAGCCTTGCCGTGACACCAAGGCCACACAAAAAGTTAAAAGTAGAGCTACCAAAGGATCCAGCAATCCCACTGTGGGTACGCACCCAATGGAATTGAAATCAGGATCTCAAAGAGACGTCTACACTCCCATGTTCACGGCAGCGTTATCACGAGAGCCAAGGCATGGAAGCAAGCTGAATGTGTATCAAGTGATGAGTGGATGAAGAGAATGGGGCTTACACACACAATGGAATGTTATTCGGCCTTGAAAAAGAGGGGAAGCCTGACATTCGTCACAACTTGGGTGAATCTGGGGGACGTTATGCTCGATGAAACAAGTCAGACGTGGAAGGGCAGATACCAGAAAACCACTTCCACGAAGAATCAAATAGTCAAACGCACAAAGAAGAGAGCAGACGGTGGGTGCCAGAGGCTGAGGAAAGGGCAAGCGGAGAGGTCTCAGTCGAAGGGCACGGAGCCTCCGCGTCTCAAGGTGAGTGCGTTCCAGAGCCCTACCGTGCAGCACTGTGCCTCTGGGTCATAGTGCTGGGCTGTGTACTTACGACTCTGCTCAGAGGGCCCGTCTCATGTTAGGTATTCTTATCACACACACACTCACAAAACAATGACTAACAAGGTGGAGGGAACTTTTGGAGGTGATGGATGTGTCTATGGCACAGATGGTGGTGCTGGTTTCACCGATGTATGCTCGTCTCCAAAGTCATCACATTGTATGTGTTAAATATATACAGCTTCTGTTTGTCAATTACACCTCAAGAATGTGGTTTAAAAAACAGTAAGAGTGGGTGGAGAGGAAACTGCCTTGGTCTAGAAGCTGCTGCAGGCCTCGTGGACGAGGCGATTGGGCCACTTTGACAATCCGTGTCAAGTGAGCAAAGCTCACACAGAGTGCTAGAAACCGTCATTTTGACTGTATAAAAAAATGGACAGAACCCAAAGTCCGGGAGGAAACATGCACAATTATCACAGTGATGACCTCCGGGCGGTGGGATTACGTACGATTTTCACTTGTTTTTCTTAAGCGTTCCTGTATTTTTTTCACACAAGACAAACAATAGAGGTGATTTCAAAATCTGAACGTGGGCCAGTCTCACTGATTAGTTGCAGACGACAGAACACTCTTTCTGGTTTGAGCCGAGGAGAATCTGTCCATGGGTGCTAGGACTGAGAAGCCAGGACCAGCAGGGGACCAAGCTTGGATGCCCCATGGCCAGGGACAACACTAACAATGACCTGGACAATCACTCTCCCTGCCCCAGAACGTTGCCATGGAAACCCCACCGCCTGTGATACTCAGGCCCAGACCCTGGAGCGTGCTGCTGTGGGACAACCAGACCCCCTGTTCCCTGCCCACCAGGAGCCCCATCCTCCACCACCTTGGGTGGCTCACTTCCACCTTTTAAATCTCGGGCAGGCATCTGTCCAGAGGAGCTGAGGCCACTGGCAGATCCCTGGCTGCAAGGGAGTCACGGAGATGTCTATGGCAGTTTTTCCAGAGACTCCCATGCGGCCAAGCACAGAAGGAGGGGCTGGCACACTGGTGGAATGAGTCAGCCTGCAGGGTCCACCAGAGGTGTGAAATAAGAGTGACAGAAATGATCACTTGCACCCTTGACCTTCTCGAGGCCATGGGAAGGCTCAGCTATCCACTGTGTTACAAGGAGGAGAGCGAGTGGCTCTCTCTTGGTCCCGGGAGCACTGGCTCTCAGAGCGCCTCACCCTAGCTTCCACAGTGCATACTGTCCTGGCTTCCAGCTGCCAGCTCTGTCTGGCTGGGACTTTCCTTACCGCTGGAGACTCCTTGGCCCCCTGGGTGACAGGCTCAAATGTGGAAATCTGCTGTCCCACAGGAGCACCTTCAGCCGGTACCCCAGCTGCCTCACCCCTTGAGTGGGAGAGCCCTGAGCGGCCTGCTCTGCCCCGGCTGCCAGGGCTCCCTGGTGGGCCGAGCTCCTGTTGCCCACGGTGGTGGGTGTCCAGAGTGGGGCCCCACAGTGCTGGGCAGCCCATAGGAGCCATTATTAGCCCCCGCCTCTTCCCTCTCTCACTTCCCAACCCCCCTGCCTCCACCACCCAGATAAACTCCTGCTCCAGAGTCCTCCTCTCCAGGTCTGCTTCTGGCGCCGCACAAGCTGAGGCCTCCGTGGCCTAAGCATGCGCACGTGGAAAGCCTCGTCCCGGCTCTGGGTGTCCTGCTGGGACAGTCCCTGGGCCGTGAGTCAACAGGTGTGAGGCTGCTTCTGTGACCTCACACCTGCTCACTCCAGTTTGGAAGGTTGTCCCGTTCCTGGTTCTCATCCTTGTGGGCAGGAACCCAGAGGGCTCCAGGACGCTCTCAGCTGCCCGATGCGCCCCCCAAGCTGAGGCCAGGACCACGTGTGCACACAGGTGTCATCCACCCCAGGGTTCCACCCGGCCGTCTCTGCCTCTTCTCCCCATGTCATTCAGTGCTCCATCGGCCCTGCGACTGGTGATGAATCTCCATGGGATTCAAGGGCATCCTCTGAATGTGCCACCCTTGGCATAAACGGGACTCTGCCGTGGGTCGCTGTTAGTGTGTGAGGTTGGGGCCAGCTTTGTCCTGGGTTCACAGAGCCAACTGTCCCCTGGAGCCTGCTCTGCTGGGCGCACGAGGATGCTGGCTCTGGCACATGGGGATGCATCCTCTACTACAGATGTCAGCTGCCCTCCTTCACTGCAGGTCTGCCCCTGAGCAGTGGCTTGCCGCCTAGCGGCAGGGAGCTCACATTCTCATGTGATACCTTCAGACAGGGTGAGAGAGGCAGCTTGATTGATCAGCTGCTCTGTGCCAGGGGTGTGTCTTGTTTCCTTACAGCATCCTGTGGGCTAACTGTTACTATCATCCCCAGTGCACAGATGTGGAAACCGAGGCTCCTCCAGGTTGGGTGACTCTGAGGTCCCTTGGGGCCGGGGCTGGGGCTGGGACCGGGGAGGCCTGACTCAGGGCCCGTGCTTGTTCCCTGGCGTGTTCCCGCCTCTCAGACACGGGACGTCAGAGCAATGGGGCTCCTGGTTTGCTGCATTGCTGCACCTTGGCCATTTGTCAAGCAACCTCTGTGCTGTCGTGGCACTGGGGACCCTACTGTGAACCTACAGATCCCCTGTCCTTGCGGGGGGTTCCCTCTAACGAGGAAGGCAGAGACGGTAAGCAGCCATAAGCAAGACGGCTCCAGGGGCCCTGAATGAGGGCTGCCATGCAGGGGACGGTAGACAGGCTCCGAGGAGGGGTCTGTCTCCTGCTGGGGGATGAACGACAGCAGCCCATGTTTATCATCTGGGCTGTGTGGGCCAGGAGCCCAGGGGCAGCAGGGCTGGGCGGCTCTGACTCACGGCTGTCGAGGGGTCGGTCAGGATGTCGGCAGGGGCCGCGTTATCCCAGGCGGGGAGTCTCCCTCTCAGCTCCCGTATGTGGCTGGGGGCAGGAGGCATCGGGACCTCCCCACGTGGGCCTCTCCACAGGGCCGCTCACAGGCCGGGAGCTGGCTTCCCCGGGGAGAGATGAAGATGGAGATCGAGGTGCACACACACACACGCACACACGTGCACACACACACGCACACGCACACGCACACACGCCCCGCCTGCTTTCCTCCCCCCGCGGCTGGGATGGAATGGAAAACAAAACGACGACAAGCACCCTCTCCCGCTGTTCCCGGCTCGCCCTTCCTCCCTGTCCGGGGCTTGCTTTCCTTCAGGCTCCCTGAGAGTGGCCTTGGAGAGCCGTCCAGGTGACAGAGAGCTGTCTGCACCTTGTCCCTGGCCCCTGGGCTATGGAGACAGCACGAGTTTCTGCCCGCCATTCCGGTCTTCTGTCATCTGCCAGCACAGGGGGTGGTGTGCTGGGCACCGACCCCCACCTGGAATTGCTGGACGGGAGTCCAGTGTCCTTCTAGAACAAGGGGCTTCCATTCAGGCCGCTGGGACACACATCGCTGGGAACTCCCTGCTTTGGGTCTCGTTTGCTGCCGGAGAGAGTGCGGGGGCTTGGGTGCTGCCGGGGGTGGCCGGCGGTTCCCCTGCGACAACCGGCCAAGACGTGCAAGGAGCAAAGCGGGGGCTCTCTCCCCCTTCGTAAAATGATAATCCATCACTGTGGTGGACCATTGCTCATTTTTCCATTTTCAAATTGTGACATACACACAGAAGACACACACAACATCTACGCATGCATATGCCTACGCGTGTGCATACAGTTTAAAGATTCGGCTGGTATAGACGTCTGTATTCACCTCCCACGTCAGGAAACAGGATCTTTCCAGCCGCCCAGAAGCACTCGTGTTCCTCCTGACAACAGCCCCTCTCCCTGGGGCGACTGGTGCTTGACTTCTGTGACAGCCGTGTCCCTGCTCGGCCTCACAGTCTGGCTCCCCGGGCGGCACCCTCAGCTGAGGCGTGGCGTTTTGCCCGTTTTTCCTCATTCACGTGGACCGTGATGCGCGCCCTGTTTGGGGACTGGCTCCCTGGGCGACTCACCCGGCTGCTCGGGGTGCCCAGGGTGCGTGTGTTCCCGCGACTGTTTAGCGTCCCTTGTGTGGGTGGGCCACATGCACGCAGTGTCCCATAGAGACACGCGGGCCCATTCCAGCTCAGGGCCGAGTCCCACGCTTCACTGGCGTCTATACCTGGGAGCAGAACTTCTGGGTCCAAAGGTGCTCTGCCCTTCCTGGGCAGGCCGCTGTCTCCTCTGAAAGGGAGCGCGTGTGTGCAGGTCCCGTGCTGAGCTCAGGGAGGGGCAGCGTCCTCCAGGAGGATCAGCTGCAGACCGGCCTGTGGGGTGGGGAGGGGCCGGCTGCTCAGACAGGGATGGACGGGGAGGCCTGGCCGAGGGTGTGCAGGCCGGTCAGCGGTGCCCCTGCATGGAGACGCGTCTGCTGAGAGGGACGATGGCCGGCGTTAGCTACGCGGAACAACCTGGCGGGAGGAGGAGTGGGCAGGGGCTTTGAGGCTGGGGGCCTCCCTCAGCTCGGCCGACACAACAGAGGGCCAGAGACGGGGCCACGTGAACCACAGAAGTTCATTTTCCCACAGTGCTGGAGGCTGCAAGCGCCAGAGCAGCGTCTGGCAGGGCGGGGTTCTGGGGGACCCCTCCTCCTGGCGGGTGCCTTCTCCCCACGTCCTCACGTGGTGGAGAGAGAGCTCTCGTGTCCCTTCCTCTTGTCAGAGCACTGGTCCTACCGAGTTAGGGCCCCACCCTCATGGCCTCAGTTAGCCTTCGGCACCTCCTCACAGGCCCCGTCTCCAGACACAGCCACCTGGGGCCTAGGGCGTCAACATAGGAAGCCGGGGGGACACAAACATTCGGTCTGTAACAGGGTGTGAGGGGCATCTGCAGAACTGGAGCGTGCACGGAGCAAGGGGTGGGGGCTGCTGCGGTCCTCTGTCGTTGTGTAACCAACCAGCCCCAATGTTAGCGGTTTAAAACGGGAATCATCATTTATTGACTCAGGATTTCACAGTTTGGGCCCGGGCCTGAGGGACAGCTCCTCTCCACCCTTTGTGACATCAGCTGAGGCCTTGCTCCCAATGCCGGCAAGTTGGTGCTGGCTGACAGCTGGGAGCTGGTGAGGCTGGCGGCCTGGGGCCTTGGTCCTCCTGCGTGTGGCTACATGGGCTTCCTCTCGGCGTCCTGGTTGTTTCTAAGAGTGAGAGAGCTTCTGAGAGAGAGGTTGGGCCTGAACCCGGCAGGAGTGTCCTTCCTGCCATCAGAAAAGTCACAGTGTCGAGGTACAGCTCCTGGCCAGTCACACCACAGACCTCGTCTTGGTGTTTTTTGAATAAAAATGCTATCTATGTAAGGTGCACGGCACGCTTTGGTTCACAGATGCATAGTGAAATGGTTGCTACAATACAGCTAATTAACCTGTGCCTCTCCTCACGGCATTGTCTTTTCTGGCGTGGTGGAAGCACCTGCAGTGTGTTCCTAGCGAATTTCCAGCATCTGAGACGCAAAGTTAACCATAGTCGTCGTGCTCACATTACGTCCCCGGGCTGACTCACCCTCCTAACTGCAGTGTGAGCCCTTGACCCGGCACCCCCAACCCCCGCGCCTGCCCCTGTTGACCACACAGGCCTCGTCTGCTCTCGGCCGTGTGCGATGGGAAACGCCCGCCTCTTATGTTGGCCTCACCTCCTGGGCTACATATCTTCTTGTCCTTGAAGCGCATATTGCCCTGCTCTTCCCCCAAGCCAGCACCACCCCAAACAAGATGGGGCTGGAGCACGCCAAAGCTGGGAGAATCGGGGCCAGCCGTCGCAAACGTGGCACATCCCTCTTTGGCCAGGGCACGGGGCTCTCCACAGCTGGAGTTGCAGCCGAGTGTGTGCCTTTCTCTGGGGGGGGGTCCCTGGCCTTGATCAGAGGCTCTATGGGGCTCTCAGCCAGAGAAGGGGTGCCGTGATCGTGACCACGGATCTGATCGCACTCCAGCTCTGCCATGCGGCTGTGAGAGGAGGACGCCGTCTGTCCGTCCTCGCCGAGCCCACCTCCCAGAAGCCACGCTGCTTCACGTGTCTGCTCCCCACAGCCCACTCAGCGGGAGTCCAGGAGGGCAGGCTCCAAATTCACTCACTCTTGTGTTTTCCTTTCTCAACATTTTCTTGGGGAAAACTTCAGATATACACAAAAGTAGGCAAAATGGTATAATGGCCACCTTCCCCACGTGCCCAGCTTCTACATTATCAGCTCTGAGCCACTCGTGTCATCTCTCCTGCCCTCCTCCCTCCCCCTTTCATCTTATTTCTCTCAATTTTTCTATGGACTGGCACACACACTGAAAAGCGCTTGTGCCCTAAGTGTGCGCAGGGCGAGCTTTCACACTGTGAGCTCACCTGGGGAAGATTCTGGTACCCACTTCTGATGTATGTAGAGGGAAGTGTTCCCATGCCACCAAGCCGTTCCCTGACCCCTGACAATTCCCTGACACTTCGCCTCGATTCTGACCCTCTCCGCGGGGCCAGCATCACGTTCCACGGGTCGAGGGCTCGGTCCCACCAGGCTGCCTCCACTTCAGACGCCAGTCGCCAGCCCAGGTTGTCACCTGTGCTACTGACCAGCAGGCTATAAATCAGAGGTTAGCACGAGCCCCACTGTGGGCTCGATTAATTTGCTAGAGTGGCTCACAGGAATCAGGAAACCAGTTTACTCACTAGATTACTGGTTTATCACATAAGATTTCAAGATGCGAATCAACAGGCAGATGAAGATACACACGGCGAGGTCCCTCACGAAGGAGCTTCTGTCCTCGTGCAGTTCGGGGCCCGGCAGGTGGCCCGCGGAAGCGTGCTAGCTCCCCCCTGGAAGCGCTCTGAACCTCTTTGGGGTTGGAGGTCTTTATGGAGGCTTCCTTAGAGAAGCAGGATTGATTAGCTCATTGGCCGTTGGTGATGGATTCGACCGCCGCCCCCTCTCCCCTCCCAGGAAATCAGGGGGTGGGAATGAAAGTTCCGACTGTCCGAGGGAGGTGGGTTCCCCTGGCAGCCAGCCCTCACCTTTAGTGGCTTTAAAAGGTCACCTCATGAACATAGACCCAGTTGTGGTAGACGGGACCGTGCAGCTCGTCTGTACAATTACTGAAAAGGCAATTTAACTCCCTTCTCATTTTGCTTTGTGTGTATTCGATAGCTCTTTTCTTTGTGGTTACCGTGGAATTACACTTAACATCCTAAAGTCATAACACTCAAATGTCAATTGATGCCAGCGTCACTTCAGTAACATAGAGAAACTGGGACCCTATAGAGCTCTCACGCTGCCTGTTTCAGTTCTTAATGTCACAGAATTCCATCAATGGCATTGTGTGTCCAAAAACACAGACTAAGAATTGGGGTTTTAATCCTTTAGTCTCTTAATGCAGAAAACAAGAAGAGGAGGTACAAGCCAAAGTTAGAATAGTTCCAGCTTTTGTAGTCGTCTCCTACTTACTTGAGCAGAGACCTTCATTTCTGCCCGAGGCGTCGAGTGCCCGTCCGCGTCCTCTCCTTCCAGCCTGAAGGACTCCCTTCCTCGGAGGTGGGTCTGGTGGACAGCGCTCTCTGAGCCGTGCTTTTCTGGGAACGTCTTGGTTGCTCCCTCATTTTGGAAGGACTGCTCTCCAGATAGAGGCTCCTGGTCGGATTCTTTTCCTTCTGCACTTTGAGTACATCAGCCCTTGCCCTCTGGCCTCCAGGGTTTCTGGTGAGGAATCTGCTCGTGGTCTCCCTGGGGAAGTAGGAGGAAAGCTCTCTTCCCCTCAGCTCTGTGAACGTTAATGATGCCCCTTCTCAGGTCTCATGCAACAGAACGTTTTCCTATAGGACTATAACAGCCCTTCAGGGGTACGATCATTTTGAAACTAATCAGAGTTTAAGGAAAAGGAGTTGTGTATTTTTTTTTTAAAGATTTTTTATTTTTTCCTTTTTCTCCCCAAAGCCCCCTGGTACATAGTTGTATATTCTTTGTGGTGGGTCCTTCCTGTTGTGGCATGTGGGACGCTGCCTCAGCGTGGTTTGATGAGCAGTGCCATGTCCGCGCCCAGGACTGGAAG
Source organism: Equus caballus (assembly GCF_041296265.1). NCBI lineage: Eukaryota > Metazoa > Chordata > Mammalia > Perissodactyla > Equidae > Equus > Equus caballus. Next base: position 3,884,406 of record NC_091701.1, on the reverse strand, counting down.
CAACGAAACACTGGGCCGCCTGCAGCGGAGCGCGCGCACTGAACCACTCGGCCACGGGGCCAGCCCCAGGAGTTGTGCGTTTTAAGTGTAGCTATTTTGAGGTCTTAACAGCCAAGAGTTATTAGAGATTTTTGAATTACAGATGCAAAGGCCACTGAAAAATCCTACAGATTTTAATTTCGAATAAAGTAAATATCACTCTCTAATCTCCCACATTAATGAAACTCTCTTTGGGGTCCCTGTTTTTCAGAGTAAAGGGGTCTTGAGAGCAAAAAGTGAGCCAACCGCTGTAGTTTAGCCCCAGCCATGCCTGGTCCCTTTCCTGCTCTGACCTCATAAGGAGCCCCTGTGATGGAATTTCCCAAAAGCCTGTATAAGCCTCTGCCCGGCCTAGGGCTTTGGTACTTACCCAGGAAGCTGCTCTGGTGACCTGAGGAATCTGCCACAGTTAGTTTGTTTTCTCCGTTTTTTTTTTTTTTGCCCCCTGATTTTGTTCATTTTTTTTCAGTTTGCTGCTTTTTTGTTCTTTTCTTTTTGTTTTGTTACTTTTCTTTGTTTTCCTTTTTTTATTTTTTTGGGTTTTGTTCTCCTTCTTATTTTTCCCCCTTTTAAATCTTTAATTTTTTTATTATTGATTTATTTTTATATTATATTTTTACATTATATTTTTATTATATTTATATTTTTTATATTTCAGTTTTTCCTTGTTATTTTGTCATTTTTAATTTTTCCTTGTTTTTGTTCTTCTTCGCGTTTTCTTTAAATTTTTTAGCTAGTATTGTTAGCATACTTAGCATAGTTAGCATAGTTAGTATAGTTAGCAGTGTTGGCATAGTCAGTAGTTAGTATCTTTGGTAGCGTTCGTTTTCTTTATTAGCGTAGTTAGGAAGCATAGCTGGCCTCGTTACTTTAGTTAGCCCATATTAGCTAGCCTCCTATCGTTTTGTTTGTTCACATAGTAAGCGTAGTTAGCGTCGTTCGTTAGTGTTAGTTAGCGTAGACAGGAGCCAGCATGCTTCCTGGCCTGGCGGCCACCTCTGCTGGCAGGCAGCCCTGTCCGCGGGATTACCAGCTGCGAAGGACCCTTGGGGAGGGCTCCTTCGGCATTGTGAAGCTGGCCCTGCACGTGCCCAGCGGGACGGAGGTGGCCGTCAAGATCATACAGAAGAAGGAGCAGAGCGCCGCCACTGCCAAGAGACTCCTGTGCGAAACGCAGGGTCTGGCGCGATTACGTCACCCCCATATTTTGAGGCTGGTGGAGGTGATGGAAAGCAAGGAGACACTATTTATCATAAGTGAATACGTGCGCGGAGGCAACCTGCTGGACCACCTGATGGAGCACGGCCCCCTGACGGAGGAGGAGGCGCGAGGCTGGTTCCGGCAGCTCGTCTCTGCTCTCCAGTACTGCCACCGCCGGGGCGTCATACACCGGGACCTGAAGCCGGAGAACGTGCTCCTGGACCCGGCGGGGAGCGCGAAGCTGGCCGACTTCGGCTTCTGCAGCCTGGACCGCGGCGGGCCGCTGAGCACGTTCTGCGGCACCCCCGGCTACATGGCCCCGGAGGTCATGCGGCTGCAGCCCTACGACGGCCCCCCGGCCGACGTCTGGAGCCTCGGCGTGCTGCTCCACGCCATGCTTGCCGGGTCCCTGCCATTCTGGGGGGAGGACTTCGAAGCCATACAGCGCAGCACGCTCAGGGGGGCTTACTCGCCGCCCAGGCTGGTGTCGTGCCAGTGCGCCCAGCTGCTCAGAGGCCTGCTGACCCTCGACCCTGGGAAGAGGAAGACTTTGGAGGAGGTGATGGGGGACCCGTGGGTCAACTGGGGCCAGCCGAGGCTGAGGCCTTACAGGGAGCCGCCTGCTGACACGAGGACCGCCTGGGGGACCGACGAGATGGCGAAGGCCCAGCAGCCGCAGGGGGGTGGTCACGCCAGACCCCTGAGCTCCCTCCCCTCCAACAAGGCCCACAGCTGCCGTGCTTTGCAACACTGCACGGCGTGGCGGAGGGCCTCGGAGCCCCGCGGCCAGCGCGCTGGCAGTGAGCCCGTTCTGCCTACCTGGCTCCGGGAGGCTGGCCGTCAGCGGCCCAGCGAGAAGCCGCAGTCAGGGCCGAAGGCCGCAGAGCCTGGCGGTGCTCTGCCCAGCCTGGACTCATGCCCCGCTGCCCCCAGCCCGGCCCCCCCATGGGACCCCGGGGCCGTCCCCTCCTCCGACAGCGCCCGCACCACACGTGGGGCCCAGGAGGAAAGCTGCCAAGGAGACTCCCGGCAGGCGGGGCAGCCCCATGAGGTGACCCCGGCCTCGCCCTCTGGCCGCAGCCAGGGCCGAGGGGGCGCTGCCAGGAGGCTGTTCAAGGCACTCCGACGTCTGTGCTGCTGCCTGCCAATCAGGATAGGGTCTGGCAAGAGGAACAGGGTGTGGCCCCGTTGAGGTCCCAGCAGGTCCGGTCCCAACCCAAGGGTCGAGCTGCCCCCTGCATTGTCCGCGCACAGCAAGGAAGTCGCAGAATCCGGAGCCGGCCCGGGCGTGGGGCTTCGGCCAGAGGGAGACGCCTTCTGCTGTGAGTGGGGGCCGTGCAAGAAGGACACGCGTGTGTGCAAAGATGCGGGTGAGAGGCCTCGCTCCAGCGGCCAGGGGAGCTGTGCCAACCGCGGCGGCGCTCTCTGCAGAGATTCAACTCGGAAGGGACCTGGCCCCTCTTTGAGCCTCCAAAGCATCGCGTCCAAACACTCGGGGAACCTAGAGGACGGCCTGGAGGCACCTGGGGGACACGAGGAGAGGCCACCCTCGCTGCAGCTCTGCCCCTTGGCCCCACCGGGGTGGAACCTCAGAGCCTGGACTGCTTTTCCCGGAGCACAGCTTCCCTCCCCGTCCTCTCCGTCTCTTCTTCCACGTTGAGGGGCTGACGGTCGGGTCTCGGAAAGTCCTCGGTTTTCCAAGTCTTGTAATAAACTTGCTGCTGCAGAAAGCTGTGTCACAGATGCTCCGTTTTGCACCCTCCGTACGCAGAGCGGGGGCTGGGCGGGCTCCAGCCTGAGACGCGTGTAGGGATGTAGCACGAGGAGGTGATCGGAACAACTAGGTGGAGAAGTGACTCAGAATTCTTGGGGTAACGCTCCTAGCAGCTAATGCGGGTCTGAAGGGACAAGGCTGGGAGCCACAGTGGAGGGCAGAAAGGCAGCGACCGTGGCTAACACTAGCTGACGTTTCCAGAAGCAGCACGGGAAACGTCGAGCCTGTGGCTTTTATGACTACAAGCGAGAGGTCCAGATAGGGTAACCGAGTCCGTGAGCCACCCTTGGGGGGTCGGGGTGGCAGGGTGTGGGCCCCCGAGCGGACTCAGCTCACCTCCACGTGCAGGGGCCCTGGGCAATGGGACGATTTCTCCTTTTGATGACGGTGATGCGGAGCAGGCCCCTAAGAGCACTGACGAGGTGTGGGCTGTTCGGACAGCTGCAGGTTCCAGGGGAGGTGACAGGAAGCCAGACATCCTGGGGCTCCAGAGGGAGGGTCAACCATCAGGGAGCTTCCGCAGGGGCTCCTCAGAAGCCTGAGGATGGCCAGGAGGCCGCTGGCTGCTGCTCGCGAGGCCGGTGGCACTGTGTGCAGTCTTTCCACGTGCTCATGAGACGGCTCGGGACGGTCCCAGCACGAGAGTGGGCAGAGATTTCCCTGCGCCCACGGAGTGCAGGGCCAGGGCCAGGAAGAGGAGGGCTGTGGACATGCTGGGAGGCTTGTTGCTCCCCGTTCGGGTCCCCCGCTGTGGTTTTCCTTACGCCAAACAGCCCAGCGTGTGGTCCTCCGGCGCTGCTCTCCTGGCATCTGTCCAGGGACCCCTTCCCTTCAGGGCCAGTCCCACTGCCTCGGTGGGCTTTCGGGACCCTCTGTGACCTGCTCCCGGCAGCCCTTTGCACTCCCACCTCCTCCCTGGGCTTTACTCACACTGACTGGTTCGGTTTTCCACAAATCCTCTGCCCGTGAGGCTCCCCCTCGGTGAAGCCCACATGCTGGGCGCTTGGCCAGACTCACGGGCTCCCCGAGGGGAATGAGGCGTGGATCCCGCTGGAAGAGCACAGCCCAGCTGGGAAGAGAAGGCGGGGACCCAACAGGAGGACAGTCCCCTGTGCCGGGGACAGAGGCAGGACGTGCCCAGCTCAGCACACGCTCACCCCCTGCTGGCAGTCTAAAGGGAGGTGGCACCTAGTGGGGAGGGCTGCAGGCTCTGACCGCAGCAATCGGAGGAGGCGTCCCAGACAGAAGGAGGCTGCGGTGGTGGGCACGTACAAGACAGAGGCAGGCGCGAGGCTTGGGGGGACGTGGACCAGCACCCCTTGTTTCTGGGACCACTTCCGCTGGTGCATTGTGCTCTGCATCTCCGAACTTCGATATCCCCCAGCTCAGGCCTGGAGAGCAGTCAGCTGCGATGACGGAACGCTCTGCTGATGAGGCTTTCTCCGTCTCTTCTGTGAGCTTGGGCGCTGGCTGGCTGGCCGGCGGCTGCCTCTGAGCTGCCTCGTTAGGCTAAGCTCAGTTCCACAGCAAGGGCCCTGGGTCAGTTTCTAAGGAGCAGGGGAGCAGCAGCAGGGAGCGACATGCTCGGCCTCCGCTGGAGAAGATGCTTCTGGCTTCAGGTGCACAGTGGGCTCTGCGGGGAGAGACCGTGAGTCGGTGTGGGGCCCCACCAGGGATTTGCCAGCGCAGCTAATGAACGCCCCCGCTGGCCCAGGATCTTCAGCTGATCCTGAATTATGAATTACTTAATGCAACTGGACTGATGGACCATTTTTCACAAAACAGGAACTCAGGGTGTGGAGTGGTGGGGTGGTGGGAGGAAACATTAACAAGGGTGTGGCAGACAGTTCCGGGTGGCTCCCAATGGCATCGTCCACCTCCCAGAGCAACTGAACCCCTGACTCCTGGCTGGGAATGTGGCCACCCGGGACACAGAGTTCCCAGCCTCCTCGGCAGCGGGCTGGGCATGGAACCCAGCGCTCCCTCAAGACGGGAAGGGAAGTGACTTTTGCATCTTCCAGATATTTCCCAGGAGAGAGAAGGAGGCTCTTCTATCTGCATCTCCCTCTGTCCCATTGCCGGGAGCACGAGCTCTGAGGCTGGAGCTCTGTCCTGACCACACGGACGAGGGCGGCTCCTCTGGGATGACAGGGCAACGGGGACAGGAGCCTCCCGGGCAGCCCTGCCAGACCAGCGCCAACCGTGTGCCTCCAGACTGAGCGTGGGAGAGGGGCCAGCTCTGTGCGCCAATCTGCCGTGGGCCTTTGTTCCAGCAGCTGGACCCTGTCCTGACAAGGATGGCCATCTTGGAGGCGGCTTTCTGGGGGGCTTCCTCGGGTCAGGCCGCTCCCCGGGCCACAGCTGCCTGCAGTGTTCAGCCCTCCTTTCCGTGGGGTGACAGCCAAGCTCAGCTCCTACCCACTCCACTCTTGGGGCGCTGCCCTGGAAATCTAATGCGTGAAGGTCGATGCCCCCAGGAAACAAATCAGGCGCTGGTGTCCCCCAGGGCGTCCCCTTGTTCTGTCCTCCCACACTGCGCACCCCCACTCTCTCCCAAAGACACCCCTTGTTCTGAAACAGGCCGGGCTGAAACTGTCTCTCCCTGCTGATGTCCGCAGATTCTTGTCACCTGACTCAGGGAGCAGCGCTCTAATTGGATTATTGCTGGAAAGTTGAGTTAGGAACTGAGGGCTGTCTGCTAAAGTGACAAGATTAAAAGCTGAATCCGAAAAACCCACCAAACTCCAGGCTCAGTGGGCAGGCAGAGCCTGGGACTCGGTCAAGCCCTGGCCCCGAGCCCGCCGCCTGTGGAGACAGACGTTCGGGACGTCCCGGGGCTCTGGTCTTGTCCGTGGAATGCCTGATGTGCCCTCCACTCTTCTGGAGCCTCCCGTTTGATGGGGAAAGGAACTCCAGTGTGTATTCCAGGTTCACCTTGTCGAAGATGCTGTGACAGGGCGCACACTTCCTTTGCTCTTCCTCTGTTCAGGCTAAGCGTCTGCAAAGGGTCTGGGAGGGCAGGTTTCACACAGAAAGTGACAAGGGAACATATGCGGTTCAGTAAGGCCAGCGGACCCGGAGATGATGCCATTGAGAAGATAGTTGATTACTTGCAGTTCTCCGAGGCGGAGCTCGCAGGGCCACCAGGGAAGCCCCGGGGGTCAGGAGGTGAGACAGCAGGGCACCGCGGGCAGGAGTCTGTCCTGTGGGTTCTGCGGGGAGGAACAGCGAGGCAGGGTGAGCAGGCTCAGACGGGCTGGTCTGAATAACTCACAGGCTCCGGGGCAGGGGGCTGTCCCGCCTGTCTGGTGCCTGCCCTGGGGGACAAGGGCAGGGGGCCCGTGGCCCTGAGTGTGAGAGTCCAAGAGAGGAGGTGCTTGGGGTGTGGATGGCCCCTGGATGGGTCGGTTTGTATTTGGAATGTGGGCCCACGAAGGAGGGCTCTTCCTGGGGTGGGGGTGCAACAAGGGAGGCAGGAGGCTGAGCCGAAGGGACTTGGGACAAGGCGTGTCCCATATGTGCACGCGGGCCAGAGGTTAAAGCCTCAGGTTTCCAGAAGCTACAAACATGGCCCAGTAAGGCTCAGCTCCGACGTCACCTCCTCAGAGGAGCCTTCCCTGCTTCCTGTGTCCATAGTGACGGCCTCCCGCCCCGGTCTCCCTCGCGTCGGCCCTTTCATTCCCCTCACTGAGTTCAGAGCCAGGCCCCCCCGCTCAGCACCCGCTCAGTGGGAGACGGGCAGGAGGTCAGGGCGCCCGTTCATTTCTTCACTCACTCGCTCGTTTTTTCCTCATGGATTTGGTTCCTGCCGGGTGCCAGGCCCTGGCTGGATGATGGCTTGTCCTTGGAGACCCTGCTCAGATTTCACCGCCTCCATGAAGCCCTTCTCAAACCACATCCCCTCCTGCAGCCCCCTCTGGCCTCACCTGGGCCCCCAGAGCTGTGCTCACTGTCTGATGGCCTCTCCAGCCTGGGAGCGCTGGGAGGGCTCTGGGACAGATACAGAAAGGGGCTCAGAAACGTGTGACGATGGCTACACCCTGACTAGACGGAAGGATTGCCCACAGGCGCACGGGGGTCCAGGTCACCCCCTCCCGTCTTCCTCCGGGAACAGGGCCCCTTCCTCACCAGGAACAGAGGGACCTTCTCTCATCCTGTGCTCATTTAGACCGTTAGCAGTCTGGATTCTTTTCTCAATTTTAATTCTTTTTAAACTTTGAGGACATGTCATGAGGGTATCCCTCGGTAATGAGAAACCTAATTATCACTTCAAGGGAGGGAACCCACCTGTTGTGTCTGAGCCAAGACCGGACAATGTGGAAAGAGCAGGATGCTGAGGAGGAGCCGGCTCAGGGGCTGGGCCTCGGGGCAGCCGGAGGAGGGCAGACAGAGAGATGGATGGAGGCACAGCTGCCGGGGCGGGGGTCAAGCCGGGAGGAGGGGGAGTCCAGGGGCCTCCACAGGTGAGGGCGGTGGCTTCCAGAGGCCCCTCTGTCACGTACAAGCCGTGTTTCTCAGGCCGCCGCACCTCCAGGCCTTAGCATGAGCTGGTCCTCCAGCAGGAGCGCCTTTCCTCTGCTCTCCAGACAGCAGTGCCCTCACCCTGCGAGACTCTGCCCTTCTGGCATCTGTTCCCCAGCCTGCCCGGCCAGTACCCCGCCCCCACCATGACACACGCAGCCCGCTCTGTGCTTAGGTCACCTGGTTGTCATCGCCTGAGGCTGGAATGTCTGCTTGTGTGAGAGACCGGCAGACCTGGCTTCTAGCTTTCTAAGTCTGTGTGACCTTGGACGGGTCCCTGGTCCCTTTGGAGGCTCAGTTTCTCTCTATAAGTGGGTCTGGCAGTGGTACCTCATGGGGGCGCTGTGCTCTCTGAGCTGCTGGAGATGGAGTGTTGGATGGGTGCCTGTTGCTGGTGCCCTTGGTGCTGACCCCGGGGCCGTGGCCCCCGCGTGCCCAGGGTTTGCGGGATCCCTGGCTGCAGTGATGCACGAGGGAGTGGGAGACGGGCAGGAGGTCAGGGTGCAGCTTTGGAGTCAGAAGACACAGCATTCCTCGGGGACACTTCCCTGAGCCCCTAGTCCCGGGCCTCGCCCACCCACCTCGTCTCAGCTGCCTTCGGGGCACTCAGTGAACCCCTGCTCTGAGGCTGCATTCCCAGTGCGTCTAACCCAGGCCGGACACTGCTGTCCTCACGTCTCGGGTGAAGAAGTGAAGCTCCATGGGGCTAACGGGAGGACCGCAAACTCAGATGCCTCCAGGGGTCAGGTCCAGAGAGGTGGGTGAGGCCCTGGGCCAGAGGCAAGCTGAGGGAGTGGCGGGGACTGTGGTGAGCTGGGAACACATGCTCCATCCAGAGAGCGGCTCCAGCTCAGCTCCAGAAGAGCGTCTCCGAGAGGGACTGTCGCAGGTGGCCAGCCGTTCACATTTCATACCAACAAAAAGCTTGACACCTGGCGTTCGGTCTGTAGTCTTCCAGGTTTTCAGTATTAGAATGAGCTTTGAAAATCTACCTTTGCCCTGGCGCCCTGAGTTGAGATGCCCCCTTGCTTCCGGGTTGAACCCTGACTGTGCAGATATGATGGCTGGAATGGAGGCAGCCACACTGCAGTCATGAGGGAGTGACACTAACATTCTGTTAATGGTGGGATAGAGAGGGGGTGGCTTCTGGGTCACCGATGACATTGTCGGGCCACCAGACCACGTCTGGACTTCCCGTCTCTCACATCGTTTATAAACATTACAAATTAGATGTCTTTGTGGTTTAAGCCACTCTTAATAGAGTTTTCCATTATTTGAGCCAAACTCATATCTCACTGGAAGCCTGCAAGTCTCAGCTAAAACTTCTCTGTACTTAAGTAGTTCCCCAGCAGACGTGGGCCTCTGCCCCGACGCCACCCTTCACCCCTGGAAACGGCCCGTGAGCTGTGGTTCTGTCTGCCTGGCTGGCTCGTCCGCGCTTGGGCTGTGAACAGCTCTGGGCCGGCCGCTGTCCTTGCTTCTCTGCACACAGCGGGCCCTCAGACACCGCAGGGACCTCGACCCCCAGCACGGCCAGAAGCCCCCAGCCAGCACGAAGCCTTTGGGGTCCCTTTGGCCCGAGCCCTGTGTCCGCCCCTCGGGGCCTCAGCAGCCTCCTCAGCTGGTGCGAGGTCCCTGGTGGGCAGCTCTCACCTCAGGGCCCTTGGGGGCTGAGCTTGGTGCACCGTCCGCCTTGGCCCTCCTGTGGCGGCATCTGGAGGCCACGAGGCAAAGAAAGCAGGACCCGAGCTGCGTTCCAGGGTGACGCGGAAAGGGCAGCGAGGGACCCATCGCATTCCAGAAGGAGCGAGGTGCCCTGCGTATTCTGGAAAGACCTCCGCTGTGCAAGTGGGGAACAGGGTCCCGCAAGGCCCGAAGGAAGGAAGGGGTGTCCGGAGGGCCGGCGGGCGGCGCAGGCTGTGGCCTCCCCTGTACAGGCTCCAGACACTGGGCCTGGTGGTCGCCTGAGCGTGATTCCCCCAAGCAAAGCAAGACAAAGCCGGGAGGGGAGCCGGGCGGGGCCGGGCCAAGAGCCGGCCCCCTGTGTGCGCAAACCCTCTGGGCGCCTCTGGGCAGCCCGTGCAGCCACCATGGCTCAGGCGCTCCCAGCGCACGTGCCACTGGCGCCAGAGCCCCCGGCACACGGGCAAGCCACCTCGGCCAGCTCCCCAGAGAGCAGCAGCAGCGTCTGGGCCTGCTGCCTGGTCCACACATCCTCGCTATGGCCACTTGCCTCCCTTCTCTGAGCCTCAGTCTTGTCCTCCAAAACGAGGATTAACTTGGGTAACAGTCTATAGCAGGCCCCCAACAGATATGGCTTGAGTCCAGTTGGGCTCCAGGTTAGACTGGAGCCTTGCAGTGTTACCTGGAAGTTCTTCCTTGAAGCTAGCCTAAATCCTCCATGTTGTAGCCATGCCAGAGTGCTCCATTTGCCAGCTGAAAGGAACAGTCAGAAGCTTTATTCTTTTCCTTTTGTGTTGTGAGGAAGATTGGCCCTGAGCTAACATCTGTGCCAATTTTCCGCTATTTTCTATGTGGGACACCTGCCACAGCATGGGCTGATGAGCGATGTGAGTGTCTGCACCTGGGGTCCAAACCTGCAAACCTGGGGCCGCTGAAGAGGAGTGCAGGAGCTTAACCACTATGCCGCCGACCCGGCCCCAGGATTCTTTTGATAGCCTGTGACAGAAACCCAAGGGGCTTGAACTAGCAAACGAACAAAGCAGGAGACAATGATTTCTGTAACTAGGCCGTCTAAAGGCAGAGAGCTTCAGGTGAGGCTGTACCTGGGTGCTCGACGCCATCAGCAGGGATCGGCCCTCCCAGCCTCTTGGCTTGGCTGCCTGCCCTGTGTGCTGCTGTCCTGCTCAGGGGGGCTCTCCACCGTCATTCCCAGGCTGGCCTCATCACCCCTCAGCAGCCCAACAGAGAAAGAACTTCTCTTCCCCAGGATTCCAGCCCTAACTGCTTCCCGCTTCCCAGGTGGGAGATGGGGTGCCTGGCCGGGCCAAGGTGGGACCGGCTCTGAGTTCACATCAGCCCCGCCGTCGGTTCCCCTTCAGAGAACCCAGCAGAGATGGGCTAAAACTCAAGGCCCACATCCCCAGGGCCCTGGGTCCTTAGTGACACCCACAGGTAAAGGCTTGTTTCTGTGACCTCTGACCCCTTCAGCTATAGAGCCAAATGGAATTAGCAAATTGTTCAAGTCCAGATGGGCTCCCGCTGGGCTCCCACTAAAGTCATGCTGATCCCAGGACCTTGAAGTCCTTTTACAGAGAAACTAGCGTCCAGACAATATCCAGAAACCGAGGCTGCCCAGGCCCAGCTCCTCGGCTCCCTGACGTCAGAGTGCACCTTCCCCCGTGGAGACAAACAGCCGAGGACGCTCATCTGAGAAACCCTCTGTCTCCTCGGCTGGAAGCAGCCCCAGACGCAGGCCCATGGGAAAACGCTGACCAGGAAGGCCACGGCACCCTCCTCTACCTAAAGCCCCAAATCAAAAGCCCCACCCGTTTCTTAACGGGGAGCTAGCAATTTGGGGGCCCCTGGCCCTTGCTTTGCTGCCCCTGACTGGTGAAGGAAAGCTTTCCTTTTCCCCCAAGACTCTGTTCTTGTTATTTGAACGGGCATCGGGATCAGAGACCAAACATTCAGTAAGCAAGGGTGCAGCCGCCACGCTCCTCTGCACCCGTTCTCCTGGGGAGCCTGCTCCGTGGGCTGCCCACACCCGGTGGTGTGCTCCTCACCAGGGACTCAGGGCCACGCTGCTCCCCTCCCGCCTCCTTTCCGAGCCCCACTTCGCTCGTCTGAAAGAGGAGCAGGAGTTCCTGGGGAAAGGCAGGATTTGGGGTCCGCTCCCAGCTTCACGGCCTGCTTGTGCTGTCCCATTAGAAACATTTATTCAGTCACAAATGGCCCTGAGCACCTACTGTGTGCTCCTCTGAGTTTTCAGCGCTGGGAGTTGTCCCGGGCAGGGGGCATCGCCCAGGAGCCTTCCAAAGGAAATGGGTTCTGTCCAAAAGCTCACTTCCAGGCCCTCTCTGCCCCTCGCTGTGTGTCCTGAGGGAATTCCTCCCCGTCTCTGGGCTTCTGCTTTCTCATCTGCAAAGCCAGGCTCTGGGGAAAAGGAGGTCCTGGACCCCCTCAGCTCTGACACGGTGGGGCTTGGTCTCAGAGCGTGTCTCCAGCTGCGAGTCAGCCCGTGAGCATCTCGGACAGTGACCATGATGCTCCAGAGGCGGGCTGGGCTGAGCGGAGGCCACAGTCACACAGTTGCACATTTGAGTCCTTCCCCTTCGGGCCGTTAAGGGCACCCAGGGCAGAGGAGGACCCTGGGCTCTGAGCTCCTGTGAGCTGCCCAATGCTGCTGCTGCGACAGAAAATCTCTCCTGGCGTGTTGGTGACTCCCAAACCCGCCCACCACGGATGGTGAAATTGTGGACTCCGAAAGGGAAGCACAGAGAGGCAACACGGCGGGAGGAGAGGATGAGGCAGAGGTCCCTCGGAACCGTCCATGTCGCCTGCCTCTCCTTCCCTCCTCCTTCCCGCCCACCCCTCCCTTCTCTGTCTCAGCTGAAATTGGTCCGCACCCTGGAGGAGTGGAGACCCTGAGGCGTTGGTGGGGGAGGAGGGGTCCCTCGGAGTATGCCCAGTGGGGACCACTTCCTTTTTCTTCTGGTTGAGCCTACCTTCTCTTCATTCTTTGAACAGCTGGGGACATGAGTGAATCCCCCTGGTGGCTCTATCACTCATTCGTCAGTTCACTCAGCACTCCTCGCCTTATTAAGCCGTGGGTTCCCTCCTCTATTCAGCTCATGCTCTTCTTTTGAACAAGATGGGAGATTTATTGGGAGAACACAGGGAGCCCCAGAACAAACAGAGAATAGGCTCACCGGCCTTCCCCAAAGACCAGAGCCCGCGGCTGGTGAGACAGGAGAAGCCAAGCCTGCTCCCTTCCTTCCCCACCCTGGGGCCACATAGCCACCCAGGCCCCTCAGTCAATCCTCCTATCTTTTAAACCTGTTGGTGTCTCCCCACTTCCACTGCCATCACCCTCGTCTAAAGGACTGTCCTGTTTTGCGCTTGGAAAATTGAAACGCCCTCCCAATTTTTCTCCCAATTTATTATCACTCTTGCCCGTTTCCAGTCTGTTGTCCTCCTCGCTGTGGCCAGCGTGACTTGCTGCAAATGGAGAATTTATTCAGTGGTTGTCCTTGCTTCTGGGATAGTCTGCAGAATCGTAGCGTGGTGTGGAACTGGATGATGGCTCGCCCACGCTCAGGGCCCTTGTGGTGGCTCCTCCCTCCCTGGAGGATTTGGCGGCCCTGCCCCTTGTTGCTCTCGGGCAGGGCACAGGGGCTGAGCAGCTGCAAGAACCGGCGTGGGCTTGACAACTTCTCCTCCTTCTGAGGCCACGGTGGCATTCCCGACCCAGCCTGCCCTGGCGGCCTGAGTCCAGAGGGAAGGTGCCATGCAGCAGAGCCACGTGGTGCACACATTGTGTGAGAGATGCACAGACTGATAGTAGGCCCCTGAGATCGAGATCTCATTTGTTATTAACCATAACCCAGCTGCTCCTCACTGGTGCGCGTGGTCCACGTGACCTCGCTCATTGCCCCATCTCTGCTGGAGCCATCAGTGCTCACACAAGACTGTCCTCACTGATGCGCGTGGCCCACGAGCCCTCGCTCACTGCCCCTTCTCTCTGCTGGAGCCTTCAGTAGTTACACAACGTGCTCCTTCCCACCTGAGGACGTGGTCTGTTATTCTCTTTTGAAAGAATGAGAGGCACGTGTTTTCCAAGCACCCCAGGGGCTCAGGCCACCGCCGGGACAATCCCCGTGTTTTGCAGCTGTAGGAAATAGCTTTTACAGAAAGGGACTCACCCAAGGCCACGTGGAGAGTAGCGGCAGAGGTGGATCACAGCCCAGGTCTTCGGACCACTGGCCAGGAAGCCTTGGTCCACAGCACATCATAACGATTCGAGTAATGGCTAACGGACGTCTCTGCATTCCAGACAGTTTGTACGTATTAACTCATTAGCTTCCACAACGACCTAGAGTGAAGGTACATTTTACATAGGAGGAAATGGAGGCACAGAGAGGTTAAGCACCTTGTCCCAAGTCACACAGCTGGTAAGTGGCAGAGCTAGGATTCAAACCCTGGCATTCTGGCCTGCTCCTGGGGGCTCACAGGTGGTGGGGGGAACGTGTCACATGCAGACAGACTGAGCCTGCCCAGGGCTCAGGTGGTGAGAAGGGGAGGTCAGGGAAAGCCTCACTGAGGAGATGACGTTTGATCAAAGATCTGGAGGAGGCGAGGGAGCCGTGTGGACATCAAGAGTGTTCTAAGAGGAAGGACCAGCAAGAGCAAGGGCAGGAATGGTCTTGGTGTGTGAGAGAAGATGGGGAGGCCGGTCGGCTGGAGTGGGATGGGCAGGAGGGAGCGGGGTGGCAGGAAATGAGGTCAGCTCGTCATCAGGGCCTGGCAGGGCCGGGCTTTGCCTGGAGGGTGGCCACGGAGGGTGTGGAGCAGAGGAGGATGTGAGCTGACGTGGTCAGGCTGTGGTGTGTGGAGAGCAGACTGGAGGTGCGGGCGCAGCAAGGGACCACAGGCATTAGAGGGAGGGCTGGTGTGGTTTGGCCCAGGTTGGGGCGGGGGGCATGCGGAAGGAGCAGATTCTGGGCGGTTCTGCAGGTGGAGCCACCAGGATGGGCTGAGGGATGAGATGTGAGTGGAGAGACGGGGGGACAGGCACCTAGACACCTTGGGCCAGGCGAGTTTGTGACATCTACAGGCAGCTGGGCAGATGAGCCAGAAGGCAGGTGGACCTGCCAGGCTCGGGTCTGGGAGGGAGCTGGTCTGATTACGTGCGCTTGGTTTCCAGCCCCTGTTGATTCTTGTTGGAGGTGGAAACCCTTCTTTTGAAACAGGAGCAGAACCTTCTGGAGTTGGGCTGAGGCGAGGTGGCCGCTGGTGAGCCCTGCCTGTCCAGGCCTCTGAGATTGTCCTCAGAGCCCTCAGGGATGCTCCGAGGGCCGTGCTGAGCCCAGAGGAGGGCCTGAGCACCACCCTTCCTGGAGTTTGCCTTCCTCTGGGGGCAGGAGGGCCCTGGCATCCCGCTGCAGAGGCTGCTGGGGGCTGGTCCCCAGGAGTGACCTGGGAGTGGAGCAGCCCCTGCCTCATGCGGTGCTGGCCCAAGGGAGGAAGGGCTACCGGCACCAGAGGCTGGAGGGCCCTGGGAGCCCCGAGGCTGGCCTCTGTCCAGGGTGGGGACCCTGGGGGCCGGGAGGACCAGCGGCTCAGCCAGGTCTTGAGAGGGACATGGGACACAGAGCCAGGGGCTCTGCCCTCTTCCTGACCTGCAGCTCTTGGCCAAGGGATATTAAAGGTCCCCAGCTGGTTGCCTGGCCGAAGGGAGTGTCGCATGTCCTTTCAAGGTGACAGGCTGATGCAGGACCGAGAGGGAAAGGGAATCCCAAAGTGCTTGGAAGTTTCCCAAAGTTTGTCAGCACTAGGCAGTTCCTTCCATGTTCATCTCCGGAGGAAAAATCTCAAAATGACAGCAAGTTGGCTTAAAGGGGCCTTTCAAGGAAACCCTTTGAGGTTTTTCCTGCCTCCTGAAGATGATGAGACTGTGAGGGTCCCCGGGCGGCCTCGGCCTGCAGTGCAGGGACGGTCCTACATGGTCTTGGGGTCAGAGAGAGCCGCCCTGAGAGCCGGGCAGGAGTCACTCCCGGGGCACAAATGGGGACAGTGAGCCCGGGATGCTGAGGATCTTCCCAGACACACGCCAGGAGGCAGCGAGCACACCGGCCCGCTGGACACGACGGCCCAGAGCTGCTACACAGGGACCCGGGGACACTGCGACCAGCAGCGTGACCTCGGGGGGTCGCTTTGCCTGTCTGCACAAACAGGACAGTGGTGGTCCC
The DNA here is from genome assembly GCF_041296265.1 of Equus caballus. Classification (NCBI taxonomy): domain Eukaryota; kingdom Metazoa; phylum Chordata; class Mammalia; order Perissodactyla; family Equidae; genus Equus; species Equus caballus. The sequence continues at coordinate 3,868,941 of NC_091701.1, read as the reverse complement.
CACCACGCAGACTTATCGCGCCAGGACAGAATGAAGTCATCGACACCAAGGGCTCAGAACGGGCCTGGCCCCTCACCCGCTCTCAGTGAGTGCTCATCAGTAGCATGTCTGTTCTTGTCATCCTGCTCTGCTGTGCACTCCCGGCTAGAGGGCTGGGTCACTGCGGGGGAGCCCCGTGTCCATTCCTGTCGCTCCTCTGCTCCGGCTCCCACCGTGGCTCCCTATGGCCTGGACGTTCTTTGTCAGTGCTCTCTGTTGAAGTCCCACACACGCCATCACGTTCTCCCCTCTGTCTTCACTCCACAGCCTTTTATGGAAACAGACCCACTGTGTGCTGGCCCTGCTCCAGCACCTCCTGGCCGTGGCCGCAGCTGCTCCCCAGGCCCCACCCTCCCCGGTGAACTTCAGCCTGGAGGCTGAGGCGCTGCTGGCCTCTGAGGCTCAGCTGGGAAGGAGGGAAGAAGAAAGTGTCAAACATTTCCCTCCAAAATGTCATTTGGACAGGAAGCATGTGTCCCGTCCCTCGTCCCGGCTTCTATACGCTGTGTCCTGCACACAGCGGCACTTCTCCGTGCCTGCAGTCGTGTGGGTGGGGCCTGCGTAGCCCACCCCAGGTTCTGGAGGAGGGGAGACACGTTTTGTGCTGTCATCCAGGCAGTTGTTGCCCTCAGGCCTCCTCCCAGGAGCCTCTCCGGTTGCCTCCCTGACGCTGCGGCCTGGGTCTCTTGACCCCCGCTTTGTCCCCTCCAGGAGCCTCGCACACACCAAGCCCTGAGCAAGCGGCTCTCTGCTGAACTCTGCTGACATCCGTCCCGGGACCAGGCAGCGGGCTGAGCTGTGTGGGTGCTTCCTGTGGAAGGACAAGCACCGACTAACAGAAGTGCATGCGTCCTGGGGCTGTGTCACCTGCAGGACACTCCTCACTCTGCTGACCGCACTGCCCCCCAGGAGGAGTTTCTGGACTTGCCTTAACAGAGAGGGACAGTCAGATCTCAGGGTCCTGGCGTCTCCTGATGGCTGAAGGGCCTTGGAGACAGGCCAGTCCCTTATTTGCGCTGCACGCCCTCTCCACCAGCCCAGACTCCAGGGACAGGAGCTCTGTCATTTGGGCTCCGCCGTTCCGTCCTGAGAAACCCGCAGTTCTTCAGCGGTTGTGGTGGAGAGCCATACTCCGCCCTCCCCGGGGCCCTGACTGCCCCTGCTCCCTGCCCCTTCCCCTCCTGGCTGGCTGTCTCCCTGCACACACTCTGGTTTCCCTCCCCCTGAGACCTGACCCCTTTCATTTTTTGGGCAGGTGGGAAAATTTGCTCCAGGCTGGTCTCATTGGGGTGGCTGAGAAATGCCTCAGGGGAATGAAGGCTCCAGGATTCCGGATCTCACGGATAGGGGCGTCCCCACGGCCACCCCTGGTGCTCCCGGGAGGGGAGAGGCTGGGCAGTTCCCAGCAGGTGAGCCGCCTGATGCTGGAGCATGGACTCGCCCCGACTCAGCACCACCGAGGACTCACACCGTGCAGGATCCACGGAACCTTTGGGATGCGTGATTATCATCCTAAGCTCATCCTCCCTTTCTGAAAATCCTCTGTCCAAGAGTTCGTAACTGTCACCAAGGGCACAGCAGAAGCGTGTAAACAGGGCGGGCGGCTCCGGTGGGACCGTGTCTATGTTTCTGGAGGACGCTCGCTGCCTTCTGCCCGATCCAGGGCGCATTGACTGTTGTGCCACGAACATCTTTGACGAGGGAACATTTACGGAAGGAACCTTCTGGGCCTCTTCGCCCTGGAGCGGGTAGCCGCACTGCCCGTGTCATGACACGCGCTGGCCCCAGTGCCTACTGCCTCCATGGTGGCCGTCCCAGCTGGTGGGGCAGGTGGCTTGGTCGTGTGACATGGAGCGTCCTTCCTCGCTGGGCCTGCTGCAGAGGGCTCCCGGAGCCCCTCCTGTGGGGACACGAAGCTCTCTGGGGAAGCCTTTCAGCAAAGGCAGGAGATGCCGTCTGCACTCAGTGCACGCGAGTCTCGTCGTGACGCAAAAGGAGGGAAGAGGGCAGCCACTCACTCGGTCATCTGCCTCTTCATTCAACAACACGCACTCTGAGCAGCCCTGACGCCTTGGGTTCCAGTTCAGCGCTCTCACCGCTTCCGAGGCCCGGGTTCATTTCCCGGTCCCAGAACCACACCAGCCGTCTGTCAGGAGCCACGCTGTGGCTGTGGCTCACACAGAACTGGAAGGACTTATGAGTACAGTGTACTACCATGCACTGGGGCTTTGGGAGGAAAGGAAAAAGGAAGATTGGAGAGACGTTAGCCCAGGGAGAATCTTTGGGGCTGTGGGGGACTTGAAGTGGCCGCCCCAAGATACGTCTCTTTGGCATGAGGGTTATTTTGGGCTGGCTCCTTTCAGACCCTGCAGACGTTGGAGAAGCTCTGAACACGAGAACTCACCCTTCGTAAGAGGCACTGATGTTTGTGAGGGCGATCCCCATCTGCAGAGGGTCTTCCTCTGTACCAGGAAGAGGGGGACGACCTTCTCTCTCTAGAAACTCCTGTCAGTGTGGAGGGCAAGCACTCACATCTGCATGACAGCCTTTCTCTTGTTCACTTGCCTTTCTGCTGACCTCCCATAGCCGCCTCCCCACGCCAAAGCCTCCTTTGTAGCTGACACTGGCATTCAAGGTGAGAGCTTCCGCCATTTTGGCGAGTGGCTCAGTTTTCCTGGGTCTCTGCCATGTGCGCTTGTTACAAAGCTTTGTCTGGTTTCCTCCTGTTATTTTGTCCCATGAGAATTTAGTACGTTGTCCAGTCAGAAGGACCCAGAGTGGGTAGAGGAAACGTCTTCCTCTCCTACACCTGCAAAAAGAAAAAGACGAGTTCCCCACTGTCTCGTGTCAAGCCCAGACACGGAGATGTGCTTATCGTTCACTTACACCTGTCTTATTCCAAAATGCCCTGTTCCTGTTCCTTCTCTGGTGTTTTCTGTTCCCGTTATGCACAGAGGTAGCTCGAGCCCAGAGTGGGTAGGATTTGCCTGACGTCACACAGCAGGGAGGGGAAGTGGGTGCAGAACTCCTTTCCCAAGCCAGGTGTGTGTGTCTGCACCCGGCCCCGGCCCTGGAGTGTGGACCTGCCCAGCCCAGGCCTCCCGGGACACGTGCAGCGACGGGTCAGTTGACTCGGGGAGGCAGGAGGCAGCATCGTCCTTGGAGGCCTTGGGATGTGCTTGGGAGGCGTCTGCTGTCGTCTGGAATCGTGCGGCCCACTCTGAGCTCAGACAACAAACGCCTGTGTCCTTCCTGGTTCCCTACCGCCTTCCACTGGTGCTCATCCTGGGGGCCTCACCTCCTGCCCTGCCACACTCCCCACTCCTCCCTACTGCCTCCCAGGGTCCAGGCCTGTGGGACCCCTGCCCTCCCCCGGCACCCCCCTCCCTGTCCCTTCACACGTCCTGTCGCCTTAGCCTGGTCCAGCCTTCCCACTGGAGGAATGCAGAATTCACTGAACAAGTGTTTATTCTGAGTCTCCTGGGCACCTGATTCCCCACTGGGCTTCGGGAGTACAGTGGCACAGGCTGAAGTTCATGAAGGGTTCATGAAGGAGGAGCACACGCTATGCAGGCCAAGGAAGAGGTGAGAATCAGGGAGGACCCGCCTGTGCAAAGGCCCTGAGGTGGCCAGGTGAAGCAGGGAAGATGTCCGTGTGAGTTCAGGATGGGGATAGTGGTCATCCTGCCCATTAACCTAGGACCAAACCCTGTCCTTTTCCACCCCAACCTACTTCCCGGGCTGACTTCGTAGTCAGAGGGCTGAAGTCTGAATCCGGGTCTGTCACTGCTTGTAGCTGTGTGACCTGGGCCAGTGGCTTCCCCTCGTGAAGCCTCAGTTCTCTCCTCTGTGCAAATAACAGGGCCACCTCGCTAGGCGTTGGAAAAGTCTAGACGAACATGGGTAATGCATGTGACACGCTCCCACGCTCAGTGCTCCATGTGCGCTGCCATTTTCTATTGTTACGACTGTTACGACTCCTTTTGTTGGAAGCTGATAAGACTTGTGGAGGCAGTGTAGGCTGGTGGGCAAAGTCACAGGCTTTGCCGTTAAACTTGGGAGTCAAGGAAGTGCTAGCTCCTCCACTTGCCTGCTGTGTGACCTTGGCCAAGTCACTTAACTTCTCTGGGCTGCATTCTCCTGATGCACAAAATGGGGAGCATAATTCTAAGAGAGCCTTCTTGTACGTGCGTGATGTGTTGGCATGAGGACAGACTGGATACGTGGAACCACCTGCCTTGGTGGCTCCAGGAGAGTGGAAATGGACAGGGGTGGAGAAGGAGAGAGCGGCCTGTGGGGGGAGACGGTGACCTTGCTCTTCGCACCTCGCTATCCCGTTTGATTTGCTCCAACGAGCGTGGATTCCGTTGCAATAAAAGCAAAGAAGCCGCAGAAAGTGGAAAAGACAAATTTTATAGAAGTACCACCGTCCTCCTTGGACGGAGTGAGGATCGAAAGCGTGAATGCTTGGAAAGCCAGTAGACGGGGCCGGGTCTGTGCTAAGTGCGCACGAGAGAGCGTCACACAGCGAGGGCTAAGGGGCGACTATTCGGCTTCATAACTGACTCGGCTTGAACTGAAAGCCTGACTCACTGCCTGTCAACCCGAGACGTGCGTCTACTTGACCAGTGAGTCCGGACTGCGCTCTCTTCACACGAGGATGCAGCCGGCCCCTCCCGCGCCCTCTGGGGGACGCCTGGTCCTCTCAGCAGGGTCCTGGTGGCCTGCTGCTGCGCCTCTGAAGGCCTCTGTGACGTTCTGATGGCAACGTATCCTGGTGTGTTTGACGTGTGCTGCTTGTTCCGAAAGGAGACGAGACCGTTCTGACAGCCATGCTTCTCCGAACGCCTCACCCTCACTCTGGCTCCTGATAAACTCACCCCAGTTTTCACTGATAGGCTGGTTATGGATTATTTGCGCAGACCTTTCTGAGTCAATGCCAGTCGTGATCATGCTATAATAATGGTAATTATCATTATAGCATTATCACCATCACCATCACTTTGAAGCAGCTCTGCAAAACCCTTCACGTCTGTCCCGTCCTCCGAGAGAAACGGGGTCCTCTCAGCCTGAGCGACAGGGCTGCCTGGAGGCCCAGGGAGGCAGGGTCACCTGTCCCAGGGAGGAAGGTGCGAAGCCCCCAGGGGGCTCTGGGCAGGGGCCAGTCCCCACACCCCCACCGCGCCCACGCAGCCCCCGTGCTCTAATTCAGAGCTGCCAGCGCTGGGCTCCTCTGCCCTGGGGTGGTTAGGGCAGGTGCATCCCTTTAGGCTGCTGACTGGGAGGCCCATGAAAGTGTAGGAAGGCCCGAGGGGTAGGGAGAGGACGTCTGGGTGGAAACTGAGTCAGGGCCAAGCAACAGAGCCTGCAGCTGTGACTTCCAGCCCGCCTCAGCCCTGACAGGTTCGAGGGCGGGACAGGGCTCCTCGGGAGGCGCGCAGGTGGGGGTGGGCTCCTGGGCCACCAGGCGGCAGGCTGAGGGTCTCCCGGAGCCGCTCCCTCTCTGCGGGCTGGGCCCCTCACTGGCCCGGGCAGAAGCAGGAGGATTTGGTTTCGTTTGGAAGATGAAGAACCCTTGAAAAACAGCCTGTGAGCGTCGAACAGAATGGGTCTCTGTCGATGTCGTTGGCATAACAAGGCTCTGAATCATCAGTCATAGGAAGAATCTGCCAGTGAGGAGGAGCAGAGGCCCGGGAGCCCCTGTGTGCAGTCCGTGGCCGCGCCCTTGGGGTTAGGCTCGGGAAGGCGAGGGAGAAGCAAGCGGGAAGCGGCCTTGGCCTCTGCCTCGGGTGTCGTTGGGAGTAGGGGCTGATCCACGCCTTGTGGGGCCTAAAGCTTAGGACTTACCCAGGCCTTCGGGCGGAGCTTTCTCAGTAAAGGAACCCGGAACTAGGTGAGGGCCCCAGACGGGGCCGTGCACTGAGGAGCCCTGTGGTTTCAGCTTCCGAACCTGCCTCTGGTGGGGCCTGGGTTTTCCTAAGCAAACCTCATCCATGTGTCTGCCCTTGACCGACAGGCTGTGTGACCTTGACCCGACCCCTCTCCTCCCATGGAGCCCAGGAGACGGTGCCTTGGAAGGCCCTGAACATGCATAAAGATAACAAGGCTGAGCATTTCTTCCTCGGGAGAGATGAAGGCTCGAGGCTGTTTAGAGATCCACGGGGCCGCTGCCCCATATGAAATGCTGCTCTGACTCAGGCGCCCGTCACGCTTCTTAACGGCTGCCTAACGTGCCTCATTTTCACTGTCGTTTCAAAGCTGATTGTGCGTCACGCAGGGATCCCGGCAACGTGGTAACCCCCCTCTTCCACTGGACCGGCGCTCCCCCTGTTGGCTGCAAGCCCCTCATGACCTGCGCTGGTCTGGCCTGAGCCGTGCGTGTGCCCACACGCGTGTGTGCGTGCACACCCTTGGGGCTTCTCTCCCTGGAGTCCTCTCCCCTCCTCAGTCTGTGCTGACACACCATCACACACGAGCATCAGCGCCTGAGCTAGCACTGAGCTTCGACGGCTTTAGTCCCCGCCCCACGGCGCCCCATCCCCATGCAAGTCAGGGCAGCGCCAGGCCTGGCCTGACCCGGGGCTCAGATTGTGTCATCAGGAGCTCCCTTAGCTCTGCTTTCCGTGTTGGCCTCACCCTTCTGTCAGGTGCCTGCGTGAGGTGCCCTGGCAGCGCCTCAGAGGGAGAGGGCTTCTCATTCATAGGAGTCCATTGCAAGTCCCAGCACGGGATGGCTGGGCCCAGGTCGCATGTCCATCCTCAGCCTGGTGACTGGATCAAAGGGTATGAAACGCACTGACTGGCCGGATCTAGGTCCTATGTTTCTCTTTGATGCCTGTGTATAGACGGTTAACTTCCCCCAAACCACATGGACTAGGAAAGGCTGGAGGGGGTCTTCTGAGGAAAAAGAGGCACTGTTGGCATAAGATGGGGAGGTAGAGGGTGGGAGCAGGCAGGACAAATAGCCACAGACGTGGACTTCCCCACGCAGGGCAGTGGAGCACCTTGGCATCTCCACTGGGGATAAGCTCACCCCACAAGTGGTGGGAAACCAGCTCAAAACCCCCGAGAACCGCATATGACATCAGGGGTAGGGAGCCTGGAACTGAGAGCCACGTGGAGACAGGGCCCGAGGCAGGCAGAGTGGAGACAAGCCCAGGGTTTCCTGCTGGCCTGGGAGGCAGAGGGCCGGGTGGAGACACAGGTGCCCAGGGGCCGTGTCAGTAGGGAGCCCGGACAGGGATGGCAAGGAGCAGGCAAGGATGCGTCAGGAGGGAGGCCTCTGGAGGAGTTCTCCCAGCAGCTGGTTAGAAATGAGCTTCTCGAGCTCCTCTCCACACCACCTGCATCAAAATCTGAATATGAATCAGATCCCACACGACCCACGTGCACCACTAGTCTGAAGGACCCATCTCTGAGCCCTGACAGTCAGGAACGATGGGACTTAAGTGACGAGGCACGTCAACATCATACCGAAGAAGGAGCAGAGCGCCGCCACCGCCAAGAGACTTCTCTGCGAAACCGAGGGTCTGGCGAGATTGCATCACCCCCATATCTTGATGGTGCAGGTCATCGAAAGTGAGGAGACACTATTCATCATCAGTGAATATGTGCGCGGAGGCAACCTGCTGGACCACCTGATGGAGCACGGCGCCCTGACGGAGGAGGAGGCGCGAGGCTGGTTCCGGCAGCTCGTCTCTGCTCTCCAGTACCGCCACCGCCGGGGCGTCATACACCGGGACCTGAAGCCAGAGAACGTGCTCCTGGACCCGGCGGGGAGCGCGAAGCTGGCCGACTTCGGCTTCTGCAGCCTGGAGCCCGGTGGGCCGCTGAGCACGTTCTGTGGCACCCCCGGCTACATGGAGCCGGAGCTCATGCGGCGGCAGCCCTACGACGGCCCCCTGGCCGACGTCTGGAGCCTCGGCGTGCTGCTAAACGCCATGCTTGCCGGGTCCCTGCCGTTCTCAGGTGAAGAATTCCACGCCATGCAGCGCAGCATGCTCCTGGGGGCTTACTCGCCGCCCAGGCTGGTGTCGCGCCAGTGCGCCCGGCTGCTCAGAGGCCTGCTGACCCTCGACCCAGAGAAGAGAAAGACCTTGGAGGAGGTGATGGGGGACCCGCGGATCAACTGTGGCCCGCCGAGGCTGAGGCCTTACAGGGAGCCGCCTGCTGACACGAGGGCCGCCTGGGGGACCTACGAGATGCCGAAGGCCCAGCAGCCATGGGGGGGTGGCCACGCCAGCCCCCCGAGCGCCCTCCCCTCCAACAAGGCCCGCAGCTGCTGTGCTTCGCCACACTGCAAGGCGTGGCGGAGGGCCTCGGAGCCCCGCGGCCAGCGCGCTGGCAGTGAGCCCGTTCTGCCTACCTGGGACCAGCAGGCTGGCCGTCAGCGGCCCAACGAGAAGCCACAGTCAGGGCCGAAGGTCGCAGAGCCTGGCGGTGCTCTGCCCAGCCTGGACACGGGCCTCGCCGCCCCCAGCCCGGCCCCCCCATGGGACCCCGGGGCCGTCCCCTCCTCCCACAGTGCCTGAACCACACGTGGAGCTCAGGAGGGAAGCTGCCGAGGAGACTCCCGGCAGGCGGGGCAGCCCCACGGGGTGACCCTGGCCTCGCCCTCTGGCCGCAGCCAGGGCCGAGGGGGCGCTGCTGGGAGGCTGCTCAAGGCACTCCGAGGTCTGTGCCGCTGCCTGACAATCAGGATCAGGTCTCGCAAGAGGAACAGTGTGTGGCCCCAGTGAGGTCCCAGCAGGTCCGGTCCCAGTGCAAAGGTCGAGCTGCCCCCGGCATTGTCCGCTCACAGGGAGCAAGTCGCAGAATCCGGAGCCGGCCCCGGGCGTGGGGCTTCGGCCAGAGGGAGAGGCCTTCTGCTGTGAGTGGGGCCCGTGCAAGAAGGACACGCGTGTGTGCAAAGATGCGGGTCAGAGGACTCGCTCCAGCAACCGGGGAGCTGTGCCAACCGCGGCGGCGCTCTCTGCAGAGATTCAACTCGGAAGGGCTTGGCCCCTCTGGGAGCCTCCAAAGCATCGCGGCCAAACACTCGGGGAACCTAGAGGACGGCCTGGAGGCACCTGGGGGACACGAGGAGAGGCCACCCTCGCTGCAGCTCTGCCCCTTGGCCCCACCGGGGTGGAACCTCAGAGCCTGGACTGCTTTTCCCGGAGCACAGCTTCCCTCCCCGTCCTCTCCGTCTCTTCTTCCACGTTGAGGGGCTGACGGTCGGGTCTCGGAAAGTCCTCGGTTTTCCAAGTCTTGTAATAAACTTGCTGCTGCAGAAAGCTGTGTCGCAGATGCTCCGTTTTTGCACCCTCCTTACGCAGAGCGGGGGCTGGGCGGGCTCCAGCTTGAGACGCGTGTAGGGATGTAGCCCGAGGAGGTGATCGGAACAACTAGGTGGAGAAGTGACTCAGAATTCTTGGGGTAACGCTCCTAGCAACTAATGCGGGTCTGAAGGGACAAGGCTGGGAGCCACAGTGGAGGGCAGAAAGGCAGCGACCGTGGCTAACACTAGCTGACGTTTCCAGAAGCAGCACGGGAAACTTCGAGCCTGTGGCTTTTATGACTACAAGCGAGAGGTCCCGATAGGGTAACCGAGTCCGTGAGCCACCCTTGGGGGGTCGGGGTGGCAGGGTGTGGGCCCCCGAGCGGACTCAGGTCACTTCCACGTGCAGATGGGTCTTCCGACTGTATCGCAGGACTTGGCCCTTGGCACTGGGACGATTTCTCCTTTTGATGACGGTGATGCGGAGCAGGCCCCTAAGAGCGCTGACGAGGTGTGGGCTGTTCGGACAGCTGCAGGTTCCAGGGGAGGTGACAGGAAGCCAGACATCCTGGGGCTCCAGAGGGAGGGTCAACCATCAGGGAGCTTCCGCAGGGGCTCCTCAGAAGCCTGAGGATGGCCAGGAGGCCGCTGGCTGCTGCTCGCGAGGCCGGTGGCACTGTGTGCAGTCTTTCCACGTGCTCACGAGACGGCTCGGGACGGTCCCAGCACGAGAGTGGGCAGAGATTTCCCTGCGCCCACGGAGTGCAGGGCCAGGGCCAGGAAGAGGAGGGCTGCGGACATGCTGGAAGGCTTGTTGCTCCCCGTTCGGGTCCCCCGCTGTGGTTTTCTTTACGCCAAACAGCCCAGCGTGTGGTCCTCCGGCATTGCTCTCCTGGCATCTGTCCAAGGACCCCTTCCCTTCAGGGCCAGTCCCACTGCCTCGGTGGGCTTTCGGGACCCTCTGTGACCTGTCCCCGGCAGCCCTTTGCACTCCCACCTCCTCCCTGGGCTTTACTCACACTGACTGGTTCGGTTTTCCACAAATCCTCTGCCCGTGAGGCTCCCCCTCGGTGAAGCCCACATGCTGGGCGCTTGGCCAGACTCACGGGCTCCCCGAGGGGAATGAGGCGTGGATCCCGCTGGAAGAGCACAGCCCAGCTGGGAAGAGAAGGCGGGGACCCAACAGGAGGACAGTCCCCTGTGGCGGGGACAGAGGCAGGACGTGCCCAGCTCAGCACACGCTCACCCCCTGCTGGCAGTCTAAAGGGAGGTGGCACCTAGTGGGGAGGGCTGCAGGCTCTGACCGCAGCAATCGGAGGAGGCGTCCCAGACAGAAGGAGGCTGCGGTGGTGGGCACGTACAAGACAGAGGCAGGCGCGAGGCTTGGGGGGACGTGGACCAGCACCCCTTGTTTCTGGAACCACTTCCGCCGGTGCATTGTGCTCTGTGTCTCCGAACTTCGATATCCCCAGCTCAGGCCTGGAGAGCAGTCAGCTGCGATGACGGAACGCTCTGCTGATGAGGCTTTCTCCGTCTCTTCTGTGAGCTTGGGCGCTGGCTGGCTGGCCGGCGGCTGCCTCTGAGCTGCCTCGTTAGGCTAAGCTCAGTTCCACAGCAAGGGCCCTGGGTCAGTTTCTAAGGAGCAGGGGAGCAGGAGCAGGGAGCGACGTGCTCGGCCTCCGCTGGAGAAGATGCTTCTGGCTTCAGGTGCACAGTGGGCTCTGCGGGGAGAGACCGTGAGTCGGTGTGGGGCCCCACCAGGGATTTGCCAGCGCAGCTAATGAACGCCCCCGCTGGCCCGGCATCTTCAGCTGACTCCTGAATTATGAATTACTTAATGCAACTGGTCTGATGGGTCATTTTTCACAAAACAGCAACTCAGGGTGGGGAGTGGTGGGGTGGTGGGAGAAAACATTACCAGGGGTGTGGCAGACAGGTCCGGGTGGCTCCCAATGGCATCGTCCACCTCCCAGAGCAACTGAACCCCTGACTCCTGGCTGGGCATGTGGCCACCCAGGACATAGAGTTCCCAGCCGCCTCTGCAGCGGGCTGGGCATGGAACCCAGCGCTCCCTCAGGACGGGAAGGGAAGTGACTTGTGCGGCTTCCAGATATTTCCCAGGAGAGAGAAGCAGGCTCTTCTATCTGCATCTCCCTCTGTCCTGTTGCCGGGAGCACGAGCTCTGAGGCTGGAGCTCTGTCCTGACCACACGGACGAGGGCGGCTCCTCTGGGATGACAGGGCAACGGGGACAAGAGCCTCCCGGGCAGCCCTGCCAGACCAGCGCCAACCGTGTGCCTCCAGACTGAGCGCGGGAGAGGGGCCAGCTCTGAGCGTCACTCTGCCGTGGGCCTTTGTTCCAGCAGCTGGACCCTGTCCTGACCAGGATGGCCATCTTGGAGGCAACTTTCTGGGGGCTCCCTTGGGTCAGGCCGCTCCCCGGGCCACAGCTGCCTGCAGTGCTCAGCCCACCTTTCTGTGGGGTGACAGCCAAGCTCAGCTCCAACCCACTCCACTCTTGGGGCGCTGCCCTGGAAATCGAATGCGTGAAGGTCGATGCCCCCAGGAAACAAATCTGGCGCTGGTGTCCCCCAGGGCGTCCCCTTGTTCTGTCCTCCCACACTGCGCACCCCCACTCTCTCCCAAAGACACCCCTTGTTCTGAAACAGGCCGGGCTGAAACTGTCTCTCCCTGCTGATGTCCGCAGATTCTCGTCACCTGACTCAAGGAGCAGCTCTCTCACTGGATTATTGCTGGAAAGTTGAGTTAGGAACTGAGGGCTGTCTGCTAAAGTGACAAGATTAAAAGCTGAATCCGAAAAACCCACCAAACTCCAGGCTCAGTGGGCGGGCAGAGCCTGGGACTCGGTCAAGCCCTGGCCCCGAGCCCGCCGCCTGGGGAGACAGACGTTCGGGACTTCCCGGGGCTCTGGTCTTGTCAGTGGAATGCCTGATGTGCCCTCCACTCTTCTGGAGCCTCCCGTTTGATGGGGAAAGGAACTCCAGTGTGTATTCCAGGTTCACCTTGTCGAAGATGCTGTGACAGGGCGCACACATCCTTTGCTCTTCCTCTGTTCAGGCTAAGCGTCTGCAAAGGGTCTGGGAGGGCAGGTTTCACAGAGAAAGTGACAAGGGAACATGTGCGGTTCAGTAAGGCCAGCGGACCCAGAGACGATGCCATTGAGAAGATAGTTGATTACTTGCAGTTCTCCGAGGCGGAGCTCGCAGGGCCACGCAGGGCCACCCGGGAAGCCCCGGGGGTCAGGAGGCGAGACAGCAGGGCACCGCGGGCAGGAGTCTGTCCTGTGGGTTCTGCGGGGAGGAACAGCGAGGCAGGGTGAGCAGGCTCAGACGGGCTGGTCTGAATAACTCACAGGCTCCGGGGCAGGGGGCTGTCCCGCCTGTCCGGTGCCTGCCCTGGGGGACAAGGGCAGGGGGCCCGTGGCCCTGAGTGTGAGAGTCCAAGAGAGGAGGTGCTTGGGGTGTGGATGGCCCCTGGATGGGTCGGTTTGTATTTGGAATGTGGGCCCACGAAGGAGGGCTCTTCCTGGGGTGGGGGTGCGACAAGGGAGGCAGGAGGCTGAGCCGAAGGGACTTGGGACAAGGCGTGTCCCCTATGCGCACGCGGGCCAGAGGTTAAAGCCTCAGGTTTCCAGAAGCTACAAACATGGCCCAGACAAGGCTCAGCTCCGACGTCACCTCCTCAGAGGAGCCTTCCCAGCCTCCTGAGTCCACAGTGACGGCCTCCTGCCCCGCTCTCCCTCGCGTTGGCCCTTTCATTCCCCTCACTGTGTTCAGAGCCAGGCCCCCCGCTCAGCACCCACTCAGTGGGAGACGGGCAGGAGGTCAGGGTGCCCCTTCATTCAGAAGCTTTATTCTTTTCCTTTTGTGTTGTGAGGAAGATTGGCCCTGAGCTAACATCCGTGCCAATTTTCCGCTATTTTCTGGGCAGGACACCTGCCACAGCATGGGCTGATGAGCGATGTGAGTGTCTGCACCTGGGGTCCAAACCTGCAAACCTGGGGCCGCTGAAGAGGAGTGCAGGAGCTTAACCAGTATGCCGCCGACCCGGCCCCAGGATTCTTTTGATAGCCTGTGACAGAAACCCAAGGGGCTTGAACTAGCAAACGAACAAAGCAGGAGAGAACGATTTCTGTAACTAGGCCGTCTAAAGGCAGAGAGTTTCAGGTGAGGCTGTACCTGGGTGCTCGACGCCATCAGCAGGGATCGGCCCTCCCAGCCTCTTGGCTTGGCTGCCTGCCCTGTGTGCTGCTGTCCTGCTCAGGGGGAGCTCTCCACCGCCACTCCCGGGCTGGCCTCAGCACCCATCAGCAGCCCAACAGAAAAAGAACTTCTCTTCCCCAGGATTCCAGCCCTAACTGCTCCCCGTTTCCCAGGTGGGAGATGGGGTGCCTGGCCGGGCCAAGGTGGGACCGGCTCTGAGTTCACATCACCCCCGCCGTCGGTTCCCCTTTAGAGAACCCAGCAGAGATGGGCTAAAACTCAAGGCCCACATCCCCAGGGCCCTGGGTCCTTAGTGACACTCATAGGTAAAGGCTTGTTTCTGTGACCTCTGACCGCTTCAGCTATAGAGCCAAATGGAATTAGCAAATTGTTCAAGTCCAGATGGGCTCCCGCTGGGCTCCCACTAAAGTCATGCTGATCCCAAAACCTTGAAGTCCTTTTACAGAGGAACTAGCGTCCAGACCATATCCAGAAACCGAGGCTGCCCAGGCCCAGCTCCTCGGCTCCCTGACGTCAGAGTGCACCTTCCCCCGTGGAGACAAACAGCCGAGGACGCTCATCTGAGAAACCCTCTGTCTCCTCGGCTGGAAGCAGCCCCAGACGCAGGCCCATGGGAAAACACTGATCAGGAAGGCCACGGCACCCTCCCCTACCTAAAGCCCCAAATCAAAAGCCCCACCCGTTTCTTAACGAGGAGCTAGCAAGTTGGTGGGCCCTGGCTCTTGCTTTGCTGCCCCTGCCTGGTGAAGGAAAGCTTTCCCAAAGGGGAAGTTTCCCAAAGTTTGTTAGCACTAGGCAGTTCCTTCCATGTTCATCTCAGGAGGAAAAATCTCAAAATGCCAGCAAGTTGGCTTCAAGGGGCCTTTCCAGGAAACCCTTCGAGGTTTTTCCTGCCTCCTGAAGATGATGAGACTTTAGGGTCCCCAGGGCGGCCTTGGCCTGCAGTGCTGGGATGGTCCTACATGGTCTTGGGTTCAGAGAGAGCCTCCCTGAGAGCCGGGCAGGGGTCAGTCCCGGGGCCCAGATGGGGACACTGAGCCCAGGATGTTGAGGCCTCTGGAGGAGTTCTCCCAGCAGCTGGTTAGAAATGAGCTTCTCAAGCTCCGCTCCACACCTCCTGCATCAAAATCTGAATATGAATCAGACCCCACATGACCCACGTGCACCACTAGTCTAAAGGACCCATCTCTGAGCCCTCACAGTCAGGAACGATGGGACTTCCGTTAGATCTTGGGTTCAGACTTTCTGGAATGCAGGATGGCAGTGTGTATGAAGGAGGCTTAACAATATTCATGTTCTTCGATCCAGTATTTCCACTCCTGAGACTGTTGCTTAACGAGATCATCAGAGGCAGGGACAAAGGATGCTGCGCACAGAGACGTTCACTGCAGTGTTACTTCTACTCAGAAACTGCGGCATGTTCACAGACAGTAAAGGGTGAAGTCAAGTACGGCACGGTATACATCGACTGTTACGTGACGATTTAAAATGCCTTTTTAAAAGAACTTGCAGGGAATGGCGGGGAGTATAGTCATAAACAAGACAGACACCCTGCCTGCCCCTGGGAGCTGACATTCTCCTGGGGAAGACAGACAATGAGCGAGTGGACAGATGAGATGGTCTCAGATGGTGACAAGGACGCAGAGGGAAGAGTGGGATAATGTGGTAGAGGATCAAGGGGAGTTGGGGAGGGCTATTGAGGTGGGGGACACGGGGAGAGCCTGTCCTAGGAGCTGGCATTCAAAGTGAGATCCAACGGATGAGGGAGCCAGTGAAACGAGCAGCCCGGAGAAGACCTTCCGGGCAGGAGGAACAGGACTGACAAGATGCTGGAGCTGGGGAGCTTGGCGGTGTGAGGGATGCGATGGAGGATGTGAGACTGGAGCAGGAGAAGCCGGGAGAAGCTGGAAGCTGAGGAAGCTGGAGAAGCGAGCAGGGCCAGACCCCTCGGGTCTCGTAGGCTGTGGGTGGACTTTGGGTTTGTTCTGAGGGCTGGAGATGGGGTACATGCCACCATGAAACAAACACGGTAAAGCTCTAGTAGCTGACCCTGAGGAAATGGAGCTCTGCAGATTGCCCGACAGCAAATTCTACGCAGACATCTTAAAGAAGCTCAGTGAGGCATGAGAGAATACAGACAGACAACTAAACACACACCTTCTGAGCTAAAGAGTACAACGACTGCACTAAAAAATTCAGTGGAGGGCTTCAGCATCAGACTTGAACAAGCAGAAGAAAGAATCAAGGAACTCAAGGACAGGTTATTTGAAGTTATCTAGTCAGAGGAGCAAAAAGAAAAAGGAAGGGAAAGAATGAAGAAAGACCGTAAGACTTGCGGGACATCCTAAAGGAAACCAATATAAGAGAATGGGTGTTTCAGAAGGAGAAGAGAAAGTGAAAGGAGCAGAAAGTGTACTTCAAGACATAATAGCTGAAAACTTTACAAATCTGGGGAGAGAAATGGACATTCAGGTTCATGAAGCCCAAAAGACCCCAAATAAGTTAAACACAAACAGGGTCCACACCGAGACACGTTCCTTAAATTGTCCAAAGTCAAAGACAAACAAAGCCTTTTGAAAACAGCAAGAGAAGAGTGACTCATCACATCCAAGGGACCCCAGGAGATGATCAGCATAGTTTTCGAGAGAAACCTGGAAAGTCAGGAGAGAGTAAGATGATATGTTTAAGGTGCTAAAGGAAAAAATACCCACCAACCGAGGATGCGGTCCTTGGCAACACTGTCCTTTACAAACGAAGGAGAGAGAAAGGCTTTCCCAGAAAAGCAAAAACTGAGGGGCTTTGTTACCCCTAGACCTGCCTAAGAGAAGTACTTCCAGTTGAAAGGAAAGAAGACTACACACAACACAAAAGCTTATGAAAGTATAAATCTTATTGGTAAAGGTAATATATAGACAAGTACGAAACCAAGTAATACTGTAATGGTGGCGCATGAAATGCTTTTAACCCTGGTCTAAAAGTTAAAAGACAAAAATATTAAGAATAACTATAACTACAAAGATCTGGTAATGGAAACACCATAGAAAAGATGTGAATTGTGACATCAATAACATGCAATGTGTGCCCACGACCAGGTGTCTTCACAAGGGAATTCTACCAAACATTTATAGAGGAACTGACACCAATCCTTCTTAAACTCTTCAAAAACGTTGAAGAAGGAAGACCGTGAGCTCCTTTGTGAGGCCAGCCTTGCCGTGACACCAAGGCCACACAAAAAGTTAAAAGTAGAGCTACCAAAGGATCCAGCAATCCCACTGTGGGTACGCACCCAATGGAATTGAAATCAGGATCTCAAAGAGACGTCTACACTCCCATGTTCACGGCAGCGTTATCACGAGAGCCAAGGCATGGAAGCAAGCTGAATGTGTATCAAGTGATGAGTGGATGAAGAGAATGGGGCTTACACACACAATGGAATGTTATTCGGCCTTGAAAAAGAGGGGAAGCCTGACATTCGTCACAACTTGGGTGAATCTGGGGGACGTTATGCTCGATGAAACAAGTCAGACGTGGAAGGGCAGATACCAGAAAACCACTTCCACGAAGAATCAAATAGTCAAACGCACAAAGAAGAGAGCAGACGGTGGGTGCCAGAGGCTGAGGAAAGGGCAAGCGGAGAGGTCTCAGTCGAAGGGCACGGAGCCTCCGCGTCTCAAGGTGAGTGCGTTCCAGAGCCCTACCGTGCAGCACTGTGCCTCTGGGTCATAGTGCTGGGCTGTGTACTTACGACTCTGCTCAGAGGGCCCGTCTCATGTTAGGTATTCTTATCACACACACACTCACAAAACAATGACTAACAAGGTGGAGGGAACTTTTGGAGGTGATGGATGTGTCTATGGCACAGATGGTGGTGCTGGTTTCACCGATGTATGCTCGTCTCCAAAGTCATCACATTGTATGTGTTAAATATATACAGCTTCTGTTTGTCAATTACACCTCAAGAATGTGGTTTAAAAAACAGTAAGAGTGGGTGGAGAGGAAACTGCCTTGGTCTAGAAGCTGCTGCAGGCCTCGTGGACGAGGCGATTGGGCCACTTTGACAATCCGTGTCAAGTGAGCAAAGCTCACACAGAGTGCTAGAAACCGTCATTTTGACTGTATAAAAAAATGGACAGAACCCAAAGTCCGGGAGGAAACATGCACAATTATCACAGTGATGACCTCCGGGCGGTGGGATTACGTACGATTTTCACTTGTTTTTCTTAAGCGTTCCTGTATTTTTTTCACACAAGACAAACAATAGAGGTGATTTCAAAATCTGAACGTGGGCCAGTCTCACTGATTAGTTGCAGACGACAGAACACTCTTTCTGGTTTGAGCTGAGGAGAATCTGTCCATGGGTGCTAGGACTGAGAAGCCAGGACCAGCAGGGGACCAAGCTTGGATGCCCCATGGCCAGGGACAACACTAACAATGACCTGGACAATCACTCTCCCCGCCATGTTGCCATGGAAACCCCACCGCCTGTGATACTCAGGCCCAGACCCTGGAGCGTGCTGCTGTGGGACAACCAGACCCCCTGTTCCCTGCCCACCAGGAGCCCCATCCTCCACCACCTTGGGTGGCTCACTTCCACCTTTTAAATCTCGGGCAGGCATCTGTCCAGAGGAGCTGAGGCCACTGGCAGATCCCTGGCTGCAAGGGAGTCACGGAGATGTCGATGGCAGTTTTTCCAGAGACTCCCATGCGGCCAAGCACAGAAGGAGGGGCTGGCACACTGGTGGAATGAGTCAGCCTGCAGGGTCCACCAGAGGTGTGAAATAAGAGTGACAGAAATGATCACTTGCACCCTTGACCTTCTCGAGGCCACGGGAAGGCTCAGCTATCCACTGTGTTACAAGGAGGAGAGCGAGTGGCTCTCTCTTGGTCCCGGGAGCACTGGCTCTCAGAGCGCCTCACCCTAGCTTCCACAGTGCATACTGTCCTGGCTTCCAGCTGCCAGCTCTGTCTGGCTGGGACTTTCCTTACCGCTGGAGACTCCTTGGCCCCCTGGGTGACAGGCTCAAATGTGGAAATCTGCTGTCCCCCAGGAGCACCTTCAGCCGGTACCCCAGCTGCCTCACCCCTTGAGTGGGAGAGCCCTGAGCGGCCTGCTCTGCCCCGGCTGCCAGGGCTCCCTGGTGGGCCGAGCTCCTGTTGCCCACGGTGGTGGGTGTCCAGAGTGGGGCCCCACAGTGCTGGGCAGCCCATAGGAGCCATTATTAGCCCCCGCCTCTTCCCTCTCTCACTTCCCAACCCCCCTGCCTCCACCACCCAGATAAACTCCTGCTCCAGAGTCCTCCTCTCCAGGTCTGCTTCTGGCGCCGCACAAGCTGAGGCCTCCGTGGCCTAAGCATGCGCACGTGGAAAGCCTCGTCCCGGCTCTGGGTGTCCTGCTGGGACAGTCCCTGGGCCGTGAGTCAACAGGTGTGAGGCTGCTTCTGTGACCTCACACCTGCTCACTCCAGTTTGGAAGGTTGTCCCGTTCCTGGTTCTCATCCTTGTGGGCAGGAACCCAGAGGGCTCCAGGACGCTCTCAGCTGCCCGATGCGCCCCCCAAGCTGAGGCCAGGACCACGTGTGCACACAGGTGTCATCCACCCCAGGGTTCCACCCGGCCGTCTCTGCCTCTTCTCCCCATGTCATTCAGTGCTCCATCGGCCCTGCGACTGGTGATGAATCTCCATGGGATTCAAGGGCATCCTCTGAATGTGCCACCCTTGGCATAAACGGGACTCTGCCGTGGGTCGCTGTTAGTGTGTGAGGTTGGGGCCAGCTTTGTCCTGGGTTCACAGAGCCAACTGTCCCCTGGAGCCTGCTCTGCTGGGCGCACGAGGATGCTGGCTCTGGCGCATGGGGATGCATCCTCTACTACAGATGTCAGCTGCCCTCCTTCACTGCAGGTCTGCCCCTGAGCAGTGGCTTGCCGCCTAGCCGCAGGGAGCTCACATTCTCATGTGATACCTTCAGACAGGGTGAGAGAGGCAGCTTGATTGATCAGCTGCTCTGTGCCAGGGGTGTGTCTTGTTTCCTTACAGCATCCTGTGGGCTAACTGTTACTATCATCCCCAGTGCACAGATGTGGAAACCGAGGCTCCTCCAGGTTGGGTGACTCTGAGGTCCCTTGGGGCCGGGGCTGGGGCTGGGACCGGGGAGGCCTGACTCAGGGCCCGTGCTTGTTCCCTGGCGTGTTCCCGCCTCTCAGACACGGGACGTCAGAGCAATGGGGCTCCTGGTTTGCTGCATTGCTGCACCTTGGCCATTTGTCAAGCAACCTCTGTGCTGTCGTGGCACTGGGGACCCTACTGTGAACCTACAGATCCCCTGTCCTTGCGGGGGGTTCCCTCTAACGAGGAAGGCAGAGACGGTAAGCAGCCATAAGCAAGACGGCTCCAGGGGCCCTGAATGAGGGCTGCCATGCAGGGGACGGTAGACAGGCTCCGAGGAGGGGTCTGTCTCCTGCTGGGGGATGAACGACAGCAGCCCATGTTTATCATCTGGGCTGTGTGGGCCAGGAGCCCAGGGGCAGCAGGGCTGGGCGGCTCTGACTCACGGCTGTCGAGGGGTCGGTCAGGATGTCGGCAGGGGCCGCGTTATCCCAGGCGGGGAGTCTCCCTCTCAGCTCCCGTATGTGGCTGGGGGCAGGAGGCGTCGGGTCCTCCCCACGTGGGCCTCTCCACAGGGCCGCTCACAGGCCGGGAGCTGGCTTCCCCGGGGAGAGATGAAGATGGAGATCGAGGTGCACACACACACACGCACACACGTGCACACACACACGAACACGCACACGCACACACGCCCCGCCTGCTTTCCTCCCCCCGCGGCTGGGATGGAATGGAAAACAAAACGACGACAAGCACCCTCTCCCGCTGTTCCCGGCTCGCCCTTCCTCCCTGTCCGGGGCTTGCTTTCCTTCAGGCTCCCTGAGAGTGGCCTTGGAGAGCCGTCCAGGTGACAGAGAGCTGTCTGCACCTTGTCCCTGGCCCCTGGGCTATGGAGACAGCACGAGTTTCTGCCCGCCATTCCGGTCTTCTGTCATCTGCCAGCACAGGGGGTGGTGTGCTGGGCACCGACCCCCACCTGGAATTGCTGGACGGGAGTCCAGTGTCCTTCTAGAACAAGGGGCTTCCATTCAGGCCGCTGGGACACACATCGCTGGGAACTCCCTGCTTTGGGTCTCGTTTGCTGCCGGAGAGAGTGCGGGGGCTTGGGTGCTGCCGGGGGTGGCCGGCGGTTCCCCTGCGACAACCGGCCTAGACGTGCAAGGAGCAAAGCGGGGGCTCTCTCCCCCTTCGTAAAATGATAATCCATCACTGTGGTGGACCATTGCTCATTTTTCCATTTTCAAATTGTGACATACACACAGAAGACACACACAACATCTACGCATGCATATGCCTACGCGTGTGCATACAGTTTAAAGATTCGGCTGGTATAGACGTCTGTATTCACCTCCCACGTCAGGAAACAGGATCTTTCCAGCCGCCCAGAAGCACTCGTGTTCCTCCTGACAACAGCCCCTCTCCCTGGGGCGACTGGTGCTTGACTTCTGTGACAGCCGTGTCCCTGCTCGGCCTCACAGTCTGGCTCCCCGGGCGGCACCCTCAGCTGAGGCGTGGCGTTTTGCCCGTTTTTCCTCATTCACGTGGACCGTGATGCGCGCCCTGTTTGGGGACTGGCTCCCTGGGCGACTCACCCGGCTGCTCGGGGTGCCCAGGGTGCGTGTGTTCCCGCGACTGTTTAGCGTCCCTTGTGTGGGTGGGCCACATGCACGCACTGTCCCATAGAGACACGCGGGCCCATTCCAGCTCAGGGCCGAGTCCCACGCTTCACTGGCGTCTATACCTGGGAGCAGAACTTCTGGGTCCAAAGGTGCTCTGCCCTTCCTGGGCAGGCCGCTGTCTCCTCTGAAAGGGAGCGCGTGTGTGCAGGCCCCGTGCTGAGCTCAGGGAGGGGCAGCGTCCTCCAGGAGGATCAGCTGCAGACCGGCCTGTGGGGTGGGGAGGGGCCGGCTGCTCAGACAGGGATGGACGGGGAGGCCTGGCCGAGGGTGTGCAGGCCGGTCAGCGGTGCCCCTGCATGGAGACGCGTCTGCTGAGAGGGACGATGGCCGGCGTTAGCTACGCGGAACAACCTGGCGGGAGGAGGAGTGGGCAGGGGCTTTGAGGCTGGGGGCCTCCCTCAGCTCGGCCGACACAACAGAGGGCCAGAGACGGGGCCACGTGAACCACAGAAGTTCATTTTCCCACAGTGCTGGAGGCTGCAAGCCCCAGAGCAGCGTCTGGCAGGGCGGGGTTCTGGGGGACCCCTCCTCCTGGCGGGTGCCTTCTCCCCACGTCCTCACGTGGTGGAGAGAGAGCTCTCGTGTCCCTTCCTCTTGTCAGAGCACTGGTCCTACCGAGTTAGGGCCCCACCCTCATGGCCTCAGTTAGCCTTCGGCACCTCCTCACAGGCCCCGTCTCCAGACACAGCCACCTGGGGCCTAGGGCGTCAACATAGGAAGCCGGGGGGACACAAACATTCGGTCTGTAACAGGGTGTGAGGGGCATCTGCAGAACTGGAGCGTGCACGGAGCAAGGGGTGGGGGCTGCTGCGGTCCTCTGTCGTTGTGTAACCAACCAGCCCCAATGTTAGCGGTTTAAAACGGGAATCATCATTTATTGACTCAGGATTTCACAGTTTGGGCCCGGGCCTGGGGACAGCTCCTCTCCGCCCTGTGTGACATCAGCTGAGGCCTTGCTCCCAATGCCGGCAAGTTGGTGCTGGCTGACAGCTGGGAGCTGGTGAGGCTGGCGGCCTGGGGCCTTGGTCCTCCTGCGTGTGGCTACATGGGCTTCCTCTCGGCGTCCTGGTTGTTTCTAAGAGTGAGAGTGCTTCTGAGAGAGAGGTTGGGCCTGAACCCGGCAGGAGTGTCCTTCCTGCCATCAGAAAAGTCACAGTGTCGAGGTACAGCTCCTGGCCATTCACACCACAGACCTTGTCTTGGTGTTTTTTGAATAAAAATGCTATCTATGTAAGGTGCACGGCACGCTTTGGTTCACAGATGCATAGTGAAATGGTTGCTACAATACAGCTAATTAACCTGTGCCTCTCCTCACGGCATTGTCTTTTCTGGCGTGGTGGAAGCACCTGCAGTGTGTTCCTAGCGAATTTCCAGCATCTGAGACGCAAAGTTAACCGTAGTCGTCGTGCCCACATTACGTCCCCGGGCTGACTCACCCTCCTAACTGCAGTGTGAGCCCTTGACCCGGCACCCCCACCCCCCCGCGCCTGCCCCTGTTGACCACACAGGCCTCGTCTGCTCTCGGCCGTGTGCGATGGGAAACGCCCGCCTCTTATGTTGGCCTCACCTCCTGGGCTACATATCTTCTTGTCCTTGAAGCGCATATTGCCCTGCTCTTCCCCCAAGCCAGCACCACCCCAAACAAGATGGGGCTGGAGCACGCCAAAGCTGGGAGAATCGGGGCCAGCCGTCGCAAACGTGGCACATCCCTCTTTGGCCAGGGCACGGGGCTCTCCACAGCTGGAGTTGCAGCCGAGTGTGTGCCTTTCTCTGGGGGGGGTCCCTGGCCTTGATCAGAGGCTCTATGGGGCTCTCAGCCAGAGAAGGGGTGCCGTGATCGTGACCACGGATCTGATCGCACTCCAGCTCTGCCATGCGGCTGTGAGAGGAGGACGCCGTCTGTCCGTCCTCGCCGAGCCCACCTCCCAGAAGCCACGCTGCTTCACGTGTCTGCTCCCCACAGCCCACTCAGCGGGAGTCCAGGAGGGCAGGCTCCAAATTCACTCACTCTTGTGTTTTCCTTTCTCAACATTTTCTTGGGGAAAACTTCAGATATACACAAAAGTAGGCAAAATGGTATAATGGCCACCCTCCCCACGTGCCCAGCTTCTACATTATCAGCTCTGAGCCACTCGTGTCATCTCTCCTGCCCTCCTCCCTCCCCCTTTCATCTTATTTCTCTCAATTTTTTTATAGACTAGCACACACACTGAAAAGCGCTTGTGCCCTAAGTGTGCGCAGGGCGAGCTTTCACACTGTGAGCTCACCTGGGGAAGATTCTGGTACCCACTTCTGATGTATGTAGAGGGAAGTGTTCCCATACCACCAAGCCGTTCCCTGACCCCTGACAATTCCCTGACACTTCGCCTCGATTCTGACCCTCTCCGCGGGGCCAGCATCACGTTCCACGGGTCGAGGGCTCGGTCCCACCAGGCTGCCTCCACTTCAGACGCCAGTCGCCAGCCCAGGTTGTCACCTGTGCTACTGAGCAGCAGGCTATAAATCAGAGGTTAGCACGAGCCCCACTGTGGGCTCGATTAATTTGCTAGAGTGGCTCACAGGACTCAGGAAACCAGTTTACTCACTAGATTACTGGTTTATCACATAAGATTTCAAGATGCGAATCAACAGGCAGATGAAGATACACACGGCGAGGTCCCTGACGAAGGAGCTTCTGTCCTCGTGCAGTTCGGGGCCCGGCAGGTGGCCCGTGGAAGCGTGCTAGCTCCCCCCTGGAAGCGCTCTGAACCTCTTTGGGGTTGGAGGTCTTTATGGAGGCTTCCTTAGAGAAGCAGGATTGATTAGCTCATTGGCCGTTGGTGATGGATTCGACCGCCGCCCCCTCTCCCCTCCCAGGAAATCAGGGGGTGGGAATGAAAGTTCCGACTGTCCGAGGGAGGTGGGTTCCCCTGGCAGCCAGCCCTCACCTTTAGTGGCTTTAAAAGGTCACCTCATGAACATAGACCCAGTTGTGGTAGACGGGGCCGTGCAGCTCGTCTGTACAATTACTGAAAAGGCAATTTAACTCCCTTCTCATTTTGCTTTGTGTATATTCGATAGCTCTTTTCTTTGTGGTTACCGTGGAATTACACTTAACATCCTAAAGTCATAACACTCAAATGTCAATTGATGCCAGCGTCACTTCAGTAACATAGAGAAACTGGGACCCTATAGAGCTCTCACGCTGCCTGTTTCAGTTCTTAATGTCACAGAATTCCATCAATGGCATTGTGTGTCCAAAAACACAGACTAAGAATTGGGGTTTTAATCCTTTAGTCTCCTAATGCAGAAAACAAGAAGAGGAGGTACAAGCCAAAGTTAGAATAGTTCCAGCTTTTGTAGTCGTCTCCTACTTACTTGAGCAGAGACCCTCATTTCTGCCCGAGGCGTCGAGTGCCCGTCCGCGTCCTCTCCTTCCAGCCTGAAGGACTCCCTTCCTCGGAGGCGGGTCTGGTGGACAGCGCTCTCTGAGCCGTGCTTTTCTGGGAACGTCTTGGTTGCTCCCTCATTTTGGAAGGACTGCTCTCCAGATAGAGGCTCCTGGTCGGATTCTTTTCCTTCTGCACTTTGAGTACATCAGCCCTTGCCCTCTGGCCTCCAGGGTTTCTGGTGAGGAATCTGCTCGTGGTCTCCCTGGGGAAGTAGGAGGAAAGCTCTCTTCCCCTCAGCTCTGTGAACGTTAATGATGCCCCTTCTCAGGTCTCATGCAACAGAACGTTTTCCTATAGGACTATAACAGCCCTTCAGGGGTACGATCATTTTGAAACTAATCAGAGTTTAAGGAAAAGGAGTTGTGTATTTTTTTTTAAAGATTTTTTATTTTTTCCTTTTTCTCCCCAAAGCTCCCTGGTACATAGTTGTATATTCTTCGTTGTGGGTCCTTCTAGTTGTGGCATGTGGGACGCTGCCTCAGCGTGGTTTGATGAGCAGTGCCATGTCCGCGCCCAGGACTGGAAGCAACGAAACACTGGGCCGCCTGCAGCGGAGCGCGCGCACTGAACCACTCGGCCACGGGGCCAGCCCCAGGAGTTGTGCGTTTTAAGTGTAGCTATTTTGAGGTCTTAACAGCCAAGAGTTATTAGAGATTTTTGAATTATAGATGCAAAGGCCACTGAAAAATCCTACAGATTTTAATTTCAAATAAAGTAAATATCACTCTCTAATCTCCCACATTAATGAAACTCTCTTTGGGGTCCCTGTTTTTCAGAGTAAAGGGGTCTTGAGAGCAAAAAGTGAGCCAACCACTGTAGTTTAGCCCCAGCCATGCCTGGTCCCTTTCCTGCTCTGACCTCATAAGGAGCCCCTGTGATGGAATTTCCCAAAAGCCTGTATAAGCCTCTGCCCGGCCTAGGGCTTTGGTACTTACCCAGGAAGCTGCTCTGGTGACCTGAGGAATCTGCCACAGTTAGTTTGTTTTCTCCGTTTTTTTTTTTTTTGCCCCCTGATTTTGTTCATTTTTTTTCAGTTTGCTGCTTTTTTGTTCTTTTCTTTTTGTTTTGTTACTTTTCTTTGTTTTCCTTTTTTTATTTTTTTGGGTTTTGTTCTCCTTCTTATTTTTCCCCCTTTTAAATCTTTAATTTTTTTATTATTGATTTATTTTTATATTATATTTTTAAATTATATTTTTATTATATTTATATTTTTTATATTTGTTTTTCCTTGTTATTTTCTCATTTTTAATTTTTGCTTGTTTTTGTTCTTCTTCGCGTTTTCTTTAAATTTTTTAGCTAGTATTGTTAGCATAGTTAGCATAGTTAGCATAGTTAGTATAGTTAGCAGTGTTGGCATAGTCAGTAGTTAGTATCTTTGGTAGCGTTCGTGTTATTTATTAGCGTAGTTAGGAAGCATAGCTGGCCTCGTTACTTTAGTTAGCCCATATTAGCTAGCCTCCTATCGTTTTGTTTGTTCACATAGTAAGCGTAGTTAGCGTCGTTCGTTAGTGTTATCAGTTAGCGTAGACAGGAGCCAGCATGCTTCCTGGCCTGGCGGCCACCTCTGCTGGCAGACAGCCCTGTCCGCGGGATTACCAGCTGCGAAGGACCCTTGGGGAGGGCTCCTTCGGCATTGTGAAGCTGGCCCTGCACGTGCCCAGCGGGACGGAGGTGGCCGTCAAGATCATACAGAAGAAGGAGCAGAGCGCCGCCACTGCCAAGAGACTCCTGTGCGAAACGCAGGGTCTGGCGCGATTACGTCACCCCCATATTTTGAGGCTGGTGGAGGTGATGGAAAGCAAGGAGACACTATTTATCATAAGTGAATACGTGCGCGGAGGCAACCTGCTGGACCACCTGATGGAGCACGGCCCCCTGACGGAGGAGGAGGCGCGAGGCTGGTTCCGGCAGCTCGTCTCTGCTCTCCAGTACTGCCACCGCCGGGGCGTCATACACCGGGACCTGAAGCCGGAGAACGTGCTCCTGGACCCGGCGGGGAGCGCGAAGCTGGCCGACTTCGGCTTCTGCAGCCTGGACCGCGGCGGGCCGCTGAGCACGTTCTGCGGCACCCCCGGCTACATGGCCCCGGAGGTCATGCGGCTGCAGCCCTACGCCGGCCCCCCGGCCGACGTCTGGAGCCTCGGCGTGCTGCTCCACGCCATGCTTGCCGGGTCCCTGCCATTCTGGGGGGAGGACTTCGAAGCCATACAGCGCAGCACGCTCAGGGGGGCTTACTCGCCGCCCAGGCTGGTGTCGTGCCAGTGCGCCCAGCTGCTCAGAGGCCTGCTGACCCTCGACCCTGGGAAGAGGAAGACTTTGGAGGAGGTGATGGGGGACCCGTGGGTCAACTGGGGCCAGCCGAGGCTGAGGCCTTACAGGGAGCCGCCTGCTGACACGAGGACCGCCTGGGGGACCGACGAGATGGCGAAGGCCCAGCAGCCGCAGGGGGGTGGTCACGCCAGACCCCTGAGCTCCCTCCCCTCCAACAAGGCCCACAGCTGCCGTGCTTTGCAACACTGCACGGCGTGGCGGAGGGCCTCGGAGCCCCGCGGCCAGCGCGCTGGCAGTGAGCCCGTTCTGCCTACCTGGCTCCGGGAGGCTGGCCGTCAGCGGCCCAGCGAGAAGCCGCAGTCAGGGCCGAAGGCCGCAGAGCCTGGCGGTGCTCTGCCCAGCCTGGACTCATGCCCCGCTGCCCCCAGCCCGGCCCCCCCATGGGACCCCGGGGCCGTCCCCTCCTCCGACAGCGCCCGCACCACACGTGGGGCCCAGGAGGAAAGCTGCCAAGGAGACTCCCGGCAGGCGGGGCAGCCCCATGAGGTGACCCCGGCCTCGCCCTCTGGCCGCAGCCAGGGCCGAGGGGGCGCTGCCAGGAGGCTGTTCAAGGCACTCCGACGTCTGTGCTGCTGCCTGCCAATCAGGATAGGGTCTGGCAAGAGGAACAGGGTGTGGCCCCGGTGAGGTCCCAGCAGGTCCGGTCCCAACCCAAGGGTCGAGCTGCCCCCTGCATTGTCCGCGCACAGCAAGGAAGTCGCAGAATCCGGAGCCGGCCCGGGCGTGGGGCTTCGGCCAGAGGGAGACGCCTTCTGCTGTGAGTGGGGGCCGTGCAAGAAGGACACGCGTGTGTGCAAAGATGCGGGTGAGAGGCCTCGCTCCAGCGGCCAGGGGAGCTGTGCCAACCGCGGCGGCGCTCTCTGCAGAGATTCAACTCGGAAGGGACCTGGCCCCTCTTTGAGCCTCCAAAGCATCGCGTCCAAACACTCGGGGAACCTAGAGGACGGCCTGGAGGCACCTGGGGGACACGAGGAGAGGCCACCCTCGCTGCAGCTCTGCCCCTTGGCCCCACCGGGGTGGAACCTCAGAGCCTGGACTGCTTTTCCCGGAGCACAGCTTCCCTCCCCGTCCTCTCCGTCTCTTCTTCCACGTTGAGGGGCTGACGGTCGGGTCTCGGAAAGTCCTCGGTTTTCCAAGTCTTGTAATAAACTTGCTGCTGCAGAAAGCTGTGTCACAGATGCTCCGTTTTGCACCCTCCGTACGCAGAGCGGGGGCTGGGCGGGCTCCAGCCTGAGACGCGTGTAGGGATGTAGCACGAGGAGGTGATCAGAACAACTAGGTGGAGAAGTGACTCAGAATTCTTGGGGTAACGCTCCTAGCAACTAATGCGGGTCTGAAGGGACAAGGCTGGGAGCCACAGTGGAGGGCAGAAAGGCAGCGACCGTGGCTAACACTAGCTGACGTTTCCAGAAGCAGCACGGGAAACGTCGAGCCTGTGGCTTTTATGACTACAAGCGAGAGGTCCAGATAGGGTAACCGAGTCCGTGAGCCACCCTTGGGGGGTCGGGGTGGCAGGGTGTGGGCCCCCGAGCGGACTCAGCTCACCTCCACGTGCAGGGGCCCTGGGCAATGGGACGATTTCTCCTTTTGATGACGGTGATGCGGAGCAGGCCCCTAAGAGCACTGACGAGGTGTGGGCTGTTCGGACAGCTGCAGGTTCCAGGGGAGGTGACAGGAAGCCAGACATCCTGGGGCTCCAGAGGGAGGGTCAACCATCAGGGAGCTTCCGCAGGGGCTCCTCAGAAGCCTGAGGATGGCCAGGAGGCCGCTGGCTGCTGCTCGCGAGGCCGGTGGCACTGTGTGCAGTCTTTCCACGTGCTCACGAGACGGCTCGGGACGGTCCCAGCACGAGAGTGGGCAGAGATTTCCCTGCGCCCACGGAGTGCAGGGCCAGGGCCAGGAAGAGGAGGGCTGTGGACATGCATGGAGGCTTGTTGCTCCCCGTTCGGGTCCCCCGCTGTGGTTTTCCTTACGCCAAACAGCCCAGCGTGTGGTCCTCCGGCGCTGCTCTCCTGGCATCTGTCCAGGGACCCCTTCCCTTCAGGGCCAGTCCCACTGCCTCGGTGGGCTTTCGGGGCCCTCTGTGACCTGCTCCCGGCAGCCCTTTGCACTCCCACCTCCTCCCTGGGCTTTACTCACACTGACTGGTTCGGTTTTCCACAAATCCTCTGCCCGTGAGGCTCCCCCTCGGTGAAGCCCACATGCTGGGCGCTTGGCCAGACTCACGGGCTCCCCGAGGGGAATGAGGCGTGGATCCCGCTGGAAGAGCACAGCCCAGCTGGGAAGAGAAGGCGGGGACCCAACAGGAGGACAGTCCCCTGTGCCGGGGACAGAGGCAGGACGTGCCCAGCTCAGCACACGCTCACCCCCTGCTGGCAGTCTAAAGGGAGGTGGCACCTAGTGGGGAGGGCTGCAGGCTCTGACCGCAGCAATCGGAGGAGGCGTCCCAGACAGAAGGAGGCTGCGGTGGTGGGCACGTACAAGACAGAGGCAGGCGCGAGGCTTGGGGGGACGTGGACCAGCAGCCCTTGTTTCTGGGACCACTTCCGCTGGGTGCGTCTCCGAACTTCGATATCCCCCAGCTCAGGCCTGGAGAGCAGTCAGCTGCGATGACGGAACGCTCTGCTGATGAGGCTTTCTCCGTCTCTTCTGTGAGCTTGGGCGCTGGCTGGCTGGCCGGCGCCTGCCTCTGAGCTGCCTCGTTAGGCTAAGCTCAGTTCCACAGCAAGGGCCCTGGGTCAGTTTCTAAGGAGCAGGGGAGCAGGAGCAGGGAGCGACGTGCTCGGCCTCCGCTGGAGAAGATGCTTCTGGCTTCAGGTGCACAGTGGGCTCTGCGGGGAGAGACCGTGAGTCGGTGTGGGGCCCCACCAGGGATTTGCCAGCGCAGCTAATGAACGCCCCGCTGGCCCGGCATCTTCAGCTGACTCCTGAATTATGAATTACTTAATGCAACTGGTCTGATGGGTCATTTTTCACAAAACAGCAACTCAGGGTGGGGAGTGGTGGGGTGGTGGGAGAAAACATTACCAGGGGTGTGGCAGACAGGTCCGGGTGGCTCCCAATGGCATCGTCCACCTCCCAGAGCAACTGAACCCCTGACTCCTGGCTGGGCATGTGGCCACCCAGGACATAGAGTTCCCAGCCGCCTCTGCAGCGGGCTGGGCATGGAACCCAGCGCTCCCTCAGGACGGGAAGGGAAGTGACTTGTGCGGCTTCCAGATATTTCCCAGGAGAGAGAAGCAGGCTCTTCTATCTGCATCTCCCTCTGTCCTGTTGCCGGGAGCACGAGCTCTGAGGCTGGAGCTCTGTCCTGACCACACGGAGGAGGGCGTCTCCTCTGGGATGACAGGGCAACGGGGACAGGAGCCTCCCGGGCAGCCCTGCCAGACCAGCGCCAACCGTGTGCCTCCAGACTGAGCGTGGGAGAGGGGCCAGCTCTGTGCGCCACTCTGCCGTGGGCCTTTGTTCCAGCAGCTGGACCCTGTCCTGACCAGGATGGCCATCTTGGAGGCGACTTTCTCGGGGGCTCCCTTGGGTCAGGCTGCTCCCCGGGCCACAGCTGCCTGCAGTGTTCA
Source organism: Equus caballus (assembly GCF_041296265.1). Classification (NCBI taxonomy): domain Eukaryota; kingdom Metazoa; phylum Chordata; class Mammalia; order Perissodactyla; family Equidae; genus Equus; species Equus caballus. The sequence continues at coordinate 3,838,284 of NC_091701.1, read as the reverse complement.
GCCCTCCTTTCCGTGGGGTGACAGCCAAGCTCAGCTCCAACCCACTCCCCTCTCGGGGCGCTGCCCTGGAAATCTAATGCGTGAAGGTCCATGCCCCCAGGAAACAAATCTGGCGCTGATGCCCCCCAGGGCGTCCCCTTGTTCTGTCCTCCCACACTGCGCACCCCCACTCTCTCCCAAAGACACCCCTTGTTGTGAAACAGGCCGGGCTGAAACTGTCTCTCCCTGCTGATGTCCGCAGATTCTCGTCACCTGACTCAGGGAGCAGCTCTCTAACTGGATTATTGCTGGAAAGTTGAGTTAGGAACTGAGGGCTGTCTGCTAAAGTGACAAGATTAAAAGCTGAATCCGAAAAACCCACCAAACTCCAGGCTCAGTGGGCAGGCAGAGCCTGGGACTCAGTCAAGCCCTGGCCCCGAGCCCGCCGCCTGGGGAGACAGACGTTCGGGACTTCCCGGGGCTCTGGTCTTGTCAGTGGAATGCCTGATGTGCCCTCCACTCTTCTGGAGCCTCCCGTTTGATGGGGAAAGGAACTCCAGTGTGTATTCCAGGTTCACCTTGTCGAAGATGCTGTGACAGGGCGCACACTTCCTTTGCTCTTCCTCTGTTCAGGCTAAGCGTCTGCAAAGGGTCTGGGAGGGCAGGTTTCACAGAGAAAGTGACAAGGGAACATGTGCGGTTCAGCAAGGCCAGCGGACCCAGAGACGATGCCATTGAGAAGATAGTTTATTACTTGCAGTTCTCTGAGGCGGAGCTCGCAGGGCCACGCAGGGCCACCCGGGAAGCCCCGGGGGTCAGGAGGCGAGACAGCAGGGCACCGCGGGCAGGAGTCTGTCCTGTGGGTTCTGCGGGGAGGAACAGCGAGGCAGGGTGAGCCGGCTCAGACGGGCTGGTCTGAATAACTCACAGGCTCCGGGGCAGGGGGCTGTCCCGCCTGTCCGGTGCCTGCCCTGGGGGACAAGGGCAGGGGGCCCGTGGCCCTGAGTGTGAGAGTCCAAGAGAGGAGGTGCTTGGGGTGTGGATGGCCCCTGGATGGGTCGGTTTGTATTTGGAATGTGGGCCCACGAAGGAGGGCTCTTCCTGGGGTGGGGGTGCGACAAGGGAGGCAGGAGGCCGAGCCGAAGGGACTTGGGACAAGGCGTGTCCCCTATGCGCACGTGGGCCAGAGGTTAAAGCCTCAGGTTTCCAGAAGCTACAAACATGGCCCAGACAAGGCTCAGCTCCGACGTCACCTCCTCAGAGGAGCCTTCCCTGCTTCCTGTGTCCACAGTGACGGCCTCCCGGCCTGGTCTCCCTCGCGTCGGCCCTTTCATTCCCCTCACTGCGTTCAGAGCCAGGCCCCCCCGCTCAGCACCCGCTCAGTGGGAGACGGGCAGGAGGTCAGGGCGCCCGTTCATTTCTTCACTCACTCGCTCGTTCTTTCCTCATGGATTTGGTTCCTGCCGGGTGCCAGGCCCTGGCTGCATGATGCCTTGTCCTTGGAGACCCTGCTCAGATTTCACCGCCTCCATGAAGCCCTTCTCAAACCACATCCCCTCCTGCAGCCCCCTCTGGCCTCACCTGGGCCCCCAGAGCTGTGCTCACTGTCTGATGGCCTCTCCAGCCTGGGAGCGCTGGGAGGGCTCTGGGACAGATACAGAAAGGGGCTCAGAAACGTGTGACGATGGCTACACCCTGACTAGACGGAAGGATTGCCCACAGGCGCACGGGGGTCCAGGTCACCCCCTCCCGTCTTCCTCCGGGAACAGGGCCCCTTCCTCACCAGGAACAGAGGGACCTTCTCTCATCCTGTGCTCATTTAGGCCGTTAGCAGTCTGGATTCTTTTCTCAATTTTAATTCTTTTTAAACTTTGAGGACATGTCATGAGGGTATCCCTCGGTAATGAGAAACTTAATTATCACTTCAAGGGAGGGAACCCACCTGTTGTGTCTGAGCCAAGACCGGACAATGTGGAAAGAGCAGGATGCTGAGGAGGAGCCGGCTCAGGGGCTGGGCCTCGGGGCAGCCGGAGGAGGGCAGACAGAGAGATGGATGGAGGCACAGCTGCCGGGGCGGGGGTCAAGCCGGGAGGAGGGGGAGTCCAGGGGCCTCCACAGGTGAGGGCGGTGGCTTCCAGAGGCCCCTCTGTCACGTACAAGCCGTGTTTCTCAGGCCGCCGCACCTCCAGGCCTTAGCATGAGCTGGTCCTCCAGCAGGAGCGCCTTTCCTCTGCTCTCCAGACAGCAGTGCCCTCACCCTGCGAGACTCTGCCCTTCTGGCATCTGTTCCCCAGCCTGCCCGGCCAGTACCCCGCCCCCACCATGACACACGCAGCCCGCTCTGTGCTTAGGTCACCTGGTTGTCATCGCCTGAGGCTGGGATGTCTGCTTGTGTGAGAGACCGGCAGACCTGGCTTCTAGCTTTCTAAGTCTGTGTGACCTTGGACGGGTCCCTGGTCCCTTTGGAGGCTCAGTTTCTCTCTATAAGTGGGTCTGGCAGTGGTACCTCGGGGGCGCTGTGCTCTCTGAGCTGCTGGAGATGGAGTGTTGGATGGGTGCCTGTTGCTGGTGCCCTTGGTGCTGACCCCGGGGCCGTGGCCCCCGCATGCCCAGGGTTTGCGGGATCCCTGGCTGCAGTGATGCACGAGGGAGTGAGAGACGGGCAGGAGGTCAGGGTGCAGCTTTGGAGTCAGAAGACACAGCATTCCTCGGGGACACTTCCCTGAGCCCCTAGTCCCGGGCCTCGCCCACCCACCTCGTCTCAGCTGCCTTCGGGGCACTCAGTGAACCCCTGCTCTGAGGCTGCATTCCCAGTGCGTCTAACCCAGGCCGGACACTGCTGTCCTCACGTCTTGGGTGAAGAAGTGAAGCTCCGTGGGGCTAACGGGAGGACCGCAAACTCAGATGCCTCCAGGGGTCAGGTCCAGAGAGGTGGGTGAGGCCCTGGGCCAGAGGCAAGCTGAGGGAGTGGCGGGGACTGTGGTGAGCTGGGGACACATGCTCCATCCAGAGAGTGGCTCCAGCTCAGCTCCAGAAGAGCGTCTCCTAGAGGGACTGTCGCAGGTGGCCAGCCGTTCCCATTTCATACCAACAAAAAGCTTGACACCTGGCATTCGCTCTGTAGTCTTCCAGGTTTTCAGTATTAGAATGAGCTTTGAAAATCTACCTTTGCCCTGGCGCCCTGAGTTGAGATGCCCCCTTGCTTCCGGCTTGAACCCTGACTGTGCAGATATGATGGCTGGAATGGAGGCAGCCACACTGCAGTCATGAGGGAGTGACACTAACATTCTGTTAATGGTGGGATAGAGAGGGGGTGGCTTCTGGGTCACCGATGACATTGTCGGGCCACCAGACCACGTCTGGACTTCCCGTCTCTCACATCATTTTTAAACATTACAAATTAGATGTCTTTGTGGTTTAAGCCACTCTTAATAGAGTTTTCCATTATTTGAGCCAAACTCATATCTCACTGGAAGCCTGCAAGTCTCAGCTAAAACTTCTCTGTACTTAAGTAGTTCCCCAGCAGACGTGGGCCTCTGCCCCGACGCCACCCTTCACCCCTGGAAACGGCCCGTGAGCTGCGGTTCTGTCTGCCTGGCTGGCTCGTCCGCGCTTGGGCTGTGAACAGCTCTGGGCCGGCCGCTGTCCTTGCTTCTCTGCACACAGCGGGCCCTCAGACACCGCAGGGACCTCGACCCCCAGCACGGCCAGAAGCCCCCAGCCAGCACGAAGCCTTTGGGGTCCCTTTGGCCGGAGCCCTGTGTCCGCCCCTCGGGGCCTCAGCAGCCTCCTCAGCTGGTGCGAGGTCCCTGGTGGGCAGCTCTCGCCTCAGGGCCCTTGGGGGCTGAGCTTGGTGCACCGTCCGCCCGGGCCCTCCTGTGGCGGCCTCTGGAGGCAACGAGGCAAAGAAAGCAGGACCCGAGCTGCGTTCCAGGGTGACGCGGAAAGGGCAGCGAGGGACCCATCGCATTCCAGAAGGAGCGAGGTGCCCTGCGTATTCTGGAAAGACCTCCGCTGTGCAAGTGGGGAACAGGGTCCCGCAAGGCCCGAAGGAAGGAAGGGGTGTCCGGAGGGCCGGCGGGCGGCGCAGGCTGTGGCCTCCCCTGTACAGGCTCCAGACACTGGGCCTGGTGGTCACCTGAGCGTGACTCCCCCAAGCAAAGCAAGACAAAGCCGGGAGGGGAGCCGGGCGGGGCCGGGCCAAGAGCCGGCCCGCTGTGTGCGCAAGCCCTCTGGGCGCCTCTGGGCAGCCCGTGCAGCCACCATGGCTCAGGCGCTCCCAGCACACGTGCCACTGGCGCCAGAGCCCCCGGCACGCGGGCAAGCCACCTCGGCCACCTCCCCAGAGAGTAGCAGCAGCGTCTGGGCCTGCTGCCTGGTCCACACGTCCTCGCTATGGCCACTTGCCTCCCTTCTCTGAGCCTCAGTCTTGTCCTCCAAAACGAGGATTAACTTGGGTAGCAGTCTATAGCAGGCCCCCAACAGATATGGCTTGAGTCCAGTTGGGCTCCAGGTTAGACTGGAGCCTTGCAGTGTTATCTGGAAGTTCTTCCTTGAAGCTAGCCTAAATCCTCCATGTTGTAGCCATGCCACAGTGCTCCATTTGCCAGCTGAAAGGAACAGTCAGAAGGTTTATTCTTTTCCTTTTGTGTTGTGAGGAAGATTGGCCCTGAGCTAACATCTGTGCCAATTTTCCGCTATTTTCCATGTGGGACACCTGCCACAGCAATGGCTGATGAGCAATGTGAGTGTCTGCACCTGGGGCCCAAACCTGCAAACCTGGGGCCGCTGAAGAGGAGTGCAGGAGCTTAACCACTATGCTGCCGACCCGGCCCCAGGATTCTTTTGATAGCCTGTGACAGAAACCCAAGGGGCTTGAACTAGCAAACGAACAAAGCAGGAGAGAACAATTTCTGTAACTAGGCCGTCTAAAGGCAGAGAGCTTCAGGTGAGGCTGTACCTGGGTGCTCGACGCCACCAGCAGGGATCGGCCCTCCCAGCCTCTTGGCTTGGCTGCCTGCCCTCTGTGCTGCTGTCCTGCTCAGGGGGGCTCTCCACCGCCACTCCCGGGATGGCCTCAGCACCCATCAGCAGCCCAACAGAGAAAGAACTTCTCTTCCCCAGGATTCCAGCCCTAACTGCTCCCCATTTCCCAGGTGGGAGATGGGGTGCCTGGCCGAGCCAAGGTGGGACCGGCTCTGAGTTCACATCAACCCAGCCGTCGGTTCCCCTTTAGAGAACCCAGCAGAGGTGGGCTAAAACTAAAGGCCCACATCCCCAGGGCCCTGGGTCCTTAGTGACACTCATAGGTAAAGGCTTGTTTCTGTGACCTCTGACCCCCCGAGCTCTAGAGCCAAACGGAATTCGCAACTTGTTCAACTCCAGATGGGCTCACACTGGGCTCCCACTAAAGTCATGCTGATCCCAGGACCTTGAAGTCCTTTTACAGAGAAACTAGCGTCCAGACAATATCCAGAAACCGAGGCTGCCCAGGCCCAGCTCCTCGGCTCCCTGACGTCAGAGTGCACCTTCCCCCGTGGAGACAAATAGCCGAGGACGCTCAGCTGAGAAACCCTCTGTCTCCTCGGCTGGAAGCAGCCCCAGACGCAGGCCCATGGGAAAACGCTGACCAGGAAGGCCACGGCACCCTCCCCTACCTAAAGCCCCAAATAAAAAGCCCCACCCGTTTCTTAACGGGGAGCTAGCAATTTGGGGGCCCCTGGCCCTTGCTTTGCTGCCCCTGACTGGTGAAGGAAAGCTTTCCTTTTCCCCCAAGACTCTGTTCTCGTTATTTGGACGGGCATCGGGATCAGAAACCAAACATTCAGTAACCAAGGGTGCAGCCGCCACGCTCCTCTGCACCCGTTCTCCTGGGGAGACTGCTCCGTGGGCTGCCCACACCCGGTGGTGTGCTCCTCACCAGGGACTCAGGGCCGCGCTGCTCCCCTCCCGCCTCCTTTCCGAGCCCCACTTCGCTCGTCTGAAAGAGGAGCAGGAGTTCCTGTGGAAAGCCAGGATTTGGGGTCCGCTCCCAGCTTCACGGCCTGCTTGTGCTGTCCCATTAGAAACATTTATTCAGTCACAAACGGCCCTGAGCACCTACTGTGTGCTCCTCCGAGTTTTCAGCGCTGGGAGTTGTCCCGGGCAGGGGGCATCGCCCAGGAGCCTTCCAAAGGAAATGGGTTCTGTCCAAAAGCTCACTTCTACGCCCTCTCTGCCCCTCGCTGTGTGTCCTGAGGGAATTCCTCCCCGTCTCTGGGCTTCTGCTTTCTCATCTGCAAAGCCAGGCTCTGGGGAAAAGGAGGTCCTGGACCCCCTCAGCTCTGACACAGTGGGGCTTGGTCTCAGAGTGTGTCTCCAGCTGCGAGTCAGCCCGTGAGCATCTCGGACAGTGACCATGATGCTCCAGAGGCGGGCTGGGCTGAGAGGAGGCCACAGTCACACAGTTGCTCATCTGAGTCCTTCCCCTTCGGGCCGTTAAGGGCACCCAGGGCAGAGGAGGATCCGGGGCTTTCTGAGCCTGTGCGGACCCTGGGCTCTGAGCTCCTGCGAGCTGCCCAATGCTGCTGCTGCGACAGAAAATCTCTCCTGGCGTGTTGGTGACTCCCAAGCCTGCCCACCACGGATGGTGAAGTTGTGGACTCTGAAAGGGAAGCACAGAGAGGCCACATGGCAGGAGGAGAGGATGAGGCAGAGGTCCCTCGGAACCGTCCATGTCGCCTGCCTCTCCTTCCCTCCTCCTTCCCGCCCACCCCTCCCTTCTGTCACAGCTCAAATTGGTCCGCACCCTGGAGGAGTGGAGACCCTGAGGCGTTGGTGGCGGAGGTGGGGTCCCTCGGAGTATGCTCAGTTCGGACCACTTCCTTTTTCTTCTGGTTGAGCCTACCTTCTCTTCATTCTTTGAACAGCTGGGGACATGAGTGAATGCCCCTGGTGCCTCTGTCACTCATTCGTCAGTTCTCTCGGCGCTCCTCGCCTTATTAACCCGGGGGTTCCCTACTTTATTCAGCTCATGCTCTTCTTTTGAACAAGATGGGAGATTTATTGGGAGAACACAGGGAGCCCCAGAACAAACAGAGAATAGGCTCACCGGCCTTCCCCAAAGAGCAGAGCCCGCGGCTGGTGAGACAGGAGAAGCCAAGCCTGCTCCCTTCCTTCCCCACCCTGGGGCCACATAGCCACCCAGGCCCCTCAGTCAATCCTCCTATCTTTTAAATCTGTTGGTTTCTCCCCACTTCCACTGCCATCACCCTCGTCTAAAGGACTGTCCTGTTTCACACTTGGAAAATTGAAATGCCCTCCGAATTTTTCTCCCCAAGTCCACTCTTGCCCGTTTCCAGTCTGTTGCCCTCCTCGCTGTGGCCAGTGTGACTTGCTGCAAATGGAGAATTTATTCAGTGGTTGTCCTTGCTTCTGGGATAGTCTCCAGAATCGTAGCGTGGTGTGGAACTGGATGATGGCTCCCCCAGGCTCAGGGCCCTTGTGGTGGCCCCTCCCTCCCTGGAGGATTTGGCAGCCCTATCCCTTATTGCTCTCGGGCAGGGCACAGGGGCTGAGCAGCTGCAAGAACCGGCATGGGCTTGACAACTTCTCCTTCTTCTGTGGCAACGATGGCATTCCCGACAGAGCCTGCCTTGGCAGCCTGAGTCCAGAGGGAAGGTGCCATGCAGCAGAGCCACATGGTGGACACATTGCGTGAGAGATGGACAGACCTGATAGTAGGCCCCTGAGATCGAGGTCTCATTTGTTATTAACCATAACCCAGCTGCTCCTCACTGATGCGCGTGGTCCACGTGACCTCGCTCATTGCCCCATCTCTGCTGGAGCCTTCAGTGCTCACACAAGCCTGTCCTCACTGATGCGCGTGGCCCACGAGCCCTCGCTCACTGCCCCTTCTCTCTGCTGGAGCCTTCAGTAGTTACACAACGTGCTCCTTCCCACCTGAGGACGTGGTCTGTTATTCTCTTTTGAAAGAATGAGAGGCACATGTTTTCCAACCACCCCAGGGGTTCAGGCCACTTCTGGAATAATCCTCATATTCTGCAGCTGTAGGAAATAATATTTAGAGATAGGGACTCACCCAAGTGAGATCGAACCTGAAGTGAGTTAGCTCACCCGTTACACAGCAAGCCAATCTCTGACACTGGGTGCGGTGGAAGAAAGTAGGAATTTTATTTTTGCACAACGCTGAGCAAGGAGAGAGGGCAGCTAGTGCTGAAATCCCAAACTCCCCAAAAAGCTAAAAGGAAGGGTTTTTATTTGGGGTTTTAGGTAGGGGAGGGGGAGCATATGGCCTTGCTGGTCGGAGCTTTCTCTCCAGCCTGTCTTTGGCCTTGAGACACTTGCAGAGAGGAGGGAGCCCATGACCTTGCTGGTCGGCAGCTTTCCCACCAGCCTGTGCTGGGAGGAGATAACGAATCCAGGTTGCTGTCCTTGGCAGTGTCTGTCCACATGGTGGACAGTGGATTCTGGAGCCAGGAAGCCAGGAGTAAACAGGGAATGAGTGTTTTGGTATTAACCCCATATATGCTGAGTTTGATGTAGGGAAACTGATATCAGGGCTGGTATCAATTCACCTCTATTTTATGTTCATCCCTCAATCTTGAGGGATTTGTGGCGGCAACTGATCTAGCAACTTCCTGCTGAAATGGGGCATAGGTTGTTTCATCTTACTGAACCAGTCTTTTCATAACGTGGTGATTCAGCTAGGCTCCCAAAGTTAGGCCTGTATCATGCAAGTAAGTAAGCAGGTATTTAATAAGAAGTTTTTCTAGAGAAACAAAAAGAGAAAAACAAGGTTTATGGTTGGAGCAAATTATAAACCAGTTCCTGAGCCCAGGGGGAAGATAATCAAGATTCCTAGAAGTCAGGGTCGAAGCATCTTTTGCAGTTTGAAATGTCTCTGATGGTGTCATCGGGCACTCAGGTAGCTTTTTGAGTGGCTTGCACAGCAGCAGACATGAATCTCTCTTAAGTTTACATCTGGTCCTCCAGCTTCAGTTTGTAAGGCTACAGGAAAAAAAGGGCAGGCTTAGTTTTCAATGATTTTTAATGAAAATGATGGGGAAAAAACCCCTGAAAATGTTAGTTTGGAGGCTTCTAGCCAGATATTTCAGGAAGCTAGAAGAATTCAGGATCCAGTCCAGTTAACAGATGTAACAAAAATCTTAAAGACAATTGATAAAACCAAAATCCAACATCCACAAATATGTATTATAGTCTTTATTGAAACACAAGTTTTCTCTCTCTAAAATCACCCTCAATTTCATTAGACATAGCTAAATTAAGACTAACTGGTTTGCAAAATAAGTCTAGTTTTAATAAATTTGGCATAATTATTTACGTAAGTACAGCAAGAATAGCAACTGATTATACAGGGTCTTTCAAATCTGCTTTGCTGGATTTTTTTATAAGGAATCTCTTTAAGGTCCTCCCCAAACCAGGAAAGTCAGACCAAGAACTTGTCATCAGATTCCGCCTGCAGTACCTACAGATTTGGGTGAGTTCCCCTGTTCACAAGATCCTCAAAATATTGAGGTTTCTTGTACCTGCCAGAGGGAGTGACATCCTTTGCTCAACCTTACCAGGTCACTGGAAACTCATAAGAATGGTACCAGGCCCATATTTCCAAGTGGCTTTATTCCAGAAAGTCAACCTTCATTCCTCAAAAGCTGTCTGGTCATATCTGAGCCTGTATGTTTTTCTCAAATATGATGTTCCAGTCAAAGCCTTGGTATTATAACTGGTGTTTCCAATGGTGTCCTGTTATAAGAAGAACAGATTCTTATTGGACTTATGCAAGCAACCATGTTGCCATGAGAATAAGAATACTTACTCATCAGGAGTTTTTACATTTTTGGAGGGCTCAGATAGGCAGAAGAAGATAAATGCTTCAATTTTGTTTACAAATTGCTATAAATCATAGTTCCTTAAGAGAATAGAGAAAAAGCTTTTCTTAAATCTGTAAAAAAACAAAAGCATCAAAAATCAGCAATACGTCAAGCAAAAAGCCATAAAAATTATAATCATCCGTATCAGTTTATTCTATCCTGTGTAATTGGTTCTGGATCTTAATCTTCTGTCAGCAGTTTCATGAAGTCATCAGTTTGTCTGTTAGAGTTCTGTAATTTCCTACCCAGTTCAGTTTTATAATCTGAAAGTTTATTGGAAACCTGTATTCTAGAGTGTCAGAGTCCATTCCATGAATCTCTCTGAAGATGAAACATATTTGCAAAAACACCAGAGTAAAACAACTGTCTGTAAATAACAAATCATTCAAAAATGATTACCATTCAAAAATGGTAAGTGACAAAGACACTTGACCATTCTTGTGACATGTGATACTTCGAGATAATAACCAGAATCATGGCTGACAATCTGAACAGATCAGAATTTTAGATAATTTTTAAAATACTTATATCAATAACACTCATTCACATAATACCATTTAAGAAAGTTTATCATTACTCATCTGACAACATTTCCCATGTAATCTAATATGCCAAATAAGCCTAATTAGCTTAGCATTTTTTTCTTATAGGAAGAGAGCAAATTTCTCTGAGAAGTCCCAGGGGCCCTCTGAAAATCCACAGAGAAACTCTCCCTCGTCTTCCAGGTCAAAAGAAAGCCTTTATTCAGGACTTGAATATTTGTGTGTGGTGGAGCTTGTCAAAAATATTAAAAGGTAAAGAAAAATATTTTTTACAACCTCTTTATTAAGAACAGACTAAAAGTTTAAGACGAGTATCTCTTTTTAAGAGAGAGAAGGCCAAATTTTAGTTTTGCACCCGTTTACGCTTGACATTGAAACTTATTTACTTAATACTTTTATTTCATCTCAGCCAAACTGACCAGACAGAACACTCTTTAGGGCTTCACTTTCACAAAGTTTCAGTTACCTAGCTTTTCCATCAGAATTTGTTCCAGTACTTTAGGACAAATTTATCTTTCTTAATTCAAGAAACAAAAATATTTCCACTCTTTATACCTTTTTTTTAACTGTAAACATACATTTTACTTTTCTTGTACACAGACCTTTTAGAAATGTGCGTTTTTTCATAGAAAGTTCCGCAGAACACATAAAACATGTTTATCAATAAACCTAAGCTTTGGGGCTGGCCCCGTGGCCGAGCGGTTAAGTTCGCGCGCTCCGCTGCAGGCGGCCCAGTGTTTCGTTGGTTCGAATCCTGGGCGCGGACATGACACTGCTCATCAAACCACGCTGAGGCAGCGTCCCACATGCCACAACTAGAAGGACCCACAACAAAGAATATACAACTATGTACCGGGGGGCTTTGGGGAGAAAAAAGGAAAAAATAAAATCTTAAAAAAAAAAAAAAAAAAACATTAAAAAAAAAAAAAAAATAAACCTAAGCTTTTCAGTTTCTTTGCTATAAGAAACCAAAAGCAGACAAAGCTATGCTTGGTAGTTAGCCTTTATTATTTTATCTTATGTGGAAATGACCTAGATGCCCAATAAACTGTTATTATTTAATTTAACCTAGGAAAGCTATAAAGCTGAAGTTTCCAAAAAGATTTTGGAAGCTGTTTTTTTAAGTATGCAGACTATAAAACATAATTATTGTACTTAAAAACTCTTACTCAGTTTTAACAATTATGTTTACATTACTCTTAAAAACTTCACGTGACATTACAGCAGTTAACTGTCATTTGAAGTTTTCTGTGCATACACCATAATACATATAATTATTATTAAAGAGTTTTCCCCAAAACTTTGATCCTTTCACATTCAGTTTACCTGTCTTTAGCAATTATATTTAGATCATCTACAAAAACCTCATGAAACATCAAACAAAATTAGTCATTACCCTGAGTTATCAGTTTTGCTGATAAAGTTTGTGGCAGAGATGGCGTGAGCCCACTTGCCCAGTAAACCCAGGCTGTCCGTCTGCGTCGCATCCGGTGCTGACAGCTCCGAGGATGCGTCTGTTCTAAATCAAAGCGGCAAACTGAAACAGGCTTTCATTCACCAAAGGTCGCTTTATATCATGCTAAATTACTTTTCTTTTAAAAGTTCCGACATATTCATCAAAGACTGCATTCCGTCATGAGAGATTTTGAATCCTCTCTTTTCTGAAACAGGTTTCGCAGAACGGACATTACAATTTTTAATTATTGTAAAAGTTTGCTTGTTTTTACTTGTTCAATTTTAGATCAGGAATGTCAGGGGAGTTGAAGTGGAGCTCAGCTTGCTGGGAAGCTCAGCGATAGAGTAGAGGAAAGCAGCAGATTTGGGGTCGGCTGCAGGCATGGTTAATTATTTAATTATTTTCTCGTAAAGAGGCAGTAAAGTATTTATGACTTTATTTAGAAGCCTTGAAAGGTTAAAATAGGTTTCCCATGGTTGTAGCTGGCTTTTTCCAATTACCTACATCAATTTGAATAAACTGAAACTGCCCCATTTTGACCATTTTAAAGTGAGATCTCTTTAGCAGGTTTAACACAGCCTGAGGGTGGGTTTCTAGGTTTCACAGAATCAGGCAGGGGAAACGTTCAGTGACACAGTGTTTATGCTCACAACATAATCTATAATACGATCAGACAAAGTGATGTAATCATTTTACAGGAAGCCCATATAAATATACCAATTTTAGAAAACTTTATCTTAATTTTACCAACTCTTATACTTTTAATTATAACATATTAGTATTCCATTAACAGGTTTCGGATTACAATATTATGTAGGGAAAGTATTCCCAGGTAGACACAAGATTTATTCCCAAAAAATCATTCAGGCAAAGTTGACATAACCTCTTCACATAATATTAAACACTTTAATCTCTACAGTCTTATCAACCTGAGCAGCCTAACTGTTGCCCCAAACAATTGTTGATCGTGTGTCCCTGTGATTTCTGCCTCCTGACCTTTTGCATTTTTTCAAACAGGAGTGAATAGAATAGGTCTGGCCGATGTCCTTTAATGTTGGGGGGCCACTAGGGGGTCCCTTTAGCCCATCCAACCTTACACAGTGTTTTATTAAAAGCTTTGTTTTAATTTTATTCATGTCTGTTCCATTTATCCCATTTTCCTTTGCAGTAACTAGCTAAAGATTTCTATCCAGTTGGGATGAGCTCTGCGACTCTTCCCTTCTGATTCCTCTTTGTTAACTTAATGTTTTCATTAGTATCTGTACGCCCACAAGAAGAAGCTGAGACCCCAAGTTTCATTAAGTTTTTAAGACTAGTCGTTATATTTTCTTTTTAATTTGGTCTTTTCATAGGTACCAATAAAACGCTATTTATGACGAGAGCTCTCCCAAAATTTCTCAATTTAAGGATCCATTGTTTGGCCATTTTCTCTCTGGAGTTTAAAGACTATTGTGGCCATGCAGTGTTACAAAAGAAAATTATCCCTTTTAGACATTGGCTTATGACTATAATTAGATAATTAGACCACTACTCAGAATTAGCCCCACTGGGCTCTGCTTGGGGACAGACAGCGTGTTTCTCATTCTGATACACAGAGACAGACAGACACACATATGCAGACACAGAAAAGCCAGGCATGAGCGAACCAGTTCCCAGATTTAGGGTAGAAAGTCCTACAACTGTTCCCACTCCGAATGCACGCCCAGATGCCCCTCTGCAAACAGAAAGGACCCCAGATGGTTCCTCCGTGAAGGACAAGGGACCCCAGATGGCCCCTCCGTGAATGGGAAGGACCCCAGATGGCCCCTCCATGAATGGAAGGGACACCAGAGGAGGGGAAGGAAGTTCACAGGTGTCCCCGAGGAGACTTAACCACATTTCAGACAGAGTCTACCGACTCCCCAGAATGAAGAACAAACAAACAAACAAATCTGGAGCCTGTTTCCTTGCCATGAGAAAATGTGCCCAGGGTCAGCATGCCGGGCCAGACAGAAAGTACTGGGACAGTCCCTAGGGCAAGTCACCCAGGCAGCTGCTGGACTGCTTCCCAGGAAATCCCAGTCGGCCCTGGGCTGTGGAGCCATGGGCAAGAGCCTCCTGGCTGGCACGCCAGATTGTTACTACCTACAAACATAGGTTCCTTACCCACCACAGAAGAGGGGCCAAATAAAAACTGGAATGCCTGGCTTATGGCAAGGAAAGGGTTTTTATTTCGGATGATATCAGCTAGGAGATGAGAGTGAGCCCTCAAATTTGTCTTGTTTCCTCTCGTCTCCCTGAGGTTCCCACCAGAACAGCCCGTAGGCCTTGGGACACTGCTTGCAGGGAGGAGGAGATGATAAGGAACCCAGGAGGCTGTCCTTGGCCGTTTGTCTCCATGGCAGACAATGGATTCTGGAGGCAGGGAGCTGGGGAGTGAGCAGGGAAAGAGTGCTTTGGTTTTAGACTCACGTACACTGGGTATGCAGGGGAACTGATATCAGGGCTGGCATCAGGGGTCCCAGAAGGAAGGCCCCGCTTGTGTCCCAGCCCTTGGGCCCCACCCCCTCGCACTCTGGGAAATTCCCAAGTTCAAGAGGGGCTGTGACTGCCAAAAAGAGACAGGGAATCTCATCTTCCTCTTGGACTTTTCAGGATCCAATAGCAAAGACATCAATTTTAGGAACAGCCAATTTTGGGGCTGGGCGGTGGGTATAGTGCAATACTTGTACAAATATTGTCCTGAATTCTCCCAACAGCCCCATTTTCTAGATAGGAATGTAAGGCTCGGCAAGGCCAAAGCTCACCCCAAAAGCCCACCCCTCGCCCGCCTCCCTTCTGCCCTCTCAAGGGAGCACCATCCAACCCAAGGCACAGAAATGCCAGTCCCGGGTGCTGGCTCGGGCTGTCCCTTCCCCCAGGACCTTGGCCCTGCGTGGTCAGCCTCCCTCCAGGCTTCGCCACCCAGCTCAGGTGTCCCTCCCTGGGGACCTTTCCAGGCCTCTCCCCTCCCCCATCTAGAGATAAGTTCTCCCTCCCACGGCCCCTGGGCCCTGGTCCACACTTCTGGAAGGGTGTGTTCAGCAGTGTTTTACTTGTCTCCTGACTGGTCCTTCTTCCCAGGCATGATGGGTTCCCTGGGGACAGCCCAGGCTCTGGCTCTGGGTGGCCTGACGGGTTTGTGCGCGGTCACCTTGGCTGAGCTGGAACTGAAGCTCCCAGAACGCCCTTCCAGCATAGCCCGGTTCAGCGGGGGCCCCAGACTTGCCCCCCGATGCACTCGATGTGAAGGCAGAGGGGGAGCAGCCACGTCCTCTCACACTCAGAAGAAGTGAGGGCGCCAGGGGCCCGCTGTGGCACTCACAGTGTTGCTCACCTGCAAGGGATGGATTCAGTGCCAGGCGGCCAGGCCACAGCTGCTCCAGCTCCTGCGAGACCTTCCTTGAGCCTTTCTTGACTCCTGGGTTAGGCAGGTGCTTAGCCCAGGAAGAAGGCAGCAATTTCTCCGAAGGTGATCCTACCATCAAAGGTGTAGGCCTGGAGGTGGGGACAGAGGCATTAGGGACCCTGTTCTTCCTCTCGGGCTCCAACTCAGCCTGTTGGGTCCCACGTGTCCTTGCTGCCCCCACTCAGCCATCTTCTCTTCTTCGTGCCTGTCCTGCGGCTCCCAGCACTGCACATGGCAGCCACTGCCTCCCTCGGCTGGCCAGCCCGCTCCCACATCGCGTGGGAAGGTTTGGGAGCAGAACTTCTCGGAGAAATGGAGAGTGCCAAGGCGCTGGGTGGGATGAGCTTGATGCTGGTGAGAGAAGGGCCGGTGAGCTGGAGCAGATGAGGGAGGGGAGGCCAGGAAAAGCCCACTCCAGAGAGGCAGGCAGAGAGACCGTGCAGAGCCCCTGGCTGTGGAGGGGAGGCAAGAAGGGACGGCTGAGGCACGTCTCGGAGAGCTCCCTCTGGCCGTTGTGTGGACACTGGTCTGCAAGGGACAGGAGAGCAGGCAGGTGGCCCAGAAAGGTCAGTGCAGCATCCAGGTCTGAGGTGGTGGCCGGCCCTGGGAGGGAGGGGACATAGGAGCGGACAGAGAAGGACACAGCTTGAGGCAACACTGAGGGGTCTAGCTGGGGGCACTGCTGTGAGGGAAGAAGGGATACGCCAGGACGACCCCAGATGGAGCTGGGGAGCTGGGGGGCGGGGAGGAGCGGGGATAAAGGCATAAAGTCGCGTCAGGTTCCAGGTGCCCATTTGCCACCCACTGTGGATGCTGAGAGGGCGGACTGCAGGGCATCGATGCACCATGGATGGTACTTAAAGCCCTCAGGATGGATGTGGGAGTGACGGGAGGAGAGGCGGGGAGCTGACCCCACATCTAGGGGTCAAGGAGACGAGAGGAACTGGTGAAGGAGGCCTCAAAGGAGTAGCCAGCAAGGCAGGAGGGAGGTCAGAAAAGTGAGCGTGTCTTGTGTAGACTTGCTCTTTATCTGATGGCAAATAATCTGAAACAGTCTGAGAGTAAATAGCAATTGTTAGAAACCTGGGACCTGGGAGGGCGCCCACCGTTCCTCAAATGATAAGAGCGCTCACGGCACCTAGACTGTCTGACAACGACGTGGGGTATGGTGCGCCTGCTCTCCGCGTTCCAGGGAGTCAGGAGCCTGGGCACGTGCCGGCCGAAGGGCCTCCGTGACCCAGCCCAGGAACGAGCCTGGGACCGAGACTCATGAGCTTCCCCGGGAGACAGCAGTACGCGTGTCGTCACACCTCGTTGCTGGGGGAACTGGGCACGTCCTGTGTGACCCGGCCAGGAGAGGTTCGAGGAAGCTTGTGTCTGGTTTCTGCTGGGCTTCACCCAGCTCCTGTTCCTTTGCTGATCCACTCTGTGTTCTTCTGCTGTAAAAACGCCTTAGCCATGCCTGGGTCCAATGCTGAGTTCTCCGGGGGCGTCCTCTACCCCGGGGGTGGTCCTGGGAACCCCAACCCAAAAGGGTTAAGTGAAATATGCTATTAAAATTATAAGCAGAAAATCTGTGACCTGGGAGTGATTTTCTTTGCAGAGCTGTCACCTTTTCTAAAGCCTATGAAAGAAATTTCTTTTTCAGGCCCCACACAATTCCTCATGGAAAAACTTTTAAACAGTTTCAATTGATCGTCTTTCTTTCTGTCCGAGGTGTATTTTTCTCAATCCATATGGACATTGGAGACAATTAACATTCTTTGACCTAATGTGAAATGTGAAAACTTCTAATTAAAACTGTGTCTCTGCCTCATGGGCCCTGGGAATTTTAAACGAGTGGACATGAGTGTGTTAGGAAGCCAGGAGAACTCCAGCCCTCTCCCACTGGGCTGCACGGCCTCGAGCCTGCATGGGAAGTTCTGGGCTTACTGGACCAAGGAGGGGGCACGAAGAACGTGCTGATCTCATTCAGTGTCAAGACTGTCATCACCATCTCTGTGCTGACAGCTCCCCAATTTATATCTTCTTCCTGGACTCATCTCCTAACTCCGAAATCATCTCCCAGCTGCCAGGGACACGGCCACTTGGATGTCTGACAGGCATTTCAATCTCATCTAAAATCACCCCCATGGGGCCCTTGTCCAGATCTGGAGGCCTCCTGTCCCGCCAAGCAAAGAGTAGCCAGCCTCCTCCAGGAAGCCTGCCCCTGATCTTGGGGCCCCGTGTCAGTATTCATTTGTTCATCTTTTTGTCCTAGCCCACGGTCATTGTGAGCCTGTGGTGCCGTGTGCCGGGCACTCTGCTGGAAGGGGTGGCGTGGGGCGACCCCACCCAGTGCAGGTAGCGGGAGACGCAAGAGTTGAGAAATGACTGTAGTCTCTCGCCTCCTCCAGGCTCCTCTTGTGGCCTCTACTTGCCTCCAAACCAAAGAGTGTGCTCGGGTGCCTTTAGGAAAAAAAGGGCGTTGTTGTTGGAAAGACAAAGTCAGCCCGCAGGCTGCCAGTGCCCCGTGCTGGGTGTTTGTGTACAAAACAGAGCTGGGCCTGGGCACAGGGGCCCGCTGTGGGGCGCACTGAGGCCCCCGGGCTTGTGTCCGTCTGACCGTCTCTGGCACAGACGACCGTGGAGGAGGGGGCAGGGAGGACACTGCTCCCGCGTGACACAGCCGCGACCCTGGGGCTGGATTCCCGCCAGACCCCAGTAACACAGTCCCTGAGAGTCAGCACTGCAGGGACCCCTTGACACCACCCAGGCCAGGGGGCTTCACGCTTGTCCCCAAACCCTTCCTTAAAGGGAACAGCACGTGGCAGTGATTCCAAACTAAGAGCTGCTGTGAGGGCCCAGGCCGGGGTGGGTGGGGGCCACGGACTTAGGAGAGGGGGCTCTGAGGACGCCCAGGGCTGTGGGGGGCAGGGTGTGGAAAACTCGGAGGCTGGCTAACCTCTTTTGTCACTGCTGCTGCTGTCGGTGCTAGGGAAATTGAGACCCACAGAAAGGAAGCAGCATGTCGAGGTCCCCTGGTGACTGGGTGGCCCATCCAGGCTGAGAAGGAACCCAGCTGCCCATGTCCTCAGCCTGGGCTCTGCCCTCAAACCCAGGCCCTTCCCACCCAGAGAAGAGGAACGTGCCAGGAGGTGGGTGGTTCTGGGGATGGAGTGGCCACCGAGGGTGCTTCGCTGGCAGAGAGGGCGGTGCTGGACCAGGAGACCAGGAGAAGGCTGCCTTCCAGAGACGGGTGCAGGAAGAAGTTGGAGGGGGAGAGGATGGGGGATCGTGGGACATCACAAGGAGCCCCTAGGTGCCCCGTGCACCTGCCCAGAGGAGGGCGCTGAGGCAAGTGGATATTGGCTGTCCAGCTTCAAAGGGCCAGGCTCAAGTTCCCTCTGTGGGGGGCAGCTGAGCCCCCGCCCCCAAGGGAGGGGAGACGGGAGTGTCGGGGTTGCCAGAGTCTGCTCCAGATGTCTGTCAGCACCCCTTCCTGAGTGTGTGCACGCGGCTCAGGCACCTCACTGGGCGCAGGCCGGCACTGGCCATCGCACCTTCGCAACCCTGTGAGTGAGGCCTGTGGTCCTTGTTCTCCAGGGAACCTCAGGCTTAGAAATGCTCAGGTGCTCATGGTGAGATGCTCGGCAGAAGGTGTGAGCCGACGTCCGGTCTGCGGGCTTTCTGGCCTCTTAATGCCACTGGGGACTCGGCCTGTGCTCAAGACCAGCAACCTGGCCAGCTGCGAGGTGGCCCTGAGTGCTGTGTGGTTTTCACCATCCGGGGCCCATGCTGCTTGTCTCCAGTTAAAGGAAAATAGCCCAAGCCTGCCCTCTCCAGCCTGTCCCTTTGGGGTCCAGCAGTTACATGGGAACAGAAGGGACATTTGGGGACTTGAGTAAATTCCATTTTTCTCAGTCAGGGGGACATCTTCATCTAGGGGTGAAATTGCAAATAGACTTGACAACACAATTATGGAGGATTCATGTGCAAATGAGTATGTCAAATTTCATTTCATTCATTCATTCATTTGTTCATTTATTTATTTATGCCACTGTCCTGTGTTTCTTTTTGTTTTTTTTGCTGAGGAAGATTTGCCCTGAGCTAACATCCCTGCCAGTCTTCCTCTACTTTGTATGTGGGTCCCTGCCACAGCATGGCTGACGAGTGGTGTAGGTCCGCACCCAGGATCCAAACCCACAAACCCAGGCCACTGAAGTGGAATGCACCAAACGTAACCACTGCGCCTCCAGGCCAGCCCCTGTCCTCCGTATTTTGAAACTGATTTCCACCTGGCCAGGATTCTCAACACTTTGACTTCAAAGGGGCATTGTAGCCAGGACAGACTCGAGAGCAGAGGTCAGGCCAGGGAGCAGGGACACAGCCACCCCCAGGGCAGTGTGGCCTCCAAACTGAGAGGTGCCTTGGTCTTGGCAGGCTGCCTGGTAGGAACGGGAGGCCACCTGGGGGAGGCCTGAGAGACACTCAAGGGTCCTGCTCCACGTGCCACCAGCTGCCTGCTGCCCACGATTCCTGGTGTGCTGGCCTTGTTCTAGAGACATCACCTTCCACCTGCCTTTCCTTGTAACACTGGTGCGTTTGCTTACAGAGTTGTCCTCTCTGATCCTAGTGGGGTCAGTCTGAAATACCAAACCTGGTGGAGCACAGAGGATTTTGTAGCGTTTTCTGTGGACACCCTCCCTCTGAGGTGGAGGAGTCCAGAGGGCAAAGGCGAGATCCAGGGGCCCTGGGAGGCTCCTGCAGGCACAGGACTGGGGACAGCCCCTTGGGCCAGGGTGCCCCCAGGGCAGCAGGGCCTCTCCTCCCATGCCCTTCACGGCTGGGAGATGGACGGGAGGCAGAGGGCCCTTTCGCGGGGGCTGTCCTCTGAGCTCAGCGCTGTGGTGGCACTTTGTAGACCCCATCACACTTTCCTACCCGCAGGAGAGAGAGGGCCCCTCTTACACGTGGTTGCTTTACAAGTAACGAGTTACCTACATCGGGCTGGGCGTGCAGTAGCCTATAGGAAACGAGGTCTACTACGCGCCTCATTTACCCCACATCCGTAATCTTCAAACCATCCTGCAAAGTGGATGTTATCACCATTTTACACAGGAGAAAACAGAGTCTCGGAGAAAACAAGGACCTTGTTCAAGACTACACAGTCAGAAAGCGGTGGAGGCGGGGCTCAAACTCAGTCCTGGAAATCCCCAGGTGGGTGGCACTTTCGTGCGCCGGCCAGCACAGGCGAGGTCCTCGGCGAGTCCTCGACGCTCACACAGGACGCCCCGGCGCGGGGGTCCAACCTGCGCCGCGCCCTGCAGCGCCCGCAGCCCCCGGAGCCCCCGGGCCGAGCAGCACTGAGCCGGCGCCGGGCGTGCGCGCGGGGAGGGGCGCAGAGCCAGCCCGGCCGCAGCCACCGTCCGCGGTGCCGCCCCGCCAAGGCGCCGCAGAGAAGGCGCGCGGCCGCCCTGCTCGCGTAGCCCCGCGGCGCTCCTTGGTGGGGTCACGCCCCGGGAGAGGCAGGGCAGTGACCACGTGGCTGCAGGCTGCTGGGTGACCGCGGGGGAGGGCGGCGGGAGAGGACTCAAGGCTGGGGGTGGCTCTGGGGACCCACTGCTCCACTTCCTGCCCGGGGCGGGGCTTAGTGAGCGCTGTGTTTATGTAAATAGAACCATACGGTTTAAAAATTACATGTATTATATATTTAACTATAAATAAAAATTGTATGTTATATGTAATTGTAAATAAGCAATTATATATATATATATATATATATATATATATATACAGCCAGCCCAGAAGCGCTTTCAAGGCAAGCAGCTTACTTTGGCCTCACAGCATGACAGAGACTCAGGAGATAGTGCTGCATCAGCCATGTCCTTTGGAGTGACCCCATTTTGGTTGGTGACGCTTTCCTTGGCCTTGCTCCTTGTCCCCACTTCCCCGGGGCATCACGTGGGAACACCCGCTCCGCTGCACTGCTGCGACATGTCTGTCCTCCCCAGTCAGCCGTCCGCCCTGGGCCGATGCGTCAGACCGAGAGGAGAACGGAGGTCGGGCCCTGGGGAGCCAGCGCTGGGGAAACATGAACGCTGTGTTTAAAGGGGAGAAGGCACCCGGGAAGCACAGTGGTCCCCAATCCGCGGCTTCACTTTCTGCGCTTTCCGGTACCGTGGTCAACGGCAGTCTCAAAATATTGAACGGAAAATTTCAGAAATAAACAATTCATAAGTTTTAAATTGTGCACCTTTCCAAGTAGCATGATGAAACCTCGTGCCGTGCCACTCCGTCTGTCCGGGACGTGGGTTGTCCCTTTATCCAGTGGATCCACACTGTACACCTGCCTGCCTGTCAGTCGTTTAGCCCCCTCGGGTCCCAGCTCCACTGTTGCTATATTGCAGTGCTTGTGTTCAGATAACCCTTATTTTATTTAATGGCCCCAAAGTGGGAGAGTGGTGATACTGGCAATTCAGGCGTGCCAAAGAGAAGCTGTAAAGTCCTTCCTCTAAGTGAAAAGCTGAAAGTTCTCCATTTAATAAGGAAGGAAAAAAATCATATGCTGAGGTTGCTAGGCTCTGTGGTAACTTTTGTTACAGTAGATTGTTATAATTGTCCTATTTTATTAGCTATTGCTAATCTCCTACTTTGCCTAATTCATAAATTAAACATCATCATGTACATATGTATGGGAAAAACCATAGTATCTATAGGGCTCAGTACTGTCTGCAGTGCAGGCATCCACTAGGGGGCTTGGAACATACCCCCAGTGAATTAGGAGGTGTACTGTATTCATTTTTGTGTCCCCGGTGCCTGGCACTGAGTCAGGCATGAGTGGTTCCTAAATTCTTATTGAATGGACCTGTCCTTCTGGAATCATCCTCCACACTGCGCTGGAGAAGTGGGCAGGCGCTCATCGCAGAAGCGCTTCGCAGGCCGTGTGAAGGCGTCGGGACCTTAACCGGAGAGCGCTGAGAGGCCCTGAGGCCCCACTCGAGGGAGGGACGCAGCTCGCAGCTCGCAGCCTGGGCTGCAGTATCAGGAAGGACAGAGGAGGACAGGACTGAGGCCTGGGGTGGGGTGGGCCTGCGCTGGCTTGCAGGCTGCTCCCGGCATCTTCTTAACACCGTTGACAGAGGTGCCAAACTGGCTCGGGACCTCGAGGTGAACAGACAGCCTTTTGCGTCAAGAGCTCCCCTTCTCTCAGTTACCTGCCCCATTAGGAGTCGGGTCTGCAGACCAGCCACATTCGGGAGTCTGCATGGAAGGAGGTTTTTACTATTTCACAAAACCCAGCTTCTTTCCAAGAGCGATGGATGTTGTTAAGGGGAAGTCTCTCTTGCTGGGCTGAGAGCAGAGCAGGAGCTAAGAGGGGCTGAGAAGGGAACTCAGAGGAGCTGAAACCTCCACCTGAGACACAGAGAGAAACTACGGTTTCCTAGAGATGGGCAAGTCCTGGAGGAAAGCGGCTAGGACAGAGGGAATGGGGACGGACGAGGAGGCCTGGCGGCCGGAGCCTGAGGCCAGCCTGTGTGGGTACAGTGCAGGAGCTCCTCCGGGGGGCAGGGGCTGGCGGGCTCTCGAGCAGGACCAGCCCTGTGGAGCAGCTTCGCTCTGTGCTGTTCAGCCCTTCTCCCCACCTGCAGAATCTGGTACAAGGAGCTGCGGGACGGAGCTGTCTCCCGTTCAGTTTGGGGTGGGCTGAGCCTCCACTCGGGGTCCTCGTGCATCTCGCAGGTGACGAGATGGGAGATGACCATAAGCAGAACTGATGCAGTGGAAGCAGGTTTGGAGCCAGAGGGGAACTTGAAAAATTCAAAGAAAACGGGGAAGGCCTTGGAAAGCCATAGAGCGCGGAACGGGGCTTTCGAGGCTGTTTGTCAAAGGGTCTTCAGCGCTGCTCAGGGAGAAGTGCTCACGTTTGTCTTCAGACTGAAATGTTTTCTTTGGTGATTCTGTGTGGAGACAGCCCTGGCCCTGCTGTATGAGCATGAAGGGAAGAAGGCCTTGCTCTGGAGTCGGGGCAAAGGGCTAGGTGCCCGCTCTGCCTCTTCCTTCCTCTCTGCTCCTTTTCCCCCCTTGACTTCTTCTGTCTCTCTGCAGCCTTTGCTCCGTCACTTTCTCGCTCTGTTTCTCACATTTTCTTTCTCTGTCACTTACCCCTCCCTTCTGTCCCACTACTAAACTGAGCAGGTTTATTTGAACAACAAAGGGCAGTATTTCTTTTAGAGAACATGCCATTTTGTTCACAAACAAGATTCACAGAGTCAACTCTCAGAACCTATTCATGGAAAAAACCATCGGGAGATCCCGCCGGGCGGGAGGGGCTCTGGGGGTGGTGGGCCCAGTGCCAGAAGTGGGTCTGGAGGGAAAATGTTCATAAGAGTTTTCACTTTCTGTCCTTTGACCTTATCCACCATGCCACCTGTAATAATACAAATAAATACGTAAATAATAATAATAATTAAGGTCACCATTCACTGCTGTGTCGGGCACTGTGCTAGCTGTTTTGCATACATCGATCTCATGGCCCCTTTAGCAGATGAGGAAACCGAGGCTCAGGGAGGTCACAGAACCCCTACCTGGCAGCCCGGGGCAAATCTGACTGACCCCAAGCCTGGTTGTTCTCTGCTAGGACGGCTGCCCTGTGCTGATTGCTTTTGCTTGAGGCTTTGAGGAACCTGGGGAAGGAGCTGGAGCTGCCTTGTCATTGTCCCCAGGATGGCAATGCACAAGCAAGGAGGGTGGTGCCCTGCCTGCGGTCACTCAGCCCATCAGCAGTGATGGATTGGAGGCCAGGCATCTGAGTCTGGGAGAGGGGCAGAAGGGGGCTTGGGACCACGCCCGTGGCTCCAGGAGGCCTCTTTCCTTGCTGTGTGGCCCCTCTCTGGGCTGCACCTTCCCCATCTGGAAGTGGGGGTCTTAGACTCCCCCGTGGGACCCTGTGGAAGGCTCCGGCCCGGGGCTGGGAACTCCAGGAAGAAGTCCAAGGGCTTTCTCTCTCAGACTGAAATTTCACCATCCAGCTGACTCCTGCCTGGGATTTTCCTAGCTGAGAGCTCGTCCTGTGGACGTAGAGGAGTCAGCGCGATGCTGTGAAAGAAAGCTCTCTGGACGCGGCTACAATGAAGTTGGGTTCACAGGGCGTCTCCTCCCAGCATAGCCTGTCCAACCCCACGACCAAGGGGACGATTCTACCCCACATCGCCCCCGCCTCCCAGGCCACCCTGCATCTGGGATCCACGGGGCTGCCAGGGTGAGACGTCCAGCACCTGTCGTGCGTTCATTTAACGAGTGTTTGCTGAGCACCCACCGTGGGCGGCACCGTTCTGACACAGGGGGCTCGGCGGAGGACAGAGCAGACGAGCATCCCTGCCCTGGTGGGTCTCACACTCTAGAAGAGAGGCAACGAAGACCAACAAACGGGACGAAATGCTATGTTAGACAGCGTCAAGTGATCAGGGAGACAGCAAAGAGAGGAAGGCAAGGGGGAGCACGCGGGAGGGGTCGGTTTAGACAGGGCAGCCTGGAAATCAGACCGCCTCGCCCAGGCCCCGCTCCCTCCGGGGGCCCCCACCGGGCCCGACCAGTCCAGGCTCCTTTCCCTGGGGCCCAGGCCCTTCCTGTTCTAACCTCAGCTTCCCACACGTGCTTTGCGGCCCCCGCTCCACACAAGCAGAACATCTTCCCTCCATCGCCTCTCCAGGTTGGCACACGCCCTTCCCACAGTTGGGAACGCCCTCCCTCCCGTCTCCGCTGCTTTAGAACGTGCCTGGGGTTCTGTTTTAATCAGGACTGGTAAGACGACAGACATGGAGATGAGTGCCTTGAAAGAAGAGTTCATTATTCACAATTCCCAAGAGGATGGGGCACGCCGCACCACACCACACTGTGCAGAGCCGCCCGTGGAGCCCAGGGCTGGTCCGAGACAGGAGGAGCCAGGGGAAAGTACGGTGGGAGCCTTTATTACTAGAGTGGGGGAAGGTGTGGGGGGCTGTTCCGCCACACGCCCAGCCGGGTGAGCAGTGGAGGCAGGTAGCTGGGAGACCAAAGACAAGATCCGGAGTTGGTGAACGAGACACATGGGTTTATCGGGAGGCGCTTACAGGGAGACCCAGGGGCGGCCGTCTGGACAGCAATGTGCACCCGCTACCGCAGGCGCGGAGGGGGCTCTTACAGAGGCAGGGGACACAAAGGCCATTGCCTGCCAAGGGGCTGTTCCTGGTACGCCCAGCGTTCCCAGGAGCAGTAGCTCACGTGGAGGGCTGTGTGTCCCTTCAAGACGCGACATTCTTAAAGTGAGATAAGGTGGGATCTGGGCTGGCCAGGCCCTGGATTGTGACACATCCCAGAAGCCGGGCGTCTTGCCCAGAAGGGAGCCTGAGGGACACATGCTTGTGGTGGGCTTGTGGGCTCTTGCTGAGCAAGCAAGGCCCCGGACACCTACACTCCACCTGCCATGTGTCCGAATGGCCCTCACAAACTTATCATGTCATTCTTCTGCTGAGTCCCTGAGCCAGACACACAGAGGAGCATTGTAACCAGATGCCACAACAGCAATAGAGATCACAGCAAGAGAACAAAATCAATAATAAGAAGGCAAGAATGCCAAAGGACACCTTTTGCCAGGTGGAGGGGGGAACTGAATCCAAGCCGAGACCAGGGCAGCGGACAGGGAGTCAGTAGCCTGTGTATGGGTGCGGAAGGAGGCCATCACAGAAGAAATGTTACGAGCATAGTCTGGGAGAGAGACACAACGTTCTGCCTTGATCAGAGCACAGGTCCTCCTGGGCGGCAGTGAGCACATCCAGAGCTATCCTATTTTGTAACATTACTTGTCTCATTTGGGATATTCCCTCATTCAACAGTGTTATTGCGTATGTGGTGTGATCAGAGCTGTCACCACATGTTGGGCGAGGGCAGACACGTGCATTCTACAGCAATGGCCACAGCTGGTAGGGTGAAGATGGCGAGAGGGTAAAGCCACCCTGCTGTGTGTAGCACACAGTGGCGTGCCCAGACTGCCTCCCAGTGAGACAGAGCTGTTGAAGGGAGGACAGGATGAGTGCAGGGTTGTAGCGGCACCCGCATGTGCACCTGCCGGTCCAATTACAACGCAGACAGGGCCACGCGTGGGCGCCACGAGCCCACAACCACCCCTGAGCAGAGGCACAGGCTCCTCTGACGGTGTTGTTTTGTCTCCCAGCCACATATCAGCAGTAATGAGAATTGTTTGGTTACACACTGCTTTAGGTGTCCACCCCATGTTTTTTTTTAATTGAGGTCATAATAGTTTATAACATCGTGAAATTTCAGTTGTACATTGTCAGTCACCATGTAAGTGCTCCCCCTCACCCCTTATCCGCAGCCCCCAACACCCTGCCCCCTGGTAACCTCTAAACTGGTCTCTTTGTGCGTTTATCTTCCACATAAGAGTGAAATCATATGGTGTTTGTCTTTTTCTGTCTGGCTTATTTCACTTAACATGATACCCTCAAGGTCCGTCCATGTTTTTGCAAAAGGGACGATTTTGTCTTTTTTTATAGCTGAGTAGTATTCCATTGTGTATATATATACACCACATCTTCTTTATCCAATCATCAGTTGATGAACACTTGGGTTGTTTCCACGTCTTGGCTATTGTGAATAGTGCTGTGATGAACATAGGGGTGCATAAGCCTCTTTGAATTGTTGATTTCAAGTTCTTTGGAATAGATATCCAGTAGTGGGATGGCTGGGTCATATGGCATTTCTATTTTAATTTTTTGAGGAATCTCCATACTGTTTTCTATAGTGGCTGCAGCAGTTTGCATTCTCACCAGCAGCGTATGAGGGTTCCCTTTTCTCTACACCCTCTCCAACATTTGGGTTTTTTTTTTTTTTTAAAGATTGGCACCTGAACTAATATCTGTTGCTAATCTTGTTTTTTTCTTCTCCCCAAAGCAACCCCCAGTACATAGTTGTATATTCTAGTTGTAGGTCCTTCTGGTTGTGCTATGTGGCACGCCACCTCAGCATGGCTTGATGAGCGGTGCCCTGTCCATGCCCAGGATCTGAACCAGCAAAACCCTGGGCCACCAAAGCTGAGCGTGCAAATTTAACCACTCAGCCACAAGGCCGGCCCCAACATTTGTTATTTTTTCTCTTAGTGATTATAGCCATTCTAATGGGTGTAAGGTGATATCTTAGTGTAGTTTTGATTTGCATTTACCTGACAATTAGTGATGTTGAATATCTTTTCATGTGCCTATTGGCCATCTGTAGATCTTCTTTGGAAAAATGTCTGTTCATATCCTCTGCCCATTTTTTGATTGGGCTGTTTTTTTGTTGTTCAGTTGTGTGAGTTCTTTATGTATTATGGAGATTAACCCCTTGTCAGAAATATGATTTGCAAATATTTTCTCTCAGTTGGTGGGTTGTCTTTTCCTTTTGTTCCTGGTTTCCTTTGCCTTGCAGAAGCTCTTTAGTCTGATGAACTCCCACTTGTTTATTTTTTCTTTTGTTTCCCTTGTCTGAGTAGACATGGTATTCCAAAAGATCCTTTTAAGACGGACGTCAAAGAGTGTACTACCTATATTTTCTTCTAGCAGTTTTATAGTTTCAGGTCTTACCTTCAAGTCTTTGATCCATTTTGAGTTTATTTTTGTGTGTGGGGAAAGATAATGGTCTACCTTCATTCTTTTGCATGTGGCTGTCCAGTTTTCCCAGCACCACTTATTGAAGAGACTTTCTCCATTGTATGTTCTTGGCACCTTTGTCGAAGATCAGCTGTCCATAGATGTGTTTTATTTCTAGGCTTTCAGTTCTGTTCCATTGATCTGTGTGCTTGTTTTTGTACCAGTACCATGCCATTTTGATCACTATGGCTTTCTGGTACATTTTGGAGTCAGGGATTGTGATACCTCCAGCTTTGCTCTTTTTTCTCAGGATTGCTTTAGCTCTTTGGGGTCTTTTGTTGCCCCATATGAATTTTAGGATTCTTTGCTCTATTTCTGTGAAGAATGTCATTGAATTGGGATTGCATTGAATCTGTAGATTGCTTTGGGTAGTATGGACATTTTAACTATGTTTATTCTTCCAACCCATGTGCATGGAATCTGTTTCTATCTCTTTATGTCATCATCAATTTCTTTCAGTAATATCTTATAGTTTTCATTGTATAGGTCTTTCACCTCCTTGGTTAAGTTTATTTGTAGATATTTTATTCTTTTTATTGCGATTGTAAGTGGGATTGTGTTCTTGAGTTGTCTATTAGTTTGTTATTGGAGTATAGAAATGCAACTGATTTTTGTAAGTTGATTTTGTACCCTGCAAGTTTACTGTAGTTGTTAATTATTTCTGTTAGTTTTCCAATGGATTCTTTGGGGTTTTCTATATATAAGATCATGTCATCTGCAAACAGTGAGAGTTTCACTTCTTCACTCCCTATTTGGATTCCTTTCATTCCTTTCTCTTGCCTAATTGCTCTGGCCCAAACCTCCAGTACTATGTTGAATAAGAGTGGTGAGAGTGGGCACCCTTGTCTTGTTCCTATTCTCAGAAGGATGGCTTTCAGTTTTCCCCCATTGAGTATGATGTTGGCTGTGTATTTGTCCTATATGGCCTTTATCATGTTGAGGTCCTTTCCTTTTATCCCCATTTTATTAAGAGGTTTTTTTTTTTTTTTTATCATAAATGGATGTTGGATCTTTTCAAATGCTTTCTCTGCATGTATTGAGATGATCAGGTGGTTTTCATTCCTTATTTTGTTAATATGGTGCATCACATTGATTTGACCTGCAGATGTTGAATCATCCCTGTGTCCCTGTTACAAATCCAACTTGATCATGGTGTATGATCTCTTTGATGTATTGCTGAACTCGGGTTGTCAATATTTTGTTGAGGATTTTTGCATCTATGCTCATCAGTGATATTGGCCTGTAGTTTTCCTTCTTTGTGTTGTCCTTGTCTGGCTTTGGTATCAGGGTGATGCTGGCCTCATAGAATGTGGTAGGAAGTATTCCATCTTCCTCAATGTTTTGCAATAGTTTGAGAAGGATAGGTAATAAATCTTCTTTGAATGTTTGGTAGAATTCACCAGAGAAGCTGTCTGGTCCTAGACTTTTATTCTTCAGGAGGTTTTTGATTGCTGTTTCAATCTCTTTACTTGTGATTGGTCTATTCAGATTCTCTATTTCTTCTTGATTCAGCTTTAGGATTAAGAGTCTAAGAATTTATCTATTTCTTCTAGATTGTCCAATTTGTTGGCATATAATTTTTCATAGTATTCTTTTCTTTTCTAATTCTGTGCTATCCATTATAATTTCTCCTCTTTCATTTCTAATTTTATTTATTTGAGCCTTCTCTCTTTTTTCTTAGTGAGTCTGGCTTAGGGTTTGTCAATTTTGTTTATCTTCTCAAACAACCAGCTTTTTGTTTCACTCATCCGTTCTACTGTCTGTTTCAATTTCCTTTGTTTCTGCTCTGATTTTTATTATTTCCCTCCTTCTGCTGAGTTTGGGCTTTGTTTGTTCTTCTTTTTCTAATTGTTAGGTGTAGTTTGAGATTGCTTACTTGGGATTTTTCTTGTTTGTTAAGGTGAGCCTGTATTGTGATGAATTTCCCTCTTAGGACCACTTTTGCTGCATCACATATGCGTTGGTATGGTGTTTTCATTTTCATTTGTCTCCACATATTTTTTTATTTCTCCTTTAATTTCTTCATTGATCCATTGGTTGTTCAATAGCATGTTGTTTAGTCTCCACATCTTTCTCAGCTTTCTTCTTGTAGTTAATTTCTAGTTTCATAGCATTTTGGTGAGAAAAGGTGCTTTACATGATTTCAGTCTTCTTAAATTTATTGAGGCTTGCCTTGTTTCCCAACATATGGTCTGTCTTTGAGAATGTTCCATGTGGACTTGAGAAGAATGTATATTCTGCTGTTTTTGGATAGAGTGTTCTATATATGTCTATTAAGTCCATCTGGTCTGGTTTCTCGTTTAATTCCACTGTTTCTTTGTTGACTTTCTGTCTGGATAATCTATCCATTGGTGTAAGTGGGGTGTTGAGGTCCCCTACTATTATTGTGTTGTTGTTAATATCTCCTTTTAGGTTTGTTAATAGTTGCTTTATGAACTTTTGTGCTCTGTTGTTGGGTGCATAGATATTTATAAGCGATGTGTCTTCTTGGTGGAGTGTCCCTTTTATCATTATATACTGCCCTTCTTTGTCTCTCTTTACCTGTTTTATCTTGAAGTCTAGTTTGTCTGATATAAACATTGCAATGCCTGCTTTCTTTTGTTTGCCATTAGCTTGGAGTATCATCTTCCATACCTTCACTCTCAGCCTATGTTTGTCATTGGAGATGAGATTTCCTGAAGGCAGCCTATTGTTGGGTCTTGTTCTTTAATCCATCCAGTAACTGTGTCTTTTGATTGGAGAATTCAATCCATTTAGATTTGGAGTGATTACTGATATATGAGGGCCTAATGCTGCCATTTTATCACTCGTTTTCCAGTTCTTCTGCATTTCCTTTGTTTCTTGTCCTATTTCAGACTAACAGTTTCATTAGGTAGTTTTATGCTGGTTTTCTTAGTCTTGTCCTTATTTATTATTTGTGTCTCTGTTCTAATTCTTTGTTTAGTGGTTACCCTGAGGCTTGTAAGAAAGATCTTGTAGATGAGATAGTCCATTTCCTGATAGCTTCTTATTTCCTTAGACTAAGCTGATTCCATCCCCTCTTCTCCTCCTCCTAAGTTATTTTTGTCACATCTTACTCCATCTTATGTTGTGAGTTTGTGGTTAAAAGGACAAGATTACATGTATTTTTAATGTTTTCCTTCTGTTTATCTTTATTGTTATAATTGTTTGCTAACCTGTTCTTGCAGAGAGCTCCAATTTTCTGATTTTGTCTACTTATTTATCTCCTTACTCAGGGCTTTGAACTCTTTTTTTCAGGTATGAGGGCCTCATTGACCATTTCTTGTATGGGGTCTTGTGGTGATGAACTCCCTCAGCCTTTGTTTATCTGGGAAAGTTTGTGGGTTTTTTTCCAAAATCCCCCCAGTATATAGTTATATATGTTAGTTGTGGGTCCTTCTAGTTGTGGCATGTAGGACGCCGCCTCAATGTGGCCTGATGAGTGGTGCCATGTCCGCGCCCAGGATCCGAACCATAGAAACCCTGGTCGCCGTAGCGGAGTACGCGAACTTAACCACTCAGCCACGGGGCCGGCCCCATATCTGGGAAAGCTTTTATTTCTCCATCATATCTGAAGGATAATTTTGCTGGATAGAGCATTCTTGGCTGACAGTTTTTGTCTTTCAGAATTTTGAATATATCATTCCACTCTCTTCTAGCCTGTAAGGTTTCTGCTGAGAAATCCACTGGAAGCCTGATGGGGGTTCCTTGTAGGTTAATTTCTTCTGCCTTGCTGCTCTTAATATTTTTCTGGATTGGTAAGTTTGGAGGTTTTGGGTGTCCCCTCCACGATGAAGGGTGTCACTGTGATAGCCTGGTTTAAGCCTATTCCCTAAGGGGCTAAGAGACCACCCCAGCAGGGCCCACTTGACAGTCCCAGGGCCAAGTGACCACATGGGTCTGGGTAGGAAGCTCTTGTGGCAGAGGCAGAAGCAAGTTGTTCTGAGTGCCCACCTGTGGCTGCACTGTCTCCTTGATTAGCTTTTGTCTGTAGATGTGCTGTCAGATCAGGTCCTTGTGTCAACATCTGATATGCACTGGGTTGGGTGTGTCTCTCATGTTCATTCACTTGACATATTGCAATGGTCAGGCATCTTATCCAGTGGGCTAGGGCACTATCTTTTGTCTTTGGTGTTTCAGCAAGCTATTCATTCATTCCACCAGCCCTGCAGCCGTGGGGCTGTGTGACAGGTGAAAATGTCAATGTATGTTCCTCTGATCAGCCCACATCTGTACTTGGTGGCCAGTTAAATGCATACCTCGGTCACTGTCAATGTCTGTGGGAACACCATACGTGGTACAGAGGTGTTCAGGCCTCTTTTAGTGGTCTTCTGTGTGGCCCTCTTGCTGGGGTATGCCTGCAGCAGTCCTGTATATGTGTCCACACAAGTAAGGGCATATTGACAGGCATCAGAGAGAGGCAAGGGCCTGATGTGGTCCACCTGCCAGCACTGAGCAGGCTGGTTGCCTCTGGCAACTTGGCCTGTGTCCCAGGGAATGGCCGGGGGTCTCTGCAGACTCAAACCCTCCTCTCCTAGAGTGAGTGGTGTTTTAACTAGTTGCTCTTTCAAACTTTGTAGTTCAAATCCTGCTTTAAAGCAGCAAGAATGTTTTGAAAAGATTTTATGGTAAATGCTTTTATAAACTATCACCTCCAAGTTTTGGTCAAACTTTTATGTTTATGTATTGAACTTGCTTAAAACCAGGCATACGGGTAATCAGGTGACACAGTGCACCACTTTCTTTAAAAAACTGATGAACATATGCACTGCATGTCAGCCAACAGAGACAGCTCTCTACAGAAACACATGTATTTTTGTAAATTTCTAGCCCATTACTACACCGGGCAATCTTGCCCCTCAGGACTTCTCTGACAGCTCAGCCATCCTCACATGCACAGGTAATATACATTTGCATCATTCCACAGTGCACCCTTCCTGTCCCACAGTGAGTCTGATGGTGGAAGACTTCTGCTACCACAGGAGGGGAAGATCACGAGAGCAGAGGCAGCATGGGGCTGGCTCAACAATTTCTGCCAGTCTGAGAGGAAGAGCGGCAGGCAGGTGGGTGGGTGGGGAGAAGTCAGTTTGGAAACAATGTTTAATCCAAGGCCCTTCAAAACATTGCAGAGAACTTGACTGGGAAACCCATCCCTTCTCTGCCTCTCAAGCCACACTTGCAGCAGCAGGCTTGCAGGCCAGAAGGCAGTGGGATGCTACAGTGATGCAAGAAAACACCTGTCAACCAAGCATTCTGTAACTGGCAAAACTGCCTTTCAAAAAGGAGGGAGAAAGTAAACATTTCTAGATAGACAAAAGCTGAGGGAATTCATTGCCACTGGACATGCTCTGCAAGAAACGCTAAAGGTAGTCCTTCAAGTCGAAAGGAAAGGACACCAGAGAGCAACCTGTAGCCATACAAAATATAACTCTTTCCAGTAAAGGTAAACACATGGACAAATACAAAAACCCAGTATTATCATAATTTTGATTCATAACTCCACTTTTTTACAGGATTTAAAATAGAAAGGCATAAAGAATAATATGTTAGTGGGTACACAATATATAAAGATGTAATTTGTAACATCAATAACATAAACAAGGGTGAAACTATAAAGGAGTAGTTTTTGTATGTGATTAAAGTTACTTAAAAATATTTTATCACTTTAGAAGGTTATGTGTAATCCCCACAATAACTACAAAGAAAATATCTATAGAATATATACAAAAGGAAATGAGAAAGAAGTCAAATATGTCACTACAAAAAGTTAACACTAAGGCAGGCAGTAAGGGAGGAAACGAGGGACAAAAACTCCCAGAAAGGGCAACGAAAATACTCCATATATTACAACTGTGGATATCTGCCATTATACATTTGTCCAAACTATGAACGTATACCACCAAGAGTGAAGCCTAAGGTAAACTATGGACTTTGGGTGATTACGATGTAGGGGTCAATGTGGGTTCATCCTTGGTAAAAAAAAAAAAAAAAAAAAAAAAAAGTACCATTCTGTTAAGTGATGTTGGTAGGTAATGAGGGAGGCTATTAATGTGTGGGCACAGGGGGCATATGGAAAATCTTTGTACCTCTCTCAATTTTGTTATAAGCCTAAACTGCTCTAAAAAAAAACAAAGTCTTTTTTTAAAAAAGCTGTAAGGGCTGGCCCCATGGCGTAGTGGTTAAATTCAGCGCCCTTCACTTCAGTGTTTGGGGTTTGCAGGTTCGGATCCTGCCCACAGTCCTACTCCACTCATCAGCCATACTGTGGTGGCAACCCACATATAAAGCAGAGGAAGACTGGCACAGATGTTAGCTCAGAGCTAATCTTCCTCAGCAAAAACAAACAAACAAAAACCTGTAAGACATACAGAGAAAAAATAAGAAAATGGCAATAAGTCCTTCCCTATCAGTAATCATTTTAAACGTTAATAGATTAAACTCCCCAATCAAAAGACATAGACTGGTGTAATGGATAAAAAAACCAGAATCTAACTATATGCTGTTTCCAAGAGATTCACTTTAGATTCAACAATATGCAAAGGCTGAAAATGAAAAAAATAGAACATATTCCATGAAAATAGTAACCAAAATGAGCAGCGGTGGCTATACTAATATCAGACAAAGTAGACTTTAAATCAAAAACTGTTACAAGAGATAAAGAAGGACATCGTATAATGATACAAGGGTCAACTGACCAACAGCATATAACAATTATAAACATATGTGTACCAAACATCAGAGCTCCTAAATATATGAAGCAAACACTGACAGAATTGAAACAAGAAACAGAGAGATTTACAATAATAGTAGGACAATTCAGCGCCCCACTTTCAATAATAGATAGAACTACAAGACAGAAGATCAGCAAGGAAACAGATGCCTTGGACAACACCACAGACTGACTGGACCTAACAGACACACACAGAATGTGCCAACCAACAGAATGTGCACTCTTCTCAAGTGCACTTGGAACACTCTCTGGGACAGACCACATGTAAGGCCACAAAACAAGTCTTAATAAATTTAAGAAGATTGAAATCATACAAAGTATCTTCCAATCACAATGGAATGAAACTAGGGAAGTCAACAGCAGAAGGAAAACTGGAAAATACACAAATATGTGGAATTTACAACACACATTCTTATGTGTTGTAACCAAGGGATCAAAGAAATAACAAGGGAAATTAGAAAATATCTTGAGACAAATGAAGATGAAAACACAACATACCAAAACTTATGGGATGCAGCAAAAGCAGAGCTAAGAGAAAAATTTATAGCTGTAAATGATGACATTAAAAAAAATATCTCAAATCAACAACCTAACTTTACACCTTAAGGAACTGGAAAAAAAAAAAAAAAAACCAACAAACTAAACCAAGAGCTAGCAGAAGAAAGAAATAACAAAGATTAGAGCAGAATCCAAAAAAAAAAAAAAAGAGAATATGGGCTGGCCCAGTGGTGTAGTGGTCAAGTTTGTATGCTCCACATTGGCGGCCTGGAGTTTGCAGGTTTGGATCCCGGGCATGGACCTACATGCCACTCATCATGCCATGTTGTGGTGGTGTCCCATATGCAAAATAGAGGAAGATCGCTACAGATGTTAGCTCACTGCCAATCTTCCTCACCAAAAAAAAAAAAAGAGAGAGCGAGAGAGAGAAGAGAAAACAATGAAAGAAAGAGTTGGTTCATCAAGAAGATCAACAAAATTGAACTTTAGCTAGACTGACTAAAGACTCCAATAGCTAATATCAGACATGAAAGAAGAGAGAATATTACCAATTTTACAGAAACAAAAAGGGTTATAAGAGAGTACTATGAACTGTATGCCAATAAATTGGATAACCTAGAGAAAATGGAAAATTTCCTAGAAACACAATCTATCAACACAGAATCATGAAGAAATAGAAACATGAATAGACCTACAACCAGTAAAGAGACTGAATCAGTAATGAATAAGTCAGTAATCCCAACAAAGCAAAGCCCAGGAACAGATGGCTTCACTGGTGAATTGTACCAAACATGCAAAGAATTAACACCAATCCTACTCAAACGATTCCAAAATACTGAAGAGGAGGGAACACTTCCCAACTCTCAGCTCTGCGGCCAGCACTACCTTGATGCCAAAACCAGACAGACAGTACAAGAAAACTACAGACCAATGTCCCTGCTGAGGACCGATTCAAAAACCCTCAACAAGCAGGGGGAGAGGGGTGGGTGACATGAGTGAAGCGGGTCAAAAGCTACAAACTTCCAGTTACAGGATAAGTCAGTCATGAGGATGTAATGCACACCATGGTGACTATAGTTAATAGCACTGTACTGCATATCTGAAAGAGAGAGTAGATCTTAAAAGTTCTCATCACAAGAAAAAAATTCTGTAACTATGTATCATAACAGATGTTAACTAGACTTACTGTGGCGATCATTTTGCAATACATACAAATATCAAATGATTATTATACACCTGAAACTAATGATGTTTGTCAATTATACCTCAATAAAAAACACCACCAAAAAAACACTGCTTTAGGTTAAAGTAATTAAAAAGTTATTTAAAAAATCACTTTAATTTTAATAACTCACTGCCCCCCCAGAAAAAAAGAAAACCCTGAAAAAAGAAAGTTAAACATATTGGCTTTCAAAATTGTCACTATTCAGTGTAAGAAAGTATGTCAATTCTTTAAAAGATCCACATCTTTAAAAGAATTGTTGCAAGGGACATTAAATGGGGACATTGAACAGGATAGGCGAAACCACTCTCAACAGAGGGGAAAGAGAGTTCCTTGTGTCCGTGTCTAGAATAAATAAAAAAAATCGGTAAGCCTATACTATTCACATGTAACTCAGTAGAGACTCTTTTCAGAAGGACTTTCTGAATATTGGCCACGACATAGATGATTATGTGCCAGGTGATTGTGAGGTTGTTCAAAGTAACGATCTCTAACAGATGCTTATTACCATTAGCATTAGAGTGAGGCATTTCCTTTTTTTTTTTATTAAAGATTGGCACCTGAGCTAACATCTGTTGCCAATCTTCTTTTTCCTTCTTCTTTTCTCCCCAAAGCCCCCCAGTATATAGCTGTATACTCTAGTTGTGAGTGCCCTGGTTGTGCTAGGTGCAACGCCCGCTCAGCATGGCTTGATGAGCCACCGGTGCCTTGTCCATGCCCAGGATCCGAACCGGCAAAACCCTGGGCCGCCGAAGAGCAGCGCATGAACTTAACCACTCGGCCAGGGGCCGGCCCCATGGCATTTCTAATTATTTCCAAGATTATAAACTCCTTGAAATTAGGATCATACTTTTTACACCTTGAGATTCCCTACACCATTAAGTATCATGACCTAAACATAACTGTTTATTAAATTAAATTGACTGCATAAGCTGAAGGTCTAATGGCATGGCTATGATTTTATTTTCAAATTCTAAGAAAATAAAATTTATTAAAAAATAAAATCTATTTCTCATGTTATAGTAGACTCACATGAAACTCGGAAAGCTTGTGAAATTAAAATGTATTATGATGGGGGACTGGCCCAGTAGCATAGTGGTTAAGTTCACATGCTCCCCTTTGGCAGCTTGGGGTTTGCCAGTGGAGATCCTGGACGCACACCTATGCGCTGCTTGTCAAGCCACAGTGTGGCAGGAGTCCCACATAAAAAGTTGAGGAAGATGGGCATGGATGTTAGCTCAGGGCCAGTCTTCCTCAGAAAAAAGAGAAGGATTGGCAGCAGTTAGCTCAGGGCTAATCTTCCTCAAAAAGAAAAGCAGCATTATGATGGGACTGGCCCAGTGGTGTAGTGGTTAAGTTCCCATGCCTTGCTTCGGTGGCCTGGGGATCATGGGTTCAGAGACTGTTGTGGACCTACACACTGCTCATCAAGCCACGCTGTGGCAGCATCCAACATACAAAATAGAGGAAGATTAGCACAGATGTTAGCTCAGTAACAATCTTCCTCAAGAAAAAAGAGGAAGATTGGCAAAAGACGTTAGCTCGGGGCCAGTCTTCCTCATCAAAAAAAAGTATTATGACTAAGAAAAAAGCTCTTATCAAGAAAAACAAATTTATATAGATACTAAACAATTATCCATCCCTTAACTGTTGCTTTAGTTGATCAACTTTGTATGTGGATAAGCTGTATACATTACCACATTTTCAAAAATAAAGAACTAGTATGAATTAAATTTCAGAACAGAGTAATTAGAGATAGCCTTTAAAATTCTGAACTTTTTTCATTAGAGATATTTGGTTAATTATTAACCTTTTATTCCTACCAGTAGAGGAAGGA
Organism: Equus caballus; assembly: GCF_041296265.1. Classification (NCBI taxonomy): domain Eukaryota; kingdom Metazoa; phylum Chordata; class Mammalia; order Perissodactyla; family Equidae; genus Equus; species Equus caballus. The sequence goes on along the minus strand of NC_091701.1, from coordinate 3,800,041 downwards.
AAGAGTCATGTTATAATAATTCACTGGCTACATACAATAACTTTGTGCATTATATCAAATTATGAAGTTGAATTAGACCACACTGCCACAAAAGCTAGAAAAACAATTTTGCATAATTAAAGTTAAGATACAAGTTGCTATTAGAGTGACTTTTAGGCTGTTTGTTAAGTAAGAAATATCTGTGAGCAGTAAGGTCTGTGCCAGGCTAGGAATCCTATGACGGTAACATATAACATAAACAAGAATGTGCATTCATCACAGGTATTCAATGTTGACAGTAGGGACGAGACAATATTCAAGTAACACTAATAAAGAGTAGGGATAAACAGTTTTAATCACTGTGATTAACAACAATAACAACAAAATCATGGCTTTATTCTAGGAAATGTTTTTTAAAAATCCGAAACAAAACAGTAGCCAACAAAATTCAACAGCACACTAAAAGGATTATACACCATGACCAAGAGGGATTTGGATGGTTTGACACACAAAACGCAATCAGTGGGCTATACCACATTAAAGAATGAAGGACAAAAACCCATGACCATCTCAATTGATGCAGAAAAAGCATTTGACAAAATTCAATACTCTTTCATGATAAAAACACAACAAACTATGAATAGAAGGAAATTGTATCAGCATAATAAAGGCCATATATGACAAGCCCACAGCTAACATCATACCCAGTGGTGAAAGACAAAGCTTTTCCTCTAAGATCAGGAACCAGATAAGGATGCCCACTTTTGAGACTTCCAATCAACACAGTTCTGGAAGTCTTAGCCACAGCAATTAGGCAAGAAAAGAAATAAAGATCATCCAAACTGGAAAGGAAGAAGCAAAATAATCTGTTTTTAGATATGATCTTACACGTAGAAATGCCAAAAGATTCCAGGAAAAATTGTTAGAATAAACAAATTCAGCAAAGTTGAATGATATAAAATCAATATGCAACAATCTGCTACATTTCTGCACATGAACAATGAACACACCCTAAAAGGGAATTAAGAAAACAATTCATTTACAACAGCATCGAAAAGAACAAAATGCTCAGAAACAAACTTAACCAAGGAGGCAAGACTTTTGCCCTGAAAATACAAAATGTTGCTGAAAGAAATTAAACAACACATGGAAAGACATCCTGTGTTCACAGATTGGAAGACTTAATATTAAGATATCGACACTCCCCAAAATGCCCCACAGAACCAATGCAACCCTATAAAAACACCAACGGTGTTATCTGCAGATATAGAATAATCCATCCTAAAATTCATACAAAACCATAAGGGATCCCAAATAGCCAAAACAGTCTTGAAAAAAAAAAAAGCTGGAGAACTCAGACTTTCTGATTTCAAAATTTACTACAAAGTCACAGTAGTTCAAAACAGTGTCACACTGGCACAAAGATAGATATATATAAGACTGACGAAATACAGTTCAGAGATAAACCTTTGCATACATGGTCAAACGATTTTTGACAAGGGTGCCAAGACTATTCAATGGAGAAAGGACAGTCTTTTCAACAGATGGTGCTGGGAAAACTGGATATCCACATACAAAAAAAAAAGTGAGTTTTATGCTTATATTACACCAAATACAAGTTAATTCAAAATGGATCAAAGATCTAAATGTAAGAGTTAAAACTATAAAACTTTTAGAAGAAAACATATGGGGAAAGCTTCACGACATTGCGTTTGACAATGATTTCTTCACTACAACAGCAAAAGCATAGGCAATCAAAGAAGAAACAGATAAACTGGACTACATCCAAACTAAAATGAACTGTGCATCAGAGGGCACAATAACCAGAGAGAAAAGCCAATCAATGGAACGGAAAAAATATTTGCAAGTCATGCATCTGATAAGGAGCTATTATCCAGAACATACAAAGAACTCTGACAACTCAACCACTCAGAACTTAGTTTAAAAATGGGCAAAGGATTTGAAGAGACATTCCTCCAAAGAAGACATCCAAAGCACCAATAAGAACATGAAAAGGTGCTCAATACCACTAATCAAACAGGAAAGTGTTGGTGAGGATTTGGACAAATTGAAACCTTTTTGCACTGTTGGCGGGAATGTAAAATGGTACAGCCATTAAGGAAAATAGCATGGCACTTCCCCCAAAAATTAAAAACAGAATTACTGTATGACCCAGCAATTTCACTTCAGGCAACATACTTCAAAGAACTGAAAGCAGGGTCCCAAAGAAACATTTGTACACCCATGTTCATGGCAGTATTCACAATAGTCAAAAGGTAGAAGCCAGCCAAGCGTCCATCAACAGATGAATGGATAAACAAAGCAAAAACACACAACAGAATATGTATCATTCAGCCTTGAAATGGAAAGAAATTCTGACACATGCTACAACATGAATGAACCTTGAGGACATTACGCAAGGTGAATAAACCAGTCAAAAAAAGGATAACGCACGCATGGTTCCACTTAAATGAGGTACTTGGAGAAGTCAAAATCAAAATTAGAGAGCGAGTAGAACGGTGGCTAACAGGGCTGGCAGGAGGGGAAATGGGAGCCACCGCTCAGCGGGTAGTTTCAGTTTTGCAAGTTGACAAGATTTCTGCAGACGGAAAGTAGTGATGATTGCACAACAAAATGAATGTACTTTTATTGCCACTAACTGTACACTTAAAAACGGTCCTTTAAGATGGCAGATTTTATGCATATTTTACATATTTACAATTAACTTAAAATAAAATTAATCAACAAAAAAACCTTTTTAACTGAAAAAAAAAAAGTGATTCTGCATCACTCCATCCAAGTGGTCAAAACTACCACCACCAATACTGGGACATACTAAAGGTTTTTGTTCTGGGGAGAAATATGCTTATCTGGAGATGACGAGGAAAGTGTCAGCAAGTTATTCATGTGATAAAGTACATGTGACAAAATGTCAACACTTGGTAAATACAGGCAAAGGGTGTATGGGCGTTTATTTTACCATTCTTGCAACATTACTGTAAATTAGAAATATTTCCAAAATCAGGGGGGAAAGTTCTGGTTGGCCAGGTTTGAGACTCTTAAACCATGCACCAAAGATCATTTAAACAGAAACCAGTAACTTTTTCTTAAACATAGTATAAGAGAATCTTTTATCATCTTGAATTTCTTAGGTATGATTATCACTTTACTTTCTAGCACCATGAGTTTTACCCTATATAGGTGAAGTTTTCCAATAATTGGTACCTACCCCATTAAACGCCAAAATACTGTATTAATAACTTGACAATTTTTCTTAAAAAGCACTACTTTATCTTTCTTGTTTAGAATATTTAATGATCAGGGTCATCAACATCTGCTCCAGCAGATAGCTGGGTTTTTTTCTGCTCTCACAAGTGTTTATGGGGGTATTTATATAAAGCAAAATGACACTGCAGAACGTGGGTTTCTGACCTGCATGACTCGCTATTATCTGATCATGTCTTTATGTGCCTGCTTTTTACAACTCACTTTCCAATTTGTGCTTTTAAGTTTGTTGAAAGTCAGTGTAGAGATCCTGAGACATTCTTTTGAGTAAAGTGCATAAACTTCATGCTATTTTGGCTGTTCGAAGGCTTTCATGGTGAGATTCTCACATATTTTTGAAAATCAAAGTTGCCAGATACCCTATCTCAATTTGTATCAGAGTAGGATTTATATAACTAAAATGGATTACTAATTCTTGGATTTAGTCATATTGACTAATCAGAGATTTCCCATAATTAAATCTGCAGAGACTATTAAAATAATTTTAAAATATCACAAAAATAGAATATAGCCGTAAGCTATAATTATATCCCAATTGCCCAACTGCTATCAGCAACTGGCAGAGTGATTTTCAATTATATTCACATATCCTCTACCACAGCATTTCTCAGTTTTTTTTCATTTCTCTTTCTAGGAGAAAATTTAAATTAATTAAAATAAAATAATTAAAATTCCCCCAACAAGAGAAATACTAAGAAATAAGATTTCATCAGTATTTCACTTCCACCCCAACTTGGATACTGCAATTCACTTCCACACTAACAGCCTGGAGCCAGCATCAGACTTCGCCAGTTTAAGGGCTCAGTCCTCCAGAAGACTGCCCCTATTTCGGACGCCAGCTGCAAGTGGAGTCCGTCCCCATTTCTGACTGACTGGTTACAAATATGGAGGCTCCCAGGATCCCCTCAGGTTCAAGAATTCACTAAAATGACTCACAGAACTCAAGAAAGCGCTATATTTACAATTAGTTTTATTATAAAGGATTCAAATTAGGGGGACCAGCCAAATGAAGAGACACACAGGGTGAGGTCTGGAGGGAAAGGCAGAGCTCGGAACCCTCTCCATGTGGAATCAAGGCACCTCAGCGTGTCCACCAGTCAGGAAGCCCCGCTGAGCTTCAGTGTCCGGAGTTTCTCACTGGGGCTTGACTGTTGAGGCATGACAGATTACACCACTGGGCACGTGACTGAACTTAATCTCCAGCACCCCTCACCCCGCAGAGGTCAGGCCTGCCCAAAGTCTCTAATTGTGTGGTAGGTCATTCTGGTGACCAGCTCCCTCCTAAAGCTATCTAGGAGCTTGCTAGGAGTCACCTCATTAGCATCACAAAAAACATTCCTATCGCTCAGAAAACCCCTAGGTTTTAGCAGCTCTCTGTCAGGAACACAGGATAGAGACCACACAAATTTCTTATCATACCACAATCAGGTAAACTGAACTTTTGAAAGGACACAAATCACTGTAATCTAAGATCTTTTTCACTCACCAAGAACCAATTTTCATCCCCACTGATAATGCATCCTCTAAGACAATGAAGAGACAGCCCCCCAAACCAGAAGGGAATTTTATTGTATAAAGTTTATAGAAGTATGACTAGTATTCCTCTGTACAAAGTTCACAACAAATGGTTTAAATACAACTGAGAGAAGTGCGAGTCCTATGACAACATTTGATACAAGCTGAACCATTTACAGATACACTAAAAAATTTTTTTAAAATATCTTCTTTCTCCAAAGAGTCCACTGCGCATTTCTTAGAGGTGAGGACACATCCCAGGCAAGGTCACAATGGCATCTTATTGCCCTCGATGCTGATTTTCACTGCATGTGCAGATCTGCTTTTTTTCCTGATATCTGTGAACTTTCTCATCTGTTTATCCAGTCGACTGATACCCTTTTTGGAGGTCCCCTGAAACTAAGAGTGGGGTAAAAATGAAAGAGCAAATTATCGACATACATAAATCAAACTCTGTTTTCACCTTCTTTTATCTGAAAGTTAGCAGTCAGAAGAGCTCCTAGCTGAGGAACAACCAGAATATGCTGTGACGACTCCAGGAACGACAGAGCAAATGTACTCAGCAGGGTGGAAAAACACACTAAACTCCCTCAGTGAAGAATTATGTTGTCTCTGCCTTATTTTCAAATTTTCCCTCAGTCCACAGAAATCTCCTAGAGAGAAAGGGGGAAAAATTAAAACTATGATTCCCCCAGTTGCATCAGATTACATTTTGACTGTATGTGCTCCCTTCCAAAGGCCAAATGCAGAACTGACCGCTTGACACATACACCTGTAAACAGTGTTGGCATAAAGAATAAAGACCTTCTCAGGCAAGGAAAAGTCATCTGAGAAAAGCCTTCAGCATAATGGATGCGGTCAGAGGATCAGTAAAGCAAACCCGTTTGGTGCGGGAGCTCTGGTTTGAGGTTTGGGGTGAACACCTGCTCTGCCTCAGCAGATTCCGTGACCCTGGGCAAAGCACGCCCCTGGCTGTCCTCCTGTCAGGACTGCTGTGAGAAGGAAATGAGATGCTAATGTCAAATACAAGCACAGAGGCTAGCACACAGTCAGTGCTCAAAATAACTATCAGCTATTACTATTGTTACTACTACTCTGCAACCAATTAGATTTATGTTAAATAAGTATACTTGACATGAAAAGAAAACTAAATTAAATCTCTTGCTCCAAGAGGCTTACTACTTTTCGCATCTCTTCCTGCTTGCCCTTTCTGTTTAAACGTTTGGTTATTAGGTTATTTCTTCTATGTTTTGAAAAGAGCGTCTGTCTTGAAAAGACGTGGTCTCCTAGAAATCGACACCTTTCAGAAATGCTGAAAAGGACTGCCATTTACATCAAAGATCACGGGGAACTCTTGCTGACTACAGTGTTGCTACCAACTCTGATCTTTAAGAATCCTGACTGGTTAAAGAGAGGTGGGTTTTTCTAATTCTTCTCCCCAGATGTTACTACTGAATCACCTGTGACGCTCAAGTCAAAGAATGCTAAAATAAGGTAGGGCCTAGGAGACAGCCAGGGTCAGTGCCAGACTGGTGAAATTCTTTTGAGTCGGGGAGCCTCCTAAGTCTTATCCCACCTCTGGACTCAGCTGCCACCTCAGACATGAGGCACGGAAGTCTAAGTCATTCCTGAACAAGAGCCATGTTGATCATCCTAGATTTTCTAAGAACACCGCAATTCCAAATATTATTTTGTATCAATTTTATACTTGGCACTAGTACTCTGAATTAGAATAAAAATTCTTTATCAGAGGAGAAAGAGCTACACAATTATCAAATACCCCAGATTTCCTGGACAGCAGCAAATATCTGGCCTCCTTTCAGACAAGGTGCTGTGACTTTTAGCACTTGTAGACAGTCCATATAGGAAGCCTTAGCTGCTAAGATCTCTGTCAATTAGCCAACTCCCAGCAGCTCTCCATACCAGCTTGGATTTCTCCTTGCCCACTCCCAGGACCTTCTGTAACAGGCTGGCCCTCCAGCCTCAGCACCTGAGACACACCCTGGCTGTGCGGACCCCCTCCTAGGTACAGCTCCTAAGACTTGTGGCCAGCAGATGCCAGGCTGAAAACACACGGAACACAGTACCCAACATGCCAAATTCAATGACCTCTCTCCTGATTCATCAATGCTGTACCACTTCCTTAGGATAGTAAAAGTGTATGCCGCATTGCTTATCAGTGAAAACCCAAAAGCAGCTTAAAAGATTAGCAAGGTGGGTTTGCTTAAAAAAATTATGGTGTACCTGTATTATGATACATTAAGTCACTGAAGGATGTTTACTCAACTGAATTTTTACCATGTTAGGTAAAACACAAACCCAACCAGGTATAAAATATTATGATCATAATTTTGCTTAAAAGTTTTAAAAAAAACAAAAAACCCCAAAAACCAGTAACAGTGCTTTTGTAGATGTATGAAAAGGACCAAAAAGAAATAACCCAAAATGTTAATATTAAGGTTTGGTGGGATTACAAGTCACATTAATTTGTTTGTGCTTTCCGTATTTAAAAGTTGATATAAAAACATGCATTGCTTTTGTTGTTTTAATGTTATTTTAAAAGCATTCTGTGGACTAAATTACCATATACACATACAGTGTAGTGTGGGTTACTGCATTATTTAGGAACGAAAAATCAGAAGCCAGAGTAATTAGTAAATCACATATTCACACAATGGACCATTATGCAGCCATTATAAATGATAAACATATAAGGTGGTTTAACAAGGGGAAGTGATCAAAATTATATACAGTATAATTTTAATTATATTAAAGTATCAACAGAAAAAGGCAAAAATATCAATTGCTTTTGAATTGTAATTTTCCTCTTTATAATCTCAAATTTTTCTACAATTATAACCATAAAAAACTAAGTTTGAAGCACTACCGGAAATACACTTAGCACATCAAACTGTTAAAAGTGGCGACTTAGAGGAAGAGCAGAACTCTAGGAATGGGGTTATTCTGTAGTGTTTTATACTATGTAATTTCAAAAATAAAAATGACATTTAAAACAAAGAGTTTCGGGGGCCAGCTCCGTGGCCGAGTGTTTAAGTTCGTGCGCTCCGCTGCGGTGGCCCAGGGTTGGGATCCTGGGCGCGGACATGGCACCGCTCACCAGGCCACGTTGAGGCAGCATCCCACATCCCACAGCTAGAAGGACCTGCAACTAAGATATATAACTGTGTTCAGGGTGGGGTTGGGGAGATAAAGCAGAAAAAAAAACGAAAAAAAAAAAAGGATTGGCAACAGCTGTTAGCTCAGGTGCCAATCTTTAAAAAATAAATTAAATAAATAAATAAATAAAACAAACAGTTTCATTTGAAAGCCACTCACTCCAATTTTCTTCTTGGAAAATGTTTTCTAATAATACTCATGCGTGTCTCTGGAATCTGGAAGCCCTAGGTGAATACAGCAGGACTCTTCCTGAGCAGGGAAACAGCATCAGGTGGTTTAAGGACAGTACACTGAAATGTGACATGCGACCACCAGCCCCCAAACTGTGCGTTATTTTTTTTTGACAGAGCTCTGTAAGTCAGACTCAGGCCCAGATAAATACCAGCACATTATGATCTTGGGAGCGTTAGGGATGAAGCAAAGGAACTCTGCTTGAATTTCCCTCTCCTCATGCTGGTCACCCCTCTGCTCTAGCAGGAGCCTGGGCCACTTGTTCCCACCTCGCCATCACCTACAGGGAGGGTGTGATCAGAACGAGCAATGCGAGCAGATAGGCATATGCCCTTCAGGACACAAGTATGTTCCAGAGTAGACTGGCCACTAAGATTTTTTATTACATTTTTTTACCATATTGTAATTCTCAATTCTCAAATATAAGTGTTCTAGGGAAGAAAAAATATTACGGAAGAAAGAGCTAAAAAGAGGGAAGAGCCACTGGAAAAAAAGCAAAAGTAAAAAGAAAGAGGGGTTGCTGGTGGGGAGAAGGGCTATCAGGGGACGTGGACATGGATAAAAGAAAGAACAAAGGGAAAGCAGCATAAATAAAGCAGTTCCTGGCACTAACTAGTGCTCTTCTACTCTTTATTTAGTCTCAGTAAATAAAGTGTGCTTTGTCCTGATAGTAGCTTAACAGCAAAGTGAACTGGCAGGAAGGTGAGTGTAGTCCATGGAAACAGGAGCCAAAGTAGGGGTCACGGAGAAGTCACACAAGGCAGGCAACACAGTCAGACTCTCAAGAGTGCACTGCAACAAAGGCGCCTCTATCAATCTCAGAGTGGAGCAGGCCCTGAGTGCAGCTTTAGGAACGTTCCAATGTCTCTTTCATTTTTGACCATGCACTGACTAGTACGAATCAAATCTACCTCCTAAATATTCAGTGCGAGGCTTTATGACTCCTCTAATGCATGTTGTGAGTCACTGACAACAGGGAAGAGGCCACTTCTCCTCCACCAAGTAGCTATTAACCAGCTGATGCACCTGTAATGCAGACCAGCATAATTCTGGGCCTTAACAAAATCCGTATTTTTTTATTTTGCTGAGGAAGACTTGCCTAGGCTAACATCCATTGCCAATTCTCCTCTTTTTTTTTTTGCTTGAGGAAGATTGGTCCTGAGCTAACATCTGTGCCAGTCTTCCTCTATTTTGTATGTGGGACACCGCCACAGCATGGCTGATGAGTGGAGTAGGTCTGTGCCCAGGAGCCAAACCCACGAATCTGGGCCGCCAAAGTGGAGGGCGTAGAACTTTAACCACTTGGCCACTGGGCCGGCCCATAAAATCTTTTAATAAAAACAGCTACCAGTCAGGAAGACCAAAATGCTTAACAAGGAAGTAATTATTAATCTCTGGGGTAATGATAAAGGAAGGGACTACCATATCAATTTCTAAATACTGAAGAGGAGGGGCCGGCTCCGTGGCTGAGTGGTTAAGTTCACGTGCTCCGCTGCGGCGGCCCAGGGTTCGGATCCTGGGTGCGGACATGGCACTGCTCATCAGGCCACGTTGAGGCGGCATCCCATATCCCACAACTAGAAGGACCTTCAACTAAGATATACAACTGTGTACAGGGGCGTTTGGGGAAATAAAGCAGAAACAACAACAACAAAAAGATTGGCAACAGTTGTTAGCCCAGGTGCCAATCTTTAAAAAATAAATAAATAAATAAATACTGACAAGGACTTGAGTGTCATTAAGTGCCTATTAGGATCACTATTTCAGATATTAGGAGGGGGCCTGGGCCTTTTGTGGCTCAGAAAGCATGCGCACACGTGTTTGTCCTTGAGCTGATGACAATTCAAACCCATGCACAGAGCATGCTTCCTTGGGGATACCTCCGGGATAAAGTCTGGCAGGGCCAGGCCTACAGGGGCATCCTGTTGCCTTCAATGCTGAACTTGACAGCACGGTGCACTCTGCTGAGTCGTTTCTGTTCTGCAAATCGCCTCTTATGCTTTTCCAATCGGCTTAGGCCCTTTTTAAGAATACCAGGCTAGAACGAGCAGTTTGAACGGAGAATAAAAAAAGATTACTGAGAAGCAATGAAGATCACAGAGTATATTTACAGTGATGACAGAGCAAGTGTCTACCCTGAATATTTCACAACAGAATTACTGCAAACAGTTGAAGAGAAAGGGAGGGGTAGACTGCAGGAGCAGGTGACTGCTGTTTCCCATGGTTCTAAAAAATGAATGTATCAGAACACTCGAAGCTGCAAGACTCAGTTGGAATAAAGGGATTAATAATAGGAAACTTCCTGGCTTGATACTGGTGCTTTAAGTCTGAGGTAAAGTTCATCAGCAATGAATGACCTGGCTACGTAAGAGACCAGAAAACAGCTCTTTAAATCAGATAAATCTCAGAAGCTGCTAAAGGTTATGAAACATGAAGTAAAAGACAAAACAGTAATTTGCATTTGGATCTGCCTTGATGTTCCCCTCTGGCTTACCCTGGATGACTCCATTTCCACATTCCACTTGGGCCTGACAACATAGTCCTTGTTTGAGGGCATGGGGACCCTCGCACGGGCACAGAATCCAGGATCTCCAGGTCTCAGAGCCCTGAGAACAGGAAGAAGAGCATGCTATTTACGGAGCCAATCATAGCTGGGCCCATCCCATTCAGCTGCAGACCTGTTTCAAACCTCCGCTGCCCTCTCAAGGTCACCCCATCCTTCCTCCTGCTGCCTGTCTTAGCTGGCCTCATCATCACTCCTGCTACCGTAGGCATTCCTCAACTTCCCTCCCAAAGCCAGCCTCCCCAGCATTTTCCTGATTCCTTGTCACCTCTCCTCAGTTTCAGGTACAATCTGCCCCTCTCCCTTCCAAGCCTGGTTCTTCCATCAGGATTCTGAATCCCAATTTCTCTAGTCTAGTGGAGTCGCTCATGAGTTCACTTGTGAGGTAAAAAATCAGGTAGTCAAAATGCGCCCCCAAAACTGAATATGCCCATAAAATAGTTTACATGGTTTTGCATATGCAACTCATACAGTAATTGTTTTGTCTGTTTCTTGTTTTTTAAACATTTTTGAGATAAGCATACACTCACGTACAATTGTAAGAAATAATACAGAGATCCAGTGTCTCTCCCAATGGTAACAACATGCAAAACTGTAGTGCAATACCTCAACCAGGATATGGATGCTGACAGAATCCACTGAATTTTATTTCCATCTCCCCAGTTTTACTTGCACTCACGTGTGTGTGTATTTAGGTGTATGCAATTTTGTCACACGTGGAGGTCTGTGTACCAACCACAAGGACCCCTCCTGTTGCCCTTTTGTAACATGCCCACCTCCCTACCCACTGGTGACCACAAATCTGTTCTTCATTTCTATAGTTTTGGCATTGCAAGGATGCTATATAAATGGAATACTACACTACATAACGTTTAGAAACTGGCTTTATCTACTCAACTCAATGCCCTTGAGGACCCATGCAAGTTGTTCCATCTATCAATATTTTGTTTCTTTTAATTGCTGAGTAGTATCCTATGGTGCAAACGCACTACAGTTTAACTATTCATCTGCTGAAAGACATGCGGGTTGTTTCCAGGTCTGGACTATTACAAAAAAAGCTATACATTCATACATAGATTTCTGCACAAACATAAAGTTTTATTTCTCTGGGATAAATGCCCAAGAGTACAAGTGCTGGACTGTATGGTGGCTGCACGTTTAACTTTATAAGAAACCGCCAAACTGTTTTCCAGAGTAGCTATACCATTTTACTCACAGCAATATAGGAGTGATCTAGTTTCTCTGCATCCTCGTCAACATTTGGTGGTGTCACATACAGTAACTTTTATGTACAAATTGAGAACTACCAGGCTAAAGTAAGACTATCGTTATCCAAAAGTAAAGCCTACTGTAGATGTCTGGCCATTCAAATCATTCAACCTTTAGGTAACTATCCACCATAGTGGTAAATGGAGAGTGAGCATATGTGTGTCTGTGTGTAGGATTGGGGAGAGGGGAGAGGGAAAAGAGAAGGATAAAAAATTCTAAATTGTTTCTACTCTTTGCATGGTTTACTCCATTCTTAATATCAAGCTTCTGTAACTCCATGTACATGACTAGATTAACTGGCTAGCCAAAGAAAATTTCCTGTAACTCTCATTTTCTCCCTGAAGCCACCATCTGTCTCATCATCAAACCCATCCATAAACAAATGACACTTGCCCCCTCTAGCTCATCTCCTCTTCTCCTCTTGCAGTCTGGGTGCTGCCTGATGGCCAACACTCATGGCACAAACCCCTATGCAGCATGTGCACCACCCAAACCCTTGGTCATTGCCTTACTTCAGCCACTCACTCTCCTCTAGGCTCTCCTCCAACACACAGGACCACAGCTGCTTACTTGCCTTCCCTGGCTACTCTGGCTACCCCCTTGCAAAACTGTTAAGTTTATTTCGTACTCTGTACTTTCTTGATTCAACAATCTTTTCTATGGAGGTAACTACCAAATCTATGTCTCAAATTCCAAGTTTCTAGACCCATGATATTTTTAGGACTATCTCACCAGGCATCTCACATTTAATATGCTCAAAAGAGAACTCACCTGTGTCCTCAAATCTATTCCTCCTCTCCATTTTAGTGAACGGTAATACCATCGTCTCAGTTACTTAGGTTAAAGTTTTGGTTGGCATCCTCAACTCTAGCCAACTCCTTGCCCACTAAGTCACCAACTCCTTGCAAGTTTGCCTCTACTAAGTCTCCTCAACCTTCTGCTTCCCCACTACAATCTCAGTTTGACTGTATCACTGCCTTTGGTTCCTCTGCCCTCCAACCCATCCTAATCCGTGACACCAGCATCACCATTCCAAATTAAATCCGATGTCTTCATGTCCATGTTCAAAAACTCTCTACGGAATCATAGAGAGAGGGAAAATTCCTCATCTTGATTTAAAGCCCATCAAAATTTGGTCCACATTTGCATTTCCAACCTTACCTTCCCCAATCTCAGGCACCACACTACTGCCCAACCACTCCAGTACACTTGCCATTCCTAGAACAGGCCTTGGATGCTTACCCTCTATCTTTGCTTAAGCTTTCCCCTTTGCCTACAATCTCTCTAAAGACTTTTTGAGAGCATCAACTATTTTTAATTAGATTTTGTATTTCCAGAGCTTAACACAGAATCTAACTAGGAGCAACAAAATCTTTACTGAGTCAACTATTTCTCCACTTCCTATATCCTCCAGAGAACCCAATACAATGCTTTGTGGATATTCAACAAATGTTAAACTGAAAATCATCCCCTACCATGTGAACCCAACATCATTTCATCTGCTATTCTTTTTGCGTTTTTTTTTTAGGAAGATTAGCCCTGAGCTAACTGCTGCCAATCCTCCTTTTTTTGCTGAGGAAGACTGGCCCTGAGCTAACATCTATGCCCATCTTCCTCTACTTCATCTGTGAGACGCCTACCACAGCATGGCTTGCCAAACAGTGCCATGTCCGCACCCGGGATCTGAACCAGCGAACCCTGGGCCGCCAAAGCAGAACATGTGTCCTTAACTGCTGCGCCACCAGGCTGGCCCCTGCTATTCTTCTTAAAGCATCAAGCAGAACATTCTTATATAGTCTCAGAAGAAAAAATTAATATAAAATTCTTACTTCTCCTCTCCTGTCAGCACCTTTTCCAGGTCTCTTCGGGGTGTCTGACCACCAGTGCTGGGAAAAAAGTAATCAGTGAGATACTAGGAATGTTAGAACCTTGTAACTAAGAAAAGAAGATCAAACTTAAGACTACAATTAGGTCCTTTACACTGGATCATGGAAAATAATTCCTAACCTTGTAAAAGTACTATTTATTTTAGTGATTATTTGCATACCAAGCATCATTATGGGTGAGCAGGACCTCCTATACATGTAACTAATGACCCTGCCATCCTGGATGTAACTGTATCCAGTTTACTGACACAAACTGAACGAGTAACATTTTTTTCCCTAAGAATCTGGGAATGGGACTAAGAAAGAGAAAGTTTTTTCCACAAGTGGCTGGAACAACACAAGCAAACTCCACAACTGTGGCAGAGGCCATATTCTACCAGAATGAACCAAAAGAGTCTGGAAGGGGGTGTGAACCTTCACTATACACTATCACATTTAAACCAGAAGGGTATTATGAACCACACAGACATATCAAGTTGAGAGGAAAAACAAAATCCTACCATCTTACAGGTTTCTTAATGATCTTATTTAGAAAAAAACTTACTTATCGCAACAGTAATATTTACTCCACTTACTCATACCTGTTCCCTCATACCTGTTCATTCTTCGTCGTTGAGGCATTTGTTCTAGATCTCTCTGCTCCCTTTCTTCTCTTGTCATTCCTTTGTAGTTTGAGGTAAGACCAAATATAGGCCGAGACCATTCATCTGTAACAAGGAAAAGTCAACTATTTAGTCCACAAAGTAGCATTTCTACTACTATTTCTTGAAATAATCACACCCTAGTGTGATGCCATATCCCAGGCATTTAGAGGACTCTTTTCTTAAAGATATCATTATTGCAGGACCATTGATAGGATAAACACAGCATAATACCAGTAACATAACCAGCTCCAGCTGATTGAGAAAATTCAGCGTAAAAAGATCAAGTAAACCTATAATCACCACAGAGGTTTACAGAAAGTAACATGTGACTCACTCTGACAGTCATCAACTAGCTGTGCTGGCATTTCATAGTCTAATTTCCAAATTTACTGAAAACAGAAAATCTCGAAATTCCTCTACTTTCTTATTCTAACCCAAAACAAGCTCCCTTAATTGTCAAAATGGTCTAAATCTTTACAAACTACATTTTAATAGTGCAAGTGTAGAGTCTGTACTGATTAAGTCTAAGAAAGCTGCTAAGGTGAACATGAAAAAAGTACTCCATGCCCACTGTCTAGTCAATAAAAGTCCAGAGGTGCCAGCTGCTGTTTCTGTTCTGAAACATAATGTGGCTCACTGCTGCATTTAATACACTATGAAAACAAGAGAGGGCCTTTACAGACAGAGCAGCAGGTGCTGTCAAACTAAGAAAGAAGCAGAGCATCTCGGGGTCCATATATCTTTAAAAACTGATCGCTGCCCCCACCCCTGGATTCAGAATCACTGTTGTAGTAATTTATGGGTACCAGGGGGCACATTCTACTTCTCTCAGTCTAGAGCAAAAAGAGGACCGGAGAACCACTAAATAATAGCATCAGAAGTTTATTACTTGATAGGCAATAATTGTAGACTATTAAGAAGATCAAACATGTTATATTTCTCGTTTATTAACAAAACTTAAATTCCTCTGAAAGCTTTTGATAATCTTAAAAATTCAACAGAAAAATAAATACTGTATTCAGATACAGAAGTAGTTACTTTTTTTTTTTTGAGGAAGATCAGCCCTGAGCTAGTATCTGCCAACAATCCTCCTCTTTTTGCTGAGGAAGACTGGCCCTGAGCTAACATCTGTGCCCATCTTCCTCTACTTTATATGTGGGATGCCTACCACAGCATGGCTTGACAAGAGGTGTGTAGGTCCACACCTGGGATCCAAACCAGTGAACCCTGGGCCACCGAAGCAGAACGTGCGAACTTAACTGCTATGCCACCTCGCTGGCCCCAGAAGCAGTTAATTTTTTGATCTAGCCTTAAGTTTAAAAAATTCCTTCCCAACATGAAGCACAGGAAGAGTTAATGAGGATGATGAAAATACACATGATTTTCATCCTCAATATTGAAGGATTTCATAAACAATATGCTGTTGTTTAGATGAACTTCAGACTCCTCGAGATTTCTCTGGTATCATTAAATAGTAACATGCAAAAGCCTTTGGAGACCATTATAAAAGTAACAATAAGGCAGTGGCTAACATTTCTTGAGCACTTACTATGTGCCAAGCACTGTGATTTATGTACATCCTTTCATTTCATCTTTATGATAACCCAAAGTAAACACATAATTCTGTGTTTTACAGGGACGAAACCAAGCTTAGAGCTGAAATCACTAGCCTAAGGATATGCAGTGAGGCAGGTGGTGAACCCAGGACTTGAAGCCAGGTCTGGCTGACTCTAGGGCCTGCATTCTAACACCTCTCTCTCTATATGTTCTTGATCCATGATCAGAAAATGCATGATTTTACTTGCTGTATTTACTACTGGATAGCACACTTAAATATACTGAGAAGCACTAAGTCCAAGGGGAAAAAAGCTGGTACCTATGAAAATTTATCTAAAAGCCTTCCTATTCCACTTTATTGACTCATTTTAAATGAATATTGGTAAAAATATACTGAGTTTTTATATATACATGTCTCTTTCTATACATAAACACAACAAATAAAAAGCAAAAGGTACATACTGATTAATTTCCCTGCCATGTCCTTGTTGGACCTTGATTCCTTGGGGTGTTTATAGAGATACATCACTGCTCGTCCAATCCCACTATGCTTCAGGGTTTCCTGGCTCACACTAGGCAGCTGGGGAACATAAACACACACATGCATATTAATCACTCAGAAGCTGGGAGTCCTGCCAATCTACTCTAGAGGACCTCTAAGATCAGGTTCATTCACAATAGAACAAATAACAAAGAATTTCTTTTTCAGGATCTATAGACATGGAACACAAAGATACTTTGTGTTCACATCAGGAGGTGAGAGTTCAGTATTACCACTCACTCAAAGTAAAAAACTTCACATGAGCAATTTAGAGGTTAGCAATTTAACACAAGAGTCAGCACAGGCCTCTGAACCAAATAAACCAAAGTCTGAACCCAAGCATAGCCATCTGCTAGCTATGTGAACTTGGACAAGTCATTTAACTTCTGGGTCTTAATTTCCTCACCTGTAAAATGGAGACAATATACCTAGCTTGCAGGTTTGTTATGAAGAATATATGCACCAAAACATATATAAAAGTCCTAGCACACATGAGGGTCCTCAGGAATTCCCTTGGAAGTTAAACAGCTTGCCCAAGGTGTCACAGCCACATAAAGGCAGCCCAGCTCAAGATTCAAATGCAGGTTTATCTGACTCTGAAATTGGTGCTCTTTCTATATCAAGTGCCTCCCTGGAACATGCCCACTACTGCACTACTCTTCTCAGATAAACCACAGCTACTCCAAGATCTTTCTCTTTCAATACTATAGTTACATGAAGTTTTAAAAGGCCTTCCCCCTTTATGCTCATTTTATTTGGTGTGTTCCTAATAAACATACTTAATAAAACCTCTCTTCCGGCAGGCTATGGCACAGAGAATGTATAAAACACAGAGATTGTGATAACACAAACCACATTAGGTAATTAAGGAAGAGCAAACATCATCTGCCTCTCACCTCTTGCAGAATCTTCAACAGCTCCTCTCGAATCTTCAGTGCTGGCAAACTCCTATCTGGTAGAGGTGAGAGCCATTCTTTGATGGCAGACATCACACCACTGTCAATAAATGTTTCTTTAAGGTCCTGCCTGCAATTAAAAAAAAAAAAAAGTCTATGAACTTTGATTCTACTGTAGCGTCCTTTCACTTTTCTTAGATATTTAGTGATGATTCCAAAAACTGCTTTTGAAGAGTTACTCATATACGCGATTTACTGAGTACCTATTCATAATTTGAAAAGCAATATGAAATTTAGTTCCTATTTGCAAAAAACAGACTTGACAGGCAAAGATAATCTGTTAAAAACAAAACAAACCCAAATTATACAAGATAGGTTAATACTGATATGAACGGCACAAAGAATAAAGAACTTCAATTATTACAACTAAAAAAATAATGTTTACTCTATCAGACTAGTGATTCTCAAACTGTTTCAGGTGATAGAGAACCCAGAATTGTGCTATTCTTTGCAGGACACCAGGAATAATACCATTATCCTAGTAGAAAAAAAGGTCAATGAAATCCTGATATTTAAATTCCATTTTATGTACTAGAATCAATTATATTAATAGAAAAAACATGACGTCATATATATGCAACATGGCACAGATAATTCTGCCTGTGGGGCTAGAGGTAGAAATTTTCTACTGGAAAGTCCTAGACCATGCTTGTTGGCTCACTGGTATATTAATGCATTTCTTCAGCCATCAACAGTAGGCTGTGGCTAGGCTCAAGGAGAAATCAAAGCTGTTCAGGACTAAGAGCAAACCAATGAAAGAGGTGGGTAGCAAGGATCTACCAAAGAAAGGCTTCTGGGGCCGCCCTGTGGCCAAGTGGTTAAGCTCACACGCTCTGCTTCGGTGGCCCAGGGTTTCGCAGGTTCTGATCCTGGTCGCAGACCTGGCACTGCTCATCAGGCCATGCTGAGGCAGTGTCCCATATAGTAGAGCCAGAAGGACCTACAACTAGAATATACAACTATGTACTGGGAGGCTTTGGGGAGAAGAAGAAAAAAAAAGAAGAAGAAGATTGGCAAGAGAGGTTAGCTCAGGTACCAATCTTTAAAAAAAGAAAAAAAAAAGAAAGGGCCCCTATTCCAGAAGGACCAATGGTGTAATTCATCATGTAATGGGCCACATAAGCCTTGTACAACACAGGTATCAAAGTCTCCCAGAATTTGCTCTGTTCTCAATCACGTCAGGAAAGCAGACGCAATTTTACCAGACTCAAAATGGTCTATAGAGAACAAAATTAGAGGCCGGCCCAGTGGCATAGCAGTTAAGTTCACACGCTCTGCTCTGGCGGCCCAGGGTTTGCTGCTTCAGATCCCAAGTGTGGAGCTACACACCGCTTATCAAGCCATGCTGTGGCAGGCGTCCCACATATAAAGTAGAGGAAAATGGGCAGATGTTACCTCAGGGCCAGTCTTCCTCAGCAAAAAGAGGAGGATTGGTGGTAGATGTTAGCTCAGGGCTAATCTTCCTCAAAAAATAATAATAAAATAAAATAAGTAAGAACAAAATTAGCAGTTTCCAAGTTTTTCTTTCCTTAATATTTGTTTGCTATTTGTTTTGTTTGCATCAGGCATCAAAGTTTAAGACAAATTTGTGAGGAAGCAACATAATGTAGGGAATTCCATTATTATTTTTCCATAAATTCATAGAAGGCAATCAATCTTCAATTATCTCTGGAACACAAGTACATAGTTTGAATATCATTCCATTAAAAGGAAAAAACTTTTTCAAGAAAACAGAATACGTACTTCTTAAGGTGCATGACCACAGTAGGTAATAATGTTAATTTTTTCAATGCTGGCTTTTTTTGATTGTTCAACTGTCTGTCTTCCTAACCAGAAAGAAAAAGATTTAAAAAAAAAAGCAATTATTAATAATGAATTATAACCATCACAATTCTAAACTTTAAAATAAAATCAGCAATGTCTCTGAGAAATTATAATTTTTCCTACAAGGAAGATAATTAAATAAAGAACGGACTTTTTGTACAGCCTCAAATTCTCTGTGTTGCTCAAACCCACACAACTACTAAAATAATTAGCTTCAAAATTACAAATTGAAAGAACAATTTTAATTTAAAATATTGCCATAATAGTCAAGTTTTCAGAGTTCATTCAGGGTAAATACTATATATGGGAAAATTTGGTTTATCATCGGGAATAATTTTCCAGCTATGAGGCTTGTAAGATAATGAAATATGTTACTAAAGAAGGGTTTAGTACTTGCTTGGGCATTTTTTTCTATTTTTTTAATTATGGAAAATATTGAATTCTACAAACATAGAAAACAAAATAATATAGTCCTGGCATGTACATTTCAACAATAAAACACACATGGCCAGTCTTATTTTAGCTCTCTCTCTAGCTACTTTTCCCTTCACCCTTGAATTATTTTGAAACAAATCATAGACACATATCACTGGATCCATATATACTTCATGAAGTATCTCTAAAAGATGAGAACTTGTTTTTAAGCATAATACTTGGCTGGAGGCCAGCCCCATGGCCGAGTGGTTAAGTTTGCGTGCTCTACTTCATCGGCCCAGGGTTCACAGATTTGGATCCTGGGCACAGAC
Organism: Equus caballus; assembly: GCF_041296265.1. NCBI lineage: Eukaryota > Metazoa > Chordata > Mammalia > Perissodactyla > Equidae > Equus > Equus caballus. The sequence goes on along the minus strand of NC_091701.1, from coordinate 3,779,868 downwards.
CTACACACCGCTCATCAGGCCATGCTGTGGCGGCATCCCACATAGAACCAGAATGACCTGCAAGTAGGATATACAACTACATACTGGGGCTTTGAGGAGGAAAAGAAAGCATAACACTTGGCCAATTTTTACAATTTGGGCAGAATTTTAAAATGCAATGAGTTAAACACAATCCCTTGATCAGAGGCAAAAGTATGACATGAGTTTATAGCATAATAAACAAGAATTTATAATTTTTTATATGTGAATAAACACCAAATTTTGTGGTAAACAGCCAAACCCAAGAGTAAAATCACTCCCCCATAAAACGAGGAAAGCCATTCAGCTAAAAAGCCTCATTTTACTTAATGCTTAGTCTTTTCACTTTTTTCCTAAACATATTACTAAAAAACTAAAATTATCTCCATGCTTAAAATTTAGAACAGCAAATGCTTTATTACAAAAATGAAAGTATCTTTATACAAGGGTTAAGCCAAAAGAAGAAGCCATACAAACAATTAAGTGGGAGAAAGAAAAGATGAAGCTGGAAGGGACCCCTCACCTCAGCAGCTTCATTCATCTTGACGATCATGGCGCTCACAACATCGTCGGCGTCGCTAATGAAAGTCCCCCCATCACGGTTGCGTCTGCGCTTGCCACTCATACTCTTTTTCCGCTGCAACATCATCTCAAAATCCGACAGAAAGTCCATACTAAGCAGTAACACAAAATCAAGTGAAATACAACTTCCCTTTTAAATACACATTTCCTTTCACCACAGTTAAGAACCACAACTTTCTTAATTTTAACCCAACCCAATGAAGTGCTACCTTGTTTTAAAGTGCAAGTACTTTTAATTTGCTTTTAAAAGAACCGGTGACCCTAGATTTTATGTTCAACTTCTGTACTACCCCAACTGTTATACAGTAAACACTAATGGCCCTAAACTTTCCACAGACTATATTCACACGTGCATGTATCAGCCCGAGAAGCAACATTTCCAATTTCACGTTCTCATTCAGGGGACGCTGCCTGCAATTCCATGGCTCTGTTTTGGTTGCACTGCTTTTGCGGGGAATAGATTGGTGTTCAACTACTTGAATATTTTTGTCTTACATAGCATAAGTAGAAAAAAAGAAAAATAACCTGCTGCTTGTTTTAATAAAAAGTACACTCTCAAAACACTGTGAGTGAGATAAAGATGGACATCTACAGACTTGCTACAGGCCTCAAATCTAAGTTTTCACCTCAATCATTACACTTAACAAGGCAGTTAACCTGCTCTCTGTCACAACCATATAAATAAGATGACATGATTTATATGATAATTTAATTTATATAACTTAATCTCCAAAGGTATTGTCAAACTCATTCAGTTCAATAATTCATGTCACTAGGAATTAAAAAGGAAACTATTTTTTAAAGCATTATCTTTACAACTATAAACAGTAACTAATGAATCATTCCACATTTCACAACTTTGAAGATATGAGATTGTTCTGAATACAGATTCCAACCATCTCAACAAAAGTACGTGAAATATAATCAATTACTTTGTATTTAAGACTTCAGGCTTATTCACCCTGGGACCCCAAAATTAGCTCTTCTCTCAAAAGACATTTTTTATTAGGTTATTTTTCAGAAGAGCTTACTCAGTAAGATATAAATTAAGAGCCTGGCACCATATAACTCCAGAAATTAAGACAGATGAGCAGAGGGCAAAGGAAAGAAAAATAACAAAAGCAATTAATTTTCAGACAGCCGAGGGAGGAAAAATGGACAGGCTCTTTCCTACACTTAATCAGGAACCAAAATGAGAAACAACAAACTCTGATAGTCTCTACCTGCATTTAAAAAGTTCTCTTTAACAAATTCCTTTTTAAAAAGGCAAAACAAACATACTGTTTTCCTCTCTTTATGTTATCATCAGAATCTGAATCTTCTGCTTCTTTTATCTGTGTTTCACTTTTTTCTTCTTCCAAATCTTCTTGGTTAAAACCCTAAAGACAAGGAAAGTTAGCCAGAGTTATCACAACCTCATAACAAATGATTTTCTTCTGTATAACTGCTCTTAATTCTTTGCATTTTTAAAGTAATACATTCGCAAAGAACAAAAATTAAATAGGTACAAAACGCATACAGAAAAGAGCTCCCCCAGTCTAGCCACTAGTGTTGTTTTCTTGTGTCTCCTCCCAGAAATAGCCTACATTTATATAAGCACTTCCACACATGTATACTTCCTACTCTCCTTTATTATACAAATGACAGCACACTATACACACTGGGTACAGAATACTGTTCTGCACTTTCCACATGTAACAACAGAATCTGGAGACCAACTCATGTGGTATCAAGTATCCTCGTTCTTTTTAAGGCTTTAGACTATTTACCATGATTGCAACTCCTATTTTTTAATACATTTCCCTACTGACACAATGTATATTTGAAATTTTGAGAAATATTTGCCACACTGTCTTCAATAGAGGTTGTACCAATTAACTCTCCTTCCAGCAAAGTGTGAGGTGCATCTGTTCCCCATCTCCTCACTACTATAGCAGGTTGTCAAACGTTGATATTTGCTAATCTCTGGACTGAAAAACAAAAAGACATCTCTATCGCTCTTTTTGCATTCATTTATTATGAGGAAGGCTGGGCATTTTTTCATGTTTAAAAGCTACCTGTAATTATTTCTCTGTAAACTCTCACTATGCTATGCCCATTTTTCTGCTGAATCTCTGTCTCATTGGTATGGAAAACCTCTTTAAAAATTAGGGAAATTAGCCCTCTGAAAGTGATAGGAACTACATAATCCTCGCATTTGCACAGTTTGATTTTGGTTATAGTAAGGTTTTCCAGGCATAATCTTTCATTTTTATGTAACAAAAATGGTCAGGGGCCGGCCCCATGGCCAAGTGGTTAAGTTCCCACACTCAGCTTTGGCGGCCCGGGGTTTTGCCAGTTCGAGTCCTGGGTGTGGACATGGCACTGCACGTCGGCCCATGGTGGGAAGGCGTCCCGCATGCCACAACTAGAAGGACCCACAACTAAAAATGCACAACTATGTACTGGGGGGCTTTGGGGAGAAAAAAGGAAAATTAAAATCTTAAAAAAAAAAACCACTCTTTAAGAAAAAAAAAAAGGAAATGGCCTGTCTTTTCTTTATAGCTTCTTTTATGCCATATTTAGAAAGGTGTTCCAGTGGTTCACCTAGCATGCTGTTTTTCTGACTGAACTGAACCTATAACCAAGTAGATGTTAACTCTCCAAATTAGAGAAGCCTATCTCGTTCCTGTCAAATGCTGCTTAACTGAGTGTAAGCTCCATGAGGGCCACGTCCACACAACCCCTGGCATCACAGCTCTCAAATACTTGTTGAACAAACTCTTCCTCTCTGTTTGCCTAGGGTTTACTTTGTTATTTTTCTACCATCTTGAATTAGACTCTAAATTCATCCACTTTAGTTCTCTCTTCCTTTAGGAATAAAAGTACTGATTTGTTTTTTAACTCAAGAACTATTTAACAAGGAAGTTTTAAATTTCTGGGGGGCAAGGATGTTTTGTTTGCTAATTTTATTAATTTTCATTTCATTGGATTGCATTCAGAAAATATCGTCTATACTTTGTACTTTTTGCAAAAGCTTGATCTAAAATTTATATTGAAATGCAAAAAACCAAGAAAAGCCAAGACAATCTTGAAGAGTAACAAGCTTAGAAGACATAAACAACCAAAAATTAAGTTAGGTATTAACGGTACTTTTACAGACTTTGGCAAAGGCCTATGACAACTTCAACTCCATGTATACCCCCAATTTGTTAGCGCTGTCACACATTTTAATTTTCTATGTATTTTAAACCACATCAGACGTGACTTTGTTTTGCATGGTCAATACTCATTTAGACTTATTCACATACTTTTGTTGCTCTTTTTTCCTTCCTGCATCCTTGATCTCCCACCTAAGATTTTCTTTCTGCCCTTAGTATTTGCTTCAGTTGGTATATTGATAAGATGACATAAGGAGGGAATCTTCATTCCTGAAAAGTATTTTTGCTGAATATAACAGACTTCTGAGTTTGCAGTTATTGGATTCTACTGTTTTTGTTGAGAAGTCAGCTGTTAATCTAATCGTTACCTCTCTGAATGGAATCTTTTCCCCTCTGGCTGCCTGTAAGACTTCTGCGTTTTGTTTTCTTGCAATTTTACTAGGATGTATTTAGGTGTAGATTTTTTCTATTTATCCTGCTTGTAATCTGTAGAACTTCTAGAATCTATGGCTTTATGTATCATTTCTTTAAATATTGCTTCTGCTATATACACTTTCTCCCTCTCTTTGTGGGGTTCCAATTCACCATGTTAAACCTTCTCACGTATACTTTATGTTTTATTCTTTTACATTTTCCATACTAATATATCTCAATGCTTCATTCTAAATAGTTCCTTCTAACCTATATTCCAGTTCACTCATTTTCTGTTCAAATATATCTGCTGTTAAACTCATCCACAGAGTTCTTAATTTCAGTTATTACATTTTTACAGTTCCACAATTTCTACTTGGTTCTCTTCCAAATCTGCCCTTTTTAAAAATTGTTTGCTCTAACAAAATTTTTAATCTTTTATCTCCCTGAATATATATACATATTTGTAAGGCAATATCTAAAATTCCTGTTATCTAGAGCCCCTAGGTCTATTTCTACTGTTTGTTATTAAGCTTGTTTCCTCTTAATGTTCTATGATTGTGTACCATACTGTGCATTTGAAAAACTACAGAAATAATGTGAGTTCTCTGAGTATGTTACCTTTGTCCTGAAAGGATTTTTGTTTGCATATGCTGTGTCCCTGAGAGCACTAGCCAATGGATTAAGTAGGTTACTGTCAAATTAAGTCACTACTCAAATTTCTGAGACTAAGGTTCTTTATGTTGCTAGATGACTCAAAGCTGGCCTAAAATCTGAGCAAAAGCTCCTTTACTTCCAGCTCACCCGTAATCTAAGAGCCCCAAGCCAGAGCATGGGGTTTTCAGGGTCTCCTAACCTTAACAGGCCCTGACCTCTAAGTTTTGTCTCTTGAGCCTTCAGGCCGTCAATAATATAATCAGCCTCTCAGCCTGAACAGGCAAACATCGCAGAAAAAGCAGTTCTAAATGCTGAGCTTACCTCTTTAGGTTTCTCTTTTGATGGTTTTTGGCTTAGTAATTCTTTGCTATCTTGCTCCTCTGCTGATGAGCAGATTGTTAAACATTTTGTCTAGCTTTTCTAGTTGTCCTTAGCAGAAGACTGGTCCAAATTATCTAGCCTGCCATTGCTAGAATCAGAAGTCCCAAAACTAGTGTCACTCTTTCTCTTTAGCATTAGAAAGTGCCTTTCGTTCTCCCTTAATGCATTTCCTCCTTCCCTTACTTCAATTTTGCCTGTTATTTTCCTTTTATGCCTGCGTAGACCCTTTTATTTCACTTTCTGAATCCCTTTGTTCTCGATTTTTCTACTGACTACATCACAGTTGCTTACTTCTACTTATTAGAATCACCTATTAGAGAACCACTGCCATAAAAACAAAGAAAAGCATAGTCAAAGAGGAAATATTTCCAGGGCCGGCCCAATGGCATAGTGCTTAAGTTTCCAAGCTCCACTTCAGCAGCCCAGGGTTCACTGGTTCGGATCCTGGGCATGGACCTATGCACCCCTTACGAAGCCATGCTATGGCAGGTGTCCCACATATAAAGCAGAGCAAGATGGGCATGGATGTGAACTCAGGGTCAATCTTCCTCAGCAAAAAGAGGAGGACTGGCAGCGGATGTTAGCGTAGGACTAATCCTCCCGAAAAAAGAGGAAATATTTCCATCTTAATACTTACTGTAAATTCTTCTTCCTCTTCATCACCAGATTCTCCAAATATGTCTGCAATAAGATTTCTGGAAGATAATATAAAAAAATTTCATCTGCTTTCTTTTTATTTGCAGAGGGACCATAAAATATTTTTCTAACAGTATACAATTTACTTATAGTAAAAATGTACAGATCTCAAGAGTCCACTTCAATGGGTTTTGACAAAAGTACACATTCATGTAACACTACCCTAATCAAGATACAGAACAACTCTCTCTCCCCAGAAAGTTTCCCTGTGGCCGTTTCTGGTCAGCCCCCGACATCAACATTCTACACCTAATCAGCACTCTGATTTCCATCACCAGATTAGCTTTGCCTGTTCTTGAACTTCACATACATGGGATCAGACAATACGTCCTCTTTCCTTCCTTCACTTAAGATAGTATTTTTGAGATTCACCTGTGTTGTAGTGTACAGCAACAGTTCAGGGACCAAAATCCTGAATCCCTCTAAGCTGTGCAATCGGGCAGGATATACTGTATTACACTTCAACATGAAATCTTAATATAAATCTAAAACTTAAAAGACAAACCCCTCTCTACCACTTTCTAGGAAATCTTGAAAACTCATGTTATACTGTCACTTACTCTTCTTCATTCCCTGACTCACTATCACTCCCAAACAGATCCTTCTCTTCATTTTTCTTATCAGATAATTCTTCTTTCCCTGCTTCTTCTTCACTGTCAGATGCTACAGTCTTCTCTCTTTTGCCTGATTTGTCTGATATAACATCACTGTCAGAGTCATCTGCATCAGAGACAACACGACTCTTCTTCGCTGCTGCTGAAAAAGAAAATTACCGTCAATCTTATCCCATCATGGTCATCGTACTGCTAAGTACAACAGGTACTCTAAAATGGCAGCACACGGCAACAATCAAAGGTCTCCTGACACACAGTTTAGGATAAAAAATTAACTAAAAGATTCATTCAGAGTCATCTTATAATTATTTGTTGTTGTTTACAAAAAGTGGCCAAAAGACAAAGAATGAAATCAACAGAAAAGCAGGCATCAACAGCTAGCTTTCCCTTTGAGGAAGTGAGAAAATAAGATGAGACTGATGTGCAGGACTAGGATCCCTTCTATGCTGCCTAGTATTAAGCAGAACTAAAAAGGCCTGGACATTGTTTTGTGGGATCCCCATGGCTCCCTGACTGTCCATGGTCAGGTTGGAATTTCTCATCTCCCTTAGTAAACCGACAGATGTGTGGTGCTCTTTCCTTGTATAACAACCGTCAGGTTATAAGGGAATATGTCTTTTCCAAAAAAGATAAGTTTCATAAAAAAGGTAATCAAGTAGTAAAGACTGGAATACTCTGCAGAGGCATGAAGTCTCTAAGTAGAGCCCCTTGATAACTTCCTTGAATTTGGGTACTCAGTCATGTTTAACAGATGGAGAGAGGTACCTGTGGGAGCTCAGTCACTGTCTGGATGGGATCTAGTGCATTAGCTGTCAAAGACTCACAGCTAACTCTGGATACGACTGCGTTTTCATGGAAACATATTTCTTTGAAACATTACCCTTTCTAGTTAAAAAAACCAAAAACACACTGTTTCATATTCCCATTGAAACTCAGTCAAGTTTATCATTTTGAGGAAGTCAGAACTTAACAAATGCTGCTGGAACAACTCAAAGTAAATTTAATACTAAGATTAGCTTTTGAAAACCAGGGCAAACCAGTAATATTTTAGAACATCAAGTTGAATGAGAGAGTACAGATACAACAGTCCAGAAAAAGAAACAATACTTCATAGTTGTAAGCTTAGACAGTAAGTAAAGCTACCTATACACAGCCCCAAATACTTCCTTACTTGCTTTCTCTTCATCTTCACTATCAGAAAGCACAGCAGCTTTTCGCTTCGCTACTTTCTCTTCCTCCCCCTCTTTTTCTTCATCTTCATCACTGTCCATTTTTGGCCTTTTGGGTTCTTCCTCCTCGCTGTCAGAACTGTGAAAACTTTTCCTGTCTATATGGCTATCTGAATGAAAGGAGTCATTTTGCATTTCTGCGTCCTCTCCCTTATTCTCCCCATCGCTATCATCTTCCGACTCTGGCTTCTGTTTGCGTGTGGCGGCATCCTCAGGTTCCGAATCACTGGCAGGCCCCTTCTGAGGCTCCTCACTCTCAGAGTCACTGACTCGGGGTTTAGGGAGCTCCTCGTTTTCAGAATCACTAGCCTGGTTCCTTGGGGGGTCCTCACTTTCTGAATCACTAATTCGGGGTTTGGGAAGCTCGTCATTTTCTGAGTCGCTGGCTTGGTGCCTTGGGGGGTCCTCACTTTCTGAGTCACTGACACGGGGTTTGGGAAGCTCGTCATTTTCAGAGTCACTAGCTTGGTGTCTTGGTGGGCCCTCACTTTCTGAGTCACTCACACGCGGTTTGGGAAGCTCCTCATTTTCAGAGTCACTGGCTTGAGTCCTCTGAGGCTCCTCACTTTCAGAGTCACTGACCCGAGGTTTAGGAAGCTCCTCACTTTCCGAGTCACTAATTTGCGGTTTGGGAAGCTCCTCATTTTCGGAGTCACTGGCTCGGTGCCTTGCGGGTTCTTCACTCTCAGAGTCACTGACTTGAGGTTTTAGAGCATCCTCTGTTTCAGAGTCACTGGCAGGACTTTTTGGGAGCTCCTCAATCTCGGAATCACTGGCAGGATGCTTTCTAACACCTTCATTTTCGGAGTCACTTGCATGCCCATTAAGAAGTTCCTCATTTTCAGAGTCACTAACAGGTAATTTCCTGGTTTCCTCACTCTCAGAGTCACTCCCTTGGTGAGTGACATCCTCATTTTCAGAATCACTTGCAGGAGGCTCTGCATGCTCTTCAGATTCAGAGTCACTGTCTTTTTGTCTTTGAAGCTCCTCACTTTCAGAGTCACTAGCATTAAGATTTGAGGGGTCATCATTCTCAGAGTCTGTCACATGATGTCTTTTGTTGAGGCCATCTTCTCGATCACTAGGTTCATTCTGAAAAATCAAGGGAGAAAAGATTAGGAAAGTGCAAAAAGATTTTGGTGGTGAAATGTTAAAAATCGTCAACATTTTAAAATGTAACTATGCAAACTTAAACATAGAACTCTTGTCCTATACCTATACAGAAACATCCCACTTTAAAGAGGGTCGTCTATTTACGAAATGGCTAACATGGTCTGAATCCCAAAACTGAGAAAGATAACCAGTCTTCACCAAATCTGTGAAGTACACCCCCAGATTACTAGAAAGGAGACATACTCTGAAGAGCTAAATTAAAAAAAAAGCCTAACATTCTCAAAATCATTCTAGCTACTAGATCTATTTTTCAAAGAAATATAAATAAACATGTACCCAAATTCTTTTAAAAGGAGCACTCTTGGGTTTTAAAGGTTAAAATTATTTTAAGGGAAAGAACTACAAAACTTTACGTAAAGAACCATATTATTTATAGGGCACATTCTTTCAAGCAAATCTAAACAAACCAGGAGAGCAGTTAATATTACTAAGGACCTAATAAGAGGCAAATATCATGCTAAGCTCTCTCCTGTTGGGTGGTGCATTTCCTCCTCACAACAGTGCATTTCCTAAGAAAACTGAGGCTTGGAGCAGTCTTGGTGATACGTACAGTAACTGTGGTACAGAAGTCTCAGTTTCAGGGAAAACACGACTAATTAACCACACTAACACGTGACGCTACATGAAGGAATCTGAAAGCACATGCTCTAGAGGACAAACTTGATCTGTGCGCGTTATAGCTATGTTTCTAAAAATGCAGAGGAAAACATACAAAATTAAACATACCAAAATACTAATAAGTAGGATCTGGGGAGTTTTTCCCCACCTGGCATCTGAACTTTCAATAACATGGTGATTAATATTCTGGTTTAAAAAGTGAAAGTATTTCTGTGTCTGAGTTTTCCCCCTTAAAAATTTACTGAGCCAAATATTTCTCCTCGGAATATATGACAGACATATCTGAACTTACCACAGATAATTTTCAAGGAGCAAAGAGTCTTTAATAATCTACATGCCCACCATCATGTTATGAAAATAATTAAGTGATTAAGAGAATTCAGTGACAAGATATATGGCATGAAAATGTTTCACCAAACTCATAAGTTAACTTGTCTCAGGCTCATTTAAAGAAGATTAAGTATGCTGTGTCTACAGCGTCAAAAAATTATAAAATAAACTTACAAAGCAAAAGTCTGAGGAGTTGTTTTCCTCCATATTTTATTACCATCTTGATAGCACCGAGTTCCAGAGAAACAGTAATTGTTATACATATTCATTCAAATATAACATGCTCAGGAAACTTTCTAAAATCATAAACTTTTCAAATTTCCCACAGGCATTTTTCCTACATTCTCACTGGGAACTCAGCAGACACTGGATTCCTTGTCAGTTATACATCTTATTATGCCACTGAAACCAGCATTTATCTACTAAATGTGATATTAGGACAAGAGAAATAACAGAGAATCTTGCAATACAGTACAATACTCCATATACTGCTAAAGGTTTACTTTGAACCATACTCAATACTTTAATTTTTATATTTTAAAAGAATGTAAATGAATCTAAGCCCTAAGAAGGCATGCATTTTTTGATCTGTTGTCTTCATTCAGGTATCTTCAGAGCACAGAAAGGTGCCTGGTACATCACACAGACTCACAATAAAGAATTCGTTGAATGAACAATAAAGGAGTTAAGTGGGAATAATTTAAAGTGAGGAATAATTAATTCAACAAGCATCTCTTTAATGTCTACTATGTGCAAGGTGCTAGGAATCAAAGCTGAACACATCTCAGTGCCTCACCTTAACAAGCTGTTGTCTAATGAGCCAACCAAAACAACAACATAGTGCAATAAGGACTATTATGAAGGTAGGCATGATGTTTTGAAAGCCTACAGGAAGTGATCTTTATGAGACTGAGCCATAAAAGGTATATAAACAAAGGTATTTGCCATTAGTTTGTGATGACTGAGTTAAGAAGTTAACTAGACTATTGGGGGTGGGGGCAGGGGGGAGGAGAACAGGACACACGATGACACACAAGTACCAGCAGAGACAACTAAAGCAGGAGGCAACAGAGAAAATTGTAACCGGCTTTTGGAATGCTTTCCACAACATACCATGACATAACGAAGAGCATGTTCATATGTGACAATTTATTTTAGCTGCAACAACAGAAACCACCTCTGGCTAGCTCCAGAAAAAAGAACAATCTTCTGAGCATCAAAGTGGGATGAATGACCAAAGAAAGACTCAGGAAGGGTAGGCACCAAGGCAGCTCAGAGAGCTTAGAAAAGGGAACTCAAGGACCTTTTCACTAGAGCACTGTCATAACAAGACTCAGCTTTAACCATGCTAAACTTAAGTGTCTAGGATCTAAATTTTAAGTTCCCAGGAGAGACGGATCTAGCTGGCCAAAATACCAGATGTTGTAACTCGGCGACTCAACAGGTTACAGCCAGAGCAGGGGCACAGCACTGGGAGCCACTCCCAAAGAAAGAAGAGATTCCGTGAACTGGGCAGTCATCCCAAAACTTATCTGCTACACTCTGCCCTGCGTTTCCTGACACGTGGTGTATGCATTCAGACCACCATTATAAGGACATTACATACAATAACCATCGTAAAGTTAGGAGTTCCCATCAGTTTTTGAGGAATTTTTAGACTGATTTCAGCAATTAATTTAAGTTGCAAACTTAAAAAAAAACAAAACACATTTTCTTAAATTCAGATATGAGTACAACAAATCACCAGTAGGAACTGCCATTTAAATGTCATTTTCTTAATAATGTAAAAAATTTCCTCACTGTAACTGTCAGAGAAATTGAGCACTCTGAGCCTCCTAGCTCCACAATGCCTCACACCCTCTGCTTACAATTGTTCACCTTGTAACTACTAGTTACCCATACTGAACCATCATGGTAGTTCATCTCTGCATACAAATAGGAATCCCACTCCTTATGGGCCAGGGCCACAATATACATGCACAGAGATAATTAACATTTTAAAATTACAAAGTAAATAAAACTACCAGAAGGCAAAAGTCAATTTGTAAATTTCAAAGTAGTACACGAATGTCAAATAGAAATCCTCACAAAAAAATCAAACAACTCAGGACACTTGTTTCTTCCCTATCCATTAGAAGAGTCAAACTCCAAGCTGTTGAACTTGCACACTTACCTACCATTATAAATTGGTAAAACACACATAGTAAATTCCACGAGGAAATATCTATAGGAGCATTTTCAAAAACCTGCACCTTAGTTCCAGAAGATATATTTGACATCCTCATCTCGGAGTCTGTCAAGTACATATCTTAATTAGGAAATAAAGGAATCTGAGAAGCCCAGGCATTAACCTACACAACACTGTGAATGCAGTGCAGCTCATGGAGTGCAGCAAGGCTGTGACTTTGAGAGCCCAATTCACAGGAGGCACACACACGATAAAATGAAGCTACGTACCAGAGTGACCTTTGTCTGTCAAAAGCTCACTGATCGTAGACTCAGTCAAAAACAAAAGCACTTCTGATGATTACTGGCAAAAGAAAATTCTACACAAAGCTTAAGAGTTTACAATAATGAGGCAAACTGCTGCCCACCTCTCCAGACTCATTTCTGTCCTCTCACCAACATCAACCCTATGCACAGCACCAGCAGTTTCCAAACCAGTATGCGTAAGAATCATTTGGTGAATTCTTCCACCAAGAGTGAAAAAACATACTGATTTTTGTGCTTCTCACCTCCACATGTTAATCCAGTAAGTCTAGGGAAGGGGTCAAAGAATCTACATTCTACATTTTGATATCTAATCCAAGGGACTCTAGGCTGCAGGTTAAAATTCTCCTGCAGACAAATGGAACCACTGACTTCATTATGTCACCTCCATGCCTTTATAAATGTTGTTCCCTCTGCCTAGAATATCCTTCCCCCACCATGTCCTTTTCATACCTCAAAACTGGACAAAAATACCCCATTCCTGAACTTCTTCCCTCTAGCTAGAATGGACTTTTTGCAACATAAGAACATGGACATCAGTGTCAGAAAGATATGGGACCCAAACCGTAGCTCGGCCACTTTCTACTGTGTAATCTAAGAGGAATCTTCTTAACTTCTCAAAGCATCAATGTCCTCAATCTGATGGAGTTAGGAAGAGTATCTATACCTTAGAGGGCTAGTCTGAGGATCAAATGCATGTAAAGTAGTTAGCACAGTGCCTGTGAGCACTCAACAAACGTTATCAACCATTCATAATGAAGTATCTTGTTAATTATTAATTATGAAGCACTCCCCCTTCAAGACGTGGCTCAAATATGTCATCTGTGAAGGGTGAGCTGGTCAATCATTCCTTCCTACATACCCCCATAGCATCTTGTACCTCCACCTCACTGAAAGGTGACTGTTTACCCATTTTCTCTTCATCAGAGACCAGTTTTTAAAAATGTTATCTTTTACCTTCAGTATACAGAAGACACTCAAAATAAATTCACCAAAACGAAACAGAAATTCCATAAGACAACTGCTTAAGAGAAAGGAACCAATGCAAAATAATATTTTTCTCTTGAATTTGGTAGATTTAAAGACAATTTGGTGGACTTAAAGACAAAGGCAGAAGCCTAACACAAAGAAAGGAAAGCACAGATGGAATCCAAAGAACTGGTGAGAAATAGGGCAAACAAGGAAAGAATGGCCAAAAAGAATTCTCTAGCTACTTTGAAGTACTCCCCCTGGGAATGCTTTCATTATATTAGTACAAGCTCTCTGTGGAAAGAGCCAAACGACAGGAGACTGCCATCTTTACTCAATTCAAAGTGACACTGGAGCTAATGGGGCCGACATCAACCTCAACAGCAGACGGATGGTTAGGCCCACTACACTTTGCCCACAGTCAGAATAACAATGAGAGGTTAGGCTCCATTTCCAAACAACCTCTTCCTCAACAGTCCCGTACACTATTTTTTTCTGTGAGACCCTCAGGAGGGGAACACTCTACTTTTCTATGCAGATGAAATCTACAGGTTCTGGATTTTAAATACATATATCCTTCAATATAGTTTCCATGGAACAGAAACCAGCTGACTACAACCCACATAACAAATCTCATGCTGTTCAAGAGAATATTCAAGTAAAAACAACAAAGATTAGAATTCCAACTAGTTATATAACTAGGTCACATTTGTGCTCAAACTGCTTTACTAAAAAATCATGTTTTCAGTGATGACTATTCAAAAAGATTTTTAAAATCTTTTCCCCTTTCCTTATCTGTCCTACCACAAAAGGTGTATGAAGAGTCTGAGTTCCCAAGTGCTCTACAGAGAACAACTATACTTGATGAAAATCCCACTGATGTTTACATCCTGCTTAGGAACCTAGTCAAAAAGATGTCAGTACCCTAAAAACAAATAATTTAAATATGTAATCAAGTTATTACTGCAATTGCTTATATATGGATTTCTTTTAAAGACCAAGCCTAAGCTCAAGAACACTACTTTTACATTTTATTTCAGGGCCCAGCCTAGTGGCACAACGGTTAAGTCTGCACATTCCGCTTCGGCAGCCTGGGGTTCACTGGTCTGGATCCCAGGCACGGACCTACGCAGCGCCTGTCCAGCCATGCTGTGGCAGGTGTCCTACACAGAAAGTAGAGGAAGATGAGCACAGATGTAAGCTCAGAGCCAGTCTTCCTCAACAAAAAGAGGAGGACTGGCAGAAGATGCTAGCTCAGGGCTAATCTTCCAAAAAAAAAAGGAAAAAATAAAAGAAATAAACTTTATTTCATATGATAAGTCTCTTTTGCCTTAAACTAGTGTAGCCTCAACTTCATAAAGATTAACTCTGGACTAGCCCCCCTAAGAAATAATATCTGAGAGTGACATCAGCATCACAGCAGAGTGAACTTGCCTAGGACTCTCATCCCTCCAACATACAACAAAAAGGGGCAACCATACTCCAAGAGAGGACATCCTAACACAACACAAAAATGTCAGACACACACACATGCAGCCATATGACGGAGGGCAGAGAGGCTGGAGCTCCCCTTGGAAGAGTTGGAACGGGGTAAGAGAGAACTTCGCTCCCTCCCCTAAAGACTGTGAACTGCAACTGCAGGAGGCTCCATGAGGGAAGGAATGGGTGAGGGGTCGCTTCTTTGCAGGAACAAGGACTCCCTAGGGCCCCTGCAGCCTAGAGGGAAGCCCTCTAATGGTGTGACCTCATCAAGCCAACACCCCAGGAGACCAGAATGTGAGAGCAGAGCGAGAAAGCCTGGAGGGCACGCAGGAGAAAGTGCCCTCCCCCGACCTGCCCCAGGCCCATTTCTCCGCCTGGGATCTCGGCTGAAGGCAGAGGGCTCAGAATAGGCGGCTCTTGACCCTCATTCAGTGGTGATAGGGGAAAACTGCAACCAAATAATATCACAATGTATAAGAGCCAACCCACCTCCTCTAGCACTATCAGACACTACACCAAATCTCCAGACCAGAGAGAAAATGACAAGCACCCAGAATTCAGTCCTGAGGACACAGAAATATGTAATCTAAATGACAATGGATTCAAAATAGCTATCATCAAAAAAACTCAACGAGTTCAAAGAGAACAGAGAAACAATTCAACAAGCTCAGGAGCTACTTCACAAAAGAGATTGAAACTATCAAGAAGAATCAATCAGAAATGTTAGAGATGAAAGATACATTGGAAGAGATAAAACAAAATATGGATTCCCTGAATATTCAAGTGGACATCAGAGAGGACTGTATCAGCATAATCGAAAACAGACATGTTGAAATGCTTCAGACAGAGGAGGAGAGAGAACTAAGACTAAAAAGAAAGAAAGAAGGTCTCTGAGAAACATCCAACTCAAGTAGGAAATGCAACATAACAATTACAGGTATTACCAAGGAGAATGGAGCAGAAAGCTTGTTCAAAGAAATAATAGCAGAGAACTTCCCAAATCTAGGGAAGGAAATCCATGTGGAAGAGGCTGCCAGATCTCCTAAATACGTCAATGTAAAAAGACCTACTGCAAGGCATCTAGTAGTGAAACTGGGAAAACTGAATGACAAAGAAAATACTAAGGGTAGCAAGGCAGAAGAAAATAACCTACAAAGAAACACCTATCAGGTTTTCAGTGGATTTCTCTGCAGAAACCTTACAAGCTAGGAGAGAATGGAATGACATATTCAAATCTTTAGAAGACAAAAATCTTCAGTCAAAAATATTCTATCCAGCAAAAATATTCTTCAGATATGAGGGAGAAATAAAAACTTTCCCAGACAAACAAAAGCTAAGGGACTTTGTAGCCACGAGACCCCACACACACAAGAAATCCTCAAGGCGGTCCTTATACCAGGGGAAGAAAAAGGGGGAGAAAGGTGTCACAAAACACAGAGTAACAAGATAAACAGGGAGACAGAATCAGAATAGGATAGCAAATACTCAAGTATAGCATTAAGCTAAAGGGAAGTAAAACACCAAAAACAAAGATAATCTTGTCATTTGAACCACAAACTCACAACACAAGATGAAATAAGATGTGAGAAAAACAACTTAGGAGGGGACGAGGAAGGGGACTGAAGCCATTTAGACTATGGAAATAAGAGGCCGTCAGAAAACGCGTATCTTACACATGAGATTCTGAATACAAACCTCAGGGGAACCACTAAACAAAAAAGCAGAACAGAGACACAAACAATAAATAAGGAGAAGACAAAGAAACACATCATAAAAAACTACATAATTCAATGGGTAGACCAAAACACACAGGATGAGAAACAAAGGAAATGCAGAACCAGAAAACGAGTGATAAAATGACAGTATTAAACCCTCATATGTCAATAATCACTCTAAACATAAATGGATGGAATTCTCCAATAAAAAGTCAAGAGTGGCAAGATGAATTAATGAACAAGACCCAACAATACACTGCCTCCAGGAAACACATCTAGGTCCAAGGACAAACACAGGCTCAGAGTAAAGGGATGGAAGAGGATACTCCAAGCTAATGGCAAACAAAAGAAAATGTTGCAATACTTATATCAGACAAAGTAAACTTCTAGATAAGACACATAAAGAGAGACAAAGAGGGGCAGTATACAATGATCAAAGGGACACTTCATCAAAAGGAAATAACACTTATAAATATCTATGCACCCAACATAAGAGCATGAAAGTTCATAAAGCAAGTATTAACAAATCTAAAAGAGACATTAATAACATCGCAATAGTAGTGGGGTAAACTCCACTCACATCAATGGATAGATCATCCAGACAGAAAACCAATAAGGAAACAGTGGAATTAAAGAAAAGCTAAACCAGTTGGACTTAATAGACATATACAGAACACTCCATCCAAAAACAGCAGAATACACGTTCTTCTAAAATGCCCATGGAACATTCTCAAGGACAGACCATATGTTGGGAAACAAGGCAAGACTCAATAAATTTAAGAAAACTGAAATAATAACAAGCATCTTTTCCAATCACAATGCTATAAAGCTAGAAATTAATTACAAGAAAAAAGTTGAGAAAGGGACAAAGATGTGGAGACTAAAGAACGTGCTACTGAACAAGCAATGGATCATTGAAGAAACTAAAGGAGAAATCAAAAATTATCTAGAGACAAATGAAAATAACATACCATACCATCTCATATGAGATGCAGCAAAAGCCGTATTAAGAGGGAAATTCACTGCAATACAGGCACACCTTAACAAACAAGAAAAATCCCAAATAAGCAATCTCAAATTACACCTAACTGAATTAGAAAAAGAACAAACAAAGCCCAAAGTCAGCAGGAGAGAAATAATAAAAATCAGAGCAGAAATAAATGCTCTTGAAACAAAAAAGGCAGTAGAAAGGATCAATGAAACAAAGAGCTGGTTCTTTGACAAGATAAATAAAATTGACAAATCCATAGCCAGACTTACAAAGAAAAAAAGAGAAAAAGCTCAGATAAACAAAATTAGAAATGAAAGAGGAGAAATAACAGACACCACAGAAATATAACCGATTACGAGATAATACTACGAAAAACTATATGCCAACAAAATGGATAATGTAGAGGAAATGGATAAATTCTTAGACTCTTACAACCTCGCCAAGCTGAATCAATAAGAAACAGACAATCTGAATAGACCAATCACAAGGAAAGAGATTCAAAGAGAAATCAAAAACAACCGAAGAATAAAACCCCAGGACCAGACGGCCTCCCTGGGGAATTCTACCAAACTTTCAGAGAGGATTTAATACCTATCCTTCTCAAGCTATTCCAAAAAATTAGGGAAGGTGGAACACCTCCTAACACATTCTATGAGGCCAACATCACTCTGATATCAAAACCTGACAAGGACAACACAAAGAAGGAAAACTACAGGCCAATATTGCTAATGAACATAGATGCAAAAATCTTCAACAAAATTTTGGCAACCTGAATTCAGCAATGCATCAAAAGGATCATACATCATGATCAAGTGGGATTTATACCAGGGACACAGGGATGGTTCAACATCCGCAAATAAACATGATACACCACATCAACAAACTGAGGAATAAAAACCACATGATCATCTCAAAAGATGCAGAGAAAGCATCTGACAAGATCCAACAGCCACTTAGGATAAAAACTCTTAACAAAATGGGGATAGAATTACCTCAGCATAATAAAGACCATATATAACAAACCCACAGCCAACGTCACATTCAATGGGGAAAAACTGAAAGCCATCCCTCTGAGAAGAGGAACAAGACAAGGATGCCCTCTATCACCACTCTTATTTAACATAGTACTGGAGGTCCTGGCCAGAGCAATCAGGCAAGAAAAAGGAATAAAAGGAATCCAAATAGAGAGGGAAGAAGTGAAACTCTCGCTGTTGCAGATGACATGATCTTATATATAGAAAACCCCAAAGAATCCATTGGAAAACTAACAAATAGTTAACAACTACAGTAAACTTGCAGGGTACAAAATCAACTTAAAAAAATCAATTGCTTTTCTAGACTCCAATAATGAACTTACAGAAAGAGAACTCTAGAATACAATTCCATTTACAATTGCAACTAAAAGAATAAAGTACCTACGAGTAAATTTAATCAAGGAGGTGAAGGACTTCTACAATGAAAACTCTAAGACATTACTGAAAGAAACAGATGATGACATAGAGATGGAAACAGATTCCATGCACATGGGTTGGAAGAATAAACATAGTTAAAATGTCCATACTACCCAAAGCAACCTACAGATTCAATGCAACCCTAATCAGAATCCCAATGACATTCTTCACGGAAATAGATGGGGCAACCAAAGACCCCGAATTGCTAACACAATCCTGAGAAAAAAGGACAAAGCCGAAGGCATCAAAATCCCTGACTTCAAAATGTACTACAAACCCATAGTGATGAAAACGGCATGGTACCGGTACAAAAACAGGCACACAGATCAATGGAATAGAACTGAAAGCCCAGAAATAAAACTTCACGTCTATGGACAGCTAATCTTTGACAAAGGTGCCAAGAACATACAATGGAGAAAAGATAGTCTCTTCAATAAATGGTGCTGGGAGAACTGGACGGCCACATGCAAAAGAATGAAGGGAGACCATTATCTCATGCCATACACAAAAACAAACTCAAAATGGATCAAAGACTTGAAGATAAGTCCTGAAACCACAAAACTCCTGGAAGATAATATAGGTAGTACGCTCTTCAACATCAAACTAAAAAGGATCTTTTCAAATACCATGTCTTCTCAGACAAGGGAAACAAAAGAAAAAATAAACAAGTGGGAGTTCATCAGACTAAAGAGCTTATGCAAGGCAAAAGAAACTAGAATCAAAACAAAGAGACAACTCACCAATTGGGAGAAAATATTTGCAAATCATATATCTGACAAGGGGCTAATAGCCATAATATATAAGGAGCTCACGCAGCTGAACAATAAAAAAAAAAAAAAAAACAGCCCAATCAAAAAATGGGCAGAGGAGATGAACAGGCATTTTTCCAAAGAAGATATACAGATGGCCAATAAACACATGAAAAGATGCTCAACATCACTAATCATCAAGGAAATGCAAATCAAAACTACACTAAGATATTACCTTACGCCTGTTAAAATGGCTATCATCACTAAGACTAAAAATAACAAATGCTGGAGAGGGTGTGGAGAGAAGGGAACCCTCATACACTGCTGGGGGGAATGAAAACTGGTGCAGCCACTATGGAAAACAATATGGAGATTCCTCAAAAAACTAAAAATAGAACTACCATACAACCTAGCTATCCCACTACTGGGTATCTACCCAAACAACTTGAAGTCAACAATCCAAAGTAACATATGCACCCCCATGTTCATAGCAGCACTATTCACAATAGCCAAGACATGGAAACTATCCGAGCGCCCATTGACTGATGATTGGATAAAGAAGATGTGGTATATATATAGAGAGTGGAATACTACTCAGCGGGAAAAAAAAGACAAAATCATCCCATTTGCAACAACAATGAAAGACTTGGAGGGCATTATGCTTAGCGAAATAAGCCAAACTGAGAAAAACAAACACGAGATGATTTCATTCATAGGTGGAACATGAACAGACCCACGGACAAAGAAAACAGTTCAGTGGTTACCAGGGGAAGAGGGTAGGGAGTGAGCACAGGGGGTGAAGGGGAGCACTTATGTGGTGACAGTCAAGAAATAATGTACAATTGAAATTTCACAATGATGTAAACTACTATGAACTCAATAAAAAAAATTTCCAAAAAAAAAATCTGCCCTACACACTATAGAGGATAATTGTAAGGTAATTAAGGGAAGCTAGATTCTGTCACCCTAAAATACGCCCCTTGACATAAAATTTTGAGCTGAAAGCAATTAAGCAGCAGCAAATGTGAGAGACGCTCTAACTCCCCCTTTTTTCCTGCCTAACAGCAGGATATAAACTCTCCTTTTACTGGAGGCAGGTTAACAGCTCAGAGATGCCACCAGAAGAATTGCACAAAAACCTTACTACATTGGTTTCTTCCCATCTCTCTACCTTCCCGGTTTGCCATCCTAGAAAGCCTAAAATTGCTTTTCTTTGTCCTGTCATTTCTCCAAAAAAATCATTCTTTGCTGAAGATGCTATATAAGCCAGAATTCTAAACCATCTCCTTCCAATCTCTTCTCTGTGTGAATTTACTTTAAAAAAGTAAACTAGGATCTAGAATCACAATAATTTAATAGCCTATATCTTTCAAGCAACATGCTGAATTTCCCCACATCACTAAATATTCTTTTAAAATAATGTGAATGGCTGCAATGCCATCCTTATTAATGTGCCAGTTACATTTTAGTCACTCATTTTTCATATTGTTGAGTATTGTTTCCTTTCTCATGCTTTCCATGCCTTGCTTGTCCATTTCCGTGTTCTCAACCTAAGGGTGGTTCTGGCTCCTCACCTAAAGGGACATTTGTGAATGTGAGGTGCCACTTTTGGTTGTCAATGACTGCAGAGGATATGCCACTAGCATGTCATTTAATGTTTGAGAACCAAGACCTAAATGTCCTGCAATATACAGGCCTGCCCCCAAAAGACAACAGCTGGCTTACTCAGAATTCTTTGTTTAGGAAAGCAGCACCAGGCCGCCGCTCTCTATGCAGGGGTGGCCACAGACAGGACCCATCCACACACAGGTAAGTGACTTAATGAGATGAAAGAACTCAAAGGGCCCAATAGAGATTATGGTAACATACAAGTAAAGTATACTGAGTCCTTCTAGAATTTGAATTGGGATATACAGAGAGGTTCAATTAGTAAAAGAAATGAAAATGAAGCCAAATGAGGACTTCTGGTATGAAAGCATACAAACCTCTGCTGACTCACTCTCCAGTGAAATTAGTTGACAGTATTTAAAAACAACCACTTAAAGAGTCTGGAAATGGTCCTAAAGGCAAAGAGCATATGAAGCAGCATTTATCCAAGAAGATCCAGAAAAATCTGGTAAGACAGGCAAGAGTCAACTGGTATCTGAACCAAGACCACTCCCCTTCCAACCTCACAGCTAGGCAAGGAGGAGACTCCACCTCAGGCTACTGCAACCAAGAACACAGGGTTCCCTCTCCTCCAGCTCCCAGGTAGAACGTGTGCTACCCAGGAAGAGCAGGACATCACCGTTTCTCATCTTGCATCCAACTTGCTGAGGCTAAGTTCCAGGAGATTGTGATTTAGAGTGGGGGCTGCCATCTTCTGTTCAGCCCTCAATCACAGAATGAAGGCTCTATCCTGGGCCCAGCACACTGAGAATACTGGGACCCTGCCCTTGCCCCAACTTGTGAGACAGGGGTTCCATGCCAAGAGGGGCAAGCTAAGAGCACCTCAGGCTGCTAGCCAATGTCCACTCCCCAATGAGAGCTCAGCTTCTGCAGCGGGGGTGTCACTCAGAGAGAAACCTGCCATCGCCCTCCACCACCAGCTCTAGAGCCTTGGCTCAAAGATTTTGCATGGGAAAAAAGAAGCTACCTGGCTTACTGCCTGCTAATTGCTCATCAAAGAAACTGGCTTCATTTGTTACCAAGCTTGGGGAAGTTGAGGCTAAGACACTTTCAAGAATACTGCAAGTTGTGGTTGGAGGCACTTGGGAAGAGAGTCAAGATGCAGGAAAAACGACACTAGCTAGTTTGCAGGAGAGGACTAGGGAATAAGACAGCTGGGAGAAGTCATCCTGGGGTCAGAACAAATCAAACACAGACCTTGGAAACTTACACCTCCAAAGGAGCCCCAATTTCATTGGATTAGCTCGTGGAGCAATTTTTGCTGTAGGGCACTGTTGAAAATAATAGAGCAATCAGTGGAATTTAACAGCTGACTGTGGTTAGGGAAAGAAAAAAGAGCCCTACTAATACTACTGTCATCCCAGGTGTCTGTGGGCATGCCCCAAACTGCACATCCCTAAGAGGCAGTTACCAGAGATTTAAAATTGTAGGTTAGGAAACAGACTTCACTAAAATAATCCAGCTAACCACTAAACAAATAAGCAAATAACAAAAAAAGCCCCTGCCGTGGGGGGGGGACCAGCACCCTGAGTTGGGTACAATAATTAGAGCCTCCAGTTTCCAACAAAAAATTAAGAGGCATGCAAAGAAACAACTATGTCCCATACATTAGCAGAAAAGAAGGCCACAGAAACTGCCTGTGAGAGCAACCAGATGTCAGATTTATCAGAAAAAAACTTCAAAGTAGCCTTTGTAAAAATGTTCACAGAAGTGAAGGAAACCATGATTAAAGAAGAAAGCACGATGTTCACATCAAAGGAGAGAATTTGTCTACCAGACCCACCATACAAGAAACACTGCAAGAAATTCTTCAGGTTGAAACCAAGTGACTTCAGATGGTAACTAGAATCTAAACAAAGAAACAATGCACACTAGTAAAGATAACGCAATCATAAAGAAAACATAAATGCATATTTTCTCCTTTCTTACTTTAACTAATTTAAATAGCAGTTGTATAAAGTAAAATGTATACAATGTATTGGTCTTTAATATATAGAAATGTAAGATATGTATATTTGCCAATGACAGTACAAAGGAAGTGGGTGGGATAAAAGATGGTTAAGGAAATGACTTAAGATAGTAAAGCAATAACTATAATAATGTATTGTTGGATGTGTAGCATTAACATACAATACGTATAACAATAATATTGTAAAAAGGAAAAAAGAACAGAGTATGAGTAACATTTCTACATATCATTGGAATTACACTATTGTAAATTTGAACCTGATTCTGATAAGCTATATGTGATAAACCCTAGAGCAACCACTTAAAATACACAGCAAAAATATTATTAAGAAATTAAAATGCACAAAGTATTAAAAATAACTACACTACAATAATTTGTTAACAGATACACAAGATAAAAAGATGGATAGTGTACCAAGAAAATTATAAAATGTTGAGGGGGGAAGAGTAAAAATGTAGAACTTTAGTATTCATTTTAACTTACCATCTTAAAATGGGCTATTATATTTGATGTAAGCCTCAAGGTAATCCACAAAGCAAAAACCTATAATAGATACACGAGAGACTAAAAAAAAAGGAATCTAAGCATAACACTACAGAACAGCATCAAATCACAAAGGAAGAGAGCAAGAGAAGAAAGGAGAAAAGGAATTACAAAACAGCCAGAAAACAATGAACAAAATGGCAATAAGAAGGCCATACCTATCAACATTGACTTTAAATGTAAATGCACTAAATTCTCCAATCAAAAGACAGAGGGTGGCTGAATGGATAAAAAAAAAAAAGACCCAAACATATGATGCCTATAAGAGGCTCACTTCAGAAGGACAGACACACACAGACTGAAAGTAAAGGGATGGAAAAACATATTTCATGCAAATGGAAACCAAATGAAGGCAGGGGTAGCTATGTTTTTATCAGACAAAACAGACTTTAAGCCAAAAGCTCAAAGAAGATACGAAGGTCATTTTGTATTGATAAAGGGGTTAATCCAACAAGAGAATATAACATTTGTAAATATCGAATATGCAGCCAATGTCGGAGCACCTAAATACGTAAAGCAAATATTAACAGACTTGAAGGGAGAAATAAGACAGCAGTACAGTAACAGTAAGGTACTTCAATACCCCACTTTCAACAATGGATAAATCATCCAGACAGAAAATTACTAAGAAAATACTGGACTTAAACTACATGTTAAACCTGATGGACTTAACAGACATTTACCGAACATTCCATCCAACAGCAGAATATACATTCTTCTCAAGTGCACATGGAACATTTTCCAGGATAGGTCCTAAGTTAGGCCACAAAACAAGTCTTAACAAATTTAAGAAAACTGAAATCATACAAGTCATCTTTTCCAACCACTTGGTATGAAACTAGAAATCAATTACAAGAAAACTGGAAAATTCCCAAATATGTGGAAATTAAATAACATGCTACTGAACAACCAATAGGTCAAAGAATTCAAAAATATCTTGAGACAAACGAAAATGGAAACACAATATATCAAATATGATGGGATGAAGCAAAAGCAGTTCTAAGATGGAAGTTTAAACACCTACGCTGAGAAAAAAGAAAGACCTCAAATTAACAACCTAACTTTACACCTCAAGGAACTAGAAAAAGAGGAACAAACCAAACCCAAAGTTAGAAGAAGGAAGGAAACAAAGATCAGAGCAGAAATAAATGAAAGAGAGACTAAAAAGACAACAGAAAGGTCAATAAAACTAAGAGCTGATATTTGGAAAAGATAAACAAAACAGACAAACCTTTAGCTAGACTTACCGAGAAAAGAGAGGACTCAAATAAGTAAAACTACAAATGAAGGAGAAGACGTTACAACTGCTACTACACAAACACAAAGGATCAGAAAAGACTGAGAACAATTATACACCAACAAATTGGACAACCTATAAGAAATGGATAAATTCTTACAAACATACAACCTGCTAAGACTGAATCATGAAAAAACAGAAAATTTGAACAGACCAATTACTAGTAGGGAGACTGAATCAATAATCAAAACCTTCCTAACAAAGAAAAGTCCAGGATCAGATGGCTTCACTGGCGAATTCTACCAAATATTTAAATACAAATTAATACCAATCCTTCTCAAATTCCTCCAAAAAAGCAGAAGAGGAGGGAATGCTTCCAAACTCATCTTACAAGGCCAGCTTTACCCTGATACGAAAACCAGACAAGGACACTACAAGAAAAGTACAGGCCAATATCCCTGACAAACATAGATGCAAAAATCCTCAACAAAATATTAGCAAACCAAATTCAACAATACATTAAAAGGATCATATACATTAAAAAGACCAGCACGATCAAGTGGGATTCATCCCAGGGATGCAAGGACAGTTCAACACTCACAATTCAATCCCATGTGATACACCACATTAACAAAATGAATAAAAACCAGATGATCATCTCAATAGATGCAGAAAAAATTCAACATCCATTCATGATAAAAACTCTCAAGAAACTCGGTAAAGAAGGAATATATCTCAACATAATAAAGGCCATGTACGACAAGCCCACAGCTAACATCAAATTCAATGGTGAAAAGCTGAAAGCCTTTCCTCTTAAGATCAGGAAGAAGCCAAGGATGCCCATTCTCATCACTTTCATTCAACGTAGTACTGGAAGTTCTAACCAAAACAATTAGGCAAGAAAAAGAAAATAAAAGGCATCCAAATCGGAAGAGAAGGAGTAAAACTGCCATTATTTACAAATGACATAATATTACATACAGAAAACCCCAAAGATTCCACAAAAAAAACTGTTAGAATAAACAAATTCAGTAAAGTTGCAGAATCCAAAATCAATATACAAAAATCAGTTGCATTTCTATACACTAACGACCAAAAAGAGAAAATAAGAAAACAATCCCATTTATAACTCCATCAAAAAGAATAAAATACCTAAGAGCAAATTTAAGCAAGGAGCTAAAAGACCTGTACAAAGAAAACTATAAGACAGTGATGAAAGAAATTGAAGAAGACACAAATAAAAGGAAAGATATCCTATGCTCATGGATTGGAAGGATTAATATTGTTAAAAGGTCCATACTACCCAAAGCAATCTACAGATTCAGTGCAATCCCTGCCAAAATTGCAATGGCATTTTCCACAGAAATAGAACAATCTTAAAATCTGTATGGAACCACAAAAGATCCCGAATAACCAAAGCAATCTTGAGAAGGAACAACAAAGCTGGAGGCATCACACTTCCTGATTTCAAACTATATTACAAAGCTTTAATAACAAAAAAAGTACGGTACTGGCATAAAAACAAACACAAAGATCAATGGAACAGAAGAGAGAGACCAGAAATAAACACACGCATATATGGTCAATTAACTTACCAGAAATGAGCAAAAACATACAATGGGGAAGTAGTCTTTACAATAAATAGTGCTGGGAAAATTAGACAGACACACGTAAATGAATAAAACTGGACCCTTATCTCACACTGTACACAAAAATCAATTCATATTGGATTGAAGACTTAAATTTAACACTTGAAACCATAAAACTCCCAGAAGAAAACCTAGATAGTAAGCTCCTCGACATCAGTCTTGTCAATAATTTTGTGGATTGGACACCAAAAGCAAAAATAAACAAATGGGACAACATCATACGAAAAGGTTTCCGCACAACAAAGGACACCATCAACAAAATGAAACAGCAACCTAAAAAACTGGAGAAAATACCTGCAAATCATATACCTGGTAAGGAGTTAATATCCAAAATATATAAAGAACTCATACAACTCAATAGCAAAAAAAACCTCCAATCTGATTAAAAAATGGGGAGAGGAACTAAATAAACATTTTTCCAAAGAAGCTATTCAAATTGCCAACAGGTACATGAAAAGGTGCTCAACATCACTTATCATCAGGGAAATGCAAATCAAAATCACATAAGATACCACTTCACACACGTTAGAATGAATGTCCTTAAAAAGAGAAAAGATAACAAGTGTTGGCCAGAATGTAGAGAAAAGGGAACACTTGTACACTGTTGGTGGGAATGTAAATTGGTGCAACCAATACAGAAAACAGTACAGAAGTTCCTCAGAAAATTAAAAATAGCACTACACATGATCCAGCAATGCCACTTCTGGGTATATACACAAAGGAAATGAAAATAGGTTATTGAAGAGATAGCTGTACTCCCATGTTTATTGTAGCATTATTTACTATAGCCAAGATATGGAAACAGTCTAAGTGCCCATCCACAGATGAATGGATAAAGACATTGTGTGTATATACATACGCAAAGCAACATTATTCAGTCATGAGAAAGAAGGAAATCCTGCTGTTTGCAAAAACATGGACAGACCTTGAGAGCATTATGCTAAGTGAATTAAGCCAGACAGAGGAAGACAAAAACTGCATGGTATCATCTATATGTGGAATCTGGAAAAAAACAAAAAAAGGCAAACTCAGAGAAAGAGTGAGTGGAAAACTGGTTGCCAGAGGCTTGGGGGTTGGAGGGCGAAAATAAGGAGAGGTTGGTAAAAAGAGCACAAACTTTCAGCCATAAGATGAGTACGGTCTGGGTATCTAATGTATAACATTTTCACTATAGTTGATAACACTGTATTGTACAACTGAAATTTGCTAAGAGAGTAGAGTGTAAATGTTCTCCTTCAAATAAATAAATATGTGAGGTGATGAATATGTTCATTAGCTAGATGGGAGGAAATCTTTCACCACGTATACGTATATCAAACCACCACAATGTACGCTTGAAATATTTTACATTTTTGTCAATTATACCTCAATAAAGCTGAAAAATAAAAAAGCATAGATGTGTCATGCCCCCCAAAAGATCTGAACTTCTGATAAACAGAGCATCCCAAAGGGCACTATAATGGTATGAGCTGATTGGTCTAGCAAAAGATTCAATAACTAAGTTGAATTATACTAATTTCTCTAAAGACTCTCGTTTTGCAATAGTAAAAAGAACTTTGATTTAAAAAAGAAAAAGAATTAAAATGCTACATTAGAAAATATTCACTTAATGAAAAAGAAAGGAGACAGGAAGGACAGAGAAACAAAAAGAGACATGAGACATACAGAAATCAAAAGTAAAATGGCAGACTCCAACTCTATCAAAACACTACATGTGAATGGATTCAACAAGCCAATCAAGGGACAGAAACTGGATTAAAAAACCTGATCTAAATAAGTTGACTACAGGACACACACTTTAGGTTCAGAAACAGAACATACATTCTTCTCAACTGCATATGAACATTCTCCAGGATGGACCGTATGTGAGGCCATAAAACAAACCTTAATAAATTTACAAAGTATATTTTCAGACCACAAGGGAAAAAAAAGAATTTTAGTAGGAAAAATGTTCAAGAACAATGTGACTATGAAATTAATGAAGCAATTTAACTTACTAATCATTAATGAGAATACGTAATTGGGAATAAATTTAACAAAGAAATGCAACATTTGTACACTGAAAAATTACAAATCACTGTTGAAGGAAATCAAGAAAGACCTAAATAAATAAAAAGACATTCTATATTCGTGAATCAGTAGACTTCCTATTGTCAAGATGACATCTCCAAAGTGACCTACAGATTGAGTGCAATCACTACCAGAAGCTCAGCTAACTTCTTCGCAGAAAATGACAAACTGATTCTAAAATACATCTGTAATTGCAAGGGACCCAGAAGAGACAAAAAATGTTGGAAAACAACAAAGGAGAACTCACACTTCCTGATATCAAAACTTACTCAAGGTACTATGGTACTGGCACAAGTGACAGACACAGACATGAATGGATTAGAACTGAAGGTCCAGAAAGAAACCCACATATTTCATGGTCAACTCATTTTTGACAAGGGTGTCAAGAATATCCAACGGGGAAAGCATAGTCATCTCAACAAATGATGCTGGTACAAGTGGACAGCCATATGCAAAAGATGAAATTGGACCCTTATCTCACAGTATACAAAAATTAACTCAGAATGGATAAAAGACCTAAATGTAGGAGCTAAAACTATAAAACTCTCAAAAATAAAACAGGGGTAAATCTTCAAGACCTTGGATTTGGCAAAGGATTCTTAAATATGCCACTAAAAGCACAAGCAACAAAAGAAAAAACAGATAAATTGGGATTCATTAAAACTAGAAACATTTGCGCTTCAAAGGGTACCAAAGTGAAAAGACAACTCATATAATGGGAGAAAATATGTGCTCATCGGTCTGCTAATAAGGAACACGTACCCAGACTACTTAAAGAACTCTTACAACTAAATAATAAAAAACACAAATAGACCAATTAAAAAATGAACGAGGGATCTGAATGAATGAACTTTTCTCCAAGGAAGATATACGAATGGCCAATAAGCATTTGAAAAGATACTCAACATCATTACTCATCAGGGAAATGCAAATCAAAAACACAACAAGATACTACTTCACATCCACTAAGATGTCTATCATCAAAAAGGTAACAACAAGAGTTAGCAAGAATATGGAGGGGCTGGCCCCGTGGCCGAGTGGTTAAGTTTGTGCACTCCGCTTTGGTGGCCCAGGGTTTTGCCAGATCGAATCCTGGGTGCAGATGTGGCACCGCTCGGTGGGCCATGCTGAGGCAGCATCCCACATGCCACAAGTAGAAAAACCTACAACTAAAAATACACAACTATGTACCAGGGGACTTTGGGGAGAAAAAAGAAAATAAACTAATACGGCGAAATCAGAACATCATACACTGCTGGTGGGAAAGAAAACGGGGCAGCCACTGTGGAAAACAAGTCTGGCAGTTCCTCAAACAATTCAGCATAAAGTTACCATGGCCCAGCAATTCCACTCCTAGGCACATACCCAAGAGAAATAACCTACGTCCACACAAAAACTTCTACATAAATGTTTACAGCATTACTCATAATAGTCAAAAGGTGGAAACAACAATGTCCATCGACTGACAAATTAAATAAAATACAGCATATCCATACAATGAAATATTATTTGCAACAAAAAGGAATGAAGTATCGATATATGCTGCAATATGGATAAACTTTGAAAACACTACGTTAAGAGAAAGAAGCCAGTCACAAAAGACAACGTTATATAATTCCATTCATACTAAACCCAGAAGCGAGAGGGGTTTGTGGGCAGGGAGATGATAAAGAGGTAATAACTAAAGGGTTTCTTTTTGAGGTGACAAAAACATTCTAAAATTGACTACGCTAATGGTTGCACTACTGTAAATACAGTCATGCAACACATAATGCTGTTTCGGCAATGACAGAGGTCCCATTAAGATTAGTACCGTATAAGCACCATGGCAGCATGAGTTCACCCGAGACTCTCTCCCCTCCAAATTACAACCAAAAAGAGTAACTGCTTTCCAAACAAAAAAAAATCCTAATAACAGAAATTGTCAACCACCCACAGGAGCCAAACAATGGAGGGTAGAGAGGCTGGAGCTGCCCTCGGAGGAGCTGGAATACGGTAAGAGAGTAGTTCACTCCCGCCCCTAGAGACTGGGATTGCTGCCGCAGGTGAGGGAAGGAGCAGGGGAGGGGCCGCGTGTCTGGGGATTGTCCAGGACTCCCACCACCGGTGCAGTGGAAACCCTCTAATGGGGGAAAGCTTTCACATGGGTGAACCCCAGCCAGGGCCCCAGGAGACCAGAAAGCAAGAGCTGATCCAAATCCAGGTCAGCACGCAAGAGAAAGTGCCCCTCCTCCCCCAGCCCGCGCCATCCCACCTGAAGGTGGAGGGCTCAGAACACATGGCTCTCGATCCCCATCTAGGGGCGACAGGCTGTAACTGCAACCGAATAACAGCATCATGCGTAAAAACCACTCCTCTACCATCCAGCAATTTATGAAGGCTCCAGTCCACAAGGAAAACCATAAAAACAAAGAAGTATGTCCCGAGGACTTGGAAACAGGTAAACTACGTGACAATGAATTCAGAGTAGCTATCATCAAAATACTCAATGAGGTAAAGGGAAATATAGAGAAACAACTCAACGAGTTCTGGAGTTACTTCACAAAACAGATTGAAACTATAAAGAAGAATCAATCAGAAATAGAAGAGATGAAAAACACAATGGATCAGATAAAACAGAATATGGATTCCCTGAATGCCCATGTAGACATCATAGAGGAAAAAATTAGCATAATCGAAGATAGACTGGCTGAATGGCTCCAGACAGAAGAAGAAAGAGAACTAAGAATTAAAAAAACTGAAGAAAATCTCCGAGAAATAGCTGACTCAATGAGAAAATGCAACTTAAGAATAATCAGAATTCCTGAGGGTATGGAAAAGGAATATGGAGCAGAAAGTGTGCTCAAGAAAATAATAGAAGAGAACTTTCCAAATCTAGAGACTGAGAGAGAAATGTGTGTGGAGGAAGCTTTCAGATCTCCTAAGAGTTGCCAGTGTAAAAAGACCTACTGCAAGACATATAGTAATAAAAATGGCAAAAATGAATGACAAAGAAAGAATACTCAGGGCAGCAAGGCAGAAGAAAATAACCTACAAAGGAACCCCTATCACACTTTCAGCACATTTCTCTACAGAAACCTTACAAGCTAGGAGAGATTGGAGTGACATATTCAAAACTTTAAAGGATAAAAATCTTCAGCCCAGAATACTCTATCCAGCAAAAACATCCTTCAGATATGAGAGAAATTAAATCTTTTCCAGACAAACAAAAGCTAAGGGACTTCGAAGTCACAAGACCTCCACTAAAAGAAATCCTCAAGAAGGTGCTCATACCTGAAAAGAGAAAAAAGGGAGAAAGAGGTCACAAAACACAGAGTAGGGAGACAAATAGATAGAATCAGAATAGGATAGCAAATATTCAACTACAGCATTAGGATAAAGGGAAGTAAATCACCAAAGCAAAGATGATCTTACTCTAACCACAAACTCACAACACAAGTTGGAATAAGAGATGAAAATTAATAATTTAGGAGGGGAGGAGGAAAGGGACTGAAACAGTCTAGGCTAAGGAAGTAGGAGACTACCAGAAAATGGACTATGTTATACACGAGATTCTGAATACAAACTTCAGGGTAGCCACTAAACTGAAAAACAGAACAGACACACAAAACATAAATAAGGAAAAATCTAAGAAACCCACCATAAGAAATTGCAGAAGTCAAGGGGTAGGCTAAAACATACACGACGAGAAACAAAGGAAACACAGGAAAACCAGAAAACGAGCAACAAAATGGCAGCATTAAGCCCTCATGCATCAGTACTCACCCTCAATGTAAACGGACTGAACTCTCCAATAAAAAGACACAGAGTGGCAAATCAGATTAAAGAACAAGATCCAACAATTTGTTGTCTCCAGGAAACACACCTCAGCTCCAAGGACAAACACAGGCTCAGAGTGAAGGGGTGGAAGATGATACTCCAAGCTAACAGGAAACAAAACAAAGCAGGTGTCGCAATACTTATATCAGACAAAACAGACTTCAAGATAAGACAGGTAAAGAGGGACATAGAGGGCCAATATATAATGATCAAAGGGACACTTCATCAAGAAGAAATAACCCTTATAAATATCTATGCACCCAACACAGGAGCACCAAAGTTCCTAAAGTAACTATTAACTAACCTAAAAGAAGATATCAAAAATAACACAATACCAGTAGGGGAGCTCAACACCCCACTCACATCAATGGACAGATCATCCAGACAGAAAATCAACAAAGAAACAGTGGAGCTAAACGAAAAGTTAAAACAGTTGGACTAAATAGACATATACAGAACACTCCATCCAAAAACAGCAGAATACATGTTCTTCTCAAGCACGTATGGAACATTCTCAAGGATAGAGCATATGTTGGGAAACAAGGCAAGCCTCCAGAAATTTAAAAAAATTGAAATAATAACAAGCATCTTCTCCAATCATAATGCTATAAAGCTAAAAATTAATTACAAGGAAAAAGCTGAGAAAGGCACAAGGATGTGCAGACTAAACAATATGCTATTGAACAAGCAATGGATCACTGAAGAAATAAAGAAGAAATCAAAAAATACCTGGAGACAAATGAAAATGATAACATGCCATACCAACTCATATGGGCTACAGCAAAAACTGTATTAAGAGGGAAATTCACCACAATACAGGCACATCTTAACAAACAAGAAAAACCCCTAATCAGCAATCTTAAACTACATCTAACCGAATTAGAGAAAGAAGAACAAACAAAGCCCAAAGTCAGCAGAAGGAGAGAAATCATAAAAATCAGAGCAGAAATAAACGCTCTTGAAACAAAAAAGGCAGTGGAAAGGATCAATGAAACAAAGAGCTGGTTCTTTGAGAAGATAAATAAAATTGACAAACCCCTAGCCAGACTTACAAAGAAAATAGAGAGAAAGCTCAAATAAACAAAATCAGAAATGAAAGAGGAGAAATAACAACAGACTCTACAGAAATACAACAGATTATAAGAGAATACTACGAAAAACTATATGCCAGCAAAATGGATAACCTAGAGGAAATGGATAAATTCTTGGACTCCTACAATCTCCCAAAGCTCAGTCAAGCAGCAGCAGACAATTTGAAGAGACCAATCACAAGGAAAGAGATTGAAACAGCAATCAAAAGCATCCCAAAGAATAAAACCCCAGGACCAGATGGCTTTCCTGGGGAATTCTACCAAACTTTCAGAGAGGATTTAATATCTATCCTTTTCAAGCTATTCCAAAAAATTAAGGAGGACTGAACACTTCCTAACACATTCTACAAGGCCAACACCACGCTGATACCAAAGCCTGACAAGGACAGCACGAAAAAGGAGAACTACAGGCCAATATCGCTGATGAACACAGATGCAACAATTCTCAACAAAATCTTGGCAACCCAAATACAGCAATTCATCAAAAGGATCATACATCATGATCAAGCGGGATTCATACCAGGGACACAGGGATGGTTCAACATCTGCAAATCAACGTGATACACCACACCAACAAACTGAGGAAGAAAAACCATATGATCATCTCAATAGATGCAGAGAAAGCGTTTGACA
This sequence comes from Equus caballus, assembly GCF_041296265.1. Classification (NCBI taxonomy): domain Eukaryota; kingdom Metazoa; phylum Chordata; class Mammalia; order Perissodactyla; family Equidae; genus Equus; species Equus caballus. The sequence continues at coordinate 3,745,493 of NC_091701.1, read as the reverse complement.
AGATCCAACAGCCATTTATGATAAAAACTGTCAACAAAATGGGCATAGAAGGGAACTATCTCAACATAATAAAGGCCATATATGACAAACCCACAGCCAATGTCATACTCAATGGGCAAAAACTGAGCGCCATCCCCCTGAAAATAGGAACAAGACAAGGATGCCCTCTATCACCACCCTTATTTAACATAGTCCTGGAGGTTTTGGCCAGAGCAATTAGGCAAGAAAAAGGAATAAAAGGAATCCAAATAGGGAGGGAAGAAGTGAAACTCTCGCTGTTTGCAGACATGATCTTATATATAGAAAACCCCAAAGAATCCATTGGAAAACTTTTAGAAGTAATCAACAACTACAGCAAAGTTGCAGGGTATAAAATCAATTTACATAAATCATCAGCATTTCTATACTCTAATAACCAACTAACAGAAAAAGAACTCAAGAACACAATACCATTCACAATCGTAACAAAAAGAATAAAATACCTCGGGGTAAATTTAACTAAGGAAGTGAAAGACCTATACAACGAAAATTACAAGGCTTTTCTGAAAGAAATGGTTGGCGACATCAAGAGATGGAAAGACATTCCATGTACAAGGACTGGAAGAATAAACATAGTTAAAATGTCTATTCCACCTAAAGCAATCTACAGATTCAATGCCATCCCAATCAGAATCCCAACGACATTCTTTACAGAAATAAAACAAAGAATCCTAAAATTCATATGGGGCAACAAAAGACCCCAAATTGCTAAAGCAATCCTGAGAAAAAAGAACAAAGCTGGAGGCATCACAATCCCTAATTTCAAAACATACTACAAAGCCACAGTAATCAAAACAGCATGGTACTGGTACAAAAACAGGTGCACAGATCAATGGAACAGAACTGAAAGCCCAGAAATAAAACCACACATCTATGGACAGCTTATCTTCAACAAAGGAGCTGAGGGCATACAATGGAGAAAAGAAAGTCTTCTCAACAAATGGTGCTGGGAAAACTGGAAAGCCACATGTAAAAGAATGAAAATTGACTGTTCTTTTTCACCATTCACCAAAATAAACTCAAAATGGATCAAAGAACTAAAGCTGAGACCTGAAACCATAGGGCTTCTAGAAGAAAATGTAGGCAGTACACTCTTTGACATCAGTATTAAAAGGATCTTTTTGGACACCATGTCTTCTCCAACAAGGGAAATAATAGAAAGAATAAACAAATGGGACTTCATCAGACTAAAGAACTTCTTCAAGACAAGGGAAAACAGGACTGAAACAAAAAAACCACCCACTAACTGGGAAAAATATTTGCAAGTAATACATCCGACAAAGGCTTAATACCCATGAAGAACTCACACAACTCAACAATAAAAAATTAAACAACCCCATCAAAAAGTGGGCAGGAGACATGAACAGACATTTCTCCAAAGAAGATATACAGATGGCCAATAGGCACATGAAAATATGTTCATCATCACTGATCATCAGGGAAATGCAAATCAAAACTACACTAAGATATCACCTTACATCCATTAGAATGACAAAAATATCTAAAACTAATAGCAACAAATGTTGCAGAGGTTGTGGAGAAAAAGGAACCCTCATACACTGCTGGTGGGAATGCAAACTGGTGCACCCACTATGGAAAACAGTATGGAGATTCCTCAAAAAACTAAAAATAGAACTACCATATGACCCAGCTATCCCACTACTGGGTATCTATCCAAAGAGCTTGAAGTCAGCAATTGCAAAAGTCCTATGCACATCTATGTTCATTGCAGCATTATTTACAATAGTCAAGACGTGGAAGCAACCTAACTGCCCATCAACAGATGATTGGATAAAAAAGATGTGGTATATATATACAATGGAATACTACTCAGCCATAAAAAAGAACAAAACCGTCCCATGTGCAACAACAGGGATGGACCTTGAAGGAATTATGTTAAGTGAAATAAGCCAGATAGACAAGGACAATCTCTGTATGACTCCACTCATATGAGGAATTTAAATGCGGACAAAGAGAACAGATTAGTGGCTACCAGGGGAAAGGGGGGTGGGGGGTGGGCACAAAGGGTGAAGGGTTGCACCCACAACACAACTGACAGACAATAACGTACAACTGAAATTTCACAAGATTGTAACCTATCATTAACTCAATAAAAAATTAAAAAGAAAAAAAACCAAAGTTGATGCAAAAAAAATTCATGATGAACACAATATGAAAATTTGAAAAACAGAGAGAGTATTACTGATTTTTCCTCTTACCTCAGGCTCCAATATAGAGCAGCAAAGCAGTTACTGATCCCGACTTTAAGATTTTGATATTTTGTTCCTATTTTTTGCATTAATTTTAAGCTTTAAAATATTATCTTGAGTTTTTTCAAAACCTTTCTTAGAGATCTAAAGAAATGCATGCAGAGCAAATACTGTAGATGAAATCAATTTTAAAAACTAGTCTAAACTCTGAAATGCAAATGGAAAAGTCTTTCTTTTTCCGGTATCGTTATCTGGAAAATCATGTTGTGAGTCCATTTTGTGGAAAGCAAAATAGTGCTCCTCCCCAAAGATGTCCATGTCTTAATCCCCAGAGGCAGTGAATATGTTGCTTTACATGCAAAAAGGACTGGGCAGATACAATTAAGGATCTTGAGAGAGGGAGATTATCCTGGATTATCTGAATAGGCCCAAGATAATTACAAAGGTCCTTACAGGTGGAAGGCACAAGGGTCAGAGTAAGAGAGACAGAAGCAGAGGTCAGAGAAACAGATTTAAAAAGTTATGGTGCCAGTGTTGAAGATGGAGGAAGAGGCCACAAGCCAAAGAATGCACGTGGCCTGTAGAGCTGGAGAAGGCCAAGGAAATGGATTCTCCCTTAGAGAAGGAACACAGTGCTGGTGACACCTTGACTTTAACCCAGTGAAATCCCTTCTGGACTTCTGACCTCCAGAAGTGTACGATAAGAAGTCCTTGTTGTTTTAAGCCACTACATTTGTGCCAAGCTGTTACAGCAGCAACAGGAAACTAATACACATCTTTTAAGGTTTGGGGCCTGAAACCTCCAGTGCTCCACTTCATACAACCGTACTCTTTTAACATGCCATGGCTTCTAGAAAATATTTTTAATGGGCAAATACAAAATTTCTGAGAAGCCACTTTAAACAGGCAAAAGAGCATTGATATTGGGGCTGGCCCTGTGGCCCAGTGGTTAAGTTCACACACTCTGCTGCAGGCGGCCCAGTGTTTCGCTGGTTCGAATCCTGGGTGCGGACATGGCACTGCTCATCAAACCACGCCGAGGCAGCATCCCACATGCCACAACCAGAAGGACCCACAACGAAGAATATACAACTATGTACCGGGGGGCTTTGGGGAGAAAAAGGAAAAAAATAAAAAAATCTTAAAAAAAAAAAAAGAGCATTGATATAGAACTCAACACTTAATAAGGGTATGACCAGAACTCTCAAACTACTAGTAGTTCAGCAAAATAAGAAAATGAAAAGTACAAAAATATGTTCATGGCAGACTTCATTTATAATACCTAAACGGTCTAAATGTCAACAATTAGGAAACTGTTGACTAAGTCATGGTGCAGTGATATTATGAAATATTATGCAACCAGTCAAAATTATGCTGTGACAATCTTGAGTGACATGAGGAAATACTTAAGTACAATCTCCACTAAAGACATAAAAATATTACACATACAAAATATACAAAGTAAAATCTCAAGTAACTTAAAATACATATATACATTATATACATAAGGGAGAATAAAAATGCAGGAAAATATAAAAAGCTAGTCATCTTTGTGATAGGAGCACGTTGATTTTAATTTTCTTCTTTAAACTTTTATATAACTTCCAAATTTTCAACATGCACATTTATTTATTTACAATCCATCTCACTACTAAAAATTAATTGAAGACACTTAAAGGTAAGCCTACATTATGTTTCTAACTGAAGCATGAATTCATGAGTCAATCTGGTGCTATTTTCCTAGGTGGAAACTTAAGATACTACACACTAAATATATTGTAATAATGTTTACATTATCAAGTAATTTCTACCTATCAATTAATATATTTATTCAAACTTAGCCTAAATGCTTAAGAGCACACAAAAAACTGAGAGCCATCAAAATAACTAAGTCTTTCTCCCAGTCCATCTGACCTCTGATCTCACCTGCCCCTTGCCTACTCCACTCTAACTACACTGGCTCCTTGGTGTTCCTTGAAGATGGCAAGCACGCTCCTACCACAGGGTCTTTGCCTGGAATGTTCCTCCCCTATGTAGCCATGTGAATATTCCCTCACCTCCTCTGACGCCTTGATTCGAATGTCACTTCCTTAATAAGGCCTCCATGTACCTCCTTATTTAATACTCAAACCTGCCCTCCATCCTGGCACCCTTCATTCTGTTTCAACTTTGTTCTTTCTCCACAGCATTTATCATCTTCTAACAAACTACAATTTTTTAAAAAATGTATGTTGTTCAACGACTTTCTCCCTCTACTGGAAAATAAACTCAAGAGAAGGACTTTAGTGGTGGTGGAACCTCATTTAGTCTCTGATATGTCAAATGAGCCTGAGACACAGCAGGTGGTCAATAAATATTTGTTGGATATGAATACACTAATGACATGTCAAAGGACAGAGTTAAGAATAAATCTCTAACAATCGTACCTACTATTTAAAACTGGACAATTTGCTGTGCATGTGTAATCAAGCAAAATATATGGCATATAAAGCTCTTAGAAGAAAACTTGGCCATCTGTATCATTCCTGTATGTTTCAGTTTGTGTTCACCAAAGACTTCCAAGTGACTTATTGAAAACATCCCAATTTTATTTTGTTAACACTGTGCAGTACAGACTGTATAAGCAGAGAAGCAAATTAAGTAGGTTTAAAAACATTTATGTATTAGGCCAAATAGGCTGAAATGCTGTATACAAGATCCAATAGTACTGTGCACTATTAAGCCAAAACAGCTTTTTAGATTACACTTGCTGTTATCACACACATTATAGACAGTGGAACAGTTCAGATGGAGAAAGCCAAATCCTGGTATAAATTCTGATACGTGATAAACCCCTATAACTTTCGATTTCAACTGATACTTGTCCAGATTGCAAATGCTCATTGTCCCAGTAAGACATCATTTTGGGAACGGGGAAGCCCAGTCAAATATCAAAGGCCCGGCCCATTTTATGAATCAATATGCACAGGTGAAAACTGCTTAATACCTGAAATGGAACCCAATCAGAACTTACTTCCCTCTGATGTCATAAGTAACCAGACTCTCCCTATTTATTTACTTACTTTTAAAGCAATTCTCAACTTAAAATGCTTTACTCCCAGGGTGTGAGGTATAAACCCTGAGCCAAGGTCTCTATAACTCCTCAACAAAACAGGTCTCACAGAATGCAAGGGACAAGTCTCCCCGAAGATGCCGTGTAGCCAATACCTCTGAGTGACGTTCTACACTTCCAGTGTCTGATCCAGAGTGCTGCTCATTTACATCATCCTCACCGTCTGACCCTGAATCCCGTTCATCCTGCACTGGGGTAGCGCCACCATCATCTGCTTAAAAATAAAACAAAAACCCACTTAAGGTGTAAGATGGATGACATCTACAGCTGAAATGAACACAAATGAGTCAAGAACAATGCAAGAGCAAAGGTTACCACCGATGAGGCAGAACTAGTGATGCTGACACTGTGAATAAGACAACAGGATAACACTTATACAAATACCAACAATCATGACATGTATTGAGACAAATGTGGCAGCAAAAATACATCATAAAAGGAACATGAAGCTTAAGAAACATCACTAAGGACCAAGTGGACAACCTCTAAGTAACAGTGTGCTCTTTAACTATTTCAACTTTCTGTGAAAAACTGCGTCTGTTCTCTCCACAGCACGCACTTACCACCTCCTAATGTACTATGCGACTTACCAAGTTATTCTGCTTACTGTGGGTCTTTCCTCACTTGAAGGAAAGTGCCAAAAAAGCAGGGATTTTGGCTCACTGCTGAATCCCTGGAGCCCAAAACACTGCCTGGTACCTGACGTACAGCATGTATTTGTTTATAAAACAAGAGCACAAGGAACTCCAGTCCAGAAACAGTGCAAACTCAAAGTAAAGCACGTACTATACTATTACAAAGTGGTAAAAAAACAAAATCATTTGCTACCTACCTTTAACCAATACTTTAAAGATATAAAGCAAAATTGAATTGAGAGGAATTTAGGACTGTTGGAGGATATGGGAAGATTTGGTTAGAAATTTAATAAAAAAATTTTTTAAATGAATCAGTCAACTACAGGAAAACCAAAAAGCTACATAAGGATCGAATTATCTTACCAATGAGCTACTCTACTTAGCTAAGGAGGAAAGAATCCCTATATAGTCACAACAAAAATAATTAATTTTGAAATGTAACAATTATGCTGCAACAGTGAGAGTATGGGGAGAAGAGAGCACGTAAGAGGCTAAAATACTGTCCCAGCGTAAGAAATCATTACAGAATGCCTAAAAATGATGCAAAAAGAGACAGCATAAGTTAGTAATACGAAGGTAAATATCAAAAAAATCTAAAAGAAATGGAAAGTGGGGGAACTAATATTTTTCATGTCTTTTTAGCACTTTATATACATGTAGTACATATAATTACTTATTTACAAACACAAAGGAACTGAAAACTATTTCGAAAACATCAGGAAGACGTTTTAAGCCAGCAGCGCGTGCTTGGAAACACGTATGCAGTCATCACTATCCGCTGTCATATGTAAGGAATCGAAGCGAAGTCAGAACAGAAAAGAGGTTAACGTTCAGACAGTTACTGAAGCAGTTCTGACGGAGGGCACTCAATGCACCCAGGAGCCTAGGGGAAAGCAGACGGAGCGCGTTCTTCCCCACCAGGCCCCCTCGTCCGTCCGCATCTCCGGTGCCGGCAGCACGTGAGCAGAGGGGCGCCCAGGAGGTGCTCACGGAGGAAACAGGAAAGAGAGGAGAGCAAACTTCAGCGGGGAGAGAGCAGAGACCTCACGGGGAAGGAAAGGACAGAACGCCGGTGCCAGAGGCACACGCCTTACTCCACGCTGTTCATACAGCTCAGACACGGGGCCTACGTTCTCTTTTCCGGGAAACCAGGGTCACAGGCGAGACCAGACTGGCCCGAGCTCGCAGTGAAGAGTGTAGGGAAGGCGCAGCACCCCCGCCGACCAGCCCCTTGGATTCCCGAAGAAACACTCAACTCCCGAAAAACTCCCCCAGCAGGAGAGCCCGCCCCCAGGACTCTGCGCACGGGAAGCGCTTCAGCGGAGCCCCGGCCGGCGAGAAGGCGGCGCTCCCGCCCGCACCCCTCTCCCGGGGCCTCCCTCGGGCCGCCCCGCGCCGCCTCCGCCCGCCCCGCGCCGCCCCCGGCCCCTGCCCCACCTGACTGGTCGCCGCCGTAGTACTCCGAGTCCATGGCAGGCGGCTCTCGGCGGCGAGGGTCCGCGCCCCGCGCCGCCCCGTCACCTCCTTCCCGCGGTGCGACCCCGACGGCGCGGCCCGGTGCTCAGAGGCTCCCGCCGCTAGACGGCTTGGAGAGCGCGGAGAGTAAGACCGCAGCAGCGACGGACGCCAACACTTCCACCCGGGAGCCGCCACAAGAGGCCGAGCCCGGCAGGCCGGCAGGCGTGCGGTCGCAGCGCCACTTCCCAGAAGCACCTCTGGGGCCAAAATGGCGTCTGCCCACGACCCTCAAAGGAATGCAGCGCGCAGGCGCCTTCACCTGTCATCCGGCCAATGAGAAGACGCAGCGGTAATAACGCACGGCAAGGCCGGAAAGGAGTCTACAGGGACAATGAATGGGAGCTCCGGCGTCAGTTAAATACCTTCCCTTGCAGGAGCCTGGTTTGTCCCCCAAGGAGATGGCAATGTTACTTTGCTGGTTCTCTCTCCGCACCTTGTGTGAGGAACTTCTGAGTTACTCTTCCGAAAAATAAAGACCCGCTATAATTACATTTCCCATCATACGGCCAATTAACTATCGTTCCCATCATGCAACGAGGCTCCTCATTCCCGCCCTTAATCCGGGAAGGAGGAGGCGCGCTGCTCTCTGGGACTTGTAGTTGGAAGTCTTGGGAGTTATGCGTTACTGACTGGCGTGATCTAAAGGGTTTCCTTTCAAGGTATTTTCTTCTTTTCCTTCTTTTTTAAAATAACGACTTAATTTCTATCTTAAGAAACCTTGTGGTCAACAATAGGAAGTACAGATTTTTGCTGCCAGAAAGGTCCCCTGACGAAATCTTGAGGAGGAGGGTGCCGTTGCGCTTGACTTCAGCCCTGTGCTTCCCGGAAACAGCGATGGTTGAGAAGCCCCCTGACCGTTCCCAGAACACTATAGAGAACCGCTGTTCCCCCAATGCCTTAGAGAAAACTCACCCGCCGCTGTTTTTCAGGACTCCCGTCAGACTTGTGGATGACTCTCTTGTTTACCCATTGCAAGGCCAAAGACCTTTCCCCTTTCTTCTGAACCTTCTCCTAAGGGAGGACTCAGACCTCTCCACTTCCTGTTCTTTGACTCATGAATGATTAGCTGAGTGAGAACTCTTTACCCTCATAAAGCCAGGGAGACACAGAGATAAACATTTTCTGTCCACTTGACTGACTGAAATTTCTGATTGCAAATCAGTCCCAACTATAAATCATCCCACTGAAACTGGCTCAACAAAAGTTTGACATAAGGGAAATCATCTTGTAGAAAAGAGACCCTGTTGTAACTTTGAGTGACCTCTGACTAACTAACCCAGCTGGATTTGCACCCTCCAGGAGATCCACCTGTTCTGTAGATTCCATGACCCGTGCTTGTGCATATACCTCCCAGCTGTGATAAGACGATAACGCCCTTCTTTTGAGTCCCTAGGAATGTGATGACCTCCAAACAGAGAGTGTATGCTGATAGCCATCATCCGTGACAACTGAAAGACCTGATGTGGCAACTCCCAGCCTGTAACACCAGAGGGTCAACATTCCCAACCCTCTCCCCTAAAACCCACTGGCATATATAACTGCTTCAAGATTCTGTGCCGCACCTGCCTTAAGATGGTTCTTTTGGACATTAGTCAGCCATCTTACCTCTTGCTAGCAAGCTGTAATAAAATGCCCTTTCTCTGCCACCATCTTGCCTCTTGGTGATTGGCTTTTGTCTCGTGGCAAGCGGGTCATGCCCTTTGTACGGTAACACCACTTTTGTTCCTGCGAAAGTCTAAGGCAAAACCACACTGCCTAGACACTGGTCTTCATATCTGGGATGATTTCCCTATTGCAATACCCTAAGTAAAATCCATTTCCTTATTTGTTTGCTTTTGTTGTAGAGAAAGAGAAGCATAGTCTCGCCTTTTGATTGGAGGAGGGCCAGTGGAGGTATTAGCAAAGATTCCTCAGGAGACATAGACTTGCAGAAAGAGGGCCTTTTGTTAGTTGGCAAAGCACACACCTGGGACTGGATTTCTGGGCATTCCTATCCTGCTATAAGGCATCATGTGGTGTCCTGGAAGGGCCACCTCCTACCTTGGAGTTGAGACCTGTGCATTCTCTGATGCCAGCTCTGCTATAAGTTCTCAGAGTGCTCTTTGTCAAGCCACATCCCAGCCTTGATAATCCTTGAACCCTTTGTTAGCCAGTCAGAATATGCTGGCAGAACTCAGTTCTAGGCTCCAGGAAAGGACATGAGAAGAGAAAGGAGTGGTTTCTGTAAATTCCCATTTTCTCATGAGACAGTTCGTGGACATTCCCTCCCCTCTATAGTGGAAACAGCTTTGAAATCCAAGGCCTTCCCTTCAGCTGTGGGAATGACATCTTCTCAGGCTGTTGTGAGAATCAGAAGAGCAAGGAATGACCAGTGCCTGAAACCAAAGCTACGAAATTAAAATATTCACTTCCCTCCATCTGATAGAAGAGACCCCAGGTCTAAGCTGTCTTCTAAAGAGAGTGGGTGAGGTTGTACTTGTGTAAGTAAGGCAAGGTGAATAGGGCAGAAGTCCAAGAAGAGGTTCAGTCAAAGGAAACCTAGTGAAAATCCTATAAATAAAGGTCTTGTAATTTTACCAGAGGTACAAGACTAATGGCCATAAAAGCGGTTGAGCTAAACGATGCAATTATGAGAGGATAATTATTGAATTTTAACGTAAGTTTCTAACTGTCCTGGTAGTTTGGAAGGAAGATACAAGCAGACTGAACACGCAGCAACGCTAAGCCCCAGAAGGCTGCAAAGAAGTGTCAGATTTTTGTACTCAGGAGGCCAACGATTTAGTGAGTAAGACAAGACACACCTTTGGAAATACATGTAGAGCCTGAGTTAAAGTGGTGTGCTTTTGATGCAAACACAACTCCAGGAGAGTTTCCAGAGCCCCTTTTCATCAGCTGGAGTCCCTCAGGCCCCCTGATAGAGAAATGCCGGAGCAGCACAGATGTGCCTTTCCAAGTCTTGGCCACTTTGCATTTTGAGGACTGCTGTCTCTGCAACCCCCACTCCGAACTCCAGCCCCAGCACAGTTGGACCATGCTGGTGGGGGTGGAGAGGCACCCAGAAGGGAGTCTGTTTTTCTCACCAAGCATGCTAAGGATGGAGAAGTGAGGAAGGGAGAGTGAGCTTGCAGCAGTGCAGAACTCTCTTTCCCTTGACTGATAACCCAGAGACGCTGAGTCCCTAAATGAATGAGAGATTTGTTTGGCAGCCTGTTGAGACACTGTAACTCGCTGAACATGTCAGAGAGTGAGAGGCCACACAATTTAAGGAACAGCCTGGCACTGGCAGAGCTGCAGACTAGGGGCTCAGAGCTCTGGGTTCCGGACCAAGCTCTGGGCTTATTGTGCTTGCTGAGCTGAGACAAGCTACCAGCCTTCTAAGAGTCTCAGTTGCCACATGTGAAATCAGAAGATCTCAAGGCCCCTGAGTTTCATCATTCTGTCAGCGAAGCCAGGTCTCCAAGTTGGACCCTCCTTGTCCTTGAACCACTAGGGGGCCCTGCAAGTGAAAACATAGATGAAACAAGTTCATTCTAAGCCTACTTCCCTGGCTCTGTGCACTTTCTTACACATCCCAGCCTCACAACTCACTGGGACGCAGGCAAGATTTGTCCTGCCTAGTTTCGTAATGCTGAAAACTGGAGCTCACTTGAAAGCCCGTTAATAGCGAATCACTAAACATCAGTACCATAGCACACCACACAGCCACTAACACAACTGAACTGCATCTTCACCTCTCGCATAGAAGGATGTCCAGACTATAGGAAGTGAAAAAAAAGTCATAAAATGCTATAAATGGCATGAATTTATTTATGTGAACAACAAAAACGGCAAACAAAAACCCAACCTAAGAATTCCTTAATAAATATACAGGGAAAAGGACTTTTCAACAAAGATTCAAAACCATAGAAGACTGAAAAATTTCACTACCTAAAATAAAAACTTAAAAAAAGCATATGCATGGCAAAAACAACACACCATTAGCTAAATTGAAAGAGGAATAATTAGGAAACCAAAAAAAGGGCTTTTTTCAACTTATATCATAGACCAAGGGCTAATCTCCCTAATAAATATAGACCTCCCAGAAATCAATAAGATTAATAACTCAATAGAAAAATAGGCAAAGAATATGACAATTTATAGAAGAGAAAATATTAATGGCCCTAAGATACATGAAAAGATGTTCGCCCTAAAATAAGATAAAAGCAAATTAAAATCATATTGAGATACTATTTTTCACTTTTCCGGTTGCAAAAATCTGGTAACATAGCTTTGATGAGGCTTCTGAGAAAGAGACCCTCTAGACGCTGCTGGTGGGAGTAGATTGAAAGCAATTTGGAAATATTTATAAAAATTACAAATGCATAGACCCTTTTGGCCCAGCCACTTCACTTCAGAAAACATATCCTACAAATGACATAACCACAAAATTATTCATTGCAGCACTATCTGCAAAATATTGGAAATAACCTAAGTGTCCGGGAAGGAATGACCACAAAATGGTGATACACCTGTACAGTGGAATAATATGCAGATAGAACAAAAGATGATGAAACTCTCTTACATGCTGATATAAAAAGATTTCCAAGCTGGATTCAGTGAAAAAGTGCAAAATACAGAACAGTGTTAGAGTATGCCATCTTTTGTGAAAAGTGGAAGATAACGTATATTTGTTGTTGCTTGTAGCTGTATTTTTAAGATTTGAAAATTGTATAAGAAACAGAGTATTGATTGTCTGTGGGTAGAAGGGAGGATGGGGGAAGAGGGTGGCAATGAGCCTTTAAGGTTTTTTAATAACATATACTACTTGCTCTTCCTCCACGTAACCTCTCCTCGATTCTCTTTAATTTTGTCCTGTCATATCAGATTAACTTCACAGGCCATTGATAGGTTACAGTCCCTAATTTGGACACTGGAAGTGCCCGCCTTCAGTTGCCCATGGTGTGGAAAGTACCCAGGCCAACTTGCTATGATCAGGCCCCGTCTCCAGGCCCGACGATCTGGGCAGAGCTGTCTTCATGGACTCTGGCCTTGCCTGGTATGGAATTCGTAGATGTGCGCCCTGCCCTGAGCCAAGCACCTCTCCAGTGCATAATTATTTGTGTGTGGCTGAGTAATTATTCAAGTTGGAAAAGAATTCTTTGTTTTGTTTTGTTTTAGTTTAGTTGGCTTTGGTTTGGGTTCTGCTTTGTGGTCAGCTTCACATCAGTGAGAGTGTGCGGGCAGAGACAGCCAGCGTCTAACACAGGGATTCAGCCTCACATCAGTGAGAGTGTGCGGGCAGAGACGGCCAGCATCTAACACAGGGATTCAGCCTCACATCAGTGAGAGTGTGCGGGCAGAGACGGCCAGCGTCTAACACAGGGATTCAGCCTCACATCAGTGAGAGTGTGTGGGCAGCGACGGCCAGCGTCTAACACAGGGATTCAGCCTCACATCAGTGAGAGTGTGCGGGCAGAGACGGCCAGCGTCTAACACAGGGATTCAGCCTCACATCAGTGAGAGTGTGCGGGCAGAGACGGCCAGCGTCTAACACAGGGATTCAGCCTCACATCAGTGAGAGTGTGTGGGCAGCGACGGCCAGCGTCTAACACAGGGATTCAGCTTCACATCAGTGAGAGTGTGCGGGCAGTGACGGCCAGTGTCTAACACAGGGATTCAGCTTCGGAACCATGGTTGGACCAAGCAGGCTTCACAGCATTTTTTCAACTATTTTTTTATTGTGGTACAATATATGTAATGTAAAACTTGCCATTTTAGTCGTTTTTAATTGTGCAACTCAGTGGCATTAATTACATTCACAATGTTATGCAACCATCATCACTATCTATTTCCAAAATTTTTCATCAACCCAAACAGAAACTAATTAAGCAGTAATTCCCCATTTTCCCTTCCCCACAGGCGCTGGTAACTTCTAAGGTACTTTCTTTCTCAATGAATTTGCCTATTCTAGATATTCCATGTAAGTGGAATCATACAATATTTGTTCTTTTGTAACTGGCTTTTGTCATTTAGTGTATTTTCAAGGTTCATCCATGTGGTAGCATGGATCAGCACTTCATTACTTTTTATGGCTAAATATTATTTTATGTATATGTCACATTTTGTTTATCCATTATTCTTTTGATGGAAACTTGAATAGTTTCCACCTTTGGCTACTGTGAATAATGATGCTAAGGGCAGCAAAGTTGCAGGGCACAAAACTGACACACAAAAATTAGTTTTATTTCTATGCACTGTAGTGAATAATCTGAAAAGAAAGTTAGGAAAACAATTCCACTTATAATAGCATCAAAAGGAATAAAATACTCAGGAATAAATTTAATCAAGGAAGCATAAGACTTGAGCACTGAAAACTACAAAACATTGCTAAAAGCAATTAAAGAAGACATAAACAAATGAAAAGATATCTTATGTTCATGGATTGGAAGACTCAGTATTGTTAAGATGGTAATAATATCCAAAATGGTCTACAGATTCAATGCAATCCCTATCAAAATCCCAATGGTATTTTTTTTTTTTTTTGCAGAAATGGAAAAAACTCACCCTAAAACATATGGAATTTCAAGGAACTCCTGGAGAGTCAAAACAGTCTTGAGCAAGAACAAAGTTGGAGGACTCACACTTCCTGATTTCAAAATTTACTACCTTAGTAAAAATGTTCAAAGCTACATTAATCAAAACAGTGTGGCGTTGGCACAAGGATAGATATATAGACCAATAAAATAGAATTGAGAGTCCAGAAATAAACCCTTACATCTATGGTTAATGGATTTTTGAAAGGGTGCCAAGACCAGTCAGTGGGGAAGGAACAGTATCTTCGACGATTGGTGCTGGGAAAAGTGGATATCCACATACAAAAAAAATTAAGTTGCACCCTTCTCTTACACTATGCAAAAATTAACTCAAAATGAATCAAAGATCTAAATGTAAGAGCTAAAACTTTTGGAAGAAAACATACAAGCAAATCTACAGGACCTTGGATTTAACAATGGTTTCTTAAATATAACACCAAAAGCGTAGGCAGCAAAAGAAAAAATAGGTAAAGTGGACTTCATTCAAACTAACAATTTCTGTACATCAAAGGATCCCTATCAAGAGAGTGAAAAGACAACATACAGAATGGGAGAAGTCTTCTGCAAAATGTGTATCTGATAAGGGCTTAATATTTAGGATATATGAAGAATTCCTACAACTCAATAACAAGAGGGCAAATGACCCAATTCAAAAATGGGCAAAGGACTTGAACAGACATTTCTCCAAAGAAGATGTACAAATGGCCAATAAGCACCTGAAAAGATGCTCAGCATCGTTAGTTATCAGAAAAATGCAAATCAAAACCACAAAGAGACACCCCTTCACGCCAAACAGAATGGCCATAATCAAAATAATAGACACTAACAAATGTTGGTGAGGATGTGGAGAAATTGAAATCTTCATACGGTTGCTGGCAGTAAAGTTGTGCAGCCGCTGTGGAGAAGTCTGGCCATTCCTCAAAAAGTTAAACATAGGATTACCATATGACCAACAACTCTACTCCTTGGTATGAATCCCAAAGAACTGAAACAGGGTGGAGTTTTTGTTTTTTAATACACTTTTAATTTTGGAATAATTTTAGATTTGCAGAAAATTTGCAAAGAGAGCATAGTTTCCATATATTCCTCATCCAGTTTCCCCTAATATTAACATCTTACATTACCATTTGTCATTACATTTGTCAAAACCGAGAAACCACCACCAGTACATACTATTAACAAAATTCTAGACTTTATTTAGACTTCAAGTTTTTCTACTAACATTGTTTTTCTGTACCAGGACCGCATCTAGGATACCACAATGCATTACTTATGTGTTCATAAATATGTGTTCTACTGTAGTCAATGCCTGAGATTTACATATTGATTTATGTTATATAAAAATGTAAATGATTACATTATTTCCCTTTTGTTCTTTTTCACATCGCAGAGCAATATATTGATATTATTATTTATTTATTCATTTTTATTGAAGTAACATTGGTTTATAACATTATATAAATTTCAGGTGTACATCGTTGTATTTCGATTTCTGTGTAGACTACATCATGTTCACTACCCAAAGACTAATTACCATCATCACCATACACATGCGCCTAATCATCCCTTTCACCCTCCCACCTCCCCTGTTCCCCCTTCCCCTCCGGTAACCACCAATCTAACCTCTGTATCTATGTATATGGTTGTTGTTGTTCTCTTTATCTTCCATTTATGAGTGAGATCATTCGATATTTTTCTTTCTCCATCTGACGTATTTGACTTAGCATGATACCCTCAAGATCCATCCATGTTGTCACAAATGGCAAGATTTCATCTTTTGTTATAGCTGAGTAGTAGTATTCCATGGTGTATATATACCACATCTTCTTTATCCATTTGTCCCTTGATGGGCACTTATGTTATTTCCAAGTCTTGGCTATTGTGAATAATGCTGCAATGAACAAAGTGGTACGTGTATCTTTATGCATTCATGTTTTTGTGTTCTTTGGATAAATACCCAGAAGTGGAATTGCTGAGTTGTATGGTAGTTCTATTCTTAATTTTTTGAGGACACTCCATACTGTTTTCCAAGGAGGATGCACCAGCTGGCACTCCCACCAGGAGTGTAGGAGGGTTCACTTTTCTCCACATCCTCTCCAACATTTGCTATTTCTTGTTTCGTTAATTACAGCCGTTCTGACAGGTGTGAGGTGGCATCTCATTGTAATTTTGATTTGCATTTCCCTAGTAATTAGTGATATCAAACATCTTTTCATGTGCCTGTTGGCCATCCCTATATCTTCTTTGGAAAAATTCTAGTCAAATCGTTTGCCCGTTTTTTTTTTTTTTTTTCCATGATTGGCACCTGAGCTAACAACTGTTACCAATCTTTTTTTTTTTTCTTTCTGCTTTTTCTCCCCAAATCCCCCCAGTACATAGTTGTATATTATAGTTGTGGGTCCTTCTAGTTGTGGCATGTGGGACGCCGCCTCAGCGTGGCCTGATGAGTAGTGCCATGTCCGTGCCCAGGATTCAAACCGGTGAAACCCTGGGCCACTGCAGCGGAGCGTGCGAACTTAACCACTCAGCCACGGGTCCGGCCCCAAGCCTGTTTTTTAATTGGGTTGTTTGGTCTTTGTTGTTGAGTTGTATGAATTCTTTGCATATTTTGGATATTAACCCCTTATCTGATATATGGTTTGCAAATATCTTCTCCCAGTTGTTAGGTTGTCTTTTCATTTTGTTGGTGGTTTCCTTTGCTGTGCAGAGGTTTTTAGTCTGATGTAGTCCTCTTTGTTTTTCCTTTTGTTTCCTTTGCCTGGTCAGACATGGTGCTTGAAAACATGCTACTAAGACCAATGTTGAAGAGTGCACTGCCTATGTTCTCTTCTAGAAGTTTTATGCTTTTAGGTCTTACATTCAAGTCTTTAATCCATTTTGAGTTAATTTTTGTGTATGGTGCAAGATAATGGTCTGCTTTCATTCTTTTGCACACGACTGTCCAGTTTTCCCAGCACCATTTTATTAAAGAGACTTTCCGTTCTCCATTGTATGTTCTTGGCTCGCTTGTTGAAAATTAGACGTCCATAGATGTGTCAGTTTATTTCTGGGCTCTCAGTGCTATTCCATTGATCTGTGTGTCCGTTTTTGTGCCAGTACCATGCTGTTTTGGTTACTATGGCTTTGTAGTATATTTTGAAATCAGGGAGTGTGATACCTCCAGCTTTGTTCTTTTTTCTCAGGATTCCTTTGGCTATTCAGGTTCTTTTGTTTTTCCGTATAAATTTTAGAATTCTTTGTTCTATTTCTATGAAGAATGTCGTTGGAACTTCGATAGCCATTGCATTGAATCTGTAGATTGCTTTAGGTATTGTGGACATTTTAACTGTGTTAATTCTTCCAACCCAAGAGCCCAGTATATCTTTTCATTTCTTTTTGTTTTCTTCAATTTCGTTCAACAATGTTTTCTACTTTTGAGTGTACAGATCTTTCACCTCTTTGGTTAAGTTTATTCCTAGGTATTTTATTCTTTTTGTTGCAATTGTACATGGGATTTTATTCTTAATTTCTCTTTTTGCTACTTTGCTGTTAGTGTATAGAAACACAACTAATTTTTGTGTGTTGGTTTTGTATGCTGCAACTTTACTGCATTCGTTCATTATTTCTAAAAGTTTTGTGGGGGATTCTTTAGGGTTTTCTATATATAAAATCATGTCATCTGCAAAAAGTGACAGTTTCACTTCTTCCTTTCCAATGTGAATCCCTTTTCTTTCTTTTGCTTGCCTAATTGCTCTGGCTAGGACTTCCAATACTATGTTAAATAAGAGTGGTGACAGTGGGCATCCTTGTCTGGCTCCTGCTCTTAAAGGGATAGCTCTCAGGTTTTCTCTGTTGAATATATTAGCTGTGGGTTTGTCCTATATGGCCTTTATTATGTTGAGGTACTTTCCTTCTATACCCATTTTATTCAGAGTTTTCATTATAAATGGATTCCATATCTTGTCGAATGCTTTGTCTGCACCTATTGAGATGATCATGTGATTTTTATTCTTCGTTTTGTTAAGGCGGTGTATCACATTGATTGATTTGAGGATGTTGAACCATCCGTGCATCCCTGGGATAAATCGCCACTTGATCGTGGTGTATGATCATTTTAACATATTGTTGTATTTGATTTGCTAGTGTTTTGTTGAGGATTTTTGCATTGATATTCATCAGTGATATTGGCCTGTAATTTTCTTTTTTTGTGTTGTCTTTGTCTGATTTGGTATCAGGGTAATTTTGCCTTTGTAGAATGAGTTAGGAAGCTTCCCCTCCTCTTCAATTTTTTAGAAGAGTTTGAGAAGGATAGGTGATAAGTCTCCTTTGAATGTTTTGTAGAATTCACCAGGGAAGCCATCTGGCCCTGGAGCTCTACTTTTTAGGAGGTTTTTGATTACTGTTTCGATCTCCTTACTGGTGATTGATCTGTTCGAATTCTCTACTTCTTTTTGATTCAGTTTTGGAAGGTTGTATGATTCTAAGAATTTATCCATTTCTTCCAGATTATCCAGTTTGTTGGCATATAGATTGTCATAGTATTCTCTTATAATCCTTTCTATTTCAGAGGTGTCCGCTGTAATTTCTCCTCTTTTGTTTCTGATTTTATTTGAGCCTTCTCTCTTTTTTTCTTGGTGAGTCTAGCTAAAGACTAGTCAGTTTTGTTTATCTGTCAAAGAACCGGCCCTTAGTTTCATTGAGTTTTCCTATTGTTTTTTAAGTCTCTATTTCATTTATTTCCACTCCTATTTTTATTATTTCCTTCCTTCTACTGATTGTGGGCTTTGTTTCTTCTTCTTTTTCTAGCTCCTTTAGGTGCACTGTTATTTGAGATTTTTCTTGGTTGTTGAGGTAGGCCTGTATTGCTATAAACTTCTCTCTTAGTATTGCTTTGATATTTTTAAAATCATACGTGTAGGTGTGTTTTATTATCTGATAATTTCAGGATAATAATGGAAATGTCACAAAATATATTTAAAAAAAAGAGAATGGGTCTCTTCAGATTGAGAACCACTTACCTTAGAGTAAGAATTATAGTCTGAGGAAAATTGAATCCAGTAGGAGAGGTAATAATAACTTCCATTTATTAAGTATCTACTGTGTGCCAGTTATAGGCTAAAGGTATTTTCCATGAGTTTATTTATTCCTCACAAGCCACGCCCCATTTCCAACTATGAGGCAGAAAATGAGGAACCCCAGAAGAGACTCAAAGAGGAGGTGATTGGACCCGTAGAATCCCAGGCTGGAGATGTGTGGTCCAGCTCTGGGTGTGCCACCCTTCGCTGTTCTCTAGAGCAATGGTCTGTGAACTGTGACTGAGCCCAGAGAGGGCTCATTCCCAGAGAATGGGCTGGTCTCGTAGCCTCTACGTGTGTGTGGCTGGGGGCAGGGGCGGGAGACTGGAAAAATCTCCAGGTGCAGCAGTGAGCCTGATGCAAACCACACTCACTCGATCATCAGGCCTCCTTAGTCTCCTCTGGGCTGTCACAGCATCTCAGACATCCCTTGCTTTTCATAAGGTTGACAATTTTGACAGTTCTGAGGCATCCTGGTCAGATATTTTGTATAATGTCCCCCAATTTGTTTTGGCCGATGCTTTTCTCATGATTAGACTGGGATTATGGGTTTAAGTCATATAAGCTTTGAACAAAAGGAGTAGTAACAGTCGTAACAGTAGAAAATAGCAGCGCACATGCAGCACTGAGCGTGGGAGTGTTTCACATGCATTACTCATGTTCGTCTAGACTTCTTCAACGCTTTGCGAGTTGCTCCTATTATTTGCACAGAGGAGAGAACTGAGGCTTCATGAGGGGAAGCTACTGGCCCAGGTCACACAGCTATAAGTAGTGACAGACCCAGATTCAGACTCTAGCCCTCTAACTACAAATTTAGCCTGGGAAGGACGTTGGGGTGGGAAAGGACAGGGTTTGCTCCTGAGTCAACAGGCAGGATGGCTACTGTCCCCATCCTGAACTCACAGGAACTTAGAGTGCTTCAAATGGGCCACCTCAGGGCCTTTGCACAGGCGGGTCCTCCCGGATTCTCACCTCTTACTTGGCCTGCATAGTGTGTGCTCCTCCTTCAGCTCTCAGCTTACGAGTGATGAGCCCCTGGTGCCCTGGGCAAACTTCAGCTTCAGCCCGTGCTGCTGTATTCCCGAAGCCCAGCAGGGCATCAGGTGCCCAGCAGAGTTGGTATAAACACGTGTTCAGTGAATACTGTCTTCCTCCAGTGGGAAGGCTGGGCTGGGCAAAGGAGACAGCACATGTGAAGGGACAGGGAGAGGGGGTACTGGGCGACGGCATGTGGCCCCACAGGCTAGAATCCAGGGAGGCACTGGGGAGGGGTGGGGAGTGTGGCAGATCAGGAGGTGAGGCCCCCAGGATGAGCACCAGTGGAAGGCAGCAGGGAACCAGAAAGGACACAGGCGTTTGTTGTCTGAGCTCAGAGCAGGCCTCGTGATTCCAGTCAACAGCAGATGCCTCGAAAGCACATCCCAAGGCCTCCGCAGACGATGCTGCTTCCTGCCTCCCCTAGTCCGCTGACCAGTCGCTGCACGTCTCCTGGGCTGCCTGGGCAGGGCAGTTCCACACTCCGGGGATGTTGCCAGCCTCAGACACACACACCTGGCTTGGGAAAGGAGCTCTGGATCCATGACCCCTCCCTGCTGTGCGATGTCAGGCAAATTCTACCCACTCTGGGCCTCAAGTTACGTACCTGTAAAACAGGGATATTAAAAGTGAGAGAAGGAATGAGAAAAGCACAGCATTTTGGAATAAGACAGGTGTAAGTGAAAGATAGGCACATCTCCATATCTGGTCTTGACACAGGTGGTAAAATAAATTTTATTTTTTGAAAGGAAAAGATTCTCCCTGAGCTAACATCTCTCTCCAATCTTCCTTTTTCCTTTCCTCCCAAAGCCCCAGTGCATGGTAGTACACTGTAGTCATAAGTCCTTCCACTTCTGTGTGAGACACAGCCACAGCGTGGCTCCTGACAGACGGCTGGTGTGGTTCTGGGACCGGGAAATGAACCCGGGCCTCGGAAGCGGTGACAGCACTGAACTGGAACCCAAGGCGTCAGGGCTGCTCAGAGTGCGTGTTGTTGAATGAAGAGGCAGATGACCGAGTGAGTGGCTGCCCTCTTCCCTCCTTTCGCGTCACGATGAGACTCACATGCACTGAGTGCAGATGGCATCTCCTGCCTTTGCTGAAAGGCTTCCCCAGAGAGCTTCGTGTCCCCACAGGCAGGGCTCCGGGAGCCCTCTGCAGCAGGCCCAGCGAGGAAGGACACTCCATGTCACACGACCAGGCCACCTGCCCTACCAGCCGGGGCGGCCACCGTGGAGGCAGTAGGCACTGGGGCCAGCGCGTGTCATGACACGGGCAGTGCGGCTACCCGCTCCAGGGCGAAGAGGCCCAGAAGGTTCCTTCCGTAAATGTTCCCTCGTCAAAGATGTTCGTGGCACAACAGTCAATGCGCCCTGGATCGGGCAGAAGGCAGCAAGCGTCCTCCAGAACCGTAGACACGGTCCCACCGGAGCCGCCCGCCCTGTTTACAGGCTTCTGCTGTGCCCTTGGTGACAGTTACGAACTCTTGGACAGAGGATTTTCGGAAAGGGAGGACGAGCTTAGGATGAGAATCACACATCCCAAAGGTTCCGTAGATCCTGCACGGTGTGAGTCCTTGGTGGTGCTGAGTCGGGGCAAGTCCATGCTCCAGCGTAAGGCGGCTCACCTGCTGGGAACTGCCCAGCCTCCCCTCCCGGGAGCACCAGGGGTGGCCGTGGGGACTCCCCTATCCGTGAGATCCGGAATCCTGGAGCCTTCATTCCCCTGAGGCATTTCTCAGCCACCCCAATGAGCCCAGCCTGGAGCGAATTCTCCCACCTGCCCAAAAAATGAAAGGGGTCAGGTCTCAGGGGGAGGGAAACCAGAGTGTGTGCAGGGAGACAGCCAGCCAGGAGGGGAAGGGGCAGGGAGCAGGGGCAGTCAGGGCCCCGGGGAGGGCGGAGTATGGCTCTCCACCACAACCGCTGAAGAACTGCGGGTTTCTCAGGACGGAACGGCGGAGCCCAAATGACAGAGCTCCTGTCCCTGGAGTCTGGGCTGGTGGAGAGGGCGTGCAGCGCAAATAAGGGACTGGCCTGTCTCCAAGGCCCTTCAGCCATCAGGAGACGCCAGGACCCTGAGATCTGACTGTCCCTCTCTGTTAAGGCAAGTCCAGAAACTCCTCCTGGGGGGCAGTGCGGTCAGCAGAGTGAGGAGAGTCCTGCAGGTGACACAGCCCCAGGACGCATGCACTTCTGTTAGTCGGTGCTTGTCCTTCCACAGGAAGCATCCACACAGCTCAGCCCGCTGCCTGGTCCCGGGACGGATGTCAGCAGAGTTCAGCAGAGAGCCGCTTGCTCAGGGCTTGGTGTGTGCGAGGCTCCTGGAGGGGACAAAGCGGGGGTCAAGAGACCCAGGCCGCAGCGTCAGGGAGGCAACCGGAGAGGCTCCTGGGAGGAGGCCTGAGGGCAACAACTGCCTGGATGACAGCACAAAACGTGTCTCCCCTCCTCCAGAACCTGGGGTGGGCTACGCAGGCCCCACCCACACGACTGCAGGCACGGAGAAGTGCCGCTGTGTGCAGGACACAGCGTATAGAAGCCGGGACGAGGGACGGGACACATGCTTCCTGTCCAAATGACATTTTGGAGGGAAATGTTTGACACTTTCTTCTTCCCTCCTTCCCAGCTGAGCCTCAGAGGCCAGCAGCGCCTCAGCCTCCAGGCTGAAGTTCACCGGGGAGGGTGGGGCCTGGGGAGCAGCTGCGGCCACGGCCAGGAGGTGCTGCAGCAGGGCCAGCACACAGTGGGTCTGTTTCCATAAAAGGCTGTGGAGTGAGGACAGAGGGGAGAACGTGATGTCGTGTGTGGGACTTCAACAGAGAGCACTGACAAAGAACGTCCAGGCCACAGGGAGCCACTGTGGGAGCCGGAGCAGGGGAGCGACAGGAATGGACACGGGGCTCCCCCGCAGTGACCCAGCCCTCTAGCCAGGTGTGCACAGCAGAGCAGGATGACAAGAACAGACATGCTACTGATGAGCACTCACTGAGAGCGGGTGAGGGGCCAGGCCCGTTCTGAGCCCTTCGGGTCGATGACTTCATTCTGTCCTGGCGCGATAAGTCTGCGTGGTGGGGACCACCACTGTCCTGTTTGTGCAGACAGGCAAAGCGACCCCCCGAGGTCACCCTGCTGGTCGCAGTGTCCCCGGGTCCCTGTGTAGCAGCTCTGGGCCGTCGTGTCCAGCGGGCCGGTGTGCTCGCTGCCTCCTGGCGTGTGTCTGGGAAGATCGTCAGCATCCCGGGCTCACTGTCCCCATTTGTGCCCCGGGAGTGACTCCTGCCCGGCTCTCAGGGCAGCTCTCTCTGACCCCAAGACCATGTAGCACCGTCCCAGCACTGCAGGCCAAGGCCGCCCGGGGACCCTCACAGTCTCATCATCTTCAGGAGGCAGGAAAAACCTCAAAGGGTTTCCTTGAAAGGCCCCTTTAAGCCAACTTGCTGTCATTTTGAGATTTTTCCTCCGGAGATGAACATGGAAGGAACTGCCTAGTGCTGACAAACTTTGGGAAACTTCCAAGCACTTTGGGATTCCCTTTCCCTCTCGGTCCTGCATCAGCCTGTCACCTTGAAAGGACATGCGACACTCCCTTCGGCCAGGCAACCAGCTGGGGACCTTTAATATCCCTTGGCCAAGAGCTGCAGGTCAGGAAGAGGGCAGAGCCCCTGGCTCTGTGTCCCATGTCCCTCTCAAGACCTGGCTGAGCCGCTGGTCCTCCCGGCCCCCAGGGTCCCCACCCTGGACAGAGGCCAGCCTCGGGGCTCCCAGGGCCCTCCAGCCTCTGGTGCCGGTAGCCCTTCCTCCCTTGGGCCAGCACCGCATGAGGCAGGGGCTGCTCCACTCCCAGGTCACTCCTGGGGACCAGCCCCCAGCAGCCTCTGCAGCGGGATGCCAGGGCCCTCCTGCCCCCAGAGGAAGGCAAACTCCAGGAAGGGTGGTGCTCAGGCCCTCCTCTGGGCTCAGCACGGCCCTCGGAGCATCCCTGAGGGCTCTGAGGACAATCTCAGAGGCCTGGACAGGCAGGGCTCACCAGCGGCCACCTCGCCTCAGCCCAACTCCAGAAGGTTCTGCTCCTGTTTCAAAAGAAGGGTTTCCACCTCCAACAAGAATCAACAGGGGCTGGAAACCAAGCGCACGTAATCAGACCAGCTCCCTCCCAGACCCGAGCCTGGCAGGTCCACCTGCCTTCTGGCTCATCTGCCCAGCTGCCTGTAGATGTCACAAACTCGCCTGGCCCAAGGTGTCTAGGTGCCTGTCCCCCCGTCTCTCCACCCACATCTCATCCCTCAGCCCATCCTGGTGGCTCCACCTGCAGAACCGCCCAGAATCTGCTCCTTCCGCATGCCCCCCGCCCCAACCTGGGCCAAACCACACCAGCCCTCCCTCTAATGCCTGTGGTCCCTTGCTGCGCCCGCACCTCCAGTCTGCTCTCCACACACCACAGCCTGACCACGTCAGCTCACATCCTCCTCTGCTCCACACCCTCCGTGGCCACCCTCCAGGCAAAGCCCGGCCCTGCCAGGCCCTGATGACGAGCTGACCTCATTTCCTGCCACCCCGCTCCCTCCTGCCCATCCCACTCCAGCCGACCGGCCTCCCCATCTTCTCTCACACACCAAGACCATTCCTGCCCTTGCTCTTGCTGGTCCTTCCTCTTAGAACACTCTTGATGTCCACACGGCTCCCTCGCCTCCTCCAGATCTTTGATCAAACGTCATCTCCTCAGTGAGGCTTTCCCTGACCTCCCCTTCTCACCACCTGAGCCCTGGGCAGGCTCAGTCTGTCTGCATGTGACACGTTCCCCCCACCACCTGTGAGCCCCCAGGAGCAGGCCAGAATGCCAGGGTTTGAATCCTAGCTCTGCCACTTACCAGCTGTGTGACTTGGGACAAGGTGCTTAACCTCTCTGTGCCTCCATTTCCTCCTATGTAAAATGTACCTTCACTCTAGGTCGTTGTGGAAGCTAATGAGTTAATACGTACAAACTGTCTGGAATGCAGAGACGTCCGTTAGCCATTACTCGAATCGTTATGATGTGCTGTGGACCAAGGCTTCCTGGCCAGTGGTCCGAAGACCTGGGCTGTGATCCACCTCTGCCGCTACTCTCCACGTGGCCTTGGGTGAGTCCCTTTCTGTAAAAGCTATTTCCTACAGCTGCAAAACACGGGGATTGTCCCGGCGGTGGCCTGAGCCCCTGGGGTGCTTGGAAAACACGTGCCTCTCATTCTTTCAAAAGAGAATAACAGACCACGTCCTCAGGTGGGAAGGAGCACGTTGTGTAACTACTGAAGGCTCCAGCAGAGAGAAGGGGCAGTGAGCGAGGGCTCGTGGGCCACGCGCATCAGTGAGGACAGGCTTGTGTGAGCACTGATGGCTCCAGCAGAGATGGGGCAATGAGCGAGGTCACGTGGACCACGCGCACCAGTGAGGAGCAGCTGGGTTATGGTTAATAACAAATGAGATCTCGATCTCAGGGGCCTACTATCAGTCTGTGCATCTCTCACGCAATGTGTGCACCACGTGGCTCTGCTGCATGGCACCTTCCCTCTGGACTCAGGCCGCCAGGGCAGGCTGGGTCGGGAATGCCACCGTGGCCTCAGAAGGAGGAGAAGTTGTCAAGCCCACGCCGGTTCTTGCAGCTGCTCAGCCCCTGTGCCCTGCCCGAGAGCAACAAGGGGCAGGGCCGCCAAATCCTCCAGGGAGGGAGGAGCCACCACAAGGGCCCTGAGCGTGGGCGAGCCATCATCCAGTTCCACACCACGCTACGATTCTGCAGACTATCCCAGAAGCAAGGACAACCACTGAATAAATTCTCCATTTGCAGCAAGTCACGCTGGCCACAGCGAGGAGGACAACAGACTGGAAACGGGCAAGAGTGATAATAAATTGGGAGAAAAATTGGGAGGGCGTTTCAATTTTCCAAGCGCAAAACAGGACAGTCCTTTAGACGAGGGTGATGGCAGTGGAAGTGGGGAGACACCAACAGGTTTAAAAGATGGGAGGATTGACTGAGGGGCCTGGGTGGCTATGTGGCCCCAGGGTGGGGAAGGAAGGGAGCAGGCTTGGCTTCTCCTGTCTCACCAGCCGCGGGCTCTGGTCTTTGGGGAAGGCCGGTGAGCCTATTCTCTGTTTGTTCTGGGGCTCCCTGTGTTCTCCCAATAAATCTCCCATCTTGTTCAAAAGAAGAGCATGAGCTGAATAAAGGAGGGAACCCACGGCTTAATAAGGCGAGGAGTGCTGAGTGAACTGACGAATGAGTGATAGAGCCACCAGGGGGATTCACTCATGTCCCCAGCTGTTCAAAGAATGAAGAGAAGGTAGGCTCAACCAGAAGAAAAAGGAAGTGGTCCCCACTGGGCATACTCCGAGGGACCCCTCCTCCCCCACCAACGCCTCAGGGTCTCCACTCCTCCAGGGTGCGGACCAATTTCAGCTGAGACAGAGAAGGGAGGGGTGGGCGGGAAGGAGGAGGGAAGGAGAGGCAGGCGACATGGACGGTTCCGAGGGACCTCTGCCTCATCCTCTCCTCCCGCCGTGTGGCCTCTCTGTGCTTCCCTTTCGGAGTCCACAATTTCACCATCCGTGGTGGGCGGGTTTGGGAGTCACCAACACGCCAGGAGAGATTTTCTGTCGCAGCAGCAGCATTGGGCAGCTCACAGGAGCTCAGAGCCCAGGGTCCTCCTCTGCCCTGGGTGCCCTTAACGGCCCGAAGGGGAAGGACTCAAATGTGCAACTGTGTGACTGTGGCCTCCGCTCAGCCCAGCCCGCCTCTGGAGCATCATGGTCACTGTCCGAGATGCTCACGGGCTGACTCGCAGCTGGAGACACGCTCTGAGACCAAGCCCCACCGTGTCAGAGCTGAGGGGGTCCAGGACCTCCTTTTCCCCAGAGCCTGGCTTTGCAGATGAGAAAGCAGAAGCCCAGAGACGGGGAGGAATTCCCTCAGGACACACAGCGAGGGGCAGAGAGGGCCTGGAAGTGAGCTTTTGGACAGAACCCATTTCCTTTGGAAGGCTCCTGGGCGATGCCCCCTGCCCGGGACAACTCCCAGCGCTGAAAACTCAGAGGAGAACACAGTAGGTGCTCAGGGCCATTTGTGACTGAATAAATGTTTCTAATGGGACAGCACAAGCAGGCCGTGAAGCTGGGAGCGGACCCCAAATCCTGCCTTTCCACAGGAACTCCTGCTCCTCTTTCAGACGAGCGAAGTGGGGCTCGGAAAGGAGGCGGGAGGGGAGCAGCGCGGCCCTGAGTCCCTGGTGAGGAGCACACCACCGGGTGTGGGCAGCCCACGGAGCAGGCTCCCCAGGAGAACGGGTGCAGAGGAGCGTGGCGGCTGCACCCTTGGTTACTGAATGCTTGGTCTCTGATCCCGATGCCCGTTCAAATAACAAGAACAGAGTCTTGGGGGAAAAGGAAAGCTTTCCTTCACCAGTCAGGGGCGGCAAAGCAAGGGCCAGGGGCCCCCAAATTGCTAGCTCCCCGTTAAGAAACGGGTGGGGCTTTTGATTTGGGGCTTTAGGTAGGGGAGGGTGCCGTGGCCTTCCTGGTCAGCGTTTTCCCATGGGCCTGCGTCTGGGGCTGCTTCCAGCCGAGGAGACAGAGGGTTTCTCAGATGAGCGTCCTCGGCTGTTTGTCTCCACGGGGGAAGGTGCACTCTGACGTCAGGGAGCCGAGGAGCTGGGCCTGGGCAGCCTCGGTTTCTGGATATTGTCTGGACGCTAGTTTCTCTGTAAAAGGACTTCAAGGTCCTGGGATCAGCATGACTTTAGTGGGAGCCCAGCGGGAGCCCATCTGGACTTGAACAATTTGCTAATTCCATTTGGCTCTAGAGCTCAAGGGGTCACAGGTCACAGAAACAAGCCTTTACCTATGAGTGTCACTAAGGACCCAGGGCCCTGGGGATGTGGGCCTTGAGTTTTAGCCCATCTCTGCTAGGTTCTCTGAAGGGGAACCGACGGCGGGGGTGATGTGAACTCAGAGCCGGTCCCACCTTGGCCCGGCCAGGCACCCCATCTCCCACCTGGGAAGCGGGAAGCAGTTAGGGCTGGAATCCTGGGGAAGAGAAGTTCTTTCTCTGTTGGGCTGCTGATGGGTGCTGAGGCCAGCCTGGGAGTGACGGTGGAGAGCTCCCCTGAGCAGGACAGCAGCACACAGGGCAGGCAGCCAAGCCAAGAGGCTGGGAGGGCCGATCCCTGCTGATGGCGTCGAGCACCCAGGTACAGCCTCACCTGAAGCTCTGTGCCTTTAGACGGCCTAGTTACAGAAATCATTCTCTCCTGCTTTGTTCGTTTGCTAGTTCAAGCCCCTTGGGTTTCTGTCACAGGCTATCAAAAGAATCCTGGGGCCGGGTCGGCGGCATAGTGGTTAAGCTCCTGCACTCCTCTTCAGCGGCCCCAGGTTTGCAGGTTTGGGCCCCAGGTGCAGACACTCACATCGCTCATCAGCCCATGCTGTGGCAGGTGTCCCACATAGAAAATAGCGGAAAATTGGCACAGATGTTAGCTCAGGGCCAATCTTCCTCACAACACAAAAGGAAAAGAATAAAGCTTCTGACTGTTCCTTTCAGCTGGCAAATGGAGCACTCTGGCATGGCTACAACATGGAGGATTTAGGCTAGCTTCAAGGAAGAACTTCCAGGTAACACTGCAAGGCTCCAGTCTAACCTGGAGCCCAACTGGACTCAAGCCATATCTGTTGGGGGCCTGCTATAGACTGTTACCCAAGTTAATCCTCGTTTTGGAGGACAAGACTGAGGCTCAGAGAAGGGAGGCAAGTGGCCATAGCGAGGATGTGTGGACCAGGCAGCAGGCCCAGACGCTGCTGCTGCTCTCTGGGGAGCTGGCCGAGGTGGCTTGCCCGTGTGCCGGGGGCTCTGGCGCCAGTGGCACGTGCGCTGGGAGCGCCTGAGCCATGGTGGCTGCACGGGCTGCCCAGAGGCGCCCAGAGGGTTTGCGCACACAGGGGGCCGGCTCTTGGCCCGGCCCCGCCCGGCTCCCCTCCCGGCTTTGTCTTGCTTTGCTTGGGGGAATCACGCTCAGGCGACCACCAGGCCCAGTGTCTGGAGCCTGTACAGGGGAGGCCACAGCCTGCGCCGCCCGCCGGCCCTCCGGACACCCCTTCCTTCCTTCGGGCCTTGCGGGACCCTGTTCCCCACTTGCACAGCGGAGGTCTTTCCAGAATACGCAGGGCACCTCGCTCCTTCTGGAATGCGATGGGTCCCTCGCTGCCCTTTCCGCGTCACCCTGGAACGCAGCTCGGGTCCTGCTTTCTTTGCCTCGTGGCCTCCAGATGCCGCCACAGGAGGGCCAAGGCGGACGGTGCACCAAGCTCAGCCCCCAAGGGCCCTGAGGTGAGAGCTGCCCACCAGGGACCTCGCACCAGCTGAGGAGGCTGCTGAGGCCCCGAGGGGCGGACACAGGGCTCGGGCCAAAGGGACCCCAAAGGCTTCGTGCTGGCTGGGGGCTTCTGGCCGTGCTGGGGGTCGAGGTCCCTGCGGTGTCTGAGGGCCCGCTGTGTGCAGAGAAGCAAGGACAGCGGCCGGCCCAGAGCTGTTCACAGCCCAAGCGCGGACGAGCCAGCCAGGCAGACAGAACCACAGCTCACGGGCCGTTTCCAGGGGTGAAGGGTGGCGTCGGGGCAGAGGCCCACGTCTGCTGGGGAACTACTTAAGTACAGAGAAGTTTTAGCTGAGACTTGCAGGCTTCCAGTGAGATATGAGTTTGGCTCAAATAATGGAAAACTCTATTAAGAGTGGCTTAAACCACAAAGACATCTAATTTGTAATGTTTATAAACGATGTGAGAGACGGGAAGTCCAGACGTGGTCTGGTGGCCCGACAATGTCATCGGTGACCCAGAAGCCACCCCCTCTCTATCCCACCATTAACAGAATGTTAGTGTCACTCCCTCATGACTGCAGTGTGGCTGCCTCCATTCCAGCCATCATATCTGCACAGTCAGGGTTCAACCCGGAAGCAAGGGGGCATCTCAACTCAGGGCGCCAGGGCAAAGGTAGATTTTCAAAGCTCATTCTAATACTGAAAACCTGGAAGACTACAGACCGAACGCCAGGTGTCAAGCTTTTTGTTGGTATGAAATGTGAACGGCTGGCCACCTGCGACAGTCCCTCTCGGAGACGCTCTTCTGGAGCTGAGCTGGAGCCGCTCTCTGGATGGAGCATGTGTTCCCAGCTCACCACAGTCCCCGCCACTCCCTCAGCTTGCCTCTGGCCCAGGGCCTCACCCACCTCTCTGGACCTGACCCCTGGAGGCATCTGAGTTTGCGGTCCTCCCGTTAGCCCCATGGAGCTTCACTTCTTCACCCGAGACGTGAGGACAGCAGTGTCCGGCCTGGGTTAGACGCACTGGGAATGCAGCCTCAGAGCAGGGGTTCACTGAGTGCCCCGAAGGCAGCTGAGACGAGGTGGGTGGGCGAGGCCCGGGACCAGGGGCTCAGGGAAGTGTCCCCGAGGAATGCTGTGTCTTCTGACTCCAAAGCTGCACCCTGACCTCCTGCCCGTCTCCCACTCCCTCGTGCATCACTGCAGCCAGGGATCCCGCAAACCCTGGGCACGCGGGGGCCACGGCCCCGGGGTCAGCACCAAGGGCACCAGCAACAGGCACCCATCCAACACTCCATCTCCAGCAGCTCAGAGAGCACAGCGCCCCCATGAGGTACCACTGCCAGACCCACTTATAGAGAGAAACTGAGCCTCCAAAGGGACCAGGGACCCGTCCAAGGTCACACAGACTTAGAAAGCTAGAAGCCAGGTCTGCCGGTCTCTCACACAAGCAGACATTCCAGCCTCAGGCGATGACAACCAGGTGACCTAAGCACAGAGCGGGCTGCGTGTGTCATGGTGGGGGCGGGGTACTGGCCGGGCAGGCTGGGGAACAGATGCCAGAAGGGCAGAGTCTCGCAGGGTGAGGGCACTGCTGTCTGGAGAGCAGAGGAAAGGCGCTCCTGCTGGAGGACCAGCTCATGCTAAGGCCTGGAGGTGCGGCGGCCTGAGAAACACGGCTTGTACGTGAGAGAGGGGCCTCTGGAAGCCACCGCCCTCACCTGTGGAGGCCCCTGGACTCCCCCTCCTCCCGGCTTGACCCCCGCCCCGGCAGCTGTGCCTCCATCCATCTCTCTGTCTGCCCTCCTCCGGCTGCCCCGAGGCCCAGCCCCTGAGCCGGCTCCTCCTCAGCATCCTGCTCTTTCCACATTGTCCGGTCTTGGCTCAGACACAACAGGTGGGTTCCCTCCCTTGAAGTGATAATTAAGTTTCTCATTACCGAGGGATACCCTCATGACATGTCCTCAAAGTTTAAAAAGAATTAAAATTGAGAAAAGAATCCAGACTGCTAACGGTCTAAATGAGCACAGGATGAGAGAAGGTCCCTCTGTTCCTGGTGAGGAAGGGGCCCTGTTCCCGGAGGAAGACGGGAGGGGGTGACCTGGACCCCCGTGCGCCTGTGGGCAATCCTTCCGTCTAGTCAGGGTGTAGCCATCGTCACACGTTTCTGAGCCCCTTTCTGTATCTGTCCCAGAGCCCTCCCAGCGCTCCCAGGCTGGAGAGGCCATCAGACAGTGAGCACAGCTCTGGGGGCCCAGGTGAGGCCAGAGGGGGCTGCAGGAGGGGATGTGGTTTGAGAAGGGCTTCATGGAGGCGGTGAAATCTGAGCAGGGTCTCCAAGGACAAGCCATCATCCAGCCAGGGCCTGGCACCCGGCAGGAACCAAATCCATGAGGAAAAAACGAGCGAGTGAGTGAAGAAATGAACGGGCGCCCTGACCTCCTGCCCGTCTCCCACTGAGCGGGTGCTGAGCGGGGGGGCCTGGCTCTGAACTCAGTGAGGGGAATGAAAGGGCCGACGCGAGGGAGACCGGGGCGGGAGGCCGTCACTATGGACACAGGAAGCAGGGAAGGCTCCTCTGAGGAGGTGACGTCGGAGCTGAGCCTTACTGGGCCATGTTTGTAGCTTCTGGAAACCTGAGGCTTTAACCTCTGGCCCGCGTGCACATATGGGACACGCCTTGTCCCAAGTCCCTTCGGCTCAGCCTCCTGCCTCCCTTGTTGCACCCCCACCCCAGGAAGAGCCCTCCTTCGTGGGCCCACATTCCAAATACAAACCGACCCATCCAGGGGCCATCCACACCCCAAGCACCTCCTCTCTTGGACTCTCACACTCAGGGCCACGGGCCCCCTGCCCTTGTCCCCCAGGGCAGGCACCAGACAGGCGGGACAGCCCCCTGCCCCGGAGCCTGTGAGTTATTCAGACCAGCCCGTCTGAGCCTGCTCACCCTGCCTCGCTGTTCCTCCCCGCAGAACCCACAGGACAGACTCCTGCCCGCGGTGCCCTGCTGTCTCACCTCCTGACCCCCGGGGCTTCCCTGGTGGCCCTGCGAGCTCCGCCTCGGAGAACTGCAAGTAATCAACTATCTTCTCAATGGCATCATCTCCGGGTCCGCTGGCCTTACTGAACCGCATATGTTCCCTTGTCACTTTCTGTGTGAAACCTGCCCTCCCAGACCCTTTGCAGACGCTTAGCCTGAACAGAGGAAGAGCAAAGGAAGTGTGCGCCCTGTCACAGCATCTTCGACAAGGTGAACCTGGAATACACACTGGAGTTCCTTTCCCCATCAAACGGGAGGCTCCAGAAGAGTGGAGGGCACATCAGGCATTCCACGGACAAGACCAGAGCCCCGGGACGTCCCGAACGTCTGTCTCCACAGGCGGCGGGCTCGGGGCCAGGGCTTGACCGAGTCCCAGGCTCTGCCTGCCCACTGAGCCTGGAGTTTGGTGGGTTTTTCGGATTCAGCTTTTAATCTTGTCACTTTAGCAGACAGCCCTCAGTTCCTAACTCAACTTTCCAGCAATAATCCAATTAGAGCGCTGCTCCCTGAGTCAGGTGACAAGAATCTGCGGACATCAGCAGGGAGAGACAGTTTCAGCCCGGCCTGTTTCAGAACAAGGGGTGTCTTTGGGAGAGAGTGGGGGTGCGCAGTGTGGGAGGACAGAACAAGGGGACGCCCTGGGGGACACCAGCGCCTGATTTGTTTCCTGGGGGCATCGACCTTCACGCATTAGATTTCCAGGGCAGCGCCCCAAGAGTGGAGTGGGTAGGAGCTGAGCTTGGCTGTCACCCCACGGAAAGGAGGGCTGAACACTGCAGGCAGCTGTGGCCCGGGGAGCGGCCTGACCCGAGGAAGCCCCCCAGAAAGCCGCCTCCAAGATGGCCATCCTTGTCAGGACAGGGTCCAGCTGCTGGAACAAAGGCCCACGGCAGATTGGCGCACAGAGCTGGCCCCTCTCCCACGCTCAGTCTGGAGGCACACGGTTGGCGCTGGTCTGGCAGGGCTGCCCGGGAGGCTCCTGTCCCCGTTGCCCTGTCATCCCAGAGGAGCCGCCCTCGTCCGTGTGGTCAGGACAGAGCTCCAGCCTCAGAGCTCGTGCTCCCGGCAATGGGACAGAGGGAGATGCAGATAGAAGAGCCTGCTTCTCTCTCCTGGGAAATATCTGGAAGATGCAAAAGTCACTTCCCTTCCCGTCTTGAGGGAGCGCTGGGTTCCATGCCCAGCCCGCTGCCGAGGAGGCTGGGAACTCTGTGTCCCGGGTGGCCACATTCCCAGCTAGGAGTCAGGGGTTCAGTTGCTCTGGGAGGTGGACGATGCCATTGGGAGCCACCCGGAACTGTCTGCCACACCCTTGTTAATGTTTCCTCCCACCACCCCACCACTCCACACCCTGAGTTCCTGTTTTGTGAAAAATGGTCCATCAGTCCAGTTGCATTAAGTAATTCATAATTCCGGATCAGCTGAAGATCCCGGGCCAGCGGGGGCGTTCATTAGCTGCGCTGGCAAATCCCTGGTGGGGCCCCACACCGACTCACGGTCTCTCCCCGCAGAGCCCACTGTGCACCTGAAGCCAGAAGCATCTTCTCCAGCGGAGGCCGAGCATGTCGCTCCCTGCTGCTGCTCCCCTGCTCCTTAGAAATTGACCCAGGGCCCTTGCTGTGAAACTGAGCTTAGCCTAACGAGGCAGCTCAGAGGCAGCCGCCGGCCAGCCAGCCAGCGCCCAAGCTCACAGAAGAGACGGAGAAAGCCTCATCAGCAGAGCGTTCCGTCATCGCAGCTGACTGCGCTCCAGGCCTGAGCTGGGGGATATCGAAGTTCGCAGACGCAGAGCACAATGCACCCAGCGGAAGTGGTCCCAGAAACAAGGGGTGCTGGTCCACGTCCCCCCAAGCCTCGCGCCTGCCTCTGTCTTGTACGTGCCCACCACCGCAGCCTCCTTCTGTCTGGGACGCCTCCTCCGATTGCTGTGGTCAGAGCCTGCAGCCCTCCCCACTAGGTGCCACCTCCCTTTAGACTGCCAG
This sequence comes from Equus caballus, assembly GCF_041296265.1. Lineage (NCBI taxonomy): Eukaryota > Metazoa > Chordata > Mammalia > Perissodactyla > Equidae > Equus > Equus caballus. The sequence goes on along the minus strand of NC_091701.1, from coordinate 3,710,955 downwards.
CAGGGGGTGAGCGTGTGCTGAGCTGGGCACGTCCTGCCTCTGTCCCCGCCACAGGGGACTGTCCTCCTGTTGGGTCCCCGCCTTCTCTTCCCAGCTGGGCTGTGCTCTTCCAGCGGGATCCATGCCTCATTCCCCTCGGGGAGCCCGTGAGTCTGGCCAAGCGCCCAGCATGTGGGCTTCACCGAGGGGGAGCCTCACGGGCAGAGGATTTGTGGAAAACCGAACCAGTCAGTGTGAGTAAAGCCCAGGGAGGAGGTGGGAGTGCAAAGGGCTGCCGGGAGCAGTTCACAGAGGGCCCCGAAAGCCCACCGAGGCAGTGGGACTGTCCCTGATGGGAAGGGGGGCCCTGGACAGATGCCAGGAGAGCAGCGCCGGAGGACCACACGCTGGGCTGTTTGGCGTAAGGAAAACCACAGCGGGGGACCCGAACGGGGAGCAACAAGCCTCCCAGCATGTCCACAGCCCTCCTCTTCCTGGCCCTGGCCCTGCACTCCGTGGGCGCAGGGAAATCTCTGCCCACTCTCGTGCTGGGACCGTCCTGAGCCGTCTCGTGAGCACGTGGAAAGACTGCACACAGTGCCACCGGCCTCGCGAGCAGCAGCCAGCGGCTTCCTGGCCATCCTCAGACTTCTGAGGAGCCCCTGCGGAAGCTCCCTGATGGTTGACCCTCCCTCTGGAGCCCCAGGATGTCTGGCTTCCTGTCACCTCCCCTGGAACCTGCAGCTGTCCGAACAGCCCACACCTCGTCAGTGCTCTTAGGGGCCTGCTCCGCATCACCGTCATCAAAAGGAGAAATCGTCCCAGTGGCCAGGGCCAAGTCCTGCGATATAGTCGGAAGACCCATCTGCACGTGGAAGTGACCTGAGTCCGCTCGGGGGCCCACACCCTGCCACCCCGACCCCCCAAGGGTGGCTCACGGACTCGGTTACCCTATCTGGACCTCTCGCTTGTAGTCATAAAAGCCACAGGCTCGAAGTTTCCCGTGCTGCTTCTGGAAACGTCAGCTAGTGTTAGCCACGGTCGCTGCCTTTCTGCCCTCCACTGTGGCTCCCAGCCTTGTCCCTTCAGACCCGCATTAGTTGCTAGGAGCGTTACCCCAAGAATTCTGAGTCACTTCTCCACCTAGTTGTTCTGATCACCTCCTCGTGCTACATCCCTACACGCGTCTCAGGCTGGAGCCCGCCCAGCCCCCGCTCTGCATAAGGAGGGTGCAAAACGGAGCATCTGTGACACAGCTTTCTGCAGCAGCAAGTTTATTACAAGACTTGGAAAACCGAGGACTTTCCGAGACCAGACCGTCAGCCCCTCAACGTGGAAGAAGAGACGGAGAGGACGGGGAGGGAAGCTGTGCTCCGGGAAAAGCAGTCCAGGCTCTGAGGTTCCACCCCGGTGGGGCCAAGGGGCAGAGCTGCAGTGAGGGTGGCCTCTCCTCGTGTCCCCCAGGTGCCTCCAGGCCGTCCTCCAGGTTCCCCGAGTGTTTGGACGCGATGCTTTGGAGGCTCCCAGAGGGGCCAGGTCCCTTCCGAGTTGAATCTCTGCAGAGAGCGCCGCCGCGGTTGGCACAGCTCCCCTGGCCGCTGGAGCGAGGCCTCTCACCCGCATCTTTGCCCACACGCGTGTCCTTCTTGCACGGCCCCCACTCACAGCAGAAGGCGTCTCCCTCTGGCCGAAGCCCCACGCCCGGGGCCGGCTCCGGATTCTGCGACTTGCTTGCTGTGCGCGGACAATGCAGGGGGCAGCTCGACCCTTGGGTTGGGACCGGACCTGCTGGGACCTCACCGGGGCCACACCCTGTTCCTCTTGCCAGACCCTATCCTGATTGGCAGGCAGCAGCACAGACGTCGGAGTGCCTTGAACAGCCTCCTGGCAGCGCCCCCTCGGCCCTGGCTGCGGCCAGAGGGCGAGGCCGGGGTCACCTCATGGGGCTGCCCCGCCTGCCGGGAGTCTCCTTGGCAGCTTTCCTCCTGGGCCCCACGTGTGGTGCGGGCGCTGTCGGAGGAGGGGACCGCCCCGGGGTCCCTTGGGGGGGCCGGGCTGGGGGCAGCGGGGCATGAGTCCAGGCTGGGCAGAGCACCGCCAGGCTCTGCGGCCTTCGGCCCTGACTGCGGCTTCTCGCTGGGCCGCTGACGGCCAGCCTCCCGGAGCCAGGTAGGCAGAACTGGCTCACTGCCAGCGCGCCGGCCGCGGGGCTCCGAGGCCCTCCGCCACGCCCTGCAGTGTTGCAAAGCACGGCAGCTGTGGGCCTTGTTAGAGGGGAGGGAGCTCAGGGGTCTGGCGTGACCACCCCCCTGCGGCTGCTGGGCCTTCGCCATCTCGTCGGTCCCCCAGGCGGTCCTCGTGTCAGCAGGCGGCTCCCTGTAAGGCCTCAGCCTCGGCTGGCCCCAGTTGACCCACGGGTCCCCCATCACCTCCTCCAAAGTCTTCCTCTTCCCAGGGTCGAGGGTCAGCAGGCCTCTGAGCAGCTGGGCGCACTGGCACGACACCAGCCTGGGCGGCGAGTAAGCCCCCCTGAGCGTGCTGCGCTCTATGGCGTCGAAGTCCTCCCCCCAGAATGGCAGGGACCCGGCAAGCATGGCGTGGAGCAGCACGCCGAGGCTCCAGACGTCGGCCGGGGGGCCGGCGTAGGGCTGCAGCCGCATGACCTCCGGGGCCATGTAGCCGGGGGTGCCGCAGAACGTGCTCAGCGGCCCGCCGGGGTCCAGGCTGCAGAAGCCGAAGTCGGCCAGCTTCGCGCTCCCCGCCGGGTCCAGGAGCACGTTCTCCGGCTTCAGGTCCCGGTGTATGACGCCCCGGCGGTGGCAGTACTGGAGAGCAGAGACAAGCTGCCGGAACCAGCCTCGCGCCTCCTCCTCCGTCAGGGGGCCATGCTCCATCAGGTGGTCCAGCAGGTTGCCTCCGCGCACGTATTCACTTATGATAAATAGTGTCTCCTTGCTTTCCATCACCTCCACCAGCCTCAAAATATGGGGGTGACGTAATCGCGCCAGACCCTGCGTTTCGCACAGGAGTCTCTTGGCAGTGGCGGCGCTCTGCTCCTTCTTCTGTATGATCTTGACGGCCACCTCCGTCCCGCTGGGGACGTGCAGGGCCAGCTTCACAATGCCGAAGGAGCCCTCCCCAAGGGTCCTTCGCAGCTGGTAATCCCGCGGACAGGGCTGCCTGCCAGCAGAGGTGGCCGCCAGGCCAGGAAGCATGCTGGCTCCTGTCTACGCTAACTAACACTAACGAACGACGCTAACTACGCTTACTATGTGAACAAACAAAACGATAGGAGGCTAGCTAATATGGGCTAACTAAAGTAACGAGGCCAGCTATGCTTCCTAACTACGCTAATAAAGAAAACGAACGCTACCAAAGATACTAACTACTGACTATGCCAACACTGCTAACTATACTAACTATGCTAACTATGCTAACAATACTAGCTAAAAAATTTAAAGAAAACGCGAAGAAGAACAAAAACAAGGAAAAATTAAAAATGACAAAATAACAAGGAAAAACTGAAATATAAAAAATATAAATATAATAAAAATATAATGTAAAAATATAATATAAAAATAAATCAATAATAAAAAAATTAAAGATTTAAAAGGGGGAAAAATAAGAAGGAGAACAAAACCCAAAAAAATAAAAAAAGGAAAACAAAGAAAAGTAACAAAACAAAAAGAAAAGAACAAAAAAGCAGCAAACTGAAAAAAAATGAACAAAATCAGGGGGCAAAAAAAAAAAAACGGAGAAAACAAACTAACTGTGGCAGATTCCTCAGGTCACCAGAGCAGCTTCCTGGGTAAGTACCAAAGCCCTAGGCCGGGCAGAGGCTTATACAGGCTTTTGGGAAATTCCATCACAGGGGCTCCTTATGAGGTCAGAGCAGGAAAGGGACCAGGCATGGCTGGGGCTAAACTACAGCGGTTGGCTCACTTTTTGCTCTCAAGACCCCTTTACTCTGAAAAACAGGGACCCCAAAGAGAGTTTCATTAATGTGGGAGATTAGAGAGTGATATTTACTTTATTCGAAATTAAAATCTGTAGGATTTTTCAGTGGCCTTTGCATCTGTAATTCAAAAATCTCTAATAACTCTTGGCTGTTAAGACCTCAAAATAGCTACACTTAAAACGCACAACTCCTGGGGCTGGCCCCGTGGCCGAGTGGTTCAGTGCGCGCGCTCCGCTGCAGGCGGCCCAGTGTTTCGTTGCTTCCAGTCCTGGGCGCGGACATGGCACTGCTCATCAAACCACGCTGAGGCAGCGTCCCACATGCCACAACAGGAAGGACCCACCACAAAGAATATACAACTATGTACCAGGGGGCTTTGGGGAGAAAAAGGAAAAAATAAAAAATCTTTAAAAAAAAAATACACAACTCCTTTTCCTTAAACTCTGATTAGTTTCAAAATGATCGTACCCCTGAAGGGCTGTTATAGTCCTATAGGAAAACGTTCTGTTGCATGAGACCTGAGAAGGGGCATCATTAACGTTCACAGAGCTGAGGGGAAGAGAGCTTTCCTCCTACTTCCCCAGGGAGACCACGAGCAGATTCCTCACCAGAAACCCTGGAGGCCAGAGGGCAAGGGCTGATGTACTCAAAGTGCAGAAGGAAAAGAATCCGACCAGGAGCCTCTATCTGGAGAGCAGTCCTTCCAAAATGAGGGAGCAACCAAGACGTTCCCAGAAAAGCACGGCTCAGAGAGCGCTGTCCACCAGACCCACCTCCGAGGAAGGGAGTCCTTCAGGCTGGAAGGAGAGGACGCGGACGGGCACTCGACGCCTCGGGCAGAAATGAAGGTCTCTGCTCAAGTAAGTAGGAGACGACTACAAAAGCTGGAACTATTCTAACTTTGGCTTGTACCTCCTCTTCTTGTTTTCTGCATTAAGAGACTAAAGGATTAAAACCCCAATTCTTAGTCTGTGTTTTTGGACACACAATGCCATTGATGGAATTCTGTGACATTAAGAACTGAAACAGGCAGCGTGAGAGCTCTATAGGGTCCCAGTTTCTCTATGTTACTGAAGTGACGCTGGCATCAATTGACATTTGAGTGTTATGACTTTAGGATGTTAAGTGTAATTCCACGGTAACCACAAAGAAAAGAGCTATCGAATATACACAAAGCAAAATGAGAAGGGAGTTAAATTGCCTTTTCAGTAATTGTACAGACGAGCTGCACGGCCCCGTCTACCACAAGTGGGTCTATGTTCATGAGGTGACCTTTTAAAGCCACTAAAGGTGAGGGCTGGCTGCCAGGGGAACCCACCTCCCTCGGACAGTCGGAACTTTCATTCCCACCCCCTGATTTCCTGGGAGGGGAGAGGGGGCGGCGGTCGAATCCATCACCAACGGCCAATGAGCTAATCAATCCTGCTTCTCTAAGGAAGCCTCCATAAAGACCTCCAACCCCAAAGAGGTTCAGAGCGCTTCCAGGGGGGAGCTAGCACGCTTCCACGGGCCACCTGCCGGGCCCCGAACTGCACGAGGACAGAAGCTCCTTCGTCAGGGACCTCGCCGTGTGTATCTTCATCTGCCTGTTGATTCGCATCTTGAAATCTTATGTGATAAACCAGTAATCTAGTGAGTAAACTGGTTTCCTGAGTCCTGTGAGCCACTCTAGCAAATTAATCGAGCCCACAGTGGGGCTCGTGCTAACCTCTGATTTATAGCCTGCTGCTCAGTAGCACAGGTGACAACCTGGGCTGGCGACTGGCGTCTGAAGTGGAGGCAGCCTGGTGGGACCGAGCCCTCGACCCGTGGAACGTGATGCTGGCCCCGCGGAGAGGGTCAGAATCGAGGCGAAGTGTCAGGGAATTGTCAGGGGTCAGGGAACGGCTTGGTGGTATGGGAACACTTCCCTCTACATACATCAGAAGTGGGTACCAGAATCTTCCCCAGGTGAGCTCACAGTGTGAAAGCTCGCCCTGCGCACACTTAGGGCACAAGCGCTTTTCAGTGTGTGTGCTAGTCTATAAAAAAATTGAGAGAAATAAGATGAAAGGGGGAGGGAGGAGGGCAGGAGAGATGACACGAGTGGCTCAGAGCTGATAATGTAGAAGCTGGGCACGTGGGGAGGGTGGCCATTATACCATTTTGCCTACTTTTGTGTATATCTGAAGTTTTCCCCAAGAAAATGTTGAGAAAGGAAAACACAAGAGTGAGTGAATTTGGAGCCTGCCCTCCTGGACTCCCGCTGAGTGGGCTGTGGGGAGCAGACACGTGAAGCAGCGTGGCTTCTGGGAGGTGGGCTCGGCGAGGACGGACAGACGGCGTCCTCCTCTCACAGCCGCATGGCAGAGCTGGAGTGCGATCAGATCCGTGGTCACGATCACGGCACCCCTTCTCTGGCTGAGAGCCCCATAGAGCCTCTGATCAAGGCCAGGGACCCCCCCCAGAGAAAGGCACACACTCGGCTGCAACTCCAGCTGTGGAGAGCCCCGTGCCCTGGCCAAAGAGGGATGTGCCACGTTTGCGACGGCTGGCCCCGATTCTCCCAGCTTTGGCGTGCTCCAGCCCCATCTTGTTTGGGGTGGTGCTGGCTTGGGGGAAGAGCAGGGCAATATGCGCTTCAAGGACAAGAAGATATGTAGCCCAGGAGGTGAGGCCAACATAAGAGGCGGGCGTTTCCCATCGCACACGGCCGAGAGCAGACGAGGCCTGTGTGGTCAACAGGGGCAGGCGCGGGGGGGTGGGGGTGCCGGGTCAAGGGCTCACACTGCAGTTAGGAGGGTGAGTCAGCCCGGGGACGTAATGTGGGCACGACGACTACGGTTAACTTTGCGTCTCAGATGCTGGAAATTCGCTAGGAACACACTGCAGGTGCTTCCACCACGCCAGAAAAGACAATGCCGTGAGGAGAGGCACAGGTTAATTAGCTGTATTGTAGCAACCATTTCACTATGCATCTGTGAACCAAAGCGTGCCGTGCACCTTACATAGATAGCATTTTTATTCAAAAAACACCAAGACAAGGTCTGTGGTGTGAATGGCCAGGAGCTGTACCTCGACACTGTGACTTTTCTGATGGCAGGAAGGACACTCCTGCCGGGTTCAGGCCCAACCTCTCTCTCAGAAGCACTCTCACTCTTAGAAACAACCAGGACGCCGAGAGGAAGCCCATGTAGCCACACGCAGGAGGACCAAGGCCCCAGGCCGCCAGCCTCACCAGCTCCCAGCTGTCAGCCAGCACCAACTTGCCGGCATTGGGAGCAAGGCCTCAGCTGATGTCACACAGGGCGGAGAGGAGCTGTCCCCAGGCCCGGGCCCAAACTGTGAAATCCTGAGTCAATAAATGATGATTCCCGTTTTAAACCGCTAACATTGGGGCTGGTTGGTTACACAACGACAGAGGACCGCAGCAGCCCCCACCCCTTGCTCCGTGCACGCTCCAGTTCTGCAGATGCCCCTCACACCCTGTTACAGACCGAATGTTTGTGTCCCCCCGGCTTCCTATGTTGACGCCCTAGGCCCCAGGTGGCTGTGTCTGGAGACGGGGCCTGTGAGGAGGTGCCGAAGGCTAACTGAGGCCATGAGGGTGGGGCCCTAACTCGGTAGGACCAGTGCTCTGACAAGAGGAAGGGACACGAGAGCTCTCTCTCCACCACGTGAGGACGTGGGGAGAAGGCACCCGCCAGGAGGAGGGGTCCCCCAGAACCCCGCCCTGCCAGACGCTGCTCTGGGGCTTGCAGCCTCCAGCACTGTGGGAAAATGAACTTCTGTGGTTCACGTGGCCCCGTCTCTGGCCCTCTGTTGTGTCGGCCGAGCTGAGGGAGGCCCCCAGCCTCAAAGCCCCTGCCCACTCCTCCTCCCGCCAGGTTGTTCCGCGTAGCTAACGCCGGCCATCGTCCCTCTCAGCAGACGCGTCTCCATGCAGGGGCACCGCTGACCGGCCTGCACACCCTCGGCCAGGCCTCCCCGTCCATCCCTGTCTGAGCAGCCGGCCCCTCCCCACCCCACAGGCCGGTCTGCAGCTGATCCTCCTGGAGGACGCTGCCCCTCCCTGAGCTCAGCACGGGGCCTGCACACACGCGCTCCCTTTCAGAGGAGACAGCGGCCTGCCCAGGAAGGGCAGAGCACCTTTGGACCCAGAAGTTCTGCTCCCAGGTATAGACGCCAGTGAAGCGTGGGACTCGGCCCTGAGCTGGAATGGGCCCGCGTGTCTCTATGGGACAGTGCGTGCATGTGGCCCACCCACACAAGGGACGCTAAACAGTCGCGGGAACACACGCACCCTGGGCACCCCGAGCAGCCGGGTGAGTCGCCCAGGGAGCCAGTCCCCAAACAGGGCGCGCATCACGGTCCACGTGAATGAGGAAAAACGGGCAAAACGCCACGCCTCAGCTGAGGGTGCCGCCCGGGGAGCCAGACTGTGAGGCCGAGCAGGGACACGGCTGTCACAGAAGTCAAGCACCAGTCGCCCCAGGGAGAGGGGCTGTTGTCAGGAGGAACACGAGTGCTTCTGGGCGGCTGGAAAGATCCTGTTTCCTGACGTGGGAGGTGAATACAGACGTCTATACCAGCCGAATCTTTAAACTGTATGCACACGCGTAGGCATATGCATGCGTAGATGTTGTGTGTGTCTTCTGTGTGTATGTCACAATTTGAAAATGGAAAAATGAGCAATGGTCCACCACAGTGATGGATTATCATTTTACGAAGGGGGAGAGAGCCCCCGCTTTGCTCCTTGCACGTCTAGGCCGGTTGTCGCAGGGGAACCGCCGGCCACCCCCGGCAGCACCCAAGCCCCCGCACTCTCTCCGGCAGCAAACGAGACCCAAAGCAGGGAGTTCCCAGCGATGTGTGTCCCAGCGGCCTGAATGGAAGCCCCTTGTTCTAGAAGGACACTGGACTCCCGTCCAGCAATTCCAGGTGGGGGTCGGTGCCCAGCACACCACCCCCTGTGCTGGCAGATGACAGAAGACCGGAATGGCGGGCAGAAACTCGTGCTGTCTCCATAGCCCAGGGGCCAGGGACAAGGTGCAGACAGCTCTCTGTCACCTGGACGGCTCTCCAAGGCCACTCTCAGGGAGCCTGAAGGAAAGCAAGCCCCGGACAGGGAGGAAGGGCGAGCCGGGAACAGCGGGAGAGGGTGCTTGTCGTCGTTTTGTTTTCCATTCCATCCCAGCCGCGGGGGGAGGAAAGCAGGCGGGGCGTGTGTGCGTGTGCGTGTTCGTGTGTGTGTGCACGTGTGTGCGTGTGTGTGTGTGCACCTCGATCTCCATCTTCATCTCTCCCCGGGGAAGCCAGCTCCCGGCCTGTGAGCGGCCCTGTGGAGAGGCCCACGTGGGGAGGACCCGACGCCTCCTGCCCCCAGCCACATACGGGAGCTGAGAGGGAGACTCCCCGCCTGGGATAACGCGGCCCCTGCCGACATCCTGACCGACCCCTCGACAGCCGTGAGTCAGAGCCGCCCAGCCCTGCTGCCCCTGGGCTCCTGGCCCACACAGCCCAGATGATAAACATGGGCTGCTGTCGTTCATCCCCCAGCAGGAGACAGACCCCTCCTCGGAGCCTGTCTACCGTCCCCTGCATGGCAGCCCTCATTCAGGGCCCCTGGAGCCGTCTTGCTTATGGCTGCTTACCGTCTCTGCCTTCCTCGTTAGAGGGAACCCCCCGCAAGGACAGGGGATCTGTAGGTTCACAGTAGGGTCCCCAGTGCCACGACAGCACAGAGGTTGCTTGACAAATGGCCAAGGTGCAGCAATGCAGCAAACCAGGAGCCCCATTGCTCTGACGTCCCGTGTCTGAGAGGCGGGAACACGCCAGGGAACAAGCACGGGCCCTGAGTCAGGCCTCCCCGGTCCCAGCCCCAGCCCCGGCCCCAAGGGACCTCAGAGTCACCCAACCTGGAGGAGCCTCGGTTTCCACATCTGTGCACTGGGGATGATAGTAACAGTTAGCCCACAGGATGCTGTAAGGAAACAAGACACACCCCTGGCACAGAGCAGCTGATCAATCAAGCTGCCTCTCTCACCCTGTCTGAAGGTATCACATGAGAATGTGAGCTCCCTGCGGCTAGGCGGCAAGCCACTGCTCAGGGGCAGACCTGCAGTGAAGGAGGGCAGCTGACATCTGTAGTAGAGGATGCATCCCCATGCGCCAGAGCCAGCATCCTCGTGCGCCCAGCAGAGCAGGCTCCAGGGGACAGTTGGCTCTGTGAACCCAGGACAAAGCTGGCCCCAACCTCACACACTAACAGCGACCCACGGCAGAGTCCCGTTTATGCCAAGGGTGGCACATTCAGAGGATGCCCTTGAATCCCATGGAGATTCATCACCAGTCGCAGGGCCGATGGAGCACTGAATGACATGGGGAGAAGAGGCAGAGACGGCCGGGTGGAACCCTGGGGTGGATGACACCTGTGTGCACACGTGGTCCTGGCCTCAGCTTGGGGGGCGCATCGGGCAGCTGAGAGCGTCCTGGAGCCCTCTGGGTTCCTGCCCACAAGGATGAGAACCAGGAACGGGACAACCTTCCAAACTGGAGTGAGCAGGTGTGAGGTCACAGAAGCAGCCTCACACCTGTTGACTCACGGCCCAGGGACTGTCCCAGCAGGACACCCAGAGCCGGGACGAGGCTTTCCACGTGCGCATGCTTAGGCCACGGAGGCCTCAGCTTGTGCGGCGCCAGAAGCAGACCTGGAGAGGAGGACTCTGGAGCAGGAGTTTATCTGGGTGGTGGAGGCAGGGGGGTTGGGAAGTGAGAGAGGGAAGAGGCGGGGGCTAATAATGGCTCCTATGGGCTGCCCAGCACTGTGGGGCCCCACTCTGGACACCCACCACCGTGGGCAACAGGAGCTCGGCCCACCAGGGAGCCCTGGCAGCCGGGGCAGAGCAGGCCGCTCAGGGCTCTCCCACTCAAGGGGTGAGGCAGCTGGGGTACCGGCTGAAGGTGCTCCTGGGGGACAGCAGATTTCCACATTTGAGCCTGTCACCCAGGGGGCCAAGGAGTCTCCAGCGGTAAGGAAAGTCCCAGCCAGACAGAGCTGGCAGCTGGAAGCCAGGACAGTATGCACTGTGGAAGCTAGGGTGAGGCGCTCTGAGAGCCAGTGCTCCCGGGACCAAGAGAGAGCCACTCGCTCTCCTCCTTGTAACACAGTGGATAGCTGAGCCTTCCCGTGGCCTCGAGAAGGTCAAGGGTGCAAGTGATCATTTCTGTCACTCTTATTTCACACCTCTGGTGGACCCTGCAGGCTGACTCATTCCACCAGTGTGCCAGCCCCTCCTTCTGTGCTTGGCCGCATGGGAGTCTCTGGAAAAACTGCCATCGACATCTCCGTGACTCCCTTGCAGCCAGGGATCTGCCAGTGGCCTCAGCTCCTCTGGACAGATGCCTGCCCGAGATTTAAAAGGTGGAAGTGAGCCACCCAAGGTGGTGGAGGATGGGGCTCCTGGTGGGCAGGGAACAGGGGGTCTGGTTGTCCCACAGCAGCACGCTCCAGGGTCTGGGCCTGAGTATCACAGGCGGTGGGGTTTCCATGGCAACATGGCGGGGAGAGTGATTGTCCAGGTCATTGTTAGTGTTGTCCCTGGCCATGGGGCATCCAAGCTTGGTCCCCTGCTGGTCCTGGCTTCTCAGTCCTAGCACCCATGGACAGATTCTCCTCAGCTCAAACCAGAAAGAGTGTTCTGTCGTCTGCAACTAATCAGTGAGACTGGCCCACGTTCAGATTTTGAAATCACCTCTATTGTTTGTCTTGTGTGAAAAAAATACAGGAACGCTTAAGAAAAACAAGTGAAAATCGTACGTAATCCCACCGCCCGGAGGTCATCACTGTGATAATTGTGCATGTTTCCTCCCGGACTTTGGGTTCTGTCCATTTTTTTATACAGTCAAAATGACGGTTTCTAGCACTCTGTGTGAGCTTTGCTCACTTGACACGGATTGTCAAAGTGGCCCAATCGCCTCGTCCACGAGGCCTGCAGCAGCTTCTAGACCAAGGCAGTTTCCTCTCCACCCACTCTTACTGTTTTTTAAACCACATTCTTGAGGTGTAATTGACAAACAGAAGCTGTATATATTTAACACATACAATGTGATGACTTTGGAGACGAGCATACATCGGTGAAACCAGCACCACCATCTGTGCCATAGACACATCCATCACCTCCAAAAGTTCCCTCCACCTTGTTAGTCATTGTTTTGTGAGTGTGTGTGTGATAAGAATACCTAACATGAGACGGGCCCTCTGAGCAGAGTCGTAAGTACACAGCCCAGCACTATGACCCAGAGGCACAGTGCTGCACGGTAGGGCTCTGGAACGCACTCACCTTGAGACGCGGAGGCTCCGTGCCCTTCGACTGAGACCTCTCCGCTTGCCCTTTCCTCAGCCTCTGGCACCCACCGTCTGCTCTCTTCTTTGTGCGTTTGACTATTTGATTCTTCGTGGAAGTGGTTTTCTGGTATCTGCCCTTCCACGTCTGACTTGTTTCATCGAGCATAACGTCCCCCAGATTCACCCAAGTTGTGACGAATGTCAGGCTTCCCCTCTTTTTCAAGGCCGAATAACATTCCATTGTGTGTGTAAGCCCCATTCTCTTCATCCACTCATCACTTGATACACATTCAGCTTGCTTCCATGCCTTGGCTCTCGTGATAACGCTGCCGTGAACATGGGAGTGTAGACGTCTCTTTGAGATCCTGATTTCAATTCCATTGGGTGCGTACCCACAGTGGGATTGCTGGATCCTTTGGTAGCTCTACTTTTAACTTTTTGTGTGGCCTTGGTGTCACGGCAAGGCTGGCCTCACAAAGGAGCTCACGGTCTTCCTTCTTCAACGTTTTTGAAGAGTTTAAGAAGGATTGGTGTCAGTTCCTCTATAAATGTTTGGTAGAATTCCCTTGTGAAGACACCTGGTCGTGGGCACACATTGCATGTTATTGATGTCACAATTCACATCTTTTCTATGGTGTTTCCATTACCAGATCTTTGTAGTTATAGTTATTCTTAATATTTTTGTCTTTTAACTTTTAGACCAGGGTTAAAAGCATTTCATGCGCCACCATTACAGTATTACTTGGTTTCGTACTTGTCTATATATTACCTTTACCAATAAGATTTATACTTTCATAAGCTTTTGTGTTGTGTGTAGTCTTCTTTCCTTTCAACTGGAAGTACTTCTCTTAGGCAGGTCTAGGGGTAACAAAGCCCCTCAGTTTTTGCTTTTCTGGGAAAGCCTTTCTCTCTCCTTCGTTTGTAAAGGACAGTGTTGCCAAGGACCGCATCCTCGGTTGGTGGGTATTTTTTCCTTTAGCACCTTAAACATATCATCTTACTCTCTCCTGACTTTCCAGGTTTCTCTCGAAAACTATGCTGATCATCTCCTGGGGTCCCTTGGATGTGATGAGTCACTCTTCTCTTGCTGTTTTCAAAAGGCTTTGTTTGTCTTTGACTTTGGACAATTTAAGGAACGTGTCTCGGTGTGGACCCTGTTTGTGTTTAACTTATTTGGGGTCTTTTGGGCTTCATGAACCTGAATGTCCATTTCTCTCCCCAGATTTGTAAAGTTTTCAGCTATTATGTCTTGAAGTACACTTTCTGCTCCTTTCACTTTCTCTTCTCCTTCTGAAACACCCATTCTCTTATATTGGTTTCCTTTAGGATGTCCCGCAAGTCTTACGGTCTTTCTTCATTCTTTCCCTTCCTTTTTCTTTTTGCTCCTCTGACTAGATAACTTCAAATAACCTGTCCTTGAGTTCCTTGATTCTTTCTTCTGCTTGTTCAAGTCTGATGCTGAAGCCCTCCACTGAATTTTTTAGTGCAGTCGTTGTACTCTTTAGCTCAGAAGGTGTGTGTTTAGTTGTCTGTCTGTATTCTCTCATGCCTCACTGAGCTTCTTTAAGATGTCTGCGTAGAATTTGCTGTCGGGCAATCTGCAGAGCTCCATTTCCTCAGGGTCAGCTACTAGAGCTTTACCGTGTTTGTTTCATGGTGGCATGTACCCCATCTCCAGCCCTCAGAACAAACCCAAAGTCCACCCACAGCCTACGAGACCCGAGGGGTCTGGCCCTGCTCGCTTCTCCAGCTTCCTCAGCTTCCAGCTTCTCCCGGCTTCTCCTGCTCCAGTCTCACATCCTCCATCGCATCCCTCACACCGCCAAGCTCCCCAGCTCCAGCATCTTGTCAGTCCTGTTCCTCCTGCCCGGAAGGTCTTCTCCGGGCTGCTCGTTTCACTGGCTCCCTCATCCGTTGGATCTCACTTTGAATGCCAGCTCCTAGGACAGGCTCTCCCCGTGTCCCCCACCTCAATAGCCCTCCCCAACTCCCCTTGATCCTCTACCACATTATCCCACTCTTCCCTCTGCGTCCTTGTCACCATCTGAGACCATCTCATCTGTCCACTCGCTCATTGTCTGTCTTCCCCAGGAGAATGTCAGCTCCCAGGGGCAGGCAGGGTGTCTGTCTTGTTTATGACTATACTCCCCGCCATTCCCTGCAAGTTCTTTTAAAAAGGCATTTTAAATCGTCACGTAACAGTCGATGTATACCGTGCCGTACTTGACTTCACCCTTTACTGTCTGTGAACATGCCGCAGTTTCTGAGTAGAAGTAACACTGCAGTGAACGTCTCTGTGCGCAGCATCCTTTGTCCCTGCCTCTGATGATCTCGTTAAGCAACAGTCTCAGGAGTGGAAATACTGGATCGAAGAACATGAATATTGTTAAGCCTCCTTCATACACACTGCCATCCTGCATTCCAGAAAGTCTGAACCCAAGATCTAACGGAAGTCCCATCGTTCCTGACTGTGAGGGCTCAGAGATGGGTCCTTTAGACTAGTGGTGCACGTGGGTCATGTGGGGTCTGATTCATATTCAGATTTTGATGCAGGAGGTGTGGAGCGGAGCTTGAGAAGCTCATTTCTAACCAGCTGCTGGGAGAACTCCTCCAGAGGCCTCAACATCCTGGGCTCAGTGTCCCCATCTGGGCCCCGGGACTGACCCCTGCCCGGCTCTCAGGGAGGCTCTCTCTGAACCCAAGACCATGTAGGACCATCCCAGCACTGCAGGCCAAGGCCGCCCTGGGGACCCTAAAGTCTCATCATCTTCAGGAGGCAGGAAAAACCTCGAAGGGTTTCCTGGAAAGGCCCCTTGAAGCCAACTTGCTGGCATTTTGAGATTTTTCCTCCTGAGATGAACATGGAAGGAACTGCCTAGTGCTAACAAACTTTGGGAAACTTCCCCTTTGGGAAAGCTTTCCTTCACCAGGCAGGGGCAGCAAAGCAAGAGCCAGGGCCCACCAACTTGCTAGCTCCTCGTTAAGAAACGGGTGGGGCTTTTGATTTGGGGCTTTAGGTAGGGGAGGGTGCCGTGGCCTTCCTGATCAGTGTTTTCCCATGGGCCTGCGTCTGGGGCTGCTTCCAGCCGAGGAGACAGAGGGTTTCTCAGATGAGCGTCCTCGGCTGTTTGTCTCCACGGGGGAAGGTGCACTCTGACGTCAGGGAGCCGAGGAGCTGGGCCTGGGCAGCCTCGGTTTCTGGATATGGTCTGGACGCTAGTTCCTCTGTAAAAGGACTTCAAGGTTTTGGGATCAGCATGACTTTAGTGGGAGCCCAGCGGGAGCCCATCTGGACTTGAACAATTTGCTAATTCCATTTGGCTCTATAGCTGAAGCGGTCAGAGGTCACAGAAACAAGCCTTTACCTATGAGTGTCACTAAGGACCCAGGGCCCTGGGGATGTGGGCCTTGAGTTTTAGCCCATCTCTGCTGGGTTCTCTAAAGGGGAACCGACGGCGGGGGTGATGTGAACTCAGAGCCGGTCCCACCTTGGCCCGGCCAGGCACCCCATCTCCCACCTGGGAAACGGGGAGCAGTTAGGGCTGGAATCCTGGGGAAGAGAAGTTCTTTTTCTGTTGGGCTGCTGATGGGTGCTGAGGCCAGCCCGGGAGTGGCGGTGGAGAGCTCCCCCTGAGCAGGACAGCAGCACACAGGGCAGGCAGCCAAGCCAAGAGGCTGGGAGGGCCGATCCCTGCTGATGGCGTCGAGCACCCAGGTACAGCCTCACCTGAAACTCTCTGCCTTTAGACGGCCTAGTTACAGAAATCGTTCTCTCCTGCTTTGTTCGTTTGCTAGTTCAAGCCCCTTGGGTTTCTGTCACAGGCTATCAAAAGAATCCTGGGGCCGGGTCGGCGGCATACTGGTTAAGCTCCTGCACTCCTCTTCAGCGGCCCCAGGTTTGCAGGTTTGGACCCCAGGTGCAGACACTCACATCGCTCATCAGCCCATGCTGTGGCAGGTGTCCTGCCCAGAAAATAGCGGAAAATTGGCACGGATGTTAGCTCAGGGCCAATCTTCCTCACAACACAAAAGGAAAAGAATAAAGCTTCTGAATGAAGGGGCACCCTGACCTCCTGCCCGTCTCCCACTGAGTGGGTGCTGAGCGGGGGGCCTGGCTCTGAACACAGTGAGGGGAATGAAAGGGCCAACGCGAGGGAGAGCGGGGCAGGAGGCCGTCACTGTGGACTCAGGAGGCTGGGAAGGCTCCTCTGAGGAGGTGACGTCGGAGCTGAGCCTTGTCTGGGCCATGTTTGTAGCTTCTGGAAACCTGAGGCTTTAACCTCTGGCCCGCGTGCGCATAGGGGACACGCCTTGTCCCAAGTCCCTTCGGCTCAGCCTCCTGCCTCCCTTGTCGCACCCCCACCCCAGGAAGAGCCCTCCTTCGTGGGCCCACATTCCAAATACAAACCGACCCATCCAGGGGCCATCCACACCCCAAGCACCTCCTCTCTTGGACTCTCACACTCAGGGCCATGGGCCCCCTGCCCTTGTCCCCCAGGGCAGGCACCGGACAGGCGGGACAGCCCCCTGCCCCGGAGCCTGTGAGTTATTCAGACCAGCCCGTCTGAGCCTGCTCACCCTGCCTCGCTGTTCCTCCCCGCAGAACCCACAGGACAGACTCCTGCCCGCGGTGCCCTGCTGTCTCGCCTCCTGACCCCCGGGGCTTCCCGGGTGGCCCTGCATGGCCCTGCGAGCTCCGCCTCGGAGAACTGCAAGTAATCAACTATCTTCTCAATGGCATCGTCTCCGGGTCCGCTGGCCTTACTGAACCGCACATGTTCCCTTGTCACTTTCTCTGTGAAACCTGCCCTCCCAGACCCTTTGCAGACGCTTAGCCTGAACAGAGGAAGAGCAAAGGAAGTGTGCGCCCTGTCACAGCATCTTCGACAAGGTGAACCTGGAATACACACTGGAGTTCCTTTCCCCATCAAACGGGAGGCTCCAGAAGAGTGGAGGGCACATCAGGCATTCCACGGACAAGACCAGAGCCCCGGGACGTCCCGAATGTCTGTCTCCCCAGGTGGCGGGCTCAGGGCCAGGGCTTGACCGAGTCCCAGGCTCTGCCCGCCCACTGAGCCTGGAGTTTGGTGGCTTTTTCGGATTCAGCTTTTAATCTTGTCACTTTAGCAGACAGCCCTCAGTTCCTAACTCAACTTTCCAGCAATAATCCAGTGAGAGAGCTGCTCCCTGAGTCAGGTGACGAGAATCTGCGGACATCAGCAGGGAGAGACAGTTTCAGCCCGGCCTGTTTCACAACAAGGGGTGTCTTTGGGAGAGAATGGGGGTGCGCAGTGTGGGAGGACAGAACAAGGGGACGCCCTGGGGGACACCAGCGCCAGATTTGTTTCCTGGGGGCATCGACCTTCACGCATTCGATTTCCAGGGCAGCACCCCAAGAGTGGAGTGGGTTGGAGCCTCGCTTCGCTGTCACCCCACAGAAAGGTGGGCTGAGCACTGCAGGCAGCTGTGGCCCGGGGAGCGGCCTGACCCAAGGGAGCCCCCAGAAAGTTGCCTCCAAGATGGCCATCCTGGTCAGGACAGGGTCCAGCTGCTGGAACAAAGGCCCACGGCAGAGTGACGCTCAGAGCTGGCCCCTCTCCCGCACTCAGTCTGGAGGCACACGGTTGGCGCTGGTCTGGCAGGGCTGCCCGGGAGGCTCTTGTCCCCGTTGCCCTGTCATCCCAGAGGAGCCGCCCTCGTCCGTGTGGTCAGGACAGAGCTCCAGCCTCAGAGCTCGTGCTCCCGGCAACAGGACAGAGGGAGATGCAGATAGAAGAGCCTGCTTCTCTCTCCTGGGAAATATCTGGAAGCCGCACAAGTCACTTCCCTTCCCGTCCTGAGGGAGCGCTGGGTTCCATGCCCAGCCCGCTGCAGAGGCGGCTGGGAACTCTATGTCCTGGGTGGCCACATGCCCAGCCAGGAGTCAGGGGTTCGGTTGCTCTGGGAGGTGGACGATGCCATTGGGAGCCACCCGGACCTGTCTGCCACACCCCTGGTAATGTTTTCTCCCACCACCCCACCACTCCCCACCCTGAGTTGCTGTTTTGTGAAAAATGACCCATCAGACCAGTTGCATTAAGTAATTCATAATTCAGGAGTCAGCTGAAGATGCCGGGCCAGCGGGGGCGTTCATTAGCTGCGCTGGCAAATCCCTGGTGGGGCCCCACACCGACTCACGGTCTCTCCCCACAGAGCCCACTGTGCACCTGAAGCCAGAAGCATCTTCTCCAGCGGAGGCCGAGCACGTCGCTCCCTGCTCCTGCTCCCCTGCTCCTTAGAAACTGACCCAGGGCCCTTGCTGTGGAACTGAGCTTAGCCTAACGAGGCAGCTCAGAGGCAGGCGCCGGCCAGCCAGCCAGCGCCCAAGCTCACAGAAGAGACGGAGAAAGCCTCATCAGCAGAGCGTTCCGTCATCGCAGCTGACTGCTCTCCAGGCCTGATATCGAAGTTCGGAGACGCAGAGCACAATGCACGCAGCGGAAGTGGTCCCAGAAACAAGGGGTGCTGGTCCACGTCCCCCCAAGCCTCGCGCCTGCCTCTGTCTTGTACGTGCCCACCACCGCAGCCTCCTTCTGTCTGGGACGCCTCCTCCGATTGCTGCGGTCAGAGCCTGCAGCCCTCCCCACTAGGTGCCACCTCCCTTTAGACTGCCAGCAGGGGGTGAGCGTGTGCTGAGCTGGGCACGTCCTGCATCTGTCCCCAGCACAGGGGACTGTCCTCCTGTTGGGTCCCCGCCTTCTCTTCCCAGCTGGGCTGTGCTCTTCCAGCGGGATCCACGCCTGATTCCCCTCGGGGAGCCCGTGAGTCTGGCCAAGCGCCCAGCATGTGGGGTTCACCGAGGGGGAGCCTCACGGGCAGAGGATTTGTGGAAAACCGAACCAGTCAGTGTGAGTAAAGCCCAGGGAGGAGGTGGGAGTGCAAAGGGCTGCAGGGGACAGGTCACAGAGGGTCCCGAAAGCCCACCGAGGCAGTGGGACTGGCCCTGAAGGGAAGGGGTCCCTGGACAGATGCCAGGAGAGCAATGCCGGAGGACCACACGCTGGGCTGTTTGGCGTAAAGAAAACCACAGCGGGGGACCCGAACGGGGAGCAACAAGCCTTCCAGCATGTCCGCAGCCCTCCTCTTCCTGGCCCTGGCCCTGCACTCCGTGGGCGCAGGGAAATCTCTGCCCACTCTCGTGCTGGGACCGTCCCGAGCCGTCTCGTGAGCACGTGGAAAGACTGCACACAGTGCCACCGGCCTCGCGAGCAGCAGCCAGCGGCCTCCTGGCCATCCTCAGGCTTCTGAGGAGCCCCTGCGGAAGCTCCCTGATGGTTGACCCTCCCTCTGGAGCCCCAGGATGTCTGGCTTCCTGTCACCTCCCCTGGAACCTGCAGCTGTCCGAACAGCCCACACCTCGTCAGTGCTCTTAGGGGCCTGCTCCGCATCACCGTCATCAAAAGGAGAAATCGTCCCATTGCCCAGGGCCCCTGCACGTGGAAGTGACCTGAGTCCGCTCGGGGGCCCACACCCTGCCACCCCGACCCCCCAAGGGTGGCTCACGGACTCGGTTACCCTATCTGGACCTCTCGCTTGTAGTCATAAAAGCCACAGGCTCGACGTTTCCCGTGCTGCTTCTGGAAACGTCAGCTAGTGTTAGCCACGGTCGCTGCCTTTCTGCCCTCCACTGTGGCTCCCAGCCTTGTCCCTTCAGACCCGCATTAGTTGCTAGGAGCGTTACCCCAAGAATTCTGAGTCACTTCTCCACCTAGTTGTTCCGATCACCTCCTCGGGCTACATCCCTACACGCGTCTCAAGCTGGAGCCCGCCCAGCCCCCGCTCTGCGTAAGGAGGGTGCAAAAACGGAGCATCTGCGACACAGCTTTCTGCAGCAGCAAGCTTATTACAAGACTTGGAAAACCGAGGACTTTCCGAGACCCGACCGTCAGCCCCTCAACGTGGAAGAAGAGACGGAGAGGACGGGGAGGGAAGCTGTGCTCCGGGAAAAGCAGTCCAGGCTCTGAGGTTCCACCCCGGTGGGGCCAAGGGGCAGAGCTGCAGCGAGGGTGGCCTCTCCTCGTGTCCCCCAGGTGCCTCCAGGCCGTCCTCTAGGTTCCCCGAGTGTTTGGCCGCGATGCTTTGGAGGCTCCCAGAGGGGCCAAGTCCCTTCCGAGTTGAATCTCTGCAGAGAGCGCCGCCGCGGTTGGCACAGCTCCCCGGTTGCTGGAGCGAGTCCTCTGACCCGCATCTTTGCACACACGCGTGTCCTTCTTGCACGGGCCCCACTCACAGCAGAAGGCGTCTCCCTCTGGCCGAAGCCCCACGCCCGGGGCCGGCTCCGGATTCTGCGACTTGCTCCCTGTGAGCGGACAATGCCGGGGGCAGCTCGACCTTTGCGCTGGGACCGGACCTGCTGGGACCTCACTGGGGCCACACACTGTTCCTCTTGCGAGACCTGATCCTGATTGTCAGGCAGCGGCACAGACCTCGGAGTGCCTTGAGCAGCCTCCCAGCAGCGCCCCCTCGGCCCTGGCTGCGGCCAGAGGGCGAGGCCAGGGTCACCCCGTGGGGCTGCCCCGCCTGCCGGGAGTCTCCTCGGCAGCTTCCCTCCTGAGCCCCACGTGTGGTTCAGGCACTGTGGGAGGAGGGGACGGCCCCGGGGTCCCATGGGGGGGCCGGGCTGGGGGCAGCGAGGCCCGTGTCCAGGCTGGGCAGAGCACCGCCAGGCTCTGCGACCTTCGGCCCTGACTGTGGCTTCTCGTTGGGCCGCTGACGGCCAGCCTGCTGGTCCCAGGTAGGCAGAACGGGCTCACTGCCAGCGCGCCGGCCGCGGGGCTCCGAGGCCCTCCGCCACGCCTTGCAGTGTGGCGAAGCACAGCAGCTGCTGGCCTTGTTGGAGGGGAGGGCGCTCGGGGGGCTGGCGTGGCCACCCCCCCATGGCTGCTGGGCCTTCGGCATCTCGTAGGTCCCCCAGGCGGCCCTCGTGTCAGCAGGCGGCTCCCTGTAAGGCCTCAGCCTCGGCGGGCCACAGTTGATCCGCGGGTCCCCCATCACCTCCTCCAAGGTCTTTCTCTTCTCTGGGTCGAGGGTCAGCAGGCCTCTGAGCAGCCGGGCGCACTGGCGCGACACCAGCCTGGGCGGCGAGTAAGCCCCCAGGAGCATGCTGCGCTGCATGGCGTGGAATTCTTCACCTGAGAACGGCAGGGACCCGGCAAGCATGGCGTGGAGCAGCACGCCGAGGCTCCAGACGTCGGCCGGGGGGCCGTCGTAGGGCTGCCGCCGCATGACCTCCGGCTCCATGTAGCCGGGGGTGCCACAGAACGTGCTCAGCGGCCCGCCAGGGTCCAGGCTGCAGAAGCCGAAGTCGGCCAGCTTCGCGCTCCCCGCCGGGTCCAGGAGCACGTTCTCTGGCTTCAGGTCCCGGTGTATGACGCCCCGGCGGTGGCGGTACTGGAGAGCAGAGACGAGCTGCCGGAACCAGCCTCGCGCCTCCTCCTCCGTCAGGGCGCCGTGCTCCATCAGGTGGTCCAGCAGGTTGCCTCCGCGCACATATTCACTGATGATGAATAGTGTCTCCTCACTTTCGATGACCTGCACCATCAAGATATGGGGGTGATGCAATCTCGCCAGACCCTCGGTTTCGCAGAGAAGTCTCTTGGCGGTGGCGGCGCTCTGCTCCTTCTTCGGTATGATGTTGACGTGCCTCGTCACTTAAGTCCCATCGTTCCTGACTGTCAGGGCTCAGAGATGGGTCCTTCAGACTAGTGGTGCACGTGGGTCGTGTGGGATCTGATTCATATTCAGATTTTGATGCAGGTGGTGTGGAGAGGAGCTCGAGAAGCTCATTTCTAACCAGCTGCTGGGAGAACTCCTCCAGAGGCCTCCCTCCTGACGCATCCTTGCCTGCTCCTTGCCATCCCTGTCCGGGCTCCCTACTGACACGGCCCCTGGGCACCTGTGTCTCCACCCGGCCCTCTGCCTCCCAGGCCAGCAGGAAACCCTGGGCTTGTCTCCACTCTGCCTGCCTCGGGCCCTGTCTCCACGTGGCTCTCAGTTCCAGGCTCCCTACCCCTGATGTCATATGCGGTTCTCGGGGGTTTTGAGCTGGTTTCCCACCACTTGTGGGGTGAGCTTATCCCCAGTGGAGATGCCAAGGTGCTCCACTGCCCTGCGTGGGGAAGTCCACGTCTGTGGCTATTTGTCCTGCCTGCTCCCACCCTCTACCTCCCCATCTTATGCCAACAGTGCCTCTTTTTCCTCAGAAGACCCCCTCCAGCCTTTCCTAGTCCATGTGGTTTGGGGGAAGTTAACCGTCTATACACAGGCATCAAAGAGAAACATAGGACCTAGATCCGGCCAGTCAGTGCGTTTCATACCCTTTGATCCAGTCACCAGGCTGAGGATGGACATGCGACCTGGGCCCAGCCATCCCGTGCTGGGACTTGCAATGGACTCCTATGAATGAGAAGCCCTCTCCCTCTGAGGCGCTGCCAGGGCACCTCACGCAGGCACCTGACAGAAGGGTGAGGCCAACACGGAAAGCAGAGCTAAGGGAGCTCCTGATGACACAATCTGAGCCCCGGGTCAGGCCAGGCCTGGCGCTGCCCTGACTTGCATGGGGATGGGGCGCCGTGGGGCGGGGACTAAAGCCGTCGAAGCTCAGTGCTAGCTCAGGCGCTGATGCTCGTGTGTGATGGTGTGTCAGCACAGACTGAGGAGGGGAGAGGACTCCAGGGAGAGAAGCCCCAAGGGTGTGCACGCACATACGCGTGTGGGCACACGCACGGCTCAGGCCAGACCAGCGCAGGTCATGAGGGGCTTGCAGCCAACAGGGGGAGCGCCGGTCCAGTGGAAGAGGGGGGTTACCACGTTGCCGGGATCCCTGCGTGACGCACAATCAGCTTTGAAACGACAGTGAAAATGAGGCACGTTAGGCAGCCGTTAAGAAGCGTGACGGGCGCCTGAGTCAGAGCAGCATTTCATATGGGGCAGCGGCCCCGTGGATCTCTAAACAGCCTCGAGCCTTCATCTCTCCCGAGGAAGAAATGCTCAGCCTTGTTATCTTTATGCATGTTCAGGGCCTTCCAAGGCACCGTCTCCTGGGCTCCATGGGAGGAGAGGGGTCGGGTCAAGGTCACACAGCCTGTCGGTCAAGGGCAGACACATGGATGAGGTTTGCTTAGGAAAACCCAGGCCCCACCAGAGGCAGGTTCGGAAGCTGAAACCACAGGGCTCCTCAGTGCACGGCCCCGTCTGGGGCCCTCACCTAGTTCCGGGTTCCTTTACTGAGAAAGCTCCGCCCGAAGGCCTGGGTAAGTCCTAAGCTTTAGGCCCCACAAGGCGTGGATCAGCCCCTACTCCCAACGACACCCGAGGCAGAGGCCAAGGCCGCTTCCCGCTTGCTTCTCCCTCGCCTTCCCGAGCCTAACCCCAAGGGCGCGGCCACGGACTGCACACAGGGGCTCCCGGGCCTCTGCTCCTCCTCACTGGCAGATTCTTCCTATGACTGATGATTCAGAGCCTTGTTATGCCAACGACATCGACAGAGACCCATTCTGTTCGACGCTCACAGGCTGTTTTTCAAGGGTTCTTCATCTTCCAAACGAAACCAAATCCTCCTGCTTCTGCCCGGGCCAGTGAGGGGCCCAGCCCGCAGAGAGGGAGCGGCTCCGGGAGACCCTCAGCCTGCCGCCTTGTGGCCCAGGAGCCCACCCCCACCTGCGCGCCTCCCGAGGAGCCCTGTCCTGCCCTCGAACCTGTCAGGGCTGAGGCGGGCTGGAAGTCACAGCTGCAGGCTCTGTTGCTTGGCCCTCACTCAGTTTCCACCCAGACGTCCTCTCCCTACCCCTCGGGCCTTCCTACACTTTCATGGGCCTCCCAGTCAGCAGCCTAAAGGGATGCACCTGCCCTTCCCGCCCCAGGGCAGAGGAGCCCAGCGCTGGCAGCTCTGAATAAGAGCATGGGGGCTGCGTGTGCGCGGTGGGGGTGTGGGGACTGGCCCCTGCCCAGAGCCCCCTGGGGGCTTTGCACCTTCCTCCCTGGGCCTCCAGGCAGCCCTGTCGCTCAGGCTGAGAGGACCCCGTTTCTCTCGGAGGACGGGACAGACGTGAAGGGTTTTGCAGAGCTGCTTCAAAGTGATGGTGATGGTGATAATGCTATAATGATAATTACCATTATTATAGCATGATCACGACTGGCATTGACTCAGAAAGGTCTGCGCAAATAATCCATAACCAGCCTATCAGTGAAAACTGGGGTGAGTTTATCAGGAGCCAGAGTGAGGGTGAGGCGTTCGGAGAAGCATGGCTGTCAGAACGGTCTCGTCTCCTTTCGGAACAAGCAGCACACGTCAAACACACCAGGATACGTTGCCATCACAACGTCACAGAGGCCTTCAGAGGCGCAGCAGCAGGTCACCAGGACCCTGCTGAGAGGACCAGTCGTCCCCCAGAGGGCGCGGGAGGGGCCGGCTGCATCCTCGTGTGAAGAGAGCGCAGTCCGGACTCACTGGTCAAGCAGACGCACGTCGCGGGTTGACAGGCAGTGAGTCAGGCTTTCAGTTCAAGCCGAGTCAGTTATGAAGCCGAATAGTCGCCCCTTAGCCCTCGCTGTGTGACGCTCTCTCGTGCGCACTTAGCACAGACCCGGCCCCGTCTACTGGCTTTCCAAGCGTTCACGCTTTCGATCCTCACTCCGTCCAAGGAGGACGGTGGTACTTCTATAAAATTTGTCTTTTCCACTTTCTGGGGCTTCTTTGCTTTTATTGCAACGGAATCCACGCTCGTTGGAGCAAATCAAATGGGATAGCGAGGTGCGAAGAGCAAGGTCACCGTCTCCCCCCACAGGCCGCTCTCTCCTTCTCCATCCCTGTCCATTTCCACTCTCCCGGAGCCACCAAGGCACGGGGTTTCACGTATCCAGTCTGTCCTCATGCCAACACATCACGCACGTACAAGAAGGCTCTCTTAGAATTATGCTTCCCATTTTGTGCATCAGGAAAATGCAGCCCAGAGAAGTTAAGTGACTTGGCCAAGGTCACACAGCAGGCAAGTGGAGGAGCTAGCACCTCCTTGACTCCCAAGTTTAACAGCAAAGCCCTTGACCTTGCCCACTAGCCTACACTGCCTCCACAGTGTGGGGGGAAGAATACCACAGTGGTGATGTGCCCATCTCATCACAGGGCATGAGCATGACTTATCACAGGAGACGTTAACTTGACCGATTGGAGGATTAGTTTGCTGGGGTTGCCGTAACAAACACCACAGACTGGGTGCTTAAACGGCAGGAATTCCTTGCTCACTGTTCTGGTGTCTGGGAGTTCTAGATCAGCGTGGCAGCAGGGTTGATTCCTCCCAACGACTCTCACCCTGCTTGCGGATGGCCGCCTTCTCCGTCCGTCTGCACAGGGTCTTTCCTCTGCGCGTGTGTGCATCCCAATCTTTCCTGACGAGGACATCAGTCAGGTTGGGTTAGGGCTGACCCTAGGGACCTCCTGTAAACTCATGGCCCTCTTTAAAAGCCGTGTGTCCAAATACAGTCCATCCTGAGCCACGGGGGGGGGGGGGGGTGGGACTTCAACACGTGGATTTGGGGGCACACCATTCAGCCCACGACACCCGGTTAGGGTGGCATCTTGTGGGTTTCTCTCATATAAAGTTACTATTTTTCTTTTTCCATACTTTATTTTTTGGAAGCGAGTTGCTAAGTCCAGCCCACAAGGGGAGATGTGCGGACTTCTTTGACTAAACACATCAAACAGGCAGGCAGAGGCTCTCCTGCCAGGTTCTCTCCCTTTGTCCTGTGCCTGTGTGAGCGCTGAGCTGGGGGCCGCGTGAGTCCTCCCTCGACCTGAAACCCAGAACGGGGTCCTGCAGAGCGGGGCTCAGGGAACACCCGCCGAGCCAGTGACCGCGTGACCGCGCGGCCAGGTCAGTGAGGGTTGCACACGGGACGGCCTCGAGACCCTGGACCTCCCTCGGCTCCGACCCTCTATTGGAAGACAGTTTATATTCTTGGGTCTGGGTTTAGCAGGAGATGCAAAGCTAGAAAGATAATTAAGAGCAGATTTAGGAGAAGTTACTAGGGATTGTAATCTCTAGTTTTAGGGGCTATGCAGAAAAAAATAAGTCGTTTTATTCAAAACCAGTTTAAAGCAGCAGCGAGTTTTCATGGCCTGTTGACTCTTCCCCAGGGCTCTGGATGGTAAATACACCCCAGCGCTGAGAGCAAACCCTGCGCCACCCGGCCCCGCCCGCCCACACAGTTGGCTGGTGGCTGGGCTGCAGCTCCCTCAGGCTGCAGGTGTGGGTGACAGCTTCTGTGAACCTGGCTGGCTTCAGAGACTACACCAGGTGGGATTGACCCCAGTGCTCTCTGCCCAAAAGGGCGGCAGTTTCACCAGACAAACAAGCCAACATTCCTGAAACAATTATGGTTAAGATGGTATAATTACTGCAAGCCCATTCATTACTCAAGTTTATCGGTTTGAATCCTGACTCTGACTTTCCAGCTGTGTGACTTTGAACAAGTTACTTAACCTCTCTGTGCTTCAATGTCCTCATCTATAAATTGGGGATAATGGTAGTATTTATCTCATAGAGTTGTTGTAAGGATCAGATGTGTCTATATATACATAATGATTCCTGGGACATAATATACATGTTGGTCATCATTATTATTATCAGGCACTGTAAAGATACGAAATAATCTAACATATGATTCTTGCCTTGAAAAGCTTAGAATCCATCAGGAAGTCCTACTCTGAAAAAAACACTTGCTAAAAGATAATTATGAGATCTGAGTAACAAGTGCCATGAGAATTAAAAGGAGAGCAAGGCTAGAGTGGACTGTGGCAGTCAGGGCCAGCTTTCTGAGAGAGGAGGATTGAGCCGATATTTGAAAGACAAAGGCAGATTTGAATGGTAGAGGGACCACGTTTTAATCATGGTAGGTTAACTATTATAACAACAGCAAATTTCAGTGGCTTGACACAAACAGGTTTATTTCTTGCTCTTGTAAATAGGCAGTGGGGGCAGTGGTGCGGTGGAGGTGGTACTCTCCTCCCAGGAGTCATCCAGAAACCCAGGCTCTTTCCGTATTGTGGCTCCACCATTCCCTAGGGCCTCAGAATCCACTGCTGGATGCTCTGCATGCCGCCAGCAGAGGGGAGAAGAGAGGCAGCGGAGGATGGCACGGGAGGTTTTAATGGTACTTACCCTCACTCCAAGGCCACTCCTAACCATGAGTGAGGCTGCAAAGAGTCTCCCAGATGTGGGACCAGGAGGGAAAGAAACTGATCTCGGTGAACACAGAGCAGTTTAGCCAGGGGTAAGAAATCCATCCTCAGGCTTCTTTTCTTAGAGGTGAAGCTCTTAGCAATGTAATTCTCACTCTGAACCTCTTCCAAGAGCTACACAAAGTATCCTTGTCATCATCACAATCAGCACCATCAGCATCATTTGCCTGTTTTATTGAGTTGCTACACAATCAAGTTTTGTTTTCCCTTCCCACTGCCTCAACCTCCCCAGGGCAATCAAATTAGTCACCAGGATGCCATCGACCCTGGTCATGGGCAGAGGCCTCATGTTTATAACCAGTGGCATAGGTTTAAATACCGGGATCCAAGACCGAGATTTATTCACTAGATTGCCCAAGCTCTCCAGGAAGGAGAAAGTGACACTTTGTGCCCCTACTTTGCCCCTCCCGCTGCTTTGGAAAAATGTCTGGGTGGGTCCTCAGATGGGTTATAGTGACACAGCACATTCAGAAATGAGTCATTCCCTACTGGGCTGAGGTGGTGGATGCCTCCCTGGCCCATCAGGACTTTGGATCCGAGCTCCACCCAGTCTAGCAATGTCTATCTCCCAGTTGCTGGTGCAGGGAGGGCAGAGCACTCGGGCTTGCCTGATGATGCATTCCTTTCCTTGGTGTGTCAGAACCAGGATCCCCTGGGAGCACCAGTCCAGCAGCCTCTTCCCTGCACCCTCCTCATCTTCTGAGCCATATCTTCCTGCCGTCCAAGAAAGCGGGTGTGGGGTCACTTCTTCCAACAGGACATCCCATTCTGGTCCTCGCTGGCCCCCTTTCTCCTAGCCTCCGTTGCACCTGGACCTGTGAGCTATACGCTGGTGCTCAGCTGGGGATGACTTGGTCCCCCCGGAAACATCTGGCAATATTTGGAGACATTTTGATTGCACCACTGGGGGAGGGCATCTAGTGGTAGAGGCCAGGGATGCTGCTCAACATCCTAGAGTGCACAGGACAGCTCCTCCCAACCCCTGACAAATAACACTCGGGTTCAACATGTCAGGAGCTCCAAGACTGAGAAACCCTGACCTACACAGAGAGAACATACCCCCGATATACACGCTTACACACTACTCCCCCTCATGCACAGGGGAGACGTTCCCAGACTCCCCGCGGATGCCTGAAACTGCAGGTAGTGCTGAACCCTCCGAATACTAGGCTGTTTCCTACACATGCAAACCTATCATAAAGTTTAATTCATAAAGTAGGCACAGCAAGAGATTAACAACAATACCTAAAGAAATGGAACAATTATAACAATGTGCTGTAATGAAAGTTATGTGAATGTGGTCTCTCCCTCTCCCAGAATATTTTATTGTACTATTCTCACCCTTCTTCCTCTGTGATGCTATGAGATGACACAGTGCCTGAGTGATGAGACGAAGGGAGCTGAAAGGCAGCGGCACTGGGACACAGCATTAGGCTACCACTGACCTTCTGTCAGAAGGAGCAGCATCTACTACCGAACCACGGTTGACCAGGGGTCACTGAAGCCGCGGAAAGCAAAACCACGGACAAGGGGTACAGTGTACCTGCTGTGCGTGACTGCGCCCCAGGGGAGTGTTTAAGCCCTGCTTCCTCCCAGATATTCTTCTGCCTCACCTCGGAGACCACAGAAATGAAAGGGGAAAGGCCCTTCAGAGCCTGGGCAAGCAAGTTGGGGAAGCACCTTCTCTGAAAATCTCTGAAAATCGACTATTTCATCTGCCTTGGGGGCGGGAGAGGACAGAGTCAGGGTCGTCTGAGCGCTGGCCTGGGAGTCAGAGCTCCAGTCAAACCTAGCCCCCACCACCTCCAGCCTGTGACCTCAGCGAGTTTCTTACTTCGTTGGTTCTAACTTCCTCACTATGAAGTGAGGCTAAGCACCCCTAATTTGTAGGGTTTTTATGAGGGTCGAATGAGATGACACATGCAAAGAGTCCAGCACCCAGAAAGTACTCGTTAAATGCTAGTTCTCTTTGAGACTGAGAATTCTAAAATCCTCTACCGAGTGACTCAGTCACAGAGTTCTCTGCTGACAGGGGCGCTATTTGATAGTGTGAATGGATAACTCGGCTACCATAGGCTACACGGGAAGATTAGGGCCCCCAGGAAACAAGCAGCTTCAGGGGGCTCTATGACACGTTGGTGGAGCCAAACATATGCTCTGCTTCAGTTGCTATGGAGCTGCTACAATGGGCCTGATCACTGGACGGGAATGACGTGAAACACAGGTTGTCCCAAGGAGGCATTTCGGCTCAGCTCAGAAACATATCTGTACAGGGTGGCAGAATGTTTGCATCTTGAGGAGGACTGTGGAAGCAGCATTAGGCTGTGGGAGAGCCAAGTCTGGTCACAGGTGTGACAGGGAAGAAGCTGCCCTGACTGTCCCCCGCCCCTTCTCTTGATTCCCAGGGCTCGGGGAACAGCTGAGACTCTAGGAGAAGGCCTCTCAGGGTGGCCCCCTTGTGCCTGGCCAACGCCCACAGCATCGGGCCAGGTGCTGGCAGTTACATGCACACCGTAGCTGGGAGGGAGGACTTGATGTCCCACTGGAGGAAGGTTAGCAACAAAACACTCATGCCCCTTGTTTCTATAAGTTCCTTTCTAGAATCTTCCTGTAATGATAATGCAAACAAAACTGTGAGTACAGTTCATTCACTGCAGGGCTGTGGCTGACAGCAAAGGGTTGATGCCTCCTGATGCCTGTCCAGGGAGGACGCTTACACAAGTCATGGAGCACTTGGAGGATGGACTATAGCCCTGTCTCTAAAGACTGGCGGTTAAAGTTTGGTACAGGGTAAGAAAATGCTTATGATAGAACATCAGACGTGAAAAAAAGTGGGAGGTGAGTTTGTAGGTGTGCAAAATGTGTTTCTATCAAATTTTGTTTAAGACAGGCTCTGGATAGAGATATCTTATAAATGGTTTTGTTCTACACAGATATCCTGTTCCACTATTGTTTTGCATGACAGCAACAGAAGAGGACCATAGAGGACCCAGCCTGGTGGTGGGGGTCCCAGAGTAAGGGGCCCGCCACTTCTGGGAGCTGCCAGGGCAGCACTGCCAACTCCATAGGAGGGAAATGGCGTTTTCCTAAACCAGAGAAGCCACGTGCCATGCGAAGCCTCCAGAAAACAAATGTTGGCCCAGTAACAGGAAGAGGTTGTAAGGGGATGGGAGGCTAGTTGGGGCTGAGGGCAAAACTTAAGCGCCAGGTTCAAGGGGAGCAGATGGGGTCCCGATGAAAGGCTTAGAGCATGGCTTCCTCCAACGGCCCTGCATCAGGGCATCTCCCAACTCACTCCCCTGCTCTTGGCAGGGGCTGGTTGGCTGTAAGAAACAGAAGCTCTTTAGCATAATACCCTCAAGGTCCATCCATGTTGCTGCAAATGGCATGATTTTGTCTTTTTTATGGCCAAGTAGTATTCCATCGTATGTATATACCACATCTTCTTTATCCATTTATCTGTTGATGGGCACCTGGGTTGCTCCCAAGTCTTGGCTACCACGAATAACACTGCGATGAACATAGGGGTGCAGATATCTTTTTGAGTTAGTGTTTTCATATTCTTTGGATAAATTGCCAGAAGCAGAATAGTTGGGTCATATGGTATTTCTATTTTTAGTTTTCTGAGGAATCTCCCTGCTGTTTTCCATAGTGGCTGCACCAGTTTGCACTCCCACCAGCAGTGTATGAGGGCTCCCTTCTCTCCACACCCTCTCCAACATTTGTTATTTCTTGTCTTGTTAATTATAGCCATTCTGACCGGCATGAGGTGGCATCTCACTGTAGTTTTAATTTGCATTTCCCTCATGATCAGTGATGTTGAACGTCTTTTCAGGTGCCTATTGGCCATCTGTATATCTTCTTTGGAAAAATGTCTGAGTGAAATAAGTCAGATGGAGAAAGACAAATACTGGATAATTTCAGGCATATGGGGAAAACAAACAAACACACGGATAAGGAGAACAGATTGGTGCTTACCAGAGGGGAAGGGGGTGGGGGAGGGTGAAAGGGGTAAAGGGGCACACGTGTGTGGTGACACAGAAAAACTAGGCTATTGGGAGTGAATACAATGCAGTCTATGCAAAAGCTAAAATAGGATAATGTCCACCTGAAATTTACACCGTGTTATAAACCATATGACCTCTATAAAACAATGAAAAGAAAACAAAACAGAAACTCCTTCAAGCTGTCTCAACAAAAGGAGCATTTAGCAGAAGGAAGCGGGACTGGAGCCCCCGCAGGGAGCACAGGCAGCCCTCACTCGGCGCTTTCGGGTGGCAGGGGCCTCTGCCTCTCTCTGGGGCCACACGGCCTCCTGCTCAGCGGCTCTTCTGGCTTGCCCTGCTCTCTCCCACCAGCGCTTGGTTCCTGTGCCCAAAAGAGGTCTGAGGTCTGGGTTGCCGCCCTGCTGTGGCCTCGCCTCTGTCTAAAAGGTGATAGCTGGGGCGCAGCTCTGCCTGCAGCTCCCCAGTCCTGGGAAAGGGCAGGAACCTGAGTGGCTCTAGTTGGGCCGGCTGTCAGGACCACCGAGGCCTCTCTGCCCACAAGGAAAGGGCTGCAGCTGCGCAGGTGTCTCCCCTGCGCTCATTCTCCGCTCCCCTTCAAAGCCTTGCCCTCACCCTCACTTGCAGGGACCGCCCATCCCCTCCTGTTGGGCCTCTCCCAGGACGCCCTTCAGAGCCCTTTCCCATCAGAAGGGTCTGTATTGGTCTCATAGCAAAAATCCCCACTTCGTTCCAGTCCCGGCCCAAGCCAGCCCCTCTGTTCCCAAAGACCCTACTGGGAAGCTATGCACCCTTAAGGGCCTTTAGCCCTGTTACCAGGCTTTCTGGCATCTCCCGTTTGTGCTCCTAATTAGGACCCGGGGGTTGGGAGCAGAGCTCCTGCGTGGGCTTCCTTGGAGTCCCCAGAACACCTGAGAAGATGCTGAGCTCCCTGGATGACCAGCTGATTGTCACCACGGGATTTGGCTGGTGGCCAGCAACAGGTGTGTGGCACGCAGACGCTGATGGCCTGTGGGGACTTTGCCGAGGAGCCAGGGTTAAAGATCAGCCAGCTGTGAGCCTCCGCTTGCTGGGGCTGCAGGAGCCGTGTGGGAGTGGATGTGCTTGGAGCCCAAGGACAAAGTCCCACAATAAATTACGTGGCCCAGAGCTCTCGGCCATTTCCTCTTGGCCCTTCCGCCTCCTGCTCCTCTCCCTCACTCTCCCACAGCCCGGAGCCCTGGCACTGCCTCCTTTCCCTGCTCCTTCAGAGTGCTGACGGTGGAGGCAAAGAGAGTCGGCGAGACCCCCCGTCCTGACAAGGTGAGGGCGCACCGGGGGCCTTCTGTGTCTGCCAGGGGCGCTGGGCAGGCTGTGAGGACGGGAGGGGGTCGCTGGCAGGAGGCGGGCCGGGAGGCACAGACCTGGGGAAGCTCTGCAGGGCTCGCCTGGAAACAGGGAAGGCCTGTGACGCACTGTGCTGGAGAGCCCCTCCAGGAGCCCGGGCATCGGAAACCCCAGCCCAGAGATTCGCCTGCCCGTCAAGCTGCAGGGCCGGCCTGGGGGCTGAGGAGGAGGAGCAGAAGCTCTCCTGGCCTCCGCTGCAGGAAGGCAGACTCCCTGACGGAGGGGACGGAGCCCCCTAGCATGAGGCTTCACCTTGGACTCGGGAGTGAAGGTTAGCCTGGTGCCGATAACTGGGCACCTGGCACACGTCAGCTGTGCCATATGTGCCATCTCACTGCGTCCTCACAGCACACTGGTGTCACGGCCTCCTTCCTACAGGCAAGGAGACTGGAGCCCCCGGAAGTCAAGGTGCCCTCAGGGAGAAGCAGAGCCGGGCCTCAACTCAGAGCCCGGGCCCGTCTGACTCACCCACACACCTTCTCGGACAGTTGTGTTAGTCCCCTCTGAAAGGCCTGGGCCGCCAGGGTGAGGCAGGACCCTGCCTGCCTGGCCTCACAGCCTCCTCTGCGTGGGGGCATTGGGTCGTTGGGGGAGGCGTGACTGAGGGGAGGGGCTCCACTGTGGGCTCCCAGGGGCTGCCTCCCTCAGCTGTCGGATTGGTGGGCATCCATGCCCACTTCACAGAGGAGGAAATTCGAGACGCAGACATTGGGGGGTCTGGCAGCTGGCAGGTGTGGGGCCCCATCCTAAATCCCCTAAAGCAGGTGTGTTTGCTCCCCACGACCAGGCTGGTCCCTCGGACTCCACTCTAACTCTTGACTTGAATTTTATTCTAACCCATAAAACCCTGAACTCCCTTCAGGATTTTAGTCTGAAGAGAACCAAAACTCTGCTTATGGCTCCCTGGGCCTCGAACACGCCTTCCCCGCGCCCCTAGCCAAGGAAACTTTGATAAGAACCACCCAGCTCAACAGCGCTTCCTGGAGGGTGCTCCCCCTCTCCCTGGCCCCGGGGGTGCCCTGCTGTCTGGCCCTCAAGGCCTCCTCCCGGAGGCCTATCCGTGTGTGTCTGTCTTGGGTCCAGCTGTGTGCTCACTTCAGCACCGGCTGGGGGTGGCAGGTCTGCAGCTCTGAGGAGAGGTGATGCCATAGGAACAAACACTTACCAGATACGGAAGGGGCATAACTTCATGCTTTTCACGCCTTTTGAAGGCTCTTGCTCCCACATTCTCCCTCAGGCCCTGTGACAAGCCATTCATGGAGGAAGAGCAGGAATTATAGTATGATTTTTCACAAGAGCACATTGAGGGTAAATGCTTTGCCCAAGGCCACTGGATATGAGCGCCTTGAAGGCACAGGCTGAGGATTTCTCTGTTGCCTGCACCCTCCCAGGGTGTGGCAGAGAATGGGCACTTGGC
The DNA here is from genome assembly GCF_041296265.1 of Equus caballus. Classification (NCBI taxonomy): domain Eukaryota; kingdom Metazoa; phylum Chordata; class Mammalia; order Perissodactyla; family Equidae; genus Equus; species Equus caballus. Next base: position 3,676,611 of record NC_091701.1, on the reverse strand, counting down.
AAATGTGTGTCAAGTGAAGGAATGGAGTAGTTACTAGAAGGAGAGCTGGGAGACAGTCAAGTCTTCCAAGCCAGCGTCATCTCAGACTCTCTGGTCTACCTCCTCAATTAACCAACCAGCGGGCTTCACGCTCCTTCACTGCTGGCTGGCGGGGCGAGACTGCAAAAGAAAAGTGACCCGACCGGGGCCCAGACCTCATGGGCATCAAGAAGTCAGAGGCAGAGATCCTGGGGGCGAGCCCGGGGCGGGGACAGAAGTAGGTGAAGGAACCCAGCGGGCTTCGGAGGAGAGGACGATGATGGTGGAGGTCAGGGATGTCCCAGGCTAAGGAAACAGAGTCACAAAGGTGCAGAGGAAAGGAAGTTCCAGTCCGCTCGGCTCTGTTGGTGCCCGGCAGGAAGCGCGTGCAGGCGCAGGGGCTGCAGGAGACGCTCTGTCCACGCTGATAGGAATGTCTCTTCCGCATCGTCCTTCACAGTAGCCCCGTGCTACATGCGGCTACTGAGCACTCGAGGTGCGGCTAGTGTGACTGAGGAGCTGAATTTAAATGTTAACTGAAATTAGCTTAAATTTAAATAGCCGCATGTGGCTAGTAGCTACCATATTGGACAGTGCAGCCCTGGAGAAGGCAGCGCGTCAGACTAAGGAGGGGTGAAGTAGACTAAACAAGCACTTTGGAGCCAAACAAGCATGGGTTCAAATCCCGACTTGGCCACCTACCAAGTGTGGGAGCTGACTCCTCAGTTTCTTCTTCTGTCAAATGGAACCACATCACTTACTTTGCAGTGTTGTTGTGCAGATTAAATTAACCAACTACTATTGGGAAATCCTTGGCACGCACCTGAGTACGGTCTGAGGCCTGAGCCCCTGCTCTGTCCTGGGCGCAGGGCACAGAGTGCTGAGGGAGCAAAAGGGAACCATAGGCAGCGGAAGAGACCGAAATGCACGTGGATACGACAATCTCTCTGTCATCCGTTGCCTGCCTTATTCAAAAAGTAAGCAAAAGAGAGTATTTGAGGCAGTTGCAGATACCTATAGTACAACAGAATCAAAAATAAAGTAAATGAGAAATGAAGATGAAGCGAAAGTTAAGGTAGACGAGTGCAGCTGGAGAAAGGCTAGGACCCATAGTTCCCGGGTGCTGGCGACACAGAGCCACCACATCTATTCTGAGCTACCTGGTGGACAACGCGAAAACAAGATTAATAATGTCTTCGAGTTAAGCACAAGCCGGTCTCAGGAGGAAGCCCATCTTTGCAGACGGGTTGTCGGGAAGGGGAAACCAAGTGAGGAAATGCCCTTGGCAAAACCAGTGAATTCCAGAGGGCTTCTCAAGGGCTGTCTCTACAATGAAGGAGGGCATCTCTGCCAAGCTCTCCCCGGGCGGGCTGGCAGCGCCTGCTACAGCGAAGCTCAGGAAAGCTGTTCTCTGCGCAGGTGTGAGTCACAAGTTTCAATGCAAGGCAGTGAGTGCCCGTCCTGAGTGCTGCCCAGGGTCTTCTGGGACCAGAGAGGGGCAGGCAGTAGCTAGGACGGGTGAGGACAGCACCAGGGAGGCTGCAAGGAGACACAAGTCAGGTCTGAAAGAGTGGACGGGAGATGAGGCTGGAAAGGCAGGCCCTTCGCCTGGACCCACAGGGAGCCGCGAGGGCACTGAATGCACGTGTGCGTGTCCGCTGTGAGGGGGAGAGATAAACTCGGTCTACTGGCTGCTTGTGGGACCAGCGGCCTTGCTGAATTCCCCACAGCTGGAAGGGGAGGAGACCCTGCTGGGAGGAGAGATTCTCCTGGCAGAGCTTGTTCACCAGGGCCACCCTGCCACCACCGACTCCCCAGGAGGGGTGAGGAGCCCGGCTCTGAGGGAGCAGGGTCTCTCAGCTCCACATTGTCATACACTGCGAGGTTTTTGGCAGTGGGGGCGGCTAGGCCCTGTGCCCCCTAGGGCAGGATGGGACGGAGGACTACAGCTCCATGTCCTCACCCTGGGCTTACCTGGGCAGAAGAGAAGGGAGGCCCAGTGAGGACCCAGAAGCATCGTGTCTCTGGGCCAGGGGCACCTCTCAGGGACATATACCTCTCAGGTTGCCAGTCACATGGTACTCACGGGAATGGCACCTGTGGACATCACCCCGAAGGCCAGGCACTCCTGTGTGGGGTGGGACTCCCTTTCAATAGAGGATGTGTCCTTCTGCAGGCCCTCCGGGCTCTGGGCTGCAGAGAGGGGCTGAGCCGTCCCGGGCCACAGCAGTGCACGTGGAGGGGCTCAGAATATGGCCCCTTTCCCTGCTGTGCGCTGCCAAGCTCCGCACCACTGAGAGCCCCCGCCTCACGGGGCTGCTGCTGCCGGCAGCCCCTGTGTTCCTCCCCGTCACTGAAGCTGATGGCTGGTCTTGGCGGATGGTCATCGCTGTGGCACAGGGCAGGATTTCAGGCACCCGGACACTCCCGTGGGTAGGAACATAGATCATGAAAGCAATCTACGGCTATGGACAAGCCAAACATGACAGAAAGGAGCAGAATGTGAAGGAAAATTCCCCCCACTCCCTCCGTCTACACCACCTCCAATCCCGCTCTCCAGAAAAAACCACTGTTAATGGTTTAATATAATTATCTCTAAAGAAGATGTATCTCCATCTTTATATATATATCGCCTGTATTTCTAATCAAAAATGTCATAATACTATAAAATATAGTTTGCTTTTAATACATACACATACATCAACACATGTATTAGATCGAACCGTAGGAAACTGCCAGTGTTTGTCTGTCCCGACCGACTGGACTGGCGAGGTCCAGCCGGATCCCTATGGCCTACTGGACTATGCTGACCTCCCCCGAGTGGCGGTCCTTCCTGCCTACACCAGCTGGTGCAGACTTTGTTCTCCTCGGAGCGGTGCATTACACCTCAGGGACCCTGGGCTCTGGGGGAGTGGGGAGTAGGCAGTTAGCTGGTGGCATAGGATACCTTCCAAGCCTCTCAGTGTCTCCCCCAGCCCCTGACGCCCTTTCTGCCTAAAGAATGCTCACACCCCTTTCTGGGGCAAAGCTTTGTCAGCCCTCCAGGGGAGGGCTCTTTCTGGGCTGGCGTCGCATAGACCAGAGTCTCAGTGTGGGTTTTGCTTCTTGGACTCCAGTCACCTCATCTGTGCCCCACACACCATCTGACACACAGCCCCCTGCCCACTCTGGCCCCCTCCAGGCCCCAGCAACACTCTGATTTTCTCCCCAGCTCCACCTCCCCACTCGCCTTTCAGCATTGTCTTACCCACTCCCTCAATCCTCCAGCTCAGCGATGCCCCAGAAATGCGTGTCAATGGTGTGTCTGTAGACTTCCAGCAGCTCTGAGGAGGGCTTTGGGAACCAGCAGCTCACCCTTATCCCCTCAGGTGATGGTCACCCCCATTCTGCTTCCTGAGGTTAGCTAGGCCCTGGGGCCAGGGGAGGATGCTGACCCCCATGGGCTCAGCCACTCTGACCTGCCTCAGAGCAGGACAAGAGGGCCTGAGCTAACAAGAAAGCATCTCACCTCCAAGAGGCAGGAACTTGCAAATGCCCAGGGCTTCCCCTCAGGGGCAACCTCGCTTGGGTCACATGCCCGCTCTGGGGTCCCATGATTCACAGTCAGAAACACAGTTTGGACAAAGGGAGGAGAACGCCCCCAAAAGGACACAGGGGAAGGCATGTCAGGCAGACCAAACAATCAGCATCTCCCTCAGACCCCAGAAGGTCATGGTGAGGGCAAGGGCCCTGGCAGGAAATGGAGGGGCCTCCAGAGGCAAAAAGGAAGACGGGGAGCAGCCTTGCAGAAGCAGGGAGTGCGTCCAGGAAAGGGGGTGTGGCTGAGAGAGCCCTAGATGGACTCCGCCATGTTGGCCTGGGGCGGTGAGTGCAGCGTTTGAGGGCATGTGCCTGTGAGCCAGGGCTGGGAGGGCGTGAGAGTGAGAGGGTGGAGGCCGCGTGGCGGGGCGCCTCCTTCAAGCAGCTGGGCTGTGGAACAACAGCCAGATGAGGGCAGTAGCTGGGGGGTCAGGAGGCCAAGAAAGTTCATTCTGGGAGAGACAGGACCTGAGTTTATCCCTGTGCAGAGAGGGAAGGACAGAAGAGCAAGAATGGATAAAGAGGTGAGAGGGAGGGGTAATCGTATTAGTTATCTATTGCTGCATAACAAAGTACTCCAAAATTTTGCAGCTTAAAATGACAAATATTTATCACGTCACTTGACTTCTGAGGGTCGGAAATCCAAGTGTGGCTTAGCTGGGCAGTTCTGGGCCAGGCGCCCCGCGAGGTTTCTGTGTGATTTCTAGGGTTGCTGGAACAAAATGCCACAGGCCAGATGGCTTAGACAACAGGAATCTGTGTTCTCACAGTTCTGGAGCTGGAAGTCCGAGACCAAGGCCCTGGCAGAGTTGGTTTTCTGCGAGGCTTCCCTCCTGGACTTGCAGACAGCCGTCCCCTTGCTGCTTTGTCCTCACATGGTCATCCCACTCTGCATGCACACCTCTGGCATCTCTTCCTCTTCTTCCGGAGGGCCTCGCTCATCTTGGACAACAGCCCACCCTAAAGCCTTGATTTAACTTCATCCCCTCTCTGAAGGCCAGATCTTCAAGTACAGTCCTTCTCTGAGGTACTGGGGGTTAGGACTCCGACATGTGAATGTGGGGACGCAATTCAACCTGTAACAAGGTTGCAGTCAGGCTGTTGACCTGAGCTGTGGAATGTGAAGCCTCGGCCGGAAGTGGAAGCTCTGCATCCAAGATCACTGGCTGTGGACAGGAGGCCTCTGCTCCGTACCGCAAGGGCCCCTCCTCAGGTCTGCTTGAGCGTCCTCATGGCCCAGCAGCAAGGTCCTAGGCCAAGCGAACTTAGAGAGGACACGGAGGAGGCCCCAAGCCTTTTGTGAACTAGTCTCAGAAGATACCCTCCATTTCTCCACCTTGTTGTGTTGTTAGGAGCGAATCACTGAATCCGCTCTCCAGGTGAGGAGAAAGAGTCCCCATATTTTAAAGGGAGGAGTGTCAAAGAATTTATGGACACATTTTAACTACCACAGTAACTGGCAGAGCAAAAGCCCTGATAGAGGAGGCCAGAGACAGGGCTGAAGGGTTGGTGCGCGGCCGTTGGGGGGGTCCCGTCCTCTGGGCAGTCCCTTAAGTGCTCCCAGGGACAGGGGGATGCAGGAGCGGCAGAGCTGGAGGCTGAGGATGGGTTCTCTCTTCTCTCAGTGACGCAGATCAAGGTGTTCTGCAGAGTGAGCAGCGGTGGGGGGGAGCTTTGAAATATGGGGTTTTTCGCAGAAAGAGCTGATCAGGGCCCACCGAAGGGTCTCCGGACATTTCTAAAGTCCGGGGGTGGGGGGATGCAGGCCATGAAACTGCTCTGGGCCCTGTCTTCGAGGTACGACCCATCCCCGGCATGCCCAGCTCAGGGCTGGGACTTTGCAAGGTGAGAGCAGGAGACAACAGTGTTCACGGGAGAGGGGTGGACCAGAGGGGTCCACATTGTGTACTGCTTATTATACTTTAATTTTATATTCTGTCTATGAGTATTTATAAAACCACTTTGTTCCAAAAAAGATTTAAGGCAGTTTTGAGCCAGCCCTGATGGCCTAGCAGTTAAAGTGTGGCACACTCTGCTTTGGTGGCCGGGGTTTGGTTCCCAGCTGTGGAACCACACCACTCATCTGTCAGTAGTTGTGCTGTGGTGGTGGCTCACACAGAAGAACTGGAAGGACTTACAACTAAAATGTACAACTATGTACTGGGGCTTTGGGGAGGAAAAAGAAAAAGGAGGATTGGCAACAAATGTTAGCTCAGGGTGAAGCTTTCCCAGCAAAAAAAAATTTAAGGCAATTTCCAGGCTGGTTGGGATAGAATGAAGCTGGAAGGCAGGCTGGCAGATTGGGGAGAAACAGGGGTCATGCCGACATGAGAGCACAGTTGCTCGGAGGGCATGCTGCTGGGCTGCGTGTGGCTGGGGAAAGGCAGTTGGAGGACATGGCTTCTGAGGTGTAGCCGTTCTGGGAACTGAGAAGATCAGGACCATTCTCAAAGGAGTGGAGGTCACCAGAGTCTGGGGGTCAGAGGAGCGGGAGTCCAGGACATGTGGCAGGTCATTCCTCAGGGTACGGCAGGATGTGTGAGGCACACCCAGGTGTCAGGAGCGGGATGGCATGAGGCACATGGAGGCCATGGGTGAGGGGACAGAAGGTGACAGAGCCAGAGACCATGGGTGGGCCTCGAATTTCTACCTGGAGTAGAGAAGCGAGGAGCCATAGCAAGAGTGGGGAGCCAGAGGCAGGGTGGTGACCCTCGAGTCTTTCCCACCCACTGCCTCCCTGGGTGATGGGAGACAGACCAGCCTGCAGGGCCACCTCGGTGGCACAGTGGTTAAGTTCACACGTTCGCTTCGGCGGCCCAGGGTTCACTGGTTCGGATCCCAGGTGCAGACATGGCACCTCTTGGCAAGCCATGCTGTGGTAGGCATCCCACATATAAAGTAGAGGAAGATGGGCACAGATGTTAGCTCAGGGCCAGTCTTCCTCAGCAAAAAGAGGAGGATTGGCAGCAGATGTTAGCTCAGGGCTAAGCTTCCTCAAAAAAAAAAAAAGAAAGAAAGAAAGAAAGAGGTGCCTGGGAGCCAGGATTCAATTAAGGGCTTCTTTACACTTTCAGATAGACTCTCAGACTTTCCCAAAGCAGAGGAAGTAGGGCAAAGAGCTTGGATTGCGGAGTTGGGCAGAAGAACCCCCTTCTTCACTCACCAGCAGAATAGCCGTGGCACAGTCCCGGCATGTTCCAGGCTCTGGAGCCCACCTGGAAACCAGGGACAGCAGCGTGTCCTCTCGGAGCCATGCTGCTACACGGGAAGGCCTCGCCCAACGGCAACTGTTAATTGTTGGTGTGTCGAGGTTCCCACCAAAACAGGTTCCTGAGCCTGGCCCGGCTGGCTCACCATGCCTGCAGGGGTAGGGCTGGTGGAAGTCCCCTGGGCCCGCTTCCCCCGCGGGGAGGAGCAGGAATCTGGCCCAGCCGTGTCAGCAGCCTCGTGTCTGGGCATGATAATCCTTCAGGGATCTCAGGAGTGCTTCCTGGGGAAGGGCTGGGGACACAAACAAACATTTCACCAGTGCTCCCTTTGTGTCTCTGACCTCGCAGAGGACCTGCAAAACCCGAGCCATTTCCATTTCAGGCAGGAGCGTGCTACGTCACTCGCAGGACCTGCTCCAGCTCATGCACCTGGTGGGTGGCAGAACCACACTTTCCCACGGTGCCTGCTGCCTCTCTGGCCCCTGTGGACACACACTCCTGCAGGGTCAGTGCAGGGTGGGAAGCCCAGGGCACTGAGCATCAGTAGGGAGAGTGAACTGCAGGGTCCCTGAGGACACCCTTCCTACATTCTCAGACGCTGTCCACCCCAAAACATCCCAGCGCAGGCTCTTTCTTCCTGTCTATCCCCAGGAGAGCGGGGACAGGACCAGGAGAGGAGGTACCATGCTCCTTTGGCATCAGGGAGAAAAATGTAACCTTGGACTTTGAAACGGAATCTACAATCTGATTACTGCCTTTTTGCATTGTAGGCTCTCAGAAGTGCTGGGAGGTTTAGATCGTCCTTAAACGTACAAATGCCCGTGCGCTAAATAACAAGTGGGGGAAGACAATGCTTAGTCCAACAGAACAGAGTGGTAAAAGCTTCTTTGTCGTGTTCACCTGCCGCCACACCCCTCATCTTCTCTCCCCTCCCCGCTCAGTCTGCACGGCCCAAACATGCTGACCGTGTGCACCTTTGACTTCACCGTCTGCCTTCGCCAAGGTGGCAGCATCTCTCCCTTCTTTCCCCTGTGTGTGAATTCTTCCTCATCTGTCAAAGCCATCAAAGCACATCCTCTCCAAGGGCTTCATTCACTGTTTCACTGAACAGATATTTCCTGGGTCCCTCGTGGGGGCAGGTCTGCGCTAGACGCAGGGAACACAGTGACGAGCAAAGCAGAGCTGCTACCATCTCATGCTGCTCATCCCCATGAAGGGCAAGGCCCTGGGGCTCAGGGTCAGGGAAGCAGCGGGCAGGGCTCCTCCTTTAGATTGGCCCCTGGTCTCCCTTCTCCACCTGCCGGGAGCAATCAGGCCTGTCTGAGTGCTCCCATAGCCCCTGGAAAGGAGGCAGCTCGGGGTGGGCTCCCAGCTGTGCGGCTGATGAGCTGGGCTACCTGTCCTTTGTCAAGCCCTCGTGTGAGGTGGGGGAGCCCCTGTGCTCTGGGATGCCGGGAGATCTAGATACCGTGCATCATGTGTCTATAGCCGCCTGGCTGCTCCTCTCAGCACTCCCCAAGCTCTGTGGTGATGGCTAGTTTTCACAGACGTCTGACCAGGTAAAGTCCACGCTTCTGGATGGCAGGGACCATGTCTTAAGCACGTTCGGAACCACCCCACTTCCTGTGTCGAACCCAGTGCTGAGTGCAAAATAGACGTCAATAAAGAGGGGACTACGGAAGAAACTGAGGCAGCGTCTTCTTCTGCTTGGACGGGACTGTGACTTATTCGCCCGTTTGTTGGAGAGTCGTTTTTTGAGCCGGGCCCCAAGCCAGGCACAGGGGACATGCTGGCGAACACACACACGCCTGCCCTCCAGGGGCTCCAGGGCAGGGCCACGAGGACTGACGCTCTGCTTTCTGTCTGCACACAGGTGGTGAGGAGCTGCGCCTCAGGATGTCGACCTTCAGGCTGGTGAGAACTGCATCCGTTCCACCCAGGGGTTATTTGTGGGGGTTACCGAAGGCGGCGTCAAATCACTCCCAAGGAAAGGAGAGAGGCAGTGAGACCCCACGAGGAAAGCACCAGGGACAAGGGGGTTGAGGAACAAGACAGATTACATTATCTAGAGAAAACGAGCTTGGCAACCTCTGGGCCTTGGCAGGGTGGCCACACACAAACGGCAATCCCTCTCTTCTATTCAGGGCTTTAAACGTCTTGACCAAGGGCTTGTTTGTCACATTCTGGCAGTTGTGGGAGCTGCTCCAGAGAGGGCGGAGTCAAACACTGGGCCGGTCTCAAACTGGGGCTTGGCACCGTCTTCCCTCAGCCCAAAGAGCGTCTGTTCGGGGCCTGCTGTGGCCCAGTGGCCAAAGATGGCTCCATGGGAAGGCAGGAGAAGAGCGTTGCATTGACAGTTGAGTCAACAGACGCTGGGACGCCGCCCTGCCCTGGGGTGGGGGTGGGGCTCCAGGCAACCCAGGTGGTGCGTGCCTGACACAGAAGCTCTGGGACTGGGGCAGGGAAGCCCCCACACCAGCCTGGGTGTCCCTTCTTGCCCTCCAGAATTCCGACCAAAACCCAGCAAAGCCAGATAGTGCGGCAAAGTCCTCTTTGATAAGAAAAGACTCCAAATGTTCTCCTCCTGAATGCAAAGCTGTAGGGTGGCTGTCGCCTCCTTCTGGCCCCTGGATCCACACGGCTGAGGGGGCAGCATCTCCAGGGGCGCGCCTCAGGGCTCCTGCCACCGAACCCTCGAAGTATTTGACTCACAGAATGGGCGGCTACGGTTGGTTTTCTCAATTACAGGAGAGATAAGGCTCGAGAGAGAACACCCGTGGTCTAAGCATTGAGGTTGCAAGGGCCTTTGGTAACTAAATCACAAACATTAGAACTTGACACCACGTTGGGGCGTGAGGAGGTTTTAAGGCAAAACCAGGCTTGTTTCACAAAGGAATATCCCATGGGATGCGTTAGCTCCAGGAGTCCCACTGGGACCGTGAGGAACTTCAAGCAGAGTTTAGAAAGATACCTCTTGGGGGCATGTTACCCTCAATCGCAATTGTGAGCTGCTCTATCATCTAACACTGCAAGTTCCATGCGAGGAGGGTGACCATTTTATTCATCAATGAACCCTTCAGAGGGCCCAAGCCACGGTTGAATAAAGGGCAGAACCATCTGACCTTATTACTGGTGCATGATTTTCTGTGCCTACTCTGTGCTGGGCACTATTCAGGCTCTTAACCCATATTACCTGGCATCTTCACAACAGCCCTGGGAAGTTGTCCCTTTCAACAGATGAGGAAACCGAAGCTCAGAGAGGTTAAGTGACTTGCCCAAAGCCATATAGCTCGTGGAATATAGAGTAGGGATTAGGACCCAGGTCTGTCTGACTTCAAAGGGCTTCCTATTAGTACACTTGGGCCGCCCCAACGACAGACCACACACTGAGCGGATTACACAACGAACATTTATTTTCTCACAGTTCTGGAGGCTGGAAGTCCAAGATCAAGGTGCCGTCAGGGTGGGTGTCTGGTGAGGAATCTCTTCCTGGCTTGCAGACGGGGCCCTCTCGCTGCATCCTCACGCGGCCTTCCTTCTGTGCACACACAGAGAGAGAGTTCTGACATCTCTTCCTCTTCTTCCAGAGACACTTAGTCCTACCAGGTTAAGGCCCCACTTCTTTGACCTCGTTTAGCCTTAGTTACCTCCTTAAAGGCCCTATCTCCAAACACAGTGACATCGGGCATTAGGGTTTCAACATATGAATTTGGGCGGGGGACACAATTCAGTCCATAACAGGCTTCAATTTTTACTCTGATCTCTATTAAGAAAATTCAACCATGTTAAATAACTAAATCATGAAAAGAGTCTTAATTTGTTAAAAAAGCAACTAGCAATGGCCCCCCCAAGGCTCGTGAACTCTTCCAGCGCAATTGAAGTGGGCTTTGAGTCAGAGAAGTTGGACTCGCACACCCCGGGCTGCGGGGGAGGCGGGCGCTTCTCCGGCAGCAGCTGAGCACTGCTTTCTCAGAGCAGAGGCTGGCCCACTGCTCGGGGATGCTCTGCCATTTTCCTGCTGTGGGACAGTTCCATTCTCCGGACCTCGGTTTTACTGCCTGTCAGATGAACGTGGGGCTGTCTGAGACTCCTTAGGACGTCACAGGCAATGCCCTTTCGGACCTGGATGACCCTCACTATGAGCAGGGGAGGCAGCGCCGCCGCTTCTCAGGTGCAAAGATCACTAGCGAACCCCCCACCTGATGCCCCGGTCAGCCGACACCAACTCCTCCAGTTTTCCTGCAGCCTCCTCCAAGACTTCCTGTCCTCTCACGACCGCCTCTTGGAGCCAGACCAACCTTGGTTCAAACCCCAACACTACCACTTACATCTTTGTGGTAAAATGGGACTAATGATGCTATTGTTGTGCGGGTTACACAGGGTCATTGAACGCCACATATAATCCCAAACTTTGATAACAGCTCAGGACTGCTAGGCGTTCTGAATGGGTACAAGGTGGAGTGTGGTCTAGTCAGAAGGAATAGCACAGGCGAGGGCCCCAGGGAGCCAGATCGCGGTCGGTGCATTTGGGAAAGCACTGGGAGCGGTGGAAAGTGCCAGTGTTAACTCTACTCTGCCCCAGCGGTCGGCGGTCCTGAGCCCAGGCGGTGCTGAGCGCCGGGAATGTGCCTGCTCCACACAGAGACAGAGGACTCAGTACAAAAGAAGGATGTACAATATCTCATTAATAATTTTTATATTGACTATTGGTTAAAATGATAATATTTTTAATGTATTGGATTAAATAACAACATTCATAACATTAATTTCACCCATTTCTCTTTGCGTTTAAATGTGGCCACTGGAACATTATAAATCACATGCGTGGTTCACACTGTATTTCTATTGGACAGCGCTGGCCTAGTCCGTGCTAAGGATTTACAAATGGAGCACTGTGGACAGCGTCCTTTTATAGCAGCTGAAGGGGCAGGATGAGTGCATTGGGCCTGGATACTTGCCCCACCCCTGAGGTGAGGGGCATGGTGTCCCCAAGAACCACGTGAACTGAGAACTGGGGAGACTTAGACAAAAACTGAAGACTTTTGCGGAAGGTGAATACATTCTGCACTGCCCATGCATTTTTTCAACCATTAGGTTTTCCCTGGTTTCAGCTTCAGGGACCCCATCACGTGCACACGCACACACAGTAGCTGACTTAAGGATGAACATGCACACGGACGTTTCTCTCGCCCTGAGCACCAGCCCCTCCACCTCCCACCCAATGGGCAAGTGAAGAAACCCAGAGTGTGGAGCTGCCACACTTTCTGAGCCATCCCAAGTCCCTGGGTAGAGCGTGGCTTTTAGTCACTTTAATGAAATACCATTTTCCTTCCAAATGAGAACGGTGACTGTTTGCATACCTGTGTGCAGGGGGACTGGAAACCCTTCAATGGGGAGACTGGGTGGAAATATTTTCAAATTCAAAGGGCCTCTCTGTTAACTTAGCACAGTCCCCAACTCATGAAGCCATGAACATTTGCTGAGCTTGATGGCAAATCTCTCATTCCTTATCCTCCATCAGTCTGTGCCTTATCAGGTGGGGAGGGGATCCAAAGACCAGGCACTGGAATGTGGGGGCATTCCTGGGAAAAACAGGGCCCTCGGCCCCAGCGGTCACCATGCCATCTGTTCCTGCGGAAGGGACAGGCTTCTGTGGGGCTACTGACCAACCCGTGCCAGGCTAGCCCAGAGGCCTGCTGCTGAAGACGCCTCCATGACTCCCCTGCGGGCACAGAGCCATCTCCAGTCTATCTCCTCCACTATGGGGGGAAGAGAGACACAGCGGGTGGTGTGTGGTGGGGGCCCAGTGCCCGTTCCGCAAGAGGCCAACAGATCCTGCCCGTCTCAGCAGACGTCAGTGCGAGGACACTGGGGTCAGGCCTCCCAGAAGTGGATTGTCCACAGCTTCGTGTCTTTGGGCTTCCTTGGAGTAATTTCTGTCTCAGGCTGGGGCGGGAGTTCTTTCTGCACCGTGGGCAGCAGCCAGCTGTCCCGCACTTCTTCTTATGGGGAACAATGAAGGCAGCGGAGACCTCTGCTTTCTCTAACTCATCCTCGATTTCTTGAATCTCACTATAGACTTTTACTTTCTTTGCAGCTGACAGCTTCTGCTTTTTCTCTTCTCGGTCACCGTTTTCCTAATTCAGCTGCTTCTGCACAGTATTCTTTTTCTGCTGATAGAGTTCATGAAGGAGCTCTATATTTCTGCTGCTTGGCTCCTCGTTTATTTCCTAGTAGGTCTTTGGTCAGTGAACAAAAGTCACGTTCCAACTCTTCTATTTATTCTTCCAGCTCACGTCTGGCTGATACCTCCTCACTCAGTCTGGACTGGAAACAGTCTCTTTCATCTCTGGTTACTATCAATTCTGCCGTAAGATGCCCTTCATCTGTCTTGGACTTTTTTTTTTTAAAGATTGGCACCTGAGCTAACAACTGTTGCCAATCTTTTTTTTTTCCCCCTACTTTTTCTCCCCAAATCCCCCCAGCACATAGTTGTACATTCTTAGTTGTGGGTCCTTCTAGTTGTGGCATGTGGGACGCCGCCTCAGCATGGCCTGAGGAGCAGCGCCATGTCCGAGCCCAGGATCCAAACCGGTGAAACCTCAGGCGGCTGAAGGACTCAAGCGCTCTGCCTGGATGGCCCCTGTCTTTGACTTTTGATCTTCTCGCTCTGGTGACTTGCCAGCTGTGTCAGCTGTGCACTGCAATTATTCACACTGGAGTTTCTTCCTCGTTGGAAGAAAGCTTCTCCGGGTCTCTGAGGGCTTCCGGCGTGATTTAATCAGATCTCAGAGCAGTGTGCTGCTCGTCTTATCCTGTAGCAACTGCTCCTTGGTGGTCTTTTTAACTTAGCTCTTGTTTTTACAAAGTTGTACAGGCACACAGTTTAAAGAACCAGTCCCTGACTTCCTCTGGCCCCGAGGTGACCACTGTCAACCCTTCTAGTTGATTCTCTGACATTTCTCTCTCTGTCTCTAAGAACACGCTTCCATTGCTACTTGAGTTTTGGGTTTCGACCGTCCTCTATTACTGACTTCCCATCATGTAAGGAAGGCCTTAGCTCCTTGCCCACAGCCCCACCCACAGCACTCACGTGTATACCGTCCGTCCCTCTGTCCTCCCGAAAGGGTGAAATCCTAGCTTTGATTAGCTGTACGTACTTATGAGTTTACTTATTTTCTCTGTGGAAATGCTACTCTCAGTGGAGCCATGCAGGGTGTTCTGAGCACTGGTACTTTCCTTTGCTAGACTTCTTTTTTTTTTATTGCAGTAACATTGAATTATAACATTATATAACTTTCAGGTGTACGTTGTAATATATTTAGAATTCTGTGTAAATTACATCGTGTTCACCACCCAAAGACTAATTACAATCCGTCACCACACAGGTGAGCCTAATCACCTCTTTCTCCTTCCTCCCTCCCCCTCCGGTAACCACCAGTCCAATCTCTGTTGCTATGTGATTGTTTGTTGTTGTTTTTATCTTCTACTTACGAGTGAGATCATGTGGTATCTGACTTTCTCCCTCTGACTTATTTCACTTAGCATAATACACTCAAGGTTCATCCATGTTGTCACGAATGGCCGGATTTCATCATTTGTACGGCTGAGTAGTAGTCCATTTTGTGTGTGTGTGTGTGTGTGTGTGTGTGTATAGTGTATATATACCACATCTTCTTTATCCATTCGTCCCTTGATGGGCATCTAGGTTGCTTCCAAGTCTTGGCTATTGTGTATAAAATGCTGCAATGAACATAGGGATGCAAGCATCTTTGTGCCTTTGCATTTTCAAGTTCTTTGGATAAATTCCCAGCAGTGGAATAGCTGGATCATATAGCAGATCTATTATTAATTTTTTGAGGAGTCTCCATACTGTTTTCCACAGTGGCTGCACCTGTTTGCACTCCCACCAGCAGTGTACCAGGGTTCCCTTCTCTCCACGTCCTCTCCAACACTTGTTGTTTCCTGTCTTGTTGATTATAGCCATTCTGACCGGAGTGAGGTGATATATCACTGCAGTTTTGATTTGCATTTCCCTGATAACTAATGATGTTAAACATCTTTTCATGTGCCTGTTGGCCATCCATATATCTTCTTTGGAAAATCTCTTTTCAGATCTTTTGCCCATTTTTCAATTGGGTTTTTTTGTTGTTGTTGAGACATATATTTGTATATTTTGGATATTAACCCCTTATCTGATATATAGTTTGCAAATATCTTCTCCCAATTGGTAGGTTGTCTTTTCATTTTGTTGATGGTTTCCTTTGCTGTGCAGAAGCTTTTTAGTTTGATGTAGTCCCATTTGTTCATTTTGTCTTTTGTTTCCCTTGCCCGGTCGGACATGGTACTTTAAAATATGCTGCTAAGACGAATGTCAGAAAGCGTACTGCCTATGTTTTCTTCTAGAAGTTTCATGGTTTCAGATCTTACATTCAAGTCTTTAATCCATTTTGAGTTGATTTTTGTGCGTGGTGTAAGGGAATGGTCTACTTTCATTCTTTTGCATGTGGCTGTCCAGTTTTCCCAACACCATTTATTGAAGAGACTCTCCTTTCTCCATTGTCTGCTCTTGGCTCCCTTGTCGAATATTAGCTGTCCATAAATGTGTGGGTTTATTTCTGGGCTCTCGTTCTGTTCCATTGATCTGTGTGTCTGTTTTATGCCAGTACCATGCTGTTTTGGTTAGTACAGCTTTGTAGTATAATTTGAAATCAGGTAATGTGATACCTCCAGCTTTCTTCTTTTTTCTCAGGATTCCTTTGGTTATTCGAGGTCTTTTGTTGTTCCATATAAATTTTAGGATTCTTTGTTCTATTTCTGTGAAAAATGTTGTTGGAACTTTGATAGAGATTGCGTTGAATCTATAGATTGCCTTAGGAAGTATGGACATTTTAACGATGTTAATTCTTCCAATCCAAGAGCATGGAATATCTTTCCATTTCTTTGTGTCTTCTTCGATTTCTTTCAACAATGTTTTATAGTTTTCAGGGTACAGAGCTTTCACCTCTTTGGTTAAGTTTATTCCTAGGTGTTTTATTCTTTTTGTTGCACTTGTAAATGGGGTTGTATTCTTAATTTCTCTTTCTGCCACTTCGTTGTTAGTGTATAGAAACACAACGGATTTTTGCATGTTGATTTTGTATCCTGCAACTTGACTGTATTCATTTATTATTTCTAAAAGTTTTTGAGTGTATTCTTTAGGGTTTTCTATATATAAAATCATGTCATCTGCAAATAGTGACAGTTTCACTTCTTCCTTTCCAATTTGGATTCCTTTTCTTTCTGTTCCTTGCCTGATTGCTCTGGCTAGGACTTCCAACACTATGTTAAATAAGAGTGGTGACAGTGGGCATCCTTGTCTGGTTCCTGTTCTTAGAGGGATAGCTTTCAGTTTTTCTCCACTGAGAATGATATTTGCTGTGGGTTTGTCATATATGGCCTTTATTATCTTGAAGTGTTTTCCTTCTATCCCCATTTTTATTTAGAGTTTTTATCATAAGTGGATGCTGTATCTTGTCAAATGCTTTCTCTGCATCTATTGAGATGATCATGTGATGTTTATTTTTCATTTTGTTAATGTGGTATATCATGTTGATTGATTTGCAGATGTTGAACCATCCCTGCATCCCTTGAATGAATCCTGCTTGATGATGGTGTATGATCTTTTTAATATTTTATTATATTCAATTTGCTAGTATTTTGTTGAGGGTTTTTGCATCAATGTTCAAAAGTGATGTTGGCCTGTAATTTTCTTTTTTTGTGTTGTCCTTGTCTGGTTTTGGTATCAGGATAATGTTGGCGTTGTAGAGGGAGTTAGGAAGACTCCCCTCCTCTTCAATTTTTTGGAAGAGTTTCAGAAGGATAGGTTAAGTCTTCTTTGAATGTTTGGTAGAATTCACCAGGGAAGCTGTCTGGTCCTGGACTTTTATTTTGTGGAAGGTTTTTGATCACTGTTTTGATCTCCTTACTGGTGATCAGTCTATTCAAATTTTCTACTTCTTCTTGGTCCAGTTTTGGAAGGTTGTATGTTTCTAAGAATTTATCCATTTCTTCTAGATTATCCAATTTGTTGGCGTATACCTTTTCATAGTATTCTCTTATAATCTTTTGTATTTCTGAGGTGTCCACTGTAATTTCTCCTCTTTCATTTCTGATTTTGTTTATTTGGGCCTTCTGTCTTTTTTCTTGGTGAGTCTACCTAAAGGTTTGTCAATTTTGTTTATCTTTTCAAAGAATCAGCTCTTGGTTTCATTAATTTTTTCTATTATTTTTTTAGTCTCTATTTCATTTATTTCTGCGCTGATTTTTGTTATTTCCTTCCTTCTACTGATTTGGGGCTTTGTTTGTTCTTCTTTTCCAGTTCCTTTAAGTGCGCTGTTAGATTGTTTGTTTGGGATTTTTCTTGTTTCTGGAGGTAGGCCTGAATTGCTATAAACTCCCCTCTAAGAACCGCTTTTGTTGTATCCCATAGATTTTGGCATGTTGTATTTCCATTTTCATTTATCTCCAGGTAATTTTTGATTTCTCCTTTGATTTCTTCATTGACTCAATTGTTGTTCGGTAGCATTTTGCTTAATCTCCACATTTTGGTGGCTTTTCTGATTTTCTTCCTATAGTTGATTTCTAGTTTCATACCTTTGTGGTCAGAAAAGATGCTTGATATTATTTCGATCTTCTTAAATTTATTGAGACTTGCTTTGTGGCCTAATATGTGATCAATCCTGGAGAATGTTCCGTGTGCACTTGAAAAGAATGTGTATTCTGTGGGTTTTGGGTGGAACGTTTTATATATATCCACTAAGTCCGTCTGATCCAACGTGTCATTTAAGACCAATCTTTCCTTATTGATCTTCTTTTTGGATAATCTATCCATTGGTGTAAGTGGAGTGTTAAAGTCCCCTACTATTAATGTGTCACTGTCTATTTCTACTTTTATGTCTGTTAACAATTGCTTTATATATTTAGGTGCTCCTATGTTGGGTGTGTAGATATTTACAAGCGTTATATTTTCTTGTTGGATTGCTCCCTTTATCATTATGTAGTGCCCGTCTTTGTCTCTTGTTACAGTTTTTGTTTTAAAGTCTATTTTGTCTGATAGAAGAATTGCTACCCCAGCTTCCTTTTCTTTGCCATTTGCATGGAGTATCTTTTTCCATCCTTTCACACTCAGTTTGTGAGTGTCTGTAGGTCTGAAGTGTGTCTCTTGTATGCGGCATATACATGGGTCTTGTTTTTTAATCCAATCAGCCACCCTATGCCTTTTGATTGGAGCATTTAGTCCATTGACATTTAAAGTCGCTATTGATAAATATGTTCTAATGCCATTTTGTTACTTTTTTCCTGAGTGTTTAGTAGTTCATCTCTGTTCTCTTCTTCCTCTCTTGCTCTCTTCCCTTGTGGTTTGGTGGCTTTCTTTAGTAATATGTTTGATTTCTTTCCTCTTACTTATTTGTCTATTTATTATAGGTTTCTGGTTTCTGATTACCATGAGGTTCCTATATAATATTCTACGTATATAACAGTCTATATTGAGTTGGTAGTCTCTTTAGCTTGACTTCTTTCTAAAAGCTCTACTCTTTTACTCCCCTCCTCCCACATTTTATGTTTTTGAAATCACATCTAGTCTATTGTTTTGTGTGTGCCTATCCATTACCCTCTTATCATTGAAATAGGTAATTTTAGTACTTTTATCTTTTAACCTTCATGTTATCTTCATAGGTGGTTGATATGCTACCTTTATTATACTTTTGCCTTTACCAGTGATTTTATTGCCTTGTTTTTGTGTTTTTTTGTTTGTTTTGATAATTTTCTTATCCCTATTTGTGGTCTTCTCTTTCCCACTTAAATAAGTCCCTTCAGCATTTCTTGTAGAACTAGTTTCTTAGTGATAAATTCCTTTAATTTTTGTTTGGCTGGGAAGCTCTTTATCTCTCCTTCCATTTTGAATGATAACCTTGCTGGATAAAGTGTTCTTGGCTGTAGGTTTTTACCTTTCAGCACTTTAACTATGTCATGCCATTCTCTTCTCGCCTGTAGGGTCTCAGCTGAGAAATCCACCAATAGCCTTACGGGCTTTCCTTTGTATGTCATTTGGTGCCTTTCTCTTGCTGCTTTTAGGATTCTCTCATTATCTTTCATTTTTAACATTTTAATTATATTGTGTCTTGGTGTGGGCCTCTTTGGGTTTATCTTGTTTGGTGCTCTCTGTGCTTCCTGTACATAGATGTCTGTTTCCTTCCTTAGGTTAGGAAAGTTTTCAGCTATTATTTCTTCAAATAAATTTTACGCCCCTTTGTCTCTCTCTTCTCCTTTTGGGACACCCATAATAAGAATGTCAGTGTGCTTGATATTGTCCCAGAGGTCCCTTAGGCTGCTCTCATTCTTTTTAATTCTTTTTTCTTTTATCTGTTCAGCTTGGGTGATTTCCTCTAATCTTTTGTCCAGCTCACTAATCTGTTCTTCTGTATCATCTACTCTGCTATTGAGTCCCTCTAGTGAATTTTTCATTTCCAGTATTGTATTCTTCACTTCTGATTGGTTCTTTTTTATATTTTCCAATTCTTTGTTGATGCTGTCACTGTGTTCATCCAGTTTTCTCCCACTATCAGTGAGCATCCTTATGAGTTTTTGTTTGAACTCTTTGTCAGGTAGATTGCTTATTTTTGTTTCATTTAGTTCTTTTTCTGGGGTTTTGTCCTGTTCCCTTGTTTGGAAGGTATTCATTTATCTCCTCATTATGCCTCTTTCTCTGTCCTTATATCTAAGTATTAGGTCTGTCAGCTATGGCTCCTGATCTTGGAGAAGTGGCCTTATGTAAGAGATGCCTTTTGAGGCCCAGCAGTATGCTTCCCTCTCATCACCAGTCCAAATGATCCAGGAGTGACCCCTATGTGGACTACTTGTGTTCTTCTTCTGTGGCAGGGTTGCTCTTACTAAAGGTACCCAGGGAGTCTAGTCTTTCCCTCCCTGGCTGGCTGTTTGTAATTCGGGTTTGGGGAGCCCCAGCACCATTGGCTACATGGTCTAATAGCACACTTCTGTTGCAGTTTTCCTCTTAATTGGGTAGGTACCCAGTGTGGCTGGTTGCTAGGCGCAGGAGCTTACACTTGTTGTAGGCTTCAGGCCTGTAAGGCTATCATCAGCTCTTTTAGGATTGTAGCTGAGTGGGGCTGGCCTCAGGCATGGGAGCACCCAATTGTTTCAGGCTTTGGTGGGTGAGACTGATACCTTTTGTGGCTGTTTGAGAAGCTCAGTCTTCTGCCGCTGATAAGTCTCACCCCCCACAGGTCTACACACACCGTCAACACAGTCCCAGCCCATGCAGACTTCCCAATCCCCTGGAGTATATCCAGTCGCCCCACTGCAGAGGCCCACACCTCTCCACCAACAGCCCCCACAGTTCACCTGCTCCTCACACAGGCCCTGCCCCACAGAGGCAGACAATCGTCTGCCTGTAGAGGATCAAGGCACTATGCACTATACAGGCCAACAAGAAGCCTGAGGGCTTGCTGTTGGGTGGGGCGGGTCCCTAGGCAGGCTGTCTGCCCTGGCTGAGCTGGATTAAATCTGCACTCTAGTGGTTGTGGCAGATGCCTGGGCTGACATGCCAGGGGAAGAACTCCAATGGTGTCTGCCAGCATCTGTGTCAGCATGCCTGGACTAGGTCACAACAATGGCCTCCACCAATGTCTCAGTCTCCAGAGAGGTCCCTCCTCTCACCAAGTTGCCCCCAGAGCCCACCAGGTGAGTCTCTTTTCACCAAAGAACTGTGCAGCTTTCTTTCTGGTTATTTTAGGTTGCTGTGTGCGATGGGTGAATTTGTGCATGGGCCCTTTAAGACGCGGGTTTTTCCAGCTTTCGTCTGATAGCTTTTCTGGGGGTATCCTCACTGCAGTTAATAGCCAGCCTAGCCAGATAGGACACTCGTCTCAGTTGTGCTGAGTATGAAGGATGCTTACAGCAGTAACGGGCATCCACTCAGGTCCTCACTTCTCCAGGGAGGGCTGCATACCTTAGGGTAGCTCCTGCCTGGCCGGCTGTGAAGATCCACTGCTCACAAAGGTAGCTTTTTTCTCTCCAGAAGGAATTTCTGCCTCTTCCATCTCAGTCAGGACTGTCCCTTGTTGTGGGGGTTCTTTTTATCCAGTTTTCAGTTTTCTATCCAGGGTAATTTTTCCAAAAGTAATTGTAACCTGGTTGTACTCATGGGCAAAGGTGAGTCCAGAGTCCACCCATGCCGCCATCTTGACGAGATC
Source organism: Equus caballus (assembly GCF_041296265.1). Classification (NCBI taxonomy): domain Eukaryota; kingdom Metazoa; phylum Chordata; class Mammalia; order Perissodactyla; family Equidae; genus Equus; species Equus caballus. Next base: position 3,655,550 of record NC_091701.1, on the reverse strand, counting down.
TCTGCTAGACTTTCTGATTGTGCTTTCCCCATCTGCTTGGTTTTCTAAGTATTTATCACGACCTTAACCCCCAGCTTTCTCCCAGATACGTCAATCTCCTTTCAAAATGTTCTGATTCATAGGGAGTTCAATGCATTTCATCCTCAGGAAGAACTCTCTCCCAGAGTTGCTGACCTGAGCTATCTAGACGGGTATCTTCTACTTCTGAAGCACACCTGTTGTCTTGGGCTCTCCTTCACAGCCACACTAAACATTCCTTTCACCTCTCCTTTGCACTGAATCTCTTTTCCTGGACCTGAAGTCTTTCTTTCTCTTGGTTTATTCCCTTTTTTGATCTACCACATCCTGTAATAGCTTCCTGAGAAAGAGTACATAGGAGGTAAACATTTTAACAACCTGCACGTCTAAAAACATGCTTATCTGCATTTGAATGTCAGCTATACATAGGACTCCATACTGGATATAATTTTTCTTGAGAATTGTGAAGACATTTACTCCATATTGTTTTCTGGTTTCTAGCATTACTGTTGAAAAATCTGATACCATTCTAATTCTTGGGCCTTTGTATAAGACTTGTTTTTTCTCTCTGAGAGCTTTTATGATCTTCTCTTTGTTCCGAGTATTTTGCAACTCCATGACGGTGTGTTTTGATGTGGATCTGTTTTCATCCTTTGTATGCTTGACTGAAGTTTGTCCCCTAGATTTTTTTTTCAGAAAGCTTATGGGAATAATATTGCACCTTCAAAAATGTTTGTTACCTTTATACTGGAATGACAATTTGGCTGGTAAAAAGTTATTGGATTTCTTTTTTCTTTTATTGTAATAAAAAATGCATCACATTAAATTTACCACATTAACCATTTTTGAGTGTACAGTTCAGTACTGTTGAGTATATTCACGCTGTTGTGCAACAGATCTGAGAAATTTTTCATCTTGCAAACTTGAAACTCTATACCCATTAAACGCTATTTTCCCTCCTTTCTCCAGCCCTCGGCAGCCACCTTTCTACTTTCTGTTGCTATGATTTTGACTATTTTAGATACTTCATATAAGTGCAATCATACAGTATTTGTTCTTTTGTAACTGGCTTATCTCGCTTAGTATAACGTCTTTGAGGTCCATCCACACCATAGCACATGGCAGAATTTCCTTCTTTTTTAAGGCTGGTGGTATTCCATTGTGAATATATATTACATTTTATTTATTTTCTCATCTGTCAGTGGACATTTGGGTTGCTTTCACCTCTTGGCTATTGTGAATAACGCTGCAGTGAACATGAGAGTGCAGATATCTCTTTGAGATCCTGCTTTGAACTTCTTAGGGTAAATACCCAGAAATGGGATTGCTGGATCACATGATAATTCTGTCTTTAATTTTTTGAGGAACCTCCACACTGTTTTCCACAGCAGCTGCCCTATTTTATATTCCTACCAACAGTGCACAAGGGTTCCCATTGCCCTACATCTTCGCCAACACTTGTCTTCTATTCTTCTGAGAGTTGCCATCCTAATAGATGGATTGCTCTTTTCTTGAGATCTTTGTAGCAGTTGTTCAGCCCTCATCTAGGATTTGAATTTGTCCTGAATTTTCTCCTTATAAGTGAACTCATCTTTTTGTCTTCCTACCCACCCCACCCCCAAAAGTCATTTCTTTATTTTTGAAGTCCAATGACCTTTACCACTATATGTCCTAGAGTTCATTTTTCTTTGTCATTATTTCCAGTACCTGGTGTGTTTCAATCCACAGATTCAATACTTCTTTAATTTCTGGAAAGTTGTCTTGATTCTATCTTTAAATAATTTCTGAGTGTTTTTTCCTAGTCTTCTTATTTGGGTACTTCAATTATTTGTATTTTTGCCCATCTTCTGTATCTATCCTTTCCTTCATGATCCCAATTTTTTTCATTTCTGTTTCATTGGCTCACTTTTCTCCTGTCTTCCATGACCTCACCACCTTTGTAGCAGTGCTTATCCCCCTGTTGTTGTTTCCAATTCTGCTTTCACACAGGGCCCACATTTATTGGTTTTCCTCCACTTCTTTCTCCAGCTCTGCAATTCATGTCATCCTTCTCAGTTGTCTCACCATCTAATTTCTGAGCTCTTTGCCTCTGATCTGCACTTCTACAGGTTTTGGAAATCATGGTGAACTACTTGGTCACGATTTTCCACTGTTCTGTGGCAGGTTTCTTTATTTGTTTCTCTTTCCCTGGTGAGTGTTATTCACCTGCTCCTTTCCTCCTTTCGGACTTCAGTATCTTCGTAGACATGTGCTGGTTCCTTTCTGATTACTCCTCTTTGAATGGGGTGAGCTTTCTCAGATCAGAAGGAGGTTCATGTGGCTCAGTGCCATGTTGCAGGCAGCAGCAACCTAGTATGTGAGATTTTAGTATCCACTTTTCCCCAGCCTATGGGTTTAGGTACTATAGGGCTATTCACAGGTAGAAGACTCTTTTTGCACCTCGCAGAGAGACTGTTTCTTGTATATATGGCTCGTCCGTCTCTTAGAACCAAGCTAGGATGACAGGGAAGCTCCCACCGCCACCTCCCATTACTTTACCATCCTGGCAAGAGCAAAGGAGGGCAGGGGGAATAGGGAGGGAAGAGGAAGGAGGAGGGGAGCGAGGAGGATGGGACAGCATGTGCCCCAGCCACCTGGGGAGCTCTCGGTTGAAAGGGACAGCCCCCAGGAGAGGTAAGTCTCGAGCAGGAAGGGGAAGGTGGAACAGGGATCCAACCACCGTCTTCTCTCTGCCCTGCAGGGTGACCATGTGTGGCTGAACCCCACCTCTGCCAACAAGACCAGTGTGGCCATCGGGGGCATCATCAAAGAAACAAAGCCTGACAAGATCTTGGTTGAAGATGACGAGGGCAAGGTCAGTGTGGTCAGGCTCTCCTAGGAGACTGGGCCTTCTCAGTGCCCCCACTCCCACCCCTCAGGGCCCTGAGCCCCTCTCCTTCTCTGGTGCTGCTCCCCAACACCAGGAGTCCCAAGGGGACCTACACGGCAGGATAGACCAGAGTGGAGTCCTGTCATGGTGAACACTGTGTGTCTGTCTTAGGGACTGTTTCTGTAGTGAAAAACCAAGGAGTTGGCAGATGGAAAACCAGGACAGTTGAGGAAGCAGGAAGGAGTGCAGGGGGAAGAGGCTGTGACAGAGAGGGGAGGGCAGAAAGCTGGTTTGCAAAGTAAAGGAGGGGGAGCTGGGAGGATGAGAAGGCAGGAGCGGAAGGTGTGTGAGAAAGGTGCATGGAGGGGAGGGGACCAGGCTTGGCCCATGCTGAGCAAAACAGCCCAGGTGAGAGAGGCAGGAAGCTTGGGTGGGCTCCAGGGGGCCAGCTCAGCCGCCTGGGGGTAGCAGGGCCAGGGTCGGCTGAGTGTGGTGCCGTGGGGAAGGCATGCAGCCAAGGGGCCCAGCTGGTTACTTAACTCCTCCTCAGCAGCCTTCTTTGCTGGCCTAGGCTGCAGAATGGGGCATACGGAGACTCGGCCTCCAAGGAGAAGATTCTAGACTATGGTCCGTGAGCTCCATATTATGAAGGCAGTAAAATATTAGCACTAATATCTTCTATTTGCGTAACGCTGTTATGCAGTTTAAAAACACTTTCAATTACACACTTTTATTCTAACAATCTGTGAAGCCCCCAGCTGCAAACTCCCCCTGACCCCAACCACAGTCCAATCTAACTTCTGGCTACAAACTCTCCTGACCCTGGTCTGAAGTTCACCCTTAGCCCCCAGCTACACACTGACCCTGGCCCTAGACACAAGCTGACTCCAGCCACTGACTGACCTGATCGTGTCACAGGTTTCCCCTGACCTTAACCACAGACGGACCTTGCCAGAGACTGGCCACCAGGTCAGCTGGTCTGTTGAGCACTTGGAGGACAGGTGCACTGAGCTGGCCCATGCGGAGGCCGCCCCTCAGGGGAGTCTGTGCCCTGTGTTCCAGGAACACTGGATCCGAGCAGAGGACTTTGGCACTCTCAGCCCCATGCACCCCAACTCGGTCCAGGGTGTGGAGGACATGATCCGCCTGGGGGACCTGAATGAGGCAGGCATCGTGCACAACCTCCTGATCCGCTACCAGCAGCACAAGATCTATGTGAGTCCCCCGTGTCCACGCGGGGCTCCCCAACGGGGGGCTCGGGCCACAGGTGCTGATCTCCTGGCTGGGGAAGAAAACTGTGCCCAGGGGGTGTGGAGCCAGGCACAGCTGGTTCAGTCCGGGCTGCCCACGCCCTCACTGTGTGAGGTGGGCAAGGTACTTAACCTTTCTCCATCACAGCTCCCCAGTCCTCCAGAAGCAGGGTGGAGAGGGCACAGAAGGCTGATGTGGAGCCCAATCAGTGCTGCCTCTTCCCTTCGTCTGTGGCTATGTGGAGAGTCTGCTCTGATGGCCTAGTGGACCAGAGGCCATGGGGGTGGGCATCATCTTCACCCAGCCCCCTCCTAGACATGTGGCAGAGACAGGGTCACCAGGCAGAAGACCCCTGCCCTCCTGTGAAGTGGTCCTGTGATGGTCAGGAGGGCCATGTAGGTAGATATGAGTCCTCCTCCCAAAGCCTGGCAGCAGAGGGGAGGTTCACCCCAGCCCTGAGGCTCGCATCCTGTGGCAGCACAGATTTTCCAGTCCCGCCCTAAGTGAATGTGGCCTGGGGAAGCCACAGCCAGCCTACCTGAGCCTCTCACAGGGAGAAGGGCTCGTTGGAATCTGACCAGCCCTTCTTCTGGGATGCTCAGAAGAGTGGGATAGTGAGCAGGGGACCATGACTGGAGAGGGGTGCTGGGAGAGGAGAAGGAGGAGGCCCTGTGGGGTGGAGGGGGACCAAGGCACAGTGAGTCCACTCTGGCTGAATGTGTGTCAGAGCTCCTTGGACTGATAACAGCAATAAGCCACAGTTTATTGCAGCTTATCCTCTCCAAAGAGCTTATGCTCACATTCTTGTATCTGGTTGTCATAGTCCTTGGGGTCAGAGAGATTCTCCTCTCCATTCCTAGAATGAAAACTAATGAGAATCGTGTGACTGTCCCACCCCAGAGGGGCAGGAAGGCCCAGTGGGACACCAGATGAGCAGGCGGTCCAGAGCAGGGGTCCCAGGAGGGATAAATGAGGGCTGCAGTTGTTGACCAGCCTCATGGAGGCCCACATGGAAGGCGGGTGAAGACGCATTTCATACATTCAGCCAATTTTTATCAAGCCTCTTCCAAATGCCAGACAGAAGGCTAAACATTTAAGCACAACCACCTCATCTAACATTCCTTTGAAAGCACCTGCTCCCCTTAGAGCTCTCAGTCATTGTGAACACCCCCATCTTTCCAGAAGAGGATCTGAGCAGCTGAGTGACTTGTCTCTCTGGCCCAGAATCAGACCCCATTTCCCCACCAGAGTCAGAGGGCTGCACCCAAGGCCAAGGTCAGAGCTGGGCAGCTCTGGCCCTGGGGCGAAGGGCACTAACCACCTGCTCCCTTCCACAGACGTACACAGGCTCCATCCTGGTGGCTGTGAATCCATTCCAGGTGCTGCCCCTCTATACCCTGGAGCAGGTGCAGCTGTACTACAACCGCCACATGGGTGAGCTGCCACCACATGTCTTTGCCATTGCCAACAACTGCTACTTCAACATGAAGAGGAACAAGAGGGACCAGTGCTGTGTTATCAGGTGGGGCCAGAATTCCCACGTTCCTGGGGCAGGGGTGCAGATGGCCAGGCACTGCCTCTGAGCGCCTCCTAAAGGAGGGAGTTCTCCTCTCCCTAGACCTCTCCAGCATGCCTGCAGGGCTGCTGTGGTTTCAGCTGCAAACACCCTCCTCAAGGATGCAGTAGGCCAGCTCTGGCATCTGCCAGTGTCTGTCTCAGATCACCTGTGCTAGATCCCAATAATGGCTACCACCAATGTCTCAGTCCCTGGGGAGGTGGTCCCAGCCTGGGGAGGTCTCACCTTTCACCAAGATGCACTGAGAGCCTATTGAGTCTCTTTTCAGCAAAGGACTGTTCACCTTTCTTCCTGGTGATTTTAGGTTGCTTTCCAAAATGGGTGAATTTGTGCATGGGCCCTTTAAGAGCTGGGGTTTTTTTCCCTTATGTCTGAGATAGCTTTTCTGGGTGTATTCCTCGTTGTAGCTAAAAGCCAGCAAAACCAGATATTATGAAACTCATCTGGGTTGTGCTGAGTCCAAAAGCTGCTTATTGTGGTAATGGTCCCCCGCTCAGATCCCCCACTCCTTCAGGGAAGGCTTTGTACCTTAAGGTTGCTCCCAGCCAGCCGTGAAGTGTCTCTGCTAGAAGGTGGCTTTTTTTCTCTCCAGAAAGGAATTCCTGCCTCTTCCACCTCAGTCAGCCCTGTCCCTTGTTGCAGGGGTTCTTTTTATCCACTTTTGACTTCTCTCTCAGGGGTAATTGTTCCCAGAGTAGCTGTAAATTGGTTGTGTCCATGGGAGGAGGTGAGTTCAGAGTCAGCCTGTGCCACCATCTTGACACTGAATCTTGGGTAGACTTGGTTTTAATGGCTGCATGTTTTCTGACTGGATAGACCATAATTAATTTCCTAATTTATGCTAATTCCAATTTTCCACAACTGCAATGATAAGTAATGTTTCAATGAGCAGAAAGCTTTGTGGAGAAAGCTCTTTCTGATTTTATGATTACATTCTTAGACCAAAGCCAGGATAATTCTGAAGATTTGTGATACCTGTGCCAAATTGCTTTCCAAAAGGACTGGTGCAGTTTCCCCTCTGACCTGCATAAGCTTGCTGCTCACAGAGAGGATGTTCCATAGAGGCCTTGCATCGTCTGGGCTTGTTCACTCATCTGCAGTTACTGAGCACAGTGCGGGTGACCCTGGGACAAACCAGATGTCACCATGCCTGCAAGGGGCTCGCAGCCAAGTAGGGTAGAAAAGACAAATGCACCAATAACTAACACAATGTAGGTAGGCTGAGACCCACAGGGGACTTGAGGGCAAGTGCGTGGCATTTCTGCACGAGGAAAGGGCATCCCTGTGCAGACTGGCCCAGAAATCAGGCCTGTGGGGGCTTGCAGGGAAGTTTGGAGGTGTTGGAAAAGTAGTCGTTCTACTGGCTGACATCCCTGCACGCCTCTTTGCAGCGGCGAGTCAGGGGCCGGAAAGACAGAGACCACCAAGCTCATCCTGCAGTTCCTGGCCACCATCAGCGGCCAGCATTCATGGATTGAGCAGCAGGTCCTGGAGGCCAACCCCATCCTGGAAGGTAAGTGGTCACCCTCCTCCCCGGGCCCTGCGGGCTGGAACCTTCCTGCCAGGAGGTGCCCGTGGGGAAGGACAGGATAGCCATACACTGTCAGCAACTTCTCAGAATTCCTCAGGACACAGAAGACAAGAATGGGGTGGATGGTAGTGTGAGGGCTCCCAGGAAGCACGAAGGGGAACAAGTGATGACCTTATAAGCTTTCATTAAGTGTCCTTTCCGCAGGATCATAACAAGTATTCCTTTTAAAAAGGGCTCCAAGATGCAGTCAGTTTGGGAGATGCTGGGCGTGTCAGTTTGGGTCCTGTGGGAAGCAGTGGCCGAGCTGGAGTTAGGACTGTGAGAGAACTACTGAGGAATGGCCCCTGTGCAAGATGAAGGGGGCGGGAGCAGGAATGGGCAGAAAAAGCCTCTGGATGAGATGCTGGTAGGACACCTAGGAAAGGAAAGAGCAGAAGTGGGCAGGATGAGATTCCAGCTGCCATGCGGATCTGACAAGGTCTTGGCCAACCCCTTCGGGGCTCCAGCGCAGAGAGCCCCTAGAGGAGTCCGGCTTTGGGCCCAGGCCAGGCCCGGGGGCTCCCCTTGCTCCATCTCTGGTTGGGGAGGCCCAGAAGCGTGTGACCTTAGCCCCAAGGCTGTAAGGCCCTGGTCAGCACGTTTTCTCTTGTTTCTTCACAACTGAGGTGTGCTTTACACACAGTAAAAATTCACCTTCTTTTTGATGTATAGTTTTATGAGTTTTGACAAACTCATGCAGTCATAGGCCCCCATTGTAATCATGATATAGAATGTCCTTATCACCGCAGGAACTTTCCTTGTGCCCCTTCGTAGTTGACTCTCTTCCCGCCTCCAGCCCCTGGCAAGAACTGATCTGTCTTTTATCCCCTGCAGTTTTATCTTTTTCAGAAGGCCACATAAATAAAATCATACGGTTTGTAGCCTTTTGGGTCTGGCTACTTTCATTAGCAAAATGAGTTTGGGATTCTTCCGTGTTGTTGCCTGTATCAAGAACCCGCTCCTTTCATTACAGTGCCCAGAGGCACCATGGTTCATCCACTCACCAGCTGAAGGACGTCTGGGTTGTTTAGAGTTTTTAGCAACTATGAATAAAGCTTTCGTAAATAGTTGCTTACAGGTTTTTGTGTAAACATATGTTTTTCTCTTGGATAAATATGCAGGAGTGAAATTCTTGGCTCAGATGGTAAGTGAGCCATTTAACTTGGTCAGGAAGTGCCAACCTGTCTTCCAAAGTGGCTATACCGTTTTGCATTCCCACCGGCAAGTACGAGAGTCCTGGTTGCTTGGTCGAGGTATCTCCCTATGGTTCTAACCCACATCTCCCTAATGGCTGACGATGTGGAGCAGCTTTGCACGTGCTCATTTCCCATCTGGATGTCTTCTCTGGGGAAGTGTCTGTTTAATCTTTTGCCCATTTTTTAGTTGAGTTGGTGCCTTATTCATGAATTTTTAAGAGTTTGTTATATATTCTGGATACAAGTCCGTTTTAAGATATGTTTTGCAAATATTTTTGTCCCAGTCTGTGGTTTGTCTTTTCATTCTCTTAGCAGTGATTTTTCCAGGCAAAAGTTTTGGATTTTGATGAAGTTCAATTTATCATTTTTTCTTTTATTGATTATGCTTTTGGTGTTGTATCTAAGAAATCTCTGCCTAACCCAAAGATTTCCTCCTGTGTTTTCTTCTGGATATTGTGTAGTTTCAGGTTTGGCAATCAGGTCTATGATCCATTTTGTGTTAATTTTTTCTGTGGGGCAAGGTCTAACTTGAGTTTCTCTTTCTTTCTTGGTTCCTTCTTTCCTTCCTTCCATATGGATATCCGATTATTTTAGCCCCATTTATCGAAAACACTATTCTTTCTCCATTGAATTGCCTTGTACTTTTGTCTAAATCAATCGACCGCACCTGCGTGGGTCTGTTTCTGGATTCTCCATTCTGTTCTCTTACTCTCTCTGTCTGTCCTTTCACCTATACTACACTGTCTTACTTTGTATAGCTTTTTAGTAAGTTTTGATATCAAGTAGCACATGTCCAATTTTGTTCTTCTTTTTCAAACTTGGCTATTCTAGATCCTTTCCCTTTCCATATACATTAGAGAATCAGCGGATCAATTTCTACCCAAAGACGTCTACATCGGTTCCTTCTTACAGAGGGATCTGCCGCTGGGCTCAAACGTGAAGCACGTTTCTGAACTGGAGCGCTTCTCAGCACCTCTGCTGTGCGTTGGGACCCCTCGAGGGGGAGAGACAGTGCAGTTTTTCCTAAACCTGTTTGACCAAGGGGCGCTTTCCTTCTCCTCACTAATGCTGTATGGTGGTGATGTCAAACTGCATCCCAACCCACCAGTGGGTCGTGAAATAAGTCTTTGAGAACAAATTAAGTAGCATAGAATAGAAAATACCCCAGCACATTGCTCCTGGTGAGAACTGATGCTGAATATTTTCTTTTAATCATGTGTGCAGCTGGGGGGGGGGGGGGTGGTGTATGTACTAGGACACAATGTAAAAGGTCTTCCTTACTGGGGTCACATCCAAAAAGCTTGCAGAATCAGCTCTATGGAATGCACTGTGGATGGTGCTGCAAGCCAAATGCCTCCTGGCTGACGTCCCCCTCTGCCCCCAGGCCGGGTCCAGCTCTTGCCACCCTTCCTGCAACCTTGCCCTTGCAACCCCAGCCTCCATTCTGCAGCCTGAGCCGTCTTTCTAAAATGCAAATCTGCTCCCACACTCCCCTCAGAAGCTTTCCTATCTCCCCATCACCTGCAGAACTAATTCCAAACTTCTCAGCCTGGCATTCAAGGCTCTATGCTACTAAGCCCCACCTACTAACTAGTTCCATCTGTCTTCCACTGCCTTCCTCCCGCATCCTGTGCTCCAGCCAAACCTCCCACTCTGCAAGCACACCCCATGCTTCTGACCTCTGATCACTTACCCGCACTTTGCCTTCCACTTAGCACACCCTTGGCTGCCACCACTGTCCAGTGCAGTCCTGCCCACCCTTCAGTTCTGGTCTCTGCCACCTCCTCTGAGAAGCCTTCCCACTAAAAGTATATTTTCTACTCTCTGATCCCATGATGGGTATCACCTCTATCCCTCAGCCTTTGGAAATGCCAAGACGATCCGAAATGACAATTCGAGCCGCTTTGGGAAGTACATTGACATCTACTTCAACCCCAGCGGGGTGATCGAGGGTGCACGTATTGAGCAGTTTCTCCTGGAGAAGTCACGGGTGTGCCGGCAGGTGAGGTCTCCAAGTGCCATGCCAGTCTGGGGGCACCTCCAGCTGCCCCAGGACGGGGAATCAGGGCACTGGGGAGGCTTCCGAGAGGGGTCCCCTGCCATCACACTCACCCCTCCTGGCCTCCTGCCCAGGGACACCTCCCCGCCCCCTCGAGACAGCAGTAGGTCTTGGCTTGCTGCCACTGAACTCTGGCCTTACCCTGAGATGGGCCAAGGACCCTGATAATTGGATGACGCTCCTTCCCCAGTATTCAAGGAAAAGACATGATAGGATTTTCTGTTTTGAATTTTCCATCCACATAATTTCCTTCATTCTTTGGTGCCTTCTACTCCTCAACTTTACTAGAATTAATTCTGGGGCTGGGCCGGTCCCCAGCTGAGCCTCTGCATCCTGACCTCACTCCCTTGCTTGTAACTTTGGGGAGGGTGCCCTCAGGACTGAGAGGAGCAGTTGAGATGCAGGGAAGCTGGGAGAAATGAGTGCACTGGGCATGAGAGTGGCTATAGCACAGATCTGTCAGGATGAGCCGGCCTTGGAGGCCCAGGATGAAGACAGCGACCAGGCCGGCCATCCCTCGGGTCAATGCCAGAGCCACTCCTGGCAGAGAGACCTTGCAATGCAAGCTGGGCCAGGGCTGGGGGCGGGAGGCAGAGGAGAGCCGCAGCCTGAGGGCACTGCTCACAGGCTCTGTGGGCCGCCCTCCCTCCCAGGCCCCGGAGGAGCGGAACTACCACATCTTCTACTGCATGCTCCTGGGCATGAGCACCGAGGAGAAGCAGCTACTGGGCCTGGGGACGCCCTCCGAGTACCGCTACCTGACCATGGTGAGGCCCGCGTCACGTCACGCGCCCTTTTCCACCCCACCGCACCCCTCCCCAGCCCTCCCCTTTCCCCCTCTCCCTGCCTCTCTGCCTCCCCCTCCAGGCCTCTCAATAACCAACCAAGAAAGAGGCAGGTGGGCTGGTGCCGTTGGTTTACAGCCACAGAAAAGCCCAGTCTGGCCGGGCCCCTGAGGCAGGGACTGAGGGTTCCTCTTTTTTGTTCCCCACTCCTCCCGCTCTATGTTTGGCACCCACTCCATGACTGTCAGAGACTTACCCTTGACCGATGCTTCCTTATCTCCCTCTGAACCCGTGGTTCTTCCCCACAAACCTCATCTCCTTCGCCCCAACAGCAAAAGGCTCCTGATCACCCAGTGAGTTAGGGGAGCCATCGCCATGCCTCTCCTCCCTCGATTTCCTTCCGATCGCCCGTCCTTGTAGGTGCCCCTAGAACCCCAACTCTAGGAAGGCAGGACCTCGTTCTTGCCCTTGGCTCTGTCCCCACGCCTGGAACGGTGCACGCAGCGGCCGTCTTGCTCATGTTCATTGACACGGGAATGGACGAGACCATCTCTCCAATGTCTCCTGCTAAGCTCTCTGTTCTATGCTCACTGCCTGGAGGCCTTCCTCGTCTCTTGCCTGGACCATCCTCCTGGGTCCCCGTGCGCCAGGCTTGACCCCCTAACCTGTCACCTGCCCTGCAGACCTTCCACAGTGCAAGCCTGGCAGATCCCCTTTCCGATTGCAATTCTTCAGGGGTTCCCTGTGGCTCCTTGGCATGGGCTCCAGGTCCCTCAGATCCCACCATCCACCAACCTCTGCCCCCTCAACTATGACCCCAGCCTTCTCGTAGCTGGGCCCCTGCCTCCCACCTCACAGGCCAGCTCCCGAGGCCCAGGCCACCCTCTCCAGCACACTGCTTTAAAGCTTAGCAGGTGGGGCCAGCCCGGACACCTCCTCCAGGAAGCCTTTCCCGACTTCCCAATAAGGCTGGCCCTGGCCCTCTTTGGCCTCAGCACCTGTAACAGCCTCTGACACCGTTGTTTGCTTCCTGCCTTCCCTCCCGGACGCGCAGCACCGGGGCAGTGCCAGGTGTCTCCATTTCAGAATTCCCAGCAAATAGCACAGGGCCCAGCACACGGTAAGCCTTGGAAAGTGTTTGTTAGAAGAACGAGGCTGGGGCTGGCCCTGTGGCCTAGTGGTTAAGTCCACGTGCTCCGCTTCGGTGGCTCAGGGTTTCCCCGATTCGCATCCTGGGCGCAGACCTAGCACCACTCAGGCAACACTGAGGTGGCGTCTCACACAGCAGAACCAGAAGGACCCACAACTAGAATATACGACTATGTACTGGGGAGGCTTTGGGGAGAAAGAGGAAGAAGAACAAATGTTGGCAATGAATGTTAGCTCAGGTGCCAATCTTCAAAACAGAAGAACCTACCTGTGGTATTCCCGAGAGAGGGTGAGGCAGGTGTTGCTGTGGACAGCTCACAAATAGAGGCTCAGAGACGCTGAATGACTTCCCTGAGGCTACACAGTGCCCGTGCCGGCTGCAAAGCCTGGACACAGTGTGTCTATCGCATCGTGATTCCGCCTCTGGAAGTTCTTCTGTGTATTTTCTGAGCTTAGGCCTCCACGTGGCCCCTCAGGGTCCACCCAGAGTTTATGAAGTGTCACTTATGACGGGCCTTTGGCTGAGTGTCTGAGGTGTCTCTGCCTTGCTGGCCCTACGACAGAGGAGGTGGGGCATGGGGTGGCCCCTAGAAAACTGCAGCATCCTGTTCTGCAGGGGAACTGCACCTCCTGTGAGGGGCTCAACGACGCCAAGGACTACGCCCACATCCGCTCAGCCATGAAGATCCTCATGTTCTCCGACTCCGAGAACTGGGACCTCAGCAAGCTGCTGGCAGCCATTCTCCACCTGGGGAACGTGGAGTTTATGGGTAATGCTGTTTCCGCCCAACTGCACCCCCTGGGCAGGAACAGTAGGGGCTGGGACAGGAGCAGGAGGAAATCTCTGGGGGTTCTCACCTGAAGAGCCTGCTGAGGTTGTGTGCTCTCACCCTGTTCTGGAAAAATACATGTGAAAAATTTAGCTATGATTTTGGAGAGAGACCTCATGGGGTCGGGGTAAGATGTCAAAGCTTAGGGCCCTCCAAAGGTGGAGACCCTGATCAGTCACCCCCTACTTTTAGCTAGGACCCCAAAGGGCTTCCCCTCGGGGTAGGGGTAAACCAGGGTAAACGAAGGCACATGTGGACCTTCAGACCAGTGTGTAAGCATCCAGGCGGCCTGGGGAGGAAAGCCTCCTGGCCTGTTGGTGCCTTCCAAGCACCTGACAGAAGTTACTGACATTCCCCTCTGGAAGAAAGTAGCATCAACCTAGGTTACGCATCGCAGCTTTCAAACACAACGTTCAGCATGCATCCAAAACAGATAGGAACGAGGAAACAAGGTCGCATGAGCAGGAACCAGCAGAAACAAGAGACAACAGAAACAGATCCACAGAGATTTCAGGTTTGGGAATTACAAGATACTGAGTATAAAGCACTGTGCTTACTGTGTTCAAGAAAAGGAAAAGCCAAGCTTGAACATTTAGACAGAGCATCGGAATCTATAAAAAGTGACATCACAGATTTTAAAAGGAACCACATAGAAATTCTAAAATTAAAAAAAATAACCAAAATTGAGAACTCAATGGATGAATTTAAGAGCCAATTTTATACACAAGAAGAGTGAATGTATGAGCCAGAGGAAAAATCAGAAGGAACTATGTGAGGACAAGGAAGCGACTTCTGCGACGGTTGGGAGTGTGGGTACCTCTGGTAGAGAGGAACACGCTCTGAGCAGGGCAGGACCTGGGCGGGGCCCTCGGGGGTTGGCAAGGCTCTGTTGTGACTTTACTAGTGGCTACACAGTGCTGACTTAATGTCATTATGACACGCCTTTGGGTTTTACACACTTGTTTGTCTGTATGCTTTATTTTACAATTCTTTAAAGTTTAAAAGAGAAAAAAGCGTACAGAAACAGCACTCCTCCCGCCCCAGCCTGGCAGCCCCAGGCGGGCTGCCTGGAAGAGGAGGAGCTTGAAGTGGGGAAGCCTCCCGGAGACGCCCCCAGCAGAGCTGTTTGCTTGTCTGACTGAAGGAACAGATGAAGGGCCAGGTTCTGTGGGCAGCAAAGGGGACTGAAGGGGGCCACTGGCTCATCTTCTCCCCTGATAGACCCCGGCCGGCTCCCCCAGCACCGGCTGCTCCCTCCAAACCAGCCCAGGTTTCTTCACTTCCCTCCGACCCAGGGCCTTGATCTCCTGGAGCAGCGAGGGAAGGGATCTGCTATGTTTGTTCACAGCTAAGGTGCTGATCACCAGGGACAGGCCCCTAAGAGCCACCTGGGAGGCAGTGCCTCATGCCCAGGGACGAGGTCTGGTGTGTGGATGTGGGGCTGCCCCAGGCCCGGGGCCTTCCTGGGGCCTCTGTCCGGTCACTTCAGGCCGCTTCACCACTCCGGGTTACTGCTTCTGTCTGCAGCTGCCGTCTTCGAGAACCTGGATTCCTCGGACGTGATGGAGACGCCCGCCTTTCCCACTGCGATGAAGTTACTCGAGGTAGCCTAGCTGTTGTGTCTGCCAGCTTCTGTTTTAGTGGGGGGCCCAGGGGCATGGGCTGACAGAACCCCAGCCCCTGATTCTCATAACCCTTCCCAGGATCCCACTCCTGCCTCCCCGTCCTCTGCCAGGCTCTCAGCTCAACCCCTGTGCCCTTCTGCAGGCCCTGGGCGTGGGAATCAGGGTGGGGCCGGGTGAACGATTGAATCATTAACAAAGTAGCGAAGTGATCAGTCTGGCTTTGGTAGTTTCTTGCGTTTTCTTCCCTTTTCCCCGTGCCTCCTTCTCTTCAGGGGCCTTCACCCAGCATCCTGACTCTCCACCCAGCCAGTCCTCCAGCTCTTCCCACTCAGCCACCTAACCCAGCGCTCTTAGCCGGACCTTCCTCAGCTCCCGTGCAAACATCCCTGCCGCTGTCCTCCTCCCCAGGGCTGCTCCACGGGTTGTGCTTTTCCGGGACAGTGCAATGTGCTCAGACTTTTAGCCCTTCACATTATTGCAGAGACCAAATGGAGCCTCGACTTGGGGAAAGAGGGGCAGGCACTGGGTCGGGAGACGTCTTCACACTGGGGACATTGTAATGTCCTCCATATCACACCCCATTGACAGTTCTGGTGGGAAATTAATAGAATCAGAAGCAAAAAGAAAGCAATCCGTTAGGCACATTTTGCTGCTAACGTTCTTCGTTTGGTTCAGGGTTTTTAGGAGCTTTGGGTTTTGCCAGCTGTCTTCCCTGGGGGCGGGGGGGGGGGGGGGGCGGAGGCGGGACTGGCCCATCCAGGCTCTTCTTGCTCCGTTAGTCCTTCAGCCTCCAGGCAGGAGTGACTCTGGTTGAGGCATATCCAGATGCCAATGGCTTAGCCTCAGAGTCCATTGTTTTCCAAGTTCTGCCCAATGGCACCAGTCCCTCCCCAGCCCCCAGGAGACCAGCACAGGTCTGGTCAACCAAGCAGCTGGCACACTCCAGGCCCACCTAGCTGAGGTATCCTTCCTGACCGTTCGACACCCAATGCTTAGACTGACCCTGGGCCAGGCCCCAGCCAGGGTCCTGATTCTGGCCCTGTCGCAGGTGTCTCCCCCCTCCAGGCCTTGGGCATAGGGCATTTGGTCATGAGAGGGCACAAGGCATGGCGTAGCAGGTCAGAGTTCTGGGCCGGCCCTGCTGTGATGCCACGCCCACCACTCCCCAGGTGAAGCACGAGGCACTCCGGGACTGTCTGATCAAGCACTCCATCATCGTCCGTGGGGAGTTTGTCACCATGCCCCTGAACCTCGCCCAGGCCGCAGACCGGAGGGATGCCTTTGTCAAGGTATGGGGCTGCAGGAGAAGGGGCCCACATGTCTATCTTGCCTTGTTGATGGAGAGCAGGAAAGAACAGAGATAGCTGAGCAAGTCCCAGCTCTGCCATCACCTGCCTGGTGACGGTGGGCTTCCTGGCCTCTGTAGGCTGGGTTTCTTGCCTGTAAAGGAGAGATAATATCCCTCAGTAGGTCCTTGAGATCCAGTGCGCATGCGGCTTTCCCGGAACTTGGAGAGAGGGGCAGCCTTCCTCCTGTGCGTGAAAGCCATGGGCTTCACCCTGTCTCCTCAGGGCATCTATGGGCACCTCTTCCTGTGGATTGTCAAGAAGATCAATGCTGCGATTTTCACTCCACCTGCCCAGGACCCCAAAAATGTGCGAAGGGCCATCGGCCTCTTGGACATATTTGGCTTTGAAAATTTCGAGAACAATAGGTATGAAAATCTCAGTTCACCTGCTTTCAGAAAATGGAAGAGAAGCTTAGCTCCTCTCTAAATGAGCCAAGTAGAGGGCAGCCATTCCTTCCCCAGCCCTCCAGGAGCGGCTGGACTGGGAGCAGGGCCTCTCACTTCCACTCACAGGGGCTGGGGGTCCACGCGGCAGGCCGAGCCTCTGCAGGCAGGTGGCCAGTGCCCCTCCCCCTGCACCACAACGCGTCTAGAGAAGGCCTCATTGCCAAAAGCATCCCGAGAGCCAGGCTGAGGCCCCAGCATTTGTCACCTCTCTTGAGCCATCCGCTCTCCTCATGAACTAGAGTGAATTATCACGTGAGGTTACGGTGAAAATGGAAATCAGTCACACCGATTCGACTGCATCTTTAGGTGGGATATCATACTGGGGAGTGGGGGCAGGCAGAGGATTTGTGGACCATCTCAGACTTTTGAGTTTGGCAGGAGTAAGTGGAGGCAGGTCACCTCTGACCCAGTGGCCCAGTGGCCCAGTGGCCCAGTGGCCCAGCACCCCAACTGAAGGCTGAAGAGCTGTAACCGGGAGGCAGGTTGGAAAGGGCACATCCAGCTGTGACTGTGATGGAAGCTGGGGGTGGGGAAGACAAAGGTGTTGAAGGGAGCCACGCTGTGGGGCCAAATAAGGACAGGTGATGCTCTGGAGCATTAGGAAGTAGCAGGAGGCGGTCGAATGAGGAAAATGAGGACCGTGGGACAGGCAAGCAGGAAGCCTTCTAGATGCCACCTAGCTCACCCAGGTGAGTCTGGTTCATTTGAAGGGTTTGGCAGGACAGAGCCTAGGACTGGTTCCAAGTGGAGGTCTCTGGGCCCTGTCAGAGGAGCCAAGGGGCTAGCCTGCCCTTGGCACCTCCCTGCCCAAGGCCCTGTCTGCAAGTGAAGTCTGAGAAGGCCCTTTGGGGAGCCAGGATTATCAAGACGTAAGCCATTGTGAATGCAAGCACACTGGGATTGCAGCTTCCCAGAGCCAGCTGAGCGGACAGCTGGAATGGGCAATGCTGGCGGAGCTGAGCCCAATGTGATGGGAGTTGCAGGACACAGTAGGGACAAATGTGATTCAGATCGTCCGTATCTGTCCCCAAGAGGGACAGTCGAGCAGACCAAGCACACCTTGGGCACCTTGGAGGTAGACGAGTGGTTGGTTGTTGGGGGTTCTGGCGATTTATGCAGGGACCCCTCCCCAAGGGAGCTACAAGCTGGGTTTGTGACAGGGCTGAGTCTGGGCGCCTGGCGAAGGAGTGCTGCATTGCTCGGCCTCGCCGTCTGCAAGTACTCACTGAGCACTCTCCTGGCATTGTGTCGGGAGTGGCGAGCACGGTGGACTGGTTCCCTCACCTCTTGGGTTAACAGATATTGAACAACCAGTCTCAGGTATGATGAAGTTTTGCATAAATGGGCAACCTACCCTGAAGGAGAAAGCCCTAAGTGAGACCCAAAGGATGAGCAGAACAAGCCAGGTCACAGGAAGGAGAGGAAGGGGGCGTCAGACGTGTGAAGACTCAGAGACAGGAAAGAACTGGGTGCCTTCACACAGCGAGTAGTCCCGAGTGACCCGGGGCCACTCCTGGGAGAGAGGCAGGCTTTCTACTGTGTCGCTGTCTGTCCGGCTCCTGAAAACACTGGGGAGGCCAGCAGGGGGGTTCAAAGCAGGGACGAGCGTGATCAGATTTGCATGTCAGAAAGCTCCCTCTACTGGCCTGCAGAGACTGAGGTGAGGGGCGAGGCTGGAGGCAGGGCAAGCCATCAGGAGGCCATTACTGTGCTCCAGGTGAGCAACGAGGGCGGCCCAGACTAAGGCAGCAGCAGTGGGAGTGGAAGGAAGGAAAAGGGCAGGGTTCCATGCTGGAGCACGGACCAGACTCTGGCCACTGACTGGAACTGGAGAGGAGGGAGAGAGGCCTTCCTTCCTCCCCAGGAGAGACTCCCTGGTTTCTGACTGGAGCCAGGGGGACGAGTGAGGGGCCATTTCCCAAGGTGGGGAGCCCAGGAGGAAGAGCAGTGGGTAGGATCGGGGCAGGGGGAGGAGTATGTCTGACTGATGCAAGGGGGCCCAGCAGTCAATACCCGACCTCTAGAAGCTTGTCTCAGCTCCACGACCACTCGTCCATGGGGCTGGGTTGCTGCAGGACTCTCAGTCCCCCAAGGATTGTCTCTCTGTCCGGACAGGCAGGTCTGGCAGAGGGCTCTCTGGGGGACTGTAAGGAGCCAAAGGCAGGGACTGAATGACAGACTGAGCCTCCTCGTTTCTCTCTATTTGCCACGGGCTGGAGGAGGTGCCGGTGGCGGAGGCAGAGAGAAGAGGGAGGGTGCGCGTCCAGTGCACATGAAGGCTCCCTGTGCCCGGGAGTGGCTGTGTGCACTGGGCTGGTGACCCCGTGGTTCCTGCCAGCCACGGGGGGAGCGAGTTAACCCTGCGCCGCCCCCGGGCGGTGGCGTTGCCCCCGCAGCTTCGAGCAGCTCTGCATCAACTTCGCCAACGAGCACCTGCAGCAGCTCTTTGTGCAGCACGTGTTCACCATGGAGCAGGAGGAGTACCGCTCGGAGGGCATTGCCTGGGACTACATCCACTACACCGACAACCGGCCCACCCTCGACCTGCTGGCCCTCAAGCCCATGAGCATCATCTCCCTCCTGGACGAAGAGAGCCACTTCCCACAGGTGCATCCCTGGGCCCACTGACCCATGGGTGGAGACCCGGCCCATGGGCCTCCTCTTCAAGGTTGCGAGACTCCACGGGGTGGCCCATTTGTTCCCAGGGTTGCTGAAACCCCTGCCAGGAATGAGCACGTGAGCCCCATCCTAATCAAACCCTCCTCTCCTTCAAGGCCCACCTCAGGCCACCTCCTGCAGGAAGGCCTCTTAGCTCTACCCACACTCCCCCTCCCCAGCAGAATGAAATCTCAGCCATTGATGTTTTAGGTTCAAGAGCACACCCCAGGAGGGGGCTTGCCCAGCACCCATGGCCCAGGGCTGCAGAGGGCACAGAGAAGGAAGCCCTTGCATTCTCGCCCTCAGGGGACTCTGCCTGTCCCGGGGAGATGGACTCTCGAGTGCAGTCAGCAAGAGTTCTGAGTCCAGAGAAGGGAGAAGCCAGGGCTAAGGTGCCTGGACGATTGTAGGGAATGGGGGAGCAGGAGAGCCGGTGGTGGAGGTCAGCAGCCCAGGTCTCTGCTCCCTGCTGGGCGCTCTCTCACTGTGACAGGTCACCGACCCCTGGGCGTCAGCTTCCTGTCTGTAGAAAGGCCCTCAGTCATTATGAGCCCAGCTGCTTTGCCCCCCCCCCCGCGGGAGTCCCTGAGCCCGGTGGGTGGCCCAGCTGACCTCCCTGTGGCGGGACTCTGGGACCTCAGCCCATAGGGTGTCTGCGTTCTTCCAGGGCACAGACATCACCATGCTGCAAAAACTGAACAGTGTCCATGCCAACAACAAGGCCTTCCTGCAGCCCAGGAACATCTACGATGCTAGGTTTGGCATCGCCCACTTTGCCGGCAAGGTGTACTATCAGGCAGAAGGTAGGAGCAGCTCCTCTGCAGCCCCTTCCTGCCAAATCCCCATCACTCCCAGAGGCCGCGGAAGGCGGCTGAGAGCACGGGCTCATTTTACAGAGCGAGCAGTGGGACAGAGGGAAGGGAACGCACCAGGCGGATTTGGGGTGTTTTTGGTAATAGCTCTATTGAGATATAATTCACATACCATAAAATTCACCCATTTTAAGTGTACAACTCAATGGTTTTAGTATATTCACAGAGTTGTGTAACTGCTGCCACAATTTTAAAACCTTTTCACCCCCACCAAAGAAACCTCTTACGGCAGTCACTCCTCACTCCCCCCAGCCCTCCCCAACCCTGAGTAACCGCTAATCTCTGTCTCTATGGATTTGCCTGTCCTGGACATCTCATATAAACGGAACCAGGCAACATCTGGTCCTTGTGACTGGCTTCTTTCACTCAGCATAATGTTTTCGAGGTCCATCCATGTTGTAGGACGTGTCAGTATTTCGTTTTTTTATATTGCAGCCTAACAGTCCATGGTGTGAATATCCATATTTTGTTCATCTCTTTATCAGTTGGTGGACATTTGGGTTGTTCCCCCTTTTTGACCATTCTAAATAGTGCTGCCATGAGCATTCATGTACAGGTTCTTATGTGGGCGTATATTTCCACTTCTTGGTGGTATTTCCCTCAGAGAGGAATCGCTGGGTCAGGTGGTAACTGTTTCACTTTTTGAGCAACCACCAAACTGTTTCCCAAGGTGGCTGCACCATTTTACATTCTCACCAGCAGCACATGAGGGTCCCCATTCCTTCCGTCCTCACTGACACAGGTCATTGCCTGTCTTTTGATTATAGCCATCCTAGTGGGTTTAAACTGGTGTCTCGACATGAATTTGATTTGCATTTCCCTGATACTTAATGATGTTGAGCATCTTTTCATGTGCTTATTGGCCATTTGTGTATCATCTTTGGAGAAAAGTTTATGCAAATCCTTTGCCCGTGTTTTCATTGGGTTGTCTTTTTATTGTTGGGTTGTAAGAGTTCTTTATATATTCTGGACATAAGTACCTTATCACATTTATAATCTGCAAATATTTTCTCCTATTCCCTGGCCTACCTTTTCACTCTCTTGATAGTGTCCTTTGGAGTTTTCCTTTTTGATGTCCCCTTCTCTAGCTTTTCTTTTTTGCTCATGCTTTTGGTGTCATGACTGAAAAACCATTGTCTAATCCAAGATTTACCCCTATGTTTTCTTCTAAGAGGTTTTTCTTTTTAGCTTTTATGTTTAAGTCTTTGATGCATTTGAGTCAATTTTTGTACCTGTTGAGAGAGAGTCAGGCATAGTTTTGCTTGGAGAAATAAAGGCCTGGGGCGGCCAACCTATTGATGTGCTTGGAAAAATGAGAAAGGTGGCCCGTGTGCAGCTGCAGTCAGGAAAACGGGGTGGGCAGCTGTAGTGTCACTCTCTGTGGCTTGTGTGGCAAAATGAGGAGGTGCTCTGGTCTATTCAGCTGGAAACTCGAAGTCAGCGCCGACTCCACAGGCTTTCCAGCTGGAGAGACAAGACAGCTGGAAGGGCTAGTGCTCCGCATAGAAGTGCCAAGGTGTTGGGCGGTCAGGGCATCATTTCCGTAGAGAAATGAGAAGGTGGGGTGTCTCCTTCATAGTTCCCGCCAGACCCTGGCTTTGGGGCTCTCCAGAAAGGGAGAAGCCAGAGCCGGCGGGGCAGAGTCCCAGAACAAAGAAGACACTGAGCCTGTCCCACCTCCACGGGTAATTCCAGACCAAGTTTTATTTTTTGAAGTGACATGAAACTTTCATGCATGCTAAGATTAAAGTAGCTTCTAGACTTTCTGAATGCAAAATTCTATTAATGTTCGTTCAAGCTGAGCCTGGTGGTTTTCATTTGGGCGCCCACTGTGCTGACAACTGAGGCCCCACTTAACTCTGCCCATTGCGGGTGCAGCCCGGGCTGCCTCAGCCCTCCCCTCCCTTGGAGAACACTGGGGTGCGGGGGCTCTACCCAAGCCTGGAGACACACGGAGTGCCCCCATCTGCCCAGGGCAGACCCCAGCACAGAGCTGGGGGAGGGGCTTATGCCACCCTCTCTCAGGGTGGCCCTGGGAGCTGCCCTTGAGCCCCGCAGTGCACACTCGCTCTCCTCCCTCCCAGCTCTGTGAGGGCCACATGGCACCCCCAGAGCTCCTGGGACGGTCTCCTTCCTCTATCAGGCACCTGGGGCAGAAGTGGGGGAAACAGGCTCCCTTCTCTCTCCATGCGTGACTCAAGTCTCCCCAGACCCCCACACCAGGCTATGCGGGTATGCACAGAGCACCCCACTAAAAGGTGGGGTGCCTTGAAAGGGGGCAGAGTGGGCAAGGAAAGGCAAGGTCATGCCCTTGCAGGGTCAATCCTCAGAGTCCCAGGAGCGAAGCCCCTCAGCAGGCCCCCCACCCTCGCCGAGCCCAGCTCTGAGAAGCAACTCTTGTTCAGTGGCCTTCTCAGTGTGAGTCTGTGCCCTGCTTTAGGGCGAGTCCACTCTACCATGGCGAGGTCACCCCCAAATCCGTGCCTGCGTTAGTTGGCTGGGGCTGCTGTAACAAAGTTCCCCAGAGCGGTATGAACATTTATGTTCTCACAGTTCTGGAGGCCAGAAGCCCAAGATCAAGGCGTTGGCGGGGTTGGCTCCCTCTAGATGGCATCGTCTCCGGGTGTCTCTACTCTCTGTGCGTGTCTGTGTCCCAGTTGCTTCCTTTTATAGGACACCATTCATAATGGCTTAGGGCCCACCCTAATAGCCTCATTCTAACTTAGACACCTCTTTAAAGGCCTGTCTCCACATACAGTCACATTCGGAGGTACTGGGGGTCAGGACTTCAACGTAAGGATTTTGAGGGGCTGCAACTCAGCCCATATCCCTGCCTCTCCCCGATTTCTGGAGGCTCAATCTTCAGTCTGGAGGGACCCCTGGCCCTAGCAGGACCTTCCAAGGCCCCAGAACAGGGCTAGTGGAGGGGCCTTGTGCTCCCAGTTCTTCGGGGTCTCCTTAGTGACTTACAGACATGCTTGGTTCCTAAACTGTTGTGTCAAAGCACACACACATGCTCACACACACGCACACCCCGTCCTGGGAGCCAGTGAGCCAAGTGGTGTTTCACTCCTTTCCTCCTTCCCTGTGGACTTCCAGGAAGAGCAAGGCAGCCCCCCCTTGTTGGTTTCTCAGGGGGGCTTTGAAGCCGCCCTTCCTGCACAGCCTGGCCGTCCGGGGAAGGGACACAGATTCTCCCAGAGCTGCCTCTGGGCTCTGAGCCGAGGGCAGGAGTGGCCATGCCTTCCTCTCAAGCTTGGAAGCTCCCCAGATATTACCAGGCTGCCAGATTTTCAGGAATGGGAACAAGCAGGAATTATGGGGGAGGGCGTCTTCTTCATTTTCTCCATTTCCTTCCTTTCTATTTTTAGCTCCTTTATGTAAATAAGCAGTAGCCCAAATCAGACTTGCCCGAGGTCACCCAGAAAAGCTTAGTGGCCAGAGCCCTGCCGAGAGCCCTCGGGCATCTCACTCTGGGAAACCGAGACCGCATGCTGAACAGACACTCTGTCGGCTGTGCCGATGGTCGGCTCCTGAGGTCCCTGGAGGTCATGGCGACGGCTGGGGCTGGGGAGAGGCTGAGCAGATGGACTCACTCCTGACCGTGGTCTTCCCGGCCCGCACCAGGGAGCCGCGGCTGGTGGAAGACATGGAAAGTCCTCAGACCACCCCTGAACGGAGCCACAGGCCCATGAGAAAGGCTGCGCAGGGGGTGGTGGGAGCCCCAAGGAGGGCCCCGCACCCCACCTTGGGCCAGGAGAGCATCTTGGCCTAGATGACGCTGGAGCTGGCCTTGAAGAATGAGCAGGAGTTGGCCTGGGCAGTTCAGGAGGGAAGAGCACCTGGGACGGCCCGTGGAGGCTGGAGGCATGGGACAGCTGAGCCCTTCCAGCACGTTCTGGCACCGCTGGAGAGCAGGGTGGGGAGAGGAGGAGGCGGGGGAAGGGGGTGCTGGAAATGAGAAAGGAGAAGATGAGGAGGAAGGCATGCCTGGCAGCGAGGAGCAGAAAGAGTTTAGGCGGGGATGGCACAGCAGTGCCCGGCTCCAGGAGGTCCCTCAGGTGATCAGAGGAGTTCAGGCAGGAGGAATGGCGGCAGCCCGGACTGAGAGGCAGGGTTTGGTGGGGATGGGGAGTTGAGGGGTTTAGATGTAGAGGTGACACATCTTGGCACTGGGCGGAGATGGGGTGCCATGCCCGGGTGCAGGTGGCTCTGCTGGCAGGACACGGAGACGCGGGAGGGTGGAGAGAATGGCTTCAGGGGCTCCTCAGGACTTCCTGGCAGGCCCAGCATCCTCACCCATCACCTCCTCTTGCCCTGCGTAGGGGGCAGGAAGGGCTGAGTTGGGCTGGCACGTGGCCTCTGCTTTCCCCACAGGCTTCCTGGAGAAGAACCGAGATGTACTGAGCACAGACATCCTTGCCCTGGTCCACTCCTCTGAAAACAAGTTCCTGAGGGAGATCTTCAATCTGGAGTCGGCAGAGACCAAGCTTGGCCGCGGGACCATCCTCAAGGCAAAGGCCAGGAACCTGCTCTTCAAGGTGGGCTCCGTCACGGCCCTTCCAGGGCCTCCTGGGTCTGGCCGTCCCTAGGGCCTCGGGGGGCTGAGAGGTGCCCTCAGGGAGACTCATGGCCTGCAGTGGGCTCTCTCAGTCAGGGCGCAGAAGAGAGAGAAACAGGAGGAGGTGTTGCCGCTGCACGTGGGCAGTGGCCCGGGGGCCGGTGTACATGGCTGTACCTGCTTCTGAGGGTATAGTGATCTTTCGAGGGCATGTCTGCTTTTGTTAAAATTATTATTATGTTTCTATATTGGTCTGTGTGTGTGTTCTGCGTGTGTGTTGCGTGTGCGGGGTGTGTGTGCATGTGTGGTGTAGTGCATGTGCACGATGCCTGTAGGGGTGTATGTTTTGTGTGGCACGTGTGTGTGTTTTGTATGGGGGGTGTACACATGTGACATGTGTGTATTTTATGTGTGTGTGTTGTGGTGTGTGTGTGGAGTCTGGTAGCAGCAGCACTGAATGCTGCTGGCCAGGGAGGTGGGCAGCAGAGAGCCCCTGGTGCTCGTCAGGGCAGCCCAGGACTTTCTGGCAAGTTGGGGGTCTGCCCACCCACTGCCCACCATGCCTCCACCCCTTAACAGTGACTGTCCCAGAAAAGCCCTGTGAGTCATCTGCTGAGGAGCGGGGAGATGGGGCCAGCATAACAAGCCCACCCCGTGCCATGCATTGAGCGCTGGCCACACTGAGGTGCCCTTGACCGTTCATTGTCTCCCCAACCCCACCCCTGTGGGAGATCTGAGGCCTCGGTGCCCAGAGACCACAGCATGGCCACATGCAAAGCAGGCCCAGGGAGGCACCAAGAACCGTGAGGCTGTGCAGGAATTGTCAGGTCTGAAACCAGGTGGAGCAGGCTAGACCCTCTGCATTCCCAGAGCCAGGCTAGACTCTTGGCCACTGAGACCAGAGCACAGCCTTGTCCTGGCCCTGCTGGGCCACCAGAGCATGTCCCGGAGGTCTCAGGGAACAGATTCAACCAGGACAACAGGAAGGTGCCACCCGTTTTATCAGTAAATGCCAGTGATGGCATCCTCTTCTCAGAGGGGTTGAGGGGTGAAGACGCGTCTCCAGCTTTTGGGATTTGGCAGGACGCACTTCTGCCCATCTGCGGGACCTCGGCAGAAGCCCTCCATGTGCTATGGGTCAGCCATGCCCCAGGCTGCGCTCCCCAGCCCCCACCTGCGCCCTGTGCTTCTGCCCACAGTCTACAGACTCCAGCAAGCGGCCCCCCACCTTGGCGGGCCAGTTCAAGCGGTCCCTCGACCAGCTGATGAAAATCCTGACCAATTGCCAGCCCTACTTCATCCGCTGCATCAAACCCAACGAGTACAAGAAGCCACTGGTAATGAGGGGGCTGGGGGCCCGCAGGGAGGGAGGGCATCTCCTGAGGAGCTTGACGGCAGCCAGGGTGCTGTCACTCCCTCCACCAGGGCCTGGCCAGCATTAGAGCTATGATCTGCCCCCATGTGGTAGATGGGACCAGCCTGGGCTGCTCTGGGGTTTTGGCTCACCAGCCCTCAGGTGTTGCGGCCCTGCCATTCGCCCCTGTGAGCTCGGCGGGTGCTTCTCTCCCTTGAGCCTCAGTTTTCTCTTCTGTGGAGTCAGTGTCGTGCCTGCCTGCAGAGGGCAGCAAGGAGTGGACCTGTGGCTGCCTTACAAACCACACTCAGTAAGGGGCTTCTAAACACTTGTAGTATTTTAGAGGCTGCTGCCAACTCCTGGTTGCCGACTCCTGAGGCCGAGCAGGCCTTGGAGAGCCGCTCTGTCTGCGTAGGGGTGGGGTGGGGAGGGAGCCGGCTGCCTGGCCAGGAGTCCCTGACCCGCGTCTTGGGAAGCCCACCACAGCTTCAAAGACAGGACTCTGAAAACCAGGAGATGCCATCTGAAAGGAGATAAAATGACCCAAAAAAATCTTAGAAGGGAAAAAAATATTGCATTAAAGTGTCTTTTTGAAAATAATAAAATTATATGAAATTGAGCCTGTCCCAGGAAATCCAGAATGTATCTTCCTTGTAGGCACAATACACGGATGTTAGATAATAATTGTGCTCCCAGAGGCCCTCTGCCCACACCCACACTGCCCGCCAGAGCTGCTGCAGGACAGGCAGGGGGCCTGAGGCTGATGCTTAGGTTTGGTGGGTGCTGTTGGCCAAGACATCCTCTTGGCCAGATGCGGCCTGCTGTGTGGGCGTAGGGGAAGTGCAGGCTGAGAGGCCAGGAGGCTGCGGTTTGAATTCTAGCTCAGCCACTTAGGAGCCCAGCCCTGAGCCCATGGCACCTCATCTTTAAACTGGAGCTAAGTACCCCACCACGTGGGGCTGCCGTAAAGATTAACGCTCCATAAGTGGGAGCTAACCAGCTGCCCAAGACTAACCACTGTGTGTCCCTGGACACCACAAGCAGTTGCCTCTGGGGTCCTTTTTGTTTCCAGGTGGGTAACCACCTGCTGGTGGGCTTGCCGGATTAGAGGTGTGCCGGAGACCTCAGAGACCCGGGGCTTGGAGGCTGAGGGGGCCTCTCTAGAGGCCATGCCATGCACCGTCTTGAAGCCCCGGCTGGGACCCAACAGCTCTGTGCAAAGCGTTATGCCAAACTCCTCCCTGCTGGCCAGCACGCCTCCAAGGGAGGGACAGAGGAAGTGGACGGGAATGCTTTCTGACCCGGGGGAGCGCATTTCTTCCTCCCACTAGAGGGAGCCCCCGCGGTGCAGCGCCCCACCCAACACCCCGCTCTTTGGAATCATTGTTTTGGGGCACTTAAAACATTTTAAACATGGCATATGCAAATAACCTTTATAGTCACAGTACTTTGCATCTCCTGAGGGGGGCAGCATTTAGTGTTCTTGTGGATGTCACAATGTCGTTATCTATCAACTTTTAGCTCCTTGCAAAGACTTAGAGGACTTTTCAGCGACTTCATCCAAATAGCTCTCAACATAGAATTTCAATGAAACCGAGCACTAGTTTAGCTCACCCGGATTTGGGGACAGGCGAAGGGGCGGTGCGGGGGCCGGGAGGGACTGCCCGCCGTCAGCGCCCCCTCCCCGTCCGCAGCTCTTCGACCGGGAGCTGTGCCTGCGGCAGCTGCGGTACTCGGGAATGATGGAGACCGTGCACATCCGCAAGTCGGGCTTCCCCATCCGCTACGCCTTCGACGAGTTCGCGCGCCGCTTCCGCGTCCTGCTGCCCAGCGCCGAGCGCACGCAGGTGCTGCCCTGTCCTCGGCCCGCCGCCTCGGGAGCCTCGACCCCGGTTCCAAGGGGGTCCTCGGCTGCCGTCCCGATGCCCAGGGCCCCTCCTGGACCCCAAGCTCCGAAGTGACCCCTATTCCTCTTTCCCTCCTCGTCTCCCGCTCCTTGAGCCCGGGAAGTGAGGGGGGTGGGCTCACACTGGGGTCTGGATGAGGCTGCTGGCTGAATGTGTTCATTCTAAGAGAGTTTCAAGGAAACGGGCTTTCATGACAGAATGTCAGGCTGCTCTCTGAGGCAGGACGTCCTTCCTATCCTTCCTCAAACACTCAGCCATCCTAAAGTTCAGGCTGCCCAAGTGTCCAACAGCCACACTGAGGCCCCAGGCCCTGCAAAAAGAGGTGGCCTTGAGGTCGCAGGTCCTGAGCGCCCCTGGCTCGGCCCTTGGTCCCAGGTGCCATGTGCCTGTGTCCCGGCCCAGCAGCTCCAATGTGAAACCTGCGGGAGGAGCAAGACTTGAATCCCTAAGGAAATCTCTGAGGGACCCTCCGCCTCCTGCCTGTGGTCCCTGTTCCAACCCCACCCAGCCACTTCTGCTTCTCCTTGACAGCTGCGGGACAAGTTTCGCCAGATGACCTTGCGCATCGCCGAGATGTGGCTGGGGACAGACAAAGACTGGAAAGTGGGAAAGAACAAAATTTTCCTGAAGGTGAGACCCTGAGGAGCATGCTGGCCCTCAGCCTCCTGGAGCGTGTGGGGGTTGTCCAGTGCCCACCGGGTGGCATCCACTCACTCTCCCTGAGCCTGCGCTGCTGGGAGCCTGCTCCACGTGTGGCCCCCGGCCAGAGGCACCCCCATTTTAGACATCCACTCTGGGGGGAAGGGAAGCAAGGGGAGCATGTGGAGGGCCCAGCCCAGGCTGCAGAAGTGCAGGCGGCTTCTCAGAGGAGCCCATCGAGGGCAAGGCCTGAGGAGAAGGAGGGGCTGCCTCCAAGCCACGGGGCAGGAACAAGAAGCCACTCAGGATGGGCTTCTGCTGTCCCCAAGAACTGGCCTCTGCCGTGCCAGGAGCCCTGGTCTGCAGCAGGGGGCTTTGTCTGGCCTGGGGAAGCTCCACCTCTCCAGAGCCCCAGGGAGCTGGCTGTCAGGAGAGGAGGCATGTGTTGGCTGCCCTCACCCTAGGAGCACTTGTCCTTCAGCAGCTGAGTGTGACCACTACCACCTCCCCCGAGCTTCCCGGGAGGCCCGTGGTCACACAGAGGCAGCTGACAGCCCCTAGCTCCCGAGACCGGCCTTCTGGCCCTCCAGGATTGTGAGTTGGGTCAAAGAGCCACTGTGGAGAGGACCTCCATGTCCCCTGGCCTCATAAGCCTCGGGTAGGTGAGCAAAGTGAGGAGGAGGAGGAAGAGACCAGGCCAGAAGGTTGCTCTTCCAGCCCACCCGAGCACCCCACCCCATCCCCACAGCCCCTTCCTGAGTGCTCCACTCCCTCCTCTTCCCCCATAGAGCCTGCCCACCCACTGTCATGTCCCCAAAGAGACCTCCCGGCCCCACCCTCCAGTCGGGCCGCCTGTCCATCTGTCCGTGCATTAGTCAGGCCAGGTGCTGGGGCTCCGGTCTCAGACAGAAGGGAAGAGGCAAGAGGGCTTCAGATTCTGTTGGGGAGGTGAGGCTGGCAGAGGGAAGGCATCTGAGAGGTCCCAGGACACTGCCCAGGAGGATGGGGCAGCCGTCGAGGGCCACAGAGGTGTGGAGGGGGAGGCCAGTGTGGGCAGATGGTCGGAGGGGAAGAGAGTGCCTGCCCCTCCACCCCTCCCCTCCTTCACTGCTCCTCGAGGCCACGGTCAGGGTCTAGTCCATCTCACTGTCCCCAGTGCCCACCAGGCACACAGAGGCTCGCTGCTCACTTGATGCAAGGCTGATGGAGCAGGAGGGGCCACGGAGCCCCAGGCCTCTCCTTACCAGTCTCCCTACCAGATCCTCCAGGGGTTTGGATGGCAGGCCCCACATAGGGATCCGGGGGAGCACCAAGGTGGGCCAGGGACAGTCACAGCCCAGGGCAGACACTGCTCATCTCTTCACACTGCGAATCCTACTCAAAGGCTGAAGGAAACACTTTTATATGAAACAAGCATGATACACTGTAACACACTTATATACTGTAATACACTTGAATGTACATTTCTCATGAATTTGGGGAAATAAAACAACTTCAGGGAAATTTTTTGTCCCCTTCTTGGGTTCTCTAGAGCAGAAATGGAATTCGCCAGATTGAATATACAAGAAGAAAGAGCTAAAATGGGAAGTTCTTGGCGCGGGGCTGGGAGTGTAGTTGCCGCTCCCATCTCTCAGCCACATCAGCATCAGTTTGAGGGCCCTTGCTCTGCTTGCCCTCCCACGAGTGGGTATGGACAAAGACACCCTGACTTCTGGAGACAGAGCCCCGGCCCCAGGTGTGGGGTGGGGGGCAGCTACATGATGAGGTCTCTCCTGTCCCAGGAAAGCCACGACGTTCTGCTGGAGGTACAGAGGAGCCAGGCCCTGGACAAAGCAGCAGTCAGCATCCAGAGAGTCCTGCGGGGCTACAAATACAGGTGCCAGCCCGCTGCCCCAAGCCCCCTCCATCCCACACCCACCCATGTCCCCTGGGCGGGCCTGTACTCCCTAAACCAGGGTCGCATGCTCCTGCTGGTCCCTCTCTGGGGGTAGCTGAGGCACAAGATCTCTCAGGACCTCCTGACCAGGGACACTGCAGCCTGTGTTGGCCAGAGAATTCTAATACCTTATTCGAATGTTTGCGGGGTGTGGAATCCATTAAGTACCAAGAGCCAAATGAAGTGTCAGCTCTGATCGCAACTGTAATTTGATGTTCTACTTCAGTCGTCTTGGAGAACGTATGGGTTTGGGTTTATGGGGTGGGTGGTTTGGGACGGAAGAAAAGAACTATCCTTGTCTCAGCTCCCTGGTCAGGAAAAAGGTAACACTTGAATTTCAGTCCAAGCTCAGCAAGTCAGCAATGCCATCCTCTCCCTCTCCTTCACCATGTCCAGAGGGCTCTGTGCCTCCCACAGTGCTCTTCCCTACACTGTCCCGTCTGCTTATCACCAACCATAGGAAGGTCTGGAATCCCAGACGTGACAAAATGGGCGAAAGCGGCCAACTATGGGCAGAGGCTGTGGGCAGCTGCAAGCAGGGTCATGGGGCAGGGAGGTGTGGCTTGGAAGGCCAGACCGTGGTAACACTGATCCCATCAACAGCCAGCTTCAGGCCAGGCAATGGTGCACCAGTCACATTCCCAGAACAGTCAGAGAAAGGCAGGAGTGGCCACCCTCACCTCTGATGCTTTTTTATTTCCCCTGAGGAAGATTTGCCCTGAGCTAACATCTGTTACCAGTGTGCTTCTATTTTGTATGTGGGTCACCACCACAGCATGGCTGACAAATGGTGTAGGTCCACGCCTGGGATCCCAACCAGAGAACCTGGGCCACCAAAGCAAAGTGCGCAAACTTAACCACTAGACCACGGGGCTAGCCCCTCTGATGCATTTTTAATTAAACTTTTTATTTTGAGATAATTGTATATTCATATGCAGTTTTAAGAAATAACTCAGAGATCCCTGGGTACCCTTCAACCAGTTTCCCCCACATCCTGAAAACGATAGCACAGTGTCACAGCAGGATACTGACATGGGTCCAGTCAAGACACGGAGCATCCCATTACCATGGGCCCTCTTGCTGCCCTTCTATGGCCACACCGCCTTCTGCCCACCCCAACCCCTTCTCAACCCTGGCAACCACTGATTGTCTCCACTTCTGACATTTTGTCCCTTCCCTAATGTTATACAATAGAATTATACAGCACGTAGCCTATGGGGTTGACTTTTCTCAGTCGGCATATCTCCCTGGAGATTCATCCCGGTTGGTGCACGCATCCACACTTTGTTCCTTTTTATTGCTGAGCAGATCCCGTGGTATGGATGGGCCACAGTTATTCTTACCACTCTCCGGCTGAAGGACGTCTGGGCTGTTTCTAGCGTTCAGTTTTCACAGATAAAGCACTGTGAACATTTGTGTACAGTTTTTTGTGTGAACGTAAGTTGTCATTTCTCTGGAATAAATACCCAGGAGTACAACTGCCAGGTCATGTGGTAGTTACGATTTCTGGTTTAAGAAACTACTGAACTCTTTTCTGGAAGTCTGTACCATTTTACATTCGCAGCAATGTATGAGTGATTCAGTTTCTCTGCATCCTCTCCAGCATTTGGTGTTGTCGCTATTTTTTTAATTTTAGCCATTCTGACAGGTGTGTAATGTTATATCCTTGTGGTTTTAATTTACATTTCCCTAAAGGCTAATAATGTTGAATATCTTTTCATGGGCTTATTTTCCATATGTATGTATTCTCTTTGGTGAAATGTCAGTACATGTTGTTTGCCCATTTTCTAATTGGAATCTTTGTTGAGTTTTGAGAATTCTTTATATATTCTAGACACTAGTCCTATGCTGGGTATGTAGTTTGCAAATATCTTCTCCCAGTCTGTAGCTTGTCTTCTTGTCTTCTTAAGAGGATCTTTGCAGAGCAAAAGTTTTTCATTTGCATGAAGTCCAGTTTATTAAATTTCTCTTTTACAGGTCAAATCTAAGAACTCTTTGCCCAAAGATTCCCTCAATGTTTTTTTTCTAAAAGTTTTATAGTTTTGCATTTTAGATTTAGGTCCACGATCCATTTTCATTTTGAGTTAATTTTTGTAAAAGGTGTGAGACTTAAGTCAAGGTTCTTTAAAAATTTTTTTTCCTGTGAATGTTGCTCCAGCATCTTTCATTGAGAATTCCAACCTTCATTCGATGAGCTGATTTTGCACTTTTGTCAAAAATCACTTGGGCATATTTGTAGGTCTATTTCTGCGTTCTCTATGCTGTTCCATTGACCTGTGTTCCCCTCTGCCAATGCCATGCGGTCTTGACTGTAGCTAACTAAGTCGTCTTGAAGCTGTGTAAACTGATTCCTCCTACCTTATTCTTCTTTTTCAAAATTCTTTTAGCTATTCTACATCCTTTGCCTTTCCATATACATTTTAGAATAATCTTGTCCATATCTACAAAAAAGCTTTCTGGGATTTTGGTGGGAATTATCAGTTTGAGGAGAACGGAATCTCTACTTTGTTGTGTCTTCCAGTCCGTGAACTCCGTTTATTTAGATCTTCTTTGATTTCCTTCATCAGTGTTTTGGGGTTTTCAACATATATGTCCTATACATGTTTTCTTAGATTTACACCTAGGTATTTTTTTTTTGAGGGATTGTAAATGGGGCTATATTTTTAATTTTGGCATAAAGTGGTATTTAAGTTTTGGCGTGTTCATTGCTAGTATATAAAAATATGATTGATTTGTGTGTGTTAACTTCAAGCTTGCTGAACTTACTTTGCTTTTTATAAATTTCTTGGAATTTTCTATGTAGACAATCATGTCATCTGCAAATAGGGGCAGTTTTATTTCTTCCTTTCCAACCTATATGCCATTAATTTCCTTTTCTTGCCTCATTGAACTGGCCAGAACTTCTAGTATATAAGAGTAGTAAGAGCAGACATTTTTGCTTTGTTCCTTATCTTAGGAGAAAGAACTCAGTCTTTAACCATTAAGTATGATGTTAGCTGTAGGTTTTTTGGAAATGCTCATTCTCAGGTTGAGGAAGTTTCCTGTATTCCTAGTTTTCTGGGAGTTTTTATCATGAGTGGTGTTAAAGTCAAAATTTTTTCTGCGTCAGTGATTTTCCTCCTTTAGCCTGTTAATGTGATGTATTACATTGATTGATTTTTTAATATTGAACCAGCCTTGCATCCCTGTGGTAACCCCATTTGGTCACAGTGTATAATTCTCTTTATATATTGCTGAATGCCATTTGCTAATATTTTGTTAAGGATTTTTGCATTTATATTCATGAGATCTGTAATTTTCTTCTTTTGTATTGACTTTGTTGGTTTCGGTATCAGAATTAACACTAGCTTCATAAAATGAATTAGGAAGTGTTTCCTCCTCTTCTATTTTCTGGAAGAGATTATATGGAATTGATGTGAATTCTTCTTTAAATGTCTGTAGAATTCTCCAGTGAAACCATCTGGGCCTGGAGACTTCTTTATGGAGATTTTAAATTATAAATTCCTTAAGAGTTGAAGGACAATTCAAATTATTTCATACTGGGTGAGTTTTGGTAATTTGCTGGGTTTTGGTAATCTGTGGGTTTTGAAGGATTGGTCCATTCCATCTAAGTTGTCAAATTTATATGTGTAGAGTTGTTCATAGTATGCCGTTATTATCATTTGGATGTCCATAGAGTCTGTAATGATACACTTTGTTTCAATCCTGATATTGGCAATTTGTGTTTTCTTTCTTTACTTTGTCAATCTTGCTAGAGGTGTGTCAATTTTATTGACCTTTTCAAAGAACCAGCTTTTGTTTTCATTGATTTTCTCTATTGCTTTTTTTTTCCTGTTTTTGATTTTATTGATTTCTGCTCTTTGTATTATTTCCTCTCTCCTTCTAGCTTTGAGTGTATTTTGCTCATCTTTTTCTAGATTTTCAGGGTGGGAGCTTAGATGATTGATTCAAAGCTTTTCCTCTCTTCTAATGTAAAGTGCTATAAACTCCCTCTCAGCACTGCTTTAGCTATGTCTGTCTCACAATTTTTGATTATGTTATATTTTCATTTTTATTCAGTTCATTTTTTAAATTTCCTTTGAGACTTTGGCCCATGGATTATTTCAAAGTGTGTCATTTAGTTTCCAAGTGTTTGGAGATTTTCCTGTTATCTTTCTGTTATTGATTTCTAGCTTGATTCCACTGTAGTCAGAGACACACTCTATGAGTTAAATTCTTTTAGATATGTTGATGTTTCCTTTATGGCCCAGTAGATGGACTATCTTGGTATATGGTCTAAGGGTGCTTGAAAAGAACGTATATTCTGCTGTTTTGAGTAGAGTATTCTTAAAGTGTCAATTAGGTTCTGTTGGTTGATAGTGGTATTGAACTCTATATTCTTGCTGATTTTCTGTCTAGTTGTTCTATCAGTTACTAAGAGGGGATAGTGAAGTCTCCACCCATAATTGTGGATTTTCATATTTTTTGTTTCAGTTCTGTCAGTTTTTGCTTCACATATTTTGCAGCTCTGTTGTTTGATGTGTACACATCTAGGATTACTATGTCTTGTTGGTAGATTTACCCTTTTATCATCAAGTAATGTTCCTCTCTGTCTCTGGTCAGTTTCTTTGCTCTGAAATTTACTTTATCTTATATTAATGTAGTCACTCTTGTTTTATTTTGGTTACTATTCGCATGATGTACATTTTCCATCCTTTTACTTTCAACCTACCTATGACACTATATTTTAAGAGTTTCTCATAGATGGTCATGCTTCTTAATCTCTTCTGCCAGTCTCTGTCTTTTAACTGATGTACTTAGGCCTTTTATGCTTAATGTAAGTATTCATATGTTAGAGCTTGAGTCCACCATTTTATTTTTTGTTTTCTAGGTTCTCTGTTTTTCACATCTCTGTTTTCCTCTCTGTTTTAACTTTCCTGTGGGTCACTTAAACATTTTTTAGAATTCCATTTTGATTCCTCTATAGTGTTTTAGAGTGTATCTCTTTTTGTTGTTGTTGAGGAAGATTGTCACTGAGCTAACATCTGTGCCCATCTTCCTCTATTTTGTATGTGGGCTGCTGCCACAGCATGGCTTGATGAGCGGTGTGTAGGTCCACACCCAGGATCTGACCTGGCAAACTCCGGGCCACCAAAGCGGAGGGCAGAAATTTAACCACTATGCCACCAGGCCAGCCCCTATAGTGTATCTCTTTCAATAGCTTTTTTAAGTGGTTGCTCTGGGCATTACATTATATGTATACAAAT
This sequence comes from Equus caballus, assembly GCF_041296265.1. NCBI lineage: Eukaryota > Metazoa > Chordata > Mammalia > Perissodactyla > Equidae > Equus > Equus caballus. The sequence continues at coordinate 3,619,654 of NC_091701.1, read as the reverse complement.
TTATTACAGTCTACTGGTGGCATCATTTTACCACTTCAAGAGAAGTATAGAAACTTTACTTCTCTTTATGTCTATTTACCCTCTCCTATTTGAAATATAATTTTCTTGAATATTTCTTCTACACGCATTTAGAACCACATCAGAACCACATCAGGCAGTGTGACAAATTTTGCTTCAATCATCAAACATAATTTAGAAAACTCAAGAGGAAAGGAAAGCCTATTGTATTTGCCCATATTATTGCTTACTTTTTCTTTCTTTCTTCCTGACATTCCAAAGTTTCTTCTTTTATCATTTCCTTTCTGTTTAAAGAATTTCCTTTTGCCATTCTTTTAGGGTAGGTCTGCTGGCAATTCTCTTAGTGTTCTTAGTTTTCTTTCACCCGAGAATGTCTTGATTTCCCCCTCATTTCCAAAGGATATTTTCAGTAAACATAGAATTCTGGGTTGACAGTTCTTTTTTTTCAGCCCTTGGAAAGTGTTGTGCCCCTTCCTCCTGGCCTCCACGGTTTCTGATGAGAAATCCAAATTTCTCATCTCATGAGTAATGTGTTGTTTCTCTCTTGTTACTTTCCATATCTTTGCCTTTAGTTTTCAGGAAGTTTGACTATGATGCCTTGATGTGGGTTTATTCGGGTTTATCCTGTTGTAAGTTTGCTCAACTTCCTGAATCTATGGGTTTATATCTCTTGCTAAATTTGTGAACTTTTCAGCCATTATTTATTTTAGTACTTTTTCAGCATTGCCTCGTCCTCCTTTCCTTTCACAATTCCAGAGACAAATATTAGATCTTTTGTTATAGTCCCACGGGTGTCTGAGGCTCTGTTCATTTTATTTCAGTCTATTTTCTCTCTACTTTGTGGGTTGGGTAATTTCTGCTGTTCTGTATTCAAGCTCGCTCATTCTTTTCTCTGTTCTCTCCATTCTGTTGTCAAATCTATCCATGAGTTTGTGGGGGTTTTTTTAAATTGCAGATATTGGATTTTTCGGTTCTAAAATTTCCATTTGGTTCTACTTTATATCTTCTGTTTCTTTACTGAGACCTTCTACTTTCCGTGTGTTTCAAGTGTGTTCATAACTGCTCATTGAAGCACTTTTTAAATAATGGTTAACATTTCTGTCATCTCAGTGTTGAAATCTGTTGATCGCCTTTTCTTGTTCAAATTGATATTTTCTCAGTTCTTAGTGTGATAAGTGATTTTTAGGTTGAAATACGGACATTTTGAGTATTATGTTGTGAGAACTCTGGGTCGTGTTTAAACATCCTGTTTTAGCTGGCTCCCTCTGTCACCACTCTGGCAGGGGAAGATGGGAGTACCAGCAGTTTACTGTCACATGGGGGTAAAAGGCCAAGATCTCCACATGGTTTCCATTGACTCTCAAGGCGGGTAGAGGTTCCTTTTCACTGCTGCCTGGGAGTGGGAATTAAAGCCCCCCAGCAGGCCTACCCAGTAGCACTCTGGCTGGGAGGATCATAAGTGCCTTGTTAGGTGGCCTCCATTGATAGCCTTGGGGAAGGAGTGGCATTCTTACCGCTGGGGGATGGTGAAAGGCCTGACTCTCCACTTGGTGTCCTCTGACCCCACTCCAGCATGGAGGGAAAGGGGCTCCCCAATACTGCCAAGTGGTAGTGGAAGCCCAGGGTCCCCAGCAGTCTTCACTGACACTGTGAGGGATGGGTTCATTACTGCCCATCAAGGACGGCTTCCTACTCTGCCTTCTCTGATACAATCCTGGCGAGGGCAGAAGTCTAGGCTCCCCACGTGTCATTTTCTGGTGTAGGTGGGGGTGGGACCACAGCTGGTTGGTGGTGTTTCACTGGAATAGAGTGGTTATTATCTGAAAGTTTCTGTCTTGCTAAGCTTCCCCTTCCTGATCCTTTCGGTAGACTGAGAAGGCTTTTCTTGGGGCTTTTTGGTCTGTGCCCATTGCCACTTCTGGATTGCTGACTTCTTTAGCTCTTCGTCTGGGGTATATGAGGCAAAAAGAAAACCCAGAGAAGTTACCATTGTGTCATTTCTTGGGTCTGAGATCCCTAGTGGGTCTACCTGCCGCTTTCCACATTTCAGAGTCGTCTTATGTTTGTTTTACGTATAATGTCCAGGGCTTTTAGTTGTAGTTAGCAGGAAGCATGGGGAAAAGTATGTCTGCTCCATCTTCCCAGAAGTGATCACCGTGGATAATTAATAGTGTTCTTGTTGTTCTGGCCAATGCAATTAGACAAGAGAATTAAAAGATGGAAATCAGGGTTTCTCAACTTCAACAGTGTTGACGTTTTGGATAGGATAACTTTTTCTTGTGAGGGGCTGTCCTGGGCGTTGCAGGATGTTTAGCAACATCCCTGGCCCCTACTCATTAGATGGCAATAGCACCCTCCTCCCCCAACTCCCAGTCATAGCAACCAAAAATGTCTGCAGACATTGCCAGATGTGCCTGGGGGGCAGAATCCCCCCCAGTTGAGAACCATGGGTATAGATATTGAAAAGGAGACAAGTCACCTTTGTTTTTAGGTAATTCAGTTGTTTACTTTGGCCTCCTATTAGAGTCATCTGGGGAGGTATTTATACTGTGTGTGTGTGTGTGTGTGTGCATGCGTGCATCGAAAAATACCAGATAGATAGATATAGATAGACATACACATATATATTCTCCAGACCCATCAGCAAAGATTCTGACTTAATTGGACTGGGTGGGGCCCAGGCATCAATAAATATTGTAGTTCTCCAGATGATTTTTAATATAATTGACGTCTACTTTTCTAAATCTAGGAAAATATCCTGAAAAGTTACTACACGTGATAAGAAAACTCAGTTAAGTGTGAGAGAAAAGATACATCTTGTGCACCAGTCTTGCCTGGGAGTGTCTCTGCCTCCCCAAAAGCCGGGTTTCAGGGTGTCCTCTCCACAGGCAGCCCACCTTCCTTCCTGCAGAGGGGAGCAGTTGGATGGAGCCTGCCAGGCGACCGGGGCCTGGGGGACGCCCCTCCTCCGTGACCTGCCTCCAGAGAGGAGCCCTGGTGCTAGGGTTTCTGACCTGGTTTCCGGCAGACACCTGGGGCAGAGGAGCGGGGAGTCTGGCAAGGAATAAAAAGTTGGAGATGGGTTTTATCCCTTCGTAGATCTTTGGGGGGAATGAGAAAAAATTTCCTGATTACTCTGAAAACTGGACTCTTCTCATTTACAAATTTAGTTGTTCGCAGTGGATTTAAGTTCCTAACATGCCTGCCTTTGGCCTACAAAAGCTTCTGGAAAAGGAATATTGTATGTATTCCTTTTCCCCAACATTTCGTTATCCCTCTTCCCTTCAAAGTGAGTTTTTTCCCCACAGGCTTTAAAATGTGTGAGATTGTGACACACCTTTGGCCCGCGTTTCCCCTTCTAGGAAGGAATTCCTGAGACAGAGGCGGGCGGCCGTGACCATCCAGGCCGGGTGGAGAGGGTACTGCAACAGGCGGAACTTCAAGCTGGTGAGAGAGCGCAGCCTGTGGCCGCGGTGGGAAGTGGCCCTCGATACAGGGTTAAAGTTGTGGGAAGGGGAGCACTCAGGCAGGCAGGAGCAGATCACAACAGACGTGGTGACAGACACAGTGACGAGCCCTCGGCACCCACACACCCTCTGTTTAGTATAATCAGGTCACATGGTTTGTGGCCTTCAAAGAATTCTCCTGCGGCATTTTGGGTGTCCGCAGAGCTGGAATGAGATGTCCTCTCTGAAACTAGATAATAGCCGTCTTTTCCCAATTTGCAGGCAACAAAACAAGTTAATGGATGGATTATTCTCTGTTTCAAGCCCTTCTTCCTAATTTTTTTCTTAACCACAGGCATTGCTAATGAGTGTCTGCTCAAACAGTGAGCTACAGGGACCTTGCCCATCCCTGTTGGGCCTCACTCAACTGCTGGCCTTTGTCACAGACGTCTCTGTGGTTGGGACTCACAGTGGTCACCTCAGCAAACCTGACCCCAGGCCTGTCAGTGTTCCGTGCTCCCAAGGGCATGATGGCAGCTGACACGGATGAAAAGGCTACTTGGGGCCTGTTGCTTTGCATGCATCATTTTATGTGCTACTGAACCAACTCTGTATGTCAAAGATCTGAGGCAAAGGGAGGTTAGGTAGTTTTCCCCAGAGCGCACCGCTAGTGAGCAGTAAAGCCGAAGTTTGGATGCGGGTCTGTGTGACTTCCGAGCCCGTAAGATGAAGTGTGACCCCACATACCTGGCACCTATTGGGTTGGTCTTTGGGAGCCAACCAGACTCCCCCGGGGAGAGCGCAGGGACTGCTGTGGCCCGGGGCGTGTCTGCAGCATGGAAGTGAGTATTCATGAATTTATTATATCCCCTTTATTTTAAAGATCGCTGAGGGACTAGCTTGATGGAGCTGGCCGTAGGCCTCCACACAGGCGCCCTCGCTCCTGACAAGTGTGCTTGTCTTGGCTGCAGTGTGCAAAGCAAGGCCTCTGGAGTCCTTCACGCCTGTGACATCCAAACCAGCTCTCTAGCACTGGCCACCAAGAGACCACTTTATTATTTATGCCACTTAACAAATGCTTATTTAGTACTTATTTGCAAGCCAGACTTTATTCTAAGTGCTTTTCAAGTAATAACTCACTTACGTTTGTGCTCGTAGGCGTGTAAAATTTGAGCACCAGCCCTTTGCCAAAAAGCAGGTATCTGTAAAGCCAATTTGCGAGGCCTCCTGGGGCCTACGACGACGTGCCTCTTGCTCTCTGTTGCCTCGGGAAGGCCTCCTCTGTGCTCTGTGCCCTGCCGGCCCGGCCTCTCCCTAATGCTCATCCCTCTGGCCTCCGCAGATCCTCCTGGGTTTTGAGCGCCTGCAGGCCATTGCCCGGAGCCACCAGTTGGCAAAGCAGTACCAGGCCACACGGCAGAGGACAGTTCAACTGCAGGCCCTCTGTAGGGGCTATCTGGTGCGCCAGCAAGTCCAGGCCAAGAAGAGGGCAGTGGTGGTCATCCAGGCACATGCCAGGGGCATGGCTGCCCGGAGGGACTTCCAACGGCAGAAAGCCAATGTAGGTGGTCACCGCCCTCCTGGAAAGGTGGGGGCTGGCTGGGGCCCAAATCGGGGAAGGCAGGCTGGAGAAGTGAGCAGCAATATGGAGCTCTCCATAGAGACACAGGAGTGTCTCCAGACACTCCTGTCCCCTCTCTGCCCAAAGTTATTACTGCAGCAGGCCCTCACACCATCTGGGACACCTGGGTCACCCCGGGAACTCACAGGATGTGGCATGGGAGAGATGCCATGTCAGCAGGACAGTCTTATACCTGGAAGCTAGAAATCAAGCTCCTTGGTTCCCACCATTTAGCCTTGGGGATGATTTCTCAGCAGGGCGGGTCGACCTGGAAGGCTCAGGAAACCAGGGCCAGATGAGCTATGGGAGGCCACAGTTCTGTGGAGGAGAGCGGAGGCCCCTGGTTACGGGGCTGTGGCGTGATGGGTCAGGGCAGAGAAATACCAAGAGGAGGCTTTAAGTGTCTGCGCAGGAGAGGCTGAAGGGCAGGGCGCAGGGAGTGTGTCCCTGCATTTTGAAATTTCACCCTTGCGTGATCCCATTTCCTCCAGAGGGCCCCCCGGGACGCAGCCTCATTCCTCAGAACTCTCTCATTTGGAAATCGTGGTGACGAGAGGGGCTAGGGTGGGTCTACCCCCGCTCCGTAGATGAGAGTTGGGTCTGCCGAGCAAATCCCTAGGACCAGGCCAGGGCCAGGGCCAGTAAGAGAGCAGACCCGCAGACACGTCAGCAGCAGGCTTCTCCAGCTGCGTGAGCCAGACAGGCTGCAGACCGGACCCGCCTGTGCCTTGCTCCGGGCCAGGGACCTCTCCACGTGGAGCCTCGGTGCTCCGTGAGTGAAGGGACCAGCTGGGCCTGAGCTGGGGTTTGGCAGCTAGGTTCTAGGGGTCCTTGGGGTTTGTGGTGGTACCTCGGGGACAATGTCAAGGAGGGACAAGCAGGCAACCTCCCCTCTCTGGACCTCTGATTCTCCGTTGGGAAAGGAGATCCCAGACTGGGTGATCCCTAGTCATTCTAGCTGTCAAAATCTAGGAGTGTAGAGGAAGATTTGCTGATCTGGACAAGTGATGGCAGGAAGAGGTTTCTTTGGCTTCTGTGAGGCGCCTGCCCCAGCTAGGCCTGTGGTAACCTTCGCCCCACGGGGTGTGTGTGCAGGGGCCTCTGGCCATCCCGGCTGAAGAGCAGAAGAGCCGAAGTGCTCTCCCTACCAGGAAGCGCAAGTCCATCTACGACACCATCACGGACACGGAGATGGTGGAGCAGGTGTTCGGCTTCCTCCCTTCCATGATTGGGGGACAGGAGAGCCAGGCCTCACCGCGCTTCGAGGTGAGACGGGCCCTGTTGTTCAGGGGTCCAGCCCGGCAGGGGACGGGAGGCCCCACCCAGTCCCTGACCTCAGCCAGCCTCTAGGCTCGCTAAGCAGCCACCACTAGGCTGGGGAGCGGGCAGCGCAGGCGGTGAAGCGTGTTCTCAGTCCTGGGTGAACATGCAAAGGGAGGGAGCATGAGTCTCTGTGGTCAGACCCTTTCAAGTGAAGCAGGTGTCTCACCTCCACGGCTTCCTGGAGCCTTGAACGCAAATGCTGCTGGGCTTTCAAGCAGCCAGCGCATCCCACGCGTTTCTGAGCCCCTCTCACAGAGCATGTTGGCAGGACCTAGGCACCTGCTGTAGAGAACTGATGACCCTGCAGGGAGGAAGCCGTGACTGAGCGGGGAGGTGGCAGCCGGAGGAGAGGGCAGGAGAGGAGCAGCTCCCCAGGGCTGTCTTTCTGTTGACCCTCACCGTACCCTGCTGTTGGCCTGGAGACCCAGCGACCTCGGCACCCTGCCCACCCGGCCCTGTGCTCCTGCCCTTCCCGCGAGGGTACACACGCCCCCTGTCTGTGCAGCAGGCGCGGCTGGGACCACCTCCGCAGGAGGAGCGCTTGGCTGAGGGCAGGCAGGGCAGTGGGGGCAGCCCCTCTCCATGCCCAGAGTGCCAAGTAGCTGGGACTTTCATACCAAGGCCCATTCAGCACATGGCAGCCCACCAGGGGCCCATTGAGGGGTGGGGGGGGTCTCCAACACAAGGGGGAGTGGACAGCTCTGCAGCCCGCGGATAATCAGGCAGACCCTTCTTGAGGCTCCCTGGCCCCCAGAGATGCACACCCTGCCAGGGAGCATCCCAAAGGTAGCCGACCTTTACTTCTCCTTCTCACGGGCACCCAGGATCTGGAAGCAAGGAGCCAGCAGCTGCCCGAGGTTGACCTGGACACAGTCCCCATGGTGGAGGAGCCTGAGGAGGACTTGGACGACCTGGCTGAGTACACCTTCCCCAAGTTCGCTGTGACCTACTTCCAGAAATCGGCCAGCCACACACACCTCCGGCGGCCCCTCCGATACCCACTGCTGTACCACGAGGACAGCGCCGACTGCTCGGTACCCAGGGGTCTCTGGTCTCCAGTTGCTCAGGCCTCCCCCTGGTTCAGAGGGAACAAGGAAAGGGAGGGATCACTGAGGGCCCCATGCTGTGAGTTGGGTTCCAGCCCCGCCCTCTGTCTCCATCTCCCCAGGCCGCGCTGGCCGTGTGGTGCATCATCCTGAGGTTCATGGGTGACCTTCCGGAGCCGGTGCTCTTTGCCAGGAACAGCCTGCGTGGTGGCAGCTCAGTGATGCAGCAGATCCATGACACCCTGGGCAGGGGGAACAGCACCCCGTCTCCACAGCACAGTGGGTCTGCACAGGTGCGTGGGTGAGGTGGCGGGGAGGGCAGACCCCCTCTAGGTGTCCCCCAGGCCCAAGGCCTGTGGAAGCTGGGCCTGAAGGGTTCAGTCGCTGAACCCAGCCCATGCCAGGGGCTCCTGGACGTTTTCAGTCTTGAGTTGCTCTCAGGAACTCATGAGTCAGGCAGCACATCCAGCACTTTTTGAATTATACGGTCGTTAATGGAGAGGGTCTCCCAGGCTCTGAATATTGGGTTTGACTTGAACAGGATTCAAATGCACACAACAATAGTAGTAATAACAGGTGTTGTTACTGCCTGACAGGGCACCATGTGCCAGTTGCCTCTCTTCAGTTAATTCCCAGGTGAGCCAGCCCTACAAGGTAGGGATTATTCAGTTTAGTGTCGCTAAAGTAACTGAGAAGTGAAGTGACTTGACCCCGAATCACGGTGACTACATGTGACAGAGCTTGGCTTTGCATTCCTTCTGCTGAATTCAAAGCCCAGGTTCTCAACCCACGTTCCACCCTGCCCTATGATGGAAGGTCAGTTCACATCCACTGTGCTCAGAAGTCCTTTCTAAGGCCCCAGTTTCATGATGTAATCTTAATGGAACTAAAAACAGTCTAAAGGAATTCCACAGCCGTGACCCCGGGGGCCACCAGTGCAGGAGCCCATGACCACCTGTAAGCCTGACACCAGTCCACAGTGGGTGGGTTTTTCCCTCACACCAAGCAATTCTCTGACACCAGCTGGGTGTCCTACAATTCAACTCGATTCTGACACCGTCTACCTGGAGATGGTGTCAGATCCCGCAGGTCAAGGGCTCAGTCCCACAAGAGCAGCCTCCCCTTCAGACCCAGTCACAAGCCAGGTTGTCACCTGTGCTTCTGACCAACGAGCTGTAAAACAAAGATCCCCCTGGCCCCACACAGGAGCTGTGAGCCGAGCGAGGCTTGCCTGCCCTCACTTGCCAGCTGATGTGTCTCACGTTCCATCCTTGTGTGGCAAACTAGTCTTACCCCGGCCGGAAGCTGGCGCCCAGCCCTGGACCCAGGCTGAACCCAACCCAAGGCCAGTCCCACACTGAGCTCTAATTGTGGCAGTAACTTCTCATGACACCATCTGGACAAGGTGTGACTCTGCCTGCCTAAAGAGACCAACAAATGCTAAGGGCTGGGGGCGAGGCCCTCCGCACCCCGCCCCAGTCTCAAAGTCTAGATTCTTCCGATCCCCTGACAGAGCTCCCCCCTTGCAGCCAGAACCCATTCCAATTCACACACCCAATTTTTACTGAGAATGGCCATTCGGCCCTATTTTCGAGGGCTTTACTACAAGAGTGACAAGCTTTGGAGTCAGAATGGTCCTGGCCCTCCCGGGGGCTGGTGGCTGGCTGAGTGGCTTTGGTCCAGTCTCTCACCTTCCCTGCCCTCTGGCTCCTTGCCCAGAAGTGAGGCTGATCGTACACACCTGTAAGCTTTGCAAAGCTCAGCTGAGGTGAGGCACTGGACAGTGTTTTGTAAATCAGGCCAAGAAACGGCTAGGTGAGATGGACACTGGCTCCACCCTGCGTGGCTGTCAGGTCAGCATCATCGGGGTACTATCCCAGCTCACCTTCCCTTCGGAACTGTCTCCATCCAGAGGCCCAGCGTCAAGGACAAAGGGATCAAGGGTATCTCCTCCATGAAGCTAAAGCGGTCGTCCCGGATCACGGGCCAGGTGAGGCCAGGGCCAGGGGACCTCAGGTTGCTCCCAGCTCTGCCGCCTGCCTGCCACAGGGTTCCAGCTTTTGCTTCCCTGCCTGCACCCAGTTTCCTCCTTTGCATGTGGGAAGAAGCACACCTGTCCTGACTGCCGCCTTTGGGTTTCAAGGTGGCCAGCCAGCTGAACATCGGAGAGGAGGCCTTTGAGCCTGACGGCCCCATCTCAGAGCGGCCCATGTCCAACCTGGAGAAGGTGCACTTCATCGTGGGCTGTGCCATCCTGCGGCCCAGCCTCAGGTCAGTCCCCACTCCCATCTCGCCCCCATTCGCAACACCAGACCCCCTCCCTGGCTCTCAGCCTGTGGCCACAGCCTCCTTCTCTGCCCTCCAGCCCGAAAGACACCCCCTCCTCTCCTGTCCCTGTCCTGGGCCTGCAGGCTGGGCCTCAGTACGGCAGATGTTATACCATCAAGAGTTCTCTACTTGCTTTGCATCAAAACCCATGGGTAAAACCCAATTCTAGGAAAACAGATTCCTCGTGGACTGGTTACTCATTTCATAGCAGGCTTTAGTGCAGGGCCCTGTAAATTAGCAAGTTCCTTGTGTATATTATATATATTTTGCTTTATATGCAATTTACTTTTCAGGAATTGTGTTTTCATACAAATTTTAAGAAATATGTGTACTGCTTTCAGGGACAGACTACTATGTTTTAGGAGTTGACATATTTTAGCATACTATCTTTAACCAAATTTGAGAAGTTTTGTCAATTATCTCTTCAAATATTTTTTCTACTTCATTCTCTCTCTCTTTTCCTTTGAACTCTAATTAAACATATGTAAGACTTTTTTTATATTGTCCCTCAGGTCCCTGAGGGTCTCTTCATCTTTTCTTTCTTCTTTCCTCTCTGTTCTTTAGATTGGATAGTTTCTGTGGTTCTGTCTCCAGATTTGCTGATTCTTCTCTCATCCTCCCCAATCTGCTGTTACACCCATCCAATGTTTTTTCTTTAATTTCAGATACTGTATTTTTCAGTTCTGGAGTTTGCACTTGGTTCTTCTTTACAGTTTCTATTTCTCTGCCAAGACTTCCTATTCATTCATTCGCTATAAACATAGTGTCCTTTATGTCCTTGAACATAGATATAATGGTTTTAAAGTCTTTCCTGCAAAGTCCAGTATCTCGGTCATCTTGAGGTCAGTTTCCGTTGCCTGCCTTTCCTCTTAGGAAGGCTCCTGTTTTCCTGTTTGCTCACATATTTCTAGCATTTGACTGTCATTTGCTGGTAAGTCTAGTATTTTGGGGTTGTGTCTTGGACGTTGAGGATGATATGTTTAGAGACTCTGGAATCTGTTATATTCTTCCCAAGAGGGTCAGCTTTTTGTTTTGGCAGACAATTAACTTGGCTGGACTCACTCTGCCTCGCTGTGGTGAGCAGCAGCTGGAGTCTCTGTTCAGTCATGTTAGCCTGTGCTGGGCTGCCTGGAGTCTGCCCCCCATGTGTGTAGATCAGGGGTCAGCCAGAGATTTGGAAAGATTTTATATGAAAAATTTAGGACTCCTCTTCTCTGCTTCTAGCCATTCCAGGATTTCCCTTCTCGCTTTCAACTGCTATGAGTAACCCAAACTCTCTCCTCTGGTTCTTCAAGCCTATAGCACTACAGGGTTTCTACCCAAGTTTTAGCTGCCTGCATGACCCCAACCTGGCGACTCTTCTAACTTATTTGATTCTATGGGTAGTTCTCTCATGGTTAATCCTCCCTGGCCACCACACCCTCCGATATGGCAGACAGGTAAAAGCTGTATCCAAATGAGATGCATTGTGGGTTCTCCAGATACCCTATAGGTACTTTCACACAGTGCAGGTACTTTCACACAGTGCTGGCCCTCAGCTGGGGCTGATGCTCTCTCAGTGATGCCTTGAGACTCCCGGTCCACATTAGCCCCTAATGGAACTGCCACAGTCTCTTCCTGCTGAGGTCTTCTGGAGTGATGGGCTGCCTGCTTGCGTGGGAGCCCATCAAGATGTCTGAAGCACAACTCCTTCCATGGCATCTTCTTGGTCAACAGGGAGCTTAGCCATGCTTGCCTTCCCAAACAGTACAAATGCGGTTCCCAGCTCCTGACTATTCTCGCTCCATCTTGTCCATCACGGGTAGCTTAGACTTCTCCAGGAGGAAGCAGACATTCGTCTTTAATTCATAGAGGCTCCCAACTTGTGTCTCCAGGGGACACAGGTCAAGCACTCTCAAGAACCCTATCATCATGCTCCATTCCAGGGCCCTGGGGTGGGCCCCTGGGCTTCCGGGGCCCAGCATGCCTCAGATGGGGAGTGAGATGGGTCTCATCTCTGGCAGCCCCCGTCCCTATTAGCAGTTCTCCTGAGTCCCCTCACTCCCCCTCACCTGGAGGGAGTGGAAATGGACCAGAGATCTCTCTACTCCTAAGAAGTCCCTTCCAGGAATCACCTTTCAAATTCCTCATCTTCACTTATGCAGGCTGGAGATGGCCTGGTGGCTGGACTGGTCCTGTCATCTTTTAGTTAATCCTACAGGAATGTATCTCTTTAGGATGTTGAGTATCCTTGGCTCTGGGGTCTTAACCAAATTCCAAGATGAAGCAAATGCCCCACTCTACAACCAGCCACACTCCATAAGTATTTGTTAAGTACCTACTCAAGGCCAGGTTCTGGCCTGAGGGCTGGGGATGCAGAGATGAAGGTGACATGTCTCTGTCCTCAAGGAGCTCCCCCCTTAGTTGGGGAGCATGGGAGGACCCAGAAACCCACATAACTGCTTGTGCTAAGATGGGGGCCCAGTGAGGGCCCCAAGAAGGAGTAGTTATAATGCCCCCCTGGGCAAGGTAGGGTGGGAAGGAGGAGGGGTGTTCACCAGATAGAGAGAGAGGATGAACAGGCTCATAGGGTCCTGAAACAGCCACTGGAATTCCAAGTGGTTTGTCACAGCTGGGGCATGGAGTTAATGGGCGTGGAATTCAACCCTAAGAATAGTAGGGAAAAGTTTTAAGAAAGAGAAGACTATGATCATATTTGACTTCCAGAAAGATCTCCCTGGCAATGACATGGAGGGATGGAGCCCAGGGGCGGGAGGCCAGGAGAGGGCTCCTATACAGGTCCAGAGAGCTGAGGAGGGATGGCCCAGGGAGCAGGAGCAGAGAGGAGGCGACAGAGAAATCATCCAGGAGACAGAAGATAGGATGCGGTAGCTGATGGGGGGAGGCTGGGATGGTTCCCAAATGTCCAGTTTGGGCGAATGGTTGACGGTGGTGCCTCCAGAGCCGGCGGGCGGAGGAGGTCTGCTGGAGCTGCCTCCGCCGGCCCCGCCCCGGCGAGCCGATGCGCGTCTCCTCTCAGCGCCCTGCTCAGTGACCTCCTGTTTGTAGCTTGAAATTGGCCTTGGTGGGAATATTTACACCACAGAAGTTGGAAAATGCAATAATCAGGGCTTTTTTTCCTGGGAGAGTTGGTCATTAAACATTTACCAGCACGCCACTGAGTAGTTAAGGGGAAGATGCTGGCCTCTGGATATGTGAGGTTGAAGAGGCTAATGGGTCCGTTTTATAAGGTGATAGAGGCTTGAGTCGGTGGGCAAGGGTCCAGGAGAGCCCCCTCCCCGTGAGAAGACAGAGAGGAGAAGCTCCTGAGCCTGTGGGAATGGGAACTGGTCTGGAGGTGAGAAGTTGAGGGGCTCTCCCAGGAAGTCCCTACTTGTCTCTCCGCGGTGGGGAATGGCTGTGTTCAGGGAGAAGGGGTGGGCCTCGAGACACAGGGAGAAGCTTTGAAGTAACTGTGAGGTTGGGGAAAGGAGCACTTTGGGTTGGGCTGGGCTACTGAGGGCAGGGTGCAGCTGGAGAGCCGTGGGCGCTCCCCACAGCCGCACCCGCAGTGGAGGGCCAGGGTATTGTGGGCAGAGTGGGTGAGGGAGGGAGCGAAGGCCCAGAGGATGAGACGACTGACAGGGAGGATGAAGAGCTACGGCCTTGAGGAGACAGGTGACAAGGGCTACAGGGAATGGGGGCCCAGGGCCCTGGGAAGACACTGGAGGTGGCACGGTCCTGGGAGATGACAGGGTCTAGGATGGGCGGGGGATGCGGCACGAAGGCCAGGAAAAGCAATTGGAGGTGAGGAGGCTGGAGGTCGCTCCATGGACATGACCCCACCCAGGGGTCCTGAAGGAGCTGTGTGCCCGGGTGCCTCTGTCCCCTCTTGTCCCCCAGAGCCAGCCCTCGGCCTGGCCTCCCAGTGGTGTGTGTCTTTCAGGGACGAGATTTACTGCCAGATCTGCAAGCAGCTGTCAGAGAACTTCAAAACGAGCAGCGTGGCCCGGGGCTGGATCCTGCTCAGCCTCTGCCTGGGCTGCTTCCCTCCATCTGAGAGGTTCATGAAGGTGGGGCAGCCTGGGGCAAGGGCCGAGGGGGCGGTCACAGCTGGAGCGTGGGTTGGCCCTGGGCCCTGGAGCAGGTGCAGAAATCCCAGTCCGTGACCCAGTTCTCCGGCTCCTGCAGGCTGGGTGGGCAGCATGCCTGTGCTTCTCCGGGCCTCAGTTTCCCTGTCTGTGAAAGAGGACACTGGACCTGGCTCCTTCTGGCCCCTATCCAGGGTCTCCAAGGCCATGTGACCTGGGCTCAGACACCAGGGCAGCCCTTCTGAGGAGATGGTAGATGAAATGTGCGTTGACAAGATGAAAGTGTCCCGGGAGTGGGCACCGACAGGAGATCGGCTGCGGCATCTCTCTCTAGACCTTAGAACGGAAAATGGAGGCTGGCAGGTGCTTCCAAGTGTTAGAGGCCCCCCGTCGCTGGTTAATACAGGCGTGCCTCGTTCTATTGCACTTCATAAATAGTGCATTTTTACAAGGCCCTCCCCCAGCAAAAAGATTCCAACTCGCTGAAGGCTCAAATAACGGTTAGCATTTCTTAGCAATACATGATTTTTTAATTAAAATATGTGCATTGCTTTTTTAGACATAATGCTATTGCACACTTAACAGACTACAGTATGGTGTAAACGTAACTTTCATATGCACTGGGAAACCAAAAAATTCACGTGACTCACTTTACTGCAATTTTCGCTTTACTATGGTGGTCTGGAACCGAACCCCCAATATCTCTGAGGTATGCCTGTGTATCTTTTGGTTTTAGCTATAAAAATAAGACACAGGACACACAGAAAGTCTGAAACGAAAATAAAAGTCATCCCCACCCCCAGAGGCGACCTGGCCTGTTGTGTCCCAGCGGCCCACGCAAGCACGCAGAGAGCAGCCCCACTTGCCCCCGGGGTCCCTCCCGGGAGAGCAGGAAGCACGGTCACCCCGCCACCTGCCCGGCACGAGGGCCTCTCCTGTCAACAGCAAGCTCTCCCAGGCGGCATCTCCTCACCAAAATCTCTATGTGAGACAGAAAGATTTTCAACACATGTTGTCAAACATATTTTGAACATCGACTCTGCTCCATTTTCCACTCATCTCCCTAAGTGTCTTCTCATGTTACAGACGTTTCCCAGACACCAGCTTTAACGCCATGTATACACGGCTCTCCCTGGGAGCATTTCACTTGTTGACGCACATTTCGGGTCCGTCTTCCAATTGCTCGTCACCATAAACCCCACTGCCATTAAAAAATACACGTTTGCCTTTCAGATAGGTTTGAACTATTGGGTCAAAGAGTATGAGCGTTTTAAAGCTATATACTGTTTCAAACATATTGCCAGACTGCTCCTCAGAAATGTCGTGCCCGTTTGTCCTCCTGCTCATGGTGTGTGAGAACGCCTCTCCCAGCACTGACGATTGTAGTTTTCAGAATCCGCCTGGGCAGTGAGTGGCTTTCGTTCTAAGTGTCTTCCTCCCCATCCCTTCCTCGCCCACCAGTATCTGCTGAACTTTATTGGTCACGGGCCGGCCAGCTACGGGCCCTTCTGTGCTGAGCGCCTGAGACGCACCTATGCCAACGGGGTGCGCACGGAGCCCCCCACCTGGCTGGAGCTGCAGGTAAGGGCCAGCTGGGACGGGAGACGGTCCGTGTGGGGTGGTGCTGGCCCCCATGGCTCCTCCAGCACAGCTCGTGGGGCGCCTTCTTTTGTCCTGCCAGCAGGAAGTGTGTCCTCCAGGCTCCTCCACCCCGTCATGGGGCCCTCTGTGCCAGGGGTCCCTGTGAGCCCCTCCTGGGGCTCAGCCTTCCCAGGTGTGGCCCAGGCGTCAAAGCTGCCCTGCCTACATCTAAATCCACATTCCTTTAGGCCTGCTAGCTGAAGGGGAAATAAATCTGACAAATCACTCAGCATTACGGCGGCGCGCGAATGACTGCTAATCTCTTAAAGTGTTACCTCTCCTAAGGGCATCTGCATTTTATCAGGAAGGCAGAGGTCATTGCAAGGTTGTCATCCTTGTTGGCATTGCTATTGGTGTCACCTGTGAGTTCCCACAGTGTCCTCAGGAAGGGTCATTCAGACACAGGCCAGGTCGAGGGGCTACCCCCTGCAGCCCGCTCTACCCGCGGCTCCTGGGAGGCGCTCACTCCCTGTGTCCCTTGGTACCCTAGACTGGGTCACCTCCTGCTGCACCCCTTCCCGTTGTCGCCCTGCCACCCAAGTCCACAGGGCCTCCCCCGCTTCTACCTTTTCCACCTGGTCAGCCTGTGAGCCCTGGAGTTGCCCATGAACTTGCAGCAGCTGTGTGGGCATGCTCACACCCTGTTGTGCACAGAGAGGAACAGTAGCTGCCATGGACCCAGAATGTTCCAGAATACAGGACTCAGAGATTTCCAAGAGCTCTTCTGACATTCCATGATTCTAAGCCACCCAACCTCACCATAGCTCAGGGTTCTCATTTACAACTGGGACCTGCCGCCAGCAGGTGCACCATGTGGGCCGCCCACCAAGGCCAACTTACAGAAGTATGCAACCTGCTGGACCACACTGTGCCAACGCTGCTCTCACCCTGGCCGAGTCCAGCAGCTCAGCAGCCAGCGTCTGTTGGCCAGAACTTGGTTAACTCCATGCCGAGCCGGGTGGGGCCTGAGAAGGCCCGGCCCTTGGGAACCCACGGGGAGGGACAAGGAGGGCAGTGGGTTGGGGAGAGGAGGGGATGGCGGGCCGGCCTTGGGTCTCAGGGTTCTGGAAGCTCCAGGGCAGGCAGCTGAGCCCTGCTGCCTGAATCTCCATCTGTCCCCAGGCTGTCAAGTCCAAGAAGCGAATCCCGATCCATGTCATCTTGGTGACTGGAGAGAGGCTGACTGTCATGGTCGACTCAGCCTCGACGTCGCGGGAGGTCTGCCTGCACATCGCCCACAAGCAGGGCCTGAACGACCACCTGGGCTTTTCCCTCCAGGTCACTGTGTATGACAAGGTACTGGCCCAGTGTCCCGCCCATCGCCCACCTCCCTCACACACCCAGGCCAGCTTGAGCCCTCCCAGCCACCAAACAGATACACACACGCACGCACACACACACTCTCACAGAAATGCCTTGTAACCAGGCAGTCTGTGCTCCTGCCTGACACTCTCACTCAGCCCAGCGGCTGTACTTTAGCTCCAAACAGTGTCACACGTGCATTGTCAGTCCCCTGCCACGCCGGAGTAGCCCGTGCACAGATGTCTACCAGGTGTTCACGCATCCTGCTCTAAGCCCCCTCGTGCCAGGGAGCTGCAGACCCCCATGCAGCTGATATGGAAGGTCACACCGGCACAGCCCCTCCTGAACCCCACATCATCACCCACCCAGACACCCTCACGCCCACACCCACAGCCTCAGACCCAGACACACTCACACTGACCAACCAGTCAAGGTGCTGTGACTCTAGTCACGTCAGCCAGAGCATCCATCTCTGCCTCCTTTGGGAGGGGTGTTTCTAGGTGACAGACAGGCTGTGCCCCTGTGCAGAGAGACCCTTCAGGCATCCAAATGACAGTGGCTGAGCACACGCCTCCACACGCGTGTGCTGAGGGTGGGTGTCCCCATGGGGCCTGGCACACAGCAGCTGCCCTCAGTTCTGGCCTAAGTTCTGGTCCTTCTGCCTCTGGTTCTGGCCTCAGTTCTGGTCCCTGGGCAGTGGGCGTGACCACGTGATGGACGCCATCGCCCAGTGTGAGCAGCTGGCCTGGGAGAGGGGTGAGAAGGAGCGGCAGGCACCCTGGCGCATCTACTTCCGGAAGGAGTTCTTCACGCCCTGGCATGACTCCCGGGAGGACCCTGTCAGCACCCAGCTCATTTACCGCCAAGTCCTCCTTGGAATCTTGTCTGGCGAATACAGTTTCGAGAAGGTGAGAGGGCACCGCATTTGTCGGGCCCTGAGGTCAGCCCCTCAGACGGCCCGAGGAAGCCCCTGGTTCCAGGGCAGGCGCAGAGGCTGCAGGGGCCAGAGCAAGGCAGGCCTGGCTGCAGCCATCAGGGAACACCCCATGGAGGAGGCCATGGAGAATGTGGGGGGCAGGAGGCAGAGGCAAAGGGACGGGCCCAGGAAGGTGGTCGTGGGGTGCAGGTCCCCGGGCCCCTCTGCTGGGTGTGCAGTTGTCCCTTCCCACCCCGCCTCCACTTCCTTCCACCTTGGACCACAGGTTTGCCAAGGCCCTGGGGTCCGTGGTACCAGCAGCAGGCAGGAAAGACCTCCTCTTGGCCCAGGCCCACCTGGCCTCCCCACGGCAGCTGTTTATGGGGAAGCAGGGCCCTGGTGCTTGAGTTCAAGTCCCACCTGTGCCTTTTCCTGGCGGTGTGACCTTGGAACGTTATGTCGCCTCTCTGAGCCTCAGGCCCTCCTCTGGAAAGTGCAGAGAGTGACGAGAGCTCTGTAGGGTTGTGAGAGTGCAGGGAGGAGGGAGCCCATGCCCACGGTCCCGAGAGCAGCGCTGCACCTGGTCAGCACATGCACCTCCTGAGCCTGCGTCGGGAGGATGCCACTCTCAGGACCAGAGGTGGCTGCAGGAGTCCTGGAGGCCTTCCTGGAACAGGGCAGTGGGCAGGGAGAGGCAGGGGACAGAGGGCCAGGGGGCCCAGAGGGCTGACCCTGCAAGGTTTTGGTCTCCCAGAGAGAAGGGGGCTGCTTGGCACCTGTGGGGCCTGTGGAGCAGGGAACCCTGCCCCGTGCTGGGCTGTGCTGGTGCTTACACGAGATCCTGCCCACCTGAGTCCTTGCCGAACCCCGCAGGGGTGGCCACTGCTCACCCTTGACAAGCGAGGACTGAGTAAGACAGAGAAAGGCCTTGCCCACGTTTCCCCACTCAGAGCAGCGAGGTGGGGGTCCCACCCAGGCCTGAGAGCTCCCTCCCCCACACTGCAGGGAGGAGCGAGGGGTGTCGCCCCTTGTCCTCAGGCAAAGGGCCTGCAGGGCTCAGGCCAAGGCTGCCAGGAAGCCCCAGCCTGCCAGCAGGAGCACAGCCTGCACTGGGCCAGTCAGGGCCCATGGGGGCTCCACCCACAGTGCTGGGAAAGAAGCGGTCTTGCCTAGTAGAGGGGGCGGGACAGTGGCTGCTCACACTCCCCGGTCCTTGCCTGAGTGTTATCTCTCTGCTGGGATGAGAGGTGGGGCACGGGGCGGGGGTGTCCTGGGGAGGGTGGACGCACACGTGTGTCCTGGGTTCTGCAGGAGGAGGAGCTGGTGGAGCTGCTGGCCCGGCACTGCTATGTGCAGCTCGGCGCTTCGCCAGGGAGCGAGGCTGTCCAGGAGCTGCTGCCCGGCTGCGTCCCCTCCAAGCTGTACAGGACCAAGTCCCCAGAGAAGTGGGCTAGCCTCGTCACTGCCGCCCACACCAAGGTCAGCCTCCACGGAGCCTGGGCACTGGGCTAAGTGGCTCTCCTCTGGGGTGGTGGGGGCCTTTGGTGTGTAGAGGGGATGGGGCTCCTCCCCTCGAGCCCCCACCCGCTCTGGGACTGGCGAGCTCTAACTTGTCAGTTAGCGTAGGTCTGTCTCTTCAGGTTTAAACCATCTCGTTCAGTCCACTCCCTATCACGGGCCCATTCCACATCCTGCTCCTCTCACGTTGCCATCTTGGATGGGTCTACTGCCTGTCTGACTGGGCCCTGGCCTTTCGGCACAAGAGGGCATGCACAGCTACTGACCACTGACAGGCCCTTGCCTCAGCATCAGTGCTGCCCTTGGAGGCCTCCCTGTCCTGGCCCCAGGCCTTTCGGTGCACCCTCGCTGGGCCCTGCATGCTGGCTACAGGCTCTGGACAGCAGGGAGGGCTGCCCTCTGTCGCCCCTGCTTGGTCAGCCTGCACCATGTGGATGTGGGTCCTCCTGGGGCTCACAGCCTCTTCCCACGTGCTACCCAACCCCAGCACACACTCGTGTTCCCGGGATCACCACACCATGGAGGTTTCTGCTGCTCCCCGAACTTCCTCCCGAGAAGGGACAGCAGAGACACACCATCTGATTGATGGTCCCCTGCCTCCCTTACCCTGCCCACAGGGGCCACCCTCCCCAAACCCAGTCCTCTCCAGAGCCTCCTCCTCCCAGGGTGCTGAGCTTGCCAGAGTGGCCTGAGGGGCAGAGGAGTCTCTGAGGTGCCAGGTGTGGCTCACAGCCGCTGCCGCCACGGGGGAGCTGTGCTAGGGGCTACTGAAGAGGAACGCTTTGGTTAATACCACCCCCTCGATTCTCCCCATGGCCCTCTGGACCAAGAAGGGATGGGCCAGGGAGTGGGAAATAAGGGGACAGCACAGCGCCTGCTTCTCAGAGGTTGACAGCCCAGCAGCAGGGAGATGAGCCCCAGGTGAGTGGTTCAGGCAGTGGGTTCCATCCAAGCTCAGAGACGGGCAGTGAGGATGACCAAGCAACACAGTCTCCATTCTGCCACCCGAAAGGGAGGTGCCCGGAGTGGGCCTGTGGGCAAGGGGCCTGTGCGTCTGTGGTTTGAGAGATGCAGGGTGCTCTGTCCTGCTCTCAGCGAGTCATCGTGCACAGCTGCATATGAAAGGCTCTGAGAAAGCCTGCAGTAAGAAGCCTGCTTGTTTCACCCAACATTTCTCAAGCCTACTTGACCACAAACCTTAGTTTTACCAGCCGTTCACTAGCATCCCTTGAGAACACTCCTTGGTGACAGGCATTTGGGGAAGCAAAGCCCTCTTGGTCGTTTTGGTGTTTCCCAGCCTGAGTGCATGCGTTTGCAGGAGAGAGACCTGGGACTTTTTAGGGCTCAGACAAGAGGGAGGGGAGCCAGAGGCGCACATGAACCCACATGATCATGAGTAAGAAGTGGCTTCATAACTTGGGAAGGGGGAGTTGGGATGAAGGTAAAGAATTAGGAAATTTTGCCACATCATACTTTTCCAAAGTGAGCATACTTTCACTGACTTTTCTCCCCTCTCTGGGAGAGTCTCCCTGAGCTAACATCTGTTGCCAATCTTCCTCTTTCTTTTTTTTCCCTCCCCAAAGCCCCAGTACATAGCTGTACAGTGTAGTTGTGGGCCCTTCCACTTCTCCTACGTGAGCCACCACCACAGCACGGCTACTGACAGACGAGGGGTTTGGCTCTGCACCCGGGAACCGAACCCTGGCTGCCAAAGTGGACAGCCATTGTGCTTTAACCGCTAGGCCATCAGGGCTGGCTCTCACTGATTCGTTTTAATTAAACACTTAAAACATTATGTACATTATGTTACTTTATTAACATTATGTTTATGTTAATGTACATTACCAAATAAATCAGAAAATACAAATACAAAGAAAAGAGTGAAATCACCTGTAATATATCAAAGAGATTTTCACTCTTAACATTGTGGTCTGTAGCCTTCCAGACTGCTTTCCATTCATATGCACACAGCTGAGATATGGATATGATTAGAGAGAAGTACCCCTCATAAAAACAGGATCCTATCCCACGACAGCTTGCAGTGTGCTTCTTCCCTTAACCACACAGCATGAGATCCCACATCCTAAATACTGATCTCTGTGTGTGTTTTCAGTGGCTGCATGGCACTACATTGCATTACTGAATTAAAATCTGCGTTACTGACTCCTCTTGATGAATGCTAAGGTCATCCTCCATTTTTCACTATTAATACAATGAGACGAACCACTTTGTAGATATAGCTTTTATATACTTGACAGTTATTTCCTCAGGATAATTTCCTAGCAATGGGATTCAGAGTGTACAAATGTTCTAAAATATTTAATACATGTTGCATGTTGCCAATCACCCTTCAGATATGATGCATCAGTTTACATTCCTAAACCCAGTATATGAGTAACACCCAACCACTTTTCAAAGTAGGAACAAGAGAAATAACATTTTATTCAACAAACAGTAACAAGAAAGTTCAGTTATGGACACAGAGCAGTGGAGAAGGGGAGAGGGGAAGGGGAGGTCGGGGAGGAGCCAAGAAGGAGGGCGGGAGCGGAGTTGAGGATGGGGACCAGAGAGGGAGGCTGAGATGCAGATGCTCCCAAATGTACGCCAGAGAAGAGAGAGAGAGAGAGGTACTGAGGACACGGAGAGGCACCAACACCGGCCTCATGCACGGAGCGAGTTACAGACCCACGAGGCATGCGTGGGTAAGAGCGAGCCCAAGCACACACAGAGCACGCAGATGCACGGGCGCATGCGGATGCACGCAGACCAGCGCTCCTCATAGTGCCTGGTAGTCTTGGGTGCTGAGACCGCCAAACCAGGGCCTACAATGGTCTGGTGTCCTGAGGCTGAAGAAGGAGAAAGCCTTTCTCAAACACCCTGTGAAGGATCCTCCCCCAAGGAGGGGCGCGGGGTAAAGTAGGGCGGCATCGGCCCAAGCCCTCCCACTCCAGCCTTCGCCGGGGACTGCCCCTGCTTTAGGTAGAGCCTTCGCAGAATGATCCAGCAAACGGGCACCTAGGTGCTGGGCCAGTAGGTCACTGGGGGGAGGCCAGGGTTAGTGAGAGGTGAGGGATGGAGGTGACACACTGCGTCTCCCATGCAGGCACAGTACACCCAGAAGCGGGCAACACCGCTGGCAGTGCAGGAACAGGTGGTGGACGCCGCCCGCCTGCAGTGGCCGCTGCTCTTCTCCCAGCTCTTTGAAGTCACCCCCTTCTCCGGTAAGGGTATCTGACGGGGTGAGGAGTGTAGGCGGGGCCCCCTGGGGCCAGCCCAGACTTCACACCCCTCTCTCCTCTGGCCAGGCCCCCGACTGCCCAAGACTCAGCTGATCTTGGCTGTTAACTGGAAGGGGCTGTATTTCCTGGACCAGAGGGAGAAGATGCTCCTAGAACTGTCTTTCCCAGAGATCATGAGTCTGATCACCAACAGGTGAATGCCCCGAATTTCTCCTCTTTGGGGACTCTGGGGGGGGGGGGGGCCTTGTTCCTGGGCACCTGGCTTAGGGGCAGGGATGACGACTGACATGTACAGTGAGCTGGCCGCTGGACTTGGGACCCCCTCCCCTGGCACGGGGCAGCACTGCCCCATTAAGTGCGGCGTCTGTGCCTCACTCTCTGCCTTCTCAGGCTTCTCTTTAAAGGACAGACCCCCTGGAAAGGGCACGAAAGCTCACAGCCTTTGGAGTGTTTGGAGTCTGCATTCGTGTACAGCTGCTTCCCTCTCAAGGGCAAGAACTGGTCACACAGAGGGTACAGGCCATTTGGAGAGGGAGTGAGGCACAGGGCCTGGGTGTGTGCCAGCGATGCTAGGCCCCCACCCCGGGCTCCCCATGGCTCTCGGCTGCTGAGAAGCCTCTAGGCCCTTGGCGAGGCCTGCCTGTGCGCTGCCGGAGCCCCCTTGGTTAAAGCACACCCAGTGTGGCGTGACCGTTACAGTCCCCACCAGTGTGTGTAGCGCACGCTGGCCGCCTCTTACTGAAGTTGACCCTGCTGGGCAAAGTTTCCTACGTGCCATGAAGTCCTCACAGTGTCGCCCAGTCTGTAGATGAATAAACTGAGGCATGCAGAGGCTGGTAGCTCACCCAAAGTCCCGAAGTGAGCACATGGCAGAGCTGGCGCCTCCTCTCAGCTCCACTGACTTTCGCAGTATCCCTGTGGCGGCCCTGCACACCAGCCACCCCACTACCTGCTCAGAGCCGACCCCTCAGGTGGGGCTTGGCACCACCCGCTGCCTCTGAGGCCTGAGGAACCCTGAGCGCCAGCTGTCATTTGCCCACACACCTGGGATTTGGGCCACCCTGAGCTCGGAGCCTGGCCCTGCCAGTGGCCCTAGACAAGCCGCTGTTTCCGTGTCTGTAACTCAGGAGGGTCACCCCCTCTGAGGCTGTCGGGCTGAAACGGAGCCTCCAGTCACATGGTCCCCCTTTCCCTCAGGGAGGCCCTGGGCGGACAGAGGCTGCTGCTCTCCACGCTGCACAAGGAAGAGTACGAGTTCCTGTCCCCCAGCAGTGTGGCCATTGCCGAGCTGGTGGCCTTGTTTCTGGAGGGCTTGAAGGAGAGGTCCGTGTTCGCCATGGCCCTGCAGGACAGGAAGGCCACAGGTGCCCAGCTGGGTGGGGTGGGGGGCCATGTGGTCGACGGGCGGGCAGCTTCCTCACAGCCTCGTGGCAGCAGCCATGCGGCGTGGAGCAGGGATCGGAGACTGGAGCAGAGGGACAGTGCCACGAAGCCCTGGGGAGCGGCTGTGGGCAAGGCCTCGCCTTTCACAAAATGAGGGGATGGAAGGAGGTGATCTCAGACCTCCAAGCAGGCCGGGCAGAGGGTGGTACCGCTGTGGGGCACCCAGGAAGGGCTGCGGCCCCCGCAGAGAACTGCCGGGCCACCCGCCTGTGCTTTGCACACCATCTCCGCAGCCACCCTGTGAGCCCACTGTACAGACAAGGAACCAGAGGCTCAGAGAAGGGAGGCGGCTTGTCCAGGATCACAACAGCTCGGGGGCTGGGGCGTTTGAGCCCTAGCGGTCTAGTTCTCGGCGCCAGCTCCCGGCAAGCCCACGCTCCAGCAAGACTGAGACTTCGCGGGAAATGAGCTGGGGCCGTTCAGGCTTCGGAAGGGGGCGGGCAGGGTCAGCGGGATGCAGGGGAAGGAGGCTGTGCGTGGGGCCTGCAGCAGGAAGAAACGCCAGCCCTGAAGCTGGACTCCTGTTGCCCATTCCATCCTCACTGCTGCCGCGGGAGGGGGCTCATGATCCCCACGAGAGACGAGGAGTGGGCTCAGAGGCTGGCAGTGCCAGGCAGGTGCATGATGCCAGCCTACCTCGTCTCCCACCCCTCTGAGCAGGTCTCTGAGGCTGGGGCTGTGGTCAGAGCCCCCACGCCCGCCCTCGCCTCCCAGGCCCTGTGCCTGTCCAGGCCCTCTGAGGCCCTGAGCTCTGAGGATCCACCACCACTCGTTCTCAGAGTGGCCTTGGGTCCGCCGCTTGGTGCAGTTTCCTCACCTGTCAAAATGCCAGCACAGCCCCTGCCTCTGTGGAGCCTCAATACATGATGGCTTATTTGCCCTTTGTGTGTGACCTGGAATTGCAGGTGATGTCACCCTCCTGCCCTTCAAGAAGGGGGACTTGCTGATCCTGACAAAGAAGCAGGGGCTACTGGCCTCCGAGAACTGGATCCTGGGCCAGAACGACCGGACGGGCAAGACAGGGCTGGTGCCCATGGCCTACCTCTATACCATCCCCACGGTCACCAAGCCCTCGGCGCAGCTGCTGGTAACTCGTGCTCACCTGTCCTCAGCCTGGCACCCGAGGGCACGTGAGGAAGGGGCCCCAGAGGTCCAGTCAGGGGTCTAGCTCAGGGCCTGCCCCTCACATTCAGAGGGCCTCACAAGGTGTCCGGTCAGCTCTGCTGGCGTCGCCTTCCCTCTGAGGTGACTGTGAAGCTGGCACGGTGTTTCTGGAGGGCCCGGCACAGTGTTTGGTGCTCGATAGGTGCTGCTCGATAAATGGGCGTCCCTTCTGTCTCTCCCACCACGGTGGGTCCTGGGAGCAGTCCCATCCTTGCCTCAGCCTCATTTAGCCCTGACCCAACAGGCCACGTCTCCCTGCCCCTGAGAACCACCCCGGCCAGCCCCCAAAACCAGACACATGGGGAGAGAGGGCACACTCAGTGTGCCCGTGCCTGCAGTAGAGGATTGAACACGACTGCGCTCTGCCTCAAGGAGCATTTGGGCAAATGACAAACTGATGGCGAGTGTGCAGAGTACCACCGAGGAGAAGCACTGGTTGTTATGGGAGCACGTGATAGGGTGGGGGTTCACCACTGAGCCCCTGGAAAGACATCCCTAAGAGAGAGACATTCACGCTGAGGCCTGAAGGAGGGGGGCCGGGCAGGCAGGGCCACGGTGAGGGATACCCCTGAGGAGAGGTGCCCAGTGGAAGGGAAGCCTGGTGGGTCTGAGAAACCCTCCTAAGGAAAAAGGAGCAGGCTTAGAGAGGTTGAGTCAATGGTCCTGGTCACACAGCAAGTGACGGGGGAGGGGTAGGCCCAGGCCTGTGCAGCCCTGTGGTCCAGCCCCTCCCAAGTCACTGAGGTAGCCAAGCCAAGAGGAGCCCATGGGAAGGGCCTTGTGGGCAGTGGCTCCTGGGCGCCCACACTTCTGTGCCCCCACAGAGCTTGCTGGCCATGTCACCAGAGAAGCGGAAGCTGGCAGCCCAGGAGGGGCAGCCCCCAGAGCTGTCACCTGATGAGCAGCCCAAGGAGCCACACACCCTGGAGGAATTTTCCTATGAGTTTTTCAGGTGCTCACCCCGGCAGCCCCACCAGCCCCTTGGCACTTCTGAGGGCTTGAGAGGCCACAGAAGCTGGGGCAGCGCCTGCCTGGCCTCCCTGGGCTTGGGGAGCGGCCCTGCTGACCCTCACATGGCCACCCTGGGAGGTTGGGGGCAGGGGAGGTGCCCATTCTTAGGTGAGAGCTGTGAGCACAGAGGGCATCCCCACGGGGCACCCACGCTGGAGCCCAGGTCTGTCTCCCCACTCTGTGCATACTGCAGGCGGGTGGGGAGGGGACAGAGGAAAGCACAGGCGGAGAAGGCACTAGGCAGGCCCTCACGCCAGCCTCCACCCCTGCCAGGGCCCCGGAGAAGGAGACCATCAGTAGAGCTGTGTTCCCCATGGGCCGCACCCGGGGCCACCTGTGGGCCCACTCTGTTGAGCCGCTGCGGCAGCCTCTCCTCAAGCGTGTACACGCCAGTGCCGAGCTGTGCGACGTCGCCTGTCAGACCTTCATCGATATCCTTCCCCAGCCAGCCAGCCCCGGTGCCACACCAGCCCCATGGCTCGGCCCATCAGCTGCCCCATGAGGGGCCAGGCCTCACGGAGCGCAGGGCAGAGGCAACATGCAGCCATGGGGCCAGTCCAGAATCAGTGTGGGGCCTGGGTCAGGGGTCAGTGTGGGGCTAGAGTCAGGGGTCAGTCTGAGGTTGGAGTCAGGAGTCGGTGTGAGGTTGGAGTCAGGGGTCAGTGTGGGCCTGGAATCAGGGGTCAGTGTGGGACCTGGGTCAGGGGTCAGTGTGGAGCTGGAATCAGGGGTCAGTGTTGGGCTGGAGTCAGGGGTCAGTGTGGGGCTGGAGTCAGGGGGTCAAGCTCAAGGTCAGTGGTGACAGGCATCTGCCCCCACACTTTCTCCTTAGCGGCGGCACCCATCCTCAGGTACATGGGCGACTACCCCTCACGGCAGGCCTGGACCTCCCTGGAGCTTAGCGACCAGATCTTCTCATTGGCCCTCCAGGACCCGGCCCTGCAGGATGAGGTCTACTGCCAGATCCTGAAGCAGCTGACACACAATACCAAGAGGTCTGCTGGGATGGGGTGGGGTGAAGGCCCCCTAGCTCCCTCAGCCCTCACCCCAGGCCCCAGGGGCTGTGCCTGCAGTTCAGAGAGGGAGACAGGCGCTCATGGAGGCTCCCAGCCTACCAGGCAGTGGGAAGGGCTGGAGCCCGGTCCATCCTGCTGACTCCCTGCGGGTGGTGAGAGCAGGGAGGGAACGGGCCTGCCTGGGCCCCGCCTGCTCCCACCCTGTCTCCTTCCTGAGCCCGGCAGGCCGTGGCCTCTCAAAACCTTGGTGCCCACCTCCACCAAATGGGCACAGTAGCGGCCCCTGCCTGTCTCATGGGTGTGAGAACCTTCGCGGCATTGGGCAGCTAGGCAGCAGGCCGGCTGCATCCTTTCCCCGGCCAGGCCCCACAGACACCCACAGCCTCAGGCAGGCCTCGCATCCACCTCCTCGCAGTGCCTGGCTGGCCCAGGCCCCCGGGAAGGGCCCTCCCAGGGCTGACGGGCACTGCCATCCCCAGGTACAGCGAGGAGCGGGGCTGGCAGCTGCTGTGGCTCTGCACAGGCCTCTTCCCACCAGGCAAGGCGCTGCTGCCCCACGCCCAGAAGTTCATAGACACCCGGAGGAAGAAGCTGCTGGCCCCTGACTGCAGCCGCCGCCTCCAGAGGGTGCTGAGGTAAGCCCCACCTGCCAGCTCCCCTGCCTGGCAGCACCGGCCGAGTCAGTGTGCAGGGGCTGGGGGACCAGGGCCCTCCTGGGGCTTGTGGACAGCAGGGCCAGACTCTGGTCCTCCCCAGAAGCTGGTGTCAGTTTGGGGAGGCAGGACCAGCCCCCAGCCACTGGGGAGAAAGGCAGAGGGTGAGGCCCAGGAGGGTCACAGGGAGCCTGGGGGTTCGGTGGAGGCTGCTGGCCGGCTCAGTTGTAGCCACGTGCACCCTGCCCCCACGGCTGCCTGTCCAGGGCACACAGGGAACTGCCTGGAAGCCAGAGGGTGACCTCGATGCCACACGCCACCCATCTCCCTGCCTAGCCCAGCCCAGAGTGGCCAAGGCCGGAAGCTGGTCCCGCCAGTCCATGGGCAGTCCCCCTGCCCCTGCCCTGCCACAGCGGGGCAGCTCCTCCTTGGGGTTGTCTGGGTTCTCCAGGCTGCCTGGCCCCTCCAGCTTCGCCTCCTGTAGCTGTGAGGAGAGTGGGTTGGCCATGTGAGCAGCTGTGACAGTGAGTGGCAGCCTTGGTTGCAGAGGGGGAGGTGGGTGCCCTCAGAGAGTCCCTGATGGAGTCCTGGACCCCAGCTCAGGGTCCCTCCCCATGTGTGTCCCAGGCCTTCCCAGCATCCACAGAACCGTGGGTCACCTGGGAGGTGAGTCCAGGCTGGCCTCTGCCTCCTCCTCTGGGCCACGTGCTGAGCACCCGAGGCGTGCAGCATCCCGGGACCCACGCCCTCAGCAGTGGTCTCGGGGGCTATTTCTTCTTCTGTGTCTGGCACATACTTTAGTGTGGAGGCTGGTGGCTGGGCTGGGTGGGGCGGGCGTGGCAGCCTGGCAGAGTGACATGTGCAGCACTGCGCTGCTCTAGGACGGGGCCCCGGAAGCAGCCCCCACACCAGGTGGAGGTGGAGGCCATGGAGCAGAACGTCTCCCGAATCTGCCACAAGATCTACTTCCCCAACGACACCAGCGAGGTGAGCCCCTGCGCCAAGGGACTCGGGCCCCCAGCCTCCTGGCCCACAGCCCAGAGAGCAAGGCCCCCTGCCCTGCCCCTTGGCGGCCTGAGGAGAGCGGGGAGAAGCGGACTGGCACAGCTGTTTTCAGTCAGAGAGATCAGCTCACCTCCCTGCTCTCCTGGCCACCCCCATCTCCCCAGAACTGTCTGCTCGTGCGCTCCTCAGTGCGCCCCCAGGTGGTCTGGGCTGGCGCAGGCGCGGCCGCCCAGGAAGGCCAGCTCATGCAGTAGGAGGTGGGGACTGGCCCAAAGGTCTGGAGGGGCATTCTAGGCCCAGGCGCAGGAGAGAGGAGGCTAGAAGGGTGGACAGCAAGGCTGAGTCCCAGGCCGGGGGCTGAATGAGCAGCGCTGCCTGTGGACAGAACCTATGCTGTCTGCTGGTGGGAGTGGGGAGGCCACCAGAACCCAGCTGTGAGGAGGGGGCCCGGGCCAAGTGGCAGGAGTGCAGCATGGGCCCAGGAGGCCAAGGGGACAGTGTGCTCACAGCCCTCCCCAATGGCACGGTGGCCTTTACTGTCTTGGGGACGGTCGAGTCCCGTAGCGGAAAGTTCTCATGGTCTGGCTGCAGGGCTCTCAAAGCAGGTTCGAAAGGCTGGGCCTCCTGGGCCCTGAGGCAGTGATCATTGTGACAAACAACACAGACCCTGGGCCAGTTCTCTGGCGGGGAAGTCTTGCTCTTCTCAGGACATCCAGCCCCTCAACAGGGTCAGGTGGGCTGAGGCTCGTCCTGAGAACTCACGTGTGGCCTCTCTGCCCAGATGCTGGAGGTGGGCTCCAACACCCGCGTGCGGGACGTGTGCAACAGCATCTCCACCACGCTGCAGCTGGCCTCCTGGGAAGGCTGCAGCCTCTTCATCAAGATCGCAGACAAGGTGAGGCCAGCCCTACAGCCAGGCACCAGGAGGGAAAGCGGGCGTGGGTCTGCTGTGTGTGGCAGTTTCCCACCTTTGCTGGGCCAGGCCCCTCGCTGCAGGATGAAGGCGGGTGGGGTCAGGGACCCCTCAAGCAGCCTGACTCAAGGACAGGCCCCAGGCAAGCAAGGCCTGCCCCAGGGCGGCACCTTGCCTTCCAGGCCACAGTGGGTTGGCAGGACCCAGGCCCCTGGGTGGGCAGCCGGTGGAAGCTCTCCGCCTGAATGACCC
Source organism: Equus caballus (assembly GCF_041296265.1). Classification (NCBI taxonomy): domain Eukaryota; kingdom Metazoa; phylum Chordata; class Mammalia; order Perissodactyla; family Equidae; genus Equus; species Equus caballus. The sequence continues at coordinate 3,589,729 of NC_091701.1, read as the reverse complement.
CTGTGCCTTGCTCCCCACGCACCCCAGGTCATCAGCCAGAAGGAGGGAGACTTCTTCTTCGACTCCTTGCGGCACGTGTCTGACTGGGTGAAGAGGAACAAGCCCCATAGAGAGGGTGAGGGGAGGTCTGTGTGGAGTAGGGGGGCGGGGGGTTGGGTCTGGGATGGAAGGGGCAGGAGCTGACTGCCTCCCTGGGCCAGGGTTGGAAGGCTTCCTGGCACCTCTGACATGGCCCATGCCCATTCATTCATTCATTCATTTCCTATTATGTCCCCCGGGTCAGGGGTATGGCCAGACCCAGGGCAGCAGTGAGGGCTGGGCCAGGGCTTGGGGACACACCTAGAACAGATGGCTGGACTGCAGTGTGAGGAAGGACGCACAGGGGCCTGACCCCCACAGGGAGGTCCAGCTATGTGACTGGAGAAGGTGGCCCCTACAGTAGTCTTGGAGGATGAGGAGGAGTGGGGCGGGAAGAGAGGGGCGCAGGCTTTCCCGCAGGGGAGCAAGCACAGCAGCGATGCGAGGGGCGTCAGCAGCCTGCACAGTGAGCAGGGTGCAGGGATGTGGGCAGCAGTGCCTGGGCCGCCAGAGGGTTGGGGAGCCGGGCCGCAGAGCCTGCGGGGCCAGGGGAAGCCCTGGAGGGAGCAGGGCGCAGAACAGGCTTGGTGCTCACCGGGCCCCTGCCCAGGGGCCGCCGTGACCCTCCCCTACCAGGTGTACTTCATGAGGAAACTGTGGCTCCACGTGGTCCCAGGGAAGGACGTGAATGCAGACACCATACTGCATTACCACCAGGTACCCAGCAGGCTCCCTCCTCGGGGCATTTGAGTCCACCCTCCCTCTATCCCACACCTGCCCGGAGAGGTGGAGGCGGTGGCAGGCCAGCGGCCACCTTGCCCCCAGCACCCGCCCCATGCCAGGGGCTTCCGGAGGCCCTTGAGGCCCCCTGTGGTGGGCAGGCCAAGCCCCTGAGAGTTCTGGTGGGAGCAGAGGGACAGCAGCGTCTGGGGACAGTGATGTGCCAGCACCTGCAGCATGACTGCCAGAGGAGAGGGGGCTCTGAAGAGCCGCCTACAGAGCCACCACCTCCACGGTGACGTCAGGGAGTCCTGCTCCCACTGGGGCGTCGCTCCTCTGCTGGGAACCCTACCCGGAGGGCTTTAGCTTTTTGCTGGCTCAGTCTCCTGGATGGGGGCAGGCTGTCACCCCTCCCACCGGAGCACAAGGGCTATGGCGCAGCAGCCTGAGGCCCAGTGTGTCCATCACCCAGGAGCTGCCCAAGTACCTGCGTGGGTTCCACAAGTGTTCGCGGGAGGACGCCATCCACCTGGCAGGCCTCATCTACAAGGCCCAGTTTGGCAACGACCGGGCCCACCTAGCTAGCATCCCCAAGATCCTGAGGGAGCTCGTGCCTGAGAACCTCACGCGCCTGATGTCCTCGGAGGAATGGAGAAAGGTCCTTGACGGGCTGGGGAGGGGGCCCTCAGGCTGTTGCCTGTACCGGGGACCCCGCCGGGGGCAAGGGTGCCAGGCCCTGCCTGGGCAGGACGAGCACATTCCTGGGCATGGAGGGTGGACTGGGCCTGCGGACGGCACGCGCTCCCCACGCCGTCCACAGCATGCGGGAGACACTCTCTCCTCCCGGGGCTGGAGGACACACTCGGCTCTAAGTGCCCCCACGCTGGCCTCAGGCAGGCAGGCACTGCTCTGGACCCGGCCTCAGGGCCCCATGTGGAGGGCCCGGCTGGGCAGAGTGGGCCCCACAGGCCCTCACTGGCCCTCACTTCCCGCAGAGCATCCTTCTGGCCTGTGAACAGCACAGGGACAAGACAGTGGAGGAGGCCAAAGTGGCCTTCCTGAAGTGGATCTGCCGGTGGCCTACCTTCGGGTCTGCCTTCTTCGAGGTGAAGGTAGGCCTCGCCCCACACCCCACTGTCCTCACCAAGGAGGACCCCCGGCTCTGGCCACAGTAGCCTGAGCTTCTGCCCCAGCACACATCTCCAGCCACCAGGATTGGGAGGAGCATGTGTGCACATGCGTGTGTGTGTGTGTGCCTCAGGGAGGTGGCCACTTGGCCTCCTGGGCTGGGCTGTGACCACCATAACCCCTCCCCAGCAAACCTCGGAGCCCTCCTACCCGGACATCATCCTCATTGCCATCAACCGGCACGGGGTTCTGCTTATCCATCCCAAGACCAAGGTAGCAGCAGGGCCCAGCAGGGCTTGGGAGGCCACCAAGGGCCCAGGACCCCTGTGTGTGGGGGGCTCTGGTCACCTGCCCTCCTGTCGCCCCTACCCCCAACAGCCCCATGCGCTCTGGAGGGCCCTAGGGCAGCAGTTCAGACTCAGGTCCCTGGGCCCCAGGGCTTCAGCCGGCTCCCACTCACCCTGCCCCCCACCCCCAGGAGCTGCTCACCACCTACCCCTTCACCAAGATCGCCAGCTGGAGCAGCGGCAGCACCTACTTCCACATGGTGCTGGGGACCCTGGGCCGGGGCAGCCGCTTGCTGTGTGAGACCTCTCTGGTGAGCCCTAGGCCTGGGGGCCTCCTGAGGGCCCTGAGTCCCTTCTCCTAGCCCAGACACACAGACTGAGAGGCACCAGGGGTTGGGTTTCCCCCACCCTGACCCCCGGCTGCCACCAGGCAAGTTGCTCACTATAAGGGCCCGGCCACCTGTGCCTGGGGTGGGCAAGGCCGGGCTGGACCAGCAGAGGCCTGGAAGGAGGCACGGTGCGGGAAGGGCTGGGTGCGTCACCCAGGGAGCATGGCAGCAAGGCCTGGCCTTGGCCGAGGCCCCAGGCACTCGGAGGAGGGGGGCACTCCATTCCCAGCAGCAAGAACACTGCTCCCTCCCTCCTGCAGCGGCAGAAGCTAGCACTGCCAGGCCCTGGTCCCAGCCCCCTATTGTGCCACAGCCTCTGACCCCCACTTCCTGTGTCCAGGGCTACAAGATGGACGACCTGCTGACCTCGTATGTGCAGCAGCTCCTGAGCACTGTGAACAAGCAGCGGGGCTCCCAGGCGCCAGCCCTGGCCGAGCTGTAGCAGCGGGGCCTGCTTGCCACTCAGTCACCCTTCCCAATTCGGGGTCCCGGTGGCACCTCCCTAGGGCCCTCCTCTCAGCCCTGGGCCTGCCCTCAGTAGGCAGCCTTTCATGCTGCCCTCTCCCCAAGACACACCCCCAGGCCCCTCAGCACCCCAAGCAGGCCCCCTCCCCCAGGTGCTGACCATCGGTGCCACAGCAGGGAGCCTAGGGCAGGGCGGGAGTGTCAGGCCTCCAGGCCGGTGGGTGGATGGCTGAGAGGACCCCCCACCTCAAGAACAGTCAATAAAAATTCACGGATCAGTGGCGACTGTGTCAGTGAGAGAAGAGGGTGGGGGCCAGCATTGGTGGACTGAGGGTTTCTGGCTGGCCTTATCTCCAAGTCCTGATGGCAGCCTGGCCCCAGGAACAAGGGCTGGGTCCCAGCTGAGCAGCTCTTTGCCTGTCCTATCTGATGTTGGTCTCCAAGTGTCCAACAACCCTGCAGCAGTGTGTCCACAGGGGCCGCCGCCCATGCCTCACTCCCCATGCCACAGAACACACGGGCCGTGTGGCGTGTACATAAGCCTTCATTCATTGTGCAAGTGTGAGTCACAATGCCAGGTCCTGTGCTGGCCACAGAGGAAGTGTCGTCTCTGGAGGGTAGGAATGAGCCACCCAGCTGGCCCCACCACCTCCTGACCCCCAGCCGCACCCAGAGAGTCAGCATGTACCCTGGGGGGGTGGAGCTGGAGGGGCTGTGGGGGCCACAGAGGAGCCTGGAGGAAGCACAGTGGAGTGGCCAAGGCAGGATTTCAGGAAGGAGGCCTCCTGGGTGATGGGGGAGTGGGGCCCTTGGCCCTCCTGCTGATTCGTGGGGTGCAGCTGGCAGGGCTTGCTGGCCCAGTTTGGGCACAGGGATCCTACTTGGTTCAGTGAGTGTGTGGCCGAAGGGTGGCAGGGCGGTTCGCCAGAGGCCCCCATTCTCGTGGCCCTGGTCCCAGGGCCATGTGCGCACAGTGGGGCCACGCTAGGGTGGAGGCTGGCCAAGCTCCCACAGGAGAAAGTGAGCCACCAGGCCCCCTACAGGGATGGGAGAGGTCACGACAGGCTGGGGCCGGGTGGCCCCAGGCACTGATTCACTCCTGTCGCTGGAGGACCTCAGGCTGAAGCTTGTGGGCACAGGCCCGTCACAGGCTGACCACCTCCAGGGCCTCCGCCTATGCCCAGGGTCTGCACAGAAGGAAGGGGAGGAGCCCAAGGCCAGGGAGAGAAGAGGCATGTGGGGAGGAGGCAGGGGTGAGAGAAGAGGGGACGGACGACTGCTGAGCAGAGAGATGAGGAGAAGAGAGGGAGGGAGGGAGGGAGGAGACGGGGAGAGGCGACAGATGGAGGAGACAGATGCAGAGCCGAGGCAGCGGACAGAAGGGGCAGGAGGAGCAGGGAGACCAGCAGGAAGGGAGAGGCGGGAGGCAGGCAGGGGCCTTTCAGGCAGAGTTGAGGCCCACAGACTTGGGGTGTGCCTTGCGGGCGGCCAGCTCCGACAGCTTCTTCAGCCGCTTCTTCAGTTCCAGCGGGAACTTCTCGTAGCATCTCTTACACACAGGCTTCATGTCGAACTCCACAAACTTGTTCCTGGGGGGATGTCCCGCAGTCAGGAGAGCCCCACACCCCACCAACCCTGGGCTGGGCCTCCTCTGACCCCATCGAGGCCAAGGAGTGGGCCTCCCTGGCCCCTAGCCCGCAGCCTTCCCCACCAGCCTGCTTCCAGCCTGCAGGCCAAGCCCCAGATGAGCTACTAGCCAGAGGTCACAGTTGGCAAGGAGGCGGGCTGCAGCCTCCCTCACCTCCTAGAGACTTCTCTTGGATTCTGAGACTCCAGAACCATCCCTGGCTCCTGCTGTCCTCAGAAACCTGGGCTCCATCACACCTCACAGCTCCAGCCATCCTGCACCCCTCTTGGCCTCCTGGATGAGGCCATGGTCTGACTGCTTTGCCTCTGAATATGCTGTTCCCCGGGCTGGAATGCCCTTCCTTCCCCAGAGCCCAGGGTCTACACAGGTGTGGTGGAGGCTCATGTCACTTGCCCTGCAAGTCCCTGGACCTGCCTCCGTGGGGCCGAGGCTGCCCCCTGCTCCCACAGCATCCCCAGGTCCTAACCAGAGTGGGCATTCAGGGAAAGCCTGAGGAAAGGAAGAGCCCATGGAAAGCCCACTCAAATCCAAGCCCCCGGGACACGCTCCATAGGGAGGGTGGGCAAAGGGAGTAAGGGAGACACTGTGCAAGTCCTCTCTGCCCAGCGCACCCCTGGAGCACCCCTGGAGGCTGGCCCGACTTACTTCAGGGTGAGCTTGCCATTGCAGGTGGAACAGGAGAAGCAGTTCACACACCAGGCCTTGTTGAGGGCTGACACGACTGTGACGGACAGATGCGGGTGGGGTTTAGCAGGGCAGACTGAGGGCCAGTGGGGCGGCAGCTGCAGGACCCAGGCCCAGAGAGGGAGCAGGGGCCGGGGGCCGGGGGCCAGGGGAGGGAGGCGGCACAGGGACAGAGGAATCTTACCATCGCCCTCAATCACACGACCGCAGTTGTAGCAGACGTCCCCAAAGAGCTGTGGACAGAGCAGCGTGTCAACCAGGCAGATGTGCCTCAGCCCAGGGCCAGGGGTTTGGCCCGCCCACCCCCCCCAAACGGCAGCTCTCAGCATCCACCTGGCAGGGCACAGCCTCAGGCCAGGTGTGGGGGCACCGCGGGCCCATCATCCCCCGGAAGGACGACAGTAAGGGCATTCCTCCCCAAAAGGCCCCTTGCTCCTGCCAGTGTCCTGCAAGGTGTGGGCCAGGGTGGGAACCCCTGTCTTCTGCACCAGAGCACTGGGTGGCTTTGCCAGACATGGCGAGAGGGAGCGGGTGGTGGTAAATGCCACCCCTGTGAGCCCAGGGCTTCACATTGTCATCTCGTTCAGTCCCACAACAGGCCTGGGCCACAGAGGCACAATTCTCAAATGAGGAGCCAGAGGCCGGGAGGGCTGCTGAGCCAGGAGCCAGGAGCCAGGGCTGGGCACTCAGGCCCAGCCTTAGCACCAGCACAGCTCCTGACCTCCTGCCAGGGCTGCCTACTGCCTCCCGTCCCCCAGCGCTCACAGGCAGCCTTCTCACCGCCCCGCAGCCCCTCCAGCCGTGGCCTCGCAGGCCCTGCCAGCGCACCCTCTGGGCCAGCCCTACCTGGTTGTAGTGGGTCTCACAGTAAGCCAGGCCCTTCTTCTCGTAGTGCCGGTGACCCAGGAACGGCTTCTCACACTTGGCGCAGACAAAGTGCTAGGGGAGAGGGCAGTGTCGGGGCTGGGGAGTGGCGGGGGGACAGGAAGCAGAGGCCCCTGGGGAGAGTGCCTCGCTGGCTCACAGTGGGGCAGTGGGCCACCGCCCTGGGTCAGCAGACCCCGCTCCTTCTGTAACACCCAGTGACACCGGCGTCCCCGTCCTCTCCAGGCCTGCAGCCTCAGCCCAAGTTGTCAGGTGCGGGCCCTCCTGGGGGGCTGCTGGTGTCAGTATGGTGCCCCTCAGAAGGCTGCATGCACCTGCCCCCCATGGGCATCCCCCAGGGGCCAGGCCTGCAGTCTCAGAGCAGCATCTTCTGTTTGGTGAGGACTCTGCGTGTGAGGATCCCCTCCCACAGCGCGCGGGGGCCAGGGCTGCATGGCGACCTTCTCAAAGACACCACCCAAGGCAGAGGTTCTGGGATACACAGCTGGCCAGGTCACTGGGGATCGAAAACCTCCCTTCCGAGTAGTGTCCATAGGACCATTAGAGCCCCAGTGCAGGGGTGAGTGCGCCAGGTGACCCATGGGACACACCTAAGGAGCTCCCCTGCAGGTGTGCCCGGCTTCCACGTCTGTGTGGGCTGTACGCACACCCGGTTCCGTCAGCTGCAGTCCCACCCAGCTGCCTGGGCAGGTGGTCCCCAAGGGTTTCTTATCACTTTGGAATCCTCTAGAAGGCCAGCAGGGGGAAGAAGGAAGATGAGCGTGGCTGCCCAACCATGGGCTGTGCGCTCTGGTCTCCTGGCTCCTGTGGACCAGCTGGTCCCCAGCCAGAGGGAGGAGGGGCAGCACCCAAGAGGAAGGTGCCTGCTGGGAGCCAGCCCACGTTCTGGGGGTGGGAGAGCGGAGGGCTTCATGGGGACGCCACCTCCCATCTGGGCCAACCCCACTCACCTCCACATGCCACTGCTTGCCCAGCGCATTGACCACACGACCCTCGATGGGCCGGCGGCAGGCCCCACAGATGGGGACGCCCATCTTGTCATGGCAGGGCAGGCAGTAGAGCTCACCCTTCAGCTCACGGGCCTCAGCAGTCAGCTCTTTCCTGGAAGACAGTGTGGAGCCCCCAGGCCTTCTCTGAGGGCCTGTGCTGGTGGGGGTCACACCAGCTCCTCCAGCCCCAGGGGTGCAGGCCCCACTGTCCCAGCAGAGCACCCAGGGCAGGGGGCTCTTTGATCTCTGATCCTTTTGGAGACTTCCTGTGGCCCAGACAGGCCCCGGGGCACAGGATTCCTGCCTGGCCCTTGCAGAAGGCGGCCTGTGTTCCGCCCTGTCAGGCCCTCTGAGAAGCTGATCTGTTCTCCGGGCCCCTCCACAGCAGACTGTGATCTGGGGGGACGGCTCTGTAGCTTCTCTCCCCTCGCTCCCCTCTCCAACACCAGCACGGACCCCTCCTCCCCACCCATGCCCTCTGCCTTTGATTCCTTCCTCTCAGCTTCAGCGGGGTCCCAGCCCTCCCTCACCCACGAGGCTCCAGCCAGGACCCATGCGAGCCCTGCTTGAACAGCGCCCTGAGGGAGGGGTCCCCTGCAGCTGTGCCTTCCCGGACCGTTCCACCTCCACCCTGCGCCCCACTCTCAGGACGGGGCCATCTCTCCTGCTCCATCACTGCCAGGGTGGCGGTCCCACCCCCACTGGCTCTCCACCTGCCCATACACACCCACAGTGGGTGCAGCTGAAGTGGTCCGGGTGGTACGCATCATTCCTGAACATGAGGGGCTGCTCGTCGATGACCAGGTGGCACCGCTGACAGATGTACTTGCCCAGGCCCTTGGCCTTCTCACGGTTGTGGCAAGGCCGGCACAGGTGCCTGCAGGAAGGGAGGCGGGGGTTAGGGGCAGACGCCAGGCCTCCTCTTCCTCTGCAGACAGCCCGGCTGCCTCCCTGGAGAAGATCCGCGCCCCACTCCCCCACACACAACTCTAGCAAATGCCCGCGGGCCTCCAGGGGCCAGGCCAGGAAAGCAAGGGACCGCCCCTGCGGCAGGAAGGCCAGACGCATCCTCTAAAAGGGGTGTCTGCACAGGAGAAGGACTGGAAGGACATGCACCATATTGGAGGAGTCTGCCATCTTCGGATAGTAGGGCAAACGTGATAGGTTTTTCTTGACACCTCTTCTGAGCCTAGGACATCATGCAGAATAGAGTAGATGTTGTTTTATTGGCATTTGCTGAAGAATCGGTTTCATTTTTCAAATGTCTTTTAACACCCATGAGTAACTGTATAGTAACTATTAGCCTTCAATCCCAGCTGTGCCCAGCAGAGTGGCCGAGACATGCCAGGGCCTGCACACCCGCCTCCTCTGGGGTCTGCCAGACACAGAGGGACCCAAACATCTACAGGCTTTCTGTCTCCAAAGACAAGCACGGCTGTGTCAGATGGAGGCCCCCAAACCCAGGATGTGTCATTACAGAGTCTTTTTTGTAAAGACCTCGGAGTAATTTCTGATGCCTCTCTCTGCATTGAGTAACAGCTGTGGTCTCTACTGAGAGAGAAATCAACATGGTTTCTGTGTCCTTGGGCCTCAAAGGTGGCAGGAATTTAGATTCAGGGTCCCCAGGCAAAGATGCACAAAGGCCCCAATCCACTGCTCCTCGTCCCCCACCTGCCCCCCCCATCTGTAAGTGTTCCTGATGCATCCGGGCCCCCCCCTCCACTTTCCAGGCCCCCAATCCACAGGAAGCCTGTCCGCCCCGCCAGCCTCCACCACCTGATGCCAGCATCGGCCCCTTTCACAGGCACGTCAGGGAGTCTACTTCAGAGATTAACTCACAGACTCAGGATCCCCTATGCAGGTGTAGTGGGCAGATCCTAGAAGCCAGGGCAGCCAACTCAGCATCCATGTGCTGGACCACAGCGCCTGCCACCTCACTTGGGTCTGGACTGCATGCTGCACATACTACTGCCCTGTGTGTGTCTTATCTCCCCAGTGCGTGTGAAGGGCAGGGGCCCAAGCTAAGCTTCTGACCGGCTCCCCGCCATGCTTCACCGGACCCTGCATGTCTGCCACAGAGGGCAGTGGCTGCTGGCCCAGGACCCCTGGCTCCTCTACCTGCCCATGGGCCACAGACGTGGCCTGTGGCTGCAGTCTTCATCTCCAGAACTAAGACTTTACCCCTTTCAGTCCCCAGATCTCTGAAGCCCAATGGGTTTTCCCACTACACTCTGACCCAGACACCCTGTGCCCCCAGTGCCGAGCCCAGGCCACCTGCCACAGCGGGCCCAGGGCTGACCCTCTCCCCTGTGGCTAGCCCTCTCCATAGCAATCTGCCACCTGCGTGTGTCTCTGTCACAGACACAGCGTTTATTCCCCATTACCCCACTCCCAATTCTGGGGACTCCTCTTAGCGTTAGGACTACACTCAACCCACATGAAACAATTTTTGTTTCAAAGCTATAGAAATTAGCGCAACTCCCCAAAATTCTGTTGCAGTGGTCAGTGCCCTTAAAGCCACTGTCAGCAATCACCCCAACCTCAGACATGCCCTGCTCAGGGCAGCCAGTCGGACACCCTCATTTCAAACCGTGGGAGCTGGTTCTTCCAGATGGCACCTTACAGGGCACGGCACTGAGGGGGTTGCCCCCACTCGCACACCTGCACACCCCACTGACTCCCAGGTGAGACAGAACAGAGGAGCCTGGCTCTCCTGAAGGAACCCCAGATGAGAAACACCTTTTCGACAGACCTGATGCCAGTGCCAGAGGAAACGGCAACTTGCAGATTTTTTTTCCAGGTAGAATGAAGATGGAACCTAAGAATTCTAGCATCAAGGTGCAACAGAAAAACAGAACAAAACACACACACACACACACACACACACACACACAAAGCATAGTTTTGGAGTGGCATGTGCTTGGGTTCAAATCCTGGCTCTGCCACTTCCTGGTGATCTGTCACTGGCAAGTTATGCACCCCTGAGCCTAGTCTCCTCCTCTGTAAAACGGGCAATCCAGAAACCCCAACGGCACAGGCTTGTGCGAAAAGACAAATTTTAGGTGATACATGTGGTAGTTACTTCCCAATGATAGCTACATACATTTTTAACACTTCAACTAAAAAGTTTAAAGGTCTTTTGAAATTAGGAACAGTGATTTTGTCCCCTGTGTTAGCAGATATATCATTTTTGAAAAGACAGAGAGAAACAAGCTTTGCTTGGGCAGACTCAGGAGAGCCACTGCCACATCCAAGCACCTCCAGCCTCGAGCCACCCCCAGGAGGAGTCTGGGCGAGTGGGCAGCAGTGGCCCTCATCACAGCCTCCTGTCCAGAGGAGGAGCCCGCACAGGTGAGGGCCGGGCCTCGAGGGCTGAGCTGTGTCCCCACAGGCTCACACAGGGCCCCATTATGAGGTGGCCTGCAGCTGTGCCTCGCTCGAGATAAAGGCCATGATTTATTCCGCACGCCCAAACGGAGCCTCATTATATGGGGCAGGACACAAGGACCCTACAGCAAGTGTTCTGAAAGAGTCCCCTCTCATTCGACCAGACAACACTCCTCAGCCTCCCACCCTCCCATTCACAAGACCCCCTGCACTGGGGGCCAAGCAGGCTTGGGAGCCCGGGCCCATTGCCATGGCAGCCAGCCCCTCCCTGCCCCACCACTAGTAGGAAATTATCCCGTTCTGAAGCGTCCTGTTGTGTTTGTCGGTCCCAGCCCGTCCCCCCCACCCAGCCCACGCCCACTCCATGGCTTTGAGACAGTCACACACTCAGCCTCTGTGACGCTCGGTGGCCGAGCTGGAGTGGGGGGGCGCATGGGCTGGGACACACTGGAATATTCACAGCCCTGTGGCAGCAGAGGCAGCTGGGGAGTGGCCCACCACACAAGGGACCCTCGGGAATGAAGCGGCCTTTCAGGCCAGAGGGGCTGCAGCCTCCCCTCCTCTCCTTAAATAGCAGCCCTCCACCACAGCTGCACAGAGCCCACCCCAGCGCCACCACCCACTGGTCACGGCCCACCTGCTGCCCCCCAGCCCTCTTGCCCCTTCTGCCTGGACCTGCTGTGAGAGGTAAGGGCTGGCGCTGGGAGGGGCAGGCAGGGAGCTCGGGGCCCAAGCAGAGGCAAACTCGGAGCAGGACAGGGACGAGGGTGTCCTTGTCCCCGAGACACTTCTGTGATAACGGCATAACCTATTTACTGAGGGCTGCCCCGGTCTGAACGGTGGCGGTGCTGCCAGGCAGTGTTCCTGTCCCACCGTCAGCTTACAGAGGCTGAGCCTTGCCTGAGCCCCACAGCCGCAGTGACAGCCGGAATCCACAGCCAGGCTCTCAGCACTGGCCCGGGGTACAGGGAGGAGGCGCCAGGCCACCCCCACCACAGCACTTCCCTCCAGGCCTCGTTCTTCGGTCACCCCTGTGCCCTGACGCTCACCTACCCTCAGCCGCGGCCCGCGCTGCCCAGGCCCACTGCGTGCACCCCACCCAGCCGCCCTGCCCTGAGCAGACCAAGCCATCGGGGAGCCAGCAACTGCAGGCCAGGCTCACACTTCCAGGGGATGCACGGAGAGTGACGCAGGGCCCATTTCAGACCCCGCTGCAAAAACCAGGATCCAAACTCCTAAAACGGGGGAGGGCAGAGAAACCTGGACAAGCCAGACACAAGCCGGAAAGCGTCTTAAAGTCAAGCGTCCCTCCCAGAGAGAACAGGGAGCGTGCAGCCCTCAGCGGGGTGGGAGGCCAGGCCCGCAGGAGGCAGAAAGCCAGGCACTGGCACATCCACCCCGTGCAGCCACAAAGGGGCCCAGGCTCCGTTTAATGCTCTGCTGTCATCATCTTGAAATTCCTACTCCTTGAAGAAGGGCTCGCATTTTCATTGTGCACTGGGGCCCCCAAATTTGGGGGCCAGGCCCCGAAGAGGAGGCACTCAGCCTGGGAGACAACACCAGGGTGAGCTCTGCGACCAGCCATACTCCCAGCCCCCAGAGGAAGGCCGTGACCTGGGAGGTGTGGGGTGTCCCTGACCTGCCGTCCAGCTCCAGGGCCATTGCCTCTGGCCACGTGACCGTGGGCGAGTTAGCTGCTCCTGAGCTTTGATTTCCTAAGCTATAAAATGGGGCTCCCGCAGCCTGCCTCTTAGGACTGCTGTAAGCGAGCATGGCAGGCAGAGCCCTCACAGAGGGGCCGGGTGCCGACGCCCTGCCCTGAGGGGCGGCCTAGAGTGGAGGGTACCCAGCTCAGCCCCTCTACAGCCCCTGACACCCCAGTTCCAACAAGACCCTGCACTCACTTGGCCCCACCCCTCCCCCAGCCTCCAAGCCTCCCCCTCAGGTCACACCACAGGGAAACGTCTGTATGAGAACTTCAGGCGTCCTGGGGAGAGAATCTGCACAGGGCAGCTTCCTCGGATCCCTTCAAAATGTGACAGGATTAGGCAAGTGCCACCTCGCCCCTTACTTGAGGACATCAGCTGGCCTGAGCTCTCTGCCACTCGCTCACACTGCCCCTGGCTCCCTCCCACTCAGCCAGCCTCCACGTGGGGAGGGGCGCAGGGACCCCATTGACAGGCTCCATGAGGACGGTGGAGCTGCTGCCTGACAGCCCAGCCCCCCGAACCCCAGCCCCCACCTGCTGCCTCCCCTCCCCCCGGGCCTGGCTTCTTCACCTGTGCTCAGGCCAGATGAGGGGCCAGTGTCTGACCCTCCCTCTCCTTTGGGGATCTCTTGAGTTGATCAAAATCAACACAGGAGTATGTTTCCCCATCTGCCAGGGAGTGGTGGGGAACCCCCCAGAACTGGGGTTCACCAGATGTAACAGCTTCTCACCTCGGTCGGCAGGGCTCTGAAGGGGGCCCCTCAGGGATGGGGAAAGCAGGAGACCGAGGCCAGGCAGACAGGCGGCCTCGGACAGGCCTGAGATTGAGATCTGGGTGGGGAAACCCCGGTGGGCTCTCCGCCTCTGCGGACAGTGGCTCTTGCTCTCTTGGGACAGTCTGCCTCCTGGTTGTCCAGTGCTCCGCTAGTCAAACCCCCATGGCTGGCCTGAGGCCCAAGCGCACGGCTCCCTGAAGTACAGGTCTCCACCCACTAGGATGTCCAAACAGAGTGGGTGGGCTGAGTCCAGAAAGCTCGAGAGACCTTGAGATCCAGGCCTGGACGGCCTTCGGGTGCCAGCAGACAGAGCAGGCCCCTGACCTCCCAGGACCTGGCCTCACTGTATCCCCGGGGGCCCTCCTGCGTGGCTGGCGCAGGACAGAGGCAGGAAGCAGGGACACAGCACGCGTGGGAAGTGCCGTGGGCTGGGCAGGCAGGTCGGCACCGGCCAGGCCGAGGTCTGAGGAGCTGGCCAGGCTCCGTGCACCAGGCTCTCAGGAACAGGTAACCTGCCCCCCATCCATCAGGAGTGGGGCTTCAGGGCCGCACATGCCAGCCCCTCATACTCGGACAGCAACCTGGGAACGGGACAGAAAACGTGGGGCCCCTCCCTCCGCCCTCCTGCCTCCAGAGCCTCAGACATACGGGGTTCACTCCCTGCTCCCCGTGGGGCTGACTCTGTCCCCCAGGCCCTCACATGCTCAGCAGGCACACAGCTTAGCAAGGGGAAGGCCACCCCAGGACCAGCCTTGCAAAGCTCCGGGCCCTGGCTTTGTTTCTACTTTTTGCTGAAGTTCAGAAAACCCCCCAATGGACACAGGAGGTACCCCTCAGTAGTCCCCAGGGCAACGCCCAGCCTAGAGCAGTGCCGTCCCTGGGGTCAGGGCCAAGGTCAGGGTCAGCAGAGCCTGAAGGCTTCCCGAGGCTCCTGGACCTCCAGAGAGGGTGACACTTCACCTGTCCCAGGCTCTCTGGGACCTGTCTGCTTGTTCCCTCCAGGCTCGTGCCCCAGCTCTGCCTCCAGCCAAAGCATGAATGGCCTTGAGCTGGCCTCCTCAGGTCTGATCACCAACTCCTCGCTGGCCACCGCAGAGCAATGCGGCCAGGAGACGCCGCTGGAGAACGTCCTCTTCGCCTCCTTCTACCTCCTGGATTTCATCCTGGCTTTTGTGGGCAATGCCTTGGCCCTGTGGCTTTTCATGCGGGACCACAAGTCGGGCACCCCTGCCAACGTGTTCCTGATGCACCTGGCCGTGGCCGACCTGTCCTGTGTGCTGGTCCTGCCCACCCGCCTGGTCTACCACTTCTCCGGGAACCACTGGCCATTCGGGGAAATCCCGTGCCGACTCACCGGCTTCTTCTTCTACCTCAACATGTACGCCAGCATCTACTTCCTCACCTGCATCAGCGCTGACCGCTTCCTGGCCATCGTGCACCCCGTCAAGTCCCTCAAGCTCCGCAGACCCCTCTATGCCCACCTGGCCTGCGCCTTCCTCTGGGTGGTGGTGGCCGTGGCCATGGCCCCGCTGCTGGTGAGCCCGCAGACCGTGCAGACCAACCACACGGTCGTCTGCCTGCAGCTGTACCGGGAGAAGGCCTCCCACCACGCCCTCGCGTCCCTGGCCGTGGCCTTCACCTTCCCGTTCGTCACCACGGTCACCTGCTACCTGCTGATCATCCGCAGCCTGCGGCAGGGCCCGCGCGTGGAGAAGCGCCTCAAGAGCAAGGCGGTGCGCATGATCGCCATGGTGCTGGCCATCTTCCTGGTGTGCTTCGTGCCCTACCACGTGCACCGCTCCCTCTACCTGCTGCTCTACCGCGGGAGCACCTCCTGTGCCGCCCAGCGCGCGCTGGCCCTGGGCAACCGCGTCACCTCCTGCCTCACCAGCCTCAACGGGGCGCTCGACCCCGTCATGTACTTCTTTGTGGCCGAGAAGTTCCGCGACGCCCTCTGTAACCTGCTCTGCGGCCGGCGGCTCTCGGGCCCGCCCCCCAGCCTGGACGGCAAGACCAACGAGAGCTCCCTGAGCGCCAGGTCCGAGCTCTGAGACCCAACCCGCCCGGCCAGCCGCAGACTGTCGCAGAAGGGCAGCTCCCCGGGGGGCTCCAGCTTCTCCCAAACGCACAGGAGAAGCTCCCCTCTCCCCAGCTGCCCCGAGATGGGAAACAGAAACCTCAGCAGGTCACGACCCTTCCTCCAAGGTCCAAACTAATCATCCAGCGCTGAGTTCTGGCTTATACCTAATACGAAACTCCCTAAAAAGGGAGAACTGACTACAGGGACCACTGGCCACCCCTCTGTAGACTGTGGCGGCCCTGTACCCTTACGGCTCTAGATCCTGGGGGCTTCACCCTGCGGTGAGGAGGAACGTTCAGGCCCCCGCCTCCTCCCCGCTACAGAAAGGCACTGTGGCCCGGCCTCTGCAGAAAGGAGCCCCGAGGGCAAACGGCCCAGAAGAGGGGACGTGGGAATCTTGGTGGGTGGAGCATCTAAATATTTCCTTTGAAGTGCAAGGTGTTCTGAGTTCCCATGTGGCACCTTTGCCGGATAGCCCCTGAGTTCAGGGGACATGAACTATAAATTACAGCTGAACACGGTAAGTCATTTCAGGCTGGCCACCAGCTGACACCCAGCACACATGGCCTGTGGGGACATCAGTTCTTGACCCTCCGGTTATAACCCACACACAGACCCACATGTGGGCTGACAAGCCCCAGAGCTTCTGGGTAGCTGCACAGCCCCTCCCGAGCCCTGGTCGAGGACAAAGCAAGGGCAGACAGTCTCAGGGAGCCGAGCTTTGTCACTGCCTGAGGTCGCCGTGGTCGCCGGGGTCTGCCACGTGAACGTGTCTTCCGCTAACTCAGCCCCAGCAGGGGCATCCTTAGCCCCGCTCCCTCCCAAGAGGCCTCTACCACCTTGGCCACCAAGCTCCCAGCTGCTTCACTTCATAGCCCTAACAGGTCCTTTTCTGTACTTGATTATACTGATCATAAATATAATGGACATTAAGACTCTGAAGGTTACTGTTTTGGTTAACACAATGCCCTTCCCAGAACTTCTCTTCCCCCCGACCCGAGAATGGCAAAGTGGAGGCGAAGGCAGCAGAGGCAAGGGCTGCGCACGCCCTCAACTGTGCTCCGGCGGCCGCATGGCCTGCCTGGCCCCCGCGGACTCCGAGTCCTGCATCGTGGGCTTCAGAGTGCACCTGGGCCAGGGAGAGTCTGAGAGACGGCCCTGCCCCCTTCTGTGACAGCAACGTGGCCCTTTCGTATCCCACCTTACTTTCCCAAGCACTTCCAGTCTCTTCTGAATATTCCCAACAAACTGTGTGAGCTGTGGCTCAGGAAGGGGACAGGACCCCCTCAGGCCGCACTCAGCAGGTGACCCCAATGGTCAGCAGCACGGGGCCGCTGCACTGTCTGCCCGACAGCCTCTCATTTAGACCAGCGACGCTCAGGCTCCGGCTGAGGGCCCTGCAGACATCAAGACAGACACGAGGCCACGTGTGTCTCTGGTGGGGCCGGCTCGCACCACCAGACGAGATCACTACAGCAGGAAGGAAGGAGGCTGCGACGACAGAAGGACAGACGGAGATGAGGGCCCAGAGAGGAGAGGCTGTGGAAGTTGGTGGCAGCCAGGGTGTGGGCAAGGAGGCGGCCGGTGCTCTTCCCTGAGACACAGTGGGCAGCAGAGGGCGACTCAGTGTCGCTGGGGACCCGCTGGGTTTGGGATGCCTGGTGGACACCAAGTGGAGATGGCACGTGGGCAGTTGGGCCAGTTAGGGCTCTGGGACTTTGGGCAGACACGAGGGCCAAGCGCAGAGCCCCAAAAGAGCCCGACATGAAGAGACAATGGAGGAAGGAGAAGAGGAAAGGGACAAGCGCAGGCAGGACGCAGGACACCACGGGAGCAGTCCTGAGCAGCCTGACAGGAGGCCTTTCAGCACAAAGGAGGGGAGTTGCAGTGAAGGCCGCTGGGGGGTCAAGGGAGGACCCAGCAGGGACCCCAGGTCTGCAACGTGGACACCACAGGGACCCCGACCAGCCTGGGCCACGGGGAGCAGCTGGGCCGAGGCAGCAGGTGTCCCAGGGTGCTGCAGAGACCCGCAGCGGGAGGAAGGCTCCGAGGCGTGTGAACCGGGAGCTACGGAGCCTGATCCTTTAGACGGGGAAAGAGCAGAGGAAGCCAGGAGCCTTCGCTCAAGGGGCGAGCGGGGCTGTGGGAGGCACAGGCACATGGCTTCCACTGTGACCGTGACCTGACCGAGGCAGGGGCAGTACAGGTGCCGGGAAGTGGGAGGCGAGGTGCTCACTGTGGGGGTGTAGAGACAGCGGTGGGAGGAGGGGGTGAGGAGAAAAGAGCAAGTCTCCCTGGAAGTGGGACTTGGCCTACTAAAGAGACCCGGCACTGGGCGCCGACCAGGGTTATGGCCACCAGTGGGGCGTGTTCTGTCCAGCAGCATCCACCGTGGGCACGTGGAGGGAGGCGGACAGTTGGAGTCAGCAGCACGGGGTGGCCGGGCTGCAGTAACTTGCCTCAAAGCTCCCTATCCCTCCACGGCGTCTAACGGCTCCTGCTCCAGCCGGCCTCCTCCTAGCCATCTGCTGTCAGCTGCCAGCCTGCTCCCGGGAACGCCCCCGAGCCTGGGGTGGGCCTGCCTCATCACCCTCACTCTCTCCAGCCTCAGTCCTCACCCCGAAACTGGACAGGGTTCTCCTATCTGCCTGGACCGGACCTGGCTCCCACTACACAGCGCCTGTGACCAGGGTCCCCCCTCACTGTCCAAGGCGGCCCGGCTCACCTGCCCGCGTTCTTCACAAAGCCCAGGTCAGCCAGCTCCACGTCACACAGCTCACAGCGGAAGCACCCCGGGTGCCAGCTGTTGTTCATGGCCTTGATGACACGGCCGATGATGAACTCGCCTGAAAGAGAGAGGTCCCCGCTGGCCAGGGCAGGGCACGCGCCCCCACCCCACAGCCCCTCCCAAGTCCTGTCCTCGCTGGTACTCCACCGGCTCGCGGCGGTCCCAGGGCTCCCGTCCCAGATCGTGGGAAGGTGGGGCCGCCGGGGGCCTGAAGGCTGGAGCTCAGAGAGCGTGGGTGGTCAGGGAGGAGTCCCGCGCTCCTGCTCACCCTTCCTGGGCAGTGCCGGGGTGTCGCAGCCCTTACCGCAGGATCCGCAGCACGGAGCAAACAGCATTTGGAAGTCGTGTTCGCAGTACTTCCGGCCTTCAAACTGCGTGGGGCCAGCAGAGAAGGGACAAGCAAGCCACCGTCACTCCCCTGAGCTGCACGGGCCGGTCCTCATCGGGTCAGGACCTGCCCTCAGGGAGGCTGGACGAGTACCCACTTCATATAGCTGCTACCACACAGGAAGGGGGACCCAACCCTCCCTCCAGAGAGGGCTTCCTGGAGGGGCAATAAGGAGCTAGAAGGCAGCAGCAGACGGCAGGTCCTGGGAGGACGGCAGTCCAGACAGCGGGAACAGCAGGTGCAAGACCTGGAGGTGGGAGGGAACTGGCCCCGCCGACCCAGCAGGAGCCCCAAGTGAGGGCCTCGCACAGCGAGGGCCAGGGCCGGGCGGGAGCTCAGGAAGGCCACCCCTCAAAGGGCTGCTGCTGTGTGCTGAACAGCTGGGCCCTGCTGGTCCTGGGAGCAAGGGGGCGGGAGCTCAGGCTGAGCAGGGCTGGGGTCTGGCTGGAACTGCATGTGTCACTTTGCTGTCTTTCCTGTGTCCTCTCTGTGTGAGAAGACCACTTCCCCCAGAGGCCACAAAGGACCCAGGAGGGGAGTCAGAATGAGGGACACAGGGAGGGGTGGGAAGGGAGCCCAAGGGAGAACCCTGAGGCCTGCAGCCAGCAGGAGCCAGTGTGGACCCCAGCCAGGCAACCGCGGTCCCCATCTGTCTGGGCAACGAGGGCCCTTGCGCTGGCCCCAAGTGCGGCCAAAGCCTTTCTCTGCTTTCCTCTCCCTGGACAATTTCATTTGGTTTCCCCTGTTCTCTAAAATGAGTATCTTCTTAGGCTGCCACTGGATACAGCCCTGCGCGGTGACCCGTAGAGGCAGCAGGGGATAAACTCATTCAGCAGCGAGTACTTCCCAAGCACCTGCTGTGTGCCAGGCTTCATCCTAGGCACATGCACCCGCTCACACGGCCCTGCCCACCCCTCTCACAGCCTCTGCAGTTGGCCGGCGTTTCCCAGGAGGCACCATGAGGAACAGCTGCTCCCACTCTGCCAGGCAGATCACACCCCACAGCCATCCGCCAGCCAATGCCATCAGCTCCAATCTTGCCCGCATCTGGCACTGGCCACCAGCTCCACTGCCACCACCGCCGGCGTGCCAGTCAGTGTTCCACCACCACCTCGGGGGGGGGTTGGGGGCCTATCGGCAGCGTTTGTCAGTTTTTATGGTGTAAATATTCCCACCGTGGCCAATTTCAAGCTACCAGCGTGATGCAGGCATGGAGCTGCTGAGAGCTGCACAGCAGCTGCCGTGCATGGCATTTTCACCGTGCAGGTGCGACAGACAGGAACAACCACAAAGGCACTGGTGATAGCAAATGTAATAAAATGATTAGGGAATGGTGAGTTTTCAGTATTTGTTACCTTTGTTTTTTTGTTTTTTTTAAAGATTGGCACCTGAGCTAACAACTGTTGCCAATCTTCTTTTTATATTTTTTGTATGCTTTTTCTCCCCAAAGCCCCCTGGTACATAGTTGTATATCTTAGTTGCAGGTCCTTCTAGTTGTGGCATGTGGGATCCCACCTCAGCATGGCCTGATGAGTGGTGCCATGTCCGCGCCCAGGATCCAAACCAGCAAAACCCTGGGCCGCCACAGCGGACGGAATGCGCGAACTTAACCACTCGGCCCGGAGCCGGGGCCAGCCCCAATGTTACCTTTGTTTTTAATAACATTTTATCTCATTGTATATTTATAGAATTTAATTTTCAATAATGGCTGTGTTTAACAACCAGCTCGCAAGATTTTTGAAAATTTAACAATCTGCTCTTGTGAGCGTGTGCAGCGCAGCCTACACCCGTCCACTTTCACCCAGATTATTGCAATAATCTAGCTCTGGCCCCACCTGTTCTCCAGCTCTGTCCCTGCCCCTTGCAGTCTCTCCTCAGCACAGCAAGCAGAGTGGTCCTTTCCAAACGTCAGGCAGATGGTGTGACCCCTACAAGGGCTCCCGCCTCTCCCGGAGTGGAACCCTAAGGCCCCACAAAGGCCCGCGGGGCCAAACAAAATCTGCCTCCCTGCCCTCATCTCCTGCTGCTCCTTCTCCTTTCCTCTGCTTACATCACACCGGCCGCCCACAGCTCCTCAAATACCCTGCACGCTCCAACCTCAGGACCTTTGCACTGGCTGTGTGGTGAGTGTTCTTCCTGCAAAGGTGTGCATGGCTCCCTCACCTCCCTCAGGTCTGCTCAAACGTTACCGTCCCTGACCACCCACCCTTCCCCCCGACCAAGATTCCTTATAACCAGAGCACTTAGCACCATCTGATATACCTTATATTTACTGTGTTTACTGTCCTCCCCAAGTGCCACCAGGGCAGGGTGTTGGCCCAGAGGGCCTGGGAGACCAGTGACTCTCCTTCAGCACCCACGGCCACCAGGCAGCACTGTTCACATCTCACAGGTGAGGGGTGAGCTCACAAGGTATGGCAAGCAAGGTCTGGTGCTGGCAGGAGCACCACTCAGCTCAAGGCCTGGCACAGCCACGCCATCAGCCACTGGTCAGGACCCGGGTGGGGCCTGGCCCACAGGCTCCTAGAGGACAGGCTCTGAGCTGGGTCAGGGGCTCGGGCTCCGAGAAGGCAGCCGGCCAAGGGTCCCGGGAGCATCCTCACCTCGTAGAAGAGCCCCTCGGGGAACGGCCGGAAGCACTGGGCGCACACGAAGCATTGCTCGTGGTACAGCTCTCCGTTGCTGTTGACGATGCGCTCAGCGGGAGCGAAGCGCGCCTGGCAGCGCTGGCACACTGCATTGGCCAAGGCGTTGGACATGTTGCTGCGGGAGAAGGAACGGGACGCTCAGGATGGGGCAGGGCCAAGGCGAGCAAGCGTGAGGGCTGCACACGAGCGGACACGCCCCTCCTTACAAAGTTAAAATGCTTTCCAGGGCAAGGAAAATCGCTCTCCTCACCCCGAGGGTGGCCGTGGCACTGTGGGGATGCAGCGACACACAGGCAGGGCCGAGCTGCCTGGCACCAGCTTGGGTCCCCCTGCACGGCTGCCCACACATCCCTGCAGCGACTCTGTGCCATGGACACGATACGCGCCAGCACGTGCCAGCTGCAGCATGTGCTCCCGGAGGACGACCCTGGAAGGCCAATGCAACACCTCCATTTTACAGATGGATAAGCCGAGGCCCGGAGGGAGGGAGTGACCTTCCCAAGGGCCACTGTGGTTGGAGGCAAAGCCCAGATTAGAAACCAACCCTCCTCCCGACTCAAGCTCCCATCTTCCCACCAGGCGCTGCAGCCCCAGTGCACTTCCAAGGACGGTCAGACACAGGCCGGGCCACAAGCAGGCACACGCCGGTCAGACCAGTCGGGCTCCAGCTGGGTGCGCTCAGTCCCCGTGCAGCCGGGGCCGTCCCTCGCTCTCCAGGCCCAGGCTCCCAGCGGTTGAAGGGCCATAATCTCCACTGCAGCAATGGGCTGGGCTGGTGAGGTGAGGGACACACGTAACCCTCAGCACAGTGCCTGGCCCCTTTTTCAGTGTGACTGACTTGGTCCTAGGCTGCTCAGTCTTCATTGTGCTAAGCCATCTCTGGGGGTGTCAGTGGCCACCTTGGGCCTCCTCTCGCCCCTTCTCAGGAACCAGAGAGTGCCTCGGGTATAGAACATCACAAAGGCACAGTGAGCAGCTCTGTATTCACGCTCTCATTTAACCGCCGGGGCAACCCTGCCTTCCAGATGAGACCTGAGGCTCAGAAAGGCGGCCCCAGCTCACACACAGACGACAGACTCCCGATCTGAACCCAGACTCGTCAGACGTCAACGGCTCTTTCTCCTGCACCATGAGTTAGTTTCAAACCACCTGCCCCGAAAAGCGTGTAACCCTACCACGGAGAAGTGAGAGCACAGATCTTTGCGATGGGAGCAAGGCAGGCAGCAAGTCTCCCCACCCACGGCAGCAACCGCCTTCCCCGGGTGAGCGGCAGGCTTCCTTCTGGGAGGGGCGGAATCCACACCGAGCAACAGGGGAAGGTCCTCACGCTGGGCCAGGCCCGTGCTGACCGCAGCCAGGCTCGCAGGAGGAGCCATGTCCCCCTCAACAGCCCAACCATGGCCTGCCAGCACCCCGATGCCCAGGCCTTTCGCCACAAGGGTGGCAAACAGGTTTGTCTCAAGCGTCAACTCTGACAGCTTGGGGTGGCGGCCTGGAAAGCTGGGCAAAGAAGGATGGTCGGGCTCAGCGGGGAGGGGTGTGATGTGGTGGCAATGTCACGTGGACACAGGGAGTGGCACAACACGAGCTGTCCACTTTGAGAACACCATTCCAGCCTGGTGCCGCAGCACTAGGAGAAGAGCTCTTGAGACTGAAGCTCACGCAGGGGTGCTCAGCTGTCAATCCCTGGGAACAAGGGTCCCGGGAGGATGAGCCCAGGAGGCGGGAGAGGCCGGGGGGCGCTGTAGACAGTGGGTCTCAGGCAGGGCTGCTGCAGGAGTCGGCAGGGCCCAGACAAAAAGCAGGCTCTGCGTGCAGCAGCCACGCCCATGCTCCCGCGGGTCTCACAGGGCGGCTGGACAGGGCAGAGACCTCCCGTCAGGGAGGGCTGGGCGGGACTCCATCAGAACGGGCGTGGACGCCTGCCCTGACACCACTGCGAACCTGCAGGCCTTGTCCTCCCAAAATAGACAGCCAAGGTGTCAGGGAGGAAGTTCCAGCGCCTGGCCGTGATCAAGACCTTGTGGGTCCTGGAGAAGCCAGAAATAAACAGGAAATCCCATGACTCTGGGTCTGGAATTTCCTACTCAAAGGACCCAGAAAACAAAGTCAAAACAGGACTCAAGTCCAGGCTGAGGCTTTCGGATGGCTCCTCCCACCCAGACCCTGGGGCCTGACCGAGGGAGCGCCAGCACGCCCCTCTGCCGTCTGCTCCCCCAGAGCCGGCCAGGGCCCAGGGCTGACGCTCAAGGACTGCGTCTGCACACTGTCACCACAGCGGCCCGCCCCTGACAACAGGGCTGGCCCTCAACTGGTCTGTGTCTAGTGTCCTGGCTGGGTCCCTGGGCGTCTCAGGTCAAGGATTCTGTCCCCTACATACCTCACACAAGCCCAGGCACGTGCGGCTAGGGTGTGGGGGTGACCACCTCCCTCCCGCACCCACTGGCGGCCCCAGCCCAAGTCTCGGGCAGCAGCACCTCCAACGGCACTTCTGTGGCCACATCCTCACGCCACCCTGCTCAGGGACACAGACCCCACTCCAACCCACGGGCCCAGGACAGAGGATGGACAGACGTGCAAATGTGCCCAACAACTGCAGCACAGCACGACCAGGGAGAAGGCCTGCCGGTTCCACAGGAGGCGCTGGCCGGCACGCAGGGCTCTGGGCTCAGCCCACACGTTTGGGTCCCGATGACCCCAGCCACCTGCTGTGGGACCTGGAAGCAGGTGCCAGCTCCTCTAGGCCTCACTTGCTCATCTGCAAAGAGGTTGCTGGAGTAACAGTGGCCGCCTCGCAGCGCTGAAGAGAAGCTCGCAGGGCACACTGCACGTTGAGCGCAGGGCCAGGCAGGCTGAGTGCCGGAGAAAGAGAGCTGTTGTTTTCTGGCAACTCTGGGGGCCTTCCAGAGTGCCCCAGGCCCAGTCCAGGGGAAGGCCTGAAGCCTGCCGGCGCTCCCCGAAAGGGTGGAGACATGGACATTCCTCACCCTCCTTCACACATTCCGGTCAAGAGTGAGGAGCACAGAACCCGCCCAGTGATCCCCAGGGGACGCCGCCACCCTGCCCCAGCGGAACAGCACTCAAACAACCCAGGCACGCCCAGCCGCCTAGAAGCCAAACCCGAGAGCTGGGGAGAGGGCATCGTCCTGCACCCCTTCTCCAACTCTCCCCAGCACCCCAGAACACTCTCAATCTTGTCAGCCAACACAGCCAATTGTTGCAAGATGTCACTGAGCTTTACAGTGACTGTTAGCCTGGGGTGGGGTAGGGGAGCCCTTTCTGTGCCAGGTCCTTGTGAGGAAAGGTTGACAGTTCCAGATAAGGAAATTGAAGCACAGAGAGGGTCAGTGATCTGCTGAGGGTCACACAGGATTGGACCTATGCTGTCTCCTGTCCCTCAGCTCCTGGTAGCATCATACAGGCACCGCCATTCAAGACTGTTTTGTCAACAACCCCAGACCTTCCCCCACTCTAGCCTCCCACTCACCCGGGGGCCTGAGAGCAGGGAGGGGCTGGCCACAAGGGTCTGTCCACACCTGAGGATGAGTCAGTGTCACCAATGCCATGTCAGCCTGGGCACTAGGCAGTGAATGCGTGTGCTCCAGGGCAGACGGCACCGGCTGCAGCCCTGGCTGCGGGGCCTGCAGCAGAGGACTCTGTGAACCTCGACCTCCTCATCTGTAAAACGGGCCGGCAACAGCCCCTCCAGGGATTGTGGGGAGGGTGAAGTGAGGTGACCCCTGCGAGCACAGCCCATAACCGCTCCACAACACAGCCAGGAGCACTCCTCCCCTCCTTCACCCACCAGCTCGGGACGGAGCATCCACACTGTGACAGGCACCGTTCCAGGGTGGGGAGAAGGGGTCCCACTGCAGCATGGCCTCCACAGCTTGAGTGGCAGCTGCCCCTGCATGGCCTGGGGCTCCCCAGGTCCTCCCTCATGAGGCCAGTCAGAGGCCAGCAGCAGGTGGTATCTGGCCGACACAGGAAAGAGGAACGGACAAAGCCAGTCCCACACCCAGCCTTGAGGACACTAGAGAATTGACGTGCTGCCTTGAGCTGCTACACACAAGGCTTTTCCACCATCAGAGACATGTTACAAGTCTGTGTGGAGCCTGAGGGACACCACAGAGCTTGTCCCGAAGCCCCAGCCCTCCCCCTTGCTCCGCATGTTACACACAACACACGGACAGCAGAGAGCTGGCCAGAAGTTCACAGCAGAATAAGCCGAGCTGTGTACAAACACATGTGCGTGCAGGCGCGGGACTTCCTGAGGCCAACCTCGGTGCCGTGCAGTGTGCCCTCCTGGTGTCCTGGCCATGGCCTTGTGCTGCAGCCTCTGTTCCCCACTCCCCACCCGACACCCTCCCCTGGCAACATTCTTAGCCCCAGACACCTGCGAGGGCTCAGTCCCCACCACCCCTCCCGAAGGCTGCCCTAACCACAGGACACCGTGAGCACAGAGCAGGTTGTCCTCTTCCTGCAGAGCATTAGCCCTGGACCTCCTTTCCTCCCCATCCTCCCCTCTGCCCTGCTGCTCCGGCTCCTCCCTGGCTCACCACCCCTCCTCCCAAGCTCAGCGTCCTCTCCCACTGTCCCTCCCCGCTCCTCCTCTGGGGCCCCGCCTGTCACTTCCATGCCAAGCCCACAACCCTCATTGCTCTCTCTCCCCAACTTTCTACTGGAGTTTCCATCCAGATGGCCCCAGGGGC
This sequence comes from Equus caballus, assembly GCF_041296265.1. Lineage (NCBI taxonomy): Eukaryota > Metazoa > Chordata > Mammalia > Perissodactyla > Equidae > Equus > Equus caballus. The sequence continues at coordinate 3,563,969 of NC_091701.1, read as the reverse complement.
ACTGCAAACTCATGTCCAGGAGTGCCCCCCAGCCCCTGACCCCCACATCAGGGTCTCCATCACCATCCACGTGCCCCCTTACACCCTCCCCATGCAAGACTAACTCATCCTTGGAGAGTCCCCGGGGTCCACCCTGAACCCCACAGGCTCCTTCCAGCCCAAATGAAGCAGTCATCACTTGTCTACACCTGCAGTTCTGCAGAGGATAAAGCAGTCCAGGCTCTAGAGTCAGTCCCACCTGAGTCAAGTTACAGCGTGGCCATTTTTTGGATGGGTGATGTCCAGCAGGGTCCTGGACCACGCTGTCTGCTCATCTACAAAGTGCAATAAAATGATCCAAGTCTGAAAGCAGTAATGGGGGCTACATAGGACAACTTATCTGGAACACCCCATCCTCAGCACCCTGCCCAAGAACGTTGATCAAACCCAGCTGGATTAAGTGGTGCCCTCCCCCAACCCTTGCGGCCAACCCAGGAGCTGTGCGGACGCCCAGGGTGGCCAGGCCCTTCGCCGTCGGAAGGGTCAGGCAGGGTGTCCGAGGAAAGGCCTGCAGCTGCAGCTTCCGGCCATTGTCCCGCGCCGCCCCGCCCTGCCCCTGGCCACCTACCCGGGGACGGCAGGCGGCGGGCTCTGCCGGTGCTGGCGCCGCCGGTACAGCCCCGACGCGGCGAGCGCACCCAGCCGGGTGGCCATGGCGTCGTGGAGGGGCGGCCCGCTGGGGGACCCCCGGCCGCGGAGGGCAGAGGCTGCCGAGCGACGGGCCGCCACCGGGGCCAGACTCCGCGACGGGGCGGCCGGCGTGCAGGGGGCGCCTCTCCCCCACCGGCTCTGCACAGGAGCTCACGTTACACACTGCGATCTCCAAAGGGCAGCAGAGTCAAGTCCAAATAGAAAGGATATTGTTCACACCGCGGGGGCAGCACAGTGAAAGCTGAGGCTGGCAGGGCTGGGTCCAGGCTGGGGAGGAGATCCGCTGGGAGGATCCCAAACAGCACTGAGGTGAGGTCCAGAGTGACAGGGCAGGATGCCTGGAGATCCCAGGCTGCCCGGAGCCTGCGAGGAAAGCCCCCGGACAAGCTGATGACGGCACAGCTGAGGAGGGCAGTACCGGACTGCCAGTTTAGGAATCCTGCAAACTGTTAAAAGCTGATGAGAGAGACCCACACATGCCCACATTCTGCCTGTTCCCTTCCCAGAGAGCCTGCGGCCACAAATGCCACCAAGGAGACCCAGACCAGGGCAGCCCTGGTTCCCTGGATCTGGCCAACAAATAGCCAAGCACCCAAAAGAGGTCTGGGCTGTCCAAACTCAGAGAACAGGTGGTCCCCCGCTGATCAGGGAGAGCAGAAGCAGCAGGATCTGGTGGAAGACCACCCGGAAGGCACCACTTCACAAGCATTTTTACCTACAAAGACTGGCAGGGTTACTGCGATCCATGTGCAAACACCCCAGGTCAGCATCTGAACTCTAGCCACTGCTAGCCGAGCGGGCACCACGGTCAGCAACGAAATAAGGATCCAGAGCACTCACAGAAATCTTTAACACTGATTGCATTTCCCTGAAAAGGCTTTCTAGTAAGTCAGAAAGCGTGAGCATCCTCCTCCTCTGCCTTTCAAAAGAAAGAGACGGTGGCCGTCCTCCCAGCCAGCAAGGCGCTGGTCCTCCTACACCAGGACGGAGGAAACCTGGGACGGGATCCACTGGCACTCGGATGCCGCCGGGCCCACACCGAGGAACATACCTCATCCAGCAAATCCAAACATGAGGAAGTACTTATTAACCACCTGGGGGTCAGCCCCAGAACAGAGCCATATGAGGACAAGCATTGAGTGCAATATACTTTGTAAACATAGCTCAATTCCAAAGGTAGCAGGCACTGATCAATTCAACAAATATTTTCTTAGAGGGGGCCCCAGGGCCTAAAGGGCATAGAGAGGCTGAGCCTGGAGGAGGCGACAAGTACCAGGATCACCTCCCACCCCCTGATAGGGATGGCTGAATGCTTACGTAGAAGCTTTGGTTACAGCGCTTCAAGTTACTGCCCTGGGGCCCAGGCCCCTTTTACCAGCCCCCACCCAGCCCTCCCATGTGGAAATCCTGAACTCTAGAGCCCAGAACTCTCACAGCTTCGTTTAAGGAGGGAACATCTATTTAGGGCTTCCACGATTGCAGACAGGCCCGGGAAAGAGGCCACAGCCACAAGCACTTGTACAGCATAATTGGTAAATGAAGTTCAAGCCCAAGTTTACCAGGCACTAACCAACCTAACAAATATTTACTGTAAAAGGGAGCACCGGGGCCTGGAAACTGAGAAAGGCTCCCAGTCTGGTTGAGCCCAAGTCCCCAGTCTTTGCACAGCCTTCCCCCAGCCCACCCGCCCAGTTCTGCAGCCTGTCTTGCAGGGGTGGGGTTGGGCCATGCTGGGCTCCTCAGCCAGCACTCTGGCTCCAGAGGACACAGTTGCAAAAACTCAGAAAGAAGGATGTCAGCAAAAATGGTAGAGAAAGAATCTCTGAACGTTTGTCCCTCCATAAAAGCAATGAAAAAATAGCCAAAATTGTCAGAGTTTTTCAGAACTCTGTAACTTAACCAAAGATTTGCAGTAACCCAGGGAGCATTTGGTCAAGCAAAACAGTTGAATCTCAGTAAGAACAGTGAGCTTTGTGGTGTTTTAACTTATGCTAGTCTCTAATCCCTGTTCCCTAACTCCATGGCTGCCTTGAAAAACAACCACCCAAATCCCCAGGAATAAGGGAGCAGACAGGGCTGGAGCTCTTCCAAAGCTTCATTCCCACGCAGGAGTTCTTGCTGGACCTGACCTGGGAAGACCCCATTTGAAAGGCTTGTCTTTATGTGACCTCACTCACACATACCCAGGGCTAAAAGCCTCTCTTGGGGAGTGTTTTCAAGTGGGTTACATCATAGCTGCCTATGATATCATAGCTGCCATTACCACAGGCAGTGGATGACAGGTAGGGTGATAGACTAACCAAAAAGCGTAAAAGGAAAGCTGAGGAATGAGCTGTCCTTAGGGGCTTTGAAAAAAATCGACACATTCCTGGGAATCTAGAAGGCCGTGCACATGCCCAGGGCTCATGCACACTCAGGAAAGGCCTGAGAAGGCCCCAAGCCCTCAGTCTGGCTGACCTTCAGGCTCTGAGCAGGCGGAGGGGAAGGCCATGGCAGAGCTGTCGGCTGCCTGGCTGAGAGCTGATGGTGTGCCCCCGCACACACGCAGTGCCCTCAGCAAAGGCTGACAGACTTACTGCTCTCAGGCATTCAAGGAAATCTCTGTTCAGTCATTAGCTGCCCATAAACTACCAAGCAGAGACTTCAGTGGTCACGAGTGACAGAGATACATACTTTAAAGAATGACTGCAGAAAAGTCACTAAGACAGACAGCAAGCAGGAACCACAAACCCCGGGGACTGGGGAGCATCTGAGTTCCAGTGTTGCCACATTACAGTATTTGAAATGAATTCTTTCTCAGCAAAAATTTATTAGACATGAAAAGAAACAAAAAAGTATGACCCATACACAGAAACAAAAGTACTCAACAGAAACTGTCCCTGAGGAAGCCCAAATGTTAGGCTTACTAGACAGGCTTTAAGTCAGCCATTTTAAATATGTTCAAAGAACTAAAGGAAACCATGTCTAAAAACCTGGAGGAAAGTATGAGAATGATGTCTCACTACATGGAACATATCAATAAAAAGATAGAAATCATAAAATGGGACCAAATAGAAATTCTAGAGTTGAAAAGAAATACTAAAGAGAGTGCATCAGGATGAAGTGAAAGGACACTAGACAATAATTTGAATCTCCGTGAAGAAATAAAGAGCAGTGAAGTATATTTACCTTTGTATAGTAAAAGTAACTATATAGACAAATATAAAAACATAAATGTATTTTTTTGCTTCTAAATCATTTTTTCCCAACTGATTTAAAGACAACTGCATAACAAAATAGTTTAACACAAAATAAGGCAATAGTGTAGGAAATGAGAAACAAAATGACATAAAATATATTTTAAAGAGAGTAAATGGGAGATGTAAACCCTATCTTATCAGTAATTACATTAAATGTAAATGGATTAAAGTCTGCAATTAAAAGTCAGAGATTAACAAATGGATTTTTTTAGAACATGATCTAATTATATGCTTTCTACAAGAGATTCATCTTACATTCAAAAACACAAATAGTTTGAAAATAAAAGGATGAAAAAGATATACCATACAAACATCAACCAGATGAGAACTGGAATGGCTATACTAATATCAGACAAAATAGAATTTAAGACAAAAATTGTTACAAGAGCAAAAAAGGACATTTTATGATGACAAAAGATCCATCAAAAAGAAATAACAAGCATAAACATATACGCACCTAACAACAGAGCCCCAAATACCTGAAGCAAAAATTGACAGAATTGAGAGAAAAATAAACAGTTTAACAATAATAGTAGGAAACTTCAATACTCCACTTTCAATAATGCATAGACCATTATACAAAAGCTAAGCAAGGATACAGAAGGCATGAACAACACCATAAACCAACTAGACATGAAAAACATCTATAGAACACTCTACCCAACAATAGCAGAATATACCTCCTTCTCAAGTGCACATGGAACATTCTCCAGGATAGACCATATGTTAGGGCATAAAACAAACCTCAATAAATTTAAAAGGACTGAGATCATAGAAAGCATTTTCTCAAGCCACAATGGAATAAAATTACAAATCAATAATAGAGGGAAATTTAGGAAATTCACAAATATGTGGAAATTAAACAACACACTGCTAAAGAACCAATGAGTCAAAGAAGAAAACAAGGGAATTTAGAAAGCACTTTGAGATGAATGAAGTGAAAACACACACACCAAATACGGGATGCAGCTTAGGCAGTGCCCAGAGGGAAGTTTATGGCTGTAAATGCCGACATTAAAAAAGAAGAAAGACCTCAAATCAATGACTTGAACTTCCACTTTAAGAAACTAGGAACGGGGGCCAGCCCAGTGGCATAGCAGTTAAGTTCCGGCACTCTGCTTCAGCGGCCCGGGGTTTGCAGGTTTGGATCCCAGGCGCAGACCTACACACTGCTTATAAAGCCATGCTGTGGCAGGCATCCAACATACAAAATAGAGGAAGATGGGCACAGATGTTAGCTCAGTGACAATCTTCCTCGGCAAAAAAGAGGAGGATTGGCGGTGGATGTTAGCTCAGGGCTAGTCTTCCTCAAAAAAAAAAAAGAAAGAAAGAAACTAGGAACAGATGAGTAAACTAAACTTAATGCAAGTATAAGGGAGGAAATAATAAAGATTAAAACAGAAATAAATGAAAGGAAGATTAGAAAAAAATAGAGAAAATGAAGAAAACCAAAAGTTGGTTCTTTGATAAGATCAACAAAACTAACAAACCTTTAGCAAGAAAAATAGAGAACACTCAAATGACTAAAACCAGGAATGAAAAAAGGGACTAAAGTTAGAGAAATTTAAAGGATTGTAAGGGAATACCATAAGCAATTGTATGCCAGCAAACTAAATAACCTAGTTGAAATGGACAAATACCTAGAAAGACAAACTACCAAAACTGACTCAACAAAAATAAGAAATCCAAATAGACCTGAAACAAGTAAAGAGACCGACTTATTAAACAAAACACTTCTCACAGTGAAGAGCCTAAGACCAGAAGGTTTTGTTGGTGAATTCTACCAAATATTTAAGTGGAATTAACACCAACCCTTCACAAAATCTTCCTCAAAGGTCAACCAGAAAGGAACACTTCCCAACTTATTCAATGAGGCCAGTATTACCCTGGTACCAAAACCAGACAAAGATATCACAAGAAAAATACAGATCAATATCCCTTATGAACATAGGTGCAAATATCCTCAACAAAACTGAACGTAGCAGCCTATAAAAAGTATTATACGTCATGACCAAATGGGATTTATCCCAGGAATATAAGGTTGGTCTAACATCCAAAAATCAATGTAATATACACCATATCCATAGAATAAAGGGAAAACACCACAAAAAATGCAGAGAACGCACTTGACAAGATCCAACATCCTTTGATGATTAAAAAAAAAACACTAAGCAAACTAGGAATAGAAGGAAACTTCTTCAACCTGATAAAAACCCAGAGCTAATATTACTTAATGGTAAAGACTGGAAGCTTTCCTGTAAGGTCAGGAGCAAAACAAGGACTCCCAGTCTTGCCATTTCTTTTCAACATTGCACTGGAGGTTCCAGTGAGGAGAGTTAGGAAAGAAAAGGAGATAAAAGGTATCCATATCGGAAAGGAAGAAGTAAAACTCTATTTGCATATCACGTACTCTTATAGAGAAAACCCTAAAGAACCACTACCCCCAAGAAACCTGTTACAGCTAGGAAATGAGGTCAGCAAGGTTGCAGGATGAAAGATCAATACAAAAAAGTCACCAGCAATAAGCAATCTGGAAATGAAATTAATAAAACAATTCCATTTACACTAGCATCAAGAGGAATAAAACACTTAGGAACCAACGTAACCAAAGAAATGTGAGATTTATACAAGGTGAAAACTATAAAACATTGTTGAAAGAAATTAAAGATCTAAATAAATGGAACGACATCCCATGTTCACGGATTGAAACACTTAGTATTGTCAAGATGGCAATGCCTTTCCCCCTCCCAAACTGACCTGCAGATTCAACACGATCCTTATCAAAATTCCAACTGTCTTCTTCACAGAAATAGGAAAGCTGATCCCATAATTCATATGGAAATGCAAGAGACCCAGAATAACCAAAACAACTAGAAAAAGAACAAAGTCAGAGGACCCACATTTCCCAATTTCAAAACTTACTACAGTTACAGTATTCAAAACAGTATGATTGACACATACATCAATGGAATAGGATTGAGAGTCCAGAAATAATCCCATACATCCATGGCCAAGTGATTTGTGACAAGACTGTTAAGACAATTCAATGGGGAAAGAATAGTTTTGTCAACAAATGATGCTAGAATTACTGGATAGCCAGAGGCAAAAGAATGGTTTTAAACCCCTACTGTGGGCCAAATATAAAATTGGACTCACAACGGATTGAAAACTAAAACGTAAGACTCAAAACTATAAAACTCATAGAAGAAAACAGGTGTAAATCTTCATTCCTTGGATTAGATAAGTTTCCTAGAAATGACACCAAAAACTCAAGCAATCAAAGAACAAATAGATAAATTGGACTTCATCAAAATTTAAAACTTTTGTGCATGAAAGGACACTATCAAGAAAGTTAAAAGACAATCCACAGAATAGGAGAAAATATTTGCAAATCATATATCTGATAAGTGTCTTGTACCCAGAATATATAAAGAATTCAACACCCAACAATAAAAAGACAACTCAGTTTAAAAATGGGCTCGCACTTGAATAGATATTTCTCTAAAGAAGACATACAGATGGCCAATAAGCACACGAAAAGATGTTCAATGTCACAAGTCATTAGGGAAAGGAAAATCAAAACCACAATGTGATACCATTTCACACCCACTAAAACAGACAATAATATGTGTTAGGGAGGATGTGGAGAAATTGGAACCCTCGTACATTCCTGGTGGGAACATAAAAGGGTGCAGTTACTTGGAAAACAGCTTGGCAATTTCTCAAAAAGTTTAACACAGAGTTACCGTGTGACCCAACAATTTCACTCTTAAATATGCTCAAGAGAGTAGAAAACATATATAAGAATGTTCACAGCAGCGTTATTCATAAAAGTGAAAACAATTCAAATGTCCACCGTGAATGAACACATAGGCAGAAGGTGGTACATCCATAAATGGAATATTATTCAGCAAAAAAAAGGAATGAAGTACTGATTGATGCTACAACATGGATGAACCTTGAACATGTAATGCTAAATGAAAGCAGCCAGGCACAAAAGGCCACATACATATGGTTCTATTTATGGAAATGTCCAGAAGAGGCAAATCCATAGAGACAGAAAGCAGATTAGTGGTTGCCAGGGGCCGAGGGGAGTGGGGAACGGGGACGGACTGCAAACGGGTACGGAGTTCCTTGTGGGGGTCATGAAAATGTTCTGGAATTAGTGTTGATGGCTGCACAACCTAGTCAATGTACTCAAAACCAGTGAATTGTGCTCTCAAAGTTAGTGAATTTTATGGGATGTGAACTATATCTCAAATTTTTAAAAAACAAACACATAGTGAAGAAGGCAACTACAAGCTTACTAGAGGCACAGATAAAGGCCAGGGCAGCTGCCATTAAGCTGTGAGGCAGGGCCGCCTCCCTGTGGCTGCGCAGGGAGCACCGTCCCCGGGGCAGCTGGCGACACCACCGCAGCCTCTCCCCCAGAGCCAGCTTCCCCGGCAAGACTGAACCTCGCTGAGAAGCCGAAGACAACTCCGCAGGCCCTTCTGTCTGTCTCAGATGAGTGACATCTCCAACCTTCCCATCCACAGGAAATTCGATTTTGAATGATCTTATTTTCTTACTTTAAAACTCAGGCATCAGTGTGGACGCAACTTGGTTTTATACACACGCATTCAGCAACCTCATCTTAGTAAGATACAGTGACCTCGTGTAAATATCTTATGAAGATGTTCATCTTACTAGGTCATCTCAAGTAAATAGTCATCAGAAATTCAAAAGATCAAAATAAACAAACAGGACTGTCAAGGCCCCTCCCTCTGCCCCTCCCCCCAGCCTGGAAATGAAGACTGAGTGTGGAATCACACAGCACAGATGGGAGCAGACGGCAGAACACCACCTGAGAGGCAGGACAGCGCTGTGCGCAGAAAGCCCTCCCCAGAGTGGCAGGCCTGGCCCGTGCTGGACCCCCTCACAAGGGCTGATGGTTAAATTTTCAGGAGTTTTGCAGACCGGTTAGTGCCATGTTGGTGGCTTGAAGTGAGCCCAGGTGGGCGTATTGACTGTGTGGAGCTGGGCAGGGCCTCCAGCCCCCACTGTACTCTGAACTCCACTCCATCAGACCGGGAGTCAACACCGGAAGCGGCGGGAAAAGGAGGAGTTGAGGGGCCGTGGGCAGTGCCCAGCCTGACCCAGGCTGGGGCTCAGGGCTCAACTGTGCATCACTTGTCACCCACTTCGCACTTGGCTTAAACCCTTGACTCTATGACAGCCCCACGCGCCATCCTGAGGGCTCTAGCTCCACCCTCACTACACCTCAGCAGGCTGCTCTGCTGAGGGGTCCGCTGGACAAACCCCTGAGGAAGGGGGAGCACAGCTGAGAGCACCGTGGCCTAGGGGTGCTAGCAGCCGCACTCCACACTGTGCCAAGTGTGGGTCCAGCTTGTGCTCTGGCACATGGGGGCCTCAGGGGATGACAGTCACGTGCTGGGTGAGACTCCGCTCTGGAGCAGGCCAGCCACTGAGCTCACACTGCTGTGAGCGTCGCGGCCCAGGCTCCATTTGGAGGAGTGCTGCTCACTGTCAGGCCGGGGCCCTGGGCAGAGCGTGACCTGCCTGGGCCTTAACATCCTCCCTGTAGAACAACGGTGATGCCAAAGGTCCCTTCAGCTAGAGCAAAAATTCAGGTGTTTTTAGGGTCCAGAGTCACTGGGCTGCCAGCCGGGGCTGAGCTGCTCTTCCCACAGCACCCCCCTCCCTAAGCAACCGTATGCAGGCAGGCGGGGCCTCATCTACCCTCCGGCCCCAGCTCAGCCCTCTCCTGGGCTTCCGACCCTCACATCTGACTGCCTCCCAGGGTTTCCCCTTAGACTGGCCACAGCTCTCCAAACTCTCCGTGGCCCAAACTAGCTCTGCGTCCACTCCCACATCTGCCACCACAAACTGGGCATCCTCCTGGGTTCCACCCTCTTGGTCAAGTCCTGCCGGTTCCACCTCCCGCATCGCCCGAGTCTGTCTCCTCTTCGCCAGGCCCGTGGCTGCCGAGGAGGAGCGTCCCTTGTTGCTGGCCTCCTGACTATCTCCTTCCCCACCTCCTCCCCGGCAGCCCATTCTCTACACAGCACTCAGATGTGCCTGTCGCTCCAGGCCACTGCAGGGCTCCCCACGGCCCTCCCTCTGGTCTTGCCTGCTCCGGGCCTGTGGAGAGCCAGGACTTTACGCCATTGCAGGGAGAGCCACGGAAGGTGCGTGGGGTGTGTGACGAGGGGCTGTTTCAAAGATTACCCACGTGGGAGGGCCAGGGCCCAGGCGTGAGAGCTGCCCTGGCGTCCCGTGGGGCAGTGGACGTGAGAGGGCATGGAAGCACAAAACAGTGAGAATGAAACTCCACGGCTTCTGGGGCAGGAACATCCCCCCCACCCCAAAGGTTGTGTCGATGTCCAGTCCTCAGCCGGCCTGGCCCCAATGCCCGCGCATGGAGGGGAGGCCAGCCAGCCCCGGCACTGACCCTGCACGTGGTCGGCAAGCTGCAAAGGCCAGTGTAAACCTCTGCTCACAGCTGCTGAAACAAACAAGCAGGAACAGACACCACGAGAGACGCTGCAAGCCACCAAACGCTCCTAAGGCATCTCTGAGGAGTGGAATCTGGGGTGCTTTCTTCCTTTTTGTGTTCCTGGGTTTTTCCTAACTGTCTAAGATGAGCAGCATTACTTTTACAAGGAAAAACCCGACTCAGTGTTTTCCAGGGCTCACTCTGGTCCCTGTGCCATTTGATGACCAGCATTTCTCAGGCTCAGGGTGCCCGCTGGACCCCTGCAGCAGCCAGGGCAGGCTGGCCCCTGCTCCCACCACCCGCCTGCCTTCCCAGCTTATCTTGCTGGGCTGTCGGACGGCTGACCCAATGGCCTCCATCTCCACGGAAGGTCCAAAGACCCAAGGGCGAGAGGACCCCTGCTGAGCAAACGGAGGTGCCTCCAGGACTCTGATGGCCTCACTCCCTGCAGGGAGTCAGGGCAGAAGCTGCTGGCTGGCAAAGCAGAAGCTGGTGGCCTGTGGCTCTGCCTGATGATAATCTTTGCTGCCTGAATAACCACCTCCCACACATCCCACCCCACTCAACACGGGTCTGTCCCCATTTCACTCTCTCCCTTCTTTTCCTTGAAAGCTCTGAGGGTGGGGACCCATGGGCAGGGGGAGCTGGTTTTGTCACAGACCCAGGCCAGGTGGAGGACTGAGTGGGAAGCAAACTGCGTTTGAAGCACAGGACTCTCTAGGTGACAGGGTATCTGCTATTTTGGGTTCCTGGGGCTGCCCTAAGACTCAGGCCACAGCCTCGACAGCAATCAGAGGCAGTACGCCCTTGAGGGCTGGGTGACCACCCCGCACATCCCCCAGGTGTGGGCCATCACCCTGCCCTCTGTGGCTGCTCCCCATTCCTGGGGACTGCCTCTCCAAGTCCCTTTTCCCAGCAAAGCCACAGGGTCTCCCAGGCCCACACGCCCAAGTCAAGGGGTGAGGAAAGACAGCATCCTCCTGCTGGAGCTTGGCTGGAAGGGCCCTGGCTGGGCCTCAGAGACCAGTCCCTCCTACCCAGCCGTGAGTCACGTACTTGGACCCAGCTATGTTCCAGAAAGGACAGCAGAGGCCAACACTGGCCAGACACTGGTGGACATGTGACCGGCCTCATGAGTCACGCAGCCTCTATGGTCTCAGTTACCTCATCTGTGAAATGGCAACAAGGGGCCTGAGAGCCAAGACCAGAGCAGGCCTGGGGAGCACCCTGCCAACACCCCACCCCTGTGCAGCCTATGCCTGCGGGCAGTCCTGCCCAGACCCCACACAGGCCCTTTACCGTTTCTAACGTTGTTCCCATTCCCGGCCTACAGAAACAGAAGCCTCCAGAGGTGAGGCCTCACCAGGAGCACACAGCTGGGGGCAGAGAAGCCAGTAGAAGCCGATAGTCGGGATCTTACCGCTTTGCCCTTTAGTTGGCATGTGACCTTGAGCAAGTCCCCTGGCCCTCTGAGCCCCGATTTGCCGTTTAGTTAGGGATAGTCATCCCCATCTTGCGGGGGTGGGCGGTGCGGCGGCAGGGGTACCCCGTGCGGACAGCGCCGCCATCCCGGGAGCCAGCGCGGCCGCGGGCCCGGGGCGCCGGACGTGGGCGCGGGCGTGGGTGCGGGGAGGGGGCGCTCCCGGCCCCGGCCCCGCGCACACAGGCGCCCTCCGCCCGGGGCGAGGGTGGGAGCTGTTACCTTCCCGTCATGGTGGCCGTGCGCTGAACCGGGGTCGGGTCGCCTCCGTACTCCCTGACGCAGCGGCGCCCGCCAGCAGATCGGGGGCGCGGAGCAGGGAGACGCCCAAAAAAGGCCAAGAACGGCTCCGCCCGCCGCCCAGCCCAGTCCGCGAGGGGGCGGTCAAGGTGGAGGGCAGGGGGGTTCCCGGCCGCGAGTGGGGGGGTAGGGAGCAGGGGTGGGGTCCGCGTGGGGGGATGAGCCCCGCCACCAGCGCGCCCCAGCTCTGGGGACACCCGAGCTTGGCCTGCGGGTCACGTCCTCCCCGCTCGGCTTCGCTCGCCACCTCCCCGGATTCCGGGCATACTTTTCCTTTTAAAGGGAGTGAAGCTATAATAAACGCGGACGAGCCCCCCAGCCCCGCCGGGACGCCCCGCCCGCCCTCCGCTGCCCGGCGCCCTGGCGCTCGAGCACTTGCGGGACGAGAGGATGGGCGGATGGAGGGGCGACGCTGAGACCGCCTGGCCGCCGGCCTCCAAGCCCCAAGTTCCTCAGCAGATGTTTCTGGACTCCCTCCCAGAGCACTGAGGACCCCTACTCCACGCCTCCCGCCCCCAGGAAGGCCAAGCTCAAGCGGCGTCCCTTTGAGTCGCGAGCCTGACTCTGCAAACTTAGATGCCAGGCCATTGCTGTCCGGGGAAATAGCCATTTCATCCAAGTGTGTGAGCAAGCCCCACCCGAGCAAAAGCTACTTTCTAATGCAAACGCAGACGCGAAGCTGGGGAGGACACCGCTCCTCCTTTCTCCGCGGAGGCTGTCCACGAGCTAGCGAGGAGCCCCTGAGAGTGCCCGTGATACAGCACCATCCAGGGAAGCTATCCTGAGAAATTATTCACCAATCATCAAAACGAAAAAGCCTCACTCTGCCTAAAAGCAGGCCTGCCTAGCTGGGCGGCAGAAGGTAGCTCCTGATTGGAAGCAGCAGGAATGTCATACTGTGGGCCAGGGCTGAGCAGCCCACATGTTAACCCGACGAACAGCATATTACTTCCAGTCTTGGCAACAGATAAAGACCATCTAAAAATGACGGGGCAAAGTAGGAACCCAGAAATAAAATAAACTAACAGTGGAATTCAGAAACATGAGTTGATAGTAACACACAGGGTTACGTCTACAGAAATAAGCTTGGGAAAGGCACCTGTTCCTAAGCAGCTCTTATCTGGAAACCAGCGCGCTGCAGTTGTTGGTTCTTTTTGCAATTGTGTTTTGGCTGATTCTGTCTAGCTTTAATGTACGGTTGACCAAGCACAAGGTATGGATGATTTCTTGGTTCATCCACCTGCTTAAGGAGAAATGCTTTCCACAGTTGCCAAAGGCCAGAACAGGCATGCTGGGGGCTGCGCACCAGAAATCGACTGCCCCGCTGGATGATTAATTGAATATTGGGATCCTGTGGGAACCAAAGAGGATGAAAAGGAGAAGGCAGAAACCAAATGGCCCTGCTCGCTCCCTCCAGGGGACCCCATCCACCCAGCCTGCCTCCTCCCCAGCCACAACAAACTTGCAAGAGCTGGGTGGCAGCTGGGGGCATCGCTCTGCCTGTTGGCGATGAGACGGCTCCACAGAGCTGCGGGCCAGCTGCCTGTTGGAGATGAGACGGCTCCACAGAGCTGCGGGCCAGTTTCCTACGGTGCAGCCAGAGGTCAGATTTGCAGGAAAGAGCTGGCGGCTGCCGGGAGCTCCCTCGCCACCCATTCATTCAAGAGTATTTATGCTCTCCGGGCACTGGAGGGACAGCAGGACGGACCTCAGCGAGTTTAGCTGGGGTGGAGGATGGACAGTGAACACACAGGTACATAAACGTGACTTTAGACAGGGACCCATGCTGCAGAGAGGACACTAGGGCGCTTAGAGGGGAGGGCAGCAACGGCTCCCAAGGAGTGATGTTTGAGCTGAACCCCGAATGAGGAAAGAGCTGGCAGAAAGGACAGCAGGGCAGGCGCCCTGAGGTGGAAATGAGCTCCCGGAGCTCAAGGGTCAGGAAGAAGGCGGTGTGTCTGGAGAAAAGGGAGGGGGCCTGGGAAATACCGGAGAGAGCTGGGGCCAGAGCACCAGGGCCATGGCAGAGGCTGGAGTCCCCCCTTAGAAAAGTGGGGGCGTCTCAGCGAGGAAAGACAGCACGCTCTGACACCAGCATGGATGGTCTCCAGAACCTGACTCAGTGAAAGCAGCCTGACCCCAAGAGCACCTGCTCCATTTTCAGCAAGCTCTAGAACAGGAAACTAGCCTAGGCCGGAAGGTCAGAATGATGGCTGCCTCTGGGTGGGGGTGGGGCAGGGATTGGCTGGGAAGGGGTGTGGGGGAACTTTTGGGAGTGATGGTAAGGTTCTGTATCTTACCATGGATTTGGGTACACAGGTGTATGCATTCTTCAAAAATCATGAAATACACAGTTAAGATTTGTGCATTTCATAGTATGTAAATTTTACCTCAAAAGAAAAAAAGAGGGGCCGGCCATGTTGCCTAGTGGTTAAGTTTGGCGCACTCCACTCAGGTGGTCCGGGTTCAGTCCCCAGGCTCAGAGCTACACCACTCGTCAGCAGCCATGCTATGGCAGCGTCTCACATACAAAATAAAGGAAGTTTGGCACAGATGTTAGCTCAGGGCAAATCTTCCTCAGCAAAGAAAGAAGACAGAAAAAAAGAGCTGTAAACAAATATTGAACTCTAGTTGATGTGTATGCCGAAGTATTTAGGTAGAAAGGTACTGATGTCTGTAATTTACTTTGAAATGCATTTTAAAAATCAAGATGGATGATGGGTGGGTAAAGGGACAGATAAATGAGCAGAGAGGTGGTAAAATGAGTGTAGTACGGTATTAATGGGACAATCTAGGTGGTGGGTATCTGAATATTTGTGGCAAACTTCTTCCGGCTTGACTGGGGTATTTGTGATGGGCGTAGGTGTGACTGTGGCCAGAGTGCAGATGGCCAGGTTTCCTTGCTCTCCTGCATGTCAGCCTGCAGTGCGACAGCAGGGGCAGACGAGGGGAGTGGCTGCGGCTGAGCCTTCCGCACCTCCCAAGGGAGATGGCTGGTGGGGAGTGGGCATTGCGAAGCAGGAGCTCAGAAGAGAAGTCCATCCTCTGGCATAGACGTGGGAGGTTTGGTGCCAATGGAATTTCAACCATGGGGCTCCTGAAGTCACCAAGGGTGTCTGTGCAGAGCCAGGAGCCCTCCAAGGGTGAGAGGTTGGGGAGAGCAGCGAAGGAGGGCAGCCAAGGGGCGAGGAGGAGAGAGGTAAGGTGTCGAAGAAGCCCAAAGGGCATGACTGCTCCCCGTGTTGAGCTCCTACAAGTGCAGGACAAGGAGGGACCCGAGTTTGGTGTCAAGAGCAGGCCCGTGAGAGTGAGGGACCCTAGTCCAGCTGGAGGGGTGAGGCAGGGCCTCTCAAGAGGCCCCTCACTCTGGTCCCTGTAGACAGTGCTCCCTGGAGGGGAGAACAAGGCGACAGATTGTAACTGCTTTGAGAAGTCTTGCTCTCAGGGAAGGGGAGAAGCAGCAGAGCTGGGGGTAGGGAGGAGGGAAGGGTGCAGTGATGAGGCTGGGGTTTGACAGGGAGGGAGACGCTGATGACACTCAGAGAGAGAGTTGAATCACCCACTTAATGTGATTCAGGGCAGGACAGATGGGGCTCTGAGATGTCAGAGGTCAAGGCTGGGCCACAAAGTGGGCTGTGAACCAGGTTTCCACAGGGTGACATGGAAGATGTCCTAGAAAAGAATGGAGGTGCGGGGTCTTCCTAGGCGCAGACCCCACTCCCCTCTGGGGCTCAGGGCAGCTGTGAGCACCCCTTCGCAGGGGGTTTCCGTAGTTGCCCCACACCACCCTTTCACTTCCCTGCTCCAGCTGACAGCCTGCTTGAGCCAGCCCAGTGCAGCGGGGTCCTGTGGGTGGGAGTGGGGTCTCATGGGCACCAAGGGAGGGGCTGCGCTTCCCTGGACCAGCAGGGCCTCATCAGTAGCAGGAGGACAGAGAGGACTTGGGGCTCAAATTGCCTCCATGGCCTCCTCTGATATCTAGAACCAAAGCCCTGCCCCCTTGTAAGCACAGGGGACAGAGAAGGCTCTGCATGTTCTCCCACCGTGGCGCAGGACCTGCAGGACCAGTGTCACACCTGTTTCATGAGGGCCCGTGTGAGGTGAGGGCACCCGGACGGCCTCTCTGCCCAAAGGCTCTCTCCCCCCACGTCTGGATCAGGAACCTCCCTCTCAGGGCCTCGGGGGTGTCAGGCACCGAGCCATCGGCCATGGTGACACATGACTCAAATTAGCCAGCCCCCTCAGGTCTAAAGCTTCTTCCGGAAGTGGCCTGTGAGAATCCCCAGGGAGGGCCAGGGAAGCCCCCGGACGGCCTGGAGAAGCTGGACCTTTCTAGCTGAAGCCTCTCCTGGGCCCGGGCTCTCCAGGCCGAGAGAGGAATGGTGGGCAGCACACCCACCTCTGTCCACCCACAGGTATCAGAACATTTGCTGTTTTGACAGATAAATGTTTCTCTTTTAAAACGTGAGCATGCCCTCAGAACAGCTCTTACGCATACCATCTGACCAGCACAAAATGAGCTTACTTCTTCCTGGACTACACAGAGCTCAGTGAAAGAAGCTGGCGGAATCATGATGCACTAATTCTTTTAACATTTGTAGAACGAACAAGAGACCTGGAGAATTTTCGTCGGTGGAGAACACAGAACCCTTCCTGAGAGCCTGGTTTACTCAGGGTAGCGCCGGGCCAAGGAGCCACGCGGCTCCAGTTCTCGTCCTTCCCAAAGACCGCCCGGCCGCGGGTGTTGGGGAGGAAAATGCCCTTCCCCTCTTACCTTGGCCCTGGGACGGGCGTGACTCCACTCACGGTTCGGAACAGAGAACAGCACTGAACAGGCATACAGGAACACCATGTTTTTGCACCTCAAAGCCTCACAGCCTCGGTCATCCAACAAGAAACTACTTGTGCACAGTGACCAAGACTGTGTCACCTGCAGGATCCCCAGCCTCTCCCTGCTTCTAAGCACCTTTCTTCCACGTGCTGAAGGTCATTCATTTCACTTCCTCTTTTCCATTAGGACAACCAACCCACCAACCTTCCCATCAGAGCATCTCCAACGGCTGTCCAGAGTGAAGATCAGCTGCCCTCCCCAGCTCCCATCCCCAAGTGTGCAGGCTTGGCCTCACCAGCAGAAGGCCCAGCATCCAGCCACAGTGAGCTGGCTTCAGGCCACTTCCTAAGGGTGTGTGAGGCTAAACCAGGAGGGCAGGCCACCCTGGGGCTATTCCATGACCCCAACATTAGCAACATTAGCGTGACCACCTAAAAAAGCACATAAAGGGATGGCAGGGAGAACCGGGCCCGGGCCCCACAAGCATCTCCAGAGCCAAAGGCACCACTCGGGCACCACACGGTGTCTACCTCAGGGGCTGAGTCTCCACTCCGCCTCCTTCTGCCGCTTCCTTCCCCGAGCACTGCCAGCAACTTCTCTGGGGGAAATAGCAGCTGCCTGGCCTGCTTGGCACGGCCACTTGGAGAAGGACCGGGCAGCAGCTGGGAGTGTCCAGCCGCCATGGGACACCCAGGCACTCCAGTTCAATTCTCTCTGGGCAGGAGGCTTGCTGGGAGCTGCAGGGCGGGGCACCTTGGGGTGGGGGTGTGTGTGGAAGATGGAGGAAGCCGAGGAAGGAAAGGCCGGCCTCCCTGGGGAGGTGCCCGCTGGGCGGGCCACTGAAAACCCATTTCCCTGCAGGCCCGGGGCCTGGACTGCAGCACAAAAGGAGGGAGCAACAGCTGCCCTCCGAACTCAGAGGAGCCAACAGAGGGCCGGCCACCATGGGGCCTCTATCTGGCAGCCGCTAAACTGAGCATTTACTCAACTCCTGAGCCCTGAGCCCCAGCAAGGCTGATGTTTCCAGCCTGTACACATGCCAACACCAAGCCTCACGAGGGCATGGAGAAAAGAAACCCGCACCTGCTCCAATAGCCCCAAACGGCTACTAAGACACGTTCTTGCCAGTGATTGTGTTCCTTGAAAGGAGAAAATCTCAGGATTATTTCTATTACTTTAAATTATTGTATAATCTTCGCTATAAAAATTTCACTGTATTGGCAAATGCCCAGAAATAGAAAGAAGAGAAATTTCCTTGAGTTTCACAGCACAGATGGATGCTGACTGCACTTTGGCTGCAGTCTTATCTGTGCAGTTATTTGCACTCAATCTGGTCTTGTGTGTCTGCCACTTCCTGTGCTGTTCTTCACCGCACATGTCCATGCCAGATGGTGCTGCCCAGGGCTCCCCGGCGAACAGCAGCGGGCAGGACGCAGTGCCGTGCATCGCCCCGCTGCAGGGCCTCCCCGGCCCTGTGCTCCCTGGAGGGAGGCAGCAGCATCTGTACGCACCGTGGACACGGCTTGTGTATCCAGCTCTTAGGGGGATCACTGATTTTTGTTCCTCGATCAAATTTTACACCCCCAAGGGTGGAACTGTTTACTTTTATGCGGCACGGCACGCAAGAAAAGGCCAGCTAGATACACAGCAGGGACTCAGCTATCTGTTGGAGCCAGAGCTGCTATACCATCCTGCCATATTGTTTAAAATGGCCTGCCTTCACGTTATAAACATGCTACACCCCAGAATGTAAACTCTCCAAGAGCAGACTCCAGCCTTGTTCACGGCCCACCTCCTGGACCAGACAGGGCTCCATTCAGAGCTGCTGCTCAGTAAACATTTTTAAATGAACATTCTTGGTAAGTTTTAGACTCGGATGATGAGCTGCCTAAATGTAGAGTACATATCACACTCCCGGTGCCCAAAGCATCGCAAATACCACTCTGCTCAACAAATCTTTTCCTGAACTGAATTTGTACAAGTAAAACAAGTTTAATTATGTCTAAGGAACCTATAATTGGAAGAAATCTTGATGGAAAGTATTCTTTTAAAAATAGAATCTGTTTGAAAAGGCAATTGATGCTCAAACTCATCTTATATATTCCTCACTTTTATAGCTATACACTAGTCTGAGATCTGCCCCAGGAGAGGCAGGTGTCGGGACCCCCAGTGCACAGTAACTTGGACCAGCACTGATGCTGTTCCATTAAATGGACACGTGCAGGTGCCACCCAGAAAAGATGCAGTTCCACCCACACGTCTGTCAGTTAGGATCCAGTCCATTAGTGTGAGGTCCACGTGTGAGGGCACAGCAGAGATCAACCCCACATCTTTTCCCTGGGAACACCACAAAGTCGGGCACTTGGAGCCCAAGGATTCTGCTGGGCAAGAAGGGAATGGAGAAACCTGGGGGAACAAGGACTGGGCCTCCATCTAGTGGTTACTCTGTGATGCTTAGAAATGTTGTAGGAAATCAACAAACCCATGCTATTAAAGGCACTGTGGCATGATGGTTTGAAGACACAAACCATGGAGTCAGCTGATTCGTGTTCAAACACCGTCTGGCACTTACTGACTGTATGATTTTGGACAACTGCTCCCCTGCTCGGGCTCAGTCTCCTCATCTGTAAAACAGGGTTGATAACAACAGTACCCACCTCAACAGGATGTGTGGGGGTCGCATAAACTCAGCTTATGGACGTGGTGCTCAGACGTGTCAGTCTTTGTTTTACACTCACTCTTAGAAAGTACTGAGGATCCCAAAGAGCTTTTATTTATGTGGACTACATCTATAAATATTTACCATATTGGAAATTAAAATGAAACATTTTCTTAAATTAGTTATTAATTTATTTTAAAATCAGTAAGAAAATTATTACATATTAACATAATGGTATATCTTTATGCAAACTAACTCTATTTTCCAAAGCAAAAAATAATTACTGAGATGTCTGGTCCCAGCCAAGATGAAGTAGCAGGAACAAGACCAAGTATGTGATACAATTGCTTTCAAGATCCTGAACGTCACAAACCAGCCCTGATGGCCTAGTGGTTCCAGTTCAGCGGTCTCACCGCTGCGGCAGCCCAGGTTCGCTTCCCAGTCACGGAACCACACGACTCGTCTGTCAGTGGCCATGCTGAACTAGAAGGATTTACAACTAGGATACACGACCATGCACTGGGGCTTTGGGGGGAGAGACAAAAAACAGAGGAAGATTGACAACAGATGTTAGCTCAGGGCAAATCCTTCCCTGCAAAAAAAAAGAAAAAAAAAGATACTGAACATCACGCAACAAAAGACAGTGATCCATCAGAGACATGAACATGTGGACCCCACTGCTGCCCCAGTTTAGCACCTAGAGAGCATTTGCAGGCCTTCGCCCAGAGGAATCCAGGTGAAGCTGAGCAGACGCCCTTAGTTACAGACAGGAGGCTGAGTCTGGAGAGACTTCACAGCACTGGATACTGGAGAGAAGGCTGCAGAGAGGGCTCCAAAAGTCTCTGCAGAGCCCCTCAAGCATTCAGCTGAGCAGGATAAGCATATGCACCTGAGGAAACTGCTCCGGGCCACGGAAGAAGCTCCCAGAAGAATTCGGGGGAGCCAGGCCTGGCACTCACAGAGGGCCAAGATGAACACCTATTTCCACCATCCAGATGGGGAAATGCCAGGAGAGAAGAATAAAAACTACCCAAACTGAACACAGAAGGGTAGACTGAAAAAAAATGAAGACAACGTCAGGGACCTGTAACACTATCACAAAATAGTAAAGTGTCGACACTAGAGCCCCGCCCCGTGGCCGAGTGGTTAAGTTCGCGCGCTCCGCTGCAGGCGGCCCAGTGTTTCATTGGTTCGAATCCTGGTCGTGGACATGGCACTGCTCATCAAACCACGCTGATGCAGCGTCCCACATGCCACAACTAGAAGGACCCACAACGAAGAACATACAATTATGTACCAAGGGATTTTGGGGAAAAAAAGGAAAAAAATAAAATCTTTAAAAAAAAAAACGTCAACACTAGTAGACTGTAAGTTACTGATATATGACTTCTTAGAGCAACCACTAAAAAATCTATGCAAAGCCAGCCCCAGCTGGCCTAGTAGTTACGTGTAGCACACTATGCTTTAGCAGCCCAGGTTCGGTTCACGGGTGCAGAACTACACCAGTTAGTGGCCACACTGTGCTGGTGGCTCACACACTAAAAACAGAAGAAGACTGGCACGGATATTCTTCAGCAAGAAAAAAAAATCTATATAAAGAGGTACACCAAAAAACATTACAGATAAATCAAAACGGAATTCTAAAAATTATCCAAGGTCTATATAGGGAGGCAGGATAAAAAGGAATGGTCTATTGATACACACAATTTGGACATATCTCAAGGGCATTATACTCAGTGAGAAAAGTCAGTCTTAAAACATTACATACTGTATGACTCATTCACACAACACCTTTAAAATAACAAAATTATAGAGAAAGAAAACAAGTAGGTGGTTGCCAGGGGTTGGGAATAGTTGGGACGGGGGGCTAGGTATGACTATAAAGGAGTTTTCTCATTAACGTGGGTTGTCCTTCCATTTATTTAGATTTCTTTAATTTCACTGAACGTTTGTTTTATGCATACAAGTCTTACACTGATCTAAATAGCTTATTCCTAAGTATTTTATTCTCTTTGGCACAACTGTAAATGGACCTGTTAATTTCCTTTTCAGATTTTTCATTGCTAGTGTATAGAAACACAATTAAATTTTGCATATTAATCTCGCATCCTAAAATCCTGCTGAAGTATTTATTAATTATAATAGTTTCATAGGGAATTTCTTAAGCTTTTCTATATACCAGATATCATCTGAAAATAGAGATGGTTTTCACTTCTTCTCTTCCAATCTTGATGCCTTTTATTTATTTTTCTTGCCTATTTTCTCTGGCTAGAACATCCAGTACACTGTTGAATAGAAGTCTTCTTCCTCACTTGTAAATATCTATGCACCCAACATAGGAGCACCTAAATAAAGCAATTATTAACAGACATAAAAGGAAAAATAGACAGAAACACGATAATAGTAGGACACTTTAACATTCCACTTACACCAAAGGATAGATCACCCAAAGAGAAGATCAAAAAGAAACATTGGCCTTAAACAACACATTAGACCAAATGGACGTAGTACATATATATAGAACATTCCATCCAAGAACTACAGGATACACATTCTTTTCAAATGCACATAGAACACTCTCCAGGATTAATCACATATTAGGGCACAAAACAAGTCTCAATAAATTAGGAAGACTGAAATAATACCAAGCATCTTTTCTGACCACAAAGGTATGAAACTAGAAATCAATACAGGAAGAATGTCAGAAAAGCCACAAATATGTGGAGATTAAACAAAATGCTTCAGAACAACAATTGGTTCAATGAAGAAATCAAAGGAGAAATCAAATAATACCTGAAGACATGCCAAAATTTATGGGATACAGCAACAGTGATTCTATGAGGCAAGATTATAGCAATTCAGGCCTACCCCAACAAACAAGAAAAATCTCAAACAATCTAACAGCATACCTAAAGGAACTGGAAAAAGAAGAACAAAGCCCAAACTCAGTAGAAGGAAGGAAATAATAAAAATCAGCACAGAAATAAATAAAATAGAGACTTAAAAAACAACAGAAAAAAATCAATGACACTAAGAGATGTTTCCTTGAAAAGATAAACAAAACTCATAAACCTTTAGCTAGACTCACCAAGAAAAAAACAGAGAAGGCTCAAATAAATACGAGCAGAAACAAAAGAGGAGAAATTACAACAGACACCTCAGAAATATAAAGATTATAAGAGAATACTACAAAAAGTTGTACGGCAACAAATTGGATAATCTAGAAAAAATGGATAAATTCTTAGAATCATACAAGCTTCCAAAGCTGAATCAAGAAGAGAGTATTTGAATAGATCAATCACCAGTAAGGAGATCAAAACAGTAATCAAAAACCTCCCAAACAATAAAGGTCTAGGAACAGATGGCTTCCCTGGTGAATTCTACCAAAGAAGACTTAATACCTATCCCTCTCAAACTCTCAGAAAAAACTGAAGAGGAGGGGAGCCTTCCCATTCATTCTAGGAAGCCAACATTACCCTGATACCAAACCAGACAAGACAACACAAAAAAAGAAAATTAGAGGTCAATATCACTGATGAACACTGATGTAAAAATCCTCAACAAAATACTAGCAAATCGAACACAACAATACATTAAAAAGAGCCCACACCATCATCAGGTGGGATTCATTCCAGGGATGCAGGGATGGTTCAACATCCACAAATCAATCAGCTTGAAACACCACACTAACAAAATGAAGAATAAAAATCACATGATCATCTCAATAGATGCAGAGAAAGCATGTGACAAGACAGAGCATCCATTTATGACAAAATTTCTGAAGAAAATGGGTATAGAAGGAAAGTATTTCAACATAACAAAGGCTATATATGACAAACCCACAGCTAATATTCTTAATGGAGAAAAACTGCGAGCTGTCCCTCTAAGAACAGGAACCAGACAAGGATGCCCACTGTCACCACTCTTATTTAACATAGTGTTGGAAATCCTAGCCAGAGCAGTCAAGAAAGAAATAGAACAAAGAATCTTAAAACTTATATGGAACAAAAAAAGACCCTGAATAGCTAAAGCAACCCTGAGAAGAAAAAACAAAGCTGGAGGCCTCACAATCCCTGATTCCAAAATATACTACAAAGCTATAGTAACCAAAACAGCCTGGTACTGGCATAAAACAGACACACAGATCAAGGGAACAGAACTGAGAGCCCAGAAATAAACCCACACATTTATGGACGCTTAATTTTCAACAAGGGAGCCAAAAGCATATGATGGAGAAAGGAGAGTCTCTTCAATAAATGGTGTTGGGAAAACTGGACAGCCACATGCAAAAGAATGAAAGTAGACCATTATCTTACACCATGCACAAAAATCAACTCAAAATGGATTAAAAACTTGAATGTAAGACCTGAAACCATGAAACTCCTAGAGGAAAACTTAGGCAGTACGCGCTTTGATATCAGTCTTAGCAGCATATTTTCAAGTACCATGTCTGACTGGGGAAGGGAAACAACAGAAAAAAATTAATAAATGGGACTAGAAAAAGCCTCCGGTCAGCAAGGAAACCACCAACACAAAAAGACAACTTAACAATTGGGAGAAGATATCTGCAAACTGTACATCAGATAATGATTAACATCCAAAATATATAAAGAACTCATACATCTCAACAACAACAAAAAAACTAACAACCCAATTAAAAAATGGGCAACAGATCTGAACAGACATTTCTCCAAAGACAACATTACAGACAGCCAACAGGCACATGAAAGATGTTCAACATCACTAATTATCAGGGAAATGCAAATCAGAACTACTATGAGGGGCCACCCCGGTGGTGCAGCAGTTAAATTCACACACTCTGCTTCAGCAGCTGGGGGTGTGCCGGTTTGGATCCCACGGGCAGACTTTCACATCACTTGTCAAGCCATGCTGTGGCAGGTGTGCCACATATAAAATAGAGGAAGATGGGCACAGATGTTAGCTCTGGACTAATCTTCCTCAAAAAACCAAAAAACACTACAATGAGATATCACCTCACTCCCATCAGAATGGTTATAATTAACAAGAAAGGAAATAAGTGTTGGAGAGGATGTAGAGAGAAAGGAACCCTCATACAGTGCTGATGAGAGTGCAAACTGGTGCAGCTACTATGGAAAACAGTATGGAGATTCCTCAAAGAAAAGAACACAACTACCATATGATCCAGCTATTCTGCTGCTAGGTATTTATCCAAAGAACATGAAAACACGAATGTGTAAACATCCATGCACCCCTATGTTCAGTGCAGCATTATTCACAATAGCAAGACTTGGAAGCAACCTAGGTGCCCATCAAGGGACGAATGGATAAAGAAGATGTGGTACATATACACAATGGAATACTACTCAGACATAAGAAGTGATGAAATCCGGACATTTGTGACAACATGGATGGACCTTGAGGGTATTGTGCCAACTGAAGTAAGTCAGAGGGAGAAAGTCAAATACTGTATGATCTCACTCATAAATAGAAGACAAAAACAACAACAAACAAACACACAGAAACAGAGATGGGATTGGTGGCTACCAGAGGGGAGGGGGGAGGGAGGAGGGTGAAAGGGGTGATGAGGCACGTGTGTGTGGTGCTGAGTTGTAATTAGTCTTTGGGTGCTGAACATGATGTAATCTACACAGAAATCGAAATATACTGATGTACACTCGAAACCTATATAATGTTATAAACCAATGTTATAACAGTAAAAAAAAAAAAAAAAAAAAAGTCTTGCTCCTGATCCTAGGCTGAAAGCATACATTTACTATTAAATGTATTAGCTGTGGGTTTTTCACAGACCCCCTTTATCATGCTGAGCAATTTCCCTTCCACTCTTGGTGGCTGGTACGTTTTATCATGAAAAGGTGTTGCATTTTGTCAAATGCTTTTCCTATATTAATTGAAAGGATCATGTCACTTTTGTCATTTATTCTGCTAATGTGGTGTATTACACTGTTTGATGTTCATATATTATTCCAACCTTGTATTTCTGGGATAAATCCCACTTGGTCATAGTGTATAATCCTTTATATCTATTGCTGGATTTTGTTTGCCAGTAATTAGCTGAGGATTTTTGTGTATATCCTTAAGTGATGTTGGTCTGTAGTTTTCTTTTTTGTGAGGTCTTTCACTGGTTTTGATATCAAGTACTTGGTCTCATAGTATGAGCTGGAAAGTATTCCCAGCTGACTGGGCAAGGGAAGAATTTTTGGAAGAATCTGTGAAAGATTGGTATTAATTCTTTTTTAAACATTTAGTAGAATTCCCCAGTCAAGCCTGTAGTCCTGGGTTTTCCTTTGTTGGTAGTTTTTAAATTGCTAATTCAATTTTTTTATTTGTCATAGGTCTATTTAAGTTTTCTATTATTTCTTGAGTCAGTGTTCGTAGTTTGTGTGTTTCTATGAATTTGTCCATTTCACTTAGATTACCTAATTTGCTGGTATAGAACTATTCATAGAATTCTTATAATCCTTTTTATTTCTGTAAGACTGAAAGTTATGTCCTTTCTTTCATTTCTGATTTTAGTCATTTGAGTGTTCTCTTTTTGTGTTGATCAGTTTAGCTAAAGGTTTGTCAGTTTTGTTGATCTTTTCAAAGAGCCCACTTCTGGTTTCATTGGTTTTTTTCCCCCTATTCTCTATTTCATTTATTTCCACTCTAATCTACCTTGTTTCCTTCCTTCTGCTTGCTTTCGGTTTAGTTTGCTCATCTGTGTCTAACGTCTTCAGGTGAAAAGTTAGGTTATTGACTGGAGATCTTCTTTTTATAATGTAGATTTTCACACGTATAAATTTTCCTCTAAGCACTGCTTTTCTTGCATCCCATAAGTTTTTGTAGGTTTGTCTTCATTTTCATTCATCTCCATATATTTTCTAATTTCCTTTATGATTTATTCTTTGACCCATGTGTTCTTTAGGAAAGTGTTACTTAACTTCCAGGTATTTGTAAATTTCCCAAACTTCCTTCTGTTACTGATTTCTAATTTCATTCCATTGTGGTCAGAGAACTTACTTTGTATGATATCAATCATCTTAGGTTTATCGAGGTTTGTCCTAATGGCCCAGCATATGATGTGTCCTGGAGAGCATTTCACGTGCCCGTGAGAATGTATACTCTGCTGCTGTTTGGTGAAGGGTTCTATAGATGTCTCCTCTCTTTTCTGTGTTGTTACTGTTACACATATTATTACATCCATATATATTATAAACAATACATTGTTATGATCAATAGTTTACATAATCTTATGTCTTTTAAAGAATCTGTGAGAAGAAACTGGAACAACTATATGTTTATAGAATTTGCTATATTAACCTTCTTATTTCTATTTCTTCTCATGGATTTGAGTTACCATCTGGTGTCATTACTTTACTCCAAAATGGCTTTCTTCCCACCTACTTCCTTTGTGCTCTTCTTGTCAAATAACATTTTGACAAAATGTTGACACATTACGTTTCTATATGTGAAAAGCCTAACAGTACAACTATATACATACGTCTTAGGAAATTACTTTTTAAATCAGTTAAGAGAAGAAAGGAGAAGAAACATGCAATTATCCTGTCTTTGTAATTATCCACCTTCACCAACACTATTTTTTGTGTGGATTTGAATTACTATGTGGTGTCATCTGCTTTAGGTCTAAAGAATTTCCTTCAGATTTCTTGTAGGTCAGGCCTGCGGGCAATAAATTCTCTCCATTCCCCTTATCTTGAAAGGTGTTTTTATTTTTTGAAAGACAGTTTTGCTGGACACAGAACTCTTGGTTGACAGCTTTCTGCTTTAAGCACTTTGACTACATCAGACCACCATCTTGTGGCCTCCACTGTTTCTGATGAGACATCAGCTGTGTGCCTCAATGTACCTCCCTTATACACGATAAGTTGTTCTCCTCTTGCTGCTTTTAATATTTACTCTATAAAGAGATAACTTTGGCTTTCAACATTGTGACTATGATATACCGTGTGGATCTCTTTGTGTTTATCCTACTTGGAGTTCATTCTTCTTGGATGTACAGATTGTTTTTCATCAAATTTGGGAAATTTTCAACCATGACTCCTTCTAATAAATAAATTTTATGCCCCTTTCTCTCTCTTCTCTCCATTATGCCTATTTTGGTGCACTTTACGGTGGCTCGCATGTCTCTGAAGCTCTGATCATTTTTCTTTTTCTTCCCCCTTCCTTTTTCTGATTGCATGATCTCCATTGATCTGTCTTCAAGATCACTAATTCTTTCTTCTGCCAACTCAAATCTACTGTTGAAACCCCCACTGAATTTTTCATTTTGGTCATTGTACTGTTCATCTCCAGAATTTTTATTTGGTCATTTTTTATAATTTCCAGCTCCTCGTTAATCTTCTGTCTGATGAGATATTGTCATCAAGCCTTCCTTTAATTCTTTAGCATGGTTTCCTTTAGTTTTTTGAGAATATTTATACTGGCTGCTTTAAGTATTTGTCTACTAAGTCCAACATCTGGGCCCCTTCAAAAGCAGTTACACTTTCCTGTTTCTTCTTGTGTCTCAAGTTTTTGTTGAAAACTGGAAGTTTTAGATACTATACTATAGCCACTCTGGATACTAATTCCCTCACCCCCAGAGGTTAATGCTGTTGCTGCCTGCGTGGTCATTTGTTTAGTGACTTGCTGAACTAACTGTGACGTCTATTTCCTCTGCAGTGTGCAGCTTCTGATGCCCCTACTCAGATTTTTGTCTTGCTCTTATCTTTTAGCCTGGCTACCTAAGGGTCACCTCAGGGTCAACATAAGCCACTTATCAGTCAAAGGTTGTACTTAAACCTCTTTGGACAGTTAAGATTTTTTTTTACCCTTCACGATTGGATGTATGTGTGGCTTGGATGCTATCGCAGTTCAAGGAGTTTACTTTTTTTTTTGGCCTATGTTCAGCCAGACACAAGTAGCTTGGACTTCCACCCCTCTTATCACTCCTAAGAATGTTCAGCCACGGGCACAGTCTTCCAGACTCCCAGCAATGTGTGTGGTTTTATGTTAAAGCGTGGCTTCCAAGGCATTATCCCTTCATCAGAGTAGCTTATTGTTCAGCCAGTGTTTGGTCAAAGGTTGTGCTGAAGGCCCTTATTCCAGTGGGGCTTCTGCTTGTGTTGATGGGTCTTTGTGTAGCCTAGGGAGTGCTTCCAAGCCTGCCTCACACCTGCTGTACTTGCTCCCGAGTGGGTGAAGCCTCATGCTTATATACACAGACTTTCTCGGGGTTGACAGCAATCTCAGGAGGGTTTCTCTTTCCCAGGTTCTATTAAACTTCTGGTTTCTCTGCCATTTGGCTTGTTGCTACCAGTACTGGAGTTATGAGTGCTCTCTTAATTGCTCTTAACCAAAATCTCCATTGTTTTTACCAACACCCAACGTGAAATCTTCCACTTTCTGTTCCAAATAAAGTCAGTCCCCCTCAGACCGAGCCTGGTGCTCTGAGTCCTTGTGGCCTGGTTCTCCCCTGGACAGAGTCTCTGCACTGCTGCACAGGACCTAGGTTTGGGGATAGCAACCCACTTACCCCAGAGTGACGCTTCTTCTTTAAAAGTGGGCACTGGGAGGAGAGTAGCTCCTGATCTTACTGGCTTGCCTATCCTGGTGCGGAACCTCCCCCTATAAGCAACCTAGAAGTCCCAGTATTCTTAGCCTGCTCAGCTGGATTAGAGCTTCTGCCCTACAGGCAGAGTCTGCATGGCAGTGGCCCTCACTTCTTGGCTGCACCAAGCAGAATACCTGGAGTAGAGGTTCTGTAAGATGAAGCTGGCATGGGAGGGAGGGAGTTGTGGCTCAGTTGCCACCGATTTCTTACTGAGATTTAGTGGCAGCCGGGGAGGTGCAGAGGACGCGGCCGAGCAGGGACAGCACAGCAGACAGGGAAGGGAGGGAGACACACTCCGAAATCCTCTCAACAGCAGCACGGATCACACCTGGGACTGACTGGCTCTGGGGAAAAAATCAAGTCTCCCAGAGGATGGGGAGAGGATTTGGTGAGTAGGGTACTGCTTCCTTAGATGAAAGGTGAAAGTCTTCAATAATTAAAAGGCTTGCTCCAGCCCCTCTCCCCTTGTGGAGGTAGGAGCTGGAATCTGCCCAATGTGCTAAGATCTGACTATCGTGGGAAGGGAAGACACAGGCATCAGAAGAGATCCCTGGACGCCCCCATCTCCAATGCTGCGGGTCCTCCAGCACCCCACCTTCGGGGCACGTGACTGGCACCTGACTCACACTGGACAGTGGGTCCCTTCCCAGGGCTTGTGGCCTGGTTCCGGCAAAAGCTCCAGGCTGCCGGCCGCCATGCCTTCCCGGGGAGAAGCCAGGCCATCTGCTGCCACAGAGAGCACAGAGCAGGCCTTCAGAAGAAGGACTGAGCTTAAACACAAAGTAAGCGCAGACTCTAGGGATCTCTGCCTTCGTTTGAGCCTCTTGCTCCTTTGTATCTCACAATACCATTCACTGCAGGTCTATGTTCAGAACGACGGTGCAGGACATGCATATTTGATTATCCTGAAATGCATTATACTACCGAGGAAATAAATGGACTACATTTAATTTTGTTTGTAAGTGTAAACGGGCACAGAGCGACAGGAGATGCTATTTTAGGGTGGTCAGAGAAGGACAGGTGAAGACGGACATTCAAACAGAGACTGAACAGAAAGTATGAGCTCTAAAGATACTGAGGGGTGGGCGATGAGGAGGAATGTTCTAGGCTGAGAACAAGGGCAAAGGCACTGAGGTGGGAACAAGTTCGACATCTCCAGAAATAACTCAGAGCCAGCCACGTCTAGACCGGAATGAGGGAGGGAGAGGAGGTAAAGGGGTACCAGGGGGCCACGTAGGTGACATAAGGACACCAGGCACTGTGACAGAGTCCAGGTGGGCATGAGCCAGGCTGCGGTGAGGCGTTAGCAGCGGGGGAGAGGGAAACAGTCCGATACTGGACGGATTTCCAGGTAGAGCGGGCAGGACTTGCTGACAGAGTGTGACTCACTGAGATGAGGACGGAAGAGGGGAGCAGTTACAGCTTTGGGGGTGAGAGGAAATTGGGAATCAAAATTTTCATTTTACCAAACTAACAGAAAAAACTCAAGAACACAGTACCATTCACAATCACAACAAAAAGAATAAAATACCTCGGGGTGAATTTAACTAAGGAAGTGAAAGACCTATACAACGAAAACTACAAGGCTTTTCTGAAAGAAACGGTTGACGACATCAAGAGATGGAAAGACATCCCACGCACGTGGATTGGAAGAATAAACATAGTTAAAATGTCCATACCACCTAAAGCAATCTACAGATTCAATACCATCCCAATTAGAATCCCAATGACATTCTTTACAGAAACAGAACAAAGAATCCTAAAATCCACATGGGGCAACAAAAGACCCCGAATTGCTAAAGCAATCCTGAGAAAAAAGAACACAGCTGGAGGCATCACAATCCCTGACTTCAAAACATACTACAAAGCTACAGTAATCAAAACAGCATGGTACTGGTACAAAAACAGATGCACAGATCAATGGAACAGAATTGAAAGCCCAGAAATAAAACCACACATCTATGGACAGCTAATCTTCGACAAAGGAGCTGAGGGCATACAATGGAGAAAAGAAAGTCTTCTCAACAAATGGTGCTGGGAAAACTGGAAAGCCATATCTAAAAGAATGAAAATTGACCATTCTTGGGCCGGCCCCGTGGCCGAGTGGTTAAGTTCGCACACTCAGCTGCGGCAGCCCAGGGTTTCACTGATTTGGATCCTGGGTGCGGACATGGCACCACTCGTCAGGCCACGTTGAGGCGGTATCCCATATGCCACAACTAGAAGGACCTGCAACTAAGATATACAACTATGTACCAGGGGGGATTTGGGGAGATAAAGCAGGGGAAAAAAAAAAAAGATTGGCAACAGGTGTTAGCTCAGGTGCCAATTTAAAAAAAAAATGAAAACTGACCATTCTTTTTCACCATTCACCAAAATAAACTCAAAATGGATCAAAGACCTAAAGGTAAGACATGAAACCAGAAGCCTTCTAGAGGAAAATGTAGGCAGTACACTCTTTGACATCAGTATTAAAAGATCTTTTTGAACACCATGTCTTCTCAGACAAGGGAAACAATAGAAAGAATAAACAAATGGGACTTCATCAGACTAAAGAGCTTCTTCAAGGCAAAGGAAAACAGGATTGAAACAAAAAACCCACTAACTGGGAAAAAATATTTGCAAGTCATACATCGACAAAGGGTTAATATCCATAATATATAAAGAACTCACACAACTCAGCAACAAAAAAATCAAACAACCCGATCAAAAAATGGGCAGGAGACACAGACATTTCTCCAAAGAAGATATACAGATGGCCAATAGGCACATGAAAAGATGTTCATCATCACTGATCATCAGGGAAATGCAAATCAAAATTACACTAAGATATCACCTTACACCCGTTAGAATGACAAAAATAACCAAAACTAATAGTGACAAGTGTTGGAGAGGTTGTGGAGAAAAAGGAACCCTCATACACTGCTGGTGGGAATGCAAACTGGTGCAGTCACTATGGAAAACAGTACGGAGATTCCTCAAAAAGTTAAAAACAGAACTACCATACGATCCAGCCATCCCATTACTGGGTATTTATCCAAAGAGCTTGAAGTCAGCAATCCCAAAAGTCCTGTGCACCCCAATGTTTATTGCAGCACTGTTTACAATAGCCAAGACGTGGAAGCAACCTAAGTGTCCAGCAACAGACGAATGGATAAAGAAGATGTGGTACATATATACAATGGAATACTACTCAGCTGCAAAACAGAACAAAATCATTCCATGTGCAATAACATGGATGGACCTTGAGAGAATTATGTTAAGTGAAATAAGCCAGCGAGAGAAGGATAATCTGTGTATGACTCCACTCATATGAGGAATTTAAAATTATGGACCAAGAACAGTTTAGTGGATACCAGGGGAAAGGTGGGGTGGGGGGTGGGCACAAAGGGTGAAGTGGTGCACCTACAACATGACTGACAAACATTAATGTACAACTGAAATTTCACAAGATTGTAACCTATCAATAACTCAATAAAAAAAAAAAAAGAAGAAAACAAACAACTATCTGCGTGAAACTGATCCCGCAATGAGCATCTAGAAGAAAAATACTGAGAAACAACCTACATCTCCAGCAGCAGGAGACGGTCAAGGGACTGATGGATGGTGGAGCCAGGGACGGAGCCCAGGATATTAAGGCTGTCGGGAAAGTGATAATTACCAGCAACACACATCTGGGACAATGTCTACCATTTGGATAAAGGACAAAAAGCAGGCTGCAAAAACAGATAAAACAGAATTAAATACAGTTTTTCCCCCAAAAAAAAAAAAAAAATTTAAAATAGAACTACCATAGGATCCAGCTATCCCACTACTGGGTATCTATCCAAAGAGCTTGAAGTCAGCAATTCCAAAAGTCCTATGCACCCCAATGTTCACTGCAACATTTTTCACAATAGCCAAGACGTGGAAGCAACCTAAACGCCCATCAACAGATGATTGGATAAAGAAGATGTGGTGTATATATACAATGGAATACTACTCAGCCAGAAAAAAAGAACAAAATCGTCCCATTTGCAACAACAGGGATGGACCTTGAAGGAATTTTGTTAAGTGAAATAAGCCAGATAGAGAAAGACGAACTCTGTATGACTCCATTCATATGAGGAATTTAAACATGTGGACAAAGAGAACAGATTAGTGGCTACCAGGGGAAAGGTGGGGTGGGGGGTGGGCACAAAGGGTGAAGGGGTGCACCTACAACACGACTGACAAACAATAACGTACAACTGAAATTTCACAAGATTGTAACCTATCATTAACTCAATAAAAATTAAATTGAAAAAAAAATTTTTATTTTCCACGTCATTTTCAAGGTACCTATTAGATACCCAGTGGAGGGGCGTCTACCATGGGGTCTGCACCCGGAATTTCCCTGCAGTAGCTGGTGGTGGGCGGGGTCAGAGGGGCATTTTATGATGTCCTTCTATGAGTGCTGGAACCAAACCTGAGCAGACTCCTGGCCTGCACAACACCATTCCCAGGGAAGGCCTCTTTATATAAGGGGAGGCTCATAGGGTTAAAAACCAAAGCTCACCACCTCTAGCCCTGCCCTAGCCATTTTTGGGGTGACACTGGTGAGGTTATTTAACTTCGCAGTATTTCAGTTTCCCTCATCTGTAAAGTAAGCAGAACAACCCCTGTCTTTTCCATCTCACAGCTGCATAAAAGATGAGGTAACATCATTTATGTACCAGCACCCTACTTCCTGTCTCTGATTTTGACTTCTCCATGTCACATAAGTGGAATCACACAGTATTTGCCTTTTTGTGTCTGGCTTATTTCACTTAGCATAATGTCCTCAGGGTTCACCCACGTTGTATGTCAGCATTTCTTTCCTTTTTAACTGAATAATATCGCATTGTACGTATACACCGTCTTTTGCTTCTCCATCCATCCATGCATGGGCACTTGGGTTGCTTCTGCCTCTTGGCTATCGTTAATGACACTGCTATGAACATGGGCGTACAAACATCTCAAGACCTTGCTTTCAGTTCTTTTGGGGATATGGTCAGAAGTGGAATTACTGGGTCATATGGTATTTCTATTTTTAATTTTTTGAGGAACCACAACACTGTTTCCCATAGCAGCTGTCGCATCTTATACTGCCACCAACAGTGCACAAGGGTTCCAATTTCTCCACATCCTGGCCAACATTTGCTACTTTCTGGCTTTTCGTTAGTAGCTGTCCTAACAGTTTTGCCCATGGTAAGTGATCACGATGGTCACTAATATTACCAAGTGAGATGACAAACTGGAACGTATTTTGAAAGAGTAGTATCTGTCAGGATCCAACTAAGAAAACAGAAAGCATTGCAGGGAATTTAATAGGGGAAATTGGTTACACACCTAACAGAAAGTCTGAGAGGCCAAACAGAGATAACAGCAGAAAGCCCTTAACACCTGCGTCTTCCTAGGGTAAAGGACAAAGGAGTGTTACTAGCCCAGGGGCTGGGGCTACCCAGGGGAAGTCAGTGCCAAGGCGAGGGAAGCTGTAGTGCGGCCAAAAGCAGAAACAGGGCGAATATTCTGGCTTCCCCCCCTCCCCTGCAGCGCCTCCAAAGCCAGGGAACAGAGGACTACGAGCAACTAGGCCTGCAGAGGCCAGCGCGGCCTGCCATCCCCCGTGCAGAGTTGGGAAGGAATTTTTCCTGGGGCAAATGAGCGAAGCCCTGCACCAGAGCGGACTGCCGCGTAACCTGTCTGTACTGTATGTTACGTTACACGAGGACTTCCCTATCATATTCACGTTCACAGCAGGTACTTACAAGTCTAGCAAAATACGTTTCCAATCAACGGCTTCAGGAAGCAGCTACAAAGCCGTTCAGACACCTCTACTGCACCGAAATTGGCAGCTGTGTCCATCTGGGCAACACCCATTTGTTAGGCCTTTGCAGCAGCCTTTCAGGTCCTAGGAGAAGAGAGATGAAAGGGACCCTGTTCTCGAGCGGCTGGCACAGCCTTAAACAGGTGAACGTTCACAACTGCGGAAGGTGAGAACTTAGAAAAAACGCACCCACGCTGGAGAGCAAGCGGCAGGAAGCGCAAGCTTGCTCTGAATGCCGGAGAGTGGGAACAGCCAGGCAGAAACCAGAGGGAGCGGGGGCCTGGCGGGTGTAGACACGGGCCGAAGGACCTCAACGCGGCTCTGAGAAAGAGCAGGGCCCCGGGACGCGGCCTCCAAACAGATGGGAGTTGACTGGGACGTGGGACGTGGGCGAGCGGACCAGCGCCATCGGACGCCGCGTCCGAGGCGCCAGGAGCACGCAGAGCGGAACCAAGACACACGCCGGGGTGCCACCACCGTGCCAGGCCTCTGCCGAAACCGGGAACAGAGGCGAGGGGAGGCGGAGGGAGGGGCTCACCTCCTCCTTATCTAGTCCCCGCCTTCCCAAAGCAGCCCCTAGGTCCTGCAGGTCTGAACCTTTCTAACGTAAGTTTACTGAGATAACGATAGTGACATCAGCCCACAGGTTGGAGAAACAACAGGGAGACCCCGTGTACCCTTTACCCAGGTTCCCCAACATCCTACAGAACCAGAGCGCATGGCCACGGCCAGGGTGGCAGCAGCCGTGAGGTCAGACGCAGGAGCGCCATCGCCACGAGGCTCCCTCCGGCACCATTTCACAGCCGGCCGCCGCGCCGGGACCAACCCGGGCCGGACCAGCGCCCAGTCCCCGCGAGACTCAGCTCCGCGCGAGGAGGCCGGCGCAGCGGGCGGCCCCGCCCCTCCCGCCCCCCTGGGCCCAGCGGAACCGGAAGCGGGGGCAGCGCGCGGCCCCCCCCCCCCCCGCGGCCGCCCCGTCCAAGATGGCGGACCTGCACCGCCAGCTGCAGGAGTACCTGGCACAGGGGAAAGCAGGCGGGCCGGCAGCCGCGGAGCCGCTGCTCGCCGCGGAGCAGGCCGGGGAGCCCGCGGCGGGGAGCGGGCCGGCGGGGGCATGGCTGGGCCGCGCGGGCCTGCGCTGGACGTGGGCGCGGAGCCCCGCGGAGCCATCGGCGGCGGCGGGCCCGGCGTGCCTGCCGAGCGTGACGCGCGCGCAGCGGCTGGCGGCGAGCGGCGTGTGCCTGCTGCTGGCCGCGCTCTGCTTCGGCCTGGCCGCACTGTACGCGCCCGCGCTCCTGCTGCGGGCGCGCAAGTTCGCGCTGCTCTGGTCGCTGGGCTCGGCGCTGGCGCTGGCGGGCGGCGCGCTCCTGCGGGGCGGCGCGGCGTGCGGACGCCTGCTGCGCGGCGAGGAGGCGCCGTCGCGGCCCGCGCTGCTCTACGCGGCCGCGCTGGGCGGCACGCTGTACGCGGCGCTGGGCCTGCGCAGCACGGTGCTCACGGCGCTGGGCGCCTGCGCGCAGGTGGCCGCCCTGCTGGCGCTGCTCCTCGGCCTGCTGCCCTGGGGCACGGGCTCCGCGCTGCGTCTCGCCCTCGGGCGGCTGGGCTCGGGCGCCCGCCTCGCCAAGGCGCTGCCCGTGTGAGAGGCCCGGGGACGGCCTCCAGGCAAGGACGCGGAGCCGGCCGTCGGGCGAGGACGCGGAACCGGCCCGGGGAGAGAACGCGGAGCCGGCCATCGGGCGAGGATGCGGTGCCGACCCCCGGGCGAGGAAGCGGAGCCGGAGCGAGCTGTGCGCGCGCGGGTGCGCAGGCCGTCGGTCTGGAGCGGCTGTCGGGGAGCCCTGCAGTGGCGCGGCCTGAGGCGGCGCCGGGGGTTGGCTGGACGTGCCGAGACGCGGACGACGAGCTGCTGCTGCGTTCGCCGCGCGCTCGGACGGAGCTCAGCGGAAACAGCGGCTCTGCAGCTTTAACTGGTCGCCCTGTGCCTCTCCCCGACTCCTCACCGGGAACTGCTGTGGCTGAGTGTAGCAGTTTAGCTACAGTAAGCTGCTGTTTGCTTCGTCTCTTGGAAAGTATTTTCCCTCATTCTTCAATGTGAGTGGATCGCCAAGGGTATCAGACTAAAGACTAAACTAAGCTGCCGGATTTTTTTTTAAGTACTTTAGTTAAGATGGTTCGCCTCGTTTTTTCTTGTTTTAGAGAAATTGTAAATTGGTGCCTTATAAAATTAAAACACAATTGGCTTTGTATTAGACGATGAAAGCGACGGACCAAAAGGGAGCAGCTGCGCCCTGGGAAGTACGGTGTGCAGCAAGGTGCGTGCAGACCCTTCGAGAGGTCCCGCGCGGGGAGCCGGGCTGGGGGCGCCTGGGAGATGGAGGACAGCTCTACGTCCAAGTTCCCATATTTGGGGGGAACCATGGATCTCTGCAGGGCCCAGTTACCATTCCTAATTTTATGATCTGCTTTTTAAACCATAGTCCATACTTTGTACTGATCCTAATGCAACGTAAGATGCTTTTCATATGTAATTGCAAATCTCCGTTTTAGGGTTCAGCACTTTTGTCTAAGACCTTATTGGATACCTTAATTTATTGCCAGAAAGTATGGGCTCAATATTCCGATGAGTGCAGAAAACTATATATTTTGTCAGTAGCTATATATTAATAAGTAAAATGTGTTTAGAACTTTAACATTCTATGCCGGTGGTTCTCAGTTCACATCAGAATTACTCGAAGAGCCAAACCTCAGTCTGTTCCATCAGAATCCCTGGGGTGGGAGCCAGGCATCAGGACTTTATTAGATGATACTGTGTTCCCCTGAGGTTGAGAACTACTTTTCTGTGCACTGGATTGCACAACTTGAAAATAATCGTCATTTTCTGGGGCCGGATTCCAGTGTTGCCTTAAACGGATGTGTCAGGCAGCACTGGAGCATTACCTCTTTGTCCAAACTCAAAACTTACGTTCCTCATGCCTGGGTCCCGATCAGTGTCCGAAGCCGTGCCCCAAGAAGTGACATCCAGTGACCGACATCCACACTGTGGCCCCCAGGCTGCTTCACCCTCAGCCCAGTGTTCTCGCAGACGACTGCCTGTGCTGTCAGTGCACAGGGTTACCTACCTCAAGAGCAGCGCCCAGCGGGTGTACGGGCACGCGCTGTTTGCCGGGACTCGTTGATCTTCTCAACTGGAAAACTTGAGTTATTGACTGCTCTATCCCCCAGTTAAATCTCTGTTCTAGTTCTAAATTTCTCTACAATTTGCACAGCTGAAGATTTTACAATGTTTAGCGTATTTTTATGTTGATGCTATTATACTTAAAAAGAATTTTCCCCAACATTTTGTCAAGAATTCAAACACTGAAAATCTAGCTTTTATAAAATTTGAAGTGCAATATCTTGTATATTTTGACACTGATGTTTTAAAAAATATATATATATATCTTAAGTAATGTATAATGTAGAGATTTCAGTTTTCTCTAAATGAATTCCTTCTCCAAATGTAATCTGATTATCTGCTTACTGAGGTGTACTGTTTTTTTAAAAGTTAAAGCCTAACGTATTAAGATGATAAAGTTCTTACTACGTAAATCTCAGAAAAAGGAGCCTAATCTCAATATGGGTTTGGTCTCTGGATCTCTTTAGCTTCTCAGAGTTTGATTACAACTTTTTAAGCTATACGAGTGGATGGTAAATAACATCCAAAAACCTAAAGCAATCTTGAGCCATCTAATTGTGTGTTTACAGTGAGGTGCTGATAAATAAGATGCTTTTAATTTCAAAGTAAAGTGAAAATTATTCACTTGTAGTCTCTAGGTTCTAATACCCTAAGAAGCAGTGTGTGCCGTCAACATTGTCTCACTCTGCAGAAATAACTCAGCTTTACCATTTTTGACATTAATAAAGAACTAGTTAAGAATTTTTTACATACTGTCCAACTATGTCAGTATCCCTTTTCTAAGCAACTACTGAGGCTTCCGCTAAATTTGCCAAGTAAACTTGTCTCCAGGGCCAAACAAGCTGGCGATGTAATGAGATGTTACGGTCAGCATAGGACTGTCCTTGGAATAATAAAAGCTTTCTTTATAAAAACAAAAAGTAAGGGTCAGTATACAAAGTACCAAGGGGTATCTCAAACTGAACTTTTGTCTTCCGATCCAAACTGGGACAAATACTACCTTTATTTAAAACTAAAGGAGTTTGTTGTGGATAAGAACTTCCTGGCTTACTATAAGTTACAACTATCCTCTGCCTTAAACACAGGTATTTCCACATAGCTAGTATGGAAGAGGAAAAAATTACTTAAGCTTTGCAAAACTGTTTTAGAAGATATTTCAGTCCATTCTTTTTCAACTTGAATAATTTGTGCAATGATTTGCAGTAATCAAAAGGGTATGTGGTAGTTAATTTCTTACGTCAAGTTCCTTTCATCAGAAACAAGGCAATTCAAGTCCAAGGTGTGACTACTAGGAGATGCACCCAAAGAACCCCTACTTGGACAGCCAGAAGATTTAAGTTGTTCCTGAGTTTAATTTTCCATCTGCCAGAGCATGTCTAACTAAGTCTTTGAATCACCTATGTTAGAGTTTTAAAGTATTTCTCACTCTATTGTAAAAATAACTGTGACAGAATGGCTAGATGAAAATTTGTTTAAAAACCCAGTGTTCACAGATGAGGTTAATTTAGATGACTTAGAGGTTCCCATGAAGTATGCTCACAGATAAAAGCACTAATTGTAGACCCCGCAGCAGACTGGGTGCAATGGAAACTAAGGGTTTCCTTAAGGCAAGCACTTCACAACTAGTTTTCTGTTAATTCTTGCGTAAATCACATTCTGTATTCATACAAAAACAACTTAATGTCTTTTCTCTGACAAACTGTACATATAGAAACAAATTTCCAATTGGACATGAACTGAAATTTGTGGAGGTGCTCCGTGTCTTTTGACACTTAAAAAAAGAAAATTCCAGCTTTTATCTTCACAAAACAATGTGGGAAGTTAGGGCAGTGAGGGTGGACAGAACAAAACGAGGCCAGCTACTCTGGGTAGCCAGCAGCAGTCTCTTCGTCTTGAAGACCTCCTTAGGGGCTCCTGGGATTCAGCTGCCCCAGAAAAGAGTTCATGGCTACATGGTGCAAGGCTTCCTTTTGTTTCTCTTGGTAAGTCCACAAGAAGTTCTTAAATACTGTCCAGAGAAGCCTAGGGGTACTCAGCCCCAACTTCTACCGACCCCTTCCACCACCCCTTGAAGCTCCTCGCCGTGGCGGCCCAGAGTTCATGTTACTCCCTCTACCCCAGTTACTGCCACTGCGGCCCCCTCTAGAAGGTGTACCACTGCCTGGAGGGCCCCCAAAAGGTTCATCTCTGTGGTATCCGTCATGGTGATCTCCATCCAAGGAGCTGGAACGCCCAGATTTTGGCACTCTCTGGGAAGGTCCTGGGCCCCCTCGGCCTGAAATGAAACATTGATTTCACATGTGACTATTTTATATCCGAGACTGTTAACTCCTGCTACAAACCTGATGACAGAGGAACACTTCTGGGTCTTTCTTTAAAACACAGAGAGTTCTAAGGACATTTAGCAACAGCATTCAGAGCACTAAAAGTTATGCCTCCACCCTCTTGACCACTATCTCATTCCTGTCCTGGCTTGTGGCCATGCCCCTCAGCATCAGCTGTTCCCCATGTTCCATGTTCCCCAAGGCTGTGTGACAGAGACAATGGGAAGCCAAGAGATAAGTGTGAAGCACCGTCTGGGAGTCACAGACCACACTGGGTCATGTCTCCAGTCTAGGAGAAGTGTATCTTTACCCTCCTGAGAGAAGGTTTGAAAAGCGCCGACTTAACTTTGGAAGCCACTAAAAAATACAAAGTTGATGCTGTCAATCACAAGTGTTCTAACCAGGT
Source organism: Equus caballus (assembly GCF_041296265.1). NCBI lineage: Eukaryota > Metazoa > Chordata > Mammalia > Perissodactyla > Equidae > Equus > Equus caballus. The sequence continues at coordinate 3,522,947 of NC_091701.1, read as the reverse complement.
AAGTGTTTACTATGATTATCTCACAACTGTGGGGCACTTTTGATTTCCTTTTAAATAGTTAAATAAGATATTTCTTGAAAAGCAAAAGCATAAAAAGAAAAACACTAGCTTTTAGAATTATTTCTCCCAGGGATAGTTTTATTTGTTCCAGACTTGCACACACAGACCTTTAGGTATCGTTAAAATTCTGACTTGTAAATTTTTTTCTAATGAGGTGATAGGCTTTGGCCACATCTCCTATCAGAAAATGACTGCCAATTTTATTTAGTCTCAAATTTTGCGATGGAATTATCTCCCCAGTTAATCTTAACTGGAGCTTAACTTCACCCTAGTTCAGATGAAGAGGTTAGGAAAGCTAGCCAAAGGAATAACTCTGGCTTCTTTTCTTACAAAGTGCAGCCTAGACCCACCTGAAGGTGCCTGGGCAGAGAAACTCAGCTAGGATATCATTTCCACACTAGCCATGTTGCCTCAGCCGGAGACCTATGAAGTCCTCAGTGCTTATGAAAGTCCAAGATTACACTATACTGACCAGCAACAAAATGGGTACTTGGGTGGGGAGACCTACTGGTGATACATGAGGTAGTTTCTGACGGTTTTGCTCTAAAAAGAACAAAACAACTATCAAGAGCAAAAGACAGAGCTTTGTAATGGAGGGACTGTAAGCATGAGGCATGTTAACCGGTGAGCGAAGCACAAGTTGGGACACCCAGTCTCTCCAGCAGCCTCCAAACCAGACCACATATGCAACAGCCCAGCCTAACCCGAGAGCAGGGCTGTAGTTAGCAACCGGTGGCTACTGCTCTCGGCTAAAAGTTAGTGCTGCCTTGAAAACAGGATCCAAAGTTTCAAGTTGTACAAGTATCTACTGTCCCCCTGAAAACAACCCCATCCAGACCATGTTTCCCAAAGTCTTTGTGACTCTGGACACAAGTAGTGTTCCTCCTGGGCCCAGGGTAAAAAAAGTCATGGACCCTGGCACTGGACAATTCTTCCTGCCACTGAGGAACCCCTTGAGGGCTCAGAGCAGCCATTAGTGGAGAGCACATATGCTAATTACAGCAAGAAAGGAAGATCAGCAGAGAGGTTGCTGGGACACTTGCGAAGAGCTGGAGCGGACACCTGAAGGAACCAAGGACTCTCGGAAGAAAGTGGAGGAGACTTGTGCAGAAGCTGAACCTGCAGTCACGTGAGTGAGAGCTCCGACTGGCTGTGTGTGGGGTGGGCCCACACAAACCACATTTGTACCACACTTGAGAACATGTGCCTCTGCATAGCCTGAGTCCTGGAGGGTAGGATGGAGAAAGGAGCCTAGGTACCCTAGTAGTGGACAGATGGAACAGGCATATACCAGGATGGGGCTGGCCTGGAGATGAGGCCTCCCTTGGCCCCTGTAGCCTTGGCAGGGATGTGGCATCCACAGCTCCTGGAACTGTAATCACTGGCTTCCACTTACCTTTGCCCCCTCGATCCTCAGAAGGCCCCCCTGGGGCTTCCATTTCTCTGTGCTCAGAGGTCCCTGGCCCATCATGCCAGGGGCGCTTTCGGGGTGGCAGGGATGCCATGTCCATGCCTTGGAGAGAAGAGGAACGTTCTCTGCTAGCTGGGGAATGACCATCGTGAGGGGGATGATCAGGGCGGGGAGCGTCACGGAAATGTTCGTGGCCCGGCCCTGAAACAGAAAACACAGATCCACAAGGCCAAGAATGTGATAATCTCATTGGATTAAAGTACAGTGTGACCAAAGGCAGACAGAAATCATACTGTTAAGTACATTGAGATGTGAAGAATCAACATTCATTCATGCAAGAAACATTTGCTGAACACCCAGCACAGGCCAGGCATAAGCCATATCATGAGCAGACAAACAAGATCAAAATTAGAAATCAACAGACCTCCTAAAATAACAGGAGGCAATAAGGTCCAGAAAAGGTTCTCAGACTTTTTAGTCTCAAGATTTCTTTATACTCTTAGAAATTACTGAGGACCCCAAAGAGATTTCATTTATGAGAGTTATATCTAATAATATTTGCCATATTAGCAATTAAGACTGAGAAAACTTTAATTCATTTAACTATATTTTCCAAAAATAAATAATTTCGTGAAGAGCCAGCCTGGCTGGTCTAGTGGTTAAAGTTTAGCACTCACCACTTGGTGGCCTGGGTTTGTTTCCCAGTTGTGGCCACAGCACCTGTCTGTCAGTTGCCATGCTGTGGTGGAGGCTCATATAGAACTAGAAGGATTTACAACTAGATATACAACCACACACGGGGGCTTTGGGGAGGAAAAAGAAAATTAAAAAAATAAAAGCAGCAGGGCTGGCCCCGTGGCCGAGTGGTTAAGTTTGTGTGCTCCGCTGCAGGCGGCCCAGTGTTTCGTCAGTTCGAATCCTGGGCACGGACATGGCACTGCTCATCAAACCACGCTGAGGCAGCGTCCCACATGCCACAACTGGAAGGACCCACAACGAAGAATATACAACTATGTACCAGGGGACTTTGGGGAGAAAACGGAAAAAAATAAAATCTTTAAAAAGAATTTTAAAAATAAATAAATAAATAAAAGCAGCATTCTTCCTAAAAAAAATAGTTTTGTGAAAAAAGTGGTATTGTTCTATATTTAGACAATCCCTTTAACGTCTGGCTCAACAGAAGAAAGCTGGATTCTCCCACTCGTTAGTGCGTGCAATCGACTGTGATAAGATGCTGTTGGTTGAAGACTATGAAGACAATGCAGCCTCCATGGATGTGAGTTGGAAAAGAGAGGACCTGCTGGACCCCTGGGAGTGTCTCAGGCCTGCAGGGGTCCTCACACCACAATCCGTGAAGTGCTGGTCTCCAGTGACCGTAAGCCACAGCAGTTTCTCCTTCCTTACCTGGCTCTCTATTTCCGTCCCAGGAGTCTGGTTTCCGTCCTCCTTCAAAGCGAGGGAACTCATCAGGAGTGGGAAGTAAACCCTTCCTTCCTCCTACACGATGGAACAAACAGCACTGCACTCAGACTGCTTCAGGCACATTCACAACGCCCTAACTCTCCATCCCTGTCCTGCCCAGACCTGGTGTCCTCACGCATGCTCACCTCGTGGCGTACCCCGACCTCGACCTCTGAGATCTCTTCCTCGAGCTGCTTCATCAGAAGCATCAAAATTCTCCTCTGGACCAAAGTCTTCAGGACCAGGAAAACCATCCCTTCCTCTGGGGGGAGCACGGCCCTCATGTCTCGGGGGTGCTCCTCTTCTGAAGCTGTCAGGAAAAAACCAGCAGAACATTCACCTAATGAAATAACCTTGAAGCTCTAAGTTCACCTTTCAAAGAAGCATAATGATATGAGAAAATGTAAAACAACATTAAATGGGAGAAAAAATATAATTATGTACTTTTTAAAGTACACATTTTGAAATCCCAATATTTTAGGCAAAAACGGGCAGGAAGGAAACATACCAGAATGCAGGATTATTTTGTTTTCCTTTCAGGCTTTCTGGAATAATAACAGTGAGCATTTTTTAAGTGCTTCTAGCATGCCAAGTGCTTTACATGTATTATTTCATTTCATTCATCCTCACAACCACCATTTGAAGCTGGTACTATTACTAACTCTATTCTACCCATGTGTACACTGAGGCACAGAGAGGTTAAGTCATTTATTTAAGGACACCGAGTAAGTGTTGGGATTTGAACTCAGCCAGTCTTGACTCCCTGCCCAGGCCCTTTCCCATTGCCTCCCAAATACTTTTCATTATCATTTACATTTTTATAATGGACATTTATTACTTATATAATCAGAAAAAAGTAGGGTACAGATTCACACGTGCCAACTGTACTAGATTTGTTTTGGGCATCTGCTCTGCCATCTGCCCAGGCCCACAGCCTCTACTCAGGGGCAGGCCTTGGGTGGCCATGAACTTCACCAATGGCCCCAGCTCCACAGCTGACTGCTGCAGACCACTTGCTGGCTAGCTAGCAGCCTGGTGCCCTGGCTGGTGGACAATTTCACTGGCTCTCAGGAATTCTGGAACTGGGAAACTAAGTCAGCCCGAGGGTTGCTGAAGCAGAGCCATTATGAGGGAGCACCAGCGCGGCAGCAGAAGCCTGCAGGGAAGCAGGAAAAGGGCCCGCTAGCGGAAAAGGTGCATGTGCACATCAAGAGAGGCCGTGGACACTGGAGAAAGGGTAGAAGAGAGCCAGGCCGGCCAGTCTGCATGGGCCGCCTGCCCGTGGCCTCCTCTCAGACCAGGCCTTCTGCTTTGTCTTGAGTCTCCATTCAGTTATCTTTTACTCCAACATTTTATTTTGAAAATTTTAAACTTACACTAAAGTTGAAAGAATAGAATGACAAACGCCCCAGCATCCTTTACCTAGATTAATCAGTTCTGAAGATTTTGCCATACGTGCTTTATTTTCTCTCTAACCATCTATTTACAAATTGATTTCCTAAACCATTTCAAAATCAACTGCCAACAACATGACCTTCCATCCCTCAATACTTCAGTATGTTTCTTCTAAGAACGAGGACTATCTCCTACATAATAATGCTAATATCACTCTAAATAACATGTAATATTATTTAATATGTAGTCCAATTCTATTTCTCCAACTGTCCTCAAAATGTCCTCTACAGTTGTTTTTAAATACAGATTTCAATCATGATCGTACATTGTTATTTAGTGGTCACATCTCTTTGGTCTCCTTTAATCTACAACACTCCTCCTCCTGCATTTTATCTTTTGTGACCTTGACATTTTTAAGGGTATAAAACAATACAAATCGAGGCATAGTAAAATCTGAAACTTTGCACAGATGAAGAGATTCAAGAAATCAATGAAAGTTATTGATGCCAAAGCCACTGGAAATGAGGCTCTTGCAGGCATAAAAAGCTGTTTCAAAGAGTGAATACTTGGAGATCATTAAGAGAGGCCCTTAAGAAAGCTGGGAGCCCTTAAATCTTTTTTTAAAAACTCCCAATAGCTGCTATCCTTAACCCCTCTATTTCAGCCTTCCTGGCCATTTTATCAGCCATTCTTTTCTAACACCTCCTGTTAGGATGGAGATTGCCAATCCGTAACTCAATCACCTATTAGCAACAGTAGTGAGAAATGTGATGGGAAAAGACATGGGAGGGAGTGACGACTGAGAGTGAAGGCAGGAGCGTGCAACAGCACACCGCCACCTGTGAGGCCTTAGAAAGTCAAGAAATGGCTCCGATTCTCAGTGTGATCCCTTATCTGTAAAATGCTGACAATAACACCTATCTCGAACTTCACTGTACAACTACAGGAGCGAACAGCTGGCACACTGTGCATCCTCAATCACCATCATCCTTGATTATTCTGAGTCTCACTGGAGATTGCTCTAATTCTTGTTTTCCTCCATATTTCTTCTATTCCTTTTTGACTCCACACAAGCAAACTGAGTGTCCGAGCCAGACCTCGATCTAATTTAACAGCAAGATTACTTTTCAGTTTGATTTGATTTGTTAAGATCTTCAGGCACTCAAAAACTATCTATTTAACAATTCTTTTATTCTCAATCTAGATATCTATCTCATATTTCATCACCCTAATCAAGGGAACCTGGAGATTTCTAATCAGATTCAAGAAAGTTTATAGAATACTGATCCTCCCACCTCTTTAAAAGGACCAAAAAATAAGCAAAAAGATTTCTAACTAATAAAGACAAAAAAGAACCACATAAAGGTTAAAAAGCATAACTTTTTCTTTAAGTCTAAATGCAAAATCTAGAGAGGGTAGGGCCAGTAATCAATATAATACTCTCTCAACTAAGCAAAAGTGGAGAGAACAGGTAAAAAGCTCCAGAGAAAAAGAAATGGATGCAGAGAGCCTCTGTCCCACCTTTCTTCTCTGCGCCCTCGGAAACGTGGGTCCTCAGGATCCCGGGAGAATCGTTCATCACCAGGTCTGCGGCCTTCCCATGCCCCTGGAGGGCCCCGGGCTGCTCCCCGGCCATCCCCCTCGCTGAATTCCCTGTGATCAGGAGGAAACGGAGGCCCAGGGCCCCCACGCCTCCACTTCTCTTCTTGTGGTAAAGGTCCTCCTCGCCCCTCAAATTCACGCAATCGGTGGCCAAAGCGCTTGTCAGGGTGGAAGTCATCTGGTCTGCTGAAGTCGTCAGGGAAGTCGGGGTGAGGGCCGCGCCTATCAGGGGGACCCCTGCAGTCCTGGCCACCCCGGAAAGGGCCCCTCTCTGGACCATGCTCAGGGCCACTGCTCTGCTCATGCCGCCTCTCGGACATTGGGCCCATGTGATGGTTTGGAGGGCCACGTGAGTCACCTAAAGAAAACAAAACTGATGTCACCATGTGTTCCAGGAGTCCTGCCAACATAGCCTAATTTTCAGCATCTTAAAGTTTCAGAATGCATTCTTTCATTTAGAATGTTTTCTCTCCGTGGTCCTCGGCATACTTAGGAGCAAATATCCCCAAGGTATCATATAATGGAAAGAACACAGGTTTTGGTGTGCAGATTTTAACTTCCTCACTGACTTGCTAAACAACATGACCTAGGTCAAAGTGCTAATCTCACATGAGATTACCAACTATTGGCTGCTCTGAGGATTAATCTAGAAAACATAAGAGAGCCTCAAGGGCAAGAGAATGAGCTACCCTTCCCTACCCCATTCTTTCATGATTTCCTTGGCCCACCTGCTCCATACGCTTGGTGGAAACAAGAGAAAATTCACGCTGCAGGCCAGAAGCCAAGCAGGGGAAGTCACCTCTGCACTGGTAAGGACTTTACAGGTCACGGCCACCATCCGTGATGCCGCTCTTTAACCCTTTAACCCTTAGGTCATTTAACTTGACTCATTAACTCACACTTTGATTCTTAACAAAATTCCTGTAGGGTACATGGAATCACAGGCCTCTCTAACAACTGCTAGGTGACAAAACAGCCTTGCTGTACTTCAGTTTCAGGGTTTAGACGAACACTTTCTGCCCCTTTCTGTGAATGATATCGTCATCTATAATATCATCACCACTCTTTGTAGACAGTGCTTGAAAACTAAAGATTTTTAAAAATATTTTAATATATGTAATATATTCAGAGTACTAAATAAAAATGGAAAGAGGCCAGTTAAATTTGTGGTGGCTAACTTAGTTCACCTCCTAACTTTAAAGGGATTTGTTTTCCTGGCTACTTAACTATTGCAGCCATTGTAAATGTATACCTATTTTCTGTCAACATACAATTTAAATCAAACATTTTTAAAAAGTAGGTAGCAAAGGGACACTCTTGCTTATAAAACTAAGTTTTCAAAATGAAATTCTTCCACTTGCCCCACTCATGCCTTTTACTGCGTTTCCCTGGCAATAAAGATGAACTTCCTTTCCTGGTATCACAGTCAGCCCTAATTCTTATCCTCCCAATGTCCTTCCTCTTTCACTTTTGTCCATTTCTCTTGGCCATTTCAATCCCTCCTCACCATTCAACATGTATAAAAAGCCTGGAAATTTCAATAGAAAAATACACCGTTAGAAGGATTCTCTTTCACTTCTTCCTGTCCCTTCTGCATCCTCCTCTTTCCTTCACTAAACTAGCCTCCCTGCGGAGGAAAGCGCCTTCTAAATTGCCTCTCTGTTCAGTCACTTGCAAATAGCCTATATGGGTTTCCTTCTGGTAGGCAGGCCTCTCATTTCTCAGTGTCTTCCTGCAGCTAGTGGCATTTTTTCTGACTTTATGTTGCTTGAACTTAATGTGATCTCACATCAGACACAGCAGACCTTTTGACCTGAGGAAGCTGAACACATTCCAGTTGGACTTACCTATGAATAACAATCCTCCCATTACCTCTATCTGTTTAAAAGTACCCTGGCTCCTCCAAGGAAAGAAACCCACCACTACAAATTAGAAGGGATGTGGCCACCGGTGATGGGGCGGCAGCGCTGGTTAATCCAGTAGGGGATGGCAGGGCCACTTTCTCGGCTCTCCCTTCTCCCTTTGGTCCCTGGGAGGAGAAAGAGAGGAGGAAGAAAGAGAAAGAAAGAGAAAGAGGTAAAGAGAAAAGGGGAAGAGCAAGGAGGAGAGGGAAGTAGGTGGAGACAGACATAGGGTAGGGGAGAGGAAGAGAGGCAGGCTCTCAGTTTGTTGATGGATGTACCTTGTGGGTAATAAACTTTTTTTTTCTTAGGGTCCCCAAATTCCAAAGATTGCTTCTTGATGCCTTCTTTCTCTTTTTCCCGGTTGGCTACCACCTTCCATAGGATGGGACTAAAATAAACATTCTCCTAACTCCTTTCTCTCTCCTTTCCTACTTCTAATAACTCTCATAAATTCAAGACTAAGCTTTCAATTCCCAAAGTCCTAGGGCCATAAATGCTACCAAGGACTTTTCTTAATCCGATGAAACAGAGGCGAGAAAACTAACATGTACCACATAGGGCGGTGGGCTTAGCCAATTAACAGGAGTGAAGTTCTTTGAAGTGCAATCCCCACAGCACTCGTGGTTCTTTGGTTTGTGTCCTCTCTATGAAAGAGTTCACCGAATTTAACACTCCACCTCCTAACCTCCCTCCATGGATACTCCCTCACAGTCCTGTCCTCTACCCTCCATCCGACAGCGTGCCCGCCCACTGTACTCCTGCTCCAATTCTTCCTGCAGGTGTGTGAGAGCTTGACCCCTCCGCAGAACAAGGGACTCTGCTCCGGGGGTGCTCTCTTTCAACTCTTGGGATGAACTCCACTTCCAAACAGCCTCCCATCTAAATGCTGACACTTCTCTCTGTGCTTTCCAGGACATCAACAACCTGAGCATGACACACTGACACAGCTGTACAGTGCTTCTTCTTTTCAAATGATGCAGAACAATGTACCCAGCTAAAGAATTCAATATATGACACAATTTGAGGGGAGATGGGGATGATATTAAAAATATCGTTTAAAATCACTGAATTCTTTATCCCATCAAAAAATTTAAACTGAAACAGTTCAGCTCTCAGGTGTGCTAAACACATGCACTTGCATTCACTGAGCACAGGAACCACTTCCATTCCCAACAGATGGACAAGGCCGGCCCAGGCCCAGGCCCTGCTGCTAGGGGTCGTCCAAGTCATTCCACCGCCAGCTTCTGGTAGTGAGGAGCTTATTTCCTCTGGGCAGCATTTTTGGCTAACTAAAGCAAATCTATGAAAACAACATAAGACAAAGCTATGACCTGAAATGACTGTGCTCTTCATTTTTCCTAGAGGTTCAAATGACCGTTCTATCAATTACTTACCAATAAAACTTTTAGTGTAAGATTTATCCAAAGATGGAAGAATACAATCTCTTATTCAGCCGAGCAAGTATTTACCTTTGTTAGGGCCAGGTCCTTGTCCAGGGTTAAGAGGGGGGATGCGACCTTGTGCTCCCTGCTGCCCTAGGCCTGGTATCAGGGGTGGGGGGCCTGCGTTCTGTCCTTCCTGAAAAGACGTTTTTAAAGCGGGGGTGTGAAATCATAGGCTTGTGCTTCATGAATAGCAATTTTATTATAATGTGACAAGATAAAAACACTAGGTTGCCCCAAAGCCTCCAGCAGTAAATATATAGCTAGTGACAGTACAGCAAAATTGTCCTTCAACTGGGGGAAAGACGATACTCCTCTTACCATAACAAAAGGAAACGGTTATAGTTTAAACCTGCTAACAGATTTTATTTAAATATAGATCTTTACTTGCAATGCCAAGCAAGATCCTCAATGGAAAGTCAGAGATCATAAGACAATAGTGACACACTCTGCACAGAGGAGGAACTTGTGGCAAAAGTAAAGACCTGGAAATCTGCCAGGATAGGCCAACTCTGCTCTTGCATCCATGACTCCTTCCCAGCTATAGAAAATAATCAATCGTCTCAAGAGGTTAGGGCCGGCATGAAAAGGCGGGAGTGGGAGAAGAAGGAAGGAGGTCCTGATGAGAAAGATGTTCACACTGGCGTTCTCCTTTCACTTCCCCTTATGTCTACTTCCTAATGTCCCGCCTTCAGCACCCTACTGCTCATTCCCAGCTAAGTCACCTGGGACTGTTGGATTCATTAGGTTCTTGCAGTTTCTGTCTGATAAAACCTGCTGCTCTGTTCCTCTTATCGCCTTGCTCTAGAATCCCAGAGCTCAACCCCAGCTTGTCCCCAGTCCTAATATTCTGAATTTTTATCTAGCATGTCTAAATTCTAATCCCCCACACTATCCAATGACCTTGCATCAGGTCTCTTGACAAACAAACAAATAAATAAATAAACAAATATCTATCTAGTCGTTCCTTCATATAAAAAATGCATTTAGTGACTGGACCTACTATGAGAACAGCAGTTTCAAAACCATCAATAGCAAAATTGCTTTCACATTCCAAACCAGCCACACGAAAGAGCAGCCTTGAGAGGAGGTTTAGCACTGCAGTTATAAATGGCCAGCATTAACTCAATACCAGTAATTTCTACACTTCTTTGTTGCCTGTCCCTTTTACCCAAGGACAGCTCTTATCAGCATCTTTCATGCTACTACTTTGACACCTGAAAGCAATTTCACTAAATTAAACCAATTAAAACAACTGGTTTAAGTAACATGGTCAAAATGAAGAAAGTCAGTTTTCAGCATATAAAAAATATCAGCAAATATCTTCATTAGGCAGCTTTTGTGAATTGAAATGCCCTGTATTGTATCCAACCTTCATACTCATTCTACCAATATTTCTATGGGTCAATTAAATCTTTAGAGCCAGTACACTATTCATATGTAAAATCTTTTACTACATGATACAATAAAAACTCTTACTGAATTGTCCCAGAAACTTAGGCCTGTCTTCTTGAATCTGACATGTTTATAATTTCAATCATAATGTGGTATAGCTACGTATAAGTTCATTAAGATTTTATCCTCCAAAATGAAAACCATTAATTCACTGCCATAAGGTCAGGTAAGTAAATATTATAAACACACACAAATGCACTCTGTATTAATAAAATACATAGTAGTTCAAGTTTTAGGGCAATGCAGGATGGCAAACCCCATTTGGTAAACCTGAGACTTATGAAACTCATCCTAAATTCCGAAAAGTGCCCAAGAAATTCTGGAAATAAACTCAAATTCCATCACATTCTTCAATGCTGTGACATTTCTAAGTTCTAGAAGGTCTTCTGAAGAGTTCATATACAATCTACGTATTTAGCTAGTAAATTCAATGGTCATCTTCACAATGCAGATCCTCAGAGACGTTTGAAAAAACAAAACCGACTGTGTCTTCTGCGCACAGTACCTGCAGCAGGCTCTCTTCTGAGTGAAGGAGCACCTGTGCGCGAAGACCAGGAGTCAGCGTTATTAGCTCACTCATGGACTCACTTTTGGTCCGTTAACTGACTTCAGGGACACAAACTCAGTTGTTCATACCCAGATAATGCTTCCCAACTACGAAATTCAGAAAAACATAAAAACCACAGCATCAAACAGTGCTAAATCCATTCATTCTTGTGTAGTCATTTTGTAATTCATCCCAAGCAACCTGAACTCTCCTCATACCACCTCTCAAGCATAAGGTCAGCGAATGGGTAGTAAAACTTGGCTGACCGGAACAGAATCCTCAAAAAAAAGTCAAGATGATTTCTACAGAAATGCTGCCTGTAAAAATTTTTATATGTGAGCTGGAAAGAACTTGAACAGAATTTCATCCAAAGGGTCACCATTTGAGAACCTGCAGTCTGGACTCAGAGATCCCTGATAGCACTCACTGAAATGAAAACACTGAGATCATGGCCCACAGTACACTCGGGAGTTAACTGCCCCATACTGTCGTAAACAGGGGGCCGGAGGCAGATGGGAGGTGGCTCAGTCGCTGGCAGGCCCATGGAAGACCAGACTGCGAGGTAAGGACCCAGAAAAGGTAGTGCGGCATGCTTCTTCCTTAGGGCCACGGCTCTTTTGGAGCCCTGGGACAATTATGAACTGTATTCAATTAATCTTTTGAGTCGATCTTTTCTGGAAGAACCTCTATTAGAAAAACGTAGGTTGAGAAGTAAAGATTCAGAATGCGACATGTTTAATGGTCTATTTAATTATTCTTATTTCCTTCTTTAGCCATGATGCTATTCTTAAGCCACTAACACTACTTGAGAGACGTTTCTACCAGCTGTGACTGCTTTTCACAGTATTTGCAAGTGCCGCCTCAGTGCAGAGCGTATTTTCCCAATGTATTGTAATGCCTACAAGTTGGAAATATATAATACCTGATTGAAGGGGGCCCGGGGCCCATCACCTAGCAGAGCTGTTTTCTGCTGCTGGAATGATATTGGCCCTTGAGATGGATGTGGCCCTCTTGCCGGGTTCTGCTGTCCCTGAGGTCCAGGGGGCCCTTGCATGCCACCCTGGGGTGGAGGTCCCAAAGAGCCCTGGGGCGGCCCCTGCTGACCTTGTGAGCCTGGAGGCCCTCGCAATTCCTGGGGAGGGCCCAGCATTGATCCTTGGGGTGGAGGCCCCTGCATGCCTCTCATTTCCTGAGGGCCGTGTCCCAGTAGTCCACTTGGAGGGTGAGGTCCTCTCATCTCTTGAGGCGGGTGGCCCATCATCATCCCTTGGGGAGCAGGACCCTGATTCTCTCGGGGGCCTGGAGGACCCTGCATTCCTCTTGGATTCAATCCCATCAGAGGTCCCTGAGACACAGGACCTTGGATCCCTTGAGACCCTGGCCCGCCTTGTATCCCATGAGGATGAGGAGGTCCTTGCATTCCTCTGGGACCAGGTGGTCCCTGCATACCTTGAGTACCAGGAGGCCCCTGAGGGCCCATGTGACCCTGGGGACCAGGTGGGCCTTGGGGGCCTATGTGACCTTGTGGGCCAGGTGGACCCTGAGGACCCATATGACCTTGAGGACCAGAATTACCCTGTGGTCCTGGTGGTCCTTGAGGTCCCAAAGGGCCATGAGGTCCAGGATGCCTTTGCAATCCTTGGGGCCCATGCAAGTCCTGAGGCCTCGGCAACCCCTGGGGTGGGCCCTGGGGCCCTTGTGGTCCCATGAATCCTTGTGGCCCCCCACCTCCCTGATGCAGTGGAGGACCTTGTGGTCCCATTTGACCCTGGGGTCCAGGGGGTCTAAACTGTCCCTGTGGACCTGGAGGCCCCATTTGAGCCATGTTCATTGGCATCTGCTGAGATGGATGGGGCTGTTGAAAACCTTGAGGAATCTGAGACATTGGACCTTGTCCTGGAAAGGGCTGGGGTCCGAGGAGAGGGGTGCCAGATGAAGGAGGAGGCTGAATTTGCTCAGCCTGTTTCTGTGCAAGTCTTTCAATTTTAAGTTGCTGGAAAGAAAGAAAAAGTATACCAATACATATGTCAGAGCCTTTGAAGATGAGAATATTGCTATCACTTTTTTTGTTGGGGGAGTCTTAAAACCTCTTAACACCCTAATAGTAACTAGAGTCCATTTAACATTCAGATATGCTGAGAGCACGCAGGCTTCCAGACTCACTCCGGACTGCTGCTTTTTAGGTACTGGGAAACAGCAGTCAGGATTATTTATATTCATCTTGATCAGGGAAAGCTCAGTAATTTTCCAGTATTTTATTATTCTTGGTAGCTGTCAAAAGTAAGAAAAATAGGAACAAACCACCTGCTCTAGAACTGACAGAAAACGAAAAATTCTTTTATCTGTGGATAAATAAGTGAATCCAAATTAAAACTATGTTGGCTTCGTCTTTTCTATTAAAAATATCTATTTAACTTAGGACTACTCACTGCTTGACTGACCTGGTTTTAAAAGTCTAAGAAACAGGATTCTTTTAGAAACTAGCTTCCTCACGTTGCATTAAGAAACAGTGGTGCTCATCAGACCCATCTAAGAGTCATTTCCTTCCTCCTTAAGATCATTATCAATAAAAAATGCTATCACTACGTTCTGACATCATCTCAAATCCCCCTAAAGAACTTCACACACCTCCAGAAGCTGTGGGTTAGTATACTGTAATGTAGCCATTTCTTGTTCAATTTCTGCTTGTGTTTTTTTCTTCTCTTCCAATTTAATATCCTCTTTTCTGTCATTCAGCACCTCATTTGGGGCAGGAATTGGAACTTTATTTTGCATCCAAGCCTTGGGAAAGAAGAGAATATTAAAACATACCTTAAGTGTGTAAACTAAAATGACAGAATAAGAAAACCATTCTATAACGTCATTGGTTCATTCAAACCTGCTGAATATAAGTCGGCTCACCTGGTGTACCATCTTTATTTCTCATGCTAACTCTTAGTGACACAGGAGTGGAGGTAGGCAAGCACAGTACTGGGTAGAAATTACCAAGTCAACAGAAACTGTAAGATCTTGCATGTTATTAGGAATGCAAAGCTTGCCTGCCTCTTTAGAAGAGCATATGCACTTTGTATTGAGGGGACAAATAAAGCAGAAGATAGAAACAATACAGAAGAGAGTCAACATACTCTCCCTGCTCCAAGCCTCTTTTTCCTCCCTCTTTTGATGGCTTGGATAATACAAAGGTGAGAATTAAAGAAGATCTAGGGAAGATTCATGACAAACAGCAAAGCATTAGATAGGAACTATGTCTAAGAATGCCTGAAATATGTGAAGAATACTCCAAGAAGAGTCTATCGTAAAGAAATACCTTCAACTGATGATATAATCCAAGGGAAACATACTGGTGAACTTCAATTAGACTCATCAAGCACAAAGTCCCGGTGCATAAGGAAGTGGGGCCGCTTTTAGTTACTCACCTGCTGGAACTGAGCAGGAATAGGTTTTGCATAAGGAACTTTCTTCTGAGGTACTTTTTTCTGATCCTTTTGCATCACCTCCTCCATTCCCCAATCTAAACCTGGAATTGTCATTTCAATTTCATTTGATTCATCTTTCCCTGTAACCATAAAGAGTAATAGTTAACCAAGGAAACGAAAGAAACTGGCTACTTGATCAATGAACACATTTTTGGAAGAAAAGATTTTAAACATTATGCAGTTTCTATCACTTTTATCAACATTTCTCAACATAAATCATTTTGGCATTTTCAAAATAATTTAATACCATGAAGATAAGAAACAGGTCTACGAAAGTTTTATAAAAATAAAATTTATAGGTACAACTTCTCTTACCCATCTGCTCTTGTTCCATAGCTAATTTTAGTTGTTCCGGTATTCCCATCCCTGGAATTACTGCAAGGCTATTAGGTTCAAGGTCATCTATAAATAGGAATACATCCATTGTCAATAGATTTTACAAATGTAGTGGCCCAATAAAATTTACACTTTATAAACATGAAACATATTGCTGATGATTTATAAATCAATAAACTATAAAACTAAAATTAGTTTCGTATAATTTTCTTCATACCTAACATTTTTACAACAGAATATCAGATTTCAAAGAAGGATAAATGTGCAAGAGCCTCACCATATTCTACTCCATCTTCAGACATTCCAGGTAACAGGTTTAGATTATATCGATCTCGCATTTTATCACCTGGTCGGTTTCGGGTCCAGAATTTGCTGTCAAAGTAAAAGTAATTAGAGGCGGTGGGAGCATGGTTTCAGTGTTTATCTGGGCACTCAACCGTAGTAAGCAGTCCCCTGGTAAACATAACAAAGTTTTACAATGCCTTTCTTCTAAAAATTTTAAATGTTGAAAGATTTTTTTTAATCAGAAACAAAATAAAATTCAAATAATGAAGCCATATTCAGTACCCAACCTCCTTCTCGTAATACATGTATTTGCAAACCACTACAAAAATGTCCCCCCCCGAAAAAGCTCCTAAGCATAAGGTGGAATAAATTAATACATCAATCTATCAATAAAAATTATGCATATTTATTTCTGCTACTCCATGAATACAGTAATTCCTTGTTCCTTTTGATATAAATCTTACCTAGTGTGGTCATTTGAGCCTGAGCAGAGAATATGTCCAAGAGGATGCCAAGCCAGACTCCAGATCATTCCTTCATGGGCCATCTCCATTCCACCCACCTCCTTCTCTACCCTGTAATAGCACCGCAGACAGAAGTCATTTTTTCACAAAAGTTAACAAAACAAAAAAAGACATATTCTTTTAGTGTAACACAAAGCTACCAAAGCCTGTTACTTTGGATCTGGTCAATTACACATGTTTCGGGGGTACTGATTTGTCATCAGTAATATATTCTTTTACCCGAAGAGCACTTCAGAGGGGAAATGCTTCAAGAATGATTTCATCAACAAGAACCAAGGAAATCTGTTTTATTCTCCCTTAAGGATTCCACATCCAAAACTAGAGGCGCTACGTTCTCTGTTCTAAGCTGGGTTTATAAAATTGAAAACTGCAGGAAGTCTCTAATACAGGACATATGAACACTCAGAAAAAATACAAAACTTTATCATGTTTTACACTTTCAGGTGCTCTCTTCATAAAATACACAACTTCTTTACATAATACGTGTTACATACCCAACATGCCAGAATAACAAAGAGCCATCAGAACCCCCACTGGCAAAAAGTCCTTCATGAACAGGATGCCAGGCCACAGCTGAAAAACAAAAACATGGGGAAACGCAAAATTATTCTTATTATCTCAGAACACTACCCGTAAGAGAACAAGAAGCATATCAAGCCACTGACCTGTGGCCTCTTTCTTATGACCTCGGAAGACTTGAAGCTCTTCTTTCAGGTTTCGTATATCGAAAAGTTTACAAAGATGGTCACGTGATGCTGTGAGTAGCCAATTGCCATTGAGATTTAATTTCACTTCCATTACTGTGTTTTTATGGGCATGACTAGGAATAAAGTATCAAGAAAATAATCTGTCAGAATTCAAAACAAGTATAAATCAATATGGCCATTTTCGTTGGAAAGCACATAGGTCAAGATGGCAAGAGGTTTGGCCTAGAAGCAATAAAGCACGTAACATCACGGGACCACAGTTTAAAAGTACAGTTGAAAGAAATAGGTCACTGAAAGAAATAATGCCCGTTATCTAAGCGTAGCTTTCACTAACCAGTTAAAATAGCAGCAGAGCTTCAACTGGAGGAAAAGTTTATCTGTAAGGCAGAGGAAGCACTTGAACACATACAGTTATACTCAATAAAGCTCATTAAATGTAAAAAATTCAATGAAGCTCTTCTCATTAAGATGAAGCATAAAAATGATAAAAAAGGGCACAGGCTAGCTTGAGGGTTAATTTGAACTAAAGACATCATAATGAGCCAAGGCATGCTATTTGGTTTGGCCTTTGGAGCTGTGCAACAAGGCAGCCTTGCTCCAACCAGCTCACTCTGGATATGGCTCACTTGCCTATCAGAAGGACCATGATACAGCTGCTTGGTGAAAAAAAAATTAACATTCACATAACTATAAATGTTTACAGATAATTCAAAGAGAAAATTTTATTATGTGGCTGCATCATAAATAAGCACTTCAGACACAAAATAAGAACTGATTCAAAAATTGAGGAAAAACTTCTCTATAAAGAGATGTAGGGAGATGCAGAAAGTTAGGCTATATCTAATAACTGGTACATATATCAACTCCATACAGTGCCAAAATGTGTTATGATGAGGAGAGACAGTAAGCTAGAATAGTAATAACCACCTCTTCCTCATCATCCTTCCCACCCCGACCCCCAACCCCTGTGACACCCAAATTCAATTTAAGTATATGCGGGAGAACAAAAACCAAACCTTATTTCATTAGGAATTTAGAAAGAAATCATATTTAACTAAGAAGAAGTCTACAGACACATGTCCATGTGTTGTCTGCACTACTTTTTCAGGAATACAGAAGAGGAGAGAAAGCTAAAAGTTCAAGAATCCAGGCAACTTTATTCCCCTTTGTTTAGGACCAAGGTGGAGCTCCTATCACTTACAGTGTTGCAAGACTCTGCCCAGTCTTGGGATCCCAGAACTTGATCGGCTGTTGACTATCTTTACTTCCTGAAACAACTAACCCTTTTGTTGGATGCCAGTCTACACATTTCACATCAGCACCATGCCCTGTAGGAAACAAGTTAAGATAAAAACCTAATCAGTCATACACATTTAAAGCAGGACCTCATTCTAATTCAAACCAAAGCAGAGAAACTTACTCAACATTTTGATCCTAGTGTTTAGTCATCTTAAACTTTTTAAAAAGACTCTACTCTTTTTATCTGGAAGACTTTTGGATATAGCAACCTCTCCTTCTATGCCAGGATGCACAAGAGCCATTACTCTTCTCTTGGAACTAAGCCCATCTTTTCGCTTACTTGCTGGAAGGCCAATCAAGGCTTTTTGGAAGCTACACATCTTAAGCCCCCACATATAAAGCTTTACAAACTTTCCACGCTGTACCTGGATTATCCTCAGCACGAGGCACAATTCCTGCCACTCACTTTAGTTTTCCCACTATGCAGTAGTCCTTACAAGGCTACAGATCAAAAGTCCTAAATTCAGGTTCAGACATCACCACTTTCTACACGTGACTAGGAAAAATGTATTCCATCTTTCTGATAATAAAAGCTATGCTGCTGAGAGCTTATATATGTTAGGCAGTGTATTGAGCACTTATAAGCACCACCTCTTTAAATCCTCACAAAAGCCTGAGGAAAGTATTGTCATTATCTCCATTTTACAAGTAAAGAAATAGAAGGACTGGAGGGGTTAAATAACATGGCCTAGATTCCAAAGCTAGTCAACAAGAAGGAGCTGGAATCTGAACCTGGTCTACAGGATTCCACAGAGTTCTCTTAACCACTGTGCTAAAGCATGAGGTCACTTCACAAATGTAACAGATTAGCTGTTACTAAAAATCACAAAAGCAAAAATCAGAATGTATAAAACTGAAAGAAATTAGTATGATTTTTGAAAAACTGAGTGCTGTACAAAAAGACCCTCAAGAGTATTTTTTATAGCAAATGCACTAAGAAAGCAAGTGAGGAGTGAGGTAAAGAGCATTTGGAATAGCTCCTTCTCTAACCTGGATCAAATCCAACTTCTATGAATTTGGGAGTGGGAAAGAGGAAGGCTATAGAAGAATAAGAAAAAAGGGAAGTACAAAAAAAGAGATGGTTCTAGAGGCATTGAAAAGTGAATTTGCACCAACTCAGAAGGGGAGTAATGCCCACCTCAAATAGGCAAGAACTTATGGAAAGACAATATTCCATGCTGGCAAGGAAATACCAGCCATCTGGAGAAGAGTTTGGCACTGTGTATCAAAAGCATGAAAAAAAAGCGCATATCCTACAACCCAACAATCCCATGTCTCAGAATTTATCAGAAGGAAAAAAGGGATCTCCAAAAAAATTTGTTTACAAGAATGTTTACAGATTTAGTTACTTTTAAATGTCCTTGAATAGGAAATAAATATATTACAAAATAAATTACAGTATGGTATATGTGCTCAAGGGAATATGATGCACCTACTGTAAATGATCCTATAGATAATAACATAATTAGAATATTCATACTAAGTTTACTTAAAAAAAAAACACCAGTACAGCATTCCTAATGCCATCACTGTAAAAGGCAAACAAATTAACAGCATGAGTTACAGTGTGTGCACATCTGTATATGGAAGACAGGCAAAAAGTCTAGACACCAAACTGTTAACAGACATAACGTTAAGCTGAGTGGTGGTACAAAGGTGACTCATTTCTCTGTGAGTTTTCTGTTTTTATATTCTCTACAATGAACAGACAATATTTTGTAACTGGGATGTGAAGGTGGGAAAGAGGAAGGGAGGTTTTGTTGTTGCTTTGATTTTTTATTAAAAAAAAAAAGAACTGAGAATAGAAAAACTGAATAGAAATACAACTCAGTCCCCCAGTCCCTTGCTCGCCTTAAGAACTTTTAACGTTATTAATGATTTGATCCTAAAAAGACATGACCAGGGAATTTAAAACTTTATGGGCCACTATCACCTAAAATTAAATATTATGTATAGTTATGTATGTATTTTAACCAAATTTGAGTGGAAAATGCGTGAGAATGCACTTTTAAGACATGATGCACTAAGCAAAAAAGTGCACGTTCTCAGCAACCATCTCTACCTTCACCTTCTCTGGGACAGTTTTATTACATAAAGTAGATCTGTTTAGTTTAAAGAAGTATAAGCAAAACCAAAGGAACAACAAAATATATTTTAGCTGCTTTAATTTTGTTTTCTAAAGTTTTCTAAAATGTATTTAAGTAGAATTCAAGAAAGTGAGGAATCCCATCCACCCTTTTCTGTTAAATGAATTTACCCGTAGCCATATAAGTCACTAACATAAATCAAACTGATGGGTACTGATTCTTGGATATTATTTTATTGGTCACTGTCCTTAATGATAAAAATAATACCATGAGTAAACACACACACTTCTTATGTATGGTAATATTCGAAGCAAAGTATGTACACTGACTCTTCACTTTACATATGAAGATTACAAAGCACAGCCAGGTTAAATAGCTTGCCCACAATCACAGTTGAAATATGGCAGAGCAGACATCTGAATGCAAGGAGCTGGCCCCTGAGCCAGTGCTCTTAATGCCTATTTCTATACTGCTTTGATAGATGTGAAAAAGTCAGTCTAAGAGTCACAGGAGGAAAAGAAAACAAAAATATGTGCCATCCGGTCTGCTTCTATGTGCATAAAGACTCACTGAAGGATGGCACAGAGCACACAGCAAACTGTGAGAGGAGGGGACCATCCAAGCCTTTACAACATTTACTTGTATTATATACTTTTAAAAAATTAAATACAAATAAATAAAATAATCTAAGAAAATATGTGCAAAAAACTATGCCACATGAGAACATTTGTGGCTTAAAAAGAGACACATACACACACATATACAGAGCACATACATACATTTGCTGAAAAATGCATAAAATGAGGGGCTGGTCCCATGGCCTAGTGGTTAAGCTTGGCGCAGTCCACTTCGGCAGCCTGGGTTCAGTTCCCAGGCGCAGACCTACACCACTGGTCAGCAGCCATGCTGTGGTGGTGACCCACACACAAAATAGAGGAAGACTGGCACAGATGTTAGTTGAGGGTGAATCTTCCTCAACAACAACAAAATTTTAAAAATGCATAAAATGTGTCTGAAACAATACGCCAAAATATGATAACTGCCTCCAAGAAGGGGAACTGGGTAGCAGGGGAACAAGGGTAAGGAAACTTCACTGTATATGGTTTGGTTGTTTGTAAACACTGAAACGTGGGAATGATTTACTGAGAAAACATTCAATTAAAAAAATTTAATTTACTCAACAGTGAATTGATTACCTCTGGAAAGTGGGTATGAAATCATTACAAGTAGCATATATCATTTCTATAATTTTTTGCAAATGAAAAAGAGGAAAAATAAATAGATTAAGCTGACAGAAGTAAATTGATATGCAACTGCTTCCTTCTTCAGGGAAAAAAAGAGTTCCTAGATTCCCAATGAAGTAATAAGAACTATCTGTGGTTTTTTTTTTTTTAATTTACATGGTTTGGGTATATTTTGGTGTGTGTGAGGAAGACTGGCCCTGAGCTAACATTTGTTGCCAACCTTACTTTCTTTTTTTTTCCTCTCCCCAAAGCCTGATCACATAGTTGTGTATCCTAGTTGTAAGTCCTTCTAGTTCTTCTATGTGGGATGCTGCCACAGCATGGCCTGATGAGTAGTGTGTAGGTCTGCACCCAGGATCCAAACTGGCAAGCCTCTGGCCGCTGAAGCAGAGCATGACAACTTAACCACTACGCCACTAGGCTGGCCCCACAAAAACTATTTCAAATTATAAAATTCTACATTCTTATGTCAATGTAGATACATTTAGACCCAGGAGAACCAGATAATAAAAATTTATTCTAAGAAAGTGAAAGATTTTTTTTAACTTTTACATTTAAAAAATGGTGTTCATAATAGTGAAAAAGTGTAAATACATTCTAGAAGCTGAATGATTAAATGAACTTCGCCACAGCCAAAAAACAGAAGAAACACACAACTATCTAAAATGAAGATTCTGGAAACGAAGAAAAATGCTCATGAAACAAAGTGAACCTTTAAAATGAAAACAAAGGGGCCAGCCCCAATGGCCTAGTGTTTAAGTTTAGTGTGCTCTGCTTCAGCAGCCCAGGTTCAGTTCATGGGCACAGACCTACACCACTCTGTTAGCGGCCATGCTGTGCTGGCAGCCCACACACTAAAAAATAGAGGAAGATTGGCACAGATGTTAGCTGAGGGTAAATCTTCCTCAGCAAAATAAATAAATAAATGGCAAGCAAAATAATGCATACACAAACTGTATATATGCTATGAGAATGATTATAAAATGTGCATGTATAATTACAAAAATGTAGATATGGATAAAGAGGAAATGAAAATTATATTGGGAGAGTGGAACAAAGGTAAAGTTTTCCTATTCACATTTCCTCTAATGTTATATTGTGGTTTTAACCATAAATAACATGCATTAGATTTTTTATGTGTGTGAACTTGTTGATATGTTTTTTAAACGAGAAGTAAAAAAGACACTGACTGCAAGTTACTTTGCTAGGTTAATATTTTCTATCAAATTAGCAAAAGTTAAATCTAGTGACACACAGTGTTAGTAAGAGAATAACAGGCACTCTCATCTATAAAGGTAAATTAGTACAACTTTTGGGGGGTGCCATTTGGCCACGTCTAACAAAATGTTAAACACTCACAGCCTTTAATTCTGTAATTCCTCTGCTGGGAATTTACCCTATGTCTGTGACTGTAAAAGCACACCAAGACTTATGGAAAAAGGTATTTCTTGCACCTTGTATGAATTGCAAGACCAGAAACAACCTAAATATGAATCAATGAGGGGTTATTTATGAAATCAAGGTATATCCATATAATGGAATACAATACAGCTGTGAAAACTGAGGCAGAAAGAGGGAACTTTTGGGGATGACAGAAACGTTACGTATCTTGATTATGGTGTATCTATTTGTCAAAACTCATAGAAGTGGACACCTAAAAATGGTGAATGTTACCATATGTAACTTATACCTCAATAAGGCTGACTTTTAAAATATATTAGAAGAAAAATAAAGTATAATTTAGTCCTATTCGTACAAAAGAAAACTTGCGGCCAGCCTAGTAGCATACTGGTTAAGTTCGCAGGATCCAATTCAGCAGCCCAGGTTTGGATCCCGGACATGGACCTACACACTGCTCATCAAGCCATGCTGTGGCAGTGTCCCACATACAAAACAGATGAAGACTGGCACAGACGTTAGCTCAGCAACAATCTTCCTCAAGGAAAAAGAGTGAGACTGGCAATAGATGTTAGTTCAGGGACAATCTTCCTCACCAAAAAAAAGAAAGGAAGAAAGGAAATTTAAGCTGGTACTAAGTTTTTTAAGGAGAAAACATGCTATGAGAATAAAAAGGCATTTACTCTTCTGTACTACTTGAAGTTTCTAACATGTGCTTTTATAACTTTATTTAATGGCAACTGTCTTTGGTTTCCCTCTATTCAAAACTGAATGGAACAACTGATATCTATTAGTGCCTTCATTTGCCAATACAGCACTAACCAGTGCCTGTGGTCCCAGGAAAATATGCTTCAGAGCCTCAGTGGGGATGCGTGTTTTCACTGACAGGTCTTGGACTCGGTATGGCTGTCTTAAGTTTCAAGGATATTATGGGTCTTGTGAGCCGGCATGTCATACATAAACACTTAATCTTATATAAATTATTATCTCACAGAAAAATGATTGAGTCCCAAAGACACGCATTTATCGATTTCAACCATTAACCCTAAAGAATGCCTCTACAGTAATTTTCATCATTTCAAAGATCCAGATTATCAGGATGGAATCCTTCAAAGTTCTTTGTGATCCCCAAACATGGAGATTCCAAGAATGTAGTATTTGCAACGCTTAAGCAAGTACAGACTTAATGGAAACTTTATTCAAGTCACAACTGTTTTTATGGCCTAGCAACCTAGATATTTTAGTACTAAAAACATCTTGCTAATGGCTCAAGATTTCAGGACTAAAAACTTCCGGCCAATGAAAGATCAAGTATTTTTAAAACTGGTATTTAATGAAACTTTTCAGAATCAAGCTTGTAAAAAGTATGAAGATAAAACTCTCACCACCACCAAAGCTACTCCAGATACTACAAAGCGTAACACAGGAACAAGGTGTAGCCCCACAGGGGACGGACCAGAGTCTATAGGTGGACAGTAGTAAACACACACAGTCCTTGGCAGGGGAGGGACCAGAGTCTATAGGTGGATTGCAGTAAACACACACAGTCCTCGGCAGGGGAGGGACCTGAGTCCATATGTGGACTGCAGTAAACACACACAGTCCTCGGCAGGGGAGGGACCTGAGTCCATACGTGGACTGCAGTAAACACACACAGTCCTCGGCAGGGGAGGGACCAGAGTCTGTAGGTGGATTGCAGTAAACACACACAGTCCTCAGCAGGGGACGGACCAGAGTCTACAGGTGGATTGCAGTAAACACACACAGTCCTCAGCAGGATGGCAGAGCTTCAAAGGAAGCCAGCAACACAGGCACATGGGTACCAAGTAAAGGCTCCAAGATCCCTGGGAAAGGTCACAGTATTTTATCTGTACTTGACTTCAATTAGAAATGGAGGATATGCTCCAAGATTTCAATATCAGGACTTGGAGTTGCAATTAACAAGTCCTAAAATTAAGAGATTCCAGTTGCAAATCATTATATAAAGAACAAGATAGTCATAATAAATCTGTGTGGAATCCCTGATAGAAGAGATAAAAAATATTTTCATCATCACAAAAAGTCCTAATGGACAACACTGATTTAGACTATAATTAGCCATTTTAAAGAAAGTCATATTTTTTTTCACTATCTCAGTTATACAATGAACACCACCACAAAAATTATCAACTGAGACTAGAGCTCAGAAGACCTGCAACTTATCCAGTCCTATAATTTTTATGTAAGAGAACAGTGAGGCCTACAAGGGTTAAGCCAGTGGCTAGAGACGGCCCAGATTTTCTTCTTCCCGTTCCAATCTTCCCTTCACCTCACTAAATATAACACCCAGATGAAGTGACAGAACAGCTCCTTTTGTTTTGTTTCATTTAACAGTCAACTGTCACTGTCTCAAACATAACTGAGGTTGTAGAAGACAAACTTGTGTACGCCTTTCCATCTCTCAGAACCACACAAGAAAAGAATTTAGAGATAAAATCTAAAAATAAATAAGTAAGAATCACATCTTTCAATTATCTGAGAAGTAATCAGATTGATTCTGAGGACCAGGGTCTTGCTAAGAATGAAGGAATGTGGCAACCATGACCTAACTCCATCCAAAGAAATTCCAAATTAATCTAACCATACCAGCTTACTTTTAGAGGTTGAGCCTTGAGGGCAACGAATTTTGCATCATTTCTTAGCTAGCTAAACATTCTCTCAGGGTCCTAGCTAAAGGAATAGTGACAGAATTAGCATCTCTTCGAGACATGGGGCATTGCTTTGTGGATTAACCTGTGTGTGACACACTAGAATTGTTTAATATTATTTCATAATAATGATTTGCAAAGAGCAACCATTAATTTTATGTTAGAATTTATACTGAAAGGAGGCAAACAATTTTACTTATTGCACTTGATCATTCTTCCACACATTCATTTATGTGCTCTTTCACTCATTCATTAATTCAAAATAAGTGTGTACAATAGCCACATTTATTGGGCTCCTATTATGGGTGCTCAATCTATAAAATATGTGATTACCAAATAAAATGAGGATTGAACACTAAGGAAGTATTTGCAGAATCACACAATCCAGTTACAATACCTTTCAAGAAAGCTAATACTTAGAATAAAAGTCTTCTGAATAAAGATTGAAGTGAAGCCAACAAAACAACAAATGCAGGTGTTTTAGAGACCTTTCTCCATAAAATAAAAACAGAAAAGTCTCTTTTTAAAAAAATGTTACATAACTATACCTGAAATAGCAAGGTAAAAAATGCAAAAAGATTTTTCCTAAATAATAATCAAATGTTTAATGTTTTTTTTTTTTTAAAGAGATCCTAGAAATACAACGCAGGGACTCCTTAATAAACCCTTAAATTCTAAGAATAACAGGATAGATGGTTGAGTCTTTAGATACTTGGTGAATACTTCTAAACTTACTTTTGTAGAAAGTGGACCCTTCCTGTTTATTACTTCCTATTTCAGAACCATAAGGTGTACTGCAGTGAAGGCTAGAAGCCATAAAGGAATGAGGTCTGTTTTCAGACTCTTCCCTCATAGGAGGCGGTTCCCTGGCCTCTGTGAAGTGGATGTCAACTTTGTGCCCCTGCGCATCTTCTGAGAACCTCATCTCTTCTCCACAGCCTCACCAGATCCTAAAGGACCTGTTGCCCCACACAGGTCAACAGCCCTGCCTTAAGACAATGCATATGACCCCAAGGCTCGGTGAACAGTGTGAAAACCAATATATAGTTTTATTTGAAGATCAGAAATAGTGTTCATTTTCCCATTTTATTTTTCCTGGATCAGACCATTATATGAACAAATCTTAAGAAAAAGTTCTTTTATACATAACTTATAAAAAGTGCCAAGATTTTCTAATACAGGAAGAAAAAAAGCAAACATAATTCAAGTACCACCTTGTACAACATGAACAGTTGAAGAACCGTTATTCAAGAAAATGTGTCAAACATTAACAACAAACTCAGGCTACTTCCAGCTGTAAGAACATAAAATATAACAGATCAGTGTAAGGCAAACGTAATGTGTAGCCACAGTCCATAGCCAGAGACTTCAACAGATCAGTGGACTCAAGAATTTAAAAAATTAAGGAGCATAAGTAACTTGTACGCTGGTCAATGAATATGCAATTAACATTTTACTTTCCGTTTTGCAAAACGATTTTAAACTTGATCCAACAGGCAACATCAACTGGAAGTGATTACTATTAGTATCTTTGTGATCTAAATCTAGAAAGTGACATTAGTAAAAACCTGTAAGATTTAATGGAAAGTCAGTTCTGGAAAGAGTATACCTCTAAGGCAGTGCTTCCACGAAGCGTGTTCCAAGCAACAGTGCACAGAATCAGGGGTGAAGGGGTTCTGTGGTCAAAACAGTTGGACAATGCTGAATTTTAAAAACTGGCAAGTTTCCTTCCAGGTCTGACCACCCTCAGTGCATTCAATATATGTTACAAATCTATAGTTAAGAATTTGACCAAGAGTCTTTCATCTCAGAGCACTTCCAACTGCCTCTGAAGACCAATGTGGGAAATTCTGAAATGCTAGCTTATTACATTATCTGGCAATGATGAACCTAAATTCAGGTAAGCAGACGCCTCTTGGGAAGTAGTGGAAGGGCACTGGGGAAGTGCATGTAAAGGGAACTTTAACCATATATGTAACATGTACTTCTTTTTAAAAATTCAGAAATAAGTATGGCAAAAGGTAAGGATTTGACAGAACTCAGTGATAGCACAAAAGTGTTTATCAGGTTATAAAAAATTGTGAAATGTATGGTGTCAGAATAGCACCCAATATACAAACATAAAAACTCAAATGGAATAAAGAGGTAGATATGTCACAAATTTGCCAACTTGCTACTTAACTCACATTTAATTTGCATAGGCAAGTAAAACGGTTTCTATTTATTTGTACCATGTATTTTACACAGAAGATCAACAAAGGCTGACCTAAAAAAACCGTCAAGTAGGTTAAAAATTGAAATTAAGCATACATTTCATAAGATTAATGCCATGTAACTACCTCTGACATCCAAGTGAAAAAATTTTTATGAATATATGACTAAAATATAATTTCAGAGTCCAAAAAACATACAAGTATATTTGCTAAAACTTACGTGTCAGACTGCTGGTAAATGTATACAATAATGTGGGAGAAAAGCATAATTCTCATTTGATTCAAGTTTAAAAAAACGTATTCAGAAAAATCTTGAGGATTATGAGAGGGAGAAAAACAATGAAATGATTGATATAAGAGGAAAAATCTACCTCCACCCCCCCCACAAAATGTTGCCTAAAAGTATATAGAATGTGTGTCAATCCCCTATATTCTTCAGTTACAATAATCACACAGAAGC
The DNA here is from genome assembly GCF_041296265.1 of Equus caballus. Taxonomy (NCBI): domain Eukaryota; kingdom Metazoa; phylum Chordata; class Mammalia; order Perissodactyla; family Equidae; genus Equus; species Equus caballus. The sequence continues at coordinate 3,494,954 of NC_091701.1, read as the reverse complement.
AACTTTGCAGCATGTTTTGTGCCAAACAGCAATTTCCCCTTTGTTGGCTTTTTTAAAACTTTAAAGTATTCAAAAAATACAAGGCTATTTTGGAGAATATTCACCAAAGAAGCTTAAAGAGAAGAAATGCAATAACCAAATATTCTTTCAACCTCATTGCTATTGTACTGTCCCAACTGCCGGATGTTAACGACCAGTATTATAAAGCACGTCAGCCTTTTGCCTGAGATGGTAGACACGTGGTGTCCCACATACAATGCAGAGACCAGCAGCAAAGTCCTTTACAAAAAAGGGTGCACTGGTGTGTGTGTGTGTAATTAGATAGTCAAAGGTTCTCTAGTAATCATTTCTGCACACATTCATAATCTGATAGTAATATACAGATGGTATAATATTCTTTTAAAGGGTCAAGAAAAGAAGCACATAGTCATTACTTGAAAAATTAGAAAGAAAATGTAAAAAGCAAAAAAACCTTTAAAAGAATGATGGGAGTCTGGCAATAGCAAGACTACCAGAAAGAGCAGTGCCTATGCGATACTAATAAGAGTTATTATTGGTCAACAGTGAAGAGAAGCCATGACCGAAACCCCTAATAAAGAAGAAAAAGCAGAACCAAAACGGAAAACAAGACACATTTTAAATATTTTAGGGCACTTCTAGGGTAACCCTTCCTTCTAAAAACAAGGTAAAAAAGTAAACTGCTTCACCCTCAGTTGGCCAGACTAAGGACACTGTTTTTTAAAGTTGAAAGTTTAGATACACAAAGGCAACAAATAATTCTGGCCAGGGTAGAAGTATAAGTAATTAACCCCATGGGAATCATGGCCATTGCACACCAGAAACTGTACTTGGAATCTCTGAGCTTTGTCATCATCTTCTTGGGTATATCTGCACACTTTTGGTCAATGTGGCTCCCTATATAATCCTGTCCCACTACTACTACTCACCTCTTCGAAGGAAGGCAGGCAAACAATGGCAGACTTACATAAATTTACCTGTCTTGGGACAAGGAGGTTATGTGAACCCCCAAATACCGCTGGGGGCGGATGGCTACCACACAATCCCCAACAGACAGTGTAATTTCTAGCTATTATAAGAACTTTTTCTATAAATGAATAATCTGAGATGGCATTACACTCAAAATGGATCTTGATAATTATCTCCATTTCTGTTTCAAAGCAGAAATAAGATAACTGAGAAAACCTCAACCTGAAGCTGGCTATATTATAGTATCTAGTTTCCATCATACTAAAAACACAATCCAATAAAATAAATATCCATTAGTCCATAGTGACATAAATACATAATTGAATAAATAAATAAGAGGAGAAGAGTTGAATCTCTCATGCATGGAAATTCCAAACAACTTCTGTACTTATTCCACCCTCAAGGATGTGGACCTTTAACTCCCCACCCTTTAAGTGTGGGCTGTGCTTCATGACTTCCTTCCAAAGAGTACAGTATGAAAAGCAGGAAGGAGTAGCCTCACACTGGAGGGCTCTGACAAACATCTGCCTCAACCTGGCGTTCAAGGTCAACACCAAGTCGTGTTGATACTATGTACCCCTGCTCTCATGTGATGAAAATGGCACTTTACCTCTGTGATATTCCTCCCCAAATCCCATATAACCAAAACCAATCAGGAGAAAAATCCCAATTGAGGAACATTCCACAAACTACCATAAAACTTCTCATCAAAACACTGGCTGCAAGAAGGCAGTGGAACAAAATCTTGACAGTGCTAAAGTGGGGGGAAACTCTGAATCTAGAATCCTCTATCCAGCCAAAGCCTCATTATAAACCTAAGCATGAAATGAAGATACACAATAAATTTTTTAAATTTTGTCCACAGATCTCAGAAAGTAAAAAATATTTACCATTCTAGAAATGTGGAGATCAAGTAATGCTTATTAGGAAATGTTAAAATCCAAACAAGTTCAAATTAAACCTAACTTACTATAAAGAATACCAGTATTTCCTTATGGAGGTGTTTAAAATCTGCCATCTTCTTGTACTTTATTGACTAATGAATGAATGAATGAATGAATAATGAAAAGCCCAGAGAGCAAAACTACATCTATACATACTGCACTAAAAACCAAAACTGTGTTCTTAGAGAAAACAAAGTTTTACTCTGCCCTCCTCTCTGAGCATCATTGAGTGAATCATAAAAATTCTCATTTCCATCTACAATCTACTATACTTTCCTCCCAGAGGAAGAAATAACCAAGATGAAATTAGCTTTGTCCAATAGGAGCACAGGTACAATGTCAAAACAGTTTTATTTGAAATCAAGGAAAGGATATGTTTAATATAATTTAACTCATGTAAGTACTATGTTTAGTGCTCATATGCTATACAATGGTTAATGGTAAAAATTTTGGAGTATAGCTGATGTTTAAATCTCAGATGTGACTTACTAGTTATGGCCGTATGTAATTTATTTAACTCTTGCTAAGCCTTAATATTTTCATGTGTAAAATGGAGATTACTCAATTATTGGGTTGTTTCAGGAATTAAAGGAAACATATGAAGCACTTAGCATCATGCCTAGCACACATTTTGAACAGTCAATAAATAAAAGCTCTCCTTTTAATCCAATCTCTGCCCTGAAAAAGCTTACCATGGGGATAGATAGTTCCACACAGTTAGTTATCCAGCAAGAGCCATTACTACTATGAACAGAGTATGGGAAAGCAGAAAATGGCTCAGTTTCATAGTACTTCCCCAAAGTGAGACTTCTTAAGACTTTGCTAACTTCAGTTTTCAAATGACCCCTGAGAAAAGAACATTAAGTTCACTAAGTACCAACATCCAACCCAAGTATTAGACTTGATCTAATGCCATTTCTCCCTCAGAAGTGGAAAACCTAAACTGGGAGCCATCATTGACTTTAGTACTTAGACTACGTTTTAGGTAACCAATAAAGACAGATAATACTTTGGATGTAACTACTGATTCCACTAGACTAAAATGTGGTCCTCAATAGTGAGATAATACCAATCACTTCCTTTCGTATTTATGGAGTAAATGTTTGATGATTTCTCTATACATTTTCTCCATTTTTAAAAAATATTAAATCATTTCTAGGGGGGAAAAACCTACAGGAAAAATATTAGGTTTACCTCGAGTGTCTTTCAGTTATTTTAATTGATCACTTACCTCTAAATCTCCCAACACCATGGATTACCTTAAGCTTCAAATACATGATTAAAAACTTAAATATATAGTATTTCTTAAGAAATGGAGAAATAATAGAAGTAGGAAGAATACGAGAAGGGAAGTAAAGGGAAATTGTTTCAACGTCACTAATGTGAAAAGGGAATTATGTCTCGGAGTAAATCATGATTTTAGGACTAAGTAAAATGATGTATGCAAGCCCCTTCCTAAATTACTTTCAAAGGTTTACAGTAGATGCACTTATTTCCCAAGACGGATACCGACCCCACATTTTATGAAAATTTTACAACACTTCAACCCGAATGTGGGCATTCTCCAAAAACAGAGGGACTCACACTGAAGAATAAACCAGAGCAGAGAATAATAAGCCCCCCCATATACAAAAGGCTGTTAGGGCTCCATGACAGCTCATGCCCACGGCTGTGATGCTGTAAAGAGAGTAACTGCAGAACTCTCCACAGAGCAACTTGTCGCAGCCCTTCCTGACTTCCCATTTACATGGAACAGCTGCCATCAGCTAAGGCAGGACAACTGCTTTCTAAATGACAAAAAAAAGCTACGTCTGGGAAGAAACCCCAGAACAAGATTTAAGGCTGGAGAGGAAAGCAGCACAAAGCTTCTGGCAATGCCATACTACAACCCTGAAGGAAGGAAAGGAGAAGGGAGGAGAGAGAGAAAAAAGGGAGAAGGGAGACAAGATGGGAGCGGGAAGGAGGGGAGGGGAAGGAGAGAGAAGGGAAGACAGTTCCACCCAAGAGTGAAAAGAACCTATGCATTCCACCTCAGAATACAATCCACTTATTTCGGCAATTGTGGCAGTTGCCCATTTACTCTAAGACTGTCCTTCCCTACACAGCTCGCTAAACACACACACACGCACGCACGCGCGTGCGAAATGAGGTCTACTATGCAGGGAGAAGCTTTTTGGGTAAGGAGACATACTCAACAGCAAAAGAACTGCAAGACAGCTACTTATACTGACCCATACTAATCTCCATTCAAACATTCGGCCAACCAAGGATCACTGGACATTTCAGAAAAATCAAACAGGAGGAAGAGAGAGACCAGGAAAAAGAAACAGATTAAGTGAGCCTAGGGAAGACAAGTAGGAACAAAAGACCAAACCAAACACACACAATCACCTTAATTACTATAAGTTTTAAGGGGGATATTCATTTAAAACAAACAAATAACAGTCCACTATGAAAAATGAAAAGACTAGAGAACCACTAGGAGATATCGGAAATTAACAATGCAATGGATTAAATAAAAAATTCATCAGAAGGGCTAAATAACAAATTGGGTATGACTGAAGATAGTACTCTAGAAGACAAAATAGAAGAAATTACCCAATACTTAGAGAAAAGGACAGACACAGAAAATATGAAAGAAGCCCAACATTCATATATTAAGAGTTCCAGGGGCCGGCCCCATGGCCGCGTGGTTAAGTTCGTGCGCTCAGCGTCGGCAGCCCAGGGTTTCACCGGTTCAAATCCTGGGCACGGACATGGCACTGCTCATCAGCATCCCACGTATCACAACTAGAAGGACTCACAACTAAAATAGATACAACTATGCTTTGGGGAGAAAAAAGGAAAAATAAAATCCTTAAAAAAAAAAGAGTTCCATAAGACAAAGAGAGACAATGGGAAATGATAATCAAAGGAAAAAAACCCTTTGAGATGTGAGATCACAGATTAAAGCAAGCCAAGAAAGATAAAGTTTAAAATACTTACACCTACAGTAAAAAAAAAAAAGTTCAGAGAGAAAAAGAGATCATTTAAAAAAATGTCAGAGGAAAATTAGGTTACATACAAAATAATGAGAATCACATTAGCATCTGACTTCTCATCAGCAGAACTGAGAGAAGATAGGGAAGGACTTCAAAATTCTGAGGGAAAAGAATTTCCAAACAAAAATGTGCAACCCAGATAAACAATGAGTCAAGTATGACAGCAAATTAAAGACCTCTCCAGACACAGGAATTTTGGAATTTACCTCCCAAGCACTCTTTCTGAAAAAATTCTTTGAAAAGGCAAAGAGGGGCCAGCCCTGTGGCTGAGTGGTTGGGTTCGAACGCTTCGCTGCAGTGGCCCAGGGTTTCACAGGTTGGAATCCTGGGCACGGACATGGCGCCGCTCATCAGGCCATGCTGAGGTGACGTCCCACATGCCACAGCTAGAAGGACCCACAACTAAAAATGCACAACGATGTACTGGGGGGCTCTGGGGAGAAAAAGGAAAAGTAAAATCTTAGGAAAAAAAAGGGCAAAGAAATGCCAGTATGACTGCAATCACAGGCACAGAAGACAACTAGTGCAAATGAGAGCAGCAAGTCAGAGAACCTGGTGAAGAATGTCTTCAAAAATAAAAAAAAATAATCAGGGTTGGCCTCGTGCTGTAGTGGTTAAGTTCGTCACACTCTATCTACTTCAGTGGCGTGGGTTCATGGCTTCGTATCCCAGGTGTGGACCTACACCACTCATCAGCCATGATGTGGCGGTGACCCACATATAGAGTGGAGGAAGACTGGCACAGATGTTAACTCAGGGACAATCTTCCTCAAGCAAAAAAAAGAGAAAAACTGGCAACAGATGGTAGCTCAGGGCTAATCTTCCTCAGCAAAAAACAAAATAAAAGTAAAAACAAAATCCATTTACTACGATTACAAAATTAAAAATCAAAAAATTTGCTATGATAAAGGCTTTTAGGGACATTAAGAAAAAAAGTAATTACAAAATTCCAAGAAGAACTACAGAAAACTAAATTGTGGCATTATTTTCAAGTTTACAGGATGACAGATTTAAGAAAACAGTATCTATTGGGGCCGGCCCAGGGTTCGCCTGGGTGCAGACATGGCACCGCTTGGCATGCCATGCTGTGGCAGGCGTCCCACATATGAAGTAGAGGAAGATGGGCACGATGTCAGCTCAGGGCCAGGCTTCCTCAGCAAAAAGAGGAGGACTGGCAGTAGTTAGCTCAGGGCTAATCTTCCTCAAAAAAAAAAAAAAGAAAAAGAAAACAATCTCACGTGATCTTGACATTCTTCAAGAAGAGCAACTCTTGACTGCCCCCAAGGTTTATTATTATAAACTTGATTATACTACTTGGTTCTGCACTCAAGAGTATTATTCATAGAAGCAATACTATTTATTGGTTTTCATTTTTTAGAATTTTTAAGTGGTTAAAAATCCTTGACAGGTTTAAGTAAAGGGAGATAAAAGGGAGAGAAACAGAAAGACATTGAAAGACATAGACTTCCTTATGTAACATCACAGTGAGTCAGGGAACGTTGCCTAAAGTTGGTGGCCCAAAAAAATAAAGAATTAAGAACATTTAAAGCTATAAAGGAAATCATCAAAACAGCTACAATTCATAATAATAAAACCCAGGAGTTGGAAGGCACCATTGGTGGTATATGAAATTTCTCATCTTTCATGACAGAAAGTAAAGAGACACTATCATAGACAGATATGCCAAGAAATATAAATATTATTTTAAATTCTGATGGTAACCACAGGAATAAATAAAAACAAATTAGTTTAAAAATAGATATCTCTGGAGAGTGGTGTAATGGACTGGCAGATTTTTACATTTCAAATTCCATCCCTCTATGGTGTTGGAGAAACGAGGTGTGCATATTATTTATAATTTTTAAAAATAAGGTTACACTGTCCAATGGTGGAAATTTTCTAAAATGTTAATGCTATGAGTTTTTGGCTAGACCACAACAACATTCTTATACTTTATCATTAATGACTCCAGGATGGTGAGGACAACTCAGAAGTATCTTCCAAAAGTTTAAGCATTCATATACTTTGATCCATCAAGTTTATTGTTAAGAGTCTATCCTAAAGGAAAATTTACATGAGTGGGAACAAATATAAAGGTACAAAGAAGTTTAGTACACAACTTTGTCTTAGCAAAAACCTCTTGCAAATCCTAAATGTCTATCAATGAGCATGGTTAAATAAGTTACGGTAGATAGATGCTATGGAACGTTATAGAGCAGTTACCTAAAAAAGACAGCAGTAATGATACAGAAAGATGACCATGATATATCGCGTCGTGAGAAAAGCAAATAGCAAAAGAATATATGTAGTATAATCCCATTTTGCATAGTGTTTTTTTAAAGTACCTTTTTATATATCCATAAGAATTGTGGAAATATACACAGACAATTATTAGCAGAATAGTGGTGAACTCTGGATGTGAGAGTGGCAAAAGGGAGGGGAAGACATTAACTTTTTGCTTCTAATCATTTGAACTTCTTCTGAATGTTTATTACCTTTGTAACAGGCAGAAAATTCTTAAGAAAACAACTTCAACATTAATCCCACCCTCATCTTTCCACCCCTCCAACCCCCATACTGCTGCATCATAGATAGCCTTCCATACGGCACATAGCAGGAATGTGTGAATCCAGACCTTACAATTGTCTCCAAATCTTACTTCCACGTGATACGTAGAATACAACTGTCGCCATGCATGACTAATGAAAAACATGCATCTTAATGTTGCATTTGGTCTTCAGCTTGGTTGGTCAGGGAATGGTGCTGCTAGTAAAGACAAGGTTGCGAGTGATATCCCCATACAGGTCAGTCATTGTTATGCAGTCGGCCTGTTTCTATATTCACCAGATGTCATCTTCCTAGTGACAGGACAACAAGGTGTGGCAAGATGGAAGTAAATCCATTTTAACTAACAGGAACACTTCTTAAAAGATACATACTGACAGTGGGTTTCGGTCTCATGGCTGCATTCTGAAGAACGTGTTTGTGTATTACGTGCGACCACAGTTTACACTGTTCTTTGCCAGTCAACCACACATAAATGACTGGACCGTGTCATCAATGCTTCCTAGAGAAGGAATGCTGGTTAGCCAGGTACCTGCAGCAACACTGCCTGTCTGTGCTCTGTGGGAGCAGAGTGATGTTGAGGGGGCGGACATGACACACACCACGAGGTTCTCAGTTTCCGGTCTTTAATTCTCTTTAGCCAACACATTGAACACAAAATCAAAGTAATGTGGCAGAGTGAAGGCTCCCCAACCTTAACTGTGCTTGACGAATGATTTTTCTCTCGCTACTCATTTTTATAAGAGGCAACAACAAAAAGAGAAAAATCAAAGACTGAAGAAAAACAGAAATAAGGACTTAAGGTGTGACCACAGTGCTAGTTCTATAAATCTAACAGTGGAGTATTTGATTTTTATCTAACTTAAAATATCTATTAAAAATGCCCAAATAAACAACTCACATCATAAAGATGAATCCTTTTTTTGGACTTTACATTTTTTCAAGATATTATAAACCTATTAAAAACTAGCAATGAAAAGAATATTCTGCTATAAATCTACAGAGTAACTTACCATATCTTATACTCATCAAATATGAATTTACCTAACCAGATCTCAGAAAAACAGCTAGTGGTTCTCAGGAAATAGACTAGCTATTATCATCTATTCAAAAAACAAAACAACCAACCAACCAACCAAAGGAAAAGAACAGAACTTTGGGACGGAGTATGCAGAACAGTGGGAGTTAATACTGGGGTTCTGAGATGAGAGTAAAAGTGTGAGGATTTATATAAATAAAGCTGTAAAAAATAAGTCATAGTTGCATTTCAATGTTATTTATTTAAATGTGGCTTACAACACAATTAATTGTATCACTAACACTTCTAAACCTAAGAATTACTACTGAGAATAGGGTAATCATATATGATATCCCTCCCAACTCTTGATCTATAATCTCCTCTTCAATAAATACCTTTCCCAATCAATTCCAACCTCCTAAGTTGAATTAACTTAAATGTATGTTGCTTTCTTTATACCCTCCACGTTTTTTAGCATCTTTCCTTGCACGTATATGACTTAAGCAACATTTACTTCAGGCCTGCAACGTGAGAAGTGCCTTCTTCTGTGTGCTTTTCGGACCCTCACAACAACCCTGTGAGGTAGGTATCATTAGCCCCACTTTACAGAAGAGGAAACGCAAACTGAGAAAGACTGATTTGGCCCAGTGGCAGAGTTGGGATTCAGAGCCAGACCTGCTGACTCTCAGATGAGCAATGTTTGAAGTACCCAAAGGAAAAACAAAGATTGCTGCAAGTAGAACCTATGACTGAACCTAGAATTTTGAAGTAGCTGAAGAAGAGGTTCGATAATATTAGTAATTTCTTCTTCCTTGTCACTTAACCATTGTAAACAGCAATTACACTATATTCTCCTATCATAAAATTTTAAAGGTAACAATATACAGAGCAGGGAATTTAACCCTCCCTTTTTGTAGAAGAGACATATTACAAATAGACTTGCACTCATCATTGACTATGAAAAGACACAGTAAACTGGTACTATTCCACCTCAATCCTTCTGCTAAATGGATAGTGGTAAAGAAGACATAAACACAAATCTATTTGCTATAGTAAATTATAGGAAGAGTGTATTCTGCGGGGATCATGAAAGTGGGTTGCTGTCCAGATAGATTTAGTTTCAAAATACAAAACCTTATCCAAGCAATTTAACCAAGAAAATGTACCACAAACCTATGTGACTAAATTATACGAGGATGCATTCTGGCATCTACACATAATTTAGACACAGATAAAAATGATTATGTAGTAAAATCTGTGGTAACTCTGGAATGTCCTTTCCCATGCAAAAATATGTAAATCAAATCTAAATGACAGTTCATTACAGTGTTTAAAACCCAAAGTTAACACATTTTTCTGTGGAGGATGGTCTTCAAGAGAAAACTTTAAAAAGTTATCATCCTTAATTTGGTCCAAATCAACTATATTCTAACACTACTACTGTTCTACCAAAAGCACCAAGATGTAAAAGATTTTGCAATCCAAATCCTTTCTCAAAGGTTTTTCAAGTTCTCATAACCATTCAAGGCTATCATGAACCTACGAAGATTTCAATAACAAAAGAACATAAAGATTACATTCTTTATTTCTATAGGAAAATTCTAGAGACCAATGGCAGAACTAATAGTAGCACATGAAGACACTGGTTTGCCTATGTGTCTTGCTTGTCTAATGGAGCTACACAGTTTGAATTCTCTAATCATGTGACACTATCCAAGTGTACTCTAGACTTTTAATAAATACTCATGGTTATTAAGTCCTAACTACAAACCTAACTTTTCCAGTTTTAAAACTTACTAGGGAGGCCGGCCCCGTGGCCGAGCGGTTAGGCTTGCGCGCTCTGCCATGGTGGCCCAGGGTTTCACCAGTTCAGATCCTGGATTCAAACCTAGCACCACTCATCTAGGCCATGATGCGGCAGCATCCCACATGCCACAAATAGAAGGATCGACAACTAAAAATATACAACTATAGACTGGGCGGCTTTGGGGAGAAGAAGGAAAAATAAAAATAAAAATAAAGCTTAAAAAAAAAAGATAAAAAACAAAACTTACTCAGTTTTTAACCAAATGATAAAGAATCAGTATTAAGGAGAATAATAAACTTATTATTCAAGGTGAAGATAAAATGGCAGAAGCCTATCTTGCAGTTCTCTAGGAAATAAATTTTGCTCTGAAGACCCCCACGATTTAAAGGTATCTCCAGACTTGCATGAGCAGATGCTCCATAAATATCTGATTTTAAAAAGTTACTACATTTAAAGTCACAGAAACTACCTCATAATCTTAGACACATTCTTCTGTTATAATACAATAAAGCAGTACTTATTTTAGAATATATATGAAATTAAGATACCATTACAAGAGAGGCTTTAAACCATGTCCAGACATCACTTGTACTGCTTATGAAGATAGGAATGATTGTTTGACCCCTTCTCCATACCCAGGGCCTGGCACCTAGCCTGGCATCTAGTACACAGCAATTACTTGAATAAATGAATGAATACAAATATCCTTTCAGTGATCTTTGATGCACATGACTAAGCTGGAGAAAGGAACTGTGAAAACATGGTCTTCTTTCACCTTACGTCAACCTGATGGTTCATAAGGAATTTTACAATTATTATTATTTTTTTTTTTTTTGGTGAGGAAGATTGGCCCCAAGTTTACATCTGTTGCCAATCTTCCTCTTTTTGCTTGAGGGAGATTGGCGCTGAGCTCACATCTGTGCCAATCTTGCTCTATTTTGTATGTGGGATGTCGCCACACCATGACTTGATGAGCAGTGGGTTGGTCTGGACCTGGGATCTGAACTCACGAACCCTGGGCCACCGAAGTGGAGCATCTGAACTTAACCACACCACTGGGCCAGACCCCAATTCTTAGAATTTTGAATTGTAAGGTATGTAACAGTTCTTAAATTTTAAAAACCTTTAAAATCTCTTTCATCTTTACTGCTTTATACTAACATAGACAATACAGAAAATGAACAGTTGATTCTTCCCCATTCTAAAGAATCTCCTGCAGCACTAAAAACTAATTCCTAGACACTAAACTTAGTGAGGTAAACCCTAGGATTCCCCCAGAGAGATTAATGCAAGAAAACTCACATATCTTAGGTCTTAAAAAGAACATGTTCATATTTTACCAACTACTTCTAGCCAGCTGAAACCTGACATGCGTGACATGCTTCCCAATTGCTCTGTGTTGTAAAAATATAGCTGTCAGTATCACCGCAGCTTATTCCAAGGACGTGCCCAATATGTCACTGCCACTAAATCATGACCCCCCTACCGCAGCTGGTCTCTACATAATGAAAGGCCATGGGGATTTAAATGCTTCTGAGAAAGGAAAAAAAGCAGGCCCTGACCTCTGAGAACTAATCTGATGCTCACAGCTAGCCTCAATGTTATTACAAACTGATCTGACATTCACAGCTAAACTATCCACTCTCCTGCTGGACAATCTCACTAAACTTCTACATCAAATTAAGTCATTCTGAGACCATGATGAAGTGAGACAAAAACGAGGTCAATGCACAACCCACAAAATACCAAACATCTCTCTTATGCTAAATGAGTGACAGCCCCTCACTTCCTTGAACCCTCCTCCAAATTACCCAAAGCCCAAATCCTATAATACAATCTTTGTAACAACTGAGACACCCCAGGGTTCTCTACTGTCTGTGTACTTTGCTGAAATGAGCAAAGAATCCAACTTGTTCAACTACAAGTGTGTCCCTGGTGGTCTCTGAAGTGTACTGACACTTGTAAATACTAATGGTGGAATGAAAATAAACTAGAAGTCCTAGGGTTACAAAATGACTCTAAAATATGACTTATTAATACACATCTCATAATTCACAGGGCGGGCAGCTTTGGATGACTTTGGTATAAGATTTCCTCCATTTTGCTTTTAATGTCAAGACCATGCTAAAACATGTTGAAAAGTTCAGATAAAGTAATAAGCATTACTGATAATCACATGAAAAATTGTTAAGGCGTAGGAGAAGCCTATCTAGCCAAGCTGATTAGGAGAAGGAGCAGTTCACCAAGAATGACTTCAATCAGAGGCATGCTCAAGGATCTGGGCTACACTCAGATTCAGAAGTATTTTAAAACAAAGACTCCAAGAACATACCTAACGATAATAAAGCCAAAGGTATACAGATAAGGTGAAAAGGGTAACTTTTTTTTAAACAATAGCGCCCATCATAACTAGGGAAAATTTGGGAAACAGGTTAGCTATGAGAAGAAAATGAGAATAAAGAAATGAATGAATAGAGAGAGAATAAAACGAGAATAAAATGAAGCAAGATTTTCACATGTACTTTCACTGAAAGATATTTTTAACGTGCAAAATCTCCCACTTTGCAGCTGAATGCTATTTTTCTAAGTATTAGTCACTTCCAAACAAAGGCAGAAAACCAAAAATGCCAACTTAGAACTAACAAGTTTCTACAACACAAGCCAATCTACTATAGACACTAAAATGAGCAATTTGTCAAAAAAACACATTTTTCAAAGCTAATCTATATGTTTAACACAAAAGTTAAAAACTAGGAGTCGTGAAGAACCTGAGGGGAATAATCATCAAAAAGAAGCCCCTCTCTGTCCCAAAGAAAAGGCAGAAAACACTTGGTTAATTGTCAACTATAAAATCAGCTTTTTAAAAAGCCTATGAAAGAAAATCACCCATTACATACCTTCCAGATAAAACTGGAAGACTTTCATGTCTAGGGGGTGGGGACAAGGGGTAAGTATACGCCAGTTCCCCAAGTGCCTGGCCTGGAAGATGTAAAGGTTTGCAGCTTCAGTCTGAGACTGCTAACATGAAAGGCACTGTCTTCAAAGGCGCATCATTTCTTAGGAACCTGCATTGTGTGAGACTTCTGCATTGTGTGAGAGAGAAACATTTTCACCACCACTGCCCTCTCTCTGTGTAACACGTATTACAATCTGATTTCCCTTGTTAAATAGGCATTACCACTTACTTTTTATGATGAAAACGTGGTTATTCAACAAGCAGAAGGAGCAATGATTTAAACTCATTTTCTGATGTTATCAGGCACTTCAAAACCATGACTTCAATATAACAATGAGAACCAGTTTTTTAAGAAATACTTAAAAGTTTGTTCAAAGACGATATATATTATACCAAGTAATGCCTATGTAACTTACAGTAAGAGAAGGAAGTTGTGGTCTCCCTGAGTCCATGTGGTAAATGAGGTATTAACAAATATTTTAGGGAACAATGGGCTAAATATTCATAAGTTACATTTCCTAAGTTTATATCCTTTCACCTTCATTTGCATTAGGGTATTAAAAATAATCTAATATGAAGACTGACCTTTCCACTAAAGCTGACCTCCTCTGTAAATCTCTCCTAAAATTTTTTTTAATACACATTCATTGCCTGGTGAATTTCAGCACATGTTTAATTCAAATGTGATTCTAAAATAATGATGAAGGAAACACCACAATGTCGATTAATCTCTCTTTACAGTCTATACACCAACGCGCTCAGCCTTATCCTTTACAAGAACCACAGTCCTCGGAATGCCTCCTCCAGGGCTGAGACTGCCCTCTACCATACTGAGCCCTTCAAATATCTATCATCTCATGGGCTCTAATCTCTAACGTCCAGTTCCTAAATCAGAACTGTGTCATATCTTATTTCCTCACTGTGAGAGAACAGATTTTTTTTTTTAAAGAGTCCAAAATATAAAGGCAAAAACTACATTAAAGACAGCTAATTCAAAAAGTTAAAGAATTTTATAGTAACTAATTTAATGATTTCTCTGCTAGAATTTAACAAATCAAATAAAATGCCTAGAAAATACTCTTGAAGAATTGTTTTAATAAACATTTTATTTTTACCCAGAAGACTCTTGGTAGTTTCTATTTGCATGGCACATTAAAATAGTATATCTACAAAAGTAAAAATGTTCTCAAAAATCAGATTGATAATACACCTGAAAAAGACATAAATAAAAGTTTCCATAAATTTCTGAAAACTAAATGATCTGATTTGACCATTACAAAACATATATAAAATATTAAGAACAGCAAACTTCTGAAGTATTTAACATTCAGGGTCTACAGAAAGAACGTTAAAACTGGGCCTGTACCATATAACCTCAAGAAAGAAGCAGGATTTAAGTTCAGAAATCACTAAACTTACAATGCTCTTTAATTCCTAATATCTCCTTTAATATCATCCTGTTTGCTCTTACAGTCACTTTATTAGTCCGGCCCATATCTGCTAGATCCTAGGCAAGGATTTAGCACCCACCCTGCAACAAACACCACCAAAGACTTCTGGAATAGAACAGGCTACACACTAGCCCGTCTGCTGTCAGCTGGCAAGTTTGATGGGATGGGGACAGAGGGTGATCAAGAAGCCCAAACAGATGACATTAGATTTCTGTATTTAAGTCTTGTCTATTGTGACAAAAAATATGTAGGATATACTTTCCCCAAGACTCCTAACGTACCAGTGATCACATAATCATCAAGGATGACAAACAGAAATGACAGTTACCGGAGCTATCACTAGATCACCCAACTTTACTACTAAATGGAGTCAGAAATTAATTATTGTGATTAAATTTGGTCAATAGGAAAAAACCTGTTCTTCCCCCAGATGAAAATAAAGGCTGTCCTGATGAAAGTCTGGATACCAACGACCACAGTCTGCTGCAGTGTGATGAGCTGTGAAAACTCGATTTTCAGTGTATTCAGCATTCCTGTTCACCACGGTACTTAGCCAGTTCACAAAACGTATTTGAAGAAATGAAAGAACTAGGGAAATGTTGGAAATGCTGCTTAAGGGACAAGGCCATGTCTTGTGAATTTATACCAGCAAGAGAACCAAGCACAGCACCTTGATCACAGTGGGTAATCATTAAATATTTGATTCATCTAACAATTAAAATAGAATCTTTAAATGCTTCCGTATGAAGTCTCAAAAGGGCCAATGCTAAGTATGGAATTTTTTACATCTGAAAACATTAGAAAATCACAACTTTGTTTAGACAAGTGGTCATATTTATGGACTACCTATAAATAAAAACCTATACTACTGTACTAACTAATGACAATGGCTGAAAAACATAAACGAGAAAAGTAAAATACACTTCTGAAATAATTTGTATCCTTAAACAGGCAGAGATATGGAAGCAGGCTCTGAAATCAGCTTTGGAAAGGACATAATGGATGACTTTGATTGAACACTCTTTATGACACTAGTTAAGTGCTTCTCATAAATTAACCAATTTAATTCTTACAACTCGGTGAGGTCAGTACTATTATTAATCCCCATTATACAGATAAGGACACACACACACAGTAGTGTGACTTGCCCCAGTGTCACACAACTGCTAAGGGCTAAAACGGTGACTAACATCCAGGTTCCCGAGCCTATGACTGTAATAATACACAATACTCTCTCTTTATATATTGCTTTTATTGTGTTGCTTTTAGTAACAAGAAACTAGTAAATAAAGCTAATCAGAAAAAAACAATAAAACATTACTTTCAAAAGAGCATGGATGCAAATCAAGGAAAGGAAATTATGACAGCTCTACACAAGGAAGTGAGATGACAGAAACCAAAAAATAACAAAGTAAACTTGAAAAAGAGTAGAGAAACAGGAAAAACAATTCAATGAAAATATCCTTGAAAGTCCAAACTATCTACTAAAAGGCTTAGGTGGGAAAGAGGCAGGAGGAACCTTTAGAGTGCCGAAAACATTCTGTATCTTGATGTAAGAGATGGTTAAATGGGTGTGTAAATATGTAAAAATATATTACTGTACACATAAGAATTGTGTGCTTTTCTGTATATGTGTGTATATAATTCAAAAGTGTAAATATTTAAAAAAATTTTTAAGGATTTGGTGATTTTGAGGCTCCATTCACTACTTCAAACAATAGGGTTAATAAAATGATCTAATGTCTCACCAAAGAAATTTTTAGAGCAGAAGTTGGCAACACGTCTTCGTGGGATGCACCCTACCCCTTCGCCCTTTGTAATGAATGTGCCTGCATGCCTGACTGTCAGACTTTTGGGTCTGCCCTAAAACATGAAACTGCAGTTAACAGACAACTAGCCCAGGTTACTGTCAAAGTGAACCAGCTATCTGGAAAGGGAATGCCTCCTACAGCCTTCCTGACAGCTGGCAAGCTAAACACAGCACAATGTCAGCAACAAAAAGCCTAACAGCTCACACAACAGTCCATTCTCTTACCATTCTGCAGGAAAAAATTTCCATAATCCAATCCAAATATGATGCCCTATATCCTCGCCACCTCCTACACACTAGACCCATAGACTATAAGTACTACTTTCATATAAAATCCTTTACATATGTGAGAATGACTAAACTTCTCTTAAGTCTCTTATCCACGCTGAATACTAAATTTCCCTCTACTCTTCCTCATGATTTCCAGACCCTTTCCCATTCTCATCATCTCCCCTGGATAATTAAGCTCCACCATTCTGAATATCTGTTTTTACTAAATGGGGGAGGACACAACACCTCAAGAATTCACACTAATCATCTAAAACCCAGGGTTATTTTTATACGAACTCTCATAAACCAGTCTATAAACTCTAGAATTGAGATTGAAAATCTAAGTGCACGACTTTACATTTATCTCTATTTAAAATTTTACATATTAAGTTTCTATTCATTAAGTTTAACATCACAGAATCTTTTTGAACCCTGACATCTAGAGAACTTCTGCTTGTAGTTTTTAATCCCCTGATTAAATCAATTTGCAAGGCAAGCCATCAAGATTAATAAAAAATGTTAAACAGGACAGAGGCCAAGTACAGAATCTTGCAGCATACAACACTCTACGTACTTGCCTCAAAGGTAACAAAGTTCTAATGAAAACTTAACTTTGGAAGTGACCTTTCAATCATGCAGCTATAAAGCCAAGATCCTTTACCACAATCCACAGATTAGTTCAAAAGACTGCCTATGGTTTGGCTACAACTTCCTTGACCCTCTCCAGTAATTCTAGAAAATCAGGGTTGTTTCAGCACGACTTATTCCAAACCCCTGGTCCTCAGTGAAAGCAGTAATGTCCCTTCATGAGCATTGTGTAAAGATTTCCTTCTCAGGGGCCGGCCCCGTGGCCAAGTAGTTAAGTTCAAGTGCTCCACTTCGGTGGCCCAGGGTTTCACCAGTTTGGATCCCAGGCACAGAGCTAGCACCACTCATCAGGCCATGCTGAGGCGGCGTCCCACACAGCATAACCAGAAGGACCTACAACTAGAATATACAACTATACTGGGGGGCTTTGGAGAAAAAGAAGAGGGGAAGAAAAAAAAGATGGGCAACAGATGTTAGCTCAGGTGCCAATCCTTAAAAGAAAAAAAAGATTTTTCTTCTCAGAGCCTGTATGTGTGTGCACTGGTACCTTCTAAAAAAGTTTTATGTGGGGCCAGCTCCGTGGCCGAGTAGTTAAATTCGTGCGCTCCGCTTCGGCAGCCCAGGGTTTCGCCGGTTCAGATCCTGGGCGCCGACCCGGCACTGCTCATCAGGCCATACTGGGGCGGCATCCCACGTGCCACAACTAGAAAGACCCACAACTGAAAACACACAACTATGTACCAAGGGCGCTTTAGGGAGAAAAAGGAAAAAAATAAAATCTTAAAAAAGAAAGTTTTATGTGTAGCAGCCATTATCAATTTAGTTCATTTCAGAAGAGCAGAGGTTACAAAGTATTCATTAGAAAAGGCAGTCATCAGGCTTGACAAGATCAAGAACTAGTAACTACTCTTAACATTTGATGACTCCTAGCCTCACAGATTACTTTTGTTTAATTACAGAAAATGTGTTTTGGAGATAAAATATTGAGCTCCCTGGTATGGAGTTTCTAGAACTCACCTTTGTATTCCTCGGTTCTGCATTCATGTTGATTTCCCTCAGTATTTCTTAATTGTTTTAATGTGGTAGAACACTTATAATTTCCACCTTTGACAAAACAAACCTGGAAACCGAGTGGGGACTCCCATACCCTTTGACAGGCAAAGGGAGATGGTGATGCTGGTTGCAGAGAATGCTCAACCTTCAACTTTTGAATACTTAACTTACAAAGGAGAAAAATATGTATAGAGCCCGAAAACAGCAACAACTCAGCCACTTTTTAAACTATGTATCCTAAACTGGATCTCTACATGATATCCTTACTTTTGCCAGTTCAGAAGTAGAGTCATGCGTCACCTAACAACCGGGATATGTTCTGAGAAGTGTGTCATTAGGTAACTCTGTCACTGTGTGAACATCATAGACTGTGCTTACCCAAACCTAGACAGTATAGACTATACACACCCAGGCTCTACGGTAATACCCTTATGGGACCACCATCGTATACGTGGTCCATCATTGACCAACACATCATTGTGTAGCGCATGACTGTACAGACAAAGGGGCACACGCTAGTTGGGGAGGGCTGTAACAAAGCAGCACAGCAGGGCCCGCCCCGATGGCCTAGTGGTTAAGTTTGCCACACTCCACTTTGGCGACCCGGCTTTGATTCCCAGGTGTGGACCTACACCACTTGTCTGTCAGTGGCCATGCTGTGGCAGCAGCTCATACACAAAAAGAGGAAAGTGGGCAGCAGCTATTAGCTCAGGGAAAATCTTTCTCAGCAAAAATATAAAGTAAAAAAATAAAGCAGCACACTGGGCTGTGGAGTTCTACCTACCCTACTCAAAGGCACCATAGGTGCCCTGTGGTGGCTGGGCCTTTCTGGTGTTCCCTAGAGACCAACGCAATATTTAACAGCAGCAGCAAGTTAAAGCAGATACAATTCACTGGACTAATCCAAATAACATGTGGTGATATTCTAACACCATGCTAAGCAGGTAAAGTTCTCTCCAACAGAACTAGACTAAAATACACTCAAGGGGAAGGAACAGCAAGAGACCTCAGTAGATCAGCCTTGAGAGATTCAATAGTGAGCTTTGCTGAAACTGAGACTATTCTATGAAACAATCTGTAAAAAAAAGGATAAATGACCCGAAAAATTACCATTTCTTACTTTAAACAGAAATTCTTATTCTGGTCTCTTTATAACTAAAGTAGGTGCTTCTTAGAAATTTCTGAGATACGATTTAAATCAAACTTTAAAATGATTTTCTGGTATATCACAAAAAAGTGAGTAAAAGAAAAAAGTGACTATGAAAAAAAGACAATATTTGTTTTGGTACTTAACCTCCCTCATTGACAAATAACTTATTTTTGATGATACCATATATATTTTGTTTTGTTTTGTTTCGTTTTTGAGGAAGATTAGCCCTGAGCTAACTACTGCCAATCCTCCTCTTTTTGCTGAGGAAGACTGGCTCTGAGCTCACATCCATGCCCATCTTCCTCTACTTTATATGTGGGACGCCTACCACAGCATGGCTTGCCAAGTGGTGCCATGTCCACACCCAGGATCCAAACCCGTGAACCCCAGGCTGCCAAAGCGGAACATGCGAACTTAACTGCTGCACCACCAGGCCGGCCCCGAGGATACCATATTTTAATCATATACTTTTATTACAGAATCTACCCACTAAAAATGAAAAAACCAAAAGCATATTACTTAACTAATATTACCAGCTCTTTCCAAAGCTCTGGAATTTAACTTAAAAACTATCAAAGACCTAATTAGCTGCAAAGCTCTACAATATAAGAAGGTAACCAATTCATCCACAAATAGAAATTTCAGCCTCTCTCAAAATAAACTGAAGCAGACAACTACAGAATATTCAACAAATGGTAAGATGCAAAAGCTCTTTCTGAAATTCAACTGCCTAAATTATTAATCAGTGATTTGTTGCTGTCAGAAAATGGAATCTTTATATTTAAGAGTGTCTGGGAATTGCTTTTGACTCTTAATTAAAACAGTGAATGACAGCATCAGCGTGCAGCTCTGCCATCCCAAGAAAGCTACAAATCTGTCTTCGGTACGCGCAATATTTAAAACAACTGCAGAGATAGGAAGAACAAAGTCCAATATAAAAATCTAAAACAATTTCTGTAAAAATGTTAACATACCATATAACATGAATACTTCAAGACCCTACTACAATAACTTCTTCAAGTAATGTGCTTTAGACATAAATATTAACTCTTTTCTCCTCTCACAATATACTCAGATAATTATTTACATAGGAGAACCTACCATGATCCAGTCTTTTCAGGAGAGCAGAAGGAAAAGAGCCTTAAATAAACTCATCCTCAAAATAAGGAATCACAGATAGAGAAAACAGGCGTCCATACGTAAAATGGGTCCACATGGTCCTTTGTATGATTACGTGAGATGTGCGTGAAGTGCTTTTAATAACTAAAATATGCTGTTAGTGGAAGGAGTTATTTTGCTACAGGCTATTTTAAAGGAAGCTGGGTATGTCTGTTTTTCATCTTGGGGATAACAGACAGGATTTTGTGAAATGTTTTGTAAAACACTGTACAAATAAATTAGGTCCATGAATCATAAACTATGTGATTTGCCAATTTTACTTTAATAAGTAAAATTATTTCCAATAAAAAGCATCAGAGATTTTTCAAACACTCAGACTTTGTAAATACGTCTTCACAGAGTTCAAAAACACACTGCTGAACCAAAAGATCTTTGCAAAGGGGTTTATCTCATTTATTAAAAACCAAAGTCAAATGCAGTCAGGACGGGATACACAGGGACTTAACACAAATATTAATATTCTTTTTCTTAAGCTACGTGTACTCAGGGGTTCATTTCCTGTCCATCAGCGCTATATTTGAAAACTGAAAACAGATCTTACCTCCTGAATAAGTCTCAGTATTAACTCCCTACATCCATGTTGTTTTTACATGACCTAGTATACATCTTACAACCCATTTACAGTTTGAACTATTCACTGTGGTTTAATTTTTCTGTTGTTAAATGTATGATACATTGAAAATCTATAATCTATATGGACAGTTTTAAAGAAGAATGGTAAAATGAATTTGAGTACCTAAATTAGTTCCTTCTACCCACACCCTTCTCCTCTCTCAAAAAAACTTTATAATTCTCTCATCACAGCTCAGGAAGACATTATTACATCCATGCTGATATTACTTTTAACACAAAAAAGAGGCAGTTTAATATAGTGGTTAAGAACATGAACTCTGGAGCCAAATAACCTAGGTTCAAAATCCCAGCTCTAGCTCATACAAAACACATGACCTTGGGCAGGTTTACTTAACTTTTCGTACCCTGGTTACTCATTTGTAAAATATGGAACAAACGGTATTCATCCCCTAGGGTTATCGGGAAGATTAAATGAAGTACTTAGAACACACCTGATACACAGTAAGTATAATGTGTGAGCTACTGATGTTAAAATCAAGAAGGTAAAACAAACCTAAGCATACTGAAACTTGTAAAGTGGATTCTTTTTAAGAGTATTATTCTTCTTGGTAAAATCTACTTCAGTATTCTTACTGATTCTCTATTTTCAACCTTTCTCATTTACATTCCAGCTAGTCCTAAGCAATCTGCTTCTAATTCTACACGGATAAAACTATACTTCTAATACTATCATGACTCTTTTCCCATATTATCCAACACCTGAGGTTTGTGAAAATATCTTATGTTCCCCACTAAACTTTAAGAAGCATGAGGGTATGGGTCATATCTTGTAAAAACATTCTTCTATCTATGGTAGCATGCATATAGTATATGCTCATTAATTAAATAAATGGATTTTAATGGCTCTATTTCAATTGGAGTCAAATGCATAAACATCAGTAACCCAGGGGCTCATTTAGATTCATGTATTCCTGGTGCTGAAATGTTATTTTAATCCCAATCCATAAGTTGAGTGCTGTACTTCATACCAGAAAAGAACGATAAATGTGTATAAATTATGCTGACCTGCATACACTTGAGTAATAGGTGGACAATATACGGTATTTCTCAATGCTGCAGGATAGTCGATTCCATAAGTGTGTGTTTTTCCTAACTATGGACCCAACACCACAACCTTTTGAGTAGTAAATCTCCTGACACTAGATCTATGCCCATTTTAACCTTAAAAATACTAATTACTTTCTCTTAATTTCCTTTTTCCAAGAAGCCCAAGAACATTCTCAGAAAGGACACTGAAAAGTAAGTGTAGATTCTGCACTCGGTAGTGCAGTATTGTGGCTGCGGTCCACGTGCAGAAATCCTGTGTGTTTACAGGTGTGAGACGGTGTCAAGAACACATGACAGCAGTCTCCAGATACTTCAAGGGCTGCCATGCAGAAGGGAGCAAAGACTTAATCTCTCACGGTCCAGAGGGCAGGACAAGTTGTAAGAAGCAGATTTCTGATATAACAAAGAACCTGCTGAAAATTTGAGCTATCTAAAATTGGAAAAGAGAATCATGTGAGGAGTGAATACTGTAGCACTAAAAATGTTTGTGAGCAGAAGACTTGTTTTCAGGAATGATGCAGAAAAGACTTGAGCAATTTGTAGACTTAGACTACATGATCACAAACGTCCCCTTCAATGAAAACATTCCTGGATTTTCTGAATACTTAATCCCAAGTGACAGTTTGATGCACAATACTAACATGCTACAGGAGTATGCTTATCTACCTGATCTTACAGAGTCTATGCGGCCTACAGGAACATCGTCCCTTCATACAGAGCAACTAACATTTTGGAAGGGGGAAGGGTCTATTCCTAATTGTTTGACTTGGCAATCCAACTTTCTCTTACGAATAGAGCTAAACTAAGCTCAATTTTAAAACTTCTAAAATTTAAAAATTTTAAATTTTAAACTAAGCTCAATAAAATTTTATTTTAATAATTTGGCATCACCCCTTGAGACAACTAGAATTCCATCATCCCCGATCCCCAACCCACAAAGTGAAGGAGAGGAAAACTTTAACAGCATTGGTTTCATTATTTTGTAATCATGTCTCAACTTCAGAAAATTTAAAAAAATGAGGAATGACAGAAAATGGATAACTGGAATCTAATAACTCATCTACTACACCAGACGTCCTATCAGAACTACTACTTGGGTGGTATAATTAACTTGGTTCATATTTGTTATACTCTTCGAGGTACTAGGAAAAAACATCATGACTATAAAGCAAGTAGAATATTTTTCAAAAGGAAGCAAAAAATACAAATAATCTAGAACATAAATCCTAAAAGTGCATGGAGATTCATTATACTCTTGTGCATGTTTGAAATTTCCTCAGTAAAAACTTCAAAAGAGCCCACATAAAAAACAAAAATTCAACTCTCAGTTAACACTGACATAATATTGGTATAATTTTTAAGATAGGAAAGAAAAGGTAATGATTCAGCATCTTCTTAACTTTACCCAAATTCACCTAGACTCAAATCTGAAAATATTTAACTAGTAGTTAATACCTTACATAAACTCTAAATTTCAGAGAAAAGTTCTTAAGCACTATTTAGAAGCAGTTTCATTACCAAAACTGAGTAACACTTCATTGGAACTTTGGATTGAAAAACGTTATCATGTAGCAAGTTTTCTTCTTCTTTTAATCCAAGATGCATAGTGGTCTTATATTAGACTTCACAATTATGCTCCCAGTCCGTTGTAAAATTAATTGT
Source organism: Equus caballus (assembly GCF_041296265.1). Lineage (NCBI taxonomy): Eukaryota > Metazoa > Chordata > Mammalia > Perissodactyla > Equidae > Equus > Equus caballus. The sequence goes on along the minus strand of NC_091701.1, from coordinate 3,470,793 downwards.
TTTGATACTTTAGAATTGCTTTTACCAAATAAAGTTATTTTGTTTCTTCTGTATTTCTTAGGATTTTCAAAGCCTAGAAAAAGTTATTTATCTTATTTCTGTTTAACACCTAAGACTTCCGTAATAGTGAGGAAAGATGCAGTATTAGTGTAGCATTAGGCTAGGAGTCAAACGCTAAGATTCGAGCCCTGGCTCTCAACTTATTTTACCTTAAACATGTCACTTAAGCCTTCTGGGTCATGGTGCTCATGTATAAAATAACTCAGACTAGATGATTTCAAAGACTCCGTCTAGTTCCAAAGTTCTACAGTATTATGACTTTCACAGTGAGTACACTCCTCCAATGACAGGTTCTATATCCTTATGCTAGCTATCACGATATACTACTGTGGATGAACCCACACAAAATGTGCAAACTCAGGAATGTTTAAACAAATGTGATAGAAACAAAATACTGGCTTGAAATGTGGGTTAAATATCAAGAGTATTTATTTTGTTGTCTGGAAAGCACCGACACTATATGCTGGAAATAAAGCTCTGAAAAGTTGTAAAGTATTCAAACTTCAACCAAGACAACCAACTGACTCTTGAACAGAAAGAAAAATCTCTGAATAGTAATTTCTTAACACCCAATGTCTATGGCACCCATTCTCCCACCCTGCATTTATGTGTCAGAGGAAGATGTTATTTTTATGGCATATTAAAATCAAGACTATGGAGTAGAAGGTACTCTTTGTTAAATCAGTACAGGTTCAATTAAGCACTTGAGAAACTACCTTTCTAGTTAATAATAAACTAATGTGATTTAGGTAGAAGCTTAAATGTTTTTGTTTCAATGTTTGTATTGCATATGTAAAACACACAGTTAATTCCCTAACTCTCACACCACTAAATTCACATAAATGGTGTTATTGTACTATTAGTATTTCAACAGCCTCACTTTATGAAGTATAAAACTAAGCTAATCCAAGTGAAAAGATAAATTTCTTTTGTAGGATGGAGTAATTTCATAGGCCTTAGTTTATAATTAGGAAATCAATAACTCAAACAAGGAATCTCTCCAAAATTTAATAACAGGTGGGCCATGTAGTACAAATGTGGCATACTAAAAAAACCACCTGCTTTCAGAAACAGCAATGTAAGTGCAGCTATTGATACCTCAATTAATTCATACTGTAAGAGGACTGTCAGGAGAATGTGCATTATCCAACTAAAACTATAGCGTCAGTATGCTGGAGAAAGCTGTCCTGGGTACAAGACAGGAAAAGGAACAGAGCCCTCAATGATGCACACAGACAAGCAAGGAACTGAGGGCAAAAGGGAGAAGAAAGGGAACGCTTGTATTTAATTTACAGCTTAAAGAATTCAAAGATAATATTAGTAGTAAAAATATACAAAATGATTTTGAACCTAAGAGAGCTCAAGTTTCTTAAAAGAGCCTGACTAAGATGATGTATATGTAAAAAAACTGAATGGAGATGTAAGCTGGTATTGTGGTATTGTGATGATTTAACCACAAATGCCTTCCCTATTTAAATATTCCAATCAGTACTGTTAGTACACGTACCTCGGAGAATTCTTTCCTCATGGCAACGAAGAAAGTCCCAGATTCTAACAGTGCCGTCATCAGAGCATGTAGCAAATTTATTATCCGTGGGTGAGAAACTGTTACATGAAGACACACAGCAGGGGAAAGAAGTCAGCATTTAACAGATTATCTGTGCTTCTCAGACAGGGAAAAACAAAAACACTGTGCTGCGTTATAAACAGGAGAGGGAAGTATCCAACAGTGCAGAAGCCCTTGAAGAAAACGCTGTCAGCTAACAAACGCATCTCATCAAAAGAAGAATTCAACAGAGTAGTTGCTTGAGTTTTCAATCATCAATATTCAGAGAACTTTACGAGTGTATCATTAGTACTAATGATCCCCACACTCCCCACCGTACAGTATTTCCTATCGTACCAACAGAAAACATGGAGCTGATTTAAGTATAGAAAACTAAGTAAATTCTATTTTTGCAACAATATTCCTGTGAACAGTCTTTTAAATCAAATAGGAATACTGCTTAAAAGATTAGCATCAGCTTCTGCCTCAGACTCTTCACAAAATGGTAAGTTGAAAAAATTTAGGCAGGCTATTTAAAGACTGGTTGCCAAACATCCCTACATATGATGTTTCTCATTTATTTAAAAGGTCTGTGAAAACTTTCACACCTTCTCCCCGGCAAGCTATCCCATGAATGAAGCACCTTTTGAGGAAAACCTAAACATAGGGACATTCAGACTGTGTTTAAAGCCAAAGGATCTGCCACAAAGGAGGGAGCCATTTTCCCCTCCCTCTAGTGAAAGACCATCAAGTTTCTCAGCTGACTCTAAGAACTCCCTTGAACTTTTGAATCCCATGACTACGAAAGCACCAACTGTGAAAACTCAATGTATGGGTAGGACACTAAGTCAAAGTCTTTGAAGAAGCATGTTTATCCAACAATTTTTGTTAAGATTCTGAAAGTAGAAACAAGTGACTGCAGTGGATGATGTTTCTATAAAGACCACCTCCTCCCACACGTGGGTGGCACAACCATAAAGAATGCTGCTTAGCTTTATTCTGAGGCTGCAGCAATTCTTCAGGCTTGTTTTTGAAGCTTTTTTCCCCAGTTTAACTAATGTATCTCATTGATATGTAAAAATATACAACTCACTGAAAATATTTTAAAGTCCAATTATTACACATTTGCATAACTGATGTTGTCAACAGTGAATCAGAAGAAGAGTCCTAGAGTCTTCTTGACAACGGTCTCCTTACAGTTTCAAAGCTTGAGGAAGCCATTCATTAATCCATTAATGTTTGCCACATCCCGAGTTACTTGTGAGAGTTTTAGTCCTACTATGCTTTCCTTTTGAAGTCATGGCATAACCAAGCCAACCAGGTCTTCACTTAAGCCTCTTTTTCTTGTATTTTGTGTGAACTCTGAAGGTGTTTTCTGTAGGCTTTAGATTTTATTCAGTTGTATAATTAAAGACTGAATTCTTTATTTGGAATGAAATATTCTTGTCTTACACAGTAGGTAATAAAAAGGAATAACGTATACACATTATTAACCATAAATGAAAAGAGAAAACCAGTGCAAAATGCGGCAGACAATACATCTCTAACATATTGCAAAGGCTGATACCACGACAACACTACTTCAGAAAGGTGCCAGCAAAATGGTGAATGTGAGAAAACAAAGAAAAATATTGTGTTTATAGGGTGCAGAAAGTTTCCCAGAATCTGACAGAGCCCATGCATCTCTGCACCCAGAATACACTCAGAGAATAATTTAACCATGACAATAGGGACTACAGAAAATGGTATATTGTGTATAAACCTGGCCTCTCTAATCGCCTCCTTATGTGCCTGGAACATCTTGACGTTGTTCATGTTCGACTGCCAATATTTCACATATCCTCCGTGGTCTGCTGTCAACATCCACATGTCATTATGTGACCAAGTCATGGCCCTCACTGGACTATCGTGAGCCTGTGAAAACATAAAACATTTGTAAACATTATATAGAAGATGAAAGGCTTTACAAGAGCATGTATTAACTCACAGCCATTTGTCCAATTGTAAGTTTAAAATGCGAATAAAATGCCTATATCACAAGTTCTTTACAATACCACAAGATGATGCTACCACCTGATGATTACTATTACCTGTAATATTGTTTCAAAATTGAAAGTGAGTCCATTCCACAAGGTGAACTCTCCACTAGAAGCTCCAGTAACCAACCGTCTTCCTTCTGGAGTCCACTGGGGAAGGAAAAAACACAGGTTATACAAGGTCACAAATCCTCAACCTTAACTACTTTTAAAACACTCAGAAAGTCTTTATTTATAAAAGATCCAATACTCAACATTAAATAGATGACACTGACTTTCACTTAAGTGTAGCTTAGATCTACAAGCAAGTACTTTGGCAGAAAAGAACTTATATTAACACAGTGCAGGGAAAGCTCTAACATTTTATTTTAGCTCATTAACTAAATTAAAAACAGTAAGTGCAGTGACTCCCTGGTTAGGTTATATACACCTAAAGACTCTAAAGAGCATTCCAAAACAAAATATGCAAAGACCTCATTTTCCTACGATACATGGCAGACTAACAAATAAGATGCTCAGTCACCAGAAAAACTCAAAGACTGAATGAAGGATTTGGCTTATTGTAACAGCTAGTGGGCCAACTGAAGCAGAAAAGTTACTGTGTTTTATGAAAAAACAGTGTAACAGTAAGTACCAATTTAAGGACATCAAGGCTATCAAACTTTTCCTGGCAACTAAATCTAATAAAAAAAACTTTTTAAAGCTCTCCTCCACTCACAGTATCAAGCAGTGACAAGTCTTATCCCGATCTCCTCTTAACAAAATGTAATACAAGAGTCATGACTAACACTACACCAAAATTTTAATATCACAATTTGCATACTGAAAGGAATCTGCGACATAAGATTATCAACTCAAAACACAACATACTTTTTCCTTACTTTTTATTTTCAAGTTTCTATGACAGATTATATGCTCATTTTCCTTACAAGATGTAAATATGTGAAATGTCAATATAACAATCCTATTTTTCAAAATAAAAATTGTGAAACAGTTGAGAAATACAGGTGTGTTTATAGGAACATCAGTATGACATACATAAAATGGAGACTATTTGGTAAATCACACAGATATATATGACAATCCAGCTTTTTACTGCTTACCTGCAGATCATGATTTTTATTATTATGAATAGAATCCTCCTACTTTCCTAGTTTCTGTTATCTGCTATGGATCCCAACCCAGTAAATACTTCAGGCAACCAAACTATAGACATGGGACCCACAGTCTTCACATCTTAACACCTTGTAATTTGGACCATGCCTCTACTATGTGCAAAATTTCTCCTAATACCTTATATTTTGACCCCCAAGTGAGATATTTACCCATCTAACAAGATACAGGATATAGAATGCTCAGATTTTATTCATTTCAAAAAGGTTTTCTGTGTTACGCTAAGAAGATATTAAATCAAGTGCACATCATATTCCTCTACCAAATTCGCAGGCAAACAAAATCATACTACATACTGGTTAGCTCTACTGAGACAAAAGCCATTGAAATAAGCGTTCCCTTCCTGATGTTTCTACTGCTTTAGGCCTCTGAAGCAAACAGGAGACCTAAGACTGACTGCAACATTTTTATGGCGCTCAAGCCAGCATCTCTTCCAGCCCCTTTTGGTTCTCTCTGCTGTGTCTGCCACAATGTTTGCCATGACTGTCTTTTCTCTGTTCCACATTTTATTTTCAATTCTTAATTGCTCAATTTTGGCTATTAACTATCCTACATTTCTGGACTCAATATACTGCTAGCCAACAAGTACATTCATACTTAGCAAATCACAAAGAAAAGGATTATACTATTATCTATAGGAATATTAACTGATGCCTGGGACACAGAGCTGGGAAAACTTTATTTCAAATTCCTTCAAATTTTAATGTTTTGAACCATGTCAGTGTACTATTTACTTAAAAATTGTCTTTTAAAAATTCCAGCGAAAACATATTCTGTACCTATTATGTACCTTCACGGAGCTGACAATTATGATCTACCATTGGTCTTCAGCTCTTCTCAGGTGTTTTCCTTCCTAGTAACACCTAAGAGTCTTTACTCACATTGAGATGCTGCTTTCTAAACAGCAGCAAAAGCATTCCTATTCAAGAACAAGTCTGAGACCTGCTGTCATATATATCCAGGGCCAGCTCAGAGGGAACTCTACGGAAATTGGAACATGAAGAAAACAATCCAAAAGTACTATCTTACTAAATGTGGATATACTAGATAAATGATTGATTATTCCAAAATAAAATTATTAGCACTACACTGATTTTTTTATCCCAGACATATATTTAAAATGTTTAACTTTCTTTGTCCTATTAAGTAAGTATACTTGCAGACTAACTCAGGCTTAATTTTTCCAAAAATTATACAACAGAATACTTACCCTAACAACAAATACTGGACATTTGACTTTATTTGTTGATGTTCGAACAAATTTCGTTGTTACTGCATTCATAGGATTATTCAACATCCCTATAGGTGGGACCAGCTACAAAAAAAGAAAATTGGGTTTTAAGAGCTCCTGATTATGCAGGGCATAAACCAGGGACATGGCACAGTAACCATTTCAACATTTAAAGACAAATTCAGGACTATGAAGGACTTTCAAACAACTATTATAATAGGTTATAGTCTATATTAATTAAATGAAGAAAACTGAGATACAGGAAAGTTAAATGCCCACTATTGCTAAGCAAACAACAAAATCAAGTACTAGATTTCCCTAATTACTTCTCAAAATAACACAATTAAATATGTTCACAATAATCCAAATTTAAAATTAACTTTCCTATTACACAGACCTCGAGGCAGTGCAGTCTTTTGTTGGACACTGCTTTAAGCCTCAAATCAAAAGTTCATCCATCACTAGATTAAAAGGAATATTTAAATTGAAATAAAAAAATAACTGTTGGGGCCGGCCCAGTGGCACAGTGGTTAAGTTCACATGCTCCACTTTGGCGGCCCGGGTTTCAAACGCTGGTTCGGATCCTGGGTCCAGACCTAGCACCACTTGGCACGCCATGCTGTGGCAGGTGTCCCACGTACAAAGTACAGGAAGATGGGCACAGTTGTTAGCTCAGGGCCAGTCTTCCTCAGCAAAAAGAGGAGGATTTGTGGCAGATGTTAGCTCAGGACTAATCTTCCTCAAAAAACAAATAGTAATAACAACCCATGGTTTACACAGATATGTTATATTATCCCTTTAGGAATGTTTTATTTTAAATTATAAAAATGTAAAAGGAAAAGTCCATGTTTAAATTCGAGATCACATATTTTTAGGTTTAAAGGCCAAGCAAAGAGGTTTTTATTAAGCTAGTATGACATATCTTATACTTACATCATTATAGTAACCTGCATCAGGCTGAATTGCTCGCATATCTCTCTGGTCTCTTTGCCATATTCTATTCTGTTAAAAATTTAATAATTAATTAATATATGGTCTAATTATACTCAACTTGAGACCAAAGTAATTACTAACAAAATGTAAGCTTTTATTAAATGAGAAGAAAACAGGATTAAAACTTTTTCATTATGTTCTAAAACACAGATAATAGTGGATATCTTAGAGACTTCCCCTTATCTTACTGACATTGCTTAGACTTTCTCTCCTCTCTTTACACACGTTATCCCTAACCGATCATCCAAGACGCTACTGACCCCAAAACATTCTCACTGACCATACCGCAATAAAAAGGAAAAGGATAAGGGGTAGGCAGACATCCCCACTTCCTTCAAAGTCCTCAGCACAAAACAATTCTGCATATCTTGCCCTTGGTTTTCGTAATTCCTCTCAAACTCTCCTAATCTAGTTTTCCAACTAAAATACCTGGGAAAGTCTAAATCTATCTTCACATCTAAATCAATCTTTTTCTCGTATGTGCCTGCAACATACTAACTATGCCCAATATGAAAACAGGTCTTTAAAAACAAGTCTCAAGCAATGAAAAGCAGACAAATTTTCTTTGTAGGACGGAAGAGCAGACCAAAACCCAATTAAAATAGAAGGGGCTAGTAATCAAAGCAGGTCACAGAGGCTAATTCCTAGGATAAAACAAGAAAACAAAGACTTCAAAAGGGGAAAAATGTGTGGGGCCAGCCTGGTGGTGCAGCGGTTAAGTTCGCACATTCTGCTTTGGCGGCCCGGGATTCACCGGTTCAGATCCCGGGTGAAGCCACAGCACCACTTGGCCAGCCATGCTGTGGTAGGCGTCTCACATATAAAGCAGAGGAAAATGGGCACGGATGTGAGCTCAGGGCCAGTCTTCTTCAGCAATAAGAAGAGGATTGGCAGATGTTAGCTCAGGGCTAATCTTCCTCAAAAAAAAAAAAAAAGGGAGAAATGTCGAGCTGACAAGAGGTTTAGGCAGATCCCTACTCTGCCTTTATTCACCTTCTCAGAGTTGCTTTCACCCTACAGAACTGCAGTTAGGTTCTGAACCCTCAAGTAAGTAGAGACACTTTTACTTGACTATAAGAGCAACCCACCAAGGGAATGGAGAGCTCATGTTCCAATGCCAATGTCTCCGATACGCCAAGTTGCTATTTTGAGTATGGATATTCTTGTAGAAATATTCCTATGTCAATAGTCTCTTAACATTTTATATACACTGTGGGTTTAACAAGTGTCTTAAGGTTGGCATAGGGAGTAAGTATCCCCTTTTGAGATTTGTTGTGAACCTTTAGAACAAAGCCTATTTTTAAATTGGAGTCTAACTTTAATAATTTTTGAGATGATGATTCACGCACACACAGAGCAAAAATAAAAGTACTGGTGATAAGCCCCATCTGAAATTCCACTTCATCCAACTAATTCAAGAAACAGGTATATTCATTACTCTGAATTTTAAAAACTTTCTTCTTTTTAAAAAAACAAAGTTTGCTTATCTAAAACACATTAACTGGACTTACCTCCAAATACTTAATTACAGATGGATTATAGTCTATGGTTTTTCGGTTTACTGCTTTTCTCATTCGTTTTCCATCAAAGGTAAGTTGTTGCATTGCTTGCTGTTGTGCAAAATCAGGTCGCTTATAAAACAGTTGTCGAGGCGCCTGGTGCTGGAACCTTGGCATATGGAAAAAACGAGGAGGAGAACCGATTTCTGTAGCCATGGTGACGCTTTCGTTCTAGGACACTAGGGTAGGGAAAAAGTAGTTTCACTACAAATATCAGCACTGCAACATTGCCTGAAAACATTTTTAAATGAACTTTTTGTACATTTCTCTTCCTTCCTATCTTATGCATCATTTCTAGCTTTTAGTCAACCTATTTACAAACTGAACTATTAGATTTAATGGCAGAGACCAGTTACACATTTGAAAAACAGCAATTCACAGAATAAGTGCTAACAAGCATTTATTGTAAAATTCAGCCTGGTGGAAGGAAAATCCGCAATTTATTAACAGTTTAGGATGAGTGTGTTGTGTGTTGTGCATGTGGAGGGGTGGGGGAAGAAACCTGATTGTTGACGTTTTTTAAATAAAGTTAAGTTTATCATAAGACCCCATTTTATGCAAGAGTCACTAAAAAATTTTAAAACCCGAGGTTAGTCCTTTTAAATTTTCTAGGATTAGTGTAGAAAGAGGAATAAACTATCTTATTTTATATAAATGCTAAAAGTATGTATATCTAATTTCAGGCTCAAAATAACGACCACAGAAACTTACTCCTCAGTATATTTACTTACATATTTATATAGGACACATTAAGTTAACTTCTGAACAGAAAAAAATATTAAGAGCTGACAGCTTTTCAACTTTAATGCTCTCCAATTAAACTTACATTCCAATAATACAAATATGTATGGTTTAAAAACACATTTTTAAGCATATTTTAAAAACCAGACCACGAAAAACACATAAAGGGTGTTGGAAGCATTTCCACAATTTTTTTTGTTTGTTTTAAAAGCAGCAAACACTGTACCCTCCATTATTTTTTTATATTCTTACATTTGCCTTTCCTCATTCAAGACAATAAATAAAGGATCTGAAAAGGAATTACGATTTCCTCTCGATGAAACTGTTCTTAGTACTACTTCCTTCACCCCTGTCACTTTAGTCTCTCAGGAAGCCATTTCCTAACGGCCACAGGGAGGAGGAGGGAGAGGAAAAGCGAAGGTCAGGGGAAAGAGAAGTCCTGACTGTCACGGTACCAAAACAATGCGACAGAATACCAACTTACTATATGCTATTTCCACTGCTCGGGAGCAATCCCAGAAGGTCTCCGAGAAATGTTAATTTGTAATGAGACAAGAAAGAGTCTGTCTCTCTCAGAGCTGTGTGTGAATTAAATTAGAATGTACAAAATACAGTAAGCATTTGACTCAGTAAGATTGAAGGAATCTGTTTACTCAGCTATCCCATGAATCCAACTGAATTTCAGCATCCAGATTTCAACTAATGGCTTCAATTCAGATGTCTAGACCAGGAATTTTAAAAAGATACACCTTTGAAAAGTGCATTTTAAAATTACTATTTTTTTCACTTTTCAATTATCAACTTTCTAATTTTATTAGAATAAAATTATTCTAATAGTCCAGTTTCAAATATTATTGATATCCAATGAGAATAAAGATTTTTACACATATCAAAAGAAGCTTAAAAATTATTCAGCCAAACAAAAAAAGGAATGAAGTATGACACATGTTACAACACAGATGAATCTTGAAAACATTATGTAAGTGAAAGAAGCCAGACATAATTAAGGTCACACATCGTATGATTCTACTTATATGAAAAACTCAGAACAGGCTAACACACAGAGACTGAAAGCAGTTTAGCGTTTGCCAGGGTGGAAAGGAGGAATGGGGAGTGACACTGACAACATGGTTTCCGCTGCAGATGATGAAAATGTCTGCAACTGGACAGAGGTGGTAGCTGCACAGCACTGTGAATGTACTAAGTGGCACTGAATTGGACACTTTCAAATGGTTAAAACAGTGAAATTTTATGTTATGTGACTTTTACCTCAGCTAAAGAATGGGGAGTTTAATCCACTGAAAGAAAATTTTAGATGGAGGGTAGATGAAACATTAACTGAAAGCTGATGGTGTTGAAATTGGGTGATGTGTATATGGGTACAAAGCACTAACCAAGAGCTAACTCAAGGATCTACTGTACAAATATGAGGAAAATGACTGATTTCAAATGCAAAACAATCACTATGTTTTACTAACATGCTTGAATAATTCATATGTTAAAGGTATAGATGGGAGAAAATATCTTTCCATTTACAAATTTATTGAGTAGAACTTGTTCTGAAAAAAAAGCCCTTTAATTTTTTCCTTAAATGGTCAAGTACTACATGTTTTCCAGAAATAAAGGTCCAACATGAACAAAAAGAAGGGGAAAAGTACCATTACATTCTTTTTTTTTTTGAGGAAGATTAGCCCTGAGCTAACATCTGCTGCCAATCTTCCTCTTTTTTGCTGAGGAAGACTGGCCCTGAGCTAACATCCATGCCCATCTTCCTCTACTTTATATGTGGGACGCCTACCACAGCATGGCGTGCCAAGCAGTGCCATGTCTGCACCCGGGATCCGAAGTGGCAAACCCCGGGTTACCAAAGCAGAACGTGTGCACTTAACCACTGCGCCACCAGGCCAGCCCCAGCACCATCACATTCTAACACAAGATCCAGCCCTAAAATAAACCAAAAACAAACCTGCTCACAATACAGTGGCCAGTCTTCACAGATGCCTTATATACTTCAGCTTCACTTCCTGCAAACTACTGTTACTTGCCCAAAGTTAAAACAGAGCCTCCTAGTGGCTGTTATGGGCTACGTTGTGTCCCTCCATAAATTTCTCTGTTGAAGCCCTAATCTCCAGTACCTCAGAGAGTGACTGTGTCTGGAGACAGCACCCTAATCCATAGGATTGGCATCCTCATATGAAGAGGAGATTAGGACACGGACACCTACAAAAGGAAGGTCATGTGAAAACACAGTGAGAAGACAGCCATGTGCAAGCCAAGGAGAGAGGCCTCAGAAGAAACCAACCCTGCTCACACCTTAGTCTCAGACTTCTAACTTTCAAAACTGTGAGAAATAAATTTCTGTTGTTTAAGTTACCCAGTCTATAGTACTCTGTGATGGCAATCCTGCCAGAGTCAGAGCCAAATACCTGGACCTCCTGCCTATCCCTCAACATGGGTTGCTGGAATAGTTCAGCAATAATGATGTTACAGCTTTCTCTGACTTGAGATGGCAGAAAACTCGATATATGAGGCTGGAAAATCAGTGACCCAGATAGAAAGAACCATCACCCAAATCATGAAAACTATCCTTCAGGCTTCACTCAGGACTCTACTTCAAGGAACTATATATATAACCAAATGCAGAAAAAGAAATAAAGCTTTTTCCTTCATACAAATAATTACTGTGATTTCTACTCACTGCAGTATTTACTTGAACTACATTAACAGAACATCACAATTTAAACTAGAAGTCAGGTTTGTTCCCCAAAGCATATTCATCTCACATATGCGGTGGAGGATGAAAGAAGGAGATAGAGGGGTTGCGGCGGGGGTGGGCAGAGAGAGAGAGAAACTGAGAGAAGACAATTTGCATATGGTTATTAAATACATACTAACAAAAAAAAACAAACTGCTAAGGAAAACTCTTCACCTGAAACATTAAATTCATGTCTTTCTCGTACACATAAACCTTCAATGTTTCAAGCAATCAGCACAATTTTATGAAGTGCCTACTGTATATTACACTCTGCACCAGGTATCACATTATCATTCTGATTCACTGAATATCACTTCTAAATTCATGGAACGGATTTCAGACTTGGTGGTGTTTGGTCCCCTTCTCTATTTCTCCCAAATACAAAGACTCCTGAGGTGACAAAAGTTTGCAGCATATCCTTAGCCTTCCAGCTTTCAACTACTCCCTGTGGAGTCGTCTGTGGAACTAAGCAGTATTCCCAGACTTAGTTCTCCAACGTTTGTGTGCACAAGTCCATACCAGCATTATAATTCTGCTTCTTGTCCCAGCTATTTATAATGTTAGCCATATGATATTGCCAAAATTATAGTTGAATGTAGGAAAAAACCATAAATGCTTTTCTTAAAGAAGTCATTACAAATTTCACATTGTAGAATTGTGCTAAACAATAGCTCATTTTATTGAACCTAAACCTCTAATTAAAATAATAAAAACTGTATACACATAAGTGCTAACAAAGCCTCAAAAACTGGAGTAACAATAGTTGAATGAACAGGAAGGGATTCATGAGAGAGGTAAGACAAATTGGAAATTAAACAGAAAGAGTTATTAATATAGGATAATTAGGAGGCACCACCAAAATCACTGAGGCAGTTACTGGTTACTAGCCACGAAGATACACACACCTAAGAATTGTTAAAAGAGCTGAAAAAGCCCTGTGGCATCGGGAAGCATAATGAGAAATGCAATTCACTTCAAGAATTAATCAATGAGCACTAACTACCTGACAGGCATTGAAGACAGACACACACAAACACACACAGTCTGCTCTCAAGAGACCGTCAGATTATCAGAACAGAAGAGCTCAAAATGGAAACCACGTGTGAATCTCCTACTCCATTGAGAATCTACTGTTACAGGCAAGAGGGATGTAACAGGATGCTCACGGCACAATTCAGCCTTAAGAAGTTTACATTTGGGGTGAGGTGGGAGAAGGTGGGAGGAAAAGACAGTTTGAGGACAGAAACGAAATAACACTCTCTCTCATTCACTCAGCACGCCATGGCCAGCATAATCTTCTCCCGAACCAAAAATAATCCACAATAATCTTCCCCAACCAAATGTTTCTGACTCCATTAGAAAAATTTCACCATCGCAGCCAATCTCCAACTATAACAGAGGAGGGAAAGGTACATTTTTTTTATAGGAAAATGACCTTGCTAAAACTTGACTAATTCCACTAACTCAATCCAAAAGGAACTGACTAAATGCTTCACACAATTGAATAAAGAGATCCTTAAACTATAATTCAAGAGGGCAGAACTGAGGCTCTGCATCAAAAAACTCTATGACCTGAAGGGTCATAAATTGGCCTCAAGCAGTTTTTGCGTTTTTTTAAGCCAGAAGTCATATCCTACTTATGGTTCCTGAAATCACTGTGGCTGACAATCAGCATTACTTTAATAATAAAAATAGAACATAAAAGATTGAACTGCACATTTTAAGGGAAAGGACTGCTTTTGTGAAACTTCTGTTTCAGTTGCACATGTGTGTACAATGAATCACAACATAAAAACGTATCTTCTTCCTAATAATTTGTCAAAAGTGAAAGCAAATGGCATAATGTTAACAAACCATTAGGGGAAAACCAGAGTTTCCTATCTATGCACTCTCCGCTTAAAATCGCTTAATTTCTGCTGCCACTGGGTAGCCAGAGCCAAAGAAGTTCACATATAGCATCTGTCTAGTGTGGGAACTGTCTAGCTATAGTAGCTATGGCACCAGAATCTGGTCCAATTATCAAATCCAAAAATTCTTACCATGTTGACTACTAATCAGAGCTTCTGATCAACACAAGCAAGCTTGTTTTCGCAAAGTGAAATGAAAGAATTCTAACCAAAAGCAAACTATTAATGCATTAGATGGCTGTGATAGCAAGTACAACTACTATAGGGCTTTGAAAAATAAGAGATTTTAAGATCCCCACTCTCATTAATACAAACCTGGACACCATGGACAGAATCTTAGCCTGGGAACCCCTAAAAGAGATTTGATTCCTTATCTGTCACAGAACTTTCAGAGGATCTACATGAGTGGTAAACAAGGTCAGTAACAACATAATCAACATGTTCTCTTTTTATTCACTGTCCAATCTTTAAGAAACATAAATTCCAAACAAATCAGGAGAAATTATACTGAGACCATCCAGTCTTTTAAAGAATAAACAAGAAGGTAGCTGTTTTTTTTTTTAAGATTTCATTTTTCCTTTTTCTCCCCAAAGTCCCCCAGTGCATAGTTGTGTATTTTCAGTTGTGGATCCTTCCAGTTGTGGCATGTGGGACGCCACCACAGCATGGCCTGACAAGCAGTGCCATGTCAACACCCAGGATCCGAACCGGCGAAACCCTGGGCCACTACAGTGGAGCGTGTGAACTTAACCACTCAGCCACGGGGCTGGCCCCCAAAGACAGCTGTCTAAACAAGCAGTTTTTAAAAGTTCACATGGGGGCCATGTTTTGCTATGGACCTAAAACTAAATATGGGCAAAAAAGCCATGCTGTGTGATTTTAGAACACACATGGAGTAGTCATCTTAAAGACAAGCATTTTAAGACTGCTAACCTAAATTTGTTGACTAAATTTCACGCTAAAGATCAACTTTATTTAACTCTCAGTGTGGGAGTTTTCCAACTTTTATAGCTTTCAGCCACATATTTAGCTGAATAATCCTTCGTAACTTCGGGTTACACTGTATCCTTAGCTATAAAGTTACTGAAACATTTTAGTGGATATTGCACTGGACCAGTTTAATGCACGTTACTTGGGCTTTTATATTTAGTTTTAGGTCCATAGCAAAACAGAGTGTAAAATACAGAGTTCCCATACACACACACACACACACACAGGCCCCTCTCCCCCACAACATCCAGCATCAGAGTGATACATTTGCTAAAATCAGTGTACCAACACTGATACATCATTATCACCCAAAGCCCAAAGCCATTACATGACGGTTCACCCTTTATGTTGTACACCCTACGGGTTTTGACAAATGTATTCAGATTGGCTTCCCTCACTTAGCAATATGTATTAAAGGTCCCTCGATGTCTTTTTCATGATTGGATAGTTCATTTCTTTTTAGCACCCAATAACATTCCACTGTCTGGATACACCACTCTCTGTTCTTCCATTCATCTACTGAAGGATAGATATCTTGGTTGTTTCTAAGTTTTGGCAATTATGTGCAGGTTTTTTTTTTTTTTAACTTTTTTTTTTTAAAGATTTTATTTTTTTCCTTTTTCTCCCCAAAGCCCCCCAGTACATAGCTGTATATTCTTTGTTGTGGGTCCTTCTAGTTGTGGCATGTGGTTTGATGAGCAGTGCCATGTCCGCGCCCAGGATTCGAACCAACGAAACACTGGGCTGCCTGCAGCGGAGCGCGCGAACTTAACCACTCCGCCACAGGGCCAGCCCCAATGTGCAGGTTTTTCTTATGGACGTATTTTCAACTCATTCAGGTAAATACCAAGTAGTGTGATTGCTGGATCCTCTGATAAGAGTATGCCTAGTTTTGTAAGAAAATGACAAACCGCCCAAAGTGGCTGCACCATTTTGCATTCCCACCAGCAGTGAATGAGAATTCCTGTTGCTCCGTCTCCTCACCGGTGTTTTGTCAGCGTTTTGGATTTCAGACATTCTGATAGGTGTGTAGTGGTACCTCATTGTTTTAATTCCCTAATGATATATGATTTGGCCATCTTTCCATATGCTTATCTGACATCTGTATATCTTGTTTGGTGAGGTGTCTGTTGAGATCTTTTGTCCATTTTTTAATCCAGGTGTTCATTTTCTTATTAAGTTTTAAGAGTTCTCTGTATATTTTAGATAACAGTCCTTTATTGGATATATCCTCTGCAAATATCTTCTTCCAGTCTGAGGCTTGTCCTCTCACACTCTTCATTATTTTTAAAGTTACAGGTAATAAAATTCATTTTTTGATGTACATTTCTAAGTTTTGACAAATGCAGAGAATCATGGAGTAACAACCAAGATACATCACCCCTCTATATTCCTTCACATTGGCCCTCTGTTATTGATCTCTTACCACCGCCCACTGGCCAACATTGATCTGTTTCCCATCACTGTAGTTTCTATCTTTTCCAGAACGTCATACAAATAGAATCATACACTGTATAGCCTTTTGAGTCTGGCATTTTTCATTTTGCATAGTACTTTTGAAATTCACCAACCTTGTTGTAAGTATCAATAACTCCTTTTTTGAATTGTTGAATTCTATGGATGTACCAGTTGGTTTATCCATTCACCAATTCAGGGACATCTGAATTGTTTGCAGTGCTTGGCAATTTGAACAAAATTGCCATAAACGTTCATGCATAGTTTTCATGTGAACATGAACTTTCGTTTTTCTTGGATAAATATCTAGGATTGAAACTGCTGAGTCATACGTTTGTTTAACTTTATGGGAAAGCAGCTGCACCATTTTGCATTCCCATCAGCAATGTATGGAAGTTCCAGTGGCTCTCCATCCTCCCTAATACTTGGTACTGTCAGCTACAGGAAGGGAACAGTTGTTTTGCTTCTTAGTCTTTCTAACAGGTGAGTATAGTATCTCATTGTGATTTTAATTTGTATTTCCCTAATGACTAATGATGTAGAGCATCTATTCAGGTGCTTATCTGTCATCCACATATCTTCTCCAGCAAAGCTTCTGTTCAAGTCTTTTGCCCTTTTTTTTTTAAGATTTTATTTTTTTCCCTTTTCTCCCAAAGCCCCCTGGTACATAGCTGTGTAATTTTAGTTGTGGGTCCTTCTAGATGTGGCATGTGGGATGCCACCACAGCATGGCTTGATGAGCAGTGCCATGTCCATGCCCAGGATTCGAATTGGCGAAACCCTGGGCCGCTGAAGCAGAGGGCGCGAACTTAACCACTTGGCCACGAGGCCGGTCCCCTGACCATTGTTTAATTGGGTTGTTATTTTAACTGAGTTTTGAGAGTTCTTTCTGTAATCTACATATAAAATCTTTGTCAGATATGTGATTTACAAATATTTTCTCTCAGTCTGCTTCTTTTCATTCTCTTCATTCTATCTTTCAAAGAGCCGAAGTTTTTAACTTTAATGAAATCCAAGTTATCAATTTATTTTGTGCTTTTAGCCATATCTAAGAAATCTTCAGGCCAAGGTTACAAAGATTTTTCTCCTATGTGCTGTTCCGCCAATTTTACTGTTTTACATTTTACATCTGGATCTACGATTTACTTTGAGTTCCCTTCTACATTAGGTATACGGGATAGGTTAAGAGTCTTTTTCTTCCTCAAATGGTGTCCAATTGTTGCAATACCATATGTAGGAAAAGAGACTTTTTTCTACTGAATTGCCTTTACACCTCTGTCAAAATCAACTGACTATATCTTGTGTGTGTCTACCTCAACATCTTGATTACCATAACTTTACAGAAAGTCTGGAAATCAGCTAAACTTCAGATCAGATTCTCCAACTGCATGGTTCTTTATCAAAAGTGTTTTGGCAATTTGTGTTCCTTTGCCATTCCATTTTTTAAAAGCAGCTTATCATTTGTTATCTACAAAAAATGTTGCTGGGATTCAGATCTGGGTGAACTAACCTGAGGAGAAATTACATTTTAACAATACTGAGTCTTTGAAAACACAAACAGGTAATTCTCCACAATTATTAGGCTTTCTTTGATTTCTTTCATCAGTGTTTCGCAGTTTTCAGCACAAAGATCCTGTACACATTTTGTCAGATTTATACCTCTTTTTTGGTGCTACATACAAATAGAGGAAGATTGGCAAAGATGTTAGCTCAGCAACAATCTTCCCTCAAGCAAAAAGAGGAAGATTAGCAAGAGACATTTGCTCAGAGCCAATCTTCCTCACCAAAAAAAAAAGAAAGAAAAAAAAAGATATAGGACTATTAAGGTTATCTATTTCTTCTTGAGTGAGTTTTGGTAGTTTGTGTCTTACAAGGAATTTACCAATTTCACTCAAGTCGTCAAATTTTGGAGCACAGAGTTGTTCATGGTATTCCTTTATTATCATTTTAATATGTGTAAGATCCGTAATAATAGCCCCTTTTGCATTCCTGATACTGTTAACTTGGGCCCCTCCCTCTTTATCCTCTCCCCACCTCTCTCTTTGAACAGTCTATAATTCCTTCAAGAAAAAATGGGTTCAGCGAAAAATGTGAATTTTTTTTTTTTTTGAGGAAGATTAGCCCTGAGCTAACCACTTCCAATCCTCCTCTTTTTGCTGAGGAAGACTGGCCCTGAGCTAACATCCATGCCCATCTTCCTCTACCTTATACATGGGACGACTACCACACCATGGATTTTGCCAAGCAGTGCCATGCTCGCACCCGGGATCCAAACCGGTAAACCCCAGGCCGCCGAGAAGCGGAACATACAAACTTAACTGCTGAGCCATGAGGCCAGCCCGAAATGTGAATATTACCATTAAATAATTTTCACTCAAGAGAACTGCTATACTTCTGTAAGTAGCAAAACTACTTTATACACACTTCCCATTTCATCATACACTATGTATTAGCCTGCTTGGGTTGCAATAACAAACTATAGGCTGAGAGGCTTAAACAACACAAACTTATTCTCTCACAGCTCTGGAGGCTGAAAATCTGAGATCAGGGTGCCAGCACCCTGGGGAAAGAGCGTTCTGGGGAAAGGTCTCTTCCTGACTTGCAGATGGCCACCTTCATGCTGTGTCCTCGTATGGTAGAGAGAAAGAGACAGAAAGTTCTCTGGTGTCTCTCCTTATAAGGGCAGTAATCCCATCATGAGGGCCCAACCTTCATGACCTCACCTCAACCTGAATATCTCCCAAAGGCCCCGTGTCCAAATCCCATCACATGGGGCGGGGCGGGGGGGTCAACATACGAATTTTCAGGGACATGATTCAGTCTATAACACACTATAATTAACAAAGAAAAAGCATACTGAAGGGCTTTAACATTTAGTTAAATTATTTTTACTGCTTCATCACTGACATTCCCAAGTGAAATTCGCTTTTTTCTTTTTAGCACCAGTGTGAGGGGGTAGTAAACATACAATGACTCCTAGTACAGTTTGGGGACACTGCCTTGGATCAAGCTAAGGAGCCAGCAGTTTTATCCATTATTGCTTTTATACCACAAGTAGAAATGTCAACACAGTACAAAGGCTTAATAAAATCTTAGTATTATTATGAAAATGCTTCTCACCCCACTTTGACAACTCACCACTGCCTTACAAAGTTCAAACAACTAACACAGAAAAATTTTTACAAACTGCAAGGTGTATTAGCAATTTAAGGTATTACAAATTATTCAGAAGAGATATAACCAATACTAAAAACGTGATCCGGGGCTGGCCCCGTGGCCGAGTGGTTAAGTTCGTGTGCTCCACTCACTGCAGGTGGCCCAGTGTATTGTTGGTTCAAATCCTGGGCGTGGACATGGCGCTGCTCGTCAAACGATGCTGAGGCAGCGTCGTCCCACATGCCACAACTAGAAGGACCAACAATGAAGAATATACAACTATGTACTGGGGGGCTTTGGGGAGAAAAAGGAAAAAAAATAAAATCTTTAAAAAAAATAAAATAAAATAAAGATAAAATAAAATAAAAACGTGATCCATTCCTAAGCTTTCCAAATTCAATGATAATCAAGCTATGCCTTCACCTGATTAATATAAACCTTAGAGAGAAATAAAGTTATATGGAACCTAAAAAAGAAAAAATAGGGGTCGACCCAGTGACACGGCAGTTAAGTGTGCACATTCTGCCTCTCGGCAGCCTGGGTTTTGCCGTTCAGATCCCAGGTGTGGACATGCCACCGCTTGGCACACCATGCTGTGGTAGGCGTCCCATGTATAAAGTAGAACGAAGATGGGCACGGATGTTAGCTCAGGGCCAGTCTTTCTCAGCGAAAAGAGGAGGATTGGCAGCAGTTAGCTCAGAGCCAATCTTCCTCAAAAGAAATAAGAAAAAATAGTGAAAACTACCTTGGTTGGCTACCTTGGTTGTAATGAAACAAACAAACAAATAAAGCAGGCCAGTGATATGCTATAAACACACTAATGTTCCTATATGCTTACATCACTTACAGAAACTACACGAGAAACATTATCAGTGATGGCCTCCAGGAGAGGGAATTAGATGACTTAGGATATGGATAAGAAAAGATTTTTGTCAACACCTCTTGAATTTTAGACCATCTATATATATTACCTTAAAAAATAAATGAAATGAAATGGGACTTCATCAGACTAAAGAGCTTCTTCAAGGCAAGGGAAAACAGAACTGAAACAAAAAAACAACCCACTAGTTGGGAAAAAATATTTACAAGTTATATAGCTGACAAAGGGTTAATCTCCATAATATATAAAGAACTCACACAGCTCAACAACAAAAAAACAAACAACCCGATCAAAAAATGGGCAGGAGACATAAACAGACATTTCTCCAAAGAAGATATACGGATGGCCAATAGACACATGAAAAGATGTTCACCATCACTAATCATCAGGGAAATGCAAATCAAAATTACACTAAGATATCACCTTACACCTGTTAGAATGACAAAAATAACCAAAACAAATGACAAATGTTGGAGAGGTTGTGGAGAAAAAGGAACCTTCATACACTGCTGGTGGGAATGCAAACTGGTGCAGCCACTATGGAAAACAGTATGGAGATTCCTCAAAAAATTAAAAACAGAAATACCATGCGCTGGCCCTGCGACCAAGTGGTTAAGTTCACACGCTCCACTGCAGGTGGCAAAGTATTTTGTTGGTTCGAATCCTGGGCTCGGACATGCCACTGCTCATCAAACCACGCTGAGGCAGCGTCCCACATGCCGCAGCTAGAAGGACCCACAACGAAGAATATACAACTATGTGCCGGAGGGCTTTGGGGAGAAAAATGAAAAAAAATAAAATCTTTAAAAAAAAAAAAAAAAAGAAATACCATATGACCCAGCCATCCCACTACTGGGTATCTATCCAAAGAACTTGAAATCAGCAATTCCAAAAGTCCCATGCACCCCTATGTTCATCACAGCATTATTTACAATAGCCAAGATGTGGAAGCAACCTAAGTGCCCATCAACTGATGATTGGATAAAGAAGATATGGGGGGTGGGTGTGTGTGTGTGTGTGTATACACACACACACACACAATCGAATACTACTCAGCCATAAAAAAGGATAAAATCATCCCATTCACAACATGGATGGACCTTGAGGGTATTATGTTAAGTGAAATAAGCCAGATAGAGAAAGACAATCTCTGTATGACTCCATACATAGGTGGAAGTTAAACACAGAGACAAAGAGAACTGATTGGTGGTTACCAGGGGAAAGAGGGTGCGGGGGGAGGGCACAAATGGTGAAGTGGTGCACCTACAACATGACTAACAATAATGTACAACTGAAATTTCACAAGGTTGTAAACTATCATAATCTTAATAAAAAGTTAAAAAAATAAATAAATGAAATTTGTTTCACAGATAATTTTAATGATTCAGTACATTAAAAATTCAATTTAAAACACTGTAAAACTTCACCCTCTCACTCAAGCTGGGAAATAGAAGCCAGAATTCAGTTTTGTTTTTAAGAAAATACTTTCCCATTCCATCATATAGTATATGTATAATCTTTCTAAAGCAACAGGGGTCCTACTCAATCTCCCTTAATGACCCGATAAGCATTAATTTATAAATGACAAAAATAAAAAATCAGTTGCTTATTCTATGTTAGATTAAGTTTCCAACGAAAACACTGGGATAGCTTTTAGCTAGAAGCTCTGTAAGACTGAAAGATAATATGCATGCCATATATACGACAGGTCCCTCCAAATGGAGAATTCAGTCCAATACAATTATTTCTGGAGAACTGCCAATCAGCCTCATCATTACATTATTTAAAATAAACAAATAAGGCATGAGTCTAATATCTACAGTCTATTTGAAACAGTTTTAAGCAAAATTAATTTAAAATGGGAAATACACCTGTCAAAAAAAGTTGTCCTTTCACATGTACTGAAGCGATACTTTCTATTCGCAAACTGTAAGCTACTAATAATTTAGAAGCCTCTGGAAATTGCTGGCTATGAGTACAAGGGAAATAAGCTATATAATGAGAATTTTTAATGCCAAGGCTCTGATGGGTTCCATCTCTAGAACAAGATTACACCTGCCAGGCAGACAGAATTACATTTTTTAACCCATGAAAATTAAACAATTTAGTTAGGTCTCTAGAGCTATTCTCCAATTTAAAGGAAAAACGGGAAAGCTAACATAACCACAGCATACACAAAATCTTCCTCACTGTAAGACATTCTAGAAGACAACTGGCTTAGAAACTTCAAAAAGTTAATGAAATGAAATGTAGGAACGAACTATCCTAGATTATGAGACTAAAAAGACATAACTAACCTTGATGTAATCTTGATTAAAAACAAAAAAACGTTAAACAAGAAGTGTTGGCGAGGATGTGGAGGAAGGGGAACACTTGTGCACTGCTGGTGAGAACGTAAATTGGTGCAGCCACTGTGGAAAACAGTATGGAGGCTCCCTGAAAATTAAAAATAAAACTATCAAATGATCCAGCAATTCCACTTCTGGGTATTTATCCAAAGAAAATGAAAACACTTTGGGGATTGGCCAGGTGACTGAGTAAAGTCTCACGCTCTGCTGTGGTGGCCCAGGGTTTCAGCAGTTCAGATCCTGGGCACGGACATGGCACCACTCGTCAGCCCATGCTGAGGCAGTGTCCCATGTGCCACAACTAGAAGGACCCACAACTAAAATATACAACTATGTAGTGGGGGGATCTGGGGAGAAAAAGCAGAAATAAAAAAAAAAAGAAGATTGGAAACAGTTATTAGCTCAGGTACCAATCACTAGGGAAAAAAAATGAAAACGCTAACTCAAAAAAATATACACACCTCCGTGTTTGCTACAGTATTATTTTCAATAGCCAAGCTATGGAAACAACCTGTGTCCACTGATGGATGAATGGATGAAGAAAACATGGTGTATGTGTATACACACACACACACACACACACAAATTGAATATTATTCAGCCATAAAAAAGAATAAAATCTTGGCATTTGCAATAACATGGATAGCCCTTGAGGGCATATGCTAAGTGAAATAAGTCAGACAAAGAAAGACAGCTACCATATGATCTCACTTATATGTGGAATCTAAAACAAACAAACAAACAAAATCAAGCTCAGGGGCCAGCCCCGTGGCCAAGTGGTTCGGTTCCTGTGCTCTGCTTTGACAGCCCAGGGTTTTGCCAGTTAGGATCCTGGGCGCAGACATGGCACTGCTCATCAAGCCATGCTGAGGCGGCAGTTCAGATCCTGAGCACAGACCTAGCACTGATCATTAAGCCATGCTGCAGCGGCATCCCACACGCCATAAACAGAAGGACCCACAACTAAAATATACAACTATGTACTGGGGGGCTTTGGGGAGAAAGAAAAATAAAAATAAAATCTTTTAAAAAAAGAAAAAGAAAAAAGAACCAAGCTCACAGACACAGAGAACTGGTGGCCGCCAAAGGCAAGGGGTGGGAGGTGAGAAACATGGGTGAAGGGGGTCAAAATGTACAAACTCCCAGTTACAAAATAAGTCACAGGGATGTAATGGTGACTTATAGTTAATAATACTGTATTGCATATTTGAAAGCTGCTAAAAGAGTAGATCTGAAAAGTCCTCATCACAAGAAAAAAAAATTTGATTAACTATGTAAGGTAATGGATGTTAAGACTTACTGTGACGATCATTTCACAAGGCATACAAATATTAAATCGTTATATTGTATACCTGAAACTAATATAATGTTATATGTCAATTATACCCCAATTTTTTAAAAAGGTTATACAGAATAATTTATTGAGGGTCCAGCCCTGTGGCATAGTGGTTAAATTCGGTGTACTCCTCTTCAGCAGCCCGGGTTCAGATCCCAGGCACGAACCCACACCACTCGTCAGCCATGCTGGGGCAACAACTCGCATATAAAGTGGAAGAAGACTGGCATGGATGTTAGCTCAGGGAGAATCAATCTCAAGCAAAAAAAGAGAAGATTAGCAACAGATGTTAGCTCAGGGCTAATCTCCCTCAGCAAAAAATAATAATAATTTATTGAATTTATACAGTTGAATTAGGTAAATCTGGTAAATAAACTTTACCTAGTTACATTAGATAAATGGAACACGTACTACTTAATATTAGATAATTACTGCTAATTTCCTTGTGTGATGACACTATTGTGGTTATTTAAGAAAAATCTTGGGGCTGAGTGGTTAAGTTCGCACACTCTGTTGCGGCAGCCCAGGGTTTCACTGGTTTGGATCCTGGGTGTGGACGTGGCACCACTCATTAGGCCATGTAGAGGCAGCGTCCCACGTGCCACAACTAGAAGGACCCACAACTAAAATATACAACTATCTACTGGGGGGATTTGAGGAGAAAAATCAGGGGAAAAAAAAAAAAAGATTGGCAACAGTTGCTAGCTCAGGTGCGAATCTTTAAAAGAAAATTAAAAAAAGAAAAAAAAAGAAAAATCTCTTTATTACTACTGATGAAAACTGAAGTTTGGGTGGTGGCCCCGTGGCTGAGTGGTTAGGTTCGCACACTCCACTTCAGCAGCCCAGGGTTTCATCAGTTTGGATCCTGAGCGCGGACACAGCACCGCCCGTCAGACTACGTTGAGGCGGCGTCCCACATGCCACAACTAGAAGGACCCACAACTAAAATATACAACTATGTACCAGGGGGCTTTGGGGAGAAAAAGGAAAAAATAAAATCTTAAAAAAAAGAAAAGAAAACTGAAGTTTTTAGAAGTCTACATCTTCAAAGAGTTCAGGAAAAATAACTGAATGAATCAATAAGTAACGTATCTTGCACATAATTTAGTTTCTCTCTAATGACTACTAGAAGGCAAAGATCCTGTCCATCTCAGTGTCACATTATAATGGACACTGATGATCATATATTATATACACTGTGAGCCAAATCTGTATTGCCTATTCATAATTTGCATGTTTTCAAGCCTTGGTCCACTGTGAAAACAATAAACAGTAATGACAGTATCTGGGAAAATTGAAGAAAGTAAAGAGAAGATGAAAGAAGTAAATATACCACCATAAGCTAACTGTATGTGCAACAGCCGGTTATATGCAAATTTTTACTCTTTTTCCTCCTTAATAGTCGCAGCTTAAGAGTTTTCTGTATTACAAAACTTTGCAAATGTTTTTAACATATTCCTAAACGTTTCACTAAGTATAATATGATTTACTGAAATATTCCATTGTTAAACACGTGAATTGTTTTAAAATATACCCTACTAAAATTCAAATCGCACTCATCATCTTTGCGCATAAAGCTTTTTCTGTAGAACTATTTATTTCCATCACAGAAGGAGGGATTACTTAAGTCAAAGAATTTTTGTTACTTCAGGTTTAAAAAAAACTTTTTTGGCTGTTCCTATTTTAATTTTCTTGATTATTAACAATGTTGAATATTTTTTTCCATTTTATTAGGCAGTTTTACTCCAGGAGAGAAAGAAAATACAGCAAAATTATAGCAAATGTTGCTTCTAGGAGGCAAGTATATGGTATTAACTTCTTTCAACTTTTCTGTATATCTAACATGTTTAATACCTTAGGATAATATCTTAGAATTGTGTGAATCTTCTGTTCTCCAGTAACCATTCATTGAGTAGGTATTGATGATACTCATCTGAATAAAAGTAGCTTTGTTTGTTTACTGACATCCACAAAATAACTTGCTGGGATTTTGATTGGGATCATGTTGAATCTATACATTAAGTTGGGAAGAACTAACATCTTGATAATATTGAATGATCCTAACCATGTTTAGGAATATTTTTCCATTTCTTTAGATCTTCTTTGATTTCTTTCATTAAGAGCTATTTTGTTTTGTTTTTGTTTTAAAGATTGGCACCTTAGCTAACATCTGTTGCCAATCTTTTTTTTTTTCTTCTCCCCAAAGCACTCCAGTACATAGTTGTATATTCTAGATGTAGGTTCTTCTGGCTCTGCTAAGTGGGACACTGCCTCAGCATGGCTTGATGAGAGGTGCTCTGTCTGCGCCCGAGATCTGAACCCGCGAAACCCTGGGGTGCCAAATTAGAGCATATGAACTTAACCACTTGGCCATGGGGCTGGCCTCTCATTTTAGTTTTATAGTTTTCCTAAGATATACTATGTATATTTTTTTTAGATTTATACCTAAGTATTTTTTTTTTGGTGCTAACATAGATGGCATTGTTTTTCATTCCAAATTCCAACTGTTCATTGCTGGTATATAAGAAAGCAATTGACTTTTATGTATTTACCTTGTATCCTGAAACCTTGCTATAATCACTCATTAGTTAAGGAAGTTTTTTTGTTGATTCTTGAGATTTTCTACATAGACAATTATGTCATCTGGGAACAAAGGCAATTTTAGTTCTTCCTTCCAAATCTGTACATCTTTTATTTCTTTTTCTTGTCTTATTGCATTAGCTAGCACTTCCAGGACAATGGCGAAAAAGTGGAGAGTGTGGACATCATTACCTTGTTTCAGATCTCGGCATCTAGCTTCTCACTATTAAGTATGATCTTAGCTGTACTAATTTTGTAGATGTTCTATATCAACTTGGGGAAGCTCCCCTCTATGTCTAGTTTGCTGAGCATTTTTACCATGAATGGGTGTTGAATTATGTCAAATGCTTTTTCTGCATCTATTGATGTAATCATATGATTTTTCTTCTTTAGCCTATTGATGTGATGGATTACATTAATTCATTTTTTAATGCTAAACCAGTTGCATACCTGGAATAAATGCCAGTTTGTCATGATGTGTATAATTCTTTTTATTCATTGCTGGATTCAATTTGCTAATATTTTGTTGAGGATTTCTGTGTTTATGTTCATAAGAGATACTGATTTGTAGTTTTCCTCCTGTAATTCTTAGTCTGGTTTTGATATTAGGGTAATGCTGGCATCATGGAATGAATTAGGAAGTATTCCCTCTGCTTCTATTTTCTGAAAGAGATTGCAGAGAATTAGTATAATTTCTTTCTAAAATATTTAGTAGAATTAACCAATGGACCCATCTGGGCATGCTGCTTTCTGTTTTGGAAGGTTATTAACCATTAATTCAATTTCATTATCTCTCAAGCTTCCCCACCACTTTGCTTTTGCATAAAGTCTTCAGACATACAAGCATTTATAATAAAACAGGGCAGACAGCTATAAAAGGGCTATACAAAATGCTATGGGATTCTGGGTAAATACCCAAGAAAAGTGAAAGCAGGGACACACAGATATTTGTACACTCATGTACATAGACACATTATTCACAATACCTTCAGGGTGAAAAACAAACCACATGCCCATCAACAGATGAATGGATAAAGAAAAAGTGGTATATACATTTAATGGAGTATTATTTGGCCTTAAAAAAGAAGGAAATTTTGACACATGCTACATGGATGAACCTTGAAAACATCTTCTAAGTGAAATAAGCCAGGCACGAGTATAAATATAGTATGATTCCTCGTATATGAGGTGCCTAGAGTAGTCAAATTCATAGAGACAGCAAGGAGAATGGTGGTTGTCATCGGCTGGGGAACGAAGAATGGGGAGTTAGTGTTTAAGGGATATGGAGTTTCAGGTGGGGAAGATGAAAAGGTTCTGGAGACAGTGGTAGTGGTTGCACGACAATGTTAATGTACTTAATGTCAAAGAAGTGTACACTTAAAAATGGTTAAAATGGTTAATTTTATGTTAAGTATATTTTACCAAAATTTTTTTTTTTTTTTTTTTGAGGAAGATTAGCCCTGAGCTAAGATCCATGCCCATCTTCCTCTACTTTATATGTGGGACGCCTACCACAGCATGGCATGCCAAGTGGTGCCATGTCCACACCTGGGATCCGAACCAGCGAACCCCAAGCCGCCAAAGCGGAACATGCGCACTTAACCACTACACCAGTGGGCCAGCCCCCGAGAAATTTTTTTTAAAAAGTGCAACTCAATAAGTATGTGATGAACTAGTGGCCTAATAAATGCAAACTAAAGGATTATTTTTAAAGTGCTATGAGAGGGAAAGTTATGGGAAGAAATAAGGAGTAACAGGTTGGGGAACACAGATGTAAAACTAAAGTTTCAGATGAGCTAACTTACGCAATCACAAAAGAAAGGGTACACCCAGTGGAGAAGGGGAAGAGGGACAATTCCAGGTAGAGGAAACAGCAAGTAAGAGTAAAAAGAAAATACTGAGTTTTTGTTTTTTGCTTTGAGATACAACTGACATTTAACACTGCATTAGTTTTAAGTGTACTTGAGTTTTTAAAAGTGGTTAATGGAAATCAAACAACCCAATTACAAAATGGGCAGGGGACATGAACAGACATTTCTCCAAAGAAGATATACAGATGGCCAACAGACACATGAAAAGATGCTCATCATCACTAACCATCAGGGAAATGCAAATCAAAACTACACTAAGATATCACCTTACACCCGTTAGAATGGCAAAAATATCCAAAACCAAGAGTGACAAATGTTGGAGAGGCTGTGGAGAAAAGGGAACCCTCATATGCTGTTGGTGGGAATGCAAACTGGTGCAGCCACTATGGAAAACAGTATGGAGATTCCTCAAAAAGTTAAGAATAGAAATACCTTATGACCCAGCCATCCCACTACTGGGTATGTATCCTAAGAACCGGAAATCAGCAATTCCAAAAGTTCCATGGACCCCTATGTTCATCACAGCCTTATTCACAATAGCCAAGTCATGGAACCAACCTAAGTGCCCAGAAACTGATGACTGGATAAAGAAGATATGGTATATATACACAATGGAATACTACTCAGCCATAAAAAAGGACAAAGTCGTCCCATTCACAACAACATGGATAGACCTTGAGGGTATTATGTTGAGTGAAATAAGCCAGACAGAGAAAGACGAACTCTGTATGACTCCACTCATAGGTGCTAGTTATCATATGGAGAAAGAGAACTGATCGGTGGTTGCCAGGGGAAAGGGGGGTGGGGGGAGGGCACTAGGGGTGAAGTGGTGTACCTACAACATGACTAATAACGATGTACAACTGTAATTTCACAAGGATGTTAACTTTCATAACCTTAATAAAAATAAAAAAGTGGTTAATGGACAGGTTAGGGGGAAGAGGGAGCAAGAGAGGATGAAGTTGGGAACCTAAGTCCACATATTGAAGCTGGATTCTGAAATGCCTATTATGCTAACCTAGACATGCGAAAGAGCTTAAATCTATCAAATAAAGAACAAAGCCTTAACTGGGGTCACGGGGACATAAATGGGCAAAAGGAGTTCAATGACACTCCACACGTCGCAGTTGCATGTAGAATTCTAATATGGACATTTACATTTTTTTCTGGGAAGAGAGTATACAACTTTCATCAGATTCCTACGGGGTCTAAAAAGTATTAAAAAAAACTGTTGTAGGCAATGATCAATCATCCCAGGAACGTAGACAATAAAATCTGAATTTTAGGGGCTGGCCCAGTAGCACAGTGGTTAAGTTCGCACGTTCCACTTCGGCAGCCCCAGGGTTCACTGGCTCGGATGCCGGGTGCGGACATGGCAGTGCTTGGCAAGCCATGCTGTGGCAGGCATCCCACATATAAAGTAAAGGAAGACAGGCATAGATGTTAGCTCAGGGCCAGTCTTCCTCAGCAAAAAGAGGAGGACTGGCAGCAGATGTTAGCTCAGGGCTAATCTTCCTCAAAAAAAAAAAGAAATCAAATCTGAATTTTAGGAAGATGAATTATCCTATACAACACAAAGGAGGGATAAGAGGCAGGAGAACAATTTAGTCAACTATAATACTCCAGGTGGAAGATGAGCATTTTTTTTAACTGAAATCTTTTATTAAGCTTTTTACAATTTTATATAAACTTTTTACTAAAATCTGAAATTTTTACCTATACCCAACAAGACTCTAATAGACTGCCTTTCAGGATATACCTTACATAATGTATGCAACACGCTGCGTAACATTGTACTTCGTAAAAATATATCACATGAAAACTATTGAAAAGGAACAAACCAGTGATTTTAAATTCCCCTTGTTACTCATGCTGAAGTTACACCCACTGAGAGGCAACATGACTCAAAAAAGCAAAAACTATGATAATACAAGTGTCGGTTTGGTGTGAGAAAAACAACCATATTCATACATTGATAGTACACACAGTGACCAAGCAATTCCACCTCCATGAATTTATCCCTGCATATATGCTCACACACGTACACAACACATAAGCATAAGGTTATTCAATGAAGCACTGTTTGTAATAAAAGAGTGAAAACCACCCATGTCTCTTAAGTAGAGGACTAGTTAAAGTAAATCATGAAATATCCATACACTGTATATTATGCAACCATTATAAAGAAGATAGTTCTATTTAGGATCTCCAAGATATACTGTTAAGTTAAAAAAAAAGTACAAAACAGTGTATGGAACACTACCGTATATGTGAAAAGCAACAACAAAGGAACATAATCACATCTGTAGTAAATACATTTGCTATATATAACGCAAAATATATCTGGAAGAATTCATGACAAACTGACAATAGTAGCTACTGGACAGATGAAAGGGGATTGAGGGATAGCCACAGGAAGGAGACAGAGCACTGTATATCCTCTTGTACATTTTTCTTCTTTTTTAACACACATACATAGTATATAAATAAGTGAATGAATGAATACATGAAAATAAAATAACTTATCAAAGTAATGCTACTAACTATAGTGCTATAGACATGGTCAGACACAGAACTGGAAATGTCTACTTTGGGCACAAAACTTATATAAAAAATATAGTTAGCAATGAGCACTGTGGGTAGAAAATGTGGGTGAAAAACACTCCTTAATAACATCAACCTCAATTTGAGTACCTGAAACATGTAAGGGAGGCACTGGGCTACACACTTGGGTTGTGCGTGTGTGTGTAAAATCTACCAAGAGATATTCTGCCAAGTCCCATAATTATGTGGCAGATAAGGGTGAAAATCACTAGGTTACTAAAATAAAAATACACCGAAGTCCTAGTTGGTCATCAATTTTGAACAAAGCTAGATATGACCACTTCAGGACCACAAAATAATGCGACCGCTCAATTTCTGATGGAAGACTTTCTTATTTTAGACTTTTCTAGCTAGGCAACTGTTATAATTTTAGCTTTCTCCAATTACAATGAACCAAAAAGCCCTTCCAAGTTATACTGTGAGATGTTCTGGGGTTTTTTTGTAAAGGTGGTGAAAAGAACACTAATCTAATCTAATTCAGGTGACCTGGATTCTGCCACCAAGTGTGTGATTATCAGCAAATTTAATCACCTCAATCCTGTTTGGTCATCTTCAAATTAAAGAGTCTAGATTTGATGACCTTTAGAAGTAAAATAATTCTATAATTTCAAAATTACATAGGGAGCAGATAAGAATTGTCCAAAGTTCCTTTCAGCTCATTTGTAAACCTGGCTTAACAACTAGACTGAAGGCAAAAGCATTTAACAGACTACACAAAGACAACCATTCCCAAAGGAAAAGTCCTAAAGTGATAGTCCTGAATACTTCAAATGTGTCAACATTAAGATGAAATGACAAGCTTAAGGTTTTCAGTGCCTCTTGATTTTAGAACAGTAGTTCTCAGTTTCTAGTTCTATTATCCACACTGGCCTAAAAGCCTAACACTCAGTATTTGTTATTTATGGTGTCTTTGATTACCCTCTGACACATACAGTACAGTTATGCAGAAGTGCTTTAATTAGAGCCAAAACTAAAGCTTGTAAATTTCTAACCACAAAGTCAAACTCAGTACGGCTTTCTAACCAAAAAGTCAAATGCATACTAGTATTTGCACCCATGGTCAACAATCCACATTCTTGGCTGGGAAAATCAATTGCTTGACCAATTGCTAATTGCATTAAATACAGTAAATAGACATATATGTGACCTTCTTAAGATATGAGACCAAAAGCACAGTCAACAAAAGAAAAAATGGATAAAGTGGGTATCATCAAAATTAGAAACTTTTGTGCTTTAATAATACCACCAAGAAAGTGAAAAGACAATCCACAGAATGAGAGAAAATTTCTGCAAATCATGTATCTGATAAAGGACTTGCATTTAGAATACATAAAGAACTCTTAAAACTCAAAAGAAGGACAACCCAGGGCTAGTCCCGTGGCCTAGTGGATAAGTTTGGCATGCTTTGCTTCAGTGGCCCAGGTTTGGTTCCCAGGCACTGACCTACACCACTCATCAGTGGCCATGCTGTGGCAGCAACCCACATACAAAATAGAGGAAGACTGGCAAAGACGGTAGCTCAGGGCTAATGTTCCTCAGCTGAAGGAAAATGCAAATCAAAACCACAATGAGGTAATACTTCATATCCAATGGGGTGACTGTAATCAAAAAGAGGGACAATAACAAGTATTGGTGAGGATGTGGAGAAATTGGAACCCTCATACACTGCCGATGCGAATCTAAACTAGTGTGGCCTTTCGGGAAAACTGTTTGGAATTTCCTAAATCCTAAACATAGAATTACCGTAATACCCAGCAATTCCACTCCTAGGTATATCCCCAAGAGAACTGACAGCATTATGTCCACACAAAAACTTGTATACGAATGTTTATAGCAGCATTATTCATAATAACCAAATAGTGGAAAAAACTCAAATATTTTATTTACTAGATTATTGGCTTATTACCAAAGAAAATTCAAGAACAACCAGATGGAAGAGATGCATAGAGCAAGGTACACAGGAAGGGGCTCAGAGCTTCCGTGTTTTCTGAGCCCGCCACTCTACCCTAAATCTTCACAAGGTCACCAACCTAGAAGCTCTCCAAACCTTGTCCTTTTGGGTTTTTATGGAGGCTTCATTACTTGGGCACGATTTATTAAATCATTGGCCATTGGCAATTGAGTCGAACAACCTCCAGCCCCTCTCTTCTCCCTGAGGTCAAGGGCATGTGACTGAAAGTTCTAACTCCCTAATCACAGGCTGGTTTCCCTGGAAACCAGCCCCCACCCTTAAGTGCTTTCCAAGAGTCACCTCATTAACATAAATTCCGGCGTAGGTGGAAGGGGTTTGTTATGAATACCAAGCCACCTTTATCACTCTAATCACTTAGGAAAGTCTAAGGGTTTTAAGAGCTCCATGGTAGAAACTGAATCAAGACCAAATATATATTTCTCATTATAAATCACATTATCGTGGGGTGCGGGTGGGGCTCTGAATTGATATGGAATGATTTCTTGGATATATTGTTAGGTGGGGAAAAAAACAAGGATCACACAAATGGGACTACATCAACCTTAAGAACTTTTGTGCAGCAAAGGACACAATCAACACAGTGAAAAGGCAACCTACAGAATGGGAGAAAATCTTTGCAAATCACAGATCTGAAAAGGGGTTAATATCCTGAAAAGGGGTTAATATCCAGAATATATAAATATATAAACTCTTACAACTCAACAACAAAAATATCAAATAACCCAATTAAAATTTGGGCAAAGGACGTGAATAGATATTTCTCCAAAAATGATATACAAATGGCCAAGCAGCATATGAAAAGATGCTCAACATCACTAATCATCACAGAAGTGCAAACTGAAACTGTAGCAAGATATCTATCACTTCATACCCATGATAATGGCTACTAGCAAAAAACAGGAAAGAAGTGTTGGTGAAGATATGGAGAAACTGGAACCCTTCTGCACTGTTAATAGGATTGTAAAATGGTGCAATCACTATGGAAAACAGGATAGAGATACCTCAAAAACTTAAAAAGAGAACTACCATAGGATCCAGCAATCCTACTTCTGAGTGTATACCCAAAAGAACTGAAAGCTGGGTCTCGCAGAAATATCTGCACACCCATGTTCATAGCTGCACTATTCACAATAGCCAAGAGGTGGAAGAAATCAAATATCGATCCACAGATGAATGAATTAACAAGATGTGGTACATACACACAATGGAATATTATTCAGCTGTAAAAAGGAAGGAATTCTGTCACACGCTACAACGTGGATGAACTTTGAAGACACTACGCTAAGTGAAACAAGCCAGTCACAAAAACACAAATATTGCATGATTCCAATCATATGAGGTATCTAAGGCAGTCAAATGCAGAAACATAAAGTAGAATCGTGACTGCCAGGGGCTGAGAGGAGGAGGAAATAAGAGTTGCTGCCCAGTGAGTATCGAGTTTCAGTTTTACAAGATGAAAAAAGTTCTCAGATCTGTGGCACAAAAATATAAATATACTTAACACCATTGAACTGTACACTGAAAGGTGGTTAAGATGGCAAATTTTTTACCACAATAAAAAAAGCAAGGTTATGTCAACCATACTTCAATAAAAAAGTAAATAAACAGGGGGCTGGCGTGGTGGCACAGCGGTTAAGTGCGCACCTTCCGCTTCTCAGCGGCGCGGGGTTGGCCGGTTCAGATCCCAGGTGCGGACATGGCACCGCCTGGCAAAAGCCATGCTGTGGAAGGCGTCCCACGTATAAAGTAGAGGAAGATGGGCACGGATGTTAGTTTAGGGCCAGTCTTCCTCAGCAAAAAGAGGAGGATTGGCAGTAGTTAGCTCAGGGCTAGTCTTCCTCAAAAAAAAAAGTAAATAAATAAAATAAATAAAAAACAAAGGTCAGGGGCTGGCCCCGTGGCCGAGTGGTTAAGTTCCTGCGCTCCACTGCAGGTGGCCCAGTGTTTCGTTGGTTCAAATACTGGGTGCGGACATGGTACTGCTCATCAAACCACGCTGAGGCGGCGTCCCACATGGCACAACTAGAAGGACCCACAACTAAGAATATACAACTATGTACCGGGGGGCTTTGGGGAGAAAAAGGGAAAAAATTAAAAAATTTTTAAAAAAAAGACAAAAAACAAAGGTCACAAGTTTGTACAGTATGCCATTTTTGTAAGAAAAGGAAAATAAGAATACATCCACACACACACACACACACACACACACACACAATTGGGTGAGTGAGAACGGAAGTGAAGAGCTTAGAGAGAGAAGCAATACTTAAATACTCTTTCAATATAGTATTAAATTTTAAACCATGTAAATATTTAACATATTAAAAATTAAATCAAGAAGAAAAAAGGATACCCTAATAATCAACACAAACAAAAAGTCAAACTTGATCATCAAAACAAGCAAACTGGGGTTGGCCCGGTGGCGCAGCAGTTAAGCATGCAGGTTCCACTTCTGCAGCACAGGGTACACCAGTTCAGATCCCGGGTGCGGACACGGCACTGCTTGGCAGGCCATGCCGTGGCAGGCATCCCACACATAAAGTAGAGGAAGATGGGGACGGCTGTGAGCTCAGGGCCACTCTTCCTCAGCAAAAAGAGGAGGAGTGGCAGTAGATGCCAGCTCGGGGCTAATGTTCCTCAAAAGAAAAAACTAAATAAAAATAAAAAATAAATTAAAAAAAACAAGAAAGGAAAATACAAGAAGGACCCAGGTTTTGTTTTGTCAAAAACCAAGAATGTCCTCAAAGATTAACAGAGGCTCACCCAAAAAGGACATGAGAGCCAGCTCAAGAAGAGGCTCACAATGGCCAAATTTGGGGCAATTTAAGCATCAGAAACAGGGGCCAGCCCTGTGGCCAAGTAGTTAAGTTCATGCGCTCCACTTTGGCGGCCCAGGGTTTTGCCAGTTCGGATCCTGGGCGCAGACATGGCACCGCTCGTCAAGCCATGTCGAGGCGGCGTCCCACATGCCACAACTAAAATGTACAACTATGTACTGGGGGGATTTGCGGAGAAAAAGCAAAAAAATACTAATAATAATGATGACTATAATTGGCTAACATATTAAAAAAACAAAAATCCACTGAGTATTTAGTAATATTCCAAAAGATAAAACAAAACGAGTGGCCTATACTCAAAAAATGTCAGTTATGAAAGAAAAAAAGGACAAAGAACTGGTCCCGATTAAAGACTAAAGAGATACGACAATTAAACACAATGTTCTACTTTAGACTGGATCACGGATTAGAGAAAAAATAAAATTCTATGAGGGATGTTATTGGGACAACTGGAGAAATCTAAATATGAAATTTGAATTTAATATTGCGGGTATTTGAGAGAATGGTGCTCTACGGGGAAAAGATCCATGATGTCTCCGAAAGACTCTGGATGGTTCAGGAAAATACACGGGATGAGCAGAAAGGAAGGGATGAGGGAAGGAGGGAAGGCAAATGGGACAAAATGCTAACCACTGGTGAAGACGGATGAAAAGCATACGGGAGTTGTTTGCACCTTTATCCCAGCTCTTCTGTACGTCTGTATTTATTTCAAAATTTAGGAGTTTAAAACATGAAAGGGGGGAAGCTTTTTTTACAGAAAACAGCTAATAAACGTAAAGAGAGTTAGAAAACCCCAATGAAATAAAAGACTAGGCCAACAATCACCAACCATTAGGTGTAAGCGGAAAATGTACCTTTTCAACGAAGAAATTTGGTGGACACCACACAAACCAAGTAAACTTAGCACTGAAAACAATGAGGCAAACTAACATCTGGCAGTCTCCACCACATTAATGGATCGGCACCAGGAGAACCAGACATTCCGTCCTTCCTGATGTAATTCAATGTAAATTACATATCATCACCTATGAAGTATTTTTGCCAAAAATATTTGACCCAAATTTAATCAAACCTCTCTAAATCTTAGTTCCAATTTATAGGAAATAAAAGGAATAGAGAAACAAGTTAAATGATGTTTTTTTCGTTTGTTCGTTTTTTAAAGATTTTACTTTTTTCCTTTTTTCTCCCCAAAGACCCCCGGTACATAGTTGTATATTCTTCGTTGTGGGTCCTTCTAGTTGTGGCATGTGGGACGCTGCCTCAGCGTGGTGTGATGAGCAGTGCCATGTCCACGCCCAGGATTTGAACCAACGAAACACTGGGCCGCCTGCTGCGGAGCACACGAACTTAACCACTTAGCCATGGGGCCAGCCCCTTAAATGACGTTTTAAGCGTTCAATCAGAAAATTACAAATATGGAACATTCTTTAAAAAGTCGATGCCAGAGACTTAATGCTTATTGCCTTAGGCATAATTAATGGTATTGTGTTTTTATATGGTCTAAGCTGGAGCCTAGTTTGAAATAAAAATGTATAAAGTGTAAGAAAATGACATTACTTTAAAGAGATGCATCCTGGGGTAATTAGGGCATACAAACAGCATGAGGGCCGCAATTTAATTTCAATTGATTGTTGAGGGGGAGGTACAGAGAGCTAAAGCAAAACAGTTCAGTGTTAGTAACAGACAAATCTAAATGGAAGGTATCGGGTGTTCATTGAATTATTCTTTCAACTTTCTGGATGTTCGCAATTTCTCATAACATATAAAGATGGAAAAAAAGTTACCAGAATATCCCACGTACAAAAGAAGGGAAATTGCTCCTTAAAAGCACCTTACTAAGTGGAACAGTAAATAGAGCAAGTGCCTATAACAAAGGGCCTAAACCCCAGTTTTGCATTTATCATTCTACCCAAGGACCTGCTCAAAATGAGTAAGGCACAGTACCAGGTTCCAAAGGACACAAAGTAATAGAAGGCAGTCACACAGATCCTAAGGTAACTGGAGAAACTAGTTATAAACAGATGAGAAGTCACTGAAGACCTCATTAATGGAATGAGATTTAGCTGGATTTTGAAGAATAGACGGGATATGAAAAGGAAACAGGCGAGGCCAGCCCGGTGGCATAATGGTTAAGCTCACATGCTACACTACAGCAACTTCGGGTTCACGGGTTTGGATCCTGAGCACGGACCTACACACCACTCATCAAGCCATGCTGTGGCAGCACCTCACAGAGAAGAACTAGAAGGACATATAACTGGGATACACAACTATGTATTGGGGCTTTGGGGAGGAAAAAACAAAGAAAAAAAGAGGAAGCTTGGCAAAAGATGTTAGCTCAGGGCCAATCATCCTCACCACAAAAGAAAAAAAGAAAAGGAGACAGGCAAAGAGTTCATAAGTAAAGGCCAAAGAGCAGAAATAAACCAGGTCTGCATGAAATACAGATCCCAGTAGAGCCATGAGGAGAATTTTTGTAGAAAATTCCCTACACTTCTTAATGTTTATAATGTTTAGGTTTTATGAATACAAAAACATAAGGTACTACAGCATCTGCCTTCAAAGAGCTGACAAAGTAGTGAAGACAGATACACAATCAAAATACATTAAGTAGAGATATATACAAAATGCTTTAATAACACAGAGAAGGGAGTAAGAACTTACCAGAGGAATGAAACTGTCAGTAAATTTTCAACAAGGATATTTGAATAATCTTTAAAAACTGAAAATCAGGGTGTGGGAGTAGGCAAAATGGGTGAAGGAGGTCAAAAGGTACCAACATCCAGTTATAGAATAAATAAGTCACTGGATGTAAAGTACAGCATGGTGACTATAGTTAGTAATACTGTACAGCCTATCTGAACTTGCTAAGAGAGTACATCTTAAAGTTCTCATCACAAGAAAAAAACATTTTGTAACTATGTACCATAACAGATATTAACTAGACCTACTGTGGTGATCATTTTGCAATACATGAACATACAGTTACCAAATCAATAGGCTGCACACCTGAAACTATTATATGTCAATTATACCTCAATTAAAAAAACACAAAAATGACTTTACCAATTAAATTCAAGTCACAGAAAGAAAAATGCCAAAATTTACTGAACGCTTACTACGTATTAGACACTTTCTTTCACCTTTGAGATAAGTATTATAATTAACATTGTTATTAAAAAGGAAACTGAAGTTCAGAGAGTTTTATTAACTGACCCAATATAAAAAAAGCTAATTAGCAGTGAGCCTGGCATTTAATCCCAGGTCTGTCTGCTACTGTAATCCACACCCTTCCAATACTACTCAGCTCTGGGAATTCATAAGCACTCAAATTATGAATATAAGGTACAACACAAATATTACAAAGTCAATCTCTCCACCAGAAAATACTAAAATGTTCAAGGGCCAGAAAGAATGAGAGTAATGTGGATAAGATTTTCCAATATTCTTACGAGCCCCTGTGTCTACGATTAGTGTAAATTCTTTACAAGGGGGAGAGAAATGTTACCAAGAAACTAAGTTCAGGGGCCGGCCGGGTGGTGCAGCGGTTAAGTGCACACGTTCCACTTCAGCGCCTGGGGTTCGCCAGTTTGGATACCGGGTGTGGACATGGCACCACTCAGAAGGCCATGCTGTGGCAGGCGTCCCACATATAAAGTGCAGGAAGATGAGCACAGATGTTAGCTCAGGGCCAGGCTTCCTCAGCAAAAAGAGGAGGATTGGCAGCAGTTAGCTCAGGGTTAATCTTCCTCAAAAAAAAAAAAAGAAAGTGGGGCTGGCCCCGTGGCCAAGTTCGCACGCTCCGCTGCAGGCGGCCCAGCGTTTCGTTGGTTCCAATCCTGGGCACGGACATGGCACTGCTCATCAAACCACGCTGAGGCAGCATCCCACATGCCACAACTAGAAGGACCCACAACGAAGAATATACAACTATGTACTGGCGGGCTTTGGGGAGAAAAAGGAAAAAGATAAAACCTTTAAAAAAAAAAAGAGGGGCTGGCTCCGTGGCCAAGTGGTTAGGTTCGCACGCTCCGCTGCAGGCGGCCCAGTGTTTCGTTGGTTCGAATCCTGGGCGCGGACATTGCACTGCTCATCACACCACGCTGAGGCAGTGTCCCACATGCCACAACTAGAAGGACCCACAACGAAGAACATACAACTATGTACCGGGGGTCTTTGGGGAGAAAAATGAAAAAAATAAAATCTTTTAAAAAAGAAAGAAAGTATGTTCAAGTAGGGACCGGCTCCGGGCCAAGTGGTTAAGTTGGTGCACTCCGCTACGGGGGCCCAGGGTTTCGCCAGTTTGGACCCTGGGTGCAGACATCGCACCACTCGTCAGGCCATGGTGAGGCAGCGTCCCACATGCCACAACTAAAAGGAGCCACAACTAAGAATATACACCTAGGGACCAGCCCCATGGCACAGCGGTTAAGTTTGCACGTTCTGCTTTGGCAGACCGGGGTTCACTGATTCGGATCCTGGGTGCAGACATGGCACTGCTTGGCAAAAGCCATGCTGTGGCAGGCGTCCCTCATATAAAGTGCAGGAAGATGGGCTCGGATGTGAACTCAGGGCCAGTCTTCCTCAGCAAAAAGAGGAGGACTGGCAGCAGATGTTAGGTTAGCTCAGGGCTAATCTTCCTCAGGAAAAAAAAAAAAGAATATACAACTATGTACTGGGGGGATTTGGGGAGAAAAAGCAGGAAAAAAAAGTATGTTCAAGTAGAAAACTTTTGAACCTCTATCACTGCCAAAAACAAAAGACAAAATATTTTAAGTATTAAAACTATGGTCAAGCGACTTACTTGTCACACAACATATTACAGCAACAAAGCAAACTTTCACCATTCAAAAAAAAAAACAGACTTAACAGCTCTTACAAACAAGAGAAAGTTTAAAGACAAATAAAATCCGGGAATAATGTTTGGCAGAAAACTAGGACAATGTGGTATTTTAAACAACAAATCTGGAATGCTTAAACAACTAAGTATATGGCATTTAATTAAATATACTTTGATAATGAAGATTTCTAATCTGCAGGCTCCAACTAATTAATATTACTTCATCTAAAAACACTTGTAAAGTCTTAATTTCTTGCTAAGCAACCTCCAAAGGATTACATAAATTCATAAATGAAAAACTTTCACTAATATCTTTGTCGGTATATTTGTCATAGTTATAAAGCTTTACTGTAACCTTACTTTCTTATTCTGACATATGAAAGTTTGAACTTTGGCAATAATCAAAGAACATGTTTTTCGCAAAGTAATGTGAAAAGCATATGAAGTTATTACTTCACAAAGAGAGCTCTGAATAAGCACCTTAAGTGGTTAGTAAAAGTGTAATTAAAGCCCTAGGTCAAGGTAAAACTGACGGCAAAATCTGTTCGTTTAATATTTTTCACCAAGCAAAGAATGAAAGTTAAGCTACAACTTCACAGATAAGGATTTATCTTTTCCTAAAGCTAATATGTAAGGCCTAGTTTACCAAAATTCTTCCCACAAGTACAAAAAGATAACATTTTTCTGTAAATGTCTGGAAAAGAGACTAAAAACGGAACTTCAAGCCTGAAACAAACTCTAATCGATACATTATTCTACCTTCTTCCAGGCAAGGGGACTAACTAAAAAGTACGAAAGTATCTTATGGTAATAAAAGATGGGTGTCAAATGCAATTAAGGTTAGGAAAAGAAAAATGCCAAGGGAACAATTAACATGTTTCCTTTTAACTAACAGCCGCTAAAAGTTTTGTTTGAATTAAAGAGATCCACCACTGCATCACGTGCACAGGCAACCACCACTGCGTGCGCGAGATCTCCAGAGTGTACTTAAGAGTCAACTCAGCGCTCCCAAGAGGGATTCCTCTCAAAACAGGCTTTTGGTTCATACTCTTACGTCTTCCAAAGTTCCTGAACAGTCAACTTAATGTCATCCGTGTAGAAATTATTTAAAAACACTGACAGGCTTTCCACATGTAACCCGTACTTTTCTGATTTGACTTAGATCCAATGATGGAATTCCCTATCGATTCGCCTCCTTCTCCTTTCTTCTGAAGGGCCACTAACCACAAGGGTTACAACCAAATATCAACATTTATTTTATTTTCTTAAAAGAAAAAAACAAGGATGCTTTCTAAGATGCTAAACATCTAGTCGCCGAAAGGCAACTTAAAATCGGAGATGTGGAGGGAGTTACTAAAGGGACAGCGACAGGGAGCATGATCTAAAACAAACAAAATAGAAATGTAACTATTCCAAAGGAGCAGGGTCTTTTGCCTGTCAAGCTGGGGACTTAGTTCTGTTACAAACACCGATTTCATGCCACGATAAGAGCGAGGCTAAATCTTCCGCAGTCTTACAGGTTTCGCATTAACTTCCCGTGACCCCCTCAACCAACCACTCGAAGCCACACTCCATTCCACTCTCGGCCCAACCTCCTCCACTCCCGCCCCAGATCTCAGCCGAACGCGCTTCCCCGCTCCAAACTTCACGTCTTACCCGTGGCTTCCCTACCTACGTCTTCTTGTCGCCACCGGTCCCAAGTCGGGGCCTCAGTCCTACCATGCCCTCCTGTCCTGGCCTGCCTCAGGCCGCCAGCCCCGCGCCCAAGGCTCGGAGCTGCCTCCGAGAGCCCGGCCGACGTCGATCCCCTCTGCTCTTCCGACCCGGCCCCAGGCGCCCCTCCAGGCCCCCAAAGCACGCAACGGCCGAACTTGAAAATGGCGGAGAGCGCCGCCGCCTGCTGCAGGCCAGCGGTCCCGTGCCGCCGCCACACTCACCCT
The DNA here is from genome assembly GCF_041296265.1 of Equus caballus. Classification (NCBI taxonomy): domain Eukaryota; kingdom Metazoa; phylum Chordata; class Mammalia; order Perissodactyla; family Equidae; genus Equus; species Equus caballus. The sequence continues at coordinate 3,427,986 of NC_091701.1, read as the reverse complement.
TCGGCGCCGAGCAGAGCTCCTAATGAATGGGGAGCGAAGCGTTCGTCTTCACTGTCGGAGACGTCTCTCCCGTCTGGCCTCCTCCCTCCGCCTCTCTCAATCCCTCTCCTCCAAAGGAGCAGGCGCCATCTTCCTCTGTGAGCCACCGAGCGCACGCCCTTGCGTCATCACGCACTAGCGTGGGGTACTACGTTAAGCGCGCCTGGGCCGCCGGTTGCGTCGGGCTCAATCTGCGCATGTGCCTAGGTGAGAGGCGGGGCCTGGCCAGATCCCCACGCGGCGGAGCCGGGCACCTCCTTTGTTCCCGCTGAGCGCAGGGCTGGGCTGCTCGGGGCAGAGGAACCAGGCGAGCGCGTTCCGCTGTCATGACTCTCTTCACATTGTGAACTAACCTTGGGGCTCTCAAAAACAGCCCGTTTTCTAAAATTTGAATAAGAAGTTTGTTTCGCGGCAGTGCGGCAGTTACAGCGGGTTGTGTGGCCAGGTCACCGAGAGTCAAGGTGTGGACGGGACTCGACGGTCCTGAGATGGGGCTCCCTCCTGACAGTATTCTGAGAATTTAAAGGGAAGCACCTAGCTGAGTCAACCACGCAATTAGAGTTTACTCATTACCCGATGCAATTGGAGGTTATCTCCTTTCCTCACTTAGAGCCAAGAGACCAAGATAGAAAGCTGAGACCCGTGGTACAACCACTTTGGAAAACGGTTTCACAGTGTATACTAAACGCTACGTGCATCCTCACCCTGCGACCCAGCGATTCCCCTCCAAGAGGAATGAGTGCACACGTGCGACGAAGACCTGTGCAGGAGTGTTTATAGCAGCTTTATTCGTAATAACCAAACACGCGTAGCCCAAACGTCTGTCAATAGTTGTATGGGTGAGGGGTGTCATGCAGTGAACACAGCAACAGGAAATTACTGATAAATTCAAGAACCTGGATGAGTATCAAAGACATTGTTAAATAAAGCACAAAAGAGGACATTGGATGATTCCATTTATATGGAGTTCAGAATACAACTTCAAAACAAGGAAGTTGTCTTTTAACTGTTGGAAAGTAATTTGGCAATATGAATCAAGAATCTTCAAAATATTTATTACTTTTGACACTAATCCCTCTTGTAAGAATCTACCCTAAGGATAGCCTCAGAAATGTGAAAAAGAATTTCGTACAAATCTCTGATTGAGGAGGACCTTCCATTTTCATTTCCAAAAAAATGGAAGTAACTTCAATGTCCAACAGTGGAGAATGGATAAATAATGGCACATCCATACAACAGAATATTATGCAGACATTATCTACACAAAGTTTTTATGATGACATCAGAAATGCTTATGATCTAATTTTAGTGGAAAATGAATATGAACAACTGTAAATATGTATATGTAATGAGAAATAGCTAAGGAAATAAAATGGTGAAATTAAAGATGACCATTTTCTGCAAATACGTATGTTTTGCTTTTGTAATCACTAAGGGGAAAAGGGTCCATTTTTTTTAAAGCAGTAACAGGTCACTGACACTGTTAAAGTTATTATTAAATATGTCTCTCTTTGTTACCAATTACAATATATGATTTCCTGTCGATTACTTAACGTCACACATCATTTGGGGATTCTTTCTCCTTCCATTTTTCCATTTGTTGGGCTAGACTTGGAAGCCACTAGGTGTTATTAATAAATATCAAAACCCCACACCTCCCCCAATATCAAGACTTTAGTCTTCATTTCCTCAATTCCAGGGAGGCAGGGATTATTATAAACTTGGAAGCAACAAAATTTGGGAAAGCAAGAATTTTATTCTATGCTGGTGTTAAAAACAATTCAACTGAGTAAATTTTAAAGTCCTTATTGGCTTTATACAATGATTCGTGAATCGGGCAGCATCCGATCTAGCAGATAGAAAGGAGCTCTGAGGAGCTGTACAAAATGAAAGATTTTTATAGGCAGAAGCAGAAAAAGGAAGTTATGCTAGACCAAAAAAAAGCAGATTGGTTATGGCAAAGTCACTTCCTTTGGGGGATGGCAGATTCCTAAATTGTCCTGATTAGGTGATTCCTGATTGACTGGTTTAAGATTCTATTTCTGGGAAAGCTGAAACTGTAAATTGTCTCAGTTTAATGATGTGGAGTTTAGCATAAGTAACTCCATGGGGCCTGTTGTCTTGTTTTTAACACTAGGATATGTGTGTATGTGTATCTCCTAAAAGAATATGGTGGAGGTGGGAGTGGGAAGAGAGAGACCGGTGGTATGGAAGAACCCATAATTCAATCTACAAACCACTTATTCATGCAACAAATAGTTACTGTCCTGCATTTCTTCTTAACTTCTGGGCACAGAATAAACCAGATCTCAAAGAGTCCCTTGCAGTCCAAGAGATAGACAATTCCAGTTCCATGTGGTAAGTGTAGGATAGGATGGCAGGAGCACTGAAAGAAAGCCAGGATGCAAGGCAGGATTCTCATGGGCCGATTTTGGAAATGGGGTCAGGAAGGCGACCCGAAGGAGTCCACCCTTAAATTGGGTTCTAAAGGTAACGCAGAAAAGTGACAAGCAGGTGGCATTATATTATAGCAACAAGTGGTAGGGAAGGCATTCCAGCATATTAAAGTGTCCCAATCCTTAAAATGTGCTGAATTGGAGAGTCAATCTGATCGTAGGCAAAGGCTATTCACACCTCTGATATCATGGGTCCTGCCAAGAAAATTGTTTCTCTAATTGACAGGAGATAGACTACACGTATGCAAACAGCCATATTCTATATTCTATGGAATTCTACACAAGGGATCCATTGTCTTCAAAAAAATATATTATTAAAAAATAGAGAGACTGGCCCTGTGGCCGAGTGGTTAAGTTTGGTGCACTCCACTTTGGCAGCCCAGGTTCATGGGTTCATATTCCAAATGCGGACCTATACCACTCATCAGCCATGCTGTGACTCCCCATATATAAAATAGAGGAAGATTGGCACAGATGTTAGCTAAGGGGGAATCTTCCTCACAAAAAATAATAATAATAATAGAAGCATGGGAACTGTTATAGATTAACTATTGTAGATTAGAAACGTAAGAGACATATAGCCAAATGCAATGTGTAGCCCTTGTTTGGATCTTGAATTGAACAAACTGACAAGAGGGAAGGAAGGAAAAAGGAAGGAAGGAAAAGAAAGAGAAATTTTTGAGAAAATGGAGACATTTGAACATGGACTGAGTGGATATTAGATGGCATTAAAGAATTGTTCAATTTTTTACCTGTAACAATGGTTTTTATTTATTCGGGGGCGGGGGGGCGGAGATTGGCCCTGAGCTAACATCCATTGCCAATCCTCCTCTTTTTTTGTTTGTTTCAGGAAGATTAGCCCTGAGCTAACATCTGTGCCAGTCTTCCTCTCCTTTGTGTGTGGGAAGCCTCCACAGCGTGGCTGGTGAGTGGAGTAGGTCTGCGCCCCGGATCTGAACCTGTGAACCTGGGCCACTGAAGCAGAGTGCGTGGAACTTTAACCACTCAACCAAGGGGCTGGCCCCATAACAATACTTTGATTAAATTTTTAAAATCTTTTTCTGTTAGTTACATTCTGAAGAATATGTAGGTTAAATTATATAATGTCTGGTAGTTGCTTTAAAAGATTTCAGCCAAAAACAGCAGAAATGCTCAGTGAGGACATCCAGAAAGACTCTCCTCCATAAGAGTAACAAAAAACTGGCAAAAATTTGTCAAAATCAATCTTTTCTGTTTTTCAGAACTCAGGAAACTAATTAAGAGTTTTCAGGGGCGGGCCCACTGGCACAGCGGTTAAGTGTGCACCTTCCGCTTTGGCAGCCTGGGGTTCACCGCTTCAGGTCCCAGGTGCAGACATGGCACTGCTTGGCAAACCATGCTGTGGCAGGCATCCCACATATAAAGTAGAGGAAGATGGGCACGGATGTTAGCTCAGGGCTAGTCTTCCTCAGCAAAAAGAGGAGGATTGGCAGCAGTTAGCTCAGGGCTAATCTTCCTCAAGAAAAAACGAAAAAATTCAAGCTAGAATACTGCATACACAACTACAGGTTTGGCCCTGAAAGCATGCTGGGGGAGAAAAATAACACCGGACCCATGTGAATAGGCCTGGGTCAGAGTCCTGGTTCTGCCACTCGGTGAACCAATGTTGGCTTCCGTTGCCTCCATTGCAATGCCTGTTAGAGAATTTTAGGAGCTCTTGGCAAATTCAGTCCCCAGCCCAGGGTTTGCCCTTTGCTCTGGGCATATGCAAATGCCACTATTAAAGCTTCATCCCATTTGTGTCCTAAATACTTGTCTATCACTGGGAATCCCATTAGTCACATAGTCTTGGTTTCAAATCTTTCCTGGAGTTTACATCTCACCTCTGTAACTTATTGACTGTTTTATACTGATTTTTCTGAGTTTCACTTTCTTCCTTGGTAATGTCAATGAATAAGATGCATAAACTTTGGGACAAGCAAAAAAGTTTATTTGGGGTCTCAAGAATTGCAATTCAGGGGGCACAGATTCAAGTCAAACCCCAAATAGTGTCCTGCTAGGGAGTAACAGTCAGGGGCTTTCAAAAGCAAAGAAGGGAGGTTCATTACAAAGAATTTTAACTGGAGTTGAAGGTAGAGAGCTAGTCTTGGCTAAACATTTGTTGACTATTGATTCTATGTTCAAAAAGCCCAGAATCCTCAGTCTTTGTGATCAGGATGTCCATTCTCCTGCTGACGTCTCAAAGAATTGTTTGCAAAACAATTGTCATTTTAGCCCAGTCCAAAGATTTGGTCTAGTCCAAGATTCCAGACAGCAAGGCAGTTTCTTTGGAAAGGCAGCTCCAACTCCATTTTAAAGTGGGTCCACTACCATCAATTTTGACAGTACAATGGCACAACATGGCTCAGTCTTCAAAGTAAATTGCAAATCTGACCACGTCTCATTTCCACTGCTCTCATTCTAGTCCAGATATGGACAGAATGTGCCTGCAGTCTAGTTAAGAATAGCTCTATAGAAGCCAGACTTGAAAGGCTACATACCATATAATTTCATTTTTATGATAGTCTGTAAAAGGTAGAACTGTAGGGACAGGAAATAGATCAGTGGTTGCCAGGAACTAAAGGTGGGGATAGCAAATTGATGACAAAGGAGCTCCAGGGAACTTTTTTTTTAACATATTTTTTTTTTTTCCTGAGGAAGACTCACCCTGAGCTCACATCTGTGCCAATCTTCCTCTATTTTGTATGTGCATCACCACCATAGCATGGTTGCTGATGAGTGGTGTAGGTCCAGGTTCGGAAACTGAACCCGGGCCACGGAAGCAGAGCACATTGAACTGAACCACTAAGCCACTGGGCCAGCCCCTCAAGGGAACTTTTTAGGGTGATAGAAATATTCTGTATCTTGAATGTAGTGATGGTTACTTGACTGTACACATTTGTCAAAATTCAATGAACTGTACACCTAAAAAGCATGAATTTTATTGTATGTAAATTATACCTCAATAAATCTAACCAAAAAAAAAAAAAGAATAGCTCCATAATATATAAAGAACTCACACAACTCAACAACAAAAAATCAAACAATCTGATTAAAAAAATGGGCAGCAGGGGCAAGCCTGGTGGTGCAGCAGTTGAGTTCACATGTTCTGCTTCAGTGGCCCAGGGTTCACTGGTTCAGATCTTGGGTGTAGACCTATGCACCACTTGTCAAGCCATGTTGTGGCAGGCGTCCCACATATAAAGTAGAGGAAGATGGGCACGGATGTTAGCTCAGGGCCAGTCTTCCTCAGCAAAAAGAGGAGGATTGGTGGCAGATGTTAGCTCAGGGCTGATTTTTCTCAAAAAAAAAAAAAAAAAGAAAGAAAAAAATGGGCAGGGGATGTGAACAGACATTTCTCCAAAGAAGAGATACGAATGGCCAATAGGCACATGAAAAGATGCTCATCATCACTGATCATCAGGGAAATGCAAATCAAAACTACACTAAGATATCACCTTACACCCTTTAGAATGGCTAAAATAACCAAAACAAAAAATAATAAATGTTGGGAGGGTGTGGAGAGAAAGGAACCCTCATGCACTCCTGGTGGGAATGCAAACTGGTGCAGCCACTATGGAAAACAGTATGGAGATTCCTCAGAAAATTAGACATAGAAATCCCATATGACCCAGCTATCCCACTACTGGGTATCTATCCAAAGGACTTGAAATCAACAATTCAAAGAGACCCATGCACCCCTATGTTCACTGCAGCACTATTCAGAATAGCCAAGACATGGAAGCAACCTAAGTGCTCATGGACTGATGACTGGATCAAGAAGATATGGGGGCTGGCCCAGTGGCACAGCAGTTAAGTGCACATGTTCCGCCTCGGCAGCCTGGGGTTCGCTGGTTTGGATCCCGGATGCAGACATGGCACCGCTTGGCAAGCCATGCTGTAGCAGGCGTCCCACATATAAAGTAGAGGAAGATGGGCATGGATGTGTGCTCAGGGCCAGTCTTCCTCAGCAAAAAGAGGAGGATTGGCAGCAGTTAGCTCAGGGCTGATCTTCCTCAAAAAAAAAAAGAAGATATGGTGTGTATACACACACATACACACACACACACACACACACACACACACACGATGGAATACTACTCAGCCATAAAAAAGGATAAAATTGTCCCATTCACAACAACATGGATGGACCTTGAGAGTATTATGTTAAGCGAAATAAGCCAGACAGAGAAAGACAAAGTCTGTCTGACTCCACTCATACGTGGAAGATAAACAAACACATGGACAAAGAGAACAGATTAGTGGTTACCAGGGGAAAGGGGAGTCGGGGGGTGGGCACAAAGGGTAAAGTGGTGCACCTATAATATGACTGACAATAGCGTACAATTGAAATTTCACAAGGTTGTAAACTATCATAACTTCAATAGTAAAAAAGAAAGAATAGGTCTACATTTTTAAGGTGGTAAAAAAGACGATGTGACAGCATATGTAAGCCCTCCAGCCTGAACTATTCTCCGCTTTACAGAAAGTTGTTGACCCTGCTCTAGCCCACGCCACACTTGCTGGAGGGATTGCAATCTCCTCCTAACTGTTCTCCCCGCCTCCCTTTTTCATCTCAGTTTCTCCTCCCACCAAACGTCAATCCATTGTCTACACTCCAGCTAGAATGACCTGTTTAAAACAAAAATCAGATCTTATTTCTCCCTTACTTAAAACCTTCAAACAGTTTCCCAATGTGCAGAGCATACAATCCCAACAGGGAGGGCGGGGGCGAGTGGCTAAGTTCGCACACTCCGCTTCGGCGGCCCAGGGTTTCTCGGGTTGGATCCCGGGCACGGACATGGTGCGGCTCGGACATGGTGCGGCTCGTTGGGCCATGCTGGGGCGGCGTCCTATATGCCACAGCTGGAGGGACCCACAGCTAAAAGTATACAACTATGTACCAGGAGCACTTTGGGGAGAAAAAGGAAGAAATGGAGTCGTTAAAAAAATAAAAATAAATTAAAATAATAAAATAAAATCCAAACCCTTTGCTCTGTAATCCAGGTCTGCTTACCTCAGCAGTCTCAGCTCCTGCTCGTTTCTCCCTGATTGACGCAGCTGCAGACACTCCAGCTGGTTTTCCCTGAATGCACACCCCTAGCCTCACCTATGCCTTTTCACTTAGCATCCTCTCTCCTGATCTGGAACTCTTTTTCCTCTAGATTTTCCTATCCTCGGCAGTTCAAATAGCATCTCCTCCAAGAGGCCATCCCCAAGGATCATTTCTACTACAGCATATGTTCCCAGGCTAACCTACCTAGTTGTGTGTGTGTTTTGTCTGTCTCTCCCCACTAGAATGGAGCTTCCAGCCCTCCTTGGGAACCTGGTCATTCTGTTCTCCTTCTTATTTTTATTTTTTATTATTTTTTAAAGATTTTATTTTCCCTTTTTCTTCCCAAAGCCCCCTGGTACATAGTTGTGTATTTTTAGTTGTGGGTCCTTCCAGTTGTGGCATGTGGGACGCTGCCTCAGTGTGGCTTGATAACTGGCGAAACCCTGGGCCGCTGAAGCAGAGCATGGGAACTTAACCACTTGGCCATGGGGCTGGCCCCATCCTTTTTATTTTATTTTAGTGTGAGGAAGATTGGCCCTGAGCTAACATCTGTTGCCAATCTTCCTCTTTTTGCTTAAGGAAGATCGTCGCTGAGCTAACATCAGGGCCAATCTTCCTCTAATTTATGTGGGATGCCGCCACAGTGTGGCCTGACTTGTGGTGCTAGGTCCGTGACCAGGATCCGAACCTGCAAAACCTGGGCCACCAACACAGAGAGTGCGCAAATTTAGCCACTACACCACCGGGCTGTCCCCTCTGCTCTCCTTTTTAAATCCCTATCTATCTAGTGAGTACTCAATGAAATGTTGAAGGAATGAATGGTCAGACATTGAGAAGGTTATCAGAGCATTAGAGAGCAAAACAGCCTAAAAGCCTGTCTTAGAGTGTTTGTAAAAATTCCCCAAGGGTTGTGGTGAAGTTTCAACAGACACACAAAACTTGCAACAGTGCCTGGCCACAGAAGCCTGGGCTCAGGGCAGTCTGCCCGCCTCCTCCTCGATTTCAAATGCAAATAGACCTGGGAGTTAGGAGTCCCGTCTGTGTGTGTGTGGGAGAGAGAGAAAGAGAGGGGAGATTCAGTCAGGAAGTACCCCAGGGCCACACCAGTTACTGAAATATTGAAATACCTCCATAAGGAGCCTCTGCGCACCCCACCTCCCCAGAACCTCACCATGGTCTGGCACTTAGAGGGTTAATGCCCGACTGCACTAAGGCCAATGGCCCGTAGGTGGTTAACTATTTTGAAAACCACCCCTGCTCACTGAGAATTAGAAACTGGCAGAAGTGTTTCTGAAAAGATGAGTTCTGACTAGACTCATCACAGTTTTGCCAAGAGCTGCCTCTGTGCAGTCTTATACAAGGAGGCAAGCTACTGTTATTATTTAAACCAGCCCACTTTTATCCACCAAGAACAGAACATACTGGTAATGGCTTTTTACTTCACAGAGGCACTTACAACTGCCAGCCTCTTCATGTGATACTGAAATTCAAATAGAGATGTTGAAAGCTGTGAGCTTCAGAAGGAAGGGCTGCGGTTTCCCCAGCTGTGGATTTGCTGTAAAAGGGAAGTGTGTGACTCAGAGGGACAACAGCAGGGTTGGCACCATAAGAGGAGGCATTGACACCGTGCTGAAGCTTCCTGAGGAGCTTGGGGTATAGCTGAGGCTGGTTGCTCCTGGCTATCCAGGGGAGCCCAGGCCCGGTAGGGGTCAGCAGGCTTGAGCAATCAGAGTTCCCATGTCTATAGGGGGAAGGAGAGGTGGGCATTTGGCATGCTCCTGTCCCAGCTGAAGTAAATTGACTTGGGTGAGAAGGCAAGTTCAGTTCTCAAATGTCCCCTTAGGAAGTACAAATGTTTACCTTTTTATTTTATTTTATTTTTTTGGTGAGGAAGATTAGCCCTGACTTAACATCCGTGCCAATCTTCCTCTATTTTGTATGCAGGATGCCTCCACAGCATGGCTGATGAGTGGAGTAGGTCAGAACCCAGGATCCAAACCTGTGAACCAGGGCCACCGAAGCAGAGGGGTAGAACTTTAACCACTCAGGCACAGGGCCAGCTCCAAATGTTTACCTTTTTTGTGTGTCTAATTTTTCTTTGTCACATCAACATTTTTTTTGTTTTATATATTTTTTCCAGCTTTACTGAGGTATAATCAACATTTAACATTGAATTAGTTTAAGAAGTACGACATGATGATTTGATATGTCTATATCGGGAAATGATTACCACAGTAAGTTTGGTTAACATCCATTGCCTCCCATAGTTACAATTTTTTTTCCAGTGATGAGAACTTTTAACATCTACTCTCTTAGCAACTTTCAAACATACAATACAGTATTGTTACCTACAGTCACCATGCTGTATGTTACATCTCCATGACATTTATCTTATAACTGGAAGTTTGTACCTTTTGACCCCCTTTGTCCATTTCCCCCATCCCCTACCCCCCACCTCTGGCAACTACCAATCTGCTGTCTGTTTCTATGAGTTTGATTTTTTAAGATTCCACATATAAGTGAGATCATACGGTATTTGTCTTTCTCTGACTTATTTCATTTAGCATAATGCCCTCAAAGGCCATCCAAATAAAAATATTTTGGTCATAAACCATTTAGCTCCTGAAAAAACTCACCTGTTTAATAGTTGCCTGAACAAGTGACCATAACGTACCCTACCGCGTCTCTACTGGAAAAAGAGAGGATCAGCTCTGGACATAGAGCTTTTTCCGTACTCAAGATATTTGGTATACAAGCTGATGTTCAGAAATTATTACTAGGTCAGAGTATGAACAATTTCTTTAATGGTACTTGATCCATTTTGGGGGATGCTTTGTTTATATAACCTGCCAGGAACTTCTTCCCTCATCTGGGAATCTGGCACCTCCACCTGCGGGCCCCCTCTATCCATGTGGTTCCTTGGGGAGCTGGAATGTTTTTACAGATCCCATCTCTACAACCACCTCCAGAGGTGGGCACCAGACACAAACCAGATGATTCAAAGTCCTTCCCTGGTATTTCTGAAGCTGGATCCAAAGGGAGCCTAAACCAATCCCTCCCAGGTGGCAGGATGTCAACATAATGAAACTCAGTAACAATTAGAAGCCTCCTCTTTCCTAGAGGGAAGAAGGGGGACATAACGCGAGGGTAAAGTTAATGTAAAGAGACAGAGACTAAGAGAAGACACATGGCATTTGAGTGACTGATTTCAATTGTTCCTGCATCCCTGCTCCTTCTAAGGTTTGGAAGTTCAATTTTCTTTCAGTGAATCCATTACCCTTTTAATAAGTCCCCCCCTTTGTTAGTTTTGTTGGGTTTCTAGCACTTGTAATAGATTCATATAGATAGCCCCAGGGCACTCTAGGCAATGACTACAATTTTCCCCGTTTGTTCAGCCTCCCACTCTCCAAAATGACTATTTCATACCTTCTCTTGTCTCAAATCTCACTTTCAGGAATGACTTGTTTATTGCAACAGCACTGTCGAGATCATGAAATGTTCTGTCCTAAAGCTTGGGGACACGCATATTTGACAGAACGAACACACAGTCTGTGGATAAAGGATACTTCAGCCCACTAGCCTATCTGTAGTTAAATGAACTTAGTGAAACCTGTCTTCACAGGACCAGATCTACTAGCCTACATGTATGCCCTCTGTGTCCACACTCTCTGCCTGCTCTCCTATTAAAACAGATAAACTGTCTCCGCTCCTACCTCACCTCTCCACTTAGCCACTGGACTCCATTTCTTCTCTCCTCTTTGTGGGCTTTGCTCCTGCAGTTATCCTCCATACCCTATGGTAAACTTCTCAGCCCTCTAGGACATTCCCATCAACAGACCAACACGCACAAGTATCTTCCATCTCAGCAAGAGCCTCTCTTGACCTCTCATATCCCCTGCCAGCTCCCTCTGCATCGCTGTTCCCCTTCAAACAGCCTCCTACAGCCCTTCCCTAGAGAGCTACACACTGACCTCCAGGCCCACTATCCTGTTCTGTCTCTCCCAAGCTCATTCCCACCTTAGGGCCATGACATTTTAAAGATTTTTTTAAAGATTTTATTTTTTCCTTTTTCTCCCCAAAGCCCCCCGGTATACAGTTGTATATTCTTAATTGTGGGTCCTTCTAGTTGTGGTATGTGGAACGCTGCCTCAGCGTGGTTTGATGAGCAGTGCCATGTCCGCGCCCAGGATTCGAACCAAGGAAACACTGGGCCGCCTGCAGCGGAGCGCGCGAACTTAACCACTTGGCCCCAGGGCCAGCCCCGGGCCATTACATTTTGTATTCTCTGCCCTGCAGGTTCTGCCCTGAGACTTCACAGGGCTGTCTCTCATTCATCATTCAGACCTCCTTGGAGAAGCTTGTGACCAACCCACCTAAAGTAGTCCTCCCACACTCAAATGTTACCTGTTTGCATTCATCACTACTGGAAATTATCCTGTTTGTTTACTTCATTATCCCCCCTTACTAGACTGTAAGCTTCCTGAAAGAAAGGATCTCGTTGGCCTTGCTCATCCCTGTATCCTTGGAGCCTGGAAGAGTGTGAGAGCTAATAGGTGTTCAATATACATCTCTCTAATAAAAGACATGTGGGATGTCGTTGAGATACAGGTGGGGAGCATAAGCAACCAAATCTGCAGGGAGTCTAAAGGAATTCTGACAGAGAGAAAGGCTAAGCCGAGTCTTGACAGACTAGAAACTGTCTGTTAAGGGGAAGAGAGGGGAGGGACATTCTAGACAGAGGGAGCAGCATGCTCTGCTCAACACAGGCAACACTGGTTAGTTTCAGGACCCTTGAGAAGTTCATTGTTTCTGAACTGTGGAAGGACAGGTGGGATGTGAAATTATCTCACTTAACTATGTGTCCACATGCATGTTGTCTGGAGCATCATTACAGACTAAACTCCTTATAACACAAAAACCTAGAACTACTGTATTGATAGAATATACCTGTCACCATCACAACCAGCAAAAAAAAGAAAGCAATGTACAATTGAGCGTCCAGGAAAGCAAGGAAAATCTCCATGGGCAAGAAACAAACTGGTAGCAGCTGTAAGCCAGAGTTGTCAAGTTCAAAGTAATGCCACAGCAACCTTGGTTAGAGTCGGAGAGAAGGTATCACGTCTGACTGGCTAGAGGCTTCAGTTTATCCTCCAGCTGGGGTCTTGGGGCTGGGCATGCAGGAAATTAGCACTGAGCCCCCCGCACAAAGCCAGGAACTTGAAGGGCTGTCCCATCAGTGAAGGGTGGGCTCTGCCCACAGGTCCAGAAAGACAAAGATGCTTGTCACTATCCATGGCTCTGGGGTAAAAAAAAAGTCTCCTCTGAGAAATCAAAACCTGAAACTTGTGCCACACGTGGGTTTGAATTCAAATTTACACTGCCCATGTGGTGTAGGAATCCCTAAACTGAGAAATTACGGTAAGAAATATTCCCAAGCCATTGATACTACCAGCCTGGGAGAAGGGCAAACTCCTTTGTAGAAACACTCCCAAAATGCAGGCATGTTTCCACAGTAAAAGCAATCCCCACTAAAGATCAAAATAATTACAAAACGAATGAAGAGTATACACCACCAACTTGAGATAACCAAACAATCTGAAAAAGAATATGATGAAAGAATAAGACACCATGAAAATAAGAATAGGCTAATTTGGAAAACACCAAATTGGAAATCATGAGATAGAAAACTATAGTTATTGAAATAAAAACTCAGTGGATAGGGCTGGGGAGTGTGGGAATGGGGGAGGTGGAATGGGAAGTGACTGTTAATGGGTACAAGGTTTCTTTTTGGATGGAATGTTCTAAATTTAGATTGTGATGGTTGCACAACTCTGTAAGTATACTAAAGACCATTAACTGTACACCTTAAATGAGTGTACTTTATGGTATGTAAATTATATTTCAATAAAGTTGTTAAAAAAAAACCCTCAGTGGATACTTTAAAGAGCAGATTAGGCATAGCTGAAGAGAGAATTAGTGATTGAAAAGATAAGTTTGAGGAAATCACTTGAAATGGCATCAAGAGATAGAGATGAAAAATATGAGACTGAAATATAGAGAAGAGAATAAGAAAGTCAAACGTGGATCATCAGATCTTTTCTATTAAAAAGTCATGAAGGAGAGAAGAGGGAGAATGGAAAAGAAGCTGCAGTTAAAGTGATAAGGACTAAAAACTCTCCCAAATCATAGAAGACATGAATCCAAAGACAGAACATAATTCCAAAAGAGAATAAATAAAAATGAATCCATTCCTAGACATCTGTAGTGAAATTGTAAATCATGAAAAAGAAGAAAATCACAAAAGCAATTGGAAACAACAGATAATCTACAAAGGAACAAGACTGTTGGATTTTTTTTCTTCTCCTCAAAGCCCTGCAGTACATTGTTGTGTATTCTAGTCGTAGGTCCTTCTGGTTGTGCTATGTGGGACGCCACCTCAGCATGGCTTGATGAGTGGTGCTAGGTCTGCACCCAGGATCTGAACCAGCAAGTCTTGGGCCACCAAAGCAGAGCACACGAACATAACCATTCAGCCATGGGGCTGGCCCCTGTTAGATTTCTTATCAGCAACAATAAAGGTCACAAGACAAGGGAAGAATAGAATCTTTAATATGGAAAGTTAAAATGGAAAGTTAATGTCTATGTAGAATATGGAATTCTACTACTATTCAAAATGAGGGTGAAAGACATATTTGGTCAAAGAAAGGCTGAGATTGTTTACCCTTGCTCTAATTCACAGAACTACCAGAGGAGGATCTTTGTGAAAAAGAAAACGGAACCTAGGAGGAAGGGGGGATGTAGAGAGCAACGATGAGCAAACAAGTTGGTAACAATGTGGGTAAATTTATGCATTGACTGTAAAACAACAACGAATATGTGTGTATGTGCGTGTGTTAGGGTTATTAAAAACAGAGTTGAGCTAAAGTCCTGGACAAAAACAGCACGGAGGAGGTGGTGCTGAGGCGACGATACGCGAGTAGAATTAAGGCACTCTATGGTCCTTGGATTACTTAGGAGGGTAAAGACCTTATTAAGATAATTATCAATGTTAAAGTTTACAGGTAACTGTCAAAAATATATAGGAGGTACAATTTCCAAAACAGCAGAAGGAAGACAAAGGCGAGGGAATCACTCACTCCCCTGGAAGACTGGGAAAAAGTGAACACGGAGAAGCATGGGAAACAGGAAGTGTTCTCTCTTCATTTGTCTTCATTTGTCTCATTGACTCTGTGAGAGCTGGCATCCTGTCTTGTTTCTGCACCCTCATATGTATAGAACAGCACCTGACACGAAGAAATTGCTCATTAAATGGCAATATGGGGTATTCTCCTTTTGTATTTTTTATAAGAAAAATATCACCGCATTTCTAACACCTTTGAAAACTAACTGGGTTGAACATTTCCCCATTAATTTGGTAGGTGGATGTAATTATGTCTATCTATAACTCTTGCGCTTTTTAAAACTGGGCTCTTGATATTTCTAAATTTACTTTTAAAAGCTCTTTATAAAAGACACATCTTCACCCTTTGCCTGTCTTCTCTGCTATTCATTTTATCAGCTTGTTGCCTTTTAAGTTAGTGATTTTAGTTTTCAATTTTTACAGAATCAAACCTTTCCATCTTTATTTCTTCTATCGGTAAGTTTAGAAAGTACTGGTTTTCAATTATCTCCTCACTTCAGTTGCCTTTGACTATGGAGAACTGTTAAGTTCTCTGTTAAGGAGAATGTGTTTAGGACACGTGTGGCCACAGGCTGGTGTGATACAGCTAGGAGATAGAGGTTGGTCTGAATTTAAAAGGACATCAGCCCAAGAATCCAGAAGTATCCTGACCCTGCCACATTTATTACAATTATAAAATATGAATATTGGAAGGCTTAAAAGCTGATACATGTCTGGCTTAGGTTTTTTAAATTCAACACAAAAGGTATCAGCCTACTGAAAAGGCAAGATTAATTAGAAAAGAGATTCTCACCAAAAGATGAGGTATTCATCTTTTTACTACTCCCAAATGTTTTCCTAAAACAGCTTTCATAATTTTGTTTAAAGGCATTAGTAGAGAAGAATAATAATTTTATTTTTTGAGGAAGATTAGCCCTAACATCTGCCACCAACCCTCCTCTTTTTGCTGAGGAAGACTGGCCCAAAGCTAACATCCGTGCCCATCTCCCTCTCTTTTATTCAGGACGCCTGGCACAGCATGGCTTGATGAGTGGTGCATAGGTCTGCACTTGGGATCCAAACCGGTGAACCCCGGGCTGCTGAAGCGGAACATGCACACTTAACTGTTGCACCACCAGGCCGGCCCCCAGAGGCAGATTTTTAAAAACTTGCATTACACAGAAAAATTGGACTCACTGATGTATACAAAGTGACATACATCTTTAGGTTTCAGAAACTTGGGGACCAGATTTTGATTAATGATGGTCTCCCATTATTACTGTTGCTCTTCTGAGCATTGTTAATCTTGCTGAAATCTTCGATTTCAATGGCCTGCAGGACATTTGTATTGTCCAATATAGTAGCCACTAGCTACTTGTGACTATTTAAACTTTTTTTTTTTGAGGAAGATTAACCCTGAGCTAACATCTGCTGCCAATCCTCTTCTTTTTGCTGAGGAAGACTGGCCCTGAGCTAACATCCGTGCCCATCTTCCTCTACTTTATATGTGGGACGCCTACCACAGCATAGCTTGCCAAGTGGTGCCATGTCCGCACCTGTGATCCAAACCTACAAATCCCAGGCTGCCAAAGCAGAACGTGCAAACTTAACTGCTGTGCCACTGGACCGGCCCCTCAAACTTTTTTTTTGAAGATTTTATTTTTTTCCTTTTTCTCCCCAAAGCCCCCCGGTACATAGTTGTATATTCTTAGTTGTGGGTCCTTCTAGTTGTGCCATGTGGGATTCCACCTCAGCGTGGCTTGATGAGCAGTGCCATGTCCACGCCCAGGATTTGAACCAAGTGAAACTCTGGGCCACTGCAGCGGAGCACTCGAACTTAACCACTCAGTCACAGGGCCAGCCCCTATTTAAACTTAATTAAAATTTAATAAAATTTAAAATTCAGTTCCTCACTAGCCTCAAGTGCTCATAGCTACATGTGGCTAGCAGCTACCACACTGGACAGTGCAGATATAAAACATTCCTGTCTTGCGGAAAGTTCTGACGGACAGCTTTGCCTTGTCTTTCAGAACTCCCAGGTGTCTTCTGGGCTGTGTCTCCACCACCGTGACTCTATTTCAATGGAGCCCTCTCCTCCAATTTCATTCTTTCAGATACATTCTTGCTCTCCCTGCAGCTCCACACTGACTCTTCTGAAAATGGGGGCTGTGCACTTACTCAATAAACATTTACTAAAAAGTACTTACTCAGTGCCATGTGAAGGGAAATGAGGCACATATAACTCTAGTGTGACTGACTCCAGTTCGGGTGGCATACAGCAGACCTGCCTTCCCTCTGCTGTCACCCTTCACCCATTCTGCCTATTTAGTCCCAAACTGCCCTCTTGCTGGTGATGGAGGAAGAGATGAAGAGCCACGTGTGGACACATCACTGATCAAATGCTACTTAAGGCCTGCAATCCTATCTGGGCCCATTTTTCACCTAGGGTTGCATACAGGTATTTTTGTCCAGTCAAGAGCTTCTCACGGCAACTGGAAGACAGTAACTACATATATTTCTTCAATATTTGTCACAAGTATCAGTTTAGAGCCTTAATGATAACTGCTTTTATATAATACTAAACTACACCAACACTGGGGCTGAGCGTTGGCCCAGAACTCTCCCTAGAGGAAACCAGAATATGAACTGAGTATTAAAGATCGGGAAATTCTTGTCGATGTTCCTAACTGAAATAGTTCTGCTTACAGACGAAAGGAAAAAAAGCATGCTTAAGCATTTCAGTAAAGTGTCATGCCATCTGCTTTCAAATGCTTCCTAGCAAAAATATAATACAGATAGAGCAAATATTAGAAACTTATGTTAAACGTAGGCAATGAACACGTAAGTGATCAAGGTACTGGTCTTTCAGCTTTCATTATGTTTAAAATTTTTCATAAGTTGAAAAAATACGGCATTCCACTGGCATATCCTGCAGGCTTCAGTGGTTTTTAGTAGTTTGTTCCTTTTTATTGCAAAATAGTGCTCCACTTGTATGGGTATGTCACATTTTGTTTCGCCATTCACCAGTTGGTGGGCATTCCGATTGCTTCCAGTTTTTGGCTATTCTGAATAATGCTGCAAGGATTATTCACATACAAGTCTTTATGTCGGCTTCAATGGTTTCACAAATAAGCTTAAAACATTAACAATGTTTAACAAGAAGGGCTTGTGCACAGGCCTCATGCAGTAGTGCTATTTTTCAAGCCTCAAGTTTGATAAAATCAGAATGACCAGAACTTTCAGAAAAGGTCTTCCTGGCTAATTTAGTTTTCTGGTGATGTGAGGGTTTAACATGACATCTTTTTGTTTTGTTTCAATGTGTCCCTGAATTCTGCTTTTGCAAACGCAAGAGAGTGAGCCCAACAGTATCTCATAGATGATTAAAGACTCTGCAGGGTCTCCCACTGACTGAACAGTAAGCTGCTGTCCAGGACTGCAGAGAACAATTTCCAGCAGAATGTGTTGATCAGGCTCTGAATCTCTAACAGCATGAGGTTGCTTTCACAAGTAATTTCCTAATATGAGCAGTTTTTAAAAAAATCTGCTTCTAATCATCTCACTCCCATTCATTAGCGCCTACTTACGCCATGCACTTTACAGACTTGAATACTGTCGGGCAGCGCACAGACTCCTGGCACACAGGTGGGCACAGCAGTGATAATGGTGGCGCTGCACTGCTCTCTCACCATATAGCACACGCGCCTGGTCTGGAACTTAGGTCTGCCTCCCAGGCTTGTTCTTCCTTCCACTGCTTGGTGCCAACCTGCACCTGTAATTGCCCTTCTTAAAAAATAATCCTGCAGAGATCAGGAGTAAGTAGTTTGTTTTCAGTCTGATACCAGTACCAGCTGATACGCTACCAAATTCTTGCACTAATTTCTATGAAGCAAGCTGACTTATCACCTATGTATACTTACTCATCTGAGATACTAACAGTAGCTACCATTCATTGGGGCATAATATATGTCAGACACCAGCAGGTTCTTTCTAGTAATTTTCTCTTTCAATATTCTCAAAATATCTATGGGATGGATACTACTATTAGCCACATTTTAAAACTGAGAACACTGACGACTGTCAAAGAAGCGAAGTTGCCCAAGGATGCCAAGTTGTCAAGATTATTTCCTTCATATACTGATCAAAAATATTAGTGACCTAGAAACCATGTCATTTCAGATTTTCAGCATTTATAAAAAGAAGACTATTTTATTTTTGCTTTGGGCAGCAGCTGACATAAAACGATCTAGACTTGTAAAGCCAACTTTGCTGTTTCCTCAACCTTTCCCTTGGATCATGAATTCTTTTGGAGCCAACAAGTGCTCCAAAGAAAACTCCCTAAATTGTTAAGAAACAGGCAGGCATCCCTTCAGAAAAATCAAGACTAGGATGTTTAGCTACTAAAGTGTTACCCCTAACTAGCCTCAGATCGCACAGCTTCACTGGAGCAGCTCTGGAAGGGGTGGGCTCCCTCCCTGCAAATCCCTCCCATCAGAGAACACCTGCAGCCCAGCACAAGCTAGAGGTTTGGACTGGAGGCCCACACGAGGAGACTCAAAGTCTTCAGACCTTCGCATCCGGCCTGTGAAGGAAAATTCTTAACTTAGGAGGAACATAGGAAGTGTTTTAGGACCACTTACTCCACATCTACATTCTGCAACAAAAAAAAAGCCTGCAATAGTCCAAGAAAAAAGGCAAAGAACCCGTCTACCTCAAGGCTATGGGCCCCGCAACCCTTAGCACAGTTATCGTCAGGTGAAATTGCTTCCCATGGTGAGCTTCTTCCCTGTCTCCTGGGTTAAGCACAATGATGCCAAGGCTCGCTCTCAGTCATTAACACTCAACACTATCACCCCTTCTTTAAGAATTTCAAACAACGATACAGGTCTGGTTTAATTCTTCCTTTTGCATTTAGGTAAGACTGTTGTTTCCCATACCAGTTTTACATGATCTAGGTTTTTTGTCTTTTTTTTTTTGAGGAAGATCAGCCCTGAGCTAGCATCTGCTGCCAATCCTCCTCTTTTTTTTTTTGCTCAGGAAGACTGGCCCTGAGCTAACATCTGTGCTCATCTTCCTCTACTTTACACGTGGGACGCCTGCCACAGCATAGCTTGCCAAGCAGTGCCATGTCCACAAATGGGAACCGAACCGGCGAACCCCAGGCCAGCGAAGCAGAACGTGCACATTTAACTGCTGCGCCACTGGGCCAGCCCCTCTAGTATAGTTCTGAAAACCATAAACACATTGAAATTAAAACACAAAATGTTAGGAATCAAAAATAACACAGGGGCCAAAGACCATGGTATGAGGTAGTCCATAGCGTAGTTTATATGCATATCACCCTGCCTCATCCTTCCCAGAGGCAGGCTCAGGAAGCCACAGGGAGCCACTGAAAGGCCTCTTCAAGATGACATGGCCATCACCGTCCAACTGTCAAGTTTGAAACAGCAACCTAAACCAAGACCAAGCTGGGCTGTTCTATCCAAAGGAAGCCCACGTGTCTTCTGCAACAGAATTTCTGTGCAGGTGAGCCCCAGCCCCAGGACAGTGGTGCTGTGCTGGGGAGGTGGCTCCCTGAGCAGGAGAGTGATGTCTGGAGATTAATATTGAAAGCTGCGCTTGGTCTGGATGTCATCAAGAATCTGCTGTAGCTCCTCATCTTCAAACCGCCCCTCGAGGCTGCAAGAAGAAAACCAAGAGAAGTGAGTCTTAGTGATAGACGATGTTCCCACGCTTCTTTAACGCGTGCTCAGCTTTGAGCACCATGGGCCCACTTCTCCATTTACCCCCAAACACTGACACCTTTACATTTCAACCATATTTCTTTCCTGCCTTTCCTTTTAAAAACATTATGAAGTATTTCAAACATATAAAAGGTACAGAAAATAAGTAAACTTAACTTGATTTAGATTTCTTTACTAAATATAACAGGAACAAACTGATGGCTCTGTATGCGCTCCCATCCCAATATCTGCCCCTCCTTCCCCAGAAGTAATCACTATCCTAAATTTGGTATTTATCATTCTTATACATATTTCTAGACTTACTATATGTACATGTAAATGCATCTATAAGCAATATGCAGCAGTTTCTAAACTTTATAAGAAATGGCATTACAGTGTATGTATCCTTCCGCAATTTTCTTGCTCAAACATCATTGTGGCACTTGGAGGACATTATTCCGTGTTGTTCTAGTTCATTAATTATTTCACTGTTATATAATAAACACTGATCACACATGATTTAGTCATCTATTCTCTTGCTGACTGAGACTGTTGTCAAGTTTCTGCTGTCACTAGCAACGCTGCAACTCCAAGGCACTAACACTGGAACGCGCATCTCCCTTTAACCCGCACGAGATGCTTTCAGGGCATGTACTCAGGAATCGATTCTGGGGTCATACGGTACATTCATCTTTACTACACGTAGCTAAATTATTCTTCAAAGAGACTCTACTAACTTGCACTTTTTTTTTATTAAAGACTGGCACCTGAGCTAACAACTGTGGCCAATCTTTCCCCTCCCTTGCTTTTTCTCCTCAAATCCCTCCAGTACACAGTTGCACAATTTAGTTGTGTGCCCTTCTAGTTGTGGCAATGTGGGATGCTGCCTCAGCGTGGCCCGACAAGCAGTGCCATGTCCGAACCCAGGATCTGAACATGTGAAACCCCGGGTTGCCGAAGCAGAGCATGTGAACTTAACCACTCGGCCATGGGGCCGGCCCCCTAACTTGTACTCTCAGCATGAGTGTATAAGTTTCAGATGTTCCACATTTTTGCTAACAGATGGTATTTATAAGTCCATCATTCTCATACTCTTAAAAAAGGTACTCTCATTCAATGTTGGTGACATCTATCCAGATTTTAAATGCACACACCTTTTATTCATTTATTTAATTTCCTATTTAATTTTTTTTTGGTGAGGAAGCTTAGCCCTGAGCTAACATCTGTTGCCAATCTTCCTCTTTTTTTTCTGTCTCCCCAAGTCTCAGTACACAGCTGTTTATCTTAGTTGCAAGTCCTGCTAGTTCTTCTATATGGGATGCTGCCACAGCATGGCTTGATGAGCAGTGTGTAGGTCCATGCCCAGGATCGGAACCAGCGAACTGTGGGCCACCGAATCAGCATGTGCGAACTTCACCACTACACCACCAGGCCAGCCCCAGCGTGCACCTTTTAGACACAATAATTCTACTTGTAAGAATTTATACAATACACACAGAGCCTATCACAACTGGTACTAACCTTGGGATCAGAGCCTTGGACTCCTCAGCAGTCTCTGGACAAAGGTTGGCCAAACAGGCCAACTCAAACTTATGAAGCTTCTTCTGAAGCAACAAGCTGATCATAGCAAAGAAAATCAAAACAAACAAACATCAAATGATGAATAGGAAACAGAAGATCAAATGTAGCTAGCTTCAAGGAAGAGAAAAAGTACAGCACTTGCAACCTTTCCATTATGGTTAGGCTGGCTGCAAAACCGTACTTTCAAATCACTTCCTGTTCCTATTCCTGGAGAACAGGAAGTTACAACAAAATCAGGCAGAGACAATGAAAGTAAAGAGAGCACACCAGGGCAGAGAACCCTTGCTATGATAAGTTTTGGAAAATTACTACATACCTCAAGGACTATACCACCTTTCCCCTAGGAATTTATTTTGTTGCTCTCTGCTCTTCCTACCACTTTTTCTTGCTTCCTTTGATTATTAATTATATGTCAAACACATGATGTTATATGTTCCCAAGCTATTAGGTATTTTGACTTAAAGTGTGTAAACTGCATTTTATCTTAAATGTACTTCTAGTTCAAACTGTATAAAAGAATATTGTCACTACAAATCATAACTTGGATTTTCACGCATCTACCTGTTAAAATAGAGCTCATCCACATTAAATTTGGTTTCAGAGAGGACCTTAATTATGCATTCAGAAACAAAACATTTACTGTGCTTATCAAACTCTATTACAAGCACATGAGTTATTGTACAAAATTTAGAAAAGACAGAAAGATAGAAAATAAAAGCTACCCATATAGCTACCTAAACAAAATCAACGTTACCATCCTAGTACACCATTCCAAACGTTTCTCTATGTTTTGGAATATAAACTCACACATTCTGTTTTGTAACTTTTTGTCACTTAATAAAGCTATTTTCATTTGGTAAAGAAAATACTGTAAACTTAGATAGGAAGAGGTTCAATAATATAGCATACATATGTGTGTGGAAGGATTTGTTGTAAAATGAACACATGCTCTTTTACAAACAATACAAAAGAAAATGCCAAAATGGTGAAAACAACCTGAAGTTCTACCCAGAAATAATCAGTGTTAACATTTTCTTGGAGATCCCTTTCTCTTCCTCTCTTTATAGAATATTTCAAAACAAAAGGAATCATAAAAAATGTCATTCTGTAACTGGCCTTTTTCATTCAACAGCAGCTGTTTTCCATGTTAGTACACATATAACTCTACCTTAGACACAGCATTCCACTGAAAAATGCCACAATTTATATATCAAATTTTCTGCTGTTGAATATCTCAGCTGTTTCCATCATTTTAAATGTTTTTTTTTTTTTTTTCTTTTCTTTGCTGAGGAAGATTCGCCCTGACCTAACATCCATACCAACCTGCTGCAGGAGATCATAGCAGCATTCTTGCTAGGCTGTAAGACTAGGCTGATACCAGATTGCTTGTGCCTTGGAATCAAAGGCTGGAAGGAAATATCTTATCGAGCATGAAGCCAAGGGGCTTAGGAACACCAGGCCATTGCAAGAACAGAATGCCATCTCCCTACCTTGCTGACTGTTCTTAAGATACTCCCCAAGTGAATGACCCGAGATGGGCTGGTGTGCTTTGGGGGGATGAAGAATAGAACCTTTGGACTTTGGCTTGCGTGTCCCTGCAGGCATGAGTTCCTGCTATTGTACATGCTTGAGATTCTTTACCCTCAAATAAATACGTGGTGATCCAAGGGACCTCACCTCAGTCCTTGAGGCTGATTGTCCCATCCCACTGAATAATATAGATTGTGTTCTGTGTATTAATTCCATCTGCCCCTTCGGCTGGCTGCCTAGCTGGTCTCAGCAGCACCAACCTTCCTCTATTTTTTAGTATGTGAGCCACCACCACAGCACAGCCACTAACAGAGCAGTGTAGGTCCACACCTGGGAACTGAACCTGGGCCACTGAATTTAACCACTAGGCCACTGGGGCTGGCCTTTTAAATGGTTTTTGAAGATCACTGTAAATGCATACTACTTTGTGCACTTGATTAGAAAAGAAAAACCAAAAAACAGTAATCAAAGATTGGCACCTGAGCTAACATCTGTTGCCAATCTTTTTTTTTTCTCTTCTTTTCCCCCAAAGCCCCCCAGTACATAGTTGTATATTCTAGTTGTAGGTCCTTCTGGTTGTGCTATGTGGGACGCTGCCTCAGCATGGCCTGACGAGTGGTGCCATGTCCACCTACATCCACGATCTGAACCAGGGAAACCCTGGGTCACCTAAGCGGAGCACACAAACTTAACCACTCAGTTACGGAGCCGGTCCTATCACCGTGTCTTAAAGATAAATTTTTCGGACAATTCTTTTTTTTCAAGGAAGATCAGCCCTGAGCTAACTGCTGCCAATATTCCTCTTTTTGCTGAGGAAGACTGGCCCTGAGCTAACACCCATGCCCATCTTCCTCTACTTTATATGTGGGACGCCTACCACAGCATGACTTTTGCCAAGCAGTGCCATGTCTGTACCCAGGATCAGAACTGGTGAACCCCAGGCTGCTGAGAAGTGGAACATGTGCACTTAACTGCTGTGCCACCGGGCCAGCCCTCTGACAATTCTTAAAATCTAAGATCATTTTATTAAGCCCCCTCACACCAATTTCCTTGAGGATTTAGAATTTAGAACGGCACCAACTGTATACATTAATTTGGGAAGAACTGACATTTTTTCAACGTTAAGACCTTTTATTCATGAGTGTGTAATCTCACCTTCATTTACTCCGGTCAACTTTTAGGCCCAAGTGTTTCTAGTTTCACGTGGAAGCTCTGCACATTTCCTTCCAATCTTTTCTCCATGCACACACTCTCACTTTTAGAACAGATTATATACTTCATATAGTTTTATCACCTTCATTTTCTATACACTTAACATATGTGAACATCTTTCATTTTCTGTTACAATTTTTTTTTATGCTCTTTTGTTTATTCCATGAAGATGAGGCATGAGCAAGACACAGTGTAATCCTTGAGATGCTTACACCTCAGTGAAAAAGACAGACATACAACTGGGGATATGTTCTAGAATAGAACCATGAAACAATGCTGTGGGATCCCTGCAGAGGGAGGGAGATGGTCCAGCCAGAAGGACTTGGGACAGATTCCGGGGCAGGAGTATTCTGAGCAAGGGTTGGTTTGAAGGATGCGTAGGGACTGGCCAAGTAGGGGGAAGGGAAAGGAAGTTTTCCAGACACTTTTCAGATTTGTAGAGTGGAGATCATAATTAGAAGCCTCAGAAAGTTGTTTGAGAACAAATGAGATAGTATGTGTGAAAAAACAAACTTGGCAAACCATCAAATCCAAGAACATGAAGCTATCTATCAGCATAGGCAGGCTCAGAACTGTGCTGCAGAAACACACCGGTTGAGTGTAGAGAATGGCAAGGGGGTGGGGGAGACAGAGAGTTGAGAGTCTCTATCAGATGCCACTGGTCCTACCTGGGGAGGGACTAAGCAAGGGGGAGGAGAAGCAGAGAGGAACGCTCAGGATGCTGGGAGAAGAGAGTGTGCCTCCACATCGCCAGGCCCCCCAACGTGCTTGGCGCAGTGCTTCTTGCCTAGCAGGCTCGAGCGATGCTGACTAAGTAGATGAATGACAGGAGCAGCCCCTGTTGCCTGATCAATACATACATACAGTCTCCCACTGTGTGATCCAAGTGGGAAGAGGACAGCATCAGTATGACACAGTGCTTCACTACCTTGGAATTGGAAGACTCGTTGTATTGGTGGCATTCCATGTCACCCCACATGGAATTAGGCATTTTGCTTTCCTGGGAGACTCCAGGGCAGTAACACTGGGGGGAACATCATCCATACTCCTCTGCTGAGAGCTGGCAGAGCAGAGGTGTCAGACAGGGATGAGGGTGCAGAGGTGGGCACACCCTTCTCCAGGGGTCTCCTCTGACCTGTTGCAGCTGGTGTGCCCTCCTCCCTGATTTGGACATGGTACCATGTTCATCCCGAATGACATAAATTGATGGATTTCAAATCCATTTGGGTAGCAAAGCACCTGGAAGTCATGGTGCTTTGTGTGGAATGCCTTGAAATACTGATAAATTTAATTCCATTGTGTGAAACAGGAACACTTTTGTTAGCAGGAAAGCCAACTACATTATATGTGCATTATGTTTCAGTCACAAACAGAACACAGGCTGTCAAGTTCATCAATGCCCAATGCCTCAGAGGCCCTCTGCTTTCTTTTCTCAGTGAGCGGCACCACTGGCCTCCCAGAAACTAAGGTACAAATCCAGAGATATCCTTGACTACTTCTCCTTCTGCTTGCCCACATCCCCACTCCCAATCCACATCTATCCAATGACCAAGCTCCATGAAATTGTCTCCAAAGTTAGCTCCTGATTCTGAACGCTTTTCTCTGTCCTCACTCCCACTAGTTTCTTTCAGACAACCACCATCTCTCACCTGAATTACAGCATCAACCTCACCCGCCTCCAAGTCACAGCAGCCAGTGACTTTTCTAAAACACCAATCCAATGGAGTCATTCCACTGCACCCAACTTTCAGGGGCTCCCAAGCAGTTTACAAGACCCGATCTGACCCATGAATGGCCCTGCAGTCTAATTTTCCCCAGCTTCACTGCCATATTCTACATTTTTAGCCAAACAGAATTATTTGCTCTTTGGGATTGTGTTGTGTTCTCTCTGGCTGGAACATCTCCCTTCTGTACCACAATTTTTTCTTTTTCCTTTTTTTTTGAGGAAGATTAGCCCTGAGTTAACTACTGCCAATCCTCCTCTTTTGGCTGAGGAAGACTGGCCCTGAGCTAACATCCGTGCCCATCTTCCTCTACTTTATACGTGGATGCCTACCACAGCATGGCTTTTTGCCAAGTGATGCCATGTCCGAACCTGGGATCCGAACCGGCGAAACCCAGGCCACCGAGAAGCAGAACGTGAGAACTTAACCGCTGCGCCACAGGGATGGCCCCATACCACAATTTTTAATGATAATATAGGAGCCCATTGAATGAATTTTCCACAGTTTATTTAATTACTGTAGAATGTTTAGGTTGTGTTTTTGACTTTTGGCTATTATAAATAGCTCTCTAAAGAGTATCTGTGTATATACATCTTTTTTTTCCACCTGCTTTTCCTAAGGACAGCACATCTCAAACATGTTCACCAGAGTAGAACAAACAAGTGTTCTCAGGTGACCTGGGGACATAGGCTCAAATGACTCTGCAACCGCAAAGTTGTCAGTCTCATGATTTAACGCAATAATTCATATACATTTTTTGTTTTACTCCACAATATGCTGGCATCTGTTTGCTTCAATGCAGAAATGTTTTAAATCACTCATCATCAAGTGAAACTGATACTTTAGCAAGACAGGATGTTGTTCCTGGGTCTCATATATGCCGTAGCACATCACAGTTTCCCATGGTACACCCAACCCCTGTGAGAAACAATGCCCTAGGAAAAGATGCCAAAAGTCCGTCATGTTTTGAAAGATAAAGCAAGGATCCAGAAAGAACACTTCTGCTTTATATTTACTAACATATAAAGATCTCTAAGACATTTCAGGTGAATAATAAATAGGGCCTGGCCTGGTGGCGTAGTAGTTAAGTGTGCACGCTTTGCTTCAGCAGCCCAGGGTTCGCAGGTTCAGATCCTGGGCACAGACCTACACACCACTCATCAAGCCATGCTGTGGCGGCATCCCACATTAAAAAAATAGAAGAAGACTGGCAATGGATGTTAGCTCGGGGCCAATCTTCCTCACCAATAAATAAATAAACAAACCCATGGAAAAAAACAAAAGAAAATAGGGGCCAGCCCTGTGATGTAGTGGTTAAGTTTGGCATGCTCTGCTTCGGTGTCCCAGGTTTGCAGGTTTGGATCCTGGGCATGACCTACACCACTCATCAGTCATGCTGTGGTGGAGGCTCACATATAAAGTGGAAGAAAACTGGCAAGGATGTTAGCTCAGGGCTAATCTTCCTCAGCAAAAAGCCCAAAACTCCACAGAACAATGCCATGTGTTTTTTATAGCTGTATATACATATGTGAATGCAGGGGGAAAGATCTAGAGGGCTAACAACAAACTGCTAACAGTAGTTACTTTGTGAGGAGACAACTGGGATGTGGGGTATAAGACAAGGTGGCCAAAGAGGATTTAGGCCTTAGAAGCAATTTTTAAATTTTTGACAAAAACATTATTTTATTTACATTAAACCTACAGACGACAGCCATGGAGGTGGGGCAGGGGGAGGAAGCAGCATTCCACCTGCAGATGTCCAATAGTCTGGACTGACAAAAACTTTCTTTTAGCACTCACCTACGGACACTGGCAATGGTCTCTCTGTTTTTGAAACGACTGAATCGGGCAGTGTAGTTTAAAGTTTTCATGAAGACCTCAGAAAGTTCCTGTTCATCCTCTGCACTCTCATTCTGTTGCTTTCGATGCTCCAGAAGCATATGAACTTCTGAATTTAGAAGCGTCTCAGCTGTTTCAAACTCTATTTGTGAGAAGCATAAATGTCAGCTGAAAATATTCCTTCAAAAGTCAGCTTCCAAATGTTCATTTTACCTCTGAGACTAACAGCAGGTCTCTGTGCCTGCAGGAACCCAGAGGCTTCATATCCCACAACTCTACCTTCATCCAGACTTGGGCGCCACCAGCCACAGTGGAGGCCATGAGATACTAAAATTTAGCTCATGTGGGCTAGACAGTTTCTAATGTTAAAGAACCTGATCTCAACATGTTAATAAATAACGACACATCATTATCCTAATTAGGCCAGTTATTGATTTCAAAATAGAGCATAACCAACAATTATTTCCCTTTAGCTTGCATGAGCTGATAAGGTTTATATTTCCATAATGTTAATATACTCTGAATTTTAAGAATTATTACATGTTACAGAGGGCCAGTGTTCGGAAACACAGATTAATAATATAGCCCAAATTCTATTTTTATACTTGTACAAATCTATAATTTGCCCCTTCACTCAGTTCACTGCCTATTATGTACTACCAGGCATTGGGCTTGGCGCTAGAAGTCCCTACTCTCTGGATTTCATAGTCTAATACAGTCTATCAACTGAACCTAATTCAGCTATTTACCATGGCACAGATCTCTTGCCCTTGATACTCATTTAAAACAATCCTCTTGACGAGTAAGAATACCTACAAGCAATCTTTAAAAAACTAGGTTTGAAGGAGAAAAAGATACTCATGGCTCCTTAACGTAATAAACGGTAACCTTTTCCTCTATTTTCAGAATAACAGTTAAAAATGGTATCCTGGGGCCAGCCCTGTGGCCAAGTGTTTAAGTTCACGTACTCCGCTTCAGCGGCCCAGGGTTCGCTGATTCAGATCCTGGGTGCAGACCTAGCACTGCTCGTCAAACCATGCTGTGCCAGTGCCCCACACAGAACTAAAATGACTTACAACTAGGATATACAACTATGTACTGGGGCTTCAGGAAGAAAAAAAAAAGGGGAAGATTGGCAACAGATGTTAGCTCAGGGTCAATCTTCCTCACCAAAAAGAGAAAAACAAATGGTATTATCTCCTTGGGAAGATGATCATTTCCCTTACATTCTCATAGGAGTATACCTCCTTAATACTTACTACAAGGTATTAGAGATGGTTTTTATCTGCCTTTCCCTTATCAGCGAGCTCTCCCAGAGCAGGAACCATCCACAAACACGAATTCATGTTTATAATCCCACAGCGATGAAGAGGAAGCAACAGTGAGAAGAATCCAAAATCACTTGCGATTTGGCATTTGCCTGTGGTGTACGTTTACTATCGGGGAGCTCACCAACACCTCTCTCAGAATAACGCCTTCCCATTTCTTGGGCCAGGCAACAAGAGCTTCTCTCTCCTTTCACAACAGCCTACGTGGGAAGCTGGCGAAAGGCAGGTTGGGTCAGGAGGAAACTGCTTTTACTTGAAAACGTTTTCATTGCTACTGAATATAATCAGCACACAAAAGGTATTTTCCACCTGAGGGCAGCAGTGTGAACAAGAGGAAGCTCCGAGCTAATTCCAGTCCAAGGGGCCAAGCTGGTGAGGACAGATGAAGGAACCACTGCCCCACAGCAATGAGTGGACAAGGCATTCAACATCAGGACCGTATGACTCCAAATCTCTGATGCGGGAGTAACAAGTGACATAAGAAAAAAAAAGCAGCAGCAGCTAACTAGCAGGTGAGTCTCAGCTTCTGACGCTGCAGCACTAATATAACCTTAGAAAATGGAAATTAAGAGGCTAAATAAGACTTACTAAAAAGAATTTAAGGCTCCTGAAAAATCAGCCAAACTTAGAGATGCCTCCCTTTCTACACTAAACCAAAGTTATCTTTTTTTTTTTTAAAGATTTTATTTTTCCTTTTTCCTCCCCAAAGCCCCATGGTACACAGTCGTGTATGTTTAGTTGTGGGTCCTTCTAGTTGTGGCATGTGGGACGCCGCCTCAGCATGGCTTGAGGAGCAGTGCCATGTCCGTGCCCAGGATTCGAACCGGTGGAACCCTGGGCTGCTGAAGCGGAGCTTGCAAACTTAACCACTCGGCCGCGGGGCAGACTCCCAAAGTTACCTTTTAAATGTAGTAGGATGGAACTTTCAGGACACCAGGAGACTAGTCACCATCCCTATTCCTCACTGAGAGCAATGCCCAAGTACTATGGATACATCACCCTCACTCCTTTCAACCAATGAAAGGTCAAGGCAGCCAAGCCGTGCCTTTGAGGACAGAGGAGAGGGGTGCCTGAGACCCACCGTGGAGCCTTGGGGAAAGCATTCCCAGGATCTGGCATCAATCAACGTGGAGAGAAGGAGTGGTTCAGGCACTTTTTTGTAACTACAGAGAAGCAACCCAAGACCTCTCCCCATGGCTAATCCCAACAAACCTTTTTTAGGTGACCATAGACACACACACACTCACATATACAGACACACACACACACACAGACATATTATACATCATTTATTTGGGAAACAAAAGGAAATAGATCAGGGATTATGCATGTTATTCTCCCTCTGTGCAGATATTTTAAGAACAATAGCCACGATTTATTAATCTCTGTTCCTGTAAGAAGGAAAACAATTCCTTGGTCAGTGCCTCATCTGGGAATTTTCTTGAGGATTCTTTATTACAATCATTAATAAATGTTTTATGACAAGGGTGGTGATTTCAGATGGTCTTCTTATACATTTTTCTCTCTAGAATAAAATGGTTTAGGGATTTCTTTAGTTGTGGGAGGGAGTGACTGGGATTAAATCATCTTTTTTGGAAAAAGTGGCTTACTTCCTAATTATATACAGCTGCTGTTAATTACATCGCACTGATGCAGGACAAATTTTAACTCTGGGCAAACATGCTTGTGAAAACTACCACTACAAATACCCAGAAGAGGGGCCGGCCCAGTGACACAGCGGTTAAGTTCGCACGTTCCGATTCGGCGGCCTGGGGTTCGCCAGTTCGGATGCGGGTGTGGACGTGGCACTGCTCAGCAAGCCATGCTGTGGTAGGCGTCCCACACATAAAGTGGAGGAAGATGGGCACGGATGTGAGCTCAGGGCCAGCCTTCCTCAGCAAAAAGAGGAGGATTGGCAGCAGATGTTAGCTCAGGGCTAATCTTCCTCAAAAGAAAACAAAACAAAACAAAACACAAATTCCCAGAAGCTTGCAATCATCTCATCCATTCTTTCAGTCCTAGAATGAAATATCACACATTTGTTTACTTTCCATCCTATAGCAAAGACTTTCCTTATCTTTTAAGTACTTACTGTTAAGTACAATATATCTACATACATTCTGAAATACTTAATAAACATTTTATATGCCTATATCAGCTGAGAAGTTAAAGACAGATATTTAGAACTGATACACTGTTAAATGATAAGATCTAAAATCTAATTATACACAATTCAATAAAATGTTCATGTGTACCAGCTGCTACCTGGTTTTATTAAAACAAACATTTTCAGTGTTAAAAAAAACACTAAATAAAAAGCACGTAGATAAAACTCAACTACAAAAAAACTGGCTTAATTTATCATGAAATTAAGAAAACTAGTTCCCTCCTAGTTATTACACCTTAAAAAAGAAACAAACGGGCTGGCCCAGTGGCCAAGTGGTTAATTTCATGGGATCCGCTTTGGCAGGTGGCCCAGGGTTTCGCCAGTTCGGATCCTGGGCGCAGACATGGCACTGCTCATCAAGCCACGCTGAGGCGGCCTCCCACACAGCAGAGCCAGAAGGACCTACAACTATGTACTGGGGGGCTTTAGGGAGAAAGAAGAGGGAAAAAAAGAAGATTGGCAACAGATGCCAATCTCTAAAACAAAAAGAAACATATTTCCATTATGCCAAAAACTTCTACGAAGCTATTCTTCGAAAACATTTGACCTCGAGTCTACGAAATAAAAAACCGGAAGCAAGCTATATGTCTATTAATAGATAAATAGCATTATGGTACAATCATTAAGTACTATCTAGCCCTTTAAAAAAATAAGACAGTTCTCTACAATATATTGTCAATTTTTTTAAAAGCTATAGGATTTCTATAGCATAATTCCAGTTTTGCAAAGAAAAAAGTGTACACGTATATATTATCGATGAATAAGCATAAAATGAGTCTGGAAGGATAAGCACTAAAATGTTTACAGTGCTTCCCTCTGGGGGAAGAGGGTGTGGAGTTTCACTTGTTGCTGTGGATACAATTTCTAAAACAGGAGGGTATTGTTAAGGTTTCCCCCACTTACTTCATGTTCTTCGGTATCTGTAAGATATGGTAGTTTAAAATCTGAAGCTTCCTGCTTATCGTGGGTTTCTAAACTACAAGGACAGTACATTCCACCGTGCCGAGGAAGTTCCCCGACATCGAAATGCGCTCTCCTCCCCGCCGTCTGCCAGCCTACATCTACCAGATACAATGAACAGTGTATCAGTTCTAAATATGTTGTCTTTAACATCTCAGCTGAAATAGGCATTATCAAACGTTTATTAAATACTTCAGAATGTATGTAGATACACTGTACTTAACAGTAAGTACTTAAAAGACAAGGAAAGTCTTGGCTGTAGGATGGAAACCAAACACTACCCAGGCTCCTCTGAGCCCTCTTCTCGACTAGGCCTCAACTTCGGCCCATAAAGACTTGAACAAAACACTCTCCTGATTTCTAACCGCTCACGGCCGCATCCCTAGGATGGCCCAAGCCCCTTTAAAGCGCCTGCCCGTGAAAACGCAAGGCCGCTAAAATAACTTACTGTTGGCTCCAGCCAACACCTGCAGAGAGGGTCCCTGTCTCCCAGCCCAGGGGCAGGGCAGGGGCCTAACTTCCATAGGCGCCAGTGAACAAACGGGTTTTAAGTGGACCAACGACCCCCTCCCCGCTGCCTGTAGTTTTTCACTTCCCTGACTCTACCGAACCCCACTATTCCCTCATGCTCCCTTTAAAACGCCAGATCGGTCCACGCTGGACTGCTTCCCCGCCGCACCAGAGCGTTACTGACTTCCACCTGCCCTGCCCACTTGGCGGGAGCCGGCTTTGCGCTGACACATCCCGCCAGCACCCTCCGGCTATCAGGTAAGACAAGCGACTTAAACAGGCACAGGAGGCCGCCAGGGGGCAGCGCGGGCCGGGTGCCGAACCGCGCCGGCCGTCTCTCGAGGCCACGCGTCGGGGCGGCCGGGCCTCCCGGGCCCGCATCCCCTCCTCCGGCCCTCGCCGCCCGGGGACGGCCGGCTGCCTGCCGCAGCCAGATCTTGGTCGGGCGCGGGCGACGCCAGGCCCGCGGCGACTAGGTAGCACGGCGGGGGCCGCCGGGCAGCCCCAGCCCCACCTTTGGGAAAGATGAGCTGTGAGGCGTCCTCCTCCACGTCGCCAGCCCGCGGGTCGCTGCCGCCAGCCGCCATCGCCCCGCCGCGCGCCGCCACCCACGCCGCCGGAAGCGGAAGCGCCCAGCCGCCCGCCGCGCTGCGGAAGGGGCGTGGCTGGGGGCGGGGCCGGGGGCGGGGGGACAGGAAGGCGGCCGAGAAAGACGGATCGGCCTTTGGCGGTCCGCGAGCAAGCGGAGGCCCGGCCGAGGCAGGGCGGGCGCCGCCAGTGCTTCTCCTGTTGCCCGGTGCGCCCTGTGCCGATCGTCCTGAGACCAGGCACTGGGCCTTTCCGAGCCCCAGCTTCCTCGCTGTGGAGAAGAGTGGATGAGGAACCTGCTCTCCGGGACGCGGGAAAGGACGGGCGGAAATGCAGGAAGGCGCCAAGTGGCTGACCCGAGGAACTCCCGGTGATGGAAAGCTGGGTAGGTGACTACGAAAACATACGGGGGAATTTCTTTCAGTGCCTTAAGCATTTAAAAGTTTTGATTGATTTTTAGTGGATTGTTGTGATACTTCTGAGCTCGTGGACAGTGATACTGAGAGGCCTTTAACACATCTCTTGGAGCATTTGGATGATACATAGAAAAGTAAGCAAATGAAAAATAATGCTGTTTTCAACGCCAAAGAAAACAGAAGGTTGTACCATAAAGGAAATAATCATAGTGCACTACTTGGCTCAGTAGTGAACAATGTTTAGGTATCGTGTAAACTCTGTTAACAAAAAATGAGTTAAGGTATTACTGGACAAGAATATGCGTCTGTATTCCTTTGACTTGTAAATATAATTTTTACAAAATTAGTTTGCTCTGTATCTTTATTTCCAGAAGGACTGTATTGGGTAAAAGAAAAGTTGATTACATAGTATTGGCAGAACTCATTACTATTTCAAAGTGCTTTCCTAGACAGGTCATTAGAGCTGCCGACAGATGTCCTGATGGAGAGTCCCAGGACGTGCAGCCGCTGGGTATGGAAGTGGACCTGGAACTCAGTGCAGGCCTCTTTCTTCCATCTGTCCATCTAGCAGGCCTTTACAGAACACCTACTGCTCACTGGACCTTACCATGTGCTGGCCCAAAGCTTGGTATCCTCTGCACACATACAGCAGGAGAGAAGTCAGCAGGTGAGGAGACTTTCAAGAAAGGAGAATAACAAATAAGACATACGGTGACGTTTCACAGGTTGGTTTGTCTACAACATTTCCATTCGGGAAACCATTATAAACACTGACGTATAAGGCCCTGGGGTTAAACAGATGAGTCAGTCACCACAAGGAGCTTGCCAAGAGTAGTTGATGCAAGATCTGGACTTATTTTCCATAATAAAAGACAGAAAGTTGCAAGTAGGATGAGAGAAAGTCAAAAAAAGTGCTGTGGAAGGATGCAGAGGGAAAGAGGTCACTTCTGATTGGGGGCAGGTGAGTTAAGACGATCTGGGGAGCTGGCACTGGAACCGCTCAACATGTAGTCAGTGATGGCGGAGGAGTCATATGAACAAAGTTGTCAGGTACTTAAGAGAAATATTCGCTCTTTAGGGTAAATTCATATTTCAACTTCCTTAAATGTCATTTTCATTATATCATTCTTGAGAAATGAAAGAAAACACAGTAATTATGCAGCCCTCATACTCATTTGCTACATTTTTCATTAATGGTGCTCTATCATTTTTTTCAGTCAAAAGAATAATTTCCCCCTTTTATAACCTTTCAGAGTGCTTCTCAAAGAATCCCTTGTGGACTGAATCACTCATTTTTTTTCCTGGACCCAGGTGTCCTGCCCCTAACGTGGAATGATGACATGTTTCCCAGTTCTCCATATGCTCAAAGTTAATGTACAGGATCTCCCAATTTAAGCTATTCTCTCATAAGTTAAAAAAAACTTTGGCACCAGCTGCTGAAGCCTGCTGGTAAGTGCTACAAAGGAAGCCAAAGGCATCTACATGAAATCCTCTCCCTCTTGCTGTTAATACAGTCTCTAGAGATACAGAGGAATGGCGTATATATGGTGGGGGTAGGGGGGTGTGATTCTGCAAATAGCCCTGACTTCCAAGCACAAAAACCTCCAGGGGGCTGTCCTGGGAGTACCGGACTTAGATTCTAAAGCCTCTCTGTCCCGTGGCAATGTGGCAGGGCAGTGAGCCCTGAGAGGGCTCGTCCACCCCATCTTGCTGTGCTGGCACTGTTGTTTGACTCTACCTGAGAAGCTCTCTCTTGTTGAGGTCAAGCTGGGCTGACTTCAGCACCCTTGTCTTTCAGGAAGCCTGTCTGACTTGAAGGGCTGAGCACACCAATAATGCCACCTCTTTTCACGTGCCCAGAGTTGCTTGGGGTTTGGAGGGCTTGACACTTGCCCATCTGTTCCCATCCACACTTAGCACTGGATGACGGTCTGTATAGTCATAGTCATTCAGCCAGTGCACCATGTGCTGGGGCCTGGCAAAGCATTTCCAACAGGCTATCTTGGAGATTCACAGGCCTGTCACAAAGTAGAAAATTCGACTCAGAACTAGTTGTCTGGCTTGTAAATGGTGGGACCAAGATTTGAGCTCAGGGCCGGCCCCGTGGCCAAGTGGTTAAGTTCGCACGCTCTGCTGCAGCAGTCCGGGGTTTCGCCGTCAGGCCACGTTGAGGCGGCATCCCACATGCCACAACTAGAAGGACCTGCAACTAAGATATATAACTATGTACCAGGGGCATTTGGGGAGATAAAGCAGAAAGAAAAAAAAAAACAGATTTGATCTCAAGCCTATCAGACTGCCAGCCTGTGAAGATTCCAGGGTCAGCCCTCTGGGTTACTTCTTTGGTTGGGAACCAAGGTGGGATCAAAAAATGAATGGCCATATGGGCGTGGGGGGGTCTGACTGGACTCAGAACTTGAGAGACTGACAGTGTGAACTTGAGACCTGTCTCCTGTTTGGTTCCCCCCATCAGTAGTTGGTTTTGAAATTGGAGGGGTCACCTGTTTTTCAGTTTGCTGTAGCATACCAAACCTCATAGGAACAGATTGAGTCAGCCACAGGAAGAGACCCCAGAGTCCTTGTCAGAGCTTCATTTTAGAATGAGGGAAACAGACCCAGGAGGGACAGGACTAGCATTACATTCCTCAGGACGCTACATGGTTCTTTGTACACTATCGGTTCAGAGTCAAATCCTTCAACCAGCCCACTGTCGTATTTGTAAGCCAGGTATTCAAGCCAAGGTCACAGACCCTAGACTGATCTGGAAGCAGCTATAGATGAAACTACCGCCACTCCCACAACAATTAGCACCACTAATCTCTGACCAGATGGCTTAGTTTACATTTCAAAGGACAATAGGGATGGTTAAAATGGCGTTTTATGGTTTTACCTCCACCAAAAAAGAAATGATATGGAATTACATGCTGTTTAACTACTACAGGTGATATTACAGATAATATGCAATAGTAATCTCTAGAACCATAATTTCTCTTGAAGAAAGAGAATTCTGGGGCCGGCCCCGTGGTGTAGTGGTTAAGTTCATGCACTCCACTTTGGCGGCCTGGGGTTTGCCCGTTCAGATGCTGGGCACAGACCTACACACCACTCATCAGGCCATGCTGTGGCGGCATCCCACAGAGAACTAGAAGGACTTGCAACTGGGATGTACAACTATGTACTGGGGCTTTGGGGAGAAAAAAAGAGAATTCCTCTCATACACCCCAGGGTTATTACCAAATCTTTAATTGTTTAACCAGTTACTTGTAGTCTGTTTGCAAAATTATTGCCTAATCCTGACAGCACTCATACCTGTGGCTTATGAGTTCTGCCAAGTGTAAGGCCCTCAGAACTGTGAATCTTAAAAAAAAAAAATTTACTTTCTTGCAGACAAAAATCTAAACTGAAGGTTGACAATCCCAGCATACGAACGTTTGTACATTTGAAAAATTACTCATTGCCATTATCTTCAAAGACATTTCATCCTTTCTGGCCCATCCAAAAGCAGTAAACGTTTTGCTTTTGGCCAGACCATCAATATGTCCTAGGGTCTTTGTGTGGATTAACGTCACCAGATGATATCTTAAATTTGAGCATTTTTTCCCCTCTTCAGTTTTTAGCTTTTTGGGCAAGGTCAGTTTCATTGGAAAATCTAATGAAAACTATGAGCCTTCTTTCTAGAAAAATCCAGACTTCAAAGGATTCATGACCCCTAGTTCAGGAAACTTGGCTCTAAAAAAACAGTGGCATTGCTACTAACCACAAAAAAATAAACATGTTCAAGGTTATTGGGGGTGATGAACGCCACATAAAATATTCAGGCTGAGTGCACACTGTCTGGTTGGCTGTCTTCAAAAATAAGATGACTGTTACCACTATTCTAAGAAAAAAAAATAGGCACAACAAAGAACAATTTTTACCCATTATGATTTATTCTCTACAATATTTTGTTAAAGAGTTCAATGATTTGCACTCTGAAGTTATATAGCCAAGAGGCAACCAAGTGTAATACAAAGAATTGGTCTGAAGTCTTTGCACTGAAGGCCATACAAAGTCTCTTGCTTCAGGGAAATAAGAATGAAAACAAACAAAAAGAACACATAGCTTCCTAGGCTCCAGAATCTCAATAGAAAATAACATCAACAGTTAGTGAAATTGTAGGTGTTAACATATCATGGAAAACAGATCTTGTGCAAATATTAAAATTAACACCCAGGACTTCTGTATAGATGATTTTTTATTATAAACAATAAAATATATGTAATGTCTCAACTACAAACCTTTCATGTTGAAAGGATCTCTAACATGAGTTGCTTTAATATTATGAAGCAAAAAAGTTTAAGAACCTCACAGTGGAAACAATCCAACACGACAAACTCTAGTGATCAAAGACATTCTTTTTTAGTTAATGTAAAACAAGGACAATTCATAATTACAGAGAGAATGTCCTAGCTGTGGGTATTATGAGACAAGTCAACTTTCCAGACCAAAAGGCACTCACAGCTAGGGATGAAACAAACTCCGAACCAAACCAGCCACGTTGGGATGGTTCCTTGGAAACAGTGGTTACCTACTGTTCAGCTCGAGCAGCCCAAGGACAAAGGAAACACCAAGCAGAAAACATTCCCTTCTCTTGAAACCTACCACTCACACTACATTTATCGGCCACCCTCATCACTGCTTTGGTCAAGCGCGTGGAAGGCAGTTCAATTCCAGTTCGGAGCTGTCATCTCCCTATGCAAAGCTGCCGCATGGATGATCCAGACTTAGTATTTTTCCTGAGAGCCACCTGCCACACATCTTCACGAGGTGACCATGACCGTACGCTTCCAGACCGCTTCCTGACTAGGCCCCATTCAGGACAGACACTAATGGTGCCACTCCTCACAGGGCCAGACAGTTTTCCTTGGTTGACTCCTGAGTCCCCCTGAAAGGCAAGAGGACCTTGAGTATCCCCATTGCTGGACTTGTATGGGAGCATGAGGGAATGTGCAGGGAGTAAGGCTTCTTCACTCCAAAAACCACTGAGCCCACTTCAGTGTGGTGCTGGGCTTCACCAGCCCGATTCTTGTGCACTGATTTTTTTTCCCCATTTTGTGGGTTTTTAAATTTTCTGTTCATTTTCTTAAATGGCAGGTATCCTATCCCACCCTCAATAAAATAAAATAAAAAACATACTATACACGGAAGAAGACAAATAGGGCAACATTTCTACAAGAAAAAATAGGCTTGAAGAGCATGGCACTGTAAATGCTTGCATGACCAGTCTCACTGAGCGTGCTCAGGGGTGAAAGTTTAGCACCAATTTTTTTGCTTTTTTTAATCTTTAGAAATTAAACACAACTTTTAACATAGAACACTTGAACAGTAATGAGTGTAGCCCTATGTATCAATACTGTTGTACAAATTGGAGGTGGGTGGCTTAGTCCAGAGCTGACCACCCTGACATCAATCCATGGCACCTAAGAGTAACTGTCGTCACATTTGTTTCTAACAAGACATTTATTATTCTCAGCAGCAGGAAATCATGAAACAACCCCTTCATCTTCAAAATCTTTTTTCCATTGACATTGCAAGGGAAAAGCAGCAGGGTGCGAGAACGCAGCACAACAGTAAGATGAAGTGATGCGGCCTGGCCTGGGCATCCTGACATCAACCCACTTTTCCCTTGCACGTTCTGTATCCTCGTGAACAGCAGAGGATGGTGCCAAGCAAATCTGCTTACCCTTATCCAGCTCTTCCAAGAAATGAGACAGCAATGCCTAGAACAGCATGTGTATCGTTTCTTAGATTGTGTCCCTGCTCCCCCTCCCCTGATTCCTGGCAGAAGAAAATTCAAAAGATCTTTTGACTTGAATTATTTGCCCATTTCAGAAAGCCACACCATCACCACATAAACTTTAAAAAATAAATTAAATCAAAACATTGTGTTCACTGGGTTGACACCCAATCCACTTCAACAGTTCTCTAAGCATGTTGTTGAAAACCAGTGTATCACCCTTAGGGTCCTTTCTTCCAACTGGCCACCTCTTCCTGTGAATCATTTCAGCAGTGCCTCTGTGACAATGTTTTCAAAGCATCTTCCAAGTCCCCAACTTCTATGAACTTTGCCATCAAATGAGTGAAGAATAGGCAAGAGAGAGGAGAAACTTGCTGACAGCTATTTGGAATCAGCAACAATGGGAAAGAGAAATATGCCACATGAAAGTCTGAATGACCTAGAATAAAATGAGCTTTCTGGAACTTTGCCCTGGTGGGGTGAAGATTCCCAGTGTGTTAGGCAAGATAAAGATTCACCTTGTTTAATTACACAGCTTTGCTCTAAAGTCCTGTAAAGGACTAAAACATCAATAGTCTTCCCACCTTTACAGGCAAATTAGAAAAAGGAACTCCTCTGCTTACAAGTCCCTCAGGATATTTGCCTGAAAAGAGAAACAGCTTGGAGACCCTGGATTCTCTCCTATGACATGTCCTTCTAAAACCCAACCCAAGTGCTTGTGTGCACAACTATGCCTTCTGAGAACCTAGATCCAACTATAGGCACTGCTACCAGTAGAGGAATGAGGTAGCCTGGTGGTAAGGAAGAGGTCTCTCCTTTCACACTGCATGCAGCGATGACATCAAGACCTCCCGTGAGCATCCCAGTCCATTCCTCAGCAGGCTACACCACAGAGCTCCGTTCAATACCAGGAGACTCAATGCAGAAAGAGTGCCAGAAAATCCAACTGATAGTGGGATGAGAATTAAAACTTTCGAGGCTAATTGAGCAATGAGATCTGCAACGCCATCCAAAGGGCTTCCGATCTTGATGTGGGTCTCTGTCCAGGAGCCTCGAAGGACTCATGGTGCCCACGTTCAACCCTAACATGGCGTCCACTTATGAAGCATGGAGGTTGTGATCAACTCTTGGTACGCAATAAACTGGAAGTTTAAAAAAAGGAATTTAAAACAACCTAAAAATGTTTTTTGTTGGTCTCCGTTGCCCAGACTGCCAAGGGAATACACCTACTTGATCTGGGGAGGCTGTTGGGGTGTGTGTGGGGTAAGCCTTCATGGATCATCAATTCCAGCTTCCATTGTGTGGCCATCACACAGGTGGCAAATCACCAGTGGCACCTGCATGCCAAGGGTCTTCTGAACCCACACGGTAATTCTCACTAGTCACGGAGGAGCCCCAATCCAACGGAACCCCATATTGAGGAAAGGCTGAGATAAGGCTTGGGCCCCTCAAGTTCTGTTTCATTCAATATAACCCCACCCCCCCCTCAGTCAGCTGGAGGCAGACTTGGCAACGGAAGCTAGCATCATAAAATGGTGCAGTAATAGAAGTAACTGGACCAGGAAGAGGAGGCATCTGCTCCAATGATGTCATAGCCATTGGTGGCCACAGGGGGGTGGGACTGGTCATGCAGCCGTGTGTCAGGAGTAATGATTGTAGAGGGGCGGGGCATGAAGAGTGCCATTCTGGAAACAGTGCTGTCGAGAAGCAATATATTCTGCATAACTGATTGTCACCTTCTCACTTCGGTACCTGTATAAGGAAACAGGAAAGGGTATTAGGAACCCCAAACACTTCATTTTGTAAAGTCATTTAGCAGTGAAAACCAAAAGCATATTCCACATTTTGAAAGAATAAAATGGAAGACCAAGAGCAATCTTACTTACAGAAAATGAAAGACAGCACAAGAAAACAATGTTGTTATTACAAA
Organism: Equus caballus; assembly: GCF_041296265.1. NCBI lineage: Eukaryota > Metazoa > Chordata > Mammalia > Perissodactyla > Equidae > Equus > Equus caballus. Next base: position 3,385,977 of record NC_091701.1, on the reverse strand, counting down.
TGAACAAGATGAAAAAGCACAATCACAATTCACCCCTGAGAATGTATTTTCTGCACATCCCACCTTTAAACACTGCATATGCTTATCATCAGGCTGCTCTTAAGCAATCTGCTACTGGGGTCTGGATGAAGAATTTCATGGTCAAATTACATGGGTGGCAGATTGGAAGATGGCTGCACCAATGCCCAGTGTAAACTGTATATCTACTTTCAGGTTAAAATGTGATAAATTTGATAGAAATGCAACCTCAATTTGCAGAAAAGCAACAAACAAGTTATTTAGAACTAAAAGGGGCACAGACACCTAGTTCTGGGTCAAGTTCTGATGGAGCAGGTTAAAGGATCCTGGGGCTACATAGGACGGGTCTCAATTCCCAGATGAATATGCCATATCATATCACAGGGTCACCAGAACAGAATTCATAGCACTTTGGCTTTGCTCTGGAAAGAGCCATGAGTCAGGATGCAAAGCATGGGGTGTTACAAACCTATGGAGCCTACTACAGACCACAGGAGCTGGGTGTGACAATCCTTACCCAGAGCCATCTCTTTCCCACTGTTATCACTCCTCCACTGCAAGGTGATTATTCCTGAATTTTGACAGGGAAATGGCTGTTCAAATAAATTATAATAATAATAATAATAATAATGCTTTGTATTTGAAGAATTTTTTTTTGGAATCCAAAGCATTTCAAAAACACTGGGTTATCTTCCAAATAGACCTGTGAGGTTAGTATATGATTATTTAGCATTTTACAGATGGGGGGCCAACAGAGGCCCACAGAAGCCCAAAAGCTAAACCTCTCAATGTTTCCAATTTCAGTAGGGATGGGAAGAGAACTGACATCTACTGACCACCTACAATACTGCCTAGCCTTGGGTTAGAAATTCTTCATACATTACCCTACCATACCCTAAAACAACCCAAGGCATTAAGATTCACTTCTTAACCCAAGGCAGTAAGATTCACTTCTTACAGACAAGAAATTTTTTGCTGCTCAGAGAGGCAGAATAACTGGCCCAGGTCATCTAGCTGGCAGGTGGTGGAGCTGGGATTCAGAACCTAAGTTCATGCGCGTTCTACTGCATTAGGCAGCCTCCCCACAGAAGTATTCGTCCTAACAGGCAGAGGCGTTTCCTTGTAACTGTTTGTAAAAAGCATCTTCTGCTTATTCCATTAATATGCCACCTGTATCCTCTGCCACCTCAGGGCATGTGACTGCAGCTGACCCTGAACTTCTACACTGAGAGCGTTCTCTCTTGACTTTGATCTTCCCCTCAGCCTCCCAACAAGTGGGTCTGGCAAAGACTCCATGACTTGCTCAGCAGCCTAAACCCGGCTCCCACTCTGCTATTGGCTTAGCTGTGGAGACGCCCAGGATGCTGGGGAGAATCTCTGCCTCTGCTGCCACTGCTTCCTCAGAGCTCACATCTCACCCATACTTCCTTGGTGTAGGGACATTAGCTGAGAAAGTTTTTTTTTCCCCTTTTCATCAAAAGCATCCCCCAACTAAATTAAAATGATAAGGAAAATGAGACAGTGGCTTACCTGGTGAGTTTGATGGTTTTTCTGAATTCACTGGTAATTGGAGCCTTAAAGCCACCTTTTCGAAGCAAGGAGTCTATTGTCTGGATCTGATCCCAGTCTGAGAAGACAGGCACACTGAGGTCAGCGCACGATGACACAAGAGTGGGACATCTAACACGGTGAGAGGAGAGAAGCAGCCAACTCTGCTAGAGGAAGAGGAAGCCCTGAGCCCTGGCCCCACATCCCTGGAGCCCCGTCTGCCTCATTGACAGGCTGATACGATCTTGGAGACATGAGATGAGGGCCCGACGCATGCCATAATGGTGTCCCAGGCCTCCTGCTCCTGCGTCTTTCCTGTCAGATGTTATCCCAGTATAATTATCTAGGAACAAATGTGGTCCCAACTTTGACTGGCCTTCTGGGCTAGTGCTGGTAACCAGGGCTGTTCTGTGGAAAGAACGAATTCAAATTCTGCCGCTTGTATTCCTTTGTGACCTTCCTTCATCCTGATGATTTCTAGGAGTCCTGTTTTCTAGCACAGAGAACTAGAAGGATGGGAAAGTTGTTCACACAAATACTGTTGTGTTCTTCTTGTACATTTTTAACAGATAAAGCCAAAGAAAAACCTCTAAATCATGGCAGTAGGTACCCCAATTTTTAAAATTTTCCCAACCAATTTTCAAAATGGCAGAAGTAACTTGATTATTTTTCTAAGATATCATCAGGTCTCACTATGAGAAAATACTTCTGACGTGCCTCCCTGTACAGAAATGTTAAATCTATGACAGCGAAGAGGTGTCTAAAAGGCTTCCTTTTTATGCCATATCCACCCTGCCTTTGAAAAAGTTTAAACGCAACCATGATGGAAACCAACAAGGCAATCGCTCTCCACATAAGTGGTTCACTGACACACTGAATTAGACATTTTTCTCTGTTCCAGGTCCACACCCAACAAATACTGTGTATTTCACATATTATTTTCAAAAAGCAGACTAATTCCAAGAAAGAAAGAAAACCGGGTTGCATATCACAGAATGCACAAGCAACATTTAAAGGTATTCTAAACAGAAAATCGGCCCAACTCATTTCCTACCTTTCACGTGGAGAATGTAGTAACTATTCAATTCTATCATGTTTTGCCTTTTTCCAAATATAACATGGTTTAATAATTCAGGGCTAAAAGTTTAAAACCCACTGATACAGGCCACTTCCCTCAGTGAACTGCATCACATGGTCGAGGTGGTTGCCGCAATTTTGCCACAATTACACAATAGTTTTGGGGGCCAAGAAATAAAACTATTCACTGAAAGTAAGTGAAACAAGTGGGTGAGGAGGGAAGTCTTTACCCCTTTTCTTTTCCCAGCTGCTACATCGTTTTGGGAGTTTATTTCTCATTCTCTAAGAATTTGATAGATACTAAGAAGAAGAAAAGCACTCATTCTTAGCTGGAGTTGGGCTGAAAGGCAATACACTCCACTTTCCTGCCCTTTAATTTGTCACACCGAACAGTAGCGTTCACTGAAATCCCATTTGTCCAGCTCACCTTGTTCCTTAGCAACCTCAGGTAAGTATGTGGCTGTACGTTTGACGCCTTTTTCATTGATGAATTCAATTCGAATCCCATGGACCCCTACCTACAGAAAAACACAACCAAATAAATGGCCATTTATTTATTCTAATGGAACTTCAGTTATCTGGATTTAAATCGACCCTGTCCCCTGACCAGCTTGACCCAGGTTGGAGAAAAGGAAAATCTCTTGCTTTTCATAACTAACTCACTCTCTCTCAGGTATAGAAGCCGAAGAAACCTCAGCTTGAGGGAAGGTGCGAGTCTATGTGTAGCCACCTCTCTGACGGTACGAACGTTATAGAAATAAATTCTTTCAGTAGCCCATCCAATAATCTTGACTATTCCACCTTTAATCTATGCCATTAAATGAACATGCCACAGGGTTTTGATCTGGGTTCATGACTTTTCATCTATGGCTCCTAATAACATTTACTCAAGGGCTTACCAAGAGGGGTCTGGAATATTCTCCTTTAATCCCATTATTATTTCCTATTAGACATGGAAGAAGGATGTGGAATGGAGTGGACCAGGAAGAAGTGGGAGAAGAAGACAGCCTTCACATTTCTTCCTGCTTCTAATATTGCAGCACCTTTTCTGTCACCTATGTTGCCCACAATTGCTTCACATTCTTATACCCTCTCAGTGAAGGAGTACATTACCATGTACTAACCCGAACCCAAATGCAACGAGAGATGCAGAGTTCCAAATGCGGCTGTTCTCACCTCCCAGTCCAGGTAATCACTGGCATCCTCAAAGTTAGTAAGGAGGGAGACAGAGCAGAAAAGTTTAGGCAGCTCCTCTCGGGTCAGCGGGGGAAATCGGCTGTCCTTAAGTGCACTGGAGGGGGACAGAAAACGTAAGTGAGGTGCTCTGGAGCTGGGAGCCAACATCACGTGCCTGAATACTTACAAATCCTGAGCTATGCAGAGAACATCTATTATCCATCAATACTAATAAGCTCAAAACAACGTGATGTTATTAACTGTCTATACTTGAACTGATAGGTGACCCCTCAGATTAAAGCCCCCACATTTCCCGATTTCCAAAAAGAGACTCAAACTTTATCACTTAGAAGAAGGAAAGTCAGGCAGTTGTTTTTGATTCTAGCCAATTTATCTTGGATCCTATGTCTAGTGTCATTACCTGGTTAACGTGTATTCCCTGAGTCCTGAATGAAGATTCATGGCTGAGAAGGTCCCAATGCAGCCACGAAGCCGCTTGTCCCGCCCTGTCTTCCATGTCACAAAGAGCGGACTAAAAAAGTAAAAACACAAAACATTCTCCAGCCCCAAACCAATCATGGATAAGAACAAAACCTTGGCTATATCCCTGTTCATTTCTGTTATTCCCCAAAAGGACTGTTTTCTGAATTGCTGGCTCTGAAGGGCTCTCTGCCTTTCTGGGAGTAAGGCAGTCCCTGGATGGACACGGAGAGGAGCCCTCAAAAAGGTGGCACGAAGAAAGGCTCTCTGCAGGCTTTCCTAGGTTCCATGCTGACAGCTCTAAATCACTTTGACGCCACATGTATGTGCTATCCCCCTCTTCCTCTGCCCAGGACTCAGCTTTTCCTTCTTCTAATTCTCCATGTCCTTCTCTTCTTTACTCTATTTCTATGAATGTGCAAGTTCCCCAGTTCCATCCTTCATAAAGACACACCCAGCCTGGCTACCTTCATCTCTTATCTGCAAGCATTCCCTGCAACCCCACATTGTTCCCATACTTATTTCTGCTCCAGGCAACTACAAATATCTCCGGCTCATAAATGTTCAGAAAAGAAAAACAATGTCTCCTCGAGAAAGCTTATTATTAGCAGAAGTTGCCGCCTTCTGTTTCTAGGCCAAAGTCATGCTTCATTAGACTACATCAGATTGATGGTGACAGATTTTTTAGAAAGAGGTTACAGGCTGTCCCCTCTTCATGAGATTCCTCCATACTCCTATGCCCTTATCTCTGAGACTCTTAAGTTAAACACTTCTAAAAAGCAATTTAAGTTTTTAAAGTTATCTACTTCTTTGCTCATTGTTACAAAGCAGATCTCCCACCCACCCATCTTTTTCTTCCAATAAAACACGTGAACAGCACCAGCAAAGGTCATCGTCCCAAAACTTACTCAAAAACCTCTAAAAATTCCACTGTCTGCGGGATGGAAATATGAGCCCCTGAATACAAGGGCCCTCACACTGCAACACTGTGGCCACCACCCACTCTTCCAAACCTGTGTCCCTCTCCTATATGGGACACACCAACCCCACTTAGATGAAGCTCAGAATGCCACCTGCTCAGTCAGGATTTTTCTGACCATGGTATTCCATGGCAATACTTCCCTAAAAAGTTAGCACATTTTTCTCTACATTTCCTCTCTTCTGACACAATCACACAAGAGTAACTTCCCCCTCCCTCTGCCCCGTGTGCCACGCATACTATTTAGCTTCGAGCGTGTGACTTGCCAACTCAACTAGTCTCCCAAGAACAAGGACTTCTTCTGCACACCCCTCCGTGGCTTGCCCAGTGGGGCTAAGCACTGCCTCAGCACAGTGCTGAGAGCTGAGGAATGAACGATCTCAGGTCAATGAATGCTGCATGAGCATCTCCTAAAAACAAAACCAAACGCAGCAGTGCTCTTTAAAGCCAGCTCAGAGCTGCTTCCAATTCTGAGAAAGAAGAAACATTGGCGTGAGTTTCTTCACTTTACTTTGTGCTTTACACATATTCCTCATTTAAGTCCTTGACCCCGTGAGAGGGCTTAGGGCGAGTAACAGCCTGGAACCAAAACCAGTAAAGCAGAATCTGACATTCTTCACAGGGTGCCAGAAGCCCTGTGGGATTACCATGGGACTGCAGATGAATGAAGGGAGGGGACCCTTGTTAAGAGCATCCCAGCTCCCACAAATGAGCTCCTAGTCTCCAGCCTGGCCCTTAAGACACTCCCAAGTCACCTGGACTTCAACACTACGGGGGTCTACAATAGTGTGGTCGTGTGCTCTCTCCACCTGAGAGGTTAAATGACCTACCCATTGTCACATGAGCCAACAGAAGACCCCAGAATGAAACCCTCCTGATTGCCTCAACGTGACTTTAACGAGCCTGGATGTCTTCCAGACACAACCTAGTCCTCTTCCAGTACTGAATCCACTGAATGTTCCAGGTATTCTCTGGACATTTTCATCATCCTATTCCCATTACTCTTTTCCCATAACAAGTTAGAGCTTTTTCTAAGTAGCAGACTCTCTCAAGAGGACAACCAAAGAAAGACGCCATCATGCCTCTCTCCCTGTCCCCTGTACCTGATTATTTACTCACTAGGGGTCATTGGTGAATCTAGGAAGTCGAGGCTGTGGGAAGCCATAGAGGTGACAGTAGAGGACGTCAAAGCAGTAGCAGCACATCTCTGCAGTCACCACCAGATTCTTGGCGGTGTTGGCAGTTCCGTTGGGCCGGGGGAGAGGGCTCAGTGCTCCCGATGCGGGATTCATTCGTGTAATGGGAGAGTTTCCAGGTCCCAGAGTTAAGTCCGACACATTCTCCCGACCACTGCTGCCATCCACATGCTGGTGGTTTTGAAGAGGTCCTGAACTAGAGCCGGGGACAGTTGTGGACTGGTTCCCGTGACTGTGCGTTCCACTTCCAGACAACTTAGGCTTCTTGACCCCACAACAGCCTGCTGCCAACTTGGGCTCGAGTGGAGGAACACAACGTCTTTTTCCCATCCTGATTCAGTGCTCGAGGTCTGGAATGCTGCAGAACCCTAACCAAAAAGAGAACAGGTAAACATTAATTAAAGGTTAGTTAAAAGGAGAAAATGAAAATCAGAGAAAGAGTCTACATAGAGAGGATAAGAGTAATCCAATTCTCGTTCTCATCCAGGTAACATGGTGACAATGGGTCACAGACCAGCAGGGCTAGAAGAGACCCTGAGTTCTGGACCAGGGACTCCTAACCTTTGCCTAAAGAGGAACTATGGCTTACTTTCCATAAAGCTTATAATCACCATGGGTAGAGGCAGGCGAAAAGCAGCTCTCTCCTGCCCAGGACTCCCTAGGGGAGAAGGGAGGGTGGTGGCAGGCAGCGTGAGGCTGGCTGAGGACACCCGAAGACTGACTGGAACACTGCGCCTGACCCGAAAGACTCTTCATCAGGTTGCTCTCTCTACTTTTTCAGCAGCTCCAAACTGAACCACCCCATTTTTAAAGAGCCCCAGAGAAACTTTCACGCTTTTCCTTGTGAACCACATCCTTTCAGCATTTTCCTCATCACTAAGCTAAATCTTTCTGTGTAATTTCAGCCCAAACCTTAGTGAAGATGAAGAGCAGTTATCTGCCATTCCGAAAAGAGCACACCTTTAAACACAAGGCGCCCACCTTTCTGTGCTCACAGGGCTCCTTCTCCAATGCCTTACTCATTTTCTTTGGTTCTCCTCTGAGCTCGCTTCAATTTCTACACATCTCTTTACCCTTTCGAGACCCCATTCAAAAAAAGCTACAACCTAGCAGAAACCTTTATTCACACAAATGACCCAAGCTTCACAGTCCTTTTGTGAGGTAGCTATTTCTGCCCTGTCACAGCAAGGCAGACAGATGCAAAGCCACTCAGCTTAACAAAATGTGGCATCAGATGGGCCAGGAAACCAAGCGTCCCATCTGATGAGGCAAAGGAGAGGAAAGGATCTTTTTTTTCACTATTTTTTTTCCTTAAAAAGTCTAAGGTAAAAATACATAGCTATAACATGACCAAGATCTTTTCTATTGGCTGTGCCAATAATCAATAGAACCAGGAAAATAGACTCTAGTTACTTCAGGGTGAATAATACCAAAATTTGTAAAATTCTGCTGACTTGAGCAAAGTACCCTTTGTTTTTTCTCAAGTCAACACGTCAGTTTTAGTGCCCCTTCAATTTTATGTGTGTATTTATATTTATATATATACATACATAAATTATCCCACCTAAAATCTTCCCTGTGATTTGCACAGGGAGCACATAACTGCCTTTTTAGGCATTGCTCTGCAACATAGTGTTTTGGTTGGAAATTCTACCACCTTTTAAATCAAATTAGATATTTACATACCCATTTGCAATGCCATTATTTCTACAAAAACAACTTGTTACTTTAGCTTGAATGAGATACAAATATTATTTGTTTATGTTCTTGATATATGCTGATCCATAACAAAATACAGATTTTTATATCTACGGAAATTCTCAGTGAGATGAAAGTTGTCTGTAGCCAAGGAAGAATAGCTTGCACATTTTAATGTCTGGCTTGAAACAGGGGCTTCTTTTTGAGACAGCCTTAGCCAATTGATAGAACAAAACCTCTAATGACTAGATGCAGATGTCACTGTCTTGTTTAGATGGTTAAGAGAGGGAGCAGAAGGTCTTGGTTAAAAATGCTGCCTCCAGAGCCAAACGGCCTCAGTTCAAATCCTGATTCCTCCAGGATTAACCTCTCTATGACTCAGTTTCCTCAAAATGGGAGAAACAGTAGTACTTGCCTCATGGGGTTGTTAGGAGAATTAAATGAGTTCAATATCTATAAAGTGCGTAATACAGTGTCTGGCATGTAGTAAGTGCCAATTAATTTAGTTGCTGTTATCATCTGAGTTCTTGTTTGACCGCTGCCACCAGGATGGAAATCCCGGAGGGCCAGGGTGCCTCGCTGTGCACTCACGGCTTAGAGCAGTGCCTGCACTGAACAGGTGCTCCTTAAACAGGACTTCGTTGAATCCTCGAAACTACTCAGCAAGGCAGACGATATTACCATCATTTTCCAGAGGATGAACCTCAAACTTAATAAGCAAGATACCCTGCCCAAAGCCAGACTGCCACTAAGGGGCAGAGTGAGGATTTGGACCACAATCTATCCGTCAGACTCCGAGGCCTGGGTCTTCTCACCAAGCCACAAAGAAGAATGAGGCGTGCCAGTAATATCCATTGGATTCAGTCCCTTTCCTAAGTGCATGATAAAAAATTACATTCAAGGGCATACTAGAAACTAAGCTAACAGTTTGCAGAATCTTGCCAACAAAAATGGAGTAGGAAAAAAAACATCAAAACCTAAGCCCAAGCCAACATCTCAGCCATCACCCTGACACCCTGACAATTATTAGTCCCCTTGCCATTGTCATTTGAGTCCACAATGGACGTCACTGGCCTGAGCTCTTGACTTCCTACCTTGCGTCTAACTTGTGTGGGCAGCGGGTGTAGGATGCATGTGGAATGGAGCTGCAGGACTGTCTCTAGAGAGCTGGAGTTTTCACAGGACCCTGAGGCTCTGCCTCCAGAGAGCCCCAGACTTCAAAGAAGCAAAGAGAGGGATGAAACACGAAGGTTAAAAACGAAATCTTTCCTATTCTCACTACACCAAAGCGTACCTGAAGGAAGAACGAAATGTCATGAGACGGCGGCAATGCAGGCGTTCCTGAGCAGGTGTCAGCAGCCACCTGACATGCAACACCCCACAACAGAGCAATGGGAGGGACTCTCCGACCACGCCAAGGCAGATGAGCTCACGTCTGGGCAGACCCTGCCTCCACACCACGCACCGTCTCTGACTGCAGCGGAGCAGGGTCACAACCGATACCAAGTGTGTCCTTCGAACAGTTCCCCCACACCCTCCCAAACTGACCTGAAATACACAGAACCAACCGAAATCTTGTTTTCCTTTAGGCCCAAGCTCTTCTCTGGAGGCCTCTACGCAGATAACTCCAGCAAAATTCTCAACTAGGGACCAAACGCAGAGTTAGAGACTTTCCACACCAAAAATATATTAGAAGGCACTTCTTCCCGATAGCCAGCTTTAATAATTGTCAACATATGGCCAATGTTATTACATCTATAGCCCACCTACTCACACCATCTCCCCTGCTTGCACTGCATCATTTTGAAGGTATGTTTTTAAGGGGGCCAATATTTTACTTATCAGTCAGCATAAAGCAAATATTAAGTGAATTACAGTAAAGAGTGTGAAGTAAATCAGGATGCTGGTAGTAAATACTTTTTATTTACAACATCAACCACCATGTACCAATTTCATCAAAACTTTCTCTTTAGGTTTGACACTGTTCTAATCCTACTCCAACAAAGTGGGCATTTCACCACAACTAAGCAGTCCCAAACTCAGCTCCCAGGACTGCCCTACAGTGATCAAAGAGACAGTCGTTTCTCCAGTGGCTCAGCTTCTGAGAGTACAAAGCTACCTCAGAATAACAGCATTTCAATACAACAGACTAACCTGTTGTCTAACCAGCTAAAAACAAAAACCTCTACTAATATATCCTACCTCTTCTAAAACTGTGTGTGAATTTGTTCTTACCTTTCCTCAAAACCTCATAAAAACCATCAGCAATGGTACTTAGATCACAGTGGAAGTAAGTGAATGGTTACTGCGAAGTCAGGGCATCTGAAATAATTGGAATCAGGTGTAAAAACCCTCCCTTTACAAACGCATGCATCCCCGAGACCCTTCCAAGCCTTCAGTTGGTTACTCTCTCAAAGCTAAACTCAAGGCCACTTGAAGAGCCAGCAGCAGTGATCTCCTTTTCCTACTGTCTGTCTACTTTAGAGCAATCAACGAGAACGAACTAGTTAAAACTGAATTTCCACCCATACTTTCACAAAAAGCTAGAGGAAATAACACAAATCACTGTTGTACCTTTTCACTTCAGACCTCCTATCCTAGAAAGTGTTACATGAAGTATGATCTCAGAGTCGACAGTCACCACGCCCTTTACCTGACATGCAGAACTCAAGGGGTCCGGACCCTCATTAGGGTCCATAAGAAACGCCAGCTGGCGACTGCTCCCTCTCTGCGGGGAAGCTGAGCAGTGCTTTGTGGCTCTGGGCTGGGCAGCTTAAAGGCCACTTAAATTCCAGCCAGCCTTGAGCTCGTCACCACCTGTGGTCTCAGAGGCTGGGTGCATTTGTGTTTTCATCTTTCACAACACCTAACACAGTGTCCTGCATGGAGTATACATCCAACAGTCTTATGTACAGATCTCCTAGTAATTTCACTTACGTTTGCCTTTTTAATAAAAGGAATGTTTATGGCACAACCTCATCTTCAGACAGTTGTTTCCACTGTGAGATGCTGACTGTGGAGCCTGTCAGAAGCTGAAGGTGACTGCATTACAAGTATCTATTCTATCAACAATGTCAACTCTGTTCAGCCCAAACCCAGGAATGGTTTAATTCATAGCAAAATGGATAGCCAATGTGGACAATTCATTCTAAAAGTTAGGTCCAATATTCCCCACATGAACTTCTTGGTTTGATTTATGCTGGTAGCAGTCTTCTTTGCTACAACATACCAGTAACTGCTCAGTCCTGGACTCGGCTGCAGGTGCTGTTTAACTTCAGGCTGCTCAAGGCTCTCCTGTGACAGGCCGGACCTAGTTCCTAAACTGCACTTGAGAAGAATCTTTTCTTTCTGAATGATGGGGCACTTTAAGAGCTACCCACTGGAGCATTACTTGCCTGGAGGGCAATTTATGATTTTAGGAGTTACTGCAAATGATGTCTCACAAATTGCTGATCTTTATAAACAAGGTATGGAGACCAGGACTGAGGGGAGGAGGGAGGGACGCCGTGGCTGATGTGGCTGGTTGGGCAGGAGGCATTCCTCCCTTGTTGAGGGTCCCTGCCAAGGCTCCTGAGTCCACTGAAAACAACACGCTGATGTGTTCCCAGAGCAGCTCCCGTCTTCAGAGGACAGAACCTAGGCTGCGGGGTTATCGTCTTGTCTCAAATCCCAACTCTGTCCTGCCACATCCTGGCTGTGCAAACTCAGGCAGGTTATCACATCTCTGTGGACTCGGGCTCCTGCTACCAGAGAAGGTTGTCAGCAGTCAGTGAGTGAGACATGAAGAGCACCCAGCAGTTCTTTGGCATATAACTACTTTTTATTAAAGTGTCAGCTATTGCTAATACTACCAGTACCTCCACTAATCAAAGTATGGTTGGTTATAAAAATAACATAGCTTGAGTTCTTAGAATTTCTAGAGAAATAAATGCCCTCATAATAAAATTCTATTAAAAACTACCATGTAGTCTAAAAGATCATATTATTAACATGAAATTATTACTCTAATGACCTTGATGTTTTTCCTCTTTGGAGAGCAATGGTTCCTAATAAATCATCACTGTTCTTTTCACTGTGAGATGCCAGAAAACAAAGAATACCGGGCTGTCTGAGAGTTGTACACACTTCTATTCTCCCAGGGCCCTCTTTTAAGCTTACAAACATACACTAAAAAGAAACTAAACTTGCTAAATGTGCTGTTATTGTAGAACTCTTGCTATATAGAGAGTACTAATGGAACTAGGGTTTCAAAGTGATGAGATTTCAAACAATAACCAGATTAAAATATCTAGAAAAGCCTGGAAGTGGAAAAAGAAAATTGAGATACACTTTTTGAAGGCTAGCCTCAAAACAGCTTATTGGGGAGCATGACCTTATAACGAAGAAACTAGACATGGGAGGTAGGAAGGAGGCAAGAAAAGGGGGTCTCTGCATTTTCTCCCATTACTAGTTAGTGTCCAGATGTCTGTTCAAATCAAGCTTTATACAGAAGGGAACAGGCTGTTGTTTCCTTTGTGACACAGAGAGCTGAACTGAAATTCAATTTAATAATTATGTGAGCAGTGAAATAGCACCTGAGCTATAATTCCAGCCTACTTATGGAACCATTCCAAGAAATAGATGAAAAACCCACAAACATTCTGGTAGTCATTTCAAATAATCACTTCTATATTTTTGAAACCCCATCATACATACACACATATTCAAAACACTTGCTGTATGAAAATCTTCCCCATGAAATACAGACCTATCTATATAATTGCTTTTAAAAATCTATGGATTTAGAAAAATGCACAGAACCATACATTTTCATGTCAACTTAGCTTAAAGAAAAACATGAATATAGGAATCAAAAGTTTTGTTTTTAGATCCCCTCCCTTTACTGTGTTACCTATGGCAAGGTGCCAGATGTTTCTGGGCCTTGGTCCTTTCATTTGCAAAATGAAAATATTTGTCCCCTGCCTCCTTCACAGAGGGATTGTGAGTCTCCAATAAGATGTGAAGCACTTGAAAAACTCTTACAAGTGTTAGCATGTCGTTATTAATAAACTCAAGGGGACGAAGCAGTAATAAAAATTTTTCCATAACTTTTACATATAGAATTTTAGTTATTTTCAAGAAAACAGTATCACCATAGTAGATTTAGAACAAAATGTTCCAAAAGTCTCTGAAGACTATAACCATATGGAAGAAACTCAGTAATTGACCTTGACAGGAACTGCATTAACCCCTGAGTTATGATCTCTGGTTGTCTTAAAAAAATGATAAATTTGGGCTGGGGGGAGCCAGACCTCATGTACTAAAACACAAAGGGTGACTGTACCTGCTACACCACCACCTGGGTCACTCCATCAGGATTAGGGACAAGACACTGGCCTTTACACATTTAAATTATTCTGAAAGAGACCAAGTGGAACGAACTGCATCAACATGAGGACCCCCTCACGGAAGTCAAATAAAAGTGAACAAAGACTTACATCCTAAAGTTCTAGCACAGTCCTCGCCCCCAAAAATCCTGACAAAATGCTTTTCTAAGTATGTCCAAGGAAATACTCACTGAAAGCAGAAAGTTTGTATTGCCAGGGGAACAGCTACAACAGAGGAGGGGAGCTATTTTGTCTCTGAAATGAATTCTCTTCCTTCCGATTCCATTCCTTCTTCCTGTACCTAAGATGGAAATGCAGGTGCAGTCAATGAACAAAATCAGGGTAGAGCAGAGGTAAAAGATGGTTTCTGAAAAACTACAACTCAACTAACAATTTCTAGACAAAAAAAAAAAAAAAAGCCACGGAACAGGCTCTCCTCACCTCAAAACATTTCAAAATCTAAATATAAGGCAGCAATGGCAGTCCCATGCACTGAATCACCTCATCCTTGGCGTCATCACCAAGAAGGGAGGACACTGAGGATCAAAGGTTTTATTGAACCTGAACATGAGACACACTAAAACTTCCTCCACCACTAATTTAAATCAAAACTTGCTCTCAGGCCAACGTATACCATTTCAAGGCTCTCCAGTGGTTTCAGAATTCAAACATATTCCCAAATCCTCTGCAAAGACGGTGCTGAAAAATTCTGCCCAGTAGACAGGGGCCAGGGTCCTGAGGACAGGCCATCTTGTTGCCCCAGGTGGAGATGACAATTGTTGGCGAGAGTCATCCCCCTCAGTCTTGGATAAATCTCTTCGTGATCTCTTCACCAACTCTCCCCACCCCCCAGTAGTAGAGAATCGAGCTATTCCCAAAGATGTAAACAGGAGACTCCAGGCCCCACCCACTCTATCCAAGGAGAGGGCAGTGAAAGAGGATAGGCCCAGAGGGGTAGGCTAAGGGAATGTGGCAGAGTGAGGAGTTCAGATCAGGACAGGGAATGGAGGAGGGCAGGGAATGAAGGGCAAACCCCACAGCTCGGGAGCGAGAGAGGCATAAAACCCGGAGTGTGAGGTGGAGGGATAATGGAGACGGGGTGGATGAATAAGGAAGGAGAGACTAAGGAAGGGGTTGGAAAAACAGAGAAGAGGAAGAGGAGAAAGCGTGCGTGTGAAGAGTTGAGCAAGAAAAGGACGAGAGAGTGGGGAGAGGAGAGGCCGGAGCGGGGAGGAGCAAAGCAGGCAGAGAGCAAAGGTGAAAGGTAAGAAAGAAGGGGGTGGGGAAGGAGAGTCCGGGGAGCCGGGAGGAGTTGGGGAGACCACGGAGGACGGGTCGCACAGCGAGGGCCGAGCCGCGGGGGTGGAATCCAGACGCCGGGCGGAGGAGGGGGCGGCGGGACGATGGGTGGGGGCCGCCAGGCGGCGCCGGAGACCACCAAACTTTACACGGACCTACACTGTTTCCTGGAGGGAGTGCAGACGGAGCTGGAGCCTCGCCTCGCTCGCCTCGCAGCTCGGGGCAGGGCGGCCGCCCAGCCCTCCCCAGCAGCGCTCCGACCCCCTGCCCTCGGCGGGGACACGCGGCCCGCAGGCCCCGCCGCCGGCGCCCCTCCCCCCCGCTGCCCCGGGACCCTCGCCCGGACCCCGCTCCGCTCCCGGCCCTCCGCTCGTCTCGGGGTGGGAGGCCCGGCGGGCACGGCGGCGGCGGCCCGAGGGAGGCCGGCCCGGCCGGGGAGCGGGAGGAGGAGGGCGCGGCGCAGCCCGAGTTTCCCACCTTTTCTCCTGGCCCAGACGCAGCCGGGGTGGACGGGACCTCTCGCGCCCTGCCTTCTTCTCCTGCTTCATGGAGCCATGCGCCTAGGTGGGGGCTCCGGGAGAAGCGGGGCCGCGGGCGGGTCGGACGCGCGGCACGGACGGGGCGGGGCGAGGAAGGCCGGCGGGCGGGCGGAGGAGGAAGCGGCGGGGCAGCGGTGGCGGCGGGGAGGAACTGCTAGAGGTATTCCCCGGGCAGCTGGAGGACTCAGTCGAGCAGGGACCCGGGTCCTCCGGTATCCCAGCAGCCACTGGAGGCAGTGAGGTAATGGAGGAAGAATGTAGGGAGTCCTCCCGTGGACCTCACGCCCTCTAGCGAGCCGCAAAAACCATAGAGATCAGGAAGTCGCCGGAGCACCGCCCCGCTACTGTCACGTGGCCTGACTCTGCGCACTTTATTGGCTGGCGCCGACTCTACGGGGTTGAATTTAGGGGGCTGCTTTGCATTCGTGGGGCCGAATCTCAGGCAGTTGAAACAGAGATGGGCTGACGGTGAGAAGCGAGACGGGGCCGGCTGGCCGGCTGGTCGCCCAGCGGGCGGAGCGCGGCCCCGGCTGTCAGGCGGCGGGCGCGGTGCACGCCGGGCCGCGCAGGGGAGCGCAGAGCGCGCCGGGAGTCGTAGTGCGGGCCGGCCGGGCGGCGTGTGCGCGGCGCGGCCCCGGGTGGACTCGGGACGCCGGCTGGGCGCCGCACCTCGCTGCGCGGCCCTCTGCCGCGTTGGGACCCGGCTCTCGCCCGCCCCCGGCATTTCTACCCCAGCAAGCCAGGTTACGTCGCCTCAGCCGACGGCCGCAGCCGGGAAGGGCAGCTCAGACCGGCCGCAGATGGAGCCGACCCGCTGGCCCGGCCAGGCCCGCGGGAGCTGTGGCCGGCGCCGCGCGGCCAGCTTCAGGCGGGGTCAGGAGACCGGCTCTCTGGCCTGAGCCCTGAGTCCCACGTGGAGACGACTGCCGTGGAAGCGCCCCTAGTACGCGGTCCTTCGGCAGGCCGCCTCTGACGTTCTTCAGCACTGGCCGGGCAAGCGCCTCGAAAAGAACAATACGGAGCATTTTTTAAAAATTGGAGTAAATCATTTTTGTTTCAAGACTTGCTGTTTGATTTGGTGATTTCGCATTTTTATTTTTAATTACAGACACTGAAAGTCTTATTTCTGCCCCTCTCCCTCGCGCTAACCACTCCACACCCGACCTGTAGGCCCTGCAGCAAGGGCTGCCCTGTCGTAACGCAGTGCCAGCCTGAGTGAGAACAGACTGAAGCCCACAGATAGACGGCTTTGTGTTTCTCTATGCTGTTTATGCACAAAGGAATCCTTAACATGTTTGTCATGGACCAAAGTATCTAGTAAAAAATGCAAATCCTAACTAACCGTGAAGCTTTCCAGCAAAAAACTTCCTGCTCCAGAATGCATAATGTCGTCAAGCGTAATAAGATCTACTACTACACACTTAGTATAATTATCTGTAAGCAACAAAAAACAAGGAGATTGAGTGATTGGTGCCTCTTGGACCTGGAGCTCTCCAAGAGAACCTGGCAAAGGATATCAGGGGAAGGAAGAGACAGCTACGCTTTGTAGAACAGGAGGTGACTTTTTTTAAAAAGCGATTTCTATAGCAGTCTTCATAATTACTGCCACAGTCTTGACGTGCTTATCTGCTGTGGAGACCACATTTGCCAGTTTCTAAACTCTGCCTGAAAAACTACAAATTAGATGATCATATGGCTAGAGCCAGAAGTGCAGGAAGCAGCAAGCCAGAGGTCAGTTTTTTTGGTTTCTGAATAAGACGACCAAATCCTAACTTAAAATAGAATAAATTTCACATGGTGAAGGTCTTTCCAGCTGAAAATCTTAAAAACAGGGCATCTGGAAAAGGGCCTTAGTCTGTTGCTCCCAGGGTGGTACTATATCGTGATTAAACAGCCCACAGATAAGGGAATTAGTGCTCCCTGGTTATCAAGCTGCCAGGGCGTAAATGATGGCACTAAGTTGGACTTGAAACACTCCCAAATTAAAAGCAAACCTTGCTTTGAGCGGTCAAAGAGACATCTTACTGAGAAGTAGGACTCAGGGGTCGCTGCTGTTGTTAACTGATGCCAAAAGACAGAGAGTCAGGACTTTTAAAAAGTCACTTTGGGGTCACAAAGCAGACTGTTGTCTGAACTGACGCAGAGATGAACAGAATGAAATTATGGACAGGAGGAAGCAACTGAGGGCAATATGTGCTATAAATATGGAAGAGGCTGTGTCTTACTTATTTTCTAATGTCGTACCTGTAATACAGAAACCTGGTACATAGTAGGCATACAATAATTACGTGTAGCCTGAATGACAAGTGAAGAAGAAAAGCAGGAAGCCGTGGGAAGATAAGCTGGTTGGGAAAGGGGAAATGCGGAAAAGCTAGGTGGCTCAAGCCCTCTGCATGATCCTGAAGTGTCCTCCCAATCTGCTGTTATATCGCCGTACCACTCCACCAAAATACCTGAGAACAAGTCAGCTGCCTCCCTGATGTGCAGCTGGAATGGGTAAGAATATACGGTAATATAAGAGGCTAGACCTTAATTGTTCCCACCACGAAAAAGAAATGATGATTATGTGACCTGATAGAAGTGTGAGCTAACACCGCAGTGGTAATCACATTATAACACATAAATGTATCAAGTCAACACATTACACACCTTAAAGTTACACAGTGTTATGTGTCAATTATATTTTAATTAAAACAAAGAATATACAGTCATGATTCAGAGGGTGCGCTCTGGAATCAGACAGCATGGGTTCAAATTCCAGGCTTGACACCGAATACGCGTGAACCTAGGTTTATGTGCAAGTTAGTATGTCAGTTACTGGGTTTTATCATCTGTAAAATGGGGATTGTAGCAGTATATGCCTCAGAGTTGTTATGGGATTGAAATAAGTTTATACATATAAAGCTATTATAGGATTAGCATGTCACAAATGCTCAATAACTGTCAGCCTCATTAGTGTTAGGGTGTTGCAATAAGCATGAAATTAGCCTGCACCCCTGACATACTCATTCTTTTGGATTTGCACCTTGGATGAGCAATGAATGCAAAGGGCATTTGCCAACCCGTGGTAATGAAATAAGGTTTCACAGGAGATATTGATGGGTGATGGAGATTTCGTCTGTCCGTTTTCCAGATGGATGTGAGTCTGGTCTTGGTAGGAGATAGAGTCTGAATCTGTGCTCCAGCCTCCACAAAAGGCAGGCAAAGAGAGACTGTAATCTCCTTTAGAGACAGTGCCTGTCTCCTGAGTATCCTTCACAGGGTAAGTCCAGTTGGGCACTTAAAAGGGGTGAGGAATATCTATCTGGTTAAAATGAATGTTTATCTCTATATACAAATGTGTACATGGGTTGAGTATTTCAGAGATATGAAGTAGTTTAAATAAATGGATAAGAGCCACAGTATTTTGTTTGTGGCAGAGTTAAACCGTATTATTCTGAGAAGATGTGTTTTTTGTTTATTTTATTGAGGTCGTATTGGTTTATAACATGGTGTAGTTTCAGGTGTATATTATTATATATCAGTTTCTATATAGACTGCTTTGTGCTCACCACCAATATTCTAGTTTTTATCCGTCCATACATATGTACCCCTTTACCCTTTCACCCACCCCCTAGCTCCCTCCCCTCTGGTAACCACTAATCTGTTCTCTTTATCCATGTGTTTGTTTATCTTCCACATATGAGTGAAATCATAGTGTTAGTCTTTCTCTGTCTGGTTTATTTCACTTAACATAATACCATCAAGTTCCATCCATGTTGTTGCAAATGGGATGATTTTGTCTTTTTTATGGCTGAGTAGCATTCCATTGTGTGTGTGTGTGTGTATATATATATACACACACACACGTATACACAACATCTTCTTTATCCAGTCACCGTTGATGGACACTTGGGTTGCTTCCACATCTTGGCTATTGTGAATAATGCTGCGATGAACATAGGGGTGCATAGATCTCTTTGTATTGTCGATTTAATGTTCTTTGGATAAATACCCAGTAATGGGATGGCTGGATCTCATGGTAGTTCTATTTCTAATTTGTTGAGAAATCTCCATACTGTTTTCCATAGTGGCTGCACCAGTTTGCAGTGTATGAGGGTTCCCTTTTCTCCACATCCTCTCCAACACATATTATTTCTCATCTTGTTAATTATAGTCATTTTGATGGGTATGAGGTGATATCTCATTGTAGTTTTGATTTGCATTTCCCTAGGAATTAGTGATGTTGAACATCTTTCCATGTGCCTGTTGGCCATCTGTATATCTTCTTTGGAAAAATGTCTGTTCACCTACCCTGCCAATTTTTCTGTTGTTGTTGTTGCTGCTGAGGAAGATTCGCCCTGAGCTACTATGCATTGCCAATCTTCCTCTTTTTGCTTGAGGAATATTCACCCTGAGCTAACATCTTTGCCAATCTTCCTCTAGTTTGTATGTGGGTTGCCACCACAGTATGGTGGCCAACAAGTGGTGTAGGTCTGAACCCAGGAACAGAACCTGGGCTGCTGAAGCAAAGCGTGCCAAACTTAACTGCTAGGACATGGGGCCAACCCATCCTCTGCCCGTTTTTCGCTCATGTTGTTTATCTTTTTCTTTTTTTAAAAGATTTTATTTTTCCTTTTTCTCCCCAAAGCCCCCCAGAACATAGTTGCATATTTTTTAGTTATGGGTCCTTCTAGTTGTGGCATGTGGGACGCTGCCACAGCATGGTTTGACAAGCAGTGCTAGGTCTGCGCCCAGGATCCAAACCAGTACAACTCTGGGCTGCCAAAGTGGAGTGTGCGAACTCAAGGACTCGGCCATGGGGCCAGCCCCATGTTTGTCTTTTTCTTGTTGAGTTGTATGAGTTCTTCATATATTTTGGAAATTGACCCCTTGTCAGATATATGCTCTGCAAATATTTTGTCTCAGTTGGTGGATTGTCTTTTCATTTTGTTCATGGCTTCCTTTGCCTTACAGAAGCTTTTTTGTCTGATTTAGTCCCATTTGTTTATTTTTTCTTTTGTTTCCCCTGTGCTAGTAGACATGGCATGTGAAAAGATGCTGCTAAGACCAATGTCAAAGAGTGTACTGCCTATATTTCCTTCTAGGAGTTTTATGGTTTCAGGTCTTACATTCAAATCTTTAATCCATTTTGAGTTAACTTTTGTGTGTTGTAGAAGATAATGGCCTACTTTCATTCTTTTGCAATGTGGCTGTCCAGTTTTCCCAGTACCATTTGTTCAAGAGTTTTTCCTGTCTCCAGTGTGTCTTCTTGGCTTCTTTGTTGAAGATGAGCTGTCCATAGATGTGTGGTTTTATTTCTGGGCTCTCAGTTGTATTCCACTGATCTGTGTGTCTGTTTTTGTGCCAGTACCATGAACGTTTTAACTATGTTTTGATTGCTATAGCTTTGTAGTGTATTTTGAAGTCAGGGATTGTGATGCCTCCAGCTTTGTTTTCTCAGGATTGCTTTGGCCATTTCAGGTCTTTTGTTGTTCTATATAAATTTTAGGATTCTTTGTTCTATTTCTGTGAAGAATGTCATTGGGATTCTTATTTTGATTGCATCGATTCTGTAGATTGCTCTAGGTAATATGGACATTTTAACAATGTTAATTCTTCCAATCCATGAGCATGGAATATCTTTCCATTTCTTTGTCTTCATTGATTTCTTTCAATAATATCTTAAAGTTTTCAGTGTATAGGTCTTTCACCTCGTTGGTTAAATTTATTCCTAGATATTTTATTCTTTTTGTTGTGATTGTAAATGGGATTCTAGTCTTGATTTCTCATTCTGCTAGCTCATTATTAGACTATAGAAATGCAACTGATTTTTTTTTTTTTAAGATTTTATTTTTTCCTTTTTCTCCCCAAAGCCCCCCCGGCACATAGTTGTGTACTCCTCGTTGTGGGTCCCTCCAGCCGTGGCATGCGGGACGCCGCCCCAGCGTGGTCCGATGAGCAGTGCCATGTCCGCGCCCAGGACCCGAACCAACGAAACACTGGGCCGCCTGCAGCGGAGCACGCGAACCCAACCACTCGGCCACGGGGCCAGCCCCGAAATGCAACTGATTTTTTTAAGTTGACTTTGTACCCTGCAACTTTGCTGTAGTTGTTGATTGTTTCTTGTAGCTTTCTGGTGGATTCTTTAGGGTTTTCTATATATAGAATCATGTCATCTGCAAAGAGGGAGAGTTTTACTTTTTCCTTTCCAATTTGGATCCCATTTATTTCTTTTTCTTGCCTAATTGCTCTGGCCAAAACATCCAGTACTGTGTTGAATAAGAGTGATGAGAGTGGGCACCCTTGTCTGGGTCCTGTTTTCAGAGGGATGGCTTTCAGTTTTTCACCGTTGAGTATGATATTGGCTGTGGGTTTGTCATATATGGCCTTTATTATGTTGAGCTATCTTCCTTCTATATCCATTTTACTTAGATTCTTTATCATAAATAGATTTGGGTCTTGTCAAATGCTTTCTCTGCGTCTATTGAGGTAATCATGTGATTTTTATTCCTCATTTTGTTAATATGGTATATCACATTGATTGATTTGGGGATGTTAAACCATCCCTGTGTCCCTGATATAAATCCAACTTGGTCATGGTGTATGATCCTTTTAATAAATTACTGTATTCAATTTGCCAATAATTTGTTGATGATTTTTACATCTATGTTCATCAGCAATATTGGCCTGTAATCTTCCCTTTTGTTGTTGTTCTTGTCTGGTTTTGGTATCAGGGTAATGTTGGGCATGTAGAATGAATTAAAAAGTGTTCTGTCTTCTTTAATTTTTTGGAATAGTTTGAGAAGGATAGGTATTAAATCGTCTTTGAATGTTTGGTAGAATTCTCCAGAGAAGCTGTCTGGTCTTGGACTTTTGTTTCGGGGAGGTTTATTGATTACTGTTTCAATCTCTTTACTTGTGATTGGTCTATTAAGATTCTGTATTTCTTCTTGATTCAGTTCTGGGTGGTTGTATGATTCTAAGAATTTATCCATTTCTTCTAGATTGTCCAATTTGTTGGCATATAGTTTTTCATAGTATTCTCTTATAATCCTTTGTATTTCTGTGGTATCTGTTGTAATTTCTCCTCTTTCATTTTTAATTTTATTTTTGAGCCATCATTCTTTTGTTCATATTGAATCTGGCTAAGGGTTTGTCAAATTTGTTTATCTTCTCAAACAGGCAGCTCTTAGTTTCATTGATCCTTTTTATTGGTTTTTTTTTTTTTTTTTTGAGTCTTGATTTCATTTATTTCTGCTCTAGTTTTTATTATTTCCCTTCTTCTGCTGAATTTAGGCTTTTTTTTTCTGTCTTTCTCTAGTTCTGTTAGGTGTAGTTTAAGATTACTTTTCTGAAATTTTTCTTGTTTGTTGTGGTAGGCCTGTATTGCTATAAATTTCCCTCTCAGGACCTCTTTTGCTGTATCCCATAAGAGTTGGTATGTTGTTTTTCTTTTTTTTTTTTCTTTTTTTTCTCCGCAAAGCCCCCCAGTACATAGTTGTATATTCTTCATTGTGGGTCATTCTAGTTGTGGCATGTGGGACGCTGCCTCAGCGTGGTTTAATGAGCAGTGCCATGTCCGCGCCCAGGATTCAAACCAACGAAACACTGGGCCGCCTGCAGCAGAGCGCGCAAACTCAACCACTCAGCCACGGGGCCAGCCCTGGTATGTTGTTTTTCATATTCATTTGTCTGCAGGTATTTTTTGACTTCTCCTTTGATTTCTTCATTGGTCCAATGGTTGTTCAATAGCATGTTGTTTAGTCTCCGCATATTTGTCACTTTCCCAGCCTTTTTCCTGTCATTGATGTCTAGTTTCATTGCATTATGGTTGGAAAAGATGCTTGATATGATTTCAATCTTAAATTTATTGTGGCCTGCCTTGTTTCCCAATGTATGGTCTATCTTTGAAAACGTTCCATGTGCACTTGAGAAGAATGAATATGCTGCTCTTTTTGGCTGGAATGTCCTGTATATATCTACTAAGTCCATCTGGTCTAGTGTTTCATTTAAGGGCACTGTTTCCTTGTTGACTTTCCATCTGATGATCTATCCATTGATGTAATTGGGGTGTTAAGATCCCCTACTATTATTGTGTTGCTGTCATTTCTCCCTTTAGGTCTGTTAATCGTTGCTTTAAATACTTTGGTGCTCCTGAGTTAGGTGCATATGTATTTTTTTTGCTGAGGAAATATTTGCCCTCAACTAAGATCTGTTGCCAATCTTTCTCTTTTTGCTTGAAGAAGAGTTGCCCTGAGCTAACATCTGTGCCAGTCTTCCTCTATTTTGTGTGTGGGTTGCCACCACAGCATAGTCACTGACAAGTGGCATAGCTCCATGCTGGGAGCCAAACCTGGGCCGCTGAAGCACAGCATGCCAAACTTAAGCAGTAAGCTATGTGCCAGCCCCCAGGTACATATATATTAATAAGTATTATGTCTTCTTGGTGGAATGTCCCTTTTATCATTATATACTGCCCCTCTTTGTCTCACATTGTCTTTTTATCTTGAAGTCTGCTTTGTTTGATGTAAGTATGGCAACACCTGCTTTGTTTTGCTTGCCATTTGCTTGGAGTATCGTCTTCCATCCCTTCACTCTGAGCCTGCGTTTGTCTTTAGAGCTGAGATGTGTTTCCTGAAGGCAGCTGTTGTCGGGTCTTGTTTTTTAATCCATCCCACCACTCTGTGTCTTTTAATTGGTGAATTCAATCCATTTACATTTAGAGTGATTATTGATATATGGTGGCTTATTACTGCCATTTTATCTCTTGTTTTCTGGTTGTTCTGTATTTCCATTGTTCCTGTTCTGTTGCCTTTCTTTCTTTTTTTTTGATGATAACGTGCTAAGTTACATGGATTCTTTTTTTTTATCAATTTTCTCTTATTGAGTTCATAATAGTTTACATCAATGCGAGATTTCTGTTGTACATTATTTCTTGACTGTCCACATAAGTGCTCCCCTTCACTCCCTCTGCCCACCCCCCACCCCCTTCCCCTGGTAACCACTGAACTGTTTTCTTTGTCCATGTACCCCTTTATATTCCACATATGAGTGAAATCATCTTCTGTTTGTCTTTCTCAGACTGGCTTATTTTGCTTAGCATAATTCCCTCTGGGTCCTTCCACGTTATTGCAAGTGAGATGAATTTGTCTTTTTTCTGGCTGAGTAGTATTCCATTGTGTGTATATATATATATATATATATATATATATATATATACACCACATCTTCTTTATCCAATCATTGGTTGATGGGCACTTGGGTTACTTCCACGTCTTGGCTATTGTGAATAATGCTGCAATGAACATAGGGGTACATAGCCTCTTATGTCCACTAACCTAAGCAGGTTCCATCTATTTCCCATTCCCCTTCTGAGTTATTATTGTCACAAGTTGTTCTTTTCCATGTTGTGAGTTTGTGACTAAATTGAAGTGTTTACAGTTATTTTTGATGCTTTCCTTCCCTTTGTCTTTTATGTTATAATTGAGTGTTTACTAATTTATTCTGATATAGAGCTGCAATTTTCTGATTTTATCTGTCTATTTATCTCCTTGGTCAAGGTTTTGTAAACCTTTGCTTTTTAGTTTCAGATGGAAAGGGTCTTTTCAATGTTTCTTATAAGACAGGCCTAGTGGCATTGTATTCCCTCAGCTTTTGTTTATCTGGGAAAGCTTTTATTTCTCCATCATATCTGAAGGGTAGTTTCATTGGATAGAGTATTCTTGGCTGAAAGTTTTTCGTTCAGTATTTGAATATATCATTCCGTTCTCTCCTAGCCTGTATGGTTTCTGCTGAGAAATCTTCTGAAAGCTTGATAGGGGTTCCTTTGCAGGTCATTTCCTTCTGCCTTGCTGACTTTAATATTTTTTCTTTGTCATTTACTTTTGCCAGTTTTAACTTTTTTTTTTTTTTTGAGGAAGATTAGCTCTGAGCTAACTACTGCCAATCCTCCTCTCTTTTTTGCTAAGGAAGCCTGGCCCTGAGCTAACATCCATGCCCATCTTCCTCTACTTTATATATGGGACGCCTACCACAGCATGGTGTGCCACGCGGTGCCATGTCCGCACCCGGGATCCAAACTGGCAAACCCTGGGCTGCTGAGAAGCGGAATGTGAGAACTTAACCACTGTGCTACCAGACTGGCCCCCAGTTTTAATTTTATGTGCCTTGGAGAAGGTCTTTTTGCATTGGAATTAGGAATTCTATTGGCTTCATGTACTTGTAAGTCCAGTTTCCTCCCCAGGTTTGGGAAGTTCTCAGCTATTATGTCTTTGAATAAGCTCTCTGCTCCTTTCTCCCATGCTTCTCGCTCTTAAATACCTATAATCCTTATGTTGCTTTTCCTAATTGAGTCAGACATTTCTCAAAGAATTTCTTTATGTTTTAAAAATCTCAGTTCTCTTTCTTCCTCTATCTGAAGCATTTCTATATTTCTATCCATTAAATCACTAATTCTGTCCTTTATAACATCAGCTCTATTTTTTATGAATTCTAGATTGTTTTTTATCTCATTAATTGTGTTCTTCAAATCCAGAATTTTTGTTTGGTTTTTCTTCAGAGTTTCAATCTCTTTGCTGAAGTATTTCTTTCACTCATTAATTTATTCCTGAGCTCACTGAATTGTCTTTCTGAGTTTTCTTGTAGCTTGTTGAGTTTCTTTACGATAACTATTTTGAATTCTCTGTCATTTAGATTGCAAATTTCTGTGAGTTCAGGATTGTTTCTGGAGACTTGTCATTTTCCTTCTGCTCTGAAGTGTTGCTGTGGTTCTTCATGGTGTTTGATGAACTGCCCCTTTGCTGGTGCATTTTTGGTAGTATCAGGCCACAGATTCCACCTGTCACTGTTGGTGGGTGGGGGGTGGGATAGAAGCTATGTTTTCTGATCCCACCCTGTCTGCTTGAAGTTGTGCCTGTAGGGCTTGTCTGCATTTGTGCACTGGCTGCAGTCACTTGGCAGGCCATCCCCGCATGTGCAGGCAGGCCCTCTCTGCTCTGCCGGTGGGTCACTCTGGTGCTGGACCACTGCACTTGGCTGGGGACTGGCTGAGATGGTGCACTAGGTAGGTGGGGAGGGGCACTTCCTTTTGCATGCAGGGTGACTCTTTGCTAACAGGTGGCTCGGCTGATCTGCTCTTGGTAGGGGCTCCTTCTCAGGGGCCAAGCCATGCTACTCAGTGGGGAGTGTTCCCATGGGTGAGTCTGCTGTGGCATGGTGGGCACTCCCTCAGGCTAGGCTACATCTCCAAAAGCATTTGCATGGGTCGGACTGCCCCCTGCCTCCTCTTACAGTCATGCCAGCCACAGTGTGGACCTGAGACCTAGATTGGTGCAGCTGGAAAGGGGGAGAGGTGCACGCACCTAGTTCCACTGTCTCCTGGGAATCTAGCCCACCCACTTTCAGATGCACATCTGTATGGATCTCTCAGATGTCTTGTTGTGCTGTGCCAGGAATCCTCTACTGGTTAACGAATGTCCATTTAGTTGTAACTTAGAGGTGAGAGACAAAGGGAACAACTCACTCCACCAAGATGCTGATGTCTCTCTTGAGAATATGTGTTTTTAAACTTGGTTTGTCACTTGGGTACACAATTTAACATCAAATGCTTCTAAACTTCTACTAATATTACTTGTGAAATAAATGAAACCAAGTTGGAACGCTCAAGTCACACATTCATTTATTCTATAAATACTCTCAATGTCTAGTCTGTACCGAGAATTTTGTATTGCATTTTTATTTGGATATACATATATAGAATGCACAAATCCTAAGTGTACAGCTTGACAAATTCTTACATTAGTATATATCCGTGTAACATCCAAATTAATATGTAGAAATTTCCAGCAGCCCAGACAGATCCTTTGTGCCTCCACCCAGGTACTATTCCCCTTCAAAAGATAACATTTATTCTGGCTTCTGTCACCATGGAATAGTTTTGCTTGTTCTTGAATGTCATACAAATGGACTCATACAATATGTATTCTTTTGTGTATGATTTCTTTTGTTCAATATTACATCCTAGAAATTCATCTCTTTGGTTATGTTCAGCTATAGTTCATTCTTTTTCTTTGCTGTATAGACTACTATGCCATTCAATACATATTGAATGTATACTATTCAGTACATATTGAATGAATATGTGACAATTTGTCTAGCCAGCGTTATTTTAAAACAATCTTATTCCCTTCTCTAAATCTAGAGATTTAGTATTTTTTATAAGATCCCATTTTTTTTTTTTTTTTGACAAGCTTGGTATAGTTCATCTTCAAATTACAATGGTTGAAAATAGCTATTGTATCTGCCAGGATCCAGTAAGGAAGGAGGTATTTCAGAGACAGCAATGCATCTTCACTTGTCTAGCCTCAGGGTTATGTGACCTATCCTTCTCTCTGCCATAATATTGCCTGCAGAGAACTTAATCTTCCTGACATTCAACAGAACATTACACTGATCCATTACACTCAAGACATCTTGCTGAATGGACCTGGTGAGCAGGAAGTGGCAAGTACCTTAGACACATTAGAAAGTTCCAGGAGGTGGGAAATAACCCTGATGCTCATACCAAATACTGTACCAATTAGGGATCAGGAAATAGAAACTGCAGTAAGCATTTCAAACAAAAGGGATTTAATCGAGAGACTTGGTTACTCACATGTTAGAAGTCTAAAAGACTGAAGTAGATGTTGAGTTAACCCCAAAATCAGCAACTGTAGGAATTAGCTACCACCTCTAGGACTGGGAGGCCAAAAGGGAAGAGTTAATGTTACTAGAACCTACAAACTTGAAGGACAGCCCACCTCGGGCTGGTGCTGGATTGAGAGACCATTGTACATCTGGTACTGGGACTAGCGTGCAGTTGGTGCTCAGGCCTTTGAGGGCTGCCCTTGGGTCAGTGCCCAGAGAACCAGAGTAGTGGGGAGCTGGAACTTCCTGCATTTACTGGAAGAGTCGGAAGAAATGCCTGAGCAGCTGAAGACAGCTGAAAATGGGAAGAGATGCCCTTCTTCTTTCCTTCCACCTTCTCGTCTTCCATCAGTACCTCCCATTGGCATAACTTAAAAGGAAATCAGGTGGCAAGGGAGTCTGGGAAATGTAGTTTGCAGACTGCCAGGCCCAGCATCACAGCGTGGATGAATTGAGAGGATAGGCTTGACCTGAGCAAGAATAGATAAATAATGGCAAAGCCAGCACTTCAAGATTTTACCAAAATAAGAAAATTGCCCTCTGGTTTTTCTGGGAATATGCTGGTAGCAACTCCTTCGGGTCTTGGTTGACACCTTAGAAGTTCTAGGCCTTGTCCCAGTAAAGCTGAAAGCTGTCCCAGTCCCTGAACTGTCTAGCACCTTAGGGCTTGGAGATCTCCTGAATTTCTAGCTTCTAAAGCTGCTCAATTGGATACACACCAGGGGAAGGACAGAGCCAGAGGTCAGACACACTTTCCCTTCTTAGCCCTCTCTGAGGTCACTGGGACCCATTCCAAGAGTCAGTGCCTTACAAATGTTACAAGGATTCTCTTAATATAACGAGTTTAAGTTTCTCAGAGATGGAAACAAATGAGAGCAATTTAAGACTACTACCTTTTTCCCCTCACGATTCTGTTAGGAGACCTTTACATGTAGACATGATGGGGGAAGAATGAGACTGAATAAACAGTCAACATCTAACCACAAAAGGAAAGGCAGGATTTGGGGACCCAGAAGGAAGGAGCTGGTGACAAGCTACAAGCGCAGATGCTGATTCATGCTGAAAAAAGATAACCATTTGCTTGAGGCTTGCTTGGGGACAACAGAAAGTAACTATGTTGAATGGAATCACTGAACAGACACAGAGCAATAGAAAACATTGCATTGCTGAGGATGACACCAAGGCAAAGTAAAAGAAGCTGAAAGCTTCAGGCACCCTTGCTCACGGACCCTACTGCTGCTCCCTGCTCTCCAGAATTCATAAAGGCTGAAGCTATGCAGCTGGTGTGGTGAACAGGTCAAAGTGTGAAGTACATGTAGCTACAGCCCTGGGCACAAATGTGTCTGACCAAGAGTGAACAAATGAGTGAATTTCAAAGGCTCAGTATGCCATGAATATTTTCTTACTCGTCAGGGCAGGGATCTTAACTTGAGAAGGAACTGAGTTCCTACCCTTTAGAGCCTTAGAACCCAGGCACACAGTTCTCCAGAGAAACCGAGAGCCCAGACAGCCCAGTCTAGTGAGGCTTCTTCTAAACTACACAAAGCTGTAGGGAGGGACGTGCAGGAGAGCAGGCCAGGAGGGCCCAGGAGGCGGACGGACCACCTCTGCTCACAGCAAGGCAGAGGAGCAGACATGCGCACATGTGGATGCACCAGGGGGCCCATTACTCCCTGTTTTGGCTGGAAATGAATATGGTTTTTCAAGCCTCTAAGCACGGAGGTATTTTTGACTCAGCACCAGGAGAGGACAACAAGAGCTCCGCTTCTGCCAACTGCCTGGTTTAGATGTAAGACCTCCTCTACGTATTTCTCTCTCCTGCCTACTCAGAGAGAGGACTCAACAATCCCCCATTAGAACCGAGTTTTCTCCCGTGCATTTTCTTTAATTATACCACTTGAACCTCAAGGAAGTGAGGTCTTAGATCTCCAGGACCACAGAATCTACTGTGCTTGTGAGGAAGTGCTGCTCCTGGTATAGGTGCCGGGGATGTCTGGGGTGACTCTATGGGTTTCTGTGCCCACCTCCCACCACCCGTTGCCCAAAGCACCAGGGAGGAGGCAGGGGAGGAATCATGGGCTCCTTTGATTAGTCACTGTGCCTGGACCTAAAGCCTGTGCTCACTTCCTTGGGAGCTGGTCCCTCCCAGGAGGGCTCATATTTATTTCCTGGTCTGTTTCTGTCTCTGGAATGAGAGCTGTTCCAACCAGAACTGCAGCTCCTTCACCTCCATCCCCTTGGCTCTCAGCATAGAGGTGTGTGCGTGGTACATGCTCAGTAAGTGTTTCACAGATAAGTTTTTTAAAAAACATGCTGAAGATGGTTTAGGAGTCTAAAAAAGTGAAGTATGTATTGAACATGGTGCTGGAAGTTCTAACCAGTACAATACAGCAAGAAAAGGAAAGTAAAGGAGTGCAGATTGGAAAGCAATAAATAAAACAGTCTCCATATGCAGGTGGTATGATCGTCTACATAGAATATCCCAAGGAAACTACAGAAAACTTCTAGATCTAATAAGTAAGTTCAGCAAGGCCATGGGATACAAGATCAGCACACAAAAACCAATTGTACTTCTATGTCCTAGCAATGGACAATGAAATTAAAAATATATACCAGTTACAATTGCTCAAAAAAAAAATCAAACACTTAGGTGTAAATCTAACAAAATATGTGAGGGCCTGTATAGTGAAAACTGCAAAATGCTGATGAAAGAAATGAAAAAAGATCTAAAAACTGAAGAGACATACTGTGTTCATGGATTGGAAGGCTCAACATCATAAAGCTATTGGTCCTTCCCAAATTGATCTATATATACATTTAATGCAATTCCTATCCAAATTCTACCAGCGTTTTTTGTAGACATAGGAAAGCTTATTCTAAAATTTATATGGCAAAGAACAGGAACTAGAATGTAACAGCTTTGAAAAAGAAAAAGAAAGTAGGAAGACTCTCTCTGCCTGATGTTAAGACTGACTTACACAGCTGCAGTAATCAAGACTGTGGTATTGAAGATTGTATATCAAAGAAGATAGACAAGAAGATGCTCAACATCATTAGGCAATCACTAGGCAAATGCAAATTAAAGCACAATGAGATGTCACCTGATGCATATTAGAATGGTATTATCAAAAAGACAAGAAATAACGAGTGCCGGTGTGGATGTGGAGAAAAGAGAATCCTTGTGCACCATTGGTGAGGTTGTAAATTGGTGCAGCCACTATGGAAAACAGTATGGAGGATCTTCCAAAAATTAAAAATAGAGCTACCAGATGATCCAGCAATTCCACTTCTGGGTATATATGCAAAGGAAACAAAAACATTAATTTGAGAAGATATCTGCACCCTCATGTTCATAGCAGCAATACTTACATTGGCCAAGACATGGAAGCGACCTAACCGTCCATTGATGAATGAATAGATAAAGAAGTTGTGCTATATATATATTCAATGGAATATTATTCAGCCATAAAAAATGAGGTAGTAAATCCTACTGTTTGTGACAATATGGATGGATCCTGAAGGCTTTATGCTAAGTGAAATAAGTTAGAGAAAGACAAATACTGTATGATCTCACTTATATGTAGAATCTAAGAAAAAAAAAGAAAACCAAAAACCAAATCAACTCATAGAAAAAGAGATCAGACTTGTGGTTACCAGAGGTGGAGGATGGGAGGAGGAGGAAGCGGAGGAAGGTGGTTAAAAGGCACAAACTTGTAGTTATAAGGTAAGTAAGTTCTGGGGATGTAATGTGCAACGTGATGACTATAGTTAACACTGCTGTATTGCATATAGGAAAGTTGCTAAGAAAATAATCCTAACTGTTCTCAACAGAAGGAAACAATTTCTTTTTCTTTTTCTTGTATCTATATGAGTAGATGTTAGCTGAACCTATTGTGGTGATCATTTCACCGTATATGTAATCAAACCATCATACTGTACGCCTTAAACTTGTACAGTGATGTCTGTAAATTATTTCTCAATGAAACTGGGAAAAAAATGACCGTGGTGTTAGCTGAGGGACAAACACATAGATCACGGAATAGAGAAAGCAGAGATGGCTGGTGCAAGTACAGCCAACTGATTCTGACAAAGATGAAAAAGCAATTCAATGGAGGAAAGAGAGCCTTTTCCACCAATGGTGCTGGAGTAATTAGACATCCACGTGGCGGGGGGGGGGGGGGGGGGGCAGAACTTGGCTTAACCTCGCATCTTTTACAAAAATTAACTCAAAATGGATCATAGGTTTTAAAGTAAAATGGAAAACTATAAAACTTTTAGAAGAAAATGGCAGAAAGGCTTCGGGATCTAGAGCAGTGAATAGTTCTTAGACATGACACCAAAAAAGAAAAAATGATAAATTGGATTTCATAAAAACTTTTTCTCTGTGCAAGACCCTCTCTAAGAGGGTGAAAAGATGAGTTACAGACTGGGAGGAAATATTTGCAGACCACATATCCAATAAAGGACTCGTATTTAGACTATATGAAGAACTCAAAACAGTAAAAAACAGTCCAATTAGAAAATGGGCGGGGCCGGCTCTGTGGCTGAATGGTTAAGTTCGCGCGCTCCGCTGCCCAGGGTTCGGATCCTGGGCGTGGACATGATACCGCTCGTCAGGCCACGTTGAGGGGGCGTCCCACATCCCACAACTAGAAGGACCTGCAACTAAGATATACAACTATGTACGGGGTGGGGGTGGGGGTGTGGGGGGTGGAGTTTGGGAAATAAAGCAGAAAAAAAAAGAAAAATGGGCAAAATATATGAATAAACATTTCATTGAAGAGGCTATATGGAAGGAAAATAGGCACAGGAAAAGATGTTCAATGTCACTGGCCATTAAGACCACACTGAAATGTTATTACACACCAACCAGAACAGCTGAAATAAAAAGGGTGGTAATACACAATGATGGCGAGGATTCTGAGAAGCTGGATCGCTTGTACATTGTGGATGGGAATGCAAAATGGTACAAGTACTTTGGAAATAGTTCGGCAGTTTCTTAAAAACTAAACTTATACTTACCATATGACCTGACAATTGCACCACTGGACATTTATCCTAGAGAAATGAAAACCTATGTCCTCACAAAAACCCTTACACAATTGTTCATAGCAACTTTGTTTGTACTAGCCTAAAACTAGAAACAGCCCAGATGTCCTTCGAAGGGTGAAGGTTAAACAAATTGTGATATGTCCATACCATGGAATACTACTCAGTAATAAAAATGAACAAACTTGAAAAATGCACCCACCTGGATGGAGCTCACGGAACAGGAGCTGGTGGCCATGTGTTGAGAGGTCCCCAGGAGAACACCTTGACCACTCTCCAGCCTGGGCTGCAGGTTGACTCAGGTCACCCTCCACTGCGAGGACAAGATGGCACTCAGGCCTGGCATCTCATCCTCCTCATTCCAGGGAGTGGCTCAGGTCTGACCTCATGACCCCAGGCCAAAGACAGTTGCTGAGCAAGAGTTGTGGCTTCCCTTTCTCCTGGCACTGCTGGCTGGTGCCTCATCACCACGTAGTACAATGACCTGGAGGAGCTAGAAAGAAACCATGCTGATTATATTGTTTGAGCCTGAAGGTAAAATGACCCCCAGACTCATCACTTACATGAGCCAATAAATTACGTCTTCTCTTAAAACAACAAACTATAAAGTGTTGCTGGAACAATTCAAATGGCAGCAGACAACAAAAATGCCCCCCTCAGAATGAAGGAGTTGCTGAACTCCTAAAGTCTAAAGGAAGGAGAAGTGTGTTGGAGAAAAAGTATTGTGTGTTGCCTGAGCCCCATCTTCCATCCTCACAAAAATGGGAGATCCCTAACGAAGTCAGAAGTTTTTTGCAGGAGCAGTTGCCCATTTCTCTGACCCTGTTTTGTATCAGTCTCATTAAGGAATAACTTTCTAGTTCATCAGTGGAGCCAAAATCAGACTTTTTGGACTCTGAAGAGAAAGACTCAAAACATGGGTAACACACAGCAATGAGTAATGCTTCCTCCCTTCCCTAGAGGCCAGGGCTGGGGTCAGGGGAGAAGGGGCTGGGGAGTGGGTAGTCTCTGGCCCAAGAGAGGTTGCAGTTTCTCATATTCCAGAGTTCACTGGAGAAGACTGTTTTAGCAGCTTCGGGGAAACTGGTCCCTCTTTGTTGGCCTCCATTCTATCAGCAGGTGCCAAGGATGTGGCAAGTTCCAGCGGCCTGGGTATTGTTCTTGTCTATCTGAGGGGCTGGCCACTGTGCCCTCCCTTTGACAGGTCACCTGATCTGGTCCTGGCTCTAACAAGAAGAGTGAGACGTGGAGGAGATGGGGCCGGGTTAAGGTACGAGGAACCCAACAGTCGTCTGAGCTTGAAGTCGATCCCTCTTACCCATGTGAAACTTAGTACTGGCCCCTAAATTCAGACTACTGAAGCATTGCGAGCTGTCTGCCGACTTCATCATTAAGGCCCATGGACTTCAACTACTTCAGTGGGAAATTACTCTCAAATTCTCATTACAAAGTGACACTATTTTTAAATTGAGTTCATAATAGTTTACATCATTTTGAAGTTTCAGTTGTACATTATTTCTTGTCCGTCCCCATGTAAGCGCTCCCCTTGACCCCCGGTGCCCACCCCCACCTCCTTCCCCTGGTAACCTCTAAACTGTTCTCTTTGTCCGTGTGTTTGTTTATT
The DNA here is from genome assembly GCF_041296265.1 of Equus caballus. Lineage (NCBI taxonomy): Eukaryota > Metazoa > Chordata > Mammalia > Perissodactyla > Equidae > Equus > Equus caballus. Next base: position 3,351,262 of record NC_091701.1, on the reverse strand, counting down.
TTCCACATATGAGTGAAATCATATGGTGTTTGTCTTTCTCAGTCTGGCTTATTTCGCTTAGCATAATACCCTCCAGGTCCTTCCATGTTGTTGCAAATGGGATGATTTTGTCATTTTTATGGCTGAGTAGTATTCCATTGTATATATACACCACATCTTCTTTATCCAATCATTGGTTGATGGGCACTTGGGTTGCTTCCATGTCTTGGCTGTTGTGAATAATGTTGCAATGAACACAGGGATACACAGGTCGCACAAAGTGACACTTTTTGTGAGATATTTCAGGAACCTTGGCAGGAAGAGGGAACTGCCCTAAGCTATCCTAACTAAACACCTTTTCAAATAATTATAAAGGAAGTGATTTAAAAAAATAAATACTACATGAATTCCTCTGTTACAAGAGGAGAAGTGCCACAGACTGGATGTTTGTGTCCCCCACGAATTCATTCATGGGAATTCCGTGCCCTCCAATACTTTGTCCTACGCATCTTTTCTATTTGGTTATTCCTGAGTTGTGTCCTTTGTAATACACCAGTAAACATAACTAAAGTGTTTTCCTGAGTTCCGTGAGTCATTTTACTGAATTATTGAAACTAAGGAGGGGGCCATGGGCACCCCTGATCTATAGCTGGTCAGTCAGCAGTGTGAGTGGCCTCCCAGGACTTGCCATTGGTGTGTGGGGGTGGTCTTGTGGAACTGAATCCTTAAACCTGTGAGATCTGCCACTAACTCTGGGCAGTTAGTGTCAGAATTGAATTGAGTTGTTGGACACCTAGTTGGTGTCAGAGAGAATCTGAGAGTTGATGCCAGAACCACAACGACAGGCAGGCCTTTGCTCTGGCTCCACAAGGAGACATTGGTGGGATATGAACCTGGGCAGGCAGGCCTTCTCAGTGTATCTAGTGCAAATTAGGCACTCAATACCTATAGAAGAAATAAGTGTTACTGAGACGCCTTGCCGTATGGGGACATCTAGAGTATTCTAGTAAGTTATGGGACGTTTAGCAGAGATTCTGATTTGAAATCACTGTATGTGCCCTTCACTTTGAAGTTAGTCCCACATGACAGGAGACGCCTGGCTTATCAATTTCATTCTGGGTTTGTAAAATATAAAACCTGTATTTTAAAAAATGTTGTTTCTTCAATTATTTGTAATCCTCTCCAAATCAGACACAAAAATCCTCATGCAAGCTGCATAGGGATAAATGTGCTAGCCGGGGCCCGGCCCGGTGGCGCAGCAGTTAAGTTCGCACATTCTGCTTCTCGGCGGCCCAGGGTTCGCTGGTTCGGATCCCGGGTGCGGACATGGCACCGCTTGGCAGCCATGCTGTGGTAGGCGTCCCACGTATAAAGTAGAGGAAGATGGGCACGGATGTGAGCTCAGAGCCAGGCTTCCTCGGCAAAAAGAGGAGGACTGGCAGTAGTTAGCTGAGGGCTAATCTTCCTCAAAAAAAAAAAAAAAAAAAAAAAGTGTTAGCCAGAGAGGGTGGATGAGTAAAGGAATGTAAGGAAGACAAACAGCTCAAACATAGGCCACTTTGGTTTGATGGCTGAGGCGGCGGTGAGTGTCATCAGGGGACGTATCTCCCAATACAGAAGAAGCTCTCCACCCGAGGCCCACTCCATCAGTGTCTTCTGGATGGGATCTCAATCAACACATTCTCTGGGGGATCCTAAAGCCACCAAAGTTTGAGAAGCTTTGCCTTCTGGTATGGACTGAATTGTGCACCCTGCTCCCCCAAATTCATATTTTGAAGCCCTAACCGTCAGTGGGACTGTATATGGAGATAGGGTCTTCAGGCAATAATTAAGGTTAGATGAGATCATAAGGGTGGGCCCTAATCCAATAGGGCTGTGGCCTTGTAAGAAGAGACAGAGAGAGAGCTCTTTCTCTCTCTCCCACATGAGGCCACGATGACAAGGGCCTGTCTGCAGCCAGGAAGAGGCCTTCACTGGGAATCAAGTTGACCACCCCTTGTTCTTGGACTTCCAGCCTCCAGAACTGTGGGAAGTAAATTCCGTTGTTTAAGCATCTGGTTTTTGTGGTACTTTGTCATAGCAGGCTGAGCAGCTAAGACAGCCTTGCAGATAAAGAAAAATCTCAGCTACAGAGACGAGACTGATTCCAGACAGCAAATCTACTGTGTGAAGAGCCAGGTTTATGGTTCTCCTTGGGGTGCCGGCTGGGATCAGTGGCTGGGAGGGGGCATGAGGGAGCTTCTGGAAGATTGGTAACATTCTGTTTCTTGAGCTGAGTGTGATTATGCGGGTGTATTCACTTTGTGAAAATCCACTGGGCTGTATTCTTAGGATTTGTGTACTTTCTGTAATGTATTTTCTATTTAAAAAATAAATGACAATATTCGAATATAAAAAAGTTCAAAGGTGATACCTCCTGGAAGCGTGAGGACTGAGATGATGTGTGTGAGGCACCTGGTGGTGTTTAGCACACAGGATACACTTGTTAGACTTATTTGCCAACTTTGCTCATTAGTTGAAAGGCCAAGTAAATATGCAAATGACCAAATTGGGTGAGGAAAGACTCATTAGTGCATGGCGAAGAGTAGAATGGTGCAAGGAGAAAAGTGCACGGATTTGGCAGTTGTATTTAGTTCCTCCACCTACTGAGCAGGTCATTTAACCTCCCCGCCTCAGCTTTCTCCTCTGATTAATAGCTGTCCAACAGGTGAGCTCCTAGATCAAATGACACATGGAAAGGCGCCGTCCCGGCACCCTGTCTGTACACACAAGCGCACACAGTAGAACTCTGAAAGTGGTAAGCATGATGGTGATGAATGGGCACCTTGATGTGACAAAGGCCCCACGCTCCTGCAGTCTGAGTCATGGACATGCGGGCACCATCAGCAGGCAGCTTTAAATAGACCGTCCACGGCCATTAACCCCTAAGTGTTTGTTAGCTCAAGCTTTCAGTGTTGCTAGAAAGTTAAACTTTCCAAGAAATGCTGTTGACAATTTACCTTCAAGGAAGTCACTTGCAGTTCCAGCCACCATGTCCTCACATTAAGCTTATTGCTGGTAATGACTGTGCCAAGACAGTGGTGCCAAATACAGCCTTCCTGAGCGACCTTAAAAAAATCAAGCTAATGGCAACTTTATGTTTTATGGAAGCTTTTCCTGTCTACTGACTGCCAACAAGAGCCACTCCTGTTCTCTGCTGCCTACATCTCAGCCTGGACATTTTAGGAAACTCAGCAGGAAAACATGTCAGGGCCAGCCCAGTGGCGCAGCGGTTAAGTGTGCACGTTCCGCTTTGGCGGCCCGGGGTTCACAGGTTCGGATCCCAGGTGCAGATCCGGCACCGCTTGGCAAGCCATGCTGTGGTAGGCATCCCACATATAAGGTAGAAGAAGATGGGCACGGATGTTAGCTCAGGGCCAGTCTTCCTCAGCAAAAAGAGGAGGATTGGCAGCAGTTAGCTCAGGGCTAACCTTCCTCAAAAAAAACCCCACAACATACCAGTGCAGAATAAAATGCTTCTTAGTTGTACTGTGAATTTTAGGAGGTAAAATCATACAACTGAGTGCCTGGGGGAACATGATTTTAAATGTATATTGACATGCACGGTAACAGTCGCCACCACTTACTCAGGCCCTGCTGTAAGACAGACCTGATGGCAGGTATAGCCACATGTTACTTCAGCGACAATTCCCAATATTTACTTAACTACCAGAGCTGAGGAGGAGCGTCATCTCCTACAGCCCCTATTCTCTCCCATGTCACCTTGGCCCTGCAGGGGCTAGAAGGCCACATATCATAGTTTTCTAGGTATGCGAGGTCCGTATAATACACTCATATGATATATACATCAAAGATCAAGAATGAGTAGAAGCGTCTAAGGCTGAGAGGCAGACAAACGTGCTGCAGACGAATGGCTGTGTGCTGTCTTTGCAGACCCACTCTCTGAAAGGAGGAGGGCCTGTGGACAAGTGACCCAAAGAAACACGTGCTTCCTAAACAAAAAGGGGGAAAGAAAGGTGATCAGAAGAAGTGGCATTCTGGTGCTTGGGAGGTTCAGAATGCCACCTTAAAAAGTAAAGTGGCCAGGGGCTGGCCCCGTGGCCGAGTGGTTAAGTTCGCACGCTCCGCTGCAGGCGGCCCAGTGTTTCGTTGGTTCCAATCCTGGGCGCGGACATGGCACTGCTCATCAAACCACACTGAGGCAGCGTCCCACATGCCGCAACTAGAAGGACCCACAACGAAGAATATACAACTATGTACTGAAGGGCTTTGGGGAGAAAAAGGAAAAAAATAAAATCTTAAAAAAAAATAATAAATTTCTATATTTAAAAAAAAAGTAAAGTGGCCAGTTGTTTTCCTCGCAAAGGAGTTTATTCAGGAACAACCAAAAGAATTGCAATTCAGGCCATGCAGGCTATGGTGGACCACAGGGAAATCCAGAGAAACAAAGGAAGGGGCTTGCTTTTATAGAGGAAAAGGGGAACTTGGGGGGGCGATAATAAAGAAACAGTCCATTGGAGAAAACTGAGAGTCCAAGCTGCAGAGGCTTCTCGTTGGTTGGGTGGCTACAGTCTCTCAGTGGCGGCTGGTGCAGGAGGGTGGGGCTGGGGGTGGGGAGAGAAGTCTTCCTTCCTCCTGCTGGGCAGTAAAATGGAAAGCACCTCCCTGCGGAGATGCAAGGGTAGGTCTCTTCCTGCTTGGAGTAATTGACACGGAAGATAGGGCATGAGGGCTCCCCCACAGGCCTTCTAGACTCCAGTTTAGTCGAGGTTTCTTTTAATAATTTCACAAACATAAATGTTCATGAATGTTTTAGGGGAAGAAACTTGTTTGGTTAACTTCAAGGCCCATGCTAACTTGCATGAATGTTTCATATCCAGGCATAAGAGAGCTTAATGTTTAAAAAAGAGGGCAAATTCGGAGCTTAGCTTTTTTTTCCTCTTGAAATGAGATGATAATATCAAGGCATTAGTAAATGTTTGCTAACATGATGGTGAATGAAAGGGGCATAGTAAAATTCTTAGGAAAATAAAGCTAAAGAGAAAGTTTTATACTGGGAAAAATATTTTCAACATTCTTAATAGTCAAAAGATTAATATCCAGGATGATTATAGAGTGATTGCAAATCAATAAGAAAAAGACCAGAAAAAACACTAAGAAAAACTGGCCATAATATGAATAGGCAATGCATAGTATAAGTGATACAAATGGCTAATAATCATATACTAAAATGATCAATCTTACTGGCAATTAGGAAAATGTAAATTAGAACATCTTTCTATCACTAGACTGGTAAAATGTAAAATATTGGCTCTTTCTAGTGTAAGAGAATGTGGAAAAGTAGGGAGTGCTGGTGTAGCCTTTTGGGAAATGACTTGTCAGCACCTATCAAAATCCATCCTCAGTCCCAATTTCATTAGTATACAGACGCTGTGATGTATTTCTATGTTTGCATGTATTTCTCTGTATGCTTATCTATCTGCATACCACAGCCTGGAAAAAAGACTGGAAGAATCCATAGCAACTGTTAGCAGTTTCCTCTGGAGAGATGCCAGAGGTAGGAGTTCTCAATTTCAAATGACAAAAATCCTCTTTGGCTGCTTTAAGGAGATGAAGAACTTTTGAAAAGACACGGGCTTCTTTAGAGCGCTGGTGAAGCAGCTTGGCTCCCAGGCTCCGCAGGGAGAACCACAGTCAAAATTGTAGCTTACCAAGGTCCTACGAGGACAGGAAGGCTGCAGCTGATGAGTACAAGATCCCAAAGCTTGCCCCACGGACATGGTGCTGCTCGTGTCAGGGCCCCAGAAAGAGGAAGTCTTTCTCACAATCCATGGAAGCAGAAGCTCTCTGCCACTTCTGACCCTTCATATCTTAGCGAGGTACTTCAAGTCCAGGGAAGACAGCCATGACTGGCTTGATTCAAGTCATGTGCCATGGGTGACCTTCCTAGAGCTTGCCCATATCCACTCCTCCCTTTCTGCCAGGGACGTTAGAAGTTATGCTTTCTTGTCCCCTTGCAGTTAAGATAGGACAATGTTCTGTGAGTCAAATGGGCTGGCCAAAGGGCTGTGAGTCAAAGTGACAAGTCTCAATTCTGGGCTAAAACATTTCATGGCCTGCGTGAACCCCTTCCAGAAATCTATTCCCATGGGGTGTTGGCAGTGAGCGCCAGGTATTCCCAGTGTTGCAGCTGCAAGATGGTGAGCCTGTCAGTCTGGGTCTCAAGGTGACTGTGTGGAGCAGAGCCCTGGGAAAAACAGTGAGACATGTAACACAATGCTGCTGAGCCACTGAGATTCTGGAGTGGTTTGCTCCTGTACAACAGCAAAACCGAGCGCCTCTGCTGACTACCTTAAAGACACAGATGGCAAAATCAGAGGGCAGGAGGTGGGAGAGAGGAAGGAAGTCAACATTTTTCTCATCTCTGAAAGACAGGAGTCAATTATCTTCCTTGGTTTATAATATTTGTATTCTATTTCAAAGCACATTTCCCCTGTTGTTTAATCTTGATCCTATATTTACCTTGATTCAGTTTCCACCTCCAATCCTTTTACTTTGACTTCCCTGTTGCTGAGTTCTTCAGTTTGAATCCTCCTTGTTTGGCTAGACTTCTTCTGGAGTAGCTTTTCTAGCAGTCTGTTGCTTTTGTGTTTGAATAGACATCTTGACTGTGGACAAGTTTCTTAGGTCAGTCTTTCCCTCAGAACCCTGTCGACATTGCCCTATAATCTTTTATCAGTGAATTTGGCATGGAGAGGTGAGTCTCATTTTTGACCCCTTGAAGAAACATGCTTTTGTTTTCTAAACAGCTTCATTCAGATACAAGTTACATACCATAAAAGTCACCTGTTTAAAGTGTACAATGTAATGGATTTTAGCATATTTACAGAGTTTTTCAGCCATCATCATAATCTAATTTTAGAACATTTCTATTATCCCAAAGAGAAGCCTCCCATCCCTTACCAGCACTCCCCATTCTCTCCTCCCTCCAGTCCCTGGCAATCACTGACCCACGGCTTCATCTCTTCTGGATGTTTCATATATATATATATATATATATATATATATATATATATATATATGGAATCATGCAACGTTTGGTCTTTTGTGACTGGCTTCTTTCACTTAGCATAATGTTTTCAAGGTTCATCTGTGTTGTAACATGTGTCAGTCCCATTTTATGGTCAAATACTCCTCTACTGTGTGAATGGACATATCACATTTTATTTCATCCATTAATCAGTTAATGGATATTTGGGTTATTTCCCCTTTCAGGTTATTATGAATAATACTGTTGTGAACATTCACACACAAATTTTTGTGTGGACATGCATTTCATTTATTTTGGACATATACCTAGGAATGGAATTGTTGGATCATATGCTAAAACTATGTTTACTATTTTGATAAACTGCCAGACTGTTTTCCAGAGTGGCTGCACCATTTTACATTCCAACCTGCAATGTATCAGGGTTGCAATTTCTCCATATTGTGGACACTTGTTATTGTCATCTTATTTATGATAGTGATCCTAATGGGTGTGAACTGGTATCTTATTATGTTGTTGATTTGCATAACTAATGATGTTAAGCTTCTTTTCATGTGCTTACTGGCCATTTATATATCTTCTCTGACTAAATGTTTATTCAAATCCTTTGCCCATTTAAAAAATAGCATTTGTCTTATTACTGAGTTGTAAGAGTTCTTTAAATATTGTAGATACAAATCCTTTAGCAGATCCAAGATTTACAAATATATCCATTCTGTGGTTTGCCTTTTCTTCATCATTTTCTTGATGGTGTTGTTTGAAGTACAAAAGTTTTAAATTTTGGTAAAGTACAATTTATTAATTTTTTTATCACATGAATTTGATGTTGTATCTCAGAAATTATTGCTTAACTCAATGTACTGTTTTCTCCCAAGATTTCTATAGTTTTAGCTCTTACATATAGGTTTGTGAGCCATTTTGATCCAATTTTTGATATAATATGAGGAAAGGCTCCAAACTCCTTCCTTTGCACGAGGATGTCCAGGTGCCCTGGTATCAATTGTTGAAAAGACTCTTCTTTCCTCAGTGACTTGTGTTCTCACGGAGGCTTGCTCTTTACACCTGGGTGTCTGAAGAATGGTTTATCCTGAAAGCTCGGAAACTGAAGCAGGTAGGGACCTTGTGGCAATTGTTCTGTGTCACTTTTTCCTCATGCCTGTCCCTTTGAGTTGCAGTTTAGGTACATTCATTTCAGGGAAAACTATACTATATACTAGAAGAGCAATTTTTTTTTAAAAAGAGTGAACAACTCTTGTACTAAAATTCAGTAATTCTTTCCATTTCATTTTAGTTTTTTGGTCTTTGAATTCAAGCAAAATAAAGTTTAATGCTCTTTATATAAAATTGTGTGTTACAATTCGTTCTATAAAATGATTTCTGCCTTTCCTCTCAATTGTCTCCGCCTTATTGCACAGTAATGTCTAGAGCTATGATCACCAGAAGTTAACACTGATTTTTTTCCTCAGTGGTGGTGACACCAACCCCTTAATCTCAAGTTCGTGTGCTGATGCACAGTCAGCCAATCAGACATCAGTGCTCGCAGCTGGAGAAAGGTTTATTTGAATTGGCCAAAACGAGAATGTGGGAGGACAGGTTCTCTCAAATCCACCTTAACAAGAGAATAAAGCAGAGTTTTACAGAGCTAAGGGCTTGGCAGGAGGAGTTTCAAGAAACAAAGGAGTCCCCCGTGTTTCTTTCCCTCCAGATCAGCCCTTGGGCAGTCTGATGTCTGGGCTCAACAGCAGCTGGGGGCTGGTTATCTGGTGACGGGGTAACCTCCTTGAAGTTGTTCTTTTTCTTCTGCAAAACAAGCTCATAAATCCGATGATCCTTGAGTCACCCATCAGGTTAGACAAGGAAACAGCAAATTAACAAGATTAACTTCTTTTCATCTATGTCTGTGTTGGGAACAAGGTCAAGGGTGAGCCTGTTCTTACTGAACATTTACAGTAACCCGCAGGTACTGGGCTTCAGGAGAACTTTGGGATATTTACTAATTTATTCTTAAAATAATAAGAATGTATAATTTTCATATAAAAGTTATGACAAAAAAATTCACCATCTTCAGTTTTTCCAACACCTTTATTTTTTTTATTTTTTTGAGGAAGATTAACTCTGAGCTAAGTGCTGCCAGTCCTCCTCTTTTTGCTGAGGAAGACTGGCCCTGAGCTCACATCCGTGCCCATCTTCCTGCACTTTATATGTGGGACGACTGCCACAGCATGGCTTGCCAAGCGGTGCCATGTCCACAGCCGGGATCCGAACCGGCGAACCCCAGGCCACGGAAGTGGAATGTGCGCACTTAACCACTGTGCCACCGGGCCGGCCCCCTCAAACACCTTTAAACATGTTTTATAGTGATTTCTTTCCTTACTGTCACTGCAATGTGATTACTAATCAACTTTACTAATCTTACTTTTTTTTTTACTAATCTTTTAATTTACTAGTATCTTTTTCCCAGTTTTATTGAGATGTAATTGAAACATAAAATTGTATTAATTTAAGATGTATAGCATAACGATTTGATATATGTATATATTGTGAAGTGATCACCACAGTAACTGGTTAACATCCATCATCTCACATAGTTACAAACGTTTTTCTTGTGATGAGAACTTTTAAGATCTACTCTCTTGGCTACTTTCGAATATACAATACTGTATTGTTAACTATGTCACCATGCCCGACATCACATCCCTGGAATTTATCCTATAACTGGGAGTTTGTACCTTTTGACACTCTTCACCCAATTTCCCCCATCCCCAACACTTCACTGATTTCTTACCTAGAGATTCTTCATCTCTGATCAAAGTAGCTGAATATTCATCACTGTCCGAATATTGGCCGTTTGGTACTGGCTCAAAGGCTTTTCACAGAATATCCCATTTAATCATCTCATCAACACCTCAGAAACAGAAACTATTATTATCTCAGGTTCACAGATGTGGCAGTTGAGGCTCAGAGATGTTAATTAGCTTGCCCAAGGATACCTGAATAAGTTCAGGGAAAAAAAATTCTATTTGGTGCCTTTAGTGCCCTCCACTTCCCTCTCCAAGCCCCTTAAAGAATTCTCAGGACTCACGATTAAGTCAAAATTATGTGGCAGGGCATACAAGTCCAACACTTGGTCTCTGACACATTTTTGGTGTCACCTTCTTTTCCTCCTTCCCTGGCACCCTGCCCTTCAGCCTCGCCATTTCTTACTTTTCCCTCTTTCTGCAAAAGTATTTTAAACCTCAACTATTTGGCAGACTCCTATTTATCCTTTAAAATTTATAGGGTTTCTCTCCTATGTGTTCTATCTCTAACCTAAGGACTTCTTAATCTGCCCATTCATTTGGTTCAATGTTTGTCTCTCCCACCAGACTGTACATTCCCAGGAGGCAGAGACCGTCTCACTCATCTTTCTACAGTGTCGCGCGGCACTTAGTAAAGAGTTGTTCAGTTCAATTCATGACCGGCTCAGTCACTAAGCCCACTCTGTCACTCCTTCCTGTGATGATTTCCTTCTCTAAACCCTGAGACCACTTTGATTTTATACCCCTGATTTATCACTTAGCACATGCTGCTGTCTGTTGCTTCCTTTCTTTTTTATGTACACAGTCTACAATAAAAGAGCCAGAAAAGTACACAGCATGCTTTGCTCTCTGTTGTCAGACTTAGCCGTGGGCCCTGCTCACATCAGAAACTCAAGACATGATGACGATGTCAGAAAAGCAAGCAGTGTGTTTTCCAAAATGCAGTTCTGTTACACACTTAAGAAAAACTCACTCTTCTATCCACTTGTGGTAGGCAGAAGTCTAAGACGGCCCTCACGATGCCTGTCCCCTCACGTACATGACCTCTATAATCTATACCCCTTCCGTGGGCGGGGGAACTTGTGAATATAATGGGATTTCACTTCCATGCTTTGGTTTCATTATATGGTAAAGCTGAAGGGATTTTGCAGATGTAATTAGGGTCTCTAATTAGTCAACTTTAAGTTAAAAGGGAGATCACCCTAGGTGGTCCTGACCTAATCAGGTGAGCCCCCAAAGAGGCCTTCCCTGAAAGGAGAGAGGTGAAGTCAGAAATATACTCCTTTGGGCAAGACATCATGAGTTCAGCAGCACATGAATCCTGCCAAAAAGCAGATGAGCCTGGAAGAGGACTCAGACGAGATCTTAGCCCTGGATGATACCATGATTGTAGCCTTGTCAGACCTGTGAGACTGGTGATCAGGCTCCCAGTTATGCTGTGCTGAGCTCCTGAATCATGGAAATGGAGTGTATTAGAGTTCTTCAGAGAAACAGAACGAATAGGCGATATGTTTATATGTATATATACATATATATACACACACATATATACACACATACATATACACACATATCGATCTATATATAGACCTATCTATCTGGAGATTATGGGAACTTGCTCACATGGTTATGGAGGCCAAGAAGTTCCATAATCTGCTGTCTGCCAGCTGGTGGTCTAATTCAGTCTGAGTCCAAGGGCCTGAGAACCAGGGGGCTGCTGGTGGAAGTCCTGGCGTCCAAAGGCTCGAAATCCAGGAGCTCTGATGTCCAAGGGCAGGAGAAGATGGACAGCCCTGGGCAAGAAGAGAGCAAATTTGCCCTTCTTTCACCTTTTTGTTCCATTTGGGCCCTCAATGGACTGGATGATGTCTGCCCACATTGGTGAGGGAGATCTCTTTACTCAGTCTCCTGAATCAAATGCTAATCCCTTCCAGAAACATCCTCACAGACATACCCGGAAATAGCGTTTTACCAGCTCTCTGGGCGTCCCTAGCCCAGTCAAGTTGACACATAAAATTATCACAAGTCCACCCCTTGTCAACTTGACATATATACACATACATCTCCTTAAACCACACTCAGTCTCCAGATAGACACAATAATAAGTCATAATTCACCTGGACATGACGTGACTATCCTGTGTACAACCCCAAATGCACTGACCCCGTCCCCAGAAGAAGAGGTAACGTCCTTGAGTGATGTTTACTCTTCTCCTGGTTATCCTGTAACTTAAATACTATGATGTAGAATTAACAATGCTGAAATAGCATGATTTACAGTCAATATATCTTATATTACATGAGAAGAGAATTAAGGGAAAGAAAACAAAGATATTTGCTTAATATATCAATTATACACACAAATGTATTCGTAACAAAATAAGGAGGAAATACTCATGACAATTACAGAAACAGGTCATGTGGTCATAGCTGGTATTTATAACTACCTTCTTCTACTACCCATTCTGTATTCACTTTGCCTTCAGCAAGCACCTCAACTGGTTGTGGTTCTTTACCTGGCGGGGTGACTCCACCTTCATTGCTGAAGGTCTCAGGTTATGGATAATGGATCCAGCCCATATATACCGTACAGTGGTAAAGAATGCATGTGTATGGATGTGCATTGCTAGTTCTGCCTGAATAGGGCTGTTGTGGTTTTCCACTGACCTTCAACACAGGGCATGATAATACTAAGAGACACCCTAAGGGATCTCCTGTGTTCCAGGCATACTCTTCCTTATCTCCATCATGGAGTAGTAGTCCAATTCCCCCTTGGTAGTCAGGATCAATCACCCCACTAACTCCCTTCCTTACCCATTGATTCAGAGGCATGAGGAACACCAAGTGGCTGGGTGGCAGTCTTAACTTCCAGTTCAATGGAATCTTTGTTGTGTCTCCTGGTGGAAGCATTTCTTCCTTTGCAATTAAAGCCTCTAGGCCAGGCAGCATATAAAGTCATAGGAATAGGAAGCAAAAATATTGCTATTGGGTCACTGGGGGTAATAGTGAGTGGTACTACTCCTGTTTTCACCCCTTGATTCCTGGACCCATGAATCCTGGCTATCGGAGAAAAGCACCATATATTGGACACTGATTCAGAGCATACACAGCCTCTTGAAGAAGCTTGCCCCAGCCCTGCAAGGTACTGACACCTAGCTGGCACTGAAAAGGAGTCTTCAAAAGGCCATTCCACGATTCTATCAAGCCAGCTGCTTCAGGATGGCGGAGGACATGGTAAGACCAGTGAATTCCTTGAGCGCGGGCCACTCGCCACAGTTCTCTTGCTGTGCAGTGAGTTCCTTGATCTGTAGCAATGCTGTATGGAACACCATGGTGGTGGATAAGGCATCCTGTAAGTCCACGGATGGTAGTTTTGGCAGAAACATTGTGTGTAGGGAGCGCAAATCCATATCCAGTGTGAGTTTCTATTCCAGTTGGGATGATGGAAGCAGTCTAATGTAATCAACCTGCCACCAGGCAGCTGGCTGATCACCCTGGGGAATGGTGCCATACTGGGGGCTCAGCGTTGATCTCTGCTGCTGCCAGATTGGGCACTCAGCAGTGGCTGCAGCCAGGTTGGCTTGGATTGTGGAAGGCCATGTTGCTGAGCGCATGTAGAACCTCCATCCCTGCCACCATGGCCACTTTGTTCGTGAGCCCGTTGGGTGACAACAGGGGTGGCTGGGGAAAAGGGCTGACCGGTATCCATAGAACGGGTCGTTCTATCCACTTGATTATTAAACTCTGCCACTGCTGAGGTCACCCTTTGATGAGCATTCACACAGGACACTAATATATTCACGTTTTTTATCTAGAGACGTCTATTCATATACCTCTTCCTCAAATTTCTTTGTCACCAATTTTCCAACCATATTCCTTCCAAGTCCCTGACCATCCATCCAGTCCTTGGCTGCAGCCGTGAATCAGCGTAGAATTGCACATCTGGCCATATCTCCTTCTAAGCAAATGAGCAAGCAGGTGCACCGTCTGAAGCTCTGCCCACTGGGAGGACTTCCCTTCACCACTGTCCTTCAGGGATGGCCCAGACAGGAGCTGTAGTGCTGCAGCTGTCCACTTTCCAGCGGGGCCTGCATGTCATGCAGAACTGTCTGTAAAGCAGGCCTGAGTCTTTTCTCCCTCTGTCATCTGATTGCAGGGAACTCCCCACAAGGCCACAGCTGAGGGCCGGGAGAGAGAAGGCAGTATAGCAGGAGTGGGGACCATGGGCATTTGGCCCATTTCTGCATGTAACTTACTTGGGCCTTCGGGGCCTGCCCAAGCCCAATTACAAAGATAGCATTTTCATTTGATGATAGAGTGTTGCTGTGCGTGGCTGACTGTGTGGTTTGGTGGGTCAGATAACAGTCAGTTCACGATGGGCAGCTCAGGTCGCATGATAAATTGGTGGCTGATAGTCAAAGATTCAGTTTCTACCCAAGGCCTAGCAGAAGGTCAATGGCTGTTTCTCGAAAGGAGAGTAGTTATCCATGGAGGGTGACAGGCCTTGCTCCAAAATCCTGAAGGCCTGGGACGTGATTTGTTATAGAGGCCTGACACAGGCTCTAAACAGCACCCTATCTGCCACCGACACTTCAAGCCTCACTGGATCTGCTGGATCGCATGGCCCAGTGGCAGAGCAGCTGGCACAGAAGCCTGCACCTATTGCAGAGCCTTCTCCTGTTCTGGGCCCCACTGAAAACCAGCAGCTTTCCAGTTCACTTGGTAAACGGGCTAGAGTAACACACTCACATGAGAAGTATGCTGCCTCCAAAATCCAACGCAGCTCACTAGCATCGTGCCGCATTCTTGGCCGCAGGAGGGGCCGGATACAACAATTTATCCTTCACCTTAGAAGGAATATCTTGACATCCTCCACTCCACTGGACCCCGAGGAATTTCACTGAGGTAGAAGGTCCCTGAATTTTAGTTGGATTTATTTCTCATCCTCTGACACACAAATGTCTTACCAATAAGTCTGGAACAGTTCTTACTTCCTGCTCACTAGATCTAATCAGCATAACGTCATCAATGCAATGGACCAGGGTGGTACCTTGTGGAAGGGAAAGGTGATCAAGATCGCTGCAAATTAAACTGCAACAGATTGGAGAGTTGATATAACCCTGAGGTAGGACAGGGAAGATGTATTGCTGGCCTTGCCAGCTGAAAGAAACTGCTTTAGTGGTCTTTATTAACAGGTAGAGAGAAAAAGCCATTTGCCAGATTAACAGTTGCATACTAGGTACCAGAGATGTGTTAATTTGCTCAAGCAGTGAAACCACATCTGGCACAGCAGCTTCAACTGGAGTTGCCACTTGGTCAAGCTTATAATAATCCACTGTTACTCTCCAAGATCCACCCGTCTTCTGCACAGGCCAAATAGGAGAGTTGAATTGGGACGTAGTGGGAATCACCATCCCTGACATCCTTCAAGTCCTTGATGGTGGCACCATCTCTGCAATCCTGGCAGGAGTGAGGTATTGCTTTTGGTTTACTATTTTCCTAGGTAGATGCAGTTCTAATGGCTTCCACTTGGTCTTCCCCACCTTAATAGCTCCCACTCCAAAGGTCAGAGGACCAATGTGGAGATTCTTTCAGCTGCTAAGTATGTCTATTCCAATTATGCATTCTAGAACTGGGGAAAAAACCTCAGGATGGGTTTGGGGACTGACTGGGTCCACTCTGTGAGATGGACCTGAGTTCAAACTCCATTGATTGCTTTACCTCCATAAGGCCCTACTCTGATTGGAGGGCCACAATGATGTTTTGGGTCTCCTGGAATCAATGCCTGTTCACAGCTAGTGTCCAGTAGTTCCTGAAAGGTCTGGATATTTTCTTTTCCTCAATGCAGTTATTCAGGTAAAAGGCCATAAGTCCCTTTGGGAAAGGCTAGATGAAAGATTAACAGTATAAATTTTTTGGTAGTGTACTGGGGTCCTTCCTCAAGGGGACCCAGACTCCCCTTCATTCAAGGAGCTCTGGTAAACTGGCTCAAGTCTGGGCATTGATTGAGGAATCACGTCTGTGTATTTTTATGATTTGAGTTAGATTTTTGTTCACTTGACCTAGAACTTTTTGTTTTTTGCTGAGGAAGATTCATCCTGAACTAAGGTCTGTTGCCAATCTTCCTCTTTTTTTGTACGTGAGCCATTGTGACAACATGGCCACTGAAGATGAGTGGTGTAGGTCTGCACCCAGGAACCAAACCTGGGCTGCCAAAGTGGAGCATGCCAAACTTGACCACTAGGCCACTGGGGCTGGCCGACCTAGAACATTTTTGCTTATACAGATAAAGTAAGAATTTAGTAGGCTTCCTATCTATTTCACATCTAGGAACGCGATGACTCGTTAGCCACCTCCATAGGTCTGTGGGAGTCAGACTATTCTGACTGGTGCTTTGACCCTGTCCATTGCAGCAACTATGCCCACCCTGCCTTTGGTGTTGGGAAGCCAGAAAAGCGCTCCTTCGGGCTTGAAATGACAAGCCACCATGAATTCAACAGGAAATCAATTCTGCCAAAAACCCTGTGAGCCCAGAAAAGAACTCAGATGGAATCCCAGCCCTGGCCAACACCATGACTGCAGCCTTGTAAAACCCTGATCAGGTTTGCAGCTATGCTATGCTGGGCCTCTGAAGCGTGGAAACTATGAATAAATATTGTTGTTTTAACCTGTGAAGTTTGTGCTTATTTGTTACAAAACTTGGAAAACTAACTATGAGAATATAGACAGACGCAATGAAAAGAAAAAACATGGATGATTCACACTCTGAATACAATAATTACAGCAACCTGCTACTCACAAATCTCCTGAGAGTGCTTTAAAAATAATCACACGCTATTACAATGGTAGAAGTTAATTTATAAGTGAGACTTTAAGCACTGGTGTGCTAGTTTGAATGAAAAAATATATACGCTTTCTTGGAAAAGTTTCCATGTCCTTGTAAAAAAAAAGGTAAACTGTAAATGAATCAAGAATCTTATTTAAAAAATTTTACTAAAGTCAGTCAAACTGACATTCAACTATGAAAGTTGTGGGCACACCATTACTCATATCTTAGAACTTAAGGAGCATTACACCTCTGAGCCCTTCTTGAAGAATCCAGTAGAGAACAAGTTTCAGAGAAGCAAAATGACTAGACAGACACCGACATAAAGACTGGTGGTAAGCATTAAATAGTTATTTCTAGAATCAATTTAAATTAAATTAAATTCCCCTCTTAATTTAGGGTTAAAGGGAGAGTATAGTGTGCTACCTTCTGTCAATATGCTCTGACATTGTAAGGGATAGCACAGCTGTTTAAAATGAGGGGAGACTCCTTAAGGAGGTGGAGCTTGATGCCCCACCCCATGAATGTGGGCTATACTTACTGACTTGCTTCCAAAAAGTAGCTTATGGAAAGGGAGATAACTTTATAATGGACAAACCTGGCAAATGCTACTAAAATACGTTTTTGTTAGTGTACCTGTCTCCTAAAACGTCCTAGAAGCAATTACAAGCCCAAGAGCAATACTCATTCCCCACTGTCTAGATTGTGCTGTTAAAATACCACTTCCCAGGAAATAACACCAGGGATTCTTGGAGAAATGACTGATTCGAGAAGCAGGAAATACATAAAATGTATCTGGAATATCTTGCCATATCAGATACCAAGATCATATCAAAAAGAATGAGGAGCCAACTTGAAGATGCTCCAGTGGGTGCTAACACTACAAAAGAGAGAATCAGACCATCAGTAACTCCTGTTGAAAGAATATAATACCACACATAGTCCCAGCAAAATGAAAAGTCAAATATGAGCTGACCAAGACTGACCAACAGTATCACGTTTAACTGCACAATCAGCAAAAATCAGATTGTGGCAATCTACAAGTTAAAGGATTGAGTTCCTTAACAAATAAAGTTTAAGAAAAAAGAACAGAAGGGCCATCTATAGGTTAAAAGATTTAAGACAGATCAAAGACAATAGGAAAACAAGCAAGATAAACTGTAGTGTTTAGAGATACACACTTGGTTCTTAAAACCATAGAGAAATACAAAAGTGTGATTACTATAAATGTGAAGATAGAGGAGTCCACTAATGGCAGAATACATTTACTAAGATAAATCACATTCTGGGCCATAAGACACATCTTAACAAATCTAATACAATGGAAATCATACAAAAAATGTTTCCAGACCACAGTGGAATTATACTAGAAATCAATAACAGAAAGATAGCTGGAAAATTATAAAATATTTGGAGATTAAACAACAGAGTTCTAAATAACACATGGGTCAAAGAAGAAGTCTCAAAAGAAATGAAATATTTTGAACCAAATGAAAACGAAAATACAAATTTTCAAAATTTGTGGGATGCAATGAAAACAGTGCTTAGAAGGAAATTTATGGCCCTACATACATATAGTAGAAAAGGAGGAAGAGCTAAGATCAATAATCTAAGTTTCCACTTTAGGAAACTAGAGAAAGAATAGTAATTTAAACCTAAAGCAAGTAGTAATAATTATATAAACCACAGCAGAGAGCTGACCCTGATGGTCTAGTGGTTAAAGTTCGGCGCTCTGCCTACTTCAGCACCTGAGTTTTCCAGTCATGGAGCCACACCACCCGTCTGTCAGCTGCCATGCTGTGGTGGCAACTCACATAGAAGAACTAGAACAACTTACAACTAGAATATACAATCATGCACTGGGGCTTTTGGGAAGGAAAAAGAATCACGGCAGAAATAAATGAAATTGACAATAGGAAATCAATAGAGAAAATCAATGAAATCAAAAGCTGGTTCTTTAAAAATAGTAATCAAATTGATAAAACTCTAGCTAGGCTAACCAAGGAAAAAACAAAAGTCACAAATTACTATGATTAAAAATTATAAGGAGGGGAAATTACCACTGACATTACAGAAATAAAAAGAACCATAAGGGAATATTAGAAAGAACTGAATGCCAACAAATTAGATAACAGACAAAATGGACAAGTTCTTAGAAAGACACAAATACCAACACTTACTCAACAAGAAACAAAATCTGAATAGAACTATAATAAGTAAACAAATTGAATTAGCAACCAAAAAACTTCCCACAAAGAAAATTCCAGGACCATATGGCTTCATTGGTGAATTCTAACAAACGTTTAAGAAAGAATTAATACAAATCCTTTACAAACTCTTCCAAAAGTTAGGAGAGCAGGGAAAGCTTCCCAATTCATTCTGAGGCCAGTATTATCCTGATGCCAAAACAGACAAAGATCTCACAGGAAAAAAGAAGAGAGCAATATCTTTCATGAATTTGTTGTTAAGTGCCATTGAGTCGATTCTGACTCCTAGCAACCCTGTGTATAGCGCAGCAAAACTGCCCAGTCTTTCCATGCCATCCTTTCATCTTCTGGCACTATATCAGACAATGCTCTGCTGCTATTCATAGGGTTTTCAGGGCCAATTTTTTCTGAAGTGGGTGGCCAGGTCCCTCTTCCTAGTCTGCCTAATCTAGAAGCTCCCTTGAAACCTGTATACTATGGTTGACCCTGCTGGTATTTTTAAATACTGTTGGCATAGCTTTCAGCACCACAGCAACATGCAGCTGCCACAGTATCACAACTGACAGGAAGCAACCCTAGGAAGCTTCCTGACAACTTGGGAAGCAACCCTAGGTTACAGCAGTGAGAGTACCAAATCTTAACCACTAGACCACCAGGGCTGGCTATATTTTATAAATATATACTAAAAAACCAAAAAAATATATTAGCAAATCAAATCCATTCATAAATAAAAAGAATTACACATCATGACCAAATGAGACATATCCAAAGGAATGCAAGGTTGGTTTAACATCTGAAAATCAATTAATGTAATACACCATATCAATAAGATAAAGGACAAAAACCACATGATGTCAATTCATGTAGAAAAAGCATTTGACAAAAATCCAATACCCCTTGATGATAAAAACACTCAACAAACTAGGAACAGAAGGAAACTTAATCTCATAAAGGGTATCTATGAAAACCCCACATCTAACACAATACTTAATGGTGAAAGACTAAATGGTTTTCCCCTAAAATCAGGAACAAGACAAGGGTGTTCTCTCTTATCACATTTATTCAATATTTACTTAAAGTTATAGCTAGGACAATTAGACAAGAAAATGAAATAAAAGGTGTCCCAGATTAGAAAGAAAGAAGGAAAACTATTCCTTTTTACATATGATGTGATCTTGTATATAGAAAATCCTAAGGAATCCACTGAAAAACTATTAGAACTAACAAACAAGTTTAATGAGTTTGTAGAACACAAGATCAATATCCAAAAATCCACTGTAGCAACGTCAGGGAAGATGGTGGAGTAGGAAGCTCCAGGAGCCCACCCCTCCACGGAAGCAACAAATTGGCAGGAACCGTATGAAGCAAATACCTCGTAACTTGAGTGTAGTAGAAGACTTTAGCATCCGGGAATGAGCTGGATGAAGAGGCTGGTAAATTGTCGTCAACTTCAGCTTTAGTGAGATGGCGGCTACCATTCCCTATCCTCCAGCCACAGAACAAGAAACTATGGGGACAGCAGCCCACGTTCCTAATGTGGTTTACAGGAGCCAGAGTGGGCAATAAAAATAAAGACTTTGTCCCCTAAAAGTCAGGGTTGTGGTTTCTGATTGCTGTTTTTGATCAGTGAGAGGCAGGCATGGAGGTTGACTGCTGTTTCAACCCCCATGGGCTGAAATGCCTCCCAGCCATGAGAGAATTTAAACAGACTATGTATTTTTTTCTCTCTCTTGGAAGCCAGATATTTAAGGAAATCTTTGTTAGATCACTGGCTGACTGTAGAGACAACAGAAAAGACACTTGAGTGAACACATACAACAAAGAAAAAACACTTTGAAAAATAGTATGGAAAAGCCACAAAAGGATGGATCCAGCCACCAACAAACAAAATGCAGCAATCCCTGATGAGTGGGAGAATTAGGTTTCCAGTTACCAAAACATGATGCTCAAAATGTCCACTTCTCAACAAAAAATTACAAAACATACAAAGAAATAGAAAAGTATGGACCATTCACAGGAAATAAAGAGTTTGATGGAAACCATCCCTGGGGAAGCCCAGATATTGGAATTATTAGTCAAAGACATTACATAAATGATCTTAAATATGCTTAAGGGGCTAAAGGAAACCATGGACAAAGAACTGAAGGAGGGGCTGACACAGTGGTGCAGCAGTTAAGTGCACACGTTCCGCTTCTCAGTGGCCCGGGGTTCGCTGGTTCAGATCCCGGGTGCGGACATGGCACTGCTTGGCAAAAGCCATGCTGTGGTAGTCGTCCCATGTATAAAGTAGAGGAAGATGGGCATGGATGTTAGTTCAGGGCCAGTCTTCCTCAGCAAAAAGAGGAGGATTGGCAGTAGTTAGCTCAGGGCTAATCTTCCTCAAAAAAAGAAAAAGAACTAAAGGAAATCAGTAGAGATAGAGCAGAGGGTTTGTATACTATTAGAACTAAGTTGACATTATTCAAAGCATATTGTAATAAGTTTAGGATGTTAATTGTAATTCCCAAGATAATGCCTAAGAAAATAACAAAAAATATACAGAAAAAGAAAGAAGGGAATCAAAATAGTACACTACAAAAAACAAATGACTACAAAAAGAGGGCAGTAATGGAGGAACTGAGGAACAAAAAACACAGAAGACACACAAAAAACAAAGAGCTAAATGACAGAAGTAAATCTTTATCAGTAATCACATTAAATGTAAGTAGATTAAACTCTTCTATTAAAAGAGAAAGATTAGCAGATTGGATTTTAAAAAACCCAGAACCCATCTATATGCTGTCTACAACACACTAACTTTAGATGTAAAGAAAAAAAAAGGTTGAAAGTAAAAGGGTGGAAAAAGATATTCCATGCAAATAGCAAGCAAAAGAGAGCTGAAGTGGCTATATTATTATCAGAAATAGACTTTAAATGAAGAAAGATTAGAAGAGACAAAGAAAGACATTTCCTATTGATAAAGCTTTCAATACAGAAAGAAGATATAACAATTATAAACATATTCATACCTAAGGAGCCCCAAAATATATGAAGCAAAAATTGACAGAATTGAAAGGAGAAATAGACAGTTCCATGATAACGGCTGGAGACTTCCATACTCCCCTTTCAATAACGTATATAAGAGGCAGACAGCAGACAGATAGGGAAGAGGTAACCGAGCAATGCTATAAACTGATTAGACCTAACAGACATAGAGAACACTCGGAACAGGAGAAAATACATTCTTCTCAAATACATATCGACCATTCTCCAGCATAGGCCGTGTGTTAGGCCACAAAACAAGTCTCAGAAAATTTAAATAGACTGAAATTATACATAGTATCTTTTCCAATCACAGTAGAATAAAACATGGGAATGAAAACGGAAAGAAAACTGGAAAATTTACAAATACGTGGAAATTAAAAAACACTCTTAACCAACCAATGGGTCAAAGAAGAAATAAGGAAAATTAGAAAAGACCTTGAAACTAATGAAAAGAAAAACACAGGAGAGCAAAACTTGCGGCTGCAGTGAAAGCAGCGCTCACAGGGAAATTTACAGCTGTAAATGTGTATGTTGAGAAAAGAAGCAATATCTCAAATCAGTAATCTAATTCTACGTCTTAAGGAATCGAAAAAAAGAACTAAATTCAAAGCTAGCAAAAGGAAATAATAATAGAGCAGAGATAGAAAAGAGAGAAAGAGAAAATCAACAAAATTCAATGTTGGTTCTTTGAAAGATTCAACAAAATCGATAAGCCTTTCTCTAGATTGAGAATAAAAGAAGAGTCAAATCAGAAACAAACGTACAGACATTCCTACCAATTTTATAGAGATGAAAAGGATTATGAAATAATACTATTAACAGTTGTACACCAAGAAATTAGATAATCTAAGCTAGAGGAACTGAACAAATTCCTAGAAACATGTTCTACCAAAACTTACTCAAGAAGAAATGGAGGTTTGCAGAGGCCACCATGCGAGGCTAGTGGGCATCATCGAGCCCTGTGGGGGGTGAAGGGACCCCACACAATTCTATGGTCAGGCCTACACATTCCTGTCCTTGAAGGTAAAATCTTCAATTGACTGTTCCTCTGTAAAGATCTTCCTATCAAAAAACCCAGCGCTTGTGTAACTGCATGAGAACTTGTAGGCTGGGGAACAGCATTTCATGAATGAATCTGTCCAACCAGACAATGATCTCTTTGGACTCATGACCTTGCATTTGCAATCAGATTGTGTCACCTCCTAGCACAAGGCTCTGAAGACTTTAAATAGTTTTTCAATGATACTTACAGAAAGACAACCCCCAGGGAAACGGTCCATCAGTATATACTGGATCTCTAGGGAACACTAGAATTACCAGTGAAGAATATATTGAATGGCACCAGGTTAATTATGCAGCATTTTTCTATGGCTTGACACTAAAACTCCTAGAACCACATCGTGGTTTGGCAATGAAGTGTTCCTTTAGAGTCAACGACAACACACAAAACCTACAAATTCATGCAGGGCACATCTTGACGTTTTCAAAAAGGAAGAAACATGAAGATGCATTCTGTGTTGTGGGGATAACAATGACTGATCTTTACTCAAGAGGCTCCTGGGATTCTTCCTCCGGACAGGCCTCGTTGACAGATGGTGTGCAAATATCAGCTTTGCCACAGATGGCAGTAATTTTTATAGCTCATGATATGCAGACAAAGTGAAGGTGCTCCAGAAAACATCTTCAATTGACTATTCAATTTTTGATAAATATTATATTCCTGCAATGACTAGTATTTTGCTGCTTCAATCCTGTAGGATTTTAACCTATGAGATTGAACACATACTTAGACTGCAACATTGTCAGGGGCCTACATGCCTAATGCAAGGCTCCAGCCACTTGGAAGAAGTTAACCATCACCCTCTGAACCTTCGGCCTATCCATTTATGCAAGTTGCACTGTGCTAGTGGCTTCAACATATCGCAGAAAGATAGAAACTGCTGGTGAGGTGGAGTGACAATGAATCTGCTGACATACCTGGACTCACTCTGAAACAGTCCTGAGGACAACGTGAATTTGATGAAACTTGTGGGAACCTTTAAGGAATGGAAAGAGTTGATAAAAAAAAGGCCTCGAAGTCCTGCAAAAACAAGGACTTTCAAATAGGAGTAATTAAAATAAAACACTTGCACATAATAAGAGAAAATCTGAATAGACTTACGCTATAGACTAGATGTTCGTGTCCCCCAAAAATTCATATGTTGAAATCCTACCCCTGACATGATGGTATTAGGAGATGGGGCCTTTGGGAGGTAACTAGGTAATTAGATAATTAGTGTCCTTATAAGAAGAGACATGAGAGAGCTTGCTTCCTCTCTCTGCTCTCCCCCTTGTGAGGATACAAGAAGATGGGCATCTGAAAACCAGGAACAGTGGTCTCCCCAGACATCAGACAGGCAGCAGCTTAATCGGCTCAGCCTCCATAGCCATGAGAAATAAGTGTTTGTTGTCTGAGCCACCCAGTCTATGATATTCAGTTATAGCACCCCAAATGAAGATAACCTATAAGTGGTAAGGAGATTGAATTAGTAATGGAAAACCCCACAACAAAGAAAATCCAGAATCAGATGGCTTCACTGCTGAATCCTACCAAACACTTAAAGAAGAATCAATCCCAATTATTTGCAAACTCCTCCAACAAACTGATGAAGAGGCAATACTCCTAAATGACTCATTTTATGAGGCCAGCATTACCCGGATAGCAAAACTACACAAAGGCACTAAAAGAAAAGATACAGACAAAAATCTTTTATGAATATAGATGCAAATACCCAACAAAATACTAGGGAATCAAACTCAGCAGCATATAAAAAGGACCACCCCATAACAAGTGGAATTTACTCCTGGAATGCAAGGATGGTTTGACGTGTTAAATTAATGAATGTAGTAAATCACATTAACAGAAGGAAGAAATAAAATCACACAATCATCTCAATTGATGCAGAAAAAGCATTTAACAAAACAAGGTAAAAACACCCAATAAACTAGGAATAGCAGGGAAATTCCTCAACATGATAAAAGCCATATATGAAAAACCCACAGCTAACATCATACTCAATGGTGAAAAACCAAATGCTTTTCCTTTAAGATCAGGAACAAGGCAACAGTGTCAGCTTTCACCACTTCTATTCAATATAGTTCTGGAAGTTCAAACCAGAGCAATTGGCAAGAAAAATAAATAAACGGCACCCAAGTTGGAAAGGAGGAAGTAAAGTCATCTTAGTATGCAAATGACATGATCTTACACGTAGAAAAACCTAATGATTTCACAAAAAACTGTTGGAGCTAATAAACATATTCAGAGTGAGTGGGCAGAGCAAAATGGCAGGGTGAGCTGACCTGGGACTCTCTCCCCTCCAAACTACAACAAAGGACTGGAAAAAAACTGAATTTCTGCTACTAAACCTAATGCCAGGACGTCGGAGACCTACGGTACCAAAAAGACGGAGGACGGAGACCCTGCATGAGGCCTCGGAGGAGCTGGAACCGGGTAGGAGAGAACTTCGCTCCCTCCCCTAGAGACTGGGATCGCTGCCAGGGGTGCAGGAAGGAGCGGGGGAGGGGCCGCACAACTGGGGATCGTCCAGGACTCCCACTGTCAGTACAGTGGAAACCCGCTGACGAGGGAAAGCTTCTGTGGGAAGGGACCCCATAAACCCAGGGCCCCGGGACCAGAGAACAGAACTGATCTGAATCCAGATCGATGCGGAGAAAAACAGCTCCTCCCCCCCGGCAAACCACGCTGGGAACCACCATCTTGCCGGAAGGTGGAGAGCTCAGAACGTGCAGCTCTCGACCCCCATCTAGTGGCAGCAGGCTGTAACTGCAACCGAATTCTACCATCATGTGAAAAAACCACTTCTCTACCACCCAGCAATTTATAAAAGCTCCAGACCAGAAGGAAAACAATAACAACACAGAATTAAGTCCTGAGGACTTGGAAATAGGTAAACAAAGTGAAAATGAATTCAGAGCAGCTATAATAAAAAAACTCAATGAGGTAGAGAGAAAGATAGAGAAACAAGCCAATGAGTTCTGGAGTTACTTCACAAAAGAGATTGAAATTATAAAGAAGAATCAAACAGAATTACTAGAGATGAAAAACACAATGGACCAGATAAAACAGAATACGGATTCCCTGAATGCCCGTGTAGACACCATAGAGGAGCAAATTAGCATAATCGAAGATAGACAGGCTGAATGGCTCCAGACAGAGGAAAAAAGAGAACAAAGAATTAAAAAAAATGAGGAAAATCTGTGAGAGATAGCGGATTCAATGAGGAGAAAGAATTTAAGGGTCAAAGGAATTCCCGAGAATGTGGAAAAGGAAAATGGAGCAGAAAGTGTGCTTAATGAAATTATAGAAGAGAACTTCCAAAATCTAGGGATTGAGGGAGAAATGTGTGTAGAGGAAGCTTTCAGATCTCCTAGATTTGTCAATGTAAAAAGACCTACTGCAAGGCACATAGTAGTACAAATGGCAAAAATGAAAGACAAAGAATGAATACTCAGGGCAGCAAGACAGAAGAAAATAACCTACAAAGGAACGCCTATCAGACTTTCAGCAGATTTCTCTACAGAAACCTTACAAGCTAGGAGAGAATGGAGTGACATATTCAAAACTTTAAAAGATAAAAATCTTCAGCCAAGAATACTCTATCCAGCAAGAATATCCTTCAGATATGAGGGAGAAATTAAATCTTTTCCAGACAAACAAAAGTTAAGGGAATTTGTAACCCAAAGGCCTCCACTACAAGAAATACTCAAGAAGGCTCTCATACCTGAAAAAAGAAAAAAGGGGGAAAGGGGTCACAAACCACAGAGTAGGGAGACAGATAGATAGAATCAGAATAGGATAGCAAATATTCAACTATAGCATTAGGATAAAGGGAAGGAAACTACCAAAGCAAAGACGATCTTATCACTCTAACTACAAACTCATAACACCAGTTGGAATAAGAAATGAAAACAATTTAGGAGGGGAAGAGCAAAGGGACTAAATCAGTCTAGGCCAAGTAAATAAGAGACCACCAGAGAACAGACTATATTATACATGAGATTCTAAATACAAACTTCAGGGTAGCCACTAAACTAAAAAACAAAACAGAGACACAAAATCTTAGAAACCCAGCATAAGAAATTGCAGTATTCAATGGGTAGGCTAAAGCAAACAGGAAAAGAAATGCAGGAAATCCAGCTAACAAGCAACAGATTGACAGCATTAAGTCCACATGCATCAATAATCACTCTCAATGTAAACGGATTGAACTCTCCAATAAAAAGACACAGAGTGGCAAAATGGATTAAAGAACAAGATCCAACAATTTGCTGCCTCCAGGAAACACACCTCAGCCCCAAGGACAAACACAGGCTCAGAGTGAAGGGGTGGAGGACCATACTTCAAGCTAATAGCAAGGAAAAAAAGGCAGGTGTTGCAATTCTTATATCAGACAAAGCGGATTTCAAAATAAGTTAGGTAAAGAGAGACACAGAGGGACAATATATAATGATCAAAGGGACACTTCATCAGGAAGAAATAAAGCTTATAAATATCTATGCACCCAACATAGGAGCACCAAGATTCATAAAGCAACTATTAACAGACCTAAAGGAAGATGTTACAAACAACACAATAATAGTAGGGGACCTCAACACCCCACTCACATCAATGGACAGATCATCCAGACAGAAAATCAACAAGGAAATAGTGGAGCTGAATGAAAAACTAAAACAATTGGACTTAATAGACATATATAGAACACTTCATGCAAAAACAGCAGAATACACATTCTTCTCAAGTGCACATGGAACATTCTCAAGGATAGACCATATGTTGGGAAACAAGGCAAGCCTCTACAAATTTAAAAAAATTGAAATAATAACAAGCATCTTCTCCGAACATAATGCTATAAGGCTAGAAATTAATTACAAGAAAAAAGCTGAGAAAGGCACAAAGATGTGGAGACTAAACAATACACCATGAACAACCAATGGATCATTGAGGAAATTAAAGAAGAAATAAAAAAATACCTGGAAATAAATGAAAATGATAACATGCCATACCAACTCATATGGGATACAGCAAAAGCTGTATTAAGAGGAAAATTCATTGCAATACAGGCACATCTTAACAAACAAGAGAAATCCCAAATAAGCAATCTTAAATTACACCTAACTGAACTAGAGAATGAAGAACAAATAAAGCCCACAGTCAGCAGAAGGAGAGAAATAATAAAAATCAGAGCAGAAATAAATACTATTGAAACGAAAAAGGCGGTAGAAAGGATCAATGAAACAAAGAGCTGGTTCTTTGAGATGATAAAATTGACAAACCCCTAGCCAGACTTACAAAGAAAAAAAGCGAGAAAGCTCAAATAAACAAAATCAGAAATGAGCGAGGAGAAATAGCAACAGACTCTGCAGAAATACAACGGATTATAAGAGAATACTATGAAAAACTATATGCCAACAGAATGGATAACCTAGAGGAAATGGATAAATTCTTGGACTCCTACAATCTCCCAAAGCTCACTCAAGAAGAAGCAGACAATTTGAACAGACCAATCACAAGGAAAGAGATTGAAATAGCCATCAAAATCATCCCAAAGAATAAAACCCCAGGACCAGATGGCTTTCCTGGGGAATTCTACCAAACTTTCAGAGAGGATTTAATACCTATCCTTTTCAAGCTATTCCAAAAAATTAGGGAGGATGGAACACTTCCTAACACAGTCTATGAGGCCAACATCACGCTGATACCAAAGCCTGACAAGGACGACACGAAAAAGGAGAACTACAGGCCAGTGTCGCTGATGAACATAGATGCAAAAATTCTCAACAAAATTTTGGCAACCAGAGTTCAGCAATTCATCAAAGGGATCACACATCATGATCAAATGAGATTCATACCAGGGACACAGGGATGGTTCAACATCCGCAAATCAATCAACGTGATACACATCACAACGTGATACACATCAACAAACTGAGGAATAAAAACCACATGATAATCTCAATAGATGCAGAGAAATCATTTGACAAGATCCAACAGCCATTTATGATAAAAACTCTGAACAAAATGGGCATAGAAGGGAACTACCTCAACATAATAAAGGCCATATACGACAAACCCACAGCCAACATCATACTCAATGGGCAAAAACTGAGCGCCATCCCCCTGAGAACAGGAACGAGACAAGGATGCCCTCTATCACCACTCTTATTTAACATAGTACTGGAGGTCCTGGCCAGAGCAATCAGGCAAGAAAAAGGAATAAAAGGAATCCAAATAGGGAGGGAAGAAGTGAAACTCTTGCTGTTTGCAAACGACATGATCTTATATATAGAAAACCCCAAAGAATCCATTAGAAAACTCTTAGAAGTAATCAACAACTACAGCAAAGTTGCAGGGTATAAAATCAATTTGCATAAATCAGTAGCATTTCTATATTCTAATAACGAACTAACAGAAAAAGAACTCAAGAACACAATACCATTCACAATTGCAACAAAAAGAATAAAATACCTTGGGGTAAATTTAACTAAGGAAGTGAAGGACCTATATAATGAAAATTACAAGGCCTTTCTGAGAGAATTGGATGACGACATAAGGAGATGGAAAGACATTCCATGTACATGGATTGGAAGAATAAACATAGTTAAAATGTCCATTCTACCTAAAGCAATCTACAGATTCAACGCTATCCCAAGCAGAATCCCAATGACATTCTTTACAGAATTAGAACAAAGAATCCTAAAATTCATATGGGGCAACAAAAGACCCCGAATTTCTAAAGCAATCCTGAGCAAAAAGAACAAAACGGGAGGCATCACAATCCCTGACTTCAAAAATACTACAAAGCTACAGTAATCAAAACAGCATGGTACTGGTACAAAAACAGGTGCACAGATCAATGGAACAGAATTGAAAGCCGAGAAATAAAACCACACATCTATGGACAGCTTATCTTTGACAAAGAGGCTGAGGGCATACAATGGAGAAAAGAAAGTCTTTTCAACAAATGGTGCTGGGGCCGGCTCCGTGGCCAAGTGGTTAAGTTCCCGTGCTCCACAGCGGCGGCCCAGGGTTTGGATCCTGGGCACGGACATGGCACCGCTCGTCAGGCCACGTTGAGACGGCGTCCCACATCTCACAACTAGAAGGACATGCAACTAAGATATACAACTGTGTACAGCGGGGGTTTGGGGAGATAAAGCAGAAAAAAAAAGATTGGCAACAGTTGTTAGCCCAGGTGCCAATCCTTAAAAAAAAAAAAAAAAAAAAGAAGATTAGCAACAGTTGTTAGCCCAGGTGCCAATCTTGGGAAAAAAAAAAAAACAAAAAACAAATGGTGCTGGGAAAACTGGAAAGCCACATGTAAAAGAATGAAAATTGACCATTCTTTTTCACCATTCACCAAAATAAACTCAAAATGGATCAAAGACCTAAAGCTCAGACCTGAAACCATAAGGCTTCTAGAAGAAAACGTAGGCAGTACACTCTTTGACATCCATATTAAAAGGATCTTTTCAGACACCATGTCTTCTCAGAGAGGGAAGCAATAGAAAGAATAAACAAGTGGGACTTCATCAGATTAAAGAGCTTCTTCAAGGCAAAGGAAAACAGGATTGAAACAAAAAAACAACCCACTAACTGGGAAAAAATATTTGCAAGTCATATATCTGACAAAGGCTTAATATCCATAATATATAAAGAACTCTCACAACTCAACAACAAAAAAATCAAACAACTCGATCAAAAAATGGGCTGGAGACATGAACAGACATTTCTCCAAAGAAGATATATGGATGGCCAATAGGCACATGAAAAATGCTCATCATCGCTGATCATCAGGGAAATGCAAATCAAAACTACACTAAGATATCACCTTATACCGATTAGAATGACAAAAATATCTAAAACTAATAGTAACAAATGTTGCAGAGGTTGTGGAGAAAAAGGAACCCTCATACACTGCTGGTGGGAATGCAAACTGGTGCAGCCACTATGGAAAACACTATGGAGATTCCTCAAAAAGTTAAAAATAGAACTACCATACGATCCAGCCATTCCACTACTTGGTATCTCTCCAAAGAGCTTGAAGTCAGCAATTCCAAAAGTCCTATGCACCCCAATGTTCATTGCAGCATTATTTACAATAGCCAAGACATGGAAGCAACCTAAGTGTCCATCAACAGATGAATGGATAAAGAAGATGTGGTATATATACACAGTGGAATACTACTCGGCCGTAAAGATGAAATTCAGCCATTTGCTCAACACGGATGGACCTTGAGGGAATTACACTAAGTGAAGTAAGTTAGAGGGAGAAGTCAAAGACTGCATGCTTTCACTCATAAGTAGAAGATAACAACAACAACAACAAACACATAGATACAGAGATGAGACTGGTGGTACCAGAAAGAAAGTGTGGAGGGAGGATGGAGAAAGGGTTGCTAAGGCACAGGTGCACAGTGATGGATGGCAATTGGTCTTTAAGTGGTGAACATGACGTAGTCTACACAGAAAATGAAATATAATGATGTATATTTGAAATTTATATGATGTTATAAACCAGTATTACCTCAATACAAAAATAAAGAAACAAGTCAGTTATAATTTTATACACTTGCAATGAACAAGTCAAAAGCAAATCTAAAAAACAATTCCATTTACAACAGCTTCAGAATGAATAAAATACCTTAGCAATGTAAAATAGTAAAGCCACTACGGAAAATAGTTTGGTGGTTCCTCAGAAAGCTAAACACAGAATCATCATATGATTCAGAAATTCCACTCCTAGATTTATACCCAAAGGAACTGAAACCAGGCACTCGAACAGATGCTTGTATACCAACGCTCATTACAGCCTTATTTACACAGCCAGAAGGTGGAAACAGTGCAAGTGGCCATCAACAGATACAAGCATACCTCCTTCCACTGTGCCTCGCGGAGACCGCGTGCTTCACAACTCCCTCCACCAGCGAAAAGATTATGACTCTTTGAAGGCTTAGATGATGCTTAGTATTATTTAGTAATAAAGTATTTTTAAAGTAAGATATGTACATTGTTTTTTAGACATAATTCTATTGCACACTTTAAATAGCCTACAGCATAGTGTAGATATAATTTCTGTATGCACTGGGAAAACAAACAATTCATGTGACTCGCTTTACTGTGATCTTCTCTTTATCGTGGAGGTCTGGAACTGAACCTGCGACATCTCCAAGGTATGCCTGTAAGTGGATGCAATAAAATGTGATATATACATATATCAGAACATTATTCAGACAGAAAAAGGAATGAAGTTCTGATGCATGCTACAACCTGGATGAAAACCTTCAAAACCTTATGCTAAGCGAAATAATCCAGACACAAAAGGACAAATATTGTATGGTTCCACTTATACGAGGTACCTAAAATAGGCAAAGCCATAGACACAGAAAATAGTTTAGAGATTACCAGGGGTTGGGGTAGGGGGAATGAGGAGTTATTGCTTAATGGTTACAAAGGGGTAATGGAAATATTTTGGAAACAGACAGGGGTGATGTTTGCATAATACTGTGAATGCAATTAATGCCACGGAATTGTTACTTCAAATGGTTAAAATGGCAAATTTCATGTTATATGTTTTTTTTACTACAATTAAAAAATTAATTATATATCAAAAACCATTGAAATGGATGAACTATATGGTATGTGAATCATATTTCAGTCAAACTCTTTCAAAATAAATAAATAATAAATATAATATTTAAAAAATCAATTGTATACACAGTAGCAATGAGGAAACAAAAAATGAAATTACGAAAGCCGTTCCATTTACAGTAGTATCAAAATAATAAAAGTTACAAATGAATTTAGCAAATGAAAAACTTCTACTCTGAATACTATAGAATACTGTTGAAAGAAATTAAATGAGTAGTAAATCAATGGAAAGACAATCCACGTTCATAGATCAGGAGACTTAGTAAAGCGGCGAAATTTCCAGTTTAGCTACAGATTCAACAGAACACCTACCAAAATCCAGAGGGCTTCTTGCAGAAACTGACAGGCTGATTCACCTGGAAATTCAAGGTACCCAGAACAACCTTGAAAAAGAGTAACAAAATGCAGAACTCACACTTCCCAGTTTTAAAGCTTACCACAAAGTTTCAGTAAACAAGACGGTGTGGTAGTAGCCTAAGGCTAGACACACAGACCAACGGAACAGAACTGAGGGTCCAGACACAAGCCTTCACATATACAACGAACTTCTCTGTGACAAATGGCCAGGACAATTCACTGGTGAAGGAACCGTCTTTTCAACAAACGATGATGGGACAACTGGCCAGCCACATGCAGAAGAAGAAAGTTGGACACCTTTCTTCACATCAGACGCAAAAATTAACTCAAAATGGATTAAACTCCTAAGTGGGAGTAACAGTACAGACAGGGTACAGGGCCTGTTTGGGGACAAGGAAAATATTCTAAAAGATACAGTAAAAGTCATTGAATTGTACAGTTCAATAGGCGAAGTGTATGTTATGTGAATCATATCTCAATACATCTGTTTAAAAAATGTGATGAAAGATTATCATTACTGATCCCACAGACACGAAAAATATAAGAAAGGAATACTGTGAACAACTCTATGCCCACGAATTTAATAACTTACATGAAACGGTCCAAATCCTTGAAAGACAGAAACTACCAAAGCTCACACAAGGAGAGAGAGACAATCTGAACAGACCTGTAGCTATTTTAAAAACTGACTCAACAATTAATAATTTTCCACAAAAGAAGCACCAAGTCCAGATGTTTTCACTACTGTATTTGAGCAACCATTTAAGGAAGAAATTATACCAATTCTCTATAATCCCCTCCAGAAAACAGAAGCAGAGAGAACAGTTGCCAGCATCATTCTACGTGGCCAGCATTACCTGAAACCAGACAAAAGCAAGTACAAGAAAGAGAGCACAGAACAGTCTCTCTCATGAACACAGACGCAACTAAATACTGGCAAGTTGAACCTAAGAATGCAGAAAGAACTGTTGTTCTGGGTATGCCAGTTGGACTGGCCTCTTCAATAAAAAAACATCAATCGATGTGACCTACCACATCAACACGCCAAAGACGAAAGCTCATACCATCATATGTGATGCAGAAAAGCACACAACAAAAACTACCATCCATTCTACGAGGGAAAATTCTCAGTAAACTAGGAATGGAGGATAGGGTTGGCCCCTTGGCCTAGTGGTTAAGTTTGGCATGCTCTGCTTTGGCGGCCTGGGTTCAGTTTCTGGGCGTGGACCTACACCACTCACTGGCAGCCACATTGTGCTGGTGACCCACATACAAAATAGAGGAAGATGGGCACAGATGTTAGCTCATGGCAAACCTTCTTCAAGCAAAAAGAGGAAGATTGGCAATGGATATTAGCTCAGTGAATCTTCCTCAGCAAAAAAAGAAAAAAGAAAAAAGGAATAGAGAACTTTCTCAACTTGATAAAGAACATCTACATAAAAACCTACAGGTAGCATCATACTTAGGGGTGAGAAACTGAACACTTTACCCCTAAGATTGGGATCAAGGAAAGGATATCCTTTGTTACCACTCCTATTTAACATCTTACTAGAAGTCTTATCTAGTGCAGTAAAACAGGAAAAGGAAATGAAACCTATACAAATTTGGAAAGAAGAAATAAAACTGTATTGTTTACAGATGGCATTATTAAGTAGAAATTCCCAAAGAATGGACAAAAAAGCTTCTGTGAATATAGGAATATCACAGCATACAATGTTAATGGTATATAAATGTTGACAGCTTTCCCATATACCACCAGCGAACAATTAGAATTTGAAGTAAAAAGCACAGTACTATTTACAATTGCACACAGAAAATGAAATACTTAGGCATAAATCTATTAAAATATGTACAGGATGTATGAGGAAAACTACAAAAGAAATCACAGATCTAAATAAATGGAGAGTCCATGTTCATGGGCTAGAACAGTCAACATTATTAAGACGTCAATTCTTTCCCAACTTGATCTATAGATTCTATGTAATCCTAATCCAAAGTCCAGCAAGCTATTTTGTAAATATTAACAGATTCTAGTATTTATATGAAAAGACAAAAGACTCAGAGCAGCCAACACAATAGTGAAGACTAAAGTTGGAGAACTGATACTGTTCAAGACCTACTATAAAGCTATAGTACTCAAATGACAGTGGGGTCGGCGAACGAAGAAACAAGTAGATTAATGGAACAGAAGGGAAAGCCCAGAAATAGACTCACAAAGTATAGTCAACCGATCTCTGACAAAGGAGCAACAACAACGAAATGTAGAAAGGACAGTCTTTTCAACAAATGGTGCCGGGATGACTGGACATCCAGATGCAAAAAAAGAAAAATCTTTACACTGACCTTACAACTTTCACAAAAATTATTCCAAAATGAATCATCATAGACCTAAATGTAAAACACAGAACTATAAAACTCCTAAAACAAAATATAGGAGGAAATCTAGGTTACCTTGGGTTTGGCAATGAGGTTTTAGATATACCCAAAAGCACAATTTGCGAAAGAAAAACTGATGTTGTACTTTACTAAAATTAAAAACTTTTCCTCAAAAGGCACTATTGGGGCAGGGCCGGCCCGGTGGTGCAGTGGTTAAGTGCGCACGTTCCGCTTCGGCGGCCTGGGGTTCGCCGGTTCGGATCCCGTGTGCAGACATGGCACCGCTTGGCAAGCCATGCTATGGTAGTCATCCCACATATAAAGTAGAGGAAGATGGGCATGGATGGTAGCTCAGGGCCAGTCTTCCTCAGCAAAAAGAGGAGGATTGGCAGCAGTTAGCTCAGGGCTAATCTTCCTCAAAAAAAAAAAAAAAAAGGCACTATTAAGTTAAGTAAATGGAAAGATAAGCCACAGATTGCAAGAAAATATTTGCAAAATGCA
Organism: Equus caballus; assembly: GCF_041296265.1. NCBI lineage: Eukaryota > Metazoa > Chordata > Mammalia > Perissodactyla > Equidae > Equus > Equus caballus. Next base: position 3,315,439 of record NC_091701.1, on the reverse strand, counting down.
TATATGAAAAAGGACTGGTATCCAAAATACTCAAAGAACTCTTAAAACTCAATCAGAAAACAACCAACCTAATTAAAATATGGGCAAAGATGTGAATAGAAATTTCATCAAAAACATATAAAGATGGCAAATGAGCATATGAAAAAATGCTCAACATCTTATGTCATTAGGGGAGGGCAAATGAAAACAATGAGATACCATTACACACCCATTAGAATGGCTAAAGTCCAAAACACTGACAACGCTGACCGCTGGTGAGGATGTGGAGCAACGGGAACTCTCACCCATTGCTGGGGGGGTGTGAAATGGTGCAGCCACTTTGGAAGACAGCTGGGCAGTTTCTTACAAAACTAAACATAGTTTTACCTTATAACCTAGCAATCACACTCTTAGGTTTTCAGCCACTGATTTGAAAATATATTTTCAGACAAGAACTTGCATGCAAATGTTTATAGGAGCTTTATTCATAATAGTCAAAAACTGGAAGATGATGTCCTTCAATAGAGAAATGGATAATCAAATGATTGTATATTCACACAATTGAATACCACTCAGCAGGAAAAGGAAACAACTTACAATACACACAACAAATGGATGGATCTCAAAGTACGTTGAGCAAAAAAGCCAGATACAAATAACTATGTACTATATGATCCCATTTGCATGAAGTTCAAAAACAGACAAAACTCATCTGTGAAGACAGGCAGCAGACGGGAGCCTCTGTCGGGGTGGGCAGGGCGCGTGGACCACACAGGAGTGCTCTTCCTGGGGTCACGGCGATGCACGCAGCTTCGTGCCGAGGTTAGCCACGGGGGACTCTGTTTGTCAAAACACATAAAACTGCAAATTTAAGATTTGGTATTTTAGTCTATGTAATTACATCACAAGAAAATTGGTTATTTGAAAAAAAAAAAGTCAAGATAGTGGTTATTTTGGGGGGAGGTAGAGGCCATGACTGGGGTGGAACAGTTGTGGGGTTTCTGAGGTGACTGGCAAAGTTCTGTTTCTTACTCCGGGGGATAATTTCAAAGTTGTTCTTCTCTTATGAATTTATGAAACTAGCCATTTGTTTCATGTAGTTTTCTGTATCTGTGCTGTATTTTACAATCAAAAAGAAAAAATACATCCTTTCAAAGGTGTCCATTTCATCACAAGTTGGGTTGGACTAAATAACCTCTAAACTTTTAAACTCTAAAATTTTGTGATTCTGTAATTCTTATCATGATAAAAATCACTGAAAATGAAAATACTATAAGGCATTTTCTATTTAATGATCTTTTGAAACATCCAGTTTTTAAAAAACAATATGAAAGATTTTCTAGATCAAGTAGATGGGTTAAAACTTTTTTTCCACATTCACGTTTCTTTGAACTACTGTAAAGAACAGAAGCCAAATCCAAGTCTTAACCTCAAATATATTTCCAATTCTTTCTAATCTTTAAGTATGTGAATGATAGTTTTCTGGACCAAGAGCCACTTGGTCTCTGGACTTCTCAGCACTGTCTCCTGGTCATAAACCCCTGGAAAGCACAACTAACAGAAAATCACCAATCGAAAAGCTGTGCACAATTATATGTCTATGCAAAGAACAGAAGTGCACAAAACAGGCGTATCTGCGGTAACCCAAACCTGCTAACAACTCAGATGTCTTTGCATGGGTGAAGGGAGAAACAGCTTGGGGGCTGTCCGCACAATGGACCACTTGCAACTCAAGAATCAACAGCAATAAGCTATGGAAACAAGCCACATGAATCAGTCTCAGCATAAGTTTCCATTATGCTGAGTAAAAGCAGCCAGACTCTTTCCCATAGAGAACAGACTCTATGATTCATTCACATAAAATTCCAGAAAATGCAAACTAATCTAGGGGGACAGAAAGCAGATGAACGTTTGCCTGGTGATGGGGAGGCAGGTGGGGTGAGGTGAGGAATCAGAGAGGCCCAAGGAGACTTTTGCGTCTGGTAGGTACATTCACCACCTTGATTGTGGCGCTGGTTTCACAGATGTACGCATAGGTCAAATCTTGTCAAATTATATACATTAAAATGTTCACTTTATGTCAATTAGTCCTCAATAAAGCTGTTATTTTGTTTTGTTTTGTTTGGTGAGGAAGATTGGCCCTGAGGTAACATGTTTCCAATCTTCCTCTTTTTGCTTGAGGAAGACTGTTGCTGAGCTACCATCTGTGCCCATCTTGCTCTATTTTGTATGCGGGATGCTGCCACAGCATGGCTTGACAAGCGATGCGTAGGTCTTCGCCCAGGATCTGAACCCACATACCCGAGGGCTGCCGAAGCGCAGCGCATGAACTTAACCTCTACACAACTGGGCTGGCCCATCAATAAAGCTGTTTTTAAATGACATTATGTACATGGACAAGCTTCATGCCCCCTGACTGGACTGTCCTCAGAAAGTGAGGGAAAACTGAAAACACTATTGTTCTAACCTGCACTGACACCAACGCTTGCACTGACAAGCTTCCTTTGACCAGGGTTATCTAAGTTTTGTTTAAATGGAGGTGATGCTACCTTTAGAGAGAACAGGTCTGTACTGCAGTCCCAAATACCTGAATCTTGTCCTTCACTAGCCAGCACACCACATGAGATCACTGGGGCAACATGCACAGATGAGAAACTGAGACAAAGAAACATCGTTCTGGCACAGTCACACTACACTGGCGCCTGGTTAACAATCAGTAACATTTTTTAAAGTTGGCTCCCCATCCCAGGGAAGCACTAGCAAAACAGTCTCGATTGCTCCGAGGACTTCTTAAGCCCAGGCTATGCAGGCTTAACTGGAGGAAGGCCAAAAGCCTGCTGGGCTTCTTTCTTCCCCAGTCCTATACTAGATGAGAGCTCCATTCTGACTCAAGAAAGGTTGTCTCAGGCGAGCCAGTCCAGGGAGAGCCAGAGCGCAGGTCCTGAAGACCAGGTCCGAACTGGCATAGACTCCCTGTCCCAGATCTGTTCAGGTCAAGGCAAAGACAAGAGCTGGCAACTGGAAACATGTCTAGCTGCGAGGAGACTATCCAGTTAGAAGGGAGAGAGATGGCTACTTGTGCCTGCAGGACGCAAGGCTGGGCCACCTCGCTCTCCGGCTGGACCACAGGAAGCACGAGCAGCCTCGTGAAGAAAGCCCGCGCTCCAGGAAGCTCCACCCCTATGACTACAGTCTTGTCCTACAATTTGACCAATTGACATCTGCAACGGGATACAGTATACTTTTATATTTAAGATAACCAAGAACCAACAGACTTGACCGTTGTGACATATTCCAAGCACCTGGACAAGTGGAACTCTTCGCAAGGAGTAACGAAACTTTAACACGGCAGACTCAACAAAGTGTGGGAGACGGCAGCAGGGGAAGCACTCAAGCGACGGGCAGTACAGCACTGATTAACTTTATAGAAAGAGGCAAACTGCTCATGTACAAAACCTCTTTGAGTCCTTTATTAACGTTTGGAGATGTGCGGTACATGTAATTAACAGCATCACACCAGCTACAGAAGTACAGGTAACCAAGAATGTACTTCAGAACAAGGATCTTGGAGCAACTTAGCGTGTTGCTTGCTCTGAACCTCCACAGAAACCCAACTCTGACACACGCAGGACAGACAATACAACAATGTCACTTTGAAATGCTTCTTTAAAAAAAGGACAAGAATTGATAGTTCAAACCCTTTAAGTGTGAGATGTGGCAGGTCTCTCGGTGCCATGGCACTGCTGTAAAAGGCCAGCCTGGGCACTGGAAGGTCAGACAGAATAAGAACTGACTGGGGTGAGGGAAAGAAGTTTGATTTTCAGTGTAGAGAGATAAGAGATGGTCCGAGTGGAAACTTTCAGTCCAGGCTCAGCATGGGTCCTGCAGGAATCCATCAGATAAATACAGTTTATAAACCGGAAGGGTGAAAAATGCCAGCCATTCGTTTGTGTCACTGATTCCAGCTGGTGGACACTGATGCATCAGGAGTCATTTATGACACAGGAAGTTTACGAGGGGTACGCCTAAAGAAAGAAAGGGGCCACTGCAACACATCAGCTCTGATCCTTTTGTGCCACTGGATGCCACGGGTCCCTCTGCTTTCACGTGTGAATGAAGGAACGCTTCCTTTATCTCAATGTTCCACTTTGAAAATAACCAAAACCCTCCCCCCACCCCCACCATCATTCTTCATAAATTCTGTTTCCAAAGTCCTGATTCTTCTGGGTCTAAACTTTTTCTTTTCGCTTCAATTTGGACACCTTCTTGACAGTCCCGTTCTTGTTGAGAAGTTTCAGGACGCGGTCTTTGTGATCTAAAACCTTAAGCATGGAGTCTCTGGCCTCACTGATCTGATCCATCACAAGTTTACACCTCTGCATATTTCCCTGAAACAAAAGACAGGACAGCACCCATCAGCGATCCTAAAGACAACTGGCTTTCAAAGAACTTCTCACTTTGAGCTGAGGCCATTTTGAGGCTTTCATATAGAAAAGGTGTGTTAGTGTTTCTGGGTAAAGCAAGCTGAAGTAAAGGACAGGTTTCTACTAAAGACATCAGTGGACGAGGGAAGGGAGGGAGACCGCACAGTAAACCCCCTCAGAGGCGGCTCATCGTTCAAACCTGTATTAGCTCGTTTATTCGGTGAAGATCATCATCCGTTGCAGCTTTTTTCTTCGGGATAATCCCTTCCTGTAAGGTGGTCAGCCTTTCATAAACATCATGCTCCAGATTCGTCTGTAACACACAAGAGGGATGGCATCGTGACTTCAGAGATACTTTTCTTGGTCCACTTCAGGCAAATGAACCCACCTTGAAGCACGTTTGTAAACTGGTATAAAAGCCGTTTGGGTGACACAATCATTTCTCCCACTGACTAAGGCACTAAGGTGCAGTAAGGAGAACTGTTCAACAACTCACATTATGACTTGCCGTAACTCAGAGTCTAGCCTCAAGAGAACTTTTAAATATTTTGCCTTGAATTCACAATTCCTCTGAAAAACGAGCCTGCAAGTTTCACAGAAATATGCTTTTCTGCTAAGTACAAAAACTAGCCAAGGCATACATTTTTTTTAGATACTCATAATAGACAATGTTCTTCAGATCGGTGCTACGCCAAAGATGGGAAAACCTCATGAAGCTGTTGTTTTGATGGCCTCGCTGTCACCTCATTGGTGAAGGAAGGATTCCTGCCCTAGGGTTATGAAAATGGCTGAACTCACAACACCCACCAACACTGGACAGACAAGATCAACAGCGGTTTGCTAGTCAATATACTCACAGCCCAGCGGGAGAGGACATCGCACAGCATGCAGGGCCACACGGGCGTTGCACTCAGGAAAAGAGTGAACAAGCAGGGGCTGCAGGAGGCAGGCTTTGTAGTACCATGAGGGAGAGGTGCCCCTGATTCCCACGGGAGGACGTGATTGGCTTGTTTGGGTACTAAGGCACACTGGGAGAGAACTGAAACCCACTGCTCAGGGAGACGTGGGAACTGGGCCTGGTCTGTCACAAGGAGCAGAGAGGGGAGCAGGGGCTTACAGTTAGGCCATTTGAGGCTCCCCCTGCTTCAGATGTCACAGCAACACATAATACTGAACCTAACTCTAGGTCTGACATCACAGTTGTTCAATACATTTTGGTTCTGGGTACCGGAATTAAGATATGTTCAGATTATAGCTATGGAATAGATATGACAATTGGAACATTACACAGCACACACAAAAATTGTGCCATGACCCATGTTAACTGGGAATGTTTCAGGATTACTCAAAAGAAAACACTTGATGAACTCAGATGTCTCCAGCACCTGTTCCTCTCTTTAGCAGGACGTAACAACCACTCGCACTCCACCTACCAGCTGGAGTAACTGGGCAGCACAGAGATGGACTTTCCAGCCTTGGGCACGACAGGATACTCCTTTCTGATTAGCTATTTCCTGTAGCATAGCTTTCTTCTCCTCTGGAGCCATAAAAAAAAAAGACATATTTTTCTATTTTTACAAAACTAAAATCATTTGTGTTCAAGCAGCCTAAGTGCTACTATTTGATCAAGAATTTCTTAAAACATCTTCAAATAAATCTTCTGCATTTAAGTCATTAGGAATTGAGGTCACAATATGAATAAAAGCTCTTTTTGTCCACCCCAGAAGAATGCTTTAAAGACAAACTGATGATCTAGAGAATTCAAAAGAGAGAAAGTTAATATCATCTCTTAAAAGAGGGGAAATCGTCTTGAGTGGGTTGGAGCCTTGCTCATGTATAATGCTTGCAAGCATGCAGAGGGTTGAGCATGACGTCTTAGAAGCTCTTTGGTGTTATCTAGATCTTAGAGAAATCACAGGGATCAAATTTGAATAACATTTAAATTTGGGTAGAAAAGTCCAGTAACTAGAATTGTAGTGAAATAAACATGAAATGTATCATCTGGAAAGGGGAGAGACAAACTAGGATTGAGGGGTACTTGTCAAAGGTGAGTAGAGCTTTATCTGTGAAGTTTTAATTACTGTTACTAGGACTTAAAATGTATTTACACATTATATAAATATTTAAAATTATTTTAGGGCTGGCCCCGTGGCTGAGTGGTTAAGTTCGCGCGCTCCGCTGCAGGCAGCCCAGTGTTTCGTTGGTTCGAATCCTGGGCGCGGACAGGGCACTGCTCATCAAGCCACGCTGAGGCAGCGTCCCACATGCCACAACTAGAAGGACCCACAATGAAGAATATACAACTATGTACTGGGGGGCTTTGGGGAGAAAAAGGAAAAATAAAATCTTTAAAATTATTTTAAAACATTAAAAGTTTTTATTTTAAAAATTAATCTTGAGGGGCTGGCCCCGTGGCCGAGTGGTTAAGTTCGTGCGCTCTGCTGCAGGCAGCCCAGTGTTTCGTTGGTTTGAATCCTGGGTGCGGACATGGCACTGCTCATCAAACCACGCTGAGGCAGCGTCCCACATGCCACAACTAGAAGGACCCACAACGAAGAATATACAACTATGTACTGGGGGGCTTTGGGGAGAAAAAGGAAAAAAATAAAATCTAAAAAAAAAAAAAAAAAAATTAATCTTGAAAACACTCTATCTATGTATTCATCAAAACCCATAGAATGTACAACACCAAGACTGAACCCTAATGTGAATCATGAGACTTGGGTCATAACGATGTGTCAGTCTACACAAATGCATCACTGTGGTGGGGGGTGCTGATAGTTGGGGAGGCTATGCATGTGTGGGTATGGGCGTATATGGGAAATCTCTGTACCTTCTGTTCAATTTTATTGTGAACCCAAAATTGCTCTAAGAAGTAAAGTTGACCAATTGAAAAAAACCCAAAACTCTATCCAATAGGCAAATATTAGCATGAATATGGTTAAGTTTAAAAAATTTTTGAGATAATTGTAAAGATGCATGCAGTTGTAGGAAATAACACAGCGAGATTCCCTGTACTCTTTATTCAGTTTTCCCCAACGGTAACACCTTGCAAAACAAACAACACAAGTTGCAAAGATAGTACAGACACATACTTGATAAGGAACCTGTATCTAGAACATACGAAGGATTCTTACAACTCAATAATAAAAATAAAATCAATTAAAAAGGGAAAAGGATCCAAATAGACATTTCTCCAAAAAAGATAGACAAAAGGCCATTAAACACGTGAAGATGTTCAACATCATTAGGCATTAGCGAAATGCAAATCAAAATCATGAGGTACCACTTCACACCCACTAGGACGCTATAATCAAAAAGACAGACGGCAAGTGTTGGTGAGGGTGTGAAGAAATCAGGCATTGCTGGTGGGAAAGTAAAAAGTATTCACTTTGGAAAACAGTCTGGCAGTTCCTCAAATACTAAATACAGAGTTACCAAACAACCCAGAAATCATTCCTGGGTATATATCCCAGAGAAACGAAAACAGTATCTACACAAAAACGTGTGCACAAATGTTCACAGTACCATTATTCACGATAATCCCAAAGTGGAAACTCAAATGCCCATCAAGTGATGAATGGATAAGTAAAATGTAGCATATTCATAAAATAGAATATTATTTGGCAAGAAAAAGGAATGAAATACTGATACATACTACAACACGGGTGAATCTTGAAACATTATGCTAAGTGAAATAAGCCAGTCATAGAACACTGCGTATGATACAATTCCATTCATACAAAATGTCCAGCAGTGGGAAATGCATAGAGATGGAAAGTAGACCAGAGGTTGCCCAGGGTTGGGGGCATACGGAGGAGTGAACATAGCAGGATTGGGGATGATGGCTAACAGGTGTGGAGTTTCTTATTGGAGCAATGAAAATGTTTTAAAATTAACTGTAGTGATGGATGCACAACTCCGTGAATCTACTAAAAATCACTAAATTGTACATTTTAATAGGCGAATTGTATGCTACATGAATTAATTTCAATAAAGGCATATTAAAAAAAAGATAGTGAAGAGAAGTTAAGCGTTTCCCTTCACCTGCTTTCCCCCAGCGGTACATCTTATATAACCACACTACAGCATCAAACCCAGGAAAGCACCATTGATGCAAAGTGTGAGTGCAGTTCTCTTGTCACTGTGTCACACGTGTAGAGTCATGTGACCCCCACCACAACTGAGATTCAGAACTATTCCATCACTACAAACATCCCTCTTCTGTTTCTACACCTCTCTGGTCACACCACCCCTCCCCACCATTAACTCCTAGCACGCTCTATCCGTGTAATCACGGATAACACCCAGCGGGAGGACTTTCTTCCCAGGAGGAGCAGGACAGCAGCATTTCTCACCCTGCTTCCCACTACCTATTGCTGAGGCTAAGTCCCAGGTAAGTACAGTTGAGATGTGGGGGCTCCCTTTTTCTGTTCAACCCCCGCTCATGGAACGGAGACTGTACCCTAGGCAAGGCATGCTGGGAATACTGCAGGCCCAGGGAGCCCTTCTCCCAGCTTGTGAATTGTGGTTTCACGCTACGAGAGACAAGCCAAGCGGACCCCAGGCTGCTCACTCCTCTTCGCCTCCACTGAGCACTCACCTCCCAGAGCAGGGTGTTACTCAGAGAGAGTGCCACTGTCCCCAACCCTACCTCTAGAATCCTAGACTCAGATTCTGCCAGGCATGGGGTGGGTGGAGAAAGAGGCCATACAATAGGTAGCTTCTATGTGAAGTTCAAACACACAGGTGCTCCCAAATAGTGGAGGTTGTAGTGAAAGGCAACCGGGAGGAAATCTGTAGATCTAGCGAAGATACAGCCTAGACTGTGGCCTGGTCAGCTTACAGGAGGGAACAAAGACTAAGATAGCTGGGAGAAGCCCTCATGGGGAAAGAACAAATATCAAATACTGACTTCAGAAACTATTCTGGCAAGGAGCTACAATTTGACTAGTTTGTGGAGGAATTTAACTTATATTCCAGGGAAAATTCCAGAACTGTGCTATAGTAGAGCAAAGAGCAAGAATTAGTGGGGTTTATCAGCCAAGTGTGGTCAGGGACAGTGGGAGAGGGCCCCGGCCACTGCCACTGTCAACCCAGGAAGACCATGGGTGTACCCAAAGCTGTGTGCCCCTGAGCTGTAACACCAGAGGCTGAACCCCTCGTAGTGGTGCTATGGGGGGAGGTGATTACATGCCACTCAAATAATCCAGCCAGTCACTCAACATACAAACAAGCAAATAACAACAACAAGCCCCGGGGGAGTGGGAGACCAGTATCCAGAGGTGCTTCAATATGTTATCTAAGTTTATCTAACTTGTCCAGTATCCAACAAAAAATCATGAGGTATGCAAAGAAACAAGAATGAATGACCCATATATGGGGGAACAAAAGCAAGCAACAAACTGCTTGTGAGAGTGGCAAGAGGTCAGATTTATCAGAAAAAGACCTCAAAGTGGCCACAATAAATAAATTCACAGGGGCCGGCCCCGTGGCCGAGTGGTTAAGTTCGCGCGCTCCACTGCAGGCGGCCCAGTGTTTCGTCAGTTTGAATCCTGGGCGTGGACATGGCACTGTTCATCAGGTCTCGCTGAGGCGGCATCCCACATGCCACAACTAGAAGGACCCACAGCTGAGAATGTACAGCTATGTACCGGGGGGCTTTGGGGAGAAAAAGGAAAAAAAATAAAATCTTTAAATAAATTCACAGAATGAAAGGAAAGTATGAGGGAAGAAATAATGGAAGGTATGATCTCATGTCACATTTAATAGAGAATATGAAAAAAAGAGATAGAAATCACACACATATATAAAAAAGAAGCAAACGGAAAGTTTGCAGTTGAAAAGTATAATAAATGAAATTTTAAAAATTCACTAGAGGGGCTCAACAGTAGATCTGAACTGGTACAAGAAAATTAGTAAATCTGAAGACAGATATGCAAGCTGAAGAACTGAGAGAAAGAAGAATGAAGAAACATGAACAAGGCCTCCGAACAAACGGAAGAAAAATGAACAAACGCCATTACGAGTACCAACATGCATGCAATGGGATTACCAGGAGGAAGGCGAAGAAGAAAGAGTCAAAGAAAAAACGGCTGAAAACTTCTCAAATTTATTGAAAAACAATAACCTATACATCTAGGAAGCTCAAGGAACTCCAAATATGATAAATGCAAAGACACCCAGAAACAGACACAACACAGGAAAAATGTTGAAAGTCAAAGTTGAGAAAATCTTCAAAGAAGCAAGAGGAAAGACCGACACATCATTCACAAGACAACCCTCAGGAAATCACCAGCGGACTTCTCAGGAGCAACAGTGCAGGCCAGGAGGCAGTGGGCTAACACAACTCAAGTGCTCAATGACCTAGTTTCTCTACATCCTCACTAGCATTTAGCATTATCAGTATTTTTTATTTCAGTTGTTTTGATAGGTTTATTTCAGTTGTTTGACATCTCAATTTAAGTTTCTCTACTGACTAGTGATGTTGAAAATTTAAAACTTTTTCTTATTGTTTTCTGTTCCAGGATCCAATCAACATACCATGTTACATTTACTCGTCATGTCTCCTTAGACTCCTCTTGGCTTGATGATTTCTCAGACTTTCCTTGCTTCTGATGAGCTTGACAGTTGTGAAGAGTACCAGTTCAAGTATTTTGTAGGATACTCTTCTATTTGGATTTGGCTGATGTTTTTCTTAGGAATAGACTGTGGTTTTGGCTTTTTGAGAGACAGAGAGAAGTACCTTCGACATTGCAGCCTACAAAGGGTACACACTATAACACGATGTGCCACTGCTGTTACTGACCTCAATCAGCTGGCTGAGGCGGGGTTTGTCAGGCGTCTCCACTGTAATGTCACCCTTCCCTCACCCTCTTCACTCTGCAACGAAGTCTCTGTGAGCAGCCCACACTGAAGGACCAGGATTTATGTTCCCTTGAACATCTTCTCTTGTGCTTGCCAGCTGTATATTCTCTTTGGTGAAATACTTCTTCATGCCTTTGTCCGTTTTCTAATTGGATTACTGTTTTATTCACTGTTAAGTATTGAGAGTTTCTAATATTTATTCTCCATCTGAGTCCTTTATGAAATATGTGGTTTGATAATATTTCCTCCTGGTCTACAGCTTGTCTTTTCATCCTCCTAACATGGTCTTTCACAGATAAAAAGTTTTTATAAAGTCCAATTTATTGACATTTTTTCTTTTATAGATGGTGTTTTTGGTGTCAGTCAGAACTGTCCACCATGCCCTAGGTCCTGAAGACTTTCTCCTAGGTTTTTTCCTAAAAGTTTTATATTTCACATTCAAATCTATTATCCATTTCGAGAATTTTTGTATAAGGTGTGACGATTAGGTCAAGGTTCTTTTTTTTTTTTGAGATTTATGGATGTCCAGCAGCACCACTTGATAAAACCACTCTCCTTCCTCCATTGAACTGCTTTTGCATTTTGGTCAAAAATCAGTTGAGCATATTTGTACGGGTGTATTTCTGCATTTTCTATTCCAGTCATCCATATATCCATCCTTCTGCAAATACCACACTGTTCTTACTGCAGCCAAATCGCTGGCTTTAAAACTAGTAAGAATGATTTCTCTTGCTTTTCAAGATTTTAGCTATTCTAGTTCCTGTGCCTTTCCATAGAAAGTTTTGAATAAGTTTTACTATGTCTACAAAAACCTTTCTGTGATTTTGGTAGGAACTGTAAAAGTATCGATCGATCTAGGGAGAACCGACATCTCTATGTTGCGTTTTCTACCATGAACATTGTATGTCTCTTCACTTATTTAGATCTTTCATCACTTTCATCAGCATTTTTCAGTTTTCCGCTAACATGTCCTGTACGTGTTTTGCTAGATTTATACCTCTGTTTGTGATTTTGGAGGGAACAACTACTTAAGGTATTATGTTTTCAACATCACTTTCCACAAATTCATTCCAAGTACCTAATATTACAATTGATTTTTGTGGGTTGATATATCCTGTGACCTTGCTGAACTCATTTACAAGTTCTAGGAGTTTTCTCATAGAATCCTTGAGACTCTCTATGTAGACTAGCATGTCACCTGCAAATAGAGACAATTTTATTTATTCCTTTCCAACTTGTACAGCTTTTTATCTCCTTTTCTGGCCTTGTGGTGTGGCTAGAACTTGCAGTTCCATGTTGAGTAAGAGTGGTAAGAGAGGACAGCCTTGTCTCTTTGCTAATCTCAGGTAGAAAGCAATCAGTCTTTCACCATTAAGCATAACATCAGCTTTGGGTTTTTTGTAGACTTTTTATCAAGTTGAGGAAGTCTTCCTCTTTTCCATTTTTGAGAGTTCTTAATCAAAAAGTGTTGAATTTTGCCAAATGACTTTTCTGTATCAACTGATATGATCATGTGAATTTTCTTCTTTAGTTTTTGTTGTGGGTTAAATTATGTCCCTCTAAATGTTTCCCCCACTGTGAATGTGGTCTTAGTTGGAAGTAGGGTCTTTGCTGATGTAACCAAGTTAAGAAGAGGTCGTATGGAATTAACGTAAGCTCTAAATCCAACGACTGGTATCTTATAAGCAGGGAGAGAGAGAGTCAAGACTCACTCGATGTGGAGGTGGAGGCAGAAACTGGAGTGATGCAGTTGCAAACCAAACACTACCAAGGATTGTCAGCAACCACAAGAAGCTATAGAGACAAGGAAGCATTCTCTTCCAAGGCCTTCAGAGAGTATGAGCATGCTGATACCTAGATTTTGGACTTCTAGCCTCCAGAACTATGAGAGAATACATTTCTGTTATCTTAGGCCATCCAGTTTGTGGTACTTCATTATGGCAGCTCTAGGAAATAGAGCCTGTTCATAATGGTGGATTACAGTGATTTTCAAATGTTGAACCAGCCTTGCATAGCTGTAACAAATCCCACTTGATCAAGGTGTAAAATTCTATTTACATATTGCTGGATTCAATTTGCTAACATTTTATTAAGGATTTTTGCATCTATATTCAGGAGAAATATTGATCTGTAGTTTTCCGTATTTGTACTCTGTTTGTCTGGTTTTTCTATCAGGGAAATAGTGGCTTCATAAAACAAATTTGGAAGTGTTCCCTCCTGTGTTTGGAAGAGACTGTGGGGAACTGGTGTTGATTCTTTTTGAAATGTTGGGCAGAATTTCCCAGTTAAAGTATCTGAGCCTAGAGACTTATGTTTGGAAGCTTTTAAACTATGGATTCAACCTATTCAATAGTTATACAACTATTTAGATTGTCTACTTGTTTCTGGTTGAGCTTTGGTAGTTCGTAGTTTTCAAAGAGTTAGTCCATTTCACCAAAGTGGTTTACTTTATGAGCATAAAGTTTGTTCTTTTTGAGGAAGATCAGCCCTGAGCTAACTGCTGCCAATCCTCCTCTTTTTGCTGAGGAAGACTGGCCCTGAGCTAACATCAGTGCCCATCTTCCTCTACTTTATATGTGGGACGCCTACCACAGCATGGCGCGCCAAGTGGTGCCATGTCTGCACCCGGGATCCAAACTGGCAAATCCCGGACCGCCGAAGCAGAATGTGCGAACTTAACTGCTGCACCACTGGCGGGCCCCAGTATAAAGTTTTTAATAGTATTTCTTTATTATTTATTTAAAAACAATAGTTTATTTACTTACTTTTGGTGAGGAAGATGGACCCTGAGCTAACATCCATGCCAATCTTCCTTTGTTTTGCTTGAGGAAGACTGGCCCTGAGCTAACATCTGTGCCAGTTTTCCTCAATTTTGTATGTGGGTTGCTGTCACAGCATGACCTGAGAGCGGTGTGTAGGTCCACGCCCAGGATCTGAACTTACGAACCCCAGGCTGTTGAAGTCACGTGCGCAAACTTAACCACTACGCCACCAGGCAGGCCCCCTCACAGTATTTTTTTTTTTTTTGAGGAAGATTAGCCCTGAGCTAACAGTGCTGCCAATCCTCCTCTTTTTGCTGAGGAAGACTGGCCCTGAGCTAACATCTGTGCCCATCTTCCTCTACTTTATACATGGGACGCCTGCCACAGCATGGCTTGACAACCGGTGCCATGTCCGCACCCGGGATCTGAACCAGAAAACCCTGGGCCACCAAAGCGCAATGTGTGAACTTAACTGCTGCACCACTGGGCTGGCCTTCATAGTATTTCTTTACTATGCTTTTAATGGCTGCACAATTTGTACTTTTTCATTTTTGATATTCATGATTTATGTCTTCTTTTATTTTTTTCTTCTTGCCTGAGATTTTTACTGATTTTTTCCCCAAAGAACCAGCTTTTTGTTTCATTGATTTTGTTATTTCCCTGTTTTCAATTTCACTGATTTCTGATATCTTTACTATTTTCCTTCCTTGAATTTGCTTTATGTTGCTGGTTTTCTAGTTTTTTTTTTCTTTTGGTGAGGAAGATTGCCAATCTTTCTCTATTTTGTATGTGGGGTGCCACCACAGCATGGCTTGATGAGCAGTGTGTAGGTCTGTGACCCGGGTCTGAACCTGTGAACCCTGGACCACCGAAGCAGAGCACACAAACTTAACCACTACGCCACTGGGCCACCTCCTTTTTCTAGTTTTACTGATGTAGAAACTTTGATTGAGATATTTCCCCTTTCCTGTTATAAGCATTTAGTGCTATAAATTTCCCTGTTGGCACTGCCTTCTTTAGTTTCTTCCCACATATTTTGACATATGTTTTATTTTCATTCAGTTTTATGTATTTTTAAAAAATTTCCTTTGAGATTTCCTCTTTGACCCATTACTCAGAAGTGTGTTGGTTAATTTCCATGGTTTGGAGGTTTTTCTGTTATTTTTCTGTTATTGGCTTCCAGTTTGATTCCATTACGGTCAATGAAGATATTCTAGATGATTTCAATTCTCTTAAATTTGTTGTGGCTTGTTTTACGATCCAGGACACAGTCTATCTTTGTATGTTCTGTGGGCACTTGAAAGAATATGCATTCTGCTGCCATCTGGGTGTTCTCTAAGTGTCTGCTAGATGCGGTTGGTTTGTGGTCTCAGTCCTTCTACATCCTGGTCGATTTTCTGTCGGCTCTACCGACTGCTGAGAGTGGGGGTCGAAGTTCTCACTGTAACTGCTCGTTTGCCTGTTTCTCCTTTCAGCTCTACTGTTTTAGTTTCATATATTCTGAAGCTTCTGGTTTTTGTTGCCTACAGTGTTTTTTATTAGTATGTAAAGTCCTTCTATCTCAAATTTTCTTTCTTTTTAAGTCTACTTTGATATTAATAGAGCCACTCTTGTTTTCTGATTAATTTCACATTGCATTTATTTTTCCATCCTTTTACTGTCAGTCTACGTAAGTCATTGTATCTGAAGTGAGCTGCTTATAGACAGAATGTAGTTGGACCTTTTTTCCATCCACTCTGCCAATTGGTGTTTTAATTGGTACACAGAGACTATTTACATTTAAGGTAATTACCGATATCAAAGGCTAAAGCTGCCATGTTATTATTTGTTTCTTGTGCTTCTTGTTGCTGTTTCTCTTTTCTTTCCTTTCTGTGAATTACCTGACCAATTTTTGGTATTCCATCTTCATTTATTTATATGAATATGATCTTAAAGCTTAGGCAAAGCAGTTGAATAAAGTTTAACAGTCAAGAGACCTGGAGCAAAGGAGGTGATTGGTATGTACATATCCAAATAGAAGATCGAGGAATCCTCAATATTTTCAGCTGTCAAATTACCTTCCTTGAGATAGTTTTTGAAGAGTGAGTCCCAATAAGCAATAAGAATCTTTTAGTATGGCTTAAAATGTTACCAGGCAAATTTTTAAATCTATTACTACCATGATGTGGAATTCTTGTGGTATGAAAAGACGTTTAGTGGCCTGTATCCTGTTCTTACTGAAGGCCAACACTCTCTGCCCTTTGGAAATCTCACCCTCTTTCCAAACCTCAGGGCACCCTCATGAGGAAGAGTAACTGGAAGTGCAGCCCCCTCCATACTTCCATTGAGAGACTCACCTGTCAGGACCTTCACCCCTGCTCACAGACAGGAGTCAGTACCACCTAATCTTGACTCAGCTTGAGGTTTCTAAGAAACTCTCGGAGAAGCTTCCAAGTAGAAGTTATGTGGAGAAATGGGAAATGTGACCACGTCTCAGAAAACTTACACTTCTCTGTGCAATGATTATATTTGAGATTACTGACACAAAGTGTACCAGTAGAAATATTTGCAGATATTTGCAAAGTATGATCAGCCATTTTTATTTTATGTAAGCTTATTAAAATGTTATTCTCAAGTTCAACAACAAAAAACATTTATTGAGGGCTTGCCCTGGACCATTCCAAGAGCTTCACACACTCCTTTTCCAAAGGTCTTTTGGAAAATAAACTTCCTGGGGCTTACGATGCATGTGCATCTGAACATCCTAGGGACTACTGTAGACTGTCAAGTAACAACCTAGCACAGCACCTCCACAACTACTGTGGGGGCTAAGGAGGTCATCCTGTGACCACCTGGGGAGCTGGTAACACATGAACTTTACTAAAACCAATGTTATCACTTATTCATCAGATTGGGTTTCCAATAAAGTACACATAGCTTTCTGAGGCAAAGAATAATTATGTTTTTTTTGAAACTGGAAAATTGTGATTCTGTCTTTCCATTCTAGTATGATTGCAATATAGTCACGTGAAAGACCAATTTCATGCATTTATACTGGATGTTTCTGGGGAAACTAACCTTTGACCCGGACATCACTGTACCGCTGAAAGTGGTGGTAAGCAGCTTTCCAGGGGTTCCGGTAGTGACGCAGCAAAGTAATGGGAGGTCTTGGACGCACTGGGACATACCTCACACCTTCTTCATCTATTCCGAAGGGAAGAAAAAGACATTAAATAGCTGATTACATATTTTCAAGAATCCTACGGTACAATTCAAATAGTGAGCTGCAAGTGAAATGTGACTACGTATCAGCCTCGGGGGCGGATTCCTGTCTTGGGTGGAAAAGCTTCACATGACACAGTCAGCCCACGTGAGATTACCGATATACTCCTTGGGAGGAGACTTGCGCTTCTCAGCCTTCACCAAAAGACTCTTAGCAGTGGACTTCTCATCGTCAGTGCTGTTCGTCTCCATCATATCCCCTTCTTCTGTTGAAATCACGTGCTGTTGCTTTCGAGGCTTTTTCCGTGGGGAGGCACCAGGTGGCAGGTCACTTGTAGGCATGGACAGGTTGTTGGCCAGCAATGCAAGAGATGGAGACACGGTGTTGGTAGCCAGTGGAGGAACTGCTGTCACAGAGAAAGAGTGCACACTTGTACGAGAAACCAAACACAGTGGAAAGCTCCACTTGATTTACACCAAGGAGAACAATTAAGACGACAGAAAAGAGAGCCTTCTTACGTGCTGAGCACTGTGTTAAGCACCCTAACGGCCGCAGAGGCTGCCAACTGCTTCCTAATACCCTGCAACTTCACCTTCCTTAGTACGAGGACCCTCACTTTTAGATGGGCACATTGCCACTCAGCTGAAAGACTTTATTTACTAGCCTCCTTTCCCTTACCAGTTTGGCATGGCCATATGAAATGAAAACACAACTGTTTTGAAGCTCTTTTAAGAAGTTTCCTTAAGAAGGAAGGTGTGACCTTCTACTCTTTGTCTTTTCTGTGACCCTGGAACTCAGATGTGATAGCAGTTATCTTGAATCAAGAGCGTGGGAGTCAAATCCTAGGGGAGGTAGGAGCCTGGATCCCTGATGATTTTCTGGAGCTCACATACCACCCCTGGACCATCTTTGCTATTCTTTGGGCACACCCGGCATGCTCCTATTCTGAGAGCTTTTACACTTTGCTTTCTTGGCCTGGCATGCTCTTTTTGCAGATACTCTCCTGGCCAGCACTTCGTCTCTTTAACATCTCTCCTCAAAGATCACTTCCTCAGTGAGACTTTCCCTTTAAAACTCTGTTTAACATCACAGCTCCAGCCCTAACTTTCCCTTCTACTTGGTCCCTGCTTTTCTGAACTGATTGTCGCCCTTGCTAGAGTGTAAGCCACAAGAGGATGGAGACGTGCTTGTTCTGTACAAGACTACACCAGGAGTGCCTGGTGTGGAGTCCTACAGTTTGAGGGAGGATTACTGCCAGCTTCCTAGCAAAGAGAGGCAGGAAGAAATACCGAAGACAAGAGTGCAGATGAACAGCAAAACTGAGAACATTTCATTTCCCCTCCAGGGTCATCTGTGGTATCTTTCAACGCAAGTGCTGAGGCTACATATGGGTACCAGAGAAGGTATTTCATGGCATAACAAGTGACAATAAGTAAGCAAGCAAACAAATAAACAGCAGGTTTAAAATGTGCAGACAGAGCACCACCACATCTCTTTCTGAACAGACAGCATGGGAAATGGAGGCCTCCATGCTACAAGGGGAAGAGGAGAGCATGGGTAACTGGAGCAAAAAATGACCTGCTTTCCACTTTGGCTTTGTCAGTATTTTATAAATTTCATATACTGAAGGTTACTTTGTAGTCAGGAAAAACAAGTTTCCACAATAAATTATTAAAAAGAAAAATAAACAAAAAGAAAACCTCAAAAGTGACCTGCCTTTCACAAACTAGAAGTTTAGAGGTGAAAAGAGGAAGAAAAAGGGATAGTGAATAGTTTTAAGATTCTACTTGTCACATATAAGTTTATCAAAGGAGTATTTTCAACAACATAAATCTTATTTTATTGCATACTGAAGCAACAAAAATTGGCAAGGAACAAATGGTAAATCATCAGTAATTATCATAATCCATGATTTTCATAAGAAATAAAATTAATCATAACAAACTCGCAAAATGGTTTTAGTTTTCAAAAGAAGCTTAATGCTTTCTTCCACTTACTAAAAACTAATGTTATGCAAATTTAAAATGGGCAACAAGGAACCAGGCTTCCTGGCTGAGGTTCACACAACAGTGTGGACTCTGAGCGTCAGGGAGAGGGGAAGCAGCAACTGCCAATGAAGAGAGCTCTGCGCGTGAGCTTACCAGACACTGGCCTCATGATGTCCATGGGCTCCACTTCCTCTTTAACTTTTATCTCAGGTACAGGAGGGCACAAAACAGAGGAGAGGCTGCCACCCCCAGCTGCTGACGGTGGAGGGGCGGCTGCAATGGTCGTGATGGGCGGAGGGATGGGAACTGCTCCAGGAATGGCTGAAAGGGCGGCCGCGGGTTGGGAGGGGGGACTAGCTGCTGCAATCATGGCTGGAATGGTTGGTGGAGGCTGCTGCGCGGTGGGAGGGACCGCAATGGTGGGCTGGTCATTCTGACTGGACACGGTCTCCATGGACACGGTGACTGGAGTGGCCATCGATACGTGCATTTCTGACTTAGGTTTGGCACTAGAACACAAACGCAAAGACGGTGTGGCAAACAAGAGCAAACAGCCTTAACCCGCACATCTCAGAGCATGGGTGTTGGTCCAATTCTTTTTGTACAACACCCAGCACAACTAAAATTCTATTCCTTGATTCTAAAAGTTGAACTTTCAGGAGCTTTTAAAGGGAATTCAATTGGAATAATATCCCCTCTTTGCTCCACTCCCACCAGGTTTTTATAAGCAGTAATAAAATTAACTTAAAAAACAAAACATTTTAAAGAAATTATTCAAATTCATGTCAATGAAAAGACAACCAATTTTCATTACATTAAGCATATTTTTTCTCCAAGAATTCCTTAATGCATGTTGTTTTAGGAGAATTCTGAAAATTACTGTTGTACACATTCTTCATATGTAGTTTCTTATAAACTTATTTCTTATAAAAGAGGAAACACACACACATGGTAAAGATCCAAAACAACGTGAACTTAAAATAATTTCTTTCCACTATCACACACAGCCCTCTCCCAGAGGCACCACTCTTATAACTTTCCAGTATATTTTACCAGAGACACTCCAGGCATCTAAAGTAGCTACAAATACAGTGTTCAAAAATGCATATCCTATTTTTTCAGTGTTATAAAAAGGATTCACTCATTTCACTACAAATTCTCTTTTACATTATTATTATTATTTTTGAGAAAGATTAGCCCTGAGCTAACTGCTGCCAATCCTCTTCTTTTTGCTGAGGAAGACTGGCCCTGAGCTAACATCTGTGCCCATCTTCCTCTACTTTATATGAGGGATGCCTACACAGCATGGCTTGCCAAGTGGTGCCAAGTCCGCACCCAGGATCCGAACCAGTGAACACTGAGCCGCCAAAGCGGCACATGTGAACTTAACTGCTGCGCCACCGGGCCAGCCCCTCTTTAACATTATTTTTATAAGTAAAATATTTCATTTAATAGCTGTAAAGGTTTACCTACTTATATTACTACTGCTGAAAATTCAGGATATCAAAAGCAACACAAAACAATAATCCTCAAATTCAAGGCCAAAAACAATTCGACCTTCATAGGCAAAAAATTCAACATTGACCTAAACTCACACCATATACAAAAATAAACTCAAAACATGACTCATAAATCTAAATGTAATATGTAAAATGATAAAACTTTTATGAGAAAATACAAAAGAAAACCCAGGATCAGGTGAAGTGTCCTCAGACACGATACCAAAAGTACAATCCATAGCAGAAAGGAATGATGATGTTTGCTAAAGACTATTTAAAGAGGTTGAAAAGACAAGGTGTAGATGGAAAAAAAACTACTGGTGAAACATTTATCTGACAGGATGAACCTGAGATGTCATGCTAAGTGAAATAAGCCAAAAGGACAAATACTGTATGCTTTTCCTTATACGAGGCCCCCAGAGTAGTCACACGCATTGAAGAAGAACGGCCATTCCCAGGGCTGGAGGGAGGGAACGTGGGGAGCTGTTGAGCAACGGGGATACAACCATAGTTTTGCAAGATGATAAAGATCTGGAGATCGGTTGCACAACAGTGTGAATATACCTAACACCACTGAAAGTACACTTAAGAGTGGTGAAGATGGTGTAAAAACAAAACAAAACAAAAACCCCACCTATCTGATAAAGGAATTATATTCAGAATATATAAAGGACTGTCAACTCAACACTAAGAAAGCATACAATCCCATTAGAAAATGGGCACAAGACGTGAATAGTAAATAGACACTTCACCAAAGAGAATACTCAGATGGCAAATAAGCACATGAAGAGATTTCAACACCATCAGCCATTAGAGACATGCAAATTTAAGCCTCAATCATATACCACCACATAGCTGTCAGAATGGTAAAAAGAAAAATCTAAAAATCTTACAAAGTACGGGAAGGATGTGGAGCGGCTAGATCTACAAGAAACTAGCACTAACAAATGAATTTCACACGGTTGTAGGATAAAAGGATCTCCCAGGTTGCCTGTGGGAATGTAAAAGGGTATGGCTACTCTGGAAAACAGGTTGGCAGTTTCCTCTCAAATTAAAAATATATGTACCATACAACTCAGCAACCGCACTCTTGAGATTTCTACCCTACAGAAATGAACATGTATGTCTACCAAGAAAGATGTACATGAATGTTCATAGCAGCTTTATTGCTAATAGCCCAAACTAGAAACGAGCCCAGTGCACTTCAATAAAGCAAACAGGATAAAGAAATTCTGGTACATCCATATGATGCAACATTACTCACCCACAAAGGAACAAACTACTGATACACACTACAACTCAGATGGATCTCAAAAGTACTACGTTGAGTGAAAATAAGCCAGTATAATTAGGCTATTGTATGCCAAATATATATATATAAAATAATTATGAGATTCCATTTACACATAACTCTCAAAATGACAAAATTATAGTGATGGAGAGCAGCTAAGCAGCAAGGCGTTACGGGCGGGGGAAGGGAGAAACTGTAAATGAAGGAATGTCTTTGCGGTAATGAAAGAGTTCCATATTCTGATTATGATAATGATTATACAACTCTATGCATGTGATAAAACTTCAAAGTCGTATACACCAAAGGAAACAAAACGTGCATATAGAAACTGGTGACATACTAATAAGGTCTGCTGTTAAGTCAATAGTATTGTACCAACGCCAATTTTTTCATTTTGAAAATGTACTAGGGTTATGTAAGATGCAAGCATTGGGGGAAGCTGGGTAAAGGGTGCATGGGAACTTTCTGTATTATTTTTGCAACGTCTGTTGACTCTTAAATTATTTTAAAATACATACTTAAAAAATAAGGGAGCGGGGCTGGCCTAGTGGCATAGTGGTTGAGTTCACATGCTCCACTTTGGCAGCCCAGGGTTCATGGGTTTGGATCCTGGGCACGGACCTATACACCACTTGTCAAGCCATGCTGTGGTGGTGTCCCACATACAAAATAGAGGAAGATTGGCAGAGATGTCAGCTCAGGGCCAATCCTCCTCAAGCAAAAACAGGAAGACTGGCAACAGATGTCAGCTCAGGGCCAATCTTCCTCTCTCTCTCTCACTCACACACACACACACACACCAATCTTCCTCTCTCTCTCTCTCTCACACACACACACACACACACCAATCTTCCTCTCTCTCTCTCTCTCACACACACACACACACACACCAATCTTCTTCTCTCTCTCACACACACACACACACCAATCTTCCTCTCTCTCTCTCTCACACACACACACACACACACACACACAAAATTAGGGTGGGATAGAGATAAGGATTATTCTGGAATTAAAGAGAATTAGAAGACAAAATAGGGCCAGCCCTGGTGGCCTAGTGGTTGAATTCAGTGTGCTCTGCTTTGGCGGTCTGGGTTTAGTTCCCAGGCATGAATCTAGACAACTCATCTGTCAGTAGCCATGGTGTGACCATGGCTCACATACAAAAAGAGGAAGATTAGCAACAGCTGTTAGCTCAGGGACAATTTTCCTCAGCAAAAAAAAAAGACAAAATAACCAGAGATATCAGCCAAAATGTGGGAGTAAGGATTTCTGAAAATTCTCTTCTGTAAAAGCAACAAAAAACTGGCGCAAAAAATTATCAGAAACAACTTTTTCATAACTCTAGAAATTAACCAAAGGCTTTCAACAATCTGGCCAAATTATTCAAGAAAATTGGCTGAATCTCAGTAAGAACAATAAACTTGGTGGTGTTTTAACTTGCCCTGTTTCCATTTCTCCATCTCCAACTCCACAGTGGGCTTGCAAACCAACAGTCCATTCTCACAGCAAAACCAGCAGCCTGGCAGCTACTACCAGAGGGGGGTTGGAGCCCCTACAAACCCACTTTTCCAGAGAATTATCATTATATGACCTATCTGGTTGCTCCAATTTGAAAGACTGTTTATTTGACCTGACTTGGAGCTTGTCCAGCACAAACACCTTTGTCCCAAGGGGTGTTTGGTTGGAAAAAAAATTAGAGGCAATTGATCAGCTGACTGAGAAGATGACAACAATTGGGCAAATAATAAGCTACCCAAAAAGCTTTAAAGGAAAAGCTGGAGAATGAACGACAGAGGCTTTGAAAAGCTCCAACGTATTTCTGCCAAGCTAGGAAGCAGCACATACATGCAGGGCTGTGCGCACACCCAGGGGAGAACTGAGGAGAACTAAGCTCTCCCTCTCGCTGCCTGTGGGCTCGCTGCAAGCTGGAGAGAAGGGGAGGGCAGAGCTGCAAACTGCCTGCCCGAGCACTGACAGGTACCCACCCAAGGACACAGCTGGAGCCCTCTGGCAAACACAGGGACACTCACTGGTTCCAGGCACTCAAGGAAAGTTGTTCTACCATTAGCTGACTACAAAGTTAACTGAGCAGAGAATTCAGTGGCCATACTAGACAAAAATATAGATATTAAAGAATTAGTTCAGAAAAGTCACTAAACAAACAACCACAACCACAACAAGCAGCAGCAACAACAAGAAATGCCAGGCAGAAGTGGAAATCTCATTTTCAGAGTTCATTATATTGTTTAAAATGTCTAGTTTTCAACAAGAAATCTTGAGGTGTGTAAAGAAACAAAAAAGTACTGTTCAAAAACAGGAATAAAGGCAATCAGTAAAACTGTCACTAAGGAAGCACAGATGTTAGGCTTACTAAAGAATTTAAATTACCTATTTTAAATATGTTCAAAGAACTAAAGGAGATCATGGCTAAAGATCAGCATGAAAATGATGTCTCATGAAATTGAGAATATTACTAGAGACAGAAATTATAAAAAAGACTAAATAGAAATTATGGAGTTGAAATGTATAAAAGCTGAAGGAAAAAAATCACTACAGGGACTCAAAAGCACATTTCAGCAGGCATGAGAAGGAATCGACACACTTGAAGACAGGTCAACTGAGATCATCCAGTCTGAAAAACTGAAAAAAAAAAAAACAAAAGGAAAAATAAACAGAGCCTCAGAGATCTTTGGGATAGCAAGAAGTGTACCAACATATGTATAATGGGAATCCCAGAAGGAAGAGAGAAAGGAGCAGAAAGAATATCTGAAGAAATAATGGCCAAAAACTGCCCAAAATTAATGAAAAACATTAATCTATATATCCAAAGGTTCAATGACATCCAAGTAGGATAAACTGAAACCTACACCGAGAAAGATCGTAACTGTCAAAATGCACACGAAAGTATTTAAAAGTGAAATTCTGTAATTTAACTGCATCAAAAAAGGTAATATATGGAAAAATATTAAAACAGTTAAATCTAGTTGAATAATATTTTCTCTATTTTCCTCTACATTTACAGATTTTCACTTTAAGAACTTAAAAAGAGAATGCTGTAAGTTGAAGATAGCACCTAAAAAAAGAAAGATATTTCTAATTTAAAATTCTCCCAGCTATTATATCATTTCAGAGCATGGGGAAGACTTCCATTTATGGGAAGATGGCACAGACATACTTTTTCCTATTCCTCCTGTTAGTATAGCTAAAAATCATGAGTATTATGTATAAAACAAAAGAAAAAAAAAGTTGAAAGGTGAAGAGAAGACATATTGGCTAGGGACCTCAGGACCCAAAGACTGACACAGCAATTAGTTCTTTGGGTTTCCTTCTTCCCTTGTGTATCCCAGACTGGGTGCTGGAGAGCTGGCAGGCCAGAAATGTCAAAGGACATAGATTAAAAAAGTCCCAAGAAAGTCTGCTCTCTCTAGCCAAAGAAACAAGAAAGGAGCAGCTTAGCAAGACAGAAAACCTTTAGACAATAACCGCTCTACCCCAGTGAAACATCAGAGCAACAACTCTGGTCTCATCCCCATGCCCTCCCAAAGGCTGTGGGGAATCTAGACTTAAACACTCACAAGGCTGTAATGAGGCACCTTAATCCTCTCTCCCCCATCTCATTACTGACGTTGTGTCAAAAGAGGCCAAGTAGGCAACCTGGACTTCAACCCCCACCTGGCAGTAACGAGGCAACACTTTCTCTTCCTTGCCTGGGGTAGCTTGAGTGGAGACAACAAAGCTATAAATAAATTCCTGTGTCTCATAATATCTAAAACGTCCAGGTCCAAATAGAAAACCATTCATGTAATCAAGAGCCAGGAAAATCAAGTTGAGTCAGAGATGAATGATGTAGGAATTATCTGAGAAGGACTTTAATGCAGATATCATAAGAATGCTTCAACAAGCAATTACAAATACACTTGAAACAAATGAACAAACAGAAAAATCTCAGTGAAGAAATCAAAAGTTATAAAAAGAACCAAACGGAAATTATAGAACTGAAAAATGCAGTAACTGAACAAATAAACTCACTGGATGTTCTCAGCCGTAGTGATGAGAACAGAATCAGTGGACTTGAGGACAGATCAGCATGATTTACCTAATCTCAACAGAGAGAGAACAGACTGAAGGGTGAGGGTAGAACAGACATTTTCCCATATGCGAAGTGTCAAAAATAGACCTTATGTACTCTTTCTCTGCTACAGAAGAGGTGCTCTAACAAATCAAGAGAGTGAACCAAGAAACAAGTAGTATACAGACTCCAAGTGATGAGTTGAAGGGAATTCAAAGCCTGGAGAAAAGAAGCACCAAGGATAATAGCTGGGCAAGTCCAGAGAGCAATCAACGCAGACTGGACCAGGTGGAAGCAAGGCTTCAGGGGGATGTCACCAGGAAGAAACGAACTGGCAGGTCTCATAGGTCTGTCTGTATTCAGAGTTTTTTAGAGGCTTTGTAGAGAGTTTGAGGATGAATTAGTGATTAGCAGAGAAAACCTAAGCAAACCTTAGCAGTTGCCGTGTAGTATTATGTGATTTCTTTTCTTTTTTTTTTAAGATTTTATTTTTTTCCTTTTTCTCCCCAAAGCCCCCCGGTACATAGATGTATATTCTTACTTGTGGGTCCTTCTAGTTGTGGCATGTGGGACGTCACCTCAGCAGGGCTTGATGAGCGGTGCCATGTCCGTGCCCGGGATCCAAACCAGCAAAACCCTGGGCCACTGCAGCAGAGCGGGCAAACTTAACCACTCAGCCACGGGGCTGGACCCACTATGCGATTCCTTTTAAAATTCAATTTTTAAATTTATTTTGACCAGTTTTAAGATTTATTTTCTAAATCTACTGTTTTCTATTTTATAATATTTTAGTTTTCCTTAACTTTTTTGTTTTGAATTAGCAATGTCACATTTCAAAAGATGTATTGACAAGTCTCCCTTCCTCCCTTAACCCACCCACTACCTCCACACAATACCACTCTATTTCAGTATTTCATTGAATCTAAGTTGCTAACACCATCCAGTACACCAGTATTTTGTGTATCACTTAAAAATACATCAATGATAGAATATTACAAGCCATCGATTTTAAATCAGATATTGATTTCAGAGATGTTGATATGTTATGTTTGATCTTACTCATATGATAGTATGTTCTGTACGGTTTTTGTTTTGTTTCTTTTTAAAATTCTGTCCACATTTTTCATTTCTATCCTCTAAGTCTACACTGTTTTCTGCTTTGTCTTCATTACATGATGGTTTGTTCTAGATCTTTACTGAGTTCTGTCAACTCATGTCATCTCTTTATGTTTTGTCATTTACTCTTGGGAGTCTTTGCATTTCATCCTTGTGTGTTTTCCTTCATGTAAGTGGTGGTTATTTCATCAAGTAATTTATATTCATAGTAAAAAATTTTGTTATAAACTTCATCTGTCCCCGTAAATGTTTTTCTGGTGAGTGTTCTTAGTGAACAAATGAGTATATTTTGTTGCTCTTTTCTTACTTTTTAATTTTAGTTATCCTCATATCCTTCTTTTATTACTCATCAGTGAGTGAACCGGGCTATTCCTAAAAACAGCTATTTACTTGAGATTCCTTTCACTCGGGCGTGGGAGTGTAGGTAGCCTGCTCTTTAGACTAGTTATTCTCATAACCAAATGCCCTCTTCTTTCAGGTGCCACAGAAACAGACTGCCTACTGCCAATAAGACCAGTCTGGGTGCCTGTGTGGGCCCTACCTCCACAACTTCTTTGAACCACACTAAGTCCAGGAAAGAGTCTACAAATAGTTCCTGCACATGTTGCTGCTCACAAAGGATACGCCTGTGTACTTCACAGTGTGTTCACCTTCAGGAGCTAATCTTCCTAGCACTTTAAAAGTAACTCCATATGTTACTTCGATTAAAAAAGAAAAACATTTTAAACAATGAAAAATAATGGATTACATTTGTAAAAGTTAATATCTAGAGTCAGCAAGAATATGGAGAAAATGCGAACACGTATTTCGTGAGGATGTAAACAGGTATAGTGATCAGAAATGAGAATTTAAACTGCACATTTACTCTGACCCAACAATGCTACTTCCGGCAATACATCCCAGAGAACGGTTTGCAAAGAGGCTCACTGATGAAGAGATTCACTGCAGTATTGATTATTACAGTGATAAATGGCAATAACTTAAGTGTTCATTGATTGAGGGCTAATTATGGCACCAACATATCTGGGAACACCATATATTATAGGAATATGTGGTTTTTCACTTTCCTGACCTCTAAAGACAGTGTGTCCTAAGGTGTGGTTCTTGTACCACTTCTATTCTCTATTTATACTGTCAGTGGGATCTCTTCCACTCTCATGGCGTTAAAGAACATATGTCAGCTTGTAATTCCCAAATCTTCATCACCAGATGGATTTCTACCTTCAACTCTAGAATTGTATATACTTCAGAATTTTACATCCAACTATGCACTTGACATCTTGGGTGCGTCTAACCACTTGGAAATCTCAAAAGTAAAATGTTTAAAACAAAACAATGATTTTCTTCCCCTGCTCCTCCCAAAGGGTTCCTCATTTTAGAAGCGATAATTCTTGATCTGTAGTTGCTCAGGCAAAACCCTGCAGCTATCACTGACTCCTCCCTTTCTCTCACTCCAACAGAAAATTCTGTCAGCTATACCTTCAGTACATGTCCAGAATCCGAACTCTTCTTAAGACTTTTACTACCTTCTTGCTGGTCCAAGCCCCTAAGATAGTCTAAGGTTCTATCATCTCTCACTTGGTCTCCTTGCTTCCACTCTTTCCTTCTTACAGTATATTCTCAGCATAGTAGCCAGAGGAACCCTTTGAAAAATAAGCCAAATCATAACTCCTACACCTTAGCTCTCTGATCGCTCTCTGTCTCAACCAGAATAAAATCCAAAGGATTTCGAATGGCCCACAAAACTCAACATCATCTGGTCCTCAATTATATCTTTGAACCATCCTGTACAACTCTCCCCCTTGTTCTAGGCTGGTCTCTCTTGCCATTCCTTGTGTATTCCTAATATACAGCCAGTCCTCACTTTGCACAATGCTGGTCTGTGTGAATCTCACATATATACGTGTAACTGTATTATACCAGTCTGATATCAACACTGCTCAAATTTTGGTTACCACAGTATATTTACTTGACTAACTGCGTAAAGTGCAAACTTTGCCAACTCTTCCGTCCACAAATTACTCTGTAACTAACAGATGTGTATCATGGTTTGTGATCTATCACATCACTTCTCTTGAAGTATGTTGGTGATCAGCCACTGCACATCTGTTATTCAGTTCATGCAGACAACAAAGCATATGGTTGTGGTGTCTCACTTCCCAGTGATAACCCTAGGTGAAATTTTGCAAAAGTGGACAATCAAAAGAGAGAACTGGCCAATAAAGATGAAAATGCAGGAAAAAAATGTGATGAGAAAATTGGACCTGATTAGAAGATTTGAAAATGGCAACAACAACGAGAAGACAGGACGAAACCTACGCTTGTACAAAGTTATGGTATGGACAACACTGAAAAGTCCAATGAATTACAGAAAAAGACTGTACAGTCACTTCATATCATTTTTTAATTTAAATTGCAGTAGGAACAGAAAGCTGCTCTAGTGAAATGGATTATTCACTTCTACTCTGGATTGAAGACTGTAAAAAAAAAATCCCAAGCATTCAGGCCAAACTGTTGAAGTTGGATGCCACGCTGAAAGAAAATGGCAATTACAAGGAGAATGAAACAAAAAAACCTTCTGTCAATGAAAGCTGGTTTCACTGTTTCGACAGTCAGCGTGAATTTGATTAACGTTCAGCTATCTGGTGAAGCTGCTGCACAGACAGCGATGCTGCTGTGAAACGTGCACCCAGACTCCAAGGGTTAGTCAGGGCAGACAGTTTTGATGGAAAAGATCTCGTGCCTGAAGTGATGCTGGCAAACAACTTCGCATTAAAGGAACACTTGGAGATAATTTATGACATCGAGAAACAAAGGATGAAATGTCTGAAGCAGACCCAAACTAGGGAAGGAGCGCGACGCTCGCCAAGGCCTAGAAGGACTCCCCCTCTACACGAGTCCCACAACGTGAAGAAGGCAGTAGTGTTCCAACTACTCTTGATTAGTTTTTGGAAAAAAATAAAAAACTTTAACTCTCAATGTTTCTAATGTTTAAATTACAGTGTACTTAGTAAATATTGGTTTTACTATTTTTCTCATTTCCCTACATAACTGACAGTAAGACACTTTTTACTGTTCTCACAAATGTTTTTAAAGGTCACAGAACAATGGTAACCTCTCCCGACTGCTTTCTACACACTGGCACCAAGGTGCCAGGGGATGACTGCAAGGCCTCCTGCACCCAAGTCTTGCTCCCTGCCTTCCAGCTGCCTGACAGAGTCCCGCAACAGGGAGCAGGCTCTTAAACCTCGGCCAGGGAAGCCTACCCGGAAGTCATCACCTCTTCCTCCCCTTGCTGATGTTCCCTTCACAGTGCTTTCTTTCTCTTCACAGGTTTATTATTACTCTACACTCACTAGGAAAGAAAGCTTAAGGAGAATGGGCACTTTGTCTGTTTTAGTCACTCTTATATATCCCCAGATTTTAAAACGAGACTTGGCACACACAAGGCATTCACAATTTTTCCCTTGAATGAAGTTTTAGGAAGAAGTAGATCTAAATATATTAACATGGTAAACTATTACTGATATAAGTGAAAATTGCAAGAGACATCAATCAGCTTTTAAGAATCTACCAGTCTATCTACATGTCTATGTAGAAAAAGATCTGGAAAGATACTTAACAAAATTGCCACCAATCAATATTCTGGGGAGTGGGACTGAAGAGGTGGGTGGAGAATTGGACAGTGATTTTCACTTTATACTTTAAACATTTTTACATTGTCTCATTTTTTCCCCCAAAGTAATATTACTTTTAGAATTAAGAAGATAAAGAAAAAGGCATGTAGTAACTATTGTCATGATGCCATTTTTTTTTCCCTCCCCAAAGCCCCATTGCATGGTTGTATATCTTAGTTGTTAGTCCTAGTTCTTCTATGTGAGCTGCTGCCACAGCACAGCAACTGACAGACAAGTGGTGTGGTTCTGCAACTGGGAACTGAAACTGGGCTGCCAAAGCCGTGAGAGTGCCAAACTTAAACACTAGTCCATGAGGGCTGGCTCGTCATGACGCCAATTTTTTTGTTGTTGTTGAGGAAGATTGGCCCTGAGCCAACATCTGTTGCCAATCTTCTTCTCCCCGCCCACCCTGCCCACCCACCACTCAAAGGCCCAGTACATGGTTGCATATCCTAGATGTAAGTCATTCTAGTTCTTCTATCTGGGTCACTGCCACAGCATGGCTTGATGAACGGTGTGTAGGTCCACGCCCAGGATTCAAACCAGTGAACCCTGGGCCACTGAAGCAGAACACGTGAACTTAACCACTCGGCCATGGGGCCGGCCCCATGACGCCATTTTGATAGCAGTAATAACTGGGTATTTACTATGAGGCACGCTTTGAACTAAGTGCTTTAAAGGCACCATTTCGTTTAAATACACAAGAATCCTATGAGGTCGATGTTATAAGTATGCCCATTTCATAAATGAGGTAAACGAGGATCAGAGGTTGAGAAAGGTGTCCAGGTCACACAGCTAGAAACCGGATATAAAAAGATGCACACAGGCAAATTATGTGACATCTGTCGCACGTATTAGACTTTTTCCTCCCTAGTTATGTGCAGCTGGAAGCAAGAGTGACAACATTGACGTGCTTACCCCGCAGGCCTAGGTGACCCAGATGTACTCCGCATAGAGCTCTCCACTCGAGGACTAGCCACATCAGGAGGCTGAGGAGGAATGAGGGTTTTCCGAACTGCCATTCTGAAACAGACAAGAGACAAACCCAGAAAACAGCAGTCTGAGGGCATTAAAGGATAAGAGGCACAAGACACATTTACCAGGCATACTTATCGCAAAACAAAAGCACTGCACAGGCTGGGTATTTTTAAATGGATTTTTAAATTTTATCAAAGGAATATGGGCACATTATTTAAAAAGCCAAAACAGTACTAAAAAGCTTTTAACAAAATACAGAAGACCCCTTCCCCATCCCTCCCCACTTCCTGTCCATCTTTCTCCAGGAAGTAACCACCGTGACTCTTTCAGATGCCTTCTTCTAACACGCCACGTCTCCTTTCTACTTAATGTTACAATTTGAATCCGTATGAAGTGTGTACTATCATTACGATGTCCATATACTTACACTGACCTGAACAAGTTCCTGGCAGCCAATGAAAAAGCTGATCAAGGTAGTCAGTGATTAACTGTGGCATGCAAGAGAGAGGTCACATATGGTTCAGACTAGAAATTATTACCACTGCGTTTGGTAATGCAACAGTCATGAGTGATCTTGACATGTTTAGTTTTTGAAGAGTGGTGGAAACAAATACTAGATGAATGGGTTTGAGAGAAAATGGCTAGAACCAGAACACACCATTTTGCAATGACCACAGTTAAGGGACCCAGATACTGATCAAGACTGATAACAGCTCAAAAAGAAGGACCACTATGCATCATATTTCTCCTGGTAAAAGACTAAACCACCAACTTATGAAGTAGTCTTGCCGAAAGAAAAAAAAATGAATCTAATCAAGTCTTTAGATTCAAGTAACAACTCAGAGAAAACGTAGAGGAAAGAACAAGTGACCTAAACTATGGGAGTAGTGGACTGAACTGTGATCCCTAAAAAGATACAGCCAAGTCCTAATCCCTGGTATCAGTAAATGTAAAAAAACAGGGTCTTCGCAAATGTAATTAAGTTAAAGATCTCAAGATAAACTCATTCTAGATTTAGGGTGGGCCCTAAATCCAATGACTGGTATCCTTATAACTGAAAGGAGAGGGAGATCTGAGACACAGACACAGAGGAAGGCCATGTGAATACGGAAGCAGAGACTGATGTGTCCACAAGGCAAGGAATGCAAAGGATTGCCAACAGCCATCAGCAGCCGGGAGAGAGTCCTGGAATAGATTCTCCCTGAAAGCATTCCGAAGGAACCAACCCTGCCAACACCTGGATTTCAGACGTCTAGCCATCAGAACTGGGAGAATAAATTTGTTGTTTTAAGCCACCAATTTTGTGGTAATTTGTAACAGCAGCCCTAAGAAACTAATACAATGGAGGTGTAGTCAACAAAATCCAAGAAGAGGGAGGGAGAGGAAGGGAAAACTTCACAGGACAAGAGACCAAGTTTCTTCAACAAATTGCAAGGAAAAAAAGACATGGAGGAACACTTTATATTAGAAGAGTCTTAAGAGACCTACCTACTAATCAAAATGTGGGCACCTTCTTAGAATACTGATTCAAATAAAGAATATAAAACAAAACAAAATTTGTGACATTTGAGACCACTGGAAATTTGAACAATGACTAGATATTTGATGATATTAAGGGGTTAGAATATTTTTTTTTTAGTAAATATCTCTCAACAGACACATGCTGAAATATATACAAATGAAATGATGTGTTGTCTGGGATTTGCTTCAAAATAATAGGGTGGAAGGGGGTGGCTAGGCATATAGATAACACAAAATCGGCCCTGAGCTGGTAAGTTGATAACTGAAGTTGGATGATGGGTACACATTCATATGTTTAAAACTGTATTATATCTAAACTTTCCCATAATAAAAAGTAAGAAATAAACAAAACAGTAAGACCAACTCCCTACTTAACCCCCAAAACAAAAAATACACAAAAAACTAATGATAAACCACTATAAACCCACAGAATGACCAAACTTAAAAAGACTGCCAATAATAAGTGTTGGCAATGAGGAATGCAATGACCCTCACTGCTGGTGAGTGTGGCTCGGTGTAAGCACTTGGAATAGCTGTTGTCATTACCTGCTAGACTTGAACATAAGCACAGCCCATAACCCAGCAAATCCTCTCCTAGGATATCCTCAGGATAACATTATGGCCCCAAACCAAAACCCAAATATCCACGGATAAACCATGGTACTGTTATACAATGACAATTTATACAGCAATAAGAAAACTACAATAACATGCAATAATGTCATTTCATTTGTACATATTTCAGCATGTGCCTATTGAGAGAGACACATTAAAAAATATATAATAAGCCCTTAATATCATCAAATATCTAAAACATCAAAACCCAGTGAAGGCAGATGGATGCATACCAAAAAATGTATAGAATGTGATTCTAAGCTCAAGAAGAGGCAAAATAAATCTATAGGATCAAAAGAAAAACTATTTAGTCACTTTTGGGAGAAAGGGCTAGTGATGTCCTGTTTCTTGACCCACACAGTGGTTGGACGTTGTGTTCACTTTGTGCTAACTCATTAGGCTGAACATACGTTATCTGTGCACTTTTCTACACTTCAATGAAAATACTGAAAGAATTGGAGTTAGTAAATATAGACAACTCATTTATTTTCTTTGCAAAGAGGAGCAAAAAATGAGGTAGACACTTGGAGCAAAGTGACTCAATAAAAGAATTTTTGTTTTAAGATGGAAGCAATGACAGCATATTTATACTTGTTATGTGAATGATCCACTAGCAAGAAAAACCTGCTTAAGCAGGAGAGAGCGGGGAGCTAGAGCAGCGCTGCTGAGGTGGCGAGAGAGGCTCTAAGAGTGCCCCGACAGTGGGAGACGGGAAGGCAGATGGGGACAGATGCTGGCAGGTAAGGAGATGTGACAGCTAGAGTTTGTGGAGGTTCTCTGCTGTTTGTTTCCATTTTCTCAAGAAAGTAGGCAGCTAATAGTGAATACAGGAGAGGAGATGTGGAAGTTTTGAGTGGAGCAGACGTAAAATAGTTCCAGAAGGCTGGTTTAGGAAAGTGTACTGCATTGGTCCACTGTAAGATCCTAGTGCAGGTTTGTGAGCTTAAGCAAATCCAGTCAACATGGTGTTTTCCCTTCACAATCTGCTGTACCTATGCATGCACAATACCAATTAAGCAGAAAGTTGGATTTAACTCTGGTTTTGACAAAGTGAATAGGAGGGCAAGCAAGTTGAGGCTGAATGCAAGGAAATGATTGCAAGGGACCAGAGAGCGTGAATCAGAGAGAGTACAGAAAGAGGCCATGAAAGGCAGTGAGGAAAAATGAAAAGGTGGAAGGGTCAATGGAAGGAAGGCTCCCAGTTGGGTATTATTGGAGGTACAGTACTGTGGCCAGTGAGGCAGAAAGACAGATGGCGGGCTGGGGGACACTGGAGCACTATAGAAAAAGAGGGCAAGGCAGGCACGCTGAACTCCTGTGCTGAGGAGGGCAAGGCTTATGGATGTGTACTGCTGAGGGAGGGGAAGCATCCAAGCAGCTGAGAGGCCAGAGAGCTATGAAATCATTTGTTTATGTTCAAGACAGAAAGACAGCCAGAAATCCTGAACCTTCTGAACATACAAACATACCCCCCAAAATCACACCTGCATTTCATCAAGCCTCTAGAGCTGCCGGGTCCAGCAAGACGGCCACTAGCCACATGGGGCTCCTAGGACTCGAAAGGTGGCAAGTGCAACAAAGGAGCAAAATTTAACAGTATTTCATTTAAATTAACTTGAATTTAAAAACTGACATTTGATTCAGTCATTGGAAATTTTTTCAGTGTGTCTGGAATAACCTGGCTATGTGAAACGACTTCTTCAACTGCAAATTTTATGAAATCTAAATACAGATCAAGTGCTTCTGAAGATCAATGGCCTCAAAGGGGCAGTGAGGCATGAAGGGACATCGACCCTACCTCCAGGCCCAGTGACAGGACAGACGGGAGCAGAGACAGCCAAAAGTTTGGAGAGACTGCAGTGGAAGTCCAGACCCCAAGAAAGAGCCAGTTCCAGATAATGCAAGAAGGTGTTCTCAAAGAAGAGGTAAGAACACAGGGGAATCTGATGAGGACAGACTAGGAATTGCAGAGGGCACAGCAGAAGGGTCTTTGGGAGGTGGCAAAGTGTGCGAGAAGGGGGCAGATCCTTTTGTCTCCAGTGTTGTGAAATTTCAAAATATTTTACCTTGGTGCCGGTTTGTTTGTGTCCATTGCACCTACTGTGCTGAGCGTTTCATGGTTCTTTAAATCAGGAAAAAAGTGCCCTTCAGTTTTGGAAGTTGTCTGTGAATGATCTCTAAGTGACCGCCCTCCCGCCTTCTCTCTGCTCTGTCTCGCTGAAGCCCCATGACTTGGAGGCAGGATCTCCTGAACTGGTTCCTTAATATTCTTATCTTTTCTCTTCTATTTTCTCTCTCTTTGTCTTTTTGCTTTACTTTTGAGAGATTTCTTCAACTTTAACAACTCTTCTACTGAATTTTCCATTTCTGCTATCATATTTTCAATTTCAGAACACACACTTTTGGTCTCTGAAGAGTTCCTCTTGTGTAGCATTGCCTTCCTGTTTCGTGGATGCAATTCTTTCTATTGTTCTTTGAGGACAGCATTGACAGTTTGGTCTCTGTTCATTTGCTGTAATTGTTTGTTTTCAGTTTGCTTCTCCTTGCCTAGCTTCTGCATCTTCCAAGCTGCTTGTTTCTGTACGTTTCCTGTGGTTTCTCTCTTGCACTGTTAGAAGCCCCCTCAGACACCTGCTTATCCGTGGTTGTATGTTCATGATTAGGAGGAGGGGTACTAAAAAGCCGGCTGGAAGCTCTGAGCTTGTGAAAGGCTCGTGGACTTCAAGGTTCACTGCAGGCCTATCCGATCCCCGTCCTCAGGGAACCCTTAGTGCTGGTATCTGTAGATCTTTCCCTTGGGACAGATGGATCCCAGGAGAGCAGAATCCTCTTCTCACTTTCTGTCTACAGAGTTAAGTTCAAGTGCCAGGATTCTGTCAGCCAAAAGGGAGAAGTGGAGGGGAGAAGTGGACTGGGAAGTCTCAGCACTTCATAAATGCTTGGTCACTTAATCTGCTTCTGGCAAAATACTCAAGGCCTCCGCTGTGCCAGCTGATCCCAGGGCCCTGTGCAGAGGTGAAACCTGCAGGTGCCTGCTGGGATTGGGGAGGGCAGTGCACCCACGTGTGGGGCGGGAAGGGGGCACAGGGCTCCAGCAGCTTCTCACACAGATTTCAGCCCCACCTCTTCTTACTCTCAGTTCTTCCTGTCCCTCATCCTTTTGAAGATGCAGCAATTTAAATGAGGATGGTGCTCAACGATTTCCTTTACAGAGTTCACATTCGGCTTTCTCACAGCTGACTGAGTGGCCACTTGCCTGCTTTCCAGCTTCAAAGTTTTGTTGCTGTTGTGTCTTCTCCTCTCCCTATCCTCCTTGTGCATTTCTAATCTTTTTTTACTTTTAAAAAGCCTCTTTACTAAAAATTCTGTAGGGTTTGGTGAGGAAAAGAAATTTAGAAGTGCATGTTCAATCTGTCATCTTAATTACAAGCTTTGCCTTGCATTTTCAATGATAAGGTTACTCTACCACGAAGTGACTTGCCCTTAAAAGACAAAGACTCTAGTCTATGTTCCATAGCGTTTCACATAGTTTCCTGCCCATGACCCACCAACTCAGAAGCTTATATGGCAACACAGAACACTATTTGATACTAAATATGACCTTAATATACTTGGGAAATTGCTTGCCCTGAAGAACAATTCATGTTGGATGATGAGGAAAAAATATACAGTAGACGTTAATGTGATTACTTAGACAAGCCTGAAGAGTTCTTTACAAGCCACCGTAGTGGTTCTAGGATTAAACTCCCGCAATTACAGAGCGCTCCTAAAGCAGTATGCAAGAGAGGCGTATAAACCGACACCCCACTGCTCAGGGATTCTCTACATCCTTCAGTCTGAGCTTGGTGAGGCTCTTCTGCCCAACCCTGTGAGCAAGTTATTTTGGAGGAAATTCAAAAACTCTACAGAAGATGAGAGATTAGAGCTTGCTAGCAGCTCTGGATGAGTGCCTACTGTTTATGCCAACTATATCTAGAACTAGAGGTGTCATTTGGCACTACTGGGTCTACTCACCCATCTGTGGCAGGTTTCTTCCGGAGTATACTCGGCCGGGGGGATGAGCCCTGGGCTGGAGCATTGGTGCTAGCACTCTGGCTGTGGGTCTGCACCACGGTTGTTGCTGCTGGAGCAGCACTGAATGGATTGCTGATAGGGTTGGCTACAATCGTGGCTCCATCTGCCAACACCACTGCTGGGGGACAGGGAGGGGAAAGGAAAGAATGATGGAGAGAGGGAAAAGGAAGAAACATTACTAAAATGTCACACAAGACAAACAAAAAGGATCAGACCACCAGAATTAGAGGTCCCATGTTATGACTGTCCAGTTTCAAGAAGACAGGGGATAGGAACACAATATTCATCTGTCTCAAAGTAGACGGCAAAGTGAGAGAAGTTATTAAGTCTACTGATGCATGATCAGTATCCATCTTTCTTTGCTCTATAACCGTAATTACTAATAAATGAGATAAGATACATAAAGTACATAACATACTTCAAGAGATGTTCTTCTACAGTTTTTGCAAAATACCACCCACTGCCTCTCAATCCCTAATAATGGTACTAACATTCCAGTCTATCTAATTTTACAGTTTCATACACAACTCCAAAGGAAATCTTAAAAGAATGAGAACACTACCATTATAAGGTGAATTTGCTTTCTCCACTAAGAGCTCTTTATAGAATGCTTCTCATCATGTGCAAATGCATACAGGCTGTTTATGTATCTAATTTCTAACGGTTACAATGATCCTGACATCCAAGTTCTAGGAAACTCATGTTACAAAGAGGAAATTAAGGCCTAGAGAAACTACCTGAGACCACAAAACCAGCAAGGAGCAGAATCAGGATTTACATCCAGTGTATCTCTTTCCTCCACACCAACTTCCATGCAAAAAACTAAAATTACCTGAAGCCTTTCCCTCAGGTTGAGGCTGCTGAGTACCCACTGGTGCAGGCTGAAGTCCTTGGGTGCTGATTGGGGTTGCTGAGTGAATTCCCTGTGTGCCAATTGGTGCTGGCTGTATTCCTGGTGTCCCGATGGGAGCTGGCTGTATCCCCTGTGTACTGATGGGTGCTGGCTGGATCCCTTGGATATGTCGAGCATGAGATGCATCCACTGTCATCAACTGCATGGGGTTTAGGTGGACTGTAGATGCCACCCCAACACCAGTCTGAGCTGTGATGGCAGAGTTTGGAGCCTGAGCTGAAACTACAAATGATGCAAAAAGTGACTACAAGAATGTTAGCTCTGATTAGAGACAGTCCACAAAAGGAGAAAAATTCTAAAACGAAAACAGAATTTTTCCCATTGTGCAAGATCTAAATCCTCATTTTTAAAAAAAGGTACTACAGGGGCTGGCCCCGTGGCCGAGTGGTTAAGTTGGCGCGCTCTGCTGCAGGCGGCCCAGTGTTT
This sequence comes from Equus caballus, assembly GCF_041296265.1. Lineage (NCBI taxonomy): Eukaryota > Metazoa > Chordata > Mammalia > Perissodactyla > Equidae > Equus > Equus caballus. Next base: position 3,276,035 of record NC_091701.1, on the reverse strand, counting down.
CGTTGGTTCGGGTCCTGGGCGCGGACATGGCACTGCTCATCAAACCACGCTGAGGCAGCGTCCCGCATGCCACGACTAGAAGGACCCACAGCTGAGAATATACAACTATGTACCGGGGGGGTTTGGGGAGAAAAAGGAAAAAAATAAAATCTTCAAAAAAAAAAAAAAAAAAAGGTACTACATAAAACTCTCTATATAGGGATTTTTCCCCTTTCACTTCCTGCCAACTTGATACGAATCTTTCCGCAGATTACAAAATAGCATTAAAATAAGAAAAAAGCAATCATCTATTAAATTCCAAATGTGAGCCAGGCAACTATGCTAAATAATTAAAAGTTCTGAGATATATCCGTGGCTCCCAGGTCAAGAATCTTTCCTTTAATTGATAGAACCACTACCAGAGGCATTTCTGAGATACAGTAGTTATGAGCTTTAAATTCCATATATCCACTGAAGAGAGAGAACAAGTAAGTTTTCTTTTTTCTATCAGGTAAATATATCATCTACTGTGTATAAAAACAAAACTCAACAACAGCAAAACTGAAAACAAAAGCATTCCTAGGAAGCAACAAAAAAGAAGGGATTTATCACTATTTGTGGAAAGAAGACAAATACAAAAGACTTCTCTTTTCAGTCATCACAAGAATCCAGAAAAAGATACATGCACAATTACGTTCACTACAGCTTTATTTACAACAGGCAAGATACGGAAACAACCTAAGTGTCCATTAATGGACAAATAGATAAAGAAAATATTATATTTTTATATATATATTTTATATATATTATAAAAAACATTACATTATAAGAAAATGTTATATATATTTATACATGTCACATAGCACATAACATAACATAGCATACACACACTGGAATATTATTCAGCCATAAAAAAGAAGGAAACCGTATCATTTGTGACAACATAGATGGATCTTGAGGGCATTATGCTAAGCAAAATAAGCCAGACAAAGACAAATACTGTATGATCTCACTTCTTTGTAGAATCTAAAAAAACCCCAAAACACAGACAAACTGAATTTACAGATACAGAGAACAGATTGGTGGCTGCCAGAGGCAGGGGGTTGGGGGTGGGAAACATGGGCGAAGGGGATCAAAAGGTACAAACTTCCAGGTATAAAATAAACAAGCCATGGAGATGTAACTACAGCGTGGTGATTATAGCTAATAATACTGTATTGCATGCTTGAAAGTTGCTAAAAGAGTAGATCTTGAAAGTTCTCATCAAAAGAAAAAAAATTTTCTATGCATGGTGACAAATGTTAATTAGACCTATTGTGGTGATCATTTTGCAATATATACAAATATTACATCATTAAGTTGTGCAACTGAAACTAATATGATATGTCAATTACAACTCAAGTAAAAAAAACGATGTAGCTGAAAAAGTTTTATAAACCATATAAAGGTTAAAATAAAAAGGTAAGTTACTATTATGAATGATAAAAGTATAGTGAAAAGTTAGTACATGTAAATTTATAGTCACTGCCACATTGCAATTCTTCCCTTGTCGTAAAATAAATAAATAACCCCCAGGGCATTATCAGTTTCTTCCTGAGAAGCGTGCCTCTGCCTTTTCTGTTTAGTAAGTTTTTGGCCGTCTGCCTGCTGCAGAACATGCAGGCGAGTCGCCACTCCAAGCCTTTTCAAGATCAGTCCGTCTCACTCCATGCTTCGTACCCTCACTCACGCTATGCTCCTGCCGAGCCAGAGCCTGCTCTGAGCACACATGCTGTGCTGATGCTTCATCACAGACAGGATGTGCTCCTCTCCCATCGCACCACAGCTCTGTCCTATCCGTTCCGAGATGCTCTCCCCACGTCACTTCCTTTAGGAAAGCCTTCCTGACCCCACACCCTCTCAAGTGGAGGAAGCTCTCACCTCAGCAGCAGCACGCCTTTGCCCAAGCGTTTTCTGAGACTTAGCACATTCCCTCTGGTAATCTCCATGTCCTATCTCCCTACCAGACTCCAAGCTGGTTGAAAGTAAGATCTGTTTAAGAGTCAATTTTAAAAATAAAGCCCAGCACAGGACCTTACATATAGGAGGGTTTCAATAAGTATTTGTGGAATTAATAAACGTATGAATGAATAAATGAATGAATGAAATGGGAAACATCTCCGAAGCAAGTGAAATTTCAGGAACAATTTGAGATCAATTACCTCCAGCACAGGACCTTACATATAGGAGGGTTTCAATAAGTATTTGTGGAATTAATAAACGTATGAATGAATAAATGAATGAATGAAATGGGAAACATCTCCGAAGCAAGTGAAATTTCAGGAACAATTTGAGATCAATTACCTGCAACTTACTATGTAAGTTATGCATATTACTCATAATTATATATTCATATTTATATTTAACTAATAACTAATGGACCAAGAGTCCACCTTTATAAGCAACCAGAGACCATGACAACTGGTCTAATCTATCATAAACTATGTATTAGAGTAACCCCACATTTGGCAAGATCAGAGCCTATTATATACAAATTTCCTGTCCTCTTCTTGATTTGAAAAACATCTGCTTTAAAATAATTTAAAATGAGCCACTGAATCCACAATGCTTAAAAATAGGACCCTGTAATCTGGATAATAAATCATTCCTTCAGTCATGTCCATTCATGTATAGATTCAAATGTCTGAAAAATAATGCAGTACGTCTCATCTGCACCAAGAATGACAGCACTGCACTGGAAGAAACAGTCTTGTTGATTGTACTATTCATTTTTCTGTGTTAGTATCCATCAGGACTACCATAGTAGTGAAAGAGGGAACTTGGAAAAACAGTGTAGAGAAACAGACGACTGGCAGAATCCCCAACACTTCTGACAGTGCTCATAGGATGGATTTGTACAATAAATGTTTACATAAAATGATAATGTCTGCATAGATGGTTCTGGCTCAACAGAGATTCTGCATGTACTTTTCAGCTGGCTAGCATTCAGAGAAATACATATTGGTCATGGGTTACAAAATGACTGCATTGTTACACAAGTATCAACTCGCTCAGGTAGCAGAAGAAGGAACCTGTAGGTTAAGTGCTGTTACTGACAGAGAGACTCAAAAACTGTCAGCAATAAGCTTAATCTCACACACATACTCACACACGCATGAGATTTACTTCCTAACTGTCAACATGATTCTATGATGCTTTTTGCATCCTACTTTTGGCAACAATCAATCAAACATGGTTTTATCTTTATAAGATTGAAAATAAAAAACACCATGATGAATTTCCTTTAAAAAGATGTTATACTTTGATGTACAGTAAAACATGACAGAAAATTCAGAACATTTCAGCTATTTTTCCACATTAAAGGAGAAAGTTAAAATAAAACCTGGGGAAAGCATTGTGGAAAATAACAACAGCAAACCAATGCAGACATGGAGGAATCTGTTTTCAAAACTATTTAAAAACTACTAAATACAGTGTCTCAAAGTTTTAGACCAGAACTGCCCAATGGAAATATAAGTCATATGTGCAATCTTAAATTTTCCAGTAGCCACATTAATAAAGTAAAAAGAGGCAGGCCAAATTAATTTTAATCATGTGTATATATATATATATATTTTTTTTAAGATTTTATTTTTCCTTTTTCTCCCAAAGCCCCTGGTACATAGTTACGTATTTTTAGTTGTGGGTTCTTCTAGCTGTGGCATGTGGGATGTTGCCTCAGCGTGGCCTGATGAGCGGTGCCATGTCTGCACCCAGGATTTGAACCAGTAAAACCCTGGGCCACCGCAGTGGAGCGTGCGAACTTAACCACTCGGCCACAGGGCCACTCCCAATGATATATTTTGTTTAATCCAATATATATAAATTATTATCATTTCAAAATGTAATTACTATGAAAACTTTCAATAAGATATTTTACATTCTTTTTTCCATAGTATGTCTTCAAAATTCAGGGTATATTTTACTCTTAAAGCACATCTCAATTCAGATACTAGATTTTTATCAGAAATATTTTATTTGTATTTTGATTCCACAAAATCTACAATTCTGAAAAACTAGTTTCACATTCCTAAGTTGTTCCAAACATATTAGAAACTCCTCTAATTTTAATTAATACAAAAATTCACTTCTTCACTTGCGTCAGGTCCCCTCTCAAGTGCTCAATGACCACATGTGGCCCTCGCAGCAGTCCTGAATGGCACAGCACAAGGGTAAGATCCACAATCTGGACAATCTGGCTTTCTTTTTCCTAAAGCGAGCTGAGGGTCCCACAGGAAAAGATTATACAAACTCTGAGGTTTAAGTATTGTTTTTTCTGGATTGGCAATGAGAACATTTACCAGTAAAGATGGTGAGTGTAATTGGACTCATATTCAAAATACAATAGATATCCCACAGTACAACAGAAGCCCCAAAAGAATATAGCTGTATTTGTCTTAACCGTACTATCATTTTAAGGTGTAACAAAAATTGTTAACGTAATTATCCTCAGGGTAGGATAAAATCATGCAAATATCACTAATAAGTAACAAACCTTTTACAGGTCACAGAGACGATTTAAAACCTCAAAGCTTCAAATTTTAGCCTAATCTGAAAATAGAAGCTAGAGTAACTAAATCCATACCAGAAAACTCACTGATCAATTTCTATGTCAATGCTTGCAAAAACTAAAATGTTAAAAGTCATTTTAACAGTGGCACTCATACCTGGATACTGTCGGATGGTGGACACAGAGCTGGTGATTGGGGTGTAAGTGTGCGCAGCCAGTGGGTACGCAGAAGGTGGGTACGTTGGCAAAAAGTACTGGAACTGAACAGGAACAGACGGTCTACAGATGAAACGGATAATATGAACCAAAATGGTCTATTTTCTTCTTTACCTTCAAATGATCCTATCTGCTAAATCCCCTTTATACTCTGCCATACCACCATTTCCCAAATTGTGCCCCAAACAAACTACTAGATCAAAGGACAGCTCTAGAGAGAATAATGTTTTAAAAGATAAATGGATACTATAAATAACTATTGCCAATAAACAAAAAAATATATAGAATAATAATTAACCAAAACTGACTCCAAAAAACTCAGTAATCAAAGTTCTTCCCTACTCAATTCCACTTGAAAGACTAAAGCTCAGATTGTTTTTACTGGCAAATTTTATCAAACACACATAAAACAGATAATCTCAAACTTATACAGACTGATTAAGAGACCAGAAAAAGAAGAAAAGGGATCTAACATTTTTTAAAAGGAGCTTAACATAGGCTTGATAGCAAAACCAGACAGGGAGAGTATGAGAAAAGATTATAAATGATGTCACTCTCTACACTGACACAGAAATTCCTAAATAATTAAGTACTATATAAAACTAAATACCTCATGATAAAATAAGGTTTATCACAGAAAGACAGAATTGATTCAGTATCAGAATTTCTATTAATGTTTTATAAAAATGAAAAGAGAACAGTCATTTGAAACTTCGCAAAAGATATACAAAAAAAAAATTTAACAGCACTCAACACTTAGTCTTGATATAAATGCCTAAGGAAACAGGGATAGAAAGAAACTTTGTTCCTCAAAGTGAAAATAGTACCTACCAATAGCACCTTATCTATAAGGAAATTTCAGAAGAGTTCCCATTCAGGTCAGGAATAAGATAAGGATGCGCACTATCTCTGCATCTATTCAACATCACAGTGGAAACTCTAGCCAACATTAAGAAAAACATAGGCAGGGGCTGGCTCCGTGGCTGAGTGGTTAAGTTTGCGTGCTCCACTCCGGCGGCCCAGGGTTTGGATCCTGGGCACAGACATGGCACCGCTCGTCAGGCCACATTGAGGCCGCGTCCCACAACCCACAACTAGAAGGACCTGCAACTAAGATATACAACTGTGTACAAGCTGGGTTTGGGAAGATAAAGCAGGAAAAAAAAAAAAAAAGATTGGCAACAGTTGTTAGCTCAGGTGCCAATCCTTAAAAAAAAAAAAAAGGAAGACTGGCAACAGTTGTTAGCCCAGGTGCCAATCTTTAAGAAAAAAAAGAAAAACATAGGCATACAAAACAGAAATGAAAAAACCCCCTCATGCCTCAAAAAACAGTTTTTATTTGCGGATGAAATAAAATCCAAGAGGAAATCTAAGAGAATCTACAAACTTTAAAAGCTAATAGTTGTATTCAGCAAGGTGGATTGACATGAGATGAATATATTAAAACCTGTAAGTATTCCTATATACCGTAATAATCAAACAAGAACATTTTAAGATGCTCCAAGTCTGAAGTTACTTACTTCATGTGCAATGTACCAGGTCCTTGCTATGGAAGAAGGGAGACACAGATATGGAATGGGGGAGGTAATGGGGTTAAACTAAAGCCATCAGCATGTACTCAAGGACTTTTAAAATGCTATATACTCCACAGCTCCGCCCGCTCAAACGGCCTAGAAGAAACGACAATCCAGGAACATCGAAGAGACCTTCGCTTCTACATGATGAAAAGGAATGGGGCTCCTTGAAGAAATGGGAGGTTCCAGGGCTCAGACAGACAATGTTCAGGAGGAGCCTGGAGGATCTTGTTGTGGTGGGAAGTAAGGATGGGCTAGGGTAACCAGGAACGGCAAAACCCACAGGAACTAGTCTGAAGAGGCTGTCCAGGACCAACCCAGCGACAATTTGACTACCAAAACAGATGCCAGTAATGGACTATTAATAATGAATAAAACCAAATCCAGGAGCCTATGCTGATTTTAAAAAATAATAAAATAAATGGGCACAGAGAAAATTTCTTTTCATCAGAATGCCAACTAAAAAATGTGGAAGGAATGTTAGAAAAAGTCATTGTTTGCAATCATTATATTGCAACCATCAATTGATTCGGCCAAGAATCGTCACGCTCAAACTATTAAATGGAAGTTAATCGGGGAACAGGATATCTATAGTCTCAGAGTATTTCCACAGATTAGTTATGTACAAAGGAGAAAAATATACCTTTACAGTAGAAAAATCTGGCAAACATCACCTTCACCTAGTAATTCATGTTGACATAACTAATAACGGGACAAAAGGATAGCATGAGCTCTCTGATGTAGTAACAGTGAGAAGAACATATTGCCTAAGTGGTAATTGCTCCAAAAACGCATAAGCTAAATCCAAGTATGAGCAAACGATCTGAGAAGCCCAAATTGAAGAACGTGCTACAAACACAACTGGCCTAGGTATACTCTTGCAAACTGTCAGTGTACGGAAGAGGACTCATTTCAGATAACTGCACTGTGGTTAAGCAAGAGAATGTTTTTGTTCTTTGGTGATAAAAATGGAAGCACTCAGGGATAAAGAGCCATGATGCTGCAACCCTCGTTCTGGCAATGACTCAAAATAAACAGAGAAACACACAAAACAAAAAAATGGATACTAGGAGAACAACCATCTAAAGGAGAACGGCTTAATAAATACAGCACATTTTCATAAAACTAAAAAGGAAATTACATACTGTATTATTTCCGGGGAAAATTTGAAAATAAGAATAAATAAATACATGCCACATTTGTGGGACGTTTTGTTTTATTGAAAAATCAAAACAACTATGACACAATGGGGCAGCGTGGCTGGCACCTTCGCTCCTACCTGTTGTCACTTCGGGTCTCCATGGCCACAGGATTTGGAGAGGCCCGATGTCCTGAAATGGGAATCAGGCTGCTCCGCTCTGCGGGGTAGTCAGGCTGGATGCGCGGAGAAGTGTGTGTGATCTGCTGAGGCACCACCTTGGCTATAAAGAGTAAAATCCAGTTACCCATCGCTCATATGCTTTTACTGGCATGCCAAAACATTCTTGGCCAGCAACAATCTTAAGAATGCACACAGTAACAAGAATTCTAGGTTTTTAATCAAAATAAAAAATGAAAGATGAGAATGTAAGGTTCAACTGAATTATCTTAACCCAATAATTCACGGACATGTTCACACTCTTATTCGTCAAAGCAGAGTTCAACATTAACACTTCAACAAAAACAGCAGCAGCCAAGCCCTTTTTCCCTAACCAAGCGTACTGGAGACCTTTCCTTAAAAAGGAGAAAAGTTTTTAATTAAAAAAAAAATTTTCTACAAAAATTTGAATACACAAATGGCAAAGACCTTAGCTCCTACTCCAGGGTCCATAACTAATTAGTAATATGTAGCTAATCAGTAATGAGTTGATCATTTTAATGTCCAAGTTTCAGCTTCCTCATCTCTGAGGAGGCCTTCTTCTCTAGATAATCGCTTAATTTCCTATGTCCTGTGATTATGCATAACATTTATAGCAAAATCAAAACGACCAGAGTTTCCAAATTAATCTGAGGCTCAAAGTTGCTTTCCTCTACAATTTACAATCAAATTTTGTTTAGAAGTTAGAGCTGAACTGGGACATACTTCACTGTTGTTACAGACCTGTCCGTCAACTCTACGCTTGGGAACTTGGAAAGAACAGCTGTGACCTCAGAGACACCAGGACAGCTTCCATCTGTGTAAAGACCCAAGTTACACCAGTGACAGGCACATAAACACTGGAGACTAGGAAGACGCCACCGTGTTCCCCAAAGTGCAGTGCAGTGAAGACAAGCCCACCCCGAAGCCCAGTTATTTCCCGAGGGAGGCAGCCAGAGAAGTTTCCGCAGGATGATAGCTAGGCTGCCCAATCCAACCACTGACGATGGCATCTATTGGCTAACACAGAGAGAAGCTGCATGACACATTTTCCATCAGTAATCATTAGAGGAGGTGCTGAGTGGAAAGCAACTAAGCCTTATTTTTTCACTATGCCCATAAAAAGTAGGAGAAAATAATGCTTTCAATAGGAATGCAGCTGTCATTTGACAGAGTAACTAACCAGTGGCTGGTAACCAAACACACACCCATGGATTTATACCTTTAATTTTTTTCTAATTAAAAATGCCACACATTCTCAATTATTAAAAATGCATAAAACTTAAGGAAAAATATAATGTAGAGATCATAAGTTGGCTATGATGTTATCTCCAAAAATAATCTCTGTTTTCTGAATGCTGTACTCATCTGACTCTGCTTTTTATAATGCTTCGACCACTGTCGTGTATGGGCCAGAGCACGGAGAAAAATAAGGATGGTACTCTATTGGAAATGAGCATTCATTTGAGGTGAAAACTCTATGCTCGTGGTTAATGAGGCTTTTTTCCCCTGACCCAGCACATTCCTATCAGTAACTGGCTGAATGCAATATTTAACCTCACCTGGAGAAAGCAAGTGCCACTTGGAAAAAGCGACTTAGGTGATTTTAATGTATCTGTGAAAACCAACACTCTAGGGTTAACATCAGATTTCCCTTCTCAACTGAGATATCTTTGTACAGGGATCCTATTATGATGTAACAAAGAAATATCTGGGCTGCTAGAAAAGAGGAAAACAAAACTACAGCCTGAGCCTGATGGAACCCAACGAAACCCATCAGAGTAAGCAGCGGATGTTAAATCTGTTTGTACACCTCTGTCAAATGATTTTCATATCTAGAATTCCGTAAATGATTAAAATTCAAAGAATGAGCTGGGGAGACATAGAATCCAGTAACTTGGGAGAGGTAAAAAGTTAGCAGTTTTAGGGGCTGGCCCCGTGGCCGAGTGGTTAAGTTCGCGCGCTCCGCTGCAGGCGGCCCAGTGTTTCGTTGGTTCCAATCCTGGGCGCGGACATGGCACTGCTCATCAAACCACACTGAGGCAGCGTCCCACATGCCACAACTAGAAGGACCCACAACAAAGAATATACAACTATGTACCAGGGGGCTTTGGGGAGAAAAAGGAAAAAATAAAATCTTAAAATAAAAAAAAATTAAAAAAAAAAATGCTCCACTCTTTAAAAAAAAAAAAAAAAGTTAGCAGTTTTAGCAAACGAACGAACATATTTCCATCTCCCGGTACTTTTAGTGCGTTTACTTCCACAGTGTGATCTTTTAGGAAGGTACAGTGACACTAACAAGAACTAATCTCCAAATAATTCTTCACAGAGGGTTCGAGATGAAACCAGAGAGCACCTGTAGGGGACACTGCCCCCTTTTTATGGGTCTAATTTTCTTCAAAGCTACAGATTCCCTAGTGAGACTCTCCACTGTAAAAATTAAAAGAATGGGCTTGGTTGGCACTGACGTGACAGCACTGAGGATAACTGATGACACTGCTGGGTACAGCCAGAAAATCAATGACCTTTGTCAACCAAAGTGCATTAAGGCTAAACCCACACACAAACTTCTTTTCACAGAAGCAAAATTAAATTCAGAGGGGTATGAGAGAAGTCTGGTTTCTCCCACGTCAGGCCATAGTGCACACTAATGTGAGAAAGACCCAGCAGCAGCGTTCTCTCAAAGTGCTCTGGGGGCTTGGTGCCAACTTAAGGGCTGGATGGCCTGGTTACCTAAACCAGGAGTAAGGGTTTCCTGGGTCCTACCATTGTTCCGGAACAGCGTCCTCGAAGTTCGCTGAGAGGGCTATGAAGCCGCAGCCCATCTCGCATGCGAAGGAAGGAAGCAGGGAGGCAGGGACCACCTCAGCACCAGGACACGGCAGGGGGCTGCCGCACTTCCACGTCTGCTCACCAGATTTCCGACAGTTAAGTCTATCAGTGTGCCCTCTCAAAAAGCAGTCTTAGTTCTAAAAGTACAGTCTATCAAAAATATAGCAGCTTTCCCCTATCTCTGGGAGTGGAGAACAGCAATATGACACGCTCACCGTCGGAGAACCAGGGCCAAGGTAACACTAGCAACTCAGACCCATGGCTTGTGGGTTAGAGAGAGCAGTGCAGGGGCTGGCCCCATGGCCGAGTGGTTAAGTTTGCATGTTCCACTTCGGCGGCCCAGGGTTTCACCGGTTCGAATCCTGGGCACGGACATGGCACCGCTCACCAAGCCATGCTGAGACAGCCTCCCACATGCTACAATTAAAAGGACCCACAACTAAAAATATACAACTATGTACTGGGGGGCTTTGGGGAGAAAAAGGACAAATAAAATCTTTAAAAAAAATTAAAAAAAAAAAAAAGAGAGAGAACAGTGCTGTGCCTCACAGGCCACAGTCTCTCTTTGGAAGCTGTGACAGTGACATATCAGCCGCTAGGACAGGCATCAGCCACCTGCAGCCTGCTGGCCAAACCCTGCCTGATGCCTGTTTCTGTATGATCCGTGAACTGAGAATGGTTCACACTTTTAAATGGTTGGGGAAAAAAATTTTTAAAAGTTATTTCATCACACATGAAAACTACATGAAATTCAAATTTCTGTGTCCATAAAAAGTCTTCCTGAACCATGGCCACGCTTATTTGTTTACATCTCATCCACAGCTGAGTTGCTGCGGCACAGACCTACAAGGCCTGCAGAACCTAGAACACTTCCTATCTGGCCCCATGGAAACGGTCTGCCAATCCCTGCTCGTGAGGACTGACGTTTGGTTGCCAGTAAGTTTTCAAAAATTTTTTAATATTCAAAGTACACACATATTTAAAAGGGGACTAAACAAAGCCTGGAAGAAATTCTGGGGTGGCCATGCAGTACGTCGGGCAGCACTCAGATGAGAACCAGGGTGAAGGACGCAAGGTGTAGCGCTCGCCCACTGCTGAATCACACGGCAATTTTTCCTGAACGCTCTATCAGTGTGCAAGTTCTCTTCATTCCACATCTTTGCTTCTTTCTTGCTTTCTCTGTAGCTCATGTCTAACTATGTCAGTAAAGTGAACTTATTTCTTTAAAAGGTACACATAAAAGACGCAAAGTTTGATGAAGGAGGAAGTCAAAAGTAGAGTCAAAGTTTACTTTGAGCTCTCAGAGACTGTTATCCTTTTACACTCTACCATCAATGCCAAATCTGTATGACAAATAATATTAAAAGTTAAATTTAGGGCTGCTTTGAAAATCAACAACAACAACAACAAATCAGTACTAGCCGTCTATCTGAAGCCTTGGCAGGAGGGGCTGAGCAATTCCTTTGAAGCTTCCGTCTGAAGGTCGCACGACACTTACCGACAGGGATGTTTGAGGTGGTCACAGCAGTAGCATGGGATGAATGTGAGGGCATTGTCATGGTAACAATTGTACTCGTGGGAGCTTGCGTGTGTGACACAGATCCTGAAACGGGAGAGAAAAGGAAATTCTTTAACAATGGCCTCTCAGCACACATTATAGATTCTCAAAAACATGAGAAAAGCTCTTGGGGAAAGTTAAGAGAATTTTTCTAGCCTAATCTTTCTCTCTGACTGAAGCTGAGATGTGAAAAATTAACCCACCACTTATGCCTCATTCTTCCCTGGCAGGAGGAGCAGGGTTGCCAACTTACCGGCCGTGGTTGCTGAAGGAATGGTGTTGGTTGCCAAGATAGGTGCTACTGTTGCTGCAGCCACTGGTGTGCCTGTACTGAAGATAGTTTTCTGTGGGGGAACCCACAACCCAGGATTAGAAAAAAGAACACTGCCCGCTCGATCCAGTTTAAAAGCAATCACTGCCTTCAAGATTGCCAGGTTCTTAGCAAGTTTTGCACAATTCTGGTTTTTAACCCACAGAGTATTCACCTCTTGTTTTACCTGAGCCATGGTATGAAGCTGCTGTTTTGGTGTCCCTAAGGCAGGGTGAGATGGCAGCGTGATTCTTGTTGTCACATCACGTGACTGGGCAGGACGCTGAATACTAATTGCTGCAGATGGTGGATGCTGGATAGACAAAGTTGGCCGACTGAAAAGAAAGAAAAGACATTATGACTTACAACTTGTCTCCAGACACAATGCAGGCAGTCAAGGCCATTTAGTATCTTGTGCTATAGCACAGTTATTTTTTCATAGGTCTGTGAAGTCCACAGTTGCACAAATGAAGTAAATGGCCCACTGAGTTTCTCTCCTGAAACTGCTGTAAGCCTCATTTTAAAAGGTATCAATGTGTACTACGAACTGAATAAATTAATCCCTAGTCATTCTCAGTGCCCTTGATACAATTAATCAACACTCTATGACAATCTCCAGTAAGCATTATTATAATGAACACTTCATTTTGTGGACAAAGCTGAAGATACACACTAAGGGTCTCATCATTATGAGGGAAGATTACAGACAACCTTGATTAATAGCAGCTTAACCTGTGACTTGAAGCACTGACTCTCCCCCCAATTTTATATCATTCCTTACCAGATGACAGAAAGTTAGTTATAACTGCCTAATGATCGAAAGGGATATCAACACAGACAGCAGGTCAAATTAACATGCAGCAAGCTACTGAAATTGCAAGAAACAATGGCAAGAAAACTTGACAGAATAACAAAGTTGGCATCTCAAGTCAGAGCGGGGAGAACGGACTACTGAATAAATGAAGTTGGGAAGACTATGTAGCCATTTGGAAAAAATCAAATTGGATCCATACCTCACACAGTATAGCAGAATAAATACAAAAATGATGAAGATGACAGAAAATAAAAAACTACATGAAGAAAAGATAGAATCCTTTTACAACCTTGAAGTGAGGGAGAGCTTTCTAACTATTAAAAGCTTTCAAAATCCAAAAGCTATGAAAGATCAATAAATTTGACTTGGTGAACAAATGAGCAAACCTCCTACATAGCAAAACACACTACGAGGAAAGATCTTCAAATACTAAGAGTCCTAGACATCAATGAGAAAAAGAGCCTAATAAAAACAGGCAAAGGATATGAATAGCTGGTTTGCTAAAAAGAAAACACAAATGGCCCCTGAACAAAGAAAAGATCCTCACTCTAGCTCATAGAAAGAGGAATGCAATTTAAAATACAAAATATGATATATGAGATATCATTGTTCACCTATCAGATTGGCAAAAAATCCAAAATACTGACAGCATACTCTGTTTTTCAAGCTGTAAGGAAACAGGCACTTTTAAACATTCTGCAGGGAGTATAAATTGGTCTAAATGCTAAGGAAGGCAATTAGATAGCAGGTATCAAAATTACAATCAAATATACCCTTGATCACTTTTGGGAATTTATCCTATAGATATTCTTGCACACATGCATAATGATGTAAGTATAAAGTTATTCACTGCAATATTATTTATAGCAGTAAAGTACTGGAAACAACCTCAAATCCATTTATACAATGGATCACTATATTGTGACTAAGAGAACAATGAAACTCTGTATGTACTAAAATGGATAGCTTTCAATATACGTTGTTACATTAAAAACAGAGTAAAGAGGAATATAGGCCCAAGGGGCCTAATGGTTAAGGTCAGGGTGCTCTGCTTCGGTGGCACGGGTTCGGTTCCCAGGCACAGACCTACAGCAATTGTCTGTTAGTGGCCATGCTGTCGTGGCAGCTCACATACAAAAAGAAGAAGATTGACAACAGATGTTAGCTCAGGGCGAACTTTCCTCGGGGCGGGGGGGGGGGGGGGGGGGGAATATATATATATGTGAATTAAATAACATTTTGGGTAAAAAAGTATAAAAGTAAGACTTGCATGTGAATTATTTAAGAAACACTGGAAGATTACTCAAAGAGCCATTATGAAGTTACTTTGGCAAGGCAAAGGGAAAGGGGCACAGGAGCTGGGTAGACAGGGACAGAGGAGACAGATACTCCTTATTGCATTCCCTTTCATGCTTTTCTATTTTGGAACTATGTGAATATGAATTAGGAAGAAGAAAACATGGAAAGTAAAGGTGAAAACATGACGGGGACTTCCATGTGTCCAAACGAAGAAACTGTTTCATCACAAGCAAGATCGTCTTTCAAAATGCTTTAAAATCAGAGCCAGTGGGATACTGGTGAATAAAGTTTACAAACTGAATAAAGGAGGGTTTTCCTTCTGTAGAAACAGAACTCCACAGCACACCCTCGGAGTTCAAAGGAAAGCTGAAGCCTGGCTACAGATGCAACTATGGAACTTGGTGGGACTCACTGAAGAGAGAGCCTACTCTCAGAGACTGGACTTTGAACAGTTGACAACATGGGTCACCAAGTACAGTGCCATGAAAGCCACCCACTCCCACTAACTACAATGAAAAACACGCAGATACACATGTATACATAATTAAAATAATGAGAAATTTTAGGATGGATGAAGCTAATTATGGGAATAGTTTTGAAGATCCTTGTAACAAAGAAGAATGCCAAGAGAACCACCAGGAAAGGGTCTCCTCAATTCAAACTTTAATGTGCTCATATTTTACGAGGTCCAGCTCACACAAAATAACCCCAAAAAAGAATATTTATATTGAACATTTAGATACATTTTTAAGTGTTTTTGAAAGCACGGACTATAGCAGTCTTTGATTTTCATTTATTCTAATGAAAAATACCATGTTGATTTATATAATGCACATTACGTGCCAGGCATGTTTTAAGTGCTTTACATATATTAACAGAGATACTCCCTATAATGATCTCTGAAGTAGGTAATATTATCGCCATTTTTCTAGTTGAGGAAATTAAGGCATCTACTCTTTGACCTAGCACTCCCACTTCCACAAATGTACCTTGAAGGTATACCATCACAAACATGCAATAGCATATGCCAAAATGTCCATCAGTACATCCATAAGCTGGGGTACCACGCAGCCAAAAAAAAAGAATGAGTAAGGTATCTCTACGTACTGATTTGGAGTCATCTGCAAGATATATTGAGAGAAATGGAAGGTATGAAGCAGTACATATAAATATAATCTGCTGTATTTTCTGTAAGAAAGAAGTGGAAACAAGGAAAATGTGTTTATCTGTGTGTATACTTACTCTCATAAAAAGAAACTCCAAGAAGGCACATCAGAGGATACTAAATGGTGACCTACTGAGAGCAGATGGCAACTTGGGAGGGGACAGGGGACTCATGAGTCCATCTTTTCATATAGATTTGACTTTTAAGCAAAATTGATATTTCACATGTTTAAAAAAGTGAAATCAAAAAGCAAACTCTAAAATTAAAAAATTTAAACAAATAATCCTAACTATACATTAAGTAATAGTAAACACACTTGAAAGATAACCAAAAAATGAATCACAGGTTACCTCAGAAAGCAAAACGACAGCAGCATGGGACATTGGTATCTGTGGAACAGAGATGAGAGCAATACTCCTCATTTTACAGCTTTTTATATGTTTACGTTTTGGAAACGTGAATTTAAATCAGGAAAAAGAAAACGTTACTATCTATCCCACAGAGAAAAGAATCACTTCAACTGACTTTCCCACTTGAACACATTCCCACACTGCTTAGTGGGACCTAGTCTGAGGACAAAAAGAACAGTGAAGAAATCAAACTTCACTCAGCAGTCTTATTGTTAGTAGTAATAAAGGGTTAATTTATGACAAATAGACTTGGGATTCTGAATTAGCTTGAAACTATTTTTTATGGATGAATATGTATATTACGGACAAAAAACCCCAAGTAGTTATATTAATGTCTTCAGGAAACAAGGTTTTCAGTGTAAGAGAAGATAAACATAAAATCTAAGCAAGAAAAAACCTGTAACATTAAATTTCTTTTGAAAATTTCAGTATGAAGACTATGACTGTCTTTACTATATTGACTAACTTTGTCCACAGAAAGTGCACAAAGCAATGATACGCCAGAAGCAATGTGCACCCTTAGCACCCAGATCTTGGGTTCTAAATACCATTCTCCACTAAAAGGAACCAAGGATCCTCGGAGAAATGGATGATTTCAAGACTAAAGAAGCAGGGAAAGTAAACAAGAGCCTGATTCATCACCTATCAGAACAAAAGCACTCAAAGACTAATAGGAGTTATCAAAAGGACACTCGAGCCAGTTCATGGGGAATGTCCCTAGCCAAATTCGGGGCAACTGGGAGAAAAAGAAAGGGATTTTGATTAAAACACATTGAATAAATAAAACATCCCTGAGTCCATAGTGGCAACTCCTACCTGCCCCCTGAAAAGGTCAGAGACTAAATATGGTCAGCCAGCTACAAAGTACTCCCAAGTCTATAGTTTTGATTGCTATGCTATTTCTCCCAGTGATCAGTTTTTTTCCTTAATGGCCTCAAAGGCAACTCTAGGGGTAGAGACCCAATTTAGAAACTTGACATATACAGAAAATAAGGGGTTAATTTACAACAAATGGACTTGTGACCATCCTCCAGTGTTCAGCTAGGTCTTTGTTTAACTTGTTTAGAGTGAAGACAAGTACTGAAGGCAGAGACTGCCAGTTTGCTATCTTCTCCTTTTCCTTTCAAAGAACAGTATCAAGGAAAACAAAAAAGAGGAATACGACCTCCATCTTTGGCAAAACTAGGAGAGACCTGAAACTTCAAACCACGGAAGAGGTAGCAGAATTGTCAAAGATAGTCATAACCCAACAGGAACCCAGGAGCCAATGGACAGAGAACTTCTGCAGCTGCAATTTAAGGAATAAAATGTGGTAAAGCATAATTCTCCAAAGTGAGGAGAATACTTTCACAGAGGCAGCCGAAATCTTGTTTGTAACAGTGGGAGTTGGCACTGAAGCAGGACGTGGATCTGAACCAGTTCCGAGATCCAAGAAGCAAAGCATGAACCAGGAATCACACAGATACAGATAAGCCTCGTATGGGAAACAGTTGCTCTCACTGGGGAAGAGAGAAATTTTGCCATTTTGAGCAGTCTATCTCCACCAGCAAGAGAGAAGTAATGGCCCAAAACACTCAAACACAGGATCCTGGGTTATTAGGAAAATTTCTCCTAAGCAGGTATATGGCCCAGCTTATAAGAAGAACTAATTATAAATACTGATCCAGAATGAATTCAATTCAAAGGTGAGCACTCAGAACAGAACCAGCACAAGATCTATTTAAAGATGCTATAAGAGGGGCCGGCCCCGTGGCCAAGCGGTTAACTCTGCGTGGTCAATTTTGTGTGCTCCGATTCGGCAGCCTAGGGTTTCACTGGTTTGGATCCTGGGCATGGACATGGCACCACTCATTCACCCACGTTGAGGGAGCGTCCTACATGCCACAACTAGAAGGACCCACAACTAAAATATACAACCAGATGCTGGGGGGATTTGGGGAGAAAAAGCAGGAAAAAAGAAAAGATTGGCAACAATTGTTAGCTCAGGTGCCAATCTTAAAAAAACAATAATAAAAAAAGATGCTATAAGAAAAAAGGTGGACAAGAACAGGGGAAAGTCGACTACAAACGACTTCACTAAGCAGAAGAAGAAACATAATGAAATAACTCCTTCCACAAAACGAAAACACAAACCAAAGATTTAAGAGCTCACAGGAAGAGATGACAACACACAAGGAGATAAAATACATGGGCAGAGTGCAAGGGAGAAACAGAAGACAATTATTCAGCTATTTCAGGAATGAAGGCAAAATCAAAAGTAAAACATGAAAGACAATGGTGAAAAGTCAGGGACAGAGAAGATGGTGAGAAAATAAGCAGAATCGAAAGGGGAAAAAATAGTTACAAAGGACTAGAAAGGAAGTCATGCAAAAAAGATCCAACAAACACATAACTGGGTGCCCCCTCCAAATAAAATGGAACAGAATCAACATACGAAGATACAATGCAAGAAAACTTTTCATAAATATAGTTTTATGCTCCAGATTAAAAAGGCACACCACGTTCCAGAACATAACAATACTTAATGGTTATTACCAAACACATCCTAGTAACGCTGCTGAAATTCAAGATAAAGAATCGGGTAGATCAGGCAATCAGGCAGAAATATCAACGCCCTTTGAAGGGGTTAAAAAAAAATCAGGCTGGCCCCAGACTCCTGTACAGCATTACCCAGCTCCAGAAGGCAGAGGAAAAATGTCTATGAAGTACTCATGGAAAGAACACATAAACCAAGAAAATTCTTTATCATACAAACTTCTGCTTAAGTACAAGGCTATCCGGGAAACAATTTTGACCAAGTGAAAACTCAAAATACTGGTCTGTAAGCCCTTCTCAAAGAAAGTAATAGAGAATAAATTTCATTCAACCAAGCGATGAGCAACAACAAAAATCATCAAAGAACTGTCAGGATTGAATCTATTTAACAGAAGGAGTAAGACTTACCACTTAAACTTCAGGAGGAACTTTCCTTCTTTTCCTACGCCTTGAACCAATTTAACTGTCACTGGTTTATCTGGTCTTTGAGAGTCTAGCAGAATTCAATGAAACTGCCTGGGCCTAGGCAGTTTCTAGGGGATAGAGTACTTTGAAATTTTTTTCTATTTCTTCTAAGGAAATTGGTCTGTTTAAACTTTCTATCTCCAGAATTCAAAGGGAGTTACATACTAGGAATTTATCGTAGTTCTAGATGCAAGAAGAAAAGGCATCTGGTCATTAGAGTCTCTGGCTGTTTAATTCACTAGAGCATTTCTAGTGCCTAGAGCAGGGACTGGCACACACACAATGGATATCAGTTGTATGAGTGAACGCTGAATACATATCTGACAAAATTCAATATCCATTTTTATTCAAAACTCAATAACCTGGAAGACAGATACTTCGATAACATGATTTAAAAAAACAACTTAACCCCAGTTTTCATTGTACACGTTTATAGCTTTTGAATGTCATACCATCTGAATATATTAACATTTTAAAAATAATGTAAAGTTAAAATGAACAATACACAGTCTATTTTATGTTGGGCAGTTTTCTCTCTTTGTCCTTTGGGCAATATATTCACTTACCAAAAAGTAAAGTGTCTTTATTTTATTAAAGGGAGGACTAATGAAGTTGAGAACTTGCCTAATGTCACAGAGCTCGTAAATGATGGAGTTAATGGTTAAAGGTCAGTCCTAGGCACTGTTCTACAATTCAATGTTATTGCCTTCCGAGTTCTGTTCTGGGTCTTCTTGTCACTCTGTTTATTGCCCCTGGATGGACTCAGATATCTCAAAGCTTTAAGTGTAGTCCACACATTGATGACTTCTAAACCGATTGCACAGACATCTCTTCAACCACCTGTTGACAACAGCCGTTAAATTGTTCCACAAACTCAGTGTCCTGAAAGTCAACCTTCTTTCTAAAACGTGCTTTTCTTTCCTTTGTTTCCTTTTCACTTACTTGGTCAAGCAAGGAAGAAACCAAGGAGGCATCTCAGACTCCTCCCTCTTCCTCACCACTGTGCCCTGCTTCCAGCTGGCAGTCAAGTCTTAGGGACGGTCTCTAGGTTTCTGACAGCTCCATTCTCCATGCCTACTATCCCTGCTTCTGTTCACTGAATCACTTCTTGTTTATATTGCCAAATGACTTTCCCTGGCATCCATCTAACCAAGGGCAAGAACCAAGAAAGACCACGGGAACTCTTGTGCTCCTGGCAAGACACACATCCCACCGCCTTCCCCAACTTTCACAGCCTCACCACTGCAACACAGTTTGGGGATGATGACAAATACCATCATGTTTTCATCCCTGATTGTGTCACTCATAATAAGTATCTGAGATCATCCCTCATCAACCAGACTTTATCCCTGTATGACTGTAAACCTCTTTACTGTACTATTTTCCCTTTTCAAACGTCCAACCCTTCCACTGTACTCTATCAATTTACAATCCATCTTTAGCAAAATCCCCTCTATCCTCAACCTCTTCTCTGACCATATGCTTTACCCTCCTGCCCTAATGAATGTTGGTGGTCCCCTGAGAACCCGGCTTCTCCCTACAGGCCTCTCAACTGGGAGTCATCTTCTGTCTCATAAACCTCTTCCCCATCTATACTGCCTTCCTTTATCTCCTCCAGAATTCTTCCCTGGACTCCAGACTGAGAGATTAAACTATCTCAACATCTCCACTTGGGTGCTTAGAAGTCAGCACAACTTTAAAATACCCAAAACCAAAGTCTGGAATTCCTCCCACAAACCTACTCCTCCCATGTTTGCCATCTCAAGTTAATGCAATTCCACGCTCTTAGCTGCACGGGCCAACTAGTGCTGCCAGTGTGCTGACTCTTCTCATTCTCTCATAGCCCCTGTGTTAATCCTCCAGAATGCTCTTGACTATCTTCAAAATTCTCTTCAGAACCTAACCCTGTCTTTCCACCTCCGGCAATCGTCTCTCCTGGATTCCTGCCATACTCTTGTAAACATCTGTGTTTCCAACTTCGCCTCTCCACAGCCTACTCTATCCAGCAACCAGGCTGATTCAACTAAAACTTCAGGTCATGACACTGTTCTGCTTAAAATTCTGATAAGGATTCCCACTGCATGCCAGCAAAGTCCAAATCCTTAGAGTGGTTCATAAGGTCCCACGTTATCTGGGGACCCTGTTACCTCCTAAAATAATCTCTTGCTATTCTCCTACCATTAGCCTCTTGCTGCTCCTTATATGTGACATACTCACTCCTGTCTCAAGGCCTTTGCATTTACTGTTCCCACTTCCTTGAATGCTCTTATCCCAGGTATATGACTCACTTCATTATATCTTTCAATTTTCTACTAAAATGCATTACCCACCACGCCCTCCCTGATGACCTTACATGAAACAGTAAGCCTCTGCACTGCCCACCCTATCACTCCAAAGCCCATTCACCCTCATTTTTCCCCAAAGCACTTTTCACCATCTAAAAAACTATGTATTTTTTTTAATCGTATGTCTCTAGCCCGTAAAGATGGACACTCTATGAGGGCAGGCTGTCTCTCTGTTTGTTCCCTGCTTTATCCACAGTGTCTAGAACACTTAATGGCTTATTAAAGAAGCACTTGATAAATACCGAGTTAAATGAAGGAAGGAAAAAGGGAGAGGAGGAGGAAGAATGGTGGGATGCTTATCTTCAAACCCCCAAACATACCTAAGCGCCGAGTCAGTAGCATGTGCTGCCGTCGTAGTGATGACTGGAGACTGAGCTCTGGTGGCAGACACAGTGGCTACCACCGCAGGAGGGATGGTATTAGAGGTGGTCACAGGTGGACGAGACTACCAAGAGAAGAGAAAAAACAGTTCATTTAAAACAAAAAGTGAAAGGAGGAGAGCCAAGATGGCGCCGTGAGTAGTCCTCTTTGTCTCTCGCCCTTCAAGTCTACAATTATTTGGACACATCGCTTGACAAAGGATATCCAGACAGCATCTCAGGACGTCTGAGACACCCACGCGACTATACATCGGAAGGCAGATGGACTTTCCTCCGGGAGGATGTGGAAATAGGTGAAAACTCTCCGACCCCGACGGGCAGCCTAGTACCCGCAAGCGGCTTTCTTCCAACGGACGCCCCCAGAGGATCCACACACATCTAGGGCAGGAGCGAGAACACAACAGAGGAGCGACGGTGGAAACAGGTGACCAGAACCCTACCTAAACCCCCCGCAATTACTCCTAAACGCAGAGGGAAACTTTGGAGTCGCACACCTGAGCCCGCGGGGAGAGTCTCTCCCCGCCATTGGCGGGGAGACCCAGCCTGGTGCTCGGGGCACCCGGAGGGTCCCAGAGAGAGACAAGGAGGGCACGGAGGTCTCCCAGCTGCCGTTGCCTGCCCCGTGGGACTAGGGATTGCCGGAGATCTCAGAGAGGACCGGGGCTGGGGGAACTTTCAAAGGCCGGTTCGGCGACCCGGAGGGGAAGCGCCGGAGCTCCGCCCGGGCAGCAGACAAAACTCTCTTGTCTGCCGTTAGCAGAGGGGCCACGCTGAGCATTCACGGCTCCGGGAGAGGCCCGGAGAGAATCCCAGAGGGCAGGGCGACTCCCAGCTGCCGTTGCCCGCCCCATGGGGCTAGGGATTGCCAGAGATCTCGGAGAGGACCGGGGCGGGGGAACTTTCAAAGGCCGGTTCGGCGACCCGGAGGGGAAGCGCTGGAGCTCCGCCAGGCAGCAGACAAAACTCTCTGTCTGCCGTTAGCAGAGGGGCCACGCCCAGCATTCAGGGCTCCCGGCAGAGGCCCGGAGAGAAGCCCAGAGGGCGGGGTGATCCCCAGCTGCCGTTGCCCGCCCTGTGGGGCTAGAGATTGCCAGAGATCTCGGAGAGGACCGGGGTGGGGGGAACTTTCGAAGGCCGGTCCTGCGACCCGGAGGTGAAGTGCCGGAGCTCCGCCCGGGCAGCAGACAAAACTCTCGGTGTGCCGTTAGCAGAGGGGCCACGCTGAGCATTCACGGCTCCGGGAGAGGCCCAGAGAGAATCCCAGAGGGCGGGGCGACCCCCAGCTGCCGTTGCCCACCCCGTGAGGCTAGGGATTGCCGGAGATCTCGGAGAGGACTGGGGCTGAAGAGAGTTCCAGAGACCCAGCTTAGTAGCCTAGGGGGAAACCCTACAGGCTCACAGAAGCCTTAGGGAAAGCCTCTGCACAGCACCAGTAGAAGGCACCCAGCCGCCAGCCACAAGGCTGGAAGACCCCAGGGCAAAAGCAGCATAGCTAGGTGTACTAACCACAGACTGTAGAAGATGCCAATAGCTCTCCTGCGACCCATAGAGGACAAGTGAGATTTGGTGGGTGCCGACAGCAACGGAGCGACAAATATAAGTGATCCCACCCCTGGCCGCTGGAAAAGCCCATAACACCGTTGCAGACCCCAAGGAGAGAGCGCATCTAGGTGGGCAACAACAGTAGGCACCTGCAGCCTGAAGCCCCCCTGTGACGGCCCCCACGGCAGAGGAGGGAATCCAAAGGGCCACTGTGGCTACAAAGAGGGGCCCAGGCCCAGTTAGCAACTACGGACAGGGTTCCTGGTTGGTGAAGTATAAACAGCTGCTCCCCCCACCGCAGCAGCTGAAACAAGTGAAAGGAGCAACTAAACTCTATCTCCATGCGGAGGCACAAATCAACAACATCAAGCAATATGAAAAAATACATTAAATCTCCAGAACAGAAAGAAAGTAACAAATACACAGAAAACAATCCCAAAGAAAATGAGATATATAACCTAAATGATGATGACTTCAAAACAGCCATCATTAAGATTCTCAATGAGTTAAGAGAGAATTCTGACCGACAACTCAACGAGTTCAGGAGCTATGTCACAAAAGAGTTTGATACGATAAAGAAGAACCAAACAGAAATATTGGAAATGAAGAACACAATAGAGGAGATTAAGAAAAATCTAGATGCTCTGAACAGTAGGGCCGATAATATGGAGGAAAGAATTAGCAATTTGGAAGATGGCAATATAGAATTGTTGCAGGCAGAGGAGGAGAGAGAAGCAAAACTTAAAAGAAATGAAGAAACTCTCCGAGAATTATCAGACACAATTAGGAGATGCAACGTAAGGATTATAGGTATACCAGAGGGAGAAGAGAAGGAGAAAGGGGCAGAAAACCTATTCAAAGAAATAATGGCTGAGAACTTCCCAAATCTGGTGAGGGAGATGGATCTTCAGGTGACAGAAGGCAATAGATCTCCAAACTTTATCATTGCAAGAAGACCAACTCCACGGCATATAGTAGTGAAGCTAGCAAAAGTCAACGACAAGGAGAAAATATTAAGGACAGCCAGGCAAAAGAAACTAACCTACAAAGGAACCCCCATCAGGCTATCAGCAGATTTCTCAGCAGAAACTTTACAGGCTAGAAGAGAGTGGAATGATACATTCAAAAATCTGAAGGACAAAAATCTACAGCCGAGAATTCTCTACCCAGCGAAAATATCCTTCAAATACGATGGAGAAATAAAAACTTTCCCAGATAAACAAAAATTAAGGGAGTTCATTGCCACAAAACCTCTTCTTCAAGAAATGCTCAGGAAAACCCTCATTCCTGAAAAATCCAAAAAAGGAAAGGGGCTACAAAACCAAGAGCAGAGGAGATAAGTAGAAGGACAACAACAGAGAGTAGCAGCTCTACATCGGAACAGATTAAACCATGGGACGAGAAACAAAGGAAACTGAAGAAAACCGGAAAACAAGACACAAAATGGTAGTGGTAGGCCCCCACGTCTCAATAATCACTCTAAATGTAAATGGATTGAACTCCCCAATCAAAAGACACAGAGTGGCAGGATGGATCAAAGAACAAGATCCAACAATATGCTGCCTCCAGGAAACACACCTCAGCCCCAAAGACAAACACAGACTCAGAGTGAAGGGATGGAGAACAATACTCCAAGCTAATAATGAACAAAAGAAAGCAGGTGTCGCTATACTAATATCAGACAAGGTAGATTTCAAAGCAAAACAGGTAAAGAAAGATAAAGAGGGACAGTATATAATGATAAAAGGGACTCTCCACCAAGAAGACATAACACTTATAAATATATACGCACCCAACACAGGAGCACCAAAATTTGTAAAGCAACTCTTAATAGAACTAAAAGAAGACATCAACAACAATACAATAATAGTAGGGGACCTCAACACACCATTAACACCAATGGAGAGAACATCCAGACAGAAAATCAACAAGGAAATAATAGAATTAAATGAAAAATTAGACCAGATGGACTTAATAGATATATATAGAACACTTCATCCAAAAACAGCAGGTTACACATTCTTCTCAAGTGCACATGGAACATTCTCAAGGATTGACCATATTTTGGGAACCAAAGCAAACATCAATAAATACAAGAGAGTTGAAATAATATCAAGCATCTTTTCTGATCATAACGCTATTAAACTAGAAATCAACTACAAGAAAAAAGCAGAGAAAGGTGCAAAAATGTGGAGACTAAACAACACGCTTCTCAACAAACAATGGATCATTGAAGAAATTAAAGAAGAAATCAAATATTATCTGGAGACAAATGAAAATGAGAACACGACATACCAAATCATTTGGGATGCAGCAAAAGCAGTCCTAAGAGGGAAATTCATCGCAATACAGGCTCACCTCACTAAACAAGAAAAAGCTCACGTAAGCAACCTCAAACGACACCTAACAGAACTAGAAAAAGAAGAACAAACAAAGCCCAGAGTCAGTAGAAGGAGGGAAATAATAAAAATAAGAGCAGAAATAAACGATATTGATACAAAAAAGACAATAGAAAGGATCAATGAAACAAAGAGTTGGTTCTTCGAAAGAATTAACAAAATTGACAAACCCCTAGCCAGACTCACCAAGAAAAGAAGAGAGAAATCGCAAATTAATAAAATCAGGAATGACAGAGGAGAAATCACAACAGATACCAATGAAATACAAGAGATCATAAGAGAATACTATGAAAAACTATATGCCAACAAATTGAACAACCTGGAAGAAATGGACAAATTCCTAGACTCCTACAATCTCCCCAAACTGAATCAGGAAGAAATGGAGAATCTGAATAGACCAATCACAAGTAAGGAAATAGAAACGGTAATCAAAAACCTCCCCAAAAACAAGAGTCCAGGACCAGACGGCTTCTCTGGAGAATTCTACCAAACATTCAAAGAAGACTTAATACCTATTCTCCTCAAACTGTTCCAGAAAATTGAGAAAGATGGAGAACTCCCTAACACATTCTATGAAGCCAACATCACTCTGATCCCCAAACCTGACAAGGACAACACAAAGAAGGAGAACTACAGGCCGATATCACTGATGAACATAGATGCAAAAATCCTCAACAAAATTTTGGCAAACCGATTACAGCAATACATCAAAAAGATTATACACCATGATCAAGTGGGATTTATACCAGGGACACAGGGATGGTTCAACATCCGCAAGTCAATCAACGTGATACACTACATCAACAAAATGAAAAACAAAAACCACATGATCATCTCAATAGATGCAGAGAAAGCATTCGACAAGATCCAACACCCATTTATGATAAAAACCCTCAGTAAAATGGGTATAGAAGGAAAGTACCTCAACATAATAAAGGCCATATATGATAGACCCACAGCCAACATCATACTCAATGGACAAAAGCTGAAAGCCATCCCTCTGAGGACAGGAACAAGACAAGGGTGCCCACTTTCACCACTCCTATTCAACATAGTACTGGAGGTGCTGGCCAGAGCAATTCGGCAGGAAAAAGAAATAAAAGGAATCCAAATAGGTAACAAAGAAGTAAAACTCTCGTTGTTTGCAGACGACATGATCTTATACATAGAAAACCCCAAAGAATCCACAGAAAAACTATTAGAAATAATCAACAACTACAGCAAAGTAGCAGGGTATAAAATTAACGTGCATAAATCAGTAGCATTTCTATACACTAACAATAAACTAACAGAAAAAGAACTCAAGAACTCTATCCCATTCACAATCGCAACGAAAAGAATAAAATACCTTGGGATAAACTTAACCAAGGAAGTGAAGGATCTATACAATGAAAACTACAAGACTTTCTTGAAAGAAATAGGCGATGACATAAAGAGATGGAAAAACATTCCTTGCACATGGATTGGAAGAATAAACATAGTTAAAATGTCCATACTACCTAAAGCAATATACAGATTCAATGCTATCCCAATCAGAATCCCAAGAACATTCTTCACAGAAATTGAACAAACAATCCTAAAATTCATATGGGGGAACAAAAGACCGCGAATTGCTAAAGCAATCCTGAGCAAGAAAAACAAAGCCGGCGGAATCACAATCCCCGATTTCAAAACATACTACAAAGCTACAGTGATCAAAACAGCATGGTACTGGTACAAAAACAGGTCCACAGATCAATGGAACAGAATTGAAAGCCCAGAGATAAAACCACACATCTATGGACAGCTAATCTTCGACAAAGGAGCAGAGGGCCTACAATGGAGAAAAGAAAGTCTCTTCAACAAATGGTGCTGGGAAAACTGGACAGCCACATGCAAAAGATTGAAAATTGACCATTCTTTTTCACCACACACCAAAATAAACTCAAAATGGATCAAAGACCTAAAGATTAGGCCTGAGACAATAAGTCTTTTGGAAGAGAATATAGGCAGTACACTCTTTGACATCAGTTTCAAAAGAATCTTTTCGGACACTGTAACTCCTCAGTTGAGGGAAACAATAGAAAGAATAAACAAATGGGACTTCATCAGACTAAAGAGCTTCTTCAAGGCAAGGGAAAACAGGATTGAAACAAAAAAACAGTTCACTAATTGGGAAAAAATATTTACAAGCCACTTATCCGACAAAGGGTTAATCTCCATAATATACAAAGAACTCACACTGCTTAACAACAAAAAAACAAACAACCCGATCAAAAAATGGGCAGAGGACATGAACAGACATTTCTCAAAAGAAGATATGAATATGGCCAATAGACACATGAAAAGATGTTCATCATCGCTAATCATCAGGGAAATGCAAATCAAAACTACACTAAGATATCACCTTACCCCCGTTAGATTGGCAAAAACATCCAAAACCAAGAACGACAAATGTTGGAGAGGTTGTGGAGAAAGAGGAACCCTCATACACTGTTGGTGGGAATGCAAACTGGTATAGCCACTATGGAAAACAGTATGGAGATTTCTCAAAAAGTTAAAAATAGAAATACCCTATGACCCAGCCATCCCATTACTGGGTATCTATCCTAAGAACCTGATATCAGATATCTCAAGAGTCCGTTGCACCCCTATGTTCATCGCAGCATTATTTACAATAGCCAAGACGTGGAACCAGCCTACATGCCCAGAAACTGATGATTGGATAAAGAAGATGTGGTATATATACACAATGGAATACTACTCAGCCATAAAAAAAGACGAAATTGGCCCATTCACAACAACGTGGATGGACCTCGAGGGCATTATATTAAGCGAAATAAGTCAGTCAGAGAAAGACGATCTCTATATGACTCCACTCATAGGTGGAAATTAGTATATTGAGAAGGAGATCTGATCAGTGGTTACCAGGGAAAAGGGGGGGTGGGGGGAGGGTACGGAGGGGGAAGTGGTGTACCCACAACATGACTAACAAAAATGTACAACTGAAATCTCACAAGCTTGTAATCTATCATAACATTAATAAAAAAATAAATAAATAAATAAATAAAACAAAAAGTGAAATAAAATATAGTAACCCAAACACTAACAAGATAATATGAAACTTGGGCCTCTAAATAAGTATATTTGTATCCAAATGAAAGTAAATTCTCATGCTTCTGATGAAAGAATTCTCTTTTTACAAAGACCAAGACTCAGAATTCTCAAAAAAATCCTATTTTGACTGGATAGTACACAAGTCTCTTCTTTCCAAATATGACTGGATTCAGAGTTCTGTCCTATTATTAGTATAAACTGGCATCTAATGCTTCGGATCTAGAGTTCCCACAGACCTGTTTTTGGTCCTGGTGGAGACATTTTACACTACCACACCACCCAGTGCTTTCCACAGAGGGCCTACTTGGCTATTGGATAGAGCTGCTGGCTCTCAGGCTCCAAGTCAGCATATAAAAGGCAAACACATGGTAACAGTATTCTTTGCTGGTGGAAGATTCAGGGTAGCCAAATACTTCCCAGATGTTTTCACATGGATATATGTCCCTTAATACTACACCTGTTTGTAAAATCTTCACCTGACAGACAAGCTCCACACTGGGCTTCATCTGCTTGTCCACTCCAGCTCTTCTGAGTAGTCCCTCTTTCTTAACCCTGACACACACAGTGAGACCCTCAAGCTCCGCCCATTCCTGATCTGTCACCTCCAGACCTCGTACCTGCTGTGCCTACTGCTGGCGCTTGCTGTCTCACACTAGGGCTGCTGCACTCTCTTCCGCACTAGTGAGCGCCTCATCTTGGTTCTCCTCTTTCTCCAATCCCACCTATACACCCTATATACTCCCAGGGGCCTAGTCAGTCTCCAGTAGGTTTTGTTAGCCAGCATGGTCTTGTCTTTTGAAAGCTCTAGGCTGGACAGCTCCTACTCAGGACTCATAATCAGCTCTCTTCCTTATTGTCTAAACCCAGCTGTTTCACACATATTACCGGTCTGGTCCCCAAAGGTATTTGAATTTCTACCTCCTATATATAATTCAGCTCAATTAATCTTTCAAAGACATTTCTTTGATTATACATTACTGTATTCAAAAAACTTACTGGCTCTCTACGCTATACAAAATCAAGTTCCCACCCCACTTCTCAGAGTTCTGAACTTAGAGACATCACAATATCACCTAATAAAACACTATATGTCAGTAGTACTGAGGCCACAGATTTCCTTGAAGAGAGGTTGAAAGGCATGGATTGTCTTCCTCAAAAACCATACATACGTGCATAAAACATTTAGGGGTTCATAAACCTCTAACCAAATTAGAACCCCTCAGCTCGAGCTGGCCTCTACCACATATTGTATATAAGCAGCACTGTCTTCCTCGCCATTGTTCACAGGATTGCCCGCTTTGCTTCCTCTTCACTTCTCTGAAGCCCCATCACCGCACAGAACCCAACAAAAAGCCTTCCCTTACCACCTCTCTTCTAAATTCCCTCCGTCGATCACATGACATCGCATATAACTCAACCTTCCCTACACCTTGGCGACTAGATCCAAAGTTCCGTGAGGTCATAGGACTCTCACAGCGCCTAGCAGAGTTAGTAACTCAGAGGCGGCACTCAATGCCTGCTGGCTGACGGCCCATGGCTTCACGTGCCTGGATTGGTTGGTGAATGATGTGCTGCACTGCTGGCTGAGCTGTAGCGGCATTTGGCAACTGGGAAGTTGGCCTCAGGACTGTGGTTACTTTAGAACTGGACATCACAGCAGCAGCAGCTGCACCTAGAAAAACAAGTTTTTTCATTAGTATGGCCTATAGGCTCACAATTTAAACAGTTCCAATTACAGTCCCTAGAAAACAATCAGAATAATTTCTAAAACTCAGCATGTCAATATTCAGCTGAAGCGCTTTATGTATACCTCTCATTACACAGAAAATTAAGAAAACATGCACTCAAGGGCTGACTTTTTGTTTTTTTCGTTTTTGCCGAGGAAGACTAGCCCTGAGCTAACGTGTGTGCCAATCTTTCTCTATTTTGTGTGAGTCACTGCCACAGCATGGCTGCTAAGTGGTGTAGGTCCACACCCAGGATCTGAACCCGTGAACCCCAGGAACCAAAGTGGAGCACACCAAACTTCACACAGGATTTGCCCTTTTTTAAAATTTCATTTTTATTTTATTTTTTGCTGAAGAAGATTCGCCCTGAGCTAACATCCATGCTAATCTTCCCCTTTTGTTAGTATGTGGGCTGCCAGCACAGCATGGTTGCTAACAGAGCGGCGTAGGTCCGTGCCCAGAAACTGAACCCAGGCCACCAAAGTGGAATGCGCTGAACTTAACCAGGAGGCCACAGGGGCTGGCCCAAGGGTTGAAATTTAGTAAGATTAATAATCTGTACTGCTTTTTCAAGGCCATTCTTAAATGAAGCTGGCTTTTTGTTTCTGAGCTACAGGTATGTGGCAGTGAAGCACACAATGCACAGCGTGGCATGGTGCCGCTGCCCTGACTCAGGCCAGGGCTCCAGCAGCTCCACCAGCAGACAGTGAGAGTTCACCTGAGCCACCAGCAGGACAAACATCAACACAGTGAAAAAGGCGAATGATGCCCTAGCGTTTTTGTGAAAGCAGTTTTGACCCTACACAGACCCCCTTGCAGCCTGTGACCCTAACTTTGAGCATCGCTGAGTTATGTTATGACCAAGTAAACCTGGTTTTGCATTTGTTAGCCTGATTTGCCAACAATGATTTTACATTCTCCAATAGAAGGTAACAATTTCTGATCAAGCAGTTGAGAAAACTCATTAAATTTAATACCCTACAACCTATGAGAACTTAATTTTAAGAACAAATTGATTTTATTGCTATGTAAGCAAACACATTTGAGTAACCATTATCGCTAAACTTTAGAAATATTCAGCATTAATATTTGTGACTTATTTATTAAAAATGAACACCATGCTTAGAATATCATAGCTTTGAGGAATTCCTCATTACAAAGGACAAATTTTAGACCATACTAAAAATTCCAACTGCTTTAAGTTCACACACACATATATACACACTGGTAACGCAACTATAAGAAGCACGTATTAGACGATGCGAAAAGGTTATTGCTCTAAGTTTATTGCTACTGTCTGGCAATTTTCTTAAGTTAATTCTAGGTACGTTCTGTGTTATCATATCTTCTACCAGATGTATATCCACTGCTGCATTTCCCAAGTTTGAACAGAACACGCAGTCAGTCTTCACCTCGAGGTAAATGCGAAGCTCCGATGTGCAGAGGGGGCCCAGGAGCGTTGCTTCGGATAATAGACATCTGCACATTTGTGGTCATGATGTGGTGCAGGTTACTGGGATGTCCCTGCAAAAACAGGATGTAATATGATTTCCACGTGCTTGGTCTTGGCCATCGGTGCTTAGCCACTGCTCCTAGGAAGTCAGCTGCCTCCAAATGTAGGTCAGGTGGTTGTCTTTGGACAGTGAGCAGCCAAGAGAAAGGACATTTAGCTTTTTGTGCACAGCATACTGCGTGACAACCCATGCCAGCAGGCACGTGCTAAGTGACCGTGAGGACCCATCAGTCCCTCAAGCCTAGCTGGCTGCTAGATCCCTCTAACGGATGACACCTTTGACTGTCCACTTTCAGACACTCTCATTGTCAACATTAGTCTCTCACACTTGTTTCCTGCACCTTGGCCAAGAGCTGCTTTTTCCCGTGCTCACCCTTTCCTTTTCCCGCAGCTGCAGTCTTCCATTCCTTACGCTACACAGGATTTCTAGGGAAGAGGCAGCAGCGTCCGGCAGGGATCCCCTACCAGTTCTTGTGCCCAACCCCTTAACGCCCCTTCCTCACACTCTCCCAGAGTGACGTCAGTGCTTCTCAAGGGAGGGTTCCAGTACTTCGGGAAGTACTCGGCCGTACAACAAAAGGAAAAAAAAAAAAAGAGTGCATCTTTTTGGTATACCAATTTTTTTCTTGAAAACTTGAAGGGAAAGAGTTTTAAGACTCAGTTTTTTCATTGGTAAGCAATTAAAATATTTAAACAAATCAAACACATATTATGGAGTAGGACTGTAACTTCAAAAATACATTCAAGTTAAAACATAAGACTACAAAATAAACGTTCACGACAGGCGCACGGTTTGAGGGAACCTGCCAGTTGCTCAAGAGATGCACATTCACTCTCCTCAAGAAAGACCCAGAGAAGCACTACTGCCGTGAGGCTCTTAGCACCCCCACAGTTTTGTACCTACAACCAAGCACGACTGGACCCTGAGCTCCGCAAGGACGTGGACGCCCCATCCAGATGTGCACCTCTCACTGAGGGCAGAGCCTCGCACAGAGCAGACGCTCGACACACGGGCTACAAAGACCGCTGCGCACCGGTGTTACTCCCTACAGCTGGCCTTCTCTCAGACTTACTGTCTTCCCCTTGCAGTGTCAGTGACCGTTTAACTCTTTATTAGTACAGTGCCTAACGTACTGCCGGCATTCAATAAACAATGATCAACAGTTTGGCATCTCAGTTTGAAAATCAGCAAATTAAGAGGAAAAAAACCTGTTGTCCACTGATTGTTGCCACAGGAATGGCTGAAGCTTGAGGGATGCTACTCTCCATGGTAACGGTAACCTGCCCTGGAACCTTGGGGGGAAGTGACAAGGTAGAAGGTGGAGCAGGAGCAATGGGACGGCTAGGCATGGTGGGCTTCGGGGGCGGCTGCAAACAGAAAACCACACGAAACATATCAATAGCTTTTTACTAGTGATGCATTTCATTCTATAGTTAAAAGTACACAAATCAAACCTGGAAAGTGCCAGGAAAGATGCCAGAAGCCTGATATATTTTATCTCTTAGCATCACAGCTTTTCCATTGAAGTACCAGCATTTCCATTTTACAGATGAGGAAACAGACAAAGCAAGGCTAAGTCACTTGCTCAAAGCCACACAGACAGTAAAAACTAGAACTGGGACTACAGCCCAGGTCTGTATGGCTCACAGCCCCCATTCCTGCTTCTATACGATGCTGCCTCCCAAGTTTGCACGGAAGTAAACAAAACTCCCAGTAACTGAAAAATAACCACACAGCAATATTCTCAGATACCCCCAAATTAGCAAGCTATTAAAACAAAACGTTGGAGAAGGGTGCCACTCCAAGATAAAAACTGAGTTAGCATGCCCATAACTCAAATAAAATCAATGTGAAAGTGGCCACTAGAAAAGATCCTGTGATGCCAACTGCCCAGCGGCACGAGACTAGGCACTGCAGAGCGGCAGAACTCTGAGTTCCAGAGAAGAGCTGAACTGAGAGGTCAAAAGGAAAAAAACTATGATCCTAGGATACAGCCTAAGACTTTGTGAAAATTGTCAGGAATATTAGCCAGTCTTTAGCTGTGGTTCAATGTGAAATTTTAAACCTCTCCATTACCTTCATAAGTCCCTCCGAAAATGAGAGTGGCACTGCTGGCGTCAGATGTGCTGGTGGGGCTGTCACTGTGACAGGTGTGCCCGATGCAACAGCATGGTGTGTAGACAACATCTGCACCTGTGGATAGGGCCTTACCACAACAGGCTCTTGCTTCTCTTCCCGGGACTGTAGGGAGCTGCTGGAACCCATGTGCTCCCTGGCAGTGACTTCAGCATCTCGACTAGATTCATCGTTGACTAGTAAAGACAGTGAGAGTGACAGAGCATGTCATAACCTTCCAATATTTATTAATATAATAGCACACACAAGAGTGGCCCTTACAGTTAAGTTCTGGGGTTGATAAATAGACCATTTCCTTGTGAGATTTTCTTAACAAGGAGAATGTGGGCATTAGATTCCCGATGGGTATTTAACCCAACAGTCACGCGTGTGGAACACAGTACTTGTTTTGGATATTGCGGCTTTCCCACTCCTGTGAACAAAGGGCCTGGCAACTATCTGAAACGGCCTCAAAGAGTTGAAAGTGCAGTACAAGCTATGGGACAATTTCACTGAAAATATTTACTTAAAAAGTTACAAGAACCCAACATTAAAAAGATAATTTTAATACAGTTATTAAGTGCAAGAACTCATAATTTTTCAAAATAAATTTTCAGCCCAAATCCCTCCAGAGTGAACGTGGAAATCTCTATCACAAAGCATGTACCCTTTGAGACTTAACAATTCCACGTGCAGGAATGCATCCTATAGATATATAGCATATGTGTAAAATGACTTCTGTACAAAGATATTTGTTTCAGCTTTTTTATATTAGTAAAGGAACTAAAAAAAACCTCCATGTCTATCAATAGGGGACTGGCTATATAAATTATGGTATACTCACACAGTAGACTACCATGAAACCTTAAAAATAAAACAAAGAAGCTTCTTAGGTATTCTTATGGAAAAATCTACAATATATATTATTTAAAAATATATGAACACATATAGGTAAAAAAAAGCAAGGTACAGAATTGTGAAAAAGTTGGGGCCAGCCTAGTGGCATAACAGTTAAGTTCGCAGATTTTGCTTCGGCGGCCCAGGGTTCATGGGTTCGGATCCCGGGTGCAGACATGGCACCACTTGGCAAGCCATGCTGTGGCAGGCGTCCCACATATAAAACATAGAGGAAGATGGGCACCGATGTTAGCTCAGGGCCAGTGTTCCTCAGCAAAAAGAGGATTCCCAGCAGATGTTAGCTCAGGGCTAATCTTCCTCAAAAAAAGAACAGTGAAAAAGTAAATAAAATACACACATATAGGCATTTATATTTGTATATGGATAACATAGCTCCAAAACCATCTTGCTTGCTTGAAGGGAAAGAATGTGGATGAGTGGGGACAGGGATGGGAGACAGACTTTTCACTGTATATTCTTTTTCTTTTGGAATTTTGGACCATGTGAACATGTAACCTATCTAAAAATTATGTTAAAAAAATCAAGAAATTGATGTAATGAAAGAAGAGAGTTTACCAAAATATTAACTCGTACTTTTCTATCATTTTTCCAAAATAATATTAACATCATTTTTCTGAACATAAAGATTATACTTATGTAAAAACTTTTATCTGGAAAACTATAAAGAACATAAAGTTGCTCCCCAAGTCTATTAATATTAATATTTTGGTAAAACATTCAGACACTTGCCTCTTTAATTTTGAGTGGGTTTTTACTTAACTTTTTATTGAATTATAACCTTCATAAAGTGCACAAATGTTAATTGTACAGCTCAATGAATTTTCACAAACTGAATACATACTGAGGAACCAGCACCCAGATTAAGAAGCAAACCTTACTGGTTCCCAGGAACCCTCTGTTTAGCCCGACTGCAGACACTAACCCTCCCAAGTATACTCACTAACCTAACTTCTGACACTACAGATCACTGCTGTTTTTGAACTTGACATAAACAGACTCATAACAAATGTACCCTGATGTGTCTTGCACTTTCAATTGTAGGTATGAAATTCATCCATGTTACTGCATGTAGCTGTAGATCTTTCGTTCTCCGTATAGCACACACCGTGTGAATAAATCACAAATTCTCCATTACTGTTAAGAGGAATTTCGATAGTTTTGTTTGTTTGTTTTTTGAGGAAGATTGGCCCTGTGCTAACATCTGTTGCTAACCTTCCTCTTTTCGCTTGAGGAAGACTGTCGCTAAGCTAACAACCATGCAAATATCCCTCTATTTTATGTGGGACACCACAATGGCATGGCTTGATCAGCAGTGCTAGGTCCACGCCCAGGATGCAACCTGCAAACCCTGGGCTGCTGAAGCGGAGCATGCAAACTTAACCACTACACCACCATGCCAGACCCAATTTGGATGGTTTTCAGTTTTTTGCTATTGTGAGTAGTGCTAGTAATACTCTTGTACATGTCTTCTGGCAAACACATGTACCATTTTTATCAGATAAATATCTAGGAGTGGAATTTTGAGTAATACAGAATATATACTGCACGATTTTTAAAATGGTAAATGGAATTCCACTTCATAGATGTAATATAGCTTTTTAACCATTATGTCATCAATGGGCTTTTAGGTTATTTCCAAAGTTTTGCTATTATCAACAACTCTGGGATAGATATTCATATATATTTTGAGTCCTTATTCAATGATCTCCTTAGAGGAAAATCCCTCAAAGTACAAGGGCTGGGCAAAAAGATTAAGGCACATTTTATATTTTGCTATATATTGACTTTTCTCCCAGGTCATTCAGATTTTTTAAAATTTTGGTTTTTAAAACCACTTTACTGAGGTATAATTTACATACAATAAAACTGCTATTCTAAGAGTAGAGTGTTGAATGATTTTTTTTTTACAAACGTTCTCACAGACAACCTAGGAGCAGAATGGCGTGGTCAGGGTCAAATGGTAAATAAATGTTTGACTTTGCATGAAACTGCTGCAGTATGTCCTTTGCATGAAACTGCTGCAGTATGTTCCCACCAGCAGTGTATCAGAGTTCCAGATGCACCTCATACTCAACAATCCTTTTTTCTGTTTTTTTTTTTTTAAGATTTTATTTTTCCTTTTTCTCCCAAAGCCCCCCAGTACGTAGCTGTGTATTTTTAGTTGTGGGTCCTTCTAATTGTGGCATGTGGGACGCCACCTCAGCATGGCTTGATGAGTGGTGCCATGTCCACGCCCAGGATTCGAACCGGTGAAACACTGGGCCACTGAAGCAGAGCACTCGAACTTAACCACTCAGCCACGGGGCCAGCCCCTCGACAATTCTTGATAACAGACATTCTTGTGGGTGTGTAGTTGGTATCCCACTGTGGTTTTCATTAGCACTTCCATGACGATTAGTAATGCTGTACTTGCTTTTATGCGATCATAGGTCATTCATATATTTCTTTCTTTGTGAAGTCTATGTCCGTATCTTCTGTCCATTTTTTAATCAATCAACTTTACTGAAGTACAATTTACGTAAAAAAGCCATTCTTTGTATAAAATTAGATAAATTTTCACAAAAATATCCTGTACTGTAACCACAACACAATCATGACATAGAACACTTCCCATTACTCTGACAAGTTCATTCACGCCCCTTTGCAGCCAATTCCTCCCTCCATGCCTACTCCTCAACTGCCTTCTATCACTATAGCTTGTCTTTTCTGGAATATCACATAAATACAATCATACAATACGTGGTCCATTGTGTCTGGCTTCTTTCTCTTAGTATGTTTTTGAGGTTCATCCATGTTGTTGTGTATACTGGTAGTCTGTTCCTTTTTATTGCTAAGTAGTATTCCACTGTTAGACAAACCAAACCTTGTTTATCTGGTCACCAGTTGATAAAATTTGGATGGTTTCCAGCTTTTGGCTATCATGAATAATGCTTCCATGATCAGTGAAGCGTTAGTCTTTCTATGTATGACAAACATTTTCATTTATCTTGGGTAAACATCTAAGAATGGGATTGCTGAGTTGTATGGTAAGTTTTTTGTTTTTTTTTTAAAGATTTAATTTTTTTTTATCTTTTCCTTTTTCTCCCCAAAACCCCCCAGTACATAGTTGTATATTCTTCGTTGTGGGTCCTTCTAGTTGTGCATGTGGGATGCCGCCTCAGCGTGGTTTGATGACCAGTGCCATGTCCGCGCCCAGGATTCAAACCAACGCAGCACTGGGCCGCCTGCAGCGGAGCACGCAAACTTAACCACTCGGCCACGGGGCCAGCCCCAGTTGTATGGAAAGTTTAATCTTGATTTTATAAGACAATGCCAAACTGTTTTCCAAAGTGGCTAGAGTACTTTGCATCCTCACCAACAACATGAGTTCTACTTGCTCTACCAATACATCAAAACCTGATATCACCTGTCTTTTAATTTTAGTCATTCTAGCCGATGTGTAGTAGTTTCTCACTGTGGCTTTAATTTGCATTGTCCTGAGAATTAATACTGAGTATCTTTTATGTGCTTATTTGGCATTTATATAGCGTTTTTGGTGAAGTGTCTATTCAAATATTTTGCCTATTTTTTAAAGATCAGGCTGTTTCTCTTTTTACTATTGAGTTACAAGAGTTCTTTATATCTTCAGGATATAAGTCCTTTGGAGATATATTTATCACCAACGTCTTCTCTCAGTCTGTGGCTTGTCTTTGTTATTTTG
The DNA here is from genome assembly GCF_041296265.1 of Equus caballus. Taxonomy (NCBI): domain Eukaryota; kingdom Metazoa; phylum Chordata; class Mammalia; order Perissodactyla; family Equidae; genus Equus; species Equus caballus. The sequence goes on along the minus strand of NC_091701.1, from coordinate 3,237,257 downwards.
TTAATAACGTCTTTGAAGAGCAGCCATTTTTAATTTTGATGAAGTAAAATGTATCAATTGCTTCCTTTAAAATTAGTGTTTTTTGTGACCTAAGCTATTTTTGCTTAGCCCAAGGCTGCAAATGGTTTCTTCCATTTTAAGAAATTTTAAGTTTTATATTTAGGTCCATAATGATACATTTTGAGTTAATTTTTGTGTATGTGAAGGTAGAGGTCAAGTTTCGTTTTTTCCATATGGATATTTTCATATGCTAGTGTTACTTTGCTGAAAAGACTCTCATTTCCTTATTGAATTACCCATGTACTTTTGTCAAAAATCAATCAATCATTCATGTGTGCATCTATTCCTGGACCCTCCACTGGACAGTGATGTCTATTTCCACCTTCATGCCAATATCACACTGTCTTGATTAGTGCAGCTTCACAGCAAGTCTTGAAGTAAGGTAGTGAAGTCTTCCAACTTCCTTTGTTCATCAAAATTGCTTTGGCTATTCTAGATTCTTTGGTTTCCACATAAATTTCAGATTCAGGCTGTCAATTTTTACAAAGGGACTGATGGAATTCTGATTAGGATTTCTTTGAATCTATAGATCCCTTTGGGTAGAAATGATATCTTAAAAATACTGTCTTCCAATCCATAAACACGATACATCTTTTCACTTACCTAGGTCTTTAACTCTCTCAGCAATGTTTTGCATGGTTTTCTAACCCCAGCTCTTACATATATTTTAATTTATCCCTAAGTATTTTGTGAGGTTCTTTTTTTGGATGCTACTGTGAACCACATTTAAAACTTCATTGTTCATTGCTAGTATTTAGAAATTTAATTGACTTTTGTACACAACTTTTATCCTGCAACTGTTACTGATTTTACTTTAATTAGTTCTAATGGCTTTTTAAAAACATTCGTTAGGATTTTCTCTGTGAATAAAGACATTTTACTTCTGTGTTTCCATTATCAATTGATTTTTAACCTTCTTCAGCGTCTAAACAGATTTTCCCCTAATTAAATTTTTAAGGGAAATGGACAGCTTCATAACTTCCCCCCAAACCAATTTGTCCAGGAAGACTTTGATTTTTGACAATTTCATTAAGATATAATGTATTAACCATTTCCCATTAAGCTCTTTTTGAAATCATTTATCATTTCTTTCCAGACATTTGGAGTTCTTTCAGTTTATTTTTACCAGAAAAGAATCTTGAAGCAGTAGTTAAGAGAACTGGTTGTAATCTCTATTTTTGAACTTTGAGTATGTAGTGAAATCCTGATATGCTTAGGATCCCAAATTACTTCTTCTGAGAAGAGCAATAGGAAATATAGAGAGACACCTAACTAATCAAGGGGAATTTTTCTTTTTTAAGAGCAATTGAAGGAAAAAACACACTATCCAGAAGTAAAATCAAAGACAATTTTGGTCTAAGTCAATGATTGCCTTCTCAACAAAATCTGAGAGCAATTATTGCTTACTGACGCCTTTTTTTATGAGCAGTATAATTTCTTGCAAATAGATGTTCAAAAATATTCTCTTTATGGGGGAGTCCTGTGACACAGTGGTTAAGTTTGGTGCGCTCTGCTTCGGTGGCTCTGGTTCACCAGTTCAGATCCTGGGCACAGACCTACACCACTTGTCAGCCATGATGTGGCGGTGACCCAAAAATAAAGTGGAGGAAGACTGGCACAGATGCGAGCTCAGGGCTAACCTTCCTCAAGCAAAAAAAGAGGAAGACTGGCAACAGATGTTAGCTCAGGGCTAACCTTTCTCAAAAAAAAAAAAAAAAACCAAAAACTCCTTACTTACGCTCCTTTAAATTACTCTGTTGTAAATTTATACCAAAGACAAAATATTGTCAAAAGTATTTGTTAAAGAGTAAAGAACTTTAAGTAGCTCTACAAGAACTTCTTGATAACTGCTTTGTGCCCTACATTGTAGCAAGTATAGCGTACACAGGGGTGCACGAGACAGACATGGTCCCTGCCTCTAGTCTAAGAGGTCCTAACCTGAATTGTTGTGGATGATGGAGTCAGGAAAGACTTCCTACAGAAAGTGACACCTGAGATGAAACCTCAAAGAACAGGAATTAGCCAGATAAGTGAGTGGAAAGGAAGAAGGAATATGGCAAAAGGAACAGAATGTGTAAAGTCCCAAAGTCTAGAAAATTGGAAACTTTTTATCATTCATTCAGAAAATACTGAGTAGCTACTATTAAGCAGGAAGCAAAAAGTAGTATTTAAAGTTACTTCAAGTCTAAAGAGAACTAAAATAAATTTGTAGCAAAAACGAAGTTGGCAAGACGGAGGGAAAGCAATAGAAAATGAGGCTGAAACATTCGACAAAGGACCATAGCTCATAGGTAAGAGACAAAGACAGAGGAGTAAAACATGACACCTGAGTTCCTGATTTGAGCAGTAAGTACATAGTGGTACTGTTTACCACGATAAGGAACATAGGAATCAAGCAGTGAAGAAAAAGAGCACTTTATTTCACTTTGCAACGCTGTCTTTTTACTTGCTACATACAACAGAGAGACTATCTGAAGGAGCTCTTCAACTGTTGAAGAGGACTGGACTGGAAACTTTGTTATGGGGGGCTGTCCTACACACTGTAGGATGTTTAGCAGCTTATCTGGTCTCTACGTGTCAGATGCCAATAGTACTCCCCAGGTGTGACAATCAAAAATGTAGCCAGACTGGGGCTGGCCCCGTGGCCGAGTGGTTAAGTTCGCGCGCTCCGCTGCAGGCGGCCCAGTGTTTCGTTGGTTCCAATCCTGGGCGCGGACATGGCACTGCTCATCAAACCACGCTGAGGCAGCGTCCCACATGCCACAACTAGAAGGACCCACAACGAAGAATATACATCTATGTACCGGGGAGCTTTGGGGAGAAAAAGGAAAAAATAAAATCTTAAAAAAAAAAAAATGTATCCAGACATTGCCAAACATTCCCTGGGAGGCAAAATCATCCCCGGCGAAGGACCACTGATCCACAGCACTCAAAGGGTATACCTGTACAAACCAAGTTCTATGCATACATTTCAAATCTCTTTTCCTAGATAGTAAGCTCTAACAGGCAAGACCTATGCCTTACGCTCCTTTGGGCTCCCTCTTGGCTTTATTATTATACCTCTGGGCCTAATTAAACGAGAACATAATGCATTTAAAAAATAGTTCTTGAAAGCATGCTTTACTGTAAGTTTCATGTATACTCTAGTACATGTAAATGAAGTGGTTAAAACAGGAAGAAAACAGCTGTGTTTAAATTAAAACTGCAATACATCCTTTCTTCAAATTCAATAACCTAATACTTACTAAAATCGTACAAGGCATTTGCCAATTTTTCATTTGGAAAAGTGGCAATATTTTTAAGACAGGAAGCAATACAGACTGTCACACATCTCACCTGTAGCAGCGGGGTTGATCAATCCTGCAGAACCACTGTTTGCAATCTGTGAAGGAGCCGGGCTCAGCCCAGGGGAAGGGGTTCCCAACCGAGGAAACGGCTGAGAACTCATTTCCACCTGCAGTGCATACAGTTATATGGTTATGACTAGATTCTGACATTAGAATCAACAATGAGAAATTAAAACATCTTTAACGGGTCCCTTAGAAGAGGAAACACAGCATCACTTATCTAAAACAATTACTTGTGATCAACACAAAGTCCAGAAAAGGCCAAATTCTGTAAGTTTTTGATGTACATAGGTTCAATTAATAGCAAAATCATTTACGTGGTGTTGGGGATACTATGACCCTCCATAAATACTTGTGGATTGCCACACGAAAAAACCGACATTGAATCCCGTACAACAGCCACATTACAGCTATTAACGCAATACCTTTGGATCTGTGTAACAAAGTTTTATGGAAAATGGCATGTCCTTTTGAAAGACTTAAGCCTCTCACCAAGGTGAAGAGAACTGTCATCACTATGTCACAGAAGGAATGGGAAGGAAGATACCCTGTCCTAAGAAAGGATCAGAAACCTTACATCAAGACCCGATCCAAAAGCAATTCTCAAGTGCTTTTCTGCATAGGCCTCCACTTAGGATTTCCTTCTCCGCCACCCTCTTTCACGGACCCCCAGTGAACCAGAAGGACCCAAGACCTTCACTACCCTCTCTAAAGCCGATCCCCACTTTTTCCTCGGGAGCCAAGCTCTGTCAATATCTCCGATTCGCCCGCGACCCGACCCCCACCTCGCAGCCCACTGCTGAGATCGGAACACACAGCGTTCCAGACATTTCGGGTCTCTGAGCCTCCATCTCCGGGGAGGGGGCTGGCAGGCGTTCTGGGAGACCCCGGACGGGCAGCGTGCCTCTTTACCTGCAGCCGCCGCCCGCCGCCCGCACCTCCCGGTTCCACCTCGCCGGGCTGCGGGTGCCGCGGAGGGCCCATCCCGGCGGCAGTGCTGGGCTCGAGGTCGCGGGGTGGACTCGTGCCGGAGCGCGCCTCGGGCCCGCCGCTGTCCAGCCCGCCGGCCCGCTCGCCCCGCCGCCCGGCCGCCGCTCCGCTCCAGCCCTCTTCCCCCGAACCTGCCCCACCTCCCCCGCCCGCCCATTGGCCCCACGCCGGGCGCGTCACTCGAGGACCCGCACCAATCCAGGGCGGCCTGCGCGCTCTAGGCCCGCCCCACCCTCCCGCCGACGGCCAGCCAATCAGGCGCGAGCCTCGCCGGGGCGGCCCAAACCCCTCGAGGCTGGGCCAATGGCAGAGGGAGACAAGCGCTCCCGGCGCGGGGGGCGGGGAGCAGGGAGGCCCCGCCTCGGCCGGGGTCTGAAAGCGGCGGGCGCAGGGCCCGGATGTGGGGAGTCACTTTAAACTGCTCCAGGAGCCAAACTCCCTGGGCCGGCCGCCCGCCCGCGCCGCGCCGGCCGCTCCGCTTCCCCGCCAAGGCCCACGCCCGCCACGCCCCCACGCCCGAATCAACCCACCCCTCCCGGCGCCTCTCCCTTCCTTGCCGCAGGACACCCAGCTCCTGCCGCCGGCCCAACCGCCGCGCCCAGCTGGCGAAAGAGGCCAGGTCTGAGCGCAGGAGACGCGGCACTGCTGCCCTTCCCCGGGGACGCGCAGCGGGACGGACGCTGCAGCCCGGCTCGGCCGCCCCGCCCCCTCGTCTCCTCCCCTCTGCTGCCCTCCCCTCCGGCGCCCGTCCCGCCATTACCTAGGTGCTGTGCCGAGGGGCCGCCGCTCCGCGTCGAACTCGCTCCCGTGCGCTCCACGCCTGCGGGGCCGACGTCCTCGGGGTCTGGACCCGCCGCCGCCGCCGCCGCCGGGGCGAGAGCACTCTGCCCCCCGCCCCTCAGCTCAGCGCCGCTGCTTCCGCCGCCGTAACGAGCCTCTCACCTATTGGCTGGGGTAGGCCCCGCCCCCCTCTGGGGAAGCCAGTCACCGCCCAGTGTGAGCGCGAGAGCGGACGGGACTGCCCCCGGGGTCGCGGGAGCCTGTGGGAAATGTAGTCCCCAGTACCCGAGGGCGGGCCTGGGCGGGGCCTCCGGGAGACCCGGCCTGGGAGCACACCCCTTTGCTGCCCCGAGGCGGTCCTAGCTTTTCTTTTTGCCTGGTGAAAAGGTAGTGTCTCCCAGCTTTTGGCCTCAGCTGACGGCACCAGGTTTCATTTTCCCGAGGGAGGCGCGGCGCGGAAAGGGTAATGGAGGCTGAGTGCAGTGGGCCGCAGGGGCTGCAGCGCGACCGAGCGTTTTCCTGACAGTGCTCCCTGCCCCGCGCCGCGAGTGGGGACTTGATGTCGCCTGCGAAGGCCACGGCTGGCAGAGCCAAGCGTCGTGGGAGAGTCGGGTGCGCTGAACGGCAGTGACCGTGTCGGGTTTGTGGCGGGCGCGCTGCCCCGGGAGGGGCGCTCCGGGCCCGGGGCCGTGCGCCCAGCGGTTAAAGCAGGCCGGCGCCGAGAGGGGCTCCTGGCGCAGGACTCGGGCGCTGTGTACCTGCTCGGTTTTTCCAGAAACGAAGAAGCGAGCGGGGACGGTGGTGTTTTGTTGTTTTGTTTGGGGTGAAGGGTTGAAGTTGATACACCTGTAGAAGTCTTAGTCAAAGCCGCTGAAATAAAATTTAGGTCTGATAATAGAGATTACGTCCTCCTCTTCCTTTCCCAGATGGTAATTTAGGCCTGGAGTTTTGTGATTAGCTAAGAAGTAAATGGCACTCAAATTCCTTTTTCTTATCGTGCACAGCTGTGTAAGATAACTGCTTGCTAGGAAGAGACTAGCTCGTGGCAACAAGGATGAGCCTCAAATAGCCTCAGTCCTTCCTCAAGCCACTTTCCTTTCTCACGCTCTTGCCTTATCAAATTTCTTCTAAAAGTAACTAACGTGATATACGTTAGCTTCCTCTCTCCTTGGGCAGTCTCTACCCCTTGTTGGATTCTGCTCCTGCCACCCTTCTCAAACTGCTCCCCAAAGGTTGGCAGTGACCTTCGCAACTTCACCCAGAGGTCCTAGCTGAGTTCTCATCTTGTCTAGCTTATTGATGATAACTTCTCCTTAAAATGTTCCTGCGCTGGCTTCTATAACCGCTCTCTCTCCTGGTTCTATTTCTATCCATACCAAGCTCCATTATACCTTCTCTTTCTCACAAAGCATTCTCCAAGGCGCCAACCCTCTTTTAATGCCATACTGTCCTCGTAACTGGTTTAATGCCTTCTCACAGTTTCAAATATCATTCTTGAAAATGACTCAATTTTGCCTACACGTTGACCTATGAGTTGTACACCTACAGTTCCACATATACGTCTTACAAGCCCCTGACACGTAACATAATGAACACGTTTATTGATTTACGTCACCTATGTACTCCTCCTGATTTCTGGGCTTGGTGAATGGCATCACCATCCTCTCTTCCTCTGGCTTTCTTCTTGTTGTTTTCCACTCTTCCATCTCCCGAAGTTACTATATGTTTCTCTGTATGCCCTTCCCAGTCGTTTCCATAGCCTTGGCTCAAGCCTTCATTATTTCTTATCTGGATTACAGGAGCGTGGCTCCCACTCAAATCTCTTCCTACCCTAATCTGTCCTCCAAGTTCTTTTTCTAAAGCATTAATCTAAGTTTGTTCTTCCTATCTATGATGTTCCAGTAACTTCAGAATATATTCTAAACCCCTAAACTCAGTATTCAAAGGCCTTCATAGTTTAGTCCCTCTTACCTCTCCAAACCCTGGATACTCTCAACAATAGTTTCCGCCTGTTCTCCACACGGTTTGGCTTCCAGGGTTTTGCTCAAGCCTGATGTACCTTCTACAAGGCCTCAGCCTTCAGCAATCATCTGGTCGAGTTCTGCCGATTCTACAGTGCCTAACTGGAAAGAAAATTATCTTCTCCAAGAAGCTGTCCTTGAATTCCTCTCCTTCCTGCACCCTACAGGGTACTTCCACGAAACTTTTCAGTACCTCTAATATAGCACGAATCTGCCTACTCTGCATTCCTCCTGGAGTAGGTGGAGAGAGAAATTATTTGTCTTTCTATCTCCCGTCAACAGAAAGGATCAATAAATGTTTGCTGAGTATAACCACAAACACATCATAGCACATGGATGAAACTGAGTTTGTCTTAGTTACTGCCAACAGTCTCTGGTGCTTTATTCACTCATGTCTAGTCCCTCCCATCGTGGACAACTGAGGGAAAATAGATGTTTCGCCCGTGATCGTGTTGCTAGGGTTTAGAATTCCCATTCACTGAGCTTGGTGTGCTGGAGACGGCCTCCAGCAGGCTGCGCTGAACCTTCCGCACTTCTCAGGTACTCAAGCCTCCTGCCACTTTCAGAGGCTTATTGGTATCTTGGGTTCTTGAAAATGATGCTGTCCACACAAGATAGTTTGAATGGATTGAGCAGAGATGCCAACAGGCACCACATCTGTGGGTGGTTATCCAGAGAAAGGCAAATAACTAGTGCCCTCTGCTGACAGAGGACAGGCTCTCAGTGCACGTGTCTCATGGTGGTCAGTCAGCTGTCAGTGGGTGGTTTGCAAGTGTTGGTGAAGCTCTGGTGGGCCTCTGCCATTGGGCCCAGATGGTTCTCACTCCGTCAGAGCCTGGGGTGGGGGTGCGTCTAATGATACTGACTCTTTGTGGTTCCTCTAAGTCCAGATACTCCCCTCGGCCCAAATCCCCAGCCAGGGAAATCTAGTCCTTTCCAGTTCATTCATCTGTAGAATGAGAATACCATTGCTTATCTCAATCTTATCGTATAGATGCAGTGAGCTACACATGTAAAGGATATGAGGCTTTTGAACTTGCTTACATCCATTGTTTTTATAACCTTCATCTCTTTATTAACCCAGGCCAAACTCAGCATCTGTCTCCTCTGGGCATCACATTCTGTGCCACTGTCCCCACCCCAAATGCATCTGTGCTACGTGTGGTGGACAGACCCTAGGATAACCCGTCATGATTCCCTTCCTGGTGTTCACGCCCCTTTTATAATTCCTTTCCCTTGAGTGTGGGCAGGACCTGTGACTTTCTTCTAACCAATAAAATATGGCAAAGGTGATGGGATGTCACTTCATTGACCATGTCACATTACGTAAGACTCTGCTGCCACATTCACTCTAGAGAGTCTCTTAGCTGGCCTGATGAAGCAGCCATATGGCTTCCATGGCAAGGAACTGCAGGTGGCCTATAGGAACTGCAAGCAACCTTGAGGGTGCGCTCCAGGCAAATAACTGCAAGAGACTGGACCCTCAGTCCAACACGCCAAGGAAGTGAATTCTGCCAACAACCTGAGTGAGCTTGGAAGCTGCTTCTTCCTTAGTCAAGCTTCTAGATGAGATCTAGTCCAGCTGATACCTTACTTGCAGCCTGCGAGACCCCAAGCAGAGGACCCAGCTGAGACATGCCTGGACTCCTGACCCGCAGAAACTGTGAGATAATAAATGTGTGTTGTTCTAAGATGCTAAGTTTGTTGTGATTTGTTAGGCAGCAATAGCTAACTAATACACCAAGAGTAGGATGGCATCTGATCCAAGGGCAGCTATTCTGTGCGCTGTCTGGAAGGAAAGTTTTGTTCACACTAGAAGGAATGCAATTAACTAATCTTCTCAATTCTCTCCAGAATTTGAAAGTGATGTAGAGAGATTAGAAGGAGCAGGAGCTGAAAAGCCTTAGCCCCAGGAAAGCCATAAGAAAGCTGATCCAGGAATAGGCTGAAGCCATAAGACAAAAAAGTGCAGCAGGAGTTCCCAGCGAATACTGGCAGTGAGGGGCAGCCTGTAGAAGCAGAAACAGGGAGGGGCCGATTCACCAGGCGGCCGAAGGGAGATGGACAAATGCCTCTTAGCAAGCCAGGGCAATCAGCTGACTCAGTCTCTGGAACTGACTGGGAACCTCCTGGATCTTCATCGACAGCCCACTCTTCATGAGACAGAGCAACACCCATCTTCTTTAAGGGCATGCATAGCTTTTCATAAATTCACATTAACTTGTGTGAGTCTGATTGTGGCAGCCGAAAGCTGTCAAGTTAAAGCCTGAAGTCTGAAGGAGGCAGCGCGGAGTTGATATGGTGGCTGCACAATCTGTAAGGATCCGGATTGCTATCTTCTGCTCTGCCAAATTTCATCTGCTGCCTCATGACCCAAGTTGGCAGCATCAGCTCTAGCCATCTACTCTGTTTCTGCCTCAACTGGTCTATACTGAGTGCTCTGCAATTCAGTCCTGACACTAACCATTCAGCTAGTGCGGGCCCCACAAGTTGAGAGCAGAGTCCTCCACAAGGCGCCCCTCAGTTCAGATGTCAACCACAAGTCGCAGCAGGTTCCCAGGTCACCCCCCACACTTTGGACTGACTGGCCACAAATTTGGGCATTCCTGCGAATTTGTTCAATAGTTTGTTAGAATGACTCACAGAACTCAGGAAAGCCCTATACTTAGAATTATAGTTTTATTCTAAAGGAGTTCATAGAGTGTTACCCTCCCAGCACATCAAGGTGTTCACCATCCAGAAAGCTCCTCTGAATTTCAGGGTCCAGAGTCTGTATTGGGATTTCACTGTGTATGCGTGAGAACTAAATGATGGCCACACGATTGAACTCAATCTCCAGCCCCACTTCCTTCCCCAAAGGATAGGCAGCTGAAAGTCCCTGCCGTCTACGCCCGTTCTTAAAGCAGAGGCCCAAGTGGAGTCACCTCATTAGCATAACAAAGATGCTCCTATCACCCAAGAAATTCTAAAGGTTTTTGAAGCTTGATGCCAGGAACCCAGAACAAAGACCAAATTATTTGTCATACCACACTATTACATCTGCTTTCTAGCCGGGAGTAAAGAGCGAAGAAGGCCCATCCCTTCCTGTTAAAGACATTTACTGGACACTGCACAGGACTATTCCCTTATACCTCAATGGCCAGAACACAGCCGCTGTGCTGCAAGAGAGGCTGGGGAATGTGGGTTTTTACAGCAATGTGTCTAGCTAAAAAGCGAAGATGCTATTTCTGAGAAAGGGAAGATTGGCTATTCGGTAGGCAACCAGTAGTATTTACAAAGAACTCACCTAAAGGATAGAGAGAAACACAAAAGGCAGAAAGTTCTTTCACTTCAGCCTCTGTGGGAAGTTGAGATGTCAAGGAACCACTAACACAGCTTGAGTAGTTTCCATGGTAACAAATGCAAGTGTCCTGGCCCCCAACCCAGAGATCTGGCAGTGCCTGCCAGCAGCTGAGCTGAGTGTGCCCACGTCAGAGGCTAGATTCTTGTCCGTGGTATCATCAGGAACAGGAGAGACCCAGCAGCCAGAAGAGAAGAAGACAATGGCACACATCCCACAGAGCAGACAGGAAGAGCAGGCCACTCACTCCAGGAATAGCCTGTGTGATAGGCAGTCCACAGAAGCTAGGAATGCAGAGCCCAACGAGACAGACCCATCACCGCCCTCAGGGAGCATCGCATAGATACAGTACAACTGCACTGCAGAGGGGTGGAGGCAGAGTCAGACAACTAATAATTTGTGATCATTATTATGACAATATTTTTACTCCCAGGCCCCTGTGGCCATAGAAACCTCTATGAAGAACTGCCGTTCAAATGTTTTTTAATAGAAGAACTGTGACTGAGCACTGTAGTGAGCAACTGGCCTTCCTTTTAGGAACTCCTCATCTCCACAACCTGGAGTGTCATGATGACAGTCACGTGGCCCTCTCCCCTGACCACAGGAATGGGTGTGTGCGCCCGCTGGGAGAATGAATCCTCTCCCGGGAACTGAAAACCTGTGTGAAGTACACAGAGACTGAACACGCGTGGAGCAGTCGCCCCCACTGCAGCCCCTCAAGGTTCTGGTGCACAGGATGCCAGCGATGCCCGGCCGCCTGCCCTTCCTGGAGTCTGCTGCTTGGGCTCTTGCTTTGGTTCTGTGGGTTCTCCAGTAGGTATCTGAATTAGTTTCCTATTGCTGTTGTAGCAAATTACCACAAACTTAAAGAACCCACATTTATTATCTCACTGTTCTGCAGGTCATCAGTCCAACGCGAATCTCATCGGCTATCAGTGGGGCAGCTCTCCCTTTGGGAGGATCTAGAGGAGAATCCATTTCCTTGCTCCTTTGGGTTGTTGGCAGAATTCAGTTCCTTGTGGCTGTAGGACTGAGATCTTTGTTTTCCTGCTACTGTCAGCTGAGGGCCGTTCCTAGCTTCTAGAGGCCACCCACATTTCTTGGGTCTTAGCCCCTTCCTCCTTCTTTAAAGCCAGCAATATGGGTCAGCTCCCTCACATGTTTTGAATCTCTCCTCCTTCTTCTGTCTTATCTCTCTGACCGAGCCAGGAAATGTTCTCTGCTTTTAAGGACTCATGATTAAACTGGGCCCACCTGGATCATCCAGAATACTCTCCCCATCTCAAAGTCCGTACACTTAATTACATCTGCAAGTTCCCTTTTGCCATGTAAGGTTCCAGGGATTAAAGTGAGGGCATCTTTAGTGGGCCATTATTCTATATACCACACTACACTTCTGATTAATCGCTGAGAGTCTGGGGACCTGATTTCAATCCCAACTCTGCTTCTAGTCAGCTGTCTCATACTAGGCTAGACACTTCCTCTCTTTGAGCTAACAGGTCACACCAGGAGTTCGTGTCATAGTAAGCCATGTTGGCAGAGCTGCCTACAGGCTGACACAGAGCAGATGGAGCAGGTCAGTTCCCTGGAGGTGTCAGGGTGGACTGAGCCTGAGGGCAAAAGCAAGGCTGCCCCTGAGGAAGAGAGCAGGAGAGGCGGAGCATGAGCCTTGGACCCCAGGGTTTCTAAGAGGCAGGAGGGGGCTAGGCTCTCCGAGCTCGCCACATGGAGTGCCCAGCACACATGAGTGGGAGGGCAGGCAGCATCCGGGCTCAACCAGGCGACAGCAGCAGGCCACTCCCTGGGCCTGGGGCCCTCTGCAGACTTCAGGAGCCTTTTGAGATGCTCATCCTGCCCTTTGATTCTTGCCGGCCTTGTGGCCTCAGGCCATCCGAACACTTGGACACATACCCTACCTCCCTTCCTCCTGCCACAGGGAGGAGGGCCCTATAAAGTCCAGGGGCTCTCTCCCCAGGCACAGAGACTTGCAGGGTCTGCCTCCCCCCCCCTCCCCCCCCCCAGGCTCTGTTTGTAAAATCCCCTGGCGTTCCCCAATGCCTCGTTACTTCTACTGACCATAGATTTGGTCAGCAAAGCCTTGAGTTGGCCTCTAGACCCTTCAGGAAGAGAGTGATCCACAAATAGACTTAGGGCTCACTGCAAGCTCTCTTGGATCTGGAATAAGGAAAAGCACAGGCGGCCTGCCAGACCTGTCCAGGCATTTTCCCCTGCCCTGATCCACGTATCTTGAAGTCACCTGACTTTCTCTCACAAAAGGTTGGGCCTTCCAGCTCAAAGCCCTTTGTTCCTGAGCCTCTTTTTCCAGGAAGCTGGTCTTGAGAAAAACACCTGCTTTAGGGACAGGAGCTACTCACCGTAAAAGTCACTTGGAGGCCTGACTGCATGGGGTGCAGCGTCCTTGTGAAGAGTCCTCAGATGGCTCTAGAGCTGGCAGTGCTGCTTTTCAGTATTCAGGTATACTTTGCTATTTGCTTTTTTTGTGTGATATTTTTATCTACCCCAATACCAGCATTTCTGTGGATGTAATACTATTAATTCCGACATCGGGCCACCACTCTGTTGACCCTTCTTGGCTCTGTCTCCAATCCCTTCACCGGTCCCTCAATCATGCCTGATATTTTTCTAGTTCCTCTTTATCCCTCAGCTCTGACAACTTCCCAACCCCCTCACATCTACCACGGCCCCCACAGAGAAGAGAAAAGAAAAAAGCCCACAGACGCCCAGCCGAGGATTCCTCTGGGCGAGGGGAGGCATCAGAACATGCTGAGAGCCAGAAGATGTCCCAGATTGGCAAGAGAGAAATGGAAATGACTTCAGTTTGGCCCCTGGCCCGATGGGAGTTGCTGCCCAGAGGTAGTGCCCCTGAGCGCTGCGCTGCACTGGGGGAAGCCACACAGAGCTGGGTAGAGAAACCCTCTGGGCAGTGCCAGTAGCAGCTCCCACGGGTTCCCTGGATGGAGAGACTGAAGGCAAAGGAAACAGTAAAGTCTGGAGGGACAAGGGAGATGTTTTGTAATATTTACATTTTTTTTTCTGATTTTATGAATTCTGTACACTTCAAATAATATAAAATGCCAGTTCTAACACTGGAGTTTCTGTATTCCCCCAAATAAAAATGACATTATTAGACTTGTCCTCTTGTTCCACCATTGCAATCCCTCCATCACCACAGCCTTGAAGAGCTGGGATGCCCTGGGCAATCAGCACACTGAGACCAGGGTGTCTGCCTCCCTCAGGTGCCTATGGACCAGAAGGCGAAACCAACTGGGCCTGGCTCCTGGAAAGCGAGAGAACCAGGGGACCACAACAACAAGGTAAGTGAACGGAGCAAGGTCATAGAATATAAGGTCAATACAAAAAAGGGAATCTACATACCAGCAGTGAACTTTCAGAAAATGAAATTTAAAAGCAATACCATTTATAGTAATAGCAAAAAATAAAATACTTAAGGATAAACTTAACAAAATATGTCTATCAGACCTGTATATATACTGAAAACCTCAAAAGATTTGCTGAGAGAAATTAAAGAACTGAATGAGTGGAGATACACACTGTGAGCTTGGGTTGGTAGACTAAGTGTAAGGTGAACACTTTCTCCAAGCTGATCCGTAGATTCGGCAGTCCCAATCCCAATCCAGCAAGCTCTTTTTGCAGAAATTGACAAACTGATTCTAAAATGTCTTTGGAGATAGACATTTTAGAATCAGGAGATGCGAAAGACCTAAAGGAGCCAAAGCAATCTTGAAAAAGAAGAATAAAGTCTGAAGACCTACACTACCTATTTCAAGTCTTTGGAGACTTACTGTAAATCTACAGTAATCAGGGAAGTGTGGTATTGCAGTACGGACAGACATGTCATTCAGCAGAAATAGAAACAGAACAGAGAGTCTAGAAATAACCCCCCTCACATATGATTAGTTGCATTTCAAAATGGTGCAAAGGTAATCAACAGGGATATAGTCATCTTTTCAATAACTGTTGCAGGAGCAATTGGGTATTCATATGGAAAGAGAAATGAACCTTGACTCCTACCTCAAACTATAAATACAAATTAACTCATGCTGAACTTATGAATAAGACCTTTAAATATGTTCAAAGAAAGAAAAAAGAAATAAAATTATCATCCCAATTTCTTAGTTGTTATATAAATATTAATGAAAATGCCTTATGTCATGTTTAATGACATACTGTGTGGCAAAGGAAGAAGGCATATAAGAAATACTCTCCTGTCATGCATGGACATAGGCCATTTGATTTTTGATAAATCAAGTAATAAATTTAAAAATATCTCTAAATGACAATAGAATATTTCTTCTAATCTGTGCCACTGACAAAAATTTAAAAGAATACCTATAGAATTTGTAGTCCAACTTGATGAGACCAATGACGGCATTCGTTGTGCAACCCTTTATGTCTGATATGTGTGGCAAGATTGTTATGTGGAGTGTTTGCTCATATACTTATCACATATTTATTTAGTGCCTAGTATGAGTGATGCATTATTCCAGGTGCTGGGGATACAGCAGTGAACATGGCACGTACAGCTTAGTGCTGTGTGAAATTAACCTCAAATCCAAATGGAAACTTACACAATTGGAAAAGTACAATGTTGAACAGCGGAAGTTAAATTTAAAATGTAGTAAAAGAATTAGAAGTGATGGAGTAGTAAATATAACCAGAAAACACACCAAACATAATTACTATCTATGCTGCTAATAGCAGTGCTGATTGGCATCACTGTTTTATCCATCTTGAAACGCTGGTATCCAAAGAAATTTTGCCATATCTTGTGGATGTACTGACAAATGCCATGGAATTGTAAATTTTACTAAAGTAAAGTAAGCTTGCTGAGTAGCACACTTGAGACATGTTCTGTTCAGAAGCTGGGGCTAACCAGACCCACCTATTGTATCCTGTCCAAGTACTTGCTAGGAACACTACTACTTTTGGAGTAGAAGTACTAGAATGAGAATCACATTCTTCTAGTTGAAAGCAGTCTCATTTGGCAAATATTTTCAAGATGATATTGAATTGGCAAAATTGGCATAGTTAATTAATTTTTTGGTGTTCTTTGTCACTAAGTTTGAAACCACAGGAGAAACATGATTTCTACATGTTCAGCATATTTAAGGGCTCAAAAGAAATTATTGTTACAGAAAGTAAAATAAGAAAAAAAGACTGCCCCCCCTACAGTATGAAGAAAATGTTACAATGAAGATAATTTGAACAAACACCATAGACGCATTGCTACCTCTCCCATTATCTGTCTCCAACTTTTGTGCGTTACTTTCCCCGGAAAAATTTGAAACATTAAAGAAAAATATTTAGATAAAATATGCGTTTGCAGATAACTGAATTAACTTGGAGTCTGAAGAACAAGCTGATTTCTTATTTACATTGAAGAATGATTACAAGACATTAAGTAAGATGGAAAACTTTCAATTGTCAAGTAAAAATAATGTATGGTTACAATCACTGTCCTCAGTGACCTGTTAGTGTGAACTGCAATTTTCAACCCTGACCTGATAAAAATCAAAAGAAAGGCTTGACCGTGTGTCAGCTGTGCATGTTGCATTGTCCCGTGTGTTTGTGTGCTGTACCAAACGTATCAATAAGCAAGCACATCCATTGCAATATATATAAAATCCTTTCTAATATTTTTTTAAATTTTTTTTATTTTTTATTTAAAAAAAATTTTTTTTTTTCCTTTTTCCCCAAAGCCCCCCGGTACATAGTTGTATATTCTTCGTTGTGGGTCCTTCTAGTTGTGGCATGTGGGACGCTGCCTCAGCGTGGTTTGGTGAGCAGTGCCATGTCCGCACCCAGGATCTGAACCAATGAAACACTGGGCCGCCTGCGGCGGAGCGCACGAACTTAACCACTTGGCCACAGGGCCAGCCCCCTTTTCTAATGTTTTTTGGGGGGGGGTTACCTGTTGCATTGAAATATTAGTAAATAACGTTTTATGTAAATACAGTTATATTTTTACTTTACAATATGTTATGAGCTGAATTGTGTCCCCTGCAAATTCTGTATTGATGTCCCAGCTCCTAGTACCTCAGAATGTGACTGTATTTGGAAATAGGGCCTTTGAAGAGGTGATTAAATTAAAACAAGGGCATTAGGGTGGTTCTTAATTCAATCTGATTGACGTCCTGATAACAAGAGGAGAATAGGACAGAGAGGCACCTGGGGCACCTGCATACAGAGAAAAGGCCCTGTGAGGACACAGCGAGAAGGCCGCCATCTGCAAGCCCAGGAGAGAGCCCGCAGGAGAAACCAACTCTGCGGGCGCTTTGATCTTGGACTTCTATCCAGAACCGTGAGAAATAAACTTCTGCTGTTTAAGCCATGTAGTCTGTGATATTTTGTTATGGCAGCCTGGCAAACTATATAGCATACATACACTATATGTCGTAGGGTATTGTTCTATGAAATTTTAGTTTCAGTTGTGTATATGTGTACTGAGTCTCAATGCAAGATGCATTTCTAATATGAGTTGTAGGTCAAAATGTCTGAAAATGGGGGCCGGCCCCGTGGCCAAATGGTTAAGTTTGTGCCCTCTGCTTTGGCAGCCTAGGGTTTCACTGGTTCGAATCCTGGGTGCAGACATGGCACCACTCATCAGGCCATGCTGAGGCAGCATGCCACATGTCACAACTAGAAGGACCCACATCTAAAATATACAACTATGTACTGGGGGGATTTGGAGAGAAAAAAGAAAAAAAAAAATGTCTGAAAAACATGGAGCTAGAAGAAACAAAGTATTTTGCCTCCCAGCCCTGAAACAAGCCAGTTGAACTAGAATTGTCTACTATGCAAACCTGGAGAATCTCTGGCCCCATTTTTCCCAGAAGAGGGACTAAGGAAAAGAAATGGCCTCTAAGGCTTTGGGTTCTTGTGGAAACGACTCGAGAACAGTGTTCCGTAGTGGAGTCTGAGGGTAGAAGTTTCAGGGTCTGTGAACTTGGATGGGAAAAAGGTACATGTTTATTTTCACTAATGTCTACCTGAAAATGACCATTTCCTTCAGTTATAAATGGAGGTAACAGATTTTAATAATATAAGCAGTACCTATAACTTTGTCATCAATAGAAATCACATACATTTTCGTATCACATTATACAAACTGTCCCTCAAAATACAAATTGCAACCATCACTATATTGAAAGTATCTTGGCTATCAGATTTACTGACAGTGCCTCTTGTTGAATACATTCATAAAGAAGCACATGTATTACTATGCACAGACGTGTTCTTTTATATATTTCGATAATAACCATGTTTGTACATAATTTGTATCCTTCGGAACCCTACGTATTTTATCTTATGCATTTAAGAACATTTTTCTGAGATGAGTCCATAGGTGTGATGAGACTGTCAAAGGGAGTCTGTGGCAGATAAATGGTTAAGGAAATCTTCTCTTCAGCTATATTTTTATAGTCTTGGGTCCTGCCTCCGCTACACTTGACCTGAGTCGTTTTTTTTTTTTTAAACATTTTCTTTTTCCTTTTTCTTCCCAAAGCCCCCCGGTACATAGTTGTATATTCTTCGTTGTGGGTCCTTCTAGTTGTGGCATGTGGGACACTGCGTCAGCGTGGTTTGATGAGCAGTGCCATGTCCGCGCCCAGGATTCGAACCAATGAAACACTGGGCCGCCTGCAGCGGAGTGCGCGAACTTAGCCACTTGGCCACGGGGCCAGCCCCTTGACCTGAGTCTTATCTGTTTCTTTCAGCTTTTCTCCTCTTGGTTGTGACAAGACTCTCTTTCTGACCAGTTTCTTCTAACCGAGGACTGCTTTGATTCTGACTTTGACTTGATGTCTTCTTGAAGGCAGCCTCTTCGTTTCCTACCTCCGCTCTTGCAGTGCAGCCCAAGGGGAGTGGCCCTGCCCTGGGACCTGGGCCAGGAAACCGACTCACAGGGCCATGACTTCAGGACTGCTGAGCACCAGTGGAAAAAGGTGTGTTAGCTACCCAGGACCACAAGGCCACCCAAGGAGCTGATGGCCATTAGAAAAACAGCTAATACCATCAACAGCGCAAAATGGGAACCCTTCAGCTCCAGGCCCCATGGACCTGTTCCTGCCTCCTGAGCGTGTTTGGCTTATTTTGTGGCTCCTCGACCACATCATTTCATATTTAGACCCCTAGCTCATGACCTGAATTTGTAGCCCTATACAGGGTCCTCTAGACCCAAGGTGTCCACATTTCCATTGCCCACCATCAATGGCCATATGGAGCATGTTCACCTCCCACAGCATGTCGTCGGCCAGTTCACACTAATTAGCATCTTCACGCCCTGTGGTTTCCCCAAGCACACAGCACTCCCATTCTTGCTCTCCCATCTAGCCAACACTGGGGGGAATTCCACATTCTCACAAAGAACAGAATGATAACTTCTGGTGGTGGGCAAGGACCACTACTAAATCTCCTCCAAACCATGCCCTTTGTGGGAGAAATCATCCTAAAGAGATCTTTAGCTCAGCTAAAGCTCAGCTCCTGCACAGCCCCTCTGTCAGTGGCATGCTCTGGCCTCTAGAGGGATCCCCAAGAACGAGGAAGAGGAGGAGGAGCAGCTCTGAGCCTTCAGGGAATGTGGGTCTCAAACCTTGAATCACCACCTGCCCAGGGGAATGGAGCTCAATCTTGGCCACATATCCTGAGTTCCCTGATGTCCTTTGGGTGGGAATGCCCTGCTTGATTTACCCTGTGTGGTCTGTCTGCCCACTGCCAGCCTTTATCTGTGTGGTTGTCTGTGGTTATGATGCAGACACATTCTTGACCTCCTAGGCTCAGCCGAGCCTCACCTTCAGTACCCAAGCACAGGTCTCCCCCGCTACCAAAAAGCAGGGTATTTCCACGAAACCTTTCATAAGCTGAAACGCAATGCCAAGAGCGATTACCATTAATTTCTATGGGAAAAATTTTTGAGCACTCCCAGACCCAAAAGATAGCCTACCAAATCATAGGAAATAATGCATAACACCCAAAATAACACTAACTTATTATGGTAAAAGCAGGAAGGATGTGACAAATGCAAAGCCTGTATGAAGTGGAAATAGTGTATGCACAGTGTAGTCTCACTTGCCAGAAGCGGAAAGACAGCGAACACACGGGAAGGCCGACAGGCGGTGGTGGTGCTGATGGGCTTAGGCTGAGTCGTCGGAGTTTGAGGCAGTGCGAGGTCCAGGAGACGGGGGTGCAGGAGAGAGGAAGAGGTCATCTATTTTAACATTTGATCGTCGTCTGATTCCATGAGGGCAGACAGCTCACTGTCTACACCTTCTGTGTCTGCTGCCTCAGTGTCAAAGGTCGAGGTTCGTCCTCTGCTATGGCTGATGTGGAAGGCTTGAAATACGACGGTTTGCTTGACTCCCTAGCCTCTGTGACAGCAGGCTGTAAAACAAACACTGAACGCTATTTTCACAAAAGCAAAAATCCTATTCGGATTTCTTTCAGTTAGAGAAAACAGGTGCTAATACAGGAATTTCATAACAGCGATGTGGTGTAGCGCAAACTTTTGGATGGGGGGAACCTGTACTGCAGATTTTGGCAAACAGGTGCAGTCGGCGTATCTAGAAAGCAATCAGTCTGGGGCAAATGTATATATATCCAATCTCATCTAGGCTTCTATCTAAGACCAAATAATGCTCTGTATCATGTTCGTTTTGTTTTCTCCCTTTAAGCTGATTGTTAGAAGCACTTCAACATATTATTTTTCTTTTCTCACCTTTTTATTTAGAAATATTTCAAACATGCAAAAGAACTGAAAGAGTTGCATAACAAACAGCTTTATTCCATCTACCCAGATTCAGCATTTTTTTTTTTCTTGTAAGGAAGATTGGCCCTGAACTAACATCTGTTGCTGTTCTTCCCCTTTTTGCTGAGAAAAATTGTTGCTCAGTTAACATCCATGCCCATCTTCCTCTATTTTATATGTGGGACGCCTGCCACAGCATGGCTTGACGAGTGGTGCTAGGTCCGCACCTGGGATCCAAACCTGCGAACCCCAGGCTGCTGAAGCAGAGCATGTGAACTGAAACACGATGCCACCGGGCTGGCCCCCAACAATTTTTAACATTCCCCTTTCTTTGTGCCCTCACCCGTCCCTTCATATGTGTGTGTGATTGTGTTTGTATACACCCACCTTTTCTTCCCTGGACCGTTGGAAAGTAGGCTCAGGCATCAAGATGCTTCATCCTAAAATACTCAGAGTGCATCTCCTAAGAATAACCACTTTCTCCATCAAAATGTCAATCCCAGAAAGGCTGCTCTGATGAGCTCCGCATCCCCAAAGGACCCGGGTCCTCTGCTGTTCAGTCGGGAGACTGGCCTTCTGGGCAGGCCTGTCAGCAGTGGCGGGCACCAGATGCCAGGCTGTTGCCTCTGGCTGTGCCCCAGGGCCGGTCACTGGGCCTGCCTTTTGTGGTTCAGCCAGGCATAGCCCTGATTCTGATTAACAAGCCGGAAACTCAGGGGCCAGTCTTCCCAGGCACAAATAACCCGCCAGTCCTGGTACTTAAGCTTTAAAATTTATTCTTTGGAGTAGCAAATACATTCCCATGTTATAAAAGGATGTATAACACCAAATCTCCCTCCCATTGCTGTCGCTCAGCCCTCAGCTCCTCGTCCTGGAGGAAACCAATCTCACTAGCTTCTTGTGTGTCATTCCCAAGATTGCTTATGTGTTTACAACATGTTTATGAGCAAATATGTGTCTATCAATGATTCCCTTTCATTACAGAAATAATAGCACGTTATACACACTGTTCTGCACCTATTTCCATCCACAATTTAAAAATACGTACGTAAGTAAAAGATAATCACAATCTTATATTTGAAACTGGTGCCTGAATTCCAATACTCTGTTGTAGTCAAGCTTCAACAGCAGCTTGAAATCTAAGGGCTAGAGCTTTCCTCTATTTTAGGAAACAGTCTGGCGGCCACAGAAAGTGATGTTTGCTCAGGGAGCCTCCGTTCTTACAAAGGGGTTTCCCCAGAGACCCTGCGGAGAACTGTCAACAGAAATCCAAACTCCTCCTAATCCGAAAGACAATCCTATCTGGCGTAGCCCCGGGCCCTCTAGGACCGGTTTAAACTGACCCCAGTTTATCAACAACAGAACGTTAAAGCTGTTTTTCAGGGGCAGCAGCCAAAACTGCAAGTCGTGTAGCTGGAGCATGGCAGAGGAGAAAATTTTGACCTGAAATAGCACCGGGAACCAAAGATTCTCCACGCCAAAGGACCCAAGAACCAGGACACGATCGGAACTCGAAAGCCGGACTCTCTTCAGAAGGGAGGGGTCCACTGTCTAGGAAGATCCAGTGTTAGAGCCCCTTTCCACACTTTACCGTAAACGTTCAAAGTCTTCCAGTGGAAACCTGCCCCCCAGCGCCTCTGCAACCAACCTGCTCTCCTAACCTCTTAAATTGTGCCCCAAACCCGGGACTGAGGAGGCAGTTTGAGCGCTTTCCCTCGTGTCTCCTTGCCGGTCAATCTCACAATAAAGCCTTTTCTTTTCTGAAAAGCAGGTACCATAAGTATTGGCTTTTTATGTACATCAGGCACCAGACCCCCTTTTGCTTGGTAACACTAGTACCAAACATATTCCTGACTACTACAATATTGACACTCTCTCTTTCCAGCATCATGTGTACCACAGTGACAAGTACCCTTCTTTTTTTTCTTTTTGCATATGATTCAAAATTTCTGTCTTTTTAACATCGCCTACATTTTTTTCTTTTTACCTTTTGACTCCCTTCACCCATTTCTTGCACCTCCCACCCCCATCTCCAGCAACCACCAATCTGTTCTTTGTATCTAAGAGCTTGGTTTGTTTTTAGATTCCACATTTAAGAGAGATCATACAGTATTTGTCTTTCTCTGTCTGATTTATTTCACTTAGCACAATGCCCTCAAGGTCCATCTGTGTTGTTGCAAATGGCAAAATGTCACTCTTTTTATGGCTGAATAATTTTCCATTGTGTCTATATATCACACTTTCTTTATCCATTCATCCAGTGATGAACACTTAGATTGTTTCCATATCTTAGCTATTCTAAATAATGCTGCCATGAACATTGGGGTGCATATATCTTTTCAAGTTAGTGTTTTCGTTTCCTTGGATAAATACCCGAAAGTGGAATTACTGGATCATATGGTAGTTCTATTTTTAATTTTTTCAGGAATCTCCATACTGTTTTCCATAGTGCTTTCACCAATTTACGTCCCCACCAACAGTGCACAATGGTTCTCTTTTCTCCACATCCTCACCAAGACTTATTATTTCTTGTCTTTTTAATAATAGCCATTCTAACAATTGTGAAGTGATGTCTTATCATGGTTTTGATTTGTGTTTTCCTGAAGATTAGTGATGTTGAGCATCTTTTCATGTACCCATTGGTCACCTCTATGTCTTCTTTGGAAAAAATGTCTATTCAGATCCTCTGCCCATTTTTAAATCAAATTGTTTGGGTTTTTGCTCTTGAGTTCTTTTTATATTCTGGATATTAACCCCTTGTCAGATACGTGGTTTGTAAATATTTTCTCCCATTCAACAGGTTGTCTTTTCGTTTTGCTGATGGTTTCCTTTGCTGTGCAGAAGCTTTTTAGTTTGGTGTAGTCCCACTTGTTTATTTTTGCTTTCGTTGCCTTTGCTTTTGGTGTCAAATCCAAAAAATCACTGCTAAGACCAATGCGAAGGAGCCCACTCCTTATGTTTTCATCTAGGAGTTTTATAGTTTCAGTTCTTACATTCAAGTGTATAATCCATTTTGAGTTGATTTTTGCGTATAGTGTAAGATAGAGGTCCAGTTTCATTCTTTTGCATGTGCCTCTCCAGTTTTCCCAACACCATTTATTGAAGAGATTGTCCTTTCCCCACTGTATATTCTTGGCTCCTTTGTCATAAATTAGTGGATCATATATGCATGGGTTTATTTTTGGGCTTTCTATTCCATTCCATTGATCTATGTGTCTGCTTTTATGCCAATACGACACTACTTTAATTACGATAGCTTTGTAATTATAGTTTGAAATCAGGGAGTGTGTTGCCTCCAGTTTTGTACTTCTTTCTCCTGATTGCTTTGACTTTTCAGGGTTTTTGTGGTTCTACGCAAATTGTAGGATTATTTGTTCTATTTCTTTGAAAAGTGCCATTGGAGTTTTGGTAAGGGTTGCATTGAATCTGCAGATTGCTTTGGTGGTATGGACATTTTGACAATATTGTCTTCCCACCCATGAGCATGGAATAGCTTTCCATTTATTTTTGTCTTCTTCAATTTCTTTCACAAATATCTTGTAGTTTTCAATATACAAGTCTTTCACTTCCTTGGTTAAATTTATTCCTAGAACTTGTATTCTTTTGTATGCAGTTGTAAGTGGGATTATTTTCTTTATTTCTCTTTCTGATAGTTTGTTATTAGTGTATAAAAATACAGCAGATTTTTGTGTATTGATTTTGTATCCTACAACTTTACTGAATTTGCTTATTAGGTCTAACAGTTTTTTGATGGAGTCTTTAGGGTTTTCCATACGTAATATCATGTCATTTACAAATACTGACAGTTTTATTTCTTCCTTTCCAATTTAGATGTGTTTTGTATCTTTTTCTTTCCTAATTGTTCTGGCTAGGACTTCCAACATATGTTGAATAGAAGTGGTGAGGGCATTCGTGTCTTGTTCCTGATATGAGAGGAGAGGCTCTCAGCTTCTCACTGTTGAGTATGATATCAGCTGTGGGCTTGTCAAATATGGCCTTTCTTATGTTGAGGTATCTTCCCCCTATAACCACTTTGTTGAGAGTTTTTATCATATATGGAGGTTGAATGTTGTCCAATGCATTTTCTGCCTCTATTGAGAGGATCATATGATTTTTATCCTTCATTTTATTAATGTCGTGAATCACATTGATTGATTTGTGGATGTTGAACCACGCTTGCATCCCTGGAATAAATCCCATTTAATCATGTTGTATGATCCGTTTAATGTATTGTTGAATTCGGTTTGCTAATATTTTGTTGAGGATTTTTGTATCTATATTCATCAGGGATATTGACTTGTAATTTCCTTTTCTTGTGGCATCCTTGTCTGGTTTTGGTATCAGGGGAATGCTGACCTCATAAAATGAGTTTGGGAAGAGTTCCTTCTTCTTCTATTTTTTGGAAGAGTTTGAGAAGGATTGGTATTAATTCCTCCTTGAATGTTTGGCAGAATCCACCAGTGAAGCTGTCTGGTCCTGTACTTTTGTTTGTGGGAGCTTTTTGATTACTGGTTCAATTTCCTCACTAGCAATTGATCTGTTCAGATTTTCTATTTCATCATGATTCAGTCTTGGTAGGTTGTATGTTTCTGGGAGTTTATCATTTCTTCTACGTTGTCCAATTTATTGGTGTATAGTTGTTCATAGTAGTTTCTGATAATCCCAAGGATTATCAATTATGATTCTGTTGTATCAGTTGTAACATCTCCTCTTTCATTTCTGATTTTTAAAATTTGAGTCCTCTCTTTTTTGTTTTTTGGTGAGTTTAGCTAAAGGCTTGTCAATTTTGTTTATCTTTTCAAAGAATTAGCTGTTAGTTTCATTGATCTTCTCTATTGTCTTTTTAGTCTCTATTTCATTTATTTCTGCTCTAATCTTTGTTATTTCCTTCCTTCCACTAATTTTGCGCTTTGTTATTCTTTTTCCAGTTCCTTGAGGTGTAAAGTTAGGTTGTTTATTTGAGACTTTTCTTGCTTATTTTTTTTTATTATTATTTTTTATTTTTTAAAGATTTTATTTTTTTCCTTTTTCTCCCCAAAGCCCCCGGTACATAGTTGTGTATTCTTCATTGTGGGTCCTTCTAGTTGTGGCATGTGGGACGCTGCCTCAGTGTGGTTTGATGAGCAGTGCCATGTCCGCACCCAGGATTGGAACCAGCGAAACACTGGGCCGCCTGCAGCGGAGCGAGCGAACTTAACCACTCAGCCACGCGGCCAGCCCCTTTTCTTGTTTCTTAAGGTAGACATTTATTGCCATGAACTTTCCTCTTAGAACCACTTTGCTGCATCCCGCAAATTTTGGTATGTTATGTTTCCATTTTTGTTTGTCTCAAGGTATTTTTTGATTACGCCTTCGTTTCTTATTTGACCCATTGGTTGTTCAATCTCTACATATTTGTGAATTTTCCAGTTTTCTTTGTGTAAGTAATTTCTAGTTTCATGCCATTGTGCTTGGAAAAGATGCTTGATATGGTTTCGATCTTCCTAAATTTATTAAGACTTGATCTGTGGCCTAACATATGATCTATCCTGGAAAACATTGCATGTGCACTTGACAAGACTGTGTTCTCTTGCTTTTGGATGGAACATTCTGTATGTATCTGTTAAGTCCATCTGGTCTAATGTATCATTTGATGCCAAATATTTCCTTATTTATTTTCTGTCTGGATAGACTACCTATTGATGTTAGTGGGGTATTAAAATCCCATAGTATTACTGTATTGCTGTCTACTTCTCCCTTTAGGTCTGTTAATATTTGCTTTATACATTTATGTGTTCCTATGTTGAATGCATAAATAATTATATATGTTGTATCCTCTTGTTTAATTGACCCTTCTGTCATTATGTAATGCCTGTCTTTGTCTCTTTATAGTCTTTGCTTTAAAGTCTGTTTTATCTGATATAAGTATAGCTACTCTAGCATTCCTTTGGTTTCTATTTGCATGAGATTTCTTTTTCCATCTCTTCTGTTTCAGCCTGTGTGTGTCCTTACATGTAAAGTGAGTCTCTTGTAGGCAGCATATAGATGGGTCTTTTTCTTTTTTAAGTCTATTCAGCAACTCCATGTCTTTTAATTGGAGGATGTAATCCATTTATATTTAAAATGCTTATTGATAGATGTGTACTTATTGCCATTTTGTAAATTGTTTACTGGCTGTTTTTGAATTTCCTCTCTGTTCTTTTCTTCTTCTCCTGCTCTCTCCCTTTGTGGTTTGATGACTTTCTTTAGTGGAATACTAATATTCCTTTCTCTACTCTTTTGTGTGTTTGTTATTGTTTTTTGCTTTGTGATTACCCTGAGGCTTATATATAAACACTTACATCTATAACAATGCCCCCAGGCACTGCACAGGCAGCAGACTGTGTCTCATCCTCTGGTCTTTCTGTGAAGAAAGCCTCTTGGCTTGTCCTCGAGCTTCAGCCTGAGGGGCAGGCTTCAGGTTTGGCACACATCTAGTAGACTACATAGCTGCTGTAAGGGAATGTAGGCTGTGTATGCCATTTTGGTGCTCTCTCTCTCTGCCTTGTTCCAGCTCACCAGTATGTCCCAGAAAAGAGCTTATACACTCATCTGGAGCCCTGATTTTTTGTGACTGCTGCTTAAAGGACACCACCAGATCACCTGGCCAGTGGGGCTTAAGATTGTGGTCCTGCATGACTGTATATATTTGCATACTTTTAAGAGGTGCTCCCCAAGGGTCCGGCTTCCAAACAGCCTGAATATAGGTTCTGAGATCCCCGCCTTAGGGACACTGACAGGACTTGGCACGTCCTCAGTTACTCAGGGAGCCATTAAAAATATAATAGGGGGCTTGGACGAGCACAGAGGTTTAGAGACAGCCAAGAGCTGGGGCAGAGTTGAATGACATAGTTCATCTCCTACATGAGGCCACTCCTTCAAGACTGGGAGAAGTGGCGGTTTTATCTACTATATAGAAACCACACAGAGATCCAAGCAAAATGAAAAAAATAGAGGAATACGTTCCAAATGAAAGAACAAGATAAAACCTCAGGAAAAAAACCTTAATAAAACAGAGATAAATAATCTGCCTGATAAAGGGTTCAAAGTAACTGTCATAAAGATGCTCATTGAAGTGAGAAGAAGAATGGATAAGCGTAGTGAGAACTTCAACAAATAGATGGAAAATATAATAAAGGACCAAATAGAAGTCATAGAGCTGAAGAATACAATAACTAAACCGAAAAATACACTAGAGGGATTTAACAACAGGCTAGAAGAAGCAGAAGAAAAGATAAGTCAACTTGAAGACAAGACAGTGGAACTCACCTAATCAAAGCAGCAAAAAAAAAAGAAAAAAAATGAAGACAGCTTAAGGAGCTTATAGGACAACATCAAATCAACTAACATTTGCAACATAGGAGAACTAGAAGGAGAAGAGAGAGAGAAAGGGGAAGAAATCTTGTTTGAAGCAATAATGGCTGAAAACTATCCTAACCTGGGGAAGGAAACAGACATCCAGTTCCAGGAAGCCTAGAGAGTTCCAAAGAAGATGAATTCAGAGAGCCTGACACCAAGACACATTATAATTAAAATGTCAAAAGTTAAAGACAAGCAGAGAATCCTAAAAGCAGCAAGAGAAAAACTTGTTAATACAAGGGAACCCGCATAAGACTATCAGCAGAAACTTTGCAGGCCAGAAGGGAATGGGATGATATATTCAAAGTGCTGGAAGAAAGACACTTTCAACCAAAAATACCCTACCCAGCAGAGTTATCATTCAGAATTGAAGGAGAGAGAAAGAGTTTTCCAGACAAGCAAAAGCTAAAGGAATTCATCACCACTAAACCAACCTTACAAGAAATGTTAGACAGACCTCTTTAGGCTGAAATGAAAGGGGCAAATTGGTAATAAGAAAATATCTGAAAGAATAAATGTCACTGGAAAGGTATATATATATAGTAAAGGTAGTGGATTAATCACTTCTAAAGCTAGTATGAAGATTAAAAGACACAAGTAGTAAAAATACAATAATTAGTTAAATATACACAAGTAAAATGTGACATCAAAAACATAAAACAGAGTGGGGAGAGAAAAATGTTGAGCTCTAGAACAGCATCAAACTTAAGTTGCTATCAACTCGAAATAGACTGTTACCCCTTCTAATATGTAACTTAAAGTACTAGAAATAGTAGGCAGCTCCTACACCTGGAGCCTGCTGAAGTTATTCAAACCCACCCATCCTAAACCTGCTTAGCTGCTTCCTCTACCTTGCCCACTCCTTCCCCTGTGCCACAATAAAGGCTCTTGCTCACATTTTCCCCTTGCTCTCTCTGGCTCCTGACCAACCTGGTGCTTCCTCATGTGGCCCTTCGTGGCATGGCATGCCCCCTCCTCTTGGGAACTATGAGTAACAAACTATCTTTTCAGTGGCAACCATTTCCTGATCTGTTGGTCTTACCATTCCTGAATCATATTTAATCCTACATTTTGAAACAATCATGCAGTTTGTATAGTTAAGAGAGGGTATGGTAACATCTCTAGTGAATGTTAATCTAGAAGTTATATATTTGTGTAGATGGAGTACAAGGGAGAATTACAATGGTCTGTGTAATACTAGACTAGCTTGAGTTAAATTACTCCCAAGACTAAATGGTGAATGAGATTCAAAGTCAATGAATCAAATGCATGGTGATTTATCAGGTAAACTGATCATTTACAACAGAAAAACCAGAATTAACCATTTGATTTATTTACTCATAAAAGGGAAATTTAACTATGTCCCCAGTAGTCTTTAGATTTTCCTCCTGTTAAGAGCAGTAAAGAGCAGGGCGTCTAATTCCATCTATAAGAGTATGTATCTTACAGATTCAACACAATGTCTAACAAATCCTGGCTGGCTTTTTTCAGAAATTGACAAGCTAAAATTTATAGGGAAATACAAGGGACCAGAATAGCTAAAGCCATCTTCAGAAGAACAAAGCTGGAGGACTTGCATTTCCTGATTTCAAAACTTACTACAAAGCTACAGTAATCAAACAGTGTGGTACTGGCATAAGGATAGACATATAGATCAATGGAACAGAATTGAGAATCTAAAAATGTACCCTCACATGTGTGATCGGTTGATTTCCTAGAAGAGTGCCAAAATAATTCAGTGAAGGAAAAAATAGTCTTTTCAACAAATGGTACTGGGACACTGGATATACACATGCTAAAGAATGAAGGTGGACCCTTTGCTTACATCATACACAAAAATTAATTCCAAGTGGATCATAGACCTGAATGTAGAACTAAAACTGTAAAACTTGTAGGAGAAGTAGTCTGACAAACAAGAGTAAGTCCGCATGACTTTGAGTTAGGCAAAGTCTTCCAAGTTGTCCATCAAAAGAGTGAAAAGATAATCCACAGAATGGGAGAAAATATTTTCAAATTATATATCTGTTAAGGACCTCATACCCAGAATATATAAAGAATCTTATATCTCAATACTAAAAAGACAAATAACCCAATTAAAAAATAGGCAAGGATAGGAACAGATATTTCTCCAAAAAAGATATACAAATGGCCAATAAGAATGTGAAAAGATGCTCAATATCATTAGTCATTAGGGAAATACAAATCAAAAGCACCATGAGATACCACTTCACATCCACTAGGATGGCTACAGTAAAAGGGGCAGTAACAAATGTTGGTGAGGATGTAGTATAATTGGAATCCTCATATCCTGCTAGTGGGAAGGTAAAATGGTGCAGACACTTTGTAAAAATTCTGCCAGTTCCTGAAACACAGAGTTATCATATGAACAGAAATTCCACTCATGTATATACCGAGAGAAATGAAAACATACGTCCACACAAAACTTGCATGTGAACTCGCAACATTATTCATAATAGCCCCAAAATAGAAACAATCTAACTGTCCATCAACTGATAAATGGATAAGTCAAATGTGGTATGTTCATACAATGGAATATTTATTCAGTCATAAAAAGCATTGAAGTACTACATTGGCTATAATGAAGTGCTGCAAACGGATGAAATGCTGCAAATGGATGAACTTCAAAAATATCATTCTAAGTGAAAGAAGTCCCACAAAAGACCACATACTGTATGATGTCATTTATATGAAATTTCAAAAATAGGCAGCCCTCAGTTCCATGCCATGTAAACCTTTCCAACACGGCTGCTTGTATCACCAACACATGCAAACGGGGAAGGCAGTAGAAAGAGTCCGCTAGCAAGATGATGTCATAATCCCTTGTAACCTATTCACCAGGGTGACCTCTGTTGATGTCCTTAGAACATGACATGCCTTTGTTGCATTCTGTTGGTTAGAAACAAGTTGCTAGGCCAGTCCACATTCAAGGAAATGGAATAACATGAGGGTGTGAATACCCGGAGAGGGGGATCACTGGAGCCATTTTAGAGTCTTCCCAGCACAGTTGTACAAACCTCTAATTTTTTCTTGGATTATCTAGAGTGGCTTCTGTTTTCCCAATGGAATCATGATTAACCCAGCCATCCTGTCAGGATTGCTTCTGCATCCCTTTTGTGAACTAGGAGATTGTTCTCTTGCCTAATCAAAGGTGCAGAGATCATAAAACCCCTGTGGCTTCCATCTCTATGCACTCAAATAATCTTCCCCAACAGACCAGGCTGCTTAGACATACCCTCCACCTCTGATATCATTCAATTCTAAGTGGTGCTAGAGGATTAGACTCAGGCCTTCCCTGAGGCCAGTTTCAACACCAGATACTCTGAGCAGAATGTGAATAAGAAGAATTTTTCTCCTATATCTTATTATCGAAGGATTTGTGGGAGATTGACGCCTTCCAGGGGTGCTGGATTTTACCCCCCTCCCCCACTCCAGTCACAGCATTTATTTCCTGATAACAATAAGGTTAGGGGAAGGCATGACCGTTAATCTGAAAAGTAAAGAAAGAAGAAGGAAAAGACTGCCTTTTCAACAAACGGTACTGGGAAGACTGGATATCCACGTGCAAAATGATGAAGCTGGACCCTTACTTAACACCACGTACAAAAATTAATTCAAAATGGATCAAAGACCTAAAATTATAAAACTCTTAGAAGAAAACATAGGGCAAAGCTTCATGACATTGGATTTGGCGATGATTTCTTGGATAAGACACCAAAGGCACAGGCAATGACAACAAAATAGAAATTTTTAAATGTTGTACATCAAAAGGCAATATCAACAGAATACAAAGGCAACCCAAAGACTAGGAGAAAATATTTGAAAATAATATATCTGATAAGGGATTAATATCCAGAACTCCTAAAACTCAAAAACAACAAAAAAATCTCATTCAAAAATGAGCAAAGGACTTGAGTAGACATTTCTCCAAAGAAGGTATAAAAATGGCCCATAAGCTGATGAAAATAGCCTCAATATCACTAATCATTAGGGAAATGCAAATCAAAACCAGAATGACATACCACCTCATGTTCAATAGGATGGCTACTATCAAAAACAAAAAACAAAAACCAATAAACAATGTCTTGGAAAATATGGAGAAATTGGAACCCTCGTGAACTGTTGGTAGGAATGTAAATTGGTACAGCTGATGTGGAAAACAGTATGGCAGTTCCTCAAAAAATCAAAAATAGAACTACCATATAATCCAGTAATTACACTTTTGGTTATACCCAAAACATTTGAAAGGGGAGTCTTGAAGAGATATTTGTGCGCCCATGTTCACAGGAGCGTTATTCACAATAGCTAAAATGTGGAAGCAACCTAAGTGTCCATTGATGGATGAATGGATGAGCAAAATATGGTATATACATACAATAGGATATTAGCATTAAAAAGGAAGGAAATTCTGGAATATGCTACAACACAGATAAACCTTGGGAACTTTATGCTAAGTGAAATAAGCCAGTCACAAAAAGACAAATATAGTATGATTCCACTTGCGTGAACTACTTAGAATAATGAAAATCATAGAGACAGAAAGTAGAGTGGTAGCTGCCAGGGGCTGGGGGAGGAGGGGATGGGGAGTTATTGTTTAGTGGGTATAGAGTATGAAAAATAGATAAGGAAACCTGACGTAAAATGGAGTTAAGAAACCATGAAGAGAGAGCTCTCACACACGTACCACTCATTTCAATTTGCATAAACCAGCAGGAATAAGGAAGATTTTCACATCCCTCAGTAACAGGAAACTCTTCGCCACTTCAGCCAATGAGAAACCACCACAACCCTGGATTGTCTTGTTCTCCTCTAACGAACTTCTGTTCAAAACAACCCTCCCCAATTTCCTCCTAAAAACTAATAAAAGCTGACCATCCCTTTGTCTCCTCGGACTTACCTATGGTTTGCCATAGTTTGCTTGCCCCAAATAGCAGTTCATGTGCTGTTCCCAGATAAACTCATTTTTGCTTAAATAAAGTTGCTCTCTGCTCTGTATAAGGTTGACATTACATGGTGTCAAAAGCAGGACCCCAAGGAGACAACCCAAGAGAAACTGATGGTCCCCAGAACTGTGTGTGGTACGCACTTGAGCCCTTGTGCTCTCCCCTTCCATGCGTTGTCCTCTTCCTTTTGGTTCAGTAAGTCTCCTCTTGGATTCAAGACCCCTCTCTTCGGTTGAGCTCTCTGACTTTATTTGGGATCTATTTTTGTGAATGCACCACCCTTCCTGATGAGTACTCTTTTGTTTTCTAAACTCCAGTTTTTGAGTTATGGTATTCCGATTCTCTGAGCACGTTTAAGAGGGCCCTCCTTCTAGGATGCTACCTGGTTTCATGTTCAGAAATTATGGTCCCTCCTCATGTGCGTTCTTAACTAAGTGGGCCAACCTAACCAAAGATAATTTAGAACTTCAGCGGCCATTATGGGGAACATTTGATCTCCCCAAACTTGTTTTTCTCAGAACTAGGTTAGAAGACTGTGGCACTAGAGTGAAACAAACTGAATGGGATGCCATTTTAATTGGTACCTTGAGGTTTCCAAGCATAGTCAAGATTTCAAAATTGCTTCTTTAAAGAATACCATTTCTAAATTAACCAAGGCAAATAGGCAATTGAAAGAAGATAAAAAGACATCAGAAGCTTCTTCTTCTCCTTTGCCCTCAACACTAACTTCCTCTTTCCCTACTGTGACAACCCCATGTGCTCTGTACCCTCCACTTCCTCATTCTAATCCTCTCACCTAACTTCCCTTTGTCTCTGAACCTCTCCCCACTTCCTCTTCATTCAAACTTATCAGGACCTGCCCTTTTAAAATTAGGGTCTTCCAAAGATCCTAACGCTAAGCCCTTAATTTCACGTCCCCTGGACTAAGGCTGAACTGTGAGCTGTAGTCAAGGACTTCCCCGGAGTAACTGAAGACCCTCATAGATTTTCCAAAGAATTTAATATAGTTGTCTACACCTACGAACCCAATTTCTCAGACTTATATCAACTAGTCCATATGCTTGTCGGTGAAGGCCAAGCTCAACTCTGGATGAAAACCGCCAATTGGGGATGATCCTGAAAGATCTCTAGAATTACAGATGGGAGACCCTATCATATGACCAGGCTCATGGAATTGCTAAATGACTGCCCTAGGCAATTCCCAGAGTCTTCCCCCAACCTATGGATTAGAATAAGATCCAGGCTTACACTCAAAAACCTCGTCAGCCTATGCACGACTATTATAGCTGACCCCAGATTGTTCTTAAGGAAATTTCTGGTCAGCCCATGGATGTCAAATCCACATGGATAGCTTTCAGCTCTATGTTCATTAACGGGCTAAACTGAGGTCTTTCCCTTTTAGTAAAGAGAACTAGAACAGAATGGGTAACTATGTCTCATATGACTTAGTTGATTTAGTAAATTGGTTAGCCCACACTCTAGATGAGTCTACGAAAAAGACCATGAAAATCCTTAATCTCTAACTTCAACAGAGGGAGGGTCCTAAGCAAAATCCTCTTGGCCTCTGTAATTATTGTAAGAAGCCAGAACATTGGTAAAAAGACTGCCATAAACTAAAATGTTCCCAGCATCATCAGTCACCCAACCAATCCTTCCAATGACCTCCCACTTCTCAATGGTGGCACTTCGAGAAATCACCAGGGCCTTTCCCAATCCTTCCTCTTAACTAGCTTGGAGAAACAACTCTTCAGATTGGGAATAAATCTCTATCAATCTTTATTGACACTGGAGCTACACTCTCGGTGCTCAACCACACTGCTGTTAGACAATGCCTGCCTCGGGGTACCAAAAAGGATAAAACAGTGGGGATCTCTAACAAACCTCCACAGGTTCCTCTTTCTGAAGCCATCCCCTTTTGTCTAGGCCCTTTGAGAAATATCCATCCTTTCCTACTATTTCTACCCGTATCCATCTACTGGGTTGAGACGTCTTAGAAAAATATCATGCAGAGATTTCTTTCTCCCAAAAGGAAGAAATAATTTTAGAATTTGACAGTAACAGCTAAAATAGCCAGTGCAGTGAATCAAATGAATCCTCTTTGACATCCTTTAGTTGTACTGTCTCTGACAACACTAAAGTAGATACCAAAAATTCTAACCATTTGCCTCTATTGGATCAGTTGCCACCATCCCTGTTGGCAAAATCATCAACCAATATTGGTAGAATCCATAGTGCTCCTCCTATTAAGATCCAGATTGATCTCTCAAAGCCTCTCCCCAGAATTAATCAATATTTTATAAACAAAGAGTCTTACAGGGAATCATACTGATCATAGAGGATTATAAGGTCCTGGGACTCATAATCCCTTGTACCAGTCCCTGCAATATCCCTATTTTACATTTAAGGAAACCCAATGGCCACACATGGAGATTTGTCCAGAACCTCCGAGGCATAAACAATATTGTTATCCCTCGTTAACAAACTTCGTACTCTACCAGCCTCCATCCCTACCAAAAGCAAATTTTTCACCATAATTGGTTTGTGTAGCACCTTTCTTAGCATCCCTGTGGGTAAGACCAGTCAATATCTCTTTGCCTTTACTTGGGAAGGACAACAATACACCTGGACAGTAATGCTTCAGGGTTTTACTGAAAGTCTTTCTTACTTCTCACAAACCCTAAAAGCTGATTTAGATGATGTAGAATTTCCTGAAGGCTCTGCCCTATTACGATATGTAGATGAATTGCTTTTCTGCTCTCCTTCCCAAGCCTCTTCACCGGAGGACAGCATCAACCTGTTAACATTTTTAGACTTAAAGGGACACAAAGTCTCTGAGGAAAAACTGACGTTTGTTCAAACCCAAGTTTGTTATTTAGGACACTTAATCTCAGAACAGGGGCTACACCTAGACCCAGACAGGGTCCACAGCACCCTGAACTTCCAAAGCTCACTCCTTACGTTTTCATCTAGGTGTTTTATGGTTTCAATTCTTACATTCAAGTCTGTAATCCATTTTGAGTTGATTTTTGTGTATGGTGTAAGATAGAGGTCCAATCTCGTTCTTTTGCATGTGGCTATCCAGTTTTCTCAACACTGTTTACTTTCCCAACACCACAGCTGTCCTTTACCCATCATATATTTTTGGTTGCTTTGTCATAAATTAATTGACTATATATGCACAGGTTCATTTCTGGTCTGTCTATTCTGTTCCTTTGATCTATGCATCTGGTTTTTTTTTTTTTTAAGATTTTATTTTTCCTTTTTCTCCCCAAACCCCCCTGGTACATAGTTGTATATTTTTAGTTGTGGATCCTTCTAGTTGTGGCATGTGGGATGCTGCCTCAGCATGGCTTGATGAGTGGTGCCCAGGATCAGAACTGGTGAAACCATGGGCCACTGAAGCAGAGCATGTGGACTTAACCACTCAGCCATGGGGCCAGCCCCTATGTATCTGTTTTTATGCCAGTACCATGCTGTTTTCGTTACTATAGCTTTGTAATATGGTTTGAAACCAAGAAGCATGATGCCACGGCCAGCCCTGTTGCCTAGTGGTTAAGTTTGGCACACTCGACTTCGGCAGCCTGGGTTCTGTTCCCTGGCCTGGACTTACTCATTGGTGGCCATGCTGTGGTGGTGATCCACATACATAGTAGAGGAAGATTGACACAAATGTTAGCTCAGGGTGAATCTTCCTCAGCAAAAAAATTATTTAATTAATTAAAAATAAATTGAAAAAAAAGAAGCATGATGCCTCCAGCTTTGTACTTCTTTCTCAAGATTGCTTTGGCTATTTGGGGGTCTTTTGTGGTTGCATCACATTTTTGGATTGTTTGTTCTATTTCTTTTAAAATGCCATTGACATTTTAATAGTGATTGCACTGAATCTGTAGATTACTTTGGGTAGTAAGGACATTTTAACAACGTTAATC
Organism: Equus caballus; assembly: GCF_041296265.1. Taxonomy (NCBI): domain Eukaryota; kingdom Metazoa; phylum Chordata; class Mammalia; order Perissodactyla; family Equidae; genus Equus; species Equus caballus. The sequence continues at coordinate 3,200,668 of NC_091701.1, read as the reverse complement.
CTTCCAATCCTTGAGCATGGGATATCTTTCCATTTATTTGTGTCTTCCTGATTTCTTTCATCAATGTCTTGTAGTTTTCAGTGCATAGGTCTTTCACCTCTTCAAATTTATTCCTATGTATTTTATTCTTTTGGATGCAATTGTAAATGGAATTGTTTTCTTAATTTCTCTTTTTGCAAGTTTGTTGTTAGTGTATGGAAATACAAGTGGTTTTTTAACGCTAATTTTATATCCTGCAACTTTACTGAATTTGTTTATTGGTTACATCAGTTTTTTGGTGGAGTCTTTAGGGTTTTCTATATATAATATCATGTCATCTGCAAATAGAGACAGTTTTACTTCTTCCTTGCTGTTTCAGATGTCTTCTATTTCTTTTTCTTGCCTAATTGCTCCAACTAGAACTTCCAATACTGTATTGAATAAAAGTGGTCAGAGCAGGCATCCCTGTCTTGTTCTTGATCTTGGAGGAAAAGCTTTCAGCTTTTCATTGCTGAGTATAATGTTAGCTGTGGGCTTGTCATACATGACCTTTATTATGTTGAGGTATGTTCCCTCTATACTCACTTTGTTGAGAGTTTTTATCATAAATGGATGTTGAATTTTGTCAAATATTTTTTCTGCATCTATTCAGATGATCATATAAATTTTGTCCTTCATTTTGTTAAGGTGGTGTATAACGTTGATTGATTTGCAGATGTTGAACCATCCTTGCACCCAGGGATAAATCCCATTTGATCATAGTGTATGATCCTTTTAATGTATTGTTGAATTCAGTTTGGTAATATTTCATTGAGGATTTTTTCATCTATGTTCATCAGGGATATTGACCTGTAATTTTCTTTTCTTGTGGTGTCTTTGTCTGCTTTTGGTATCAGGGTAATGCTGGCCTTATAAAATGAGTGAAAGTGTTCCTTTCTCTTCTAGTTTTTGGAAGAGTTTGAGAAAGATTGGTATTAACTCTTCTTTAATTATTTGATCGGATTCACCAGTGAAGCTATCTGGTCCTGAACATTTGTTTCTTGGGAGGTTTAATTACTTATTTAATCTCCTCACTAGTAATTGGTCTGTTCAGATTCTCTATTTCTTCATGATTCAGTCTTAGTAGGTTGTATGTTTCATGGAATTTATCAGTTCCTTCTAGGTTGTCCAACTTTTTGGTGTATAATTGTTCATAGCAGTTTCTTATGATCTTTTGTATTTCTGTGGCATCAGTTGTAATGTCTCTTCTTTCATCTTTGGTTTTATTTATTTGAGCCTTCTCCTTTTTTTCCTTGGTGAGTCAAATTACAGGTTTATCTATTTTGTTTATCTTTTCAAAAAACTAGCTCTTAGTTTCTTGATCTTTTCTATTGTCTTTTTAGTTTCTATTTCATTTCTTTCCCCTCTGATCCTTATTACTTCATTCTTCTACTTGCTTTGGGCTTTATTTGTTATTCTTTTTCTGGTTCCTTGAAGTGTAAAGTTAGATTCTTTATTTAAGATCTTTCTTGTCTCTTTTTTTGCTGAGGAAGATTAGCCCTGAGCTAACATCTGTGCCAATCTTCCTCCACTTTATATGTGGGTCACCGCTGATGAGTGGTGTAGGTCCACACCTGGGATCTGAACTCAGGAGCCTGGGCCACTGAAGTGGAGTGCGAATTTAATCATTACACCATGCGGATGGCCCCAGGATCTTTCTTGTATCTTAATGTAGCCCTTTATTACTGTGATCGTCCCTCTCAGAACTGCTTTTGCTGTATCCTATAAGTTTTGATATGTTGTATTTCCATTTTCACATTTCTGAAGATATTTTTTGACTTCTCTTTTGATTTCTTCTTTGACCCATTGGTAGTTCAGTAGTGTGTGGTTTAGTCTCCACATACTTGTGAATTTTCCATTTTACTTCTGGTAATTGATTTCTAGTGTCATGCTATCATAGAAGGAAAAGATGCTTGATATGATTTTAATCTGCTTAAACTTACTAAGGCTTTTCTGTGGTCACTTAAAGAGGAAATCCACTTTAAAGATAAAGGCAAAGTAGATAGATTAAAAGTAAATGATGGAAAAAGATATACAATCAAAACCCTAAACACTAACAAACAAACAAAATACCTAGTCATATTGGCCATATTATTATAAAAAAATGTACTTCAGGGGCTGGCCATGTGGTGAGTGGTTAAATTCGTGCACTCGGCTTTGGCAGCCCAGGGTTTTGCCAGTTCAGATCCTGGGTGTAATGGCACCACTCATCAGGCCATGCTGAGGTGAACCAGAAGGATTTTCAGCTATAACATACAACTATGTACTGGGGGGCTTTGGAGAGAAGAAGAAGAAGAAAAAAGAATAAGATTGGCAACAGATGTCAGTTCAGGTGCCAATCTTTAAAAAAAAGTAGTTCAGAACAAAGAATATTAGCAAAGATAAAAGGGGACATTATATTATGATAAAGTGGTCAATTTGCTAAGGAGATATAACAATGCTAAATGTATATGAACCTAATAATGGAGCTTTAAAATACATGCAGCAAAAGTGAAACAACTAAGAGGAGAAACAGACAAATCCATAATTATAATTGGTAACTTTAACACTGCTATGTCAGTTATTGATAGGAAAAGTGGACGGTAAATTAGTAAGAAGATGGAAGGCCTGAACAACATCATCATCCAAGCTGACTTAATTGACATTTATAGAAAATTCAATCCAACAAGAGCAGAATACATATTCTTTCCAATTGCATGTGGAACCTTCACCATGCTGGAGCATATTCTGGGCCTTAATAGATTTAAAACAATTGAAATTATACAAATTACATTTTCAAACCATAATGGAATTAAAGAGAAACAGAAAGAAATTTGGAAAATCCTTAAAAAATTAGGAGTTAAACAACACATTTATAAATAATCCATAAGTCAAAGAGTAAATAAAGAACTTTAGAAAATATTTTGAATTTAATGAAAATAAAAATGCAAAATATAAAAATTTGTGGTGCACAGCTAAAGATGCAGTTAGAAATTTAGAGCATTAAGAAGAAAGGTCTCAGAGATCTCGTCAAGATGGCGGCATAAGCAGACTCTGAACTCATCTCCTCCCACAAATACAACCAGGTTACAACTATTTTTGGAAAAATTTCACTCGATAGAAAACTGAAAACTGGATAAAAAGAACCCCCACAACAAGAGACAGTCCTGACTAAGGTGGAAGAGGCAGAAATTACTTCTAGAGAGAAAAAAGAGTCACCTTCAGGAGCAGCAGAGTTTCTCAGCCAGGCAGGCAGGAGACACTCTAAGGTATGCAGCTCTCCCTGGAGGAGTGAGGTCTGGAGCCAGGGTGGAGACTGTGATAAGCATCCTTCAGACTCAGCACAACTGAGATGAGGGTCTTACTATCTGGCTTCACTGGTTAATAACTGCAGTGGAGATACCTCCAGAAAAGCTATTGGACAAAAGCTGAAAATACCCATGTCTTAAAGGGATCATGCAAAAACTCACCCATCTCAGCAACCTAAAATCACCAGAGAGAAGGCTGACAGTCCTTTGGTAAAAAGGGACTCACCTGGTGGGCTCTGGATGCATCTTGGTGGGAAGAGAGACCTCTCCAGAGACTGAGACATTGGTGGTGGCCATTGTGACCTAGTCCAGGCGTGCTGATGCAGACCCCAGTAGATGCCACTGAAATTCTTCCTCTGGCCTGTTAGCCCAGGGGTCTGCCACATCCACTAGAGTGAAGATTTAATCCAGTTCAGCCAGGGCAGGCAGCTCACCCTGGGGTATGGCTCCATGCAACAGCAAGCCCTCAGGCTACTTGTTGGCCTGCATTGACTGAGTGCCTTGATTCTCTACAGGCAGGCAAGTGTGTCTGCCTCAGTAGAGCAGGGCCTATGTGAGGACCAGGTGAACTGTAGGGGGCATTGGTGGAGAGGTGGGGGCCTCTGCAGTGGGGCATCAGGGTACACTCCAGGGGCTTGGGAATTGTGCACAGACCAGAACTGTGTTGATGTTGTATGTGGTCCTGTTGGGTGGGGGGAGGTGAGGCTTATCAGCAGGAGAAGACCTGTGCTTCACAAGTAGCCATAAAAAGGATCAGCCCCACATTCCAAAACTGGAAACAATTGAGTGCTCCCGTGCCTAGGGTCAGCCCCACTCAGCTGCACTGCTAAGAGAACTGACAACAGCCTTGTAGGCCTCAGGCCTATGGCAACTGTAGGGCCCTGAGTCTAGCAACCTGCTACACTGGGTAGCTACCCAATTAACAGGAAAACTACAACAGGAGTGTGCTGTTAGACCTTGTAGCCAACAGTGCTGAGGCTCCCCAAACCAGATTTACAAACAGCTGGCCAGGGAAGGAAAGACTAGATGCCCTGGGTACCTGCATTAAGAGCAACCCTGCCACAGCAGAAGGACACAAGTATCCCACAAAGGGGTCACTCCTGGATCATTTGAACTGGTGATGAGAGAGAAGCACACTGCTGGAGCTCAAAAGGCATCTCTTACATAAGGCCACTTCTCCAAGATCAGGAAACATAGCTGACTCACCTAATACATAGATATAAGGACAGAGAAAGAGGCATAATGAGGAGACAAAAGAAAACATTCCAAGCAAGGGAACAGGACAAAACCAAAGAAAAACAACTAAGTGAAACAGAAATAAGCAACCTATGTGACAAAGAGTTCAAACAAAAACTCATAAGGATGCTCACTTATCTTGGGAGAAGACTGGATGAACACAGTGAGCTCATCAGCAAAGAACTGGAAAATATAAAAAAGAACCAATCAGAAATGAAGAATACAATACAGGAAATGAAAAATTCACTAGATGGACTCAATAGCAGAGTAGAGGATACAGAAGAATGAATCAGCAAGCTAGATGAAAGACTATACAGAACATTCCAACCAAAACCCACAGAATACACATTCCTTTCAAACGCACATGGAACATTCTCCAGGATTGATCACATATTAGGCCACAAAACAAGTCTTAATAAATTTAAGAAGATCGAAATAATACCATGCATCTTTTCTGACCACAAAGGTATGAAACTAGAAATCAACTACATGAAGAAAACCAGAAAAGCCACAAAAATGTGGAGATTAAACAAAATGCTACTGAACAATGATTGGGTCAATGAAAAAATCAAAGGAGAAATAAAAAATTCCTAAAGACAAATGAAAATGGAAATACAACATGCCAAAATCTATGGGATACAGCAAAAGTGTTTCTAAGAGGGAAGTTTACAGCAATTCACGCCCACCTCAACAAAGAAGAAAAATCCCAAATAAACAATCTAACAGAGCATCTAAAGGTACTAGAAAAAGAAGAACAAACAAAGCCCCAAATCAGCAGAAGGAAGTAAATAAGAAAAATAAGAGCATAAATAAATGAAATAGAGACTGAAAAAAAATAGAAAAAATTAATGAAACCAAGAGCTGGTTCTTTGAAAAGATAAACAAAATTGACAAACCCTTAGCTTGACTCACCAAGAAAAAAAGAGAGAAGGCTCAAATAAATTAAATCAGAAATGAAGGAGGAGAAATTACAATGGACACCTCAGAAATACAAAAGATAATAAGAGAATATTATGAAAAGCTATATGCCAACAAATTGGATAATCTAAAAGAAATGGATAAATTCTTAGAAACATACAACCTTCCAAAACTGGACCAAGAAGAAGTAGAGAATTTGAATAGACCAATCACCAGTAAGGAGATCAAAACAGCAATCAAAAACCTCCCAAAAAATAAAAGTCCAGGACCAGATGGCTTCCCTGGTGAATTTTACCAAACATTCCAAGAAGACATAATACCTATCCTTCTCAAACTCTTCCAAAAAGTTGAAGAGGAGGGGAGGCTTCCTAACTCCTTCTACGAAGCCAACATTATCCTGATACCAAAACCAGACAAGGACAACACAAAAAAAGAAAATTACAGGCCAATATCACTGATGAACGTTGATGCAAAAATCCTCAACAAAATACTAGCAAATCGAATACAACAATACATTAATAAGATCAAACATCATGATCAAGTGGGATTCGTTCCAGGGATGCAGGGATGATTCAACATCTGCAACTCTGTCAACGTGATACATTGCATTAACAAAATGAAGAATAAAAATCACGTGATCATCTGAATAGATGCAGAGAAAGCATTTGACAAGATAGAGCATTTATTTATGATAAAACTCTAAATAAAATGGGTATACAAGGAAAATACCTCAACATAATAAAGGTCATATATGACAAACCCATAGCTAATATCATTCTCAATGGAGGAAAACTGAAAGCTATCCCTCTAAGAACAGGAACCAGACAAGGATACCCACTGTCACCACTCTTATTTAACATAGTATTGGAAGTCCTAGCCAGAGCAATCAGGCAAGAAAAAAAAAGAAAAGGGATCCATATTGGAAAAGAAGAAGTGAAACTGTCACTCGTTGCAGATGACATGATTTTATACATAGAAAACCCTAAAGAATACACTCAAAAACTTTTAGAAATAATAAACGAATACGGTCAAGTCGCAGGATACAAAATCAACATACAAAAAGCAGTTGCGTTTCTATATAAAAACAACGAAGTAGCATAAAGAGAAATTAAGAATACAATCCCATTTACAATGGCCACAAAAAGAATGAAATACCTAGGAATAAACTTAACCAAAGAGGTGAAAGATCTGTACACCGAAAACTATAAAACATTGTTGAAAGAAATCAAAGAAGACACAAAGAAATAGAAAGATATTCCATGCTCTTGGATTGGAAGAATTAACATAGTTAAAATGTCCATACTTCCTAAGGCAATCTATAGATTCAATGCAATCCCTATGAAAGTTCCAAGAACATTTTTCACAGAAATAGAAAAAAGAATCCTAAAATTTATATGGAACAGCAAAAAACCCCGAATAGCCAAAGGATTCCTGAGAAAAAAGAACAAAGCTTGAGATATCACACTCCCTGACTTCTTTTTTCTTTCTTTCTTTCTTTTTTTTTTTAGGAAGATTAGCCCTGAGCTACCTGCTGCCAATCCTACTCTTTTTGCTGAAGAAGACTGGCCCTGAGCTAACACCTGTGCCCATTTTCCTCTACTTTATATGTGGGACGCCTACCACAGCATGGCTTGCCAAGCGGTACCATGTCCGCATCCAGGATGCAAACCGGCAAACCCTGGGCTGCTATAGCAGAATGTGCACACTTAACCTCTGCGCCTCCGGCCGGCCCCACACTCCCTGATTTCAAAATATACTACAGAGCCGTAGTAACCAAAACAGCATGGTACTGACACAAAAACAGACACACAGATCAATGGAACAGAATCAAGAGCTCAGAAATAAACCCACACATTTACGGAGAGCTAATATTCGACAAGGGAGCCAAGAGCATACAATGGAGAAAGGAGAGTCTCTTCAATAAATGATGGTGGGAAAACTGGACAGCCACATGCAAAAGAATGAAAGTAAACCATTACCTTACACCATGCACAAAAATCAGCTCAAAATGGATTAAAGGCTTGAATGTATGAGCTGAAGCCATGAAACTTCTAGAAGGAAACATAGGCAGTATGCTCTTTGACATCAGTCTTAGCAGTGTATTTTGAAGTACCATGTCTGACCGGGCAAGAGAAACAAAAGAAAAAATGAACAAATGGGACTACATCAAACTAAAATGCTTCTGCACAGCAAAGGAAACCATCAACAAAACGAAAAGACAACCTACCAATTGGGAGAAGATATTTGCAAACCATATATCAGATAAGGGGTTAATATCCAAAATACACAAAGAACTCATATAGCTCAACAACAAAAAAACCAACAACTCAATTAGAAAATGGGCAAAAGATCTGAACAGGGATTTCTCCAAAGAAGATATATGGATGGCCAACAGGCACATGAAAAGATGTTCAATGTCATTAGCTATCAGGGGAATGAAAATCAAAACTACAGTGAGATATCACCTCACTCAGGTCAGAATGGCTATAATTAACAAGACAGGAAACAACAAGTGTTGGAGAGGATATGGAGAGAAGGGAACCCTCGTACACTGCTGGTGGGAGTGCAAACTTGTGCAGCCACTGTGGAAAACAGTATGGAGTATCCTCAGGAAATTAAAATGTATCTCCTATATGATCCAGCTATTCTACTGCTGGGTATTTATCCAAAGAACTTGAAAACGCAAAGACATAAAGATACATTCACCCCTATGTTCATTGCAGCGTTATTCCCAATAGCCAAGACTTGGAAGCAAGCTAGGTGCCGATCAAGGGACGAGTGGATAGAGAAGATGTGGCATATATACACAATGGAATACTACTCAGCCATAAGAAAAGATGACATCCGGCTATTTGTGACAGCATGGATGGACCTTGAGGGTATTACGCCAAGTGAAATAAGTCAGAGGGAGAAAGTCAAATACCATACGATCTCACTCCTAAGTAGAAGATAAAAACAACGACAAACAAATCCATAGCGGCAGAGATTGGATTGGTGGTTACCAGAGGGCAAGAGGGGGGAGGACAAAAGGGGGGATTAAGCTCACATGTGGGGGGATGGACTATAATTAGTTTTTGGGTGGTGAACATAATGTAATCTACACAGAATTCAAAATATATTACAATGTACACCTGAAATCTATATAATATTATAATCCAACGTTACTGCAATAAAAAGAAATAAATAAAAAAGAAAGAAAGAAAAGAAAGAAAGAAGAAAGGTCTCAAATCAATGCTCTAGGCTTCCTCCTTAAAAAACTAGAAAAAGAGAAGCAAATCACACCAAATCATGCAGAAAGAAGGAAATAAAGACAAGAGCAGATATCAGTGAGAATCAAAACAGAAAATCAGTAGAGAAAGCCAAAGAAGGCAAAAGGTGGTTCTTCAAGAAGAGGAATTAAAATGGGTAAATCTCAAACTAGATGGATTATGAATAAAAGAGAGTCTACACAAACTACTAACACCAAGAATAAGAAAGGTGACATCTTCACACATGCTGCAGTTATGAAAAGGAGAAAAAAGACATATGATGCATTTTATGCCCCCGAATTTGGTAACTTAGCACAGGGTCAGCATATTATGGCCCATGGACCAACTGAGCCCAGGAACTAAGTATGGTTTTTTACATGTTAAAAGATTGGAAGAGGAAGAAGAAGGAGGAGAAGGAGGAGGAGAGGAAGAAGAAGAAAAGAATATGTTGCAGAGAATATATTTGACTTGCAAAACCTATAAATGTTTACTATTTGGTCTTTTGTAGAAAAGTCTCCTGATACCTTAGATGAAATAGACAAATTCTTTGAAAGATACAAATTACCAATGTTCACAGGAGAAGAAATAGATTACCTAAATAGCCCTGTATGTATTAGGGAATAGGGCTGGGGCTTGGTGAGGCCAGTGAGGCAAAGTGAGAGTGCGAAGTTTAAGGAGCTACTTCCTTTCAGGATCTACCTAATTCAAGAAAGTAAAAGCTCCTTAAATTTTGTGCCACTCTGATAACAGTTTGTCAATTTCTTATAGAGTTAAATATATATTTACAATATTATTCAGCAATATTACTCCTATATATTTACCCAAATAAACAAAATCAAATGCTCACACTAAATGTACGTATAAATGTTTATAGTAGCTCTATTCATAATCACCAAAGCAAATCAAATGTTGAAAAGCTGGTGAAGAGATAAACAAATGCTGGCACATCCATTCAATGGAATACTACTCAGTAATAAAAAGGAATGGACTACTGTTTCATGCAACATGTATGAATGTCACATAGATTATACTAAGTGAAAGATGCCGGATTCAAAAGGCTACATATGGCCTGATTTCATTTCTGTGATATTCTGAAAAAGGCAAAATTATAGGGATAGAAACAGAGCAGTAGCTGCCAGAGGCTAGCGATGGCGGGAGGGATTGTTTGGCAGTGGGGCATGGGAGAGTTTTGGGAGGTGATGGAACTGCTCTACTTTGTGACTGTAGTGGTCATTACACAAGTGAATGTGTTTGTCAACACACACAGAACTCTTCACTAAAAAGTGTGAATTCTATCAAATATAAATTATAACAATAAAAAATGTGCGAGGAAGTTCTTCATGAACATGTAGAGGATTTCTGGGATATAGTTTTAAGTATTTAAAAAAGAAAAGTGCAAAAGAATATCTAAAATATGTTACCTTTTGGATAACAAAGAAAGGAAAATAAGACCGAAAATAAGTAAGAATACAGAAGTCTTGAATAACACCATCACCAAATTGACTCAATTGACTTTAAAGCATTCTGTCTAACATGAGCAGAATGCACATTCCTCCCAAGTGCACACAGAACGTTCACCATGGTGGAACATATTCTTGTCTATGAAACAAGTCATGATGAATTTTAGTAATTTGAAATCATGCAAAGTATGTTTTCTGACCACACCAGAATTAAATTTTCAATCAATAACAGAAAGATGTGTGGAAAATCCCCAAATATTTGGAAATTAAATTAGTCAAGGAATTTGAGTGAAGTAGTAATGCCAAATGCATTTCCAAATCTATGTAATAGTGATCAACTCAGTTTTCAAGGCTTAGAAGATGGTGTTTGCATGTAAAAGTTTACATGTTAAAATAAAATCTCCCAAAGCAAAAAATCTATGCATAGAAAAAATAATAGAAAGAAATAGATGGAAATTTTAAAATGAAGTATGTTTGTATGATAGACATATAGGCTAATTTTTCTATGTCAGAGTTTTTCCAACTTTTCTTTATCTGATGGGTTATATTTTTTAACAATGAAAAGCATTATTATTTCAAGAGAGGTAATCAGAGAACTTGTTAGCAGTTTTCAGGAAACCTTCGCTGACTCTCCTAGCTGGCTGAGTGCCCTTTCTCTGGGGCCCCTCTCTTAGCCTTTCACCTGTTTTATAATCATCTGTGCCTGTTTCTCTCTCTCCACAGCCCGGGCTCCGTGCAGGGGAGGAGCGTTTCTGGCACAGAGTGAGTATTAGTTTGCTGAATGAATGTAAGAACGTTGACTGGATATGCCATCCCTCTTACATCAAGAGACAGGAAACGTATGGGGAATTTTGTGAGACAAAGGCTTTGGAATAGGAACCAGAGGTGTGGGAGTCCCAGAGGCCAGAGACAATGTCCAAGCCAAGCTTAACCTATCCCACAACAACTGCCCCGTGACTAGTTTGACTTCAAAACAAGGGATTTTGGTGGCTTGAGTCCTGGACACTAGAAAGTCTATTGTAGGTACCCGCAAAGCTGATACAAGATGGCCTGGGGCCTCAAGGAGGATACTTTGGGTACAAGCTAAAGAATGGACTTTCCCATTCAGGACACCTGTGCCTGCACTCAGAAAGATTAATAAGAGTTCTGGAGTGGAAGAATGAGGATGGAAAAGCTGACTTGGAATGGAAAACTCAACTGGTAGGAGGCCCTTCCATGACCCTCTGGCCAAAGTACTGCTACATTATTTTAACTCTGTGTGACCAAGGGTTTGCGCCGTCAGAAGATCCAGAAACTGTACGTCACCAACACTGCACAGAGCTCAGTGACAGTTACCCAAGGAGAAACTGCAGCTGAGTGACAGACCTACACTGCAGATTCCCCGTGTGTCACCTTCAGGTTTTCTTTTTCACATCTAATGAATTACAAGTACAGATTGGCTGAGATTTGTCTCCTTTTTCATCTTTAGTATTCTTCTGGGTTTACACCTCATGTGAGTCCACTGTGCTGTTGTGTGTACCCAGATTTGTGCATAAACCTTAAAACACCATCTGGAAAAGCAAATGGCTCTTTGAAGTCTGTGGAGAAAGCACCAGATGGAAGCTTATGAGACTCTTGTTCCCAAAAGCCCTGCATCTAAAACAACCTCAAGTATGACAAAGACACAATTCATTCAGAGTCCTAGGCTTTGTTATCAATAAGATGTAAATATGTTAGCATGCATCGCTCTGTTCCTGTGGTCAGCAGAGTGACAGTCCCCAAAGTTGTCCACACCCTCATCCCTGGATCTGTGAATTTTACCTTACAGGGCAAAGGTGATTTTGCTGATGTGATTAAGGGTATGGAGTTTGAGATGAGGAGATTATCCAAGCGGGCACGATCTAATCACAAGTTCTTAAACGTGGAGAACTTTTCTGAGTTGCAGTGGGAGAGGTGCAACAACGGAAGAGTCAGAGAGATGGGAGCACGAGGAAGATTCAACACCCTTGTGCTGGCTCTGAGCAGCAGGGGCCTTTGTGCGCAGACCAGAGAGAGACATCTAGGAACTAAGGGCAGCCCGAGGTGACAGCCATCAAGGAAGTGGGGACCTCAGTCCAACACCCACAGGGAATTGAAGCCTGACTGAATGAGCAAGGAAGTGGGTCCTTCCCTAGAGCCTCTAGAGGGGAATGTGGTTCTGCTGGCACCTTGACTTGAGCCCAGTGACACCATGTTTCTGACCTACGGGAACTGTCGAATAATAAGTGTGTTGTGCAAGGGATGTGCATTGGCTATCAGTGGTGTTTCCAACTTTTGCTTACGAAAGCTTTGTTTATTTGTCAATTTATTCACTGGTAAGTAAATATTAGTTTGCCCATTGCCAAATTGGAGGCAGTGGATTTGTGGAGTTTAATTTTAATCTTAACATAAGGCACAGCTGTGAAATGTGGGAGAATCTTATCTGCAATTAGCAAGTATGAGACTTTCCACTGAGTTTTTATTGTGAATGTTCACACATGTCTCAACCAGATATGCACATAGTAGCCTTGTCCTTGAGTGTTCTGGGCTGGAATAAATTTGTGAACAGGCACTAAACAAAGTTATTCCTAATTTTTTGTTTTTGTATTTTTTCTCCTAGATTATGTATATGTATGAATAGAATAATATTGGATATGAACTTTGTAATGTTTTTACATGATCAAGTGTGCAAGTGTGAAGTATTGTTTCATGATGCCTTTGTCAGTTTTATAGATATGTTTAGGACCGTTAGGTCACAGTGTGAAATGTGTTACTCACTATGTGCCATAGTCTAAATGCTGTTCTAGATGGTTTCATTAAAATGCAGCTCTATGGATAAAGCTTATCTCATGATCAACACTCTGGGGTGTCAGACTTTTTCTTTTTTTTTTTGCTACAAGATTGCTGATAGAGATGAAACATTGAGGAAAAAAAAGAATTCCCAGTGAGTAGAGTTTGTTTTCAAGTCATCATCGAGCTATCAGCCTCAGGATACCATGTGGGCTAGGGATTCCTCAGAAACCACATGAAACAAGCATGGACTGCTCCCCCTCAACTCTCTATTTCTGGTCAGAGTAATGAGGATACCATTTTCAGCAGCTGCCTATACTCCTAGCATGGGAGCCACTTGCCCATCCAACTCTAGGTCCACCTGGGTTGGTGTATTGGAGGCCACTCGTGTGCATAGGCACAGGGCCACACTTCTTTGTGAATAAATATTAAATGAAGTCACTTCTAATTTTTTGTCTTTGTATTTTATACATATATAGGTGTCTCTGTTGCTGCTCCCTAGCCCAAGACAAAATATACAGTGCACCTGACAATGGGAGTAAGAGCTTGGGGATAGGAGAGTGAGATTTTCTAGGAGGCCATCTTATTTGCTGGAAGGCACACGAATCTTCTAAATGGACTGACTTTAGTAACACTCCCTGTTTTCCAGCAGTTATCTCTCACCTTCCCCAAATTCTAGGAATTGGAGGGATCTGACCCCTCAAGATCTCAGAGAGCCATTGTCCTGACCTCAGTGATTCTCCATCCCCACATATCAGCTGGATGGATCATCTTCCCCTTTGGAGTAGCCTCTGCTTTTCATTCTTGGACAAGTTTCCCTTGGGACGGGCAGTCTGCAGACAGTAACATTTTAGTGACCACGCAACCTTTACATTATTCTGTCTCACAAACTTGGAGTGTGACTGACTTCTAACTTATCACCTTCTTCATATATGTAGTGTGCCACTATAAACATTTGTTGACTTGTACTCCTTTCCATCTAGAAAACAAACATTTAAAATCCAACTTTGGGAATTGGTGTCAAGATGGTGGTGGTGGCGTAGGCAGAATCTGAACTCACCTCCTCTCATGAACACAAGCAAGTTACACTAATTCTTGGAACAATTACCCCTGAGAGAAAACTGAAAACTGGATAAAAAGAACCCCTGCAACAAGGGACAGTGCTGACTGAGGTGGAAGAGGCAGAAATTCCTTTCTGGAGAGAAAAATGCCACCTTCATGAGCTGCAGAGCTTCACAGCTGGCCAGGAGCAAGCCTAAGGTATGCAGCCTTCCCTGGAGGAGTGGTGGACCTGAGCAGGGGAGCGTTACCACTATAAGCATCCTTCAGAATCAGCACAACTGAGACAAGTGTCATAATATCCAGCTTTGCTGGCTATTAACTACAATGGGGAATACCCCTAGAAAAGCTATCAGACATAAGTGAAAAAAAGCCAGCTATTAAAGGGCCCATGCACAAATTCACTGGCTTCAGAAAGCAATCTAAAATCACCAGAAAGAAAGGGGCACAGTCCTTTGGTGAAAAGACATTCACCTGTTAGGCTCTGGGTGCATCTTGGTGAGAAATGAGACCTCTCCAGGGACAGAGACATTGGTGGTAGCCATTATTGTGACCTCGTACCGGTGTGCTGACACAGACACTGGCAGACGTGATTGGAGTTCTTCCTCTGGCCTGTTAGCCCACAGTCTGCCCCACCCACTAGAGCACCAATTTAATCCAGCTCAGCCAGGGCTTGTAGCCTGCCCTAGGGACTGGCCCCAAGCAACAGCAAGCATTTGGGCAACTTTTCAGCCTGCACAGACTGAGTGCCTGGATCTTCTACAGCCAGGTGAGTGGGTCCACCTCTATGGGGCAGGGCGTGTGTGAGAAGCAGGTGGAGAGTGTGGGGCATTGGTGGAGTGTGTGGGGGCCTCTACAGTGGGGCAACTGGGTCTGCTCCAGGGGGTCAGGATGTGTGCACGGGCCAGGCCTATGTTGATGCTCTGTGTGGTCCTATTGGCTGTGGGGCTTATCAGCTTCGGAAGACTTGTTCTTCTCAAACAGCCACTTAGGAGATCAGCCCCACCTTCTAACACCTGAAACAATTGTGTGCTCCTGTGCCTGGGGCCAGCACTACTCAGCTGCAATCCTAAGAGAGCTCAACAGCCTTGCAGGCCAGAGGCCTACAGCAATTGTAAGCCCCTGAGCCTAGCAACCAGCCACGCTGGGGGCCTACTCACTAAACAGAAAAACTGCAACAGGAATGTGTTATTAGACCTTGAAGCCAACTGTGCTGGGGCTCCCCATGCTTGATAAAGTGACTGAAGGGTTCATAGCAGCCAAACACAGGTGAGCAATACAGCCAGCCAACCAGAGGGACAGACTAGCCTTCCTGTACAGCTGCAACAAGAGCAGCCCTGACACAACAGAAGGACAGACGTAGCCCACACAAGGGACACTCTTGGAACATTTGGAACTGGTGATGAGAGAGAAGCACACTGCTGGGCATCATAAGGCATCTCTTACATAAGGCTACTTCTCCAAGATCAGGAGCTGTAGCTGACCCACCTAGTACATAAACATAAGCAGAGAGAAAGAGGCAAAATGAGAAGGCAAAGGAATACATTCCAAGCAAAAGAATAGGAAAAAACCCCAGAAAAAGAACTAAATGAAACAGAAATAAACAATATACCTGACAAAGAGTTCAAATGAAAACTCATAAAGATGCTCACTGATCTTGGGAGAAGAATGAATGAACTCAATGAGAATGTCAACAAAGAATTGAGAAGAACCAATCAGAAATGAAGAATAAAATACTGGAAATGAAAAATTCACTAGAGGGACTCAATAGCAGAGTAGATGATACAGAGGAATGGATCTGCAAGCTGGATGAAAGACTAGAGGAAATCACCTAAGCTGATCAGATAAAAGAAAAAAGAATTACAAAGAATGAGAATAGTCTAAGGGAACTCTGGGACAACATTAAGCACACTAACATTCATATTATAGGTGTCCCAGAAGGGGAAGAGAGAGACAAAGTGGCACAGAAACTATTTGAAGAAATAATAGCTGAAAACTTTCCTAACCTAAGGAAGGAAACAGACATCCAGGTACAGGAAGCACAGAGAGCACCAAACAAGATAAACCCAGAAAGGCCCACACCAAGACACATTATAATTAAAATGTTAAAAATGAAAGATAAAGAGAGAATCCTAAAAGCTGCAAAGCAACAAGTAACACACATAGGAAACCCCATAAGGGTATCAGCAGACTTCTCAGCAGAATCCTTGCAGGCTAGAAGGGAGTGGCATGATATATTTAAAGTGCTGAAAGGAAAAAACCCACAGCCAAGAATGCTGTAGCTGGCAAGGTGATCATTCTGAAGGGAAGGTGAGATAAAGAGTTTCCCACACAAGGAAAAATTAGAGTTCGTTACCAAGAAGCCAGTCTTACAAGAAACGCTAAAGGGATTTATTTAAGTGGGAAAGAGAAGACAACAAATAGGGATAAGTAAATTATCACACACACAAAAAGGCAATAAAATCGGAGTAAACACAAAAATACAGTAAAAGTAGCAAATCAACTATGTATGAAGATAATATGAAGGTCAAAAGCCTTTTGGCTTTAGTACTTTTGTACTAAAATTACCTATTTCAATGATAAGAGAGTAATAGATATACAGACACAAAATAAGAAGTCAGATATGATATCAAAACTAAAAAATGTGGGAGGAGAGGAGTAAAAGAGTAAGACTTTTAGAAAGAGGTCAAACTAAAGAGACTATCAACTCAATATAGATTGCTATATATTTAGATTATTATATACGAACTTCATGGTAATCACAAATCAGGAACCTATAATAAATACACAAATAATTAAGAGAAAGGAACAAAACATAATACTAAAGAAAGCCATCAAACCACAAAGGAAGAGAACAAGAGAAGAAGAGGAACAGAGATGAACTACTAAACACTCAGAAAAAAAGTAACAAAATGGCATTAGAACATATTTATCAATGGCTACTTTAAATGTCAATGGACTAAATGCTCCAATCAAAAGGCATAGGGTGGCCAATCGGATAAAAAAAAAACCAGGACCCATATATATGCCGCATACAAGAGACACACTTCAGACCTAAAGAGACTCACAAACTGAAAGTGAAGGGATGGAAAAAGATATTCCATGAAAATGGCAAAGAAAAGAAAGCAGAGGTAGCAATACCTATATCAGACAAAATAGACTTTAAAACAAAAACTGTAACAAGAGACAAAGACGGGCACTACATAATGATAAAGGGAACAATCCAACAAGAGGGTATAACACTTGTAAATATCTACACACCCAACATAGGAGCACCTAAATATATAAAGCAATTATTAACAGACATAAAAGGAGAAATAGACAGTAACACAATAATAGTAGAGGACTTTAACACTCCACTTACACCAATGGATAGATCATCCCAAAAGCAGATCAATAAGGAAACATTGGCCTTAAATGACACTTCAGATCAGAAGGACTTAGCAGATATATACAGAACAGTCCATCCCAAAACCAAAGGGTACGCATTCCTTTCAAATGCACATGGAACATTCTCCAGGATTGATCACATATTAGGCCACAAAACAAGTCTCAATAAGTTGAAGAAGATCGAAATAATACCGTACATCTTTTCTGACCACAAAGGTGTGAAACTAGATATCAACTACAAGAAGAATATCAGAAAAGCCACAAAAATGTGGAGAGTAAACAAAATGCTACTGAACTACAACTGGGTCAATGAAGAAATCAAAGAAGAAATAAAAAATTTCCTGGAGACAAATGAAAATGAGAATACAACCTGCCAAAATCTATGGAATACAACAAAAGCAGTTCTAAGAGGGACGTATATAGGCCTACCTCAACAAACAAGAAAAATCTCAAATAAACAATCTAACAGTGCACCTAAAGGAACTGGAAAAAGAAGAACAAAACTCAAAATCAGCAGAAGGAAGGAAATAGTAAAAATCAGAGAAGAAATAAATGAAATAGAGACTAAAAAACAATAGAAAAAATCAATGAAACCAAGAGTTTGTTCTTTGAAAAGATAAACATAATTGACAAACCTTTAGCTACACTCACCAAGAAAGGGAGATGGCTCAAATAAATAAAATCAGAAATGAAAGAGGAGAGATTATAATGGACACTCCAAAAAATACAAAAGATTATAAGAGAATACTACAAAAAACTGTATGCCAACAAGTTGGATAATCCAGAAGAAATGGATAAATTCTTAGAATCATACAACCTTCCAAAACCAAATCAAGAAGAAAGAGAGAATTTGAATCACCAGTAAGGAGCTGAAACAGTAATCAAAAACCTCCCCCTAAAACATGTCCAGGACCAGATGGCTTCCCTGCTGAATTCTACCAAACATTCAAAGAAGACATAATACTTATTCTTAAACTTTTCCAAAAAATTGAAGAGGAGGGGAGGTTTCCTAACTCATTCTATGAAGCCAACATTACCCTGATACCAAAACCAGACAGGGACAACACAAAAAAAGAAAATTACAGGCCAATATCACTGATGAGCATCGATGCAAAAATCCTCAACAAAATACTAGCAAATCAAATACAACAATACATTAAAAAGATCATACACCATGATCAAGTGGGATTCATTCCAGGGATGCAGGGATGGTTCAACCTCTGCAAATCAATCAATGTGATACATCTCATTAACAAAATGAAGAACAAAAATCACTTGGTCATCTGAATAGATGAAGAGAAAGCATTTGACAAGATAGAGCATTCATGTATGATAAAAACTCGGAATAAAATGGGTAGAGAAGGAAAGTACCTCAACATGATAAAGGCCATATATGACAAACCCACAGCTAATATCGTTCTCAATGGAGAAAAACTGAAAGCCATCCCTCTAAGAACAGGAACCAGGCAAGGATGCCCACTTTCACCACCGTTATTTAACATAGTATTGGAAGTCCTAGCCAGAGCAATCAGGTGAGAAAAAGAAATAAAAGGGATCCAAATTGGAAAGAAGAAGTGAAACTGTCACTTTTTGCAGATGACATGATTTTTTATATAGAAAACTCTAAAGAATCCATTAAAAAAACTTTTAGAAATAATAAATGAATACAGTAAAGTTGCAGGATACAAAGTCAACATACAAAAATCAGTTGCATTTCTATACACTAACAACGAGATAGCATAAAGAGAAATTAAGAATACAATCCCATTTACAATGGCAACAAAAAGAATAAAATACCTAGGAAAAAACTTAGCCAAAGAGGGGAAGGTCTATACACTGAAAACTATAAAACACTGTTGAAAAAACTTGAGGAAGACACAAAGAAATGAAAAGATATTCTATGTTCTTTATTTGACGACTTACTATAGTTAAAATGTCCATACTTCCTACAGCAAGCTACAGATTCAATGCAATCCTTATCAAAGTTCCAATGACATTTTTCACAGAAATAGAACAAAGAATCCTAAAATTTACATGGAATAGGAAAAGACCCTATTCAGGAATCTTTAGCCAAAGGAATCCTTAGCCAAAGGAATCTTTAGAAAAAAGGACAAAGCTGGAGATATCACACTCCCTGATTTCAAAATATCCTACAAAGCCACAGTAACCAAAACAGCATGGTACTGGCACAAAAACAGACACACAGATCAATGGCACAGAATCAAAGGCGCAGAAATAAACCTGCATATCTATGGACGGCTAATTTTCAACAAGGGAGCCAAGAACACATGAGGAAGAAAGGAGAGTCTCTTCAATAAACGGTGTTGGGAAAATCGGACAGCCACATGCAAAAGAATGAAAGTAGATTATTATCTTATACCAGACACAAAAATTAACTCAAAAAGGATTAAAGACTTGAATGTAAGACCTAGAATCATGAAACTTCTAGAAGAAAACATAGGCAGTATGCTCTTTGACATCAGTCTTAGCAGTATGTTTTCAACCACCATGTCTGACCGGGCAAGAGAGACAATAGAAAAAATAAACAAATGGGACTACACCAAACTAAAAAGCTTCTGCACAGCAAAAGAAACCATTAACAAAATGAAAAGACAACCTAACAATTGGGAGAAAATGTCTGTAGACCATACATCTGATAAGGGGTTAATACCCCAAATATACAAAGAACTCATATAGCTCAACAACGACAAAACTAACAACCCAATTAAAAAACGGGCAAAAGTTCTGAACAGACATTTCTCCAAAGAAGACATATGGACGGCCAACAGGCATATGAAAAGATGTTGCACATTATTAACCATCGGGAAATGCAAATCAAAACTACAATGAGATATCACCTCACTCCCATCAGAATGGCTATAATTATCAAGGCAGGAAACAACAAGTGTTGGAGAGGATGTGGAGATAAAGGAACCTTCATACACTGCTGGTGGGAGTGCAAACTGGTGCAGTCACTATGGGAAACAGTATGGAGATTCCTCAAAAAATTAAGAAAGAAATACCATATGATCCAGCTATCCCACTGCTGGGTATTTATCCCAAGAACATGAAAACATGAATGCATAAAGATACATGCACCCCTATGTTCATTGCAGCATTATTCACAATAGCCAAGACTTGGAAGCCACCTAAATGCCCACGGAGGGACGAATGGATAGAGAAGATGTGGTATATACACACAATGGAATACTACCCAGACATAAGAAACGATGACATCCGCCCATTTGTGACAACATGGACGGACCTTGAGGGTATTATGCTGAGTGAAATAAATCAAAGGGAGAAAATCAAATACTGCATGATCTCCTTCATAAGTAGAAGATAAAAAGAACAAACAAACACACAGAAACAGAGATTGGGTTGGTGGCTACCAGAGGGGACAGGGGAGGGAGGAGAGCGAAATCGTTTATTAGGCACATGTGTGTGGTGGTGGGTTGTAGTCTTTGGGTGGTGAACATGATTTAATCTACACAGAATTCGAAATATAACAATGCACACCTGAAATTTATATAATACTATAAACAAGTGTTACCACAATAAAAGAAAGAAAGAAAGAAAATCCAACTTTGCTTTCCACAACCAATTTCTTTGGTGATCTCAGATTCTTACAGTTCCTGGCAAGTTTCATATAATACATTCAAGTCTATCCAGAGGCACAGATAGAGCCCCCGAGCAGAGAATCCTGTTTTCTGCAGGTTGCTTTGCAGGTTCTACACTATCCCCACCACCAACTTCTTAAAATCCTTCTCGCATTGATATGACTTGGGTTTCCAAGCTCTGGCTCCCTTCAGAGCCTGGCTTCTGGCATTAAGATGCTGTCTGAATGTTGTTCCCCTCTTTCTCTGAGCATAGTCTTTTTTCCTCCTCCCTTTTTCTTTGGTCACTGGTAGTTCAAATGTTAATTCCTTCTTCTTTTTCTAACCAATGTTACATCACCCTCTAACAATTCAGCAAGGTGGCGGGGCCGCGTGGCACTGGATAGTAGTAGCAAAACAAGTGGTGAGACAGTAAGTGTTGAGAGTTCCGGGGAAAGATGCAGACTAGATTTCCCCAGCAATAAACAGGCGCCTCACCGCGGGAGCATGTGGGCACCACAGTAAATGTGTGCGCATGCTCACCCGGAGAAAGGGGGGTGCACAAGGGCCAACAAAGGCCTATCACAAAGCAGAGTTGGGGCCAACATAGATCCGGACCATGCCCATGAAGTTCTCTGAAGTGATAAACTGAACAACTGAAAGCCCCCAGGAACTTCAGTTCCTTTTTATAAATAAGTGGAGCCATTATGGGGCCAATCAAGAAAGACGAGAGAATAAGATACTGGACTAAAGATGTAAAGCAAGAATTGATTAGACAAAATAATGCAAATAGCTAAATCTCCCACAGGAAAGACGTGTCAATGTAGTTGTAGATATGTGGTTAGATATTTGTGGTTAACTCATATGGCTATTTTTAGATACTCTGTCTTTATTACGTTTATGAAGCTACTTTTGGGCAACTTCGTTTGCCAGAAGTTTCTTCTTTGGGAACTCTGGTAAGGCACTGGTTGGCTTACAAGGTCGGGTGGCCTGGGTCTGACTGTTGGGCCAGCACCCCATTAGGACTTCACTCTCCCATTGGGTCTGCCTGCTCCTGAGCCCCTATTAAGGGAAAAGCACACAGAGTCAACAGTGGCTTTAGTTTTCTGAATGACAAACAGAGTTTAAAACCTGGAGGATGCTATGCTGTGTCTCTCCAGCAGCTCAAGGGTGTTGACTGATCTCACGGCACATCGTTCACCCACAAGCTGACTAAGTGAGAGCAGTGGCAGGGGTGGGGCATCTCCTCAGCTGAGCATGTCCTCAGGGATGAGTGGGGTGCTGTGGCTGGAACCCATCATCCCATGTTGGTTGAGTACTGTCCTGGGGCTAAGAATGCAGCACTGAACTAAATAATGTCCCTGTCCTCCTGGAGTGACATCTGAAGGGGAATGAAGACTATAAACAAATATAGAATGTAAAAAAATGAGGTAGGTGAAGGAGAGAGGAGGTGAGAGTTTGGGGGATGGATTTTAGATGAGGGAGTCAGGAAAGGTCCTCTGAAGATGTGACATGACAGAGACCTAAATGAAGAGTAAGAGCAAACCTTGTGGGGAAAGAGGAAAGGGCAATCCAGGAGAGGGGAAAGCCCGGCGGCGTGGCTGTGTGCTCAAGGAATAGGCCTGGTGAGGGTGAGCTCAGCTTGTTATTATTATTATTATTATTTTATTTATTTATTTATTTTAGGAAGATCAGCCCTGAGCTAACATCTGCTGCCAATCCTCCTCTTTTTTGATGAGGAAGTCTGGCCCTGAGCTAACATCCGTGCCCATCTTCCTCTGCTTTATATGTGGGACGCCTACCATAGCTTGGCTTGACAAGTGGTGCCATGTCCGCACCCAGGATCTGAACCCATAACCCCAGGCCGCCCAAGCGGAACATGCGCACTTAACCGCTATGCCACCGGGCCGGCCCCAGCTTGTTATTATTAACTGTTTGATGAGGGGTGGAGTGGTTAGCAGACCGTTTGTAGCTATTGAGCACTTGAAATGACCAAACTGAGATAGGCTATAAATGTAAAGTGCATACTAGATTTCAAACACTTAATTGCCCCCAAAAGTAAAACTGCTTAGCTTTTTTTGTAATTACATGTTTAAATGATAGTGTATTAGATATATTGGGTTAAATAAAATTTGTTATTTAATTTCACCTATTTCTTCGTACTTTTTAAATGTGGCTGTTAGGCAATTTAAAATGAGTTATGTGGTTCACATTTCATTTCTATTGGACAGCATTGGTCTAGAGACCTGGGTGCTGCTCTTATGTGGTCTGAGTCTTGGACTTCTGGTTTCTGCTCTATAAGGAAAGAATTTGGAAGTCATCTTTCCTGCCCTCATAACAAGAAAAAATGGAATTAATGAAAATTGAGAGAGAATTGAGGTCAGAGGACAAACAGCCACCCCCAAAACTGGAGAGATGGGCAAATGCAGAGAACACAGTTCAGTTTACCTAAGGCAGAAGCCACTGGAACTGGGAGCTGGTAGGAAGACTGAACAGATAATTTGGGTGATTTCCAGAGGCTGAGTCTAGACTCATTTGAGAGTTAAATACTCCTGGAGGCCCAGAGTAAGGTGCAGGGGAGCTCCCACAATTTTATGGGGTTTGCCTTCAGGAACCCCATCGGGTTCTCACAGTGAATATCCTAGAAAAATCCCCTCATGTTTGGCCACGGGGAGGGGAAAAGCAACCGTTTCTAAATAAGCCCAGAGAATTCTCCACAACAAAGGCCTCTCACCAAGGAGAAGCTATTAACCATAGCTTTATCTGACTTGGAGGGAGGGAAATTACCCAACTCTATTCCCCTCTGAGAGTCTTCCTGTCTCGTATAAACGGGAAAAGCACTCGTGTAGGTTCCAGCCCAGGGCGCAGGCCTATTAAAAGACCAAGTCCTAATTATAGGATTACAGAATGCTTACCCTCCCATCAACCTTACCACCACATCAACAGGGCTCCTGTATAATAATGTAGATTACAGCTGAAAGAATTATAACGCTCTCACTCTATTTAAGAAGCCATTTATAGGGAAACCAAATACAAAAGAGGAGACAAAAACAAGGACACTAGGACAAATTGAGGTCTCTGACGTGGACAGCTATAGCAAACAGTAGCCTAACTCCTACACAGGAAAACAAAACTTCACACCAAGGCCTATTTACCTCAGTTCCTTTTACCCAGTACATCATGTCTCAGGTTCAAGCAAAAATTACAGGCATACTAAAAGGCAAGAAAAAATTACAATCTGAAGAGACAAAGCATCAGAATCAGACTCACATGTGGCAGAGGTTTTGGAATTATCAGGCTGGGATTTTAAAGTAACTTTGATTAACGTGCTAAAGGCTCTAACAGAAAATTGGACAACATGCAAGAACAAAGGGGTAATGTAATCAGATAGATGGAAACTCTAGAAAAGAGTGAGAAGATAAACTAGAAGTTAAAAACATGGTAACAGAAATGAAGAATGTCTTTGGGGGGGTCATCAGGAGACAGCCGAGGAAAGAATGAGCGAGCTTGAAGATTTGTCAATAGAAATTTCCCAAAACGAAATGCAAAGAGAAAAAAGAATTTAAAAACTGGAACAGAATATCCAAGAACTGTGGGATAATTACAAAGGGTTTAACATATGCATAATGGGAATACTAGAAAAAGAAAGAGAGAGACGCAGACGAAATATTTGACATAACAATGGCTATGAATTTTCCATTATTAATGAAAGAAGCCAAATAGCAAATCCGGGATGCTCAGAGAACATCATGTAGGATAAATAAGAAAAAGTCTGCACCGAGGCATATCACATTCAAACTGCAGAAGCCAAAAACAAAGAGAGAATCTTGAAAGAACCTAGAGAGAAAAAACACTATCTACGGATGAACAAAGATAAGAATTACATCAGATTTCTTTTCACAAATCATGCAGGCAGGATCACAGTGGAGTGAAATATTCAGTCTTGAAAAACAATCAGCAACATAGAATTTTGTGTACTGTGACATCATGTTTCAAAAGTAAAGGAGAAATAGAGTTTCTCAGACAAACAGAAACTGGGGGAATTTGTCTCCAGCAGACTTGCCTTGCAAGAAGTGCTCAAAGAAATTCTTTAGAGAGAAGGAAAATGATATAGTTCAGAAGCTTGGATCTATAGAAAGAAAGGAAGACCATCAGAGAAAGAATAAATGAAGGCAGAATACAATGTTTATTCATTTTTATTGTGATCTGATCTACTAAATAACTTTCTCCAGAGTCAGAGCAGCAACAGTACTCTGGTTGATTGCTGCACATGGATAAGTAAAATGAATGACAGCCACGCAGCAATGGACAGGAGGGCGGAGCTAGGAGTATTCTGAAGCAGCATGGTGTTATTTGAAAGTGGATGTGGATTAGTTGTAAATGTATGTTACAAACTCTGGGGAATCCACTAAAATTTTTTTGAAAAAGAAGTTTAATTGATATGCTAAGAGAAGACATAAAATTGAAACATATAAAATGCTCATTTAAAACAAGAGATGGCAGAAGAAGAGGGGGAGATTTAAAAAAGAACAAACTCAATGAATAGAAAATAATTTCGAACAGGAAAGGATGAACAAACTGTGCTACATCCATACGTGGAATATTCTTCAGCAATAAAAGGAAATGAGTGCTCAAGCCATGAAAAGACATGGAGTAAACTTAAATGAATAAGCTAATGAAACGCGTCAGTCTGAAGGCTACATACTGTATCATTCCAACTACATGACATTTTGGAAAAGGCAAAACTATAGAGATGGCATCTTAGTCCATTCAGGCTACTGTAAAGAATACCATAGTCTGGTGGCTCATAAACAGCATAAGTTTATTTTTGCAGTTCTGGAGGCTCGGAAGTCTAAGGTCAAGATTCCGGCAGATTTGATGTCTGCGGAGGGCCAGCTTCCTGCTCTGGGGTTGGTTGGCTGTCTTCTCTCTGTGTCGTCACAGTGGAAGGTGAGGCAGCTCTCTGGGGTCTTTTATAAGGGCATTAATTCCATTCATGAGAGCTTCTCTCATGACCTAAGCACTTGCCAAAGGCCCTACCTCCAAATATTGTTACACTGGGGATTAGGTTTCAACATATGAATTTGGGGGAGGAACACAAACATTCAGTCTATAGCAGAGACTGAAAAGTTCAGTGGTTGCCAGGGTTTGGGGGGAGAGGTGAGTAGGTGTAGCACAGGGGATTGTCAGAATGGTGAAACCATTCTGTATGAGACTCTAATGGTGGTTATATGTTTTTATGCATTTGTGAAAACCCATAAAACTGTCCAGTGCTAAGAGCAAACCCTGATGTAAACTATGGACTTAAGTTAATAGTAATATGTGAATATTACTTCCACAATACTGAGTTTTGAGTGTCCTTTATATATCTTAGTTACAAGTCCTTTGTCAGAAATATGGTTTGGAAATTATTCCATTGTATGGATATAACCCTAATGTACCACACTAATGCAAGATGTTAATAATAGGAGAAACAGTATTGGGTGTTGGGGTGGGATGGACATATGGAATTGTATTACTACCTGCTCAATTATTCTGTAAAATTAAAACTGTACTAACAATAAGGTATATTAATTATTTTTAAAAGTCTGAGTCTCATTTTTCCTCACTTTACAATGAGGATAGGATTAAGCTATCTCTTATATTCCTTCCATCTTTAACATTTATGATTTTCTTCTTTTAAATATATGTACTTTAGTGCTTGCTTCCACAGCACATATACTAACATTGGAACAATACAGAGATCAGCGTAGCCCCTGGGCAAGGATGACATGAAAACTGGTGAAGTATCCAATGTTATAAACCAATGTGATCTCAACAAAATAAATAAATAAAAAAAGTATATATATATATACTTTATTTTTTAGAGCAGTTTTAGATTCACAGCAAAATTGAGCAGAAATAGAGGAAGATGGGCACAGACGTTAGCTCAGGGCCAGTCTTCCTCAAAAAAAAATAAATAAAGGCCATATGTTATCCAGATCATAGGCATTGGAGATCATCTGAAGCATTATGTCATGATCAAAGGTTTGGGAGACAAACTTCCAACAGGCCTCGTCTGGACGTCTTGGGAAAGCTGTCTCATAAGATGTTGTCTGCTTCAGATTCAGGAAATCTTTACTTTCAGGTCACCGGATGATGTGGAGGTCCAGTTAGAGTTCGGTGCTTTCTTTAGGTGTGTCATGTGAATCCAAGAGTCTGTTCCCTGGAGTTTTGCAGCACAAGGGTTAGTTAACAGTACCCAATAGAGGCCTTTCCAGTGAGACTGGAGAGGTGTCTTTTCCAATAGACGACATCTCCAGGTTGCAGGGTGTGATGCTTAAAATCTTCGTCTCCCTGGAATGCAATGTGAAAAGATTGCTCTAGCAAAACCTGGTTATTTTTAATAGAAGCAATTAGATATTTCCAATATTGGAGTATATCTCCTTTATCAGCTGTGGGTCAAATGAGACAGGAGCCAAGTGCATTGGGCATCCCGCGATTATCTCAAAGGGTGAAAGTTTATGAGTTCCAAAGCGAGGTGGATCTGAGATTTAGAAGGACCAATGGCAATGCTTTTGGCCAAGGTATTTGGAGGGTCTCTACAAATTTGGCCGACTGAGTCTTAATAACGCTGTTAGTGTGTTCGACTAAACCAGAGGCCTGAGGGTGGTGAGCACAGAGAAAGTGTAAAACAGGCCAAAGAGCACAGACCTGTTGAAGTCCCTGACCAGTAAAATGGGTTCCTCGATCACTATGAAGCTTGAGAGGAGTTCCCCAGGGGGGATAATCTTTTCTGAAAGGGCTTTAGCCACAGGAGAGGCAGCAGCCTGTCTGCAACGGAAGCTTCAGTCCAGTGAGAAAACGTGCAGACCAGGACTAAAGCATATTTATCTCCACGAGACGGGGCAAGCTGTATGAAATCCACTTGCCAAACCTCAGACGGTCCATTGGGCAGTTTAAAATGTCCGGCGGCAGTATGAACAGGCTTCCCTGCACTGTATTTTGGACAAATGGGATAAGTGAGGTGGGCACTTTTTGCTGCTATGTTAACATTTCCCCACCAATATGGATTCATGAATATGTTCATGAATATTATTGTTTTGTTGGTGGACCAGTGGTTAAATGCGTGCACAATGGTTAGAAGTGGGGATTCTGGAGACTCTGGTAGGACTGGCTTGTTATTTGGTCTGAACTAGAGCTTTCTCTTTTGTCAAACCAACAATTGATGAATTTCAAATCTTGTTTTTCCTTTTCTGAGGCCAACTGTTGGGCTTTTCTAGTTAGTTTTTCTAAGTTATCATTTGAGAAAAGATCCCTTTGGATCACGACAGAGGCCTGGCTGCTGTTGGTTTCTTTAAGGGCTGCATTTCTTGCAGAAATATCAGCAAGGTGATTTCCTTTAGCTTCTAGAGAGTCAATTTTAAGAATGCCCTGGGATCTTGATAATAGCTAAAGCAGCAGGTAAAAGTACAGCACCCAATAATTCCTGAACATAGGGGCAATTTTAAATTTTATTTCCACTAGAAGTAAGGAAGTGACATTGTTTCCACAACATTCCAAAATCATGAGCTACTCTGAAAGCATGTCTATTATCAGTATATATATTGGCAGCTTTGCCCTTGGCTAAAGTACAAGCCCATGTAAGAGCATATAATTCAGCCTGTTGGGCTGAAGAAGCCATAGGTAAAGGTGCTGCCTCAATGATATCAAAAGGAGTTCCAATGGCATACCCAGCAGAGTATTTGCCACTGTCACCTTTTAAATAGGAACCAAGTTGGTGTTACCCAAAGGATTTCCTACAGATCATCACGAGGAGTCAGGAGGTGATCCGTCAGCATTAGGCAGGAATGAAGGACTTCATCCTTAACGGAGGGGAGGAGAGTAGCAGGGTTAAAGTTATTACAGTGTAAAAAGGTTATGTGAGGAGCCGTTAACAAAAGGAGGTGAGGCAGCTGGCTGAAATATGTTGAGCGTGATGAGAATTCAGGAAGGCTTCTACTGCATGAGCTAAAAAATGGTTAAAGGGAATCCCACAATGCTTTTCTTGGTGGTCTTAAAAGGCCAGTGGCAGTAATGGCTCTAAGGCAAGCGGGGTGTCCCCACGCCACAGGATCCAGTTGCTGGCTATAATACCAGATGAGTCCGTGATGGTCTCCATGGTTTTGGGTGAGTATCCCAAGGGCATTCCTTTCTTTTCATATACAAAAAGAAAAAAGGGAATCTGACAACTGGGATGTCCAAGGGCAGGTGGTTTCATCAAACTCCTTTAAGGCCTTAAAGGCTATGTCATCCAATTCTTCCCATAAAATTGGGTTGAGGTTGTTGTTCTTTAGTAAAAGATACAGAGGTTTGGCCATAAGAGAAATTTGGAATTCAGTTTTGGCAGTGACCAATGAGAAAACCTTGCAGTTGGTGCTTAGTTTTAGGTTTGGGGAAACTGAGGACATCATGAAGCCTGTCTGGATCTGGATGTAGCTCTTGTTCTGATAGCAGATGCTCTAAATGTTGAACCTAGGTTTGGGCAAACCGCAATTTCTCCTTGGCAGCTTTATGTCCTTTTAAGGCTGAAAGCTTTAGCAAGTGGAGGCTGTCTTCCCGGGAGGAGGCTTGGGAGGGCGAGCAAAGAAGCAAATCGTCCACATGCTGCAACAAAGCACAACCCCTAGGGAACTTATATTATCCAGATCAGCCTTCAGGATTTCTGGAAAATAAGAAGGGCTCTTAGTAAAACCCAGAGGCATTACTGTCCAGGTGATATGTTTTCCTTCCCAAGTGAAGGCAAGAAGGTGTTGACTGGCTTCATCAATTGGAGTGCTAAAGAATGCACTGCATAAATCAATTACTGGAAGGTATTCGCTCCAGTGGGAATGGACGTTAGTCACATGGGAGGGCTGGGAACAACAGGTGTTGAGGGATAACAATGTTGTTTACTGCTCAGAGGCCCCAGACAAAGCTCCACCCTTGGCCCTTGGGTTTCCTGGAAGGTAAAATAGGAGTATTACAGGGTCTAGTACAAGAGATAATGAGGCCCTCGGCCTTGTAAGCTTCTCTTACGGGCTTTATACCTTGAAGGGCTTCTTTAGTTTTAGGGTGTTGGTTAATTCTGGGGAGAGGTTTTGAGGGATCTATCTGAATCTTGATGGGCGATGCCATGTGAATTTTACCAATAGCAGTTGGAGATTTTGCCACTGAGGGTGGTTGCTGTCCATGGGGAAGAATGATCAATGTTTCTAGAATCAGCTCTAGTACCACAAGAGACGGAGCAAAGAAAAGATGTCAAGGGGTCATTTAATTCATGTAGTTGGCTTTTTTGAATAGCTACTATCAAATTCTAGAATTATTTCCCCCTTTCGGGAAAAAGAAATCCCAGCATGATACTTTTTGAAGAAGTCTCGGCCGAATAAATGAATAGGGGCAGAGAAACTAAGGAGAACAGGATGTGCACCTCTCAGAGGGGTTAAATAAAAGGGAATAGGTTCAGAGGCAGGAACCTGCTGAGGTTTATTAGAAATTCCCACTGTTTGAACTGTTTTAGTACCTTGAGGCAGGGGCTGCTTTACAGTAGCGTGTTGAGCACCAAGAGCGTGGCTCTGGTGTCGCTTAGGACAGAAGGAGATTCATTTCCAATCTGGAGAAATGTTTCTCCAAGCCTGTTAAGAGGGAGGATTAGGAAGAAGCCCTGTAGTTCCTCAGAGCCCTGTCACTCAGAATTCGGAGGACATTGGAACGGCTGGTTAGAGGGTTGAATGTGCTTGAAGCAATTAAATTTGTAACAATCTCTTTTCCAATGTCTGGCTCTTTGCAGTAATAACAGAAACTAGGAGGTTTTTGGTTTCATTTAGGGCCTTCATTTGCTGGAGTTGAAGATTAAGAATTTTAGTGGTCTTTCATTTAGGTGACTCATCTAGGGTGGGAGAGAGTTGGTTTGCCAGATTAACTAAATCTGGAGTGGATATAGTTTTCTATTTTATCCTGGTCCTTTTTACTAGAAGGGAAGGGTCCCTGTTCGGCCCACTAATAAACATAGAGTTAAAAGCTACCTAGGTAGAACCAACGTCTGAAGGAAGACCAGAATTTTCTGTAAAGACAATCTAAAGTTGATTGTAACAGTTATGAACAGGTTCATCATGTTTCTGTGCACTGCCTGAATTTTGGGAAAGCCCTAGGAATTGCCTGATGAGGTCATCCAGCAATTGCCCAAGCCTAATCATACCATAGGTCTCTAGGTTGTAACTCTAGAGATCTATCAGGATTTTCCCAATTAGCGGTTTGCATCCAATGCTGGGCCTGCTCTTCACCAACAAGCATATGAATAGCTGTTGTAAGTCAGAGAAACCAGGTTGATAAGTTTGAATGACTACATTAAATTCCTCAGCAAATCTGTAAGGATCTTCCGTTACTTTGGGAAAATTTTTGACTGTTGCTCACAGTTCAGCTTTAGTTCAGGAAATATAAGAAATTAAGGGCTTAGCCTCTGGATCCTCAGGAGGCTTAATTTTAAGGGGACAGGTGCCCATAGGTTCAGAGGAAGAGGGAGCAGGGAGACGTTCAGGAAAAAGGACAAGTTTGGCAAGAGTGTTAGTATGAAGGAGCTGAGAGTACAGAGGAAGTGTAGATGGTGTAGAAAGGAGGGAGAAGGTGGCACCAGAGGCAGAACCTGAGCAAGGGGAGCCAGGGGAGAGGAAAATGATGGTGCTGGAGGAGGAGAACATGCGGCTTCAGAAGCCATTTTATCTTTCTTTCTTTGCCTCAGTTAATCTCAAAATTCTATTTTACAAAGAGATAATTTTAGACTCCTGGTAATGTTTGGAAGCCTCAAAATTCCAATCAAAATAAGCATTCCATTCAGTTTTGGAAATTACAGAGAATTTGTTACCACACAAGGTGGGGTGGGGGGGGGGGCAGTCATCTGCTTGCAGCAAGACATGCCAATGGTCAAGAGGCAAGGTGGTAGGAGAGAAAAGGCTTTATTACAGCTTGCTAGCAAGGGGGAAGATGGCTGACTAATGTCCGAAAGATCCATCTTACAGAACAGAGACTACAGACAGTTATATAGGGGGCTGGCCTCTGGGTGGGGCAGACATCTGGTCCCAGTTCCTGGTAGTCTTTTGTTTACTGGATGTGCATCAGAAACCGGAGCAGCGCCCTATACCCTGATCTTTCACTTGTCACTGATGACGGCTATCGGTATAGGCTCTCTGCCCAGGGGGTCATCACATTCCTAAGGAACTCAAAGGAACAAAGTCATCAACTTATAGCAGCTGCGAGGGACCATGAAATCTACAGAACATGTCTGGGTTAGTAATCAGAGGTCATTCAGTGTTACAATATAGTTTCTTTTCTACAATATGGCTTCCTTTATATCAACATTATGTTGAGCTGATATCACTATGGTTGTCCAATTTGGTTTTAAGAAAAGTAAGTTTGGAGAGTTCAAAAGTTCCTCATAATGGCCGTTGATATTCTAAGTTACTTTTGGTTAAATTGGTTCATTTAGTTAGAAATGCATGTGAGGAATGACCATGATTTTGAACATAAAATTGGCCAAAGTCCCATGGGAGGGGTGCCCTCAAAACATTTAGATAACTGATCTCTCATTTCTTAGAGATTTTTCTCTAGAGCAAAAGAATAATTCTTAAATATCTTAAACAGCTCAAACAGCTTAAATAGTTTGTAACTCAAACATCTTGAACAGCTCAAACGTCCTACAGGCTTAATACTGGCCAGTTCCAATAGAACACTCCAACTTCAGTATGACAAATTGAAGGTCAGATCAACGCGGTTCCACAGAACAGCCTGGTTCTCAAGGGAATTGGACTGAAGGTTGACCAACAAGTTGATCACAGTCACAGTGGTCAAGGGCACAGTCTGCTCCCAGGAGAGTCCGGCTGAAGGCTGGACCAGCACACTTCCAATGAACTGTCCAAAACCAGACTGAAGGCTAACCAGTTTGAGTAGAAAAAGTCTGGTTCTAAAAGGAATCAAACAGAAGGCTAGTGCAGTTCAAAGAAACAGCCTGATTGAGAGTCAGGCTGAAGTGCTACCTGAGCACGTGTGGACACACAAATCCTCAACCAGAAGAAGATGAAGCCTTAAAACAGATCTCGAATAAAGCCTGGAGAGTCTCAAATGCAAAAGGGGTGGGAGCTCGAATTGGTAGGAAGATGTACCCGGAAGTACACGGTGGGTGAGAGAAGCAGGGGCTCGATGGGCTCTTTTTTTTTTTTACCTTAAGCAAATAGACTGTCAGTTACTTCTCCAGCAAAAATGGGTTTATTTGGGATCCACAAAGAATTGCAATTTGGGGTCTGCAACTATAGTAGGCCATGCACAAGTCCCCCCACCAGCAAAGGAGGAGGAGCTGTTTTACAGAGGGGAAGAGGAAGTTGGGAGGGCTGCTGTAAACCAAGAGTCCATTGGAGGAACAGAGAGTTCAATGTGTAGTGGCTTTTCGTTGGCTGAGCTGTGACAGGCTCTCATTGGCTGAGATTCTTGCTGGTCAAGAAGAGAAAGTCTTTCTTCTTCCTGTTGGGCTCTGCTACTGAAGTAGGGCACGAGAGCTCCCCTTTTGGCCTCCTGACTCTGCTTTGATGAGGTTTCTGTTTATTAATTTGGCAAATCGATGAACCTAAATTAGCACATTCTTATTACCCAAAGTCCATAGTCTACATTAGGATTCATGCTCAGTGTTGTAGATTCCATGGATTGGACAAATGTGTAACTAAATGTATTCATCACTGCAATATCATACAGAAGAGTTTCACTGTCCTAAAAATCGCTGTGCTCCACCTATTTATCCCTCCCTCCCTCTAACCTAACCGAGATCTTTGTTGGGCTAGAATAGTTCTGTATCTTAATTTTGGTGGTAGTTACACAACTCTACACATGTGATAAAATGACAGAACTATACACACACATTGTACCAACGTCAATTTTCTGGTTTTGTTACAACACAAAATTGGGGTTCTCTTGCCTGGTGCACACACACACACAAAAAGCCAATTATTACGACATCAACTTTTGGTAAAAGAAAACAGCTTTATTGTTAGATCACTCTGCAAGGAGACAGGGGCATATGCTCTCAGATCTGTCTTCCCAGTTCAGGGCTTGGGCTAAAATTTATGGGATGAAGGGTAGGGCAGTCTGAAGCGTGGAGATAGATGATTGGAGGTAAGAAGTAAGATAGCTGATGATCTGTGCAAGTGTAATCAAGCTCCATGGCTCTTCATAGGACACGTTCACAAAATGGTGGTGTTAGCATGATCTGAGGATGGAGTTTTTAGCTCTATGTCATCAAAAAGGTCACTTATTGGGCATTTGCACAGGCCTGGTTGATGGATTGGTGGTCTTAACTGGCCTTGGCGTCTCAGTTCCTGAAAAAACACTCTTGCTTACTCTGTTGATAAGATGGGGTCAGTTGAACTGGTCCTAGAGGGCCTATGGTTACAGTTTTGATATTGTACTATAGTTACTGAGATGTAATCACTGGGGCAACCTGGTAAAGGGTACATGGGACTTCTTTGTACTATCTTTGCAACTTCTTGTGATTCTGTAATTACTTCAAAATAAAAAGTTAAAAACATTTTAAAATGTTTTTGTTCAAATAAAATAGCTCTGAATTTTCGGAGAAAGGTTTAGAAAAAGAGAAACTCAACTTCTTGGAAGCTCTGCACTCTCTTAGTTCTATGTTGCAACTAAGCAAACATTAGTGGTGTTCGTGTATCACAGAGCAGAAGACCAAGCTAAAAAAGGAAAAAACTAACTTTGTGATGTGGTGAAATAAAAAACAATTCCTTTTTAGGGAAGCATCACCTGAAGTGATTTAAAGTGGTATAGAAAACACAACGGAAAGCTACTAACACAAAAGCTCCCTCAAGAATTTTAAAATGCTCATTTTCATTCCTTAAGACTATGTTAACTTCACTTGTTCCTGCAAGGAACAGAAAACCCAATAGTCAGCTACAGAAGTTCTTAGGGCAGACGTGCAGCTATTAGATTAAGGAAGTGTTTGGCATCCCTGTTCTGGCATTCTCAGGGGAAAGACTGTTCGTGTCATATTATCAAAAGTCAGAAGTCAGTCAACATTTTACACTTTTTATGTACTTTTTAATGTATTTGTGGTTTTTTGTTCAGTTTGACTTAATAGTTGAAAATATGCCCTCCGAAAAGGTATTCATTTCTGGGTGGGTAAAAGGATCTGCCCAGTGTCACATATTCTAGAACAATTTTACCTAGTTTAACTTATATTTGCCAAAAAAATAAAGAATTCAAAGGACCAAGCAATTCTTACAGATGAAGTTGCCACTGCCAATACAAGATAAGCTAAATCTTGTCGTAAAATTTAAAAAGTCTTCCTTTCTCTACGCTCCCTGCAATGGAAGCTATCAATGTTTAGGGTTTAAAATAAAGTCTAAGATGCTCAGAGACATTAAGTCATTTTGTCCTTTACTGTGCAACAGTGCTTTTAGTAAAAGGATTAAAGGAAGCCGACTCTGAAGCTCCCCAGAGTCCGAACGCCGAAAAGCCCCTCTCCACCTTCCGGTAACGCTTTCGGGTCTCGACTGCCCGCCCTCAACATCCAGCCGAGACCCGGAAGACGCGCGCCGGCCCGCCCACACTGAACGGCTGGGGCAAGGATAGAGGCGGAGCATCCCGGATAGAAGATGGCGGCCATTGGACGCTCTGGGCTGCCGCTGCCACGACTCGGTAGCCGGAAGTCCTCCGGCCCTCTCCGTCAGGAAGCGGAAGTAAAGGGCGGCGGCGGCTGGGCTGTTGCTTTGCCAGGCCGGCTTGTGAGCTGAGCGGCGGTAAAGGCGCGTGTCGGCCGCTCACTGGCGCAGCCGCTGCCGCCGCCGCTGCCGCCGCCCGGCCCCGCCCCGGCGTTGTCTCAGGCGCTGTCGCGGAGGAAGCGCGGCCCCGGCATGGGCAGGAAGGGGGACGCGAGCGGCGTGTGTGCCGCGGCTGCGCGGCCGGTGACAGGTACCCCTGGGATGGTGTGGGAGGTCTCGTGGACCGGGAGAGGGTTTGGGGCGCGGGACGACTGTGTGTCCTGGTCACCTTGAGTTTCCACTTCCTCTTCCCTGACTCACTGACTCAGTTTCACGTCCCATGCCTGTCCCCCATTTTCGAATCACCCCCTCCCGGCCCCCATTTTCGAGTCCCCCGAGTTGTCCCTCATTGGTCTTCTGGGCAAATTATCGTTTCTGCGAGGGTGGCCGCGGGCTCTCCTTAGCCATTCTGAGCCTTCATTGAAAAGATTTGAGACCCACGTGCCCAAGGGCAGAGGAGGTGGGGGAAGTGCCCTAACATGAATGTAGACCAAGCCTGACCCTAAGTAGATTGAGAACCAGCAGTTTGCAGGACGCTGATTGGAGAATGACCTGATCTTTTTATAGATTGCTGTTTTCCCTAAAATGAATTTGGGCGATGCATATTGGTTGCCCTTTTCATTTAATTCGAGGATCTGTCGGCTGGAAATTAGATGGTCCGGTTTGACTTTTATTGCAGGACCTGCCAGAAGAATCAGATCTGCGTACATCGCCAATAAGTTATGGATGTGAACTTGGCCAGAATGTCTAGATTGTTTTGCATTTCTTTCCAGATTTGAGAACTAGCATGTTCTGTTCATTGGAAGACCTGGGGTCTTATGCTTGACTGTGCTGCACTATTTTGGAAACATTGGTCATGCGCCGCCAGCCGATTTTAGTGCTGTGTTTGGAGATGTGTTTAACAGCTCTTTAGCAACACCACAAAACTTGGGGAGATTGTAGCCTTTCCTCTTGGCTTGCTTTGGATAAACTTAGCTGAAACTCACTTTTATCGAAGGAAGTGCACATTGCCTTGTACGGCAGCATGGCACTTTTACAAAGTGTGTTTAACTTGGGAATAAGTTGAACTATGAAGAAAATTCTGTTGGACTTTTTCTGCAGTTACCTGTGATCATTTTCATATCAGATATATAGTTTTACTACTTTTACTGGAAATTAGATTTCTGTGGTTAACACATGGTTTTGTAATGGTATAAATGTATATTAAATTTAATTGTTTGAGGAGTAAATGTATTTCTCAAGAAGGGTACTTCCTAATATCATTTATGTTGAAACTCAGATGGCTGTAAACTTGCTGGGTGCAAGTTGTTTTAAGAGTTTGTTAGCTGTTATCTTCAGTTTAAAAATGAAAGAAGAAAAAGTTGGTGACGACTTAGAATTTTATGCCTCTTCTGTTTCCTGTAAAGTGAAAAGCATTTGCCACAATATAACTTTTATTAATATTTCCAGTATCTTACTGTAGATCAATGAGGAAGAGATAGTCTTGAATTTAAGGAAACCGGGTCACAGACTAGGTCTTACAGATGATACATTTGGGCCTAGAACTTTTTAAAGAGTGTTTTTTATGTATCCATGCCACAAGCATTATGCCTATGATCATGCAATGCCGCATTGCAGATTCTGACAGCTATTATTTCTCAGACTATTCATCCTTATAAGGAACACTTAAGGACCCCTAGGGTCAGAGTGACGAGAGCTCGTGAAATGAAGGCATCCTTGAACAGAAGGCCACTGTGGTGAGGTTCTGGCCTCTGCTTCTCTGGTATTCCCTGCAGGATCAAGGATGTGGAGTCAGGGTGGGAGAGCCCTTCTTTGAGGTACAGCTTTCCTCCCTTTCTCACCTCTCGTGGTGCTATACGTTGCCCCAAGAACTCTTTTTTTTTTTTTGAGGAAGATTAGTCCTGAGCTAACACCTGCTGCCGATCCTCCTCTTTTTGCTGAGGAAGGCTGCCCTGAGCTAACATTCATGCCCATCTTCCTCTACTTTATATGTGGGACGCCTACCACAGCATGGCCAGCCAAGCGGTGCGTGTCCACCCCCAGGATCCTATCTAGCAAACCCCGGGCTGCCGAAGCGGAACGTGCCATCTTAACTGCTGTGCCACTGGGCCGGCCCTCTCTGTCTCTCTTTTTAGAGAACAGTGCAAGGGGTCCTCTGGGTGAGTGCTGGTACACAGAGTTTTCATTTTTACCCTTCCTGAGTCCTAGGCTTTTTGTAGTTCCTTTGCCCTTCTCCTTTCTTTCCAGTTGTTTTCATTCATACCTTAATAGTGAAGCCTGTATTTGTTTATTTTATTTTGAGCACCTTCCGTGTCCCAGGTATTATGCTAGGCATGTGACTGTGACAGACAAAACTCCCTGCTCTTGAACAGCTCACATTTTCAGTCCCCAAAGCCAGCCGCAGAGCAGATCTGCCAGGCTGCTTGGTCAGTTTGCTCTGGTCCAACTTCAGGCCGGCACCCTTGGTTTCAGGTTGAAACTGTTCCTCGGCCGCCTGTGTCCCAAGGACTCTGCCCCAGAACATCCTTGGACTTGCCTCTGTTCTCACGAGAAAGCATTTGCTCAGTCTGGGTCTGCACAGTATGATTTCTCACCCTTTGTAAAGCCAGAGAAGCAGGGGAGAGAGCATGATACTGTAGAACTCTTAAAAAGGGGCAGATGTGGGTTCCAAGCATTGCCATAGATTAGTAGATTTCCTTCTTTTTAAAGTGGGAATGATAGGGTTTCGTCCATCATGCAGCGTGCTTAGGGAATATGTGCTGTTTGCCGGGTCCCATGCTCTGCACTGTGGTGACCAGAGCAGCCTGGCTGCCCCCTCAAGGAGCTGCTGACTCCCGGCTGCTGTGTGGGGACCTGCTAGCGTGGGGTATCAGAGCGCCTGACCCACCGCTTGCCCCCAGTGACTGCTCGGTTTCCTCAGGGCCTTTTGTCACTCCTGCTCCCACGCCATGCTGTGCCTGCAGTCCGCCTGGGGTCCCTGTGCCGTGGCGTCCAGTTTCTCGTCCAGAATCACCACTTTTGGGGGAATACACATCTGGGCCCGTTAGGAAAAATCGTAAACATGGCCATAGCGTAATACTGCTTGCACATAATTATATTCTATCACCACTTTAGAAACTTAGTGACTTTTGGGGAGGAGTTTTTTGATTTTTTTCCCCCTAACCACAGAGGATATATTTCCAAGGCGTATTTTTGAGGCCGTGTAATAATGATGATGTATTTTTGTGTAATTTAGGAGATAGTTTTTAGTTTCTCTTTCTTATGATAACATATTTTGTAGAAGAGTTAATTGGTATAGTACTTGGCGCTTTACGAAGTGGTTTCCAGGTTGCCTCTGCGTTTCCACAGTCACCGCTGTGGCAGATCCTGTTATCCTATTTCAGAGTCTGGGAGACTAAGGGCCAGAGAAGTTGGTAGGTAACATGCTTATGGTTGAACTGCTAGTAAGTAGCAAACTCTGTGATTGATTCCTGACTCTGAAAGGTCTGTTCACTAACCATGTTCACAGTCGTGAGTAGCAGGCTTCTGAGGCTGCAGTCCATGGCCCTGTAGGGAGGGTGTCTGAATAGTCCTAAGAGAGTTCTTGAGTGGTCTGAAATTGTATGTAAAACTTGTGTGCAAGTCCTTGCTTGCTCCTCTGCAGAAAGTGTCAGTAACTTTTGCTGGGTTCTGCAAGGGGCGTACATCATCTGCTTCCCTCCCTTCCCCCACGGGCCGGGAACGCTGCTGGCAGGTTTCACCGTGAAACGTCTAGTTTGGTTAGCTTTGGTCTTTGCAAATGTTGATTTTTCAAATACTTATTTATAAATGGGATGTTCGTATTAATTTCTTTTGTTTCCAAAGAAGCTATCAGAGCCTGAACTTAAAACTCTTCTAAAACTAACTTTTCTATTTGGTATAATTTATTTTGCTTTTGACCGTTGTTCTTTAGACATATTGTGTTTTATATGAAGCAGGATGTTGGTGCGGAAGATAATGCTTTTTGTAAAAAGAAGATACTGACTGGTTCCCCCCAGTATGGGCTGTCTCCCCCAGCAATAGGGTTTATAGTCAGTATGGAGGAATCGGGGCTGCCTGGGCGAGCCTGCCCAGACTCTGGCATTCAGAAGCATAAGTTTGGTTTGGTGTTACCGCCATATTCACATCCCCTTTGGTTCCGGTTCAAACGGGTGGGACTTGATGCAGACTTTTATGTAGGTCGGGGGCAGTCTCATTCGAGTTCTGTCAGGTCGACTTCCGGGAGGAGAAAGCAGATCAAAGAAGTTTGCAGCTGGAGACCTTTTTCTGAACTGATCTGAACACAGGGTCTGAGCGTGCTTGGGGAGGCTGCTGCCGGGAGCACGGGAGACCGCATTGTTTGGCCATGCTGATTTACTAGTGCCCCCAGCTTCCTTATTGTATAGGTGGGGACCCAGTGAGTTCTTGTATTTACTTTTTCCAGAACCTGCCTTTGCGTTCACGTTCAAGACCCATCGTGTTAGCTTCCTGGGGCTGTCGCACGAAAGCGCCACAAACCAGGCGGCTTACAACAACAGTTTATTGTCTTGGAGTTTTGGAGGCCAGAAGTTCTAAATCCAGGTGTCGCAGGACCATGTTCCCTCTGAAATGTGTAGGGAGGATCTGTCCTTGCCTGTTCTGGCTGCTGGTAGCCGCAGGCGTTCCTTGGCTTGCAGTATAATTCCAGTCTCTGCCGCCCTCTTGCCCTGGAGTTCTCCCTGTGTCTCTGTGCATGCCAGTCACTGTGCCCACGTTGCCCCCTTTTTATAACACCTGTCATACTGGATGAGGGCCCACCCTAGTGACCTCATTTTAACTTGATTACCTCCGTGAAGGCCTATTTCCAGTTAAGTTCATGTCCTGAGGTACTGGGGGTTAGGACTTCAATGTATCTTTTTGGGGGACGCTATTCAACCTGTAACACCCATTATTTGTGTTTTTGTCTGTCTCCGTTTTATTTACCCTCATGCTTCATACAGTATGGTTGTGTGCAACCTGCTGTGCTACCAGCTGACTTTTATACCTCTGTGTGGTGTAGACACCCCAGGAAATGAAGTGGAGCCTTTGTAGGAAAGAGTGTAATGAGCTGTACACCTTTAGTTATGGGTCAGTCACTCAGCAAATATCTATTGAACTATCTAGGTGCTGTTATATTTTGGAAGCATTTCTTTTTCTGTAATATTCATGTTATTTTGTGTCTCTATTAAGCTTTGGGTTTAAACATTTCCTTGTAGCAAAACTTTGTCTTTTTCCTTTTTAGGGGTTTGCTATAAAATGGGACTTCTGATTGTGCTCACTGGACTGTGGCTATTTTCCTCAGTAAAGGCAGATTCAAAAGCGATTACAACCTCTCTTACGACAAAATGGTTTTCCACTCCATTGTTGTTAGAAGCCAGGTAAGAAGACATGTTTTTCTCTCACGTTTGAGTAAAAATGTAGGCTCTGCTAGTGACTATTTAGGAGCTTTTTAGGAAGTGAGATGATCATCAAATGTATTTCGTAAGAGCCTCTTTCAGTGGCACTGTGCTGTGTGCCATTCAAAAGCTGTTCGAGGGGGCTGGCCCCGTGGCCGAGTGGTTAAGTTCACGTGCTCCGCTGCAGGTGGCCCAGTGTTTCGTTGGTTCGAATCCTGGGCCCGGACATGGCACTGGTCATCAAACCATGCTGAGGCAGCA
This sequence comes from Equus caballus, assembly GCF_041296265.1. Lineage (NCBI taxonomy): Eukaryota > Metazoa > Chordata > Mammalia > Perissodactyla > Equidae > Equus > Equus caballus. Next base: position 3,159,187 of record NC_091701.1, on the reverse strand, counting down.
TCCCACATGCCTCAACCAGAAGGCCTCACAACAAATAATATACAACTATGTACCGGGGGGCTTTGGGGAGAAAAAGGAAAAAAATAAAATCTTTAAAAAAAAAGCTGTTCGAACACAGAATCTGTCAGTAGGATACGACTGTCATGATTCCTAGAGGTACTTAGGGACTTCTTGAGACACACAGATTGAATTGGTTAAATTATTATGCTATCTTCCAGGAAAAGTATAAATGTGATAATAAGGGAAGAGAGAATTGTACTTAAAGGGAAATTTCTATTTATTTGAATTACGTTTAAGAGGTATTTAATAAAAGGAAGAGAGGAGAGCTTGGCGAGGTGGGGGAAAGAGCATGTGCTCCTCCTAAGAACTTGGAGGAGACCCCAAGAGAAGAGTGCAGGAGGAAGCTGAGGAAATGACCAGATTTATCTCTTCTCGGATGGTCCTGTTCTACATTTTAACATCTCCAAAATCAGGGTGCATTTTAAATGTAAAATTAAGTTTCATAAAACAATGATATGTCTTAAAAAATACGATATAGTCAATGATATCTTGGGAAATTTTGTATTCCAAGTGTACTTTTAGTTAGTGTTTATAACATAAATATAACCAGATCCAGTTTTTTAATGTTTACAGATGCAAACTTATTTTCATTGTATCTCAAGTAATATATAGTTAAGACTTGCAGAGAAGCTTTCTAAAGCCTAAATTTAGGTAGTTGAAGGGCACGCACTTGATAAGTCTTAAAATTTGCTGGTGCTAGAAATTTGAACTGTTGCGTTACTTCACTTCACTTTGTGGTCTACCTTCGTGATCTTCAACCTGGAATTTTGTCGTCTAACATTTTCCCCTTAATCCCCAGAAAATGTGAATGAAGAGTTTTGTTATGTTGATTGTGTGTGGGAGTAGACACTTGTGTCTCCTAAGGAAAAAGGCTCATTTGGTATTGATAAGAGGACCAGGGGGAAAGTGGGCCACGTGGGAGCTGGTCTTGACTTGCTGTGGAGTCTCGTGGCCTTTCCGCTGAGCACACTTTTCTTCTGTCACTTCTCTGTGCCTCCCTTTTCTCAGCAATCAAATGGCAAAACACACTACGCATTGCATGTGTTTCAGAGTGATGTTACAACAACTAACTTGGCTGGGTTGAGCCCCTGACGTGTCAGAATCTTGTTGGATGGAGGGTGGTTGTGGAAGTGAGTGAGTGAAGGTTTGGTGAGATCCTAGACTTCCTGGGCCAGGACTCTAATAACTGAACTTTTTTTTCCCTTTTCACCAATCTTATTTTTGATGATTTGTCTGGTGTCAGTCTAGGTCCTTGAGATTTACTTTCACTTCCTAAATAATTTCGTACAGTTAACTGTAACAGATGTCTTATGATATTCTGCTTAACATTCGTAACTGAATTCCATTCCATTACTCACGCTAACTAGAGTCTTGGTTTTCGTACATTGTCTTAGAAGATTCTTATGGCACATACCTATGGACTGTTGAGAAAGTGTGCTAAAAATTGTCAGCCTTATTTGATCAATTTTTTCAGTTTCTTTGATCTCTATGAAGTGAGTATTGTATACTGTTTCCTTCAGCAACTTCCCCATCATAAACATTTCTCCTTTTAATGACGTCCTGGCCATTTGCCATTTTGGGTCACTATTTTTAGTCCTCTTCTGTGGCTACTTGGAGACAGTTTGCCAAGGTAATGGGACGTGCAGGCAACTCAGAAACGAGCTGTGCTTAAAACCATTCCATGTTCGCCTCCAGAGCTGTCTGGGCCGCCATTCTTCCTGTCTAGGTCCATGGCAGACACTGATGGTGGATCGCAGCACTGTCCGTCTCAGTGAGGGAGAAGGGACAGAATCGCTCTCCACGCCGCGAGGCATGCGGCTGTCCGGCCCTTTTGCCTTCCTTGCATCTAGCCCTTAAAGACTAGCCCTTAAAATTCCTGTGTATATTGTTAGATTGGGCCTGTTGCTAATGGAGGGGTTGTGGCTTTGTGGTTGTCCATAAAGTGATATATATTTATTTGAAGTAAAACGGTGAATGTGTTTTGAGCAGCTGTAGTTCCTAACAGAAATACTGTGTAAATAAAGTGCTATGATTAAAATTGAAACTGATAATCATTTATTGAGAACTAGATATTATAATTGCCCAAGAATGCAGCATGATAGAGATATAAATCAAATAGGTTTGAGTTGAGTTTAAATTCCAGAGTTTTCATTAACTGTGCCCTTATGCAAGTTACTAATTTCTGTGAATTGAAGTCTCTTTATTCTAAAGGTGGTCATAAGCCAGGGTGGCCGTGCCGAGCATGGTGCCTGTCGCACAGTAGGCCCTCCTTAAATGCCAGTTCTGTATGGAACGAAGACCAATTCTGATTTCCTGGAACAGCTTTGGAAATCTAAGAAAATTATTTTACCACCAGATTTATGCTATTTGGTGGACATTCAGGTTGTTTCTAGTTTTTTCTTCTGCCATAGATTAAAGACTTTTCTTATGACATTTCAGAACGTTTATGAGCAGAGAGAATGGTATAGTGTACTCTCCCTCTGCCTGTCACCCAGTTTTTATAATTACCAACTTAAGACCAATAACTATCGCCACTACCACCCTCCTCTCTTCACCTGCTGGAATATTTTAAAGCAAATCCAAGACGTCATATAAGTTCATCTATAAAACTGTAGACGTTTTACTCAGTGGAATGGGTTTAAAAAGCTAAAAAACAATTTAAAACAAAAAGCATACTGTAAACAAATGGCAGCGTTCCTTTTACTGATATCTTGTATTGTTCTTATCTTCCCTGGATTAGTGAAGTTCATGTACTAATTAATTTTCTTAAAACTGTTTGGAACTTAGACATTGTAAGACTCATTTATGCAGTGAGATGACAAAGAATCATGACAAGAGGTTTTACTGTAATTATATGAAAAGCATATATTTATTTGTGTACGGCCTTTACAGGAGGGTCTTAGCTTCCATGAATCCTTGTGCTCACCACGGCAGCTGTTGAGTGGACTGTCCTCCCCACTTCTGCTAGCTTATTTTGTGAATGCAGCTTAGTTCATGAATGTAGTGTTCATTTGCATATCATAATCTATGTCTTAGTACCTGTTTTCTTAGACTATAAGCTATTATAAGGTTGGTATGATGTTTATGCCAGTTACTAGAAAGCCTAGAAAAATGCCACACTCAAGGAGGCACTAAATAATTTAATACATTATGATAATGGGTGTTTTCAGAAACCTATTTTTAGAGAAGCTGTGTGTTACCCGGAAATGTTTCTTATTTTTCCCATATTTCTGTGTCTAGCTGTGGAGTAGAGTGAGAGTTGTACACCCCAGTGTTGGCAAGTAATGGGAAAGCCTTCCTTTGGCTAGGTAAGCTGAGATCCAGCTCTGTAGTTTGCTTTAAGACAGTGAAAGATCACTACGTTAGTATCATGACTTGGAGGAGAAGACAAACCATTTCTGTGAATCGTTCAATGAGTACATGCGTTTTCTTTTAGGGGTTTTAGACTCTTGAGTGAAGGAAACTTTAGGATAGCCATTATTTTAGATCAGTGGTATAAAGTCAAGAAATAAAGTTAAGATGGCATTAAGTTCTAAGATCTGATTTTATTAGATCAGCGCTAACTTTTTAAACTAAAATTTGGGGATCTTGAAATTTTTGATTTATGGATGTTAAAAGATTGCAACATGCTGTCTTTAGTCTCCTAGAAATTTTTCTAGAGTTCATGTTTTCCTTGGGAGAACCTTAGGCAAAACATACTATTTGCTCTTTGTAAGGTCTTTCAGAAAATAGGTGAGCAGAGCTAGTACTAAAACTATCAATTCCTAATTCTGCTTCCACTGTGGGATTTCATAAGCTTTCTTTATCTTGGGGTTTCCCTGTTGTTACAACATTTTTATTATTCCTGGTTTCTTAAGGAATAACTGATAAGCTATTAAGTGAATAAGCTACTAAGCTAGTTTATTATTTATAGCTAATAAGCTAGTAAGAATTGCGTATCATTAAAAAATATATATTGTACGTGTTTGTTTAAAATATCTATTGTAAATTAAAAGCCAAACTGGACATTTGGAAACTTAAAAACCTATTTTTTTACTCTGTTTGGTAATATAGCTTATATTAGAGGATTTTATTAAGTTATTTTGTTTCTGATATTTCTCCCTTTTCTCCCAGTGAGTTTTTAGCAGAAGACAGCCAAGAGAAGTTTTGGAATTTTGTAGAAGCCAGTGAAAATATTGGATCATCAGATCATCACGGTAAAATTGAAGCAAATGCTTCTTTGACTTTGGTATCTGGGAAAATATTAAAAAATGGTCTCTTGCAGAGTTATGTGTGGCATGGCAGTTAATGGAAAACTTTTTTTTTTTAAGATTTTATTTTTCCCTTTTCTCCCAAAGCCCCCCAGTACATAGTTGTGTATTTTTAGTTGTGGGTCCTTTTAGTTGTGGCATGTGGGATGCTGCCTCAGCATGGCCTGATGAGCAGTGCCATGTCTGCGCCCAGGATTTGAACTGGCGAAACCTGGGCTGCCGAAGCAGAGCGTGCGAACTTAACCACTGCGCCATGGGGCCGGCCCCCAAGGGAAAACATTTTTATCTTTAATGGCTAGAGTTGTGATTAGCCAGCAGCGCCAACACAAACTAATAATGATTTTTGAAGCAGTTTATAACTTTGGCTATAAGCACTAACTCTGATTTCTTTTCTCCCCCTTGTTTTTGTTCTTTTGTGTTCTTTTATGAAAAATGTTATGTGACTGTTTTGCGGAAGTCAAATTCATTTAAACTCATTTAGTATTAATAACCATCAGATTTGATTCAGTCTTTCTTTTGTTATGAAGTAATTACACAGCTAATTTGTTATCTGAGTTTGTTATCATTGTTAGTGCCATCCAAAATGTTTGCCATTATGCTTTCTAGCTACCCACAACTTGAGTGTGGATGTATCAAATGAATGACAGTGTAGACTGTGTCACTTGTTTACAGTTTGTGATATGCTTTCACAAACATTTTCTAATTCAATATAAGCTATGTAGAGTATAAACATTAGTAGGCAAACATGCTGATACGTGAGTAGCTGAAACCTTGAATGTTAGATTGACAGGCGTAAGTCCTTGTTGAAGAGGAAATATGTGAAAATTATGTGACTACTGTTAATATTTAACTGAATTGATTTTTATCTTTGATTTTTATTAAAATAATACGTATTTTAGAAGTCAAGTCTGAATCTCTTTTTTGTGATACAAGTACATTAAAGTTTTGAATAAGCATCTGTAAGTTTTAGTTATGTCATTTAGAGTCATTTAGCATTGTTTATCAAAAAAGTTATTTTACTTTTAGTTAATTATTTCATAAAACAAATTTATCAAAATGAGTTTTAAAATGAAATTTGATCTCTGAAATTTAATTTCATTTAAAATGAAATTTCTTCAGTATAAATGATAATGTGTTCTTGGTTAAAGTTGAAGGAGTATGAATTCTTGGAAATGGTCATAAAAGTATGTTAAACATTTTATTTGAAATATTTTTCATAGTCCTACCATCCAAAGATAGTCACCATTAACATTCTGGCAACATTTTGAGGTATTTCTTTCTGATCTCCTTTTTTGCTTAAAGGATGCTAATGCCGTAATGAACCTCTTATATTTACTTTTTAAAATGTTAATATTTTTCTTAAAAAAATTTTTTTGAATAGATAATATGTGATTTAAAAGTCAAAGCAATATAAAAGGCTATACACAGAAAAATCTTGTTCCCTTGCTGTCCCCGTTCTTTCCTTCTATTTCTCCCCTTCTTATTATAATCATTTAAATTAATTTGTTTAGCCTTCATTGTTTTTTAATTTTATTTTACAAATACATATGTATTCTTATTTCTTATTCCTTCTTAGAGTAAAAAAGATAGCTTACCCTATACATTGTTTTGTCCCTTGTGCTTTTCATTTAACAATGTATCGTGGGAATTTTTTCATACTGATGCATGTGTTTTTTCCCTTAGATAATTTATTCCAATTGTTGGTTTAAATGCTTTCCCCAAACTACAGTTTCATCAGTACCCTTTAATACCTTGTGCTTCCTCCTCACACTGCTCACTTTTGTTGGTTATTTGAATAGAAAACATGAGCTAAATATGTCATAGCTTCTGCCTGGGGGGCTCAAACGCTATTTGGAGAGGAGGAGTAGATAGTGAGTAAATAATTTAGTAAATGATGTGATAAAGAGGTAAGCAAAGAAATATGATGGGAACAAAGAGATGTTTTTGGTCTAGTAAGGCGTGGCGTGGGGATTGGGGGCGCCTCCTGGAGTAGATGTTCTCTCAGCTGAATTCTTCCTGGCGAAGTAGGTAAGAGTCATCCAGGTAAGTGGAAAATAGAAGTCCAGGGAGGGAACAGTGTGAACAAAGGGAAGAAGAAAGGAAGAGTCCCACTGCATTGTGTACTCCAGGGAATTCTAAGCATTTGACAACAGTTCAAGATGGTAAAGTGGTAGAATTTTGTGGTCATATGCTTTGATGACACATAGCTTTATACTTTATGACTTATCTTATTTGGATGTGTCTAGACGTACATGATTATTTTGGTTAATGTTTTTCCTTGACAGATACTGATTCTTCCTATTATCAAGCTATATTGGAAGCTGCATTTCAGTTTCTGTCACCTCTGCAGCAGAATTTGTTGAAGTTTTGTCTGTCTCTTCGTTCCTATTCAGCTACAATTCAAGCCTTCCAGCAGGTGAATTCAGTGCTTACACATAATGCTCTTTTAAGGGTTGTACAGTGTGATGATTGGATATGTTGCCATTGTCCTGGCATTGTGTTGCAGAGCTATAACTTTTCTGTCTGAAATGTTCTAGGATTTATGGTTTGTTTATAAAAAATAAGCAAAATTGATGTTAAATCTTCAAATCACAGATTATCAAAATATAATTTGCATTTATTTTCATTTAAGAAAAAAAAAGGACATCCACACAAAAAAGAGACTTCATTTATGCCTTGCGGCCTGGGAGGTGTACTCTCGCTAACCCAATCCACCATGAGTCTGATGGCATCCTGTAGATCTAGAGGCAGTTCCCAGGAAATACAAGGGACGGGAAACGTGAAGCCATGTCACAGGGATAGTCTGGAAAGTCCAGTATGTGGGAAACTTTGTAGTAAAATGATCTGATTTCTTCAACAAATAAGTTAAAAGGAAAAGAAGAGAGGCAAGGAGGAATTCAAGAGAGACTTAAAACGTGTCAACTTAATGCAATATGTGGATCTTGTTGGATTTTGAGTTGAACAAAATTACATTGTGAGAAAAAGAGTGAGAGAATCAAAGATGTGTGTACAGCGATTGTGTATTTGAGAGAAAAGGAATGTTAATTTTAAAACCACTTTTTTATTATAAAACAGGTATAGAAAACTACCCACAAGGAGTATATGGTATAGTTAATTATTATAAAGCAAACACTCTTGTAATTTTCACCCAGGTCAAGAAACAGCCCAGCCAGGCGCCCAGGAAGTCCTTCGTGTGCTCTGTTCCCATCACAGCTGCCTCCCGCCCTCCTCCCACTTTCTCAGCTTCTGTTGGAATCACTTGCTGTGTTTCTTTATCATTTTATTGCCCAATAGTGTGTCTCCACACAATAGAGTTTAGTCTTGCCAGTTTTATAAAATTTGATAATTTTTCAGGGGGAGGTTCTCTTAATTTACAGGTTTTCCCTCCCTCCCTTTCTTTTCTGTTGAATAACTTGAACTGTTTGCCCGATACATTTTTTCGCAGTCTGTATTTTGTTGATCACACATTCATGATGCAGTTCAACTTCTTCCTCAGTCCTCCGTTCCCTGCAGATTGGCGACTGGATCTAGAGGCTTGATCAGAATTGCATTTCATCCCTTTGGCAGGTCTGTAGGTGGTATTCTAGTCTTCCATGAGGAGGCACCTCATGTCCGGTTTCTTCTCCTTTTTGCTTTAGCAGCCATTACTGCTCTGTGCTTAATCCATTAATTCTTGGGAGTTGTGAAGTGGTGACTCTTTCTGTCATTTCTTTTTCGTCTGTTCTTGGAAGATGGATATAAGAGGCACGTATCCTCATCTGATGCTGTTTCCTGATACTGTTCACATAGGGAAGGCAGAATACATGCTTGATTCTTTCCTTTTATTTACCAGAGGTTTCTGAATGAGTTTGATTCACTAGCATCCTTTTACTTTGACCATTTATTTTTGTTTGAACTTTTTTTTTTATTGTGGTAAATATATATAAAATAAGTTGATCATCTTATCCATTTTTATGTGTACAGTTCATGGTATTAAGTACATTCATATTGTGCAATCACAGCCACCATCTATCTTCAGAATTCCTTCCATCTTGCAAAGCTGAAACTCTGCTCCTCAAATAATAACTCCGCATTCTCCTCTTCTCCCCCACAATTTCTGGCAACTACCATTCTACTTTCTATCTCTATGAATTTGCCCATTCTAGATACCTCATATAAGTGGAATCATACAATGTTTATCCTCTTGTGTCTGGCTTATTTCACGTAGCATAATGTTTTTAAGGTTCATTAATGTTGTTGGTTTATCAGGATTTTGTTTCTTCTTATGGTTGAATAATATTCCATTGGCTGTATTTAACACATTTCGTTTATCCATTCATCTGTTGATGGACATTTGGATTGTTTCGGCCTTTTGGCTGTTGTGAATAATGCTGCTGTGGAACATTGGTGTGCTACTATCTGGTTGCATCCCTGCTTTCAATTCTTTTGCATGTTTACATAGGAGTATGGATCATCTGGTAATCCTGTGTTAAACATTTTGAGGGGCCAGTGCCATGGTGTAGTGGTTGAGTTCATGCACTCCAGTTCAGCAGCTCACGGTTCACAGGTTTGGATCCTGGGCGTGGACCTACACACTGCTCATCAAGCCATGCTGTGGCAGTGTCCCATATACAAAATAGACGAAGATTGGCATGGATGTTAGCTCAGGGAGAATCTTCCTCACCAAAAAGAAAAGTAACATTTTGAGGAACTGACAAGCTCTTTTTCCCTAGCAGCTGCACCATTTTATGTTCCCACCAGTAATGCACCAGGACTTCACTTTCTCCATATACTTTCCAACACTTGTTGTTTTCTGTGTTTTTTAGATAATGGCTATCCTCCTGGGTGGGAAGTGTATTTTGTGGTTTTGGTTTTCATTTCTCTAGTGACCAATGATGTGGAGCATCTTTTCATGTGCTTATTGGATATCTGTATATCTTCTTTAGAGATATGTCTATTTAAGACCTTTACCCATTTTGGAATTAGATTATTTAGGTTTTTTTGTTGTTGGGTTGTAGGAGTTCATTATACACTCTAGACATTAATCACTTATTAGATATGTGCTTTCCAAATGGTTTTCCCATTCGGTGGGTTGCGTTTCACTCTGTTTATGGCGTCCTTTTTTTTTTTTTCCTGCTTTTTCTCACTAAATCCCCCCAGTACATAGTTGTATATTTTAGTTGTTGGTCCTTCTAGTTGTGGCATGTGGGACACTGCCTCAACGTGGCCTGATGAGCGGTGCCATGTCTGCGCCCAGGATCCGAACCAGCAAAACCCTGGGCCGCTGAAGTGGAGCATGCAAACTTCACCACTTGGCCATGGGGCCGGCCCCTATAGTGTCCATTGCTACACAAAAGTTTTTAATTTTGATGAAGTCCCATTTATCTAGTTTTCCTTTGTTGCCTGTCCTTTTGGTGTCTTATCCAAGAAATCATTGCCAAATTTGATGTGATGAAGCTTTTTCCCTATGTTTTCTTCCAAGAGCTCTATAGTTATAATATTAGCTTTTAAGTTCAGCTCTCTGATCATTTTGAATTAATGTTTGAATGCAGTGTAGAATAAGAGTCCAACGTTGTTCTTTTCCGTGTGCATATCCAGTTTTCCCAGCACCATTTGTTGAAAAACTGTCCTTTCTCCATTTGGTCTTGGCACCCTTGTTCAAAATCAATTGATTATATATGTGAGGATTTATTTCTGGGCTCTCTATTCTATTCTGTTGGTTTGTCTTTCTCTCTTTGTGACAGGACCACACTGTTTTGCTTGCTGTAGCTTTATCCTAAGTTTGGAAATCAGAAAGAATGAGTCTTCTGTCCACTTCTTTTGATGCCTCTCTAGTAGTCTTTGATTGCTTCCTTGCTATCTGGTATAATAAAAAGTTTCAAGTTCATTTTGTACATCTCTGACCCTAGATTTGTGTTCAACTATTTTGCTAAGAGGCTCATTAAAGTGTTTCTTTTTTGGTGGGGAATGGTATTTTAAGAGCACGATCTAGGCACTAGGGATATTCATTGCTAATGGGTTCGTCTTTGTTCTTATGCCTTTTAAGCAGGCAGAGATAGGAAAAGACTACATATATGTCTAAAGACAAAATATATAAAGCTACGTAAAGATGAAATACTTTGTGAGTTCATGCTGATATTTTCAATTCAAATTAAGGACTACTTTGTTACCTGTATATCGCTTTTCTTGCACATTGAGAATCTTAGTTCTCAAGGATATAAGGGATGATTGACTCTCATGATTACTCATTTGTTTTATCCATGTTGCATATACAGTAGCGTTAAAGACAATAGTCATCCTATTGCCACAATTGTATTTATTGAAAACAGTTAAAAAGTTTTCTTTTGGCCTAGTGATCCCCATTCTCCCTCCCCCCATTTTAAAAAATGAGTGTATTCTACCTAGAGTATAGATGTTTCATATTATATTATATCCCTTTTAACCCTCATTTTGTCTTAGTTCTACAAAAACTTTATATCTATAATGCTCACCACTTGTCCTTTTGCCAAATGTCTGTAGTCAGTGGGCTTTTTTGACACGTGCATATTGGTAGATGCCTCAGAAAGGGCTCATGGGAACAGTATTTCCTCAGTTTTTGATTGTTTATTTAACATTCTGGGTATAAAATCCTTGGTTCGTATTTTCTTTCCTTGACTATTTTAAACATATTATTTCATTTCCTTTCAGCATGAATCTTCCTGTAGAAAGTGTGATAATATAATTTTCTTTCCCTTCAAAGTCTCTTGCCCTTTTTGTCTAGAGGCTCAAAGGAGTTTTTCTTTTTCTTTAAAGTCAGAATTTACTAGAATGTAGTTTAGCAGTGATTGTTGTGGGTCAGTATTTTCAGATATGCAGTATGTTCTTTTAATATAGAGTTTCAAACCATTTTTTATTTCAGGAAACTTTTCTTAAAAACTGATTATAATTTGTTCTTTTCTCTTGTTTGGAATTCATATCACCTGTATGTTGAATTTTCTTTGCCTAGCTTCATTATTTCTCACTTTCTCTTGAATCTGTTTTCTTTATTTTTGATTTTTAAATGTTTCTTGTTTTCACCTTCTATTTCTCCTAAGTCATTCCTTATTACGTTTGCTTTTGTGCTCAATCTAGTTTAGTCTTTATTTCTAAAGTATTTTTCTTTTACTTCTAATTTTTCCTTGAGTCCATCACCTCATTTCTGAGTTTCTCTAATTCTGACTTAGGTTATTGCGTATGTCTTGTACAATTTCCTTAATGTATTTTAGTTTGTTTGAAATAACAGGTTACATTTTTATCTGTCTTCTAGCTGTATATTTCTGGCATGGTTTTATTGACTGTACCTGTGCTGTCCAATATGGTAGCCAATAGCCATGTGTAGCTATTTAAATTTAAACCAATTAAAATTAAATGAAATAAAAAATTTAGTTCTTCTGTTGGATTAGCCACATTTCAAGTGCTTGATAGTCACCTGTATCAAGTGGCTACCATATTGACCAGTGCAGATACAGAATGTTTCTCTCATTGGAGAAATTTCTCTTGTCCAGTGTGCATCTGTAAGAATAAGGGTGTTATTCTGTTCCCTGCCCCCTCTTTCCCAGTAGCTTTGTATAGGATTTGACATTGAGACATTTTGCTCATTTTGATGTGAAATTTGTTTTTCTTAACTTTTAGAGGTTGACATGGCGCCTTCTTCTGTTGCTTTTATGTAATGTTAAAAAATGCAGTGGCTTGGGCCTGTCCCCATGGTGTAGTGCTTAAGTTCAGTGTGTTCCACTTCAATGACCCGGGTTCATGGGTTTGGACCCCGGGTGTGGACCTACCACCCTTTCCCAGCCATGCTGTGGCAGTGACCTGCATATAAAGTAGAAGAAGATTGGCATAGATGTTAGCTCAGGGCTAAACTTCCTCAGCAAAAAAAATGTGGTGGCTTGGTTTTTGAGATTTCCTGACTGTTTTCTTCTGCACTTTTATTTGGACTTTCTCTTTCATTTTCCGGATATCTCTGTCCTACTCAAGTTTTATTTCACCCTCAGCAGTTTCTCCCTAGAGTGGGGCCCTGTCCTAGAAGGAGGTCTGGCTTATGAGCTTTGAGAGTTCAGACTGCTAGATTGCTCCAATGCCTGTGAACTCTACTGTTGATTCCTTGTGCTCACCTGGTATGAGACTGAACAAAACCCATTGGCCCCCATACTTTCCAGTGAATACCTGGGCTGTTTTGAGGTTTTCTTGTTTTTAGGATCATCAGAATTTCTGTTGTTTCCCTCTTCTTCCTTCTCCATGACCTCTGATAACTGCAGATCTTGTTGAAGTTTTGTATCCTGGGGATTTCCTTTCACCTAGTTTTGTCATCAGTGTGGTTCATTGGTTTCTGTTTTTGCTGTCTGGTTGCTCTGTTTTTATAGGGAACTTGGGGAGATTGAAAAACTATGCTGCCTCTTGCCATCTGTGTGGAATTTTATTACTTTTTATAAGTGTGATACTGTTATTATGTTTTTTGAAAAAGCTCTATTTTTTATTGAGACACACTGAAACTTTACAAATGAAATGAAATGTTATTTGGAATTTATGTCACAATAATCTAATAGAGTGTGGTAGAAAGGTAGATGGAATAAGATTGGCCGTGAGTTGGGAATTATTGAAGCTGGGTCACGGATACGTGGGGATTTATTATACTATTATTTCTTCTTTTTTGTGTGTTTGTAAGTTTTATAATAATTTCCAAAAATTGAAGAATGTAGTGAAAAGTTTTAGTATCAATTTTTCATTGCAAGCTTTCCATTTCTCCCCTTCTTTTCTTGATTATTTGTATTCCATCTCTAGAAAAGGACACTTTAATTTGACTATGTTATGTGAATGACGTGAGTGCGTATACCAGTGCTTATCCTTCTGTCCTTTCTTTCCCATCTCATTATACTCCCTCTTCTCAGTGTGCCTCTCGTGCAGGCTACAGATTGACTCGTTGCATTACGCCTTGGTGTTAATGCATTTCACTGTAAACGGAAACTCACGTCTCATTCAGCCCTTCCCTTGATTGTCTTACTGTGCTCCTTACGTAATTTTACCTTTCCATCTACGCTATTTTTTTTAGGCCCAGTTGTTTTTTTGTATTCTATGTCATTCTTCCTATTTCAGTGAGGGGCTTCATGTTAATTTCATATTGTACTTAATTAGAACTGCTTCCTTATACTTTGGCACTGAAACTTGACATTTGTGAGCTTAGTTTTCTACAAGGTACATGCTGCATTCCTTGGATATCTTTTGATATCTTCTGAGATAGAATTTTAAAGTTCTGTATTCGGGATGATAGTAACACCTGCTTCATGGGGTGATATTAGGAGGAACTAGATGAAATAATACAAGGAAAGCAGTGACACCTAAAGCTCTCACATTCTGTCACATAATGGGTGTTCAGTAGATGTTAATTTTTGCTTTTATTGATACTGTTTTATCATTTTATTATGTATTTAGAATATTTATGTATTTATCTTGCCTTTGCTTAGAAATTATTGTAAAAATGTCTTGTGTATTGTATGACAGATAGCAGCTGATGAACCTCCACCAGAGGGATGTAATTCGTTCTTTTCAGTGCATGGGAAGAAGACTTGTGATTTTGATGCCCTTGAGACCCTTCTCCCAACAGCGTCTGAAAGGTGGATTGTGGGTTTCTTTATAAGTGTCTTGTGCTCATCGTGCTTTCTTCTGTATCAAGTGCACCTTCTGATCTTTCTTAGGGGTTTTGGAGTCTGTAGGTATAGTAGTTTAGAGTACGGATTCTGGAACCAGACTGACTACATTTGAATCCCAGCTCCATCCCTTAAAATAGTTTTGTGAACTTAAGCAGATTACTTTTGTGATCTCATTGCAAAATGGAGATAATAAGAGTACTTAATACTGCTGTTATTATTGAGTAAGGACTATATCTGAGATTACATAGGCTTTGTCATCAGCTTAGTAAAGGAAACTGTTAAAGCCAGTGCCTGAAGTAATGATATTGATGATAATCTCTCGGGATATTATTAATTTCAGACAAAAGAGACTATTTAAAAGATAATTGCAAGCTTAATTTGAATATTAAATTGGTAATTAATGAGCTAACTCTTTTGCTTAAGGTAGGTTTCCTGTGGTTGACAGATATAATCAGTACTCTTGCTGTCTGCCTGGGGCACTAACCCCTTTGTACCACCTCTGGCTCTGTTATAAATGGGATAGTGGTGGTGTCTCTCAGTGCTGCTCTCCCGGATTGGACGGGTGTTTCAGGTGGGGGGCTTCTTCTGTAGTGAGACTGTCTACCCAGCACTTGTCCTCTGCTCCCAGATGGCATGAGTGCTTCCTACTTAGGGTGACAACCGGAAAGCACAGTGCACATTCCAGCCATCTCGGGCTGGAGGTGTGAGCATTCAAAAATGGCTGCATGGTAAAGGAGTGCTCCCTTGGGGAAAACAAAATTGATTGATTTAAAGAATTGTTTGTTTAATCTGTTACAACAATAATATAGACCTTTATAAAGAAAAGAGTGATAGTGTCTCCTCTTCTGAGAGGTGGTTAAGTGTTTTTAATGGTTTGGCATATATCATTTTAGACTTTTTTCTGTGGTTACAAGTAGGTTTATTTTACAAGAGGCACCTTCCATTTAGTACGTGTAGGTGTACCTCAGTGGGAGGGGTTGGTAGGTCATAAAGTCTGTGCATTAGGATCTATTCATATCTTGATGCCATTCTGAGAAAATTTTTGGTGGTGGGGAAGTTTTAAAATTTATGAGGAAAACTTGAATGTTAAATCTAATAGTACGAAGATCATAGTAGTAAAAATGATAGAGGAGGGGCATGCTGTATTGGCAAGTTATATGCTTCTAGTCATCGTCTGCTTTTTGGCATTATTTGTACTTATGTTTTCAGATAAAAGGATAATTATATTATATTCCTGTGGTAGAATAATTTACTAAAGCTTTAGTACTATGAGATCTGGATATGTATCCTTTTTCTGTTTTTTTCCCCTTTCTCCAGTAATGGGTAACAATTATTAATCAAAGTCTGTATTTTATAGTTAGTATTCATATAATATCCTTTTATTATTTTTAATTATGAACAAATAAGACCCATATCTGACAATATTCTTACTAAAATTTTTTTAAGATGGTGATGCTCTTTATATTAAGATGCTTACAATCTTTGCTTGAATTATCATGGCTATAGCTACATTTTGTACTGTTTTTCATGTTTAAAAACTTGTTGAAGTTTACATTTTAAGCTTTTATTATTTCTTTTCAGACCCAAACCTTTATTGTTCAAAGGCGATCACAGATATCCCTCATCTGACCCTGAAAGCCCAGTGGTGATTTTCTACTCTGAGATTGGCTATGAGGAATTTTATAATTTCCACCGCCAACTTACATCAAAAAGCAGTGCAGGCAAAATCAATTACGTATTCAGACATTATGTATCTGTAAGTATTGACTTATTTATAGCTGCTTTAAATATTAATTTGCCCAGCATGACTAGCACATAAGCTGATAATTTCCCCCCTTATAAAATTATTTGAACTACTTTCTGAGAAGAGTAGTGCTTTCATCACATCTGTTATTTGCACATAGGAGGTACTTTGCTTGCCTTTCTGAAGAGATCTAAAACAATCAATTTTAAAAAAATGGCTTAATAAAGTTTACATTCTATTTCAAAATGAATGATGTAAATTATATTTAATTTGGTCCAGATTTAGTATGGTCATCATTCTATGGAACTGGGTCTTGAGTTCAGTTCCTTTCCAACCCCTTTTTTTCTTTTTGGAATGTTTTCATTTAGTGGAAGGGGGAGGATTTCTAAGGAGGTAAAGTGAGGCAGAATTGATGTAAAATTAAGCTTTTAAAACCTAGGTAGCATTTAACATTTAAAATATTCATGTGTAAATATGGTTAGCCTTTAAAGTTTCTGTGTCATCATAAGCTTAGTAAATACTGGATCCTAAGTCTATGCAAATAAAGTAAAAATTTTAAATGGAAATGTGTATGAGCAGAAACAGATTTACCAATATCCAGTTTTGGGCAACTGCCATCTTTCCTCCTGCCCTCCAGGCTCTGTTGCTGGTGTTAAAGATTAAAATGTCTAAAGGGCCATCCTTGTTCAGGATGGTGGTAAGTCTGTGACATTTGGTTAACCCGAACCCTACCTGAAGACATTTAAATTCAATAGAAATGTACACACACACACATTTACACACATGGTCCCAACCAAGCACTCTGGGTTTGAAACCTCACCGGTTCTCAACCCTGCTATGTAGGCTCTGGAACAGCTTTTTCTCTTGTTCTGTTTCTTCCCATAGTTTGGTTGTCTTTGCCTTTTCCACTGTTCCTTCATCCGGTGTTGCTTCCACCTTGGAATTCCTGTTCTCATACTTGTGTCAGGCTACAAACCTAGGGGAGGCTAGGATTCCCGTGGAAGTTTGTGTATTTCGAGTGTGTAACCCTAGGTGATGGCTGTGCCACATTAACATGGCTGTGTTCTGTACCATTATACGGTGATGGTGATGATGGTGGAATACTTGTTCTGCTTCCAGAATCCCAGGAAGGAGCCTGTCTACCTCTCCGGCTATGGTGTGGAATTAGCCATTAAGAGCACTGAGTACAAAGCCAAGGATGATACTCAGGTGAAAGGTGAATTTGTAAATTAAGACCACTGTGTTTTCTTTAAATAGGAGTTAAAGGGGAATTTGTTTTTTTAATGGAAAAGAATAGACTGAGGAGTATGATGAATCCGTGTTTGAATCCAGGTTCTGTTACATCTGAGTTGGGTGATGTTAAGCAGATTAGCCAGGTCCCAATTTTTTTCTCTGTAAGGTACAGATAATGATATATTGCCTCTTCAAGTATTTGTGAGGAGAAAATAAAATGTATATGTGAAGAATTTAGCATAGTTGTTTGCACAGAAAAAGTTCGTTAAGTAGTAGCTGTTGTTATTGGTGACATCTAGGTCACAAACAGCCATTAATTTGTGACCCACTCTGAAATCTTAAATTATCCTATAATTAATGAACAATTTCGTGTTTTCTATTATTTTTTGTACTTGGAACAATTTACTATGGATACTTCCTGTTGTAATACTCTAGGGTTTTGAATTTTCTTATTTCTATCCCAAGTTTTATCTGTAGTCCTTTTATTTCTTTTGAGCTCATTTTAAAAATGATTGGTGTGGCTACATGGAAGGTAGCCTAAATGCCTCATCATTCTGTTTGTAGTAATTATATTTAGGGTTAAGTTGCCTCCTTGCAACTTCTTCAGAACTTTGAAATTGAAAAATCCATTGTTCACAATTTTAAAGGTATTAATTTAGAAATTTTCAACATGTAAAATTTTCCAAAGTCTAAGGGAAAAATGTATTCTTACCTTATCCAGGAACACAGGATATATTAAAAACATTTGTTCTGGGGCCAGCCCAGTGACGTAGTGGTTAAGTTTGCATGCTCCACTTTGGTAGCCTAGGGTTCACAGGTTTGGATCCTGGGCATAGACCTATACACTGCTCATCAAGCCATGCTGTGGTGGCATCTCACATACAAAAAATAGAGAAAGACTGGCACAGATGTTAGCTCAGGGTGAATCTTCCTCAAGCAAGAGGAAGATTGGCAACAGATGTTAGCTCAGGGCCAATCTTCCTTACCAAAAAGAAAGCAAAACAAAAAAAATTTATTCTGTCTGTTTGTTACCATGGCAAAATGTTAATTTGAGGTATTCAGCATTTCAAATGGTACTATAATTTCAGGTGTTTCTAATTTTTTTTACATTATTCAAATTTTATGAAGTTGATAAAATTTTTATTTCTGATCTGAGTAAATTTAGTCATGTATTTGCTGTGCTTTTATAGGAACTGAGGTAAACACCACAGTGATTGGTGAAAATGATCCTATTGATGAAGTTCAAGGATTTCTCTTTGGAAAATTACGGTACGTGTATTCCTTTTGGGAAATGGTCTTATTCTCTTTAAACTTCCATGCTTCCTTGAATTGTAAGCATTGTCTTTCTCATTACTGTCTGAGTTGCAGGCCTCCCAACAGTTCTTTACAAATGTAATCTGATATGAAGAGGTTGCCACTTAGTTTATAGTACAGTTTCTGATTTCCAGTCATTCTGAACATTCTTAGTGATACCATAGCTGCCTGCATATGGCTTAAATTGATTTCTTTCTCTGGGCCTTACAGTTCATGGCGTAGGGTTACGTGCCATTTTTTGATTCACGTAATAGGAGAAATCTAATTGTTTCACTCAATTTTTTTTCTGGAGAAATTCAATGTATAAGTTGGAAAGATCATAGCTATTTATTTATGCTAAACATAGTCTGAAAAAATGCAAAAGAGGTATAGTAGATTTTATAAATGTTAGGTTGAAATGCATTTTCTTAGAATTTGTCTTATATGACAGAGGATAGAAAATTTTTTTGAAGGAAATTTCATAACCATTTTATTAAAGCAGCGTAGAAAATATTTTTCTTTTTTCTTTTTTTGTTGAGGCAATGTTGGTTTATACATTGTATAGGTTTCAGGTGTACATCGTTATCGTTTGACTTCTGTATACACTACATCATGTTCCCACCAAAAATCGTTTCCGTCTGTCACTGTGCAAATGATCCCCTTTACCCAGTTTGCCTTCCTCCAACCCTCTTTCTCCTCTGCTAACTACCAGTCTGTTTTCTGTGTCAGTGTGGTTCTTTATTTTCCTCATATGAGTGAGATCATATGGTATTTGTCTTTCTCCCCGAGACTTACTTCACTTAGCATAATACCCTCAAGGTGCATCCATGTTGTTGTGAATGGCATGATTTCGTGTTTTTGTTTTTTTATGGCTGAGTAATATTCCATTGTGTATATACACCACTTCTTTTTTGGGGGGAGGCAGATTGGCCCTGAGCTAACATCTGTTGCCAGTCTTCCTCTTTTTGCTGAGGAAGATTGGCTCTGAGCTAACATCTGTGCCCATCTTCCTCTATTTTGTATATGGGATGCCACCACAGCATGGCTTGAGGAGTGGTAATTAGGTCTGTGCAAGGGATCCAAACATGTGAAGCCCATACCGCTGAAGCGGAGCATGCAAACCCAACCACTACGCCACCAGGCCAGCCCCACATCTTTATCCATTCATCTGTTGATGGGCACTTAGGTTGTTTCCAAGTCTCGGCTGTTGTGAATAATGCTGCAACGAACATACGGGGACATACATCTTTATGCATTCATGTTTTTTAAATTCTTTGGATAAATACCCAGAAGTGGAGTAGCTGGGTCATATGGTATTTCTATTTTAACATTTTTTTGTTTGTGTGAGGAAGATTCACTCTGAGCTAACATCTGTTGCCAATCCTCCTGTTATTCTGCTTGAGGAAGATGAGCACTGAGCTATCATCTGTGCCAGTCTTCCTCTATTTTTTTTGTGTGTGGGTTGCCTCCACAGCATGGCTGATGAGTGGAGTAGGACCATGCCCAGCATCTGAACCCATGAACCAGAGTGTGTGGAACTTCAACCTCTCAGTCCTGGGGCTGGCCCCACTATTTTAATTCTTTGAGGACCCTCCATACTGTTTTCCACAGTGGCTGCACCAGTTTACATTCCCACCAGCAGTGTATGAGGGTTCCTTTTTCTCCACATCCTCTCCAACACTTGATATTTTTTGTTTTTAATAGTAGCCGTTCTGATGGGCATGAGATGATATCTCATTGTGGTTTTGATTTGCAGTCCTCCAATAATTAGTGATGCTGAACATCTTTTCATTTGCCTGTTGGCCATCTGTATATCTTCTTTGGAAAAATGTCTGTTCAGATCCTCTGCCCATTTTTTAATTGGGTTGTTTGTCTTTTTGTTGTTGAGTTGTATGAGTTCTTTATATATTTTGGAGATTAACCTCTTATCGGATGTATTGTTTGCAGATATCTTCACCTAGTTGTTAGATTGTCTTTTCATTTTGTTAATTATTTTTGCCATGTGGAAGTTTTTAGTTTAATGTAGTCCCATTTGTTTATTTTTTCTCTTGTTTCCCTTGTCTAAGGAGACATGTTCAAAATGCTAATGCTAAGACTGATATCGAAGAATGTACTGCCTATGTTTTCTTCTATGAATTTTATGGTTTCAGGTCTTACATTCAAGTCTTTAATCCATTTTGAGTTAATTTTTGTGTATGGTGTAAGATGGTGGTCTATTTTCACTTTTTTGCATGGGGCTGTCCAATTTTCCCAACACCATTTGTTGAAGAGACTTTCCTTTCTCCATTGTTTGTTCTTGGCTCCCTTGTTGGAGATTAGCTGTCCCTAGATGAGTGGTTTATTTCTGGGCTCTCAGTTCTGCTCCATTGATCTGTGTGTGTTTTTGTGCCGGTACCATGCTGTTTTGATTACGGTAGCTTTGTAGTCTTCTTTGATATCGGAGTGGGATGCCTCCAGCTTGGTTGGTTTTTCTCAGGATTGCTTTGGCCATTTGGGGTCTTTTGTTGTTCCATATAAATTTTAGGATCCTTTGGTCTATATCTGTGAAAAATGTCATTGGGATTTTGATAGGGATTGCATTAAATCTATAGATTGCTTTAGATAGTATGGACATTTTACATTAATTCTTCCAATTCATGAGCACAGAATATTTTTCTTTTCCTGTGTCGTCTTTGATTTCTTTCAGTAATGTCTTATAGTTCTTGGTGTACAGGTCTTTCACCTCCTTGGTTAAATTTATTCCTAGATAATTTATTTATTTTGTTGCAATTGTAAATGAGATTTTCGTCGTTTCTCTTTCTGCTAATTTGTTGTTAGGGTATAGAACTGCAACTGATATTTGTATGTTGATTTTGTATGCACAACTTTACTATATTCATTGATTATTTCTTACAGTTTTTTGGTGGATTCTTTAGCGTTTTCTTTATAAAAAAATCATGTCATCCACAAATAGTGACAGTTTCACTTCTTCCTTTCCAATTTGGGTGCCTTTTATTTCTTTTTCTTACCGCATTACTCTGGCTGGGACTTGGACTACTATGTTGAATAAGACTGGTGAGAGTGGGCCTCCTTGTCTTATTTCTGTTCTTAGAGGAATAACTTTAGTTTTTCACTATTAAGTATGATGCTGGCTGTGGGTTTCTCATTTGTGGCCTTTATTATGTTGAGATACTTTCCTTCTATGCTCATTTTATTCAGAGTTTTTATCATAAATGGCCGTTGAATCTCGCCAAATGTTTTAAAAGGATTGTACACTATGAGCAAGTGGGATATCTCTCAGGGATGCAAGGATGGTTCACCCTCCACAAATCAATCAATATGATACATCACATTAACAAAATGAAGAATAAAAATCATATGATCCTAGAATTTTATAGCTGAAATTTTCCTTAGTAGTTATTTTAAATGTTGCAGTTATTTCTGATATGACTTGATAATTGTTCAGAGCCCTGAATTCTGCTTCATCTGGAAATCTTAATTAGGACATGTATGGTGTGCTTTTTTTTTAAGCAGGGATCACAGAGAAAGAGCGTGTGTAGGCTCAGCTTCAGATGCTTCAGCTTTAACCCTTGGCCGAGTGAAATGACTGACTAGACTAACAGTTGGCAGCGATGACTTAGTTCGTGTGAAATTACTGTGGCTCTGTTGAGTTCGTTGTATGCATACATACATTTCCTCATGTTTAACGTCGGTTTTGGCCTCGTTCCTGTGCAGTCAGGTTCCATTTTTATTGGGCCCAGGTTTCCAGAATCCCTTTCATATTCACGTTTCTTACGTTTGTTTTTGGATAGCATGATGATTTCATGTATTTACAGCACAAAGGGAATATGTGGAATATTAAAGACTTTTTTGCGGGGGACATTCAGAATAGTTATTTAGCTATCTAAAGTAATTGGACCATTTTTTGATATTCTTATCATGGACAAGAGTTTTAGTAACTGATTAGAAATGGTTTGGTTGGAAGGTGAAGGGCCTGAGTAAATATTTTACTTTCTGCATATTGCATTTAAGAAATTTTGAGTTTCTAACATTTAAAAGAATAGAATTTCTTTACCAACCATCCATCTGTCTGATCTGGATGATATATCTCTGCCTCTGATGACTTCTGTCTTACTGGCTTTAGAAAGAATGCACTGTGTTTTAAGATAAAACTAAACAAAACCCAATAATCTTGGTTAACGTGAATTGTATTCGTGTAACTAAAGGATTTATGAGCATGTAGCTGACACAAATTCATTTTGGGACTGGCAGCAATGTATTTCCAATTTTATTTTGAGAAATTAAACAGATTCAGAAAAGTATGGAGAGCAATATAACATACCCATGTACCCACCAGCTAGAATTGATTGTTGCTATCGTACTTGCTTTTCTGTACCAAAGAACTATCAAGTTTTTCCCCTCCACATGTGTCTTCTTTTGCTTGAAAAAGGAAACAAGGTGAATAAAACACCAGCAGTGGAATTGAAGTCCCCTTTGTTCCCTGCTCTTAGTCCCGCTCCTCACCCTTCCTCCGATATAGAGAATCACTTTTGTAGTGATTCATTTTTAATCTGTAAATTTTATGGTTTTTAAACTCAGTTATAGTTTTCTATATTAACTTATTTTTTAAGAATATCAATTATACTTTAATTTTTTTCCTATATTGTAGAAGTTTTCCTATGGCTAAGGGAAAAATCATGAAGATGAAGTTGGAGCCAATTCCTAAGTGTGCTTTGAGAAAGAAAAGATGCGTGAAAAGGATTGATTTTATGTTTCTTTCAGAGACCTGCACCCTGCCCTGAAGGAGCAGTTGAAAGAACTCAGAAAGCATCTTGTGGAGAGCACCAATGAAATGGCACCTTTAAAAGTCTGGCAATTGCAAGGTAATAGCCACGCAGAGGAATCACTGGCCTACTCTTTTTGACTAAATTTTATAGTGTTAAAAAATGTCAGATTTGAATTTAGTTGTATTTATTCATGTAATTTTGAGGGTACCACGGATTTTTACGATAGTGGTTAATTATGATTAATCAGAAAAGAAAGTCATTTTGTAGACAGATAACACTGTGCAGAAGTAATGTGTGTAAATGACTGTCAGATCTTTTTCTGTGTGACCAGATACATGGCTTGCGGTACTAGAAACATGTTTGTCTTAGTGTTTATGTTTCTATATGTATACATTTATTGTACGATGTATCTGTCGAATGTTAAAGGCATGTCTGTACAGCAGGATCTATGTGTGCTTTTCTGGTCCAGAGAACTCTTTATCAGTTTTCTCCTAATGTAAGTTACTAAAATCTCTGCTGTGCTTTGTGGTGTGTTGTAAATTCGGAAGGAGGAACGGCATGCAGTTGGATCAGAGAAGGGGTACAGTGAGCACTCTAGGGATCTGTGAAGTGAATAGAACCTGGAATTAAACCATGGGCACGCTCTGAAGTGTGCAGCGTGGAGCATTTTTCAGTACCAAGAAGCTAGCGGGAAATAAGTGTGGTTCTGTTTCTCATTACCTTTGATTAATAACTTCAAACTGTGTTTGGCGTTGTTGCAGATCTCAGTTTCCAGACGGCTGCCCGCATCTTGGCTGCTCCTGTTGAGTTAGCTCTGGTGATCATGAAGGACCTTAGTCAGAATTTTCCTACCAAAGCCAGGTAACAGAGAGTACTCAGGCTTTGAGACGTTCTCCTTAGCATATACCTAATTATCTTCATGTTCACGTGCAAAATGAAGCAGTTAAAATACGGAAATACTTAGAAAATTAAAGCTCTGTTACTACCAGCACCACACTGCTAATGGTGCTGTCTTTCTGAGAAGGCGTCAAGAACCTGGCATTGTGTGGTTGAAGGGGCCAGCCGGGTGGTGTTCTTGGCACTGCCACTTGATGGCTGTGTGAACTCTGCAAATAAACCATCTCTCTTTACCTCACTTTCCTCAGTAGTAAGATGGAAATAACAGCGCCTACCTTTTGGATTGAATGAGTTAACAAAATCTAACGTATGTGGGCGTAACTAATGCAGGGTCTCTGGACGACAGTGTTTTTCTTCCTGAAGAACTTCACAGATATCATCTTAATTAATCTGGATGAAATGAGTTATAAAGGTTGACTTGTTTTACAGTGACAGAATAAAATTTTGAATGCATCTTTTTTGGTAATTGCTTTCTGTTGTGTAGTGGTCCTCCACATCTCATAAATGCAAGGCAAAATTGTTTCAGAAGCCAAATTTTTAGAAACGAATACTTAAATGATTGTCAGTCTTTTTCTGAGTCCCTGAATAAGCTGTTTTGACTTTTTTTTTTGGGCGGGGGGCGGTGAGGAAGATTGGCTCTGAGCAAACATCTGTGCCAGTCTTCCTCTATTTTGTATGGGACGCCACCACAGCGTGGTATGATGAGCAGTGCTAGGTCTGCACCCTGGATCCAAACCTGTGAACCCTGGGCTGCTGACGTGGAGCGCAAGAACTTAACCACTGTGCCACTGGCCTGGCCCTGTTTTCACTTCTGATATGAGATGCTTTGTAAATAAATTTGTTTATTTGATGAGTCTTGGAAAATACTTCTTAGCCAGGACTTACAGATCATATAGTACATTTAGTCCAGCATGCTGTTGAAGATCTATATGCAGGATTCTGCATCCACTATGTGCACTTAAGGAGCATGAGCACTCTGTTGCCTTAATTTATGTAACATTATTCTTTAGTCCATAAGCTATAGAGATCATGTACAGGAATAGGGTTATATATATTCAACTAAGATATTAGAAATAACTGTACTTGCATTAAAATGTTGCTATTATTGCTACTTTTCCTTGATGTTGTATCTTGTAATAATAAAATATACATTTGAGAGGAGAAATATATTTATCAATTGTAAAGCTTTCAGATTTTTTCCATTTAGAGTTTTTTTTGTAATTTATTCAGCAATGTGTTGTTTCATACTTAAATATAGGAAAATTGAAGACATTTATATCAAATATTAAACTAAGCTCTGATAATGTTTTTGTTTCCTTAGAGCAATAACAAAAACAGCTGTGAGTTCAGAACTTAGAACCGAAGTGGAAGAGAATCAGAAGGTATTAACCACTGGAAAATAGTGGCCTTTCTGTTTTACATTGTAGCTTTAAAAATGAGGAAATCTGAGTTAAATCAGTGACATTTAACAGTTTGACTCTTCTTTTGTCAAAGATGGTGGTATTTTGATTCATTTTGTAATCTTTTTTATATTTTTAATCAAAGTTGAATATGAATATAATTCGAAGTATCAAATGGTCCCACCTGTTTGTTTAGAAAAATGGCGCGCCAACATCTCATTCTCTGTTGTCCCCTTCCTGGAAGCATCTGCTTTCAGCTCTTAGCTGGGTCTTTTGGTGTTTGTCTTCAGACTTGTAGCAAGCTTAAATTGGCACTTTTTTTCAGTTTCAGAGCTTATGTATTGGCCTCCTACCACACGTGTGAGGTTTCACTTTCTTTCATTGCCCTCCTGCCATGTCTGGCACTACTCCATGTTGGCACTTTCCCAATCTCTCCACCTTCCCTGAACTTTTGTCATGATTTCTATCCATTTTTGGTCTCCACTCTGGGCTCGTTGTTCTTTGTGTCTAGTGCATACCAGTTATCCTGAGAGCTTCCTTTCACCTCTTTGGTTGGATCTCCTAGTTTGTGGATTCCACATTGTCTTTGTTTTTGGTTTAGTCCCTTATTTTGGTGCAGCAGTCATGCTTCTTGAGAAAAGTTGCATGCAAAGTAAATTTCAGACTCTGAGAAATCAATTTCTGTTTTTATTGATAGCTTGGGTGGATATAGAATTCTAGATTGGAAGTCATTTCGAAGTTTGAAGTTATTGCTCCTAGGAATTTTGGTTTCCATTGTGGCTGTTGAGAAGTCTGAAGCCTTTGTATAAGATCTGTTTTTCCTTTCTGGAATCATCTAGGATCTTTTCTTTGACCCTAGTAATCTGAAATTTCACAATGCTATGCTTTTTTGAAAAGTCTCCTGACTGTTGGGTGGTGGGTGGGTTCTTTAAATCTGGAAAATCGTTGTCTTTCAATTTGGGACATTTTCTTGAATTATTTCTTTCTTCTAGTTTGTCTTTTCTGTTTTCCTACAACTCTTTATTTATTTTGAAGATGTTTTTGTACCTTTTTGACTAGTTTGACCTAATTTAAAAAAATCTTTTCATTCCTCTTTTCCAACTCTTTTTGTCTTTTATTTTTAAACTTTCTATGAAGGATTTTTCAACCCCCTTTGTTGAGACTTTTCCTTTAGTTGTCAAGTTTTTAATTTCCAAGAGTGGTGGTGGTTCTTGGGTTCTTCTTTTTATGGTGTTCTTGTATCTTTATGAAGATAGCAGTGGTGCGTGTGTGTGTGTCTCCTCTCTGCTCAGTCTGTTTCCTCTTAAGTTGCCTTTCTTTCTGTCTTGCTCTTTTGCCTGTAGTGTTAGAGGCTTTCCTTAGGTGCTGGTGACCCGTGGCTAGCTGCTCATGTTGAAGAGTGAGGCAGGAAAGCTGATTGGAAGCCTTAAGGATGAGGCTTTTGACTGTAGGCTACACCCGTGTGGCTGTTTCCTAGGGAGCCCCAGTGATGGTATCTTTAAATCTTTGCTCTTGAACTGTTCAATCTCCAGAAAAGATCTTTTAATCTTCTGCCCGGAGGGCGAAGTCTGGCCGCCAGAGGGCAGAAGCCCAGGAGGGAGGGGCATGTGATAGCTTCAGCTGGGTCCCCTGTTTTCAGTATGGGATCCCCGCCCTCAGTTGTGTTTTGTTTCCCACAGTTCCCAGATTTTCTCTTTTACTCCTTCCAGCGAGTGGGCCTCCGTGTTTTTGGAGTAGAGGGAGTTGTAAGAGTCACCTGCTGTGTGAAATCCGCAGGGAGTCTGGGGCTCTTATGTTTGAAGGCTTTCTGTCAGAACTCAGATTTTAGACTAATAATTACCCCTCGTACCTGTGTTCTTTGAGCTGCCAGTTCCTGAGCCTTTTGGGGAGTCCGCAGGTGACCTGGGGTTCTTCTTGGCCTCTCCTGCTGTTGTCCTAGCGCTCAGCTTTCTCAGGATTGCAGAGACAGTCACTGTGCACACATATCCTTTCCAACTTCCAAAATTAGTTGCCTTTTTTATTTGATGTTATGGATTTATAGCTTTAAAAGAGTCCCTTTTTAAAAAACTGACATTTCAAAAGTGTTTCAGGAGGAAAGAAGGAGGAATGATTGTGTTCAGTCTACTCTCTTTACCCCAGATTTTCTTTTTTTTTTCTCCCTAAAGATTGGCACCTGAGCTAACAACTGTTGCCAGTCTTCTTCTTTTTTTTTTCCTGCTTTATCTCCCCAAACCCCCCCGCCCCATACATGGTTGTATATCTTAGTTGCAGGTCCTTCTAGTTGTGGGATGTGGGACGCCGCCTCAATGTGGCCTGACGAGCGGTGCCATGTCCGCACCCAGGATCCGAACCCTGGGCCGCCACAGCAGAGCGCACAAACTTAACCACTCGGCCATGGAGCCGGCCCCATACCCCAGATTTTCTTAATCTTTATGCATATTAGTTGAATAGATCTAAGGAATAAATAAACCAAATATCTCAAATATTTACTAATTGAAGAAACTTTGACAGTTTTTATTTACTTAGTTTTTGATTTCCAGAATAACAATATCAAATATTAATTATGGGATTTTTTTTCTCCCCAAGGAAGATAAAACATTAAATTATACAGGCTATATATTGATACCTACTGGATTCTTCATTTTTTTGAATAAAATATTTTACTAAAGTATAAAATACAAAAGTATAAAACACATACAAAAATGCGTACAAATCCTACATGTTTAGTGTGATGACTTTTCACAAGTGAACACATATGTGTTACCAGCGTCCAGATCTAGATGTACCTAGGAGCTGTGCTGAGCTGCTCAGAATCAGCCTTTCTTACAGTCAAAGGGTGCTGTGCTCGCAGCCTGGAAGTGAGTGGGCATGGAATTTTTCTCTGCTGTGTAAGAAATTCTGATTCTCATTGATGCAACTCTCCATTGTGTTGGTTGCCATTTAATCCTGGCGGAGCAAAGAAGCAAAAGCCCTGGCTTCCTCACTGTTTTGTTTCGTGTTTTCCCCATGCAATACTAGAACTTAAGTGTATTTCTCTTTGTCCACAGACTGGGGGGGGATATAAAGGAGCTCAGCAGTCCCTTGGAGTTCCTTCCTAGGAGGGAAGCTCAGTTCTTCCCCTAGCCCTGAGAGAACTACAGGGTTACATTCTGTCCCTAGTATCTGATTAGTTTCTTCCCTTCTCTACTGTGTGGAATTCCTCCCTGTGTGGATTACCTCCCGAATATGTGAATAACAGTCCCCGTTTCCTGGGAGAGAAAGAGGAATTGAATGGAGAGGATATAAGCCAACGGAAACTACAACATGGTCTCAAAGCAGTGTTTCTGATGGGTCAGGCAGCTCTTTAGGGCTGCAAGGGCCACACAGCCACGTGTGTGCCAGGACAGCCACCGTCTCGGAGCACCAGGTCGTTGAAGGGCCCCACAGAAGCCCGGTCTTGGAGAGCTAGGTTGCATGTAGGTGCTGTCCTCAGCACAACAACTAGAAGTTTCTTGGTATGCCTTATTTGATGCTGTGAGGGAGGCGTGGGCTTTTGAAGCCCTTTTAGGTTAGATCCCTGGATTTCATTAAGAAGGCCCACCTGTGTTTGGTGCTGCAACCTCAGTTGGCATCACACACAGGGAAGAGTAACAGAAGTCCTCTTTTATGAAAAGTGACCCTCAGTACTTGGTTTATTTAACGCCCCCCGCCCCGACATTATAGGAAACGGTTGTATAAATCATTGTTGGAAGGAGGGGAGGAAGGAGAGGTGTAGCCCGTAAGCCGGCAGTTTCATCACAGTGTAGTAAATGCTGGGAAGGGTCTCTGGGAGAGAGACGTAAAGGAAATGTGAGCCTAGCCTTAGGGTCTCCTATGGTAAGTAAGGGGATGTCAGTACTTGTACATATAATAAAGCCAGAAGCATGGAAATTTTTGTTAAGCATTTCTTCCTGCTCCTTTTTTTAACATTTCAGTATTTCAAGGGAACTTTAGGATTACAGCCTGGAGATTCAGCGCTGTTCATCAATGGACTTCATATTGATTTAGATACACAAGATATATTCAGGTATGGATAATGTTTTTCATTCTCTGAAAAGTTTGTATCATGTGTAGCTCCTTGTGATGTGTTCAGATTGGTGTTCCTCCTTGATGTGGCTTGTTGCGAAGCCTGACGGCTTGCAGGCTCGGTGCGTTGTGTTCATGTGGGCCGATGTTCTCACCGGGCTGGGCAGGAGGATACTTTGCCATTTTTTATCATAATGTACACATTTAAGGCCTTGGGCATTTAGGGTCCAGTGTTTCTTGAGGACGCCCTTTTAGAGCTATTGTTGTCCTGTTAACCATAGAAATAGAAAAGAGCAGCGTTTTTTGCTTCTGGGAACAGTGTGAAGTAGATTTATTTGAAATACTGTCTTTGGTGTCTCAGAAGGTGTTCTGTCTTACATATATTATGTAAATACTTACCTTTTTGTTTTGTTAAAATGTGGTTCAGGACTAAATTGCTCTAAATTGTCCTCATGAATTTTTGTGGGGAGCAGTGGACAGATTTTATCCTTGGAATTGAAATGGACACAGTTTACACTCTGGCTTCATAAATGTAAACACAAAAGCTGTTGCTAATGCTGCAGAAGGAGCGGTTTCCACAGTAAGATGTTTCTCACGTTAATTATTTTAATTGAGCTTTTATGTCCACATATCGCTTTACAGAGCTCGTGAAAAATTAGTGAAGGACATTTTAAAAGATTACCCATATTTTTCGCTAAAATATATATGTATATCTTGAGTACTTGCTCATTATAAACAATTTTAAATAATACAGAGATGAAGGAACCTTATAAGAAGTAAATTCTTCATCCCATCTTCTTATTTGTTCCTCCTCCCCCAGCAAACCTCTGAGTGGGCTGTGAATTTCTCCAGACCCTTTCCTGTGGTTATATGTGTGTGTACCTGTGTGAATTGATACTGATATTGAAACATACATTAAAGATATATAACCTATTATTTCTTTTCTTTGTTTTTAATAAACTCTTTATTTTGAGATAATTGTAGATTCATATGCATTTGGAAGAAATAATACAGAGCGATTCCGTAGAGTAACACAGAGAGTGTTTTTGAAAACATGCAATGTAAAATCCGGGTTTAGGATGGTTTCATCCTCAAATTGTGTGTTTATATTTAGAGAAGTTTTACACACAGTGTATAGGAATACGTTGACAAGTGTAAGTAAATGTGACCCGAGACCCAAGTCCTGCCTACTTTGTTCTGCATACTTGACAAGATGGAGCAAGGAGAACAGCTCCCTCTTTTGGTCCCTTAACTGGTTTGACAGGGCATTGAGTTTGAACTGATCAGTTGTTTTCATGGTGAGGATTTTTTTTAAAGCTTTTTCTGTTAAACACCTTTTTTTTTTTTTTTTTCCAGTCTGGTTGATGTCTTGAAGAATGAAGCTCGGGTAATGGAGGGTCTGCACAGACTGGGAATAGAAGGCCTTTCTCTGCATAATGTTTTGAAACTGAACACCCAGCCCTCTGAGGCCGACTATGCCGTAGACATCAGGAGTCCTGCTATTTCAGTACGTATTCCGTTAGCGTGTCCGCGAGGCCTTCTAGCCAGGTATTTTATTACAGTTTTTGCATTTGTCTTTTATGAGAGTAAGTTATTCCTACCACTCTTTTGTTGACATCAAACGAAGATTTACAACAATTGCTTGTATGTGGCTATGTGTACATTATGAAGTAGGCTCTCAAATGCTCCAGAAGGTTGAGTTATTATGTTTAGTGTGGTTAAGACAGTGATGCTTTTCCACTTTCCTATCCCCCAGAATTCAGCTAAGCATCTCTTGGGAAAGAGTGTTTGGTTTGTATTTTCTCGACTGCATACAAGTCTTGTGGGATTTTGTTTAAAAATTTCGATTTTTAGCCAGTAGCCTTCTTTAAAACGACTTTAGCATTTTATATGTGAAGGATTTATATAGATTAATATCTGCTGTATGATGGCTCTGAGCCTTTGTCTCCTCATCTGTAAAAGACAATGGAGGGAATAGAGCTATCTTGGGCAGTGGTGGTAAAAGTGAGAGCAGTGTGAGGTGTGCTGATCACACCGTTGGCGCTCTAGTTCTTTTTCTTTGGTTTTTGTACTGCATTTATTTTAGGGGAATGTTTTTTTATTGCAGTTATATTGGTTTATAACATTGTATAAATTTCGGGTGTACATCATTATATTTCGATTTCTGTGTAGATTACATCATGTTCACCACCCAAAGACTAATTACAATCCATCACCACACACGTTCCTAATCACTCCTTTTGTCTTCCCCCCTCCCCTTTTCCCCTCTTGTAACCACCAATCCAATCTCTGTTTCTATGTGTTTGTCGTCGTTTTTATCTTTTACTTAGGAGTGAGGTCATATGGTATTTGACTTTCTCCCTCTGACTTATTTCACTCAGCACAATACCCTCAAGGTCTATCCATGTTGTCACAAACTGCTGTATTTCATCATTTCTTATGGCTGAGTAGTTTTCCATTATGTATACATACCGCATCTTCTTTATCCATTCGTCCCTTGATGGGCACCTAGGTTGCTTCCAGATCTTGGCTATTGTGAATAATGCTGCGATGAACATAGGGGTGCATGTATCTTTATGTATTCGTGTTTTCCTGTTCTTTGGATAAATACCCAGCAGTACTGGATCATATGGTAGATCTATTCTTAATTTTCTGAGGAATCTCCATACTGTTTTCCATAGTGACTGCACCAATTTGCACTCCCCCCAGCAGTGTACAAGAGTTCCCTTCTCTCCCCCTCCTCTCCAACACTTGTTATTTCCTGTCTTGTTAATTCTGACAGGTGTGAGGTGATATATCACTGTAGTTTTGATTTACATTTCCCTGATAGTTAGTGATGTTGAACATCTTTTCATGTGCCTGTTGGCCATCTGTATATATTCTTTGGAGAAATGTCTGTTCAGATCTTTTGCCCGTTTTTTAATTGGGTTGTTAGTTTTGTTGTTGTTGAGATGTATGAGTTTTTTATATATTTTGGATATTAACCAATTAACAGATATATGGTTTGCAAATATCTTCTCCCAGTTGTTAGGTTGTCTTTTTGTTTTGTTGATGGTTTCCTTTGCTGTGCAGAAGTTTTTTAGTTTGATGTAGACTCATTTGTTCATTTTGTGTATTGTTTTTGAGGGAAATTTTTTTTAAGGAAATAATGTAGAATGTAGATGATCCTTACTTGAGTTCTCACTTGGTGATATAATTGTTATTTTGATGAATACTGTTATGTCATTTGTTTTTCTGTTAAAAATGTTTTTAATTACAAGGAGTAAAGAGATTAACATAATTAACAACCATATGACCCATCACTGTACTTACTAAATGTTAACATTTAATCATTTTGTGTCAGATCTGTTGTTTTCTTGGAAGAAAAAAATGTTTCGATCAAAGCCCTCTTTATATCTCTTCCCAGTTCCACCCCCTCCTCCCTGCAGATAATTCCTCTTCTGAAGTTGTGCATTCCTCCTGTCCCTTATTTTATCTTTTTATTTCCAATTGGATGTTTTAAAAATCTGAAAAATGCCATATCAGTATCCTTCATCAATTTGCTTTATTTTTTTCAAGACTTGCGTAGGTTGATACATATAGATCTAGTTTATCAGATCATGTTTTATATTTTACTTTCTTTTAAAAAATCTTTCATACATTCACAGTTTAAAATTTAAGACATACAAAGGGGATATATTGAAAAGTCTCATCACCCAGCTGTCCATTGTTTCTCCCCAGAAGCCACAGGCATTATCAGTTACTTGTGTATCCTTCCAGAAAGGCTCTGTGTTTACACGAGCAAGGTAGTATACACACACTTTCTTACTCTGCCCTTTTTGTATGAATGGTACACACTGTTTGCTTATCCATTGCTCTCTTTATGGAGGTTAAGTTCTTTCTGAGTTTTTGCTGCTGTAAGCGGTACTATAATGGCTCTTTCTGTACCTCTGTCAGTGTGCATACATATGAGAATTCGTATGGGGTAGATGTCTAGAACTGGAGTACTCATTGGTAGGGTAGTAGTAAAGTCTTCAACTTTATTTGGTCGTCTTCTCTAAAGTGACTGTTCCGGACACCTGCATTGGGTGGGAGTTCCCAGTGCTCTATATCTTTGCCTCTTCTTGGATATTGACACACTTTTAAGATTTTTTTGTTTAATGAGTGTGAAATTTCATTGTGGGTTTAGTTTATATTTCTCAGATTACTAGTGAAGGTGTACATCTTTCCTTGTGTTAATTGCCTGCTTGAATTTCTTCTGTAAATTTCTTATTCATATTCGTGACTCATTTCTGTTTCTCATATGTTGCTTGTCTTTTTTTATTGATATGTTAGATTGCTATACGTATTCTTCACACTAGTCCTTTATTTGTTTTGTAGGTTGCAAATATCTTCTATTCTGTGACTTGTGTTTTAGTCCCTTATTTTTCTATTTGATCTTTAGATTTTTAAAAATGGCCTTTTCCCATGTGATTCTTCTTTAAAAAATTTAAAGCCTTATTGTTATTTCTGCAGATTTCCTTAATGGTAACTGAAGTGTATGCCCCATGTTGTGTTATTTTTTCTTAGTGGATCAACAACCTGGAGGTTGATAGCAGGTATAATTCATGGCCTTCTAGTCTACAGGAGTTGCTTCGACCCACCTTTCCTGGTGTGATCCGGCAGATCAGGAAGAACTTGCATAACATGGTAAGTGAGACTCCTTGTGTCTGGCTGTGAACTCTTTCTGCCTTGCCTTCTTCCCTACCTTTTTGTCATATCTAGAATGTTCGTATCTCTCCTTTGCTAGCTGCTTCTCCCCACCATTACCACCATGAAATAGGCTCTTTTTCTAGTCCCGAATTCAAACTGAAAGGGTTTTGACAGTATCGATCATTTGTAGGGCTGTGAGATGTCAATGGATGAGGAAATGCTCCTCACTCTTAACCTGGAGGTTTAGACTCTGTTGTTTTAGTTTTAAGATAGTTCTCCTTTTCACTCAGAAGATGAATATGTTGCTGCTGTTTTTCTTGAATATCTTAAGCCCTAAAATTTAATAGTTCAGTTTATTCCCTTAAATAAGTCTTTCCATTAGCTCCTACTTGTTCTCCTCTCCCTCTTGTTGTTCTCTCTTTTTTTTTTTTTTTTGAGGAAGATTAGCCCTGAGCTAACTGCTGCCAATCCTCCTCTTTTTGCTGAGGAAGACTGGCCCTGAGCTAACATCCGTGCCCATCTTCCTCTACTTTATACATGAGACGCCTACCACAGCATGGCGTGCCAAGTGGTGCCATGTCCGCATCCGGGATCCGAACTGGCCAACCCCGTGCTGCCGAAGCGGAACATGTGCACTTAACTGCTGTACCACCGGGCCGGCCCCTCTGGTTGTTCTTTATTTCACAGCTCTGGAGAGAGAGGAGGAGCAGTCTTAGTTGGTCCTCTTTCCCTCTCATTTCTTCCCTCAGAGCTCGTAGAGAGAGAGGGCAGGTCGGCCCCCTCAGAGCGCGCAGGGAGAGCTGTCCTCTCTGCCTCCTCACTCCTGAAACCGCTCTAAGCACATCATGAGCGTGCGATACACTGCAGCTATGACTGTGCTCTAAAAAGGGGTTCTAAATGAATTCTTAGTTCAGAGATCCTTAGACATGAATACACAAAAGCTGATCTCCATTTTCGAAGGTGAGAGAGTTAATAAAACTTGGATTTTGTTAGATGTAGTAAAAGCATAGGTATTAGCAATCTGGAGTGTGTAATTCCCCTGTCATCAGCATAAGACCATGAGAAGATCACTTCGCCTTTCAGTGCCACGTCCTTTGCACATAAAGGGGGGTGGCTGCTGTTTGTATAATTCCTCTTCTATCTGGTTCAGCAGTAGCTGGAAAAAGATTGCCATGAAGTATAAAGACTAAGGACATTGTTACTGGCCCAGAGCCATTTGAATAAATGTCATTTCCTGTGTTCCTTTCCTTTTCCCCCTAGGTTTTCATAGTTGATCCTGCTCATGAGACCACAGCGGAGTTGATGAACACAGCTGAGATGTTCCTCAGTAATCATATACCACTAAGGTAACAGTTGGATTGATTTGATGATGTATCTGATTTAGCTGAGGTTTGGTTTGTCATTCTTAAATGCAAGGCTAGTGCTACTGAATTATAGAAGAATTAACAGTGGGAATCATGAATGTTGGTTTTATCTTTTGCTCAGTATGAACCTGGTATCTTTTGGGACAGAGAATTTGATTCCAATGAAAATAGGCTTACTACCATTGAATTATTAATAAATAGCATGTGTAAAAATAGTTTGTGGTCTCAATGTGCTTCTCAGTGAGAGGGAATTTTCCTAGGGGAGTATCCACATCACAAAGCCTTTTCCACTTTCAGCAGAGGTAAAGAGCTTTGCCAACAACTCTGTTAGACTGTCAAGGACTAAATATATACACACCTTTTTTTTTTTGAGGAAGATTAGCCCTGAGCTAACATCTGCTGCCAGTCCTCCTCTTTTTGCTGAGGAAGACTGGCCCTGAGCTAACATCCATGCCCATCTTCCTCTACTTTATATGTGGGACACCTGCTACAGCATGGCTTGACAAGCAGTGCGTAGGTCTGCACCCGGGATCCGAACTGGCGAACCCTGGGCTGCCAAAGCAGAACGCGCAAACTTAACTGCTGCGCCACTGTGCTGGCCCTATACATACCTTTTTTTTAGATGCAAACAGACAGTTTATTTCATTTGTGTTGCCAAATCTACCAACAGGGTACTTGAATGGCTGGGTTTCCACTGTGCCTTTTAAGAACAATGTTTTAAGGTTTTATATATAGTTGTTAAGATATTCTCACTTACATTCTGAATAACATCTGGTAATTTTACATGTTGACAAAATTTCTTAGAAAACATGAAAATAAAGAAGAAAAGAAGTCTGTAACTAACAAATGTTGTTGTGTATTCTCTACCTAGTGCTGAGCTAAATGCTGTGAATGGTATATGAGCCACATTCCTATCTTCTTGGAAAAAAATACTCTGCATACTTTCAGACACTTTAAGAAGGTGTATGTTTAAGTGCTAGGTTATGGCCTACTAGTTTTAATTGCTTTAGAATTTCAGAGAAACAAAAGATTATAGACTGAGATATTTGGGAAAGACAAAGGTTTCATGGGAAAGTTGAATTTCAGATAGGCTTTGAAGAGAATAGAGGGTTTTCCTTGGTGGTAAAGCAGAGATTTTGAGTTTAATGAAATTTTTCACGTAAAGTGTGAATACCACCTGGTTAGATGGAGGAATAAACTACTGGATTACTGCCAGAGCTATGTTTCGATTAAAAGAGAAATATAAGAACACAGAAGGAGTTGGCTCATGGTACACAGTGGGCACTGATGACATATTTGCTGAGTTGCATTGACGGACACAAAAAGGGAGCGTGGTCTTCAGATTGCAAAGATAGGTGAGAAGAAGGCGCTTAACTCACAGGCAAGAGAGAGGCGTGCTGTGAACAGTTTGGAGAGACCCAAGGCGGGCTGGCTGTTGTTTCACTCTTGGTTGCGGTTCATGTGCCACGCCAAGGTTTTGGGCCAAGGAGAGGAGAGGGTAAATCTGAGAGACTCCCTAGTGGTACTTGCTGGGGGACTGGGCCTGGGGGGAACAGGAGAAGTCGGAATTTGGGGCTTAGCTATTAGAAAAACTCTGATGCCCTTTCCAGAAATTGGAAACTTGGGAAGGGGTATTACTTTGTGAGGAGATAATTAGGTTCTAGTACCCCCTTTTTTATAAGAATAATATTTAGGTCATTTCTGTCTTAAGTCTACTCATGATTTCTATCATAAGTGGGATTTTAAAAAACAAAGACAATTTTCATCTAAAAACAAACCCTCTTGCCACCCCCATCCATGTGTACAGATATTTTACACATGCCTCCCAAGAGCATGATGTAATGTGTATATTTTCTTCTTCTATTTTTAGGCTATACCTTTTAAAATTTTAATTAATAGGCTTTGTATTTTTTAGAGCAATATTGACTGTTTAACCGGTATTGATGCATTATTATTAACTAATGTCCATGATTTACTTTAGGGTTCGTTGTTTTGCATTGTACATTCTTTGGGTTTTGACAGACGTGTAATGACATATTTCTACCATTACAGTATGGTACAGATTAGTTTTACTGCCCTGAATGTTCCCCATGCTCAGCCTTATCTGTCCCTCCACCCAACCCTCCCAGCCCCTGGTGACCACTGATCTTTGTACTATCTCCATAGTTTTGCCTTTTCCAGAATCAGACTTATGGCCTTTTTTCCGATTGGCTTTTCACTTAGCAGTATGCTTTTAAGGTTTGCCATGTCTTTCTGTGGCTTGATAGCTCATTTCTTTTTTATCATTGAATAATATTCTACTATATGGATGTACCATAGTTCTTTTTTTCCATTCGCCTTGTTGACAAACATCTTGGTTCCTTCCAAGTTTGGAAATTATGAATAAAGCTGTAAACATTTGTGTGCAGATTTTTGTATGGATATAAATTTTCAGCTCATTTGGGCAAATACCAAGGAGTGTGATTTCTTTATCTTATGGTAAAAGTATGTTTAGTTTTGTAAGAAACTGCCACACTTCTTCCAAAGTGGTTGTACCATTTTGCATTCTCACCAGCAATGAATGAGCGTTCCTATTGTTCCACCTCCTCTCCAGAATTTGGTGGTGTTGCTGTTGTGGATTTTAGCCATTCTAATAGGTATGTAGTGGTATCTTTGTGGCTTTAATTTGAAATTTCCTAATGTCATATGATGTTGAGCATCTTTTTATATACTATTTGCTAACTGG
The DNA here is from genome assembly GCF_041296265.1 of Equus caballus. Lineage (NCBI taxonomy): Eukaryota > Metazoa > Chordata > Mammalia > Perissodactyla > Equidae > Equus > Equus caballus. The sequence continues at coordinate 3,121,096 of NC_091701.1, read as the reverse complement.
ATTGTCTTGTTTGGTGAAGTGCCTTTTCAGATCTTTTGCCCATTTTTAGCTATTTTTTTTTTATTGTTGAGTTTTAGGAGTTCTTTGTATATTTTGGATATCAGTCCTTTATCAGATATGTGTTCACACAGATTTTCTGCCAGTCTTTGGCTTGTCTTCATTCTCTTAACAGTTTCTTTCACAGAGCAGAAGTTCTTAATTTTACTGAAGTCTAGCTTATCAGTCCTTCTTGTCATGAGTTGTACTTTCGGTATTAGATCAAATAAGTCATTGCCAAACCCAAGATCACCTAAATTTTCTCCTATGTTATTTTCTAGGAAGTTTGTAGTTTTGTGTTTTACATTTATGTTTATGATCCATTTTGAGTTAATTTTTGTGAAGGGTATAAGATCTTTAGATTCATCATTTTGCATATGGATGTTCAGTTGTTGCAGCATCATTTGTTCAAAAGACTACCTTTTCTCCATTGAATTGCTTTTGCTCCAATATGGAGGCTAGTGGCATCTATATTGGCTAGTGCAAGGGTTTTTCTTGCTAGTGTGTAGATGTGTGATGGTATCTCTTTGTGATTAGTTCTTTTATTTTAAATTTTAAAATGTAATAAACTTTAACCTTGGTTGTAGCTTTTTGCTGAAGAACAATAGTAAATATTTTTATGCTTTCCACTTACGTATGATTCTCATATTGCTTATGTTAAATCTCAAAATCCCCTCTTTCCGTATGTTTTCACATTCTGAAAATTTTCACTTCTCCTAATTTTTGTTTAAAAACAGAACACAATCTCCATCTAAACCCATAGCAATGCTCTCAAAGTGTCAGTAAAAGCCTCATTTCACGAGGTGGAAACAGCTTGCTTTAACAGTTGAAAAGTCTATGCCACCTTTGGGACATGGCTTTTCTGTTCTGGAAGTGATCGATGCCTTTGCCTTTCATGTTGGAGTATGATGTGAACTGTGTTTTTCAATAGAGGATCATTTTCCTCTATTAGCTGCAGTATTTGTGGGAGTACGAGGATGCCATTCCTTTTAACTGGTTGCATTTTAACTATTGAACAAAAGCGATAAGTTTCCTTTTCTTCTTTCTGCCCTTCCTTCTCTTCTCCAGGCTTGGTTTAATCTTTGTGGTTAATGACTCTGAAGACATTGATGGGATGCAGGATGCTGGAGTGGCTGTTCTGAGAGCGCATAATTATGTCGCCCAAGAAGCGGATGATTATCATGCCTTCCAAACTCTGATACATGTATGTTTTCATTGCAAATGCCAAATAATTTTTTTAATCTAACTTATTCTGAGAAATAATATGTGGTAGGGAGATTCTATATTTCTATAAAGAGTAAGATAAATTATTCACACAAACTTTATATGTTTCCTATTTCAGGAGTTGCCTTTACTTTATTGATTCACCACTGTTAGTAATAGATTGCTGAGATTTTAGCTGAGACCAGATTCCTTGGGAGCCTTATGATGTATCTTTGTCTTCTGCCTTTTGGTGATTTCAAATCACTGATTAATGCCTTTTGATACATGTGATGTTCTCTACTTGTTTAAAAAATGTTTGCTTTTTTTTTTCTCTTTAAGACCATCATGATAGTTTAGATAAAGATTCAGTTTAATATTCAAGTCATAAAATTCTTAGTTTTTTCCATTTTAACTGCACACTCTGAAGTGCCCTGATTTTTATATGTCTTTAAGATACTTGCTCAAGTTTAAACAAAGAACTCTTCTTGTTTTCTTGTTTTTTTCCTTATTTTTGAATATAAAAATTTTGTATCAGTTGTTTTGTTTACAGATTAGTGGTAATTATTGAAAAACCATCTTTGAAGCAGTTGATTTTCAATACTTTTACTTGTAAACATGTCAGTCTTCTGTTTATTATGTTTGTTATGTTTATTATTTAGAGATTCAGTCAGAGGAGTTTTTTTATTGTTAAAACGTTCATTTGTTTATTGGCTAGTATTTATTAAAGACCCACCATTTGCCAGGCCTGGTACTAGCTGCAAGCGATACAAAGAAGAGGAAGACTTCACTTCTGTCCTTCAAGACCTTGTAGTCTTCCCCGTGGGGAAGCCTCCACGCGGATGGTCTCAAACATGTGGGAAGCCCGGCTGCCTATGGCAGCACCAGCACCTCACTCTGCTAGGGAGGGCCACGGGCGTTTTGTGGAGTGCGAAGTTGTCTCATTTGAGTGTAGGAGGAAAAACTGCGTTAGCTGAACAATGGCTGCAAATCAGGTAGTGATTCCAGCTTGTTAGTATGACTTGAGCAGAATATTATGAGAGCAGAATGGCCCACCTGGTCATTGAGGCCATTAGGCTAGGTAACAGGTGTCCAGATTGAAGTGTTAGACTCCAGTGAAAAACACCATCTGATGCATGTTTGGAGATGGATGTGATGAAGGGTGAAGACAGTGGCAGGGGTGGCCAGTTGATGAGCCATTGCTGTGATCTCTCTGCGAAGTGATGGTGAAGGTAGTTCGCAATAGGACTGTGGAGAATGCAATCAGATCAAAAGAAGTGGCTGAGGATGGTGTTTTAAAGTCTGCTTGTTAAAGTCCCCGCCCCCCCCCACCCCGCCCCGGTAGCTATGTGTATGAAGGAAAAGATAAATATGAGTTTTCATTTCTTTTTATTTTTAATTGCAAAAGTAAAAAAAATTCATTGTATGTTTATTGTAAAAAGAAATTCAAATAATATTACAGTACGTTGATTTTGAATCTCTCTGTCTCTCCCCTCCCTAATCCTGCTGCATAGAGGTAACCACTATAGAGCCACTTTAAAGGTCACCTTGTAAACCTTCTGGATGTTTAGCTGTATGTGTACAGACAGTTTTGTTGTTTGTTTGTTTTTTTTCTTGAGGAAGATTAGCCCCGAGTGAACATCTGCTGCCAATCCTCACATTTTTGCTGAGGAAGATTGGCCCTAAGCTAACGTCTGTGCCCATCTTCCTCTACTTATGTGTGTTTTTTAAAAACAGGGAGTATGCCATACATGTTTTGCAACTTTTTCCCCTTGAACATCATGCACATAAGTTCTTATTTCAAGGATTATTTGTAAGTATTCAGATTTTTAAAAAACTAATCAATTTTTGCATTTGAGACTTAGTGTGATTGTGAACTGATTGTGTCATTTTAAGAATATGTAGTTTCTAATGTAAGAAGACGTCTTAAGGAGGTCATATGAAAAAGGGAGAATTGCTAATCTGTCCCATTTGACCTTTAAGAAAAATAGCCATGTTTTCCTCTACATTCAGAAATCTTTGATAGTAAACACTCTGAAATCTAGATTTAAAAGTGTAGTTGGTTACCTGGTTTTTCTTTCTTCAGATATATAACAAAGTAAGAACTGGAGAAAAAGTGAAAGTTGAACACGTGGTCAGTGTCCTGGAGAAGAAATATCCATATGTAGAAGTAAACAGCATTTTGGGGATTGACTCTGCTTATGATCAAAATCGGAAGGTAAAAACTCCTTTGGTGCTTCTCCTTTGACCGCAGCACTGTGCTTTCCTCACCTCCCTTTTTTGGGGTTGTTGTTAATAGAGGTGGTGGTGGATAAAGTATTTAGGTACTTAGCGTTTAAACATTTAGCACTTTTCTGTTTGCAATGTAGTGTATATTTCAATTTTGTGAAGATACTATTGATTCATAGCTGGCACATTAACTATTGAGTTGTACGACAGTCTCTGTTTCACAGAGCATTGGCAGTGCTTGTGTGATAGGTGTTCCGGCTAACATCTGTTGGTCTATGCTGCGTGCTTGCCAGGATGCGATGTGTGGCTTCATGTGTGTCATTTATCCAGTTGTTTAGGCTAAAGATGGAAATGTATTAAACAGAATGGCAAAGTGTGATAATGAAGACATAGGGAAAAATTTAAAATTTTTTATTTAAAGATAAGTGTTTCTTGTGAGACATTAAATACACTAAAGGACCTTTATCTATTGCAAGCAGGAATGAGGGGTCAGTTTATTGAGAATAAATGTTAAGGCAAGGAATCAAACTACATTTCCAAAACATTTTAATATAAAACAATGAAAGAGTATTTATTTACCAACTTTTTTTTGAATGAAGGACAAGGCCTTTGGTTCTTCTGTTTGGAGATCCGAGCTATCATTCCTTAAACCATCGTAAAGAATTGTTTGTGATTTCTGTGTCATCTGAGTACAGACTCCATCTAGATTTTTATAATCTCCCTCCCAAGTCTTCTACAGTTGTCGTACCCGCACCTAATTCAGCATCCAGTGTTTTTAGCCTTTCACTTGTTTGAATGTTTCTAATCATTCATTTTGTTTTCTGGGGAGACCAACCTTTCCTTTTTGCACTCTTATTTTGTTGGTTTGCATGATATTAAATTATGTGTTTTCACTAAGAAAAACAGTTGTTTTTGGAACAGACACAGTTGATCTTTGGTAAACACATAGCTCAAATGAGGGGAGCAAGTGTGTGCATTCTCGAGAGAAGCTCCCCACGGTAAGGCTCAGTGTGCTTTCAGAGCGAGTATTTGTTGCCATTAACGTGGTCAGTTGAGATTGGGTAAGAGATCTGCTACGGTAAGTTGATCCAGGTTTCAGAGGGATTAACAAAATACTCTTTAGTAAGAACAAAACACAAGAACTTAACGACTAGAGAAGTTTCTGAAATAAAGACAAAATTTTAATTTTAAACACATATAATAGTACTGGGTAACTTTTCTGTGCCAGCCCTGATACTAAAAAGTTGAGTAAGAGGTGGCACCCACATTGGGACATCACACAGCCTAGTGGGGGGGACACACAGTAAGAACAGTAAGGCTTTGGAGATCATGAAGTTGGTGGAGTTTGCACCCTGTAGGTGGAAGGTCTCCAGGAGGGAGGGGCAGCCCTGCCAGTCTGGGACAAGGTGATTACTGAGGGCTTGCTGGAAGAGGCGACACTTGCTGCCCTGCGAGTGAAAGTTTTTAGAGGGATAAATATGAGATTAAAACACAAAGCACCACAGGTTTATTATATGTGTAAATTATTACTTCTGTAAAAAAAGCAAAACTAATTAAAATACTGGTTCTCTACTAATAATTTTGAAAAGCTAAATTCATACCTGGAACTAGCGGATCTATGCTGATGACAGCTGGTTTGCCTTCTTCCTCTTTCCCGCAGATTGCGTGCTGCAGTGGTTTTTCGTAGCCAGTGATGAGGAATTTCACCCCAGCTTTGGTGACGTGTGATTGACATGTAACACTGTTAGTTGGAGGTATACGGTGTGTTGGTTTGATACCTGATTACCGCACTGGCGGGAGTTAGCACTTCCATCACCTCGCATAATTACCGTTTCTTTTTTGTGGTGAGAACATTTAGGGTCTAGTCTCATAGCAGTTTTCAAGTATATAATGCAGTGTTCACCTTTCCCCACATCTTCACCAACACTTATCTCATCTTTCTGACAGGTGTGAGGTGATATCTCATTGTGATTTTGATTTGCATTTCCCTGATGTTTAGTGACATTGAACCCCTTTTCATGGGCCTGTTGGCCATCTGTGTGTCTTTGGCAAAATAACTCTTTACTTTCTCTGCCCATTTTTTAATTGGACTGTTTGTTTTTTTGCTGTTGAGTTTATGAGTTTCTTACATATTTTGGATATTAATCCCTTATCAGATATATGATTTGCAAATATTTCTTCCATTCTGTAGATCGCCTTTTCATTTTTTGATTGTCTCTTGCTGTACAGAAGCTTTTGATTTTCACGTAGTCCCACTTGCTTATTTTTGCTTTTGTTGCTTATGTTTTTAGTGTCATATCTAAAAAAGTCATTGCCAAGACCAATGTCAAGGAGCTTTTTCTCTCTGTTTCCTTCTAGGGGTTTTATGGTTTCGGGTCTTATGTTGCAGTCTTTAATCCATTTTGAATTAATTTTTGTAAGTGGTATAAGATAGGTGTCCAGTTTTTTTCTTCTGCATGTGATTATCCAGTTTCCCCAGCGCTATTGAAGAGACTATCTTTTCCCCATTGAGAACTTGGATCCCTTGTCAAACGTTAGTTGACCATGTATGCAAGGGTTTATTTCTAAGTTCTTGATTCTTTTCCTTTGGTCCGTGTGTCTGTTTTTGTGCCAGTACCATGCTGTTTTGATTACTGTAATTTTGTAGTGTAGTTTGAAATCAGGAAGTGTGATACCTCCAGCTTTGTTCTTTCTCAGGATTGCTTTGGCTTTTTGGGGTCTTTTTTGGTTTCATATAAATTTTAGGATTGTTTTTTCTATTTCTGGGAAAAATGCCATTGGAATTTTTATACGGATTGCATTGAATCTATAATGGCTTTGGGTAGTATGAATATTTTTATTTCGTTTTTTGTGTGTGAGGAGGATTAGCCCTGAGCTAACGTCTGTTATCAGTCTTCCTCTTTTTGCTTTAGGAAGATCGTCGCTGAGCTCACATCTGTGCCAATCTTCCTCTATTTTATGTGCGATGCCGCCACAGTGTGGCTTGATGAATAGTGCTAGGTCTCTGCCTGGAATCCGAACTTGTGAACCCTGGGCTGCTGAAGTGGAGTGCGCGAACTTAACCACTATGCCACCGGGCCAGCCCTAAGGAACATTTTAACAATGTTAATTTTTCTGAATCATGGAGCACAGGATATCTTTTCATTTTTTGTGTCATCTTCAGTGTTTTTCATCGAAGTCTTGTAGTTTTCAGTGTCTAAATCTTTCACCTCTTTGGTTAAATTTATTCCTAAATATTTTATTGTTTTTCATGCTGTTGTGAGTGAGATTGTTTTATCTTTTTCAGATATTTTGTTGTTAGTGTATGGAAACGCACCTGATTTCTGTATGTTGATTTTGCATCCTGCAGCTTTACTGAATTCATTGATTATTTCTAACAGTTTTTTGGTGGAGTCTTTAGGATTTTGTATATATTAGATCATTTCATTTGCAAACAAAGGCAGTCTTACTTCTTCCTTTCTGATGTGGATGCTTTTTACTTATTTTTCTTGTCTCGAGGCTCTGGCTAGGACTTCCAGTATTATGTTGAATAGCAGTGGTGAGAGTGGGCATCCTTGTGTTGTTCCTGGTCTCAGAGGCATGGCTTTCAACCTTTTACCTTTGAGTATGGTGTTAGCTGTGGGCTTGTCATATATAGCTTTTATTATGTTTAGGTATGTTTCTTCTGTATCCAATTTGTTGAGCATATTTATCCTCAAAGGATATTATATTTTGTCAAATGCTTTTTCTGCATCTATTGAGATGATCATATGATTTTTATCTTTTATTCTTTTAATGTGGTGTGTCACATTTATTGATTTGTGTATGTTGAACCGTCCTTTCATCCCAGGGATAAATCAAAGTTGATTATAGTATATGATCCTTTTAATGTGCTGGTGAATTTAGTTTATTAATATTTTGTTGAGAATTTTTGCATCTATATTAATCAGGGATATTGGCCTATAGTTTTCTTTTAGTGTCCTTATCTCTCTTTGTTATCAGGGTAATGCTGACCTCATGAAATGTGTTTGGGAGTGTTCTGTCGTCTTCAATTTCTTGCAAGAGTTTGAGAAGGATTGGTATTAATTCTTCTGTAAATGTTGGGTAGAATCTACCAGGGAAACCATGTACTCCTGGGCTTTACTTTGTTGGGAGGTTTTTGATTACGGATTCAAACTCCTTACTCATTATTGGTCTGTTCAGATTTTCTATTTCTTTGTGATTCATTCTTGGTAGATTGTGTTTCTAGGAATTTATCCATTTCTTCTAGGTTGTCTGATTTTTGTGGTGTATAATTGTTCATAGTAGTCTCTTGTGATCCTTTGTATTTCTGTGTTATCAGTTGTAATATCTTTTGTTTCATTTCTGATTTTGAGTTTTTTCTCTTTTTCTCAGTCCAACTAAAGGTTTGTCAATTTTGTTTCTCTTTTCAAAAAAACCAGCTCTTAGTTTTGTTGATCTTTTCTGTTGTTTATCTGGTCTCTATTTCTTTTATTTTTGCTCTGATCTTTATTTCCTTTCTTCTGCTAACTTTGAGCTTGATTTGTTCTTTTGTTTCTAGTGTGTCATGGTGTCAAGTAAGGCTGTTTATCTGAGATCTTTCCATTTTCTTAAGATAGGCATTTATTGCTATAAACTACTCTGTTAGAAGTGCTTTTGCTGCATCCTGTAAGTTTTGGTATGTTATGTTTCCATTTTCCTTTGTTTCAAGATAATTTTTTGGTTCCCCTTTTGATTTCTTTTTGACTGGTTGTTAGGGAGTGTGTTCTGTAATTTCCACATATCTGTGAATTTTCCAGCTTTCTTCCTGTTACTGATTTCTAGAATGTTATGTTTGCTTGAGAAGAATGTGTATTCTGCTTCTGTTGAATGGAATGTTATATATATGTCTGTTCGATCCATTTGGTCTAAAGTATAATTCAGTTCCAATGTTTCCATATTGATTTTCTGACTGGATTATTTATGCATTGTTGACAGTGAGGTATTGAATGCCCCTACAAACATTGTGTTTTTGTCTGTTTCTCCCTTGAGATCTGTTAATATTTGCTTAATATATTTCGGTGCCCCAATGTTGGGTGCTTAAATATTTATGATTGTTATATCTTCTCAATAAATTGACTCATTTATCATTATATAATGACCTTTTCTCTCTTGTTCCAGTTTTTGGCTTAAACTCTATTTTGTTTGATGTAAGTATAGCTACCCCTGCTCTCTTTTGGTTTCTACTTGCATAGAATATCTTTTTCCATCCTTTTAATTTTGAGTCTGTGTGTGTCCTTAAAGCTGCAACGAACCTCTTGTAGGCTTATCTGGTTGCATCTTGTAGGCTCATATAGTTCTGTCTTGTTTTTTCATCCGTTCAGCCTTTTGATTGGAGAATTTAATACAGTTACATTTAGAGTAATTATTTATAGGTAAAGGACATACCAATGCCATCTTATTGTTTTCTGGCTGTTTTGTACTTTTCTTGTTCCCTTCTTCATCTCTTGTGGCCTTCCTTTGTAAATTGATGATTTTCCATGATAATATGCTTTGATTCCTTTCTCTTTATCTTTTGTGAATCTACTGTAGATTTTTGCTTTGTGGTTACTATGAGGGTTACATAAAACATCTTGTAGATATAACAGTGTGTTTTACACTAATTACTTAACTTTGATCACATCCAAAAACTGCCCTTTGATTTCCTCCCCTTTGCTTTTCTTTCTTTTTTTTTTCTTGCTGGGAAAGATTCACCCTGAGCTAACATCTGTTGCTAATCTTCCTCTCTTTCTTTTTTTCCCTTCCCGAAAGCCCCAGTACGTAGTTGTATAGTCTAGTTATAAGTCCTTCTGGTTCTTCCATGTGAGCCGCTGACACAGCATGGCCACTGACAGACGAGTGGTGTGGTTCCACGCGCAGGAACTGAACCTAGGCTGCTGAAGTGGAGTGTGGGGAACTTCAACCACTAGGCTCTCAGGGCTGGCTCACCCCTTTTCTGTTTTTGATGTCTAAATTTACCTCTTTTTTATATTGTATATTCATTAACAAATATTATAGCCAGTTCTTTTTAATACTTTGTCCTTTAACCTTTATACTAGAGTTAAGTGTAACCCATCATCATATTATAGTATTAGAATATTCTGATTTTTGACTATATGCTTACCTTTACCAGTGTGTTGTATGTTTTCGTGTTACTAATTATCATCCTTTCATTTCAACTTGAAGAACTCTCAGCATTTCTTACAAGGCAGATTTAGTGGTGGTGAACTCTCTCAGCTTTTGTTGTCTGGGAAAGTTTTTCTCTCTCCTTCATTTCTAAAGGATAACTTTGCCAGGTAGAGTATTCTTGATTGGCAGTTTTTTCCTTTCAGCACTTTGAGTGTATCATTCTACTCTCTCCTTGCCTGCTGAGAAATTCACTGGTAGTCTTTCCTGGTAACTTGCAAGCTTCTTTTCTCTTGCGGCTTTTAAGATTCTTTATCTTTGATTTCTGAACAGTTTTATTATAATGTGTCTTAGGGATGATCTCTTTAAGTTGATTTGTTTGGTGACCTATGAGCTTCATGAACTTGGCTGTCCAAATCTCTCCCCAGATTGGGAGATTTTTAGCCATTATATCTTTAAATAAGCTTTCTGCCCCCTTTTCCATCTGTCTCCCTCTGAAACTCCAATAATGTACAAATTATCCGGATACCATTTCTTTCTTTTATTCTTTTTTTGTTTTCCTCTGACTAATTTCAAAGTTTATGTCTTCTCACAGATTTTTTTTCCTTTTCTTGATCCATTCTGATGTTAATGCTATTTTGTTTTTCATTTCAGCTGCAGAATTTCTGTTTGATTCTTTCCCATGATTTCTCTCTCTCTGTTAAACTTCTGGTTTTGTCTGTATATTGTTTTCATGATTTTGTTGAATTTTCTTTCTGTGTTTTCTTGTAGCTCCTTGAGTTTCCCTAAAACAGCCTTTTTGAACTCTTTATTGGGTAAATTGCTGATCTCCGTGTCTTTGGGATCAGTTATTGGAAGTTTGTTTGATCCTTTTTGATGATATACTTTGTTGATTTTTATGTTCCTTACAGTTTTGCATTGGTTTCTTTGCATTTAAGGTAGCAGTCCCTTCCTGCAGTCTTTACTGACTGCCTTTGTGAGAGAAGTACCTTCCCTCCAGACCTGCTGGGAATTCTGAGGCTTTCTCAGACTGGCTATGGATGCACCTGCTGCAGGCTTGTTGTTTCTTCTTGTACAGAGGTCTGAAGGCTGTATAACTTCCTTGATTCTACAACACTCTGGCCTGGGTGCTGATAGCCCTCCTTTTCTTTTCCCCAATGTGGCTCTAAAGCTGAAGTTTCTTGTCTCTCTCTGGTCTGCAGATTTGGGCTGGCTTTCTGTGTGTGCTCACTAGCCATCTGGCAAAGCTTACTGTTGCTGCCACTATTGGGAGCTGGCCACAGGGTGGGCGAGTGTGCGGGTGAGGTGCACAGAACACTAGGGGTGCCAGGTGCCATTTGGAGAGATCTGTGGACGAGCTCTCCTGGGTGGCTCACAAATGGGCTTCTTGATGCGGTGAGTAGGATCTGCTCCCTGAAATGCCCTCTGAGAGCGCTGTCTGCTGCCCTTGCAGCTCTTGCCATCCCCAGTCACGCAGCTCACAGTTCAGTGCTCTGCATGGGGCCAGAGGAGTGAGACTCTTTGGCAGCAGCCCACATAGCGGGGGAACTCGAGTGCCCCCTCACTTGCTCTTACTTCTCGCTGTGGGAGAAATCCTGGGACCAAAAGATCTCTCTTGCCCTGAGCTGTGCTGTCTTGGGGGAAGGACGATGCAGGGCGAGTCAGACTTCCTCTTACCTTCTCCACTGTGTCCAGACTCGTACTTTTTTGCTCCATCGGTGTCCTGGAACTTCTCTGCTGGAAACCTAGACTTCCGCAAAGGCTCTCCCGTCCCTGGGTGATTTCTCAAGACAGTTTTTCCCAGGGGTTCCCGGGCTGTGGCTGAGAGGGGCTGGACCCAGTTCTGGGCCCGTGCAGGGTCCAGAGCCAGGGTTGAAGTCTGTACGCCTGTTTCCTGATGCACAGGTGAGTGCCACTTCTCCTGGGTCACTTGTCATGCAGTGCTGGGTTCCAAAGCTCCCACAAAGGCACTTTTGTCCGTAGACGGATGCCAGATTGTTGTTGTGGGAGGGGATACCAACGAGGGACGTTTTATCCAGCCATGATGCTGATATCATCCTTATTGTGGTGTTAAATCTCCTTGTTTTCAGGTATATCAAGTCAGGTTTGGAGGTGAAGCTGGTCATGAGAAATACTCAGTTTAAACTGAAAATGCTTCCATTATTGTATTGCAGCCTTCTGCTCAGTTACTTACGTTTTATGGTATTTTAAATAAAGTAATATTGATACAGGCACCTGGTGATTTTTTTCACATTTCATAAACAGCAAAAGTAATATTCTGTGGAAAAGAATAGGTGAAATAAAAGAAAAATAGGGGCTACTTTGGGAATACCAAAGATTTGAGGAAATTAATGGAATTTTCTCATATTTCACATTTGGAAAATGTTTCATTTTCTCTCATCGTATTGACAAAAAAGTACCTGTTGCCTTTTTTATCATGGATGATTACTATGTCGGAAATATTTGCTAGGGTGCCAGCCCAGTGGTATAGTGGTTAAATTCACGTGCTTCACTTCAGCAGCCCTGGATTTGCAGGTTTGGATCCCGGGTGTGGACCTCGTATGGCTCCTCCAGCCACAATGTGGCAGGATCCCACATAAAATAGAGGAAGGTTGCCACAGATGTTAGCTCAACGACAATCTTCCTCAAGCAAGAGGAGGAAGATTGGCAACAGATGTTAGCTCAGGGCCAGTCTTCCTCAGACACACACACACACACACACACACACACACACACACACACACAAATTGCTTGAAAAATGTTGAATACAGTGGAAAAATTGGGAAAAGGGTGTTTTTACATGTTGTCTTTTATGTGTTGACATCTTGATTTTGCTGAAGAATCAAATGGGAGCAGCACAGACTTCACTCCTCAGTAGTTTCCTAGACTTGGCCACCTTCTGCATCTTTACTGATAGAGGCCCTTCCCGTGTAAACAGACCCTAGTGTTTGTATTTATGTCACTTAGTTTCCCAGCTGTTTGAGTAGACACATACTCTCAAGAGAAGGATGTTGTGAGATTCCCAGTGGTCCTAAGAATCTAATGATTAATAAGATTTTTTAAGTTGCAGGAGCTGTACCCCCACACAAAAAAGCCCGAGGAAATAGATTTCTTTGAAAAGGAGGAAGGAGTGCATTTTTTTTTTTAAAGGAAGAATGAGTGCATTTTTTTTTAAAAAAAAGGAGGAATGAGTGCATTTGGCAAATGTTATTACGTTTATAAATATGTGTACTTTTTGTTATAAATCTGAAGCTGTGATATCTTCTATGGCTGATATTTGAATGAAGTAATTATTTCTAAAACTCAGCAGAACAGTTAAAGTAGAACTTTTAAACTGAACAGAATATACTCTAATAGGTGTATATTTATCTCTTTCGAAGCCAGTAAGATAATGGTACTTAGGAAAAGTTCTGACTTTCACAGGCAAACATTTTGCACTAGGCATATTAACTCTGAGTCTTTATTTATCTCAGTTGTCATTTGTGAGTGGCTCATTTATAAGACTTTGCCTGTAATTAATGTTTTTAAGTTATTTGAATTAACATTTTTGCTGATCATTTGATAGAAATTCTCGCATGCAATTTTTAAGCTTGGCTCTTTGATGATTGGGTTGCATTCTGTTATTTGGTCTGGTGAACTATTTACAAGTTGTAAAATGAAAGGTACATAGTCAAAACACCTCCTTTCCACTCCTGACTTTCACTCAGGTGCCATTTCCAGGGAAAACCAATCTTAGTTACTTCTTATTGTCACTTAGAGTTATAATGTGGGTTTTGTTTAGTTGGGGTAATGGTTTTCAAAGCTCAAAGTATATTAAAATTGAGTTTTTATGAACTTCTCTGAAATAGTTAATGTGGAAGGAACAGAATTAACATGGTAGGAATTTTGGGAATGTAAACTTTACAAGTTTAAACAATGATACAGAGAAATGGCAGAAATCAACCTAGAAGGCCTTTCTGCCTGTGCTGTGTTAAAGTCCGTCAGCTAAGTCTGTGCCGTCAGCTGCTACTGTGGCTAGATCTGGGTGGAATCTTGAGTAGTCTGTTGATGACTGATGTTAGTTACCCAATTGAATTACTTTTCTATTTGTGCTATCTTAAAAGGTTATGTATAAAAAATTCTGCTGTTTTCAGAAAATATCAATTGGGAGATGTTTAACAAGAATATTTTAAGGAATTCTTTTACATCTTGAGTAGTAATATAGTTTTTCCTTTGAAAACTTAGTCTTGGGTCTGTGGTTGATATCTGGAGGAAGTACCTCTGTTGACAGTCAGGGAAAAGTTTCCATCTCAGATATATTTGCCATTTTGTGGGTCTGGCAATTCCCTGCCAAGAAAACTCTTTTGTTCTGGAGAAGGAAAAAAGATTGAGCTCAGTATATTGTAGAGCAAGTTTTGAGCACTGTTTTCCCACCAACCTCGTTTTGTTTTCTTTAGGTATAATTTCTTTTTTAGTGACATGGACTTTTAAATTTAGAATTGAGTATAAATATTTCGTCTCAGGCTATCTGCCCAGGAGCACTAATAATTTATGGCAGTCTATAGTTGTGCTGCCCATTAGGATAGCCTCAGCCACATGTGGCTTTTAAAATGGAAATTAATTAATTTCAAGTGTTCAGTAGCTACATGTGGTTAGTGGCTACTGCATTGGACAGCAAGGACAGACTGTTCTGTCATCGCAGAAAGGGCTGTTGTATAATTTTGGCTGTAGTATATGTAATTCAGGTTTGGTATCCTGGGCTGCTTAAAATTGCCCCCACCCTCACCCCTAAACCATTTCCTAATTTGTAAGGTTTTGCAGTTTTATAAAAACTTCAGTAATCTAACTCATTAACCCGGTAGGTTATTAACTATGTTTCTTTTGATATTTTTTTAAAGAAATTTCTTTAGTGACCATATTTCTGTTGATTTTTTTTTGTTAGAACATGTATGTATGAAAAATATACTTTGTTCATTGTCTCATGAAGGACAAAAGTGTGCTGTTTGTGGCCCCTTGTGTTTCAGGAAGCGAGAAGCTATTATGAGCAGACTGGAGTTGGTCCGCTGCCTGTCGTTCTGTTCAATGGAATGCCCTTGGAAAAGGAACAGCTAGATCCTGATGAACTGGAAACCATCACAATGCACAAAATCCTGGAGACCACAACCTTCTTCCAAAGAGCAGTGTACTTGGTGAGTGGTATTTCAAGGCTGATTTTGAAAGAGAATGGTTTGCTTACCTTTTTGTAGTCTTTGTAGTACGCAATAAAATTCTTGAAGTATCATTGTTTTCTATATGCCACTCATAATTGGTTTCCAGACTCCCAGCAAGTTCTGCTGTAATGCAAGTATTTATGAGACTTTCTGTACATGGGTGTTGAAATAGCTAATTGGTTTCAAAATTTTACCCCCAAAATTCTTAAGAACTTAGCAATTATAAGAGATATTTTTTCTACCTGTAAGGAATTTTGACTTTGGAAAGATTCATATATTTTCTATACATAGTTATTCTTGAGATATAACTCACATGTCTAAAACTTAACCTTTTAAAGTGGAGTGTTCAGTGGTTTTTAGTATGTACACAGAGTTATGCAGCTGTCACCTCTGATTTCAGAACGTTGTCATCACCCCCCCACATTACACCCGCTGCCCAGTAGCAGGCACTCCTCATTTTCCCCTACCCTGCCCCTTGGCAAGCACAAATCTGTTTTCTGTCTCTATGGATTTGCCTGTTTGGGGCATTTTGTATAAATGGATTCATACGATATGTGGTCTTTTGTGATTGACTTCTTTCACTTAGCCTAGTGTTTTCAAGGTTTAACCTTGTTGGAGCATGTGTCAGTATTCCTTTTTTGGCCAAATGATATTCCCTTGAATGGATATATACCACATTTTGTTTATCCGTTCATCAGCTGATGCATCTTAGGGTTTTCCTACTTTTTGGCTGCTATGAATAATGCTGCTATAAACAATCATATTCAAGCTTTTGTGTAGATATGTGGTCTCAGTTGTCTTGGATACATACCTAGGAGTGGCATTGCCTCTAGAATTATGTAGTAATTCTGTTTTTAACAGTTTGAGGAACTGCCAGATTGTCTTCCAAAGCAGCTGCACTGTTGAACATTTCTACCAGCAATGTATACAGGTTCCACTTTCTCCACATTCTAGCCAACGCTTGGTATTATCTGTCTCTTTGATTATAGCCTGATGGGTGTGAAGGGGTGTCTCATTGTGATTTTGATTTGCATTACTCAAACATGAATGATGTTGATCATTGTTTCCTCTGCTTATTAACCATTTATATTTTCTTTGGAGAAATATCTACTCAAATTATTTGCCCATGTTTAATTGGGTTACTTGTTTTGTTGTTGAGTTGTAAGAGTTCTAGATACTAATCCCTTATTATATGTATGATTCTCAAATATTTTCTCTCATTTTATGCTTTGTCTTTTCACTTTCTAGTGGTGTCCTTTAAAGCACAAATGTTTTTAATTTTGATTGAGTCCAATTTACTTTTTTTCCTTTGTTGCTTGTGCTATTTGTGTCATTTAAGTAAGAAATGTGCTTAATCCTAGGTCATGAAGATTTATACTTATGTTTTCTTCTGAGTATTTTATAGTTTTTCTCTTAATGTTTAGTTCTTTGATCCATTTTCAGTTAATTTTTGTATGTGGTGTGAGGTAGGAGTCTGCCCTTTTTTCCATATCCAATTTGACATCCAACTGCCTA
The DNA here is from genome assembly GCF_041296265.1 of Equus caballus. Lineage (NCBI taxonomy): Eukaryota > Metazoa > Chordata > Mammalia > Perissodactyla > Equidae > Equus > Equus caballus. The sequence goes on along the minus strand of NC_091701.1, from coordinate 3,104,804 downwards.
TCTTTTGGGATATTCATTTGTCCCAGCACCACTTATTGAAAAGAATACTCTTTTCCCATTAAATTGTCATGGCACCCTTGTCAGAAATAAATTGCCCATTAATGTGTAGGTTTATTTTTGGATTGTCTCTTGTTTTCCATCTTTTCTTATGTAAGTACCTCACAGTCTTGATTACTGCTGTAATCAAATGTGAGTTTTCCAACTTTGGGTTTTTCTCTTTTATTTGTTTTTTTTTTTAAGATTGTTTGGCTCTTCTGTGTCCCTTTCACTTCTACATGAATCTTAAGATTAGCTTGTCAGTTTCTGCAAACAAAAGGGCCATTGGGATTTTGATAGGAATTGCATTGAATCTGTAGATCAACTTGGGGAGTATTGACATCTTAACAATATTGAATCTCAATTGAATTCTCAATTTAAAAAAATAGCTCTACAGTATTCCGTTAGTATAAGAGAAATTTTGCCCTACTTGGCACATTTGGCAATGTCTGGACACATTTTGAGAGGGGATTGCTCTTGGCATCTGGTGGGTAGGAGTCAGGGATGCTGCTAAACATCTTACAATGCACAGGACAGTCCCTCCCCTTCCAAAGAAGTGGGACAGCCCCTCCCCTTCAAAAGAATTATCTGGTCCAAAATATAAGTAGTGCTGAGATTAAAAAACTGCATTAAAAGGATGTACCCTCATTACATTTCTTAGATATGTAAATTAATGTTTTTCCATCAAATTTGGGTACTTTTCAGTCATTATTTCTTCTAATAGTCTTTCTGCCTGTAATGACTTCTAACACGAAACTATTCAGAGTTAGGCCAAATTTGACAGGTTAAGGACATAGTCCTCCACAAGATTGCCTTCACTTCAGACACCAGTCACAAGTTCAGGGGTCCCCAGGCCACCTTCCTTTATGATCATCAATTGGCTACAAATGCAGGGGTTCCCAATAACCCTCTCAATTTTGATAATTTGCCAGAATGGCTTATAGAACTCAGGACAGTGCTATCCTTACAATCAGTGTTATTATAGTAAAAGAATACATATCAGAACCAGCCAAACGGTGAGATGCACAGGCAAAGGTTTAAGAAGCTTCCAAATGTAAAGATTCTAGGACTTCTTCTCATGAAGCCAGGATACGTTACTCTCCTGGCCCACTGATAGGTGATAAATGTCAGATGTTGTCAACCAGGGAAGCTCAGTCAAGTTTTGGTGTCCAGAGTTTTTATTGGGGCTTCGTTATATAGACGTGATTGATTGAAGCACTGCTCATGTGATCAGTCTCCAGTCTCCCTACTGTTTCTAGAGGTTGGACTGATAGCATGCTGCTCAAAACCCCAGCCCTTTAATCATGTGGTTGGTCTTTCTGCCTTAGGCAGCCTCCGTTCTGAGTTGTCTTATTAATGTAAACTATGTAAGGGCTCACCGTGAGTCATCTCATTAGTATAAACTATGAAGTGTGGTCTGAGGGGCCCTTGATAAATAACAAAGACATCACTGCTATCACTCAGGAAATTCCAGGATTAAGAGGTTACCTCTCAGGAACCAGAAAGCCAGCCAGATTCTTTGTCACACACTGTCCCTTTCTTTCTCTCCTCTCTGGATATATATATATATATTGATACTGTATAGTGTTCCACAGGTCTCTTTTTTTCTGTTCCTTAGACTGGATAATCTCGATAGATGTATCTTCAAGTTCACTGATTCTTTTTACTGCCAGCCAAAATCTGCTATTAACCCCTTCTAGTTAATATTTCATTTCAATTATTGTACTTTTTAACTCTAGTTTTTTTATTTGGTTCTTTTCCATAGTTTTTTCCTCTTTATTGAAATTGTCTATTCGGTGACACATAGGTCTCAAACCCCTCAAAGGGTTTCTTTTAGTTTTTTGAATATATTTAAGTAGCTGATTTAAAATCTCTTGTCTAGTAAGTCCAATGCTTGGGCTGTCTCAGGAACAGTATGTACTAACTGCTTCTTTTCCCAAGTGTGGCTGTACTTTTTTGTTTGTTTCGCATGCCTTTTAAGTTTTTGTTGCTAACGCTGTGTTAGTTACGACAGTGTGGCACTCTAAACCTCAGAGGCTGCGCCCTACCAGGGTTTGTTGTGCAGCTGTTGTTTGTTTACTGACTCTCCTGTACTGATTCTTTAGTCTGTGTTTTTTGTCATGTGTAGCCTCTTGAGTCTCTGCTGGTTAGCTTATTGGTCAACTAATGACAAAACAGAGATTTTCTTAAATTCGTGAATCTAAAAAAGTCTCCCAGTTTTCCCCGAGGATGTCTGTTTACATGCTGGGGCACATCTGTAACACTCAGCCAGGCTCTTTACAACTCTGCCTTAGCCTCCTGTTCTTGCTTGCACTGAGTGTCAGCGTTAGTCAGAGGTGGGAGCTTTGGGCCTTCAAAGATGTTTGCTGGGCCTGCACACCCCCCTGGGCACCATGCATAGGACCTTTTAGATTCCGAGGAATATGTGAGAGCTCTTCAAAACCCCTATGGACATCTCATTCCCCAGCTTTTTCTTTTATATTTTGGGCCAGCTTCATGTTAACCCGACTGTTATCACCACTTCATGCAACTGAGACACTAATCAATTGCCCCGATTGCTTTTGATGACCACCCCCAGGAAAGGCTCTCCACCCACACTGAGTGAGGTCTGGTTCATCTCAGTGGAGAGAGTGCCTGGGAACTTTCCTCGGCTGCTGCTTCTCGCCTTGATTGCAGGGCTGTTGGTTTTCAAGGCTCCTGCGTGGCTGAGGAGAGGGTGGATAGTAATAGGGCAAGTTAAAATTATTAAAAGTTGAAAAATCACAAAGGTTACTTTTCCTACCAAGGTTCAGCCTTTTTCTTGAATAAAAGTCCCTTGGAATTTTGCCAGCCTTTGGTTAATTTCTGGAGTTTTGAAAGTTTGACATTTTTTTCTAGTGTTCTTCATGTTCTTTTGGAAGAAAGGCTTTTTAGAAATCTGTCATTTCTGTTGAATGTCACTCTCAAATACTGTTTTAATTATCAAATAATGTTGATATAGTATTAACTCTAAGCAGAAATATATGCTTAAGAAAAATTTCATTGAAGTAAAATATATAAAGCATAAACTTTTACCATTTTGACCATTTTTAAATGCACAATCTGCGACATTAGGTACACTCACAGTATTGTACAACCGTTACCACTGTCCGTCTGCAGAACATTTTCATCATCCCAAACAGCAACCGTCTACCCATTAAACCACAACTCCTCAGTGCCTTTTCCCAGCCACTGATAACCACTGTTCTACTTTCTGTCTGTGAGTTTGCCCATTCTAGGTACGTCATGTACGTGGCATCATACAGTGTTGGTCATTTTTGTGTCTTGCTTATTTTAAGGTTCATACATATTATAGCATATATTAGAATGTCCTTCCTGTTAAGATTGAATGATGTGTATATACCACATTTTGTTTATTCGTTCATGTGTTGATGAGCACTTGGGTTGTTTCCACCTTTTGACTATTGTGGATAATGCTGCTGTGAACATTGGTTTACAAATATCTGCTCAAGTGCCTGCTTTCAGTTCTTTTGGGTATACACCTAGAAGTGGAATTGCTGGATCATATGGTAATCCTATGTTTAACATTTTGAGGAACTACTAGAGTGTTTTCCATAGCACCTGTGTCATTTTACATTCCCACCAGCACATGTTCAAAAATTACAATTTCTCCACATCCTCACCAACACCTGTTACTTTCTAATATTTTGATTATAGCTCTTCTAGTTGGTGTGAAGCGGTGTCCCATTGTGGTTTTTATTTGCATTTCCCTAAGAACTAATGAGACTGAGCGTCTTTTCATGTGCTTAATGACCATTTGTATATCTTCTTTGGAGAAGTGTCTGTTCAAGTACTTTGCCCATTTTTGAATTGAGTTGGTTTTTTTGTTGTGAAGTGTAGAAATTCTTTTTATATTTTGAATATTTATCCCTTATTAGACATATGATTTGCAAACATTTTCATCCATTCTGTTGGTTTTCTTTTCTCTTTCTTGAGGGTGTCCTTTGATGCACAAACGTTTTCAGTTTTGATGAAGTCCAACTTAACTATTTTTTCGCCTGTGATTTTGGTGTCATGTTGAAGAAATCATTGTCAAATCCAATGTCTTGAAGATTTTCCTTAGTGTTTTCTTCTAAGAATTTAATAATGTTAGCTCTTAAGTTTATGTCTTTGATCTATTTGGCATGAATTTTTGTGTGGGGTGTGAGGTCAGGGTCCTACTTCATTATTTTGCATGTGGATATCCAGTTTTCCCAGCACCATTTGTTGAAAAGATCAGAAGTATGTTTTTAGAAGAAGTTATTTATTTTATTGTGCTCATTGTCAGTGCATTCATACAAAAAAATGGTGTTGGCCAAATTCCATTTCCTGTGCCCCCATGAATAAGGATAGGTCCTAGTACTTTTGTTAAGGAATTTCTTCTTCATGGAACTGCTGCAATGAAACATGAAAACAGAGTTTATATTTGAATGAGTTTGGCTTATTTTCCAAAGGTAAGAATAGTCTAGAAGGAATGGTAATTATTTATTTCTTTGTTTAGTGAAAAAATAAAAGATAATTCAAACAATTTGGCTTTCCAACTCCATTTAAAACATTTCTTCTTCAACATTTTTGGATGTAAAAAAAGTTTTTGTTTTTCAAATACTAACTTATCTGTTGTTTAAAAGAATAATCATTTTCAAATATTATTCCTTCTTTGAATGCTAGTTTTCTCTACTTCCCTTTGTGTTGCTAGTGAGAAGTTTGGTTTGATCTAGATAAGAAAGTTTTTATTTTAAATATTATGACAAAAGTAATATTTGCTCCTGTACATATTCAGAAAATACTAAATTTGGGGAATATTAAAATATATAAAGTAAAAAGGAAAGTTCTTCCCTTTGTCTCAATCCCTAGAGAAATATTTCTCTGTGTCTCCTTGTATACTGATTTGTGTGTACTTATATGTGCATTTTTAAACTTACCTTTCTAATTGAATATATCTTAGCTTTGCATTTCTCAACATATAACTCTATCTCAACACTTTTAGATTGCCGTATGGTATTCTATTTTAAAGAATGAACAATTGGGGCCGGTCCTCTGGCTGAGTGGTTAAGTTTGCATGCTCCTCTTCAGTGGCCCAGGGCTTCACCCGTTCAAATCTTTGGCACAGACCTAGTACTGCTTGTCGGGCCATGCTGAGCTGGCGTTCCATATAGCAACAACCAGAGGCACTCACAATTAGAATATACAACTATGTATTGGGGGGCTTTGGGGAGAAGAAGAAAGAAAGAAAGACAAAAGAGAGAGAAGAAGATTGGCAACAGATGTTAGCTCAGATGCCAGTCTTTAAAAAAAAAAAATGAATGAGCAATGACTTAATCCTGTCATGTTGGACATTGCTTGTAGATTTTCTCTCTTATAAATAGTGCTCAGTGAATATTCTAATATGTATATCTTTGTACTTTTTTTTCTGAGAAATACAAGTTATTGAAATTGTGTCCAAGAGTAATGTACATTTGAAATTTTGAACTGAATTCATTATAAATTTCATATAAAGATATGATATGCAGGTGATGTGAAATTGAAAATGTGTATAAAGGTGTAAATGAAGAGAAACTTTCACCCATTCTCTCCTGTTCCCCTGTCACTCTTCTTTGCTTTCTGGAAACAATGACTCTGTGTGTGCGTATGTGTGTGTGTGTGTGTCTGTGTCTGTCTGTGTGCGTGCGCGCGTGTAGATGAGCTGCATCAAGACATGTACATTTAAAATTTTGATAGATGTTGCTAAATTGCCCTCCTTGAGCTAGTTCAGCTTTTGACTGGGGCCAGTTCAGATTTGTGACAGAGACCAAGTTGTGTGCGTGGGCTTACACCTGCACTGAGCGGTCGAGTCCTCTAAGTCTTCTGAGGTGGTCGGCTCATATGCTCATGATTAGCTTATAGTCTGAGAATTTGCGTGTGAGTTCTCTCTCTTGAGGTAAGTAGCCACAGTCGATGTCTAACTGGAAGTTTGTAGACTTGACTGTGTATATTTGATTCACATCTATCCCTCCTGAAAATCGCTTTATAATATGGCTTTGTATGAAATATTTTAAGTGTGAAAATCTTGAAAGTTTCCATATTTACACTTGGCTCTGAGATCGCCTTTATGAAGTACGAGTATTTCTATGATATGAGAGGTATAAAAGAGAAGAATAAACGGTAAGTGATTTCCCCTCCCGCTAACAACTGAGACTGGGAAATGTAGGGTTACTTAGATGCCTGAGATTGAAAAAAGCTTTGGATGGATTTTTTTTTTTCCAAGATTTTATTTTTCCTTTTTCTTCCCAAAGCCCCCCAGTACATAGTTGTATATTTTAGTTGTGGGTCCTTCTAGTTGTGGCATGTGGGACACCAGCGAAACCCTGGGCCACCGAAGCGGAGCGCATGAACTTAACCACTCGGCCACGGGGCCGGCCCCACAGGTGGATTTTATTACAAAGTGTATTAACTGTTTGAGAAAAGGCATTTCGCTTTCTTCTTTAGAGAGAAGCTCCCTTTGAGCGGATCTCAGAATGGATTTCTGCTTCTGTTAACTCTTAACTAATTTGTAGAGCTTACTTATTTCTGGGAAAGCACGGTGGTGTGCATTTCATATTTACTTCTCATTAGCTCTGTGACTTTGGGTAAGTTACTTAACCTTTCTCTGTGACAGCTTCCTCATCTTTAAAATGGATGTCAGTAATGTCTGCCTCACATTGTTGAAAGAGTTAGAGATACTGTACATAACGTGCCAAGCTGTGCTTGGCAATGATGGGGACCTATGACATGCTGGTAACTTGTGTTTTTATCTGTTACCAGTACATAAGAAGATATTATAAAGTTAATGATTTTTTAGTTCCTAATAAATTATTAGTGATCAGATTTGTTTAACACTCATCCTGCCCCCACCCTGTGTCTTATCTCCTGCAGGGTGAACTGTCGCACGATCAGGATGTGGTAGAGTACATCATGAATCAGCCAAATGTCGTTCCACGAATCAATTCGAGGATTCTCACGGCCGAGCGACAGTACCTGGATTTAACGGCAACCAGTAAGGAGCATTTCCGGAGCAACTTTGGGCTTTTTTTGATTTGTTCTTCAGAATCTTTGCATTTACTGAATTGTAGTGTTCAGAAGATAACCCACGATTGTGACACAATTTTATGTTTAAACTCATTGCACCTAAAGTTCATAATATGACCTCCTAAATTCACAGGGGTTTCCTCCAAAAGGAGAGAAATTCTTCCTGGAAAATCCTTTTTAAAAACTTTGGAAAATATTCAGTGCCTTTTAAATGTCAACTAAACAGGCATTAGATAATAAGAATAGACCTGTATTCTTGACTTTCTTACAGTCATAAAACTCTTAAGCAGCTGTCTTTTCGTCATCCTCCTTCTGGAATCAGCAGTAATGTCGACAAATATCTCAGAGTTTTACACTTGAGAACATAAGAATGCCTTTTAAAAAAATAAAGTTTCATTGAGAAATAGTGTACATACCATAAAACTCCACCTTGTAAAGTGTACAATTTTTAGTGTATTGTCAAAGTTATGCAATCATCGCTACTATCTAGTTTAGAACATTATCATCACCCCAAAAAGAAATGGTGTACCTGTTAGTAGTCACTCTCTATTTCCCCCTTCTGTCCTCTAGCAAGCACTAATCTGGTTTCTGTTTCTATGGATTTGTCTATTCTGGATATTTCATTTAATTGGAAATTCTTTGTAACTGGCTTCTTTCATTTAGTATGATATTTTTAAGGTTCATCCATATTGTAGCCTCTCTCAGTGCCTCATTCCTTTTTATGGCTGATTAATATTCCATTGTATAAGTAGTAAACACTTTGCTTGTCGATTATACCTTTTAAGAGGCAGCTGTGTTAAGCCCAGGTGTAATTTGCTCCTTTTGCCTTCCCTTGAGACTCCGAAGGCCACTTTAGCTAACAGCTGGAAATAAGATGGAGCTGTCATTAAGCGCCCAGGGAAGGTCACTGGGGAGGGAAAGACATGCAATGGTGAAGTCAAAACCATGTATATATTTGTTATTGTAGTTGAACATAATGAATGTATAGATCTATTTATGGTTGTTCCTTTATGGCACCTATCTCTAATCTACTCAAGACTGAATTCCTTTTCTTTTAGGCAGAGGAGAATGTATATATATGCTTGCATTTGAGAGAGAAAGTAGTCAGAAAGTGAGCTAAATTGTTTATTCACAGCTAGGTTTTAGCTTCTTAGCAGAAGTTTTAGTAGAGCAGGGCAAGTCTTTGTCCTGAGTTTTTATCGCTTGCGTCATTTTAAATTAAACTATAAAGAGTTATCTTTGGAGTACTCATGAGTAAGGAGCATAAAAATAGTTCCTGTTTCTGGCTGTCTTTCTTCGCTGCGTGTTGTCGTCATCAGCTCTGAAGCAGTGCTAGTCCACGGCGGCAAAGGTGCAGTCTGCTTGGTGAGCAGTTGGAGCTGTCAGTGAAGGAGCAGCTGTCATCCTCCTGACCTAGTGGTCAAAGCTCTGTCATCTTCGCTGCTCTTGGCCTTTGCTGTCCTGTGGCCTTTTTAGAAGGACACTACGTGCTTTCTCTCATCCCCTACATGATGTCGTGGCGATGTCTGTCTTGTTTACCATTGCTCTCCTTCACTGGAATATTGACTGAAAGGACAGTAGGCCCTCAGTGTGCTGTGTTGTATAAAAGGATAGGTGGATGAGTGGGTGGACAGGTGAATAGGCGGGAGGGTGGGCAAGCAGGCTGTGCTTGGAGGACAGTGAGAGAAGAATGGCATTTGTATTGGGGTGTAATAATGCAGAAGATTGGCGAGATTGCTGGAGATAGAAGGTTTATGATACCAGGCTGGAGACCGTTTTGTAGGGAGGAAGAAATTACTGGGTAGTTTAGAGCAGAGGAGTGCCTTGATGACGCTGGAGTTGTAACAAGAATGATCTGAGGGGGAAATGATTAATAAGAGCATTGCCCGAGGGCGCTAATTGGAGAACATGATTCTGGAAATGACCTTTTGTTTTTGTTAAGGTTAAAAATGTATTGTTTTGGGGCTGGCCCCGTGGCCGAGTGGTTAAGTTCGCATGCTCCGCTGCAGGCGGCCCGGTGTTTCGTTGGTTCGAATCCTGGGCGCGGACATGGCACTGCTCATCGAACCACGCTGAGGCAGCGTCCCACATGCCACAACTAGAAGGACCCACAACGAAGAATATACAACTGTGTACCGGGGGCTTTGGGGAGAAAAAAAAAAGGAAAAAAATAAAATCTTTAAAAAAAAATGTTTTGTTAGACATGAAAAAATTAAAATAGAGTTTTCTTATATTTTCTCTCCCACTTATCCCTCCCCCAATAGGATAGGGAAGAGCTTACCATGGTGGGTGAACTAAGGAAGGTAGAAATGGAGTCGGGGTTCTCTTTGAGAGCTCATTCTCCAGTTGTGAAGTGACTGGAGTGGGGATAGAATAAATTTAAACCATTAAACTGACATGTACATATATGAGAGTTATGTGAGCCATGTCCATTTTTTATTAACTTTGTGTCTTAAAATGTGATTAGTGGGGTAGGGGTTATGCTGTGAACTTGTTCAACAAACATGAAACTCATGCATTTTTTCACTCATGCATTTTTGTAAATCTTGTATTATGGTCAAATCAGATTATCAGTTGAATCTTAATATTAGATTGAACTTAGGCATGTTAATTATAAAACTGTTTCTTTTTTTTTCAGATAATTTTTTTGTGGATGATTATGCTAGGTTTACTGTCTTGGATTCTCAAGGAAAGACTGCTGCTATAGCCAATAGTATGAACTATCTGACAAAGAAAGGTAATCCATTTTAGGCTTATTTCGGATTCAGCAATTTTTTTTTTAGTATTTGCAAAAATAATTCAATCTTTAGTGTCTGTTGGGAAAGATTCCATCATTTCCTTTATTAATTATTTCTTATAATGATTTGAATCGAGAAAACACTGGTTTAAAATTTAATTCTTGATATATTTTTGAAAATTCAAATGTTATCTTTATATTTTATATTAAATATTAAAATCAACAGAAAAAAATTGTCATGGTTCAAAATGGAAAAGCATTTATGATGTAAAAATGGGTTAATGGATTGAAAATTGATTTGATTTGCCTCTTCAGTGACAACATTGGGTTAATTTTTTTTAGGGTTTATAAGATAAACTTGGTTCTAGGAATCCTTTAAGTTTTTAAACTGAATTTTATGTAGAGTTATTTATTTAAGTTAAAGTTGTGTGAAATGATATCCTTTTAATGGCAGACAGAAGCTTTTCCCCTCTGGTCACATAGTAAGTGTGTCAAAGCACTGAGTGTCATTTTAGGCAGCTGTACATTTTATCCCACTGTAGTCTTCTCTCAGAGAGAATTTCTGTTTTCCCAGATGTATGTAAGTACAGGCAGTTGCTCCATTTGGTTCCTCAAAGAGATTGCTTCTGAGGGGCACTGGACCATTGCTCTATCACTCATGAGACAGAGGAGCAGAGAGCATGTTAGGCATTACTTAAAATTTTGACTCTTATAGTAGGCATGAACTATGGAAATGACATTTTCTTTTCTTCTACTCTTTTTCCTTTACCTTTGTCCAGGAATGTCCTCCAAGGAAATCTATGGTAACTTGAAACTTCAGAATGTTCTATTCCTTTTCTTAATTATCTTATGTGGTTTTAGGCACCATTGTGATTCAGAATTTATTGACACTTTATTTTGATGTTTCTGGAACATGTGGGTAACAGTGGATAATTTACCAGTTCAAATAAACTTTGTATAAGTGTTTGCAAAGAATTGTATTTCAGAAAGTTACAAGTTAATGTGAGTAAAGACTGTAACGTTACCCACATGTTCAAAGGCTCTTTTTCATTTTACATACTGGCAGATGCTCAAACCATAGTAGAATTGATAAGTGCATGCTCCTAGTTTGTAATTAAGCCACATGGGAAGTTGCACTGCTTCCTTTCTAGTAGAGAAGTTTTACTACTTTTGCTTTGTATCTTTATTAAACTATTTTCTTATTTTTTGCATGGTTTTCAGAAATTATTTGGCTTAACAACAATATTGAAACATAGAATGTGATTTTTTTCCTTCCAACTCCTTAAGTTGTTTTTGTTTTCTACAGATGATTCTTTTATTAGGCCAGTAACTTTTTGGATTGTTGGGGATTTTGATAGCCCTTCTGGAAGGCAATTATTGTATGATGCTATTAAACATCAGGCAAGTATCACAGCTTATTCTGTACTTTGTTCGAGGCTGCCGTTGTCCTCATGGGCATCTGTGTGCTGATAGTACTCTTCTGGGCGGGGAGGTGGGAGTCCTGCTTTCTTAGCACTTGAGGGAAAGGAGCATTGTTTCTACAGAGGTCTGCCACCTAGTGAGAAAAGAAAGAAGACTGCTATATTCTGGCTTTATTTAAGGGAATAGATTCTTTTAGAGAAAAAATTAGTGAGATCCTCATCACAGACAAATTTTTATTGCATGACTGTTTGTGTTCTTGCTGCAGAGATGCTACAAAGATCACGTTGTGTATTTATGGGAGAGGCAGGGTCTTTACATTGAAAGAGGCCCAGATGCGGGGGAAATACCCTGCAGACACGTTAGTGTGCATATAATAGAAGTAGATCTAGGCACACAGAGGGGCACACACACAGATGGTCTGAAAGATGCAACACAGAAATCGTAGAACTTGCGTGAATGGCCCTGGCGAATGGTTGAGAAGAAATTGACTCTTCTGGAGAGTGTCGTTGTCAGAAAATGAGATGTTACAATTCCTTTTCTTGTGCAATTTTCGATTGGATCTTCATCCACATTTTACACCCCTCTTATGTCCCCTTGCCACCCTGTGTCCCAAAGAGGCTTACTGAGATACTGAAATAGGTGATTTCTGAGTGCCTTTATTGTCTAAGGAAACAGACTAGATGCGTTGGTCAATTCCAAGTTAAATCAAGGTGAAGGAAAGTGGATAGATATGCGGCAGTCAGATTTATAAATGATCCGAGTGGTGGGAGAGTGGGAGAACAGGGAGGGAGAATTGAATTTTTTAAATAATTATTTTAATTTAAGGGAAGTACAGGTTCAGAAGAAGTGCGTGAATCACAGGATAACACAGTGTCACAAAATGAACACACCTGTGTGACCACCATTCAGGTCAAGAAACAGAGAACGATCAGATTCTTGAAAGCCCTCCCCTGCATGTGGCCCCATCACTACCCCCTTCTGTTCCCCCTTCTCACACTGTAGAATAGGTTTGCCTGTTTTTACTTTATTTAAATGGAATCTTATAATATGTATTTCTTGTGTGTAGTTTCTTTACTCAACATTTTTGAGATTTATCCATGCTATTACAGGTAGTGGTAGTTCTTTTTATTGTGTGGTATTGTATCATGGCTGTACCACAAAGTTTTGTTTGCTTGGTTATTTAATCTGTTTGATGGACGGACAATCGCATTGTTTCTGCTTTGGGGCTTCTGAAGAATGCTGCTATGAATATTCCTGTATGTGTCTTTGGATACACATAAATATGAATTTCTCTTGCTTATGTTCTTGGTATAAGCAGTTTTTTGGGTTTGTGGGTCCCAGATATCTTCTCCCATGTGGATTCTTATCTTTTTACCCAGGGAGAGATTAATTTTTACTAGAAATCTGGAAAGGCCATGTGAACAAAAGAAAGGTTTGAGCAAAGACCTGAAGAGTGGTTGAGACTTAGGGAAGGGAAGATGGGTTGTAGTGGGGCTCGCATGCCAACGTGAGGCATGACAAGTACTAGAAGAATACAGAATGCACCGGGGAGACACAGGGCTGTGTATTGGATGGATGCTCTGTTTACAGGGATGGTGAGAATGGAGTTGGAAAGGTAGGCTAGGGGCCAGTTCATGGGGGGGTTCCAATGCCTGACTGCAGCATTTTAATTTTTTCTCTATGCAGAGGAGAACTACCAAAGACTTTTAAGAGAAGTATCATTTGCTGCTTATGGAATATGACTGGTGTTAATGCCACTTTTCAAGTTCAAAATATCTACCATATAACTCTTATTTCCCATTTTGTAAATAGAAATCCAGTAACAATGTTAGAATAAGCATGATCAATAATCCTAGCGACGATGTAACTTATGAGAACACTCAGATCTCCAGAGCAATCTGGACAGCTCTGCAAACGCAGACCTCCAACTCTGCTAAGAACTTCATCACAAAAATGGCCAAGGAGGAGACTGCAGAGGCCCTGGCTGCAGGAGCTGACATTGGGGAGTTCTCTGTTGGGGTAAGTCTCTGTGCGTTGCGTGACGCTGCCTCCTTCTGTTATTTACAACAGAAGTTCGCCCCCAGGGCCTGCCGTGTCCTGTCCCTGATCAGGATTTGTGATTCTAGTTCTGAGTCTCAGAATTTATTTTTAAGTTGGAAGAATCTCTCTAAGAAGAAATAATTCTGCCACATTCCCTTTATTACTTTTAAACTTGGTAGGTTTCAAGATGTGCGTGATATGAGTTTATGTATATTTTAAGCACAAAGCCATTTATTTTGTATAGTTTTTAAAGAATAGACAATATTTGATTTATTTATGGAGCAGAAAACTGAGATTTAAGTCACTCAATGAGTTGGACGCTTCTGTGTTCTTGATGTGTTTTTAATGTTGATTCATTTATATACTATGTACTTTTGACTAAGTGTTTTGTAGTTTTAAAATTTCTTATAAAATGATGAATATACTTGATGTTTCAGTTAGAAAAAAGGCTCTCACTTGAAGTGAGCAAGACTTTAAAATGCAGAATGAAGGTATCATGAACAGTAGTTCGGCAATTGAACAATCACATAAAAGACTTGTTCAAGGAAATAAGCATTATTTGATAAGTGGGATGGTGGGGGAAAATGGGAGGGAGAGTAGAGAATGGAGACATCGTAATGTTAATTATTAAAATTAGTTACTACTTTCCACTAAAAGAGGATTTTATGATTTATTCATTATGATTATACGTTTTTCTGGTTTACTTAATAACAATTACTTTTCCTTAATAACAATTACTTTCCTAGGGCATGGATTTCAGTCTTTTTAAAGAGGTCTTTGAGTCTTCCAAAATGGATTTCATTTTGTCTCATGCCATGTACTGCAGGGATGTTCTGAAGCTGAAGAAGGGACAGAGGGCGGTGATCAGCAATGGAAGGGTGAGGATTTTGTCCTGAGACAAGCTTGCCTTCCAGTTAGATCAGTGAGCAGTCTGACAGCGTTCTCCTGGAGCTAGCACGCTCTTCAGACAGAGCCGCTCTGTCTCCAAAGGTGATTAGGGCTTCTGCAGTGCTGATGATCATTTCTACTCTCCTATTTCAAAGGAAGTTTACTCATTTGACATAAATGTCCTGTGTGAGACCTTCCTGCTGTTTAACTTTGTCCTGCCACTGCGTTAGGTGGTGAGAATGTGGTGGCTCTTGGAATGTGGATCAATAAGGCCTTTGATACATGAAGTGTTCATCCCCCGTGGCGACCGTGTTATAATTTGTGCAGTCTACATGAATTTAATGGGTTCAGACGTAGACTATTTCGTAAATATCTGCAGCCGCTGAAATGAGACTTGGTGGACACACCAAAGTTTAAACTCTTAGCGTTTAGAGTAAAATCTCTGATATCTATCCCTACGTCTCTATTTTGGCTTTATTATTTATATTCAGTGAGAATAATGAAAACTGTGTTGCTATTTTGTTTACTTCAGAGTCTGCTTACTGTAAAAATATTATAAAGTATATAAGTCTACACTCTGTGTCGTCAAGGAATTCATAAGTAAATAAGTAACTATGAATTGATGTGGGTTTTATTTTTACTCTCTTCATTAATTTTGTGTAGACATGAACAGGTTGAGTCTTTGAAGTGACTGGTTTATAAGATGGCCTGAGGACAGCAGAGGCTGTTCTGGCCTGCTGATCCAGCACTGACCACCCTGCTCTTCTTCGCAGATCATTGGGCCACTGGAGGATAGTGAGCTCTTTAATCAGGATGATTTCCACCTCCTAGAAAATATCATCTTAAAAACTTCGGGACAGAAAATCAAATCTCATATTCAACAGCTTCGGGTGGAAGAAGATGTGTAAGTTTTGCCACACAAGAAATTAATTATGTCAGAGTCCATGTCATAGGGGCTATATTAATTGGACTTTCCTCATGCAGCCTACTCCAAGATGTTTTATTTCCAGCTGTAAAATATAATAATGCTCTTCAAGTATTTGTTTATGCTTCTGTTGAAACAAGTTAATTTATTTTGTAGCCAACTATTTAAAGAACTTAATTAGTTCTCTCCATTTTTTTTTTTAACTTTTGATTGTGGAAAATTTCAAACATATGCAAAAGTAGAGGGGTGAGTTGGAATACTTAAGTAACCTCATTATCTCTTTAATTACCCTTCAGTTTTATTTTGTTCAGGGAAGGAAAGGCAGGTCAAATGCTTCTTTTCCTTTATTTACTAGTTTGGAATAGTGAGTTGTTTCCCTTGCATCTCCAAAGGTGATGATGAGTTAGTTATCGTTGGTTTTTTATTTTTATTCTTTCAGTGTTATTATTAGCTAATATATTTTAGTAAGTTATTTCTCAATGGAAGAAAATAAATTATTTGGCTGGTCCATATACCTGCTGTGTAACTGGAGCCCATAGTCATATACACATGGTTTCTGCATTGAATATCAAATGAATATGTGGTTGGAGGATGTATTTTTGTGTTTAGGTTTTTGAGGAACCATCCATATCTTTTTCCACAGAGGTTGTACCATTTTACTTTCCTGCCAGTAGTGAGTAAGGGTCCTGATTTCTCCACACCCTTAACACTTGCCGTTTTCTGTTTTTTGAAAATACCCATTCTAATTGGTATGAAGTAGTTTCTCCTTCTGGTTTGAGTTGTACTTCCCTAATGATTAGTGATGTTGAGCATCTTTTCATGAGCTTATTGATCATTTGTATATCTTTGGAAGAATATCCAAGTCCTTTGCTCATTTTGAATTGTTTGTTTATTTTTTTGCTGTTGAGTTGTAGGAGTTCCTTATATATTCTGGTTATCAATCCCTTACCAGATATATGATATGCAGATATTTTCCCACTTTGTGGATTGCCTTTTCACTCTCTTGATACTGTCATCTTTCATGCATAGTTGGAGGATATAAAATTTTAATGTTCTGAGTTTCTCCATCTTTTTCATATACCATCCTGCTGCAGGGTTCAAGATGCAGGTCTTAGTGGAGTGTTGACTTTGATAGCTGCCGAAGTCTTGTGTGATATGGGAAGGAATCTTTTTTGCTCTCAGCCAATACTAGGGCTACCAATACAGAGGTTCCCTCCTACCTCAGTGACTCTTGAGTGGTGCCCCTTGTTCCGGCCTATCAAACACTTCCCTGATGCAGGCCAGGAGGTCCTCCATGCCTTGAAGCCACCATGTCATGGGCATAGACTTGGTGTGGTGTGCCCTTGGATCACTCCTCTCTCTGGAGGCTTTGTGGGGAGCCCCTTGGAGTCTTTGTGGACTATACAATTGCCAGATTATGCACAAAAGACTTGCCTTTCAACAACCAGAGATGGCTCTGGGTCTGTCCTGGGTGAATTGAGGGAAATATGGTAGTCATGGGGCTGTCAAAAGATTGATGGTAAAACTGTTAGGCTTCTTAGAGTTACCTTGCCTGCCTAGG
Organism: Equus caballus; assembly: GCF_041296265.1. Lineage (NCBI taxonomy): Eukaryota > Metazoa > Chordata > Mammalia > Perissodactyla > Equidae > Equus > Equus caballus. The sequence goes on along the minus strand of NC_091701.1, from coordinate 3,088,133 downwards.
GTTTTCATTAGTGCCAGCGCGGCTCCACCTTGGGGAGGCCCCCCTGTGACAGCCACAGCTTCGATTCATGCCCCATACCTGCAGCCAGGAGGCCATCCTCAGCTTTCTGCAGCTCAGCTGCAGGCTCTTGGTTCCTGGTGCTTCAGGAGCCTGTAGGGAGTTCCTTGTTTGCCTCTTCTCCCCAGTCCACACGGCCAGGTTTTGTGGCAGTGTTGACACATCACAGGAAATGGCCTGTATCACATGTATTCAGAGTTAGTATTGAGAAGTACCAAAAGAGGCGATTTGATATAGTCGTTTCCTTCAGTGAGAAAAAGTATAGGCTTGATTCCAGGTCAAATAAGTCCACAAGTGCTCTTTGAGAATTCTTAGAATTTAGTCCTCGGTTCAACGGATTAGTGCGTTTTTTTCAGTCTTATGATTTAGTTCAAGATCTTCTTCAGTTAGAAATCCAGAAGAGGGGGGGAAAGCAGAATTGCTTTTCTAAGTTGTTCACTGCAGTGTTGATTGTAACAGTGAAATAGGAGACAATCTAGATGTTCAATGTATATCCATAATATAATATTATGTAGTCGTTGCAAATATTGAAGGACCCCATATTTATTAGCCAACAAAAAGATGTTTATAATACACTGTTAAATGAAAAATCAGGTTACCAAATAATATAATCCTACTTTTATATATATATATGTGTGTTGTGTATATATATATATATATTTAAAATATAGAAGAATCATGAACCAAAATGTTATCAGTGCTTATTTCTTAATAACGGTATTGGGTGTATCTCTGTTTTCTCTTTGAATTTTTTTTCCGGTGAGTTGTTACTCCAGTACTCATAAGAAGTAATAAAGTTCTTCAGAAGAGGATGAGGGAGAATGTAAATAGCACTCAGCGACAGTGTGTGTGGGCCAGGCCCTGAGCCAGGTGCTTCCCCTGTTGAGCCAGTGCAGGCTTTACAAGAGCCGCGCGAAGTAGGGTGATCTCCGTTTCACATATGGAAAAGCCAGTACCTTCCCCAAGGTTATGAAACTAATCAGTTACAAAATCAGTACTTTTTCTCATGCCTATTAGTACAAAGTTCATGCTTTCTTTAAACCATCTTGTTCGGCGTTCAGTACTTAGGCTGATTACGTTATGTTCAGCAATTATTGGAAAAACCTTCAGTTAAAGAGATGCTAAATTTTCACCTTCATCTTTCAGGGCAAGTGACTTGGTAATGAAGGTGGATGCTCTCCTGTCAGCTCAACCAAAAGGAGATGCAAGAATCGAGTACCAGTTTTTTGAAGACAGACACAGGTATAGAATTAACGTTGAATTTGTGCATATTCTTGGACATTAAACTCAAGGTTGGCTTTACCTGGGCTCCTTTATTTTTCCATATAAAATGTGTATATAAGTTCTTATAGGAAGGAAAATTTGTCTCATGTGCAGTTTTAGATATATTCATATGTAAAATTCATATACTGATTTCAGTTGCATAAAAGTTGACATTTATTTCTAAATAAATCTGCACTAGTTCTGAATGCACCCTTTTAGAAAACAGCATTTAATGAAGCAAGTTAGTTGTAATTTTCTGCCAGTCAAGAATAAACGGAAGTTGTTAGAGCACTTGTCTCCTTCATCTTTTATTGAAAACTGCTTTGTTTTCAATAAAATAAAAATAAGTTTAGCATTATGAGAAAGTCCTTGCCTTTTGTTTTCCAGTTTTTTTATTTTGAAAATTTTCAAACCTAGATAATAGTTGAAAGACTATTTCACTGAACACTCAAATATCTTTAAGCTAGCTTCCCAATTGGGAGTGCTATGCCACGTCTATCTGTCGTCTGTATGTGTGTGTGTGTATGAACGTGTATGTGTCTGTAGAGTGTGTATGATGTATATCTATGTTTTTGTACAAACATACCCGCACTCACATTTTTTCTGAACCATTCGAAGGTGCATTGCAGACGTCGTTACACGTCATGCCTGAATCCTTCAGCATGTGTCTCCTGAGTACTGGGAGCTCCTCCACAGTGCTGTGAGCATACCTCAGCAGTTTAACCTTGACACAGTAATATTAAGTAATGCACAATCCAGGTTCAAATCTCCCCCGTGCCCCAGTAATGGCCCTTTACAACTGATTTGTTTTTGTTTTGGTTCCGATCACACATTGCAGTTAACTGTTGTGTCTTTTTAGCCACAGTTCCGTGCTTTTTGTTGTTGTTGTTGTTGTTGTCTTTTATGACAGTTGCTTTTTTAAGAGTCCAGGCCAGTTGTCTTATGGAATGTCCCACAGTCTGGATTGTTTCCTGATGATTAGACTTAAGACTGACTTGTTTTTAGGAAGAAGCCTGCAGTTGATAGATGTGGCCCCGCCTTATGAAGCAGGAGTATATCCAGATTGCGCCCTGGAGTCACCAGGGCGGCTTTCGACAGGGAAGCCTGCACCCTGCTCCTCGGTCATTCTGATTCAATTGGTCTGTAAGGTTCGACTTTGGTTTAGCTGACCTGTGCTTTCTCACAGCTGGTCCTGGGGATCAAATCCAGGCTGGAGTGGAGACCCTCTTCTTTCTCCCTGGCTGCGTGTCCTAATTTCTTCTGTTGGCAGAGGGTGAAGACTTCTGTGGCTCCCTGCTAATACCCCTAGTTGGATTTTGCCCATTAGCACCCATCTTCTCATCACTCTGTGTACTTTCAGGAAGTAACTCATCATCTGGTTACTACTGCAGCAAACATATTTCCTAACTGACCTGCCATGTTGTTTGCCTTTCATAGCCAGGGTAGTGAGTACTGAGCACGAACTCTTCCCTTTTCAGAACATATTTTCCCCAGGAGTTTTATGTAATTAAAATACCCTAATTACAAGTTCTATTATGTTACAAATTATACTTAGAGAAATTCTTCTCATTGGGGTTGTGTTAGTAAAATGAGTGTTTGTTATGTTTAAATCAGAAGTTTCTTATTTATCCAAGAAGCAAAACGGTCTGAATTATTGGTTATATATACGCTTGCCCTAAGAATGTGGTCCATGGAACAGCAGCAGGGCATCATCTGGGAGCTTGTGGGAATGCTGGGTCTCTGGCCCCAGCCCAGACCTGCTGAGTCAGCGCCTGCATCGTTACAAGACGCCCCCAGGTGACTCCTGGGATTGGTGCAGCACTGTGTCCTTTGACATTTGCTCTGCTCGCTTCTCGGAAGTGTGCCTGATCCCCAAATTTTGTTCCTATGTCTGTCGCTTTTGGCCTTATCCTGGTCTTTTCTCTGACAATACAGTGAGGATACGTAAACATGATGTTGTTCGTTTATATTGTTCTCAATTTCCTCACCAATACCACATAACGTGCACGTGAAACGATGTTTCAGTCCGTCACAGACTGCATCTACAATGGTGGTCCCATAAGATTAGTGCCCTGGAGCCTTGGTGTGTGTAGCTATACCATCTAGATTTGTGTAAGTGCCCTCCATGATGTTCGCACAATGACAAAATCGCCTGACAACGCATTTCTCTGAATGTATCCCCATTGTTAAGCAACACGTGACTGTATTGCTCTTTTTTTGGTTTTTGTCCTGCCCTCTTTTTTGTTATAAAGATATTGAGGTGGTTAAAAGACCTCACAGAGTTAGTTTCTGGGTATGCTTGTTCTGGATCACCTAGAACACTGGCTCCAAATATGAACGTGTCGTACAGAACTCTGTCCCAAACCTGCCAGGTTTACAGGTTTTGCCCTGGGCAGGCCTGATGAGATGCTCTTCTCTCTAGAGGACTGTTGGATCTCCTCTCCTTGTTCCCTTTGTGAGAGTTTGTATGATGCTATTCTCTTAGGAGCTTTTCCTTTTGGAATTCTAGAATAGCACAGAGGTCCATGTTATCCAAGGACGGTAGCTCTCCTGCTTTGCCTTCTGCTTAGAGAGTTTGTTAAAATGCAGATTGCTTGGATGTACCGCACGGTTTCTGATTCAGTAGGTCTGCGGTGGGGCTTGCCAGTTTGTTTCCAGCAAATTCCCAGGTGAAGCTGATACTGCTGGTCTGGAGCTATACTTTGAGAACAGCTGTATTAGAGTAAAAAAACTTTTGTTGTATTGGAGTAATTATTGATGCCTGGAAATGTTAATAAGAAAAATTGAAAGCATCTGCTGCACGCAGTCAAAGCTGTTCCAATGGTTATTTCTAAAGCAGTTAAGATTGGAAACAGCCTTTATCACCATTTAAATTATAGTTACCCAGTTTTATTAGTTATGTTCTATTTTGCACTTCTGTTTTCATCCCACTGGGTAAATGTTCTTGCATAAACATTGAAATTCCATTAAAATATTGTTCAGAGCAAACAAGGATAAGCATTGATTTAAGCAATTAATATTTTTGGAAAATTGGGTGTATTTTTAAGTCCTTGCAAGTTTATTCCTTTTAAAAATGTATCAGAGGCTCCTGCTCTTCTTAAGTCACCTAAGTCAATGTGACTTCAGAAGGAGGCCATGCAACTGGAACCTCACCTATGGGAAAATGCAGTTCTCCCCAGAAATCCTAGAGGTACAAACTGAAACCTGACTAGCTGTTGGTTTTCGCTTATTCAGAACAGGCGAAATACGTATAACTTAATGCTGACAGGATGTGGTGAAGTTCGTTTCTTTGCCTGGTAAATTTGTTTAGTTCTTCAGGAAAAGTGACTGATAATATATATTAGCCACAAAAAATCAGTAATCTCCTATCTAGGACTTTGTTGACGCTAAAGAAATTTACAGGTCTGAAAAAAGCTGGCTGTGCAAGGTTATTTACAGGTTGAAAGCCATCGAAATGTCCAGCAATCAGAAATAGCTTAAGTAAACTGTGGCAAAGTCACTTCATAAATAGAAGATTATTTCTTATTCAGGGTATTTGATATGTAACAATATGGAAAAATCTTTACGACAAGGTGGTGGGAGAAGGAAGGAAATTGTTACAAAATTGCAAATATTCTGTAGATACAGCTGATCTTTAGATAGGCATTTAAGAAGGACTACATAAAAATATGCCACAAAGTGGTTGAGTTGGGATGGTGAGATTTTATGATTATTTTCTCCTTTTTCTCTCTTTTTCAAGTTTTCTATAATGTTCTAATGTTTATTTTATTATTTAAAAAAATCAGTGTGTTTCTTCTCTCTTCATAGCCTTGTTGCCAAGTAATAAAAATTGTCATAATTTTCTGTAACTGTCAAAAACAAATGTCAGAAGCTTTTTGCACTTTTTGGTTAAATGCAATTTCAAGCTAGTTTTCTTCTCTTAGCACAAATCTTTCAATCCATTTTGAGTTAACCTGAGTCTTTAGAGGGTTTTGCAGACTTTGAGGAAGACGTGATCACAGTTGATCACCATGTAGCCTTTTGTTCTAGATCTCAAATTTTTCCTGAAATGCTAAGAGGGCTGATAGGTTATGTTGGATCAAAAAAAACCCAAAAATCTGTTTCCTGTTTTTCTCCAGATTCATGTTTTATCTTTTTGATCTCTGCAGTGCAATTAAGCTGAGGCCAAAGGAAGGGGAGACGTACTTTGATGTCGTGGCTGTCATTGACCCCGTCACCAGGGAAGCACAGAGACTCGCCCCCTTGCTTTTGGTAGGGACGGCTGCAGGTGGTCGCAGGCCCTGTGACTCTGAGTGTCGTTGTTCTCTTCGTCATCTTCAAAGGGCCCTGGAAATGCTGCAGGGCACCTTGGGCAGAGCAAAGGCCTTCCTAAAGATGGGTGGTGGCTCTGAAAACAACTTCAGAACCTTTGGTTGGTTATTTCATGTAATTAAGAAAAACAGTTATCGTCCTTATCAGAGCAAAATGTCTTTGAATTAAATTGATTTATGCCATATTTTAATTTATACTGGTGAGGAGGTAAAATGGTAAAAGAATTCTGCTTTATCATTTTCCTTTTTTCTAAGTAGCATTTTTTTGTAGTATGTCCTTTAACTATGTATAAGATATTACAATTTTAAGAAAATTTGTAAAAATTTAGAAGAGCTCTGCCAAAACACAGTTGCCTCAACATTTTTTTTGAGTAGTGTTTGTTTAAGGGTAAAGTTTTATCAAAGTATAATTAACGAACCTTTTTTGTGGGTATATGTATATGTTTTCTTCTTACTCTAGTACGTAAGCTGCCCTGAGGAACCTTTCGAGTTTTCCTTGTGTAGACAGCTGTCCATTCTCCATCTGTTGCTTTCCTGGGAGCAGTGATTTGCAATAGCCCCCTTCTCAGGTGTTTGTCCAAGTGATATGGACTTGTGATTAGACCGTGCGCTAGAGTTGTGTTTTCCAGAAATTTTTCCACTGCAGACGTTGTGGCGTTTGTTATCTTAGCATCTTTTCTTGAGATATTAAGAAATGTTCTCTCTCTTAACTCAGGGTTAAGTGATAAATTTCTGAAGAGAAAATGTAAATATTTTGCCTCAAATATTAGTCACTTTCTCTATAGGAAAAATTTTATGTTTTGTCGTCTGGTTTGCTCTTTTAGGTTTTAACTCAGCTGATCAACATGAATCTAAGAGTATTTATGAACTGCCAATCTAAGCTTTCCGACATGCCTCTAAAAAGGTAAAACAAACTGTTTAAGAAGTCACCAATTGAAAAAATGATAAACCTGAAAGCTGATGTTGAGCGTTAAGGATCAAATGTGTTTACAGAGGGATGTCATGTCTGAAAAAATCATTTACTGAATGTGCAGTTTTGCTAAGTTTCTGCTCTAATCAGAAGTTCTAAGAACTTAGTGTGGCCCGGGCGCGATTAGGTGGCATGAACTCAGGCTACTTGCTTTTGTGCTTGTCTGTCTTTTTGTTTTTTCTGGGCAGGATTATATTATTTTCTAGTTTTCAAACATTTGAATCAATGTAACTATTAATTTATCTAGTTAAAACGTGTTTTGGTACAGAAAGACACTTGTCTCTCCTTTTTCATCTTAGAAGAACAGTCATTTCTAGTGGACTATGTCACCAGAAGCCTGCTGAGGCTCATTTGCATGTTTCTTGAGAAGTTGAGCAGGCTTAGCTTTGGAGTGGTCATTTATGAAAAAGTTAGATAAAAAGCAGTTAATAGTAATAGTGTAGCACGTGTTGGGGCTATGAGAGGTTCCTCACTTGCAAATGTACTGTGTTCTGTGAATTGAAATAGTGTTTGAAAGTGACAGCTCTCACCGTTGTCTTTGTATAGGAGAAAGGTTTCAATTATGACGTATAGTGGTTTCAGGGCTCGCTTGAGAACCCAGTCACCATTTAGGACTTTGTTTTTAAGAGAAAAACTAATTTTTCTCACCAAAGGGAGACATGCGGTCAGGAAATGCTCGCGACCGCAAGAGCAGCCACCCACAGCAGTACAGGAAAGAATGGCCTCCCCTCTCAATCCTGTCCCTCGTGCTCTTCTCTTGCATCTGCAACAACCACAGAAGGTATAATTAGATCAAGAGATGGTTTTGGAAACACTTTTCTCAGTCTGGAAGGCTACCCCTCCAAATCTAGGTTGTCTTAAGCCAGTTGTTTACCTGTGTGGATCACTGTAAACTCAAGGACTGTGGTTGCATTAAAAAAAACTAACATTTTCCTTTTCAATTTCAGCTTTTACCGTTATGTCTTGGAACCAGAGATTTCTTTCACTTCAGACAATAGCTTTGCCAAGGGTCCAATAGCAAAATTTTTGGATATGCCACAGTCTCCTCTGTTCACTCTGAATTTGAACACACCTGAGAGTTGGATGGTAGAGTCTGTCAGGACACCATATGATCTTGATAATATTTATTTAGAAGAGGTAAGAATATCATTGCTACCAAGTATCAAATCGTGTGTAAAACCTGTTAAAGATGTAGTGGTGGTAGTCTGTGACTGAGCAGGCTGGATTGCAGTCTGGCTGTGCTTCTGAGACAGTAGTTCTCAGGTATAATTGTATTTTAAAAAAATAGCTTCATTGAGATCTAATTCACATACTATAATCATTGTTTTAAAGTATACAGTTCAGTAGTTTTAGTATATTCACAGAGTTGTGTAACCATCACCACTACCTAATTTTAGAATGTTTTCATCACCCCCGAAAGAAACTTCATACCCATTAGCAGTCACTCCCCATTCTCCTTGGCCCATGGCTACCACTAATCTATTTTCTGTCTCTATGGATTTGCCTATTCTGACATTTCATCTAAATAGAATCATGTATTTTTGTGATTAGCTTCTTTCACTTAAATTATTTTCAAAGTTCATCCATGTTGTAGCATATGTTAGTACTTCATTCCTTCTTAATGCCAGGTAATTTTCCATTGTGTGGCTGTACCACCATTTATTTCTCCATTCATCAGTAGACATTTGGGTTGTTCCTACTTTTTGGCTGTTATGAATAATGCTGCTATGAGCATTCGTGTACAAGTTTTTGTGGAAATGCTTTTATTGCTCTTGGGTACATACTTGGGTGTAGAACTGCTGGATCATATGGTAATTCTGTGTTTAACCTTTTGAGGTATTGCCAAGCTGTTTTCCAAAGTGACCTCACCATTTTCCATTCCTGCGCTAATGACAAATGATGTTGAGCATTTTTTCATGTGTTTATCGGCCATTTGTATATCTTCTTTGGAGAGATGTTTGTTCAAATCCTTTGCCTATTTTTTAAAATTGGTTTGTCTTTTTTTGTTGAATTGGAAGAGCTCTTTATATATTCTGGATATTAGTCCCTTATCAGATATATGATTGGCAAATAGTTTCTTGCATTCCGTGAGCTGTCTTTTTACTTTCTGGATAATGTTGTTTGAAGCACAAAAGTTTCTAATCTTGATGAAGTCTAATTTACCTATTTTTTTCTTTTGTTGTTTGTGCTTTTTGTGTTACATCTAAGAAACCATTGTTTAATCCCAGGTCACAAAGGTTTTACTCCAATGTTTTCTTCTAAGACTTTTCAAAATTTTAAACTCAGATTTAGGCCTTTGATTCATTTTGAGTTAATCTTTGTGTATGGTGTGAGGTGGGGTTCAGCTTTATTCTTTGAGTGTGGGTATGTAGTTGTCCCAGCACCATTTGTTGAGAAGACTGTTCTTTCCCAGTTGAATGGTCTTGGTGTCCTTGTCGCTGTTCAGTTAAGCCTAAATGTGGGGGCCGGTCCCATGGCTGAGTGGTTAAGTTCGTGCGCTCCACTTCACCCTCCTGGGATTTTGCCAGTTTGGATCCTGGGCACCACTTAGCAGGCCATGCTGAGGCAGTGTCCCACATAGCACACCCAGAGGCACTCACAATTAGAATATACAGCTATGCACTGGGGGGCTTTGGGGAGGAGAAGCAGCAGCAGCAAAAAAAAGAAAAAAACCCTAAAACCCTAAATGTGAAGGTTTAATTCTGTACTTTCAATTCTATTTCGTTGATCTATGTGTCTGTCCAGACCCACTGTCTTGTTTACTATAACTTTGTAGTAAGTTTTGAAGTTGGTAAGTGAGTTTTCCAATTTTGTTCTTCTCTTTCAAGATAGTTTAGGCTATTCTGGATTCTTTGCAGTTTGGAATCAGCTTGTTAATATCTGCAGAAAAGGCTGTTGGGATTTTGGTAGGGATTGTATTAAATCCCTAGGTCAATTTGGAGAGTGTTACCATCTTAGTGGTATTAAGTGTTCTGATCCACTAATATGGGATGTCTTTCCATTTATTTATGTCTTGTCTTTCTTTCAAAAGCGTTTTGTAGTTCTTAGTATACAAGCCTGTATAAGATCACATCATCTACAAATAGAGGTAGCTTTACTTCTTTTTTTACAATCGGGATGCCTTTTGTTTAATTTTCTTGCCTAATTGGGAAATTTTAAAATTATTAATTCACTCTCTTGTTATAGATCTATTTCAATTTTCTCTCTCATCTCAAGTCAGTTTCTGGAGTTTGTATCTCTTAGGAATTATCCTTTCTATCTAGCTTCTCCGCCTTGTTGGTATACAGTTATTCATGGCGTTTTCTTAGAGTCTTTTATACTTAAGTTTAGTGGTGATGTCTCCTTTTCCTTGTTGATTTCAGTAAGTTGGCTCTTCTCTCTTTTTCCTCATCAGTCTAACTGAAAGTTTGTCAGTTGTTGATATTTTCGAAGAACCAGCTTTTGGTTTCATTGCTTTTGCTCTATTGTTTTTCTGTTCTCGATTTCATTTATTTCCATGTAATTGTGTTTTGAGTCTCTAAGGTCCTTTTCCCCTAATCTGTCTTCCAAGATGGAGAGCTCATAAGTGTAATTTCACTCATCCCTCTCCTTAGTCCTCACTCTCTGTGCCTAGCTCAGAGTGTGTTAACAGAGGAAGTAAAAGACATTGTCTTGGGGCCGGCCCGGTGGCGCAGTGGGTAAGTGCGCACGTTCTGCTTCGGTGGCCCTGGGTTCGCCGGTTCGGATCCCGGGTGTGGACGTGGCACCACTTGGCACGTCATGCTATGGTAGGTGTTCCACATATAAAATAGAGGAAAATGGGCACAGATGTTAGCTCAGGGCCAGGCTTATCAGCAAAAAGAGGAAGATTGGCAGCAGATGTTAGCTCGGGGCTAATCTTCCCCCCAAAAAATAAATAAAAAAAGACATTGTCTTTACTTTCAAGGAGTTTATAATGTCTCAGAGCCTCCTTCCTTTTTAAGACATTTGTCTCTCTATCTGCCCCAAATATTTCCTGCTTCAATTGAAGCCTGTTTCCTGGTTCTGTCTTCTTGGGAAGTGGGAGACAGGAATCTTGACTATAGTTACCAAAGGACTTCTCAGCCTTTTTTTCATTAGGTGAAATAGTTTCTTTAAGAATAATCCCTTAGGTGCTAAGTTAGGGGGCAGGGGGAGAGAGAGAGAGTGTGTACATACACTGGCCTTGTTCCTACCCTAGTCCTATCCATCATATTTTTAATAAGTAGGAAATACAGTCTGTACCCTTGAGGAACCAGCTTTTGTTGAAGGGATTATAAAATGGCCCTGAAAAGCACTAAAGAACAGTTCAAGGAAGTATAGAATCGAATGCAAACCAGGTTTCTTCCATATCTTCAGTGTTTTTGCTGCTCTTTCTTAGGCTTCCTCCAGTTTCTCTGCACTCCACTGAAAATACAGAGCCCAGGACTTTGTGGGCATATGGAGGTTTACTTCTAAGCTCTTATTATTGGACTTTCAGAATTTAGTGTTGCAGTAACATGTTCAGCTTCAAATAGTACATTATTAGCAGTAGATAGGGTTCCAAACCAAGTCTGAACAAGCCTGGGATAGAAACTCTTTAATTAGCTGAAGCCAAGCTGTCCTGAGACCCTATGGTTCTATTGTCTTTTCTGCAAGGAATTAGCAATAATTTAGGCAGTTGGTGCAGAACATGAATGGTTTATGCCATTATGTAGCCATTACATTTTGGGGATTTGCATTTAGAATGGCAATATTTTCAGCTATATTCTAAAGGCCAAGATGAATTTGCATTTTTTTCTCTGATGTTTTTCTGCTCTTTCTCATTGTTTCTCTGTTTCTCATATAAGTTAATCCTTGTGGGGTTGTCTTTATCTGTCTTCTCCACTATTTAGCTTTTAGATCCATACATTCTTTCAGCAGTTTATTGGGTGTGCTTTTCCCCGTATCACCTTCCCGGATCGGAGTCTTATCTTCTTGTCTGTACTTTTGGAATAACCTCCTTATTGTTTTTTCTGTGTCCTTTTTCCTGACTCTCTTTCCAACCCACCTGAGTTTTTAAAATTATATGCAATTGTTAACCGCCAGCACAATCAAGATGTAGAGCATTTCCATCACTCCAGAAAGTTCTCTCATTCCTCTTTGCAGGCAGTGCCCCCTGCCCCAGCCCAGCGCAGTGGCTGGTCTGTTTTCTGTCACTATAGTTTTGCCTTTTCTTGAATATCTTATAAATGTGATCATACAGTATGTAGCCCTTTATGTCTGGCTTCCTTCACTTTGTGTAATGCATTTGCAATTCATCCATGTTGTTGCATATATCGTAGTTGGTTTCTTTTTGTTGCTGCGTAGTCTTCAAGTGATTTGATTTTGAAATTGCAGGTGGACAGCGTGGTGGCTGCTGAATATGAGCTGGAGTACCTCTTACTGGAAGGTCACTGCTATGACATCACCACAGGCCAGCCCCCGAGAGGACTGCAGTTCACTCTGGGAACTTCAGCCAGCCCAGTCATCGTGGACACCATCGTGATGGCCAATCTGGTAAATCACCAGTCCATCAGGAGGGGATACTGAGTCACATTCATTTGGGCACTATTATTTATGATGGGCAATTAGCGTTCTGAACATGAGATTAAAATTCATGGCTGACTGAATTTGGTCAATATAAAAATTAGTTAAACTCGTAGACTGGAATTACGTGTCAGAAGACAACATGCTACAATATTCTGCTCTGCCCAGATGGGCCCCTGGAAATGCGTTGCTTATGAGCTGACAGCGTTTTTCTCTCGTGTGGAGTTTGCAGCTAGCTGTTGGCACGTCGCATGTTGATGCTTCCCTGAAGTGCGGCTAGAGGCAGGCTTCTCGGCCTGAGTGGCCTGTACTCGCTGGTGGTTCTAATGTGTAGATTTTTTTTTAAGAATTGCACTGATTTGTTAACTATCTAATTTAGAATGTAGGTAAATTATCTAATTTCTAATTTAGAAAAAGAAATAACTGTCCCTCAGAAACAACATTTGATATTTCAGAGAGAACTAAAATTTGTCTTTTCTTCTTGTCCTAGGGCTACTTCCAGTTAAAAGCCAACCCGGGCGCTTGGATCCTCAGGCTAAGGAAGGGGCGCTCGGAGGATATCTATAGGGTCTACAGGTAGGCTTCAGTGGTGCAGAGGCGTTTTTCAGAACATTTTGCAATGAGAATCAGCTCGAATTGAATACTACACCGGCAGTTAGCCAGGCGAAAAGAATTTAATTTAGACTTGTATGTGTGATGAAACAATGCTTTTCCAGGAAATTAAATATAGAAGAATTGTCAAGGTATAGTTGGATAATAAGTGGTATAAATACTAATAAGTGTAGTCAAATTTCACTCTTCAGTCATTCCTTTGTGCTAATGGTATCCCAGAATCAAATCATTCTGTCATTGTGATGAAAACCTAGGCAGGTGAGAAATTGAGTCATTTCAAGAAAGGAGAAAAGACATGAAGAGCAGTCAGGCTTTTCTACCCAGATAGTCTGCTGGCCGCTGAGTGAGTTGCAGAGTCACAGTGCATGTCACTTTGGCCTTGGACCCTTGGTGCTGGCACTGGTCTTTTCTGTCTGAGGTCGTATGGAAATAGTCCCAGAGCGTTCTGTCAGCAGCCAGGGTTTTGCTTTAAGGTTTGCTGCAACTGACTATTAGTTTAAGAAAATTAAACTGCCTTTTAAAAAACTGTGTTCTAAATTCTGCTTAACACAATTTAAATTAGTTTTAAGCTATGTGAAAAGACTTTATGTCCATGTATTTAGGGAATGATTTCCATTAGCGTTTATTGAAATCATCCTCCTGCTTGTGTCCTCATCTGAGCTCCATGGCGTCCTACCTGACACGTGGAAAGCAATGTGGATTTCTGCATATTTCTTACCTAGGAAATAGAAGACTTTTGTATTCTAATAACATCTTCATTATAAGTAGTAGATTTCCCTCCCAATAATATTTTTGCCAAATATGGTTTTACCAAATTTTAGTCTGTCATAAAAAGTTTATCTGTTGTCCTTCTAAACCCTGTCTCTTTTGCGTGCCCTTTCTTGGCCACTCTTTCCCCCGACCCGTCTCCTCCTGGAATCTGGGCCCTCTTCCTTCCGTGCTTCCCATTGGGCATTCCCAGTGTCTAGTGTCTCCTGCCCGCATCAGAATCTTACCTTTACCTGAGAACTCTGCTGGATGGCAGTGATTCCAGGGAATTCCTGTTTTATCTTGGCTTTCACAGTTAACACCTTGAAAATTGATGACTGGAAATTTTCGGCATTATGGCTGGTTAGTAGGGAAATGTTATTTAAAATTCTTCCTCTTCCGCCCCGTCCGCCTGCAGATAGAGTTTGTTGTAGTTCTTCCTGCGGAGCGCGGGCACCAGGCTGAACACGGGGCCTAGGCTTGGCGGGTTGTGTGCCTCCCGATGAAGGGGAGGGGAGATGCCTTTCCAAAGCTGCAGCGGGGCCATGTGTTGCTGCTTGCCCGTTAACGAGTAGAGGCGATGGGTCTGGTGACTGGGCAGCGTGGCCCGTGCCCCCAGGCACTCTTTTATTGAAAGCACTGTACTTGGCTCAGACCTTGTGCATACAGACGGTGGTTAAGATCTCGTCACAAGCTTGCCAGCACTGGGAGCTTCTCTATGCAAGGTAATTTGAGGGGGACTCAGGAACGGAGTTTGGGCTGTGACTGAGTGGCTTGCTCACTGTGAAGGATAGATTTCGACAAGCGTTGCTGTGGACCTTAAAGGGCTTCCTGCAGGTTGTGAGAAAATACTTTGTTCTGAGAACTTCTTTATGATAAAGATGATGGACTAATATGGGGGATTGATGTCGGACCATTTACTGTGTTTTGAAGGTTGTGATTTGTAATCTCTATCTTACGTTCTCCTGTCTTTTCTAAGCCACGACGGTACAGATTCTCCGCCTGATGCCGATGAAGTTGTTGTCGTCCTCAACAACTTCAGGAGCAAAATTATTAAAGTGAAGGTGAGCAGTATGTTAAGGCAGGCACTCTATTATAGTTGGTGAAAGCAGCAGTAATCTGGTACTCAGTAACTGTTATGTAAAAATAGGTATCTGGAAACCAGCCCCAAACTCTGAGGGGGCGTGAATGTGTTAACTCCAGTAATGATGCTATTATTGTGGTAATAATGTCTCAGTATGTGCCTTTACCAGATCGTCATGTTGCACACCTTAAATTTACAGTGTTATTTGTCGCTTATATTTCGGTAAATCTGAGGGGGAAAAAGGAAACCCGCCCCAGACTTTAGTTCACCTTTGGAATTTTCGGTAGTGTTACAGGAATGCTACTTCAAATGCAGCACGTCTTTTGTAAATGAGTGTGTGGCTTTCCTCAACTGCGAGGCTGCACCTTTTGGGTAATCTCAGTGAGCAATGCAAGTCTCATCTGTCATAAAATGTTTTCATGGATACTGTGTGGCTTACATAGCTATAATTCACATTATTAGTGATGATGTTATTCTCAGAAAATTGGGGAGAATGCCAGTGAAAATTTCAACAGTAATATATGGCAGCTTCATTTAATTTCTTCTTACTTCTACTTTGTATTCTCAGAATTTTGAGGTTCTTAATGCCTTAAGTTCAAGTAAAAAGTGTTAGAGGATAAATAATGATTGCACACAGTAAAATTTAAAGCAGGCCACACACACATGATTGAGCAGAAACATGGTCCCAGTGCTGGAGGGCCAGTTCAGCCTGTCCTTGTGCGAGTAAATCCCGAGAGAAGGCTGGGGCGGGAAATGGCTGCTGACAGTCAGAACTCGTGCGGCGGCGCTCTTCCCCAGAACGTGCGGAGAGCTTGGAGCATTGTGTTTCTGTTTTTACTCAGGCTGTATTTCCTACACAGTTGAATCTGAGTTTCTTTGCCTGTTTTTCAAGCTGGAAACACTTATTGTCTAATTAAAAGAGGTTGCTGTCTCCTCACTTAAGGTTTTAACATGAGACGTGACAATACTTCTGTTGAATTCGTCTAGACTCGGGGTGGGTTGTACCTGCTTGTGGGAGAATTAATTCCCTAATGTTGACAATACTCTCAGTGTACACCCAGTGAAAATCAGTTTAATGCCTGTTAAACCCAATAGGTTGAATGAGTCATCACCTATGATTGCAGGTTCAGAAGAAGGCAGACATGGTGAATGAAGACCTGCTGAGTGATGGAACCAATGAGAACGAATCTGGATTTTGGGACTCCTTCAAATGGTAAATTGGCATCATAGGAAAAGTAATAGTTTAAAGGAAAAACTGAGATGAAAGCACCATCCCTCCCTTTGTTGAGTAGAATAATGCTGTCTGTGCCTTTCAGATTCAGCTCTTTACAGCCAAATCAGGCACTTATATTTAGAGTAGATGAGTACTTGCCTCTTGACTGAAAGAGGTTAATGTCCTCTCATGGTGAAGTGACTTCTCTTCCATGCTTCTTGACTCTTGTTGGGTTGTGCCTGCTTTTTGGAGAGTTGATTGATAATTGCTCAGTTTACTTCCCATTGTATGGATTGCATTCTGTGGAAGAGCCTGTGTTCAGTCTGTTCCTGAAGCTACGCGATGCCTTGTAGGCAGCATCCTTCTCACTATCTATCCTGT
The DNA here is from genome assembly GCF_041296265.1 of Equus caballus. Classification (NCBI taxonomy): domain Eukaryota; kingdom Metazoa; phylum Chordata; class Mammalia; order Perissodactyla; family Equidae; genus Equus; species Equus caballus. Next base: position 3,071,952 of record NC_091701.1, on the reverse strand, counting down.
GGGGTGGTTTTGCTGGCCTCGTGCTCTCTCCCTCATGTCTACTCCCTCTGCATTGCCCTCCAGAGAAGGAAGAGGAATCTGTACCAGCATTTCAAGTGTTCTTGTTTTTACCTTTATCATTATAGGGGCTTTACGGGAGGACAGAAGACTGAAGAAGTGAAACAAGATAAAGATGACATAATTAATATTTTCTCTGTTGCATCTGGTCACCTCTATGAGAGATTTCTTCGGTTAGTCATGTTGATCATTTTAGTATATGTGAATGAATTTATCACGTTATTCTTGTTTAGAGAGGAAAAGTTTTATGGGATTCTGTACGTTGTACTTCTGTGTATTTGAAGCAGTTCTGAAGATTGTGAATAGATTATTCTATATAATTGTATTTGTTTTGATCTGGTTAACCTCAGGAAGTTGAGCTATGTAGTAAATGCATCTTATAGGTATTATAAGGCTATAAACCTTTAATATCACTGTGCACACATTATAATAATGGTGTATAATTGGCTATCAAGCATTGCTTAAATCAGAAATTAGGAAGTTAAAATAGAGAATAGAAGTGTAACAGAGCCATGGACCTACCTTCTAGAAATCTATAGGATTTTAGAGCTAGGAGGGATCTTAGTTCTCACAAAAGAACACCTGTGTTGCATAGACAGACTGAGACTCAGAGGTGAGGGACTCACCTGAGGTCACCCGGCCAGGGCCAGGAGAGGCCACAGGCTTGGGCTGGTTGACACAGTGGTCACCATGGGCAGGGCCTCAGGAATGCCTTGTGGCCAGAGATCAGGAAGGCCATGACGATGTGCCTCTGCCTGAGAGTGACTTTGCTAACGCCCGAGTTCTTTTTACTTCCAATTATCCACTACAAGTCTAGTCAACCATGCATAACGACGTTTCCATAGCTGCTGCGCCGCATGGACGACGGAGGTCCCGTAAGACTAGTACTGTGCAGCCTGGGTGTGTATAGGCTAGACCGTCTTGGTCTGTGTGAGTGCACGCTGTGCTGTTCCCACAACAACAGAATCACCTAATGACGCGTTTCTCAGAACGTGTCTCCGGCGGTGAGCATTGTGTGACTGTATGGCAAATAATCCAAATATCATGTTACTCCTGTTTAGCCCTCCTGTTCCTTAGAAGTAGTATCTCACTAAAATAGTGTCAGGTGTTAGTAATAACTGAATTTAATTAAGTTCCTTGACTCAAAATTTGTTTTTGTTTGTTTTCAGAGTAGGAAATCCTGTAGGCAGCTGTAGCCGTTTGCCCCCCTTAGCCTCTCCCTGCTCTCCTCCTGGCAGGGCCTCGGGTCCAGGCTGTGGGAGGCGGTGCAGGCACACACAGCTGCCATGGCTTTACAAGTTTTCTTTTTAGAGTGATGTAGTCAGTCAACCATAACCTCTCCTATTCATTTGTACCCTAATTAATATATCAGTTCGTGAAGCAGTTTATTTAAATATGTTACATGATTAAAACATTTGCCTTTATCAATTAGGTACATGTTTATAGGTGAGAAACCGTCCTTCTTTCCCGTTCAGTGATCACTTTATGGGAAGGAATAAGTGAATTTTCCGTCACTAAGCATCTTTCTTTGTCTAATTGAACCACTGGTTAGCTCTGCCATGAAGAACATTTCATGGTCTCATGATTGACTTGACTTGATTTTCCTGAGATTAAAAGGCATTGGAAGATGATGATTATTTGCTTTTGTTTGGCAGCATAATGATGCTCTCAGTACTGAAGAACACCAAGACTCCTGTGAAATTCTGGTTCTTGAAGAATTATTTGTCCCCCACATTTAAGGTTTGTTCCTCAGGGAAAAGGAAGACCTCTTACCAAGGAGATATGTGCAGTATAGTATACTTTCTACTACCTCTATTTTATCTGTATAATTTTTAAGTTTTCCTTTTATTAGTTTGTCCTAATTCAGTTGCATATTTCTGTGTTGATCATTCTTTCACACTGGCCTGTTTTGGGGGGAACAGTTGTTCTGAAACCAAACACAAAACGGTGGCCTGTTGGAAGCTTGGGTGACATGGGAGGAGAGTGTGTGTCTCTTGTTCTGATGAAATGCTGTTTTCTTCCTCCGAGCATGCATGTCCTAGTGTAGTGTAGAACACAGTTCCAGTGAGGAGGAGGCTTAGTTCTGTCCCGAACAGCTACCCGGTAATCCAAGGAAGGAAGGCTTCATCTGCAAAACGCACAACACGCTTGACGGTGTTCTCCTTTATTTGTGTCAGTATTTGACATCTAAATCAATTTATTTGCATCGTTTTTGCTGTTGTTCTGTAGAATTTACTAAACAACTTTCGATGTATTCAGTGATATCTCCCTTGGATAAGAAATTCGCTCCTGGTTCCCTGAAGGCATCTGTATTTCAAATCTGAAAGACTTATTGGCAACAAATTTGTTCAGAGTATTTGGATTTGCAATGTCATTCCCTGGGTTAGACCTAGCCGTGAGAAAGGCTTAAAATCAAGCTCAGGGGCTGCCCCTGTGGCCAAGTGGTTAGATTCATGCGCTCCGCTTTGGCAGCCCAGGATTTCCCCGGTTTGGATCCCAGGCACAGACAGGGCACCGCTCATCAGGCCATGCTGAGGTGGCGTCCCACATAGCACAACCTGAAGGACCTACAACTAGCATATACAGCTATGTACGGGGGCTTTGGGGAGAAGGAGAAGGAAAAAAAAAAGATTGGCAACAGATGTTAGCTCAGGGCCAATCTTTAAAAAAACTCAAGCTCAAAAAATGTTTTACTGATGTCACATTTAGAAAAATAAAGTTCATTTCCTTAAACACATACACACACGAACACACAAATGTAAGTTAGTTATCTAAAAGCCTTCAGTTAAAGATTTCTGTCACTTCACGCAGTGATCAGAAGTCGTAGGAAGTGGGGACATGACAGAAGTTGGCACGCGTTCTTTTACGTAGTCACGCGTGCGTCAGTGCCGTGTTTCCTTACAGACCCTGTCACGGCCTTTGTGCTTTACTTGTGCCATAGTCACAACAGTCGACTTACATTATGAAGTCGGTTTCTTTAATCAAAATAGATGATTGATTGTTGTTCCCTGTGTCTAAAAATAGGAGTTTATACCTTACATGGCAAACGAGTACAGTTTCCAGTATGAGCTTGTTCAGTACAAATGGCCCCGGTGGCTCCATCAGCAGACTGAGAAGCAGCGCATCATCTGGGGTTACAAGATCCTCTTTCTGGACGTGCTCTTCCCGCTGGTTGTCGACAAGTTCCTGTTTGTGGATGCTGATCAGGTGAGCTCTTAAAGGCCAGATTTAAACAGTTTGTCTTAAAGACGTTAGGCTTGCTATTCCTTTGTATATGATTTTGGTTTTTTCAGTTATGGAAAAATGCTTGCTTATTTTATGTTATTTAGAAAATGTGGAAAGGCATCACCCAGATGTGATCACGTTTAAAATTTGCATTTGATGTATTTCATTTTCATCTTTTTTTCTAGGCCTTTTTTACATCGTTGTGATTACAGCATCTATGCGGTTTTGTATCTTATTTAATTCATTTAATGTACAAACTAAAAATTGGAAAACCGAGGTTGAACAGTACTTGCCATCCTCTCCAATTATTTGTCCAAAAGCTAGGAGTTACTAACATGGATGAGAGAGAGGGAGCTTAAGTAGATGGATCCCCAACTTTGCTAATATGGAACTCTTCAGATATTCTTCCTCCCGTCAGGATGTGACTTAATTAAAGGGAACATACTGTGATTTTAGAGCGTACTAACTCAAAAAGTGTGAATACACTTCTACCCTACAGCCTTGCCCTTGACCCTGAGCTCCCTGAAACCTGAGTTAATCATCTGAGTGGGAGTGATGGAATGTGTGCAGAAGTCATTCGAACAAAGGCTTCCTCCCCCTCTTTGGGCCTCCCTGCCTCATCTGGCTCGCTTAGGTGGCAGCTGGCTCAAGCTGAAGCCTGCTTTCCTGATTCTACCACCACCACACTTAATCCTTGTGCTGGGCATCCTTCCACGTCCATCCATATATTAATTCACATAATCCTCCCAACAACCCTGAGATAGATACTAGCATCATCTCCATTTTACAGATGTGAAAACTGAGTCACAGAGAGGCTAAGCAATGTAAATTTGCTTTATTTTCCTCTTTAAATACTTAGAATACTATGTGCCAAGGGCCAGGCTAAGTGTCTTACCTGTTAGTGAGGGCAGTCATCTAATGAGTGGGGAATCCAGGCTCAGACTCAGTCTGCTGCTAGAGCCTCCGTGAGGCCTAGTGTGGCACTCTATTTAAAGGATGCTCCGTCTGCATGGTTGTTCACACAGTGGCTTGTGGTCTTCTTTCCTCCAGATTGTACGAACAGATCTGAAAGAGTTAAGAGATTTCAATTTGGACGGTGCCCCTTATGGTTATACTCCTTTCTGTGATAGCCGACGAGAAATGGATGGCTACAGGTTCTGGAAATCAGGATACTGGGCCAGTCATTTAGCTGGGCGAAAGTATCATATCAGGTATCAAAAAAGGGACACTCCTAATGCTGCTATTTGGTTTTGTTTTCATTAAAATTAATTTTGTGTATTTAAAATTGTGAATAAGTAATACATTAATATGGTTCAAAAATAAAAATTATAAGAAATACACAGTGAAAAAAAAATCTTCCCAATCTTGTCTCTCTTCTCCCCAGTTCCCACTCCCACTACAGATAACATCCTCTGTTAATTTACTGTATGTCCTTCCAGAGTTTAATTCTTACATAAACAACTATGACTTCTTTTTTATACAAAATATACTGTGCTATTTACAGTTTTGTGCCTTGGTTTTTTTACTTAATGTCGCTAGTAGATCTTATCAATATGTAGAGAGAGCTTATTTTTTTTATGTCTCCATATTATTCCAATATATGTGTTATTTATGGTCTTTTGCTATGACATTAAATGTTTCAGTGAATGATTATTTTGTATATTTCAAGTATATGTGTAGAATGAATTCCTAGAAGTAGAACTCCTAGGTTAAACAGTATATGTGTTTGTTGCTTTTCTGGTGAACAATATTATCTTCTCCAGGCAAAGTGTGGTTTGGCAGATGTGGAGGGTGGGGGGCTGTAGAAAGCAGCACCAGCAGAGGTAAACGTTGGGCTACGGTGATGGCAGTATTACACTCTCTTCTTGGTCCAAAAGAACTCTTAATGCTGTGGGATTTTTTTTCCCTGCAACATTTAAGACATCATCAAGATGTCTTTGACTAATAGTTATTTATCAGTTACTATAGATTTTATCACCTAATCTGTTGACATTTGTTAGAAATCTTCTTTTGTCAGAGATTATTTCCTTTGGAAGGCAGTTAAAGAAGGAAGAGTGACAAAGTGAGCTTGTGGTGGCAGAATCTGGGTTTTGAAATAATTTCCTTAGCCGTCTTAGAATTAGCACATACTGACCCTGAGCTCCACCATAAGGCCTCAACTTTTCAAAGAGCATCCAGAATGTTTGCCTAGTGACCTGTTCCCTTATTCATTGGGGTCGCTTTTTCTGCCATAATCCCTGGTTATAACAAATGGATCTCCTCTCTCCAGTGCATTGTATGTCGTGGATCTGAAGAAGTTTAGGAAAATAGCTGCTGGTGACAGACTCAGAGGACAGTATCAAGGTCTGAGTCAGGATCCTAACAGCCTTTCAAATCTTGATCAAGTAAGTTTGGTTAACACTTTCAGGGATGGGTATACAATGTTGTTAGAAAGCAAAGTAGTATTTAGCTTTCAGTTCTCTCCTTTGTTGGGACAGTGTCTTGTTCATGGAAAGGAATTTTGCGTATGTGTGTATATGATATTTTTCTCTCAAGAGAAGACTTAGTAGTGAAAAGCCTTCTAGGTCTGATGTTCGTTTGAGGAGGGAGATGAAAGGAGGATGCTGCCTATTTGAATCTTTACTGTATCTTCTAATTTGGTACCCAAGCTAATCTGATAAATTTGTTTCTTTGCCTGCTAGGGTCAGTTTGTTTCTCTTCTTTAGGAACTAACTCAGGACTCACAGTAGAGAATATAGTATCACAATTGCCCTTTTTCCTATGGGAAACCATGGTGTTTTTAAAGAAGTTTAGCTGAATAACGGTTTATTAATGCTAAACAGTTTTCAGAGGTAAGATTGTAGTTTAAGTGTTTTAAATACATAGATTCACGTATTTTGTTTGGCTTAAGTCTACCTTAAACATTTTAAAACCTTTATTGTGATATATAGCACCTGTAAAGAGAAATGTACAACATAAAAATATACAAATATGTATATATTCACATGCATCAATGAATTCCACAAAGCCAATGCCCATTTACCACCACCCAGTTCAAGAACTAGAACACAACTAGCATCCCAGCAGCCGCACTTCATCTCCAACAGAAGCACCTGACTTTCCTGGTAATCACCCCCTTGCTTTTCTTTGTAGAATTACTAATTAACCATGTATCCTTAAACGCTATGGTTTAGTTTTGCCTGTTTTTTTCTCCCTATCTCAGTGGGATCATAAAGATGCACTCTTTTGAGTCTAACTTCTTTTGCTCAATCTTGTTTGCAGGGTTCATCCGTGTTGTGTGTGGTGGTCCTACATTCCGTTGATCTCTTCTACGTTTGGGTTGTTTTCCGTTTTTGTCTCCTGTGGATAATGCTGCTGTGATTGATCATGCGCATGTCTTTGTGCACATGTACACATATTTCAATTGTGTGTACAACCACAAGTGGAATTGCTGGATCATCAGATTTGTATATCTTTATCTTTACTAGATAATTCCAAACCGTTGTCTAAAGTAGTTCTAATTCATACTCCCATCAACAGTGTAAGAATTCTTGTTGTTTCACGTTTTGGCCAGTACTTGTTGTCAATCTATTAATTTGGTAGGTGTGAGCTGGCATCCACGTGGCTTTCGTTTGGAAAGCACCTTCTGGTCTCTGTGGTTTCTGATAGAAATCAACTGTTAATCTTGAGAATCCTTTGTGACAAGTCACTATCTCTTTTGCTGGTTTCAAGGTTCTTTATCTTTTCACAGTTTGCTTATGGTATATCTGGGTGTGGATCTCTTTTGAGTTTATCCTACTTAGAGTTCATTGAGTTTCTTGGATGTGTACGTTAATGTTTTTCATCAAATTTGGGAAGTTTTCTTTATTTCTTCAGGTACTGTTGCTATCCCTTTCTTTCTCTCTCCCCTCTTGGGACAACCATTATGTGTATGTTGGTATTTTTGATGGTGTCCCACAAGTCTCTGAGATTGTTTATTTTTCTTCATTTTTCTTTCTGTTCCACAGACTAGTTAATGTGAACTGACTTATCTTCACTTGACCTGATTCTGTTTTCTGCCTGCTGAAATCTGTGGTTGAATCCTTCTAGTAAATTTTCATTTCAGTTATATTTTTTAACTCCAGATTTGCTATTTGATTCTTTTGTATACTTTCTATCTCTTTATTAATATTCTCTAATTTTTTTCATTGTGGTCATAATAGTTTATAACATTGTGAAAATTCAGTTGTACATTATTATTTGTCAGACACCATATAAGTATACCCCTTCACCCCTTGTGCCCACCCCCCACCCCATTCCCCCTGGTAACCACTAAACTGTTCTCTTTGTCCGTAAGTTTGTTTTTGGTCCACAAATAAGTCAAACCATATGGTGTTTGTCTTTCCTTGTCTGGCTTATTTCACTTAACATAATACCCTCAAGGTCCATCCATGTGGTTGTGAATGGGACGATTTTGTCTTTTTTATGGCTGAGTAGTATTCCATTGTATATATATACCGTATCTTCTTTATCTCATCGTCAGTCAATGGTCTCTTTGGTTGCTTCCTGTCTTGGCTATTGTGAATAATGCTGCAATGAACATAGGGGTGCATAAGCCTCTTTGAATTGCTGATCTCAAGTTCTTTGGATAGATACCCAGTAGTGGGATGGCTGGATCATAGGGTATTTCTATTTTTAATTTTTTGAGAAATTTCCATACTGTTTTCCATAGTGGTTGCACCAGTTTGCATTCCCACCAGCAGTGTATGAGGCTCCCCTTTGCTCCACAACCTCTCCAATATTTGTTATTTTTTGTCTTGGTAATTATAGCCGTTCTGACAGGCATAAGATGATATCTAAGTGTAGTTTTGATTTGTGTTTCCCTGGTGATTAGTGATGTTGAGCATCTTTTCATTTGCCTATTGGCCATTTATATATCTTTGGAAAAATGTCTGTGCATATCCTCTGCCCACTTTTTGATTGGATTGTTTGTTTCTTTGTAGTTCAGTTGTGTGAGTTCTTTATATGTTATGGAGATTAACCCCTTGTTGGATATATGATTTTCAAAGATTTTCTCCAAGTTGGTGGGTTGTTTTTTTGTTTTGATCCTGGTTTCCCTTGCCTTCCAGAAGCTCTTTAGTCTGATGGAGTCCCATTGTTTATTTTTTCTTTTGTTTCCCTTGTCTGTGAAGACATGATATTCAAAAAGATCTTTTCAAGGCTGATGTCAAAGAGTGTACTGCCTATATTTTCTTCCAGAAGTTTTCTGGATTCAGGTCTTACCTTCAAGTCTTTGGTCCATTCTGAGTCTATTTTTGTGCATGGTGAAAAATAATGGTCTACTTTCATTCATTTGCATGTGGCCGTCCAGTTTTCCCAGCACCATTTATAGAAGAGTCTCCTTTCTTCATTGTATATTCTTGGCTCCTTTGTCAAAGATTAGCTGTTCATAGATGTGTGGTTTTATTTTTGGGCTTTAAGTTCTGTTCCATTGATCTATGTGTCTGTTTTTGTGCCAGTACCAGCTGTTTTGATTGCTATAACTTCCTTGTATATTTTGAAGTCAGGGATTGTGATGCCACCAGCTTTGTTCTTGTTTCTCAGGATTGCTTTAGCTGTTTGAGGTCTTTTGTTGCCCCATATGAATTTTAAGATTCTTTGTTCTATTTCAGTGAAGAATGTCATTGGGATTCTGATTGGGATTGCACTGAATCTGTAGAGTGCTTTAGGTAGTATGCACATTTTAACTATGTTTATTCTTCCAATGTGTGTGCATGGAATATTTTTCCTTTTTTTTTTTAAGATTTTATTTTTTTCCTTTTTCTCCCCCAACCCCCCCGGTACATAGTTGTATATTCTTTGTTGTGGGTCCTTCTAGTTGTGGCATGTCAGATGGCACCTCAGCATGGTTTGATGAGCAGTGCCATGTCCGCGTCCAGGATTTGAACCGACGAAACACTGGGCTGCCTGCAGCGGAATGTCCAAACTTAACCACTCAGCCACGGGGCCAGCCCTTCATTTTTTTATGTCATTATCAATTTCTTTCAGTAATGTCTTATAGTTTTCCTTGTATAGGTCTTTCACCTCCTTGTTTAAATTTATTCCTGGATGTTTTATTCTTTTTGTTACAATTGTAAATGGGGTTGTATTCTTGAGTTCTCTTTCTGTTAGTTCGTTATTAGAGTATAGAAATGCCACTGATTTTTTGTAAGTTGACTTTGTACCCTGCAACTTTGCTGTAGTTGTTGATTATTTCTAATCGTTTTCTGATTGATTCTTGAAGGTTTTCTATATATAAAATCATGTCTTCTGCAAACAGCAAGAGTTTCACTTCTTCATTGCCTATTTGGATTCTTTTTATTTCTTTTTCTTTCCTAATTGCTTTTGCCAAAACCTCCAGTACTGTGTTGAATAAGAGTGATGAGAGTGGGCACCCTTGTCTTGTTCCTCTTCTCAGAAGGATGGCTTTCAGTTTTTCACCATTGAGTATGATGTTGGCTGTGGGTTTGTTACATATGGCCTTTATCGTGGTGAGGTACTTTCCTTCTATACCCATTTTATTGAGAGTTTTTATCAAATGGATGTTGGATCTTGTCAAATGCTTTCTCTGTGTCTATTGAGATAATCATGTGGGTTTTTTCCCCCTCATTTTATTAATGTGGTATATCGCATTGATTGATTTTCGGATGTTGAGCCATCCCTGTGTCCCTGGTATTACCTTCACTAGGTCATGGTGTATGATCTCTGATGTATTGCTGTATTTGGTTTGCCAATATTTTGTTGAGGATTTTTGCATTTATTTTCATGAGCTGTATTGGCCTGTAATTTTCCTTCTTTGTGTTGTCCTTGTCTGACTTTGGTATCAGGGTGATGTTGGCCTTGTAGAATGTGTTAGGAATTTTTCTGTCTTCCTCAATTTTGTGTTAGGAATTTTTCTGTCTTCCTCAATTTTTTGGAATAGTTTGAGAAGGATAGGTAATAAATCTTCTTTGAAAGGTTGGTAGAATTCTTCAGAGAAGCTGTCTGGTCCTGGACTTTGATTTTTTAGAGGTTTTTGATTACTGTTTCAATCTCTTTACTTGTAATTGATCTATTCAGATTCTCTATTCTTGATTCACTTTTGGGAGGTTGTAAGAGTCAAGAATTTATCTGTTTCTTCTAGACTGTCCAGTTTGTTGGCATATAGTTTTTTCATAATATTCTCTTAGTCTTTTATTTCTGTGGTATTTGTTGTAATTTCTCCTCTTTCATTTCTGATTTTATTTATTCGAGCCTTCTCTCTTTTTCTCTTAGTCTGGCTAAGAGTTTGTCAATTTTTTTTGTCTTCTCAAAGAACAAGCTCCTTGATTCTTTCTGCATTCTTTTTTGTTTCAATTTCATTTATTTCTGCTTTAATTTTTATTATTTCCCTCCTGCTGAGTTTGGGCTTTATTTGTTCTTCTTTTTCTAATTCTGTTAGGTGTAGTTTAAGATTGCTTATTTGAGCTTTTTCTTGTTTGTTAACATGGGCCCGTATTGCTATAAATTTCCCTCTTAGGACCACTTTTGCTGCATCCCATATGAGTTAGTATGATGTATTTTCGTTCTCATTTGTCTCCAGATATGTTTTGATTTCTCCTTTTGTTTCTTCGATGATCTGTTGGTTGTTCAGTAGCATGTTGTTAGTCTCCACATTTTTGTTCCTTTGCCAGCTTTTTTCTTGTAGTTAATTTCTAGTTTCATTGTGTTATGGTTGGAAAAGATACTAGATATGATTTCTATCTTCTTAAATTTATTGAGGCTTGCCTTGTTTCCCAACATATGGTCTCTCCTTGAGAATGTTCCATGTGCACTTGAGAAGAACGTATATTCTGCTGTTTTTGGATTGAGTGTTATATATATATCTATTCAGTCCATCTGGTCTAATTTTTCATTTAATTCCACTGTTTGTTGATTTTCTGTCTGGTTGATCTATCCATTGATGTGATTGGAATGTTGAGGTTCCCTACTATTAGTGTGTTGTTAATATCTCCTTTTAGGTTTAATAGTTGCTTTATATACTTTGGTGCTCCTGTGTTGGGTACATATATGTTTATAAGTGTAATGGCTTTGGTGGAGTGTCCCTTTTACCATTATATACTACCCCTCTATGTCTTTCTTTACCTGTTTTATCTTGAAGTCTACTTTGTCTGTTATAAGTATGGCAACACCTGCTTTCTTTTGTTTCCCATTAGCTTGGAGTATTGTCGTCCATCCCTTCACTCTAAGCCTGTGTTTGTCTTTGGAGCTGAGATGTGTTTCTTGGAGGTGGCGTATTTTTGGTTCTTGAGTTTTAATCCATCCTGCCACTCTGTGTCTTTTGATTGGAGAATTCAATCCAATTACATTCAGAGTGATTATTGGTATATGAGTGCTTACTGCTGCCATCTCGTTGCCTGTTTTCTGGTTCTTCTGCATTTCCTTTGTTTCTCATACTGTTTATTTGGACTACCAATTTGATTAGGTAGTTTTTTTATGATGGTTTTCTTCATATTCTCCTTGTTTATCCTATATGTCCCTGTTCTAATTATTTGTTTACTGGTTACCATTAGGTTTGTATAAAAAACCTGACAGATGTGATAGTCCATTTTCTGTTAGCCTCTTATTTCCTTAGACTATGCTAATTCCATCCCTTTCCTCTTCCCTTCTAAGTTATTTATCATATCTTATTCCATCTTGTGTTGTGAATTTATCATTAAAATGATTATTTTTATTTTGGTGTTTTCCTTCTCTTTATCCTTAATGTTAAAGTTAAGCGTTTACTAACCTGATCTGATACAGAACCACCATTTTCTGACTATTGCCTACCTATTCATCTCCTTGCTCAGGGCTTGGTAGCCCTTTTCCTATTTCCTTTTTTTTTTTTTTTTTTCAACTTATAAGGGCCTTCTTGAGGATTTCTTTTGGGGGGGATCTTGTGGCAATCAACTCCCTTAGCTTTTGTTTATCTGGGAAAGTTTTTATTTCTCTGTTATATCTGAAGGATATCTTCGCCAGATAGAGTATTCTTGGCTGAAAGTTTTTGTCTTTCAGGATTTTGAATATATCATTCCACTCTCTCCTAGCCTGTAAGGTTTCTGCTGAAAAATCTGCTGAAAGCCCATTAGGGGTTCCTTAGGTTATTTTTTTCTGCCTTGCTGCCCTTAGTGTTTTTTCTTTGTCATTGACTTTTGCCACCTTTACTACTATATGCTTTGGAGAAGGTCCTTTTACATTGATATAATTAGGAGAACTGCTGGCCTCATTCACTTGTATTTCCAGCTCTTTACCCAGGTTTGGGAAGTTCTCAGCTATTATTTCTTTGAACAAACTTTCTGCTCCGTTCTCCTTCTCTTCCCCCCTCTGAAATACCTGTAATCCTTATGTTGCATTTCCTAATTGATTCAGATATTTCTCTGAGAGTTTCTTCATTTCTTTTGAGTCTCAGTTCTCTCTTCTCTGTCGGAAGCAGGTCTATATTACTGGCTAATTCTGGCCTCCATAATGTCAGCTCTGTTGTTTAGGGAATCCAGAATTTTCTTTATCTTGCCCACTGTGTTTTTCGTCTCCAACAATTCTGATTGGTTTTTCTTTATAGTTTCAGTCTCTTTTGTGAAGAAGCTCCTGAATTTGTTGATTTGTCTTTCTGTGTTTTCTAGTAACTCGCTGAGTTTCTTTATGATGTCCATTTTGAATTCTTTGTCATTTAGGTTATGAATTTCTTTTTTTCAGGATTGGTTTCTGGATACTTCTCACTTTCCTTCTGGTCTGGAGATTTAATTTGCTTTTTCATACTGCTTTATGGTGTGGATTTTTGCCTCCTCATAGTGTTATTATCTGGTTGCAGCTTCCACCTGCCATCACTGGGTGGGGATCAGGCACTGTGTATTCTGGGCCCAGCACAGTCAGGGCCTCCGTAACTCCACCCGCTGACTCCTTTTCTCACTGTGCAATGCTCTGACTGATGGCAGATCTGGAGCACTGGGCAGGGGGAGGGTTGCTTTCTTTCGCCTGCGCTTCCCCAGCCACTAGCATTGCAATTAATTTTGTTCATTGTTGCACTCAGCTACCTTGCTAATCTATATACACTGTTGGATTTTCTATATACATCATCATATCATCTACAAATAAAAACGATTTTACTTCTTTTCCAATTTTACATTTTTAAATCTGTTTCTTGCTTTGTCTACTTGCTAGGCGTTCCATATTGTTGAAAAGAAATGTTGATAGTAGACATTCTTGATTCAAAGGAAGGTTTTCAACATTTCACCACTAAGTGTGATGTTTGCTGTAGATGTTTTGTAGATACCTCATTCAGATTAAAGAAGTTCATTTTATTCCTGGTTTGCTACTTTAAAAAAAAATCTTTTGTGTTAAATTTTACACATTTTTTACGTCTGCTGAGGTACGGTTTTTCTCTTTTATTCTGTAAATTTAATTATATATCTAAATATAATTTCTGAATTGCACCATGTAATATATCCCAACTTGGTCATGATTCATTATCCTTTTTAATGTATTCCTGGATTCTTTGTGCTAGTATTTAAGAATTCTGCATTTATGTTTTTGTGTGACATTGTCTTATAATATGTCTGTCAGGTTTTGACATCAAGGCTGTGTTGACTTAATAAAATGAGTTTGGTTTTGTTCTTTTTCATTTACCTGTAATTGGTTTGTGTAAGATGGACCTTCTTTCTTTTCTTAAATGTTTGGTTGAATTCGCTCATGATGTCGCACAATGTTTTCTTTGCATTTAAATTATGACTCCAATTTCTTTAATAGTTGTGGGACTGTTGACATTTTCTGTAACTTCTTTTATCAATAGTTTTGTTCACTTGTATCTATATTTCCTAACGTATTATCGTTGTGTTATCCTTTCATTTTCTTTTCAGTTTGAAGATATACTTTATATACTGTGATATGTTTAGATGTTATTGAGAAATGTATATCCAGAGCTGGAGTGTTTTCATCACACCAGTTATCTTTTTAAAGTCCATGGTAGGACCTGTAGTGGGGTCTTCTCTCTCTCTCTTCTTCTTTAATTTGAATTCCTGACAGTGTGTATTTGTGCTTTCTCTTTTTCCCATTGTTCAGCTCACCAGGAATTAATCAGTTTTATTAGTCTTTTCAAAGAAGCAGCTTTTAGCATTTTTTTGTACTGTCTATGTGTGTTTCTTTTCTATTTTACCAACTTATGTTTTTTATTATTTCTTACCTTTCACTTTTTAAATTTAATTTGTTGATACTTTTGTAATTTCTTGAGATAGGCGTTTAGTTCATGATTTTTAGTCTTTTCTAACGTATGCATTTAAAATTATCAAATTCAGGAAGATTTTGTCTACATTCCACATGTTTTATGTGTAGCATTTTCCTTACCCTTTGGTTCAATATATTTCTAGTTTCCATTGTGATTTTTTTGTTGACTCATAAGTTATTTCCAAGTGATTCCAAATACATGGGGATTTTCCAGTTACATTTTTTGTTATTTCTAGGTTAGTAGTTCTGTGGTCTGAGAATGTATTCTGTGCGATTTCAGGTATTTGAAGTTTGTTGAGATTTATTTTTTGACCCAAATATGATTAGTTTTGGTAAACATTTTACCTGGTTTTATATTTGGCAATTGCTACGTATAATATTTTTTTACGTATGTCTATTAGGTCAAGTTTAGCAATGTGTTCTTATGTGTTTCTTGTCTATTTTTTCTGTTAGTTACTTAGAGTATTGTGTTTAAAATCTTTCTTTCCATGTTGTGAAATCTTTCCTGTCTTTGGTTTTGTCAAGTTTTGCTTTATGTATTTTCAGACTGTTATCGTTAAATGCCAAAAAAACCTTAGAAGTTCTATATATTTCTGACAAATTAACCTTTTACTATATCTGGTAATGTCTTTTTACTTTCTTTTTGGGCCTTAAAGTGTGCTTCATCTTATCTTAGTGCAAATACGCCAGTGTTCCTTTCACTTGTTACATGGTATATTTCTTGTATCCTTCTATATTTCACTCTTTCTCTGTCGTTATGTTTTACTTCTGTTTCTTATAAATAGATTATATCTGTTTGTTTTTTCATTTGGTGTGACAGTCATTTAATTAGAACATTGGTCCATTTGTGGTTAATGTAATCACTAGTGAGCTTAGCTTTTCTACAGAATTCCTCTTTTTATTCCATGTGTTCTTTGTTTCTTTTTTTCTCCTTAGTCAGTTTCTTTCAGATTCAGAGTTTTTTATAATTCCATTTTCTATTAGCTTAAACTATATACTTTTTCACAGTTCTTTTAATGATCATTGCAGAGATTACAGTATGAATTTCTTACTTTGCGAAGGCTACTATTAATCAGTATATTTTACCCACCTACCAGACAGTGCAAAAACATCGGAACAGTGCTTCTCAAATTTGGGCATACATGAAAGAATCACCGGGAGAACTTACTAAAGCATTAGTTCCTGGGCCCCATCCCCACAGCCTGAGTTAGTAGGTATACAGTTGGGCCTAAGAATCTGCGTTCCCAATAACCTCTTTGCTGCAAGTCTGCATACCACATTCTGGTAGCACTGCCATAGAACTTGTTAACTGCATTTGTCCTCAACCTAAATGCCTTGTTGCCCTGTATTTTAGATCTCTCTCTCTTTTAATCCCAGAAGAAGTTATTATTCTTGTGTAATACAGTCGGTATCTGTTTAGATTTAGATTTTCTGACATAGTTACCCTTTCAGTTACTCTGCATTCTTTCTTGTATTTCTGGGCTTCCATAGAGGATCAGTTTCCTTCTGCCTGAAGAATATCCTTTAGTTTTCCTTAATGAGATCACTGGGAACAAATTTTCAGTTTTTGTTGTCTGAAAGTGTCTTTATTTTATCTTTATTGTTATTTTTTATTGTGATAAAATATACATAACATAAAATTCACCACTTTAACCACTTTTAAGTGTACAGTTCAATGGCATTAAGTATATTCACAATGTTGTGCAACTGTTTATCTCCAGAACTTTTTCATCATTTCAAAGTGAAACTCTTTACCCATTAAACAATAACTTCCCCTTCTCTCCTCCCCTAGCCATTGTTAACCTTTATACTATTTTCTGTCTGTATGAGTTTACCTATTCTAGTTACTTTTAGAACCATGCAGTATTTTTCCTTTTGTGTCTGGCTTATTTCACTTAGCATAATGTTTTCAGGGTTCATCCAAGTTACAGTATGTATCAGAATTTCCTTCCTATTAAATTGAATTATATTCCATTATTCCATTGTATGTATATACCATATTTTGTTTATCCATTCATCTCTTGATGGACGTTTGGCTTATTCCCATCTTTTGAGTATTGTGAGCAGTGCCTCTATGAACAATGGTGTGCAAGTATCTGTTTGAGATCCTTCTCTCAGTTCTTTTGTGTACATACCCAGAAGTGGAATTGCTACATCATACTGGTTGTTTGTGTCTTAGGACAATGGAACGTTTTATTGTGTGAAACTCAAAAGTTTTCCTGAGAAAAAAACTTCAAGGCATAGAGTGCAGTTGGCTAGAAAACATGTGGGCTTCATTACTTGGGATCAAGCCTCAGTGGACAAGGGGGATTCAGAGCGTACTTTACGCAAAACTGTGAAGTATAAGAAGCACACTCTATGCTTAGCTTGGCTTTGAAAAGGTATTTTTCTTAGATTTGCCCTCATGAGGGAAGTCCAAGTGCAAGCTATTTGTGAGTTTTAAGCTAAAGTTTTTCAGGTGCCTATTATTCCTAGATGTTTTATGGTTCCTCTAAACTTTGTGGTTTGTAAGAACACCATAAATATGTATTTTAGCTTCTCTAATAAGGCTTTTGGCAAAGACCTTTTCAGATCTAAGAATTTGAGATTGGCGTGTGATATGTAATATGCAGTGAACATCACTAATTTGCTTCGTGTTTATTTAAATTTCCTCCAGAACTTTTGATTGTTGTGTTTTATTTTCTTTATCAAACAGGATTTGCCCAATAACATGATCCATCAAGTGCCAATTAAATCACTCCCTCAAGAATGGCTTTGGTGTGAAACATGGTGTGATGATGCCTCTAAGAAAAGGGCAAAAACAATTGACCTGGTAAGCCGTCTGTGGTTCTTTCCTGCCTCGTGTCCAGTGTGCTGTGTGACTGGTTGGTCATCGGTGCACAGATGCTCATTCGGGCTTTCTCTGCAGTCGTGCAGCATGGGGCCTGCAGAACGTCTGACAGTAACTCCAGCAGATCTCTTCTCAGCTACAGCAGGAAGCCAGACCGTCTAGCGTCTGCTGGGGCTGTTCTCATCCACTGCAGCACTCCTTGTCTTCCAGCTCATCTCTGTGCCTTTCCCAAGTGGACTCTCTGTCCTGCTTTCCAGTAGCTCCCTGCAACTTCTTTAACCATGTTCCTTCTGCTAATCTGTCATTTGGTTCCTTAGTGTTGTTCTTTTTGTCCAGTTAGGACTTGTAACCCAAGTGCAGAAACTCCTTTGAATTCTGTATAATGGACCCTTTCTTCAGCTCAGCTAAAGTATGTTATTTTGGTTTTCACAGTGTAATAATCCAATGACCAAAGAGCCCAAGCTGGAAGCAGCTGTTCGAATTGTCCCCGAGTGGCAGGACTACGACCAGGAGATCAAGCAGCTGCAGATGCGCTTCCAGAAGGAGAAGGAGACGGGAGCACTGCATAAGGAGAAGACGGTACCAGAGCCCAGCCGCGAGGGTGAGTGCAGACACCTGCCTTTCGGTCAGTTCTTCTTCCCGTTCCTCATCTCTGTTTGTTGCAAAATGACAGGATAATGCATAAAAGGGAAAGAAGAATCACTTGTCAGTCCTTCCATCCTGACCTGAGCCACTGTTTATTTCTCACTTTCCTTTTTCAGTTGGCCTTCTAAACAGCATTTATTTATTTGATCTTTACTGAAGAAGGTTGTCCCTGAACTGACATCTGCGCCCATCTTCCTCTATGTTGTATATGGGGCGCCGCCACAGCATGGCTGATGAGTGCTGTGGGTCTGTGCCTGGGATCCAAACCCATGAATGCTGGTTTGCTGAAAGAGCATGCAAACTTCACCAACAGGCCAGCCCCCTAGATAGTATTTATTAATGCAATTGCTGATCTTTTTTTCAGGGGTGGTTTTTTTTTTTTTGGTTTTAATTGTGATTATTATTGTTTAGGTTCATGAGTTTTGTGATACATAAGTGAAACCTGACATTGTTTGGGGGATCTCTTGTCAGATTCCTTGGTTTTTCGTTAACTCTGTCCGGGCACTAGAGAATGAACACATTTAGGGTCAAGACAAAGTCCATGTTGATTGGGAAAAACATACTCTTTCCATCAAGCACATCGGGGTGTGGTGGAGTGTTTGGATTTAAATACAAAGTCTTCATCTGATGGTTTTCCTGTCCTGTGAAGGAGAGGTGGCCAGTTGAACATGGTCATTAGAATAGGAAAATGACCTTTTGTAAACTATTAACGAGATGCACTCTGCCTTTTACCATTTATTCAGCTCAAAACCAATTCTAAAAAAGCAGTTACAGAACATAGATCTTGAGTGACTCAGCTAAACATCCTGAAGGCTATACCATGATATGAAACGTCACAGCTAGAGGCTGGATATTTACCGTAGAAGTAATTCACATTGATGAGCACATCCTCAAGAACTTCCATAGATAAATGGGCAGAGTGTAGACATACTGTTCCCATAAGAGGAAAACGCAGATGATAAATGAATTCGAGGAAACGGTAATCAACTCGAAGGACTCTCATCAATACATACGACATAGGAAAAATAAACGTTGCTAATGCCATTTGTGGGGGAGATGGTGAGGGGGCTGCTCTGGATCTGCCTTGCTGAAGCCTTTTGTATTAGAATATTCCTTGTTAAAAAGCAGTAAATCAGGCATTGGGAGCCATTAAAATATTTGTGCCCTCAATAATTCCTCCCTTGAGAATTTACCTTAAAGAATTAATTCAACACAACAAAAAAGTTATCTACATAGAGAAATTTCTTTTGCTATTATTTATAAATCAAAGCATTAAAAACAGCTTAAACATCCAAAACTAGAGAATAGTAAATGAGCTACACTGCTCCATAGGAAAATGTTTATATGTTATTAAGTGAGAAACGAAGCATCTTGACTAAAAATGTGTGCATTTTTCCTTAGAGTAAATATTGTGCCTGTGAAAATGATGCAGATGGAGTAGGGATGTGCAGGTAGTTTGTGGTTTTGAAAATAAAAATTTCGTTTTTGCTTTCAAAATATAATACAAACATATCAAACCGAAACTCTTAAAAATTGTAAAAGAGAAAATGGAGGTGGGTGCACAAATAATACATTACAGTACCAGAAAATGCCCAGTCTGTATTTGTATAACTGGAGGATAATTCATTTTATTTTTCGTTGTTCTCCTTTTCTATAGGACCTCAGAAACGTGAAGAATTATGATCTCCAGAGGACGATAGGAAATTACACCATTTGAAAAACACTTTTTATATTAAATGCTAGTTTTTTCTGATCTGTCTATACAACTGCTGATGAACTGGCCGGGCAGGTGTGCCACGCCTTTTGATTCTGAGCGTTGATTTTGACTTCTGCACGTCGGTGGGCTCTGGATCTTTGGAGTCAAGGCTCTCTTGGATTTGTCCCTCAGAGGAAGACAAGGGCTGATGCTTTGGAACTCTGTGGGGGGCAGTCTTCTAACCAGAGGGGAGAATGGTGAAGGGAATTGGACGGAAACAAGTGCTGGGGTGTGCCACCAAGAGCACAAGTGTGCCGCACTGTCACGGGAAGCCAACCAGCCAGGGCCGCCGTGTCCTTCCTTACCTCAGTTTCCCTGCAGTGGAGCCCAGTCTGCAGCCTGCGCTGTGGGGCAGGTCCCGTCCGGAGCCGCATCGGCAGAAGTTTTGTCCGAGGTCCACACGGCTCGAGGTTTATGCCAGTGTGCTCCTGTGCCCTTCCGGCCTTCTCTTCCCCGACATCAGGGTCATTATTGAATTGAAACCCAACCAGCAATCATGTGTCTTCAGGGTTGGCACAGGGCAAATTAATTTTGGGACAGGCTGGGGGTGGGTGGGGGTGAGGGTAGGGAAAATATCAGGAGAAGCAGGCTCCGGGGGTTGTGGGGAGGTGAGGAAGACCAGAAATTGGCTGTTCTCTTTTATAAACCATCAGTACCATTGTGACTAATTTGAAATGAAAACGTTATTCTTATTCTCCACCAACCCCGGTGAACTTTTTAGCTAATTGTTTTATAAACAATTTTTGTATTTGTGAAAGTCTTTGCTTTTTCTTCCCGCTTTCTAAAGATACTGTCTCTTACTGACTTCCTTACTGGATACAGCCATAGCGAGTCTCTGGGAGCCGTGCTGGGGCTCTGGGCTCCCTCAGGACAGGCACACGTCCTCCCCCTCTCCTCTGGAGGATGTTTCTCCCTCAGACCAGGGCAGTTGGCTTTGACTTTTCTCCGCAAAAGGCCCCCAGGTCTGAGACCAGGAGAGATTTGGCTGTGTGAGTCCTGTTTTTCTGTACACCCTTGCGTATTGCTTTTAGTTTAAGGCTGTGGGTTGCAGAAACTGCCAGCACTCTGCCCATTCTGACTCCACATAGTTGATCTGGAAGCAGCGTTGCTTTTTGTGTCTTTCCTTCGGCAGCCCAGCATGGCCCTTCCAGAGCAACCTTTGCTGGTGAGTGGGCCGTGCTGGGAGGCCCCCCACAGGAGGCTTCCAGAGTGCTGCTGGCCTCGTGGGGGTGCCGCTCCAGGTCCGTCCCCCCCACTGCAAGCAGCTTTTGTCTCTCATGTTTTGCCTGCTTTTTAAAAATAGGAGGAGGGGGCGCAAATGGAGAGCTAAGTCCTGACTCTTCTCAGCCAGGTCACGTATTGACTTGCAGTCTCTTAAAAATCAAAGTCTTAACAAACATCAAGTAATTTATTTTTGCTGTATCCACCTGCACAGATTTGCTCAGGAGTCTCTCAGGCATTCGGAAGGAGCTTTTGAGTTTGTTTTTATAATTCCGTTAAAAATTGGGGAAGGGGGCAGCCCAAAAGATTTTTAGAAAATTGATCCAAGACTGGAAGATCCCTCCGAGTCATTGCTGTTGACAAAGGCTGTAGCAGGAGTCCCCTGCTCAGAGCAGCGGCAGGGGTGGATCAGTGGCAGTAAAAAGAGTGGTTCGGCTTCCTCTGAGGGTTCACGGAGCCTGCTGAGAGACCCGTGTTTGCTGTCTGCAGCTGCAGGCAGAGTGGTGCATTTTTCTAGTTTATTCTCTGAGAGGTTGAGCAGGAAATACTAAAGTCATGGGATATGCTTTTAAAATGCTGGTTCCTTGGGACATGGAACAAGCCACTTCCTCTGTGTCTTTCCATCAGGTCTCTTAGGCATATTCCGTATGAGAAAGTGCAGTGTGAAACCTCTTCTCTGTGTAGTGTTTATCCTCATTTCCCCTTGTTCGTCCCACCCTAAACATCAGTCTTATTAATATTGAATCTAAATATGCAAGGCCCAGCTTGCTCCTGAAGTGGCCTAGAGCCCGCCTCTCCTGCCAGTGACTGTGGTTCATGAGACGCAAGCACCTTTCACCGTGAGCCTCTGGTGCCCGAGGGAATGCTGTTTCCACAAAAATCTGGTCTTGGTTAGCACTGTCTTTTGCCTCCACTGTGTGAGAGCAGATTGTGACTGAAAAGATAGGTAGGAGAGAGTTTTTTCCAAGGAATAAGAATTAGTTGCATGAAATGTTCAAGCTTCTGGAAACTTCACAGTGAGTTGTTTTTAACTGTGTAATGGATTTTTCTCTCTCAATATGCCCTACTGGAAAATTTTCTTTCTGAATCAGTGCCAGAGTGATATGAAATAATGTGACATGTCAGAATGACACGCCACAGTGTAAGTTGTTGTGTTCTGTGAACAGTGGTATTTGATTGAGCTCAAAACCCAAGCACAGAGCCTGCTGCTGGGCGTGTGGAGCATGCCTGTGTTTTGTTTTAAAATTGTCCTCAATACTCGCCGCACTGAGAAGGATGTGCCGACTGTCAGACGCTGCATTTCCAATGGAAACATGCAGATGTTCGCTGCCTGCCAAGTGCATGTGCATCCTGGAGGGCCCACGTGTGGGGTGAGCTCAGCTGTTGGAAGAGCAAAGATTGTACATCTATTAAGAAATAGTTTCCAAGAATGGAGCTTAATTTACTCTGCTGTCCTTAAGTCCTCATATTATGAACTGCGTGAATGAACAACTTTTATCTGGTTGCAGGACCGAGAGTCCCTGAGTGAAGGGCTGAAAGCTAGAGGTGGCAGTGCAGTTTTCAGAAGAGAGGGACTGGCCCAGGGGATAGGGAGCAAAGGAATCCCAGTTTCCTTTTGCTGGGAATTATCCTTTACTGGCACCATAATTGGAAGAGGTCAGACACCACCCTCATAGCAGTGAGTGTAAATGATTCCGCTTCCCCCACATCTCCTGTGTGAGTCAATTTGGGTACTTGAAAGCAGTCCTTTCCTAAAATTGCCATGAATGATTAAAAGAAATAATTCAACTTAAGAGTTACAGGAAATATCTACTACATTTTCTGAATAAAATGTTATTACTATGGTATCAAATTTCATGGAAATGGAAATGTTTTGGTAAAGCCACCTAATGGAAACTTTGTCTTGGTAACAACAAATGGAGGGTGCATTGTGTGCAAAATTATTTAATATATATTCCATTGTGTAATTTTAATAATTAGGTTTTTTAAGTATTTGATTTTATGGGGACACTTTTGTGGGATGGTAAATCAACTTAAATATAGCTGTCATGTGTCTAGTTGGGTGGGATAACATTTTTTATTTAAGCTCATGTTTTCCCTGCCTTGATGTAGTGAGGAAAGATCTTAATCAGGACTTTGGTAATTACCTGATTGAATTCAAGCAAAGTAGACTTCATTAACTCGGGTCCTTACTGATATTTCAAAGTATCTGGAGGATTTCAATTTCTCTTTCATTATTTGGTCTTTGATTTCTCAATTTAATACAGAAACGACACTTCTGAGTGGCATTGAGTCAGTGCACTGAGTAGAGGCTCTCTCCCCCTTAGGGTCTCACTGAGTACTGATAATTTATAAAAACAAACCGCAAAATCGGTTTCAGGAAGCTGCATTCTCCCCAGAAGTAGTGCATAAAGTTTCAACTCCATGGTAATGATTTTGCAAGCAAGAGGCCATCTGAGACTTTCCCAGTTACCTAGCAACACAGAGGCCAAACGTGGAAGATTTGCTAGGACACAAGTTAGGGCAGGAGCTAAGGCCTTCGTCCCACTGTAACTTATACATTGCCTTACTTGTCACCAGTTAGATTTCCAGAGAAATGGGCATGATTCCTTTCCAAAATAAAAGAAAATACATTAACCTAAGGTCAACAATTTGAGAAAAAGATTATCAAATACCATGTTTTCCAACCAGTTATCCTTGGTAATAACGGGAAAATGTTCGAATTTTTAAGGAAACTATGTACTTAAAAACAAGAACACCTTCTTTATAACTGTTCTGTTTTACTTCAGTCCTTCTCCATTCAATGCAGCCTAGGTCCAGGTGCTGCCTCTCGCTTGGAAACAAGCTTTGGGGCTCTTAATGTCCATAGAGCCCTCTGCACCTGAAGTGAACTGAGAATGAATTTCTGGGTACTGTAATGAAAACAAGGTCTGGTCAACAAATAAACTTTTTCTTCTCTTCTTTAAACTGTCTGGCCAGTCATTCAGCTTTTATGTTTAGGAAGGGTGGATTGCTAGAGCTCAAAGTTCCACTCCTTCACCTGACAGAACAGTCAGGCCTGGACAGGAAGAAGAGCTTTGCCTGAACATCTGGTCTGGTGATGGGTCGGGGTCCAGATGCAGCCAGTTCTCTGGATTCTCAGGACAGCACCCATGCCTCTTCTAGGTCCCTAACCTTGGAGAACTGCCCCAGGCGGGATCTGGCAGGCAAGCTGCCCCAGAAGGGCTAACCCCAACAGGAAGGGTGGTGAGTGCTTTGTTCGTGTTGCAAATTCTCTGAGCTAGATTTGAAGTTGAAGATATGGTTCCTGCTGTTCAGGTGCTCATTGGACGCTGCAGGCTAGTGTAGTGAGTGCTCTTGCTGAGGTGGAGGTTGGGGAAGGGGACCTCGTGGCTGAGAACACAGCAGAGGGCACCGAGGGTGGAGGAGAAGAGGGATTTGTTGGTCGGGGAAAGCTTCCACAGGAGATGACTGAAGCCTGAGGGCAAGTAGGAGTTATCCATGTCGGCTGAGGGAGGTGGGGACAGAGGGAGGACAGGAGCCAGGACCTCTCATTTAGACAGTTGCAAGTGAATCTGGGTGATCACAGTCATAGCCAGGAGAGAGGTTCCAGAGAGAGGGTCTGAGTTTGATCCTGGGGCCACAAGAAAGCCCCTGAGGGGTTTTAAGCTTGGTGCTGACATGAAATTGGGTTTCTCTTGTCATGAACTTTTTATTGATGTGTAGCACATGTAGACACAAGTACACAAACATACACCTTGATAGATTTTCAAAGTGAACATACTTGTGTAACCATCACCCAGACAGAGGCATAAAAGGAAGTTGGGTTTTATTTTAAGTAACATTGAAGCATTTGATTACAGTCTGGCTTCCAGTTATGGCAAGAGCATCAGACTAACCCTCCTACTGATAATTATACACACTGTTGAAATGCACTGGAAAGTGACTAGAGACAGGCAAAAACTGGAAGGGACTCAACCACTGAAAGAAGAGAGGCACATGGGATGAGATCCACATTTAAGTGACTATTCCTTATGTGGCCCACAGGGAATAAAACAAAAAGTGGAGTTTTACTAGGGTGAAGAGGCAAGTCAGAGTTTGGGACTGCCTGAGCAGCTGGAAATTGAAGGGGGAACTTCCAGAAAGGGGGAAACCACAGAGCCTTGAATTTGCTTTACGTATTCCTCTCAAGTCCTTGGCCGACTCTTAAATTGTGCATGAACAGGCAGGATTCCAAGAGGCCCGATGGAAAGCAGCAGCTGGGAGGCTGGAAGGCTCAGCAGAGATTGAGCAGATGTCTGGTGCTGGGGAAAGTCTGAGATTTATATCTCACCAAAACTTTCCATTCAAAACCTAGAGGGTCATAGTTTAGGGTTAGAACCACTTTTCAGAATGCAGGTCTGGGCCTTGGACTAAAGCAGAACTAGAATAGACTCAACTCTACCTAAAGCCTAAAATCAAGTCTTCAAAAAATTGAAGTGATCTGCTAGTCACTTAACTGTCTCCTAAAACAAAACTCAACAGTTTTCATGGAAAAAATAACAATCCAGAGTTTCTACAGTATATTGTTCAGAATGTCCAGTAAACAATCACAAATCAGGAGACATAAGAAAAACAAATATATGACACATAACCAAGAAAAAAAAAAAAGAGAGAAACAACCACAGACAACCAAGATGTTGAAATTATTGAATAAAAATTTAAAAATCATGATAAATATGTTAAAGAATCTATAGAAAAGGATAGATACAAAGGATGAAGAGGGGAATTTTAGGAGAGAGATGACATTTTTAAAAACTAATGTATGGGCTCAAAAGAAGATCAAACACTGCAGGAGAAAGGATCAGTGAACTTGAAGGCAGGTTAATAGAAATTACCCAAATTGAAGAGCAAAGAGGGAAAGATTAAAAAATAAATGAACAGAGATGCAATAACCTGTGAGGCAGTATCAGGCAGTATATCAAATATGTTAAGTGGAGTTGTAGAAGAAGAGGAGAAAGTACTTGGAGAAAAAAACATATTTGGAGAAATGTTGGCCAAAAATTTTCAAAGTGTGATTAAAATATCAACTCATGGATTCAAGGAGCTCAGAGACTCCCTGTAATATAGTTTCTAAAAAATGCTGTCTGGATCCGGTTTTGAGGCCCTGGCTCTAGAGACCAGTCAGTTATCTTGAGCAGCCCATTAAGCCTACACCTTGAACCACCCTTCTAGGACTCTAGCATTCTGGGCACTATGCAACCACCCTAATCACCTGAGCCCAGATAGCAGACACCAGGGATGGATCCTGTGCCCAAGAACCCACTGAAAATATTCAAATTAACTACTCTTACTAGTTTTAAGCCTTATTACCCTGCCTAACTCATTCATTCCTGGCCAAACCACAATAAAGGCTTTTGCCCACAGTTCCTACATCACCTTCTTCCTTGTGACCAACTCTAGTGCTTCCCCTGAGTGGTCAGGTGACGTATGAGTATAACAAAACTGTAAAACTTGAACTGTTGAATTCGGTTTCTCTCTCTCAACCTGTGTCTGACCTCACCATGTGTCACCCTACCCCCAAAAGGGAGGATAAATATAAAGAAGGCCACACCTTGGCACATCATAGTCAAATGGTGAAAACCAAAGATAAAATCTTTTAAAAAGTAGCCAGGAAAACAAAAAAAGACACGTGATACACAGGAACAATAAGAATAATAGCTGACTTTTCATCAGGAAGAAAGGGAACAGATGACAGTGGAATACCATTTTAAAGTGCTGAAAGATGGAAAAGCTGTCTTAACATTCTGTATGCAAGGGAGATAGTCTTCAAAAATGAAGATGAAATAAAATCATTTCAGAGTAACAATGCTGAAAGAATTCATTGCCAATAGACCTGGACTGTAAAAAATGGTAAAAGTTCTCCAGGCTGAAAGGGAAATGATGCCAGGGAGAAATTCAGATCTACAGAAAGGAACAAAGAGCACTGGAAATAGTAAATATGTAAGTAAATATACTGTTTTTTTCTCTAAGAAACTTTTGATTACTTAAAGCAAAAATGATAGCTCTATATTGTGGAGTTTATAATATGTAGAAGTAAAATATATGACAGTTGCACAAAGCAAGGGAGTTATAAGGTTCTTACATTATATGTGAATTGGTATGATAGTACTGCAAAATAAACTGATAAGCTGAGGAAGCATATTGTTTACATACATATTGGAACAACCATTTAAAAAAATTAATTATAGCCCAAAATAAAAAAATTAAAAGATAGAATGGAATGGTTAAAATTTTTTAATTAAAAAAAAAAACCCATAAAACTTGATCAACCCTGTAGAGGCAGGAAAGGAGGAACAAAGGAACAAGTACAGAGAAGATAAATAGTAAACAAATGGCTAAATAGTAGAATTTAAATGGAAAAAAGTTTTGATATTTGCATTATATATTACTGATTTTAAACACTCTAAATAAAAGGCTGAGATTTTCAGATTGTATTTTAAAAAGCAGTTTACAAGAGATGTGCATTAAATAGAAATAGGTTGAAATTAAGAAACATACCACACAAACATTTAATAATAAGAAAACTGGTGTGGCTATGTTAATATCAGACAGAGTGAACTTTAAGACAATGCATATTACCAGAGGAAAAAGAAGAACATTCTATAATGATCAAAGTCAATTAATCAAGAAGATATTAACAATCCAAAATATGTATGCACCTAATGACATTACTTAGAAATACATGGAGCAGGAGTGACAGCATGCAAAACGGCAAACTATACAGATCTGGGGTCAGCCACTCCACCGAATCAACCACTAAGCTGGAAAAAGCAACTGGAATCAACTATTTTGGAACTCTGGAACACGTTTGGACACTTAAAGCAACCAGAGGAGCACTTCAAGAAGGAAGAGGCTTCTGATCTTTTGTAAGTGAGTGCCATACGTGAACCAGCTACCACTCCCTGTTCCTCAGCACCATCTTGGCCGTGGGGACAGCAGCCTGCATTCGTGGAGCAGCTGGCAGGTGCCAGGCTGGGCAGTGGTGACCTTGTCCTTGAAATATTTAGATTTGTGCATTTGGACTGGTCTAGTGATGCCTGAGGAACTGGCACAGATGCTTGCCTTGGTTTGGCTCTCGGTAGCAATGGCTTACGCTGGTGTCATTTATCAGAAGAGTTAAAGAGCCAGGACCGTTTGTTCTCCTTGTTGGAGACAGACATTGAAATAAATTGTTCTCAGGTCACTGCTGGACTGCAGAGATAATGGAACAGAAACTTCAGGGACCACACCACAAGAAGAATGCAGACTTTGTAAAAACAGTCTGGAAAAGTCACAAGCAGATGGTTCCACCCTCAACAAGCAAAAATCCTCAATCCCTGAGAACTATGAGAATTAGATTTCCAGAATTAACATGTTAAATACCCAGAATGTCCGTTTCTCAACAAAAAGTTAAAACTCACAAGCAAACAGGAAAGCAGGGCCCAGTCACAGGGAAAAATAATTTGACAGAAACTATTCCCTGGAAAGCCAAGACATTGGAATTATTAGACAAAATCATTGAATCAACTGATTTAATGTGCTCAGTGAGCTAAAGAAGCCTTGGACAACGAACTAATGGAAATCAGGAAAATGACATATGAACAAAATTAAAAATATTTAAAAAGAGAAATTATAAAAATGAATCATATTCTGGAGCTGAAAGATAAACACATGAAACGTTCACTAGAAGGGTTCAACAGCAAATTTGAGCGAGCAGAAGAAAAGGATCAGAGAATCGAAGATTAAGACAATTGAAATAATGCAGTCTGAGGAGCAGAAAGAAAAACGAACAGAGTCTGAGGGCCCTATGCACATCATCAAGTGTACCAGCCTATGCATCAGAGGAGTCCTAGAAGGAGCAGAGAGAGAACTGCAGAAGAAGTATTTGAGGAAATAATGGCCCAAACTTCCCAAATCTGTTGAAGGACGTGAATCTACATATCCAAGAAGCTTAATGAACTCAAAGCAGGGTAAATTCAAAGATATCCACACCAAGACACATTGTCAGATTTTTGAAACCCAAAGACAGATTTTTTTTTTAAAGATTTTATTTTTTCCTTTTTCTCCCCAAAGCCCCCCGGTACATAGTTGTGTATTCTTCGTTGTGGGTTCTTCTAGTTGTGGCATGTGGGACGCTGCCTCAGCGTGGTCTGACGAGCAGTGCCATGTCCGCGCCCAGGATTCGAACTAATGAAACACTGGGCCGCCTGCAGCGGAGCGCGCGAACTTAACCACTCGGCCACGGGGCCAGCCCCCCAAAGACAGAATTTTGAAAGCGGCAAGAGAGAAGCAACTCATCACATACAAGGGCTCCTCATAAGATTAACAGCTAAGTTCTCATCAGAAACCATGGAAGCCAGAAGGCAGTGAGAGGACACATTTATGTCCTTAAAAAAAATAAAAGAAAACAACTCTTGACCAAGAATTTCACATCTGGCAAAACTATCTTTAAAGAATGAAAGAGAAATTAAGATATTTATAGATTTAAAAAGCCAAAGCAGTTCATTACTAGTAGCCCTGCCCTACAAGAAATGCTAAAGGGAATATTTGGGCTGAAATGAAAAGACACTAGATGGTGACTCAAAGCCATAAGAAGAAACACTGGTGAAGGAAACTGCATAAATTGTAATCCCCAAGGTAACCACTAGGAAAATAATTTTAAAATATATAGAAAAGGAAAGAAATTGGGAATCAAACTGGTACACTTCAAAAATTCCAATGAATACCCAAAAAATTCAGTAATTGAGAAATTGAGGACCAAAATGTATGACATGCAGAAAACAAATAGCCAAATGGCAGAAGTGAATCATTCCTTATCAGTATTGACTTCCAATGTAAATGATTTAAACTCTTCTGTTAAAAGGCAGAGATGGGCAGATGGGGGGAAAAACACAATGTTGTCAACAAGAGACTCATTGTAGATAAAAAGACACAAAGAAATTTAAAATAAAAGGATAGACAAAGATATTCCATGAAAATAGAACTGAAAGAAAGCTGGAGTGACTATGTTTTTGTCTGATAAAATAGACTTATAGGCCAGCCCAAGTGGCCTAGTGGTTAAGTTTGACTCCCGGGCACAGACCTACACCACTCATCAGTGGCCATGCTGTGCTGGGGGCTCACATACAAAAAGAGGAAGATTGGCAACAGATGTTAGCTCAGGGCAAATCTCCCTCAGCAAAAATAATAATGATAATAAAATAAAATAGACTTCAATTCAAAAAAATATTCAAGAGACAAAGAAGGACATTATATATTGATAAAAGTTCAATCCAACAAGATACAACAATGATAAATTTGTATGCACCTAACAACAGAGCCCCGAAATATATGAAGCAAAAATGGACAGAACTGAAGGGAGAAATATAGTTCTACAATAATAGTTGGACACTTCAATACCCATTTTCAAAAATGGATAAATCAAAGAGACAGAAGATTCATAAGAGTACAGAGGTCTTGAACAACACTATAAACCAATGAGACCTAACAGACATAAACAGAACGCTTCATGCAACAGTAGAATATGTATTCCTATCAAGTGCACATGGAACACTCTGTGGGACACATGATATGTTAGGCTACAAAACAATTCTTAATGAATTTTAAAAGATTGAAACCATATGATGTCTTCTGATCACAGTGGAATGAAACTAGATGTCAATAATAGAAGGGAAACTAGAAATTTCACAATAATAAAAGTCACAAAAATTAAACAACACACTCTTAAACAACCAATGGGTCAAAGAAAAAAATCACAAGGGAATTTTTTTTTTAAATCTTGAAATGGGATAAAAACAAGAACAAACATTCCAAAAGTTATAGGATGCAGTGCTAAGAGAGAATTTATAGCAGTAAATGCCTACATTAGAAAGGAAGAAAATCTCAAATTAGCAACCTAACTGTAAATCTCAAGAAATGAGAAAGAGAAGAGCACACTAAGCCCAAGCAAGCAGAGGGAAGGAAATAATAAAAATTAAAGCAAAGATAAATGAATTAGGGAGTAGAAAAGTGACAGAGGAAATTAATGACACCAAAAGTTGGTTCTTTGGAAATATCAACAAAGTTGACGAGCCCCTAGATAGATTGATAAAGGGTGGGGGGGGGAGGTCTCAATCAAAATCAGAAATGAAAGTGGGGACATTACTACTGATTTTACAGAAATAAAGTGGATTATGAGAGAATACTATGAACAATCGTATGCCAACAAGTTGAATAACCTAGACTGAAAGGACAAATTCCTGTAAGCAAACAAATTACCAAAATTGACTCAAGAAGAAATAGAAAATCAGACCAGACAAGTAAGGAGATTGAATCGGTAATCAAAAATGTCCCAACAAAGAAAAGCCCAGGACCAGACAGCTTCTCTGATCAACTCTACCAAACATTTAAGATGAATTAAAACCAATTCTTCTCAAGCTCTTCCCAAAAGATGAAGAGGAGGGAATGCTTCCTAACTCATTCTACGAGACTAGCATTACCCTGGCAGCAAAGCCAGACAAAGACACTACAAGAAGACTAGAGGCCAATAACCCTCATGAATATAGACGCAAAAGTCCTCAGCAAAATACTACCAAATAGAATTACAGCATATTAAAAGGATTATATACCATGAGCAAGTGGGATTTATCCCCAGAGCAAGTGTGGTTAGATGTATGAAAATTACTCCTTGTAATATACCACCATAATAGAATGAAGGAAAAAATGCCGCATCATCACCTCAATTGATCCAAAAAAAAGAGCATTTGATAAAATCCAACAGCTTTTCATGATAGAAACACTCAATAAACTAGGAATAGAAGAGCATGTTCTCTCCACGATAAAGCCCTTATATGAAAAACCCACAGATGCTATCACACTCAATGGCAAAAAATTCAAAGTGTTCCCCCTAAGATCAGAAGCAAGATGAGGATGCCTGTCTTTACCCTTGTTCAACATAGTACTGCAGTTCTAGCCAGCACAATGAGGCACGAAAAGTATCAGTTATCCAAACTGAAAAAGAAGGGAGAGTTATCACTGTTTGCGGATGACATAATGTGTAGAAAACCCCAAGGAATCCACAAAAAAGTTGAATTTAACAATGTTGCAGGATACAAAATTGACACACAAAAATCAGTAGTATTTCTATACATTAGCAATGAAAAATTGAAAAAATAAATTAAGAAAACAATTTCATTTACATGGCATCAAAAATAATAAAATTCTCAGGAATAAACTTGACCAAGGAGAAAAACTGTACACCGAAAACTACAAAACGTTGCTGATAGAAATTAAGGAAAACCTAAATAAATGTAAGGACAGACTGCCTTCATGGATTGGAAGACAATATTGTTAAAACGACAGTGGTTCCCAAATTCATCTACAGATTCAATGAAATCCCTATCAAAATCCCATTGGCATTTTCTGCAGAAGTAGAAAAACAACCTGACATTCATGCAGAATGTCAAGGAACCCTGAAAAGCCAAAGCAGTCTTGATAAAGAAAAACAAAGTTGGAGAACTCACCTTTCCCAATTTTAAAAGTTACTGCAAAGCTGCAGTTATCAAAACTGTGGCACTAGCGTGAGGATAGAGAGAGAGACTGATGGAATAGAATAGAGAGCCTAGAAATAAACCCTCTCATGTATGGTTAGTCAATTTTGTGTGTGTGTGTGTGAAGATTGGCACCTGAGCTAACAACTGTCACCAATCTTTTTGGTTTTTTTCTGCTTTTTCTTCCCAAATCCCCCCAGTACATGGTTGTATATTTCAGTTGTGGGTCCTTCTAGTTGTGGCATGTGGGATGTCGCCTCGGCATGGGCCCATGAAAGGTGCCGTGTCCGCGCCCAGGATCTGAACCGGGGAAACCCTGGGCTGCCAAAGTGGAGTGGGTGAACCCAACCACTCGGCCACAGGCTGGCCCCAAGTTACTTGATTTTTTTTTTATTGAGTTATTGATAGGTTACAATCTTGTGAAATTTCAGTTGTACATTAATGTTCGTCAGTCATGTTGTAGGTGCACCACTTCACCCTTTGTGCCCACCTCCCACCCCACCTTTCCCCTGGCATCCACTAAACTGTTCTTAGTCCATAATTTTAAATTCGTCATATGAGTGGAGTCATACACAGATTATCCTTCTCTCGCTGGCTTATTTCACTCAACATAATTCTCTCAAGGTCCATCCATGTTATTGCAAATGGAATGATTTTGTTCTGTTTTGCAGCTGAGTAGTATTCCATTGTATATATGTACCACATCTTCTTTATCCATTCGTCTGTTGCTGGGCACTTAGGTTGCTTCCACGTCTTGGCTATTGTAAACAGTGCTGCAATAAACATTGGGGTGCATAGGACTTTTAGGATTGCTGACTTCAGGCTCTTTGGATAAATACCCAGTAGTGGGATGGCTGGATCGTATGGTAGTTCTATTTTTAATTTTTTGAGGACTCTCCATACTGTTTTCCATAGTGGCTGCACCAGTTTGCATTCCCACCAGCAGTGTATGAGGGTTCCTTTTTCTCCGCAACCTCTCCAACATTTGTTGCTATTAGTTTTAGATATTTTTGTCATTCTAACGGGTGTAAGGTGATATCTTAGTGTAGTTTTGATTTGCATTTCCCTGATGATCAGTGATGATGAGCATCTTTTCATGTGCCTATTGGCCATCAGTATATCTTCTTTGGAGAAATGTCTGTTCATGTCTCCAGCCCATTTTTTGATTGGGTTGTTTGATGTTTTGTGGTTGAGTTGCGAGAGTTCTTTATATATTATGGATATTAAGCCCTTGTCAGATATATGACTTGCAAATATTTTTTCCCAGTTAGTGGGTTGTTTTTTTGTTTCAATCCTGTTTTCATTTGCCTTGAAGAAGCTCTTTAATCTGATGAAGTCCCATTTGTTTATTCTTTCTATTGTTTCCCTTCTCTGAGAAGGCATGGTGTCCGAAAAGATCCTTTTAATACTGATGTCAAAGAGTGTACTGCCTACGTTTTCTTCCAGAAGCCTTATGGTTTCAGGTCTCACCTTTAGGTCTTTGATCCATTTTGAGTTTATTTTGGTGAATGGTGAAAAAGAATGGTCAATTTTCATTCTTTTACATGTGGCTTCCCAGTTTTCCCAGCACCATTTGTTGAAAAGACTTTCTTTTCTCCATTGTATGCCCTCAGCTCCTTTGTCAAAGATAAGCTGTCCATAGATGTGTGGTTTTATTTCTGGGCTTTCAATTCTGTTCCATTGATCTGTGCACCTGTTTTTGTACCAGTACCATGCTGTTTTGATTACTGTAGCTTTGTAGTATGTTTTGAAGTCAGGGATTGTGATGCCTCCCTTTTTGTTCTTTTTTCTCAGGATTGCTTTAGCAATTCGGGGTCTTTTGTTGCCCCATATGAATTTTAGGATTCTTTGTTCTATTTCTGTAAAGAATGTCATTGGGATTCTGATTGGGATGGCGTTGAATCTGTAGATTGCTTTAGGTAGAATGGACATTTTAACTATGTTTATTCTTCCAATCCATGTACATGGAATGTCTTTCCATCTCCTTATGTCATCATCCAATTCTCTCAGAAAGGCCTTGTAATTTTCATTATATAGGTCCTTCACTTCCTTAGTTAAATTTACCCCGAGGTATTTTATTCTTTTTGTTGCGATTGTGAATGGTATTGTATTCTTGAGTTCTTTTTCTGTTGGTTCATTACTGGAGTATAGAAATGCTACTGATTTATGCAAATTGATTTTATACCCTGCAACTTTGCTGTAGTTGTTGATTACTTCTAACAGTTTTCTAATGGATTCTTTGGGGTTTTCTATATATAAGATCATGTTGTCTGCAAACAGCGAGAGTTTCACTTCTTCCCTCCCTATTTGGATTCCTTTTATTCCTTTTTCTTGCCTGATTGCTCTGGCCAGGACCTCCAGTACTATGTTAAATAAGAGTGGTGATAGAGGGCATCCTTGTCTCGTTCCTGTTTTCAGGGGGATTGTGTTCAGTTTTTGCCCATTGAGTATGATGTTGGCTATGGGTTTGTCGTATACGGCCTTTATTATGTTGAGGTAGTTTCCTTCTATGCCTATTTTGTTCAGAGTTTTTATCATAAATGGCTGTTGGATCTTGTCAAATGCCTTCTCTGCATCTATTGAGATGATCACGTGGTTTTTATTCCTCAGTTTGTTGATGTGGTGGATCACGTTGATTGATTTGCGGATGTTGAACCATCCCTGTGTCCCTGGTATGAATCCCACCTGATCCTGATGTATGATTCTTTTGATGAATTGCTGAATTCTGGTTGCCAAATTTTTGTTTAGAATTTTTGCATCTGTGTTCATCAGTGATATTGGCCTGTAGTTCTCTTTTTTCGTGGTGTCCTTGTCAGGTTTTGGTATCAGCGTGATGTTGGCCTCATAGACTGTGTTAGGAAGTGTTCCATCCTCCCTAATTTTTTGGAATAGCTTGAAAAGGATAGGTATTAAATCCTCTCTGAAAGTTTGGTAGAATTCCCCAGGGAAGCTGTCAGGTCCTGGGGTTTTATTCTTTGGGATGTTTTGATTGCTCTTTCAATCTCTTTCCTTGTGATTGGTCTGTTCAAATTGTCTGCCTCTTCTTGAGTGAGCTTTGGGAGATTGTAGGAGTCCAAGAATTTATCCATTTCCTCTAGGTTATCCATTCTGTTGGCATATAGTTTTTCATAGTATTCTCTTATAATCTGTTGTATTTCTGCAGAGTCTGTTGCTATTTCTCCTCGCTCATTTCTGATTTTTGTTTATTTGAGCTTTCTCCCTTTTTTTCTTTGTAAGTGCGGCTAGTGGTTTGTCAATTTTATTTATCTTCTCAAAAAACCAGCTCTTTGTCTCATTGATCCTTTCTACTGCCTTTTTCGTTTCAATAGCATTTATTTCTGCTCTGATTTTTATTATTTCTCTCCTTCTGCTGAATTTGGGCTTCATTTGTTCTTTTTTCTCTAGTTCAGTTAGGTGTGCTTTAAGGTTGCTTATTTGGGATTTTTCTTGTTTGTTAAGATGTGCCTGTATTGCGATGAATTTTCCTCTTAATACAGCTTTTGCTGTATCCCATATGAGTTGGTACGGCATGCTATCATTTTCACTTGTTTCCAGGTAGTTTTTTATTTCTTCTTTAATTTCTTCAATGATCCATTGCTTGTTCAGTAGTGTGTTGTTTAGTCTCCACATCTTTGTGCCTTTCTCAGCTTTTTTCTTGTAATTAATTTCTAGCCTTATAGCACTATGATCTGAGAAGATGCTTGTTATTATTTCAATTTTTTTAAATTTGTAGAGGCTTGCCTTGTTTCCCAACATATGGTCTATCCTAGAGAATGTTCCATGTGCACTTGAGAAGAATGTGTATTCAGCTCTTTCATGGTGAAGTGATCTATATATGTCTATTAAGTCCAATTGTTTTAGTTTTTCATTTAGCTCCACTATTTCCTTGCTTATTTTCTGTCTGGATGATCTGTCCATTGATGTGAGTGGGGTGTTGAGGTCCCCTCCTATTATTGTGTTTTTTTTTAACATCTTCCTTTAGGTCTGTTAATAGTTGCTTTATGAATCTTGGTGCTCCTGTGTTGGGTGCATAGATATTTATAAGCATTATTTCTTCTTGATAAAGTGTCCCTTTGATCATTATATATTGTCCCTCTGTGTCTCTCTTTACTTGTCTTATTTTGAAATCCACTTGGTCTTATATGAGAATTGCAACACCTGCCTTGTTTTCCTTGCTATTTGCTTGAAGTATTGTCCTCCACCCCTTCACCCTGAGTCTGTGTTTCTCCTTGGGGCTGAGGTGTGTTTCCTGGAGGCAGCAAATTGTTGGATCGTGTTCTTTAATCCATTTTGCCACTCTGTGTCTTTTTATTGGAGAGTTCAATCCGTTCACATTGAGAGTGATTATGGATGCATGTGGACTTAGTGCTGTTAATCTGTCGCTCATTATCTTGTTTTCCTGCGTTTCTTTTCCTGTGTGCTTTAGACTACCCATTTAATACTGCAATTTCTTATGCTGGGTTTCTTAGATTTTTCCTTATTTATGATTTGTGACTCTGTTCTGTACTTTATTTTAGTGTCTACCTTGAAGTTTGTATTTATTTATTTATTTATTTTTTTCCTTCCCTTTCTTTTTTTTTTTTTTTTTATTAATGTTATGATAGATTACAACCTTGTGAGATTTCAGTTGTACATTTTTGTTAGTCATGTTGTGGGTACACCACTTCCCCCTCTGTACCCTCCCCCCACCCCCCCTTTTCCCTGGTAACCACCGATCAGATCTCCTTATCAATATGCTAATTTCCACCTATGAGTGGAGTCATATAGAGTTCGTCTTTCTCTGACTGACTTATTTCGCTTAACATAATGCCCTCGAGGTCCATCCACATTGTTGTGAATGGGCCAATTTCGTCTTTTTTTATGGCTGAGTAGTATTCCATTGTGTATATATACCACATCTTCTTTATCCAATCATCAGTTTCTGGGCATGTAGGCTGGTTCCACGTCTTGGCTATTGTAAATAATGCTGCGATGAACATAGGGGTGCAACGGACTCTTGAGATATCTGATATCAGGTTCTTAGGATAGATACCCAGTAATGGGATGGCTGGGTCATAGGGTATTTCTATTTTTAACTTTTTGAGAAATCTCCATACTGTTTTCCATAGTGGCTGTACCAGTTTGCATTCCCACCAACAGTGTATGAGGGTTCCTCTTTCTCCACAACCTCTCCAACATTTGTCGTTCTTGGTTTTGGATGTTTTTGCCAATCTAACGGGGGTAAGGTGATATCTTAGTGTAGTTTTGATTTGCATTTCCCTGATGATTAGCGATGATGAACATCTTTTCATGTGTCTATTGGCCATATTCATATCTTCTTTTGAGAAATGTCTGTTCATGTCCTCTGCCCATTTTTTGATCGGGTTGTTTGTTTTTTTGTTGTTAAGCAGTGTGAGTTCTTTGTATATTATGGAGATTAACCCTTTGTCGGATAAGTGGCTTGTAAATATTTTTTCCCAATTAGTGAGCTGTTTTTTTGTTTCAATCCTGTTTTCCCTTGCCTTGAAGAAGCTCTTTAGTCTGATGAAGTCCCATTTGTTTATTCTTTCTATTGTTTCCCTCAACTGAGGAGTTACAGTGTCCGAAAAGATTCTTTTGAAACTGATGTCAAAGAGTGTACTGCCTATATTCTCTTCCAAAAGACTTATTGTCTCAGGCCTAATCTTTAGGTCTTTGATCCATTTTGAGTTTATTTTGGTGTGTGGTGAAAAAGAATGGTCAATTTTCAATCTTTTGCATGTGGCTGTCCAGTTTTCCCAGCACCATTTGTTGAAGAGACTTTCTTTTCTCCATTGTAGGCCCTCTGCTCCTTTGTCGAAGATTAGCTGTCCATAGATGTGTGGTTTTATCTCTGGGCTTTCAATTCTGTTCCATTGATCTGTGGACCTGTTTTTGTACCAGTACCATGCTGTTTTGATCACTGTAGCTTTGTAGTATGTTTTGAAATCGGGGATTGTGATTCCGCCGGCTTTGTTTTTCTTGCTCAGGATTGCTTTAGCAATTCGCGGTCTTTTGTTGCCCCATATGAATTTTAGGATTGTTTGTTCAATTTCTGTGAAGAATGTTCTTGGGATTCTGATTGGGATAGCATTGAACCTGTATATTGCTTTAGGTAGTATGGACATTTTAACTATGTTTATTCTTCCAATCCATGTGCAAGGAATGTTTTTCCATCTCTTTATGTCATCGCCTATTTCTTTCAAGAAAGTCTTGTAGTTTTCATTGTATAGATCCTTCACTTCCTTGGTTAAGTTTATCCCAAGGTATTTTATTCTTTTCGTTGCGATTGTGAATGGGATAGAGTTCTTGAGTTCTTTTTCTGTTAGTTTATTGTTAGTGTATAGAAATGCTACTGATTTATGCACGTTAATTTTATACCCTGCTACTTTGCTGTAGTTGTTGATTATTTCTAATAGTTTTTCTGTGGATTCTTTGGGGTTTTCTATGTATAAGATCATGTCGTCTGCAAACAACGAGAGTTTTACTTCTTCGTTACCTATTTGGATTCCTTTTATTTCTTTTTCCTGCCGAATTGCTCTGGCCAGCACCTCCAGAACTATGTTGAATAGGAGTGGTGAAAGTGGGCACCCTTGTCTTGTTCCTGTCCTCAGAGGGATGGCTTTCAGCTTTTGTCCATTGAGTATGATGTTGGCTGTGGGTCTATCATATATGGCCTTTATTATGTTGAGGTACTTTCCTTCTATACCCATTTTACTGAGGGTTTTTATCATAAATGGGTGTTGGATCTTGTCGAATGCTTTCTCTGCATCTATTGAGATGATCATGTGGTTTTTGGTTTTCATTTTGTTGATGTAGTGTATCACGTTGATTGACTTGCGGATGTTGAACCATCCCTGTGTCCCTGGTATAAATCCCACTTGATCATGGTGTATAATCTTTTTGATGTATTGCTGTAATCGGTTAGCCAAAATTTTGTTGAGGATTTTTGCATCTATGTTCATCAGTGATATCGGCCTGTAGTTCTCCTTCTTTGTGTTGTCCTTGTCAGGTTTGGGGATCAGAGTGATGTTGGCTTCATAGAATGTGTTAGGGAGTTCTCCATCTTTCTCAATTTTCTGGAACAGTTTGAGGAGAATAGGTATTAAGTCTTCTTTGAATGTTTGGTAGAATTCTCCAGAGAAGCCGTCTGGTCCTGGACTCTTGTTTTTGGGGAGGTTTTTGATTACCGTTTCTATTTCCTTACTTGTGATTGGTCTATTCAGATTCTCCATTTCTTCCTGATTCAGTTTGGGGAGATTGTAGGAGTCCAGGAATTTGTCCATTTCTTCCAGGTTGTTCAATTTGTTGGCATATAGTTTTTCATAGTATTCTCTTATGATCTCTTGTATTTCATTGGTATCTGTTGTGATTTCTCCTCTGTCATTCCTGATTTTATTAATTTGCGATTTCTCTCTTCTTTTCTTGGTGAGTCTGGCTAGGGGTTTGTCAATTTTGTTAATTCTTTCGAAGAACCAACTCTTTGTTTCATTGATCCTTTCTATTGTCTTTTTTGTTTCAATATCGTTTATTTCTGCTCTTATTTTTA
Organism: Equus caballus; assembly: GCF_041296265.1. NCBI lineage: Eukaryota > Metazoa > Chordata > Mammalia > Perissodactyla > Equidae > Equus > Equus caballus. The sequence continues at coordinate 3,031,912 of NC_091701.1, read as the reverse complement.
TTATTTCCCTCCTTCTACTGACTCTGGGCCTTGTTTGTTCTTCTTTTTCTAGTTCTGTTAGGTGTCGTTTGAGGTTGCTTACGTGAGCTTTTTCTTGTTTAGTGAGGTGAGCCTGTATTGCGATGAATTTCCCTCTTAGGACTGCTTTTGCTGCATCCCAAATGATTTGGTATGTCGTGTTCTCATTTTCATTTGTCTCCAGATAATATTTGATTTCTTCTTTAATTTCTTCAATGATCCATTGTTTGTTGAGAAGCGTGTTGTTAAGTCTCCACATTTTTGCACCTTTCTCTGCTTTTTTCTTGTAGTTGATTTCTAGTTTAATAGCGTTATGATCAGAAAAGATGCTTGATATTATTTCAACTCTCTTGTATTTATTGATGTTTGCTTTGGTTCCCAAAATATGGTCAATCCTTGAGAATGTTCCATGTGCACTTGAGAAGAATGTGTAACCTGCTGTTTTTGGATGAAGTGTTCTATATATATCTATTAAGTCCATCTGGTCTAATTTTTCATTTAATTCTATTATTTCCTTGTTGATTTTCTGTCTGGATGTTCTGTCCATTGGTGTTAATGGTGTGTTGAGGTCCCCTACTATTATTGTATTGTTGTTGATGTCTTCTTTTAGTTCTATTAAGAGTTGCTTTACAAATTTTGGTGCTCCTGTGTTGGGAGCGTATATATTTATAAGTGTTATGTCTTCTTGGTGGAGAGTCCCTTTTATCATTATATACTGTCCCTCTTTGTCTTTCTTTATCTGTTTTGCTTTGAAATCTACCTTGTCTGATATTAGTATAGCGACACCTGCTTTCTTTTGTTCATTATTAGCTTGGAGTATTGTTCTCCATCCCTTCACTCTGAGTCTGTGTTTGTCTTTGGGGCTGAGGTGTGTTTCCTGGAGGCAGCATATTGTTGGATCTTGTTCTTTGATCCATCCTGCCACTCTGTGTCTTTTGATTGGGGAGTTCAATCCATTTACATTTAGAGTGATTATTGAGACGTGGGGACCTACCACTACCATTTTGTGTCTTGTTTTCCGGTTTTCTTCAGTTTCCTTTGTTTCTCGTCCCATGGTTTAATCTGTTCTGATGTAGAGCTGCTACTCTCTGTTGTTGTCCTTCTACTTATCTCCTCTGCTCTTGGTTTTGTAGCCCCTTTCCTTTTTTGGATTTTTCAGGAATGAGGGTTTTCCTGAGGATTTCCTGAAGAGGAGGTTTTGTGGCAATGAACTCCCTTAATTTTTGTTTATCTGGGAAAGTTTTTATTTCTCCATCGTATTTGAAGGATATTTTCGCTGGGTAGAGAATTCTCGGCTGTAGGTTTTTGTCCTTCAGATTTTTGAATATATCATTCCACTCTCTTCTAGCCTGTAAAGTTTCTGCTGATAAATCTGCTGATAGCCTGATGGGGGTTCCTTTGTAGGTTAGTTTCTTTTGCCTGGCTGTCCTTAATATTTTCTCCTTGTCGTTGACTTTTGCTAGCTTCACTACTATATGCCGTGGAGTTGGTCTTCTTGCATTAATAAAGTTTGGAGATCTATTGGCTTCTGTCACCTGAAGATCCATCTCCCTCACCAGATTTGGGAAGTTCTCAGCCATTATTTCTTTGAATAGGTTTTCTGCCCCTTTCTCCTTCTCTTCTCCCTCTGGTATACCTATAATCCTTACGTTGCATCTCCTAATTGTGTCTGATAATTCTCGGAGAGTTTCTTCATTTCTTTTAAGTCTTGCTTCTCTCTCCTCCTCTGCCTGCAACAATTCTATATTGCCATCTTCCAAATTGCTAATTCTTTCCTCCATATTATCGGCCCTACTGTTCAGAGCATCTAGATTTTTCTTAATCTCCTCTATTGTGTTCTTCATTTCCAATATTTCTGTTTGGTTCTTCTTTATCGTATCAAACTCTTTTGTGACATAGCTCCTGAACTCGTTGAGTTGTCGGTCAGAATTCTCTCTTAACTCAGTGAGTATTTTAATGATGGCTGTTTTGAAGTCATCATCATTTAGGTTATATATCTCATTTTCTTTGGGATTGTTTTCTGTGTATTTGTTACTTTCTTTCTGTTCTGGAGATTTAATGTATTTTTTCATATTGCTTGATGATGTTGATTTGTGCCTCCGCATGGAGATAGAGTTTAGTTGCTCCTTTCACTTGTTTCAGCTGCTGCGGTGGGGGGAGCAGCTGTTTATACTTCACCAACCAGGAACCCTGTCCGTAGTTGCTAACTGGGCCTGGGCCCCTCTTCGTAGCCACAGTGGCCCTTTGGATTCCCTCCTCTGCCGTGGGGGCCGTCACGGGGGGCTTCAGGCTGCAGGGGCCTACTGTTGTTGCCCACCTAGATGCGCTCTCTCCTTGGGGTCTGCAACGGTGTTATGGGCTTTTCCAGCGGCCAGGGGTGGGATCACTTATATTTGTCGCTCCGTTGCTGTCGGCACCCACCAAATCTCACTTGTCCTCTATGGGTCGCAGGAGAGCTATTGGCATCTTCTACGGTCTGTGGTTAGTACACCTAGCTATGCTGCTTTTGCCCTGGGGTCTTCCAGCCTTGTGGCTGGCGGCTGGGTGCCTTCTACTGGTGCTGTGCAGAGGCTTTCCCTAAGGCTTCTGTGAGCCTGTAGGGTTTCCCCCTAGGCTACTAAGCTGGGTCTCTGGAACTCTCTCCAGCCCCAGTCCTCTCCGAGATCTCCGGCAATCCCTAGCCTCACCGGGTGGGCAACGGCAGCTGGGGGTCGCCCCATCCTCTGGGCTTCTCTCCGGGCCTCTGCCGGGAGCTCTGAATGCTCAGCGTGGCCCCTCTGCTACCGGCAGACAGAGAGTTTTGTCTGCTGCCTGGCGGAGCTCCGGCGCTTCCCCTCCGGGTCGCCGGACCCGCCTTTGAAAGTTCCCCCGCCCCGGTCCTCTCCGAGATCTCCGGCAATCCCTAGTCCCGCGGGGCGGGCAACGGCAGCTGGGGGTCGCCCCGCCCTCTGGGCTTCTCTCCGGGCCTCTGCCGGGAGCCCTGAGTGCTCAGCGTGGCCCCTCTGCTACCGGCAGACAGAGGGTTTTGTCTGCTGCCTGGCGGAGCTCCGGCGCTTCCCCACCGGGTCGCCGGATGCGCCTTTGAAAGTTCCCCCGCCCCGGTCCTCTCCGAGATCTCCGGCAATCCCTAGTCCCCCGGGGCGGGCAATGGCAGCTGGGGGTCGCCCCGCCCTCTGGGCTTCTCTCCGGGCCTCTGCCGGGAGCCCTGAGTGCTCAGCGTGGCCCCTCTGCTACTGGCAGACAGAGAGTTTTGTCTGCTGCCTGGCGGAGCTCCGGCGCTTCCCCACCGGGTCGCCGGATGCGCCTTTGAAAGTTCCCCCGCCCCGGTCCTCTCCGAGATCTCCGGCAATCCCTAGTCCCCCGGGGCGGGCAACGGCAGCTGGGGGTCGCCCCGCCCTCTGGGCTTCTCTCCGGGCCTCTGCCGGGAGCCCTGAGTGCTCAGCGTGGCCCCTCTGCTACTGGCAGACAGAGAGTTTTGTCTGCTGCCTGGCGGAGCTCCGGCGCTTCCCCACCGGGTCGCCGGATGCGCCTTTGAAAGTTCCCCCGCCCCGGTCCTCTCCGAGATCTCCGGCAATCCCTAGTCCCCCGGGGCGGGCGTCTCTCTGGGACCCTCCGGGCGCCCCGAGCACCAGGCTGGGTCTCCCCGCCAATGGCGGGGAGAGACTCTCCCCGCGGGCTCAGGTGTGCAACTCCAAAGTTTCCCTCTGCGTTTAGGAGTAATTGCAGGGGGTTTAAGTAGGGTTCTGGTCACCTGTTTCCACCGTCGCTCCTCTGTTGTGTTCTCGCTCCTGCCCTAGATGTGTGTGGATCCTCTGGGGGCGTCCGTTGGAAGAAAGCCGCTTGCGGGTACTAGGCTGCCCGTCGGGGTCGGAGAGTTTTCACCTATTTCCACATCCTCCCGGAGGAAAGTCCGTCCGCCTTCCGATGTATAGTCGCTTGGGTGTCTCAGACGTCCTGAGATGCTGTCTGGATATCCTTTGTCAAGCGATAAGTGTCCAAATAATTGTAGACTCGAAGGGCGAGAGACAAAGAGGACTACTCACGGCGCCATCTTCTGAAGTTTGTATTTAGAATCTCGTGTATAATATAGTCTATTCTCTGGTGGTCTCTTACTTACTTGACCAATACTGATTCAGACCCTTTGCTCTTCCCCTCCTAAATAATTATTTTCATTTTTTTATTCCAACTCTTCTTATTAATTGGTAGTTAGAGTGCTAAGATCGTCCTTGTTTTGGTAGTTTCCTTACCTTTACCCTAATGCTATAATTGAATATTTCCTATCCTGTTCTGGTTCTATCCATCGGTCTCCCTAGTCTGTGGATTGTGTTCCCTTTCTCCCTTTTTTCTTTTTTCAGGTATGAGAGCCTTCTTGAGGATTTCTTGTAATGGAGGGCTTTTGGTTACAAATTCCCTTAACTTTTGTTTGTCTGGAAAAGATTTAATTTCTCCCTCATATCTGATGGAAATTCTTGCTGGATAGAGTATTCTTGGCTGAAGATTTTTATCCTTTAAAGCTTTGAATATGTCACTCCATTCTCTCCTAGCTTGTAGGGTTTCTGTAGAGAAATCTGCTGAAAGTCTGATAGGGGCTCCTTTATAGGTTATTCTCTTTTTTTTTCTTACTTCCCTGAGTATTCTTTCCTTATCGTTCCTTTTTGCCAACTTTACTACTATGTGCCTTGCAGTAGGTCTTTTTACATTGACAAATCTAGGAGATCTAAAACCCTCCTCTACACAGATTTCTCCGTTGATCCTTAGATTTGGGAAGTTCTCTTCAATAATTTCGTTAAGCACACTTTCTGCTCCATTTTCCTTTTCCATATTCTCGGGAATTCCTATGATCCTTATGTTCTTACTCCTCATTGAATCCATTATCTCTCGGAGATTTTCCTCATTTTTTAAAATTCTTAGTTCTCTTTCTTCCTCTGTCTGGCGCCATTCAGACTGTCTATCTTCGATTATGCTAATTTTCTCCTCTATGTTGTCTACATGGGCATTCAGGGAATCTGTATTCTGTTTTATCTGGTCCATTGTGTTTTTCATCTCAAGTAATTCTGTTTGATTCTTCTTTATGATTTCAATCTCTTTTGTGAAGTAACTCCAGAACTCGGCTTGTTTCTCTATCTTTCTCTCTACCTCATTGAGTTTTTTGATTATAGCTGCTCTGAATTCATTATCACTTAGGTTACCTAATTCCAAGTCCTCAGGACTTAATTCTATGTTTTTATTGTTTTCCTTCTGGTCTGGGGCTTTTGTAAATTGCTGGATGGTAGAGGAGTGGTTTTTTCACATGGTGGTAGAATTCAGTTGCAGTTACAACCTGCCGCCACTAGATGGGGGTTGAGAGCGGCGTGTTAGCTCTCCGCCTTCGGGGCAAGATGGCTGCGCCCACTGGCTTTGCCGGGGGGGAGGGGCTGTTACTCACACGCACCAGTCTGGGTTCAGATCAGTTCTGTTCTCTGGTCTCCCAAGGCCATTGATTTATAGGGTCCCCGCGGACGGAAGCTTTCCCCCCCCCCGGTCAGCGGGTCTCCACTGAATCAGCGGCAGGAGTCCTGGATGATCCCCTGGTCGCGCGGCCCCTCTCCCGCTCCTTCCCGACCTGCACCACAGTGATCGCAGACTCTAGGGGAGGGAGCGATGTTCTCTCCTACCATTCCAGCGCCTCCGAGGGTGTAAGCAAGGTTATGATCTCCGCCTTCTTGGTATTGTAGGTCTCTAACGAGCTGGCATTATGTTTATTCTCTGAAATTCAGTTCTGCCAATCTTTTGTTGTATTTTGGAGGGGAGAGAATCCCGGGTCAGCTCACCTCGCCATTTTGCTCTGCCCCCTCTTGATTTTTTTTTTTAAGATTTTATTTTTTTCCTTTTTCTCCCCAAAGCCCCCCCAGTACATAGTTGTATATTCTTCATTGTGGGTCCTTCTAGTTGTGGCATGTGGGATGCTGCCTCAACGTGGTTTGATAAGCAGTGCCATGTCCATGCCCAGGATTCGAACCAATGAAACACTGGGCCGCCTGCAGCGGAGTGTGCGAACTTAACCACTAAGCCACAGGGCCAGCCCCCCCAAGTTAGTTGATTTTTGACAAGAGTGCCAAAACAATTCAATGGGATAAAGGCATTGTTTCCAAAAAATGGTGCTGAGACAACTCTGTAGCCTTGCAAAAGAATGAAGTTGAGCCCAACCAAGTTAGCAATGTCTTCTCAATTATGACACCAAAAGCACAGATAACAAAAGAAAAAATAAATAAATTGGACTTCATCAAAATTTTACAAGTTTGTGCATCAAAGAACACTATCAAGAGAGTGAAAAGACGAGGCACAGAACAGGAATAGTATTTGTAAATCATACATCTGCTAAGGGATTAATATCCAGAATATATAGAGACTCCTACAACTCAACAGAAAAAAACAAGCAAATGATTAAAAATTGTAAAACAAACAAACAAACAAAAAAACCACTCAATTAAAAACTGGTCAAAATTCTTTTTTTTTGTTTTTTTTAAAGATTGGCACCTGAACTAACAACTGTTGCCAATCTTCATTTTTTTTCCTGCTTTTTCTCCCCAAAACCCCCCAGTACATAGTTGTATATTTTAGTTGTGGGTCCTTCTAGTTGTGGCATGTGGGATGCCACCTCAGCGTGGCCTAATGAGCAGTGCCATGTCCGCACCCAGGATCCAAACCAGCGAAACCCTGGGCCACCAAAGTGGAGCGCACAGACTTAACCACTCGATCACGGGTCTGGCCCCAAAATTCTTGAATACACATTTCTCCAAATAAGATATACAAATGGTCAATAAGCACATGAAAATATCCTCAAATATCCTAATTAATCATTAGGAAAATGCAAATCAAGTCCTCAATTTAAAAATCTCCAACTATAATTCTATAGTAACCTATTTCTACTGGGAGTTGTCAATTATTGCTCCATGTATTTTTGTTGCATTGTTTATTGTAGTAAGATGGACATAACATAAAATTTACCATTTTAACCATTTTTAAGTGTAAAATTCAGTAGCATTAAGTACATTCACAGTATTGTGCAACCATCACCACTATTCATTTCCAGAACTTTTTCATCATTCCATTCTGCTCCCCAGTAAACATTTCCCCATTGCCCCTCCCCCCAGCTCCTGGTAACCTCCATTCTGCTTTCTGTCTCTACCATTTTGACTCTTTTAGATATCTCATACAAGTGGAATCACACAGTATTCATCCTTTTTTGTATGACCTCTTTCACTTAGCATAATGTCCTCAATGTTCGTCCATGTTGTAGCATGTCTGAGTCATCTCAAGCTGCCATAAACTAAATACCATAGATTGGATGTCTTAAACAACAGAAATTTATTTCTCACAGCTCTGGAGGCTAAAAGTCTTGAGATCAGAGTGCCAGCATGGTCAAGGTCTGGCGAGGGACCTCTTCTTGGCTTGCAGATGGCCACCGTCTTGTTGTATCCTCACATGGCAGAGAGAGAGCTCTCGTGTCTCTTTCTATTATAAGGGCACTAATCCCATGATGAGGTCCCCACCCTCATGGCCTCATCTAAACTTAATTATCTCCCAAAGGCCCTTTCTCCAAATCCACCACAGTGTGGGTAGGCCTTCAACATTTGTATTTAGAAGGTGGGGACACAATTCAGCCCACAGCATAGCATGGATCTGAATTAAATTTCCTTTGAAAGCTGCATAATGTTCCATTTTATGTATATACAACATTTTGTTTATCCATTCATCTGCCAATACAGTTTTTGATTGTCTCTGTCTTTTGGCTGTTATGAATTGTGCTGCTAGGAACATTGGAATACAAGTACCTGGCTGAGTGCCTGCTTTCAGTTGTTTTGAGTAAATATCCAGGAGTGGAATTGCTGGATCATATAGTCAATCTATGTTTAACTTTTTAAAGAACTGCCATACTATTTTCCACAGGAGATGCACCATTTTACATTCCCACTAGCAATGTACAAGGGTTCCAGTTTCTCCACATCTTCACCAATGCTTATTTTCCTTTTTTAAAAATAACCATCCTAATGGATGTGAAGTGGTATCTCATTGTGGTTCTGATTTGTATTTCCCTAATGATGAGTGATTTTGAGCATCTGTTCATGTACTTATTGACCATTTGAATATCTTCCTTGGAAAAATGCCTTTGCCTATTTTTTTTCATTTTTTTAAATTGAGTTCATAATAGTTTACATCAATGTGAGATTTCAGCTGTACATTATTTCTTGACTGTCACCACATAAGTGCTCCCCTTCACCCCCTGTGCCCACTCCCCACCCCCTTCCCCTGGTAACCACTGAACTGTTTTCTTTGTCCATGTGTTTGTTCATATTCCACATATGAGTGAAATCATATGGTGTTTGTCTTTGTCTGGCTTATTTCACTTAGCATAATTCCCTCCAGCTCCTTCCATGTTGTTGCAAATGGGATGAATTTCTCCTTTTTTCCCGCTGAGCAGTATTCCATTGTATGTATATACCACATCTTCTTTATCCAGTCATCACTTGCTGGGCGCTTGAATAGTTTCCATGTCTTGGCTATTGTGAATAGTGCTGCGATGAACATGGGGGTGCATATGTTACTTTGGATTGTTGATTTCAAGTTGTTTGGGTAGATACCCAGTAGTGGGATGGCTGGGTCGTATGGTATTTCTACTTTTAGTTTTTTGAGGAATCTCCATACTGTTTTCCATAGTGGCTGCACCAGTTTGCATTCCACCCAGCAGTGTATGAGGGTTCCCTCCTCTCCACACCCTCTCCAACATTTATTATTTTTAGCCTTAATGATTATAGCCATTTTAACAAGCGTAAGGTGGTATCTTAGTGTAGTTTTGATTTGCATTTCCCTGATGATTAGTGATGTTGAGCATCTTTTCATGTGTTTATTGGCCATCTGTATATCTTCTTTGGAAAAATATCTGTTCATCTCCTCTGCCTATTTTTTGATTGGGTTGTTTGTTTTTTATTGTTCAGTTGTGTGAGCTCCTTATATATTATGGAGATTAACCCCTTGTCAGATATATGATTTGCAAATATTTTCTCCCAATTTGTGGGTTGTCTCTATTTTGATTCTAGTTTTTTTGCCTTGCAGAAGCTCTTTAGTCTGATGAACTCCCACTTGCTTATTTTTTCTTTTGTTTCTCTTGTCTGAAAAGACATGATATTTGAGAAGATCCTTTAAGTAAAGTGTCAAAATGTGTAATGATGTCAAAAAATGTACTACCTATATTATCTTCCACAAGTTTTATGGTTTCAGGAATTATCTTCAAGTCTTTGATCCATTTTGAGTTTATTTTTGTGTATGGCGTGAGATAATGGTCTCCCTTCATTCTTTTGCATGGGGCTGTCCAGTTTTCCCAACACCATTTATTGAAGAGAGTTTCTTTTCTCCATTGTATGTTCTTGGCACCTTTGTCGAAGATTAGCTGTCCATAGACGTGAAGTTTTATTTCTGGGCTTTCAGTTCTGTTCCATTGATCTGTGCACCTGTTTTTGTACCAGTACCATGCCGTTTTGATCACTATGGCTTTGTAGTTCATTTTGGAGTCAGGGATTGTGATACCTCCAGCTTTGTTCTTTTTTCTCAGGATTGCTTTAGCAATTTGGGGTCTTTGGTTGCCCCATATGAATTTTAGGATTCTTTGCTCTATTTCCGTGAAGAATGTCATTGGGATTCTGATTAGGGTTGCATTGAATCTGTAGATTGCTTTGGGTAGTCTGGACATTTTAACTATGTTTATTCTTCGAACCCATGTGCATGGAATCTGTTTCCATCTCTTTATGTCATTATCAATGTCTTTCAGTAATGTCTTGGAGTTTTCATTGTATAAGTCCTTCACCTCCTTGGTTAAATTTATTCCTAGGGGGGCCGGCCCAGTGGCTAAGTGGTTAGGTTGGTGCACGCCACTGTGGCAGCCCAGGGTTTTACTGGTTTGGATCCTGGGTGCAGACATGACATCACTTGTTAGACCACAGTGAGGTGGCATCCCATGTGCCACAAATAGAAGGACCCACAACTAAAATATACAACTGTGTACTGGGGGGATTTGGGGAGAAAAAGCAGAAAGAAAAAAAAAAGATTGGCAGCAATTGTTAGCTCAGGTGCCAATCTTTAAAAAAAATTTATTCCTAGGTACTTTATTCTTTTAGTTGCGATTATAAATGGGATTGTGTCCTTGAGTAAGTTCATTATCAGAGTACAGAAAAGCAACTGATTTTTGTAAGCTGATTTTGTACCCTGAAATTTTACTGTAGTTGTTAATTATTTCTTATTAGTTTTCCGATGGATTCTTTGGGGTTTTCTATATATAAGATCATGTCATCTGCAAACAGTGAGAGTTTCACTTCTTCACTCCCTATTTGGATTCCTTTTATTCCTTTCTCTTGCCTAATTGCTCTGGGCAAAACCTCCAGTAAGAGTGGTGATAGAGGGCATCCTTGTCTCGTTCCTGTTTTCAGGGGGATGGTGTTCAGTTTTTGCCCACTGAGTACGATGTTGGTTGTGGGTTTGTCATATATGGCCTTTATTATATTAAGATAATTTCCTTCTATCCCCATTTCATCAAGAGTTTTTATCATAAATGGCTGTTGGATCTTATCAAATGCTTTCTCTCTATCTATTAAGATGATCATGTGTTTTTTATTCCTCATTTTGTCAAATCATTGATTGATTTGCGGACGTTGAACCATCCCTGTGTCCCTGGTATAAATCCCACTTGATCATGATGTATGATCCTTTTGATGTATTGCTGAATTCAGGTTGCCAAAATTGTGTTGAGGATTTCTGCATCTATGTTCCTCAGTGATATTGGCCTCAAGTTTTCCTTTTTTGTGTTGTGCTTGTCAGGCTTTGGTATCAGAGTGATGTTGGCCTCATAGAATGCATTAGGAAGTGTTCTATCTTCCTTAATTTTTTGGAATAGCTTGAGATGGATAGGTATTAAATCTTCTCTGAAAGTTTGGTAGAATTCCCCAGGGAAGCTGTCAGGTTCTGGGGTTTTATTCTTTGGGATGCTTTTGATTGCTCTTTCAATCTCTTTCCTTGTGATTGGTCTGTTCAAATTGTCTGCTTCTTCTTGATTCAGTTTTGGGAGGTTGTAAGAGTCTAAGAATTTATCCATTTCCTCTAGATTATCCATTTTGTGGCATACAGTTTTTTGTAGTATTCTCTTATAATCGGTTATATTTCTGTGGTGTCTGTTGTTATTTCTCCTCTTTCATTTCTAATTTTGTTTATCTGAGCTTTCTCCCTTTTTTTCTTTGTAAGTCAGGCTAGGGGTTTGTCAATTTTATTTATCTTCTCAAAGAACCAGCTCTTTGTTTCATTGATCCTTTCTACTGCCTTTTTTGTTTCAATGGCATTTATTTCTGCTCTGATTTTTATTATTTCTCTCCTTCTACTGACTTTTGGCTTTGTTTTTTCTTCTTTCTCTAATTCAGTTAGGTGTAATTTGAGATTGCTTATTTGGGATTTTTCTTGTTTGTTAAGGTGTGCCTGTATTGTGATGAATTTCCCTCTTAATACGGCTTTTGCTGCATCCCATATGAGTTGGTATGGTATGTTATCATTTTCATTTGCCTCCAGATACTTTTTGATTTCTCATTTAATTTCTTCAAGGACCCATAGCTTGTTCAATAGCATGTTGTTTAGTCTCCACATCTTTGTCCCTTTCTCAGCTCTTTTCTTGTAATTAATTTCTAGCTTTATATCATTGTGATCAGAAATGATGCTTGTTGTTATTTCAATTTTCTTAAATTTATTGAGGCTTGCCTTGTTTCCCAACATATGGTCTATCCTTGAGAATGTTCCATGCACACTTGAGAAGAATGTATGTTCTGCTATTTTTGGATAGAGTGTTCTATATATGTCTATTAAGTCCAACTGGTTTAGCTTTTCATTTAATTCTACTGTTTCCTTGTTGGTTTTCTGTCTGGATGATCTGTCCAATGATGTGAATGGGGTGTTGAGGTCCCCTACTATTATTGTGTTGTTATTAATATCTTCTTTTAGGTTTGTTAATACTTGCTTTATGAACTTTGATGCTCCTGTGTTGGGTGCATAGATATTTATAAGCGTTATTTCTTCTTGATGGAGTGTCCCTTTGATCATTGTATACTGCCCCTCTTTGTCTCTATTTACCTGGCTTATCTTGAAGTCTACTTTGTCTGATAGAAGTATTGCAACATCTGCTTTCTTTTGTTTGCCATTAGCTTGGAGTATCCTCTTCCATCCCTTCTCTCTGAGCCTGTGTTCGTCCTTGGAGCTGAGATGTGTTTCTTGCAGGCAGCATATTGCTGCATCTTGTTCTTTAATCCATCTCACCACTCTGTGTCTTTTTATTGGAGAGTTCAGTCCATTTACATTGAGGGTGATTATTGATGTATGAGGGCTTAATGCTGTCATTTTATCACTCATTTTCCAGTTTTCCTGAATTTCCTTTGTTTCTTGTCCTGTGTGTTTTGGTCTACCCATTGATTTATGTAGTTTTTTATGATGTGTTTCTTTGTTTTCTCCTTATTTATTATTTGTGTCTCTGTCCTGCTTTTTTGTTTAGTGGTTACCCTGTGGTTTGTATTCAGAATCTTGTGTATAAGATAGTCCATTTTCTGATGGTCTATTTCCTTAGTCTAAACTGATTCAGTCCCTTTCCTCCTCCTCCCCTAAGTTGTTTTTCTCACATCTTATTCCATCTTTTATTGTGAGTTTGTGGTTAAAATGATAGGATTATCTTTTATTTTTGATGTTTTCCTTCCCTTTAGCTTAATGCGATACTTGAATATTTGCTATCCTATTCTGAGTCTGTCTACCTATTTATCTCCTTATTCTGTGTTTTGTGACTCCTCTTTCCCCGTTTTTATCCTCAGGTATGAGACCTTCTTGAGGATGAGGGAGGGTCTTTTGGCTACAAAGTCCCTTAGCTTCTGTTTGCCTGGGAAAGTTTTTATTTCTTCCTGCTATCTGAAGGATATTTTTGCAGGGTAGAGTATTCTTCGCTGAAGATTTTTGTATTTTAAAGAGAAATCTGCTGAAAGCCTGATAAGGGTTCCTTTGAAGCTTATTTTCTTCTGCCTTGCTGCCCTGAGTATTCTTTCTTTGTCATTTGTTTTTGCCAGTTTTACTTTTGCATTGACATATCTAGGAGATCTGGAAACTTCTTCCACACAGATTTCCCTCTCTTTTCCTAGGTTTGGGAAGTTCTCTGCTATTATTTCTTTTTTTTTTTTTTTTAAAGATTTTTTTTTTTTATTTTTTCCTTTTTCTCCCCAAAGCCCCCCGGTACATAGTTGTGTATTCTTCGTTGTGGGTTCCTCTAGTTGTGGCATGTGGGACGCTGCCTCAGCGTGGTCTGACAAACAGTGCCATGTCCACGCCCAGGATTCGAACTGATGAAACACTGGGCCTCCTGCAGCGGAGCGCGCGAACTTAACCACTCGGCCACGGGGCCAGCCCCTGCTATTATTTCTTTGAACATGCTTTCTGCTCCATTCTCCTTCTCTTTTCCTTCTTGAATACCTATAATTCTTATGTTGCATTTCCTAATTGAGTCAGATATTTCTCGGAGACTTTCTTCATTTCTTTTTAGTCTCAGTTCTCTCTCCTCCTCTATCAGGAGCATTTCAACATGTCTATCTTCGATTATGTTGATACGCTCCTCTACGATGTCCACTTGAGCATTCAGGGAATCTTATTTTGTGTTATCTCTTCCATTGTGTCTTTCTTCTTTAATATTTCTGATTGATTCTTCTTTATAGTTTCAATCTCTTCTGTGAAGTAGCTCCTGAACTCGTTGAATTGTTTCTCTGCATTCTCTTTTACCTTGTTGAGTGTTTTGATGATAGCTATTTTGAATTCATTGTCATTTAGATTACATACTTCTGTGTCCTCAGAACTGAATTCTGGGTGCTTGTTGTTTTCTATCTGGTCTGAAGATTTGATGTAGTGTCTGATATTGCTAGAGGAGGTGTGTCAGCTCTTACGCATTCTGGTATTATTTGGTTGCAGTTACCGCCTTTCAACACTAGGTGTTGGTTGGGAGCCATGTATTCTGAGCCCTCACCCTTCAGCCAAGATCCCAGGCAGTGGAGTGGGCATGGGGCAGGTTGGAGGATGGCACTTTCTCCTTCATGCTCTCTGGGCTTTCTTGCTCTGTTCTCGCTATCTGGTCTCCTGGGATGTTGGCTTGATGAGGTCACCCCCCATGAAAGCTCTCCCCCTGGTAGAGATCTTCCCTCTAGGCTTCATGGGCCCTCAGAGTCCTTGATGTTCCCATGAATGAACATCCCCTCCCTTTTTCCTTCCCTCACAGAGCCTCCCACGGTCGTGGATCCCAGTCTTTAGGGGAGGGAGCGAAGTTCTCTCTTACCCCATTCCAGCTCCTCTGAGGGGGGCTCCAGCCTCTCCGTCCTCTGTCGTATGGCTGCACGTGTCTCTCCAACATTTTTGTGTTGTGTTAGGCTGTCCTCTGTTGGAGTAGGGATGCTCCTTTTCATTGTATGTTGGAGGGGAGAGAGTCCCAGGCAAGTTCATTCCATCGTGATGCTGACGTCACTCTTGCCTATTTTTTAAATTGTGTGGTTTTTAAATTATTGAATTTAAAGTGTTCTTTATGTAATCTAGATACAAGGCTCTCATCAGATGTATGATTTGAAAATATTTTCTCCCATTCTGTGGCTTGTTCCTTCACTTTTGACAGTGTTTTTCGAAGCAAAAAATGTTTGATTTTGATGATGTCAAATTTATCTATTTTTTCTTTTGTTGCTCACAGATTTTGTCATACCTAAGAATCCATTGCCAAACCCAAGGACACGGAAATTTACTTCTATACTTTGCTCTAGGAGTTTTATAGTTTGTAGCTCTTACTTTTAGGTCTTTTATCCATTTTGAGTTAATTTTTATTTATGGTGTGAGGTAAGGGTTTAACTTCATTATTTTGCATGTGGCTTTCCAATCGTCCCAGCCCCATTTGTTGAGAAGACTGTTCATTCCCCCATTGAATAGTCTTGACACCTTTGTTTAAGATCAGTTGACTATATATGTGAAGGTTTATATCTGGACTCTATTCTATTCCATTGATCTATATGTCTGTCTTTATGGCAGTACCACACTCTTTTGATTACTGTAGCTGTATAGTAAGTTCTGAAAAGAAGTGTGAGTCCTCCTACTTTGTCCTTTTTCAAGATTGTTTTGGGTATTCTGGGTCCCATGAAAGTCAATACGAATTTTAGAATTAGCTTGTCAGTTTCTAGGGGGAAAAAGGGGCTGGAATTCTGATAGGGATAGTGTTGAATCTGTAGATTAATTTCTGGGATATTGCTATCTTGACAATATTAGTTCTTTCAATCCACGAACATGGGATGTCTTTCCACTTATTTAGACTTTAATTTGTCTTTTTATTTTTTGAGGAAGATTAGCCCTGAGCTAACTACTGCCACCAATCCTCCTCTTTTTGCTGAGGAAGCCTGGCCCTGAGCTAACATCCGTGCCCATCTTCCTCTACTTTGTATGTGGGATGCCTACCACAGGATGGCGTGCCAAGTGGTGCCATGTCTGCACCCAGGATCCAAACTGGCAAACCCCAGGCTGCTGAGAAGCAGAACTTGTGAACTTAACTGCTGTGCCACTGGGCCGGCCCTGGCAAGATTTTAAATTATATATTCAAGTTCTTCAATAGATATAGATTTATTCAGGTTATCTAGTTCATCTTGGGTGTGTTTTGATAGTTTGTGACTTTCTAGGAATTGTCACATTTCATCTAGGTTGTTGAATTTATGTGCATAGAGTTTTTTTGTAAGTCCCTTTGCATCCTTTTAATGGCTGCAGTATCTTATAGCCCCTCTTTTATTCCTGACATTGATAACTTGTATCTTTTTTCTTTTTATATTTATCAATTTTATTCAAGATTTATGAGTTTTACTGATCTTTTCAAGGCCAGCCTTTTATTTCATTGATTTTCTCTATTTTTTCCCCCTATTTTCAATTTCATTGATTTCTGCTCTTATTTTTTATTATTTCCTTCCTTATTCTTGCCTTTGGTGTATTTTGCTTTTCTTTTCCTAGTTTCTTGAGATGGGAACTTACATAATGAATATGAACCTTTCCTCTTTTCTAAGGTAAGTGTTTAGAACTATAAATTTTCCTCTCAGCACTGCTTTAGCTGTATCCCACCAATTTTGATATGTTGTGTTTTCATTTTCATTCAGTTCTGTGTTTTTTGTTTTATTTGAGGCTTCTTTTTTGACTCATGGATTATTTAGAAGTGTGTTGTTTAGTTCCCAAGTGTTTGGAACTTTTCGTGTTGTCTTTAGTTATTGATTGCTAGTTTAATTCCATCATGGTCAGGGAATATACTCTGTATGATTTCAATTCTTTTAAATTTGTGAAGGTTTGCTTTATGTCCCAGGATGTGGACTATCTTGGTGGATTATCTTGGCTGGAATGTTCTATAAATGTCAATGAAATCTTGTTTGACAGTGTTGCTCAGTTCTTTCATATCTTTACTGATTTTCTGTCTAGTTGTTCTGTCCATTCTGAGAGTGGGCTGTCGAAGTCCTTGACTGCGTTTGTGGGTTTGTCTGCTTCTTTCAGGTCCATCGGTTTTTGCTGCATGTATTTCGATGTTGATTTCGTTGTTTGGTGCACACATGTTTAGGATCATTATGTCTTCCTGGTGGATTGATTCTTTCATCATATGAAAGATTCCTCTTTGCCTCTGGTAATTTTTTTTCTCTGAAGTTTACTTGATGTGATATTAACATAGAGCCATGCTTGCTTTTTAAAAAATTAATGTTTGTGTCTTTTTCCATCCTTTAACTTTCAACTTACCTACGTTGTTATGTTTGCCAATCCACTTTGCTAATCTCTGTCTTTTAACTGGTGTAGTTTAACTTACACTACAATAATTACATTTAAAATAATTATTGACTTATTGGGGCTTAAGTCTGCCATGCTGTTGTTTGTTTTGTGTTTGTCTCCTGTGTTTCTGTTTTCTTGACTTTCTGTGGATTATCTGAGCATTTTTTAGGATTCCATCTTGATTTCTTTGCATGCATATGATTTTAAAGCTTAGTTTATAGTCAAGAGGTTTGGCTTAAAGGAGGTGATTATTATGTACATATTCAAATAAGAGATTTAGTGATCATCAGTATTTCCAATATTTCAATATTGCCAATATTTTTCTGATGTTTCTTGTTCCTCTGTTCCTTTTTTCATGCTTTCCTCTGGTTACTAGAACATTTTGGGGGGCCTGCATTATGATTTCTCTATGCTTTTTTTTTTAGCATGTCCCTATGTATGCTTTTGCAGCATTTCTAGGTGTGACAGTATACATACACAACTTATCACAGACAGCTGGTACCGACATTTCACTCCTACAAGAAAAGTATAGAAACCTTACTTCCACTTGGGTCCGTTTACCTTCCCCACTTTTAAAATATGCTTGTCTTAAGTATTTCCTCTACACGTCTTGAGCATCACATTGCACTATATTATAATTTTTACTTCAACCGTCAAACCCAATTTTACAAACTTATGAGAAGACGGATAACATTATATTTACTCCTATTTTTTTTTACCCATTTCACTTTTCTTTCTTTTCTCTTTCTTTCTTCCTTCCTTTCTTCCTTTCCTGCCTTCCTCCTTTCTTTCCTTCCTTTTTTTCCCCTGTTTTCCCTCCCCAAATCCCCCCAGTACATAGATGTACATACTTTGGTTGTGGGTCCTTCTGGTTGTGGCACATGGGACGCTGCCTCACCGTGGCCTGGCGAGCAGTGCCATGTCCACACCCAGGATCTGAACCAGTGAAACCCTGGGCCGCCAAAGTAGAGCACATGAATTTAACCACTCAGCCCAGGGCCGGTCCCCTTTCTTTCTTTTTCTTATGTCCCAAGACTCCTTCTGTTATTTCCTTTCTGTTTGGAGACTGTCTTTAGCCATTTTTCAGGAGTAGATCTGCTCATGACAAATTCTCTTAGTGTTTCTCTGCCTGAGACTTACCTGATTTCTCCTCATTTCTAGAGGACACTTTCACTAAATATAGTTTGGCATTGACAGTTCTTTTCCTTCAGCACTTGAGAAATGTTGTGCCATTTCCTTTCGTCTCTTGGGATTCAGGTAAGAAATTTGCTGTCACTTGAGTTGTTTCCCACAGGTAATGTGTTATTTCTTTCTAGCTGCTTTCACGATTTTTTTGTCTTTAGTTTTACGAAGTTTGATTGATATATCTTGGAGTGAATTTCTTTAGGTTTACCCTGTTTGTGGTTCACTCACCTTCTTAAATGAATAGGTTTATGCTTTTCACCAAATTTTGGCAATATTCAGCCATTATTTCTTCAAAATTTTTTCTGTTCCATATTTTCTCCTCTCCTTCTGGGACTTCAATAATACAAATTTTAGATCTTTTGCTATTGTCCCACAGGTCTCTGAGGCTCTGTTCACTTTGCCCCCCATCTGTTTTCTCTTTGTTGGTCAGATTGGATAAATTTTATTGATTTGTCTTCACTAGTCTTTCATGTCTCATCTCCAATCTATTGAGCCTATCCAGTGAGTTTTTAATTTAATTTTGATTATTTAATTTTTTAATTCTTTTTTTATTTTTAGGAAGATTAGCCCTGAGCTAACATCTGCCACCAATCCTCCTCTTTTTGCTAAGGAAGACTGGCCCTGAGCTAGCATCTGTGCCCGTCTTCCTCTACTTTATACATGGGACGCCTACCACAGCATGGCTTGATACACAGTGCGTAGGTCTGCACCCAGGATCCGAACCAGTGAACCCTGGGCCACCGAAGCTGAACGTGTGAACTTAACCGCTGTGCCACCGGGCCAGCCCCTAATTTTTTAATTCTATAATTTCTATTTAGTTCCTTTTATATCTTCTATTTCTTTGCTGAGATTTTCTTCTTTTATCTGTTTCAAGAGTATTTGTAATTGCTCATTGAGGCATTCTTGTGATGGCTGCTTCAAAATCCCTGTCAGATAATTCCAACACCTGAGTCAAGCCAGTGTTGCCACTTGTCAATTGTCTCTTCCCCTTCCAGTTGTGATTTTCCTGATTCTTGGTATGATGAGTGATTTTTTATTGTCTCCTGGACATTGTGGCTATTATGTTTGAGACTCTGGAAACCATTTAAGTAGTCTATTTTAGCAAACAGCCATGCCTTTTAAGTTAGTATGCTGGTCCTAGCCTACTTTTGTGGGCTGTGGTTCTAATGATAATTTCGTTTCTGAGTCCTTGCAGTGCTATTCTGGTCTGCTTTGTTTGTGTGCTATTCAAAGTCTACTCTGAAAATCTGGGTCTCAAACCTTTTGGTGTATTCATTCTGGCCAGTTTCTCATGTGGGTCAATCAGCTGTCTGCCCAGAATATCCTATGCAGGCTTAGAGAATTCCTCTCTCCAGCTCTCTTCTCTCCAAAATCCTCCCACCATTCCGTCGTTTGGAGGGTGAGGGGCACTGCCTGCCACGGCTGGGTGGGGAGAAGTCCAGACTTCCCACTTGTTCTCAACGGATGCTACCCACAGGAAGGAAAGCTGCTGGGCTGTGGGCGGAAGTCCAGACTCCCTTCTTGGCTAACATGGCTGGCATGGGGGAAGAAAGTGCCCCCAGGTCATCTGCTTTTGCTGTGTTGCCACAGGCTGTCTGCTACCAGTGCGTGGGAGGCTACAGTCCCGAGTCACACTGGTCTCTGCTGGGCCTACGCCTGTAGGGAGGAAGGCTTCACCCGGGCTACTTGCTGCTGCCGGGTGGGGGACGTGTCTCTATTCATTCTTCACTGACTGCATGTTGGCAGGGCAGGCAAGCGCTGCCCTAGGCTGTCTGCCACCATTGAGTAGCCAGTCTGCCTTCCATCTGTCACAGTCCTTGTTTTGGGCTGAAAGTTTGTGTCCTCCCCAATGTGATGGTATTTGGAGGTGGGGCTTTTGGGAGGTGATAAGATTTCGATGAGGTCATGAGGGTGGAGCCCCCATGATGGGATTAGTGCCCTTGGAAGACCAGGAAGAGACTCCAGAGCTCACTCTCTCTCCATGAGCATGCGCCAAGGAGAGACTGTGCGAGTACACATCAAGAAGGCAGCTGTCTGCAAATCAGGAAGCAGGTTCTCACCAGACACTGAATCTGCCAGCACCGTCATCTTGGACCTCCAGCCTCCAGAACTGTGAGAAGTAAATGTCCGCTGTTTAAGCCCCTGTCTCTGGCATTCTGTTACTGCAGCCCGAGCCCACCATGTCCTCTTAGGGCTGTTGGTTGTACGAGGTCCAGGGTTTTGGTTGTACTTAGTGGAAGGAACAGGGAGGAATGGCATCTACATCATCTTGTCTGGAACCCTGTTGCAGCTTGTTTGAAAAAGCAGAAGCTTTTGATTTTTACAAAATCTGATTTATAGATTTTTTTCCTGTTATAGTTCATGGTCTTTGTGTCATATTTAAGGCTTTTTGCCAACCCCAAGATTACTGTATTAGTTATCTATTGCTGCATAATAAATTACCCCCCAACTCAGCAGCTTAAAACAGCAAACCTTGCTTATTTTCACATGCGTCAGGAATTTGGGATCAGCTGGCTGGGCTGCTGTGGCTCAGTTTCCCCTGAGGCTGCGGTCCTCCTGAGGCTTGAGGTAAGCTCACTCACGCGACTGATGGCAGGCCTTCCCTGCCTCGCCGCGTGAGCCTCTCCTCACCATGTGGAAGCGGGCTGCCCTCTCCCAGGGCTGCCTCGGGGCCCGGCAGCCGGCTTCCCTCAGAGTGAGTACTGAGAGAGGGAGAGAACTCCAAACGGAAGCAGCCGTCTTTTAATAGCCTAATCTTGCAAGTTTCATCCCATCTCTTCTGCCATATTCTGTTTGCTAGAGATGAGTCACTAAGTCTGTCCCACATTCAGGGGGAGTGAAATTAAGCCCCACATCTTGAAAGAAGGAATATCAGAGAATTTGCAACCATCTCCTTAAAACCACCACAGTCACTAAATTTTCCTCCTATGTTTTCTTCTAGAAGTTTTATACTTTTAGCTCTTATACTAACACCATGATCTATTCCAAGTTGATCGTTATATGTGGTGTGAGGTAAGCATTGAGGAGGTTTTTTTTTTTTTTTTTTGCATTTGGCTATTTGTTGAAAAGATGACCTTTTCTGCATTGAACTGCCTTCACACCTTTGTTGATCATTAATCAACCATATACATATATGTGTCTCTTTGTGCATTCTATTTTGTTCCATTTATCTACATGTCTATATTCACATCCATATCACACTGTGTTTATTTCTGTGGCTTTCTAATAAGTCTTGAAATCAAGTACTGTGAGTCCTTTTTCAGAATTATTTTGGCTATTTTAGGATATTCACACTTCCATATAAATTTTAGAATCAACTTGTCAACGTCTACAAAAAGCTTGCTGGGATTTTCATTGGGATTACGTTAATCTTTGATCCACCTTGGGAGAACTGACATCCTAACAATATTGAGTGTCCCAACCAACGAACACAGTTTCTCTCTCTATTTATTTACGTCTTTAATTTATCTCAGCAATGTTTTGTAGTTTATAGTGTATGGGTCTTGCACATCTTTTGTCATGTCAGTAGGGACTGGAGACACCAAAGAGCCAAGGCCAGAGAGCCACTGAGGACGGAGGTTTAGGCTGTAAAGATTCTTTCCCTCTCTGGTCTAGCCCAGGCACAGCAACAGTCACGAGGGAAAGGCTGGATGGCTGAAGGAACGAAAGAATGAACAGATGACAGCATTTCTGGGGCCAAGGTTCACAAGTCTGTGTCTGATGACCCCTTTAGTTTGGATTAATAGAACAATATCCAGCTGCCCTCCGGGGGGTCAATCCATCTACATAGTGATTGTTAGTGACTGGGAGCTTCGAGCTCAGTGAGATCACAGAGATCCTCCTTCCTGACTCCCAGGCTGGGGCTGTGAACTCCCCAGGGAAGTCACCTTTCTAGGGCATGACAAATAAACAACAAGCAATAGGATATATTGGAGTATATGAGGAATCCATTTGGTGTAAAACTACTTTGGCCTGAACTTGTTTTTCCAAAGGGGCCTGACTGGCCGTTCAGCATGCATTGTGTATCTTCTTTAAGTATTCGCTATGTCCCAAAGACAGAAACAACGCCCTTAAAGACAAGGATGTATCTTCCTGCATATCGGCATTTCCTTAAGGATAAGCATCTCCCTAGACTAAGGATTGATTGCTGACCTGCTGCGCTCACCTTGTGACCACCCACCTTGAGACCACTGACCTGCTGTGTTCACAGAATTGCTGTGCCAGCAAAGCAGTCTCCTGAATTTTGTAAAAGGGACATTCCAGTCGTCCGTGATACATGCCCTTTGATACACATGTGCCCCCTCTGTCCACCCTGCTTCTTTGGAGTGCTCCAATCCTCTGTGAAAGGACTCTCCCGGGCTATATGGTCCTCAGGTATGGCTCATAGTAAACTCACCCCAATTTTGATTCATAGCTGGGTTATGGGTTATTTGCGTTATTAGAGATGCTAGCCCCGCTCAGTGCGGGAGGACTGTGCCAGGCACCTCACAGCTGTTAACTCCTTTAATCTTCGTGACAACTCTCTGAGGTAGATGCTTTTCTATCCCCATCTTTGACAGATGGAGAATCTGAGTTGCAGAGATTAAGGAGCTGGCTCACAATTACACAACTAGTAGGTAGCAGGTGTTTAACACATGTTTGTTGCACCTGGATATGAATAAAAACATGGGCCAAACACATAGAAAATGTGCCATAGTACCCATCTGTACTGTGAATACCATACCCAAGGTACCCATACTACATTCTTCTTAAGGTTTACACAGGTTTTATACAAAGAAGGGCGTGTAAAACGCATCTGTTCGGTTTAGAGGTTCATAATACAACAATATGCCCACCAGGGGTGAGCAGGAGGACAGGGCAGGTGCTGTGGAGGCCCCTGCCCCCGCCCCCTCCCCCTGCCAGAGGGTATCGTGTTCCTAAAATTTGTAATAATCATTCCCTTACTTTTCATCAGAGGTTTCGCTCCTGGGTATGTAATTTAAAGCAACATACTAGGTTGAGCGGTGAGAAACTGAATACAGGTGATTTCACGTGGTTTAACCCTTGCATTTTCAATGGGGACAATAGTGTCCCAAAGGAGGTGAAAAGTAGTTCTTGTCTGGGGGGAAGTGGAAAAAACTTGGATATTACTGTGGTTTGTGGTGACCCAAAGAGCCACAATCTATGACAGATACACAGGGTAACTGTGGAGTTAAAATCTCATAGGAGGGTGGCATTTTAGGGAAAAAAATCTAAAAAGGCTCTTTTGGGAGGTGATCATGAAAAATAAGTTGAGAAACACTGGTTTAGCCTAACATGATCTAGTTTCCCTGGCTTTGAATGCTGTATAAATGGGATTCCATGTGCACGTCAGGGGTGTAGACGCTAGGTTTGGGTTCATGCATGTGCGTGCGGCCCATCCCTCCGCCCTGCTGCCTCCTGGCTGCTGTGGGAACATGCCCGTCTGCTCACCCGCTGGCTTCTCTGCCAGCGACCATCGGACCGTGGTCAGGGTTTTTGTTACAACACGACTACTGCAAACAACACCGCTGCAAACAACACGGCTGCAAACAACACTGCTACAAACAGTCTTGTACATGGGCCTGGCGCCAGGTGCTCACGATTCTCTGAGAGTATACACGAAGGAGCGGGACCCTGGGCCACAGCCAGGCTCCTTTGTCAGATGTCCACCTTTAGAAGATGCCAGGCTGTGTTCCAAAGTGATCGCTCCATTTCGTATTCCCACCAGCTGTGTATGGGAGCTCTTACTTCCTAAGTCTTTCCTAATAGTCTATATTGACAGAGATTTTAATTTTTGCTAATCTAGTGAGTGTGGAATTGCATCTCATTGTTTTAGTTTATGTTTCCTTGGACAGAAATGAGGTTGGGCATCTCCTCACATGTGCACTGGCCCTCCTGGGTCCTTTCCTAGGAAGCAGGAAGTCTAGGTTTTAAGCCGTTGAGTTGTGTCTTTCTCTTCTTGGTTCACAGACTTGTTTTTTTAAAAAATATATTCTGGCTATGAATCATTCTTCAACCATATGTATACAAACATCTTTTTACTCCCCGAGTTTGTTGCTTTCTTTTCATTTTCTTTATGGTGTCCTTTAAAGACCAGAACTTCTTAATTTTAACGTACACAATTTTTAAATATCAATCTTTTCCCTTTTGGTTTATGCTCTTTTTTTGTCTTAAGGAATCTTTCCCAGGGCCAGCCCTGCGGCCGAGTGGTTAAGTCTGTGGTTCCCATTATGCTGCCCTGGTTTCCAGTCCAGACCCTGCTGTGGCCCCAGCCCCCAAGGCCAGGCCGCGCTGAGGTGGCTCCCACACGGCAGAGCCGGAAGCACCTACGACTACGATATACAGCTGTGTACTGGGGGGAGAAGAAAAAAATCTTTCCCGAAAGAATGAAATCTTGCCGCTTGTGACCACATGGATGTACTTAGAGGGCATGATGCTGAGTGAAAGGTCAGAGAAAGCAGAATACGTTGTGATTTCATTTCTATGTGGAATGTAGAAATCAAGTGGAACAAACAAAAGAAAACAGAAACAGATTTATAGATGCAGGAAACGCACTGGCGGTTCCCAGAGAAGGGAGGGGTTGGGAGCGAGAAATAGGTGACCGGGACGAGGAGGCACGAACGTCCAGCGTAAAGTCGCTGAGGCCCGCGGATGTAACGCACATCACAGGGAGGACATCAGTGATGTTGTCCTAACTTTGTCTGGTGACAGACGGTGACTACACTTGTCACGGCGATCGTTTTGTAATGTATACAAATATCAGATCGCTACGATGTACACCTGAAACTAATACGCTGTTGTATGTCAATAGTACTTCAAAAATAAAAGATCTTGCCCTACCCCAAGGCCCTAAAGATCCCCCTTTGTACGCCCGTTCGTTTCCCGGTGTGCCTCCTATATGGATGCTCCGAGATGCTCACACCCTCCAAGCGTTCGCGCCCCAAGCTCACTCCGGGTGAGCTCGGACCTCAGGCTCCGGGGGGCCGAGAGGGCGGGGCGTGCGGAGGCGCAACCGC
This sequence comes from Equus caballus, assembly GCF_041296265.1. Taxonomy (NCBI): domain Eukaryota; kingdom Metazoa; phylum Chordata; class Mammalia; order Perissodactyla; family Equidae; genus Equus; species Equus caballus. The sequence continues at coordinate 3,006,839 of NC_091701.1, read as the reverse complement.
AGCTGCCGGGCGCCGGCAGGGAGGGGACCGCGGCGGCCGGCAGGTGGCGCCCGCGGCCCGCGCTCCTGCACTGCCCGCCGCGGCCCGAGAGCGCCCTGCGGCTGCTTCCTCCTGCGTCGTCGTGGGCTCCGCCCCCCGTTCCTAGCTTCCAAAGGGCCTGGTCTCGGGCTCTCATGACGATGAGATCATCTTGGAGTTGGGAGGGGCCTGCTTCCTTCGCAAAGCCTTCTCTGCAGTCCCCGCCACTCCCTATTGCCGCGTGCTCAGCTCTGCTCCCTCCTGTACTCAACTCGCCGGGCACTCAGAGGCATTTGAGTTTGAGCCCTCCTTTTTCAGACTTTAGTCTTATTAGATGGAGAGGAATGCAGGGCTTTGTGAGTCAATCATTGCTTTAAAAAGTTTATTCTGGTGATACCTATATGGTTTGGAAAATCTGAAAAGTGCAGAAAAACAAGAAAAATAGCCTATATTTTCATTTAAAAAATAAATTCTGTGACTACTGTGTATTTTTTCTTGTCCTTTTCTGTGTAGTCCGTTCTTTTAAACGCCTTCGCGTAGCTGGGCTCGCGGCCCGGGCCCCAGCCCTGGAGGGCTCCCGGACTGCGGAAGCCGCGCAGGCCAGGGGCCCAGCCCCGGCTCGTGGGGACCGCATGACGGCCCATCGCTGGCCCGAGTCCGGTCTCGGTTTCCGTGTCAAGAGGCCCAGGACAGCCAGCCGCGCCCCACCGTCGGGCCCCACCCGGCCCGCGCACTCTCCTGCGGGGTGGTGGCCTGCGAGTGCCCGGTGACATCCCCGCGCACAAGCGGGGCCCGGGAGCACCGAGCCGCGCCAGTGCTCCATGCGGGCGACGACCCTGGCGCCGGGGCCGGCCCTGCTTCCAGACCTTTCCTGATTCTTGCGGGCCCCGGGCTTGGGTGCCGGGCCAGGAGCGCGGAGCTGCGGGGCTCAGATCCGAGGGTTGCAGAGCCCTCTGCTGGACGCCGGGGCGGCGGCTCCAGGCGACACTGCTGCTCTGCTCACGCCCGTCCCCTCGCCAAGGTGGGTTTCGGTGCCACGAGGAGCCGGCGCGGGCAGGCGGCGAGGTCCGGGAAGCCGGGCGGCGCCCGCGAGCCCGCATAGCCCGGTGGTAACTGATGGCAGGTATTTGAGAATGAGAATAAAAACTGTTCTCTTTCAATTTACATGCAATGCTTTCAGACGGCTCCTGAGTTATTAGCGTATACATGCTCGTTAAGCGTTTGGACCTAACTGCTTAATAAACGGGCCTCCTCGGCGTTTCTGAGACGCCGGGGCCTTGGGATCCCGGAGTTGGGGAACCTCTGGTTTGAAGAGCTGGGCCTCCGGAAATCGCCATCGCCCTCAGGAGGGGCGGCGGCAGGTGTGTGGTTTGGCAGTTCCCTCTGGACAAGCAGGACACCAGAAGGGCCTGGATATCAGGGGGAAGGGCAGGGGTGGAGGCCCAAGCTGCCCTGTCCCCTGCACCACTGACCGGCAGTGTTTCTTCTCTGAAAGCAAAACTCTGAAGAGGAATTCAGGTGTGGTTTCATCTACACCCAGCTGGCCCGATCAGCTGAAGTTTAGAGAACAGTGGGAGAAACAGCTGCCGTGGGTTTGTCGAAGGCTTGGCACAGAGGCGTGTTAGCACATGGGGAGCTGGAGCATGCTGGTTCTGGGGCAGCTGGTGACAGCCCTGCACACCTGGGGACCCTGTGTCCACAGCAAGAAAAAGTCAGGTCTTCCTGGGGTTGGACATCTGGTGGCTTGGAAGGCAATCTGGCAGCATCTGTTAATACTCAAACCATGTTTACCCTCGGGTGCAGCAGCCCCGCAGGGCAAGGACAGCAGGTGAAGCTGTGCGCACAGGGAAGGCACCACTGCCCCACAGTGGGAGCAAAGTGATGGCCGTCTCTGGGGCATGGCTGAGTACATCACGGTCATCCACGTGGGGACCATTCGGCAGCCGTGAGAAAGACCCGGGGATGCCTAACAGACCTCACAGGGATTCTTACGAGATGCCTTGAGAAAATGAAGATGCGGAAAAGTGTGTGAAACAGGACCCCACTTTGTAACGTGAACAAACCAAAGCCCTCTGTCCATAGGTGTGCATGTGCACTAACATGCTGACCGTCACTGCGTGTGAGGACGGAGGGAGACGTGGAGATCACAGGGAATGCGAGTCAGGGTGTTAGTACAGGACACTGGAGACAAGATGTGGGCGGGGGTGGGCAGGTGTGGAGCGAAGCGAAGAAGGACAAGAAAAAGGATTACAATGGGCTACAACAAACCCCTTCTTACGCATTTCTGCGGAGGGTTAGACGTGTACGTTTGTGCACACACATATATGCATGCTTTTATGTCATTAAAGGTGTGTTTGCCTAGGAACGCCTAGGCCGAGTGGGCTGATAAGCCGGTCTGTTGCAGACATAGCGCATGAAACCGCCACATACTATGCTCTCAGTCTGCGGGCTGGGCACTTGGGAAGGGCTCAGCTCAGTGTCCACGTGGTGTTGGCTGTCAGCAGGGGCCACTGTCATCTGAAGGCTCGGTGGGCTGGAGGGCCCCCCCGGGGCAGTGCGCCCGTAGGGCTGCTGGCTGGCCGTGCAGCGCTGCCTGGTGGCTGGGGCCTTGGCTGCTTTCTGAGTGGGCGTCTCCAGGGGCCTCCTTGAGTGTCTTCACGGCGACCTCCAGGGCAGTCCCAGGAGAACCGCAGTAGCAGGAGAGCAGCCAGAGAGAAGAGTGAACGGATGTGTGTGTCTGTGTTCCAACAAACTGTCTTTAGGAAAACAGGCTGTGGGCCAGATTTAGCCCCTGGGCTGTAGTTTGCCAGCCCCTGACCCACGGCCTGGTAGGCCATGCTTAATGCTGTGGCTTTTCCCTTGAGAGACTGGAGCCTCTGAGGGTCTCGAGCAGAGAACTCACCTGGCATGGCTCAGTTTTGACAGGGCCACTCTGGCTGCTGTGTAGAGGACACATGAAGGGTCCCCAGGGAGGTTGGCCTCCAGGGAGCAGGCTCCCCGTGGTCCAGGGGTCAGGGTGGTGGTGACAGGGAGTGGGGTTGGGTCCTGGATGTGCTCTGAAGCCAGACACAGATCGGCTGATTGGTTAATTTACTTACATAGAAAGAAACACAAATCAGACGCTTATTGGCACCCGGCCGTGTGTGGCTGTCCTGAGCTCGGGCTGATGGCCAGGGAGCTTGGGGGCTGAGGGTGGAGCTGGCCACTCTGGAGGGTGACGGGGCGGCAGTGGCTGGAGATGGAGTGCCTCCGCAGGAGTGGGGGCCAGTGCTGCCCACGCAGCAGTGAACGTGTGCGGGAGGGCCCGGCTTGGGAGCCTGAGCGCTGGGGACGGCCCCCGGAAGCCGCCTCACGGGAAGTGTGTGGAAACACTGGGGTCCTGGATGTGGAGCGGCCTGCGTGCAGGGCCAGAGCACAGCGGCAGGGCTGTCCAGCGTGCATGGGCCACGACGGGCCGATCCCTGACCTTTGGGCTCTGTTCTGTAAAAAGAAACATGTAAACACATAAATAAAAATGAAGTTGTGGGTTTTTTGACTCAAACTAGTGATTCACGTTCTGCAAGTGTTGGTCAGAGTTTAAACAAAACTGCAGATCTGGCATTTTTTTCCCCAACTTTTTCTGAAATTTTTCTAATATGTACAAAAGTTGAAAAAGTGGTTAAACTGCCACCCATGCACTCACTACCTAGCTTCAACACTTAGCTTGTGCTCCAACCGGGACATACCTGCAGCCGCCCTGTCTCCACCATCAAGCTCTCTGCCTCCTCGTCTGCCTCTGAGCCTCCACCGGAAAGCCCCCGGCGGCCGGCTCCCTCTGAGTCCATAATAGTGGCCTGGTCTTCGCTTATTTCCACAGTAGGATTGTAGTTTCCTTCTGGGTGAAATTTATTAAGTAAATTTACCTTTTAAAACCAGAGAAGAAACAGTGGTCCCCAAATTGGCCCCAGGGCCTGGAAGAGGAGCAGATGCTGTGGGTGGTGTGGGGGGAAAGGGACTTGACTGGGGCTGGCAGTGCTGGAGGGACCCCACTCTGCCAGGCCAGCGGGCAGGAGGGACGGCCCGGCCGTGAGGAGCGTGGAGCCGCGTGAAGGAGGCAGCTCTGGGACAAGCCGCTCACTGCATTCCAGCCCCGCCTGCCGCCCAGGGCCGACCTCAGGCCGCGGGCACTCTCTCAGTCGGCACGGGCCGCCATAACAAAATGCCACAGACTGGGCGGCTTACACAACAGACATTATTTCTCACAGCTCTGGGGGCTGGACGGCCAAGACCAAAGTGTCGGCAGGGTTCGTTTCCCTCGAGGCCTCTCTCTGTGGCTTGTAGAGGGCCGTCTTCTCACTGCGTCCTCACGTGGGTGCACATCCCCCGTGTCACCTCCTCTTCTTATAAGGACACCAATCCTATTGGGTCAGGGCCCCATCCTCATGACCTCATTTAACATAAAGTACCTCCTTAAAGGCCCTATTTCCAAATACGGTCACTTTGGGGGTTAGGGTTTCAACATATGGATTTCAGGGGGGACACGATTCAGTCTGTAACAGGCACCAAGGGTGGAGAGCTGCCTCCTGTTAGAGGGGAGGGTTGGGGACACTGTCCCAAGGTGTCCAGGAGTAATCTCAGTTGGAGGGCTTATCACTCACTGGGCTGTTCCCTGCCACATCCTACTTAACCGTCATAGTCCCACTGTCTGGAGTGGCTGCTCTCTCTGGTCCTGAGCAGAGGTGACACGCTGTGGACAGGTGTTCTCAATTTAAGTTCACAGTGGGCTTCCTGGTGACAGTGGACCCTGAGGTTGTGTGTGTATGTTGTGGGTTGTGTGTCTGTGCCTTTTGCATTTTCCATGGAGAAGATAAACAACTTTCACTTCATCCCCTGAGGCATCGAGGTCCAAAGGACGATAAGGACCGACCCTTGCTCCAGGTGGCTGGGGGCCTGGGCCTTGGTCCAGTGGCTCCGTGCAAAGCTCTGGAGGGAGCGAGGCTGTGCAGTGGTCCTTCAGAAGGCGGTGTGGCTGGACAGAATCTCCTCACGCCCGTGGTGCAGAGATGGCAGAAATTTGCCTGAATGTGACATACAAGGCCGTGGGAAATCCATTATCTTATTTGATCCTCACAACAATTGGGGGCCAGGCAGGCGTTACATCTAATCAACTCATATTTCAGAGGCGAAAACTGCAGCTCACAGAAATAGAATTGGCCCAGGGTCATTCCCCCGGAGCCAAGACCCTCTGGCTCCTGATCCTGCTGCTCCATGTTCTGCACTGCACGTGCGCTCCAAATAAGCTAACTTGTTTGTTTTGCTGGCTGGCGGGTTCTGCGTACGTTTCAAGGCATGAGTTAGAACTCTATTTGTATCTGGTAAGTCTCTTTGCATCGGTCCGCTTCTCACCAGACGCCAAAGCTCAGTCGCCTAGACTGTTATGCCTGTGTAATTGCTGATTTGAAGCACCGGGTCTCGACCTCGGCAGCCCGTGGGGAGTGGCGTGGGGGCTACTTCCTGGCTGAAGCCTGGGTGCTGGGCTCCCACTCAGGCGCAGCCTGGCCGGGCATCCCCCTTTTATAAGCTCACTGGGAGACTCTGCTGGACAGTGGGAAGCGAGGCCTGCTGCTTTAGAGAGGGTTTGATGCTGAAGCGAAAACAGCAGGTAATTGGTGAGTTTGCCACTTGCTCTTTCTTCATATATCATTGTGATTAGGTTCAGCTACAAGGAACAAAGTCCTGAACAACGGGCTTATACAAGACAGAAGTTTACTTCGGTCTCGTGTAAAAGAAGTCTGGAAGGAGACAGTTTTAGGGCCAGTAAGGTGTTCTCATGATGGCTCAGCCTCCTTCCATCTTGTGGCTTCCATTCCCAAGATCACCTCATTGTCTAAGATGGGTTGCCAGCACGCCAGCCATCACAGGTGTGTTCTAGGCAGCAGGATAGAGGAAGGCGGGGTGAAGCGCACGTCCTATCCTTTTTAAGGAGGCTTCCTGGAAGTCTTATATAACATTTCTGCTTACATTTATTTGGCCAAAAAGACACGAAAAACACTAATAGACTTTATCAAAATTGAGAACTTGTCTTCATCAAAAGAGCTCATTAGGAGAGTGAACAGTAAACCAAAGACTGGGAGAAGATATTCAGAATACACACATTTGACAAAGGGTTCCTGTCAAGAATACTTAAAGAATTGCCACAAGTCAATAAGAAAAAGACAACCCAATTAAAAAAAAAAATGAGTGAAAGACACATTTCATGAAAGAGGAAATTCAAATAGCCCATAAGCATATGCCAGATACTCAACGTCATTACTTATCTGAGTAAGACAAGTGAAAAGTCACGGACACCACTGTCCAACTGCTAGAAGAGTGAAGTTGGAAAGACTGACATCAACAAAGGTTGGCAAGGATGTGGAGCCGTGGACACTGTCACCACTGCCTGGGGGGGAAATGAGTTCAAAGACTTTGAAAAACTGGAAGTTTGTTATAAAGCTAAAACATACTTTTATATGGCCCGGAAATTCCACTCTTTGGTATTTACCCAAGAGAAGTAAAAACATATGTCCACATAAATAAGTTAATAGCAACTGTATTCATAAGTGGCTCAAAATTCGGAACAAACCAATGTCCAACAATGACAGAATGGACAAAGAAATTACGGTGAATTCATATGACGCAGATATGAGAATGGGCAAAGCTCCTCTCTGTGGGCCGTGCTCTCGCCAGGCCCAGCTCGTCACACACGCGGCCCCTCTCTGAGGCTCGGGGGCCTGGCGTGCAAGCCTGCAGCAGCGCCTCCGCGGGCAGGGCTGGAGTGAAGCGAATGCAGAGTTGGAGGGGCACAGGCGGCAGCAGCCAGGGGCACCTCCTCCAGGGAGACTGGACTCAACTGGTCAGTGTTTGTGCGGAGTCGCATGGAACACATATGGTGTATAACACGTATAGCATGTAACACATGGTGTAAGCCACGCACAACATGCAATATATAGCATGTGTGCATGTATGGCACATAACACACATGTGTCAACACGGTGTATAACATGTATACCATGTAATATATAGCATGTGTCACCATGGGTATTATGGCATGTAACACACACAGCACATAATATGTATTGTGTGTAACATACAGCATGTAATTCATAACACATATAGCATGTAACACATAATACAGTACATGCTACATAATACACAGTGTCTAACATGCATAGTGACTAACACACTATGCAACGTACACCACAGATAGCATGTAACAGCATCTATGATGTATAGCATGTAACAGAGCACATACTATGTACAGCATGTAGCATAGAGCATGAAGCACATGGCATATACCACGCACAGCATGTAACTGACACAGCACGTGCATGCATATGGCATGTAATGTGCACAGCATGGACCCCATGGCTGTGGTGTACCCTTCCATGAGGCACATCTCCCCTGGGTGGGCTGGCCTAAGGTGGGAGTAGCTTTTTCCAGTGGGTCTCACCAGGCTTGTTTTGCCCCACCCCTCCCCCTCTAGCCTTTATTTCCGTCCCGGGGCCTGGCCTGAATAGCTGGGATGAGGAAGGGGGCCTTTTGTAATGGGGCCACGAGCAGAGAACGGCCCAGGAGGCTCTTTTCGGTACCAGCCCCCGGAGCCATGTGAGATGGTCACTTTTGGCAGTGCCAGTCCTCTGGCTGCCTGCAGGCCTGCCCCAGGCTGAGAGTGAGGGTACCGGCTTCCCTGCCCGCATTCCACTGTGGCTCGCTCGAGGGGAAGCAGCGTGGGGAGATGACTTCCGGTGGCCGCCCTGGAATCAAGGTCTCCATGTTTGTGTCCCGGGAAGCAGACCCAGAGCAAGGATTCCATTGCAAATGGTGTGCTAAGGAGGGGACCCCAAGAAAGCTTCCCCCTTCCTCCCTATAAGGAGGGGATCCCAAGAAGGTGTGTCAGGAGGGCCTGGGCCAGGGCTTGCCGCGGGCGCCGTCCCAGGTAGAGTTTGTTGGTAGAAGGGGAGTAGCAAGGACTTGCAGTGGTCATTGTTCTGGCCTCACATCAAATTTCTCAGCCACTGGGCCTGACGTCCTTCTGCACGGAGCCTCGGTCAGGCGCTCAAAGGACATGCTGATGCCTGTCCTGGGTCGGGAACAACCCTGTCCAAAGGCAGCGTGGTTAAAATCCAACTCTAGATGGGGAGCTTCTGCTTCCGGGAGCGAGGAGCAGACCCACACACTCCTCCTGCTAAGCCAAGCTCAAAACCCTGGATGTTGTATAGACCTACGTATAGTACATGTTATATATTCATCTATCGATATCTATCTGTCATACATATTATATGTAACATATATATTATATCTATCTCTCTATCTATCTATCATCTATCTATCTGTCTAGACTCTAAAAGGCAGAGAAAAGAAAATGGACCAGCTAGGGACCTCGAGACCCAAGGAATGGATGGTAGCGAGTCCCTGGGTTTTCTTTTGGTCTCACGTGTCCCGGACCTGGAGGAGAAGCGGCCGGCAGCCAGCATCGCCAGTGGGCACAGACAGAAAGGCCCCGAGAGAGCCGCTCTCTTAGCCGAAGGAGCGGGAGGGGGCAGCCCAGCAGAACAGAAAACTCCCAGGCAATAATCCCTCTACCAGCCAAGCACCCCAGGAAAATCTGTGGCCCCACGCCACCCCAGGCCAGGCGGGGAGCCTCGACTGTACTAGGCTCCCACATCCCCGTGAGGAATGCCAGAGGAGGCCAAGTAGGGAGCCAGGACTTTTGTCCCTACTGGCTGGCGATCAGCCCCCCGAGTGTCAGTGACGAGGAGCTCCCCACTTCGGGTGTCAAGAGGCCAGTGGAGCTGGCTTTCCCCCTACACTGGGGGCTCTGGAGAAGGGGACGACACATGTGTAGGGGAGGCCGGGCCACACTGGAGAACATCACGATGACTTTATGGGTCATCCAGCAAAATGACATGAAACAAATGCTCAAAGCCCCAGGGCCCCGGGCCTGCGTCTCAGCCTGGGCGCTTTTGGGCCCGGCTGCCTGCCTGGCCGGGAGCCGGAAGCCTGACCTGCAGCCTGAGCTCTGCGCCTGCCTCAGTGCAGGCTTTTGACAACAGTGATTTGATTTTGAGAAACAGAAAACCATAAGGAAAAGTAGAGAGAATAACATGACAAGCCCCCAGGTCCCCACCACCCACAAGGGACAGTTATTATTCCTTTATTTGCCTGTTTTCTAACTATAACACGTAACATGGTACAGAGAAAGCTGAGGTCCCCTCATTCCTCCAGCCTGAGTCCCACCTTCTCCCTGTGCTGTGACAGCTGAGAAGATCACTCTTGAATTTCACTTTTGTTATTTTCAGCCCTCCATGTTTCAAATAGGTAATTCATTCACTCATTTCAAAATTCCAAAGGCACCAAGGGTAGACAGGAGGAAGGCCCTCGCTCCCACTCTGCACGGCAGCAGGTCTGCACGTATGAAGCCAGGAGCCGCAGGCGGCCAGTCTTCAAGCAGCACGTCCCCAGCAGGTGGTGGAATGGAGGTTGTCACTGGGCTCCAGCTGTGTTTCCTTTGCAGGAACGCCATCTTTAGTGGCCATGTCACGTGTCCATCATTATTAGGATTAGGTGTAGTTGAGAGAGACAGAAACTCCAAGCAGCAGCAGCTTAAACAAAGTACATGTGTATTTCTCTCTTACATGGATAAAGTCTTGGGGTAGGAGGCCGAAAGCTGGTAGGGTGGTTCCATAGTCATCAGAGACCTACCTTATTGCTCTCCCATCCTCGACACAAGGCTTCTACTTCATGGTGCAATAAGGCTGCTTGACCTCCAGCCATCACATCCCCATTCTAGCCATTAGGTAAGAAGGGCCCACTGCTTCCCTTTTAGGATGTCTCCCAAAGCTGCAAGTGTCATCTTCTCTTGCATTCTTGGCCAGAGTTGAATGGTGTAGCCATCTCTCACTGTGAGGAGCTGGGAAGCGTAGTCTTGACCCTGGCTGGCTGTGCTCCCGCTGATACTTGGAGGCTCCATTGCTGACAAAGGAGGCGATAATATCAAAGGAGGCGATAAATACCAAGGGACGACAGGCAGGCTCTACTCTGAGCCTGAGCTGTATTTGGAGGGGACAATCCCCTCCCACGTGGAGTGCACCGTGCCGATGGCAGAGGCCCCGGCCAGGCCCTGGAGACCCTCCCAACAGCCCTCCTGACAGCCCCAGGGGCCACGGGGAGCTCGGCTGGCACCGCTGCCAGGCAGGAACCTAGGGCCAGGCCCTCGGGGGCACGGGCGCTGCACCAGTGCTCCGCCAGGCCGCGAGCTCCCCGCGAAGGGGAGCACGTGGGTCCCCACGCTGCTGCTCACGGTCTATGGAGGGCCGGGCCTGAGGGGAAGCGCAGGGACCGCCCAGCTGCTGGGCCCCTGGGGCCGGCTGTTTGCAGGCCGGGTCAGCGGCAGCGCCGTAGAAATGGCGGTGTGGCGACTTCCCACGGAGAGCCGGCGTCCCATGGCTGGTGGGCGGGAACCCCGCACCTGCCTGCGGTGGGGGGTCCCGGGGGCACGGGGAGGCGCTGAGAGAGGGGTGGCAGGGCCAGGAGAGCTGAGATGCGGGCTGTCAGCAGAGCATCAGAAGGGCAGCCTGGTCCCCGGGGGGCTTTCTGGGGCTCACTGAAGCCAAGAGGGTGCCCCTGAGCTCCCACTGCCCTGGACGGACTGCAGGGGAGCCGGCAAGGATGGAGGCTGGCCGCCCTGGCCGGGGCCTGGTGGCCTTCTTGACAAGGCAGCAGGGGACAGCATAGGGGGGCTTTGTGAACACCCTGTCACCCGTCACCGGGGGATAGGAGTGTCTCCTGGGCCCTGATGCCACCCAAAGAGGAGGGGAAGCAGAGGACGGGGGATCCCAACACTGGTTCTATCTAGGAGAGACTATGAACTTGAACAAATTGAAAAGCAAATCACGCTTGGGGAATGGGGACGGGGAGTCAGGGAGTGAGCAGTTTCCTTACAGAGGGCACGTTTGGGGGCAAGTCTGGGCAGTGCCCTGTCAATTCAGACCCCTCCTCTGGGCCTGCCAGGAGCCCAGGTCCTCCCTGAAGCCGGAGGCTGTGGCTGAGCAAGACAAGAAAGGAAAAAGAGAGGGATAGTCCTTAGGTGTGCCCACAGGAGGGACTGGGCCCACCTGGCTGTGCTCCACGGTGGGCAGCGCAGTGGTTGTGACTGAGTGGGTCGTGGGCAGGGTCAGCGCTCTGTGCTTGTTCGTGGTCAGGGTTGGAGGCAGACATGAAGATGTAGCATGTGGTGTGCCCCGCCTGGGCCTGGCTCCTGTCCTCCAGAAGCAGGTGGACCCTGACGGCAGCCCCCACCTCACAGAGAAGGCAGTGGGTCAGCGGTCCAGTCGGAGCCCAGACCCCCATCTGACAGCAAAGCTGTGTTCCTGAAAGGCTTCTCTTGCTGCAGCAAGGAGGGGAGCCAAGACCAGGCTCCCACAGCACCTGTGTCAGGGGGGTTGGGTGCCCACCTCATATAGTAGGGCAGAAGCCTGTGGGGAGGGGGCCTGGTCAGCCAGAAGCAGGTGTCAGGCAAAGGGTCCCCACGACATCAACACACCTGGCGTCCTCCTAGTCTTGGAGGTCTCCGAGACCAGGTGCATGCTCCCAGGAGGGGACTGTGGGCTCCCATCCTCTTGGGGCTGCCCACGGGTTCCCAGGGAGCCCACTGCTCTGCACTGGGAGCATGCGGGCCAGAGGACAGGATCCTCTCCGGGTCACTGCAAAGGGGACGGTGCCCAGGCGGGGTGAGTTGGGACTACTTGCCCTCAAGAAGGGCCGTGGAACTGAGCCCAGAGTGCTGTGTGAGGACAGCTGCCCGGAGGGCTTGCATGAGCGGAGGATGCAGGGGGTGGAGGTGGCAGGCCTACCCCAGGAAGCTGCCGCAGCAGCACTGGGTGTGAAGAGGGGACAAGGCAAGCAGGGGGGTGCCTGTCTGAACCCAGAGCCCAGAGGAACCAGGTCAGATGCAGGCTTGCCCAGCAGCGCTGGAAGACAGGGACCATGGGGGTGGACGGGGCTGCCGGCTTGGCCCACACAGCGGGCACTACAGCGAGTGCAGAGAGGGGGCTGAGGGGCCAGGTAGGGACTAGGGCTCAGGAAGACTGGAAAGTGGCCTTCAACTCGGAAAAGCAGTGGGCAGATGGGAAGCCCCTCAGGGGGAGGTATTTTCAGGATCGACTGCCTTCCATCCGGTCACATGGGCCCTGCAGAGCTGACTGGAGCCATCATGGAGAGGAGGACACTTCCGTCCTGCCTTCCTGGGGAAGAGCCAGGCTGGCGGCTGGATGCAATGTCCAGGGGGGCCGGCGCGTGGCCTGCACAGGTCTTTTCACACTGGGGCTCCTCCCTCACGAATCTGCCTCATTACTGAAGAGCAACGCTCCCCCACACTCAAGAGGGTCGATAACGCTCTCCCTCCTCGGATCTGAGGGCTGGGGCTTTAAGGGGCAGCCGTGTCTGCCTCCCACTGACTCTCCCACACAGGAGGGGAAGCTCCAGTGACGGCAGCGGCCACCTTTGCCCCTGGGGCTGCTGTGAGTCCTGCCTGTGCCCAGTCTCCTGGGCTCTGGTCTGCCCTTCATTCGCTTGCTCCCTCCGTGGCTCCTGTTCTCCGCTCTGCAGGCAGCTGGGGTGGGGGGTGGTGTGGAGCGGAGGCTCAGCCACCTTGCACCTCCATCCTATCCTGTCTCCCACATGGCTGGGACAGCATGAGGCAGGACCATCCAGGTACACATTCTGGGAAGGGAGAGGAAAAGGAGACCCCTCAGCCCTTGAGGTCTTGGCTCCAACGTGGCTTTGTTAGTCTTGCGTGTGACAGTCACTGGGACTAGCTCAGCCTGCTGAGTCTCCCCAGGACCCGTGCAGAAAGAAGTGCAGGGTTTGGCACACTAGGGCCCCTGGAGGCAGCCAGCCCCACCTCTGAGCATGACAGATCCATTTCCGAGAAGAAAAAGCAAGGAACTGACTGCTTTTATCAGCCCTGTGGTCACAGCAGGAGGCAGAAATTGAGCAAGGGCTCTCTCGTCCCCTGGGACAGAGAACTGAAGTCCATCAGTGCTAGTGACCAGAATCACCTCACGTGGGGGCATTTGCACCCCACACGTTTAACCGCATCTGATCAGAGGAAACAATCAGACACATGTAGACCTTCTAAGAGTCAACCAGCCTATGCTAAAATGTCAATACTCAGACAGACGGAGAAGGCGGGCTGGCTCTGCTTGCTAAAGGAGACATGGGGATAGAGAGGCCACAGCGGGCCGCGGGCGGAGCACAGACATTCCGAAGACAACGGGAAAATGTGGATGTGGCCTGTGTATCCCCTAATATTATTGCATTTATGTTAAATTTGGGGACATAACGGAGTTGGGTTTTGCAGCAGAATGTTATTCTTAGAGGTACAGGCTACAGTACTTAGAAGTCTTCCAGGACCGCAGCTCATTTTCAGCTGTTTCTGAACAACGTGCACATGTCCGCATGTCAGTGGGTGTGTATGCGTGCATGTATGTGAGCGCACGCGTGTGCGTGTGTACAGAGACAGCGGGAGCACAGGCTAACATGCGACAGGAGGTTAATCCAAGTTAACCTAGCCTGAGACTCATGAGTGTCCGTGGGCTGCGCTGCCCACCTGTCACCTGAAGCCGAGGGAGAGGGAGCCGGGAAGGCAGCACGTGGCGCACTTCCCTCTGCCGGCCTGACGCTGGGCTCATCTGTCCAAGCACGTCGCTCACGACTACCAAATGATTCTGTGCGCAGACAGTCACCTCTCCTACTTCCAGCAGGCATTCCTCAGCGGAGAAGCAGGTCAGCCCCGCCTCACAGGCCGCCTGTGCCCATCCCGTGCTCACAGACGCTCACTGTGGAGGCCAGACCGGAAGGTCCCGGCCAGACTGCGCCAGGTGGACGCTGCCTTAACCACCACAGACCACAGCACACGATGCTCCTTTTCAGGGTTTATTTCATCTGCTAACATTCATTCTTGACCTAGACAAAAACAATTAGATGATTATGACTTGCTTTCCCATCATCATTTTTTTGTATGAATAACCAAAAGATTTCTTCTCAACACTTTTTTTTAATAAGAAGCTATAAATAAATAAAGCTTTAAACGCTCCTGGGTTCAAGATAAACACTTCCAGTTCCCAAAAAGTTCACAGACTCGTTGCTCGGGCAGTCGGCCGTCCCCGGCCCCTCCTCCAGCAGAGGGCGCAGGCCTGTGTGGGGAACAAGCGGTCACGCGCTGTGCTGGCGTCTGTCCTCTCAACCCCAGGAAGAGCCTGGGGGCCCCGCGTAGGGTCGAGGAGATGCCGCAGGCCCAGGAACCGTCAGTGGGAAGAGCTGGCCTGGAGCCTCGGGGGCTGGGGGCTCTGCCAGCCAGGGCCTGTCTCTGGGCATCTCCGCCTGGGTGCTGGCTTGAGGCAGAGAGCTTTCCAGATGCAGCAAAGAAACCGAGGAGAGACCCGTGTTTCCGCGTGAAGTGGGACAACGGGCCATAAGTTAACACATTCCAATATGTACAGAACAGATCCGACACTCAGGCCCACATGAGGGCGGTCCTGAGCCAGGCTGCTGGCCGGCTGCCCAGGGGCTCAGGCAGAACAGCGCTGGGCTTTCACTCACGCCCTGGAGTCAGCCAGCTCCTGACAGGAGGCCACAGCGAGCTCCTGGCACCTCGCACGCTTGTGCAAGGCCATGGGGCTCTCGCACACGCGTCCTGGCCTCCTCCCTGGAGCACACGCACCCCAAACGATGAGCCTCAGGGCCCAGACACCCCCACTGACCTTCACTCCCCTTAAAGAGCCACTCAGTCACCTCACCTCCTCGGCGCGATGTGCCCACTCGAGGGGTGGTCCTGGGCTGGGCTGGCAGGGTGCCCGCTCGGGCCTGCCGACCACTCTGCCCTTGGACTACAGAAGTGGCCAGCAGGAAGGTCAAAGGCGGGGCCCTTATGTCAGAGGAGCAGAGACTAAAGCTGCTTCCTGCTGGGCAGCCCCCTCCTTCAACACTTTAGCTTTCCCTGCGCTATTTAAGGCTCCCTGCTCCCAGGCCTTCACTCTGTGGTGGGACTGCTGGGGTGGCTGAGCGGCACGTGGGGCATGGAACCCCTGGCGGGATCTCCCAGGAGACTGCTGTCCCCGCCGGCGCCTCGCCAGGGGGCCCATGGTGCTCCCCGCCCTCCTTGAGTCCAGCCTGCAGCGTCCGGGCATGTGTGCTTCCTCTGTTGGAGCCGGGGCGCCCATCCACCTCAGGTGTGGGGCTCGCACTCAGCGCCCCAGAACCCAAGTGTGGGCCTCACGCAGGGGGGCAAGTCGAGGGGACACTGGCCCGGCCCGCTTGAGCACAGGAGGGACGGTGCACGACGAGCGTCTACAACGGCTGTGGGACATGGCTTCTCTAACCTGTGGGGCTGCCGGGAGCAGGGCCTGACCGGTGGGGGGGCAGGGAGGACGCCGGGAGAGCCGGGGCAGGGGGACCAGGGAGCTTGCACCCTAGCTGAGAATCTGGAAGCCCAGGGACCCCTCCTGGCCACCCAGAACTGCCCTGGCTCCAGGTATGGCTTACGGGCAGCAGCTGCCATCTGCTGGGGTCCAGCTGACAGGGGCTGGACTGTACTTCGTACGGGGGCCGTGGCACAGTGGGTGGGAGCCTGGAATAACGTCCAAGTGATGGGCTGGGGCTGGGGGCAGTCCGCTCACTCATCCCAGAGGGTCAGAAAGGAGAACGGGGCAGGGGATGCTCTCGGTTCCCATCCCCCTTCCTGTCTGAGCTGGCCTGGCTGGCTGGTCACCCCCGGAGGCCAGCTGGGGGCTGCTCAGACACAGGTGGCCACAGCCTTCCCACACCTGGGATGTACTCTGCTCACGAAAGGGGGCAGCACCGTGTGGGGCCCACGTCCCCACAGTCCTCCTCAGTCTGCGGACTGTGGGATATGGGGTGAGGGGTCCCAGGAGGTATGCTTTAATCTCCTGACCCAAAGCATGAAGCCAGAAAGTGGGTTTTGACCTTGGGCTGGAAATGGGGGTGGGCTTCCCAAGGGGCTGGACTAGATCTTCTTGGCTTCAGAAATGGGGGTCCCTGACTGTGAAGATGGGTACACTGGGGGCTCCATTCCTGACGAGACCTCAAAGGGCTGCCCGTATTCCCAGGGAGGGGCTTCACGTAGGCCCTGGGGCAATGGGGCCACCAGAGGCCAGGGGCTGCTGGGATGGCCTGGGCCTGGGGCAGATGCTGGGAGCTGGTCTCATTCCCTACTGGCCTGTGGGGGGGAGTGGGTGTGTGCACAGAGGGCATGGGATGTGCTCCCGGCCCGACAGCCCAGTACCCACTCCACTCCACTGTCCCCTTCCTGTCTCCAATCCTTGGCTGTGCAGAGTGAGCAGGGCCGGGGGAGCGGGCAGGCGCCTGCGCAGACCTCACTGGGGCGGCCCTCAGGCACACTTCCCCTGACCAGTGGGCTGCACAGGTTGACTTCTCAGATCCGGGCCTGGGAGACAGTGGGAACCCACCCTGGCCCACCGCTGCCCCACACCCTCCTCTGCGTTCAGGACACAGCTACCTTCTGGGGCGCCAATTTGCGGCTCTCCCCATAAGTCCGGGTGGGCCCAGGGGCGTCGGTCTGTCCGGCTGATTCCCCCCCAACTCCCGCCCCTCGGCCGGCCGCCACTACCACTTCTCAATGATGTGGCTCATGTAGTCCTCAGTGGGCACGCGACCGGCCTCCTCGGCGTCCTCACGGGGCAGCGCCTCCTTGGCGCGGTGCAGCAGGCGCTCCTCGCGGCTCCTGAGGCGCTGCTCCCTGCGCTCCAGCTGCCGCTTGTACTGGTAGCGCTGCTGGAAGAGGTCCTTGGCGTAGTCGTAGAGCTGCATGTCCAGGTCGTTGAGCTCCTCGATGCGCCGGATGGTGCCCTCGTCCACCTCCACGCCGCCTGCCCGCGTGCTGTTGTACTGCATGAAGGGCCGGATGAACTTGAGATTGAACGTCCGCTCGAACAGGTACTGCGTCTTGCGCTGGAACTCCGTCAGGCCGAAGAAGGCCATGCCGCGCAGGTTCTTCTTGGCGCTCTCCAGCAGCAGCTGGGCGCGCTTGTTCTCGGGGATGAAGGACAGGTTGTAGCAGCCCACGAGGCTCAGGTCGGCCAGCATGCGCACCTGGCGGTTGTTGGCCAGGTTGTAGGGGCAGTCCATGAACTCCTGCAGCGTGCAGCCCGACCAGTCTGTGCCCTCGTAGCAGGGTGGCAGCTCCTCGGGTGTGGGCGTGCGCCCGTCACACATGTGCAGCGACGTCTTCCACGTGGCCCCTCGCTGCACGTGCCGCCACTCGCTCAGGTAGCGGGACACGGGGTCACGCAGCAGGGTGATATAGTAGAACTTCCTGCAACGAGACAGGGAGGGGTGAGGCAAGGGCGCGAGGGGGCTGGGCCTGCTGTGGGGTGGAGGAGGGAAGGGGCTGGACCCCACGGACCCCGGACAAGCAACTTCACCTCTGATACCAACCATTATGTTTAGCTCTCAAAATGGCCACTTCTGAATGAGAAACCCAGCCGCCACCACAGCTGCCAAGTGTGACCACCACAGTGGCCGGCACTGGCCATCTTGGGCACCCTCCGGAACTCTGACCCACGGCCTCCTCTAGGGGCTTCCCTTGAGCGCCAGGCAGGCCCTCCTGACTGCTTGCGCCTCAGGAGGGACAACCCGACTTTACCCCGGCTCAGGGGTGGAGCGGGGTGGCTCCAGAGCCCATGCCACTGGGAACCAGTGGTTTAAAGAGCTGTTCACAGGGGCAGGCTCAGTTCCGCCCAGGAGCCACTCACAGTCCCGGGTGTCAGGCAGAGCTCGCACAGGGCAAACTCCACCCCACCCTCCCAGGGAGGTCCACTGTGGGAGGGGTGTGCATAGACCAGCGAGCTCAGGACCCCTCGGTGGGCCACGAGGCATAATTTATGTTGTCTCCTGGAACTGTCCCAACCACATGTAGTCAGGCATCACTCAAGACAGCACCTCCCCAACACTGCACGTGAGGGAGCGTCTACACCGGGGAGAGGGGACTCGAGGAGGCCTGCACTGCACGTGAGGGAGCGTGTGCACTGGGGAGAGGGGACTCGAGGAGGCCTGCACTGCGTGTGAGGGAGCGTGTGCACTGGGGAGGGGGGACTCGAGGAGGCCCGCACTGCGTGTGAGGGAGCGTGTGCACTGGGGAGGGGGGACTCGAGGAGGCCCGCACTGTGTGTGAGGGAGCGTGTGCACTGGGGAGGGGGGACTCGAGGAGGCCCGCACTGCGTGTGAGGGAGCGTGTGCACTGGGGAGAGGGGACTCAAGGAGGCCTGCACTGCGTGTGAGGGAGCGTGTGCACTGGGGAGAGGGGACTCGAGGAGGCCCGCACTGCACGTGAGGGAGCGTGTGCACTGGGGAGAGGGGACTCGAGGAGGCCTGCACTGCACGTGAGGGAGCGTGTGCACTGGGGAGAGGAGACTCGAGGAGGCCTGCACTGCACGTGAGGGAGCATGTGCACTGGGGAGAGGGGACTCGAGGAGGCCTGCACTGCACATGAGGGAGCGTGTGCACTGGGGAGGGGGCACTTGAGGAGGCCCGCAGTGCGCTGGTGAGTGGGGACCCCTCGGGGTGACAGGCGCCCAGGATGATTCAGGTCCCTGCAGGGCACACTATGATGACTGGCCTGATGGCACCAGGACACCTCGGGCCACGTGGCTGTGACAGGCCTGTTGAGGGTGGGTGGACCCCAGGGGGTTTTCAGTTATTCTTGGGGGCCCCTCCTTCGGGGCTGGCACAGCCAGCTCCCAGTGAATGGTGGGGTGGGCCCTGCCACAGAGAACCAGGGCCTGCGGTGGGCAGCCTAGAATGTCCTTTAGATTGGGTAGCAGGGGCCCACTGGGCCCCACATACCACTCTTTGGGGGAGAAGATCCAGGAGGGCCCTGCCCCACAGCACCCCCCAAGACGGCAACATGAAAGTGCACCCACACGGCCCCCTCGTTAGGTCCCGACAAGCGCACCCAACTCACCCGCCACCCCTCAGCCTGGCCTCTAGGAGACCTGCGGGGCACAAAGCAGCTTGAGGGGTCTGCTGGCAGAGCCTGGCTCTGACCACACCTCCCAGGGGGTAAGGGGCCCTGGGGGGCAGCCATGTTAACCGGTGAGAGCAAAGGTGGCGGGTACGTAGGAGGCAACCCCAGCCTGCAGGGGCACATCCACAAAACCGCAGGGGCAGTCGCTCTGAAGTACTTGCTCTGGGCACTGGGGCCCCCAGCAGGGCCTGGGCATAGCAGGTGGGGCAGCCGGCCCCCTGGGGTGGATGGCAAGGCTGGTCCTGCTGTGCACAGCCTGAGGAAGAGACACCCGGCGCTCCCCGTGGCCCCCACGGGCTGGCACCATGCCTCTGGGGACAGGGCATGGCGGACCCAAGCGCCACCGCTGAGGGGCTCTGCAGATGGTGGGGAGAGGGACCCCAGGAGCTGCAGGCCCTGAAGGGTGGGCAGTGAGCCTCCTTCTCAGCAAGCAGTAGAGAGCAGGATGGGCATCCAACTCCTGGCCCCCTGCCCCACGCCCTGCACCCACCCCAACAGCCTGAGTCCTGCTGTCTGTTCTCTCTGCCTCAGGTCATGGCTTCCCTGCCCAGATGCTGCCTGGGCCAGGCCAGGCGTGAGGCTGACGGGTCCCCGTCTGCTCGGGAAGCATCCTCCCCACGTGCCCCCAAGCCCAAGCAGGGACCACTTGCTCCTGGCCTCTGCAGGCAGCTTGTGTTCCAGTCCCTCAGGTGCGGGGGGCCCTCCAGCCCAAATCCGAACCCGCAGCTCCTAGGGTATGTGCTTCAGTGGCTGTTGCTGCCTTTGATAGAAGAACAAAGTCCCGTTGTGCCCTCCCAGCCCCCTGTGACCTCCTCTTGGCCCTCCTGCTGGCTCCTGCAAGAGATACCCCAGGACCTTTGCACAGGGTGTGTCCTCTTCCCTCTACTTCATCGCTGACTTTGGCTCGTCCTCTAGACCTTAGCCAGTGCCACCTCACAGGGAAGGCTCATGCTGCCTCTGGGGCCTCTGTCACAGGGACCTCTCATCTCAGCCTGGGGTTGGGAGAGGGTGTGCAGGAGCTGGCCCCTGTGTGAGTGCTGAGCAGAGCCCTGGTGCCTCCCTGGGCACAAGGCTGAGAGGGTCAGAAGGTCTAAGACAGAAGGCGCCTCAGGGAGGTCACCTCACACAGCACTTCAGCCCCCAGGGGAGGAGACAAGGCCCGAGAGGTGAGGCGGCCACCTGGAGGCCCCCGGGGGCTTCCGTGCTGGCGTGGGCGGGTGGCCAGGCTCCTCTCTGCGGAGCCCCGTTTGGTAGTGAGAAAGCCCTTAGTGTGGCCGGGATGAGGGAGGTCAGTTCACCCAGGGGCCCACCTTCTAGAGACCAAGAGTAAGACCTCTGTGAACCCGACCACGACACTGCTTCTGAAGGGGCCCAGACAGACAGGCAGACACAGCGCAACAGACACAAGGACACGCCTAGGAACACGCGCACGAGCAAACGCCACCCACGCAGGCGGCTGTGTGCGCCGTGCTCAGCTGGGGCCCGCGTCCTGCCCCCAGACCCCACAGGGACCTCCCTGGACCTCCCCAGTCCGGGGCCCGACCTCCACATGGAAATGGACTGGTGTGGCAGCTTCTCCTGGGCATGGAAAACCAGAGTGGGACGTGTCAACTGACAGAGAAGTTTGTCTGCCAGCCCAGCCTAGGCCTTGAGGAGCTCCACCCAGCCCCAAATGTGAGCTCTGAGGGCGAGAACACACTGAGTCCGGGGAGCAGCGGCTGCCCCCAGACCCTCACAGAACCCTGGGCATTGCAGAGAGGGGGACAGGGCCACTAACTCCCGACTGCTGTGCCTGTGGACCCTGGGGAGGCAAGGTGTGGACTCGCAGAAGCCCTTGGCCATGAGTCATTCCTGTTGCATAGATGTCAACTCAGAGATGTAAAGGTCACCCAGTGACCTACAGCCAGGACCTGGGAGGCCCAAGGGACAGGGCCACCTGTCTTCCAGCTTCCTCTGCTTATAGCTCGGAGAGGGTATGTGATTTGCCCAGCATCACACAGCAAGGTATGAGGCAGGCCAGAGTCCATGCTGGCTGACCTGAAGCCCCATAGTGAGGATTGCCCTGTGCCTGCTCAGATCACTGGACTGACTCTAACTGTTAGAGTTCCCGGTGTGTAAAGGCCTGGGGTCCCATGGAGGGGTCACTAAGGGTGTGGTCTGCACTGATGTCTGTATCTGGCAGGCTCCAGGAGAGCACACGAGCCTTCTGGTCCTTGGAGTTTCCCGCTGGCGCTCTCTGGTGAAGCCAGAGGAGCCGACTGAGCGCCCGGGTGCTGACTGGCCTTCTCCTTGCTGCATCTCTGGATGCTGGCCTGGCTGAACAGGAGCAGGGGCTCGCTGTGGCTGGGGTGACTGGGAGGGGTGTTAGGGCGGGCCACAGGACATCACCATGCCCTGGGTCCCCGATGCTGTCCCCTAGACATGGCCTGTGGTGAAGACAAAGGGCCTGGGCAGACTCTGGAACCTGCTGGTGGGGCCAGCAGCCCCAGGCCACTGCCCAGCTCCCTGCCTGGAGGGCACGGGAGCCCCTGCAGGCACACACAGCCATGTCTGTCGGCTTCCTGGGGAGCTTGTGCACCTGAGCCTCACCTCCACTCACCTCGTCCGCCCTGGCCCCTATTCGCTCCGCCAACACAACACAGCAGGCACCTCCGGCCACAGGCCTGCGCTCTGGCCATCCTTTGCCCAGAAGCCCTGACTGCCATCTCCTTGCTCTGCCTTCTTGGGCCCATTATACACATCACCAGAGACAAGGCTGTTTATGCTCTGGTTTAGTGTCTGCCGAAAGGGGGAGCAAGGGCATTGATCAGAAGTGAGCAGAGGGCAGCATGCGGCAGGGGGCAGAAGACCCCTCAGATGCTGGAACCTCCACCCAGGCAGCTCCCTGCAGGACACGTGTTCTTATGACTCAGAGATCTGAGCCACTGGGCAGGGGCCACACAACAGTCTGTACACTCACAGTGGTCCCCAGCCCCGGGCCTCAGGTGCCCAGACAGCTGCCCCAGGCTGATCTCATCCCTGCCCAGCCCCACCCTAGGAGCCTGGAGGGTCTCTGCGACGTGTGGCGTCCCCCACAAAGCGGGGGCTTTCTGCCTATTACTCTCCAGCAGGATCTGTCCGTCCAGGTAGTCCAAGTGCTAACCAATGAGGTTTCCAGAAAGAGGGGAGAGAGGAAACAGGGAGAAGACGATGAAAGAAACAAGAATTGGAGTACATAATCACTTGGAGTGAAATGGCTCGCCAAGAGCCCAGCAAATGAATGCGGCATGAAGCATCTGGACAGAAAAAACCAGAATACACAAAGAGGGTCGGTTTTCAGAGCAGGACTCAACTCTCTGTAACACCAGATGCTGGAACTCAAAGAGCAACGGCTCCACAATGCTGGGGAAAAGCGACCAAGTAGATGTCATGCTCAGCTGAACTACCGACCAAGTGTGAGGGGAGAGCAGAGACATTTTCAGACATGCAAAGCCTTAGGAAATTTATTTTCCATGAATCTTGCTTTAGGAAGATACTGGAGTATGCACATCATTTAGCAAACAAGAAAAAAAACGTGCAGGAGCCAGAGCCAACCCAGGAGAGAAGTCCAGGATGTCGGCTGTGCCTCCCGGGGGCAGAGGCACAGGGGTTCCAGGAAAAAAGGGGCATGAACAGATCCCCTGACACAACAGAGCACGTGTGGAGAAAAACCAAACAGCAGGCACATGGTAGATCTCTGGAATTACTTGGAAAAAATTAAGTCTATGAACACAGAAAACAAAGCAAGTGAAAAAACAGAATGATCATTAACTCCAAGAAAAACAGTTACATAAAAAAGAAAAGGAAGTAAACGGCTCGGCTCAGAAGTGAACGATAGTTTCAGGGACATCGGAATGCACACAGTGATGAGTGGGTTAATAAAAAGTGACCTTTAACTCTCCTTGGAGGGCGGGTGGGGTATGAAGGATGCGTGAGGGCATAAGATCACTCAGTCTCCATCTGCTGAAACAGAAAGTCAAAAGACCATGTTCGAAACGACAAATCAAGAAATAGCGCTATAAGTTATCTAGAAATAAGCAAGTAAATACACGAAGAATATTGAAAACAGCCACAAGTGGTTTTTCGGGGAGGCTGGAAAGGAAAAGCAGATCTGTTGGTTTTTATCATGAGCTTCTTGGAACTATTCGTCTTTAAGCACCTGTATAAATTATTTTGACTAAAAAAAACAAAAGTAGAAGAAAACAATGAGGAAACTGGCTTAATCACTGGTTAATCACTGAGGAAATGGCACAGAAGCCACAATGGGGCATCTACCAGAGCGGCCAAACATAAGTGGGACAAGGCCAACTTTCGGCAACTGCTTACGGGACGTGAACGGGGGAGAGATGGTATGGAGTCTCTGCTGGAAAGCTGAAGGTGCATGCGCTCTCCCTGAGACCCCCGACTCCTCTCCTGGGCACACATCCCAGGGAAATCTTGTCCGTGCGCACAGGAGATGGACAAGGCTATCGGCAGCTGCACTGCTGGTGACAGCCCCCAACGTCCACCACAGCGGCACGTGTACACAAACGGTGCTATGTTCTTCCAAGGCGACACTGTTCAGCAACAAAAACGAACAAGCCACAGCTACTCACAACGACTCGGGTAAGCTGATGCTGGGCAAAACAAGACGTTGCAGAAAAAAGGCAAAGTAAGCAAAGGTAATAGAGTAAAATGATACTGCTTATCAGGTTTCCCAAAATAAACAAAACTAAGAAAAATACTATTAGGTGATATATACATATATATTGAAGTTATTTAAGAATAAAAAGGCGATGAGGTGACACACACAAACATCCGAGCCAGAGGTTAGCCCTGTATGTTCTGGGGCAGGGGAGGCTGGGGACGGCACCAGCTCCTGGTGGCTCCCAGGCACTGACCATGTCCTCGTTCTTAAGGCAGGCAGTGAGGGGTGGCGTGGGGTGGGTGGGGGGGTAGGTAGGTAGGTATGTTTTTTGGTGAGGAAGATTGTCACTGAGCTCACATCTGTGCCAATCTTCCTCTATTTCGCGTGGGACGCCACCACAGCATGGCCTGACGAGCAGTGCTAGGTCCACGCCCAGGATCTGAACCTGTGAACCTTGGGCCACCAAAGCAGAGTGCACGAACCTAACCACTATGCCACCGGGCCCGCCCCCACAGGTATTTATTTTTAAGCTTTATTTCTCATGTACATTTTGTAAGTCTCAAGCACCCTGTAAAAGGGAAACTTTTTTTTTTTTTAAATTTTATTTTTTTTTTCCTTTTTCTCCCCAAAGCCCCCCGGTACATAGTTGTATATTCTTCGATGTGGGTCCTTCTAGTTGTGGCATGTGGGACGCTGCCTCAGCGTGGTTTGATGAGTGGTACCATGTCCGCGCCCAGGATTGGAACCAACGAAACACTGGGCCGCCTGCAGCGGAGCGCGCGAACTTAACCACTCGGCCACGGGGCCAGCCCCAAAAGGGAAACAGTTTTTAAAGAAGTTTTATTAACAAAGCCAAGATTCTCGAGGGCAGCCTGAGGGGCCCCAGCTGGCCTTGCAAGGCAACTGGCATGCGTGCGGAATCAGGAGCCTCGGGTCCCCAAGCGCACTGCTCCCTCTCCCTTGCTCCTGGTCCCTCTCCCTTGCTCCTGGTCCCTCTCCTTTGCTCCAATGCTCCCTCTCCCTTGCTCCAATGCTCCCTCTCCCTTGCTCCTGCTCCCTCTCCCTTGCTCCTGCTCCCTCTCCCTTTGCTCCTGCTCCCTCTCCCTTGCTCCTGCTCCCTCTCCCTTGCTCCTGCTCCCTCTCCCTTTGCTCCTGCTCCCTCTCCCTTGCTCCTGCTCCCTCTCCCTTGCTCCTGCTCCCTCTCCCTTGCTCCTGCTCCCTCTCCCTTTGCTCCTGCTCCCTCTCCCTTGCTCCAATGCTCCCTCTGCCTGCGATGCCACCTCCCACCTCTGGTGCTGCCACCTCCAGGAGTCTCCAGCTCTTTCTTGGAGACTGCCACTCTCCCTCTGGCTTCCTACATGCTAATGCCTCCCCAGTGAGTAGGGAGAGGGTCCACGGAGGGGTGGAGGAGCGCCCCGCGTGGGCACCATGTTTGGGGGCAGTGGGGATGGCCAGTTTCTGGGTCAGCCGGGGCTGGCCTGTGGCTTGTGAACTAACAGCATGTTAATGAGCCAGCTGCTCTGTGGCCACCCTGGGAAGGAACCACAGCTCCTCCCAAGCTGGAGCATCCGGATGGTGGCTGGCTTCCCATCCAAGAGGGCCGAGGGGGTGCCCCAACCCCAGGGCTTCCCTCTCAGCCGCCAATCCCAACACAGAGGTCAGAGACACTGTTTAGTGATTTGGCCGGCAAATTATGCTCTTTCAGGGTAGCAAGCTTTTGGCACCTTCTGAGAGCACAGCCCTAAACCACATCCTGGCCTGTGGGTACCCACGAAACCCCGGCCTCCAGGCAGGTCTCTGTGGTGCACTACTGCCTGCTCTGCACTGGGACAGGCCCCACAAACTGCCGAGAGCATGTCCCAGCCCAGACTGTCCTGCCGGTGGATGGGGAGCGGGGCTCACATGGGACCAGAGGGAGGACGAGGAGGCCCTGCCCACATCTCCTCCACTGAAGCTACCAGCACCACTGGCTGCTTGCAGCATCTATCCGGTCAGCGCCCTGCATGCCTGGTGGTTGCGGGAAGTGGTGGGAGGTCCCCCCAGAAGCACTCCCCCTGCAGCTGTGTGCACATCCATCTGTGCAGCCACCACACGCCATCCTCAGGGTCTTTGTCCCGCCCCAGCAGACTGGGAGCTATCGGAAGGCAGGCCCACATACTCCAGCCAGCACAGTGCCCTGCTAAGAGCCGAGACAGCCCATGTGGTCCAGGGCCGCAGAGGCAAGGAGAGACTGCCACGACAGCTCCTCCACTTGCCCGCAGCATGCTGGGGGGGGGGGCCACAGGAGTGTGCCCAGTGCCCACATAGCCGGGGGGTGGCTAACCTCGGCTAGCCACGTGGGGCCTGTGCGGAGCGCAGGGAGGGGGCGTCTTGTTCTCAGTCCCTCTGCCTCCATCTCTGCAGCCAGCCACGGAACACAGTGGGCCGGGGGTCTGTCACCGGGAACAGGGAGATCTATAGCAGGACTGACTGTGTTCAGGTGGAGGGAAACGGGGTGAGGGAGGGAGGGGGAAGCCAGTGGTCCCTGCCCAGGCACTCGAAGACCCCAAGGTACTCCATTAATGCTGACAAAGGACATGAGGGGGCAGTGCCCACAGGCTTCCAGCATGCGGGCACAGCCCAGGACAGGCATGGCTCCCCTCTCAGAGGATGAGCCCCAGGCTCAGAGGTGGGACAGCTCTCAGTTATGCAGTTTCCAAGAGCTCTGGGCCGGATAGGCTGGGACCCAGAAGGACAGCAGGCAGGTGGAAGGCCCTGGGAGGGGCGCCACTTCCAGGTGGGGTGGGCGGGCGGCTTCTGGGAGATGCTGGGGATGTGACTAGGCGGGGGGCTTGTGGCGAGGCAGGCTGGACCCAGAAGGGCCTTGTCATTCTACAGGAAAACAGGCTTGGCTGGGTAATGGCAGAGTGCAAAATTCATACGAATTTCAAAGATAAAACATGGGACTTCAAAGAAATGCCATGCTGTGAAGTGACTCCAGTCCGCATGGCCACAGCCACACCTGATGGTGCACGTTCCCGCAGTTACTTGTGCTCTGTTGAACGCTGACACTTGTGCACGCCGGTTCAGCATGATGGTGGTCACACAAGATCCTGGCAGCAAGGACTGTCGTTCCTGGGTCCAAACTGCTGTCCGAGATCGGCCAGCTCTGGCACAGGCCCGGGAGCCTGCTCCCCTGACAACACACAGCCGAGAAGAAAAGCCTGCAGGTACAGGGGCCGATGGCGGAGAGGAGGCCGGGCAGGGCAGAGGCCGGCTCTGCTCCAGGGCAGGACGGGGAGGTGGCCGTGCTCACAAGCAAGTCATAGCCCACAGTCCTGACCGGGAGGTGGCCTCTGTCACTCTAACTTTAACAGTGACATGGAAACTGGGCTCGCAGAGGCAAGGGGACTGATCCAGGGCCAGAGCAGGCATTTACTCTGTGAAGCCGGCATTTGCACCACGAGCACCTGCCCGTCACCCCTCCCCTGGCCATGGAGGAGGTTTCATTTTCCCTTCTCTGCCCTGAGAGTGTGGGTTTGACCCAAATCCCATGCTGAATCCAGCCACACCTGATCCTCCTTCTGAAGCCCAGGACTCTGATCAGAAATAAGACTCTAGACGTGGCTCAGGCCCACGGGAAGCCCAGAGCTGGTGGGAGCACAATTCTGTGGCTTGGTGAGGGCTGGCAGGGTAATGCCACTTCCAGGAAGGAGTCTGCCCTGAAGGGAAGGGCTGCAATGTGGCAAAGCCCCCACAAGGTGTTGGTGTAGTGTCAGCTCCCCCAGGTAGACAGGCAAACAACAGAGGTGGTGGACCGCAGACACATGGCAGACTGTCCTGCAGCCAAGGGCAGGGATGCTTACAAGACCCAGCACGTGGGGAAGTGGGGAAGTGGCGAAGTGCCCGTGCCGACCACCAGGTGATGACTGCGCTGGCACCACCACCCAGGGCAGAATCTACTACTAAACGGCTGTCTCAGGGGGTGAAATTATGGATCTTCCCCAACATTTTACTATAAAATGTTTCAAACTTACAGATAAGTTGGAAGTTCAGTGAATCCCATGTGCCCAAATGAGTGGTTTTAAGATTTCTTCTTTATGTTTTTCTGTATTGCCTGCAATGAGCACACGTTATTTAAATAACTGAAATAAGGTAATAGAGGTTATAAAACATTCCTGTTGCCTGGAATGGGGTGTTGGGGTAGAAAGAAGCCATCAGAAAGGGGTGGCTTTGCAAGCTCTGTGTTTATTTGTCCTCCAAGACAAAAATCCCAGCTGGCTAGCATCTTCAAGGGGCGCCCTGAACCCTCACCTCCTGTCCCTGGCCGGGCCGCCCCCTCACCTCTTTCCTGAACTGCAGGCTCCCAGGGCAGGGGTTTCGTGAACAATGGTGTAGCTCACAAGTCTTACACTCAGATGCAGAAACCAAGGCGGATTTTTCTACCAGTGCCAACAGAGTTGTAGCTCTCTAATTGCTAGTGAGGACACTGTTACTCAGAATCAGAATTACAAAGTCTGTTTTGTTTTTTTTAAGTAAACACTGTTGTATTACTTCAGATATGCAGTCACTGGAAGAAAATTAATACCCTGGGTCACAAGAACCATTGAGAACTGGCTTCAGGGCAGTGAGAATGAACTGCCACTGTTTCCCCTAGGACGGGCTCTGGGGGTCCCCGGGTGGCAAGGGAAGCCCTGTGAGGGGTACCCGAGCCCCAGCACCCCAGCTGCATACTCTGGTCTCTCAGGGTCATGAGGACAAAGGCCACACCCTGAAGCCAGGATCCAGATCAGTTTCTTAAAATGCCCTCTGAGAGGTGTCCAGGAGATCAGAGGGAGGACATGGAGAAGCCGGCCCAGATGCTCAGGAGGGCGGGAGCAGACCGTGCCAGCCTCTGCACGAGGGCTACCAAGCCTGGCTCTGACTGCTGTCCCATCCGAGGTGGGCCCTGGAGCATCACAGGCGAGGGAGCCAGCCCCTCCCCAAGGCCTGGGTCCACCTCGCAGCAAGGAGACAACACCCTCAGGGGTGGCCAAGCCAGGAGCCCTCATCAGCGCTGCCTGCTGCCTACCCAGGCCAGGCGCCGGGGGTCCCCGAAGCCCCTGGCCTGGCAGCGCCCCGTGGCCTTGGAAAGCGATGCATGTGGGTCAGGTCAGCTCTGGGGAACGAGGTTCACGTGGTAAAACCACCCAGCACAGAATCCAGATGGCGGATTTAGTGCCTTAGAAAAGAACCGAAGTCTGATTTTAGCTCCGATTCCCACCGTGAGGGGGAAGCAGCTGAGTGCCTGTGTCTGGGACTGGCCGCCGCCTCCTCCTTCCTGTGACAGGAAGGGGCCTGCAGGCACAGCTCCCAGGGCCAGGGTCCGGCTGGCTGTCGCTGTGTCACCTCCCCTCCAGGAACCAGGACCCTCCTGTGCATCACGAAGAGAGCCTGGCTGAGTGAGTGGTGCAGGCGGAAGAGCGAGGAAGCCAAGAGAAGGGAGAGGCGGGGCCTCCGCTGAGCTGGGCACTGGCAGTGGGAGGAAGCGGACCAGTTCCCGGCAGCACAGGGGGGAACCAGCACCTGGCAGAGGGAACCTGTCCACTGGCTCGGCGCCACTCCCCTCCTGCACCAGACCCCGTGCTGTGGGAGCAGCCCTCCCCAGCACCTGGAGGAGGAGGCCAGATGATCACGTGCTGAGCTGGCAGCAGCAGGCTCGGAGCCCCTCTCCAAATACAGTGAAGAAAGTGCTGGCGTAAGGCTGTCCCCTCCTGGGCCATGTGTCCGCAGAGCAGCTGCAAGCTCACTGACTCTGCTTCCAAACACCTGGGTTGGGAGAGCAGCCCCGCGTCACTGGTCAGGTGCTGTGTGCCCACGGGTGTGGCAGCTCCTGCCCCTCCTCCCAGAGCCCCCTGTGCCTCCGGACTCCCAGGGCAGGTAGAGCCTGAAGCTGACACAAACCTGGCCCGACACCAGCATGGAAGCTCTGGGTGGGTGGAGTCTGACCAAGCCTGTGGCCCCTCACTGATGGCACGGTGACCTGTCAGGTCTGCATGATCGTCCTGGCCAGAGAGAGGGTGGCTGACACCCAGAGAGGCGGATGGCTGCCACCCAGCCTCTGAAGGGTGGGCTGTGCTTGGAGCTGGGTCTGTCGAGGCCTATCTCCTGGTGTACCAAGCCCTCGGGCAGGGCTGGAGCTTCAGGGCCCTGACCCACACGCCCTGCCATGCTCCTCCGGCAAGGGGTGTGTACACGTGGGCCACGGCAGGGCTGGCTGGCTGGTGCCTGGCTGGTCTCAGCTCTGCTCCCTGCCCTGCCCCCCTGCAGCAACGCAGGGAGGGCCTCCTTGGCTCACCCAGTGGGCAGAGAGTCCAGACACAGGAAGCAGCTCTCATGTGGGCCCCCAGGTGACTCCACACGCTTAGGAAACAGCGTGGAAGTCCCTGAGGAGGAAGAAGCCCAGGAAACGTTTTACAGCCAGGTTAGCCGTGTGACTAAGTCTGGCCATCAGGATGTCCTTAGAGACACCTTCTTCTGCCTGTTCTCCTCTTGCTGGCTGAAATGTGGATGTAATTGCCGCGTCAGCAGTCATCTTGGACCGTGAGGCAGAGGCCCTGCTTTCTGGGGACAGTAGGACAAGAGAAAGAGCTGGATTCCTGATGCCTTCTGTGGCTGCACCACCAGCCTGGCCTGCCTAGGCTGGGTTCCTTTTCAAAGGGAGACAAATAAACTGCTGCCCTATTTTGGTCTCTGAACCTAATCCATCTATTCAAGGCCAACACACTAACGACTTGGGCATGACTAGAGGGCCAGCCCGGGCTGGGGTGGGGCCTGAGTATCAGGGGCTCAACAATAACTGAACTAACTAACTCCGTGAACCCTCAGTGCTTTCCCCTGGTCATCCTGGACACTCACAGACACCCTGGAGGAAGGAAATATTCCCATTTCACAGATGAGGAAACCGAGGCCCAGAGAGGTTAACTAGCAAACCTGGTCACAGAGCTGGCTGGTGGCGGTGTGGGGGTTGGAGCCCAGCCGCTTGAACCCAGACTGAACCTGCCTGATGAAGACGCTGAGCCACAGCCCCCGGAAGGCACATAAACGTGTTGCCTGGCTAGGCTGGCCCCAGCCACCTGCTGAGCACTTGCCAAACCACAGCCAGAAGCAGTGGTATTTTTAAAGAAGCTGTGAATGCAGCTTACAATTCACTGAAACCCTTGAAGTACAGTGAGTCAGTTAAGAATCAGGGTGATGCGCATAAAGAAAGCGGACCCAGACGCACAGCGAGGATGCACCAGCAGTGGACTGAAGCGTGACATGGCCTCCCTGGGGTATCCGTCAAGGGGAGGGGACAGAGCCAGAGCCCCGGACTTTGGCCCGACCCAGGCGGTACCTTGGGG
Source organism: Equus caballus (assembly GCF_041296265.1). Classification (NCBI taxonomy): domain Eukaryota; kingdom Metazoa; phylum Chordata; class Mammalia; order Perissodactyla; family Equidae; genus Equus; species Equus caballus. The sequence goes on along the minus strand of NC_091701.1, from coordinate 2,975,734 downwards.
TGGGACACAGGGCGGCCTCCCAGACAGGCTCTCCTCTGGTAGCGCAAGACCCTGCACAGCTCCGCTCAGCTCCCACCTCCCGGGCAGATGGCTGATGACACTGCTGCAGGTGCGAAGCTGGGGTGGAGGCCTAGCGGCACTCTTGTCCCCTGCTGGGATGCCAGATGGGCGGAGACCCCTCGGCAGCATGCAAGGGGGGCAGGCTTGACTCCCAGGGCTGAGTGTCCCAGCAAAGGCAGGGCTGCCATGAGCAACCCCCCACCCTGTGCCTCCGTGGCCCTGCCCCATCCCGCCCCACCCCTGCCACATAGTCCTGCTCCCAGGCCCCAGTGGAACTGCCACCTAGAGGATGAGGGCCCAGCCGGAGGCCCAAGTGTGCTCAGGGTGTTCGGGCCACAGGAGCCCACAGCTCCACACAGGCCCCCGTGACCACCCTGTTTCCAGGGCCTCTGAGACTCGAGGTCTCAAGAGATGGGCAGGATTTGGAGGGTGGTGGTGATGTGGCCCCAGCATGCAGGGCGCCCCCTGCCCCTCTAGGGTGGCACTGTAGCCAGGTGCCAGGCCCTTGCTGTTGGGAGGGGTCTGTCAGAACAAAAGGATGGTAAGCAGACTCCTGCATGGAGGTGCCAGCAGGCCCAGTAAGGGCAGCAGGCCGGGGTGAGGGGGCTGTCTGACCAGGGGCCGCAGGACCTGGGGAGAGGGCCTCTCAGCAGGCTCCCGACAGCACAAGGCCCGTCCCCAGGCACCCCTCCGGCCAGGCTAAATCCTGCCTCAAGGTTCATATGCAGTCTCCCTACCCAAGTGGGTGGCCCTGGCTGCCCATCGCTGCCTGGTGCTGACACAGGCCTGGGCCTTCCCCACAGAGCGGTAGCACTGTGCGCTGAGGCCCCTCCCTTCCTGGGCCATCATGGAGACACAGGCGCTATCTGACCCAAAACATCTGTCCCGGTAAGTGGGTGGGAATGTAATGGGAACAAGGGGGGAGGGTGCGGAGCTCTGCGCATCCTGCCCATCTGATCTGAGGCGTCTACGTGACAGGGAGGGGGCGGGTCCAGCAGCCGAATCTGCCAGACCCCCCCAACCCCCACCATCCCCACCACATGGCCTGGGGAGAGTCACTAGCCCCTCTGAGCCTGATACCACTCCCTGTACCTCCCAGGCTCCTGCAGCCTTTGGTGACAGTTGTACATGAAAGACCCGTTCAGCTTGAGGATCCAGACCTGAGGTACCCATGGCGCAGGCAGACGCAGCTCCGGGGAAGGCACAACCAGTGGGGCCGGGACCTCACTTCTCTGCCCTGGGGCTTGGCACCCTCTCCTGGCTCCCCAGCCCCTTCCAGTCTGACTCTGCTTTCCTCCTTCACAGAAGCACCTGCTGTGTGCAGACCGAGTACAGTGCTGTCCTCCAGCAGCATCCGGAAGGACTGGAAATGTGGCCATGAAATACCCAGATGAGCAAGTGCCAGGAGCCCAATTCCAATCTAGGATCAGGCAGGGTCTGAGGGGGACATCTGAGGACCCCTGAAGGATAGGGAGGAGCCGGCCTGGCGGAGGTCAGAGGGGTGGGGGGCAGAATTCCTGACAAACCCCCAGGGACCAAGAGGAGGGGTGCCAGGCCAGGCGGGGAGGTGGGTCCCGGAGGGGACAGGGTGCTCATCTGCGTGCACAGGTCCGTGCGAGGAGGAAAGGAGCTCATCGTTTCAACACGGAAAGGACATTGTTATTAGACAGTGGAAAAAAACGAAATTTCCATCCTCGTTTCAAAATTCCAAGTTGTTGAAAAACTGAAGAAAAACAAGTCTTAGGAGTTTAGGCTTAGGAACAACCTCAACAGGCCCCTCCCCGAGAACATCGACAGTGACTGACTGGTGGATGAGAGTCTTCCCTCGATTTACTAACAAGGTCAGCCAAGTTTCAGGACACCAGCAGGCTGCCTGCAAAAGGCCCCTGGACCCGCTTCCAGCACGAGTGCACACATGTCTGTGTGTGTGGAGGCTGCCTCACCCCCGACGTGTGGTTCTGCAATGTCAGCAGGGGTCCGGGAACTGAACTCAGCTCTGACACTCTCCACCCGGAGCCAGCATCAGACTCTACAGGCTGAGGGCTCAGCCCCGTGGGACGGCCTCCACTCCACACGCCAGCCGCGGGGCCAGGCTGCCACCTGTGCTTCTGACCGACAGGCCACAAACTGGAGGCTCCAAACACCCCTCCTCGGGTTCAATCGATTTGCCAGAATAGATCCGAGAACTCAAGAAAACCCGTTTACTCACTGGATGACCGATTTATTACAAGGGATATGGAGCAACGGCCAGGTGAAGAGAGACGTAGGGTGAGGTCTTGAACAAAGGGGCTTCTGTCCTCGTGGAGCTTGGGGCCTGATTCATGGTGGCATGTGGAAGCTTCTGGTTCCCCAACGTGGAAGCTCTCCAAAAAGAAGGACCAATGAGCTGTCCTTTTGGGGTTTTATGGAGGCTTCCTTACGCAGTCGCAATTAACTAAGCCACTGGTCACTAGCCACTGATTCAACCCCGAGCCCGCCCCTCCTTGGAAGTTAGGGATGGGGCCTAAAAGTTCCACCCCTCTGATAACAGAGCTGGTTCTTCTGAACCAGCCCCCACCCTTGGGAGGGGTCCAAAGTCACCCTCACTAACATAACAAAAGACACTTTTTATCCCATTCAACACCTAGGAAATTCCAATGGTTTTGGGAGCTGTGAGCCAGGAACTGTGGACAAAGACTAAATATAGACGAGAAAGATATTTTAGTCACCTGAATGACCAAATATATATTTCTTGTAACTCACCCGCCTGACTCCGCCACACGGAGAATCTGAGGCACCACCTGGGCAGGCGCCGTGCTCCTGGTTGGCTGGGGGATGGCATGGGGGTCCCCAAAGCAGGTGGCCCCTGTGAGGGCATTGCAGGGGCCTGAAGCCCACAGCTTCCCCCTCAGGCAAATGACGAGGAAGTGGAGCCCCATGCCTGGGGGAAGCCCGAGCTTTTTCTCCCAAGCCCCCTGACCTTCATGATCCCACTGGACCTACGCATGGCCCCCAGGATACCCATGGGCAGGGGTGACTTAACCATCAGGCCAACACGCGCTGTGGGGTGCTATGCAGGCTACACCCCTGCGCAGGCATGGATGGGAAGGTCCCGAGCCAGGGCTGCCATGCATGAGGGGCGGAGCTGTCTGGACTCGGCTGCAGACTGGCTCTGCCTGAGCCTCCTGCCAGGCCCCCAGCACAGGTCTGCCCTCTGGGCTTCAGCCTGTGTGCTGCTCACTCCCTTTTTGACCGGGGTGATCCCTCTCCCAGAGCATCTCAGTGAACACGTCCAGGACTCAGGGCTCCGGGTGCTCCGCCCTTGAGGGTGTAGGTGAGGCCCCCTCCTTGGAGACACCTCCCCGCCATGCAGGCACAGGTGCTGCTGCTCACAGCTAGGGCACACAAGACCCACAGCAGGCCTCGGGCCGGGGAGCTGTTCTCTGATGGCTCTGACACTGAGGCACGGAGGTTGGATGCCAGGCCCCGATCCCCCTCCTGGCAGGTGACCAAAGAAGCTGTGACTGCTGGGGCTTCTGTAAGCCCTAGCCAGGGCTGGGGCCACAGGAGGACATACTGGCAACGTCCTCCCAGCCGAGGTCAGGCTTGGGGTTGTCCCATCAACCCAAGGATAGGCCTTCCAGAGACCCTGGCTCCGATGAGAAAGGACTGGCAGATGGCTTTGGGAGCTTGCCTGCTGTCCCCAAACCCCCATGGCTAGGGTCGGCCCCACGCTGGACTCTAACTGAGACTCAGAAGAGGTGTTCTGCTCAGGCCTTGCGAGAGCAGGGGGAGTGAGAGCCCCTCCTCGTGAGCCTCCCTCCGCCAGGCTCCGGTCTGCCTCACGTGGGCAGTGCTCCAGCTAAGTGGGCGCTGACCAGGAGCTGGACCCAGCCAGGACTCAAGGGCCTACGTGCCCCCACCTGTGCACAATGGCTGCCCAGTCCTATCTCACACCCACCTGCCTGGCCCTTTCTGCCTTTTGACACCCGCAGACAGGACTTCACGTCCACCTGAACACACACACTCACACCTTGGGGTGCCCGCTCCTTCCCTGGGCAGCCGTGTGCTGGCTGAATCACTGAGATCTGCCTCTGGAGCCTTGGTCTTCTCCTGCTGCCAGCTTGAATCCTGGCCGAGAGCTCTTGGGCTCACTCTTCTACCTCCAGCCCTTTGTTAAGGCACTTCCCCCATCCCATGTCCTCACGGCCTGCAGCTGCAGACCTACCATGGCCGCCTGGGCCCAAGGAGGGAGAGGCTGGAGGCAGCGGTGGCCCCTGCCAGGGTGTGCTGCAGATACGCCCACTCAACCTGCTCCCGCTGTTGGCCAGGCAAGGCCAGCCTCCAGGTCTCTCTGTGCCAAGACACATCCCACACGCAGCCAAGATGGAACGCAGAAGGCCCTGCGGCATGAGCAGCTAGGGAGACACTGGCCATGCCAGGTTACAGACAGCGCAGGGCCTGCGTGAGCTCAGGGGTGCACAACTTGATACCCACACCTGGTGACTCCACGGCCACCCGGCGCACAGCCCTTCTGGAGGCTCTGCAGACACAGGAGCACGCTCATGTGCGTGTGATGAACAGAAGCGCCACAGCAAAGCTCCTGTTACAACTTGATGCCATTCTGGAAAACACACACATTGCGCACAAAGACGGGACAGAAACGCAACTCGGGCCACAGGCCAAGGAGGCTCATCCCTGGGCCTGGAGCCCTGGGAAACTTTTTCTTCTGCTTTTAACAGGGGAGGGAGCTGACACTCGCTTCCTATGCACACATACCCACCCACACAAGCACAGGGTGCCAGTGAATGATGGCCTCGCAGGCTCTTTGAGTACAGAAATTCAGAGCCTAAACAGCATGCTCGAGACAGAAGCCATTTGATGCCTAAATTAGCTGCAATGCCCCACTTTCTCCTGTCCTGTGGTCCCTGCTGGCCCAGCTCTGCTCTCCAGCGGAAGGAAGGTGCCCTGGCTGAGGAGCTGGGAGAGCAGTCCCTCAGCAGTGAGCCTCAGTCCTGGGCGGCTTTCCAGAACCGGGCGCCCCAGGCCACTTCAGGGGCCAGTCCATCACGGGGGGAGACGAGGGCTGGGGCTTGGTGTGAGGGGGGGTCCCAAAAGGCATTCACTCGCTTTATTCCTACAACTTCTGGGGCAGGCACCACTCTGAGATGCCCTCCGCAGATGGACAAACTGAGGCTCACAAGACCCTTCCTTGGCCCAAATCTCCCAGTTAGCAGGGGTATCCACACCTGGTGTGCCTGCCACTGATCAACCCCAGACGCAGGGTCTCTGAGAGGAGCTGGGGTAGGGTGCCCGTGGGAACCGAGCATGCTGCTGCTGGCACCAGGAAACAGGTCTCCCAACTTGCCAGGGACTCTGCCACTTAGCAGCAGTGTAGCCCTGAGAGCAACCCAAGGAAAGTCTCTCGCATCTTTCTGCTCCTTTGTTGCATGATACAGACACCACGTCCTAGAGTCCACAGCACAGCACCCCACATGAGGGGGGCCCAGCCCAGGGACCCCCACCCAGCCATGAGGGAAGGAGAGGAGAGCCACTAGAGAAAAAACAGCCAGAGTGACCCCCTGCTCCCACCAGCCATGAGGAGGGGCCGCAGGGAACACACTGGAGAGGAAAGCCAAGAGTCAAATATAGAATTCATAAGCAGTCCTATAAGCTTAAAAAAAAAAAAAAAAAAATCAAAGAAGTAGTTAAAAATCTCCCTACAAGTATTCAAGCATTGAGGAATGCTTGCAGCCTACTTTCAAAGAGTTCTGCCAAAAAGCTTGAAAGAAAGAAAAAAAGGCATATGCACACACCTAAGCACACACCCACAGGTGCACGGGCATGGGTGCCAAAACAGCACAGGCTGACACTGCCTCTAGGGGTAAGGGGTAAGGGTGCACTACTATTTCAACTACTTTGTAGGTTTCACATTTTTCAAAATAAAAAGTACGGGGAAAATTCCTACAAACAAATTGCCAGGCGATTTCTACCAAATTTTAAAATAACATTACCCAACTTTGTGCAACCTTGGTAGACAACAGTAAAGAGATGCACACTCTCCCCCCAACTCATTCTATGAGACCAACATAACCCCAACACCAAAATCACATGAACACATGGGAAGAAGGGAAAATTACAGCCCTTTTCATTCCCAATGTAGATGTAAAAATCCCAAACAAAAACCTTATCGAATCAAGTAGACCACATAAGAGACATGACACTGACCAAGCAGGTTAGCCCAGGTATGCAAGGATGGTTTAACAGGAGAGAACCCACATACGCGAGTGATCACAGCAACAGATGATAGGTCTCAACAGACCATAAGAAGCATTTGCTAAAATTAAATACCTATTTGTTACGAAAAGTCTAAGCACAGAAGAGAATTTTCGTAACCTGGTAAGGTATCCAAAATAACCTGGAACCAACTCGGTCCTCACAGGGAGCAGTCAGACAGACGCATTCCTGCTAAGACAAGGAATGAGACAAAGATGCCCACTCTCCTCGCTGTGGCTCTCCATTGTACGGGGTCTCGGCTCGAACGATTAAACAACAGGAAGGAGTCTGTCTGTCCATCTCGTCTTTGCTGAGCACCCACGTGCACGCACAGGGCTGGAGCTTCACCCTCATAACCCTGCCCAAGGGAGCGAACTACTTTGCATGTCCTGTGCCCAGAGTGTCCAAGAGCAAGGGTCTGGGTTGCTCTCAGGGGGCAGGGGTTCTGGATCTTTGGGGCAGCCATGCCACGGGAGGAGCAGCAGGAAGCAGCGGCCTCATCAGCCTGCGTCATCCCCGCGCCTAGCCTCCTGGGGGCTGGGGCTCTGGCAGGGAGGGCCCCAGGCCCCAGGTGAGCTCAGCAGGTGCGTCAGCCAGAGTGCCTGCCCCTGGCTACATGACCGGGGGTCTCCAGAGGCTGGAGCCTTGCCTGGAGCAAAGTGGATGGGGAGGGTACACCTGGAGGTGGGGTGCGGGGCCAGTGTCTTCACTCTCATGGCACCCACCCTGCTGCCTCGCTTCAGCGGGCCCCTTCTTGTCTGCAGGGGTCTGGGTGTGCTTAGGAAACAGGCGGCGAGCAGGGTCCTGACGGAGGCCCCTGGACGGACCTGGAGGAGAACATCGCCACAGGAACACGTGCTAACAGCTCTGGCCCAGGCCCTGCTGCTGCTCACACCTCCATCTGATCAGCTGGGGCCCACGCCCCTTGCTGTAAATGGTTCTTAGCCCTCCCCTTTCTCCGTCCAACTCCCTCACAGGCTCAGGGTCCTCCAAATGCATACTCCTCCCGAGCCCCACCCAGGCAAACCCTTGCCCAGCTCCTCGATCCCCGGGGTAGCTGCAAGAGAGAGAGAGGGTCTGGCCCAGAAGTCCCCTGCATGCCTGGCAGAGAGGCCTGGGCTTGTCCAGGGTGGCAAGAGCCAGCTGGGGGAGGCTGTGCTGGGCAGTGGTGAGGGGAATGGACTGGGCAGGGAGGGCAGGGGCAGGAGGCGAGTAGGGCAGGGCCAAGCAAGCCCCAGGCCCACCCACCATCAAAGGGATCAGCTTGGGTGAAAGGGGTGGGACCTGAGAGGGACTGTCGCCAGCTGCCCATGCTCCTTCCATGGATTCCAAGCCCAGCAGGACACTGGCCTGGACAGGCTCCTGAAATGGTAGGTGGGCTGGAGGCTCCAGCCCATCTACTGACCACATACTTAGGCCCAGTGTTTGGGGCAGGGACACCCACACCACGTGCAGGTGAGGAAGCAGCAGGTGCAGGCCCATCCCAGCCTGGCCACAGAAACAACCTGGGGCTCAAGCCTTGTACTGAGGTGAAGGTGTGCTCTGCGCCAGGAACTCAGAACCATGCTTCCCAGGAAAAGCAAGCAGAAAGTGCCATGAGCAGCGCTTCCCAGGCTCTGGTGATGGGGAGGAAGCTGGAGGGACTGAGTCTAGCACCCTACCCTTGGGGGAGGGCTGACAGTCCAATGGGGAACCCCTGAGTACAGGGTGGGGGAGATGTCCATGTGAATGGTCAGCGGCAGCATGGTGGGGCCTGAGCTCTCCTGGCTGTAGGCACCAAGCAGAGGCCCTGGCCATCTTGCGGGATGGAGCCAGCACTCAGGTAGGGACAGAGGGGCCCTGAAGCAGAGGGAGCAGCATCTGAGGAAGTGAGCGCGCCCCAGACTGGATGCTCTGAGGGCTGCAGGCCAGGGCAAGTGGTGCAAGTGACTCAGTGGGAGCTCAGGGGCAGACGGGGTGCCATCAGCTGACGGGCTCCAGCTGGAAAAGATGGCTTGACTCACACAGGAGTGGCCTGGGACACAGGGGACTCTGACAAAGGCAGTGCAAGGGAGACAGAGGGGCTGCAGGCAGGCCTCTGCTGCCTCTGGTCAGCAGCGCTCCTCCTGTGAGAGAGGACGCGCCCCAGCACCGACAGGCTGACCACCTGCCGTCCCATGGTGGCAGCGGACATAGCTCTGGGGGCTCCCTCCCTGGTTCAGGCAGCAGCCAGGCAGCAGCATAAGATCACTCCCCAGATGGCAGGTCCCATCATCTCCTTCCCCTAGCCACACACGGCCACGCCAAGGTTCCCACCTGGGCACACCTGTCCCTAAGCTTCAGGGCTGGCAAAGCCCGTGGCCAAGGCCTGTCTGTGGGGGTCCTGGTGGGCCCGCCCGCTGGGAGCTGGGAGTCCATGGAGGGCCACTCCCTCTGCCGCTGACCCCCTCCACGGGTGCAGCTGAACCTGCACCCCTCCCAACCCAGCCCCAGCCAGGTCCTCCCAGCACTTGTGAGAGGGCTCTGGGGGTCCTGTGAGCTATCTGAATACACATGCCGCTGTCAGAACTGAGGTCCCAGCCTGTGCCAGAGGTGCCCACTCAGCCCCCTATCACCACTCGGGAGCAAGGGCTGAAAGACTTGGGGGGGACCTACCCCTGCCTGCACTGGCAAGGCCAATGGCTGCCCTCTGTGGGCCGGGCCTCCAGGGGAGGGATCCTGAGGACTCCGAGTCCAGGCTGGCCACCTTCCTGTGCTCTCAGGCCCCGGGACAATGCCTGCCCCTCCCAACTCTGTTCCCAGTCCTGTTGCAAGTGGGCCCTGGAGACCAACCGCCAGATGTTTGCCCAGGCCCACGTCTGGGGTCCTTTGTGTGGCTGCAGGCCCCTCAACTACACACAGCATGTGGGTTTCCATCTCCACAGGCACTGGGGGGCTGCTCCCCTGCTCTGCTCCCCTCTACAGCGTGCTCTCCTTCTCCGACAGCCAGCCCTGCTATGCACGCAGCGGGGGCCCCGCACTGTCCAGGCAGCCCAGTGCCCACTGCACACCCCCCTCCTTCCCAGTCCTGTTTCTGAGAACCTCCCTCTCCTCTTCTCCTTCCTCTCTGACCCTCCCCACTGGCCTGCCTCTCAGCATGGGCATGTCACATGACACGTGCTTGCCCCTCTCCTGGCCCATCTCCCACTAGCCTGGCTCGTCCACCCGAGTCCCCAGGGCCAGCACGGGGCCTGGGCCGAGCAAGGACTCAGGGAATGGTTGAGGCTTGGAGGCTCAGAACGAAACAGACCGAGGAGCACGATGTTCGCTCCATAAAGCCAACAGCAAAGGCAGTCAGTGGGGCACCCTTGGTGGCCCTCGCCTGCCTGTCAGGCGACTTCCTCACACAGAACATGGGAGGCCAGGAGGGCTTCCAGACTTCCCGGAAACCACGGCTCCTCCTGCTCTGAGAGAGGAGGGGCCTCTCCAGGTTGAAGGAGGAGCAGCAGCAGCAAACGGTGGGCCCCAAGGGACCTGGGGACGGACCCTCCCTGCTGGCTGAGGCCATAGCCTCAGTGCCTGGGGCTCTGGGTCTACAAAGAGGGGGGACTCACTGCCTGGCAAGCTGGCCATGCCCCAGGAGGGCTCAGATGCGGGAACACACATACATACACATACTTCGGAGATTTCTCACAAAGGGTAATGAAAACGTGGCCCAACTGTGCCTGGAGGTTCAGCCAAAGGACATGGCCTCCAGCCCTCCAGGGTCTGCCATGGCCCTTCCTGCCCCTGAGAAGGTTTCCTCTGTGTCCAGGGCCTCAGCTGCTGAGTGATGGCCTCAGAGGCAAAGGCCCCTGCACTGTCCCCAAGATGGCACCCATCTTGGTGGGAATCAGGAAACAGGAATGTGAAGGCTGCAAGCCTGCCAATGGTGCCGGCTGGACCATAAGCATCCTGCCTGTTGTCTGGAGCCCCCACGCCCGGGAGGGGAGCATTAAGTCTATTACAGCCCAAGACCCAGGAGCCCCCAGAGCCACAAATGACCCCGCGCAGGAATCCCTCATGAATCCAGGGTCCCTGGGTCGAGACAGCTCGACACGCACTCCCAGCCTCCCCGAGCCTGGACTGCACGGGGCCTGTAGGGACAGACAGGCACAGAAAACGTCAGGGTGGCCTGGCACACAGAGTCCATGCATACGGGGCCTTGGGGCACCAGGGAAGGAAGGCGAGTCACACACCTAAGTACAGATATGGCAGTTTCCCGACTGCCCACGGGAGCTGAGGAATTAACAACCCACCTTGGAGGTGGAAGCGACAGGGAAGTGAGCGCTATATGAGCAGGGGTCTGCAGCCACGATGGGGCCCAGCCAGTCCCACAGCTGGCCTCAGATCATGGCATGGCACGCTCAGCCAGGCAGAAGCTGAAGTGTCCACGCTGGGATTCCCAGGGGGCTGGCTGGGCCTGGCCCCACTCAGGGGCTGACACTGAGACCACTGCAGGGGCAAGCACACCATGAAAGGTGCCACTCCTCAGCTCAGCTCTGAGCCAGCAGGCCTGCGGTCCACGCCTCCTGAGGGCAGGGACCTGTCCACTCCTCTCTGTGCCCGCCCAGACCCTCTGCTGGACACCTGCCCCCGACTCTACCAAGTGCCATCCTGCACCCCTGCCTTCCCAACTTCTGGGCCCGTGGAGTCGGAACGTGACTTTGCCAGACTTCCCCGGGACACTAAGCAGCTCCCACACCAGCACTTCTGCACTGCCTTCTTGACCATTCTGCTCCAGGCCAGTGACAAGTCACCAACCAGAAAACAAAGTTGGTAAGGATGCGGAGGAATTGGAACCCTGTGGAAATGTAAAACAGAATAGTGGTTCCTCAAAAATTAGACAATTCCCGTATGATCCAGCAGTTCCACTTCTATACACAAAAGAACTGAAAGCAGGGCCGTCAACAGATATTTGCGCACCCATGTTCACAGCAGCATTATTCACAAGAGCAGGAGGTGGGGGCGATCCAAGTATCCATCGATGGCCAAACGGATAAGCAAAGTGCGGTCTATGCACACAGCGGCAGGCTCAACCTTAAAAAGCAACCAAGTACTGATACACGCTACAACCTGGATAACCCCTGACGACACTGTGCTCAGTGAAATAAGCCAGTCACAAAAAGACAAACACTTATGATTCACTGATACGAGGTGACGAACTGAAGTCGTCAGATTCACGGAGACAGCGAGCAGAGGTGGTTGCCTGAGGGGGGGAGGGGAGGACAACGCGCAGTGTTTAGTGGGGACAGATGGATGCTGGTGGTAGCTGCACAACAATGCGAAGGTGCTTAATGCCACTGAACTGTACACATGAAAGTAGTTAAAATAATAAGTTTTATGTCATGTATAAATTACCATAATAAAAAGAAAAAAGGTCCTTCTATGATGAGTGTCTGCAACCAGCCCTGGGCGGGGCAAGTCCTCAAGAGCGAAACCACGTGGGCTTCTCAATAAAGAAGGCCCTACTCTGGGCACAGCCACCCCAAGGGCCCCCAGCAACCAGGGGACAAAAGGAGTCTGTGGGCCTAAACTGGCCCCATGCGGGTGGGCGGGGCTCTCAAGGGAGTGGCAGGGCAGAGAGAAGATAGGGGGGTGCAGTGGCACCAGCCAAGGCCCAGGACTCAGGGGTGACCTGGCCGAGAACCCTGCTGCTGTTCTTTGCTTGACAGCACGGGCTCAGCAGGCAGGCACCTGCCTCCCACAGTGCACAGGGAGCACAGAGCCCCCCACTTCACTCCCTGCACCACGCCTCACCTGACGCCAGTACCAGTGACCCCAAACCCGCCAGCCAGGGGCCTCACATGCCCAATGGCCCGGGAGGCGGTGCTCTGCCGCCCCGCTCTCCAACGAGCAAACCTAGGCTCCGGTCTTGGTCTCACCCTGGGCCCTGGGCCACAGGTCCGGCAGCAGGAGCAGCCCTCTGCCCCTGCCAGCCCCTCCCCCTGCTCGCAACCCACTGCAGGGGTCAAAGCGACATGGACTGCCAGCTCAATCCAGGACGGCAGGGGACCACGGGCTGTCCTTTCAGGGCTCCCTGGACATCAGACTTGGGATAGGACAGACAGCAGTGCCCTCTCCTCAAGGACCCCTGCCCTGGGGGCCAGGCACCCCAGCAGGCCACATTTCCCAACCCCAGGCCAGTTGGAGAGAGCGGCACCAGCCCCATTTGACAGATAAGGAAACTGAGGCACAGAAAGCTCGGCACTTGTCTGAGGTCACACACTGGGCCTGAGCTGGGCTCTATCTCTGAAGGTCACGCCCTGCTCTGTGCCAAGGCCTCGGCAAAGAGCTAGGATATGCAGGTAAGTCGCAGTGGCCCATGCCTATCTCGAGGGACCCCAGCTGCTGGTGGGACAGAGGCCGTGGGGTGGGGGTGGGGCTCAGGGCTCCAGGCAGGCAGAGGGCTGCACCCCACCTGGGGCCGGGGTCCTTCACACACCTAACGCCCAGACTGCTCTGCCGAGGCCCAGGCCAGGTAGCACGGGACGTCAGACCCTGGGCCGGGGGAGCTCTGCCAACGTCACAGGCAAAAGGACTCCAGGGCTCCCTCCTTTGCACCTGCCACAAAAAGGGGGACCCCAAGTAGATTTCGACCCTGACTTCCGGCAGCCAGAACCACAGGCCTGTCTCTAACACGTGGCACATGCTGAGGGCAGGGCTGTGGGGATGAGGGTGCACAGGGAGGCCCCTGGGAAGCATGGGGGGGCCCAGAGCCCCAGACCTGCCTCAGCTACCGGCCCCCCACTGCGGCCTGATGGCAGACACAGGGAGCGCCCAACACGCCCCATCCGTCATGCCTACCTAAGAAATGAGGATCGCTGTCACTGTCATTAGCCAGGGTCTCTTCTCCGGGAAGGGCAGGAGGGAGGGAGGGTGCCCCCAGGTCCAGCCGTCTGAGGAGTCTGGTCTGTCACCCCCGTGACAGCCTCCTGCAAAGCCCAGAGCCCGCCCTCCATCCCTCGTGTGGGCTGCAGGCTCGGCTCCAGGCTGCCGCCTCCTGCTGGTGCAACCACTGCAAATCTTCCTGAAAACAGGGCTCCTCTGAGCCCTGGCCTGTTCTGAGGGGCGGCCCAGCCACGGAGGGGAAACCGCTCAGTTCTTCAGGGGCTGGTGGGAAGGAATTTCAGCCGGGAGGATATGTCCCAGAGAGCCACCACTTGTAAGAGAAAAAGGAATTCTTGTTCCAGGATGTTTCTGAGTCATGGCTGGCTCCACAGCACAGCTGCTGGGAGTGTGTGTGACCGTGAATGAGAGGTGTGGCTGCGTGAGGGCAAAGGGGTCTCATAGCCTGAGGTCAGCCCCGGGAACCCCCCAGCTTCTTGCCCTCTCGCGGGAGGGGCACCTTGCCCTTTCACAGGGAAGTGGCCAGCATCCCTGAGACCACACAAAGTCAGCCCCAGCCCAGGGCTGCTGCTTGGAGGCGGAGGGTGGCCTGTGGTCGGCAGTGACAGAGGGCAGATGACAAAAAAAGCCTCCAAACTGGAAAAGGAGCCATGCCATGTGCCACCCAGGAATGCCTGAGGCCCTCTACCAGCAGCCACCTTCCCTCTCATCCCGGGTGGTGTGAACGGCAGGCATGGGGTCAGAGGGAGCTGGGAGCCCAGTGGAGACCCAGTGGTCATCAGACCAGTGGTTGCTAGTCGTGTCCACAATCTGTTGCACAGGACAGAGGTGGAGGTGCTTGTCCTGACCTTGGGGACACGTGTGCAGGCTCGAGACCTGTGGCCCTGCGTGCCAGAGCCTGGCTCCCATGGGATCCCCTGGGACCTGTGGAAACCGTGGCTGAGGAGGTCCTTGGGGCTTGGCTGGCCCGAGTGGCCTGTTCCCCACCAGCCCTCATGGTTGGGAGCCGCCGAGCAGTCGGGGACAGCATACTGGCTTCTGCCTCCCCCACCAGAACCACTCAGAAGCCCCAGCTCAGCCCGAGGGCAGGGAGGGCAGAGGGCCAGGCCCTCCATGTGCCCAGCGTTCTCTCCCTGGATACACTCAAGCTCCAATCAATCAGAAAGCATTCCTGCCCGAGCCACAAAGCCAGGCCTGGCCCTCAGGAACACCTGCCAGCATCTGGAAGCCAGGTGGGCATCGGGAGACCCCCAGGCTGCCAGCGTGCCTAACCCCTTGCTGCACACGGTGTGGCCACAGTGGAGAGAACTTGAGCCAGGCCTTGCGCTCTAAGCTGGTGCTGCCGCCTCGGAGGGTCTGAGAGGCGGAGCACGCGGAGGGTCCCAGGCATGGGCCCGGCACCCCCGGCTGGCTCCTGGGCTGCAGCATGCGCTAGTGTTAGAGGAAGGAAGAAATGAAGGTAAGTGTCTACACAACAGTTCTCAGATATGTGAGTGAATTTTCTACAGCGCTGAGCTTCCTCTTCTCTGCGCTTGGGACCAACTGGGCTGGCCTGGGCGACATCCGACCCTGCCCAGGATGCTGGCTGCCTGCCTTCTCTTGGGAAGTCGCTGCTCCTTGGGCAGCACAGGGGCCCATCCTGAGAACTGCCCCCTCTGAGGACTGGCTCCAGAGTGACAATGGCCAAGTGGCTGCCACCAGAAGCGTGGTTAGGGCACAGACAGGACTCCAGGATGCCTGGGTTCAAGTCCCGGGTCTGCTGCCTAAGCCACATGACCTTTGGCAAGTCGTCTGACCTCCCTGAGCCTCGGCTTCCCCATCTGGAACAGAAGAGTGGAGCCGCCTCACAGTGTGCCTGTGCCCAGGCCACTGGTGCCCGTGGGCCAGAGCCGAGTCCCGGCAAGGCCCGGTGGGGGGCGTCCTGGCTGCATCCAGCCTGAGGCCAGAGCAGGGAGCGTGTGAAAGGACCCTGACCTGACGTCCCCTGCAGAAAACCAGTGACTGGCCTGGCAGATGGACAGCAGAGATGCTGCCAGAGGGGGTCCATGCCCTCGGCAGATGGACAGCAGAGATGCCACCAGAGGGGGTCCAGGCCCTCATACTGCCCCTGCCAACTTGAGACGGCTGCCAGCACAACCCAAGGAAGGTTGGATGGCCAAGACCCCTGGGCTCTCCTGCATCCGGGCTGCCTGTTGGACACAGCTAGGCCCCCGTTCCATACACAGCTGGGCAGCTCTGGTGCGGAGGGGCAGGGGCCAGAATCCCACGTCAGTGCCCCTCAGGACTGCACAGAGTGAGGGCTCAGTAAAAACCTGTTAAACAAACGAAAAAGGCCCCAAAGGCTCCATGCAGAGTCCAGGCTGGGGTTTCCTGCGTCACCTCAGCAGGCAACAGCCACTGGCCCACAAGTGGCAGGCTCCTAAGCCAGCAGACTGGGCAGCCAGGGCTCAGAGCGGGGCGGGCTGGTGGAGGCCAGTGACCAAGTATCCATGCACAGCTGTAGGCTGTGACCCACCCTAGGCTCTGTGGTAACCCGCTGACCCGGCTGAAGAGCATTTCCTCTGGAGTGACCCGGAACAGCTCACATGATGTGCTGAACAGACAAGGGCCCTGTTCCGCCGGCCAGCTGGCCCGGGCAGCAGCTCCACCCCTCACCCTGCCACTCCATTTGCGGCACACTGTGAGGGCTGTGCTAAGTCCTGCAGGCGGGACCACCCTCCACGCCTGGCGCTGCCTCTGGCCTGGCCAGCAGAGGGACACAGCGACCAGAGATGGCTGGGCTGAGGCTGTGGGAGAGCCAGATGGAGGACACCCAGGTCACCAGGGCCTCCTCAGCTCTCATACTCCAGGATTCCGCTAGCCTGACATGTGATCTGTGCTCCTGAGCGAGCACCGCCTGACGCCTGCCAGGTCCCCGTGTGACCAACTGCTTGAGAATGGGGATCTGCTCCTGCTCTGGAACAGCCTCACACTGGTGCCACTGCCGCCTTCTTCCTACTGGGCTGCAACCTGACTGCCGTTTACTGGATGAGAACGGTGTTTCCTCTGGGCACGCTGCCAGCCCAGCTTCCAGGGAAGCAGCAGAACGAGCCCTCCACACAGGGCTGGGCCCCTGGCTCCTACCCACACGCTTTTATTTGTTTTTTTTAGGAAAATTAGCCCTGAGCTAACATCTGCTGCCATTCTTCTTCTTCTTTTTTTTTTTTTGCTGAGGAAGACTAGCTTTGAGCTAACATCCACACCCATCTTCTTCTACTTTATATGTGGGATGCCTACCACAGCATGGCTTGCCAAGCGGTGCCATGTCCACACCTGGGATCTGAACTGGTGAGCCCCGGGCCGCGGAGAAGTGGAACGTGCGAACTTAACTGCTGCGCCACCAGGCGGCCCCAACGCCTGCACACTTTTAGAGCAGGACTCTGGGGGCCCGGAGCTTCCGTGGGGTTCAGAGGTGGGCCCACATCAGCCTTCTGTCTGGACTCGTGGGAGCAAAACAAACTGCCTGGAGCTGCCCACCTCAAGGGAATGGGGGTCAGGCCTGCACCCGAGCTGTGGTCTCTCATCTCAGGACATGGGCCCTGGGGTGCTGCAGTGGGCTGGGTGGGCAGGAGGGCCGGGGGGCTCAGGCCGGGCCCGCCGCTCCTTGGCATTGGGCCTGCCCAGGCAGAGCCTCTCCCTACAGCGGCATCAGACACCTCCAACTCCCTTGGGAGGCCATCTGGGCTGTCCTCCTGCTCCACCTGCCCTCAGGCCTTGGGGAGTGACACAGCAGACCTAATGACACCCTGTCTTCGACTGGCAGCCATGCCTTCAGTAGGTTCCTAGGAGGGTGGGCAGGCAGTCACTCAGGGGCTTCCCGCAGGACCCCTGGACCAACGTGGGCTGCTGGGAAGCCCATCTTTGAAGCGGCTGTCACCCTCGGCCACAGGTGGCCAGTGTGGCGGGCTTGACTCTACGCCTGGCTCTCCTCTCCTAGATGGGGACCCGCTGGCTCCTTGTCACTGGGGAGGGGTGAGAGCAGGAAACCCTGGAGCCACAGCTCTGCCCCGTGGGACCTTGGTGACAAGTTATTCAGACTCCCTGAGCCTCAATTTCCTCAACTACAAAGTGGGGCCCCCTACAGTGGGGTGTGAGCAAGGATGGCCTAGCAGTGAGGCGGCGGTGGGTCATGGCCACTCTGCTCCAGACAGCACCCTCCAGGCCAGGACCCCCACTTGCCCAGCCCCCAGCACAGCGCACACCCATCTATACGGGGGGTACATGGGAGCAGTGCCACCTCTCTGACAGCACCTTCGCCAAGCCCTCCCCCGTCAGCTGGGGTCTAGCTGGAGGACTACCTCCTTCTGTTGCAAAGGCTCCCCCGACAGGGAATGTGCGCTTGGATTCCAGAGAAAGTGCCATGCCGCACCCCAGACCCGGCCACTGCTCCCAGACGGCACGCCTGTCCCGCCTCCCGCCGCGGTGATGCAACGCAAAACCTCGATGTCTGCAGGCCCTTGTTTCCTGAGGACATCAATGCTCCAGGGAGGTGCATATGCACACGTGAGCCTTTAAAGCTCAGGACCCAGTGGGGAGAGGCTTCCTCGCCTCCCACGGGTGGCAGATGTGTGCCCATGTTTGTTTCTGGGCCCTGTGAACGCTGCGGCAGCAAGAGCTGTCCCGTTCTCAGAAGGACAGTCATTTCTGGGCCACTCCTCCTAGGCCAGTGGGGAGGGGGTGGTCTAGAAGCCAATGCTGCAGACACAGGGCTGGGGGCGCACCCCATGGCTGAGGGGGGGACAGGCACCCTGCCCCGTGCTCCTCTCCTGGAGAGTGCAGGAAGCTCCGCCCACAGAGGAGGGCCATGAGGGCAGCCCTTGGGTGTGGCTGCAGCAGACAGGGGGCTGGGCACCAGCTGGAGGCCCAGGGAGCAGCGTCTGGCTCTTTAGCCAGGCTGAGGGGTGACCCAGGCAGGCCTTCTTCTGAGAAAGCCCTGCCCAGATTCCCCTCTGGAGCAAAGGAGAGTCCTGTGACCTCAGAGCAATGGGCTCCGGGCTCTGGCTGCAGAATCCTTTCTTCTAACCCAATCTCACGGGGACCCCAGCAAATGATGGGTGTGAGACGCTGGGCAGAAGGACCAGCTACTTGTCTGGCCTTCTGGGCCCAGCTAGTGCAGCTGCCACCCTAGGCGCTGCTGACACTTCTGAGAAAGGCCCGGGAGGTGTTCCTGCTGCAGGGAGGGCGACCAGTCAGCCAGTCATCTGCCACCCATTCAGCCTTCCAGGCCTCTGGCTGAGCCCCCACCACAAGGGGGTCCCGAAGGGGTCAGAGGCAGACTCCCCTCCACTCCCTGCGTGTGCACTCGGTGCTGTCGGCTGAGGACGGGGCGAGCCTGGCCCACTGTCCCCTACCAGTGCAGGTGTCAGAAAGTGGAAGGACAGTCGGGAGGAGACGCCTGGCAAGCATGTTAGCCACAGAACTTCGTCCCAGGATACATAACGAGGACCTCACAGGGGAAAACATCCCAAAGACATGAACAGGAACCCTCAGTGGCCAGTACCCAGAAGGACGCCTGTCTCCCCCATCAGGGGGAAAGGCGCCAAGACCACAGCGGTCATCTCACAGCTATAGGCCTAGAGAAAATGACGCCTGACAGGCCAGATGATGGGGAACCTCAGGCACTGTGTGGGGGGTGGAGGAGCCAGTCTTGAGAGCGCTGGCCACGTCCTGTACAGCTGAGTAAGGACCATCCTCTCTCCCACCCACTCCCAGGGACACATGAGGATGGTGGGCAAGCTGGGTCACTGGCACCTTGTCTGGGACACACTCCTCCCTTCTGCTCCCAGAACAAAATGCATAAAAGAGATGTGTCTACACAAACGATGTTAAATCCAGCAGGCCATGAATTAGACACGCACGTCATGGACCAACATGGACAAACCTCAACGACAAGGCTGAGCGAAGAAAGCATGCTGCAGAAGGTCCAGTGTTGCTGGACGCAGGTCCCAGAAAGGACGTACCATCCAAACAGTGCTATGCACTGATCAAGGGCTGCCCGTGTCTGCAGTGGAAGCACAGAAAAGGGTGCAGGAGAAACAAGAAACGCTGAGCGTGGTGATGGGCTGGGGGGGCAGAGGGGAGGCCACAGGGCTTCGTGTGTACCCCCGTGCAAAGCTCTGAGCCTGCAGTGGGGGCAGAGGTATTGGTGACATAGGTCACGGGAGGCACCAGTGAAAAGAGGAGCCTGCCCTGTCACGCCCCTCAGTGGGTGACTACAGCCTGGGCCCAGGGCAGACGGGGGTCCAGGGAGGGTAAGGAGCACCACATGCCTGGGTTTCTGTGGGCTGGGGGGACAGAAGAGCAAGGACTCAGGACTCAGCTGGTCTGTGAAACACCCTCCCTTCTGCTCCCAGGACAAAGCATAGGACTTTGTCCAGGCAGGCCTCTCTG
The DNA here is from genome assembly GCF_041296265.1 of Equus caballus. Taxonomy (NCBI): domain Eukaryota; kingdom Metazoa; phylum Chordata; class Mammalia; order Perissodactyla; family Equidae; genus Equus; species Equus caballus. The sequence continues at coordinate 2,956,144 of NC_091701.1, read as the reverse complement.
TGCACGGCCAGTCACCTGACATCTTCACCCCTTCCTCCCCCCAACATCGAGTTCCTAGTGGCTGGGTCTCGAGGGTTCTCAGAGGGACAGGTGAGCAAGCTGCTGACACAGGCCACAGACACTAGACCAACTGTCTGGCCCCACAGGCCATGATCACAGCGCCCCTTGCACCTGCAGCTGACCAGCAGGGTGGGGACCTTCCGAGATGCAGGGAGCAAACACAGCAAAGCCCTTTTGTCAAGTCGGCATGGACAGCAGGGAACACAGGAGTCCTCAACGCCACAGCCTAGGGAGAATAGGAGCTCCCAAGGCCAAAGCATGGCCTGTCCCAGGTCACTACGTCGGAAGGCCAGTGATGTCTGGAGATTTGAGCTGCTTACAGGAAGCGTCCTGCTGGTCCTCGAGCTGAACAATTCAGAGTGGGGACAGGAGTTGAACTCCTGGCTAGCTCAGAAGGGCCCTTCCCTGTCCCCACCTTTGCTTGCTGCTGCTCCCTCATATGTCCCAGGGCCCCCGGCTCCAAGGTGGGCCACGGCTGCCCGCTGCTCCTGCTCTCCCATCAGCTTGGTGCTGTTTTCACCCAGGCTGGCATCCTCGCCGCCGGGCTGCCTGTGGATAGCCTCTGTCCTCACTTGCCGTGGAGCACAGAGGGAAGCTTCTGGAGCTCACTACTGGCATGTTCTCGCCGAGTCCTCCCATCGCTCCACCAGGCAGGTAAGGAAAACGAGGCTCAGAGAGCTGTGAGCACGCCTCGGTGTGGAGCAGGGCCAGAGCTGGAACCTGGACTGGTCTGACTCAGAAGCAGAGCTGTTCAGACGTCCATCCTAGGGCACCAGGGCAAGCGCGACTTCCGCCGATGGACCTGTGGCGATGGGCGGGCTCCAGAGACACTGGGGTCCCCAGCTCCTCCTGGGACCAACGGGAGTGGATCCCCCACGGACACTGACCCCCTGACCCTACAGCTTTGTGAGCAATTAACTCCAGAGCTTTCATCTCTCTAGTTACTGTCTTCCCAGACAATGGCTGATTTGCTCTGATTCCCTCCGTTGGGCCTTTTGATGTTCCCCATGTAAACACGTCCCATGGAAACACACCAAGGCGGCTGCACTGCTCACGCCGGGTTCTCACAGACATGCCATGCGCCAGATGCGCGGCTGCTGGGGAGCCCGTGCACCAGGCTCATCCCCACCACCGCAGCCCGCCTTACAGATCAGGAACTGGACCCCACTCTGGGGCGGCGAGGCCTGTGCTCCACCCTGGGATTGCTAAATTCTTAGAGGTTATGAGCAGCCACAGCTCTGCAGGACGTGGACACAATCTGGGGCTGGAGGGACCACAGTGTCACAGGAGATCACGGGTAACAGTCCCTAGTCCCCCTACAGAATCAAATGACAAACTCCAGATCCCCATTTTAGAGACAGGGACACCGAGGCTCAGAGAGCTGTTCCCCCATGCCTGAGACCCATCGGCTCCAGACACAAGGTGAGAGGGGCTGCCCAGGGGGCTCCTCTCTCTGCTCCAGGTCCTGCTGAGGCCCAGAGCTGCTGCCTGCCTCCAGAAAGGAACCCAGGGACCAAGTTCCCACACGGCTCAGGCCTCCCCTGGAGTCTCAGAACCCCATCCACACCAGGGGCCCACGAGCTCCTGTGCTCCTGTGGGACTCGGGTGTGTCCGTCTCTACAGGCAGCCCTGGGTGAGCTGAGGCCGCAGTACCAGGGTCTCGGCTGAGCGAAGGAACTGACCAACAGCCAGGGTGGGGTGGGGCCTCCAACAGCCCTGCCACCCTGGAAGGAGCGTCGAGAGGGTGCAGGCAGGCAGGGCTGTGGGGATGGCCACGGGTCCTCGGCTATGCTCCCAGCACCACAGGGCTGGCCAGGAGCCCGGCCAGCGCAGCCAGGGGCAGTGGGAGAGAAGGATGCCCTGGCTGGTTTCTGCTCCCCGCTCAAGGAAAACAGGCCCCAGGCCCACGCCGAGGCTGGAGTAGGATCTGTGTAGTCTCCAGTGGCTGGACAGCCTCCTATGCCCGCCCGGCTGACTCTGACGTCCTCTAACAGTGTCCACCCAGGTCGGGCAGCCTGGGATCAGCATTTGAACTCTCTCTGCTGCGTGGGTATGTGCATATCATGCTTTTCCAAAATAACAGGTCGTGTGGCTGGGGACTTGGGAAAAGCCACACCAGGAATGGGGCATTTCACCCAGGGAGGAACACGGAGATGGGGCCACAAATCCCACAGCAGAAAGTGACGGGCCTGCATCCAGGGGCAGACTGGACACCAAGGCCCGGGCCTCTGTCTGCCCTTCTGGGAGAGCCCTCTTCTGCTCACACTGTCCCCCGTCCCACTGCCCTCTTTTGCTTTCATCTGTCCCTGTGACTGACTGTGGTCTCAGACAACTGCGGTGCCAAAGCGCCACTTCCTGTCTATACTCCTATTCATCCTGCAAAACCCTGTGTGGAGGCAGCTTCTCCCAGCCCCTCAGGTGCTACAGCTCGTACCTCCTGCTGTCAGCACTCACACGCCTGCCTATTTTTGTGGCTGGGGCAGCATCTCACCCCATGGGGCCCTGGAAATTCAGGACTTTTTTCCTGCATTATAGGCCCCCCTTCAAAAATAAAACCTCAAACAGACAGCAAAAATTTAATAGGAAGAGAAAGAGCCAACTGAGTTCTGGAAGAAGCAAGAACAGAGTCTTGAGACACGAAAACCTGCAAACACATCTCTTCACCTGTGAGTGCTGGCAAGCGAGGTGAGGTACCAGCCTCAAGGAAAAGGGGCGCAGGGCTGCCACCAGGAAGCATCCACGTGGCCAGAGACGATCCCTGAGGAAAGTGCTCAAAACCCATCTTGTGGAGGGCCCGAGCCCCTCCCTGACTGCTTCTGCTCCGCAGACCAGCTGAAGCACCTCCTGCCTAAACTACACAACCCTTCCGACAGGGCTGGGGAGGGGGCTGGCGGCTGCAGGCCCTCAGGACCACCTGAGAGCCACCCGACCCCACGGGAGAGGAGAGGCGGTGGGGGGCACCGACCACACAGTGCTAGAAGCCCCCGAGTGCCGCCACAAGCAAAGCCTGGGTGCTACCTTGCCAGAGTCAGGAGGATGTGGCCTGGCTCTCGTCTTGCCGCTTCAGTGAAGGCTGCCAGATGTTCCCAGCAAACCCGACGACACAGGTCCATGCATGACACTGCCTGCGTCTGCCCAGGGTCTCGAGAGCCCGCACGCTCTGAGCCTGGCAGGTCCGACCCAGCGGCTGGCTGCTGCTCTCGCCCATGGACAGCCTCCTCAGCTGGGGGGTGGGCCGCAGGCGGGGCACGCAGGCCTCAGGACTGACAGACTTGAATGCCAGCTCCCGGCTCTCCAGGCTGAGGGACTCTGTAAAGAGTTCCCCAACATCTCTGGGTCTTGACTTCCTTGTGCAGAAAATGGGGACAATTGTCACACACCTGCCTTGCGGAGGTGGTGGTGCCAAACTAGAGGACCCACTCCAAGTACCCAGAGAGCACTCAGGAGACAAAAGCCAGCCTCCCGTCTGCACCCTCCCCTCTCTGGACCTCAGGCCCCCATGGCCGGTCACCTGTCTCCTTCAGACCCCAGATGGCAGAGAGCTGCTCCCTGGGTGGGGGTGAAACAGACTCCCGTGACCAGATGGGCAGGCATTTGGGGGGACCGGGCACAGCCCCTCCCAAACCCCTCTACAGTGACAGGCCACCTCCAAGAGTGCACTCATTAGGCGGGACTTTCCGATAAAAACCACAGATAGACATGTTCTGCTGATTTAAGAAAGTAAACTCTTTTAAAACCCACCCCAACATGCACTAGCAAGGAGGGCGCTGCTGGGACGGACAAGCGGACGCCCCAGGCGCAGCCCTTCAGGCGCAGTTCAGCGCTGACATGGAGATCAATGAGACACTCAGGGCGCCCAGCTCAGAATCCCGCTCCCAGGAACCGCCGAAGAAGTCAGGCTACGCAGATCCTTCCACCCCAGGGGTCCACTGCGGCACCACTCAGAGCCAGAAACGGGGACCTGCGTGCTCAGAGAGCCAGCACAGCGCTCCCAAAGGGGGCGGCATCCGCGGCCACTCAAGGACTGAATTTTTAATGACGTGTACAGCATTTACGAAGAACTTATATTATGGTTTCAATTTTATAGTAAAAAAAAAAAGTATGCATGGAGAATACAGTGACTTTGCTTTTCTCATCTGCACTTTCCTCCCAATTATCTACCCTGATCATTACTTTACAACAATAACAAATAAACTGGGTGGGGGGGAGAGATGTGAAAGAAAGACTCAGGATCCTGTAAGGACGACAAAGCTAGGACCTCACGCACCATCTGCCACTCCCCAAGGGCAGCACCCAGCTCTCTCAAACCTCCCACCCAGAGATGATGGGCTGCACTGGCCCCTGGGTCCCAGGGCTGCGAGCTATACCCACTGGGAAAGGCTCTCTGACCCAGGAGCAGACAAGACCCTAGAGCAGAGCTGGCCGGCACGGTCCAGTGGTCCAGCGCCCTGTGCGAGGCCCCAGGTTTGACCGGTGAAGTGCCTGGAAGGACAGGAAGCTCTGTGGTGCTGTAAAGACAACACAAGTTACAGAGCACGAGGATCCCACAAGCCAGGCACCACTTCAACAACGCTCGGCAAAGCCGCCTGGAGGCGTGGCTGTTAAGCTCATGTGCTCTGATTCAGCAGCCCGGGGTTCACAGGCTTGGATCCTGGGCATGGACCTGGCACTGCTTGTCAAGTCACGCTGTGGCAGCATCCCACATAAAACAGAGGAAGACTGGCACAGATGTTGGCTCAGTGACAATCTTCCTCAAGCAAAAAGAGGAAGATCGGCACAGATGTTGGCTCAGCGACAATCTTCCTCAAGCAAAAAGGGGAAGATTAGCACAGATGTTAGCTCAATTAGTCTTCCTCACACGCACAGATAAAAAAGTGATGGTCAGTATGCCATTTGAAAGCTTGCCTTTTTATGCATTTGCTTAAAAACAAGACGTTTTGTTTTTGTTTTTACTGAAAATCTAATTCTAAACAGCTTGACCTCAGATTCCCTTCATCACAGCCCAAGGCCTCCCCAGGACAAACAGGCCATGGTGGCACCTCAACCAGGCCCTCTGGTGGCCGGGCCTGCTCCCGGGTCCCAGGCGCGGGCTCTGTAACATCTGCTTCTCTGCGGTCTAATGCGGGTTTTGTCCCTCGAGCGTACAGAACAAAGTGATCACGAAGGCAACTTGGAACTTGTCAAGCACCACAGAAACGCTCCAATTTAAGTCAGCCCCAACCTGGTCGGAGTCCCCAAGCTTCTCTGGGACTGGCACTGCACTCAAGGCTGGCTCCCTGACCTGGACTCGCCAGAGACATGTTGGGAGAAGGGGCTGAGAGCAGCTCCTGGAGAGGCTGTGGGACCAGGAAAATGTTCTGGTTGGTGCCAACATGTGGGCAGCAGGCGCTCAGCATCCAGCCAGTGCCAACACGCTGTGGACATGCCAGGATGGCAGATGGAGAGCAGTCAAGGGCACCTAAGGCAACAGGACGCTGCCAGGGAAGGCTTCCTGGAGGAAGGGGCAGCAGAGCTAAGGCTGAAAGGAGAGGAGGAGCTGGCAAAGCAGTGGGAGGAGAAGCAGGCATGCTGGGCAGGGGACAGCACAGGCTCAGCCAAGAGCACCAACAGATTTCTGGAACCAGAGAGGACTTCGGGATGGTGGAGAGGGTGCGAGACCGGAGACAAAGCCGTAGGACTGAGAGGACACATGCCATCCACGCCAGGGTTCCTTGGCTCTGTGCCTCTTGCAAGAAGCACAGTCTCTACAGGGCACCATCACAGATGCTGGGGGCCCTGCTGCAGAGAAGACACGGGTTGAGACCAGGACTCCAACAAAGGTGGCCTGGAAGCCACACTCAGGTCCCAAATGCCCTTGGCGGCTCCAAATGAAAGCTACACGATTTCAGGGACATTCCAGGGCAATCTAGGCAAGACCCTAACCTTGCTCCTCTCTGTCCCCCGCAGGGAGACAGGAAGATGAGGGTGAGACCCTGTGGCTCTGGGAGCACCCCTCTGACTCTGCAGCAACAGGGAGCACAAGGTGCTGAGACACTAACCAGAGGGGTCTTTGCAACAGTTGGCCATCCGCGGGCAGCCCCACCTCTCCAAGGCCAGTCCTTCTTGGGGAGGGCCTTACAAGCTGATGCCAGCAGGTGTGGCAGCCCCCTCAGCGGACACAGAAGAAAAGAGGAACCTACCAATACTTCCAAGTCAGGAAGCACTAACAGCTGCAAGGAGTTCCAAACCACGATCCGGGAAGGCGCTGAACACCCGTCCATCTCCACCTGTCACCTCAAGGCATGGCCAGCGGAGAACGACCTAGGCTGACACGTGAGGCGCGGAGACGCAGACCCCATGAAAACCCTCACCTCCCGCACCACAAGGCCCCCCACTCCTAGGCCCCCCAATACGGCCGAGCTGGGAGAGCTGGGTGGAGAGGCTCCAGAAGTGCCCCCACGGCAGGGAGGCGTTGTTGAAGCCCCCGTAGCGTGCTTGGCTCCGGGAACACAGGGAGGAGGAAGAAAGGGTCCTCGCCCCAGCTCCAGTCTGCAGAGGGCCCCGTCAGGGCAGCTAGCGCAGCCGGGTTCACCTGCTTCTCAGTTCACCAGCCAGGCGGTCACTCTATCACCCACACGGTTGGGGGAGGGTAGGACCTGGGCCTGCTGGAAGGACGGCGAGGGTGACATCTGAGACTCTTGTAACCAGGCACCAGGCAACCCCAGGCATCCAGCAGACAGATGCCGGCACTACCACTGTTGCCTTGGAGAGGTGCTGGGTCCCTGGGCAGATGGGACCTCCACAGCACCCAGGCCCAGCCCCAGCCCCAGACTAGGGGAGCATTCAGCAAGTAAACTCAGTGCAGACAGGCTTATAAATGCACGAAGCCAAGGTTCCCTGGCCTCTTGAGGAAGCTCATTCAAAAACCACCCGCTGAGTGCCTGGAACAGAAGTGAAGAGAGTGGGAGCAGGTGACAGAGAGGGCAGAGCTCTGTCACCTGCCTGGTGCACAGCCCCACTCCCAGATTGGCCAGCAGAGGGAGGGTCTCTTGAGGACCCTGGAAACCCCTCCTCCACCTGGCCTCACGCTGTTGAGCTCAGCAACTTCCAGGCCTGGGGCGAGAGGCATCTGGCTGGCCAGGCATGGCGTGTTCTGTTCCTGCTACAGACACCCACTCTGGGTGGGGGCCCCATCTGCCCCACCTGGTCCTCCCTCTCCTGGCTGTGAGGGCAGCTGGGCCTCCTACTCAGGTGGACAAATTCCAGAGAATGGTGGCCAGAGGCCTTTCACCCCTAGTGACCCAAAGACAAAACCAGCCCCAGGAGGCAGGGGTGCAGTAAGAGTGGCATGGCTGAAAAGTGGGGCCAAGGCCACCTCTGCTAGGCAGCCTGCTTCAAAGGCTCTGGGCCTGCTGGCAGCCCCCAGAGCAGGTTGTGCACACTCTCCCCTACTGGGTCTCCTGCACCAATTCCCTCTGACAGACAGGATGGTGCCCCCCCACCCATCCCTGCAGGCAGGGAGGCACCCACTTTGCCTACTGGGGTTGGTCAGTGCCCAGTTCCAAAGACCTACAGCTCTGGTGGGCAGGAGAGTGCGTGGCGGCTGCAAGGCCCCAGGTCCAGCACATTCTAGCTCAGAGTGGCTAGACAACAGAGATGGCGTTAAACCAGAAAAGGGCTTGTGGGAGCAGACCCAGTCCTGGGCAGGAAGCAATACTTCAAGGGTGCTGGACAGGCAGACCTGTAACCACTGTGGCCTTAAGGGGGACCCGGAACATCACCCTCAGGCTGGGAGCTGCTGGGGTGGGGGCAGGGTGCAGGCTGGGAAACAAGGAATAGTGGGATGCCCCCCCCCACCCCCAGCTGTGGGGCCTCAATTTCCTGACAGTCTGGGAAAGACCACAGGAAAGGGCTCAGCCGGCACAGCAACGCCGCGGACCACGTTCAGCTATGAACTGGCCAGACACCTGAGCTGTATCCCCCAAACAAACGCACAGAGACCCTGCACGTTCCTGACCCCAAACAGTGGCGGTGAGGAGAACCAGGATGTGGGTCACACCAGCTCCCCCAATCCCAGCCTGTCTGCAGATGCAGTGCTAAGGCCAATACAGAAGATAAAGCAGAGGCACACAGAAGACGTCCCTTCCGGCCCTCCGCAGCCCAGCCAGCCTCGGGAGAGGGCCCATAGAGCACCACCGCCGCCAAGAGGAAAAGAACCCCAACTTTTAACCACCCGAAACCCAGCACTGCTCCGGTTCTGGCTACAAAGTGATTCCCAAGAGAGCTGCCTCACACACGAGACAGTCCTGTGCCCCACCTGCACAGACAAGGGAGCCCCAGGGAAGGTGTCTGGCTGCACAGGTGCCCCCGACCAGCTGCTGCTGGCCGGCTTTCGTCCCTCTCTCACAGCAGGCTTGCACCTGGTTCTGGCCCAACTACGACGGCAGGCAGCTCTGCCTCCCCCTGCCCCAGGTCACACTCCGGCCTTTGTTCTACCTGCGCACACGGCGGGCAGAGCCAGCCCCTGCGCCGGCAGCTCCTCCCCGCGGGGGCCCCAGGTGAGGGGGCGAGGCCCAGCCCTCCCCTCACTTCCGCTCTGGGTAAGGGAGCCGCGCAGGGAGGCGAACGCTCCAGGTGGCCTACACACGCACGGGACCCCGCTTTCCCGCCAGACCACCGAAGGCCAGCCCGGACCCATACCGGCAGGTGCAGGTCCGAGGACAGTGGGCGGTGACCGGGGGCAGCCCAGGCACTACGGAGCCTGGCGGGCGGTGGGGACAGCAGAGGCACGGAGGAGGTGAGAGCGACGTTAGAGGGCAGGGGTGACAGCGGGCCCAAGGAGATGAACTGGGGGCCTCGGGCGCCCAGCAGGTCAGGAGTGGGTCCAGAGGCTCTGCGGCGCGGGGAGGTGGTGGGGGGGGGGGACGCCCAAGAGGGCAGGAGAAGAGGGCAGGGAGGGCAGGCCGGGCCCGGGGGAGCAGCCGCGAGCTGGGACCCACCACCTCGGCCCGACAGCGCGGCCACGCGACGGGCGCTCACCTGGGCGTGCGCAGCGCGGCGGGGTCGCGGCGGTCCAGCACGCCGGGCACGCAGTTGGTGAGCTCGGTCCAGTCGGCGTGCAGCCCGCAGCTCCAGCCCGTGGAGAAGCGGGAGAAGAGCCAGGTCTCGCGGCGGTTGGGTCGGTAGCAGGTGCACTTCTTCTGGCCGGGCCGGCAGTCACAGGGCACCTCGAGGCGCACGTTCTGCACGAGGTGGCGGCCGAAGGTGGTGCCGCCCGTCTTCTGGATGTGCAGGAAGACGATCACGTCGTCGCCCTTCATGTCGAAGCGCAGCGAGCGCTCCAGCTCGCGCACCGGGAAGTAGTACTTCTTCTCGTAGTGCGGGTCGGGCGTGGGGAAGAGGTCCAGGTCGTCGGGCGGCGCGCGGCCGCCGGGCGCGCCCAGGCTCAGCCCCGGGCCCGCGTACTGGTACAGGATGAGCATGAAGCACGCCGAGCCCGCCACCACCAGCACGAACTTGCTGGCGCGCTCAACCATGGTCCTGCCGCCGGCGCGCCGCCGCCGCATGTGTCACCATCGCCGGCAGCCCGGGCGCGGGGCCTGGGAGGCGGGGGGCGCGGGCGCAGCTGCCTCCGCCGCCACCGCCGCCCGCGCTCCGGCCCGGCCCGACTACTCGGCGCCCTGGCCGCCCGCAGCGGCGCGCGCCCCGGCCCTGCGCGGCGCCATGGCTGCTCTCCGCCCGGCCCCGGCTCCCCGGCCGCCCCGGGCTCGGCCCCGGCTCCGGCTCGGCCCCGGCCCCGGCCCGCGCCCCCTGCGGCCCCGCGCCGGCCACCGCGCTCCGCTCCGCGCCGAGAACGCTCTGCGCCGCCCCGCGCGCCGCCGCGTCTCCGCAGTCGCCGCCGCCCCGCCCCGGCCCGCCCCCGGCCCGCCCCCGCGGCGCCTCTTGCCGTCGCCGCCCGCGCCGGCCCTCGGCTCCTCCCCAGAGCCCGGGGCCCCAGGCCGGTGCTGGGCGCCGGGGCCGGGTCTCGGGCCGTGGCGAGGCCTCTCCGAGGCGGGCCGCGCGCGGATTCCCGTCCGCAGAGGCGTGGGGAGGCCTGCGGAGACGCTGAGCCGGCGCGGGCGGGCCCTCTGGGCTGGAGGAGGGCGAGCGGCGGCTGGCGCCTCTGGGGGCCCGGGTCCCCTCCCCCACGTCCCGGCTGCGGGTGCAATAACCCCGAAAGGCGTTGACCTTGCACACTGGGCGCTCGGAAGTTCCAAACGCGAGGGGGCCCGGCTGGACTTGCAGGGCCCTGGGGGCGGTGGGGGCGGGAGCAGTCGCGGCCGGCCAGGGAGGGGGAGTCGGGGGCGCGCAGCTACGCCGAGCCCGTAGTGGGGAGAAGCGGAAGTTTCCGCAGAGGCCTTCGGCCTGGCTGTATGGGGTCCCTCCTTCTTTGAAAGGCATTTCAGCCAATGTGCGGTTTTTGTCTGTGTTTATTATAACCCCAATGAAAAAGTTATGAAACTGGAGCCAATAGTATTTGAAATTGTGAGAGTCCACAAAGAAATTCCCACTTCTGGCTTTGGTGGCTGGGTCAGAAGGTCCGGCGGCCCGTACCCACGCCACCCTGCCCTGACCCCACCCTGCCCTGACGTGAGGGGCCAGAGGCGCGAGGGGATCTTAGTATTTTGACGCAGGCTGGAGTGGCCTCTGGGAGGCAGGCCGGCTGACAGCCTGGGTTCAAACGCCCCCGTCACCCCCTGCCAGGGGCTCCCTGGTTTCCTTCTGTTGGGGGTCCTGAAAGTATGGGGTAGGGGAGGGTTTGTGAGGGTTTATCGTGTCAATTATAATTGTTAAAAATACATAAAATCACACCAGAAAGCCCTCCTGGAAGCAAACCTGGAGAACTGGAAAGACGACCTCTAACACCGCAAAACCCAGCCAAGAGGGGAGCATGCCATTTCCAAAAGGGGCTGAGGCACACCCACTGTGGACAGGGGAGCACAGGGCCCTGAGCGCAGGAGGGGGCGACCCAGAGCAGGCCAGGCGTGTGCCCTAGGGCCCCAAAGCTCCGCCTGTAGCTGCCTTAAGGCGTCCCTGGCCTGGGGAGGCCGGACTTCCCAGTGATGACTCACTCTGCCAGGACTAGGCTGGCACGCCCTGTGCCTGGAGCTGCCCGCCTCTGCCTGCAGTCGCTCAACCCCTTTTCCGGCTGAGTTCGGGATTGTCATCCTTCATGGGCCTTGAGGCAGCAGCCCAGACCTGGTGGGCAGAGCTGCCCTGGGTCAACCCCTTAAGTGTCTTTACCCAGATGACAATCCTCTACGGAGTGGTAAATCATAATTAAGGCACATTTTTACCCAGAACTGCCGGGTGCCAGCCATCGTGGCTGCACCATTTCCACTCCCATCAGCAGGCTTTTGGGGTAGACTGTGATAACTATTGTATGGAAGAGAGAACTGAGCCTCAGACGGCGAAGACCCTGGCCAAGGTCGTGTGGCTGGCCGCTGGTCCCCTCCCTCTGGTGCTTCCTTTTCCTGCCCCGAGAGCAGAGTGGATGAAGCCTGAGCAGGAGCCTCCCCAGTGGGCACCCTGCCTCGGCCCTGGGTGTCTGGGCCCAGCTGGAGCCCACGGGGCCCTCCAGGGCTGGCCCAGCTCCTCTCACTCATGGGTCAGCAGAGCTGGGCTTCTGATCCTGGGCTGGCTGGCTCCAGAGCCGGCCCTCACCCACGCTTGCACTCCCCTCAGCTCCCCCAGGCCAGCGGCCAAGGCTGGGGTCGGGGGCAGTGAGAAGGCCTGGATGAAGATCCCTGCTGCCAGGTAGGAACGTGGGTCCAGGCTGTTCAAGGGCCAGCTTGAGCCAGAACCATCTCTGCTCGGCCTGTGGCTCTGTCTTGTGACAATCTCACTTTCCCAGTGGGGAAACTGAGGCCCAGACAAGGAAGCAGGGCCTAGCACAGGGACCCCACTCGGTGGCTGCCCCTTCCATGGGCTTTGAGGGGAGCCAGAGCGGCCTGACCGGGGGATAAACGGCTTTCCCAGGGAAGCGGCTTAATCCAGCTTCGTACCTGCCAGAACGGCTGCTAGGGAACCCCTAGTTAGCCAGGAAGCCCTTTCTTTCCAGAATTCTCTCAGAAGGAAGAAAATCTTCTTGGTTGGCTACAGGCCTTTATTCAGTTTTCCCCTTGAAGTGTGGCGCATGCACTGTGAGACCCCATGGCTTTAGGTGAGCTTCTTGTATCTCAAAGTCGAGTCAGATGAAGCACGAATCCTGAGTCAAGCTGCTTCACTGAGGCAGTGTACATTTGGGAGCAGGGTGGAATGCAGACCACCCCTTGCTGGCTGGGCAGCTTTCCTCAAGCTGCTCCCTGTGTGGGGCCTTCAGTGTCCTCCCGCAAAAAATTGGCGGAAACATGCACAGTATAGGGCAGGTGTGGATTTCAAGTGAGGGCAGAGCACAGCCAAGCACCTGGCACTCAGTAGGTGCTCTTTGCTCTGTGCTTCCTTCCTCTCCCTACTGGATCTGCCCAGGAGCCAAGGCTCCCCACAGCCCTAAGTTTGTATGTGAATATAAGGAGGGCCAATTGTTTGCTGAAGACAGGGCCTAGCCCTGAGTGATTTCAGAGTCCAGGAAAAAGCAATCGCAGCTCTTTGCTCCGTGACTGTCTTTGTCCCCTGAATATCCACTTCATAATTTCTTTAGCTATGATCTCTGACTCCATGTGGAAGAAAAAGAAAAGAACATAGCTAGTGGTAGAATGAGATGATCACATAAAAACAAGTCATTGTGCTTCTGCTTCGGGAAAGTGCAAGCCACGATAAGATTTCGGCTTTAGGAATGACATGTAATTTCCTTTGAACCGAAAATAGTCTCAGAACCCCAACTCAAGCTTTCCCGCCCTCGCCGCCGTGCGTCCTCAGGGTCTGAGAACCAGGAGATCAACCGCGGCGCCCTCGGCCGGGCGCGCAGTGCCGCGGAGGGGCGCGCGGGGGCAGCAGCGGGCCCGCGCCGCCGCCGACACTGCCGGGCGGGGGGTTTCCACGCTCGGTCCCCGGTTCTCTGTCGCCGGCCGCCCATTGTTGTTTCCGAAGGGGTCGGGGGCGCGGGGCCCGCTGTCCTCAGCGCTTCGTCGGGGACGGCCCCGCTTCCTACGGCGGGCGGAGAGCGGTTTGTTTAAGGACAAACTTTTAAAGGGGACTCCGGATGGCGGATCGGCGTCGCCTGCGGTTAGACGCCCGCGGGGCCGCCTGGGGACGAGCGGCTGCCCTGACCCCGCGGGGCCGGGCCCGGAGGAGCACATCTCCCCTGGGCTCTGCGCGCTTGCCGCCTCGTGCATTTGCCCTCCTCCCCCCCAGCCCCGGGGTCCGAGGGGGGCCCCGCCCTCCTGTCTGAGGCCTCCTCCTCCAGGGAGCCCTCCCACCCGCTCCCTCCCACCGCAGAGCTGCGCCCCGGCCTGGCCGCTCCCCGCAGCAGCCGCTGGCACTGCAGGCTCTGCGGGGGGCCCCGTTCTTCTGCTCCGGCCCCGCACAGAGGCCTGCCCAAGGTCTCCCCAGAGCAGCCGTCCGTGGGTCGAAGGACTCAGGCGTGAAGAGGCCACCAGGGCCACTGGGACGCCTGCTGCCCTACCTCCTGAATGTGGAGGGGCCGGCCGTCCCTCGTTCCCTCTGCCTGTCCTGACTGCGGAGCACCCTGAGCAGGGCCCTGCGGGCGCCTTGCTGAGCACTCTGGCCCCATTGCTGTCCTCCTCTTCGCTCTTCCTGTCCTCTCCGGCTGGGTTGTAAGGCCTGCTTGCATCCTTTTGGGAAGAAGGTGGGAGTCTCAACAGATGAGTGAACCTGAGCAGTTCAGGTGGAAACAGCGTGGCTCTGATCTCCCACCCCCCAAGAGCTGAGGTGTGGGACCCAGTTGTGGCCCATGGGGAAACTGGTGTGGCCGGCCTGGCCTGGGTGACCACTCACCCCTCGGAGCTCGGCCTGGCCCTCTCTAGCCCGCGTGCCTCCTGTGTAAAGGGGGCTGATGGTGGGTGGCGGGGACCCCTCCTGCTGTGGTGGAGGCCGTGTCCTGGGTCCCCCTCCCCACCTGGACGCAGAGAGCAGTGAAGGCCAGCCTCTTCCCCGGGGGCGTCCCTGCTGACCAGGTTGTTGACAGGGCAGGGCCGGAACGGGCAGGCGCGGGTTCTGCCAGCTTGGGGCTGCATGGAGGGGCACAGTGTTGTCCTGAGGGCAGTGCCCTCCTCGTCATCGCGGAACTTCTCGGGGACGCGCCTTCAGAAATTCCGTGGCGCTGAGCCTGCGTCACAGGCAGGGTGAGGTGAGAAGTGTCTGTGCTGTGTCCAGCTCCCGGTGGGACCTCACCCCAGATCTATGTCATTGTTTTATCTGCCAAGAAAGGGCCCCAACCCACTGGGGTGGGGGGAGCTGCCAGGGAGTGCCGTGGGGGCGCTTCAGGAAGAGGCACTGGTGGGAATGTTCCCTGGGGGGAATAGGACCCTTTTGGGGGTTGGGTGGAACAGACTGACGTAAGCCGCCAGGGCCTTGGGCACTTGCTGCCGCTGCCCCGCCCTGGCTCCCTGAAGCCCCAGGCTGTGGGATGAAGGAGGGCCCGTCCAGGGCCCTGATGCCTTTCCAAGCTGGGGGGAGGGGGTGGGGGCGCGGTCAGCAGCCTCAGCTCCTTGTTGGGGTTTGTGACCACCTCATGCCTCTTCCTCTGTTTCCTGTCCCCAGCTGGTCCCACTCCCGGGTGTCCTGCCCCGTCCACGCCTTTCTCTCTAGAACTCACTCCGGTGCCTTCCCCCCTTTTCTCCACTGCAGCCCTTCCTGGAAGACAGCCGCCCGGCACCCCCACTCTGACTCATGCCTCCTGACTGTTACTGAGATTCGCCCTCCTGATAGGTGAAAGTCGGCGCACCCGTCGGTTGGTTTTCTGACAGAAGTGCCCTTCCTGGGTAGGGCCACAGGACCTTCAGGGGGGTCCGGGCCCCGGCAGGTGCACGGAGCTGGGACTGGCGGCTTTGGAGAAGGCCTGGTTTCAGAGGGGGTCCCGGCGCCAGCGGCCCCAGTGCTTCTGCCTGTGTGACCTGCCTGCCCCAGCGGCACTGTGGGGAGGGGCTGTCCGTCCTGGAGACCAGGGCCTAGAAGGCGCCCTCCGCCCCCCACCCCGTCCCTGTCCCCGTCCCCCAGTGCCTGCGGACCTGGCTGGCCACCACAGGATGGCCACGGCGCTTTCTCCCAGCTCTACAGTGACCACATTTCTCTTTGCTCCAGATGGGAATGTTCTTGCTGTTCCTTTCTGTCCCATCTCTTCTAACCTCCCGCCTTTAAAGAGGACCCTCTGTGGTGACTAGACGCAGGCCCGGACAGCTTGGGGTTCTGAGCAGCGGGTTGGGGTGGGGGAGCTCTCTGGGCTCCACAGAAGGGTGGTGGCATGCAGGGAGGCTGCCCACGGCAGCACAGCTGCTTCAATCCCACAGCTATGGGGCACATCACACTGCAGTGTGGGGTACACCAGGGTGTCCACTGGCCTGACGGCCTGGGCTGGTTATAAGGCCCTGCTGTGGCCCTGTCCGCATGGCTTCTGGCAAGGGGGCTCCCCTTGGGCAGTGGGATGGTGAGCCCAGCTCAGGCAGAGCCCCATGCTCATCTGTGACAAGAACCAGCCTCCTGGCTGGTGCTGGTGAAGGGCTTCTCAGGTGCTTTAATTGGCTCCATGGGCAGTTCTGCTTGCAGCCCCTCCTGACCGATGAGGAAGTCGAGATCAGGGAGGCCACGTCACTGCCAAGGCCTGGGGGCCAGCTGGGGGCGAGGCGCTGGGGGAGGAGGCCTCTGCCTCCAGGGGGAGAGGGTAGGGGAAGGGGCTGCTCTGAGCTGCCTTCAGTGCCCCGCTCACCACGGGCAGCCAGGGCCTCCGTGTGGGTGTTTGCTGCCTGACTTTGGCTTTTGGGTCGCTGGAGCTTGGGGTGCTCCTTCCCTCCTCACGCTGGTCCCTTGAAGCTCACCTGGGCTGGGGACCAAAGAGGAGAGTCTGGGCCTCGGCCTCACGAAACAGCAACTCCTGGGGCTGTTGGGAGGGAGGGTGCTGTGTTCCCATCCCAGCTCTGTCTAACCAGCTGTGTGAGTTAGCGGTAAGTTAACCTCTCTGAGCCTCGGTTTCCTCATCCGTAAGATGAGGATCATAGTAGGACTGCTTCATCAGGTGAGCGTAAGGAGTAAGTGAGCCGGCGCGTGTAAAGGGCTAAAGATACTGCTGATCCGCAGGAAGCACTGTGTTAACGTCAAGCCCTGTGCTGGGCTCCTCTGGGCATTATATTATTCAGCTCTCTCAGCTGCCCATTGGGCATCATTCCCCCATCACAGGTGGGGAGATTGAGGCTGAGCAAATGTAAGTGACTTGGCCAAGGTTACACTGTCCCCTGCCTGGCGAGAGCCTTGACTGAGGGTCCTCTCCACCCTCCCTCTTCCCAACAGCCCAGCTCTTGGGGAACCTGAGAACCCAGTTCTGGGGCAGAGTCCAGGCCTCCGCTATCCCTGGCTTGGCCCGACTCTCCCTGGCCTGGCAGGGTTTGGGGCTTCTGTGTTCCCACCCTGGGACCCTCCTGCTTGTGCCTCTAAGCTCCCTATTTCCCTCACACAACCTTCTTCACTTTTTTGTGGGAGTAATGTTTTTTGAAATATGTTAGTACACCGTCTCATTTGCATCTCCCAGCCTGGCCACTCCCTCTCCTGCTGGAGGCGTCCATTCGCCCCCGTGGTTTGGGCTTGCATGAGCGAACCTTCAGCTTCAGAATTCCAAATCAGGCCTTCTGAGTTTGCACCTGGCCAGTAGGCTTGAAAGGCAGGCTTTGTTGAGAGTCAAAGATTTTCTAGATCTTTTCTCTCTTAACATTTGAAGATAGAAGTTCTTGAACACAGCACTGTCAGTGGTGGCCCAACCCCCTTGGAGCTTCTGGGTGGAGTCTGCTCTGCAGGGCAGCCTCTGCCCACAGAGGGAGGCCCCAGCAGGACAGACATGGTAGGCCACACGGTCAGGAGCGTGGACGGGCTGTGTGTTCTCCCAGGCAGGCTTTGCTTTCTTGCTGGCTAAGATGGGGCCCAGAGGCTCGCTGTGCCCCAAGTAGGGACGCAGAACTCAACCGATCCTGGGGCAGGGTGGCTCCCTGTGTGCTGGCCCCCCGCCCCCGCACCAGGCTAAACCCTTGCCAGCCAGGTCTGGGGGCTGCAGCAAGGCCTCTGCCAGCCGGCAATACTGGGCAGCGGCCAGCTCACGCCCGGCAGCCAGCCCATCTCTCACGGCTCTCACCTGCCCTCCTGCTCTTGGGGCCTCTGGACTCCTAAAGAATTCAGAATCCTGAAAGGCCAAACATTTACTTGATCTGTACAAGTAGGGACCGGGCTGTCCAAAGAGAGGGTTTGAAGATCCCTCCTGGTTGGACACAATCTGAAGCACTTACGGAATGTGCTTTAAAATGCTCCAGTGGGGCGAGGGCTGCTAACTGCTGATGCGGGGAGGAGCGGCTGCGGGTTCATTCTGCCACCCTCTCTATCTCTGTGTGAATTTAAACTTTTCATAGACGGAAGCTGAGAAATGAAATAAAGCCTTAATTATTGGGTCAGACTGGAATGACTGGATGCGACTCTCGGGTTTTGTCTGTGGTAACCCTTGGACGGGTCTGTCCGAGCAGATTGGAGCAGACAGAGAAATAAAAAGCAGTGTTTCAACTGCTGGGCTGGACGAGGTGGCACAGACCTGCCCTCCCTGCTCCTCCCTGCTGAGCACAGCTACGGACCCTGGAGATGGCACAGGAGACGGCCCACAGAGGACTCTGGAAGGTGGAAGAGGACGGCATGCTGGCGTGAGACCCTGGGACTGGAGGAACAGCACAGTGGCAGGGCTGCTTGCAGACCCCACCTGACAGAAGGAGGGACCCAGGCCTGGCACTTCCCGAGCCCCAAGGAGCTGCTTGAGGAGCCCCAGGCGGGCTCATTCCCACCCCATGCCCCACCCCCCCACCCCGTGGACCGGCAGTGCTGCTGAAAACAGGTGAGCGGAGCAGCAGCAGCAGCAGGGTTGGTGCGAGGTCTGACGGCAGTAAGTGGCCGGGGGGCAGTGTTCTCCTTCCCTGCTGGGCCTGCCTCCTCCCCTGGGGGTTGGCGAATCCCTCCACCTACCTAGAGGCACCAGGAGGCTGGGCCTGGGGAATCCCATCTGCCCCGCAGGCATCAGCAGGGGCCAGTGGGAGCCCCAGCCACAAGAGATGGACCAAGATATGCTGTGAGGCCCTGACAATGAGATTCTCCTCGGAAACACACTGCAAAGCAGGCCAGAACCTGTGTGCTAACCCTCAACTGGTGACTGGCTGCTAAAATAAAACGTATGGCCGCGCGCACAGTCTCCAGACATAGTAGCAAATATGTCAGAAGTCCAACAAAAAATTGCCCATCTTACGGTGAACCAGGAAAATCACAACCTGAATATGAAAAGAAAATCGATTAATGCCAACCCAGAGATGAATTAGATGTCGGGATTATCTGGCAAGGGTTTTAAAGTAACCATCATGAAAATGCTTCAACAAGCAATTACAAATTCTCTTGAAACAAATTAAAAAATAGAAAATCTCAGCAAAGAAACAAGTTATAAAAACTATACCTGAAAAATACAATAACAGAAGTTTTTTAAAAAAGCCCAGTGGTTGGGCTCGGTAATAGAGTGGAGACGACAGAGGATAGAAAATCAGTGAACTTGAGGACAGAACCATAGAGTCCACCCAATCTGAGCATCAGGGAGAAAATAGATTAGAAACAAGGGGCCCATGGGACAACAGGAGATCCATCAATTGTGTTATGTGTCATCGGAATCCAGCTGGAGGAGGAGAGTGCGACTGAAAGAGGACTTGGAGAAATAATGACTGAAAATATCTCAGATTTGGCAAAATACATAAACCTACAGATTCAAGAAGCTGAGTGAGCCACCAACAGGATAAGCCCAAAGAAATTCATGTCAAGACATTGTAATTAAGCTTGTGAAAATGAAAGACAGAAAAAAGTTCGTAACAGCAGACAGAGAGCCCTGCCTTCTTTTCCTTTGCGTTTCCCTAAGACTGTTCTTACTGTTTTTAAAAAAAATTTCCCTTTATCATTGGTGTGCCATTTGATTTCAACAGCATTATTTATTACATAAGTAATACATGGTGATTGCAAAAAAAATGAAACACATTATTCATTAAAAAGATAAAAATTACTGCAATCCCACTGCCCAGATGACTCTACCATTAACATCCCGGTATTGGTCTTTCCAGACGTGGTTCTATGTGTGCAAGTGCATGTGAGCAAGCATTTTAGCTAAAATGTAATTGTAGAATACATACCATTCTATGACCTACTTTTTCATTTTAAAACCTGTTGTGACCATCTTTCCTTGTCAAGAAATGGACAAATATATCATTATTCTTAATGACTGTGTAGAATTCCATTGTATGAATATATCACAATTTCAATAATCACAAATGTTGAAAATTTAGGTTACCTTTTTCAAGTTGTAAATAATGCTGTGATGAACATTTTTGTATGTATATCTTTGTGCGCTCATCTGGTTATTGCCTCAGGATAAATTCAGAAATTTTGAATTTTGGAGTGAGAGGATATGTGTGGTTTAAGGCTTTTGATAAACATTGTCAAGTCGTCCTTCCAGAAGGTTCACCAGTGAATACTTCTGCAAGCAGTGTGTGAGAATGCTAGTCTCCAGGAATACCGGGCCTCTTACCCTATCATTGCATGCTCCCCTCTGTCCAGATGGGGTGGCTTCCCCACTGTTGTCCTGAGTGTGCGCAGCGTGCTCTCCCCTCGAGGGCCTTTGACTTGCTGATTCCTCCACCTGAAACGTTTTCCCCCAGACATCCGAACAGCTCTCACTTTCTTCAGGTCTCTGTTCAGATACTGTTTGATTAGAATTGCCTTGCCTGTTCATCTTAGGGAACAGAGCCATCCCCTCTTCCCTGTTACTTCCTAGCCACCTTACTTTCCCTTATATTTCTCCCTAACACTTGTCACCTTGTCTCGCGCACACTAGGTCCTTAGGGCCTAAGGGCAGAGACTGTCAATTCACCTCTGGATTCCAACTCCCAGGGTTGCATACAGCTCCCATTGATCCTGCGTGTGGAGGATGCTGAACAGGCAGCCATTGCTTGGACGACTATTGTTATTTTTAAGCTGTAGGAGGTTGACATGTGAAAAATGGTATCTCACTATTGTTCCAATTTGCATTTATTCAGTCACTAATTAAAATGAACTTTTTTCTCTTTTTGACCATTTGTTTTTCTTATTTTGCAAATTACTCATTCAGTTGCTTAATTTATTTTTCTATTGAGGTGTCTATCTCTTTATTTTTAATAGTTCTTTAAATATTAATGTGATTGACAAATAAATGAAAAGCAATAGGATGTACTGGAGTATGTGAGGAAGCCATTTGGTTTAAAACCAATTGGCCTGAACTTGTTTTTCTGGAAAGGCCTGATGTGGCCTGTTGAGCGTGCATTGCACACCTGCTTTAAACATCTACAATGTCCCAGAGCCAAGAGTGATGCCCTCAAAGATAGGGATGTTGCCTCCTCCCATATCGGCATTTCTTTAAGGATAAGCATCTCTTCCCCAAAACTAAGGATTAATGACTGACCTGCTTTATCTCATCTCATGACCACTGACCTGCTGACCACCGACCTGCGGTGCTGATCTTGTGACCACTGACCTGCTGTGCTAGCATCTTTTGACAGCAGTAAAAGAGAGATTCCTGTCATATGTGATGTATGTTCTTTGTGCCAAGACAGTATATAACACTCTGTATACCCTTCTTTGGAGAGCTTCCTTCCTTGGTGAAGGTAGTTTCTCCCGGCTCTAGGCCTCAACCTGGCTCATATAACAAACTCACCCCAATTGTGATTTATAAATTGATTATGGATTATTTGTGTCAACAGTATTAACCCCCTGTGTACCATAGATTTTAGAAATAATTTCTCACAGATTTTCATTTATTTTTTCCATACATAAGTTCTAATTTTCTGTTTAGTCAAATCCATCTATTTTACTTTGTTTTCTTATCTTGATGTTGTGTTTAGACTGTCTCTCTACACCTCTAGATCATATGAAAGTCACCTTATAAATTCTTTTAGTACCTTTATTGTATCTCTTTTAATATTTAAAATTTAAATCCACCTGGAATTTATTTTGCTATAATATATGAATAGAGCTAACTTTTTTCAAATTGTAAGTCAATTTTCTCAGTAACATTTATTGAGTAATTCATCCTAACTGTGAGAACAAGCTGCTAAGCTACAAAAACTATTGTTTTAAGAAAGCTACCTGAGAACTAAAGTTATAAAGAAACTTAAATGTACCAAATTCCAGAAAGTGGAAGAGGCTGACAACTGCTTTTATCCCTGGTGGAGTAGGGAGAGGGAGACAGCTGCTATAAATGAGAGGGGGAAGAAAACAGCCACACAAATACAAACGTGAAATAGAACAACAAATACAGATACATAGAAAATAGAAAACAAATAAATGGGGTAAAAAGGAAACAGCATCTGGGCTGGTAGAGTGGATTAGAAGGCTGAGAAGCCCAATTGCAGAGCAAGTCGGCCCCTGTCTGTGAGCCAGAGCAGCCTGCAGCCCAGGCCTGGCCCCGGCCTCCATGGCGGCAGGGACGTCCTTGACTGGGGAGCAGAGGTCATTAACTCTGGTCTCGATGCTTGTCCCACAGACAAAATCTGGCACACCCAAAAAGCAAAGTAAACCAAACCAAAATGGAAAGTGATGAGGCGTACAAAGGAGCAATAAAATGTGACCCATGGTCGGGAGAGGAAGTAACCAATAGAAGCAGACCCAGATATTGCCCTGATGTTGGAATTATCAGAAAAGGACTTTAATATGCTGTGACACATCTGTTAAACGATGCACCAGAAAAGACAGACAACTTGTGGACACATACAGGGAATTCCAACAGTTATGGAGACCAGATTGAAGAGCCAAATGGAAATTCTAGAAATGAAAAACGCTTTGTCAAAACTGCAACCGTTAGTTCCTGAGCTTACGAACAGCAGATGAAATAATCAGTGAACTTGAAGATAGGTTAAGAGAAAATCTCCAAATTGAAATACAAAGAGAAAAGAATATTAAAAAACAAAAAAGAATATCCAAGATCTGTGGGGCAATATCAAATGATCCAATATATGTGTAAGTGGAGCATCAGAAGGTGATGTGAGACAGATTGGGGAAGAAGAAATATTTAGCAGAGATAACGGCAGAGAATTTAACAAGACTGATGAAGGACATCAACTCATGATGCAGGAATCTCAGTGAACCTCAAGCAGTATAAACACAAATCAAACCACACCTTGGCACATCATAGTCAAACTACTGAAACCCAAAGATAAAGACAAAATCTTAAAAGCAGACAGGGAAAAAAAGACATTATACAAAGGGACAATGGAAAAACAAAGTATGCTGACTTTTCATGAGAAACAATGGAGGGCAGGTGACAGTGGAACAACATTAAATGCTGAAATAAAAACAAAATAAAAAACCTTCCACCTCAGATCATACAGACATTAAAGTGATAATGAGGGGATATGATGAACAACTTTATGCCAATAAATTCAACAACTTAGATGAAATTGTCAAATTCCTTGAAAATAGCAAATACTAAAACTCACACAAGAATAGAAAGTCTAAATAGCTCCATGTCTATCAAAGATATTAAACTTATAATTTAAAACTTTCCTACAAAGAAAACTCCAGGCCCAAATGGCTTCTCCAGGAAATTCTATCAGACATTTAAGAAAGAATTAGTACCAAGCCAACAAAACTCTTTGAAGATAATAGAGGAGGAGAGAACACTTCTCAACTCATTTTATGAGGCCAGCATAGCCCTGATACCAGAACCTGACAAGAAAATTCTAGACTAACTGCAGACTAATATCTCTCAGAAACATATGTGCAAAAATTCTTAACAAAATCCTAGCAAATTGAATTCAGCAATACATAGAAAGAATAATATGCAATGACCAAGTGGAATTTATCCCAGGGATGAAAAGTTCATCTAAAATTCCAAAGTAAATGTAATTCACCACCAGAGGAGACTGAACAACTAAAGGAGAAAAAGCGTGTCGTTATGTCAATAAATGCAGAAAAAGTATTTGATAAAACCCAACACATACACATGATTTAAAAAAAACCTCAGCTAATTAGAAATAGAAGAGAATATCTTCAATCTTATAAATGAGATATACAAAAACCTACAAAAGTGAGATCAAAAATACTTTTTAAAATAACATTAATAACATTAAAAATACCTAGGAACAAATCTGATGAAAGATGAGCAAGACCTCCGTACTGAAAACTGCACAAACATTGTTGAGAGAAATTACTAAGAGCCAAGTTAATGGAGAGATGCACCATGTTCATGGACTGGCGTTCACAGGACAGTCATGAACCACATAATGGTGTTTTGGTCAATGATGGACCACATATATGATGGTGGTCCCTTAAGATCAGTACCCACACAACCTAGGTGTGTAGTAGGCTATATCAGCTAGGTTTGTGTAAGTACTATCGAGGATGAAGAAATTTTCCTCTACCCTTTTAGGTTCTGCTAGCTTGTCTAAGAATTAAATTGATGTGAGACAGATTAATAGGAGAAAGATAAAAGTTTAATAACATGTATACCTGGGAGAATCCCAGGAAAACTGAGTAACTTGCCAAAATGGCTGAGGCCCTCACCTTAAATACCATCCTCAGCTACAGACAAAAGCAGCTGTTGGGGTGGGGAGAGTCAGGGACTTCAAAGGGAAGGAAGGCAATTCACAGGGAGGTGAAATGGAGCAAATGTTTGGAAAACAAGTGTTTGGGAGCAGAGAAACAGAACACAGAGGGAGCCCAACAAACAGACTGTCCTAGGTTCCTCCCCGTCTACCACCTAGTTCATGTGAAGCTAAGGTGATAGCTCGCTTCCTGAGACAGGCTTCTTTAGCTGAATTCTTTTTGGCAGTTAAGGGGGAGGTAAAAAGAAAAACTTTGAGTCTTTTGTTTCTTAGAAATCAGCCTAAAATAATCTTCACGTTAGGGACGCATTTGTGGGGTGGCAAATTTTGTTCCCCTTCAGTACACTCTGTGACATTTGCACAGTAACGAAATCATCTAAAGATGCGTTTCTGAGAACATATCCCTGTCATTAAGTGAGACGTGACTATATTGCGAAGATGTCAATTTTCTCCAAGTTGGCTTATAGATTCAACACAATCCCAAACAAAATTTCAGGGGTCTTTCTGAGGAAAGCTGATCCTAAAATTTATATGGGAAAGTAAATGATATAGAAGAGCCAAAATACTTTGAAAAAGAATAAAATGGAGGAAGTGCACTACCTGGTGTTAAGACTTCTAATACAGCTCCAATGACGAAGACGGTAAAGCCCTGCCATAAGCGTAGACAAGTGGATGCGCGACAGAGCAGAGCCGGGAAATAAACCTGCACAATATGGTCAGCTGAGTGTTTTAATCTCTCCCTTTCACCCATGCCCCAGCTCTGGGTAACCTCTATTCCACTCTCTGTCTGTGAGTTTGGCTGTTTTTTTAATATACCACATATAAGTGAGGTCATGTGGTATTTGTATTTACGTGTCTGGCTTATTTCACTTAGCATAATGTCCTCCAGCTTTATCCATGTTGTCGCAATTGGCAGGATTTCCCCATTTTTTTAAGAGTGAATAATATTCCATTGTATATACCACATTTTCTTTTGTGTGTGTGTGTGTGTGTGTGAAGAATATCGGCCCTGAGCTAACATCTGTTGCCAATCTTCCTCTATTTTATGGGGATGCTGCCACAGCAAGGCTTGATGAGCGGTGCTGTGTCCGCGCCCCGCATCTGAACTTGCGAACCCTGGACCACTGAAGCAGAGCACGCCAGCTTAACCTCCACATCACTGGGCCAGCCCCACCACATTTTCTTTATCTGTTCGTCTGTTGGCGGATTTGAGGTTGTTTCCAAGTCTTGGCTAATGTGAATGATGCTGCAGTGCACACGGGAGTCCAGATGTGTCTTCCTTTCAATTGATTTTTGGTCAAGGAACCAGGTTAATTCATAGGGGAAAGCAACACTTTTTAAACAAATGATGCTGAAACACACTAGATATCTGCATAAAAAATAAGTAATACCACAAAGAAAATAATTCAAGATGGATCACTCATCTAAATGTGAACCTAGAACTAAAAATCTTATAGAGGAAAATAAAAGAATATTTGCAATTTTGCAGAAGACAAAAACACTGACCAAATTAGAACAAAAAACATGAAACATAAATCAAAAAATAATAATTGTGCATCCTAAAGAGCAACATTTCTACTCATCAAAAGATACTATGAAGAAAAAATGAGCAGGCAAGACACAGAAGAGTAAAATATCTTCATAATCAGGTATCTGATAAAGGATTTATATTCATAATCTGTAAAGAATTTCTTAAAAATCATTAATAGACAGACAACCCAATTAGAAATTGGCAAAAGACTCATAGACAATTCACAAAAGAAGATATATAAATGGCCAATGAGCACATAAAAAGATGCTTAATATTAGCAGTCATCAGGAAAGAGCAAATTAAAACCACAGTGTGCTAGGTCCGTGCCCAGGATCCGAACTAGTGAAACGCTGGGCTGCTGAATCGGAGCGAGGGAACTTAACCACTCAGCCATGGGGTGGCCCCTATTCTGGATCTTGGGGCCAAGGGTGTTTGCACCTGTCAAAATTCTTCAACTAAAAAGTGAAGATAGGTGCATTTTGTTGTAAGTAAATGATACATCTATTCAAAAGAACAGTCCTGTGAAGGGAAATTTATATCTAGATATTTATTTTTTATTGCTGTTATAAATATAATACTTTTTCTATTATATTGTCTAACTGCTCCAAACAATTTTATAGTCAAAGTCCACCAAACTTTTAGTAAGTGTTTTCCATAGAATTTTCTTGATGCCAAAACTTGATAAAGTCGGCACCTATGCACACATGTGCGCGCGCGCGCACACACACACACACACACACACACACACATGCATGCACCCAAGCACACAACTAGAGATGAAGTTCACTTTTGAATATAAATGTAAAAACACTAGATAGTAGAAAATTAAATCCAATAACACTACACCATGACAAAATAGGATTTATTCTAGGAATGCAAGGAGAAAAAGCACGTGGTTATCTTAAAACACACACACACAAACTTTTGAAAAGGCTGTGACAGGCTGGGAAGGAGGCTCGCTGAGCACGTGCACGCCCCGGTGCCTTGCACAGCAGTGGACGTCTGCTCCGGACGGCAGGCCTTGTACATCCTAGCCAACAAGCTTTGAGCAAGGGCTTTCTATGGTCTGGCTCATTAAGTCCACAGAGCCACTCGCCAGCTAGGTGCCATTCCTGTTACCCCTCTCCTGGCCACTGGCACTGGGGGCAATGTCTACACCATAAGGTAAGGGGAGTGATGGTTGCTCACTCTGGCCATGTCCTCTTCACTGGTTGGAGGCATTTGGTGGAACCTGCCCCCCACACCCCCCAGCACCCCGCTGAGCTATGGGAATCCTTGGAAAAGCCCTGGGTGGAGGAAAATTGGGGAAATGCACCTAAGTATTTTAGGTGGTGACACAAGAGATGATGGAGGGAGCTGGAATGAGATTTATTGAGCCCTAGTCTGGGCAGGCTCTGCGCTCGGCAGCCTTAAGAGCATCAGCTTATCCTCACAGCACCCTCTACGGTGAAACTTCTGTTGTCCCCATTTAGAGAGGAGAACACTGAGGCCGTGGAGTGACTGGCCCACATGCACAGCCTGTATCTCGAGTGTTGTCATGGGGTGCTGGCCTGTGGTGGCTTTGTGCGAGGATGTGGACTGTGCACAGTTGAGCGCATTGCTGTGAGGTGAGCCGGGGGTCATGGGGAAGTGGGTGCTTGCCACTGGCCTTCCCCAGGGCGCCTCCTGGGCCAGCCCCAGAGCCCAGCTGCAGGTGAGCCTGGGATCCAAGAGTCAGTATGTGTGGGACCACAGCCACCACACCTGCCCTGCTCACCCGGGCCTTGTGGGCTTCCCTCTGTACCCCAGCCACTGACAGAGTCCCGAGGCAGCAGGGACACAAGGCTTCCAGGGCCCATGAGGCACCCCATGCATGCTCCCCGCCACAGGGAAAGCAGCACAGAGCCTGGATTTGACTGGATTTCACTTGCTAGCCCTGTGGCCTTGGACAAATCACTTAACTGCTATCTGCCTCAGTTTCCTCCTCTGTAAATGAGGCTAACAATAATAATTATACTAGCTAGGTTCTCTGTGTACCACACAAATGCACTGTGTGCTAAGGAATGTTTCTAGCCCTATTTTACAATAAGGAAACTGAGGCTCAGAGAAGTCAGGTGCCCTGGCCAAGGTCACCCAGCTCTACTGTGCCAGGACTATCTGTGCCCCTTGCACTCCATCAGATGTCTGAGAGTAGGTCCCCAGCCCGCCCTCAGGCCCTCTTGCAGACTGGGACGGGGCGATGGGGAGGCGCCCTCTGTGGGGAAAAGGACAGGCTGCCTAGGGAAAGGGGGCTGGGACACGGCAGTCAGGGCACCGCACCAGGTTGCTCTTCCTTGGCCCACCCCTTCAGGCCCCCGGACGACTACCCCGGTGCCTAGGGGCCATACCTAAGACCAGTTCCAACCCTGGGAGGCCAACGTCCTCATTTCCACCTGTACCTCAGTCCCTCTCTGCTCACTCCTCAGATTCCCTCTACCTGCCCCTCTCTGGCAGCACTACGTATCCTGCCATCAGCTTGGAGCTGTTGTGCGTCCCTCGTGCCTCCCGCAGTGGGCAGGACTCTGTGTGCCCACCAGCCCTGGCACCACCTGCCATGGAAGAGAAGCCCCCAGTTCTTGGAATTCCCCGGCATCCAAAGTGAGTAACTGTCTTAATTGCTCTCAGTTGTTGAAGAAAGTAAATTCAACTCATCACCAACTGGAATACCATGAAATTTATATTAAAAAGTGGAACTAGTAAGGAATTGGATCGTTAGTGGATTTAAGCCAGCAAATATAGTTGTATTGTTTTTTCTAATACAGACTTCTGGCATTTTCAGCAAGTGAACGCTCCTACGTGAACTTCGTTTGCTGTCCTGCCTTTGATAAGAGCTAGCTCTGCGCGTTGTAAAAAAATCAAACTGCCGTTAACGACCCACTGGCGCATCGCTTAATTCCATGCAGATTTCACGCTCCCACACAGCTCAAAATAGCCTTGGGTTTCATAGTCAAACCCCACCATGGCTACAGCCTGGACACGAGGTTAGCATGGACAGCTCTTGTGCCACCAGTGATGCTTGTGGCCCAGCTTCTGGAACTTTCTCATGGTGATTTTTAATATCATCCCCAGAATCAGCAAAACCTTGTGACTTTCAGCCAATTCTGGTGACATTTGTGACAAGCCTGAAGTATTAACTATTTATAAAATTTTATTACTTTCAAATAAGGACAACTTCCCAAGCTAATAGCCAACAGAGGATTTCTCACCAGAAATTTTATCTTCAGTTCCCCTTTCTATAGTAATTGAATGAACCTCCTATAAAGTTTGTGCTTTGATGGCGATTGGGAACATGATCAAAGAGTGTGCTTTCTGGAGCTGGTTAGACATTCCCTCCTGCTGTTTTATCTTTAATAATGCTGTTTCTTTCTTTAGCAAGATTCTAAATTCACCTTTAGTCAAGCAGCCTCCTGCCCAACCGCTCTTGCCACACGGGAGTCTTCCGGAAGCAAGTGCCCCTGAGCGGAGAAGGGTATCTGTAAGAGTCCAGGATGGAGTGAAGTGTGCGGGGGAGGTCACCGAGGACGGCGTGGAGGGCCTGGGCCGTAGCCCCCTGGGCTGGCTGTCCCAGGGCGCAGCTTTGAACTTCACGCCAGCCCTGGCGCATGTGAGGGGCACCACACATTCGGGGTCTCAGTGACTCAATGTGTAGGCTACAGGGCGTGGAGAACACACCCCAGGGGGCATTGTGGAGTTGTGGGTGTTGAGGGGGTGGGGAGAGTAGTTTGAAAAATTCCTCCTGAAAGTTCGATATGAACCCCCATGCCTCTTCCCTCCACCTCAATCACCAGAAGAAGCTACGATATGTGCGTGTCGGGGGTCCCAACTGGGGGCTTGTGGGACACTATCAGCTTCCTACCTAGCAACTTTCTTCCCTCTCACCTTTCCCTGCTAAAGGAATCTCAGTGTTGTTTGAGTCAGTGATACGCCAAGCCTCAGGTGCACACGCTCTTTCCTCGGCTCCCTGGAGGCTGGGTGGACATACGTCACGGTTCCTACCAGTGAGACACAAGCTAACACGTCTGCAGGGGTGCTGGTGTCAGTGGTGATGGTGGTGGAGGCGGTGGTGATGGTGGTTGTGGCAGTGGTAGTGGAAGTGGTGGTGGAGGTGATGGTGAGGGTAGTGATGATGCTGATGTTGGTGGTGGTTCTAAGGAAGCAAGGACAGATGTAGCTGGTTTTCACCCTTCACATTTTTTCCCCCTTCCCTTCTTCAATCACATGATATATGGAGTGGCAGCAGCTGTCTTGTAACCATGAGGCAGCAAGAATGAGGATAAAAAATGAATTAAGGGAAGCCAAGAGGAGAGATGGGAGCCTGGGTGCTAGATGCTACAGTTGAGTAATTGAACCAGCGCTAACAGAAGCCCTCCTCTGAACTTGTGGTGATGGGAGAAAAATTTCCTGGTCTGACCAACCACTGCTGTCAGTTGGGTTTTCTCTTACTTGCAGTCAAACGCAACACTGATAGAGGAATCCTGGGAAACGAGAAGTGCCTGAGGCCAAGACGTCGGCATATGACATTTTATCTGAGCAACCACCTTCTGTTTTTACACAATACTCTGCTCTTCTAATAATTTCCATTTCTTCCTTCATGTGTTTAATAATTTTACGTTTTATAGTCCTTATTAGCTAATCCCATCGTATGAAGTATGTGGAGGCCTGATTCTGTTTGTCGTTTCTTTTGACTCTTGCTCCTGAGGACCCACTTCCTCAACTGCTTTGCCATTTGGCCAGTGAACTGGGGCTGTTTCTGTGCTGCTCCTCTGTGACTTGGGTTGAGAGGATTAGCATCTACTTGAGCCGGGTGTCCGCGGGCTGTGCTCATCTCAAGAACACTCTTCACTGTGGTACCCAGGCCACGAGGTACAATACATTTGAATCCTAAACCTATGTGAAGTGAGTCTTGAGTTTACAAATTCTCAGCGATCGTTTTCCCCCACTTTGAGCTAAAACAGACAAGGGTCCTCGTTATCCCTCTTTGCACAGTACAATGTGCCCTTCCACCAAGAATGGAGCTTCCTGAGGTGACGCTGTATGCCAGGATCTCAGCCACAGCCTCTTACCCTGTGCAGGCCCGCGACCTCTTCTTACACACCTCTGAGCTGGTCCTGCTTAAGAGCTGGGGCTTATGGAGGAAAAGACAAAAAAGAAATAAGAGCAAGGATAATAACATTAATAATAAGAGTTAACAAATATAACGCATACTCTATGCCAAGCATGTATGTGCTCATTTATATGTATTATTCATTTAGTCCTCAGGGCGGATGAGCCCAACTTTATAGACGAGAAGAGTGAGGCAAATACATGTTATAATGAAGCATTTGTCTAGAACATGTACTATTTTCAAATATATTACTGTAACAATTAGGATAGGCTAGAGTTTGCTGCTGTAACAAACATCCCCCAAATCTCAGCAACTGAAAGCAACACATGGCTCCCTTCTACTACATGGCTGTCGTGGATTAGCTGGGGACTGAGCTTCTTTGCTTAAGGACCTGGGCTCCATCTCTTGTCTCTGTTATCACCAAGGCAAGACAAAAGGGACCATGGGACTACTGTGAACCGGCTCTTAGAATTTCCTCCTGGAAGTGACATAGGTCACGTCTGCTCCCTGGCCAAAGTGAGCCACGTAAGCATACCCAACTCCAGGAGGCCAGGGCCACAGCCTCCTACCATGCCTGGAAGGACAACCTGACCCATAACTACCTCGGTTGTGTCCATTGACCCTCACGCGATCTGATGATGTTTATTCTATTGTAGATTAGAAAGTTGAGGGGACTTCTTAAGGGGACCCAGCCAGACAGGGGTGGGCATGGGACCAATGCCCAGGTTCTAAGGTCCCTACATGAGTCTCCGTGAGACGGGCCGTACCATCTGTTCTTTCACTCTTGAAAGTTCCTTCATTCTGGAAGGGAGGTCCCAAAGCAGCCAGAACTTCCCCGAGTGAAGCGGCAGTGGTCTTTCACAGCCCAGAGGCGACTGGCTTAATAATTGGCTTAACAATGTCATAAACCAAACCGTGGCTCAGCTCCACTCTCCTCTGGCTGTGAGAGCTGGGGGAGCTCCTGACCCCAGAGCCTCAGTCTCCTCGTCTGTAGAGTGGGCCTCATGCCCCTTCCCACTTCCAAGGGTCCTCGTGAGATAAAGTTAGACGAGGCAGCAAGTGTAGAGAGCGTCCTAGTCCTGGCACGCCTGGCCTCTCCCTGAGCATCAGTCTTTCCTGTGCCCACTCACATGGTTATTTGATGTGAATCCCTCGTTTTCTCATTTGCACTGTGGAATTATTAGTAGTGGCTATACTCCTCTCAGCACAGTTATATCCATATAATCCTAAGTGTAAAAGTGTTTTAAAAAGCTAAAAGCATTTTAGAAAATGCGGGTTTAAAAAGGTGCTCATGATACACGTACACATGTCGAACTTTGAGAAGTTGTGTCTAGTCAGTGAGTCTAACGTTTCTTTAAAGTAGGGAGCCAAGTTCGGCTGATATTTTTACCGTTAGTACCAAATGGAGCCGAGGGCAATCGCCCCACCGAGTGCCTCCCAGACCCGGCCGGCCGGAAGGCCCTCGTCGTCCTCCCTGCGGGCGCAGGGCGCTCAGTTTTCACCGGACAATCACCATCCATCAGCAACCCTACCCCACGTCCGCCGGTCCCTGCAGGAGGACGCAAAGGAAGCCACTACTGCCCAGAATGGAGGGCTGAGCGTGCGGCCCACCTGGGACGAGGAGAGGGGGAGAGAAGGAGTGTGAGCTCCAGGGACGGGCAGTGGGGAGCGTGTCCAGCGGAGGTGGGGCGGGCGGCACCCGGCCTCACTGCTCCCTCCAGAAGGAAATCTGTGGGGCGGTGGCGGTCCCCAGCCCCTGCCCTATGGCCCCTCGGTTGCCCCACAGAGTCCAGCGTCCTCGTCGGCGGCGCTCCACTTGGTGTCCTCTGCGGGCGGTGAGGGGGCCTCTCTTTACCCGGGGACGCGCCGCGCGCGCACGGTGACTGTTCTCTCTCCCGGGAGCGCTCACAGGGGCCCCTCCGCGCCGGGTTTCCCTCCTGGGCATCCTCGGCGCCCGGGAGCCCGGGAAGGTCTTCACGCAGGCTCGGTGGCCGCCTTTGGCTGAGACACTGGAGGCTTGGGGATCTTCAGGAGGTACCCAAGTTGCCCAGAGCCCTTCCCTGCTGGTGTCACGGTGTCTAGGACCCTGAAGGGTGGATAGGAGACTGACCGGCGGGGTGGGCTCTGGCAGAGATGTGTGGACCCCTCCACAGGGAAGGGGCACCCCAAACCTCGGCACTTCGGATGGAGGCCCGGCCTCACACCTCAGGATAGGGCCTCTGGGGTCCAGAGAAGCGCCTCCAGCCAGAGTAAACGGGTGGGCTGGGATCCCAAGAGAAGGGGGACACCGGCGTTAACACACTCCGACAGCGCCAAGCCCTGAACACGGCGTCCTTGCCTGCGCGATGGGCAGGACTGCACGCCCCGCGCCCCAGCAGGGGAGACCCAGGCTCCGCAGGGTGGGCTGCCCCGGGCTGCAGCATGCGGCCGCTGGGTCCGCGTCCCCCTGCAAGACCGCGGGCTCCCTGCGTCCAGGAGCGGCTGCGTGAGGTTTGGTCTGTGCTTACCGCTGAGGGGATGTGTCTTTCCGACCATAACCTGGACCTTCTGGAGAAAGATTCCAGGTCTCCTGTCCCGCCTTGTCCCTGCCGGTCCTCTCCTCAGGATCCTGGGTCCCTCCTGCCCGACTGTGGGATCGGGTGCAGGTTAGTGACAGAACAGGACAAGAACTTGGCGTTCTGCCTCAGCTGGCTCCTTCCTTCCTCCTCTCCTTCTGTCTCTTCCTTCCACGAAGCTTTCAGGAGCATGTAATCTACTCTGGGTGCTGGGGATTTCATGCTGAATGCACAGCCATGGTTCCTGTCCTCCTGAGCTCCGGGTCTGGTGGGGGTGGTGGTGGGTGGACAAGCACTAAACAGTTCCTGGGAGAAGCAGGTAACTCTATAACTGGAGGTGCTGCCGTGGGGCTGGGTGGGAGGGGGTGAGATGTGTGGTTCTGGCATCCGCTTGGCAGGGGGTGGGGACAGGGGGCTCCTGAGGAGGAGGATGAGCAGCTGGCCAGTGGGTGTGGTGTGGGGTAAGGAAGCACGACCAGCCCAGGAACAGCCCTGAGGCTCTGGGTTAGGGGGGCAGGGCGGGGCCACACCTGAGCAATGGAAGGAGGCCCTTGTGGCGGAGAGGGGCAAGAGGCGAGGCCAGGCCAGGGCTGGAGGGCAGCAGGAGCCGGGAAAGGCTATCAGGAGAAGACAGGCCCTGTGGAATGGGCCAGCCAAGGTGGGAGCTGCGTGGGGAGCCACATCTCCTGCCCCCATCCCCCCTGTCCTGAGACCTGGAGGCCTGGAGCCATCAGCCCGCACATCGCGCCCGTGAGGATGGGCTCCTTCTTGAGAAGCCCCCTAGAGCGTCAGGCAGACCAGGGCCCTGCCCAGCTTGGCACCCTCCTATTTGTCATTCAACTGAGAAAGATAATGATGCTGACTACTTAAAAATCCCCTCTGAGCAGAGCAGGCTGCGTGCAGGCTGTCGGGCTGTGTGCGGTCAGCATGCACGGAGCCCTACTCAGGGTCCGGTCTAGAGTAAGTCCACAGCACGTTCTCCCCTGGGGCAGTGCCAGGCCAGCAGCTGTGTGAATACCAGGTGCTCGTCACTGGACCCTGTCGGTCCAGCTGCCAGTGCACCATCCACTTGATAAAGACGGCAGGTGGAGTCAGGCTCAGAGAGGCTGGGCAGAGGCAGGCTCTTTCATGGAGGGAATCAGGGACCTCTCTCTGAGGAGGTGATGTTTCAGGAGAGTCCAGAATGATGAGGAGGAGCAGAGAGCAGAGTTTCAAAGATCACCAGGCAGAGGAAGCAGCCAGTGCAAAGGTCCTGAGGCTCAAACAAACTTGGCCTGTTGATGTGGAGCACAGTGAGGGAAAGGATGCGGCAGGGAGGGGGTTAGGGCTCAGCTCCTGTGGGGCCTTCCTCCAGGCCATGGTAAGTAGTTTGGTTTTGTTTGAAGTGGAGAGAAGCCACGGAAGGGCTTAAGCAGAGGAGCGACTCTCTTTCTCTCCTGTTTTATTCCTTTTTTTTCCCTTTCAAAAGGTCCCTCTGGCTGCTGTGTGGAAACTACGTCGGGGTAGGGAGGGCAACAAAGTAGGAGCTGTGGCCGGTAGGTCGTGGTCCAGCTGGAAGATGGCCATGCAGCCTGGGGGTGCAGGTGAGGATGTGGTTAGCCTGGGGCTCTGTGGGATGAGGGAAGGAGACCAGACAAGTGTCTGCTGGCTGCTTCCTGCCATCACCATTTAGGTCTGGCATACCCTGATGAGCAGAGCCTCTGGGGGGCTCACACCAGCCGATGGGCAGCCACCTGTGGCCATGGCCAGTGGGCAGTTGGTCCTGTGACTGGAGCTCAGGGGGGAGGTCTGGGCCAGTGTGTTGGTCAGAGTCCTGTGAGCAAAGCTTGGCACCTTCAAACCTCGGGGGCAGCCATAGGAGACCACACAGCATCTGGCATGGGGGGCACCCAGTGGTGGCGCCAAGCTGCAGGGACGCGGCAGGGAAGGGGCTGGCGGAATCAACGGCCCACCTCTGTTTGCCAGATCCGCCGGTGCCTCCCGCTGGCTAGAGGTGACAGGAGGCCCGCTGAGACCGTCCAGTGGGCAGAGGGGGGTGATCAGGAGGGCAGCCGGCAGAGGCTGGCACGCTGGCTGCCACGTCTGGGGAGGGTCTCTGCTTGGTCCTTTGCTCCCTGCAGATCTGCTCTCTTGGCCTGGGGCCCAGAGGTGGGCTCTTTGCCTCTGCATTTGAGCATTTGGGGCCAGGAGGAGAGAGAGTCAGAGCAGGCAGGGTCTTGTGGTCGCTGTGGCCGGGTGGGGCCTTCTCGGAGCATGTGGGCTCAGCGCAGATGCCTGGATGGTCGTCCTCGCTGGGCTGGTCAAGTCCAGAGGGGGTCACCTGGGCTGTTGTCCCCTGAGCCTGGGGCCTCTCACCTGCCTCACGCCAGGCCCTACCCTCGGCCCTGGGCTACAAGCTCTGACCTCAGCTGGCCTGTGGGGAAAGCCATGTACTTTTAGGACCGGAAAACCCCATCAGTGGGGTCCAGAGTCCAAGCCAGAAACAGAGGCCGCTCAGAGCACTCTTGGCAGGAAGGCCAGGGACCGGGGCTGCGTTTGTTGAGTGTCGGTGTCCATAAGGTGTGTGGGGCCCCTCACACATGTTGCTTCACTGAGTCCTCACCGCTCACCTGTGTTATATAGACAAAGCCACTGAAGTTCAGCACTCAGGGAATTTTCTGGAGATCCAGCTGGCAAGTAGGGAAGCAGGGGCTGGAATCCACAGGTGGGTCACATCACGCTGGCCTCTGTCCCCGGCCTTGCAAGCCCATGGGAATGGCCCCTAGCTGCATACCCTGCTGCAGGGCCAGGCTTCTCTGACACACACAGGGCCTGTTCCACATGCGCACATGTACCCAGGTGTGCACACGTGCACATGCACGCCTGCCCATAGCCGCGTGCACTTGCCTGTTCACACCCACGCCCACGGGCTCGCGGCGCCTGACCCCTCACGAGGCTGTTTCCTGAGCCCATGCGTGCCCCCCACCCCGTCCCACGCCGGCCTCGGGCTCCTCTCGCCGCCCGGCTGCCGGCTGCGGCAGGGAATGGGGTTTGGCGCGCAGAGGTGCAGAGAGCTTTTTCCTAATTCGAACCATGTCCGAGCCATTGTATGTAGATGCGGCCCGCGGCCACAGCGTTCTTCACACCGGGAGCCTTGCCAAGAAACAGGGCCGCCTCTGCCAGCAGCCGAGGGGAGGAGAAGCCCCGGGGATGCTGGCAGCGTGGCAGCCGCCTTTTGCGGGCCTCGGGCGGGGCTCCTGCCAGAGCAGCGTCGGGGAGCCCGGGAGCTGGCGCATCTGGCCCGGGGCTGGCAGGCTGGCGGCGATGGCCTCCTGCACAGGGCGCCGGAGCCCGCTCCTCCCGCTCTCAGGTCTCCGGGTCCTGGCCCAGCTGGGGAGCCGTGCTCGTTTAGGCCTTTGACGCCTCCTTCCTTCTTTTCTTTCTTTCTTGGAACAGTTGTTTTGATTTTGTGAGAAGGCAGAGTCTCCTCATGGCTCACATGGCGAGAGCTGTCAAAGGCTGGGGTGGAGGCTCACTCGTGCCCGGCCCCACCACCCTTTCTCCCTACACAGCCAGTATCACGTTTCTTGTATGTCCTTTCAGATGTATATCCAGAGATATTTCCTGTGTATTCAAGCAAATATGTGTGTAAATCTCCCTTTCCCTCAATTTTTGCAGAAACGGCAGTGAACGCTACACGCTGTTCCTCACGTTGCTTTTTTCACTCAACAGTCTTACGGAGGAGTCCACTTGGTGTCGGGGCATATCCGTTTTTGGAGTTGCATTGTAGTTCACGGTATGGAGGAGTCATAATTTACTTAACCAGTGATGGGTCCAGTCTTGCAAACTTCTGTGGGTGGACCCCCCACGGGCCAGTGCTGTGGCCAGGTCCAGAACGAGGCAGGGGCCAAAGGCCATTGGTTATGATGTTGCAGGAAGAAGAGCAGGACTGGCTGCATCGCTTCGGCTGGTGACGCCGTGTGGAAAAGACCCCACGTTTGTGTGGACGGGGTCCGACAGGATGCAGACGAATGGGAAACGATGCTGGCTTAGGTTGGGGGATTGTCCTACCCACGCTCAAGAGCAACTGCTGTCAAGATAGCAAAGGAATGTTTTTATACCATGTTTATAATTTTAACAAGCTACATGTTAAAATGTAAAGCACATGTGTAATGCCCACCCTCTTGACCCCTGTCCCTGTGGGATGGGGACTGTGCCTGCCCTGCGCCTCCATGCCCCGTCTGTGTGGCCTGCTTCATGGCCACCCGGACAGTGCGCACTGTGACAGGTCTCATGTTCAGATTACCTCCACCACCCATCCCTCTCCCAACAAAGTCACAAGGGCTTGTGGGACCACTTCACTACCCCCGTGCCCCTCACAGAGAGCCAGCCGTCCTGTAGCTCAGTTCCAGGGCTCTCTGTTTTCCACAGCAAGGGAAAGGGAGGAAACTGAGATTTAATGAGCATCTACTGGGCACCAGAATGCAGGGAAAATAAGGGGCTGAATTAGAGGGTAAAGTCAGTGGTAAATTGGTATTCAGAAATCATGTCATCAAGTCTGACATATTCTTGAAAGTGGGCAGCAAATTTGAAACTGAATTTCATGGTGGCCAAAGCAGATCAGCTTAGAAAACGCAGAGTCGTGAATATATGCATTCTTCCTTTATGACAAAGCTGGCAAAGCAGTAGGAAAGGAAGGGCTTTTTAGTAAACAGAGCTGAATTATTGAGTGTTTAAATGGGAGAAAACAAACGTTGACCCCCGTCTGACACCAGACACGAAAGAATCAAGTGGATTGGGTTCAGACAAAGCAACACATCTTTAAAAGATAATACGGGTGTATCAGTCAGGGTTCAATGAGAGAAGCAGGACCAGTAGGTGGTCATGTGCGTGCATGTGTGTGTGCGTGTGTGTGTCTTTATCACATGACTTACACAGTTGTGGGGACTGGAGAAGCAAGTCTGAGGTCTTGAAGTCTGCCGGGCAGTTGGTCAGGAAGGAAGACCCAGTGGCTGTGGAGTGTGGCGCAGGGAATGGCTGAGCCCTTTCCTTTGTAAGGGCCTTCCCACAGATCGAGTCCGGCCCCTCAGGATACGCTCCCTTTGCATTAGCTGACTTGGGGCTTCAGTCACGTCTGCGAATCCCTTCCCAGTGCTACCGGGCCAGCGTTTGGACAACTGGGGAAGGTGTGAGCGCTCCGTGCTTGCTGCCTCTCTTCTGTCCTCCAGCTCCCAGGAGAGACTATCCCTTGTCACCCCTGTGGACCCCCCCAACTGAAAGCCTAACTAGAAAGGGTGTTCTGAGGACTGCAGGTCAGCCCAGCCAAGCCATCACACACAAGAAAATAGCTTTATGATTTTAGGGTGGCCGGAGGTTTTTAAAGCAGGATAGGAAAAGCACAAACCATAAAGAGACTGATAAATTGTGCTACGTTAAAATTAAGAATGTCTGTTCATCAAAGATACCATTAAGAATATCCAAAGGCAAGCTAAAGCTGGGAGAAGGTATTTGCAGCACATATAACTGAGCGGGGGCTCATATACAGAATAAATAAAGAACTTTTACAAATCAACAAGAAAACACAAACACCCAAAAGGAAATTGGGCAAGAAACTTGAATAGGTATTTCATAAAAGAATTAATCCATAAATGGCCAGTAAACACATGGAAAGGTATTCAACCTCATTAGTTAGAGAAACGCAAATCAAAACCACAATGAGATACCACTGGTAGTTTTAGAATACGTCCATAAACTCTTAGTACTGCTCTCTTCAGCAGGTGGAACTTAATTTCCCTCCCCTTGAGTGTGGGCTGGCCTTATGTGACTCGCTTTGAATGGCGAGGTTATGGCAAAGGTGATGGTGCGTCACGTCTAACACTAGGTCATAAAAGACGACGTGACCTCTCTCGTTCTTTCTCTGGGATCACTTCCTGGGGGAAGCCTGATGCCATGTCACGAGGGTGTTCAAGCAGCCCCATGGAGAAGCGCATGTGGTGAGGAACTGAGGCCTCCCGCTGTCGCATGAGCGCCCCATCTTAGAAGCAAATCCTCCAGCCCCGGGCAAGCCTTCGGATGACCGCAGCCCTCGCCAACATCTCGACTGTAACCTCGTGAGAGACTCTCACCAGAGCCGCCAGATCAGCCACTCCTGACTTCCCGACTCACGGAAACTGAGATAATGAATGTTTGCTGTTCTAGGGTAATTTGTTAGATAGCAATAGGTAACTAATATAACACCTTTACTCACCAGAATGGTTAATATTAAAAAGACTGATATACCAAGTGTTGAGGAGAATGTGGAGCAACTGGAGCTCACACACACTGCTGGGGGGAGTGTAAATTGGGACAACCATTTTGGAAAACAATTTGGCATTATTTCTATTTCTAATATTTTCTACATAATTGAAGGCCTCCACTGCCAGTGACCTATCCCCAATGACCCAGCAATTCCACTTATAGGAATATACCCAACAGAAATGTGTGTAAATGTGCACATCAGGACACATGCACAGAACATTCCTAACAGCGTTATTTGTAACAGCCCCAAGCAGGAAATGGCCCCTAAAGTCAATTCACAGTTCTTTCACACAGTGGGATACTCTGAGCTATGGAAATTAATGAATTATGGCTACGTGCAATAACATGAATAGGTCTCATAAGGGTAACCTTGAATGAAACAAACCTGACACAAAAGAGTACAATTGTCTAATTCCATTTAAATGAAGTCACCTTCGGTGACGTGGAGGGGCCCTGCGGCTTCTGGGGAGTTGGCAATGTTTTATTTTTTCATCTGGGTGGTAGTTACATGGGTGTTTACTAGATTATCACACATTTTTTGCTTTGTGCCTTTTCCTGTGTAAATGTATACTTTAAAAAAGATTTTTAAAAACCCAAGAAATCAACAGTGTAATAGTGACAAAACGCTGGATTCGTGGGTCTGTCTTAACAGCCCTCAGCACGGCTCAGCAGACAATCCTTATGGGCCAAACCACGCAGTTTGGGTGTGACCTCTAGGAGTCCATGGAATGTGTGTTCTCTGGGCAGTCCTCCAGGAATAATATTCTTTTGATGTAAGCTAGAGAACAGAGAGTTTGAGGTCTGCTCTCTGGTGAGAGCCTGAAGTACAGCTCCTCCGCTTGGCCGACTAGAGGCCAAGGCACCCCCTTTAGATGTTGAGCGGTGTGATGATAGGCTGACATCATCTTAAGAAAGCCAGGGAGTCTCAGTCTGCTCCGCATCTGAACCTACATCTCCCTCCCACCCTTGACAGAGCCACCCAGGATGTCTCTGCTGGTGGGCCAGATGTTCCCAGGGTTGTGCGCTCCCACACTGTGGATGAGGGATCTGAAAGCTTGCCACCATGAAACATGGCTGGGAGGGACTTAGGCTGGACATTTCTAAAACTGGAGTCACCAATTGCCCCAAGGCCAAAGAAACATCTCAATACACGCCCCGTCATGTATTTAAACAGTGTAATGGGCCTTCTTCAGGATAAAGTTGTGGAGTGAGCTGAGGTGACAGTGTGGCTTGTATCTGTATGGCTTCAGTAGCGTCCCATGCTCCTCTGTTCATAAAAGGAGCACAAGCTGCTCTGGCCCAGGGGAGGCCATTGTTAGTAGCACATGGGCAGCTGGCCACGGGGGCTGACCAGTGACCTGGAGGGAGGATAGTGGTTCATGAGCCAATCTGATGGGATCCCCCGCAGTCCCTGCTCCTCCAGAGCCATAGAGGGGTCAACCCCGCGGCGGCAAGACCCAGGAAACTTGAGCAAGAGCTTGGGAATTTGTTCCATCTCAGGAGTTGGGGGGTATCTCTGGTCCTGCACACAGCTCTCTCAGCCTGTCCCTGGTCTCAGTGGCCTCGGCAGTTACAGCCAGGCCTCATCCCCATCCACGCTCCGAGAGAAAGCAGACTGCCTTCCTGGCAGGGGAGTGAGGCAGAAAGCAGGGAAGGGCGGTCCTACCGAGTACCACAGAGGCAGCTTTTGTTTGTAAGAAATGCAGTCTGCCTCAAATTGACTTAAACAATAAGGATCATTTAAAAAAATTGAGGTATAATTCGTGTACCATAAAATTCACCATTTTAAAGTGTACAATTCAGTTGTTTTTAGTATATTCACAGAATTATGCAATCATCACCACTAACTAAGTGCAGAATATTTCATCACCCCCCAAAGAAACTGTGTACCCATTAGCAGTCACTTCCCATTGCTTTCGTCCCTCAGCCCCTGGCAACTATAAACCTACTCTCTGTTTCTTTGGATTTGCCTATTCTGGATGTTTCATGTAAAATAGAAGACTTCTGGCTTCATTCATTTAGCATTAAATTTTCAAGTTCATATGTGTCATAGTATCAGTACTTTATTCCTTTTGATTGCTGAACAATATTCCATTGAGTGGATATACCACATTTTGTTCATTCATTCATCAGTTGATGGACATTTGGGCTGTTTCCACCCTTTGGCTGTTATGAATAATGCTGCTATGAACAGTTTTGTACAAGTGTTTGTGTAGATGTGTTTTCATTTTTCTTGGATATATACCTACAAGTGGAATTGCTCAGTCAAATGGTAACTCTGTGTTTAGCTTTTTGAAGAACTGTCAGACTGTTTCCCAGTGGCTGCACCATTTTGCATTTCCACCTGCAGTATATGAAGGTTCCAATTTCTCCACATCCTCACCAACACTTGTTATTGTCTGTTTGTTTGATAAGAGCCAACCTAGAGGATGTGAAGTGATATTTCCTTGTGATTTTGATTAGCATTCCCCTAATGGCTAGTGACGTTGGGCATCTTCTCATGCACTTATTGACCACTTGCATATCTTCTCTGGAGAATAGTCTATTCAAATCCTTTGTCTCTTTTTTTTTTTTCAAGATTTTATTTTTTTTCCTTTTTTCTCCCCAAAGCCCCCCGGTACATAGTTGTATATTCTTAGTTGTGGGTCCTTCTAGTTGTGGCATGTGGGACGCTGCCTCAGCGTGGTTTGATGAACAGCGCCATGTCCGTGCCCAGGATTCGAACCAACGAAACACTGGGCCTCCTGCAGCGGAGCACGCGAACTTAACCACTCGGCCACGGGGCCAGCCCCAATCCTTTGTCTCTTTTTAAATTAGGTTGTCTTTTTATATT
The DNA here is from genome assembly GCF_041296265.1 of Equus caballus. Lineage (NCBI taxonomy): Eukaryota > Metazoa > Chordata > Mammalia > Perissodactyla > Equidae > Equus > Equus caballus. The sequence goes on along the minus strand of NC_091701.1, from coordinate 2,914,008 downwards.
CTGGGTATAGACCCTTATCAGTTATATGAGTCATAAATATTTTCTCCCATTCTATGCTTTGTCTTTTCACTCTCATGATAGTGCCCTTTGATGTACGAAAGATTTAGCTTTGATGAAGTCCAATTTACCTATTTTTTTCCTTTGGTTGCTTATACTTTAGGTGTCATATCTAAGAAATTGTTGCCTAATCCAAGGTCATGAAGATTTACACCTATTTTCTTCTAAGACTGTTATGGTTTTAGCTCTTGCCTCTAGGATTTTGATCCATTTTAAGTTAATTTTTGTATATGGTGTGAGGTAGGTATCCAAGTTCATTCTTTTGCATGTGAATATCCAATTGACCAAGTATCATTTTCTGCATTGTCTTGGCAGCCTTGTTGAAACTCCTTTGATCATAGACGTATGAGTTTATTTCTGAAATCTCAATTCTATTATATCGATCTTTATATACACCCTTATGCCAGTACTATAGTCTTGATGCCTGTAGCTTTGAGTAAGTTTTGAAATTGGGAAGTGTGAGTCATCCAAATTTGTTCTCTTTCAAGATTATTTTGGCTATTCCGAGTCCCTTACATTTCTGTATTAATTTTAGGATCAACTTATCCATTTCTGTGAAAAAAGCAGCTGGAATTTAGAAATTGCATTGAATCTGTACAGCAATTTGGAGAGTGTTGACATTTTAACTATATTGTCTTCCAATCCCTGAATGCCTGGTGTCTTTCCATTACTTAGGTCTTCTTTAATTTTTTCACCAATGTTTTGTGGTTTTCAATGTACGAGTCTTAACACTTTTGTTAAATTTATTCCTAAGTAGTTTGTTTTATTTTTGCTGCCGTTGTCGATAGAATTGCTTTCTTACTTTCATCTTTGGATTATTCATTGCTAGTGTATAAAAATACAACTAACTTTTGTATATTAATCTTGTGTCCTGCAATTTTGCTGAACTTAGTTATTACCTCTAATAGATGTTTTGTGTGTGCATGTGTGGATTCCTTAGGGTATTGTATGTACAGGATCATGTCTTCTGCAAGTAGATAGTTTTACTTCTTCCCTTCCAATCTGGTTACCTTTTATTTCATTTTCTTGCCTAGTTGCCCTGGCTGGAACCTTCAGCACACTGTTGATTCTTTTCAAAGTAGCTTTACTGGAAGTCCAGCCCAAGAACTTCTACCTGTGTACCATTGGCCAGAATTAGTCACATGGTCACCTCTGTTGCAAGGGAGGATGGGAAATGTAGTTTTTCTCATGGGCACATTGTTGAGCAAAATCAAAGTGTTACTAAGAAGAATAGAAGAAAGAATGGATATTTTCGTAGGCAGCCAGTGGTCCCTGACACATTGTCACCTGTAAGTAAAATTCACGACCTCTCGCTTCATTTGTCTGTGATTCTCCTTCTGTGCTCAATTCTGTGGCCAGGCACCTCAGGCTGACTTCTGTGATGGTAGCAAAGCGATTGTTGCAGTTCCAAGCCTCACTCCTACACAGTTACAGGCTTGGGAGCTAGAGAAGGCACCTGTGTCTGAGAATTCCTGCCGGCGTATCCTGAGAGTCCGTCTAGGTGGATGGTCACATTCTCACACCTGAACGAGTCTCTGAGGCCCAGTGGATGGAACATGCTGTTTGGATCAGCCTATGTCACACATTCCACCTCTTGGAGCTGGGGGCAAACTGAGATGTTGGTCCCTGTGTGTCCACTCCACTCCTGTGAGTCTGGCATCAGGAAGGAGAACCTGGGGGCTGACTGTGCATATGAGCGTAGCTGGCAGTCATGCCTCCTTCCCTTTCCTGGCCGTCAAGGCTGGTGGGCTTAGGTCCATTGCTCTGTGGGCCCTCACCTCCACCTCCACCTTCCCAGAGAGGGGTCTGGCCGTCCCTCTCACTGCCCAGCCCTGGGACAATGCGGAGGGTTCCCAAAGTTCAGTGTGCCTGAGACAAGCATTGACGGCAGTGTGTTATTTTACCTGATCAGTGAAATGCATATGTAATTGCGGAATTGGAAACCCATTCTATTTTTCCATCTTTCAGCTTTTTTAGAGGTGCATTAGTGTGGTTTGTGATTGTGTGTCTGTGACTCAGAAGTTCTCACACTCACCCTCCAGATTTTGGTGGCTGAGAGCTGTGGAGTCCGGCAGCCCTCGGGCAACTTCTGGCCCCACTATTTACCAGCTGGGGGACCTTGGGCACATTACTTAGCCTTTCTAAGCGTTTGTCTTCTCAATTATAATATATATGTTGGGGGGTGAGTCCTGCTTATCGGGGGTGAGTCTTGCTTATCTTGCAGGGCTTGGGAAAATTAAATGGGATGGTTTACGTGAAAGGCACTTGGCACATTTTAAAGTCAGTAGATAGGTGATGAGGACGAAGATGAGAGTGATGCTATGTCAAACGTTTACTGTTTGCTCATTCACGCTCAACCCTGAAAGCTGCTGATTCGTGCTGTTCAATGATCTGTTTCCTCATTTCCCCGTTGCTGACTATGCTCCTGCAAATGAAAATGTAACTCTTAATTACTGATCACCGAAACCAAACCGCCTTCACACTGCTTGCTCAAAAAGGGCATTTAATGACCCTCCCCTGGGCCACCTAGGACTCTGGGTCAGGCGGCTTCAGTGAGGGGCCTGGGTTCGTTCTAGCCCTTGTGCTGGTCTCATCTCGCACTTTTTCCTTGGAGCTGGGGAAGAGGGATCTCAGCAGCTCCAGGCTTACCGCCCCCCTCCCCAGTACCCACAAGGAGAGACTGTGCAGGAAGTCCCAGGGCAGGGGAGGGGGCATGGAGCAGGGAGGGTCACGCCCAACCCAGTGGTACTAGAAATGGGGCACGGGAGAACTTCCTGGGCAGATAATGTGAGGCTAACAAGGACCAGGTCATCCGGCCCTTCTGGGACAGGAAACCATGCAGCTTGGTTTCTAGCTGAGTGATCAAAAGGAATTTGCACTCTGTAGCCGCTGTCTGCTACACAGGGTGCCCCTCAGGGCCTGGCCGTTGTGGGTTCATCCTCAGTGCCTTTCTAGCCTGACCTGCTCCGGATGCCCAGAGATCCTCCCTCACAGGCCCGAGGCAGTTTCACATCCTAGTCGTTGCTGTTTCCTGCCCTGGGGCACTTGTTCGTCCCCGGGGACCGGGGGCATTCCTGCTGCGCTGCCATATCCTGGCACGTGTTCCTTCCTGAAGAGCCCCCTTCCACCCGCACCCGACTGATGGACTGGCTGATGCCTCCTTTGGGCTCTGCTGCTGTCAGCACCCTGTGGCCCCTCCCTGCCCTCTGAGTTTCCCTGTCTGTCTCCCCACCAGCTTAAGGGCGGGGCAGTCTTCTTCTCGGGTCTCCCAGATCCTAGACCAGAGCTGGGCAGGAAAAAGCCTGGTGAGCAGTGGTGAGCTGAGGATGGTCATGGGGCCCCCTGGGCCTTGGGCCTGGCAGCTCCACTCCTGCGGCAGGCTAGTGTTAGTGTACAGGTTCTTTTCAGCACGTAAACTCACGTCTAACCTGCTTGGCTCAGTCTGGCGACCTTCTGGAGAAGTCTTTCCCCTGTTTATCATTCTTCAAACCACCAGGCTTCCTGCTGCTCCATTTGCGTCTCTGCTTAGCACGCCCATTGGCAGTGGAGCCCTGGGGTCCTCCGTGAGGAATGTGGCTCAGAGTAGTCCAGGACGGCTGTGCCTGTCAGAAACCCGGTCTGCCTGATGACAGAGCCCCCGCTGAGGGCCCGCCCCCTGCCTCTCCAGACCACACAATCACCACCCCTTCTCAGCCCGCCTGCACATTTTCTGTCTGACCCTCCAACTGACCCTTCACTTGTGTGAGGCTTCCACCAGGGACTCCCCGTCGGCTTGGAGCTTCTGGAAGGTGGGGTCCTCTGCCTCGGGTCCCGATTCTGCCTAATGCAGTGCTTTGCACAGCTTTCCGTCAGGGGTGATGGGCAGCAGTGGTTCTCAAACTTTTTGATCTCAGGACCCCTTTACACTCTTAAAAATTATTGAAGACCCCAAAGAGCCCTGTCTATGTGTGTCCGCTCCAGTGGTGTGCTGTGCTGGAGCTGTCTCTCACCAGCTGGTGAGAGCTGACTGTGCACACATTTCCAACTCTGTGCTCAGTGACGTTACCTTGGTAGCTGAAAATCTGCCATGGCGAGAACGTTTATACCCTGGAAATGGGTAAATGCTGCATGGCAGGGCTTTCTTGTTTGTAGACCTGGTTAACATTTACCAGCACACCATGGTTCTATCGATCTGCGTTCTCCATCGTACAATTTAAAATGGAGAAGCTTGTGAAACATAGGAACACACAGTGTACATTTCATCAGCCATCAGAGTGAGGGTGTGTTACATGCCCGCCATTAGTCTTTGAAAAACTCCTGGATATATTAGTAAGATAATGAGAATGAAAAAGGCAAATAGTATCTCAATATTATAAAAAATAATTTTGACCTTTCAAACCCCCTGAAAAGGGGTCCCCAGGCCATACTTTGAGCATCACTAGTGTAGAGTGAGATGTGGGTACTGGCTGAGTGACCTTGGGCAAGTCACTTGACTTCTCTTTGTCTGTGAAATAGGGACAATGGGAGTTCATTGAGGTCTTTGGGAGGAAGACATCAGAAAGCAGGCAGCTGGAGCTCAGCCCTCAGAGGTGCCCAGCCTCCTACCCCGGTGGCTGGCGGCTGGCTGCGCAAAGCCTGGCTGGGTGTGCAGGAGGTAATACAAGTGTGATGCATTATCGTTAGTACTGTGCCCATCATAATTTTTACGATACCGTGGATGTCTGTCCCTGTTCTGGGCTGAACGTTGGTGTCCCCCAAAATTTATATGTTGAAATCTTAACCCTCAACTTGCTGGTATTAGGAGGTGGAGCCTTTGGGTGGCGATTAGGGCATGAGGGTGGAGCCCTCAGGAATAAGATTATGAATAAGATTATGGAAGAGACAAGAGGAGATGCTCTTTCTCTCTCCCCCTCCTGCTCTGCCATGTGAGGACACAGTGAGAAGAGAGCCATCAATGAACCAACCAGGCAGACGACCCCCCACCAGACACAGGGTCTGCTGGCACCTTGATCTTGGACGTCTCAGCCTCCAGAACTGTCTGTGGTTTAACCCCCAGCTGGGGCTGACTGAGACGGGCCCTGGGAGCACACTGTGACAGGAGCCCTTTAACCAGGTGGTGTGGATAGCAGTGGCTGCTTGAACCCTCGGGGCAGGTAGAAGAGGAGAGAGAATTGTTGGAGCCTCCCCATGGTTAGTGCCCCGGGAGGGGAAGAGGGTCCTTCCCGGAACTTGGAGGGTCTTACAGGTAGGGCATAGGGGCCTTCCAGAGCTTGGCTGAGCAGGCTGAGGCATTGGCCCAAGCTTCCCTAAGCAGGAAGAAGATTAACGAGGGGCTGGCCCCTGGATACTGCCTGTCTGGCATGGCGGAGGGGGGGGGGCGCCTGACTTTGTGTGAGTCAGCGTGCCACAGAGTGTGGCTGGCCTTGAACCCCACTGTGGACTCCCACCCAGGAGAGCTGGGCTCCCCGTAGGAGCAGACCGGTAGACAAGGGCAGGGGGATCCCCTAGGATCCCCTAGGACCACCCCACCTGAGAGCAGCCAGACCCCGGGAGGAGCCTTGCTTGGGCCCTTCTGCAGAAGGGGAGCCATGCCTCGTGAGGGAGGCCCTTTCGCTCAGCCCTAATCCTCCACCCTGCCTGCCCGGAGAGCAGGGAGAGTGCAACAAGTTTTAACCAGACTGACCCACGGACACTATTCTTCTGGACTGGATTTTTTAATACTTCAATGTGCCCAAAGAGAGATTTGACACACAGGGCTGAAAGTAGTGATTGGAGGAAAAATAAAGCCATTTTGCATTCAAACCACTCATCAGCCTCATAGGTCAGCTCAGTGCACAAGCTTTTCCTGTCCCACCTCCCAGGCACAGATGAAGAGTGCCAGGGGCCGGGGCCGGGGCCGGCGTGGGGAGAGGTGGTCTCTGTACAGGTGCAGGTGCCAGAAAGATGGCTATCGTCCAGTCAGCCGTGTCCTGTCTGCTGTGTTCTGTCTACCGTGTCCTGTCTCCTGTCCCGTCTGCTGTATCCTGTCTGCCGTGTCCTGTCTGCTGTCCCCTGTCTGCCATGTCCTGTCTGCTGTCCCCTGTCTATGTCCTGACTGCTGTCCCCTGTCTGCTGTGTCCTGACTGTTGTCCCCTGTCTGCTGTCCCCTGTCTGCCATGTCCTGTCTGCTGTGTCCTGACTGCCATGTCCTGTCTGCTGTGTCCTGTCTGCTATCCCCTGTCTGCCATGTCCTGACTGCTGTCCCCTGTCTGCCATGTCCTGTCTGCTGTGTCCTGTCTGCCGTGTCCTGTCTGCTGTGTCCTGTCTGCTGTGTCCTGACTGTCATGTCCTGTTTGCTGTGTCCTGTCTGCTGTGCCCTTCTGCCATGTCCTGACTGCTGTCCCCTGTGTGCTGTGTCCTGACTGCTGTCCCCTGTCTGCTGTGTCCTGTCTGCTGTCCCCTGTCTGCTGTGTCCTGACTGCTGTCCCCTGTCTGCCATGTCCTGTCTGCCGTGTCCTGTCTGCCGTGTCCTGTCTGCCGTGCCCTGTCTGCCGTGCCTTGTCTGCCGTGTCCTGTCTGCCGTGTCCTGTCTGCCGTCCCCTGTCTGCAGTGTCTTGTCTACTTCCCCCATCTGCAGTCCTCTGTCTGTTGTGTCCTGTCTGCTGTCCCCTCTCCGCTGTTGTGGGGACACACCTGTCTGCAGAGGTAGTACAGACAGGTCTTGGGTACATCATCTATTCTTGGAGATCTGTTCTTTCCCACTTCGAAAACCAGACTAGTTTCTTGGGGGTTCATCAGGGACGTGTGCCTTTTGGTGGGTGAGACCCCTCTTTCCACCAGCCCCTGACTTCTTGGGGCTCACTTGGGTGGGGGCCCCTCCTAAAGATCACGGCCCTAGGGTGGGGTCCCTGAGCTGCATTATCAAGGAAGACAGGGACCAGCATTCCTCCTTGGAGCTGGCCCACTGGGCACACAGGGAGCCTTGGGGGTGTGCAGAGGAAATCCCCAGGCTAGCCTGGGGTTAGGGCGTGAGTTCCCCGCGTCAGCGGGAGGGGTGGGGGTTGGGTTTGCTTTCCCCATCTCACCGTCTGAGTCCCGGGAGGCCAGGCCAGGGGGAGGAGGTGGAGGCCTGAGACAGGGGTGCATTTTTGGAATTCCAAGCATGTCTGCTTCCTTTTCAGGCCGGGCTTTGCCTGGAAGTCAGGAGCTGTGCAGAGCAGTTGGCTCCAGGCTCCTCTTTAGTCCTGCCCCAAGGGGCTGGGGGCTGGGTCCTTTTAAATGTTGCAGATGAAACTTGATCCGCCTGCCAGGCTTTCTGAATCTTCCCTACCACCTCTGCTGGAGGGGAATGGGGGTGGGGAGGTGGGGGGGGGGGTGGAGCCCTACCACTCAGCCTCTCTCCAGCAGCTGGATGGGATGGCGGTGGGGTACTGCTCCAGGGGGTAATAGGAAAAGGCCATAGAAAATGCTATCACTTAATTTAGGGACCAAAATGTCATAGGGACATTTTTTCTTTTTACTTTGCTTATAGTAGTTTCGGGTCTGCAGACTTTTTTTTTTTTTTTTTTAGCTTTTATGTAATCAAATGTATATATATATATATTTTTTTTTAAATTATTTTTTATAACTTTCTTTTAAAATTTTTTTTATTGAGCTCATAATAGTTACATCATTGTGAAATTTCAGTTGTACATTATTTCTTGACTGTCACCACATAAGTGGTCCCCTTCACCCCCTGTGCCCACTCCCCACCCCCTTCCCCTGGTAACCACTGAACTGTTTTCTTTGTCCATGTGTTTGTTCATATTCCACATATGAGTGAAATCATCTGGTGTTTGTCTTTCCCAGTCTGGCTTATTTTGCTTAGCATAATTCCCTCCAGGTCCATCCATGTTATTGCAAATGGGATGGTTTTGTCTTTTTTTCTGGCTGAGTAGTATTCCATTGTATATATATATACATCTTCTTTATCCAATCATGGGTTGATGGGCACTTGGGTAGTTTCCATGTCTTGGCTATTGTGAATAGTGCTGCGATGAACATGGGGGTGCATATGTTAATTTGGAATTGCGGATTTCAAGTTGTTTGGGTAGATACCCAGTAGTGGTGATGTGGATTAAGGCTGCCCCAGGTAGAGAAGCCCAAGGTGACCTGGCCTACATGCCAAACTATATGACCCGGTGGATTTTTATGGTATGAATTAGGGCTGCCCCAGGGAGAGAAGCCCAGGGCATCCTCAGCTACATGCCAATCTATATGACCAGATTCGTATCTAAAAGTTATATGACCGCACAATAACCAGACCCCATCTGCACTGAAATCATTTAATGACTTTTTACATCATCTTTTCTTTTTCCAGTAAAAATAAGTCACGTACCCATGCCTTGTAAAATTAGCCCTAACCGTCAACTCAGGGCAGCAGCAGCTCTGACTGGCCATGGGTCCTGTTCCCATGCTATTCCACACTATTCTCTAAATAAAAAGAGCACTACTGCCAGATCTTGAGAGTCCAAGAAATCTTTCTTTCGACTCCTCGGCTCACCAACCCCGCATCATTTCGATGGCTGGGTCGTATGGTAGTTCTATTTTTAATTTTTTGAGGAATCTCCATACTGTTTTCCATAGTGGCTGCACCAGTTTGCATTCCCCCCAGCAGTGTATGAGGGTTCCCTCCCCTCCACACCCTCTCCAACATTTGTTATGTTTAGTCTTAGTGATTATAGCCATTTTAACAGGTGTAAGGTGATATCTTAGTGTAGTTTTGATTTGCATTTCACTGATGATTAGTGATGTTGAGCATCTTTTCATGTGTTTATTGGCCATCTGTATATCTTCTTTGGGAAAATGTCTGTTCATATCCTCTGCCCATTTTTTGATCAGGGGGAAATTTTTTAAAAAGGGGTTTACATGGGACATCATATTGCAATGCTAAACGAAAACATTTTTTAAAAAACTCACTTTTACCTAATTCTTAAATTTTGGTTCTGATTACTCCTGTGCAAAGATGATATGTGTGTGAGTGTGCCTGTGTGTATGGTCTTCCCGACAGAGCTGGACATCCGGCTCCTGTGATGTGATCATAGGAAAGGTTGCTCTTGAAAAGCAACATCTGCTGGCTCAGCAGTTTCCCTGGGCACCCTGTGAGCCACGGCGCCCAATGGGCGGCCTGGTGCCGCTCCTCCCGGCTATGGGGGGCATCCGTCCTCTTTAGCTGGTTACCTGCCCACCCTGCTGACCCCTCTTTATGAGGATTTGGGGAGTGAGGGCAGCAGCTCTCCACTATCTTTCCTTGCCTTCACCACCTTCTGAGTTTTTCTTGCAGGATTTGCCATTTCCACGTGCAAAGTCTCTGACGGGTGTGTGTGTTGCTGAGATGGGCAGGAGACAACCCAGGGTTAAGACACCACGGACAGCTGCGTTTGGTCACGAGAGGTCCTTCTGTGAGAAGGTTCCTGAATACGACCTGGTTTCCCGCCCGCCTACAGGGAAGGGAATGCTGGAGGCTTGTGTGAAGCAGCCTGGGACCGGCAGCTCCTCCCGGACTCCAGGCTCTCCAGCCCCCGTGCCTGGCTAGGCTGGCACCTGGCTGCGCTGCCGCTCGGGCCGCCACCCCATCCTCTCAGCCCCAGAGCTGGAGTCTTTTGTGGCTCAGTCCCCACTTGAATGTGGCTGCTCTCCGTGGTGGCCATCCCCGGGTAGTGCCCTCGGTGTGGGAACTCTGATGTGCCCCCTCCTGCCAGCGAGTCTGGGGATGGTTGTCTGCTGCTGAAATCAAGCGTGCTTTCCGAGTCAGGTCCTGCCCACTCTCACTGGGCACATGTCCTCAGGGGAGCTGTTATGAGTCCCCGGAAGAGAGGCAGGGCCGCCTGTCGTGGCCTTCCTCTGGGCTTCAGACTGCTGCCTGAGTGACCCTGCCCTGCTGCAGCCTCATACTTCCCAGGGTCGCAGACGCTGGGGGACGTCTCACTCTCCACTCCAGCAGACTCTCTTATCTTCACCAGAGCCACAGCCTGGCACCCGTGGGACTCCACATGCTCACTTCTTCCCAGCCAGGCTTGTGAGTTCTTCCTGCCAACCTTGGCCTGGGGGTGGTGGACTGGGAGTCCCTCAGGTTCATCCCTCCACTGAGAGGGGACTTGTGGGAATTGTATTGGTTGCCTATCATTGGGTAACAATCCACCCCAAGATTTAGTTGTTTAAAAATAACAATAATTTATCTTTCTCATGAATCTTCAATTAGGGCTGCTCATGGCGTCAGCTGAGGGGTCCCTTCCAAGAGGGTGCAATCACACGGCAGGTTGGTGCTGTGTCAGCTGGAAGCTCAGCTTGGGCTGTGGGTCTGGGGTCTCGGCTCCTCTCCATGGGCTGCTTGGGCTTCTTTAAAGCAGGGCAGCTGGGTTCCAAAAGTAAGCGTATCCAGAAAACAAGGTGGAAGCCTTAAAAGTCACATCACATCACTTCTGTCCCTTCATATGGATTGAAATAGTCACAAAATTTCATCCAGATGCAAAGAATAGGGACATTGGCTCCACCTCTTGACAGGTGAATGGCAAGGTTCTAGAAGAGCATGTGGGGTGGGAGACACTGTTGCAGCCAGTTTTGAAAGATAACATTGCCACAGGAATAAAACATGGTAGGCAGCCTCTGAGATGGCCCCAAGAACCCCCTCCTCCTGGGATTTGTGCCCTCATGTAATCCCCTCCTGCAAATGTGGGCTGGATTTATTGGTGAACAGAATATGGCAGAAGTGAAGGGATGTCACTTATGAGGTTAGATTATGAAGAGGCTGTGGCTTCTGTCTTGGGTGCTTTCTCTTGTTCTCTGTTGGATCACTTAATGTGGGAGGTACCAGCTGTCATGTCATGAAGCAGCCCTGTGGCAAAGCCCACGTGGCAAGGGATCATGGCCTGTCAAAACTCTGCGAGAGTGTTCGCAGGCAGAGTTCCCCAGTCAAGCCCTCAGATGAGCCTGTCGCCTCGGCTTACGTCTTGATTGCATCCTCATGAGAGACCCTTTGCCAGAGGCTCCCACTGAGCCGAGTCCAGATGCTGACGCACGGGAACTGTGGGATAATAAAGATGTGTTGTTTTAGCTGCTAATTTTGGGGTAATTGGTTACATGGTAGTAGACAGCACAAATGGTTTTGCCACAGAAGCAGCTTGAACCCATGGTACACTCACGTGTCCTTTCAGCTGGAGAAGATGAAGGCCATTTCCTCTCCTGATGTTCTCTTGCTCTGCTCTGCCTCACGGCTCCAAGTAAACTGGATCATAGTGACAGCAGCTAAAAATTGTTTGAGTGAAGAGTGAAGGAAGGAAGGAAGAAAACGGTGTTTTGGTGAAACAGTTTCTGCATCAGGAAGGAGGGTTTGCCAAACTCCCAGCTCTCCGTGAATTCCCTAGTTCATCCAAGTGATCCACCCAACATCTGCTGGGTGCACCCCTGGGCCATGGGGTGCTGGGGAGAGACCCACGTTTCTCCAGCCCCATGGCGCGACAGACGCACAAGCCCTGTGTGGGGCAGGCCAAGGTTGCAGGAGGGAAAGTGTTGTAAGTCTTGTCTGGGGGAAAGGCCACAGAAAAGGGACATCTGAGTGGGCTTGCCAGGAGGCACAGGTGTGCAGAGAGGTTCGGGGAGGGAGGGTCAGGCTTGGAGTGGAGGGGAGGAAGGACTCACCGCTCGCTGCTTGGCTGAGGCAGGGGGCTGAGACTTTCCCGGGACCTGCCTTCCTTCAGCAAGGGTGGGAGCTGAAGGCACACTTTCCGGCCTGCAGTGGAGGCGACGATTTTGGAGAAGTTTTGGCAGCTGGTCTGGGCCCTGTGTCACAGGTTGTCACGGGAGAGTGAGGATGGAGCAGGTGCCAGGGCCACAGCTCTTCTCCACAGTGGGGGAGGCTGTGAGGGGAGGGCTAGTCCTGGGACTGTCTCCCCTGTAAGGGGAAGCTCACACCCCCGGGCTTGGCTCTGAGGCCCTGATGCTCCAGCGCCAGCCCCTCCCCAGCCTCCACCACTCTCGCTCACCTGCCGCCACTTCGTCACCCTGAAACCTGTGCAGCACTTGGAGTGGCCAGGCTGTCTCAGATGCTCCTCGAAGATGCTTCCCCCATCCCTGGAGCACTCCTTCCCCGCTTGCTATTGTGACCTGTTCAGGTGTCTCCTCCCTTCTGAGGTGGAGCGGGTCCTGCTGCCCTTCCTCCCTGTCTGGCGCATCTCCACCCCCTGCATCCCCAGCTTACCTCCCGCCCTGCTAGGCTCTCCTTCCAGACCCAGGGCCTCTCAGCTAGTGCTCAGTGGCCGTTAGCCCAGTTCGCTGTGTCCTGATGTCCTAGCTGGGCTGTGCAGACATCCTGACCAGGGCACCTGCCAGGGACTCATTTTGAGGCACTTCTTTGCATGAACACAGAGTGTTCTGGAAATTGAAGCTGGCTGGAATGGACATAGGCCTCCAGGTCTCCTGACTCCCACCCCACCCTGCCCCCCCGAGATACACACTCCCCTCTACCCGCCTCACCTTTACTTTCTCCTCTCCTTTTGTAGTCTGGACCTTGAACCCATGTCCCCATGGTTCTGTGTCCAAGTCACACCCTATTCTGCTGACAGAGACTCCAAATTTTGTCCATCACCAAAGTCCCCACGGCTGGGACCTCCTGAAGGGACATTAATTAACGTTTGGACAGATTCCAGGAGCCCCGTGTGGAAAGGTACTAGGTGTAGGAGACATTCTTTCAAACCTGCTTCTAGACTCCCTCCTGAGACCTGGTAATTGGGCAACTCTTGCTGCGCCTGAGTGGCTGCAACTTCAATACTCACCTAGATTGTAATTAAGTCAGGCCTCCCGGATCAGCCGCGCCTTGCTCTGCAGCTGGGGAGAGAAGAATTCCGTTCCTAGCAACTCATTACAGGAACGTACTTGGATTTCAGGAACTTTGCCAATTATTTTTTCTATAATTAAAATGTGGTTTTAGTCTCCCTTCTTGCAATTTCCTCTTAGCTGAGTGGAAATGTCTTCCCATCGCTCTACACTTCTTTGGTATTTAATTGATCAAACATCCTGCAGCTAAAGCCACATGTAGGCGCTTCAGTTTGAGCAGTCTTGGTTCAGCCCCTGTTGCAGAAGGAGACTCAGAGAGGCCATGTGTGGGGGAACCGAGGGGGAGCTGAGTGGTGGTGTGAGGGGAGCTAGAGCCTGGGCATCTGACCTGGGCAGGTGGGGTCCAGCCCGACGCCCTAGTCCCAGGTCCTCCTCCTGGGGTCACTGGGACTACATTTCCCAGCCTCCCTTGTACTAAAGCTGTGGTCACATTACTGTCTTGGCCAATGGGATGTGCGCTGAAATGAGGGGTATGTCACCCTTCAGGCCTGGGAACCACATCCTGCGCGGTTCTCCGCATTTGCACTCATTGACCTGCACGATGTGCAGGGTCCAGGAAAAGGCCCCAAGGACCGCCGAAGACAGTGGCCCACACCTGGGGAAGTAAAAGTGCCAGAGCCACCACAGCAGACGGTGGAGGCAGGGCATGAAGGACTCCAAGAGTGGGCCTGCTTGAGTGGACAGACTATGAAGGAAGGAAAGTCACCAGGTGCCCATGTCCCCAAGAGGGCTTGGGCACGCCCCATCCGCTAGTGAGGAGGACCGGGATGGCGAGTGGAGCCGGCGGCCTGAGGAGCCCAGTGCTACCTGTCCACACAGGCTGACGGCAGGCGACGCTGCTGCAGAAGGGGCTCCCTCGCAGCAGTGGAGAGACGGGAGCGCACCCATACATGGGTACTCAACCTTCCCACGTGCCAAATGGACAGGATGACACTTTCTCCAAACCGCCTCACAGGGCTGTTGAAAAGGCAGACGAGAAAATACTTTGAAAGGGGTAAATGTCCTCAAAACAGGGACTATATTGAATGATCAGAGTTCATAGGCAGCATTTACGGCTGTGCTTCGTATATGGTTCATGGGCTGGCTGGACCGAGGCCTGGGCGGGAGGGCATAAGCGTGGCAGCTGAAGCCCCAGGATGTATGGAGACTGTTGCACTGTGGTGGGAGGCTGGGCCTGCCTCCCCGGGCGCTGTCCTCCCTGGGACCATGGCCTGATCTGGCTCTCCCTAGCTCCTTAGGGAAGGGCCAGCAGGCTGGCGGTCAGCACTCCCCCCAGAGGGCCACTCAGGGGAGCCCAGCCCGGAAGCTGACAGCTTCCATCCTGCCTTGCCAGCTGTATGGTGTCTTTGTCAAGGAGGATGTGGAAGAGCCTGGCACCAGGAGCCAGGGAAACGCGTGCTCCTCCCGCTCCCTGTGCTCCTGGCTGGGAGCCCTGCACAGTGAGGGCTGGTCCTGGGCCTGCGCCCTCCTCGGCCAGGCACTTAGGTTCTCTGTAAGGGACTCTGCCCTGTCTACTGAGACAGCTGCTGTCTCCCTAATTCTCACCACACCCTCCTTTGCTCCTGTTCGGCCCCTGCCGCATTTCTCTCCCGGGCCCCTGAGTGGCACACCCCTACAGTGGAGGCTCAGGGAGGGTGGGCAGCCGCCCCTCCTGCCCCTGTGCTGCCCAGTGGGCTCTGAAGATGGGCTTCATTCCTGGTTCTCAGATTGCCCGTATGGCCTTGACCACCTGCAGCCCGGGTTTCTCATTTCCTGGGTTAATGATACCACTTTGCAGAGATCACACAAGCATTCAGTGAGGCTGTGTGTGAAGAGTGCAAAACGACAAGAGCCAACAGCACTTTTTATCAGGAATGCCTACCTGCACTGGCACTGCCCCGTGTCTGTGCCGTGCATCCTCCCACGGCCCAGAGAACAGGGCCCACCATGCGCAGCCCCAGTGAAGATAGGGAACATGCCTCTGTGAGGCGCAGAGGGTGGGGGCCCACGGGCACACGGCGGTAGTGACGGAGCTAGCATCAATTATCCTGACTAGGTGCTCAGTGACCGTTGCTGGATGCCAGTTATGGTCAGCACCCCAGGCCCATTGGCTGACTCATCGCAGACACTCACAGGACTGGGGCTGCCTCTGGTGCCGCCGATCTTCCCACCCACCGGGGAGGCCAGGAGCTCTGTCTCTCCAGCGGGAAAGTGTGTGTGTGGGGTCCTTCACGATTGCTGGTTGTTCTGAAAGCCTGGATGCGGGCGGTGGGAGATGGGCCTGGGATTGGGAGCCCAAGGGGAGGCTGTGAGGATGCAGAGGTGAAATGGGGGCTATATCAAAGCTTCTGTGTGCCTCTGACCTCCCTCGAGATTCTCAGAGAACAAGGCTGTTGAGGGCATCATCCTGCCCAGGACGGCCATGGGCAGGCCAGGAGGCGTGGGGGTGGGGCTGGGACGTCCCTCAGCTTCCCAGAGAAGTGACTGCTCACTTCTGGGGACAGGTTAGAATCGTCAGTAGGAGGGTGAGCTACGGACCTAGAGAATACATTCCATGGTTCTGATGGCTCAGAACCTGTAAAAATGGTGTATTCATCTGCTCAAGCTGCCATGACTAGACTCTGTAGACTCGTGTCCTAAACAGCACACCTTTATTTCTCACACTTCTGGAGGCTGGAGGTCCGAGATCAGGGCACCAGCATGGTGGGATCCTGGGGATGGGTGTCTCGCCAGCTTGCAGAGGGCTGCTGTCTTACTGTGTCTTCACACAGCAGTAGAGAGGGAGAGAGAGAGAGAGGGCTCTTTGGTGTCTCTTCTTATAAGGGCACTAACCTACAGATCAGGGCCCCACCCTTATGACCTGGTTTAACCTTAATTACCTCCTTATAAGCCCTATGCCCAGATGCAGTCACACTGAGGGTTAGGGTTTCTATATAGGAATTGGGGGGTGGGGGGGTTACAATTCAGTCAATAGCAAATGGTGACTTTTTCATCAAAATAGAAAAAATGAAACATTAATGAGTAATTTCTGGGCACTCTGGTGGTTCCATGCCTGTGATCATCATATTGGGGTCAAGAGATCTGGGTTCTAATTCTGGCTCCACCTTAAACCACCATCTGTTTTCTATTTTAGGCTTCTCCTGTACCCAAGGCAGGCATCACCAATCCACCACAGAACACTTTCATTCTGAACTGGCAGGCAGCCTCACAATCCTTCTCAACATACTGCTCCAGGCAGCTCTGATCAACCAGCTGCAGGTGGCCTCTGACTTAAAAACAACCTATTTGTTTTGTGTTAAAGTATGAGGCCGCTCGAGGCAGGGCAGGGCCTTCTCAGCTTTGTGTCCTGCCAGCCTGGCCCTCAGCCTGGCATGGGGCGGGCCCTGCAGAGGCTCTGGTGAATGAGGAGGTGGGGGCTGGGCAGGTTTCCCATCTTTCACCTGGTGAGGATAGTGCCGGTCTCGCTACACCAAGAACATAAGGGTAACTCGAAGGCAGCAAGGAAGGCGCGAGCTGCCTCCAGCATGGAGGCTCGGCCGGGGCCGTGTGCTGAGGGGAAAGTGTGCATCCTGAGAGCAAGAACCGTGAGTGCACGGGGCGCTCACCACCGGACAGAGCCTGCCTGAGCACTTGTCTCTGACTCCACTCACAAGGTGTTTCGAGATTAGGCAACTGAAGCACAGAGAGGGGAGGCCACTTGCCAAGGTCATGCGGGCAGGTAGGAGGGCAGGCAGAGAGGGAAGGGGCTTGGGGGGCACCCGCCTGTGCTTGCCCCAGGCCGTCAAGGCCTTCTCTAAGCACCCAGACTTTTCTGAGCAAAATGGCAGACACTGGCCCGTCCACCTGGGCCAGAGCCGGTGAACAGGCCCCGACTGTCTGTCGCTTGTTGGGCAGGGGAGACAGGACCAGGGTGCAGAGCCGCTGCTGGGCCGTCGGCAGAGGGGGCTGGCTGAGCGGGCGGGGGGCCCACGGTGTGTCTGGGCTGGGACGGAGCACCGCCCGGGTCTCTCGGGGACTTCCTGCCTGCTCCCGGCACAGCATTGTTTCTGGAATGAGACAGGCTTTTTATGTGGGTTTCCTGGGAAATCGGACCTGTCCAGGCCCCCCGCTGGGTGTCCGTGCCCCGCGGGCTGGCGGGAGATGCCTGTTCGGGCCTTACCACTTGAGAACAACTTGAACAAAACAAAACAAAACAAAGCAACCTTACTGTTTTCTTTCCTCCCCTGAGTTAAAAAGTAACGCACGCTTTCTGCAGAGACTTTGGGCACATACAGAAGAGAATAAAAAGCAAGTGAAGCCATCAGTAAGCCCACCGGCCTGAGGGGCTGCGGGGGAAACAACCCCTGCACACAGGGGGTGAACGCCCCGTGAGCTGCCTTTCTGACCCATCCATGAGGGACAGCCCACCAGACCGTGGGAAAAGGCTGCTGCGGGGCCTGGGTGGGGTGGCATTGTCCCCCGTCCCTCCCATCCCGTAAATCCTTCTCAGCTGGAGCCTGCACTGTCCCGTGGGGAGCTTGATGGGGACTTGGCGCCTGTCAGCTGTCCCTGTCTGGGACACTTGTGATTTAAGTCCCCTGACAACCTGGGGGAGCCTTTGAAACTGTCCCGTGCAAAACCAATGCCATTCCTGACCTGGAGTAGGAGGAATGTAGGGGATTTGGGGTCACCCCTCAAGGCGACATGTGAGGTCAGGGGTGGCCAGAGGCCAGAGCCGGCCCTGGATCTGCTGGGCAGGAGGCGGCTCCGAATGATGAAACGTTTCTCTTCTTGCAGCTCCCCTGAGGGGAAGGTCAAGGGGCACATAGGGACTGCGGGGAAGCTCAAGGGGCACAGAGGGACTCCCCGAGAACATCTGGGGAGATGAGCGCCACCTTCTCAGCGAGGCTACACCTCGCCCTGGCCTCCCAGCCTTCTGTCTGCGCTGCTGCAGTTTTGGAAGAATTTCTCAGAATTTCCAGGAATGAAAATGTGAGGATTGAGAATGACCCCACTGAGTATCTCTGTGGGGAGATTTGAGTAAACAGGCTTGTGCTGAAGAAGCGGCTGGTATAAGCGACGGGCAGAGTCTTGGGAGCCGGGGATCTGTCTTCCAGGCCCGACCGCCGCTTATCAGCCCCGCGCTCTGGGCGAGTGGTTTCTCTCTCGGAACCCCAGTTGTCTTAACTGTAAAATGCGAGTGCCTCCCGTGCGCCTTCAGGCAGGAGGCCACCAGAGAAGGCTGCAGGAACCAGGGGTTACACTGTCATCCGTCTGCCCCTGTGCAGACACAGGCTCTTGAATCCTCCCACCAGGGCTTCTCAGTTCCACTGGATGGACGAGGAGAGCCAGTCCTGGAGAGCTGGAGCGGACAGCCGGTGGTTCCACAGTCAGGCGGACATGGTCTGGTCACCCAGGGCTCCTCTGGTCTCACCATCATTGAATCTTACTTCTCTGCATCCTATCTAGTACCAAGCCGGCCTGTGCACCGAGCAGCCCCTGCCTCTGGCCAGCCTGGCCTCTGAGATGGCCCTCCAGGGCCTCCAGCGTCCAGGCTGACCTGCAGGGTAATGAAGAACCTCTCTCCCTGCGCAGCTTCTCCCAGCAGCAGCTTCCGCCCTCCTGTCCCTCTGCCGTGACAGGCCCAACGGTCATGTCCCTGAGTGCGGCTCTGGGTCGAGCTCGCTGTCCTCCTTCCTCTCCCTGTCCCCCACCCCTCCGTTCCTAAACCGTCTCTACCTCGGCTGTCCTGAGGGCAGCTCTCCTGATGGGTGGTGGGCGGGCTGGGACTCAGGAGCCGCCTCCGCTGGGCGTCCTTCTCTGCCCTCTCCAAGACCGCTTTCTTCCCAACCCTGAGACGCCTCAGGAGCTGTGATGAGGAAACCACAGCCTCTCGGCAGATCACAGCTCCTTGGGGCTGGGAACCTTATCTGGCGATGGCGGAGTCTCCACCCCAGTCGGCAGGCCCAAGGGCAGTGGCGCCCAGGTCCCATGGCCTCTGGGGCAGCTCCCTGACAGACGGAGCGTGCTGGTGCTGGAAAGCGCCCCCAAAGCCTGGTGGTCCAGGGTCACGGCCAGCTCATGGCTGGTGGGATGGGAGATCCAGAAACTCCTCCGCCCTGCCCTGGAGATTGCTCCCCAGGTGTGGCTGCCTGTCCGCGCGAAGAGCACAGGAAAGCAAGGCTCTGCTTTCTCTTGGCTCTGAGACCTTTCCTCCATGATCTTTTAAAGTAAAATGTTTGGCACGTGCGAGGACAACTGTGAAATGAATACGCGTATCTGCACCCACCCAGCACCCTTGCCTGATGGTCACCCGGGCAGCAGGGATGGGTTGGTGGGAATGTGGGTGTTGGGCTATCAGATATGGATTTGAAACTCATCTCCACCATCAGAAAGGTCACAGCTGCCCAGAGCTCAGCGTGTCCAGCTGAAAACTGGGTCGATGAAAGGTTCAGGGCGCCCTGAGGAACTCTCCCGCGGCTCTTCCTTTGCTTGCTTTCTACTCCCGGTAGCAGGACTGATGTTGGCTCTCTTCTGGGGGTCCTCCACCAAGAACGAGCTCTGAGCTGCCACACTCCGCCAGCGGATGCCCACGGCGCTCAGCTGTGGGAGCTGGGTGGCTGATGGGGTGCTTGTCACCTGAGGACCCACAGCCGCCCTGGCCCAGGGGCCTCAGCCCAGCCTTGCGGATGTCCCTGTCAGGAGGGCCCCAGCTTTCTGCTGCAGCAAGAAGGCCGTGTTGATTCCCCAGCGGCTCCTGCCTCCCTGGGCAGCGCCTGGGGCCTGCGCCTTCTGCAGGTCACTTGTGCAGGTGCTCCTGAGTGACTCTTGGACACCCAGCTGAGAGCTGAGCGCGCCTGGGCCTTTGCCAGCCCTTCCCCACGCTGCTTGCCACCCCCAGGCCCACCCTCCTTCAGGGCCCACTGGCCGCCCTCCCTCCACGAGGCACCTCTCTGCAGACGCGCCTGCTCCTCCTGGGCTGGAAGAGCCTTGCCGTGGCCACAAAGTACGCACATCCAGGCAGCCCGTGGACATTCACGAGCTCCTTTTGGCCGTGGACCCACGACTTCTCTCTTCCTCCTCCTGTGCTCGGGACTGCCACTGCCCTGGCTTGGTCAGCTCCTGGGGTGGCAGCCGCAGAACCTGTGCAATGACCCATGACCACCATGTAGACAAGGGGAAGGGGTGCCGAGCCACGTTAGCAGCGTTTCTTTGGGAGGCGGCATGTGGGGAGGGGCGAGGTGGGTCTGGGGAGACACGTGTCTTGGGGAGACTGCGCTGTGGGCAGGGCAGGGGCGTCACCATGGAGCCGCAGGATCCTTACGGCTGTCCTATGGCCGAGAGCTGGGCCACGTGCTGCAGAGCATGTGGCACTGCCCGGCGGATCTGGGCTGGAGCTTCCCACTGTTTCCAGCTGTGTGTTCCTGCCCAAGGTGCCTGGCATCTCTGTACCTCCTTCCTTTGCCCCTGCGTTCTTCACACCTAAGCTTGTCGGGAGGCTTAGTGAGAGAAATGATGGCCGCAGGCAGGACGCTGTGGTCAGTGTTGCTATCTGATACTCATAATTTTGGTCTCTGGAGGCAGGGTTTCGAGAACCCAGGGAGGAAGAGCCACTCGAGCCTGGGGCCTGTCGGGGGTCTGTAATGACACCAGGACCAGGGCTGGGGGGGACGTCCTCCCTGCCCCGCCTGAGTCACTCATCCCCATGTCCTCTGGGCACCCTGCTTCTCTTTCCTGCAATCCGTGTAATCATTCCAGGTGGGTCGGCCGGCAGGTTTCTGCCTGTGCACAGCCGTTGCTCAATGACATTTATGGCACCAGATGTCAGAGGCCTTCCAGGAACCCCGCTCCCCTTGACAACAACCCCTGGGGGCTCCTGAGGCTGCCGGGCCCTCCTGAGTCGGGGGGTCATTCCCTCCCGACTTGGTCCTTCCAGGCTGCAGGGTGCTGGCTGTCCAACTCTGCCTCCCTGAGACCCTGCTTGTGGGACCACACAGACCTAAGGCCAGGGCAGGACTTTGCTTGGAGAAAGTCTTGCAGGCCCTTCCGAGTCTGCTCTTCCTGACTCTCTCCAGCATTTCCTCTTTTGCTGTGTTCCTCCAACCCTCCACGGCGCCCCCAGCGATATGTCTTGGTTTCAAATTGGAGCTTTCCTCCCCAAGGCTAAAACCTGCCTTGGCTCCCCAGTGCCCTCAGGCTAGAGTCTGTGCTTTCTTTCTAGCCATGGGTCTTGGCTTCTTGCTCATTCCTCACTGCTGCTGCTTCAGCCAGAGAGCTGGCGGAGACGGCGGTGGGGGGGGGGGGGGGCGTGTCTCTGAACCGGGGATGCCCGCTCCTCTGACCCTTGGCTCACGCCACCCTCTCTCCCTGGAACACTTCCTAACCTGCGGGCCTCCTCTCCGGGGCTGCCTTCCCTCAGATCCCTCTCCTTCCTCCGAGCAGGCGGCCCGCCGCTGGGCCCTGCGCCTCTGGGCCTGCTGTGCACACAAACTCTACTTCAGCCCAGGACACGGAGGCGCCTCTCCTCACTTGCTGGTCTCTCTTGCTGGGGCTCTGGGCACCTTCAGGCATGTGGCGTCCTGGAACAAGTCAACACACCTGCTCGCTGGACAAACAAAGGGCCTGGCCTTCCATCCCCTTCCAGACTCCAGCAGGAGCTCAGGGCTGGACGTGGGGGGCGTCCCCCTCCCCTGTCCACCTGGGTCTTCCACTGAAGACACAGCACGCAGCCAGGCTGCTGGAGCATGGGTGGGAGCTGGGAGGGAGCAATACCAGGCCATAAGGGAGGGGAGGGCTCAGCGGGCTGGCTGCGGGCCCCGTCAGGCTGGGAATGTCTGCGGCTGCCTTGGCTTGGCGTGGTGGCAGGAGAGGAATTGTAAGTATGTGTGCCGTGGAAACACCAGGTACGTTCAAACGCACTGGCGTGTGTCGAGTGCCAGGCCAGGCTGTGTGGCTCCCCCTCTGGTCCCTGGCCCCAGGGGAAGTCTGACCTGTACCCATGGCTCAGAGAGCAGTGGCTCAGCCCACAGCCTTCCTTTCGAGGGACATTGGGCATCTGGAGAGTGGGCAGTGTTGCCAGGTGTACCTACCCTGGATCCCACCAGGAATCCCGTGCTCTTACTCTAGTGAAGGGGGTGTGGCCAAGCTCCCACAGCTCATGGGTGGGACCAAGATGGGAACTCGGCTCTGTGCTTTGACATGCCTGAGGACTTTCCTTCAGACCATGCTGCACTGCATGTGGCTCATGGGGAGATGACCTCAGGGCTGGGCTCCATCGTCAACCCTGGTGCTAGAGCAGACCCTTGGAGGCGGGCAGAGTTGAGGGGCTCCGAGCTGTCAGCCCATCCAGGCCCTGCCTGACCCCGCCTCTGTGAGGGCCCCCAGTGCTGGCTGTCCAGCCTGATGCTCCCCGGCCCAGGACCCAATGCCGGGGGGCAGGAAGAGAGCCCTGTCATCCCTGGGGCAGGGCGAGGAGGAGTGGGGAGAGAGATGGGCAGCAGGGGTCAGCTCGCCAAGGACCTCAGAGGGCCAATGATGTGGGGGCAGGCGGCAGGGGGAGAGTGAGCTTTTAAATTTCACTCCAGCTTACTTCATTTCTCTTTGCTGTATAGATTTTCTCATTTTCCCTCCAGGCTCTTCCCCTCTGGCTCTATTGCCCAGGCCCAGAGCCTGACATCCAGCAGCCCGGTTCCGTGGGGGAGAGCTGAGAGCAGACTCCACAGGCCTAGGAAGGCCCATAAATAAATGATGGCGGCGCACTCTCCATCTTGAGGAATTTGGAGGAAAAACAGATGGTTGTAGCTGGGCGACATTTACTTTACTGTCTGTCAATATTTGAGAGCTTTTATTACTTTGCAGTGCCAGGTTTTAGAATAAATTAAATGGCTAATGGAAATATTAAAATAGAATTAATTTAACTAAACAAATAAAACTGGGAGGGTTGTGCGATTTGTTTAGAAGTTACTAAACGTATTTTCAAATGAAGCCTCAGGGAAGGGAGTAATTCCTTACTCACTGGGTAGGGCCCCTGCCAGCTAGACTTCACCCGGCACTTTCTGGGTGCCAGGGCCTGGGCCGGGGTTGGCGCAGAAGCCAGGCTGGCCTGGGCAAGTCCGCCCCGGAGGGCTCACAGGCTGGCAGAGGGACGAGGGGGAGACAGACGTGTGAGCTGCAAACTCGCCCTGGGATTCCATTGTGTGCGCAGGGCTGGGAGGGAGGCCCGGAGATGCCGGACTCCTCCTCCTGTCCCTTCATCCAATCCCCAGGCACTTGCTCAGCGCCCAGTTGGAAGTTAAAGATTCAGAGAATAATTGGTCATCCCTGACCTCAGCGAGCTCGCAATTTAGGGAAGGGAGCAAGACAGGTGACAGGTGACAAGTAAGATACTTTTAAATAGCATGGTGCTAGAGACATGCTCAGCTTGTTGGGAGAGTATAAAGGGAAGTTGTGTGTTTTTTAAAAATTTTTATTTCTTTTTACAAATATTGGTTTGTTGCCCTTTGAAAGAAATATGGAAGCAATTCTTTGGCCGACAGCACTTGACTGCCTCATGGCCCTCCCTGCCTTTTTGCCAGAAATCGCATCATTAGAAAGTCTTTCTTAGGCTAGAACATTGCTTTCTTTATGTGTCTTTTACAATGCAGGGCGTGAGACCATCAGTGCCCACACCTGGGTGGCTTTCCTCAGAAGCAGAGGTGGGCCTTCCAGGTGTGGCTCTTGAGAAGGAGAAGAAGGAAGCAGAGAGGAGAGGTGGCCATCCAGGACGGGCAGGGGACCTGGCTTTTATCCAGGGCAGTCTGCGGGATCTTCAGCACTCGCAGCTCCCCGGGCTCCGGAGCCCGCAGGGCCTGGGCCAGGCAGGGCTTTGAAAGCCACATCCTGCCTCGGAGCTCATTCCGCCTGGATGGGGCCCCAGGGAAGGATGAGGTCTGGCCTGTGCTTTGCCTGCGGTGGGTGGGTGGGTGGGTGGAGGGGCCTGTGTGGAAGCAGGGGGCCTCTGCGGCTGTCCCTGCCAGAGGCGCCTGGTCTAGGAAGGCAGGCAGAGCGGGAGCGAGGTAAGCAGCGTGGGGTAAACAGCGTGGGCTGCGGCTCATTGTGCAGCGGGGGGAGGAAGAGTCCGGACGTGTTCCCTTGGAGGTGCCTGCGAGAGGTGAAGAGAGGCCCAGTGAGGGTGGGGAAGAGCCTGGAGGGAGGGCTGGGCTCAGACATATTTGGGAATCAGCACATACAGATCGGCCTGGATGGGAGCCGGAGGGCTTGGAGAGAAAGGACACGGGTCTGGAGTGGCCCTGGGGCCCCTACACTCAGAGTTGGAGACCAACAGGCCAGTCCAGGGACCCCGTGGACCAACTGTGAGCTGAGTGGGGCCAGGACTCTGTTGGTACCCGGTCCTTACACACCCGGTCTAACAAAGCGGGGAGGCCTGGGCATTCCCATCTCCCCAGCCACCGTTACTGCGTAAATGGCCTTGGGACCCTTTGGGGAGGGACTGAGGAAGATCACTGAGTACATATGCCAGCCCTGATGTGTCGGGGCCTCCTCCTGGGTTCTCGTCTTCTCCTCCAGTTGGTGGCCCCCAGACTGAGAGCCAGCTCAGGACGTGGCCCTGGGCCAGGGTTTGGGGCTCTTTGGGGAAGCCTCCGTCCTGTCTTCTGATGCCCCAGCCTGAAGTATTCCGATGCTGTGAATGAAGCAAGCCCTGTTCTCAGCCCTTCTCTTGCCCATAGGAACTAACTTCATGTTCTTTGGCCACCTGCACCGCTCCACCCGTGGGCGCCGCCAGCTGCCCCTCAGGTCTTGTGGTCTGTTATGCTAACATGCTCGCCTGGCTCCTGACGGCAGGCAGGTGCTGCCACCTGGCCCCGTCAGGGTGCGCTCCCGTCTCTCCACTGCTGCGAGGGAGCCCCTTCTGCAGCAGCGTCGCCTGCCTGCCGTCATCCTGTGTGGACAGGTAGCACTGGGCTCCTCAGGCCGCCGGCTCCACTCGCCATCCCGGTCCTCCTCACTAGCGGATGGGGCGTGCCCAAGCCCTCTTGGGGACATGGGCACCTGGTGACTTTCCTTCCTTCATAGTCTGTCCACTCAAGCAGGCCCACTCTTGGAGTCCTTCATGCTCTGCCTCCACCGTCTGCTGTGGTGGCTCTGGCATTTTTACTTCCCCAGGTGTGGGCCACTGCTTCCTGCCAGCTTCCAAAGCTACGGGTGTGAGCTCCTTAGCAGAGCGCTAAACCTGTGCCCAGGAAAGCCCTCCCGTATCAGCACTTCCTGCTTTATCCAGCTTCTCTGTCCTTGACCCGGCACTCCAAATTCAGCCGCACGCATAGCCCGGCTGCCGCTGCGCGCTGCTGGCCGGCCCTGCAGTCGCTGGGGACGCCGTCTCCTCCTTGCCTGAGCAGGCCCCGTGCCCTCCTGGCCAGGCTGTGCTGGCGGTGGTCCTGGCGCTCGGGCCCGTTGCCAGGAGGGAGGTGGGCACGTTCTCAGCTCGAGGCGTCGTCTTGTCCGCTGACACCTGGTGTGAGCCGCTGCAGGGCCCTCTGTCAGGCGGGCGCCTTCTTCTGAGAGGGGAGTGGGCTGCCCCGTCCTCTCCTCTCCGCAGGCTCAGGGACCTGGGAGCCGCACCCCAAGATATCCCGCTCCTGAGTCTTGGGTCCTGTTCTTCGCACACTGGGGCCCTGGCCTTGGTGTTGGGGGCCTGCCGGGCTGAGACTCCGTCTCTCTGAAAGCCCGCACGCTCACAGTTACGGCTGAGCTTGGTCTCCACTCTCTGTTCTCAGCTCTGGGAGATCAGAGTTTCCTTAAAAGCTGCCGAGGAGGCCCCTTTAGTGCTCACATTTTGCCTCGAGTTGGTAATTCATCACCCTGAAGCTCTCATTTTCTTTCTTCAATGAATCAATGACCTCAGCAAGTGCCACCCGCTCCCTGGTCCTTGTATAAACCGCTTCTCTCAGCTTCTCAAGGGCCCCGGGGCACTGCTTGGCCTCTGTGTCCTCTTCTGCACACCTCCTGTCCCTGTTCCCGCCAGCAGGCTTACATGTATGCCAGCACCCCAGCAGGGCCTCCACCCGCCACCCGCCACCGCGCTGGCCCAGGGCCAGGGCCACCGAGAGCCGGCTCCAAAATCCTGTCTGCTGTCTGCCTCCCGGGACTGCTCCAGCCCCAGCCGTCTCAGGTTGGGTTCTCGAGAAACAGATTTTGAACTGGGGAGTTGGGTGCAGGATATCCACTGGGGAGTGATTCCAGGGGGGCAGGGGGAGGCGCTGATGGCAACTTGGTTGCAACTGAGGCCTGGGCCCATCCTGAGGGCACTCTGGGGCAGGGACGGCCCTCAGAGCTGTCCCAAATGGAGGCAAGGGGCTGAGCCTTTGGTCCTCCCTATCAGGAGGACTGCCCTGCAGACCAGCCCTGGAGGGGGTGTGGGTTGGGGGAGTGGCTCTCTGGGGCTGGGGGCAGTTGCCGGTGGAAGACGCAGCTCTGAGCCGTCTTCCCAGCAGCTGGCTGAGCACGTTAACTTTGTGAAGATCTGCTCTCCAGATGCCGGGGCGGGGTGTGTGTGTCTGTGTGGTCAGTGTGCTTCCAGAAGGAAGAAGGGGTCCATCTTGTTTATTGCTGCTTAGGGTCCAGTAAGATGTGGACAAGGAGCTGTCCCTTGTCACGGGGGAGTGGTGGGACCAGGCGCCTGAGCCTCTGCTCAGGAGTGAAGACTCACCTTTTGAGTAAAATCCCCCCTGGAGTTGGGGGGTGCCATCCTAGGCACGGGAAAGTGGCTGGACCAGGAGGCAGGAGGGCTGTTGTGGGGTGTCCACCGTGCGCCGTGTGGAGGCCTCTACCTGAGCTTGGGCCTGGGGCAGGGCAGTTAGTGCCTTCCGTCGCTGCGCTCCTTTCTCTCCACCCCAATGCGTTCCAAGAAGGTTGAAAAGGAAGAAAAGGAAGGGGGAGAAAAGGAAGGGGGAGAAAAGGAAGAGGAGAAAAGGAAGAACAAAACGACCGCTGGGGGAGGACATCCTGCTCTTCCCTTCCTTGCACCCTGCGGGGAGCCGCAATCTGGAGCCGGCAGCTGCAATCTGGAGCGGGCAGCCGTCCATGCCTGGTCTGGGGCACAGGCTGCCTGCGCCCCTTCCCTGGGCTGGGTCCCAGCCTGTCTCTGAACAATGGCACAGCTCCAGCTTTGTTCAGTCAAGAGAGAGAATGTTCTGGAAAGATGTTACATAGAACTTAATTGGCCATGTGGTGGGAACGAACAGGAACACCTCCCAGCAGCCTTTGAGGAGCTTTGCTCTCTCTGCCAGTGGGCCCGGCTTTCACAGCCTTGTCGTCAGGTCTGAGGGCTGGAGGGAGCCCCGGACAGCCTTGGCTTGCACAGTCCCTCCCTGAGCCCCGTGGAGGCTGGCTTGTGGCTCACTCCGGGGGAGGGACATGTTACTAGGGTCCGGGGAAGGGCAGGGCTGGCAGGAGGGATCCTGGGGTCTCCCTCTATGCTGCTCAGGTCTTTCTCCAAACAGCCGGTAGCCAGGTGTTGTGGGGAAAGGCCGTGTGGGGTGCAGAAGGGGCATGGTCTGTGTCATTAAGGACTCATCAGACAATATTTTAGAGGCTGCATAATATTCCCCCCAGGACCACACGACAGCATCCTGACCAGCCCGTATTGTTGGGCGCTCCAGTTGCTTCAGTGCTGGCAAGTCTCGTCACCTCTTCAGGCAGGCTCCCTTGACTTGGGCTGCTGGGGGCAGGCCGGAGCACTGTCCTGTGCCACCTTATGACTTGAGCTTTGCACACTCCACATGGTTGCTGGGACCCATCTTGCGTCCCCAGCCCCTCCTCCTGCACCTCCCTCTGGGCCTCTTTCACATGTGTGCACGTGCTGTTCCTCTCCTTCCCGCGTCTGCCGCTGGCGCAGGCTGTGCTGTGGGCTGTGGACTCAGTAGGTAGTGTGGGTGGCCATCAGCAAGTCCCCGTCCCCGGGAGCACTGCACCCCCCTCCCAGCCTAGTTTGTCACAGAGGAGGGCCACACCACACCTCCGTGGGGCGGCAGTCCTGGGGAGACGGAGCTCCGTGAGCCTGTGAGCCCCAGAGCCCCGACAGCTGACGGCTCGCATGGCGAGGATGCCGAGCAGAGGACAGTGCTCCCAGACCTAGATGACATCACGGACCCCAGGGACCCGCCTGTCAGTGGAGGAGGAACATGCAGGTTGTCCAGCCCCCTGGAGCCTGGCCTGGGTTCCTGCTGCCCTGCTGTCTCTCTAGAACAGTTCAGGGGGGTCCTTTCCATCCTAACAGCGTTCTGACATCTGCAGAATCTGGGAGGCATCAAGGGCCTGGCCGGCTGCTAACATATCAGGGTGAGTGTGCAGGGGGGACCTCCCTCTCCTCGGGGTGTGTGCATGTCACCCTGAAAATGCAGTCTGGCCTCTCCCTCTGTGCTCCCTCCCCCATCCACGGTGCAATATGTCTCCTCCGTGGGCTCTGAGGTGAGAGGCTGGTGGGCCCCGCTGCCCCCTCCCTCTTTCTCCAGTCCACAAGGTGTCTCATCCTGCGGGGGTTCATCCCAAACACGTACGAGGGCCTGGGACCCAGCTGTGGGCCCAGGGCCAGTTCAGACAGGCCTGGGTGGGGGGATGATGGGTCCTTGACCCTAACACATGATGCTGACAACGGCCCAAGAGTGTGTCCCTGCTGAATCCAAGGAGGAGAGCCCCATGGGAGGGTGCTCACCCCTGGGAGGGAACCCCTGCCGGGTCCCAGGAAGTGAGCCCTGGGGTGGGGGCAGGGGATGAGCGTGGAGTGGGATGGGCACCCAGACCACCAGGCTCGGGTGTAGGGGCGGCTCATTGCAGGCCTGGGCAGGCCCCTGAGTCCAGGGAAGCTGTCCCCTGAGGCCCGTCCAGAGCGCCCATGTGGGTGACTGTTTATCCTCCCCGATGTCTGAGGACCAGGCCTGAGGAGGGTGGGCAGTGCCAGCACAGGGGTCAGAACTCCAGCCCCACCAGAGCCGTGAGCAGGGTGGGATGTTGGCAAGAAGGGAAGGAGTGGCTGGCAGCCCCTGGGGGCCTGGACGCCCAGCCCAGCCAGCCTGGCGAGCCCCTGCTGGGACAGAGCTGCTCCTCTGGCTTGGCAGGCCCCTCGTTTCTCTTCCCTCTGCCTGGCACCCAGAGCTTGCACGCTGTTGCTGCCCTGTCGTGTGGAGGCTGAGCTGCCTGTGGCAGTGCTGAGGGTCCCCACGACTCTGAGCATGTGGGCTCTCTGGCTGGGGGAGAGCTTCTTAGACACAGATAACAGCTCCTGTTTGAAAACAGTAGGCACCACACTAAATAACCTGCACTCATTAAACACCTGCTGTGTGCCGGCACCACGCTGACTCATTTCATGCCTGACCTTGTTTGATTTAGTTCCCACAACAGTTTGACTAGGTATCTATCATACTTCCGATTTCATGGATGAGGGAACCAAAGTCCAGAGAGGCTGAGGAACTTCAAGGCTCCATAGCTACTCACGGATGGAGATGAGACTTAAACAGAGCTCATCATTATTGACCAGGACGCTGCACGGTGAGGTTCTGGAGATCCTGAACATGTCCGCCTCACCTTTCATCTACTTAGGCATCTTTGAACTTCGATATCACGGTCCTGACCCGTGACCAGCCGGCTGAGTGTGGGCCCTGGCCTGGGCCGGGGTTTGGAGCTGGGCTCCGCCTCTCACCAGCTGTGGGCTCTCGTGCACATTACTTAACCTTTCTGTGCCTCCGTTTCCTCCATCGGCGGTTTGGGGATGTTTGGGATTACGTGAGTTAATACCCGTAAAGTGCTTACAAGAGGACCTGGTACTACGTAGAAAGTGCTTAGTTCTTGAGCCGCTGTAAACACTTAGTCCTGCTTATGTGCAGCCACAGCCCAGAATCTCAGGATGTTTTTTCTATGAACGAAATGGCT
This sequence comes from Equus caballus, assembly GCF_041296265.1. Lineage (NCBI taxonomy): Eukaryota > Metazoa > Chordata > Mammalia > Perissodactyla > Equidae > Equus > Equus caballus. The sequence continues at coordinate 2,884,242 of NC_091701.1, read as the reverse complement.
CTTGGATGTGCTAATGGGCCCTGAACGTCTGAGATGATCAGGCGAGAAAAGCCGGGTCTACACAGCTGCGCTGGTGGGAGGCACGGGAGGGGCTGGGGCAGGATCTCTGCCTGGAGGCAGTGCTTCCAGGTGTTGGGTGGGGGCAGACGTGGGGAAGCCATCTCTTCCCACATGCCCTTTATTTTAAAATGTTCTACTGAACAATGTATTGTATACTTCCTTCAAATGGTAGATTTTCTTATTGTTCAAAAATTCTAAAATATATTTTTTATATATTTTATATTAGAAATTGCTTGTTTAAAAGACGTACTTGTTTTATCTGGAGTGGCTAAGGCCAGCCCCGGTGAGGAGAAGCGCAGGGCAGTGGAAAGGCCGAGGGGAGGCCGGTCCCGCCGGGCACCCCCACCCCACCCCCCGTGCCGGTCACCGATTCCTCCCGGCCTTTCCAGAAGCATTCGACTCCTGTACACCTATGAGCTCGTCCCGCCGCATCCTCTACGCTCAAGAGGCCGACCCTGCTTTTCTCAGTCCTCGGGACGCCTTGGGGAAGACTCGGCCGGGCACGCAGGAGTGAGGCCTGTGCCGGTGGCTGCGGGACCCCCGTGCAGGGACTGACCGTCCAGTCCAGTTCACCCTGGTGCTGGCGGCCGGGTTGTGCGAGTTAGGGAAACACTCTGTGCTAAAGCTGCATCCAATCACGGTGGCCTAACCGGGGGACAATCCTTCTCGGTCACTCAGGGGCCCAAAGCGTTTGATCAGCCTTCCACCTGGGCGCTGCCATCGTGCCCCACACAGCAGCCTCCAGGCGGCCACGGGCGGACGGGTCCGGGGATGGGCGCAGGAGCGTCTCAGGGCCACCACGGGGCAGCGCCCGCGCTCCGGGGGGCGCAATGCCCGCGAAGAGGTGCTCCGGTCGGGCCGGAGCCCACAGGAAAGGGGAAGCGGGTAGGACGGCCATCGCTGTTCGCTGGGCTCTTCCTAGGTCCGCTTCAAGGCGAGGCCACGGCCCGAGAGGAGAGCCGGCGGGCGATGGGGGTGGGGGCGCTCCTCGTGCGGACTCGGGGGCCCCCGGCGTGGGGGCGGGGGGGCGGGGCGCTCCTTGCGCGGACGCCGGGGCCGCGGGCGTGGGGCTGGGGGTGTCCTCGTGTGGTCGCCGCAGTCGCCGGGAGAACCCAGCGCCGCCTGGGCCCAGGCTGGCGGCCTGCCTCCCTGTGTGGGGTCCTGGGCGGACAGCACTGCAGACCCACGGGGAGAGCCCTTGCTGCCGGGGCACACTGGCCGCAGGGAAGAGGGGCGGCTTCAGGTCCCCTGAGCCGGGGTGTGGAGTGCCTGAGACCCGCAGGAAGCCAAGGGCGCCTCTACAGAGCGCTGGGAACGTACAGCTTTCTAACCTACTGGCGTCTGATCCCAGCTAATCGAAGCTACTATTTTTGTATACACAGCCATGCATCGCGTGACAACGGGACCGTGCTGAGAAATGCGCCATTAGGGGATTTCACCTTGTACGAACATCACAGAGTGCACTTACACACACCTAGACGGTGTAGCCTATGCACACCTAGGCTGTGTGGTACTAATTAGTCTTACAGGGACACCGTGCTCTACCCGCCCCATAGTTGACCAGAACTGGTTAGGCGGCCCCGACTGTGGTGCCAAGCTTTAGCACAGCCATGTAGGGTGAACAAACTGTGCAACTGCTCTTTACCAGTCACAGCTTAGGGTCACTCTGGGGACACATTAAAATCACCTGAGTGTTCACAAACAGACCACGCCCCCCCTTACCACCCACCTCCTCAGACGCTTTGACTCACTTGGTCTGCGGTCGGCCTGGGTGGTGGCATTTTCAAAGAGCCCAGGGAATGCTAACGTGCAGCTAGGCTGAGAACCTCGGCTCTAAGGAGAGAGGTAGACACAAGCCTGTCTGCCAAAGCTGCTAACAGGGATCGTTAGAATGACCAGTCTTCTGAAGAGTCTGAAGAGACCTGTAAGATGGGGACAGAGACCCCAGTATCTGCTGGACGTCCTCTCTGAGCCTGGAAGTTTACACATTACCTCATTTAATGGGCATTCCAAGAGGATTGTCCCAGTGTACAGATGAGGAGACCGAGGCTCCAAGAAGCCTAAGGACACACATCATGTGGCATAATTGGTTTTGAGCTGAGGTTGGCCTGACTCCAGGGTTGGGCTGTCACCACACCTGACCTGTCCCAGATGCTCCTCCCTGTTTCTGGGTTTGGGCCCCAGTGCAGGTGGCCCCAGGGCAGTGGAATTTTGACACAGCTGAGCCCACCCGGCTTTGAGTGGAGGGTAGACTGGGAGCCAGCGTGTCAGAGTTGCTGCGGGTGGGAGGGGTTCATGGAAAATACAGATTCCTGAGCCCTCCTGTGGTTCTGATTGTGAGGGTTGGGCAGGAAACTGCATTCTGATGCAGCTGGTCAGCTGACCGGCCTGGAGATCCCCGAGATCTTTCTGTCTCTGAAAGACAAGGGTGTATTATTAACCGGCCCAGGGCAGAACAGTCTGAATCTTGTCCTAGGACAGAATCCCCCTCAGTCAAGCCTGGTGGACTCAGGGGTGGCTGCACACAGGAGTCCTGGAGGGCTGGGCGGAGAGGGCAGGGGAGAGAAGGGAGGGGACGAGTGTCTGCCAGGACTTGCCAGGAGCTGGGGGCTGGGCTTGGCACTCACACACTTTACCTCCCGGAACTGTCACAGCAACCCGACAAGGAGGATCTTGTATTACTCTCCAACTTCCTGAGGAGAATATTATTCTATTTATATATTGCTGTTTAAGCCATTTCAAAACTTAGTGGCCAAAACAAAACTATCATATATTTTCCTCAGGAGTCTGCCGTTTGGGTAGCGCTCAGCTGGGGCAGCTCAGCTCTGCCGTGTGGCTTCAGCTGGAGCTGCTCGACCTGGGCTGCTTACAGATGGCTGCCCCACGGCTGGCGAGGCCGGCGGTTGCTGTCGGCTGGGGCTTGGCTGGGTCGGGGTGGTGGCCCTGCTGCCTCTGCGTGTGGGCCTCTCCGTCCTGCTTGTGCTTCCTCACAGCATGGGGGCTGGGTTCCCGGAGTGAGGGGCATGAGGGGACAGGCACCTCTAGTGCTGGCATTTTCATGATGCAGCCTTGGAAGTCACGTCTTGTCAGCTCTGCAGTACGCCAGTCCCCCCTGATCCACGGAGGACACCTTCTAAGACCCCCAGGGGATGCCGGAAACCATGGGTAGTACTGAACCTTATATATACTGTGTTTTCTCCTATACATACAGACATACCTGTGATAAAGTTTAATTTATAAATTAGGCTCAGTAAGAGATTAACAACAATAACCTAATAAAATAGAACAGTTATAACAATGTACCATACTAAAAGTTACCACAGATCTTAGCAACCTCAGGATACGGTTTTTTTCTTTCCTTATTAACTCAAGAACTTTCACCTTTTCACTTAAAGGGAGGACCTTACGACTTCTCTTTGGCATATCCGAATTGCCAGCACCACCACTCCTGTGCTTTGGGTCCATTATAAAGTAAAATAAGGCCGATGAACACAAGCACTGTGCTATAGTGACAGTTGATCTGATAACCAAGGTGGATACTGAGTGACTACTGGGCCGTAGTGTACACAGTGTGGATCCACCCGACAAAGGGGTGAGTCATGTCCTGGGCAGGACGGAGCAGGAAGGCGCAAGAGTTCATCATGCTACTCAGAATGGCAAATAAAATTGAAAACTTATGAATTGATTATTTCTGGAATTTTCCACGTAATATTTTTGGACTGTAGTTGACCATGGGTAACTGAAACCTTGGAAAGCCAAACAGCAGCTAAGGGGGGGTGCTACTGGACTCTCTTGCTTGAGCACTCACAAAGGCCTGCCCGAGTTTGTGGGAGGGAGGTGGAGACCCTCCGCAATCTGATGGGAGGAGTGACAAGGTCACGTGGCAAGACGAGCCTGTGGGACTGAAGACAACGTTGCTGCCATCTGTGGAAGACACAGCCTGCCCCAGATGTGATCATTTGGAGAAGCTCCTGGCTGTCTAAAGCCATGGCTTAGGGAAGGAAGGCCCCAACAAGACAGGAAGCTTTTCCTGCTGGGCTCCTTGGTAGGGAGGCCCTGGGTTCACCAGTCAGAAGCTGTGTTTTGTGTCCCGTTTCTGATCTACAACCATGCCTAGTTTCCAAAGTTAATCTTTTCATTGGGAAAATGGGTTAATAATGCCCATTCTTCTCAAATGTTTCGTTTTCCTAGAAAAATAAAGGCATGGGGTAGGGGCAGCATGATGGAGGGCTGTCCCGTCCCTAATTCACAGCGTTTGACAATTTTTGAATTCAACCATGACAGATTTCAAGTTACCAACAGTTTAACAATAAGCCTGCAAAATTCCTGGATATTTAACAGTGCCAATAAACTGGCTTTCATCACTGTAAAATGAGGCTAAGACAGCAGCCTCTCGCTCCAACCCCCGATCCCTGTGGGAGCTGTCCCTGAACATGCTGCGCCCTTTGGCCTTTGCCCCTCCTGTTCCCTCTGCCTGGAACACCTGCTCCGCTTGTCCACCCATCTGTAGGGCCCAGCTCACATGCCACCTCGCCTGGGAGGCAGGCCTGGGACATCCTCCCTGCCTCTCTGTGCCCTTGCCTTGGAGATCTGAGTGCACCCTCCTTAGTACACGCAGCCTTTGGGTGGAAAGCGTTCTCTTGCATCCAACAGTGCTTATTAAGTGCTTACCGTATGCGAGGCTGTGTGCTGGGTTCTGGGAAACAGCTTACTTCTGGGGTGAGTACCTACTGCACATGTTAGATGCCAGGCATCATGTAGGCACCAAGGTAGGGCTGTGTGAATGACAGGCAGTGGGTAGGGCTGTGTGCAATGACAGGCACCAAGGTACGGCTGTGTGCAATGACAGGCACTAGGTAGGGCTGTGTGCAATGACAGCCACCAAGGTAGGGCTGTGTGAATGACAGGCACTGGGTAGGGCTGTGTGAATGACAGGTCTTTCCAGAGTGTAGCAGAGGCAGCCAGAGACTGGTGAAGCCTCTGTGAGCCTTGAGGGTCAGATGGCAGAGCAGGGAAGCTCGTTGTCGGGGGCAAAGCTGGGGAGCCCGAGTGCTTGCTGGAGCACTAAGGGACAAGGAAGGCCTGGCTGGGGGCCAGGAGAGTCCACAGAGAGCCCTCGGAGTGGGCTTGGGCTGCAGCTCTGAGCAGGGAAGTCTCGGGGTCTGCCTCCCGTGCTGAGAGATCCCCTGGCTGCCTGCTCAGGACGAGGATGGACGGGCTGGGGTGGTGGGCATGGGGGGGTCCAGTGTGGAGACAGATACGGTGGTCAGGGGAGAGGCGGGCCTGGAGGAAGGGGCTGTGGGCAGGTGTGCTGGTGTCTGTTCCCCGCACTGTGGCTCCCCAGTGTCCTTGAGGCCCTGGCCTCTCCCCATGATTACTCACTCACACTTTTCCTCACGTATTTAACAAAACACAAAGTTTGTTTAGATGTCGTGGTCCCAGGAAGCTGTGCTGCTGGTCAGTCTCCTAAAAGAGGTGGGAAGGTCTTCACCTCCGGCGCTGCCGTCCAGGCTGCCTCATGCCTGGCTCCAGGTAGAGTCCCCTACTTTTGCGCTCTACTTTATCTGTTCCCACCTTGTCCTTATGCGATCCCATGTTATTTGATAGCCATGGTGGGCAGGTTTCAGCAGAGCTTCCAGACTAAGATAGGCTAGGGAGAAGGAATCAGCCACTAACTTCTGGAAAAATTGGCCATGAAAACCCTGTGAACAGCAGCGGAGCCTAGTCTAGGGTTGCCAGGAGTCAGAATTGACCCAATGGCACTGATGACAACAACAGACGTTATTTTGTGCATTTTTGTGAACTGACTTAAATCCTTTAGGGTGTGAGATGGTGAAATAAAATCAGTTAAATGTCAACTGTTTGGTTCCCTGACTTGCGCTGGAAGTGCTGGTATGTGTGTGTGTATATGTGTGCACGTGCACATACGTGTATCAGGGGCATGCCTGGCTCCAGGGTGTCAAAGGGCAGAGGAGACGAGGCTCTGTGCTCAGCTGCCCCTGGATTGAGTGGTAGTTCGTTCGTGTGACTGAGAATCCGGGTCACAGGAGGCCCAGGCACGTGGCAGTGGCCAGCTCTCTGGGGCCAGGCTGTGCAGAGCAGGGGATACAGACGGCTCGGGGCAGCCCTCCACCCGCTGCGCAAGAACAAGCCGCAAGCACAGAGCCTCCATCACAGACTCAGCTCCTCCATCTGCGTGCTGCTATGGACAAGAGTAGTACTTGGCATTAATGTGATGAGATGTAGATGTCAGAGTTGGGAATCAGCTAGAGGTAACACCTTTGCATTTTACAAAGTGCTCGTATATTTCTCATATCACTTAGTCTGCCTTGGGCTGAGTCTCTCCTGTGGAAAGAATTTCCAAATTGCGTTTCAAAATGCTGGACCAAGCCTAAGTTCACCCCCTAGAAATGATTAAAAAAGATATTTTAAAAGGAGACTAACTAAATACACAGCTGTGTTCAAAAACAAGAATGAGACCTCTCAGGAGGGCAGAAATTGTGAGGAATCCTGCAAAGAGGAAAGCAGACAGGAGTGGACTGAGAAGGCACGTCCTCCAGTGGCCTGGGGACTCCGGGGTGCAGTCAGGGCTGAGGAACAGTGCCACTGACAGCAGGACAACATGGTGGGACCTGGAGAGGACCCGGCTCAGACACAGCCTCGAGGGAGCCAGTTGGGGCACCTCAGTGGCACAGCCAGTGGGCCCACCCCGGTGCTTTGCCCTCTTGGTCCAGGCAGCAGTGATGGGGATGTCTGACTCCAGTGGGGAACAAGGAATGTGGGGTCTTAGGTTAGAGACAGAGCAGTGCCCCAGGTGCACGGGGGGCCCAGGAGAACAGGGTTTTCGTCTGCTCAGGCCGCCCTAACAAAGCTCCATGGACTGGGAGCTTGAACAACAGGTATATATTGTCTTGCAGTCTGGAGGCTGGAAGTCTAAGGCCGAGGTGTTGGCAGGCTGGTTCCTCCTGAGGGCTGAGAGGGAGGATCTGTTTCATGCCTGTCTCCCAGCTTCTGGTGGTTTGGCGTGCTTGGCTGTGGAAGCATCCCCTGATCTCTGTTTTCATCTTCACATGGCGTCCGCCCTGTGTGCGTGTGTGTGTGTGTCCGAATTTCCCCTTTTAATAAGGACATCTGTTATGTTGGATTAGGGGCCCCCCCAACTCTAATATGACCTCATCTTAACTAATTACATGTACAACAATTCTATTTCCAAATAAGGTCACATTCTCAGGTTCTGGAGGTTAGCATGCCAACAGTTGAATTTTGAGGGGGGTGCAACTGAACCCATAACAAACAGGGTTACCCAAATTTAGAAAATGAGCTGTAGAGATATCCCCACCTAATGGCACTTCCCGCCCTTCTCCCTCACATCTGCCCCCAGCTGGGCTCATAAACTATGAAGCAGATAGTGTAATTGTGCCTCAACTACCAAGATGAATACATGATTAAGAATCACTAAATATCAGAGGAACACCAGCATCAGAAATGAATGTATGAATAGAAAAACTCACACCCAGGGAAATGAAGTAGTAAAGAAATTAGAACTTAAGTAAGAGTCGATAAGAGAAACTATTACATCCATGAAACAAGAACAGGTGGTTATGAAAAAGAATGAATTAAGAGATTTTGGTGATGAGAAACTCAATACATTGTTGGACAACAGAATAGGCAGAGCTGAAGAGTGCTGTGTGACTAGAAGAAAATGTGCTACAACCTTGCTGTCAAAGTGTGGTCCACAGACTGGCAGCATCCATATCACCCAGGAGCTGGTTAGAAATTCAGTCCATCTCAGGATCAGAATCTGACTTAACAAGATTCCCAGGCAATGTGTATGGATATGATGGTTTAAGAAGCAATGGACCAGAACACAAAGGGATAATGAGATGGAAAAATGAAAGAAAAGTTGAAATGGGGAGACACATTCTGACATTTAAGCATTCCTCTACATAGGTGTTCCAGAGGAGAAGGATGGAGAGAAAGGAGGGGAGGCAATATTTAAATAAAAATAGATGAGACTATTGCAGAACCAAAAAAAAAAAAAAAAAAAAAAAAGACAAATCCTCAGGTTATAAGAGTTGAGTAAATGCCAAGCAAAACAAAAAAAGTAAACAACCAAGAAAGTCTCATACCTGGTCATCTATATTGAAATTTCAGAACATGAATGGTGAGAGCTCTGAGAAAAACCAAAACAGTAAGAAATAAACCAAAGAAAAAAAACCTTTTTGTCTACAAAGGAATGAGAATCACATGACATCTGGCTTCTCATTAACAAAGTGCAGAATAAAATAGTAACTCTGAGTCTAAAATTCTACACCCAGCTAAAATATCAATTTTGTGTGATAGCTGAATAAGGACGTTTTTGACATACAAGGACCCAGGAAATCTCTGGTTCACAGTGCTTCTCTGGAGGAAGGAAGAGAGGATTACTTCCAGCAGGAAGGAAAGTGAGTTTGTGATCCCCTTTTTTCTAACATAATGCGTGAGGAAACTGAGGCTCAGGAAGTTCGAGCAATGTGCTTCAGGTCATGCAGCTCGTTGGGGGAGAGCTGGGACTCCAAGGCACCCCCGGGCCTAAAGGCTTTAGAGCTTCCCCTCATCAGCAGTTCCCCACCAGGAATGTGCGTGGCCCTTGCCCAAAATGCAGATCCCCAGAGCCGCAGAGTCGGCCCTCAGGGTGGGCCCGGCCTCGCACTGTTAGGGCTCCAGAGGAGTTCTAAGGGCACCTGCGAGGTGCAGTCTGGGGAGGCCCTCTGCCACGCTGAAGAGGGACCAGGCGCCTGGACTTCGTGGGAAGTGCTGTGCAAAGGAGCAGGGGCCTCCGATACGGGGTGGGCTGAGGAGGGGGGCGGGGAAGAAGGCATCCTCACTGAACCAGGGACAAAGGCAGGAAGGAGGACAGATGGCAAACTTGCTGTGGACAGGGACCGACTCCTACCCGTCCACTCAGCAGCCTTCTGCCCAGCCTGGCCAGTAGTTTTCGTTCTCAGGTCTTGGCAGCATGCTTGCAAACTCCAGGCCTTTGAGGATTCCTTGCAGGGAATAAAGCTCTCAGACTAAGAGTCGTGTCTGCTTGGGCTGTCATAACAACATACCACAGACTCGGGGCTTACACGACAGAAATATATTTTCTGACGCTCTGGAGGCTGCAGGTCTGAGGTCAGGGGGCCAACATGGTTGAGCTGTGGTGAGGGCCCACTGCCCGGCTTGCAGATGGCTCCCTTCTTGCTATGTGCTCACACGGCCCTTCCTCAGTGTGTGTGCACGCAGAGAGACCTAGCTCTCTGGTGTCTCTTCTTCTAAGGGCACTAATCCCATGAGGAGGGCCCTGCCCTCATGGCTTCCACTACCCCTAATGACCTCACTCAGGCCCCATCTCCAAACACCATTATATTGGGGGTTAGGGCTTCAACATACGAATTTTGGGGGAATGCTAATATTTGGTCCATAACTCTAAGCGTGCACAGATCAGGGATAATTTCGGCTCAGTCCTCACTGCAGTGTTATCATGCCCAGTTGCGTTAGTACCATCCCCGCACTTCTTCCATCCCACCTTGGTTGCCCTTGGGCACTGGTAGTGTCTGGGTGACTGGTTTACTGTGTGACCGTGCTCTCTTGTATACGCACAAAGCAGAGTTCTCTCGTGTTCCACACGTGCCCAGTCTTCCTTTAGTGTGGGCTTGGTGCCGTGCTGCCTGCCACCTCTTATGCCCAGCTCTTGGAGAGCCCAGGTGTGCTGGTCACCAGCCTTGCCTGGCTGTGCGTCCTCCCCAGCACAGAGTATTGCTCAAAGCCACATCTCCCAGGGGGGCTTGCGGCTGCCCAGCGTGTGGGGTTCCCCAGCTGAAAATCTCCCGTCTAGATCCCCTAGGATGTCTCTGTTGGGGGCCCGTTGGATGTGGGCAGAGGCCAAGGTCGTAGACCCCATCTAGTCTTCATCCCCAGTTTTGTTTGGCGTGTGTGTGTGTGTGTGTGTGTGTAGATCATGCTTGTTACAATCTTGGGCTGTATTTGGAGACCTGGGGTGGGGGTACAATTTCCCTTCTCAGCTTGTCCAAGCCCCGTTCGAGTTTACCAGCCCGGGACTAAAAGCTGAGCCGAATTAAAGCGAGGACTTTATTCTTGGCAAAAATACATTTTCCTCTTCCTTGAGAAAAGAGGACTAAATGACGTATGAGGTTAAAAAAAAGAGCTTTGTGATGTTAAAAATTCTTGCAAAACATGTTTTTAATGACTTGAGTGTAAATTAATAAGAAACAAATGCGTAGTATTTTCTTTCCTAGACTATGAAAACAAAAACAACTGTAAGCAGAGTCTAAGGGGAAATCACGTGTGGGGGGTTTGCCCTTTTCTGTATGGCTGTGCGTTCCACCCAGCCTGAATCCACGTCAGCTGGGACCCCCCAGGCAGCTTCCGGCTCAGTCAACAGAGGCTTATGGGATGGACGACGCTGAGGCCCCTCTCCCGGCCACCTGGCAGGGCTGGCTCATCCACACTGGTGCGTTCAGGACTCTTTGCTGCCTGCCCGTGACCGAGAGGACCCTGGAAGTGGAGGTGGGTCAGCCACGTGGGCGTCCTCAAGAAACTCACAGGCAGTCACTATTCTAAGGAGATATGCTGTCTTAAAGGGCCCCAGACTTTGAGACTAGACAGAGACAACAGTCACAGGGCCTACCAGGCAGGCTCACTCCCTGTGCGTTGGGAGTTCAAGACAGTCGTGATGTTGGCCTTTGATGCCTGGCAGTGCGTATGCCCACCCCATCTTCCCTCGGGGTGATTTCTCCTTCCCTTCGAGACCCCCAGACTCCTCCCCATGGGGTTTGAAGCCCCCTGTGTTGGCCTCTCTCCATGTGTCTGACCTGGTCTTCCCTGCGCCCACTCGCCTTGAGTTCCCTGACACATGCTCCAGGCGGTGTACCCTGCAGGAGGAGAGCTGGAGAGGCCTCCCGCTCAGACCTCACACCACATCAGCAATTAGCAAAAGGGATCTCCTCGAGGGTCCCTTTGACCAGAGCGGTGTTCTCCAAGGTGAGGTTTGCAGGGAGCGAACTTGTGCCATGACGGAGGCGGACGGCCTACTGGAAACACAGCCGCTCTGTCACTACTTGCTGTGTGACCTCAGGCAGGTTCTCTGTCTCGTTTGAGTCATACTCCCTCCACCTCACAGGTTTAGTGTAAAATGAGTTGAGGTGACAGACATAGGCCCACCAGAAGTGGTGAGTCTTGCCATGTGTTCTGATGCTGTGGTTGTCATCTCTGAGATAGGACGCCTATAGTTACAACAAACCGGTCCTGCCTTAGTGATCTCAGCAGCCCGCTGTTCGTAAACCTTTTCCAGGCAGACAGATTACCTTTTAATGCCTTGAACTTAAACTAGCACTCATAGCCGGCAGAGGAGGGCATTTATGAGGGGCCCTCCCATGCTGGAGGCAGGGCGGCCCAGCAGGGAGAGTGCGGGTCTGGGCGCAGCCGCCTTGACAGTTATCCTGAGCAACCCATGCCTGATCCCGTGCCCACGGGACACGGTGTTGACACCCAGTATTTCAGTTCCACTGTCTTATATTTCCAAATCAGTATTATTATACTGATTCATACAATCAATGTATTATTTATATAGTCAATGCTTGAATAGGTTTGCAAACTTCTTTACCCATTTTGTTGCTTATCATTATTTCTTGTGCCATCACCTCCTTCTGGCTTCAGTTTTCTTAGAGTTCTTTGAGTGTTCTTCAGTGACAGTCTGGGAGAGGTAAACTCTCTGAATCCATGGTCATCGCCCTGTGTGAGGGGGTGGGATCCCCCGACCCCGGTTTCCTCTTCTCTGGGTCTGCAGCCCTTTGCAGTGTTGACCTAATCCCACCCACTCAGTGGGGGACTGCCGTTCTCACCTCCATGTTCACTCACTGCAGGCCTCGTCTGTGCTTCCCCATGCCTTAGCTTTGCTTTCATATTTCTAATCGAATCCCATTCCTCCTGTCAATGTGTGTAAGTACCTACGGTGTCCCGGGCACTTGGAGCTCCAGACCCTGTCCCGCTGGCTCTTTCACACATGTAGATGACCCCCCCCACCCCCACCCCCTCCCCGGGCCTGCCTCCGCTCCAGGAACGTCAGGCTCCCCGTTTTCTCCTCCCTTTGCCTCTGAAGTAATCCCTGAGTTCATTCTCTTTCCACATCTTAACAGGAGCAGTAGGAGAGCAAAGATTTTGGTCAGACCACGCGTCTCTCTGTACTTGAGTGGCGTGACTCCTCTGGTCGTCTTTGTTCTTAGATTTGGAAATGACCTTAGTTTAGTTTTGATTTCCCTTCTCTCTGTGGCAGCCAGCCTCTGCTATCTGTTACAACTGAACCGAAATGTTGGCTAGCCAGTTGATTGAGGAAGAAATCAGCTGTGCTGAGGACAGGACGTTAAGAAACTGTTTTCAGGCAGACCTGGGGACAGTGGGACCAGCACCAGATGTGGAGGCAGGAAACGTTCGTCCTAAGGCTGCTACTTTGCTGTGTGACCTTGGACAGATCCCTTAACCTCTCTGAATCTTGGTGCCTTGCAGGGTTGTTGTGGAGTCAGATAAGATAATACGTAAGAAATTGTTTTTTTGGAAACAGTTTATAGTATGAAAAAATGTAAAAGACTATAAAGGAACCTGATTTAATCTGAGAAGGTTTTTGAACGCCAATACTTTCAACAAAAGAGTGAGATGACAAATGACCTTTGGTCTGGGCCAGGCTTTTCTCTGGAGCCTGGTGCTCCTCGCCTTGAGAGTTTCTGTCCTTTCCTGCGGGAGAGACTTTTAAGCTTCTTAATTTGAACTGTAGACATACCCAAGGCGCACCGGATGTGTTTCAACCAAGTGGAGAGGGTAGACCACCATTTCTGCCCTTGCTGGGAGTTGAGGGCTGAGGCTGTCCACCACGGGCAGCAGGCTCCCCGGGAAGCTGTGTTGGGTGTGACCGCATGTGGACTGAGGGCTTCTCCAGGGGCCACACGCTCCAGGGCAGCCTGTTGGCCTGACGCCTCCTGGGACTGCCCCACGCTGGGGCCTCAGGTGGGCTGCAGCTGGGCAGAAACCCTTGCCGGGGCTACAGCCTTGGTTCACACGGGCTTCTGTCTCAGAAAGAAGAATTTAGAACATCGCCTCCAAGTTTAAGTGTATTACACGAGCACCTTTGTTACAAAAAGAATTTTGAAAGGAAAGAACCCTTTTATGCTGCCAGTGATTATTTCGTTAAAGATTTTGGTTGGTATGTGCATGTTTTCATCTTTTGTATGTTCTAAAACGGGGTCCCTCTGAAGGCTGGAGTTGTCAGACTGCCTGTAGAGCTGACGGTGCTGGGGGCGTGTGCAGGAACCTGGGCGTCGCTGGGTCCTGACTCTGCCCATCCTTCCTTGCTTTTCCTCTTTTCACTGGGCAGGCCTGGGGAGGCCAGGGCCCCGTTGCCTGTCCTGCCTTTCTCTCGCCCTGGAATTTGAGCAAGTGGCCTATGTTCTCTGGCTTTAGCATTCTCACCTCTAAAACCAGGGGATTCAAATACCAGGCAGAGACAGAGGTGCCTCAGTGCCCGACAAATGCTGCTGGGCGAAAGAATGCCCAGGTGTAACTCCAGGAAGCTGGCACTGCCAGTAAAAGGCCGCCTCCAGCTGAATTCCGGGTGGGGCTGAGTACCGTGCATTGTGGCCCATCGCGGCTCTGCAGGAAGGAGGCAGGATTGCCAGGTCACAGAGTATGACAGCCTCTGCCAGGATCCTGACTCACACGTCTTCCAGCAGGGCTCCTGCTCCCCCCACCAGGTCGCCTTCCGGGTGGCTCCGAGCCTCAGGGTCCAAGCCCTCCCCACCTCCCACCCCCGCAGCGCCGCCCCCCCACCCAGCCCCGTTTGCTGTGGGCGGGCTGCTAACTCCCTGATGGCTTGTGCATCTGGCTAAGTTCTCACCCATTTCTCTTTAGGGAGGGAGCATGGCATCTCCTGCCAGTCATTCCTATGGCTGCATGTGAGGCACGCAAAGCTCACTGGCATTTTTTGAGGCCAGGTTGTTAATTGGCTTAACCAACAGTCATGGGAAAAGGAGGGGAGTGCTCTGGAGGCTGCCAGCCAGGACTGGAAAGCAGCAGCACACCCAGCCCAGCGTGCCCAGGGGAAGCCCGTGAGTGCCCCGGCCGCCGAGGTGGGCTTTGCCTGGCTCTGGGTTCCCTCGTGCTTTTGCTGTCTGGCATGACGATGGTCACAGAAGGGCTCTTCCTTCTCTTCATTTCTAACTTTTGCGGGGAGCAGCTGCTCCCTGTGGCAGGGGAAGATGGACAGGTAATGGCAAGGTGTCCTGGTCTTGACTGCACTTCCGCGGTGGTTGGTGAGGGGACATCTCATGTGCTAATGCGGCATCTGTGCATCCTCTTCTGAGAGGGGTCTCCTCTGCGTTTTTGCCCGTTGTCTAATTGGGTTGTTTGTTAGTTTTACTGTTGGCCTTTAGAAATATGTGTGTGTATATATAAAAGTGTTCATTGTATATTCTAGAACAAGTCATTTGTCAGCTATGTGGTTTGCAAATACTTTCTCCCAGTCTAGTGTGTTTGTTCGTTAAGATCGTTCACAGAGCAAAAGTTTTAAATTTTAGCGAGGTACAATTTATTTACTCTTTCTCTTTTGTGGATAGTGCTTTTGGTGTCAAGGTAACTGTTCACCAAGTCCTAGGGCCTGAGGACTTTCTCCTATATGTTCTTGTAAAAGTTTTACAGTTTTACGTTTTGCATTTAAATCCATTTTAGGATACGTTTTGTAGATGGTGTGAGGTTTGGGTAAAGGATTCTTTTTGGCCTTTAGATGTGTATTTCCTCCAGCACCATTTGTTGAAGAGACTCTTTCCTCCATTGCTTTTGCACCTTTGTCAAAAATCGGTTAGCCGCGTTTGTGTGGGTCTCTTTCTGATTTCTCTCTTCCGTTCCTCTGCTTCGCGTCTGCCTCTCTGCGTGGTCTTCACTCCTGTGCTGTATATGTCCTAAAGTTGAGTAGAGGGCTTTCTCTCACATTCTTCTTTTTAAAATTGTTTTAGATATTCTAATTCCTCTGCCTGTCCATATGAACTTTCGAACAATCTGGTCTATGTCTTCAGAAATTCTGGCTGGGTTTTGAAAGGAGTTACATTAAACCTATAGATCGATTTGGGGAGAATTGACACCTTTACTAAATTGAGTCTTTCTGTCTATGAACGCCATGTGTCCCTTCATTTCAGAGTTGGATTTCTTTCCTCAGCATGTGTAGTTTTCAGCTCCTAGTCAAGTACATGTTTTATTAGATTTACTTGTATTTCATTTTTCTTGCACAGTTGCAGTGTTGTGCTTCTGGTTTTGGCTCCATGTGTCCGTTACTAGTATATAGAAATACAGTGGATTTTTGTGTGTTGAGCTTATTTCCTGGAACCTTGCTGAAATCACTTACTAGTTCTCAGAGTGGTTTTGGAGATTCCTTGGTCTTTTCTTCATAGACTGTTGTGTCACCTGCGAATAGCTTTATTTCTTCCTTTCTGATCTGCACCCGTCCTTCCCTTCCCTTTTCTTGCCTTGTTGCACTGGCTTAGAACTTCCAGTATGCTGTTGAATGGTGGTGGGGAGTGACCATCCTTGCCTTGTTCCAATCCTAGAGAAAAACTGTTAGTCTTTTGCTATAAGTCTAATGTTAACTATAGGTTTCTGTAGATTGGCCCTGAGCTAACATCTGTTGCTAATCTTCCTCCTTTTTTTCCTTCCCCAAAGCCCCAGTACATAGTCTTTATCAAGTTGAGGAAGTTCCCTACTATTTCTGATTTTTTGAGTTTTTTAAAAATTATTTATGAGTATTGAATTTTGGCAAGTGCTTTTTCTGCATCAGTTGATATATGATCATGTGATTTTTCTTCTTTAGTCTGTTGATGTGGTAGCTTACACTGATGGATTTTCAAATATTGAACCAGCCTTGCATACCTTGACTAAATCCCACTTGATCATAATGTATAATTCTCTTTATTTATTGTTGAATTCTGTTAGTTAGTATGTTGTTAAGGATTTCTGCATCTATGTCTGTGAGGGGCTTGGACTGTAGTTTTCTTTCCTTGCGCCCTCTTTTCTTATTTTGGTGTCAGGGTAATACTGGCCTCTCCATTCTACTTTTGAGCCCATCCATTGAGAGTTTTTTTGTGTGTGTGATTATATTTTTTCAGTTCTAAAATTTCCTTTTGGTTCTTTGTTAGATACTCTATTTCTTTGCTGAGATTTTCTGTTTTTTCACTTATTTCAGGTGTGCTCATCATTGCACTTCTGTGTCATCATTGTAGCATTTTATCAGGGCTGCTACAATCCTTGTCAGATAATTCCAACATCTGTGTCCAGTCAGTGTTGGCATGCGATGACTGTTGTTGTTATCATTGACTGCTCTCATTTGAGTTGAGGTTTTCTTGGTTCTTGGTGTAATGAGGGATTTTCATTTGAACCCTGGGTGTTTGGGCTCTTCCAGACTCCGGATCTTAGCAGGTGGGGAGGGATGCAGCCTCGTCGCTGCCAGGCGGGCTGGGATCCTGGTCTCGTGTGGCCCGTGGACACTCTGGGTGGGGAGGGATGCCTGCCAGTGCTGGCAGGGGTGGGATCCTGGTCTCGTGTGGCCCGTGGATGTGCTGGGTGGGGAGGGATGCCTGCCAGTGCGGGCAGGGGTGGGATCCTGGTCTTGTGCGGCCCGTGGACGCACTGGGTGGGGAGGGATGCAGCCCCATCGCTGCTGGGCGGGCCGGGATCCTGGTCTCGTGCGGCCCGTGGATGCGCTGGGTGGGGAGGGATGCCTGCCAGTGCTGGCAGGGGTGGGAGGGCCCCTCCTCCCGTGGTCTCCCCAACTCTGCGGGTGGGAGTGGGGGCTGAGCTCCTCGCTGCTAGATGGTGGTGAAAGTTCCACCTTCCTCCTAGGCCTCCTCTGACACACTCCAGCATGGGGGAGCCCTCATTACCAACTGGGGACAGGAATAGGGTCTTCATGTGGACTCCGGGGACCCCAGGTGTGCAGGGAGAGCAGTGTTGCTGGGCTCTGAGCTTTGGAGCCTTACGGTACGGAAGGGTGTGTGTGCCCCCAAATGACAAAGATCTGTCAGAGACTTTTCTCAAGGCCAAGACAGCTTCTATCTTAGCTCTTACTGAAGTCTCAAATCTGGGGGACTCTAAATGAAAAAGGACAAAATTCAAGATTAAAGTAAATAAATGGAAGATTAGCCCCTGTTAGAACTGCCTGGTGATTTGAGTATTCAGCCCTTCCAAGCGGAATTCCAAGGGGTTTTCAGGAGAAAGAAATGAGGATTATCCACATTTGTAGAAGATCTTAAAATAAATTTGTTAAAAGTTATGCTCATCAGTTAGCGGCTGGAGCTGGCATGGCGGGGATGGCTCTTTTCACCAGACAGTGCTGGGCTGGGGGCAGGAGGCCTGAGTGTGAGGTCTGCCCATTTCCCCTGAGTCCTTCTGCTGTGTGAACTTGGGTGATTTCCTGCCCTCTCTAGGCTTGGGTCTCATCATTGGTCATCTAAGACAGTTGGACATGTGGTCCTTAAACCTAATGTTGAGTCCCTTAAAATTTTTCAGGGGATCTCTGTGAACACTCAAATCAAGTCCAGACTTGAAAGGGCCTCCTCGTAGCCCAGAAATAGACCCACATGGACATGGTCAACTAATCTTTGACAAGGGCACCAAGAATGCACAATGGAGAAAGGACAGTCTCTTCAATAAATGGTGCTGGGAAAACTGGAAAGCCACATGCAAAAGAATGAAACTGGATCCCTATCTCACACCATACACAAAAATGAACTTGAAATGGATTAAAGACTTAAATGTAAGTAAAACTCCTACAGGAAGACATAGGGAAAATGCTCATTGACTTTGGGCTTGGCAATGATTTTTTGGATAAGACATCAAAAGCATAGAAGACAAAAGCGAAAATAAACAGGAAGGACTATATCAAACTCAAAAGCTTCTGCACAGCAAAGGAAACCATCAACAAAACGAAAAGACAACCTCTAGAATGGGAGAAGATATTTGCAGACCATACATCTGATAAGAAGTTAATATCCAAAATATATAAAGACCTCATACAACTCAACAGCAAAAAAACCAAATAATCCAATCAAAACATGGGCAGAGGCCAAAAGAGACATTTTTCCAAAGAAGACATACAGATGACCAACAGGTGGATGCAAAGGTGCTCGACATCACTGATCGTGAGGGAAATGCAAATCCAAACTGCACTGAGATCTGACCTCAGACCTGTCGGAAAGGCTGTGAGCAGAAAGACGAGAGACAATGAATGTTCGTGAGGACGTGGAGAAGAGGAAATCCTGTGCGCTGTTGGTGGGAATGTAAATTGGTGTAGCCCCTATGGAAAAGAGTATGGAGGGTCCTCAAAGAATTAGAAATAGAACTAGTGCATGATCCAGCAATTCCACTTCTGGGGATTTATCCGGAGGAAATGAAATCAATATGTTGAAGACATGTCTGCTCTTCCACATCTATTGCAGCATTATTCCCAAAAACCAAGGTATGGAAGCAACCTAAGAGTCCTTAGATGGATGAACGGATAAACAAAATGTCATATTATATATACACACACACACACAACTGAAAAATATTATTCCACCTTATAAAGAAGGAAATCCTGCCGTTTGTGACAACATGGTGGAGCTGGAGGACGTTACGCTAAGTGAGATAAACACAGAAAGGCAAACACTGTATGATCTCACTTATGTGGAATTTTGGGGGAGATGTTGTTTGAAGGGTACAAACTTCCAGTTGTGATGAATAAGCTATGAGGAACTAATGCACAGCTTGATGGCTATACTTAATAATACTGTATTATGTTCTTGAAATTTAAGAGAGTAGATCTTAAGTGCTCTCACCACACACACACACAAAGGTAACTGTGTGAGGTGACGGACACGGTAACATGACTGTCGTAAATATTTCACAATGTGTATGTGTATCAAATCCTCACATTGTACACTTTAGGTATATAGAATTTTATTTGTCGATTATACCTCAATAAAGCTGGAGAAGAATAAAGAACAAAGGTATATAAGATTAGAAAGAAGAAAAGAGATAGAATCACAGGTATGTAAGACATTTAAAACAAGAAATCATTAAATGCAATTGTATGGCAACACTTTTTTTTCTTTTAAAGGTTTAGGGTTTTTTTTCGTGAGGAAGATTGGCCCTGAGCTAACATCTGTTGCCAAACTTCCTCTTTTTTTTCCTCCCCAAAGCCCCAGGACATATTTGCGTATCCTAGTTGTAAGGCCTTCTAGCTCTTCTGTGTGGTGGTAGGACGCCACCACAGCATGGCTTGACGAGCAGTGTGTAGGTCTGTGCCCGGGATCTGAACCGGCAAACACCAGGCCACCGAAGTGGAGCACAAGTACTTAACCACTCAGCCATGGGGCCGGCCCCTGGCAACACTTTTGAAAATGTGCAGAAAATAGGTGATTTCCTTTCAGAATATAAATTGGTGAAGTTCATCCCAGGATAAATAGGTAACTAACAAGGTACAATTGCTGTGATCAAGATCAGAAATGTCATTAAAGATTTAGTAAGACGGAATTCTTAGCTTTGACTGCATGTTCGAATCACTTGGGGAATTTAAAAAATTCCTGAGACCATGGCAATGAAAGATGGTGCAGCTGCTGTGGAAAAGAGCTTGGTGGGTACTCAGTAAGGTAAACACAGAGTTACTGTATGACCCAGCAATTCTACTCTTTGGAATATACCTAAAAGATTTGAAAACAGCTGTTCAAACAAAAGCTTGTACGCAGTGTTTGTAGTAGCACTATTCACAATAGCCAAAAGGTGGAAACAACCTAAAGGTCTAGCAGCAGCTGAATGACAAACAGAATGTGATATACCGCACAGTGGAGCACTGCTCAGCCGCGAAAAGGAAGGGAGTACTGATACACACTGCAACGCGAATGAACCTTGAAAGCATCCTGCCGAGTGGAAGAAGGTAGTCACCAAAAGCCACTTAGCAGTCCATTTATATGAAATGTCCGGGGCAGATAAATCCACAGACAGAGAAAGTAGATTAGTGGTGGCAAGGGCTAGGGGGTGGGGAAAGTAAGTGACTGCTGATGGGTATGGGGTTTCCTTTGGGGTGAGGAAAACCGTCTGGAACTGGATAGAGCTGGCGGTTGGACTCTACTGAGAATGTACTAAACACCACTGAATTGTTCACTTTAAAATGGTTCATAGGATGACTTTTACATTATGTGAATTTTACCACATGAAAAGAATCCTGATTTCTGGGCCCATCCCAAACCACTGAAATCCAGGTGTCTGGGGGTGGGGTCCAGGCATCAGGACTCACAGCTCCCAGGAGAGTCCAGCGCGCAGCGGGGGCTGCGATCACTGGGGTCCAGGGCCCAGTTAAAGTGTGTGGGTTCGTCAGGGTCGGTGATGTTTGCACAGTTCTAGGGCCGAATAACACATATAACAATTAAAGACTGCTATTTATGACATCTAGAGCTCCTCCAAATAAAGCACAGACAATCTAGATGTGTCCAAATGTGCGAATAATCTTTGAACCAGGCAATCACGGGACAGGAAATCTTTAAAAAATAAAAAAAAAGCAAATGAGAAGAGGTTCCACTTTACCAGGAGTCAGGAAATAAAAGTGAAAGTAACAGTGACTTGCTACTTTTCATTTGTCAGCTCGGCAATAATTTGAAAAACAAAACACCCAGCGAAAGGGCCCTCCCGTGTGTCGTTAGTGGGGCTGTGACAACTTAGTGCCTTTTTAACGTGACAGTGCGCGTTTGACACCTCACATCCGGGACTCCACTCCACAGAAAGCTGGTTCCTGAAGAGTTGTTTATGGCGTCAGCAAAAGAACCTGGAAAAGTCCCGCGTGCCCTCCAAGGCGGCATGACTAACGGCTGGAGCGCACACAGCATGGGGCGTGACGCAGCTCTGAAAGACTATGAGTTAGACAGCTCTATCCACCTGGAGGAGTTCCATGTTGTACACACTGCCAAGTTAAAAGAAAGACGAAAAGCAAATTTTAAAGAAGAAAAGGCCTCCTGTGTGAGGCTTCTCTCTCTGTCCTCTCCTCTTGCCCTTTTGCCGTGTTCCTGTCACACCTGGGATTCCTGGAACAGGCACGCTCCGCCACCCCTCGGCAGCTTGCCCACGCCGTCCCAGGTGCCTGGGATGCAGTCCCCAGCTTGCCGCCTTGCTAGTTCCTACCTAAGGCTCACATTAAGAAGATAGCTCCTCCTCTGGGGAGCCCTCCCTGACTGCCCGTCCCCTGGGCTTCCCTCTGCCCGGCCCTTACCATGTTGTGCTGTCATCCTTTGCCTTTTGGCCTAGTGGCTCCTTGTGGGGAGGGGTCTGTGTTTTGGTCACTCTTGAACGCTCTGTACCCAGCACCAGGCCTGGCGAGGCAGCTGGGGCCGGGGAGGTGGCGGAATTGACATGGGACTGAAGGCAATATGTGGCCTCAAGGGGCTAGGATGACCACTGGAATCGGGCTGTGGGCGAGGAGGTCAGAAACTTTCTTGTCTGCTTCCCCCGGGCTCCGTCTTAGGAAATGTCCATCTATTTAAAAGGGATGGGCCTAATGTGATATTCTTTGTCAGCAAACTATTTTGAATGAACCATTATGCACTTTCCAGTTCTTTCAAGGTGTTAGAACTAGGGTGGCCAGCGTGTCCTGGTTTGCCTGGGACTGAAGTCCCTCGTCCCCGGCAGAGCCCAACAGTTGTCCCCCGCGTCTGAGTTGCCAGGGGAGCTCTCGTGTCCTTCTCCCCTACAGTCCAGCTCACTGTGTGAGGTGTGCGGTCAGCTGGAAGGAGCTTTCTAGGGTAGCAGGGTCCAGGGTACTGGCATGGCCCAGTCTGGCTGGGTCCTGCCACTTGTAGCGAGTCATCTCAAGCAACTTATTTAACTCCATGAGCCTAGTTTCCTAACGCACAAAATGGGCACAAAAGTCCTAAAGCAGGTTGATGAGAATTTTCAGTGTGATGACATGAACAAAGCCCCTGGGGCGAGATGGTCATAGTGAGAACTGCCTCCCAGCGGGCAGACCATGGCCGGCCTTAGGAGCCGACATGACTCTTGTTTACAGAAGTGAGGACTGAGGCTCTGGGGCTAAGCTACCCCAGGTTACAGGGCCTGTGTCTGTTTCTGACAGGCCACGCGGCAGTCTCCGGGTACTGAGGTTCCTCAGCTCTGGGTGTGGTCTGGGATCCGGACAGCCCGTCCACTTTCTCTCGGACCAGGCCTCCCCACAGTTGTTGGACCATCATGCTAGGGAGCCCCGACTGGATCCTCTGGCCCAGGGCAGTGGGAACAGCCAGCAAAGCCAGCAGCCCCCTGGCTGCTCATGCTACACGGCCCGGGGCTTCCTCAGTCAGAGCTGGGAGAATCAAGGGACCCGGGGAGGTGCCCTGGGCTTCCATTCATTACACAGTGATTCCTCCATGTGTTAATTCACACAGGCATGCCCTTACCATCTTTGCACCTCCAAGGGAGGGAGAGCCCCATCAGTGAACACACCCGTGCTGGGAGGGAGGGAGGAGCACCCAGGACTACTGTGGCAGGCGGCGAAGGCTTCCTGGAGGATGCATCTGAACTAAGCCTGGAAAGACTGGCTGTGAGGCTGGGTGGGAAAGCCACGGCAGCATTCCAGCAGGAAGGCCAGTGAGCAGGGCCAGGAGGCCAGGGCCAGTTTGACAGAGCTTGGGAGCGCTTGGCAGGGGAGTGGAGGAGGAGGTCTTAGGAAGTGCTGCAGGCATCCTGGAAGCCAGGAGCAGTCGCTGGAGGGTTCTGAGGAGCAGGCAGCAGCCAGCTTTGTGGCTAGGGAGGCGCGTGCAGCGGGGATTACCAGGGACACAAGCGGTCCAGGCAAGGGATGGCAAAGGCTGCGAGCAGGGCGTGGCCTGGTCTCTGTTGTCCCGTGTCCCTACACACTGCACTCTGTCCTCATCGGCTCCCCAAGTGGTCCCTGAGAGTGGGCCTGTGCCAGGTGGCTCCTTGGCATGCCTTGGACATCACAGACTGTTGATGGGATGATGGTGGCTCGGGAAGGGGCTCAGTGACTGACTGATGGGACCTAGTGGGGCTGGTGGGAAAGGGGGGGGTCTGGGCTGAGGCTCAGAGCCCAGAGCGGGGGCAGGTGGAGGGGCGGGAGGGGACACGAGGGGGAGGAGGCTGTGGCTTTCTGGGTTGAGGGCTGAGTAAGGGGCGGTTGAGGACTTGATTTGAATTTGGAAAGAAAGACATCACTCCTGCCTTCCCCAGGAGGAGGGGGGCCTCTCGGTGGCCCTGACAGCTCCTCATCCTGCTGTTTTGCACAATATACAATTTCTTTGCATAACAGACAGAATAATCTCATTTTCTCACTGGCTACACAGCTTTGCTTTCAATCAGTTATCCCCAAATACATTAAAAAAAAAAAGGTCTCCATGTCACATCTCTGCCTGCTCCGTGCTCCGTTTTCCCTGTCAAAGAATTTGCAAATCAATTGCTTTAACAATACTTTCCACAAATTACCTTCGGATTCCTGTGATGTCACCCATGGTTAATGTGCGCCTGATAAATAATGCATCAGGAAGTGGTGAGGCTTTTTTCCCCTCCCCAAGAGACAAGAGGGGAAACAGCAAGCTCTTGTGATGAGCAGCTGGGTTTCGGCCTGGGGCTGGGCGCATGGTTGGGTGCTGGAGGCAGTTTGGTGAGTGGAGAGCGAAGAACCAGCTGGGAGGTGGAGCTGGCGGGCTCTGCACCCGCTGTCTGGGACAAGACCGTGAACCGCCCTGCACCTCAGCTTCTGCGCTGGACATGGGGATAGTCAGTCACGTCCTTACCGCCTTAGTGAGGGCCAGCTCACTCCATCCAGGAGCTTGCCCCGGAGCTGTGGGAATGGCAGCTGTCCTCACTGTGATGCTGAGGCCCTGTGGGGAGGGAGCGACCTTTGGCCCCCGGTCCTTGAGAACTGTGGGAAGTGGCGGGAGATGAGCTTTCCCCAAGCTGGCCAAGCTCCTAGCGGGAGCAACCCCTGGGGCTGCGTCCCCAAACTCACCATCCCATCTCCAGGGCAACTGTGGAGAGGCCTCTGTGCTCTGAGTGGGACTGGGGACCCTGCATGCCGGGCCCAGGAATGCCTGGAGGAGTTGTGGCTTTGGGTGAGAGTTGTGTGTCTGATACCGGCTCAGCACAAGGTTGACATAAGGGGAGCCATATTGTAGAAAAGAAACTGTGTTGTAACTTTGAATGATATCTGATTAACCTAGCCCAGTCATGCTCTGTAGATTTCATGGTCCCTCCCAGCTGCTGTAAGTTGATGACTTTGTTCTTTTGAGTTCCTTAGGAATGTGATGGCCCCTGGGCAGAGAGCCTATGCCGATAGCCGTCATCAATGACAAGTGCAAGATCAGGGTATAAGGCGCTGCTCCAGTCTCTGACGCACATCCAGTAAACAAAAGACTATCAGGAACTGGGACCAGATGTCTGCCCCACCCAGAGGCCAGCCCCCTATATAACTGCCTGTAGTCTCTGTTCTGTAAGATGGATCTTTCGGACATTAGTCAGCCATCTTCCCCCTTGCTAGCCAACTGTAGTAAAGTCCCTTCTCTCCCACCACCTTGCCACCTGACTATTGGCATGTCTTGCAGCGGGCATTCGACCCCCGTGCCTTGGGCGGTAGCATATCCTGGGGCTCAGGCGGCACCTGAGCTGGCCTCCCCTGCGGGTGGATGCAAGAGAGCCTGGACCTCTGGCTGGGTTTTTACACAGTTCCTCCATCTCATGCTGTGTGCAGCGCGTGCATGCGTGCTCACAAGCACTCAGTGAATAAGACAGGGTGGCGGTGCCCTCTGGACTGACCCCTCCACAGCAGGGGCCGCAGGACCCTGGAAAGGCCCTCCTCTGGAGCTACAGAATTTGCTTGCAGGAATAAAGTTTATTTTTTTCCTGTATGACTGTTGCTAGCTCTGCTGTCTTAATAGCTCTAAGTGTATTTTGATATTGTAAGCTAAAATTGCAAAGTTTCTGGAAAATCAAAATAAATTGCATCACAGTTTACAAGAGCAACCACGAAGCAAAGATTTGGCAGTGACCCGGGCTCCCAGGTGCACAGAGGAAGGACCTGGTTCCAGTACTGCTGTGTTGCCCCCAAGTGTGGGACGCCCCCCGTGTGGAATGCACACCGTGTCTCTTACTTTCCTGACCGTGCTGTGTCTAACGCACGTCGTGGGAGCTTACCCCACAGGAGAAAAGCCCGTCTGTTTGCAGGGCTGCAAAGGCACAGGAAGGAGGGCCTGATTTTGCCCAGGGAGGCCAGAGAACATTCTGGAAGAGAGGGCTTTGGGTGAGTGAGGGGCGAGTAGGGTGCGTGGGAGCTCCTGAGGCCAAGAGAGGGAGCTGAGAGAGCACACGGCATTTGGGGAGTGTTATCAGGAGCTCGCTGGGTGGAGGCCTGGGAGACAGAGAAGGCTCCTTGGTGACCGCTCAGGAGCCTGTGAGCAGCGGCCTTCCCTGGGTTGGTGTCTGAAACGCTGCTTCCCAACGATGTGCTCGGGTGGCAGCGAGCAGGGGCTTGTGGTTCAGGCGCTCTGCTGAGTGCTGCCCACTGCACTGCAAACCCAGGAGGGCGATGGCACCTGGGGACCATCAGAGGCTCTGGGAGGTCCTGATGCTCTTCATACCTAATGAAAATGTCCTCAGATACAAGGCTGCCGAGCCTCTTGTATTCTGTAATTCGTATTAACGTAACATAGACGCGGGTTTCGTGGAACAGACTGGGAACCATTATCTCGGGCAGTGAGGAGCCACTGCCTGTCCCTTGTTCCCCGTGAGCTCCTCGCTGGATTCTGGCCTGTGAGGGAGAGGGTGTCTGATCCAGGGCGCTGGGCTGACTCAGAGTGGCCTGGCCCCTCTGGGCTCTTGCAGCGAGATGCTCTGAGGGCCAGCAGTGTTTGGGGACATGTGAATGTGGGGTCATCTGTGGCCGTAGTGTCCTGATCTTCAGGGCTTCACACAGAGGCACCTGCTCTGGTATTTTGGAAACAGAGGACAAAGTGGGAATTACAAAAAGGGGTTCCTGGACCCAGTTCCAATGTGTGTGCGTAGGCGGGGTTCCCCCACATCTTCAACAAGCAAATCTCAGATGCCAGCGGGTGTCTGAGAGTTCAACTCCATTCTGACACGATCTACCCAGAGCCAGCGTCAGATTCCACAGGCCGAGGGCTCCTACAAGACTGCACGTCCACACTTCAGACAGCGGCCACAAGCCCGGGTTGATATCCATGCTTCTGACCGATGGGCTACAGACTGGAAGTTCCCATAGCTCCTCAACTCAGGATGCCAATTGCAAGTCCAGGCTGTCACCTCTGCTTCCGACTGGCGGGCCACAGACCAGAGGTTCCCAGGACCCCTCCTCGTGTTTGATTAATTTCCTAGGGCATCTCACAGAGCTCAGGGAAACACTGACTTACGTTCACCAGGTTATTAAAGGATGCGAGGAAGGATACAGACGAGCGTCCAGCTGGAAGAGGTGTGTAGGGCGAGGTATGGGGTGGTGGTGCCGGGCATCCATGCCCTTTCCAGGCGCACTACTCTCCCAGCACCTCCCTGAGGTTACCACCTGGGAAGTTCTCTGAAAACGGACTCATGGGCTGTCTTTTTGGGGTTTTATGGAGGCTTCATTATGTAGTCAGGATTGACTACATCGTTGGCCATTGGCAACTGGTTCAACCTCAAGCCCCCTCCCCTCCCTAGAAATCAAAGGGTGGGGCTGACCACATGGCTGGTTCTCCTGACAGCCTGCACCCCCCTTGGGTGGGACCCAAAAGTCACCTTCATTAACATAAACAAGAAATTCCAAGGGTTTTGGGAGCTGTGGATGAAGACCACATATAAATGAGAAATATATTTTGGTCATCTGAATGACCACATACATAATTCCTATAAATTGCAATATTGTAGGAATGCAGAAGAAATAAACTTGAAATGTATCGAGTCAGAGCTAGTCAGGATTCTTTTTCTGAATTTTCTGCGCCCCTCAAAACCTGAGCCGACCCTGGGGGATTTGGGGCTACTTGGGGGGCACATGGAGAGGAGTTAGGCCCAGTGGGCTCTCTGCCCTGACATGCGCCCCTCCTTCTCCTTCCTAAATGTCTTGAACTCACTCTGAGGGTGACCAGCAGGGTGGCCAATACTGCTGGGGCAATGTGAGCTCAAAGGCAAAACCCCGAGGAAGCAATGATGCTTCTCCGATGGCTGACAGGCAGGTGACGCTGCTGACTCGGCCGAGAGTGAGAGACAGGGAGGCACTGCTTCCCACCCACGGGACTGGGAGAATTGGAACGTGGGCATAGCAAGTGCTGGGCAAGATGGGGAGCAGGCCCCTTGTGTTCCGTTGGCACGAGAGCAGTCTTGGACCAGGTGTGCCATAGACCAGCGGTCCTGCTCCTGGGTCTGTTCCAAGAGACACTCTCACAGGCCCCTAAGCAGCTTCATCCCAGGGGAGTGGAGAGTGACCTGCAGCAGCGCCATGACTGTGCAGCAGGGATGCTGGGCCTAGAAGACACCTTGAGTGGACTGAGAACCGGGGGTGGGTGCAAAAGTCAGGAACAGGAATGAAATTTGTAGTACAACTCCACTTATGTAAATTAAAATGCAAGTACTCAAAAGATAGATTCAAGGAAGCCTCCGCATTGCGGGAAGCCCATCCACCCATGTGCGTAAATGTCTCCAATGGGAAGGAGGGTGGAGGGGGGCTGTGGATAAAGGGGAAAAGCAAAGGCAAGACCCAGAGCAGTGACTCAGCCTGGGTTCCCTGGAAAACAGAGCCTGAGGCAAGGATTAAGTACTAATGCTTTGTTAGGGAGGATGGATGGGAGCCTGGGTGGAGGTCACCCCATGTGCGGTCTCATTGCCTGGTCTTTGGCAGCCTCTCATCTCTGAGTCTGAGCCATGGACTCCAGGAGTGTGTGCAGTTGACCTCAAGCAGTGGAATCACAGAGTGGCTGGGTGCACCAGTGGCAGAGGAAGCAGGAGGGTGAAGATCAGGAGACTGAGAGGCCAAGAGGGTCTGAGAAGATGCCTGGGAGGAGGCCGTGTTGCCCGACAATGAGGGAGTGCCATGGACTTGTGGGTTGAGAAAGCTGAGCCCAAGACTCCTTGCCTGAGAAGGTGTAGTGTACACGTCTTAGGTTTAAACAGCCCTGAGTTTGAATCCCTGAGCACATTACATAACTGCTAGCTTCAGTGCCATGTCAGTGGAATGGAGGTATGAGACCATTACTTCATGAGGGTTTTGTGAATATAGTGCTCAGCAGGGTCGGCACCCCACAAAGGTACCCTCTGTCACCGTGGGGGCTGGGCAGGCCTGCCGTGCAGCCTTGGAACCCAAGATGTCGCATTTTCTAGCTCCCTCATCAGGAGTCTTTCTGCGCAACGCAGCCTTGGGGTCTCGCAGTCCGGTGCCCCTCTCCCAGGAGAAACCCCGGGGGGCGCTCCTTTCTGACCACGCACACCAGTTATGTGTTCTCCTGAGGTTTCTGTATTTTGACGCCTGATTATAGCCAGCCTCACACTCAGAGTTCTCTGGGTACTAAGCACTAATTATTTCACATGTCCTGAAAGAATGCCACTTATTGCCATAATTGGGTTTGTTTTACCCCAGGAAACTTGTTACGCACACAAGTCTATTCCATGTTTGTTCATTAATCCAGCCATCCACTTACCAGATGTTTGTCAAGGGTTACAATGTGTCAGGCGCAGTGTGGGCGCGTGGGTTCCCAAGGGAGATCCCGAGCTGCCCCAAGCCCCACAGACCATGGGGGACAGATGATGTGTGGAAGGGGCACCTGAGGCCATCAGGGCTGAGCTGTGAAGCATGATGAGATTTCTCAAGGTGGCAAAGTGGGGCCCATTGGGTGCTGTGTCCTGATGAGGTGCCCACATTTGGAGTGTAGGTCCCCGGAGGGAGAGGAGTAGCCTGAGGTGAAGCTGGGGCCAGATGAGGTTGGCTTTGAATGCCAGGCCTGGGCTCATTCTATCGTTTAAGCAGGATGTCCCTCGGTGGCGGCAGTGTTGGGGGGCAGAGGTAGAACGGGGTACAGGGCAGCACGCCTGGGGGCGTGGAGAGTATGGGAGGCGGTGACCACAGGCTGCCCCAGCGCCAGGAGGGCCTGGCTGTGCAGACCAGAGGAGGCGGTCTGGCACGGTCTGGGGGCGACCTGGCTGTGTCTAGGTTTGTCATGGCGGGACACACGGCATCTGGCATCCTGGGGGGCTGTCCGCCTTCTCATGCTCTCCAGGGGACAGCGTGGACGCCTGGCTCTGCTGCTGCTCCTGCCATGTCGAGCCCACACCGAGGAGAGCAAGAGAAGCCCAGCTTACAGAAATCCAGCTTCGGCCCTGCAGAATCCGACCTGCTTTATTTTAGGGAATGTACATATTTTATAAAACGGGACAGATTTCGTGTGTTAATACGGTATACTCAATAAAAGGAATAAAGTTTTTAAACAGTAACTTGATGAACTACCGCCGGGGGCTGGGGGTTTAACGGTATTTCCCAGGAAGCGTCAAGGCCCTTTGCAAAGAGGTGTCCACTTTGGCTTTTCCTCCAAACAGCAAGTGACCCTTCCTGCCCAAGTGACAAGGCTGAGCTTGGTGGAGCAGCCGAGAGAGGGCATGAGTGACCCTACGTGGGGACAGGAGTGAAGCACTCGCTGTGGCCTTCCCTGAGTGAGCGAGTAAGTGCGGGTGTGGGGACTGGCCGGTGCCTGGCCTCGAGCAGGGCCGAGGTGGGGCAGGAGTGAGTCCGCGGCCCTGGGCAGCACTGCGGGCCTTCTCCAGTGTGCGTTTTCCAGTCTAGAGAGAGGGTGCTGTGCGGGCGGTCCGCACTCTCTGTTGCTGAGGATCCTTTGTAACCGCAGCGCTGGGGCCCTTCACCTCTGTCCTCTTTGTTATGCAAGATTCATGTAATTCCGGTATTTTTTCTTACCTACTGATGCTAGGTACTGGGGGCCCTTGGCAGGATCTAAGCAAGAGTGGTGCCAAGGGGTGTGAGGCGGCAGATTGGCCTGGGGAATTTTCTGTGCTCAGGGCCAGACGTTGTGTATCGTGAAGTAAAGGGAGCAGGTGAGAGGCACAGACAGGCCTTCAGGATGAGGAGCTCCGGGTTGGCCCTCTCAACAATGGCCCTATTGCTGGTAATGGGATGTGGGTGGTGATGGTGACAGGAGGCGACGTGCCGTGTGCACAGGGTGTGAACTTCTCCACACTGAGCAGAGGGACCATGTCTCTGTCTCCCACAGTGCCGATGGGACCGCGTCCTAGGATTCTGCACATTAGACTCATCTCCATCTCTGTCCCAGTGCTGCCCCTGGACTCAGACAAGCTGTGGCTCCCCATGGATGCTCTCCCCGTGACTGCAGGGCTTCCTCATGCACAGACCTCCGTGCCTGGGAGACGTGGTCTCCACGCACGAGAGGGGCGTGCCCTAGGCTTTGCCCGCTCTGGGCACCAGAATCATGACTGTGGGTGCCCAGGCATCTGTCTGGAGGGCTTTTTAACTCGGGACTAGACACGGTTAGCCAAGGGGTTATCAGGCATTGAGGGAGACACACAGCCAGATGAGACCCATGAAGGGTTGACCTCTGTTAATGGAGTGTCCAGAGGCTGCAGCCTGCCATGGCATTCTGCAGAGCATCATAAAGCAAGCAAACAACAGATGACTGTGGGCCGTTCCGTGTATTCCAGGGTGCATGTCTTGTGGGCACGCTCTTCATCAGATGTAGAACAGCTGGCTGGGCCCAGGTGTTCAGACTCCAAACCCAGTGCTCTTCTTGAGGAATCCCAGGGAGAAGTGAGGTTCCTGGGTAAGTCAGAGTGAAGTAGACAAGGCTTAGCGCAGTGGATGGGTGAGGCGTGCCTTGCACAGTCAGTGCAGAGAGCTCTTGGGTTCCGTTTCATCATTTAATTTGCCACTGACATCTGGAGAATGGCCGTGGGCCTGCCACGAGCCGTGCTTGCTACAATTCCAGTACCATGAGGGAGAGTTGTTTTCTGTGCCTCTTGGTTCAGGGTCTGGTCCACAGTTGGTGGAGATAAAACTGGCCTGGAAGGACGCTGTAACGGCCAGTGTAGATGGTGGACGATTCTGCATCTTAAAATGTGATTGCGAAATCAACAAGCCAGTCACAGTGGTTAAATCTTTGCCTTTTCAGAGCTGCTTGCGAAGCCGAGTTGCTTGTTGCTGCATCAGGTGGCCATGCGGCTCAGAACGCAGGGCTCGGGGTGGTGAAGGCTGCAGGGGAGGCTTCCTCTCTCTTCTTTGGGAGTCCTGTCCTCCCTCTGGTCTTCTCAGGAGAAAAAGCAATCACTAAAGCCTCTTTTGCATTTAGGTGTTGGAAATGCTGGTGGAAGTTAAGGAACTTTGTTGAGCACCTCTGGTGACCTCATATTCTTACCATTGCATCTTAACAACTCTGACATAAGGATTGGTATCATCATTTCACATAGAGGCTCCATCAGTTTTCCTTGCTACAGAGCAGAGCTGCTCAAAACTCAGTGGCTTAAAAAAGCAACCACTGTCTGTTGAGTCCACCATTCTGCTGGGTGGTTCTGCTGGGCTGGGCTGGACTAACTTGGTGGGGCTTGCTCAAGTGTCTGTGGTCAGCTGGTGGGTTGACTGGGGGCCTGTTGGTCCTGAGTCACCTCATCCTCAGATCTGGAAGTCCGCTGGCTGTGGGCTGGGGGCTGGAGGCGGCTGTATCTCTCACCCTCCAGCAGGCCAGCCTGGATGTGTTCCCACGTCGGGGGAGGGTTCTGAGAGCAGCAAGAATGGAGGCTGAAAGGCCTCTTTTAGGTCGAGACTCAGTATGGGCACATCGTCACCCTGCCACCTCCAGCTGGTGGAAGCGAACCACTATCCCGCCCTGAATGGTGGGCGGAACTGGGAAGGATGGCGGCCATCTTTGCAGTCCACCCTCCGCAGAGGCTGAGGCCCTGAGACTTTAAGCAGAAGAGCATGCGGCTGGAATCGGAAGCCAGCCTATGCTTTTCCAATACTGCATATGCTGTGCAGCCCCAGCAGGGAACGTCCACCCTAAAAGGGAGAGCAGTACTCAGCTCAGATAAATCAATCTGTAATGTGGAATCTGGGGCACCAATGGCTGGTGGTGGGTGGGAATTTGGGGATGGATTTTAAATTGCCAAATATGGAGAGTATCCACTGTTGTGTGGCTGCTGAGTCCTCCCGGACTGTGGGCATGTGTCTTCCATCAGAAGCTGTGCTTCATCTTTTGGGAGGTAATAGGGTTTAAAAAAACAAATTCATGTCAAATAGATTGCTGTTTGCAATGCTCACAGCTGCTATTTATTTCCAGATTTCTAAATAACATGTTGATCCTGCTATCTCCTGATTAATCAATTTTAAATATCGTCTATTGACTGCAACAGAAGATGGAGGTGTGGCCTCCCCGGACTGCCCTGCCTTGGCCCTTTCCCCGTCCTTCCTTATTCTCTGATCACAACTTTTGGTTAATCAATAGTCAGTGTTTATGTTACTACGACAGACATTTTGCCTACTGCTAGATGAAGGAGACGATGATGAGACTCCCTGGACTTAATATGTGCATATTTCCCCTTTATTAGGTTTTTTAATGTGCCTATATTTATTTTTTGTAAACGCTTTACCAGATCAGTTATATGTGAATCAATATTATTTTCCAAATAGTCAAATTGACACTCCACCAATTTCCTGGTTTCCTGGACCCTCCCATGTGAGTTTCTGGCTCTTAGCTGCTCTCCAGACCCCTGTGCAGCCTGTCATCCTGGGACTTCCCTTTGCAGCATGGATTCCTGGGTCTCACGACTTCCTTTCCTGCTTTACACCATCGTTTTGCTGAAGCATATCCTCTAATAGCTTCCTACGCCTTTAGAAGTACATTTTTAGAATCCCTGCATGTCTGAAAATATTTCCCCCAAATGGACTCTGAGACATGGGTTTGTATGAAGGTGACGCATTAAGAAAGCAATCCCAGAGAAACTGGGAAGGGAATGGGGAGAGCAGAACAGGGAAGGAGAAGCCACGTCAGGTGCAATTTCAGGTGGAGTGCAGTCCTAGCCTGATCAGGGAACCCTGGAGTGGAAATTATAGCACAGAGTTTGTCCAGTAAGAGGCTGTAGGTCACCTGTAGGCAGGGGTGGGGTGTGGGGGAAGCTCAGTTCCAGGTGTTCTATCTGGGCCCGAGGGTAGTCGTCTGGAGGCCATTGTGGTGTGAGCCGCTGGGAGCCAAGCACACAGCAGCTGGTGGCATAGGACTGGAAGAGGTGGTCTGGGGGATCAGACTGAACATCACCAGCCATGCTCCAGTCTTCACCGTGACTTCATGCTTGGTTGGCAGTTTGCAGCTGTATCAGCAGGGTCCAACGTTCAACGAAGGAAATACAAATCGTTAGAGGTGGTCACACAGTGGGTGGAAGGGCTAAAGAAGCCCTTTGTAGGCGGGTCCTCTTGGAATGACTTTCAGAGCAATCCAGAACTGCCACCAGGGAGCTGTTCTGCCGACGCGGCCTGGGTCCCGTGTCTCTCCTACCACGGCAGCAGCCTCTGGACCCTGGAGCTGGAGGACAGACCCTCAACTCTTCCATCCAGGCTCAGAGTCATATAGGACGAAGCCACCCTGACCACGGCCACTGCTTGTGTCACACAAGGAAGCAGCAAGGAGGAATCTGGGAACCCGTTAAAGGGGAACGACCCCTTCTCAACCAGGACTGGCTGCCAGAAGCTGCGGGAAAACTGCCTCCACCTAACGTAGAACCTAATTTTTTGTCCAGGACCCCAGCTGTGAGCAAGTCCGGGAAATAGGGTTTTACCTGCCCCATCCTCACAGATAGAAGGAGGGTAAACTGGAGTTTGAGTGAGGAATACAGATATTGTACAGCTGGATATACAATTGTAGATTAAACAGATTTTTTTTCCCCGAGCATTTTGAAGGCATCACTCCATTATCTTCTAATTTCTGGTTTTGTTGTTGAAATGTCTAATGCCATTCTAATTCCTCCAGCTTTCTTTCTCCCTGCGGAAGCTCTGAGGATCCACGCTCTCTCCCTGGCGTGCTAAGCTGTTGCGATGGTGTACGCTGGTGCAGGTTGCTTTTCTTTCCTTGCACTGGACACTCAGGGGGCCTTTTCAATCTGAACCTTACATCCCGGGCTAAGGACTGAAATTTGTGTCTCCCCAAATTCCTGTGTTGAATCTTAACCCCCAATGAGATGGCAGTAGGAGGTGGGGCCTTTGTGAGCTGCGTAGGTCAGAGGCGTGGAGCCCTCATGAATGGGATTAGGGCCCCTACAATAGAGACTCTAGAGAGCGCCCGCACCCCCTCCACCACGGGAGGACACATGGAGACGACAGCTGTCAGTGGACCAGGGGGCTCTCACCAGACACAGCACCTGTTGGCACCGTGATCTTGGACTTCTCAGCCTCCAGAACTGTAAGAAATAAAAGTTTGTTGTTTACTAGCCACCCATTTGTGGAATTTTTGTTATAGCAGCCTTAATGGACAAAGTCTGGGAGATTTTTAGTGTCATGTCACTGATGACTCGGCTCTCCTATCTTTTTAAGTCTCTGTTTCTGGATCACATATTAGGCAGGTTGCAGAGCTTCTGAATTGAGCCGTCCAGTTTCTTATCTTTTTTGTTTTCCATTTTTTTCAATCTGATTCTTGTTCCACTTATTTCAGCCATTATAATTTTAATTTCCAAGAGTTCTTTGTGCATCTGTTTCTTTTCTCTATTCTTGTTCTGTGCCTGCAATATCTTTCTGATTTAAATTTTTCCTCCTTTTTGTCTGTTTTGCTTTCATCTTCCTGTTAGAGGACTGCCTCAAACGTGGGTGACTGCTGGCTGCCGGCGCATGTTGAAGCAGGCAGCTGTGAGCGTGAGTGGCGGCCCCGCCGCGTGACCACGTGAGAGCACTGCTCCCAGAGGCTCGGCTACAGAACGAAGGTGGGAGGAGAACTTACCCTGGCGGAGCCCCAAACATCAGGTCTTGGAGTCTCTTTTCTGCACAGTAATCCTCCTATGTCCCTTCGGGGGTGGGGGTGGGTGAGCTAGCAGAGGACTGGGAGGCGGTGGTGCCACTATTTTGAGTGTAGACTCCACCATCCTCGGTTTCTCTTCTGCACCTCACACTCACCCTCCACTGTGCTGGGGTCGCCAGTCTGGAGTCTTCTGTCTTAATTTCTCCAGAAACAAGCCTCTGATGTCCTAACTTTGGAGGGGAGAGGAGTCCCTGGCTTTAAGAGGTGTTGGAGACCCCTGAGCCCATCGACTGTCACAGTCCCAGGATCGGCCAGCCCGAGTTGTGTCGGTTGTCCTGGCATAATTACTAAAGGTGCCCCTCCCAAGTTGTATAGGATGGATTTATATATTTTAAAAACATCCACTGATGTCGTTGTAGTGGAGGGCTGTGAGGGAGCACGGACAACAGGCGTCACCAGTCTCCCACGTTTCCCTCCCAGTCTGGGGGCACTCTGGAGGGAAACCCTGGCCAGTGGGGAGGAACGTGGCTGCCGCTGGGCTCCCTGGGACGCTCTTCCCCCGCTCAGAGGTCGCTGTTGAATTATTTTACAGGTGGGGTTTGCTGGCTCCAGGTCTTCACAGTGTCCAGGATGCTCATCGGCCATGCAGTGCCCGGCCCCCGGACTGGCGGAGGGCCGGTCCGGCCAGGTGGGCTCTCGGCCCGCCGCGGGGACAGGTCTTGGGTGTGGGTGCCGGCAGGTTGCGCACTGGCAGTGGAGGAGGGCTGCCCGGGAGCCCGGCGGGCATCTCTGGCTGGGAAAGAGGCGTGAGGCTGCCCGGGATCCTCTGCAGCGGGTCGGTGGAGGCTTCGTAAGGGAGAAGGGGTGAGGGAGGCAGAGCAGCTCCTGCAGAAGGCAGGCCCCCTCCCTCCTTCGCCCCTCCCGTGCGGAGAGGCAGGGACAGAGGCTCGGGGCCCTGCTGCCTCTTCGGGAAAACCCACAGCAGCACTGAGCGCAGTTGGCGGCGCGGCTCTAGTGCACCTGCTCCTGGGGCAGAATGCAGGCTTCTTCCGGGCGGGATTCGCGTAAGTTGCGAGGAGGGCGTGTGCGTGGGCTCTGCGCGCTCCCCCAGCCTCTTCCAGAGCGCTGTCGTCCAAGGCAGGCCCCCGCCCCATCAGACCAAGGACGGCTCCGCGTAGTGCTCCTCGGAGCAGGGCCTTGAGCCTTTGTCACCCTCTTCCCAGTGTCAGTCTTCCAGGCTGGGTAACAAACGGCCCCACACCTGGCAGCTCCATTAGCTCACACTTCTGTGAGTCAGCCCTGCGGCCCGCGGGCAGAGCGCTCTGCTCTGGGTATCTCAAAGGGCAAGTAAAAGCGTTGGCCGGGCGTTTCTTCTAGAGGTTCTGGGCAGAAACCCGCTTTTTCGCTCATTCTTTTTTTTTTTTTTCGGTCATATAAAAATTGTGCAGTATGTGTTTAAGAGGTACAACGTGAAGATGTGGTGTATGTATACACTGTGAAATGGTCACCACGGTCGTTACCGCATCCATCACCTCACAGAGTTACCGTTTTGTATGTTTGTGGTGAGGACACAAGGTCTGCCTTCTCGGCAAATGCCAAGCATGCCGTGCAGCCTTGTGAACTGTAGGCACCATGCTGTGCCTCAGCTCCCCAGAGCCTCCTCGTCCTGCATCGCTAAGACTCTGCACCCTTGGCTGCCATCTCCCCATTTCTCCCTCCCTGAGCCTCTGGCGACCACCACCCTCCTCTCCTCTTCTGTGAGTTTGACTGCTGTAGATTCCACACACAGTGAGGCCATGCGGGATTTCTCTTTCTGTCTGACCTATTTTGCTTAGCATAACGGCCTCCAGGTTCATCCACGTTGTCGCAAAGGGCAGGAGTTCCTTCTTTTTAAGGGTGAATAATACTCCATTGCATGTTGGTACCCCATTTTCTTTTTTCATTTATCTGTCAAGGACATTAGGTTGTTTCCATGTCTTGGCTGTTGGAAATAATGCTGCAACGAACATGGGAGTGCAAACATCTCTTCGAAATCCTGATTTCAACTTCTTTAGATATACACCCAGAGGTGGAATGGCTGGACCATCTAATAGTTCTATTTTTAGTTTTTCTGAGGACTCTCTATACTGTTTTCCATAGTGGCTGCACCAGTTTGCATTCCCACCAAAAGTGCACAAGGGTTCCCTTTTCTCCACATCCTCACCAACACTTATCTTTCGTCTTTTTGATAATAGCCATTCTGACAAGTGTGAGGTGATAGCTCATTGTGGTTTTGATTTGCATTTCCCTGATGATTAGTGATGTTGAGCACTTTTTCATGTACCTGTTGGCCATTTGAATGTCTTTTTTTTTTTCTTTTTTTGATGAAGAAGATTGGCCTTGAGCTAACATCTCTGCCAATCTTCCTTTACATTGTATGTGGGATGCTGCCACAGCCTGGCTTGATAAGCGGTGTGTAGGTCCGTGTCCAGGATCTAAATCCACGAACCCTGAGCCACAGAAGCAGAGTATGCAAACTTAATCACTATGCCACTGGGCTGGCCCCTCACTGTCTTCTTTTGAGAAGTGTCTGTTTAGGGCTTTTGCTCACTCAATTGTTTTGTTGGTGGAGCTCAGCTCCTTGTGGTGGTTGGGCTGAGGTCCCCTCTTCCTTGCTAGTGTCAGCCGGGGACTGCTCTCAGCTCCT
The DNA here is from genome assembly GCF_041296265.1 of Equus caballus. NCBI lineage: Eukaryota > Metazoa > Chordata > Mammalia > Perissodactyla > Equidae > Equus > Equus caballus. The sequence continues at coordinate 2,846,460 of NC_091701.1, read as the reverse complement.
GAAGGCCACCTGCTCTCTTTGCCAGATGGCCCCCTCCGTCTTCAAGCCAGCAAAAATGCCTCATGTCCTTCTCATGCTCGGAATCCCTGACTTCCTCTTCCGCCATCAGCTGGAGAAAAGTCTCTGCTTTTAAAGGGCTCGTGTGACTAGGTCAGGCCGGCCTGGATAACGCCCAGTCTTGAAGCCAGCCGTGCCATGTAATGTAACCTAATCACAGAATTAACGCCCTCTTCTTCACAGGGCCTGTACCCAGCGGGGTGGAGATCTCGGGGGCCACCGAGAATTCTGCCTACCGCGTGCCCTGAGCCAGGCTCCGTGTGGGCAGGGGCTTGATCTCAGCTCTTCACAGCCACGCTCTGTCCAGGGACGTGAGGCTGACGCAGGACCTCCGTCTTTGGGTGGAGAGTGTCGCGAGAGCCGTGTTCTACTCCCGACACTGCCACTGAGCAGCAGCCTCTCCCCGGGGCTTGGTTTGTAAATGGCTCCGTGGGGATTGACCAATGGACTTTATCCCGGACGCCAGCTCTGACTGGTTGACAGTAGTGCTTGGGGTGCTTGTTGAGGCCTGTGAGGTAGCCTTGGCCCTGCAGGGCGGAGCGCTTGGTGACTTGGTGACTGTGTCTGTCAAGGACCCTCGATGGGCCCTCCTGTGGGCTGGTGCTGACCTCCAAGCCCTCACGGCTCCTTTGCTCAGCACGTACTTGCGGGTGCGTGCTCTCCGTGGCAGTTCGGGCTGCTGCCAGTTCACAGTGAGTTATCTGCGAGGTTTTGGAGAGGAGAAGGGGCCCCCGGGCCGTGGACATGGACGGCTAATTTGATCAGAGGCTGTGATTCCCTCCCCTCCAGCCGTGTCTGGGGCAGATAAAACGGAGGGAGGGCAGCGATGCTTAATTGGCCCTGTAATTCTTGCATAGGCTAATTAGCATATAGATGAGGGTGGCTCTGACTGCCTGGGAGCTGTCTCCTGTCTGTGTGGGGCTGGGCCTTCCTGGGCAGCCTCCTTTCTCTATGGGCAGGAGGACAGTCGGCTGGTCGGAGGGGTTGGGGCGTCTTGCAGACCTAGGAGTTTTTAACACAGCCTCTCCACCAGAGCTTGAGGACAGTATTACAGGGGAGCTTAGGCTTCCATTATTCCGGCCCAGTCCTGGCATTGGGACCCTCTGGGGTCGGCTCCCACCTCACCCTGGGGCCTCTGCGCCCCCGTCTTCCCGTGCTGAGCTCAGAGCCTGGCTGTGGCAGTTGCCCAGGAGGAGGGACTGGACTCAACTGTGGAAAGACGACTTGCCCCGCCTGACCTGGAGCTGCCCGTCAGCTCTCCCCTCCCACGCGCGGTTGCTGTGTCCCAGGCTTGGGGAGTTGCAGAAGCTGCCCTCCTGGAATTTCTCCTGGTGCCTCCTGTCCCCACTCTCCGCAGTGACCAGGCCCTGGGCACACAGAGTCCAGCCATTCGTTGGGTGGTGGGCTGGAGCTTTCCCCCGTGAGCCTGATGAAGGTGCTCCAGCTGGCACAGCATGCTGCGTGTGGGTGACAGGTGGGCCCAGGCAGGGCAGAGGTGGAACCATCGGTGAGCCACCCTGGTCCCACCACCCCTGCTCTGTCCCAGCCTCGCCAATGCACCCAGACCCTCTGCCACTCTTGCCCACCCTCCCTTCCCCGACAGCTCTGGCATCTCTGCCCACGGTAGACTGTGAGGCTGGGGTTGTGAAGAATGAAAACATTTGTTTAACAAAGTTCAGGTTTGAACTCAATATGGGCTGAGCGTGTGCACACTCCTGATCCCCACAAATTCCACAAGGAGGTGACTCATGGCTCAGACACATGGAGGGAGGGAATGCAAAGGACAGAAGCGCCAGGGCAGGGACACTGTCCCCTCCTGCCCTGGCCGTCCCTGTCTGCCCCGTCCCCTGTCCCTCCACTTGTGGGCCTACCTCTTGCGTGAGTGTGGTGTGGTAGTTTATTAATAACAATACTCATTGGCCCTAGGTTGTTCATCTCTGAAATGGAGGTGATGATACCCCTTTCGTGGATGCTGTCTCCGTTCTCACAGGAAGAGCCCTGTGGGGTGGAACCGTAGCACCACATTACAGATGAGACTGTTGGGGTCGGCGTGCTCATGGCTTGCTCAAGAAGTGAGAGCTGGGAATGGAGCCTGGGGTCAAACGCAGATCTGTGGGACTCTGAGCTCCATTCTCCCTAGCGAGAGAGGGCGGAGGGCCCCGTGCAGGGCCCGTCAAGGTGTGTGTGCACATGTGTGTGTGCCTGTGTGTAAACGTGTGTGTGCACGTGTGTGCCTGTAGGGCTGCTCAGCTGAGGGTGTGTGTTGGCCTCACCAGCTGAGGAAGGGCCTGTTCCTCCTGTTACTTATCTCGGGGTGGGGGGGGGGGGGGGCGGAGTCTGCAAGTAGCCAGACTTTTTTTTTTTTTTTATTAATGTTATGATAGATTACAACCTTGTGAGATTTCAGTTGTACATTTTTGTTAGTCATGTTGTGGGTACACCACTTCCCCCTTTGTGCCCTCCCCCCACCCCCCCTTTTCCCTGGTAACCACCGATCAGATCTCCTTATCAATATACTAACTTCCACCTATGAGTGGAGTCATATAGAGTTCGTCTTTCTCTGACTGGCTTATTTCGCTTAACATAATACCCTCGAGGTCCATCCACGTTGTTGTGAATGGGCCAATTTTGTCTTTTTTTATTAGCCAGACATTTTTTTAAGTGAAATTTTTAATTGAAATAATTGTGAATTCACGTGAAATTGTAAGAAATGATAAGGATCCCTGTACCCTTTGCCTGGTTCCCCGCAATGGTAACATTTTACAAGACGATGGTGCGAAATCACCAAGTGCGTCCTGACAGCCATGCATGCACTGGTCTTATTCTCATCTCCCCAGGCTTGCTTGCATTCAGTCGTGAGCATGTGCGTGTGTGCGTGGGGGTGTGGCTGTTGAGGGCTTGGGGCTAATCAAGGGGAGGCTGTGACTGTAAGAGTAGTAACACACAGCAAGCTTCCCAGGGTGGCGCTGGGACAGGGGTGCGTGTGGGGGAGCCCCTCCCTGCAGAGGGTGTCCAGAGGCTCTGATGGGGGGGGGTCACTACTCAGAAGGAGAGGGGGACAAGGGACCTCCCGGGAGAGCAGGGGCCGGGAGGGGCTCCTGTGTCCGGTGGTGCCGCTCAGTGCTCATCAGGGTCTGGGTGTACAGCCAGCCGGGCGGCAGCAGCTTTGGGCCTTGTCTGCCAGTTGGGAGCTGTTGAGAGAGTTTCCGTAGGGTAGGAAAGCGGGCAGTCTCTAAATGGCTAAAACTTTGCTTGTTTGGGCTAGTTTTTACATAGTGGATGTGTGAAAATTGGAATTTGGTGCCTGTGGGCTTTTGACCTAATGGGTCTTAGCCTGTCGTGAAAAAACAAACAACCCAGGGGCCAACACACAGGCCATCTTTGGCTCATTTATATAACTCTGTGTGTGTGTGTGTGTCTGTGTGTGTGTACAACTTTACCACCTGTGTAGGTTCATGTATCCACCAACACAGTCAAGACACTGAACAGTGTCGATACCCCAGAGTTCCCTCCTGCTGGCCGTCTAGAACGCCCCTCTGACCCCAGCAACCACTAGTCTGCCTTCCCCTTCTGAAGAATTGTCATTTCAGAGATTCTGCATGACTGGAATCACTCAGTCCCTTTGGGACTGGCTCTTGCTCAGCATGCTTCCTGGAGGTTCATCTGGGTTCTGTGTGCTGAGGGGCCTCCTCGCGCTGAGCAGTGCCCGGGGACAGAGTGTCCCCCATGCTCCCCGTTGAAGGGCCTCTGGGCTGCCTCCAGCCTGGGCTATGACAGATAAGCTGCTGTGAACATTTGTGTGCATCCTTTTGTGTGAACACAAGTTTGTGTTTCTCCAGGAGAGTGTCCCTGGTCATATGGTAATTGCTCGTTTAATTTTTTAAAGAAATAGCCCAACTGCTTTCCTGGGAGCCTGCACCATTTGGCACACCTGCCCGCACAACTTCTCTGGTTTTTCTGCAGCCTCTGCCAGGATTTGGTGGTGTCACTGTTTTTCATTTTAACCATTCTCATGGGCATGTCGGGAAATTTCATTGTGGTTTTAATCTGCATTTCCCTGTGGCTGAGGATGTTGACTATCTTTCCTGTGCTCATCTCCCATCTGTGTATCCTGTTCGGTGAGAGGCCTTTCGTGTCTTTTGCTCATCTTCAGACTGGTTTTATTTTTTTAATGTTGAGATTAACTAGTTCTTTATATATTCTCGATACTAGTCCTTTTTCAGATATGTGCTTTGCAAATATATTCTCCCAGTCTGTAGCTTGTCTTTTCATCTTCTGTATGTTGAGTATTCACAGAACCAAAGTTTTAAATTTTATTAAGGTCCAATTTATCAAGTTTTCCTTTTATGGATGATGCTTTTGGTGTCAAGTCTAAGAACTCTCGCCTAGCCTTAGATCCTGAAGATTTTCTCTTATGGATTTTTTTTCCTGAAAGTTTTTTTTTTTTGAGGAAGATGAGCCCTGAGCTAACATCTGCTGCCAATCCTCCTCCTTTTGCCGAGGACGACTGGCCCTGAGCTAACATCCATGCCCATCTTCCTCTACTTTATATGTGGGACGCCTACCACAGTGTGGCGTGCCAAGTGGTGCCATGTCCGCACCCGGGATCCCAACCAGCGAACCCCGGGCCACTGAAGCGGAACGTGCGCACTTAACTGCTGCACCACTGGGCTGGCCCCTCCTGAAAGTTTTATAGTGTGATGTTTTACATTTCAGTTTATGATTTATTTTGATGTTAATTTTTGTATAACGTGAGGTTTAGCTCAAGGTCCATTTCTCTGTTTTTTGAAAAAGCTATTGTTCCATCGAATTGGTTTTGTAATTTTGTCAAAAATCACTTGGGCATATTTGTGTGGTTCTATTCCTGTCTTCTTGCTTCTGTTCCGTTGATCTGTGTATTTGTTTCTCTACCAATGCCACGCTGATCACTGTCTCCCTAATATCAGAGAGATTCCTTCCACTTCATTTTTCTTATCTCAGGACTGTTTACTCCTTTAGTCCCCGCACCTTTCCATATAACTTTTTCAGTAGGTTTGTCTATGTCTACAAAAAGCCTTGCTGGGATTTTGATGGGAATTGCATGAAATCTACCAGTCAGTTTAAGGGGTAATCGACATCTTTACTGTTCTGAGTCTTCCAATCCATGGGATGGCTAATAAGTGAAATCGCTCTTCACTTGTTTGTCGTCTTTGATTTCTTTCATCGGCATTTTGTAATTTTCAGCATACGAATCCTATGCATGTTTTGTTAAGTGTATATCTAACTATTTCCTTTTCTGTGGAGCAGTTGTGAATGGTCCTGTGTTTTCAATTTTCCTTTCTGTACTTCAGTGTTAGCATACATAAACGTGATGGATTTTTGTGTGTTAATCTTGTATCCTGTGACCTTATTAGTTCGAACACACATTTGTTCTAGGAGGGTTTTTCTTAAGATTCCTTGTGATTTTCTATGTAGATAATCATGTCATCAAATACAAATGGTTTTATATTTTCCTTTATGATCTGTATGCCTTTTATTTCTTTTTGTTGTCTTATTGTACTGACTAGAACTTCTTATGGGGGAAATATTCAGTTTTTTACCACGAAGTATAAATAGTCTTTTTGTTTTTTGGTAGATATTCTTTAAAACTCCTCTCTATTCCTAGTTTTCTGAGAGTCTTTTTTTTTTAAATTATGAATTGGTGTTGGATTTTGTTAAATGCTTTTTCTGCACCAATTGATATGATACATGATTTTTCTTCTTTAGCTGTTGATATGGTGGATTATATGGATAGATTTTCACACGTTGAGTCAGTCTTGCATCCTTGGAATAAATCCCACTTGATCATGGTGTATAATTCTTGTTATACCTTGTTGTATTTCTTTTAAATTTTGTTGAGGATTTTGGCGTCTAAGTCCGTGAGACATACTGGGCTGTGGTTTTCTCTTTGGTTTTGGTATCAGGGTGTCTCTCCTCTTCTGTTTTATGGAAGATAATGTATAAAATTGATGACAATTCTTATTTTAAATGTTTCCTAGAATGCTCCAGTGAAACCGTCTTGTCCTGGGTATTTCTTTTTTGGAAGCTTTTAAATTATGTATTCAATTTCTTTGATGATGGGCCTATTCAGATGTCTATTTCATCTTGATCAAGTTTTGGTACTTTATAGTTTTCAATGAATTGATTCGTTTCTTCTAAATTGTCAAATTTATGAGTGTAAACCTGTTCATAGTATCCCCTTTTTACCTTTTTAATGACTATAGAATCTGTAGTGATATTGGTGATTTGGGTCTTCTTTTTATTTTTGTCCGTCTTGCTAGAGGTTTATCAATTTCATTGATTTTTTTTAAAAGAACTAAATTTTTGTTTCATTGATTTTCTATATTACTTTTCTGTTTTCTGTTTCATTGATTTCTCTCTTATCTTTATTATTTCCTGTGCTTGCTTTGCATTTATTTTGCTTATTTATTGAAGTAGGAACTTAGGTTGTTGATTTGAGATTATTGATTAGGTTATTGATATCTAATGTAAGTTATAAATAATAAATACAAATATAAATTTCCCTCCCAGCCCTGGTTTAGGTGCATCACATTCATTTTCATCTAAGTATTATTAAATTGCCTTAAAGGCTTCCTCTTTGACTCATGGATTATTTAAACGTATTTTGTTTAATTTCCATGTGTCTAAAGATTTTCTTGTTTTGCTTTTGTTATTGATTCCTAGTTTGATCCCATTATGGTCTAAGAACTCACTCTATGTGATTTCAGTTCTTTAAAACTTGTTGAGATTTGCTTTGTGGACCAGGACGTGGCTTGTCTTGGTGTATGTCCCATGGCGACTTATGTATATTGGGCTATGTTTGGGTGGGCTGTTGTCCATTTGTTAATTAGATCTTGTTGGCTGACTGTGTTGTTCACAGTCCTTCTATATCCTTGCTGATGTACTATTTAGAGGTTCTATAAGCTGCTGAAAGGAGGGTGTTGAAGTCCTGACTATAATTTGAGCATCATCTGTTTCTCTTTTCAGTTCTGTCAGTTTTTGCTTCATGTATTTTTGAGGCTCTGTTCTTTGGTGCATGTACATTTAGGATTGTTATGTCCTCCTGGTGGTTTAATCCTTTTATCATTACGTAATATCCCTCTTTGTCTCTAGGAATACTTTTTCTCAGAAGTCTACTTTATCTGATATTAATATAACCACTCGTTTTTTTTTCTTAAAAAAATAATGTTTGTATGTTATGTCTTTTCCCATGTTTTTACTTGCAATCTACATGTGTCATTTAATTTTAGGAGAGTTTTTTTTAAGTGGCATGTAATGGGTCATTTAAAAAAAATCTACTCTCTCAATTTCCGACATTTGATTGGAATTGACTATTTACACTGAAGGTAATATTGCTATGTTAGCACTTAAGTTTGCCATTTAATGATTTGTTTTCTATTTGTGTCCTCTAGTTCTAGCTCCCCTGTTTCCCTTTTCTTGACTTTGGGTAGGTTACTTAAATGCCTTTTAGGACGCAATCTTGATTTATTTATAGTGTTATAGTTATATACAGTGTTATGTAGTTTATCTCTTTGCATTGTTTTTAGTGCTTGCCTGGTGTTACAATATACACATGTGACTGACACCACCAATCTGCCAGCACCAGCATCTTAGCTCTGTGGACGAGGTGCAGAAAGTTCACTTTCCTGCAGGTCACTTTATCTTTCCCACACGAAATATCATTGTCTTTGGTATAAGAGGCTGTTATAATTTCAATCATCAAATATGATTTATACAGTTCATGAGGAAAAGGACAATTTATTATAAGTATGCACATTTCTTCTCTTTCCATTTCTTGTTTGTGTTCCAGAGTTCCTTCTTTTCTGTTTGAAGAACTTCCTTTAACCAACCGTTAATGGTAGGTCTACTAACATTAACTGCTTCTGATTTTCTCTCAGCCAGGGCTGTCTTTATTTCCCCTTCATTCCTGAAGGATGGTTTCACCGGATATAGAACTTGTGGTTGGCAGTCCTTTTCTTTAGCACTTGAGAAAAGTATTGTGCTATTTCTTTGTGCCCTCTGTTGTTTCAGATGGAAAATCCACTGTTGTTCAAATTGGTGTTCCCCTATAGGTAATGTGTCATTTCTTTCTTGCTGATTTCAAGATTTTTAAATTTGTCTTTAGTTTTCAAAAGTTTAATTAAGATGTTTCTTGGGGTGGAATTCTTTGGGTTTACCCTATTTTGACTTTGTTTAGCTTCTTGGATTTGTAGGTTTGTGTCTTTTGCCAAATTTGGGAAGTTTCCAGCCATTGTTTTTTCAAATACCTTTTCAGCCTCACCCTTTTTCTCCTTTCCCTCTGAGATGTCAATGATATAAAAGTTGGATCTTTGTTACTGTCTGACAGGTCTCTGAAATTCTGTTCATTTTTAAAATTTGTCTCTTTTCTCTGTTGTTCAGATTGAGTGAATTCTATTGTTCTATCTCAAGCTACCTGATTCTGTTTTATGCTGTCTTCATGCTACTGTTGAGCTCATCCAGCAAGATTTTTATTTATTACATTTTCAGTTCTGTAATTTCCATTTGGTCTTTTTTATAATTTCTACTTTTGGGGCTAAGATTTTCATTTTTTTAGCTGGTTACAAGATAATTTGTTGAAGCATTTTTATGATGTTTGCTTTAAAGTCCTTGTCAGATAATTCCGACATCTGATTCATCTCAGTGTTGACGTTAGTCAATCGTCTTTTCTCATTCAAGTTGTGATTTTCTTGGTTCTTGGTATGGTGGATGACTTTTTCACTGTGTCTTGGATGTTTTGTCTATCATGTTAGGAGACTCTGGGTTCTAAATAATCTTTAACTTTAGCAGACGTCACCTTGTTTAGGTTTAGCCTTCTGTCTACTATGTCAGTTGTGGCTGCAGTGTAACTTTGGAGGCATTTGTGTTGCTTTGGTCTGCTCGCTTTATCCTGAGCTGCTGAGGCTCCTGCTGGTCCTGCTGCTGCCCGGGGGGGTGGGAGGAGCTTTCCTGGTGGGCTTCCCAGGGTTTCTCGGTGGAGGAGGGGATGATATCACCATTCTACTGCTGCCTCCTGGACGTCCAGGTCTCTGGGTAGGGGAGAGCCTTGGGCCCATGGGGACAGAAAGGCTCCCCAGGCTGGGCCACCTGCTGTAGCTGGGCCCCTCACCCACCTGCCTAGGTATCTCTGGTCAGGGAAGGATAGAGAGCTTTCAACTAATCTTTCTGGCAACCTCTCATGCTACCTTGCCTACCGCCCGCCCTGGGATCTCTCAGTGCACAAGGGGGCCTCAGGCTCAGCTGGGAAAGAGAACACTTCCTCTGCTACTGATTTCCCATAGTCTCTTGGTTGATCAGTCTTGCTGGTGGGTCGGGCTTGCCTGATGCTGTGTGTGTGTGGGATGCAGACTCCTGGTGGATCCAGGGGAGGAGTGAGCCCACCTGGGCTGCCTGCTGTTGCTAGGCTGGAGGTTGAAAAATGCTGCGCCTGCATCTCTGTCTTCTGTTGGGCCAGGTGGTCGGGGGGGACACAAGACTCCCTGCGGCTGTGCTGTCCCTTGGTCCTGGAGTCCCAAACTGGCTCACCACCTTCTTCCTCTTTTCGGAGACCTCCTGTGGCAGTTTGTCTGCTGCACTGTTTCCAGGGTTCCTGGTGAAGCCGGGGAAGGAGCAGGAAAATGGGTCTACACTGGACATCAGCAGCCAGAAGGCCAATCAAAAGTCTCAGGTGCTCCAGGATATTTCCTCACCTCGTGGAGCTCCAGGTGCCTCAAATATCTCCACCAAGTGCCATCACCTTTGTTCCGGTACCGTCTTCCTTGGGGCCTGGCAGAAGCATACCTGTGAGAGGGCATTAAGTTTTCATCTGTGTGAAGTTGGTCAGAGACCACACAGCGCAGGAACAGAGACAGGTGAGGCTGGGAGGATCTGAAGCAGCCCCTTGGCCGTGTCTCCTCTCCTGTCAGTGGTACTCATTCCTTCCTTCCCTCATTGCCTCAGGTGAACACATGCAAACCATTGTGGCGTGTACAGACCATTGATTATTACTGGTCCGCTTCTTCAACATCCGGGCACATGTGACCCTTTTTTTCTCTATGTGACGGCTTTAACCACCTGGCTCGCGGCTGAGCTGGTGGAGCAGAGCTTCCCACCTTCTGTGGTGCAGGTCAGGCACTGCTGCATGCCGCGGCGTCCTCTGCACGTCGCTGGTCCTGAGCTCCGCTCCAGATGAGCCCCGCAGCTCGCGGGTGCAGGGGCTCCAGCCCTCCCGTCATGGTGGAGCGCTCTGCCGGGCGCCCTGACAGGGTGCTGCGCATGTGGATTTGGTGTCTGTCAGCCCCCCCCGCCCAAGCTGCCTGGGGCAGGGACCTCATCTGGCTCAGCTCTGTTGTGCCAGTCACCAGGCGTGTGGCAGTGCCTCTGTGAAGATTTGCTTGCTCAGTGAATTGCCTTGTGTACTACTGTGCCTCATCTGAAAGACTAACATTAGCACATGGTTCTTGCTGGGTTTCCAAGACATTCCCACGGGTCCCCAGGCTGTGGCGTGATTACTGAGACAAAAACCACTGCAGGTGGGAGATGGAGCCATTGGGAAAATCCCAGAGTCAGAGGGAAGACATTTGCCTGATAACTGCCCCAGTCTGAGGAAAGTCAAGAAAAACCATTTTTTTTTTTTTGGCTTGCCTTTTTCTCTCTTTTTTTCTGGCAAGTGGCAGCAATCTAGGCTATGTTTCCAATTAGGACATATGGTAGAAGGAACGAATCTCTTCCACTGTGCATTGTGGGCCAGATTTAGCATGCAGAGGATGTGAAGTTTTCCTTGATGATAATGCCAGCAGCTGCCATCTCTCGAGCACCTCCTAGGTGTCAGATGGTGGCCTGCGTTGTCTCATTTCATCCTCACAACAGCGGGAAGGTAGGCCTCATCACCTGATGTTACCTGTTCTGGTTTGGAAATCCCTTTGTTCAGGTAGGAGGTGGGGCTGGGTCCTCTCAGTTGCTCTGAACTCTGATGAGCAACCTGGACGAGGTGCATGTCAGCAGGTGGGTGCTATCAGGAAGGGCTGTGGAGAGGCGAGGATGGGAGGCTGGTACCCTAGGGAGTGGGAACCCGGCGGGTGGGGCGGGAGGAAGCCCTGGGATGCAGAGGAGGCAGGGGGCCTGGCATCAGCCTGGCCCCCAGGCGGCCCTATGTTCTGGGGCCTTATTGGGCCCTGGGGACAGTCACCCTTCTGGGGGCAGAACCTCTGCTTCAGGCTGTCCAGCTTTTGGAGCCATGAGGCTCCTCTGGAAGCAGGATTTGGAGAACCTGGGCTGCGTTTTCTCCCACGGCCACGTTCCTGGGCCTGTGCTGAGCATCCACCAGGGGCCTGAAGCCCGGCGGGGCCCCGACGAGAGGAAAGTAGAGAGCGGGGAGACGTGCCGGGTGTGTGGCGCCCTGGCCCCACAGAGGAGGCTCAGCCAAATGGCCCTGTGCTGCTCCACATGTGGCCCTGGACGGGGCTTCCTTTCCACAGGCCTCCGACTCTTCAGCAGGAAATGAGAGGTTCCAGGGAGGCGATTTCTAGGAGCTGCCCTTTTATCTCACAGAGGTCCCCAGCTCCAGGCACTGGGGACTGCAAAGGCACCCTGAGGCCCGAGGCCAGCTGGTGGGACCGGGCCGACCCAGGGCTAAGACTGGAGTCATGTGAGTTCTAAGGTCTTCCAGTTTTTCAAGAGAAGCCAGAAATCTAGATTTTATGTGGTATCTCCTGAGTTTTAAAAATTAATAACCAATTAAAAAAAGAACCCCCCCCCGGCTAACCAAGGCCCCTTAGCTATCTGGATGTCCTGTGGGCACCATTTTGCACCTCTGGGGTGTTAGATTTGAGTGTGTGAATTATGAAGCCAAACCTTTAAGATGAGAAAAGAGGGTGTTGCCATCTGGATGCGCACGGCTCCTTCCAGCCCTACCCTCTGCCTCTTTCCTTCTCTGCTGCTCCCAGCACCCAGCACGGGCCTGGGGTGGGGGACTCCAGTTACTCATCTCAGGGAGGTGGTTCCTCTGCACACCCGCCATGCCTGTCCTCCGGGGGTCCAGGGCTTTGTGTTTTGGTCATTATGTGTGTAAGCATGTGTGAGAGGCTGTGAGTGTGATTGTGTGTGGATGTGAGTGTGTGGTGGCTATGATTGGTGTATGTATGTGTATGTGAGTGTAGTTATGTGTTGATGTGAGAGTGTGTGTGTGTGAGTGTGAGGATATGTATGCATATGTGTGATTGTGAGTGTGTATATGAGACAGCCTATGTAAGAGCAGGTGTGAGTGTGGGTGAGTGTGTGTATGAGAGAATGTGGGTGTGAGCAGTGTGAGTGCGGGTGAGTATATGTATGAAAGAGCAGGGATGTGAGCAGGGTGTGTGTATGAGTGTGAGTGTGAGCAGTGTGAGTGTATGTAGGAGAGAATGTGGGTGTGAGCAGTGTGAGTGTGGGTGAGTAGATGAATGAAACAGCATGGATGTGAGCAGGGCGTGTGTATGACTGTGTGGGTGTGAGTGTGGGTGAGTGTATGGGTGTGAGCAGGTGTGAGCTGGGTGAGCGTTGTGTCAGATCTCCTCGCAGAGCTCTGCAAGCTGAGCCCCTTTGCTCCAGCCGTGGCCTATTGCTGACAGAACATAATTATTCCAGGCTGCTGATCCCTCGGTTCCTCTCCAAGATGGTTTTCAACAACACTTTCCCCATCTCTGGCGTCAGCTTGGGCTTGACACCACCTTCTCTGCCTAGTCTACTTGTCACTGGGTCCCTAAGCCACTGTGTCGGGGCCTGAGGGCCCTGCTGGGCGGGCTGCGTGGGGAGGCCCTGAGACCACAAAGACAGGGCCTCGGCATGCGAGTGGGGCTGTCCTGGACCAGCTGCGCTGCCAGTGGACACCACGGAGCAACCCTCGTCAATGTCACGCAGCGCATAAGCATCTCCCCGCTGAGTCCTGCCCCAATTCCTCGCCCGCGGAATAAGAAGGCGTAATAAAGTGCTATTTTCTTGAGCCACCAGATCTTACGGCGGTTTGTAAAATTGTAATAGATAAGCAGAATAATCAATTCCTTTAATATTCCCCAAATGATAGCGTGTCATGTTTGGTAAAAGGTTTCTTTCACGCTGCTTCAGTTTTGGAAGAACTATGTCAGCAAACTGTGACAATTAAAAAAAAAAAAGCCTCCGTCCCAGCGAGACCTAGGCGAGCTCGTTCATTTGGATTCAGCTCTAATGGTGATGACTTACTTTCCCCTGTTAGCAGCCTCACTGGTAACTAAAGTTAGCCTTGGCTCGAAAATCAATGTGCTATTTTAGAGCCCAGAGGCAGTCAGCGAGCTGTCTGATGATTGACGACAGGGCTGCTGGGGCTCTGGCTGGCCCTGGGCCTCCGTCCTCCCTGTTGCTGCCTCCTGGGTGGCAGCAGGGAGTGGCAGATGGCCCTGGGGGCCCACGGCCTGTGCAGATGCACAGAAAGCCTCCAGCAGGGCTCCTGCGGTCCTCAGGCGGGGCCTTCCTTGATGAAGAGAGGCAGTGCCAGTCCAGAGATGCTTGGTGCCGTGGGCTATCTGTGCCCCTGATTCATGCTGAAGTCCTAACCCCCAGCACCTCAGCAGGTGACTTTATTTGGACGTAGAATCTTTACAGAGGGAATCAAGTTGAGACGAGGTCGTTGGGGCGGGCCCTATTCCAATATGACTGGAGTCCTCCTGAGAGGAGGAGGTTAGGATGCAAACACGTGCAGAGGGAAGATGACATGAAGATGCAGGGAGAAGACGGTCACCTCCAAGCCAGGGAGAGAGGCCTGGGACGGATCCTTCCCCGTGGCCTTCAGATGAACCAGCCCTGCTGACGCCTGGCCTTTGGACCTCCAGCTTCCAGAACTGAGAGAGAATGGATGCCTATTGTTTAAGCTCCCAGTCTGTGGCCCTTTGTTATGGCAGCCTCAGCAGACTAATGCACTTGTGTTTTCATGCTGGCTGCAGCACACCTGTGGGGGCCACTGGCTTCCGCCAGCCTACACTCCTGGGCACTCACCACATGGCCTCCCTGGGTCCCCAGGTCAAGTGAGGTAGGGACGGAAGCCCCTCCCAAGCTACCCTCTTCCCTCCCAGGATGACGCTGACAGGACCACACTTCACCCATCCCAATGACCCTTCACGTCCCTTGTGGGGTTTCTGCTCTTTGTGGCTTCATTAATGCGAAGTGGAGGTCCCACAGTTGGGACAAGAAGCAGTGGCACTCCAGCTGGGCCCTTGGCCCCTCCACTTCTGTGTCTCATGGATGAGACATTCCCCAAGGTGGGACATCCCAGTACCTTCTAACTCGAAGCCCCACTACAAGTCTTAGTGGCCCACCCCCAAGTTGTCACTCATGGCAGGCATCTGCACCCAGTGGACCCATTCTTCATTTGCTCTGGCCAGGCTCCCCATGGCACAGCTGTCCCGCCCCGTGAAGGCTGAAGCCAAGGAGGAGGCTGGATGGGGCCCCAAGGAGGGGCAGACTCAGAGGTGGAGGGGGGGCGGAGCCCAAGAGAACGCAGTGGCCAGGAGCAGTGGGCGACAGCAATGCTGCAGGAAGTAGATGGAGGGGACGCAGGCTCAGGAGTGGGGAAACCAAAGCCTCGGCAGTGCCTTGACAGGTCCCAGGTCACAGGGGAGCAGGCATGGGTCCCGGGTCACAGGGGAGCAGGCGTGGGCCCCGGTGGAAGAGGCGGGGGACCGGAGCATGGCAGCGGTCGGGTCCTCTCTGTTCTGAGGCAGGCCGCTGGGTGAGTGCCTGATGGCACTTTGCCTGCACGGGTCAAGTCGAACTTCCGTGGGCCTCTGTGGTGTCTCACCTGTGTGATAGGAGCACTGACTCCCCCACCCTTACTGTGTGGCAGGCGGGCAGCCGCTTGAGGCAGGCTCCATGCGCGTCTCGTCCCAGGGGCTGGTGCTGGGAGAGTCCTCGGAGACACAGGACTGCAGGAGGCAGAGGGCTGCAGGTCAGGGCAGCCTCGGGTCAGAGCTCAGTCCGACCGGCGTCCAGTGTCCAGGGCAGGGCCGGGTCATGCTCACGCCCGACACCTCCATTCTCAAATGAGTGACCAAACGGTGTCTGAGTCTGGGGCAGACATTTGTCTTGCCTGAGGCTGGCATTGCTGAAGGATGCAGTAAATGTTCCCCAGGATGGTCACGCCTCTGACCTGTGCGGACCAGCAGCTGTGTCAGGAAGGGCCTTCCCAGGCTGCTCCAGGGACACTGGCATGTTCATGTCCTGGCAGGGTCCCGAATGTGAGAATGAAGCTACGTGACCAGTAACTCCCAAGGCTTAATTCATGCCTCCCCCACCCCCCCAACCATCCCCGCCTTTCACCACTGCATTTCTGGCATCCCCGGGGCTCCCAGCTGCCTGCCAGCGTGGTCCTCCCTTTCCTCCTCTCTTCCCCATGAAGCTGCGCTGTGCTCAGTGCCTCGTGAGCATGCTCAGATGCAGGCACGAGGAGGCCCCAGGCTGCCCATCCCAGAGTACACCCCACCCTCCCCACCTGGCCCCAGAGCCTGCTGGCTGGGGCTCTCCCTCCTCTCTGCCCGGGCTCAGAGCTGGTCCGGGCCCACGTGGCACCCGCCTACTCCCCTGTCTCTCATCGCCAGGCAGCCCTAGCCAAGCCCTGCTGTGGGAAACACGGGGGTGGGTGGTGGTCAGTGGGCTGCTTCCTGAAATGCCCAGCTCTCCACCTTCTGGATATGTGGAAGGGGGCTTTTCCTGGTTTCCTCGTGGTTGGGTGGCCTAGTGACTGGTTCTGGTTGACAGAGAGGGGAAGTGCTGAGTGCGCCCTCCAGGAGGGCATTGATTTCTGCTGTCAGGTCCCTGAGTTCCTCCTTCGCCTTCCCGTGACCAGCAGAATCCCCGACAGTCACCCTGAGCTCTGCCTGAGTCCTGGAGCGAGGGCTCAGGAGAGCGCGGGCTGCCCCGCGGGCTCCACGGCTGTGCCGCTATGGCTCTTTGGTTTGTGCGGGCCCATCAGGGTCCCGGGCTGGTGGGTCCTGACTGAGGCAGGCCCTGCGGAGACAGCACCACCCAGAGAGGGGAGCCGCGCCCAGCTCGCAGGGCCCGGGGGATCTGTCTAGTTCAACTTTTCCATTTACGGGGGGGGGGAGGGGCGTGGAAATTGAGGCCAGAGCCGGAAGGACAGCGTCTCTGGTCACACAGCGGGTAGGTGGCACTGCTGGAACCGGGTCTCAGGGTGCTGCGCTGGCCACGTCTTTGCTGAAGCCTGTTGCCTCCAGAGAGTGGATTTGTGGCAATGCTTTCCCAGCAGAAGAGAGGAGTGGAGGCCTGACTCCGGGCGAGGAGGAGTTAATAAATAAAGTGGACCCTCTCGCAGCCCTGTCATTGGCGGGAGCCTGAGGCCGGAGGGCGTGTGCCTGCTGTCACCCAGGCTTCCCGGCAGGAGGGGCCGGCCAGGCCCAGGGCGCCTGTGGACGAAGGGCGTGGCCCTCGCTGCGTGGACGAAGGGCGTGGCCCTCGCTGCTGAGCACAGACAGGCCTGAGGGCGGAGGGGGAGAAAGCAGAGGCAGCGTGGGAGGGATGGAGAGGCCTGTATGGGTGCACAGCCTTGCATGGCTGAATTGAGGCGATCCATCAACCCTGTTGCAGAGGAGGCTGGCGAACATTAAGTGACTGCTCTAGGGCCAATGGCTGGTAGGGGACAGAGCTGAGGTTTTGCCCTGGGTGCTGTGGCCCCAGGCCCCGTGCATTCCTGGAGCTGGCCCACGGAGCTACGCAGAAAGCCTGGCTTTGCTTCCAGACCTTGCCACCGCTGAGCTGTGTGTCACCTCTGAGCCACATCTGAGTGATGTGTCACCTCTGAGCCTCGCCTGCCCTCAGGTAGAGCTCCTAGGGCAGGTCCTGGGACTGGTGTCCTGGGTTCCGACAAGTCTTGCCACAAAGCATGTGGATGCCGGGTGGTGCCCAGCTTGCAGCAGGCCTGACCCCCGGTAGGATTTCCGAGGCCCCGGGCTGGGGCGGCGCGTTTCCTGGGTCCTCAGAGATGAGTTCCCCTAGCCAGGGACCGGTGCCCATGTGGTGCCTGCAGCCAGCACTTCCCCAGAAGAGAAGCCTGTTTCCCTGAGGCTTCGTGGGTGGTTTCTGAGAAAGGGCCGGCCCCTTCTGGGAAGGAAGGCGGGGAGAGGGTGGTGCCAGGAGCAGTGAGGCCTGAGCGGAGAGGTCAGGCGAGGGCAGCAGTCAGTGCCGGGAAGAGAGTATTGATTTCCTCTTTTAAAAATGGACTCGAGTGGAGTCATTCATAATGCGCTCCCCTGCCACTGAGGATACCCATCCCCATCACTGTGGGGAAACGCATCTGCAGCACGCTCAGAAGAAAGCACATCTCCTGAGATGAGCAGAGGGCTTGGTTCTGTCCCCGCATGCTTTCCGGAGAGCCCGCTTGTGGCTTTCTGGAGGCAGAGGGCAGTGGGATGCGCTGTCAGGGGCTGCTCCTAGGACGAGGTCTGCGTTGAGCAATGTGGCCATAATAAGGGGTCAAGCCGTGGTGGGCAGGGCCTCCAAGGGGGTGTATCAGGAGGCAGCATTTGAGCGGAGTCTCAGAAGCAGGAGTGGCCACTCAGAGCATCCTAGGCAGAGGAATGCCACACCCAAAGCCTGGCTAAGTGGCTCCTGGCAGGGAACCAGCAGGAGCCTGGTGTGGCTGCGGCCCACAGGGTGAAGGTGGGAGGTGGGGTGGCTAGAGAGGTGGGCAGGGTGGCCCTGGGGGTCCTGATGCCTTTCTCTGCTGTCATCCTTAGGGGCTGCGTCCGGGCATGGATTGGAACACCTTTGGAGACAAGAGGGCCGGTGTGTGTGGCCCCTCCCTGTCAACCCAAGGTGCCCCCCTGGTCTGGAGCCGGGCAGAGGGAGGCTGACGGGGGTCCCTATTCTGCTTCCCTTATGCTTGGCCTGAGGCTGCCTGGCAGCAGGGGGCTTCAGTGGACACGAGGCCCAGGCAGCCGTGGTCCCTGTGAGTGGTGCAACCTGCTCTGGAGAGGACCCAGGGGCCAGTTCCCTGCCCAGGCAGACTGCCTCCCCTGCCAGCAGGAGACTGCCACACTGAAGGTGTCTCGGTGATGTTTGGTGGGTTCATTCATTCATTCATTCGTTCCCCAGGAGGAACATCAACGCCGAGGCCTGCTGGGCGAGTCCGCGGTGGGCATCGTGGGGGGTGGCGTGGGGTGGGACGTGGACCCACACAGGTTGGAGCCAGGCAGACCTGTGATCAAGTCATACATGCCAGCATGTGACCTTTAGAAAGCCATCTAAGGTCTCTGTGCCTCAGTTTCCTCAACACCAGGATGGGGCTCACCCTCATCAGATGCTTGTGGGGCTCCAGGGATGTGGTAGCAGTGAAGTTACTGGCACGTGCCGGGCTCCCACCTGGCCACCAGGAGTTCAACAAGGTGTCTCCAGGTACCTGAACACAGTGGGAGGCTGAGCTTCAGGGCCTTGGCACGTGCTGTGTGCATGCCTGGAACACTCTCATGTCCTGATACTCTGGTCAGCTCCCAAACTTCCTTCAGGCGTTTGCTTGACTGTCCCCTTCTCAGCGAGGCCTCCCTGGTCACTCCTCTTCACCCTGCTCATGTGGCCATCTGATGTGGATTTTTGAGCTTGCTGAGGGCTGGGGCTTTGACTTGTTTTGTCCCTGGGTCCCCTCCCTGCCTGGAACAGCGCCTGCATGTGGTAGGGGAAGGGATGCTGCTGGGATGCACTTTGAGCTGAGAGGGCAGGAGCGCTCTGCTCGCTGACCCCACAGCCTTGGAAACCAGGGCCCGGGGCCTTAGTGAGGGGCTCTGCAGACCCTTCCAAGCTCAGCGAGGTGGGAAGAGAGAGCTGGGCTTTGAATCAGGCTGGGCTGGGCTGACCTTGTCTGTGGGTGTGTGTGCACGTGTGTGTGTGTGTGTGTGTGTGTGTGTGTGTCTAGGCTCAGGCCCCAGGTAAACCAGGCTCCGTCTCTGCTCGTGAGGATCACGTGGTCAGAGCGGGACACAGGCCTACAGCCCTTCAGGGTGTTGTCAGAGCAGGCCAGGCAGTTACTCTCCAGGCAGGGGACGCCCCGTGGAGACCTTGGAGCGGGGCTTGGCTGCAGCCCATTTGCGCCCTAGGGAGGGCACTCCCCCTGCCCCCGTGAGGCCTGGGCTTCTTCCCACGCTGTCCCTAGCTGCCGAGAGCTGCTGTCCTCTAGTGTGGGCATGGCGGGGCACACCTGGATGGAAAGGGGCTCGGTAGAGCCTCTGAGGGAGTGTGGCACAGCAAGGGACAAAGTCAAGACCCCCACACCCTCCCCAGCCCATGGGCCCCTCTCTCAATGAGAAGCAGCATGGCTGAGAGCACGGGTCTTCCTGGGAGAGGGGCCCAAGCTGGTCGGAATCCTGCCCCTTCAGACACGCTCTGCTCCCCTCCCCGAGCCTCGGTGTCTTCATCTGTGAGGCGGGCGTGGCGACAGTGACTGCCTTGAGGGGTCCTCGGGGGGCTCCTGAGAGCATGCGCAGCACGATCACACCCTCACTAAATGCTCCTTGCTCTTGTTATAACCGTGGGTCTAAATTCACACCGCAGTGCAGGTGACAGGGTTGGAGGCCACTCCTGAGACCCTTTCGGAGGTGGAGACCTTTAGACTCTCCCAGAAGGGGGCTGTGGGCCGGGCACGAGCAGCCACCTTCCCAGGCGAGCTGGCAAAGGAGCAGCAGGTGCCCTCGGTGTTGCTGCTGTGGAGAGAGGGATCCCGGGCTCTGGCCTGTGGGCCCGCGTCCACCCGTCGGTGCCCAACCCTCGGGGCCTGGCTGGGCCAGATCAGGCAGTCAGGGACCGAGGCAGTTTGGGAGGAGAGGTGTGTGGGGCATTCTTCTGACGGCCGGTCTTCAGCAAGACAGCATTCGCTAAGCGCCCACTGTGTGTCCAGCTTAAAGCTGGGCTCCGGTCCCTCCTTTCAGGGACCCAGGCCTCTGGGTCGGACTTCGCTCAGCCGCCTGGCTGGGTGGCCAGCAGCTCTGGATGGTGCAGGGACATCTGATTCTGGGATGAGAAAGTTGTGACTGAGGTTCACTCCCATCCTGGACAGGAAGGGAGCACACACGGGGAGAGACAGCTGGTCTCCGTCCACAGGGTGGAGGTGTCCCGGGACCTGTGCTGAGCAGGACCACTCCAAGTGGACATGGCTGCCTGGGAGAGGTGGCCTGGGCTGGTCTGCCTGGGAGGGTGAGGGCAAGGGGACAGGGAGAGACAATTGGGAGATGCAGCTGGCTTCGATGCTTCTGTGTTGTGGGCCCAGTTTGTGTGGCCATGGCTTGCTCCCACTGGACAGCGAGCTGGATAGCCAACATGTGGAGAACTTTCCTGACAGTTCTGAAACCTGGAGTCCCCTCAACGCAGATGGCTGGTGACCCCATTCCCTTGGGGGTCACTGTCGAGGGAGGGAGGCCAGTGCCTGGTTCCTGTCTCCTTGAATCATTGCAGCAGGCTGGCTCACCCCCAGTGCCACTCTATCTTGCAGAAGAGGCAGTGGAAGGTCAGGGAGGTGCTGGCGAGTGGTGGATGAGGGTCGCACACAGGGCTGTCCAGGTCCAGGCAGCCCTGTCACTTTCAGGAAGATGGTACTCGGATCCGTGCCCCCTGCCTCGCCCCACCTTAGGCCCTCCTCAAACGCCCCAGTCCCCCTGCTTTGTCTAAAGCAATGAGTGCCGCAGAAAGCCAGCCACAGGCTCTGGGGAGCCGTTTCTAATGGGAAAACACACCACTTGCCTAAATGAATCAGATCCATTTCTCCCCATACATATTTCATGGGCTTCCTCTCTGTGTAATTTAATTATCGCTGCTGTTAGTGTTAATGTCCTGTTGGTGCAGCTCCGCTCCCCAGACCCCCGGAGCCTCATGCAGCAGTGGGGCTCCGAGGAGGAGCCCAGAGAATGGAACCATCTCTATGGCAACAGGAGGCAATAATATTTCCTGGTGATCTATGGCTTTAATCTTGAGGGCTCTGAGCATATTGCCAGCATTAATAAATAAGTCTAAATAACACCCTGGTGAGATTGATATTATTCTATCCATTTCACTGATGGATAAACTGCAACTCAGGGGGGTTACATGTCCAGCCTGCGGAACGAGGTGAGAAAGATGGGGACGTGGCAATGTATGCTCAGTGCCACCTTGGCACTGCAGCCCTGCTGGAGGGGCTGGGTCAGGTGCCACAGAAGCCGTCTGGGAGCTGGGGGCCTCAGGGCTAGCGTGCTCTGGACGTTCCTCTGTGGCTGGGGGGGCAGCCCTCCCTCCTCGGCGTCTCTCTCTGGTCTAAGTCTGATTGTCCACCCTGAGAGCGTCCGTCCCTTCGTCTGCACGTTCAACGATACAATCCTGGAGGAAATACCCTTTCATCCCACCCCAGTCTTGGCGCCCCATTGTGAGAGTTACCGGGATGAGTCCTGAGTCTGGGTTCATGGTGGAGAAGCAGGAGTGAGGAGGGAACAGGCCTCCGTGACGGGTGCTGGCGAGTGCCCAGCACGCCCACCTCTCCAGCAGATACACGTAGATGTGTGTTCTCATTTCCATTGTCCTGCTCCGGCCGGAACCTCCACCTACCCTGGGAGGAGGCCTCCTTTCCCTGTGGCTGTCCTGGGGTTTACTCAGCTCGAGGAGTTGGTCCTGTTTCCAAGTGTACTGTTTGCTTTCTGGCCCTGCCACATAGTGTCACCACTGACCACTGGCCCTGTGCAGTCTGGTGGCTGTTTGTCCAGCCTCTCCTCCCCTCTCGCCCTGCACATGCACCCTGTGGCTTGGTCCCCGCCCTGCTCCTCCTGCGCCCGGCTGCGTTTCCTCTCCTCTCTCCCTTCTACCTGCACATGGGCTAAAGCAGCCCGCCTGGCCTCTGGCTCAGCCTCACTCGGCCAGCACGGCCCTCCCCGCAGTCCTTGGCCCAGTTCGTTACCTAGCCTCCTGCTTCCTTCAAGGTGAGGACCCTTTTGGGGGTCCATCTGAGAACCTCAGTCAGGGCTAACCAGTCCCTCTGAGGTGTCCCAATAATGTGGGATCAAAAGACAAGGTGTCTGCAACCCTGTCCTTTTCATAAGGGGCCTCCTTTGCTCCTGGACAAATGGACCTGTCCCCTCTCTCCGAGGCCAGTTATATCCACCTAAGAGATGTTGGTCAGCATCAGATCAAGGTGTCCCCCATTTGGCAAGGAGGCCACGTCATTTTAGACTGAGATCATTTTAGACAGTTTCAGCTCTTTCTGGAAAAGAAGGTCACTTCCAGGATGCTGTGCTCTGCTTCTCTGGCTAAAGCAGGTGGTGTGGCCCCCAGGCTCCTTGCCCCACCGTGTATCTCCTCCCATACTGTTCTGGGAGCTCCTGCCATTGTGGGCACCGAGAACCTTGTCTGCGGAGCTCACGCATTTGTGGGGTCTCCCCAGCCCACACCACCTTTCTCTGCACCACCCCTCGCCATGGCTGACTGGAGCAGGTGCGAGCAGCTGACTCAGGCTGGGCCAATTGGGTTCTCTCTCCTAGTCGACGGAAATTGGGCCTCAGACAACTGCGACTGTCCCTGAACCAGGAGAACACGTAGGGCAGTGGCTTGGGGCAGCCGCCTTGGCCCGTGTGCCTATAGAAGGAGAGGATGCTGGGAGGGAGGGAGAAAAAGAGGGAGGGTGGGAGGGAGGGGAAAGGGAGTGGGAAGGAGAGAGGGAGAAAAGAGAAAGGAAGACAAGGAAACAGAGGGGCAGGAAGAAGTGGGAGGGAGAGTCCAGGCGGCCCCTGCAAGAGGGAGGAGGGAACCCTGATGCCTAGTGACTTTCCTGTTCTGTTCTGCTTCCCTGGACAGACGCCCAGCTGTCAACCCTGCCTCAGGCTCTGGGAGGTCCTTTGTCCTTATCCTGCTTTGTGGCGGGGCAGGAAAGGGTTGACTCAGCAGGCCTGCGTTGCTTGAACTCTCCCCTTATACCTTCCAGATAAAGGCCTGTCTTCAGGGACCTTAGAATACTCTGCTGTAAGAGTGTTTTTGCTGCCCGAGGCCTTGGGCCATGCTGTGCCAGTCTGACCACACTCGCTGGTCCCGACAATGTGATTCATAGCGAACACCTGTGTCTCCTCCCGCAGTGGCTGGAGTCTGAGCGGCTGCAGCCGGTCCGCAGATGCTGCCCGTCTGCATGACCGACCCCGGGAAAACCCTGGACGCCAGGGCTCAGGGGAGCTTCCCCGCTGGGAACTTTGCATGTGTTTCTGCATATTGCAGGGGAATGAAGCGTGTCCCCGTGCCACTCCAGCGGGAGGGGGCGCCTGGAAGCTCGCGCCTGGTTCCTCCTGGCCTTCCCCACGAGCTTTTCCCTTTGCTGATTTTCGTCTGGGTCCTTTCACTGTGATCACCGTCCCTGTGGGTGTGATGGCTTTTTTTGCGTCCTGTCAGTCTGGTGAATCCCTGAGCCTGAGGATAGTCTTGGGGACCCCGACACAGTGGCTTAAGGCTGCTTATGCATACTTCTCTCCCTTGCAAACAAAAGAGGCTTGTCTGAGGTAGCTTGGAATGAAGAGGATGTTCCAGAAAGGGTCCAGCAGGGACTGGCACCCTCAACCTGGGTGACCCGGGAGGCAGCCGGTGAGCACAAGAGACAGCAGCCAAGGAGCTGTCCCAAGCAGGCCCGAGTCGGGGGAGCCCAACCAGAACCTGGAGAAGGCTCTGGCTGTGGGGAGCACACAGGAACAGGACCTGCAGGTGGACGACACGGCCCTGCCCACTGTGGCCTGGCAGGGAGACGGCGAGAGGCCACCAGCCGGGTTCTGACTGCCTCCTGCAGCTCTAGGCTCCCGCAGGGGCCTCTTATCGGCCTGATCCAAGAGGAAGCTCCAGGGCAAGTGGGTCTGCAGGGGCAAGGGGAGGCTGCGCCAGCCCTGACTGCAGTGCTGGGAGGAGCAGGCCTGTGTGGCCAGGGCCGAGGCAGGGGCTGTCCCCCGTGGTCCCCAATGGAGGCTGAGGCCCAGGGTGCCAAGGGGTCTGCCCTGTGCCTGCGAAGCTCAGCCCAACTACACAACTGCAGGGCCTCGGTGGAGATGAGCGTGGGGTGGAGCTGGTGTGGCTGGGGTACAAGTCGCAAGTGAAGCTGGGGAAGGAGGAGGGAGCGGGGCTGTCCTGTCAGCAGGAGGCAGAGCGGGCGGGAAGGCCCTGGTGGCAGGGCTGCTCCCCAGGGTGGCACCCAGCTATAGAGCTCTGGGCTTCTGTCTGCTGCCCACAGAGCCTGACGGGGGAGAGGCTGTCAGGCTCCCCGAGTGGGGCCACCTGCCTCCCAGCAAGCAGCCCCTCCCACACCTGCCCTCCCCCCTGCAAGGTGCTCAAGGCGGTGCTGTGCAGGGAACGGGCAGCCCCAGGTCCCCCACCTCCTCCAGGCCTTTGCTCAGGAGGCCCCTGGCCCCCTGGCTGGCAGCAGGTGTCCCTCTGCCCCGCCCATGCAGCACTGCCACCTGCCTGCCCTGGGCCCCCAAGTGCAGCCCCCAGGCACACTGCTGGACCCCAGGCCCAGAGCAGTGCGGACCCACTGGGACACTCACTGAATGCCTGTTCATTGATTTGACTAGTTAGTTAATGATGGTAAATCAGGGTGTTAACACCCACGTGGCGAGCTTGCTGGGTGCAGCCGGCGCCAGTTCGAAGGCCATTCCCTCCCTGCCCATTAAGTACCCACAGGGCCGGCGGCCAGCCTGTCCGGGCAGCCCCAGGCCTCTGCCCGCTCCCCTCGCTCTCCAGCCCACCCAGCCTTGGGTTCACTGCAGCCCTCAGCCCTCGGCCCACAGAGGGCACCTCCCTGAAATGAGTTCGTTTTGGAAAAGCCCCAAGTTGCCCCTTTTCCCCGTCTCAGGAGCTCGGTGCCTTTGCTGGCGCACGGTTGTGCTCCTGGAGAAGGTCAGCGTGCGGAGCCGGCTCGCCCCAACCAGAGCAGGTGCTAAACTTTTCGAAGCCTTGCAAGTGGGTTGCTCAACACAACCATTATTAACAACTAAATTGCGTAACCTTACACCTATCGTATAAACAGAGATAGTCATCGCCTTCCTAGTTACTGCATGAACTCTTACCTTTCGCAACACCCTTGGCATTATTCATGCCTACTGTGACTATGAGTGACTAAGCGTCACTTGTGTGCACCCTTACACACCCCTCATAATGGCACTACAGACACCCCGGGCCACCTGCGGGAAGCCCTGGGACCTGGTGTGGAGGGCCCTGTCCAGTCTGCCACATGACCTGCCTGGCCATTGGCTGCAGGGCAGGGCAGGGGGTGAGGGCAAGGAAGCGGAGGGAGAGACGACATCCGCTCTCCAGGATGTCTTGTGGCCTGGCCACACTCCCTCCCCTCAGGGTGCTGGACCACAGAGCCGGCCACCAGCCCTCCACGTGAGATCTGAGGGGGAGGCTGTGAGGACATCCACATGGAAAGTGAGGGGATCCAAGACGACTCTCTCGCCAGGTTTTGGGTGCATATCAGACTTAGAGTTGTTCAAGGAGGAAGATGTAAGCAAAACAGGAAGGGCTGGGCGCAGACGTGCGGGCAGCAAGCCATCGGGCCTGACTCCATCAGACCATTAAACCACGTGAGGAATTATATTAATTGTTGTAAATAAGAGCACAAAACAGAATGTCTCTAAGAATAATGGAAGATAAAATATATAATGTAAATGATTTAAAATAAGTAACTCCAACAGTTTGTCATATGTGAAAGCAGCATTTCAGATCCTCTGGGAAACATGGCTTCATTTGCCAGCAAGTATACTGAGCGCCCCGAGTCCCAGTTTTGTGCTGCCCCCGGCCCACTTGGGCCTGAGCCTGCCTGGCCTTGGCGGCTCGCCTCATTAGAGGCTGGAGGGTCCTCGTGATTGTTCTCGGTCCTTCTGGGGGCACAGAGCCCCTGTGGTGACCCGTCCCCTCACACTGTGCGGGCCTCCCTGGGGCCGAGGGTGAGAGCCAGCCTCCGAATCCCGCCTCCACGCTCTGTGCCCAGATCTGAGCCAGTGGACACGCAGGGGCTGCCCAGAGGGGCCGGGAGCTGCAGGCGAGGCAGTACCCAGGGAGCAGGCCTCGGCCAGTGAGGGAAGCGGGCAGGGAACATCTGGGCCTCCCCTCCGCGGCCTCTCAGGCTGTCTGGCCCTGTCCCACTGGCCGCCCACTGTCAGGTTTTGCTTCCCTCCCTCCCGCTTCACCTCTATTCCCCTCACCCTCGCTCCCTGGAAGTACTGGCACATGTTTGACCCCAGGCTCTGGTTTCTAGGGATCCTGTGCCACAACACGTGCATATGTGTGCCAGGCAGGGTCTGGGCACTGGGGCACAGCAGTGCACAAAACAGGAAGACATCCGTCCTCTTGCAGTTAACGTTCTAGAAGTGGTGGCAGATGGGGAAGACAATCAGCTAATAAGCAAGTCACAGACAATGTCAGAAAGTGGGGAGTGCTGTGAAAAAGCCAAGTGGGGCCCTGGGTTGGGAGTACCAAGGAGAGGAGAGAGGAGCAGTTTTATGCAGGGTGGTCCCAAAAGCCTCAACACCAAGGTGGACTATGAACAATACCTGAAGAAAGCAATGGACAGAGCCACGTGGGTTCAGGGGGAAGAGTGTTCCGGGGGAGGGAACAGAAGGTGCAAAGGCCCTGAGGCAGGACTGTGCTCAGCATGTCTGATGCCTAGGAAGGAGGCCAGAGTGGCTGGAGCAGAGTGAATGAGGAGCAGGACAGAGGTTACAAGAAGGCCAGACCACGTTGGGTCACTGAGTCTTGTCAGTGTCTGGGAAGCAGGGAGGTTCCAAGACACTGATGCACTGAAGCAGGGAGAGATGGCGGGGGCTCAGTCCAGCATTCAGCAGAGGAGCTGGTGGCCAGAGTCTGGATAGGGTTTGAAGTGGAGCCAGTAGCGTTAGATTTAGACATGAAAGGAAGAGGAGAGGCAAAGATGACTTCAAGGTTTTGGCCTGAGCGCTGGAAGGCTGGGATTGCCATTCCAGGCATGGGAGGAGCAGGCTTTGAGGGGAAAGTTCAGGAATTCGGACAGTGCCCTCTGAGTGTGAGATGCAGGTGGTTAGGGTGGGTGGGTACCTGGCTACAGAAGCCTGAGGCAGGAGGGGACGTGGGCCAAGACTGTGAAAAGCCCTCCCACTTGCTTTCCTGGCTCACTGCTCCCTCCCCACGTTGTTTGGGAAGGTTGTCTATGCCGTTCCATGGCCACAGTCTACTTATTTTACTGTATGGCCTTCCAGTGTGTGAATACACCCCAATTTATTTATCCATTCTGCTTTCCATGTCCTATGGATCGTGCCCCATGTTCGACTAATCTGGGTGTTTCCGCTGTGATGGCTCGCAGTGTCTGGGGTGCCCCAGAGTCCCCGTCTTCCCTGGGGCTTGCTGACTCTTGGAGTTGTCAGACTTCTACTGTTGGCCGGGCTCGTGGGTGTGCGGGCACTCACTGTGCTCCTCGTCTGTGTTTGCCTGTTTCATTTGTGATGCACACATCCCTGTTTTAGTACAAGTTGTTAAAGGATGTTAGCTATAACAAAACCAAAAAGAGACTGACTCTCAAATTCCAAAGATCGATAAGAACTGGAAGAAAGGAGGAGGGAAGTGTGGGAGGGAGTAACAATGTACCTCTTTTCATCTTACACTGGATTGGTCAGTGGACATCGCCTGGAGCCCGAGTAATTTACTGGGCCTCGTGTAACGCGAATGTAAGAAAAACCAGGCCCTGGAAAGTCACACTGGAAACTACCTCTTTGAGTTCCTTAGTTCTGCTTCTAAGGGGACACAGAGGCTGAAGCTATAAAGGGGCAGAATTGGGTGAGGACAAGTATGGTTTTAAGCAGGGCTGGTAGCATAATTCAATTCCCTTAACTGGTGTCGTGTTCTTACAGCTCCCCAAGCTGCTTCTGTAGACTGCTTGTCCAAAGCCATGGAAGCCGGAAGATCTCCTAACATGCTGGCCTGGGCCTGGGGTCAGAATGTGGAGGGGTGTAAGGATGTCCTGCGAGCAGCAGGCCCCAGGTGGGCGGCACTCTCCCCTGAGTGGGTGGGCTGGGCTCCACAGGGCCCACGCGGCTCCCACTGCCCCTGGAGGCAGCGCCTCTCCTCTGCTCAGTGACCGTTTCCAGTTGTATTTCTTTGTAAACAACAGCATTCCAGAGTAACATCAGCCCCTAGGTTGACGTCAGCCCCCTGCAACTGCACCCATGAACGCAAGGAAAACATGAAAGAAACACAACAATGTGAGAACCTGTAACAGAGCCGTCTGACAGATGGATGTACCAATGAGGCCACAGAGACTGAGTGCCATGATCAGCGCAATAAGTTAAAGTCTACACGTCAAACTCTGTGCCCTTCAGACTGAGAGGCCACGTTCTCCCCAGTGCCCAGGGGACACTTACAGGTAAGAAAAATCCCAGTAAATTCCTCCTAATGGAAAACACACAGGGCAGTATCTTGACCCAGTGCAGTGAAAAAGGAGATTAACTACAAAAGTAAAAGCGAAAACCTCCATCCATGTGAAAATTGAACATAAACATAAAAACACTGAAATTATTTCCTAAATAACTTTTGAATCAAAGAGAAATTCAAAACTACAATTGCCGAATACTAAGAAAATGGCAATGTGAAAACCCCGTATGTCAACACCAAGATCTGTGAAAATTATAACGAAGGAAATTCATGACTCTAAATGCCTTCAATGTTATGAAGAAAAGAGAAATAAATAAGCCTTCAAGTTAAAAAGAGAATAAAGTAAACTCAAGGAAAGCAGGACAAAGGAATTAATAGAAAGGAACAGAAATTAATGAATTAAAAACCCCAAGCCATAAATAAATACCAGAACTGGTTCTTTGGAAAACTTCCAAAGAGAGATAAATCGTTAGCTAGTCCTGCTGGCCCCAGTGTGTTTCGCCAGGACCTACATGATGGATGGCACTGCGGGCAGGACGGCTTCCCACGGGTGGACCCAGGGTTAATGTGCAAGTCCACACTCCCTCAGGGAGCTCTAGTATCAAACACTCGGGAAACTCTCCGAATGCAAGCGAGCAGTGTGATTGATCCAGGGGTAAACGTGGATCCAGTCTAATGAATAAAAAGGAGTCTGCAGAACTTTGGAAATTGAACTAGAATTAGAAACAAAATCTTTCACTGTTATGTTCAAGCTGATGCCCCGAAGCATTGCATGTTGGTGGTGGAGAGGAAGGAAAAACCTAAAACACTAACTGTTGTATAGCTATTTTAGAGGAAATTCCTGGGGCTGGCCCCGTGGCTGAGTGGTTAAGTTCACGTACTCTGCTTCAGCAGCCCAGGTTTTGCCCGTTTAGATCCTGGGCACAGACATAACATGGCTCATCAGGCCATGCTGCAGTGGCGTCCCACATAGCTGAGCCAGAAGGACCTACAACCATGGACTGGGGGGCTCTGGGGAGAAGATGAAGAAGCAAAAAGAAGATTGGCAACAGATGTTAGCTCAGGTGCCAATCTTTTAAAAAAAAGAGGAAATCCCTTGGGGGTGGGGGACAGTATCTCAGATGTGGAGGAGATTGAAATAGGCTTAAGAAATCACTAAATACACCCAATAGATGATTTCCCAAATAAGTATAAATGACCCAAACTTCCTCCAAAAGAGAGAGAAAATCTGAATATAGTAATAATGTGGAAAAAGTGAAAAGGTGATCCACAAAATGGTAGATTAACAGCCAGTGACATGTCATAGAAGATGGCAGAGTGGGAAGTTCCAAGAATTGGTCCCTCCACCAAAACAACTATCGACTTGGCACAAACTGTCAGAATCAACTATTTTGAACTCTAGAATCAAGCCAAATCCTTGCAGCATCAAAGGGGATGCTTGACAATAAAAGAAGGTTGGTAAATTTTGGATCCTGGGCGCAGAATTACACTGCTCATCAAGCCATGCTGTGGCATGCCACATACAAAATAGAGGAAGATGGGCACAGATGTTAGCTCAGGGCCACTCTTCCTCACCAAAAAAAAAAAAAAAAAAGAAGAAGTATTTGAGGAAAGAATGGCTGTAAACTCTGCAAATATGAGGAAAGATATGACTCTACGTATCCAAGAAGCTTAAGGAAATCCAAGCAGGAGAAACTCAAAGAGAACCACCCTGAGAAACATCACAATCAAACTCTCAAAAGTTAAAGACAGAGGAAAACAGCAAGAGAGAAGCAACTTGTCAGATACAAAGACTAGCCAATAAGATTAACAACTGGCGGGACCGGCCCCATGGCTGAGTGGTTAAATTCACACGCTCCACTGCAGTGGCCCAGGGTTTCACCGGTTCAGATCCTAGGTGCAGACATGGCACCACTTGTCAGGCCACGTTGAGGTGGCATCCCACATGGCACAACCAGAAGGACCTGCAGCTAAGATATACAACTATGTACCAGGGGGATTTGGGGAGATAAAGCAGGAAAAAAAAAAAAAAAAAAAGATTGGCAACAGTTGGTAGCTTAGGTGCCAATCTTTAAAAAAAAAAAAGATTAACAACTGGCTTTTTATCAGAAACTATGGTGACCAGAAGGCAGTGGGATGATGTATTGAGCTCGCCGAGAGAAAAAAACTAAGAATTCTATATCTGGCAAAGCAATCTTTCAAAAATGAAGGAGAAATTAAGACATTCCTAGCTAAACAAAATGTGAGAGTTTGCTGGTAGTAGACCTGCCCTATGAGAACTGCTAAGGGGAGTGCTTCAGGCTGGAATAAAAGGACACTCAAAGCTGTATGAAGGAATAAAGATCTCCAGTAAAGGTAACTACAGAGAAAATATAAAAGCTAATGTTATTGTATTTTTGGTTTATAACTCTTCTTTTTCTTTCCTACATGATTTAAAAGATAAATACATAAAACAGTAATTATAAATCTATGTTAATGAGCACACAGTGTATGAAGACATAATTGATGACAGTAATAACAAACAGGAGATGGAGCTGGACAGGATCAGAGTGGACAAATGCTGCTGAAGCTGAGCTGGTATCAGTCCAAACTAGATTCTTATAAATTTAGAGGGTGAACTGTAATTCCCATGCGGACCACCAAGAAAATAAATAAAAAATATGCAGGAAAGGAAATGAAGAAAGAATCAAGATGGTGCACTAGAAAGAAAGAATCTAACACAAAGGTTTGCAGTGTTGAAGGAACTGAGAAAAAAATGACAGGACAGAAAAAAATATCAAAATGGCAGAAGCAAGTCCTCCACTATCAGTAATTACTCTAAATGTAAATGGATTAAACTCATTAATTAAAAGACAAAGATCAGCAGAACAGATTAAAAACAAAACAAAGCAAAACAAAACGTGATCCAACTGTATGCTGCTTACAATAGCCTTACTTTAGACCCCAAGACACAAGTAGGTTGAAAGTGAAAGGAAGGAAAAAGAAAGCCGAGCGACTATACTAATATCAGACAAAATGAATTTTAAGTAAAAAATTGCTTCCAAGAAGAGTATTACATATATAAAAGTGTCTATTTCAAAAAGAGGAAAAATTATAAATATGCACATAGGAAACAACAGGTCCCCAAAGTACATGAAGCAAATGTTGATAAAATGGAAGAGAGAAATAGCAGTCTACAACAATCATAGGAGACTTTGGCATCCACCTCACTAACGGATAGATCTCCCAGACAGAAGATCAGTGAGGAAGCGGAGGACCTGAACATCATTACGAACCAGCCAGACCTAACAGACGTTGAAGAACACTCCGC
This sequence comes from Equus caballus, assembly GCF_041296265.1. NCBI lineage: Eukaryota > Metazoa > Chordata > Mammalia > Perissodactyla > Equidae > Equus > Equus caballus. Next base: position 2,814,686 of record NC_091701.1, on the reverse strand, counting down.
CCGGCAACAGCAGGTACGCGTGCTTCTCAGGTGCCCTTGAAACTTTCCCCATAAAACAATGCCTAGTAAATTTAAGAAGACTGAAATCTTAAAAGCAGCTCCCCCAACCACAAGGGAATGAAGCTAGAAGTCCATAACAGAAGGAAAACTGGAAAATAAGAAAATACATGGAAATTAAACAACACACCCAAACAGCCAGGGTGTCAAAGAAGAAATCACTAGAAAAATTAGAAAATGCTTTGAGATGAATGGAAACAAAGTCAAAACACACCAAAACCCATAGGATGCAGTGAAAGCAGAGCTCAGAGGAAAATTCATAACTGTAAATGCAAATGTTAAAGAAGAAGAGATCTCAGATCACCAACCTCACTTTAGACCTGAAGTAACTATAAAAATAAAAGCAAACTAAACCCACAGCTGGCAGAAGGAAGGAAATAACTAAAATTAGAGTAGAGATAAATGAAAGAGACAGTAGAAAAACAACAGAGAAAATCAACAAAACCAAAGGTTGGTTCACTGAAAAGATCAACAAAATTGGCAGACCTGTGCTTAACTGACTACGAAAAAGAGAGAGAAGACACAGATAACGGAAAGCAGAGATTAAAGCGGGGACGTTACCAGCAACCTTACAGAAACTAAAAGGACTATGAGGGAATATCACGAATAGTTGTACACCAACAAATTAGATCATCTGGATGAAATGGACTCATCCCTGGAAACACAAATTGCCAAAACGGACTCAAGATTAAATAGAAAATCTCAGCAGACTCGTAATGAGTAAGGAGACTGAATTTGTAATCAAAAACCTCCCAATAGAGGCAAGTCCGGGATCAGATGGCTTCACTGGTGAATTCTACCATATGTTTGGAAAAAATGAACACCAATCCTACTCAAACTCTTCCAGAAAAGAGAGGAGCAGAGGATACTTCTCTCTTGGTCGGCTTGGGCAGCCATAAAAGGCCTCGGCCTGGAGAACTTAAACAACCGCTGTTTACTGTCCCGCAGTTTAGATGCTGGAATCTGAGGTCGAGGTGCCAGCAGGATTAGTCTCTGGTAAGATCTCTCTTCTTGGCTTGCAAACAGCTGCCTTCTCACTGCGTCCTCACCTGGCCTTTCATCTCTCTGGCGTCTCCTCCTCTTCTTATAAGGACACCAGTCCTTCTGAATTAGGGTCCCACCCTTATGACCTCTTTTAACCTTAATTTCATTCCTAAAGGCCTTATTTCCAAATACAGTCCCATTGAGGGTTGGGGCTTCAATGTGTGAATTTTGGGGAGACACAATTTAATCCTTAACAACTTCCTGACACATTCTTTGAGGCCCTGATAACAAAGCTGGACAAAGATACAAGACAACTATAGACCAAAATGCCTTATGAATATAGAGACAAAAACCCTCAAAAAAATACCAGCAAACCAAATCCAACAGTGCATGAAAAGGATTATGCATGACCAAATGGGATTTATCCCAGGAATGGAATGGTGGTTCAACATAAGAAAATCAATATAATATGCCACATTAATAGAACGAGTAAAAAAATCCCATATGCATCTTAATAGATGCAGAGAAGGCACTTGAAAAAATTCAACACTGTTTCATGACAGCAACATTCAGCAAAGTAGGCATAGAAGGGACCTTAATTCACACGAGAAAAGGCATTTATGAAAATCCCACAGTGAACATCATACTCCGTGAAAGACTGAAAGCTTTCCCTCTAAGATCAGGAACGAGACAAGGATGCCCACTTTTGCCAATTCTGTTCGACACTGTCCTGGAAGTTCTAGCCAAAGCATTTAGACTACATCAAGAAATAAAAGGCATCCAGACTGGAGACAAAGAAGAGGAAATATCTCTAGGTGCAGATGACATGAATCTGTACATAGAAAATCCCAAAGAATCTGCAAAATAACTGCTAGAGCTAATAGACAAATTCTGCAAAGTTACAAGGTCAACACACAAAAATCAGTTGTCATTTTATAGGCTAGCGCTGAGAAGACATTAAGAAAACTGTCCCAATTACAATAGCATCCAAAAGAAGGAAACGCCTAGGAGTAAATTCAACCAGAGGTGAAAGACGTACAGTGAAACTACAAACATTGCTGAGAGAAATGAAAGATCTACTTAAATGGAGAGACAGCCCATATCCGTGGTTTGGAAGACAATATTGTCAAGTCAGCAATTTTCCCCAAAGTAATCTACAGATGCAGTGCAATCTCTATCAAAGTGCCCATGATTTTTTTTGCACAAAAGGAAAAGCCAATCCTCAAATTCATATGGAATTGCAAGGGATTGCAAGGAGTCAACAACATTGAGAAAGAGAAAGAAGGTGGGAGCTCTCACAGGTCCTGATTTCAAAACTTATTTCAAAGCTACAGTAATAAACACTCCAGAGGTGGTGCTTGTCCAGACACGAAGTGAGAGAGACCCCACGTCTCAGCCTGTTTTCACCACCATGATGGGGATCCCCTCCCCGCTGGATGGAGACTCCCCTGCCTGGGGATCCCTTTGCTGGCGCCTCCCTGCCCTGGGCTGGCTCTTTTGGGCTCACTCTCCCATGCTCGGCCATTGCTTTCCAAAGCCCAACCTCTGGGCCAGGACAGCCTCTGGGATCAGGTGCAGGGTGGGACCCAAACAGTGTCCCCTGTCTCCACTGGCGTTGACTCCAGGTCAAGCAGGGTCAGCCTTTCCCAGGGTAATGCGTTCACCAGGTGACGCTCGTTTCCCATCACAGGGAGCAGAGGTGGGCGTCTGTCCTCACCCAGCGCAGGGCTTGGTCTGTGCGCAGTGACCCATCATGGGCACACCGGCCGTTCCAGAGGGTCCACGCTTCCACGCCCGCTGCCCCACACTGCAAGGGAGGCTGCTTCAGGGCAGGAAAACCAGCTCCTACAGATGAAAAGAAACAGGAGCAAGACACTGTGCGCGTTTCTGCCCATCTCTACACGTAGGAAAACACCAAAATACCACAGTAAAGAAGGATGATGGACACTCGCTTTTTTCCTTTGTGTTTTCCTGCATTTCCTAATTTTTCAGAATTGAGACCTATCATTTTCGTCAAGGGAAGATACGTTATAAATGTCGGGGAGCGTCTTGTCTTCTCACAGCACACAGCGCAGGGCTGGGCATGTGCCAGGGGCCTGCGGTGCATGTAGCTTGAATCCTTGCATCACTGAAGGGCGACTCCCACGCTTGGGCCACAAACAAGGAGAGACCCCACCAAAGGAAAACAAAGCCCCAGAGGAATCTGCCCCTTCTAGCCCTCCCTCAGCGGCCACCTGAACTGTCCCAGCAGCCTTGGGAGAGAGGGGTGGGCATGGGAGAATCACAGAGGAGGAGCCCCTGGAGAGGAGAATCACGGCAGGGAGCATCGCTTGAGAGGCCTGGTGGTGGCCAGCTCTGCTTTCCCTGGGGGGCACATGGCCCCCGGATGTGGTCTCTCACTCTGGCCTCTCCTCTTGCACCAGTGCCCCTCCACCTGCCCTGGCCTCAGGACCCTGCCTGAGCTCACCAGGCCTTTGCATGGAGTACTCATTCCCCCCAGGGACTGGGGTCTCGTGTCCACACTCTCAGGCCTCTGCTCCCTGGGGTCTTCTTTGAGAAACCACTTCTGGCCACTCCATCTGAACCAGCACCTTCCCCATGGAGCCTGTCACAGTCGTCTGCTGATTCTGCTCCCCTCTCTGGGCCCCTGGAGGGCAGAGGCCTCACCTGCCCGTTGCCTGTTGAATCCTGCCAGGTGCTCAGCAGGCTGGAGGTGGCCGCAGTGCCTCACACACTGTCTCGTGGGGTGGTCACCTCAGTCCTGTCTCTGTGTGGCTCTAAGAGTACCCTGTCACCCTCCACCTCCAGGATGCAGTGTACATCCCTGACTCGGCCTCCTAGGCCTCCTGTGAACTGGCCTCTGCCCCTGACCCAGTACTGTCACTCTGACCACACCGAGCGTCCTCTGCATTCTTGCCCTTGTGGGAGCCGTGTCTTCTGCCTGGAGCGTCCTCCTTCCTTGACTCACCAACAAGCCCTTCTTCAGGCTGCCAGGCCGCCCTGGATGTCTGCTACCCAGGAAGCTTCCCACCCGCTCAGCCAGCTTCCAGACCGTGTGCCCACACGGAGCCAGGCCGAGGCTGAAGGCTGGCCCTCCGACCAGCGGGCTCCCTGAGGAGGCGGAGGCCCTGCCCGGAGGGCGGCCTGGCTTGGAGGAGTGGCCCAGGCTGGGGATGCCTTGCCGGCAGTCTGCCCGCCCCGCCTCTCTCTGGTTCCCGTCCTGTCTGCTTGCCGCTCCCTTTGCGCAGAGCCAACTGAGCTGATGAAAAACAGGCTGTCATCTTAGTGTGTTTGCGCCTTGTCCTGCCATCGGCCACAGTGTTTCCCGCCGTGTTTCCCGATGTTCGTTCCTGCTGTGTTGGCCCAGGTCGCTGGTGATGCTCGGCCTGACAGTAAAACTGATCTTCAGAAGTTGAGCTGATTGCTCAGGTGTGTGTCTTGTGCTAGCTGAGCAAAATGGAAAACCCATGCCATGTGGCACATGCGGTCTTTGATCCAAGGGCTCGGGCTGCGTGTGAACTAAACGCCAGACCGCACACTGACTGGAGACGGTGTGCACACGCCGGGCTTCCAGGCCTGCTGTCCCGGGTGCATTCCGAAGGGACACAGTCCCTGAGGGGGTGCAGCCCTGGGGTGCTTTGTGGTTTCTGGCTCCTGCTGTGGGGAGAGATAGGCCTGTGGAGAGCGGAAGGAGTGTAGACCCTGGAGTCAGATAGTCCTGGTCTGAATCCCAGCATTGCCATTTATTTGGGGTGTGTGCTTTTGGAAAAATCCTTAACCCCTGAATACCCTCACCTGCAAAATTTGGACAACAGTTTGGGCATGTGCCTCCCAGGCAGTCGCGAGCATCCAAGCCAGAGAGGCGGGACTGGAACGCCCCTCCCCAGCGCGGTGGAGAGGCAGACGAACTGCCAGCGACTTCTCCAGCCTTCATTAGTAGGAAGGGCAGAAATCTCCCAAATTATCCAAGCATCTGGAGCTGGTCCTGCTTCCAAACCCCAGAGGGGAGACAGCTGGAGAATCAATCAAGCCAGAGGCACTGCTGTTTCTGTCGCTGCCACACAGTGCCACTGTTGCATACGAGCCCTGCACAGCCCAGTGGAGGCTGGTCTGGCGCTGTGGCGAGGGCCTCCTGCCAGGTCCCTGGACGGGCGGCAGGGCTGTGACCTGTTCCAAGGAGGCCCTGGGGTCCTTCACTCAAGACTGTACAACACAGAAGACTAATGGTCCTCTTACAGCCTTTCCTGGGGCAAGGATGCTTCACCGCTGTCATAACTGGAGAGGGACCACTCCTCTGATTCCCCCGGAAGACAAAAATGGACTGTGAGGTGACTTGTCTCTACTTCTGGCCACAGAAGAAGCCGTCTTGGTTTTTAAAACTCCAGCCCATCGCACCTCCTCACATGTGTAGATCTCTAAGCTCGCGTGATTGCTGCGCGGTGCTCTCCCAGCCAACACTAGCTAACTCCCTTTTCTTTCCACCCAGGTGAGCCCGAAGGTCGCAGGCGGGGTCGGAGGCCCTGGCAGGGTGTCTTGGTGCCCAGGAGATTTACTCATTGATCATTCTACTGCCCTTACTCCTGGGAGCCCCTGGGGGTGGCAGATCAAGGAGACCAGGTCTGGCCAAGACAGCTATCTCCTCTCTGCTCAGAGCCTGCCCAGTGGGCCGAGGGGTAAAGGGCCTGGCAGCTGAGCATGGCCGTCTACTGGCTGGCTGCGCTGCCCGGAGCACGTGTGCGTGGGTCCCCAAACAGAGGGCTCTCTGTGTCCTGGCGTGGAGAAACTCAAGTCGGTACGGGCAGAGCCTTCTTGAACAGTTGCTGGGAAGGTGGGATGGTGGCCCTGGAGCCCCAGGCCATACCAGAATCCCAGCCTGCCACTGGTTAGCCAGACGATCTTGGGCAAGTCACCGTCCCTGTGATTGGTGTGGTGGGGGTGGAGTCTGGAGCTCTCTCGCAGGAGGAACCCACAGCACACACGGCGAAGGGTGGGGAGGAGGCTGGGATCCTAGGGGCAGGGGGTAGGACCTGAGATGCTGGCTGAGAGGAAGAGATGAGAGGGAGTGACTGCATGAGGCCTGGGCTCGGGAAAGTAATGACTATTCTGTGCATGAAGCCAGAAATGTTCTCAGTTGGTTTGGAGCAAACAGTCTGCTTAGAGGAGGAGGAGGGAGAGAAGAGGGAGAGGAAGGGGAGGGGGGAAGGGGAGGTGGGAAGGTAAGGCAGGGAGAGGGAACTCTCTCTGCCCACTTTTGGTTTGCCTAACGCTTGCAGTCAGCTTAAATGTCACCTCCTTAGGAAGGCTCTCCCAGTTCCCCAGCCTCAGACGAAGCTGGGTCCCCTGATTATCAGGTCTTTCAGCCCCACATGCCTTTACCACAATTCATACTAAATAATGACTTGTATGACTGCGTGTCATCTGCAATCGGACGGGGCACCTGGCCCGAGGTCCTGCCCACAAATGGTGCTCCCTGGACCTCTGTACCTGCCCCTGGTGGAGAAGGGGAGTTCCGACTCTGTCTGAGAAAGTGCTGTAGGGGCTGGAATTCTCCTCCAGGGGTTGTCACTCAGTGTCACTCAGCATTCTCCCTCTGCTGTCAGTTTTCTCTGAGAAAACGGCAAATTATTGAAGCCAATTATCTCTGCGTTTCCTTCCAGCTCTGAGCTTCTGTGTGTCCCAGCAGAGCGGCGTGTTCAGATTCTGCACAGCCTCCTTGGTCTGGGCTGGCCGGCCTCTCCCTTTGTTCGCTCCCTTCCTCTGTGTCCTCCTTCAGCCTCTGCAGGCCTGCAGGCCGGGCTGTGCTGGGGGCCCTCCATGGATGCGGACGGCACCGTGGCTCCCCGGGAAGAGCTGTCAGCCTCTGCAGGCTCCTGACGAGTTTTCAGTTGAGCCCACCTGGAGAAGTCAGATTGCTTCCTGATTTGTGTGCCCCCGTTTCTTCTTTGTGCGGCTGCCTCTGGGCCCCTTAGTTCCTCGTTCTGGGGGCGATGTCTATCTGTGGCGGGATGTGGTTGAGAAGACCAGTGGGTGGGTGATCACATTGTCCACAGATGTGCTTCCCGTCTCCAGGCCGTTACGGGAGATGAGTGATATGGTTCTGGCAGGCGGAAAGAGATGTCTTTCCAGATCATGCACCACAAATGTGGCAGATCATGGGTTTCCTGAAAAGAGTTGGTGGTTTCCACTGACATTTGCGTTAGGGCGAACCCACACCAGATTTTGCAGATTGTTTTATTTGTCGTGTGGAGCGCTTGGCCTTGTCGTGGAGGGCAGGCCTGTTCTTTTCCTATGGCTGCTGTCTCGGCAAAGGATTGCACTGCAGAGATGGCTAAAGGGGAGAGGGAGCAGCCCCCACCGTCAAACGGGCCACACCCAGGCAGGAGAAAACAGCACCCAGGAGAAGGCCTCGGGGGTCCAGATGGGGGTCTCACCTCTGAGTCTGCAGGTCCCTAAACAGCCCAAGGAAAAGTCAGTTTGAGCCTAGTGCAGTGGCTGGCCATGCATTTAGAGGTGTCTGGTGCTGGCGTGGGTGCAGCACAGGCCTTTGCTCACGTTAACTCCTCCATCGCCTGGACGCCTGTCGGGGGCGGGGTATATCACACCCCATCTTGCAAAGCTCCCCAGGCCACACCAGCTGGAGGGGCACCGTGAGGGGCAGGGGCTGGCAGAAAGGTGTCATACATGGTACAAGTCTTGCTGGCTGCCTAGCCCGGCCCCCTTCTCCCACCTGCTCTGCAGTGGGTCCCTGTTCCTCAAAAGGGCTGAGCTCAAGCTGAGCTCTGTATGAGCTCTCATGACACACTCCTGTCCCCAAGGACACTCTCCCAGGGAGGAAGGGGCATGCACTTTCATAGGCGCCTGTTTGGGGTCCGGCACAGGTATACATTCTCAGAGTGTGGTGGGTACTAAACTTACAAAAAAAGGCAGGGGTGGGATGTGAGGGGACCAGCGGCCTCGCCTTGTGGTGCAGGCTTCCTTCTGAGTTCAGTAGGCTCTGAAGGATGTGGACAAATTCCCTTGGGAGGTCTGGGCGAGATGCTGATTCATCGACCCACTCTGAGTGCTTCTGCCAGGGTTCCGGACTTAATGGACCTCTCTGACCCTCTCCTCGGGTCTGCATGACCCCACCACCCCCAGATGGCCTGGGGAGCTAAGGGGACCTGCCTGGCCCTTCTCTTGGACTCAGCCCTATGGACTCCTCAGTTTGTCCCTGGAGACTGCTGGCCCCTCAGCACACAGAGGGCCTGGTGGCCTCTCAGCTACACCTGGCAGAGCCGAGTCCCGAGGGGCTGCAGGGGAGACCTCTTCTGGAGTCCTCCGCATGTGTCGTCTTCCAGAGGGCCTTGCAGCATCCTGGGGAGCACGGGGCCCGAGCCCTATCTGGGGTGGTTCTGTTCTTTGTCTACCTGCCACGTGGTGTTTGCGGGACCAGTGCTGTTGACCCAGCCCCTGGCGGGGCACTGTGGCACTCATTCTGTGGTGGGCCTGTATCCCTGCGCAGGATTCTTCAGGAAAAGTAACAGAAAATGTGTGTGGCCAACTCAAGGCAAAGGGAAAGTTTTGGAAGACTCTGGGGCAGCCGCCAGAACAGAAGGCTGATTTGAATTGAGCCAGGACAGGAGCTGGAGCAAAAGTCCCAGGACAGTCTCATCCTGGGGACCTAGCAGGATGAGTGACCGCCAGCCTAGGAAAGGGCTCTGTGAGGCCGCACTAAGATTATGTCCCAGGGAGAGAGTGTTTGAGGCTCCTCGGAGGAACGTGGGCAGGCCAAGACCCCTCCTCCCTTGTCTCCACTTCCAGTACCATTTTTTCCCATGTGTCTTGCATACAATTGCTTAATCAATCTTTCTTAACCACCTCTTGCATCTTGTTAATCTTCTTAAAAATGCCTTTGAAGGGATGAGGAAGGGGCCTGACCTCCATGGGGAGGGCTTGGGCACTGTTCACCACTCTCCCTGCTGCTCATGCTGCCGGCTCCCATCCTGCCCCTCCCTGCCAGGCCCCACCCAACCCCCTTGGCACTTAGCCTCTACCCGGCGCCTGACTCAGAGCAGGCTACGTGGGGAGTTTCTGGGGTTCTACCCTGCTCAGAACCTGAGCGCTCATGTCCCAAAGCCCCCACGTTGGTGTTGAAGATGGACTGAGACATTTTATCTTTTCTCCCAGGTTTGTTTTTTCTCTTGGTTTTGAATTGCAGCTTTGCTAGCTCCATGCCTTCCAAAATTCCAAGTCCATTCTTGTGAAGCCATCACTGTCGTCCAGGGCAGGGATGATGTCACACCCTGCCCCCCTCTCCCTCTCCTCCCCGTCACTGGCCCGTCACCCCACCAGTGCCTGGAAGAGGGCCCTGTAATCAACGGGGTTGCTGCAGTGGGGGCGCTCAAGAACTCAGGTGCAGTCACATGATGAAAAATCAGGCAGCCAGCAGATTCATGTCTGGAAAGAAATGTTAATGACATGGGTGAGCAGTCGTGGAATGCTAAGTGAAAAAAAGCAGGACCTTACACAGAGTAAATACACAGAAGATGGAAACAGCAAGAGAATGCACCAAAGTATTAATTCTGATTATTTTTGAATAAAAGATTTTTGGGTGATTTACATGCTCTTCTTTTTTAATGCCTGCATTATTTTTATAATGAGAAAAAAGTCTTTAAAAATTATTGAAAAGTAACAGAACTATTTGTATTCGGAGGTGATGCTGCCTCGCTTGATGCAACACACATGCGATTCAGTTTTTTTCCCCTTAAGACAAGTATTTCATTATTTCATGGGAAGGTAGAGGGAGTTATAATTAAAGAAAACCACAACAATACACATTTTCCCTCCTGATCATTGTGTTATATCAGAGAAACAGAGTAAAACCAGGTGCATTTATCAGGGAACCTCCTGGAAACGTTCTTTGCCTTCACTCATGGAACGTGCCCGAATGTGGGTAAAACACACGCCCCCTCCAACGTTGTAGGAAGCTTATCTGACTCTGGCACTGTAATCAGGCAAGTGTGTTAAAATCTTTTCTCAGCTGTCTCACATTAAGCAAGTCATTTAATCTTTCTCATTTGCAAAATAGGAATGATGATATGTGTCTGGCCAGGCTGTTAGGAGGATAATGATCATGTATGCAGCATGCCTTGTCTGGTCTTGGCACACAGTAAGGGCTCATCCATGATGCACTTCTTCTGTGATTACCTCCAGGCAGGCCCCAAAGGCGGAGAGCTCACCATGGCCTCCCTTTTGCCCTGGTCTGATGGAGCTCACTTTCCAGGGCAGCTCCTACACCGGCCAAGGGAGGCACCTGGATACTCCTAGTTCTAAATGTCACAAGAAGGTCTGAAGATGCCTGATAATGGGCCAAGGGAGGGGAGTCAGAGTAGGGGAAAAGGAAGGATAGAAAGAGGCAGATGGGCATGAAAAATAAAAGACAATTGTGAAACTATAAAAGAGTATAAATGCAAATTTTTCTCTTTTCCTTTTTAAACTGATTTAAAAAGCAATTGTATAAAAATAATGTTTATAATGTATTGTAGCATATGTAACACATGCACCACATAACAATGTTTCGATCAACAATGAACCACATATGTGACAGTGGTCCCATAAGATTACTACTATATAGCCTAGGTGTATATAGGCTGTACCATCTAGGTTTGTGTAAGTGCATGCTGTGATGTTCAAACAATGACAAAATCACCTAAGGATGCATTTCTCAGAATGTATCCCCATCATGAGCGATGCATAACTGTGTATATATTGCCAATAACAGTACAAAAGAGGTGGGTTGGAGCAAAGCCACACTGGGCTAAGGAAATAACTTCAGATAGTGAAGCAAAAATTATAACTTGTTGGGTCTGTAACATTAACAGATGTAGTATATAAGACAATAATATCACAAAAAAAGAGGGAAAGAGAATAGCACTATATAGGAGTAGCATTTCTTTCTTTTGTTTTAAAGATTGGCACCTGAGCTAACATCTGTTGCCAATCTTCTTTTTTCTTTCTTTCTTCTTCTTCTTCTCCCCAACACCGCCCCCCCTGCCCCCGAGTACATAGTTGTATATTCTAGTTGCAGATCCTTCTAGTTGTGGCATGGGGGATGCCACTCAGCATGGCCTGATGAGTGGTGCCATGTCTGTGCCCACTCAGGATCTGAACCAACGAAACCCTGAGCTGCTGAAGTGGAGCATGAGAACTTAACCACTTGGCCATGGGGCCAGACCCAGGAGTATCATTTCTATATATTATTGGAATTAAACTGATGCAAATCTGAAGCTGATTCTGACAAGTTAGGATACATGTGGTAAACCCTAGAGCAATCACTAAAAAAAAAAGCCCTTAAAAATATAGTTAAAAAATTACAAAGAAATTAAAATGCTACATCAGAAAATAGTTGTTTAATATAAAAGAAGGCAGTAGAAGGGGGATAGAGGAACAAAAAAGATATGAGACATAGAAAACAAAAAGTAAAATGGCAGATGTCAATCCAACTATATCAATAATAACATTAAATGTGAATGGATTAAACAATCCAATCAAAAGGCAGCGCTTGTCAGATGGATAAAAACATGATTCACCATATGCTGTCTATAGGAGACACACTTTAGATTCAAAGATACAAATAGGCTGAATGTAAAAGGATGGAAAGAGAGAAGTCATGCAAACGGCAACCACAAGAAAGCTGGAGTGGCTATACTGATATCAGACAAAATAGATTTTAAAACAAAAAATGTTACTAGAGACAAAGAGGAACATTTTATGATGATAAAAGGGTCAATCCACCAGGAAGTTATAACAATTATAAACATATATGTACCTAATAACAGAGCACCAAAACATAGGAAGCAAAAACTGACAGAACTAAAGAGATAAATGTAGAGAAAAATTCAACAATAATAGCTGGGGACTTCAGTAACCCACTTTCAATAACGGACTGAACTAGACATAAGATTTACAAGGAAACAGAAGACTTGAACAAGACTATGAACCAAATAGACCTAACAGACACCTGTAGAACACTCCATCCAGTGACAAGAGAATAGATATTTTTCTTAAGTACACATGGAGCATGCTCCAGGATAGACCACAGGCCGTAAAAAAAACCTCAGTAAATTTAAAAGGATAGAAATAAAATAAAGCATGGTCTTCAATTACAATGGAACAAAACTAGAAATCAATATCAGGAAAAAAGTTGAGAAACTCACAACATACTCCTAAATAACCAATGGATCAAAGAAGAAATCAAAAGAGAAATCAGAAAATACTTTGAAATGAATGAAAATGAAGATATAATATATAAAAATTTATGAGATGCTGCAAAAGCTGTGCTTAGAGGCAAATTTATAGCAGTAAATGCCTATATTAAGAAAAAAGAAACTCAAAACAATAGCTAAACTTCTGCATTAAGACATGTAAAAAAGAAGAGTAATCTGAAAATAAAGCAAGCAGAAAGAAAGAAATAAGAAAGATGAGAGTGGAAACTAATGAAATAGCAACTAGGAAGACAACAGAGAAATTCAATGAAACCAAAGTCTGGTTCTTTGAAAAGATCAACACAATTGACAATCCTTTAGCTAGACTAACCAAGGATAAAAGAGAGAAGACAATTACCAGAATCAGAAATAAAAGGGGACTTTACTACCCACATTAAATAAATATGTAAAAAAGGATTATAAAGGAATACTATGAACAACTGTTTGCCAAAAAAATCACATAAATATGATGAAATGTACAAATTTCTAGAAAGACACAAACTACCAAAACCGATTCAAGAAGAAAATAGACAATCTGAATAGACCTATAACAAATGAACAGATTAAATTAGTAATTAAAAAACTACCCACAAAGAAAAGTTAACATCCAGGTGGCTTCACCACTGAATTCTACCAAATGTTGGAAAAAGAATTAATCCCAATTCGTCACAAACTCTTCCAAAAAATAGAAGAGGAGGAAACAGTTATGAACTTATTTTGAGGCCAGTATTACCCTGATACCAAAACCAGACAGAGACATAAGAAAACTAGAGATCAATATTTCTTATAAATATGAATACAAATATCCCCAACAAAATGCTAGCAAAGTGAATCCAGCAGCAGATAAAAGAATATACACCATTGACGAGTGGGATCCATCACAAGAAGGCAAACTTAGTTCAACATGTGAAAATCAATTACTGTAATAAATCATATCAATAGAATAAAAAAATAAAACCCACATGATCATCTCAAAAGATTCAGAAAAAAATATGACAAAATCTAACCTTCTTTCATCATAAAAACACGCAACAAACTAGGACTAGGAGAGAACTTCCTCAACTTGATACAGAACATCTACAAAAAACCCACAGCTCATATTGTACGTAGTGGGAAAGATGGGATGCTTTCTCCCTAAGATCCAGGACAAGATGAGGAAGTCTGCTCTTGCGACTTCTTTTCAACATTGTACTGGAGGTTCTAGCCTGGGCAATTGGACAAGGAAAAACAGGCATCCAGGGCGGAAGCGAGGAAGTAAAACGATCTCTATTCATAGGTGATAGGACCTTATATACAGGAAATAGTAAAGAATTTAGGATATCCACTTAAAAACTATTCGAATTAAAAAATGAGTTCAGCAAGGTTTCAGACCACCAGATCAATACATAAAAATCAATTGTACTTTTATACACTTGCAGTGAACAATCCAAAAATGAAATTAAGAAATCAGTTCCACTTACAGTAGCATCAAAGTGAATAAAATACTTAGGAATAAATTTGATAAAAGAAGTGCAAAACTTATACTCTTAACACTACAAAATATTGAAAGAAATTTAAGAAGATCTAAATAAATAGAAAAACATTCCATGTTCATGGATCAGAAGACTTAATATTCTTAAGACAGCAATACTTCCCTAATTGACTTACACAGTCAACACAATCCTTGTCAGAATATCAGCCATTTTCCTTGCTGAAATTGACAAGCTGATTCTAAAATTCACATGTTATTGCAAGGAGTCCCAAATAGCTGAAACAATTTTGAGAAAGAAGAACAAAATACAAGGACTCACGCTTTGCAATTTCAAAACTCACTACAAAGCAATGATAATGAAGACAGTGGGGCATTGGCACAAGGATAGATACACAGATCAATGAAACAGAATTGGAAGCCCAGAACTAAACCCATCCCTCTGTGGTCGACTGATTTTTGACAAGAGTGCCACGACCCTTTAACGGAGGAAAGGACAGTCTTTTCAACAAATGGTGCGGGGACAACTGAACAGCCACATGCAAAAGAATGAAGTTGGACCCTTACATTATATACAAAAACTAACTCAAAATGGATCAAAGACCTACACGTAAGCACTAAAACCATAAAACTTTTAGAAGAAAATATACAGGTAAATCTTCTTGACTTTGTCACTACATGACTTGGCAAAGGATTCTTAGATATGCCACTAAAAGTATGAGCAATAACAATAAAAAACTGAGATAATTTGGATTTCACAAAAATCAAGATTTTTTGTGCTTCAAGGACAGCAACAAGAAAGTGAAAAGACTACTGACAGAATGGGAGAAACTATTTGCAAGTCATATATTGATAAGGGACTTGTATCTAGAGTATATAAAGAACTCTGATGACAATAATACAATGACAGGGAACCCAATTGAAAAATGGGCAAGGGATCTGAACAGACAGTTCTCCAAGGAAGATACACAAATGGCCAAGAAGCATATGAAAAGATGCTCGACAGCAGTAGCCATCAGAAAGATGCAAATCAAAACCACAATGAGACGTCACTTCACACGCACTAACTAGGATGGCTAGAATCAAAGTCAGGTAATAACAAGTGTTGGCAAGGATGTAGAGAAGTATGGAACTCAGACACTACTGGTATAAATGGCACAGCCATTTTGGAAAACAGTCTGGCAGCTCTTCAAATGACTAAATGTAGTTACCTCATGACCCAGAAATTCCACTCCTAGGTACATCCTAAAAGAAGTGATAACATACATCCACACAAAAACCCACACATGAATCTTCATAGCAGCATTCTTCATAATAGCCAAAAGGTGAGAGCAGCCCAAATGTCCGTCAACTGTTCAATAGATAAACGAAATGCACTGTATTCACACCAAGAGATATTATTCTGCCATAGTGAGGAATTAAGTACCGATCATGGGTGAATCTTGAAAACACTATGTTCAGTGAGAGGAGCCAGTCACAAGTGATGCACATTATGTGATTCCATAGGATAGAAAAGTCCAGATTAGGGAAATCCACCAAGACAGAAAGTAGATTAGTGGTTGCCTAAGGCTGGGAGGGGACCGTGGGGGTACGGAGGGGCGATGGCTGGAGGATACGGGGTTTATTGCAGAGCCGATGGAAGCGTTTTAAAATTTCTAAATGATCATTGGGTGATGGTTGTATACGTCTGTGAATATGCTAAAAACCATTGAACTGTATACTTTAAATGGGTGAATTATATCACAATAAAGCTGTTAAAAACAAACATCAGTAAAACAAAAAAACTAGGAAAAGAGAAAATGGAGAGAGAAACAAGGAGAAAGGGAACAAAGAAGACATTACTCAATGTCAGTAGGTAAGTCCTTGACTTTAGCTGGGGAGAGACGGAGTCAAATACATGAAGATACCAGAAATCTGTGTGGAGCAGCACGAAGACTGACATCAAATGAAATATCATCAATTCTGAAAAGTATGAGAGCAGCCCCAAAGACTGTGAACGGGTGCGGGAGAGATGAGGGGGGCAGGGAGAGCACGGGGTGGTGGGAAACGAGCCAGTGTCATCCGTCCCAGGATTCAGAGAGGAGCAGTGACCCCTAACCGGGGAGCAGACAGACAGCGGGATCTTCTGACCTTGGTAAATCAACGGAACTGGCCACTACGCACTGACGTGGAAAGATGTCCATGACTGTGCGATGTACAAGCAGGGTGCAGAACAATGTATGTAAGGTGACATTCCATTTTTGTTAAAAAAGGATAAAGATGTAAAAAAAAAAGATCCACACAGTGGTTAATTTTAGAAGGAGGGATTGAGCAGGGAGTTTATGCTCTATTTTGTTTTTTCTAGATCATTTGATTTTTTTAACAAGCATATATTATTTTCGTAATCAGGAAAAGAAAACCACAAAAAGGTATTTCCACAAAACACAAACAAGAAAGACAGACCTGATTCGCATTTGTAATTTGCAAATTTTCTTTTCTGAAAGACGGTGTGTAAACAAGAAGGATTATCATGATAGGCCCAGCCAATCGCGGACAGCTGGAAGTCAGCAATCGACATTCCCAGCTCTGCCGGCGTCTCCCCAGGACCAGGCTCCAGGTTCTTCCGCATGGCGCTGGTGGCTCCTGGGAGCCCACCCAGCCTCTCTGGAGCCCCGTGGCCCACGACTTCCCCGGTGGGCTGCCACCTCTTCCACGCGTCCCATTGTCACCATCCCGCTGGAACTGTCTTTCCTCCCACCGCTTCCTCAAAACTGAGATTGTCACGGCCACCCAGGACCTCCAAGTTGCCAAATGCAACTTCGCTGTGCTCTGCGCAGGGGCATGTGACAGCCTGGCTCCCACCTCGGGCTTGGAATGCCCTCTTCCCCTGGCTTTCGGGCAGCCTGGCTCACTTGCAGCCTCTCCTTGCCTCTCTCCGGCTGCCCTTCTCAGCTGTCCTGCTCTGCGCAGTCTGGGATGTGGGTGCACTGGGCTCTACCTGGCCTGGCTTTTCTCTGCCTTATGTCTGCTCCTCCCTAGGGAACCTCATCTGGGCCCCGCAGCCCTCTCTCTTGGCAGGATCCCAAAGGTCGTTTGCCTTCCCCTGTATCACATTGAGGAGAAGAAAGAGGCAGAAACGGAGATTGAGAGAGAAGATTCGCCAAAGGTAAGCAAGCTCGTAAGGCTGATTTTCCTCTCCCCCAAACTAGGTAAGGCCAGGCAAGGGGAAAGGAGAGAGGGCAGGTGAAAGCTGGGGCCTCGTGACCTCCTCTAACCCTAACTACTAAGTCAGGGCCCTATCTCCAAATATGGTCACATTGGGGTTTCAATATAGGAATTGAGGGGGGGGGACATAACCCCTCTTCCCGCCATTCCCGCCCCACGTGAGGACACAGTGAGAAGGCGACAGTTCAGGAAAAACTCTGCCAGCAGGAAGAGAGCTCTCACCAGAGCCGGACCCTGCTGGCCCCTGAGCTTGGAGTTCCAGCCTCCAGACCCACGTGACACACGTTGTTGTGTGAGCCGGTCTCTGGCTCTGTGTTATGGCAGCCCAGCCACCCAGACAGCCTTCTCTCAGGCATCTCTGCTCCTCTCTGCCGCTCTGTGTGCTCCTTCCTCCTCCCCTCTCTCCTCCTCAGCCATCTCTCTCCCCGTCAACACTGTCAAGAAGATGGCTCAGGATGGCTGGCCTCAGGGCTCCAGCTTCACCCCCAGCTAAAGGGGAGCTTTCTTCTGGGTCTCAGGTAAATCCTGAGAGGCAGTCTGCTCAGCTTGGCCCATCTGTTCCCACGGGCCCTGCTGCCAGGGGGCGGGTGCCTCTGGATGAGCTAGCCCCTGGGCTGAGGGCTGCAGGCACCCAGCAGGCAGCTGAGAGCGCTGTCAAGTGTGCGGCCTGCTGTCAAGTGTGCGGCCTGCGGGGGCAGGCGGGCGGGTGTTGGGGGTGGTCGCCCAGAGTGGAGGGGCCAGTGAACACCTGTGACTGCCCGCTCTGCAGTCGTCACTCGTATTCACGCCTTTTGTCTGACCTTCACAACCGCCTGGGAGGCCGGCGGCAGCGCGTGCAGCAGAGGCAGGGGTGGCGCTCCCTGCCCCAAGCAGAAGCCAGAGGGCAGGTCTGCAGCCTGGGCACCCTGGGCCTCACGGCGGATGCCGTGCTGTTCCTAGTGAGCACCTAGGGCGTCAGCTAAACAGCCTGGAGGCAGGGGCTCCCTTGCGAGAGGAGAGAGGATCCTGGGGCGCTGGCTGAGGGGGCGGCAGAGGAGGCGGTTTGAGGGCACTGACCCTGGGCCTGGCCCGCCCGTCCGTCCGTCCGGATTAAGCTCTCTGAATTAAACATGTTCCCTCCGGGCTGTGATTTGGATGCAAATACCCGTTACAGACGGAGCCCTTATCAGCAGCAACACCTTGGTGTGACTTCTTTATCAGATCTTCTCCCCTAGACTGAGAATCATACTAGAAAATAGACCTTTGGGAGGACTGGAAGGGCGAGAAGATGCCCTTGCAAAGGCGCCATGGCCCCTCCAGTCCCCAGCGTCGGAAGACACCTCTGTGGCAGCCATGGCTCTGTAGGCTTCTTCACTCCCTCCGCAGCCGGAGGCGGGGCGGGCAGCTGGGCGTTGGCCTTCCCGGCCTCGGTTTTTCAGCCACAAAGTGCGCATGGTGGGAATCCCTGCCTCCTGGAGGCCTGGCAGGAGCGGGCCTGGTGTGCATTAAGTGATCAGTTACGAGAATCACGGCGGAACCACGAGCATCACCGGCAACTTGCAGATTACAAAGCTCTTTACAGCATCTCCTTTGAGTCACAACAGCTCCGGAAGCAGCTGACTTCCATTTCACAGAGGAAGAAACAGGCTCAGAGAGATTAAGAGCCTGGCTCTATGTGGCACAGCTGTTAGGTGGTGGAGACCGGAGTCAAACCCAGGCTTTTTGATTCCACATGTGCAGAGGCTGGGAAGACCTCAGGCTTTGGGTGTAGCTGGACTTACGGTTGAGCACTGGTCCTTGACAGATGACCTCTGCCTTGGTTTCTCCACCCGCACAGTGGGGATGCTGGCGTGGGTCTGCAGCCCTGCAGGCAGCAGCTGTCTGTAATGGAGGATGCTACGGTCATCACACAGCTGCACGGTCCCGCAGGCCTGACGGCCTTCTCTGCTGTTGCTGTCCATGTCTGGGCTTGGTTTGTCTGTCTACAAGCGCTAGCAGAGACCTTGAGGGCTGGGAGTGGGTCAACAAAAGATAAAGCACAGCCCCAGCCTGTTATCTCAGCTTCAGATATCGACATTGGCAGAATTTTCCGTGCTTGGAGAGGGAAAGCATTGAAACTCCTGCCAAGAGCAAAAACTGATTTGCCCACATGCTGTCCAGCCCTCTGATCTGTCCTTGGGGACAAATAAGGAAACTGGCTCTTTGATCCAAAGCTATTTTCATCTGCCTCTGAGCAGTGCTTGCGGTGCGTCGCGCGGTTCACAGGGACGGGGCTGGCGGCAGCGGAGGTAACCGGCCCCTCGCCCCGGCCTTCTGAATGGGCACCTTTTGTCTTCCCTGAGAGTGCTGCCTGGGCCAGTTTGGGTCCTGTACTGATGGCGGCTGAGAACTGGTGTGTCTGAGCCCCGGCCAGCTGGTGCTGACCAGATGGTGAGGGGGGCAGAGGGGTCTGGAGTGCATCCTGTCCCCAGAAGTGCATGCTGCGGAGCTGGAGGCCTGGGTGGTGCCCGCGCCTGCTCTCAGGCTCTCCTCCCCTGCCCCGACCCCTGGTCTGGCAGCCAGCCTTTGGCCTCTGTGTTGGCCCCCGCCTCCTACTGATGAGGATCAAGGCTGCCCCAGGGAGAAAAGCCCAAGGTGTCCTGCCCTACATACTGATCTACATCATCCTCTGGGAAGCAGGGGAGTCCTGCCTTAATCCGATCTGATTCTTATCCAAAGTCCTAGGCCCACACAATAACCAGACCCCACCTGCATTGATATCATTTTCATGATTTTTTTCATGATATTTCCTTTGTCTTGTAAAGAGATAACTCACATACCCATGCCTTATAAATTTAGCCCTGCCCTCAACACATTGCAGCTCTTCACTGCCCATGGGTCCTGTCCCCGTGCCTGTAGCTCCTCCTGCCCGTGGGTCCTGTCCCCGTGCCTGCAGCTTTAACTGCCCGTGGGTCCTGTCCCCGTGCCTGCAGCTCCTCCTGCCCGTGGGTCCTGTCCCCATGCCTGTAGCTCTTCAGTGCCCGTGGGTCCTGTCCCCATTCCTGCAGCTCTTACTGCCCAGGGGTCCTGTCCCCATGCTACTCCATGCTATTCTCTGAATAAGAGCGCTACTGCCAGACCTCAAGAGTCCAAGAAATCTTTCTTTCGACTCCTTGACTCACCGAGCCTGCTCACTACCATCAGGGTCCAGCTGGACGCTGGCTGCTGGGCTTCAGTTCACCCACAACTCTGGGCAGAGACCACCCCCGATCTGCCCTGCCTGCCGCCCTTTCTGGGGTGGGGGAGCTCAGACAGAAGGGGTCCGAATTTTGCTGGGCCTTGAGGGGTCATTCGGACAGGGATAAGCCCCAAGGAGGAAGGAGGGACTGCACAGCTGGGGAGGCCTGCCAGTGAAACCCGGAGATGGAAGTTGGCGTGCGGGCTGGTGTGAGATCCTATGCCAGCTCACCGTACCGTTGCCCCAGAAGTGGCTGCCTTCCCTGTGCCCTGCCTCCAGTGTGCAGAGGCGGATACGGCTTGGAACCAGGTGTGACAGTTAATTTTATGTCAGCTTGACTGGGCCTCAAGGTGCCCAGACATTTAGTCAAACATTATTCTGGGTGTGTCTGTGAGGGAGTTGAAATTAGCATTTGAATGGGTGGACTGAGGAAAGCAGATGGCCCTCCCCAACGTGGGTGGGCCTCATCCGATCAGTTGAAGACCTGAATAGCACAGAAAGGTAAACACCTTCTGCCTGACTCCATTTTCCTGGGACATTGGTTCTTTCCTGCCTTTGGACTCAAACTGAAGCATTGGCTCTTTCTGGGTCTCGAAGCTGCTGGCTTTTGGACGGGAGCTACACCACTGGCTACCCTGGGTCTCCAGCTGACTAATGTCTGATCTTAATATAATAAGCCTCCATAATCGTGTGGATCAATTCCTTATAGTAAATTTCCTTACACACGCACCCCATTGGTTCTCTTTCTGAACACTGACTAATATACCGAGTGTCAAAGTTTGACTTTGATTCCAAAACATGCCCCTAAAACCTGGTAGCAGAGACATGGTCTTGACAGCCTCAGTTTTCAGTGGTGGGGGCCTGGCCTTCTGAAAGAGA
Source organism: Equus caballus (assembly GCF_041296265.1). Taxonomy (NCBI): domain Eukaryota; kingdom Metazoa; phylum Chordata; class Mammalia; order Perissodactyla; family Equidae; genus Equus; species Equus caballus. The sequence goes on along the minus strand of NC_091701.1, from coordinate 2,793,655 downwards.
AGGACTCAGCCCGCAAAGTCTCCAGTCTGCATGGAAATGTCACAGCCGCTTGCCCCTCCTGAGAGGTCAGGTTCTGGTGGGAGGAGGGGATGTGGATGGAGCCTAGAGGGTTGGGTCCCTGAGAGGGCCAGTGCCCTGCCCCCACACTGTCTGGGCTTGGAGCTGGTGGTGATAGAACGCACTGGGTTAAGTGTCGAGATCAAGCACTGGGTAAGCATGTACTTGACTCTCCCTGAGGAGAAGGGGGCAGAATCCTGAACTGACTGAATATTTACCCAATTGTTCAAATCAAATTTGCACACCACACAATTTTTTTCTAGGGTCAAGAGAGTTGCACCTGCAAATGTTGCCTTTTGTAGCTCTTAAGTAAAAATCAATTAGCTTATGAAATTTCTCTTGGTTCCTCTCTCTGCCTCCATCCTCCACTCCAGGTTTTGCCAGTGGAGCTGTACCACATTGTGGCCTGCCATCCTTTAAAAATGTATAAAAGTGTATCTGGTAGGGTGCTTTTGATCACAAGCAACAGGAAAAGCAGTTCAAACTAGTTGAAACAATAGAGAGACTTCTTTAACTAACTCAAATGAAAAGTCCAGACTGGAAGGGGCTTCAGGTGAGCCTTGCTCCAGTGGCTTGACAGTGTCATAAGGGCCATTTTTCCATATTGCCCTCCACAATAAGTCAGATTTAACTAATAACTGCTTCCTATCAGGTCCCAAGATGGCAGACTGTAGCTTCTTGGGTGGCCTGAGTCTTCTTTCATGTCCAGCCAGAAGGAGCCTTGGTTCTGGTGCTTACAGTTCTTGTAGGCACTGCCAGGATCAGCAGAGACATGTGCCCATCTCCATCCCAAGGACTGGATACAGGAGCTGGCTCAGCCCAGGACATGGGATGTGTGCTTGGAACCTGGAGAGGAAACACTTCACTGGGGGCTCAGGGTGGCCAGGTGAGCTTAGGGCTGTTGGGAAGGGGAGGGAGTAGAGAAGGTGAGGAGGTAGCAACAAGTGTCCCCTACAAATGGGATGCCGCGTTTTCACGTTTTATTAAAATTCATTTTTGCTACTGTCCACCCACAGTTTTCCTGCTCGCTGGTGAGGAATCCTTCAGCTCAGCAGAAATGCTAAATTGGTACCGTCCAGGTGAGCGTGGGAAGGGTCCACCACCTGCGGTTGGGCGGGCTTCGGAATCATGCTTCGTGGCCACCCCCACACTGGCCTTGTTCTGCTCGCCCATGAAATGGGTTGGTGGTCGGCTTTGTGAGGTCCCGGTGAGGACGAAGCCATGCTCCCTCCCGAGCGTCCTGCCCACCGAGGGAAGGGTGTGGAAGCGCTCTTAGGAGGCACTATAGGTTCATGCAAACACGCAGAGTCTGCTCCCTGCTGAGAGCACTGGGGGTCTTGGTAACAGACAGAGCAGATCCAAAGGGTAAAGGGGAGGAGGAGGCACAGGGGACGCAGGGCTGTGAGCCAGGACCCCATGAGCACCAGGCGGAGGGGAGGGACCCCGAGAGGAGTGAGGGCCCAGTCTTCCACTAACCCTCCCTGCTGCTCCTAACAAGAACCTGGGGACCCGTCCTCAATTCACCGTCCAGCCGAACAGGAGTTACTGAAGGTGGCCGTGCTCCTACGTGGTCACTCCCTGGCCTGGTGTGGCCGTGAGCCTGATGCTGACAGCATCCTAGCTGTTGAGGGAGGGGAGCTCTGCAGTGCCCAGCTCAGGGCTGGTCCTGGGGTCACCGCTGGGCAGGCCCTCAGGGCAAAGGCGCACTTGGAGCTGCAGCGCCCGGGGCGCTCAGAGCCGCCGAGTGTGGCAGGGAGGGGATGCTGGCAATGTGGTAGGGACAACCCGGGCCCCCGCCAACCCCAAAGGCGGGTCTGCAGCTGGAGGTGGGGGGGTCTGGCCCTGCTGTGTGGTCTTGACCAAGATGTTTAAATTAACCCGGCCTCCGCTTCCTCATCTATAAGAACCTGGGTGATGAATGACCCCTCGGGGCCTTGGGCAGCACCCCCAAGGGCAGAGAGTGATCCTGTAACAAGATGTTACCGTGGGCCGCTTCTGTCGGTTCTGTTGAGACCCCAGATGCAGAGGAGAAGCAGATGGTAAGTGTCCCACCTTCGGAGGCGGGGTTGGCTACACGGGTGGGACTTGCGCTGTCAGTGGCAGCCGGTACTTCACTGCCTCAGGCTGCCACCTCCCGGGCCTCCTCCTCAACCTCCCCACCAGAGGTCCCAATTCAGCCCTGGGCCCATTTTCTCTGATGCTGCTGGCTCCCTTGGTGACCTCTGCCAGGCCCAGGTGCTGGGGCCCTAGGTATGTCTCCAGCCCGGCCTCTCTCCTCAGCTCTGGACAGGAATACTGTCCGCCTGGTGGACACCTCCTGACCTCAGCCCACACGGGACTCCCGACCGCTGTCCCTGACCAGCACGATGGCCGTCTTCCCTGGCTCAGGGGACGGCAGCTCCATCCTTCCATTGGTCAGCCCAAGGCCCTGGGCTTGTCCTGGCCCTCACTTCCTCTTTCTCGTCACTTGCAGTGAAGTAGAAAATCCATTTGCCTCGATCTTGAAGACATACCCTGACTGTGACCCCTCTCACCACTTCCATTTCCTCTTCTGCGGCCCAAAGTTCACTTGGAGTTTTGTGCTGACCCTTCACTGGTCCCCACAGCCACATTCCCCCACCCTAGACTGTCTGCTCTTAAAGCCAGCCAGAGCCAACCTTTTAAAATGCAAGATATAAGCTGCCGCTTCTGCTCAGAGGCCTGCAGCGGCCTCTCATCACTGGTTTACCGTCATCACCCACCACTCTCCCTGTCTCACTTGGTCCTGTCTAGTTTGGCCTCCAGGTTGTTCTTAGAATATGCCAGGCCTATTGTTGCCCCAGGGCCCTTGCACTGCCCCATCCCTCTGCTCAGAATGCTCTCCCTCCACAGTCCACTCTCTCCACTTCCCCAGGCCCTTGCTCTAGCATCGCCTTCTCCCTGAGCCTCATATTTAAAGCTGCAGCTTCCTTTCCACTGCCCAGTGGCCCCGCCCTCGGGTTTCCCTCCCCAGCGCAGGCGGCATTCTGACACCGTTGGGTCTGCTGCACTGTTGTGCTTCCTTTTGTGTCCTCTCATGGCAGGACAGCTCCCCCAGGTCAGTGATTCTGTCTGTGCTGTTCTCTGAGGGACCCCCCCCACCCCATGACAGACCCTGGCTCAATAAATATTTGAGGAAGGAGGGGCACCTCTGGATGGTGTTAAAAGTTGAGCTTGAAGGAGGCAGGAGAGGGTTTCTTTGGGGAACAGTTGGGCTGCTCTGGGGCAGGCGGGAGAGGGACTTCAGGGAGACTAGGGGTCCTGACTCGTGCCCTGGGAGGGGCCGCTGGTGGGCTCTGGGCTGAGTCAGGTGTCAGCTGACGCCAGGGGGAGACTGCCCGAGGGGCGGCAGGCGGGGACACACGGCCCGCCCTGTCACCTGAGGACCAGAGGTGTCCGTGCCCGAGACACCGGGCCGGGAGCAGCGGCGGAGAGGCCGCGAGGGGAGAGCCGGGGCGCCGGGTGGGCAGCAGAGCCCGACGGTCAGACAGGCCCGAGGGGGCTCCGCCCGGGCACCCGGGGCTCCTGCGGGCCGTCGCTCCAGCGAGGGGGACCGACCGTCAGGCCTCGTGTGCAGACGACATCTGCGGGGTCCCGCCTGCGCCTGAGCTGCCAGAGGGGGTCCCCGCCGTGCGGAGGGCAGGTCAGCGGTGGGAGGGACGCGGTTTTGGACGGAAGGCGACAGGGAAACGTTTTGTTATATGAGCAAGAGCAGGAGACGCAGGACCCGGCGAGCTTCCCGCGGGGAGCAGGTCCGACGTCTGGGTTTCAAGGCGCGGTGGGAGCAACGAAGACAGACTGCACTGTCCCCCCGCAGCCAGGCTTTGTCCCTGTCCTGGGGGCAGCTCCCTAAAGCAGGTCATGAGGCCACGTGCTGAGGACAGCCCAGAGGCGGCGGGCTGGTTGAGTCCGCCCCAGTCCACGGCCTGCCTGTGGCTGTGCAGGGAGTCGAAGGCCCCGGCGTGGGGGCGCTGTTGGGCGCTGGACCCCCACTCCCAAATGGGGGAGGGGCCTCCCCCTCCCCCGAGCAGGTGAGAGGGGCTTCGAGGGGGGCACTTGGGAAGGAGCACTGGGTTTTAGGGGGACACAAGGACTGGAGCCTGACTTTGGGTGGTGCGTCATCAGGACCACCCAGATGGTGCTGCAGTACCGCGCCCCCGCAGCTCAGAGGCGGCGCTCGGAGCTTCCGGCCACGGCAGCGCCCAGCGTGAGCTCGCAGAGGTTTCTGCTCACGCAGTCGCTCAGGGACCCTCCATCAGCTTCGCTGTGCTCTCCTGTTGCCCCAGCAGAGGGAAAAGAGGATGTGGCTAATTATGCCTTGAGCTTTAAAGCTTTCTCCAGGAGGTGACACAGCTCACAGTTGTCCACACGTCATTGTCCAGAGCAAATCACCTGACCACCCTTTGAAGAGGTGCATGGGGGTATGCATGGGGATGGAACGTCACCTGGAAGGCAGGGCCCCAGAAATATTTGGGGACCAGCACTAGTGACCACTGCTGCTGGGAGGAGCCCAGAGACAGGCTGTTAGGGACTGGCAGAGCAGGGGGAGGGGTGGGGCCCTTCTATCAACAGTGAGATGAAGGGTGTGTGCCACAGGGAGGGTTGTCTTGAAAAGGACCATGGGGACCCCACAGAGGGATGGGCCCCAAAGCCTCGGTGGTGGGGCAGGACCTGAGAGCAACCAGCGCAGGAGGGCACTGCCTGTGCGGACGGCCCAGCAGGGGCCACAGAGGAGCCTGCAGACTGTCCGCGGGTGACATCAGCTTGCCCTGCTGGGCTGGGTAGTCTTTCCCTCTTCCCTCATTCCCCAGTCCTGCTCCCCAAGACTTCCCCATAACCTGGAGCTGCCTGGAACAGCAGCCACCGGCAGGGCGGGGTGGAGTGAGAGGGTGAGAGGAGCAGGCGGCCACTGTGTGACAGGGTGCAGTCCAGGGAGGCCTGGGCGGGCAGGGGAAGAAGCTTTGCCTGGGACTGAAACTGGATTCAACTGGCGTTATGAGATCACTGGCCGGGCTGGACTGTCTCTTGTCCTGGAGAGGCTGAGAGGCTGCGGGCCTGTCCAGGAGCCCCTCCGGGGCGTGGAAGACAAACTGGCTGATTTGAATGCGCGGCAGGAGCAGGAGCATGCTGCGACCCTCTCTCTCTGAGACGAACGATTCCATCTGGAATGGGGAACCTCGTCCTTGCCTGGCCTGCCTCCCGGACAGCATGACGCACCAGTGAGAAAGGGCTGCATCGCCGGGTGCTGGGGGCCAGGAGGCTCTGTGAGGGGCACCCCAGGTGCTGGGAAGCAAGCCCTCTCAGGATGGCTCCCCCTCTGCACCCTGAGCTCCAGGGCCCTGCGGCCTCCCTTCCCCTCCCTCCCACTGCCTCCTTGCCTCCCGTGCTCCCCAGGCCCTGCCCTGGCCCTTGTGGCCCACTCAGGGGCAGACATTCTCACAGGTGAGCCCACCACTGTGGGCCCAGAGCTGTGTGGGGGACAGCTGTAGACTGGGAGAGCTGGGGTGATGGGGGTGAGCCAGGAGGCAGCCAGCCGGGGGAAGGGACGGGGTGACCCGGACAGGAGAGGAGCTGGTGCCGTTAGTGCTGGGGTGGTGTCTGCGGGGGCGTATGGGCAGCAGGCAGGGGCCAGGCGGGCTGGGCCTGCGCTGAGGTTTCCTCCCACAGCGCCTCCCCTGAGGCCAGACGCAGCTCCGCGTCCCAGTCCTGCCGCTGGAGCACGTTCTAGGCCGGGGATGCCGGCTCTAAGCAAATGCTGGAAGGGGACCGTGCTGTGGAGAAGAGGGGAACAGGGAGCCCACAGAGATGAGGGATCAGGGGATGTGAGCCAGGAGCCCCAGGTGTGAGGGGTGGCTGTGGGACGCCAGGGCACTGTCAGGTGGGGCAGGGCTGCTGTTGCAGGAGAGGGGTGGGGCCGGGCCCTGCGGTCCCCATGGGGGCTGCCACCCCGTGTGAGTGGGGGGCCCTTGTAGGTTTTGAGCAGAGGGTGACAGGATCTGATGTAGATTTTAACAGGCTCGTTCCAACTTTGAGTCAAGAATACCCTGGAGGTGGGCAAGGGTGGGCAAGGGGTGCCAGCGGGGGCTCCTGCAGTCCGAGGATGCAGGGCGGGGAGAGAGGCTGGGTTCCGGACATATTCTGAAGGTTGAGCTGAGAGGAATTGCTACGAGGGGGGATGACAAAAAGGAACCGGATGAGAATGTACCCAAGGTTTTTGGCCTGCCGATGGAAGGATGAGCGTGCGTTGATCGAATGGGGAGGGCTGGCAGGGAACAGTTTTGGGGGACAGGTGAAACACAGTCTAGTTTTGGACGTGGTAAGCTTGAGATGACCGTGAGGCCTTGAGCCGCTGTCTGGAGTAAGGGGTTGGGTTCTTCGCTCCTGCCTTTGGGGGAGGGGTGTGCACAGCAGGAGGCTGTATGTATGTCGGTGATACTGTGTTTGAAACCCTGGCGAGGGAGCCACCACAGGAGGGAGTGGAGACAGGAAGAGAGAGGTTCCAAACCGACGTCCAGGAGAGCTCCTGAGAGCGGCAGAGGAGGCTGAGAAGGAGCGGCCGGGAGCCACTGTCTGGCAGGCAGCTGGGCAGGGGTTGCTGGGGAGGACACGGGGGCCCGTGCCAGTCAGAAGCTGGCCTGGGCCCAGGAGAACAGGCGTCGGCTCTCTGGAGTGGGGCTGGAAAACCTCCCTCCGGGTGAAGACTGAGGCCTCGGCTGGAGCAGGGCTCCCCACTTCCTCCTGCTGAAGCAGCCACGTCGGGAGAGGGAGAGACTCCGCATTGCGGCCTGGTCTGCTGGCGCCCAGGCTGCCAGGGTGGCGGTTCTTCTGAGTTGGCTCTGGGCTGGGAGAGGGGTGCCAGAGGCTGGGGTGCTGCCATCGGCCCTGGAAAGAGGGTGGGTGGGGAGGCCTGTGTCTGGCCAGGCATAGCCCACTGCCTCCCTATCAGGAGATGAAGAAACTAAGGCTGGGAAGCTGTGTGATTTGCTGTGGGTCACACTGCCAAGGGCAGGCCAGGGCTCCCGGAATCTTCCCCCTGCTGGCCACCCATCTCTGTAGCACGGCTTTGTGAGAATGAACCACAGAGCAAGTTGCACAAAGTCACGGATATTCTGGGGCCGTTTCCAGAAGGCTCAGATATGCACAACAGCGCTGGGTCTGGCTTAGGGTGCGCAGACACGCAGTGGACGAACGCCCGTGCAGAGTGGTGGGGGTCCACTCTAGCGGACCTGTGGCCTTTGTGTTCCAAGCTAGCGGTGCAGGCACAGGTGTCCTGCTGTTCCTTCTGCCTTAGCTCTGTGGGAACAGTGATGAGGGAGGGAAGAGAGGCTGACGGCAAGCCCCCAGGCAGCCCTCCCTGGACACCCCGGAGTGGAAGGAGCCTGGGGCGGCTGGCCCTTCCCGCTGTGTGCTGGGGGTGGGGGGTGGCTTGGGTTCCTTGGAGCTGCCCTTGTCATGGTCCAGGGGCACAGCCAGGCATGAGTCACTTGTTCTTGCCCTGTCTGGCCGTGAGGCGGCCTCTCCTCGCCTTCTCAGCCAGGGAGAGAGCTACAGACCCCTGTGGGGCTCCTTCTCTGTTTGAGGCTCCAGCTGCTCCTTTATTCTCCCCGAGTGGCCTCAGTGCCCCACTGTGCCAAGCTCTGCACCTCCTGTGGGACCCGCTAAGTGCCTTGTAGGTTGTGTTATGAGGACCAATGCTGCTCTGGGGCTGGCTCGGAACGACTTGCAGGAGCCAATGGCCACATTTTCAGAAATTCTGTGAGCCAGTCGTCAAACTGTCAGCCGCTTGAAACAGACGGTTTGGGAGCATTTACACCACAGATGTGGTTCTGCTACGTGGGCCTCAGGGCATTTTTATGCTGGAGAGCTGATTGTTAAGCATTTGCCAGCACAGCACTGTGGAGTGCCCCGGGGAGACTTCCTGAACTTGCCCATCTGTGGTCCGGCCACGTCCGCTCACACTCTCTCCCAGGTGTCCCGAGGCCCCTGAGGCCTGTCCGGCAGCAGTGTGGGCTGCGGAGGGTCACTCTCCTGCCCTGCCAGCACTCATGCTCTAAGCACATGTTGGGTGCTGCCTGGTAGGAGGAGCTCAGGCCCCTGAGTCCCACAGGCCCAGGTTTTACCTCTGGTTGTGGCTGTGCCAGTCTGGCGAAGTGACTTAGCCAGTTTCTCCCTGGTGACAGGATGTTAATGCTACCTGCACATAACCTCCACTGCCAGAAGGCCGGTGCCACTCCGGCACATGGCAGTGCTGCACCAGCCACAGCCTCGAGTGGTGGGGCTGCTGCGCTTTGTCTGGGGACTTCTGCAGATGGACTCCGAGATGCCTCCCCCCTCCTTTCTCCGTTCAACGCCACTGGTCTGCAAGCAGATGTGCGCAGTACAAGGAGAACACTGCCTCAAGATCCCTTGCTGACGGAGGGAGTCACCCTCAGTGTCATCCTGGCGTGGGGGTGTGGAGGAAGGGGGCAAGTGTGCTCTCACGGGTCCGAGCAGTGTGGGTGTGAGGAGCAGGAGCATGGGCGCGGGGCCTAAGGCTGCGTGGATGGGGAACGTGTGCATCTGGGTGTGGGAGGAGCTCCGGATGTGTGCGGATCTGGATTTCTGTGCAATGAATTTGTTGAATCCTGGCCCGGCTTGCAGATGGAGGACAGACACCGTCCTCGTGGTTGAGTTCAGTAGATCCTATACCCAAAGCTGCCTCTCTCTCCTTTCTAGTCCCCACAGTGGCTCGGTGCTGGACCCCCACGGGGACCCCACATTGGCTGCTCACGGAGCGACTGTCTCCCGTTGTTATGGATCCAGTTGTGTCCCCTCCCCCCATTTATGTGTTGCAGCCCTAAACCTCAGTGTATTTGGAGATAGGGCATAAGGGTGGGCCCCGATCCATCCGACGGGGGCCCTTAGAAGAAGAGGAAGAGGCATCAGTCTCTCGCTCTCGCGCTCTCTCTCTCTCTCTCTCTCTGTGCTCATGGAGGAAGCCATGTGAGGACACAGCGAGCAGGCCGCCGTCTGCATGCCAGGAAGGATCTCTCAGCAGACACCCCCCGCCCGGCACCGTGATCTCAGACTTCAGCCTCCAGAGCTGCGAGGAACTGTCTGCTGTGGAAGCTGCCCCGGCTGCGGCGTTTGCCGTGGCAGCTGAGTGGACTGAGACGCCAGAGAGAGCTCTCTTTCGTGGAGCACCATGGGCTTCGCAGACGTTATTCCCACACAATATTTATTTGTCTTTGCATGATTTGTATGCATTATGCCACTAGATTGTCCCTGCTTTATAAATGAGGTGCCTGAAGCACAGTGAGGGGAAGTGACTCGCCCAAGGTCACGGTAGCAGAGCCAGAATTTGAGCCCAGGAGGGGGTCACCTGGCAGCCACGACCCTGACCCCACACCACGCTTGGGGTCTCCTCATGAAGCCCGTCGGTCTGACTCCTCCTGGCCCCTGCAGCCTGCGATGCTGTGACCTGAGGCGGCCTTGCCTGTGAACGGAGCCAGAGCCACTCAGTCCTTAGCACCCTGGGAATTAGGCACAGGACGAAACCCCCAGAGAGTGGGGCCAGCGCCAGGCCCGCAGCAATGGCTCTGTGCTGCACCCTGGCATTTTGATGGATGAAAAACATTTCAAGTTTTCTTGTAAAAATGTCTGTTGTGGAAAGATAAGGTAATTTGGCACATGCAGCGGTGACTTCTTAACTAGTCTGTGCAAGAATGGTGTGCTTATTTTTAGCCTTGGGGCTGGGAGCAGTGTGGCCCTAATCAGCTTCAGGGAATTGCTGGCCAGGCCAGCGCCAGTCCAGACCCAAAAGGCAGCTGGGCAGGGCCCGTGTCTGCCAAGGGTGCAGGCGGGACCCTCAGCTGCCCTCCTGGTGCCACATGCACTGGCCATGGGGGCAGTTGAGGAGCCCTGTAGAGAACCCAAACTTCAGAACCAGAGGGCCTGGAGCACTCTCAGTGGTCAGGGGGGACGCGTGCCCACCTCCGAGGTTGGGGGGCTGAGTGTGACACTGAGTCCTGAGTCCTGGGGCCCAGAGGCACTTGCCTGCCCTGTGACTCAGGCAGCTCCTTTCATCTGTGCAGTGGGAGGAAGAGATGAGATGAGCTCAGAGTCCTGGAGCCTGAGCCTGTCCAGCTGCCAGCTGGGGCGGGGCTGTGCCCTGGGTGGGTGCAGATGGGGTGAGTGCGTGGGGCAGAGTCTTCACCTGTCGTCTGTAGTGGCGCTCCTTCCTGTGGAGACCTCCTCGAGCCCCGCCCGTGCCCTAGCCGAGCTGGAGTGACGGACAAGGCATCCTCTTATTTGGCCAGTGCAGGACCCAAATTTCCCAATGGAAGTTTCCTCAGGGGCCACCGGGTGGAAGGGGGAGGTCCAGTGGGGAGCTTGTGTTCAGCCCCCCGTCTCACCTCCTTTGCAAGCTCCTCTGGGTGTGGCCTCTCCCTCTGCCTTGGCCAGGCCTCCACTCTTTTGCTGAAATCCTTAGCTCTGCTGATGCCTTGGTCCCACCCCAGTCTGGGAGCCCTGAGGGCTGACAGTGATGGGTCGCCTTGGGGTGCCCGGAGCAGCATAGGGGCTGGACCTGGGCAAGTGCGAGAGTAGAGGGATCACAGGGAAGACTGCTGTCCTTCGTGTCTCTGGGATTTGCTGTGTGACCCCATGACCTCCCTCCCTCTTCTCCCCAACACTCCAGATTCTCTGGCTCCAGAGGACTGCGAGGGGCTGGCCCTGGCTCTGGGCTCAGGTTTCTCCAGCAACTGGCTTTTCTTGGGGACCCTTCCCCCTCTCCTCCCACCTCCAGGCCTGTCTTGTTGGAGGGGACCCAGTGTCCTCACCCCAGTCTGCAAAGCATCCTTCCTCCATTTCCAGCAGCAGGAAGCCCAGAATCTTCTCTGCTCCTTGTGTGGCTACCCCTGTTAGCATCCTGGCTCAGCTTGGCCCTGCAAACTGCCCAGGAGGCTGTCAGCCTGAGTGCAGCCCACCCAACGCCTTCCTCCTCAGCACCCCCTCAGGGACCAGAGTGCTCAGGAGGGAAGAGGCGTGAGCACTTGGGGGCCCTACTCTCTGAGAGTGGGCTGTGCAGTCAGAGGGGGCTGTGGTTGCCTCTCAGTTCACATGTTGACCAGCTGCGTGACCGAGCCTGTCGCCTCACCTCTCTGGGCACCGAGTCCTTCTGTGACAGGTGGGAGATGGGGTTATTGTGAGACCCAGGGAGATGCCTCCTGGCGCCCTCTGGGCATGGGGCTCCCCACAGTGCTCGCACAGGGCCCCCTGCTGCAGGCTGCCTCCTCTCAGGACTGCTGCAAAGCTGCCGTCAGGCTCAGATGTGCCCTGTTGTACTTTAGGTAGCAGTTTCCTTCTGTGTCTGGCGTGGGGGACAGTTGCCTCCATGGTCTCTGGATGCTCAGCTCAGTTTGGAATGGTGGTGAAAACTTCAGGCCCCAGCTCAGACAGGGCCTCAGCTGCTCCCCTGGGGCCAGCACCGTCCCACTGTCTGAATCTTGGAAATCACTGTCTGAGAAAATGCAAAATTCCTTTACCCTTGGAGCGCCCTTGGCAGCTCTGGGTACATTTCAGCCCATCCGTGCAAGGGCCAAATATTCCAGCTGGAAGCTGCAGCCCCAGCATGCAATCCTGCCGAGTAGGAGAAGGAAGTGGGTTGGAGATGTGATTTCTGATTAGCACGATACAAGGAGCAGCAGTCTGGCTTCTGGTGGAGAAGACAGTGAATTAATTGCACACTGATATGAGAGATGACACCCGATCTATGCAGCGCCCGGCCCTGCTGCAATTGTGTGTGTGAAGGGTAATCACATCGTATTGCAAGCAAGTTGTGGCAGGGGTTCACTTACACTGCAGAATGACTAAACATCCCCGACACCCTCTCTCATCTCCTGATCACACTAGAGAACACGCTGCTCAGCAGAGGAAGCGCCAACAGCCGGGTCACGGCTCCCTGGTCCTTTGTCCGGTGAGGGAACTTCCCACCTCTGCACAGAAACCCTCTGAGCAAGTGTCATGGACTGAAAGTGTGTGTCCCCTACATTCATGGGTTGGAGCCCTAATCCCCAGTGTGACGGTATTTGGAGGCGGGGCCTTGGGAAGATAATTAAGTTTAGATGAGGTCATGAGGGTGGGGCCCTCATGATGGATTAACGTCCTTATGCAAAGAGAAAGAGGGGTCCGAGCTCTCTCTCTGCCCCGTGAGGACCCAGCAAGAAGGTGGCCATCTGCAAGCCAGGAAGAGGGACCTCACCAGAGACTCAATCAGCTGGAACCTTGGTCTTGGACTTCCCAGTCTCCAGAACTGTGAGAAATAAGTGTCTGCTGTTTAGGCTGCCTGGGCGGTGGTATTCTGTTCCAGCAGCCTGGGCTAAGACAGTGAGCAGGAGTCAGGAAATGCAGCCACTCCTGCAGGCGAAGCAGGCGCCGTCCACGTGGCCCCAGGCCTCCCGCCATGTGAGGACCCACTTACACATCCACCAGTCCCTGCAGGCTTGGTCAGTGCTCTTTACCTTTTATTGAAGAGCTGTTTGAAGCGAGGGACTGGGGTTTGCCGCGTTCCTTGTTCCTGTTCCTTGCAGAGTGTTAGATATTTTAAAAGTGTTTTCCTTTGATCCTTGCAGCAATAAGCACTTTTGAGGCAGGCTTAAGATTTCATGGGGAAATCTTAAAGAATGGGGAGGCTGACTATTCACAGGGTGCCTACTATGTGCCGGGTACTGTCACTGGCACCGGACAGAATAGGCAAACAGCCCCTCTTTGCAGAGCTGCATTCCAGCGGGGAGCAGACACATGAACCATGGACATTCTATCATCAGACGGGAGGAGATTGCATGTGAACAAATTAGGGCTGAATCAGTGGGATTAGGAGGCCCCGGGTGGGTGCAGGCAAGAAGTGGGTCGCAATCCTGTATGAAGGGTCAGAGCAAGCCTCGCTGACAAGGTGACGCTGAGTGGAGATTTGCAGGAGGTGAGGGAGTTAGCTATGTGCATATCCGGGTGAATTCTGTTCCAGGCAGAGGGAAGAGCCACTGCTGCAGCCCTAAGATGGGACATGCTGCAGGGTTCTGGGAACAGCCGGGACGTGGAGTGGCTAGAGCCGGGGGAGTGCCAGGAAAGCAGTGGCTCAGGTGAGAGGCCACATCACATAGGGCTTGGCAGGTCGTTGTGAAGACTCAGGATTTTGCTCTGAAATGGGAGCCCTGGGAGAGCTGGCTCCATGGAGTAGCACGATCAGAACTTTATTTTAAGAAGGTCATTGTGACTTTGTCTGGAGGCAAGGGTGGAGCCGGTGGAGTCCGTGGGAGCTACTGAATAATCCTGGTGAGAGGCCATGGCGGCTGACACCAGGCCATCTCAGTAGAGGGAAGTGGTCAGATTCTAGATATATTTTGAGTAGCGAGCCATCAAGATTTCCTGATGAACTGGGAGTGGGGCGCAATGGAGCAGATGAGGTGGTGATGACCCCAGAGTTTTTTACCTGAGTGATTGAAAGGAGGGAGCGGAGGTGGGAAGGTGCAGTCAAGCAAGCTGGGGAGGTGTCATGAGTTCAGTCCTGAGCGGTTGAGTTTGAGTATCCCGGTGAGACTGCCGAGTAGGCGGTCGCCCAGGGTCCCAGAGCATGTGAGGAGCAAGACTAGTAGAGGACTTAGACTTGCCAGGTCTCTCTGTCCAAGCCTCTCTCTGCTATTCCATGAGGATTTTCTCTCTTCCAGTAGTTTTGGGAACAAGACAAGAGAAGGGACCTTGTGCAGCAAAAGTTGTGTTTGCTTTGGGATTTGAAAGCCAGGATTCCCCCAGGATTCGACCTTTCCTCGAATGCCCTGGGTGGAGCCTCTGTGCAAACATGCGTTTGGAGGGCTTTGTGCAGTGGGGTGATTGTTCCTGCCCCGTCTCTCCCTTTCATCTGTGAGGTTCTAGAATGCAGGACTGGACTCGTCCATCTCTGGCTTCTCCGTGCCTGGCTTCTGAGGAGTCCTACAGAAGATACTCAGGGAGTGACTGTTTGTCACCCGGGGAAGCACGGCCACCTGACCTTACAGGAAACAAGGGTTTGAGGTGGCCCCCGTTTAAAGGGGGTCAATGCTTTCAGAGTCTTCGGATGTATTTCTGTCTAGAGCTGTGGCGTTTGGTGTGGGCTGGGGACTGTCAGGGCTGGCCACCTCCATGGCAGAAGTCCTGAATATCTTTCCCCAGTTATGTTTCTTTTGGTTTTTCTCTTTTTGGGAATTGTTCATTCATGTTCTTTGCCCATTTTTTTCTATTGGGTTGTCTGTCTTTTGCCTTTGGATTTGTGGGAATTCTTTATATATGTTGGCTACTAGTCTTTTGTTAAGCTGCAAGTATCTTCTCCCACTAGTGGCTGTGCTTTCATTTTGTTTTTATCTTTTGTTCATAAAATTGTAAAATTTTGTTATAATCAAATTCGTGATCTTTTCCTTTATGATATATTCTATGTCCTTTGAGAAAATTCTCTATAATGAGATCATAAAAGATATTTCTCAATATATTCTTCTAAAAGCTTTCAATTTTGACTTTTCATGTTTGGATTGTTAATTCACTTGGAATTGATGTTTGTATAAGTCAGGATTTGCTTTCATATTTTCTCATGTAGATGACATTGTCTTTGTATCATTTATGGAAAAATCTCTCTCCACTTATTTTAATGCCAACTCTCTCATACACCATTTTATAAAGCTGTGGGTCTGTTTCTGGGCTCCTGCTCTGCTCCATTCTCCTGTTTGTTGGACTCTGGACAATGCCACACTGCTTTAATGACTGTAGTTTTCTTATGACTCCTGATATTTGATAGGGTAAATACTCTTATTGGTTTCTTTCTTTTTTTTCTTTTCTTCTTCTTTTTTTTTTTTTGAGGAAGATTGGCCCTAAGCTAACATCTGTGCCAATCTTCCTCTATTTTATTTGTGGGATGCTGCCACAGCATGGCTCGATAAACGGTGCCAGGCCTGCGCCCAGGATCCAAACTGGCGAACCCCAGGCTGCCAAAGTGGAATGTGAACTTAACTGTTATGCCACCGGGCTGGCACCCCTATTTGTTTCTTTCTATTAAAAATTTTGGTGCTATTTTGGCCAAAAATATTTTGGTCAGATACATTGTAAAGTCATTAATTTGTCAAGTGCCATGAAATACCCTGTTGGATTTTAATTGGAATTACATTGAATTTATAGCATAATTTGGAGAGAATTGATATCTATATGACATTGAATCTTCTCACCCATGAACATAGTAAAAGTCTTCATTTGTTTATATTTGCCTTCGTTTGTCTCAGTGCTGTCCTAGGACTTTCTCTACAGGCAGGGCTGCAGTCGTGCAGGTTGTGTATCTCTGTAACGTCTGTCTGTGTGATGATGCCCTGGGATCGTGCAGTGTACAAACCTCATGGCTGCCCAGGTCAACCACGTGTACAAGTCTTGCACAGCTGTTCTTAGATTTATTCCTAAGTATCTTATAGTTTTTGTTGCTACTATAAGTGTATCTTTCAAAATTTTACATTTTCTAACTTAATGTTTAACGTTAATTTAATTTTCTGATTTAATGCACACACACATTATCTTGTATCCAGTGAACTTGCTGAACTCTTTTATTAGTTCTAACAGTTTGTAGATTCTTTTAGATTTTTCTATGTAGACAACCATAATATTTACAAATAACAAAATATTTGTTTTTTCTTTTCTAATCCCTATATAAACTTTAAAAAAAAGTGTTATTGAGCTGGCGCAGTGAGGAGTGAAGCAGTTGTAGTAGGTATCTTTGCTTATGCCCGACTTTAAATAAAATATGCTAATAAGCATGATGTTGGCACTGGATATAGAGAGACAGCCCTTATCGAATGAAAGACATTCTCTCCTATTTCAAGTATGTGAAGAGGTACTTTTTCATTGATTTTTAAAAATCCGTTTGTAGCAAAATTACCATCCCCACCCCTTTCAATCTTTTAAGGTGGTAAGTTATATTGCAATATTTTCTAATATTAGGTCAGTCTTGCTTTCCTAGGGTCGGGTTGGTCATGATACGTTCTTGTTTGTATTCACTACTGGATTTGGTTTGCTAACATTTTATTTATGATACTGATCTCTATGTTCATGAGCATAACTAACATGGTTTTGACATCAAGGTTACACTAGCCTCCTAAAATGAGTGAGGAACATTCTCTCTGTCCGTTTGAATAGTTTGTACAATATTGGGGTTGTCTATTCCTTGACTGATTTTTTAGAATTCACCCTAAAATCATCTGGCAGCTGGGTTTGATTTTTCTCTCTGTCTCTTTATGTCTCTCTGTATCTCTACTTCTCTCTCTCTCTCTGTAGATTTTCAAACACTGAATTCGAAATATGATGTACATCTGAAAAAAATTAAAATTAAAAAAAAGAGGAAGAAAGTATGACCACTCTGAGTATCTGCGGCTGTATTTTAGTTCAGAAGAATCAACAGGGAATCGACAAGGATGACAAAGGTAATTTCCAGCCCTTTGACGATGAGATTGTGGGCTGCATTTCACATATATTTTTGCTATGAAAAGAAATTCAGAGGCCTTTCCAGTGAATCCTAATATAAACTAGGACAGTGAAACCACTTGACTTGGGGTCTGAAAACAGATTTGAACTCAGATTTTGTCATTTTCTAGCTGACCAACTGTGGAAAAGTTGCTTAATTTCTTTGAGCCTCCATTTTCCTCATTTGTAAGCTGTGATAGCACAATGTTGTAAAAATTAAATTAAATTAGGTATATCATTAAAATTCATCCCCCATGTAGTCGGTATTCAAAATGCTCAAAAAATAAATCGCAAATTATATATATATTAAAAAAAGCCTATTCAGCTTTTCCATTTCTTCTTGAGTCAGCTTTGGTAAGTAGCGTTTGTTAGGAAATTGCCTAAATTGTCTAAGTTTGCATAAAGTTTTAAATAATTCTCTGATTTTTAAAACTGCAGTCTCATTTTTCATCCATTTCTGGTTTTTGTCATTATCTTCCTTCTGCTTTCCTTGGAAAAGTTGCTTTTCTGTTACTGAGTGGATGCCTTGCTCGTTGGTCTTCAGGCCTTCCTTCTAATGTGGTGCAAGCACGGGAGACTCAGAGCTTCTGTCTGAGGACCCCCACGAGTTTGGACATATCGTACTTCTATTATTGTTCTTTTTAAGTATCTTCTAATTAACATTTTGATTTCTTTTTTAGTCAATGAATTATTCCTAAGTATGTTTCCACATACTCAAAAGTATGCTTTGTTTATTTGTTTCTAGTTACTTTCCTGTGATTGATTTCTAACTTAATTGCACGATACAGCCTCTGAAACTTGTTGAGACTGGCGTCAGGGCGAGCATATCATCAATTTCTTGTTACTAATCTGTGGTTATTGAGAACTATGTGCACGTTTTGGTGGTTGCGCCTTATGGTTGTCAGCAGATCAAGCTCGTTAACTGCGTTGTTCAGATTCTCTGAAGCTGTGCAGTGTTTGCTGGGCTCCATCTGCTGATTGCCGCGAAGTGACTTAAAAGCTCTCGGTGAAGTTGTGGATTTTTTCCTGGTAATTAGGTCAATTTTTGCTTTATAAATATGAAGTTATGTTTTAGTTGTAGGCGATTTAGAGTGTTTACATCATTCTGATGATTCTTTCTTTTTTCCACTGTGTAGTGTATTCTCTAGTTTTCTTGATAATTTTTTTCTTTTTGTAGTATTTCCCTGGTATGTTTTTTTAAATTCTTTACTTTTAACTTTTCTGTTTCCTTATGATTTAGGTGTGATTCCTGTAAACAAACTATTTCTGGATTATTCTTTTAATCCAACCCAATAATCTTTGTTTTTCGTTTTTAAACAGGAACGTTTAGTCAGTGTATATTTACTGTGATTATCGATGTGTTTCGGTTGCTTTCTGTCACTTGATTTTGTGCTTTCTGTCTTTCTACGACCTTCCTCTTTCTTTCTTGTCTTTTATTGGCATGACTGAGTTTTCTTAGTCCTCGTTTTCTCCTCTGCTTGTTTGAGAGCTGTGTCTTCTATTTCTATTTATCTCATGATCGTATGTAGACTTTTTAAATCTTTTTATAACACATAGATTTTTTCAGTTTTATTGAGATATAACTGCCCTACAGCACTGTATCAGTTTGAGTTGTAGAGCATAATGATTTGACTCCAATATATTGTGAAATGATCACACATTGAGTTTACCACGTTTAGTTAGCACCCATCATTTCATACAGATATAAAAAAAAAAGAAAAAGAAAAAATGGTTTTTTCGTTGTGATGAGAACTCTTACGATTAATTTCCTTAACTACTTTTGCGTATAACATACGGCAGTGTTAACTATAGTCACCATGTTGTACACTATGTCCCTGGTACTTATTTGTCTCATAACTGGGAGTTTGTACCTTGTCCACTTTCATCCAGTTCCCCCTTCTCCTACCCGCCGCCTCTGGTAACTACAAATCTGACCTCTTTTTCTATGAGTTTGGTTTATTTTTTTCAGATTCCACATATAAATGAGATCATACAGCATTTGTCTTTCTCTGTCTGACATTTCACTTAGCGTAATGCCCTCAAGCTCCATCCATGTTGTCACAAATGGCAGGATTTCCTTCTTTTTAAGGTTGAATAGCATTCCATTGTACATATATACCACAACTTCTTTCTCCAGTCATCTGTCAGTGGACATTTAGGTTGCTCCATATCTTGGCTATTGTCAACAATGCTGCGGTGAAATGCGGGTGCAGACGCTCTTGGAAACAGTGTTTCCACTTCCTTCAGATAAATATGCAGAAGAGAGATGGCTGGATCGTATGGTATTTCTATTTTTAAGTTTTTGAAGAATCTCCATACTGTTTTCCATAGTGGCTGCACCAATTTACATTCCCACCAACATTGTACAAGGGTTCCCTTTTCTCCACCCCCTCACCCACACTTGTTCTCTCCTGTCTTTTTGATGACATTCATTCTAACAGGTGTGAGGTGATATCTCATATGGTTTTGATTTGCATTTCCCTGATGATTAATGGTGTTGAGCATCTTTTCACGTACCTGTTGGCCACCTGTATGTCTTCTTTGGAAAAATGTCTATTCAGGTTCTTTGCACATTTTTAAATTAGATTATTTGTTTTTTGCTATTGAATTGTATGAGTTCTTTATATATTTTGGATATTAACCTCTGATCAGATATATGATTTGCAGATATTTTTTCCTCTTCTATAGGATGTCTTCATTTTGTCAATCATTTCCTTTGCTGTGCAGAAGCTTTTTAGTTTGCTGTAGCCCTACTTGTTTATTTTTGATTTTGTTGTTTGTGCTTTAGGTGTCAAATCCAAAAAATCACTACTGAGACCAAGGAGGTTTTTTTTCCTGTTTCCTTCTAGGAGTTTCCTGTCTTACATTTAAAAACACTCACTGGAGAAAACAGTCTTTTTAATAAATGGTGCTGGGAAAATTGAATATTCACACGCAATGGAATGAAACTAGACCCCCATTTATATCCCTCACAAAAATTAACTCGAAATGGGTTAAACACATAAACTTTTTTTTTTTTTTAAAGATTTTATTTTTTCCTTTTTCTCCCCAAAGCCCCCCCCAGTACACAGTTGTATACTCTTCGCTGTGGGTCCTTCTAGTTGTGGTATGTGGGACGCCGCCTCAGCGTGGTTTGATGAGCAGTGTCATGTCCGCGCCCAGGATTGGAACCAACGAAACACTGGGCCGCCTGCAGCGGAGCGCGCGAACTTAACCACTTGGCCACGGGGCCAGCCCCTAAACACATAAACTTTTAACATGTCAACAAGTCTAAAAGTGGTCAGCCCTGTCCCCTGTCCCCAGACGCTCCCGGACTCTGAGAGTGTTTTCCCTCCGATCGCCGTCCTTCTGCTTAACTTCCTTGTTGCTTGGGATGGCTCTCGTCCCAGCAGGTTTCCTGGTGGCAGGAACTCTGTCGCTGGTCCCTGCTGCATTCGCAGGGCCTGGAGCAGCTGGGGGCACGTGGCAGGAGCTCAGTAGAATGTTGAACGATTGGACGTTGTTGCTATTCATCCTTTAAGTTCCGTTATGTTATGCTTCCCGCGTTCGTCAGGATCGTTGTTATTGTTTTATATGTTTATTGAGTGGCTGCCACTTTTTCCCTTCATTAGGAGCACAGCAGGAAGTTTTTCTCAGATGAAATGTGTTCTCTCCTAAACTAGGGTAAGCCTTATGCATTGATGAGCCACTTCCCTGGTCCCCAGGTTGTGGCATCTTCCAGTTTGCGTTTCTACACCTCAGAAAGCACCTGCTGTTCCGGGCCCTTCAAGAGTTCCCCAGGCTGGAAAGCGTCTCCGAAATAGTGTGCGCTGGCCCTGGTCCGCCTCTCTGCCACGACGGAGAACAGACTTTCAACACACACGCCAGGGAGTTTAGGAGAGGGCTCCCTAATTCTCCCCCTTTCCCACATCATCGGTTGCCTCCTTGTTCGTTCCCAATCGTTCCCATGAGCATACAAATGTGCTGTCATTTCTCCCATCTGGGCAGCAACCCTCCTCCAGATACCCCCTGAGAGGGGCATGTTTCGAGCTGGAGCCAGCACGGCTGCGGATGGACTGGCTGCATACCAGAGATCGGTGCTGAGGCTGACACCGGGTGTCTGGTCTTCTCTCTGCCCTGCAGGGGTCTGCAGGCTGCTGCAGGTGAAGCTTGTCCTCCTGAGTGGGCAGTGGGAGTAGGAAGGGTCACAGGGGAAGGGCCTAGGCGCCTTGGGCTGTGTTTCCTCCTTGCAAGTGTCAGGGGAGCCTGGAGCATGTCCTCTCCTGCTCTCCAGACAAGGCCTCTGCCCGCTGCTGCCAGATCTCTGGAGTCTGCAGAGGTGGGCTCGCCCCCAGGCACAGCATTGCCTCCTGGGCCCAGGTGCAACCCAGAGCCTTTATGGGACACGCCTTGGACTGGGAGAAGCCCTGCTGTTGAGGGACATTGAGTCCTGGGGGTCCTGAGATGGGCAGAGCAGTAAGAGGAGGGGGCTGGCTCAGTGAGGAGGAGGTTGACCCCAGAGGCAGGTATAAGAGGGCCCTCAAGACAGGATGTGGTCAGCTGTCATCCTGCTGACCTGCTGCTCCTCCATGTCAGGCTGGACCTGTCGGCACCAAGGCTCCAGGCCTCTGCGGGGTGCCTGGGCGCTGCTGTGGTTCCCCTCAGCTGATCGGGCTCCAAAGGCCCTGGCCTCCCCTTGAAGCTGTGGGGGGCACACAGGAGGGACAGCTTCCCCGGGTCCTCTCTGAGCCCACACAGGGGCCGACTGGATTGACCCTCGCCCTCACTGTGGCCGTGTGAGCAGAGCCCGACCTGCTGTGTCTCACCTCCCTCCCTGTCCTGTGGGCCCTCCTCGGGCGAAGTCAGGGGAGTCAATAAGACTGTCTGTGCAAAGGTCCTGCGCAGAGCCTGATGCACAGTCAGCTCTTTCTAAGGACTGTGCTCTCTCCTGTCACCACCTTGGCTTGTGTGGTAACTGAGTCGGGCCCGGGGCCTCCATGTAATCATCTGCTAAACAGAGTCAATAGGCCCTGTTCGCCTAACCTGCCAGGACTACTGAGAGAAACAAGTCGGAGAGTGGACTTGAGAAATGCTCACTCCAGGCCGCAGGCTTGCGCACGGCGTCTCCAGCTCGGCCCCAGCCCCCCCCCCCCCCCCCCCCCCCCCCCCGCCAGAACGAGAGCCCTCTGCTTCCACCTGCTGAGCCCGGGAATCCACCGGGCTCTTCACTCAGACGACTTCACTTGGCTGCTCCCAGCACGTGTCTCCTCCCTTGGACGCCCGGCCCATCTCCCCTGACAAGACTAGTGCAGGCCCTTCCCTGGGCCCAGGCTCCATGCCCCTTCACCCCAGAGCCCGTCCCTCTCTGCCTTGGCTCCTCTGCTGGCCTCCTGAGCAACATGGGGGTCCTTGGACGCAGAGCAGTCTGACGAGAGAACCGTGGGCGTTTGGAAGCAGTGGAGGCGTGAATGGACGGGTGAGTGATGGGTGATGCACTGTGAGCGACGGCTGGCTCGGGGACGGAAAGCGGACGCTGTGGCCCACAGCTGGTGGGCCTGCTCTGGGTGGAAGGATGCCCTGGGCTTGCCGAGTTCCCAGACACCCTGGTGCTCAGTCCAGAGCAGCCCCGAAGGAGCGCGAGCCCTGAGCAGAAAGGGCTCCTGGGCTCAGGCCCCAGTTCCCGCCCTGCACTGGGCTCCTCTCTGCCCTCACCTGTCTGTGTCCTCTTTGTAAGTAGCAACATTTTGCCTGGAGTGGAAGTTGACTGTTGAAAATAAAGAGAACTCCATATGGGTTTCATTATTGTTCCCTATTTAAGTGGCATCATCAGAGATGTTTCTGGTCCTATGTCTAATTCCTTACCTCCTGTTCATCCTGCAACGTGCTGGCTGGTCGTCCCCCCATGTCGTCAAGTCCAGGCTCCCCGTTCTCTCAGCAACGTCACGCCGAGTGACCGTCTTCCTGGAAGCCCACCCCTCGTGCCTCTGTGAGTCCATTCTGCCTGCCTTTCCCCGTCTTCCCAGGCCCCGTGCTGCCCCCGAGCTCTCCCGTCCCCAGGGCCCGGGCACCCTGCATGAGCGTGTCTGTGGGCTGGGCCCCTGGGTGGCTCACCACTCAGGGGCTACCCGATCCCTCACTTCTCAAACCTGACATCCCCAAATTCAACCACTAGTTTTCCTCTTGCAGTCTGTTCTCTCCTGGTCTTGTTCAGCTCTGTAGAGGGCTCGTCTATCCACCCGGTCACCCGACCCCGAGTCTTCGCAAGGGTCCTGGTTCCTCTTGCTCTCTCACATGCCGCATCTGAGCCACCCACAAGTCCCACTCGTTCTGCATTCACACAGATCCATATCTGCCCACAGCTCCCTACTTACTGTCTGGGTCCCCCGTGAGGTGTAAGCCCCGCCTGTTAAGTGAATGCCTGAATCTCATTCATCTTTCAAGGAACCCCATGAAGCAGGGAAGGTAGGGTCTTCACCCTCATTGTAGAAATGGGGGTGCAGACAGGCTTGGGGCCAGGATCCTTCCCAGGCCTGAGTCCTTCTGTCCCTTCTGTTCTGTGAGTCTCCACCACCATCTTGGTCACAAATTTCGCATGGGGGTGACAGTGCATGCACACAAGACCAATCTCAGCTCAAGTTCAAATTCAGACACCACCCTCCCCCTTCTTAAAGGCTGTTTGTGCCTCAGTTTCACTGACAGTAATTCAGGAAGGAGCATGTTGCTGTCTCAGGGGGTTGTGGTGAGGGTTCAGAGAATGAACGCACGCGATCGCTGGCCCTGCGCCGGCACACGCACAGCTCCCAGGGGGCCTGGGTGCTTAGTGTTGTTTTTGGCCTCTGAAGAGTTTGGCACCAGGTTTCTTGGTAGAGCTGTGCCCGCGTGCTGGCTCACTTCCCTTCCCTTTCACTTCTCAGCCCACGCCCAGCTGGTGCTCCCCCTCTGCTGGGAGGCGCTCCCTGGGGTCATCGGGAGCGGCCGGCCATCAGCTCAGCACGCTGGGCCTTGCACCTTGCCAGACCTCACAGAGCACTTGGCTCCCTCCCTCCTGACACGGCCCCTGCTCTGGGAGCCTGGGATACTCCCAGTTTCCCTCCACCTCTCAAATTTCTCTCTCTCTCTCCTTTGCTGGCTCCCTCTCCTCCACTGGACCCTCAGAACTGGCATTGGTCCCCAAGGCTCTCAGCCTTTCTCGCTCAGGGTCAGCTCTTTAACAGACCTTGTCCACCCGTGTAGCATCACTGGCCAGCCATTCACTGGTGAGCCCCTGCCCCTCGCCAGCGCTCACCTCCTCCCTGCCTGTCCCCAAGCCCCTAATCCAGAGATCCGTGGCGGTCTGACGCCTCCTCTTGGGGTCTTCTGGGTGCTGGCACCGAATATGATTAAACTGAGCTGTACTTTTGCTGGAACCTGACTCACCTTGTCTTCCCACAGGCACGGGCACGACCCTCCACCCCAAACCCAGGATCCTTCCCCGTTGCCTCTGCTTCCACCCTCTGTCGCCTCCTGTGTTGTCACACCTGCTCCATGTTTCTCACGTCTATCTTCCTTCCCGTCTCTGCTGATCTCCCTTGTCCAGCCCTGGATTTCTCCCCTGGCTGCACTGCTCTGCCGCTCTGATCCAGGCGCCACAGAGCAGCTGGGGTGACCCTTTCACTCAACTCAGCTTGCGTCACTGCTGCTCCGAACTCCATAGTCTCTGCCCGTCGCTCTGCTGATAAAAGCCCCGGTCCTTGGTGGGTTTTCTCGCAACGGTGCCCCTCAGCCCCTGAGTTCAGTTGCCACACGGCCTTTCCTGTTCTGTCAGTGTCTCACACTGCTCCCACCCGACCTCGCCTCTGCCTGGCTGGATCCCCCTCCATCTCCCCTTCACGCGGCGTCCCAGGACACCTCGCTGTGCCCTCAGACTGGGTCAGGACCCGGCCTGTCCTGGCTGGGAGATGCCACTCCCCCGCAGCCCATCCCCGATGGTGTTGGAGAGCTGAGGGTGGACCGTGTGTTGTGTGCCTGAGGCCACGCCATCCTGTCTGTCCCCTGGGGTTAAGTGCCGCCTGAGTACTGAGGCTTCCCCGCTTGCCCTCTGCAGCCCGGCCCTCTCCCCTGAACTCTAGGCCTGGACGTCTGATCGCCCGCCTGAAAACTCCACGGGCTGTCAGCAGGCGCCTCAACAGGGAGCACGCCTGGGAGCCATGTCCCTGATCCCCAGCGCGGCCAGCCTGCCCGCTGCGGCGTTCCCAGGGTGGGGCTCGGTGCTCAGGCTAAGATGGCGGCCCCGGCCTGCTCCTCGGCTCTCGCCCTGGCATTCAGCTCTCACCTGTGGGCTCTACCTCAGACTACGTCCCAACCCCCAGGGGCATCCTGAGCACATCTGACACCCAGAGACGGTTTGTGCTAACATCCCCCTTCTGTGGACCAAATGCCTGTGCCCAGTTCACACGTTGGAGCCCTGAGCTCCAGTGTGATGGCGTTTGTGGCTGGGGCCTTTGGGAGGTGATTCGGTCATGAGGGTGGAGCCCTCATGCTAGATTAGTGCCATTTTAACGGAGGAGGAGACACGAATGTCTCTCTCTGCATGCTTCCACCACAACGGGCTACAAGAGGACACAGCCAGAAAGATCGCCTTCGTGGAGGACGCCCGTGCCGGCCCCTGCTCTCGGGCTCCCAGCCTCCAGAACCGGGAAGAGAGGGCTTTGTTGAAGCTGCCTGGGATGTGGTATTCTGTTGTGGCAGCCTGAACTGGCTGGCACCCCTCTTCTACGTGACACAACTATTTTCAGTAATAATCATGAAATAAAACAAGTAAGAGGTCTAGAAAAGAGCGCAGAGTGCAAACGTTCTTAGATGATCTTTGTGTGTATAATCATGTCAACAAAAAACGTGAATTTTGATAAAACAGAATCAATCACAAGAGGTAATTTTAGGTAACCACTAAGAGATACCGCTGATGTAACATTTTATTTCCTTTATTAATTCTTTAGTTTTAAAACGACCATAGTTATATGGTCATTTTATTATAAATTATAAAAGGCTAAATTTCAACTTATAAGAAATTATTGACAATCAGTAATAGTTCATCTACGAGCTAAAATATGTACTTGTCAAACAAAAATGCCACACCCAGCAGTTTGCACTGTGTCACTGCTGCAAATTTTAAATACAAACGTTCCAAGTGGTCACACAGAATGACAGGGTCGAAGTCACTCACATTCCGCTGCCTCGTCTTTGTCATCGCTGTGCTCTTAATGTTGATTTCAAATCTGCCTTTTAAGTGCAGGACCGGGACCTGA
Source organism: Equus caballus (assembly GCF_041296265.1). NCBI lineage: Eukaryota > Metazoa > Chordata > Mammalia > Perissodactyla > Equidae > Equus > Equus caballus. The sequence goes on along the minus strand of NC_091701.1, from coordinate 2,767,814 downwards.
CCTGGGCCTGGACTGAGCTGCGTGAGTCTGACCGTGTGAACTTACTGTGACCCGGCCCCTGCAGGGTCAGCCATGCATCTGAGAATTCTCGAGCTGTCGTCCACGCTGCGCACGTTGTTGACCGGAGGACACGTCATTAAATGTGCTAACTGGAGTTTACAGATGTATCGGTAAAACTCGATAGTAACTAGAGCAGTCGTCTAGAAATTAGAGAGGGAGAGTGCCTTACCGATGACAGTCTTTAGACTTGACCGTTGTGGATGCTCCATTCTCTCCGGACAGCGCGCCCCTACTGTCTTCACTCCCACACCCTCCCTAGAACCCTGCGGGGTCAGCTCTTCTCACCATCTTCCCTGCCACTGCGGGGGTCCCAGCCATGGTCTCCATCATAGGATTCCTGTCATTGTCACTGTTATGTGCTGAACTATGCCACCCCCGCTCTGCAAAATTCATATGCTGACGTCCTAACGCCAGCACCTCAGAATGTGACTGTATTAGGAGACGAGGCCTTTACAGGGGCGATAAAGATGAATGAGGCCATCGGGGTGGGCCCTAGTCCAATACGCCGGTGATGTTGTGAGAAGAGGAGTATAGGACGCAGACACGCACAGAGGGGGACTGTGCGAGGCCGCAGGGAGGACACGGCCAGCTCCCAGCCAAGGAGGCAGGCCGCAGAAGAAGCCACCTGGTGTCGCCTTGATCCTGGAGCTCCAGCCTCCAGAGCTGGGCAGAATAAGTGTTGTTGGGGCCGCGTCTGTTCCAGCCGCCCAGGCTGACTAATGCTGTCACCCAGTCCTCTGCCTCTGCCCTTGCACCCCCTCCTCCCGCATCACAGCAGCCACTGACTCTCCGGGTCAGACCGCGTCCTGCTTCTGCTCAGACCCTCCCAGGGCCCGGCTGTCCTCGTGGTAGGAGCACGGGCACTGCTGGAAGGCCTTCTGACCTCGTCCCTCCCCTCCGCTGCTCCTCTGTGGGCCGGGCCTCCTGCTGCTGCTCTCCACACCCCCGCCCTCCCGCCCCTGGGGCCTTTGTCTCCATGGTTGCCTGCAGCAGGTGTCCACACTGCCACCTCTACCACGTGTCTCATTAAAAAGCCACCTCCTCAGTGAGGCCTTCAAAACTGCACATCACGGCGCCCAGCTCTTCCTGTCACCCCACTGCTTTGTGCTTCCCACTGAGCGCCCAGTCTCACAGTCGAGCCCACTGCACCTCGCGGCCGCACCTGGCAGAAGGGGGGCCTCCTGCCCTGGCTCTCAGCACCCAGGAAGGTGCCTGGCACAGAGCAGCTGACCAGGAGCCATTCGCGGGAAGACGGAATGAGTGTGGGATCCCCTGCATCCCCACCAGCAGCGCAGGGGGCGGCCCTGACAACTAGCCTCCCGTCCCCAGGGCCCGGCTCACTGCTGGCACATCCAAGTTCTGGACTCAGATGTGCCGATTCTCTTGGATTTCACGTCACTCTAAGCAGACTTACAAATACAGGGAAGACTGCAGACGTAGTCCCCCAAAACCCGGCTTGTTCACTTGAGAAGGGAAAGGGCATTTCAGAGAAGAGGTGGAGGCAAGAGATTTGAGGGGCTTCGGCAGGGAGGCAGGGTTAGAGGAAGTTTCTGGAAGGTAACTCACTTGCAAAGCCATCTAGTTACACCTAACATCTCGACAGAAGGTGTGGGGTGGGGGTGGCCTGGGTCCTGCACCTGACCTTAGGGGTGCGCAGCCAGGGAGGAGCCACCCTTTGTGGACTCACCGTCCCGGCTGACGCTCCTCCCCAGCCTAGCGCCGGGATGGGATTATGTCAGGAGCCGCGGCCCGTCCCACAGTCCACGGCCTTTTTCTGCGAGTAATCGCGGAAACGTGCCCTCCTGATGGGGACTCCAGCCCCGCCCCCCGCCCCCCCGGGAGGGGCCTGGACCTTCAAGCCTGGGCCAGGCAGACTCGCCCGTGGTCTGGAAAGGCTCCTTGGGGAGGAGGCCACTGTCAAAGGTGCTATTGCAGGCTTCTGGGGAAGGGAAGGAGCGAGGCAAACACACGGGTGCTCCTGTGGGTGGGGACAGGCGAGTTCTTTTCTTCTCCACCTGGATTTGCTCAGCCTGTAGCTGAGAAGGCCACACTTGCCTGGCAGGCACCTGCGAGGGTCAAGGACAGTGCAGGGAAGCAGCTGTGCTGTGGTCTGGACTCAGCGCTGGCAACCAGCACCATCCATGACGGCAATGAGGAGGGGGCCCAAGGGTCTCCCGTCCTGGAGTCCAGGCCGGAGACTGAACCCAGGGGAAAAGGCCTCGGGCCCTGTCGCTCCTCCTTCCTGCCCAGCAGGTGTGCCTGAGGCCCACAGGGCCGGTGACAGGCTGTGACGCTGAGGTCCCCAAGGCGCTGGGACTGCTGCTGAGCACATGAGCCTGAGGCAGCCCAATGCAGGGAGGGAGGGGGCCTTCCTGTCCGTGGGTGCCCTCCCCTCCTGAAGACGGGTCACTCTCCTCTGGGAGAAAGGGGCCTTCAGCTCACTGGCAGTTTGTCTATTCCAGGCCAAGGGCCCATCGTCGAAGCGTATTTCACGCAAAGTGCCACATGTGTGAGATTCATGCAGGACCTGGCTTCTTTACCACGTCATCAGGTCTCCTGTCATTAACTGCAGAGCCATTACTGAGGGATGGGAGAACCACTAGCATTCCTTTTACTGGGGCAAAGTCCATTAAGAATGAAGAGATTCTCTCTTGCTGGTGATGCTGTGCTCATACGCATGGAGAGTCTCAAAGTGGATCCCAATCGGTTCTCCACCACTTTTTTTTTTTGGTGAGGAAGATTGGTGCTGAGCTAACATCTGTGCAAATCTTCCTTTATTTTACGTGGGATGTTGCTACAGTGTGGCTTGGTGAGCAGTGCTGGGTCTGCGCCCGGGATCTGAACCTGTGAACCCTGGGCCGCCAAAGTGGAGCACATGAACTTAACTGCTACACCACTGGGCCAGCCCAGTTCCGCACCCCTTTTGACTGACACTTGACTGTCAGAATGGCCTGTTCAGGCCTGAGGAACTCTGATGATGTCTGGTCCAGCCACGGTGATGTGGTGGAGCCCTCTGGGGCCAGGATCTCAGGGGGCCAAGAGGGTGACAAGCATCTCGATGTGCGTGTCCCAGATCTAGCCTGAGGTTCTGGTCACCCAGCACAGTCTGGCCCCACACCCCTGCCTGGCGATCCACCCCACTACCACTGCCACGCATGATACCCACGCACATGCCCTCTGTTCTCCCACAATCTTGCTCTTCCTGACCAGGAAGGAGATCCGGCCAGGGCTCCAGGGCACGGTGTCAAGGAGGCCTGCGGTGAGGCCTGGGGTGCTGCCTGGCGGTGGGCAGCTGGCGCCCCAGAATTAAATGGCTTCTGCGTAGAGCAGAAGGCAGTGGTCCAGCCTTGGGGACAGCAGCCACTCCTCCGGGGGCCTTTGGCACGGGAAGCTCTTCTAGATTCTTGGGAGAAAAGCAGTCATGTAGTTAACTCTTTGCAAGGAACTGTTAGTCCACTTTTTCCCTTATGGGCCAGGCCGTGCTGGGGGCTGGGAAACACGATGCATAAAATGCTCTCCTTGTCCTCAGAGGTTCAGGTATGTGGGGGCACATGCACTTACCAAAAAAGGACAATGAGAGGGCTAAAGGCCCCGAGGGAGGAGGGAGGTGCCAGGTGTGTGCCTGGGTGTGCTTGTACATATGTGTGTGTTTGCCTAATGAGGGACCCTGCCCAGGCTAGGGGGCTGGAGAGGTGACAGGTGAGGGCTCCTGGGAGAGGAGGAGGCTCAGAGGCAAGAGCTACAGGGGGGTCTGGGCTGAGCCAGGCACTGGGAGGGCCCTGGGTGACATCAAGAGGCCACAGGAAGCCCGAGGAGCTTGTGGTCTCTGTGGAATAGACTGGGAGATGACTTACTCACTGGTTCATCCACACCCGCTCACATTGACACTCTTACATGCTCTCTCTCGCTGTCTCTCTCTCTCTCACTCTCTCTCTCTCACTCTCTGTCTCACTCTCCACTCTCTCACTCTCTCTCTCTCTTACTCTCTCTCTCTCTTACTCTCTCCCTCTCTCACTCTCTCTCTCTCTTACTCTCGCTCTCTCTTACTCTCTCACTCTCTCTGTATCTCACTCTCTCTGTCTCTCTCTCTCTCACTCTCTCTCTCTCTCACTCTCTCTCTCTTACTCTCGCTCTCTCTTACTCTCTCTCTCTTACTCTCTCACTCTCTCTGTATCTCACTCTTTCTGTCTCTCTCTCTCTCACTCTCTCTCTCTCTCACTCTCTCTCTCTCTTACTCTCGCTCTCTCTTACTCTCTCTCTCTTACTCTCTCACTCTCTCTGTATCTCACTCTCTCTGTCTTTCTCTCTCTCACTCTCTCTCTCACTCTCTCTCTCTCTCACTCTCTCTCTCTCTCACTCTCGCTCTCTCTTTCTCTCTCTTACTCTCTCACTCTCTCTGTCTCTCTCTCTCTCTCTCTCTCACTCTCTCTCTCTCACCCTCTCTCTCTCTCACTCTCTCTCTCTCTCACTCTCTCTCTCTCTCACTCTCTCTGTCTCACTCTCTCTCTCACTGTGGTGTCGTCTTTAGGCACCCGCAGCCAGATTCTCCCCTCCTGCGATGTCAGTGAGGTGGGGGAGGTTAAGAGCGAGGAATTCTGTGGCTGGGACGTGAGGGTGCATCCTTCATTTCCTAACAATGAGGAGACTGTACGCTGGTTACAAAATCTTGCCATTTGCTTGGATGTGCTAGAAACAGAACTCTCTTTTTTATAGAACATTTGAATGTGCATTCTGAAGACTTCTAGGTGGCAATTTATAAACAATCTTATTCCATAAAATAAATTTTATGCAGGTTATGAATATACGAGCCTTGAAGAGTCTGTGCACCAAGTTTTGTTGTGCAAAACAGCAGTCCCCTTGCCCGCCCCATAGTGTCCTCTGCAGAGGAAACCCGTCATTCAGCAGTTCTTTTGACGTTATGTTCACAACTCTAAAGAAAATGCTTACATTGCTAACTGTCGATTTTCCAGTTTGGGGCAGTATCTTTTTACTTCCTACCATGGAAGGCGGGGGATTATTTTTTGTTCACACTCATTCTGGGCACTACCACACACAAGTTCGGACACTTTCCATCCCCCATTATCAACAGCATCCTCACATCCTAATTCTCCATGGATGGAGGATACAAAAGTTCCCACACTTCTAGGAAAAGACTGATTGTTCTGTAGCCATGGTAACAAAAGACAGCAGAACCAGTTTTAAGCCCTTTCAATGGATACCAGTTGACCTCTGAACAAGTTTTGCAGCCAACCAATCAGTGTGGGCCCCCAGCTGAAACTCCGTCAGTCAGAGGTGGACACGCTTCAGTAAGCAGCCTCTGAGTGCGGCCAATCACCCGTGTTCTCTCTCATCCAGCCCCTTCAGGGATGCGGGATGCCCTGCCTCCAGTCTGGCCAGCCGGCCAATCCTTGCACTCTTCTCTCTGTCCCGCCATCCGTGTCCCATCCTCGCCCCCCCCGCCCCAGCCTGAGCAGTAAAGCCCTTGGTAGCTGAAGCCAGCAGTAAGTTGAGCTCTGTGTTTTCTTTTAGAGCTGAAGGATGGCCCCTCATCCTTGACAAGATTCACATGCAGTGTTTACAGTGTGACTATGTGAAGGCTTTTCACAGGCGAGCCCTTTCTTGTCTAACTTTTTTGTTTTACCTGTAGTTAATGATTGCTCTATATTTTTCATTTGCTTACCTTTTTTTTCATTTGCTTGATTTTCTTTTCTTTTCTTGCATAACTTTTTTGCTTTACCCGGGATTAATAATCATTCTGTATTTTACGTTTGTTTGATTTCTTTGGTTCTTGTCCCTATTTTATCCCCAAACTCCTCTCTCTTGCCGGCGCCCCTTCCCTGTTGGTGTACATTTCCTCACTCTGTTCCAATGCATTAGCTCTTCCATCAGTTTCACTTTCCTGCTTGTGTCCCTGGGAGCCCCTGACGTCCCAGCTGCCTTGGCAACTGTGGCCCTGTGGCTCGGCCATCTTGGGGTCCCCCTTCATTGCCTGTCTGAGGATCCCCTTCAGCTGTCTGTCCCATTGGACCCCTGTTTCCTGCAGCCCTGGCAGGGTGCTGCCCTCGTTCCGGAGAAGCTCACCCCCTGAGAGCTTCCTGAGCGAGGGGGCGGGGGAGGACAGTGCAGCACTCCATGTCTGAAAATGTCTTCTCCTCTCACTCCTGACGGTTTGGCTGGTATAGAGCTCTCTCATCAAGATCAGTTTCCTTTAGAATTCTGAAGGTGCTGCTCTATTTTCTTCTGGTTTTCAGAATTACTAACAAGCCTCTTCCAGCGTCCTGACCCCTGGACCGTTGCATCTAACCCACGTTCACCCACTGTATCTACATCTTTTCTGAGAGCTTACAGGATCTTCTGTTTGTCCCCAGGATTCTGCAGTTTGAATGATGGTGGCAAGCTCATCTATCCCAAGCTTCTCAATTCTTTTGGGTTGTCCTGTTGCAAGGTTAAGCTCATTCACCTACGTCTCTTCTTCCTTCACCACCCCCAGCCCCGGGTTCCGAGGAGCTGAGGTGGGGCTCTGGAGCTGGTGGGAGGGTGCATTGCAGCAGGCCCCTCTGCTGGGTGTGTCTGGCCCACACTGGGTCCTGGTCGCCGCTGTCTGTCCCCACTGGCATCTGATGGGACACATGGGTCGTGCCATGGTCTGTATTCACCTGACACTGACATTACTCTCTGTATCCCTGAGCGACGTCTGAGGCCGCAGGGCTCACTGGCCCCCTCAGCCATGCTGTTGCTCCTGTCACAGACACAGGGCACTGGGGGGGCCTGATCCAGGCCTCTGTGCCCCTCTGGGGGTTCCCACAGGAAACACGACACATGTTCTCACAGCTCTGGGGTACCCTGAGTTTGCAGGCTTCTGTCATCCCCGCTGAGGGAGCTGACTTGGGGTGGGGGCGGGGGCGCTGAGGGCAGGAGAGCTTCAGCAGTATCCACTCTGCTGCTTTCTTCTCTGACCCTCTCATCGCCTCTCCCAGGGGCCCCCATCTGCTCTCTGTGAGGAACAGCACTCGTGCGGGGATCCCATCTTTTGTTGGTCAGACCCCGTTTCTCCTGGAGTGTTTCTGTCCTGGGGTCAGGTGTCTTTGTGACACCACAGGAGGCTGCACATGGTCTCCCTGCTTCTGCTTCTGCTCCTGCTGCAACAGTCTCAACTCCCGAGGGCCCCAGGGGGAATTTACTTTTCCAACCTGTAGAGGCGCTTTGCCCCTCCCTCCTCACGGTCTCCCCACGGACTTCCCTCTTGTGTCTGAGGTCTGATGTCCACCGGCTTCTCTCACCTCCCTGTTCTCCCCCGTCCTCCCTTCCACCAATTCACTGGCTCCTTGGCTGCTCCTCAGACTTGCCTGTCTGGCCTCAGGGCCTTTGCCCTTCTTTCCTGGCCGGGATGGTGCCTGGACAACCTTCTCCCAGCTCTCCTTCCCCTCATCATTTGGGTCCCAGCCTGAGTTTTCACAGAGTGGCATCCTTCTTGACCCCCGGGAGTTTCTCTTCCCCTTGCAGAGCACTAGAGAAAGGAGCACACGCTGCCGGGAGTGTGTGATTGTCTGTGGCTTCGCGAGCGGTTTCGCATCGTCTGAATGCGGGCTGCGAGGGCAGGCCTCCCTGATGCATGGCACGTCTGCAGCCCGGACTAGCTGACAGGGAGCAGGCGCTCGGTAAACTGTTGGGATGAATGGTCTTCTGCCCTGAAACCCCTGAGCGGAGGGCACCCCCGCCCTCCAGGCGCTCGGGCCGCATTCGCACACTGGTCCTCGCAACACAGTCCCTTCACCAGGGCAGCCTACGCCCAGCCTGCACTGATCAGACCTGGCCGGGGTTGCTCTAGCCGGGAACTTTCCCAGCTGCCTGTCTTCTCAACCCTCTGAACCGGGGCTTCCCGGCCCCACCGCCATGCTCACCGGCGTCCTGCGGCCGAGAGCAGGGCAGCAGCACAGCGCCAGGCAGCCCTCCGTGCCGCGCATGCCTGCCCCACGGGCCGCCACTCCCCACCCCCTGCCTGCCCCTGGACTCTCCTCTGGTCTTGGGAAGCATCTGGAGAATGGGGCAGGTGTCGGAGGGCTTCATCTACTCTGTCCCTTGTGTGGGAGGCCACAGGACTACTGGGAATTGACCAGCCCGAGCAGCCCTAAGCCATCCGGTCTCAGGACGTTTGTGGAAATGCTCTGGCTCCCTCCCCCTGGGCTGGGTGATTCTGAGGCTTGTGCTTCCTGCTGTTCTCAGTGGGATTAAGCTGGTGGCATGCTGGTAAATGTTTATCAACCAGTTCTCTGTGGGGAAAAGAGCGGATGTGTAGCCTCTGCTGATTTCCGTGGTGTGGAGACTCCCAGAACGGCTAATTTCAGCCACCACAGGCCATCACTGGAGGCACAGCTGGGAGGCTGTGCACCGGGCACAGTGTGAGCCGGGAGCAGGTGTGAGTTCCAGCTCAGCTGGGACCCAGCTCTTGTCAGCGCATCTTCCTGCCTTGCTCCACCTCCCTCCTGCTGGCATCCCTACACCTCCCAAATAGGGGGCTGCCACCAAATCCTTGTCTCAGGGCCTGCTTCTGGGGGAACCCCGTCTACGCTGTGAGAGTTAGCTCTGGAAGGGACCATGGAGATCATTCATTTTCAGATGAGGGAACAGAGGCCCAGAGAGGGCAAGTGGCTCCCCAGGGTCCCACAGCTGGAAAGCAGCAACTTCGGCGCTCCCATCACCTGACCAGGGGTCAACCTCCATTGTGCCTCTTCTACAATTCTGTCTGAACACCTCCTCAGCTGTGTGGAGTTTGGGGTCACACACACGGTTGGAGGCTCAGGAGTGCATTGCACACCTGTCCACATGTCTGCAGGTGAGGTACTGAGGGGCCTTGCCACTGGGCTCCCAGCTGGACAGTGGGAGGGGAAGAGTGTGGGCTCAGGGTGAGGCAGCTGGGGCTCAGAATTCTCACCGTGCCTCTTTCGGCTGAGCCAGGTTGTGTCACCTGTACGCTGGCAGCCTCTCCATCTACAAGGTCGTGATGGTGATTCTGACCTTGAGACTCCTCCAGAGACGTCTGCTTAGTGCCTCGCACATGGTGAGCCCTCACTGAAGGGTGGAAATGAAGACAGTGACGAGGACGGGCAACAGCAGCACTCCCGGCATCCCTCTATGAGCCGCAGGCTCGGCTGTGAGGTGGCAGCAGGCTGGCTGGAGGCAGGAGTGAGGCGACCTGGGGCGGGGTAGGGGGATGAGCGGAGGGTGCAGGTGGGCCCTCCACTGGAGGAATCCTGAGGGTCACCACGAGGCTGCCATGTCCTGCATGTTCCAGTGGCCAGGGCTGTCCTGGGCCCATCATGAGTGTCATGCCCGTCCCAGTCCTGAGCAGTCAACCACACAGGTCTCTCAGAAGTGGGCTTGAGTCCAAAGCCCCTTGGCCACAGAGCTGTGGCAGCTGGAGAGGGGTGGTGGGCATGGGCTGGTCATAGCTGCACGGAGCTGCCAGAACCTGGGCAGGGTGCGTGGGGTGGGGGATTTCTGTACTACCCATTTTCAGAGAATAAAATTATACTTTTAGAAAGCATTTTCATCCAATTCCTCATGGCTAATTCTCCTTCATTCTTCTATTTCTTCTGAAATGTTATGCAATGATCGGTTAATGTGAACTTTTAAACTTTGATCAAGGATAATTTTCCAATGTTTGCCATTGGAATTAGTAGGAAGATTTTTAATCAGATGGAATGACAGCACTTTGAGGCGAGGCCGTCCTGGACAGGGAGGCCAGCTGTCCTGGGAGCCCTGTGCTGAGGCGCGGAGGGCTCGGGCTCCCCTCCCCTGTCGCCAAGGGGCCTCTCATCGAAGATGGTCCCGGTGTTCTGAGGAGTTCGTGTGCCCGAGCTCTCTGCAGGCCCCACGTGCTGGGAGGAAGCAGCCCAGGGTGGGGCAGCCCATCTGGGCTCTCGCCCTGCCCTGCCTCTCACCCTCACCAGCAGTGTGCCTTAGAGGCCGTGGGGCCTTGCTGAGCCTGTCCCCTTTCCTGCAGGATGGGCTGTGACCTCCACCGGGGCTGTCATGAGGACTCGGGAAATCACGTGGTGCAGCTCCAGGCTCAGTGTCAGCACGGGGGGCACATGTGGGGGTTTGTTAGTTGCCTCCTCCTCTTGTCCAACCACCCCTGTTTTTATTGAGCACCTGCTGTGTGTACTTCCTTCTGGAGGCCTGGTCCCTGCCCTGGAGGGACTTGGGTTTCTGCTGCCCGCATGGAAAGGCGTGCAGGGTGAGGCTGACAGTGACTCAGCTCAGGAACGGCTGCTGCCTGCCAGCCACTGTTCTCAGTGTCGACACGGTCTACTTCAGCTAACCCTCCCTAAGTCTTCTCATTTCATAGGCGGGGAAGTTAGGCACAGGAGATAAAGCAACTCTCCCGAGGCCCCGAGCCCAGAGTGGCAGAGTCAGGATTCCAACCCAGGGCCCACTCTCGTAAGTACCTCTCTGCAGCCTCCTGGCACCAAAGCGATTGGGCCAAGCATGTGCTGCTTCCGTCCAGGAAGCTGTGGGGCTGCGGTCGCCTGGGAAGCCCTCCTACGGAGGGGTGGCTGGGGGCATGGGCTGTGGGGAGTGGCTGCAGAGGGAGCTGAGTCCCGAGCTAAGGGGACAAAGCTGTTAGGCAGAGGGCAGGTGAGATGGGAGGAGAGAGCCACAACCTCCCAAACTCTCTGCGGCAGGAAGCCTTCCTCCAACTCAGACGCCCTTTCTTCTGAACTCAGTGATATGCCCCCGAGTCATTCATTCATCCGGTAAACATTCCTGAGCCTTGTTCTGATACAGGGCTGACAGGGTTAGACTCTGGTTCGGGCTCTCGCCGTCTGTGGTGGAGACAGACCTAAGCAGATGGACGCAGGATGACGTGTTGGGAACTGTGACGCAGGGGGTGAGTGGTGGTAGGGCCAGGGCCTGAGGAAGGGCACCCAGCCCACGTGTGCAGAGAGGCGGGGGAGCCTCCCGCAGGAGGCAGAGCCTGGGATGAGCCATAAGGCGGGGGGGGCGGGCGATTACCGGAGAAGTGGAAGTGGGCTCAGAATTTGAGGGACGCTTGAAGACGGGGCAGTGTTGGGCACGACATGGCCAGCCTGAGATGTGTGCACACTGTGAGGGTTTTTCTGATGCTCTGGGCGAGGCAGGAGGGGTTGAAGAAAAGCCTAGTGGTCCTAACAGAGTACTGAAGGAGAAGAACAAAGTTGGAAGACTGACACTACCCAATTTCAAGATGTCCTGTAAAGCTACAGTAATCAGGACTGTGTGGCATTGGTGAAAGACGATAGATAGATAGATCAGTGGAGCAGAGTAGGCCCACACGAATAGTGTCGACTGATATTTGACCAAGGAGCAAAGGCCGTACAGCAGAGAAAAAGACAGTCTTTCCAGCAAACGGGGCTGAAACAACTGACATCCACAGGCAAAGAAAAGACGCCAGACACAGAACTTACACCCTTCACAAAAATGAACTCAAAAGGGGTCAAAGACCTAAATATAAATATAAAATGGATCACAAACCCTAGATGACCTTGGGGTTTGGTGATAACTTTTTAGAGGCAAGACCGAGGGCATGATTCATGAAAGAAAGAATGGACTTCATTAAAATTGAAAATTTCTGCTCTGCAAAAGACACTCTCAAGAGAATGAAAAGATAAGCTACAGACTGGGACAAAATATTTGCAAAAGACATATCTGATAAAGGACTCCTATCCAAAATACACAGTGAACTCTTAAAACTCAGCAACAAGAAAACAAACAACCAGATTTAAAAAATAGGCCAAAAACCTTAGCAGACACTTCACCAAAGAAGATATACGGATGGCAAATAAGCATATGAAAATGTTCTGCATCATATGTGTCCAGGGAAATGCAAATTAAAACAACAACGAGCAATTATTATACATTTATTAGAAGGTCAAAATCTGAAACACTGGCAACACCCTACGCTGGCGAGGCTGTGGGGCAACAGGAACTCTCGCTGGTTGCTGGTGGGAATGCAAACTGGTACAAGGACGTTGCAAGACAGTTTCAACCGCCTTTTGGAAGGCAATTTCTTACAAAACTAAACATGCTCTTATCATATGATCCAGCAGTCATCCTCCTTGATATTTACCCAAAGGAGTTGAAAACTTGTGTCCCTACAAAAACCTGCACATGAATGTTTATAGCAACTTTATTTCTAATTGCCCAAACTTGGAAACAACCAAGATATCCTTCAGTAGATGGATGGATAAATAAACTATGGTAATCCAGACAATGAAATGCTATTCGTTGCTAAAAGGAAATGAACTTCAAGCCATGAAGAGACGCGGAGGAAACTCAAATGCATATTCCTAAGTGAGAGAAGCCAGTCTGACAAGGCTACATACTGTATGATTCCAACTATAAGACCTTCTAGAAGAGGCAAAGCTATGGAGGCAGGAAAAACATCAGTGGTTGCCAGGCTTCAGGGGTAAGCAGGCAGAGCACAAAGGGTTTTAGGGTGGTGAGACTGTTCTGTGTGATACTACAATGGTGGATACATGTCGTTATACATTTGTGCAAACCCACAGAAGGTACCACATCAAGGATGTTAACCCCTGATGTAAATGATGGACGTGGGTGATTATGACGTGTCAGTGTAGGTTCATCCGTTGTAACAAATGTACCACTCTGGTGGGGGATGTTGATAACGGGGAGGCTACGAATGTGTAGGGAAAGGGGGCATGTGGGAAATCTGTGTACCTTCTGCACAAAATTGCTGTGAACCAAAAACTGCTCTAAAAAAATAAATGCTATTAAAAAAATGGCTGGGGGTCTTGCAGGGCCTGGTCGTGGAGGAACTGGAGCATAAAGCAGAGAATCTGGAAATGTCACTCAAGGGCCGGAGGACCCAGGGAAGAGTCTACGGCCGAGAGGCAGGATGGGATTTGTTGTTTGGGAGATGCCTGTGGCTGCTGGCAGGGACACTGCAGGGCCCTGTCTGGCTGGGGTTGGATTCCTGCCTGCGTGTGTGGGGAAGCTTTCATAGAAGTGTCTGCCCTCCCATCCCTACCTAGCCCTGCTGAGCCAGCTGGACCCTCTGAGGCATCACTGGATGACCCTCCCAAAGGACTTCGCCTCACACCCACTCCTCTCTCTACATTGATTTTTTTCCCCAACCACACAATTTGGTTTTGGAAAGTCCTGTAGAAAAAATATTCTCACTCGTTAATCATGGGTGCACTTGGTACTTGCAACTGCAGTCGAGAGAGGAGAACCCTTCTTGAGCTCAGAATCTTGTTCTTTTCCTGAAATTTCTCCTAGATTTAAGGGCTCATTTAACAGAAGGAATAGTATAATGAATTCCTATTATCTGTCACCCTCTTATCTGAAAAAACTGGACAAAATATGGGGTAAGCCCTGAGATTACCCCACTTACTGCCTGTAGAAAGCTTCCAGCCACTGTGCAGGGAACTCTTTCTGAGTTGAAGAGACAGAGCTGGGAGTCTGGGAGGCCAGGGCAACTAGTGTTCTCAGGGCAGGGTACTGGAGAGGAGAGATCCAGAGATCCCTGGAGGGTCCTCTAGATAGATCTCTATCCAGAAATCTTAGCTGAGGGTTGATCAGCACATCTGTGTGAAGAAACAACCCACGTCCAGGGAAAGAACCACTTGAAAGGGAAAGAAGGAACAACCCTCAGAGCTCACAAAGGCCTGGGAAGTTTGTGTTCCCACCGGCCAGTGGAAAATCTTGTAATTCATGGGTAACTAGATAAGAGTACCTATGAGGGTACTTCCTCCGAAATTAAACAAAATTAGCCCCAGAATAATAGCTGCCCTAGGCCTGCCAAACAAATCCTAAAGGTCAGCCTTGAAGAGATCAAACTGTCCACGTAGCTAAACTGTATCTCAGAACAAGTTCAATATTTAAATATAAAAATATCCAATACACAACAAAGCAAAATTCACAATGTCTATCAGTTAGTCAACAGTTACCAAGTCTTCATCAAAGCAGAAAAATATGACACATAACAAGAGAAAAATCAACTAAAAAACCAAACTTGCAAATGACACAGGTAATAGAATTAGTAGACAAGATCATCAGAACAGTTATAACTTTATTCCGTATGTCTTGGTAGGTGGAAGAAAGATTGAACATGTTACTCAGAGGCATAGAATATATAAAAAACACAGATCAAGATTCTAGAGGTAAAAACCAAAATGTCTGAGATGAAAAATGCACGGGATGGGATTAACGGCAGATTAATGCTGAAAAGAATAATGAATTTGAAGAAATAGCAATAGACATTACCCAAAGTGAAACAGAGGGACAAAGCAGACTGAAAAAATATGAACAATGAGCTGGAGGAAAACTTCAGGTAGCCTAAAATATGTGTAATTGAAGTCCCCAAAAGAGAGGAAAGGGGGAAGGGCAGAAAAATCTTTGAATGGATAATGGCTGAAAATTTTTCAAATTAGATAAAAACTATAAATCCACAAGAACCTCAATGCGCTCCAAACACAAGAAACATGAAGAAAACTACACCAAGTTACATCATGATCAATTTGCTTAAAATCAGTGATAAAAGGAAAATCATAAAGCAGCTGGAGCAAAAAAACATGTTATGTACAAAGGGACAGATGAGAATGAAAGTGGCCTCCTCCCTGAAGACAGGGCGGGCGGAGGGCGGTGGAGGGACCCCGTAAAGTACTGACACAAAACACATGTCTATTCTAGGTTTGGTGGAAATATCTTCAAAATGAAGGTGAAAGAGAGACTTTCTCAGACTGTCAAAAGACGGAAGAATTCATCAATTTATCACCAGAAGACCTGCACTCCAAGACACGTTAAAGAAAGTCCTCCAGGCAAGAGAAAATGATTCAGATGGAAACGTGGGTCCACACAAAGGAAGAAGGAATATCGGAAACTGTAAAAATGTGGGTGAATATGAAATACTTAAAAAAATCTTTTAAAAGGAATATTGGCCACTCAATGCAAAAATGACAACACTATATTTTGGATTTCATAACACATGTAGAGGTGGAATAGATGACAAAAATAGCAAAAAGGCTGGGAGAGGGGAGAAATGGGGACACACCACTGTAAGGATCTTCCCCTCCGTGTGGAGTCAACAATCCTGCTTAAAGGTAGAGAGCGTACGATGAACTCTAAAGCAACCGCACGCACACTCACAGAACTATGGCCAAAAGCCAACAATGGAGGTAAAGTAGAATCATTAAAAATCTTCAATCCAGAAAAAGGCAGAAAAAAAGGAAAAAGGGAAAAAAAGAACACAAGAGACAATTGGAAATAAAATAGCAAGATGGTAGATTAAAATCCAACCATATCAATAATCACATTAAACGTAAATGATCTAAACAGTCAAAGTTGTCAGACTGAATTGAAAGGCAAGACCCAACTGTATGCTGCCAACAAAGAATCCACTCAAATTCCTTGGTGGAATTTTTGCCAAATAGAAAGTCACAAATAAAAGTAAAAGGTAAACAAAGATACATCATACTAACACTAAGAAAAACTAAGCTGGAGTGGCTGTATTAATATCAGACAAAGTTGAATCTGGAACAAAAAAATAATGCCAGTAACAAAGAGGGTCATTTCACAGTGGCAAAGGGGTCAGTCCTTCAAGAGGCTCTGACCATCCTTAGCATCCACGTGATTATTAACAGAATTTGGAACTACATAGGGCAGAATCTGTTAGAGCCACAAGGAGACGGAGGCAAATCTACAATCAGAATCAGAGGATTCAATATCCCTCTTTTAATAACTGATAGAACAGGTAGACAGAAAACCAGTAAGGATACAGAAAACTCAAAAAACACTATAAAAAAGCTTGACATAATTGGCATTCACATAATACTCCACCGACAATAGCAGAACATACATTCTTTTCAAATACCCATGGAACATTCACCAAGATATACCACACTGCAGGCCATAATACAAACCTTAACACATTTCAAAGACTTAAAATTATACAAAGCATATTCACAAAACATAAAAGACTTTAACTAGAAATCAAATCAACAACAGAAAGATATCTGGAAAATCCCTGAACGTTTGGAAACTAAATTGAATATCTATACGCAAAAAAGAAAAAAAACTGGCTCATATGTCACACTATATTAAAAAATTAAAGTGGATGATAGGTTTAATAGTAAAACTTAAAGTTATAAAACTTCTAGAAGAAAACATAGGAGAAAATCTTTGTAACTTGGGTTACAAAGAAAAATTTGGGTTAAGCAAAAATTTCTTCTACATGACAATAAAAACCACAGTGCAGAAGAGGAAAAAATAGATGTGTTTGACTTCATCTAAATTAAGAACTTTTGGTCTTTACAAGACTGTTAAGAGAATGCCAAAGACAAGCCACAAACTGGGAGAACATTTTTGCAATGAATATATCTTAAAAGGACTTCAATTAAGAATATATAAAGAATTATCAAAAATTAATAATAAACCGACAACCTAATTTAAAAAATGGGCAAAAACATTTCAATAGATAGTTCTCAAGAGAGCATATACAGATGGTAACTAAGCATATGAAGAGATGAATATCATTATTCACTGGGAAAATGCAAATTAAAACCACAGTGGGATACCACTATAAATAAAAAGGACGGCCATAGCAAATTGTGGTAAGGCTGTGGGGCAACTGTTATTCTCTTGCACTGCTGGTGGAAATATGAAGCGATGCAACTACATTAAATAGTTTACCAGTTTTTTAATAAAGTTAAACATTCACTTGCCCTTTGACCTGCCATTCCACTCCTAGGTATTCGCCCAAGAGAACAGAAAGCGCCTGTTCATACAGAGACTTCCGCATGAATACTCACAGCACCTTTATATGTAATAGCCCAAATCTGAAACACCCACGTATGCATCAGCAGGTGAATGGATGAGCAGACTGGTGTATTCATACAATCAAATATGACTCAAAATATGAAAGAATGAATTATGGATATATACAGAAATATGGAGAAATCTCAAAATAATTATGCTAAGTGAAATAAGCCAGTATGAAAAGAATACTTGCTGTATGATTTGATTTATATAGAGCTGCAGAAAATGTAAAGAAATAAGTAGTAGCAGAAAGCAGATGAGTGGTGGCCTCCAGACAGGGCAGGGATGGGAGCCATGGCGGGGATGGAAGCCACGGCAGGAGGAAACTTTTCGGAACCACAGATATGCTCACTGTCTTGATTGTGGTGATGGTTTTGTGGGTGTATACATATGTTAAACTTGTCACCAGTCTTCCCCAAGGCAGAGGCAATTATATTACACCCTTTAAGCTTTTTTTGGCTAATTTTTAGTATTTATAGTTCTCTGTCTTTCTCATTCATGTGCACGTGCTGTTAAATGGTGATCACTTTGGGCTTCCTGTATTGACTTCCTCTTAGGGAAGGTGAGCATTTCAGTTCTTTTACCCTCTGCTCTCTCAGCCACACCCTCCGCCATTTTCCCAGGAGAGTTACTGCTACGTTTTCTCAATGAATTTTTTGTATTTAATATGCTGATGCAGATACTATTCAAAGAAGAGTCATATAGTATGGTATGATTATGTTTTCTTTCTTTTTTCAATGAAATTAATAATTACCTTATCCTTATTTTTTCATTTGCTTGGTTTTCTCTGTACTTACATTTTCCATAACTTTCCACGGTTTTTCTATGACATTTTCCACAAGGTCAGTTACATCAGGGTGTCTATGTGTTCTAATTTTTTTTTGGTGAGGAAGATTGGCCCTGAGCTAACATCTGTTGCCAATCTTCCTCTTTTTGCTTGAGGAAGGTTGTCCCTGAGCTAACATTTCTGACAACCTTCCTCTATTTTGTATGTGGGATGCTGCCACAGCATGGCCGCTGACGAGTGGTGTAGGTCAGCGCCCAGGAACCAAACCAAGGCCACTAAAGCTGAGTGTGCTGAATTTAACCACTAGGGCACGGGGCTGGCCCCAACCACCTTTTAAAATTTTCTTGGTGTTGTATCTTCTCCTGTTCTCCTCATCCTTGTGGATTTATGTCTTTTTAAAGATATCTTCACTGTGGTTTTTTTTTGGAGGTGGGGAGAGGACTTGGGAGGAGGTGAGACTAGGTGTGCGCGCTCAACTAGCTGTCTGAAGTCAGAAAGCTTTTTGCCTCTTTATCTTCCAGAGTCTGCCTAGCTCTGGGAGAGCAAGTAGGGCACGTACCCTGGGTCTCTGGAGTGGCAAAGTCGATGCAGCTGTTCTCCCTCTGTGAGCCAGGCGACTCCTGACTGCAGCCTGGGCTACTGGGCACACGTAAGAGCGCCGGGGACCTGTGACTGGGCACCATGCCTCGTGGCGCTTTCTGATGGTGTCTGCGGGTGACCTGTGTAGTGATATCGGTCTAGCCCGGGGGAGGGAGGCGGGGTGAGAGGATGCTCCAACGAACAGGCACAGTTCAGAGGATCCTGCGGAGGGGGCTGTGGAAGATCAGGCGGCAATGAAGTGCCCTGCTCGTGGAGACCACTTGCCCACACATATTACGTGGTGCTTCTTGATCAGCACATGCTTGTGTCAAGGTTATTGTGCTCAACAATAACCTCATGGGGTTGTTACTATTACTCCCCTTTCAAAATGAAGACTCTCAGGCCCAGACAGGTGGGCCCATGTGTGTGTAAGATTACAGAGCCAGGAAGTGGGAGGAGCCACGAGTCCTAACTCCACGATCAGAGTCTGAGGCATCTTGGGAACAAGTGAGAGGCAGAGGGCACACGGCAGCAGATGGGTGTGGGTTTCATGACTGCAATTGTAACAAATTCTTGAGTTAGCTATATGATTTTAAACACTTTACCCGGCTGTCCTTTGCTCATCCTGGTGGTCAGCATTTATTCTCTGGCAAAAGAAACCCAGATAGGGAAATATATTTAAAAAGAAACAGTGATCGCTGGAGCCTGCATGAGTTCATTAAAAACAAGTCCTGGCCTAATGATGCTCAGTTTCATTGGACAGATATACTAAGCCCCAAGACCTGGTGCTCTTAAACAAAGGGCTTTGTGAGTTCCGGAAAATAGTTGGCAACCTTTCTAAGTACGTTACTGCGGACAAAATGGGGGCCCGGGCAGGAACGAGGGTGACTGCACTTAGACTGGGCTGAGCGCCACGCCCTCAGCTCAGGTGACGAGCCTCATCTGGATCAGGTGAATTCTCTGTATCGGGCTGCAGGCTCTGTCTGTGGCTCTGAGAGTTCATTTTAATCGGTGACCTAAATCAGGCAGTCTCACTTACACTGTGTAGACGGACAAAAACGGGGGGAAAGAGCTGCTGTGTTGAAAGAGAGGCTCCAAGAAGTACTGGAATGCTGACTGAACTAGGAAGGTGAGTCTCAAAGGCACAGTTGTAGGCCTGTTGGGCCTACACGGAAGCCAAACCCTGGTTTGTCCCTGGGCTTGGACCCACGCATGCTGTTGTGAAATTGGAGCTTTCCCAGAAGGGTCATGAGGCAACCCCTCCTGCCCGGGGCTGCCAGGGAAGAGGACCTCAAATGTAAATCTTGCCACGGCACCTTCTGCTTAGCTCCTCAGGAGTTTCTGTTTCCACTCTTCACTTGACTCCAGAACCCTCGAGAACAAGCATTCTCCTTCTCCACTGTGTTGCCCTCTCTGACTCTCTGTCCTTTATTTTCCCCACTCGCACACATGCCCGTGCGTAGACAGGCTGTGGGTTCTTCAAAGTAGGAGCTGCACCTGACGCATCTGTCAGCTCTCCAGAGCCAGCACAGTGCGGAGACGGAGAAGGCACTTGGTGGACGCGGGATCCAGGAGGATGGGTGGAGGGATGGGTGGGTGGGTGGGGGGACAGCCGGCCGGACGGATGGATGGATAACAGGTAGACAAATAGATGAGTAAATGGGGGGACGTGTGAATGGATGGATGTGTGACTCGATGGGTAGTTGGATAGATGGGTGATGAGTGGGTGGGTTGGTTGGCAGGTTGTTCTAACACTCTCTGTGAGAGATGACATGGCCCAGGGAACAGAAGGAGAGAGGTGACGGAAGATGGGGCAGGATGCTTTGCTGGCGCATTCTCCGGCTGGGACTGGCGCATGTGCTGTTTCAGATTGGTCAGATATTTTAAATGTAGGAGCAGAGATCATGCTGAGGCTCTGGGCGGCTTCGGGGCTGGAGGCCGGGACGTCCCTATCACCCCGTAAACAGTACTCTCTGATTCCCCAGGCACAGCACCCTTCAATTCTTCCTTCTCCTGCCATCCTTGCTCCCTCTCACTCACTCTTCCCTTTTCTAGAATTACGAGAGCTGACAACAGCCAAGGGTCAGGGGAGAATAAGTGAATTTCCTGCTTGTAAATCACCGATGGAGCACAGACTATTCTTTGCAGTTTCACCCTGACCAGCAGCCATTTATCTGGATAACACATTTATTTATTGCCACTTGACTGTTTTGCATTGAGATATATGTGCAAAGTTAAAGTGCCAATGATTTGCTTGCAAACATCAAAGGTAGGGAAAAAAAATGAAATTGGGTATATTAGATTATTTGGTATTGAATTCAATGTCTGCAGCTCTTCATTTTTCTCCATCTCCTGCCTTTTCTACAAATCAATTTACATGACTTTTGCTGGAAATATTACTTAGTATCAAAATCCATGGGCAAACTCGGTGGTGGTGACCACTCTCCTCCCGAAGCCAGGGAGACCCTGAGCAGGGCGCTGCTGGCCTGTCAGGGTGGCCGTGCTGAACACACCTCCTGCCTCCATCCCTCACGCCCCACAGCCCCAGCGCAGGAGCCTGCACACACACACACACACACACACACACACACACACACGCGCACAGGCATGATGAAGCAGGGTCTGGGCACCTTCATTGGGGGGATTACCAGCGAGTCATCCACGGCTAGAGGAGAGCGGCTGCTTCTTGAGGAGGGGGGCGGGGTTGTTTCTGGAGAGATGCATGGACCACCACCCTCCGTCCTGGGTGTGTGAGGACCCGGGCTAAGGTATGGAGATGAGGCCATGTGCCTACTGAGGCTCGCTCTCCCCTCCTCCTGGAGGTGCGCGCACGCCCCACATTCACGGATGTATCTGGGAAGGGAGTCACCACCCAGCAGCCCGGCAGGCAGCCACCAGTGGTCAGCACACAGCCAGCGCCCCCTTCCCCTGTGTGGGCCCGCCCCACACCTGGCAGCCTTCCTGCTGTCCTCCGAGTTCAGCGCCCCAGTCTCCTTACTTCCCCCACAGCCCTCCCTCTAACCAAATGATCGCTCCTCTTTTCCAGGCTCAATCCAGTCACGACGTCACATTACCCCTGCTCAGTTTTAATCCTTTAAAAAACATTGCTTTCATAGGAAAGCTGACCTGGCAGGGTAGGGTGACAGGCAGGCCAAGACACGGGATCCTTAGGTTCTGGCTGGCTGTGTCCGCCTGGCTCTGCAGCTCCGAGGGGGGCCCCATGCGGGTCTCAGCGCCCATATCTGCTAAACGGGGAGCTCCTGCCTCGCTCACTTCACCAGGTGCAGTAAGAACGGCAGAGGGGACGAAGGCAAAAACACTCCGCTAAGTTAAAAGCGCCCTAGAACAGTGATGGAGCATGGGCCTTGGGCCCGTTCATAGCTCTGTGGCTGGGCAAGTCCCGCAGTGTCCCTGGTCCTGGGGTCCTTCCTCTGAGCACTCACCTCCGAGGCTGCTGTGACGCGACGTGGCAGGAACAGCCACGGCGACCGGGACCTGTGAACCCTGAGCCCGCCACGAACGGTAGGGATCGCTACTCGTTTCTAAAAACACATTACAACCTGTAGAAGTTGGATGATCAAGGAAATGGGATTATTTTACGAATCAGGAAAAACTCAGAACAGCTGGGATCTTGAGGGGAAGAGGGTCCTTTCTTCACTGTGGAATCTCCTGTCCTGTTTTGGGTCAAACGAAGAAATGAGCTGCGGAGGAGGCGGGAGAGCTGCAGGCCGGCGCCTGGAGCCCACCGCCTGTGGTCGCGCCCCTGCCCCGCGCGTCCGCGGCCTCCGCGTGGTCTGGGAGCCGCGAGGGCTGGGCCGGGCTGGGCGCGCGAGGCGGGCGGCGACTGGGGTGTGCGAACCCGCGCCGCCCGCGTCTCCTCGGCTTCAGTAACCACAGAGCACGCCCCGCAGACGGAGCAGCACGGGGTCCGCTCCGAAGGGCGCTGCCTCCGCGGGGTAGAGCGCAGATCAGCTCCCGGGGTTCTCCCCGCGCAGGGGTCCCCCTCCGGGAAAATACGGGAGGGGCCGGGGAAGGAAGAGGGCAGGAGACGGCCACCGAACATGCCAGCCTCGACCCCCGACCCCCCCAGTCCCTCGACCCCAGTCATCCCTCCTCCCCACCCCCGTCCGCCTGTCCTCCTCCATCCCCCCTCCTCCCGTAGTTGGTGGAAACAAATGGAAAATTCTTTGGGCAGCCTAGAACTTTCTTCAGCAGGCTTTTTTGTTGTTGTTTCGATTTTTTTTTTGAGTTCATAATAGTTTACATCCATGTGAAATTTCAGTTGTACATTATTTCTTGTCTGTCACCACATAAGTGCTCCCCTTCACCCCCTGTGCCTACCCCCCCCACCCCCTTCCCCTGGTAACCATTGAACTGTTTTCTTTGTCCATGTGCTTGTTTATATTCCACATATGAGTGGAATCATCCGGCGTTTGTCTTTCTCAGTCTGGCTTATTTCACTTAGCATAATTCCCTGCAGGTCCTTCCATGTTGCAAATGGGATGAATTTGTCTTTTTTAGGGCTGAGTAGTATTCCATTGTATATATATACCACATCTTCTTTATCCAATCATCAGTCGATAGGCACTTGGGTTGTTTCCATGTCTTGGCTGTTGTGAATAGTGCTTCAGCAGGCTTTTTAAAGGGTCTTGTTCTAGGGAAGTGGTGCTGTGGATGTTGCAAGGACCGATTTGTCGCTCTCTGCCTTTCTTTTCCCCACTTGATCCCCTTATTGCCCTCACAAATAAACTCTGATTGCTTGAACCACCAAGCAGCTTTGGTGGTAGCTGTCATTTCTTATCCCCTAGGGCTGTGGGAAAGAGGCCCGAGTGGGGAGCCCGCAGGCCCTGGAGCAGGGCAGGAGACCACACTGCCTGGCCGCATGCTTCTCCTCTGGTCTCAGAAAGACCAGCTGCGGCCTGAGCCTTCGGGGCTCACTCACGTTGCTCACTGGTCACCTCAGCTTGCCCCACTCAAAACTGGGATAACAAAAGCACCCTCCTCTGGGAGGTGGGAGAGCCCCCTATGCCTCCAGATGTCAGGGTCTCAGTCAGCGCCCCCACCCCACCCCGCCTCCCTTTTCTTGAAAGAAGGCCTTTTGTATTTGGGCTGCAATCTTCTTACAAAATCTGACATTTGGCCTACCCTGCCCTCTGGCTCCGCCCAGAAAGGCTGTGCAGTGAGGTGGAAGGAGCACAGCCCTGGGGACAAAGCTGACCGGGATTTGAACCTGACCCTGCAGGCGGTCACCCCCAGGGCAGCGAGGTGGCACGTTTTGCTCACTTGAGTGCCCCCAGCTCCTAGACCCCACGGTGGGAGCACAGTGAATGCTTGCTAAATCCACGAACAAATACATGTGTATATGGTACTGGCACCAAAGAACATATGGGTAAGAGATGGAAACCAATAGAACCCCCATCAGCACCCCCACCCCGCATTTGCGTATTGATATTTTAACCTGGGGCTTAAATCCAGGCAGACAGACGCCCCCTGGGGAAGTGTGGGGGCTCCCCTCCCCTCACTGAGCTGCAGAAGGCCCTCGGCCTGCCTGTGCCACTGGCCTGACCCTATTCCTTCTCCCGCTGGGTCAGGCACAGCTTGCTCCCTGCTCTCAGGAGCGCCCCGGGGTGGGACCCCGCAGCCACAGCAGCTGGGCCGTCCACTGTCCACTGTGCTCAAGGAAAGCCCAGCTAATCGCATACCGGGGCCTCCCTGCTGGCACCCGATATGCACTGTGGGGTGTTCCTGGCTCTGGTGCTCTGCCGCCCATGCTCCTCCTAAGCAGCCTCTGCTCCCAGGGCTGGCTCCGTGTCTTCCTGAAGCCGTGAGCTTGGGGCGCCAACACCCCACTTCTGCTCAAAACACTTCCTGTGATGCTCACGGCGTGCCCACATGGTGACGCCGGGGTGTTCAGACTCAGGCCACAACTATGTTTGTCCCTCCTGGGTAACAAGAGGGGGTAATCTGGCCTCTTCCAGCTTCTTCTAGAAACTGCTGGCGTTCATTGGCTCCTGACTACATCACTCCAGTCTCTGCTTCCATCATCACAGTGCTTCTCCTGCATTTGACTCCCTGCCTCCTTCTAATAGGGAACTTGTCATTACATTTAGGGCACCTGGATCTTCCAGGATAGCATCCTATCTCAAGATCCTTAATTTAATCACACCTGCAAAGTCTCTTTTGCTATATAGCGTGACATTCACAGCTTCTGGGGATTCAGGACGTGGACATCTTTGGTGGTGGACATCACTGCCACAAGGACTTCATAATTTTCAAAATGCATCCAGTGTTGAGACAGCAGCATAGAAAGCGGAAGTCAGCCAGACTGGTGGGACATACGGCTCTCCCATGTGTGTGACCTGGGGTGGGTGAGCTCAGCTTTTTGGGCCCCAGCTCTCTGGGGCAGATCTCAGAGTTCCTAGCCTCCCTCAGCGAAGGCACTGGCTTTGTACATTCTCAGTGACTTGAAATCAAACTGAGTGTCTTCATTACAGGATAGGAAAAAAGATAAGGTGGGAGGCGTTAAGGCATCAGACTATGAGGTACCAATTGGTGTCTGAACCACAATCAGTCGCTGCTAATTAATACCTACTGATTCTAGAAGTCTGAAGACTGAGCTCTTTTGCTCACCACTGTTTAAAATGTCTACCAGGCCTGCCGAGTGACTTCAGTTCACTGCAGGTTCAGTTCCCAAGAACCAGGAAGGTTCCCCTAGGCTAACCTGAGATGCAGATCAGTTTAGGACGCGTTGGGTCAAGACCTGGGCAGGGAGGGCATGGTCACAGGCCTGGGCAGAGGGCCCAGCTGAGCTGACTCCGCTGGCCCCACGGAGAGCTCTGAAGCTGAGGTGGCCATCAGAGCACGACGGAGTTGGGGCGAGGGGTAGGAGCAGGGCTGTATGCCACTGTGCCCATCAGTCATGGCTATGGCCACCTGGGGAAGGAGTGTGGCCCTGGGCAGCCCCCTGCAGTCCCAGCAGCTGGGGGATAAAGGAGGACCGAGGCTGCACGTCACAGTCTGTCAAACCCCTGCTCTTTCTTCTCTTCCTGCCCCACACCTTTCTACAAGGTGGCCCCGTTCCTGGGATGCCCTTCTCTTCTGCCCAGTGCCTGCAGCTCCCCAGGGAATGCCTACTTAGTGTGCTGGGCTCAGCTCAGGGAGCACGTCGTCCGCGGCCCCTCTGCACGCTGAAGACCCTGCTCTTGCCTCTGCTCTCCTTTTGCAGCTCTTGCTGTCAGACTGCAGGAGTGTTTGCTTATGGGTCTATGCTACGGTCTGAATGTTTGCGTTCCCCTAAGATGCGTGTTGAAATCCTAACCCCCAAAAGTGATGGTATTAGTAGACCGGACGTCATGAGGGTGGGACCCTCAAGAATAGGATTAGTGCTCTTGTAGAAGAGACCCCACAAAGTTCCCTAGTGCCTTCTGCCATGTCAGGATCCTGGGAGTCTGTGACCCTGTAGAAGGCCCTCACCCGACCGGGTGGGCACCCTGACCTCAGCCTTCCGGCTTCCAGACTGTGAGCACCACGGTTCTGCTGTTTATAAGCCCCTGTCTGTGGCATTTTGTTGGCAGCCTGAGCTGACAGTCTGTGTCCCTGCCTGGCCCTGGACGGCAGCTGGGTCCTGTCCTTCTTTGCGTCGGGCCCTGTGTGAGCACGTAGTACACTTATGCTGCGTGACCTTCTGAGTACAGAGGGTTAAATGACTCGAAATCTCCTAGGACAAACGACTTTTCTAGTCTCCAGATAGGAGCAGTAACCTTCTAATCTTGAGAGATGGGCAAATCTGAGGTTTAATTGAATTGTATTGGGACTCTGACAACCCAGGCAGCTTGAAAAATGCCATGTGGAGCGGAGTCACAGGCGAAACTTGCTCCGTGAGCAAGTTTGAGCTGTCATGGGGAGGCAGGTAATGCAGACCGCGAGGCGGGTTTCTGGGGCCGGAATGCATGAGACCAGCCTGGAGATCCCACTTATAGATGTAGTGGCGACAGTCTGGATGGATACATTCAAACAGGTCGCACCGGAAAGTGCAGGTCCTTCTTGACGAAGTTGTGTCGTGGATGTGTTTTCCTTGTGTTTAATGAGGAAATGCACTGACTCCCAGGAACCGCTGATGGTAGGTGGTTTGCTCCTCTGCACGTGGAAGCAAAGGATGGACTCCTGACCCAGAACCTCAGGCACTGCACGAGGGTCGGAGAGGGGACCGTCTCCAACAGAGACGGCAGCTTTTCACTGGAACAGGCATCCGAGGTGGGCTTCTGTTCCAGGGAGCTGGGCCCCTGGCGGTGAGGGGCCCCGGGGCAGCACGCGAGTCAGAATCACCCAGGAGTGTTGTTACCATGTAGATTCCCAGGCCCTGCTGACACCTACTGAATGCGGGCCTCTGGACGAGGGGGTGGGGCATTTATAGTTTTTATTGAGTTCTCAGGCGCTCTGAGGCCACGGGCTCTGCAAGGCCTGCAGGAGGACATTTGGGGTCCACTGCCAAGACAGGTCAACACCCCAGCAGATTGACCTTGGAAGCAATGTGACATCTGTGATTTTTGGCAGTGTCACCTTACTCCCTCAGCTACTGACCATGCCGACGAAAGTGGAGCTGATATTGACTGAGCACTTACTGTGTCCAAGCCCTCTGCAACCCCCGGGTTAGGAATTGTCATTGTCCCCATTATACAGATGAGAATATTGAGGCTCAGCGGGGCTTGAGTGACTGGTCAAGATGCCAGGGCTGGGGGCGGCAAAGCCAGCATTCAAACTCGGCCGGCTGACTCCACACCAGCTCCCGCCTCTGCTCTTGATGGCTTCTAGACAGGGTGTGGTGGAGCTCAGGAGGGGTGTCACTAGGAGCTGGAGTAGCACTCCAGGCTCTGCTGCTCCTGGCTGAGTGTCCTTGGGGGCCGCTTCCCTCCCGGGCCCTGGCTCCCTGATCCAGGCTGCACGGCTGGCACAGAGCTGGGCTGGCTCCCACCGCTGCCCCTCAGGCCTGAGTCCCCTTCCTTCACACCTGGTTTCATGGTCCCACAGGAGGCCGAGCTGTCGTCCAGGTAAAAAGTTGGGACTGCCTTGGTTTCTCTTTCTAATTTGGGCTCCCACCTCTGAAGGGAAAGACCCTTCCTGCTTCTTCATTTTTTAAAAGAAGTTTTAAATTAAATTTTATCTGATCCAATGCTCATTGTAGCAAATTTGGAAAATCGAAAGTGTAATGATGCAGAAAATTCACCCGTGGTTCTCCCATTAGCTGTCAGCTTTATCATATTTTTCTTTCCAGTATTTTTTTTAACTTGTTTTCTTTTTCCTAATTGACCTCATACTGTAAGTAAAATTTTGCATTCTGATTTTGGTTCAGTATGGAATCAAAAACATTTCCCCACATCATTAAAACAGCTTTTGGTAAGCACATTTTTCATAGTTGCATAACACCCCCTCGATACGGTAACTTATTACTTAACCGCTTCCCACATTTGGGTTGTTTTCAGTTTCTTGCTATGACGAGAATGCTCGGTGGGCATCCTTGCATATAAATCCTTACCCACATCTCCGTGAGGTCGCCCAGAAGCGGTGTCTGTGGGTTATTACAAAAGCTCTGGATGCAGATTGCCGAACTGCTTCCCTCAAGACTTGAGCAAACTCATCTTCCTGCCCTTCTGGGTTAGTATTTGACCTCGAAGAGACGCTATGAATCCTCGGTCATAACGTGACCCTGCACAGTAAACGGGGGCAGAAAGAACACGGGAGCAGCCCATGTCTGCGAGACGGGAGCCCCCGGACGTTCAGCCTTTGTGAGGGGAGCTCGTGGTCTGCTGGAGTGGGAGGAACAAAGCTCACCCCTGGACGGACTAGGTGGTCGTTTTTGCCTGTTAAGCCTGGTATCTGTAATAGATTTCATTTTAAAAGATCCATTGCCAACCCAATGTCAGAGAATTTTATGCAGAAATGGCTTATGGATTTTGATATGCTTCTGTTTCGTCACTTAGAGGGTTATTATTTTAACCTTTTTAAATGTCCCCAGTTTTCCATGCCCCTCCCCTGCAGAGTGCTGGAGGACAGCAGGGTGTCACCCCCGCGCCCACTCGGGCTCTGGGGGGCCTAGGCGCACACATGCTCAGGTCCCCTGGAGAGCAGGAGGCCTGAACCGCTTTGAGGCGGTGGGGTGGGGGCTTCGGGAGAAGATAAGCTCCAGCCTGTGACCATCGCACAGCGTCCCTGCGCCCAGGACAGACTTATCAATCAAGCCGCCTTATTTACAATCACAGCCACTTACACTGTTCTCGTTCATCTTTGTCACAGACACTTCATCGCCTCTGCCACACTGTAGGAATAATGAAACACGTTGTGTTTCTTGTTTAATTCCTCTCCCTCCCCCAAGAATGTGGGCTCGTGGGGGCAGGGGTGCCAAGGACCCGGATCTTCCCTCAGCATCCTTCTCAATGATTTATCCCAGGAAGTCACTGCCAACGAAAATTAGTTCAAATTGTTATGCACAGAAAATTGAAACTCATTTTCCATTCCCGTCTCCATGAAATAACCCCCATCATTTATTTATTATCATGTTCTATTATTTAATGGAATACAAGTTCTAAATAAATAATAATAATAATAAATATAACTCGCATTCCATTAAATAACGCCATCAGTTGCAGCACATATCACAGGACGCTGTCATTGTTAGTTCTGTCGTTTCTCCCCCTACCTGTCGATGAGCGTCATGAGAGAGAGGGATGAGTGACTGAGTGACCACTGGTGGAGTTCAGGGGCCCTGGGCGACATTCTGGGGCGCAGTGGTCCACACAGGACCTGCAGCTCCCGTCTCACCGATGGCTGCATCATGGCTCATGCTTCAGGCTGCGCCCCACCTCGGGACTTCCTGACCTCGGCTGGAGCTGCCTACCAAGGGCCACTTTGTGTCTCTGAGCACCCACGTCCCTCTCTTCTTGCCGGCCTGGAGTAGGGCTTTTTTGGCTATAGGTTCCCCTGAGGCGTCATTTTCCAAGGGTGAACCTAGGAAGCTGACGGGAGCTGAGGGAACTTCTTAGGGTTCGGAGGCAGGCGGCCCTCTGGGGGTGACATACTCACACCTCTTGCTCACCCTGCACCGACCTCTGTCCTGTCAGGGACCTGAACCGTTGGCAGTGATGTGTCGGGCTCTGGCCGATGGAGTTTCCTGAGGCCTGATGGAGTTGCTGCAAGAGTACACCATGGCCTCATTTCCAAGGCCCCCCTCCGTGGACTGTGAACTCCTCGGCATGGGGACCACACTGACAATACTGCTTCTTCCCGTGCTGCTGATGACTCTTCCCAAATGCATAAGAGATCACGATAATGGTCCCCATTCACCAGATAGTTACGGAGCCCCTGTGAGCAGGCACTAGTCTGGGTGCTTCGCATCCCTGCCCCCATGAGCCTACATTCTTGGGGGAGGGAGAGGAATTAAACAAGAAACACAACGTGTTTCATTATTCCTACAGTGTGGCAGAGGTGATGAAGTGTCTGTGACAAAGATGAACGAGAACAGTCTAAGTGGCTGTGATTTTAAATAAGGTGACCAGGGCAAGCCCCAATGGGCAGGTGGCATATGAGCAAAGACTTGATGGAGGAGAGGGTGTCGGCCTTGCAGATATCTGTGGAAAGAATGTTCTAGGTAGAGGGAACAGCAAGTGCAAAGGCCCTGGGGCAGGTGCAAGACACAGTGAGGCCATGTGCGGGAATGGCTGGAGCGGAGAGCTCCAGGAAACTGTGGATGGCAGGCGTCCGGGAGAGCTGTGGCCAGACCATGGGCTGTGAGCCTTTGCAGGGACTCAGGTTGTCACTGTGAGCGAGCAGCAGCCCTGCTGGGATTGCAGGAACAGATTGTGGAAGACCAGTGGGGAGGACTGTGCTGTAATCCAGATGCAAGCTGATGGTGGATGGGACCAGAGTGGTGACTGTGAAGGCCGCGAGAAGCGGACAGATACTGGATGCATTTTGAAGGCAGAGGTGGCAGAATTTCCAGCTGTGGGGTTTGAGGGAAAGAGAAGAGTCGAAGACAACGCCAGGATTTTTGACCCAGGCAACGCTGCTGCCATTAACGGAGAGGGCAAAGGCTGTGGGTGGCACGAATTTCGGGCAAGAGGAGGAACCGATCAGCAGCTCAGGCTGGGGCACGCAGAGCTGGAGGTGCCCACCACACCCTCGGGGAGCGGGGGTGATGGATGGTCAGGTGGGCGGGCATGTGGCTAGAGGGCAGTCTGGGAGGCTCTCTGCTGTGGCTTCTGTTTCCTCAGTGCCGCGGGACAGGCATCAGCTGAGAGAGGGACACACGAGGCGATGGAGCGTGTGGGGAGGGCGGCCATCTGCTGCGTGGAGGGGCTGGCTCCTGGGACTCGGGAGCTCCAGCCCTGGTGACAAGGAACGAGGGACGCATCAGTCCAGCAGAGCTTGCGCTGCTAACGGCCCGGATCCTTTGGGAATGAAGTGGGGAGGGGGGGGGGGTCACCCGGCCAGGGGAAGAGCCACGTCCACGTTGGCTGAAGGCCGGATGAGGGCTCAGGAAACCTGCACGGTCGGTGGACAGGAAAGTTGTAAGGCCGCCTGGGACTGCGGGAGCCGCGCGAGTCCTCTGCTGTGTGACGTGCCTGCCGGTCTATGCTCACTCATTCCTTCTCTCTGTCCGCTGCTCGCTAATCGAAGCGCAAGCTACAGGACCTCACCTGGGGATTGCGGCTGAGCTGGCGGCGGGGTGCACGTCCTCCAGAGCGAGCCCCTGGCTTGCGGCCTCCGCCCTCCCTGTGAGGGGGTCTGGGGGTGCCCCTGAGTGTGGAGGCCGGGGTGGGGGAGGAGCGGGCCCCGTGCGGGCTCGCGGGACCGCTGTGCTCTGCAGGCCGGGAGGCAGCCAGAGGGAGGCCGCCAGAGGGAGGCCCCGTGTGAGGCTTGGGAGGTGAAGAGGAAGGGGCCCGTTGCCGCATGGCGGCGGCTGGTGACACTTTGGAGAGTCAGCTGTTGGTGCTGTGGGCGCCGAGTGACGCTCTGCGGGCTCCCAGCCTTCCCGCAGTGGTGGAAGCCTCTGGTCCTCCCCGTTAAAGCCACTTCCACGAAGCAACGGGGCACCGCCGCGGCTCCTCTTCCCCACCAGACCCTGCCCGTGGCGCCGTCCGGCCGCGGCTGCAGGGCCGCCACGTGCGCGCGAGTGTGCCCGGCTGGCACGTGTCAGACGTTCAGAAACAGCAGCAGGAAGACCGACGAATCACCAAGGTAGTAATTAGAAAAGTGAATTGCGCACACACCAGACAGACCAGGATCACGCAGACCGAAGCGCGCAGCGAGGCTCCGCGTGTGTCGCCACAAAGCAGCTTCTGCGGCGGGAAGCAGGGGGCGTTTCTTGGCCACAAGGACGGGTTCTGGTATGGGCTTCTTCGCGGGGACGGCACGCCAGCCCTGGGAACAGCTCAGGTCGTGCTGCCGGGCCAGGGGCGCAAACGGGCAGCGACCAGGTCAAGCCAGCTTCGATTTAGACTTTCTTCCAAATCCCTTTCCCCGCCCATGCCTCCAGGTTTGGTTAGTTTATGTCACTCTCACGTGGCTAATGCTAGATGATGACCTGCTAAACCATCCGTGGACGCTTTCAGCTTTGGCTCGGTAAGTAACCCGCTTCTGGCCATCTCCGGTGGCTGTAGGAGGCACCGCCACGTCAGCCGGGGCTGCTGGGCTGTTTTCAGCCAGGAGGACCGTCAAGAGACCTTCATGATGCAATATTTTGGGTATTTGCCTGTTTGAGACCGTCTTTTGCTCACCTTGTCTTCATTTGAATTTTTTGGTCTCAGTTTGTTTCCCGCAAATCTTGAGTACATTCCTCTGTGGTCTTCTGGAATTTAGTGGTGCTGGAGAAATTGCAGGCAGCCTGATTTCTTTCTTTGTAAGGAATTAAATTTTTTTTCTGGCCAGGATGACTAAAGAATTTCTTCTTTATCCTTGATAAAGCCTACTAGGATATGCTTTAGTGTTGATTTTCCTGTATTATTTTCTTCTGGAATATGGTGTGCCCTTTCAATCTGTAGATAAAGCTCTTCCCTTTTTTTCAGAAGTATTTCCTTCTCATTTACCGTTGAATATTTTATTTCCATCTGGAGGGTTCCCTATTTTAGGATAGGGATACCAATTATCCATAAGTTGGATACTTGCTGTTTGCTCCACTCATTTCTTCTTAATTACTTTAATCAGTTTGACTTTTCATTCTGCATTCATTTTGGTTATCTTCAGTATTTCCTCTGTGCCAGAAATGCGAGTATCTGCCCTGTCTTTCCTCTGCTATTTCTGACGAACTTATTGCATCCGAAAGGCGCTCTGTTTCTCTGGCCCTTTTAATCTCCCCCTTGTTATACCATTACGCTATTTTAATCATTTTTAAAATCTGTAAATCCTCTGTGGTGTCCAGAGCCCTTCTACGTTCATTATCTCACGTAATCCTCGTGAGAATTTTGAAGAGTAGGTGTTGTCTTCCCCCAGCCTTTCATGATGGGACTTCTCACACACAGAAAAGACGACAGCCTTTTCCAGCGAGTCTCCATCCACCGCCTGCATTCTACCAACGTCTTCCTGCGCTGGCCTCATCGCTGTTTCTCCGTCCTCTTTCCTTCATCCACCGATCCTTCTTATTTCTGATGCGTTTCACAGCTGCAGACGTGGGTACTCTTCCCCCAGATACCTCAGCAGGTCATCTGTTTTGGAGTCTTTCATTCCTTTTCTGTTCTGTGTAAGGTTTTCTTCAACATGAAGCTTTCTTGGGGAATTTTCTACCGTTTCTTGTCTCTCCTCTCCCACCGCCTCCTGTTCTCGCCCAAAGTGGATTACGCATCTTTCTTTGCCTCTTGTGCTCCTCCTTTCTTTCTTTTTGTCTTTGACCTCCTCTTCCCACAGCCACTGTGTCATCTCTTTCCGGGTGAATGTGTGCAGCTCAGTGACGACTTCCTCTTGGTTTCAGTTGGCGTGGGAAGTTCCTACTTGCCTTGTCCTCCTCTGTTCGAGACCCTTCTTCCTCCCGTCAGGCTTTGGTTTGAGGGCTGAGTATGTTGTGTTCTCCATGATTTTCTGTAGCAGGATCTGGGCGGGGGGCAGTGGTGCTGGGCTGTGGTTCATTGAGGCTGTGGACCTGTCTGCCCTGCAGTTTTCCTAAGAGGCTTGCTTCGGGGTCTCTTCCTCTGGGGGGATGTTTGCCTTGACCCTGAGGGAGCTCCCTGGCTTTCATCCGGATCAGAACTTGCTCGGGCTCCACTGCAGGGCTCCTATTCTCCCAGCGGCTCCCCAGGCGGGCGGGGAGAGGAGCTGGGCAAGGCCCCAGGGTGGGGCTGGTCTGAGCTCTCCCGGCCCTCTCCTCCCAGGTCCCCAGCTCCTCTGAGGATCACGTCCTCTCTTTTGCTAATGCCGTGTTTATTTATTGGGGAAAATCAGTCCTGGGTGAAAACCCCTCCAGATTGCTGAGCAGATGCTGCACCCACGTGCTTTCTCCTGGCTCTGGGGCGGGCTGTCGAGGCGTCCGGGGTGCCCTCCTCCACACTCAGCCCTCCTGCACGTCCGCTCATCCCCCTGTGTGATCGTCAGTGTCTTACAGGGAAGGGCCGCCTGAGCCGTGCCACCGTGCCGATTCCAGCTCACGTTGACTCTCTCTTCACCATTGCTTTCTGAAATTTATGTTGAAGATATCTCACATTCATAATAGGCTAAACCAAGTGGTGTTCACTTAACAGTTATTGGACGTGACACAAGCCACTCAGGGTGGCTGCAGTAGGTGAGGTGGGGCTGGCCGGCGAGGCCGTGGCTCACCTGTCTGTTCCAGCACTCAGGACCCTGGGGGGACCGGGGGTCCACCATGCCGCTTTATCTGAAGAGCCAGGGCTCAGGAAACCAGCCCCAGGCCCCGAAAGCGCCAATGCTGGAGCTGCCCTCCACCGCCCCTCCCTGGGCAGGGCTCCCTCGCCACTCAGGAAGCTGTGTCAGGGTGAGGACGGTGTCGAGTTCCCAAGAGGACCGGCCAGGGACAGGAAAGAAGAAGACAAGGAGCTCTGTTCGTCCTCGGCTCAGTGTGAGCCTCTGGCCCAAGGAGAGAGTCACGGAAGATCAGAGACGAGCAACCCCAGAGAAAAATGGTCCCGGGCGGGACCCTGCCTTCTGGAGACAAAATCCTCAGTGGCCAACAGGCACAGGAAACCATGCTCGACTGCCCTGACCGGCGGGGGGTCGGGGGGGGGGGGTGTGCCACCTAACACGGCCAGGGGCACTGCTAGAAAGGGCGTGATAATGAGGAGAGTGACCGGGGGTGGTGCAGACTCGCCCCCTGCTGGGAGGGTTGCACCTCGGCTCTGCCTTTCGGGGCCTGCCGGGCGTCCTAACAGAGCTGAGTAAGCCAGGCCCTGTCACCCAGAAACGCTCCTGCAGGGCTGCTGCCTCCCGAGGGCACGTCCTCCTGTGACCGGGACAATGCACCATGCTGGGGTGCTGGTTATGATAGGGAAGAGTCAGCATGCCCACCAGGAGGGGAACACTAAATAAATCCCGCCACAGTCACACGCTCAACTGCTGACGGCAATGGCGATAAATGAGCTAGATTTATGTGGATCAGCTGCCGGAGAGCTCAGAGCTGCAACAGGAACGTGATGAGCGAAGAAAGCCTGTCTGAGTCGTGAATTTGGTAGGAGTGTACGTGAACAGTAAGGACAAGCAAAGCACTGCTGTGCCCTCTTTTTGGATGCATATCCACAGGGTAAAATACCGCTCTCAGGGTTGGCGGAGGGTACACATCGGCTTCAGAGAAAGTGTGCCTGTCGGGCTGAAGATGGGGCTGGGACTGGGAAGGGTCCAGAGCAGGCTCAGTCCCAGCTATATTGTTTCATTTCTTTAGAAATCTTCTAGACACTTACGGAAATATTAACATCTGTTAATTCTGGGTGCTGGTTACATAGGCGGGTATATTTCTCTTTGTAATTTTTCATATTCTTGAAGTTTATCATTATGCAATTTTTCTCCCCCAGTTCAACACCTGCCTGGCCCCAGGTAGGTGGGAAAACATGGGGGCCAGGATGGCGAGTGGGCTGCTGAGGTGCTGGGCGGCCGTGTGGCCCCTGCTGGGCCAGGAGCCGTGAGCCAGGGTACTCCATGTCTGGTTTCCATCCTGGCCCAGGCAGGACGACAGCTATCAGGCCATCTTGTGGGGACTGAGCAGAGCACTGCCTTGTCCTCTCTCCCTGCCCGTCTCCTGGGGCAGGGATGGTGTCCTCCTCGCTCCCGGCCACAGGTGCCACCTCGGGGTCTGGCTCAAGGGGCATCCATGCATGCCTGCTGAGTGGACAGGCCGTGAGGCAGGGGTCCCAGGGCAGCGTCCTGCAGAGGGTTGGCCCCCTCCTCCTGTGCCCCGGCCTCACCCCACTGTGCCCAGCCAGGGAGGGCTTGACCAGGGAGGGCTCCGGGGAGCGGTGTCTGCTTCAGCCTGGTGCCCAGGCCTCTATGACACGCCTTGAAAGGGAGCGGTGCCAGGACAGGGGGTCCACTTCTCCCTCCCTGCCTCAGGGGCGCAGGGGCAGAGCCTCCAGCTGCTTCAGGTGCCTGCCCTGGGCTTAGGTTTGGGAGGGAGGCTAACAGCGGGAACCACAAGCACAACCACCACAACACGCAAAATGTTCACAACTGAAAGGTCCCTGGCATCTCCTGTGTCAGGCAGCTGATTTTGTCAACTAGCCAGGGGTGAAGAATGGGTGCCTCTGCATGAAGTTGGAAAGTGGAGATCTTGGCACCTTCATCCTAGTGCCCCCGGGCAGGGTGTGGACAGATGTGTGAACAGGCCTGGGCTGCTGGGAAAGCCAGGAGGAAGGCCCACTTCTCTGGGCTCTGTTTGTATTTATGGGATCTGATTTTTCAAACAGATAGTCATGAGTCTCACCCACTCATTAGTTCATGAGGTTGGAATCTAGTCTGTGCCGACTTTGTGCCTGGCCCCCTGCTGGGTGCTGGGCGGGCTGGGAGGAATCATAGGGGTCTGCGGCCCCACAGAGCTCCTTCCCTCTGCGTGTGGACCCTGCTGGTGCCGGTCTGTCTGAGCCGGGAGCTGGAAGATGCGTTAGAAAGCGGAATGCAGACTGGGGAGAGGGAAGTCCAGGCGGACTCCGGGGGGCCTGTGTGCCAGGCCAGGAGGCTTGAAAGAGTGTGGTGCGTTTGGGGAAGTGCAAGCTCTTGGAGGGTGTGTGTGTGTGTGCACACGTGTGTATGTGTGCAAATGTGCTTGCAGGCATTGCATGTGAGTGTGTGTGCATGTGGTGTGTGTGTGTGTTTGGGAGAGGTGTGCAAGCAGGAGATGAGGACAGAGGTAAGCAGGGAGCAGAGCTTGAAGGACTTTCATGTCCCAGGCAAGGTAGCTGGGCTTGTCTCCTCTGGGTGGGGAGTGTCAAGAGGACACAGCCTGATGGGCCAGGTCAGGTTGGCTGGGGCCTGGGGGAGGGCGGTGGCAGGGGAGGGCGCGAGCCTTGACAGAGTTGGGGCAGCGTGCTGGCCTTCGGGCAGGAGGCAGTGCAGGCTGCACCCGGGCAGGAATGGTGTCTGTCTGCGTTTGCCGTAGAATCGACGTAAAGAACAAACATAAAAGGAATAAAATAGGAATAGAAAAGTCATACTAAAATCTTTTAATCTCAGAAGTTTCCACCTCCTGAGTTTCTAATTCTTTTTTTTTGAGAAAATTTGCTGTCAAGTCCCAACATTATTCGCTTCTTGATTTTCCACCATGCCTGACTTCAATAATATGCTCTGCTTCGTACCAAAAGCCCAGAGGCATGAAATGGATTAGCTCCTGGAAAACTGGGAGGTGAGTCTATTTTTCTATTGATTAGAAAAGTCATATATTTTAATAGGGAAAATTTTAAAAGTACAGAAAAATCTGCAGAAGAAAACAAAAATTGCCTATAACCTTACCACCCAGAGGACGGCATTGTTAGTATTTTATGTACTTCCTTTTAAACTTTTCTGTGGCATGTACATTCAAATACAGAAATCTTAAAATTGCAGAAAACTACAGATATAATAAGCACCCCTACATCCGCCATATAGAATGAACAGCTGTCAGGAGAGCACATTTATCACGTCTTTTACTCTCCAGATAATTAAAGTGTAGCCTGCAGTTGACATCTCCTTGACCCCAACCCCTGGCTCTCCCAACACTTGTCACAGGGCCACTTGTGTCTCCTCTGTCTTTTTTTGGGGGGCCTGTATATGATATACTGGTATCCATGAGTGATTTAGAATATTGTTTTCGATGCTTCTAAAAATGTGTATAAATGAAATCGTACTATGTTTTATTTTGCAACTTTTTGTGATTAAACATATTTCTGAGAAATATCAATGGTGATACATGGAGATCCAGTTTTTATTCAAGTGGTGAGTAGCACTTTACTGAATGCTCTCTCCGTGCCCTCCCCTCTCAGAGACACCCCAAAGCAAAGCCATCCTCACCCAGATTGTGCGTGGTTTCCAAGTGCCCGGAGGCGGTGGAGTGAACGGCGATCCCTGCCGTCGCCACTCCGTCTCCTTGTGTCCCTGGTCCTCTGGAGATACAGGTGGATGACGACCCCAGGCAGAGCCCTGGCTCTCCCCTAGTGCACCTCCTCACAGCCCGAAGCCAGCCTCCCGCCTTGCCCCGATGCCCTCCAGAGCTGTCCTCACGGTGCTGCACACGCTCCTCCTGCACAGAGAGGCCAGCCCCTCCCTCCCCCGCCTGCCCGAGCTGAGCCCACGGTTGGCCGTCTGAGCTCCTCCATCCCTGGCACCCGCCTCCACTCTGGGTCATGCTGGCAGATGACTTCTCCAGAGCAGTGCCCAGGGCCCTGCTCATCTCCTGCATGGGGCCGCTGGGCCCGGCTCAAGAAATCACACCAGCACTGTGCAGTGTGGATCCCGACAACTTAATGACCTCCTGTCTCACGAGGCTGTCACACTTCCAGGTGTCCTTGCCCGTATCCCTGTCATGTGCCCCTGCTTCCTAGGACCCTACCCATCTCCCATCCCCTTTGGTCTCTGTGGGTGCTGCTGCCTCCTCCTTCAGTGTGTTAGCTGAGAACCAGGCGCTCTACCTCATCTCCTGACCCTCATCTCCCACTTCTCCACGGTCACACTCGGCTCATCCCTGTACCCTTCTCAAAGGGCGAGACTTCCCATCTCTGCCCGAGGCCACATTTCCTTGTGTCCTGGCCCTAGCCCCTTGATGCTCATATGTATTTAACATCTATCCCCTCCATCCCACCCCACCCCCACACTGTGAGCTCCCGAAGGTCAGGGACCGATTTCTTATTCAAGAATTTCTTATTCTTACCCTCATGCCCAGCTGGCCCTCAATAAACCTTTGTTCAGTGAGTGAGTACTATTGACTCTGAAATCTATATTGCTACGTCTGACCTCCTCTTCTCACTGGCTCATATACTAGTTGACATCCTGGGATGTGTCACAAGCAATCCATACCCAAGGTGGTCCAAAATTGAAGCCATGGTCTTCTTTCTTAAATTAGTATGAGTCTGGTGTCCCCATGGCCCACTGTCCAGTCTAGAAATCTGGAGTTCTTGTTGACGCTCTCTTGACTGAGTGAGCGTTCCCCAACTCAACGCCAGTCCATGTCCCACCAATTCACTTCCGCTCTGTTCCCTCCCCGAGGACTAGAGTTGGGTCTGGACAAGACTAGTCTGGCCGATGCTGGTTCCCAGAAACCTGGTTTGTGGAGCCAAGGCATGGTCACTAGCAGCTCTGTTTCAGCCACAGGGCCTCAGGAAAGCCGGGGTTAGGTGCCCACCTGAACCCCACATGTCAGTTTGTATTGTCAAATAGATAAAGGTGGTGTGTGGATTCCATCTCCTTCCGGTGTCCAGATCTTCTCAGTGCCAGCAATAATGTGGCAAGCAAAAATACCAAGATTTCTTCATAATTTACAGTGAGAGTTTAATCTATTCTAGACACCTCTGCAAAGTGAGAAACAATAATTCCATCAAGTAATAGAAAATAAGGATCGCAAAGATATTACACAAAGCACCTATCGTATTCAAATAATAGATCAATAATAACGTAGGCTCTGGGCAGAGAAGCCTCCCCACTCATCTGTAATACCCAATAGTGAAGAATGTCCAGTGCTCTAAGGCAGATGCACAAATAAACCCTCTCTCCCCAAACTTCAATCCAATATGAGGAGCGAACAGAAAGGAAATCCCAGACTCGAGTCCTGGGCCCTTATCATAAGAAACTTTAGGAAGATGAAAAATAATATTATATTTCTGACCAAATTGGTGGGCTCGATTCTCAAATTTAATGAAGATCTAATAAAGCTATAACAGCACCATTAGTCAAGTCCAGGAAAATAGATGGTGTTTGGGGACCAGTGTTCTCTGGGCTTCCGCGCATCCGGCACGGCTGCGTTGGAGACAGCCCAGCCTCACGCTTGTGCCAAGGGAAAAGGCTGTAAGAAATGATTGAGGTCAGTGGCATTGCAGAGGAAAAGGCATCTGCTTATATTTTTTAAGCATTATCTTGTTGTTGCTCCTTGGCCCAAGGCTCCCGCCAGAGGCCGTTTTGTGTCTGAGCCAAGGAGACTGTGAATCAAGGAATCCTGCTCCACCCTGGGAACTGCTCCCGTGTCCCCAGGAGTGCACTGCACCTGGAATCTGAAGGGTGGGCTCGATGTAGAGAGCTCTGCTTATGCAGCTGGGCATCCCTAGGTCCCAGCAAGGACTGAAGGGAGTGGGGACTTCAAAGATTTGCTGCGTCAGCTGCAAGCTCCTTTGACTTGTCAGGGCCCGTAGAACACGGCCCGAGGCCATGCACCCCCTCACTCAAGCTCCAGCTCAAGCCTTGGCACCGACGCCCATTGTAGGGGCACAGGGTGGCAGCGGGGAGGTGGCTGCCACGGTGGAGGCAGCATCAGAACACGGGGCGTGGAGGAGTGGCCATTGAGAGCCTTCTGGACAGCACTGCAGGCCACTGGCTCTTCCTCTGGGAGGTTCCCGCTGTTTCTGCCACATCTCCCTTGGCACAGGGGTGCCTTTTACTGTGGGACTGGACCACCTGCTCCAGGGCCCACCCCCTCTCCCTCTGCTTCGATTCACCCGCATTACGAACCCCGTAAAGAAACACTCAGCTCAAAGGGCTTACATACAGTTTGTGCTGACTCGGACTTGTCCTTCAGGGCTCAGTTGGATGCCACCTCCTCTGGGCTGCTTTCATGACCTCCCTTGGCCACGTCAGGCGCTCTGGCAGCAGGCTGCGTCGGCACCACACACTTACCCTTCTGCAAAGCTTTGCTTGTCCACCTCGCAATCGCTTGTTGAGCTGTTTGTCTCCCCTACCAAACCACAGGCTCTGTGAGGTCAGTGGTCTGCTTCTAGTCTCTAGTGGCATAACCGTGGGTAGGGCCCTCAATTACGGCACCTCAGTTTCCTCTTCCTGTGCATTACTGTACGAACTAGGTTCTGTGGGAAAGGGGCCATGCTTGTCACAGGAACCCTGGCAGGCCAGGCCACCCTACCTGGAGTTGTATTGCTCACAGGTCCCGGAGGTCTCTCGGCCCTATGAATACATAGGACTTTAGGACCAACAGCTGGTCAATGGCACCGGGAAGTCAAGTCCTTGGAACCCTGGGGAGGTGACTCTTAAACACAAAAGTGAGGGGGGAGTTCAGTTACTGGCCTCGGACTCTGGGGGTGCCCTGGGTTGAAGGGGCTCATCCTGGTGGAGCAGGATGCTGACGTGTCTGAACTGTGCCTGGACCGGTGGCTGACTGCGGCGGCTGAGCCCACGCAGTGCTTCGCATCCATCTCATGACCTGTTGCTAGGGCCCTGTTCAAGGTTGCTCAAGGTGGGCTCTCCCTCTGTTCTGTTCCATTGATTTGTCTGCCTGTCTTATGACAATACCACAGTCTCTTAAAATTCCTGTAGTTTATAAAGTCTTGAAATTAGGGAGTGTTGGTCCTCTGACTTTATCCTTCTTTCCAAGGTTGTTTTGGATAGTCCAGGTCCTTTGCATTTGTGTATGAATTTTATAATCAGTTTGTCAATATGTACAAAATATTCGGCTGGGATTTTGATTGGGATTATGTCAAATCTGTAGATTAATTTGGAGAGAATTGACATCTTACTAATATTGAGCCTTCTGATCCATAAACCTGATATATGTCTCTTTTAATTTCTCTCAATAGTGTTTCATAATTTCCAAATCTTTTTGTCAGATTTATCCCCAAATGTTTCATATTTTCGGATGCTATTATAAGTGGGATTTTTAAAATTTCAACTTAGCATTTTTTTATTGCTAGTATGTAGACATACAATTGGGTGTTTTTGTACATCACTTTTGTGACCTGCAAACTTATTAAACTCACTTACTAGTTCTAGAAATTAAAAAAATTTCCATTGAATTTTACACATAGATGATGATGTCATCTGTGAATAGAGCTTTTCTTCTTCCTTTCCAACCTGGATGTCTTTTCTTTCTTTGTTTCTTTTTTTTTTTTCCACCTTACTGTGCTGATCGACCCTCCAGTCCAACGCTGACAGCAGTCGTGAGCATGGACATCCCGTCCTGTTCCTGGTTTAGGGGGATGTGTTGAGGCTTTCACCGTTGAATACTATGTTTTTGTAGGTTTTTTGTGGATACCCTTTATCAAGTGGAAGAAGCTCCCTTCTATTCATACTTTGCCGAGTGTTTTTGTCAGGAAGGGATGTTAGATTTTTTCAAATGCGTCTGCTGAGAGGAACATATGGTTTTTCTGTTTTAGTCTGTTAATATGGTGGTTGCACCAGTTGATTTTTGAATGCCCTACCACTCTTGCCTTTCTGGGATAAACCCACTCAGTCATGAGGTATTATTCTTTTTACATATTGTTGAGTTTGACTCACTAAAATTTTGTTAAGACTTTTTACATCTATATTCACGAGGGATATTGATCTATAGTTTTATTTTCTTGTAATACCTTTTCCTGGTTTTGGTATCAGCAATGGCCGCTTTATGTAATCAGTTGGGAAGTACTCTCACCTTTTCAGTTTTCTGGGATAATTTGTGTAGAACTAGTGTTATTTATTCTTTAAATATTTGGCAGAATTACTTAGTGAATTCATCTGGGCCTGGAGTTTTCTCTGTTGAAAAGTTTTAACTAGAATTCTGTTTTTTTAATAGACATAGGATCAGTAGGTCAACTATTTCTTTTTGAATGAGCTTTAGTTTATTTCTTTAAAGAAATTTGTCTATTTCATCTAAATTTTCAAATTTATTGGCATAAATTTAAAAAAATTATTAGTTTCCTGGGGTTTCTGTAACCAATTACCATGGTTTAAACAACAGAAGTTTACTGTCTCACAGTTCTGGGGCCAGAAGTCCAAAATCAAGGTGCTGGCGA
This sequence comes from Equus caballus, assembly GCF_041296265.1. Taxonomy (NCBI): domain Eukaryota; kingdom Metazoa; phylum Chordata; class Mammalia; order Perissodactyla; family Equidae; genus Equus; species Equus caballus. The sequence continues at coordinate 2,725,193 of NC_091701.1, read as the reverse complement.
GCTTGGTTCCTTCTAGGGCCTCTGTGGGAGGGTCTGTCCCGGCTTCTGGCTGCTGCCGGGGTCCTCGGCATTCCTGGGCTTGTAGGTTTTTACTCCAATCTCTTGCCTCCATCTTCACATGATGTTCTCCCGGTGTGTCCTCGGTGTCTAGGTTTTCCCCTTCTTATAAGGACACAGGTCATTGCATTTAGGGCCCAAGCCAACCCCCTATGACCTTATCTTAACTTGATTACATCTGCAAAGACCCTATTTCCAGTAAGGTCACACTGGCAGGTTTCGAGTAGACGTGAAGTTTTTGAGAACACTGTTCAACCAGCACAACGCCATTTCCTTGTTATCCTTTTAACATCTGTAGAATCTGTAGAAATGTCACTTCTGTCATCAGGATTTTGGTAATTCGTGACTTCTTTCCCTCTCCTCTTTTTTTTTCTAGCCAGTCTGGCTAGAGGTTTAACAATGTTATTAATCTTCCTAAGGAACTGGTTTTTGGTTTCAGTGATTTATTTCTATTGCTTTTCTGCTTTTTGTTTTTCTATTTGTGTTATTTCCTTTCTTCAGCTTACTTTGGGTTTAATTTTATTTTGTTTTCTACTTTCTGAAGGTGGAAGCTGAAATAATTGATTTGAGGTCTTCCTTCTGTTTAAATATCAGTATTTAGTGCTATATGTTTTCTCTACTCCTTTAGTGGCGTCCTACGAATTGTAATGCATTGTGCCCTCATTTTCATTCAGTTAAAAACAGTTTCTAATTTGATTTTTGATTTCTTTTTTGTTTTGTTTGCTGTTTAGAAGCATGTTATTTAGTTTCCAGATATTTGGGAATTTTTCAGATATCTGTTATTAATATAATTCCCTCATGATAGAGAACTGATTGTGTATTCCTCAAATCCTTTAAAATTTATGCAGATTTATTTTATAATTTAGAATGTAGTTTATCCAAGTAAATGTTTATGAGCACTTGAAAAGAATACGTACCTGCTTTTGTTGGGTGGAATGTTCTTTAAATATCTTTTGGATCATGTTGGTTGATAGTGTGGCTCAAATTTTCTATACTATTACTGATTGTCTACTTAATTTACCAATTGTTGAGAAAGGAGTATTGAAATCTCTAAGCATAATTGTGGATTTATCTATCGCTCATTCAAATTCTATCAGTTTTTTATTCATGTAATTTGAAACTCTGCTATGCGGGGCATAAATGGGCAAGATTTTTATGTCCTTGTGATGAAGTGATTGCTTTATTATGAAATAAACTTTTGGGCCCATGGTAATATTTTTTGCTCTGAAATCTACTTTACCTGATATTAATGTAAACCCTCCAGCTTTCTTTTGCTTAGTGTTAGCACGGTATATCTTTTTTCTATTCTTTTACTTTTAACTTATTTGTGTCTGTTTTTAACGCATATTTCTTGTAGGTAGCACATAGTTGGTTATTGTTTTTTATCCAGTCCAACAATATTGGCCGTTTAATTGGGAGTCTCTAGTCATTTATATTTAATGCGATTATTGGTATTATTAGGTTGAAGTCTATCATCGAGCTATATTTTCTGTTTGTCCCGTCTGTTCTTTACCCTCTTTCTCTGCCTTCTTTGGGATTTATTAAATATTTTAGAAATGGTTTTACATTATCTTCTTTGTTGGCAGTATCTTGTTATTGTTGTGGTTGCTTTGAGTTTTACAGTATGCATCTCTAACTTATCTTGGTCTGATCTGCACTTGCACAAGCTGAGGCGAGCGCCTCCTGAAGTTTTATGCCCTAGATGCCTCTTTTGCCTCACCCTCGTCCTGGCCTTGGCTGTTCTGTCCTTGTCTGCTGATTGTAGCATCTGTACCAGTTGTGGATCACGCTTGATTGACTGATCTGTCTCTTTGTCGGCAGCTCTGTGTTCTTGCTGCTTTGCAACCTACTAATTCTTGATTTATGCTAGCCATGGTGAGTTTCACCTTGGTGAGCGCTGGATATTTTTGTACTTCCTTAGATAGTCTTGAGTTTTGTTTTGGGATGTAGTTATGTGCTTGGAAATAATTTGATCCTTTTGGGTCTTGCTGTGAAGATTTTGTAGAAGCAATGCTCATTCAAAGTGTAGTATTTACTATTCCCGAGGCCCCTTGAATCTCGAGCTTTTCAGTACGGTTGGTGGGAACAGGCACTATTCCCAGCCTTGTTTTGGTGTCAGGCACTGTTCCCTCCAATCCTTTGGGGTCGTTCTTTCCTTGGCCTTGAGTAGTTTCCTCAGGAACATGCACTGATCAGTTCTCAGCTGACGATTAGAGGCGGCTCCTCTGCGGTTGTCACGAGTTTTCTTTCTCAGCAGCTGTCTCCTCCTCAGCACAGCTCTGAGGACTGCCATGGCCGTGGTCTTCCTGGGCGCTTGGCTCCATTTCCTCCACTCAGGGAGTCTGCAAGCCTCCTTCTGAATCTGCCCTCCCCGTGTTTTGGCCTGGAAACTGCCAGGATGATTAACAGGGGCAATTTCAAAAAATCATCTGGTTTTTTCCTCATCTCTTGGGAATCATTATCTTTTGTTGCCTAAGTACAGTGTCTTGCAAATCTTTGTTTCACTTATTTTGTCTGTTTCTATTGTTTTGTTTCAGGTGGGAGGGTAAGTCTGGTATGATACCTTGAGGTATCATCTGGGCCGTACATGGAAGTCCCTATTCTACTGATATCAAAGCCCAGTTTTTAGCATACATACCAATTCTGCTTAAAATCCACCTATAGGAGCTTCATGCAGAAGTTCAAATTCACATTCTCCTCAGTCTGTCCCATCAGAAATGTGCTCTCATCTTCAAAAACCCTTTAAACTTTAATTTTGTTACTTGAAAATCAGAGCATAATTCTATTGAGATTCGAAATTTTCTTATACTTTTAGTGCAGTTAATTTGTCAATGAGTCATTACAAATTTCAACTAGTGGTTTTACCACACATGGATAAGAAGTATCACTTTTGTAAATGATTTATTTACAAACTGTAAATATATTTAACTGCTCACTTCTAGTACACACACACACACACTGCATCATATTTAGGGATGTTGAAAGATAGAATAAAAAGTGCATTGTATTTTGAATTGCACAGATTTGGCTATTTTTGAAGCTAGCCATGTCAACCAAGCTTCCCTTTTGTCTCAACCCCTGTTTTGTAAGCATTGAATGAGGTATGTGAAGTCTTAGAATACTTACGAGGTGTCAATAGCCCTCACTCACCTCATCCCTCCCTGTCCTTCCTTGAGCCCACCTTCTCTCTCCACTTTATATAATTTCTTTTGGCTGAAATAAGCCATGGACAATAGGACATCAAGTTGATTTCTGCCTACATTAAAATCCCCTATGGGGTGAGTATGGGGGGGTAGAGTAACAGTGTCTGGCCGTCAGTTTGGGGCAGCCCTTTGCCACGTGAGCTGTTCTGCTTTAGGGAATGTACTTTCCCAGTGGTAGATGTGAGCCACCAGCACAGTGATGGAGTCAGCGCTCCTCAAAGTAGCAAAGACCCCGAGGGAATCCAGAGGTGGTGCAGATCGGGTTCCCTGCCAGGAGGAGGGGTGAGCTGGCCGAGGCTGGGGAGGAAAGGCTGGTGGTGGCAAAGCCGGGTTTAGAGTCCCTCTCTGCTGGCTTGTCCCTGTGCTGGGCAGAGTTCTACCTTGGCCGAGACGTGTTCCACGCAAGTGACAAGGGAGTATTAGGATCAGTTGGGGTTCGTCTGGACTGTGACTCAAGGAGTCAGGGACTCAAAATGCTTTTAGCATCATCTCAGTTCTGTTGGCAGCAAAGAGGATAAAAGGAATCACTCGATTGTGTCTGTTTTCTGCTCGTGTGTAAAACAAAGCCTGCCAAGCTAAATTATGCCCTCAGCTTGAAGTCATGGTCCAACATCTCCTTTTTCCCTTCATTGAAAAAAAAACAACAACAAAAAACCCACACATTTTCTCTATTAATGAAAATATAAAAGCCAGAGAATTAGAAATAGGACTTTTAAAATTCTAGTAGTCTTTCCTGCCAAAGACAACCACTAACATTTTGGGATACTTTTTCTCATTTTTTAAAAAATCTATGTATCGTCTTTTTGCTTTCTGTTTTGTTTTTCTTTTTACGTAGTTGTGATCACACTCCGCATACAATTTCATATTCTGCAGTTTTTGTCTTACATTGGAACAGAAGTCTTTTCCATAGTTATTATGCATTTTTATAAAAATAATTTTAGTGGTTGCAAAATATCCTATCCAGGCAACATGTTAGGGTACTTAACAATTTGACATAACTTTTACTGTAACTGAATTCTAGAACTGAAATTACTAGAAAAAGGTCTAGAATGTTTGATAACATATTGTTTTCAGTATCAGAATAATATGTGAACATTGTAAAAATGAACCTGTACAAAGAAAATAATCAAATGCCCAAGAGAACAGCAAATGAAAAGAAAAGTTCTTTACATAGCCACTTTCCACACACACCTCCAGCTCATCGGCCTCTTTTAATGATTTATGATTTTTGTTTTTCTGGAAATTGCCTTTCCAACTGTAAACAAGCATTGGCAAACATTCTAAAGCTTTTTCTGGTAATTTTAGTCCTAGGTGCAGTAACAGCAAAAGTTATATTCCAACTAGCTAAACACCCTAATAAATTGTCCAGATAGGTATTATGCAGCCACTAAAACTATTTTTACAAAGACTTTATAATTAACACGGAATCAAGCATGGTTCTACTCTTGATTGGTCGACTAAAAATCATGACTTCCGCCCTCATTAAACTGAGGAATTTAGCTCCCTCGAAGTAGGCAGTACTTCTCCCCCTTTCCTCCTCCGCCCCCCGACTTCTCATATGTTTGGTTACCTGAGGTCTACTGGTCATTCTGATAAATCTGAACTACGTGCTCCCGCCTCCATCTCTGGGCCATCGCTCTGGGAGCATCTCAGGACTCCCCCGTCACACTGCAGGACAAGCGCGCCCCGCCGCTTCTTCCCACCTGCCTCTCCTCTTTCGAGCTCTCTGCTCCTGACGTCCGCCACTTCTTCAGGGTGGAGGACATTGACATTTTGCTGAGTTTTCAGTGAGGTTGCTACTGAGGCCTGAGATTGTTTTTAGAGCCATAGTGACCAGAGGTAAAATTTTTCACTAAAATGGAAAATCCACTGGTAGGAGAAGGACCAGCCCAATACTAAACGTTTAAAGAGAAGGCGGGGCAGGAACAGCTGCACTCCGTGGCTGCATCCTGCGAGATGTGCCCGTCGGGCATAACCAGTCCAAGTTGGGGGCCGAGCTGGAGGCATGTTGGCCCTGTTTTCCTGCTACCCATCTTCTGGAAGTCTCGTGCTCGTTCATCGGCACTGGGGTGAGGAAAACACGGGCAGTGCTGCTCCTCCCTCCCCACCCCCGTCCTCCCTGCCAGTGCAGAGCGCTGGTAGACAGACTGGGGGCTCCTCTGAGGTGGCTGCTCATGGCAGGCAGCTAGCAGTGAGTGCCTGTCCCGCTGATGAGCCCTGGGGGCCGGGCTGGCTCCAGCTGCCTCCTCGGCCGGCTGGCTGTCGTGCGCCAGGGAGAGACGCAGGACCTCGGAGCCTGGTGCTCTGATCTGGTGGAACAACACCGCCCTCGCCGAGCTCCCACGAGAGACGCGTGTGGGAAGTGCCCGGGGTAAAGCCTGGCAAAGAGTTGGGGCTCCTCGTGATGAGCAGAACCCTGACCTTCTCCTGCCCTGGCTCCCACCAGGCCATGCAGCATCCACGCCCCGCGATGTGTCGGTGCACACTGAGGGTTTGTTTCTGCAGGCTGCCATCACTGCTCTAGGCCCTGGGGATATGGCGGTGAATAAGAGACAGGAATGCCTGTCCTTGGAGAGCTGAAAGTCATTAGAGGGAGGCAGACAACAAGCCAAATCAATTACGTGGCAGATGAGGGGGTGCGCGGGGTGGAGAAGAGAATGCAGAGGAGGCCTGGGAATGCCTGGGTGGCCTGGCTGCCTGGATCCTGCCCTCCCTCTGGCTCGGGGGTGCTGGTTGCCCCCCCATCCCCCGCTGTGTCTGCACCTTCTCCACTATTTCCTCGTGTTGTGATCCCATCCCTGCACGGGGATGCTCACAGCGGTTTCCTGGCGGAGCCATGAAGACTGGGCTCCTCGCATGAGGACCTTCTGGAGGGTGCCCCCGGCAAACCCTCGGCCCTCAGGAAGGGTCCTCTGCCTGGGCTCCTGCCATTTGCATTGGATGAAAGGGATCTTCCTTCCCTGGAGGGGGTGGCACAGCAGGTGAGCTGGGAAGGGGTCGTGGAGCCACTGGCACGTGGTTCCCACCATCCCCCAGGCCTCTCAGCATTACCCAGAAGTTGCTAGCACGGGCAGACCCTGGATCCCAGGCCTGCCACTAGGTTTGTCACTTTGGTCCTCAAATAACCCACACACCTCGCTGGAGCGACAGGAAATCCCAGCTTCCTCCCAGGTGCTGTGGCCTGGTTCAGTCATCCAGTAGGTGCTGGCTGAGTGTGCCAGGCTCTGTGTGGGTTGGATCTGTGTGGCACGCACAGGGAAGGCTCCGGGGGTTATGACTGGCTGTTGGCGTTTGTCACCATTCCTATGAGGACAGAGGAGTGGGCGAGGGCGCTGGGATGGCGCCAAGGAGGAGCTGGGGGAGGAGATGCTGTTCCGGCAGCGCAGCGATGGGACTGCTGGGGAAGGACCGGCCCGGCGACTCGGGAGAGAGAACACCAACAGGGAGAGGCACAGAGGGGGCCGGGCACCCGGGCTGACAGGAGAGGAGAATCGAGTTCTTTCCAGGACAGCTGGGGATGTCTTTTCATTATTCTTTTGCTCAGAATAGATTATCTTTCGGAATCAGATTTGACAGGCAGCCAGGCATTCTGCTCAGCTGTCTGGAGGAACCGGCTTCCTCGCCTACAGATGCTTTTTTTCCTTCCAAAGGAAGAGGGAGGTGACATTCTCCTGGCTTAAAAGAAGCTGGGAGAGAGGAGGGAAAAGTGCAAGTGGATGAATTTAGAAGGTAGGGCAGGGGAAGCCGGAATAAAAGCTGAGGGTACAGGAAGCCAGTGCCCTGGTCGTTCCCCACTGGGAACGCAGATCCCACGTGCCCGGGGCCTCTCAGCCTGGCCCTGCGCCACAGCCCTGGCCGCTGGGTCCTCCCCTGGGGGAGTGAGTTTGTGGGCTCACAGGAGCCCCTGTGATGCAGCCCCACAGCACAGGCCCTGCCCAGACTTCACTGTGAAGACCAGGGGAAGAAAGGAAGAACAGGGAGTGGGGAGTGTGGGGCGTTTGGGCAGGGGAGCGAGGGAGGGGGAGTCAGAGACAGCACTGGAGAGGCTGTCAGTCACAGAGAGGAGCCCGGTGCCGCCTCCCAGCACTGTCCTCAGTCTCCCCATCTGGGAGAGTTCCGTGGGGTAGCCCCGTCCCTCCCTTGCTTGGGTGGTCCAGCAGCAGTGCTCAGGGAGCCTCTGCACTGTCCCTGTCGCCTCTGTGGCTCCACCCTCCATCTGGGACATGAGGATGGAGGTAGCTACCTGTCCTCACTGTTCTCCCCGGGTTGCTCTGGGGGGGGCCTCTGGGCCAAGTGGGTCCTCTCTGGGTTTCTCTCCCTCTGCTGGGGGTGGGCAGCCCAGGGCCAGAACGCCTTCTTCATGGAGGTGACCAGAGTGTGCCCAGCCCCCAGCACCCTCCCCACAGGGCCTTGAGCTGGGAAGCACCGGGCCAGTAAGGTATTGTTGCAACAGAAACAGCAGTGCCTCCTCGCCCGGCCTTGAACCTAAAATGAGGAAGTCCTGTCTCGACCCACGTCTGGAGGACTGGTGAGAAGAGCCCTTAAGTGCTCAGCACAGCGCCCAGGATAGGGCGCACTTTCCGAGGGGAGAGCTGTCGCCCCCGCTGGGAGCTGCTGTGTGTCCAGTGCCGCAGACCTGCCGTGCCCCTGTCCCTCACTGAGACTGGCAGGTGAGTAGGGGCTGTGACAGAAGGCCCTCACACCTGCGTTCGCCTGTGTGGAGACACGTCCAGCCCCTTGCCCACCTGGCTGGCTCTGGCCTCTGGCTTCTCCCATCCCGCAGTCACCTGTGCCCATCACTAGCTAGCCATGCCTCATTCCCTGGACAGACAAGCCAGTTGCTGGCCTCCACCTGGCACTGGTCTGCACCCGGGGGAGTCCTGGAGGACGACCACCTTGAGGGATGAAGATGGCATGGACGGACAAGGACGGCACTGCTGGCCACCAGTTGGCTCAAGGAAGCAGAGGGACCTGTGGAGACAGACAGGAGGGTGCCACAGGGCTCAGGGCAGAGCGGCGGCATCCTCCTAGTAGGACACAGAGAAATGGGAGAGTAACGGTGGGGGAGGAAGGTGTTCCCTGTGCCCGAAGCAGCAGGTGTAGAGGCCTGGCGGTGAGACAAAGCAGGTGTGGCCCCATAGCTCCGCGTGGGGGAGGGTCCAGGGAGAGGACTGACTAGCTGGCACAGCAGGGGAGGCTCATGTCCCACGTCCCACGGGCAGGGTGCGCAAGCCCAGGGATCTGATTCAGCCTGCCCTAGGGGACCAGGGAGGGAGGAGGGGCCCGGATGGCGGCTCCCACACTGCTCCTCTCTGGGGACATCTCCCTGGTCTCCCCAACTCAGAAGGAGTGACGGTTGTCCCTTCCCAGCCCCATGGGTGCTGTCCGTAGCTCTCTGGGCTGCCTGCCTCCGTCTGTCTGCTCTGCCCCGGCTGCGAGTCCCCCATGTCTGCCCTATGTCTGAGGCCCCTCACGCCTGGCACAGGGCGCGCGGCACACCTGGTGTGTGCGCTGACTGGATCAGCTCAGCAATTAAACCCTCAGGGAAACCTTTCCACAACGCAAGAAGAGGCTTCTTTTTAAACAAGGAAAAGTGAACATATGCAGAGTCTGTCTCCCATCAAAATGTCATTTAAATGACAGTAAAGGAAGAAAAAGAGCATAAAGTCACAAGAACAAAAAGAGAGCCAGGAGGACATAAAATTTGACGAGAGGAGCGCAGGACATTTGGGAAGCCTGGAGGTGGGTGGACAGTATGTGACTTTGCACACCCGAGACAGCTGAGAGCGAATTGCCTGTTACTGAAACAAGACCCCAGGAGGGCTCTAGAACCCAGGGAGGGGGGTTGGGTGGGACTGGAAACGAGAGAACTGGATAAAGTTTTCCAGGAAAGTGACCTGGATTCAAGCCTTCTAATGGCCCACCCTCCCTGCTCCTGGCCTGTGTCTGCCTCTCCGAGACCCCAGACGGCCCGGCCCAGGTTTCTGTGCCCCATGGAGATTCGGGAAGTAAGACAGATGGCTGTGAAATCACCAGAACCTGGCCAATCCATGCAGTAGAAGCCAGACCCCTGTCCCCAGGCCTGGCCGCATCCCCCGTCAGCCACGTGGGCTTGCTGTGGTAGTGATGGTCCTCCCCTTGGTACCCCCGACGGCAACCAGGCCGGGGGCAGCCGCGTGGAGGTAAGGAAGCCTGGAGCGCCAGCCCTGAGGCAGAGCTGGTTGCAGGTTGTGCTTTTCCTGCCCTGAAGATGGCTTATCGAGGGGTGTTAGACACAGGACCACTCACCGTGTGCCTCTGGCACACAGCTAATCGCCAAAGCGTTTCAGTAGCCCGGGCTGCGGCTGCAGAGCGCTAAGGAGATCACGGAAGCGTGCAGACCATTAATGCTCCTGCAGAGTTTCAGCAGAGGTGAGGGTTTGCTGAGATGGGCTGTGACGTGGCATTCTCTCTGCCTCGACCTGGCTGTGGCCCTCGGACCCTGTCCCCCGTGGTCCCCCCAAGGCAGAACCCAGGCCTGTGAGAGCTAGGCACCACTCCAGCGGCTTGGGTTGGCAGCAGCCCTCTTCAAGCATCATCTCACGTAAGACAAGATGGGCAGTGTGGGACTGGCGAAAGAAAGAACACTTGGCGGGTCCTTCAGAGCTGGAAGGCTCAGAGCGGGGGACTAACTCTCCCCAGTGCCCCGCTGGCGTGCAATCCTGGTTTCACTGCTTCCCAGGCCCAGGAAGGCTCAGAGAACGGGGAGTGGAGAACACCCATTTGGGCTGTGTCCCACAGGGAAGCTGGGGTGGGCTCCGGCCTGACAAGCAGACCTGGCTCCTGGTGTCTAGTGTGTGTGTGTGGGGGTCTCTGTGTGCCCCATGGGACCTGCGCGGATGGTGTTTCTGGAGAGAAGAAAACAGGACTCCTAGGTGTTAGCAGGGGATCACGGGAGCCTTCTCTCAGCACCGTCTCCATCCTTCCAGCTGCACAGGTCAGAAGTCAGGGCGGCCTCCTGCCCCTCTCTTCTCTTATATCCCATATCAGCAAATATGTCCAGATTTGGGCCTCTTCTCCCACCTCCGCGGTTCACCCTGGTCCAAGTGTCCAGCCACTCTGGCCTGGGTGACCACCATGGCTGCCCACCTGGTCTTGTGTTCACTGCCTCCCCTGCTGTCTACACCCAGCACAGCAGCCAGTGTGAACCCGTTATACCTGCGGCTTATAGGGTCCCTCCTCTGCTCAAACCGATGGCCCCCATCACCTCCAGAGTGAATGCCAGCATCCTCAAACACGTGTTTCTAGCCCGGTTGGACCTTATCGCTGCCCACCCCGCCCCACCCGACCCCAGGCCTCTGCCCGTGTCCCTCAGCCGGATGTCCCCGCTCTTGCCCATGGTACCTTCAGGCGTCATGTGACACAGGGCTTCCTCTGCCCTCGGATCTGCCAGCCTGCCCGCCCCCGCCTGCCCTGTTGCCCCCTTACTTGTTTTCTCCACCGCACCTGTCGGTAGCTGGCCTGGCTACCAACCAGTTGCTTGGTTGGTTGCTTGCTTGCTGGCGTGTCCGCGTCTCCCCCACTGGGACGTGAACAAGGATCTCGTTTGCTTCGTCAGTACTGGGTCCTCGTGCTTGCCCCTGGGCGTGCCCACAGCGGCGCAGCCCGGCTGGGCGTCACTGTGGGCAGCTGGCAGGCTGCCCCGTGCCAGGCCACCCCACCGAGGCTGCAGCGTGTGCAGTGTGACCGCGGACGTGTGGCCGCAGATGTGTACCCGCAAGGCCGCCTAGCTCCTCGCCGCCACCCCGCCGCCGTTCCTGATTCAGGCTCTGGCTCCGGTTCCTCGGCGGAGCTCCGCCAGCTCTCTTCCCTCAGTGTCCTCTCCTGTAAGGCGAGGATGAGAACCCACTCCTCAGTCACAGCCACGCTGATACACAGACCTCCAAAGTGGATGGGGCGGCAGGACCAGTGTTCCTACCTCCCCAAGTGCCACTGCCCTGTGGGGTTTCTCTTTGGATTCTGGGTGGACATTTCCCTGATCCCTGGGCTGCTTAACACTCGGGTTTGTAAGTACCCCTGACATCCACGCGTGAATGCAGCAGAGGTGGGTGGAACGTGCAGAATCAATTTCCGACAGGCTCAGAGCTGACCTTATATCACCTTCCCGGCTCATTGTGGCAGGGAAGTGACAGGGAGAGGGGCAGCCATCTCCATCGTGTACCCTGTGAGCCTGGCTGGCTTCTCTGCTTGCCATCTTGGTCCGACCTGCAGAGGACCAGGGACAAGCTGGTGCTGGGGACTTCTCCTCGCCCCTTTGGCCTGCTGGGGAGCTGGGATCCAGGCCGAGCTGCCTTCCTGGGGGTGGGCCGCCTTCCTTGCGCTGCTCACTGTGGAGAGCCGGAGCCATAGCACTTCCTCTTGGGCTCCCGGGGCATGCAGAGGCCTGGCCTCTCTAGGGCTGTCTCCTTCCCTCAGCTGTCCTGTCTCAGGGAGGCGGGAGCAGGAGTGAGGCGCTCCGAGGCCTGGGCTTCTGCTGACTTCGCCCGGCAGGATGGATCCAGAGTGCCTGCAGAATTGGTAACTGCCTGAGAAGGACCAGAGGCCCCAAGTTCCTGTCAGCCTGCAGGAGTGCCCACGAGGAGCTCTCCGTACAGCTGCTCTTTAAAATGCTGCCCTGTACCTTCCACACCAATGGTGGGATGCTCCAGACCAGGCCAAGCCTCTGTGGCCGGGCGGCGTTCTCTGAGGGGGCTGGCCACCTCCTTTGCCCACATTGGGAGAGACCTCCATTCTGTCTGCAGGACACGTGAGACTCTGGTCTCTGAGCTTGAGAGTCTGAGCTCCTGTACAGGTTATTCTGGGATCACACGGCTATGCTAAGAGGGGCCTTTTGACTCCTTTGTCCAGAACAAGAGGTTCTTGATGGGAATGCAGCTGGGAGTGGAGATCCCTGCATGGGGCACAGATGCAGACACTTCCTGTGTTACCTCATTAAATGTCTGTGTGTTGTCAGCCCCGAGGCCCATGGGCTTTGCTCCTTAGAGCCTTGTGACACCCAGGAGCATCTTCCAAACATTCAGGACATCACAGACATCTTTCAGAAAGACTAGAGAGGTGCTAAAAGGGGCAGGTCCAGGCTCGGGAGCCCTGAGCAGCCAAGAGAAGCAGGAAGGTGGGAAGGGCATGTAACTGGCTCCAGACCAGGCTACGTTGGGGCTGGGCTCGTAGGGTGCCTTCCCATAGCCTTGCAGCTGGCCAGTCTGGTCCTGCCTCTCCTCCTGGGCCCTGGATGAGCCCACGGTCAGTGAAGGAGACGGGAAAACAGGTGGGCAGGTTCTGTGCTGTGTGATGGAGGCTGTGATGGCAGGTACAGAGTGGAGAGGTACAGGAGGACAGAGGAGTGGGGCCCGGCCCAGTCTCAGGGCATCCTGGAGAGGCAGGGCAAGGAGGCTTCCCTGAGGCGTTGACGGCTGAGGGTGAGCTGGAGCATGAGCACGGGCTAGCCAGTCTAGAGCAGCAGGCGGCAGTGGTGCAGGAGCCCAGGCAGGGGGAGGACGGGAGCAAAGCTCCGAAATGGACTCAGTAATACTGGGCACGAGGGAGGGTGGAATGGAGCTGGGGAGGTGAGAGACGTCACATGGGGGCTGGGTTAGGGTGTTAATGAGTTTGGACTTTATCCTGCAGATGGAAGGGGGCCATTGTAGGGTTTCAAGTCTGAGAGTGATAAGGTCAGCTTTGGATTTGACATGATGGAAGAGTGTGGATGGGGACGGGGTGGCTGGAGGCACAGAAACTAAGAAGGAGGTGGTGGCGGCATCTCAGTCAGCTAGGATGTGGTTCTGATTGGACACAGAGGACAAGCCACAGAGGAGCCGTTTGAAGCAGCTATGGGAGTAGAAGACACTAGAAGTGCCCCAGCTGAGCCCCGTGGGGGAGTCTTGCCTTGGAGGGGCCCAGGGTGGCTGGGTGGCATGACCAGAGCTCTGGGGCTGCCAGCTTGAAGCATTCCTGTGCTGCAAGCCTGCCAGGCAAGTGCTCAAATATTTATTACAAACAGAAATTGATGTTGGAGAACTAAATTCTCAAAAAGGAAATTGAAAGGAAAGGGCGGGTGGGACCTCTGAATCCCAATTTGCTGTGCCCGGCCTCTGCATATTTCATTAACTCCTCAGAGTGCTGAGGGACCAGATGTTCAGCATGCACGGCGGTCCGGCTATTCACACTCTGATGCTCCTCCCAGCAGCAGCGCATTATTCTGGGGCTGCATGAGGAAGGTTAGATGTAAAGATGCCTGAAAAAGGGAAGAGTGAATGAAATTGTGATGGATAGGGGAGCACTTGTGTTAAGCTGCTGAAGGGATAATAGATATGAGAAGCGAGTTGAGAATAGAAATGAACATCAGCCAAAGGTAATGGGGGGTTTGGAAAGAGCATTGACTAGGAATCAGCTAGATCTTCATCCTTTTACCAGCTCTGAGAACTTGAGAAAATGTCTTAATGTTTCTGGATTCTGTGAAGTACAAATAATATGATCTACAACCATCCTCACCATCTTTATCACCATCACTACCATCGTCATCATCACCATCACCACCACCCTGATCACCATCATCACTACCATCAACATCACGACCATCATCATCACCCCGTCACCACAATCATCATCACCATAATCACCACCATCACATCATCGTCACTTCATCATCATGATAATTATCATCATCACCATCACCATCGTCATTATCACCATGATCATCATCACTATGATTATCGCCATCACCATGATCCTTATTATCATTTTCATCATGGTGGCCACTTACTGTGTGCCCCATACGTGAACTGATCTATTTCTCAAAACAATTGTGTTGTTATAGACTGTTGTCTATATGTCCCATGGCACAGTTGAGGAAACTGAGGCATAATAAATTAGGGTCAAGTTGACCAAGAGCCAGTAAGTGGCAGTAAGTGGCCCTGCCTGACAGCACAGGTGACTCCTGGGTTGAGTGTCTCCGTAAGCACCGAATACAGTGATGTTTGTACATTGCTGGCACAAAGCAGGTCTCGTCACATGGAACTTCATGTTGCGTGTGTCTTCTTCAGGGTGGTGTGAGTTGGGTGGAGCTCTGTTAAGCATAAACAAGTCCAAAAACATTCTGGGGACCCTCCTATGTGCTGGGCAATGTGCTGGGAAACACCGGGCCATGCAGCCCTTGAGACAATCCCCAAGAAGCATGTCTCCATGTCTGCAGCCTGGCTAAGGGGCTGCTTAACCTGCATGAGGGGCAGCACTGGAGACGGCTGGAGCCTCCCTCTGCCTGCTGCCCAGTGAGCCCCTGCCAGAGCTGCTATGTCCCCTCCCAAAGACAAAGGTGGGGAGAGAAGAGCTTAGTCAGCGACTGAGTGGTCCCGGCAGAGCCAAAGGCTTGGTGGCTCCCTCTCGGGCGCCGGGATAGGTGCTTGGCGGGGTACCTAGGCCCTGGGTGGGTCAGCAGAAATGGCTTGAATTGGAGAAGTGGCCTTTGACGCTGTGAGAGCAACTGGCTAATGAATGTGAATGCACTTAGATTACTTTAATAGAGCACACCCTACAGAACACATTTAAAGGGCAGAAGGGAGGAAGGGGCGGCTGTTCTTCTAGCCGGCCGGGAAGGTTATTGCACACGCTGCCAGCCGCGGCAGACACGTAGGCCTCATCTACTCTGCTTTAGGCAAAGGGGCAAACAGGCAGAAGAGGGAGACTTTTTTCTTATTTGGTTAGTCTTATCTACCTCATGAAAGGGTCTACATTTATTTTCAAAACCCTAGTCAGAGTCCCACGCAAAGATCAACCTCCTGTTAATATTTTGTAAATGTATCCTTCCAGTCTTCTTTTCCTCGTAATTTTTTTATTAAAAAAAGAAAGAGAACAAAAGGAAGCAATTTGGGGTTACAAAAGAGTTTGGGGGACCCTGAGGGTGGTGTGTGTTGTGGAAACAGGTCGTTTTGTGGTCGGATAGATGCGGGTTAAAGTCGGCCTTGCCTGTGACTTTGACAGGGACTGGCCCCTGTGCTTGTCTCCTTGTCTTCAAAGAGAGGTCAGAGTGTCTACCTGTCGGGGTCCATGTGAGGTTGAGTGAGATGAGCCGTAGGGAGCGCCTGGCAGGTGCCTCAACAGGCAGCCCCTCCTCAGCTGCACGAGGTCTGCGTGCCCTGGGCCACACAGAAGGACGTGCCCGGTGCCGGATGAGGGCGCCTGGGATCAGTCATTATCCCAGCATGGATGGAGGTACCACAGTGCACATGCATGCTTGTGCGGATGTGCGCACACGTGCATCCACACAGATAAACAGTGGAGCCGGAGACAGCGCTCAGGAGGACCAGAGGACCCACTAACCTGGTCAGGAAGCATTCGAAAGGCGACGAGTGTTTCAGAGCTAGTACGATGCGTGCGAATCCTCTGTTGGCTGCGTGAGCTGGCTCTGCCACGGCATCCAGACCCTTCCATCTGGTGCACTTCCTTGCGAGGCTTTTTGGGGAGCAGAAGTCCCACACCATCACAGGTCCCGGGCCGAGCAGAGGCTGTACCACAGCCAGACCTGGAGACACTTTGCTGCTACCAGGTGTGTCGGCTGTGACAGCTGCTCTCCTCTCAGCCACTGCCATCAACCTTGCTAAGCACCATCAGCTGCAAAGGCCCTGCGAGGCCTGAGACAGCTCTTGTGAGCGAGGGATCATGTCTGTGGGACCAGCTGCAAGCCCTTGCCCTGAGGGACACCTGGAATGAAATGGTACCTGTGTCTGGGGCGGACAAAAGAGAGTGTTTCGGGCACAGTGTTCACAGCTCCTAGGGACCCAGGTGTTGGGCTTGGAGACTTGGAGAGAAGACATTAGGCTGAGCAAGCTCCAAGCACGTCCTTGTCTGTCTGGGATGGAGGCGAGGCCAGCGCTCTCTGCCCCGGGGCTGGGAGGTGTATCCGCCTGTGCTGTGTTCATTCACTTGACGTGCTCCCTGGGGGCGCTGTGCAGGGGAGGGTAGAGGGTGACAGGTGGCTGCCAGCTCCCTGCCACTCTGCAGGAGGGAGGCCTACATTTCCTGCCCTTGGATCCGGACTGGCTTGTGACTGCCTCGACCAACAGAGAGTGGAGACAGGAAAGTTCAGCCATGCGGTGAGGTTGGACTGCATTCGTACAGACAGGGGACAGTCGGTCTGGTCCCAGGGCTCTCCGCGCAAAAGGCACGCTCTTCCCACCAGCCGCGCTCCAGGGCAGCGTGGAAGGGTTGCACCTAACGTTGTCTAGCCTGGAACGTTCTGTGGTTCCAACGCTGCCGCCCATTTCCCAAGCCAAGACGCTGAGGTCCGGGAAGGGAGGTGACTTCTCTCTTGTCCACCCCAGAGCCGACGTTGCATAAAGCAATTCTTCCAGGGCTGGCCCCATGGTACAGCGGTTAAGTGCACACATTCTGCTTTGTGGCCCGGGGTTTGCTGGTTCGGATCTCGGGTGCGGACATGGCACCGCTTGGCACGCCATGCTGTGGTAGGCTTCCCACATATAAATTAGAGGAAGATGGGCATGGATGTTAGCTCAGGGCCAGTCTTCCTCAGCAAAAAGAGGAGGATTGGCAGCAGTTAGCTCAGGGCTAATCTTCCTCAAAAAAAAAAAAGCAATTCTTCCTTCTACCCTATGCAGCAGAAGTGTGGAAAATGGGGATTTAAAAATTTAAGAAATAACGTAACCTGGACAGATGGATTTAAAAGGTGAGCTGTGAAAGAGTGGGTGGTGCGCATGTCGTAGGGAGGCGGGCTGCTGACAAGAGGTGGTGGGAAGGTGTGGGTGGTCTAATTCCACTCGCCTGCTTTTCTGAAGAGCCACATCCTGGGGGTGTGGCAGTCCTGGCTGCAATTTCGGAATTTCTCTGGTGTGAATGTGTGCCTGTGTGTGTGAGTGCCTGTGTGAGTGTGCACGAGTGTGGGTGCCTGTGTGAGTACGTGCCTGTGTAAATGTCTGTGTGAGTCAGTGCCTGTGTAAAGTCTGTGTGAGTCAGTGCCTGTGTAAATGTCTGTGTGAGTGTGCGCCTGTGTGAGTGTGCACGAGTGTGAGTGCCTGTGTGAGTACGTGCCTGTGTAAATGTCTGTGTGAGTCAGTGCCTGTGTAAAGTCTGTGTGAGTCAGTGCCTGTGTAAATGTCTGTGTGAGTGTGCGCCTGTGTGAGTGTGCACGAGTGTGAGTGCCTGTGTGAGTACGTGCCTGTGTAAATGTCTGTGTGAGTGTGCACCTGTGTGAGTGTGCACCTGTGTGAGTGTGCATGAGTACCTGTGTGAGTGCATACCTGTGTAAATGTCTGTGTGAGTGTGCACCTGTGTGAGTGTGAGTGCCTGTGTGAGTGTGTGCCTGTGTGTTGAGTGCCTGTGTGTGCCCGTGTGTGTGCGCCTGTGAGTGTGAGTGCCTGCATGAGTGTGCACCTGTGTGTTTCCCTGTGTGAGTGTCTGCCTGTGTGAGTGTGAGTGCCTGTGTGAGTGTGCGAGGGGACGCTGTGTGCTCGGGGAGCCAGCCCGCAGGCCTGCCTGTTTTCTTGGTGCAGGCAGTCTGTTCACTTGCTGGCTCGGGGACAGATCTTGAGCTTGGCCACGAGGCTGCGGCCCTTGAGGTGGAAGACAGGTCCCCATCCCAGAAAGACCCTTGGAGGAGGGGAGCAGCCTGTGCTGCAGGTCTGAGCACCTCCCCCAGAGCCAGCTGCAACACTGGGGGGCCCAGTGCAAAATGAGAAATCAAGACCCCGCGTTCAAAAACTATTAAGAATTTCAAGGGGCCGGCCCCATGGCCAAGTGGTTAGGCTCGTGCGCTCTGTTGCTGCGGCCCAGGGTTTCGCCGGTTCAAGTCCTGGGTGGGGACGTGGCATTGCTCATCAGGCCACACTGAGGCGGCGTCCCACATGCTACAACTAGAAGGACCCACAACTAAAAATGCACAACTGTGTACCGGGGGACTTTGGGAGAAAAAGGAAAAAAAAAAAAGAATTTCAAGATGGTGACAGCAGAGTGTTGAGCCAAGCAGAGGCCCTCTGAATAGGGGCCCTGTGTGACTGCACTGCACAGGTCTCACGCCCAACACGTTTGCCTGACCATGGCCCTGGCCCCATCCTCCTGTCCACATCTGGTGTGAAGAGCAACCAGCCTGCATGTCCCAGGTCCTTGGGCTATGTGCCCTGTCACTGGCCCCAGGGACCCTAGGTGGCAGAGTTCTGCTGAGTTTCAGAGGAATGTCACTGCTCCACGTCAACTCGGGAGTGAAGCCTGGCGCACGGATTTCAGAGGCGACCTTTCAGGAGGGCTGCTGACCAGGAGTGATTCTGGGGGATGTAGGCGGTCCCCGGAGAGGGGCAGTAGGAGGGAACAGGAAGGGACAACCAGCTGGGGTGTACGTGGCACTTTTCCCAGCCTCAGTGAGCCTCAGTGTCCAGGCCTGGAAGAGGCCACAGGCCACAGCCTCATCCCCACCTCAGGATGCCTGAGACCCCTGACATTTGGGAGTGCATCACAGCTGGCTGCCGCCCAGGGGTGGCACTCAGCGCTGGGCAACACCCAGCCTCCTCTTCCTCCCCGGACAAGGGATGCTGCGGTGGAGGCATCAGGAGTCCAGGCAGACTAAGAAAGAGCAGAAAGGAATGGGTTTTGAGGGTATCAGGATGCCTAGAACAGGACTGTGGCTGCATGTCAGGAAGGACGAGAGGCGAGCACGATGCCCTCTTCCCTCTCTCCTCCTCTTCCTGCTCCCTGCTTTTCCTCCCCTGGCCCACATGAGAGCACACGTGGAGGCAGTCCCCGAGCTCCCTCTCACGGCCCACACACCCCAGAGGCGGGCCCAGCTCCAAGGCCCAAACCCAGCAAACGGATGGGGTTGCAGGGAGTGGGGGCTGGGTCGATTCTCCGAGGGAGCCCTCCCACCCTCCCTTCCTCTGCCCTGCTCAGTTATAAGGCGCTGAAAAATATGCCTTGTTTGGGTCTGCCTTCCTAACTTCTGCTAGGAAATCTGGAAGATGTGGAAAGGTCTAAAGGAAATGTAGAAATCCCCCGTGATCCTCCCACCCAGAGGTAACTCTCCCACAGCCCATGAGGGTCCTCCTCACTCCTTCACGAGTCCCTCCCCTGGGAGCAGGGCTGCTAGTCCCCCAGAGCAGAGCAAAGGACTCACAGGTGCCTCGGGAGGGCTGATCCGGCAGCCTGGGGCCCTGTGTGCAGAGTGAGCGCAGGCGCCAGCCTCTCCTGCATCGACAGGCAGCCAGCACTGCCATGGCTCTGCCACCAGCTGCGAGCACCTGGACAGCTTGCCTACCCACCCTGTGCCTCAGTTTCTTCCTCTGAAACGAGGTGATAACAGTCCTTATCCCACAAGCTTGTCTTCGGGCCTGCTGACACTGAGCCTGGCTCAGAGCAGACACTGTGGGAGCGTGGTGCTTGCGTGACTGTGCTGGGAGTCCCTGTCCCCCACCCTCCAGCTGCTTTGCGTGTGTGCACAGCTGCCCCCTCTCCGGGAACAGGAACGGCCGTGCCTCTGGCCTGGGGAGCGGCCCGCAACCAGACTGCGTGCCCAGGGGAGCCCCACCCTTCGAGAGGTCCCCGAGCGCGAGTCCCCGAGGTGGCTCTTCCCAGGGGGAAGCTGCCTGGCCGGCTCACAGAGGCTCCTGAGGAGTCACCCTCAGGACTTCTCGGCCCCCACCTGAGCCCCAGGCTCTGCTCCTGGGAAGCCAACCCAAGACAGGCGGATATCTTCCTGTGGCTGCTGTCACGAACCACCACACGCTGGAAACAAAGCAACACAGAGGTCGTAGCCACGGCCCTGGGGCCAGAAGCCTGAAGTCAGTTTCACTGGGTTTTGGGGACGGGGTCGCGAGGGCTGCGTCCCTCCTGGAGGCTCTGGGGAGAATCCCTGGCCTTGCCTTTTCCAGCATCTAGGGGCCACCACGTGCCTGAGCGTGTGGCCTTTCTTCTGTCTTCACAGCGTGTCACTCCAGCCTCTGCTTCCGTCACCAAGGCTCCGTCCCTCTGACCCTTCCCGTGTCCCACTGACAAGGACCTGTGGCTACATCGGGCCACCTCTATAATCTGAATAATCTCCCCACCTCAAGATCCTTAATCTATCACTTCTGCACTGTCCCTTTTGCCGTGGAAGAGCTGTCCTCAGGTTCTGCGGATAAGGACGTGGGCATCTTTGGGGTCCACCATGCAGCCTCCCACAATGGTGGTTATTGTCAAAATGCTCCTTCCCAAGCTGGGACAGCCAGGCCCCCTTCCCGACTTCGTGGATGGGCAAGGCAGGGGCAGGGGGGCGCAGGGCAATACCTTGATGCAGGAGTCCAGCCAGAGGGCAGGGCTGACCCCATCCTCCTCCTCCTCCATACCAAATGCCAAATTGGACCCTGTCCCTCTCTGCTCCCGCCCTCCTGTGGCTCTCATCTCTCTCAGAAGTGCCCTGGGCCTTGGGCTCAGGCCTGCTTTTGCCCCACTGACCACTAGTAGTTTCCTGAACATTTCCAGCCCACTCCTGCCCAGGGCCTTTGCACACGCTGCTCCCCTGCCAGAGACACCCATCCCTGGACATCCTGCACTTCTTTCAAGTTCTGCTCAAGTTCAGGTGGTCCAGGGGTCCTCCCCGACTGGCCTCTCCAAACTAGCCCCTCCCCCACTTTTACTCTGCTTTGTTTTTCTTCTTGACATTTCAGTGCAGCAGACATACACTTATGTGGTTATTTGTTTTGCTTCTGTCACCCCAGGAGAATACGAATTGCTGAGGACAGGGACTTTGTATCCCCAGTACCTAAAACAGTTCAAGTCTTGGTAAGTATCAAATGAATGAATGTCACACACTTTAGGGAAAAACTCTTAAAACATGAGGTCCAGGGGCTGGCCCAGTGGCTCAGTGGTTAAGTTTGCATGCTCCGCTTTGGCGGCCTGAGGTTCGCGCGTTCAGATCCCAGGTGTGGACATGGCACCGCTTGGCAAGCCATGCTGTGGCAGGTGTCCCACATATAAAGTAGAGGAAGATGGGCATGGATGTTAGCTCAGGGCCAGTCTTCCTCAGCAAAAAAGAGGAGGATTGGCAGCAGATGTTAGGTTAGCTCAGGGCTAATCTTCCTCAAGAAAAAAAAAATTAAAACAAAACAAAACATGAGGTCCAACATCAGAGAGCTGGAAAAAAAGGTTCTGGATTGGGATTCCTGCTTCAAGTCGCTGGGCTGCCTTCCTCCTCCTTCAAGCTCACCGTTCACTGGGGAAGGTGCCACATGGCCCCTCTGGGAGTTGACGGAGATGCTGGGGCAGCAGGGCTGTGGCCGCCCACGAGGAAGAAGAAGCGGCTGTTTCTAAGGCGGGGCGGCCTCAGCACCGTCGGGGCATAGCTCCCGAGCGCTGGAAGCTGCTTAACGACGTTGGGACCTGAAGGAAAAAAGATGCTCTGTAAATACGCTCTCTCAGATTTAAAATTAAACTCTACATTTTCCTGAGCTCATGGGAATTGACACTGCCATTAGCCTGTAATTTGTTTCTCAAAATTCTTCTATTTTAAGAAATTAAGCAGGAGGAGAAGAGTGTGAAAAACAAAAGGGAGCAGGAGGGACTAGGAGGAAATGAGGACACCCCAAAGGCAGACAGAATGGGGGGCGGGACGGCCGTGTGGGGAGGAGCAGGGGAAGGAGCCAGGAGCCGGGAGACTAGAGGCCCCCAGCGGCGCCCTGCGCGTCCCCTCGCGGCGCGGCCCTTCGCGGGGTCCCTGCTGAGCGCGTCTGCCCGCCAGCGCCGCGTGGGGCCGCGGTCAGGCCGGGTCCCAAGTCCCAGGCTCCCGCTGCGCCCGCCGCGCAGAGTGACCCGCCCCACCAGACGGCACCGCGGGTCCCAGCAGAGCTCCGCCCGGACCAAGCGAGGAGCGCTGGAGCGCTGCGTCTCCGCCTCCCCAGCCTCGGGGCCAGGGGCAGGTTCGCAGGAGGGGCTTTCCGGGCCCCCCGTGAGCACGCACCCCACAGCTCTCAAAGGGATGGAGGGGCTGGGGTCAGGCTTTCCTGCTGGGTACGGACGCCCCCAGATGTGAGAAGCTGCCGGTTCCTGACAGCTCCTGTATTTTGCACCGGAAACTGATCCACTAATTTCAATTAACCTTAGGATCATTTCCATGGCAACGACTCGTCAGTCAGTCGTCGCTGGTACTTCCTGATGGATGGTGATGCAGACCCGCTGCCCAAGGGGGCAGGGATGAGCCGGGGGTACATTTGAGTTCAGAGCTCTGTAGGCCGAGAAGAGCGAGCGGGGGACGTGCTCCTGCTTGTCTGAGGGCGGCGAGGAATCCGCAGTGGCGTGAAGACTGAGGGCAGAAGAGCGGGGCACGTGCTCAGAGGCCCTGGGCAGGCCGGGCAGACGGGTAGGGCCTTGTCGGCAACTGTGGGGACCTTGCGGTTACCCTGAGACGGCCGCCGGGCGGCCTGGAGCGCGGAGGCCCTGGTCTGACCTACCCTGTAGGAGGATCCTTCTGGGCCCCGCCTTGTGGGGAGACTGTCGGGGGCGGGTGGAAGCACGGAAATGCAACGGGACATGAAGGAGGGCGTGAACCCGCATGGGGGCAGGGCAGGTTCCGAGAAGTGGGTGGATCCGGGCGCGCAGCATTTGAAGGGCAGAGCCGTGGGATTTGTTGATGGAGCGGATGAGGAGTGGGAGGGGGCGGGGGCGGGGGCGGGGGTGGAGGCTGACTCCCAGGTCGTGTTGGAGGAGAGCTGTGGGGGGAGCAGGTCCGGGAGGAGATGGGTGTGGATGACAAGGACATGCGGTCACACTCCGCGTAACGACGTTTCGCTCAACGACAGACCGCATATATGACGGGGGTCCCATGAGATTAGTAGCGTATAGCCTGGGTGTGTAGCGGGCTATGCCATCTAGGCTTGTGTAAGTGCACACTGTGATGTTCCCACAACGACAAAATCACCTAACCACGCTTTTCTCAAAACATATCCCTGTTGTTCAGGGACGCGTGATTGGATGATGGCGAAGATGGTAGGTTCCTGCGCTGTCCAGGCTGGGCTGTCACGTGGATGAGGTGGTGGCATTACTAGTCATGCCTGTCCGAGCTGCTGTGGGTGAGCGTGGAGAGAGAAGGGACGTGCTGTGCTAGCACTAGGGGACCACACTGAGCCACCTTGTTTTGGTTCTCATGATAGGCGATGTGGCCACCCCCCGCCTCTTCACTGAGCAGCTCTAAGCCGCACCTGCCCAGGATTCAGGATGCTCACTGCTCTAGGACCTGCCCCACGTGGAGTCGCATCACTCTCTTCGGTCTCTCTGTCCAGCCCTCTGCAGCCTCAGGCCATGAGCTGGAGCCTTTGTGGCTGTGCCTTTGCCCATAAGCAGGTCCCCTATCCTGCCCTCAGGGAAGCTGGGACAGGCTGTCTCCCAGCCCTCTTTGCCCCGAGTAGGTCGGCCCTGCCTTCACTCATACTGTCGAGACTGGTTGGTATGGGCTGAAGCTCTCGAGGCGTGGTGCAGAAGTGGGTTCTGACCAGAGAGCAAATGCCAGGCTTGGCCTCCCTTTGACTCTGCCAGCAGGGCGGTGGGGGGGAGGGGGGGCCACAGGCAGCAGGTGCGGGGGAGACGGGAGACACAGGCAGGGGGGCGCGGGGCGGGGGGCGTTCTCCTGCTCCGTGGCTGTGTCAGGACCCTCTGCGACTCCACCGAGGGAACAGAGCCTGGAGGCCTGGCAGAGACTCCCCTCGCTCCCTGATGGCTCGGCTCACGCCAGGCTGTAGTTTTTTCCTATTTGCGCCATATCTATCTTCTAAGGTTTTTTTCTTTTAGCTTCTGGTTACTTTTTTATTGTTATTGTTGCATTGTCATTTTTTAGTTTTTACATTGTGTCTTTGTTTTACCCCTAGATTTTCCACGACTTGTGTAGATTTCTCAGCACTTCTCGAAAATCCCCCTCATCTATCTGCTCTGAGGCCTCCGTCTCAGCATCCCTGCACCCTTGTCCCGTGGGCCTGGCCTGTCCCTAGCCCGCAGAGCCACTGTCCTCCTCGACGACCTTCACCTTTCCTGCCTGGAACCGTTGTTCTCTGATCCTCTATCTTCGTATTTCCTGGTTTTCACTCTCACTTTGCTGGAATCTGTTACCAATAACTTCTAAGAAAGTGAGTTTTAGAGTTAAATTTTTGTAATCATTGTATTTCTAAAAACATACTTATTTTGCCTTCACGTTTTCAGATAGTTAGGCTAGGTAAGGAATTGTACGGCTGTACAAGACATTTCTGCACCACAGACACCCTCCGCTGCCTTCTGGAATGTTCTGATGTTTCCTGTTACACGTGAATCTGTATGGGTGATGCATTCTTTTGTCCAAAAGAGTCGTATTTTCCTTTGACTTCAGCAAATTTCCCTGTTACGTTTGGGTAATTTGTCCTCTCTTTGTTCTGTCTGTTGTGCCTCTTTGGGACTTTTGTTGGTCAGCTGTTGGAGTTTCTACATTGATCCTCTATAAGGTTTATCATTATTTTGCTATTGTTTCCTTCTATATCTGGGAATTTTGTAAATATCTTTATTAAATCGTTGATTTTGGCAAAGTGTGTCGTTTTCAGGAGTGTCCTCTTGTTTCTCTGATGCCAGCCTGCTCTGTCACTGCCTTCCTCATCTGCTCAGATCTCCCTGGAGTACTAATCGGATGTCTTGCTCTCTTTTCGAAGTGATTTGTGGGGATCTGTTTACTGAATTAATCTATTTTGTTTGAGACCACTGCTCCCTCTTGTTCTGGCCTTTGTCCCCCAGGCTTTCTTCGCCAGAGCTGATCCTGGGACCACTCATGTTGGAGAATGAGACACGCATGCTGCCGGAAGCTCGGGTTTTGGGGAACTGCAAGTCTATGGTCAGGCATCCTTTTAGGTGACATTGGCCATTATTCTGGGGCATGCTGGAGCCAGGAGGGCTGTCATGGGGTGCCAACCTGCCGCCTTGGTTCTCAGCAGCGTGTGATACAGCTGGTCACTCCCCAGTCAGTGTCCCCTCAGCTCTCTGTGCACCTCCACGGTCTTGTCTTCTGAGCTCTCTTGTCTTCCTGACCAGAAGTGTTGGAGTCCCCGGGCTGTGTCCTGGTCCTCTTCTCTCCTCCATCTTTGCTCACACTCTCTCCAGGGTCTCATTCGAGCTCGTGGTCTTGAGAAACAAGCACGTGCCAACACCTCCAAAGTGTGTCTGCAGCTGGAACTCTGCTGAGAGCCCCAGGCTTGGCACCTGGCTGCCTCTCCAGTCTCCACCTGGACGTCGAAGGGGCGTCTCAGACGTCTCCTGCCCTCATCGGATCCCTCTCATCTCAGCCAAGGGCAGCCCTCCCTGCAGCTGCCCAGGGCGAGTCTGGGGCTTGTTCTGGACCGTGCTCCCTGTGTCCGTCTCTCTCCTCTCTCTCTCTAGTGTCTCTCTCACTCTCTTCTGTCTCCTCTTGCCCCCTGTGGTGTCTCCAGCCCTTAGAGAATGGGCCACAGAAGGGGCGCGGGTAATATTTGTTCAGTGAGCGGCTGTTGCATGCTTGCTTTCAGACTGGCACAAGTGCCGGCTGCCACAGCTGTTTTTCCTCGTGGCAAGAACTCCCGTTTCGTGTCAGCTTCAGCGGCGTGCTCCGGGAAAGGCGGGTCCCAGGCTGACGGGGCTTCACGAGTGGTTCGACTCAATCATGATAATCCCGCTTCTCTCTGTCAGGAGCTGGTTCAGCTCGGTGGTGGGTGTGTAACTCAGTTCTGACTGATGAGACCTGAGGGAAAGTCAGCTGGAGGCTTCTGGGAAAATGGTTGTCTTCCCTCTTCCTTCCTGTTGAGCTCACAGGAAGAAGGCTCTTGCTGCCACTATCTGCCTTTCTTTTTACTGCTTGTTATGTGAGGGTGTAATACAGCCATTTTGGCTCACGAGGAAAAGGCCCAGTGGCCCAGAGCCTTGATGTGTTGCAGCTGCAGAATGGGTCTCAGAACCACTCAATTTCACACTTTTTCTGCCCAAAACACAATAAACGCTATTATCACTGTTCTGTTACTTGTACCGGAATGCACCCTAACTGTACTACCCCTCAGCCCTACGCCAGAGGCAGACCTGGGAGGGGGAAGAGGTCTTAGGGTCTCATAAAATTTACCCTGCGCCCCTGCCAGGGGCTGTTTGAAGGCAGGCCCAGTGCTGGGTGTAGTTGGAAAATGGCAGAGCTGCTTTGCTTTGCATAGGTAAATGGGAGAAGTGAATTCTTCCCCTGAGGGGGAGGGGGCAGGACAGAGACAGGAGAGACCAGCCTCAGCGTGGGACGGCCCAACCGTGGGGACCCGCCTGTCCTCCCAGATTCGAGGAGAAGCCTGCCGCCCAGAGGGCCTGTGCGTGCTGTGGGCCTGTCAGTGTGTGTGTAGACAAGGGGAGGGGCTGAGTGTGGTATTTCAGTCATTACCAGATGATGATCGTGGATAACTCAGAAATGAGAAAACCCAGAAATGAGAAAAAGAATTTAGCAGGGGGAAGGCAGTCAGCTATTGGGAACCAGGAAGCAGAAGCCTCTAGAGTTTCCTAGAAATACCGAGGAGGGCGTTGGATCTTCCACAGGGCTTGGCATGGGTCAAGCCAGGCTTCTGCAGACTTAAGTACTGGGACAATGGGCTGATGGTGTACACGCTCCTGCCTCCCCTTTGGTTCCACCACGCTGCTTTCAGCCAGATCCTGAGTGGCAGGCAGGATATGGCCCCAGATGTCCACATCCTCCTTCCAGGAGTCTGTGCACGTGTTACTCTACTTGGCAGAAGGATTCTGCAGGTGTGGTTAAGTTAAGGACCCTGCCATGGGGAGAGTATCCTGAACTGTCCAGCTGGGCTCAGTCTAACATCATGAGGCCTTCAAACGTGTACAAGGAAGATGGAGAAGGAAGACCAGAGAGAGGTGATGTCAGAAGGTGTGGGCTTGACATTGCTGGTTTGAAGATAGAGGAAGGGAGCCATGAGCCAAGGGATGCGGGCAGCCTCTAGAAGTTTACGGCAAAAAACAACCCAACAAAAACCCTGGAACTTCAGTCTCAGTCCTACAACCACAAGGAAACAGATTGTCCCCTGGAATTTCCAGTAGGGAACCAGACTTGCTAACACCTCGATTTTAGTGCAGTGAGACCAGACCCATTGGACTTCTGACCTCCAGAACTATAGGGTAATGAATTTGCGTTGCTCTAAGCTGCTGACGTTGTGGTGATATGTTGCAGCAGTGTGCAGGAAAGGACTCACTTGCAGGCCTGGCCCTTGCCCAGCTCTGGGGAGAGGACTTCTGAGCCCTTGCACTAGCTGCCTGGTCAGAGGACCTTTGTCTGTCTGCGGCTTTGGGCCCCACCAGCTTATGCTAATGGTGTCATTTAAGGCTGTCTTAGTCTGCTAGGGCTGCCACAAAATGTGCCACAGACTGGGTGGGATAAACAACAACAATTAATTTTATCACAGTTCTGGACGCTGGAAGTGCAAGATCGAGGTGTCGGCAGGGTTGGTTTCTCCTGAGGCCCCTCTCCTTGGCTTGCAGATGTCTGCCTTCTCACTGTGTCCTCATGTGGCC
Organism: Equus caballus; assembly: GCF_041296265.1. NCBI lineage: Eukaryota > Metazoa > Chordata > Mammalia > Perissodactyla > Equidae > Equus > Equus caballus. The sequence continues at coordinate 2,697,399 of NC_091701.1, read as the reverse complement.
TTTCCTCCATACTTGTACTTCTCTGGTGCCTTGGTGTGTCCCAGTTTACTCTTTTTCTTTTTTTTTTTTTTTGAGGAAGATTAGCACTGAGCTAACATCCACCGCCAATCCTCCTCTTTTTGCTGAGGAAGACTGGCCCTGAACTAACATCTGTGCCCATTTTACTCTACTTTATATGTGGGATGCCTGCCACAGCATGGCTTGCCAAGCGGTGCACAGGTCCACACCCAGGATCTGAACTGGTGAACCCTGGACTGCAGAAGTGGAATGTGCGAACTTAACCCCTGCGCCATCAGCCCGGCCCCCCAATTTCCTCTCGTTATCAGGACACTGGTCATATTGGATTAGGGCCCAGCCTAGGCCTCATTTTAACTTGATCCCCTTGTTGCATTCCTATCTTCAAACACAGTCACATTCTGAGGGGTCTGGGGTCAGGGCTTCAACATGGGAATTTCGAGGGGACACAGTTCAGCCCGTAACAGTGATGAGCCCTGTATTCCTTTCCTGGGCCCTGGGCAGTGCTGTGTATAGTCTGAACACCGCGGGGCTGGAGACTGACTAGCAAAGCTCAGCACATGGGCTCTCCACGCCTGAGTGACTGGCCCCAGTGAACCCTCTGGATGTCCACACTACACACACGTGACATACATCCTTGTGGGAAGAGCTAACTGCCGTCCGTGTGACTCCATTGGAGGGACACCAGGGAGCACGCACCTGGTGTCTCCTGGACCCACCCTGGGTGCCTTTTTCCTTCTCTGATTTTCAGCTGTGTCCTTTCACTGTAATAAACCTTAACCGTGAGCATTCGCAGCTTTTCTGAGATCTGTATCTTTCTAGCGAGTCGTCAACCGAGGGAGGGCTTGGGGACCCCAACAGAAGCAGCAAAAGAAAACATACATATTGCAAAGAAAGTCAAACTGTGAGGTGGACCCAGCTGCACTGGGAGCAGTGTAATAATTAAAACGCGACCTCCCTGGGGCCCTGGTGTGAGTGAGGGCCCAGGCCTTCGCAGGCATGGGCCAGCGAGGGAGCTGAGGAGGGAGCTGTGGGGTCTCCATCCCGGTGGGAAGCCCTGCCACACCTCTAGGGCCAGCTAAGTTCCTGCTCTATCTTTTTCTTTTAAGGAAATGTGTTTTAAAAAGAATCTTAATCCGACTCTGTGAGGAGGGCCTGGTTCCCCTCTTCCTGAGGAGCCTTGAAGCTGAGTGCCAGTTTCTTCGTGGCTGCAGGTGTCCTGCCAGGGCATGACACGGAGGAAGCCACCTGGGAGACACACAGCCCTGCCATGCCTTTCGTGACCTCTGGCCCTGCCTGCTCTGGGCCTTTTGCTCTCCAGGCCTTTTCTTTCCTTCCTTCTTTTAATCGGCTGGTGTGGCCCCTTTGCTCTGGTGTTCCGGGAACTGTAGCTCTGGCTCATTCTGATTGCAGAGGTTCCTGTGTTTTCCATGTGTCATGTAGCCTGGACATCAAATCAATTAAGTCAGAGCGACCGCCGCACCAAGTCCCCGGATGACAGCAGGAGTCAGGGGGTAGCCCTGCAACAGCTGCGCCGGGGCAGAGGGCCTGCAGCTCCCAGAGAGGAGGTGGCCATGTGGCACAGCCCTCAAGGGAGCGCTGCCTTCCTGGCCCCACTGGCAATAGGGCAGGGGCTCAGGGATGGGGGAGGACGGTGTGGACATAGCGTAGGGGCCCCCAGGCAGAAGGGTCATGGATCCAGTGTGTGGGGATGAGCTGCTCTCTAGGACACATGGCCTGGCCGACTGCGTGCTCAGCGGCTTTCTCTGGAGATGGAGGGGTCGCCAATGCTCTCCTCTGTGGTCCCTCCGCGGTCGGCCCGGAGGCTGGGCCAACGCTGCATCCTGCAGATCCCTGCCCCCGAGGCCGCACCTCCTGGGCTGCCGTTCCCTCCTGTCCCCCAACTCCTTGGGTTCCCAGGAACAGAAGGGGACTAGCGCGCCCTGAGTGCCCGTCAGGCTCTGAAGGGTGACATGGTGGAAATGCCTCTTCCAATCTCCTCGGCAAGGGGGTGCCATCGCCCTTTACTGAGGAGCTGCTGAGAGAGGGCCAGGGCCACACGCCAGGATGGGCTCGGCTTGCCAGCTCCAAAGGGCCCTCCCGGAAGGTCCTGGTCCTGTCTGAGAGGCCCTTGCTGTCCCCTCGGGTCCTGGGAGCCGGGGTAGTCAGGCTGCCATGGAGATGGGTGTCCTTGGAGGGCAAGAGCCGCCTGCCTGGGGCAGACCTGCCCACCGCCCTCCCGGTGCTCTCCTCTGGGGCTTCTTTGGGTTCTGGCACCCTGCTTGCACAGCAGAGCCGCCACCCTGGCCTGCGAGTGCGCCTCCTCCTGCTCGGGAGCAGCGGGACAGTGGCTGCACGGGGGCTTCAGGCCCAGGTCCTGCCCCTGCCCTGGCCCGGCCCCTGCTGCCCTCCCGCGCCTCCACCTCCCTTCCCCACGACTGCCCTTCTCTTCCACCCAGTCACCATCTTTAGACAACCGGCCGTGTGGATCCCAGGCAGAAATCCGAGTGCGCCACTCTCTCGGGGCACCTCTGGCCCTTCCCCATTCTTCCTCAGTGGGAGACCTTCCAGGCCTGGGTCCCTGGCTGTTCTCATGTGAGTGGCATCTCTCAGCTCTGAACCTGCATGGGCTGCCCCCAAACCTGGTGGCGTATGACCCCATCAATTATGCTCACAGTTCCGAGGGTCAGGAGTTCAGACAGGACACTGCGGATGGCCTGTCTCTGAAGACTTGAAGGCCGGCTCTGAAGTCATCTGGAGGCTGGCTGCTCACCTGCTGGGCAGAGGGTGCAGGCTGTGGGCTGGGACCTCAGCTGGGGCCGGGGTCACGACCTCTGGGTGGTTCTGCATGTGCCTAGTCTGGGCTCCGGCACAGCAAGGCGGCTGGGTTCCGACTAAACCAGTGGAAGAGGTTTTGCCTTTAGTGATCTAGCCTTGGAAGTCACAAAGTGTCACTTCCCTGTAGTCACAGACCTTATCAGATTCCAGGCAAGAGAAGGGTGGACTCCACTTTCTCAATGGAGGAAGGCCAGACACCCTCGCGGAGAGCAGGACCTGGGACAAGCGAGATTGCAGCGGCATCGCTAAAGAATGTGATCTGCCGCATTACCTGAGGAGGAAATGAGTTCGTCCCTTCCTTCACTCATTTGTTTACCCAGTGATGCATTCATTCAACCACAGCGTCAGAGCTCCTGCTGTAAGCCAGACGCCGGAGCCCCGGAAGCAACACAAACACCAAGACACAGTCCCGGAACGCTGAAGCCACAGCGCAGTCGGGGAGGCGGAGAGAAAACCAGAGCAGAGCTCAGCTCCAGCGGGGACCAGCATCTCCCCAAACAGGACACTGTGAAAATCCAGCAATCCACAGGCGCAGGTCAGGACAACTCAGAGTCCACGAAATGGGACCTACCCGGGAGTCAGCCATCTCTCTTCTTTGGTGGATGCCTGGTTATGGGAGCAGAAGACCCTCAAAGTAGGGGCCAGGGCAGATCCATCAGCAGACCAGCCCCATCTCCTGCCGAGAGGGCTGGGGAAGCTGGCAGGACTAACCCTGTCTCGCCCTCTCTCACTGTCTCTCTCTCTTTGTCTCTCTCTCTCTCTCTCACTCCCTCTCTCTCTCTCTCCCTCTCTCTCTCTCACTGTCTCTCTCCCTCTCTCTCTCACTGTCTCTCTCCCTCTCTCACTCTCTCTCTTTCTATCTCACTCTCTCTCACTGTCTCTCTCTCTCTCTCTCACTCCCTCTCTCTCTCTCCCTCTCTCTCTCTCACTCTCTCACTGTCTCTCTCACTCTCTCTCTCACTGTCTCTCTCTCTTGCTCTCTCTCTCTTTCTATCTCACTCTCTCTCACTGTCTCTCTCTCTCTCTCACTCCCTCTCTCTCTCTCCCTCTCTCTCTCTCACTCTCTCACTGTCTCTCTCACTCTCTCTCTCACTGTCTCTCTCTCTTGCTCTCTCTCTCTTTCTATCTCACTCTCTCTCAGTCTCTCTCTCTTTCTCTCTCTGTCTCTCTCTCACTGTCTCTCTCTCTCTCTCTTTCACTGTCTCTCTCACCCTCTGACTCACTCTCTCTCTCTCTTTCACTGTCTCTCTCTCTCTCTCCCTCTCTCTCTGTCTCTCTCTCACTCTGTCTCTCACTCTCTTACTCTCTTTCTCCATGTCTCTGTGTGTGTGTGTGTGTCTCTCTCTCTGCCTGTCACTCCCCCTCTGTCGTCCGTTCTCTCTGTGTCCGGTACCTCCATGCATGTTCAGTACCGTATACACAGTGAGGCAGAGAAGGTCTGAGCTGATCTCGAGCAGGTGTTCTCTGACCGTGAGCCTCAGAATCCTTCTCTGCATCCTCAGTCCCCGAGGGCACCTGCCCATCCTTTCTCCCTTGGCTCTGGGAAGGGATCCGGCCCTGTGGTTCCTGGGCCCCAGGGCTGACCCTGAGAGGCCGGAAGGTGACGTTCTCAGGGCTGGGAGAGGTGGGGCCGGCAGGTGGAGTCCTGGGCTTGGAGGCTGCTGTGTGCCCTGGGCCGCCTCGGGGTGCAAAGGAGGAATCTGTGTCTGCTTGCCACAGGTCGGCTGCCTCATCGGCCCACATCCTGCTTGAGACACGGCACGAGGAGCGAGGAAGCGCTGCATAGAGAGGTGGCCCGGCTGGCAGCTACTTGTGCTGTCCTCGGTACCTTTGGCAGTTTGGTGAAGCCCATGGTCTTCATCTCAAAATCATGGTTTAAATGCATCAAGTAAAACCTGTAGGCCATAAAGGAAGCCAGTTAGATGGAAACACCGTTATCAAAACGTTTCCCAGGCACACTTGTGTTCCGGCAGCACAGGCGTGTCTTCGTTAACACGTTGTACAGCAGGGTCTAGCACCGTTCTGATGACCCTGGCACTTTCCGGTCCTGTTAGGTGAAGGCTACTGGAGACGCTGCAGCTCCCGCGCTGTGCGGGGAGACTTCCTGTGGCTTCTTCAGGTGACGGTCGGTCACGGTGCTGCTCCTCCTGCCGTGGTTTGTTGCTCCTCTTCGTCCTGGAAGAAGTGGTGCTTCCAGCTAGAGGTCAGGGGAGATAAGGCACTCGTGCGGTGTTTTCCCTCCCACGTCAGTGCTCCCCTGGATCCCGTCCTTAGACGCCCTGGTGAAGGTCCCCTGAGGGCCCACTCGCAGCACCCTGGTGGGCACCCAGCTCAGTGTGGAAGGTGCCCAGCACATGTCCCAGAGCCTGCCCTGCTGCAGCTGCGCCCGCCCTCCGGGTGGGGAGCCCTATCTGCAGCCCGCAGTCCAGCCTCGCACGGCTGGCCCCCAGGGAGGGTTTCCTCCTGCCCTGAGCTGATGTGCCTCCGATTACACTGACATTTGGGGCTTGGGTTTCAGCCACATTTTCAAATTTTTCTCTTCATTGCACAGAAACTTGAGACGCCTCCGTGGTCTGATGGAGTCATTAATCACTGTGGGACTGTGTGCTCGCATGCCCAAGTGGGAAATCTCTTCTTTGTCTCTTTCTTCTCCTCGGGTCTTCACTCCCTGCCTCTGAATGAGGCTGTGCAGCGCTTTCTGGGATGTTCAGAGCAAGCGCCCCAGCCCGTGGAGAGCTGCACCCTGTCTCCAAGGGGTCACGGGCAGGGCGGGAAAGCTGCAGGTGTCCACGTCCTGCGGCCTCACTGGAACACCGTGCAAACAGTCTGGAATCAGCAAGTTCTCTGTTGATCTGCCAAAGGGCTCGGCAGCTGTCTTATTTCCCCCAAGCAGGGACTCTCTTCCCGGACTGAGAAATGGGAGGCTGCGGTCCAGGGTTTGCTGAACTATTATTTAATTTTTAAGTTTTTCGGAACCTGAATAAGTGAAGTTTTCATGGAAAAAAGTGTAAGACAAAAAAATTTGGCTATTATTTGAGAAATAATGCAACCTTTCAAATTATATAAACTTTTTCCAAATAAACAACGCTTCCTGTATTCATTTAAAAATGTTTATGAGAGGTCGTTGATGATTACGTGTCAGCTTGCGGGACGTGGCAGCCACGTATTTGGTCAAACATTTTTCTGGGTGTTTCTGGGTGAGATTAAGGCAGATGGCTCTCCATGATTTGGGTGGGTCTTGTGCAATCAGTTGAAGGCCTGAAGAGAACGAAAGGCTGTTCCTCTCCTCAGCAAGAGGGCATTCTGCCTGCCCAACAGCCGTGGAGCTGGGGCCTTGGCTCTCCCTGGTTCTGTAGCGGTTCCCACTCTGCAGATTTTGAACTCAGCCTCTATGCCCCCGTGAGCCGATTTCTTACAGTAAACCTCTCTCCTTCTCCATGTACCTCGTCCTGGTGCTGCTCCTCTGGAGGCCCCTGGCTGATGCTCTGTGTCATATTTTGGAAAGAGCTTTGCACTTGACTTAGACTTCCGGTTCCTCTCTTCAGCACTTAGGACCCTTGGAAGTCACTGAACCTCTCTGAGCTTTCATTTTTCTCACGCAGGAAATGGGGGAATCTGTCTCCTAGCGTCATTTTAGGGATTGGGCGCTGAAATAAACATCAGAGGGATGCCTTAGCGGTCGCACGTGCCTGGCACAGAGCAGCCGTAGAGGAAAGTAGATGGCCTTCTCGCTGAGTCTCTTCTCTTCCGAGCCCTGTGTTAAGTACGGGGGTGGGTTAAACCTGGACCTGCCCCTTTGGAGGACACAGACCTCTCCCTGCATCGTTGTGCCAGCCACAGCAGGTGCAGACACTGTGGGCCCACTCTGGGCGGGGGACACCTCTTTGGTGCCTTGGGCCTCTGAGACATTCCTGGGGGGTCCAGTGCCCTTGTTTTCCATTGCCATGCCCACTCCTCCTCCTATTTCACCTGCTTTTGGACCCTCGGCCCTTTGTAACCGTTCTCTGCAGGTGAACAACTAGCTGATTCACTGGCCTCATCCTCAGAGCGGAAGACGAGCCCCGGCTCCTGCTCCTCCTCGGTGCCATTTCTAACAGTGACCATCTGGAGACCGCCATGTGGCATGAGCTCTCACCTGTCGGTATCACTGCTGGTGGTCACTTCAGGAAAGGGAAGGGACCTTGGCCCCTCTGTCCACTGCATTGCCACCTCCCCAGGCCTGGCCCTGCCATCTCTGGCCAGGTCTGCAGCAGTCTCCTGATTGGCCTCCCCCTTCTCCTTGGCCTTGTCTGTCCCAGCCCGTCTCTGCCGGTCACTGGAGCCATCATTTGAAAGCGCAAGTCTGAGCACATCATCCCCAGGCTTAAAACCATCCCTGGTCTTGTTGTTCCCAGAGACAAGGCCCGAACCCTCCCTGGGGCCTGTGGGGCCAGCGGGCACAGGCCGGCCCGGCCCAAGCCGCTCCCACACCAGCCCGTACCCAGCCCGTGGAGACCCTCCCCAGGGTGCTGCTGCCTGTCCACGCAGGGCCTTCCTGTGGGGGCTCTTTCTGACTGTCTGGGCCTGCTCTTTTTTTCCTGTGAAAAGATTTTAAACTGGTGTTTTAATTTTTTTCAGTGATACAGGTTTTCTCTAGGCTTTTTATTCTTTTTGAGTCTATTTGGCAAGTTTTATTTTTCTAGGAATTTGTAAATTGTTCATTTGTTCCACTACTTTTAGATTTCTGCTGTATCTGTAGTTATGTCCCATTATCAATCCTGATACTATTTTTTGTGTCTTTTTTTCTTCTTGATTATGCTCATCATATCTTGCCTGTCTGTTTTATTAGCTCTTTCAATGAAACAACTTTCGGTTTTTTAAAAATACTCTTTTATATTTGTTTTCTATTGCACTAATTTCTGCATTTACTGCTGTTATTTCCTTTTTTCCTCTTTGGGTATATTTTGCTGTTATTTCTCTAACCTCTTTGGTTGGACATTTGGCTCATTTAATTTGTAGTATTTTTATTATTATTTGTGCTAATGGCAACATACCAAGTGTATCCTATTTCTACTTGCTTAGTTTTAGAAGTCAGAGTTTGAGGTATAATTTCCATACAGTAAAATTCATCCCTTTAAGGTAGACACTTCACTGAGCTTTGACAAACCTACACAGTCGTGTAACCACCGCCTCGACCAAGATAGAGAACGCTTCTATCACCCGAAAATGTGCCCTTATAAGCCTTTCAGTCAACGCCTTCCTCCCATCCCTGCCCCTGGCAAGCATGGATCTGGTTTCTTTCCCTATATTTTGCCTTTTCCAGAATGTCATATGAATGTAAACTTACAGCATTATCATTTTGTGCTGAGTCCTTTCGTTTATAATAACATTTGGGAGTCACCCACATCACTGCATGCGTGAACAGCTCATCTCTGCGTTCCTGAGTTCGCCTGTGTCGTAAACGTTTATCGTTTCATTAGTCGACGGACATTGGGTTGCTTTCACTTTTGGGCTGGGATGAGTAAAGCTGACCTTCGTGAGGATACGTTTTCCTTTCTTTTGAGTAAATGCACGGGAGTGGCATTGCTGGGTTCGATGGCAAGTGTATGTTTAACTCTATGATTAGCTGACAAACTCTTTTCCAAAGTGGCTAGGCCATTTGGCGTCCCCACCAGCAGTGGATGAGAGTTCCAGTTGCTCCACATTCTTGCTAGTATTTGTTTTGGTCGATCTCTGCAATTTTAGCCATTCTAGCGGGGCGTAGTGGTATTTCATTGTAGTTTTAACTTCATTTCTTGTAATGGATTGAATTGCGTCCTGCCCCGCCAATCCGTATGTTGAAGTCCTAACCCCCAGCACATCAGAAGGAGACTGTTTTTGGCGATGGGGCCTTTGAAGAGCTGAGTAAGTTAAGAGGAGGCTGCAGCGTGGGCCTAATCCAGTGTGAGCAGTGTCCTTACGAGAGGAGGAGATCTGGACACAGAGAGACGTCAGGATGTGCACGCACGGCGGAGAGGCCGTGTGAGGACACAGTGAGAAGGAGGCGCTTGCAAGCCAAGGAGGGGGCCCTCAGGAGAAACCAGCCTCGCTGGCACCGCGATCTTGGACTTCCAGCCTCCAGAACTGTGAGAAAATAAATTTCTGTTGTTCAAGCCATCCAGTTTGCGTCATTTGTGATGGCAGCCTAGCAAACTAATACATTTCCCTAATGTGTAGCCACATCACTCTTTTTCGTGTGCTTGTTTGCTATTCATGAGTCTTTTTGGGTGAAGTATCTGTTCAAACATTTTGCCTACCTATTTTTTGTTTTGCTTGAGGAAGATTGGCCCTGAACTAACGTCTGTGCCAGTCTTCCTCTACTTTGTGCGTGGGACACTGCCACAGCATGGCCGATGAGTGGAGCAGGTCCACACCCAGGAGCCAAACCTGGACCCGGGCCGCGAAGCTGAGTGTGCAGAACTTTAACCACTTGGCCACAGGGCAGGCCCCAATTTTGCCTATTTTTAAAATTGAGTTTTTGATCTTCTTATTATGGGGTTATAAGTATTTACGTATTCTGGAAGGTCCTTTATCAGCTGTGTTTTGAAAATGTTTTCTCCCAGCCTATGGCCTGACTTTTCATTTTTAAAAACAGCTTTCAAAACCAGATTTTAGTTTTGAGGAAGTCTAATTTACAATTATTTTCATTTGTGGTCTGTGATTTTTAGGTCCTGTTTAAAAGATTTTTGCCTACCAGGGACACAGATACTTTTCCCCCAATGTTTACTTTTTACGAATTTTGGTTTTTGGTTTATTTTCCATTTCAGTTTTTTTTTATATAGTGCAAGAGTCATGATGCGTTTTAGAAGTAAGGATGTCTAGGGGGCTGGCCTAGTGGCATAGCAGTTAAGTTTGTGTGGTCTGCTTTGGCGGCCCAGGGTTTGCAGGCTCAGATCCCGGGTACAGACCTAGCACCACTCGTCAAACCATGCTGTGGTGGCATCCCACAGCATAGAGGAAGATGGGCACAGATGTTAGCCCAGTGGCAATCTTCCTCAAGAAAAAAGAGGAAGATTTGCAACAGACGTTAGCTCAGGCCAATCTTCCTCACCAAAAAAAAAAAAAAAAAAAAAAGAGGATGTCCAATTGTTCCAGCACTATTTGTTGAAAAGGCTATGCTTTCCCTTCTCAAGTTGAATTGCTTGGCATGTGGGTTGAAAATCAGGTGACTGCATGCGTGTGGGTCTGTCTCTGAGTGCTCAGTTCTGTTCCATGGCTCTCTGTGTCTGTCATCATGCCTCGATTACTGCAGCTTCACAGTGGTCAGGTCAGGTGTGAGATGCCTCCAACTTTCTTCTTTCTTTTTTTCTCAAAATTGTTTTGGCTTTTCTAAGATCTTTTGCTTTTCAATATAAATTTTAGAATCAGCTTGTTAATTTCCACACTAAAGTCTGTAGAGGTTAGCAGTGAATGGAGATCGATGTGGGGAGAGCTGCCCTCTGAAGAGTGTTGATCTGCCAATCCATAATGTTCCATTTCTCCGTGGCTTTAGGTCTTCTTTAATTTCTCTCATCAACGTTTGGGGATTTCCAGCGTACAAAATTTGCACATATTTTGTTAGATCTATTCTTAAGTATTTGACGTTTTTTAATGCTATAAGTAGTATTTTAAAAAATATACATATTTTAATTTCCAATTGTTGACTGCTAGTTTGTAGTAATCCTGTTGAGTTGTCCCTTGGCTCCCACGGCCCATGCCCTCCCAAAGCAGACTCTCCGCAGTGCTGGACAGGAGACCCAGTTCTGGTTCCTTGTCGGGGGAGGGGTGACGAAGGGAACACTCTTCCGGTTCTTGTGTACCTCTTTTTATTTTTTTTTAAAGATTTTATTTTTTTCCTTTTTCTCCCCAAAGCCCCCCAGTACATAGTTGTATATTTTTCGTTGTGGATCCCTCTAGTTGTGGCATGTGGGACGCTGCCTCAGCATGTTTTGATGAGCAGTGCCATGTCCGCGCCCAGGATTCGAACCAACAAAACACTGGGCCGCCTGCAGCGGAGCGCGTGAACTTAACCACTCGGCCACGGGGCCAGCCCACCCTGTGTATCTCTTTTGTTTTTCAAAGTTCTCTTTTGAAAGTCTTTGACGAGGCCTTCCCCACAACGGTTAGATGGGAAGGAGATGCAGAGCCACCCAAGGTCTTCCCTGCGCTCAGCTCCTCCCCACCCCGGATGGAGTCACGGCATTGCCCCCCAGACTCAGTCCCAATGACGCAGCAGGTCAGAGAGAGAGAACAACAGCCACACGACGCCTCAGCTCATCGTGGGCTCAGCCCGAACTGAGGGAGGCTTCTAAGAATCCCATGGAGAAGGGGTGCGCTGGCTGTTGACTGAAGTGATTTACTGGGTTTGGGACAAAAGGAAATCCTGTTTTGAGATTGATTTTAGGTGAGTTTATTATAAAGACAAAGGTTTTGTGGTATTCTGTATTTTCTGAGATTTGCGATAAATCCAGCGTCTGCAGGAATAAATATTAGCCAGACGAAACACTTCCACATGATGACCCTAGCAGAAGGATTCTCAGTGGAAAGGCCTCTTCCTCAAAGGCAAAAGTCTCTTTCTCGAGCCCCTGACCCCTTTTCCTTCTCACTGCAGTCTCTCGTAGCTTCCCAGCTTGGCTCTCAGACACGCGGACCTCCCCTGCAGAGGCAGCTCCTGCCCAGTGTGCATGTCTGCCCCGCTCTGTCAGGTGGGACACTCCTTCTTATCCCTCCAGGATCCACGTAGTTTTTCTTCTCTGCATGTTGCTGGGCCTGGCCGGCAAGGTGAAGTGGCTGTCCCCTCTGTTCTCCTCAGTGCTCCACCATTGTGAGCAAGCACTCTTTGGAATAGGCCGTCCATGCATCTGTCTCTATCCTTGGAGGAGGGACTGGCCTCCATCATCTCAAGGTTTCTGGTGCCTCCACAGTGATGGGCACAAGTCCAGTTTGCTGGATGGAAATAGATATTAAAGGACCAGAAGTGTTGGAGACCTGGTTGGCCTGGGTCCCCGGACCCTGGCTTCTTCCCTGAGGCAACCAGACATGCTTCTGGCCCTCCCAAGTGCTGGATGGTGAGCATGAGCTTCGCGGCTTTGGAGTTTTCGGAGAAAACCAGCTCAGCAGAGGCCAGGGGAAGATGCAGCTGCCACGGAACTCACGCAAACGGCACTCAAGATGCAGCACAACCAGAGCCAGGAGGACCGTCCTCCTCCTGTGGCCCCTCAAGGTCCCGGCTCTCGCACTGCTGGTCTAGGATCCTTGCACTCCTGCTGAGTTATCGGCAGTCCCCGCCACAGTAAAGAAGCTTGGAATTCGAGTCACACGGCTACAAATTAGTTCACTGGGGATGAAACCCAGGTGCGCAGGCTCCTCGTCCAGAGCTCCTTCTAGCCGCAAGCACAGGCTAGAGACAGGGCAATGAGGCAGAGGGAGCAGGCCCTGTGCCCAGCGAGTCTAGATGCAGCCCTGGCTCGGTCACTTGGCCGAGTGATTGTGTGTGAGCGGGCCCACCTCTCCATGTCTGTCTCCCTGAGGAGGTGAGCGACAGCACCAACCTCATAGGCTCTGATGGATGTGGGCACAGTGTAGGCACACAGTAGGAGCTCAGTGGCATCTGCTTCCTCGGGCTACACATTCAAGAGGGGATGTTGCCCTCAGATGTCATGCTGGAGGGATGTCTGGAGCAGCCGGAGGTGGGGAGGTCATGCTGTCCCATGTGCAGCTGCAGAGAGGAGCTGGAGAGGTGGCCCCTGCAGTGCGCGTGCGTCCTTCCCAAGTGCAGTGCTGGGATCTGGCTGCAGGAGATGGGCTCCGGCTCAGGAGCGCCCAGAGGGCTGTGGAGCTGCCTTTGGTAGTGGGTTTGCCATCCTCAGACGTGTGCAAGCGGACGTTTCATGCGTACTCACTGGGAATGCTGGGGAGGGAGTGTTTGGGTTTGTGAGACGACTGAACCAGAGTCGGTGTTCCCAGAGCAGGTGTTCTTGCCTGTTTCTGTAGAAGGCTGGATAACGGCCCCGGGATGGGTGCATGCTCATCCCTAGAGCCGGGAGCGTGTTATACTACGTGGCAGAGGAACGAAGGCTGCAGATGGAGCAAGGCTGCTGATCAGCTGACCTCAAGACAGGGAGATGATCCCGGCTCGTCTGTGGGCCCAGAGGAGTCACCAAGGTCCTCACAAGTGGGCGAGGAGGCGCAAGGCGAGAGTCAGATGATGCAACGTGTGGAGCGCGGGCAGCCTCTAGATGCGGAAAGGGCGAGAAACAGCTTCTGCCCCAGAGCCTCCGGAGAGGAGCGTGGTTTAACTGAAACCTTGACTTCAGCCCGGTGAGACTCATTTCAGACTTCCGGCCTCCAGAACTGGAAGATGATAGATTCATGTATTTTCAGCCACCAAGTTTATGGTAACTTATTACAGATGTTAATACATTTTGCTTCCTATTTAGTTAGAATTTTGATTTTAATGGGAAAGTAGCAACTTCTTCAAAACCTACAGCTGTGGCAGCATTTCCAGATGGCCGGGCAAGTACAGGTCAGCTATGGTAATTCGACAAGAAGGGAAGGCCGTGGCCCTGGCAGGAACAGCCCAGGAAGGAGGCCTTGTCGTGGTGGGTTTAAGGCGACTCAAAGCACTCTATTGCTACGCTTTGCAAATAATCTAGTAAATAATAAAATAAACAAAATCTGCACATCGGTTCTGGAGTACAGGGTGATGCAGTTCACGAGCCAGCCCTGGCGGCTCACACCAGGGCCCCTGGAACACAGCTTCACAATTCGGAATTAGGACGGTAGGGTCTTGGAGCAGGACACTCCTTTGTCCCTTCATGCAGCGTCTCAGCCCCTGCGTGGCATTTCTGACAACCGCTTGAATGCCAGCTCTGCAGGGCCTGGCTGAGGGCCTTGGGCAGGTCACCGACCTCTCAGGGCCTCATAGCGACGGCCTCTCTCCAGGGTGGTCTGCGCAGGTGTTCACAGGGTGCGCTGCATCTGGAGTGCCTGGCCGGGGCCCGGCTCACTCGGCAGGTGTGGTGATTGTGTGGGCTCTGAGGGAGTCGTCCCCGAGGTCCTGTGGGGTAACTGCTACCATCACAGCTTTAACATCAGGAGTCAGAGGGCCAGCGCATGCTGGCTCTGGATTTGGCAGTTGCTGGCCCCCAGCTGTCTGCCCCCTTCCCCCACGGCCCCTGCACACATCTCCTTGCCATTCTGAGAAGGGACATAACGCAGCTGATGGAGAGTTTGGGTCGGAGTCTCAGTTTCTCTGCGACCCAGAGGCCCTAGTGCAGGGACCCTGACCCACGGTTGTGTCCCCTCTGCCTTGTGCAGATGTTACAGAAAAAACCTATTCCTGACACTTGCTGAAGACTGGGAGGCAGACTTTATCACAGGGGGACCCAGGCGATGGGTGTGGGGACCATGACAGTGGGGTCTTACAGCGGCAGAGACTTTGCGCTCCGCTCTGAGTGCAGCCTGGGCGAGTGCCGATTTACGGTCCAGGAGCAGCTGGGGTCAGTGGATGGGAAATGCCTCAGAGGTAAGGGAGGCTCTGACGAAACCTACCTGACAGGATTCTTCTGGAGACAGGCCAGGTGATCAGGCCTCCCCTGGGGGGTGGCCAGAGAGGAAACCCACCAGACATCCCCATCACGGTGGGGAGTCCTGGCTAAACGGACAGCAGGATTCTTGGTAAAACTGGGCAAGGCTGAGAGGATCACAGAAGCAGGCCCAGCTGAGAAGTTCATGCGGCCGAATGGAGTGGCGTCTGGTCAAGGACAGCATCTTTGGCACAGGTGAAGCTGCTCCTCACGCCCGCTGAGTGAGCAGGTCACCTGCAAAGCCGGCAGGGGCTGGCAGGCTCCTCCGCAGACTGGGGACAGGCTGTGCACGGAGAGGAGCTCCCTGGGGACCCGGGTCCGTGTCGGAGCCGAGAGGAGCTCTGGGCCCCTGGACCGCAGGCCCGTGCTTCCCACTGAACAGGGGGTGCCTGGCCGGAGTGCCCACTGCGTGCAGCGCCGACGACGGCTCCTGTACTGTCCTGGGGAAGAAGTGCAGTGGTGCGTCACTCAAACCCACTGCTGCACCACGTCCAACAGCCCGACGGGGTCAGGAAGCTCGAGGCTGGTCCACACCGCACCACATGTGAAAGCTCTGGAGCCCCTGTGAGGTGGCGACATTTCACGCCAGGATGTGGCCGTGCAAAACGTTCTGGGAGAGAAAACGCCTCTCTTCTCTCTCTTTCTTTCTTTGTCTTCTGGGGTTTACCAAGGAAGCCTCTTGTTTGTAAGGCTGAAATTGAGTCCCTGTTGGACTTGAAAATGCCGTGGTGGATGGTACGGCACGGGGCACCGAGTCGGGAGAAACGGGGCCTCTCCATGCTTGGGCTGCCACACCAGAAGGGGGGGAGCCGATGATGGCACCTCTGTGTCCCTCTCCCCCAGGCACGGGCCGGTCGTGCCTGCCCTATCTCATGCACAGAGCCCCTGTGGCCAAGTGCTGGATAAAGAAGGACTCAGCTAGGGGAAGGGAGAGGTGGGGAGGAAATTAGGACAGTTTCGGGGGCAGAGACACAGCTTGTGAACAATCTTCCATTCACACAAAGCCCCCTGCATGCCTGGTTCTTTACATAGGCTACTGCCTCTAATTCTCACCACCTTCCTGTGTGGTAGAGCATATTATCTCCATATCTGAGATAAGGCTCAGAGAGGGACAGAAGTTTGCCCAAGGACACACAGCGAGTGAATGGCAAAGCTAGGAATTCAAGCCCACGCTTATCTCAGGGCCAGACCACGCTCATGAGCTCTCCATTGCCCCATTCAGGTGAGCTTTACTGGGGAAGGGAAGTGGGAGTTCTCTCTCTGGCAGCTTTGAAAAGCCAGCGCATCTTGGAGGTGTGGACTGCAGAGGCCATGTGGTAGTAAGCTCCGTGTCTCCTATATTTTTATCTCTGTGGAAGATGCTGTGCTTGGTGCCGGGGACAGTGGGACCAGCAGGCCATGACCCCTGTCCCAGGAGCTGGCAGCATGCTGGGGGGGACAATCTAGAAACTGCTGTAGGAAGGACGGCATGGGGCTTTGACAGCGCAGAGCAAGGTGGCGAGTCCCGCAAAGAGCCTGGAGGGGAAGACGGAGTCTTGTAGAATGAGGAGGGGAACACAGCCTGGAAGTGTGGCAGGAGGGGGAAGCTGTGAAGGTCATTTGGGCCTGAGTTCTGGGCTGGAAGGGCAGAGCCACGAGGCCGCAGGGGCAGGTGGCAGCTGGACCAGTGGACTTTGGATGCCACCTGGACCCAAGGCCTGGGCTTTCTAGAATGGGCAGGAAATCAGAATTCCCTGGGAACTTTCAAAACAGCAAATGTGTTGGTTCCCTGCAAGACCCGCTGAGTCAGCACGTCTGGAGCAGCATGGGGTGCTGGGACAGCAATGAGGGGCAGTGGCGTGTCTGCTGAGTGGGCGTGACATGGGAGCCCTGGTTCCAGAGGGATCGTTCTGGATCCTGACCCTAACCCAGGAGTCACTCGGTTAGAGGAGGGAGCATAAGCAGGGGCTGGGGCAGCTACCGTGGGGACTGAGAAGGACACTCCCAGGCAAAAGGGGAAAGCGCCGGTCAGATCTGGGGTCCAATCTCACCTCTGCCTCACCTTAATTCTTGGGTGAATTTACACAACTGCCTAAATTTCAGTGTCCTCAGTTGTAAAAGAAGGACATGAATGTCTCTTTAATGTCACGAGGATTAAATGAGGAACATGTATTTAAGGGTGCAGCACGGTGCCTGGCACTCGAGCCGGTCAGCAGATAGCGGCTTGTGTCACCACATGGATCAAGCACATTCACTTGGTGCCAGGTGGGCCTTATCAGATTATTTCATCTTGGGGGGGCCTGTGCATTAGAGCTTTTCCCACTGGAACAGCAATGGCAAATACAAGATGCACGCGCTACATGCCCCAGCTCATCTTCTGGGCCGTGTTACCCTCTTAAGAGCCTGGGCCTGGGCAGAACCTTGCTTCTGCAGCCTGCTAGAAAGCCACAGCCAGTCTGTCGGAAGGGACCTGAGATCTGAAACCGGGGACGTCCGACACTCAGCAGCAGAGGCGTGGGTGCTCCCGAGCTCTGGCTCCGCTCTGTCCGTGGGAGTGAGGGCACCTCGTCCCCTGCTGAGTGGAGGGACGGGCCCCCAGAGCAGCAGCAGAGGAACCGTGTGCTCCCCGCTGTGGAGGCACAGTGGCTGTGGCTCGGGGCCATACCGTTTCCCCTCTTGCTTCTCCAGCTCTAGGGGTGCTAGCAACTCCCACGGTTGGCAGTCTCTGGGTAACCTCAGCTCCTCCTTCCTGATTCCCCAGGCTTCCAACACTTTTGTGTCGCTGCTGCGTGTTACATTCCTGTCCGTTCATCTGACTGGAGACTGAGCGGTGCCACCGGTGGAAACCACGGCTGTGAGTGGATGGAACTGCCTCACAGTGTGCACTCTGCAGCATACTAGCTGTTACACCTGCTGTTTCAACAAGCAGAGCCCCGGAGGCAAAGGCTCCAATAAGACAGAGGCCATTTGTCTCTCATGTACCCGCCTGAGTGCCAGGCCAGCAGACAGCTCTGCTCCAAGTGCCCACTCAGGGACCCAGCTTCCTTCCATTTTGCTTCTCCCCAGCTCCTTAGGCAATGTTCTCATCTGTGTGACCAAGGCTGGGTCCTGAGTCCTGGGCTCAGGTCTGCAAGAGGAGGAACGAGATTGCGGAGAAGGCAAGCCCCCTGTTACAAGGGCTTTGGCCTATAAATGGCCCCACTCTTCTGCTCCCTCTGGGCCCTGCCTGACTGTGTGTGGTGTCACTATTTGGCTGTGTGGCAGGTGCAGTTCTATTATTAAAGAGGAGGGAAGAATGGATTCTGATGGACCCAAAGCCGTCTCTGCCACACAAGCTTTGTGATTTGCACAACTCACTTCTAACACCTTCCTTGTGGGGTCATGGCGATGAGTAAATGAGAATATGCATAAGGTTCTTACCCCAGTACCTGGTACCAAGGAACCCTCAACTAAGGTCAGGCACTCAAGGTCTACACTAGATCTGGCCCCAGTGGGCTCCAGGGACTGTCGGGTGGACGTCGGCTCCCGGGAGAAGACCCACATGTGCCTGCACCTGCTGCCGCCCTCTGACAGTTACAAGTTCAGTGCTCAGTGTGAGCCGAGGGGTGGTGTCTCCTTTCCTATATTTGTGCATAAGGCTTTATTAGCAGCTCTTTGCGTTTGTAGTTGCAGGCTGCTTTCGAATTGGAGTTCAGGACAGGGAAATTACATCCCGTGATGGAGCAGGCGGTGGGTGAGGACGGAGGCGTTCCCCCTCCAACCCTGTGGATGGGCCAGGGCTAGAAAGGTGTCATCTGTCATTACTTTGAAAGGGCTCCTGTTCCTGTGCGGCCTGGAAGTTGGGGGAACCTGGCCTCTGGAGCACTTGCAGTAAGTTGTCAGGTCCCAGGGTGGCTGAGGAGTGGTTGCCATGGCAGTAGATTTGTGCTCCTTTCTTGCTTTCAAAGGAAGCAGAGCTGCCCAAGGAAAAGAGGGCGCCTCCTTCCTGGAAGGTTGGGGGTCTTTGTTCCCTCCAAGCAGGCAGAGGACCTCATTATGCTGCTTCTGCCTTTCAGGTTAGAATCTGGATAACAAAAGAGAGGCACAGACCATGGGAGCCATTTCAATTCTTGGCACCATGGCCGGAGCGTGAGATTGCTTCCCAGGCTGTGATTAGTCTGCTCGAGTGCAGTCTCACAGTCAAGTCTGAGTCCACTCCTGTAGGTCAAGTGGCGCTCTTTAGTCTCATTTTAGCAACTAACTAACTAACTAACTAACTAACTAGCTGACTTCTTCCCTCCCTTACCCCTCTCCTCCCCCCCCCCCACTCCTCTTCCCTCCCTCCTTCCTTCCTTCTACAAACATCCACTGACCACTTCTGTGCTGAGTCTGGCCCAGGCTGGGGTTACAGAGATACACAAATAAGACATAAGGCTTGATCTCAAACTGCTCACGACCTGGTGTGACACAGACGAGAGAAGATACGCTTATGATCAGTAGCTCTAGGTGCTGTGAGGGAGGCACGTGTTTGCCTGGCTGCTGCGGGCCCAAAGTGGGAAGGGCCTAGTGGGCCTGAAGAAGGTGCCATGAGCTGAGCCTGTGACATGCGTGCCTGTCTCCAGGTGGACTGAAAGGGAAGGTCCTTGGAGGGGGGAGGGTACACAGAAATCCCAAGACAGGGGAGTGGGACTGGAGGAGGTCAGGTCAGGAGGGTGCGGAGTGAGGCTGGGTTTGGCAGGCTCTGACCCTCAGGAGGCCCGATAGTTCAGCCTAAGGCATTTAACCCCATGGCATGGTCCTAGGGAGCCAGTGAAGGATTGTGGGCGGAGGAGAACCATGGTCAGATTTGGTGGTTAGGTGGAAGATGGACTTAGATGGGCCTAGATTGGGAGTCTGGGGCCAGCTGGATGGGCTGAAGGTCCAGGGAGGAGAGGACAAGGAGATCAGAGGTGACTGGGGCCGGAGGGGTGGAATGTGTTCTCTTTCTCCCTCTGCTTGTTCATCCAACGAGAAACACCAAGCTTCCGCTCTGTACCAGGCCTGCCCTGGGCCCCCTGCTCAGTAAGCACACCCTTCAGCCCTTTCAGCACCCGAGATGGGGAGAGGACTGCTCTCCTCATTTTAAAGATGGAGAATCTGAGCCTTGCAGAGATCAAGATGAACAATCACACAGCCAGTGAGCGGCAGATCGACGACGAAAATCCAGGTAAGTTTTCTTCCCCCAGCCCCGTGGGCTGCATGGAAATGGGATTTCCCATGGTACTGCATCCCATTCTCAGTAAATGTTTGCTGGAGAGGTGCGACGAGTGCAGGAGTGTCTCCTCTCCTGCTGAAGGCGAGGCCACCAAGTCCCCTGGCCTCTGGCTGCTCAGCCCCAGCCTCCTGAGCTGGGCCGTCCGGGCCTGCTTTGGGCGACCCACAGGGTGGCCTGTCTGACTCTCCTTGCTCTCCTTTGAGGCCAGACGTCCCATCCCAGGACTTTGATTTCAGCAGTGACTTCAGGCAGTTGTGGGCGAACTCACCAAGTGTAGCCATGGCTGGCATGTTTATTCCTCTTCTCAAGGGATACCAATTCTTGGAATTAAGATGCCTGTGGCTCCAGAAGGCCCTTAGGGAATGAGGCTAACACTGGGATTTCAGGCTTCTGAGGGGGCTGGGTGTGGGAACCACAGGGCACGTGCGTCTTCTGCCTCAGTCTGTCTGCTTTTCTGCTCATTCTACGGTGCTGACGTAGTCAATGGGATGTTGAATCTCACTATAATGATCTCCACTTTACAGATGGGGAAACTGAGGCAAAGGCAGGCGACGTACAGACAGCGTTACCAGGTGTTACGCGATGGTGCTGGGATTCAGTCTGCCTGCCCACAAAGTGTCAGCAGTCTGACCCTTGCCACACTTGGGACTGGTGCTGACCCCACACACACCTGCGCCGCCATCACCGCGGGTTCCCACTAGGTTGGTTTCCCAGAGTCCCTGCAGTTTGGGCTCGACACCAGCACCGGGTCCTACTGCAGGGGATGACCTTGTAGGGTTTTCTCTGTCACACGTGGAGCCCCCGTCCTGTCTCAGAGGCCAGCTCTGTGAGAACAAAGCCCAGGCTTGCTTCCTCCCCTCTGTCCCCTACAGGGCCTGGCATGGCTTGGGGCCAGAGCTGTCCAGCATGAAGTAAGTGACCTGCTGACAGCATAAAGTTGAGTTACTCTTTCATCTCCTCTGTCAATCTCCGCCTTTTAATTGTTAAGTTTAGAATACACACTTTTAATGTAATTATTGATATGTTATGGTTTGTCTGTCATTTTAATGCTTGTTTACTGTCTGTTCTCTCTGTTTTTCATGTCTAGGTTTTCTTTTGTGTTTTCCTTGTGGGTTACTTGCACATTTTGTTAGAATTTCCATGAACTTATCTATAGTGTTTGAGTCTGCATCTTTGGATGGATATTTTAGTGGTATCTCTATGTACTAAATTATGTATTCATAACTTATTACAACCTACAGCTGTCCACACTGTCCCAGTTTGAGTGAAGTATAGAAATCCTCTCTTTTTAGGCCCTTTTACTTCCCAAGTTTATAGTACGATGTCTTACCTCTTCCTCTACACACATTCAGGGCCACACTAGACAGTGTTATAATTTTTGCCGCAACTGTCAAATATAATTTAGAATATTCAAAAAGGGAAGGAAAACGTATTGTATTTACCCATGTTTGATTCTTTCCTTTGTTTTTTCTTCCATCCTTACGTCCCAAGAGTGCTTTGAGTGTTTCCATTCTGGTCAGGAAATTCCCTTTAGCCGCTCCTTTCAGGTGGGACGGATGGTGGCAGAGTGTCTTGGTTTTCCTTCATCCGAGGTCTTGTTTCCCCTTCATTTCTGAAGCATATTTTCCCTGGATGTATAATTCTGGTTTTTTTCCTTTTAACACTTGAAAATGTTGTGCTACTTTCTCCCTAGTTTTTTACGAGAAATAAGCTGTCATTTGAATTGTTTTTCTCTCATAAGAAAGGTGTAATTACTCTCTTGCTGCCATCAAGATTTTTTTCTTTGTCTTCACTGTTCAGAAATTTGACCATCATGTGTTTTGGAGTGAACTTCCTTGGGTTTATCCTGTTTGGAATTCTCTAAGCGTGTTTTTTTTTTTTTTTTTTCCTTGCCAAATCTGGGAAAATTTCAGCCATTATTGCCGTTATTTCTTCAAATGCTTTTTCAGTCTCATTCCCTTCTCTTCTTCTTTCAGGCTCCAATGATATGAATATGAGGTCATTTGCTATAATCTTGTATGTCTATTTATTTTTCTTCACTCCATTGTTTCTCTGTGGTTCTGTTTGGGCAATTTCTGCTGTTTTACCTTCAAGTTCACAGATTCTTTTCTCTGTCACTTCCATTCTGCTGTGGAGCCCATCCATTGATTGTATTATTTGGGGTATTGTATTTTTCAGTTCTATAATTTCTTTTTGGTTCTTCTTTATATCTTTTATTTCCCTGAAGAGGTTTTCTATTTTTTCATTTGTTTCCAGCATGTTAAACACTCATTGAAGCATTTTTGTGATGACTGCTTTAAAATCTTTGTAAGATAATTCAAACACCTCTGTCATTTCTGTTTTTTTTTTTTTAAATATTGGCACCTGGGCTAACAACTGTTGCCAATCTTTTTTTTTTTTTCTGCTTTTATCTCCCCAAATCCCCCCTGTACACAGTTGTATATCTCAGTTGCTCGTCCTTCTAGTTGTGGGATGTGGGATGCCGCCTCAACGTGGCCTGACGAGTGGTGCCATGTCCGTGCCCAGGATCTGAACCCTGGGCCGCCGCAGCGGAGTGCGCGAACTTAACCACTTGGCCATGGAGCCGGCCCCGTCATTTCTGTTTTGTTATCAGTTGCTTGTTTCTTTTCACTCAAGTTGACATTTTACTGGTTCTTATTATGGTAAGCGATTTTCAATTGAAAACTGACAATTTTTGGTATTATGATGTGAGAGTCTGGATCTTATTCAAACTTTTTGGTCTTTTTGGCTTATTGTGACACTGCTCCATCAGGGGACAGAAGAGCATGCCACCTCATTGCCACCAGTGAGGGCAGAAGTCCAGGTTTACCAGCAGCTCCCTTTGACCCCTAGAGGGGGAGGGGCTCCTCGTTACTGCTGAGTCAGGGTGACTCTTCACTAGGCCTTTGCTGGTACCACCCTGGCTTGGAGGGGTAGGAGTGACTCGTGACTACTCCCCACATGGCCTCCACTGAAACCACGGCCGCTGGTCTCAGTGCTGCTGGGCAGTGGTAAAGGACGTCACTCTCCACTAGGGCACCTGACACTGCGACAGGGGAGGGGGCGGGCACCTGGTTCTGTGGGTGGAGGGTGGAAGTCAGGCTCCCGTGCAGTCTCCATTGGCGCTGTGCTGAGCCCTCACTCAGGTGCTGGGAGTCCCGCGTGGGACGGCGCTCTGATGGCGCAGGCTGTCCCCTTACAGCTGGGTAGAGTCTGGGCCTGCCCCCAGCCCTTGCTGTGTCAGGAGGGGTGGGGCACAGTGTTTCTGCTGTGTTTGGCTGGACTTGAGTGGTTATTGCCTAGAAGTTTTCTATCTCGCTGAGCAGCCCCTTTGCTGGTCTTTGACTAGAGAAAGCAGGCTTTTGTGAGAGTTTGAAAAAATCTGTGCGTGTTAGTTTTTGGTTGCCAGCTTCTTCCACTACAAGTCTGGGATACATGAGGCAAAAGAAAACTCAAGAGGGGGAGCGCTCTGTCTTCCCTGGTCCCTTTGTCACCAGCTCTTCTTTCTTCTCTCCACTGTTCAGAGTCTGTCAACATTTGTTTTATATGTCACACGGGGGGGTTTAGTCGTCCTTAGCATGGAGAATAATCATTTGTTTCTTCCATCTGCCAAGAAGCGAAGCCCCTGCAGCCTGTTTTCGTATGGTCTGCAAGCTAAGACTCTTACATTTTACAGCATTCTAAACAACACGAAGCAAAACACACAAAAATAATAACAGAAAACATGGAATATGTGACAGAGACCATATGTGGTTCACAATGCCTAAAATATTTACTATTTGAGCCTTCACAGAAAAATTTCGTTGACCCCTGGTGTAGACATAAGTTAACTTTTAGAGCAATAGAAAAAAATGAGTTTTATGCCATTTCATTTATGACATTTCCAGCACATTTTATTCATCTAGATCCAGACTTTATATTGTATTTCTTCTATCTGAGGAACTTCCTTTGACATTTCTTTTAGGGCATGTGTACCAGCAACGAGTTTTGTTTTGTGAACATGACTTTATTTCTCTTTTATTTAAAATAAATTTTTATTGGATGTACAATTGATATTTTTTTCTTTCAGCCCTTTAAACATGTCATTCTAATATCTTCTGGTTTGTACGGTTTCTAATGAAAAGTCTTCTTAATTCTTATCTTTGTGCCTCTGAATGTAGAGTTTTGGGTTTTTTTAAAGATTTTATTTTTTTCCTTTTTCTCCCCAAAGCCCCCCGTACATAGTTGTATATTCTTCGTTGTGGGTTGTATATTCTTCGTTGTGGGTCCTTCTAGTTGTGGCATGTGGGACGCTGCCTCAGCGTGGTTTGATGAGCAGTGCCATGTCCGCGCCCAGGATTCGAACCAATGAAACACTGGGCCGCCTGCAGCGGAGCGAACGAACTTAACCACTCGGCCACAGGGTCAGCCCCTGAATGTAGTGTTTTCCCCTCCCTCTGTGGCTGCCTGCATGATTTTCTCTTTATCTTCAGTGTTCAGTAGTTTAAATACAATGTAACTAGATTTTTCAGGGAGTGGGTGGGTGTATTTATTCTGTTTGGTGTTCTTTGAGAGTTTGGACCTGTGACTTGGTGCCTGGCATTAATTTTGCAGAATTCTGGGCCATTATCTTTTCAAATACGTTTTTTGCCGTTTTCCTGTCTCCTCTTCTTGTGGCTTCCACATACAAGGATGTTAGATGTTTGATATCGTCCTATAGCTTTTGGATACTCTGTTTTCACTATTGTTTGTGTTTGTGTTTTAGTTTGCACAATTTACAGTGACCTGTCTTCAGGTTTGCTGACTGTCCCCTCAGCTGTATTGATGCTATTCTTAAACACATTGAAGCATTTTTCAATTCTTTTACTGTTTTCCATTTTTAGCATACCCATTTGCTTTTCTCTTGTAATTTTTATGTCTCTGTTGAAGTTCTCCATCTGATCACGCATGCTATACCTTTTCCACTTGGGTTTTAACATACGAATTATAGTTATTTTAAATTTCCTGATAGTTTCCACATTTGTCTCGTATTGGAATCTGGTCTTGTTGATCTTTTTTTTTTCCTTTCTTTTCTTCCCCACCTTTCTTGCTTATTTGTGTGTCTTGTACTTTTTGTTTAAAAGAGGACATCTTTTATAGGACAGTGGAGACTAATGTAAGTGGTGTGAATGCCTGGAATGGGTACACCCCACCCACATGGGTCTTTATTGTGGGGATTTGAGTCGATCTAATTGTAAGTTGAGCTGTGTTTGGGTTTTCTTATTTCTGTGGTCACTCTCAGTGCAATATGGCCTTCCTTCAAATTCTTCTGGTGTTATCTTGCTTTTAGACGGGGGTTGCTACATTACTGACTCAACCTTTAGCAATTCATTAGAAATTTTGAATGGTGTCTCCCGTCTGCTGCAAAGAAACAAGCGCTTGTGTCATGTCTCTCCCTGGAGATGCTTGCTTTTCCTTAGGTTTGGGTTAGTTGTTTTGTCCTGCAATCTCAGATCTCTTATTTATTCAGGAAAGTGGTGATTTTGTAAATTATCCAGATTTTTTGGTGAGGTGAGAGGAATGCTCTTTCCAGTTCTTGCAAGCTTGAAATCTCATGCAGTTCATTTTGAGTCTTTGATCTCTCATTTATGGCCTGCTCAATCTCATTCAAATTATATAACCTCTATAAACCACAGTTTTCTGATCTACTAACAACAAATAAAAACTCATAGGGTTATTGTTTAGGATTAAGTTAAAGATAAAACATTGTATGGCTGCAGCACCGGCCATGAAAGAGCACGTTTTAATTCCCTTCTGCTTTCTGACACTTAATGAAATGAATTAAGGATGTTTTACAAATGGAAATTCTTTCCAATGACATTTGTGTCAACCCCATCAGTACAAACAACGTGGCCTCATTTGTCTGTCACCATCAAGGAATGTACATCATCCTTACGTGTTTGGAGAGAATGTTTCTGAAGATAACACCTGCCCCTGGAGTCGGAGGGGAAGTGGCCCCTCTGGCACAGCTCGTCCGAGCCCCTCGGCAGCGTCTCCTTTGCCAGAGCATGTGCCGCCCCTGAGACAGCTCTTGGCTTTCAAGCAGCTCTGAGGGGTCCTAGGGGGTCTGTCTCGGAGCTGAAGGCTGTCTCCCCTGCTTTCCCTCTTTGGTCCTGATGCTAGCTTTGGGAGAGGATTTGCTATCTGAACGCTTGCTGCTACTGCACGCTTCATTGTGAAGATACTTCTCACATCCTCTCTGAGTCTTCCTGCCTCCAGGTGAAACCTCCCCCGTTTTGTGGCTTTTCGTGCTGTGACAGGACGTCCTGGCCCGCAGCACATGCTGCCAGGCCTCCTCTCCTCACTGTCCCTCTGTGGCTGGGACTCTGGGAACACAGTCTCATAGCCCAGGTGAGGGCTGACCCGTGCTGGGTCTACCAAGGCCAGACTTGACTGTGTTGCATTGTGACTTTGCAGAGCGTGGCCCAGGTTTGTGCTAACCTTTGTGGAGCCACTATTTCTGCCGGCTCCTTGAATGAAAGCTCCAAGTGTCACATATACTGCTATTAAACTGTCTGTCCCCACCTTTCACTCATGCACTTGGGTTTTAGCCCCAGGACGTCTGACGTTTATCCTTATGGACTGCTATGCTAATAGATTTAGCCTATTTCTCCAGCAAATCACAGTCATTTTGGGTCTTGATTCTGTCCTCCACCGTAGGCTTTCCTCTCTCTAGCTTCTTTATATCTGTGGATCTGATGAGCTTGTCTGACCCGTTCATCCTCTAGTAAAGGTCCGATTGAGGGGCCAGCCCCATGGTGTAGTGGTTAAGTTTGGCACACTCTGCTTTGGCAGCCCGGGTTTGCAGGTTCTGATCTTGGACTCAGATCTACACTACTCATCAGTCATGCTGTGGTGGTGACCCATATATAAAGTGCAGGAAGACTGGCACAGATGTTAGCTCAGGGCTAATCTTCCTCAGCAAAAAAAAAAAAAAAAAAAAAAAAAAGGTAAGATTTAGTGGGACCTGGAATGGCAGCTTGGCTTCCTTTGACTACTCACTGTACTGTCCACCTCAAAGCTTTAGGGACACCTGCTCTGCCTAGCTCTTTGCTAGTCTGCTAGGCTCATGGAAATAACCAGCACTTTTGGTCATACTCCTGCCAATTTACTCACTTTGTGTTCCTCAGGAACGTCCACGGGCTTTTCCTGTCAATGTCAGCTTCTCCCAGCAACTCTCAGGATATCCTTTCCTGATCTTCTCCTTGGTTTGTCTACTTCCTCAGTGGTGGAGGGACTTTGTCGAAGGGGACCAGCCACGAAGACTTTCCTGAGTTGTCTTCGTGGCTCCCTGGACCCATGTAGCCGACTTTGAGTCCTTTCAAGTTCATCTGCCCCCGAGCCCCAGGTTCCGGTCTTACCACTCCTCTTTCCCATCTACGCTGTCGCCCCTTCCCGCAGTCCTTACCTAGCCCAAACTTCAGCCCAGCGCACATCCTGCTTCATCCCATAAGGGAATGTGTACGTATTTCTTGAGAGCAGTTTTCACTTGACTTCATACAAGCCACTGATTCAGTGGCTAAGAGCACAGGGCAAAGGTGGAGCCTGGAGGCGCTCCCCAGAACCACGCCCCAGGCCGTCTTCTGACTCCCCGTGAAGGAGACCTGAGCAGGCCACGACTGTCCTGGGTATCCTGACTCATTTTAGGCTTTCCTTTCTCCTCCTTACTTCTGATGTCATTTTCCCAGAACAACGAGGCAAAAGTAAGATAGGACCTGGGGAATCCTGCTCTCCTCCTTTCATCCGTCACTCTACGTCACGGGCCCCACACTTCAGTTCCCTGTCGTGAGCTCCCTGCGGCCACTGTTCCCCGCCAGTCCCTACTCTTGTAGTTTAGACATCTGAACTTGTTTCCCACCGGCCCGGCTTGGGGTTCTCTTTCCCCCTTTTCTGGTCTCAGGACCATTCTTTGTATCTGAGCAAGACATAACAAAAGTGGAAGCCGTAGAAATTAACTAAGAGTTTTCTGAAGAAGGAGAGTGAACTGAGATCAGTTTCTTACAGAAAAGGCTAAAGCCTATTAATTTATTTTACCACTAGGACAGGAGAGAAAGGGGACGAAGGCGGACTGAGGTGCTGGGGATGGAGAGGGCAGGGCAGGGGAGGGGAAGTCTCCCATGGCAGCAGTGCTCGCCCTGACATTCAGTGCCACTCGGCGGGAGTCCCTTCTCCCTGGCTGCCCTGCGGCTCCTTCCTTAAACTGTGCATGTGTGTGACTCCACAGCACCCTCCCTTCAGCTCTTTCTGGAGATATGTGCAGGTGGAAGCTACGATAGTGTGCTTCAAAGCACGTCAAAAATTATTTGTTGATGCCACAACTAGAGGGACCCACAACTATAATATACAACTATGTACTGGGGGGATTTGGGGAGAAAAAATCAGAAGAAAAAAATTAAAAATTATTTGTTGAGCACCAACTATGTGCCAGGCCCCTGCAAAGTTCTGGGATAGAGAAGATGAGTAACACAGTCCCTGTTTCAAGAAGCTCTGAGTCCTGTGGGGACAATGGGCCAATAGACACCCAGCACTTACGCACAATGGTAAGTGCCTGGATGGGGGTGGGCGCAGTGCAGCGGGAGCAGGAGAGGGTCAGCAGGGAGGGGCCAGGGAGGCTGCCGTGCTGTCGGCAAGGCCGAGGTCAGATCATTGGGCCAAGTGGAAGGAGGAAGTTTCCAGCTGGATCCTTGGAATGCCCAGTAGACTGTTCTCCAGGGACAACTGTCTCCCTGGAGCCCCTTCTCTGGACTGTGCTTCCCTACCTCCCACCCCGACATACACCTCCTGCTCCTCGCGTTTAACTTCTCTCTCAACAGAAGCCTTCCAGTGGGTGGCTCAGCAACCGCGAATCCCGCCCACTGGCAGACTAGCAATACCAAGTGGGGGGTGGGGGCAGAGGGACTCACACTACGGGCGGAGTGGAGGCTGGAGTGCTGTATGGCGATGCCCGTAAGCGTGAAGATGCTCGTGACCCAGACGGCCCACACACAGGTGGCTGCCCTGGAGAGACACCAGGCAGGACGCGGGGCAGGCAGCACCGGACTCTTCTCTGCGGTGTTACTGCACGAGCGGGACCACACATCCACAACAGGCAGACGGACAGACAGGAGAGGCGCGTACAACAGGATGCCATAGAGCAGTTACAACAGATTCGCATTTATCCGCCTTGATAAATCTCACCATCTTCACGTGGAGAAAAGGGGCAGGTTCCGGAAAGATACAGGCAAATGATACCAGTCATATAAAGACGAAAACCCAACAAAACGACACTTTGAAATGTTTCTGGATGAATAAATATGTAATAAAAACATAAAAGCATGCGTGACAATGACAAGCAGTGAGCTCCAACAGCGACACCCCTGGGGAGGGGAAGGCGGTGGGACTGAGGAGGGGAACGCAGGGGACTGTGCGTAAGTCTGTAACGTCTAATTTCTTAAAACGAAAAGAATTTTACACGCAGCTACACACATCACTAGCTTCTGACCTTCCTCTCTCCTCCCCTTTATAGTCCGATTTCTCCGAAGAATAGTCTAGACTTTCTGTCTCCGTGTTCTCACATCTCACACATTCCTCAACCTGCTCTCCTCTGGCGTCTGGTCCCAACAAGACGTGGAAACAGCTGTTGCCCAGACCTCCGATGACCTCCAGGCCGCCAGATCCGACAGGCAGCAAGTGTGGTGTGGCGGCCTGTGTGTCTGTGCACGCGTGCACGCACAGTCTCAGACATGAAAACGTGGTGAGTGAACGTGTCATCCAGTTTTAGCCAATCTTACCGTTGTTCCTTATTTGCTTCAGCTTTTCTTTTAAGATCCTGCGTCCCCGCCTCCCTCAGCCCATCTAATCTGCTTCCCACCTCCTGCCTGCAGAGGCTGCACCGTGAGTGGCACAGCCACCCCCGCGTGCGTTCAATCCAGGCCCCGCCACGAACCAGCCACATGACCTGGACGGGTTCTAAACCATCTGTGCTGTGCCTCAGTTTCCCCATCCCGGGTTTGTTGGGGGTCGAGTGGCCTCACACATGTGGAACTCTTGGAACAGGGCAGACAGCAGACGTGAGCGCCCGGCCGTGCGAGTGCTTCCCTTGGACTCCGCTGGCTGCGCATGGCCTCCACCTCCAGCATCTCCCACGCCAGGTAGAGGAGGCCTCAGCCCCAGGCTGCGCCGGCCCCAAGCAGCTCTCACACTGTCTGCTCCTCTCCTTGTTGTCTGACAGACACCAACCGGCGGGAGACACAGCTCACTTACTCCAGTGCCAGTTTGTCATTAAAGGATGCAACTCAGGGACAGCCAGACCAACAGACGTGGGGCAGGGCACAGGGAAGGGGTGCGGGGCTGCCACCCTCGCTCCATGGGCGCGCTCTCCCCAGATCTCCACGTGGTCTCTGCCTGGGAGGCTCTCTGAGCTCTGTCCTTTGGGTTTTACGGAGGCTTCCTGACACAGACCTGATTGATTAAATCGCTGCCCTGGGCGACTGAGTCCACCGCCAGCCGCTCTCCCCACCCTGTAGGTCAGGGGGCGGGCCTGAAAGTTCCAGCGCTCTAAGCACGCGGCTGGCTCCACTGGCGGCCAGCCCAGATCCTGGAGTGCTTTCCCAAAGCCACCTCCTTAACATAACAAAGACCCCTTTATCCCTTCTCACTTAGGAAATTCCGAGGTTTTAGGAGCTCTGTGCCAGAAATGGAGACAAAGACCAAGCACATATTTCTTACTAGAAATCACAGTATCACCACAAAAGAGCTTTTTTATTTACTTTGTTTTAAACATCAAACCAACCGGAGCAAATTGTCTCAGGCAAAAAGCGGGATCCGCCTGTTGGCAGGTGGGCCGTTAATCTCTGATGAGGAGGGCCTGGCGAGGCGGCCCTCCACCGGCTGGAGCCGCCTGCCTCCAAAGGGAGCTCAAGGTCGGAGCTTTCCGGGGCTGGGCCCCCAGCCCTGGGCAGTGACCCCATGAGGGAGAGGAGCGCCCTGCCATCCTCAGATGGAGGGGTGCTCACTGAAGGTGGGCAGCGAGAAAGGGGGGGCTGCTCACCCACAGGGAGAGCCCTGGCCTCTTCTCATCACCCCACAGGAGGGAAATAAATACAAGGACAACTTGCAGGAGGACACAGTCCGGCTTCAACTCAAGGACGCAGGGCAGGCAAGGAGATACCCCTGCAGTGCCCTCTCTGTCCCTCCTCGTTGCAGCTGAAGTGCCCCCTCTCTCAGGAAGCCCTCCGGGACTGTGGGGCCCACATTATTCTCTTTTTCTCCAGCCACGTCCTGGGCCTCTGTGCTCCAACGAGGCAGAGCAAGGCTCACTCCCGTGGGGTGAACCCTCTACCTTAAGGAGGCTGACGGGAACAGGGGGAACATCCCTGTATCTCCTTTTCTCAGGCAGAGCAGCTGGGAAGGTGCCTGCAGGGTTGGGGGGGCGGGGTGGAGAGGGAGTGGTACTGCTCTGAGGGCCCTGGGATGTGCCCACCAGCTTAACCGCAGCCTGCCTTGCCTGAGGGCCGCGGGCCAATGCCCACTGGGCACAGTGCTCCCTTCTTTCTCCAGGGTGTCCGCAGAGTGTGTTTGTCAGGGTTCTCCAGAGAAACAGGAGCAGCAGGCTATATATACATGCCTAAGAGGAAGTTCGACGGAGAATGTTCTCTCGTGCGAGACCGAGACGTCCCACGATCTGCTGTCTGCAAGCTGGAGACCCAGGAAAGCTGGTGGTGTGCTTCAGTCCGAGTCCAAGGCCTGAGAATGGGGCCCGCACTGATGGGGTGGGTCCCCATCTGAGTCCAAAAGCCCGAGACCCAGAGTGCACACAGCTCAGCCCACGGGGGGACAGCGAACCCTCCCTCCTCCGCCTTTCTGTCCTCTTGGGGCCCTCGGTGGATGAGATGATGCCCACTCACATGCTGGAGGGCCCTGTGCTTTACTCAGTCCACCAACTCAAATGCTAATCTCTTCCCGAACCGCCTTCAGAGGCCACAGAGGTAGCGTTTTACTGGGCAGCACTTAGCCCAGCCCAAGCTGACACATAGAATGAACCATCACACCGATGGCGGGCCAGGAGGCGCTGTCAGTGGGGGTGGGGGGGGCCCAAGTTCACCGGTGGCTGGACAAATTGCTCTCCTTCCTAATGGGAAACGGTCTGGGCAGCGGGGCGCTGGCCTGGGATGGGGGGAAGCAGGCCTGAAGGGGAGCCAGAACATGCCTCCCCGCTCCCTGGGGCAGCCCTGCCCCCTCCATCCCCGGGTCTGCCCTCTCCTCTCTCCGCCTCGTCTCTCCCTTCCTCAGTTCGGGTTGTGGGTCCTGAGGCTTGTCTGCCCATCGCGATCCCGGGAAGTTGGCAACAGGGCCGTGTGGGCCCTGCCCTGCACTGCTGTCTGTCGCCGCCGGCGCTGCTGCCGGAGGCTCCGGGCTCAGCCCGCGCTGAGAGCCCCCTCCAGAGGCTTGGCCCCTCCCTAACTGGCCGGTCTGGATGGCTGCCACATCTTCACAACTGGGTGTCGCCCAGGCTGGGTGACGATGACGGTGGTGGGTATTCCTTCTCTTCCTTTTCCTCCGCCTCCATCTTTCGTAACTCCTCCTCCTCAGTCTTCTTCCATCCCCTCGTGGAGTAAATTATTAAGAACTTTCTGTGTGACTGACACAAATTAAGACCCTAGGGATGAGACTGTGAATGAGACAGTACAGCTGGTGACCCCAGGGAGCTTATATTCTGTGGCGTGAAGATTGACACACACAAATAAACGAATGAAAGTGAACTACGTCAGGTGGGGACGGGTGCTATAAGAAAGCAGATTAAACAGAGAGGGATACAGTCACGAGGAAGGTGCTGTTTTGGATGAGTTGGGCAAGAAAGACCCCTGTGATCAGAAGGCGTTGAACAGAGGCCTGGGGCCTGCAGGAGGGATCCACGTGGCATCTGGGGGGGACTCCCCGCAGAGGGACAGCAGGCCCGGGGTGCTGCGTGGAGCGCGCCTGGCAGCGCCAGCTGCTGCTGCTTCTTCCTCTGCCTCTTTCCTTTGCTTCTCCTGCCCTTTCTGCTCCCCTCCCTTTCCCCCTCCCTTTCCTCTTCTGCTGCCCTCCTCATCATCCCCTTTCTGAGGCCACGCGTCCTGATCCCTGTCTGATGAAAGTGTACAGCTTGGTTAGCTCCTTCCAGGGGGCATAACTGCCTGTTCCGGGTCAGCAAGCATCCACCCAGTGCTGCTTCATGACTCTGTGCTTTGTTCTCACTCTTCCCTGTGTCCTGGAATGTCTTCCTATCCTTTGTCCACCTGGAAAACTTCTAGTCATCCTTCAAAACCTTGCTTAGGCATCACTTCTGGGAAGCTTTTCAGACACTGCACTAAATACTTCTACATTCATAATCTCGTGGAGTTTTTCCCAAAATACAGTGAGGAAGATATTTTTATTAAAATTGTTTTTATTTGAGAGAAAGGCTCTCTGGGATTGAGAGAGGGTAGGTGACGTGCTCAGGGCTGCACAGCCAGCAAGTGGCAGTGCTGGAACCAGCACCCACATTGCTCTGCCTCCTGAGCAAGCTGATGTTGATTCATTCAGGCCCAGCTCATGCTCAGAGTCCCAGTGCCTGTCTGGAACTGCCTTGCCTCTCAGGTCCACTCATTCAAACCCTGCCCACTCTCAGAGCTCAGTTCAAATGCCACCTCTTCCCCAGAGCCTGCCTGGTCACTCAGGCTAGAAGTGCCCGCCCCTTCCTCTCCTGCTCTTCCTGGGCCCCGAGGTCCCTGTCTTTTGTCCTCTGCTCCCTCTCGTCTCTTGGGCAGGACACAGCTTCCCGAGAGCGAGGGCCACAGCTGCCGGGCTCTCTTCTCACAGGTGCCAGGCAGGCCCTGGCTGGAAGAGCCCTCCATGCGTGTTCAGTGAACAGGCACAGGTTGCTGCAGAGGAAATGCGAGCACAGAGCAGGCGGTCCCACCTGTACCCAGGCAGCCAGCCACAGAGAGTCTCCAAATCAGCTCAGAAGGAGGAGAGAGGTCCCTGTGTGCTGGGAGAGTTCCTCAGAAGCAGGGCCAGTTTCCCTGGGAGGAGGCTGACTTTGCTGAAGAGAAAGGAGGGCTCTCTGGGCTGATGGGCCCTGCGTGCATTTGTCGGTTCATTCACATGATTGTCCATTCACTCATTCAGCAGCGGCTCCCTGAGTGCGGGCTTCCCAGTGCTAAGGGCTGGGGTCAAGGTGGATCAGCCCTAGGCCCTGCCCTCAAGGAACTCCATCCCGCAGGGACACAGACACTTAAATGCACACTGGGACGAGAGACATGACTGCACCCTGGTGGGGCTGGAGGAGAACATCATGGGAGCCTGAGTGGGCGCAGGACCCCTCTGGGCAGTAGTGCATAAATGACCCCTGCAAGAGGAGTGGTGTTGTCTGGGCATGGGGGGTGGGGGGTGTAGGCGCTCCGGCACACTCAAGGAGGAGGAGGGGGCGCCGCGTGCCTGGAGGGTGGCCCGTGCACCACACGCTGCAGCAGCTTATCAATAACTGAAAACAGTGAGCACTTAGCATGTGCCAGGCCCTGGCCTATCTGTACGTGTCTGTACATCTATTATCTCATTATCCTCATAAAACCCCATGAGGTGGATACTGTTGGTATCCCGAGTGTGCAGTTGCGGGGTCTCAGGGACAGTGAGGCCAAAGAACTTGCCCAAGGTCACACAGGGTTTGCACCTGAGCACTGGCTGCATAGGGAAGGCATTATGCATTCTCTGTGTTGCCCACAGAGGCTGCAGGGTCTGTGTTGCTGTGTCAAGAGGCTGGGCTGTCTCTGAGGGCGCTGTGGAGCCACTGACCTGCTCTGAGCGTGGGATGAGCAAGGGCAGGTGTTGAGTTCTGTGGCCCAGCCTGGCTGCAGTGTGGAGAATGGATTCCGGGGCTGGGTAAAGCAATGCTTGCAGAGACAACTGGTGGGGCTGGTGCACAGCAGGGAGATGCTGATTTGGGAGATGCACATTTAGGAAGCAGAAGGGAAGGGCGACTCCAGGTTTCTGATCAAGTCTACTGGTGAAGGCTCATGTGGTGCTTTTGAGCTGCCTGTGGGATGCCCAGAGAGAGTAGCTGAAGAGTTTGCTGGAGTCGGGGTCTGAGAACTGGAGAGTTCTGTGCTAGAGAAGCAGATGAAGGAGTCTAGGATTCATTCTGAAGGCTACTGAGGACATGGGGGAGGATGTAGATGTGGCTGCTTGGAGGGAGTACAGTAGGCGAGCCTCAGAGAGACCTGCCTTGTCCAGAGGGTGTTATTAGAGACAGCTGTTCAGTGAGTTAATTAATTAATCTAGAAACTAATCCATCCATCTACCCATCCATCCAACTATCCATCTATCCATCCATCCACCCACCTATCCATCCAACCATCTATCACCCATCCCTACCCATCCATCCATCCAATCTACCCATCCTTCCATCCAACTATCCATCCATCCATCCTTCCATCACCCATCCATCTACCCATCCATCCATCCATCCATCCATACCTTCTCTAAGTTAAGCATTAAAAATTGCTTGTCTATCCTGAGGAGCTATTTCCTTCTCTGTAACTAACACATTTCTTTTTCCCTTTGGCCACCAGAAAGCTTAGAATCAACATATGTTGTATAGTTGGTTGTATCCTATATGGTTGAATTTCAATTTTACTTTCTTTGGTGTAACTTTACAATATATATACATAATATATGTACATACATGTATTTTTTTAATCTTGATTTTGGAATCTAAATGTACCGGTTTAGAGCATGAATTTTCTTGAGTAGTCTTAGATGTTCTGTTTAATGAGGAATATTTTGCTGTCATCAACTTATACATTTTAGAGACCCTCCATTTGGAGTGGTCAGGACTTGGTCCAGCTATTAAACAACGTGCAATTTTTTTGTGAGGAAGATTAGCCCTGAGCTAATGTCTGTTGCCAATCTTCCTCTTTTTGCTTGAGAAAGATTGTCGCTGAGCTAACATCTGTGCCAATTTTCCCCTATTTTGTGTGGGATGCCCCCACAGCGTGGCCTGACAAGCAGTGCTAGGTCTGCACCCGGGATCCGAACCTGTGAACCCCGGGCCGCCGAAGAGGAGCACATGAACTTAACCACTATGCCACCAGGCCGGCCCCACAACATGTTAATTCTTAGGAAGAAAACTTTAGGATTTAACGGTTAATCCAGAGAGGGGTAGGGGAGAGGGAAACAGGAGAAAAAAACCTGTCACTGGACATACGAGTGGGGGGTCCAAAATAAAAGACTACAGACTTCATAGTGTTGGTACAAACCTCACATGCACATGAATATATCACTATTAGCAGTAATCATAGTTATAATTAAAAGAATAATGATGATATTTATACAGTATCATTCTAGAGTTAGCCTTTCCAAGTTAACAAAGTGATTTCACTTATTTTCTTATATGCTTCTGTCCGCGCAGTGTGCCTGGATCTCTTTGTTACAATGACCCAAAATCACTCTTGGTTGGGAGGGGGTGGTAGTTCTGCTGGTGTATGGGATTAGAAAGCAGCATTGGATGCTATATGACGTTCTAATCTGAGTGACTTTGACCAAATTATTTAACCTCTCTACCTTCTGCTTTTGGTGGGTGTAACTTGCTGCCAGTGCAAGGTTATTTGATATATGTAATAGTAGAAGCAGGACATGGCTTGTAAGTTCCTTCAACAGCTATTCTAATAACTGAGTCCCTTCGCCAAGTCCAGGGACTGTGCTGGGCTTCAGCGTGCTCACTAGCACGCAGTGACGCCATTTCTCATCTGTGAAATGTGCTAATATCCTTTACACTCAGGGGACCTCTTAGATCTGGGTTTCTCAAAAGTCTCCTGGGGTGCTGGTTCAAAAGCAAAGTTACGGGGAATAAGAACCTCTAGGAGTAGCCTCAGGAGTTCACATGGAAATGTGTTCTCCAGGGGGTCTTATCCAGCTGGAGTCTGAACGCCATGGCCCCAGGCATTGTGCTTCTCCAGAATGAGCCCTTGAAGAAGGGAATCATTTCTTGCCTCACACACACCCCAATCAGAAAGGAGATGAAGGACAGGGTTTTTATAAACAAACCTGGTGGCCAAAGATGCTGTGACCCGGTCTGTTAACGTGTCCCTGGGCCCTGAAGACTCTAAGCTGAAGCAGACAGTGATGTCCTTAAGGAATTCAGTCCATGGGAGTGACCGACAGGAGTCAGCCAGGGGGTGGCTTGTGGGGCGCTGATGGAGGCAGCTCAGGCAGGGCTTGAGGACGTGTCACCCACACGAGGCACCTTTCAAAACAAAGGCTGTGACATTTCTGGTGCCGGGACAACTGGTGTACTTTTCCCTATTCCTCTTGCTAAGAGCAGTGAAAAATCTTGGATATTATGTATAAAATAAACGTAAGAAGGCTCTGAGAGGTGGAGAGAAGAAGGCAGACATGGTGGTGAGTCCCTGGGTCTCCTTTCCTCTTCACATGTCCTGGGCTGGGGAGCGAGTGCTGGAGAAGCCAGCAACCCCAAAAGCACCAATGGGCGCAGACAGAAAGAAGCTCCAAGAACAGTGTACTTTCTCCAGCTGAAGAACCAGAAGGAGCAGCCTGGCAAGACAGAAAACTTTCAGCCAACAACCCTTTACCTCAGCAAAACACACAGAAGAACTGCCTGCCCTGCCCCCCAGCAGAGACTGTGTGGGCAGCCTCCGCCTCTGACACGGCGGCCACAAGACGCCCACCCTCCTGTCCCCCACCCGGGGTGTCACTGGAGGCGGGGGACCTGGACTCCCATCTCCACCTGCTGGAAATGAGGTAGCACTCCCATTCCAGCACCGGCACAATGTCAGAGGAGGCCTGTTTCAGCAGAATTTAACAACTGCCAGAGTCTCAAGGCAAGTACCCAGTGGCCAGGATATAATGAAAAAATCCTCTTCATACCAAGAATCAGAAATGTCTCAGTTTGAACGAGAGAAGCCAGTCAACAGATGCCAACTCTGAGATGACACCGATGTTGGAATTATTGGACAATGATTTTTAAAGTAGCTGTCATAAAATCCTTTACAAGTAGTTACAAACATGCTTGAAACAAATGGAAAATAGAAAGTGTCAGCAAAGAAAGAGTAGACACAAAGAACCACATGGACATTTTAAAACTGAAAAATACAACAGCCGAAACAAGAGACTCAGTGGATGAGCTCAACACCAGAACAGAATCTACAAAGGAAAGAATTGGCGAACTTAAAGATGGAACGATAGAAATTGCCCACCCTGAACAACAGAGAACAAATAGACTGAAGAAGAAAATGAACAATCAGGGACACGTTAGACTTGAGCAAATGATCTAATGTTTGTATCATCAGAGTTCCAGAAGGAAAGGAGAAATAGAGCAGGGCTGAAAAGTGTTTGAAGACATAACAACTGAAAACTTCCCAAATTTGCAAAAGACGTAAACCTAGAGGTTCAAAAAATTGAGAAAACCTCAAACAGGATTCTGGTGGTTAATTTTATGTGTCAACTTGACAGGGCTGAGAGATGTCCAAATACCTGGTAAAACATTATTTCTGGGTGTCTGTGAGGGTGCTTCTGGAAGAGATTAGCATTTGCGTCAATAGACTGAGTAAAAGGGATCTCCCTCACCAATGCAGGGGCATCTTCCAGACTGCTGAGGGCCTGAGGAGAACAAAAGGTGGGAGGAGGGCAAATTTGCTCTCTCCTTGAGCTGGGACATATCAGTCTCGCTCGCCTTCAGACATTGGCACCCCTGGTTCTTGGACCTTCTGACTCATGGCACTTACAGCATCGCTTCCCCTGGTTCTCAGGCCTTCGGGTTCAGACTTGAACGGGTTATACCACTAGTTTTTCTGGGCCTCTGGCTTGCAGATGTCAGATTATGGGACTCTTAGCTTCTATAATTGCATGAACCAATCTCTCAGAATAAATCTCTTTCCATAGATCTCTATATATACCATTGGTTCTATTTCCCTGTAGAACCCCGACTAATAGAAGGATAAACCCGATTAAATTCATGCCAAGATACATTATAATCAAACTATTGAAACTAAAGATGAAGAAAAAGCTTTAAAGCAGCAAGGGAGAAATGACACTTTATTTGTAAGAATGATAGCAGGTTTCTCATCAGAAACCACAGACACCAGAAGGAAGCAAAAAGACATCTTTTAAGTGCTGAAAGAAAAGAACTGCCAACCCCAAAATCTGTGAAAATGACCTGCAGGAATGAAGGAGAAATCAAGACATTCTCAGATGAGGAAAGGCTAAGAGAATCTGTCACCAGCAAACCTACCCCAAAGGAATGGCTGAAAGGAGTTCTCTAAACAGAAATCAAATGATAGAACAAAGAATCTGGAACATCAGGATGAAAGAAAAAGCAATTAAAAGAGTAAAAGTACAGGTAAATACAATAGACTTTTATTCACTTTTCAGTTTCCAAATTATGTTTGACGATTGAAGCGAAATTCTAACACTATCTAATGTATCTAATGTAATTCTCAAAGTATGTAGAGGAAATATTTAAGACAGTTGTATTACAAATAGGAGAAGGTAAAGGGATTTAAGTAGAAGTAAAGTTTCTACATTTAATCTGAATTGGTAAAATATTGACAGTAGTAGACTGTGGCAAGTCACGTATGTGTAATTTAACTAAATACATAGTTATGTATTTAATAATTTAATTAGTAAATATAATTTAGTACTTTAGTGGGTAACCACTAAAATATCTAACCAAATATACACTCAAAACACTGCACAGAGACATTAAGATGAAATTCTAAAGATGGTACAAGTAGTCCACGAGAAAGCAGAATAAAGGAAAGAGAAATAAAGAAGGAAAGAAACAAAAAACAAGAATTAAAATGCCAGACTTAAGCCCTAACATAGAACAACTACATTAGATGTAAATGGTTTAAATACACCAATTAAGAGAGAGAGATTGGCAGAGCAGATTTAAATATGACCCAAATATATGCTGTCTATAAGAAACTCACTTCAAATACAACGACATAGGTTGAGAGTAAAAAAATGGAAAAAGATATACCATGCAAGCGTTGATCAAAAGAAAGTATGAATGACTATTTTAATATCAGATAAAGTCAACTGCAGAGCAAAGAAAATTATCAGAGACAGAGAGACATCACATAATGATAAGAAGGTAGACCTATCAAGAAGATGTAGCAATTCTAAATGTGGATGCATCAAACAGCAGAGCTAAAACATATGTGAAGCAAGCATTATAGCTTTGAGAAGAAAAATAGGCAAATTTTCAATTATAGTTGGAGACTTCGACATTCGTCTCTCAACAATTGATAGGCTGTGTAGACAGAAAATCAGTAAGTACATAGAAGGCTTCAGCAGCGCCATCAACCAATAGCATCTATTGACATTTATAGAATATTTCATCCAGTAAGAGCAGAAAACACATTCTCTTCAAGTGCTCATGGGACATTTACAGAATAGACCATATTCTGGGCCAAACAACAAACCTTAAGAAATTTCAAAGAATTGTAATCATGTAGAGTATGTTATCTGACCACATGGGAATCAAACTAGAAATAAGTAACAGAAAGATAGCAGGAAAATATCTAAATACTTGGAAACTAAGCAACATACTTCTCAATAAACTGTGGCTTGCTTCTTGGCCTTTTGGCTAAGATCAAGTGTCGTATCTGTTCTTAGCAGTTTGAATAAACCATAGATCAAAGGCAAATAAAAAAATACACTGAACTGAGTGAAATAAAAGTACAACATATCAAAATTCATGAGACAAAGCTAAAACAGTGCCGAAAGGAAAACCTAGCACTAAATATAGAAAAAAGAAAATGTCTCAATTGAATTCTCCAAGTTCCCACGAAAATAGAAAACTTACGGAACTAGAAAAAAAGAGCAAAATAAATCTAAAGTGTAAAGAAAGAAATGATAGGGGCTGGCCCCATGGCACAGCGGTTTAAGTGTGCATGTACTGTTTTGGCGGCCCGGGCTTTGCTGGTTTGGATCCTGGGTGTGGACATGGCACCGCTTGGCAAGCCATGCTACGGTAGGCGTCCCACATATAAAGTAGAGGAAGATGGGCACAATGTTAGCTCAGGGCCAGTCTTCCTCAGAAAAATGAGGGAGATTGACAGCAGTTAGCTCAGGGCTAATCTTCATCAAAAAAAAAAAAAAAAAAGAAAAAAAGAGGAAATAAGATAAGAGTAGAAAACAGAAAAAACTTGGAAAATCAAAGGGACAAAAAGTTGGTTCTTTGAAAAGTTTAATAAAATTATCATAGTCTAGCAAGATTGACAAAGAAAAAACAGAGAGTACACAAATTATCCATATATGAGTGAAAGAAGAGATAGCTTTACCTTTTACAACTGCTTAAGAAAATGAAATACTGAGGTATAACAAAACGTGTACAGGACTTGTATATCAAAAATTATAAAATACTGAAGAAGGAAATCAAAGAAGATATAAGTAAATGGAGAGACATACCATTTCCATTGACCGGAAAATTCAACATGGTTAGAATGTCAATTCCATCCAAAATGATATGTGGATTTAACACAATTCATATCAAAATCCCAGGAAGATTTTTTTTGTAAATATAGACGAGTATTCTAAAATTTATACGGAACAGGGAAAGAAACTAGAATAGGCAAAGTAATTTTAAAAAAGGAGAATTAGGTAGGAAGAATCATTCTATTTGATTTGAAGATTTCTTATGCTGCAGTCGTCCAGACAACGTGGTGTTGGTGGAGTGATACACGCAGCTCAAAGGAGCAGACCAGATGACCCAGAAACAGCTGCAGGCAAGTCCAACAAATTGATCTTCAACAAAGGTGCACAAGGTATGCAGCGGAACAGGGATAATGTTCTCAATAAATGGTGCTAGAGAAATGGGATACCCATAGGGGAAAAACATGAACTCTCT
Organism: Equus caballus; assembly: GCF_041296265.1. Classification (NCBI taxonomy): domain Eukaryota; kingdom Metazoa; phylum Chordata; class Mammalia; order Perissodactyla; family Equidae; genus Equus; species Equus caballus. Next base: position 2,655,866 of record NC_091701.1, on the reverse strand, counting down.
GCCAAAATTAGCTCTGAATGGATCATAGAATTAAAAGTAAACTGTAAAACTATAGAACTTGTAGAAGAAGATGACGTAATAGAAAATCCTCGAGACTTTGGCCCTGGGGAGGACTTCTTGGACATGATGCCAAAAGCACGATTCATAAAAGGAAAAAAATCGATACCTCAGACTGTATCAAATTTAACAACTTTTGCTCTGTGACGAATCATGTTAAGGGGGATGAAAAGACAAGCTATAGACTGAGAAAAATCATTTGCAAACTACATATCTGACAAACGACTTAAAGAATTCTCAAAAACCGAACAATCCAATTAGAAAATGAGCCACGGGCATGAAGAGACGTTTCACTGAAGAAGATGTAAGGATGGCAAACAAGTGCAGGAAAACATGTTCGGCATCATCAGCCGCCAGGGAAATGCAAATTAAGACCACACCACGGTGAGATCCAAGGTCTTATCTATGTTCTACCATTGGAACAGCTGAAATAAAATAATGACAATACCAAACGCTGATGAGGAAGTGGAGAAATTTGATCTCTCATAATTGCTGGTAGAAATTTAAAATGGTTCAGCCACTCTGGAAAATAATGTGACAGTTTCTTAAAAGACTACACATAACATACCCAGTAATCATTTTGGGCATTTATCCCAAATAAATAAAAATTTATATTTACACAAAAACGTGTACATGAATGTTCATAGCAGCTTTATTTGTGGTAGCCAAAAACTGGAGACGACCAAAATGTCCCTCAGTAGGTCGATAGTTAAACGAATTGTCGTACCTTCGTGGTGTGAAATAGGACGCAGCAGTGCTGGGAAGGATGCCTGGTGCTCGTGACAACTCTGAACTGAAGGCAGCTGGTGAGTGACATGGGCCTATCTCAAAAGGTTACACAGTGTCTGACTCCATCTATAAAACATCCTTGGAATGACAAAATTATGGAATTTGAACCCAGATTCTCCCCTGGCAGGGCTGGGTGTTGGGGAGGGGTGGTGTGACCAAAAGGGCTGTGGCACAAGGGACGCCTTTGCGGCGATGGAATAGTTCTGAACCTTAACGGTGGGGTTGTCACCGAATCCACACGTGTGGTAAGAAGGCGGCGCTCACTCACACTGTGTGACAGTGTCAGCTGTCTGGTTGGAGCTCACGTGGAAGGTGTGTCAGGGGAAACTGAGAAGAAAGCTATGGGGGCCTCTCTGCACTACTTTTGAAACTTCCTGTAAATCTGTAATGAGTTTTAAGCATAAAAAGTTGAAAAAAATAAAAGAAAACAAAGGCTCTGAGTAAAACAACTGGGATTTCTCCCCATCATGATGCTAACAGGCTGGAGAAGGCCAGAGGAAGTGGGAGCTCACAGTTACCAGGTGTTTTCTTTTAATCGGAAGAGCTTTGAAAATCACAAAAGGATGATGTAAGCGTAGTAATAAGAATGTCCAGCCAAGGGTGGGAGAGAAGGTCTGGGGGCTTTGACATGAACCGAGAAAATGCCCGAGGAGAAGACCGGAAGGGTGAGATGGAAAGAAGCCCACCCTTTGGAGATAATATGACCCGGCCTGCCCTGGGAGGTGAAAGCAGGCAGGCACAGCGGAAAGATGCGGCAAGGGCAGCAGGAAGGGGTCCGCGCCTCGGAGGGGGAGCTCCAGGGGCTGCTGGCCACCGCAGGCTCATCCCGTGACCCGAACACCACTTCCTGTTCCCAGGCCCCGGCAGAGACTGTGGTAGGGGACCCCGGCTCACACCCCTCACCCGCACCCATGGGAGGGAACCAAGGGGTGGGACAGGCCCATTTGTGAAAGCTCTGGGCTATAAACTCTGCTGAAAGTGCTGGTTTTGCCTTTTGGAGAACAAAAGTCACGTAAGAGAGGCTCCCAGAGTCACCCGACAGAGGATGAGGACTGAGCGTGCAAGGAGCACGGCTGATTTCACGAAAAGGTGGGATGGTCTAGGAAATCCATCCAATGCAGTCACGTCAGTAGCTGCTTCTAAAGTTTTTGAAGCCTTACAGTCATGAGCCGGTTTCATATACCATTTCTGTCCTGTGGACCTCTTAAAATGCTTGGTAAAATTTGAAAAATTTAATAGAAACACATTAGGTTTAAAATACAACTGAAATGAGGGTAATGAGAGTATATACGGTTTTTAAGGAGCTCCACACACTAAATTTTGCAAAATTTCACACTATTTTCTGCGTCCCATATATTGGGCATCATCACAATTGAATTTAAAGAGCGTGTGAAGAGCACGTACCAGTCATTCACACTGACTTCATCATCAAGAGAAGTAAGGGTGAGGACCCCTGGCAGGGATGGGGAGAAGCTTTCTGCAGCCTGGTGGTCAACAGTGACTGACAAGTTCCCCAACGTCCCGCCTCCTAGTGGTCACCTCCACCCATCGTCCACTGGTGAGTGCGCTGGACTCAGTGACTCAGCTCTAACCCCTCAAACACAGAGAAACGACTGCGTCATACTTGCGGTCAGCCTGGTATTCTCCCCCTGTCGCCTTCTAGGCCTTGGCACTTCAATGAAGCCAGTGGCCGCATTAGAGATGTCAGCGTGGGAAGGAGCCGAGGGTGACCTCTGTCCAGCTGCCAGCAAGAAACAGAGGGCCTCGGCTCAACAGCCAGCGAGGATCAAGCCGGGTGAGTGAGCTGGGAAGCCTCCTCCGCTGTCCAGCCTTGAGATGCTGCTGCCCTTGACTGCAGCCTGTGAGAGACCTTGAGGTGCCCAGCTGAGCTGTGTCTGGATTCCCGACCCACGGGAGCCATGCGATGATAAGGGTGTACTGTTTGAAGTTGCTAAGTTTGGGTGTAATTTGTTATGCAGCAATAGACAACTAATACAGATCTTAAGACTTTTATATAATACAACTGAAAAGTATACCTGTGGTCAAGTGGCCAAATGCAAACTATATGACAAGAAGCACATCTGCCCAGTTCCAACAATGCCCCCACTGCTGCCTCCCAGCCTCTACATGCTCTTCCTGGCCTCGGGTGACAACCTGTGTGGCCGGTGGTATGTTCTTGATATATGCCCCCTCACATGTACTCCCCAGACTACGACGCAGATGTGGCTCGCCATGGATGTGGGCCTGTGGCCAGGGTGGAAGCGATGCTCTTTGATTTCCCAGGCTGGGTCATACAAGGTGACACAGGACACAGTCTTTGCCTTGTCCTGTTGGGTGTTGCCAGAGAACCAGCCACCACACTGTGGGGTAGCCCAGCAGCCACAAGGGAGGCTGTGTGCGGCGACCCAGCCCCAGCCCCCACTGGGGTCGCAGCTGGCAGCCAACACCAACCACCACTCTCGGGAGGCAGCAGGCCTTCAGGGGGTCCAGCCCAGCCTTTGAGACCCCAGCTGATGCCAGGTGGTGCAGAGACGAGCTATCCCCGTGGGCAAATGAAATGTCATTGCTGTTTTATCCACTAAGTTTTTGGGTGACATTATGTAGCAAGAGGTAGGCTGAGCAATCTGTGTGTGTGTGTCTACGTGCCTGCAGAGGGAAGGCTGCCACCTGATTTCCAAGGGTTCTGAAGGGCCAGAACCTAGGGAGCAGATGTACCGAGGCCACAGGAGAGCCGGCCACAAGGGCGTGAAGATGCCAGCTTCCCTCCCTGGAGGCCACCCATGCCTCCCGGGGCTGTGTCCACAAACCTGACAAATGCCGCAGGGACTCTGGGTGAAACCAGGTCTGGGTCAGGACGTAGAGGCATGCAGGAATGCCTGATAATTTAGCCTCTCTCTTAACACACTGTCTTTAAATTTATTTAGAGGCCGGGTTGGGTCCTCTATGGGGCAAAGGCAGAGGAGAACATGGCTGGGCCGGCTCAGCTCTCCTCAGCGGTCCTGGGTGTCTGCTCTGACCCCAGGGTGCAAACGCTGCTCGGCACGACAGGGCTGGGGTGGCCTGCGGTGAAGTCATCCCTCCAGACTTGGACGCACGTCCCCCTGGAGACATATGGGGATCTTTCTGTGCCTTGTCCGCTGGTGCCTTTGGCAACCTGCACCTTATTCTGACTCTGGGTTAAAGTCTTCTGAAGATGCTACAAGTATGAAATGTCCCTCCTGGGACGTTTCAAACAGGGTGCAGTGGCAGTGAGCCACCTGTGAGTGGTGAGCAGAGAGGAGAAGTCACACTTACTTCACTAACGTGTCGGGGCATGACCTGACACTTAACAAAGGAGGGGGAAGATGGGAGAAGTAGACAGCTCAGAAGAGGGCGACGTAACATGCTGGAACTGCGGTGAGGGATCTCGGGGGAACGGAACAAACTCTACCTTTCCAGTAACGAACGGTGGGTGGTAACGGGGGCAACTCAAGGCGAGGAGGAAAGATCGGGCGTGCGACCAGGAAAATAGCAACAAGCAGATCAATATATGACAGCAAACGCTTTAAAGAAAGAAATCTGTAGCACAATATTATCATTCATTCATCCCTTCATTCATTCACAGTTGTCGAAGGCCTCTGTGGCCCAAAACAACTCCAGGGCAAACAGGTGCGACCTGATTTCTGCCATCACAGACGTGTCGCTTGTGTGGGGACCGGACACAGAATGAGGGTTTTAACAAGTGAATGGTTAAATTCAAAATTTGAAAATTGTTATGAAGGGGAAAAATTGGGGAGTGGATTTTGTTGGGGTTGGGAGGGGCCTCCACGAGGGAGTGAGACTGATGCGGGAGCTGGAGGGCGGGGCACCTTGCCGCTGTCCTTCCAGTGGTCGCTCCCTCCTCCCAGCGGTCGCTCCCTCCTGGCTCTTCGCGTCAGGGTCTTCTCCAGGCCTGCCCCAGACAGCGTGTGGAGAGCCCGCTTCAGGACGTGGAAACGCATGTTCAGAGAGATTTTGTAACTCTACCAGCCAGGGCTCTGGATTGAGGCAAAAGAAACAGGCTGGCTGTTCTAGGCAGAGAAGGGATTTATTTCAAAGATGTAAGGGACTCACGAAATCACCAGGGCGGCTGGAGAGCCCGGTTTGGCAGATGGACTGAGACAAGGAGACAGCACCAGGACCACAGCGGGTGCACTGTGGAGCAGCCCACAGGAGAGGCTCCAGTGTGGCTGCTGCCCCTGAGCCTGGACGCCACCATGTGCCCGCACTGGCCCCCGGCCTGTGTCCTGTGCTGCTCCTGCCTGGAAACTGAGTGCTGCTGCTCACCCTGCAGCCAGCCCCCTGGAGAATGGAGAATGGCCTTGGGTCACTGGCTCCCAATTTGACGTCAGCGCTCAAGGCTTTGATGGGCTGAGGCGCTGTGTTTCCCCAGAGCAAGGCCAGTGGGCCCCTGCATCTCTAGTCCTGCATGTGGAGCACCCCCAGCCTCTCAACCAGTCTCAAAAGTGGGGGCCTAGATGCTGCTGGGCATCCCCAGCCCCAAATGGCACATTTCCACCCCAGGTAAGTCCACGCAGTTGGAGGCAGGAGCCAGGCGTTGTGGCTCCCGGGCCCACATGCTCTCTCCGGTTCCCCACAGAGTGCCTTGGTGGGAACAAGCCCGCGGTGTGCACAGTGGGCTACACGGCTGATTTCATGTTGTACCGTATATACATTGCACATATTTGAATGCAGAATTGGCTTACCTATCAAATTAAAAAGGCTTTCCAAACACTACAGTTGTCTATTGAGCATGTGGGGGCAAAGCACTCTCACATTGTGGGAGCAAATGGATCGATTCAACATTTCTGGAGGGCAGTTTGACAATATATAACCAAAAACCTTGAAAGGAGAGCCCTTGACTTAGTAGTTTCATGCCCGGGAATATAGCCTAAGGAAATTATTAGGGATGAGGACACAGACTTACAGTAATAATATCCAACATCTACATGCTGAAAAGGCTGTATCAGTTAGAACTCACGCATCTGGTGGAAAATGCAGCCCGATTAGCATAGGCAGAAAGACTCACGTGGGTCCCTGTGCCTTTGGAGGTGGGCTGGGCCTCAGGGCTCCTAGAAAGCTGTCGGGGTCTGTGTTTATACCTCTCAGTGTCACTTCTTGTGTTTTGATTCTGACGCAAGGCAGGATTTCTTTCGGTTGAGAGCAGTGCCCAGGGTTCACAGGGAGCAGCAAAGACCTAGAATCTTGGTCCAGCCTCCTGAGAGCAAGGCCCACGGCACTCTCCCTGGGCCGGCTCCTGTCCGACTCAGCCCTGCAGCACAGTGTGCGCTTCTCTGTGCACCTTGCTGTCTCCTGGATCCGACCCTGACCCCGCAGAGCGGTAACCCTAGCCCCCACAGTGCCTGGGGCAGAAGTGTCTGAAGGATGGGGAGGAGCTGAGCTGCAGGCCCCATGCCCGCTCCCTTCCCCTGCAGGTGAGGCAGGCCAGGTGGGTGGGCAGGTCAGGCGGGCTGCTCCACCCAGGCTGCGCCCGCCACCTCCTCCACACTTCGCCCTGTGCGGCATCTCCTCTGGACCTGGAGCCTGCTCCTGCAGATTGGGGTTATATTTCCATCTGACCATAAAACCGCATGTTAGGAAAATCTCTAATCAATTAGTTCTAATTAATTATGAACTAAATGTGTTTCCCGCTGTGGGATGTGGTTTGTTTTCTGTTTGCTATAATGGGAAAAGTTTGACGACTGTGTAAAGAGAAAATGTCTACGCGAAAGCGAGGAAAAAGAAAAGAAAAAAAGCTAGTGGCTAGAATTAGCATTAACCAGCACCCAGAGCATTGTAACCACTTCCCACAGGCCTGGACCCAGCTTCCTCGACACTGAGTGTGGCTCCACGATGCCGTTCTGGGTCAGGAGAAGCTGCCCTGTGCGCACCTGCCATCCCTCCAGTCATTCCCGTCAGGCTTCCTCACCGGTCCCAGGCAAAGGCGGTGGCAGTCTGCTCCTTTGAGGGGACTGGGGTGGGACTGGGTGGGCATAACAGGACCTTGTGGCCTGGATAGTTCTGGTCCCAGACAGAGCTGCTGCCACAGCTGTGGGGACGCTGGAGCCCAGCTACTGGGTTAGAGCCCTGCCAGGACAGGGCGGCAGGGGGGCAGCGGGGCAGGGGGGCAGGGGGCCCCCTGAAGATGTCAGGTATCAAGGGAATCTGTCACCCCCTGTGACCTCCTTGTCTGGGTGTCATGGAAAAGCAATGTCTTCACTGCTAGGCTCCTTCGTGGACAAATTAAACCTGACTCATGTGTATCTCGTGTCTGTGGCATTTAGGGCACTGCTGGGATGAGCAGCCAGCGTCCGACACCAGAGACAGCTGGCAAAGACCCCCGATGGGGGTTAACGGATGTGTATGGAGCCATGGAAAGTGGGCTGGGCAAGAAGGAAGTGAGTTCAGAGCTCATCTCCCCTACTTTCGTGCTGTGTGACCTTGGACAAGTCTCTCAAGCCCTCTGAATCTCACTCTGCTCATCTGTGTAGTGGAGCTGTGAATCCCAATCTTGCAAGGTTGCTGTGAGGACCAATGAGATACTGAGGGTGTCGGCACATAGTGAGCAGGCGCTCAACAAGTGGGAGCTGTTAATATGACTGTGGTTTCACAGCATGCCAAGGAATCCCCATTTCCACCCTTTGCCCAGGATGGGTCTCGGCCCAGAAAGTTTCTTGATGTTTTGTCTTTGCAGAAAGAGCAGTGATGGGCTGCTCTCCTGGAGCTGCTGCCCTGCCAGTGCCTTAGGAGGCCGCCATGATCCAGCAGGTGTGGAGGGTGTGGTCCTTTTAGCAGGAGAACCATGTGTGGAGGGAACCTCGAGCAAGTGCATCAGCAGAGACTGAGGGTTTCTGCAAAAGGACCCCAGGGCTGGGCCGGCTAGAGCCAGCCCAGCCTGAGCGAGGACAGTGGAGACCCAGGAATCGGAGGCGGATCCTGACTGTGACACGACAGAGGCAGGCCCCTTAGTCCCGCTGGCTAAGGGCTCTCACAGTGCCTTAATGAGGGGAATCACTGCAAGAAAACCCAATGCAGGGCTCGTTTCAGAGCGTGCCTGCTGTTGCTGTCGATGCATCCTTCCGTTGTTTTAGGTCTTATGTTTAGTCTAAGTTGAAGAAATCCTCCAGGTATTGCTAGCTCCCAGACTGCTCCTGGGGGTTCTCATTCGTAAGTGGTGCTATCAGTGATGGAGAGGGTGCTCTGATCACAGAAGTCTGGGGAGATCCTAACAACCCAAGGCTAGTGAAGCCTCTGAGATCCTGTGTGATGTTGCAGGTCTGGGGCTGGGTGGTGGGGAGACAGTCTGGACACTAGGTTCTTGGCTCTGGGAAATCTCGTTTCATAGATAAGAACCTTTGAACTTACGTGCATCTGCGGCTCCGTCTTCCATCTTGTTTTGGCTGTTTTAGTACTGGAAAATAATTGAGAGGAGAGGGAAGGGCTTGCTTTTTTGGGAGAGGGGAAGATTTTGGTCTGTCTTTTTTTCTCAATAAATATTTAACTTTTAGAGTAGTTTTAGATGTACAGAAAAGTCCAAAACATAGTAGAGTGTTCCCATATGCACCACACCCAGTTTCCTCTGTTATTAAGATATTACTTTAGTGCGGTATGTTTGTCACAATTAAAGAACCAACATCATTACATTAACATTAACTGAAGGCCACACTTCATTCAGATCTCCTTAGTTTCTCCCTAATGTCCTTCTTCTGTCGCAGGACCCCACGCTGGATCCCACAGGACGTCAGTTGTCGGTCTCCTCAGGCTCCTCTTGGCCGGGACCGTTTCTCAGACTTTCCCGTCGCGGCGTTGAGGCATAAGGGTCAGATATTTTGTGGAATGCCCCTCGATTGGGATCCGTCTGATGCTTTTCTCATGATTAGGTTGGAGTTGTAGGTTTTTGGGAGGAAGACCACAGAGATAAGGCGCCATTCTCCTCACATCACATCAAGCTTAGGCACAGCCAACAGACTGCACCTCTGTTGAGGCTGACCTTCACCTGGCTGAGGTCGTGTTTATCAGGTTTCTCTAGTGTAAGGTGACCCCTCCCTTCCATACTATACCTTTTTGTAAAGAAGTCACTACACACAGCACACACTTAAGGAGTAGGGATTATGTTCCACATTCTTGAGGGTGGAGGAGCCACATAAATTACTTGAAATTCTGCTGGGGGATTTGCCTATTTTCCCCCGTTTATTTATTTAATCATTATTTACATTAGTATGGATTCATGCATACTTATTTTACACTTTGGGTTGTAATCCAGTATTTATTTATTTATTTATTGTTTTGCTCAAATTGACCCAGCGTTGGCCATGAGGAGCTCCTTCAGTTGGCTCCTGTGTCCCTTTGAGATACCCCATCATTGTGTGTGTATGTTTTATCACTTTAGTACCTGCTGGTTTTATAAAATTCTTCAGGCTCATCTTGTATATTTCCTGCCCCAGTCCTAGAATCAATCATTTCTTCAAGGAGCTCTGGTTGCTTTTATCGGAGAATGGGGTTACAAACCAAGATCTGGGTGTTGGGGGTGCTCATTGCTACTGGGGTGTCATTGGTTCTAGGCCTTCCCAGCGGACAGAGCAAGGAGATACGTCTGTGTAGATGTGTATACTAACTCTTGTATGTGCGCACATCCATCCATGTATCTGTGTGTATCTGTCTGTCTTGATACTAAGCTAAACATGAGTTCGCATTGATGTCTCCAATGTTAATGCGTTATCATATGGATCATCCTAGCTTTCTCCTCTTGTTTCTCTATAACCTCCCACTCCAAGAGTGACAAATCTGGCTCCTACCATCCGCTATCCATTGACTTAATTTTTAAGGAACATTTTCATCAGCTAGAATACACTGCTTATGTACAGTTCCTTTTGCCTTCAGTCTTACAGACTGTTCATTTCTAACGTCACTAGATCAGCCCGCTTTTCTCCCTTCATGAGGGGGAAACAACTTTCATAAGGTTGTTTTGTACATTTGTATTGCAATTGGATTCTTTTATCATAGTCTGCATTCCATCGTGTGCTCTGACCACCTAAATGATTTTCTAAAAATTTGCTATTATTAAGGTTTACGCTTCATATTGCAAGTTGTATGGGTTTCAATAAATATGTAGTTTCATGTATTCACCATTACGTTATACAGAATAGTTTCACCACCCTAAAACGTCTCCTGTGAGTTACCTATTCAGCCCTCTGCCCCACCCCACTTATCTATACAGCTTTGCCTGTTCCAGAATGTTATATAAACAGAAGCATAGAGAATATACCATTTTCATATGTCTTTGCATGGCTTAATAATGTTTTTAGTGCTAGATAATGTTGCACTATATGGATGTAGCAGTTTGTTTATCCGTTTATTTACTGAAAAATATTTTTGTTTCTTTGGGTTCTTGGAGATTGTGAATAAAGCTATAAACATTCGCATGAGGATTTTTGCGTGGATGTAAGTTTTCAAATCAGTTGTGTAAATATTTGGAGCGTGATCCATTGCTGGATTCTATGGTAAGATTTATGTTTGGCTTTGTAGGAGACTGACAAAGTGTCTTCTAAAGTGGCTGTACCATTTTACTCTCCCATCAACAACAACATGAGAGTTCCTTTGCTCTGTGTCCTCGTCAGTGATTGGCATTATCAGTTTTTGGATTTTAGCCATTCTAGTAGGTATGTAGTGATATCTCAGTATTATTTTAATATGCATCTCCCTAATGACGAATGACTTTGAGCATCTTTATATATACTTATTTGCCACCAGTATATTCTCTTCATGAGGTGTCAGCTCAGATATGTTGTCTATTTATTAATTGGGTTGTTTTCTTATTGTTGAGATTTAAGAATTCTTTTTACATTGTGAATACAAGCTCTTTATCAGATGTGCTTTGCAAAGTATTCTCCCAGTCGGTGGCTTATATTTTCATTCTCTTAGCAATATCTCTCAGAGAGCAGAAGTTTTTACTTTTTTTTTTTTTTGAGGAAGATTGGCCCTGAGCTAACATCTGTGCCTATCTTCCTCTATTTTATATGTGGGATGCCTGCCACAGCATGGCTTGATAAGCAGTGTGCAGGTCTGTGCCCGGGATCTGAGCTGGCGAGCCCTGGGCTGCCAAAGCAGTGCGTGAACGTAACTGCTACGCCGCTGAGCAGGCCCCAGAAGTTTTTACTTTTAATGGAGTCCAGCTTATCATTATTTTCTTTCGTGGATCATGCTTTAGATGTTATATCTAAAAACTCGTCAGACTAGACCCAAGGTCATGTTGACTCTCTCCTATGTTTTCTGATAGAAGTTTTATAGTTTTGAATTTATGTTTATGTCTGTGATCCATTTTGAATTAAATTTTGTGTAAGTGTAAGATCTGTATCTAGGTTCATTTTTTTGGCATATGGCTATCTGATTGTTTTAGCATTATTTGTTGGACAGACTATCCTCTCCCCACTGAACTGCCTTTGTACCTTTGTAAAAAATAAGTTGGCTATATTTGTGTGGGTCTATTTTTGGGCTCTCTTCTGTTCCTTGACCTAAGCACCTCTTCTTTCACCGACACTGCACTGTCTTGATTACTGTAGCGTTATTGTAAATCTTGAAATCAGGTGTGTGAGTTCTTCAACTTTGATCTTCGTCCATATTGTGTTGTGTATTCTAGGGCTTTTGCGTTTCCATATAAACTTTAGAATTAGTTTGTTGATATCTATAAAATAACACTTGCTGTGTTAGCCACAAAGGGAGGGGAGACTCTTCTCTGCCCACGAGGTAACAACTCTGCCTTTAGCCCATGAGCCTCCTCATTCTACACCTTCACCTGGAGGAGTCCCTCCCTCTGACGGTTTACAGCCATCAATTCACTCATTCGTTTGCACATCAAACATTCACTGAGTGCCGCTGTACGCTGTACGTTGTCCTCTGGAGGATGACCAGATGACCCGATGGCACTGCTCCCAGCTAAAGGAACTAATGGTGCAGGGGAGTCAGGGGTCAGAGATACGATTGCAATAAAGAGGGAAAAGCTTTGCATGATGTCGCAGGATCAAATAACTTCGTTCCAGTCATCCAGGAAGACTTCTTTGATGTATTGATGTTTCCAGATAAGTTTTGAAGGATGAGAAGGGGTTGCTTTGGAAGAAGGTGGAAAAAAATGTCTTGTGCATAGAGAAAAGATGTGCAAAGGCCTGACAACAAGTGAGAGCTTGGCTCTTTCAGGAAGCTGAAAGACGCTTGGCCAGACTGAGGCACAGAGTGAGGGAGAGAGAAGTGGGAAGGAAGTCAGAGGGGTCAGTCCAGGCCAGAGCACTCGGTGGGACCCTCACACCTCACTGTGATTTAGAGATTTTATTCTGAGGTTGAACAGTAGAGGCAGGGCATGTGCAGATTGTGTTTCTGAAGGATCATGTCTGTGTGGGGAATGGATTGCAGTGGGAACCAGGAAGGCCAGTTGGTGATCCTGGCTGACGTCCAGGCTGCCGATGAAGATGAGATGTATGAGAGTGGTGCTGGCTGGATGGAGAGGTGTGGATCTGAGAGACGCTCATCACAGAGCTCTTCCCCAGGCCCTCCCGATGGTGCACGCCCTCATTCAGGTCTGCAGAGGGCCTGGCACTCCATCCACTCCTCCCCTTGGCCATGCTCCCCTCTCCTTGCCTGCTTTGGTTTATCTCATAGCACCAAGCACTGCCTGACATCATGGAACCTTGGTGACATCACATCACATTACATTTCTGCAACACTGGTTTACTCAGTGGACTACATTTGCTAGGTTACAGCCAGGAGAAGGGTTCATTCTCTCCTGCTGGCCCTCGAGCACTTCACTTCTGCCTTCTTCATCACGCACTGGCATCTCACATTCTATAACCTTTCGGTGACTTTCAGGAAGGAAAATATCAGTTTAAGGTGAAATTGTGATCACACAGCAAACTTAAATCCTCCCCCACCAGTCTCCCAGGCTGACCTGCGGTTTGGGGTTCAGCATTGCGGAGTGGATGTGCCATCTGTCTAATTCATCTGTTCTGCTTCCTCCTTGCCTCGCCCGCTTCAGTGCCTCCAGGGTTGGGGGGCGGGTGAGAGGGATTGGAAGGAAAGAGACGAAGGGCTTTGGCACGGCTGGATCTCCGGGTAGTCCTCTTTTGTCAAAGCACCTGGTCATAGGAATGTCCTCGGTCCTTTGTGTGGCTCATGAATGGCTTCTTTGGAAGCTCCCGGCAGGGCCCTTTGCACTTTCCAAGCCCTAAAGCAGAACCCTCACCTCAGAGTCTTCTCGCTTGTGGATGTGCTCTCCTAGGGGTGGTTAATATGACTGAAGACCAGACCGTTCAGGGCCCCGTGAACCTTGCCAAGGGCCTCCTTTCCAGGAAAACTCCTACCTTCTCGCCCCACTTGATGCCAGAGGGAGTGCCCAGCCCCTCCCTTCTGCCTTCAGGCAGTTCCAGCCATGCCCTTTCCTACAGTCCAGGGGCAGCTGTTATATTCTCCCAGGACTATTGGGGGCTCTTCTCCTAAGACAGAATGGGGCCCAGAAGACTTGAAACTCGGCCCTCATCCTGCCAGGATGCAGCGTCCATACGCCTGACAGTCATAAACTCTAGGTGGGTGGGGGGTCTTATTTGGCCCAGCTTGAGGTAGAGAGGAGGCCATGAAGTTCTCTCTTTGTATAATCTTCAAAGAAATCTTTTCCCATGTAGAATCGCTAGGCTTCTATCACATGGGTTAGAGGCGGGTGGCGGGCCGAGATCAGAAGGACCAGCGCTGTCTAGGCTTCTCCGTGGAATATAAGAATACTTATCACCCAGTGGTCTCAAACTGAAGCTTTTGAAGATTTCTGAAACAGCAGGACAAAGTCCAAGGCAAATGACTCTAAATTTTTAATTTCTCACTAGAACTTTGAGTCTAATAAGGCAGAGGATTGGTTTGTTCACCTCTGTATTGCTAGTAACTAGAACAATGTCCAGCACGTAGAAGGTGGAATGAATGGGTGCGTATGTACCAGCCTGGTAACCCTATGAAAGGGATAATAGAAGATTGCCATTTATACGGTTTGCACTGACCTCTGGCTCCCGGTGACTGCCACACTCTCTTCTAAAGTCCCCTTGGAAGACAGTCAGTTCTGGGACATGGGTGAGTAGCAAGCTGATGTCTGGCATGTGGGTGAGCAGACTCAGGTCTGGGATTTGAGTTAGAAGCCATGACTCTGATTTGGGGCTCACCCGAGGGGGATTTGACTGGACCTGGAAGATGCTGTTTGCGATCTTTTGTTTGTCTTATACAGGTACAACCTTATTGGTAATCCATCTGTTTTGGTCCTTGCATCCCCGTGGTCCATTAGGCAGAGGCAGACCTTTCTGATGCCCCCTCAGATGCTGTTGCTTCTTGTGGTCTCATGCCTTCCTTACCTCTGACAGATCAATGCTACAACTTGACTTTGCCATGCTTGCCTCTCGGCACTTCCATTTAAATCAGGGACCTCAGCCCCTGCCCCTCCTCCCCGTTGCATCCTGTCCCACAGGGAAGAGCCACTAACGTGCTTTCTAAAGATTCCAACAACCCATTTTCAATTCACCATGGTGATACGAGTGTCTTTGGGCTCTTTCAAAAGACACGGTTAGGGTGTAACTGAGAGGGTCCCTCTCAAGACCTGTGAAGGTCTGAGGGTTTACCCTGCTCACAAGCTAACAGTTCCATGGATGCTGTTAGAAAAAACAAGACTCCTGGACCAGAGGTGAAAGATTGTATTACTCATAGTAAAAGCAGTAGCCAGAGTGCCGGCATAGTTTTTTTGGTTTACTTGCCCCCAAGTCCCATGGAGGATGCAGTGGGCCCAGATCCATGCTACACATCAGTGGGTCTGTGTTGCTGCCGAGGAACCCGGGCCAGGGGCCCATGGATCTTTGAGCAAGTAGCAAACATTTCAGCAAGCAGCAGTCCCAGGACAATTGTGGTCATGCTGTGGTCACCTTGACCTACTTTAGTGCTTCTGAAACTGCTCAGCATCCAGAGACTGATCTTACATGCAGCCTGTCACCCTCGACAAGACTGCAGGGACACCAGGCCTGTGGTGGACTGTCATTCCCAACCGGCATATATTAGCAATGTACCCCAACATTTCTATGTCCTCAAATCTCCTAAGGACACCCCTGACTTCTCAACCACATTTGGGTGGGCTATCACTGAGCTGAAGTTCCACTGACCCTAGGAGCTGCTCCCAGCCACTGGTGGCAGCACGCCGCATGCAGAATGTCAGGGAGGGGCCTGTAGGAATAAAGTCTGCGCGTCTGGTCTGGGATTACGCTTTCCCTCTTTGATCCATCACCCATGTTCATGTCCACCCATTTTCTCTTGATTTTTACTGTTGTAAATTAGTGTCTTGCAATCCTTCTGGTGTGTTGCTTTCCCAGTTTTGCATTTTTAACTGAACCCAGGACTTCTGGACTCTGGGGAGTGGTTGGGTTGGGGCATGAGAAGAAGTGGATTCTCTCTCAGAGTGACTCCCCAGCAAGGTTGTTAGAGAGCAAGCAGGAAGAGACCGGGGAAGACAGTGGGCCAGGTCGTCAGATGCTCAGTGAGGACGGACAGCTGCAGACTGCTTGATCCCACTGGGCCTCATTTGGGCCTATGTCCCGGGAGAGGCCAGCAAGATGCTAGGAAAGCAAAATTCAGGTCATGCCACCACCGCCACCCCCATGCTTCCCATCAAATTCAGAATAAATGTCTAGTTCCACCCTGTGGCCGATAAGGCTCACTGTGATGCTAGCCCAGCCTCATCTGTTTCTGCCTCACTCACTCTACTCTGGCCATGCTGGACTGCCTCATGCTTCTAACAGCAAGCTGACCCCTGGTATCCCTCTCTCTGTAAGTGTCCCCTTCTGAGAGAGGGCACACACTTCAACGTAGCTAACAGGAGTGCCCCCACCAGTCATTTTATAATACCAAACTCTGTTTTTCTTAATGGCACTAAGTCCATATGAAATAGATTTATAGGTTTCTTGTTCATTGTCACTTCCCCCCAGAACGTCACGTCATGTGAGCAGAGACCCTCCCTCCCTCCTTGCTCGCTGTTGGGTAAAGCCAGCCCTCCTGTGTAGAGTGGAGGTGTGGATGGGCTCTGTGGCCACGCTGTTTCTTTTTGCAAAAGCAATCGAGATGCTTCCTGACCCAGTGCGTGCTGGCCCTGGCACCCGAGGGCTGATGTCCTGTCTCGTTGCCTTCTGCTTCACCCTGTCTGCTCTGAGTGCATGGCCAGCGCCTCAGACCTCCCACTCCGCAGCCCTGGGGGTCTGCCAGCAGATGCCAGGGAGGTATTTGCACCTGGCAGCTCTTCCTTCGTTTGCACGTCCAGCAAAGACTCTGCAGCAGGCAGCCTGCTGGGTGTCGCCCTCCTGGAGCTTACGGTCTGTGGAAAGAGGAAAATACGACGGGGCTAACTAGACAAATAATTATACGAGCCTCATGTTTTCTTCTACTTGGGCCCCCTCGCAGGCATCTAGACAGTTCTTGGCGTTCCCTCTGCAGGGTTCCTCCCAGGGCTGCCTGCTCCTGATGCCACAAATTTTTGCCTACCACCAAGGCAGCCCAGACCTGGATGCCCTGCCCGAGGAGCATGAGACCTGAGAGCTGCTATGACTCCTGGGTGCGTTCTGAGATGCTTCTGGCTGGTCATCGCTTGATTCTTGATTCTTCCTAAATAACGTTTACATCCCAAGTGTGTGGAAAGGACACTGAGATAGAAATTGGGAAATTGACTTCTGCACCTAAATCTGCTCTCTGCTAGCTGTATGGCTTTGAGCAAGTCATTTATCCTGTCTGAGCATCACTTTTAATGTCTGAAAAATGGAGACACTAAGATATTCTCTAAATACCTTTCAAGAGAATGCTAAGTAGACAACAAGAGTGTGCATGTGAAATCACTTCGTAAATGTGATTGTTTAGCATTTCAAAAGCAAGTGGTGGGCTTTTCTAATCCTCTGGCAGATGGACGGCAGTGCTTGGGGTCTGTCTGCCTTGCCCCTGTTACTGTGGGCTTTGGTGTTAGCAAATGCCAGGTTAGAAGCCCGGCTTGATCACAGGGTGAGCTTCTTAACCGTGTCAAGCCTCGGTGTTCCTGTTGGTGGAATAAAGACAAACAGCAGCATAGATTTGTGGTGAAGATGAGGAATAAAAAGCTGCCATTACTACTCCTGGCACATAGAACACTCTGGATAAAGTTTCGCTCCACAGATGCACAGGGCTCTTCCGTTGTTGTAGTCTCTCTAGAGTTTCGTCAAAGATTCTATGTCTTCCTCCCCAGGCCTTTGCTGAAGAAGTGCCACCTGTCACTTTCAGCCTTGAGTTGGCCTGAAAGCCAGTCGGGGGAGATCAGAGCTCACGACACAGAGCTAGGCTGCCCAGCCGTTCCTGGATCTGTGGGCCCTCACTCCCTTCCCAGCGTGACCCTGCTCCTGGGGATAACTCTGCGCGATGAGGAAGACAATGAGCAACCACACTGGTAAACAGATGACTGTCAGTAGGGAAAGATGTTTCCAGCAAAGCATTCCGAATGCAGTATTTATGGACTCAAGTTGTTAGCGGGATATTTATAGACAGGATGCAAATGTAAAGCATATGGTGCGCTCTTCCAGAAATGCTCTTTCAATTAAGCTGTGCGCAGTGCTCAGCCATGCTGCTCCTTCATCTGCAGATGCTCTCCAGCACGTTTGTAGGGAACGTCGCTCAGATTTGCAGAAAATGGAGTGAACAACGCTCTCAGGGTATTGTCTCTGGGTAAAGGCTGTTTCCCTTTGAATGACGTTGCCTTGACCCAGTCTCTAGGGCCCATACAAGGTTGCCCTGCCCTGAAATGTGTGGTTGAATTTTTCCTTCTCTTCCTGTTCCGTGGCATGTGAGGATCACTGTGGAAGATGTGGTAGGAAATGCCAAGCACAGATTTAAGAATAATCTGGAAGATCTCTTGGGTCTCCAACCTTCCATTTGTATATGCAGGTCTGGGAGCTGGCAGTACCAGGACGTGCTCTGCGCTCTGCCTCAAGCTACCAAGGCCACTGGAAAAATGTGATCCTTGCTTAGAATACCCAGCATGGGAACAGGTGTCCAGAACTAGCACCACGCAGAGGGTATGTCGTGTTCCGGGACTGGCAGTTTCCAGACACCATGCGGTAAAATGGGGGGGTCAATGCAATGCAGTGTGAGCAGCACGCACGTGGATTCCACACCAAGCAAAGACACAGTGTGAAAACACAAACTGTCCAGCAGTTTTGCTGAGCAGAGAGGCACATGTCTTTTTTACAGAAGGTTTCTTAGACTAGCTGATTTTCTTGGGTGTTGAGAATAGACATGGGTTTTCCTTTTTTAAGGATAATACACAAAGAACTCAAAGTTTTGGAGAAATGGAGAAATATAAATTAATACAAGCCTTTTGGAAAGTAAGTTGTATCAAGCACTACGAGATGGCTCACATTTTAGCATCAGCATTTCCATTTCTGGTCATCTTTCCACATAAGTAATCTAAATAAGGACATGGTTTCCTGCCAAGGGTGCAATTAGCATTGCTGTTGCTGTGTGTGTGTGTGTGTGTGTGTGTGTGGGTGGGTGTGTGTGTGAAAGACAACAAAGAAATAGTCTAAATATTCAGCATCAAGGAAATCACTCAGTGAACCATTGTACAGGCACTAAAAGACTATTATGTAGCTGTTAAAATTAAGTTTATTGAAATTACATGCAAAACGGTCTTTATGATAGGGGCTGGCCCTGTGGCTGAGTGGTTAAGTTCGCGCGCTCTGCTGCAGACGGCCCAGGGTTTCGTTGGTTCGAATCCTGGGCGTGGACATGGCACTGCTCATCAAACCACGCTGAGGCAGCATCCCATATGCCACAACTAGAAGGACCCACAACGAAGAATATACAACTATGTACCAGGGGGCTTTGGGGAGAAGAAGGAAAAAATAAAATCTTTAAAAAAAAAACGGTCTTTATGATAAACTACTATGTTTTTAAAAGAAGATGCAAAATTAAATGTATGATAAGAGCACGACTACAAATAAACTTAAAAAAATCTATGACTATAGCCTTTCAAATTAGAAAAAGACATTCAAATAACCTGTTAATGGACACTTGGGAAAAATGCCCTGGCTCACTGCTAACAGATGACATAAATGTTTAAAAAAATATTTAAAAGTAATTATTTTTCACCCTTAAATTGACAAAGGTTTCGAAAACAACAATGAAAAAATACTCTGTGTAGGTGAGATACAATGAGGCCAGTGCTTTCTGTTGTTGTTTGTTTTACATTATCTAAAATACAGTCTTTGTTTTTATTGCTTAGCTGTTGTGTTTATACACACTATATATGAATAATTTGAAACATATCAAGACAAACTGGTTCATTGAGGTAATGTAAACAGAGAGATATTGCAAAATAGCACAACTTCCTACCTGTGATGGGTCAAGAATCGAATAGCTGGACTCTGTGAGCTTATATGATTTTAAAAAAACAGCCTTATTGAGATACAATTCATATACCATACAATTTGTTCACTTAAGGTGTACAATCCAATAGTTTTTAGTATACAGTCATGAGCTACATAACAATGTTTCAGTCAACGACAGACTGAATATATAACGATGGACCCATAAGATTAGGACCATATAGCCTAGGTGTGTAATAAATAGGCTATACTGTCTTTGTGTATGTAACTACACTCTATCATGTTCGCACAACGACAAAATCACTCAACGACACATTTCTCAGAATGTTTCTCAAGTGACACAACTTCATATGCACAGTCGAGTAAGCATCCTCGCAATCAATATTATAACATTTTTATCAGCTCAAAGAGAAATCCCATACTCATTAGGAGTTACTCCCCATTTCCTTCCAATCACCTCTAGTTCTAGGCAACCAGTAACCTACTTTTTGTCTCTATAGACTTATCTACTCAGGACATTTCATATAAATGGAATCATATAGCACGTCATCTCTTGTGCCTGGTTTCCTTCATTTAGCATAATGTCTTCAAGGTTCACCCGTGTTGTAACATGCATCAACATTTTACTCTTTTTTAATTATCAAATAATATTCCGTTGTAGGGTTATGCCATACTTAATTTATCCATTCATCAGTTGATGGACATTTGGGTTGTTTCCACATTTTGGTAATTATGAGTAATGGTGCAATGAACCTTGGTGTACAAGTTTTTGTGTACGCCTATGCATTATTTTCTTTTTGGTATATGCTTAGGAATGGAATTTCTGGATGAAATGATAACTCTATGTTTAACATTTTTAGGAGCCATCAAACTGTTTTCCAAAGTGATCAAACTTTTACATTCTCACCAGCAGTGTATGAGAATTCCAATTTCTCCATATCCTTATCAAGACTTATGACTCTCTGTTTTTGTTTTTATTATAGCCATGCTAGTGTGAGTGAAGTGGTATCTCATTGTACTTTGATTTGCATTTCCCTCGTAATTAATGATGTTGAGCTTGTTTTTTTGTGCTTATTGGCCATTTGTGTATCTTTGGAGAAATGTCCTTTTATAATTATATATGAAAGTATAATTCTTTCCCCATATTTTAATTAGGTTATTTGTCTTATATTATGGAATAGCAAGAGCTCCTTATGTATTCTAGATACAAGTCCCTCATCAGATTCTTGATTTGCAAAATTTTTCTCCCATTCTGTGGATTGCCTTTTCACTCTCTTGATGGTGTCCTTTGAAGCAAAAAGTTTTTAATTTTCATAGGTCCAATTTATCTAACTTTTTCCTCTGTTACTTGTGCTTTGGTGTCATATTTAAGAAGATTTTGCCTAACCCAATGTCATGAAGATTTACTCCTGTTTTCTTCTAAGAGTTTTATAGTTTTAGCTCTTATCTTTAAGTCTATGATCCACTTGATTTAGTTTTTGTGTTGCTGTGAAAAAGGTCTGACTTCATTCTTTTGCATGTGTCTATTCAGTTGACCCAGCATCATTTATTGAAAACATGATTCTTCTCCACTGAATTGTCTTGATATCATTGTGAAAAATCAACTAACTCTAAATATAAGGGTTTATTTCTTGCCTCTCAATCTTATTCCATTGTTCTATCTATCTATCCTTATGCCAATCCCACGTTGCCTTGATTAGCTTTGTAGTAAGTTTTGAAATAGGAAATCTGAGTCCTACAACTTTCTTGCTTTTTCAAGATTGTTTTGGCCGCTCTGTGTCCCTTGAATTTCCATATGAATTTTAGGATCAGCTTGTCAATTTCTGCAAAGAAGCCAGCTGGGATTTTTGAGGGGGATTGTATTGAATCTTAGACCAATGTGGGAAGTACTGCCATCTTAACAATATCATATCTTCAGATCCGTGAATGTGGGCTAT
Organism: Equus caballus; assembly: GCF_041296265.1. Taxonomy (NCBI): domain Eukaryota; kingdom Metazoa; phylum Chordata; class Mammalia; order Perissodactyla; family Equidae; genus Equus; species Equus caballus. The sequence goes on along the minus strand of NC_091701.1, from coordinate 2,634,667 downwards.
CTTTCCACTTATTTAGGTCTTCTTTAATTTTTTTCAATGTCTTGTAGTTTTCAGAGCATCAATTTTGTTCTTTTTTCAAGTAAATTTACTTATTAAATTTATTCCTAACTATTTTTTCTTTTTGAAGCTATTGCAAATGGAATTTTTTCTTAGTTTCATTTTGGATTGTTCATTGCTAGTGTATAGAATTACAACTGAGTTTTGCATAATGATCTTGTATCCTGTTATGTTGACAAACTTATTTTATAGTTCTATAGGTTTGTTGGGGGGAGTTTCCTTAGGTTTTTCTATACATAAAATTATGTCACCTGAAAATAAAAGTAGTTTTACTTCTTCCTTTCCAATCTGAGTGCCTTTTATTTCTTTTCTTTGACTAATTGCCTTAGCTAGACCTTCAACACAATGTTGAATAGAAGTGGTAACAACAGGCATCTTTGTCTTTTTCTTGATCTTAGAAAGCACTCAGTCTTTTGCCATTAAATATGTTAGCTGTGGGTTTTTAAAAATTGATGTTCAGGTTGAGGAAATTTCCTTCTCTTGTTAGATGATGAGTGGTTTTATTATGAGAGGGTGTGGGATTTTTGCCAAATGCTTTTTTTCTTTATGTATTGTTGATCAAGTGGTTTTTGTCCTTCATTCTATTGATATGGCCTATTACATTAACTAATTTTCATTTGTGAAGCTAACCTTGCATCCTTAGGATAAATCCCATTTAGTCATGGTGTATAACCTTTTTAATATGTGGCTGGATGAAGCTTCTTAATTTTTGCTGAAGATTTTTATGTCTATATTCATAAGAGAATTTGGTCTGTTGTTTTCTTTCCTGTGGTGACTTTCTATGGTTTGGGTGCTATGGTAATACTCAGAGGATGAGTTAGGAAGTATATCCTTCTCTCTTATTTTTAAAAAATATTTTGTGAAGAATTGGTAGCAATTTTTCTTTAAATGTTTGATAAAATTCCCTAGTGAAACCATGTAGGCCTGGTCTTTCTTTTGTGGGAATTTTTAAAATTACTAATTTGAGCTCTTTACTTGTTATAGGTCTATTCAGAGTTTCTATTTATTTTTTTCAGTTTCAGTAGTTTGTGTTTTCCTAGGAATTTGTCTGTTTCATCTAAGTTGTCTAATTTGTTGGCACCCCATGTTCATAGTATTCCCTTATAGTCCTTTTTGTTTCTGTAAAGTCGATAGCAATGTCCCCACTTTAATTCCTGATTTCTGTAATTTGAGTCTTCTCTCTTTTCTCTTGGTCAGTCTAATTAAACCTTTGTCAATTTTGTTGATATTTTCAAAGGTCCAACTTTTGGTTTTGCTGAGTTTTCATATTACTTTTCTATTTTCTATTACATTAACTTCTGCTCTAATCTTTACTGTTTTCTTCCTTCTTCTTGCTTTATATTTAGGTAGCTCTTCTTTTTCAAGTGTCCCAAGGTGTAAGGTTAGGTTACTGATTTGAGGTCATTTAAAAAAAATACTGGCATTTACAGCTAATTTCCCAGCTGAGCACTGCTTTAGCTGCATCTCATAAGTTTTGATATATTGTATTTTCATTTTCATTCATGCCAGAGCATTTTCTAATTCCTCTTGTGATTGCTTCTTTGATACATTTCTTATTTAGGAGTGTGCTGTTTAAATTTCCACATATTTGTGAATTTTCCAAATTTCCCTGTGTTATTGATTCCTAATTTCACACCATTGTAGTGGGATAATATAATTTTTACGAACTAAATTCATTAAAATGTATTTGAGGCTTGTTTTCTAGCCTAGCATATGATCTATTCTGGAGATGTTCCGTGTGCCCTTGAGAAGAACATTTATTCTTTTGTTATACAGAGGTCTGTTAGTTGGTTTACAGTGTTGTTCATTTCTTCTGTTTCCTTGTTAATATTCTATATGGCTGTTTTATCCATTATTGAAAGTTTAGTATTGGAGTTTTCAATTGTTATTGTTAAATGGTCAAGTTTTTATGCAATTCTATCAGTTTTGCTTCATGTCTTTCAGGGCTTTGTTGTTAGATGCATACATGTTTATAGTTGTTATATGTTTTATATATACATATATTGTGAGGTAAAGAATTTGACCTGAAGAGATGTCTGTTCTTTGCCCTAAGCTTCTGGGAGTTAACCTATGTCAAACCTGATGCGACTGCCTTTGTTTAGGGTGGAAACTGGCCACTTCAGATCTTAGTATAGGTCTGTGCACACTGAGTGTCTTATGGTGCGGGCTGGCCATGCTGGAAAGACCAACCAGGTGATTTAGGGTGAGAGGTTTGGGTCATCTGGGCTATCAGTCATCCTGGAGGCTGAGTTCAACCGTGTGGGCAGTCGTCAATCAATCATGCCCACATAATGAACTCCTAATAACAGCTCTGGACAGTGAGCTACAGTGAGCTCCCCGGGTGGGCAATACTTTGTGTATCGTTACACACTGATGCTGGCAGAGTAACAGGTTCTGACGCCTCAAGGAGGGGATGCTGGAAGCTTTGCATTTGGAATCCTCTCACACTCTGTCCTATCTGTCTCTTCTATTGGCTGATTTTAATCTGTATCCTTTTCTGTAACAAACCATAATTGTGAATTTAATAGCTTTCAGTGAGTTTCATGGGTCTTTTCTTGTAAATTATCGAAACTGAGAGTGGTTTTGGGACCCCCAAGCTTGCAGTGTGTCAGAGTGAAGGTAGTCCTGTGGAGGCCATTCCTTCAAACTTCATAGCTTGGCTAACTCTGAATATGTACATGCAGTTGAAAATCCTTGTTTTTTGATTGTATTGTTTAATCTGTTTTCATTTAATATTATTATTGATATAGTGAGATTTATAGCTTTTTTCTGTATGTTTTATGTCTTTTTTGTTTTTCTATTCCTCCTTTACTGCTGTCCTTGTATTAAGTGAATATTTTCTAATGTAAAATTTTGATTTCTTTGATGAGTTTTTCACTATGTGGTTGTTCTAAGGCTAATCATATACATCTTACCTTATTAGAATCCATTTCAGATTTGCACAAACTAATTCAATTGAGATATAAAAATGTAACTCCTACATAGATCTATTCTCTCTTGCCCTCTTCCGTGCTATTATTGTTATACGTTACATTAACATATGAGGGAAACTCAAAAATACGTATTTATTAGTTTATATAATTCTTTGTCTTTTAAAGAAGCTGAGAGAAGTAAAGAGAGTAGGCATATAGTTTGTCATATGAACCTTCTTATTTACCATTTCCGTCCTTCTTCCTTTATTTCTGTGGGTTTGAGTTACCAGCTGGTGTAATGTTCTCAGTCTTGTACAGCCTTGCTCCTGCTCACCTCCTTTGTGGTGTTATTTTCAAACATACTTACATTTCTACGTGTTACAGACTCAACAGTCTAATTGTGTGTGTGTATATATATGTATATGTAGGTTGTTTTATACAATTGCTTTTAATATCAGTTAGTAGAAGAAAGGAGAAAAAATATACATTCCTATTGCCTTTTATAATTACATAACTTAACAGTGCTCTTTGTTTTTGAAGTGCATTTGAATTACCATCTGGGGTCACTTGCTTTCGGCTTGAAGAACTTCCTTTAGTATTTCTTGTAAGGTGGGTCTCCTAGCAACAAATTCTCTCTGTTTTTTTTTTTTTATTTGAGACTATCTTAATTTCACCTTCACTTTTGAGAGATAATTTTGCCAGATATAAACATTTGTGCTTTACAGTTTTTCCTTTTCTTTTGTTACATTGAATATGTTATCCTACTGCTTTCTTGCTTCCATTGTTTCTGATGATAAATCAATTTTTACTGTTATTGCGGTTCTCATGTTAAGTGATGAATACTCTTTCTGTTGTTTTCAAGATTTTCTCTTTGTCTTTCAGCATTTTGTCTATGATGAGTCTGGGTGTGGATGTCTTTGGATTTATCATTCTTGGAATTCTCTAAACTTCTTGGATGAGTAGATTAATGTTTTTCTTCAAATTTGGAAAGTTTCAACCATTATATCTTCAAACACCTTTTTCTACTCTTTTCTCTCTTCTCCCTCTGTTATTACCGTTATGTGTATGTTGCTGTGCTTAATGTTATCCCACATTTCTCTGAGGTTTTGTCTATTTTTGTTCTTTTTTTCCTTTATTCTTTGGATTTTGTAATCTGAATTGATCTATCTTCAAGTTTGCTGATTTTTTCTTCTGCCTGCTTAAACATACTGTTTAGTTCCTCTAATGAATATTTACTTTTTATTATTGTGCTTTTCAACTTCGTGATCTCACTTGGGTCCTTTTAAAAATAATTTCTATCTCTTTACTGATATCGTCTACTTGACAAGGCATTATCATCATTCCTGCCTTTACTTCTTCAGTCATCATTTCCTTGTGTTCTTTGAGCATATTTATCCTAGCAGCTCTGAAGTCTGTGTCTGTCAAATCTGGCGCCTCAGTCTTTCAGGACTGTTTTTGAGCTGGTCTTTGAGGTTTGTTCTGACCTCTCTTAGTTGTCTCTTTTCCTGGTTCTCTGGGGCAACCTAGCTGGCCTGCAGTTCAGCTTGTTGCATCTGTGGAGCTACCAGCCGCCTCTTAATTGCTTATCACCAAAATCCCCATTGTTTTCAGTCCTCTTTGGCATGAACTTCCCCACACTTTCTTTAAATAAAGTCAATTCCTTTAAAGGAAGCTTCAGAGCTCTCTGTTCTTACGGCCTTTCTTTCCCTCTGGGCTAAATCTCTGCTACTGCTCTGGAGCTGGAGGAGGGGACAATAGCCCACCTCTCTCAGAGTGACATCCCTGCTTATATGCAGCGTGCTGGGTTGGGGTAGTAGCTTCTGGTTTTCTTGGCTTGCATCTCCTGTAGGGCATGGAATCTCTTCCCTGCAAGTGAACTGACATGAACGCAATTGGGAACCCATTAATCTTGTCCTGCTTCACCTGGGGCAGAGCTGCCACCCTACAAGTAGGGGCTGAATGGGGGAAGAGAAACCTGGATCTCTTGGACGCACTTGCCCAGAATTTAGGCTCCACAACACGGAGCTGGTAGGAATGGGAAATGCTGGTGGTCTGCTCTTTTCAGAGAGATAATGTAGCTAGAGGAAAAGGGAACTCAATATGCTTTACCACACCCGCCCAGAGTGGAGCTTCTCATGCTGAGCTGGGAGAGAGAGAGAGCACCTTATGGCTCAAGTTCTACAGACTGTTACTGTTCTTACAGAGATTTAGTATACTTTCTTGAATAAATGTTTCTTCATTTGCTGCATGCTCTTAGAACAATTAACAGTGATTTAAATAGTTTTTAAATAAGTTTTTACCATTTATGGTTATTTTACTGGGGAATGGGTCCATGGAGCTTTTCACGCTTCAATTCAGGAAGTGCATCTTTGAAGCCAGGGTTTTTAAACCCTGTTGGTAAGACTTGGGAATGTGGCTTGACAATGTATGTCAGTGCCCTCACTAAAGTTAATGCTTTTGATGTAGTAATTATATTTCTAGGAACTTACAATGTGGGCTCAGCAAGCCAAAGAGTTGAAAGAAAGATTTCTTGGACTCCCAAGTTCTGGTAGTAGTGCTCCTTTATTCAGAGAAGAGCATGGGGATAGGACCCATGGGCAGTAAAGAGCTGCCACATGGGGACAGGACCCTTGGGCAGTGAAGAGATGCAGCATGGGGACAGGACCCATGGGCAGTGAAGAGCTGGAATGTGTTGAGAGTTAGGGCTAAATTTATAAGGCATGGGTATGTGACTGACTTTCACTAGACAAAGTAAAGATGATGTAAAAAGTCATTAAAATGGTATCAGTGCAGGTGGGGTCTGGTTATTGTGTGGTCGTATAACTTTAGATATGAATCGGTTCATACAGATTGGCGTGTAGGCCAGGACGCCTTGGGCTTCCCTTCCTGGCACAGCGTTGATCTACGTCACTTAGACTAAAGAATCAGAAATGCGAGGATTCATGAATAAAATTATAAGATAATTATTTTTGATGGAGAAAAATAAGACAAGCTAAAGATATCAATAGTAAAGTCATCAAATAAATTATGATATCTCTATAGCAGCTAAGAGTCTTACTCTCTAGTCTCTTGGATGCAAAAAGCGATGTCACAATTCTTTATTTCCTTTCACTAAATTCAAAATCTACTCCAGGAAGGCAGAAAATTCAACTTCAGTCTTTCTCAGGGCTCCGTACTCCCAGGTTGTATGGTGCCACCAGGAAACACTCTCGTCCCCACCTATCTGGTTATCAGAGGTGTGCCCTTTGGCCGCACTTAAGAAGCTCCCTTAATGTGGTAATTCTCTGCTTTCCTGCCATTCGAAGAGCAAGGGAGTTTGTGTTGAGGGCTGAGGACTCTGAACTTAGGATTCAGTCTATTTAGGGCATCATATGACACTCTCCTCAGACGCCTGGTCACATCCACAGCTTTGACTATTTTCAGGGCCTGCCATTCTCTGCCTCAGGTCTAACCAGAAGAGCTCTCTCTCTCTCTCTCTCTCCCCCCCTCTCTCTCTCGATCTCACTCTCCTCTCTTCCTTACACACACGGTCCCTGGAGATATCTGCGGCAGGGCCCAGCCTGAGGCCCATTTTCCGTACCAGAGACAGCAGAGCACCCTGAATCTGGACTAATGCCTCACGGCTCCCCGGCCCCGGCCCTCAACTAAAGGCAGGGCTCCCCAGAATGGCATGTGAGGCCTGTCCAGTCTGCCCTTGTCCTTCCCCTCTCTCCCTCCCCATGCCTCCCTCCATTCTTATTTTCATTTTAAATCTGTGATTAGTGTTGGTAAAACAAGTAACTGAGGTGGAATTCAACTTTATGTTTTAAAGAATGATTATTCAGTGCTCTTGACATCGTGTTAAATGGTCTATCTTTAGCTCATAATATCAAATGATGCAGTCGTTATATACTAGATTTCCCCATATTTCTAGTCTCTTTATTCTGTTATAGTGACCTGTTTAAAAACTCTTCTCCAAAACATATTGTGTTAGTACTATAATTTTATAAAATGTTTTAATATCTGATTAGGCAATTTCTTCCTTATTCTAACTAAAATTTTCTTCAGTATTTTCTTTAATGTTGATTATCCAGATGACCTTTAGAATTGCTTTGTCTAGCTCCAAAAAAGTCAAACGATCAAATAAGAAAACAACCCCTAGAGGTTTAATTTGTTTTTTATTGAACTAATTTAAGGAAAGTTGACATGTTTGTAATATTCAGTTTTTCAGTCCTGGAACAAGGTGGGTTCAAACCATTTCTGCCCTTTAGGAGAATGTTATGGTAGTCTTCATACAAGTGTACATAGTATGTTTTTTAAACTTTTTATTTTGAAGTAATTACAGATTTTCAGGCAATTGCAAAAAAAAATGTGCTGGGAAGTCCCTTCTACCCTTTTCTCTGTTTTCCGCAGTGGTAACATCTTCCATAGCTAAGTACAATATCTAAACCAGGAAACTGACGTTGGTACAATCTGTACAGCTTATTCAGACTCACCAGTTCTAGTTTTTAAGATCTGTAACATGAAGAAAAAACGCAAGTGAATAATCCACAAAGCATTTCAGACATTTTTTCTCAGATTTTTTCCTTATTTGAGGTATATTTCATGTGCAATATAATATTAGTCTCAGGTGTATGATACAGTGATTTGACATTTATATACATTAGAACACAATCACGATGGAACGTCCAGTCACCATCTGTCACCACATAAAGTTATTACAATTTTATGGACTATATTTCCGATGCTGTACATCATATGCCTGTGACTTACTTATTTTATAACTGAAAGTTTCTACCTCTTAATCCTCTTCTTCTATTTCACCCATCCTCCACCTGCCCGCCCTCAAGTGACCACCAGTTTGTTCTTTGTATCCATGAGTTGTTTCTGTTTTGTTTAATTTGTTGGTTTGTTCGTTTTTAGATTCCATGTGTAACTGCAATCATGGGGTACTTTCTTTCTCTATCTGATTTATTTCACTGAGCATAACAGCCTCTAGGTCCATCCACGTTGTTGAAAATGGCAAGATGTCATTCTTTCATGGCTGAATAATATTCCATTGTGTGTGTATACATATATATATATATATCACATCTTTATCCATTCATCTATCAATGAACACTGAGGTTGCTTCCATATCTTGGCTATTGTAAATAATGCTGCAATGAATTTGGGAGGCATATATATTTTTGAATTATTGTTGTTGATGTCTTTGGATAAATACTCAGAAGTGAAATTGTTGGATTATGTGGTAGATCTATTTTTAATTTTTTGAGCATCCTCCATATTGTTTTCCGTAGTGCCTGCACCAATTTACATTCCCACCAACAGGGGGTTGTGGGTTTCCTTTTCTCCACACCTTTTACAACACTTGCTGTTTGTTGTCTTTTGGATAATAACCATTCTAGCAGGTGTGTGATGATATCTCATTGTGGTTTTTATTTGTATTTCTCTGATGATTAGTGGTGTTGAGCCTCTTTTTGTGTGTCAGTTGGCCATCTGTGTGTCTTCTTTAGACAAATATCTATTCAAGTCCTCTGCCTATTTTCTAATCTGATTGTTTGTTCTTTTTGATATTGCATTGTATGAATTCTTTATATATTATGGATATTAACCGCTTATCAGATATGTGGTTTGCAAATATCCTTCAGTAGGTTGTCTTTTCATTTTGTTGAGGGTTTCCTTCACTGTGCAAAAGCTTTTTAGTTTGATTTAGTCCCATTTGTTTATTTTTGCATTTTTTACCTTTGCCCGAGGAGACAGATTCAAAAACATATTGCTAAGATCAATGTCGAAGAGCTGACTGCCAATATTTTCTTCTAGAAGTTTTATGGTTTCAGGTCTTATGTTTAAGTCTTTAATCCATTTTGAGTTTATTTTTATATAAGATATAAGAAAGTAATCTGGTTTCATTCTTTTGCATGTAGCTCTTCAGTTTTCCCAACACCGTTTATTGAAGACTGTCTTTTCCCCATTACATATTCTTGCTTTCTTTGTCATAGATTAATTGACCACATAAACATGGGTTTATTTCTGGGCTCTCTATTCTGTTCCATTGATCTATGTGTCTGTTTTTGTGCCAGTACCATACAGCTTTGATTACTACAGCTTTTTTACTATATTTTGAAATCAGGGATATCTCTGGCTTTGTTCTTTTTTTTCAAGATTACCTTGGCTATCCAGGGTCTTTTGTGGTTTCATACAAATTTTGGGATTATTTGTTCTGTTTTGTGAAAAATGCCATTGGAATTTTGATAGGGATTGCCTTGAATCTGTAGATTGCTTTGGGTAATATGGACATTTTAACAATATTATTTCTTCCAATCCATGAGCGCAGTGTATCTTTTCATTTACTGATGTCAGCTTCAATTTCTTTCATCATTGTCTTATAGTTTTCAGAGTACAGGCCTTTCACCTCCTTGGTTAAATTTATTCCTACGTATTTTATCCTTTGATGCAATTGTAAATGGGATTGTTTTCTTAGTTTCTCTTTCTGATTGTTTGTTGTTAGTGTATAGAAATGCAGCAAATTTCTGTATATTGATTTTGTATCCTGTGACTTTACTGAATTCATTCATTAGTTCTAATTTTTTTTTTTTTTTGGTGGAGTCTTTAGGGTTTTCTTGTATAGTATCATGTCATCTGCAAATAGTGATAGTTGCTTCTTCCTTTCCAATTTAGATGATTTGTATTTCTTTTCTTTTTGGATTGCTGTGTGTAGGGCTTCCAATACTATGTTGAATAAAAGCAGTAAGAGTGGACACCCTTGTCTTGTTCCTGATCTTAGAGGAAAGGCTTTCAGCTTTTCACCATTGAGTATGATGTTAGCTGTAAGTTTGTCATAGATGGCCTTTATTATGTTGAGGCGTGTTCCCTTTATACCCACTTTGTTAAGAGTTTTTATCATAAATGGGTGTTGAATCTTGTCAAATGCTTTTTCTGCATATATCGGGATGATCATATGATTTTTATCCTTCATTTTGTTAATGTTGTATATCACGTTGATGATTTGCCAGTATCAAACCATCCTTACATCCCTGGAATAAATCCCACTTGATCATGGTGTATGATCCTTTTAATATATTGTTGAATTCAGTTTGCCAATATTTTGTTGAGGATCTTTGTATCTTTGTTCATCAGGGATATTGGCCTGTAATTTCCTTTTTTAGTTACATCTTTGTATGATTTGGTATCAAGGTAATGCTGGTCTTGTAGAATGAGTTTGGAAGTGTGCACAGTATTTTTAAGATATTTAAGTATTTTTAAGGTGTCTCTTGATATGGTATGGGTTGGGTTGCTGTTGTGAATGGCTTCTGTTTGTCATATTTTCTAACTCTATTTCTAACTCTATTGTTGGTTTATAAGATTTGGTTTATAAGTGATTTTGTATATTTATTTTTTAACCACACACTTAATTTAAGTCTTTCAATGTATCTTTGGTTTTCTGTTGATTCTCTTTGATTTTCCATGTATAAAAGCGTGTCATTTGCAAGCAGTGATAATTTGCCCTTTTTTCCCCCAAGATGTGTGTCTCTTACTTTATCACTCTTCCAGCTGCATTACTTGGTATTTTCAGATAAGGTTTAAATACTAATGGACATTGTGGGGAAAGTTTTTATCTGCTGTTCCTGACCTTAGTGCATAATTTTCTTGGGGAAGATGGCTATTTTCCTTTTCCTTTTTTCCTCACTTCTTACTCCTTTTTTCTTGATTCATCTTTCTCCCCATATTCTGTTTCCAAGTGTGACCTCCTTGATGCATCTGATGCAGGCCCTGCTCTGTATCCCCTGGGACCCTGTCTTGCTTCAGGCCCTTCATCTCTTTCTTGGTCACTGCCAGAGCCTCCTGGTGGTTTCCGGGTCTCTAGCACGGTGGGAGCATTTGAGCCAGTGAAGGGCCACCCATCGGCCTGGGTTGAGGTCATGTGTGGCACCTAAGAAGAGAGAAAATGGAGAGGAAGATTTTAAATTGATTTCACCTACGGTTCCTTTCCACTTTTCCCTGGACCAAAGGGATTTTGATTATCCTTTTCTGTAATTCCAATGGACCCCGATAGAGCACTGTTTGAGGAAATCAAGCTTACAGAAAGAAGAGGACCATTCTCTTTTCTGGGAAAGAGGTCATTCTTTATTGGTATATTCTGCCTGATTCTGGGAGCAAGATCCTACTGTAGTGCTGTCTACTTGCTCTCCTCAGTGGTGCTGCCTGGACAAGTGCCATCTGCCTGCTCGCCCCTTCCACAGCCTGCTCCAGCAGCTGCCTGGTGGGAAAGGATCTTGCAGCTTCCCAGGAGGGGTTCATGGCTGATGACTAGCTTACAAATGACCCTCCACCAGGTGTCAAGTTTAGTAGGGGCCACGCTGTGCTGCGCAGCATGCTGGCTTTGCAGGGTCAGAGAGAGCCGGCTTCTCCTCTGTTGTGCTTCTTTCACTTGATGAGCACTCGGGCAAGCCATGTAAGGCTCCGCTTATAATGTGGCTCTTAACATGAACCCAAGCTATAGCTGTGGCATTGTGAAAGGCATGCACACTAGTGGGCCTCTTGAGAGTCTAGCTCTGGCGACTTTGAGGCTCGTTCTCATCCATCACAGAATAAATCAGGAATAGCCTTGCCCGCATTGCAGCAGGCTGGCTGGCCGTGTTGGGGGCATCGGGCTTCCTCCTTGCACTGTAGCTGGCAGATGCCTGCTGTCGTGCCTCCTGCTCTGTCCATGCAGAGGGTTGGGGAACCCGGACACCCGCACCAGCCACATCACCACTCAGGGGTGGGGGGTGGGCTGCTCTTTGACCACTGCCGGGCACGTCCTTTTGTTCCTGGGTCATTTGCAGGCTCTTGTTCACTTTCTTTCGTGGACTCGCTCAACCACAATTTCCATAGCATGTGCGCTGGCTCACCACCTTGCGCAGCGCCCTCCCAGTCGCTGCCTGGAGGGGGCACCAGCCAGTCAAGGTGATGTGGAAGAGTGCAGAAGAGGGCACCAGCGAGGTGAGGTTCAGGAGCAGGCGGGTTCCTAAGGCAGGTGGCACCCCCTGAGATGTGAGAGCCCCCAGGCTGAGGGAGTGGAGATGGAGGTGCTGAGTGGGGCAGGAGTAACTAAAGAGTGCATTTTCTTCTTGCAGGAAGTTATCTGATGCAGCTGGGAGGTGGCTGGCAGGGAGGGAGGGAGGGGGGAGGGGAGACCACGGGCTGCACCGTGGGGAACGCAGCCTGATCTTGGATAGATCCTCCTGCAGGGCGTCTTCAGAGCTAGAAGGAAGGGTGCTGAGTGTGGGGTCTGTTCTCAGGGAAGCCTCTATGATCCAAATGGGCTTCCAGCTCCTCCCCGACCCTTCCCGCTGCCCCTTGTGCTCACTGTGACGACGCGCCTATTTAATATCAATAGACATAAATGATTTCTTATTGAATGTCATTTGCAAATCACTAGTTTGCTGCTCCAAATAGCACTTAATGTCAATTACTTTTTTATACCAATTGAAAATCACTGGTTTGCAGTTCCAAGCCTCTCTTAATGCCAATTACTGCTTGGAGTGCTGGCAACGCTGTCATTCGATGCTGGATTTCTAAGCAGTAACTTGCTCTTGTGGGCTCTATCTGGCTTCATCTTCCTGGGGAGAGCTGCCATGTCTTGTGTTAACCCTAGTCCCTCTCACACACAAGGGAGCAGAGCCCTCTCAGTGTGGCTTGGCCAGGGGTGGGCCCAGAGAAGCAGGGTCATGCTGATCACCACTCTGACAGCCCAGGCAGACGCCAAGATACTTGGGAGGGGAGGGAGATGTTGGACCCGTGAGCGTCCCGGGGCATCCCCACCCCTGCCGAGGTCCCAGCTCTCCAGGACCAGCACCACCACCCTGCCCTCCGCCCTCAGATCCGGTCTACCATCCATTTCCACTTACCCCATGGAGGCTGCGTAAAGACAGGTCTGAGGTGAGGGCAGGGGTGGGAGGCCGACCTGCTCAGCCTGGTGTCACCTGGTCCTCAGTTCAGAGCTTCAGGTTGGATGGGCTGGCGCAGTGTGACACAGCTGAGTGAGAAACCAAATCCCCTCTTGTCAACCGGGGCATTTGGGCCAAGTGCTTAACCTCTCTCCTCCCTGGGCTCTCACCTGTAGAGTAGGGATCTTTTCATCTTGCCCTAGCGGGGTTGTGAGGATTAAGTGGAGACTGTGCACGAAGCACCTAGGCACAAAAGAAGTGGTGGTTACATTCTCTGGGAGTGGCAGGAATAGGAGAGGGCAGTGGCAGGCGCTCTGGTCATTACTGTTGCTGCTATTGTTCTTCATCAGCACAGGAGGCTTCTCCTGGGCTGTAGTGACAGTGAGGACCAGAGATGAGGCTTGTGAGGCCCTGGCACAACTGTAGATGCACCTAGATGCCCTGGCCAACAGCTGGGCTCGGATCCTCACACAGCCTCTGAGCCAAAGGCAGCAGCCTGAGGGAGGCCTTTTCCCCAGGGAGAGAAAGGAGCTGGAACAGGAGGAGGAAGATAAAAAGGGAGAAAGGGGACAGGGAGGAGAAACTGGGGAGACAGGAAGAGGAGGAGGCACGAATGTTTTCCTTTATCTAATGCATGTAGGAGTCCCGTCTGAGGTGTGTCTGTCTCAGTGTTGGCAGACAGAAGAATAATGGCAAGTTTCAGAGACAAAGATCTAATTTTCATCCTCAGAGAGAGGTGACACATTGGGGACAATGGCCTGATTGGAAATGCCACATTTTGATTAATATGGAAATGTGTTTGCTATTATTAGCACGTGGTGGGCCAAGGAGTGAGCAACGAGATGTAGACAAAGAGCGCGTGCAGCCCTCTCTCCCTGCCACACTCTGGCGGTTCCAAGGGGGCTGCCTGCTCTGTGATGGCTGTTACCTAGGTGTCTGGGACAGCTGTTCTGATTTGCCACCAAGCTTCTTCACTAGCCAGGCACAACGGCAGGCCTGAGGCTAACTGGGGACGACCAGACCAGGGACCAGGAGGGAAGAGGGGGCCATTCAGCCAATCCCATTAAGTGGCTGCCTTGTGGCACTACCTCACTCAGTCCTAGGGAGTGGAAAGGCAGGCATAATTGTTGCCATTTGCAAAGAGAAATCTGAAGCTCAGAAAGGTTAGCTCGGTGCTTCTCAAACTTTAATGTCCATTCAAGTCACCTGAGGATCACGTTACAAGGGGGACTCTGAATCAGTAGGTCGGGAGCAGGGCCGGGCCCTGCATCTCTGACCAACATCCAGACAGCGCAGATGCTGCTGGTCAGGTTCCCACTCTGAGTAGCAGGGAATTGGACAGTCTGCCTGGGCCACACAGCTGCTTACAGGGCCGAGCTCCCAAGGACTAGGTGTTGGCAATGGGAAGGCCAGCTGGATCAGCTGTGGAGGCCCAGGCACGCCCCGCTGAGACACTGGACTTCAATCCATTGGAAGATTGGACCCTGGGAGCTGAGAAGGCAGGAGCTGCCTGGCCAGCAAACCTGACAGTGAAAGTGTGTCTCCTGATGCACAGGATGGAGACATCAGCACAGCCATGTGGGGTGGACGTCTCAGGTAGACAAGGATGGATCAAGACTACAGTTTTAGGTACGGCTGGGGTGAGAGGGGAGGTGAGAAGTGCTCTAATTCTCAAATTTTCCTTTCAAAATAATTTTTAGTTAAATTTTTTGAGGCATATATAAAAAGTACCAATTCTAAGGGTATAGTTCAATGACTTTGACAAACGTACACATCAAGTCCCCATAACCACAACTGAGATGGAGAACATTTCTAGCATTCGAAGTCTTTTGTGCCCCTTGCAGGCAACTAAACAGATGACCTGCTTGCTTCATCAGACGTTTTCTCCCTTTTTATTGCCATGTAGTATTTCGTGGTTTCGATATACCACACTTGTCTATCATTTTCCTATTGATGGCTAGTTGGACTCCTTCTAGTTTTTGACTATTATGAATAAACTTCCTATGACCATCACATAAAAGCATTTTAGTGGACGTGTTTGTTTCTCTTGGGTAAATAGCTAGGAGTGCAATTGCTTGGTTGCTTATAAGCGAATGCCACATTTTCCTTTTTGAAATTCTTCGCTTTCTAATTTTCCTACAACTCACTCATTTAGTAAATATATTGAGCACCTCCTATTTATCAGGCATTACAAAAGAGTTGAACTGTAAAAGAGAAAAAACTCTTGTCCTCATGGAGTTAATTTCGGGGAAATAGAAAACAAAAAAATACATTACCAATAAGGATACTAGTTAGTTCTAAGTTTCCTGTAGAGAATTAAAAAAGTCTGCTGTGATAATGACCCATTTTGTGTTTAGGGAAGGCCCTCTAAGGAGGTGACATTTAAGCTGAGATCTCATTGATGGAAAGGATGCAGCCACAGAGATTTTTGGAGGGAGAGGGCAGTATTTCAGGCCGAGGAAGAGCCAGAACAGAGGCCCTGAGACAGACGAGGGACGGAGGACGTCTGTGCCACAGGAGCAGAGCCGGCAGAGAGGAGCATCCTGAGAGGAGGGCAGAGCTGGGGAAGGAAGTTGTCTGCATACTCTTAATCACTCTCTCGATCTACTTGTGTGTTTTTTTGCTTGTGTCTGCCTCATTCACTAGAATGTCATCCTCTGAGGACAGAGATTGTGCTTGTTGCTTCACTATGGCATCCCCTCTGCTTAGAGTAGAGTCTGGCACAGGAGAGGTACTTCTTAAATATTTGTTGAATAATTGAATGAATGAATGAATGAGTTAAAGGACTGCTTGTTCAGTGTGCTGTCCTGGACACTATGATGAGTATTGCGGCTACAAAATGAAATAACACACAGCTCTTCCCCTCCGTGAGTTTCCCAGGCATCAGGGAAGAGAGACAGTGGTCATTCCGTGATAAGTGCCATGCTAGAAGAAATCCAGGACGATGGACAAACAGGAGGAGGGCACCTTACGGGCATTCAAGGAAGATGCTCTTCAAGAACGGTCCTTGATGGTGGCAGAGGAGTTAGCTGGGTAGAAAAGGCTGGAAAAAGCAATTTAAGAAGAAGCAATGGTTAGTGCAATTCTATATGTTTATGGCCATGTAGATGAAAATAATGTGGGGGAGCTATGCAGATGGGGCTTGAGGACTAAGAAAAGAAGTTTTAAGTTTATTCTGAGAACCACTGAAGGATTCAGTAAAGACGAGCGACATAATCAAATTGGCATTTTAGAAAACAGAAGCCATGGTTGGCTTTCCATTAATAGGGCGGCATAGATACACACACTAAATTCTACTTACTTTTCTATCTTCGCTAAAACAACAGCAAGATTTTTTTTTTAAATGCACAAACACCCACTAGAAAGTTGGCAGTGAAAAAGATGTTGATAATGAACTGGAACAACCAGAATTCTCATACATAGATGGTAGGAGTGTAAATCGATATGAACTATTTGGAAAATGACATGATGGTATCTGCTGAAGCTGAATATATACATATCGTATGACACAGTTCCACTCCCGGGGATGTACCTAACAGAAATGCACACATGCTGACCAAAAACCGTGTACAAGAATATTTATATCAGCAATAGCCCCAAATTGGAAACTACCAAGTGTCCATTACGAACTGTGGTGTGTTTACACAGTGGAAGAGTGATGCAACAATGAGAATGAGCCATCTACATCTTACGTCATGGGTTACTGTCACAGACAAGATATTCAGGGAAAGAAGCCAGACACAGAATACACACTGTGTTATCTTGTTGGTATAAAGTTCAAAACCAGGAAAAACTCATCTGTGCTATTAGAAGTCAGGATAGTGGACACGATTGTGTGTGGGGATTGAGACGGGAAGGACATCAAGGGGTCTGTGGGGTCCTGGTGATCTTCTGTCCATGATGTGGGTACCGGTTTCATGATTGTGCTCTGCTTTTGAACACTGAGTGAGGTCTACCCTTATGATACATGCAGTTTTCTATTATACTTCAGTGAGAAACATTTAATAAAATTATAAACCCACCAGAACAAAAATAACAAAATTTGGGGAACTGGAAAGCAGATGGTGAGTGGCAAATGATATAGCTCAGCTGAGAAAACTGAATTTTTCACTGGCAGAACTAAAACCCAAAAAGCAACCTGGTTTACAAAGTAGAATCTCTAAGAGGCCAAAGAATTTGCAGCATGAGGCATCTCTGGAAATTTATAAAACCAGGAGAAATGGTTGCAAATCTATTTAAGTAGCAGATAGACCTCCAGATCTCGTCCCCAAGTCTCAGAGATGGGGCAGCTGCTCCCCAAACCCTGCCAGGAAACTGAGGCTTGGTCTTTGGAGAGGACAAAACGGAGGGCCTCTGGGTTGGACGGCAGGTGTAGCTGAGAGTCGAGGGGTGATATGGACAACAGGGAGCACGTGCAATAGTATGACGTCTGAAAAATGTACACACCTTAATTAAAAAATGCTTTATTGCTAAAAAATGCTAACCATAATCTAAGCCTTCAGGGAGCTTTAATCTATTTGCTGGTGGAGGACTTTGCCTCCGTGCTGATGGTGCTGACTGATCAGGGCGGTGGTTGCTGAGGGTGGGGGCAGCTGTGGCAATTTCTTAAAATCAGACAATAGTGAAGTTTGCCACATTGATTGACTTCCTTTCATGAACAATTTCTCTGTAGCATGCGATGCTGTTTGGTAGCATTTTACCCACAGAACTTCTTTCAAAATTGGAGTCTGTCCTATCAAACCCTGCCGCTGCTTTATCACCTAAGTTTACATCAGGTTTGAAATCCTTTGTTGTCATTTCAGCAATCTTCACAACATCTCTACCAGGAGTAGATTCTACTTCAGGAAACCACTTTCTTTGCTCGTCCATAAGAAGCAACTCCTTATCCGTTATAGCTCTATCACGAAATTGCGGCAATTCAGTCACATCTTCAGGCTCCACGTCTGATTCTAGTTCTCTTGCTATTTCCATCACATCTGCAGTTACTTCCTCCACTGGTCTTGAACCCCTCAGAGATGCCCATGAGGGCTGGAATCAACTTCTTCCAAGATCTTATTAATGTTGATGTTTTGATCTCTTCCCATGGATCACAAATGCTCTTAATGGCATCTAGAATGGTGACTCCTTTCCAGAAGGTTTTCAATTGACTTTTCCCAGATCCATCAGAGGAATCACCATCTATAGCAGCTATAGCATTACGAAATGTATTTCTTAGATAATAAAACTTGAAAGTTGAAATTACTCCTTGATCTGTGGGAATGGATGTTGCGTCAGCAGGCATGAAAACAAAATCAATTGCACTGTACATCTCCGTTGGAGCTCTTGGGTGACCAGGTGCATTGCCAATGAGCTGTAATATTTTGAAAGGAATCTTTTTTTCTGAGCAGTAGGTCTCAACAGTGAGCTTAAAATATTCAGCAAACCACGTTGTAAACGGATGTGCTGTCATCTAGGATTTGTTGGTCCATTTACAGAGCACAGCAGAGTAGATTTAGCCTAATCCTTAAGGGCCCTAGGATTTTCAAAATGGTAAATGAGCATTGGCTTCAACTTAAAGTCACCAGCTGCATTAGCCTCTAGCAAGAGTCAGCCTGTCCTTTGAAGGTTTGAAGCCAGGCACTGACTTTTCCTCTCTGGCTATGAAAGTCCTAGATGACATCTTCTTCCAATAGAAGACTGTTTTGTCTACACTGAAAATCTATTGTTTAGTGTAGCCACCTTGATTACTTATCCTAGCTAGGTCTTCTGGGTAACTTGCTGCAGCTTCTGCATCAGCAGTTGCTACTTTGTCTTGCACTTTTATGTTATGGAGACGGCTTCTTTCCTCAAACCTCTTGAACCAACCTCTGCTGGCTTCGAACTTTATTCTACAGCTTCCTCATCTCTCTCAGCCTTAACGGAACTGAGGAGAATGAGGGCCTGCTCTGGATTAGGCTTTGGCTTAAGGGAATCTTGTGGCTGGTTCGATCTTCTATCCAGGCCACTAAAACCTTCTCCATATCAGCAATAAGGCTGTTTCGTTTCTTATCATTTGTGTGTTCACTGGAGTAGCACTTTCAATTTCCTTCAAGAACTTTTCCTTTGCATTCACAGCTTGGCTAACTGTTTGGCGCAAGAGGCCTAGCTTTTGGCCTGTCTTGCCTTTTGACATGCCCTCCTCACTAAGTTTAATCATTTCTGGCTTTTGATTTAAAGTGAGAGATGTGCTGTTCTTCCTTTCACTTGAACATTTAGAGGCCATTGCAGGGTTATTAACTGGCCTAATTTCAATATTGTTGTGTGTCAGGGAATACGCAGGCCTGAGGAGAGGGAGAGAGATGGGGTGAGCAGCTGGTCAGTGGAGCAACTGGAACACACACATTTATCAATTCAGTTTGGAGTCTTATACAGGCACAGTTTGTAATGCCCCAAACAATTACAATAATAACATCAAAGATCAGTGATCAAAGATCACCATAACAAATATAATAATATTGAAAAAGTTTGAAATATTGCAAGAACTACCAAAATGCGTCCCAGAGACACCAAATGAGCAAGTATTGGAAAAATGGTTCTGATAGACTTGCTAGACACAGGGTTCCACAAACCTTCGATTTGTAAAAAGTGCAATGTCTGTGAAGTGCAGTAAAATGAGGTATGCCAGGGGTGTTTTACTATTTTGAGACTATTTGTATTAGCCTTCTCAGGTGGCCATAACAATACTGCAGGCTGGGTGGCTAAAACAAGACATTAATTTCTCACAACTCTGGAGGCTGGAAGTCCAAGATCAGGGTGCCACCCGGGCTGGTTTCCGGTGGGGACTCTTCCTAGCTAGCTTCCTAGCTCACTGAGTCCTCACATGACCTTTCCCCTGTGTGTGTGTGCATCGCTGTGTCTCTTCCTATTTTTATGAGGACCACCAGTCTGCTTGGATTAAGGTTCCACCCTTATGATCTCATTTTACAGTGATCACCTCTCTAAAGTCCCTGTCTCCAAATCTAGCCACATTAGGGGTTAGGACTTCAACATATGGAATTTGAGGGGATACAGTTCTGTTCATAAAATTATTACAAGTGTATTGTATGAAAATCAAATAGGTACATATGCTAATACTGTTAAGAACCAAGATTTTAGTTTAAGAGAAATATAAAACCAAAGTGGTTGACTCAAAACACTGTAGTCTTAAATAAAATTGGAAATACCAGTTTGGACTCATGATTTCTCTTTCTAAAAAATGTTTTCTTGCTTTGTCCACTGAACAGGTCCAGAAGAATTGACAACTCAGTAACAATGAGCATACTTAGTGCTCAGATTGTGGCTTCTGCCTACCATATCCCACTAGAAGAAGCTGGAGCTCCACGGAGACCGTGTGATTCATGTCTGGGGAAGGAAGTTTACAAGATATGCCCAGGACATGTTACTGTATTGCAAAACAAAGTGGATTCAAACAAGAAAGTGATTTAAGACTAGTGGGTCATGTCAAAAGGACACAAGGGGCAATTTGAAGGGCTTCCCCTAACCAAATCTGGGGCAATTAGAGCATCAAAAGAACAAGTATTGCAAAGTATTGAGTCATATCACATACATAAAAATCTAGGAGTTCATAATCACACTTAGAAAAATATTCACCGGTCACTTTTGGTATTTGGTGTTGATGGTGATGATGTTCAACTCATCACTTTGAAGCAGATAAGAGGAAAGAAGCCAGCATTTGTACCACCTTCCTTGCATGAACTGTGCTTTAGAGCAACCTAGTAATTAAAGAGGAACAGTTTTATAGACTAGAGAAGACTGCCATGCAAAAGGAATGAAAGATTTTGAAAATCACCACTTCATCATGCCGAATAAAATAACCTAGGCAATGATCATCAATTGGTAATCTCCCTGTGCTCGTGTGAAAAATCACATGGTAAGCTTTTAAAAACATGGGCCTTGGAGCTCCACTCTCAGATATTCAGATTTCACTGATCTGGGGCGGGGCCTGAATCCTAGCTAACCAGAGCTGTGCAGGTGATGCTAATGTGTACTAAGGTTGAGAATCAGCTCCAGAGGAAGCACACAGCACCACCTGTGAAGTTTTTATGCCGGCATAGAATGAATGGATCAAATCAAACCTCAACAGCAGCAGCTCTCAAACGTTAATGTGCATCAGAATCCCCTGGAGGCTTGTGAAAACACAGATCACTGGGCCCTACCCACGAGTTTCTGATTCCGTAGCCTGTGCTGGGGCCTGAGAATGTTCATTTCACAAGTTCCTAGGTGCCGCGGATGCTGTGCCACAGGGCAGTGTTTTTAAACTTCTGATGCCCATTGGGACCACCTAGGGTACTCTAAAAATACTGGTGTTTGGGCCCCCTCCCGAGATTCTGATTTCATTGGCCCGGAGTGTGGCCTGGGCGTTGGGATTTCTAAAGCTCTCTGGGTCATTCCAATGTGTAGTCCTGGCTGAGCATCACTGCTCTCCATCTAGCTGCCAGTGTGCAGGAAATACGGAGAGAGCAAAACAAGTTAAATCACACTCAGAAGAAGTAATCAGCCAAAGCTAGAATGTGAGACATTTTACAAGACAAATGGCTGGGTTTCTCCAGCCCATCAAGGACTTTGAGATAATGGGAGAAGGAACTCTTACAGAATAAGAGACTTAAAAGACAAGGACATTCAATGTTTGGGCCTCTTTTGGATTCTAATTCAACCAACTAACTTAAGAGACATACTGGAGACAATCATAAAATTTGAACATACACTGGTTATTGGATGATACTAAGGAATGAAAATTTTACTAGGTTTGATAATAGTATGGTGGTTATATTTTTTAAAAGTACCTATAAGTTAGAGAGACATATTGAAGCATTTATAGATGAAATGATATGACGTCTGGGATTCTCTTTAAAATATTCCAGCAAAAACAGGAGTATGTGGAGTTTATTATAACATTTCTCTACTTGTATATACATTTGAAAATTTCCGCAAGAAAATGTTAAAGGTTAGATGAAAAAGAAGCTACCAAACAGAAAGAAAGCTCCAGTGGAGATTCCCCACGATGATACGCTTGGACACATCCAGGGCGGGAGTGCCAGGAGAACCAAGTGAATGTACCAACAAAGTCGTTGTTGACTTCAGGGAAAGCAGGGTTTTTTGCGGGAAATGAAAAGTGATCATAGTATGCCACGTAGCTCGGCTGTGGAGAGCATTGAGCCAGTCATAATGATATTATATCAACTACTGATCAAACTGAAAGCGTAAGGGAACCAAACTGGGACAAGTCAAGGATGGGGAGGCTCTAGGTTTAGGGTGGGGATTGGCAGCAATGAACATCATCTTCCATTGTGAATAGTCAATTCATAATAACCAGACTGAAAAACCAAGAAATAGCAATGTGAGCATGGTAATTAGTCACATAGAGCTAAGTACCAGAGAATGGCAAAATAAAATAGAATCTAATGATAATGCATTAATAAGCTGTGTCTAAAAAATGAACAGTCCTGTAAAGTGAGTGGGGTCCCATTATTGAGAGGTCAGTGAAGTGTCCTGTGCTATCTTGCGCAAATAGCCAGCTGGAATTTGGAGGTTCGAAAGCCAGTTACCAGTCATGTTACAGCCAAACTCCCAGGATCTTAGGGCCTCCACGTGAGAGCTGTGTTTTAGTTTCCCACCAGGGGAGGGGATAGGGGAGTGGGGAGGGCCGTCGTGCCTGTAGTCTTTAAACCCTATGTATGAAATTTAAAAAAACTTGTGCATGAAATTTAAAAGTTAAAAAAAGCCATACACATGAAATTTAAAGATTGAAAAAACCTTTCAATTTGCTTAGAAATTTAAAAAGAAAAAGCAGTGACTGCTAGGCTGAAGAAGGGATTAGTGGTGAGAGAACGGAGGCAGGGCCATCATGAAGGAGACCACTGCGGTCATCCGGTGAGAGGGTGTGGAGGCCCATGCTGGGCGGCAGGGAGTGGGGATGGAGAGATGTGGATTTCTACACTGTAGGAGACAGCCAGGTTGTGTCCAGTGTTGACATCAGCCCCACCCAGGACATCTGACTCTCAAACTCTTATCTCTTCAGTGATGCTGGAAAAGTATGGTGGCCCCTAATATGTAGTTAGCCTCCTGGAATGCTTGGGTACTTTCTTCATTGGAAGTCGATCTTGAGGTTGTTATTTCAAGAGGTCTTAAGTCATCTTCCCTGAGGATTTTGAAGCTGAGGCTGGGTGGGCCCCAGACAGAGGTGCTGTAGAGGGGCCTCCTTCCTGTGCGTTCCGTTGGCCTCTAAAGTTACCACAAATCTAAGGATCTGTATTTCTTCTATAATTTGGAAAAACTAGACGGCAGACTGACTTTTGGTTTTCCTTTCAATCCATCATGCCCATGTCTGGCATCAGTCTCCAATACTATAAACGGTGATTTTCCAAGACCAGGATTTCCATCCCTGGGCTTGGCCCTACATGGAGCAGAAGCCAGGCTGTGCTTTGCAGACTGGTCAAAGGCCGTTCCCATAATGGCAATGGGCTGGCCTGAGCTTCTGGCGTTTCTTAAGCTCTGGGAGCTGTGTGGAACATTGATTTGTGCCGTAGGGTTGCTAATGAGTTTTCAGATTAAATATGCATGTTTTGTGAGGGCAACTGCTGCTCAGGTTTCTCTGAGCATGTTTAATCTTCTAGTCAGTTCTTATCCAACCCTTGTAAGAAGCACTATTCAGGGATCAAACCAAATCTTCCTCTAAATGGGGACTGTTGACCAGGGAGCCATATTTTCCTTACAGGTGTTACACCTGCTGCATTGATGATTCGTTATTCCAGAATTTTCCTAACCAGGCAGTATTCCTTGGTGGAGGGTATTGCCTTGAGTATCCCTTGAAATCAGTGGGACACATCCACAGCTCAAACACCACACCCACTGTGTTTGGCTTCTCAGTTGTGTTTTTATTTTCCTTTCCCATCACGTCTGAGGTCCATGCACACTCAACTGTAAAAGATGCTCAGGACCCACTCAGCTGGTGAGCCAGTATCCTGGCCGGAGTCTCCCCTCTCCTTTCCTCTTATATATCCAGCCTTCTGCAAAGTCTTCAACAGAGACATTCAGGTGGTCTACTGAAGTCATCTGATGGCTGAACTCAAGTCAACAAATGTTTAAGGAAGGCCCAGTATGTGCCGGTACTGCTCTGGACTCTGGAAATACAGTGGAGACCCGAAAATAGCAAGGTCCCTGCCCTCAAGTGGTTTACTTTCTAGTGGTGGGATGCACAAAAACAAGTAAACAAATGATATGTAATATAATTATAGGTGAGATAGTGACAAGAGCTATGAAAAAATAAGGGGATAGATAGGGTTTGTGATTTTAGCTGTTTATGAGGAGGTGAGTTTTGAGCTGAGATTTGGATGAAGTGAGAAAGATTTGTTATATTAGAAAGAATATTCCAAGCAAAGGGCAAAACAGGCTTCTATGACTAGAAGAGTTCCATGAGATGAGATGGGAGGTAGAAAGGGAAGATCTACCTGGGGTCCTGTAGATCATGAGGAAAATTGTGGAAAAACTCCTTCTGTGTGGAGAACAGATTATAAGGTAAAAGTGGAAGCAGGCAGGCCAGGTAGGACGGTATCACGTTTGTAAAGGAAAGAGACAAGGTAGAGAGAATATTGGACTCTGGATATATTTTCAAAGGTGGAAGTGAGACGGGATTAGCTGGTGGATTGGATGCATAATATAAGGGAAAGTGGTCAAAAGATTGACTCCAGGATTTTGTCTTGAGCTACTGGTTGAATGTTGACATTATCTACTAAAATGGGAAAGACAGAACAGCCAGGTGCTACTGGGGGAGAGGATTGTGATGTTTGCTAGACATCCAAATAGAGAGGTGAGGTATGCAGTTGGATGAATGAATTTGGTGCTCAAAAGTGAGAATATGAGCAGATAAATAGACTGTGGAGTTGTTGTATACCTGATATTCAAAGTCATAGGACTGGATGCAAACACTTAGGGAGACAGTGTAGATAGAGAAGGAATGAGGCCCAAGGTCTGAGCCTCCGGTCACTCTCAGCTTAGGGGCATGGATGATCAAGGGAAGCCGAGAAAGGAGATTTAGAAGGAGTAGAAGCGGGAGGAGGCTATTCTGAGGTCGATTCATGCAGGCTAAAAGGAATTAGTATAACAAATGCCAAAGCATGGCACAAATCTGGAATAAGATTCTGAGGAAGGTAAGAGATCAGGAGGATTTCATAAATGAAAAATATGTTATAACTATTTTTAAAAAGGATATTAGGGGCAGCCTGGTGGCACTGTGGTTAATTTTGCACACTTCGCTTTGGCAGGCCGCAGTTCACAGGTTTGGGTCCTGGGTGCAGACCTACACACCACTCATCAAGCCATGCTGTGGAGGCATCTCATATACAAAAAAAAAAAAAAAAAAAAAGAGGAAGATTGGTGACAGATGTTAGCTCAGGACCAGTCTCCCTCACCAAATAAATAAATAAATAGATAGATAGATAGATAAATGAATAAAAAGGATTTTTAAAGTTTTGTTGACAGAGTCCAACTGTTGATGGCACACGGTATAACGTTAGAAGGTGACACAGAGAAAGCACAATGTGGCAATTCCTGTTTTACTGCCGTGATTTTGTTAAAAAACCAAAACTTACAAAATGGAAAGGATAGATTCAACATGGTTAGGAGGCGAGGGACTCAGCCTAAGTGAGGCTCAGCACAAGACAAGCCAGGGCCTAAAATACAAACGTCAATAGGAGCACAAAACCAGAATAATCTGTGATAAAACTTAGAGCAATGGAAAGTTTCCAGAAGATGCTAATAGGTTTATATTACACCAATATTTAAAAGGAGGGTACAGAGTTTCATTTCTCTTCAGGTGAAATTTCTCCTTTTGCTAAAAGGAGGGTA
Organism: Equus caballus; assembly: GCF_041296265.1. Classification (NCBI taxonomy): domain Eukaryota; kingdom Metazoa; phylum Chordata; class Mammalia; order Perissodactyla; family Equidae; genus Equus; species Equus caballus. The sequence goes on along the minus strand of NC_091701.1, from coordinate 2,608,926 downwards.
CAAATAGACTTTAGAAGTTGTAGGTCAGTTTGAGATTTCTAGTAAAATTAAATAAATGGCTGTGATAACATGGTAAATGTATTGGTGGTTACTCAGGGCCAACAGGCATTTCTTGAGGTTAAAGAATGCCCAATTAATCTTATTTCTTTTTCTGAATGCTCATCCTTGGCTGGCAAACCAGGGGATTCCAGCATATTGCGAGTGTGGTCTGTTATCTTGAAAGTGGAATGACATATAGCATCGCTCAGGATAATGAGAAATGTGGGTTGATTGACAGCACAGTTAATGGCAACCACCATTTGTTGAGCTTACACTTCTGGTCAAGGCGTTGGACCAAGTAAAGCTGAGCACTCTTCATTGCTTCTTGCTCTAAGCAACTGGCTCACTGTCAGTGTCATTTGCTGAAATAGGGAAGACTGACAGAGGCCAGGTTAAGGTTGAGGGAGAGACTGAGATGTCTATTAGACATCCAAGTAGAGAGGTCAGCCTATTGTCTTGACTATAAGTCTGAGCTCATTTATCCAAGATAAATAAAATGAAGAAATTTTAAAAAACGACCCAAGTTTCAATTCAAGAATGAGAAATCACAAGGATCCATACACAAGGCAGGAACTCAAAGCCATAAAGGAGAGCCAGTGTTGAAGCTGCAGCACCCTAAGAGACTGAACTGATACCTCAAGGCAGGAGTTTTATTGCTAAAGGTGGACATCAAGGCCCAAGGCTTCAAGCATTGTGAGAGCTGGAACTGGGCTCCAGGTGAAAACTGCATGGAAAGGAACTGTCTAGCCCAGTGTTGTAATTCAGAAAGAGTGACCCGGGATGGACTACGGTAGAAAAATTCACCTTTGAGAAAATGAAATCCAAGCCTCTGCCACACAAAGGTGTGGGGCTCCAAGTCATACCATCTATGCTATGGTGTCAAAAAAAATTGTAGAATTCGACATTATGACACTATAGGGCTCTGACAGAAATGCTATGCTACCCACAGGGACATCTTTACAGCTCAGGGCACACCTTGGATTCCTATAGACGTTAACTCCTATTGAAGATGAGCTCACAGACGAAAACTCAAAGTAAAAGGAAACCTAATACCATGAAAGACAGTCCATGTATGAAAGAAACTGGCACTCTTACTCCTTGGGAACCAGAAGCGGTAGCGCATGTGTGTGTAGATATTAAATGAGGTAAAGAAAAAAAAAGAATCTATGCCCAAGGGAAGGCTATTTACAAAAATGAACAGGTGACTGAGGAAAAGGACCAAATAGCAATTCTAAAATTTAAATATATAGTCATTGAAATTAAAGAAAATAATACCTTCAGTAGATGAGTAATACAGTAGTCTAAATGTAACTGAAGAGAGAATTAGTGCATAGGAAGAATGAGCTAATTGAGTTTATCAGAATTCTATACAGAAAGAAAAAGAGAGGGAATTTGGGAGACATGGAGGCTAGAATGAGAAGCTCAAGTGTAGATCTAATAGAAACTCTGGAAGCAGTAATTAGCATGAGAAAGTGACGATATTTGAAGAAGATAGACACAAGTGTTAATACTGAAGGAGCACATCAAGTCTTAAGCAAGAACAACAAACTTATCTAGAAACATCAGGGTGAAAACGTGGAACAGAAAATAAAAAGTGAAAATCCTAAAAACTGTTATAAAGGAAAGACATTAAAAACAAAGGAGAACTTTCAGATTGGCAGCCACTTCCTATCAGATACACAAGTCTTCAGAAGATAATGGAATAATATATACAAGATGCAAAGAAAAATAACTGTTAACAATAATGCTATACCCAATGAACTGTCATCTAAGGAAAAGGGCTAAATATTTTCATATCTACAAAGGTTATAACAATTTATTGTCCATAGATCTTTTCTGAAAGAACTATTTAAGGGTGTACTTCAGCATGAAGATTATTGAACTTGGAAGGAAGTATTGGGATGGAAAAGTCAATATATAGTGATCAAAGTAATTATATATGTAAATCTAAATCAGACTGACAGTAAATAATAATAATACTGATTTTCCTTCATGAGTTTAAAAGTAAGAAGTATAAATTACTAGACAAAAATAACATGGAGGATAAAAGTGGTACATTTAGACAAAAGTGAAAGAAAACCAATTTCCTTTTCAGGAGGGAGAAAGCAAATTAGAGTTACTATAATATTTTTAAGAAAAATATAGGTTGAGCATGCAAGTTAAGATTTTAAGCTATGATTAATGATCGTAAAACTTGTCAATAAAAGGATGTGTTCTTGAAGTCAGGATTTAACTGAAAGAAAACTGACGTAGCAATATTTATAATAGAAAAAAATAGAATGCAAGCCTAAAAGTGTTATGGATAAGGATGCACAATGATAAAAGGAACAATCCAGTAAGAAGCTATACCAATTATGAACATTATGCAACTAACGAAATACATAAATATATGAAGACTCACTTCACAGACTTATAAGAAAAATACCAAATATGGATTAAAAACACAAGATGCAACAGACATATATATATATTAGAGTAATGAACATATTTTGGTAATTTTCAATGTATTATTTTATAGATGAGGAAGTAGAGACTTGAAAATGTTAAATAAGGTGCCTGAGTCACATGGCTAGTAAGAGTGGAAGGAAGACTGGAACCATGTAGCATGATTCCAAGGTCACGCTTTTAACCATGAGCCAGTGCCTCCCTCAATGTTAACCATGGAGCCAGAAGATATACTTAGTTATATTCCATCTCTTACGTTCAGGAAGGCAGGAATATTAATATACTTAATAAATATTTCTTGAGGGTTTTCTTGTGCCAAATGATGCACTAGGAATCAGGGATGCAGCATTAGAAAAACAGCAAAATGCAACCTCTGCTCCCATGTTGCTTAGACTCATGTGTGTAGCATACACAGTAGGTCTATAAACATGTTGGGTGGCGTTAATTGCAATAAAGAAGAAAGCCAGGTAAGGGGCAGGAAGGTGACAGAGGGTGGGGTGCACTTTTGTAGAGGGCCCCTCTAGGATCAGAGACGAGAAAGAAGTGAGGGAGGGAGTCCTGGCGAGATATCGGGGATGAGCGTGGCAAGCACGGGAGCAGCCAGTGTGAAGTCCATGGGGAGGGTGCTGGCTGTACTAGCATGGCTGAACCTCTGCAAGAGAGGGCAGAGGTGTGAGAAGGGGTCAAGAGGCATCAATGTAATACATTTTTAAACATATCCACGTCAAAAATGGAAAAACAAGTGGATCCCCTTTCCAAAGACCTCCCAAGGGGAGACCATACCTGGGATCCCCAAGCTCATTATACAGCAGACCCCTTCCTGCCTCTGGAACATACTTTGGGGCATACTGAACTAGGGCCTCTGCCTGTGAGCGACTTCTTTTGGGACCCTTGTACATACTGTTGGGCTAAGAGGACAGGTGACAATACTCCCTCTTCATGCCACCCTGTCAGACAGTGTCTCATTTAAGTGCCTCAGTGTCTGGAACTGTACCACGCGGTGTACATTTCTTTGAGTTAAGCATTTGATCTCTACACATCTAATGTAAAATGCAAAATACCCTAAGAAGTAACACGTACAATAATTAGCAAGCATTCACACTTTCGTGTTGAACAAAGAGCATGGTGGTACCGGCAGCTGGAGCTGCACAGACCACCTTTAGGAATCATAATCTCTGGTAAATAAAGCAGGCCAGGCACAGCAGCCTGGTGACAGGGAGCTCACTCTCCTTTGCCCTCTGGTCTCCCGTGGGGCCTCCCATTCATCAGCCAAACTGAAGGCAAGTCCTGCAGTCCGTCAGGTCGCTTTCCAGGGAACAGGTCAGAGTGGAGGACGGTGAAGAGTTGTTCTGGAGGAGCAAATGGAGGAAATCCAGCACAGTTAATGAATCTTGTGTGCCAATCCTATTTCTTCCAATAAATTCAAAACTCCTCATCAGTTGGCCCGTGGACCTAGAAGTTTTCATAGAGACCAGTTGGCAGTGACCTAAATGAGAGAGAGGGGCAGTTTCTCTCCTGTAAAAGTGGAGCTGCTGGTGGCCAGGCGGATGGGCAGCTCACTCTGTGAAGTCGCCCAGGGGCCCAGGTCCTTCCCATCTTCTTTGTCACCGTTCCCTTGGGGCCTTCCTTCATTGTCAGGGTCTGAACCGTGACCCCTCCCCATTCCTGCACCCCATATTTCCATTCCTGCCCAAGAACAGGGGAAGAGGAGGTGGAGGGCGAGCAACTTCCTTTTAAAGAAAAGCTCTGGAAGTTGCATGCCTCCACACTGCTTACATCCCACTGTGGCCACGCGATGACACACTGGTCACGTGGTCACACACAGCTGAAAATGCCGGCAGGGCTGCAGTTTCTCCCTGGAGGTTATTGGAAGTTCTATTCCTGAGAGACCAGAGGAATGGTGGACACTGGGGGCGATTACTCATCCCTTCTCAGTTTCCTTCTTCTTTGGTCTCCCACAAGGCACGTGGCTTGCAGATAAGTGTGAACACCTGGAAAGGAACAGCAGGAATGCACTGGGCCTGGCATGGGACTCCTTTGGGCTCAGATCCAATCCCTGCTCACTACTGGCAGAACCTGTGTCCTTGACAGGGCTGCTTAGTGCATAGCAGAAGGCCATGTACTCCTCAAGCAGGAAGGTGATGACTCAGAGGTGGCAGAGAGAGCACTGGCCCAGGGGTGAGCAGGCCTGTCTGGTCCTAGCTGTGTTGCTTGTTAGGTGTGTGGCCTTAGGCAAGTCACAGCAATGCATGTGGGTTACTAATCCCTGCCTTTCCTCTGTCACCACGTCTGGCACATTCCAGGCTGGCAGTCAATGTCAGTTGCTAGAAGCTGATGCTAACCCAGATGTGTGCTTGAACAAGATGGTGGCCTGGTGTGTGACAAAAAGCATTAGCCAGGCACAATTAAGCAGGATGAAGACTGCAGAAGGGGCAACAAACCTAATTAACAAAGCAACATTTATCTAAGGGCTTTACGGAAATTAATTGTTGTCGTACAAACATGGAACTAACTGAAAATAGGGCTTATCGGTTCATTAAAGAGGAGCCTTCAAGACATGTACTTAGAAACGCTCTCTTCAGTTGGTTCCAGTAATCGTGATCTTTAAATTACTAGGATTTCCCTTTTCAGTTTCTACTGGAGTAGTTGCCATTTCAGGCTTGCATTATTTCTGCCTCCTCCTGACTCTGATGCCTCACCTGATAGTCTGAATGCAGGAGTCTCGACTGTGACAGAAGAAGGTGCTGGAAAAGAGTGCTGTGACTTGAGTTGGACAGAACTCATCTTAATGTCAAAACCGGATGTCGCTGCCCTGTGTCTTTTTCACTAGTGGACTGCCTTGGGTTTAGAGCTGCCCTCCGCCCCCCTGCACTAGTTACTTATGGGCTCAATTCCCATTCATAGGAGAGGTTGCATCTCATACTCCGTGTAATGTAAGTAGGCCCTCGCCTGTGGTGTTCTGATGCGCTCGCTGCTGCTCCGAATGATGCGCACCGGATGGGGGCTTGAACCCGGCTACTTCTCCTGCAGCCCTGAGCTAAGGACCAGGCAGCTTACCTGGTTCTTTTATTTTGCACCTTGCAGTGTGTGTCTGGAAGTCTCGTTTTGTTTGCAGCACCCATGGCTGTAGCTCCTTGTCATTGTTCCTCACTGGAAAGTAGCTTCTAGGAGTGAGTGTCTGGGGAGGGTGGGCCCAGCACCCTGGGGGGCTCAGTTTCTGTATGGTGGATGAACGAGCCAGTGTGCCGAAGCACGGTGCTCCAGTCCTATCGAGGCTTCTGTCCTCAGCGCCACAGGAGGGACGAAGTGGAAACTGGGCACTGCCAACTCTCGCTCTGCCCTGGAGTAATCCTCTCTTCTGAGGGGCCCAGTTCTGCAGCCGTTGCACAGATGATTGTGACTCTGAGCAATAAATGGAGTGGCAGGCCTGGGGCAGGCCTGGGACTGGGGGCTCTCTTCCTCCTTTTCTGGGTGGTCAGCGGGGCTGCCGGGAGAGGACGTGGTTCGCCGGCTCCTCTTCCCCAGTTAGCAGCCGCTCTGGGACCGGAACCCCTTCAGCCTTTCTAATCACCAATTTGGGATTTCTTGCACTGCAGCGCATCACTCCCTTTTCTCTGGAGGAAAAATGCTTCAAACTATAAATGTCAAAGCAATTCTTCCGCACTGTACCTCCCGTGGAGTGCTGCATGAAGTTACAAATGAAACCGCGCCCTTCTGCTGATTCATTGTCCCACTTGTCCTTGGGTGTGGACAACCTCCTTGCGCACAAAGGGGAGAGGAGTGTGACAGGAACACGCGTTACCCGGTCACACCCTGCCACCCTTCTGTGGGTTTGGCATCACGGTTTTTGCTTTGTGGATTAGGAGGTGAAACTCAGAGGGCACACAAATCCGACCCTTTCTGTCGGGGAAGGTGGTGTGGTGCTCAGGAAGCCTGCGAGGTGGACCCAGTATGGGGTGCGGGAGCCTTTCAGGCTGTGTTCCAGACAGGAGCTGCCCTACTAAGCCGGAAGTGGATGAAAGAAGGAACCCGGGGTGGAGAGGGCCCTGCGGTCAGGTGGAGGCAGCAGCTTCTGCAGACTGAGGTTGGCAGGGACCAGGTCACCAAAAACTTGGGGAGCTGCTGGGTTGAGAGAGAAGTGGAGAAGCGACTTGACGAGATGCGCATTTTCAGGTGATTGTTCTAACCATCATGTGGCAATTTCACAGGCGGGTGAAGACCAGTGCAGCTGGGAGGTGTTGGATTAGGCTCACCGTGTTTGAATGGAGAGAAGAGGATGGAGGAGGGAGTGGAACTGACAGAATCCAGAATGGACAAGGAGAGAGGACAGGGGGTGACATCACTGGGCGCGTCCTTGGCTCCCCGACATGCCATCCGAGCGTGTGGCTTTCACAGAGAGCGCGTGTGAGCTCAGTGTGGTCAGATGCTCAGGCAGAGAGCTCAGGCTGGTACGGCTTCTCAAGGCCCTTGGGCCGGGGCGCTTCCTCTCTTTCCACTTCATTGTCCTCAACGCAGAGACCGCCACCTTGTGCTGGCGGCACAGGGCTGCACAGTGGACCCTGCCTTTCCGGGCCTCAGGTTTGGGAGGGCAGGGCAGGTGGGAAGGTGGAGGAGAGGCTCCTTTAGTGAGACTTTTCCTTTGGTTCTAGAAGGAGCGCCCTCCCCAGGGCATCTGCTTAAATATCTTCTTGGGAAACAAGAATCTCAATTTGGGTGCAATGCTACCCTGAACCAGCTCAGAGTTCTGGAATTAAGAAAAAACAGGAAGGGACTCTGTATGACAACTGGCCATGTCTGCTCCCAGGGAACCCAGGTTGGCTCAGGCTACTTGTTCCAGGTGGTCCATACACTGAGCCAGGGGACCCTGGAAGAGCTCAGGTCTGGGGTCACTGGTCAGAGCAGTTGGACACATGACCTTTTGGACACACAGGTAGAGAAGCTGATAGGCTGTTGAATCTAAGGTCTCAAGTTCAAGAGAGGCCCCAGGGCCAGACGTCCAGCTCTAGGCTGTGCCTTCCTCGGGCCTTTCTCTCTGCCAAGTGGGCGTGGCAGCCCCATTCTGTGGGTACTGTAACCTTGAAGAACAAAATGTTACCAAAGGAAGGACGTAATTTAACCTTACATGGCTGATATGGACAGATGGGAGGAAGACTACAAGGGAAATTGTTTGTCTCTCTGGATTCCAAGCCACTGGATGGGCAGAGCCGGAATTCTGGCAGCTGGCACCTTGGTGCCCAGGGAATCATGGCCAGGCTGCTCACATGGCCTCCCTTGAATGGCCTTAGAAACACGGACCGGCGCAGCAAAGCCCACCGGGACTTCTGTGCTTGTATCCTTAGAAGCCTAGGACCAAGTTTACCCTGTACTAAAATCCAGAGCAATTCTATTCTATCCATGGCAGCTCTGGAAGAGCTCCACCCATGTCCCACCACCCAGGAGCACCAGGACAACAAGTAGGCTCCTGACACGGAGGCCTGCAGTTCCCATCTGTGCCACAGGAGGTGTTGGGCGGAACCTCAGGAAAACGCAGTTGCGGAAGAGAAAGAAAGGCGTTAAGGAGAAAGCCCAGGAAGTTATACTCCCCAGGACTGGTGGAGTCAGCACTAGCGATGGCCCCGTTCGGGGCTGTGGCTTCAGACTCTCTGGCCAGGCAGCAGTGTTCATCCCTGAGAGCCTTGACCAGACAGAATGAGAGCTGCCATTTTTCTGAGTATTTGTCAGAGAACAATGCTTAGCACAGGTCATTGATAGGCCCTGAGAGGTGGTTAATTCTCCCTCTCCCATTTTATAGATAGGGAGACTGAGGATGACAGAAGTAGCTTGTCCAAGTAACTCCACTATTAAGTGGTACAAATGGGATCCCACTAAAGGCATCTACATGGCCAAACTCCTTCTAATCACCCAGGCTGTCTCCAGGCAAAGGTCTGTTGGTGTGTCCCAGGCCTCAGAGCCCACAGGCTCTAGCTGCTGGCTGTGTCTGGGGCTGGCTGCCAGCTGCAATGTGGTGAGCCCAGGCAGGGGTGTTTCTTTCAGGAGCAGCACCCCACACACCAGGCTTCACGTGGCCATGCAGAGCTCCCTTGGGAGAGTGAGGCTCAGTGTATGGACTCCAACCAGGCTGTGGAGCTGCCTTAGAGAGCCTGGATCAGAGGGGCATGTTAAGGAGACATGTCTGAGCCACATTCAACCATTAAAGGTATTTCTGAGAAGTCGACAGAGGTGTGGGTGAGGCTTACCGGGAAGCATTGGGCGGGGGTGATATGGATGTGGTCATGTATTGATGCCCCTTCCCAGGCTGTAGAGGATGGCTGAGGATTAGCCAGGCTTGGGCAGGAAGCAAAGGGTAGACAAAGGGAACAGCGTAGGGAAATATTTGGGGAAGCAACGTCCTTGTGTGGCAGAAAATTGAAATTAGTTTGGTATCGCTGGGACGTGGTGTCTAACAGGTGAAGAGAGGAGCTCACAGCACAGGGAGAGCTTCGTCCCCACGCTGAGGAGGTCAGGCCCAAGCCTTTGGGGAATAAGGAATTACTGAAGGGCTTTTAATTGGGGGCAGGATTATACCGGGGTTTATATTTCAAATAGATCACCCTGTTACTCTCACGTCCCACGTCCTCCACGGACCCTCCCTAAAAATGCCAGCCCATGCTGATACCTCCCTTCCTCACTACTCATTTTTCTGTGCCAGGAGTATAGTAATGATCATCTTTGTCCCTGTGCTTTCTCTGCAGAAGTATGATCGACTTCTGGAAGGAGGGAGTCAAACGTTTCTTGTGCTTTCCTTGGGCCCTTTTCGAACCCCATCTCCCTCGTTCAGTAGATGTTCAGTAGTTGACCAAAACAGACACTGAGTGCTGTGTAAATCCACCATGATGATACACATTTTTCGAAAACCAATTCCTTAGGGCTGCAAAGCCCTGACATATAGCAGAGGAGAAACAGGTAGCTTAATTGGCACAGCTCCCAGCCTGAGCACTGACTTTGTAATTAAATGTAAATTATGATTTATTCTGAGGACAATCAATTGCAGTACTTTCATGAACTTTTAATTTCATTATTGAAAGTCAAGACTTCTCTAATGAGTTTTCCATTAACTTGGAACTTGATTTGCGACTGGAAGCTTCCTAAACCCACACCACCCACCCTGTGTCCCTTTTGCACCAAAGGAATGTGAGCAGCTGGAGGAATGCCTCTCTGCTCACACTGTCCTTGAGGCCAGGGACTCCCGTGGGGCTGCACACAGCATCCGGGCCCTCTGCCGTTCCTGCCCCTGCCCCGTTCAGAGAGCATCTTCTGTGTTCCGAGCCTCAGTTTCCTCATCTGCTAAATGAGGAAAATGTCTAAATAAGGTCGTGGATATGAACATAAAATGCCTGACTTTGGGCCTCACAAATAGATGTTTGATAGACATTAGTTTCCTTCCCGTGTTCCTACCTTCCAGCTGGACCCTTCTGTTCCAACTGGGACACTGGGCATTTTGCAACCCGTGAACCAGAACTTAGAGGTCCTCAGCGCTATGGAGCGGTCAGCGTGAATCACACAGCAGCTCTGAGCGCAGGGTGCGCGCCACAGAGCAGGCGGCGCTTCCTTCACCACCTCACAGTCTGTTTCCTGGAATTCCTTCCCCAGCTCGTTGTGATTTCTAAACATTCACTTTGGGTTATTTTCCTTGGGGGGAGTGTTTGTCCGTGTGTGTGTGTACACATGCTCTGTGCACGTTGACCCCCTGTCTCTGGAAAAAGTCTGGGGTGCACACCGATGCACATCAGAGCCAGAAGTGTCCCTTGCAGTGGCCCTTGGGGAGGCTGGCTCATCACCTGTCCTATATCCAAACTGGAGCCACTGTCTTCCTCAGCTGGAGATCAAGCCGTCATCTGTCTCAGCTGCCATCTGTAGGACTATACCGTGTTAACACTCTCTGGTCTGCCAAAAAACCCATAAAACCCAAGCCATAAAACCCACATGCCCCTTGCCCAGAATGGAGGGTGGAAGACTCAGACACATTTACAGAGTGACAATTATGTGAAGGGAAAGCCCTCTCTGAGCTGGACTGCAGCAGAGCCCACCGCCCCAGGTCCCACTAACGGAGATGGGCTCTCCTCTGCCTCAGGCTCTGCGCTTCAGTGACCTCAAGCTCAGACGTTTCCAACTGCCCTGAGACTCCCCCACCTGCCACTCCGACTTCTGCCCCTCTGGGACCAATCTTGCGGAGCAGCAGACCAGATGTCCTTTAGTGGCGGAGACCCGGCTGACCACAGCTCTCCCTGTTCCTTGAGGTCTGAGAATAGAAAGGCCCCCAGAGGCTTCACATGCCAGACAGGAGCCCATCCTGACGGCCGCATCAACTTTCCAAACTTCAGTCCCCAGGAGGGCTCTTTAAAAAGTTTTTTTATCAGTCATTTTTATTGGGCATTAATTCTCAATTAGGATATGAAAGGATTCAGGGGCGCTGGACAAGGGAATGCAGAGCGTGCCCCCGCACTGGGCCCCTTCAGTGGTGCTCGCATAGCCGCTCACGTTTGAGTTCCTGTGAGAAACGCAGTCATGAGAGCCGTGTAAGCTGTGGTAATACTGGAAGCAGCCTCCGCCCTGCAGCAGACATGAGAGCCCCTTCTTTAGAACCTCCCTCACTTTACCACACCCAGGGTTGCTGCAAGGCACCCGGCCAGCGGCAGAACCAGAGAGCAGACAGACTTCTTCCTCTCAGGCCCGAGTATTTTCTCTTCATTCTAAGAGTGTGGACGTGTCTTCTGCGTTTCTTGTCTCTCTCTCCTGGCCTAAGCCCTCAGGCATTGGATACTTCAAGGTACCCAGTCAGTACTTGCATGGCCCTTCCCTGGACCCTGTAGGTAGCGGCCAGAAGCTCAGATGCCTTTAAGGCTGGTCAAGCGAATAACATTCCCATGTACACTGATAGTAGAGAGGCCTGTGCCCAGGAAGAGGGTTCTGATCCCTTCTGAAATGTATTCTCATTTAAAACCACTGTATCAAACGACACCCCTGTGAACTGGATTCAGCTGGTTGGCTCTTGCTTAAGCAATGTGCTTATCCCTCTGATAAAATAACGCCTGGGTCCCTCAGATTGGATCTTCCTTTTCCCTAAATTTCCTTTTGGGAAGCCCATCTCCTCCCATATAACACGTAGCAATCACATCAGAATACAACAGCATTTAAAGTTAATGTCTGCCAGTGGAGTTGAGGGTATGAGCTGCCATTTCATTTCATACACATCCTGCGTCTCCTTCAACATGGTACCATCATTCTCTTCTTACCTTTATCTCAGCTCTTGAAAGTGTCATCTCCTTGTTCTGCTTTTTCACCAGCCAGCCACAGCTCATTCCTTTGCAAGCAGGAGTCTGTCCCCAACTTCTACCAAAACTATTTTTTAAAAGATGTCAGTGAGTCCTCCATTACCAAACCTATTATCCACCTGCGCTGACTGATGGTCACCTCTCCTTGGAGCAGTTCTCTCCTGCCCGCACAGGACCCCTGTGCTCTCTGGCTTCTGGGCTCCTCTGACCACTCCCTTGCCTTCTCTGTCCCTGGACGCTCTTCTCCTTGCTTTGTCTGAGTAGACATTCTCCACAGGGACTCATCTCCATTTTGGCCTGATAGGAGCAAGTCAGTGAGCCCTGACCAATGTTGGGTGGGCCCAAGTAAAGGGACTATTGAAGACTTTTCTGGACATGAAACTGGGCCAGAGGATTAAAAATTTATTTTGAGAATAGCTATTATACCAGACTTCATCCCTCCATCCGACAGACTTTTGTTTAGTGCCAATAGAATGTGCCAGGTGATTTCCCAGACATTGGGCTTGACATCACTGTGCCACACGCTCAGGATCAAAAATGAGAAAGACACAGTCATTAAGTGCTTCACGTTGCTCATGTATTGGAGGGAAAAAAGGGATGTGATAAGCACTTGGTGGTAGTAAGTGCTGGGTGCCGAGGTCTGGTTCCTTTCGAGAACCTGACTGGCTCTGGGGATGGAGCTGCAGGAACTGAGGGGCCAGTTATATGCCCCTTTTGAGCCAGTATGGACATGCTACCTCTGGGGACTGTGTCAGGGGAACATGTTAACAATATTTGCTCACGCAATGAATAAATACACAGAGGTGAACCAGATATAAATGGAAACTTTAGTTGGTGGCAGCGGCAAAGGCCAGCATGGGGGTTCAGGGCATTTTGTTTTGTGGGGAACTCTAAGCTCTTTAGAGAGCTTAAAGGGAGGGAGGTGAGGGAACTGCATGGTGAGGGAACACCTACGGATTTTCCTAGACTACTGTGCCCTTTGTCTACCAGACTCACTTGTATCTAGGCTTGTGTATCTCCTGGGTTTGATTTCCGTGTTGGACTCTTGACTTTGCCGTACTGACCTTGATGCTAGCCCCACCTTTCCCACAACTGCCCACCTCTTGACTCTGTGTACATTCTTGGCATTGGGGTGCCCGTATTCCTCAGTAAAAGATCCTGAAGGATGTTCTTCACCAGGAGCCATGCTTGGTGCTGGATACACAGAAAAGAGGCGACTGATAAGGTCTTTGCTTTCAAGGAGCTCAGCGTTTAATGGCAGAGATTTATAGCAAATGAATGTGTGGTGGGTGTTTTTTATTATGTGACTTGTGCAGAAATTTAGATAAGTATGTGCTGGGTTGTTCCCAGAAGCCTTCATGGATGAGCATGACAATGAGTTGGCAAGTAAAAGCCCGGCGAGAATCTGCATTGCTTGGCAGGAGGGATCAAGGCATTCTGAGAAGTGGAAATATCTGTGCATGGCCCAGAAGGATGGGGACATTTGGAGTTAGGAGAGCAGCCTCATCAGATTAGCCATCAGCCTAAGCAAAAAGCTTGAGATCTCACTAGGAGTTTGAACTTTTCCCACATAACCAGAAGGAAAGCTGCCTTGGTCTGCCTAGTGGTATCTCGGATGGCTCTGGTCTTAAACGGTATGTAGTAATGGGTCAGAGGTGTTGGTAGAAGAAGTCACCCCAAGGCAGGGGCTCCTTTCTTCCAAGGTCTGTGATCAGCTGAGAGGTCCAGAAACTCAGCTTTGTGGTGCAGGGATCAAACCGATCCACACACCTTAAGCAGGCAGAAGGTCACCTACAAGGCAGAAGCGCAGAGGTCTCGTGGACGTGAATACTCACTCAGACATGACATCACATTTCCTCCCGCACAGTGGCTGCATTGAAAGGGTGCGGAGGGGAAACCAGTCCTAACTTTTCAGGGCCAGAACTTCTGTGACGTCATGATCTGACCTGGGTGGCAGTTTGGGAATTTGGGCATAAACAGCATTATCTGCTCCTGCTCTTTTCAGGACTATATTCTTAATGAGTAGCAAAGCCTCTCTCTTCAAAGTCTGCCAGTCAGCTGTCATTCAGCCCGTGAACAAACACTTCCTGGACCACAGGAGGCAAATGATCATGGAAATCAGGCTGTCAACTACAATGCCTGAGCTGTGAATTCATACGTAGAAAGAGCCAAGTAGAGGGAGCAGCTTTTCCAGAGTGAGGTGGGGCATGGCAGAGAAGGAGAAATGCAAACAGGAGACAAACCTGCAGCAGCATTTCTATGGGCAAGTCAGGCTGACACCTGGGACATCCAGGGGGACATGCCCTCCCACTTCCAGGGAGTACAGAGGCTGGAGGTTGAGTTAATCACTAATGGCCATTGATTTAATCAATCATGCCTACATAATGAAGCCTCCATAAAGAATCCTAACCAAAGGGGTTTAGAGACCTTCTGGGTTGGTGAATATATCTGTGTGTTGGAATGGGGGCACCCAAAGGGGGCATGAAATCTCCACGCCCGCCTCCTCCACACCTTGTCCTACGCATCTATTCCATCTGGTGGTTACTGAGTTGTATCCTTTTATAATAAACTGGTGAAAGTAAATAAACTCTTTCTCTGGGTTCTGTGAGCCAATCTAGCAAATTATCAAACCCAAGGAGGGAGTCAGGGAACAAGAAGCATGGGTGACATCCTGGACTTGTGACTGGCGTCTAAAGTTGAGGGCAGTCTGTGGAACTGAGCCCTCGACCTGTGGGGTCTGCACGACCTCCAGGCAGTTAGTGTCAGAACTGAGTTAAACTGTAGGACACCCAGTCCAGGACACAGTCAACTTTGCTGCTGAGAACTGCAGAACTGCTTGGTGTGGAAAACCCACACATTTGTGTTAGCAGTGTTGTGAGGAGAACAGAGGGAGCAGCAGGCTCTTTCAGTGCCCTAGAGAAGGACACGCAATTAAGAAGTGGTAAACAAAGTGACTATTAACACTTAGAGTTGAGTATAAAAAATAATTGATTGTAAAATAATTCCACATGTAGAATTAAAAGCAGTTGATTTTCTTCTAAATCAATAGAACAATATGTATATTGTTAAAAGTTTAAGTATGACCACAAGAAACTGGTGAATACATTCTGAATTACAACAAGAAGAAAAACTTGACCAAGAAATGGGATCGATTTAACAAAAGTAGGAAAGAAAGAAGGAATAAGAAGAAAAACTTGTTAAATAGAAACATAAAATAGGACGACAAGAATAAATCCAAACATATGGATTATCATTATTAATGTGAATACGGTAAATTACCTATTAAAAGATAAAGACTATCAGACTAAAGTTTATAAGAAGCATACCTAAAATAAAATAACATGATGAAAGTTGAAAATAAATTAGAGAAATTTTGCAGGGAAATATTAACAAAAATAAATGTCATATAATAATATTAATATCAGACAAAAAAGATAATTCAAATCCCTAAGCTCGGAGTAGATCTCCCTGCTCTCTCTGGGTCGGGACTGTGAGCCGGGCTGCGGCTGTCTCAACTGCTAATATCCAGCAACTCATGGAGGCAACAAGCAGACCCCCTCCATTATCTCCTACCCCAGGTCAGTCCAGGGTGAAAATTCTAATTCTACGAGGAGAAGTAAGAGTCAGCAATTAATCATTGAAAGCATAACTTCAAGACACAGCAAAACTAGATAGAAATACAAACTATAAATCCATAATTATAATGCACAACAATCTGTTTTGCATAGAAAGAAATGCACAAAAATAATACAGGTTGTTGAGGATTTGCAAAATACAGTAAGACTTATCATATTTGTGTTTGTGTGAACAGGTTGTGTATACATATATATTTGTACTCAATGGAAAATGCACATTCTTTTCTAAATCCATAGGCCATTCACAAAATTGAATGTCATAAAATTGAACACTAAGAAAGTCTCAACAGGGGCCGGCCCTGTGGCCGAGTGGTTAAGGTTGCACGCTCCGCTTCAGTGTCCCAGGGTTTCACTGGTTTGGATCCTGGCCACGGACCTAGCACCACTTATCAAGCCACGCTGAGGTGGTGTCCCACATAGCACAACTAGAAGGACCCACAACTAGAATATACAACTATGTACTGGGGGGCTTCGGGGAGAAGAAGAAGAAAAAAAGGGATTGGCAACAGATGTTAGCTCAGGGCCAATCTTTAAGGAAAAAAAGAAAGTCTCAACGGCTTCCAAAAATCAGAACTCAAACAGACCATCCTGTTTTACTACAATTCAATAAAATCAGAAATAAACTGCAGAAAATCTCCAAAAATTTATCTGCTCTTGTCTTAAGGAAGACATAAAGCTAACATTAAAAAGCAAACTTAGGGGCTGGCCCAGTGGCCTAGTGGTTAAGTTCGTGCACTCCACTTCGGCGGCCCAGGGTTTGAGGGTCTGAACCCCGGACACAGACCCACACACTGCTCATCAAGCCATGCTGTGGTGGCATCCCACGCACGAAATAGAGGAAGACTGGCACGGATGTTAGTTCACTTTGCAACAACATGGATAGATCTTCAGGGAATTATGCTAAATGAAATAAGTCAGACAGAGAAAGACGAATACTGCATGATTTCACTTATGTGTGGGATCTTAAAACAAAACCCAAAACACAGAACTCATGGATACAGAGAATGGATTGGTGGTTTCCAGAGGCGGGGGCTGGGGGGATGAGTGAAGGATGTGAAAAGGTACGAACTTCCACTTGTAAGATAAATGAGTCATGGGATGCAGCATACAGCATGATGACTATAGTTAATAATACTGTGTTGTATGTTTGAAAGTTGCTAAGAGAGTGGATCTTAAAAGTTCTCTTCACAAGAAAAAATTCATAACCATTTGTGGTGATGGACGTTAACTACATTTATTGCGAAAATTACAAAATTATGAAACATAAGTGTGTGTCATTAAAAGAGACCTAAATAGACATTAGGTGTCTACATAGAAATTTCAATATTTAAAGATATTATCTCTCTTTCCATTAACCTGCAGAACATAACAAAATCTCCACCTGATTTTTCGTGGAAATTCAAATGGAAGGGAAAACACACAAGAATAACCAAGGGAACATTTGAAATAGAAGATTAACAAATAACATAAAATTTATTATTAAGCTAATAAATTATTGAAACCTATGATACATGCATTGGGCTCAACCAACAGATTAACTGAACAGAATAGTAAGTTTTACAATAGACTCATGGATTTTTGGTAATCTATGCCTGTACCTATGATTAAAGTAGCATCTTAAATCAGTGGGAGAAATATGGTATTTTAATAAACACTGCTGGAACAATTGAGTACACATTGGAAAAACAAAATAAAGAGAGAACTTTTAAAAAATACAAGCAATAGGTAAAATTTTAAGGAAATATGTAAAGATATATTTGGAAAGCACATATAATCTAGATACTTTTTATAAAATATTTACAGAGTATTTGACTAAAAACTAAGAATAACTTCTAGAAGAGAAAAAAGCCATTAATAAATTAAATGACAAATGACATACTTCTAGAAAACAATATTTAGCAGGTTAGGGATTACTATCTATAAATACATAAAGAGTTTCTAAAAATCAATAAGGAAAATGCAAATAATTGAAAAGAGAAATGGGCAAAAAGGATATTAACAGGAAATTCACAGATTGAGAACAGCAAATGAAAAGATATTCAGCTTTAAGTGGAATGTAAATTTAAGCCATAATACTATATTTTGTTTTGTTTCCCTGGTTTTCAAAAATTAAAAAGACTAATCCTATCTGCTCTTGTCAAGAATGTGGAGAAACAGGCATTCTTGTAGGCAGCGGATGAAAGAAGAGTTTGGTGAAGCTTTTTGAGTATGAAGTTGCCAGTCTGTTCAAATGTAAAACTGATTAGGAAGTTTCATTTCAAGGACTTTAGCCTTAGAAAAAAGCTTTATATGTACACAAAGATATATGCACAAGGATGCTTATTCCGGAAATTTTTATAGTGAGAAAATTTGAAGCAATATAACAAAATCTCCTCTGGAGTATGATGCAACCATTAGAGAGACTGATGTAGACCAATCTGGACTGACAAGAAAAGATTTCCAAAATATTGTTAAATAAGGAAAAGAAAACTATGTATAATATAGTTCTGTTGTTTAAACACTTAAAATGATAAATGTTCCTAAAAATAGGTGTATGTGTGCACAGAAAAGGCTCTGGGAGTTGCGTCTTGCCTGGCTGACAGTAATGAGCTCAGATTCTGGGGAGGAAGGGGGAGTAAAGGTCCTGCATCCAATTCCAAAGTGTGTGGGTACCCCCCCCCCCAGTACCACCACTACCAGACAATTCTTGGACACCAGCAGGGTGTTCTACAATTCAACTCAATTCTGACACTATTCACCCAGAGCCAGCATCAGATTCAACATATTGAGGGCTCAGTCCCACAAGACTGTCTCCATTTCAGATGCCAGTCTCAAGCCCAGGTTGTCACCTGTGCTTCTGACCAAGTAGCTGTAAATCAGAGGTCCCCATGACCCCCTCCTTGGGTTTGACTAACTTGCTAGAGTGGCTCACAGAACTCAGGAAACCAATTTACTCACTAGATTACCGACTTACTACAAAGGATAGCAAAGGATACGAATCACCAGCCAGAAGAAGCGATACATAGGGCAAGGTCCTGAACGAAGGAGCTTCTGTCCTTGTGGAGTTTGGGGCTCAGCGTGTGGAAGTGTTCTAACCTGCAAGCTCTCTGAATATCCTCCTTTTTGGGTTTTTATGGAGGCTTCATTACATGGATGTGACTGTTTCAATCTCCAGCCCTGCTCCCCTCCCAGGAAATCAGGGCACGGGACTAAAAGTGTCAGCCCTCTCTTCATTGTTGGTGCTCCTGGCAATAGCGCCCATCCTTAGGTGCTTTCCAAAAGTCACCTCATTGACATAAACGCAGCTGTGGTGGAAGAGGCCTTGTTATGAATAACAAGATAGCCATTTCACCTTTATGGCTCTGAAGAGTTCTCAGGAATTGAGGACAAGAAACCAAATATTTTAACAAAAGATGCTCCCATTGCTCTTCTTGTGTAGGAAATTCCAAGGGATTTGGGAGCTTGGACTAGGAACCAGGAACCATGGACCAAGAGCAAATATATGCAAAAAATATATTTTGGTCATTTGAATGCCCAACGACATGTGTTTCTTATAAATCACGGTATGGCAGGGAGTTTCCTGACTGACGTGGTCTTTGAAGCTCTTCACTGAGAACGTGTCTGCCCCCAGGCTGTTGTGAGGCTTGTCTGACGGAACGCAGGTGAAGCACCAGGCACAGAGCCCGTTATTCTTGCAGGAGACAAGTTCTTTTTGAGGCTGAAGGTGAAGCTCAAAGTGCTCACATTGTTAAGTCATACTCTTCAACTCACGGACCTTGAGCTTTGACACACCGTCTTGGAGAGCCTGCCGTGAATCACTTGTACCAGCAGCCAGGGGCCCGGGTCTGGGAATGGAGGGTGTGGGGCATGCAGGCCTGAGCTCCAGTACCACAGTGGATTCATGCTGACACCGGAGGCTCACTGTCCCTGGGAAAGGCCCTGGAAGGTGGGAAATTAAGATGCTGCCAGTCTCGCAGCCCTGTCACCCTTAGTGGGGCAAGTTATTAACGTGTAAGCTGTCCAGCCATGTTGTGTGGATTGTGTCTCCAGCCAGTGCCCAATGTGACAAGATTAGCAGAGAACATAGTTATTCATCAGTGAGTTGTCACGGCTTAAATGCTTCAGAATACAGCAGAGGTTGAAGAAGAAGGCAGGGACAGATCCCCTTCGCTTTCCTGAAAGCCTGCACATAGACGCTAAGGAAACTGCGTCCAGTTTCCAAGAAATAGTGAATCCTAAATGAGGATGTATTAGCCAGTTCTGCCCTTCATATCTTTGCCATGTCCTTCCTCTCACCCCTGACATCTACTCGATAATCACAGTAGCTACCATCAGTTGAGGGCCACCATATGCCAGACACTCAGCAACAGCATCTCATTTGAATTTTAGAATAACCCTGTGAAGTGGTTATTGTGTTCTGTCCATTTTATGGACAATGAACCTGAAGTTCAGGAAAGTTAGGTGACTAGTCCAAGATCCATTGGCAGACAAGCAGCAACACTGGGAATGAAACTCAGTCCCAAATTCTGTGTGTGTGGGTGGCTGGGTGGGGGGAACGTACCGAAATATTCTCCCATGTCTGAAATTCTCTCCATCTTCTAGAACTAATTCAAGAGGGACTGTCAAAAATGTCAGAACTCTTCAGAGAAGCTCTCCCTCATATCTGTATCCTAAAGGAGATACCTTTATTATCTGAAGTCCCACAGTTTATTAGAATTCACGCTCGCACCCAGCCTTCCATCAGTTTGCTGACACTCGGGTTCAAAGCAGCCATCGTCATTCAGGGACAGAAAGCTGTGTCCTGCCCTGGAAATGGTGATCCCAGCTGGAGACCTGTCCTTGCCTCACCCAAGCTCTGGTGCACGCTGCCTTCACAACCACCCATTGAGCGAATCGTGTCCCCTTATCTGCATTAGGGTTTGCTTGGTTTTATTTGAAACCAAAATCTTCTTCATGGAATCTTTTGATTGTTCTTCTTTGCCCAAGCCTGGGGTCACTACTTCTGGAAATGTAGCTCTAATCATTTTCCTGGACTAAAGAAACTAGTAGCTTCTAGCTAAACTTTCTGAAGTGTCTCTGCACTTTCTGTTCTTGAATAAATGGACTAGAGAGGCATTGGGATTCCGTCTCAACGTTAAGGGGTCTTCCTGGGAGAGAGGTGTAGGGACTAAAACTGACTCACTTGTTGGTTTCAATGGAAAGTCAACAGAAAGGGCTCACCTGGCCGTGTTATGCTGAAATCAATTCCTCGCCCCTCCCTGCACACAGGTGTTTGACATGTGAACTTTGCAGTTTCCCCCAACTACACAGGCAGAGCCTATTTCTCCACCACTTGACCCTGTTGGCCTTTTTGGTCAATGGGATCTTATTTGATTTGTTGCAAATAGAGGTGTTACTGCTTACAAACATAGGTTCCCTACCCACCACACAACAGGGGACAATAAAAACTGGAATGCCTGGCTTATGGCAAGGAAAGGGTTTTTATTTCGGATGACATCAGCTAGAAGATGAGATTGAGCTCTCAAATTTGTCTTGTTTCCTCTCATCTCTCTGAGAGAGGGGAGGTGAGGAGTTTTAAAGGTTTGCGAGGAATGCAGCTGTCTGCAGGGAGGAGGGGAGTCAGATGCCTTGCTGGTCGGAGCTTTCCCACCAGCCTGCCGCTGGCCTTGGAACACTGCTTGCAGGGAGGAGGAGATGATAAAGAACGCAGGCGGCTGTCCTTGGCCATTTGTCTCCATGGTGGACAGTGGATTCTGGAGCCGGGGAGCCAGGGAGTGAGCAGGGAAAGAGTGCTTTGGTTTTAGCCCCACATACACTGGGTTTACTGTAGGGGAACTGATATCAGGGCTGGCATCAGAGGTGTGAAGAGCACCTGTGTGGTTAGGATTTCTTACTCTGGTGCTGCTGCCTCAGTGTGAGAACTGCCAGCGATGGGGCGCCTGGAGAATGAGGGGCACGTGGAACAGAGCCTCCCCAGTCACCCTAGCCTGTTCTGAGTCAGCTGACAGGCAGCCCTGCACCCTGACAGAAGAGCTCCTGGCCACTATCTACCTGACTACTTCAGACACGGGAGGCAGAAATGCTTCCCTTATCCACAAGGACAGCATTAACCTTCCCCAACAAAATCTGAAAAAACCCAATAGTATTGAAAATTGTATCTGACTTAATTTTTAAGCATTTTATTTCTTTTTAATTTATTTTCTCAAAGTTTATTGATTTGGTAAAAATGAAGGCTGTTCATTGTAAAGAATGGAAATAAGACAGAAAAAGAAAGTTTTAAACCTACTGCAGATCTGCCTGCTTGGCAGCAGCCGGCTCAGCCTCGGCGGCCTCGCCTCGGGCCTCTCCACGTGTCAGCTATGAAAGGGTGCAGTGCAGAGAAGTGGAGAAACGTCTTTCAATAAAAATGGGATTAGCGTCACCTGCTACTTTCAATATGAAAGTATTTTATTACATTTTACTTCAACTTAGGAGAAGAAAATAGGGTGATATTTAAATTAAGGGAACTGCAGACCTGCACGTAAATGCCTCCTTGCCACAAAATGTATTATTTGTAAAAGAGCCCTTTAAGATCCAGAATAGGAAGAAGAAAAACATTTAGCTGTAGGAGGCTTTATGTTTTCAACTCCATGTTTTAATTTCAGAAAATTTTAATTACACTCTGTTCAAAAAGATGGAGAAATCATCACTTTTACACTTTCTCTCTCTGCTTCTCCTGATTTCTGTCAATGATGGGTGCAAGGTTGATACCGACCCTGATACCAGTTTCCCCACATTAAACCCAGCATATATGGGGTTAAAACCAAAACACTCATTCCCTGCTTACTCTCTGGCTTCCTGGCTCCAGAATCCACTATTCTCCATGGAGACAGACACCTCCAAGGACAAGCACCTGGATTATTTCCTGCCTGCAAAGAGATAGGGCTGGTGGGAAAGCTGCTGACCAGCAAGGTCATGGGTTCCCTCCTGTCTGCAAGTGTCTCAAGGCCAAAGACAGGCTGGTGGGAAAGCTCTGAACTGCAAGGCCATATGCTCCCCCTCCCCTACCTAAAATCCCAAATAAAAACCTTCCTTTTAGCTTTTCGGGGAGTTTGGGACTTCAGCATTAGCTGCCCTCTCTCCTTGCTCAGTGCTGTGCAATAATAAAATTCCTACTTTCTTCCACCACACCTGGTGTCAGAGATTGGCTGGTTGCGCAACAGGTGAGCAAACTCACTTCAGGTTCGGTAACAAGGTCAACAGCAACTGCGTTCTCTTCCTTGACAAGCTTGCCCACAGTTGTTCAGCCTTTTCCTCGGTTTCAGTGGACTTCACGCAGATGCGTCCTTTCTGCAGCAGCTGTCCCGGCCCAGAGGCTCTTGTTGAGCTTGTTTGCCTGCTGTAGGGGCTTTGTTACTGAGCAGCCCTCCCCCATCCCTACAGAGGCCATGGATGCTGGACTCTTTGACTCCTCCCAGCACGGACTGTCATTTATACACCTGTTTTGATCACACAGGTTTTGTGCATTTCTGATCGAGATCGTTCCTGGGATTTTTTTTTCTGCATGAGCTTGTTCCCCATTTTATTTCCTAACTAGTTTTTGTTAGCATACAAGAAAGGTGTGGTTCATGGATATTGATTGTGTAACCGGCCAGTTTATGTGCCCTCTGTTGACAGCACCCAGCCAGTGATGGTTCCCCAGCCCAGGCACACTTCAGAGTCTCCTGGGAAGCTTGTGGAGAAAACAGACTCCTGGGCCCTCCCTTGGCAGCTCTGCTTCAGGAGGTCTGGGGCAGGGCCCTAAATCTTCAACAGCAGGATTCTGACAGGGACAAGCACTTCCCAAGCAGGTATTAGGAACCACCCGGGTGCACTTTAATATCACCACGGTGTCCTCTCTCTGTGGGCAGCGTTCGCAGCTTGGTCCAGACACTGCACTGAAGACATCTCCACGTGGGCCTGTTTCCATTGATTTGTCTGGCCCTTGGTGGTGCCTTTTGATTTCAACATCGATGCCTTCATTCAGCTGAGGGACGATGTTTTGTTAGTCCTCACTTGTTATAGCCGGATCTCCTAAATGTGTGCCCTGAGACTCCAACCCAACTCATTATCATCGTCAGCATCTCTTCCCCTTAGTTCTGGAAGAATTTCAGTATCCCTTTGTCTTCTGTTTCACTGGCTTGGTTTCTCGTCTCTAATCTAGTTCACAATTGACAGTACATTTTCAAATAAGTTCATCATATTTTCATCTGAAAGAAAACGGCAGCATTTCACAGAGCTCACAGGAACCTCCCCTGAGGGTTCCCACGCTCTCCCACTCTGTCTTGTTTTGTGAGGAGGAGACGGTGCCTGGCGTCTTAGGAGAAACTTCTCTTTAACTCTTCTAAGCGAAACTTGCGTTTTGAATGATGAGGTCTCTGGTGTCCAGTGATTCTGTCCATTTATTCACTCTTAGAGGGTCTTGGGGACTCTATGTTCCTCCAGCACTGGGGGTTGACTTAGGTCCTCTCAAAAAGTTCTAGGTCCCTTTTGTATCTCTTGGGATCAGATGAAAAGGAAAAGTTAATCTGCTGGATTTCAGAGACAGACTTAGGGAAAAATTCTGACTCTGGCATTTTCTAGTTGTATGATTTTGTATACATAGCCTAACTATTTTTTCTTCTATATCCTTACATATATCATGGGTTTGATTGATATGAAATAATGTCTGTAAAACCCCTTACATGGCTCCTGACTCCTAGCAGACAATTAATAATTGATGCGGGTTATCATGGTGTCATTGTTGATGTCTCTACTACTTGCTTCCTGTTGCAGGTACGTTTCTGATCCCCTTGGGACTCGCCCTGTGTGCAGTGCAGTTCAGACCAGAGAGGGGACCCGGGTTCTGCCCACGGATGTTCTGCAGCATCCTGTGCCTTCCTCGGCATGGGAGTACAGGAGAGTGTGCATTTTCGAGAAAGGAGGGTCAGAGCATTAGTGCAAGGGGTACAAGCAGTTAGCAATGAACACTGGCTATTAATATTTCTAGGGAACTTCCTCTTCCCCGCCGCAGTCGTTTCTCTTAAACTTAGCAGCTTCTCCTGATGATCTTATAAGCAGACAGTCTCCTTCACCACTCACCACACGTGGGGCTTGGTTCTGTTTGGAGCCTGATAGCTCATCTGTCCTCTGGTCCACGGAGACCTGTGGCTGCTGCTCCAGGACATGTGCTGAATGAGGTGTGGGCCCAGGCCTCCTCCTTTGGGTTGTCTCTCGTGCAGCATTTTCATGTGATCAAAGGCAACCTCAACATATTTTCCTCCTCATCTGGAATTTAATTTTCTAGCTGCGATTTTTATATAGTGCAAAATGAAGATGCTATGTCTCTGATCTTGCAAGAAAAAAAAAATCCAGTTCTTCACCTGTGTGGGGAGCATGGCTCTGACTGATATGTTAATGCAGGAGGATGCAGTCCTGTGGGGTGTCAGGTGCTTCTAAATATACACTGTGCGTGGCCCAGTTCTGGCTGCTGCAGGCTTTGATGTCAAATAAACGGGATAAGGATGAAATGTGAAGCCAGATCACAGATCTTCTTCTCTCCAACAGAAGGGCAAAAGTCAGAAAAATCCTTACCAACTGCTTCCAACCAAGGGAAAGGGCACCTCATTCCATAGCTTGGAAAGGGGAGCCACGTTAAAAAATTAGAGTGTTCTAGCTCCATCCCACAACCAGGAGCCTAACTGGACAAGCAGTTAAAAAAGTTCCAAGAATTCTCCCCATGGCCTCAGATTTGGAGAGAAGGTGATTATGGGGTAAACAGGTCAATGTGGACAATTTAAAGGTCGAACCTCAGGGAGGAAGGAAAGCCACCTGGTCCCTCTGGTTCCCTGCAAGGCAGGGAGAGCTCCGGCTCCCCGTTACTGAGCGCTTCCCTGAGTGCCCCAAGGGCACTCCACCAGGGGAACAGGGCAAAGGAACAAAAGTGTGTAAGACACGGTATTCAGCCATAGACCGGAGACTCTGAGAGGACGGCAGTTAACACCAGAGAAGGCAGAAAGGCCATCAAGGAAAATTTTCCCAGTGATCTCAGAGCACATGGAGTTAAGGGTGAGGCAGACGGACAGAAATGACAGTAACTAGGTGAATACATTTCAGGGAAAATTATGAACAGGAGGGAGAGCACCTCGCATGCAAAGGATGGAAGGAAGTGGTCTGAGTGAAAACACAACCTGAAGACAACAAGAATATTCCTGTGAGTCCTTCACACCAGAGAAAGACTGTATAAAAATACGGATGAGTTAAAAGGCGAGATTAAAATGCAGAGAATAGGTTCAAAGAGAACTTTTAAAAAAATGAGTACCAAAGCAACATTATTAACAAAACTAGAAAATTAACAAAAACAGCAAGGAAGAAAGTAGACAATCAGTTACTGACATAGAAAAAGACAGGTTTGAGGTGACAGCTAGGAAAGCAGAAGAAAAGACCTAGACATTAAACCAATCATGGAAAAGACAACAGAAATGCAAGACAGGCAAGCAAGAGCCAAGATATGACTAATTAGGGTCCCTAAAGTGGAAGCCCCACAAAAAGAACAGAATATCTTTTTAAAAATATAATAGAAGAAAATTTTCATGACCAAAGGAGCATGGACTGAAACCAGTCTAAAAGATAATCCCCATCCAGGTTTAATATAGAATGAATTCTGCATTAACATTTATTGCAGAACGAATGACATTGAAATATTTCCTGGTTAAGTTAATAAACGTTTGGGACAAAGGCTTGTTTCAAACTAAGGATGGGGCCAGATCATTCAGGCTGGTTTCAGACTGCTCCACAGCAGCATTCAGAGCTAAAAGAAAGTGGCATTCAGAGAAACTCTGAGAGCAGTAAAATGTTACCCAAGAATATTACACCCAGCCAAGCTGGCTCCCAGGCATAACAGTCACAGGTAAACATACCAAAAATAGCCTCTATCCATGAGACGTTAAAAAAAAATGTCAGCCCACTGAATGGAGAAGGGACAGGTAGGCCTGGGGAACACTTAAAACCTGAGGACAAATGGTTAAGGTGGTCAATTTTATATTACATATATTTACCGCACAATTAAAAAAAAAGAGGACATGGAGTGTGGGCTGAAGAGTTCTGAGGGAGAGAAAAAGTCTCTACCAGCCAAGAGGCCCCTTGATCATAAAGCTGTGACAGTAAATGACAGTTAAACAGCTACACAGAGTGAGTTTCGGGCTGGGAAAATTTAAACTTGATTTTCAAATGGGATGGGTGGAAGAATTAACCATGTTAAAATGTAAGCATGTGGTAGAGACAAGACCTTCAAGCTTTCATGCAAATAGTGTTGTCAATCCCTTGTCTGTCAGCTAAGAGGGGGTTTGTCAAGAGGGTCAAGGGACAGACATTTTTCAAGCCTGGGGCTGAAGGAAGCTCTGAGCCACAGACTTCCCCAGCCAGGCAGCATCGAGACCCACACGTGTACCAGGAGCAATGCTCTAGTGAAGGGACTCTCCAAACGTCTTTTCATAAGTCTTCACAACGTTAGTACTCCAGCACCAAAGAGAGAAAATCTGGCAACCAAAAATTTCCTGTTGCCTTCCTGGCATTTCCCTTCTGACTGTGGCAGAGACAGTGGCAACGGACCTGGCACTCAGGACTTAGAGAGCAGACGCACAGTGCAGCCAACACACCTGTGTCAGTGCACTCGCACCTGGACAGGGGTCCACAGCTTTGCCCCGTGTGGTTCCTCTTCCCTGTAGACTTCTCTATCCCTTGTGACATGGAATAGGGCAGCTCACAGGCACAGCACCTTCGCAATTGCTGTGACAGACTACTTCCCTGTGAGGGGGTGGCTCAGCCCACACGTGCTACAGGAAGGCGGTGTCCACTAATGAGTCAGCTGAGATGAGAGCATAGATTTATGTGAATTGTGCAGTTGATGGGCTGAGGGTATAGTGAGGTCCTGCAACTCAGCACAAGCCCCTCAGCCACCAGCCCCTTGAGGCTCTGCTCCTGACAGACCTCAGCTCTCCTTTATGAAAGTATACACACATGCGTTTGTTCCCGCTCCCAAGCTGCGTTAGTTATCTGTCTATTCAATCATTCATTCATTCATTCACTCAAGAAATACTGAGAGTCAAAAAGATCCAGCCATATTCTACACACTGTGGGGACGCAGTAGAGAGAAAAATAGACAAAAATCTCTGCCCTCGTGGGGCGTATCTGCCACTGTGGAGAGACAGATAATAACAAAGATCAATAGGTAGGAGGCATTACACGTTTTATCAGGATAAGTCCTAAGGAGGAAAATCCAGCAGGGAGATGGAGGAGGAGCGTTTGTACTGTCCCCCTTGTCCCTTATCCCTCTCCAAACCTAACCCATCCTTCAGGCTAGGCAACTCTCATGCTCACCCGGGCTTTCCCCAATGTTGAGGATCCCTCCAGGTTCTCTCTGAACTTGTTCTGCAGGGTTTCATGTGTACCCAGTTAGTGCCAGGGGATTTTGCTCTTCTTAAGGACATGGCCTGTGTTGACCAGGCGCACCCACAAAGAATCAAACAGCGCTGTGCCCAGGGGACCTCAGGGGGAGCTTAGGGCTGACTGTGTGACAACCAGTGTGAATCTGCATACAAGTCTCGGGGTCCTGGCTGAGGAGGGTGTGTGGGTGCTCCAGCCCTGGACAGGTTCAGCAGGAGCCTGGAAAGAAGACACCAGCCTGTCAGGCAATGCGCTTGGACATGCTTTCTGATTTAATTTTCACTCGCCGTGGTTAAATAGGGACTATCCACAATTTCAGAAACTCAGAGAGGTTAAGAGGGACAAGCCTAAGCTTGCAAACTATTGAGCAGACGATCTGAGATTAGAACGCCAGTCTATCTGATCTCATTCTTTGAGGCTGGAAAAAATAAAGTTAGTCAGCTCCGAAACCAAATTACCTATGTGCCAATTCTGTCTAGATCCAGCCCTGTTCTAGCAAAATTCGAGCAAATTTTTTATATTAAAGCCACTAACAATCACTACGTGACTTATAATAGGATGAACAAATTAACAACAACAACAACAACGGCATCAAAAAAGAGATGAAAAAAGGGGCAGGAAGGACCATGCTGAAGACGGTTGGATGTGTTGAGATCTGGTGCTGGGCTCCAGCTGTGCTGAAGTGGAGAGCTGGGAGGCGGAGAGGCAATTAGAGGAACCCTTTCTCCCTCTCTAGAAAGAACTGAACCAGTTAAGGATGCTGAGGAAGACGTTTTCCTTCCAGCCTCTGTTACAGGATGGAACGACTTCAAGAGGCTGGACAGCTCCTGGCATTGAACGGAGGGAGGAGAGCCTTCCAGCTGATGCTGTGCGTGTGGTGAGAACGTGACAGGTATGAAAAGCTACGATCTTTCTGAAAAACATTTTGGTGATCCACGTGAAGAGCTTTAAAAAGCTCCTATCTTTTGGCTCAGTAGTTACTTTAGTAGGAATTCATCCTTAAATTCTAATTAGGAATCTGGACAAAGACCTCCCAGAGGGGTGTTTCTTGAAGCAGCATGAAGAACAGGGAAACATGGCCACTAACCGCCCGGCGATACACCACCACCAGCAGCTGAGGATGGAGACATGAAAATTATGTGTACAAAGAGTGTTTGATTGTGGAGAAATGCTTACAATATAATGTGAAAGAAGAGCAGGCAGCACGGTAGAGGCATCTCCTCAGTAAAGCCTTCTGCGACTCTCAGACGAGGACTCGGTCCCTCCACTTCTCCTGCCAGCACCCATCGCAACTGTGGTTTTATTTAATTCATTGTGGGGGGTCATGTTTCTCTTGTTGGTTTTGCATTAGAGTGAAAGCCTCAGGAGGAGAGCCATCAAGTCTACTGTGTTCAGTTGTTAATCCCCAGGGCCAAGAAAGTGCCTGGCATGCAGTAGCCACTCAATAAATACATACTGGATCACATGGAATCATGCAATATATGACTCTGCGTGCCTGGCTTCTTGCCCTTAGCACATTTTTGTGGTTCTTCCGTGTTATAGCAAGTATCAGTACTTCACTTCTCCTTGCTGAATCTATTGCATTGTGGGGATATACCACATTTTGTTTATCCATTCATCAGTTGATGGGCATTTAAGCTGTTTCCACTTTTTGACTATTATGAACAATGCTGCTATGAATAGTTGTGTACCAGTTTTTGTGTGGACACATGTATTTATTTCTCTTGAACATATATCTAGGAGTGGAAATGCTGAGTCATATGGTAACTGTACGTGTACAATTTGAGGAATTGCCAAGCTGTTTTCCAAAGTGGCTGCATCATTTTACATTCCCACCAGCATTGTATGAGAGTTCCAGTTTCTCTGCATCCTTACCAACACTTGCTGTTGTCCATCTTTTCTATTTTGGCCTCCCAGTGGGTGTGAAGAGGCGTCTTACTATGGTTTTGATTTGCATTTCCCTAATGACTAGAAATATTGAATACATTTTCATATGATTATTGGGTACTTGAGTATCTTCTTTAGAGAAATATCTCCTCAAATCTTTTGCTTATTTTTAATTGGGTTATTTGTCTCTTCATTGTTGAGTTGTAAGAGTTCTTTATATATTCTGGATATGAGTTCCTTATCAGGTATATGACTTGCAAGTATTTCTCCCATTCTATGGGTTGTCTTTTGCCTTTCTTGATGGTGTCCTTTGAAGGCCCAAATTTTTAAATTTTGATGAAGTCCAATTTATTTGTTTTCTTTTTTGCTTGTGCTATTGCTGTCATATCTAAGGAATCATTGCCTAATATAAGGTAAGCAAAATTTATTCGTATGTTTTCTTCTAAAGAGTTTTATAGTTTTAGCTCTTACCTTTAGGTATATGGTACATTTTTGAGTTAATTTTTATGTACAGTATGAGGCTATCTGGTTGTCCCAGCACCAATTGTTGAAGAGAATACCCTTTCCTCATTGAATTGCCTTGGCTCCCTTGGCAAAACCAGTTGACTGTAAATGTGAGGGTTTTTTTCTGGACTCTCATTTCTTTTCCATTAATCTGTGTGTTCATCCTCATTCTAGTACCACACTGTCCTGACTATTAAAGCTCTGTCGTAAATTTTGAAGTCAGGAAACATGACTTGTTCAACTGCATTCTTCTTCAAGACTGTTTTGGCTGTTCTGTGTGCCTTCCATTTCCACATGCATTTTGGGATTAGCTTATCAACTTCTGCAAACAAGCAAGGTGGGAGTTTGATAGGGAGCGTACTGAATGCAAAGAGCAGTTTGGAGAGTCTTATTCCTGCTTTGTGGAGTGTTTATATCACAAAGTTCTGTTGGATTTTGTCATCTATTGAGATGGTCATTGGACTTTGTCCTTTATTCTATTAATATCATGTATTACATTGATCAATTTTTGTATGTTAGACCAACTTTTCATTCTTGGGATAAGTCCTGCTTGGTCATGGTGCATAATCCCTTTTATAATTTCTGGATTTGATTTGTTCATATTTTGTTGAGGATATTTGCATATTTATTCATAAGAGACATTGGTCTGTAGTTTTCTTTTCTTGTAATGTCTTCTGTCTGATTTAGTATCCTGGTGATAATAGCCTCATTAGATGAGTTGGGAAGTGTTCCCTCTTCTATATTTTGGAAGAGTTTGTGAAGTATTGGTACTACTCCTTTAAACATTTGCTAGAATTCACCAGTGAAACCATTTGGACTTGAGATTATATTTGTGTAAAGTTTCAAAATTGCTAATTTGATCTCTTTGCTTGTTATAGTAAGACCACCTATTTCCTCTTGAGTCAGTTTCTGGAGTTGTGTCTTTCCTGGATGTTGTCCGTTTCATATAGCTTACATAATTTCTTGATATACAGTCATTTACAGTATTCATTTATAATCCTTTTTATTTCTGTAAAGTCTTGATTTTAGTTACTTAAATTTTTTTCATTTTTTAGCTTTTTTACTTGGTTAGTTTAGCTAAATTTTCCTCAATAATGTTGAGCTTTTCAAAAAAACAACTTTTGGTTTTAGTTATTGTCTCTTGTTTTTTCCATTCTTTACTTAATTTATTTACGTTCTAATTTTTATGTCCTTCCTTCTGTTTACTTTGAATTTAATTTGCTCTTCTTTATCTAGTTTCTTAAGGCAGAAATTTAGATTATTGTTTTGAGATCTTTCTTTTTTAAAAAAGTATAGGTGTATATATTTTTAAAATATAGCTATACATTTCCTTCTGAGCACTGCTTTAGCTGTATCCCAAAAGTTTCGGTATGTTGTGTTTCTATTTTTACTAATTTCAAAGTATTTTCTAATTCCACTTGTAATTTCTTTTTTGACCCATTGCATATTAAGCGTGTTGTTTAATTTTTACATTCTTATGAATTTCCAATTTCCTTTTATTATTTATTTCTGATTAAATTCCATTGTGATTTGACAATGTCTTTGGCATGATTTTAATCCTTTTGAATTTTTTGAGGTTCAATCTATTGTCTAACATGTGATCCATCCTGGAGAAGGTTCCACGTGCACCTGAAAAGATACACGTCCTGGTGGTATCGGGTGGAGTGTTGTATGAATGTCTGGAGTCAGGTCTGATTGGTTAACAGTGTCGTTGAAGTTTTCTATTTCCTTGCTGGTTGTTCTATCCATTATTAACAGTGGGATATTGAAGTTTCCAACTATTACTTTTGAGTTATCCATTCCTCCCTTCGTTTGGTGAGTTTTACCCCACGTATTTTGGGGCTCTGAGTGGGTGTGGGGCATGCTTTCACTTCAGGGGTTTACAGCTTTGCCTTAGACTTCACTTGTTGCTTGCAGTTTAGCTAGAGGCGAGAGACGAGGGAATTTTCAGGTCTTTCCTGAGTATGCACACTGCCCTGTGTATGTGCAGGTCTTTTTAGATCCCTGGCAATATGTTCAAGCTTTCCAAAACTTCCATGGACATCTTTTTCCCAGATCATCCTCTTGGCCATACTCGTATTTGCTCTAAGAACTATCACTGTCTCAGTGATAATGTTAAACAATCGCCACCAGCTGTTTTCCACCAACGCCCTGAGGACAGAGCTCTTCACACAGAATGAATGTGGGGTCAGGTCAAACAATTACGGGCCCTGCGAATGGGGCTTTTCCAGGGAGCTGCTGGACAGGTCGTAGTGACAATTCTCTACAGATGGGACTTTCTGAGGCTCCTCAAACCCTGTCTGCCCCCTTTCACGGCTACTGTGATAGTTTTGATAGCTGCTTTTATTGAACGACCGCTTATTTTCCAGATGACTGTGAGTCCAGAGATGGAGCGACGGGGGTGGGACAAGTTCAAACACCACAAAGCTTGCTGTTCTTGCCGAGACTCAGCCCCTTTTCTTGAATAAAAAGCTCCTGGGTTGCTGAAAGACTTTGGTTAATTTTCAGAGTTCTGAAAAAGTTTATTTTGCCTGTGTTCTTAT
This sequence comes from Equus caballus, assembly GCF_041296265.1. Taxonomy (NCBI): domain Eukaryota; kingdom Metazoa; phylum Chordata; class Mammalia; order Perissodactyla; family Equidae; genus Equus; species Equus caballus. The sequence continues at coordinate 2,576,142 of NC_091701.1, read as the reverse complement.
TGCTTATAGAAGAGTGGATTTTGGAAGCTCCCCGTTTCGATTTTGTATATATGTCATCAGGTATCAAATGTATTCTAGGGACATTTTCTGGGTCTCTGAAGTTAACTTCTTCAGAGCATCTGTTCCTGTTCAAGAAAGGTCAGCCCTCCATCTCTTTCTGCTCCGAGAGTCAGATGGTTGGCTGCCTAACTTAGGGGTCGTAACTACTCAAATTGAAATCCCCTGTGAGGGTCTGAACACCCAGCTCCTTTAGTGGAAGATAAGTTTTGGTTTAATGATGACATTTTGAAGCCCTGGCTGGACCTCCGGACTTTCAGGTTTCCTGTTAAAGGAACTGTAGTAGGGTAAGAAAGAGCAGGCTAGGCCAAAAAAGAAGGGGAACAAGTAGGAGAAGGAGGAAGACAGAGGGAGAGTGGAGTAGGAGAAACAGGAGAAAGAAACCACACACCATATTCAATTCTGGAAATTATTTATGGAAGGATTAGATGACACAAGTACAGAAAGAAGTCACGAAACCATTGTGTTGTGCGTAAGTTATACAACTGACTTTAGCTGGGATGCTGAAAGCTAGGCCACCGGTATTTCAAATACCTGCTGGATCACCCGCGGTGGACAGGTTTCAATGGAGCTTCCAGACTTAGACAGCCTATGAAGAAGGACCTGGCCATCCACTTTTGAAAAACTGGCATGAAAACGCTGTGAATAGCAGTGGAGTGTTGTCAGATACTGCGCCGGAAGGGGAGAGGATGGCGCAGAAAGACCAGCAGGGTTCTTCTCTGCTCTGCTCTGCTCTATAAAGGGATGCTAGGAGTCAGAATCGACTAGATGGTACCAGCAACAAACAAGGCACAATTATCAAAGCAAAAGACAAAGAATACACATTGATGTGACAGAAAAAAAGCCTGTAACATCGTCAGGTCTCATAATTGTTTGATTCTTTCATTCACTGAGTAGGTGCCAGACTCTGTGTTAGACAAGGATTCAGCATGGGCAGCAAGCATCCTGAAGGAAGCCTGACAAAGACGTGGTCATCGAAGCTACAGTGGTGGAGCTTAGAGCAGGAGGCTGCACTAGGGGAGTGCAGAGCAGGACACTGGGTCTGCAAGGCAGCATGCTACAGAAGGAGCTGAGCATTGAGACCTGAGGCCAAGGAGGAGTTTCAGAGATGGAGCTGGGCGGCGGTGGGGAGAGATGAGGGTGAGCACACTGAGACCGGGGAGCTCTGTGCGCCCGGACTGTCTGAGGCATGCAAATGCCACAGGATGACTGAGTGTAGGCTTCGACACGGTTCCTGGAAGCCACACTGCAAAGACACAAGGTGCCACGCTAGGGAGTCACTGAGCAGAGGACAAACACGGCCAGTGTGCAATTACACATTATTGTCCTGGAGCCAGTGCAAAACAGAGATTGGAGGGAGGGTGGTGAGAACCAGGACCTCCTGAGGGGATGCCACCAGTATCCTAGGTGATCAAGGACACAGTCCTGGCCCAGGCAGTGGGGAGCGATGGTGAGAGTGGCTGAGGGGTTGGTGTTGAAGAAGGGACAGGGACAGTGGCTGACTGGATGGAGGTAGGAAGGAAAGGGAGGAAGGTAGCTAGATGTTCCAGCCTGGACATCTGGGCGGGTGTTGGACCAAGTATGAAGAGTGGGAATGAGGAGGAAAGGCATTGCTAGGGGGGAGCACCAGCAAGGACATGCATGCAACTCCTCTTCAGTGCCTACACGTGTGTGGCCCATGCTGGACCCTGAGGACGCTATGGCGCTCCCAGGAAGGAATGTCTCATGCAAGGGTGAGGGTGATGACCCACAATGCCATGGGAGTCATGGTTGAGAGGAGCACTGGGGTTGCGGCAACCGGGCTCAAGAAGAAAGAAGATGCATGATGCTCTGCACGTGTGCAAAGGCTCAGAGGACAGAGACTGTAAAATGAGGCTGAGCAAGGAGTGGGAGCAGGCCTGGCTTAATCCTACAACAACCCTGAAATAAGGACATGGTCATCTTTATTTTATGGACTCAGAGAGGGTGAGTAACTTGATCGAGGTTGCTCAGCAAATAAACTATGTATCCAGGAATCAAACCTAAGGATTCTAACTCCAAAGCCCTCAACTTTCCAAAAACCTAGTGTGATGAAGATTTTTATAAATTGTATTAGTTTGAACCATATGAAATTGTCATTTTTGAAGATTCAAAAAGTGGTTTGATTACCAGCAATTTCATATGGTCCAATCGAATGCATTTTCTTTACTGACCCTCATCTTTGTCCCTTATGTAAGTCAGGATGGTCCACTTGGTGACGTGTCATGAAGCCCACGATGCTGCTCGCCTGGCCCTTCTGCCTGTGGAAACGGCCGCCCCTCCCTGTCCCAGCACATGACTGGCGGTGGTCCCTCAGCCACGGCTGTGACCCCGGAGTCATGCATGATTGTTGGGGGTGCAGGAGGCTGTGTCCTCTTCTGGTCAGACCCCCAAACGCGTCCAGGTGGGTAGCGCTGAGCAGTGACCAGCACTGCTGCTGCTTTCTGGGAGGATGTGGTTCCAGCCGCACGGCTGCGGGTTGAGTGTTTCTGGCCAGTGACCGACAGGTCTCAGGGAATGAATCGGGTGAGACGTCCCTTTTCTGTCCTGCTGAAATGTCTGTAAATTACAATACAGAAGCGACAGAAAGCAACCTGGCCATGTGCACCCGTGGCCTTAAAGGGTTCCGCTTCTACCCGTTCATCGCAGCTCCAAGAAGTTAATCTGAATTGAGGACACAGTCGTAAGAAGACTCGTGTCTCGGGTGCCATTGGTAGCAGTGGAGCCGGAGAGCAGACCCGATGCCCACGGAGGGGTGAGCTGCCAGGGAGCTGAGGGCACATGCGTTCGAGGGGACATTTTGCAGCCTGCAGTATATGGTTACTACTAGCTACTTGGTGAGATGCGGAAGTGCTTATGTAATGTTTTAAGAAAAAAACCAGGATGGAGTAGTTTGTGAAGAATTAAGTAACATTATTACTTAATTCTTAAAAAAAAAATTCGTAAAAAAGAAATCTTAAAAGTTTTGAAAGATCAGAGACTGAAGAGGATTCATTAAAGATCAGCAGTGCCAGTGCCTTGGCATCGAGACTGTGGGCAATGTTCTTCCCCTGCTTTTTGATTTCCTGGTTCTCTAAATCACCGCAGTGAGGGGGAGATTCCATCTATGGGGGAGGACGTGGGCTCTGCTGTTCTTCCTCTCCTGAGCCGCCTCTGGTCCCACATTCACCTCCCTTGGCCGACACTTTGCTCACCTGACCCCGAGTCCCTGAGCCTGGACCATGGGGTTGGCTTCTCCCTGGGCCTGAGCCCCATCTGCCCGGGTTGAGGATTTGGCCTGGCGTCCCTACCTAGGTGCCTGGCTCTAACTTGCACATCTGGCTCCATCCTGTAGTTCCACTGACTCCTGACCCTGGCCGTCTATGTCCGAGTTTTCCCTGGATCCGGCCAACTTTTTTTTTTTTTTTTTTTTTTTGCTGAGAAAGATTAACCCTGAGCTAACATCCATGCCAATCTTCCTCCACTTTATACGTGGGTCCCTGACACAGCATTGCTGACCATGATCCAAACCCGCAAACCTGGGCTGCCAAAGCGGAGCATGCCGAACTTACCCACTATGCCACTGGGCCACCCCCTACTACGCTCCAAGCCTGCACTCCATAACCCTGCCCAAGCAAATTCCAGCTGATCTGACTCTGCAGCTCTGTCCTGCCCTGACGGGAACAAATGTAGCTGGAGCGCCCTGGCAGAGATAAGGCATTGGAAGGAAACTGCTGATTTAAGGAGAAAATGGATGAGTTCAGATGGGAAATGTTGAGCTTGGTATGGTTTTGAAACAGAAAAAAAATGTTTTGTCATCGGATTTTAATGACATAAATAGAATGCAGCCACATAAAATAATGCAGAAAGTACAGACTTGCCAGCTGCGTGACGGAAAGGGAATTGATGAAGACCCGATCTCCTCATCTTTAAATGGTGGCAATAAGTCCTAATGCGCAGCGTTTCTGTGATGAATAGAATAACAGTGCCGAGACGCGAGCCGGTGGTGTTCCGGACGCAGTGGTAGGGTCCCTCAGGCGGGCTCCCAGGGCCGCTGCTGCTTCCTGCGCTGGTGCCCAAGCCCCCAAGGTCACGGGCACCTGCAAATGGGTCATCTCTGTGACTCCTATTGCACAGCTCCGAGTCTTTCAAATAAGTAATGTGACCACGGCCGCCTCCCGACTCCTCAGCAAAAGGAACACACGTCCCAGTTTACCTTCTCAACTTACACCTGTTCTCCCAGCAGAGTTATTAATAGCAGCTTTGTTCACTCTAAAAGCGTCCCAGTTTGGACGATGAAGAAGAGGGACACCCTTCCTGCGAAGATGCGAGACCGCAGAGACCAGGGTCCCCTCGTGAAGTGGCCGAGGGTGAATCCAGCCACACCTGCAGCCAGCTCAGCTCACCTGGGGTGGAGAGAATGGAGGCTGCGTCAGTCCTGGGAGCTGGTGCCTCCCTGCCTCTGCTCTGGGAGGCACAGCGCGCCATGGGCTTTGTGGGCCTCACTCTGCCCCTTGTAACAGCTGGCACCGTGAGTAGGATGGAGGCCACGCCCGGAGTGGCAGAGAGCCCCACTGGGTGTTTTGGCTGAGTGGGATGGTGGGAGGCGGTGGTCCAGTTATGTTCACTGGAGGCGGATCTGCCTGAGAGGAAGTGTGGGCTCATCCGCTGCTCCCAGCTCTGTCTCCCAGCCTCTGGTGGCCGTGCAGAGTGAGCAGCCCTGCTGGTCCTGCGAGACTGGCCCATGTCCCATCACGGGAGGGAGATGCCACAGGAAGCTCAGGTCTCTGCTTCAGACAGACAGAAGGGGGCGGAGAAGAATGGGGTCTGTGGTCTGGACACCCTGACAGCGCTTCCTCGGGCAAACCATTCCCAATCTTAGAAAAGGGATTAGGGGGAACTGCGGGCTGCCAGTCTTACACATAGAAGAGGTGTGGGCAAGCTGGGGAAGGCGCGGGGAAGGACCAATGGAGCAGACGCAGGAAGTGCAGCTGTGGGAAAGGGGCAGGGAACGCCGGGGTGAGGGCCCCCGCGGAGGGTACTTCTGCAGAGTGCTTTGCCCAATCCCTGCGGAACAGCTCCCAAAAGGACCGCAGGCACAGGGCCAGAGTGCGCTCACCGCATCGGGACAAGCCAAAGGGGACGCTGGACGAGAGCGCCCACAGCCCCTGGCGCAGTCTGTGGGGGTGCCAGAGCGCTCTGTCTCCCAACCCGAGCCCTTTTGCGCTGAAGAAGCGGGGTCTGTCCCCAAGCCCTCGGCCCGCACCAGGGACATCACTGTAGTGCGCATGCGCTGGAGGGAGGGGCGCTCCGCGGCTCCTCCTGATGGCGGCGCCTGAGCGTCTCCGTGCCGCCACACGGTGATGGGAACCCCGGGAAGGCCCATCATCTGTCCCCCAGGAGAAAGCTATGATAAGTGAGAGCCTGGTGATGGGGACTCACCCCACTGATGCGTTTGGTGCAGGATGTTTCTCGTGAGGCAGGAGCTCCAGTCGGAAAGGGCAACGTTCCTCACACTGCGGTCGTCCTTGCCCTTCCTTGCTGGGGACAGGGTCCCTCTCCTGGGGCACAGTTGACAGGCTGTGCGCCGGGGGGGGGGGATGGCACCTCCTGCCAGGCTCACGCGCGGAGTTTCTGCTCTAAGCACGCAGCCCATGTCATCTGGGTTGTCCTCACCCCGTGTTCCCCTGTTGGACACACATGCTCTGCCCCTGGTGGGAGCACAGATGGAGCTGGGTTATGGTTCTAGGTTCATGGACCGGGAGCCATCGGAGAAGGAGAAAACAGAGATGAGTGGGCAACGCTGGTGCCCAAGCGGGGCCTCAGGAAAGAAGGACAGAATGCAGCGAGCACGGCCGAGCTGCTCCGCTCTTCGCGTGTGTGCACTGCGAGAGGTTCTCCCCGCAGAGCTGGGCTCCTGGAACACGGCCTCTGATCAGCTCTTCCTTCTTCTCACAAGAAGTGTAATTCTAGTCATGCTCTTACCTAAAAGGACATCCTTCCCAGGTCAGGCCAGAGCACATGAGGGCCTGATTTGGAAGCCCGAGGATCGTGCTTCCTCTGTGGTGGGAGGGCATTTGCAGACACATGGTGTCTACCTGGGAGTCTTGGCATCACCATGCCCATCAGAGGAGTGAGGTCCTATATTCCAGACCCTCCAGACCTGGATGTCCTCCTGGGTTTGCAGCCCCACTCAAGGCACTGCGTCCCCCAGGCATCTGAGCTGTAAACCAGGACCACTCCATCCCTCCGCACCCCACCTGTTTGACCGCTTACCTGCTTCCCAGTGGTAACATCTATCTATTTGTTCCACACATCAGCTGGCCCTCCCTGGTTGGGGCCCTCACCATCTACCATCACCAGCAACCAGGGGCACTTCTGCCCCAATCTGCTCTACATGTGGCTTCCAGAATGATCTTTGCAAAACCTACATCTGACCCTGTCACTGTCCAGTTGGAGACCCTGGCGGGGCTCGCCTGGCTTGAGGGATCAGCTCCCAGCTCATTAGTGTGGGTGTAAGCCCTCCGTCCTGCACCCCAGCCTCTCTCCCAGTGCCGGGGGCCTGCACAGTGAGGCTCTGTAAGTGTTTGCTGTGTGCACTACTGGATGAGTTGGTTGGCTCCCTGTGGTGTCTGTGGGCACCAGGAAATGCACATCTATTTATGCAAACACTCACTGTCTTCATGTTGCCTCTATGCCAAGTGTCCTTCCTAATATGGGTTAATCAGGATTGCGTCTCCGAACAGGTCTCACCTCCGCAGACATGGGAGGAAACACTTGCCGACAGGCTCTGGAAGAAAACACAGCCAAGTCTCTGGGCATGAGACGGATGAGGCCTGCCTGTCCCAGGACCGCTTTGCAATGGCCTGTGTGCCTGCTAAGTTGGCATCTGCAAGCAGCGTCTCTTCAGGTTGAGCAGACAGGCCAGGGCGGGTCCTCAGGGCTCCTGGGCTCGGGCCCTCATCCGTGCCACCTGCTTCCTGCATCAAGGCTTCTCCCACGCTCATCCTCAGGCCTGACCTGGCACGTGCTAACCTCTCTCCCCTCTGCCCCCCAAATCCATCCTTTTTGTAAGTCCAGCTAGGGCCTCATATCCTCTTGGGAGCCCTCTGCCCTCTCACCCACTAGGACTCCCCCGTTCTTGAGAGCCCATCTAGTCTGTGCTTCTAGGCACCACGCATTTACTTTTTCTTCCCTCCCTCCCTGTGTCTCTTCCTCCCTCTTCTTTTTTGGCAAGCTGAGCAGCTACTCTGTGTTAGACATAGAACAGATGTGAAGAAGATCTCGTCACTTAACCCAGCGATGTGGGAACACAGAGGTGGGGTCCGCACCTGGGCCTGCACCGTGGGAATGGCTGGGAAGGCTTCCTGGAGGAGGGGAGGTCCGAGTGTCATATTTTGAATGAATAAAGGGCACTGAGTAATCAAGAAAGGGAGCACATGGAAGGCCGTTGCTGCCAATGGGCAAGATGGGCTCTGATGTGCGAGGGCGCCTGGCCCAGTGGAGCGGGCCGTGCTGATCCTGCAGCCGAGGGAAGAGTCTCCGTGAGCGAGGACACCTGGCCCCAGTGCTGCCATTCCAAACGCCCCAGCGCACATCTGTGCCTCGCACTCAGGTTTCTGAGGGCACCATGCACATCACGGTGTGCAGCAAAAGCCGCTGGCGGGGCAGGAGGGCGCATTCCGGCTTGGACAGGCTGGGCCCACATGTCCCCAAGGACGAACCGTGAAGCTGTGTGGCACCTCGTATGCTGGTTAAAAAAATTTGTTTGTTTATTAAACAAGTAATATTTTATATTGCAGGAAGTCTGGCAATAGAGAGGAGAATATAAAAACACCTACCTGGGGCCGGCTCCGTGCCTGAGTGGTTAAGTTCGTGCACTCCGCTGCAGGCTGCCCAGTGTTTCGTTGGTTCGGATCCTGGGTGCGGACATGGTACTGCTCGTCAGGCTACGTTGAGGCGGCGTCCCACATGCCACAACTAGAAGGACCTGCAACTAAGATATACAACTATGTACTGGGGGGCTTTGGGGAGAAAAAGGAAAAAAATAAAATCTTTAAAAAAAAAAGAATCTGTATGGATCCAGGTGAAAAACAGCATTTCCATGTTGCTTTAATTTGTATTCCCTAACGATCAGGGAGTTAAATTTTTTTTTGTTTGCTTTCTATTGCACATTTAAATTTCCTCTCTTATAATCTAAGCACTCACTTCTTGTCTTTTTTTCACTCACTTGCAAAAACTCTACACATTGAAAGATACTAGCAATTTGATGAACAAGCAAATATTTTTCTAAATGATATTTACCTTTTAACTTTGTTTATGATTTTGTGTTTTTACTACTCAAAAATGTTTTCTTTCAATAAGTTGAATCTATCATTCTTTTCCTTCGTGGTTTTGTCTTGGCATCCAGCTTACAAATCTATCCCCTCTCCAATGTTACATAAATAGTCATCTAGGCATCTGCCAAGTCGCCCTGTGGTTTTGCTGTTACATTTAACTTTCTAGTTTCTCCGAGATTTGTCCGGAGCATGGCACAAGGCTGAGATCTAACCCGATTCTTCGTCCCAATGATCCGTCCCTCATTTCTTGTGAATGCTGTCATTCTCATGTACTAATTAGTCTTATATATACTTGAATTATTTTCATAATTTCTATTCTGTTCCATTGATTTGTTTCCCCTCCATCAACCCCAAAATGTTTCAATTTCTTTAGTTTCTTTCTATGTTTTAATATCTGGCAGGACTGCTTTCTCCTAAATATTCTACTTTTTATTATTTCCTCCCTTCTTTATTCACAGATAAAATTTAGAATTATTTTGTTGAATTTTACAACTCTTCATTGCTAGTTGCTTATCTAATTTCTATTCTTTTCTTCTTCCTAGACTCCCTCATAGCATTCATGGATATGGGACCTAGTTTTCATAATGAGATATAAGTGATTTTTTCTGCTTAGGCTCCCAGAATAAAACTTTGTTTTCCTGATAAAAAGAGTCTCACTTATCTCATGTGTGTTGTTTCCTCTTTAATCCTGCCTGCAATGTGGCTGAGGCGTCTTGAGCAGCAGCAGCTACTTTGTGCATATTGTACAGTTGACATAACAGACTAGAATAAGAAAGATAGTAGAAAGATAGAGGAACACAGAGCCCCTTTTGGAATTGTGTAGCTGCCATACCAGTACTTGATTGCCTATCTTTGGACTTCCTGTTAAAAGGGAAAAATAAATCCATTTTTGGTTAAGTTACTATGGTTTGGATTTCTGTCACATGCAAACTCAATCCTAGTGGTGGAAATTCTATCTGGACTTCTGGTTGAATTTCTTTACAGGACCCGGTTATTTGGAAGGAGGATTGACACGTTGCTGGGTTAAGACATTGTATCCAGTCTCATCATCCGAGTTGCAGAATTTAACTTCAGCCTCTCCTCTGCCGCCCTCACACCATGGTGTCTCCTCACTCGTGTTGCTCAGACCATCCCCATAAGGGACCCCCTTCCCATCTTCTCTGCTGATCGAGGCTCTGACTGCCGGCCTCTTCCAGAGCCTTTCTGAAATTCTTGCCACGTGAGCTCCCCCTTTGCTAAGTTCTCGCGGGACGGTTCCACTCCACCTGTTGCACCATGGCTGGGGGCAGGAAAGTGAGTATCTTTAAGAAAAAACAGACTGCACAAGCTTAACAGGGTAATGAGTCTTAATGACTTGAAACCCACGCCTTAAATAAAGGGAAAGGGAACTGGCCCTTTTTTGAGTACCTGGTGTATTCCAGGCCAGGACCTGAGTCAGGCTCTGCGGTTCCATTAGCGCTGCTCACAAGGACCGGTTTCTCGCTTTTCTTCCAGACCTGTGGAAACCACCTTCCCCACCCTGCTGTTGGCTCAGGCGGGGCCAGAGCGAAGGCCGGTGCTGGCTGCCCCGTCTCTGCAGCTGTATTCCTCAGGATGAAGGCCACTCCTCAGTCAGCCTGGGGCCCAGAGGAGGGCAGTGTGCAGGGGGTCCCCAGCCCACTGCAAGGACACAGGCAGGACTGAGCGAGTGGCTCGTCCACAGTTTACCAGCTTGCCTTGCCTGACACGGGCACCTCATCCTATTAGACCCTCTGACACAGGTTTAACAATTCCCATTCCGTCGGCAAGAACACCGAGGCGTAGAGAGCTAGTCACTCACACGCTGTCATCCCGAAGGAACGCCTGCCTTGTTCCGCTAAAGCCGTCTGCTCCTGGCTTGCCTTCGTCTTCTCTCTGGAGTTTTTAGGCATTTCCATCCCATCTTCCAAATCAGATACAGATGTCCTGCCTCCTTTCTGTTCTTCTTGGGGCCACGACCCAGGGCTCACAGCAGCACTGGAGATGCTTGAGTTCACGACGCCAAGGCTGGCGTAGCCCCTCCTAGGCGGCCAGTCCTCAGTTGCGCAAGACTACAGGGCCGCTCCGTGCTGGGGCAGCCAGACCTGCGGGCACAGGGACCTCACCCTGCGCTCCTCCATGGTGGCTGGACCCAAAGCCTGGGACCCCAGTGGGCTGCCCAGGGTGGCGTGGCTCGCCTGGCCCACAGCAGATGTAGGAGATCTGGATTTCCTGCAGGGGCCCCACCTGCGCCGTCTCTGGCAGACGCGATGTCGCGTCTCCTTGCTCTGGGCCCATCCTCTCGTCTGCTCCGTGTAGTGTATGCACAGATTCACCCGACTCTTCCCCCGTCAGGGCCTCGTGATTCCAGGCCCCTTGCTTGTACGGCAGTGGGGAGTCCAGAGATTCGTGCCTTGGTTGGGGATGATGTTCCTGTGTTACCTGAGGAGTTATCAATCACAGGTGTGTGAGGAAGAGCTTGGCCCTGTGGATGGCCCAGCGCAGGACAGTGGTGGAGCTCAGGATGGGGCCCACCCAACGCCTGGGCTCCTGGTAAGCCCTTCGTGCACATGCAGTCAAATGGTGAGGCCACGGCTGGGTCTGGGCATCTTCAACACGTCTTTGAATTGTTGAAGTCTTGTTCTACTAGCAATGAAGATCTAAAGAGAAGAATCTTCTCTTCATAGCATCCCTTGGGACTTTGGTGAGGAAGTGAGCATCAGGGCACATGGGTTCATAGATGTGAGTGTGTGCACACAGTGGATGGATGTACTACACATGCCTCCTTATTCTGGGCGAGCCCCTGTCTCTGCTGTGCCTGTTTGAGTGTGCACACAGGTGCCACGTCCCCTGCAGGCCCACCATGAGACAGGTGTGTGCTGGCTTTGTGGAGTTGCTCCCACACGCACTGTGTGGACGCCGGAAGGTAATGGGGTAGGACTTCACTCTCAGGGGCCCTCCCAGGGTACTGGGAAGGCCTTCGCAGTGTGTTCACAGGTTCGGTACAGTTTCAACTGCAATCACTGAAGACCTCTATCTCTATCTCTTTCTGCTTCAACTTTCCGTGTCTCTCACTTCAGCTCATGCCAGGTGGTGTGGAGGGGTTGTCCGTGTTTGGGATCCAGAAGAAGGGAAGCTGAGCTGGGCATATGCTCAGTTTGGGTTCAGTGGAATGTCTGCATGGGAATTGCAACCACATCCACGTGGTTCGTATTGCCAGCCCTCCAGCTGTAGAAATGGTTTCCAGGAATATTCTCACCTAGCATCGGGCATCATGACACCAGGGTGCAGGTCAGAGAGGGCGCTACAGTGTGCTGTGTCTTATGGCCTGAGCCCCAGAAATGCAGGAGTTGTGAAAGAGAGGCCGGTTAGAGAGGTAGGGAGCCAGGGGATAGTCTGGAAAATTCTTCCAATCATCAGGTGGGCCGACTTGTAAGGATCATTTCTCCCTGATACTCATGTAAGGAAAAAAGTTATCTCCTGTTAGAAATACAGCCGATAATGCAGTGTAAAAGAATTTTATCTTCTTTTTCTCAAAGAGGGCCTGCCAAATTGTGTACACTTCACACTGGACAAAATCTGGACCTCTCTATAATGAATGAATGAATGAACCAGTGAGTGAATGAATGAATTAACACGTAGATAGGTAAACAATGCACACATATGCATATGAGCCAATATACAAAACATTCACGCTCAGCTTTCACTTGTTCCTCTGTCGGCCACCCTGCCCTCTGCCCGGCCCGAGCTGTGCGGCTGGTGCTGTGTCGTGCTGTTGCTCATCAGGATGATGCCCATTGATTCATTCATATGACAACTGTTTCTCAGGCACCAGACCACCTTCTAGGCAGAAGGGCTACAATGGTGAAAAGGAGAAGATCTCTTACCTCGTGGCATTCATGTTCTAGGACGGAGAAGTAAAGAAATGAGTAAAAAAGTTCATTTGAGAAGTGAGAAAGGCTACAAGAAAAATAAAAAATGAGTCAAAGTGAAATCAAGCCAGGCAGTCAGGGCAGGCCTCCCGGAGAGAGAACTTTCCAGTCATTCCCTGAGTGGCAGGAAGGAGGCTGGCAGAGGGCTCCGGGCAGGACAGGCCTGGCGCGGGAGGAACCGTGAGGCGGTGGGCGAGGGAGGTGGGCCGGGTCATGAGGGGCTAACACCCCGGACCTAAGAGTGTGGGCAGCTCTCTCCTGGGACAGGAAGGCATGTGGCATCCGCCGGGAGTGCGCGTGGCTTAGATTCTGGAGAGGAAAACGGCCACGCCACGAGGAGGCTGCTGGAGGTCTTGGGGGGAGATGAACTGGCTTCAAGTAGGCCATCAGGAGAGATGGAGAGAGAGCCGTCGGGAGAGATGGAGAGAGAGCCATCAGGAGAGATGGAGAGAGAGCCATCAGGAGAGATGCAGAGAGAGCCGTCGGGGCTTTGTGTTGGCAGCTGAGTTGCTAAAACTCGTGATGAATGGGAGGCCGCTGGTGAGAGAGAGAAATCAAGAAGAACGTGTAGGATTTTGGTTTAAACTAGTGAGTGGATGAAGTGATAAAGAATAAGGAGGAGGAGGGAGGGGAAACCGAGTTCTGGTCAGATGATGCTGCGCCTGAGGCATCTCCCGGACGTCGGGAGGAGGCGTCAAGAAGGATCCGACTACGTGTCTGGAGCTGCGGGAGGCCTAGGCTGAGAGGAGGAGGAGGAATCCCAGGGGCTTGAGCGGGAAGCCCCTGCTGCGGCCTTGTGGAGGGCTGCCGGGCTGAGGGGTCTGGGGCTGCCCTCCTTCCCTGGAGGGGCACACAGCAACAGCAGCTGGAGGAGTGCATGGCAGCGCACCCCAGGAGCCAGGCTCAGGGTTGGACCAGTTGTTGTCCTGCAACGTGTGCGTCTCCCAGGGCCTCAGCCTCAGAGCCAGCCGTGGAGTCCTAAGCTCCAGCAGCTGGTCAACTGGAAAGGAAAATGCACCCAAAGAGTCTGTTGAGCGTGTTTACATGAGGATCGGCTGGACTGGAGAGGTGGCTTCCAATTCCTTCCTCCAGCCGCACTAGTGAAAGAATGGGGAAACTGAGGCAGAGGCAAGCTGTCCTTGGAGTTCTCCCTGGGGCGGAGGCCAGGCAAAGAGGGCACCCATCTGTCTCCATTTCTAGTCTAGCGCTCCAGACCTCCAGGGCTGCCAGCAGGCTGTTAAACGCATTCAATACAGCATTTCTCAAGCTGCCTGGGGCGATTAAAACGCAGACTGTGATTAAAGCAGGCTCTCGTGAACGTCCCAGCTCTTGTCACTTTCTCCTCCTGTCTTCCTTCTTTGCTAATCTTTTGAGCCTTCCAATTGTGCTGCATATGTTCCGCCACCCAGCATGAGAATCCGTATTCCCGGGGAGAGTCTGCGAATTAGGCTCTGTGGGGAGGGCGCCCACGGATCTGCCCAGCAGAACAGAGGCAAGGACAGAGGCGACCCCGGCTCCACCGGGAGAGGGGCTGCCGTTGAGGGAGCGCTAGTATCAGGCTTTCATTGTTCAGGGTTGTTTTAGGCAGTGCCATTACAGTCTCCTGTTCCTGAGGGATGCGCTGAGGGCAGGAAGCCTTCACTCCGCGAAGCGCCAGCCTCTCTGCCTGCATGAGAGGCCCAGCCAGAGCCAGGGCGCAGGGCAGTGTGGCGACCAGCTTTACCGCCGGGCTGAGCACCAGGCCTGGGGCTGGAGAGGGATGGGAGGAGCCAGGCCCGCGGGGGGGCAGTCTGATCAGGCAAGGAGAGGCGGGCCTCCTGGAGTGGTGCTCAGGGGTTCACCCTTTCTTTGCTGTACGCACCTGGAGGAGCTATGTGTGCCAGGACCCCTTCTGGATACTGGGGTACGGCAGTGGGCGAGACAGATGCCACACACACACTTATGTATTTACACACACACCACAGTGATTAGTGCCAGGGATGAAAAAGAAAAATGAGGAGAATAAAAGGCTACAAAGATGTGTGGATGTGGATGGGGGTATTTTTGTCTTTTTTTTTTAACCAGGGAAATCCCCTCTAATCAGGTAAAATCTAGCAGCATCCAGAAGGAGGTTAGGAGGGCAGCCATGGGGATGCCTGGGAGAGCTTTCCAATAGAAGGAAGAGCAGAGCAAAGGCCCTGGGGCAGGGACGGGTTCAGCATGTTCTAGGCTGCTGACCCTCAGAGGATAAGGAAGACACAGTGGAGGTAAAGGGGTGGAGCAGAGCAGGCCCGAGAAAGTGGTGCCTGGGGGCAGCTGGCCCAGCTCCCTCAGGAACTGCTGCTCATGCACTCCATCCTAACACCTCCCTCTCCTTAGCGGGAGGGAAGTCACACTCATTAGTCTCCTGCTGCATGGTGTGTGTGTCTCCTACATCATCCTCCTGCTGCCATTGTGCGGGTGAGGGAACGGAGGCCCAGCAAGTTCCAGCGAGTGGTTCTCTCAGCAAGAAACTGTGGCGGCCCAGGAAACACCTGCCCCTCTCCCCTTGCTGCCCTCCAGGACCTCTCGCACACCTGGGTCACACCTGCCCCTCTCCCCATGCTGCCCTCCAGGACCCCTCGTTGCACACCTGGGTCACACCTGCACCTCTCCCCATGCTGCCCTCCAGCATCCCTCATTGCACACCTGGGTCACACCTGCACCTCTCGCCATGCTCCATGCCCATCAGAACCTCTTACTGCCCTCTGCCGAGGACCTGCTCCTCACAGAGATTCTCTCTCAGCAGGGGGTGATCTTGCCATGGTTCGTCCTCAGGGGAGACTCAGCGCCTTCTCCCCCAGGGGGACTGCTGCCCAGCACCTCCTCTGGAGCCGGAGAAAGAGTGCTGTGCATCTGAACAGAATCTCTGGCCTCAGGAATGCTGACGGGAAGTGAGAGACCAGCCAGGGAAGATCGGGACCACGGTGGACTCCCTGGGACCTCTCAGCCCAGCCTCCCTGGCTGGAGGTGTACAGTCCCTCATCTCAGAGATGGCAGAGTGGAGCAAGCTTATTTTACTGCCCTCTGAATGATCCCACTGCCCAGCATGCTCAGGGGCGGTGCCCATGTCCCCAGGAGTCCCCCGTGCTATGTCTCTCCTGTCCTCTCCACCACACTGAAATGTCAGCTCATCCACTTCCCCATGGAGGGTCAAGCCCTCAGTTACAAATCCCCAACTGTTGTCAATCAAACCTCTAGAATGTTCTAGAGACAGGATGGTTTTGCTCTTCTCTGTGTTCAGGCTTCCAGTCCCCCAGCTCAGGTACTCCCTGTCGGGCCCCCAGTACTCCCAGATTTGCCCTACTCAGGGATTACTTCAGGGGGAATGTTCCAGAACTTCTTTCTTGGAATTACCCATACTGGAACAGTATTCCAGAGACTTTCTTGTTTAGACTCTTAAGTCACCAGGATAACAAAACACATGTCACGTAAAATGAAGCGTACCGTTCATGCTAAATAATGAAATTTTTAGTTATGTGCTATTTGCATTTCCCTCAAGAGTAAAAGGGTTGTGTCTTCTGGCTGCTTTTCTTAAGTTGGTGCCCAGCGTCCTCCCACACCTGGACCGCTGTGGTTTTGTGTTTTCTGCTTAGAGTTATGGCCCAGTCCTGTCCTGAGTGTGGCGCTGTTCCCAGCCCAGAGAGGAAGTCAATGATGTTATGCCCTCTGGAGGCCCTTGAAGAATCCAGACTCCATGAAGTCCCTTGACCAAGGGGGATGAGGCCAGAGGGCTGAGTCTTTCCCATCTGTGTGACGCTCGCCGTCTGAGGTCAGGCTCCGGATGAGCCTGCTCCTTGGGAAGGACACACCTCACTCTGCAGACACCACGTGGAGGGGGCTCAACAGCCATGCTGCGACACAGCACAGGGCTGTTGGGTCCCAAGGGCCTGAAACATTCCCTAAGGTCAGGTCAAAGACTCCATCTCTGAGGTCCTTCGGTGCTGTGTAGGCACTGGGCACAGAGGCAGATGGTTAGCACCCTGCCACCATGGAACCCTCGGGCTGAGGTGGGAGACTGCCAAGCAAACACACACATACTTACCAGTGAGCTGCTCAGGGCCAGGGTGGAGGGAAGCATGGGGGCTGTGGAGATGCCGAGGAGGGTGCCCAGCCCAGACTCTATGCACTTGTGGGAGGAACACCCACAACCAAGCAGATTATTGTAGGATGAGTAGGAGCTAGTCAAGGGTAGAGACGGGCGGAGGGAAAGTGAGGCAGAAGGAACAACATGTGAGACGCCAGAGCACAGACCAGCACACTATGCTTGGAAAGTGGCCAGGAGCTTGGCATGGCAGGACCTCGGAGTGCAGGAAGCACTGGTGCCATGAGTCACTGCCCTGTCCACCTCCGCCCGTCTTCCATGCCATCAGCTTAGGTCATGGGTTCAAGGAGAGGTATCCACCAATGCTCACGGACTGGCTGACCGGGACCAAGAGCCCCATCCCATGCAGGCCCCAGGGCCACAGCAGCAACCTTCTCTCAGAGCCCCCACTCTGCCCTCCCCATCGGGACGCCATCTCATTACCTCTGCTCTATGGCTGCGCAATCAGTAATTTTCCAAGGCCCAACTCATGTTTTTATTCCATTACATTAGGAGAGACACAGTTAATGGGAGGCCGAATATACAGTGGGTTTGTCACATAATCACCAGCACTGAGTGCCTTCTACTTAGTTTGGAGGATTATCGATCAAAGTGTCACAGATGGTTCCATGCAGAGATGCACTCCTGCAATCAGGGGGCTTCAGTGCAGATGCTCTGCAGCATCTGAAAATATCACTGTGATCACGGTGCTGGCAGGCTTTTGAGCACAGCGTCTTCTCAGAGCATGGTGCCAACACCGATGAGTGCTGTGGTCATCCTCAGGGCTTGAGGACATGTCCGCAGATGGGGGTCACATTCCTGCTCGGCTTATGGTTGAACATGACTCTACTGGCAGTATTATTATTGTTTTTTAACTGAAAATAGTTTAGTGAAGTCTCTATTTACAGGCAGGGTTAAAGGAATCAATAAGAGTTGATGAGGCTCCCAGGAGCAGCAACAGTGAGAAGCTTTCTCGCCCCTAGTCGTTGTGGGGAAATTGGTGCTCCCAGGGCACAGGGAGAGCCGCGGGGGAGGGGCCTGGTGGGGCTGTGGCTGCAGGGGAGGCAAATAACATTCCCCTGGCAGGCTGAATAATAGTCCATCGTATGGATGGCCCAGATCTTGCGCATCCGTTCATCTGTTCATGGACGCTTGGGTTGCTTCTAGCCTTGGCTACTGTGGACAGCCAAGGACAGTGCTGCTACGAACAGAGGTTACAAATATCTCTGCAAGACCCTGCTTCCAATTCTTTGGGGTTTACGCCCAGAAGTGGAATTGTTGGATCGTATGGTAATTCTATTTTTAATTTTTTGAGGAACTGACTGGAAGTATTGTTTTTAATGGCTGAAGTGATTAGCCACTTTTTCTTCTGAATTCATTGTTTCCCTGCGTGACTGGGTCTGAGAGGTCAGTCGCCCCTAGAGCTGATTGAGAGGGGCTGCTCTACAACAAGCTGCAGGCGCCTCATGCATCTTAGTTATTCCTAGTTGTTTTTTCCATCTTCCCCGCTCTCCCTGGGATTTTCCGTGGCTTTGCAGCCCTATGCACTACAGCAAGCTGTTTTACTGTGAGCTCAGCGGTGGGCATGAGGTCGGGCTGGGCTCTGCTTTCAGGTGAGGCTTTAGGACAGTTTGGCATCTCGATGCTGCTGACCGTCTCGGGGTGGTGGTGGCAATGCCGAGGAGCAGTGTCTGTGCTAGCTTCCATTTCCTAACCGTCCATGAGACAATCACGCCGACTGAATGAGAGCCCCACTGTGCTGGCATCTTGCTGTGGATGGCCCCTTGCGAGAGGTGAGGTGACAGTCTCTGGGAGCTTGGTGGAGGTGGCTGTCACCCTAGGGCTGTCCTCAGGCTCTTTGCTGGGGCCTGCTGCTCTCCTCCCCAAGACTCTTCTGACAGCCAATGGCACCACCTCCACACGGTGGTCCCAGCCAGGAGCTGGGGCCTCCACTGCTTCTCCCCACTTCCAGTGCATCACCGAGCCCCCCACTTCTGCCTCCTAAATCTCTTATACCCCCCACTGCTGCGACCTTATCCAGAACCCACTCTTGTCTGGGTCCCCCAGTACTGAATCTGGCTAGAACCTTCTCCTACCCGCCTCCGCCCAGGAGCCTGGGGGTCTTCCTAAGCTGTCACTTTGGCAGAATGAAGGGCTGCCTTCTCAACACTCTGAGAGCTCCCCCGGCCTCCGGAGGAGGTGGGACTCTGTCATTGCACCCAGCCCCCACCCTGCCCCTGCCTCCCTCCCCAACTCCTGGCCTGGCTGGCCACTTGTCCTCACGCACAGGGAGCCGCAGGCGTCCCTAAACACTCCTCACTCCTCCAGCCCTCAGCCTTCAGCGTGGCTGGTCCCTCTCCCTGGAGCTCTCGGCTCAGTCCTCAGCCCACAGCTGAGAGCTTGCTCCTCCACAGAGCCTTCCAGAAGGGGGGCGGGCAGCTCTCACACCGGCATTTGTTATGCTTGTTGGCGATTCCTGTTTTCTTCTCATCTTCAGACTGCAAGCTCTCTGAGGGCGGGGCTCTGTCGCCTCCTCCACGACGGGGTCCTGCTGTGTGGAAATACTTACAGAGAAAACAAATGAAGCAGAGAACACATCCAGAATTCTGAACATGTCACGCACCCCACGCCTTGCCCAGCCTCCAGCACACCCCTCCTCCCTGGGTGCTGACCTCCCATCCCTCACGCCGCTGTCATCCCCTGGAGTGGGACAGCTCGCCCTGCACTGCTGCTGCATCTCCGGGGTTGGCCCGTCCAGTTGGAACCACTGTCCGAGTTGTTCAGACAATTGGGATCCTGAGATCAATACAAATGATGCCCAATTTAGTGGGTTTGCTAGACATCCTATTTCTGCAACTATGTGAATGTTCTTTGCTAACTACTCTTGCATGTTGGCACATCTGGATTTTCTTTGATTTTTAGGAAATAAAATTGCGTGTGCATATTCGTATGTTCTTACCTGCCCGCACACGCTGTGTGTAAGAAGAGCTGACTCCCTGGGCCCCATCGAGTGTGTCAGAGGTGCGGCATCCACAAGTGGCTGGGGCTGGGGTCTGTGATCTGTGTGCTCTCTATATCCCTGTTGACCACAGACACCCAGTGGAGAGGTCACTGAGCAGAAAACCCTCACCAGCAACTCTTAATGACGGAGTCCGGGCGACCCCGTGGCCCGGCCCACGCAGCCTTGCACATCCATCCAGGGCTCCTCTGGAAGCTTCCTCCCGCTCCCCACAGCCTCCCACATCCATCAGAGTTTCTCCTCTCCTCTGTGCCCCCAGCTGCCCCGTGCATCTCTCCTTGCCCCATTCTTGCCTCGCTCTCATCGATTCTGTGTCAGACTGACACAAGCGTGAGTTCTTGAGCACAGGGACGGTGGCCTGCTTGGCTTCCAGGCCCCGAGGCAGATTTGTCACCTGGCAGGTGCTCTGGAGATGTTTATGGGAGAACAACTACACCCGTGTGAGGGAGTGAATGCACCAACCCCGAAAACGACAGCCGCCTCTTCAGGAGGGTCGTGAGGCATCCGGCAGCGAGGAGAGAGCCCGGGCCCAGCAGCTGTGCGTGGCGCCAGCTCTTCCCCCTATTGTTGTAACACTCGTTCGGCATCATTGATCACCACTTATAACTCACCTTGGTAAACAGAGAGAGGGGGATTTGAGGTGGTTTTCATAATCCTTACAATTCAACAGCAGGTAAAAATCACTTGACTGCTTGGTTCTCCACTGATCCAGGCGAGGAGAGAAGCAAGAAGCACAAGGCAAGCGAGACCCGCTGCCTCTGGGGGAAGGGCCTCTGCCTCGGGCCTGCCCAGGTGCTGGGAGGGACCCAGTGGGGCAATTCCAAGCCAGGCGGCCAAGGGGAGCCGCAGCTGCCGAAGGGCTGGCCGAGCCCACCTGATCCTAGGTGAGCCAGGAAGAACCCAGAGTGGAGCCCCCAGGAGCCTGGGGTCCTGAGCAAACAGTAGAGCCTCCTGGGTAGAGCCTCCTGGGACCGCGCAGGGGGATTGAAAGAAGGAGACCCTCGAGCACTCTGTATTCAATGTGCCACAGGATGGTGGACTATGCGAGGGAAGCACCTGGAGAAACACAAAACTCAGCACACTGCAAGCGCCTGGGCAGGTGGCTTTGTCACCACCAGGGCTGGAGAATCTCTGCTCAGCACCCACCCTGCTCTTCCAAGCCTCAGTGCTGAGCTGCCGTGTGGGTCAGAGTGACAGCATCAAGGAGAGGGGACCTGCTGTGGAAATCTGGGTTGCAGTTTGAAAGACGGATGGGTCAGAGAAGGGCCAGGGTGAGAGCACTTAGAACCTTCTCCGGAGCCTCACAGACACATTCCCCCTGGGGCTGGCTGACTGTCACAGTTCAGGGGGCTGAAGGCCTTGGCCTAGAAGAATCGGACTGGAACTTGGCCATCGCCCCCAAGAACTGCTTCTCAAGCGCTTTACGGTCAGCCGCCCGGAGAGCCATGCCCGGGAGAAGAGCAGATGGCGTGGGAACCGCCGAGGACTCCGGGGGCTCAGATACACTCTGGAATGTCGTCAGCGTCACCACTAAACTGTGTTGTGACCGTGCACAAGCCGCTGAATCGCTGGCCTTCCGTGGAAACCTCCAGACCACACGCGTACGCAGTAGGTGCCCAATAAACGCTCGCCTACCCCTGCGGCTCTTCGCTCAGCACAGGCTCACTTCCCTTCGGTTGTTTGGTGGGTCTACGTGCTGTTTTAGATCAGGGAGATCCCTCTGTCCTGGGGCCCTCCCAGCCCAGCCCTCCCAGGACGGAGGGGACTGGATCGTTAAGAGGAGTGTTTGTGGGATCACATCAGCAATTCCCGAGCCGCCCTTAGGGTAAACCAGGGGAAGTTACAGGACGCAGTTTCAAATGTAATGACAGCGTCTTATTTGTGTTTCCAGGAGTCACCCTGAGCCACCCGTGCCCACGGGAGGAGCGGGCACTGCGCTTGCTCTTTCTTCTCCGGAGTCAGCTCTGGGCGCAGCTGTGAGCAGAAACCGTCTTCTTCCAGCAGGGGCTACCTCCGCAGCAGCCGGGAGAGCCGTAGCTACACATTTGTCCGCATAATGGACGCCCAGCTAGGAGGACGCTCCCCTCTCCCCCTCCCTGGGCCTTTAAAGGCCTTGCTGGCCAGTGCTCTCCGCTTTCTGATGGGAGGCAGGTGGAGGGCAGGTGCCCTCTGCGTCAGGAAAGGGCTTCCCTGGGCCGGTCACTCAGCAGGTGGCTCCCAGCAGCGCTCACCTGCTCGTGGCCCCGCTAAAGCCCAGGGCTAGCCCTGCCAGACGCCAGCCCCCACACCCCGAGGAGAGCCGCTGTCTGGGCCGCGGGGGGGACCCCCTCTCCCCCTCCCCTCCCCTCCCCTGTCCCCTCCCCCTCCCCTCCCACCTCCCCTCTTGCCATCTCCCCCCTGCGGTGCCCTGCGCACAGCAAGCTGAGCTGCCTCTGTTTTGTGTTTTTGAATTATAGTAACTATTTAGTTGCAGGTTTTAGCCAGCCAATGGCAGCCATCTGACATAACCAGACACCAGATGGTGAGTGTACGATTGGGTGCTACACGGACTGGTCCTCAGGTCTGCACCATTAATTAGCTGGAGGTAAGTTTACAGAGTACACTTAGTTTTGGGGGTTCTTTTAAAATTTCTTTTCTTTTTAATCTTTTTCCAGCTTTATTGAGGTATAATTGACAAAAAAATTGTATGCATTTAAAGTGTACAACTTGATGTTTTGATATGGGTATCCATTGTGAAATAATCACCACAATCAAGCTAATTAAGACATCCATCACCTCACGCAGTTACCGTTTTCTTCTTTTTTTCTCTTTCGTGCTGAGAATACTTAAGTTGTACCCTCTTAGCAAATTTCAAGTACACAGCACAATCTTGTAACTAGCGTCACGTGGCTGTATATTAGGTCTCCAGAACTTATCCATCTTGCATAACTGAAACTTGTGCCTCCTTTTGCCAAAAATGTTCCTGCCCCCTTCTCTACTGGGAACATCTATTAACCCTTGTGACCAACTGCAGAGACACCCCCTCGGAGAAGCCTTCCCACCCCCACCAGCTCCCCAGGCGGAATCACGGATGCACAGGGTAGGGCCTGCACGGGGAGACCCCAGCACAGGCTTTCTGGAGGAGGCGGCTCTTTTCTGTGGTGGATGAGGAGTGGATCTCCCGAAGTAGGAGAAGACATGGTAAAAACCGTCCTTGTCATTTCCAGCCCAATTTCGCCAGCATGGGGATGGCAGTCCACTCGCTCATCGCCCTGTGATGAGGCTCCTCGGGAGTCCATTCTGGCTTGATTTCCTTCCTCAAGAATTCCCTTCTCCCCTGCTGACCCCGTATCCTGGGGATACAGAGAGGGGGTGACCTGGCCCGGGAGAGGGCCCAGGAAGTAACCACAACAGCGCTGCAGGAGCACGGGCGTGACCGGGCCCTGTACTGGCAGAGCCAGAGGCCCCTCCTCTCTCGGAAGGATCTGTGCACGGAGTCTTCACGGCGGTTTAGGATCTGTCCAGTTAGCAGCCGTGGCCCGCGGTGGGAAACGAGTTCGGGGGCGGGGGGCAGTGTGAGCAACAACAGTGAAGTCGCCTGGGGACATCAGGGGGTTCCCCGTGGATGAGCAGGAACCAATGAGGCTCTCTGTGAGAAGGCGCTGGATCTCTATGCTCTGACGTGGAAGGAGGGGCAGTGCCATGATGTCACAGGAAGCAAGCAGGGGGGCGCATCACAGGGAGACGATGAGCCACGCATGCACGCACACACGTGTATCTTTATAAACAAGTGTGTGCATGGAAAGGTCCAGAAGTTTATGCAGTCAGCTGGGATATTTGGGGAGGGGAAAAGGAACTTTGGACTTCTGTATTGTCTGTATTTTTTACAAGCAGAGATTACACATATTTTTTTTAAAAAAAATATAGTGGCAAAGTATGAAATTTCAAACAATGTGGGTCCAGACAACGGGGCGAGGCTTGTGACCTTGCAGGTGACCCTTCTGCCACTCTCCATGCTCATTTAGGCTTTCCTAGTTCCCACTGTGGAAGCCTGACCCACCCCCTTGTGAGGACCCTCCTGCTCAGAGGCTGGGGGCTGGTAGAGGCACGGAGAGGGAGGACCACACGGTGAGGCAGGGCCACCACTAGTCTCTTCTGAACTGGCCAGATGGCCATGCGCCTGTGGATGGTAACTCATTCCTCTTAGGCTATAAGAGAATGAAGCAAGACTGCGTATGTGAAGTGCTCATCGTGGGCTGCGTCTACGCAGCCGCCCTGTAAATATCTGTCTCCTTTCCCATCATCCACCCCCCCACCAACCCAACATAAATTTAGGATGTGAGTGTGACACAAATACCTGCTCAAACAGCTCTGTGTGACAAACCAAGTCAATATGGGATTGTGGCCAGCACTCTGAAGGGGCTCCCCCTCCTCAGTCCTTATCTTATTGCTAAGCTTCACGGCGTCCGACCTTGCCTGTGGTTGAGAGCTGGAGGTACTTCTCTGCTGTCCAGTCCAAGGCCAGCTGCCGTGCTGGGTTCCCTCTCCTGAGCCTTGACGGCAGAAGTCCCAGCCCTCAGCCTCGTTCCACATCTGCAACCAGGCTGAGCACGGATCCCCCAGCAGATTGGAGCGCGCTGGCTCCTGAGAATGCTGCCTCTGTCTCCACCTCTCAACGTAGCAAGTGGAACGCTGCCAGATACCCGGGCGCACTCCCAGGGCCAGATGAGGCACCAGCCCAGAGGTCTCACCTCTCATCTGCTCATGTGGCCAAGAAGCAGTGAGGATGGCCTGGTGGGTTTTATCTGGTCAGGCCTGTGAGCTAAAAGTAAACGGAGCCTCTGGAAACAACAGCCTGCTGGTTTTTTCCTTACCTGCGGCAGCCTCTGTCCTCACGCTCACCAGGAAGCAGCTGCTGCAGAACCCACAGGGGTCCAGCACCGATGCAGGCAAGGCCCCTGGTGGCCTCCCTTTGGTGGCCTGGGAGTCTTTGCTTGTCTCAGTGCCCACACCATTCCCTGCTTGGGTCAATGAAGCACACAGATTTATTTTAATGCAATGCACTTGTATGCAGCATCTATTAATCATTCATCCACTTATCCAACAAATCTTTAAAGTAAACAGCCTGTGTGCCAGGCGTTGCACTGGAATGCACAGGGGACGTGATGATGAACAAAACCGCTGTGGGCGCCGACCTCGGGAGCCGCAGTCCGGTCGGGGCAGACAAGCATTGATTAAGTAATCAAGATGCATAAACTCGATTGCAAACAGTGATAAATACTGTGAGGACACTCTTCGGAGCTTACAGCAGGGGCTAAACCTGGTCCAGGGAAGCAGGAGGCCTCTGTGGGAATGTGGCCCTGGGCTGAGAGTGAAAGCATTCATACATGTTGACAGGCACATGCCAGTGCTGATGGTAGAGTCAGCCTGACACCCGTCCAGTCTCTGCGTCCAGTCTCTGGGCTCAGTGATTTGCGGTGTTAACTCTGAACCTCGCAGAAGCCCGGGGAGAGTGCTGCTAATAACCCCCAGCTCACAGGTGAGGGGCGGAGGCAGGGAGTAGCAGGGCGGGGACTGGAAGGACCGCTGGGCTCTGCTGCCGCCCAGAGTGGGGTGAGGAGGAGGAGGGGCAGCAGCTGAGACAGACGGAGGAGCAGGTGGAGGGCACCCTCAACAAACACTTGCAACTTAGAAGTTTATGACCGATGAATCCAACTAAACAAATACTTGCAACTAGGCCTGAGCTTGCATGAACCAGAGAAACTGCGGTCACACATTGACTGTGTCACCCCGCTGGGACTGAGGACACGCACCCTTACCCTTGGCTGGAGGTGGGTGGCACTGAGGGGCTCTTAACAGTGCCTCCTGGACATGGCTTGGCTCTGGTGTTGACAGGAGGCTGACGTCATCCACAGGGGATGGATGCAATGCACTAATGGCTGCACGACCAGGACTCAGCCTGCGGCAGCGCACTGACACATCAGGAGACACGAGGTTCCTGTAGATGCAGAGCCATTATTACAGACTAAGGGCGAGAGAGGCGGGAGGGGTGGTAGAGAAGGCAGCTCAGTGCAGACAGGACAAGGCCCTCATCGAATGCTCAGGAAGTCCTCACAGGTTGTGTATCGTCTCATACTTCATCAACTCTAAGATGCACAGTCTTTTTTGCATTTCAGCATTTCTGCAGTCAGATGTGATGTGTCCTACCATTGATAATGTCTTACACAATGGTGTCCAGGAAGGGACAGTCATGATGTAGTTGTCATTGCTTGCAAACGCGCAAGCAATAGTCATAGCTAGAGTAACCTCACGTCCCACTTTGCAGGGGACAGTCTGGCTTATGACATTTGCTTTGTATTAATTATTAACAGCATCCTTATATTCTCCAAAGTGTTACAGTGGGGTGGTAAAGTGCATAGTCTCCCTATCCATAGCTAGCATCAGTTTAATTGTATTATGTGCATTGTTGGTACTATATATATATATATATATATATATATATATATATATATATATGTCAAGTCTAATTACCATTAAAAATGTCTTCACAAAATTAGCATCATGATACATCAATGAAACAAAAATTTACTGTGTATGGAGAGGAGTAGAAACAGCAAAGGGTGTGACTCTGCTCTTAGTTAAGCACGTGTTTGTCGTTGAAGGAATAACGGTAACTCCGTGTTTTCTTGCAAAGCAGCAGCCAAGCAGCTTACAGGATCCAAGAGAGGAGAACCCCACAGTGGGTACCAGCTGCTTATCTTGACTGGGAGTGTGTAAAAGGACACAGCCAGCAACGCAAGTGAAGGCAGGAAGCATCGCAGGGGACGGTTTTGGTAAGTGAGCGTGATGCTGATCCCCTGTGCTACACTGAGAACTGCCGCCTCCCGGGGAGGGGACACCTGTGTTTGCTGACGAGTGCCTTCTCACTAGGGCACACCTCTATGGAGAGCTGAGCAATAACAGTAGTAATAATGAGGAGAGGGCTGTTGTTTAATCAGTTAGTACATAGCTTCATTGGCGTTGCAACCATTGGGATGAGACATGGCAGGAGGTGTGAGGTTCCTCAGCTTTTAGAGCTGGTGGACACTGGGTAAGAATTCGTCATTTCCCTGTGTCCTCACTCCAGGCTTTTGTCGTCTGACAGGGGGCGGCTCTGGAGGCCACTGCCCGGGCTCCCATCAGAGCCTTTTCATTGGCTGCCCTTGCTCCTGACTAGGGCGAGTTCCTTCCCCTCTCTCACCTGCCTGATGGAGTCCTATGAGGAATAAATAAGACAGTGCTGTGAGCTGCTCAGCACAGATCCTGCACATGGAGAACACAGTGTTGGCGTGTATCACTATCCTTGCTGCTGCTGTCCACCTTCTCCACCCCCCACACTGTAAACTGCGGCAGTGGTGCCCATGATACTTGTCATGATGGGCTTTAGAGTCTTCGGCTGTTGGAGGGTTCCTTCAAGGCATGATAGCCTTCCCAAAGCACCTACTGAATCTGATGGAGAAGGGAACGATGGGACTCGATTCTCAGCGCTATACATATTTTCTCATACAAAGCCCCTCTCATAGAGACTGTAAGGGCAAATGTACTTGAGTGCATGATTCCCATGGCAGCTATGGGAATAATTTACAAGGAGGGTGGAGGGTGACAAGGATGTCAGCTAGATAGGAATGGAGGTGTAGGAGTGAGACTGGCCAGTTTGGGCGCCCCTGGAGAGAGATGTTGGCCTTCATCACACCTGCACAGTGCTACCTCCTGTCATCCTCCCTGAAGTCCTCAAGTGGGAGGACAGTTCCTGCTAAATACAAAGTGAGCATCTGCAGAACACAGCCTGAGACTGATGGAGACAGCAAGAGGAGCCTCCATCACTGAGCTGGACCATCAGCCAGACGGCAGTGATGGATAGGACCGTCAGCTGTCAGCCACCTGCTCAAGACAGGCCCATTTGTCTTTAATGGGGATATTCCTTCTCAGCTGTTAGTAAGCAGAAGTGTATCTGGGTAGCCGGGCATGATTTCCACTGCACGCATCAGCACCCCACACACATAGTGAGACAGTTTACCATTTCTCCCAGCACCCTGCTGCAGCCATCAGACCCTCACTGCTGGCCCCAGGGTTTCTACTCCGTTCTTCTGTACCTGTCCGAGAACCAGGTGACCTGGGTTCTGGTCCTGCTTCTGACTCCAACTGACCTTGTGAACTTTGACAAACCCCTGAACCTCAGCTCACAGTTGTTAAAATGAAGTCACTCTCCATCACGTCTTCAAGGCACATTTCTGCCTCTTATTGGAAGAACAGAGAATAATGGCTTCCATGAGATCACACAGAAAATCAGCGATCAGACTAGAATTCCTGAATTTTCAGCTCACATCTTCACATCAGTCCAGATGGGGGACCTTTCTTTCCTACCCAGAATTGCACAGGAAATGCCTACGAGTGAGTGTCTTTCTGACTGTAATAACACTAGAGAAACATGGATTCCTTCAGAGTGGGGGCCCCAAAGAGCCAAAGAGAGATGGAGGGAGAACCTGGCCACTTTGCTGTCTTGAGGGTTTGGTGCGGTTCCCCAGGCCCCCTTGTTCTAGGACGTGTGCCATGAGTATGTTGGGGATCCTGAGCAAAGCCTTGGAAAGTTGGACCTGACACTGGGTGGAGTGAGAAGGGCCTGGCTGGAGGTCAGGAAACATGGGCTCTGTTTGTGGCGAGTCTGTTGATGCTCTGTCCCACTGTGTGCCAGGGCTTGGTCTTCCTGTATCTTCCTTTCTTTGTTTGTAGGATGAGGGCTGGACACTCATGATGGTTCACACCCCTTTGAATAAACCATCCTATGGCTCCATGTGGCATCATGGGCATGTTCCCTGAATGTGCTGCATCTGTCAAGGTCCAGGCAGAGCAACAGAAACCTCGCATTCAAGGTATTTTAAATGGAGGGGATTTAACACAGGGAACTGATTACATGGGTATGGGAAGGTTGAAAGAATGAAAAAGGTATGATGAGGCAACTCAGAAATGAGTAAGTGCCGGATGCAGCCACCATCCCTCAGGGGAACAAAGGGGAAGAGTGCAGAGCTGGCGGCTGTGGGCCTGGAGAGGGGCTCCTGGTGCTGCTTTTAGACAACAGAGGGTGAGACGCAGCTCTTACTCGGCCCTCTGAAGGAAGCCTGGACCCCATCTGGGGAGGAGGTGTGAGGTGTCACACGGCTGGTGCGTGAGCTGCTAAAGTGCTGGAGTGTAGCTGCCATTATTGGTGTGGAGATGCTGACGGGACCTGGGAGCAGGAAGAGGGTCCCTTCTCCCTCCTCTGGCCTTCCTGTTTTCTGCGGATGATGCCTCTGAACCATGTGCAGAATTCTGCCTCCTCTCCGTCCAGGCTCCCTGGAAACCCTAGCCTTGAGACAAAACTTCGGTCCTAGTGCTTTGTTATAGGTGAAGTGGGTGAGGTAGGGAAGGAGGTGGGTTCCTCAGCTGGCTGTGGCTTCATCTGCAAACACAAGGGGCTTTTGTTCATACAGGATGTCACCAGAAAGGCTCATGGAGCCACTGCATCCCAGAGAGTCTGTTGCAAGCAAGAGGAAAGGGACGTTATCTGTTGGTTCCTTCCCTCTTCCGTCTCTCATCAGTCAATGTTTGCCTCAGGAACACCTGCATTTTCAGGCAGGCCCCGTGGGTCTGGTTGGGTTCACAAGGGAGCGGCGGCTGCTGTACACCCACCGCCGCAGCTGTGATGGAGTCTGTGTCCAGAGCCTGGCCTTCACTCCTGTGGATGTCGGAAGAAGCCAGTGTCATCAGGAAAAGAGGGACAGCAGAAGCTGCCAGGCTTTCCACTGAGCCGGACACAGGCCTTGGAGCTTCAGATGGGAGTGAATAGAACTGAAGAGGCATAGAAAGTGGGTCCAGAATATATGTATTTATAAACTGGATAAGTACACAATCTTTATACACACACAGCACTCAGAAAGTTCACAAAACAATCTTTATCCTCACTACATTGGAATACATCCTGATAATTTCTATTCTGTTCGCTTATAGAAGTCCCAGCTGTTACCCACTAAGCCACTAAACCGCCCCATTAGACTGGACCTAGATGTGATCTTGGTCTTTGACTCATATCAGTGAGAGGGAAGTGTTGCCAGAAATAACTAGACTGGAAGACCGCCATGCGTGTTGTGTTTTGTTTTTTAATTAAAATTTTTGAGATAAATGTACATTCAGACACAGCTGTAAGATAACGCAGAGAGATTCTTTGTACGCTTGCCCCATCTTCCCAATGGTAGCATCTTGCAAAACTGTGGAACAATATCACAACCAGGATGTCAACACTGAGACGGTCTGCCTGTCTTCTTCAGATTTCCCCGGTTTTACTTCTCCTCACCTATGATTTGTGTTGAGCTCTACACAGTTCATCACCTGTGTGGGTTCATGGATCCGCCACCACAGTCACTGCCACACAGAATGTTCCGACACCACAAAGATCCCTCGCGTTGCTTTTTTATAACCACACACACACGTCTTCCCCACTCCCCTTCCCTAAGCCACTGACCTGCCCTCCACGTCTCATATCTCGTCCTGTGTTTACTTCCCATCTGTGCATCCCACTCAATATCTGTTTGTAGCGTTTGTCTGTGTTCTAATTGTATTGTATTTTCTTTTTTACAATTCAGTTTTGAGAGTTCATTATGCGTTCTAGGTGCTAGTCCTCTGTTGAATACATGTTTGCAAATTTCTCTCCCATTCTGTAGTTACTCTTCTCATCCCGTTAACAGGGTCTTGATACAGCAAAAGTTTTTTATTTTGATAATGTACAATCTATCAGTTTTTTCCTTTTATAAATGGTGTGCCTAGTGTTAGTCTAAGAATTCTTTGCCTAGTCCTAAATCCCAAAGATTTTCTCCTGTTTTTTTCCCAAAAGTTTTATAATTTTTCATTTTAGATTTAAGTATATGATTTGTTTTGAGTAACTTTTTGTATAAGGTGTGAGGTTTAGGTAGAAGACACCTTTTTTCTTTTTCTTTCTTCTTCT
Source organism: Equus caballus (assembly GCF_041296265.1). Classification (NCBI taxonomy): domain Eukaryota; kingdom Metazoa; phylum Chordata; class Mammalia; order Perissodactyla; family Equidae; genus Equus; species Equus caballus. The sequence continues at coordinate 2,545,706 of NC_091701.1, read as the reverse complement.
TCTTCTTTCACCAATGGATGTCCAGTTGCTCCAGCATTATTTCTTGAAAAGACTATCCTCCCTCCATTGAATTGGTTTCGAACCTTTGTCAAAAATCAGTTGAGTCTATTTGTGTATGTCTATTTCTGTGGCTTCTAATGTGTACCATTGATGTGTGTGTCTGTCCTTCTGCCAGAATCACAGAGTCTTGTTTCTGAGGCTATATATTAAGCTTTAATATCTGGTAGTGATAACCTTCTACTAAGATTGTTTTAGCTATTTTAGGGACTGTACCTTTCCGCATAAATTTTAGAATAAGCTAGTCTATGGCTACAAAAATCCTTAACGGAATTTTGATAGGAATTGCGTTAAACCTATATATTAATTTGAGGAGAATTGACGCCTTCGCCATGTTGAGTCTTCCCATCCACGAACACTGTGTGTCTCTTCATTTATTTGCCTTCTTTGATTTGTTTCATCAGCATTGCGTAATTTTCAGAATACAGACCCATGAGTGTTTTGTTACATGTATAGTTAAGCATTTTATTTTCTTTGGAGTGATAGTAAATAATATGTGTTTTTAATTGTTATTTGTATATTTCACTATACAGAAATGTGATTGATGTTTGAGTGTTGATTTGTATCTTGCAACTCTCCTGAAATCACTTATTGCTTCTTGGATTGTTATTATTTTTTAGATTTCTTGGGATTTTGCACATAGATAATCATGTCATCTACAAATAGAGATAGTTTTATTTCTTCCTTTCCAATCTGTATATCTTTACTTCTTTTTCTTGTTTCATTGCAATGACTAGAAATTCCAGCACCGTGTTGAATAAATGTGATGAGAGAGGACGTCCTTGCCTGGTAAGCAACCTGAGGGGAAAAGCATTCAGTCTTTTCACCACTAAGTATGATATTACCTGTAGATCATTTGCAAATGCTCTTTATCAATTATCAAGATAATATGGTAGAACTAAATTTTTGAATATTGAACCGGTGAAGCATTCCTGAAATAATCCCCACCTGGTCATGTTGTATAATTCTTCTTATACTTCGGTGAATTCAGTTTGCTAATATAGCATTAAGGATTGTTGGGTTTAAGTTTATGGGGGATATTGGTCTTTGATAACCTTTTTTTGTACTGTCTTTGTCTGGTTTTGGTATCAGGGTATTATTGTCCTCATAAAATGAGTTGAGAAGTCTTTCCTCCTCTTCTATTTTCTAGAAAAAATTGTTGAAATTATATTAGTTATTTAATTATTTGGTAGAGTTCTTCAGTAAAACCTCCTAGACGTGGAGATTTCTTTTTCTGGAGACTTTAATTACAAAATAGATTTCTTGAATGGTTATGAGGCTATTCAGATAATCTATTTCATCTTCATTGAATTTTAATTTTCAATTTTCAAGGAAGTGGACCATTTCTTCTATGTTATAAAATTTATTTTTTGTTATGAAATAAAAAAGGAAAAATATTTCCTTTTTTATTACCATTTTGTTGACTGTAGGATCTATAGTGATATCTCATTTTGTTCCTTATATGGTCATTTGTATTTTCTGTCCTTTATATATTTTTTTTTCTGCCTTGCTAGAGGTTTATAAATTTTATTGATTTTTTGCCCCAAAGAACCAGCTTTTTGTTTCACTGATTTACTTGATTGTTTTTGGCACAAAAATGAGTTAACCTAGTAGGCGTGAGCCTGCTCTCCCTTGAATGGCCTGTTTCCAAACTTGGTCCTGGGAACTTGGGTTTCAGAATTTTCCTTTATTCTCAGATATGTTAAAAGTGGCTTCTGTGTTTATACTGTGCAAACAATATGGTTTCTGCTGACCACCTGCTTTTCTTCTGGGAGTCTGGAATTTGGGGATGTGCCTGGAAGGGGGTGCCTACATGGTGAGATCCCAATAGAGACTGGGGGCAGTGGGTCTCTAGTGAGCTTCTCTGGTTGGCAACCTTTCATGCCTGTTGTCGCATGTCGTTGTTGGGGGAGTTACGTTCGTCCTGTGTGACTCCCCTGGAGAGGACTCTGGAAGCTTGCCCTGGTCTCCCCCGAACTTCACCTACGTACCCGTTCCTTTGCTGATGCTGCTGTGTGTTCTTTCTCTGTAATAAGTCTTAGCCGTGACTCTGACCCCATGCTGAGTCCTGTGAGTCCTCCTAGTGAACCCCCAAGACTAGGGTGATTTGAGGGCCTTCTAAGGCATTTTCCTATTTTTGTTAATTTCTGCTCTCATCTCTTAAATTTTGTTTTATGTTTGTTTTCCATTTATTTTGTTCTTCTACTAATTTTTTGAGATAGAAACTTCAATTATTTATTTGATACCTTTTTTCTTTTCTAATATAAGCATTCCATGTATGTATCATAAATTTCCTTGTAATTATTGCTTTAGCTGCACCCCAAATTTTGATATACTATGTTTTAGTTTTCATTCACTATGCACATTTTTATTTCCTTTGAGACTTCTTACTTGGCCCACGTATTATTTAGCACTGTGTTGTTCAATTTCCACAAATTTAGAGATTTTCTTTTTATCATTTGGTTATTGATTTCTGGCTTGATTCCATTGGAGTCAGAGAACATATTCTATTAATTTCAATTAGTTTAAATTTGTTGATGTTTGTTTTGTGGCCTAGCGCACGATCTTTCTTGGTGAATATTCTATGAGCACTTGGAAAGAATGTGTATTCAGCTTTTCTTGGGTGTAGAGCTCTAGGCGAATTGGATTCCTCTGCTTGGTTGCGTTGGTGAGACCTTCTGTATCTTTGATGACTTTCTGTGCAATGCTTCTATCAGTTGCTGAAAAGTGTTGAAGTCTCCAACTCTAGCATGTATTTTTTTTATTTTTCCTTTTATTTCTATCCATTAAAGTGTATTTTTTCACAAAGATTGACACCCGAGCTAATAACTGTTGCCAATCTTCTTTTTTTTCTCCCCCAATCCCCCCAGTACATAGTTGTATATTTTAGTTGTGAAAAGTGTATTTTTTGTTATATCGTTTGCTCAGATGTAGGATTGCTATGTCTTCCTAGTGGCTTGACCCTTTTATATCACTATATAATGGTCTCTAGTAAGTTTATCTATTTCTTTTCGCTCTGCATTTGGCTTTATCAGATTAATATATCCATTCTTGCTCTGCTTTATTTTGGCTAATGTTTGCATGGTATATTTTTTCTCATCCCTTTACTTTCAACCTACCCATATCACTGATTTTAGGGGAATATCTTGTGACAAGCATATAGTTGGGTTATATTATCATCCACTCTGACAATCTCTGTTTTGATTGGTGCATTTAGGCCATTTACATTAAAGCTAATTATTAATATTGTTATAGCTTAAGTTTGCCTTTTTATTTTTTGTTTTTTTATTTGTTTACTGTTGTTCTCATTACTGTTTCTCTTTTCTTGCTGTCTCACAAGTTACTTGAAAAATTTTTAGGACTATATTTTGATTTATTTATAGTGTTTGGAGACTATATCTTTGTACAATTTTCCCGGTGGTTGAGTATTACAATATACATGTGTGACTTATAATAATCTAATGGTATCAACATTTTGCTACTTTGAGTGAAGTTGGGAAACCTCACTTCCATTTAGGTCTGTTTTCCTTCCTCACTTTTAAATATCATTATTTTTGGTATCGGATGGTATTATAATTTTTGTTTCAGTCATCAAATGTGATTTATAAAATTTATGAGCTAAGATATAGTATATAATTTCTATCCATTTTTCTGCTCTTTCCACTCTTCCCTATTTCTTTCTGATGCTCCACAGTTACTACTTCTGTAATATTGTTTCTGTTTAAAGGTCTGTGTTTAGCCATTCTTTAAAGTGGGTCTGGTGGTCATGGCAAATTCTTTTAGTTTTCTCTCATCTGAGAAGGTATTTATTTCCCTTCATTCTTGAAGAATCATTTTGTCAGATACAGATTTGTGGTTGAGAATTTTTTTCTTTCAGTGTGTGAAAAATGTCGTGCAGCTTCTTTGTGGCCTCCATGTTTCAGATGAGAAATCTGCCGTCATTCAAATTGGTGCCCCCCATATCTAATGCACCATTTCTCTCCGGCTGCTGGCGAGATTCTTTTCCTTGTCTTTAGATTTCAAAAGTTTAATTATGATGCGTCTTGGCATGAATTTCTTTGTTTATATCCTGCTTGGAGTTTGCTCAGTTTATTGATCTGCAGGTTTGTGTTTTCCACCAAATTGAGGATGTTGTCAGCTGTCACATTATTTCTTCAAACTCTTTTCCAGGGCTTCCTTCTTTCTCCTTCTCGGACTTTAACCATACAATGTTGGAAATTTTGTTATTTTCCCATGGGAAAATTTTGTTATTTTCTTGAGGCCCTGTTCGTTTTTTGTGTTTTCAGTCTAGGTTTTTGCTATTGTTCAGACTGGGTGAATCCTATTGATCTGTCTTCAGGTTCATTAACTCTAACCTCCACTCTCTCCATTCTACGATTTTTTCTGCTTTTATTTTCCTCTCCAAATCCCCCTGGTACATAGTTGTATATTCTAGTTGTGGGTCCCTCTAGTTGTGGCATGTGGGACGCTGCCTCAACACGGCCTAATGAGCAGTGCCATGTCCGCGCCCAGGATCCGAACCCTGGGCCGCTGAAGCGGAGTGCACGAACTTAACCACTCGGCCACGGGGCCGGGCCCCTCCATTCTGCTATTGAGCCTATTCATTTCTGCTATTGATTTTTTCAGTTTATAATTTCCCTTCGGTTACTTTTGATAACATCTATTTCTTTCCTATCTTTTCATTTATTTCAAGAAAGTTTGTAATTGAAAGTTGATGCATTTTTATAATGATTTCTTTAAAATCTTTAGCAGATAATTCCAACATTTGAGTCGTTTTGGTGTTGGTATAAGTTGATTATCTTTTCCCATTCACATTGTGCTTGTCTTGGTTTTCGGTGTGCAGGTGATTTTTTACCGTATCTGGACATTTTGTCCCCTGTCAGGAGTGCCTTGGATGCTATTTAAATCTTCCATTTTCAGCAGGCAGTTTCCTGCTAGGTTAGCGTGCAGGTTGGGGCTGTAGTTCCAATGTCAGTTCTGTTTTCTAGGCCTTTGCAGTGTCCCTTTGGGCTGACGAGCTCATCCACTGGCTCTGGGCCTCCCAGGGCTCCCTGACGTCCCACCTGAGGGGTGGGGTGGTTTCCAGGCTGGGGCTCTCCGTAGGGGAGGGTCGTGGTGGGATCCTCCTACCAGGGCCCCTGCTGGACCCCGCCTCTGGGTGGGGGAGGAGAGTCTTGGGCTTACAGGGACCAAAGGATTTCCCAGATCAGGCCACCAGCTGCAGCTGTCTTGCTGGCTCTGCCCACTTGCTGGCCTCGGAATCTCTCAGTGGGAAATGGCCTTCTCAGGCCTCGTGGGAAAGAAGAGTGCCTCCTGGGGCCCTTTGTTTCTGGTGAGCGTGTGATGATGCTCCCTCCTGCTGGAGGGTCAGAAATGCCTGATCCTCGGGGTGATTCCTGTTTGATCTGGGCAGGAATGAGCCTGCCTGGGCTCCTCCTTGTGCTGGGCTGGGGTCTGGGTGCCGTCTCCCGTTGGGTGGGGGTTGGTAGGAAACCCTGCTGCCGTGGTACTCCTTCGTTCCCGAGGCCTCCAACCAGCTCACCTTCCTCTTTCTCCTTTCAGAGTTGAGCTTTGGTTGTCTCCCATACCGCTTACATGGTTTCCAGTTGTGATTAGGGGGGAGGGACAGGGAGAAATGAGTCCATGCAGAAGCCTGTGTAGTGTCCACTATGCTTTTAAGACACTGTGTCACCCAGCAATCCACCCTGTCTGTCTCGTGTGTGGTTTTGTAACCTGAGCCATGGGACCTGCAGTCAAGAGACTTGGATGGCTACGCCTTCCCCAGAAGAGGCACACTCCTCAGTATCCACTCTGCTGAGCCAGGGAGAAGAGCAGACAAGGCGGGTACTCTGAGAGCACAACTGGGTCCTGAGGACGGGAGTTCTCGCTAACCCCTCAGGCCATGGTGTGTGCTATGCCACTGGGCGTGTGCCCGTCTCCCCTCCGTCAGTGGGGAGTAACTTTCTTCCACACCACAGCCCAGTGGGTAGGGATGCAGTCTTCCAGCTTGAGCCACCGGGACCACCAGGAGTCACCTCCAGACCTGATGAAAAGAAGTGTGTGTGTCCCAACAGCCTGGATTTTGAGCTGCATGCAGTACTCAGATGAGATTTGGGCCCTCCTTTCGGGAGTAAAGTACCTGTAGGGGAGAAAGGGAACGGTGGAAGCCCACGGGCTGGAAGTCCCAGTTTGCATCCTGATGGCAGAGCTAGTCCTCCCTTATTGCTTCCCAATAAAAACCTTAATTCTCTCACAGGGCAATGTGCTCAGCCCCAGGGAATGACTGAAGCCTGATCTAAGCCAATCACAGCAATTCCCTTCCCCTTTGTGAGTGGTTGGTCTAGCTGTGATCATATGACCCAATTCTGGGCAGTGAAACTTAAGATAACATATGCTAGGGGTAACAGAGGTTAAACATCTGCCTCTGGCCTCTACTACCTTCTGCTCATGATGCTACTGTGTGATAGTGTGATGCCTGGAGCAGTGGCAGCTGCCTAGTGGCCATGAGGGAAACATACCCAACACAGATGATGACAAATAGGAAAACTGAAAAAGCCTGAATCTTTGATCATGTCATTGAGTTACTAAATTTACCCAGAATTCTTCTTAAATAAATAATTAGTTTCAGAGTTTAATTCAGTAGGATTTTCTGTTCTTGACCAAAAGCTTCCTAAATAATATAGACTCGTCAACAGTCTCTGGTCTAGCCACCACCCAGGCTCCTGGTTCCAGCCTTGAAATCCATCTGATGCAGCTGCTCATCAAACACATGCAGAGCCGGTTTTCTTGCTGTGTCCCTGTGACAGCTCTCAGCTACCTGCAACATGGGATGCATTACAACCCAGAGATCTCACGTGCCTTCATATTTTGTTTACAGAGCTTTCAGTGGCTCACTCGTGTTGGAGCTCGAGGGACCTGGAAACCATCCCCTCCCACATTGTTGTTTTACGGATGAGGATCCAGGGCTTTTAGTGGGGATGTGAGCAGTCCAAGGACAGTCAGCAAAACAAAGTCAGGACAGGATGGGACCCCAGACCACCTCCATTCCAGGCAAAGTTCTTCCTGCCGAACATTCAGTCCTCCGGGACGTGGGCTATCTGACACACCACATGCACACTGAAATTTGCATCCACAGGGGGACCCTTTTTTGCCTAACATTTTGCTTGAAATCAAAGCAGTGGCCAAAGGGCTCCCTTCTGTGCGTTGCTCTGGGACTCTGGGGAGTGTCAGATGCAAAGGAGGAAAATGATCAGCCTGATTTTCACAGTTAATTAGTTTGCCGGGAAAGCAGTCCCAGGGCTGGAAGCAATCATTTTCACCATTTCAAATTTCTGTCAGCTGAGGGCTCCTTGTCGGCAGGAGCCTCCTGCCAGGCAGAGGCAGCAGGGCCAGTGCATCAGCCCTTAGTGGAAAGGGGGTACCCTTACTTCCCGGGTGCAGCCACTCCTCAGCAGTGGCCTAGGAGTGAACAGTCCTTTCCCAAGAAGCCCTCTCTTCTAGGCCAGCAGATTTCCAGGAAGCCGACCTGCTGCCACAGCGCTGCTGAGAAGGGGAGGACGTCCAGCTTGAGCTCAGGCTGCTGAAGCTGGGCCAGGAGCTCTCAGCCCTGCATTGCTGTGTGAGCCGGGTGCGGTCAGCCTTGGGAGAGGAAGGGGTCTGGGCTGAGACACACCTGCCAGAGTCAGGGCAGTGCTTGGTCCTGGGTTGCCCTGAGAAGGGAGAGGCTGCCCTGAGAAGCAGAACCATAGCCTCTTAGGGGTCATCTAGCCGTTGGATCCCCAACCTGGCGGAACATCAGGATCACCTGGCAGACTTCTTAAATGCAGATACCTGGGCCCCATTCCAGACCTCCAGAATCAGAACCTCTGGGCGTAAGGAGAGGAATCTCTAGTTATGCTCCAAGATGACCATTCTGGGTCCGCTTACCTGGGGCAAGGCCCCTCCTAGCGAAATAATGCCCCGAATATCCTCCTTGAGAGAGAACAGACGAGCCTCGCCTGGAGTATGTTCAAGTCTGTAGCTCTCAGCTACAGGGAGCCTGGTCCACCTTGAGGAGATGCACTGAGAAGACTGGGGTCCAGACCGCAGCTCCCCTAAATCTCCATTGGCGGACCCTAGCTCTCAGGGCAAGCCAGAAGGCACAGCAGCCGTCCTCGGGGGGCTTCTTCCATGTGTTGGGTTCACATCAACAACAGACACTTTCGAGGGCTTCCCATCCATTGGCTCATGACATGGTGAGTATATTCTATCATTATCGCCTTTGCAGGTGAGGAATTGAGGCACAAAGAGGCAAAGCCGCCCAGTCGGTAACTCAGGAAGGAAGGGGACCTGGGGTCTGACCCCGGCGATGTGATTCCCAGCACTCCTCTCTAACTACTTGGAAGCACTGCCCTCCGAGAGTGCTGGGCCTCATCCCGCTGATTTTCACAGCCTTGGGCTCTCAGTCCACGACTTCTCTCTTCCCCATCACCCCTGGAGGAGGGAGAGCACAAGGGTGGCGGTGAGTTGGCGCTGCTGCGCATGGTCTGGCTTGTCTCTCTGCACAAAGGCTCCCCATGTGCTTGGGTGGCACCAGTACTCTGTGACCATTTGCAATACCTGTGGCTCCCATTGACCAAGGCATGGCCTCCCTGTGCTTGGCCAGCTGTCTGGGCTGTGGTCTGGCTCAGCCACCTGACTCTGGTAGGGGCGGAGGGTACATGTTTCTTGAGGATGCCCTATGGGCAAGAGGCAGCCCTTGCCTGGGGGAAGAAGTGGCCTGGTCAGGAGACTGTGGGGTCAGAGAGAAGAGCTGAGGGCCTGTGTGGGGCTGGGGACTGATTGCTGAGGCCATTGTGCTCCTGTGGCCAAGGACACAGAGAGGACAGGAGTCGGGTGGCGGCGTCTGGATGTGAAGCTGCCGAGCCTGACCACCACTGCCCCCTGGCTCCCCACACAGGGCCACCCTGCTGTGTGGCTGGGGGTCCTGGCACCATCAAAGGTCCTGAAACATGAGGATGAGAGGGCGGAGGGCTTCTCAGTGCTTTTGGACTGTTATGCTCTTGTACTGGGCATGGAGACAGAAAGGGACCTCAATAGCAAATGTGGCCTGTTCTGGGGGAGAGCACAGGTTGGGGCTGCCAAACGGAGGGTTGTGACAAGGTAACCAGGCTCCTGGATGGCTCAGTGGACCGAGACCCCAGAGCAAGGGCCCAGAGGAGATGGAGGTCCAGAAACAGCTGGGACACTGAGGCCTGGACTGGGCCCTGCACCAGGACTCCAGCAGCTTGGAGAACCACGGTGAGTAGGGAGGACTGCCCTTTCTTCCTCCTACCTCCCCTCCTGCCTTTTCCCCTCTCTTCCTCCTACCTCCTCTCCTGCCTTTTCCCCTCTCTTCCTCCTACCTCCCCTCCTTCCTCTTCCCCTCTCTTCTCTCCCTCCCTCCCTTCTTCCCACCTCCCTTTCTGCAAATGTTCTGAGCATCTATTCATGCCCTTCAGGAGCTCATCCTCTGGGGGACAGAGAGGTGTAAACATAATTGTGCACATAACCAAATGTACAACGCCCACCAACAGGTAACCAGAGGGTGTTGAGAGAGGAGGAGGCACTCAGCTCAGTCTGGGGAGACGCAGGTCAGGGAAGCCCCTGTGGAAGGGGTGAGTCTGGGCTGGAATTGAAAGATGAGCAGAGGTATCTGGGAGACCAAGCTGGAAAATGGTGGTGAGCATGTTCTGAGCATGACTAGGGCCCAAGGTCATGGGAGAGCAGGGCCTGACAGGGGATAGTGGTCACAGGTAAGACTGAGGTGTGACCATAGGGAAGTCTGGGCCCATGGCTATGAGCCTCACCCTTGGGTGACAGGAGGCAGGCAAGGCTTAGACTTGTGTGGACAAGACTTGAGGAAGATCAGCACTGTGCGTGTGGATTTACAGAGAGCAGTGGGTGTGGTCAGAGACGAGGACCATCCAGATCTGGGACTCATGGAGAGACGATCTCTCACATAAGGAAGGAAGTGGAAGTGGGATAGAGAGAAGGACCCAGATTCAAGAGATATGAAGAGGTCTGGTTGAAAAGACCCAAGACACACATGATATTGTCCTGGATTCACTCAAGGATTTGATGGAAACAATGCAAGTATCCGGGACTCCCTGAGGCCCAGCTGAAATGTCCTGCCTGACTCCACACCTCCACGGGCAGCAGCGAGGAGAACTGCACCCTCCTGACCTGTAAGCCGCATTATAGTCAATTCTCCTAGGTGTCCCCATCCCCTGATGACCCGGCTCTTGCCTGTCGCTCTGTCTACCACCTGTCAGAGTTCCTGGTGATTTCAATATCCATCCAGGTGGTCCTAAACCTGCCTCCTCGGTCCCATTACGTCTTGCCCCAGTGACTTGGCCTCACCCTTCCAGCCACTCAGCCCAAGGTTGTCCCCAGGCCCTGTTCCCACCACCAACTGCTGCCTCAATCCCACACACCACACCCCAGACCATCACTCTCCTCCCACTCTTCCTAGTCCACTCCCTTTGGCACCTCGACTCGGCAATGTCTTGATCCCAGCTGAGTCCTGTAATCCATAAGTCCACGCCTTTTCACGGCCCGCATCCCTCCCGTGCCCATGTCTGCTTCCTCTCCAGCTGAGAGGACATTCATGATTCATTCCCTCCCATCCGTCTTCAACTCCCTTGCCCCTCTCCCTTCATCACACTCATCTCACAAACCCCATCCCAGGTTACATCCAATTCTCTCATCTCCTGCCACTTCTTGACCTCAGCTGCCACTGCTCTCTGCCTCCCCAACCACTGCAGCCACGCTGGCCTCCTTGCTGTAGCTCAGATGTGTCAAGCACCTCTTGCCTCAGGGCCTTTGCATCTGCTAGTCCCCCTACAGGGAACACTATTCCCAGAGATAGCCGTTTGGCTTCCTTCTTCACATCCTCGCTAAATATGTCACGTTGAATGCTCAAATGTCTGCTCAGTTGTCACAGTAACAGTGCAATCTTCTGGAACACCCTTTATAGAATGATAACTGCCCCTCCGGGAACACTCCTCCCACCTGGTTTATTTAACTGCAGTGTGATTTATCACCATCTAACATACATGTTTTAATATTTTATTTAAGTGATTTTTGTGTTTTCTGTTTCTCCTCATTGTAATGTAAGCTCCGTGAGGTCAATGACCTTTTTCCTGTATTCTCAGATCTTAGGACAATGTCTTGCACATAGTAGGTGCTCAAGTGACTAGATAGATAGATAGATAGATAGACAGATGACATGGTTACCCTTGGGTGGTGACATTATCACTATTCTTCATATTTTTATTTTTCTGTATCTGTATTTCCAAAATCTTCTATAATAAAAATATATTACCTTATAAAAATTTTATATTTTAATGAATAACTTTTGGGGAGGTGGACTAGACATAAAATAAAACTAGGCCAGACATATCTATATTTTTAACAGAATAAGGACTGCAGGAATTCTCATATGTGAGTGAGAGGTAGGGTAAGTTATCTGCTAGGACCAAAGTAGGTGGTGGTGAGAGTTTGAGGAGCTGTCATGGAGAAAGACAGTGGAGTGGCTGGGGGCAGATGGAAGGACTGATGAGCCAAACCGAGGTTGGAAGTTGTGAGTAAGTTTCCCCGTCAGCCTGGCAGCCTGGGTGGAGAGGTGGAAAGGAGAGATGGTGAGACCCATCCAGGGCACCATTCAGTAGGGAAGGTGCATTAGGATGGAGTTCCAAGGGAGCTGAGGGCACCGACAGTGCACGAGGCCGCATTAAATGGGGAAGCAAGTGATGTCAGGAAGATTGTAGGCTGGGAAAAATATACAGATACACTTGTTCGTACCCTTGACTGGCATTACCAATTGCTGAAACCCTCTAAATCTTTCACTTCAAATTCCCTCGCTCCCACCACCACCTTTCATATTTCTGGGTTACCCCTTCAAATATCTTGCAACTCCAAGGGAACGGACAGCCTCTGCATCGCCCCTTACCCTCCTGGGTCCTCTCCTCCTTCCTTCTCTTCCCAGCCCCTGGGCTGGGGGTGGGGCGTGGTGGAGGGTTAGATAAACGAGAATGCTCTCTTACCAAAACTTAGCAGCTTCGTTCTTCATTGAGCGTTCCCCTGGATGTTGTAAGTTTTTTATTAGATTCTAGAGTTCTGAGAAAGTCAATTCTGACAGTGTTTGCCAGCTTGCTCTTAGCAGAGGGATGAAACTTTGGAGTTCCTTCCTCCATGATTTTTGGTGACATCACTCATGGCCAATTTTCAATAAAGGTGCAAAAGTGATTCAAGGCCGGTGGGAGAGTCTGTCCACGGGACGGCGCTGAAGCAGGTGGGTTTAGCAGGATGAAAACCTCACATCTTATACAAAAAGTAATTCAGGATGGATCGTATACTTAAATGTAAAACTATAAAAGTTTTACAAAAATCTTTGGAATCCAGGGCAAGGAAAGAGTTCTTAGACTTGACACCAAAAGCATGGTCCATAAGAGGAAAAATTGATAATTTGGGCCTGATTAAATTAAAAACTTTGCTCTGTTAAAAACCTTATTAAGTGCATGAAAAGACAAGCTACAGAGTGGGAGAAAATATCTGCAAATCACATACTTGACAAAGGGTTATTATCTAGAATATATAAAGAACTCTTAAATCTCGTCAGTTAAAAAACAAATAATATGATTTGAAAATGGACAAAAGGCGTGAGCAGACAGACATTTCACCAAAGCAGACATGCAGATGGAAGATAGCATCTGAAAGTGTGTTCAACCTTATCAGCCATTACGGAAGTGCAAACTAGAAGTGACGATACACAATTGCTGCTCACCTATCAGAATGGCTAAAATAAAGATAGTGACAGCACCAGACACTGGTGAGGATGTGGAGAAATTTATCACTCACACATTGCTGGTGGGAATGTAAAATGGTAAACTTTATTGGAAAATAGTTTAGCAGTTCTTGTGATACTTAGCGTAACAGCTACCTCATGCCCCAGTAATTGTACTTCTGGGCGTTTATACCAGAGCAATGAAAATTTATATTCACACAAAAACCTGCTCATGAATGTTCATAACAGCTGTATTCATAATTACCAAAAGCTGGAAACAATCCATATACCCTTAAGGGGGTGAATGGTTGACCAAACTGTGGTACTGATACACCGTGGGACATGCTGAGAAATAAGAAGGAGCAAGTTACTGATACATGCAACTACTGGGATGAGTCTCAAAGGAATTTTATGTATAGAGAGCTTATATATTGTATGACTTTATTTAAATAGTATTCTTGAAATGACACTATTATATTAATGGAGAATGGATCAGTGGGTGCCAGGGGTTAGGGATGGCAGTGGGGAGGGGGCGGGTGGGAAGTGCGGATGGCAACGACACGAAAATCCTTATAGTGATGGAAAGTTCTGTACCTTGTCTTTGGCGGTGGATACATGAAAATACCCATGGTAAAATTGGGTAGAACTAAATATGCACACACACGCAAATAAGTACAAGAACGAGTGGATTAATCTAAATAAGATTGGTGCATTGTATCAATGTCAGTATCCTGGTTGTGATATTGTGCTATAGTTTTGCAAGATGTTACTTTTGGGGGAAACTGGATAAAGGGTACACAGGATCTGATCTCTGTATTATTTCTTACAACTGCTTGTCAATCTGCAATATGTCAAAATTTAAAAAAAGTTAAATATAGCAAATGAGAAGTAAATTGGATAATTTCACTTTTGTGCTCAGAATTCTTCATTGGGCTGCTGGCCGTGAGGGCGCGCTGCTCGAGCGCACTTGCCACAAGAGGCAGAGAGAGCTGACAGCCTCGGCCGGTGCCTTCCTGCGCCGCCCCAGCTGTGAGCCAGTGCCTGAGAACCGTGGTGCTGTGGGGGCTCAGCATTTCCGGCCAGAGCAGATTCCTCTTAGGACAAACTTTTTGCTGGCCCCTTTGACTGGCCCAGATTTTCTTAGAGCTGCACTTCTGTCTGAGGATCTTCGTCCCAGGAATCAGAACTGCATCCAGGTGTGAAGTCCTTCTCTGACTCCTCTGGCTCTGTCTCCCACTCCCCTTTATCATCCACAGGTATTACGCCCAGTAAATTGTTCATGCTTCTAACTCTATCTTGCACCTGCTTCCTAGGGGACCCCAAGTGAACAAATCACATCAATTGGTCTTAGCATGTGCTTGAAGACCATCCACAAAGGATCTAGAAGGCCACGGTCTCATCCCCTAAGTTCTCCAGCTGCTGAGAGCTCATTCTTTTCCTGCCACGAGAACCTTCTCTGCTGCTGTGAACCGTCTCTTGGTCTCTAGAATTTAAGCTCCTTCCGCTACAGGACGCTTATGTTTGCTGTTTCCTTCACCTAGGAAGCTCTGCTTCTTTCCTGAGAACTACACTGACTTTTCAGTGTTATCTCAAATGTCACTCCTCAGAGACCTCTTTCCTGATCTTTCAGACCCAACCAGGCTCTCGGCTTTATCCCTACACTGGCCACTGCTTGTCTGTGTAATTGCTCGATGACTTTCTGACTCTCCCACTACTCCCAAAGCCATGATGTTGCCTTGGCTGTTTGCTGATGGCTGAGTCCCCAGCACCCATCCCAGCGCTGGCACATGGTTGGAACTGGGTGAGATTTGGCAGGTGGATGGACACACTGAGTTAACTGTTTTCCTGCCCTATATTTTCTTAATTTCGTAAATAACTTTATGCAAATTCTCTTATTTGGGGAATTCAGGGGAATGTGCAGGGCACTGATAACTTTGCATTTGGTGTGCTTACATCTTTGTAAGGCCAGCCCTGGCGGTCTCGTGGTTAAGATCTGGTGCTCTCACTTCCATGGCCTGAGTTTGTTTCCCAGTCAGGGAACCACACCACCCATCTGCTGGTTGTCATATTGTGGTAGATGCATGTCGCTGTGATGCTGAGAGCTATGCCACTGGTGTTTCAAACACCAGTAGAGTCACCCATGGTGGACGGGTTTCAGAGTAGCTTCCAGACTAAGACAGACTAGGAAGAAGGAACCGGTCACCCACTTCTGAAAATACTGCCTATGAAATCCCTGTGAATAGCAGCAGAACATCATCTGACGTAGCACTGGAAGGGGAGAGGATGGTGCCAAAGACCGGGCAGGGCTCTGCTCTGCTGTCCACAGGGCGCTAGGAGTTAGAACTGACTCCACAGCACTAACAACAAAGGCTTGTCTGTGCTGTGAAATACAGTCCACTCTCAGAAAATATGTGAAGCACCTCTTTATTCCCTGAGGACCCATTACTGTAATATCTTAAGTCTTATGCTGATTACTAATCAAAGGTTTCAAGTCTTCCCCTGACCCCATCATGAAGCCAAAGGGGAAAGAAGGCCATTCTAGCAATCTGGGTTCTCATCCTTAACAAACAACCCTCATAAAATACTAATTAAGTGATAAATTCAATGGACGATCTGTGAATGGCTGACTTGCCTTTTTCAAGTTAACGAGTCTTTGTAGTTGCCGATTCTGCTGGGGTCGTCCTGGGTTTCCTGGCAGTGTTTGACTGCTCGCCCATAGAGCTCTCCTCTCTGAGAGGGGTCATCACTCAAGCTCCATAGAAATAAACCTTGGGGTGGAGACTCCATGAAATACTTTATTCTTTGAGGCTCCCAGGAGCTAAAGTGTGGAGGCTAATTAAAATCAAATAAATAAGAAAATATTACACACATACATACACAAGCAAATTATACTATCAGTGTTTATGCAAAACAAAAGTCTAATGCATTCTGAGTTCTAATCAACAATTGCTGAATACTAATTGAAGTCTTAGCCCCACTCTCATGCCCGGGGTAGCATGACCACAGCCCCTGACTTCCCGAGCCCCTCAGTGGACTAGGCCTGTGCTGGGCCTGATCTCAGCTGCTCTTCAGACTTCCCCTTTTGCTAGGAACTTCGTTTGATAGGCAATGAGAAAGAGGCTCTGAAGGGCTCAAGACCTTGCCCACAAACACAGCACAGTGAAATAGCAGAGGTAGAAATCATACTTTGTTCTCTGACACCGCAGTCCAAACCTCTTCCAGGAGACTGACCCAGCTTGTGGAAAGTTTCCCTTCCAGTCTTGCCATCCCAGGTCCTTGGTCTTGCTGATCCTTCTGCCTGAAGCACCTCTTCTGCTTGGTCTATCTCAGGAGCGCCTGTCCTGGACCCTCAGGAGCTCAGTCAAAGGCCATCTTTGCTTGAAGCATTTCCTCAATCCCCAGGTGACACAGGTGCCCCTCGACTCTGCACTCATAACAGGATTCACCCCTTGTGGGTCCCCTCATGAGCTGGGAGCCTTCATCTCTGGACTCCATGGACCAGCACTGAGTGGATGCCCTGAGAGCTTTGTGAGTCCTTCCATCCTCTGAGACCAGCCCTGTTCCCTTCCATCTCTGACACTTCCAGCATCGCCCTGAGGATGTGGCTGCTTGAATGCTTCCTCATCAGTGGAAAGAGCAGTAGGTCCTGTGTTGGCCTGTCTTAGCGATTTGCACACTTTTCTTTTGACCAAAGAACCTGGTCTTCAAAAACAGTATTGCAGGGACTCCAGTAAATAAGATACCTGAAAGGGGGACTGCTCTGTTGGGCAGTCCAGACCCAAGGATGCTTGACGTCTCCCTGCCCCTTCTGGGGCCCCTGAAACAGCACCACATAATCCCTAAGCCTCTGTGTGGGCAGAGAGTGAACAGCCCAGGACCAGGTGACCCTTCGGATTCCATGACTCTTGATTATCCCAAACACTCAAGACCTTGGCTGTTGCAGGATTTCCAGAGTTCCGAGATCCTAAGGCTATCGCCCTTTAGTCTGGAGGGATTTCCTCCATCTTTCAAACAAGATTCAGGAAGACTCTCCCAAACAGATGGCTGGGGGCGCTAGGAGAGGATAACTAGACGTTGGAGGTCAGTGCCACATAGAATTGAGGTTCCACCCAGACCGGAATTTTCTGGAGTTTGCTCGTACTTCAGGTTCATATTTGGAAATAGAAAATGATGGAGACAAAAAGCAAGAGATTATAAAAAGGGGTAAAACTAAGGGGTATGTGTTTGAAGAGGGTAGGTGACAGAGTCCCCCCCTTACAGCCCTTTCTAGTGAAGCAGGATGACTCCCGCCCCTTCCTGCTGGATAGCCCAGATACAAGAAAATACTTGAATGGCTTTTGAAAAGCTGGACGCCCCCTGTCCCTCCCCAGATTTAAAGTCTGTCAGAACATTCAAAGCAGCCAGAAGAGAGTTAAGCGTCTAAACACACGTGACCCATGACCCGGAGGGAAGCGGGTGACCGGGAACCTTCCGTCAGCCCACGGAGGATGCTCTCATAAGGAAACACTTCGGGGTCTCACCACCAAAATGATCCCACGGAAGGCCAATTCAGGACTTTTTTCAGGCATTACTGGTACCAGAGCAACCAAGAAGCATATCGCCTGAAATAGGACAGAATCAGTTCATTTCAGCTTTTCAGTGTTGGCTTGTTTTGGGATCTCAGGGCTATGTCAGTTGTAATGAGGCATCTTGTCTTTCCAGTAGCTTCTCTAGCCCAGCGAAGAACTGCTAGAACTAGAAGTGCCCGGCTAGAACTGCTGCCAGCGTGCCAGGTGGGCCCAGCAGAGAATCTTAGACCAGGGAATCAAGGCTCACTCCTGGCATCTTTGAAAATTCTCTTTTCTCCCCTAATTTCCATGAAGAGAAACAAGTTATTTTGTCTTAAGTAACTTTTTTTCTGAAAAATAAAATTTGTTCACTTTCAGAAAGTAAGTTTCTAGCTCTCAAAACAGTACAGAGAGGTAGTGGGCAACCTGCAGCCTCTGGTTCGCGCCCCCAGGCCTGCCTCCTGGTGGCTGCGCAGACACAGACCAGCCACTGGCCTCCGTGGTAGATCACAGATGGCAGCAAAATCTGTGCTGCTTCTCCCATTGGGGGATGGTGTCTCCCCTGAATCTGAGCTGGGTGGAGATGATTTGCCTGGCCCACAGGCGGCAGGAGAAGTGAGGTATTGTGACTGTCAAAGACCTCATTCAGAGACGTGCAGCTTCCGCCTGGGACTCTGGAAACCATTGCTGGGAGCCCTGAGTCACTGTGTAAGGAGACCGACTATCCTGAGACCGTCTGTGGAGGCTACGTGTCATCTCTTTGGTCTTCAGTCTCAGCTGGGTCCATCCAGCCCACACACATTCCTACGAAGGCCCAAAACATTTGTGGGAATGAAGCCATTTTGGACCCTCTAGGCCGGCCCATCCACCAGCTGGGTATCACCAGTGACTTCTGTGGACACCTCATCATGGAACAGAGCCGTCGCCAGCTAGGCCCTGCCTGAAATCCTGACCCACAAATCATGAGCCATAATAAAGTGGTGCTGGTTTTAAGCTACTAAGTTTTGGAGCAGTTTGTTACACAACCATAGGTAAGCAGATTCCTCTCTTGAATGAGGCAGTTAAAAATAATTTCTTTGCAGGGTTGTTTGGAGGATGAGCAAAAACGAAAATAAACCTTACATGGGAAATGATGAATAAAAGTGACCAACACTATTTTTATTACTTACAGTGGTAGTCATATCCATGTCTCACAGAACTGCAATACCTATATCCAACGAGACAGTATGGCGGAGCCCAGCCTTCAGGGATGGGAGGGGGCCGTGAGTAGAACAAAGGGCAAGGGACAGGTCCACTCCAAACCCCTTCCAGACCCCTATCCTGTTAACTACCTTGGAATGTCTTCAGACTGTCCCCAAGATTAGTCATAGCTTCCTCAAGCAACATGCACCATCCTGCCTGCTCTGTGCTCGATGCTGGGTGCTGACCAGGGAATGTGAGCGAAGCAGGGCCAGCCTCTCCACTATCTTGCTTGGTGAACTGGTTGAATCAGGAGGAGAAGATGTTAATAAGGAAATTCCACAAAAGATTACAGCTGAGGGAAGGGCTATGAAGAAAAAAGCTAGTGCTGTAAGAGTGTGTACCTGTGCTCTCATTTATTGAAACGGGCCTGGGAAAGAAAGCAGGAGGCAGAGGCCAGATACTCATCTCAGTGCATGGAAACCAAAGCAAAGGTGTTTCATCTTCATCTGAAGAGCAACAGGACCCACAGGCAAGTCTTAAGGATGGGAATAAGATGACCAGATGTCAGTTTAGAAAGCGCATAGAAGGTCAGGAGAGCAGTGGACCCATCTGCCAGGATTCCAGCTACTGCAGAGCCAGGTCTCATATGGCATAGTGGGGTCCCTCTGCTCATTCTGCAAGACCTCTTTTGGCCACAGCTAGTACCCTTCTATTATTTCATTAGGTGCCTTGATAAAGTGGAGAAAGTACACCCCTCCCAACACACACACAAAGTAGCTTTTTTTGAATTGAGGTTGTAACAGTTTACAACATTGTGAAATTTCAGGTGTACATTATTATTTACCAGTTTCTGTATATACTGCATTGTGCTCACCACTAATAGTCTAATTTTTATCTGTCACCATATATATGTGCTCCTTTACCCCTTTTGCTCACGCCCTGACTCCCTTCTCCTCTGATAACCACTAAACTATTCTCTTTGTCCGTGTGTTTGTTTACCTTCTCCATATGAGTGAGATCATGTGATGTTTGTCTTTCTCTGTCTGGCTTATTTTGCTTGACATAATACCCTCAAGGTCCATCAATGTTGTTGCAAGTGGGATAATTTTGTCTTTTTTTTATGGCTGAGTTGTGTTCCATTGTATATATATACCACATCTTCCTTATCCATTCATCAGTTGATGGGCACTTGGGTTACTTCCTATTGTGAACAATGCTGCAGTGAACATAGGGGAGCATACTACCCTGCTCTGAAAGAGAGCTGCAGTTTTCTGCTTTTGTATTTCTATTTATCTCCTTGCTCAAAGCTTTGTAGACTTTTGCCTTTTTGTGTCAGGTATGAGGGCATCCTTGATCATTTCTTGCAGGTGATGAACTCCGTCAGATTTAATTTGTCTGAGAAAGCTTTTATTTCTACATCATATCCAAAGGATAGTTTTGCTGGATAGTGTATTCTTGGCTGGATGTTTTTGTCTTTCAGTATTTTGAATATATCATCCCACTCTCTCCTAGCCTGTAAGGTTTCTGCTGAGAAACCCGCTGAAAGCCTGATAGGGGTTCTTTTGCAGATAATTTTCTTTTGCCTTGCTGATCTTAATATTTTTCTTTGATGTTCACTTTTGCTGGTTTTACTGTTATATGCCTTGGAGAAGGTCTTTTTGCATTGATGTAATTAGGAGTTCTGTTAGACTTCATGTATTTGTAAATCCAGTTCCTTACCCAGGTTTAGGAAGTTCTCAGCTATTATTTCTTTGGACAAGCTCTCTGCCCCTTTCTCCCACTCTTCTCCCTCTGGAATACTCATAATCCTATGTTGCTTTTCCTAGTTGAGTCGGATATTTCTCAAATAATTCCTTCGTTAAAAAAAAATCTGAGTTCTCTCTCCTCCTCCACTTGAAGCCACTCTATATTTCTATCCTCTACCTCACTAATTCTTTCCTCCATAACATCAGCCCTATTTTTTTTAGGATTCTAGATTATTTTTTTTTTATCTCATTCATTGTGTTCTTCATATCCAGAATTTATGCTTGTTTTTTTTTTAAATAGTTTCAGTCTCTTTGGTGAAGTATTCCTTCTTCTAATTAATTTTATTCCTGAACTCACTGAACTGTCTTTCTGAGTTTCTTGTAACTCATTGAGTTTCTTTATGACAGCTATTTTGAATTCTCTGTCATTTAGATCATAAAATTCTGTGACTGCAGGGTTGGTTTCTGGAGAATTGTTGTTCTCCTTCTGCTCTGAATTGTTGCTAGAGTTTCTCATGGTGTTTGATGAACTAATATTTTGCCAGGGTACTTGTGGTAGTATCAGTCACAGAGTCCACCTGCTACCACTGGGGGGAAGCAACAGCTGTGTTTCTGATCCCACCCCATCTTCTGGAAGTTGTGGGGTATTATGGGCACTTGTGCCAGCCCCAGGAGCATTTACCTGGGTGTGTAAATCTGCTGCTGCCCCTTCTTAAGGTCACACTGGCTGCTGTGCTTGGTGGGGAGGGCTTCCTCAGGGGTCTGAGCCTGAGCTACTCCTCAGGACTGCAGCAGCACTGTGGGCTCTCCTACCAGGTGGGAAAGTGATCACATAGGGTCTCAGGGCTGCCTCTCCCTGCTCCCATCATTGCACTGAGGTGTGCTCCCACTTTCATGGCTGAAGTGGTACTATAGACATTCACACCAGCTGGGAAATTGTTCACCTGGGCACACAGATCTGCTGCTGCCTCTTCCTAAGGTCACATCGGCCATTGTGCTTGGTGGGCAGGGCTTCCTCATGGAGCCTGGGCCACTCCCTGTGACTGAAGCGGCACCGTGGGCTTTCCCACTGGATGGGAAAATGATTACATGGGGGCTCAGGGCTGCTGTCACCTGTTCCCACAGTTGTGCTGAGGCATGCTCCCACCCTTGGGGCTGCAGTGGTATATGGGTGCTTATGTCAGCAGGGAAAGTTGTCGTGCATGTCCACAGGGCTGCCAGGAGGCTGGAGAGTGCTCACCTATCTCCACCACCCCCTGGGAGTAGTCCATCCACCTTCAGAGTTGTAGCTCCATGGGTCTCTCAGGCATCTTGTATGGGTAGCCTCTGTTGATCAATGAACGTCCATTTAGTTGTAGTTTGAAAGGGGAGAGATAAAGGGGACAGATCACTCCACCATGGTTCTGCTGTCACTCACAAAGTAGCTTTAGAAAAAGGTTACTGGGTTCTCTCCACTGAGGGGTGGTTGGGTTGTGGTGGTGGAAGGAGGTCTAATGACAATATGAACACTGCTAATCTTGCTGTATTCAAATTGACCCCACATCCCTGTGGTAGAGGGACAAATGCCCATGTATTTTACTTTGACTTCCATTTGTGTTGGGAGGAGCTCCTTCCCACCTACTAGGTCTCTCATGTGAACAGATGTTTGAATAACTCACCCAGTTGGCCCTTAAGACATACTGGCACATCTGAACTCACTTTCTAATGGATATTTACTCTCAGGATAGGCACATCTCACCAGGGTGTAGAGCCTTAAGCTAAAATGTATGCCTCAAGTCCAGTAGACTTGATATTCTGGACCACTCTCCCCTCATAATACATGTGTGCATTGCAATAAACAAAATTTTGTTTGCTTGGCTTCCAAGAAGGCAAGGGAATGCCTTAAGAAACCTAGGTGAGCTGAAAACAGAGGGGTGAGACAACTGAAGCTAAGTTGTGCTGAAGACAAATCCTTATGTAAATCTGAAGCTCTGAGGAGTAACTGCCTGACCATAGGAACTGGAGACTGGTCCTTGTGCTCAGTTACAGTGGGAGAGCTGAAGCCAGGACTCTTGGATAAAGATGGGACATCTATACATCTAATCTGTCAGTGATAGAGGGAAATCTCTGCCTATAGGCAAAGGGAACTTTGAGGAGACCACTGGCTCCTGGTTGGAAAAATTGATAAAGTAGTAATCGTCATCACCACCATCACCATCACCACCACCATCATCATCACAATCATCATCATTATTATCATCTCCCCCAGCAATTTGTACCCATAGGTCTGTCTTTTTGAAGTTTTGTGTTTCAAATTCACGCTATCCATGCAATAACTCAATCACAAAGCTGAGACATTTAAGTGGTCCTAAGCTACTTGAAGGAGACTGGCATCCTGCAGAAGCAAACTCAAGTCCTCACTGGGGGAAATCAGCCTTAATTCAGGCCCCTTTGGATTGCAAAATATGAAGCTCAATTAAACATAAACTCACAAAAAATTACCAAAATTAGAGTAAACAAATCATTATGTATGTGAAAGCACAGAACCAACAATGTCAGTAATAACAAAATAGATTTAGACCAAAAAGGACTTCAGATATAGTGAAGGAATAGGGAATAAATGTATTTGACATTTTAAAATAACCACCATAAAATGATATGTAACTTGTGGGGTGAAAAAATGAGATAGAATGAAAGAACAGGCTAAGAGTAGCGTTAAGACAGGAGAGAGTTGAGTAGTTCCCAATATTTTTAAGTCTTTGTATTGTTATGAAGGAAGATTAAGATATTTAGTAATTTTTAAAATTGTGAAAAAATATACATAACATAAAATTTGCCATGTTAATCATTTTTAAGTGTACAGTTCTGTAGTTTTAAGTACATTCACATTGTTGCATAACTAATCTCCAGAACTCTTTTTACCTTGTAAAACTGAAATTTTATACTCATGAAATTATGACTCCCCACATTCCCTCCCCACAGTTCTTGGCAACCACCAATCTGTGTTCTGTCTCTGTTGATCTGACTACTCTAGGTGCATCATTTAAGGGGAATCATACAGTATCTGTCTTTTTGTGACTGGTTTATTTCACTTTATGTTCTCAAGGTTCATCCTTGTTGTAGCACATGTCAGAATTTCCTCCTTTTTAAATGGTGAATAATATTCTGTTGTATTTGGATACCAAATTTTGTCTATCCATTGTTCTGTCAATGGACACTTGGGTTGCTCCCACCTCTTGATCATTGTGCATAATGCTGCTATGAACATGGGTGTGGAAATATCTTTTCAAGAACCTGATTTCAGTTCTTTTGGGTATATCATCAAAAGTGGAATTGTTGAATCATGTAGTAATTCTGATTTTAAGTTTTTGAGGAACAGTCATCTGTTTTCCATAGCTGCTGTACCATTTTACATTCCCACCAACAGTTTACAAAGGTTCCAATTTCTCCACATCCTTCCCAACACTTGTTATTTTCTGTTTTTTAAAATGCCATCTTAATGGATGTGAGGTGGCATCTCAATGTGGTTTTGATTTGCATTTCCCTAATGATTAATGGTGTTGAGCATCTTTTTATGGGATTATTGGCCATTTTAATATCTTTCTGGGAAAATGTATATTAGCTCATTTTTAATAGATTTTTTTAATTCTTGTTGAGTTTTAGGATATCTTTATGTGTTCTAGGTACTAACCTCTTTTCAGATGCATAATTTGCACATATTTTCCCGCGTTCTAAAAGTCGCCTTTTAACTCTGTTGAATGTATCCTTTGATGCACAGAAGTTTTAACCTTTGTTGTAGTACAGTTTATCTATTCTTCCCTTCTTTGCCTGTAACTTTGCTGTTATATCTAAGAAATTATTGCCAAATCTAGTGTCATGAAGCTTTCCTCATAAGTTTTCTTTTAAGAGTTTTATAGTTTTAGATCTTACATTTAGGTCTCTGATCCATTTTGAGTTGCTTTTTGCATATGGTAAAGGTAAGGGTCTAATTTAATTCTTTTGCATGTGGATATCCAGTTTTCTCAACACTGTGGAGAAGACTGTTGTTTCCCCATTGATTGGTCTTGACACCCTTGTAGAATATCATTTGACCGTATATGTGAGGGTTTATTTCTAAGCTCTCTATTTTATTCCATAGGTCTGTCTTTATGCCAGTCCCACACTGTTTTGATTATTGTAGCTTTGTATTAAGTTTGGAAATCATGAAATGTGAGATCTTCAAATTTGTTCTACTTTTTCAAGATTGTTTTGGCTACTCAAAGTCCTTTGATATTCCACGTAGATTTTATGATGAATTTTTCCATTTATTCAAAAAATACCACTGGGATTTTAATAGGGATTGCATGAAATCTGTATATATCGTTGCATAGTATTGACATCTTAACAATATTGTCTTCCAATTTGAGAAGACAAGATGCCTTTCCATTTATGTGTGTATTCTTTAATTTCTTTCAGCCATGTTTTGTAGTTTTCAGTGTACAAGTCTTTCAATTCTTTGGTTAGGTTCATTCTTAAGTATTTTATTGTTTTCAATGTAATTGTAAATAGAAATTTTTCTTAATTTGCTTTTTTTCTTTTTTTGATGAGGAAGATTGGTATGTGTTAACATCTGTTGCCAGTCTTCCTCTAGTTTGTATGTGGGACACTGCCACAGCATGGTTTGATGAGTGGTGTGTATGTCTGTGCCCAGGATCTGAACCTATGAACCCCAGACCGCCAAAGCAGAGTGTGTGAACCTAACCACTATGCCACCAGGCAGGCCCCCTGAATTTGCTTTTTGGATTGTTTATTATTAGTGTATAGAAAAGCAATTGACTTTTGTGTGTTGATTTTGTGTGCTTCAACTTTGCTGATTTTTTCATTAGTGTAAGAGTTTTTTTTGTGGGATCTTAGGGTTTTCTACATATAAGATCATGTCATCTATGAACAGAGATAATTTTGCTTCTTCCTTTCCACTTTGGATGCTTTTTATTTCTTTTGCTAGTCTAATTGTTTTGGCTAGGATATAGCACTATGTTAAATAGAAGTGGTGAGAGCAGGTATCCTTGCATCGTTCCAGATCTTAGAGGGAAAGCTTTCAGTGTTTCACCATTGAGTATGATGTTAACTGTAGGCTTTTCATATGTGGCTTTTATTATATTGAGGTAGTTTCCTGTATTTCCAGCTTGTTGACTGGTTTTAAGATGAAAGAGTGTTTGATATTGTCAAATGCTTTCTCTACACCAATTGGGATGATCATGTGATTTTTCCCCCTTCATTCTTTTAATGTCGTGTAGTACACTGATTGATTTTCACATATTGAACCATCCTGGCATTCCAGGAATAGGTCCCACTTAGTCGTGGTATTTAATCCTTGGAATGTGCCATTGAATTCTGTTTGCTAGTATTTTGTTGAGACTTTTTGCATCAATATTCATCAGGGATATTGGTCTAAAGTTTCCCTTTCTTTTATGTGTATTGTATAGATATTGTCATTGTGGTTACCATAGGAATTATATAAAACACCATAAAGTTATAAGAACCTATTTTACACTGATAACAACTTCAATCACATACAGAAACTCTTCTTTATAACTCCACCCTCACTTTACGTTATTGATCTTACAAATTACATCTTTATATATTATGTAGTCATTAATATAGACATTATTTTTTTATGATTTTGTATTTTAAATCCTGCAATAGACTTAAAAGTGGTTACAAACCAAAATTACAATAATACAGTATCATATTTGTCTATATATTTACCTTTACTATAGACCTTTACATATTCATGTGGCTTTGAGTTAGTATCTTGTATCCCTTTATTTCATCTTAAAGGACTCTCTTTAGCATTTCTTGTAGGACAGGTCTAGTGGTAATGAACTCTCTTTGCTTTTGTTTATCTGGGAATGTCTTAATTTCTCTTTTACTTTTGAAGGATAGTTTTGCCAGATATAGTGTTCTTGTTTCACTTTTAGCATTTTATCTTATTTTAAAATATTTTAATTTATTTATTGACAAAAACTATATATATTTAAAGTGTACAACGTGATGGTTTGATATATGTATATATTGTAAAATGATTACCTCAAACTAATTAACATTTCCATCACCTTTTGTAGTTACCTTTTTTTTTGGTGAGAACACTTGATATCTATTCTGTTAGCACATTTGCTGAGTGAAATACTCTTGGCTGGTAGTGTTTTCTTTCAGCCCTTTGAATATGTCGTCCCACTCCCTCCTGGCCTGCCATGCCAAGAAATTTACTGATAGCCTTATGGGGACTCCTTTGTATGTGACAAGCTTCTTTTCTTTTGCCACTTTCAAGATTCTCTTTTGGTCTTTGATTTTTGACAGTTTGATTATAATTTGCCTTGGTGAAGTCTTCTTTGGGTTGAATCTGATTGGAAACCTTTGAGCTTCAGGTACCTGGATGTCCACATCTTTCCCCAGAATTGGGAAGTTTTCGGCCATTGTTCCTTTAGACAAACTTTCTTCCCCACTCTTTTCTCTTTTTGAAATTCCCATGATGCAAGCATTGTTTCACTTGGTGTCCTATAAGTCCCACAGGATATCTTCATTCCTTTCTGTTCTGTTTTCTCCTCTGACTCAATAATTTCAAAGGACTGTCTTTGAGTTCACTGATTCTTTCTCCTGCTTGAGCAAGTCTGTTATTGAAGTTTTGGGGCCAGTGACTGGTGTCGGCGCCAGCAGTGTGCAGGTGCATGGTTATAGGGGCTAGCCCTTGGCATGTGCACAACAGTGAATACTGGTGACAGGAGTTTGGGTGGCAGCATGCAGGTTCATGGCTGCAGGGGCTAGCTACAGGTATAAACGGTAGTGTAGGCCAGTTACAGGCATTGGGGCAAGATCTGGGCCCACAAGTAGCTATGGGGGCCCTGGCTGTTGGCATGTGCTCATGAAGCTGCAGGGGCTAGCTGCAGGAATGTGCATAGAAGTGGAAGTAGGTGACAAGAGTTCAGCTGGATCCAGGTGCATTCGCAGCTGTGGAAGCCTCGGCTATCAGCAGGTGCTTGTGTACCTGCAGGGGCTAACTGCAGGCATGCACATGGTGGTGGGGGTTGGCCATGGGAGCCTAAGCTGGCATCATGCATCTGTGCATCCACAGAGGCTGGGGATGACTGCTCGTATAGAGCCCAGGCCCAGGCTGTCCACAGAGGCTCTGGCTGGGATGGCTGGAGGGGAGAGGGGACTGGGGAGGGACTGAGGGGACTGGTGTCTGTGAACAGGAAAACCGGTGGGGTGCTCAGCAGTGAAGTTGTGGGGGGTCTGTGGTGGCTGTGCTGGCCGTTGGTTTCCTCAGGGTAAAAAACTGTTTGGGTCCTCTGTGGAGCAGTCCATTGACACACATGACAAGGTTCTTAGTGATGAGAGCTGCAGGGGTGTGCAGCATCTGCAAGGGTTGTTAGGTCCTCAGCAGCAAAGGCTTCTGGGGTCCTTCTCAGAGCAGGCCACTGGGAACCATGGTCATTTCTGCCATGTGGCAGAGGCTGGTAGTGCCTGTCCTTCTCTCTTGTTCCTCGCAGTCTCTAGCAGTCTCGGCTATGCTGGTCTCTTGGTGAGGTGAAGCTGCAGTGAGTCCTTTGTGCACTGCCCCCAAAGCCTGGAGACACTGGTGGCTCGCCCTGCTTGTGTTTGCCTGGTGAGGGGAACTCTTTCAGGCCAGGCAGTTCCCTCTTCGCACTGAGCTGTGCCAGCAATGGGGAATGGGACGATGCAGGCAAAATGAAACTATTCTTCTTACTCTTTTTGTGTGGTTATTCTCAGGTCTTTTATTCCACTGTGTTGCTGAAGCTTCTTAAGTGGGCCTCTGAGCTCTTCCAGAGCTATTTCTGTTCATGGATAGCTAATTGTTGTTCTTTGTGGGGTATCCTACTCCACCATCTTGGTGATGTCACTGCTCAGCATTTTGAATATATTATCCCACTGCCTTTGAGCTTGCAAGGTTTCTGCTGAGAAATCCACTGATAACCCCTTTGAAGATCTTGAAGATCCCTTGGACACGATGATTCATTTTTCTCTTGCTATTTTCAAGACTTTCTTTGTCTTTGACTGTAATGTGTTAGATCCTAACGTGTCTCAGTATGGATTTCTTTGGGTTTGTCTTACTTTGAGTTCATTAAGCTCCTAGCATTTATTTGTGTATCCCTGTCTTTCCTCAAGTTTGGGAAGTTTTCAGCCAGTATTTCTTCTAATAAGCTGTCTTCCTCTTTTTCTCTCTCCTCCTTTGGGACTTCCACAATGTTTATATTGGTGTTCCATGAGTCCCATGGCCATTATTTGCTTCTTCATTCTTTTTATTTTTGGTCTTAGGACTTGATAATTTCAAATGGCCTGTCCTCAAGTCCACTGATTCTTTTATCCACCTGGTCAAGTCTGCTTTTGAACCCCACCAGTGAATTTTTCATTTCAGTTACTGTGTTTTTTAGCTCCAGAATTTCTGTTTGGTTCTTCTTACTTTTCCAAAAAATAATTTCTCTCTCTTTCTTGATATTCTCATTTTGCTCACATGTTTAGTTTTCCTGACTTTGTTTAGTTGTCTGTCCATAGTGTCTTTTAGCTCATATTTAAGGTAGTTTTAAAATCTTTGTCAAGTAAGTCAGAATCCTTTGTCTTTCGGGTTGATTTCTAGAGATTTACTTTTTGCTTCTAATGGGCCACATTTTCCTGTTTCTTTGTATGACTTGTGAACTTTTGTTGACAGTTAGTCCTTAGAGAAAACTGTCACTTTTCCCAGTCTTTGCAGCCTGACCCTATTCAAACTAATCAAGCCCAGTGTGGAGACTCAGTGTCCTCACAAAACTTTTCTGAAGATGCATCTTCCCTGGGCCTGTGTGTGCTTTTCTTCCAGTTGCTTGTATACACAGCTGATATTAAATATCTTAATTTTCTTAAGACTCTCACCCCTGCTTCCTGTCAGACCCTCAGATTTCTTTGTATTCTTGTGGTCATAATCTCTTGCCCCAGGAACCAATGGGTCTGCGGACCCCTGCATCTCTAACACATTGTGGCCCTTGTGCCTGCTTTCAGCAGCCTCCAATCTGATATCCCAGCTATGACACCATTCTCAGCAGCTCTCTGAGTAGGACAAGACAGAAACCAGTCCCTTGGGAAGTCCCCAGACAAGCCAGAATATTGCAAGTAAATTCCATTCTTTTCCTTCTATCCTGAGGAAGGAACCATAAATTGCACCCGCTCCTCCCGATCACATAGCACTGTGCTGGGGAGGAACTGGGACAAGAGCAAGCAAATATGCCATGAAATTTTCTATTGATTAGAATGTGGCTTTTTCTTGGTTAGGCATTTGCTTGGTTGCTGCACCTTTGTAACTGGTTCCAAAGTTTTCACAGAGCTGTTGTGGCCCATACGATGTGGGTTATTTGGTTTTTCCATGGGAACCGAGGTCTGGAGCTTCCTGGTTTGCCATCTTGCTGACATCACCTGATGCTAAGTAACTTTCTATTGTTAAGTGTGTATATTCATTTTCTATTGTTGTTGTAACAAATTATCACAAATTTAGTGGTTAGAAGTTCCACTTGGGTCTCACTGGGCTAAATTCAGGGTGTTGGTGGGGCTGCATTCCTCTCTGGAGTCTCTAGGAAAGAATCTATTTCCTTGACTCTTCCAGTTTTTAGAGGCTGCATACATTCCTGGCTCATGGCCACCTTCCTCTATTTTCAAGGCCAACACTGTTGCATCTCTCTAGTCATTCTTTACAGTCACAGCTCCGTCTGATCTTAGCCTATAAAAGATTCTTTGTTCATTAATTATGTAGGCCCCACTTGGATAACCCAGGATCATCTCCCCATATAAAGGACTTTAACTGCAATCACATTAGCAAATTCTCTTTTGTCTGATAAGGTAAAATATTCACAGGTTTCAGGGATTAGGGTGTGGACATTTGGGGAGTGCCATTATTCTGCCTACCACAGTCTGTGTGCTAAAAATTCTCGTATAACTTTAAAAGAATTGAAATAGAGAACCTAGCATCCAAAATATGAGTCCTACTTTCTAAACTGTAGAGTGTTAAAAATATGGTAAGAATACGTGCACACATACGCATTGCTCAATTAATATAAAGAAGATAAACAAAGAAGCACTGAAAAAGCAGGAAAGACAGAAAACTCAAGATGGCAGAAATGAATCTAAACAAAAAACGGAGTGGCACCAAAATGTCCGTTCAAGTGTAGAGATCGCCACATTGGACACAGAATCCAAAAATCCAGCTGTATAGAGTTTATGAAAGACACGCCTAAACCCTAACAAGACAAACAGCATTACTAGGAATAAAGAAGACCACTCTTATAATAGTAAGAAAGTCAACTTTACAGGAGATGTGCCAATTCTAAACTTGTATGCACCTGTACAAAGCAAAAATTGACAGAACTACATGGAAAAAATGAACTAATTGATTAAATAGTGGGGAATTTCAGTGCCCTCTCAGCAATTGAGAGATGAGGAATAAAATAATAGGAATTTAGGAGATTTAAACAACATAACAAACAAGCTCAATATAACGTCTTTAGAACCTTATATTGAAAGTTATAGATTATACATTATCTTCACACACCAGCATTATACAAGTGATCCAACACTATATCATAAAGCAAGACACAACACATTTCAAGGAATTTGCATCATAAAAATAATTTTTGTAAGTAATTTGTAAATCAATAAAAAATAACTATTACTCCCATTTATTTGGAACTTAAAACATACACTTTTAAATAATTCAATATTCAAAGAAGGAATCATAATGGAAATTAGAATACTTTTACTTAAATGATATTGAAAACACTGTTATAAAAACTCATGGGAGGCAGCTATAGCATGCTTAAAGGGAAATATATATCATAAAATATGTTTATTAGAAAAAAATTTCTGAAAACAATGATGAGTTAAGCATCAAACTTACTTAAATAGTAAAGAATAAAATCAAAGTGAAAGATGAAAAGTGATAAATATAAGATGGAACATTTCTGAAGTAGAAACAACACAACAGAATTGGTGATGTTAAAAGCTGGGTCTTAAAAGACTAAATGAAAACATTTTTTGTCAGAGTGGTCAATATAACAAATAGAGCAGAAAAGTTTTTAAAAAGGTAATACTATGAACAACTATATAAAGTTCTAAATTTGAGAATTTAGACAAAGTCTTAGAAATAATCCTGAACAGTAACATAACCATTAAACAAATTGAATGAGTAGTTATATACCTTCTTGTTAAGAAAAGATTAGGCCTTAATCATTTTAGAATTAAGTTTTATAAAAGTTTCAAGGAAGAGCTAATTCCAATTAAAAACTCTTCTAGAGATTAGATAAAGAGGAAATACTTCCAGTGTAATTTATGAGGCTAAAACTCCTTGATACCAAAATATGACAAGGGCAGAATCAGAAAAAAATTACAGCCAGGGACCAGCCCAGTGGTGCAGCAGTTAAGTGCACATGTTCTGTTTTTCAGCGGCCTGGGGTTCGCCAGTTTGGATCCTGGGTGTGGACATGACACTGCTTGGCACGCCATGCTGTGGTAGGTGTCCCACATATAAAGTGGAGGAAGATGGGCATGGATGTTAGCTCAGGGCCAGTCTTCCTCAGCAGAAAAAAGAGGAGGACTGGCAGTAGTTAGCTCAGGGCTAATCTTCCTCAAAAAAAAAAATTACAGCCAATATTACTCACAAACAACAAAAACATGCTGAAGAAAACATTGTCAAAATAAATACAGAATTACTTAAAAAGATAATACTCATGACCAAGTTGATTTAACATTAGAAAACCTATTAACATAATTCACCACATGAACAGATTAAGAGGGAAAAACAAGATGATCATCTCAATAGTTGTAAACTAAGTATTTAGTAACGTGATCATATTCATGGTAAAAAACATGATGAAAATAATCTAAAACCTACTATAAATAACATTTAATGGTGAAACAATAGAAGTATTTATTTTAAAATCTGAAACATGACAAGAATGATCACTTTCAGAATTTCTTTATCAAACTCCATTGGAGTCCTAGGGAGTGCAGTGAAAAATGAAAAGAAATAAAAATACAAATGTGGGAAAAAGAGATATCAGATTGTTATTATATGCAGATGACATGACTGCTTGCATTAAATGCAAATTATCTATATACATATATTAGAATTGAAAAGAGTTTCTAGGGTTAATATTTACGTGTAAGGAGACTTATGCTGCAAGCTAACATAAAGTAACAGAGATTGAATTTACTTACCCATCTTAATTTAATTAAACAACTAAAAAGAACAAACAAAATATGTGAAACAACAATTTTTAGACATTGGATAGCAGGTAATACAGGATAGTCATCCATGAGAGAGAAGAAAATGAGGCAATGAAGTGATCCTAGATTACTCTAGCTTAATGCCAGAGGGAGTGTGCAGACTGCAGTTCAGAAGGAAGAGCCCAGACTGATGGGCTCCCTGAGTTGAGGAGGTGGGTCTGGGAGTCAGGGACCTGCATGCAAGGAAATTGCTTGAGGAGGGGGAAAGAATCACCCAAAAGAAGCAGAATGCAGCTTGCATAGGGTCAAGAATATGACCACTAATGAGGAGAAAAAATTAATCAATAGAAACATACTCATAAGTAATATAATTGATAAAGTGGGGGAAAGACTGAGCATGTTAAGTACAGACATAAAAGATACAAAAAAGACCCGAATAAAACTTGTATGGATGAAAAATACACTAGATGAGATTAACACTGCAGAAGAAAAGATTCAAGAACTTGAAGACATAACAATTTTAGTGATTTTAGCAAATCAAGTTAGTAATACATAAAAAGTATAATACCTCATAACGGAATATTGTTTATCCCATGAATGAACAGTTATTTTAACATTTAAACACTTTTAAATGTAATTCGCCATATCAATAAACAAAAAAAGAAAAAATATATATGATAATTTTGAAGAATTCAGCAAAAGCAATTGATAAAATCCGGCAAGCATTTCTAATAAATAAACCCTCAGCACACAAAGAAAGGAGAGGATTCCTCTAACTTGATAAGGGGCATTAAGAAAAAAAATCGACAGGT
Organism: Equus caballus; assembly: GCF_041296265.1. Taxonomy (NCBI): domain Eukaryota; kingdom Metazoa; phylum Chordata; class Mammalia; order Perissodactyla; family Equidae; genus Equus; species Equus caballus. Next base: position 2,512,333 of record NC_091701.1, on the reverse strand, counting down.
AATACCATGCTTAATGGTGAAAAACTGAATGTTTCTCTTTAAGATCAAGAACAAGTCAAGGATGTCCACTTTTGCCATTTCTATTTAACAAAGTACTGGAGGTTCTAGGCAGTGTAATAAGGCCAGGAAAAGAAATGAGGCACATAAATTGGAAAGACAGAATTAAAAACTTTCTTAATTTGTAGACAACATGATTGTTTATATAGAAAACCTGATGGAAGATACCAAAAAGAAAAAAAAACACTGGAAAGATAGAGCCTATTAGCTGGCAATAAAAATCTAAAATTGAACTGAAAAATAAACCACTTATAGCATCTTAAAATATGAAATACTTGTGAGTAAATTTGACAAAAAAATTATGAAAAACCATTTAGTGAAACTACAAACCACTGCTGAGCAAAATTTTTAAAAGACCCCAAGAAGTGGAGACATACACTTTTGTCTCAGGTCAGAGGACTCAGGAGTGTTAAGATGTCAGTTCTCCTCATGGCGATCTGTAGATTCGGATGCAGTCTCAATGACATCCAGACATGTGTTTTGTAAGAAAGATTAACTAGTTCAAATGTTCATTTGGAAATGCAAAGAGCCTAGAGAAAAACAACTTTGGAAGTGAAACACCCATTTAGATTTAAGATTTATTAGAAAGCTGTAGTAATCAAGACAGTATAATGTTGTCATAAAGATAGACACCTAAAACAGTGGAAGAGAATACAGTCTAAAAATAGACTCGTTCATATATAGAAAACTGATGTTCAACAAAGTATGAAGACAATTCAGTGGAGGAAGTGTGGTGTTTTCAACAAATACTGGTGGAATAATTCAATGTCCATATGCAAAAAAAAGAGCTTTGGTTCATCTTGTGTACCATATATAAAAACTAACTCCAAACGAATCATAAACTTAAATGTAAAACCTGAACTGTAAGTCTTTAGAAGAAAACATAAGGGGAGAAGCCTTTGTGACCTTGTGTTAGACAACAATTGCTTAAATATGATGCTAAAAGCACTGTCCGTAAAGGACAAGTTGATAAATAGGATTTCATCAAAATGAAAAACTGCTCATCAAAAGACACTGTTAAGGGAATGAAAAGTGAAGACATAGCCTGAGGAAAATATATAGAAAGCTTATATCTGATAAGTGACTTGTATCCAGATTTATAAAGAAAGCTAGAAGGCCGGTCCAGTGGTGCAGTGGTTAAGTGTGCAAGTTCCACTTTGGCAGCCTGGGGTTCGCTGGTTCGGGTCCCGGGTGCGGACATGGCACTGCTTGGCACGCCATGCTGTGGTAGGCGTCCCACATATAAAGTAGAGGAAAATGGGCATGGATGTTAGCTCAGGGCCAGTCTCCCTCAGCAAAAAGAAGAAGATTGGCAGTAGTTAGCTCAGGGCTAATCTTCCTCAAAAAAATAAAAAAAGAAAGCTAGAAACTCAATAATAATAAAACAAATATTCACTCATAAGTAGAAGATAAAAACAATGACAAACAAACACATAGCAACGGAGAATGGATTTGTGTTTACCATGGGGGAAGGGCAGGGAGGGCAAAAGGAGTGATTAGGCACACATGTGAGGGGATGGACTGTAATTAGTTTTTGGGTGGTGAATATGATGTAATCTACACAGAATTCGAAATATATTATGATGTACATCTGAAAGCTATATAATGTTATAATGCAATGTTACTGCAATTAAAAATAAATAAATAAATAAAATTGGGGAGAAAAAACTGGCAAAAGGTTGAATGGATGTTTTACCAAAGAAGGTTTATGGATGGCAAATAGTCACATAAAACATCGCTAGTCATTAGGGAAATGCCAAGTAAAACCACATTAGATTTTTACCTTACACCCTGAATGCCGGTCTGTCTGAAGGCTTCCAGCTTCTATGGGAAGGCTTGGATGGTAAATCACAAGTAATTTCAGTCAATTTCAGCTTGCTGTGGTAGTGGCTACCCATCCCTCATCCCCTAACCCCAAAGCAGGCAGTCACACCCTCATTCCTGGAGCAGCTTGCACGTGACTTGCTGGAGCCATCATAGGCAATAGTGACCTTGTCCATCAAACACTGAGGTTCTGACCACTGATGGCTGCTTCTGACTGTGGAGGTGTAGGACCCACCATCATTGTTGCAACCCCTCTGCCTGGGGATATAAAGAGCCAGAGCCTTCTTTTTTCCATTCATTTTTCCTTTTTTTTCTGTTTGGGAACAAGACATTTAAAGGCTGGGAAACTCAAAAACAACTGCATATTATGGTGGATTTAGAAAGTCACTGTAAATGCTGAGGGAAAGACACATGCTCAGAAAAGACCTAATAAAACTTGATGTTTGTTTCTTAGGCTGATCCTTGGTGTAGAGACACCGTATAACAATTAAAAAACAAACAAACAAAAACCCAGCAAATCTGGGTTTAGGGGAAATCTGATTTCAGGAGCTACCATGCTATAATATTCAAATATCCAGTTTTCAAGAAAAATCACACCACATACAAAGAAACAGGAAAGTATGGCTCATTTAAAGGGAAAAAAAGTAAGTTAACAGAAACATCCTTGAGAAAGACCAAGTGGCAGACTTACTAGACAAAAACTTTAAAGCAACTGTCTTAACGATGCTCAAAGTGCTAACAAAAGACGTGGACAAAGTCAAGGTAACAATGTAGGAACAAAATGAAAATATCAGTAAAAAGATAGAAAACACAAAAGGGAGCCAAAGAGAAATTCTGGAGCTGAAAGTTACAACAATTGAAATAAAAAATTCACCACGGATATTTAAAAACAGATTTGAGCAGGCAGAAGGAAACATCAGTGAACTTGAAGATACAATTGAAATTATCAAATCTGTGGAACAGAAAGAAAAAAGACTGAAGAAAAATGAACAGACCAAAGGGACATGTGGGACACCATCAAGTGGGCCAAAATACACATTGTGGGAGTTCCAAAAGGAGAAGAGAGAGAAAAGGGGGCAGAGGGATTATTTGAAGAAATAATAGCCAAAAGCATCTTAAATTTGATGAAAGATATGAATATAAACCTCCAAGAAACTCAACAAAGCCTAAGTAGAATAAACCCAGAGACCCAGACTGAGACACATTAGAATCAAACTGTCAAAAGACAATGACAAAGAAAGAATCTTGAAAGCAGCGAGAGAAAAGTAACTGGTTATGTGCAAGTTATTCTTAATGAGATTATCAGCAGGTTTCTCATCAGAAAACTTGGAAGTCAGAAGGCAGTGGGTAGATATATACAGATGCCGAAAGAAAAAGAAAACCAACAAGAATCCTATAGCCTGCAAAACTATCCTTCAAAAATGAGGGCATGATTAAGACATTCCCTGATAAGCTAAAGCTGAAGGAGTTTGTTACCACTACTCTTGCCCTGAAAGAAACACTAAGGAGTCCTGCAGGGTTAAATGAAAGGACACGTGACAGTAACTTAAAGCTGTACCATAAAACAAAGATATCTTGTACAGGTAAATACATGAGAAATTATAAAAGCTAGTATTATTGTCACTTTGGTTTGTAATTCCACTCTTTCTCCATGATATAAGAGATGAATGCATTAAAAACAATAATTAGTCTCTATTTGTTGATATACATGCATAAAGATGTAATTTTGTGACATCAATAACTGCAAGATGAAGGAGCTATATAGCAGAATTTTTGTATGCTATTGAAGTTAAGTTGGTATAAATTCCAATTAGTGTGTTATAACTTTAGGATGTTAAATATAATTCCCATGGTAACCACAAAAAATGTCTATCAATTATATATGAAAGGAAATGAGAAGCAAACTAGAATGTTTCACTACAAAAAATCAAATAACACAGAAGATAGTAATGCTGGAAATAAGGGATAAAAAACACTTAAGGAATATGGAAAACAAATAGCAAAATGGCAGAAGTAAGCCCCTTCCTTATCAGTAATTATTTTAAATTTAAATGGATTAAATTCTCCAGTGAAAAGAAAAATTGGCAGAATGAATAAGAAAACATGCTCCAACTATCTGCTATGTCCAAGAGATTCACCTTAGATCCAAAGACATAAATACATTGACAGTGAAAGGTTTGGAAAAGCTATTATATGAAAACTAACCAAAAGAGAGTAGTGTGGCTATCCTAATATCAGGCAAAATAGACTTTAAATCAAAAAAGTTTACAAGAGACCAGGAAGGACATTATGCATAGATAAAAGTTTCCGTATAGCAAGAAGATATAACAATTATAAACATTACATACTCACTAAAAGACCATCAAAATATATGAAGGAAAAATGGACAAAATTCAAGGGAGAAACAGACAGTTCTACAATAATAGTGTAGACTCCAATTACCCACTCTCAATGATAGATAAAACTAGACAGAAGATAAAAAAGGAAATAGAGGACTTGAAGAACACAACAAACCAACTAGATCATAAGACGTATACAAAACACTCTACCTGACAACAACAGATTGCACATTCTTCTCACGTGCACATGGAGTGCTCTCCAGGACAGACCATGTTAGGCCACAAAGCAAGTAATGCATATACAAAATATGGCATGGAATATTATTCACCCTTAAAAAGGAATAAAATTCTAAAGCATACTACAACATGGACGGACCTTGAAGACCTTATGCTAAGTGAAATAAGTCAAGCACAAAAGGACAAATATTTTATAATTCCACTTATATGTGATACCTAGAGTAGTCACCTTCCAGGAAGTAGAACACTTATCAAGAGCTGAGGGGAAGCGGGATGGGAAGTTCGTGTGTACTGGTTACAGAATTCCAGCTGTGGAGTGAATAAGTTCTGGAGATGGAAAGAGGTGATGGTTACACAACAATGTAAATGCACTTAATGCCACTGAACTGCATATTTAAAAGGTAAATTTTGTTATATATAATTCAGCACAATAAAAGAATTGAAGGAAAGAAAAGACTGACTCTACCAAGTATTGGAAAGGACAAGGAGAAAGTAGAACTCTCATATACTGTTGGTGGGAACCAAACTTTGTACATTCACTTTGTTGAGAGTTTGGTAGCTTTTTAAAAAGCCAAGCATTTGTGTACCATATGATCCAGTCGTTCCACTCCTAGGTATTTCCCCAGGGGAATTTAAAGCATACATCAATACAAAGAGTTGTAAAAAACGTTTATAGAATCTTTATTTGTGACAGCCAAAAACTGGAAACAACTCCAATATCCATCAACAGATGAATGTATAAAATATGGAAATCCACACAATGGAATACTACACAGCAATAATAAGGGATTAACTATCAGTACATGCTATATCATTGATGAATCTCAAAAAATGTGTAGAAAGTGACAGAAACCGGGACAAAAAACCCTCCAAAAAACTACAGACTATGTGATTCCATTCATACCATATTCCTGAAAATTCAAACTAATCTATCATGATAGAAAGTGGATCCATGGTTCCTTGGGGTTGGGGAGAGGGAGGAAGACCAGGAGGGAGGAACTGCAAAGGAGCACTTGGAAAGTTTTAGGAATGATGGTTATGTTCATTATATTGATTGTGGGGGTGTTTTCCTGGGTATATACACACATCAAGACTTAAAGAATTGTACACTTTAAATATGTTCAGTTTATACCTCAGTAAAACAGATTAGGAAAGAACCCATGATGAGATACCAGTACACATTTATGAAAACAGCTAAAATTTATGCAATTGGACATACTGGGTGTTAGAGGGAATGGGAAAAAATTGCAACTCTCATACACTGCTGGTGGGCTTATAAAATGATTTGACCCTTTTGGAAAACCATTGGAAATTTTTTAAAAATTTAAACCCATACCTATCATATGATCCAGCTATTCAACTTTTAGGGATTTTCTCAAAAAATATGAAGGCTTATGTCCATATAATCACGTTCAGACAAGTATTCATGGCGAACGTCCAGCAACAGATGATGGTCTAACCACATTGTGGTATGTTCGTGCAATGGAATATCACTCAGCAATAAAAAGGAATGGACTAAGACTAATCTGACTAGAGCTGTGTAGTTTCCTCATAGAAGAAATATAAAACTTTTCAGACTTCAAAGTAGACAAGTGTGAATGGGTAGCTATAACATGTTCATGGATAGACAGACTCATGTGGCAAAAATACAACCTCTTCCCAAATTTGTACTTAACTTTTGAGGACCAGGATGAGCTGATTCTAAAACACGTCTGAACAAGGATTCCCTTATCTCCACATCCTCTCCAACACTTGTTGTTTCCTGTCTTGTTAATTATAGCCATTCTGACCAGAGTGAGTTTTGATTTGCATTTCCCTGATAGCTAATGATGTTGAGCATCTTTTCATATGCCTGTTGGCCATCTGTATATCTTCTTTGGAGAAAACTCTGTTCAGATCTTTAGCCCATTTTCTAACTGGGTTGTTGGTTTTTTTGTTGTTCAGCTGTATTAGTTCTTTGTATATTTTGGATATTAACCCCTTATCTGATATATGGTTTGCAAATGTCTTCTCCCAATTTTTAGGTTGTCTTTTCATTTTGGTGATGGTTTCCTTTCATGTGCAGAGCTTTTTAGTTTGATGTAGTCCCATTTGTTTGTTTTTTCTTTTGTTTCCCTTTCCCGGTCAGACATGGGACTTGAAAATATGCTGCTCAGACCGATGTCAAGGAGTGTACTGCCTATGGTTTCTTCTAGAAGTCTCATGGTTTCGGGTCTTACATTCAAGTCTTTAATCCATTTTGAGTTGATATTTGTGCATAGTGTAAGGGAATCGTCTGCTTTCATTCTTTTGCATGTGGCTGTCCAGCTTTCCCAACACCGTTTATTGAAGAGACTCTCCTTTCTCCATCGTATGCTCTTGGCTCCCTTGTCGAATAGTAGCTGTTCATAAACGTGTGGGTTTACTTCTGGGCTGTCATTTCTGTTCCATTGATCTGTGTGTCTGTTTTTGTGCAAGTACCATGCAGTTTTGGTTACTATGGCTTTGTACTGTATTTTGAAATCGGGGGTGTGATACCTCCAGCTTTGTTCTTTTTTCTCAGTAAGCCTTTGGCTATTCGGGGTCTTTTGTTGTTCCATATAAATTTTAGGATTCTTTGTTCTATTTCTGTGAAAAAATGCTGTTGGAACTTTGATAGGGATTGAGTTGAATCTATAGATTGCTTTAGGAAGTAGGGACATTTTAACGATGTTAATTCTTCCAATCCAAGAGCACCGGAATATCTTTCCATTTCTTTGCATCTTCTTCGATTTCTTTCAATAATGTTTTAATTTTCAGTGTATAGATCTTTCACCTTTTTGGTTAAGTTTGTTCCTAGGTATTTTATTCTTTTTGTTGCAATTGTAAATGGGATTGTATTCTTAATTTCTCTTTCTGCTACTTCGTTGTTAGTGTATAGAAACGCAACGGATTTTTGCACATTGATCTTCTATCCGGCGACTTGACTGTATTCCTTTATTGTTTCTAAAAGTTTTCTGGGGAATCTTTGGGGTTTTCTAGATATAAAATCATGTCATCTGCAAAGAGTGACAGTTCACTTCTTCTTTTCCAATGTGGATCCCTTTTATTTCTTTTTCTTGCCTGATTGCTCTGGCTAGGATTTCCAATACTATGTTAAATGAGTGGTGACAGTGGGCATCCTTGTCTAGAGGGATAGCTTTCAGTTTTTCTCCATTGAGAATGATACTGCTGTGGGTTGGTCATATATGGCCTTTATTATGTTGAGTTATTTTCCTTCCATACCCATTTTATTTAGAGTTTTTATCATAAATGTATGCTGTATCTTGTCAAATGCTTTCTCTGCAACTATTGAGATGATCATGTCATTTTTATTCTTCATCTTGTTAATGTGGTGTATCACGTTTATAGATTTGTGGATGTTGAACCATCCCTACATCCCTGGAATGAAACCCACTTGATCATGATGTATGATCTTTTTAATGTATTGTTGTATTCGATTTGCTGGTATTTTGTTGAGGATTCTTGCATGGATGTTCCTCAGTGATATTGGCCTGTAATTTTCTTTTTTTGTGTTGTCCTTGTCTCGTTCTGGTATCAGGATATGTTGGCTTCATAGAATCAGTTAGGAAGCCTCCCCTCTTCTTCAATTTTTTGGAAGAGTTTGAGAATGATAGGTGTTAAGTCTTCTTGGAATGTTTGGTAGAATTCACCAGGGAAGCCATCTGGTCCTGGACTTTTTTTTTTGGGAGATTTTTGATTGCTGTTTCTATCTTCTTACTGGTGATCGGGTCTACTCAAATTTTCTACTTCTTCTTGGTCCAGTTTTGGAAGGTTGTATGTTTCTAAGAATTTATCCATTTCTTCTGGATTGTCCAATTTGTTGGTGTATAGCTTTTCATAGTATTCTCTTATTATCGTTTGTATTTCTGAGGTGTCTGTTGTAATCTCTCCTCTTTCATTTGTGATTTTATTTATTTGAGCCTTCTCTCTTTTTTTCTTGGTGAGTCTAGCTAAGGGTTTGTCAGTTTTGTTTATCTTTTCAAAGAATCAGCTCTTGGTTTCATTAATTTTTTCTATTTTTTTAGTCTCTGTTTCATTTATTTCTGCTCTAATTTTTATTATTTCCTTCCTTCTGCTGATTTTGGACTTTGTTTGTTGTTCTTTCTCCAGTACCTTTAGATGCACTTTTAGATTGTTTATTTGGGATTTTTCTTCTTTGTTGAAGTAGGCCTGAATCACTATAAACTTCCCTCCCTTGAAATGCTTTTGCTGTATCCCACAGATTTTGGCATGTCGTGTTTTCATTTTCATTTGTCTCCAGGAATTTTTTGATTTCTCCTTTGATTTCTTCATTGACCCGATCGTTGTTCAGTAGCATTTTGTTTAATCTCCACATTTTTGTCACTTTTCTGGTTTTCTTCCTGTAGTTGATTTCTAGTTTCATACCTTTGTGATCAGAAAAGATGCATGGTATTATTTTTATCATCTGAAATTTATTGAGACTTGTTTTGTGGCCTAATATGTGATCAATCCTGGAGAATGTTCCATGGGCATTTGAAAAGAATGTGTATTCTGTAGTTTTTGGATGGAATGTTCTGTATATGTCTACTAAGTCCATCTGGTCTAATGTGTCCTTTAAGGCCATTGTTTCTTTATTGATCTTCTGTTTGGATGATCTATCCATTGGTGTAAGTGGAGTGTTAAAGTCCCCTACTATAATTATGTTACTATTTCTCCTTTTATGTCTGCTAATAATTGCTTTATATATTTAGGTGCTCCTATGTTGGGTGCGTATATGTTTACAAGTGTCATATTTTCTTGTTGGATTGTTCCCTTTATCATTATGTAGTGCCCGTCTTTGTCTCTTGTTACAGTTTTGGTTTTAAGGTCTATTTTGTCTGATATAAGCATTGCTACCCCTGGTTTCTTTACTTTGCCATTTGCATGGAATATCTTTTTCCGTCCTTTCACTTTCAGTTTGTGAGTGTCCGTAGGTCTGAAGTGTGTCTCTTGTATGCGGCATATACATGGGTCTTGTTTTTTTATCCAATTGGCCACCCTATGGCATTTAATTGGAGCGTTTAGTCCATTGACATTTAAAGTAGCTATTGATAAATATGTATTTATTGCTATTTTGTCACTTTTTTTCTGGGTGTTTTAGTAGTTCTCTGTTCCTTTCTTTTTCTCTTGCTCTCTTCCCTTGTGGTTTCATGGCCATCTTTGGTAATATGTTTGATTTCTTTTGTCTTAATTTTTTTCTTGCTTGTTATAGGTTTCTGATTTGTGATTACCATGAGGATCCTATTTAATATACTATGCATATAACAGTCTATGTTGAGTTGATAGACTCTTTAGCTTGACCTCTTTCTAAAAGCTCTACTTTTTCACTCCCCTCCTCCCACATTATATGTTTTTCAAATCATATATAATCTCTTCTTAGTGTGTGTCTATCCATTACCCTCTTATCATTGAAATAGGTGATTTTAGTACATTTGTCTTTTAACCTTCATATTATCTTCACAGGTAGTTGATCTGCTGCCGTTACTATATTTTACCTTACAGTGATTTTATTGCTTGGTTTTTTGTTGTTGTTGTTTTGTTTTTTTTCATAATTTTTTTAAATCTCTATTTGTGGTCATTGCTTTCCCACTTAAATAAGTCCCTTCAGCATTTCTTGCAGAACTGGTTTCTTGGTGATAAACTCCTTTAATTTTTGCTTGTCTGGGAAGCTCTTTGTCTCTCCTTCCTTTCTGAATGACAACCTTGATGGATAGAGTATTCTTAGCTGTAAGTTTTTTCTTTTTAGCACTTTAAATATGTCATGCCATTCTCTTCCCCCTGCAGGGTCTCAGCTGAGAAGTCCGCTGACAGCCTGATGGGCTTCCCTTTTTATGTCACTTGTGGCCTTTCTCTTAATGCTTTTAGGATTCTCTCTTTGTCTTTAATTTTGGACATTTTGATTACAATATGTCCTGGTGTCGGCCTCTTTGGGCTTATCCTGTTTGGAGCTCTCTGTGCTTCCTGAACTTGGGTGTCTGTTTCCTTCCTCAGGTTAGGAAAATTTACATGTATTATATCTACAAATAAATTTCTGACCCTTTGTCTCCCTCTTCTCCTTCTGGGACCCCTATAATCCGAATGTTAGCATGTTTGATATTGTCCTAGAGTTCCCTTAGACTGTTCTCATTCTGTCTAGTTCTTTTTTCTCTTTTCTGTTCTGCTTGGGTGATTTCCTCTAGTCTTTGGTATAGCTCTCTGATCCATTATTCTGCTTACTCTACTCTGCTATTGAGTCCCTCTAGTGAACTTCCCATTTCCAGTATTGTATTCTTCATTTCTGATTTTTTTTTGATAGCTTCCAGTTCTTTGTTGATGTGCTCACTATGTTCACCCATTCTTCTCTGCATATCTGTGAGCATCCTCATGATATTTTGTTTGAACTCTTTGTCGAGTAGGTCGCTAGTTTCTGTTTTATTTAGTCCTTTTGCTGGGGTTTTGTACTGTTCCCTTGCTTGGAAAGTATTCCTTTGCCTCCTCATTATGGCTCTTTCTCTGTGCTTATTTCTATGTATAGGTGAGTCAGCTATGTCTCCTGATCTTGGAGAAGTGGTCTTATGTATGAGATGCTTTATGAGGTGCAGCAGTGTGCTTCCCTCTCATCACCAATCCGTAAGAACCAGGAGTGACCCCTTTGTGGGCTACTTGTGTCCTTCTGCTGTGGCAGGGTTGCTCCCGTTGCAGGTACCCAGGGAGTCTAATCTTTCCTTCCCTGGCTAGCTGTTTGTAAATCTGGTTTGGGGAGCCTCAGAACCATTGGCTACAAAGTCTATCAGCACACTCCTATCACACTTTTCCTGTTAATTGGGTAGGTACCCAGTGTAGCTGGTTGCTAGGTTCAGGGGCGTACAGTTATGACAGGCCTCAGGCCTACAAGGCTGTTGTCAGTTCTCTTAGGATTGCAGCTGAGTGGGGCTGGCCCTTGGCATGGGGGCACTCAATTGTTTCAGATATTGGAAAGTGGGGTTGATCCTTTCTATGGCTATTTGTGAAGCATAGGTCTTCTGCTTCTGATAAGCCTCACCCCCCACAGGACCACACACACTGTCAACACAGTCCTGGTCTGTGCACCCTTCTCAACCCCCTGGACCGTACCCCAGTGCCACACTGCAGAGGCCCCCACCTCTCCACCAATGCCCCCCCACAGTTCACCTGGTCCTCACTCAGGCCCTGCCCCACAGAGGCAGACACCCTTGCCTGCCTGTAGAGGATCAAGGCCCCCAGTCAATGCAGGTTGAAGAATAGACTGAGGACTTGCTGTTAGGTGGGGCTGGTCCCTAGGGTGGGTTGCCTGCCCTGGCTGAACTGGATTAAACCTGTGCTCCAGCGGGCATGGCAGGCCCCTGAGCTAACAGGCCAAGGGATGAACCTCCATGGCCCCCACAGGGGTCTGTGTCAGCGTGCCTGGACCAGCTCAGAACGATGGTTCCCACCAATGTGTCAGTCTCCAGAGAGGTCCCTCCTCTCACCAAGATGCCCCCAGCGCCCACCAGGTGAGACTCGTTTCACCAAAGGACTGTCAGCCTTCTCTCTGGTGATTTTAGTTGCTGCAATGAATGAGTTTGTGCATGGGCCCTTTCAGACCCGGCTCTTTTCGGCTTTCAGCTGATAGCTTTTCTGGGGGTATCCTCACTGCAGTTAATAGCCAGCAAATCCAGGTAGTAAGACCCCCATCTCAGTTGGGCTGAGTCTGAAGTGTGCTTATAGCAGTATTGCCCCTGCTCTGGACCTCATTCCTCCAGGGAGGGCTGCCTACCTTAGGGTGGCTCCCGCCTGGCCAGCTGAGAAGCTCCGCTGTTCCCAAAGGTGACTTTTTTCCTCTCCAGCCAGAAATACTGCCTCTTCTGCCTTCATCAGGACTGTCCCTTGTTGCAGGGGTTCTTTTTATCCAGTTTTCAGTTTTCAATCCAGGTTAATTGTTCCAAAAATTGTTGTAAGCTGGTTGTGTTCATGGGAGGAGACGAGTTCAACGTCTGCTTATACCGCCATCTTGATGAGATCCCTTCCAATCCTTAAGCATGAAATATCTTTCCATCACTTTTTGTCTTCTGTGATTTCTTTCAGCAATGTTATAGTTTTCAGTATATAGGACTTTCACCACCTTTGTTAAATTTATTCACAGATCTTTAATTCTTCTTGCTGGGATTGTGAGTGGGACTATATTCTTGATTTCTCTTTCTGCCAGTTTGTTGTTAGTGTATAGAAACACAACTGATTTTTGTAATTTGATTTTGTACCCTGCAACTTTACTGTATTCATTTATTTCTAATAGCTTTTTGGTGGATTCTTTATGGCTTTCTACATATAAAATCATGTCATCACAAATAGTGACCATTTTATTTTTCTTTTGCAATTTGGATCCCTTTTATTTCTTTTTTTGGATGGAATGTTCTGTATATATCTACTACGTCCATCTGGTCTAATGTGTCTTTTAAGGCCAGTGTTTTCTTATTGGTCTTCTGTTTGGATGATCTATCCATTGGTGTAAGTGAAGTGTTAAAGTCCCCTACTATTATCGTGTTACTGTCTATTTCTCCTTTTATGTCTGTTAATAATTGCTTTATATATTTAGGTGCTCCTATGTTGGGTGCATAGATATTTACAAGTGTCATATTTTCTTGTTGGATTGTTCCCTTTATCATTATGTAGTGCCCGTCTTTGTCTCTTGTAACAGATTTTATTTTAAAGTCTATTTTGTCTGATATAAGAATTGCTACCCCCGCTTTCTTTTCTTTTCCATTTGCATGGAATATCTTTTTCCGTCCTTTCACTTTCAGTTTGTGAGTGTCTGTAGGTCTGAAGTGTGTCTCTTGTAGGCAGCATATACATGGGTCTTGTTTTTTTATCCAATTGGCCACCCTATGGCATTTGATTGGAGCATTTAGCCCATTGACATTTAAAGTAGCTATTGATAAATATGTATTTATTGCCATTTTGTTACTTTTTTTTCTGGGTATTTTAGTAGTTCTTCTCTGTTCCTGTCTTTTTCTCTTGCTCTCTTCCCTTGTTATTTGATGGCTATCTTTAGCAATATGTTTGATTACTTTTGTCTTGCTTTCTTTTGCTTGCTCATTATATGTTTCTGATTTGTGATTACCATGAGGATCGTATTTAATATTTTATGTAAATAACAGTCTATATAAAGTTGATAGACTCTTTAACTTGACCTCTTTCTAAAAGCTCTACTTTTTCACTGCCCTCCTCCCACATTATATGTTTTTCAGATCATATATAATCTCTTGTTTAGTGTGTGTCCATCCCTTACCCTCTTATCATTGAAATAGGTGATTTTAGTACATTTGCCTTTTGACCTTCATAGTATCTTCACAGGTAGTTGATCTGCTAGTTTTACTATACTTTTACATTTACAAGTGATTATATTGCTTTTTGTTGTTGTTATTGTTTTGTTTTTTGATAATTTTTTAAATCTCTATTTGTGGTAATTGCTTTCCCACTTAAATAAGTCCCTTCAGCATTTCTTGCAGAACTGGTTTCTTGGTGATAAACTGCTTTAATTTTTGCTTGTCTGGGAAGCTCTTTGTCTCTCCTTCCATTCTGAATGATAACCTTTATGGATAGAGTATTCTTGGCTGTAGGCTTTTTCCTTTTAGCACTTTAAATACGTCATGCCATTCTCTTCTTGCCTGTAGAGTCTCGGCTGAGAAGTCCACTGATAATCTGATGGGCTTCCCTTTATATATCACTTGTGGCCTTTCTCTTGCTGCTTTTAAGATTCTCTCTTTATCCTTAGTTTTGGACATTTTGATTATAATATGTCTTGGTGTGGGCCTCTTTGGGCTTATCTTGTTTGGAGCTCTCTGTGCTTACTGAACTTGGATGTCTGTTTCCTTCCTCCGATTAGTAAAATTTTCATCTATTATTTCTTCAAATAGATTTTCTACCCCTTTGTCTCTCTCTTCTTCTTCTGGCACACCTATAATCCGAATGTTAGCACGCTTGATATTGTCCCAGAGTTCCCTTAGACTGTTCTCATTCTAATTCTTCTTTCTTTTTTCTGTTCTTCTTGGGTGATTTCCTTTAGTCTTTCATCTAGCTTGCTGATCCGTTCTTCTGCATCCTCTACTCTGCTGTTGAGTCCCTCTAGTGAATTTCCCATTTCCAGTATTGTATTCTTCATTTCTGATTGGTTTTTTTTGATATCTTCCACTTCTTTGCTGATGTGTTCACCGTGTTCATCCAGTCTTCTCCCAATATCTGTGAGCATCCTCATTATATTTTGTTTGAATTCTTTGTCAAGTAGGTCACTTGTTTCTGTTTCATTTACTCCTTTTGCTGGGGTTTTGTCCTTTTCCCTTGCTTGGAATGTATTCCTTTGTCTCCTCATTATGCCTCTTTCTCTGTGCTTATTTCTATGTATTAGGTGAGTCGGCTATGTCTCCTGATCTTGGAGAAGTGGTCTTATGTATGAGATGCCTTATGAGGTGCAGCAGTGTGCTTCCCTCTTGTCACCAGTCCAGAAGATCCAGGAGTGACCCCTTTGTGGGCTACTTGTGTCCTTCTGCTGTGTCAGGGTTGCTCCCACTGTGGGTAAGCAGGGAGTCTAGTCTTTCCTTCCCTGGCCAGCTGTTTGGGGAAATCTGGTAAATCTGGTTTGGGGAGCCTCAGCACCGTTGGCTACAAAGTCTCTCAGCACACTCCTATTGCATTTTTCCTCTTAATTGGGTTAGTACCCAGTGTAGCTGGTTGCTAGGCTCAGGGGCTTACAGTTGCTGTAGGCCTCAGGCCTACAAGGCTGTTGTCAGTTCTCTTAGGAGTGCAGCTGAGTGGGGCTGGCCCTAGGCAGGGAGCACTCAATTGTTTCAGGCTTTGGAAGGTGGGGCTGATCCTTTTTATGGCTATTTGTGAAGCACAGATCTTCTTGCCTGCTGATAAGCCTCACCCCCCACAGGACCACACACACTGTCAACACAGTCCTGGTCCATGCACCCTTCTCAAGCCCCTGGAACTTACCCTGAAGCAACACTGCAGAGGCCCCCACCTCTTCACCAATGCCCCCCACAGTTCACCTGGTCCTCACTCAGGCCCTACCCCACAGAGGTGGACACACTAGCCTGCCTGTAGAGGATCAAGGCCCCCAGTCAATGCAGGCCGAAAAGTAGCCTGAGGGCTTGCTGTTAGGTGGGGCGAGTCCCTAGGGCGGGTTGCCTGCTCTGACTGAACTGGATTAAATCTGTGCTCTAGTGGGCATGGCAGACCCCTGGGCTAACAGGCTAAGGGATAACCCTCAATGGTGCCCATCGCCCACCGGGGTCTGTGTCAGCACACATGGACCAGTTCAGGACAATGGCCCCCACCAATGTCTCAGTCTCCGGAGAGGATCCTCCTCTCACCAAGATGCCACCAGTGCCCACCAGGTGAGTCTTCTTTCACCAAAGGACTGTCAGCCTTCTCTCTGGTGATTTTAGGTTGCTGCAATGAGTGAGTTTGTGTGGGGGACCTTTCAGACCTGGCTCTTTTTGGCTTTCGGGCAATAGCTTTTCTGTGGGTGTCCTCACTGCAGTTAATAGCCAGCGAAGCCAGACAGTAAGACCCCTGTCTCAGTTGGGCTGAGTCTGAAGGATGCTTATAGCACTGTCGTCCCTGCTCTGGACTTCACTCCCCCAGGGAGGCCTGTATACCTTAGGGTGGCTCCCGCCTGGCCAACTGAGAAGCTCCTCTGCTCCCAAAGGTGTCTTTTTTCCCCTCCAGCAGGAATTTCTGCCTCTTCCACCTTAGTCAGGACTGTCCCTTGTTGTTGTGGTTCTTTTTATCCACTTTTCAGTTTTCTCTCCAGGGTAATTTTTCCAAAAATAGTTGTAACCTGGTTGTGTTCTTGGGAGGAGATGAGTTCAGAGTCCACTTACACTGCATCTTGATGAGATCTGTTGTTTTTTTTTTTTCATTTAATCCTCTGGATTAAGTATTCTTGTATTCAATCTAAAGATGAGAATACTGAAGCTTAGTGAAATGAAGACCATTTCCTGTGGTGTCACAGGCAGCCCATGGTGGAGCTGCATGCGGGCCAGGTCTGTCAATGCAGCAGCCTGTGATTTTTCTGTAAACCACAGGGCGCCATTTTACAGCCAGTCCATGTGTCTTGGATTTGGTCAACAGAGAACATATGGACAATTCTGGCTTAATCACTTCTTTGTCAGCAATAGCAGTTGGCTTATTTTCTTCTACCAGGTGGATAATGATCTTACTTTTCTGCTCTCTTTCACTCTAAATGTAGGTAATGGTGGATAAGGCTTAGTGAGAGACAGAAGAATAAAAAAGCCACACACCTTTTTTTCCCCTTGCTTCAGTTTTCCATTTTGCAAATGCCGTAGCCTGAACCTGCTCCATGCACCCTGGCATCAGAGGGGCTCTGGCAGTGTGCATTCCCTGGCTCAGTCCTCACTGACTGGCTCGCAGAGCTGCATCAGGCTACGAGGAGGGTGGGGGCAGACAGAGGTGCCCGTCAGCTCCCTGGAAACCGTGAGTGGCAGGTTCGCCCCGACATACCCTCCCCCTGGCGAGTGGTCCATCTCGGTAGGTCTTCTGTGGGCAGACTCACTGGTGTGCCTCCTTCGGAGCCTCCTGAACTTTGCTTCAGTAGAAGTTAAGGATGCATCAGAAAGGCGGCACATTGGGCTTTGGGAAGTGCTAAGGGAGTTGGGGAGAGGCTGTGCTGGGTAAGAGGTTGTCCAGAAGCTTTGGGAAATGTAGAGGAGGCCGTGGGAGGAGGGCACTGGGCAGAGAGTGGCTGAGGCAGGCTCTGGGCTGCATGGGGGCCACCCGAGGAGCCAGGAGGGGCCGTCCTGAACTTGGGGGATAGACCTGAAGTGCAATGGATTTCATTGTAACATCATATTTGTATATTACTCCATGTTCTTTATACTTTTCCATATTTCCCAAAGTAAAAGTAATGAATATTCATTAGTTGTATAATAAAAAAATTAAAGAAGAGAGTAATTGTATAGAGGAAAACTCTCTTAGCACGCATGTGGTTTGTAACGCAGTGATGTGACATTCCAAGCACACTATTGAGGGTGTGGGGTGAGAAATCCTGAAGTGCTGAGCAAGCCAGGAGGGTGCACAAATGCACTGCAGGGCCCCCTTGGAGAAATGCAAAGGTAAGGGGCCCTGGAGAGTCCATTATCCTAGAAAATTTTAGAAATCAGACCCAGAAGTGGAAGCTGTGGAAAAGCCTCTTAGGACCAGGAGCCCCATGGAGAAGGCAGGTCACAGCCTGCGGGGCTGGTGGCCAACCTGGAAGAACCAGTGTCCGCAGGAAGCTTTAACCCTGACGCCTGAACGCTAAGCTGTAGGGAAGCCATGGTGTGATTTAAAGTAGAATAACCTTGTCTGTATTCAGTACTCCTTCTGCCACCGAAATCAATGAGAATCATTTTTTCTTTTAAGTATTTTAAGTTTAAATGTTCCTAAGAATCCTGATTCACTTTAGTAGATGGAAAAAAAAAAGCTACTTATCATTGCTTATCTGACACTGAATTCCTTTCCTTCTCCTCTCCATTATGGAAATCCATGATTAGAAACAGTTTTCCTGTGAGGTACAGTGCTAACCCGTCAAGGCCCGTGCAGCCAGAGCACGCAGACGTCTCCTGGGCACCATCACTCGGCATCACTTCCTTCCTGGGAAGCACGTCCAGGCTCGCATCCCCCAGCCTGAGCACTACAGTTACAAGAGTGCTGCTTGGGGACAGATTAGGGACGTGTCCCCAAATGATGGGTCCTGCCTACCTGGGGAGCAGAGATGCCTGGGGACATGGCAGCCAGGCAGAGCATTGACTGCTGTCTGCCCTGTGTGAGCCCTGTCAGTATGAATCACTCTGTTCCTCTGCCACCATCCCTTGGGTGTGCCCGAGCACAACCTGGTGGTACCCGTGCCTCCTGGGGTCTGACCTTCTGCTCTGTCCCTTGGATACCCTTTCCCTGACCTGACCCCATTTAGGGGGTATTTCTGCTTCAAAGCTCAGCTTGAAGGTGGCGCCTCCTCCTGGCTCAGGTGGCCCTCCTGTCTGCTCCCACACCCTGTGCTCCCTTATCTTAGTCATGGTTCCCTGTCTGTTCCCTTCTGTCACCCTCATCTAGCTGAACTGTGAGTGTCTGGGGCGTCCCTATTGAATGTGCATCCTCCGAGCCTTTGGATTACAAAATTGGGATGTGCTGCTTAGGCCGGCCCAGTGGCATAGTGGTTAAGTTCGTGCACTCTGCTGTGGTGCCTTACGGTTCACAGGTTCAGATCCCGGGCGCAGATCTAGCACCACTTGTCAAGCCACAGTGTGGTGGCGTCCCACATATAAAGTAGAGGAAGATGGGCACAGAGGTGAGCTCAGGGCTAGTCTTCCTTGGCAAAAAGAGGATGATTGGCAGCAGATATTAGCTCAGGGCTAATCTTCCCCCCAAAACAACAACAACAACAAAAAACAACAAAAACACCACTCTGTTGTAACTTCGTCAGCCAGAGCAGCCAGGCTGTGGCCTTGATCTGTGTGCTTGACAGCCCTCTCTCTGCAGCAAAGTGGCCACGTCCCTTTGTCCAGGCGTATGATGCCCAGGTGCTGCTGGGTCTGAGGGAGGCCCCTCCAGGCCCATTCTCTTCCTTACTCCTGGAGCCAGCGAGTCCCAAACACAGGCTCTTCATAAAGTTCCTGGGCAGCCTGAAGAGGGCGCAAGGTGTTGGGGACACTGACAAAAGGCCCCCCACTTCCAGAAAGAGGAGGAGGAGGCCTAGCCGTTGCTAGGAGGTTAAGGGTGGAAGAGGAGCTGCTGGCCTTGGCGGGTACTTTTCTGGCCACTGACTTTTCCCCAGATGATCACGTAGGGAAACTTCAAGGTGGTCTCATGTTTTACCTCTTGGCTACTGTTGACCTTAACCAGACTTGATAGGACACTTGTTAGGTTACTTCTGGGATGGGGTGGAGGGAGCTGAACACTTGTAGGTGTAGAAGTATCTGGTAGAAACCCAATACGGATCCCCGGACATGCCACTGTCCTGGTTGACGGGTGGTGCTTGGGAATGGTGGTGTGACAATATCTATAGGGCCGAGCAGTGCTGGCTGTTGGAGGTGGTGCTGAGCCCCATGAGGGCAGGAATGGCTGCTTCACTGCACTTGTGTATCATCAAGGGTGATGTGAGCAGCTGCATGCAGGAGCCAGGCTTTCCCGATGCTGGAGACCCAGGGTGGTGACAACACATTGAGCCACTTGTGACCTGCAATCATGTTGCATCAGTGGGGAGAGATGCAACACCAGGGCATATTTATAAGAGGCTGGTGCCTAGGTCCCAAGCACGGAAATTCTGATTCAATTGGTCTGCAATATGGTCTGGGCTGTGGACCTTTAAAGCCCCTCAGATGAGTCTACTGTCAGCCAAGGCTGAGAAACCCTGCCTCCAGTCATCAGCCCCTGGGTCTTGGCCCCTCGTCTGTCCTTTCTTCTCGTGGGAGCCAGAAACTAGGGTCATTTCCTCCTGGGCTGGGATGGAATGCCTGTAAGAATTTCAGTGGCCATCACTTACAGTAAAATCTGACTCATATTTTAAGACCTACTTTCTCCAAGAAAACTTCTCTTGACCAACTCAACCTGTTTGGTTGTTTTGTTGCCTGGTTGGAGTTTTCTGAAAAGGAGCCCACTGTGTCTGGCATAGGCCTTTTAGTACAGGGCAGAGGACCAAAAACGAATGCCCGAGAGTTAATGACTTGACCAGAACTTGTGCTGAGCCTTAAGCTGGAATATTCTAAAACCTCACCGACATTTCCAGATGTTAACACTCTTGTACTGAACCTCAACCATGTGCAGTTTTCTTTGTAAACATTTATATATATGTTTCCTCTGACTAAAGGACGTAATTTACCAATGTATTTATCTTTCCTAATTAAAAGCCAACAGATGTTTCATGGCAATACATAGAATATACATTTTTGTTAGGGATACTCTGCTTGTGTATGTGCGTGTTAGATTAAATTTTTGGGGGGAGCTGTTGGAATATCAGGAGCTGTCTGTCTTTAGTGTCCATGGCATTCATTTTTCTCAATATTTCAACACATATTAACCTTCTTATCAACAATCGTTATTATTAGTGTAACAATTTATTGATCACTTACTACAGAGCAAGCAGTATGTATTTGCTTTTCTTTCAAGTTTCACGATAAATATTAGGAGAAAATTGTTACTTCCATTTTACCAAAGAAGATGCTGGGCTCCAAAGGGTTAACCAACATCACCCAAGATTACAGAGGCAAATCTGAGGTTTGAGCCCAGGCATGGCTGAATTTTTGTTAATATTGGTAAAACCCAGCATTTATTGCTAGGCACAGAGCAGTTTGATAGGTTCTAAAGGCTCTGTGAGAAAGAAACCAAAAGACTGTTGAAGTTTACGTGGAGAATTGGTTGGACTATCACACCCCCAACACAGAGAAAATAGACCAGAGAAAAACGCAACAGAATATCAATACTAATTATTTCTGGGGGACAGAGTTAGAGTGATGTTTATCTTCTTATCTGTTTTTCTACTTTCAAAAGTTTATAATATGGATGTATATTGTTTTTGTGCCAGAAACAATAAATCTAATTTGTTACAAAATCTACTTAGAGAGGAAACAGACATGGAAGAGTTAAATGGCTCTGTGGGGCAGGGGCATGTGCTGTATGCATGTGCCGTGTGCATGTGCTGTGTGCATGTGCTGTATGCATGTGCTGTATGTATGCGCTGTATGCATGTGCTGTGTGCATGTGCTGTATGCAATGTGCTGTATGCATGTGCTGTATGCATGTGATGTGTGCCATCACTGCTTTGAGAAATCAAAGGTGAGACTGTGGAGCTGGACAGGCCAGACATATTCACAGAGGAGGTAGGGCTGGGCTTTGAAGAACTGGTGGGCCTTTGGGAGGTGAGGGGTGTGGGTAAGGAGAGCAACTGTGCAAATGACTGGGAAAGGCGTGAACGGGTCGTTTTGGGGCGAGTGGGGGGGAGGGCTCCTCTGCCTGTGATGGCTGTCAGAGAGACCTCCTCAAGCCAACATCTTGTGGAATCCAAATTTGCCATGTGTGTTCTTGCTGAATTTGGGTGGCCTCAGGTTATCAGGAGCAGAAATGTGCCCAGGTTTCCTTAGACAGTGGATTTATTGAAAGAACAGAGCCTGGGGACATGAAGAAGCACAGTAAGGACCAGGCCCTAATCTGGCATATGAAACACCAGCTTCCAACGGACTTTTCTGGCATTATTACTTACATAGTTTACTTATTCTTTCTCAACCTTAACATAGTCTTCTTTTGCACTTATGGTGAAGCCTCAATTGCCAACTTTTCCCAGAATAAGGACTTCTGCATGTTGGTATCAGATCTTCTGTTACCTGAGAATGAAGTACTCAATGGGCCCCTTTTAACAAATGAGGAAAGTGAACTGAGCTGTGGAGAAATAGCTACCTTGCCCGAATTTGCATAATAATCAACACTTGAAATAAAGTCTAGCTGACTCCAGACCATTTGCTTCTTTCATTGTATCACCCAACCTCTCAAGAGAGACAGCCTTGAAGCAAAAACCCTTAATTTCCCAGACTCTTGAGACAGAGAACCCTTTGTCTCTGCCTTACAGGTGTCGGGGTCACCTTTGGGCCCCTGATTGCTTCACAGTTGCACTTGGTGCCTGGCATGAAGCGCACCCACTCGCGTCAAGTAGTGTGGAAGAGAAGGGGTGGCACGCAAGATTCTTCCCTCTGGTGAGAGATCCTGAGATCCTCTTGTCTGTCTTCTTATGGGCAGTTTAGCTGCTGGGCTCGGCCCCCTCTTTACCTATCTGATTGTTGGCAGTTTGAGGCTCTTCAACCATAATGACCTTCTTGGACTTGATATTTTTTGGTCTTGACATCTTGAGCCTAACTTCTCCCTCCCACTTATATCAGACTCCTGTTCCTGGAGCCTTTGGGGTAGAGCTGGTCAATTACTCTTCGTGTCTCTGGACATCTTTGGAAGGAGCAGATTCACAGAGGAGCCAGGTTGGCAGTGAGGGAGTAGTGCTTCATGGTAGTTTTTAAGGGGGCCATGCACATGGAAGGTAGAAAAGAGAAGGATCCAGGCTGGAGCTGGAGGCAGGTGGATGATATCCTCCCAGGCCATCTCAGAGCTTCCAGGATTCGGATTAGCCTCCACTGAGTTTAGCATTTCCTGATACTGATAATTAGCGATGTTCTGAGGAGGCAGGAAAGGACAGGGTCAGCCCTCCTGTTCACGAGTGATTTATGTGCCCCACTCCCCTTTCGTATTAATTCCAGAATTCCAGCAAGAAGCGATATCTGTATTGCATAGAAAAAGGGCAGAGGTGATACACCAAAAGCGACAGAAGGGTCCAACTTACTTCTGAAAGTAATTCTGGGAGGGCAGATTTTCTAGGGGGATGGCACCTAAAATTCATATTCTGCATCATTGAAGTTATTCTGAGTTGAATAATTATCTATTGAATGAGTGAATTAATAAACAAATGAAGGAGTTAAACACTCAGAGGGGAAGTTGATTTAGTGACATGACTCAGTGAAAACGGAAAGGCAGATATGTGGGGACTGTCTTCACAGCTGTCACTGTTTTCATTATTGTCATAGGTACTAACCATTCATAGTCCTTTACTCTTTTCCAAGGGCATTTTTGGTGTCATTATGAGATGATGGAAATAGCATGGGTGGATCCAGCGTGCCACTTACGTCTCCACTCTGAACTTCAGATCTCTTAAAGGCCAAAGGAGATCTTGTGTCCAGAGTGGTTTGCAGAAGGCTTGACACATAAGTACTCAATAGATACTAAACTCAGACACCATTTTGTGACCCTAAAAATCTTATTTTGTCTGCATTTCAGTGTGCCTTCCTAGTCAGCCTTTTTGTGGGATAAGTTTGCACTCACTATTGAGTAAGGTAAAAGAATATCTGTTCTGAAACCCTTGGTCAAAGCTAGTAAGTGGGTAGAAACCTATCTTCCATCTCAATAAAATGGAAAAATCCAAAAACATTTGAAACAGAAGGGGTCTTTTGCGTGCAAAACACCAGAGTCCTAATAAAGTGTTAAATCTATTTAAAAAGACAACATTAAAAATGAATGTTAACTAACTTTATTGTGGTCATCATTTCATGGTGTATACGTATATCAAGTCTTTATGTTGTACACCTTAAATGAATCCAATGTTGTGTGTTTATTATATCTCAATAAAACCGAAAAAGAAAGTAAGACAAAATCCATCCTATTAAAATGAAGATTGAGCAAGTGGATTCAGTCCATTGAATTTGATTCCATTGATTGACTAGTCATTGAACTCTTACAGAGGAAAGAGTTTCTAGAAAAGCGAAGACAAGGTCTTGCCCTCTGAGAGCTTCTGGTCAAGCAGGGGTATGAGGAGGTATTTGAGGTGATAGTCGGAGTTAATTCCAGCACCTGCTACAAGGGACAACATTCTTGCCCACCCGACCCCAGATTTTTCAAGATATTACATGACTATCCTCATGATGCTGGCACAAAAGGATCATGATTTTGGGTACAGCTCAGTCATCCTGTTTTCTAAACCCCCAACAGTCTCTGGGTTGATGACAAGAATCATCACTCAAATTTTAAACAGCAAGAGTACCTGCCCCTTGAGATTCTGCGTGGGTAGAGGCAATAGGGGAAGCAAGGCATGTGTGAGGGTCGCTGAGACAAAATCCCTTCTCTTAGTCAGTGATCATTTATTGAACACCTACTATTTTCCAGGAACTAGGAAATAGCTCAGTGGACAAAGCAAATCATTGTCTTTGTGGAATTTAGAGTTTACTGGGAAAAACACATAACAAGTAAGACACTGGCAGCCTCTAGAAGCTGGAAAAGGCAATGGACAGATTCTCCCATGCAGCCTCCAGAGGTAACCAGCCCTGCTGACACCTGACTTTAGCCTCTTAAAACTCATTTTGAATTTCTGCCCTCCAGAATTGTAAAAGAATAAATTTGTGATGTTTTAAGCCAGTAAGATGGTGGTAATTTCTTACAACAGGAACAGGAAACATATGGGAGGACTCACCGAGAAGGTGAAACTTGTATAAATGTCTGAAGGAAGCAAACATGAGTCATATTGATGCAAAGGGCCTGGAGCAAGGTCGTGCCTGGTGATCAGAGGAACAGCATGAAACCAGTGTGAGGAGAGAGGGTGAGCCTGGTTCTGATAACACTTTAGCAGGTCTGTTGGGGATATCATTGACGTGCAATAAACTGAACCTATGTAAAGTGTGCAGATTGATTTGTTTCAACCTATGCAAACACTAGTGAAACCATCATTGCCATCAAGAGAGTGAAGATAGCCGTGACCTTGAACAGTTTCCCTATGCTTCATGGTAGTTTCCCTTCATCCCTCGACGCCTCCCCTCTCCAGGCAACCACTCATCTGTGTTCTGTCAGATTGATAAATTTCATTGTCTACAGTTTTACATAAAAGGAATATTATGATATGTATTCTTCCTTGCAGGACATTTGGTCCTGTCCAAAACATTCATGGAGACATTTGGCCTAAACCAAAAGGTCCTTGATATTTTGTCCCATACAAAACACCCACAGACACATTCGATCAACACCAAAAAGGTCCTATATCCTTGATATTTTATCTTGTCCAAAATCTCCACGGAAACCTTTGGTCCACACCAAAAAAGTTTGTGAAATTTTATCCTGTTCAAAATGTCCATTGATATGTTTGGCCCATGAGTCATTAAATAATACAAACATTTAACATTGTTAAAATTTTATTTACATTATTTTCTTTTAATTCATGATGAATCTTGGATTTCATATTTATTCTTGTTCTTCCTCATCATGACATTTGGCAGAGTTACTCTTAAGTTGATGAACAGTTGCTCTCAAGTATATATCAGCCTGATTATTGACTTCGTATTTGTTATATCTGTAACAATTTCAGTTATACGAATTTGATTGTGTTGTTATTGTCAAGAAATTGGTGGCCATGTTTGAGGGTTACCACCAAGAACCTGGGTGATAACTTGTTCATTGCTTTTCATTTGTTCACCTTTTAACCCTTCAATAAATCTCTGGATTGAAGGATGACGCACTACCATCAGCTTTTGAAATTTGCTCTGCCAGCCTTCCACTGTGTTGTTTGTCCTGTGATCACCATTCATACTGATGTACAAACATTCAAAGTTTCTGGTGGAAATCTTGGAGCTTCTGGTCTTCTTCTGCCTTGACGACATCTTCCATGGACATATACTCTCTCAAAATAATCTATTAGGTCATCCAAATTTTCTTCTGCATTCTCCACAATGTACTTAAATTTTCATTTACATCTTCCAAAATCACAAATGGAAGTCCAAACAACATGAACACACACTTATGGATGTTATTTTCCATTACTTGTCTTATACTCGTGTGTTAGACCCAAAGAAGATACTTTTTTCTGCAGTGATCGTGAA
The DNA here is from genome assembly GCF_041296265.1 of Equus caballus. Classification (NCBI taxonomy): domain Eukaryota; kingdom Metazoa; phylum Chordata; class Mammalia; order Perissodactyla; family Equidae; genus Equus; species Equus caballus. Next base: position 2,486,427 of record NC_091701.1, on the reverse strand, counting down.
AAGTGAAACAGGCATCCTTTTTACTTGTGCATTTGGTAGGACCAGTCGAATCACGTTCGTATGTTCAATCTCTAAATCCGTCATGCACAATGAAGGGTTAATGTAGAGATTTGTTTCCCGTGCAAATGCAAGTACTTCCTCATATATATATCTGTAAGTGTCTTCTTGCGTTTTCATAGTTAGCGCATAAATCAATGGAATAGTGTAACCTAACACTACACTGAGCACAGTAAGTAACTGAGGGAACTTCTTGGTGCCTTCATGAAGGTGCCATCACCGAATAATGTGGCTCTCACACTTAAATATTGAATATCATCATAAGTTGTGTAAATAATAGTTCTTTCATTATCGTCAACACCAGAACCATGCCTAAGAAATGTTTCTCCATATCTGGTCACCTTATACTTCTCTAGAATTTCAATTCTGTGTAATGAAGTTGGGTTTGGAGGTTGATATCTGTTTTGAATTCTATTTATTTGCCTCCTTAATGAGTTTATTTCTGGAAGCATCAACAGGACATCTTCATCTTGAATATCATGGAGAGTTTTTTGAACTACTTGTAATGGTGTTGCATTTGGTTCTTCTGCGTGTCTTTTTAACCTATTCAGGGTTTTCCTTACTCCCCCTTAAACAGCCATGTTGTGCTGATATTTTCCTGTCCCATCTTGAATAATTGTAACATTATCCAAATCCTGACTCGTTGTACATCGGGCATTGCGGATTTTCCTCTCTTCACAGCACCAGTACCTTTTATTCTTATCTCTATTAAAGGAAGGAGAAATGGTCACAAAAGCCATTATAATGTACACTGGCTTTTCGCTTTGTGAATATACTATTTATGCCATGTTCTGCTGAGAATTTTCAAATAAAGATGTCATAGTACTAAGCAACAGAGGAAGGGTTATTTTTTCTTTTGTTTTGTAACTGTCTGACCAATGGTCGCTGGTTTACTGGCAGGGAAAACCTTACTAATGTGTTGTGGATTCAACACCTGGTTCAGCAGTGCTGGCTCAGCCGTAGGTAGGCACCAGCCAAAGGCATGGTGGTCCACATCTATTGGCCGGTAAGTGTGGGAGTCACACCACTAAAACCTCTCCAAATAGTGGCAGATACTTCTTGCAGTCTGATCATACCTCTATAGGATATCAATTCAAGGGAAAGATCACCCATTAACCCTGGGCAATGGGATGGTTGCATAGGGGTTCATTAAATAGCCCGTTATGGCGGCCACTACACACCCATTCTCACTCCTCCTGAAGAAGTGAGATACTCTATAAAGTGTTTACATCAATACATTCACTACCCGTTTTACATAGTGGCTTGACCAACCTCCTCCTTTCAAACTCCACCCTTTTTGAATGACCCAGGCACATCCAACCAAATGCCCAGTGATTTATTAAGGCACCATTTGTCGCAAGAGACCATCCTTGACTTGTTGTCCCTTTCCTCAGCAGATTGAATGCTTCAATCCAGGTCTAAGGACTAGGGTAAAGATTAGAAATAATGTATGTAAAGATCCCAGGATTGTACTTGGCACACAGCAGGTGCTCAATAAGTTAGAGATTTCTGTTATCATAGATGGGATGTCCACTAGTTTAAGACCTTGGAGGTCATATAAAGTTGAATGCAAATCCTGCCACTTATGGTCCATGAGACTCTAGTATTTCACTTAATCTTACCGTGCCTCAGTTTCCTCAAATGGAAAGCAGATGTAATAAAATCTCCCTCATGGAATATGTAATGTGTGAATTTACTGTGCAATTCTGGAGTAAAAACAGCTCTGCCATATAGTGTTTTGCAGAGAACCTGCCTCCTGATAGTTCCTTTCTGCCTTCCCTTCCTGAGCTCTGAGGCAGTGTCTGAACAGACACCTTTGTCCTTTAGAAGCTTGTCATCGACACAGCAGACCTGCACTTGCACTTCCTTGGTGAGTGCTGATGCGATAGTTGCCTCCTGGTTCACCCAGGACATGCTCAGCCACCGCCTGTGCAACTCAGATGTATTGGGCGCCTTATTGCGTTTAGCAAGTTAATTGTTCGTTAAGAGGAAGGGATATTCACAGAGCTGGCCTGACATCCTGATAAAATACCAAATGACTTTCAGTATTTGATTTATGGGCACGGACGCGGCTCCTTGCCGACTCATGTCAGAACGTGCTGGGGCGATAAGCACACACTTATCTCCAGGCCTTGATTGATGACAGGGAAACCTTGAACCGTAAAGGCAACAAAGCCACCCTGTGGGAAGAGGACTGTCACAGAGTGCATTAGGAAAGCCCAATCAGCCTCCTTGTGGGAGGACAATTAACGGAATTAAAACTTAGAATTTTAATTATCATACAAATGAGAAGGAGATTAATCAGCTCATATTTCACGACGTGCCTTGGTGTGGACCACTGCCGCTGGGGTTTTATGGCAAATCTTTGATTAATTGAGACGCAGCATGAAAGCCTAAAATCCAGAGTCCAGTGCATGCTAATGTCTCCCTTTCCTACCGTGCTGCCCCAAGGTTAGACGCCCGGAAGGGAGAGGCGGACATGCTGGAGGACACACCCCAACACGTGCAAACGCGGGCTCACAGTTTGACTCCCCACAAGATGTTCGGTTTGCCTTCTCACACTTTCTCAGTGTGGATGAGAATCTTCTTCTCCACCTCCTCTTTTGCACTTTGTGGCCTTGGACTTCTGTGTTCTGCCAGCCGTCCTTTAGGTGGGAGATTCCTGAGCACATCATCATCTGACTCTGGGCAGACATCCCAGGACCAAGGGTCACTGCAGAGTCAGCGATCAGAACTCCATGTCTGTGTGTCCACTCTTCCACACCTTCCCAGGGCCCCGGACCAAATTAATATTTGGCAACTGAAGGATGGTTTTCAAAGGTCAGCCCACTGTGCCCATGGCTCCATGCCTATCAGGGCCAGGTCACCCAAGACAGAGCAAAGGGCTTCAGAGGCAGAAATGGACAGCTGACAGAGCCGCCTGGGACACAGTAACAAAGTGAGGCTTGTCACTTTGTGGGTCCAAACACACAGCTGTGGTCCTAGTTTGCAGGCAACTGTTGCAGGTGGGGAACTTATGGAAAGCCCGGGAGGGAAGGCGCTCTGGATGAGGCCGAGCATAAATCTCAGAGTGAGGACATCCACTAAGTAGACATCTAAGAAACATGCCAACTGTAACATGTCTGACCCTGCGCTACTCATCTACACTGTACCCCTTCCTTCACCCCCAAACATGTCCCTCTCCCAGTGGTCTCCATTTTGGTAAGTAGAAATTCAGTCCTTCCAGTCACTCAAGAAAATCTGGAGTCATCTGATCTTTTAGTAAATCTTGTAGGTTCTACTGTGAAAATGTGAAGGAACCACTTCCACTGAGACACACTGCTCCCGCCACTGCTACCTGTCACCTGGGTCTTCTGGGTTACTGCAGTGACTTCCTCCTTGGCCTGCTTCTTCTATCCTTGCCGACTTTGGTCTATTTACAACAAATCTGCCAGAATGAACCTGTTAAAATGTAGATTGAATCACATTACCATGCTGTTCAGAATCCTCTGAAGCCTGCGTCTCCCTTAGAGTCAGAGTCAAAGTCTTTACGGTGATGTGCAGGCACTGTGATCTGGCCCCATGACTTCTCTGGCCTCGTGACACGCTGTTCCCTCTTTTCACTCCACCCAACCTCAAGCCGTTAGCGCTTGCTCTGCCCTCTGCCAAGAATGCTCTTTCCTCTGGTAGCCATGTGGCCGAAGCTTCCTTACTTCACTTCAGCGCAAATGCTCGATCTCAGTGAAGCCTTCTTTAGCCACTTTGTCTAACAGAGGAGTTAGCTGTCCTCCACACTCACTGTAGCCCATGGTACACAGTGTTCTGATAAATATTCAATAGCTGGCTTGCAGCTGGGGAGATGGAGAGCACCAATTTGTAGTGCTTGCCTGTTTCCGTGGTGTAAATACTTTCACCATGGCCAATTTTAAGTGACCAGGATGATGACAACTGCCTTGCAAAATTCCTGAAAATATAACCATTGATTTTTGCAAGCCAGTATAGCCGGCTCCAGTGTACCCTGCTTTTCTTTTCTTCTTAGTACCAATTCTTGACATACTATATGCTTTATTTATATGTCTTGTAATATTAACTGTCTCTTCCATTACAATAGAATTTCCTCTGAGCAGCAATTTTTTTGCCATTTTGTTTCTACTGTGTTCCCCAGCTTCTGGTACAGTTCCTATCACTTAATAAGTGCTCAATAAAATTTTGCCAAATGACAATATTAATGAAAGAATGAGTACCTACTACTTATCAGAGACTGATAAGTTTGGGGATACATAAATGAATAAGATAGAGTCTGTGACTTCTGTCCAGTGGTGAACACAAGCCTTCGTAATGCAATGAAATGGGGATTAAAATAGAGATTGTTCCTAGTAGAGATAAGAACATAAGACAATCATCGAAATTAGATTCAAATACCACGTCAATTGATTCTGATGTGAATGGGAGTGTAATTCTGTAACTATTAATAGTATTTGACCAAGATGCTGGAATACCAACTTCTAATATTCTTTCTCTTCATCAAATTCTAGACATATACCCAGGACGACATGGTGCTTTTGTAACTCTTTGAGTGCCTCTAAGTCCTCATCACTGATGTTAGCTAGACTGAAGCACACAACGTTCAGTTTCATCAACCATCCAACTCTGGAGGCAGAACTAATAAAAAAGTGTTAATGCTCCAGAATGAAGTAAAATGAGAGCAAGTGACTTGTGCCTGCCTGGGGCATCCCCTGGCCCTGAACTCAGTGTAGTGTTGTGGGTGGCAGAGACCTTAGAGAAAGTCACATTCACTTCCCTGTCTTTTAAAACATAGTGATTGCGGGGCTGGCCCCGTGGACGAGTGGTTAAGTTCGCGCGCTCCGCTGCAGGCGGCCCAGTGTTTCGTTAGTTCGAATCCTGGGCGTGGACATGGCACTGCTCATCAGACCACGCTGAGGCAGCGTCCCACATGCCACAACTAGAAGAACCCACAACGAAGAATACACAACTATGTACCGGGGGGCTTTGGGGAGAAAAAGGAAAAAATAAAATCTTTAAAAAAACAAAAACAAAAAAAAACCCATAGTGATCGTATTTACTGGTATGCATGGTCTCGAAAGAACATTAGGTCAGTGTTTCCTTCATTTTGAAGAAGAGCGAGGAGGGGATGAGGAGAAGGGCGATAGCTTTTCCTTCCCTCTACAGATTGTTAGTGATTTAATGTGCAATTTGTCCCAATGACAGATGTACATTAAAATACGGTGGGAGGAAGGAAATGAACATCTATTGACAATACTAAGTTACGTCGTCAGACACTCTACACACATATACAGACCAAGAGTTTTGTTGACAGAATTCCCGGAATCCTTCTGGACTAAATAGACAGGCTCCCCACTGTTGGGCTTCAGTTGGGTTGGGCCAGTAAGAAGCCAAAGGACAAGATCAGAGGGAGGAAGGAGAGAAAGTCAGAGTATCCATTCTTCCAGCTCCCTCGGGCACAAACCCTGATGCTTCTGTCCACCATGCATCAGAACTGCTTCAGGTGGCTTACTATGCTAATGTGGAAAGTACACCTGATGGCTTGATGGTCGTTTGTCTTGAAAAGTTTTGTAGGGGTTTCTTGAAGACACAGATCATGTGCTCTCCTTCAGAGGAGTGCTGTGTCTGCTGTTTCCAAGCCTGTGGGCACCACCAGTGTGGACCACCTCAGACCGAATGTGCAGCCTGAGGTTCCTTGGCGGATTCAGCTCACGCTTTCCCAGAGCGAAAATGTGCGTGCAGACCAGAACTACTCATGGGCTTTTTCTTTCTTTATTTTCTACATTTTCTTTCACTTTTTCTGCTCTGCTCCTCCTGAGACAGTTTCCTCCGCATTTCACTGGGGTGAGCGGGACTGAGGCATGGGGAAGCTTTGTTTGGCATTTACCATGACTGGAAAGCCTGTGGCTTAAAATCGCATGTAAAAGATTACCCATCTTGAGTGAGTCCTGGGCCATAACTTCTGTCCCTGAACCCAAGCCACTGAATTCGAGCCCAAGCGTTTGGTATTGGCAAATTCCCACAGAACTTTAAAACTCCAGTATTTGGCTACTTCCCTGGTTAAAGCCTTTAATTTTAAAAATTATCCAGGAGTTTCTCCCATCATCAAGTTTTAAATGTTTTTCATGTGATTAAAAAAATTATCCAGTATTTTTAGTTGCTTTAAACAAGAAGGCTGATTCAAGTGACCTAACCCTGTTCCTGGAGACTAGAAGCACATGGGATGATCGTTACTGGAGATTTTCTAGTGGAAAAATACCACTCGAATTGCTTCAGAAGAGAATTGACAACCACCTTGCAGATGGAGGTCAAGAAGGTAGTGGAAACCAGTGGTGTTTTTTGCAAAGCGTTATCCACGGTTCAGTTCTTGCTCTTACAAAACACACTTCCTCTCTCTTCTCCAGCAGGAGGGTCTGCAGAAGGGCCCCCTTTGGGGGAGTTTCAAAGGCAGAAGGTGCAGAGCCTCTGGCAGGATGGCCTTGTTTTGGTAATGGAGATTTCTTTAGAAGATCCAGGGATGCTTGGGTTAAAAGTATGTGGTAGAGGTAAAAATAACAATAACATCTTCACCTATAGATTAGAAAATGTTTTTAAAAATCTGTTCTAGTGTGATGAGACAGGCACTCTCACTTATTAGTGTAGAGTGGAGCACATTTAGAAAGAATTTGACATCACGAATACAATCTAAAAGATAATTATACCTTTGGGCCTGTAATTTAACTTGTAGTAAATTATCTTAAGTAAAATCTAAAATGTTGGGAAAAAGTGCACAAAGATTCATTTATTCAATAAATATTTGGGAGTCACCATGGACCAGATAGTTTTCTGAGTGCTAGGAATCTAACAGTGAATTAAGAACCAAGACCTCCTGTGCGTGGCAGTGCTCCTTCAAGCCGGGGATGGGAGTCATTCAGTAAACAAACAAGAAATTAAGAAGATAGATCACTAAAAGTGCCTTGAAGTGGTCCCTTTCTGACCAAAACGAAGTAAGCCCACTGCAGCTCATTTTTCCTAGTGGTTGCAACCAAACACACAGAATAAAAGACGAAAAGCAAAAGACAACTCCCTGAGGACTTGGAAAAATAAAAACGAGCAGACAGACTGGGGAGGGGAGTCAAAAAGGACCCAAAAGGGAGTGGTGAGTTTCCTGTTGTGTTTGTCTGGACTCTCAGTTTTGACCCAACAACAGGTCAAAATGGGAAACTACATAACAAGCGCAGTCGGCAAAAACCCCAAAACAAGTCAGTCTCTCAGGACAGTGGAGGGAAAAGAGCCCCTGGGAGCCAGGGAGCGTGGAGAGAATCCTTGAAGTTTTTCTTTTGTCCCCTAATTTTTTTCTCTCCTGGCCCTGCTCCAAGACCAGGCCCAGTCACATAATGCCCCACTGTGGAGTTGGCATGAGCAATGAAGACCCCAAGTGGAAAATCATCCTGTGGACAGAGGAACTGGGAGAAGAGGGTTTCACAAAGAGTGTGTGGGTTTTTTTCTCTCTCTTTCTCATCACTTTGTCCTAAAGACTGGTACAGTCATGTAGAACGGCACAGAAGGTTGAAAGTCTGAGGAAACCCTGACTTTCTGGCCTGAAGAACCAGAGAAAGGGGACCCTGGGAGTGCAGAGTGTGGGGAAAATCTGAGAGGGGGAGTTGGAGAAGATCATTCTTCTGTGTATGAATGACCCCTAACCTGAGCCAGTACAGAATACACCCAGAGAAGCTGAGCAAAGGCTTGAGAACGGAAGTACGATAGAAACCACAGCCCTAGCCCCAGATCAAATCTGGAGTGGCACATTGAGGGGTAATCCAAAGAACGTAGCAAAGCCTGTTAAAACCAACCTGGCATTGGAACTACTACTCACAGAAGTAAGACACAGCTTGGATCTAAGCCTAACTGGGTTGATTGATTGCTAAAACAAACAGAAAATCAACATTTTTCAAGGAATTTTAATATGACCCAGAATTACACGGCATAATATTTAAAATCTTCAGAAAATGTGACCAATTCTCAAGGGAAAACACAATCAAAAGAGGTTTGCCCTGAGATGACCCAGATGTTGGAATTGTCAGATAGACTTTAAAGCCACTATTATAACAGTGATCCATGAGGTAAAGGTGAATATTTTTGAAATATATGGAAATATGGGAATTCTCAGTGGAGAAATAGAAATTGTAAAAGCAGAACCAAATGTGAATTTTAGGACTGCAAAATGCAATATCTAAAATTTGAAAAAAATTACTGGGTTGACTCAGCTAAATGGAGATGATAGAGGAAAGAGTTAATGAACTTGAAGATAGAGGAATAGAAATGATCCAACTTGAAGAACAGAAAGTAAAGAGATTGAAATAAAATGAACAGAGCCCTAGGGACCTTTAGGACAACATGAAGATGTCAAACGTTTGTGTCACTGGAATCTCTAAAAGAGATGAGAAAGAATGTAGTGCTAAAACAAAGGATGATATAATGGCTGAAAACTTCCCAAATTTGGTGAAAAAATGTAAGTTTATAAATTCAAGAATCTCAGTAAAATTTGAGCAGACTAAATGCAAAGAATACCATTCCCATGGGAAAGAAAGAAGCGAGACCTCTACTGCACACCACGTATAAACACCAACTCAAAACATAGCGGAGACTTAGATGTAAGAGTGAAAACTCTAAGAATCTTAGAAGAAAAAATGGGTGTAAATCTTTGTAACCTTGGAGTAAGCAGTGGTTTCTTAGATAGTGGTTTCTGGACATCATCAAAATAAAAACCTTTTGTGCTTCAGAGGATAACGTCAAGAAAGAGAAAAGACAACACACAGAGTGGGAGAAAATATTTTCAAGTCATATATCTGATAAGAGACCTGTAGTCGGAGTATATAAACAACTATGACAAATAAATAATAAAAAGACAATGCAATTTTTAAAAATTGGCAAACAATCTAAATAGTTCTGGAAAGAAGACAAATTGCCACTAAGCATGTAAAAAGATACTTAACCTCATTAGCCGTTAGAAAAATGCAAATCAAAACCATAATGATTTGCAATATATGCAAATATCAAATCATTCTGTTGTAACCTGAAACTAATATAATGTTATATGTCAATTATACTGCAATAAGTTAAAAAAGAAGCACAATGAGAGACCACTTCGCACCCACTAGGATGCGAATCCTAATCCAAAGGACAGAGAATTAACAAGTACTGGTGACGATGCGGAGAAATCGGAACCCTTACACACTGCTGGTGGGAGTGTAAAATGGTGCAGCTGCTTTGGAAAACAGTCTTGCACTTCCCCAGACAACTAAACACAGAGTTGCCATCAGAGTAGCAATATCACTCTGAGATATAGTCTCAGAAATAATGAAAATATATGTCCACACACACACATATACACACACACAAGTTGTACACAAATATTCTTAGTAACATTATTCATAATAACCAAAAAGTGGAAACAATCCAAATGCCCATGACTTGATGAATGGATGAATAAAATGTAGTATATCTCTACCATGGAATATTAGTTGGCAATAAAAACAAATAAAGTATTGACATGCTGCAGCATGGATGAACTTTGAAAACATTGTGTTGAGTGAGAGAAGCCAGTCACAGAGCACCCCATTTGTGTGATTCTATTTACATGAAATGTCCAGAATAGCCAAATCTATAGAGACAGCCAGTAGGTTAGTGGTTGCCTAGGGCTGGAGAAGATGTGGGCTTGGGGAGGTAACAAGTAAGGGGAGTGGAGTTTCTTTTTGGGGTAATGAAAGTGTTCTACAATTTACTATGGTGATGGTTGCGCAACTCTGTGAATATGCTAAAATCCATTGAATTGCATTAAATGGGTGAATTGTATGGTATGTTTAATGAATTATATCTCATTAAAGCTATTAAAAAAGAATACCATTCCCAGACAATTTTTATGAATGGGAATTTCTTATTTGAAACCATGGAAGCCACAAAGCAGTGAAACAGTATTTTCAAAGATCTTAAAAAATAAAATTGCTAATCCACAGTTCTATATTCAATGAAATTACCCTTCAAGAATGAAGGCAAAATACATTCATTCCCAGATGAAAGGAAACTAAGAGAATATGTCACTAGCAGACTTGCTCTAAAATGGATCCTAAAGAAAGTTCTTCAGGGAAAAGAGAAATCATAGCAGGGGGACGCTTGGACCTTCAGGAATGAAGGAGCACATAAACGGTAAGATCTGGGTAAATAGAACAGACCATATTCCTCTTCCTAAGTTCTTTAAAATATGTATGTCTATTGAAAGCAAGAATCACACCATTGGGGAGTTTCAATGTCTGTAGATAGAGAATACACGACAACTCTAACATAAGAGAGAAAGGGTAGAGAGTCCCATATGACTATAAGATTTCTGTTTTATTTGAAGTGGCAAAATATTAGTAGATTGTGAAAAGTTTCTTATGCATGTTATCGTCCCTAGAAAAACCGCTAAAATAATGTGAAGAGATATATCCCCAAAGCCATGCTGGGATAGTGACATGGATGGCTAGGCACTGTGATCCCACTGTAATCATCCACTTGTCAGCACTGCTGTCTTTCTCTTCCCTATTCTATTCCTCCTTTATGTTAAAACAGTTCTGGTCACAAATAACTTATTTCTGCACCCTTTAGTGGGTTGAGACCTCCAGTTTGACAAATACTGGCGTGGGCTAGAACTGGTCATGAACTGAAGCTTCAAGAAAGAAGGACTGGAGAAAGTGTATGGTGGGATGCAAGCCCCTCATAAACCTCCAGTTCCCCCAGAGGTGAACTGGGAAAAAAGTCTGTTCCACGGAAGGAAATTCGATGATCTCAGATTTAGTTCAAGGTGGAGAGAAAAGTAGCAAATAAAAAATAATCTCCCACTGAGAATTCCTAGCCTGTAATTATATGTGGTTACATCCAGACTTTAGATTAGATCTATGGCCTTTGAAACCTCAAGCTCAAAATTTAATTTAAAGTAGATCTGGGTTGGTAGTACCCACAGATACTGTCAGAATCGAACTGAAATCATCTTTGGAGCAATCACTTGAAACAGCAGCCTCAAAGGTATTCGAATCTCCAAAGCAAAGTTCAAAGGAACCTGAGCTCATAACTTTAAAACATGAAGCTTACAAGGAAACTGGCCACCAAACATGAAAGTCAGAGAAACAAAACAAATGGAAGACGCTGACCCACAAATCCTTCAGCTGCTGGACTTGCCAGATACAAAACACAAAATGAGGTTGTCTAAGTGTTTAAAGACATAAAATGGGGAGTTGAAAGAATGAATAGAAATAACAGAGAGTCAAAATTGACCATTCAGATTTGTGAAAGAAGCAAATAGAACTTCTAAAACATAAAAGATAATAATTGAAGTTAAAAATTCAGGAATGTGTACTCTTCCCCTGAGGACGGGCATAGTGATTTGCTTCTGAAGAAGAGCAAAGGGAGAACTCACCACTGTGAAGTGAGGAAGGCCGACAGACACCACCTGAAGCATGTGATGAAGGTTAACATCACCTGAGATGTCCTTGGCTGTTGTGTGGCTCCTAGAAGGGTGTGAGGAGAAGGGCACTTCAATGTGTGGTCTTCTTTCCCCAAACCCATAATTCCAGTCTAATCATGAAAAAACATCAGACAATTCAATTTGGGGGACATTCTGCAGTTTCCTTGGCCAGAACACTTCAAGAATCTAAAATATTAAACTAGGAAAAGCTGAGAGACTTTTAGAGGAGACGGGTGAAACCCAACAACTAAACGCAATGCCGTCCCCTGCACTGGATCCTGGCACAGAGGAGAGTCAGGGAAAAACTCGTGAAACCCAAATAGTGTCTGTAGTTTAGTTAATAGCATTATACTGATGGCAGTTTTTAAATTTTGACAAATGTGCCATGGTGATGTAAGATGTTAACATTGTGGGAAACTGAGAAGGGGTGTTGGAGACTCTGTGCGTTATTTTTGCAACTTTTCTATAAATCTAAACTTATTCCAAAATAAAAAAATGCGTTAAAAACAAGAACAACAGCGTCTCAGGAAGGTGTAAGCACAAGGTTAGGTAATGCTAAAGAGCAAACTGTTATTACCTGGAAGATATGTTGAAAGACGTTCACTTGGAATGAACTGCAGAGGGAAAAGATGGAAAATATGAGAGTATAAGAGATGTGGAAGACAGAGTGAGAAGGTTCAAATAAATTGATCAGAGTCTTTGGAGAAGAAGACAGAAAGAGTAGACAATAATGCAAAAAAGTTAGTGAGTGAGAATTTTCTAGAATTTATGAAGAGCTCTATCTCTTCATTTTAGGAAGCCCAGTGAATTTGAAGCAGCATACATATTGTAGTGAAACTGCAGAACTCCAGAGAGAAAGAGATTTTAAAAGTAGGCAGAAGACATGCTACCTTCAAAGGAACGTGATCAGACAGATCGTTAATAGTGGAGTAGTGGAAACTGGTGTACAACATCTTCTAAGTGTCAAGACAGAATTGTATATTCTGCAAACTCCCTTAGGAATCGGGGGAAATATGACAGATTAAAAAATAAAAAATAAATTACTGTAATAGCCGCTATTAAAAGGACATAAATAGACGGATCACCAGTAAGGAGATCAAAACAGCAATTAAAAACCTCCCCAAAAATAAAAGTCCAGTACCAGATGGCTTCCCTGGTGAATTCTACCAAACATTCAAAGAAGACCTAATACCTATCCTTCTCAAACTCTTCCAAAAAATTGAAGAGGAGGGGAGGCTTCCTAACTCCTTCTACAAAGCAAACATTATCCTGATACCAAAACCAGACAAGGACAACAGAAAAAAAGAAAATTACAGGCCAATATCACTGATGAACATCGTTGCAAAAATCCTCAACAAAATACTAGCAAATTGATAGACCAGATGGACTTAATAGATATATATAGAACACTTCATCCAAAAACAGCAGGTTACACATTCTTCTCAAGTGCACATGGAACATTCTCAAGGATTGACCATATTTTGGGAACCAAAGCAAACATCAATAAATACAAGAGAGTTGAAATAATATCAAGCATCTTTTCTGATCATAATGCTATTAAACTAGAAATCAACTACAAGAAAAAAGCAGAGAAAGGTGCAAAAATGTGGAGACTAAACAACACGCTTCTGAACAAACAATGGATCATTGAAGAAATTAAAGAAGAAATCAAATTTTATATGGAGACTAATGAAAATGAGAACACAACATACCAAAACATTTGGGATGCAGCAAAAGCAGTCCTAAGAGGGAAATTCATCGCAATACAGGCCCACCTCACTAAACAAGAAAAAGCTCACATAAGCAACCTCAAACGACACCTAACAGAACTAGAAAAAGAAGAACAAACAAAGCCCAGAGCCAGTAGAAGGAGGGAAATAATAAAAATAAGAGCAGAAATAAATGATATTGAAACAAAAAAGACAATAGAAAGGATCAATGAAACAAAGAGTTGGTTCTTCGAAAGAATTAACAAAATTGACAAACCCCTAGCCAGACTCACCAAGAAAAGAAGAGAGAAAACGCAAATTAATAAAATTAGGAATGAGAGAGGAGAAATCACAACAGATACCAATGAAATACAAGAGATCATAAGAGAATACTATGAAAAACTATATGCCAACAAATTGAACAACCTGGAAGAAATGGACAAATTCCTAGACTCCTACAATCTCCCCAAACTGAATCAGGAAGAAATGGAGAATCTGAATAGGCCAATCACAAGTAAGGAAATAGAAACGGTAATCAAAAACCTCCCCAAAAATAAGAGTCCAGGACCAGATGGCTTCTCTGGAGAATTCTACCAAACATTCAAAGAAGACTTAATACCTATTCTTCTCAAACTGTTCCAGAAAATTGAGAAAGATGGAGAACTCCCTAACACATTCTATGAAGCCAACATCACCCTGATCCCCAAACCTGACAAGGACAACACAAAGAAGGAGAACTACAGGTCGATATCACTGATGAACATAGATGCAAAAATCCTCAACAAAATTTTGGCAAACCGATTACAGCAATACATCAAAAAGATTATACACCATGATCAAGTGGGATTTATACCAGGGACACAGGGATGGTTCAACATCCGCAAGTCAATCAACGTGATATACTACATCAACAAAATGAAAAACAAAAACCACACGATCATCTCAATAGATGCAGAGAAAGCATTCGACAAGATCCAACACCCATTTATGATAAAAACCCTCAGTAAAATGGGTATAGAAGGAAAGTACCTCAACATAATAAAGGCCATATATGATAGACCCACAGCCAACATCATACTCAATGGACAAAAACTGAAAGCCATCCCTCTGAGGACAGGAACAAGACAAGGGTGCCCACTTTCACCACTCCTATTCAACATAGTACTGGAGGTGCTGGCCAGAGCAATTCGGCAGGAAAAAGAAATAAAAGGAATCCAAATAGGTAACGATGAAGTAAAACTCTCGTTGTTTGCAGACGACATGATCTTATATATAGAAAACCCCAAAGAATCCACAGAAAAACTATTAGAAATAATCAACAACTACAGCAAAGTAGCAGGGTATAAAATTAACATGCATAAATCAGTAGCATTTCTATACACTAACAATGAACTAACAGAAAAAGAACTCAAGAACTCAATCCCATTCACAATCACAACGAAAAGAATAAAATACCTTGGGATAAACTTAACCAAGGAAGTGAAGGATCTATACAATGAAAACTACAAGACTTTCTTGAAAGAAATTGACGAAGACATAAAGAGATGGAAAGACATTCCTTGCACATGGATTGGAAGAATAAACATAGTTAAAATGTCCATACTACCTAAAGCAATATACAGATTCAATGCTATCCCAATCAGAATCCCAAGAACATTCTTCACAGATATTGAACAAACAATCCTAAAATTCATATGGGGCAACAAAAGACCGCGAATTGCTAAAGCAATCCTGAGCAAGAAAAACAAAGCCGGCGGAATCACAATCCCCGATTTCAAAACATACTACAAAGCTACAGTGATCAAAACAGCATGGTACTGGTACAAAAACAGGTCCACAGATCAATGGAACAGAATTGAAAGCCCAGAGATAAAACCACACATCTATGGACAGCTAATCTTCGACAAAGGAGCAGAGGGCCTACAATGGAGAAAAGAAAGTCTCTTCAACAAATGGTGCTGGGAAAACTGGACAGCCACATGCAAAAGATTGAAAATTGACCAGTCTTTTTCACCACACACCAAAATAAACTCAAAATGGATCAAAGACCTAAAGATTAGGCCTGAGACAATAAGTCTTTTGGAAGAGAATATAGGCAGTACACTCTTTGACGTCAGTTTCAAAAGAATCTTTTCGGACACTGTAACTCCTCAGTTGAGGGAAACAATAGAAAGAATAAACAAATGGGACTTCATCAGACTAAAGAGCTTCTTCAAGGCAAGGGAAGACAGGATTGAAACAAAAAAACAGCTCACTAATTGGGAAAAAATATTCACAAGCCACTTATCCGACAAAGGGTTAATCTCCATAATATACAAAGAACTCACACTGCTTAACAACAAAAAAACAAACAACCCGATCAAAAAATGGGCAGAGGACATGAACAGACATTTCTCAAAAGAAGATATGAATATGGCCAATAGACACATGAAAAGATGTTCATCATCGCTAATCATCAGGGAAATGCAAATCAAAACTACGCTAAGATATCACCTTACACCCGTTAGATTGTCAAAAACATCCAAAACCAAGAGTGACAAATGTTGGAGAGGTTGTGGAGAAAAAGGAACCCTCATACACTGTTGGTGGGAATGCAAACTGGTACAGCCACTATGGAAAACAGTATGG
This sequence comes from Equus caballus, assembly GCF_041296265.1. Lineage (NCBI taxonomy): Eukaryota > Metazoa > Chordata > Mammalia > Perissodactyla > Equidae > Equus > Equus caballus. The sequence continues at coordinate 2,470,551 of NC_091701.1, read as the reverse complement.
AGATTTCTCAAAAAGTTAAAAATAGAAATACCCTATGACCCAGCCATCCCATTACTGGGTATCTATCCTAAGAACCTGATATCAGAAATCTCAAGATTCCGTTGCACCCCTATGTTCATCGCAGCATTATTTACAATAGCCAAGACATGGAACCAGCCTACATGCCCAGAAACTGATGATTGGATAAAGAAGATGTGGTATATATACACAATGGAATACTACTCAGCCATAAAAAAAGACAGAATTGGCCCATTCACAACAACGTGGATGGACCTCGAGGGTATTATGTTAAGCGAAATAAGCCAGTCAGAGAAAGACGAACTCTACATGACTCCACTCATAGGTGGAATTTAGTATATTGATAAGGAGATCTGATCGGTGGTTACCAGGGAAAAGGGGGGTTGGGGGGAGGGCACAGAGGGGGAAGTGGTGTACCCACAACATGACTAACAAAAATGTACAACTGAAATCTCACAAGGTCCTAATCTATCATAACATTAATAAAAAAAATACTAGCAAATTGAATACAACAATACACTAAAAAGATCATACACCATGATCAAGTGGGTTTCATTCCGGGGATGCAGGGATGGTTCAACATCCGCAAATCTATCAACATGATACACCACATTAACAAAATGAAGAATAAAAATCACATGATCATCTCAATAGATGCAGAGAAAGCATTTGACAAGATACAGCATCCATTTTTGATAAAAACTCTAAATAAAATGGGTATAGAAGGCAAATACCTCAACATAATAAAGGCCATATATGACAAACCCACAGCAAATATCATTCTCAATGGAGAAAAACTGAAAGCTATCCCTCTAAGAACAGGAACCAGACAAGGATGCCCACTGTCACCACTCTTATTTAACATAGCATTGGAAGTCCTAGCCGGAGCAATCAGGCAAGAAAAAGAAGTAAAAGGAATCCACATTGGAAAAGAAGTGAAACTATCACTCTTTGCAGACGACATGATTTTATATCTAGAAAACCCTAAAGAGTCCACTAAAAATCTTTTAGAAATAATAAAGGAATACAGTCAAGTTGCAGGATACAAAATCAATGTACAAAAATCGGTTGCGTTTCTATACACTAACAACGAAGTAGCAGAAAGAGAAATTAAGAATACAATCCCATTTACAATTGCAACAAAAAGAATAAAACACCTAGGAATAAACTTAACGAAAGAAGTGAAAGCTGAAAACTATAAGACGTTGAAAGAAATCGAAGAAGACACAAAGAAATGGAAAGATATTCCGTGCTCTTGGATTGGAAGAATTAACATCGTTAAAATGTCCCTACTTCCTAAAGCAATCTATAGATTCAACGCAATCCCTATCAAAGTTCCAACAACATTTTTTACAGAAATAGAACAAAGAATCCTAAAATTTATATGGAACAACAAAAGACCCCGAATAGCCAAGGCTTACTGAGAAAAAAGAACAAACCTGGAGGTATCACACTCCCCAATTTCAAATTATACTACAAAGCCATAGTAACCAAAACAGCATGGTACTGGCACAAAAACAGACACACAAATCAATGGAACAAAATTGAGAGCCCAGAAGTAAACCCACACGTTTATGGACAGCTACTATTCGACAAGGGAGCCAAGAGAATACGATGGAGAAAGGAAAGTCTCTTCAATAAATGGTGCTGGGAAAACTGGACAGCCACGTGCAAAAGAATGAAAGCAGACGATTCCCTTACACCATGCACAAAAATTAACGCAAAATGGATTAAAGACTTGAATGTAAGACCCGAAACCATGAGACTTCTAGAGGAAAACATAGGCAGTACGCTCTATGACATTGGTCTGAGCAGCATATTTTCAAGTCCATGTCTGACCGGGCAAGGGAAACAAAAGAAAAAATGAACAAATGAGACTACATCAAACTAAAAAGCTTCTGCACAGCAAAGGAAACCATCAAGAAAACGAAAAGACAACCTAACAATTGGGAGAAGATATTTGCAAACCACATATCAGATAAGGGGTTAATATCCAAAATATACAAAGAACTCATACAGCTCAACAACAAAAAACCAACAATCCAATTAGAAAATGGGCAAAAGATCTGACCAGAGATTTCCCCAAAGAAGATATACAGATGGCCAACAGGCATATGAAAAGATGCTCAACATCATTAGCTATCAGGGAAATGCAAATCAAAACTACAATGAGGTATCACCTCACTCCGGTCAATATGGCTGTAATTAACAAGACAGGAAACAATAAATGTTGGAGAGGGTGTGGAGAGAAGGGAACCCTTGTTCACTGCTGGTGGCAGTGCAGACTGGTGCAGCCACTATGGAAAGCAGTATGGAGTATCCTCAGAAAATTAAGGATAGATCTACCATATGATCCAGCTATTCCACTGCTGGGTATTTATCCAAAGAACTTCAAAACACAAAGGCATAAAGATACCTGCACCCCTGTGTTCATTGCAGCATTATACACAATAGCCAAGACTTGGAAGCCACCTAGGTGCCCATCAAGGGATGAATGGATAAAGAAGATGTGGTATTTATACGCGATGGACTACTACTCAGCCATAAGAAATGACAAAATCTGGCCATTTGTGACAACATGGATGGACCTTGAGGGTATTATGCTGAGTGAAATAAGTCGGAGGGAGAAAGTCAAATACCATATGATCTCACTCATAAGTAGAAGATAAAAACGACAAAAAAAAAAAAAAACCATAGCATTGGAGATTGGACTGGTGGTTACCATGGGGGAAGGGGGGAGGGGGGAGGGCAAAAGGGGTGATTAGGGTCACATGTGAGGGGATGCACTCTAATTAGTGTTCGGGTGGTGAACATGATGTAATGTATACAGAATTTGAAATATGATGTACATCCGAAAAAAATAAAAATTAAAAAATAAATAAAATAAAATTAAAAAAAAAAAGGACATAGAGGGGCTGGCCTGGTGGCGTAGTGGTTAAGTTCATGCACTCTGCTTCAGTGGCAGGGGGTTCGAAGGTTCAGATCCTGGGCACAGACCTGATACCGCTCATCAGGCCATGATGGCATCCCACACAAAAGACGGGAAGACTAGCACAGATGTTAGCTCAGCAATAATCTTCCTCAAGCAAAAAAAAGGGAAGATTGGCAACAGATGTTAGCTCAGGGCCAATCTTCCTCACCAAAAAAAAAAAGGATATAGAAAGGAGACACTCCAGAACAAAGGAAAATGATCGCTGTGAGCTGAAAGAAGGAATGGTGAACAAAACCTTGGGGAACATATAAATAAATATTGACTGTATGAAACATTAAGAATAACACATTTTTAGAGTTTTAAAAATCAAACTAGTCCGCAAACCTTAACAACAATATAATTTGTGGGGGGCTAAGAAGGTGGCAAGTGATGACAACTCTGAATTCTTTAAATTGAGAGGAAATTAAGGGTGTTGTTGGGTTAGTACATTATTTAAATATCTTGGGCGGCATATAGGATGGTAGAGTGATAACTAATAAACTGCAAAGAATACTAGATAAAATGAGGTAAAAAGTAGCCAGATCAATGTAAAGAGGGTGAGAATGAAGAAAAAGAAAGAAAGAAAGGAAACATAAAACAGGACATGTAGAAAGCATGGAACGCCATGTAGAAGAGAGAGCTCACTCAGATCACATCTTCAGGGAGGATTCCCGGAGAAGAGGATGTTTGGGCTGAGATGAGACCTGAGCAAGGAGCAGCAGCCAGCCTGAAGGATTGCTTTCGGAGAGCGGTCAAGGCGGTTGACGCTAAAATCATAGTCAGGGCAAAAGAGGGGAACACGTGAGGTGAGGCTGGAGAGCTGGAGGGAGCCGGTCCAGATAGGGCCGTGATAGATGGACTGGCTTTTACTTCAAGTGCAACTGGAAACATCCATGGGTTTTCAGAAGAGCGATGTGATCTGATTTCACTGTAAACTCTTTCTGGCTGCTCTGTGGAGAATGGACTTTTAGTGGACTGGATGGGCGTGGATGAGGCACAAAGCAGAAATCGGTGATAACCTTTAATTACATATGTCTTTGTGAGAGAGACTGTAGTTATGTGGAGGAGGGAGGGAGAGAGGAGAAGGGGGAGGGAGAGAGAGAGCGTGACTAAGTAGATGGCTCCATTTACTAGAAGAGGCAGAGTGGGAGAGAAACATGACTGTGTGTGTGGGTAGCAGAGTTGGGTCAAGGATGTCATGGTGAATGTGTTACATTTGAGATGTCTCCTAGACATTAAAGTAGAGTTGTTTATTTGAGCTGAAGGTCACGGGAAACGGGAGAGTGCACATAAAAATAAGTAAGACAACAGTATAGCTGTGGTGTGCAAAGCCGTGGGGCAAGGTGAGATCGCCCAGGAAGGGAGTGCAGATGGGGAAGAGGTCCCAGGACAACCCTGTGGGACAGCGATCAGCTAGAGAAGGAGAAGCCAGGAGAGGAGCCTCAGAAAGAGCTGTCAGTGAGGTGAGCAGAGACCAGGGGAGCATAGGGTTGTGGGGCCAAGAGAGGACTATCTTCAGATGGAAGGATTCTGAACAGGGTCAAGGCTACTGGGAGATACTCTATGGCAAGAAAGGTGAGGTGTCCTTTGCCTTTGGCAACATGGAGGTCATTGGAGTCCTTGACGTGAGCAGAGACTCATTTTGTGGAATAGTGAAATGATGGGTGGGATAGTGGGAAGAGAAGCTAGATTGGGTAAGTAGTGGTGGTTTGAAGTCAGTTTGTGATGAACTGGAAGGAGCAGAGAATGCTGGTTGCGTATTGTGAAAAGGGCAGTATCACAGAGACCTGGAGAAGGAATTGCTTTTTAGATAAAAGGGACTTTACAGAGTCTGTAGGATCCAGATCTCTTGCCCACTTAGGAAGCCTTTGTTTCTCCTGCTGATGTGGCCAAGCCATCACAAGGAGACCCGGTGTTCTGTGGGGCCCTGTTGCCCGCCTTTGCCATTCCTATCTGGAGGGCACTCTGGCTTGGGAGGCAGCAAAGCTATGTCTTAGTGGCTTGTGAGAGCAGCCTGGGGATGGTCGCAATTGTTCAATCGATGTTTACATTGTTCCTTCTGCTCCTCGCTGCTGTCAGAGGGGGATCCAGCCCATCTCAGGATGCAGCTGGAGAAGAATATGGGCCAACAATTCCTCGTATAAAGCAAAACCCTACTAAACTTTACTTTATAAAATGATGCCTTGAAGGAAGGAAGTTTGTCTTCTCTGGGATTGGAACAGCATCTGACATATTATTGAGGTTTCCATAATTAATTATTTCCATAATTAATTAATTATTCGATGGTATAGTTTCCTTAACAGAACAACAGCTAACTTTAGTTGAATATGTTTTGTGTGTCAGGCACTATTCTAACTGCTTTATATGCATTAACTTATAATCGTTACAGCAATTCTATTATTATCCCATTTTACAGATGAGGAAACTGAGGCACAGACAGGTTAAGGACTTTCTCAAGTTGTGCAGGTGGGATGCCGAGTCGAGCCTGCCACCAGATGCTGCGCTCTGATTTGTCACACACACCGGCCCAGCTTAGAAGTGCACATGTTTAGGAAATTCACTGGGGCAAACAATGAAGGGCCTATTAATTCCACAATGAATGTTGTTTATTCAATGGTGAGAGAGCTCGTGTAGTCTATGAAAATATGCAGGAATTAGCTGTTTATGCAGGTAGGGAAGAAAGGAAAGAAAATCAGTTCACTGCCATTAACATCGCCCTCTCTTTAAGGGAGTTGTTTTGTTTTGGCATCTTGCAAACACAGCACTTAAACACAGAAGAAGCATATGCTGTGTCATTTTTACAGCACCTGACGTGGTGCTTGGCACACATGGATATTTAGAAGATACTTGTTACTTTTGATGATGGAGACAGTTTAGTCCAGGGGTGGGTCAACTTTTTCTATAAACAGCCATACAGTAAATATTTCAGGCTTTGTGGCCCATACAGTCTCTGTTGTAACTTTGTTGTAGCTTGAAGACCATCATGGACGATATGTAAATAAATAGGCATGGCTGTGTTCCTATAAAGCTTTATATGCAGAAAAGAGGCTGGGGCCAGATGTGGGCTATGGGCAACCGAGGTTTAACCTATCTTTAGCTAATATAGGTAATTACACACACATATCTGTAGGTGTGTGTATATGTGTATGAATGCACACACGTGGATAGATGGATGATTGATAGAGATGTAGCTATAATGAAGAGTCACCGTTAGTCCCTGGAAACGTCTTCTGCATGCAAACAGCTTCACTATCTGCCTACGTATCACTTCTTCATCTCGCGGAGTGCGTGAGCTTCTCAGGCACTTAGAACATGGTGGAGGTGTGGCAGCTTGAAGCCCACAGGTGGATATTACCGTTCCATTCTCTTCTACGGGTTACCTTTCATTTGAGGTCCCAAATCAGAATGACCAGGTGAGAAACTTTCTTTGATCCAGTTCAGGAAGCGTGTTTGTTGTGCTCTAAGCAGCACTGGTGTGGAGGATGAGGACCTGAGGTCCCTTCCTGTGGAAGGAGTGAAGGAGGATTGAAGAGAGGCGCCATCTGAGCAGACTTCAAGACTCAAAGACTTTCCACAGGGAATGATGTCAACTAATCATCTGCTGAGAATGGACTATTTGCACATTCTGGAGAATGGACTATTTGCACATTCTGGAGACTCAAAGCTAGAAAGGCTGTGGTTTCTGTCCCTGGTGATTTCCTTTTTAAGAAATGGGAAACATCCATTAGCGACACAAAAGAAACACTGGTTTTGAAACTAGAACATGCAAATCACGAGGGAAAACAGCCTCCACATATGAGTATTTGACTTATTTGGCTAGTTTTCTAATTGCTTTAGAAAATCTTTAAATAAGCCTATTTCCTTTCAACCAGACACGAGAATTTTTGCCAATTTTAGCAAGATTGGCTTGAACTATATTTGATTACAAAATTAGAATTTCTTCTTTATTTTTTGGTTGGTTGTTTCTTTAGAAAAGAATTTGTATGTTTATCTTTACCACTAAGAAAATTGGCAACTAGGTGTAATTACCAGGATTCAAACCTGGTCTGGCTGGCTGGTTTGACCATGGCCCTGTGGCTACTGTTGTCGGGTCTCAGAACGCAGAACCGGGGCAGAGGGGCCGAACGTTTCAGGAAGATGTTGGGCCTGATTTTACTACCAACGCCACTACTGCTACTACTGAGAAGGAGGAAAAGGAACTATTATTGAAGGTGTCATTTACTGAGCACTTATTATGGGCAGAAACTGAAATAAGTACTTTATGTAAATTATCTCTAATTCTCATGACGGCCTTATAGGTTGGCTTAATTACCCACATTTTATGGACTAGAAACTGAGAATCAGAGGTTAAATGCATCTACAAAGTCGCAGAAATACTAACTGTCAGAGCTGAAAGGTGCAACATCCTCTGACCACACAGTGAAACTCTCACCCCATCCCTTCCCATCTCCTTCTTACTCTAAGTGCTCTTCAACAGCTGAATGAACTCCTGTCTTTGCAAGTGTTCAGAGACAGCACAATCATCACATGGAGAGAAATGGCGCTTATCCGCTTGACAGCACATAGACTCAAGTTTCCATGAGTCTATTAGAGCATTCTAGTAGCATCTCAAAGAAATGGTCTCTCACAGAACATGTGTTGATAGATTTTGCTGTGCCCTGTCTTTGGAGAGAGAGGGTAGTTCTCAGCAGCATCAAATCAAAGCAAGCATGCGACTTTCACGGCCAGTGGATGGATCCAAGAGCCGGCAGTTCTGTGGAGGGGCCTGGAATGAGTAATTGGAAGTGGCTGGAGTAGGTTCTCTCCAGACCTGCAGCACTGCGTATCAGAGAGCCCGGAACGTGTCCCCTGGGACCGACGCCAGCTGCTGGTATCTTAAACAATTTAACTTCTGCAATTTCCTGGGGAAACCCTTCATTTAAAATGATTTCCGACTTTTTTCCGCCCTCCCCAGCACAACATTTCCCTGTTATTTCCACTTGTTGAGGCCTTTCCTATGGTCAGCTGCTTGGACTGGCCAACATCTGGACTAGGAGAGGACCCTCTGGGGCAGAAGGGACAGGCTTGGATCTCCTGTAGGCTTAACTCCTGAGCCCACATCAGTGGGCTGGACAGAGAGAACTTCCCCTTGAAGGCCTTCCGAACTTTCCTTCGAAATGGTGCTGCCTGAGGGTACACTGTTCCCTTACCCAAAAAGGGAGGGCCTGTTCTCCTGGGTTCTTCAGGGTTTTATCTGCATCCAGAGGCTGTTCTGTGGAGCAACCTGGAGGCCCCTCTGCCCTTGTTATGAGCCCAACTGCGCTGCTTTTCAGCTCTGATGTGGCAGTGAGCGTTTTTTCTGATACCTGCTGGCGTGGATGCAGCAGAGTCCTGGAGGGGCCTGGCTGTCTGCTGGGGAGTGGGAGCAGTGCCCTGAGCCCCACCCCTGACCCAGGCACCCTCACTCCAGCTGTGTGTGGCTCTGCCAGGCTCAGCCTCGCTCCTGCATGACAGTCCTGGGAGTCTCCAGAGGTCTCCTGCGGTTAGAATACGAAGTCAGATTTCACGGTCAATTTCCTCATTTAACTTAAGCCTCACCGCAAGCCCTAAAGCCACTGTGACTGCAGGGTCGAGAGCGTGAGAGATCTGTGAGGAAGGACTCAGCTGTGGAGTGTGAAGCCTGATCCATGGAGACCGGGAGCCTGTGCCAGTGCAGCGCCATGATGCTCCCGGCGGGCGTCCCAGCCTGCTCAGCCTCGGAGTGGGGAGAGCTGTCTGACCTGGCTGCAGTCCATACAAGAGCGGCGACATCAGCTGTGGGTGGCTTAGCCCACCGACTCTTCTCCCTCACCTGTGATTCTCTCAAGGCCTCTCATTCTAAGGGGCCTGCTTCCCAACTTGCAAAACAGAGAGTGGCGGAGAAGACCCAGGTTTGGGGCTGCAGGGACGGGTGTGCAGCAGGCCTGGCTGTTGTTTGATGTGTAATTTTGGTCCCTTGACCTCTCTCCAGCTTCACTTTTCTCTTGTGAGGTTAAGGGGTTGAACGGAAAAACTTGAGAGGTTCCCTCTGCGTCTGATGTTCCGTAATTCTGTGAATAAACAGTTGATGGGCTGGTGTTCTCCTGCTGCAGCAATGCTCATCTTAACAGGTATTGACGACTATCTTTGAATAGTAGCTTTGGTGATGACAGTTGTTTACTGTCTTATGGTTTATGAAACCTACATATTCAGCACTCCCTGGGGTATTAGTACCCATTTTCAGATAGGCAATCCGAGGTTTCTAAAGGGTGAGTACTTGCCCAGGTTCCTAGAGATGACAGCGGTACAGCCTCTTAGAAACCCAGGTCAGCCTGATTTCATGTCCATTCTTGATGATGGAACTTCTGGCATCAGTAAATGACTGCAGTGTTTTGAGAGTTAGCGGGAAAGTTTCAGACTTCCCAGAAGCCTTGGACATTGTAACTGCTTAGTCCACTTCCCTTTGCACGTTCTGTGCAGAAAAGCGTGGGCATACCCAGGTTGTGAGAGCACCGTGCCTCAATGACCCAGAGCATGCAGGTGGGCAGCCCTTCACTGCAGACACTTGCTGTACTGGCGATATCAGCAGCCGAGTAAGGGGAGACCAAGGTCCTCGTTGCGTGTGAGACCAGCCACCCGCCCTCCAGTTTCTGGTTGAGGAAAGGGAGGCTCAGGGAGGGCGGAGCAGGGCTCTGGGCGGCACACACTCCTTTTTTCGCTCCCTGACCCCAGCTCTCCCACCCAACTGACTCCTTTCGCTTACTCCACAGCATGCTAATTTGTACTTTCCAAAACTTTCTTCATAGTTAGGAAAGCCACTCAGAGAATGGTGACTGTCACTGTTCACTCTCACTGGTCACTTGTCCAGAAGTGCTTGAGGGGTTTGTGAAGTCTTTCCTTTTCTGGTGCCGTTGAGCTTAGCTGAGCTACATGTGGTGTGAGCCCACATACGTGCTGCTCGCCCACAGCACTCGCTTCCACTCCGCCCTTCTCTTCGGCACAGAACAACCATGCAGCCACCCAGCAGGGGTGTTGTCTCCTGTCCTGCAAGGGACGTAAACAGGAGGCAGATTCGCACCCCGTGGCCGCTCTCCAGGTGCGACATGGAGGACTATAGAGAGATGGCTCAAGGCTTCTGCTGTGTTGACTGCAGATGTAAAAGGATCCGGGGTGCTGGGTGAGGTCGTCTATTCCAGGCCAGAGCTTCATCACGGTGTGGTGAGCTTTACGCTCGGTATAATCACAATCGTACCATGAAAAATCCTTTAATGCTGCAGAGTCCATGGCCATCAGAGCAGGCTTGTTGCCCTCATGAGAATCAATGGCTGCTCTCTGGTGCAGGCATCCCAGAGGAAACCGGGATGTGGACCAGCGATTTCTCTGCATTGTGCTCCTTCTTTAATCACCCAAGACTATTTCCAGATGTTAATGTCTGTGCTTTGAGAGGCTTCTGTGTTTCCTTTGAGTCTATCAAGGGTTTTGCTTAATATCTTTGTTAAAACTTCCTAAGGACCTGTGGCTTCTCCACCCTTCTCTCTCGCTCCTCACCCCTGTGGTTCAGCACCATTCTACTGACGGCTTGCAAAAGCCAGCTGCAGACAACGAAACCGTTTAGTCAATTATTCAAGGCCCACAACATTCGTTCCTGACGTGCTCTTCATGTTCAGCTCTTATCTATGAATTCCTGGCTTTGATTTTTATCTCTAAGTCTTTGGTTTTTGGCAACTTATCCAGACTTCCTTCCTTGATCCTGGACTTGGTCTGTGATCCTGGCTCCAGCATCCTGCCTCCCCTTCCGACTCTTCTCCATTCTTGGTCAGTAGCTGGTGTCCTGGGAAACTACTACCCCTCTTCGCATGATGCTGCCGAGTGATCACTTTGCTCTTACTCTATAGGTAAGCTTTTGGGGACTGGGTTTGTAACCTAATTCTGCAGCTTGTGGGCTGGCCTTATTGCTTTCTTTCTCGTATTCTACTTTTAATGTTATAGAGTAGACTTAGGGTCGGGGGAAGGGAACTAGCTGTGAATTTGCTTTGATTATTTAGGGGCTTGTATACTGACTTTTGTCACCAAAGCCCCAGTAAGTGTTGCAGTGTGTGGTGTCTAAGGCAGAGGCACCTAGAGGTCCTCCTTCAGGCTCTCCGCGTTTGGAGCTAGAACTTGATTAGTCAGGACTTTTTCAGTTGTAAGAAAAGAAAGCCCAACTCAAACCTGCATGAGCAAATTGGGGATATGTAGACTCACATTACTGAGAAGTCCACAGTGAGGTTTAGCTTCAGGCATGGCTCAATCCAGGAACCCAAGATAATGCTATCTGGTCTCTCTTCCACTCCTCACCCTGCATTTCTCTATCTCTTAGTTCTTTTTCTGTGCTGTTTTGCTTCTCACTTTGCAGATGAACTCTTCCAGGTGGTAGGGGAAGATAGCTACTTGACTCTCCAGATTTCTTTTCCACAACATTCCCAATTCTGGCAAAAAAGTAAATTATTTCTCTGACTGGCCCTGCCTGGGTTAAATTTATATGCCTGGAGTTATCACTGTGTTCGAGAAAGTGGAGTATTATAACTTGTACAGACCTGGGTCATTAGGCCACTTCTGTGATCATGAGGTTGGGACTTAGAACCCAAACGATCTGCATGCCAGGACAGCCAGCAGAAATAGCAGCCACAGTCTCTCAGCTGCAGCCATGCAGGCAGCTCAGCCTGTGCTGAGCCAGGAGAGCAGGTGCTCCTCGCCCAGTCTTTCTGCTTACCTGGGGCCTTTTCAGGCATTGCTTTTGTTACTAAAAGGCTGAGTTCGCAGGTGATTGCAGTCACTTACACTCTTTGTCTCTGCAGCCCCCCATGTTCCAGAGGGAGGAATTCGCTCTCCCTAGCCCTGGGCACCCACACTCGCCACTCTGCCAAAGGAGGGACCAAGGGCAACTTGATCCTAATGTGGTTGGTCACATTTCCTAGGATACATATGTCATCTGCCAACATCATTAGCACCTTCATCAAGAGGAAAACGGAATACATGATTTTCTTTAATATAGGATGTAAACAACCTTAATATCTGTGATCTGAAAAATGGCTTTGTGTTTAAGGAGTTTGCAATCATACACACTGGTGACTCCAAAGGAAGGCAAAAACAGTAGGATAGTTGGCCCAAGCAGAAAAAACACAAGCACATTTGCACAGAGTGCCAGGAAACCATTTTCATTTGAATCTCAACATTGTTTCACAGATGGTCTGTTAGCCTGATGCATTCATTAGAGGTGTGATTTTCCACAAGGGCCCCCACTGCGCTATGCCATTGCTTAAGTAGTTTCTTCCCATCCCCTTTAAAGAAAACATAAAGCTCCTCATAAACAACCTGCCATAGACCTAGCTCTGGTTTTGCTTGTTTAAGTGTTCACACAAAAGGACGCATCTTTTGGCTAAAAATAAGATACTCATTGCTTTACATTAAACCATATATAGATTACTTATTACCTTTGCTAAAAAGCCAGTTTACTGCCCAGCGTTGATTACTGAATGCAAAGCCCTGCAATGTGTCACCAGCACATGACTTCAGGGAAAGAGACAATGTGCACACAGAGGCTGCACAGGCGGGCAAGAACAGGAACACTCATAACTCATATTTTACGCCTCTCTCATTTCAATTAGCAAAATATGTCTCTCTTTCTTTCTTGTATGTTAATCTCTCACTAATAAACAATCTTGCTGCATCCTTCAATGAGGAGAATACATCTTGTAGATGCACCAGTTTGCATTAACTGTCATCCAGAAAACTGAATTATAGAATAAATCACATGGATGGAGTAAGCACAGAGAGCTGGAGGCCTGCTGGTTGAAAGTCACTTTTGTGAGGAGTGTGCATGTGTGGGTGTGGGTGTTTGTGTATACATAGTATCATTTCTAGCAAGACATTCACATGGCCAAGAGGGCTGTTGGCAGCTGTAAACCATGTAATGGTTTACTATGTGTCTTTGCTACATGAAAACAAAAAGGCTCCCATGCTGTTGCATTGGGAGGGCCCATCCTAACGACTTGTTCATAAGTGAAAAAAGACATTAGTGTAATTTTAATTTTTGGTGGACAGTGACTCAGTAGAAGGCACCTGTTTGTCTTTCTGACTGTCTCATTTCCAGTGGCTTGTAACTAAAATATTAAACAGGGGAAGCCAAATTTCACCTTTGCCTGCTTGTGCTATTTGTGAAAGAAGGAAATAAGGAAGATTAGCAGGGGCTGTAATGATGATTAAATTGGAAGTTCTTTGAATCTGAACATAACTCTTGATGTCTTACCTGGAAATTACGTTCTTGGTGATCTAAGTCCAGCCACATTGGGCTTCCCATCCTCAGGGCGAGCATTTAGAGGACAAATGAGGACCCTTCTAGAAAGACTCAAGAGGAGTCCATTAATCTGAGAATTAACGAGAAACTACTAGAATTTTGAAAACGTTAATTTCGAACATCAGGTGGGCTGATGTGGCTCAGGAAATACCCTCCTCACTTGTTGGCCCTGTGCTTATAGTTGTAAACTAAAGGATACTGGCAGGTTTGGTGGGTGGGGCACATGTGGTTCCTGCCTCCAGGATGCTGTCCCCTAGCCGTGAGAGCTCGCACACATAATCTTACCTCTCTGACTTCAGGTTCCTCCTGGGGACAGATTAAGCTAATGATACCTTATCCTCTTGGCTCAAAGAGATTGCAGAAGACCTGAGGAAACAATGGTATTAGAGTGATTTGGAAAGTCAAAGGGGGATTGGAAAAATACAACTCCATAGGCTAATGAAAATCATGCACTTTAGAAAAAAGCTTTAGGAGATGTAAGAGCCATGACAAATGCCTCCCCTGCTGGCCCACGTGTCTGAGCTCCTGAGCTTCTTCCCCACCCAAAAAATATGTCCCAGCTTCCTGCATCCAGTCCTGTTTTCCAGCATTGTCTATGGGAAGAAAGTTGAATTAGTCTTTGGAGACTGTATCTCCTAGTTACTCAACTACAAAATGGAGGCAATAATAACTTCTTCCTCTCTGGTATTATAAAGACTAAGTGAGGGGCCGTCACCATGGCCAAATGGTTAAGTTCATGCACTCTGCTTCAGCAGCCTGGGGTTTCGCCGGTTCGGATCCTGGGCGTGGATATGGCACTGCTCATCAAGCCATGCTGAGGCGGCGTCCCACATAGCAGAGCCAGAAGGACGTACAACTAGAATATACAACTATGTACTAGGGGGGTTGGGGAGAAGAAGAAGAAGAGGAAAAGAAGATTGGCAACAAAGGTTAGTTCAGGTGCCAATCTTAAAAAAAAAAGACCAAGTGAGATCAGTGCCAAGTGCGCAGCACATAATAGGCACCAGATAGATGCTGTGTAGGTTAGTAGGCTTTAAGCAGAACAAAGCATGAACACACTGGTACAGTGGGCCAAGAAGCCATTATCATTATTTCAGCTGTTTCCTCACTGCCCCGTTTTGCATGCTCCCTCCTACACTGCCCCCTCCTGAGCAGTTGGAAAGGCCACCTGGAGTGTCTCTGTGGGGATCAGTCTTTTGGACGCAGCCTCTCTGTCCCCTGAGTGACTTCCCTGGGTAGTTGGCTGTCAGGTTCTGGTTAGTGGAGGTCAGGGTATTATCCAGCAGGCTCAGTCAGGGCTTGCTGTTCAACAGGTTGTGATTATAGAGGCCACTCAAGCATAAAAAAGGCTGAGCTGCAGCAAGAGGGGGCCTCTGGCTCTCTCTTCCTCAGAGGGATGGTCGTGCCAGCCAGAACCCTGAGCTAAGATTTCTGCCAGCATCTGTGTGTGGGAGAACATTTTTAGGGCTGCGTTCTCCCATGGGAACAGCTTCCAGACCAGCAGCCAAGTCCTGGGGTGAGGGCTAGGATCCCAGAGACAGAAGCCGCCTTTAGAGATCCAGGGTCCCTTTGTAAGAGAGTGAGGGATATATTATGTGTCTGTGTGAGTGTGTGATTTTGGTGTGTTGCATATATGAGTGTGTGTGTTGTGTGCACGTCTGCCTATTGTGAAGGGCCGTCGGAGCTTTCTGGCTCTGGAGGACTTGCCAGGGTAACTGAGTTGGTCTCTGTTTCATTTCTTGGATATTGTTCACTTGTACAACTGAAGAGAACCAAGGCAGTGTCTGGAAGACCAGGTAGGAGTGTTTCTAATCTCACAAAAACAATACAAAGACCTGGAAATCATGAGGGAGAAACCGAGAGACCCAGAGGACAGAGCCAGGAAGTCTAACATATGGATAGTAAGAGATCCAGAAGGAGAAGAGGGAACAGATGGGAGGAGGCAATGATTAAACAAATAATAGAGGAAATTTTCACTCATCTGAAGAGAAACTGTTCACTGATTAAAAAGGTTGGGTTCTAAGCAAGACGGATCTCTTTTCTGGCAAATTTCTGAAGTCTAAGGATAAGAAGAAACTCACGTGCAAGTAGACTGCAAGAACAACTTATTAACAAGGGAAAATGAATTTTTTCTCATCTGCAACAGTGAAAACTAAAAGACAGAAGAAGAAATTTACAGTCACTGAGGAAAACAGGCCAAAACCCAAGAACCCTCTGCTGAGTTCTGACACCACTCTCCTGTCAGGCCAGAAGAAAGATGCTTGTGGACGGTCAAGGATTCAAAGAAAAAATAAAACAAAATTACTAAATATCTAGCAATCAATAAATAAGAGGGAATGCACACCAGGAGTCACAGATAATACACTAATATTACGTGCAGTTATAAACTTATAGTCTCAAATGTCTTCCTTATTAAAGAAAGACTGAGAACTAAGAAACCAAGAACTCATATTAAAAGCGAAAGTGAAATAAAGAAAAGGTAAAGAGAGGGAATTGGTTTTGAAAAAAAAAAATGAAACTTAAAAAACAGGGGTAAAAAAGTGGTAAAAAATAAGATCTGTTTTTGCTTGTTCTTAAAGACCAACAAAATAGGTGACTCTCATGAGATCAATAAAGGAAAAAAAAAGAGATTAGGAATAAGAAAAGACAAAACAAAACCATAAACATAGAAAAATAAAATTATGAGAATATTTTGTGTAACTCTGGCAAAAAAAAGAGGAAGGGATAGGGGCCAGCCTGGTGGTGCAGCAGTTAAGTTCGCATGTTCCACTTCTCAGCGGCCCGGGGTTCGCCGGTTCGGATCCCGGGTGTGGACATGGCACTGCTTGGCAAGCCATGCTGTGGTAGGCGTCCCACATATAAAGTAGAGGAAGGTGGGCATGGATGTTAGCTCAGGGCCAGGCTTCCTCAGCAAAAAGAGGAGGACTGGCAGTAGTTAGCTCAGGGCTAGTCTTCCTCAAAAAAAAAAAGAGAGGAAAGGATAATATCCTAGAAAGATACAGAGCATCAAAAATTCAGAAAGTGATAGAAAAGTGGAATAAAGGTGGTTACCAATGAAGAGGTTGGAAAGGTGACTAGCAGAACACCATTACACAGAGACTACATGAAGAGATATTTTACAGCTATTTACCTAACCTTTAAATCATGTACAATTCCAGTGTTATTTATACTGTACAATAGTTACTCTCAAAATATAGTCCCAGGACCATCAGAAATGCAAATTTTGGGGCCCCCCCGACCTGCTGAATGGGAAACCCTGGAGATAGGACCCAGCAGCCTGTGGCTTCACAAGCTCCCCAGGTGACTGACACACTCTGAGGTCTGAGAACCACTGCTGTACCAGCCGTGGGCGAGGTGTGGAAGCTCCCTGGGGCAGGGCCGCTGTTTGGCTGTTTGCTCTCTCTCGTTTTTAATTTTAGGTACATAGATTGTACAAGTTCCTAAATTGCTAAAAATTCTTTTCAAATTTAAAGACGAATGGGTGTTGAATTTTATCAACACCCATTGGGAAAGTGCTTTTCCCGAATTGTTTGAGATGATTGTATGATTATTTTTCTTTTTTATTCTGATAATATGATCTATTTTTACATTTAAAAAATGTTTCATTCTTGAGCCAGCCCCAGTGGCCTAATGGTTAAGTCTGGTGCATTCCACTTCCACGGCCAGGGTTTGGTTCCCAGGCTGGGGTGGACCTACACCACTCGTCTGTGGTGGTGGCTCACAGACAAAAAAATGGAAGATTGGCAGCAGACGTTAGTCAGTTTAGGGCAAATCTTCCTCAGCAGAGAAAAAAGAAAAGTTTCATTCTTGCCTTAAAACTTGTTTGACCACAATTTATCATACTTTTAAAATATTGTTCAATTAAGTTGGGCAATGTTTTGTTTAGGATTTTTGCACTAAGTTCATGAATAATATTGATCTTTAATTTTCTTTTAAAAAATATGTTGGTAAGACTTTTGTAACAGGGCTGCACATGAATCATAAAGAGGAGTTGGGAACTGCTCCGTCCTTTCTCTTTCTCTCAAGGAGTTTGTGGAATATTGGTTTTATTTCTTACTTATTTAGTAGAATTTGCCAGTGAAACTACTGGGTCTGGAATTCTCTTCATAGAAAGATTTTAATTAGAGATTTAATTTCTTCAAGAGTCATTTTTATTTTCATATTTTTAACTCAGATCTTCTATTTCTTGTGTCAGTTTGGTAGATTGTGTTTTTAAATAATTTGTATATTTCATCTAAGTTGTCAAATTAGTCATCATAAAGTTGTTTAAAACACTTTTCTATTAATCATTTAAACATACTAGTGATATACAATTCACTTAAGATAAAATTCACCTTTTTAAAGTATACGATACATCAGTTTTTAATACATTCACAGAATTGTGCAACCATCACCACAATCTAAGTGAATAAAATTTTTACCACCCCTGTATCCATTAGCAGTCACTTCCCATTCCTCTTCTCCCAAACCTAAGCAATCGCTAATCAAATTTCAGTGTCCATAGATTTGTCAATTTTGAGCATTTCATATAAATGAGATCATAAAATATGTGAGCATTTGTGATTAATTCTTTCATTTAGCGTAATGTCTTCAGGATCCACCCATGACATGGCAAGCGTTGGTACTTCTTTCTTTTGCTGAATAGTAATTATGGTGCGAATATACATAATATTGTGTATCCACTTATAATTTGATAGACACCTGAGTTGTTTCCACTTTTTGGCTGTTATGAATAATGCTGCTGTGAATATGTTTATACAAGTAGTTCTTTGGGCATATGCTTTCGTTTGTCTTGGATATATACCAAGGTATAGGTTTGCTGGGTAATATGGTGACACTATTGACATGTTTACCTGTAGTTATTGGGTATTTGCACATATTCTTTGGAAGAACATCTATCGAGTTCCATTATTCATTCAAGAAATTGGATTATTTTTATTTTTCTAATTGAGTTGGAAGGTAATTGGATAAATCCCTTTCTCAGACACAGAATTTGTAAATATATTTTCCAGTTCTGTGGGTCGTTTTGCTTCACTTTCTTGGTGATATTATTTTTAGTACAGGAGTTTTTCGTTTTAATGTACTCAACTTTATATAGTTTTTTCTTTTGTTGTTCGTGCTTTTGGGATGATATCTTAAAAAATTGCCTGAACCAAGATGATGAAGACTTACTCTTAAAATTTCTTCTTAGGGTTTATAATTTTAGCTCATACATTTAGCTGTGTCTTATGTTTTAAGTTAATTTTTGTGTATGGTGCAAGCAATGGGTCCAAATTCTTCCTTCTGAAAGTGAAAATTCAGTCGTCCCAACTCCATTTGTTGAGAAGACTATTCTTTCCCCCACTGTCTTGTCTTGTCTCCCTTGCCTAAATTCAGTTGATTACAGACGTATGAATTTATTTCTGGACTCTCAATTCTATTCCATTGATTTACTTGTCTATCCTTATGCTAGCACCACACTATACAACATTGGCTTGATTACTATAGCTTTGTACTAAGCTTGAAATCAGAAAGTATGAATCTTCCAACTTTATTCATCATATTCAATATTGTTGGCTATTTTCAGTCCCTTGTATTTCCATATGAATTTTAGGACCAGCTTGCCAATATAGGCAAAAAAGCAAGATGGGAATCTGATAGGGATTTTGTTTAATTTGTACATCATTTTGGGGCATATTGCCATCTTAACAATTTAGTTGTTTTAATCCATGAACATGGGATGCCTTTCCACTTATTTAGATCTTCTTTACTTTCTTTTAAAAATGTTTTGTAGTTTTCAGTGTACAAGTCTTGCATTTATGTTGTAAAATTTATTACTAAATTTTAAAGTATTTTATTCTTTTTTATGTTATTGTAAATGAAATTTTTTCTTAATTCCATTTTTGATTATTTTGTTAATGTATAGAAATACAACTGATTTTTTGTATATTTATCTTGTATGCTACAACATTGCTAAACTCAGTTATTAGTTCAGTTAGTTTTTATTGGATTCCTTAGGATTTCCTATAAACAAGATCATGTGGATGACGTTTGCTTCTTTTTCTCACCTAACTGCCCTGAGTAGAACATCCAGGGCAAAGGAGAATAGAAGTAGTGAAAGTAGACATCATTTTTTTTCCTAATCTTACAAAGAGAGCATTTAGTCTTTCACCGTTAAGTATGATGCCAGTTATCGGGTTTTTGTAGATGCCCTTTGTCAGGTCAAAGAAGTTCCCATCTATTTCTAGTTGTTGAGTGTTTGGTTTTTTAATCAAAAAGACTTGGATTTTGGTAAGTGTTCTTCTGTGTCTATTGAGAAATCATATAATTTCTGCCTTTTATACTTTTAATTGATAGATTTTCTTATGCTAATTCCACTTGCTCACGATGTATAATCCTTTATACATGTTGCTAGATTTCCTTTGCTAGCATTTTGTAGAGAATTTTTGAGTCTATATTCACAAGGGACATTGGTCTGTAGTTTCTTTTTCTTGTGATGTTGTTGTCTTGTTTTGATATTAGGGTGACAGTGTCTTCATAGAATGAGCTGAGGGGTATTCCTTTACCTTCTTTTTTTAAAGAGGAGTCTGTGAAGGATTGATATTAATGTTTCATTAAATGGTTAGTGTAAACTGACATTGAACCCATCTGGAACTTGATTTTTCTTTGTGGGAAATTGTTAAATTACTAATTAAATCTCTTACTGGTTTTAGGTCTACTCAGATTTTCATTTCTTCTAGAGTCAGTTTTGATAGTTTGTGTGTCTCTATGAATTTGTCTATTTCATCTAAATTATCAAAGTTGTTCCTATATGGTTTCTCACAGTATTCTCCTATTTCTGTAAGTTCAGTAGTTACATACTCTTATTTCTGATTTTGGTAGTTTAGTTTCCTGTCTCTTTTTATTACTCATGTACCCAAATTTTTGTCAATTTCATTGATCTTTTAAAAAAGCCAGCTTTTGTTTTTTTTAGTTTTCCTTTTTTCTTTTTAGTCTCTATTTTATTTATGTCCACCATAATCTTTATTATTTTCTTTGATCTGCTTGTTTTGGACTTATATTGCTGTTATTTTCTAGTTTCTCAGAATGGAAGTTTAAGTTACGGATTTGAGATCTTTTTACCTTTTTAATATAAGTATTTACAGCTATCAATTTGCATCTTGGCACTGCTTTGGCTGTCTCCTATAACTGTTAGTGTATGTTGTGTTTTTACTTTTATTTATCTCAAAGTATCTAATTTTCTAATTTTATGCTTTTGTGGTTGGAGATTATAGTTTGTATGATTTCAATCCTCTCACATTTATTGAGACTTTCTTTATGACCTGCCATATGGTCTATCCTGGAGAGTGTAGTCTCTGATATTTCTGCTCAGATTGATTACTTTTATTTTCACTATCTTTTAGTCTGCTTACCTAGGGGCTGCCCCTCAGTCAGCCTAAGTCACTTTTGGCCAATGGTTGTGCTTAAGCCCCCTTGGCAGGTAGATGTTTACCTTTAAGCGTGGGGTGTATGTATGACTTAGAGACTGCTACCACAGTTTCTGGAGTTTATACTTTTGCTCCATATTCCTCAGGGACTAACAGCTTGTATTTTCCATCTATGATCACTTCTAAGAGAGTCCAGCCTCATGCATGCCCACACAGTCTTCCAGACTACCAGGTATGGGTGTGATTTTACTTTTAAACTTGGCTTATTAGGCACTGCCTTTGGGTCAGAGTAGCTCATTTTTCAGTTAGTGTTTTAGTCAGAGGTTGTGTTTAAGCCCCTAGTGCCAGTGAGAACTACACTATTTGTTGATGCATCTGTGTACAACTTGACGATTCTTTCCAGTCTGCCCCACACCTACTCTGATTGCAGTCTAGTACTTGCACATAGGAATACTGAGTGGCGAGGTTGACTGTGATCCCAAAAGGGGTCTTGTTGGTTTTCTCTTTCCCTGTTCCTTTCTGTCAAACTTCTGGTTGCTCTACCATTTCACATGCTGATACTACTTTCCTGGAGCTATGTGTTCCTTGCCCTCTTAATTGCTTTTTATCCAGATCTCCATTTTTACAATAACATCCTTAGGCATTTTAAATGTTCTGTTTCAAATAAAGTCTGTCCCCTCAGGCAGAGCTGGGGAGTTCTTTGTCATCATGAACTACCTCTCTTCTTAACTAGAACCTATGCCAAGGAACTTCCCACTTCTCCCAGAGTGACACCACTGTTCTAAGAGGGTACACTAGTGGGTGGGTAGTAACTCTGGACATTTTGGCTTCTACTTTATGTTGTGGAAACTCTGTCCTATGAGTAGTGACCTTGGGTGAGGGTGATTGTAATAAGGATCCAGTATTCTTGGCCTCCTACGCCTAATGTAGAGCTTTGCCCTATGGTTAGGGACTGGTTGAAGAAGAGGTACCCAAATGGTCTGCCCTTCCCACAACAATGGTAAATTCAGGCCATTGGGATGTCTCATCTCCTCCAGCTCTGTACTACAAAAACTCTATTTGGGCAGGCTCAGTGGAGAGGACCAGCAAACTCTTTGCTAAGAGTTTTTAAGACTGATAAAAATTATCATTTAAAGTCTGTGGAGACTCAAATGAATGAGTGAATGGAGAAACATTCATTCAAGAAAATTTACTAAAACATAGTAAATATCAAAAAGAACAGCAAGAGTCTGTGGCATTTGAAGCACACACGCTCCCTCCCCTAACTTCATGCTCAGTGTTATAGGAACTACTCCATATGGAAAATTTCCTCCAGTCTCCCAGGCTAGGACAGTAAGCTATAGTCCTTTTTTTAAAAAAAAACTTTTTCTCCAGTTAAATAGCTGTTTTGTTAGGAAGAGAGTCCTTCCTACTTCTCACTCCACCACTCCAGAAGTCCCTTTCTCTTCTATTATCCTTTTAATTCCTACAGTCTCTGTAGTGATGTCTCCATTTCCACTTTTCATATCAATAATTTGGTTAATAGTATTCCTGACTTTTTCTCTATATTTACTGTGTGTTTGTGCATGTGTGTGCACGTATGTATGTGTGTATGTGTGTTTGCTTAGTTTATCAATTCTTAATAGAGATGGGTAAAATTATCCAATTGTGATTGTAGATTTGTATATTTTCCCTCATTGGTTATGCCAGATTTGCTTCATGCAATTTGAAGCTATCTTATTAGGAACATAGGGATTTAGAAATGTCATGTATTTCAGATAAACTGCCTCTTTTATCATTGTGATGTGACTTTATTTACCTCTCAAATTCTCCTTGCCTGGAAGTTTACTCCATCTGACAAAAATGTGACTGTCAGCTTTCTTATGGCTAATATTTGCATGTTGTCTATTTTCCAACCATTTACTTTCACTCAACCTCCATTATTTAATTTAAACTGTGTGTTTTGTAAGCAACATACAATTGGATCTTGATTACCTATCCCATCTGACAATATATGTCTTTTAATTGTGTTGCTAGCTCATTTATATTTAATGTAATTACTGATATGGTAGTGTTAGAGTATAACACTTTGCAATTTGTATTCTATTTGTTCTTCTGTTTCTTGTTAGTTTAGTCCTTCTCTCTTGCTTTTTAAAAATAAGTAATTTTATTGTGTAATTTACATTTTGTGTGATATATTTAGTGATACCTTTTGACTTTTTTAGTGGTTATTGAGATATGCGTTGACTTATTATAATTTACTTTGAATTAGTATTCTTTCAGAACCTAGTAACAGTATAATTCCATTTATACTCTCACACCATCTGTGCTATTGTTGTCATATATTTTACTTCTACACATGTTATCAGCTACAGAGTACATTGTTTTTTTTGTTGGTCTTAACAGTCAATAGTCTTTAATAAAAGTAAATGAAATAGATCTTCTATGTGTGTGTGTGCATCTTTTCTGGTGTTCATCATTTCTGCCAGCAGAATCATGTTGCTTGCTGATATTATTTTTGTTCAACTTGAAGAGCTTTTATCATTTCTTTGGGGGAAAGCTTTGCTGGCAAACAAATTTTCTTAGCTTTTGCTGTATAAAAATCTATGCATTTCCATGACATGTTTGAAGACTAATTTTGCTGAATATAGAATTCTAGTTTAGAAGATTTTATTTTTCTTTCAACACTTTAAAGATGCCATTTCATTGTCTGGCTTCCATCATTTCTGTTGTCAAGACAGTTATAATGCTTATTGTTATTCAATTTAATGTAATGTATCTTTTTTGGGGGAGGAGTGCTGCTTTTAATTTTTCTCTTTACTTTTTAAGTTTAACAGTTTGACTATAATGAGTGTGTGTGTTTTTCTTATTATTATCTGACTCAAATCAGCTAGTTTTGATGTCTTTCATCTATTTTGGAGAATTCTTAGCTATTATCTCCTCAAATATCACTTCTCTGTTTTTCTCTGTCCAATATGTCTCTTTTGCTGTCTTATTTTATTTTCTTTTTTGGCCTCAGTTCTGAAACTCTCTATAGTATTATCTTTTGGCTCACTGATCATTTTTGCTAAATTCAGGGAATGATATATTAATTTCATATCTGTTCTGGAATGCCTAATTTTTTAGATCCATTTTTATATAAAAATTCTCCATTTTCATTAATTGTTTTTATCTTTCCTTCTAATTTCTTTACCATAACTATAGCATTTATTTTAAAGTCATTGCTAACTCCAATATCTGGGTCATCTCTGGGTCAGGCTTTTTGACTATTCTTTGCCTTACTTATGGATCATATTTTTCTTGTTTCTTTTGCATTTATAGTAATTTTCAATTCTTTCTATTTGCAGTTATTTTTGATTAGGCATTAGGTTTAAAAAACCCTAGAGACAAGGATATTAGCAAGATGTTGGAACAGGAGGCTCCAGTCTCCCTCTGACCACAGATACAATGAATGAACAGCCACATATGGATCAATCACCTCTGAGAGAAATCCAGAAACTAACTGAGAGACTCTTGCATATCAGGCAACTGAGGAAATACATTTAAACAAGTAGCAAAAACTGAGATACATTTTAACCATTAACACCTCCCCCCCCACCACAGCACCATAAAATTGGGAGTAAACTCCCAACTCCCAGCTTCTCCCTGAGGAGTGAAAGGTTTGGACCACATATTTATCACCTCAACTTTTATGTCTTCTACCTGAGGGACTGGCCTCTACCTGCCCATCTCTGAGAAATGACAGGGCCCAGCATTTGCTCATACCGTGGGACCACAGAGAACAAAGAGAATATTTTAATGGCTGTATGAGCAATTCCCATGGCTCTTCTTCCTGGCTCCATGCAGCGTGAGCAGGCAATTAAGTCCAATTCCCACCTTCTCCCTGGAAATGATTAGACTGCAAATCAAAAGCCATGACTTTTCTAGCTGCTGTACAAGGGTCTGGCTTCTAACCAGCCTGCATTTGCAAGCTGCCAGTGTCCTCTGGGAACTTGGGTGGGTGTATGGGCATTTCCTGTGGCATCTCTCCAAGCTCACTCCAGTGGTAAAACTGCACCTTCAGAATCTCGTGGATAACAGTCCATTTTCTGATGGCCTCTTATTTCCTTAGTCTAAACCAGTTCAGTCCCTTTCCTCGTCCCCTCCTAAGTTGTTTTTCTCATATCTTATTCCAACTTGTGTTGTGAGTTTGTGGTTAAAGGACAAGATTGTCTTTGTTTTTGGTGTTTTCCTTCCCTTTAGCCTAATGCTATAGTTGAATATTTGCTATCCTATTCTGATTCTGTCTGTCTCCTTACTCTGTGTTTTGTGACCCCTTTCTCCCTTTTTATCTTTTTTCAGGTATGTGGGCCTTCTTGAGGAGTTCTTGTTGGGGGTGGGTCTCATAGCTATCAGCTCCCTTAGCTTTTGTTTGTCTGGGAAAGATTTAATTTCTCCCTCATATCTGAAGGATATTTTTGCTGGATAGAGTATTCTTGGCTGAAGATTTTTGTCTTTTAAAGATTTGAATATGTCACTTCATTCTCTCCTAGCTTGTAAGGTTTCTGTAGAGAAATCCACTGAAATTCTGATAGGGGTTCCTTTGTAGGTTATTTTCCTCTGCCTTGCTGCCCTGAGTATTCTTTCTTTGTCATTAACTTTTGCCATTTTTACTACTATATGCCTTGCAGTAGGTCTTTTTGCATTGATAAATCTAGGAGATTTGGAAGCTTCTTCCACACATATTTCCCTCTCTTTCCCTAGATCTTGGAAGTTCTCTGCTACTATTTGGACATGCTTTCTTCCCCATTCTCCTCTTCACCTTCTTGAATACCTACAATTCTTATGTTGCATTTCCCCATTGAGTAGGATATTTCTCAGAGAGCTTCTTCATTACCTTTTAGTCTCAGTTCTCTCTCCTCCTCTGTCTGGAGCATTTCAACATGCCTATCTTTGATTATGCTGATTAGCTCCTCTGTGGTGTCCACATGAGCATTCAGGGAATCCCTATTTTGTTTTATCTCTTCCATTGTGTCTTTCATCTCTAATATTTCTGATTGATTCTTCTTTTAGTTTCAATCTCTTTTGTGAAGTAGCTCCTGAACTCATTGAATTGTTTCTCAACATTCTCTTTTACCACATTGAGTTTTTTGATGATAGCTATTTTGAATTCATTGTGGGTTAGCTTACATAATTCTGTGACCTCAGGACTGAGCTCCATGTGCTTGTCGTTTTCTCTCTGGTCTGGAGATTTGATGTAGTGTCTGATGTTGCTAGACGAGGTGGGTTGGGTCTTATGCATTCTTATATTATTCTGTTGCAGTTACAGCCTATTGCCACTGGTTGGGGTAGAGAGCTGCATACTTTGAGCCCTCTGCTTTCAGCAGAGATGGCGTGGGGTGGGTGGTGGGAGGGGTGCTTTCTCCTGCATGCACACCAGGATTTCTTGCTCTGCTCTCACTATCTGGTCTCCTGGAGTTTTGGCTTGATGAAGTCACCCCCCACGAAAGCTTTCATCCCATTAGAGGGCTGCCCTCTAGGCTGCAAGGGCCCTAGGGAATCCTTGGTGGTCCTGTGAATGAGCGACCCCTCCCCCGCTCCTTCCCTCACTAATCCTTCTGTGGCTGTGATCACAGTCTTTTTGGGAGATGGCGAAGTTCTCTCTTACCCTGTTCTAGCTCCTCTGAGGGGGGCTCCAGCCTCCCCACCTTCTGTTGTGTGGCTGAGGTTTTTATGTTGTTAGAATGTTCTCTGTTGGAGTCTGGATGCCCCTTTTTGTTGTATGTTGGAGGGGAGAGTCTTGGGCAAGTTCACTCCACCATGATGCTAACATCACTCCTGCTGGTTTTTGTAAAAACACACCTTTAGTTTCTCCCTGGAAGGAATTGGATCACACATCTAGCAGCACAACTTTTATGGCTTCCAACTGAGAGACTGGCTCCTAACTTGCCTAGCTCTGGGAACTGACAGAACATGGTGTTTGCTAGTCCTCTGTGACCACAGAAAACAAAAAAGCAGTTGTAAGTGGGCATGCAAGTACTTCCCATGGCTCTCTTCCCAGCTCAGCACAGAGTGACCAGAAAACAAAGTCCACCTCCTAGCTTCTTCCTGTAAGAGGACAGATTGCATACCTAATGCTCTGATTTTTGCAGCTGTTGTCCTCAGGTCTAGTTTTTGACTAGCCTGTATCTGGGACCTGATGGGTTTCCGTGGCAGCGTGAATAGGTGTGTGAGCACTTCTTGCAGCTCCTCCCCCCAACTTGCAATGATAAAACCAAGCCTCCAGCTTCTACTTGGAAGAGTTGCACTATACACCTAGTGCCCTGACTTTTCCAGTTGTTGCCCAATGGCCTGTCTTTTAACCCACCTTTCTCTGAGAACTGCCTGGGCTCAGAATTAGCTAGACCTCTGGGAGTGGCAGGGTGCAAAGCAACAGTTTGAAAGAGAGTATTACCTGAAAGAGTGTATGTTGTAGCTCTTCTTCTTGGCTGAGGGCAGAGTGAGTGGTGATAAACTCCAGTCCCTAGCTTCTCCCTGAGGAGAGAAGGAATTAGACTACACATATAGCATCTCAACTTTGCTGGCTGCTACATGAGGGGCTGGCTTCTATCTTGCCTGTTTCAGGGCATTGACAGGATTTTGGATACAATAGTCTCCTGGAAGCCATTAAAAACTAAGGCAGTAGTCTGCACAAGCACAATGGTTTGAGAGGCACTCAGAATCTCTGGTCAGGTTGATTGGAGAGGTTCATTTCCTTCACAAGTCCAGTCTGTGAAGACTGAGAGAGGTAGCTGTTTTATCTACTGTCAGAAACCAACACAGAAAGTCAAGGAAAATGAAGAAACAAGAAAATATGTTCCAAATAAAAGAACAAAATAAAACTCCAGAAACCAACATAAATGAAACGGAGGTATATGATTTGATCAACAGAGAATTCAAAACAATTGTCATAAAGATGTTCATAAAGGTCTCAACAGAAAATATTTTAAAAAGTACCAAATAAAAATCAAAGAACTAAAGAATAAAATTACTGAACCAAAAAATTCAATAGAAGGATTCAGCATCAGACTAGATCAATCATAAGAAAGAATATGGAAACTCAAAGATGGATCACTGGAAATCATCCAGTCAGATAAGTAAAAAAGAATGAAGAAGAGTGAAGATAGCTTAGGGTGCTTATGGAGTATCATCAAGAAAACTAATATACATATTATGGGAATCCCAGAAGGAGAAGAGAGAGAAAGGGGCAGAAAACTTATTCAAGGAAATAATAGCTGAAAACTTCCCAAACCCAGGTAAAGAAATAGAAATTTATGTCCAAGAAGCCCAATAGAAACAAATGAGATGAATCTAAAGAGATCTATACCAACACACAATAAAAACAAATTTTCAAAGTTAAAAACAAAGAGAGAATTTTGAAGGCAGCAAGAAAAAAGCAACTTCTTACATACAAGGGAATCCCCATAAGACTATCAGCAGAGTTTTCAGCAGAAACCTTTCAGGTTAAAGGGAGCAGGATGAGGTATTCAAAGTTCTGAAAGAAAAAAAGAAACCCTGCCAACCATGAATATTACACCCAGCAGATCCGTCCTTCAAAAGATGGAAGGGTGCAAAACTTTCTCAGACAAACCAAAGCTGAAGGAGTTCATCGCTGCTCGATCTGCCCACAAGAAATGCTAAAGGGAATTATTCAAGTTGAAATGGAAGAATGCTAAACAGCAACACAAGAGCATAAGAAAGCATGAAATTCATTGGTAAAGGTGCATATATGGACAAAAGCAGAATACTGTAATACTATAATGGTGGTGGGTAAGTCACTATTAACTTTAGTAGAGAAGTTAAAAATCAAATATTAAAAATAACTAAATTATGTTAATGGATACATAATATAAATATATGTAAGTTGCGATAGCAATAGCATATAATGTGGGTGGTAAAGGTGTAGAATTTGTGTATGCAAGTGAAGCTAAGTTGTTATCAGCTTAAAATAGGATGATATAACTATAAGATGTTTTATATAAGCTCCATGATAATCACAAGGAAAATACGTATAGATGTTACACAAAAGAAAAAGAAAAAGGAATTAAAGTCTATCAATACAACAAAACAATGAAAGAGAAAGGAAGAGAGAAAAGGAAGGATAAAAGAACTATAAGAGAGAAAATAGTTAACAAAATGGTAATCATAAATCCTTCCCTATCAAAAATTACTTTAGGGGCCAGCCTGGTGGTGTAGTAGTTAAGTTTATGTGCTCCACTTTGGCAGCCTGGGGTTTGTGGGTTGAGATCCTGGGCATAGAACTACACACTGCTTATCAAGCCACGATGTGGTAGCTTCCTGTATATAAAATAAAGGAAGATTAGCACAGATGTTAGCTTAGGGCCAATCTTCTTCACAAAAAAAGACAAAAATTACTTTAAATGTAAATGGATTAAACTTCCCAGTCAAAATATATAGAGTGACTGAGTGAATAAAAAACCCAAGGTCCTGCTATACGATGTCTACAAGAAACTCACTTTAGATGAAAGTGAAGGGATGGAAAAAAGATATTCTATGCAAATGATAAGCAAAAGAAAGCAGGAGTTGCTATTCTTATATCAGACAAAATCGACTTTAAGTCAAAAACTGTCTCCAGAGACAAAGAAGATCATTACATAATAAAAAAAAGGGCAATTCAACTGGAAGATATAACAATTTCAAACATGTATGAGCCCAACATCAGAGGACCTATATGCATAAAGCAAATATTGACAGATTTGAAAGGAGAAATTGAAAGCAACAGTAGGAGCCTTCAATACCTCATTTTCATTATTGGGTAGACTATCCAGACCAAAAGTAACAAAACAGTGGGCTTCAATGACATCGTAGATCAAATGAACCTAACCGACATATATAGAACTTTCCATCATTAGCATGAGGACACACATTCTTCACAAGCACACACAGTAACATTCTCCAGGATTGATCACATTTTAGATTACAAACAAGTCTTAACAAACTTGAAAGACTGAAATCACACCAAGTACAGTTTTTGACCACAGTGAGATAAAACTAGAAATCAACAGCAGCAAGAAAATGGGAAAATGCACAAATATGTGGAAAGTAAACAACACACTCTTGAACAACCACTGAGTTAAAGAGAAAATCAAAAAAGAATTTAAAAGAATATTTCAAGACAAACAAAACTGAAAACACAACATATCAAAATTTATGGGATGCAGCAAAAGCAGTACTAACAGAGAAGTTTATAGTGAAAAATGCTTACATTAAAAAAGATCTCAAATAAACGATCTAACTTCATACTTCAAGGAACTTAAAAATGAAAAATAAACTAAGCCCAAAGTTAGCAGAAAGAAGGAAATAATAAAGACTAGGCTGGAAATAAATCAAATAGAGAATAGAAAATAGAAAAAAAATCAGTCAAATCAGGAATTGGTCTTTTGAAAAGGTAAACGAAATTGACAAACCCTTAGCTAGACAAACTAAGAAAACAAAGAGAAATGACTCAATAAATGAAATAAAAAATGAAAGAGGAGGCATTATAGTGCATGTCTCAGGAATAAAAAGGATCATAGGGACTATTATGAACAATTACATGCCAACAAATTGGATACCCTAGAAGTAATGGATAAATTCCTAGAAATGTACAACCTACAAAGACTAAATAAAAAAGAAATAGAATAGCTGAACTGACAAAACAACATATAAGGAGATTGAAACAGCAAAGGCAGTATCAAAACTCTCCCAGCAAAGCCTAGGACCAGATAGCTTCATGGATGAATTTCACCAAACGTTCAAAGAAGATTTAATACTGACCCTTTTTAGTTCTTGCAGAAGAACAAAACAAGAACACTTTCAAACTCATTTTATGAGGCCAGCATCACCTTGATACCAAAGCTACACAAAGACATCACAAGACAAGAAAACTACAGGCCAAAATGAACAGAGATACAAAAACTTCAATAAAATAACAGCAAACTTAATTAAACAGCACATTTAAAGGATTATACATCCTAACCAAATGGGATTTATCCCTGAAATACAAAGACATTTTAATTTACACAAATTAATCAATGTGATACACCACATTAACTTAATGAAAGATAAAACCTATACGATTATCACAATGGCTCAGAAAAAACATTTTACAAAATTTAACATAAATTCATACTAAAAAGCTCTCAGTAAAACAGGTATAGAAGGAAACTCCATCAACACAATAAAGGCCATATAAAAAGTCAATAGCTAACTCATAATCAATAGGAAAAATTGAAAGCTTTTCCTCTAAGATCCTATATAAGGCAAGGATGCCCACCCTCACCACTCCTATTCAGCACAGCACTGGAAGTCCTTGCCAGAGCAGCTAGACAAGAAAAAATAAAAAAATAAAAGGCATCCAAGTTGGAAAGGAAGAAGAAAAATTCTCTCTCTCTGCCATGACATGATCAAATATATAGAAAACCCTAAAGATTCAACAATGACAAAAACACTGTTATAACTAATAAATTCAGTGAAGTTTCAGGGTACAAAGTCAACATAAAAAATAAGTTGCATTTCTGTACACTAACAAGAAACTATCTGAAAAAGAAAATTAAGAAAACAATCCCATTTACATAGCAACAAAAAGAATAAAATACTTAGGAATAAACTTATCTGAGGAAGTTAAAAACATGTATACTGAAGATAATTGGACATTGATGAAAGAAATTAGACACATATAAATGGAAAGACATCCTGTGTTCATGGATTAGAAGGATTAATATTGTTAAAATGTCCATACTACCAAAAGTGATCTACAGATTCAACACAACTCCTATAAAAATCTTGATGACATTCTTTATAGAAATGAAAAAAATAATCCTAAAATTCATATGGAACCACAAAAGACCCCGAGCAGCCAAAGCAACCTTGAGAAAGAAGGGAAAGACTGGAAGCACCATACTCCCTGACTTGAAAATATACTACAATAACAAAAACATTGTGGTACAGGCATAAAAACAGAAACATAGACCAATGGGACAGAATACAGAGTCTAGAAACAAATACACAAAAACAGTCAACTGATCTTCAACAAAGGCGCCAAACACACACAATGTGGAAAGGACAGTCTTTTCAAAAAATGGTGCAGGGAAAACTGGATGTCCACATGCAGAAGAATGAAACTGGACCCTCATTTCACATCATATATAACAATCAACTCAAAATGGATTAAAGACTTAAATGTAAGACCTAAAACTGTAAAACTACTGGAAGGAAATAGGAAAAAATCCTCTTGACATTTCCCTTGGCAATGATTTTTTGGTCATGGCACCAAAAACACACACAATAAAAGCAAAAATAGGTGAGATTGCAACAAATTTAAAATCTTCTGCACAGCAAAGGAAACAATCGACAGAGTGAACCAGCAACATATGGAATGGGAGAAAATATTTGCAAACCACATATCTGATAATGGGTTAATATCCAAAATATATCAGGAATGTATACACTTAATAGCAAAAAAAAAAAAAAAAAAACCCAAATAACTCAATAAACAAATGGACAAAGGAACTGAATAGATATTTCTCAAAACAATAAGTACTAATGGACACAAAGTACATGAAAAGCTGCTCAACAGCAGTAAGCATCAGGAAAATCAAAACCACAATGAGATATTGCCTCACACCTGTTAGAATGGCTATTATCAAAAGATAAAGTATAGCAAGTGTTGAGGTTGTAGAGAAAAAGAAACCCTTGTACACTGTTGGTGGGAATGTAAATTGGTACAATCATCATGGGAAAGAGTATGGAGTTCCTTCAAAAAGCTAAAAATAGAAATATCATATGATCTAGCATCCCACTTCTGGGTATATATCCAAAGGAAATGAAACCAGGATCTCAAAGAGATAGCTGTGCTCCCATGTTCATTGCAGCATTATTCACAGTAGCCAAGATATGGAAACAATCTAAATGTCTGTTAATGGATGAGTTGATAAAGAAAATATGATACATATGTATACACACACACACACATATATACACACACAATGGAATATTATTAATGGAATGTATATATATACGTATATATGTACACACACATATACATATATACAGACACACAATGGAATGTTATTCAACCTTAAAAAAGAAGGAAATCCTGCCATTTGCAATGACATGGATTTATCTGGAGGGTATTAATCTAAGTTAAATAAGCCAGACATGGAAATGCAAATACTACATGATCTCACTTATATGATGAATCTAAACTAGCCATACTCTTAGAACAGAAAGTAGCACAGTGGTTGTCAGGGGCAGGAGCAGTTGGAGTGCTAGGGAGGGGGCAATGAGGAGATGTTGGTCAAAGGTTACGAAGTTTCACTTACACAAGGTCAATGAGTTCTGGAGATCTAACGTACAGCATGGTGATGATAATTAACAATACCGTATTGCATACTTGAAATTTGCTAAGATATAGATCTTAAATTACGTCTTGTTTACACACACACAATGGTGACTATGTAAAGGTAACGGTATTTAGCTTGATTGTGGTGATCTTTTCACAATGTACACTTATGTCGAAACATAAAGTTGTACACCTCAAATATATATCATTTTTTATGGTGATGATATCTCAATAAAATTGTTAAGAAAAACCTCTAAATACAAAAATAAACATTATTTTCCTCCAGAATAAACTACATGTTCATTTGTCAGGTAGCTGGGGTAAGAGACAGGTCACTTTGGTCAAATCAGGAGTTGAGCTGTTTCAGGTCTGGTTACACATTTAGTCAATTTTGGTTAACTGTGTGTAAATTTCTTGAGTGAGATCTGGCCTGTGTGTATTCCAGATCCCTGCCTGTGACACTCTGAGTTCCTCAAGAATGCCAATGCTTCTCCCTGCTTCACCGCCCAGTCTCCAGCCTTCCACTCTGGCACTTCCACGTGACACTCAGCAAATGTCCTTTGATGGTGAATGTGTTAGAGAGGGAAATTCATTCTGCATCTTGGATCCATTGGTTTTCCTTAACCAAGCCAAATCCTCTGCCTCTCCAGGCCCCGACTCAACAGATGCCCACGGAGCTGAGCGGCTCTGGTCTCTGCTCGCCTCAGAAGAGCTTACCCCTCTTTGGAATGTGCTTCTCTTAGGCTTCTTTGCTTCCACACCAATCTGGTATATTTCAAAAATATACATTGTTTGACTTTATTCTTTTTTTAGTTGTTACAATGGCAAGATTGATATGTTATGAATTTACGCATCTGAGCCAGAGTCAAAAGTCTGTCTTATGTTACTCACTGAGGGATTATCTCCCATCCCTCCTCTGACATAAAATCCATATCAGGAAGTTGTTGTGCCTGATGGTGGGACAGGGTTAGGGTGTGGGGGAGGATGGGGGACAGATCAACAAAAGTATTGGTAGCTATGTGGGTTAGTTGGGCTTCCAGTACCGCTAAAAATGGAATCGGTGTATCACCTGGGAGGCAAACGGCCTCAGTTGTCCCCTGTGCTGAATGAGCTCCAGGGGACTTGTGGTCCTTGGACCTATTTAACATATTCTTCTGCAGACTGAATAAGAGGAAGATACCTGTAACTGAGAACGTACCTTAACGGAAATAATAGAAATGCTATATCCTAAAAGTGAGGATGAAAAATAATAATTCCTACTTGATTTGGCAGAAAGAAATTAGAATCTGTTTAGCAAACATGACCCACAAACCACTTGTCACAGACACCAACAATGCTTTTTCCTCAGGGCATGGCTTTATTTCAGTTGCCATTGAATCCTGCTGTAGTCACACCATTCCTTATGTAACTTAAATTATGAGACAACGCCTTGGAGGCTGGAAGTGCCTTCCCAATGCCACTCATCAAATAAGGGGCAAAACCAGTGTCTAAAATCTGGGGCTCCTGACTCCCATGGCAGGACCATACTCTTCAAATATTTATAGGATGCCTCCCATGTGCCAGGAGCTGTGCTAGGCACTGATGCTGTCATCCCACTCCCAGATCCTCACGAGCAAAGAAACCTGTGTTTCTTCCACTCTACTGCCATTAGTCCAGCGTCCACTACACAGCGGGCACTTGTCTGGAGTTGGGTTTAGTTAAGGTTGGGGTCCTGAAGAGCAATTTTTCTTTGACTTGATTTGGCATATGTTATGGGTTGAATTATCCACCCTCCCCCACCAAAAAAATATGTATTTCCAAGTCCTGACTCCCAGCACCTCAGAATGTGACCTTATTTTATAATAGGGTCATTGAAGATGTAATTGTTAAAGGCATGTTTAAAGTTGTGTAATTAGTAAAATTGTGGTGTTGCTCAGGTTCCTGTAACTGAGCCTGAGGTCACTGGAGAAGGTCTAATAAGATATGGCTGGTGTCCTAATTAAAAGGGGAAATTTGGACACAGAGATGGACCCATTTAGAAGGAAGACAATGTGAAGGGATAGAGGGAGAAAACAGCTATCAACAAGGCAAGGAGGGAGGTCTGGATCAGCTTGTCCCTCACAGCCCTCAGCAGGAACCAACCCTATTGACACCTTGATTTCAGAGTTCTTGCCTCCAGAACCGAGAGAGTAAATTTATGTTGTTTAAATAAAAAAGAATATATAAAACAAAGTGAAACTTTCATTACTCTCTACTCTGACATATGACACTTTTAGCACCTAGAGGCCAGAATTAAGGAAGAAGCAGCAACTTGCCCATATTCCTGTAGGAAACTCAAGGTTGTGAGTTGATCATTCTGTACCTTTTCAGTCCACTGCAATAAAAGCTTAGTGAGCACATTCTGTGGGACTGCCTCTATGCTGGGGATGCAAAAGCAAATTAAGATGCATTTTCAAGAAAAGCAAAGAAGTAATTATACTCCAGTGTGAGAGGTATATGAGGGTGCTGTTGGAGCTCAGAAGAGGGAAGTCAAGGAAAACTTTCCTGGAGAAGCCATCTGGGCTGAGTCTTGCAGCCTAAGTAGAAAGTAGTCAAGAATAGAAAGGAAAGATGGCACAAAGCCAAAAGCATTGAGCTGTGAAAGAATGTATTCCCTTAGGTTTTCACAGAATGGGCAGACATGCGGATTTGAGCACATACACACACACCTGATGCCCCTGCATTCACCTCCCTGCAACCTGCTGCTCAGACACCCCTGTTGGGGCCTCAGCTGAAGGTATGCAGGACCTTCCTCAGAGGCCTTGACTAAGGAAAAGATGAGCCCCGCCCCCAAGCCTGTGTCACCATGTGACAAACACTGGGGCAGGTGCTCCCATGAAAACAACTGAACATTGCTTATCTCAGGAGATTTACACTCATGCTGTAATAGTGTGAGAAAAGTAAACTTTCTGCTTTAATTTTTGCATTAATTGGGGAATGGATGGGAGAGAGAGAGGGACCGCACTTGAGGCAAGTCTTTCCATCAGAGTGGAGTGTGAGGCTGCCTCAGGCTCTGGAGCGAGGGCAGGCAGGTTTGGAGCTGCAGGTGAGCGTGTTGGAGTAAGCATATTGGCTCCTGCAGGGGGCGCGTATGGTGGATGTTGGCTGCTTGGGAAGGCAGTCTGTTGGGGAGGAGAGGGTGCCAGCCTGCTTCAGCAGCAATGAAGATCACAGCTCATTAGAACCAACAATGCTAACAGTTAATGAGCAATGAAAACATTCTGTCAGCTCTGGAGCTGATGACTGTGGTGCTGCTCAGGTGCCTGGAGTTGAGGACCCTGCTGTCTCGCTTGCCTGGTTCAGAGCAGCAGAGTGCAGCGTTCCCTCCAAGGCTGCCAGCCTTCAGGCCAATGACGTCCAGAGAACAACAGTGTTCTCCAGAATCCATTTTCCCTGGCAAAGGGGATAAGTTCAGGGGGTACAGCGGAGAAGGGCATGAAATGACTTATGTGATGTAGGCTCCCTTGTCTGGTTCCACTCTGTTTAGAAGGGAGATATGCATACAAACATTCTAGTCTTTTCACTTCTTGCTATTAATGCTAAAGAATAAACAAAGCATGATTAATAGGCAAGAAAAATTTTCATTTAAATTTTTAAAATTTGAGGCAACCTAATATTCAAACATAGGAGAATAGGCATGTAAAATAAATAAGATACCTGAATGAGATTTAACAGCATAAATTGATTACAAATATGCTTAAAATAATTTTAATGGCATCAGAAATTTTCAAGAAATAATCAGGAAATCAGGATACAAAATTGTATATAGCAATGTTTTTCAAAGTACAGGTAATAATACATTAGGGGATCTTGTAATCAATTTAGTAGGATTAAAGAAAAACATTTTTTTAATGAAACAACAGAAACTATCAGAATTTATTGCAGGTAGTATTGGTAAGCAATGTTTTGTGAAACTTTTTTGGAGTAATGTAAAACCTATATGTTATTGAATTGTAGTCAGTCAAAGAAATCTGAGAAACATTAGAGTATAATTACGTTTTTAACTTTTTAAAAATAAATGTAGGGGCCAGCCCCAGTGGCCCAGGGGTTAAGTTTAGAGTGCTCCACTTTGGCAGTCCGGGTTCAGTTCCCAAGCGTGGACCTACCTTGCTCTGTTGGTGGCCATGCTGTGTTGGTGGCCCACATACTGAAAAATAGAGGAAGACTGGCACGGATGTTAGCTCAAGGCAAACATTCCTCAGCAAAACATCAATCAATCAATCAATCAATGTATAAAAAGATTGCTGTCAACATTTAACCGAGATTGCTTCTGAGAATGAGATTATTGATGATTTATGTTCTTAAATTCTACTTTTTTGTGGATTTACACTTTTCTATAAGCATGTATGAATTTCATTCTCAGAAAATCAACCATAAGCACTATGATAAAAGCAAAGTAAGACAAGACACTGCCCATCACAAAATGACGGGAGGCCGTAGCGCGTTTGATGAGATTGTCTTGGGTCTCACCGCTGCTATTCCTTGTAGGATGCTAAAGGACAGCTGTAAGATACGTCTCCTTCCAGGAACATTATCTTTGTGGAAGTCTTAAAATGGGAATGCTTTTAAAGCTCAAGAAAGTAAAAGTTGGCAAGAGCAGGACTAGGGTGCATTAGTTTTCTATTAATGCCAAGCAAATGACCACAAATTTAGTGGCTTAAAAGAACACATGTCTCAGTTCTGTAGGTCAGAATCTGGGCCCAGTGTGGCTGAATTCTGTGCTCAGTCTTATGAGGTGGAAATCAAAATGTTTGCAGAGCTCTGGTCTCATCTGGAGCTCAGGATCCTCCTCCAAGCTCATGTGGCTGTGAAAAATTCAATCTTGTGGCTGTAGGACTGAGGTTCCTGTTTCCTGCCAGCAGTCATCTGGTGACTTCTCTCAGCTCCTAGAGGCCTCCCACATCTCCGAAGTCAACAAGGCCAACTATCCTTCACACTGAATCCTTCTACCTCTTTGAATCTCCTTTTCAAGGAAGAGCCCAGTGCCCTTTCAGGCCTTGCCTTATTAGGTCAGACCACCAAGTCTGATTTTCCCTTCTTAAGATCAACCAGTTTGGAACCTTAATTCCACCTGTAAAATCCCATCATAGAAGCCCCTACATCAGCGTTTGATTGAATAACTAGGAGATTGTCCCCTGGGAATCTTGGGATCCGTTTTGATTCTGTCTACCACTCAAGGTAATGGTGTGGGGCTATTTGTGAGGAGGCAGCCTGAAGTTGCTGCCCTTCACGGCCCACTTCTATAGGTGCTGTGCATGATCCAAAGCAGATCAGTAAAAATGAGAGTTGAAAATATTTGATGCCATTCATTCGTTGAGTACGTTCTGCACATAGGCACTTTGCTAGGGGCCATAGGTACACTATTTTTACAGATTGAGTGAGGATCCCTATTTTTCAGAAAAAGAAAATAAGACCCAGAAACTTTAAACGTGTTGTGCATGATCACCCAGCTTATAAATGGCAAAGTTAGAATTCATGCCCAATCTCCTTTTTCTCATTCCTTCCCTAAGACATAGTAAATATGTTGTGTTTTCAGATTGAGCAGTTGGGCCAAAAGTTGAGGTACTGAATGACTTCCCAGCTCTGAGCACCCTGGAGGCAATGCAATTTTGGCAGAGCCACATGTTCTGTGTCCCACCGTTCCCACACGTGCCCATGGCAGGCATCACTATTCATTACAACGTCCTGCTCCACATGTTCTGTGTCCCACCGTTCCCACACGTGCCCATGGCAGGCATCACTATTCATTACAACGTCCTGCTCCGCATGTTCCGTGTCCCACTGTTCCCACACGTGCCCATGGCGGGCATCACTATTCATTCACGACATCCTGCTCCACGTGTTCTGTGTCCTGCCGTTCCCACACGTGCCCGTGGCAGGCATCACTATTCATTCATGATGTCCTGCTCCACGTGTTCCGTGTCCCGCCATTCCCACACGTGCCTGTGGCAGGCATCACTATTCATTCACAACATCCTGCTCTCTGAGCCAGGAAGGATTCGGCCTCAAACTTTTCAGTGCAGTGCTGTAGGAAGACATTAGTTGGAGACTAATTATAGCACTTCAGGTGATAACTGAGGCAAGGGCCAGTGTTCGAGAGACTAGGACTTTAAATATGTTAAGATTAAATAAATCATACATCAGAAATGCATCTAGGTTTAATTAACATCTTTGGATACCGTGTTCTTTGTTATATTTAGGTTACCACATGATATGTCCATATAGCTTTGACATTTAAGGAAATCCATCACACTTGACTTCTTGCTATCTTTATCATTATCATTGATTCATTCATTCTTTTCATTCATCCAGTAGACAAGTATTGACTTCTTCTTGTGTAAAAGTGGAAGCGCTAAATGGAAAACGGACACCTCAGCGAGGGCTGACCTCTGTCCTCCGTGAGCTCACAACTAATCCACGTCTGGTATCACTTGCTTTGACTTTGTTTTCAACTCTTTCTTCTGCTTGGTGGGAAACTTCTGGTCCCCTTTATATCAAATACCTGCTGATTTAGGTGTCAAATGGAATTCTAGGGCTTCTTGATGTTTGGATTAAGGGAAAATTAGGAAGAGATTGAATGAAATAAGCTCTGACATCTGACTTGATACCATTTATTTGTTGACTCATTTACACATGTGTTCAACGTGTCTTTGCTGCGCTCCCTGGAGTGCGGATAATTGTAGGATGTGAAGGTGAATGAAGCTGAGGACCTGCCCTCCAAGGATTTACTGTTTACGGGGAGGAACTGACAAATATCTACAGTACAAGGCCCCAGCTTGCCCCTTCGCCATCTGGATTCCTGCTAGGCCTTCCAGCCATCTCTGCTGCAGTCCAGCCTCTCCCTGGCCTGCTGACTGCATGGCTCCCTGCATGTTCTTCTGCAGTCCCCTTTCTTTGGGCCATTCTCTGTGGAACGCTTCAGTGCCCCCATGACCTACATTTTTTTTTTTTTGAGGAAGATTAGCCCTGAGCTAACATCTGCTGCCAATCCTCCTCTTTCTTTTTTTGCTGAGGAGGCCCAGCCCTGAGCTAACATCCATGCCCATCTTCCTCTATGTTTTATATGTGGGACGCCTCCCACAGCATGGTGTACCAAGTGGTGCCATGTTCGCACCCAGGACCTGAACCGGCAAACCCTGGGCTGCCGAAGTGGAATGTGTGCACTTAACTTCTGTGCCACTGGGCCGGCCCAACCCCATGACCTACTTTTATAGGTGCTGTGCATGAATCCGAAGCAGATGAGTAAAATGAGAGCTGACAAGAGGAAACTGTGCCTTCCTAACAGGATGCACAAGGCCTTTTGTTATTTGACCACAGCTTGCATTCTAGCTCCTTCGCTATCACCCTTCTTTAACCCTCTACACTCCAGCCTTCCTGAATTCCTGGGGCCTCCCAGGCGTGCCTCCACAGTCATCCCCTGCCCCTCTTGGACTGTCTTTAAGCTTCAACTTACGGCTCACTTTGGCCTGGACACAATGCCTACTATCCTCTCAACTCTCTGGAGAACTCACTGCTCGTTGTCTGGCGCTCTTAATGTACTCTTCAGAGACTGCACCACAGCACCTGGGGTATTTGCTTGGGGTGCTTTTTTGTTTGTTTACACACACTTTCTCCACACCCCTGGAAATGGCTTGAGGAAAAAGACCACATCTTCTTCATCTCTGTACCCCAGGGCTAGATCAGTGCACTGTGTTGAATGAGTGAATGAATGGATTTATTAACGCTCTACTGTAACTGAGAGGAAGGAGGGAGGATGAGTCTGGAGAGATCTAAGGAAGCATTTCATCCCACAACAAGCTAATTCATCACAGATGTGCTGAGGCTCGTGTGTGCCAGATACTGTTTCAGATGCTGGAAAAACATTTGAACAAGTTTTAGAATTTTCTTAACTGCTTATGAAAAGGTGTATTCTGGGCAGAAGGAATGGAGAAAATAAAGTTATAAAGGTAAAAAGACACAAAGTGTACTTTGGAAAGAGAAGACTAACTTGGCTCCCACTTTTTTTTCATTCATAAACTCATCTATCCATTCACGCTAAAGCATTTTTGATTCTCTCTAGTTGCACACTGTACTAAATTGGGTAATACAGGGATGAATGTGGGAGATTTTCTGCCCTCCAGAAGCTTGCATATTGCTGAGAGAGATAGATATTCCCATAAATAATTACAAGAAGCTTTGCTGGGAGAATTCTTGGCTTGGGGAAAAGATCCCAGGAAAGCTGGTGTCTGAGCTGATCCTGGCAGGGTGTCAGAAAGAGAGCCAGGAGCTCAGGGAAGGTGACAGGCACAGAAGCTCTTGGAAGGCAGGCAACAGGAAGTAGGCTCTCCCACTTTCATTTGCGCTTAGAGTGATGAAAAGGCAGATGTGTTAAAATCTACGTACTTTTCTTACATTTTTGCAATGGGAATGTGGTGTTTGATGTTAGAAATGGGACTTCAAACTTGCTTTTATCTTCCAACGACACTGTGTGATGCTTGCAGCCTGAGTGGTGGGAGGAGAGTGTGGACCCTTGAGTCAAAGGCAATGGCGCGTTCCACATCGACCACCCCATGTGGAGCAGGGCCAGCCCGCCCAGGCCCTGGGCACCCAGGTCAGGACAACACCTTGCTGACAAGGGGTTGGTGTCCCACAGGGGGCATTGGAGGGCTGGGTGAGATGGCACATGAGTGTCTGCAGCACATTCCAAGTGCTGCCTTCAGGTCAGAAGAGGGTCTCCAGGGGCAAGCAAAGGGGTTCTCAGAGCAGCTGGGGAAGTCAGGGCGCACGGAGAGTCATGATGGACCATGGGCTAAATTGTGCCCCCGAAATTCACATGTCACTCCTGACCCCCAGTACTTCAGAAGGGGACTGTCTTTGGAGATAGGGCCTTTAAAGAGGTAATGAAGTTAGAACGAGGTAGGCCCTAATCAATACGACTGGAGTCCTTGAAAGAAGAGGAGATTAGGGCACAGACACACACAGAAGGAAGACATGGAACCACGGGGAGAAGACGGCCATATCTAAGTGAGGAGAAAGGCCTCAGGGGGAATCCACTCCGCTGACACCTTGATCTTGGACTCCAAGCTGCCAGCACTGCAGACAATGAGTTCCCCTTTAAGCTCCCACAGCTGAGCCTGCTCTTGGCACTGGGGGGCTGGGCTCAGCTGCGAGGGGCTGCATGTTTGAAAATTCACCCCATCTCGTGAAGGATTTATTTCATTTTCTGTCACCACTGTAGTCCAAGAGTGGGAAGAGGGCCGTGCAGAGATAACCGGCGCTGTCTCTCAGCCTTGGCTGCTCTTCCAAGACCCGTATTGCGGCTCAGCGCTGGGGCCGTGAGGGGCAGAGGGACTGTGGTCGGTCAAGTGCTCTGAAGTGGCCGGGCGCTGCAGGAAGCAGAGCCCTCAGAGTGGTCAGCGTGCTGAGGGAGGGCAGGAACGGCCTGGGTCTGTCTGACGACGAGCTCGCTGTGACATGCACTTTGTCACTGTGACAGCGGGCCAAGTAACCATGGTTCTCAGAGGGCATGGATCCCAGCCTTTAGTTGTGTTTCTCCTATTGAGAGATTCTGCAAAGGACGGTGAAAGATAATAGTCCTACAAACGTATTATGTATCACAGCTCACAGA
This sequence comes from Equus caballus, assembly GCF_041296265.1. Lineage (NCBI taxonomy): Eukaryota > Metazoa > Chordata > Mammalia > Perissodactyla > Equidae > Equus > Equus caballus. Next base: position 2,427,858 of record NC_091701.1, on the reverse strand, counting down.
GTGCTTCTATGCCCATTGCCTCATCAAATCAACCCTCCCAGGAGACAGAGCCGCCAACACCATCCCCATTTTATAGGGGAGCAAACATGGCTCAGGAGGCTGGTGGGTTCTTAGATCCACGGGCTGCAGACCCAGGCCTGGGACCCTCCAGTACTTGGGCACCTCCTCCTTGCAGCTGGATTTGAGGCTCAGGCTGATTCTCTGGGTCCCACTCGAGTGAGGCTCTTCATTAAGATCAGCTGGGCTCTGAGCCAGTGAGGACTGGGGTTTCTCTGCATCCCATGATGCCCAGCGGTTTCTCCAGAAAAATGAGCTTCAGAGGAAGTGGTCTCTGCTTTTCTGTGTTTTAGGAATGGGAGCATGCTGGCACACCACAGTGTTGACCCACAGCGCTGAGCCCTGCCTTCAGTTCTGGCCTCCTTTCTGGCATTTAGAGAAAGTGCTGTGTTGGGGGAACATCAGCCTAAGTGTGTGGAGGCTGAGTGTGCATGCCAGCTCCACCACTGTGAGCCCAAGCCCCGAGAAAGGCTATCATTCTTGACTGCCCTGATCTTCAGTTTCCCCATCTGTGAAATGGATGCAATGATCCCCATGACTCTTGAACGTGCAAGAATTAAAGGAGATGGAACAAATGTGAAGTGACTTGAATATAGGGGGTCCTGAGTTGCAGGCCTTCCAGACAAGAACAGAACAGAACAGAATAGAACCCAGTTCCATGAAATTTATCCTGCTCAAACTACTCCATATCTCTCCTCCCATCCACAGCCAAGCTTATCTGAATTCATGCTTCTTCTCAAATTATAAAATACAGAAAGTGTACAGAAAAATATACTTTGCCAGCTGTTAGCATTTTGCCATTCTTTTCACATATGCTTTGCAAATCTAACTTTTTTTTCCCCACTGAGGAAGATTAACCCTGAGCTAACATCTGTGCCAATCTTCCTCCACTTTATATGTGGGTTGCTGCCACAGCATGGCTGATGAGTGATGTGTAGGTCCATGCCTGGGATCTGAACCTGTGAACACCAGCTGCCAAAGTGGAGCGCGTGAATTTAACCGTTACACCATGGGGCTGGCCCCTGTAAACCTAACTTTTGAGGTATACTTTTAAAGCTTTTGTGTATGCCTTCACCCTCCCTGCCCACCAGAAGAATCTGCTCTCCAACTTTGGTGTTTAATATTCCCATGCGTGCTTTAAAACTTTTCCTACATGTTAGAAACTTTTACTACATATGTGTGTGTATAGCAATACACTGATGTATTTATTCTGTTGCAGACATTTAAGATGTTTCTGAATTTTTATTGGACACAAAATTATGGTGAACATTTTTGTCCGTGTCTCCTAGCATGTGTGAATAAGAGCTGGACGTCAATGTCTTTCAAATGGGAAATCTTGACTTCTCTGTGGATCATGAAATCAAGCAGTGGGTCCAGGCCAGCATTACAAAGGTGGCATGATAGAATAAAAATAACAGTGCATCACAGCTGAGAAGGGTAAGTATATTTCATGGAATATGCACACACACATATATGTATCCATACACACCTACGTGTGATTGGACCATGATGTAAAAGGAGTTTTTCTGCATAGATCCAGATCAGAAGCATTTGGAAGCCAAGGTTCTAGTTACACACCCAGGAGCTATTTGCTGATCACATAGCTGGCACACCTTTCAATTTGCCAAATATCTCCAGGTCATCTTCAAAGTGGTCATGTCAATTTTTATACCCCTGTCCCATTTTTCTGACCCATCTGATAGGTAAGAAATTATATTTCATTGTGGTTTTAATTTGCATTTCCTGCATTAGTGGTGCAGGCTGAGCATTTTGCCACATTTATCACCCATGCAGGTTGTCTAGTATCCTTTTTTCGTTTGTTTGTTGAGTTGTTTGCTTTTCTCTTTATGATTTCTTAGGCACAGGTATTTGACACAAAGCTATTTTCAGTTATATACATAACTAATCCCCTTGACTATCTTGTCTTTTTACATTGTTATGTCTTTTGCGTAAGTTTTTATTTTAACGTGTCAAAAATGGTTAATCTTTTCCTTTATGGATTGTTCTTTTTGAAACTTTCCTAAGGAACCCTTCCCTATCTGGAGGTCAAAAAATTTTTCTTATGTTTTCTATTGAAACACTTAAGGAACTAATTAACTCTTCCATTTTGGGATAGCCCCACTATCAGCATTTCCCCACTGATACGTATCCATGCTTGTGTGTCTGGGTTTTCTGTTCTGACCCTGAGTCTATATCTGACCCTATGTCAGCGCCCCATCACCCTAATTTCGTTATTGCCTGCCCTGATAGGGCCAGGCACCCATATTCTTCTTCAAAACTATCTTGGTTTCCTCTCCCCCTTTGGCCTCTATTATAAAAATGATAGGATCATGTCATATTTCATGAAAAGATTTATGGAATTTTCATTAGAATGACATTGAATTTATAAGTCTGGGAATAATTGACATTTTTATGATATTGAACCTTCAAATATATAGACATATTATATCTCTCCACGTATTCTGGTTTTCTTTAATGTCTTTCAGTCATGATTTTTGTTTTCCTATAATTGTCTTTCATATATTTATTTTTCTGAATGTTAATAGCTTTTGTAACCATTTTGAAAATTTTTTCATTATATATTCTAATTGCTAATTATTCATCTGCACAAGTACTATTTATTTTTAAATGTTCATCTTATATCTGGCCAGCATGTTAATCTCTCTCTTTAGTTGTAATTTTATCCATAGCTCTTTTTAAAATTTTCTATGTAGGCTATCATAATCTCAAAATAAGTATGATTTGATCACTTCCTTCCTAACTCTGATACCTTTCTAAAAGAATTTTTACAGCCACATCTTTAATGAACATATTTTTTTTCAAGCTGTAACTATCATAGGTGCATTGGTTAAAAGTTTTTAAACTACAGAGGAGTAGAATGAAGAAAATGAATCCCACAATGCTGCCACCAGAGTAGACTGTTGTTAAAATTTTCTTGTTAGTATTAAAAAAAATCTAATTTCTATGCAGTAAAATTCACTGTTTTTGGAAGTACAGTTTTGTGAATGTTGACAAATGTGCAGAGTCTTGGAACCATCATTGCAATAAGGGTACTGAAAGATTTCCTTATCCCAAAATATTCCTTCGTGCTGCGCCTCTGTAAACAAACCCTCTTTCTCCCTCTAATATCTGGCAACCACTCTCCTTGCAGTTTTGACTTTTCCAGAATGCTGTGTAAAAGGAACCATAAATCCTATAGAATCTGACTTCTTTCACTGATGACAATGCATTTGAGATTTATCCACTGGGAGATGCATCCATTGTTCATTACTTTGAATGTTGGATATTTTGCATTGTATGGATATGCCACAGTTTGTTTACCCAATTACTTGATGAAGGATATTTGAATTGTTTCAGTTTTTGGCAGTTATGAATAATGCTGCTATGAACGTTCACATAGAGGTGTTCATGTGAACGTAAGTTTTCATCTCTTTTGGATAAATGCCTAAGCGTGAGATTGCTTAGTCCCATACTACATGGATGTCTGAAATGTAAGAAACAGCCAAACTATCTTCCATAGCAGCTTTACCACTTTTCAGTTCCCTTCAGGAATATATGAGAATTCTAAATGCTCTATAGCTTTGCCAGCACTTGGTATTATTATTATTTTTTATAAATTTGAACTCTTCTAATAGGTGTATAGTGGTATCTCATTGTGATCTTACTTCCAGTTTTCCAAATGACTGGTGATGGTTAGCATCTATTCAGAAGCCTATTAACCATCTATGTATCTTCAATGAAGTGTCTGTTCAAATCCTTTATCCACTATTTAATGGGTTATTTCCATATTGTTGAGTTGATATTTCTTTGTATACTCTGAATTCAAGTCCTTTGTCAGATTTGTGATTTGCCAATATATTCTCCCAGTCTCTAGTGTGTTTTTCCATCCTTTGGACAATGTCTTCCATAGAGCAAAAGTTTTTAAATTTTGATGAAGTCCAATTATAATTGTTTTCTTTTGTTGATCATGCTTTTGGTGATTATCTAAGAAATCTTTACTAATCCAAGGACACAAACATAATCTCCAATGTTTTTTCCTAAGAGTTTTGTAGTTCTGCCTTTTGGCTTTAGGTCTATGACCCACTTTAAGTTACTTTTGTGTAAAGTGAGAGGTATAGGCCTAGGTTTATTTTATTCGTTTTAGGGATACACAATTATTCCAACACCATTTTTGGAAAAGACTTTCTTTTCTCCATTGAATTGCTTTCGAGTCAATCGACCATATTTGGACTTCATTCTGTTCTGTTGACATGTGTGTCTATCATTTCCCCAGTACCACAGTCTTAATTACTGTAGCTTTTTAGTGCTCCTACAGCCAGAGAGTGTAAGCCCATCCATTTTTCCCTTTTTTCCCAAAATTATTTTGCTATTCTAGTTCCTTTTCTTTTCCATACAAACTTTTCAAGTCAGCTTGGAATACTTTACAAAAATACGAATGGAATTTTAAAAAATGAACATTTTATTTTAAGACAGTTTTAGATTTACAGAACTATTGCAAAGATATTGTAGAGAATTCCCATATTTACTCAGTTAGAATTTGTTTGATGTTTTTCTCATGATTAGAGTGGCTTAACATGTTTTTGGGAAGAAGATCTCAGAGATAAAATATTTTCAGCCTATCATATTAAATGACATTGTTGATGTGAACCTTGAACATCTGGCTGATTTAGTGTTTGTCAGCTTTCTCCACTATAAAATTACCCTTTTTCTCTCCCTTCTCTTATTGAACTCTTTGGAAGAAAGTCACTATGCCTAGTTGCCACCTAAGAGGCATAGAGTTGTACTCAGCCTCTTTAAGTTAAAGTATGTACATAAATTATTTAGAATTCTACAGCTCAGAATATTTTTCTATTTTCCCTCACTTAGTTATTTATTCAATCACTTATTTATATCAGTATGGACTCGTGAGTATTAAAGTTACACTTTGGTCTATAATCCAGTACTCCCCTATTTATTTTTTGCCTAATTTGTTCCTCTGTTGGCAATTGAAGCTCTTTTACTTGGCTCCAGCATCCTTTGAAATCCTGCCCGTCACTGCGGGTTTTTGTTTGTTTTTTTAGCACTCTCTCACTTTCTGGTGCTACAAGATGCTGTAGGCTCATTTTGTGTATTTCCTGACCCAGTTCTAGAGTCATTTCTCCCAAGATTCCTGCTTCTTTTTATTGGAGGATGAGATTAGAAACCAAGGTCTGGGTCTCGGTGTGCTCATTGCCTCTGGAGTTTCATTGCTGTTAGTCCCTCTCAGGTGATAGAGCAAGGAAATACATGTGTGTCTGCTAACACGTGTGTATACACACATCTATTAATATTTCTACATATAGCTCTCTGAATGTACAGCAAGCTCAGCATGAGTTCATAGAAATATCTTCCACTCTAATCCATTACCTCATGGATCATTCTATGATGGGTGCCCTTGATTGTCTGTAACCTCCCACTCCAACAGTGAGGAACCTGGCTCCCACTATCCACCATTCATTCACTTAATTATTCAATTCCATTATACATGAATATCATATCAGAGTTGTTAACCTATATCCCTGCCAAAGTAAAATATGAACCAGACACAGTTAAACAATTGGGGAAGACTTTATTCAAGATTATTGCAGTAGAGGAAAAAGATTGAATTCTGCTAAAGCAAAAGATGAGAAAGTTTTTGAGTGCTGGGGTAAACTAATGCAAAAGTACCGGATGAGGTTAGGGGGGATGGTTGATCAATGGGATGTACAGAAAACATTGAGGTACTTCCGGTTTGCAAATGTTTTTCTCTGTGATTAGGCCACTGTGTTTGCTAATTGGCACCAATCAAAGTCAGGCTGCTCCCACAGAGGATTACCCTCCCACAGAGAATTCCAGATAGGGGCATTATCTTCTTTGATGAAGGCATGTCAAACAGGTGGTTCCCAGGTTCTAGAGAAAGACATATCCTGGGTTGTAGAACCAAGAAGATACTGGGAGAAGATTACAGAAGATGGTTTGGCAGTTTCTTACAGAGCTGTACATAGTTTGGTACTAGCATAGTACTAGACATACAGACCAGTGGAATAGAACTGAGATTCCAGAAATTAATAGTTATCTTTATGATTTTCAACAAATGTGCCAAGACCATTCAATGGGGGAAAGAATAATCTCTTGAATGATTTGGTACTGGGACAATTGGATATCTGCATTCAACACAATAATATTGGACTCCTCTCACACCATATACAAAAACAAACTCAAAATCTAACCGTGTACCCTCTAGGATCAGTTCAACTGAACCCATCTTATCAACAGAGTAATTAGGAATGTTTTTTCAGGAACTGAGAAGCAACTCCGTGTCTAGTTCAGGCCAGTTGAGACCACCAACATATCAACTGGGCCTGCACAAATGCCTGATAAGTGACTCTTTTGATGTCAAAGAGCTGAAAACTCCACCCTTCGATCCTACCATACTAACAGCATTTTGTGAACATGCATCCTATCGTGAGCCATCAAACTTGATTACACTTGAGCAGATCATCAATTACATCACTTATCCTTACTCCAATCACCTATCTCCAGACTTCAGAACCACCCTGCCCTTCATCCCATAAATTTTGCCCAAAACCCTGGATAGAGGAAACAGATCTGAGAGCTTATGCCTCCTGTCTCTTTGCAGATGGCTGTCACAATAAAGCCTTTCTTCCCTCAACAGCCAGTGTGCCACAGTATTGGCTTCTAATGCATATTGGGTGGCGAGCCCTTGCTCAGTAACAAAAATAGATCAAACACCTAAATGTAGGAGCTAAAATTATAAAATTCCTAGGAGGAAACATAGGCACAATTATTGTTAACCTTGGGCCTGGCAATTGATTCTTAAATATCACACCAAGAATACAAGAAACAGAAGCAAACAAATAAATACATTGGATTTTGTTATTATTTATTTATATTTATTATTTTTAAAATGTGCATCAAAGCACAATACCAAGAAAGTGAAAAGTAAATCTACAGCATGAGATAAAATATTTGCAAATAATGTATCTGATAATGGTCCAGTGTCTAGAATATGTGAAGAAATCTTAAAACTCAACAATGAAGAGATAGAAAACCCAGTTAAAATCTAGGCAAATAACATGAATGGTCATTTCTCCAAAGAAGATATACAAATGGCTAAAAAATCACCTAAAAAGATGTTCAGTACGATTAGTCTTCAGGAAAATGCAAATCAAAACCACAATGGAGTATCACTTCACACCCACGAGGATAACAATAGTAATAATTTTAAAAATGGAAAATATATATTGGCAAGGATGTGGAGTAATTTTAATCCTTCTACATTGCTGATGGGAATGTAGAGTGGTACAGTACTATTGGAAACAATTTGGCAGCTCCTCAAAAAATTAATATAGAATTACTATATGACCCAGAAATTCCACTCCTAGGAATATGCCCAAAAGAATTATAAATAGGTATTCAAAGAAATACATCTGCATAAATGTTCATAGCAGCACTATTACAATATCCAAAAGGTGGAAGCAACTCAAATGTGCATCAATAGATGAATGGATGAAGAAAATATGGTATATCCATACGATGGAATATTATTCAGTCATAAGAAGGAATGAAGTATTGATACATGCAATAGTGGATAAACCTCAAACACATTATGAGAATTGAAAAAGCCAAACACAATAGGTCACATGTCAAATGATTCCATTTGTATGAAATATCCAGAAAGGTAAATCCGTAGAGACAGAAAACAGATTAGTGGTTGCCAAGGGCTAGGAGCGAGAGTAATGGAAAGTAGCTGTTAAGGGGTAGAGGATATCATTTTTAAAAAGTTCTGTAGTTTCAGGATGGGAAGATGAAAAGTGTTCTGGAAATATATGATGGTAATGGTCTTACAACATTGTGAATATACTAAATGCCACTGAATTATATACCTTAAAATGGTTGATTTTATGTTATTTGAGTTTCACCTCAACTAAAAAGAAACAAAGCTTTGTTGGATTTTGATTGGGATTGTGTTGAATACACAGTCATGCGTTGCATAATGACACTTCAGGCAATGACGAACCGCATATATGACGGCGGTCCCATAAGATCAGTACCACATGGCCTCTGTGTGTAGTAGGCTATACTATCTAAGTCTGTGTGAGTACACTCCATGATGTTCGTGCACCAACAGAATTACCTAACCATGCGTTTCTCAGAATGTATTTTCACTGTTAAGTGAGGCATGACTGTATAGATCAATTTGGGAAGAATTGACATAGTAACAATATTGAAATTTCCAATCTATGAGCACAGAGCATCTCTTCATTTATTTAAATCTTCTTTGATTTTTTTTATCAACATATTCTCATGTTCTGCATATATACTCCATAAATCTTTTGCTAGACATCTATGAGTATTTCAATTTTTTCTTTAGCTAATGTAAGTGGAAATTATTTTCTAATTCAAATTGCAATTTTTCATTGCTGATGTACACAAAAGCAATTTATTTGTATATGCTAGATTGTATTCTGCAACGTTGCTGTATTTGTTTATTAGTTGCAAGAATTTTTGTTGATTATTTGGAAATTTCTACATGACAGCTAAGTCATCTGTGAATTAAGACAGCTTATTTATTCCTTTTCAATATGTAGCTATTGTTTCATTTTTTGATCTAATTGAAATAGCTAGGATTTCTGCTATGGTATTGAACAGGAGTGTTGAGAGCATAACCTTGCTTTGTTCCTGATCTTGGAGGAAAGTGTTATCTTGCCTACCATTAAGTGTGATGTTAGCTGTTGGATTTTGTTGCTTAAGTTCAGGAAGACCCACTCTACTTCTGTATTGCTGATTGAGGTAGTGTCTGTTTCTTCACTGTAAAGCTACCATTTTATCTCCTTTCTGTGCTGTACTCTTTGATGGGAGTCAGAGTATGCAGCTCACAGTCAGGAAGTGGGGAGTTAGCTCCGCTTCCTCGAGGGCAGTCTCTACAGATGTTGCTCAGAATCCTTGTGCACAGGACGTTGGTCGTTTCTCCACTCATGTATTTATTCAATAATTTAATTACATCAGTATGGATTCATGGATGTTTATTTTACTTTATGGGTTATAATCCAATATTACTTCATTTTTTAATGCAAATTATTCTCTCCTTGGGAGCTTTTCCAGTTGGCTCTTGTACCCTTTGACATACCCCCCATTTTTGATGGGACTTCCTTACTTTATGGAGCTACAATATGCTCTGAGATAACCTTGTATATTTCCTGCACCAAGTCTTAGAATCAGTCCATTCTCCATGGATCCAGGATTCCCTTTGTTGGAAAGTGGTATTAGAAACCAAGATCCATACACTAGATGTGCTAGTTGCTACTGGGGTGTCACTGATCTAGGCCCTCTCACTTCACAGAGAAAGGAAATATATGTTTATATACTAACTAATATATGCACTCATATCTATAAACATTTTTATATGTATCCTTCTGTATCTATAGTGGTCTAAACATAAGTTCATACTGATATCTATTACCCCATGGGTCATTCTGTCTCCCTTTTCTTGTTGTAATCTACTAGTCTAACAGGAATATCTACCATTCATTTAATTTTTTATTTGTAGTGTACATGTATAATGTTTTCAGAATAATTCACCCTTACTCTGTGGATAACAGCTTTACCATGTAGAATGCAGTGCTTATGTGCAGTTTCTTTTACGTTTAGTTTTGCAGATTCCACTCCTTTCCAAAGTCACATATATTAGCACCCATTTCCCACACCCTCAAGGTAGGTTTTATTCTCTTGAGTATTTGTTCTCTTCCCTTATTTTGTTTTTGATGCCAAGACCTTCAAGTGCACATATTTTTATATCACTTGCTCATCTTCTATAATTGCTACTTTTGAGATAATTCTTTTCATCATTTCTTTTCAGTTTTCTAGGGATTTTTCATATCTCCTTTATATAGCTTTATGTAGATTCAAAGGTGCCAATTGTCTTTTGTTTTCCCTGTAATTCAGTTTCCATTTCTGAAGTGATTTTGGCTTTTTTCTTTCATTTATTTTCTGAGTTCTGTAAGTTCCTAACATTTTCTTGTTGTCTGGGTGTTGATTCTTTAAGATTTCTTCATTTAAAAATAGCATTTCATCATGTTCTTTCTTAACTGCATTTTCTCATTTAAAACTTACATTGGACTGTTGTGTTGTTATTCTCTTCTGATTTGTGGCTGCGTTTTCTGGTAAGTCTTATTTTGCTCTAAAGAGCTCTGGTTTTCTATTTTTTACTGCTCTCTCTTTATAAGCATGTTGCTATTTTATGTATTAACAATTCAATGATTTGGCTCATCCTGGGTCACTTAGCAGAAAAACCATATTGCTGGGGTATTTAAGGTTACTTTCTCCACTTCTCAACTTATGGTCTCTCTTCACTGTGGTCACAAAGAGGCTTCTTTCTTTCATGTGCAGCTGTCTCCTTAATTTTCCTGCACTTCTACTTATTATTCAAGTCTTTCTTTTCTTCTGTTGTACGCTATTGGTTCTCAAATGTATCTTCATCATTTCCACCTGGGTGGGGTAATTTCTGACCAGGAGTGAATGTTGGCTGGTATTTTTTGGATACCACCTTCTTTTGTGTGTATTCTGGGAAATTATACATATTGGCCATAGATGTATGGGTATATTTCTGGGCTTTTGATTATATTCCATTGGCTCGTATGTTTATACTTCTGCCAATATCATACTTTATTGATTATGGTAGCTTTGTAATAAGATTTGAAATAGGGGAGTGTGAGTCCTCCAACTTTGTTCTACTTTTTCAAAATTGTTTTGTCTACTTGGGGTCCATTGCAATTTCATACAAATTTTTACTGTCAACCTTGTAATTTCTTCATAAAAGGCCATTTGGATTTTGATAAGAATTGCATTGAATCAATAGTCTGCTTTTGGGAGTTTGGCATTTTAACAATATTAATTCATCAAATTTGAGAATTTGGAATTTTTCCAGTTGTTTGGGTCTCCTGTATTTTCTTTCAATTATGTTGTGTAGTTTAAAATCTTGGCCTCCTCGGTTAAATTTATTCCTAAATATTTTATTCTTTTAAATGATATCACAAATGTTTTCTTAATTTTCTTTTCAGATTGTTTATTGCTAGTGAATAGAAATACAGCTGATTTTTGTGTATTGATCTTCTATCCTGAAACTTTGCTAAATTCATTTATTAGCTCTAAAAGATTTTTTGGTGCTTTCTTCATGATTTTCTATATAAGAGATCATGTTACCTGAAAATAGACTTAGTTCTATGTCTTTCCTTATAATTTGGAGGCCGGTTATTTCTTTTTCTTACCTGATTGCTCTGGCTAGAATTTCTAGTACAAGGTTGGATAGAAGTAGCAAAAGGAGGTGTTTTTGTCATAATCCCAATCTTAGGGGACAGCTTTCAGTCTTTCACCATTGAGTATGACATTAGCTGTGAGGTGTTCATTTATGCCTTTTCCTGTTGAGAAAGTTCTCTTCCATCACTACTGGCGTAACTTATTGTGAAAGGGCTTGGATTTCTCAAATGATTTTTCTGCATCAATTGAATTATCATGTGGGTTTTTTTTCCTTCGTTCTGTTATTGTTATATATTACTTTGATTAGTTTTTGTATATGGAACCACCCTTGCATTCTTGGGAAAACCCACTTTGCCTTGGTGTCCAATTGTTTTTAATCTGCTGCTGTATTCATTTTGCTAGTTTTTGTTGAAGATTTTGCATCTAGAGTCATAGGGTTATTTGCTTGTAGTTTTCTTTACTTGTGATTTGTTTTTTTTTGGCTTTGATAGCAGGGTAACTCTGGCCTCATAGAATGAGTTAAGAAATGTTACCTCCTCTTCTATTTTTCAGAAGAGTTTGAGAAGCATTGGTAGTGTCATATTTAAATGTTTGGTAGAATTCACCAGCACAGTCATCTGGTCCTGGCCTTTTATTTATTGTGAGCTTTTTGATTACTGGTTTAATCTCTTTACTTTTTTGTCTATTTCATCTAGGTTATCTTATTTTTTGGCAAACAATTGTTCACAGTATTCTCTTTATGCTTTTTATTTCTGTAAGGTCTGTGGTAATGGACCCAAATTCATTCTGACTTAGTAATTTAAGTTCTTTTTTCTTATCAGTCTAGATTAAGATTTGCCAATTTTGTTAATATTTTCAAAGAACCAACTTTTGGTTGTATTGATTTTCTCTATTGTTTTTATATTCTCTATGTTGTTTATCTTTAATCTTTATTATTTCCATCCATCTGCTAGTTTTGACATGACTTTCATCTTTTTCTACTTTTTTAACTGTAGGTTAGGTTTTTGATTTGAGATCTTTCTCTTCATTAAGTGTAGGCATTTACAGCAATATATTTCCCTTGCGCACTGCTTTCCATTAGTATTGGCATTTTGCATTTTCATTTATTTGTCTCAAAATATTTTCTAATTCTCCTTTGGATTTCTTTTTTGACCTTTTGGTTGTTTAAGAGTGTGTTGTTTAATTTCCATGTATTTTTGAATTTTCCACTTTTCTTTCTGTAATTGATTTCTAGTTTAATTCCATTGTGGTTGGAAAGATATTTTGTATGATTTCAGTCCTTTTAAATTTATTGAGTCTTGTTTCGTGGCCTAATATATGTTCTATTCTGGAGAATGTTTCACATGAACATTAAAATAATGTATTTTGTTGTTGTTGGTGGAGTGTTCCATAATGCTTGTTGGGTCTAATTAGTTTATGTTTTGCAAGTCCTCTATTTCCTTACTAATCTTCTGTCTCGTTTTTCTACCCATTATTGTGAGTGGAGTATTGAAGTCTCCAACTATTATTGTACAACTGACTATTTCCCCCTTCGTTTCTGTCAATGTTTGTTTCAGATTTGTTGAGACTCTCTTGTTTTTTCATACTTGTTATATCTTCCTTGTTGACTGAACCCTTTATCAATATATAAAGTCCTTCTTTAACTCTTGTGATAATAACTGACTCAAAGTCTATCTTGTCTGATGTTGGTATAGCCACCCCCACTCTCTTTAGGTTACTATTTGCAGGAAATATCTTTTTCATTCATTTTACTTTTAACCTATTTGTGTCTTTGCATTTAAAGTGAGATTCTTGTAGAAAACAGACAGATAAATTTTGTTATTTTATTCATACCACTAGTCTTTAACTCTTTGATCTATTTACATTTAAAGCAATTACTGATAGAGACAGACATTTCTCACATTTTGCTATTTTTTGTTTTGCTGAGGAAAATTCACCCTGAGCTAACATCCATTGCCAATCTTCGTTTTTCTGCATGAGGAAGATTCACCCTGAACTAACATCTGTGCCAATCTTCCTTTAGTTTGTCTGTGGGTTGCCGCCACAGCATGGCTGCTGAGGAGTGGTATAGGTCTACACCCAGCAACTGAACCCATGCTGCTGAAGTGGAGCATGCAGAACTTAACCACTATGCCATGGGGACAGCCCCTGATATTTGTTTTCTAAATGTGTTATCTCCTTTTTCTTCCTCAATTCCCCAATTACTACTTTCTTTGGTACTTAATTGATTGTTTTGTAGTGCACTATACATTTCCCTTGTCACTTCCTTTTTTGTATTTTTTTTGTTATTTTCTTGGGAGTTACTTTGAGCTTTACAATTAGGATCTTAAACTTATAAGAACTAGTTTAAATAAATACCACCTTAGCATTGACAGTATACAAAAAGTCAACTCTATAGATCACTGTGTCTCCACCTTTTAGTTGTTATTGTCACAAAATACATCTTTATACACTGTGTGCCCATTAATAGAGATTTATGATGGTTTTTGCATTGTTTTTTAAATCATACAGGAAAAAAGGGGGGATTAAAAACCAAAGATATGAAAAAGCTGGATTTATATTTACTATGTAGTTACTGTTACCAGTGTACTTTATTTTTTATTACGGTTTTGTATTAGTCTAGTGTGCTTACATTTTGGCTTGAAGAACTCCGTTTAGGAATTCTTATAGGACAGATCTACCAGCAATGAGCTTCCTCTGTGTTTGTTTTTCTGGTATGCCTTAATTTCTCCTTCATATTGACGGATGTTTTGCCATGTCTAGAATTCTTGGCTGACAGTGATTTCTTTTCTTTCAGCGGTTTAAATATTCCACTGCCTTTTTGCTTCCATGAGTTCTGATTAGAAATCAGCTGCTATTATCACTGAGGATCCATTTTCTGTGACAAACCACTTCATTTTTACTCCTTTCAGGAGACTCTTTGTCTTTGTCTTTTGATAGTTTGATTATAATGTGTCTTGGTGTGGACCTCTTTGAGTTTATCTTACTTGGACTTTAATAGGTTTTGTGGATGTGTAGTTTTATGCTTAATACAAGTTTGAGAAGTTTTTGGGCATTATTTATTCAAATATTCCTTCTGCCCCTTTTCCCCTTGCCTTTCCTTTTGACACTCCCATTGTGAATATGTTGGTACAGACAGAGGGGCCCCACAAGGCTTAGATTCTGTTCATCCTTTTAAATTCTTTTTATCTCTTTGCCCCTCAGACTGGATAATTTTACTGGGCTTATCTTCATGTTTACTGATTCTTTCTTCTGTCTGTTCAGATCTGCTGTTGAGTCCCTCTAGTGTGTGTTTCATTTCAGTTATTGTATGTTTCTGTTCCAATGTTTCTATTTTGTTCCTTATTATAGTTTCTACGTCCTTATTTCTCTCTCTTTATTTCTGTTTCTTCATACCTTGTTCTTTTGTGTGTGTGTGTGTGTTTTTTAGGTATTCGTCTATAGATTTCTTTAACTCTTTGAGTATATTTAAGACAATTGATTTAAAATCTTTGTCCAGTAGGTTCAATGTCTGTGCTTCCCCAGGCACAGTTTTTCTTTCTTTCTTTTATTACTCTTAATGTGCCATACTTTTTGTTTTCTTTGCATGCCTCACTTGTTTTTAATTTAAAATTGAATATTTTGAGTGTTATGATGTGATAACTCTGAAAATGAAATTGTTCCCACTCCAAAGGATTTGTTGTTGCTTGCTGTGGGATGTCACTATTTCCTTATTTAGCGATTCTTCTAAACTAATTGTTAAAAGTTTAACATGTGTGGTCTCTGAATTCTTTGTGCATTTAGTTCAGTGCTGAATCAGTGAGAATCTACTACTTGATGGATTTTATTAAACACCTGGAGTCAAGAAAGAAAAAGAAATAAAGAAAGAAGGATGAAAGGAAGGAAGGAAGGGAGGAAGGAAAAAATGAAGGAAGGGAAGAAGGAAAGGAAGAAGGAAGGAAGGAAGGCAGGGAAGAAGGAAAGGAAGAGAGAAAGGAATGTCTTCTCCAGGCCTTTGCAGTTGGGCTCTGTGTTGGTGCCCCCTTCAGTGCTCAACTGGGCTGTTTACATGGCTGCCTTACCTTTTATTCTTGCTTGCATTGAGCTGAAAGATTCATCATAGGTGAAACTTTATGGTGTTTTCAGAGCAGGCGTCCTGCCCTGGGCATGCCCACAGTTCTCTAGAGTATGTGGTAACTGTTCAAAGCCCTCGTTACCTGAAGGATTTCACTCCCCAATTTCCTTTCCAGGTATTCAGTGTATCCATTGTTTACTCCAATTATTTGTTTTGTTTTGTTTTTTGCCTCAGGTGGCAGCAGCTAGATCACTTTCTTTTTAAAGTTTTTAAGGAACATTAAGGAGTCCCCCACATAACTGTTTCTCTACTTTTTGAGAGAGTTTTGAGTTAGGAGAAAGAAAGACAAGCCCGATTGCATCAGTTCTTCAGGGAACCTCAAGATATGTCAAAACAGACAGATGCAATTCCTTGGGAATGAGATTAATTTTACTCCTTCTGGAGCCAGGTTCCCACACCAGGAGTGCAGGATGCCATCTTCAGAACAACCACTGCATCAGGGCAGATAAGTGGAGCAAAGGTAATTTAAAATGCCTCAATGTTCTCCTACCATGTTTCCGTGTGCCTTCTCCTTATTAAGCATTCACTTTGAGGTTGTAAGGCTTTGATTATCTTCCATAGTTCTGATAAGGTTGATTTTGACTTTTTTGTCAGGTTTTTGGTGTTTCTGGGAATAGATGGATAGATAGATTTTCTTAAATCATCCATCTTTTCTGGCATGTTGTCTCTTTTTCCATTAGACCCCTTAACGTATTAATCATAGTTATTTTCAATTCACTGTCTGATAACTATAACAATTGTTTCGTATCTGAGTATGATTTAGATACTTGCTTTGTCTCTTCAGAATTTGTTTTTTCCTTGCTGTTTAGGAAAGGGTTAATTCAGCAGACTGGGGTTTCTCAAACCTTGCACATGCCCAGGAAAAGCCAGTCTTCAAGACTGTCACTTGACCAACTCCTGGGAGATAAGCTCTAGGCCTCTGAAATATTCTTCCTTATAAGAGTATTGTATGCTGGAGTCCTTGGGCCGTGTGCCATCAGTTTGATCAGATAGTCCATGCTAGCAGTGTGATTTATGGTGAATATATATCTTTGCTCTGGGGGAGTGGAGTCTGAGTAGCTGAGATAAGTCATGCAGGAGATGCATGCCCTCATGAATGACCTCCAAAAGAACCCTTGAACATCAAGGCTTGGGTGAGCTTCCCTGGGTGACAAAACTTCACATGCGTTGCCCCACGTCACTGCTGGGAGAATTAAGCATTCCCATATACTTCTTGGACTTCACTCACACACTTTTTTACTTTGCAGGTTTTAATCTGTATCCTCTCATGGTGATCAGTCATAACTGATCAGCTTTTCTATAGTCCTTCTAGAGCCCTTTTAGGAAATCAGCAAGCCTAAGGGTAGCCTTAGGGACCCCTGACACACTGACATTTTTGCATGCCTTGTAATTTTTTTTAAAGTTGTTTTTCAATTGCAGTACCAGTCCATGGAAATGGCTTTCCTTCTTTTTAGACTTTTAAAAAAATTAATTTTGATAAGTTTTCTGTCTTTTCTATGTGCCTGGAGCACACAGAGGAGCAGAGGGGGTGATTAAAAGGTGAACTCATGACCCTATCTGAGCAGGTTTGATTTCCTTTATTTTTACTTTCTATTTACTATGATTTTTCTTTGGCTTCTTTAATCTTTTCCTCCTCTTTTTTTCATTGGTCATGATTTCTTTTTACTTCCTCAATTTCAAAATCTCTTTTACCCAATTTTGAAATTATGCCTGTCTTTCGTATCCTCTTCCTACCTGCCTGCCTGTCTTGCTTCCTTTCTACTCTCTTGCTTTTTATATAGCTACAGTTATATGTTTAACATTCACACTTGACCTAAGAAGTTCTAGCATTAATTAATAATCCCTATCATTTCCCAAATAAGATCAAGACTTGGAGTACTTGATATCTTTATTGAGATAACTTTAGTTTATAACATCATATAAATTTCAGGTGTACATCATTATATTTAGACTTCTGTGTAGATTACATCGTGTTCATCACCAAAAGTCTAGCTGCCATCCATCACCATATAAATGTCCCCCTTTACCCCTTTTGCCCTCTGTCCACCCTCCCTTCCCACTAGTAACTACCAATCTGTTCTTTGTGTCTAGGTGTTCGTTTGTTTATCTTTCACATATGACTGAAATCGTATAGTATTTGTTTCCCCATCTGACTTGATTCACTTAGCCTAATACTCTCAAGATCCATCCACTTTGTCACAAATGGCAATATTTCATTTTTTATGGCTGAGTAGTATTCCATTGTGTATATGTGTGTGTGTGTGTGTGTGTGTGTGTGTGTGTGTATCCTTTTTATTCATTCATCCACTGATGTGCACTTAGGTTGTTTCCAAGTCTTGGCTATTGCAAATAATGTCACGATGAACATAGGGGTGCATATATCTTTTTTAATTAGTCTTTTTCTGTTATGGGATAAATACCCAGAAGTGGAGTAGGTGGATCATATGGTAGTTCTATTTTTAATTTTTTGAGAAATCTCCATACCATTTTCACAGTGGCTGTCCCAGTTTATGTTCCCACTGGCACTGTTTGAAGGCTCCCATTTCGCCACATCCTCTCCAACACTTATTTCCTATATTTTTAATAACAGCCATTCTGAAGGGTGTGAGGTAATATCTCATGGTGGATTTGATTTGCATTTCCATAATAATCAGGGATGTTGAGCATCTTTTCATGTACCTGTTGTCCATCTGTATGTCTTCTTTGGAAAAAGATTCAGATCCTCTGCCAATTTTTTAATGAGGTTGTTTGTTTTTTTGTTGTTGAGGGTTTTTTATATATATATATTTTGGATAGTAATCCCTTATCAGATATATGATTTGCAAATATCTTCTCCTAAATGATAGGTTGTCTTTTCATTTTGCCGATAGTTTCCTCTGCCATGCAGAAGCTTTATAGTTTGGTGTAATATCATTTATTTTTTCTTTTGTTTCTTCTGTGTGATAAGAAATATTAAAAAATATGCTGCTAAGACTGATGTCAAAGAGCATACTACCTATGTTTTATTCTAATAGTTTTATGGTTTCAGGTTTTACATTCAAGTCTTCAATCCTTTTTGAGTTAATTTTTGTGCATGGTGTAAGATAGTGGTCTACTTTCATTCTTTTGCATGTGGCTGTCCAGTTTTCCCAACACCATTTATTGAAGAGACTCTCCTTTCTCCATTGTATGTTCTTGGCTCCTTTGTCAAACATTAGCTGTCCATAGATGTGTGGGTTTATTTCTGGGCTCTCAATTCTGTGCCATTGATCTATCTGTTTTTATGCCAGTACCATGCTGTTTTGATTACTATAGCCTGGTAGTATACTTTGAAACCAGGGAGTGTGAAGCCTCTGACTTTGTTCTTTTTTATCAGATTTCTTTAGCTATTTGGGGTCTTTTGTTGTTCCATATAAATTTTAGGATTCTTTGTTTTACTTCCATGAAACATGTTGTCAGGAGTTTGATAGGGATTACATTGAATCTGTGGACTCCTTTAGGTAGTATGGACATTTTAACTATGTTAATTCTTCCAATTGATCAGTACACAATATCTTTCCATTTTTTGTGCCTTTTATTTCTTTCAACAATGCCTTATAGTTTTTCTCTTTTATCTCCTTAGTTAAATTTATTCCTAGGCATTTTATATTTTTTGTTGTGATTGTAAATGTGATTGTATTCCTGACTTCTCTTTCTGCTCGTTCATTGTTAGTGCATAGAAATGCAACTGAGTTCTGTATGTTGATTTTGTACCCTGCAATGTTACTGTATTCATTTATTCTTTCTAATAATTTTCTGGTGGCGTCTTTAGAGTGTTTTACGTATAAAATCATGTCATCTGCAAATAGTGACAATTTTACTTCTTCATTTCCAATTTGGATCCCTTTTATTTCTTTTTCTTGCCTGATTGCTCTGGCTAGATCTTCCAATACTATGTTGAATAAGACTAGTGAGAGTGGGCATCCTTGTCTTCTTCCTGTTCTTAGAGGAATAGCTGTCAGTTTTTCACTGTTGAGTATGATGTTAGCTGTGGGTTTGTCCTATATGGCCTTTATTACGTTGAAATACTTTCCTTCTATACCCATTTTATTCAGAGTTTTTATTATAAATGGATGCTGAATCTTGTCAAATGCTTTCCCTGCATCTACAGAGATGACCATGTGATTTTTTTCCTTCATTTTATTAGTATGGTGTGTCACATTGATTGATTTGTGGATGTTGAACCATCCTTGCATCCCCGGAATAAATCTCACTTGATTGTGGTGTATGATTCTTCTAATGTATTGTGTTTAATTTGCTAAGATTTTATTGAAGATTTTTTCATCTATATTCATCAGTGATATTGGCCTGTAATTTTTTTTGTCTGTGTTGGCCTTGTCTGACTTTGGTATCAGGATAGTGTTGACCTCATAAAATGAGTTAGGAAGCATATCCTTCTCTTCAATGTTTTGGAATAGTTTGAGAAGGATAGATATTAAATCTTCTTTGAATGTTTAGTAGAATTGACCGGGAAAGCCATTTAGTCCTGGACTTTTGTTTTTTTGGGAGATTTTTTTTATTACTGTTTTAATCTCCTTACTAGTCATTGGTCCATTCAGATTTTCTATTTCTTCTTGATTCAGTTTTGGAAGGTTGCATAATTCTAAGAACTTATTCATTTCTTCTAGGTTACCCAATTTTTTGGCATATAGATTTTCATAGTATTCTCTTATAATCTTTTTTATTTCTGGGGTGTCCGTTGTTTCTCCTCTTTCATTTCTGATTTTATTTATTTGAGCCTTCTCTCTTTTTTCTCAGCTAGTTTAGCTAAAAGTCAATTTTGTTTATCTTTTCAAAGAACAAGCTCTTAGATACATTAGTTTTGTCTCTTGTCTTTTTCGTTTCTATTTAATTTATTTCCACTCTGATTTTTATTACTTCCTTCCTTCTACTCATTTTAGGCTCTGTTTGTTCTTATTTTTATATTTCTTTTAGGTGTAATGTTAGAATGTCTATTTGAGATTTTTCTTGTTTGTTGAGGTAGGCCTGTATTGTTATAAACTTCCCTCTTAGTACCACTTTCGCTGTATACCATAGATTTTGGTAGGTCATATTTTCATTTTCATTTTTCTCCAGGTATTTTCTGATTTCTCCATTGGTTTCTTTGTTGACTCAGTACTTGTTCAATAGCATTTTGTTCAGTCCCCACATATTTGTGACTTTACCGGTGTTCTTCTTGTAGTTCATTTCTAGTTTCATACTGTTGGGTCAAAAAAGACGTTGGATATTGTTTCAATATTTTAAAATTTATTCAGACTTGTTTTGTAGCCTAGCATGATCTATTCTGGAGAATGTTCCATGTGCATATGAAAAGAACGTGTATTCTGCTGTTTTTGGATGATACAGTCTGTATATATCTATTAAGTCCATCTGGTCTAATGTGTCTTTTAAGGCCAGTATTTCCTGATCAATCTTCTGTCTGGATGATCTACCCATTGACGTAAGTGGGGTGTTAAAGTCCCCTGCTATTATTGTGTTACATCAGTTTCTCCTTTTATGTCTGTTAATAATTGCTTTATATGTTTAGGTGCTCCTATGTTGGGCGCACAGATGTTTGTAAGTGTTATATCCTCTTGTTGGATTGTTCCCTTTATCTTACGTAGTGCCCTTCTACATCTCTCAATCCTGAAAAGTAGCCTTATGTAGGAGATGTCTTATGGGGCCCAGCAGCATGCTCTTCTCTCATTACCTGTGCCAAATGCTCCAGGGGTGTGCCCTGTATGTGCCGTGTGTGCCCTTCTCTTGTGGTGAGGCTGTGATTGCTGTGAGTGTGAAAGCAGGTGGTACTGTCCCCAGGGCTGGATGATTGCAACTCCTCACCATGTATGTCTGCTCTAGGCATCCTATTGGGCAGGACAGGCTCTTGGCATGCCTGGCTTCAAGGCCTGGTAGTGCATAACTGCTGTGGGTTTGCTGGTGAGTGGGTTAGGCCCATTGTGTGGCTGGTTGCAGGGCCCAGTGGAACACATCTGCTACAAACTCAGTGGTGCTTGGAGCAGGTCCCTGATGTAGCTGGCTGCTAGGCCTGGGAACATGAACTTCTGCTGGTTCACTGGTGAGTAGGTCAGGCCTCCTCTGCAGGCTGGCTGTGTTTCCTGGCAGTGCACAGCTGCCTCAGGCACACTTGTTGGTGGAGCAGCCCCCAACATGGACTGGATGTGTAGCCTGGTGGCACACAACAGCCTCAGGCACACTGGTGGGCAGGGCAGGCCCCTGGTGTGAGCTGGCTTTGCAGTCCAGTGGCACAGAACTGCCTCAGACACCCCTGTTGGGGGGCAGGCCCCCACTGCAGGTGACTGTGCAGTCCAGGACTGCTACTGGCTCAGTGGCAGGTAGGGAAGACCTCTGGTGCAGCTGGATGTGTGGCCCTGGGGCGTGGCTGCTGCTAGCTTGCTGTTGATGGGGGCAGTCCTCTGTGTGAGCTGGCTGTACAGTTCAGCAGTGCACCATTTCTTCAGGTGCATTAGTGTGCAAGACAGGCCCCTAGTGTGGGCTGGCTCTGTGGCTGGTGGTGTGCAACTTCCTCAGGTGCTATGGTGGTTGGCATAGGCCCCTGCTTCAGAAGAATGTGACTGTTTCATGCATGGTGATAGGTGGGGCAGATACCCTGTATGGCTCATTGGAAGGCCCCACAATCCAAGTCTTTTGTAGGCTTGCTGGTTGGTGGGGCAGGTCCCTGGTTCAGGCTGCCTGCACTGCCTGGCTGTGCACAATTGCCTTGTGTGATCTAGGGGCAGGGAAGATCCCCATGCTACCAGGCTAGAGGAAGGATTCCAAAGTGGCACCTGCCATCATCTGCATCAGCATGGCTGAACTAGGTCATAAAAATGGTGGCCATCAATGTCAGAGTCCTGGGGGAACCCAACTGCCTCCTGCCTCTCCTGGAGGCACTCCAAGCTTAGTAAGTCAGTCTCTTTTACCAATGGACTATGCACTCTTCTATTTGGTGTTTTTGTTCTGATTTGCAATTCACTTGGGTCCACGTGTGGGCCCTTTAAGAGCAAATTTTTCTTTCCCTAAAGTTCTATAGTTTTCTAGGTGTATTTCCAGTTGTTTTTCAAAGCCAAGTGTTTTAGAGTCTCACCTCTCTTGTGCTGGATCTAAGGGCTGGGGTGGCTAATGTAGAGCTCAGATCCTTTGCTCCTCCCAGGAGAGCTCTGTACCTTTGAGATGTCTCCCAACTGTGAAGTGCCACAGCTAGGGTGTGGTTTTTCCTCAACATGGATGTATCTCTGCCTCTTCCACCCCTCCCTGTATTGTTCCTTGTTGTGGAGGTTCTTTTCACCCAGTTTCCAGATCTCCCTCTGAGGAAATTCTTTCATGTGTAGCTGTAGGTTTGCTGTGTCTGTGAGAGAAGGCGAACTCAAGAACCTCCTACTCCGCCATCTTCCAGAAACTCCTGACGCACTTGATTACTGTCCTGTCTTGTCATACACATGTAATACGTTACTTTCATCTCACTTTATATTTCTCAAGTTAGGAATTGTTGTTGTTGTTATTATTTATCGATAAATTATTATTTGAATTTATCCAGCTATTTGCCAATTTCTTTATTCATCATTCTTTTTCCCATTATATTCTTTAATTTGAGAGAAAATTTATTTCTTCTTGAATTGAATTATTCTATAAGTCTTTTGACTAGAGTTTGTAAGTAACAAACTCTCAAAAATTGTTCAAAGATATCTTAATATTGCCCCTACTCTTGAATAATAGTTTAGGTGGGTATATGACTCTAAATTGATTATTATATTTTATCTGTACATTAGAGAAAGTATTCATGTTCTTTTGAAATTTGTTACCGCCGATAAGTAGTCTGTCAGTCTAATATGATTTATTTTTATTTGATGGCTTTTAGGATCTCAAGGTTTTTGACGTTTTTCAATTTTACTGCCCTGTACCTATGTATCATCTCCTTTTTATTTAGTTGGCTTGTAATTCATTGCATTTCCTGAATGTGAGAAGTATACTTTTAATCAAATTTGAGAAAAAGAAGTTGCTTTCTCTTCAAATATTGATACTCTTTCACTCTATATTTCAAGAATTCATTGGGTCTTGTAAGTCTATCTTCTAAATCTCTCAATTTCTCTCTATATCTCTACATTTGTTTCAGTTTTTAAAAAATTTCTGAAAGTAATTTTTTATTAATGTTTTGTTTTTTATGGTTTTGGTTTCTTTTATGTGTTTAATCATTTTTAATCATTTTAAATATACTAGTTTTATACTCTTCCATTATTTGAAATTTGGAGTCTTAATCTGCTATTTATTTTGATCCTCACTGAAGATCTTGCATGATTATTTTGCTCATGCATTTTATTGCTTTGGTTTATGGGCTCACTTCTAAATGGTGCTTCATCTATGTGAATTCCTCATAGCCTGCAGTGAGGACTTTTCTAACAATGAGCTTTTACATTGGCTCTGTGAGGTGCTCTAGAAATCGCTGGCCTGAGACCAATTGTTGTTAATGTCTTGGGACTATGTCTTATTCCAGGTTCTCCAGAAAAACAGAACCAATAGAAGATCTCTCTCTCTGTCATTCTATCTATCTGTCTATGTATCTATCTATCTATCTACCTATCTGCCTACCTACCTACCTATCATCTATAAAGAGACTTATTATAAGGAATTTGCTAATGCAATTATGGAGGCTTGCAAGTCCAAAATCTGCAGTTTGAGTTGGAATTTGGAAGCTGCTAAAGAACCAGGAGAAACTGATATCCCACTTTAAGTCCAAAGCCAGGAGGCTGCGGTAGGTTCAGAAAGATCTCATGTGCTAGCCAATGTTCCAGTTTGAAGGTCATCACGAAGGAGAATTGTCTTACTTGGGCAAAGGTCTGCCTTTTTCTCCATTCAGGTCTTCAAATGATTGGATGAGGCCCACCTACATTATGGAAGGGAGTTACTTTACTCAGTCTACTAGTTTAAATGCTAACCTCATCCAAAATCACGCTCACAGAAGCATTCAGAATAATGTTTCACCAAATATCTGGAAACCTGTGGCCTAGTTAATTTGACACGTAAAATTAACCATCACAGTCCATGTTGGCAGAGTAAATTCAAATCTCAATTACAAGTGTGAAACAGCTTATATTACGTATTCTTATAGGAAAATTCCTTTTCTTCTACCCCGAGCCCAGGTGATACGAGCTAAATTTTGTTTTTTGGGTTTTTTTCTGTAATCTTATGCTTGTGGGTAAGTTATTTCAAATTAAATAATTCACTAAAGATGCAAGTATATTTAGGTAATGGTCTTAGTTCCAATTTCCTGTCTAATGCTCCTATAAGGTATACTCTATTGTCTCTAAGCAGACGTTAATTCCAGTTCTCGTGTTGCAAAGCCTGGTGACCCCTCAGCTTCTTCCTCTCTTAGGGCAGTTGCTGCAGGAGCTCTTGTGTTTATTGGTCTTTGTTTCATTTCTCTTCTCTTGGAATCTGAGGATTTCTCCACCACTCACATTATTTTGTGCAAGCTAAATTCTACATGTAATGTATTGTTTATTAAATTGTTTTTTTAGCATTTCTAGGTGCTTGTAATAGGAAATTTTTAGTGTATTTATTGTCATATTATGCTAATACCCAGAAGCCAAATCAATTACTGTTATTTCACAATTTTGGGAACTGTCTACACAAATGTACTGCTGTCATATTCTAAAACTAGTGGAGTAGAGCTAGTGATTTCTGAAAATACCTGAACCAAACCATGATCCCACTCAGTTAGATTCCTTTATTTACTGTATCCTTTCTGAATTCTGTCCTTCCAAACTTGATTTCTTTTTTTTTGCCATGGAAGATTAGCTAACATCTGTGCCAATCTTCCTCTGCTTTATATGTGGGTTGCTGCCACAGCTTGGCTGACAGATGGTGTAAGTGCGTGCCTGGCATCCAAACTTGTGAACCTGGGCTGCCGAAGCAGAACACACTGAACTTAACCATTACACCACAGGGCTGGCCTCTAAACTTGATTTTTTTAAATCACAGTTTAATTCTTTAATTGTAAAATTGCACATGTGTAATTTGGCATACATTCCTTTTGTTTATCCTCATATATATAATTGTGATTAAAAAAGGAGACAAGTATTTTTATTTCATTTTCTTCAAAGAGAATTTATGTTTAATGTTTTTATAGTATTTACTGGAAAACATCAAATCACAACCTTAATAAAACTTCTTGACACATGCTTGACATATAGCAGCCTGTGTTTTAAGATCCAGTAGGATAGGTGAGCTTCCATTCCCGAGGATGAAATATTGTTCCCTGTGTGGTCATCCTGGACACAGAATGATAAAATACTGTTTGCTTTAATCCTGCTGAGTCCCTGGTATGGAGACTTTTAATTAGATTCTGTAGCTGTTTGATCTTCCATAGAGAGAAAGGATTGCTGAATGCAGAGGTTTGCTGTAGAGTCAGAGCTCACAGCAGCTGGAGGTCCAACTGAGAATGAATTCCAGCGTGGTACTTTCAGGGAAGGCCATTATCCCAGGCCTAACGGGAATAGTCTAGAGCTTCTGGAGGTGGTCAGGAAATTAAAAATAGGGCTACTTTTTTTTACTTATTAAATAAACTAATTTATAATAAATTTTGATTTGCAGAAGTTATAAGATAATACATAGATTTCCCATATCATATAGACTCAGTTTCATCTATTATTAATATTTACATTAGTATGTCAAATTTTCACAATTAATGCCTACTATTGATACATCATTATTAACTAAAGTCCATATTTTATTCAGAATTCCTTGGTTTACCTTTATTATTCCAGAACCCCATGCAGGATAATGCATTATACATGTTCACAAGTCACTTTAGGCTCCTTTTGGCTGCAACAGATTTTCAGACTTCCCTTGTTTTTGGTGACATTGAATGTTTTTAGAGTACTGGCCATGTACTGGTCAACTGGGGTTTGTGAGGTGTTTTTCTCATTATTAGGATGGAGTTATGAAATTTTGGGAGGATTACATATGTAAAGTGCCATTTTAATCACATCATATGAGGAGTATATACTATCAACATGACATCAATATTGAAGTTAATCTGGGTCATGATGCTGAAGCAGAGTTGTAAAGTTACTCTTTTCTCCCTTGTCAATACCATACTCTTTGGAAGGAAGTTGCTATGCACAGTTTGCCCACGAAAGGTGGGGAGCTATGCTCCACCTACTTAAAAGCTTAGTATCTACATAAATTATTTGAAATCCTTCTGCTTGTGAGATTTGTCTATATTGCCCTTTTTATCTATTAATTAAATCATTTATTTATGTCAGTATGGACTCATATTTTTGTTACACTTAGGGTTATAATCCAAAACTACCTTACTGATTTTTCGCTCAAGGTATTCCAGCTTGACCATTGGGAACCACTTCTGTCAGCTACTATGTCCCTTTGACGTATCTCTATCATTGTGTTGTTTTGTTTGAGCATTTCCTTGTTTTCCAACTTCTCCAGACTCATCTTGCATATTTCCTGCTCCAATCCTAGAATCAGCCGTTTCTCCAAGGATGCACAGTTCCTTTATTGAGAATGGTATTAGAAACCAAGATCTGGCACTGGGTGTGCTCGTTGCTCCTGAGGTATCATTACTTCTAGGCCCTTTCATCCGACAGAGAAAGGAAATGTGTATGCATGTGTACTAACCCATGTATATACACATGTCAATAAATATATCTGCTTTTATAATTGAAATCTATAAAAATAAACATGAGTTCACACTGATGTCTCTAACTCTGATTCATCACCACAGGGATCATTCTCGCCTCCCCCCCTTGCTCATCTGTAACCTCTGACTCCAACAGTGAGAAGCGTGGCTCCCACTGTCTGCCTCACATTTATTTAACTTTTCAATTCCAGTACGCATATATAGTGGTTACAAAGTTGTTTAACCTCTACCCCATGTGACACGACTTTATCAATTATTACTGTTTTTAAGTGCAGATCCGTCTCCCCTTTCCTTTGCAGACTCCACATTTTTAGCTCTTAATAGAAGTTAGATTATTTTATTGCTTTCTACTTCCATCCTGGAATCTGCCAACCTCTTAATTTTTAAAAATTTTTCGTATATAAATGTTTGTGCTTCCAGCTGTAGAACTTTATGGAGTTTGACAAATGTTTAATGTCATATATCCATCATTACAGTGTGATTCGAAATAGTTTCACGACTCTAATAAAAATCTGATGTGCATCTCCTATTGAACATTTCTCCCCCTGAACCTGTGGTAACCCACTGATCAGTTTGCCATCTCTGTAGTTTTCATTTTCCATATGCCTTATAGATAGAGTCACGCACTGTGTAGCCTTTTCAACTGGACTTCTTTCACTTAACAATACATATTTAGATTCATCATGTCTTTGCATGACTGGGTGGTTCGTTTGTTTTATTCTGAATAGTATTGCATTGTTTGGATATGCGACCGTTGGTCTATCTACTCCCTTACTGAATATTGGTTGCTTCCAGTTTGTGGTGATTGTGAATAAAGTTGCTATAAACATTAACTTGCAGGTTGTTGTGCAGATATAAATTTTCAAATCAGTTGTGTAAATATGTAGGTGCACAATTACTGGATTATAGGGTGTGGTAGGCTGAATAATGGCCCCTAAAGATATCCAGATCTTAATCCCTAGAGCTTTTAAATGTTACGTTTTATGGAAAAATGGACTTTTGAGATGTGATTAAGAATCCTGAAATGAGGAGAATCTCCTGGATTATCTGGGTGGACCCTAAATGTAATCACAAACGTCCTTATAAGAGGAAGACAGAGAGAAGATTGACTACAGTGTAGAAGATGATGTGACAAAAGCAGAGACATATCTGAGAATGGCACACTGCAGGGTTTGAAGATGGAAGAAGGGTCAAGAGCCCAGGAATGTAAGAAATGCAGTGCTGGATACTGGAAAAGGCAAGGAAAGTGAACTTTCTCCTATAAACTCTGGAAACAGGCCTGTCAACACCTTGACTTCAGCCTTGTTATATTGATTTTGGTCTTCGGATTTTAGAACTGTAAAGTAAGAAGTTTGCATTGTTTTAAACGGTCACTAAATTCGTGATAAATTTGTTATAGCAATCATACGAAACAATGTATTTGGTGAAACTATGTTTCATGTTGTAATAATCCGCCAAACTGCCTTTCAATGTGACTGCACCATTTCGCATTTCAACCAGCAGAGAGTGAGAGTTCTTGTTGTTCCTCACCAAAGCCGGAGATTGGTAATGTCATGTTTCGGTCTCTCTCTCTTTTCTTTCTTTTTGTTTTTCTTTCTCTCCTTCTTTCTTTTCTTGCTTTTAGACGTTCTATTAAGTGTGTAGTAGTAATTCATTTTTGCTTTAATTTGCATTTTCTTAATGAAAATGATGTTTGTTTCCAATCTGTGTATCTTTGGTGATGTGTCTGTTTGTATCTTTGGCAAATTTATTAATTAGGTCATTTGTTTCTTATATGATTTTTATGAGTTTTTTGTATATATCGGATACAAGTTCTTTATGATATATGGGTTTAAAAAATCTTTTCTCCCAGTCTGTAATATATAGGCTTATTATCTTATTCATGTCTTTCACATTGTAAAAGTTTTTGATTGTAATAAATTCCAACTTAACAATTTGTTCTCTCATGGATTATGTTTTTGATGTTATATCTAAAAAATTATCATCAAACCAAAGTCACCTAGATTTTCTTCTATGCTTTTTTCTGTAGGTTTTACAGCTTTACATTTTATGATTAATTTTATGATACATTTTGAGTTAATTTTTTGTAAGATATAAGGTTTGTGTCTAGGTTAATTTATTTTGCGTGTTGTAGTGGAAGTCCTGAAATTAGGATTCAATATTATGCACTGCCTTCATATCTGGTACAATCAGGAGGGCCTTGAATAGCCTAACTACAAGTCCTTCTCCCTGATCCGGTCACGTGGATACAGTTTCTCAGCAAAAAACCTTTCTTATCATGGGACTCAGGCATAGTGTCTGCTTATCCCTGAGCAGTGGGCTTCCGTTCCCTGCCAGCCCATGGAGCTATTCAAACAAAGCAGTCTTGTCTTCCAGAGCCCACCAGCAGTCATCACGCCCTCTTGTCGCTACAAAGCCTGCCTCCCACAGCCCCTGCTTTTTCAAGAAGGGCAACTCCTTTCTGGCACTGGAGTTCTCTCCCAGTTTGAGTTTACATGTGACTAATAAACTGCTGTCAATTCCATCTGTCTAGTGATGAGTATATTGAGTTTGGTCATCCCCAAACCCCAGTGTATAAATCCTTCTCTCACTAAGCAGGTGAGGAGGAGGCGATCAAATTCTTAGGACCACATTGTTTCAGTACCGTTTGTTGAAACGACTATGCTTTGCCCATTGGTTGTCTTCGTGCCTTCTAAAAACAACAGATGACTGGTGTTGTGGGTCTGTTTATCAGTTCTCTATTCTGATTCACTGATCTATATACCAATCTCGTCTTTCACCAATACCACACTATCTTGATTATAGTACCTTTATAATAAATCTTAAAATTGTGTAGAGTGAGTACTTCGATTTTGTTTTTGTCCTTCAGATTTGTGTTCTTAGGTCTTTTTTCCTTTCTATATAAATTTTAGCATCAGTTTTTCAATATCTACAAAGTAGCTTGCTAAGATTTTGATTTATATTGCATTGAATCTGTATATCAACATAGGAAGCATCGATATCTTAACAATATTATGTCATCCAATTTAAAAAAAATGGAGAATCTCTTCATTCATTTAAATCTTTGATATTTTCCACTCGGTTTTATAGCTTTCTGCATACAGATCCTGTACATGTTTTATTAAATTTATGCTAAATACTTCATTTTTTTAAAGTGCTAATATAATTGGTATTGTTTAAATGTCCCATTCCAATTGTTCTTTGGTGATGTATAAGAATACAATTAACTTTTTTTTATATTGATTCTGTATCCTTATACTCACTCATTAGTATTACAAGTTTTTTTGGTAGATTTTTGATGGTTTCTTATGTAAGCAATGATGATATTTGCAAATAAAGATGGTTTTATTTTTTTCTTTTCAGTCTGTATACCTTTCATTTCTTTATCTTGCCTCATTGTGCTATCTAGGAATTCTGATATAATGTTGGATAGTAGTGGTGAGAGAAGACACTCTTACCTTGTTCCTGACATTAGGAAGAAAACATATACTTTTTTTCAATTAAGTACAACATTAGATTTTTTTTGTGATTTTTATTTTCAGTGTGAAGAAGTTCACATATATATCTAGTTTGCTTGAAGGTTTTTTGTTTGTTTGCTTGTTTGTTTTTTACCATGATTGAGTCTTAAATGTCATCAAATTTTGTTGGTGTCAATAATATGATCATATAATTTTTTTGTTTAATTTTTCCTGTTGATATGGTGAATTACTTTGATTAATCTACCCCAAGATTTATTGGAGTATAATTGACAAAATTGTATACATTTAAATGCGATGATTTGATATACATATGTGTTGTGAAGTGAATACTACAATCCAATTAATTAATATGTGTATCACTTGGCAAAGTTACATGCTCTACATTAGATCTTCAGAACTTTGAAATTTTTTGTCCTTTGACCAACATCTCCCCATTTTCCCCACTCCCTGGAAATCACCATTCAACTCTGTTTTTATGAGTTCAACTTTTTTAAGATTCCACATATAAGTGATGCCACACAGTATTTGTCTTTCTCTCTCTGGCTTATTCACTTAGCATAATGTCCTCTACTTTTGTTCATGTTGTTTCAAATTACAGGATTTTCTTCTTTTCAATGCCTGAATGATATTCCGTTATTTTGATTATGATATATATCTATATCTTTTACATTTTCTTTATCTATTCACCCGTAGACAGACAGATTGTTTCAATATCTTGGCTATCTTGCATAATGCTGCAAAGAACATGGAAATGCAGCTATCTCTTTGAGACACTGGTTTTGCTTCCTTTGATTATTTACCCAGAAAGTAGGATTGCTGGATCATATGGTAGTTCTATTTTAAGTTTTTTGAGGAACCTCCCTACTGTTTTCCATTTAGGCTGTACCAATTTACATTCCCACAACAGTGTCCGAGGGTCCCCTTTTCTCCACATCCTTGTCAACATTTATTTCTTGTCTTTTTGTCTTTTTGGTAACAGCCGTTCTAACAAATCTAAGGTAAGATCTCTCACTATGGCTTTGATTTGCATTTCTCTGATGATTAGTGATGTTGTGCACCTTTTCATGTAGCTGTTGGCTGTTTGTATATCTTATCTGAAAAAATGTCTATTCAGATTCTCTGCCCATTTTTTAAATTGGATTATTTGTGTTTTGTTGTTATTGAGTTGTATGAGTTACTTATTTTTTTATATTTTATACCTTATCAGATATATGGTTTGCAAATATTTTCTCTCATTCTGTAACTTGCCTTATTATTTTGATTGTTTCTTTCATTGTGCAGAAGATTTTAGTCCCACTGATTTATTTTTGCTCTTGTTGCCCATGCTTTTGATGTCATATCCAGAAAATCATTGCCCAGACCAATGTCAAGGAGGTTTCTCCCTATGTTTTCCTTAAGAGTTTTATGCTTTCAGGACTTACATTTAAGACTTCTTTTCAAGTTAATTTTTGTGAGTAGTGTAAGATAGAGGTCCAATTTCATTTTTTTTGCATGTGGATATCCAGTTTTCCCAGAACTATTTATTAAAGAGACTTTCATTCTTTCCTCATTGTGTATTTTTAGTGCCCTTGTCAAAAATTAGTTGACTATATATGCTTAGATTTATTTTTGGTCTCTCTATTCTGTTCCATTGGTCCATGTGTCTGATTTTGTGCC
Organism: Equus caballus; assembly: GCF_041296265.1. Taxonomy (NCBI): domain Eukaryota; kingdom Metazoa; phylum Chordata; class Mammalia; order Perissodactyla; family Equidae; genus Equus; species Equus caballus. The sequence continues at coordinate 2,395,607 of NC_091701.1, read as the reverse complement.
AGTACTGTGCTGTGTTGATTACTGTAGTTTCACAATATAGTTTGAAATCAGAAAGTGTAGTGTTTCCAGATTTATTATTCTTTCTCTGGATCGCTTTGGCTATTTGGCGTCTTTTGTGATTCACTATGAATTTTAGTTTTGCTTTTTCTATTTCTGTGAAAAACTACTATTGGGATTTTGATAGAGATTGTACCGAATCTGTCAATCACATTGGGTAGTATAGAGATTTTAACAATATTAATTCTTCCAACCCAAGGACATGGGATATCTTTCAATTTACTTGTGTCTTTCAATTTCTTTCATCAATTTCTAATAGTTTTCAGTGTACAGGTCTTTCTCCTCTGTGGTTAAATTTATTCCTAAGTATTTTATTGTTTTTGATGCTATTGTAGTTAGGATTTCTTTTATAATTTCTCTTTCAGATAGTTTGTTGTTAATGATAGAAGTGCAACTGATTTTTCTATGTTGATTTTTTATCCTAAGATTTGCAGAATTCATTTATTATTTCTAACAATTTTTTGTGGAATATTTGGGGTTTTCTGTATATCAGATCATGCCAGCTGAAAACATAGATAATTTTACTTCTTTATTTACAATTTGGAGATCTTTATATCTTTTGATGGTCTAATTGCTTTGGCTAGGACTTCCAGTACTATACTGAATAAAAATAGCAAGAGTGGGAATCTTTGTCTTGTTCTTGTTCTTAAATGAAAAGCTTTTAACTTTTCACCATTGAGTATGATGTTAGCTGTTGGCTTGTCATGTGTAGCTTTTACTATAGGAGGTTCCTTCTACACCTATTTTGTTGAGAGTTTTTTATCAAGTTAAATTTTGTCAAATGCTTTTTTTCTGCATCTATTGAGATGATCATATGATTTTTGGCTTTTATTCTGTTGCTGTGGTATATTACATTTATTGACTTGCATATATTTAACTATCCTTGCAACCCAGGGATAAATCCCACTTGAGGATGGTATATGATTCTTTTAATGTGCTGTTGAACTCAGTTTGCTTGTATTTTGTTGAGAGTTTTTGCATCTGTGTTCATCAGAAATATTGGCCTGTAATTTCTTTTCTTTTATTGTCCTTGCATGGCTTTAGTATCAAGGTAATGGTGGACTTGTAAAATGAGTATGAAAGTGTTCCTTCCTCTTCATAGTGTTGGAGAAGAGTTGCCACTAATTCTTGAAATATTTGGTAGAATTCACCCATGAAGCCATCTGGGCCTGGACTTTTCTTTACCTGGAGATTTTTGATCACTGATTCAATTTCTTACTAGTAATAAGTCTAGTCAGATATTCCTTTTCTTCATGTTTCAATCGTGGTATGTTGTACGTTTATAGGAATTTATCCATCTATTTTAGGTTGTCTAATTTGTTGGCATATACCAACAAAGTACTTTCTTATGATCCATTGTAGTTTTGTAGTATCAGTTGTAATGTCCCTCTTTCATCTCTGATTATTTCTATTATGAATCTTCCTTCTTTTTTTATTGTCTAGTTAGAGGTTTGTCAATTTTGTTTATCTTTTCAAAAACTTCTCTTAGGTTCATTTATCTTTCTTATTGTGTTTCTATTTCATTTATTTCTGCTGTGATCTTTCCTTCCTTCTACTAACTTTGAGCTTAGTACACTCTTCTTTTTCTAGTTCCTTGAGGTGAAAACTTAGGTTGTTTATTTGGGAGCTTTCTTTTTTCTTAATGCAGGCATTTTTTTTGCTATAAAATTCCCTCTTAGAACTGCTTTTGTTGCATCTTATCAGTTTTGGTATATTGTGTTTCCATATTTGTTTGTCTCAAGACATTTTGTGATTTCCCTTTTGATTTCTTCCTTGAACCATTGCTTGCTCATGAGTGTGTTGTTTAATTTCCACATATTTGTGAATATTCCAGCTTTCCTTCTATTGTTGATTTAATATGATTGTGACCAGATTGGATATAATATGATTCAGATCTTGTTAAATTTTTGAGACTTGTTCTGTAATCTGGCATATGGTCCATCCTGGAGAGTATTCTGTGTGCGCTTGAGAAGCATGTGTGCTCTGTTGCTGTTTTGTGGAGTGTTCTATGTCTGTTCAATATGTTCAAGTCCAGTATTTCCTTATTGATATTTTGTCTGGGTGATCTGTCAACTGTTAAAATTGGGGTATTGATTCCCTACTATTATTGTGTTGCTATCTATTTCTACCTTCAAATTGTTAATATTTGCTTAGTACTTAGAGAAGCTAAATGGTTCTCTGATATTGAGTGCATATATGCTTACAATTGGTATATCCTCTTGATGAATTGATCCTTTCATCATTATACAATGACATTTTTGGTCTCATATCAGATTTTGACAAAGTCTATTATGTCTGATATAAGTACAGACACTTGCTCTTTTTTGGTTTCTATTTTTGTGGAATATCTTTTTGCATCCCTTCACTTTGAGTGCATGTGTGTACTTAAAGCTGAAGTGAGTTTCTTGTAGGCAGCATGCAGTTGAGTCTATGTTTTAATCCATTCAGCCACTTCTTGTCTTCTGAATGGATAATTCATTCCATTTACATTTACAGTAATTATTAGGTAGGGACTTACTATTCCCATTTTATTCATTATTTTCCTGACACTTTTGCAGTTTCTTTGTTCTTTTCTTTCTCTCTTGCTGTTTTCCTTTGCAATTTGATGATTTTCTATGGTGGTATGTTTTGATTCCTTTTTCTTTTTCTTTTGCATATCTGCTATAGGTTTTTGCTTTATGGTTACAATGGGGCTGACATAACATATCTTAATATAAAACAGTCATCCCAGTCTATTTTAAGATGATAACAACCTAACTTCAATTGTATACAACAACAGTATCCTTTTACTCCCTCCTCCCATATTTTATGTTTTTGACGTCACAATTTACATCTTTTTATGTTGTGTATCCATTAACAAACTATTGTGGCTATAGTTATTTTTATTAATTTTGTTGTTTAACCTTTATACTGGAGTTAGGTGATATACACACCACCATTAATGTATTAGAGCATTCTGAATTTGACTACATGCTTATTTATCAATGAGTTTTATACTTTACTGTTTTCCTGTTACTAATTAGTGTCCTTTCATTTTAGCGTGAAGAACTCCATTTAGCATTTATGGTAAGGCAGGTCTAGTGGTGATGAATTTCCTCAGCTTTTGTTTGTCTGGGAAAGTCTTTGTCTCTTCATTTCTAAGGACAGCTTTGCTGGGTAAAATATTCTTGGTTGGCAGTTTTTATCTTTCAGCACTTTGAGTTTACCATCCCACTCTCTCCTTGCCTGCAAGCTTTCTGGTGAGAAATCTGCTGATAGCTTTACAGGGGTTCCCATGTGTTAGACGAATCTTTTTCTCTTGCTGCTTTTAAGATTTTCTCTTTGTTTTTGATTTTTTACAGTTTGATGATGATGCATCTTGGTAATGTCTTCTTTGGGTTGAATTGGTATGGAGTTTGTGATAACTTCATGTACCTGGATCTCCATGTCTCCTCCCAGATTTAGGAAGTTCATCCATTATTTCTTTAAATAAATTTCTGCCTCCTTCTACTTCTCCTTTCCTTCTGAGACTCTCACAATTCAAATATTCTTTCATTTGATCTCATCTCATAATTCACTTAGGCTTTTGTAAGTCTTTTATTTTTCTCCTTTGACTGGATAATTTCAAATGACTTATCTTAGAGTTTCCAGATTCTTTCTTCTGCTTGATAAACTCTACTGTCAATGACCGCTATTGCATTGCCATTTCATTCACTGTATTCTTCAGCTTCTGAATCATTGATTGGTTACTTTTTATGATTTCTATTTCTCTGTTGAACTCCTCATTTTGTTTATTAATTGCTTTTCTTATTTTATTGAGTTTTTTATCTGTGTTCTTTTGTAGCTTGTTGAGCTTCCTGAAAAGAATTATTTTGAATTCTTCATCCGGCAGTTTGTAGATCTCTTTTTCTTTGGGGTTTGGCTACTGGAAAATTATTGTGTTCCTTTGCTGGTGTCCTGTTTCTTTGATTTTCCATGTCTCTTGTAGCTTTGCATTGAGGTTCATGTATATGATGGAACAGTCAATGCTTCCAATCTTTACAGACTGGTTTTGAAGGGGAAAGGCCTTTACCTGTGGATGAGTACAAGGGTGATGGCTGGGTAAGGTGTGGCGGTCATAGCTCCAAGAAAGGCCCAGCAGCATAATCTCCATGCAGTTACATCAGTTGAGGTCAGCTTTGGCAAAGATTGAAGGGATACTAATGGCAAAGACTGCAGCTAATCTGCAAGGTTGGTGAGTACTCTTGGCATCTTTGTTGCCAAAGGCTCCTTTGGAGTCGGTTTATATCCTTTTCTTCCACGGAGGATATTTGTGGCCTAGGGGATCTTTTCTGGCACCGGATCTGGCTTGTGGATGCCCTTAGGCTGGTGGTGGCACTGGTACCTGAAATGAGGGGATCTGGTGCACTAGTTAGCCTGCAACAATAATGGCTCCATTGCCTGAGTCATGGGTGTTTGGAGAAACCATGGAGGCAGGGGCTGAAGTGTGGGTACTTGTGAAGTGACAGCAGCTCCAGGGTCTGGAGCACTAGCTGGTCCACATTGGTAGTGGCTGTGGTGTGTGTGATGAGTGTGCACACTAAGTAGCCAAGGGCCATGGTCCAGAGTGTGGGTGCACATGAGAGACAGCTGCTTGGAGGTGTGGGATGCTGTTTAGCCCACAGCAGTGGTGGCTCCAGTACCTGAGATGCAGGTGCATGTAGAACATACACAGAGTCACAGAGCTGCCACAGAGCCAGGCTCTGGGGTGTGGGCTGTTGATTACCTCAATGGCGAAAGGAGCTAGTGTCATCTGCAGAGAAAGTTGTGGTAAATCTGTGTTTGTCCCACAGTGGCACTGACTGCATGGCTCATACTGATGCCCCTATACTTCTTCTTTGTTCCTAACCATCATCTTCAGACATCTCAGTGATGTCAATTTCCCAAGAAATCTTTTCTTTGTAGTTATTCTCTGTCTTTTGCTCCACTGTGTTGCTGTAGGTTCTTGAGCCTTCCCAGGGCTACCTTCGTTTGTGGATAACTGTCTAATTGTTTTTGTGTGTGTATGTGGGGGAGATGAAGGCTGATATCTCCTACTCTGCCATCTTGCTGATGGCACTCAGCCTACACGGATTGATTTTTGAATGTTGAACCAGTCCTCAATTGCTGTAATATGTGTCACTTTGTTGTGGAGTATAATTCTTTCTTTACATTTTTGAATTCAGTTTTCTAGTATTTTGTTGAGGATCTTCACATGTGAGATATGAGTCTGTAGTTTTCTTTTTTGTATGTTATCTTATTTGGGTTTTAAAGTAATATCAGCCTCAGAAAATGAGTAGGAAATGTTTCCTCTGCTCCCATTTTCTGTAAGTGATTGTATAAATTTGGTACTATTTCTTACTTAAATATTTGGAAGAATTCACTAGTAAAACCATGTTAGCCTGGTAATTTCTTTTTGGACAGTGATTAATTATTAATTCAATTTCTTTAATAGATAAATAGCTATTCAGTTTATTTTCCATGTATGCATTTTGGTTGTTGTATCTTTCAAGAAATTATTTCATCTTATTTAAGTTACAAAATTTGAGAGAATAGGGTCATCCATAGCTTACCTTTATTATTCTTTTAATATCCTTGCAATCAGTTGTGATGTTCCTTTTTAATTTCTGATATCATAATTTGCATCTTCTTTCTCTTTTCTCTTGTTTAGTCTGACAAGAGGTTTATCACTTTTATTGATATATTCAAATAATCATTATGTTAATGTTTTTCTGTTGTTGTCTTATTTTCAATTTCATTGATTTCTACTCTAATTTTTATCATTTATTTTCTTCTGCTTGCGTTAGGCTTAAATTGTTCTTCTTCCTCCAGTTTCCTGAGGTGGAAGCTTATGTTATTGATTTTAGGTTATTCTTCTTTTCTGATATATGCATTTATTGTTCTCAGTTTCCTTACAAGCTTTCACAAAAGTTTGGAGTTGTTTGTCATTTTTATTTAGTTCAAAATCTTTTTAACATTTTTGAGAATTTTTATTTTACTTACGTATTATTAAGAAGTATGTTAAACTTTCAAATATTTAGGGATTTTCTATCTTTCTGTTAATGACTTCTAGTTTAATTCCACTGTGTTCTGAGAACATATTTTGTATGATTTCTATTCTTTTAAATTTAAGGTGTGTTTTATGGTCCAGATCTGGGTGAATGTTCCACTTGAGCTTGAGAAGAATGTGTGTTCTGCCGTTGTTGCATGAAGTATTCTGTAAATGTCAGTTAGATCCAGTTGATTGATGGTGCCATTCTGTTAAATTGTCTCATTCCTGATTTTCTGCCTTCATCGTCTACCAATTACTGTAAGAGGAATGTTTAACTCTTTATAATAGTTGAATTGTCCATTTTTCCTTCAGATATATCAGTTTTTACTTCATGTATTTTGATGTTTTATATTTTTTAGGTACATACATGTTTAGGATTGTTATATTATTTTTAGTGAACTAAACCCTTTATCATTATGTAATATCCCTCTTTATCACTGATCATATTCCTTGCTCTGAAGTCTGCTTTGTCTGAAATTAATATAGCTACTCCAATTTTATTTTCATTAATGTTAGCATAGTATATTTTCACTGTTCCATTACTTTTATCCTGTCTGAATCTGTATTTTTAAAGTGGACTCCTTGTAGATAACTTAGAGTTGAGTCGTGTTTTTTTATCCATTCTGACAATCTTTGTCTTTCATTGATGTATTTAAACCATTCACATTTAAAATGATTATTGATATAGTAATATTAATATCTGTGTATGTAACTATTTTCTATTGATTGCATTTCTTTCTTGTCTTATTTTTCTCCTTTTCTCAGAATTAGGTTGTTTTAATTGAGCATTTTTTATAAATCCAGTTTATCTCTTCTCTTACTATATCAAACACTATTTTTAAAAAATAGTGGCTGCCCTAAAGTTCACAATATACATTTTTAACAATAAAAGTCCCCTTTTAAATAACAATATAGCACTTAACATATAGTGGAGGTAACTTATAATAGTGTGTTCTTTATTCCTCCTTCTCACTTCTTTGAATATTACTCTCATTCATTTCACTTACCCATATGCTATGATCACACATAGTGTTACTATTATTGCTTTAAACAGTTACCTTTTAGAGCAATTAAGAATTAGAAAAATAAAATACTTTATACTCGTTCATTTTATGATGACCTTCCTTAGTTTACATAGGTCCTGGTGTCTGACTTACATAATTATTTTCCCTACCTGAAGAGTTTCTTTCGACACTTCTTGCAGGGCAGGTCTGATGCTGATGAATTCTGTCAAGCAGTTTTATTTATTTATTTGTTTGAGAAAATATTTCTATTTCACATCTAAACAATATTTTGCTCAATATGGAATTCTAGCCTGCTGTTTTTTCTCTTTCTATACTTCAGCTATTTCATTCCACTCTCTCCTTGCTTATATGGATTTGATGGGAAGTCCACTCTAATTCGGATTCCGTTCCTCTATGTAACCCCCTCCATTCCCCTACACTTTGGGCTTCTTTTTGTTTGGTTAGTTTTGGTTTTCTGAAATTTTAATATAATATGTGTGAGTGTATTTGAGGGAAAGCAGTCTTTGTCCTGCTTGGTGTTTTCTGAGTTTCCTGAGTCTAGGGTGGTTTAGTGTTTATTTTACATTTTGGAAAGTTCTTGGCCATTATTACTTCAAATATTTCTTCTGCTCCACTCACTCATTCTTATTTTTGTGATGTACTAGTTACTTGTATATTACATCTTTTGATATTTTCTCACATTTCCTGAATGATTTGTTCTATTTTATTATTATTAATCTTTTTTATTTTATTGCTCTGTTTTCCTTTGCACTTTAGTTTGGGAAGTTTCTGTTGTTTTGTCTTCAAGCTCATTGATTGTTTCCTTGGCTACATCAAGTTTACTGATGAACCCATGAAGGCATTCTTCATTGTATATTGTTGTTATAATATTTTTTATTTTTAACATTTCCTTTTGATTTTTTCTTAGCATTTTAATTTTTTTACTTACATTAACCATATCTTTTGCATGTTGTCTACTTTTTCCATTAGAGACCTTAACAAATTAATCTAGTTCTTTTGTATTCTCTCTTAATTCCAACATCTGTGTCATATCCAAGTCTGGTTCTTATATTGCTTTATCTCTTCAAACTATGTTTTTTCTTGGCTATTGGCATGCCTTGTAATTTTTTTGCTGAAATGCAGCCGTTTCAAATCCGACAATAAGAACTGAAGCAAATAGGCCTTTAGTGTGAGGATTTATGTTGCCCTGGTTACTAACTGGGCTGTGTTTAATGTTCATTGAAGATCCATGTACCAGGGCCTTCAAATTGCTCTCATGCCCTTGTTTCTGTCTCCACTCGACTTAGGTCTTCCTCATGTGTGGAGTGCGTGTCTTGTAACTTTTTCAATTTTAGTTTACTGCTATTGCATTATATTGGGGTCTTTTTGGTGTACCTAACCCTGGCAGTTTAGTGGTTAGGATTCGGTGCTCTCACTGCCACAGCCTGGGTTCATTTCCCAGTCAAGGAACCACATTCCTTGCCTATCAGTTGTCATATTGTGGTGGCTGCACGTTGCTGTGATGATGAAAGCTAGGCCACCAGTATTACAAACACCAGCAGGGTTCCCCATGGTGGGCAGGTTTCAGCATAGACTCCAGACTAAGAAAGCCTGGGAAGAAGGACTTGGCCACTCACTTCCAAAAAAATGACCATAAAAACCCTAAGAATATCAGCACAGCATTGTCTAACATAGTGCAGGAAGGTATGAGGATGGTACAAAAAGACTGGGCAGGGTTTTTCTCTTCTGTACACAGGATACTGGCAGTCAGAATGGACTCAATGGCACTAACAACAACTTATTGGAATAATGGTAAAGTATGGGTTAGTAGTAGTGTTCTATAATTTTCTCATTAAACCTTACTCTTTTTCTGGGATGTGAGCTTCAAAAATATTTCTGCATTGATCTGGCTTTTTTTTCCCCCTGTCCTCTTTTCTGTTCCCTGTCTGCAGCATTCACAATCCATTTCCTTGAAGCCCTGACCCCTTTGATCATTTTTCCCCTTAGATGAGACATGGAGGTGGAGGGGTCTGAGGTGGGTTAATCCCCTTTCCCCTCAGGATAGGTCTTGGCAAAGTGTTTCCCCTTGGAGGCCAGGCTTTTGTTGTGGAGAAGTCTCTGGGTTTAGTCCACTGTGCTTATCCTTCTTTCCTTGCCAGAGCCCTGAGGGTGTCTTCCTAGATCTTCTCCATGAGAATCTAGTGGGTGTCCCAGAGATAAAGCCCATACAGTTCCGAAGTCCATTAAGATTGTGGCTCTTAAAAATTTTTCACTCTTAGGCCTCCAGCAATTTGTCAAAATTTGCATTTATGTGTTTCTACTAGGTTTTGGTTCCAGCAGCTTGTGGTTGAGGTAAGTGGATCTCAGCTGTCTCTCTCTAAGCACGGTTTCTCCAGATTTATGGGTGGTGGTTTGCCCCGCAATCCATTTCCTGATAGGTCGAAGCAAAGTTATTGATTTTCATTTTTTCCCTCTTTTTTTTAATAGTAAGGGTTGACGTTATTTTCCAAGCTCTTTGCATATTAGAACTGAAAGTGGAAGTTACAAAGGAGATTTTCGAGTTTACTTTGTCTTTTTTTTTTTTTTGAGGAAGATTAGCCCTGAGCTAACTGCTGCCAATCCTCCTCTTTTTACTGAGGAAGACTGGCCCTGAGCTAACATCCGTGTCCATCTTCCTGTACTTTATATGTGGGACGCCTGCCACAGCATGGCTTAACAAGCAGTGCCATGTCCGCACCTGGGATCCAAACCGGTGAACCCCAGGCTGCTGAAGTGGAACGTGTGCACTTAACCACTGTGCCACCGGGCCGGCCTCATTGAATTTACTTTGAAGTTTGGGTGTGGCTTCTGTCCTTCTACTTGAAAGGGATCCCTCTCAAGTGCCTGAGTCTGTTTATACTTTTTTTTTCTTTTTATGATTTTGTTCACCTACATGAGCCTGTGGACTTTTACTGTAATCCAAAACAGTGGCAAGAAAGCAAGAAAATGGACTTAAATGATCAGAAGTAGTGCTAATATCAGGAAATAGTCTTAAAAGTTGTCATTAAAAACAAACAGAAAAAACTGCATACTTAAGAGTTGTGTATTAAGATTTTGGTGACTGAATCCCACCTTACCTCTTCCTAAATCCCTGCCTTACCTTTAAGTTCCCCGTCAAGGGTGATATAATAATAACATTAAACAATTGGTTTTTATCAATATCTGGGCAAATGTTTGTCACCTGAAAAACAGGCTCCAGTGAAAGCTAGACTGTAGAGGGTGATTTGGGCCCACCTCCACCTTCTCTGTGTGTGTGGGGCTGAAACATCAGGTGAGAGACAGAAGTAAGGTGGTAGGCTGAATACCCTGAAATGTGTTTATGGGTAACATCTTGAGATTCTGGATCAAGCCTCAGTGGAATGCACCCAAACCATCTCCTCGGCTGACTTCGTTACCCGTATACCACAAATAACTGGGGTGAAATGACGGAAAGAGCATCAACTTTGGAGTCAGACAGACCAGGGTTCAGGTGACAGTATTATGACTCCAGTGGTATGGCAGTGCTGCTCAGACCTCCATGCAATGAGTGCAGCTGGCTGACAGACACCAGCTATTAAAAGTTTCAGGATCTAACCTCAGCTTCTGAGCTGAGTCTAATCTGCTCTTCCTGGGAAGCTCCAGCCAAGGACTAAGCATGGCTGAGGTACCAGAGCCTGGCCATTCCCATCTAATACAAGACTTCTCTATTGGACAGTCTGCTCTGGAGCTCTCAGTGGGATTGGCTGAGACTGTCGGATGTCATTGAGGTGTGAGGCTCACCTTGTCCAATCCTGATGTCTCATCCTCTTTTTTATACCCAGATGTTCACTTTTCCTTCCCCGACCTCTTACACGCCTAACTCTTTCTCGAAGTTTGCTTCTGGACCCTTCTAAAACATCGTATGACCTTGGGCAATTTATATAATGTTATAACTATATGTGGAAAAGGGGATAATCATTACTTCAAAAGCTTATTGTGAAAAGAAATAAGATGTAGGAAATGTATTTATGGATCTCTGGTTCCATTTCTGTAACTCTTTTCCTTAGATGGCATCTGACAAGTATAAAGCACCTCCCCCCATGTATAGTCATGCACTACATAACAGCATTTCCGTTAAGTACGGACTGCGTATATGACAGTGGTCCCATAAGATTAGTACCATTTGGCCTAGGTGCGTATAGGCTATACCATGTAGGTCTGTGTGAGAGCACTCTATGATGTTTGCACAATGATGAAATCGCCAAACAACACATTTCTCAGAACGTATCCCCATCGATAAGCAAGTCATGACTGTGTGTTTACGCTATTCACATTCTCTATACTGGAGGATGAGAGTTCAAGCTGAGTGGAAGTGAAAATGGGAGGGAAGAGGGGAGGTAGATCGGGAGCTGGAAATGGAAGCATGGGAAAAAAGACAACCAGTTCTGCTGATTAAATTTACCACTAAAATTTGCTCACTAATGGTTATCATATCTGGTTATGTAGGAGAACTATATGCTTGTCTTGCCTTGCCTTATTAGAGTTATATAATAGAATAATTTATTTTGGCTTCTTTAGACACTCATTGTTAAGAGGGTTGGAAAAGGAAGTGGCTGGTGACCCTGGAATTCAAAATAAATACAAATGAAGTCTGAGGTCTGCAGAAGAGTCCTAAAGTTGGGATAATTGAGATCAAGGAGGGTATGTGTATCTTAAATATCACAACCACAACTGTCTCAGAAACATTTCTTGGAATATTCTAAGTTCGTTAAAAGTCCTTCGTATAAATTACTCCTTGTACTTATAAGGGTCTTGCAAATTAGATATTATTTTCTCCATTTTTTTTCCAAAGTCGCACAAGAGAAGGTGGTGGGCTAGACTCGAAATATCAAGCCAGCAGCAACGGCACCATCACCTTTATCTCAAAGCGTTTCCATGAGCAAAACCGTTCTCCTCAAGCAGAGCAGACTGTCCAATGTCTGCTTAGAAACATTCATTTCTGACAGAGTGGAGGAAGTGTTTATCTTTGAGTTAAGATTATTTACTAACTGGAGAAGCCATGAACCTCTCCCCTCAGAGAAGCTGGCAAGTGCATGTAGATAAGCCTCAGATTAGCATCTCAAGGACATGGATCAATAAATGCAGTTCCAATCACTCCATCTCATGGCCAGTGATGGGGAGTTTGGCAGCGGCAGCTCCAGGTGCCTGCGCGCTGCCAGCTCCCGTCCTGCTCGTGGAGATGCTCCACACCAACATTTAGCTTGTGTGAGCCTTATTCCCAGCAAGAGTTTTTCAAAAGGTAATCTTATTGCCTAGTTAGCAAAGCAATTATGTAACAAGGAAAATCCCAGAAACTAGCCAACAGTCTGGTAGACAGGAAGCACTCAAATGCTTCTTTAAAGAATGAATAAAGTATTTAATATCAAGAGACTTCTATTTCCTACATAGCTTCCTTAAAAAGGCAAGTGTTTTAGTAGATAGAGTAAGGGTTTCTATGAAGATTAAGCAAAATAATTGTTATTTATTAAATGCCTACACTGATGTCATTCAACTATGACATTTACACAATCTCATTTAATCCCTACAATAATCTTGAAAGCTGTTCTCTATTTAATAAGAGAGGAAAAGGGTATTCAGATAAATAACACATTGAGAGTGACCTGTAAGTAAATGGTACTGAAAAGATTTGAATCCAGGACTGACCGACTTCAAACTCAAATCATATTTTCTATCATACAAGTGGTTTCCAGGGGTGGTCCCTGGACAAACAACATTAACATCACCTGGGGACCTGTTAGAAATGAAAATGCTTAGGTCCCACCCCAAAACCTACTGAAGTAGAGACTCTGGGCATGGGGCCCAGCACCTTGCCTGGACAGCCCTCCGAGATCCTGGTGCCCCTCATGTGGGAGGGGCGTGGACTAGACCATCCCACCTTCTCAGTTGTCATTTGCTGGCTTTTCACCACGTCTTTGCTCTTATCCTTGAATTTGTTTGCACTATTTACACACATTGTACTGATCACAAATATATTCTCTTGGCTTCAAGAAGAGCATTTAGAGCAACATTAGAGCATTTCTGCAATGGAAAATTTTTTTTCATATAAAAATTGAGCCATGTGGCACGCTGTTTCTGGGGATACCATGTACCTTGGAAAACAATTTCTTTCATTTTTTTGTGAGGAAGATTCTCCCTGAGCTAACATCTCCTGCCAATCTTCCTCTGTATTTCTGTTTTGCTTGAGGAAGATTAGCCCTGAGCTAATGTCTGTGCCAATCTTCCTCTATTTTGTATGTGGGATGCTGCCACTGCATGGCTGATGAGTGGAGTATGCCTGCACCCAGGATCTGAACCTGCGAACTCGGGCTGCTGAAGTGGACCATGCAGAACTTTAACTGCTCAGCCACAGGGCTGGTCCCCAAAACAACAATTTTTTAAGTAAAGATATTCCTGGTCACAAAGACAATTGCTACTCTCTATAGTTTTTTTTTTAAGTAGCCAACATTTATTGCTTAATAAACAACATCCTGCACAAATATCAACTGGGTTTCAAATATGTGTACCATGTATATGTGTAAATGTATATTCACGCTACTCTCTATAGTTTTATCACAAATCTCAATAGAGTTCTGTTTTACTACAGTAATTATCTCAGTATGAAAAATGATCCTACAATTAAATGTTAAACAGTGATGTATTGTGCAACATTTCCTAACAAAGATAAGAATGGAAAACTAAATAAACAAGTCATTGAGGTGGGATTTGTTTACATCATCGCAAATGATGATTGCTTATCAATGTAACGTGAGGGTGACCCACGTCTGGGGCAGCCTCTACTTTCTCCCATCCACAGTGAGGTCAGAGTCAGCACTTTACTGCATCCGTCATTGACCACAACGCAAACAATGCAGCAGCAGAAACCCTGACCCCAAGCCCAGCAGCAGTAGTGCGCTGTGTGGAAGGGTAATGTCGCAGCACGCACAGAAAAATGGAAATGTGTTCCTACAGCCCAGTTGCACATCCCAGTTCTACTGCCTTCTGCTGTGCTGGCTCCAGCCTCCCCCCTCTCTGATCTTTCCCCTCTGTCTCTTCCTCCTTGTTCCTCTACAAACAATCTTCCTTGAGATCCATTTTCCTGAGACACAGAGCTTATCATAAACAGTTTTTTTCTTTCTATTATACATATTCAAAATGAAGAAAAAGATCTAATTTTTTAAACCACTCATTTTGTTTTTAATTCTAAGACAACTCCCCAGAGGAGCTGGAGACTCTATGGAGGCTGTTCAGTCGTTACTGAACATTACAGGAAGAGGTGAGAGAACAGATGCTGCCACCGCCGTGAATTCTGTTCTCCAGACGTATCAGCTGAGGCTGTGCCTGAGCAGGGCTGCCGGCCCCGTGATAGGACAAAGGCCTGCCCTTTAGATAGAACCAACCAGAAGATGACGCATCCTTTTGCATTGGAATTTAGACTTAAACTTCTGGTTTCCTCAGGTCTCTGCTAGCTCCCCATTATCTTTCCCTCGGGGAGGAATGAGCTTGATGACAAAAAAAGACCTTCTCCCCCTGTGATGACCCTTGTCTAATTGGGGGCTGAGTATCATTGAATCTGTTCAAGAAGTGCAACGTGACTATACATTTTACCGAACGGGTTTTTATACTCTCTTTTGTTATTAAGGAAACAGTCACTGCAGCTTTAGGAAAGGAAAACATTCAACAAGCAAGAGGAGCATTTGGGACAATGTGAAAATCACAGTGCTGGTCTTACGAGCATCACAGCACTGAGGTCTCTGAAGTGCAAGTTTGGTGATGAGGGTGAGGCAGCTGAGTGAGAGCCAGGGCCCACACTCCCCCGTTCGGCTCCCTCTGCTTCTCTCCTCCCATCTGCTCTCTGCAACAAGAAGTCTAGGACACTGGGCAGTTTGGGGTTAGAATCCTGGCTCTGTCACTTAGTAGCTGCATAACCTTGAAGGTGTTATTTAATTTCTCTGCACCTCAGTTTCCTTTTTGATTAGAGGGAGGATAATAAAACTACCGACTTGTGTCATGGGTTCTGGGGGCTGTCAGTTCAGAAGGTCTCTGCTGGGCAGTTCTGGCTCTGGGTCTCTTTTGGGGTTGTGGTGCTCAGACAGCGGCTGGAGCTGGGACTGGGGTGGGTCGATGAAGCAGTGGGGGATGGCGGGCACGTCTCTCCTCATGCAGCCTCAGCTCTTCCTCATGTTGTCCCTCCAGGTGGGCTACTTTGGGTTTCCTTATATTACGGCAACCTCAAGGTGGTTGGGTGGCTTATATGACAGCTAAAGTCTTTGAGGAGCATTCTAGCAAAGTGGAAGCTATGTCATTTTCTATGAACCACCTTCAGAAGTTACTCGGTATCACTTGCACAAACTCTATTGACTGAACAGTCACAACAGCCCCTCTTTCAAGGGG
Source organism: Equus caballus (assembly GCF_041296265.1). Classification (NCBI taxonomy): domain Eukaryota; kingdom Metazoa; phylum Chordata; class Mammalia; order Perissodactyla; family Equidae; genus Equus; species Equus caballus. Next base: position 2,380,070 of record NC_091701.1, on the reverse strand, counting down.
ACACCACTTCTCCACAGGAGGAACATCAAAGTCTCGTGCTATGATTATCCATAGGATGGATGGCAGCATTGTATCATCTCTGCAAAGCACCATCTGCCGCAACAGGGGTGTCTGGGGGTGTAAACGAGTTAGTTCACCTTCAGTGCTTAGACTGTGCCAGCCCCGACAAAGCACGAGGCTTACTAAGATGTGCAGTCAAACCTCCAAAACAGGGTTTGGCTACCTTTGAAAAAAATAAGATGAAGAGTCCGCTCCCTGCCCCTGGGGAGAGGGTCTCAGGAGCATCCACTGCCGGCTCAGCACGAGAGAGGCTGTGGCCATTTGCAGATCTCTGGCCTCAGGCCTGGGGCACTTTCCCTGGGTGTGAGGAATAGAATAGACAAGGGCAGCTGCTAAATGGCTAGAGAGTGGTTCCTTGTGCTATTTGGGCCAACCCATATTGACTGCCTATGCTGGCATGAGAGTTAAAACATGACTTGACTGAAATCCCAGAGGCATAGGCTCAGAGGCTGCTTTGGTCTCAGCATGCTCACATTGGCTGAGACCAGAACTTGCCCAGGTTGCCACGTGCGGCCGTCCTGTGCATGGCCTTTGAGTTGGATGGACAGAGTCAGGTCTGAGGAGTGCTGCTCAGAGGCCATGGGACCAAAGAAAACGAAGAGGCCCATCACCGCTGGAGGTTCCATGCACAGGACGCCCACTCTCAGCTTCTGCCCTTGGCCCTACCTCCCTCAGGCTTGCCTTTGGACTTTGGTCATTGTTCCTGGCTTGGACCCACCTGGATGCCCCGGGCCTCTGTGATCCCTCCATACATGCTCTGTGTCTTGCCTCCAAGTCCTCCGGGTCTTCCTCCAAACCCCTCTCACATCTTTCGCGGCGCCCTCCCCTGCCTTCCACTGCTCCTGCATTCTCACTCTCTTCAGCTCTCCTGTCTCACAGCTTGTCCCTTCTAACTGGTCCCGCCTTCAGGTTGGTCTCTCCACCCTGTTCTCTGCGATCTGACTGATAATCTTACCAAAGGGTTTTAATACGTGTTTCGTCACTACAAGAAGTACTATTATTATGTAACAGATCTCAAGCAGTGCCGTGTCCACAACCAGGATCCGAACCTGCGAACCCCAGGCCACCAAAGCAGAATGTGTGCCCTTAACCACTGCGCCACCTGGTGGCCCTCTTCCCGTGAGCTTTTTAATGTCCCACACCAGGATTCCTCAGGATTTCAGCGGGCTTCTGGGATGTGGGAAAAAGATTAGCATTTGAGTCTCTCTCTGCCTCCCAGGTACTCTAGAATGGTCTATTTCTTTCATTCGTCACCAGTTTTTACATTTTATTGTGTTGTATTATAACCCCAGTCATCTGTACTTGCTGTTGGTCAGTTTTACTGCTGTGCTGTGGTTTCAATTTGTCACCTTAACCATTGACTTTTCTTTGAAATGAAATCTTTCATGGAATCAATGCTCATGTGGTTCAATCTCAAAGCACTGTTGCATTCGAAGTGCAGTCCACCACCAAAAAGAAGTAATGGAATAATCAGAAAGGACTCGTTCCTCACTGGCCCCTCCTGGAGGGTTTTTAGTGGCAGGTAGTTCATACATCACATGCCCATTCCTGCAACAGCTCTCGTGTTCTAACACCACACACACTCTTCCAAGCTCAGAAATGTTCTTCAACCAGCTCTAGTCGAACACATCTTTTGTCCTTCTCATCTTCTCTTTTCTTCCCAATTTTACTTCACAGAAGGTAAAATGACCAGATTAGGAAGAAAGTCTCTCCCTCCTTGGAGGGCAGGAGAAGGAAATAAGATGAATCCTGCCCAGCAAGGTGGCGAACAGAGGCTGGAGATTTTCATATAATAGTCACCTTTGTCTTGTGATATATAAGACAGATAGAAGTGTGGGTGGTTATTTTAGCCAAAGAAAGAGTGCATGAAGGGCCTTATTCCCAACCACTAGCCTCACTGCCTCTCCACTCACCTCACTCCAACTGCATGGACTTCTGGAGACATCTCTGTAGGACCCTAGCGCTTAGCAGAAGCCCCAGTTTGAAGAGCACTTCCATGTATGTAGACAATACAAAAATGTACATTATAAATTGATGGAGGAAAGTCTAGACTCTTCAGTTAGTGTGGTGGGACAATTGGCTTGCTTATGGTAAAATGAACTCATATTGCACAAAATGTGTACTCCTTGTGGGCTAAAGTTTTAAATGTGAAAAATAAAAACACAAAACTTTAGAAGAAAATACATTTTTATTACATCAGGGTAGGAAATTATTTCTTAAAAAAGATAGAACAGCACAAACATAAAGGAAAAAATGATAAATTTGATGCATTAGAATAAAATAGCTATGCTCCAAAAAATCCAAACTAAGCAATACTAAAGGAAAAGTCACTGGGTAGGAGGAGATATTTGACAACCAAATTTATAATCTTACCCAGAATACATAAGCAACTCCTACAAATCAAGACAAAAAAAACAACACAACAAAGTAAATGGGAGATGATATGGGCAGGCCATTCACAGAGGAGAAAACCTGCTGGCCCATCAGCATTTAGCAAGATGCTTAGACTCTTTAGAAATCAGGAAACTGAATGAAAAGAGCAAAAGCGTGTCGTTTCATTCTCATCAGATTGGAAAAAACAAAAAGATGAAAAACAAGCTTAGTAGTCCAAAGCGTTGACAAGGATGTGGGCATGGGGCTCTGCTGGGGAAAGTGCAAGCTGGGAAACTGCAGCAGAGGGCGATTCGGCAATGTCTACAACGATGAAGACGCAGATTCCTGAAGGCTCTTCAGCTCTGCTTGCAGATGAAGGCTCTCCAGATGCTCTTGCTCCTGTACACAGGAGGCCTGTCAGCCGCTCACGGCAGACTCCTTTTGTGGTAAAGTCAAAAACACAGCGCAAATGTTTATCAGTGGGAAAATGGATAATTAGCTTATGGTATATTAATAGGATTAAATACTATGCAGACTTAAATGTATAATCTAGATCCACATGAACCAATCTAGAAAAATAAAATCAAATGAAGGAAGCTTGCCACAGAAAAAGCACAGTATTCCATTTTTGCAAATTTAAAATACCCAGAAAAGTGTTATATGCTGCTTACAGGTTCATATACATGAGGTACAAGTATGAAAACACTGCCCTCAGAACGGCGATTGCCCCAGGGAAGGGGCGTGGAGGCGCTGGGGGCTTGGCAGGGTGTTAATGAAATGATGGCAATCTGAAATGTTTTATTTGTAAAATAAAACATGGTGCAAATACAACGAACGTAGCGACGCTTGTTTGTCATATTACTCTAGTTTTTGAATGTTTGAACTATTTCCTAATAAACACAAGGAAAAGAGAGGAAAGGAAGTCAGCTGCTGCAGGGTGAAGTCCATCTGCTATGGTCATTCCAAGTCCCCGCCCGCCTCAGCCCCATCGTTGTCCACGTCCAGGCTCAGACCACTGTGCTTTCCACGTCCGAAGCCTCTGCGGATTCACACGCAGTGCTTCTCGCTTCACCGCCCTCCTCCCTCTGCTGCTGTGTCCTCAGGTCCTCAACCTTCCCTCCTCGGGAAGCTGAACCTCCCGGCTGGGCTAGGGGCTTCTCTCACATTGGGTTTTCGTATCCCCCCATAATTACAATTGGTATTCATTTATCACAACAGTTTGTCCTGATCCACACATGTCTGTCCCACTGGATAGACTGAGCACAAGCTGAGTTGAGCTTTTGTCGAAGTACTGTCTATACTCAAACTTCAGTCTGGAACCCAGGGGGCTCAGGAAGTGTTTGTTGAACTCCACTGACGTGGCCTCAGGCATGCTGCTGGCCATCTCCTGGCTGGTCAGCTGGGGCCACCACAGACCACAGTGCTCCCACGTGCCTCTAGCTGTTGGGGACGATTATGATCATGTGCCTATAGGTGAAGGTGCTACTCACAGAGCTGATTTTGTTTTCTCTCCTTTGGGGACTTTCCTCATTTTTTTAAAATGACTTTTGTTTATTTTTCAGCTTTGGAGTCTTATAAAAGGCTTAGCCTCCATCCCCACCAGCCTGCTCCTGCCTTGGCACCTTGCTTCCAGATGCTAGATTCCTTTTTTTCCTGCTCCAATGATTGAGAGGCAGCTCACTGCTGTGGGTCTCTGCTCTTTACCAAGCACCTTCCATAATTACATTATTTTAATCTTCAGGCATCCCTGTGAAGCGGGTAATCATTGTCCCCAATTCACAAATGAGTAAATAGAGATTCGGAGAGGCAAAATGACCCACGTGGTCATACAGCGAGCAGCGGGTCCAGGAATCCTCCCCAGGATGGTGAGATTCTGCACCCAGTGCTCTGATGTCTCACTCACCCACCCCTCCCCACAGCTCCCCGCGCCCACTGCTCCTGCCCCCGTGGTCAGTGGCCTCTGCACTGTCAGTGTAGGTGGGGATTGGGCCAGCAGAGCACACATGCCGATAGCACAGATGTGTCTAAGCCAGATGAGGAAAGACAGTGATGAACAGCCTCACTACTCCAGAGCAATTGCACACAATTAACAGATTTACTAATTTCATATTCCTACCTTTCCAGTAAATGTGAAATTTCGTATGTGCAGTTATTATTCAGTTATCAATATGACATTGCTCCACTTTGAAGCATAAGTAAAATAGCAGTGGGAAGGGCCATCAGGGCTGAGCCAAGTCTGAGTGTCACATGCGCAGGGCAGACTGTGCCCTCTCCATTAGGATTTATCAGTAAGCTGTATCTCTGAGGGCAGAACACTCTATGTAGATGGGATCATTAGCAAAGTTACAAAGCTAATGAAGGGCAAATTAATGAAACTCTGTACCATTTTATAAGCCTGTACAAACACCAACTTGTTGTACATCACTGGGAAATAATTGCCAGAGAGTTGCTTGGAATGTACTCATTAAGTCTTAATAATACCAACTCAACAGTTTATCCCCCACAGAGCAGCTGGTTCAAAAGTGCTTCTCACTTTATCTCAGGCTTTGAGAAGTGGGTTTCAGGTCTCCATCCCAGGCAGGCATCTAGCCTCACCTCCCGTCGTGGAATGGGCATATTTGCGGAAGTCATCTTAAGGGCTAGAAGAGAAGGAGAGAGATGCTCCACTCTTCAACATAGGACACTGAACCATCAAAGTGCAACAGTGTTGTAGGTGTTCTTATGAAATAATTTCTTTTCTGCTCTTACTTTCCGATGCTTCTTTTTTTTTTTTTTTTGAGGAAGATTAGCCCTGAACTAACATCTGCCACCAATCTTCCTCTTTTGTTTTGCTGAGGAAGACTGGCCCTGAGCTAACATCTGTACCCATCTTCCTCTACTTTATATGTGGGACGCCTGCCACAGCATGGCCTGCCAAGAGGTGCCATGTCCGTACCCAGGATCCGAACTGGCGAACTCCAGCTGCTGAAGCAGAGCATGCGAACTTAACCGCCTTGCCACCAGGCTGGCCCCCTCAATACTTATTTTTAAGGCAAAAGACAGCAAAGGAAAGATGACACCCATTTGGACCAGCGAGCACACCTGGCTGCTTCTAGACAATGCCCTGCAGCCCCATTATACACACTGCGTGGTGATGATAATGTAATAGCATAGCATGCATGGCACAGATATGTATCGTAAAATAATTAGCATTCTTGCCATGCACTCTCATTAGGTTGGAATGTGACCAGCCTAAATTTGGAAGTCCTTTTACAAATATTCATAAGGCCCCAAATTAGGTCTGTTCTTTGTGCGACTGCTAGTGCAAATAGAATTGCAATCAACCCAAAGACCGCCATATGCTGGTCTTGCCGTGTGTGGGACCAGCAGGCCTGGATGTGCCTGGCTAAAGGCTATCTCTTTCTTCTAGTGTCAAATTGAGGACACTGTGGGAAGGTTAGTGTCATGGTTCTGCAGGAGGGGAGAGGTGCTAGCAGAACATTAATGGTCACTGAATTAAGAGAGAGAAAAGAGAAATTGAGAAAAAGAGAACAAAACCAGAGGAGGCAATGAAAAGAATGCTGTGAGCCCGACCCATGCAGTCCTTTCTCCTCCAGAGCAAGGGGCTCTTCTCTCACCTGTGGTCATCAGGAGGAGTGCCAAAATGTCTCTGACTAGACTGGACATGGTCTGTGCGGTGACAGGTTCTGGGCTAACTCAGAAGCTGATGATTACAACTATTTCCTGCAGGACCAGCAGTAACAGAGGGCTCTGAGCATCCAACTGGGGAATCCAGAGAGATGCAGAGGGAAGCATCTGTGGGAGAAAGACATAGCCAGCTCTGTGGAGACTGGAAGGCCAGCTCAAATACCCCTTCACTGCTCACCAGCTGTCCAAATGCTGACAAGTCAACCTCTCTAAGCTTAGATTATTGGAAAAGTTGGTGTTATGGCTGAACTGTGCCCTCCCCAAATCCATGTGTTGAAGTCCTGACCCCCAGCACACCTCAGAATGTGACTGTATTTAGAGATAGGCCTTTAAAGAGGTGACTAAGTTAGAATGAGGTCATTCAGGTGGGCATTAACCAAATGTGACTGGTGTCCTTATACAAAAAGGAGATTAGGACACAGACACACACAGAAGGAAGAACATTTGAAGACACAGGGTAAAGATGGCCAATTACCAGCCAAGGAGAGAGGACTTAGGAAGAACCAACCCTGCTGACACCTTGCTCTCAGACTTCTAACCTCTAGAGCTGTGAGAAATACATTTCTGTTGCCTAAGGCTCCCATTCTGTGGTACTTTGTTATGGCAGCCCTCACAAACTAACACAGTTCGGAAAGTATGATCTGACAGGATGGTCTTGACTAAGCACTAACTAAGACAACAACAATCTGAGTGTCCTCTGCCCTCAACTGGTCTTGGGCAAACACAGACTTATGTAATTACTGGAATGCTACTGGGTCTTACGGAATCCCTGTACCCCTCAGAAAGCACTCACAGGTGTCCCACGAGCCATCCCATGATTGCTACAAACAAACCCACACCCACAGAGGACTCTGCACCTCCACCCTCTGTGAAGGGACTCATACTGGCCAGCTGTGGGGTTGCCAAGCCAGAGCTGAGCAGCAGGGTGGTAATCTGCACTGACAGAAGGGGAGAGCCCTGCCTCCACTGTCTACTTCACAGCAGAGGGGACTAAACAGTGAGCATTTGCCCTGGTGACTCAAAGCGTTGGAGGGAAAACAGTGCTTTGGTTTTTACTGACAGTTTCCTGCCTCTCACACTTGTTCCTCCATGTCCCCCCCCCCCAATCTTTCCTTTTCTAGGCAATGCTTACTGCTGAAGGATGTTTGGATTAAGGAAGAATTAACTTCAGGGAGGAAAGGATTATTTCTACTTTTCAGCAGATCCTGAGACAGTGCTTCTCAAAGTTGAGCTGCATCAGAATCACCTGGAGAGCTTACTGAAGCTCAAATCCATCTCTGGAGTACCTGATTTAGCAGGTATGGGGAGAAGGCTGGGAATGTGTATTTCTCACAGGTTCCTGGGATGCTGTTGCTTCCTATCTGAGGACAACCTCTGAGGGGAACATCCTTTTGAGTGGTACTCGAGTCCCTGATTCTCCTAAGGGAGGAGGTGAACCGAGAGGAGCCAGGTCCTGATTACCCTTTGCTTGTCAAGAAACATACTAAACAAAGAGCCATGTTTTCTTTGTGTAATTTGCTGCAGAAAACAGAGGAGGAAAAGGTGGTGTTGTGGAAAGGGGGAGTTCTTTGATTCGGGGATTTGAGTTTATAATATTCCACGTCCTCAAGACACTGAAAAGAAGTATCATTTCCATTTACAGTTGAATAGCATTGAATCTCAGAGAAGTTCCCTCATCTGCCTGAAGTCACATAGCAGGGAAGTGGCTGAGGGCTGCCCTCAGATAGCTCAGCTCTGTGCGAAGGGGCTGTGACATGCTGGTCAGAGTCAATGCAGAATTAGGGTAAAACAGCAGGAGGTAGAATGAGGAATTTGAGTGTAGTGCAGTTTCTGGAGGGAGCCAATGCTTTTGGTTGCAAAATTCCAGCACCTCACAGGCTTTCTGACAGGCTAACAGCTTTCTAAAATATCCTGATTCTTAATGGAGTTTCAGAATGGACAATTGAGGAGTGCGGCAGAATTTCTCACCAACAAAATAATATTTAACTGGAGAAATTTATGAAAAAAACCATGATGTAAAGTTTGTGCAAATTGTCGTAAGGGCATTCAGAAAATGGAGAAATACTCATTAAATAATATTTACTGTATCTTGGTAAGAACAGACAGATGTGTGGCATTTGAGCCAATGCCAGCTCCCTCCACATCCCTCCCAGTTCTCTTATGGAAACTCTACCTTGGGCACTCCATACAGATGGATGTGGCCAAGAAGACGGGGTTCCTTCTTCTCCTTCTCCTAGTCTTGGACTGTATTTGCATTTAGCAGGCTGCTGACATTTCTCATTTCCTCCAGCCCCATATTGCAGAAGCCATTCCAAGTAGGCACTGCTGAAAACACTGAAACTCCCTTCCCACCCAGCCTCTACTCATAGGGCAGAAGCGCTACCCAAGCTGTAGCAGGCTAAGGATACAAGGATCCTGACCCTTTTCACCCCAGAACACTCCTCATCGGGCAGAGATTCTATTTCAGGAAAGGTAAGTGAAGAAGACCAGAGGCTGTCACTCCCCAATGCCAGTGCCTGCTCATAGAGCAGTGGTGCTACTCCACTGTTCCCACTTCAGATCCTGTGCAGTGGTGCAGAATTTCCACAAGGGATGAGGAGGAAGGCCATAAGGTCTAAATTCAACACAGCTCTGTCTTGGGGGACTGACTTTACTTGGAAGAGAGAGTAGAAAATTGCATGCTTAAGGGTGTTGCCACAAAAAAATGGAGCTCTTGAGGTGACATCAGTAACATGGAGGAGTGAGCAGTTTTCTTCGTCTCTCCCCCTTTGAACTACAACTAAATGGACATTTATTGATCAATGGAGGACACTCATACAGCACCTCAGGATGCATGAGAGACCCGCAGTGCTATACATCAGAAGGTGGATGGACTATCCCTGGTGAGGAGGTTGAGATAGGTGAGAACTCTCTGGTCCCAAGACAGCCCAATACCTGTGAGCAACTTTCTCCTGGCTGACATGCTCTTAGCACCACCATGGCCCTGAGGGTGGGTGTGCACATCGGTGTGACTTTGGAAACAGGTGACTACAGCCCTAAGCTCCCCATGATTGCCCTGTGGACCAGTGGGAAAATCCATGGACCCACAGTGGCCACAGGGAAGTCTCTGTTCTGCCCTAGTGGAGAGGCCCTGCCCACCAAGCACAAAGGCTGGGCAACCTAAGAGATGAAGTGGCATGGCTGGGCAAGCTAACCACCAGCTGCATTAGATACCCATAGCTCTGCTGTGGCCTGGAGTGGGCAAGTGAGATCCAGCAGGACCAGATAGTGGCAGAGCTGTGAGTCTGGGCAAACTAGCTGCCGGGAAAGCCCATAACACTGCTGCAGTCTCTAAAGAGGAAGCATGTCTAGGTGGGTCTGTGGGAGCAGGCACCAGCAACCTGAAGTTCCCATGTGATTGTTCCCACAGTTTATGGGAAACTCCACAGGGCCACTGAGGTCCCAAGGAGGGGCCCAGGCTTGGTCTGGAACACCTGACAGGGATCCTAGTTGGCACAGATTATACAGCTGCTGCCTCGTCCCCCCTAGTGGCAGCAAGTGGAAGCAGTAACCAAACTTTGTCTCTACGTGGAGGCACAAATACATGCCATCAAGCAGTATTAAAAGGCATATTAAATCTCCAGAACAGAAAGAAAGTGACAAGTACCCAGAAAAGAATCCTGAAGACACAGAAATATCTAACCTAAATAACAAATAATTCAAAATAGCTATCATTAAAAAACTCAATGAATTAAAAGAGAATGCAGATAGACAACTCAATGAGTTCAAGAGCTAAGTCACAAAAGAGTTTGATACTATAAAGAAGAACCATTGGGAAATGTTGGAGATGAAAAACACAACGGAGGAGATTAAGAAAAATCTGGACTCAATAACAGAGCTGATATTATGGAGGACAGAATTAGCAGTCTGGAGGACAGGAATATAGAAATGCTTCAGATGGAGGAGGAGAGAGAGTAAGACTAAGAAGAAATGAAGAAACTCTTGAGAAATATCTGACTCAATTAGGAAATGCAACATAAGGACTATAGGTATCCAAGAGGGAGAATAGAAGAATGGAGCAGAAAGCTTGTTCAAAGAAATAATAACTGAGAACTTCCCAAAGCTTGGGAGAGAGCTGAAAATCCATGTGACAGAAGCCAACAGATCTCCAAACTTTATCAATGTAAAAAGACCAACCCCAAGGCATATAGTAGTGAAGCTTGCAAACATCACTGACAAAAAGAAAATATAAGGGCAGCAAGTCAGAAGAAAATAACATACAAAGGAACCCCTATCAGGCTGTCCGCAGCTTTCTCAGCAGATACCTTACAGGCTAGGAGAGAGTAGAATGATATATTCAAAATTCTTAAGGACAAAAACTTTCAGCCAAGAATACCCTATCCAGTGAAAATATCCATCAAATATGATGGAGAAATGAAAACTTTCCCAGATAAAAGTTAAGGAAGTTCATCACCACAAGAACCCCCCTACAAGAAATCCTCATAGCTTAAAAAAAGGAAAGAAGTTACAAAACCCTGAGCAAAGGAGATAAGTAGAAAGACAAAATCAGAACAGGTTAGCAAATTCTTAATATAACATTAAAGATGAAGGGAAGGGAAACATCAAGAATATAATCTTGTAATTTTAACCACAAACTCACAACATAAGAAGAAAAATAGTTGTGAAAATAACAACTTAGAAGGGGAAGAGGATAGAGATGGAACTGGCTTAGTCTAAGGAAATAAGAGCCTATCAGAAAATGGACTATCTCATCTATGAGATGTTTTATACAAACCACATGGTAACGACTAAATAAATAATTAGATCAGACACACAAACTACTGATAAGGAGAAAACTAAGGAAACTAACATAGAAAACTACCTAACTGAATTGGTAGCCTGAAATTCGTGGGACGAGAAACAAAGGAAATGCAGGAGAACTAGAAAACGAATGATAAAATTGGCAGCATTAGGCCCCTACATTTCAATAATCACTCTAAATGTAATGGATTGAATTCTCCAATAAAAAGACACAGAGTGGCAGGATGGATTAGAAAACAAGATCCAACAATATGCTGCCTGCAGGAAACAGACCTCAGCCGCAAAGACACACACAGACTCAGAGTGAAGGGATGGAAGATGGTACTCCAAGCTGATAGTGAACATAAGAAAGCAGGTGTCACCATACTTATATCAGACAAAGTAGACTTCAAGGCAAAACAGGTAATGAGAGACAAAAAGGGGCATTATATAATGATAAAAGGGACACTCCACCAGGAAGACATAACACTTATAGATATATATGCACCCAACAGAGGAGCACCAAAGTACATAAAGCAACTATTAACAAAACTAAAAGAAGATATCAACAACAATACAATAATAGTAGGGGACCTCGCACACCCCACTAACACCAATGGATAGATCATTCAGACAGAAAATCAATAAGGAAATTGTAGAATTAAGTGAAAAACTAGACCAGATGAACTTAATAGATATATACAGAACACTCCATCCAAAAAACAGCAGGTTACACATTCTTCTCAAATGCGCATGGAATATTCTCAAGGATAGACCATATGTTGGGAAACAAAGCAAGCCTCAACAAATTTAAGAGGATTGGAATAATATCGAGCATCTTTTAAGACCATAATGTTATCAAATTAGAAATTGTTTACAAGAATAAAGCTGGGGAAGGGGCAAAGATGTGGAGATTAAACAACATGATACTCAATGACCAATGGATCAGTGAAGAAATCAAATATTATCTGGAGACAAATGAAAATGAAAACACACCATCCCAACTCATTTGGGACTCAGTAACAGTGGTCCTAAGGGGGAAATTCATTGCAATACAGGCTCACCTCAATAAACAAGAAAAATCTCAAATAAGCAGTCTCAAACTACACCTAACAGAACTAGAAAAAGAAGAACAAACAAAGCCCAAAGTCAGTAGAAATAGGGAAATAGTAAAAATCAGAGCAGAAATAAATGAAATCAAAACAAAAAAGACAGTAGAAAGGATCAATGAAACAAAGAACTGGTTCTTTGAGAAAATAAACAAAATTGACAAACCCTTAGCCAGGCTCACTAAGAAAAAAAGAAAGAAGACTCAAATAAATAAAACCAGAAATGAAAGAGGAGAAATCACAATGGATACCACAGAAATACAAAAGATTATAAGAGAATACTATGAAAAATCATATGCCAAAAAATTGGACAACCTAGAAGAAATGGATAAATTCTTAGACTCTTACAACCTCATAAAAACTGAATCAGGAAGAAACAGAGAATCTAAATAGACCAATCACAGGTAAAGAGATTGAAACAGTAATCAAAAACTTCCCACAAATTGCAAGTCCAGGACCTGAGAGCTTCTCTAGAGAATTCTACCAAATATTCAAAGATTTAATACCTATCCTTCTCAAACTATTTTAGAAAATTGAGGAAGATGGAGCACTTCCTAATACATTCTACAAGGCCAACATCACCCTAATCCCAAAACAGACAAGGACAACACAAAGAAGGAAAATTACAGGCCAATATCACTGATGAACATAGATGCAAAAATCCTGAACAAAATATTGGCAAACCGAATACAGCAGTACATTAAAAAGATCATATACCATGGCCAAGTGGCCAGAGAAACAGGGATGGTTCAACATCTGCAAGTAATCAATGTGATACACTACATTAACAAAATGAGGAACAAAAACTACACTATCATCTCAGTAGACATAGAGAAAGCATTTGATAAGATCCAACATCCATTTATGATAAAAGCTTTCAATAAAATGGGTAGAGAAGGAAAGTACTTCAACATAATAAAGGTCAAATATGGCAAACCCGTATCCAACATCATACTCAGTGGTGAAAAACTGAAAGCCATCCCTCTGAGAACAGGACCAAGACAAGGGTGCCCACTCTCACCACTGTTATTCAACATAGTACTGGAGGTTTTAGCCAGAGCAATTAGTCAGGAAAAAGAAATAAAAGGAATCCAAACAGGCAATGAAGAAGTGAAACTCTTGCTGTTTGCAGACGACATGATCTTATATATAGAAAACTCTAAAAAATCCACTGGAAGGCCACTAGAAGTAATCAACAATTACAGCAAACTTGTGGGGTACAAAATCAACTTTCCTAAATCAGTAGCATTTCTACACTCTAATAATGAGCTAACAGAAAGAGAACTCAAGAATACAATCACATTCACAATCACAACAAAAAGAATAAAATATCTAGGAATAAATTTAACCAAGGAAGTGAAAGACCTATACAATGAAAACTGTAAGACATTATTGAAAGAAATAGATGATAACATAAAGAGATGGAAAGATATTCCATGCACATGGATTAGAAGAATAAACATAGTTAAAACGTCCATACTACCTAAAGCAATCTACTGATTCAATGCAATCTCTATCAGAATCCCAGTGACATTCTTCACAGAAATAGAACAAAGAATCTTAAAATTCATGTGGGGCAACAAAAGACCTTGAATTGCTAAAGTAATCCTAAGAAAAAAGAACAAAGTTGTAGGCATCATAATCCCTGACTTCAAAATGTACTGCAAAACTATAGTAACCAAAACAGCATGGTACTGGTACAAAAACAGGCACACAGATCAGTGGAACAGAATTGAAAGCCCAGAAATAAAACCACACATCTACAGACAGCTAAACGTCAACAAAGGAGCTGAGAACATACAATGGAGAAAAGAAAGTCTGCTCAAGAAATGGTATTGGGAAAGCTGGACAGCCACATGTAAAAGAATGAAAATAGACCATTCTTTTATGCCATTCACAAAACTAAACTCAAAATGGATCAAAGACTTAAAGGTAAGACCTGAAACCATAAGACTTCTACAAGAAAATATATGCAGTACACTCTTTGACATCAGTCTTAAAAGGATCTTTTCAGACAACATGTCTTCTCAGACACAGGGAACAATAGAAAGAATAAACAAATAGGACTTCATCAGACTAAAGAGCCTCTACATGGCAAGGGAAAACAGGATTGAAACAAAAACACAACCCATCTACTGGGAGAAAATATTTGCAAATCATATATCTGACAAAGGCTTAATCTCCATAATATATAAATAACTGACACAACTCAACTTCAAAAAAATCAAACAACTTGATAAAAAAATGGGCAGGGGATATGAACAGACATGTCTCCAAACAAGATATATGGATGGCCAATAAGCACATGAAAAGATGCTCATCATCACTGATCATCAGGGAAATGCAAATCAAAACTACACTAAGATAGCACCTTACACCCGTTAGAATGGCTAAAATAACCAAAACAAAAAATAGCAAATGTTGGAGAGATTGTAAAGAAAAAGGAACCTTCATCCACTACTGGTGGGAATGCAAACTGGTGCAGCCACTATGGAAAACAGTATGGAGATTTCTCAAAAAATTAAAAATAGAAATACCCTATGATCCAGCCATCCCACTACTGGGTATCTGTCCAAAGAACTTGAAATCAGCAATTCAGAGAGACCCATGCACCCCTATGTTCATTGTAGCATTATTCACAATAGCCAAGACGTTGAAGCAACTTAAGTGCCCATTGACTGATAACTGGATAAAGAAGATATGGTATATATATACAATGGAATACTAATCAGCCATAAAAAAGGATAAAAACATCCCATTCACAACAACATGGATGGATCTTGATGGTATTATGTTAAGCGAAATAAGCCAGATAGAGAAAGACAAACTCTGTCTGACTCCACTCATATGTGGAAGATAAACAACACATGGACAAAGAGAAGAGATTACTGATTACCAGGGGAAGGGGGGGTGGGCACAAAGGGTGAAGTGGTGCACCTATAATAGGACTGACAAATAATAATGTACAACTGAAACTTCACAAGGTTGTAAACTATCATAACCTCAATAAAAAAAGAAAAAAATGGAGATCTTGGTGGATAGCAATTATGAAGACACTCATAGCTCTGTGATACTAGTAGCAACAATCTATACGGCAGAGAAACTAGAGTTTAATTGACAGAACCAGGGAAAGAAACAGGCAAGACCAAGAAGAGTCCTTTCAGGATCACAGTCAACCCTGGGTACCAGGAAGGCTGTGTGCAAGTGCTAAGCTGCACCCAAACAGAAGAAATAAGAAGAAGGTGGGTAAGATTTGAAAATATTCTCAATGCCAGACATAGGTCTATCAGCAATGCCTCACTTGCACTAGGGGCTTAGAGCACAATATCTGACCGAGCACTAAACAGTAAGTTGCTCTGAGGCAGGGTGATTCCTAGGAAGTGAGGTTTAAAAACAGTGTGACAGTCATCTCAGTACAGAAGACTGTGTGCATGCCCAAGGCTGCAGTGTCTCATGGGTGACTGAAGAAAAAAAAACAATTCAAGTTATCAGTTTATGGCTGAAGAGTGGGAAAAAACTGCACACATAAACTCCCTGAATTGTGACATCAGCCTATAAGCCACTCATACATTTAAAGGGTAAAACTCTATCTTGCCAAAGGAAATTAAGTGCAACTTTTGAGCAAAAAGTGGTTCATGCTGACCAATGAGTAGCCAAGCTAAGAGCCAAAAAAAATTTTAAAAATCTGAGCAGAGACATTGGAGGCTGCACACTGCAGCCAGGTCACCACACACAAAAATAAATGACCAACCATGTAACAGCATCAACCCTGGGAGGACAGTGGTGATCGGTAAGCAGAGCTGCTACAATATACTATCAAAAATGCCTAGTATTCAACAGAAAAATATGAACATGCAAAGAAACAGTAAAGTGTGATCCATACACAGGTAAAAATGCAGGCAATGGAAACTGCTTTTGAAGGGGCCCAGATGTTGGGCTTAGCAGAAAAAGACTTCAAATTAACAAATATAAACGTATCTTAAGAACTAAAGATAGCCATGTCTAAAGAATTAAAGTATGACGACAATGTCTACAAGTAGAGAATATCAATAAAGAGATATAAATTATATTTTAAAACAGAACCAGATAGAAATTCTGGGGTTGAAATGTACAATATTTAAAATGAACAGTTCACTAGAAGGGCTTAATAGTAGATTTGAACTGGCAAAATGAAGAGTTAATGAACTTGAAGATAGAGATTATATAATCTAAAGAACAGAGAGAAAAATAATTAAGAAAAATAAATAGAGCATCAGAGAGATGTAGGAGACTAGTAAGCCAACTGATATATGTGTAATGGGAGTGCCAGAAGAAGAATCGACAGGGAAAAAGGGGCAGGAAAATCATTTGAAGGAATAATGGCTGATAACTTCCCCACTTTGATGAAAATCTTTATCTGCACATTCAAGAAGCTCAGAAAACTTTTGGTAAGATACATACAAAATGATCCACATCCAGCCTCATCATAGTCAAAATGTTGAAAATCAAAGATAAAGACAAAATTTTGAAAACAGTAAGAGAAAAACTATCCACCATGAACAAGAGAACCTTAATTAGACTAACAACTATTTCATCAGAATGATGGAGAACAGAAGGCAGTGGGAGGGCATATCTAAATTGCTGAATAAAAGATAAAAATGTCACAGGCCTGCCCTGGTTCCCTAGTGGCTAAGTTCAGCGTGCTCTGCTTCAGCAGCCCAGGTTCAGTCTCCAGCCCAGACTACACCACTTGTCTGTCAGTGGCTGAGCTGTGGCAGTAGCTCACATACAAAAAGAGGAAGATTGGCAGCAGATGTTAGCTCACGGTGAATCTTCCTTAGCAAAAAAAATATATAAAAATATCAATCACAAGTTTTATCTAGCAAACAATCTTTGAAAATTAAGGCACAATAAGTACATTTCCTCATTTAAAAAAAAAAAAAACTGAGAGAACGTATTGCTAGCAGACTTATCTTATAAGAAACACTAAAGTTCTTCAGACTGAAAGCAAGTAATACCAGACGTTGCTCTGAATCCACAAACAGCAAAAAAATAGAGTACTGGTAAAGATAGTCATATAAGTAATTGTAAAAAACAGTACAATTGCAATTTTTTTCTCCTTTCTTCTCTTAACTGATTTAAAATTAATTGAGTAAAATATTATTCATTGTGTCATAAGAATGTAACAATATTATAATTAGGATATTACCATAATAATTATCATAATCATTGTATTGTTGGGATTGTAGCATATATAAATGTCATATAATTGAAAATAGCATCACAAAGGAGGTAGGTAGGAACAAAGCTGTATCGTATCAAAAAAATGACACCAAATAGTAATCTGAATCCACAAGAAGAGCATCAGAAATGTTAAATAAGAAGCTTAACATAGTAAACCCCATGAATATATGCTACTTTCTTGTTTTCTCTCAACTTCCTTAAAGAGACATAAGATTATATAAAGTAATTATAACCATGTATTGGCAGACGCTTCAACTTGGCTGGACCAAGGTGCCCAGATATATGGTCAAGCAGTATTCTCATATTTCTGTGAGGGTGTTTTTGGTTGAGATTAATATTTAAATTAGCGAACTTTGAGTAAAGCAGATTGAGACTGGAACTTCAGCATTGGCTTTTCCCTCGGTCTCCAGACTTCTGACCCACCCTGCAGATTTTGGACTTGTCAGCCTCCATAATTGCATGAGCCAATTCCTTAAAATAAATATCTTTTTCTCTCTCTCTCTCTCATTCTCCCTCTCTCATTCTCCTTCTTTCTCTGGTTCTCTCTCTCTCTCTCTCACACACACACATATTGGTTCTGTTTCTCTGAAGAACCTTAACTAATATAGTGAGTTTTTAGCATATATAGATATACATAAGAACAGCAGCACAAACAAAGAAGCTGAGGGAACAGGCTATACAGAAGGAAAGTTTCTATATGTCACCAGAATTAAGTTATCATAATTATGAAATGGATTTTGTTAAGATGTATATAGTAAGCCCTAAAGTTACTAATAAAATAATCATTTAAAATATAATTAAAGGCAACCAGTCCCATGGCTGAGTGGTTGGGTTCACGCACTCCACTTGGGTGGCCTGGGGTTCATGGGTTCAGACCCTGGGCACAGACCTACACAATGCTCATCAAGTCATGCTCTGATGGCATCCCATATAGAAGAACTAGGATGACCTACAACTAGGATATACAACTATGTACTGGGGCTTTTGGGAGAAAAAAATTATTAAGGAAATTAAAGTGTCACACTAGAAAATATTCACTTAATCAAAAAAAAGTAATAAAATCAAAGCAGAGGGACAACAATGACATGAGATACATAAAAAAAGAAAAATGGCAGATGTGAATCCAACCATATCAATAACAACATTAAATGCAAACAGGTTAAACAATCCAATCAAAAGACAGATTGAATGGTAAAACAAGGTCCATCTCTATGTTGTCTACAAGAGACACTCTTTATATTCAAAGATACAAATGATTTTAAAAGAGTGGAAAAGATATATCATGTAAATAGCAATCAAAGGGAGCTGGAGTAGTTATTCCAATATCAGAAAAAAGTAGATTCTAAAACAAAAAAATTACTAAATACAAAGAGGAAAATTTCATAACGACAAAAATGTCAATCCACACAGAAGATGTAAGAAATTTACACAGATATTCAGATAACAACAGAACCTCAAAATATGTGAAGGAAAAACTGACAGAAATGAAGGGAAAATAACAATTTAACACTTTAGTGGATAGAAAAACTAGGAAGAAGATCAACAAGGAAACAGTAGACTTGAACAACTCTGTAAACCAACAGACATGTATAGAAAACTCTGCCCAACAACAAAATATACATTCTTCTCAAGTGTCCATGGAACATTATCTAGAATAGACCATATGGTGGCCATACATAAGCCTTAATAAAAATGCAAAGATTGAAAGCATACAGGGTATGTTCTCTGACTACATGGAATTAAATTAGAAATCACCAGAGGGAAATTTACAAATATGTGAAAAGTAAATGACATACTCTTAAACAACCAATGGGTCAAAGAAGAAATCAGAACATACTTTGAGATTAGTGAAAATGAAAACACAATATATCAAAACTTACAGGATGGAGCAAAAGCAATGCTCAGGGAGAAATTTATAGCTGTAAATGCATATATTGAAAAGAGAGAATAATTTCAAATCAATAACCTAAAATTCCACTCTAAGAATCTAGAAAAAGAAAACCACACTAAATACAAACCAAGCAGAGGGTAGGAAATGATAAGCATTAAGGTGGAAATAAATGAAACAGAGAATAGAAAAACAACAGAGAAAATCAAGAAACCATAAAGTTGGTGCTTTGAAAAAAACCAATAAAATTGACAAATCTTATGCTATATTGCCTAAGAACAAAGGAGAGATGCCTCAAGTTACCAACCTTGGGAATGAAAGAAGGGATGTCACTACACAGCTTAAAAAAGTTACAGATTATAAGAGAATACTATAAACAACCATATGCCAACAAATTATATAATTTAGATGAAATGGACAAATAAATTCCTAGAAAGACAAAAAATACTGAAACTAATCAAGAAGAAATAGAAAATATGAACAAACCTGTAACAATTATAGATATTTAATTATTAACTTAAAAAATTCCTGTAAAGAAAAACCCAGCTCCAGATGGCCTGAATTCCACCAAACATTTAAAGAACTAAGACTAATCCTTCACCGGTATCACACACACACACACACACAAAACTATAGACCAATATCCCTTAGGAATATAGAAGTAAAATCCTCAACAAAATACTAGTAAACCAAGTCCAAAGTTAAAACCCAAATGTAAAACCAAAAGCAAATATAAAAAGTGTTATATACCATGAACAAGTCGGATTAATTCAAGGCCTGCAACGTGGGTTCAGAAAACAAAAATCAATCAGTGTAACACCATATTAATAGGCTAAAGAAAAAGACCACTCATGGTTATCTTCATAGATGCAGAAAAAGCATTTAGCAAAATCTAATGCCATTTCATGATAAAAACATTCAACAAACTAAGTATACAAGAGAACTTCTTCAATCTCATAAAGGACATCTATGAAAACCCTGTAGCTAATATCAGACTTAACAGTGAAAGACTGAATATTTTTCCCCTAAGATCAGGAACAAGACAAGGATGTCCACTCTTGCCACTTTCATCCAGCATTACACTGGAGGTAATTTTCTTGCCAGAGTAATTAGGCAAGAAAATGAAATAAAAGGATTCATATTGGAAAGAAAGATTTAAAACTATTTCTATTCAAGGATCACATGATCTGGTGTGGGGAAATCTTAAGGACTCCACTAAAAACTACTAGAATAATAAGCAAGTTCAGCAAGACTATAGGATACAAAACCACCATGATCAAAGCAGCCATACTTAACAGTAGGTACATGATCCTCTGAACTGACATCACACAGGAAAAACATGAAAATGTGTCTAGGAAAGAGCTGTCTCTGGAGAAGGCTGGCCAGTCCTCTCCTGGGAGGTGGCGTTGCCCTGATGCAGGAAGTTTTGGATTTGAAGGATGCTAGGATGATGACCCACATCAACTGCAGGCTGAGATGTGCAGGCTAGTCTGCCAATTAATTATGTTATGTCAAGGAATAAAACCATCAAGCAGACTGGTGTTTGTGTGCATGTAATTGTCACATGGTCTCCAAGCAGGAATCTAACATAGGATACCAGCTCACCAGCACAATGCTTGGGGAACCTGGAAAATAGTGAAGGGAAATTGTTAAATCACTCAAATATGTTCATGCAATGTAAGTGCTTTGAAGACTGGCCCATTGCTATACTGGTCAGTGGGAGCACAGAGATGACTAAGGGAAGGAAGCTGGCCTTAGGAGTGCTCAGTCTAGCTTCAGAGGCTGAAAAGTAAATAATCATAATAGTGTTTGATTCATGTTAGGTGGGGAGAAGCTGAGGATGCAGTGGGAACACGGAGCAAGAGTACCTGGCTGGGGGTGGGGATCGTGGAAGTGTTCCTGGAGGTTGAGCTAGGGATGGCTAGGCAAGGAAGAGAGGGAAGTGGTCCTGGCAGAAGCCCCTGGGGTGGGAAGCTAGCGTTAGAGTACAGTTGGAGTACAGACTTGGACAAGGGAGTGCAATGGAAGATTTAAGAGGACAGCACCAGGGACGGAACCAGGTCATGGAGGCCTAAGAAGGGAGTTTAGACATTGTCTAGAAAGCAGAGTAAGCTGTTGAGTTGATTTCATGAGCCAAGCAGAAGAGGAGGTGTCAGACACCTGACAGTAGTGTTGTCTACAGGAGACGTTGTGTGGCTATGGTGGTGAGATTACAGACTGAGTGTGCCTGCAGATTAGGTGCCCACAGTTGCTGATCACCTAATCTCAAGGCCCAGGGCTTAGAGTCAGGAAATGCCCAGTAATGTGAGTTGAACCCAAAGCTGAATTTAATACACTCTCTGAAATACATGCACTCAAGTATCCCTTCCATGTACTCAGTGTTTCTGTTCCAGACTTATCTTCCTTTTCGAGCTGGTGGTAGAAGTAAAAAAGCCTCATCCTTACACAAAGTGTAGGCCTTCAAAATTCAGTTTTTTCCTTGCTGTTTACCAGCTGTGACTAGGCCAAGTTAATCCCTCCGAGCCTCAGTTTTCCTATCTGAAAAAGGGAACGATGATACCTCTGCTGGCTATTGCCTGTTTCCCGCCCCATCCATTCTTCTCCCCTCTCCTTCCTATGCTTTATGCTGTCTGTCCTGGAAGGCTGACTGACGTGAACTGCTTCACCTGGGCTCCCTTTCTTCTTCCAAAACATCAACAGTGTTGAGGTTGAGAGCCCTGCTCTGCAGCGCCCAGCGCTCCCTGGAAGCTTTTTAGTTCTTCGCTCTGACATATAAGCAGGAAATCAAGGATCGTCAGATGTCTGACACAGCCTGTAGTATGACAAACATCAAAACAAACGGGAAACATGCTTAGAGGAAACAGACAGGGAGAAAAAAATACACTATCATTTATATCCTAGAGAAATAAGGAAAGACAATGCTGTGAAAAAGCTATAAAGTGAATGTCGTAGAAATTGAAGTGAGAAAATAGACATCCAGAGAGCCAAGTTCACATGCTAACGTTACAGTGAAATGTAAACTTGAGAATGAGAGAGCGTGGAGCTGGGTGGGTCCCAGGACTGATTTCTTACTTACCATTTAGGAGGCTGCAAAAGGCACCAGTTTCGGGACATTCTGGGTGCTTTCTATTCTGGGTCTTTAGCAGCAATATCTATGGTGGTCCATTGGTGTGTTAGCTTCCTATTGCTGTTATAACAAATTATCACAAACTTAGTGACTAGAAACATCACAAATTTATTGTCTTACAGATCTGGAGGCCATAAGTCTAAAATCAAGGTGTTGGCAGGGCCGCATTCCTTCCAGGGGCTCCAGAGGAGAATCTAGGTTGCTTGTCCTTTCCAGCTTCCAGAACTGCTCACATTCCTTGACTCATGGCGCCTTCCTTTGCCCTCAAAGCTCATCCCCCTAACCTCTCGCTCTGTCATCACCTCTCTTTTTTCTAAATTTTGACCCTTTTGCTTCCTTCTTATCAAGATCCTTGTGATTACTTTGGTCCCACCTAGATAATCCAGAATAATTGCCATCTCAAGAAAGATTCTTTTTATTTTTTTAAAAAAGAATCACAGTCTATCATTGAACTTTTTTCTTAATGACCAGCCCTGAGCTGACATCTGTTGCCAATCTTATTTTTTAAATTTTTCTTCTCCCCAGAGCTGCCCCAGTACAAAGCTGTATATCCTAGCTGCAGGTCCTTTTGGCTCTGCTGTGTGGGACACCACACCAGCATGGCTTGATGAGTAGTGCTATGTCTGTGCCCAGGATCCGAACTGGCAAAACCCTACATGGCCAAAGTGGAGCGCACAAATCTAACCACTGGGGCTGGGACCTCAAGATTCTTAATGTAATTATGTCTGTAAAGTCTCTTTTGCCAAGTAGAGTAACATATTCCCAGGTTCCAAGTATTAGGGTGTGTACATCTTTGGGGAACTGTTATTCGTCTCATCGCCGTTGGTGTTTGTTTTTTATTTTTCCTATGGTCCAACTAGCATTTATTGGGTGAATCCTCTGTTTTAGGTCCTGTTCTGGGAGCTGGGAGCACAGAGCAGAGAAAGACAGCCTCTGCCCTGAAGGACGCCACAGGTCCAGGAGGGACATGGTCAGATAAGCAGATACCTCTGATGTCTTCAGAATGACTGTCTGGGAAAGACGTCTGCAACTGGCTGAGAGGCCTGGAGGCACAGTCCTTGCCTTCAGGGAGATTACAGTCCAGTGGGGGAAAAGCTGGTGTAATTGGGAGTGCCAGCTCCCACTCCCACCTGGAGGATGGTTGCACTGTTTTCTAGTGACTGTCTGTTGAATCTCCCCTTCCCAATGGGAAGTAGCCACCTCAGAGTACATCGAGGCATCTAGAACTTTCTAGTCACTCAGTTTTGATTGATAAAGAGTCTCATTTCCATTCAGTCATGTTCCTTTTTCTTTATTGAGTTCATAGTAGTTTACATTAATGCGAGATTTCAGTTGTACGTTATTTCTCATCTGTCACCACATAAGTGCTCCCCTTCACCCCCTGTGCCCACCCTCACCCCCTTCCCCTGGTAACCACTGAACTGTTTTCTTTGTCCCAGTACCTGTTTATATTCCACATATGAGTGAAATCACCTGGTGTTTGTCTTTCTCAGTCTGGCTTATTTCGCTTAGCATAATGCCCTCTAGGTCCTTCCATCTTATTGCAAATCGGATGAATTTGTCTTTTTTTCTGGCCGAGTAGTATTCCATTGTATATATATACACCACATCTTCTTTATCCAATCATCAGTTGATGGGAAACTGGGTTGCTTCCATGTCTTGGCTATTGTGAATAGTGCTGCGATGAACATGGGGGTGCATACGTTACTTTGGATTGTTGATTTCAAATTGCTTGCGTAGATACCCAGTAGTGGGATAGCTGGATGGTATGGTAGTTCTATTTTTAATATTTTTAAGAATCTCCATATTGTTTTCCATAGTGGCTGCACCAGTTTTCATTCCCCCCAGCAGTGTATGAGGGTTCCCTTCTCTCCACACCCTCTCCAACATTTGTTATATTTAGTCTTAGTGATTGTAGCTATTTTAACAGGCATAAGGTGGTATCTTAGCGGAGTTTTGATTTGAATTTCCCTGATTATTAGTGATGTTGAGCATCTTTTCATGTGTTTATTGGCCATCTGTATATCTTCTTTGGAAAAACGTCGGTTCATCTCCTCTGCTCACTTTTTGATCAGGTTGTTTGCTTTCTTATTGTTAAGTTGTGTGTGTTCTTTATATATTATGGAGATTAACCCCTTGTTAGATATATGATTTGCAAATATTTTCTCCCAATTGGTGGGTTATCTCTTTGTTTTGATCCTAGTTTCTTTTGCCTTGTATAAGCTCTTTAGTCTGATGAATTCCCACTTGTTTATTATTTTTTTTTGTTTCCCTTGTCTGAGGCCATGGTATTTGAAAAGATCCTTTTTAGTTCAATGTCAAAGAGTGTACTACCTGTATTATCTTCCAGCAGTTTTATGGTTTCAGGACATATCTTGAACTTTTTGATCCATTTTGAGTTGATTTTTGTGTATGGTGTGAGATAGTGGTCTACCTTCATTCTTTTGCATGTGGCTGTCCAGTTTTCTCAACATCATTTATTGAAGAGACTATCTTTTCTCCATTGTATGTTCTTGGCACCTTTGTCAAAGATGAGCTGACTGTAGATGTGTGGTTTTATTTCCGGGCTTTCAGTTCTATTCCATTGATCTGTGTGCCTGTTTTTGTACCAGCACCATGCCCGTTTCGTCACTATGGCTTTGTAGTACATTTTGAAGTCAGGGATTGTGATACCTCCAGCTTTGCTCTTTTTTCTCAGTATTGCTTTAGCAATTCGGGGTCTTTGATTGCCCCATATGAATTTCAGTATTCTTTGCTCTATTTCTGTGCAGAAAGTCATTGGGATTCTTTTACAGATTGCATTGAATCTGTAGATTGCTTTGGGTAGTATGGACATTTTAACTATGTTTATTCTTCCAATCCATGAGCATGGAATGTCTTTCCATCTCTTTAAGTCATTATCAATTTCTCTCAGTAATGTCTTATAGTTTTCATTGGATAAGTCCTTCACCTCCTGGGTTGAATTTGTTCCTAGGTACTTTATTCTTTCAGTTGTGATTACAAAATATATTCTTGAGTTCTATTTCTGTAAGTTCATTATTGGAGTATAGAAAAGCAACTGATTTTTGTAAGTTGATTCTGTACCCTGTAACTTTACTGTAGTTGTTAATTATTTCTATTAGTTTTTTGATGGAATTTTTTGGGTTTCTCTCTATATAAAATAATGTTATCTGAAAACAGTGAGAATTTCACTTCTTCACTCCCTATTTGAATTCCTTTTCTTCCTTTTTCTTGCCTAGTTGCTCTGGCCAAAACCTCCAGTACTACGTTGAATAAGAGTGGTGATAGTGGGCATGCTTGTCTTGTTCCTGTTCTCAGGGGGATGGCGCTCAGTTTTTGCCCATTGAGTATGATGTTGGCTGTGGGTTTGCCATATATGGCCTTTATTATGTTGAGTTAATTTCCTTCTATCCCCATTTTGTTCAGAGTTTTTATCATAAATGGCTGTTGGATCTTGTCAAATGATTTCTCTGTATCTCTTGAGATGACATATGGTTTTTATTCCTCAGTTTGTTAATGTGGTGGATCACGTTGATTGATTTGCAGATGTTGAACCATCCCTGTGTCCCTGGTATGAATCCCACTTGATCGTGATATATGATCCTTTTGATGTATTGTTGAATTCGAGTTGTCAAAATTTTGTTAAGAATTTTTGCATCTATGTTCATCAGTGATATTGGCCAGTAGTTCTCCTTTTTCGTGCTGTCCTTCTCAGGCTTTGGTATCAGCGTGATGTTGCCCTTGTAGAATGTGTTAGGAAGTAGTCCATCGTCCACGATTTTTTGGAATAGCTTAAGAAGGATAGGTATTAAATCCTCTCTGGAAGTTTGGTAGAATTCCCCAGGAAAGCCATCTGGTCCTGGGGTTTTATTCTTTGGGATGCTTTTGATTGCTTTTTCAATCTCTTTCCTTGTGATCGGTCTATTCAGATTGTCTGCTTGTTCTTGACTAAGCTTTGAGAGGTTGTAAGAATCTAAGAATTTATCAATTTCCTTTAGGTTATCCATTTTGCTGGCATATAGTTTTTCATAGTATTCTCTTATAATCCTTTGTATTTCTGTGAAGTCCATTGTTATTTCTCCTCTTTCATTTCTGATTTTGTTTATTTGAGCTTTCTCTCTTTTTCTTTCTTTTTAAGTCTTGCTAGGGCTTGTCAATTTTATTTATCTTCTCAAAGAACCAGCTCTTTGTTTCATTGATCCTTTCCACTGCCTTTTTAGTTTCAATAGCACTTATTTCTGCTCTGATTTTTATGATTTCTCTCCTTCTGCTGACTCTGGGCTTTGTTTGTTCTGCTTTTTCTAATTCAGTTAGGTGTAATTTGAGATTGCTTATTTGGACTTTTTCTTGTTTGTTAAGGTGTTTCTGTATTGTGATGAATTTCCCTCTTAATATGGCTTTTGCTGCATCCCACATGAGTTGGTATGGTATGTTATCATGTTCATTTGTCTCCAGATATTTTTTGACTTCTCTTTTAATTTCTTCGATGGTCCATTGCTTGTTCAATAGCATATTGTTTAGTCTCTGCATCCTTGTGCCTTTCTCAGCTTTTGTCTTGTAATTAATTTCTAGCTTTATAGCATTATGATCAGAAAAGATGCATGTTATTATTTCAATTTTTTTGAATTTATAGCAGCTTGCCTTGTTTCCCAACATATGGTCTATCCTTGAGAATGTTCCGTCTGCACTTGACAAGAATGTGTATTCTGCTGTTTTTGGATGGAGTGTTCTATATATGTCTATTAAGTCCAACTGGTTTAGCTTTTGATTTAATTCCGCTGTTTCCTTGTTGATTTTCTGTCTGGATGATCTGTCCAATGATGTGAGTGGGGTGTTGAGGTCTTGTATTATTTTTGTGTTATTTTTGATATCTTCTTTTAGGTTTGTTAATAGTTGCTTTATGAACTTTGATGCCCCTGTGTTGGGTGCATAGATATTTATAAGCATTATTTCTTTTTGATGGAATGTCCCTTTGATCATTATATGCTGCCCCTCTTTGTCTCTCTTTACCTGTCTTGAAATCTACTTTGTCTGATATAAGTGTTGCAAAACCTGCTTTCTTTTGTTTGCCATTAGCTTCGAGTATCATCTTCCACCCCTTCACTCTGAGCCTGTGTTTGTCATTGGAGCTGAGATGTGTTTCCTGGAGGCAAAAAATTATTGGATCTTGTTCCTTAATCTATCTTGCCACTTGTGTCTTTTTATTATTGGAGAATTCAATCCCTTTACATTGAGGGAGACTATTGATGTATGAGGGCTTAATGCTGTCATTATATCACTGGTTTTCCGGTTTTCCCACATTTCCTTTGTTTCTTGTCCTATGTGTTTTGGTCTACCCATTGAATTATATAGTTTTTAATGATGTGTTTCCTTGGTTTTTCCTTATTTATTTTTTCTGTCTCTGTTCTGCTTTTTAGCTTAGTGGCTACCCTGAAGTTTGTATTCAGAATCTCGTGTATAACATTGTCCATTTTCTGATGGCCTCTTATTTCCTTAGTCTAAACTGATTCAGTCCCTTTCCTTGTCCCCTCCTAAGTTGTTTTCCTCATATCTTATTCCAACGTGTTATGAGTTTGTGGTTAAAGTGACAAGACTGTCTTTGTTTTTGGTGTTTTTCTTCCCATTAGCCTAATGCTATAGTTGAATATTTGCTATCCTATTTTGATTCTGTCTACCTATTTATACCCTTGCTCTGTGTTTTGTGACCCCTTTCTCCCTTTTTTCTTTTTTCAGATATGAGGGCCTTCTTGAGGATTTCTTGTGTGTGTGTGGGGGGGGGGGGGGATGTCTCGTGGCTATGAAGTCCCTTAGCTTTTGTTTGTCTGGGAAAGATTTAATTTCTCCCTCATATCTGAAGGATGTTTTTTCTGGATACAGTATTCTTTGCTGAAGATTTTTATCCTTTAGAGTTTTGAATATGTCATTCCATTCTCTCCTAGCTTATAAGGTTTCTGTAGAGAAATCCGCTGAAAGCCTGATAGGGGTTTCTTTGTAGGTTATTTTCTTCTGCCTTGCTGCCCTGAGTATTATTTCTTTGTCATTCATTTTTGCCAGTTTTACTACTATATGCCTTGCAGTAGGTTTTTTTACACTGAAAAATCTAGGAGATCTGGAAACTTCCTCCATACACATTTCCTTCTCTCTCCCTAGGTTTGGGAAGTTCTCTATTATTTATTTGAATTTGCTTTCTGCTCAATTCTCCTTCTCTTCACCTTCTTGGATACCTATAATTCCTATGTTGTATTTCCTCATTGAGTTGGATATTTCTCGAAGACTTTCTTCATTTCTTTTTTAGTCTCAGTTCTCTCTCCTCCTTTGTCTGTAACATTTCAACACATCTATCTTCGATTATGCTGATTCGCTCCTCTATGGTGTCCGCATGAGCATTCAGGAAGTCTGTATTTTGTTTTATCTCTTCCATTGTGTCTTTCACCTCTAATATTTCTGATTGAATCTTATTTATAGCTTCAATCTTTTTTGTGAAGTAGCTCCTGAACTCATTGAATTGTTTCTCTATATTCTCTTTTACCTCATTGAGTTTTTTGATGATAGCTATTTTGAATTCATTATCATTTAGCTTACATCTTCCTGTGTCCTCAGAACTGAGTTCTGGGTGCTTGCCATTTTCTCTCTGGTCTGGAGATTTGATGCAGTGTCTGATGTTGGAAGGTGGTGTCTTTCTCATTCTGATGTTATTCAGTTGCAGTTACAAACTTTCACCACTGGGTGGGGGTTGAGAGCCATGTATTCTGAGCCCTCCACCTTTAGCTGAGATGGCACTGCATGGGTTTGGGGAGGGACGCTTTCTCCTGCGTGTTCTCTGGGGTTTCTTGATCAGCTCTTGCTATCTGGTCTCCTGGGGTCTTGGCTTGATGACTTCACCCTTCATGAAAGCTTTCGCACTGTTAGAGGGCTTCCCTCTAGGCTGCAAGGTCCCTAGGGAGTCCTGGTGGATCCCGCAGATGTATGACCCCTCCCCTGCTCCTTCCTTCCTGGTTTCTCCTGTGCAGGGACCACAGTCTTTTGGGGAGGGAGTGAAGTTCTCTTACCCCATTCCAGCTCCTCCAAGGGGAGCTCCAGTCTGTCTACCCTCTGTCATGTGGCTGCCTTTCTCTCTGAGGTTTTTATGTTGTTAGGATATTTTCTGTTGCAGTATGGTTGCTCCTTTGTGTTTTATGTTGGAGGGGAGAGAATCCCCGGCAAGTTCACTCTGCCATGATGTTGATGTCACTCAAGTCGTGTTCCTTTTAAGACATCAGCTTCACAAAAGCCTCCTTTCCCTTCATCCAGTGCAGGTTGGACATGTGGCTCTGACTTTTGGTGTGCACCAACTGAAGAGGGGCAATGAGCACTCTTGGGCCTCTCCCCAGTCATCTCACGGAGGGAGAGAGAAAAGAGTCAGACAGCTCTGAATTTCCTTCTCATGCTCACTGGAAGGCAAGGTGTGAACTCTACTGTTTCTCTGTCTGCCTTTGACAGACCATTAGGTCCCTCAGTGTGGGAGCATCTATGGGTTCTTTTGGGGCCTGTGGGACCCTCTCACTTGGCTCAGGCTTGGCCCCTTCCTCTTTGCTGAAGCTCCTGCAGGACATATCCCCCTGACTCCAGCTTCTCATTGTTTCTGGGGTGGAATTATGACAAGATGGATAAAGTTCTTCTGTGGGACTCACTTCTCAGTTCTTCTCAGTGCTCCTGTCCCTTCCTCCACACCCCAGAAGTGTCTGGTGCCCACCCATTCAAGAGGCTCCTCAACTCTAAGCAAGAGGCAATCTCTAGGCCGGGCATGCAGGAGTGATGAGGGTCCTCAGAGATTGTCACAGCTCCTTCCTCCCTGGGCTCAACTGAGAGGGTTTCTTCTCCCCATATGTATCCAGCCTTTGCACAGAAAATATGGGTTTGAAACCTGGGTGCTCTCTCTCTGGGTGGTGTCTACTTCAAGGGGCTCAGTTTATAAACCAAAGCAACACAAACCTTCCTCATCAGCCCCTCTTCAAGGGTATCAAAGAGAGTAAAAACTCAACGCTAGTAATATTTTCCACGTTCCCTTTCTAAAATTCTATATTTTTTTATACTTTACCCTCTCTGAAACTTACCCCCATATAAAACATAAAACCATCTCCTTGTTGTCCACAAGCAGGGCACCCTGCTTCCTGTCCTCCCTTCCATCTCCCAGCTCCGCTGACCTCTCTCAGCATAGCTTTCTGTCTGATCACCTTCCTGATGCTGCCCTTCGCCATCCTGCAGCCCTGTGTGACCAAAGTTTCACAACAGGTGCTGGAGAGCAAGAGTCCTTTGAAAGGCAGGGCAGGGAGGGAAAGAAGGCGGGGAAAGTGGACTGACATTTTTGATATTTGCACAGGGGGTGGGGGCAAGGGAAAGTCCATGCATAGCCCACAGTTGTCATTTCATTCCATCATATGTGCAACAAGATATTTGCAGTATAGAAGGTGTGTAAGTTAGAGAAACAGGATATAATACTAGTTATCTCTATACTGACAACCAACTTTACCAAAATATTTCATGAATATTGAAGGAACTGGGAGGTGCCTTGAAGTTCTGCAGACTCTAGGCCGGGCACATTGTAGGTGTGCTGACAGACTGACAGGATGGTGGAATAAGATGCCTAAAGGGGAGGGGAAAAGGTTTTGAATAAAGAAAAGAGCTGTTCTCAGGAGTCTGGAGGTCCATTTCTCATGGTGACCACACTCTATTCATGGACCCTTTGGTTCTACCAAAGCCTTGCCTGTGGAGCTTGGGCCTAATGTCCCCGCAGTCCCTCCTCCCAGCCCCACACCATAGGTCTGTATGTGTGCCAGAGGCTGGTCCTTCCTGCAGTCTACTTACCTCTGCTCTTCATTGCATCCCTCAGATAGAGGCACCTAGGTTGTAAGGCAGCACTGCATAGGATTTGCTTTTAGAGCATCTAATGAACCATAAAGGACTCCTATAAAGTGAAGGTGCTGGGTAACTGAGAGCAGGGCTCTAAGGGGTGATAAAACAGGTGCTATGGAAAATTGTGATTCATTGTCCAAGCTCCCTGAAGCACCACTGGTTTCCCTGCAGTGCACAGCAGAGCCACACAGCTGCTTCCTCAGACGGCTGCCGAGACAGCCTGCACTGCGGTGGAGTGATCGCACCCGCTCATCAGGCTCCACGTGATTCCTTCCATCATGGAAGATTTTGTACTTGCCGAGCAGTGCGGGACCATCTGTGGTGACATAACACTCCTCACTGACCCAGTGACAAAAGAAGTCATGGAGACTGAATGAAAAATTTTTTGTGCTGAGCAAAACCAGTGCATTTCCGTTTGGGCTGGATTCATAACATTTATGATGGGATTGAGCAGAGAAGATCTACTCCACTGATAGGAAGGCCAACAGCTGTCAGCCAGGCTTTACGATTTCTTCCTTTGACAAAAATCATGTTTGGAAACGTTTCACTTCCATTTTCTCATTCACCATTTATTCCAGATGGCTCCTAGCATCGCTGTACATGCATCAAGGCACCCCAAACTCTCTCCAGTCTACTTTTACAGTGACGGAAGTATTTTCATCAATGTTAGCAGAGATAGCAACCTGGCATTCAGAACTCAAATTGTCAATGCTTCCTTTCCTCCTTAGAAAACTAGGCAAGCACATAAAAGAGAACAAGACAATGATGTTGGAAGTGGGTGTATAAAGATAGCAGTGGTAAACTACCACAATATTGAATAATTTATTAAGAGATTGCACCAACATTAACAAAGCTGATCTTCACTAATGCTTTGCAAAGTTGACAAACCACGTATAATTGTTCCTGTTTCTAAGGGAGGAAATTGAGGCACATTGATATTGACTGACTTACCCAAGATCGCGTGGTTATTAAGAGGCAGGCTGGTGACCCTGTGACCACTGACTCCAGATCCAGGATGTCCTCTCATTCCCTTCTCCGTGAAAGCCAATTTGGATAGACACTCCTGAAAGCATTTTGTGACAACTGAACATATTTTATAATAAAGTTTAATTAAATGAACGTGTTCATACTATGCACAGTATCTAAATGGGGCCTGTGGGTATGTATGTGTGCATCTGTTAAACTGATGTTTAAAAAATCAAGCTCCAACTCCTCCTGAACGCTTGACTGGCAGACTCTATTTTACAGTGTATTTATCTCTTTAATATGGGAATGTTTGTCTCTCCATATACAGCAGGAAAATAGAACAATTGGGTCCAAAGAAAGAGCCTGGAGCTGGCATCCAGCTGAGGTCCAGCCCTGACATGGAGGCCAGTTTATCACCGGGCTGCTGTCATTTCCTCTTCTTCTGACCCTAAAGCAGACCCCTTGGAACAGGGGCCTGGGCCTGTGATGCCTTCTGGGAGATTTCACGAGCATGAGGGCTGTGTCCAAGGCACAGTGCAGGGTTTCCAGAGTCAGCGGTCAGTACCTGCTGTTATTAGTTATGTTGCAAGATACGGGGACTGAGGAGGTATTTCTTTTCCTCCAGTTCCTTAAAAAATGATACTGTGTAAAGATTTACAATTGAAGAGGAGACTTCATCACAGCTCTGACAAAACCGTGTGTCTAAGAGGGGTGGAGCATTCTCAAAGTTAGCAGTTTCCCACTAAGTCTTGCAGTTTTAATGAAGCAACAAGACACACTTAAGCAGTGCTGAAAGACAGACTTTGTCCTCTTGGTTTCCAGGTTCTATCCTCAGAAAGATGTCTGGAAAAGACACCAGCAGCAGGAGCAGACACACCTGTACTGATGAGTAGTAGGCTGTGCTTGTGTGGAGATATCTGGTGTTTAATCTGCAAGTTTTGTTCTTAATAGATGGCTATCCTCACTAGATACTGTTAGCATTTCAGAACTTATGTTGATTGACTGCCCAGAGGCACCAGGGTGACTAAGGGGCACTGGCAGGAGGGATCCTGCCACACGAAGTGCCCAGCCCACAGATGTCTCCATCCCCCACAACAGGTGGAACTCACCAGAGCAAACACCCAGCCGGGGAAGTCTCTATCCCTGTGGGCCTAAGACTTCACTCCCCACCAAGAGCCATGAACTGGCCTGTCCCACAGAGGTACGCTTTGCCCTCACAGGCTGCCCAGTGGGTACCCTGATGGTCTCATTTAAACCAGGCAGACCA
The DNA here is from genome assembly GCF_041296265.1 of Equus caballus. Taxonomy (NCBI): domain Eukaryota; kingdom Metazoa; phylum Chordata; class Mammalia; order Perissodactyla; family Equidae; genus Equus; species Equus caballus. The sequence goes on along the minus strand of NC_091701.1, from coordinate 2,346,699 downwards.
AAATAACATCCCAAAGGTTCTGACAATTAAACAGTCATGGAAACCACAGCCCACAAAGTGGTCCAGGATCTGCATGCTAAACTTAAACATGGTGATGACCTGCTAAACTAAATGATATAAATAGAATGCAGTCTCCTTTGTCACAGTCAAAATTTCCAGGGTACAGTAGAAAACCACCCACCACAGCAACGTTTAGGGAAATCACAACTTAAACGAGAAAGGGCAATCAACTGATGCCAGTGATGTATGAATCAGATGTTAGAAGTATCTGACCAAGATTTTATTTTATTTTTATTTATTTATTTTGTCAGGAATATTGGCCCTGAGCTAACGTCTATTACCAATCTTCCTCTTTTTGCTTGAGGAAGATTGTCCCTGAGCTAACATCTGTGCCAATCTTCCTCTATTTTGTAAGTGGGACAATGCCACAGTGTAGCTTGACAAGCAGCATGTAGGTCCGCACTCAGGATCCAAACCCACTAATCCTGGGCCACCAAAGTGGAGCATGCGATCTTAACCACTACACCACCAGGCTGGCCCCTGACCAAGATTCTAAAGCAGCCAAAATAAGAAGACTTCAAGAAATATTCTCTTGAGACAAACAAAAATCTCAGTGAAGAAATAGAAGCTACGAAAAAAAATAACCAAATGGAAATGATCACATTGTATACTTTAAATATGTTTAATTTTATTTGTCAGTTATATCTCAATAAAGCTGGGAAAAATAATAAAAGGAATAAAATAACAGAAATTTGAAACAAAATTTGCTGACTGGGCTTAAGAGTAGAGTGGAAATGACAGAATATAGAATCAATAAACTTGAGCACCCATCAACAGAATTTACTCAGTCTGAATGACATGTAGAAAACAGACTGAAAAAACAAACAGAGCCTCAGGGACATGTCGAATAATAATAATAATGATAATAATAATAAATACCTCTTTGGCATTATGACAAAGGATACAAAGTCCCAGAAGAAAGGGAGAAGGAGTGAAGATGAAGTATTCAAAGATATCATGGCTGAAACCTCCCAAATTTAGTGAAAGACACAAACCACAATATGTAAGAAGCTGAGGAAACTTGAAACAGGATAAACTCAAGAAAATCTGTGCCAACGTATGTGATAATTAAACTTCAAAAATTTAAAGACAAAGGAAAATCTTAAAAGCAGCCAGAGAGAAAGGATACATTGCCTTTAGAGCAATACAAATTTGAATGAAAGTGCCTATCTAATCTGAGAACATGGAGACCAGAAAAAAGTGGTACAATGTTTTTAAAGTAAAAACTTATGTTCACATAAAAACCTGTGCATGGATGTTAATAGCAGCTGTGTTCATAAATGCAAGAATTGGAAACAAACCGGACGTCCTTCAACAGGTGGAATGGTTAAGCAAACTGTCGTACTCCAAAAAAAAAAACAAAGAAAGAGCTATGGATACACACCATAACTTGGATATATCTCAAAGGAATCATGCTAACTCAAAAGAAAAAATGAGGAAAAAAGGCCAACCCCAACAGGTTACATGTTTTATGATTCCATTTATGTGACATTTTTAAATGACAATTTTAGAAATAGAGGACAGATTAGAGGTTTCCAGGGGCTAGGGATGGGTTGGGGGAGGGCAGTGGTTGTGGTCATGAGAGAGATACAGGAGGGATCCTGTGTTGAGGGAGCTGTTCTGTGTCTTGACTGATGTGGTGGATTCATAAACCTACAGATGTGTTGAAATTGTGTAGAACTAAAAACACAACATACACTCCCCCCCTACACACACAAATTAGGGGATAGTATCATTGTGAATATCCAGGTTGTTTATTGTAGTATGGTTTTGCAAGATGTTACCATCAGGGGCAACTAGGTAAAGGGCACATGGGATCTCTCTGTATTATTTCTTACAAATATATGTGAATTTACAATTATCTCAACATAATTGTCAATTAAAAAAAGTAAATCCACAGGTACTCTGGCCAAGAAATGGACATTCCAAGCACCTCTATGCCCTCTTCATAATCTGTTCTGCTCTCAACCTCCTTCCTTTTCCCAGGTAAGAGCCATCCTGATTTTTAATAAGGTGGATTAGTTTTAATTTTTGTGGACTTTATACAAATGAAAGAAACAGATGGTACTTATCTCTGGCTTCTTTCTCTCAACATTATATTAATAGGATATCTCCAAATAACTGTAACTCATTCATATGTACAGTGTTCAGCTGTTTATTTATCTGTTCTGTGTTTAATGGTCTCTTGGGAGGTTTCCAGTCTGTAGCCCTCGGGACAATGCGGCAGCCATCATGGTGACGTGTCTTTCAGTGCCCACATGCGTTTCAGTGAGCGCATACCGAGGGGTCAAACGGGTGAGTGATAGAGTACATGTATGTTCAACTTTAACACATACTACCAAACACTTTTCCAAAGCTGCAGAGATTTGCACTCCCAACAGACTTATTTAAGAGTTCTGATTGCTCCACATATTTGATAACACTTGATGGTGTCAGTCTTTCATTATTTTAGCCTTTCTAATAGCTGTGTATTGGTATCTCAGAATGCTTTCAATTTGCCTTTTCTTGAGAATAAATAACATGGAGGACTTTTCATGTGCATTATAACTTTTTAGGATTTTCTTTGGAGAAGTCCAAGTTTATTGACTGTTTGGGTAGGTTTATCTGTCTTTTCTAAAGTTTAGGAATTCTTTACATATTCTGTACATAGACTGTTTTTGGTTGTATGTGTTGTGAATATCTTCCTCCATTTTGTGACTTGAGTTTTTAGTGTCTTAATTGTTCCTTGATGACTAAAAGTTCTTAGTTTTAATGAAATCCAGTTTTATCAGTCTTTTCCATTATAGTTAATACTTTCAATCTCATTTAGAAACTCTTTGCTTACCCCGGGTTCATGAAGCTATTATCCATCACAATTTACTGAAATTATTTATTGTATAAATATTGTATAAATAATACTGTGTTATTCATTGTAGCTTTTCTGTGATTCTGTCTATCTGGAAGTTTTAATCCTCCAATTTTGTTCTTTTTCAAGGTTGTTTTAGCTAGACTTCTCATTTTAGGTACCATACAAGTTTTAGAATCAACTTGTAATTTTTCAGATTCCACAAGGACACTGATTAAGAGTTCTTTTGACCTATATTTGAGGAGAATTGATGTTTGTACAATACAGAATCTTCCAATCCACACATGATGCTTCATTTCTTTGGTCCTTTGTGTTAGCTTTATTGATGTGTTAACTTGGCTAGGCTGAAGTCCTCAGTTATTCAATCGAACACTGATCTAGCTGTTGATGTAAAAGGATTTTGCAGATGTAATTAAAGCCCTAATCGGTTGACAGTAAGAGAGATTATGGTGGATAATCTGGATGAGTTTTATTGACTCTGTTGGAAAGCTTTAAAAGGAGGGCTGAGATTTCCCCAGGAGAAAGAAGAAATTTCAACTGTGGATGACAGCTTCAGCCCTGCCCTTGAATTTCCTTTCCTGATTGCCTTCCCTATAGATCTTGGACTTGCTCAGTCACAATTGCATAAGCCAATTTATTTTTGTGTGTGTGAGGAAGATTTGCCCTGAGCTAACATCCATTGCCAATCCTCCTCTATTTTTACTTGAGGAAGATTAGCTCTGAGCTAACATCTGTGCCAATCTTCCTCTACCTTGTATGCAGGATGCCTCAACAGAGTGGCTGATGAGTAGAGTAGGTCCTCACCCAGGATCTGAACCAATAAACCCAGGCCGCTGAAGAGGAGTGTGGAGAACTTTAACCACTCGGCCATGGGGCTGTTCCTGCCAATTTCTTATAATACAGCAAATATATTCAGTTCTATTTCTCTGGTTAAACACTGGTCAATACAGCCTTTTAAAATTTATCTGAATGTTTTCTACTTTTCAGTATATAGATTGCACATATTTTGTTGTATTTATATTTATGTATTTTATGGTTTGTAATGCTATTTTATGGTACCATTATAAGTATTTCATTGTGTACCTTCTTTTTTCTGGCATAGAGAAATATCCTTGATTTTGCATATTTACATTGTATCTAGCTATTCTGCTAAATTTATTTATAAATTCTATTAATTTATCTGTAGATTATTTTGGATTTTTTATATACACGATCATGTCACTTACAAATAATAAATTTAAAAATAAAAAAAATTACAAAGTATCTTCTTTCAAATTCTTGTAATTTTATTTGTTTTCTGGCCAAGTTTGCTAACTAGAACTTCCAGTATAGTGTTGAACAGCAGGAGTCCTTAACTAGTTCCTGATACTGGAAGGAAATTTTTGATGTTTCACAATGTCTTTTTAGAGTTTCTGATAAAAAGACCCTTTATCAGATTAATTATGTTCATTTCTATTCCTTGTTTCTAAAGATATTTTATCATAAACAATGAATTTTATTAAATCTTTCACTGCATCTATTGAGATATTATATAATTATTTTTCTTTATTTTATTAATGCAGTTAATTACACTGATTGATTTTTGAATGTTGAACCAACTTGTTGTTTTGCAAATTGACTTGGTTATAATAGTTCTTTTTCACATTTCATTAAACTCGATCCACAAACATATTCTTTAGGACTTTTGCATCTGTGTTCATGGAGACATTGGCTTGTTATTTTCCTTTTTCATAATGTCTTTGTCAGGTGTTGGCACCCAGAATATTCTTTTATAAAATAGTTGGGAAGTAGTCTTTCTCTCTTTTTCTATTCCCTAAGAGAGTTTGTATAAGATTGGTGTTATTTCTGCCTTAGAATTTAGAAGAATTCAGTTTGAAGCCATCAAGTCTGGTGTTTTTCTGTGTGAGAAGGTTTTTAACTACATCTTTATTTTCCTTAATAGATATAAGAATCGTTAGGATTTTTGTTTCGTGTGTCAGTTTTGATGAGTTGGGGTTTTGCAGGACATTCTCTGGAACATTTTCTAATTTTTTTTATTTAGGTTTTAATTTTTTTTAAATTTAATTTTTATTGAGTTAATGATAGGTTACAATTGTGTGAAATTTAAGTTGTACATTATTGTTTGTCAGTCATGTTGCAGGTGCACCACTTCACCCTTTGTGCCCACCCCCTACCCACCTTTCCCCTGGTAGCCACTAATCTGTTCTCTTTGTCCACATTTTTAGATTCCTCATATGAGTGGAGTCATACAGAGATTGTCCTTCTCTATCTGGCTTATTTCACTTAACATAATTCCCTCAAGGTCCATCCATGTTGTTGCAAATGGGACGATTTTGTTCTTTTTTACGGCTGAGAAGTATTCCATTGCGTATACATATATATACCACATCTTCTTTATCCATTCATCTGTTGATGGGCACTTAGGTTGGTTCCACATCTTGGCTATTGTAAATAATGCTGCAATGAACATTGGGGTGCATGGGACTTTTGGAATTGCTGACTCCAAGCTCTTTGGATAGATACCCAGTAGTGGGATAGCTGGATCATATGGTAGTTTTATTTTTAATTTTTTGAGGAATCTCTATACTGTTTTCCATAGTGGCTGCACCAGTTTGCATTCCCACCAGCAGTGTATGAGCGTTCCTTTTTCTCCACAATGTCTCCAAAATTTGTTACTATTTGTTTTAGTTTATTTGTCATTCTAATGGGTGTAAGGTGATATCTTAGTGTAGTTTTGATTTGCATTTCCCTGATGATCAGCAATGATGAACAGCTTTTCATGTGCCTATTGGCCATCCATATATCTTCTTTAGAGAGATGTCTGTTCATGCCCATTTTCTGACCTGGTTGTTTGATTTTTTGTTGTTGAGTTGTGTGAGTTCTTTATATATTATTGACATTAAGCCTTTGTCAGATGTATGACTTGCAAATATTTTTTCCCAGTTAGTGGGTTGTTTTTTTGTTTCAATCCTGTTTTCCTCAGCCTTGAAGAAGCTCTTTAGTCTGATGAAGTCCCATTTGTTTATTCTTTCTATTGTTTTCCCTGTCTGAGAAGACATAGTGTCCGAAAAGATCCTTTTAATGCTGATGTCAAAGAGTGTACTGCCTACATTTTCTTCTAGAAGCCTTATGGTTTCAGGTCTCACCTTTAAGCCTTTGATCCATTTTGAGTTTATTTTGGTGAATGGTGAAAAAGAATGGTCAATTTTCATTCTTTTACAGATGGCTTTCCAGTTTTCTCAGCACCGTTTGTTGAAGAGACTTTCTTTTCTCCATTGTATGCCCTCAGCTCCTTTGTCGAAGATAAGCTGTCCATAGATGTGCGGTTTTATTTCTTGTCTTTCAATTCTGTTCCATTGATCTGTGCATCTGTTTTTTTTTTTTTTTTTTAAAGATTTTATTTTTTCCTTTTTCTCCCCAAAGCCCCCCGGTACATAGTTGTGTATTCTTCGTTGTGGGTTCCTCTAGTTGTGGCATGTGGGATGCTGCCTCAGCGTGGTCTGACGAGCAGTGCCATGTCCGCGCCCAGGATTCGAACCGACGAAACACTGGGCCGCCTGCAGCGGAGAGCGCGAACTTAACCACTGGGCCACAGGGCCAGCCCCATCCATTGATCTGTGCATCTGTTTTTGTACCAGTACCATGCTGTTTTGATTACTGTAGCTTTGTAGTATGTTTTGAAGTCAGGGATTGTGATGCCTCCAGCTGTGTTCTTTTTTCTCAGGATTGCTTTAGCAATTCAGGGTCTTTTGTTGCCCCAAATGACTTTTAGGATTCTTTGTTTTATTTCTGTAAAGAATGTCACTGGGATTCTGATTGGGATGGCATTGAATCTGTAGATTGCTTTAGGTAGGACGGACATTTTAACTATGTTTATTCTTCAAATCCATGTGCATGGAATGTCTTTCCATCTCTTTATGTCGTCATCCATTTCTTTCAGAAAAGCCTTGTAATTTTCATTGTAGAGGTCTTTCACTTCCTTAGTTAAATTCACCCCAAGGTATTTTACTCTTTTTGTTCCGATTGTGAATGGTATTGTGTTCCTGAGTTCTTTGTCTGTTAGTTCGTTATTAGAGTATAGAAATGCTACTGATTTATGTAAATTGATTTTATACCCTGCAAATTTGCTGTAGTTGTTGATTACTTCTAAAGGTTTTCCAATGGATTCTTTGGGGTTTTCTAAATATAAGATCATGTCGTCTGCAAACAGCGAGTTCACTTCTTCCCTCCCTATTTGGATTCCTTTTGTTCCTTTCTCTTGCCTAATTGCTCAGGTCAAAACCTCCAGTACTATGTTAAATAAGAGTGGTGATAGAGGGCATCCTTGTCTTGTTTCTGTTTTCAGGGGGATGGCACTCAGTTTTTGCCCATTGAGTATGATGTTGGCTGTGGGTTTGTCATATATGGCCTTTATTATGTTGAGGTAGTTCCCTTCTATTCCCTTTGTCTTCAGAGTTTTTATCGTAAATGGCTGTTGGATCTTGTCAAATGATTTCTCTGCATCTCTTGAGATTATCATGTAGATTTTATTCCTCAGTTTGTTGATGTGGTGGATCATGGTGATTGATTTGCAGATGTTGAACCATCCCTGTGTCGCTGGTATGAATATCGCTTAATCATGATGTATGATCCTTTTGATGAATTGCTGAATTCAGGTTGCCAAAATTTTGTTGAGAATTTTTGCATCTGTGTTCATCAGCGATATTGGCCTGTAGTTCTCTTTTTTTGTGGTGTCCTTGTCAGGCTTTGGTTTCAGCGTGATGTTGGCCTCGTAGAATGTGTTGGGAAGTGATCCATCCTCCCTAATTTTTTGGAATAGCTTGAAAAGGATAGGTATTAAATCCTCTCTGAAAGTTTGGTAGAATTCCCCAGGAAAGCCATCTGGTCCTGGAGTTTTATTCTTTGGGATGCTTTTGATTGCTGTTTCAATCTCTTTCCTTGTGACCGGTCTGTTCAAATTGTCTGCTTCTTCTTGACTAAGCTTTGGGAGATTCTAGGAATTCAAGAATCTATCAGTTTCCTTTAGGTTATCCATTTTGCTGGCATATAGTTTTTCATAGTATTCTCTTACAATCCATTGTATTTCTGCAGAGTCTGTTGTTAGTTCTCCTCTTTAATTTCTGATATTGTTTATTTGAGCTTTCTCTCTTTTTTTCTTTGTAGGTCTGGCTAGGGGCTGGTCAATTTTATTTATCTTCTCAAAGAACCAGCTCTTTGTTTCATTTATCCTTTCTACTGCCTTTTTTGTTTCAATAGCATTTATTTCTGCTCTGATTTTTATGATTTCTCTCCTTCTGCTGACTTTGGGCTTTGTTCTTCTTTCTCTAATTCTGTTAGGTGTAGTTTAAGGTTGCTTATTAGGGATTTTTCTTGTTTGTTAAGATGTGTCTGTATTGCTGTGAATTTTGCTCTTAATACAGCTTTTGCTGTATCCCATATGAGTTGGTAAGGCATGTTCTCATTTTCATTTGTCTCCAGGAATTTTTTGATTTCTTCTTTAATTTCTTCAATGATCCATTGCTTGTTCAATAGCATATTGTTTAGTCTCTGCATCCTTGTGCCTTTCTCAGCTTTTGTCTTGTAATTAATTTCTAGATTTATAGCATTATGATTACAAAAGATGCTTGTTATTATTTCAAGTTTTTTAAATTTGTAGAGGATTGCCTTGTTTCCCAACATATGGCCTATCCTTGAGAGTGTTCCATGCGCACTTGAGAAGAACGTGTATTCTGCTGTTTTTGGATGGAGTGTTCTATATATGTCTATTAAGTCCAACTGGTTTAGCTTTTCATTTAGCTCCACTGTTTCCTTGTTGATTTTCTGTCAGGATGATCTATCTATTGATGTGAGTGGGGTGTTGAGGTCCCCTACTCTTGTTGTGTTATTTTTGATATCTTCTCTTAGGTTTGTTAATAGTTGCTTTATGAACTTTTGTGCTCCTGTGTTGGGTGCATAGATATTTATATGCGTTATTTCTTCTTGATGAAGTGTCCATTTGATCATTATATATTGTCCCTCTGTGTCTCTCTTTACCTGCCTTATCTTGAAGTCTGTTTTGTCTGATATAAGTATTGTGAGACCTGCTTTCTTTTGTTTGCTATTAGCTTGGAGTATTGTCTTCCACCCCTTCACTCTGAGCCTTTCTCTGTCCTTGGAGCTGAGCTGTGTTTCCTGGAGGCAACAAATTGTTGGATCTTGTTGTTTAATCCATTTGGCCACTCAGTGTCTTTTTATTGGAGAGTTCAATCCGTTTACATTGAGGGTGAGTACTGATGCATGAGGGCTTAATGCTGCCATTCTGTTGCTCGTTTTCCGGTTTTCCTGTATTTCCTTTGTTTCTCGTCCTGTGTGTTTTAGCCTACCCTTTGACTTCTGCAATTTCTTATGCTGGGTTTCTTAGATTTTTCCATATTTATGTTTTGTGTCTCTGTTCTGTTTTTTTTATTATTATTATTTTTTAAAGATTTTATTTTTTCCTTTTTGTCCCCAAAGTCCCCCGGTACATAGTTGTATATTCTTCATTGTGGGTCCTCCTAGCTGTGGCATGTGGGACGCTGCCTCAGCGTGGCCCGATGAGCAGTGCCATGTCCGTGCCCAGGATTCAAACCAATGAAACACTGGGCCGCCTGCAGTGGAGCGCGCGAACCCAACCACTCGGCCACGGGGCCAGCCCCTCTCTGTTCTGTTTTTTAGTTTAGTGGCTACCTGAAGTTTGTATTCAGAATCTCGTGTATAACATAGTCCATTTTCTGGTGGTCTCTTACTACCTTAGCCTAGACTGATTCAGTCCCTTTCCTCCTCCGCTCCTAAATTATTATTTTCATCTGTTATTCCAACTTGTGTCAAGAGTTTGTGGTTAGAGTGATAAGACCGTCTTTGCTTTGGTGATCTCCCTCCCTTTATCCTAATGCTATCATTGAATATTTACTATCCTATTCTGATTCTATCTATTTGTCTCCCTACTGTGTGTTTTGTGACCCCTTTCTCCCTTTTTTCTTTTTTCAGGAATGAGAGCCTTCTTGAAGATTTCTCGTAGTGGAGGTCTTGTGGCTACAAAGTCCCTTAGCTTTTGTTTGTCTGGAAAAGATTTAATTTCTCCTTTATATCTGAAGGATATTTTTGCTAGATAGAGTATTCTTGGCTGAAGATTTTTATCCTTTAAAATTTTGAATATGTCATTCCAATCTCTTCTAGCTTGTCAGGTTTTTGTAGAGAAATCCACTCAAAGTCTGATACGGGTTCCTTTGTAGGTTGTTTTCTTCTGGCTTTCTGCCCTGTGTATTCTTTCTTTGTCCTTCATTTTTGCCATTTTTACTACTATATGCCTTGCAGTAGGTCTTTTTACATTGACAAATCTAGGAGATCTGAAATCTGTCTCCACACACATTTCTCTCTCAATCCCTAGATTTGGGAAGTTCTCTTCTGTTATTTCATTGAGCACACTTTCTGCTCCACTTTCCTTTTCCATGACCTCAGGAATTCAGATTATTCTTAAGTTGCATTTTCTCACTGAGTCAGCTCTTTTTCAGAGATTTTTTTCAGGTTTTTTTTAATTCTTAGTTCTCTTTCTTCCTCTGTCTGGAGCCATTCAGTCTGACTATCTTCGATTATGCTATTTGCTCCTCTATGGTGTCTACATGGGCATTCAGGGAATCCATATTCTGTTTTATCTGATCCATTGTGTTTTTCACCTCTAGTATTTCTGATTGATTCTTCTTTATAGTTTCAATCTCTGTTGTGAAGTAACTCCAGAACTCCTTGACTTGTTTCTTTATATTTCCCTTTACCTCATTAAGTTTTTTGATGATAGCTACTCTAGATTCATTGTCACTTAGTTTACCTATTTCCAAGTCCTCAGCACTTAATTCTGTGGTTTTTTGTTTTCCTTCTGGTCTGGAGCTTTTATAAATTGCTGGATGGTAGAGGAGCCGTTTTTGCGCATGATGCTATTATTCAGTTGTAGTTACAGCCTGTCGCCACTAGGTGGGGGTCGAGAGCCACGTGTTCTGAGCCCTCTGCGTTCAGCCTGGATGGTTGTGCACAGCGCGGACTGGGGGAGGAGGGGCACTTTCTCTCATTCGCAGACCTGGATTCTGATCAGCTCTCACTCTCTGTTTGCCTGGGGCCCTGGCTTGATGGTGTCTCCCCATGCGAAAGCTTTCCCCCATTTGAGGGTTTCTGCTGCACCGGTGGTGGGAGTCATGGATGATCCTGTGGACGTGTGACCCCTCCCCTGCTCCTTCCTGCACCCGTGGCAGCGATCCCAGTCTCTAGGGGAGGGAGCAAAGTTCTCTCTTACCCCATTCCAGCTCCTCCGAGGGTGACTCCAGCCTCTCCACCTTCTGTCGTTTGGCTGCTGTGGCTCTCTGATGATTTCTGTTATTAGGATTTCTTTTGCTTGGAAAGCAGTTGCTCCTTTTGGTTGTAATTTGGAGGGGAGAGAGTCCCAGGTGAGCTCACTCAACCATGTTGCTGACATCACTCTCCAACATTTTCTAATTTATTGGTTTAAAGTTGTTCATAATATCCTGTGAGAACTTTGAAAGATATCTTTAATCGCTACAGTAATATAGTTTTCTTACTCCTGATAAGTGGTTATTTGTCCTTTTTCTATCTTTGTCTTGATTTTTTTGTGGGAAGCTTATCGATTTAATAATGTTTAAAAACTTTTTTGTTGAAATGAGTGTAGATTCACAGGAAGTTGCAAAAAATAGTGGATAGAGTCCTTTGAACCCTTCACTCAACTTCCTCTAATGGTGATGTCTTATGTAATGGCAGTAAAGATCAAAACTGAGAATTTGGCATTGATACAATACTGTTATTTATACTTTTATACTACAGACCTTAATCAATTTTCCCATGCACTGGTTTGTGTGTGTGTGTTTAGTTCCATGCAGTTTGATTCTATGTAAAAATTTGTATAACCACCATCACAATAAAGTATTAAACTTTGCCATTACCACAGGGGAATTTCCATGTATTCTCTCTTTAATGTTTTACCATCCACCATCCTGTGCCTCTTCTCTGGCAACCACTAATCTGTTATCCATCTGTACATGATATATAACCTTTTGATATTGCCTTTATGCTAAGCTTAACGCTCTTGAGATCCATCCAAGTGGTTGTGTGTATGAGTAGTTTGCTCCTTTTTATTGATGAATAGCATTCTACTGTATAAATGACAGTTTGTTTAAACACTGCCCTGCTAAAGGACATCTGGGCTGATTCCAGCTTTGGGCTATTATGAATAATGTGGTTATATTCATTCATGTACAGGATTTTGTCCTGGGTGTATGGTACTATATCTTTAGTTTATAAGAAATTGCCAAACTTTTCCTGGGTGGCTACAACGTTTTAATTTGCATTGCCCTGATGGCTGGTGATATTGTACATATCTTATTCTCAGTTTTTCATCCACATCTCTTTATAAGAGAAATGCCCATTCATGTCTTTTGTTCCTTTGCTAATTGAATTGTTTATTTTTTACTGCTGAGTGTTGAGAGTTCTTTGTGTATTCTAGTTACGTGTCCTTTGTTAGCAATGCGGTTTGCAAATACTTTCTCTCAGTCTGTAGCTTGCCTTTTGAGCCTCTTCACCTTGTGTTTCAGAGGGCAAAAGTTTTTAAGTTTTATGAAGTCCACGTCACTAATTTTTCCTTTTGTGGATCGTGCTTTGGGATAAAGTCTAAGAACTCTTTGTCTAGCCCTATATCCCAAAGATTTTCTCCTATGATTTCTTCTAAAAGTTTTACAGTTTTACACTTTAAATTTAAATCTGTGATCTATTATAAATTAGTATTGGTATAAGAAGTAAGATTTAGTTTTATCGTCTTTTGTTTGCCTATGGATATCTAATTACTCTTGCAATATTTGTTGAAAAGATGATTCTTCCTGCATTCAATTGCTTTTACATTTTGGTCAAAAATCATATGGTATGTTTCTTTGGATCTATTTATGAGCTCTCTATTCTGCTGTATTGATCTATGTATTTTTATTTCTGTTGATATCACACTTTCTTGATTACTGTAACTGTGTAGTAAGTTTTATTATTGGCTAGAATGATTTCACCCACTTTCTTCTTTTTGTATTCAGTATTGTTTTACCTACTCTATGTCCTTTGATTTTCCGTATAGCTACAACAACTTGCTAGGCTTCTGATAGGAATTATATTAAACCTATACACCAAGTTGAGGAGAATTAACATTCCTCCTACTGTGTTGACTGTTCCAATCCATCAAAATGGCAATTCTCTCCATTTATTTAGATGCCTTGTATTTCTTTTGCCAGTATTTTGTGATTTTCTGCATAGAGTTCCTGTACATGTTTTGTAAGATTTATACGTAAGTATTTATTTTTGAGGAGTGATTTTCCACATATTCCATTTTAAAATTTGGTTTCCACATGTTTATTGCTAATATATACAAATGTGATTAATTCTTGTTGTTGGTTATGTATCCTATGACCATGCTGAATTCATTTATTATTTCTTACAGTTTTATTATTGATTTTTTTAATCCTTGGGATTTTCTATGCAGACAATCATGACATCTGAAAATAAGGGTAGTTTTATTCCTTTCTTTCCAATATATATGCCTTTTATTTGTTTATTTTTTTCCTCTTATCCTGGCTAGAACAAACTTCCAATACCACATTGGTTAAGAATAGAGAAAACGGACATCTTTGCCTTATTTCCAATTTTATGAGAAAAATATTTAGTCTTTTACCAGTAAGTATGATGTTAGTTGTACCTCTTTTGTAGAGGTTCTTTTTCAAGTTTAGGGTCCTAGTCTATTCCTAGTCTTCAGAACTTTTTTTTTTAAAATCATGAATGAACATTGAATTTTATCTAATACTTTTTCTCTATCAATTGATATGATCATATGATTTTCTTCTTAGCTCATTGATGTGGTGGTTTATATTAATTGATTTTTTATTGAGGTATAATTAATAATAATATTATATTAGTTTCAGGTGGACAACATAATGATTCCATATTTGTTTATATTTTGAAATGATCACCATGATAAGTCTCGTTAACATCCATCGCCACACATAGTTATGAATTTTTTTCCTTGCAATAAGAATTTTTAAGATCTACTCTTTTAGCAACTTTCAAATATACAATATAGTATTATTAACTTTACTACGGTGTCCATTATATCCCTTGACTGATTTATTTTGTAACTTAGAGTTTCTATCTTTCGACCCCCTTCCTAGATTTCAACCATCCCAACCTCATTTCTGGCAACCACCAATCTATTCTATGGATCTATGAATTATATTGATTGATTTTTAATTATTGAATCATCCCTGGAGTAAGTCTCATTTGGTCATAATATATAATTCTTTGTTATACATTACTAGATTTGATTTTCAAATTATTTTGTTGAGAATTCTTTTCACCTAAGTTCATGATATATATTGATTTGTAGCAGGTTTTGTTGTACTGTCTTTGTCTTTTTTTGTTATCAGAATGGTACCAATCTCATAAGATGAGCTTATTAGTATTTTTAAAGAACAAATTTGTCTTTATTGTCTGTTTTCTGTTTCATCATTTTCTACTTTGTTTTCATTATTCCTTCCTTCTGTTTTCTTGTGGCTTAATTTGCTGTTCTTTTTCTCACTTCTTGGGGTGGATTTTTGTATCATTGATTTTCAGCTTTTCTTTTTAATATGCACATTTAAACTGTAAATGTCTCTCTAAACATAGTTTTAGCTACATTCCACATTTTTGCTGATATATTTTTATTTAATTAATTAATTAATTTATTTGTGTTTTGGTGTGAGAGACTAGCCCTCAACTAACATCTGTTGCCAATCTTCCTCTTTTTACCTGAGGAAGATTGTTGCTGATCTCACATCTGTGCCAATCTTCCTCTATTTTATGTGGGAATGCCACCACAGCCTGGCTTGACAAGTGATGCTATGTCTGCTCCTGGGATCCAAACCTGTGAACCCCAGGTCACTGAAGTGGAGTGTGTGAACTTAACCACTATGCACTGGGCTGGCCCCAATGATGTATTTTTATTGACATTTAATATAAGATATTTTCTAATTTCCATTATTACATCTTTAAAAAGTTATTTTTAAAAGTATGTTATTTTGTTTAATTTCCAAATCATTAGGACCTTTAATAAAATAGACTTTTACTTTAGTTCCATTGATTTCAGAGATCATACTCTGATTTTGATCCTTTGAAATTCATTGAGACCTGCTTAATGGCTCAATATATGGTGAATTTGGTAAATGCAGTGTGCACACTTGAATGGAACTCTAGGTTCAGCATTCCATGTTCATGGATCAAAGCAAGTTTGGTAATCTTGTTGAGATGTTTGCTGCTTCATGGCAGCACCATTTAATTATTAAATACATCTTTATTGAGCACCCACAATGTGTCTGGCACTGGTCTAGGATTCAGCAAAGGCTATAATGGCCCAGTCCTAGCTGTCCTGTAATTTTGAATTGGGGTTGGCACACACCCTGAGCAAATAAAACAATGAATGAATGATGTCAAGCAGTGACACCTACTATAAGTGGAGTATAGCAGAGTGCAGTGAATGAGAGGGACTGGAGCAGAGCATCCTTGGCACGAAGTGCTGAGGCTCCAAGGTTATAACAGCTTAGCTCAGTCAAGGACAGAAAGGTAAGTGTGGCTGTGGCCTCATGATCAAGGGAGTGGTGAGTCTCATGACACGAGACTAATGAAGCCAATAGCACCCAGCCATGGAATGCTTTAAAGACCATGGTGGGGAGTTTGGTTTTCATTCTCGGTATGAAAGAAAGCCAATGTAGACCTTGAAGCTGGAGGTAGAGAAGCAAAGGAGGATAACACTCTGTGTCTTTGGAGAAAGATTAGAAGTGATAGCTCTGTGACCCACCCAGGGGACAATGAGCCCGATAGTCTTGCTGGAATCTCAGGTACACATAATAGTGGAGATGAGCCTGAAGAGACGGATCATGAAAGGCCTTGAATGGCAGCCTGAAAGTCTGAGACTACCCAGAAAGGCAAGAGAATTCACTGAAGGGTTAAATATCAGATGGGGACGTGAGCTGATAGGTTTGGGGTATTGATGTGAGAGACCTGAAGAAGGGCTTAGAGAAGAGGAGGAGACACCTTACACCTTAGAGCTGAGAAGTCTGGTGCTTAGCCTAAATTTTACCTTTGACAGATCACTTTAGGAAGACAAATTAGAGAAAACATGGCCTTCTTGCCTTCAGACTTTCCTGTTTCCAGATCCACTCTCTGTGGAACCTGATGAATTTGGACAATGTCACAAGGGTGAGGGCTGTGAACAAGGGCACAGGGGTGGGACCGTGCCTTCAGTTTCCCCTCCTGTTCTTTGAAGCGTTGTTCTTGATCGCTATTGTCCCTCTAAGAGCAGACAGGCCATGACTGTGCTTGGCTGTGCTGCTGACTGAAGAGGATGACGGATGAGAGCCAGAGCCGCCGAGTGAGGTGGGGAGTGGAGCAGGTATATGCTGCTTTGATGGCTGGAAAGCTTTAGTGAGGAGGAGTCAGAATTGAATGCAGTAGGGAGCCATTGGTGGCCTTTGAGCACGGGAGGGCATGGAAAAATGGATATTTTGGAAGAATTGGCCTGGTAGTGGTAGGCAAGATAGCTATAAGAGTATCATTTTGATAATGGAGCCAGTAAAAAGCAGCAGGATTTTTTAAAGTCGTTACATATAAATGTAGGTCTTCATTCAAAAAGGGTTGCACAGATATCTGAATATTTATGTTTCTAAATATGGAGAAAGCATAGTGCTTGGAGGGACATAATGACACTTTTGAGTTTTAGCCAGAAAGACATTATATGAATCCAAATTACTTCTGTATATATTCCCACATTTTATTACCATCACCTTTAAGAAGGAAGAAAGTGCAGGCAATAGTCCCACTTTCATAGAGGAAAATCACCAGCATTTATGCCCTTTCCCGTGAATGAGGGTGGTCATAGAGGACAGAGCCTGGAATCTCACCAGCCCGGGTCAGTGGAGCTAATTCTACTGAGTGGTCTTCCCTTTCCATACCTAGCAAGGCCACAGGTCGGTGTCCAGCCCTGCCCTGTCCAATAGAACTTTATGCCATAATGCAAATATCCTGTATCTCAGCTGTCAAATACAGTATCCACTAGCCACATGGCTTTTGTAGACTTGACACATGGCTGGTGTGACTAAGGAGTTTTTTATTTTATTTAATTTTAGTTAATTTAAACTTAAATTTAAATCCCCGCACGTGGCTAATGGCTCTGGCCTGAGCCTACTACTCCTCAGAGGGACTGTCTCCTTGGCCTTTACTTACCCATCCGTCAACTCTGCGGTTGCTTTTCTCAAGCTTATTGACCAAAGAAACAACCTTTTACTGGGGGCCTGGAGGGCAGAACATCAATCCAAAGAGGATTATTCTGAGGCCTTAAGATCTGATGGAATTTGCCTTGCTAGGTTTTGCACTTGCTTGGGATCTGTCGTCTCTCCCTTCTCTCCTGTTTCTCCCTTTTGGAACGGGAATGTCTGTGTTATACTTGTCCCATAACTATATTTTAGAAGCTCCTAACTTGTCTGGTTTCACAGGTTCATACCTGGAGAGGAATTTTGCCTCAGGATGACTTGTACCAGAGTCTCACCCACATCTGATTTAGATGATACTGTGGACCTTGGACTCTAGAATTAATGCTGAAATGAGTTTGGGGGCTGTTAGGATGGAATGGATGTATTTTTCATGTGAGAAAGACAGGAATTTTAGGGGGCGAGGTTAGAATGTGACAGCAAATGGCAAGCAATAGGATATATTGGAGTATATGAGGAAGCCATTTGATGTAAACCGACTTCAGCCTGACCTTGTTTTTTCCAAAAGGGCCCGACATGGCCATTCAGCATGCATTGTACATTTGGTTTAAGCCTTTGCTATGTCCCAAATGCAAGAACAAATGCCCTTAAGATAAAGGTGCAACTTCCCCCACATTGGCATTTCCTTAGGGATAAGCATCTTTCCTTAGGCGAGGAACTGATTGCTGTGCTCACCTCTGACCACCCAGCTCACCTGTGACCACCCAGCTCAAGACAACAGACCTGCCACCCTGCTGTGTCCACCGAGACAGCAGACCTACTACCTGCTGTGTCCATCAATCACTGTGCCGACAGAGCAGTCTCCTGACGACTGTAAAAGGAACATTTCAATCATATGTGCAACATGCTCTTTGAGGGGATATAACCACCCTGTGCACCCCACTTCTTTGGTGCCCTTCCTTGCTTGGGGAAGGAAGGCCCGGGCTAAGCTAGTCCTCAGATCTGGCTCAGAATAAAATCACCCCAATTTTCATTTATAGATTGGTTATGGATTATTTTCATCCACAAATGTAATAGACTGTTTGTGTTCTCTCAAAATTAATATGATGAAGGGGTCTGGCCTGGTGGCGCAGCAGTTAAGTTCGCATGTTCCTCTTCATGGGCCCAGGTTCGCCAGTTTGGACCCCAGGTGAGGACATGGCACAGCCGCTTGGCATGCCATGCTGTGGTAGGCGTCCCACATATAAAGCAGAGGAAGATGGGCACGGTTGTGAGCTCAGGCCCAGTCTTCCTCCAAAAAAAATTTAATATGATGAAGAACTAACCCAAAATGTAATGGTATTTGGAAATGAGGTCTTGGGGAGGTAATTAGGATTGGAGGAAGTCATGAGGGTGGGCCCTTCATGATGAATTTAGTGTCCGTATAAGAAGAGACCCCAGAGAGTTTCCTCTGCCTTTCCACCGCGTGAGAGCACAGCGAGAAGGCAGCCACTTGCAAGCCAGGAAGAAAACTCACACAGGAACCTCTCCACGCTTGGTTCCTGATCTCAGCCCTCCAGCCTCCAGAGCTGTGAGAAATAGTTCTGTGTTTAAGCCACCCAGCCTATGGCATTTTGTTATAGCAGCCCGAGCTGCCGAAGGCACTCACCTTAGACCAGGCGTTCTCTTTAGGGTGTGATTGTGTCTGATGCTCCTCTCCATGGCCAGGAAAGTATGGGTCTGGCACACAGCAGTTGTTCAATAAGTGTTGATGGAACTGAACGTGAGACGAGCCTGCACATTCTAAACAGCACATACTTTTTCCATGTACTCATATCGTAGCAGAGCAACTAATTGGGAAATTACTGTTTTTGAGAGAAAGAGCAGAAAGTAAAGCCAAATGGATTAATTTTACCTGAAAAAGACCCTTGCCCTATGAAAGGTGGGAGTGGGGGATGAGAGCGTGAGCAAGGAGCTGAAGCCCCCAAATGTAGAAACACGTCGGTGTCTACGGGAAGAGCAAGGGGATCAGCCAGGCGCCCGGGGTGCAGGGTCTCACCGCAGCCCACGCTCACCTCGGGACTGCCTCCCTGATGTTCAGAGCTGGGGCTTGCCCACTGCCCTTCGTCCCTCCACCTGCTGCCCCAGCCAGTGAAGTTGTTTTTCCTTTTTATTTTGCTTTCCCCTCACTCTGAGAGAAATCCTGTTGCTGGGGCAGAAGTCTGGAGAACTGCTGGCCAAGCTGGTCTCTGATACCAGGTACAACAGGCGTGGGCTCAGTCAACAAAACTGGACTTCCCGAGACAGCCTGCGTCACAGAGAGAGAGGAGCTGGCAGTGGAAGCAAGGGGCGTGGGCACGTGAGGAAGGAGAGTGCTCTCTGGGCTACACCTTCTCCTTGGGCTGCTCTGAGCGACAAGCCACTGGAGCAGACGGCTCCCTGGGATCCGCCTCTCAGCAAAGCATGTGGGGAGGACATGCCAGCCCCCACTGCCCCAAGGAAAGGGGAATTGGTGTGTCTACATCAGTCCGGGTCCCAGAGACAAAGGTGGCCTCTGGGGGACCCTGCCTCACACAGAGCCAAATGACAGGGAGGGAGGGAACAGCTCAGGAAGTCCTGCTACTCTTGGGGCAAAGGCGTCTGAAACCTGTCCTGGGGGATGCAAAGAAGAGAGAGCCTTGTCATAACGGGTGTTGTGGGCCCCCAGCCTGCAGCCCAGAAAATCGTGCTGCTGTGTGTACCATTCTCGGGATTTTAGCAAAACTCAGGTTGCCATAGTTACTTTCCTCACAAGTCCTAAGAGGTGAAGGGGGCTCCCCCTCCCACCATGGCCTCGCCAGCAGTGTCTCAGTAGCTGTGGCCAGATATCAATCTTCTGGACAGTGCTAAACTTCTGGAAAGTGTTCAACCCCTATGAGCTCAACCTCCTCTTCTGCAAATGGGGCGGCAGTGCCTGCCTCACAGCATCTTGTACGGGTTAAATCAGATCTAGGATGAGGACCCTCCTTTTTGCCTCCACAGTACCGCTTCACACGTTGAACTTGGAAGATAACCCATTTATCTTGGGGAGTAATGGCTGCATAAAACTATAAACACCTTCAAGTGGGATTTGGAATTCATCCTTTCTAGTGACGAAAAAAATCACGAAAGAAAGAGATTTTAGGCAACAACCAGGATGAGTGGAACATCGGGTTCTTACATACAGCAGATGACTACAGCTTTTTGTGAGGCATTTTCTAAGCATCATTTCCATCCAAACACTGCGGCAGGGAGCAGCTAAGTTCAGAATTATAACACCATTACATTTTGTAAAATTGAGATATTGTATAAAAGGAGTCACCTCTATCTTTCAAGTCAGGAAGTGCCTTTGTGGTGTAAATTACTTAACACATCCTCCTCCCCACTCCCCAGAAACAGAAGGACCATACTCGGAAGAGTCCACAGTGAAGAAGCAGCTGTGCCAGTGGAAACATCCCAGTTTGGAATCAGAAAGCTCCGTGATAGAACACTGGCTTCAGCAGCTGTGTGACTGAGGGAGGGTTGCTCAACACCCCTGATCTTTCTGTCTCCTCAGCTGTAAAGTGAGGGTCCTAATGGCACATAGGGCTGCTGTGTTATATAATATAGTGGATTAAAAATGGTTATTTTTAATAACCAACAAATTTGTGGGCCTAATGCCTGGCAAAACGAGCACCCAGAGGTGATGTCACTTCACTGGAATATTAGTGACATTATTTTAGAAACATGTTTGTGTGCTGAATTCAGGGCCCAGTGGAGGAGATGAGCCGTCCCTCATGTACATACCCCTGGGCATGTTGCCTTTGTGTTCACAGTCTCTCTTTGCTCGTTTGTGCTTAGCTGGTGGTGCACTCTGACCCCGGCTGCTTTTTAGCCATCTGCCTATGTGAAGGGCGGAATTCCCTACAGACCTACTGAGTTTTCTTTGCTCAGGCCCACAAAGCTGAGCAATAAATGAGTCTATTGAGGGTGTGGGTTGCTGGCAGATGTGGAGAAAGGATAACCCATACACACACGATACTGAAACTACTGAGTTTCTGTCTTATAAATGTCTCTCATCTTTTACATTTCTCCCTTTGTCATTCTAGAAAGGGAGTTCTGTGAAATAAAAGGTTATAATAGAAAACACCAGTTCTGACTTATTTGTTTTTGGTTTCCTTAAGGGAAATCTATTATTTCTCAAAAATAGTAGCAATAATACTGATGATAATGATAATAACAATAGCAGTTTCTATTTATTGAACCCAAGCACTGTGTACACATTTGACACTTACATTGCGCAATAGCCTGGATGGTGGGTATCATCATTCTCATTTTACATATGAAGAACTAAGGCTCAGAGAGCTTTAGTAGCTTGTTCCAGGCTATATAGCAAGTAAATGGCAGAATTAAATTCAAACTTAGGTCAGTTTTGTGCCAAAGCTCTGTGAACTTTCTACTCTGTTATATGGACCTCCTTTGGTTTGGTATTTCCAGGGTCCTGCACAGAGTCTGATGCTCTCTAAGTGTCTATTGAATGAGTGAATAAAAGAATGAATGAATGAATACATGGATGGTTTAATTAAGACTCCTTTTTCAAGCACGATTCACTGAGAGACACATTTTTTTCCTGGCCAAATTAACACACTTTTCTCCCGCTTGCCGTGCGTTCCCTTGGGACGAATAACTCTGATGAGCTGACCCACTTTTCCTGCTTTCCAGCAGCTCCCGCCAGGTGGGGAGTCAGCTGTGTGCACTTGCCCTAGAATCAGTCCTACTGGGAGAGACGCACCCTGGACTGGAGGGGGAAGAGCAGGCATTCCTGCATTGCTCACCGCTTGCAATGTTTGCAGGAAACAGATTAACAGAGTGCAGGGGAGCTGGCGCGGAGAAACGGAGACTTAAAGGCAGGTGTGATCACAGGAACAGTGGCCTCTGTGCCCAAGAAGAAGTGTGGAGGGGTGTGGAGCAGGGCCTGCCACCTGAGGACTTCCCCTGACTCAGGGACCTTGGCTGGGGACCTTCTCAGGCCTGTTGTTTGTTAAACAGGAAAACAAGGCAGACTTAGGTAGGAATGCAATGATGGGTGTGAGAGATGCCTATGAAGGACCTTTGTCCCCTCAAGAGAGAATAAAAAATCTCAATACGAAGGGCCTGGAAGGTGCGTGGAGGCAGGGTTTCATAAACGGTAGCTTTTATTATTGGTCTTCGGGTCAGATTTGAACTCAGTCTTGCCTCTCCACCTCGGCCACTAAGATGCTGTTAATCCCCACAGCCCTGGTTTCCCACCCCAGCAACTTGCTCGAGGTCACAAAATTAGGATGCACAGCCTGTGCTGGCAGTCAAGGCTTCCACCTGCTCCGTGCTTTCTAGCACTCATGGATGCTGCTTTGTGCCCGGTGCATTACCGACCACTCCACACAGGCCATCTCATTTCACAGCCCTGACAGCCGTATTTTTACATTAATTTTATGTATGAAAAAACTCAGACTCACACAGGTAAAAACACAGCCCAGGTCACAAAGTTGGCAAATTTTGCCTTGAGGTCTGTGACTGTGTGGGTGGGGATCTTGAACCTTTAGTCACTGTCTGTGATGCTCCTGTTGTGCTGTGTCATCCTGCTGTTGGGTGATGATGTTTACACTCTGTCCTGTGAGGTAGTCTTGGTTTTCCGCCGGAGCTTCAGTAAGACCACTGCAGGGGCCTCTGTCTGCCAAGCCTCTGAGAAATGCATAGGCCATTCTTGACCCCCCCTTTAATTAAGAGACAGCACCAGAGGCCTGCTGAAGCATGGGCCATCCATCTTCTAGAAAAAGGTCACCAGCTGAGGGGACAAGGGAATGAGTCACAGCATTTAGGGTCAACACGGAGAATGTTTGCCTTTTCCACTGAGAGCAATGCTTTTCCAGGATGAGGGGGCATGGCTGACTGGTGATTTTATTTTGAGGAGCGTGTTCTGGGTTTTACAGACAGAAACAGGAAGCTTTTCTTATTCTTGTTTTGACAATGAATCACAAAGCAAAACCTTGTCTTCTCTTCTTTGTACGCGTGCTATTGAGCAAAGGACTGGGCACAGAGGAAGCATTCTCTGTAATGGCTTGTTCATTAATTAAAAACAGATTTGTCTCAGATCATTCATTCATTCATTCATTCACTGATAAAATATTAACTCAACATCTGTTAAATAATTGATAGTAAACTGAGAGTTATGGTTATCATCATCATGCAAAAAAGGAATGCTTCTTGTTTCTGTAGAACACAGCCTGGTTAAGTGAGCTGTAGCAGAGCTCCCATCGACTTTCTGAGCAGGTCTAAGTCAGGGGAAGACTGCTCACTCGGTCTGGCACCCGGCTGAGTTACCATGCTCAGCCCGACTCCCACCCTCTGCCTGGCTGAGGCACTCACATCAGGTAGATTTTCTCACTGGAGCAAAGCTCTCTCATTTGCAAAGGTCGAGTTTCCTTTTTCTGAAGTCCTTTTCTTCTGCTATCCCTTTTCCAAAGTTCAGCTCAGGCTCTCTCTTTCCTGGAACCTTTTGTAACCATCACAGCCCTTAGTGCCTGCTCTTACATTTGGACTATCCAAAAGCCTTTGGTTTTACCTCTTTGCATCTCACTGGAACCCAAAGAATTAGAGCAGACTGGGCACAGGGCACAGTTCCTGTCTGGGTTTCAGTTTCCCACTTTGTCAAATGAGGAAGTTAGACTGGACATTCTCCAAAGTCCCTTCTAGCTCTAGAGCTGGCAGTTCTTGTGGCCAATGTGCATTTTTAAGGCCGCATGGAGACTCTTGTGTACTTGCTCCTTAATGTTCAGTGATAACTATAACCCCTGCATCATGGATGGTTTTTCACTCCTTTGCACAGTTCACAGTGGGGACACCATGAGCATTTACTGATGTGACTTGATTTGATTTCACTTGAGTTTTGTCTTCAAAGCCAAGATCAGAAGCAGACAGACAGAGAAAAGCTGCCCAGTCTTGACCTGTGTTCTGGCCTGTCAGTCATTGAGGCTGGGTTACGGTGCAAGCTACATCAGCATGCAGAAAAAAGAGCTCAGTGGTGAGAAGAGATGGGCGCCCCTTAGCTGATATAGGGAGAGGAGAGGCCACAGGATCCATCTACTAATTCTTCTATTTAGGTTTATAATGCACGCACCCAGTTAAAAGATCAAACAACACTAAGAAAGATCATAGTAAAATAGCAGACCTCCGCTGCGTAATTCACCAGCCTCCAGTTTCAACATTTTTGGTTTACATCTTGCATTTACCATCATATTTCTAAATATAATGATGATATTACTGCTTCTGTCCTTATCATTTTCACATGTCATTGTTGATACTGCTTTACACGAGATTAAGACTTAGCCCTTTCACGTCTCTTCCTTGCTTCCTACCCCTCAGAGGACCCCATCTTACCAGTTGAGTTATATCACAATTTTTCACTGAATCTATGCTCACAACACTCATCCATACCCATCCAAATTGTATTTAGGTGCACAGGTCATAGATCCTAGATATGAGTGCAGAGACCAGGGGAGCCTAAAACAAAGAGGAATGTTACTCCCCTCCTCACTTTCCCTCAAACTCCATTGAGTTTTCAGGCACATGTTGTTTGGGAGTT
This sequence comes from Equus caballus, assembly GCF_041296265.1. Taxonomy (NCBI): domain Eukaryota; kingdom Metazoa; phylum Chordata; class Mammalia; order Perissodactyla; family Equidae; genus Equus; species Equus caballus. Next base: position 2,321,912 of record NC_091701.1, on the reverse strand, counting down.
GCCATTTTTTCTAAGGAACACATATTGTCTGGGTTAACATTCTAAGACCCGAGGAATATCTTTTTTCTTTCATTTTGTGGGTGTGAAGTCAATATTGTGATACTTGTTTATGTTCTGTTAACCGTTTGTACCTGTTATAAAAATGAGGCCAGAGATTATGGGCTGGATCAATTCAACTTGAGGCTTGCTGAAGGGCTGACACCCTTTCCTGCTGGAGGACATCCACGCTCCAGCTGCTGAAAGAATACTGACACCACCAGATGTCAAGGAATTCTCAGCAGGAGAAAAAAATATGAAGTATCAATCTGAGCAGAATTGGAAGTAGAGGGACACCATAAAATTCTTTGGACATTTTGCTTCTGGAAAGTTGCAAAAGACCTATTTTTTCCTATTCTTCTTGCTAAGTAAAACTAAAAATCCTGGATGTTATGTAGAAAATAAACATATGAAGCCTCTGAAAAGTGGAGAGAAGAAGGTAGACTGGCTAGGCAACTTAGACCTCAAGAACAGCTTGGTAGAGAGCTTCCTGGATTTTCTTTTTACCTTGTACATCCTAGACTTCTGGAAATCTCAGTGTGCACAGGCTTATGTCCTAATGTATTAATAATTGCATTGCATATAAAAGGTCTAAATATAGCAATTAAAAGACAGAAATTAGAAGGCTGGATTATAAAATATAACCTATCCATATCCTGTTTGCAAGAAAGTCGCTTCACATATAATGATACAAACATGTTGAAAGTAAAAAGATATACAAATATTAATCGAAGGAAAACATGGATGGCTATGTTAGTACCAGATAAATTAGACTTCAGAGTAAAGAAAATTACCAGAGATGGAGAGGGACATTACATAATGATAAAATGGTCATTCCACCAAGATGACATAGCAATCCTAAGTGTGTATGAACCAAGCAACAGAGCTGCAAAAACTGATAGAACTAAAAGGAGACGTGAACAAATTGATAGTTATAGTTAGAGATGCTAACACCCTTCTCTCATCAATTGATAGGACAACTAAGCAGAAAAATAGCAAGATATAGAAAAACTCAACAACATCACAGCCAAGAGGATCTAATCAATATTTATAAAGCATTCCACCCAACAATAGCAGAATAACATTTTTTGCAAGTGCACATGGAACATATACTAAAATAGACAATATTTTGGGCCATCAAACAAACTTCAACAAACTAAAAACAAAAAATGAAATCATACAAAGCATATTCTCTGACCCTACTGGAAATCAGTAACAAAAATAACAGGATCATTTTCAAACACATGGAAACTAACAATGCACTTTTAAATAATCCATAGTCAAAGTTCTTATGAGGAATTAAAAAGTACGCTAAGCTGAAAAAAATGAAAATACACATATGAAAATTTGTGAGACACAGCTAAGGTAATGCTGAACGAAAAATTTATAGCATTGAATTTTAGAAAAGAGAAAACATCGCAAATCAATAATCTGTTCTCCAATCTCGAGAACCTAGAAAAAGAACAAAATACATTCAAAGCAAGCACGAAGAAGAAAACAACAAAGATAAGAGGAGAAATCAATGAAACTGAGAGCAAACACAATAGAAAAAATAAAACAACTTATTCTTTGGAAAGAATGTGTCACAAATATGTCACAAGATTAACAGAAAAATGAGAAAACGTGAATTACTAATATCAGGAGTGAAACAGAAGATATTATCACAGTTCCTGCAGACAAAAAGGGGTAATAAAGGAATGCTATAAACAACTTTACACACATAAATGTACCATTTAGACAGTTATTCAAAAAACTATTAAGGAAATTTTATTTTTAATTTAAATCTCCATTCAAAAATCTCTAATCTCAGATGATTTCACTGGGGAATTATTCCACAGATTTATAGAAGTGTAAACTCCAATTCTACACCATTTCTCACGGATTATAGAAGAGGAGAAAACCCTTCTCCACTCATTTTCTGAAGCTAGAAATTACCCTGATTGCGAAATCAGACAAAGACAATTTAAATAAAAAAGAAAAAGAAAATTATAGACCAATATCCCTCATGAATATACACACAAATATCCTTAAAAAATATTAAGAAATAGAATCCAGCAATATGTAAAAAGAATTATATGCTAAGACAAACTAGAGTTTGTTCCAAGGGTGGAAGGCCAGTCAATATTTGAAAATCAATAAAAATAATCAATTATATTAACAAGCTCAAAAAAGAAAAATTCTATGATCATATCGATCAATGCAGAAAAAGAATTTGACAGACTTCAACATCTGTGATTAAAACAAACAAACCTCTCAGTAAACTAGGAACAGATGAACATTTACTCACACTGGTAAAGAACATCTATAGAAAACCTGTTGCTAACAGTATTCTTAATGGTGAAAGACTGGATGCTTTCCCCCAACACTGGGAACAAGAGAAGACTGTCTGCTTTCACTACTCTTATTCAAAAGTGTACTGGATGTTTTAGCCAGTGCAATAAGGCAAGAAAAGGAATTAAAAGGCATACAGGTTGGAAAGAAAGAAATAAAATTGTCCCTATATGCAGATGACACAATTGTCTATGTAGAAAATTCCAAGAAATATACAAATAAAAACCTAGATCTAATAAGTGAGTTCACCAAATCATAGGAATCCAGATAAACGTATACAAATAAATTGTATTTCTACATACTAGCAATGAACCTATGGGCACAAAATGAAAGATACAACCATTTAAATCTGTAAATGTAACTGTGAAATGAAGTATTTCGTTGTATATCTAGCAAAAGATGTATAGAGCTTGTATGCTTAAAACTATAAAACATTGATGAAGTAAATCAAAGAAGATCTAAATAAGATCAAAGAAGGCATTCATGAATTAGAAGACCCAATGTAGTAAAGATGAAAATTCTCCCAAAATTGATATATAAGTTTAACTCAGTTCTTATCAAAATCCCAGTAAGACTTTTGTAGCTGTAGACAAGATTATTCAAAAGCTTACATGGAAAGATAATAGAACTTGAATGGTTAAAATGATTGTGAAAAAAGATAAAATAGAGTAATCAGCCTACCCAATTTCAAGATTAATTATATAGCTTCAGTAAAGGCTGTGTGGTCTTGGAGGAGGGATGGACACATAGTTAAATGGAACAGAATAGAGAACCCAGTAATAGACTCATACAAATATGCCCAACTGATTTTCAACAAATGTGCAGAAGCAATTCAATGATATGATTCAAAGGAATGATAATTTTTTCAACAAATGGTGTTGGAGTACTTGGACATTCATAGGCAAAAAAAGTGAACCTCTGCTGAAGTCTCACATCTTATACAAAAATTAACTCAAAATAGACAATAGGCATAAATATAAAATGTAAAACTATAGAACTTTAGGAAAATCACAGGAGAAAATCTTTGAGAGTGAGCGATAGTTAAGAGTTCTTAGGCTTGACATCAAATACACAATTCTGTGGAGAAAATGATAAATTGAGCTTCTTCAAGTTTAAAAACTTTTGCTTGGTGAAAAATCCTGTGAAGAGAGAGAAGTGTAAAATGGTACAAACACTCTGGAAAACAGTTCGTCAATTTCTTAAAATACTAAACATGCAACTATCATGTGACCTAGCATTTGCACTCCTATTCATTTATTTCAGAGACATTAAGACTGATATTCACACAAAAACTTGTAAATGAATGTTTACTTGTATTGCTTTATTTATAATAGAAAAACCTAGAAACGCTTTAGATGTCCCTCAACAGGTGAACGGTTGAACAAAGCGTGGTACATTCATGCTGCAAACTACTACTCAGCAAGAAAATGCACCATGTTGATACAAGCATCAGTTTGCATGAATCTTCAGGAAATTATGCTGAGTGAAATACCCCAATCCCAAAATGTTACGTACTATGTGGTCTATTACTCTAGCATCTTTTAAATGATAAAATCATAGAAATTAAGAATAAATTAGGGGGCCGGTCCTATGGCCGAGTGGTTAAGTTCCCATGCTCTGCTTGGGCAGCCCAGGGTTCACCAGTTTGGATCCTGGGTGCCGACCTACACACCACTTATGAAGCCATGGTGTGGCGGCATCCCACATGAGGAACTAGAATGACTTACAAGTAGGATATACAACTATGTAGTGGGCCTTTGGGGAGGAAAAAAAAATTAGGAAGATTGGTAATAGAGATTAGCTCAGGGCCAATCTCCTCACTAAAAAAAAAAAAAAAGAAGAAGACATTAGTGATTGCTAAGGATTAAAGAGAGGATGAAGGTAGGAGAGTGGTGGGGGGTGTGGCTATCAAAGGGTGGTCTGAGGGATCCTTGTGGTTATGGAAGTGTTCTATATCTTGACTGCATTGATATTAATATCTTGGTCATGATATTGTATGATAGTTTTATAGTGATTATACCACTTGGGGAAACTGTGTAAAGGATACACTGAATCTCTTATATTATTAGTTACAACTGCTTGCAAATCTACAATTATGTATGAAAACTTTTAATTAAAAAAATTCTCTGGACATTAATTTGAGAACAAAATTGGATTTTGGATGTTGATTTCTTTATACCTTATTTAAACTTTAATTTCTCCTGGGAACTTCATAATGGGAAAGATTTTATATTCAGACTTGGGGAAATCTATCAATATATGGTTGATATTATATGATTGAAATAGCTCTCGGTTTTTAACATCATTGTAAAACTTTGATGAGCAATATTGAACAGGGTGGCTGGACAGAATTTGAAGTGGGAAATAGAAAAGCAACTTCGTTTTCAGCTTTAGATACAGAGAGGCCTCGGAGTATCTTCGATTTTGGAGTCTTCTGGGGACAGAGCCTACAGTGTAGACCTGCCAGTGTCCACAAAGAAGAAGTCTTGTCATATATTAGGATCAGGACTGCCTTGAAAGTCACATGATTGTGTGATGGCAGGATTAATGGTTATGCCCATTATATTAAGAACACAAAAATCTGGCGATTATTGGAGAGAATGGAGTATGGTGTGGAAGCAGTGTCCACTGAGTGGAGCAGAATTCTCTGATTGCAAGTTTGAGAGAAGCAGCTAAATATGCTTGACCTAACCGTGCTTTTCTCCTTCTTGAGTCTTCTTGTAGGAATCTTCTCTGCTCCTCCGTACAACAGATTCTACAGGAGCAGCCCCCTAGGAGAGGCACATGGCAACTGGAATGTTAGAAAGCACACTTGGCCAGCAAACCTCAACCACATTCTCCTCTTCCTCCTATGACTATCTTGCAGTTGGTTCTGAATCTGGATGTGAATAAAAAGGGTGTTGTGTGTTGACTTCCTGGAAATCTCATTTGTGTTTAGTCAACAAAATTATTGAGCAACAGCTGTGTTGGTCATTTGTGTGAGGTAATGAAATTCATTCCTCTATGTAGGACCCCATCCAGAAGGTCTTTGGATGAAAATTTTTCTAAAATAAAATGTGTAGACCCCACCTGTTCTATCATAGCCATGTTCACGGTACACTTTCTTAATTTATCTTCAGTAATCGATTTGCAAAAGTGATCACAGCAGTTTCCCTTTCTTTATCTACCCTGGGGTCGTCTCCTCTCTAATGACTCTGGGCTAAGCCATATAACTTACTTTGCTGAAGAGTCAATAGCAAGTTAGTCACAAGGAGGTATTTGAAAAACCTTTGCACACTGGGCCTTAATTTATTGCTACTGTTAGGAATGTGTTCCCACCACCATGTGAGCTTAAGCTAGCCTAACGGATAGTGAGAGACACGTGGAGAAGTCATTCCAATTGCCTTAAATGACATGCACATATGAGTGACGCTGTTCTACACCATCCAGCTCCAGCCTAGCAAGCCAGCAAGCTCAGACCAGAATTGTTACCCAGCTGACCACAGAGTCATGAGTAATGATAAATGTTTGTTGTTTTACATCTTCGGGTGGTTTTTTATGCCACAAAAGCTAATTGATACCATTTTACATATGTAATTTTTCAAGGTGTTGTGTCTTATTGGAATCAGTTTGTGACTTTGCCCTAAAATATCAAAAACCCGAAGAAATAGCATTAATCTCCCATTCTACAGACAGAAATAAGGGATTTAATATATAAAGTCCCATTGTTTTATATACAACCATCAATAGGATTCTTATGACCATGCCGGAGGGGTTCTGCCATTCTCAATTGTAAAATTACCTCCAAAAGGAAACAAGGGTTTCCCCCTCACACTCAAGTGAACGCTCTTTGTTGGCAGCTATAAATAGCCAGAACCGTCCCACTGAAAGTGATGAGATGCTCGCCCTCACCACAGTAATTCTGTTTCTATTGATTTTGTTGTAGAGAGATTTTGGTCACAGCCTATGTTGTTCATAAAAGCTTTATGTCATCATTAAAGCTGTAGCATCTTACAACTCAGCTTTATTTAGTGCTATTTTATGTACTGAGTGAAGGTGTGGGCAGCCCAAACCTCCTGGGGCATCGCAGTGAGGCTGGTGTGTATCCCCTCACTGATTCTCACCTCCAACTTCTCTGCCTTCAGCACCCATGCCTACCCCTTAGCCCACTCTCTTTCTCATTCCTTCCTTTGCTGTCTCTATATCTTTTGTATATTTTCATTGCTGGACTTTTCCACGTTGTACTTGATTGTGAGTCTCTTGGAGACAGGAACCGTGTGGTATTAATCTCTATCCTCACTCTACAGCACTGTATATGGAGCATGTAAAGTGCAGAGTAAAAATTTAGTGATTTGAGGACTGAGTTCCATTCAATTTATTCATCTAACACATGTCTGAGTTTCTACTATAAGATAGACACTGAGTAAGTGTTCTGTGTAGAATAGTGCACCAGGTAGATATGATCGCATATCCTCACACAAATAAATATCTAATTAGGAAAGGTGATGATTTTATTGAGAAGAAAGTAAACAGAGGATAAGAAGGAGACTGATTTGCATTGAAAGGCTGGAGTAAGCCTTTCTGAAGAGGTGTACTTCAGATGATAATGGAAGCAAAGCCTAGATAATTCACATGACAGTCTATGAATAGTGTCCCCTGGAGTAGTGCCACTCAGTTACACTGAGGTATAACATGAGTCATTTTCTGAGAAGAGGGAGCAACATGTGTAACTGTCTAGAGATAGGAAAGTGCTGGATTTAAAAAAACGCTGTGCACCAGGAACATGGTGAAGTCCACCTCCTTCCAATAACCATTTATTTCAAGTACCTACTATGATAAAAAGCAAGCTTCTGGTGAGAGAGATGTCCTGCTGGATGCTTGTGCTTGGAGCATAAAGAATAGCTCTGGGATGAAGATGTAGATGAGTAACCTTCAGCCTATAGATGCTCACTGAAGCAATGGGAAGAGAGAAACCAACTGCACAGAACCCTTAAGCAAGACATGAGAGGGCCTTGGACAGAGCCCTCAGGATGACCAACATCTGAAGATTGGCAGAGGTAGAGAAACTCAAGAGGAAGGAGGAGAGTCTTGGAAGAATAGTGAGAGGAGCTTAGGGAAGACAGTGCTTGGGGAAAGAGTAAGAGGCCAAATAGGCAGGCCATGGGATGACCCTCAGAGTGGCTTCTCCTCCTCCCCACAACACGCAGTACGTGGCCCATCCCACCACTTCTCATCTTGTAGTTACCTACTTCAGCATCTTTCCTTCCAGGCCCCATGGTTGGGGCTGTGTCTGTGCACTTCTGGTAGGGTACCCTGTGTCCAGCTGAGGGCCTGCAGAATGCTAAGCACGCTTAATTTCTGACTCAGGAGTCACTTACTCCCATGGGCTGTCCTTGATTCCAATAACCTTCCCCGACTCTTCTCATTCTCAGCCTAGTTTCAGTGCCCTCCTCTGAGCTCTCCAAATATCCAGTGTACCTCTGTTATTGCCCTAAGTTTCATGTCTGTCTTATTGAGGATTCCCCCTAAACAGATTCTGAGTCAAAGATTTGAGCACAAGCAGTTTATTTGGGGAGTGTGAGGATACTGAGAAGGAAAGGCAGCCAATAAAGATGCATTATGAAGTCAGACAGTGCTGGGAAATTGGAACTAAATCCCACAGGGCAACTGTGAGTTAGTGTAACACACTCAGAGCTTTTCCTCCCAGGAGTGAAGGAGTTGTGGTATTTATGCACCAACTTCTGCCATTTATTCGTTGAAGGCTGCATGTGGGGGGTGTGTGTGGGTGTGTGTGTGTGTGTATGTGTGTATGTAGTTTCTCTCACTGTGAGCAGAGTGGCCTTATGCAATTTCTCACTGTGAGCAGAGTGGCCTTATGGAATTCTGGAAAAAACTGCTAGGCACAGAAATGTAGACATTTCAACTGGCAGTTGGAGATTGTTGAGCTCACTAGAATTGATAAGATCAGAGGCACATGAATGGCTCACAGAAAGCATCTGCTTCAGCTTATACATGGAATCTGTCTATAATCTGTCTGTCTATCTATCTATCTATCTATCTATCTATCTATCTATCTATCTATCTACCTATCTCATCTATCTGTTAATGTATCTGATTTTCTTTGACCTAGCCTAAATCCTGGCACAGGGAATGAACACGATGAATATATAATGAATAAATGGATCTATGGGTGAAGTAAAGCAAGGGCATCCAATATAATTAATTTCATATATTTTTCTCTCTGATAGACTAATGGGAGGGGTTGTAGGGCTTTTAGGCGAACATAGAGAAAGGCTATAAGTTTGCTCCAAGGAATTTTTCCATCTAGATTAAGGAAGAAAGAAGCATTTAACAAACTCGTCTTCATTGATTAATGTGGAAATTAAAATATTGCCTTTAAATTTTTTATCACAGTAATATATTTAAAGAGTCAAATTGTTTTATACAGTTTATTCAGGAAAGCGTAGTCTCTCTCCTCATCATTTCCCCAATTTCCCCTTCTCCAGAGGCAACTGGTTTCTATTTTGTTTGGGTATTTACCCTTGTGCATCTAAGTTAAATGCCTTTATTTCTGTCTCTTAATTTTTCAGTTTTAGGCATTATGCATTGACCTTTCTCTATATTAGAGGAAGATTTATCTCTTTTACCTCTTCTACTCCCACCACAAATCTTTCTGCCCACCCCCACCCACTCACGTTTATACTATTGTAATTGTGCAAGTGCTATGCCAGCTAGACCATGAACTATAATACTATGATTGCTTTCTCTTTGCAGTCCCCTATTTTTCTTCTTTTCCTTGGAATATATATTTCTCTCTCTCTCTGTCTTTCTATCTCTATTTTCTATGCCTTTATCATAAATTTGGCCTGAAACTCTCTTGAAATGTTAAGACAATTCAGCTATTTATCAAACTTTTCTTCATGAAGAAACCTCCCCCAGAGCCCTTTGGTCTCCCCGAGTCTGTGTGAGTTGCCCTCTAACCCTGGCACTCAGCTGTTGTTTCTGTGGTCTTCCTTCTCCATCATTACTTGGGATTCCTTCTCTCTACTGGGCCCTCTAGTCTTTCCTGCATCCCTATATTCTTCTTTCTTGGTCTCCTCCCTTGCTGAGTGGAACATCTCTTCCAGTAACTTCCTGAAAAAGAGTGCTTAGGGGATCAATCTTTGACACTGTGTCTATAGAAAAATTTATTTACCCTACTCCTATATTTGAGTTTTAGTTTAGGGTGAAATGCTTCAGAATTTAAAAGTCATCCATTTACTGTCTTTTATCTTCTAGGGAGGCTGTTGAAAACCCAGAATACATTCTACTCCCTGATTCTGTATGTTTAACCTTGTTTTTCCTGTCTAGACTCCTACAGGATCTTTTCTTGATCCTCAGTCTTGTGAAATGTCATGATTACATACTTTGTGAATGTCTGATTTTATTCACTCCATGGGCATTTTCAGACTGGACACTTGTCTCCTCCAATCTGAGTAAACTTCTTGAATTTCTTTGATAATTTCCTCCTCTACGTTTCTCCATTCTCTTTTCCTGGAGTTCCTATTTTTCATATGCTGGAGTGCTGAGCTGGTTCTCTAAGTTTCATATCTTCTTCATATTTTCCATTCTCTTTTGCTTCCCTTCTTGGAAGATTTCTTCAGCTTTATATTTTGAATCTTCTATTGTATTTTTATTTCTTCTATCTTATCTTTAGCTTCTAAGAGCTATTTTTTCTTCTTTGCATATTCAGCTTTTACAACATCCTACACTTTTCCCTAAATACAATATCTTTCCTTATATCACTGAGAATATTTATCATAGTTTGGTGGTGGTGTTGTTTCCCTGCATGGTTTCTATTTCCTCTGGTGTTTCTTTTTTTAAAGTCTTTTTTAGTTTTGGTCTTTAATTTTCATGTTAACCACATTCCTCAAGCATCTGGTGATATTTGGTTTTCTGACTATATTTAAAGCGAGGCACTGAGAGGCTGACTGAAGGCTGTGGGACATACATGAGGCTCTTCTTCTGTGAAGTGCAATGTGAAATGTTACGTTGAGGCCATTTTCTTGGAGAACCTTCCAATGTCAGTATCTTTAAGTCTTTTATCTTGGGCTGATCAGATTCTCTAGAGAAATACATTCCGGTCTGTGACCTGTAGTGTAGAGATCTGGCTGCACAATTCTGGGAACTGGGGGACAAAGGGTTGTTGATGCAAGTGGGGTCTTAGTATTCTTTATGTGACTATTTACTTAATCCATTTCAAAGCAGGAAAGCAAAGAAAGGAGTGGGAATGAATTTAGCAAATCCAAGAAATCTGGTTCCTAAACCAGGAGCGGGAAAAGACAAGAAATGACTCAGAATATACTTGCAAACCACTAAACGGCTCAGGACTTTATGGCACCAAGTGCATCCACTTGTTGGGTTCAGGCAAGGTAGGAGGACAGACACACACAGCAGATGGAGGCAGCAGGTCTCCCAGGTTCCTACTCCCCTGGGTGGAGGACTGGAGGCTTCTCCTCAGGCAGGGAAAAATACGGGCAATGTGTTTTCCCCTGTAGGTCAAGAATGCCTTTTCCCCTGACGCCATGAACTTCTCTCCTTGGCTTTACTTAGCACCTCACTCCTTCCCCATTGTTGCAATGGACAATGCAGTAGCAGATGGTAAGCTCCCTGAGGTCAGCCCTGTGTCCACGTCCCCAGTGACCAGCACAGAGTCCAACACTGAGTAGACATTTAGAGAGTGAATGTTTTCTTTCTAATAAATGACTTACTGATTTCAAAAACTTATTGGATGGTTGCATGCCGCTCCCATGTGTTCTCTCCCCTGGCATCCTCTTACCCTTTCCTTGGAATCTGCAAGTTCTGGCTTGTGTCCGTTATAAGGAGTACTGGGTGTAAGCCTGTGAGTGTTTCCTGTGACAGACAACAAAAAGGAAAACAGAACGTTTGCAATGATTCTTAACACGGGAACATGACAATGTATTTCCTAAGTTCTGGAGGAGAGGTCGTAGGGCCAATCCACACATGAAAACTCAAACTTCGGGCTATCCCAGGGCAGTAAGCTATGATAAGAATACTGCTATCTTTGCTGTGTTTTCTAACATTATCCTGTTATTCTAAACAACATATGCTGGTGGTCTTTGATGGCCAGCCTGTGCTGTAATAACAAAAGCAATGTGGCATAGTCAATTCATCTTTTATCTTTTTAATATTTAACTTTTAAGTTTTCTTAAAATGAGTGATACAACTCTGATACTCATTAAGTAAACATTGCCTAATTGTGATCCTTTTGCAAGACACATTAGAAGCTAATTTTGCCTTTACTAAGACTCAGTCCTAGCCTTTTTAGTTAATACATTAACAACTCAAAGCCCATGGAGAAAAATATTAAAAATGCCATTGAATTCTACGGAAAATCCTTTCTGTCTCTAATATTTCACTATACAAAGCTCATATTTTTTTCTTTAGGAAAATTTATATTTTATTATGCAAGTAATGGACATAGCAAACATCTAAAACCCAAAGAGTATAAAGAAAACAGTAAAAGGCATCCATTATTCCCCTCTCATGGGTAACCACTAGCAATGATTTGATTTCTTTAAAGTTTTTCTCAAGTATGTATGTTATGTTTTTCACATATGGAATAATTCTATAAGAACAATATTATGTCCTGCATTTTTTAATCGACCGTATACCAGCCCACATCATAAAATATGTTTAACTATGATTTTGTACCATTATTTATTTAGTAATTCCCCATGTTGGATGTTTAGATCACTTAAACATTGTCACTATTATAACAATGTTGCCTGGGACGTCTGTGTATATCAACTTTTGCCTACATCTCTGATTTATTCCTTAGTATAGATTCCTAGAGGTGGAATTATTGCTTCAAAGATGAGAAATGTTTGTAAGGTTTTGATGCATGTTTTAATTGACTTCTAGAAAGATTGTACCAGTTTTTCCGGTCCTATACAAACCACCAGAAAAGCAGCTGTAAAGCAGTTGCATCTTGGTGTGGTGACAAGTCCCCTTCCACCCAGGAGAGTCCGTGTTGGGTCACACAAAATCTCCCTGAGAGACCTTGGCCCCAGGCAGGATATTTGCAATGTCTGGACTGTTGCCAGGCCAGCTTCTGAAGGGTTAATTTAAAGCACTTTCTGTTCAAATGCCTTGTAGTCCACATTCCACCAATTGCCTCCTCCCCTTCCTCGCCAAATAAAGTGGCTTCCTGGCATTCAGATCCCATGCAGGTCGAACTCTGAAGCAACCTGAGGGGTAGACAAGGATCTTCCCTAAAAGTTACCTCACTTACTTGTCCGTCCATCCATCCATCCATCCGTCCATCCATCCATCCATCCATCCATTCATCCATCCAACATCTCCTTGGGGATGGGCACCATGCAGAATACTGAGAATGATGAAAACAAAATACTAGCCCTCTCAAGCTCTCCATCTATAAGAGAAGATGGCTATCTAATTAGTTTCTTTGCCATTTTATACTATATGAATAGATCATAAATTTTTATTGCCCTGTGTTAGTATAATCCTCTTTCACTGAATAACTGGGGCAACAAATGACCATTTATTGAGGAGCTGAGCATCCAAGCTTGACACACTTATTCCACACTCTCACATCAACTGCAAGAGGATGTTACTACATCCATTTCAGAGAGGGAAACTGAGGCTCATAGTGTTTGAGTTGACCAGGGTCATCCATACAGCTTTGGCCACCACAAAAGTCCCTTGCTGCCCTGTTCCTCCCTTTGTGGCATCTGGTGGTCAAAGGACCACCATGGGACATCCCATGGAGCTCAAGCAAGGTTAGTTTTTCTCCAGATTGATTCAGCTCCTTAAGATCAATTAATGGCAGCACCTGGGTTATGTGCCCCAGTGATGTCAGGGTGGCACATGTAGGCACAGAGACTGGTGCCTGATTCCAAAACAGTGGGCCGGGGAGTGGGTGAAGTGCATTCCATCTGTTTGGGGAGCTGAAAAGTGGGAGCTTCCCATAGATCGAGTAGCTACTGCAGAAGGGAGCCAGACTTCAGAGATCCAGAAAGTATCCCACCCCGCCACCCGTGGCCGCACAGGTGAAAAGCCTGCAGGGCTTCTTCAGGGGAGGAGCTGAGGAGAGTTGCCAGAAGAGAGACAGGGAGTGAAGGAACTGTAGCTTGGAGGTCCCAGCAAGTTGTCTCTGAGACCCTACCAGTGGTCAACACGTTGAGGCAGTTGCAACAGCCCCAGTGACATATGCTTATGTCCTTATCTTCCAACTCGGGAGAGCAAAAGGCCAGACCCGAGCAGAGACCAGCGCTGTGGTTATGCTGCTTCCCCCGCTAGGAGTAGTGCTTGGAAGAACACAGGACTGAGGAATGAACTCAATTACACTTTCCTTTCTCAATCTAATCCCAGAGAAGTATGAAGGTCAGGAAGATCAAGAAAGCTGCCTACAGTTCAAAGTCCTAGTTAGTGGCATGCTTGAGATTTTGATCCTACACATCACATAATTTCTTAAAAGGAAAAGTAGTGTTAATTCTTTCTTTATTTTATTTATTCAATCAATTATTAATTTACTCAAAAAATATTGATGAAGCACCAACTCTCTGCCAGGCACCGTCTGGTCCTGGGAATACGCCAGTGCATAAGACTAGCACACAGGCTCTGCTCCAAAGAGGTCCAGGCCTGAGTGGACACATCTTGGCATTGATGTAGGTCATTAATTGGCATTCTCTGTCATAATGAACACTACACATTTTTAGAATAAGATTTAATATGTTTACAAAAATTATGTGTGGTTTGCTCCCAAGAAAATCGTTAAGCAATAATAAAGAAATGCTCACATTCAACCTTTAGTTGTTACTCTTCCACTCTGGTTTTATCGTCCACCCTGAATACTAGATTGAACCATATAAAGTTGCAGGTTGGGTAAGTCAAAATGGTTAACTAGCAGCCATCTTAAATGCTTCAGCCTAAGTAGTACTAAGCCAGCCCCAGTGGTCTAGTGGTTAAGATTTGGTGCTTTCACTGCTATGGCCCAGGTTCATCTCCCAGTTAGGGAACCACACCACCTGTATGTCGGTTGTCAGACTGTGGCATCTGCGTGAAGCTGTGATGCTGAAAGCTAGGCCACCGGTATTTCAAATACCACCAGAGTCACCCACGGTGGGCAGGTATAAGCAGAGCTTCCAGACTAAGACAGCCTGGGAAGAAGGACCTGGCCTTCTGAAAAAATTGGTCATGAAAATGGTATGAATAGTAGTGGAGCACTAACAAAAAAAGTAGAATTAACCCTAAACATTTCTGGAGTGTCTTCTCCCAAGACTGAACAGAAATGCTGGGCCCAGGGCTCTGCATTACATTCCGTGTGGTGTGCCTCAAAGGGTAGATCTTCCCATTTATTACAGACACAGAGGATCTCGCCTCAGGCTCTTACGAAATGAAAGAAAGGACGGAGAGTCGCCTAGCAGTCTTGCCATCTCCCATCACCTTTATTAAAGGAGAAGATTAATAATAACCTATACATCCAAAATGGTAGAATCTTAAATCTTCATGTATTCCTCTGAGAGTTTTCTCCACAGTTAGCCTATCCGTCAGTGCCTTTTGTTTATTTGTTTGTTTTTTGACACCTAAAGCTAGTATTTTTGCCAATTTAACAAGAATAACATTTACAGGTTGAACCCAGCTCGACTGAGTCCTTGGCAATGACCTAACAGTCTCCCCACCCTACTTCTGATTCCACTCAGCACGAGTTAAGATGCAGACTTATCAGAGCACAGCTAAGCCACATTTACATGAAACACTAAAGAGAGTTTGAGATGGGCGTGTCCAATGGCTTCTCCCCGTAAGCCTGCTGAGTCAGAGCGCTTGGTGAGACGCAGAGCCTGGGGTGAGTTTTATACAGGTGGAGGACTCACAGGTGCATGGCCAGAGCCTCCGTTTGCATGTGGTCTGGCCTGGCTTGACCAAGACAGGTGCCCTGGGGCAAATCGTCTTAAACAGCTTCATACTTACGGAGTCAACAAAGTTTAAAACGTGTGCATTTAGTACATGTTGAAGTCCTCAATGTTATGGGCTCAACTGCAGCCAGACTAAAGTGATGTAACCTATTTGGCATGCACTTTTTCCTCCAGAAAAAGGGAAGGAAAAGGAACCGAGCTTGGAATTTCAGAGGACAGGGTGAAGCATGACCAGGGAATGAGGGACTGCGTGGGCCTGCACCAGAGTGACACAAGGACTGAGCGTTAGGAAGCCCCCAACATATTAATGCTTCAGCTGGAAGCCATAGTGATCACAACCCTGAAAGGGGTTATGTGTGCCAGAAACTGTGAAGTTGAAGCCCAGGCAGGTTTAATTCGTGTTTCTGTCTATACGATGTTCTCATGAAGGACTGTGCCTGAGACACAGGCACCCAAAGGCTCACACCATGCCCAGGAAAGCATGCTATCAACTCACTCCTGCTGCTCACTTCCTCAGGCCCGCTGTACACATACCCCTCCTGGCCTGTCCACTGCTTTCTGCCAGCTGCCTCACAGCCTGCCACTAGGTCTCAGCTCCAGAATGTCCTACTCCTTCAGGAAATCATCTCTGAGTCACCCCCACCCCAGCCACACCTCCCTCAGGTGGAGCTGCACCCCATAGCTAGCACCCTCTGATTACCTCTACAGGATCTTAGCATGCGGCTTGCAAGGACTCTTGACCTTACTCTTTATCTGTGCATTGCAAAGTCCTTGGGAACAGGGACTATCTGTTAGTCATTTTCGTATCTTCAGCATCCAGCACAAGTTGGGTGTATTGTTGGAACACAATACAAATACAATTTAAAAAACACGTGTGATGTTTAGTTTTATGTGTCAACTTGACTGGGCCACAAGTTGCCCAGATATTTGGCTAAACATTATTTCTGGCTGTGGCTGTGAGGGTGTTTCAGGATGAGATGCACATTTGAATTGGTGGATTGGTGGGCCAAGTAAAGGAGACTGCCCTCGCCAATGTGGGTGGGCGGCACCAAGCTGTTAAAGGCCTGAATAGAACAAAAAGCTGGAGGAAGGGAGAATGTAGCCTCTCTGATTGCTTGAGATGAGACATTGCTCTTCTGCCCTCAAACTGGAAATTACGCCATCAACTTTCCCTGGTCTCCAACTTACAGATACAGATTGTAGGACTTCTCAGCTTCCATAGCCACATGAGAAAATTCCCTATAACAAATCTTTTTAGATAGATAGATAGATGGTAGATAGATAATCTATTGGCTCTGTTTCTCTGGAGAACCCTAACTAATACGACATGAGTGGAAACTACAACAACAAAAACTCTTCTCCTAGTCCATTTTGTAGGGAGTGAGGCCCGGAAGCCCCTCCACTGCATGAGTGCCTGGCACCCCCAGCCAACAGCTTCTCCTCAGTCACCCACCGCTGTGCCCCCAACTGCAGAGTGTCGTAAGCCCGGGAAGCCTTAGCCCCTCAGGCCTTTGATGGCTTTGTGACAAGGAAAGTCCATTTCAAACAGGATCTGGTCTACAGCAGGCTGACTGTGTTCCTCTTGGAACAGAATGCGAGGTATGTGAACTGACTTGAGTTCTTATACTTGAAGCATTTATGGGGTTTATCCAGAGAACTAAGTCTTCAGAGGGGATATTAGAGCTGCACCCGCTCATTCATTCCATGAGCATGTCCGTTCTCCCATGTGCTGGATGTGGCTCGGAGCACTATCGATGCCTGGTGAACAAAGCCGCATTCTCACAGGGATGGACAGTAAACACACACCTGTGTAACATGCCCAGTGTCAATAAGTATTAATAAGAGGAACGGATGGGAGGAAGGGGGTGGGAGTGACCAGGGGGTTTTCATTTCAAACGGGGGGTCAGAAGGGAGCCCTCTGATGAGGGGATATTAGGTGGAGACTGTGTGAGGTGAGGGGGAGGACATGGCGATCCCTGTGGAGGGGGTCCAGGCTCAGGGAGGGGCAGGCTTGGCAAACTAGAGGGATGTAGGAAGAATGGGGGCCAGAGCTTGGGACAAGGAGAAAGTAGGTGCTGAGTCAGGGCCAGATGGCCTTGAAGTAGGTTGTGGTGACTAATTTGGAATTTCTCTGAATGGGGTGGGAAGATTTGAACAGAGGAATGACATGATCTGATTGAATTTCTGATAAAGATCCCCAGCTCCTGTGTTGGAATACTGTGAAGGGTCAACAGTGTAAGAAGAGAGGCTGGTTAGGAGACCTCTGCGGGAATGAGGGAGAAAAAGGGTGGCCAGACGAGGGCAATGGTGGTGCACATGGGGAGATCTCCAAACAGAGAGCCAGGTGGGTGCGCTGCAGAGTGAGAGAGAAAAAGAGGAATAAAGAACAGCTCTGAGGACAACCGTAGAGGAAATAGGTGAGGGCTGGAGGAGATAGCAGCTCAGCTCCAGGCAGGTTAAGCCTGAAATGTCTGTCAGCCAATGAAGAGAGATGTGGACTAGTTGGCTGGATATCTTGGTCTGGAATTAGGAGTGGGATTAAGATTGGGAGTCATCCATAGAGAAGAAGAATGCTGAGACTGCACAGGGAGTGAGGGAAAGGAGGGAAAAGGAGGCTGAGGACCAAGCCCAAGGCACTCAAACGTTTACAGGTCTGGGAGGAGGGGAGATGGACCAAAGAAATGGAGACGGGAAAACAATTCTGTATCTAGACCTGCCAGTTCCTTACTTGAGCAGTTGGTGGCTTGGTTTGAGGGCTCCACACACAGCACTGAACACCTGCTATGTGCCAGGTCTGTATTCACATAGGGACACACGCTCCTGCCCTTGGGGAGCTCCCAGCAATGAAAGTGCCCAGTCCGGCAGACACGCAGGGAAGTGGACAGGTCATTCCATTGACGTGGGTGCAGTGTTAGACAAGGTTGTGTGTTAGTGACTGCAGGGGCCATGATGAGGGGTGGCCTACCCCACCCAGCTGTCAGGAGAGACTCAGCAGGGTGCTGGTCTTGAAAGATGAACAGGCATTCACCAGGCCCACAGCAGGGCCCAGGACAGCATGGGACATCGCTGAAGGGATGTTCCAGAATGGACAGCAGCATGTAACCTGCATGTTTGTGCCAATGCAAGGGGCTCACCAGCCCACTGTCCACAGGACTTGGCACCTCTCCCGAGATGATACTCTTTTCTTGCTGAAGACACAAAGGCCCAAATCACCACGTGCACTTTCTGATTCAGTAATCATTAACCCTCTATTGTGTGCCAAGCGTGGGCATACTTGTGGAGTGGGCAGATGGCATTTCTGCTCTTTGGGAGCTGCTTTGTGGGGAATATGAGTAACAAACAAACAAATAAGATAGTTGTAAGTTCTATGAAGCAAATAGAACACAGACATATGGAGAAGGGCTATGTGGGCTGGTGGTCAGGGAGAATCCCTCTGAGAAGGTGGCATCTGACCTGGACCCGTCATGTGTGTCTGGAATGGGAAGGTGAATCAAGCCCAGAGTGACCCAAGAGAAGTGGAGCCAGTGAGTGAAGGAGAGAGTGGTACAGACTGAGTCATAACATTCAGCAGGGACATAGCACGCTGCACTTTGCTAGAAAGGTGAAGTTTTCTATGAAGTGGGGGATAAAGCCGTAGCTCAAAGTGTTGAGCTAGGGGAGACATAATCTGGCCCCACTTTTAGAAAGCAGACTCTGGCTGCTGGGGAAGGAACACCTTGAGGAGGAGTGGTGGGCAGTGGGGAGAGTCTCTGTGGTCTGGATGAGAGGCATCAGTGGCCTGGAGTCATGTTGGGCAGTTACATTTGGGATGGTGAGAAATGGTTGTGTTCGGGCTGTGCTTCAGAGGTAGAGCCCATAGCCTTGCTAAGTGACTGCATATGGAAAGCAAGGGGAAAAAGCAGGATCGAGAAGGATGCCTAGGTGTTTGGAGAGAGCAGTTGCGTGATGCTCCACAGACATAGGAAAGACCCTCCCCACCCTTTGTTCATGGATCACCATCAGACACTGCCTAGAGGTCATTCAGCCTGAACCTCTCTCAAGGACACTCCTTCCTTGACCACACGGGCCCTGCTCAGATGTCTCTAGTGACAGCAGACAGAATGGCCCTCTGGGGCTCTGCCTGGCCTGTTCATCCTGGCAGCCTGCTCTCTGAACAACAGGAGGCTTGGGGAAGTGGACGTCCAGTAGCACTGCCAAGTGGATTTGTTGGAGGCAGGCCCCTCCAGGAAACGTTCCAAATTCTCATCTGCTTATTTTTACTTTTTTTTCCCTGCCAGTTCTGCCAGAGAAGCCAGCAGAGGGGCTAGAACACACGATCAAGCCTCCTTTGTTGCATCTCATTCTTATTGTGTCTGAGAAGATGACAGAGCACATGGCGTTGCGTGCCAGCAGACGTGCATATTTTCTCTCTAAATTAATGCATTTTTCAGATAGTGTCACATCAAACACCCAAGTATGTCTCGGAGGTCTGTTCTGTACTCCATGCTGAGCTGAATGGACAACGTTGCTCTTGCCTTATCAGCCATGCAATCTTGGCCAAGTTATGGAATCTCTTTGAGTTTTCTTTTCCTCATTTGTCAAAGACTACTTATCTCAGAGGTATCATGCCTACCTTGTAAGGTGGTTGGTGTTGTTGCTTCCCCATAAGTTATTTTTTAGGGTAAAAGAAAAGATGTACTGAAGGGGCTAGCACATCGCCAGGCATGCCATAGCTCTTCTCTTTCTGTGGCCTTTGGGTCCTCTCTCTTCCCCGATGTGGGCTGGGATGTGGTGGTCCCACCTGGTGTCTATGGACTATCTCTGCTTCTCCTCAGTGCTTCTCATCCAAGCTCAGCCAGTGACCTTATGAGACAGAAATAGTCTCATAACTTACAGACTTAGTCCTTTTGTTAGAGTTGGTGCCAAATAAGGCCAATGACACATAAAACATCGGTAAAATGAGATAACAATACCTTTCTCAGAGAGGTATGTTGAAGGGCTTGAAAAGTGCATAGCACACTGCCTATCACATGTTAGGTGCTCAGTTTAATGAGAGAGACAGAGAAGGAATGTTGACTATTTGAGTTGGCCATGATTTTGAGGTAAGGTAACGTCTGCTTATTGAACAACTGAGCTGGGCGCTTTGCTCATTTGCTAAAAGTCCAGGGAGTGCTAGTTAGTGTGTGAGAAAGCTGAGACTGAGGAAGATCGAGGGCCCAGCTGGTCAGCACAAGCCAGGATTTAAGACCCCCATGACTCTGGATCCCTTCCAGGTGCTCTTTCTGCTGGCCATGTGTTGCTCAGGAAAGGCTGATCTGACGGGGTCCAGCTGTAAGAGTCGCACTGAGGCCTGCGAGGAGGGCCCTGTGTGCAGGGGAGAAGCTGGGTTTGAGGAAGGAACATGGGGAATGGGTTAGTGTTCTCAAGGTGGGACAATGGGCCAGATGGCAGGAAGGTGCAGACAGACAAGGCATAGGATGCTCAAGGGAGCCAAGTGTAAAAGGGGTGGTGGTCAGGCGGCTGGAGTTTACCCCAGGCAGTTGGGCGGCTTCAAAGGGCAAGGCAATTAAGTCAGGATTCCTTTGAGAGTATCTCTGTCCTCCTCTGCCAACATTTCACAGAAGAACAAAGACGGAGCGGATCTGGAGGAACAAATGGAGAGTCCCCGTTTGGATGAGTTAGATTGGAAATGTCTGTGAGGCACCCCAGGGGATGTGTCTGGCATCAGTTGGGGATGGGGTTGGAAGCTCCAGAAAAGGGCTGCTGATTGCTGGGGGAGTCAGCAGGCAGCAGGTGAGGACATGGAGCCTGGTGCCTCTGGCCTAAGCTCCATGCCTCATCACATGTGCCCTGGATGAGGACCCCAAGTCCTCGAGGCAAGACAGGGATCGTGATCTCATGGGGGTGAATGAGATTGTCCTTGTGAACCCCTTTGAGCAGTCCTGGCACATGTGGTATTGACTTAAGAGAAAGTATACATGTCTAGGGTGCTAGCTGAGCTCAGGAGATAATGTCACGTAAGGGACCTCCAAATTTGATGAAATCTTATCTCCTCAAACACAATTAACATAACATCTGTTCCAAAAATGTTTTTGACCAGGGCTTTCTGATTTATACCAAGCTTCTATATTTTGGATATTTATAGACTTTGAATAGCATTCATATCCCTGAAGGAGGGGGAATGAGTCAGCCGAGTGAGTTGTAGGGTCTGTCTGGAAATCATGCTGTCGTTCACAGCCAGGGTGGCCATAACGTTTGCAGTCCAAACCAGATACATTTGAGAGTGAAAGAGGAGAGGGCGCAGAGAGAGCAGGTGTCAACCTGGGGCTCCCCTGGACACATGGACACTGTTACAGCGAGGGAAAGTCGTCCGGGGAGGAGCGTGCTGCCCGGTGGCCCGAGGCAGCTTTGGGAAATGTCCCAGGGCTACAGAGCAAGTCAGAAGTCCAGCTGCTGTCTGAGGCTCCAGCCTCACCTCAGCCTTCTCTGCCCCTCCTTTTCCCTCCAACGCACCTACTAAGCGCCGGCCCGTGGCCCTGGCACGTGCTCGCCTCTCCACTCTCAAGCCTCAGCTCTCCGCAGTCCTTGTTCATCTTCTACCAGCAACTCTCATGCTTGCCCCTCCTCGTCCTTCTGACCTCAGTTCAAATATTCCCTTCTCAGACTCCCGCCCCCTGCTCCCCAAAGGAGGCTCCTCCTCCCAAGTGTGTGCTGGCCCCCGCCCCTGATGATTCCTGCGTGGCTCTTACCACAATAATTCCTTAATTGTCTCTCTGCCCCACTTAAACCTGAGATCCACAGAGACAGTGCCTGGGTCTGCCCTGTTCTCACTTGTATCCTCAGCACCTGAACCGCTCTGGGATACAGCAGCCACTCAAGAAACATGTCGTAAAGAAGCAAGTAAAGAAGGCAGGGCTCCAAGCTGACCCTGTGGGCGTCCTCTGCTTTGAAGAATCTGTTCTATCTATCTATCCTATCATCCATTTAGGGATTTCATTTCTGTCCATCTGAGGTCAAAAAACAATTAAAGAAATGTGTATGCCTTCCATCAAAATGGCCCACTGGGTGCCACCTGGAATTCCCAGCCTGGCTCCCTAGTCCTGCTCCCTGCTAACTTCTCAGGCCCCACTGCCTCCAGGTGGCCCTTGCTGCTGCCCCATAGCATGTAGGTTTCCTCTTTGTCCCTCCACACTGCACTGCGTGTGCCCACGTCGGCATGGACCTGCCTCTCTTGGGAGCCCCAGCTCTCCTTGAGCTCCAGGGCAACACGTGGCACAGAGCAGGGCTCAGCTTGCTCAGCAGGTGTGTGAAGATAGAGAGGGCCACCTGTGTATGCTAGTGGCCAAGGTCCTGAGAGGGGCATGTAGAGAAAGATCCTAGCTGCACCAGGAGTGCATTTTAGGCTTCTGTTGGTTGCAGGTGCCAGAGGTAATGGTGGAGGAAATTTATTCTGAATAAAAAGGCAGTTAACATTCTGCAAACATTTTCTATCTGAGACATGCACAGAGTAATTTTGATAAAATGTGTTGGTTTAGGCAAACTTTGGTATTATGCACATTCGCTGAAGTGCACGTGGACTTGACTCTGCCCTGGAGGACAGCTGTGGAAGAACGTAATCAAATCACTTGTAAACTCAATATTGCTTTCCTGTGGATTATTTGGATGTGGCTCTAATAAAAATGCTTGCTTCTTTTCCTCTCCAGCAAATCCTTGCTGTGTGCAGCCGTGAAATGCTGCCGCTCCTCCTTTACTGCAGGTTTAAATTACTCTCATTGTTCTGTGGACAGTGGCTCCCCAAAGCACAATGAATCAAACCATTAATTACTGCTCCAGTGTGTGTGACCCATCAGAAAACATTAAACTCCACTCAGGAGCTCTTTGGATGATGATGGCTTCTGAGTTAGTCCCCCGGGCTCCATCAGATGGAAACTTCCAGAGAAGATGTTGCCATTTGCTCCCCTGGTAGTGAAAGTGGCAATTGCTGTGTGATGTCGATGGCCACCTGGCACCCTGGGCTTGCTGATCTTGATAGGATGGGTGCTCTTTGCATCTTTCACTCAGTTGGCTTAGAGCAAGGGCTCATTGTGCCTGTGCTTCGCCACAAAAGCCTCCTATTTTGCACCCTATCTGTCCTTTAGTGATACAAAGAAAATGAGCCTTCTAAAATGCAAATATGGTCACTCCCTTTCCCTTGAGAAATGCTTCAAGGCCTTTCCACTGCCCTGGAAGGTGAGTGAAGTCTGCCCAGCTGCAGTCCCACATCTACGAGGTCTGGCCTTTCCCATCCTCCAGCTTCATTTCCTGCTCCTTCTCCCACAGCCCCTTTCATCCCGGCCCGTGCTGGCCTGCTGGTGCCTCCCTTGTGTTTTTGTGACCACAGACAGTCCCCCAGACTCCCACCATCTTCACGCAATGACTTTGAGGCATGGCACTCACTTCAGCCTGGTCAGGAATCTTTACCAGGACTCTGGCTGGATGAGGGGTCACCCCCTGAGCTTCGAGCACCCTTGGATCCCCAGGAGCAATTCCACCCCGAGTGTGTGGACTGTGACCATGAACACTGGAGCGTGTGGCATCCCTCTGTGTCATAAGCGGTAGAGTAAGTCCCCGCTTGTGGGGTCTCTAAGGGTCATTGCAACTAGGGAAAGGCATATGAAACTAAAGGATTTACTAGACCTACAAGTCCTGGGGAAGGAGGCACGGCACGCCACGCGGGGGCCACGTGGAGGAGCACCAAGGCATTGGGCTCAGCCAAGTGGGTGAGGAGCTGAGAGTGAACACCTGTGGACACGGGCCTTTATTAGGGCTCGGCCGTGGAGAACCCAAGCAAAAGGCCCGAGGGGATTTCAGTGGTACTTTTGAAACTCTCTAGGTCACAGTCAGAGGAGGGCAGGAAGGGGACTTGTGGAGGGGACCAGCCTTCCCACACTGGTGCACCTGGTCACCTGGGCAGGTGCCTGCTGCCTTTTTGTCGGCATATTGAAGCACCAGAAAAATATGAAGTTTAAAAATTTACAACAGGCCCTCACAGGTGGCCCATGTGAGTTGGCTGGCTCTGAGGGGCAATAGGATGGTGGGGTCTGAGGCAGAGTGGAGAGCCACTGGCGAGAGGGAGCTGCTGCCATTTGCTCCAGGGGAAGCTGCCACGCAGGAAGGCAGGTTCCACGGGGCGAGACCCTTCAATGACTGAGGAGGCAGGAAATCCAGATTTCCTCTGAAATCTTCCTGGATTTCTCCTGGACTTTTTGATGTTGTAGCAAAAACTAAGCTCCTTCACATGGTTTGCTTTATAAATATACTTCACACCCTGTGTGTCCTGAACAAAAACTCTCCCTGCCAGATGTGGCCCACAAGCCACCAGTGTTCGTCCCCTCTGGTTTGGATGTAGACAGTGTACGAGAAAAACCAACATAAATTGATTTGTTTATAGTAATCAGAAGGGGCACACACACCTCTCTGGGGTGAATTCTGTGCTTTGAGTTGGAATGGAGGCATGCCCATGGTGGTGTGGCAGAGGAGATGAGCCCCCCAAATCCATGCTCTCTCCCTCTCCCTGGGTGTACATTCAGCCGGATGACCTTTTCCAGAGGCTCTGGTTGTTAGCTGTGGCCATAGGACTGAGTTCTGGCCAATGGAATAGGGTGAGAGTGAAGCTATGCTGTCACTTTGGGCCACAGCCCATAGAAACTTCTCCTGCCATTCTCCATTCTGTCTTCCCTGTCTGCTTCTTGGAGGGGCACACGTAGGGTGACCTCGGAAGCCACGGGATTCAGTGAGCAGAGCCTCTGTCAGCTCAGGTCCCGAAATAACTGGGTGAAGCAGAGCCTCCCCTCCACACTCCATCCCTCTTACCAAGTATATTTTACAGGAGCAAAACCCAAATTTCTATTGTGGTGAGCCACCCAAACTCTAGAGTTCATCGTTTCCAGCAGCTCACGTTACTGCAACTAACGCAGCGTGGCTTCCCCCACAAGCATGACTGTGCCCAGAGTGAACTCTCTTGTCCCCTGGTGTGAGCGAGACCACAGAGAGCAGAAGGGCTGAGCCTGCCCCGGCTCGTATCTCACAGCAGCAGGGAGAGACGGAGCCCTCGCTTAGGGCTTGCTTAGCCCTCAGCCGTGACTACCCTTTGGGCTTGGCGTTCTTCGTTGGAATCTGGAGGGATCATGCCCACTAGCCTGCCTGGTGCTGGGTTCCCTTCTAGTCCTAAGGCACCACCTGGGAGGAAACGAGCTCCTCAGAGGGCTCTAACTCTGCCCTTTATTCTTGCTGAGCCACTCCTATATCACCCTTAGTTGACCTGAAGCTCAATGCACGTGCTGCCAGCTAAGCTGTGTAGCTTGCTCGAGAGTCTCTTAAATTTACTCTCAAGCAAGTCTTTCCACTTGCTCCAGAGCCTTTTAAATTTACTCTCATCTCCTCAACTCTGACTTCTGGCCCTGGCTCTGACTGCGGCAGCAACTTTGACCCTGGGATCACTGAATTTCCAGGGCCCACGTAGGTACCTGCCCTCTCTGGCACACCCCTCTTGCGAGGCGTGCTCCAGCTCACCGCTCCACTGAGTGCTACCTCAGCAGGGGCAGGCTCCGAACCCCCAGTGTTACCCCCAGAAAGGAGCTCACTTGGCTGGTTCTTAAGCTTTGAGTTTGGAAGACTCATTAGAGCAGTGAGGGGAGGCCTGTCAGAGTGAACCCACATGTGTGTCATTTCTGCTCTGTCAACAGGCAGGACCCAGGACCCAGACCTTTGACCATGGGCTCTGCCATCTGCTGCAGTTGCCTGGATTGCGGGGCCCAGGGCCTCAAGATCTATTCCTCACCTACGTACATCTGCTTCCTTTCCTGCAGCGATGGGCTCTGAGAGCAGAGAATCTGTCTGCTCAGCAGACAGAAGCTGTTTGCCCTGATCGTTCAAATAAAATCTTCCACTCGCCAGATTTCCAAATAGAATGAAGGCAGGTGGCCTTCTGTCCTTAGCTCAACCCAGTGACTAGGTCATCTTTTATTGAGGTTCATTGACACAAAAAAATACCATCTTAAGGTCACATATGCAAAAGCTGAAACGTGTATCTGAAATTTATTTACCTAACAATTTTACGGATATCGTGGAGAATGCGTTAGTGAAATTTTAAATACTGCTTCGATTTTTATTACTTAAAAAAATTAAAGCAAAGTTTATCCAACAGATAAAACAATTATTTTATAGTTTAACTTATTATCTGAATAGTTCACAGAGCAGGATGTCCATAGAGGAGTGTCCGTGTGTGTTCCTGTTTGTACGGGAGGCACCTTGCTCTGTGAGAACACCCACTCAGCAGGCACGAACAGGGACTGTGTGGGGGTGAGAGTCTGCACGTTCCTGTTATTCTCTCCATGTCAATATTGCTTGATTTTTTAAAAATGAGCATGCGTGTTATTTTTAAATTAACAAAATAAAACAATGAAAGAGGGGAAAGAAGAGAAATGAATAAGGGAAAGTACAAAGAACAAGTGACAAAGAAAGACAGTGAAAAGAGGAAACGGTGAGAGGCAGACATGCAGGACGCCCTTTGCTGGGATGGGGATGGGGAGGGCAGACAGCAGGAGGACTCAGCAGGCGCCCAGGGACAAAGGGGCGTCTCGTGGCCTCTGCAGTGCTTTGGAATCACCTAATATTGCAGTAACCCAGGCACCTGCTCTGTGTGTCTCTTCCATTTTTAAGTCTTAGGAAGCTCTGTTTTAAAGTCACAGCCATCTTGAGGTGAAAAATGTCTCTCCAGTTTGCAGGCAGAAACCAGTGCCTGGTTGCCTGCACTGTGCTGGATACAACTGTGTGGAGCAGGGTCGAGGGTGATGGATCTAGGAAACATCAGACATCCCAGCCATGGGTATGGTTTCATTCTTAAAGCAGAAAATCAATGGGCTCTTGGGCATTTTCCACATTCAGTCCTTATATTTGCTCTTTGACAAAGCCATTTGCCAATCAAGTAAACCACATTTCCAGTGTTCAAAGGCTCCCCGCTACAGCCCCTGAGTAAGCGGAGGCATTGCATTTAAACACAAGCAGCAATGCTGATGTCATCCGTATCACACCTCCCCTGCCCGCTTTGGGGGTGCAGCATCTTTAGAAATCAGCACTAGCTTTACCCTCTGTGTGTGAGCTGTTAAACTTGCTTCAAGGCAAATGAAGGAAGAAATAAGTGCTGTGTCAGGTAAAGTTAGTTGACTAGAGGAGGATATGGTGACAAAGGTCTCAGCACTTGATATCCTCCCAATTTCTTGATAAGGAAGAACTAGATCATTCAAAACAATCTTCTACAGAGTATCTCCTTCAAATTTCCTCAAACTGACTTTTGACCCTTCCTGAAAGAGCAAGGGGTCATGTGGGGTTGCTAATCCTGATGACCATGGAAGAAGAGTCACCAACCAGGAGCCATGGATGAGAGAGAGGAACACATGCTTGCTGAGACGGAGGCAAGGAGGGAGCCAGGGGACAAATGTCACCCCTCTCAGATCCCTGATGCTGCCTCCCATTGGCTGAAACCAGAAGGAAGAGAGCTTGAGTTGCATTATTTCACCAATAACCTCCCCAGGAAGGACATACAGATGGAGAATTCTGCTTTTCCTCCTTCCCAAAATAATCACAAGGACAGACTCACTCCTAATAAAGTTAACAATAATGCCTTAATGTCAGTGAATACCCAGTCCATGAGCCTGAAGATTAATGCATCTTGAGTTGGAAGCATTGCAATGGAACAGTGAGAGTCAGATAATCAGGGCATGAAAGCCTGGTTTTCAACTTAACACATGGGTCATTTTAGGCAAAAGTACTTGGTGACCCCATCTGAAAGTGAGGGCTGGTAATCCCTTCCTCACAGGGCTGGGGGAGGATTAAGTAATGGGAGGCCTGGGAATTGGTTCCTTGACACCCACTCCTCCATTTCGCACAGAAACTTTTAACGCTTTCTCATCATTTAGAAATGGTAGTCATAATGAAGGCTTGCTCTGGAGTCTTAGGTTTTAAACTTCTAACTGTAAAAAAAAAAAAAGGTATATGCAGTCTTATATCTATTACAAATCTCAGTACCAACTAATCTGTAAATCTGTTTAGCATTTATTATTGGCCGGGTTATTATCCTTAAAGAAACATAAAATGGTTGACCTCTAAAAAACCTGTAAGTCCTAAATTATATGATCCTTTTATTATATAACTCAGGCAAGTCACGTGCTCCTCTGTGTGTCAGTTTCTTTGTCAGTTGAGATGGGTGCAAGTTCAGTTGAAGGTAACCCAGACAGTTGTGGGAAGGCCACTGCATCACCTGACCGTTGGGCACTGCATTTTCTTCACTTACATTACACCTACTCTTAAGAACCTTAGGATAATGGAAGAAAGGAGTCTGGGGACCTCTTCTATAGATAAGGAAACCAAGGCTCACATGAATCTAATGACTGCTTGGTGGCATGAAGGTAGCATAATGAGGATATTAAAAATAGCTGCCATGGCTTGAGAACCTGCTGCGTCCCAGGTATTTAGTATGTGTGCTTTCTTTTAATCTTTACACTGAGCTGTGCGATGTTATTATCCACATTTTCCAGATGAAGAAATGAAGACACAGGAAGGTCAAACACAATCAAAACTCCACAATTTGTTGAGGGTGAAGCAAGGGTTCAAACTCTGACCACTCCATGCTCTGCAGCGTAGTCTTGCAGCTCTGATCCAGTGGGACCAGAGCAAGGATGACAGGAAAGAAGGGGTAATGGTTTGGAGACCACAGCCTGAGGGAGGGACTACCATGCAGTGGGCAGGGTGCTATAAGCTTCTGTTCCTTGCCCCAGTCCTAACTCCATTTCAGATATTCTAACTACACAAAATCTCCTAGTGCATGATACGTGCTCATTTTGATAAGTATTCTTATTATCATGATTCCCATGTGTGTGCATTCTACACTGCTCCCTTCTCTTGGTCTAGTAGAAGAAAGGTGGGTCAATATATCTTTAGCCCTGCCCAGAGTCCCAGCAGGAGCTGGAATTAAATGAATCTATCAGCATCCAGTTACCTTAACTCCCATGGTTCCATTGGCCGATCCCCATCCTGAGTACCCCGCTTCCTGCAAGTGCTGCCTTGTGATGGGCCTGAGAACACAGACACGAAAAAAGGGACTCCTCAAGGGGCTCACTGTCCAGATGGGGAGGCTGATACAAACCAATATTCCACCCTAACGGGTGCTGAGGCAGGGGGCACACAGGGGCTTTCACTGCAGAGCGGGGCACCTGACCCTTTTTGAGTGCCCTGGGCTGAAGAGTTCTTGGCACCGCCTGGTTGGTAACCAGCCCTGTCACCTGCCCAGCCCTCAATCTCAGACCTGTGCCTGTCTGTCTCTGTAGACCAGATCTCAGTTTGGACCTTGATTTAATTTGTCTTTCTCTTCCCTAATTTGATCTTAGTTAGCTCACACCCCTAAAGGATTTTACCCTCATTCCTGCTATTTTTTTCACCTCCCACCAGGAATTCCTCCCTGATTTTCAGTCTTCAGTTGGCCCTGAGCATACTTGTTGCTGGCAGGTCTAGGATGCCAGACCAGACAGCTGCTGGGATGTTATTAAAACAGAATCCAATGAACTCCAGATGGTTCCATCCATCGATAAACAAATATGACATATTCTCCATGTCAGGCCTTGTGCTGGGGACTAAAGATGCCAGGATACTAATCCATGTGCTAGCTTTGAGAAAATCACCATATCACTCAGGGATAGGTGAAGTGTAGCACAGGTACCCAGTTCATGCCTCACTTGACCAGGGCAGACATCATTAGTCAACCACAACATGCTTTCCTGCTGAGGTAGAGTTTGGGTTTAGAAATCTTCTTTTCAATCTGATAAGAAAAATGAAATGCATTTGTTCTTCCTGGTATGATGGGTAAGAGTCAATACCTTGAAGGGTTTAGACTGGGATGGACAGTTTTTTTTCCTTAGGGTGTCAGCAACAGGAGGTGGGAGAGACCAGGAGCTGAAGAATTCCCACACTAGGTTTTAGGCTGCCTGTGCCATGATGGGAAAGAGTACAGCCCCACATCAGAAGGATATGTTGCTCACAGAGCCCCATCTGTGCCAGGCAACGCACATACGTGATCACGTTAACCCTCATAGCAGCCCCACAAGGCAGGCATCATTCTTCTGATTTCACAGATGAGAACAGTGAGCTCAGGGGATGGCAGCCCTTTGCCAAGGTTTGCACAGCGGGTAGTGAGGGGACCTAATTTTGAGTGCATGGTCTTCTGAGCCCCAAGAACCAGACACATTGCATTACACAAGGCTGCCTGGCTAGAAAGAGAGTGGTTCCAAGTGACAGTTCATTCCTGATTCAAGGAAGGAAAGTTGTTTATTATTCTGGGTAGGATCATGGTAACTAATACAAAGAAAGAACAAGGACTGAGGCTTGGGACTTGGAAGTCCAGTATTCGTTCTCCTAAACTGTGTTTGCTCATGAAATGCAAGATGTAGATAGTTCTCAAAATACTGATAATGCAAATGCCTGAGAGTCATTTGCCTAGTATTCTGCCCCTATTGAGAGGATCCCAGAAGGCTGGTACAGAGGGGAAAAAGAGAAAAAAAAACCCCACAAAGAATATTTAACACTGGTAGACAAGAAAGCAAAAGCGCAAAGCAGCTCTCTTTCTCCTCAGTGGGTTTGAATCAATGCAGCTGTCCTCTTTTCTTTAAAACACATGCATATGTGTAGCCCCCTAAACACAACAGAACAAAAGATGCCACCCTGACTCAATTAAGTTTCATTCCTCTGTCAGGACTGGTTTGCAGATGTGGCTAACAATAAATCTAAAAGGTTTCTTATAGCACCAGGAACGTTAATAGGCATAACCCAGATTTGCACCAGATTGACTGTGAGAGATTTATGAAATTTTGAGAGCATAAAGTAGGCCAGGGTCCTGGCCCTATTCCACATCACCTCCCCAAAATTGATGTGCAGTATTACACTTTTCTTGAGAATTGCTTTCTCAGTTTTCTATCTGCAGATATATCAGCAGTGCTGGTGGTGAGGGAGGAGAGGCAGGAACACAACCACGCAGGAACACAGTCACTTGGTTAGGAAAATGACCGGGAACCTGGAGATGAAGCTGTGTTCACCAGTAAGGCCTGGATACTTCTGGTCAGTGTTTTGATCGTTGGAGACATCTAAGCTGGTCTTGCTGCCAGACTGGACAGTTCCTCCATCATGTGTCTTTTCCAACTGCTGTGAAGCAGGAGCCAGTGAAAGCAATCACCAAAAACCCCTGTTATGGTCATAGGGAGTCCTGAATCACGTGTTCTGAGCCATCTTTTACCACTCCTCCAGCTCATCTCCAAGGAGGATATCACACCTCCCACAAGAACAGGTCTGCACAATAAGTAGGTCCTGGGAATTAATTCTCTACCTCAAAGTAGCATGAGGCTCATTCATTGACTCAGACATATAGTTAACCTTTCACTCCAGCTTGTCATTACCTTCATTCTTTCACTCATTTCAGAAGTAAAGCCTACTGTTTAATACAAAAGTATAGCCTTTATACAGGAAAGTTCATGGGGAATTAAAAGCAGGCACTTTGGGGTCAAGCACACATAAATCCCAAGAGTCCTGGACACTGAAGATGGTGGACTTCAGGTCGAATATGTGGGAGACAATGCACCATGGCCAGGTCTGGCACTCCATATTGTGTAATGACTGACAGCTCATCAGGCAGGTTAGATTCCCAAGTCTGCAGTTTGGGAGCAGTGAGAACTTTGGCCATTTAAGTCTCTGAACTCAGTTTTAATGTTTGTAAAATGAGAGTATTCCAGCTCTCAACCCACATGCTTAAATAGCCCTCCCTGAATTGTTGTACACATAGCTCTTGGTGCCCTGTGAGCACTTGATTAAAAGACTGCTGCTATTTTTAGAGGCCATAAAGCTGAGAGAGCATAAAGGCAAGGCACCACAGTCGTAGTGGAGGTCACAGGTCTGTCTATACCATAACAGGTTAGAATCACATGGGAATATCAGAGACGGCATCTCTGTGGCTGATAAAGGGGTGGATCCCATCAAAATCTGGCAAAGGAGGACTGGACTCCCTTGCAGAGTTGGGACGTGAGAGTAATATGATGTTGACTCATATCTGGACTCAGGAAAAATAGAACTGGGAGTGATGTCAGCATCATGGTGGAGTGAGCTCTTCCCTCAGGCTCTCTCCTCTAAAATACAACGAAAAGGACATTCAAACACCAACAGAGGACACACATACAACACAGGAGACGTCTGGGAGACCCACACAGCCATATGCCTGAAGGTGGTGGCGAGGCTGGATCCTCTGGAAGAAGGCAACGCTGCTCAGCAGGAGCTCTGCAGAGAGAGAAGAGACATGGCTAGAGAAGGGGCTCAGCTGGGGAGGGGCACTCTGTTCCTGCCCAGCTCTCCAGCCCTGTGCTCCAGCCCCATGTTCACCAGGAGAGCAGCGCGGTAAGAGAGGGGCCAGTTAGAGGAGTGGCTCAGCTGGGGAGGGGTCCTCTGTTCCCACCTGGCACTCCAGCCCCACACTCCACCCCATGTTTGCTGGGAGAGTGGCACAGTGAGAGATGGGCCTGTTAGACGAGTGGCTTAGCTGTGGAGAGGTGTTCGGTTCCTGCCTGGCACTCCAGCCCTGTGCTCCAGCCCCACATTCTCTGGGAGAGTGATGCAGTGAGAGGAGCAGTGGCACATGGAGCCCTGTGAGTGCCCAGAGCACCACATGAAGATAGAGGCAGTGGTTGGGGGAGGCATGCAGGTATAAGAAAGTGATCCAGGGCTGACCTGGTGGCACAGCATTAGGTGTGCACGTTCTGCTTCAGCAGCTTGGGGTTCGCTGGTTCAGATCCCAGGTGTAGACATGGCACTGTTTGGCAAGCCATGCTGTGGTAGGTGTCCTACATATAAAATAGAGGAAGACTGGCATGGATGTGAGCTCAGGGTCAGTCTTCCTCAGCAATAAGAGGAGGATTGGCAGCAGATGTTAGCTCAGGGCTAATATTCCTCAAAAAAAAAAAAAAAAGAAAAGAAAAGAAAAGAAAAGAAAGTGTTCCTTCCTCCACCTGGCACTGAAGTCTTGCAATCTCCCAGAGCTCCACACAGAGAGAGAAGTGGAAGCTGGGGGAAGTGCAGGGGAAGGAGAGCACCCTTCCCCCTGCACAGTGCTCCAGATCTGCCATCAGTCAGAGCATTGCACCGTGAGAAAAGGAGTCAGTGGCCAGAGCTGGGGAGCCCCTTATTGTGCTTCACCCAGAATACACAGCACCTGATCCCCACCCAGTGGCAGCAGGTGGCAGCAGTGACCAGATAATAATGCAACGTGGAGGCAAAAATCCACACCATAAAGGCATATGAGAAAGTATATCAAATATCCAGACCAGAAGGAAAATGACAAGTACCCAGAAACTAACCCCCAAGACACAGAAATCCACAACCTAAATGAGAAAGAATTCAAAATAGCTATCAAAAAAAAATTAACGAGTTACAAGAAAACACAGAAAGACAAATTAATGAATTCAGGAGCTTCTTCACAGAAGAGATTAAAACTTTAAAGAAGAATCAATCAGAATTTTTGTAGACGAAAAACACAATGGATGAGATTAAACAAAATCTGGACTTCCTAAACAACAAAAATGACAATATGGAAGACCAAATTAGTAATTTAGAAGACAATACTATAGAAATGCTTCAGAGGGAGGAGACAAGAGAACTAAAACTAAAAAGAAATGAAGATGTTCTCAGAGAAATATCTGACTCAATTAGGAAATGCAACATAAGGATTATAGGGATTCAAGAGGTGGAAGAGAAGGAGAATGGAGCAGAAAGCTTGTTCAAAAAAGTAATAGCTGAGGGGCCGGCTCCGTGGCCGAGTGGTTAAGTTCCCGTGCTCTGCTGCGGTGGCCCAGGGTTTGGATCCTGGGCATGGACATGGCACCGCTCATCAGGCCATGTTGAGGTGGCGTCCCACATCCCACAACTAGAAGGACCTGCAACTAAGATACACAACTGTGTACAGGGAGGGTTTGGGGAGATAAAGCAGAAAAAAAAAAAAAAAAGATTGGCAACAGTTGTTAGCCCAGGAGGCAATCTTTAAAAAAAAAAAAAAGTAATAGCTGAGAATTTCCCAAACCTGGGGAAGGAGATGGAAATCCACATCAAAGAGGATACCAGAACTCCAAACTATGTTAATGTAAAAAGACCTACTGCAAGGCATATAGTAGTAAAGCTGGCAAGCGTCAATGTCAAAGAAAAAATATTGAGGGCAGCAAGGCAGAAGAAAATAACTTACAAAGGAACTCCTATCAGGCTTTCAGCAGATTTCTCAGCAGAAACCTTACAGGCTAGGAGAGAGTGGAGTGATATATTCAAAATCCTGAAAGACAAAAACTTCCAGCCAAGATTCTCTATCCAGTGAAAATCTCCTTCAGATATGACAGAGAAATAAAAACTTCCCCAGATAAACAAAAGCTAAGGGAGTTCATCACCACAAGACCCCCACTACAAGAAATCCTCAAGAAGGTTCCCACACCTGAAGGGAAAAACAAGAAAACGGGGAAGGGCCTACAAATCCCTGAGCAAGGAGATGAATAGGTAGGCAACAATCAGAAATTGGTGGCTCTCTATCAGATCAGGTTGGTAAACACTTAACTCTTACATAAAGGATAAAGAAAAGGAAAACATCAAAATAAAAATTATATCATCACCTTAACCACAAACTCACAACACAAGATGGAATAAGATATGAGAAAAATAATGTAGAAGGGGAAGAGGAAATGGACAGAATCAGTATATTCTAAGGAAATGAGGCAATCATAAAATGGACTATCTCATCTTTGAAACTTTTTATACAAACCTAATGGTAACCACAAAACCAAATAGTTAGAACAGAGACGTATACGATAAGGAGAAAATGAAGAAAACCAACAAAGAAAACTATCTAGTAAAATTGGTAGCCCAATATACATGGGACAAGAAAAAAGGATATGCAGAAGAACTGGAAAACCTTCAATAAAATGGCAGTATTAAGCCTTTATATATCAATAATCACTCTAAATGTAAATGGATTGAATTCTCCAATCAAAAGACACAGAATGGCAGGATGGATTAAAGAACAAGACACAACAATATGCTGCCTCCAGGAAACACATCTCTGCTCTAAAGACAAACATAGGCTTAGAGTGAAGGGATGGAAGATGATACTCCAAGCTAATGGCAAACAAAAGAAAACAGGTGCTGCCATACTTAGATAAAGCAGACTTCAAGATAAAAAAGGCAATGAGAGACAAAGAGGGGCAGTATTTGATGATAAAAGGGACTCTCCAGCAAGAAGACATAACACTTATAAACATATATGCACCAAACACAGGAGCATCAAAGTATCTAAAGCAACTATTAACAAACCTAAAAGGAGATATTACCAACAACACAATAATAGCAGGGGACCTCAACACCCCCCATACTTCAATGGATAGATCATTCAGACAAAAAGTCAAGAAGGAGATAGTGGAATTAAATGAAATACTAGATCAGATGAAGTTAATAGACATATATAGACAGAGTACTCCATCCAAAAACAGCAGAGTATACATTCTTCTTGAGTGTGTATGGAACATTCTCAAGGGTAGACCATATATTGGGAAACAAGGAAAACCTCAATAAATTTAAGAAGATTGAAACCATATCTATTATGTTCTCTGACCATAATGCTATGAAACTATAAATGGACTACAAAAAAAAAGCAGGGAAAGGAGAAAAACTGTGGAGACTAAACAACATGCTACTACTGAACAACCAATGTTTCGTCAAAGAAATAAAAGGAGAAATCAAAAAATATTTGGAGACAAACGATAATGAAAACACACCACACCAAGTTAAATGAGATGCAGCAAAAGTGGTCCTAAGAGGGCAATTTATAGCAATACAGGCCGATGTTAACAAACAATAAAAAGCTCAAATAAACTACACCTAACAGAATTACAAAAAGAACAAACAAAGCCCAAACTCAGTAGAAGGAGGGAAATAATAAAAATCAGAGCAGAAATAAATGAAATTGAAACAAAAAATACTGTGAAAGGGATCAATGAAACAAGGAGCTGATGCTTTGAGAAGATAAACAAAATTGACAATCCCTTAGCCAGACTCACTAAGAAAAAAAGAGAGAAGCCTCAAATAAATAAAATTAGAAATGAAAGAGGAGAAATTACAACAGGTACCACTGAAATACAGAAGATTATAAGAGAATATTATGAAAAACTATATGCCAACAAACTAGACAATGTAGAAGAAATGGATAAATTCTTAGACTCTTACAACCTCCCAAGACTGAATCAAGAAGAAATAGAGAATCTGAATAGACCAATCACAAGTAAAGAGATTGAAACTCTTATCAAAAACCTCCCCCAAAATAAAAGTCCAGGACCAGACGGCTTCTCAGGAGAATTCTACCAAATAGTTAAAGAAGATGTATTATCCATTCTTCTCAAACTATTCAAAAAAATTGAGGAAGATGGAAATATTCCTAACACTTTCTACAAGGCCAACATCACCCTGATACCAAAGCCAGACAAGGACAACACAAAGAAGGAAAATTACAGGACAATATTGCTGATCAACATAGATGTAAAAATCCTCAACAAAATATTGGCAAACCAAATACAGCATTACATTAAAAAGATCATGCACCACGATCAAGTGGGATTCACACCAGGGACACAAGAATGGTTCAACATCCACAAATCAATCAACGTGATACACCACATTAAAAAATGAGGATCAAAAACCACACGATAATCTCCACACATGCAGAGAAATCATTTGATGAGATCTAACATCCATTCTTGATAAAAACTCTCAATAACAGAGGCATAGAAGGAAATTATCTCAACATAATAAAGGCCATATATGACAAACCCACAGCCAACATCATACTTAATGGTGAAAAACTGAAAGCCATCCCTCTGAGAACAGGAACAAGACAAGGATGCCCTCTATCACTACTCTTATTCAACATAGTACTGGAGGTTTTGGCCAGAGCAGTTAGGCAAGAAAAAGAAATAAAAGGAATCCAAATAGGCAATGAAGAAGTGAAACTCTTGCTGTTTGCAGATGACATGATTTTATATATAGGAAACCCTAAAGAATCCACTGGAAAACTATTAGAAATAATCAACAACAACACCAAAATTGCAGGGTAAAAAGTCAACTTACAAAAATCAGTACCATTTCTACACTCAGAGAATGAACTAACAGAACAAGAACTCAAGAATACAATTCCATTTACAATTGCAACAAAAAGAATAAAATATCTAGGAATAAATTTAACCAAGGAAGTGAAAGACCTATACAAAGAAAACTGTAAGACATTACTGAAAGAAATCGATAATGACATAAAGAAGTGGAAAGATATTCCATGCACATGGATTGAAAGAATAAACATAGTTAAAATGTCCATACTACCTAAAGCAATCTACAGATTAAATGCAATCCCAATCAGAATCCCAATGACATTCTTCACAGAAATAGAACAAAGAATCTTAAAATTCACGTGGGGCAACAAAACATCCCAAATATTCAAAGCAATACTGGAAAACAAGAATAAACTGGTGACATGGCAACCCTGACTTCAAAACATATTGCAAAGCTATAGTAATCAAAACAGCATGGTACTGATACAAGAACAGACACACAGATCAGTGGAACAGAATTGAAAGCCCAGAAATAAAACCACACATCTATGGACAGCTAATCTTCAATAAGGGAGCCAAGAATATACAATGGAGAAAGGAAAGCCTCTTCAATAAATGATTCTGGGAAAACTGGACAGCCACATGCAAAAGAATGAAAGTAGACCATTATCTTTCCCCATGCATAAAATAGGCTCAAAATGGACCAAAGACTTGAAGGCAAGATCTGAAACCATAAAACTTCTGGAAGAGAATACAGGTGGTACACTCTTTGACATCAGACTTAGAAGGATCTTTTCGAATACCATATCTACTCAGACAAGGGAAACAAAAGAAAAAATAAACAAGTGAGACTTCATCAGATTAAAGAGCTTCTGGAAAGCAAAGGAAACTACGATCAAAATAAAAAAAAAAAAACAACCCACCAACTGGGAGAAAATATTTGCCAATCACATATCAAATTAGGGGTTAATCTCTATAAAATATAAAGATCTCACACAAATGAACTACAAAAAAACAAACAACTCAATCAGAAAGTGGACAGAAGATGTGAACAGACATTTTTTCCAAAGAAGATATACAGATGGCCAATAGGCACATGAAAAGTTGCTCCACATCACTAATCCTCAGGGAAATGTAAATCAAAACTACACTTAGATATCATCTTACGCCCGTTAGAATGGCTATAATCACCAAGACAAAAAATGACAAATGTTGGAGAGGTTGTGCGGAAAAGAGAACCCTCATACACTGCTGGTGGGAATGCAAACTGGTGCAGCCACTGTGGAAAACAGCATGGAGATTTCTCAAAAATTATAAATAGAAATACCATATGACTTACCTAGCTCACTACTGGGTATTTACCCAAAGAACTTGGAGTCAACAATTCAAAGAGACTTATGCACCCCTATGTTCACTACATTATTCACAATAGCCAAGATGTGGAAGCAACCCAAGTGCCCATCGACTGATGATTAGATAAAGAAGATGTGGTGTATATATATGATGGAATACTACTCAGCCATAAAAAAGATGGAATTGTCCCATTTACAACCACATGGAGGAACCTTGAGGGCATCATGTTAAGCAAAATAAGCCAGACAGAAAAAGACAAATACCATACGATTTTATTCATATGTGGAATATGAACAAACTACGGACAGAGAGAATAAATTAGTGGTTCCCAGGGGAAGGGGGGTGGAGGGTGGGCACAAGGGGTGAAGGGGCATACTTATATGGTGTATGAAAAATAATAATGTACAACTGAAATCTCACTATGCTATAAACTATTATGACCACAGTAAAAAAAACTTTAGAAAAAAGAAAAGAAAAATAGACCTAGAGTGGCGTCAGTCTCCTCCTGAGAGTGGCTGGTGTTCTCGTCAAGGCACAGCAGAGTTGAGGATCTTTTGCAAGTCTCTGTCGTGCACCTCTGGCAGTTACAGGAGGGTAAATGGTGGCTAGGTTGGTGAGCTGATGTTGGGCAAGTAGAGCGATTCATCTAACCTAGCCCATTGTGTGGCGTTGGAATAGCTCCCCTCAGAAGGATGCAACCACTGGCTGTGAGGAGGCTGTGGGGAAAAGGTACTCACTGTCACAGGTTATCAGTGGGAATAAAAAAATAGTGCCACCTCTAAGTACGGCAGCTGGGAAATATTTAAGCAAAGGTACAGGTGGAGATATCATTGACTCTGCAGTACCTTTTCTGAGAATTTATCCTACAGTTATGCACGTGTGTGCTCAAAAGAAAGTATGCACAAGGTTATTAATTGAAGTAGTTTGTTCTAGCAAAAGATGGAAAATGACCCAAATATTCATCAATATGAGACAATGTGTTTATACAATGAGATCTCTGCAGCTACAGAAAGAAGTGGGGTAGCTTTCTGTGAACTGATACGAAAATATCTCTAAGAGATATTGATCAGGCCAAAAGAGTAAGCATCAGAGTGAATTGTACAGTATGCTACATTTATTTAAATGAGGCAGAGTACTAAGAAATACTATTAATTTGCTGTATGTACATAAAGAAAGGAGAAAGATATAGAAGAAACTAATAACTGTGGTTACTCACAAGTGGTTGTGGTGAGAACTGGGTAGATAGCGGGGGCCTTTTCAAAGCATACATTTTATACTGTTCTGTTTTTTTTTTTTTTTAAAGATTGACACCTGAGCTAACATCTATTGCCAATCTTCCTTTTTCTTTTTCTTCTTCTTCTCCTTCATCTTCTTCTTCTCCCCAAATACCCCAAGTACATAGCTGTATATCTTAGTTGTAGGTCTTTCTAGTTCTTCTACGTAGGATGCTGCCTTAGCATGGCCTGATGAGTAGTGCTAGGTCTGCTCCCATGATCCAAACCAGCAAAACCCCAGACCACCAAAGCCAAGCGTGCAAACTTAACCATTGGGCCATGGGGCCGGCCCGCATTATTTTTTATTTTTTAACAATGTGAATTTAGCTATCTATCAATAAACAAATAATTTTTATTTTTGCTCAGGAAGATTAGCCCTGAGCTAACATCTGTTACCAATCCTCCTGTCTTTCTTTCTGCTTTTTTTTTTTTTTTGGCTTGAAAAAGATTAGCCCTGAGCTAACATTTGTGCCAACCTTTCTCTATTTTCATATCTGGGATGCCACCACAGCATGGCTGAGGAGTAGTGTAGGTCCATGCCCCAGATCTCGGCCTGTGAACCCAGGGCTGCTGAAGTGGAGCATGCCAAACTTAACCACTAGGCCATGGTGATGGCACTCAACAAATAATTTTCAAAAATTTAAAGAGAGACCATGGAGAAGGCTGCTCATATATTTTCTGATGGTGGAGCTTCTGTTCAGTCCCATACTGTCTGGAGAGATGGAAAATCCAGAGTCACAGCCCAGATGTGCTCACCTGGAGCAGAAGCTGCTGGAGCCATAAACTGATCAGATCTCACATAAATGGCAATTTTGGCAAACTCCTGGAGGCTGAGTGTGGACTAGGGTGAGAGTGAAACTCCTGGGGGCTTCAGTCTTAGGAGGCCCCCATACTTTTGTTGGTTTGACCTCCAGGAACCACCATATTCTCAAGAAAAAACTGTAGTGAATCTGGCAGTGGAAAGTGAAGATAAACCCTTGTGAAATGTACCCAGAGTGTTCTACTTAACAGAGGCTTCTCTCTGGGGGAGAACACTTCTCCAGCACCTCTTCTTGCCTGAAGGAAGAGCATTTTTCCGGCTCCAGCCCTCTCTAGGATTCCTATCTAACCTAAGAGTAAAAAAATTGAAAAAGCTAACTCTTTTGAAGCTCCCAGCCCAGAGATACTGGTCCACTGAAAGACAGGGATTTAATCCTAAGATTAGAGCATGCTCTCTCTCCTCATGTCTTTCCACCACACCAACGGAGCTCCAGCATAATGAAAGAGGATTACAGCTCCAGGAGCTACAATGTGCAGACTCTCTGTGGGGAGGAGTATTGGGGAAGCACAAAGTTAACA
The DNA here is from genome assembly GCF_041296265.1 of Equus caballus. NCBI lineage: Eukaryota > Metazoa > Chordata > Mammalia > Perissodactyla > Equidae > Equus > Equus caballus. Next base: position 2,280,488 of record NC_091701.1, on the reverse strand, counting down.
GGGGAGAGGAAGAAGAACACTGGAAGAGTTGGACGCTTGTGGCACCTACAGTTAGAGCAAACATTACACATAGCTGAACTTCTAGCCAGAGTGACACAAATCCTTACACTCAAGTGCTATTTCCCTTAGTTCCTATTACTTGATACATCAAGTTCAGCTTCCAATAAAGAGAACCACAAGGCATGCCAGAAGGCATAACATCACCACCACCAACGAGAGAAGTGGAGTAGCTTTCTGTGAACTGATACGAAAATATCTCTAAGAGATATTGATCAGGCAAAAAGAGTAAGCATCAGAGTGAATTAGACAATATGCTATATTTATTTAATATAGACAAAATAATGAAGAGACATCATCAGAAGCAGGCTCATACACGATACAGATGTTGGCATTATCAGACAGGGGATTTAAAGGAACTAAGATTAATATGTTAAGGATGCAATTTAAAAAGTAGACAGCAGGCAAGAATAGATGAGTAATGTAAGCAGAGAAATATAAACTCTAAGAAAGAATTAAAGGAAATACTATAAACAAAAAATACTAACAAAAATGAAGAATGTCTTTGATGGCTCATAAGTACTGACAGAGTGAGGAGAGAATTAGTTGTTTTGAAGACAGGTCAACAAAAACTTCCCAGATTGAAAGGCAAAGACAAAAATAATGAAAATCAAAAAACAAAGCACCCAAGAATGGTGGAAAAATTTCAAAATGTGTAGCTTATGCACAATTGGAATACCAGAAGGGAAGAGAGAGAGTTAAAGCAGAAGAAATATTTAAAGGCATAATGGCTGACAACTATCCAAAATTAATGAAAAACATCAAAACACAGATCTGGGAAGCCCAGAGAACACTAGAACGAATCCATACCTAGGCATATGACATTCAAATCGCAGGAAGACAAAGGCAAAGAGAAAATCTTGAAATTAGCCTGAGGAGAGAAAACTTAGGAACAAGGTGGTAAAAGGTAGACTTCAGAAACCATGCAAACAAAAGGAGTGGAGTAAAATATTTAAAATGTTGAAAAACAAATCCACCAACTTAGAATTCTATATCCAGCAAAATTATCTTCAAAAGAGAAGCAAAAACTGAGGAACTTTATCACCATCAGATCTACCCTACAAAAATTGCTAAAATAAGTCATTCTAGGAGAAGGAAATGATATTGATGAGAAAATCAGGTCTAGATAAAGAAAGAAAGAGTGCTGGAGAATAAATAAATGAAGGTAAAATAAAATATTTTTAAAAATCTTTAACTGAATAAAAGAATTTGTTTAAAGTAATAATAACAGTATATCAGGTATATGGAAAACGAAATGAATAAAGATGATGTCATAATGGGTGAGAGGAAGTAAACAGGAATACGTTGTTAAAAAATGCCTGCACTGCACATCAAAAGGTATAATGTTATTTGAAAGTGGACTTAGATTAGTTTAAAAAAGTATATTTCAAACTCACAGTTTAAAAAAATTGACTACTATTATTTAAAAAGTAAAATTGATATGCTAGTAGAGGAGATAAAATAAGATTATCTCACATGCTCAATTACAACCAGGGAAGGTGGGAAAAATAGGAAAATAAAGGCAAAAAGAAGAGATTCAAAACATATTAAACAACCAATACGATGAATATTTGCCAACTATATCAGTAGTCACTTTAAATCTGAATGGTATAAATACACCAATTAAAAGACAAAGATTATCAGAGTGTATAAAATATAAACAAGACCCAATCACCCATTGTCTGTAAGAAACTCACGATAAATATAAATGTTCAGATAGGTTAAAAAAAAGTAAATGGATGGAAAAAGATATACTATGCTCGCACTAATAAAAAACAAGCTGGAGTAGATATATTAATTCTAAACAAAGCAGAGTTCAGAATGCAGAAAATTATCAGACACAGAGAGGATAATTACATAATGATCACAGCATCAAATCTCCAAGAAGACATAATAATTCTAAATGTGTGTGCATCAACAACAGTGTTAAAATATGTGAGGCAAAAGCAGGTAGAACTGAAAGTAGAAATAAAGGAATCCATTGTTATAGCTGGTTATTTCAATATGTCTCTTTCAGTAGCTGACAGGCCTAGCAGGCTGAAATCAGTCATGATATAGTTGATCGGTCCGGAACTATCAATCAACTTGATCTAATTGACATTTATAGAATACTGTATTATACAACAACTACAAAATGCACATTTCCCTCGAGCTCACATGGACTGCTCACCAATACAGACCACAGACTGGGCCATAAAACGTGCCCAGAAAAGAGGGGTAAATGGAGTGGCAAAGTAATGAGCTAGAAACGCTATTAACCCACTCACCCTAGCAGGCATTCATTTATTCAGCCATTCACTTATTCACCAAACATTAATTGAATCCTATTGTCTACCAAGTGCCGTGCTAGACGCTGAGAGGCTGAGTTGAGGCCACGCAGTCTAGTGGGGCAGAGAGAGAAGGAAGTCGTACAGGGAAATAAGAGAGAACACACAGCAAGTATACAAATGTTCATTAAGTGTAGGATGGCTATTACATAAAAACAAACAGAAAATAGCAAGTGATGACAAGGATGTGGAAAAATTAGAATCCTTATGCATTGCCGATGGGAATGTAAAATGATGCAGCCACTGCAGAAAACAGTGTAGAAATTCCTCAAAAGATTAAACACAGAATTAGCACATGACCCAGCCATTCCACTACTAAATATATACCCAAAAGTATTGAAAGCAGAGGCTAAAACAGATATTCATACACCAATGTTCATAGCAGTGTTAGTCACAATAGCCAAAAGGTTACAATAATCCAAATGTCACTCAAGGAAGGAATTGATAAACCAGTTATGGTATATACATTCAATGGAACATTATTTAGTCTTCACCATGAAGGAAATTCTGACACATGCAATGACATGGATGAATCTTGAAGATATTTTGCTAAGTGAGATAAGCCAGTAACAAAAGGACAAACATTGTGTGATTCCACTCATATGAGTTGTCAAATTCTTAGAGACAGAAAATAGAATGGTGGTTGATGGGGACTGGGGCAAGAGGAGAATGAGGAGTTATTATTTAATGAGTCCAGAGTTTCAGGTTGGGGTCTTTTTACACCATTCTCTCACCTTCCAGTGCTTTGTCAGACAATGCTCTGCTGCTATTCATAGGGTTTTCACGGGCAATTTTTTCAGAAGTGGGTGGCGAGGTCCTTTTTCCTAGGGTGTCTTAGTCTGAAAGATCTACCAAAACCTGTCCATCATGGGTGACCTTGATGCTTGTATTTGAAATACCAGTGACATAGCTTTCAGCATCATAGAAACATTCAGTCACCACAGTATGACAGCCCACAGACAGGCATTGTGGTTTACTCTGACCAGGAAATGAACTGTGGTGGTGAGAACACTGAATCTTAACAACTAGACCACCAGGGCTGGCCCTTTCTTGGTAGCTGATAGAAGTTGATATAGAAAATCAGCAAGGGTGTATGTAGAAGGATTTGACATCATCATTAACCAGTGAAATCTAATTTGACAGACCTCTCCATCTAATTATAGCAGAGAACACATTCTTTCCGAGTGCAGATGTAACATTCACCAAGATAGACCACATGCTAGGTTGTAAAATAAACTTAAAAATGTAAAATGATTGAAATCATACAAAATATGTTCTCTAACCATAATGAAATTAGACTAGAAATCGAAAAAGGAACGATAACAGTAATATTTTCTAACAGTTGGAGATTAAACAACATTTACAAATAACCCATGAATCAAAGAAGAATCTCATAGAAAATTAGAAAATATTTTGAACTGAACAAAAATGAAAATAAAACATCAATATTTGGGGGATGCAGCAAAAGCAGTGCTTAGATAGAATTTTATAACATTAATATGTACATTAGAAAAGCATAATTCCTGAAAACAACTGCATTTATAATTGCATTAACAAGAATAAAATACCTAGAAATATATTTAAGCAAGGAGGTGAAAGAACTGTACACTGAAACCTATAGGACACTGATGAAAGAAATTGAAGAAGAAATAAACAAACGGAAAGATATTCCATGCTCAAGGATTGAAAGAATTAATATTGTTAAAATATTCATACTACCCAAAGGAATTTACAGATTCAATGCAATCCTTATCAAAATTCTAATGGCATTTTTCACAGAAATAAAACAAACAATCCTGAAATTTGTATGAAACCACAAAAGACCCTGAATAGCCAAGGCAATCCAGAGAAAGAACAAAGCTGGAGACATCACACTTCTGATTTCAAACTATATTACAAAGCCATTGTAATCAAAAGAGTAGGATATTGTCACAAAAACAGACATATAGATCAATGAAACAGAATAGAGAGCCTAGAAATAAAACCACACATAAATGGTTAATTAATTTATGACAAAGGAGAAAAGAATATACAGTAGGGAAAGGACAGTCTCTTCAATAAATGGTGTTGGGAAAACTGAACAGCCACAAGGAAAAGAATGAAACCAGACGACCCTCTTACACCATACACAAAAATGAACTCTAATAGATTAAAGATTTGAACATAAGACCTGAAACCATAAAACTCTTAGAAGGAACATAGGTGATAAGCTCCTTAACATCAGTCCTGGTGATGATTTTTTGGATTTGACACCAAAGGAAAGGCAACAAAAGCAAAAATAAACAGGTGGGAATACGTCAGACTAAAAAGCTTCTGCACAGCAAAGGAAACCATGAAAAAAACGAAAAGGCAACCTACTGAATGGGAGAAAACGTTTGCAAATCACATACCTGATGAGGGGTCAACATCCAAAATATATAAAGAACCCACACAACTCAAGAGAAAAAGCACAATCTGATTAAAAAATGGGCAGAGGATCTGAATAAACATTTTTCCAAAGAAGACATACAGATGACCAACAGGTACATGAAAAGTTTCTCAACATCGCTAATCATCATGGAAAGGCAAATCAAAACCACGATGAGATATCTTCTCATACCTGTTAGAATGGCTATCATCAAAAAGGCAAGAAACGACAAGTGTTGGCGAGAACGTGGAGAAAATGGAACCCTTGCCCTCTGTTGGTGAGAATGTCAATTGGTGCAGCCACTATGAAAAACAGTATGGAATTTCTTCAAAAAACTAAAGGTAGAACTCTCATATGACCCAACGATTCCCCTTCTGGATATTTATCTGGAAAAAATGCAAATGCTAACTTGAAAAGACATCTGTACCCCAATGTTCACAGCAGCATTATTTACAATTTGGAAACAACCTAAGTTTCCATCAATGGATTAATGGATAAAAAAAAATGTGGTGTGTATACATATAATAAAATATTATTCAGTCGTAAAAAAGAAGGACATCTTGCCATTTGCCACAATGTAGGTGGACCTTGACGGCATTATGCTAAGTGGAATAAGTCAGACAGAGAAAGACAAATACTGTACCATCTCACTTTTATGTGGAATCTAAAAACAAACATACAAACAAAAAGCAAGCTCAAGATACAAAGAACAGATTGGTGGCTGTCAGAGGTGAGGGTTGAGGGGTAGGTGAAATGGGTGAAGGAGGTGAAAAGATACAGATTTCCTGTTATAAAATAAGTACGTCATGGGGATGTAATGTACAGCATGGTGACTATAGTTAATAACACTGTATTGCATATTTGGAAGTTGCTGAGAGTAGATCTTAAAGGTTCTCATCTTAGGAAAAAAGTGTTTTGTAACCATGTATGGTGATGGATGTAACTAGACTTATTGTGGTGATCATTTAGCAACGTACACAAATACTGAATCATGTTGTACACCTGAAACTAACATAATGTTTCATGTCAATTATACCTCAATAAAAAAAGAAAACTTTCTCATCTCAGGAGCCTAAGCTGCCATCTCAATAAACTAAAAAAAATTAGAACAAAAAAAAAATCAAAGCAAGCAAAAGGAGGAATTAGTAGCCATAAAAGCAGAAATCAATAAAATTGAAAACTGAAAAAAAATTAATAAATGCAAAAATTAGTTCTTAGGAGAGGCAATGACATTGACGTGTGCAGCAAGACTAACAAATTGAAAGGAAAGGAGACATAAATTACCACTATCAAGAATGAAAGAAGGGATATCCTTTCAGAGTTTGCAAGCATTAAAGGATAATAAGGAACAATATGAAGAACTCGAGGCACATAAATTCCACAAGTGAGATGAAAAAGACCAATTCCTGGAAACATGCAAACTACCAAAACTCATCCAAGACTGAATAGATAACCCAAATGGTCCTACAATTATGAAAGACATTGAATTTTTAGTTAAAAACCTTCCAATTAAAAAATCTTCAAGCCTGTGTAGTTTCACTGAAGATGTCTACTGAACATTTAAAGATGAAATTACACCAATTAAACATACCTCTTTCAGCAAGTTGAAGACAAGCTTTTATTTTGTGATGTTAGAAATTTTGTTGGTACTGAAAACAAAGGCAGTGCAAGAAGAGAAAATTACTGATATTCCTCATGAAAAACTAACATAAACTTTTCAACAAAATATTAGTAAATATATGTCCAAGCAATATATGAAAAAAAATAATAGACCATGAACAGGTAGAGTTTTATCCTAAGAATTCAAGACTGGCTAAATATTCTGAAGTCGACAATGTAATCCACCATATCAACAGTCTGAAGAAGGAAAAACACATTATCATACCAGTATCAGAAAAAGCATTGAACAAAATTCAACCTTCATTAATGATAAAAACTCTAATAAAACTAGGGATAGATGGGAAATTCCTCAATCTGATAAAGGGATTCTACTAAAAACCTTCAGCGCTCAGTATGTTTAGTGATGAAAGATGGAATGCTTTGCCCCCATGTTAGAGACAAAGCAGGGCTCACTATTCCTATCAACATGGTACTGGAATTACGCCACTGCAATAAGATAAGAAAAAGAAATACAAGGCATATGGATTGGAATGGAAGAAATAAAACTGTTTCTATTCTCAGATGTCATGATTGTATAGAAAAGCTCAAAGAATTGACAACACACACATACACAAAAAAACTTCCACATCCTTCCTGGAAATAATAAGTGGATTTAGCAAAGTTGCAGTATTCAAAATCACTCAAAAAAATCAATCATATTTCTATTTACCCATAATGTACAATAGAAAAATGAAATTTAAATGATAATACCATTTACAATAAGTCTAACAAATGAAATACTGAACATAAATGTAACAAAACATGTAGGGAATCTGAGTGCTAATAACCATCAAATGTTGATGGAAAAAAATCTGTGATTTCTTATTTAGACCTAAATAAATGGAGAGTTATATTATGTTTATGAATTGGAAGAATCAACAATATAAAGATGCCAGTTCTCCCCAAATTGATTTACAGGTTAAATACAATCCCAGTCAAAGTCCTGGCAGGATGTTTATAAATATAGACAAGCTGATTATAGAATGTATATGGAAAGTCAAAGGAACTAGAATAACCAAGATTATTTTGAAAAAAGAAGAAGACAGTTAGAGGAATCACATTACCTGATGCCCAGACTTCCTACAAAGCTGCAGTGATGAAGTCAGTGTGGGATTTCCAAACGGATAGACATGCAAACCAAAGGAACAGAGTAGAAAGCCTATGTGGACTCGCCCAACGGTTTTTTGAGGAAAGTCTAGGAACAGAATGGAGAAAGGATACTTTTCTCAGTAAGGTATTTGATCAACTGTACATCCAAATGCAAAAAGAGATTGATATAAAAATTTAACTCAAAATGCAGTATAGATTTGAATATGTAACTTAAAACTATACAATTTTAAAAGAAATATAGAAGTTAATCTTCTTGTCCTGGGATTAGGCAGTGAGTACTTATATAAGACACCAAGCACAAACCATAAAAGAAAAAATTGTTAAATTGAAATTTATCAAAATTTAAAAAAGAACTTGTTTTGTAAAATACAGTTAACAGAATGAAAAGACAGACAATAAATTGAGAGAAAATATTTGTATATTGAATGTACAACAAAGGACATTTGTCCAGAACGTGTAAAGAACCCTCAAACTCGAGAATAAGAAAACGAATTACCCAGCTAAAAAGTGGGCAAAAGATCTGAATAGACACTTCATCAAAGAGTATATACAAATGGTAAATAAGCACATGAAAAGAGGTTCAACATCATTAGCCACTATATAAATGCAAATTAAAACCACAGTGAGATACAACTGCACACCTATCAGAACGACTAAAAATACTGACCCTGTTGAGTGCTGGTGAAGACGTGCAGCAGCGAGATAGACTACTGGTGGGACTGTAAAACGGCATAGCCCTCGGGAAAGCAGTTTGGCAGTTTCTTATGAAGTTAAACATACACTTATCATATGATCCAACAATCACACTAGTAGCTATTTACCCAAGTGAACTAACAGTGTAGTTCACACAAATATCTGTACGCAAATGTTTATACTAGTTCTACTGACAATCACCAACAGCTGAAAACAACCCCAATGCCCTCCAGCTGGTGACTGGCTGAGCAAATCGCAGTATGTCCACATCATGGATGACTATGCAGCAATGCAAAGGAATAAAGTGCTGATACACAGAATATTGTGGATGACTCTCACAGACATCACCATGAGGGAAAGAAGCCAGGCTCAAAGGTTACATATTGTGTCATTTCATTTATGTGACATTCTCGAAGAGACAAACTATAGTGACAGAGAACAGATCAGTGGTGAAGGGTGGAAAGAGGTGGTGACTTCGAAGAGATGGCACAAGGGGTATTTTTGGGGTGTTGGCACTGTTCTGTATCCTGATTATCATGTTTATATGAATCTCTATACATGTTAAACTTCACAAAATCATGCAACAATAAAAGTCTGTTTTATTGTATGTTAACTTAAAAAGACCCCTCTATCTGTTAGTTCTTTGGTTTAATTTAGTGGGTGTTACCTACTATGTGGTAGGACTGTGCTTGTGCCATCGGGCTCAGATGATACTTGCCGCTTCCTCTGAGGAGCCCTTATTCCGAAAGATTTTCCATTTACAAAGTGTGACACATCCTGCCGGAGGCCTTGTGAGGTGGGAAGGTTGGGAGTATTACAAAGCTCTGAGAAGCTGAGTGCCTTGCACGAGGCCCCAGTAAGCGGCAGAGCCAGTCCCACAGGCCAGGCTTTGTCCTTCTAGACTCAGCCCCCTTTTCACCTCGCACACAGCCCCCTTGCTGAGGCTACAGATGGTGTTCACGGAGCAGGCACTGTGGCCCGGAGGCTGATCAGCATGTGAAGATGATGTCTTTAGCCTAATTAAGGTAATTAAGGTAAAGGATTCTTAATTGGGTTATGGCTGAGTTATGAAGGACACAATGATGCCTGTCAGGTTCCTGCCAGAAAGTACAATGTTGCTGTTGACAGAGGTTGGCAGCAAAAATAGGGAAGACAGACTTTGTAATCAGTAAGAGCTGGTTTCAGTCTCAACTTTGCGGTTTAAAAGGTTATCACCTGCTTCTACGAGACTCAGTACCTCCCATTCCCCTCTGTCTGTCAGAAAAAGGAGATAACAATACCTTTCTGGTAGGTTGTTGTGAAGGTTAAATTAGATGGGTGATTCATCTAAAACCTGCTCCTACAGTTCTTGGGCTCTAGGGAGCAATGGTTAGCAGCAGCCTCCTGTCTTTGCGTTGAGAATACAACTATGAGATACTATTTAATGTTACCTAGGAATTACCTTATTTAATTTCTTTGTGATTGAGAACATATATGCAATGAAGAATTTCTCCAGTTCATGTTAATCATTTCCTGTAGTACTCCTTTAAGAACGGTAATTGGCACCCAAGGTTGGAGTTGTACGTTAGGAGTGAGGCTGGGTCTCTGTTTGCCCAGGGCTGGGGTCCTCTGGGTGAGTCAGTTAGCACGTTGCCTCAGGCACCCAGGCTGCAGTCACAGCTCCTGATGCACTGGCCTGGGATTTCCTGAGGACAATGATCCTGGGAGAGCTGAGGTGAGACAACCCACCGTGCTTATAGTGCTTGTAATAAATGTGTTTAAAATTTCAACTGAGGATGAACTATTCTGGGATTTTCCAGTTGTGGGATCTGGAAGGGCGAAAAGGACCCTTGTTGGTTCCCAACCATGCACTGGATTCTTTAAGTAGTCTAGTCTATCAGCTTCCTGGCAGCTGCCCAGGGCATGGGTTATACCCATTCTACAGATGCATGATTTTCAGTCCTGAGCTTACTTACATTTCTCTTTGGAAACAGTAACCAAGTGGGAGCATCTGCATGATCAAGTCTTTCCTTCCCCGGGCTTGCATAAACCATTTACCATCTGCCTACTTTATAGGAGACTTCTAATTGGTGCCCTTGAGCTGAAGACTTCTGATTAAATTGAGTCCCTCAGTCTTTCTTGCAATGCTTTGGACATGTTACCTGCTCAGTGAATATTTGTCAGATGGATGGAACTATTTACTTGCCAAGGAAAAGACAATCTGTAAGGAGGTAGTGCTATCATTTCAGTTCTGACCCACTGGAACCTGACATGTGATCTGTCATTGCCAGTAAATACCTCAACCAACACGTCGTTCTGGCTTTTAGTTCCACTTCTCTGAAGCCCTCCTCCAGACTGGAGCAGAAGAGCAAGTCTTCTTGCAGTTCTACGACACTAGAAATCAGAAAATTCAAAGAGACTCTTGGGGAGTTATGCTTCTCTATGAGCAGGTTATACTTCTTATTAGGTTGGGCATCCGTTATTTTATGTGATATCATACTTTTATATTTTCTCACTGTAGCAGAAAAGAGTGTAGAGCTTTCCATCTGTTTTTGCTAGCAGCATTAATAAATTTGGCCCAAAATGAGAAATTCAGTATGACATATAGAAAGCCGTCTAAGTTATATTCCACCCGTCCTCACAGTAAAACGCAATGACTCTCAGCACAGTCTGTGAATTGTTTTTATTTGTCACATTGGTCACTTGACTTCTTGTTTGACGTTAGCATTGAAAACATCGCATGTTCTCATCCCTTTGGTGTCAGGTTTTGGGGAGGCATTTCTACTTTTTCCTCTACTAGATTAGAAGTCCCCCAAAATAGTCTTTGTAACAAATATCAGCTGAAGACAGTGTCATACAATGGCCAAAACACACACTTAGCACTCAGTGGGGTCCTGACGCAACAAGAGATGTCACTCCTGCTAGATGTGTATGACTCTGGAGTAATAATTGTAATATTTCTGTGCTTTCATTTCCACAAACATAAAATGGGAGTATGCATACCTATCTTTCCAGGATTGTGAAAATTTAAAATTATAGTACGTAAAATGAGTGTATCTGTTCTTCAAATCTAAATATTCCTTTAATCCCCCACCACCCAGAGGAAGAGTTGTGGATTTTACTTGTGGTGGTGTGTCAGTTATCAATTTATTGCCTCTTAGCTCTGAATGCACCCTTCAATATATGTTCTGTGATAAACAATGGAATTTCACTAAGCATTTCTCCTCTGCGGTGATATCAATGTTAAGCTTATTAGTAGAGAGTGCTGGTAGGATGTTGCAGAAGGAAAATGCTCTCCTGCAGTTTCCAATGTATAGTGGGAGTCGGTGTGGGTGTGAAAAGAGAAATAAAGGCCCTCCAGATTGGAAGAGAAGAAGTAAAATGATTTCTACTCACATAAAACATGATCTTATGTAAAGAATCCTTTATTTTCTTATATTAGAAAATCCTAAAGATTCCACTAAAAATCTCATAGAATCAATAAAGAAATTCAGAAAACTTGCATGATACAAGATCAATACGTCAAAATCAATAGCATTTCTATACACTAGCAATGAATAATCCAAAAATGAGATTAAGAATACAATTTCATTTACCACAGCATCAAAAAGAATAAAATACTTAGGGATAAATTAAATGAAAGAAGTGAAAGACTTGTATGTTGAAAACTACAAAACACTGTTGAAAGAAATGAAAGATCTGAAGAAATAGAAAGACACCCCTTGCTCAAGGATCGAACACGTCATATTGTTTGGATGCCAATACTGCCTAAACTGACCTACAGATGCAGTTTAATCCCTGTCAAAATCCCAGTTGGAATTATGTTTTTTACAAAATCTATAAACTGATTCCAAAATTTATACAAAACTATAAGAGACACAGAACAGGAAAAACAAAATTGAAAAAGAACACAAGGAGGACACACACATCCCGATTTTAAAACTTACTACAAAGCTACAGTAATAAAGACAGTGTGTGTGGCATAAGGATAAACACAAAGATCAACAAAATGTGTTAAGGGTCCAGAAATTAAACCCTTACATTTATTGTCAATAGATTTTTGACAAGCGTACCAATAATTCAGTGGGAGAAATAGTAGTCTTTTAAACGAATGGTACCAGGACAATTGTGTATCTAGTTGCAAATGCTGAAAGCTGAAGCCCTTCCTCACACCTTAAAAATTAACCGATGGAACTGAATATAGGAGCTAAAACTATAAAACTCTTCAAGAAGTCATAAAGGAATAACTCTTTATGACTTTGGGTTAAGCAATGGGTTCTTAGATTTGACTCCAAAAGCATGAGCAACAAAGAAAGAAAATAGATAAACTAGACTTCATCAAAATTAGAAACTTTTTTGTATTAAAGGACATTATCAAGAAAGTGAAAAAACATACAGAATGGGGGAAAATATTTGTGTATCATATATCTGATAAAAATTTACCATCCAGAATATAAAACAAACTCTTACAACTCAACAATAAAAAGGTAAGTAACTCAATTGAAAAGTGGGAAAAGGACTTGGATAGACTTTTCTCCAAAAAAGGTATACAAATGGCCAGCAAGCACATGAAAATGTTCAACATTAAGGTCATTAAGGAAATGCAAGTCAAAACCACAATAACATATTGCTTCACACCCACCAGGATGGCCATAATCAAAAAAATGGAAAATAAGTGTTGGTGAGGGATGTGGAGAGATGGGAGCCCTCAGACGTTCCTGGTGGGCAAGTAAAACGCTGTAGCTGCTGTGGAAGACAGTTTGTCAGTTCCTCAAAAAGTTACACATAAATTACCAAATGACCTGCAATTCCACTGCTGGGTCTACTCTATACCCAAGAGAAATAAAAACATTTGTCTACACATACACGAAAATCTTGTACATGATTTTCATAATACCATTATTCATAATAGCCAGAAAGTGGAAACAACCCAAATGTCCACCAACTGATGAATGGATAAGTAAAATGTGGTATATCTGTATAACGGAATAGTATTTAGTAATAAAAAAGAATGAAGTTCTGACACATGCTACGGCATGGATGAACCTTGAAAACATTGTGCTCAGTGGAGAAGCCAGTCACAAAGGACCACACACTGTATGATTTCATTTATGTGAAATGTCCAAACCAGGCAAATCTGTAGAGACAGAATGTAGATTGGTATTTGCCTAGGGATGGGGAGATTTGAAAATGACTGCTAATGGGTGTTGGGTTTCCTTTTGGGGACCATGAAAATGTCTCAAATAAATTGTGTTGAGGTTGCACACCTCTGTGGGTATACACTAAAAACCATTGAATTGTACACTTAACTAGGTGAATTTTATGATATGTGAATTATAGCTCAATAAAGCTGGAAAGAAAGAGAGAAAAGTGGTGGGCTAAGGGGTAGACTCACAGGCCCTTGAGATGGCGCCTTCCAGACAATGCCCTCCTGCACCCATCTTTAGACCTTTTGACCTGCACTGAGCATTCCTCTTTGCTTTCTCTCCACCTCAACAAATGGATATGTGAGGAAAATCAGAGTGCCCTTCCTGTGAGGCAGGGTCATTGATGACACTTCATTTCAGGACGCACCTCGAAGCCATTGATTAAATCTGCCTGGTGCCGTCCAGGAGCCCGCTGGCTTCCTAGAGGCAGCCCTTGGCTGTTTCAGCTCCCTCAAGTGCCTCACTTACGAACTCTCCCCCGATTGGCACACCAGCCCAGCTCATCCCGATCAGTGTTCACTCACATTTTAGCAGCAAAGAGATTTATTAAATTTCAACAAATCCCTGAGTGACAAAATATGGAGCTTTACTGATGAGGTTATAAACTTAAGTACACATACTGTAGGAACAGACAGGATGATTTTTCTTGTAATGAAACATGTTCGATATTGGAAAAGATGTTAATTTCGTGGTTTAACTAGAATCTATTTGGCTAAACTTTTGTAATGGGAAATTATGTTATGAGTGAGGTTATGTTACCAGAGAATTCCAGCTTTCCTGGATGCTGGTTTGGTGCATTTAATTGGGTGGCTTTATCACAGCGTCATCGAGGCCCTTTCCGTCTTCCTCTCATATAGTATTACCCACAGTGCAGGCACATAGACTCGCTAGGGGGCACTTCTCAGTGGTATTTGGGCGCAATTAGGGAATGTCTTTGGGGCAATGGTTGCATTTAGTTATTCAGCTATAATCCTTTCCAGTTTAACCATTCTACTAAATGGCTTTTTAATGTTTCTGAAGTTTTATTTTATTTAAAAAAAATATTTTGGTCATTAAACAGTTGAATGCCTCATTGCACATATAAAGGATAAGGCAATTTTGAAAATGCTTTCACACACGTGGTCCCATTTGATCCTCTTGTCTGAAGGCCTTCTGGGTGTGCAGGGCATGAGTCCATGAGGGCCTCGCACCTGGCATTTCTCCCCTCCCCAGCCTCACCCAGCTCCTCAGCCTGACCCAGCTGCCTTCTCCCCACCATCATGCTGGGTCTGTGGCTGTGAAGGTCTCCGAGCTGGGGAGCAGCAGGGACTAACACACTTTGAAGGAGAAGGCAATTATAAAATGATTTGCAATATCTGGTGCCTAAGTTGGGACACTTAAAATTTTCTTATTTCCTTCTGTCCTTTCTTCCACCAAAAGATATATTTGGAGTACCTGGGCTGTGTCAGGCTGGTGCTGGGGAAGTCATCAAGTGCATCCACTTTGAGGGAGCCTCTGCTCTGCAGCAGGCACACTGCCAGGGGCCAGGGGCTAGCTCGCTCCTCAGCAAAAGCTTGGACACGTCCCCCAGCATCGGCTTCCCCTAATCCCAAGCTGTCCGGCTGCTAACGCTGCTTGGTGCTTTAAAAGGAACTTTAATACTGGGCTTGCTAAGAGCCTTGATTGTGACCCTGATCCCTCCATGCAGGGCCCCCTTTGCTTGGGCTTCAGCCCAGCTCCCACCTCCAGGCCTGTCTGGAGCATCTGTGGCCTCGCCTGCCCACTCTGGCCTCCCTGAAGGCCACCCTTCCCTAAGAATGCTTCCAGATCACCTGCAGCACTTGTTAAATTGCATGTTCCTGGGGTCTAGCTCATACTAAACATTCAGGATATCTGTAGGTGGAAATAGGAATCTGCATTTTTCACAAGCTCACCAGGTACTTTACAGTTTGAGCATCACTGGCAGGAAAGAAAACAGAAAAAACAAAAAACACTGCTTAGGAGTCTGTTTATGGGAAATATATGCTTCCTCCCCTCCAGCGCAGCTCAGGAACCGTCATTTAAGTAGTGCCTGTGTATCCTGGGGCTTGAGATGTGTGCACTCATTTCGTCCTCCCAGGGCCTTGGAGGGACAGATGGTGCCAGCACGCTGTTTGCTAAGGGGCCCAGGAGGGTCAGACATCCAACCCAGACCCTGCTTCTTTCCCCAGAGCCATAAAGGCACAGTGAGGAATAGTGACCAGGGAGAGGCCAGGAACCCTTGAGGGCTACCTGGAGCTTTGACAACCCAGTCAGCGGGGAGGGGCACAGTATGTGGAGAAAGCCATCTTTCCTAAGCTGGTTAGGCCTAAATAGCTTCAGGCCAAAAAAGGCTGTCAGACCTGCTCTGTCAGTGACCCCCAACAGCACACCCAACGCCCACACACCTGCCGAACCCAAATCTCACCCTGAGGTGAGGAAAGGAGCTACATGCACAGTCAGGCACTAAGCTGGCCTGGGAAGAGGCCCGGCCTGGCCCCAGCACCAGATGGTGTCCTTGAGGAAAAGGGAGAGAGACCATGGGCAGAGACCATCCCGCATGGAAGCCACTCCCAGCCCCCGATGCCCCAACTGAAGAGGAAGGCAGGAGAGCCCCAGCCACACTGGAATGCAATGACTGAACCCACAGCTGCTCCCACACACAGAGGCGCGGCCCAGCCAGCATTTGGGAGGTGAGCCAGCTGCCTGAGCTTGAGAATCACCTGGAAGCCTTGTTAAGACGCTGGGGCACTCAACTGGAAATTCTGATTTGCTCTGTCTGCAAGAGGTCCTGGAATTTGTTGAGAACTAGGCAGTTCTTACCTGGGAGGTTTGGCCTTGGACAAGGGTGAGGAGGGTGACTAGGAAAAGGAAAAGAGAAAAGAAGGGCCCTGCACCCCTGTGAACCAGGGCCCACTCCGATGCCTCCCCCTTTCCTGCCAGCCTTCGCTGCTCCCGGGGGAGCTCAAGTCCTTCTCCACAGCGGTGTGGGTAAGCGGATGCCCAGTAGTGCTCAGGGACAAATCAGAAATGCAAAGACAGGAGCCCAGGGAGGCTGAGGCAAGCTGGGGAGTGTGGGGCCTGGGGAGCAGGCACGTGTCCACCTGTGTCAGTAACAGCATCCCAGGAGGGGCTTGAGGCAGGCCCTAGGCCAGGGGAGGCCTAGATGACCTGGGCCATGTTGGTCCTGCCCTGTGTGGGCTGTGTCAGCCTGGCATGTCTTCTGCCTGCAGTCTGGGGTGAACGTATCTACGTCCCTGTGTCAATGGGCTGATTCCTTCTCAGGAATTATAGAGAAATCACTAAGTTTCGAGTATTTCCTTCCCAGCCCAGAACCCTTGGCAGCACTTTCTCCACTGCCCTCCTAGGGGTGGGAAGAACGTGACAATGTAGGTTCAAACAATTCAAGAGACTGACTTTGCCAGCCACCGGAGGCTCCTCTGTGCCTTCATCTCCCTCCCTCCAGGAGGCCTCCTTTCTAAGACCTGTTTCAGAGACATCCTGCTGCTTGCAGGGAGGGTGGAGCACTAAGCCTGCCCTGGCCTTGATGTCTTTGACTCAAGCCGTCTTCTGCATCTCATTTCAGGGCCGCTGCTCAGCTATGACCTGGCCCATGCAGCAGGAGCCTGGGACACTCAGAGTGGAGGCCCTTGTGGCAGCTGAGCTCCCATCCCTGTGTCACTCACTGACCCTGAACACCACGGAGGACACACAGGCTTCTGGGTCTGTGCTCACCCCTCAGGTGACCTTGGGGAGTTCCCGACCCTCTCTGAGCCTCAGGTTCACTATGGAAAGTGAAGCGTGCTCTCTGCACACGGTAGATGCGGAGTATGTGGCCCTCTCTCCCTCCTGCCCGCAGGGGACAGCGCTCTGGGTACGCTATCAGGGGCCTGGTGACACAGCCTACCTTTGTCGTGTCGTCCTTTCCTGGGAGTGTTGGATGGCTATTGCTCGAGGAAGCTGGTGCTGGTCGGCGTGACTCTGCTTGTTGCAGATCGTGGTGCTGCTGTGCAGTGTTTATTCTTTCTTAACAAATAATCCCTTTATGAAATTGAGCTAGAAGTCAAAAAAGGAAAAAAAGTGACGTCTCAGGGAAGCCATGACAAAAATAATTATCAGGAGGGCTAAGATCAATAATTTTCTATGTTTTACAGAGAAAAAAATGCCCTATTGTAAAGTAGAAAGAGGTTGGAGAGTGGGGGCCCTGGCGTGGCCAGCCCTGCCGGGGACCGGTGTGTGATGCAGCCAGTCCTGCCCCTTCTCCGTGTGCAGCAGGTAGGCTGGAGGCTCTGAGGCCCTGGCTGCTGCTGCTTGTTCTTCTTGACCATGAGGCTGGAGGGAGGAGCTGGAACCAGGGCACAAGGAACTCACGGGAGGTTCCAGTAAGGAGGACTCATTGATGGCCTGTAATGCCCAGGACCCTCTGTCACTGTGGAGCCTGTAAACCTGCACATGGCCCCAGGGCAGTCTCCCCAAAGGGCCTACAAATGGAGAAATGCGGTGCTGGTGGTGTGGGGGGAGTGGCTGGTCAGGAGCAGCTGTACAGGTGTGAAGAGCATGCGGTTCCAGAGGCAGAAGTTCACGTCAGCGGAGGATGGTGGCGTGCAAGACGAGCCTGTAAGGATGAAGGGAGCTTGCTTCAGGTGTGGAGGAGAAGAGGCCTCGGAGGAGGTCGTGGGAGCTGAGCGCAAGCGTGGAAAAGTCAGGACCTGTGGATTCCTGCACTTGGCCCTTTGTGCCAAGCTGTCTTGTGAACTACAGGAAGCTGTGGAAGATTTGGGGTGGAGGAGGGAAATGACGTGATTCTGTAAGTCATCTTAGAGTAAATCAAGTCATTTTACAGTTGCGGTCTAGAAAGTTTAAGTCATTTTCCCCAAGTTGCACAGCTCCCAACTAGTGGAGAAAACCTTGAAGACCTAGTTTTCTTACGGCTGATGCTAGATCAGGCCGGTTCTGGCTGAAGGAAGAAGTTTCTGCCTACAGGTGGGCTTGAGATGCAAACAGCAGAGCATGCGTTCCTGGCTCAGGTCTTGGTGGAATGCCATTTTCCAGGTTCAGTGTCAGCCAATTCGGCAGGTGTTTGCTGGCTGCACACTCTCTCTTAGGCACTTGTGTGGTTTCTGAGAACAAAAAGCAGAGAGAAATAGCTCCAGCACCCCAAAGGACAGAAGACACAGGAGATGTTCATTCACTCGTCTACTCAAACCTTTGCTATTCTCTTTCCATGCTTCAGACTCTGGGGGAGATTTTGGGGACACTGTGATGAATGAAGCAGTTCTGGTCCCTCTATAGATGTATGACACCTAACAGGGGTGAGTCCATGAAGGGAAGACTCTGAGTTCACAGGAGGGAGCCCCAACCTCAGCAATGGCAAGTGTGGTGGGAGATGGAAAAGCATTGAGGATAAGGGCCTCTGAGGACACCTAGTCAGGTGATGAGTGGGTTGCTTTAGGGAGAGTGAGAAATATGACCCATTGGAACACAAGCTGTGTGTCTTAAGGCCAAGGTAGACTAGGTACTATTGCTTCTGGTGCCGACACAGACAAGGTGTGGACATGTGTGTCCTGTAGAGAAGGAGCTCCAGTCAGCAGGAGGCAAGACCACTAGCAGGGAGGTAGGTCTGGCAAAGCAGGAAGGTTGACTGCTGGCCACTTTCCCTTTAAGCAGGATAAACCTCTGATTTAGCATCCAAAACCAGGACACTTTTGAGCATGAGAGAAGGTGCCATTATGCTGGACCAACTGTCTTGGGCCAACATGAATGCACCCCCCTGACTTAGGAAGCACCCCCTGTGCTGTGATGGGCAATAGGCAGCTGTCAGCAGAGGTCAGGCTGCTGTTGTCCCTGAGGTTGGAACCTCGGAGGCCATTTGCCCCAGGGAATTTGGTGGGCAGACGAGGCACGCTTCTTATTCTTTGGGGCTACAGACTGAATTCTAGTCCCCACCCGCCCTCCTCTGTACTGGGTTGTCCTTTCCCTCTGCCTGCCCCTGTGTGGAGTCCCCCGTTGTAGCAGTGGGAGCTGATGAGGGAGGAGCAGACGTTCAAAGCCAGCATTTAAACCACGGCTCTGTCCTTACCTCCACAGTAGCTAATGGACTAAACCTCCTCTTCTTTGAAATAGGGCTTGATGATTCCCACCTCACAGAGCGTTGTAAGGATGTACCATGGGTAGACTCCCCGTCAGTTGCCTCCTTCCCTGGCCTCTTACTTGCATTTGCTTTCCCCCGACCGAATTCTGAGGTCTTTGCGGAGAAAAGATCTGATATCTTGTCTTTGGGCCACTAAAGAGAGGGCAGGAGAAGGATCCTGCACTGGAGCTGGGGTGAGGGCACAGATTTAATGCTGAGGGTGTGTTATGGATGTTCTAGGTATGTCAGGTTGATTCGGAAGGACATGTAGTTATCCACAAGGCTCGAAGAAAGACTTCGCAAGTTTAAGTCTCTAAGAATGGGTGAAAGGGAGGGCTGCTAACCACAAAGCAGGACATCACATCACAAGATTTGGCCAAGAAAGGAGTTTGGGAGTTAACTGCTGAGCATCCCTGGGACCCCTGCCTGGGCTGGCAGAACAGCCTTCCCTTAATCAGAGACCATGTTCCCAAGGGCATCAGGTTTGCATGAAAACACGTGTCAAATCCAGCATCACCGTCTAGGACCATTTTGATGGTAGATGTCCTTGCATAAGGGCAGACATACCAAAGAAGAGGGCAAGTTTAAAAATCCCAGAGGAAGGATTTTGAGAAGAACAGTTGAGAAGTTGTTCTTACATGAGCTCTCAGCTCTTCAAGGTTTACGCTGAGGACCCTGGTCTCTGCATGGAGAGCATGAACACATTTTAGAAGATGCCCTGTGAGGAGCCCCCACCTGGACCTTCCTTTCCCTCGGCCCTCCTCACAGGAGCTGTGCTCTAGGTCCCTGATCCAAATCTGAGGTCTCACTGCCCTCCCCTGTGAGACGCCCTGGCCTGTCTCTCCTTGAGAAAACAAGGGTTCTCTATTTGGAACCCTGGCTACAGAGGGGATGTGGTGTCCCCAACTCCCCCTTTCCCTCTGAGTCAAGCACATAGGTCCTTTATGCTTAAGGGTTTTCCTGCTCCTCCATGAAGAAAAATGGAAAAGGACTTAAAACACACAGACACTGAAGAGGAAGTGAGAAATTTTTCAGACTCGGGAGATTTTCTGCTCCTGGGATCTATCTCTGACTCCTGATTCAAGCTTCAATGCTTTGAAGGAGTCCAACTGGGAAAATTTAAACCTATCGTTAGAGACCATCCAACTCTGCTCAGCCCCTCCTCCTCCGCAGCTCATCCCAACACCCGGGGTTCTGCCATTTGGAGCAGTGGCCCTGGAGGTGGGGGCCATCAGCATCACATTGCCTGGGCTACTACAAACAGGCGTGTTCTCCAGGAGCGCTCAGACCTGCTCCAGTGTGGCTCCCAGCAACCTGTGTGGTCCTCGTGCGTAGTTTGAGAGGTGTGGACTTAGCTTATTCCCTTGTCTTGAGCGCTTGCAAAGTTGCTCTCAGCCACATAACTTCTGCTAATTCATGTGGAAACCAACCTTTTTCTTAGCAAGTGAAAGTTCATTGGCTCTGAGGGAACAATAGAAAATATTCAGACCTGCACCATTATCCCTGAACAAGAAAGAGAAGCTCGGAGAGAGGAGGGTTCTCCAAGTAGTTACTCCTTCCTCATCCCCACCTTCCAATTGATTGTAGCCCCATGCATTCCATGTTGATTGCACCAATGTCCACTCCCCCACTGCTACTGCCAGTGTCCTTTCACTGACCTGCTTTTTCTCTATTAATCTATCAACTCAACAACCATGTACATTGCTGGGTGCCAGGCCCTGGGCCAGGTGCTGGAATGTGGCCGTCATTCTCTCCCTCCTGGACTGTAGCCACAGGCAGAGTCTTGGGACAACGTGCCTCCAGTACCACCCTCCAGCCTTCCTTCTGCCATGCTGTGAGCAAGGATGCTTTCTGACCCAAAATGTGACTGCACTCTGCCCTTCAGGATTAAGTCGCACACCCTGTACAAGATGCTCCTGGGTCTGACCCTGCCCTCCGTTCCAGGCTCTTCTCTGATTTTGCTGAGGCTCATGACCAGCTTACAAAACCATTTGTGAGAGTGCACGTGCCTGATACGTTTCCTCACCTCTGGACCCTTGCTTAAACCTCTCTTCTTATTGACAATGCCCTTCCCTGCCTGCTGCCACTTTTCAAGATTCAGTTCAAGAGTGCCTACGAAGCTTTTCTTGAACATTGTCCCCACACCATCCCCAAGCGGGAGCGCCCCCACCTACATCTGAGTCTTACCACGCCTTGCTGCAGACTCGCCCTAGAGCACCTCCAGGCTCACCCATCTTCTTGCCTTCCCACTCTGAGCCCTGCAAGGTCAGGATGCTGCCTTGATTTACTCTGGGTCTCCCACCCCTGGCCTAGTGCCAGACCCAGGCTGGTCCACAACCAGGCTGGTCCACAACACATTCCTGTCGAGTGGACATAGATGCCTAGATTTCCTCCTGAGGCACCTCACTGAAAATGTGAAAGGTTGGTGGTAAGAAGAGTGAAGACAAAATCAGCTCAACCATTTTTCAAAGCCAGGACCGTATCTTACTGTCTACATTTGTGTCTAGCACATTGCATTGCACAGAGTAGGTGCTCAGTAAGTGGTCGCTGAATAAAATGCAAGGATGAGGGAATGAGAATTCAGGCCTCCTACCTCGTATCCCAGGCTTCTCTTCCCCCGGAAGGCATATTCAGCAGTGTCTTGGCACTGATGAGACAATGCCACCCTTTACTCACAGCTGAGGCCTGGCATAGGTCCTATTATCACATAGGAGCCAGATCACTGTTCTCTATAAGCTGATGGTTTTCCATCTCTCTGCCTTTACATGGGTGCAGAGTACGAAATGTTCAGTCTGCTTTTCCAGATCAGGGACAGCAGACTCAGGGCCGAGAGGCTTGTACACCTTGATCCTCCCCCCTCACCCTTGCACCCCTGGCACTCGTGGCTCTCTTTTCTGCTAAGCACAGATGAAGCACAGAATCCTTCTTAACACGACGATTTGGAGTCCATCACTCCAAACCAATTTCACATAAGGTAAAGTTTGTTTGATATGCTTGTCCGAGTGCTTCCCCGCCCATCTTTACTTGACGGATTTCCTCTCTCCATTCTCAGTCACCCCTCTGCAGGCTGAGGAAGGCCTTGAGGCAGCTTGGTTCCTAGCACAGCTTCAGGCTAATCCTCAAGGCACTGAAGGAAGAAAAACAGATCCCGCAGGGCCGCTGCACCACCAGGGCCTGGGAGAGGGCCCCGGGTAAAGTGCAGCCGGCCTCAGCGCCAGGCTGGTCGCCAGGCTGTCAGAGCTCCTCAGGCTGCTGAAATTGCAGACCCGGGGTCACATTAGCAATGCGAATGTGCTGTAAAACTTGCTACCTGTGAGACTCTCACCTGAGAAGGAAGGGAGATGAGCCCGTAGTGGCTGGCTTTTCATCTTCTCCATGGGTTTTATTACAGCAGTAACGAGAGCAATTCCACTTAAAAGACCCTTGTCAGGAAACGGTTATAGTAGATTATAGCTCTCAATGGGAAACAATCTCTACCCGGTACAAATTTGGGATGGCCAGGAAAAAAACAACGTGGAGAAATACTGCTCACAGGGGCTATAGCCGTGAAACTCTGAGAGGAGGCGGAGGGGATGGACGGGGAACCAGTTACAGGGGCAAGTCACATCATTACACCAAGTCAGTCACCAGCAGAGCACAAAATGGCATCTTAAGAGGAGTCCAGCAATATAATTTTTATCACTCAAAAATTGCACCCAAGACCGGGGCACAGCATCTGCCAGGCCTGTTATAAAAGCAGAATTGGCCCTGGCATTTTAAGCAACCAGGACAGCCCATTACCTTGGAAGGAGGAAGGGGGGTTTCGCCACCAAGCAAATGATTCTAGTACACTTGCATTCCCTGTGACGTGCTCTGGCCTCTCTTGAGGCCAGTCTAAGTTCGGTAGCAGCAGCCCTGTGGCCTGAGTCCAGCCAGTGGCTGGTTTAACCTCTCACCTAGTTGGCCAGGCTTGGAAAACTGGTTTTATCTTGTGCTTGCAGTGGGCAGTAGCCGAAACCACACTGAGTGGCAGCCTTGCATGCAACAGCCATTCAGGAGAGCCAGATAACCTGTTGGAGCCTTTGGCGTCAAGGTCATCTCTCAGCAGAGCCCTGGTCTCTGGTTTCCGTTCCCAGCTGCCTGTGGGAGGCTGACCCTGGTTCCAGGCCTACTGTGCTGGAAAACTGATACCGCTGCGGCACCTGGGACAATGTCTGGGCTTCATGGGTATAATACTGCAGCTGCAAAAAGGGCTTTTGAGTGAGTCTCACAAGTCCTGTGGTTCACGTGACAGGCAAAAACTTCTGAGGACCGTCGTCAGAGGGAAGCCAGATCGCAGAATCTCTCATCCAAACAAGACAAAAAATTAATCCTGATCATGAAACCCAGGGCAAATTTACCATCAGCAGCTCAACCCAGAAAGGCCATGCACCTCAAAGCGTTAGACAAAGGAGAGAGAAGACCCTAGCACAGTGTGACTTTCTATGTAAACCAAAGCTCTCCCAGCATTGCTGGTGTTTTTCTTTTTAAGTGTTCAACGTAGGGAAATGTGCAAAAAAACTTTACACGTCTGCTTAATAATCATGATCAGGCCATTAAAAATAATGTTTGCAAATAGTTTATAACAACATAAAAATGCTTACTTTACTACAAAAGTTTAGAAGGTAGGACCCAAAATTATATGTACAACATTATTCAGATTTTGAAAAACAAGTAAAAAACATGCGTTAACAAAACCCTGGGAGAAAATAGATTGACCATTTTTAAAAATAAACTTTTAAAAGCATTTTAGAATAGAGTTAGATTTACAGAAAATTTGCAAAGGTAGTACAGAGTTCCTGTATCCCCCCACCAAGTTTCCCTATTGTTGACATCTTACATTTCCAAGGTACGTTTGTTGCAGCTAATGAATCCATATAACGCTGTTTCTAAACATAGAAGATTCAAAATCTCTTGTTGAAGAGAATCTGTTCCACTTTTGCAGGAAACCTGCAAGTCTGACCCTGCTGCTCTGCTGTGTCTCCTCATGTGTCCCCTTACAGGACGTCTGGGCAACACAAGCACATGCAGAGGCTGTGTCTCGGTAGCCGAAGGCCCTTCCTGAGACACAGGGATTACCCTGGGTGCTGGGACCAATGAATAAGCCTGGGCTTAGCCGAAGCTCAGAGAGAAGCTTGACAGCTCCATAGAGGTGGGAGTGGGGTACCTGCAAGTCTTCCCATTCTTTGCAGGGTTGCTTCCAGAGGCCGGAAGGACTTAAGCTTACCCTTGCAGAACATGGGAACATATGGGGCCAGGGCCTCAGCCTAATTATCCCAGCTGGCCTCACCTGGCTTGGCCCAAGTTTGAGAAGGTCATCAGAGTGACCACTTCCTTTTCATCTACTCTGCTAGAAAATGTGATTTTCAGTCCTGGCTTCAAGGTAGAAGCAGAAACAAATGAGTGCAGAAATGCCAAGAGGCTGGATTCGGGGGGCCTTGAGTGGGGAAAGGATACGGCAAGGATGAGGCTTGCGGCCTAATGAAATTAATATGTTGGACCCATAATTTAACCCATAATAGAACTGAGGCAGAAACAGTTTGCCATTTATTCCCTGGTTCACTCATCAAAATGTTTTAGTAGATATTGGTTCTTGGAATTGTACAAGGATGGCATTTAAAGCCAAATTAGCCATGGCCCTTCTTCTTATATTGAATTGTTTAGAAGTCTGTCCACATTTGTTCAAATTTAGAAACGTCCTACTTTCTTGGTGGAAATATATCTTAAATGTGCCCTTCTGATCTATTTGGAAGCTGTCCCACAGGCAGTCCAGACAAAGACTGAAACGCAAAGGGCCCTCCTCATACAGGAGGTGACCTGGGAGGCAGGGTGATTCTCCAAAGTAACACCACCTTTTCAAGCTGAGTGTGATAACAAGCATGGCCAGGAAAACCAGTCTAGCAAATCATGTCTTGTTTGACTTCCAGAAGCTGAGGGTAGTTTGCTTCATCCTTGCCTTCTGGCCTGGTCATGGGAAGCCTGAACACACTGCAAGGCCTCGAAGGAAGCTCAGGCTCTGTGCCCAACAAACATACAGTTAGGGTAAGGTCTAGTTCAGTGCGGACTCTGGGATGTGCCCAGAGAGCTACGGCTGAACACCTCGCCAGAAGGCCCGCTGGGGAGCTGAGACCTCACTTGGTGAGTCTTGGTCTGTCTGAGGGAAGAGAGATATGCAGAACGTGGGTGTTTAAGAAGAGTTGAGGGAAAAGTTTAGGGAAGTAGATGAAATCACCAGAAACTGTAATGATTTCGCTTGACAAAAATACCAAGATGCTTTGCGTAGAGCTGTTGAAGCCCAGGAAAGGTAAATGGCCACAGGAAAGTAGAGCGTAGCGGACTCCTCACAGTCGTGGTTGTCACACTGGTGATCGAATGGCAGCAGTCCACATGCCCCTACAGCTGGGATGAGCCAGGCCCAGTGTCAGCACTTCCCATGCATGCTCTGTCCTGTTGAATTGGCACAGCTAGTCTGTGATGCAGGGATTATAAGCGGAGTCTCCTGGAGGAGGGAGATTAAGCAAGCAGGGATGGAAGCTGACTTGCCCAAAGCCAAGTCGTCTGCCTTATTGTCAAGCCCCAGCTTCTGAGCTTGACGCTCATCCATGCAGCCATCCAGCGGTGTAGACAGCTGGTAGTACCAGCTGTCAGTGAACACTGCCAGGTCGCTGTCCGAGTCACTCCGGGAGCCTCTTGCTGGGCTGTCTGGTGACTTGGAGTCCAGAGGACCATGATGTGGGTGGAGTTTAAATAGGAGAGAAAATATTTCTTGAGACAAAGTATGAAAACTTGGGACTGCTGACAGGAGATGGGTGAAGTTTTGGGTTTTTTGCCTCTCTCTCTGACTGATTTTAAAACTAGATTTTCACCTTACTTGAATAAGTAATATTTTTCTCCACCCAAGTCAAGGAAAGCGATGACAGGAATGTTTCTGTTCGCTCAGTCTTAAGGTTTAGCAGTTTTTCAGAGTGACTCGGAACACCTCTATGTGGAGAGGCTGCTGAGAGGGTTGTTTTTGCTATTTCATTTCTTATTTTTGGTAAAGAAGAAAGTGGTTTAGAACCTCTATCAATATAACCTAATAAGCCGAATGGTTTTCAGGAATCACAAGATGCTGTCACTTCTCAAATGGCTGCATCAAATCATTTTAGGATTTCAGTTTTAAAGTATGTATCCTAGCATGACAAGTTTCGTTCCAAAAGAACTTTTTTTTCATAGCCAACTTATAAACTCCCACAGCAGTGATACTTGATAAGACTACCAGCAGACCTTTGGCTGTAGTGGCATAAATGTTGCCACTGCAATAAAGAGAATAAGAACATCACCAGACCTGCCTTTTTAAAAATACGTCAGTGTGCTCAGTCTATAAGAGGATATGGGGCTGGTTACATTCATGGAATCCTAAGAGTTATAAAAACGTTGACAAATATATGGCTGTGTACAGAGTGCCCGCCATGAAACATCTTTTGCTCCACAATTCAGTCCTGGCTGGTGACAGAGAGCTTCGGGCATGCCAAGTCTCTGCATTATTTATTATGGGCGCCGCTCCTCTTATGAAAGTGTGAGCAATATTAGAAGGCATCTGAGTGGAAAAACTGATTATTTTGTTATTTCGTGCCTTTG
Source organism: Equus caballus (assembly GCF_041296265.1). NCBI lineage: Eukaryota > Metazoa > Chordata > Mammalia > Perissodactyla > Equidae > Equus > Equus caballus. The sequence continues at coordinate 2,253,284 of NC_091701.1, read as the reverse complement.
TTACATGGCATTCTTCATGTTGTTTATCTGAGACATTTCATACTGTTAGCAAAGACCATTTTTCCATGTTGACAAGACTCTGCTGTAGGGCAAGATAGTAATCTTATTAAACATTATGAAGCTGGGTTCATTAAAAAGGGGGCAAGCGTTCCATGAGACATCTCAGCAGCCCTCCTCCTACTGGGTGTTCAGTCTGTGAAGAATCACATTCCATCATGATCGATCACGCAGATAAAGGGGGAGGTCGAGAAGAAGAGGTGTGCAATGAACTGGAAAGGATGTAATGAGGAGTTAAAGTAGACAGGAATTCCACTACGGCAAGAATTCGATATTGGATCTTGCTCTCAGGGCTGGGAAAAGCTAATACGTCCTGGGGACTGCCGGGTCTGGAGGTAGTTTTGCTTATTCAGCCTAAACTAGACAGTACAGCTGAAGAAAGACTCCAAACTGTGATTAGTAAGGGTAGTTAAGATAACCCTCAAGAATGTTGAAGCCTGTGTTAGGTGGAGGGAGGGCAAGCCCTTGCACACGATGTAGATCATTTGGACCCCAAGAGCATCAAGGCAGGGCAGGATCCATCTTCAGTGCACCGGGGCAGGTGTTCAGGACCAGTCCTGAGAAGAGCAGAGGATGGTGCAGGCCAGCTTCAATGGGTGCAGGTTTGGGGTGTATGTGGCTGGAGTATATTGATTTTGGGTAACTCCTGCCTCTCTCCATAGTATGATATGTGCCCCACACGTTTTACTCCAGGAGAAGCTGAAGCATGAGCCTGAGCTCTACACAAGAATCACACTGCTGCCATCGTCAGCTGGCATTGGTGCCCCCACTGGATTGTGATCACCTGGAGGGCCAGGACTGCGCTGCACATCAGCTTCTCAGGCAATTAGCAAAGTCTCCCTCATGGAGTAAATGCTCCTCAATTACTGGTTCACTAATTAAAAGCATATTTAATGTTATAGAGGCTCAATTACTTCTTGTCTTATCCCAAGCTCCTCAAGGGTAAGGATGTTTCTTCTCTTTTAAAGATTTTACTTTTCTTTTTTCTCCCAAAGCCCCCCAGTACATAGTTGTATATTCTAGTTGTAGGTCCTTCTGGCTCTGCTATGTTGGATGCTGCCTCAGCATGGCTCAATGAGCGGTGCCATGTCCATGCCCAGGACCTGAAACGGCGAGACCCTGGGCCTCCAAAGCAGAGCGTGCGAACTTAACCACTGGGCCATGGGGCCAGCCCCTGTTCTCTTTTAATGTGGCCCTATTCCTAGTGTATCATCTGGCACATGGCTGCATTTTTAGGTCCGTGAATGAATACATTTATAACTTAATGGAGCCTAAACTGTGTCCCACTGCTCATTGAGCTCCTCAAAGGTGAGGGCTCTATCCACTTTATGTTTGGCCCCTTACCCAGCAAAGCGCCCAGAATCTAAGAACTTAGTAAATGCTGATGGAGTGGAGGGAAGAAGGATTCTGATAAATACTTAATAAATTCGTGCTCTACATTAGACCCTTTTACACTGGGCAATGACTGAGAACCTTCTTTTAACCTTTTAGGCAGGGATATGAAATAGAGGGAGCCAGGAGTTTAAGAAGATTGTCATAGAGCTTCTAAAATAAAAATGAGAAGACTCCAGGATTAATTTTGGATGATGTCCTACCTTTGCATGGACCAGCCCTCCTGAGTCCATCTTGAAGCCTCTCATACTTGACTGTGAACATTAGAAGTTGATGTTCATGATGATATCTACACCTCAGAGATGGCATATCTGGCTGAAGAATGGCAGAATATGGTGCACAAGGCCTGGGCCACAAATCTGGCGGCCCACGATGGTGGTCACGGCCTTGTGACCCTGGGCAAACTTCTTTAGCCCTCTGAGTCTCGGATTCCTCATGTGAGAAATGGGATGTCAATTCTTGCTTTGCCTTGCTATGTATGAAAATCAGCAATAACTTATATTTAGTCCCTCACATGCAGTAGACACTCAATAGTTGGTACTAAAAAATTGATCATAATTTTGTGAAGTTTTTATCTATAGTAAATGATTTCTTTCTTTTATAATTTACAGAAGTAAATTGTAAATGCATTATGGTTCCAAAAGTTTAAAACTAGTAGAAAATGTGAAAATCATACTTTTCCTTTACAAACTCCTGGTCCAACTTTACTCTAAAGGTGTCTATATTGATATTAAATACATGCATGCAATATGTCTGTGTATGTATTGTAGAAAAGAGGCTCATTCTTCACCTATGGTTCTACCTATTGCTTTTTTCAATCAATAGTCAGTTGGAGATCATTCTATGATGTGTATTTATAATGGCCCTGTAGTATTTCCCAGTGTGGAAGCATCATAATTCATTAACTTATTCAGTACTGCAGGGAGTTGAGATGCTTGTAGGGTTCTGAAGTGAATGTCTTTGCACGTGCGCTCTGAGCCCCCGGGAGAGTGTTTCCGTAGAGATCCCATGGCACCCCCAGTTCACTGTGTCCCAGCTTCCCAATGCCACAGGGCCGTTTCCCTCCTTGGCTTTGCTGTGGCTTCCTAACCAGCCAGGCTGCCTGCAGGGACGAGAGAAAACCTTGCAGCTTTGTCCTTGGAGGGCTGTGGCTGCTTCTCTGCTCCTGTAAGTCTCCGTGACAGAAGTGTCAAGTTGGCAAAAGAAAATTAAAAAATACTGTTGCACTAATTCCTCAAAGAAACAAATCCCCAAACCCTCTCTGAAAACAAAATTAAATTGTTTCTTATGCCAACTTCCTTATTTATTTTTATTTCAGGTAAAATAGTTCAAAAGAATAAATAGTTCACCTGATGATAAGTTAAAACAAAAAAGATTATATTCATTTTAATTTATACGAGAAATGAGTTCTATTTCATATGCGAGTCATTTGTTATTTCCTTCTCTTAAAGATAATTCATTTTTGAGACTCATCACCGTTGGTATCTAGTGACACTGTTACAGCTGATAAGATGTACCCACACCCCCCCTCCCCAAGCATCCCACTGAAAGTGTATGAATCAGTCAAAGATCTGAATGTCTATGCCAAGATCGCGCAGCTTTATTTATTTTCCCCCTAGCCCTTGACAAGCCTCTTGCTTGGTTTCTTAGTTTTACTTGAGGCTCTTACATATTTTACTCACCTTAAAGTGGATATTCCAGGCAAGGTCAAGTCGCCCATCTCTTTGAAATGTCTGAGCCTGAAGAGAGTTTAAGTAATCAATCATGCCATTTCTTAGTTGGCTTGTCTTCGCTCCCCTGCCCGACTTTCGTGTCACCTCTTCTCACACTGAACTCACAGTTACTCACGTTAACCTGAACGTTCAACTTCAAATCATTCAGCATGAGGAGGCCCCAGAGCTATGAAATTAATCCGAAATTTTCTAGCAAGAGACAGGAGGCTCCCTGAGCAGTGTGATAGACAACTAGCCAGGCCCTCGCTGACCACGAAGAAAGAAGGTGATGTGAGCTTGAGGTGGACACACGTTCAGGGAAGCCAGGGGCACGTGGAGAGGACAGCTCCCTGGGGCAGCAGACCCAGGGAAGCATCCCCGGGTACTGGTCCGGGACCTGCTGACTGCTTCCAAGAGAAAAAGAAAAAAGAGGAAAACATATCATGGATTTCCACTGGTGCTTAAAGCTGCCACATGCATTAAGGAAGCACTTAGCCTAGGTTGATGGCTGCCCTCCGCCCTCCAGGCAGCCTTAACTCCGGGGCAGTGTGGCCCAATGCTTGACACCATCTGGGTTTGAATCCTGGTCCTGTCATTTATTAGCTGTGTCACTTTGGACACGTTACTTAACTTCTCTGAGCCTCGTTCTCTTGTGTATAATTGAGAAAAACAGAAGAACATGCCTTGTAAGATTTTGGTAGACCAGTTGTTTGATTCATTCTGAATTTGCTGTGTGTCCTTGAGGAGGTTTTTGTGCCTCTCTGGTGACATCCTCAAAATCCAAAGGATAGAATATGTATTTCTTCTATCCCATCCAGCTACACAGTAAGTTAGTCAATGCTGCCTTCATGGAACCTTCTCAGTAAAGCCACTGCAATTGTAAAGAGCTCATTGCTGTTCAAATTTAGATAAAGTTGATTGAGCACAAGTGAGAAATGCTTTTGTTTCCATAATCTCACATAATCATCCGAACAGTCAGGTCTGGTCACTGAGGAGCTGCCTAAACCGGACACTGTGATATCTGGTCAGAGACGAGGGCTGGTCAGCAAAGAAAGAAACACAGTTCCTCAGTGCGTCTTAGTCTGGCTGTTAAGGAATCCTGAAAGAATAAGCCTGTTGGTCAGTAACCTCCCTGTTCCCACCTTTCTTCACCTTTGAGTTGTAACCCAAGGGCAGACCTGACATAGGGAAGGGTGAAGTGGAGTCCTCAGGGTCCGGCAGGGGCTGGCCTACTGGCCGACGTGGACTTTGGTGGAAGGAATGTTGCTGGAGGGAAACACGACCAAGGTCCTCTTCCTGCCTCTGCTGCAGCCCCAGACCACACACAGAGCCATGTGGGTGGCCAGAGGCGGGATGAGGGTCGATGCTCAGGACCCCTGGATCTCCAGACTCTGGCCTTGTATTTAATGCTTCAGTTTCCCATTTGCAGGGAGAGGAAGCTGTGAGAATGGATCGGGGTGACATATATGAAGTGGCTGGTGTAGGGTCTGGGCACAAGCAGTTTCTCAGTACATGGCCCTTTATTGTCCTCGCCTTGACTTGCCCTGGACTCTCATAAGGCCCTTCCTTGCTATGAGCACATGCTTGGTTTGTGTCACTAATTTTTTACTTTCTGTAGCTGCACTTTCATTGTGAGCTCACACTCTGCCCATCTGAATTGGACGTAAGTATTCTGCAGTCACCGCGTCGTGTCAGAGCATCTATTAGAGTGGCAATTCTCCTGCACTAAAGTGACCTCCTAAGGGAGTTAAACAACCCTCTGAGGCCAGATGACCAAACTGAGGGTGTGATGCACAGGCTGGAGATGGGGGCAGTGTCGGGGCATTGCTGGGGTGGTCCCTGTGCCTCCACAGGAGATGGTGCTCTACACTCCCTGGAGGAGTCATCACAATGTCCACAGGAGGGACAGAAGAGTGCCTAATTGCTGACGGTCTGGCATGGTTGCTGAATGCCTCTGACCCACATGTGCATTTCTCCTCGGAGCCCTTCTGATCTCTTGATGCTTTAGTCCATTGATCTGCTTCCCTCATGGATTTTCAGACTGCTTGCTGAGGAGATGGGTTCTCCTAGGCTTCATAGATCACTGGTGATCCTGGAGCCAGCTTTCCTGCCTGTCCTCCAGCCCTTTAACCCCATTTGACATAGCAGCTGTGGGTTATAGATTGGAAAACAATAATGGAGTGAATTTCTTTTACCTTGGGATATTCCAGAAGTGGAAAGACTTTTTGTCTGTTTGTTTATTTATTTTTAGGTTCTATCAGTGTCTTTCTTTTTATGATGGTTATCCTGAATCTTTATTACTAGGAAATAAACCACCTCGTCCATAGTCACTAACCTCACAATAATTATTTGCATAAACATCCGATGACTTATTTCTTTGTTTCTTTTCATTTCCTCTTGATTCGTACAAAAGTTCCCCAATTTAGTCAAACCTCATCTCTCTTGCATCCGTTATTAAGCAGAGTCTGTTACTTGGAGCTTTCTAGATGTTTACCTGTTGCTTCTCCAGAGATGACCTCCAAATTCTGTTTCCGATCTCGAGATCCAGACGCCAGCTGCTCGTATAACGTCACTATGTCCAAAATTGCACTCATGGGGCTCCACACCAGCTCCCTGGGTCCTGCTTCCTGTCGAGAGGACTCCAGTGTCCAGCAGAGGCCACTCAGGTCCCTCCCGCTCTTCCTCCCCTCGAGTCCAATAAATCATCTATCCTAGACAATTTCTTCACAACCCATTTTCCATCCCCACCCCATCCCCATCCCCAGCCTTATCCCAGATGTTCTTACTTCACAGTTAGGTCATTGAAATAGCCTAACAGAGAATCCTGCCTCACACAAGCTCACCAGTGGTTTACCGGCTCGCAGTCGGCCATTTCTAACTCTCAGAACTCCTCTGAGGGTTAATTGTAGAGTTCATTACTCTCATCATATCCTTGTTGCAAAATTCTTTTGTGGCAGCCCTTGCTTTACAAATTTAGACTCCAAACCTTCACTCTGGTCTTCAAGACGCTTCACAGTCCTCCCCAAACTCGTCCCACGACGAAGTTCAACAACCTCACTCCCTCCACAAGAACATTTCCATTCTGCTTTAGCCAACAGGTCTATAATTTTTCATCTTTGCAGCTTTCATTTACTAATCAAATAATTGTCAGGCCAATACTCAGTGCCAGGTGCTTTACTAGGTCTTGCTGACAAGATACCCCTTCCCCATAAGAAACCCACGTATTCACCATTGCTGTTTCTGTGTCAGGGTGGCCTCCCCTCTCCCTTGGGGCTCCCTTCTTCTCCAGTCCTGCAGTGAGACGGGAGGAGGGGGTGTGTGCCTGACCCTGTGAAAAACATTCCCCAGTATGTACCAAGAACTCTGAAGATGTTCTTGCCCTTTGACCAAGTTATCCTACTTTTGGAAACCTAAAGATGTAACTCAAACTTCAGAAAAATAATTTACGTGCAAAGATTCACATTGATGCCTTATTTATCATCTTTATTTATAATATTGAAAAATTAAAATAGCAAATAATAGAGGATGATGTAAATAACATAATAACTTGATACTACGAATAACGGAAGACCTTTAAACTCTACTACATATACTTTGAAGAATATTATACATCTGTTCAATTTCTAAATACAGAAGATTTTGATATTATGGGAAAATGCTTATCATGAATTATTTGAAAAAATCATACTGAAACAACATACATGTGTGTATATGTGTGCATTTATTTAATTTTTATAACTGTGTTTAGCAACTGATTTTAAAATTATGTCGCAGAAAAGATTAAGATTAAAAACATCAAAATATTACCAGTGCTCATCTCTAGAATGTGAATTATGGATGATTTCTCTTTTCGTGTTTTTGTGTCCTCCAAAATTTCAATATATTAAGCATGTATTATTTTCACCATGATTTTTTAAAACTATACTTGTGATTTTTAGCCACTTCTACGTGTGTCAGTGCCAGATGTAGCTCCAACTTGGCCAGACATCATTTTCAAGGCCCCACAGACATGTGTGCCCCTTCCCATGAACTCTAGTAACACCTTTGTCGCTAGGTGGGCATATCCTATGACATCGTCCACTTTATTTGTTTGTGTAATGACTTTTCTCCCCAGTTAAATTGTGAGCAAGCAGGGAGGATGACCTAGGCATTGCTGCGCTCCCTCAACGTCTAGCCAATTGCCTTATCGAAAAAAAGTTGGGTGAACAATTTGTGTTAATAAATATTAAGACCCTTTAGTATGAAAGGGCCACAGGAGTAGCACGTCACTCTTTCATTTGAAGAAGTAAGTGATAACAAAGCAAGCTCATATGAGGTTCCTGTGTCAGTAGAAATGTCAGGGAAGGGAAGAATATGGAGGCATTCACGTTTAAGTGCCTACTTGGCAGGTGTGCTGACGGCCACTTGATTTTATGACTGTGTTGTACTCTTCCCAACAGTCCTATGGGATCAGTGTTTCTCTTCCTTATTCAAGAGATGAGATGATGGAGGCCCAGAGGTGTAAGTCCTGTGTCTAACGTCACACGGCTAGTGAGTGTCAGCCCTAGCTAGCTATCCAGGTTTGACTGGCTTCCAAGCCTACTTTCCTCCCACTGATTTTTCACACAATAAAATTGAGTTGCAGCAGAGACTTCTGGACACAGTGGCCATGATGTCTTCTCCTCCTCCTTTTCCAGGCAGGTATTGGTCAGTTAAGGGAATGCTGAGAGTCAGGGTGAGAAAACAAAAGTCCAACCTCTAGTCCTCAAGTGTGTTAAGATGTCCTGCGTTAGTCAAATTGCTGTGCATTTCTTTGATATCGTTGTCAAAATCAACGCAGACCACTCAGAGGAGAACTGAGAATTCTTCAGAGCTTACTGTGCAGCAAGGGAGACAGCCACCGCCGCTCGCATTTGGCAGAGCCGCCAAGGTGGGCAGAGGAGTGGGAGGACTGGGCAGTGCAGAGCAGGGAAGGCTTCAGGTGGGCCCTCACTAGAGACTGCGGGCGTGAGGATGCTGCAGGTGGGCTCACTAGATGTGGGGCATTCTATGTGATTGGCTGGTCTCAAGTTGGAGGCAGGGGCAAAAGTTGGGGATGTTGTCAGTTATTAACAAAGTCCTGACTTTTCTGAGCTGCTTACTGCAGAGGTTGTGGGTCAGAGTTCTACTGCCGTATGTGGTCTGGCCATTGTTCGTTTGTTTATTGTCTAATAATAAAAAGTGTAGAATAATGAAAATAAATTATACATGGGTCAAAAGATCGAGAAAGTCCTCTGCAGAAAGTATGACATGAAATGGATCTTGAAAAAGAATTTCAGGCTGAGTTGAGTTCTGGGCATATGTTTAAATACACAGAAACAGTTGGCAGTGATCTGTTTATCGCAAAATTAAAGAAAACTATGAGAATCTTAAGTCAGAGCATTTCATAGGTGCCCTTATACTTGATAAGAAAATTAGAAATGTGAGAGTCCAAACCTCTGGTGTTACCAGTTACAGAAAATGTTTATATTTCTTTACATAATACACCGATTTTCAAGGTTTTGATTTTCCTGCTGTATGATCAGAACCCTATGTTACAGAGCAGCAAGGGAAGCTGTTCTGAAAACAGACAGAACTGTATTTGAATCCTCACTTTGGAACTTCTACCCATAGAATCCTCAACAATTTAATCCATCTTTCTGAGTAGAGATCATTATGTCCACCTCCTGGGCTAATACATGCAGAGATTAGCAGAGAAAAAATACAAACGTGTTTAGCAGAGAGCCAATGTGGTTGCTTTTTTTCAGGCCTGAGATTTACAATGAGTTAAAATACAAGAGAAAGTTGGACAGTTGCTGCTGGTGCCTTTTGCCCTGAGCAGGGTGAGTTTCGCTGTCTGAACCTTCCTGCAGGACGGTGAGTTCTGTGTATGTCACCACTTTCTCTGAGCCCCTTCAGTGTGGCTATGTGATTGGTTGGTCTTAAGTTGGAGGGAGAGGGCAAAAATTAGGGATGTTGTCAGTTATTAACCAGGTCCTCCGTCAGCCCTCTTTGGTCACGGAGGACGGCACAAGATGACTAAGAGAGTTTGTGTCTCACAGGTGAACCCCAAGGCTGTGTGCACTCAGCCAAATCTGCAAGACGATCCTTAGAGGCCTTAAAGCTGTCATTCTCAAAGCATTGTAGCTGCACATTGGGGTCATTGGGGCCTGTCTTAGTGAGCTCAGCCTCTATAATAGAATACCATAGGCTGGGTGGCTTAAACAGCAGGCATTTATTTCTCACAGTTCTGGAGGCTGGGAGGTCCAAGATAAAGGTGCAACAGATCTGAGGTCTGGCGAGAGCCTGCTTCCTGATCTGGCGGCTTGCTGCATCCTCACATGGTGGGGAGAGAGCTCTGGTCTTTTCCTTCTTAGAAGGACACTAATCCCATCATGGAGCCTCCACTCTCATGGCCTGAACTTAGCCTAATCACCTCCCAAAGGCCCCACTTCCTAATACCATCACATTGGCGGTTAGAGCTTCAACATGTGGATTTGGAGAGACACAAACATTCAGTCCATAGCAGGCTCCCAGTGCTAGAGCAGTTATATCAGAACCTTTGGAGGTGGAGGCCAGGCATCGGTACTTGTTAACAGCTCCCCAGGTGGTTCTAAGGAGCAACCAGGGTTGAGAATGACTATTTTATATGATAGAAGAGGTTGTTCATTCCCAGCATGTGTACAAATGGAAGCAGTGTGAACAAAGTCAGAGAGAAAGTGTGAGCGAGTGCATAAACCAGGATGCCGCAGACCCAGGGGAGAGTCTGCAGGAGCAGAGACACAGTGTGCCCCGGAGGGAGAGCGTGTGCTGGACACTGTGGTCACACACTAAGCAAAGGCTTTGCCTCAATGTCCCCGTCAGCACTTGTAGGCTTATCAAATTCTCATTCCAGCAGAGATGGCTGAGACCAGGAGGGCACGGTGGAGCCAGGACATGAATTTGGGCCTGATTCTTAAACTTCCCTCTAAACCACTATGGAGTCTTGCTTCAGAAAAAATAGGTGAAACCAGGTAATGGATGGACTTGAACACTCGGCTTACTCCTCCCTGTAGAGTTAATTTTCAGACAAGCTAAATCCTAAGTGGCCCCCTGGCTTATCTGCCTCTGCAAACATCCTGGGTGCTGGGCCGTATTCAGTGAAGATTAAACAGCCCCAGCTCGGGCTGTTTCCTGGGCAGGAGATTCTGCCCTTTCTGGCCTGGGGAGCTTTCCTCTGTCCAAGGCAGATGAACATCAGCATGGTTCTTCACCCTCCTGCCGGCAAAATGTGACCTAGAGGAAACCTTGGACATCAGTGGGTCCAGTCCCTGAGGGGAGCAATGAGGAAACTGAAGTCCAGCAATTTGGGTGCCTCTTAAAAGACCACACCAGCCTACACTGCAATCGAATGACTCCAGGCAGACATTCAACGTAGCTTGGCAGACATCTTTCTCTCCTCCAATGCCACGTCTTGCTCTGAGCCTGACACGTGGCGCACTTGCCCAGGAGCAGCCTCGCTGGGATAGCAGGTGCAGCTTGTGAGAGGTCTACCTCGCCTCTTCCAGACTGTCCTGAAGCACGTGACACACAGCAGAGATCCGTTCTGGGTTTCATTTGACACCTATGTCCCTGCCCAATTAAAGATCTGGCAGGAGAATCAGTGTCTGGCAACTTCAAACAAGGGCTTTCATTTCTGCTTCATCAAATCACGATCAAGAAACACCCCTGTATTGGGGGGAGGGGGGAGTGCAAGGTAGGGAAATAGGAAGAACGTGGGCTTGAAATCACTCAGGTCTTAGTGTGACCCTTTGCTTTGCTATTTAAAAATTATGTGATCTCTCACATGTTACTTGATCTCTTCATTTTAACCTTGTATCTGTTTGGTGGTAATTAAATGAGATAGATCCGTGTACGACCCAGGTGCTCACTAAATGTTTGTTCCTCAAAAACAAATATCCTAGTACTGAGAGGTGTTAAAGCTTCTGTATTAAAAAAATATTCAAATAAATACTGGTTGCTCAGAAGAGAAGATAATGGGTGTTTAAGGGGAAATGAGGGGGAAATTTTTTATAGGCTTTATTTTTTAGAGCAATTTTAGATTCACAGCAAAATTGAGTGGAAAGTACAGAGATTTCCCATATACTGCCTGCCCCCCCAACACACACACATAGCCTTCCTTGTTATCAGTATCCTATAGAAGAATTTTTACTGTATATTATTTTGTATCCCCTGAATTTTGAAACGTGTGAATGTGTTTCTTGTTATAGTAATTATTTTTTAATAAATAAAATAGAAGCAGGAAACAATCATCTATATTGTACCAGCCATCTTGGATGGGAAGAATCCCACAGCAGAGAAGAGGAGCTAATATATTTGGTACCCAAGCCCTCACTTCTAAGCAACACCTGTCTGCCTTCACTCCCATCTGTGTTTGGTGTAAGCAGAACTCCCACATGACTGGATAAGAAAGGCCTGTGTGTGTTACTTCCACAGCGCCCTGCTGCAAGGTGACCCTTGCTGAAAGAGTAGATTTCTTTATAGTGCTTTTATTTTTTTATTATTATATTTTGTGTGTGAAGAAGATTGGCACTGAGCTAAGATCTGTGCCAATCTTCCTCTATTTTGCATGTGGGATGCTGCCACACCTAGGCTTGATGAGCGGTGCTAGGTCTGCACTCAGGATCCAAACCTGCACACCCTGGGCCATGGTGGCAGAGCACATGAACTTAACCACTATGCCACTGGACTGGCCCCATTCATGGTACTTTTATAAATAATAATTTTTATTATGGAAATTTAGGTATCCCCCCAAAATTCAATACTAAAACAAATGCTGTATAAAATATTTTAAAATAACCTTTTAAAAAAATGAACAAACAAGAAAATATGGGAAATCCTCCAAGGTACCAATTCTCCTCCTGGAAAAAAAAAAGAGAGAGAGACAAATAAAGGAAAAAAAACAAACCAAAACAATAACAAACTCATAGAGGTAAAGAAGTGGAGCCGCACCTGTGGTGTCGGGGGGGGGGGGGGGGGGCATCCTGCTGGGCTGCTGGTGATCGTTGCCCAGCTCTGTCAGAAGTAACCTATAGTCTGACATACCTATAGTCAGTGAAATGCTATTTTCAAAGTAGTGAGAGTGTCAACACAGGCTTATAGACAAGGCAATTGTATCTTTCTAGAATGGAGGCAAAAATAAAGAAGTTTTCCAAAAAATAAAAAACTGAGTTTATACCAACAAACTCTAACTTAAGTTCTAAATATGTAAAAGGAGGAAAATGATACCACAAGGAATATATGAACAATATTGTATTGTATTCACTACAAGAACAATAGACGAATAAAGCAAATGGTAAAAAAAAAGGGTATAAAGTAATACTAATAAGATATAATTTGGAGTTTAAAAACCTGTATAGAACTGAAAGACAGGACTACAGTAGCATAAAAGGCAGGGAGAGGATGACTAACACTAGTGTTATGGAAAAGAAAAGGAAAGACATTTATTAGCTTTAATTACTTTTTAAAAGTGTCTATTTTTCCAAAGTTATTCATATGTACAGTTAAAATGGTGACATAATTCTACAGAGTCTATTATGGAAAGCACCAATCACCTGCTTTGCTTTCATAGCCTTCACGAAGCAGCCACTGTCTACTCCTCTGGCGGATTATTTTGATAAATACACCCAAAGGACTAAACAGCATGCTCGTAGTGCTATTTTTCCTTTTCTTTTTTGTTTCAGGTATTATACATTAACTTCCTACTATAAATCATGATCATTTATATCTATTTCATCTCATTCCATAAATGGATTTTTTTCACTCCTTATTGTCCCAGGATAGCTATATTATAAATATTTATTAGATTGATGTTCAGTATTTAGAAAATTATAGCCATACAAATGGCATACCCAGTTGAGTATTATGGTATTCTATTATTATTTTCCTTTTCCTAAAAAAGTATTGCTTTTCCTAGCATTAATATTTCTTACTTTCATTTAATTGCTTAGTTTTTTGTGTACTTATTGCTAACTCAGCCCCAAACTCTTTGCCAATTGTCTACCTTTAGTCTCAATCCATTTCAAAGCACCAGCTGTTCTATGATTTCCATCTATCTTTTTGAAGAAATCTCTCAAGGAGTCTTATGATATTCCCCAGGATGGCTGGTTCTGTGCTATATTTGTGCATAGCTGTTATCCTAGGATCTGCCTTCATCATCCTCGGGATTGCCTTTGAGTCTGTCCTGTGTTTGAGCTCTTGTGTTCTCTGTCCCGTGTAGCCCTCTGTCTTGGTTTACTCTCCTCTTGGAGCAGCTCTACCTCCTTTAGCTTCCTGAAAAAGGATTATAAGAGGTAATATTTTAAATCTTTGGGTAGTGAATGCAAGGGGCTCTGAGGGCAAAGGGGAATTATGTATTTTACACTGCTTGAATATTTTTCAATAAGTATATTGCATGCACTACTTTTGTTTTAAATTTATTCTTTTAATTAAAAATGAAAAATTTAAGGGGCTGGCCCTGTGGCTGAGTGGTTAATTTCACGTGCTCCACTTTGGCAGCCCAGGGTTTCACCGCTTCGAATCCTGGGCGCAGACGTGGCACCGCTCCTCAGACCATGCTGAGGTGGTGTCCCACGTGCCACAACTAGAAGGACCCACAACTAAAATATGCAACTATGTGCTGGGAGGATTTGGGGAGAAAAATAAAACAGTATAACTTCTTAAAAATAAAGAAAAATTTGGAAGGGTACAAAAATACATTAACAGAAAACCTTGTGTCTACTATGCAGAATTAAAAAAAATATTTTGTCATATTTACTATGCAAATTTTCTTTTTGATAAAGGGAATAAAACAGTATAGGGTAAATTTAAGTACCCTTTGATTCCCTCCCCTGTCTTAACCCTATATTCTCTTCACAATCATAAACTATTTGCTAGTCTATGATATTTTCCTCTTACTGTCTGTGTCTAATCGAAAGTAATATAGAATTGTGTGTGTGCTTAAATTTACTCAAATGGCATCATACTATTGTTTTTATCATGCATAATTGCATTGTTGAGGTCTGTCCAATGTCATTTATACCTAAATTTCATTCATTTAAACTGATATATAACATATCATTGTATATATCATGTATTATTTATTTAATTCCCCTATTGATGCACAATTAGGTTAGTTCCATTCTTCATCTTTCTATACTTCAGTTTGAACATGTTTTATTGATCTGTATTTGAATTTACTAATCTTGTCTTCTGCTATGGTTAGTTTCTATTAAATCCTTCCAATGAGTTCTTAGTTTCAGATACTGTATTTTTTTTAGTTCCAGAATATACTCTTGATATTTTTAGACTCAAATTCTCTTGATATGCTTAGTTTTTTCATCCATTTTGTCCATATTTTTCTTTAATTTATTTAACATGTTAATTATAATTATTTTGAAGTTTTTGCTAATTTTAATATGGGCATCATTTTCAGATCTGCTTCTATTGACTATGCCAACTATTGATTTCCAATCATTTTGCCTGCTTATTCATATATCTAGTACCTAGTATCTTTCTGATTATAGACCATTCACTGTGGATGATACGTTTTAAAAGTTCTGGATTATAGAATCTTCCTCCAAAAGGTATTAAACTTTTTGTTCCATAAGGCAATTAAATCACCAGTGGATCACCTTGATTTTTGTTGAGATTTGCCTTTAAGCTTTGTTGAGATAGGCACATTTTAGTTTTTCCTGTATGTCTAGAGGGTGTTCCATGGTTCTATTCTGTGGCATTTCTGGGCCTTCAACCATAAGTTTGATCTGTTTACTCTGACTACACTGAACTCAACAAGTGCCCAGCACTTTGTAGTCTCTAAAATTTCTGCTCAGCTCTCCAACCTCTAGTCTCTGCTAGACTTTCAAGATCACTGCCATCCACGTGGGCAACTTGTGTTGAGGTCAGGAACAGAATGGGTATTTTTATATGAAGGCTGGAAATCCTTTTCCATGACTCTCTCTTCTCTGATACCCTGTCCTGCATATCCCAGCATGTTCAGCACCCTGATTTTTAGTTTTAATGCCCCATGAGTCTGCTGGTCTGTTTAGGCTCTATTTCCTTATGCTCTAGTTTGGAAAAATACGTCTAGGGAGAAAACTGAAAAAGAAGGGGTAGGAGGTGATGTCCACTGTGTCCAGTTGAATGTGGAATTCTTCTCATATGCTTCCTTTCTCTCAAGGATAATAGCCCTGATTTAGTTATTGTCTTATGTCCACAAGTTGTTGTCTTATATATTTTATCCAGTTTTTATAGTGGTTTGGAGAGGGAGAATTAGTTTGATACCAGCGATTCCACCATGGCTATCACTAGATACTCTGTTGACTATTATAAGTAGAACTGCTATGAACATTCTCATACATCTCTTTTGGTAAGCACATGTGATGCCTACCTTTAGGGTATCTGCAAATAGTGTCTTTGCTGTCCATAAAGATGCACCTCCCTGAAGCTGACCTGCCCTCCTCTGTGTAGGAATGAGGAGTTTCTGGGTCATAGGATTTGCGTATATTTAGCATTAGTAGGTACTGCTACACAGTTTTTCAACATAGTCGTTCTGTACATATTCCCCCAGCAGAGAAAGAGATTTCTAGTTCCTCCATATCTTTGATATTATTTGGTTTTGCCATTTTATGAAATGTTTTAGCCATTTTGTTGCGTGTGTGCTAGTATTATGTTATGGCCTGCATTTGCATTTCCTTGATGACTGATGATAATTAGGCACAGTCTTAGATGCCTATCAAAGACTTATGACATGTCTGTTCCAAGACTTTTGCCAATTTTTGTAGGTTATCTGACTTCTTATTGATTTGTAGGAGTTCTTTTTATTTTCTGTATAATAATCTTCTATTTATTTAATATACTGGTGGTGGATATCCTGATGTGCCTTGCTTTTCTGCTGTCGTAATGTTATTTTAATAAACAAAAGTTTTTAATTTTAATGTCTGATTTGTCGATCTTTTCCTTTTGGTTAGGGATTTTTACTTGTTTACTTAAACAAATTTTGCCTACTCCTTAAATATTCTCCTATATTTCCTTATACAAGCTTCACGGATTTACCTCTCAGACACAGGCATGCAACCCACCAGGAATTAGTTTTTGTTCTTGATGTGAGGTAGCTCAATGTTGCTTCCCGTTTGAATAACCAGTTGACCCGTTTGAAAAGGTCGTGACTTCTCTGCTGCACTGCGTTGCCATGTCTGTCATTGGGGAGGAGATTGTGCATGACAGTGTTTTTCGTTGTGCTCTTGGTGTATGTGTAGGTTTGTCCTGTCGATCTACATGTTCCTCATGTCACTAATACTGCACTGTTTTAATTACCGTAAGTTATTAAAAGTCTTGATACATTGTAGTATAAATCTCATTTTGTTTTTCTTGAAAACTATCTTTTTTGTCTTTTGTTTTCTCATATGAATTTTGAATCAGATGGGAGTTTGATTCGAGTTGCATTGAGTCTCTAAGTCAGTATTAGTGAGACTTGACATCATTTAAAATTGTCTTCCAATATGTGAACATGGCTTATTACTCCATTTATTCAGGTCTTTTTTTTTTCCCCTCAATATTTTAAGTTTTCTTTGTAGAGTTTTCATACACCTTTTATTAAATTTATTCCTAAGAATTTGAGTTCTATGATTTTATGAATGATATCCCATTTTAAAATGCTCTTTTAAAATTGCTTTTTGTTAGAATTTAGAATTGCAATTAAATGTTACATACTGACATTATCTCCAGCACCTTCTTGCAAAAATCAGCTGTTAGCACAAGAACACTGCATCAGAAACGCCCCCCGCCCCCAGTTCAGCGATGACGAGCAAGCCAGAGAGGCTCCACACCAGGCCCTGCGACTAGAATTAGCTGGGCTGCTCTGCTTCTGGATGAGAACCTGGGGGTGGACTGGGACAGTGCCTCTCCACATCTCTTTCTAGGCACAAGCTGGATGGGCTGGCACTACCTCCATGTGGTCTTCTCAAGGAGGAGGGGAAAGCCCCCAGAGGGCTGAATAGAAACACATGAAACCCAAAACCTGAGCACACTCTCACTTCTGTGAGAATTCCATTGACCAAAGCAAGTCACACAGCCACGTTCAACATCAGGAGGAACACGGGTCTACCTCCACGGAGCTGAGCAAAGAGGCAAATATTTGCTAAATGTGTCTAATTTACACAGGTGCTAAATTTGCTTGTTACTTCATGTAATCTATGTGCATGTCCTTTTGGATTCTCTGTATGCACAATTATATCTTCAAATAATGCTATTTTAATTTTTCCTGTCAAATCTTTGTATCATTCATTCATTCTTCTTCCCTTATACTAAGACAATACAATTATTGAATAGAAGAGCATACCTTTGTCTTGTGCCTTATCTCGGGGGTAAATCTTTCATTATTTCACCCATAAGCATTTTTGTTTTAGGTTTGTTGTTGTTATTGTTAATTATAAATAATGTTGAATTGTATGAAATGCCTTTTCTGTAGCCTTTAGGATTGAGACAGGAACTAGTCCAACAAGATAGGAACGTCCACTGTTGAAGCTGCAAGGCTGCGCTCTAAGATAAGGCCCCTAACCAATTGGCAAGCTAGGAGAATCAGACAGAGACCACCAAGATCCACATTCAACAGGCTTGGGACTTTCCTGGGCTTACACATGTGCCCTAGCACCCAGGAGTTGGCTGAAAGTGACCTTTTGCTTCATTATCCTAGTAAAAATAAGACCAGGGGTGGAGAGAAAGCATGCTAATAACAAATAAAATGGCAAGCAATATTATACATTGGAGTATATCAGGAGGCCATTTAGTGTAAACCTAACTCAGCCTGACTTCGTTTTCCCAAAAGGGCCTGACTAGCCATTGTGCATGCATTGTGTATCTTCTTTAAGCATTTGCTGTTTCCTAAAGGCAAGAACAAATGGCCTTAAGATAAAGATGCAACTTCCCCCTCATTGGTATTTCCTTAAGGACAAGCATCTTTCCTTAGGCTAGGAACTGATTGCTGTGCCCACCTTTGACCACCCAGCTTGAAACAGCAGACCTGCCACCCGGCTGTGTCCCTCAACCACTGTGTCAACAGAGCCATCTTGTGACTGTTATAAAAGGGGCATTTCA
Organism: Equus caballus; assembly: GCF_041296265.1. Lineage (NCBI taxonomy): Eukaryota > Metazoa > Chordata > Mammalia > Perissodactyla > Equidae > Equus > Equus caballus. Next base: position 2,235,015 of record NC_091701.1, on the reverse strand, counting down.
ATCATATGTGAAAATGCTCTTTGAGGGGATATAACCACTCTGTACACCTCACTTCTTTGGTGCCAAACCTTCCTTAGGGAAGGAAGGCCCTGGGCTAAGCTAGTCCTCAGATTTGGTTCAGAATAAAATCACCCTAAATTTTCATTTGTAGATTGGTTATGGATTACTTTTGTCAACACTAGTGATAACTGTGATGCATGAAGTGGCATGCTGCGTGACAGCCAGGCACAAGCACAACCCCACCTCTACTTGCCGTGACAGAAGACACTTCCCCTGCCTCAGCCTTATAAAAACCCTGCAGTATGGCTATTTGAGGAGCCACCAGCTTCTCTCCCTCTCCCTTCTTCTCTTTCTGTGATTGGCTTCCTTGTGCACAAGCTAATAAATTTTCTATCACGTCACTCTTGCTCATTGTCTCTCTTGATTTCTATCCTGGGGATGACAAGAATCCAGGGCACGAGTAAAAGAACGATCACATATTTTTTCTCCTTTTCGTATAAGTATTATCAGCTACGTTGATATTTTTTATTGTTAAAATAGACTCACATTTCTGGAATAAACCCATCTTGATTGCTAGGAATTATGCATTTTTATATATGATCAGCTTGTGCATGTTTTGTTTAAGATTTTTGCATCTAGGTTCATGAAAGATTTTAATGAGAGACAAATCTGCAATTTTTCCTTGTTATGCCTGTGTCAGATTTTGATATTCGGGTTTTGATGGCTTCATAAATTGAGTTTGGAAGTGATTCTTCTATTTTCTAGTAGAGTTTTTTTTTAAACTAATATTGTTTTTCCTTAAGTATTTGGAAGAACTCACCATTCAGCCACTTAGATCTGAAATTCTCTTTGTGGATAAGTTTTTAAAATTATGGGTTCAGTTTATTCAATGCATATAGAAATATTCATATTTTCTATTTCTTCTTCATCACCATTGGTAAGTCTTTTTTTTAAAAAATGGACTTGTCCATTTCATCTGAATCTTAAAAATTTTGGCACAAAATTTTTATAATACTCTCTAACCATTTTTTATGTCTACAGAATCTGTAATGATATTCTCTTACTAATTCTCAATTTTGGTCACTGTATCTTCTCTTTTTTCCTTCACCTCTCTCTTTGTCTGTCTCTCTCTTTAGAGATTTATCACCTTTACTGGTCTTTTTAGAAACATATTTTTGCATTCTTGATTTTTTCTATTTCCTATTTATTTTCCTTTTAATAGTTTTATGCTTTCATTTTTACTATTTTCTTCCTTCTTGCTTTTCTTCTGCTGTTCTTGCTTTTGAGATCATTAGCACGGCTACTTGGTTCAGGCTTGTTAGGGCCCTGATATCGTCCTATATTGGTAGCCTGAGACTCCAGCCTGTGGCCCCTGGTCCCAGTGAGGCCCCTGAAAGATCCAGCCGTGATGTTTTCTGTTTGGTGTCTGTGCCCCACATTGAAAATTCACAAATGTCCTAAGGGTACAAGGCCACTGCACATTTGAGACCCTGATGTGTTTCCCTTCTCTCTTGAATTTTGATCATTCAAATTCTGGGTATCTTGGTGGTTCTTCACTGCTTTGAACAGATTTTTCTTTTTTGTATTTTAGCTAGCTTTTATTGTTGTTCTTAATATGAGGATTCATCTTAAATATAGAATCTTGTCCTATAACAGTAGGTAATGCCAAACTTTAGTCTACTAAATTGATTGTTAAAAGCCAATTTCTTATTCCACCAGTAGGATCACCAACATTATAGGACTTGCCAGACTTTTAATTTGTACAAATCTGATGAGTGTGAAATAAAATCTCATTGTCGCTTTACTACGCAGATGTCTGATCACTCAGGCAGTTGAGCACCTTTTTGTGTGTTTATTAACCATTCAAATTCTGTGAAATTCCTATTGAAACCTTTTGCTCACTTTTCTGTTGATTGCTTGTCTTCTGTTGATCTACAGGAGTTCTTTAGCTTTTGATCATCAGTCATTCATTACGTGCTGCAGATATCTTTCCCAGTTTGTCATTTCCCTTTTTTACATTTTTTTTTCATAGATGGAGGTTCACTTTCATATCATGTAAGATTTTTTTTTTACCACATGCACATATTACCCCTTCAATTTTTTTTTAAATAGCTCCTTCTTGTCAATTATTTCTCACTAGAACAGGAGAAAAAATGGATGCCTTCTAGTCCATTCCCTTGCCTTTAATTTTATATAAGGCATCTCTCGTCAAGCAAGGCCATGGCACAGAATGTGGTGGAGAAGCAGCACACAGCCGTTTGTGGACAGCCTACCACACGCTGAGCATGGCCCTCAGGGGTTGGCATCCCTGTCTTAATTCAGCCTCATAACTTCATGACATGGGCATCCTTGTCCCTGCTGTGGAGATGAGGAAATTTGATTTCAAGTCTCCTGCTGATCAATTAATTGCTCTTTTCTCTTTTTCCCAGAATAGTTTCCTCTTACTTGTCAAGAATTGACATTTCTAAGGGCATTTTCATGTCATTGAAACATAGCGGTAGAATCTTTCTCATCACAGAGTCGCTTGCACAAAACCAAAACCCAGAAATGTCTGTGTTGCCCACCTGTAGAGGAACTGCCCTGAGTCTGTGGCCAACAGCGTCCACTTTCTTATTCCAGTTTAACTCTCCGGCAAGTTTAATTTCTTCCACTATAAAATCTTTTTTCCTTTGTTTGTACACTCATTTTTAATGCTTGATCTACACTCACTACACTGTTATTTTTAAGAGCTCTCTGTGTGTTTTAGGTGATTATCCTTATTTCACTTCAACTGTTTTAAGCCTGTTTTCCTACCTGTGACTGTCCATCCTCACTGCCTGTGCCTCCTTCATCTTGCTCTCTGTTTCTTCTCCCTCTCACCCACCTTCTCTCTTATCTTCTGTTCCCAGGCATTGCCTTCAGGTCTGACTTAGCCCTCCTGTCTGTGGGCTTTTCCTCTCTCTGTGTGTGTATCAGCTATATTTCTCATTTCTTTGGTGTCCACAACTAGAGTTTATGGAGTCTGTGAGACCTTATTCCTCCAGGGACTGACCCTTCTCCCTTGGCCTCTGTGCAGCCTCCAGTTTCCTCTCTGGGGTGTCTGCCTGTATCTTCTTGCTTCCTCCTCAGGCTGGGCTTTCTCAGCCCCCACACCTGTGGAGAGCTGTCTTTGATGGGCTTTGTTCCAAATGCCTGGCTTTCCTATCCCCACCGCCCCCAACCCCTCCCCAGATGAAGATTCTACCAAATCACTATCTGCAGCCCTGAGCACTTTCCCGAGCTTCAGACCTGAATAACCCACTGAACGCAATGGGACAGCTTATTCAGGAAGACTAAAACCCAATATTGCTGTGTCTTCATGACTTAATACCTTGGTGGATACCACCACTTTCTGGTGACTAAACCCAAACACAGGAAACAGCATTGAGCCTCACCTTTTGCAGCTTCAATATGCAATCTCTAGGTCCCGTCATCTCACTTGTTGCAACTCTCATCCCCAGGTTTTCCAGCTGGAGTGCAGAATATTGTGACTTGCCTAATTTGGAAAATCTCAGCCTATGTCAACTAAACAGCTTGATGGCAATGTTAGGTCAGAGAGCAGCAAGAGTCTACTACCATAATTTTTAGATTTAATTAGATTTAATAAGAGCACCTATCATCTTCTAAACACTCATCAAAACATTTCATGTTCACTGTCTATTTTTTTAATAACAATGTCAATATTTTTTAATAACAATTTCGAAAGAATAGAGATTTGGAGAATTTAAATAACTTGCCTGGTGTCTCATCCTTAGTAAGAGAAAATCCTAGATTTGGATCCAGGTCCACCTGTTTCCAGAGCCTGCAATTTTCCACTAGTGCACACCTTACAACCGTGGCCGGGTCCATGATTATGATTTATAATGCTATTGTTCTTGCTTTTCTGAATGCCTGGGGTGGAAGAGCAGAGCAGAGTGACCCCTTTGGAAATGGTTTCCTTGCCTCTGTGGCTATTTGGATGAGCAGCCATTTCCTTTTTCTTCTCTAACTCCATGACAGTGTGTATGACATGGCAAGAATGCAGCATAATGCAGCTCAGTATTACACTGGCTTTTCTCCTTCAGGGGAAGATGAGGAGATTATTTCTATTGTAAACTTTGTTCTCAAATATTGGAATAAAATAAAAGTCCCTTAGAACTTCAAACTTAATCTCCTGATTTGTACAGATAGTAGCATTGACAATAGTAGGGAAATAATTATAGACAGTATTTTATGATAGCTTAATAGCGACCCTATAAGGAGTTCCTATTATTATAGATATTTTATAGTTAATCATGATAACAGCTAATGCACACAGAGGTTATTCTAAGCACTTTACATACATTAATTCATTTTATCCAAACCATAATTCTCTGAGGTAGGCAATATTATTATCCCCAATACAAATGAGGCAACAGAAGCACATAGAATTTAAGTGATTTGCCCAAAGATACATAGCCAGCAACTGGGGAAAGGAATGAAAATACGGGTGGTCCTATATCAGAATTATATTGATATTCACTCACTGTACCACCCCCACTGGTGCTATCTAGGAACGTGGAAAGTGAGATTCAAAGGGAAAAAGACACTGGGTGTGTGGTGAAAAGGAGGCACGTTAACACAGAGCTGCTGTGATGCAACTGGTGTTGGGTCTTAAAAGAATGACCAAATTACCCTTTCAGTGTTTATGGTTTCTGAGGTCATGGAGTCCAATAAACCTGCAGGCTTGGGCCACAATACAGTTCCTAGACCTCTTCCTCAGGGTCCATCCATAAATATGCCAGACACTCTGATAGGTGTCCAGAATACATAAAACATATATGTCCAGACACATAAAACATAAAACAGTTGTTGTTATTTAAAGAATAATGGCTTAAAAGATGAAATAGGCAAACACAAATGCAACAAAGAGCTTTAGGTGTTATTAGAGGATTATGGATGGGCCCAGTGATGAGTCAAGAAGTGGACGATTTTACTTTGGTGGGAGGAGGGTAGAAGAGAGATTAGTAGTCTGCCATGTTTTTAGGATGAATTTAATTTCAAACTGATTGTTAAAGCCATTAGGTCTCCTGACTTCAGAGCAGGTTTCTTTTGAGCCTCTGATTTGCAGCTTTGTTGCCAACACTATACAGGAAGGCTAACTATTGTGGTTTAATCCAAGTTTATAAGACATCAGACCAGGGTACTGTCCCTTTCAGATCAAGAAGGACACTGTTGTATCCAGAGTGGCCTTTGGCCTTATAAGAAATGTCCTCTTGGCTATAGATTGCTGTCAAGAGAGCTTCCCCTATATTTCCAGCCAGAGAAGCCATATTCCCTCCCTCCACTTCTTTGATAGCTCTGCCAACTCTGATCCTAAATTATGGCCCCTCAGACTGCCACCCTCAGCCTTTTGTGACCCACTTTTGCCTCCCAGAACTGCTCTCCTTTCTCTGAACTCACTGTTTGTAAATGGCCGTCCACCAAGTTACATCCCAGACAGTATCTACATCCAGCAAGAACACTGACAAAAGTTGTCCTTCATTTTCTCTTTATGATGTCCAGGCACATTTTTAAAAAAATAGCTTTATTGAGAAATAATTCACATAGCATACAATTTAGCTATTTAAAGTGTATAATTCAATGTTTTTTGGTATATTCATAGAATCGCACAACCATTACCACAATCTAATTTTGGAACATTTGTGTCACACCAAAAAGAAACCTCCCATTAGCGGTCACTCTTTACTCCTCATTCTGTTCATCCATTTATCAGTTGCCTGCATTTTTGGCTATATGAATAACACCACTATGAACATTTGTGTCCAAGTTTTTGTAAGGACATATGTTTTCATCGCTCTTGGGGTATAATCTAGGAGTGGAATTGCTGGGTCGTATGGTAACGTTATGTTTAACATTTTGAGGAAATATTGAAATGTTTTCCATGGTGGCTGCATTATTTACACAGCAATGTAAGAGAATTCTGACTGGTTCACATCCTTGCAGTGATGGTTAATTTTACTAGTCAACTTGGCTGACTTAAGGGATTCCCACTTAGCTGGTAAAACACTATTTCTGAGTGTGTCTGTGAGGGTTTCCGGAACAGTTTAGCATTTGAATTGGTGAACTGAGTAAAGCAGATGGCCCTCCTCAGTGAAGTGGTCAGAGTCCAATCCATTGAGAGACTGAATAAAACAAAAAGACAGAGGAAGGGCAAAGGAGCTCCCTGTCTGCTTGAGTTTGACACCTGTTTTCTGTCCTTGGACATCAGCCCTCCAGGTTCTTGGGCATTTGGACTCAAGGTTCACACCGTCAGATCTCTTGATTCTCAGATCTTTGCATGCAGACTGAATTATACCGCTGGCTTTCCTGTTTTTCCTGCTTGTAGACAGCAGATCGCAGGACTTCTCAGCTTCCATAACAACATGAGCCAATTTCTATAATAAACAAATAAACAAACAAACAAACAAACAATCTTATTGGTTCTGTTTCTCTGTTTCTTTTAAAATTATTGCTATTTGTTTTGTGGCCTAAAATATGGTCTATCTTTGATATTCTTCCATTTGCACTTAAAAAATGCATATTTCGATTAGGTAGAGTGTTCCATATATCTCTATTAGGTCTAATTGATCAATAGCGTTGTTCAAATCTATTTTGTTGATGATCTTCTGTCTATTTGTTCTATACATCACTAAAAGTAAGAGATTGATGTCTCTAACTATTGTTCTAAAACTCTTTCTTCAATTCTGTCTGTGCTTTGTTTATTTTCGGGCTCAGTTGTTAGGAGCATATATGTTAATATGTTACATTTTCCTGATGAATTGACTTTTATCATTATAAAATGCCCTTCTTTATTGACATTAACATGATTTCCTAAAAATCTTTTTGTCTGATAGTAGTAGACACATTCCAGCTCTGCTTTGGTTGCTGCTGGCCTGGTATATCTTTTTCTATCCTTTCATTTTCAATCAATCTGTATGTTTAAATATAAAGTTGATCTCTTATAGACAGCATATAGTTGAAACATGATTTTTAAAAAATATATGCTGCTCACTTCTGATTTTAATGGGCAATTTAATCTTTTTACATTTAATGTAGTTACTGATAAACTGGCATTCAAATCTGCCGTATTGCTATTTGCTTTCTGTTTGCCTTATGTCTGTTTTTACCTCTAGCTTGCATTACTGTCTTCTTTTGAGTTTAATTAGATATTTTCTAGTGTAGCATATTAAGTCCCTTGTCATTTCTTTTACTATGTATGTTTGACTGACTTTCTTGATGGTTTCTCTAGTATTGCAATTATCATATTAATTTATAGTAGCCTAGTTCAGATACTACAAATTAAATTTCAATAATATACAAAAATATTGCTCCTAGTATAGTTCTCTTCTTCCACCGCTTTACATTGTTACGGTCACAGCTCACAACTTCATACATTTTGTATCTGTCAAGGAAGATTTATAACTGTTACTTTATGTAGTTGATTTTTAAATCAGGTGGACAAAATGGTGCTGTAAACAACAACAAAAGTTTATGCGGCCCTTTGTATTCATTAGTCTGGTGACCATTGCCAGTCCTCTTTGTATTCATTAGTCTGGTGACCATTGCCAGTCCTCTTTGTATTCATTAGTCTGGTGACCATTGCCAGTCCTCTTTGTATTCATTAGTCTGGTGACCATTGCCAGTCCTCTTTGTATTCATTAGTCTGGTGACCATTGCCAGTCCTCTTTGTATTCATTAGTCTGGTGACCATTGCCAGTCCTCTTTATTTCTTCCTGTTGATTTGAATTACTATGTAGTCTTCTTCCATTTCAGCCCGAAGAACTGCTTTTAGTATTACCTGTGGGGCAGGTCTGCTAGTAACAAACTCTTTCAGTTTTTGTTTTTCTGGCAATGTCTTAATTTCTCCTCCACTTTTTAAGGTAGTTTTGCTAGATATAGAATTCCTGGTTGACAGTTTTTTTTTCCTTTCAACACGTTGCATATGTTATTCTACTACCTTTTTGGTTTCCACGGTTTCAGTGATAAATCAGCTTTTAGTCTTGTTGAGGATTTCTTGTACCTAAATAGTTCTGTCTTGCTGCTTCCAATATCCTCTCTCTATCTTTGGAATTTGATGGTTTGATTATAATCATCTAGTATGTATCTCTTGGAATTTAGTATACTTGGATTTCATTAAGGTTCTTGGATGTGTAAGTTAATGCTTTTCAACAAATTTGGGATGTTTACAAACATAATTCTATTAAATGTTTTTTCCACACCTGTCTTCCTCTCCTCTTCTTTCAGCATGCTTGATTCTCTTGGGATGCTTGACTCTCCTGGGAAGCTTGATACACCTGGTATTCTTGATTCCCCCTGTATGCTTGTTATTCCTGGTAGGCTTGATTCCCTTGGTATGCTTGATTCCCCTGGTATGCTTGATTTTCCTGGCTTGATTGATTCTGCTGGTATGGGTGATTCTCCCGGTATGCTTGACTCTCCTCATATGCTTGATTCCCTGGGTATGCTTTATTATCTTCATATTCTTATGGTTGCTTCATTTGCCTGGTTGCTGCTATGCTTGATGGTGTCCCACATGTCCCTTAGGATCTCTCCTCTTTTGTTTTCTTTTTTTAAATTTTTGCTCATGACACTAGATAATCTCAACTGACCTATCTTCAAGTTTGCTGCTTCTTTCCTCTGTCTGTTTGAATCTGTTGTTGAGACCCTCAAGTGACTCTTGCATTTCAGTTGCTGCAATTTTCAATTCCAGCATTTTGGGGCTGGCCTCGTGGCCAAGCAATTAAGTTTGCGCACTCCACTTCAGCAGCCCAGGGTTTCACTGGTTTGGATCCTGGGTGCGGACATGACACCACTCGTCAGGCCATGCTGAGGCAGCATCCTATATAGCACAACCAGAGGCACTCACAACTAGAATATACAACTATTTACCGGGGGCCTTTGGGGAGAAGAAGAAAAAAAAAGAAGATTGGCAACAGATGATTGTACAGGTCCCAATCTTTAAAAAAAAATATCCAGAGTTTCTATTTGGTTTCCTCTTCTAATTTCTCTCTATTGATATTTTACATTTAGTAAAATGTTATTCTAATACCTTCATTTATTTAGTTATGCTTTCCTTTATTTCTCTGAACATAGTTTAGCTAGTTTATTTAAACTCTTTGCGTAGAAAGTCCAACATCTGATCTTCCTCAGGACTGTTTCAATTGATTGCTTTTTTCTGCATATGGTCCATAGTTTTTAATTTTTTTATGTCTTTTGTTTATGTTGAAAATTAAAATTTAAAATCACATAATGTGGCAACTCTGAAATTAAGACTCACCTTCCTCCCTAGGGTTTGCTGTTTCTACTGCTTGTTGTAGTTGTTGGTATTTGTTTAATGATTTTTGAACTGATTCTATATAGTCTGTATTCTTTGTTGTGTGTGGCCTCTCAGTTCTCTACTTAGTTAGATTGCTCATCACCTAATGATGGACAGAGATTTCCTTAAATGTCTGGGACTACCTTACCTCTGAGTCTTTCCCAGGAGGCACTGTGTGTTTGTTGTGGTACGCTTTGAACACCCAGGCAGGCGGTTTACAGCTGTGCCTCAGCCTTCACATCCTGCTTGTGCAGAGCTTCAAGATCCCCCAGAGTCAAGAGATTAGGATTTTCAGGTCTTTTGTGAGCATATTCACAGCCCTACATGTGTGCACAGCATTCTACATTACCAAGAATTTGTTGCAATTTGTCAAATCCCTTATGAACATCTTATAGCTTAGCTTTTCCTTTTAAGGTTTTCAGTTAGTCTATTGTTTGCTTTAACTATTATCCATTATTTCATTTAGCCATACTTTTAAAACGTTTGCCACTAAATATCTCAACAAACACCACTGTTCCTCAGGAAAATGCTTTTAGCATTGGATGACCAATAAAATGAAGCCTTTGAAATAAGGCCTTTCAGGAAACCACCAGACATATTTAAGGAAATGAAAATTCTTTGGAAATGAAGTTCCTTCTGCTCTAGTACCAGAATAAAGTCTGCTATTTTCAAAGCTACCACTTAGCTGGGAATGGAGTATAGGAATAGTATAACTTAAAATACTACCATATTCACCAAGATTCAGCTGTTTTTCTTGTATAAACACTCCTTGGGTTGCTGTAAGCCTTATTTTGACTTTTGTTTCATCTTTTTAATTGCTTTTATGAAGAGGCAAGTTTTTGGAGGTCCTTAATCTTCCATTATTAAGTATTACTCTATTTTTGGATATTTAAGTATTCATAAATTTTGCTACAATTAACATCTACATGTATATACGTCATTTTTCTCATTATTTCCTACAACAGACACTTAAAACTGGAATAATTAGATTATAAGGTCAGCAATGATACTTTGAGAAATACTGCTGGGAAATAACAGAATATATATATATGTATATATTCTATTGATCTATCTTTATATCTATATATTGATCTCTGTCCCAGTTCCTGGCACAGAGCTCCTAAAACCTTTGAAATTTCCTAACTGATAAGAGCATTAAGTGCATCTTTTGTTCCAATATTTGGTCTTTGACCCTGGTTTCTGACACAGAGATCTTGAATCCCTTGGGATTTCCTGGGTGCTAGTAGATCTGTTGTTTCAATGAACTGACTCTTGGTAGGCACCTGGATAGCTTCAGAATTGGGGCTGGTTCCCAGAATGACCACACCAGGAGTAGAAGCTTAGAACTTTCAGCCTCACCTCCCAAGCCTCTCCAAAACGGAGAGAGACTGGAGACTGAGATAATGATCGATTGCGTCTATATAATGAAGTCTCCATAAAAGTTACAGGGTTCAGGGAGCTTCTGAGTTGCTGAACACGTGGAGGAGCTGGAAGATTGCTGTGCCCAGAGAAGGCGTGGAAGCTCTGTGCTCCTGCCCCATACATTGCTCTATGTATCTCTTCATCTGGCTGTTCATCTGCACTCTGTGTAATATACATTATAATAAACCAGTAAATGTAAGTAAGTGTTTCCCTGAGTGCTGTGAGCCACTCTAGCAAATTATTAAAAATGAAGAGGGGGTCATGGGAACCCTGATTTATAGCTGGTCAGTCAGAAACACTAGGGATAATCTGACACTTGTGATTGGTGTCTGAAGTGGGGACAGTCTTGTGGGATTAAGCCCTTAACCTGTGGGATCTGACACTAACTCAAAGTAGATAGTGTCAGAACTGAATTGAATTATAGGACACCCACCTGGGGTACAGAATGGGTCAATATGGGCACAAACCTACACATCTGACGTCAGAAGTGCTGTGAGCGTGAGTAGAGGAAAACGGGGAGTTTTTCCTAGATGACTTCTTTAAATTGACAAGCAGGTTTGGGACTAGAAAGTAAAATCAATCCTACGATAAATGTTTTCTAATTCTTCTTTATTTTCTTCAGGCTCAAGACAATTTTGGTTTGGGACTTTGAACACCCAATGTCTTTGTCCAAAATGAGCTCATCATCATTTCTTGGAGGAACTTGCAGGAAATTGGGTGCCTCAGACATTGCAAGGGCTGTAATCCAGGGCTTATCATATCCTAGTAGATTTCTGACCTGTTATTAATTGCTCTGAATTTTCATTTTCCACAGGAATATAGAAAGAAGCTTTCCTTGCTCTAATGAAGCGTTAATGCCTAGATAAATGAAATGCAGATTATATCTTTCCCTGGGCTTGAGTTGAGCAGGATCATAGAAGCACAGATCTATCCCAGATGAACTTTAAAGATTTTTATTTTTTTCCTTTTTCTCCCCAAAGCCCCCTGGTACATAGTCGTGTATTCTTCGTTGTGGGTTCTTCTAGTTGTGGCATGTGGGACGCTGCCTCAGCATGGTCTGATGAGCAGTGCCATGTCCGCGCCCAGGATTCGAACCAACGAAACACTGGGCCGCCTGCAGTGGAGCGCGCGAACTTAACCACTCGGCCACTGGGCCAGCCCCTATCCCAGATGAACTTTAAAAGGTTAAGGTAGGTAGAATGGCTGCAGCTTTTATTAACAAAGCTCTACTGGCTGCTGTATGAATGCGAGAGTAGCCAGTGTCCTTCCTGGAGCATTTTCTTCTGGCTCTGTGCAGAGCACTGACAGAGGAAGACAAGCAGAGATTGCTCAGCTAATTGACTGGAAGCTGCGAATAGCTAATCAGGCCAAATGATCCTTTATGGTCAAACCAGGGCGTGAATAATCGGGGGAGTCTGTGTTGAATGATGATTATCTTGTAGTTTTTATACTCGGGTAATAGGAATGTTTAGGAAACTGACTGTCTTCTGACAACAGAGAAAATGTCTAAAAGAGTAATGAACAAACAGCATTTCAGTAATTTCAACAAGCAGTCAGGGATTCAAACCTTTATGCTAAGCACCGCCTTTTCCAGGTTTCACTTTTTCATATACAAAATTCTTTAGGGGATACATATGAATTTCCTAGTATCTCAAATATGAATGAAATGGCCTGGCTAGTGGAAGAGCAGGTCTATTCAAATTAGGCAGAACAGAGCTTGTTTCCTGGCCCTTAATGTCCATGTGAAGCTGGCTGACTTGGTTGTAAAACTCTCTGGGTGTGTGGATATCCATGAGCTCTGTAGTCAGAACTTCAAGACCCAAGGTGTGTGAACCTTTATGCTGGCTCTATCTAAAGTGATGCCCGGCACTCTCGTCCCTGTCCAGAGCTATCACAGGGCCCTGAGATCTGACACCTTCTTCCCTTCACAATCCCACAGCCTCTGTTCACTCACCCTCACCAAGGGTGAAGCTTAGAGCTCTTTTGTAATAATGAGAATAAAATTCCATGTACAATGTTCTGTCTGGCTGTACCTGTGATGGGTTCTGGGGTAGGTGAGGCTGCAAAGCCCAGTGAGAGCCATATGGGGTCAGAAAGTTGGTCTCACACACTCTGCTTTGCCCTACTTTGCACCTGCAGAAAATGTCACAGTGTGTGGGGAACTAGGGCAGATTAGGAATTGCTGCATGGAAGCTCCCAGACGCAGAACCACAAGAGAAATCTCGTAATATGCTGGGAACATCATGGCCCTAGAACTTCCTAACTTTCTGGGTTACCTTGGGCAACATTCCCTCTCTGAACTTGAGATTTCCTATATGTAAAATTAGATGCACAGGGTAATTTGTTAATATTTCTTCTTATCTAACAGTCTAAGGTTCAGTCTGACCCCTGATCAATACTGAATTGCCCACAGTTGTGTTTTCAGAGATATTCTGTGCTTCCCTAGCTTGAAGCTCATCACATTAACTGGGAATGACATGTCTATCAGTTTCACTAGTTCAAGTTCCATGTGTGTCTGGTCCACTGAGTCATCAGCACATGGTGACATGCCTCCTGCCTATTAGTCACTTGGACGCTCCTGGGGGGAGGGAACAGGAGAGTGAAGGTGATTGCATACGTGCCTCTAAGTTGTTATGGGACTCGGAAGTAGTTGATCCTATGCCTTCCTTAGCCATATCAGGTGGGTAAGAGAACTGGGAGCTTTGTTCATTTTAATAGTTTTCCTAAATATTTTGCACCCATCAGGAGCACATCATTTGATTTTTTTCCCCCACAAATATGTCATGAAAACCATACCCAGTGCCTGATTTGCTCCTGCAGGGAGAGAGTTCCTGAACTCCCCATGTCTCTGGAGAATGTGAGAGGCATGCCAAGGTTAGGCAGGGAGTCAAACTCAAATAAAGATTATTTTATGAGTGGCCAAGAGCAAAGCACAGCTAGAATGAGGGAGTCCCGAGGGGAGGGATGGGACTGGCAAAGTGGAAGCTGCTGGGAAAATTTCAGGAGACAAGGCTGGCTTCTGTTTCTGCTATTTACATTGGCCTGGTGTTTTAGTTATTGGTGTGTGTCCACAGAGCAGGTCCAGCTGTGGTAAAGGATACTAGATCACTTTTCTTGTCTGTCCCTGTTTTCCTGCCCTAGTCATTCCAACTTAATCTTCCCTATACTAAGGCCTCTTTCTAGTCAACCAAGTCTTCTCCAGATTTCCTACACTGACCTTCATCTACTTTTAGTTTATATCAAATTTATTTCAAAAGCCCAAGGAGCAGACATGCCTTAAAACAAGATTTCTCAACTCTGACTATATGTAAGCATTGCCACCAGAGCTTTTAAAAGCTACCCATCACTGAGCCATAGGACAGAGCAGGTGAATCTCAGTCCCTTAGAAATAGAGCATCAGCATCAATATTTTTTCTTTTGAGCTCAGCAGATGTTTCTAATTTGCAACCTGAGTTGAGAACCGCTGCCTTAGAAATCAGCACTATTTTAGATAAAGGCTAATTTTGCCTCATCATTGCTTAGATTTGATCTCTGTTGGCTTCTGCAAATTCTATATCCAGTTTGTGCTTCTCTTCCCACTAACTCCACCACTCTTTTCTGCTCTGCTCCCCTTCAGTCATTTCAAAGAATAGGCCCCTGAGAGACTGCGATAAGAGAGAAATTTTTGATGGGCATATCTGTCCACCCAGTAGCCAATCCTCTTTGTCAAATGAATCCACGTCTGTATCAGGCACCAGCACCCAAGGACAGTGAGTCTCAAGTTCAGTCAATGTTTTAGGAGGCTCTTGACTGCCTACAAATTGTCAACTTGCTTTTGCTTTGACTTTGTTTACAGTTATCTTTGAACTCTTGGTTGATGAATTAGTTTTCTATTAGTTTTATAACAAATTATCACTAAGATAATGGCTTAAAATAACACAAATTTATTACCCCACAGTCTTGTATGTCAGGAGTCCGACGTGGATCTCACCAGGGCTGCGCTCCTGTCTGGAGGCTCCAGGAGAGGATGCACTTCCTTGATCATTTAAGTTGTTAACAGAATTCAGCTCCTTGTGGTTATAGAACTGAGGCCTCCATTTTCTCGCTGGCCATAAGCTGAGGGCCATTCCAGTTTCTAGAAATCACCACCCACACTCCTTGGCTTATGGCTCCTTCCTCCATCCTCAAAGCCATTACTAGAAGGTTGAGTCCTTGTCACACTGCATCTCTCTGACCACAGCCAGGAAAGATTACCAGCTTTTAAGGACTCATGTGATTAGAGTGGGCCCACCTGGGTGATGCAGGATTCTCTCCCCATCTTAAGGTCTATGCCTTAATCACATCAACAAAGTCTCTTTTGTCATGTAAGGTAACATAGTCACAGGTTCTGGAGACTATGGATGGACATCTCTATAGGGGTGATATTCTGCCTATCAACTTCAATCTCTGTTTCAGTCTTTAACTCATCAGAATTTGCAGTCCACATGCATTAAATACTTAGCACAGGCCTGGCATTCAAGTTCTTAGTAAGTGCTTATGAGGTACAAGGATTGATGTTGAGTGAGAATGCTATCTCCAGTACTTGGACCTAAGCTTTTGCAACAGATTTTGCTTGGTTCATCCCTCCTGCTATCACAAGTCAAGCATTTCTGTTCTTCCAGATCCTAGGAACCCAGACCCCACACCCAGACTTTCATCCAAGACTGGTACACCGGCAACCCAACCCCTGTGGACAGAAAGGTCATGTTCCTGACCAACTTTTCCAACTCCAGAGTTGCTGACGTCTAGGCTTCACAACGTGGGTGCGATGAACCATATGAGGTGGCAAAGTGATGCATGTGGTTTACTCACCATTCTCTTAGGCTCCTTTTTGAAAGTATGAAATTGACATTTCATGATTCAGAGGACACAGAGTTTAGAAGTCCACTGATGAAGTCCATAATTTTCTTCTTAGATCCATTGGGGTTATTGATGCTCTGCATAAAACTTAGATTTGATTCAGTAATTATAGAGTGGAGGAAGACAGCCTTATTCTGGCAGCTTGTCAAATGTAGCAATCCAATTGCTCGTGGTGGGGCACGGGGTTTCTGAGAACTGTGGGAGATCACGATCAAAGACACAACAGAAGCGGCTTTCCATGAGGATTTGTTTACAAGATCTAAATGGAAAGGACATAACTTCCCCTCCTCTCCTCTTTCTTTCTCTTTATAATCCTTTCCTTACTATATATCAATTTTTTCCTCCAGACAGTCATTTGCTCATTTAACAAATATTCACTGAGCATGCACTGAATGCTGAGCACTGAGGGTACATCACCGAACCAACAAGGATCCCTGCTCCTGCGGATCTTTGACTTTATAGGCTGCCACTTATTGGTGATGGAAGGACGCATCAGACCTGCCCGCCTCACTGAGCTGACATGTGGTGGTGGAGATGCAGGGTAATAGGCAATCAGAATACATGAAAATACATGATCTTACTCTGTGATAATTTGTGAGGGCCCAAGTAAGCACAGGTGGGGCCACACCTGACCCAGCCCAGGGGAATCACAGACAATTTATTGCATACAGTGACACCTGAGTTGAATCTTGAAGGATAAATGTTCTGAACAGAAGGGGTAGGAGACTTTTCAGAAGGAAGGGATGGTGCATGCCAGAATGCAGAGGTGAATTCAGGAATGATCGTGATGTCTGAAGTGTAGCTTTTGTGTATGAGGCTTGTGTTGATATGAATGGCTTGATGGTTGACTGGCAGACAGCTGGGGGGAGACCAATAATACCACCTTGTTAAATCTCATCACCACTGGGTGGGGGTGGAGGATCAGTTTGTACCTGCAACTGCTGTATCCAGGAGTTTGAGTGCTGTCCTGTTAGTCATGAGGGATCAGGACAGTGACACCATCTGCTATCTCTGGCCACAAGGTGGATGATAACCAGTCAGGAGGTGAGAGGGGATGACATTTCCAGTCACTCATATCACAAACAAAATTTGAGCAACTCTTCTGTGTCAGGCACTGTTCTAAGAATTCATTTAAAATGTCTCAGATTCTGACACTTTAAAAGCACTACAGCCAATTACCATTTCTCAGGAGTACAATTTGGTATCACATAGATGAAAAAGGCTTGGTCCCTGCCCTCCATGGCTGAGGGCTTGAGGTTCCATGAAGGACCCTCTCATTTACCTCTTTTGGAATGGTAATGTGTAGTGGATAAGGTACTTTTAGAGAACCAATCTCCATGTTATGTAATTCCCTGTATTAAAAATGGCTACTCAGTTAAGGTTCTCCATTGAAATCTGAACAATTCTGTTTATTTCTTCCCCTTCCTTTTGTGTTTCTCAGAGAGAGCTGTGGACTCCCAGGTTGCTGAAGAGGGCCTTTACCTATTTCGTTTTCCCAGGAATGTTTATTTCTAGGATTTACATTTAGGTCCATGATCAAGTTAATGTTCGTATGTGGTAAAAGGTAAGGGTCAAGATTGGTTTGTCAGTCTATCTACCTGTCTGTCTACCCATCTATCAATCATCTTATGGGTGTTCACCCTCATTTATTGGAAATATGATCTTCTTGAATTGCCTTGACACCTTTGCCAGAAAGAAATTGACCATTTATCTGTGAGTCTATTTCTGGATTTTACTCTAATCTGTTGCTCTCTGCCTCTATCCTTAGGCAAATAATACCTTGTTTAGTTTATTGCAACTATTGAATAGATCTTGAAATTAGGTAGGTGAGTCCACCAACATTGTACTTTTTCAAATTGTTTTGACTATTTTAGGTCCATCGCTTTTCTATGGAAACTTTAGAATCACCTTGTCAATTTTTACAGAAAAGCCATTGGGGTTTTCATGGGAATTGCATTGAATCTCTGTATCAATGAGATTTTACTTAAACAAGAAATTTTAATAAAACCTTAAAAATATCAAGTTTTCTGATTCTTGATATTTCTTCCTCTATTGAAGTCCTTTTTAGATTCTATCACCCACGTTTCATAATTTGTGGTACACAAAAATCACATATATTTTATTATATTTTTGAAATGTTCTTGATGGTATTGTATAGAGTATTGTTTTTCTAAACTCAATTTCTCATTGTTTGATGCTAATATAAAGAAATAAGATTGTTCTTTTCATATTGACTTTGTATTGTCTGACATTGCTAAATGCTCTTATTCTCTTATACCTTGTATCTTTCTATAGATTCTTCATGATTTTCTATCTAGATAATCATGTTGTCTACAAATAAAGATGGTTCTATTTTTCTCTTTCATATCTAGATGCATTTTATTTCTTCTTGTTGACTCCTTGCACTGGCTAAGATGCCTGGCACAATATCAAATAGAGTGATGAAAGTGGACATCTTTGTCTTGTCTCTGATCTTAGGATAAAAGTAGTTAGTCTTTCACAATCAAGTATATATTAGCTGTAGGTTTTCATAGATGTTCATTTTAGATTGAAGGAATGCCTTAGTATTCCTAATTTATTAAACATTTTAAAATCATGAATAGATATTAAATTTGGTCAAATGTGTGTCCTGTATTTGTTGACATAATTCTATGATTTTTCTGTTGAAATGAGGAAATTTTTGCTTATTTTTTGTAATTTGAACCTACCTTTCTCATACTCTTTTTATTTCATTGAATTCAATTCACTAATACTCTGTTAAAGATGTTTGCAATTATGTTCATAAGACATTATTTTGCAGATTTCTTTTTCTAGTCATACCTCTTCTTGGTCTGGGTTTGGCTTTAATGCTGTTCTCACAAAATAATGTGGAAATTGTTCCTAACTTCCACAATTTTCTGGAAGAGTGTGTGTAGAAATTGTATTATAACTTTCTTAAGCATTTGATTGAATTCATCAGTGAAGATTTCTGGGTCAAAAAGTTTCTTTGTGAGAAAGGTTTTTACTGTTTCTTTTTCATTAGATATAGAACTATTCAGGTTACCTATTTCTTCTTGAACAGTTTATGTCTTTCAAGAAATTTCACATGGCATCTAAGTTTTCTCGCTTACTGTAAGCAAATTATTATCCGTTTAGTGATGTATGATTTGTAGTGATGATCTTTATTTCATTACTGCTATAGGTAATTTGTATCTTCTCTTATTTAGTCTTAATCAATATGATATTTATACATTTTATTGATCCTGATAAAGAATCATCTGTTGGTTTCCTTGATTCTATTCTTTTTCTGTTTTACATTTAATCAGTTTTACTTTTTTATCATTACTATTTCCTTTCTTTTGCTTATTTTTAGTTTAATTTGCTCTATAATTTAATTTCTTTGGTGGTTATAGGGCTCTTCAGATTATCTATTTCATCTTGGTTGAGTTTGGGTAGTTTGTGTTTTTGAAGACTTGGTCCATTTCTTCTAGGTTTTTAAATTTATGATTGTGACGTTGTTTATAATATTCCCTTAATTATCTTATTAATGGTTGCAGGATCTTTAATGATCTTTTCTTCTTGATGTTGATGTGGTCTCTATTTTTGTTTAGTCAGTTTTAGTAAAGATATGCAATTCTGCTGATTTTTTTTAAAACAAGCTTGTTTTATTGATTTATTGATTGTCTCTATTGTATTTTCGATTTAATTTATTTCTGATCTTAGTTCTTTCCTTTCTTTTGCTTATTTTGGGTTTACTTTACTCTGTATTTTCTATTTTTTGATAGACCTTTTCTCATTTCTAATCTAAGCATTTAATGTGATAAATTTTCCTTTTAGCATTGCTTTAGCTACATTCCACAAATTTGGTATGTTGTGTTTTTTATTTCATTCAGTTCTACATATATTTTAAATTTACCTTGAGACTTATTTGTGTTAAAGAAGATTGCTTAGAAATATGTTGTTTAACTTCCACGTTTTCAGAGATTTTCTTTTTCTGTTTTGATTTCTAGTCTGATTACATTATGGTGAGAGAAAATATTCTGTATCTTTTCAGTTTTTTTTTTTTTTTTTGAGGAAGATTAGCCCTGAGGTAACTACTGCCACCAATCCTCCTCTTTTTGCTGAGGAAGACTGACCCTGAGCTAACATCTGTGCCCATCTTCCTCTACTTTATATGTGGGACACCTACCACAGCATGGCCTGCCAAGTGGTGCCATGTCCTCACCCAGGATCTGAACCGACGAACCCCTGGCCGCCGAGAAGTAGAACGTGTGCACTTAACTGCTGTGCCACTGGGCCAGCCCCTTTGTTTTCAGTTTTTAAAAATTGTTTGAGCTTGCTTTTATGGACCAGGATATGATCTATCTTGATGAATAACCCATAAGTGCTTGAAAAAAATGTGTATTCTGCTACTTTTGGTTGGAATGTACTATATTGTCAATTAGATTCTGTTGCTTAATTGCATTATTCAGATCTTGTTTATCTTTGTTGATTTTTTCCTCCAGTGATTTTATCAGCTATTGAGAGTGTTGACACCCTCAACTATCATTGTGAATTTGTCTACATTTCCTTTTAGCTTTCATAGTTTTTATTTTATGTACTTTGAGGCTCTGCTGTTTGATGCATAAACTCAATTTTAGAATCATTATATCTTCCTAGTGGATTGATCCTATGTCATTATTTAAAGCCTCCCCTTCATCACTAGTAATTTTCTTTTTTCTAAAGTCTACTTCATCAAATATTAATACAGCCACTCTTGCAACTTTTGATTAATGTTTATATGATATGTCTTTTCTCGTCATTTTACTGTAAACCTACTCATGTCATAGAATGTGAAGTGTGGTTTTTATAAGCAGCACAAAGTTGGATTATTTTTTTTAATACACTCTGCAATCTCTTTTTCTTTTCTCTTCTTTTTGGTGAGGAAGATTGGCCCTGAGCTAACATCTGTTACCAATCTTCCTCTTTTTGCTTGAGGAATATTGAGCCAAACTCTGTGCCAGTCTTCCTCTATTTTGTATGTGGGATGCCACAACAGCACGGCTTGATGAGTGGTGTGTAGGTCCATGCCCGGGATCCGAACCCATGAACCCCAGGCCGCAGAAGCAGAGTGCACGAACTTAACCACTATGCCACAGGGCTGGCTACAAGAAAGCTTTTGCTTTTGATTGTTGTATTCAGACCATTTACATTTAAGGTAATTATTAATAGATTAGCACTTATGTCTGGTAGTTTATTATTTTTTACTGTTTTTTTTCTGGTTCTTATTTTCCTGTTTCCTATTTCCTTGGCTTCCTATGTGTTACTGGAACATTTTTCTTTCACAATTTCATCTTGATTTATTTGTAATGCCTTCAATTTTATATCTTTGATTAGTTTTTGTAGTGGTTGCTCTCTCTACAACTTATATATGACATATACATAGCAGTAACCAGTGTATGTATAACATGTAATATACATATAGTTGTCACCAGTGTTATGCATCACTTAATGATGGGGATACATTTTGAGAAGTGTGTTGTTAGGCGACTTTGTCATTATGCAAATATTGTAGTGCACTTACAGAAACCTAGATGGCAGAGCTACTACACATCCAGGCCATGTGGTACTAATTTTATGGTACCTCTGTTGTATATGCAGTCTGTCATTAACCGAAGCATCATTATGCACCACATTGGTTGTGTGTGTATATATACATGAGACTAACAAGAATCCACTGGTATAGTGATATCAATATTTTACCACTTCAAGTGAACTGTGAAATTCTTGTTTTTATTTAAGTCGCTTTATCTTCCCTGCACTTAAATATCATTGTCTTTAGTATATGATGATGTTATAAGTTTTGTTTAAATCATCAAATGTGATTTATAAAACTCATGAAGAAAAGGGCAGTCTTTTACATGTATGCAGATTTCTGATTTTTCCACTGTTCCCTTTTCTTTCCTCATGCTCCAAAATTCCTTCCTTTATCATTTATTTTCTGTTTGAAGAACTTCCTTTAGCCAATCTTTAAAAGTAGACCTGCTAGCAATAAATTCTTTTAGTTCCATTTCAGCTGAGAACTTTTTACATTTACCTTTTATTTCTGAAGAGCAGTTTCAATGGATGTATAATTTGTGGATGACTATTGTTTACTTTCAGCGCTTGAAAAATATTGAGTTATTTTCTTCTAAATTCTGTTGTTTCATACAACAAACCTACTGTTATTCACATCAATGTTGCCCTATAGCTAATGTGTGTTTTCTCTCTGGCTGCTTTCACAATTTTCTCTTTATCCTTAGTTTTCAAACATTTAATTATGTTGTGTTTGTGGCACAGACTTCTTTGTCTCGTTAATTGTAGCCATTCTGAAGGGTTTGAAGTGATGCCTCATTGTAATTTTGATTTGCTTTTCTCCAATAATTAGTGATATCAAACATCTTTTCATGTGCCTACTGGCAATCTGTGTATCTTCTTTGGACAAATGTCTGTTCATATCCTCTGGCCACTTTTTGATCAGGTTGTTTTTTGTTGTTGAGTTGTATGAATTCTTTACATATGTTGGAAATTAACCCCTTGTTGGATATATGATTTACAAGTATTTTCTCCCAGTTGATGGGTTGTCTTTTTGTTTTTTTTCATGGTTTCCTTTGCTTAAACTAATAATTTTTTAAATGCATTAGTCTCTTAAATCATATAGAAAACAAAATATGGAATTACAAAGCAAAGTTACAATAACAGTAGCTTTAATAATTTTTGAAAAAACATTTTAGTCTCTTAAATCATGTAGAAAGGATAAGAGTTCTGTCCTGCTTGTTTTATAATGTTGCAAATAGTGACTTCCTATATTTGTCCAATTTTGTAGCCATTTAGGGTGGAGTATAACTCTGCTATTTATGTTTTGCCATAACTTGATTGCTCCTTGATCTTAAACAGAAGAGCACATTGGAAAGCCGTAGACCATTTGACTAGAGATTGTACAGTCAACGTATAAGATCTTTTGTGTCAATCACATGGGGACTGAGAGCTGAGGAAGGGACAAAGAGTCATCTCATTTCATGCCAAGTCCCCAGGAAATTGAGCAGGAGATGGAGTAAAAGGGATGATCTCTCTTCTGTTTTTTTTTTCAGGAAGATTAGCCTTGAGCTAACACCTGCTGCCAATCCTCCTGTTTTTGCTGAGGAAGACTGGCCCTGAGCTCACATGGGTGCCCATCTTCCTCTACTTTATATGTGGGATGCCTACCACAGCATGGATTGCCAAGCGGTGCCATGTCTGCACCCGGAATGTAACCAGCGTACCCCGGGCTACTGAAGCGGAATGTGCACACTTAACCTCTGTACCACCGGGCTGGCCT
The DNA here is from genome assembly GCF_041296265.1 of Equus caballus. Lineage (NCBI taxonomy): Eukaryota > Metazoa > Chordata > Mammalia > Perissodactyla > Equidae > Equus > Equus caballus. The sequence continues at coordinate 2,212,066 of NC_091701.1, read as the reverse complement.
CAAGGATGATCTCTCTTCTGTGGCTCCCATAAACACTAGAGAAAAGGCCAAGCTCCTGAAAAACAGGTACAAAGACCTTTCCTTCTGTTTCTTTTCCATCAACCCAGCTCAGTCTTGGGTACCCAGCCTGTTCCCAGGAAGGAGTCATGGCTACTCTTCTGGAGCACCTCCGTTGCATCTAGGGCAAAAGAAAACTTTCCCCATGACTGTGATCACATATGAAGAGTATGCCATGAGACTCCCTCTTCTCTCAGTATGCTGAGTTCCAGCTGGACTCAGTAGGGTAGAGAACACAGGTCAGCCAGGCCTGTCCCTGAGCAGGTAAAGTAACAGCCTGACATTGTTGGGGAATCCCCCAAATGTGCTATCCTGTCTTCCTTTTTCTCTACTGTTCTTTAACTCCTCTTTTCCTTGTTCTTTTTTCATAACTGTTTTTTTCTTCCTATTTCCTCTCCTTTCTCCCAAGCTGGTTCAATTCATTGCTCTTAAGTTAATATGCTTACTGTGTCGTGCACGGTGGAAGCAATATAAGAGAGAGGAAATAGATTATAATAGTATTTTCTTATATTTGTTTAACACTAGAGACTTTGCAAAATGCTTATACATCATCTATTGGACTTCTCACCAATAGGATGAATATTATTATATATTTTAATAGATCAGACTTAGGGGGAAGAACAGTTCCTAAAGGTAGTTTATAAATCTTTTTGGTGACCAAGATATGAATTAAACTCATGTTTTTAGTTAAAAATTTTATGTTCATTCAACTATATTTGATATATATGTTGTTATTATAACAAATTTGTTATATTTATGAAATTTAGAAATTTTATCATACATATTAAAATTTATAAAATGTTTTTGCATTTTCTCATATTTGTTTCTATTTCAATTGCAATGTTAATTAGCACCTTGTTCAATTATGATCCAAGTCACCCTAACAAATTTCAGCACTTTTATCTTCAGTTTTGGCCATGTGCACGTGCGCACGCACACACACACACACACACACACTTATCCTCTTAAATAATGGAGTCTTCCCATTTCTGTCTACTAAAAGGGTCTAGGAGAAATAACATCACAGTAATAGTAAGTAGACTGAGCAGCATTAGCAGCCATCTTGGTTTCTGAACCCCAAAACCCACTAAGAGGTTTCAAGACTGTTAGAAGAAATCGTCATTCGACATCTGGGTATGGAGAGTGCAAAGAGAGTTTGAGATTCCTGTGCCAGAAAGCAAGGAAATACTCAAAGACCAATGGGTATATATAAAAAAAAGACACAAGAACTAGATTTAACGTGCTTCCACTTGCCAAATTTGAGCATTAATTTACCAAAAAATATATAAAAATATTTAAACATATTGATTGAGTAAAAATTATTTAATCCATAATGATATTCAAAAACAAATAAATAAAATTTGCCATCATTGCAAGTGCATATTACACTAATTCTTTGCTCTTGAAATTGTAATTAAAGAGAACATAATAAACATTTATGTGTCCATTTTTTGAGGAACGATAGTTTATTCTCAGTTGATGTGGCAAAGTTCTCCTTTACAGAAAAATGCCAGTTAATATGTATGGAATGATAAAATTTTAAAAGTCACAAGTTTTCAACATCAGGCTAAGATCATCAATAGATACTAAAACCATTAGGTAAGCAGAAGTATTCTGGGAAGATGTCATGAGAAGGAAGCTCCAGGAATCTCTCCTCCATCTAGATAATAATTGTACTAGCTGCATTTTTCTGATGTAAGTATTTTGGAACTCTGTAGTCTGTTGAAGGCTTACAACTTCCAGAAGAAGGCTTGGATAGTAAATTTCACTTGTTTATGTCAATTTCAGCTCTTAATGCAATAGCAGCTATTCATTCCTCACCCCTCGCCCCATGGCAGGCTGCTGTGCCCTTATTTCTGTAATAGCCTGCTGACAGCTTGCAGGAGCCAGAATGTGTGCAAAAGACCCTGTCCTCCCAATATTAGGCATCTATGTTCTGATTACTGATCACTTCTGATCACAGAGCTGCGGACAAAGAGGTAGACAGCCATTTTTTTTACACCTCCCCTATTGTTGCAAGACCCTCCACCACAGGTTGGAATGAATTCTGGGATTTAAATGGCTAGTGCCCTGTTTTTCCTCCTCTTATTTGATTCTTTTTTTCCCATTTACATTTCCCCAGTTATTAAAGACTCAGACATTAAAAAGTAATCTCACATGTGTGGAAAATTAGAAAGTGATAGCACATGCCCAGGGAAAGCCACAGGCTCAAAAAAGATCTAAGAACTTAAGTTTACATCTCAAGCTGATCTTCGATACAGAGACAGCCTACAAGAAAAAAAAAAAAAGCAGCAGACCCTAGGGAAGGAAGAGAATCTGATTTCCAGAGTTACCCAATTATTAGATTCAAATATCCAGTGTTCAACAAAAGTAACCAGATGTACCAAAAAAAACAGGAAAAATATGGTTTGTTCAAAGGAAAAAATCAGCAGAACGGTCCCTGAAAAAGACATGATGGCTAATCTCTTAGACAAAGACATTAAAACAACATTCCTAAAGACACTCAAAGAACTACAAGGATATGTAAAGAAAGCCAAGAAAATGGAAATGTCAATTAAGAGATAGAATAATCTAAAAAGGAACCAAAATGATGTTCTGGAGCTAAAAAGTACAACTGAAATAAAAACTTCACTAGAAACATTCAAAGGCAGATTTGAGTAGGCAGAAGAAAAGATCACAGAAGAACAAATGATGATAGAATAATGGAAATTAACAAGTTTGAGGAGTAGAGAGAGAAAATATTGAAAAAAATTGAACAGAGTCTAAGAGACCTATGGAACACCATCAAGAGGACTTACATATACACTGTGGAAGTTTCAGAGGGAGAAGAAATAGAAAAAGGAGTAGAGAATATCTGAAGAAATAATGACTGAAGACTCCCAAAATTTAATGAATGACACGAATATAAATCTCCAAGAAATCCGACAAAGTTGAACTAAGATGAAAACTCAGATACCCATACCAAGGCAAATTATAGTCAGACTTTCAGGGGCCAAAAACAAAGAGAGATTCTTCAAAGTAGTGAGAGAGAAGCAATTCAGCACACACAAGAGATTCTCAATTTAAAAAATTAGCAGAACTGTTGTAAGAAACTTTGGAGGACAAAGGCAGTGGGCCAATATATTGAAAGTGCTAAAAGAAACAAAACTGTCAACCAAGAATCAGATATACAGCAGAATTATCCTTCAAAAGTGAGAGAAGAAGTTAGACATTCTCAGATAAACAAAAGCTGAAGAAGTTCATTATGACCAGACCCGCCTTGCAAGAAATGCTCAAGGAAGTCCTGGATGGTGAGATGAAAGGACATTAGACAATAACTCAAAGGTATATGAAGAAATAAAGATCACAATAAAGGCAAACATATGGGCAATTATAAAAGTTAGTACTATTGTAACAAGGGTTTTTAATTCTAGTTTTTATTTTCTACATGATATAAAAGATTAGTACATTAAAAAATAGTTACTAGTCTAAAAGCTAGTATTATTGTGCTTTGGTTCATAACTCCACATTTTGTTTTCTCCATAATTTGAGACTAACGCATTTAAAGAAATTATTAGTTTGTATTTTTGGTCACACAATGTATAAATATGTAATTTTCTGACATCAACAACTGAAGGGGTGGTGATAGAGCTGTAAAAGAGCAGATGTTTTTGTACGTTATTGAAGTTAAGCTTGTATAAATTCAAATTAGATGTTATAACTTTAGGATGTAACTGTAATCCCCATGATAACCACAAAGAAAATAGTTATATAATATACACGAAAACAAATGAGAAAGTAATTTAAATGATTCATTTCAAAGATTGACTAAATAAAAGAAGACAGTAATGCGGGAAGTGAAGGGAAAAATCTACAAGGCATATATAAAATAAGTAGCAAAATAACAGAAGTCCCTCCTTATCAGTAGTCACTTTAAATTTAAATTGATTAAACTCTCCAATGAAAAGACAGAAATTAGCAGAAGGGATAAAAACATGACCCATTTATATGCCATTTATAAGAGACTCACCTTAGATATGAAGACAAAAATAGATTTAAACTGAAAGAATAGAAAAGGATATTTTATGCAAATAGTAACCAAAAGAGGGCAGGGGTGACTATACAAATGTAAGACAAAATAGACTTTAAACTTCAAAAAGTTTACAGGAGACAAAAAGGAAATTATATTTTATTAAATGTTTCAATCAAGCAAGACGATATAACAGTTACAAACATCTACACACCTAATAAGAGACTATCAAATTAGATGAAGCAAAATCAGACAGAATTGAAGGAGAGAAATAGACAGTTCTATAATAATAGTTGGAAATTTCAACAGTCCACTTTGAATAATGGATAGAGCAATCAGACAGAAGATAAGTAAGAAAACAAGGGCTTAAACAGCACAATAAACCACTTAGATCTAGGAGATACATACGGAGCATTCTACCCCACTACCACAGCATACACATTCATCTCAAGTGTACATGGGACATTTTCCAGGATAGACACTATATCAGGCCACAATTAAGTGTCAATATATTTAAAAAGATATTATGCAAAGTATCTTCTCCTACCATAATGGAATGAGGTAGAGATCAAAGTTATTAAAAGAAGTAAAACTGGAAAGTTCACAAATCTGTGGACATTAAACAACAGACTCTTAAACAACCAATGGATCAAAGAAGAAATTACACGGAAAATTACAAAGAAATGACAAGGGATATTAGGAAACACTTAGGGACAAATGAAAACTAAAACACAACATACCAAAAGCAGTGCCAAGGCGGAAATTTATAGCTATAAACACTTACATTAAAAACAAGAAAGATTTCAAATCAACAATTTAACTTTACAACTCAAAATCTAGGAAAAGAAGAATGAGCTAAACCCAATGCTAGCAGAAGGTAGGAAATAATAAAGATCGGAGCAGAAATAAATTAAATAGAGAATAGAAAAACAATAGAGAAAATCAGTAAAACTAAAGGTTGGTTCTTTGAAAAGATCAACAAAATTGACAAATCTCTCGCTTATGGATTAAGAAAAAAAGAGAAGATTGAAAATACTAAAATAAGAAATGCAAGTGGGGACATCAAGACTGAGTCTCAGAAATAAAAATAATTGTAATAAAATATGAGGAACATTGCACACCAATATATTGGTTAACTTAGATAAAATAAAAGAATTCCTAGAAACACAAACCTATAAAGATTAAATCCCAAGGAAACGGAAAACCTGAATACACCTATAATTAGGTGGAGATAGAATAAGTTATCAAAAATCTCCCAAAAAAGAAAATCCCTGGACCTGATGGCTTCATGATAAATTCTACCAAACGTTTAAAGGATAACTGACACTAATATTTATCAAACTTTTTTAAAAATTGAAGAGGAGGGTACACTTCCCAACTCATTCTATCAGCCCAACATTATTCTATTATCAAGGTCAGACAAAGACACTACCAGAAACAAAAGCTACAGACCAATATCCCTTATGAGCACTGATACAAAAATCCTCAACAAAATACTAGCAAACTGAATTTAGAAGCATATTAAAAGGATTACATACCATGACCACGTGGGATTTACTTTCAGAATGAAGGATGGGTCAACATATGAAAACCAATCAATGTAATATATCATATTAACAGAATGAGAAAAAAACAAAAACACTGATGCAGAAAAGGCATCTGACAAAATTCAACATACTTTCATGATAAAAACACTCAATAAACTAGGAATAGAAGGAAACTATCTTAACGCAATAAAAGCTATATATTAAAAAATCCACAGTGAACATCAAACTTAATGGTGAAAGACTGAAAGCTTTCTCTATGACTAAAAACAAGGCAAGAACGCCAACTCTCACCACTTCTGTTCAACATAGTACTGGAATTTGTAGACGCTGCAGTCAGGCAAGCAAAAAATAGAAAGACATCCAAATTGGAATGGAAGAAGTAAAATTATCTCTGTTTTCAGATGGTATTATTTATACATGGAAAACCCTAAAGATTACACAAAACAACTGTTTGAAGCAATAAATTAATTCAGTAATATAGCTGGATACAAAGTTAATACACAAAAATCAATTTAATTTCCATACACTAACAATGAACATTCCAAAAAGGAAATTACGAAAACAATTCCATTTACAACAGCAACAAAAAGAATAAAATAGTTAGGACTTAACCATGGAGGTTAAAGACTTGTACAATGAAAACTACAAAATATTGCTGAAAGAAATTTAAAAAGACATAAATGGGAAAACATCCTATGTTCACAGATAGGAAAACTTAATGTCATTAAGATAGAAATAGTACCCAAAGTGATCTACAGATTTTATGAAATAACTGTCAAAAACCCAATGATGTTTTTCACAGGAATAGGAAAATCCATCTTAAAATTGATGTGGAATCTCAAGAGATTCTAAATAGTCACAATAATCTTGAAAAAGAAAAACATAGCATGAGATCTCTCATTTCCTTAGTTCAAAATTTACTACAAAGCTAATCAAAATAATGTGGTAGTAGCAATAAAGACAGACATATAGACCAATGGAATAGAACAGAGAGTGCAGAAATAAACCCCCATACATAGGATCAAATGACTTTTGACAAGGCTGCCAAGACCATTCAACGGTGAAAAAACAGTCTTTCAACAAGTAGTGCTGGGAAAACTGTATTTGCTCATGTAAAAGAATGAAGCTGGAGACTTAGCTAACATTACATAAGAAATTAGCTCAAAAGTGGATCAAAAATCTAAATGTTGGACTTAAAACTACAAAACTGTCAGAAAAAAACATAAGGCAACAGCTTCATGACATTAGATTTGGCGATTGTTTCTTGACAGTGGCATCGAAGTCACAGGTGACAAAAGATAAAGTAGACAAATTGAACTTCATTGAACTCAAAGTGATCTTAAAAATATTCATCAAAAAACTCTATCAACAGAGTAAAAAGTCAATCCACAGAATGGGAGAAAATACTTGCAAATCGTATATCTCATATGTGATTAACATCCAGAACACATAGATAACTCCTAAAACGCAACAACAATAAAACACGAACAGTCCAATTAAAAAATGGGCAAAAGATTTGCACAGACATTTCTCCAAAGAAGATATGCAAATGGCCGATAACAACATAAAAAGATGCTCAAAGTCACTAATCATTAGGGAAATGCAAATCAAAAGTACAATGAAGTAACACCTCACACCCATTAAGATGGCTAAAGCAAAAATATAGAAATAAATAACAAGTGTTGATGAGGTTGTGAAGAAATTGGAACCCATATGCACTGTTGGTGGGAATGTAAAATGGTACAGGTGCTATGGAAAATAATATGACAGTTCCTAAAAAATTTAAAAATAGAATTGCCATATAAGCCAGCAATTCTACTCGTTGATATATACTCAAAAGAACTAAAAACAGGTTCTTGAAGACATATTTGTACACCCATGTGTAAAGCAACATTATTCACAATAGTTTAAAACATGAAAGCATCCTTGAAGTTAACTGATTGATGAATGGATAAACAGAATACGGCATACATACGATAGTTTTATTTAAAAGATAGTGTCATGAATAAAAAAGAGCAAGGTCATTATTGCTGATTAAATTAGATTAGAGAGACATGATATCAAAACATAATGCACAAAACTTGACTGAATCCTGGTTTGAAAGTAAACAATTATAAAAGGATGTATTTTGAAAATTGAAAAAAGAGTAAGATTTAGTTTATATTAAAGAATGATTATTATTATTTTTTAGGCATGGTAATGGTATGTGGTTATGTAAGAGAATGTCCTTATTTTTAGGAAATGCTTAATAAAGTATTTAGGGGTGAAATGTCATGATAACTTCATCTTACACACACATGTGCATGTGTGCACACACACACATATTACCATTGCCTTTGAACATCCTAGACCCACAACAGGGTGAATTATTTCCTGATCTCTGTGTACACCATATTTTTAGGACTAGGACCCTCTCTACATACTCTTTCATGAACATGGAATGCCCAAGATGGCCTCATCCTTCTGGAAGACGCCTGATTATCTTTGAACACGCTGTCAAATCCACTCCTGTGAAGTGAGTCCCGCCTTCCCAGTGAATGCTGGTTGCGCCTTCCTCTGTGATCCCAAAATACCCTGAATGTATTTCTGTTGTAAGATTTACTTCACTTGAAATTCTCCCTATCAGTCAGTTCTGGTAAAATAAAGACTATGTCTTATTTACCTTTACAGTCTATCTCCTTGAAGAGTGCACAGCCCATAATACATGCCTGGTAATTGTAAAATGAATCAATCAATCAATAAATTTTAAAATTAGAGCTCTGGAATGTTCCATAATTTACTAATATTAATAAAGCAAGTTGACAGTAAAAGCTCGAACTCCAGGCTTCTGATAGCTGTGGGTGACACAAACAACGCATTCAACGCACACTATCGACTTCTAGACACAGGGAGTGTACACTTCCCAGCTCTGCTGTAGTTATGCTGGGATTTGTGTAACTGGAGCAAGGTTATACAAGCCTCTTCTAGGCCTGGTTCTTATAAAGCTCTCCAGTCATCCTCAGCTGTTTGTGTTCTCACTGCAGTGATCTTGGAGCCCATGATTCAGAGGGAATAGTTTCAAGATAGAGGAAGGCATCCTACATCAGACTTACTCATATGAGAAATAAACCTTCATATTATTAAGCCACTGAGACTTGGGGACTGTGTTGTTACTGTAGCCCTGTGTATTTTATCCTGGTTACGAACTACCCTCTAGGGTTCCTTTTAGTGCAGTAAGTAGGAGACATTATCAAACACTATCTACCAAAATGAGGAAGTGCAAATAACTTCCTGTCTAGATAGCTGCCAGATGGGGAGCACAGGAGAAAGAAGCTGGTGCAGAAGAGACGATGGTATTCCATTAGGAATGGGCAGAGAGCTATAGAAAGTGGAGGCTGGAAAGTTCTGTGGTCATAACCAGAGTCCTCTACTCAGCCTTCCCTCCTCTTCTGTTCTCCTTCTCATTTCATCCATGTGGTGTACTAAATATTTTTTTGTAATGAATGTGGAGTGTTCTAGGCATGGCACATAAGATCAGGGTGCTGTGAGAGACAGAGAGTTGCCTTTTTTTTCCCCTCAGGATTTTTTAGATGACAATGGCCAATATTTACCAGAAAACTCAGTGATTACCCATTTCTCTCCATGTGCCAAATATAAGCTCAAAGGATTGAGCTAACAGTAAATGAAGCATTTGAAGGAAAAGAGGGTTTAAAAGTTAACTCAGATGATTTGTAGAAGGAAATGTACTTACTCTTTCTATTAAGGAAAATAAATGTTTTATAGGGAATAAGAAAATCTAAATGGGGCTAGAAATAATTCCTACTCCCTGCCCTTGTAATCATGCATATGCTGTTACCATAGAAACAAAATACTTAGAAATTAAAATTAATAAAAATTAAGTAAATGGATGGTGGATGGTAAGAGCAAGGTATCTCACTATTGGAGTGGGAAGTTGCAAACACACAAGGAGAGGGGGCTAGAAAGACCCATATGATTAGTTGAAGACGTCAGTGTGAACTCACGCTCAGCTTAATACAGACACAGATGGTCACAGAGAGGAACATGTGTGGATGTGTTTTATATGCAGGTTAGGATACACACGGTATTTCCCTGCTCTTTCAGCTGGAACGGCCTAGAAGCAATGACACTGCAGTAGGAGAGAACATACTTCTATGTAGATCTTGGTTTCTAAGACCATTCTCCAATAAAAGGAACTAGACTTCTCCAACATATCTACCTTTTATTTGCTTTGTTTGTTTTATTATACTACCTGGGTTTTATGGACTGAATATTTGTGTTCCCCCTGCCACAATTTATATGTTGAAGCCCTAACCCCCAGTGTGGCTTTACTTGGTGAAGGGGCCCAATGGAAGTAATTAAGGTTACATAATTAAGGTTAAATGGGGTCCTAATCCGATAGGATCCAGTGTCCTTATCAGAAGCAACACTGGATAGCCCACTTGCTCTTTCTCTCTCTTTCAGCCATGTGAGCACACAGCAGGAAGGTGGCCATCTGTGAGCCAGGAAAAGGGCCCTCAGCAGAATTTGAGTATGCTGAAGTCTGGTCTTCCAGACCTGATCTTGGTCTTCCAGCCTCCAGAACTGTGAGAAATAAATTTCTTTTGGTTAAGCATGCAGTTCTTGGTATTTTGTTCTGGAAACCCACAGACTAATATACTAGGATTTCCAGTATGATGTTGAGTGGCAGTGGTAAGAGGATATCCCTGCCTTGTTCATGACCTTAGACAGAAAAGCTTCCATTCTCTTACCCATAAGTATGAGGTTAACTTTAGGGATTTTTGTGTTAATCAAGTTGATGAAGCTCCCTCTATTCCTAGTTTGCTGAGAGTTCTTATCATAAACGGGTGTTGGCTTGTGTCAGATGCCTTTTCTGCATCAGTTGATCTGATCATGCGATTTTTCTTCTCCAGTCTGTTGATGTGGTGGATTACGCTGATTTTTCAAATATTGAAATAGCCTCGCATACCTAGAATAGATCTCACTTGATCGTGGTGTATATTTGTTTTTATTCTTTATTAATACTATATGCTAATATTTTGTTGAGGCTTTTATATGTATGTTTATAGGAGACATAGTCTGTAATTTTCCTTTCTTCAAATGTCTTTATCTTATTTTGATTTTAGGGTAATGCTGGCCTCATAGAATGAGTTAGACAGTGTTCTTTTTATCTACCTTTTCTGAAAGAGATTGTCTGTAAAACTGGAGTTGTGTAGTTATGTTTTTTCTTAAATATTTGATAGAATTCAGCAGTGAAACCATATGGGTCTGGTCTTTTCTGTTGAGGAATGTTATTAATTATTGATGCAATTTCTTTAATAGTTATAGCCTTTTCACATTATCTATTTCTCCCAGTGTGATTCTGTTTTAAGTAATTGGTACATTTCATCTAATTTACCAAATCTGTGGTACTTTTTGTAATTTTCCTTTATACTTTTACCTTCCATGAGATGTATAGTGATGATCTTTCTTTTTTTTCTAATGTTGATAATTTATATCTTCCTCTCTTTTTCTTGGTTAGCTTGGTTGTTGGTTAATCAACTTTATTGATCTTTTCGAAGAACCAGCTTTTGATTTCATTGATTTTTCTCTATTGTTTTAATGTTTTGAATTCGTTGGTTTCTGCTTTAATCTTTTTTTCCTTTTGCCTTGTGTATAAATTTATCTTCTTTCTTTAGTTTCATAAGATAGAAGCCTACATTATTGACATTCCATCTTTCTTCTTTTATAATATATGCATTTAATGCTATAATTTCCTGTTCTAAGCACTGATTTTGCTGTATCCTACAAATTTTGATGTTATATTTTCATTTTCATTTAGTTCAAAATATATCTTAAATTTCTCTTGATATTTCTTCTTTCGTCCATGTGTTAAATTATAATGTATTGTTCAATTTTCAAATATTTAGGGTGTCTCAGCTATCTTTCTGTTATTGATTTCAGTTTAATGCCATTGTAATCTGGGAACATATTTTGTATTACTTCCATTCTTTAAAATTTCTTAAGGTGTATTTTAGGGCCTACAATGTGGTCTGTCTTGGCAAATGTTTCACGTGGGCTTAAAAAGAATGTGTATACTGCTGCTGTTGGATGGATTTTTCTATAAATGTCATTAGATCAAGTTGATCAATAGTGCCTTTTAGGCCAACTATTTCTGCAATGCTTTTCTGTCTACTGGGTCTATCAGTTACTGAAAGAGGGGTTTTGAAGTCTCCAGCTGTAATAGTAGATTTTTCTATTTTACCCTAGAGTTCTATAAGTTTTGTCTCACATATTTTGATGTGCTTTTGTTAGGTACATCCACATTAAGAATTGTTTTATAGTGTTGGAGAAGTGACTCCATTATAATGTAATGCTTCTCTTAATGCCCGATATCTTTCCTCGTTCTAAAGTAGATTTTGTCTGAAATTGAAATAGCTACTCCTCTTTTCATTAGTGTTAGCATGATATTCTTTTCTCTATTCCTTTATTTAATCTATCTGAATTTTTATATTTAATGTGGGTTTCTTGTAGACAACACATAGTTAGGTCATATATTTTTTTAATCCACTCTAAGTGGTTATCAGTAGAGGTGGATTCATAGCAATCTATCATTTGTAACTTTTTTTCTGTTTGTTGCATTTCTTATTTATATATTTCCACCTCTTTTACTGCCTTCTCTCCTTCTTTAATTGACCATTTTATATCATTTCATTTCACCTGCCCTCTTAGCATATCAATTATAATTTTTTAAAATTAGTGGTTGCCCCAATGTTTTAAGTAATTGAAGTTTCCTTTCAAATAACACATTAGTACAGTTACATTATAACAGAGTATTCTCAATTCTTCTCTTCCGTCCTTATAATATTGTCATCATTCTTTTCACTTATCCATATGCTATAAACATCTAATACATTGTTACTATTATTACTTTAAGCAGTTATCTTTTAGATCAAATAAAAATAAGAAAAATGATGATTTTATTTTGCTTTTATTTACTTCTCCAACACTATTCTTTCGTTATATAGATATTAGCTTCTGACTATATTGTTTTCCTTCTCCTGGAAGAACAGTTTTTTACATTTATTGCAGGGCATGTCTGCATGCCTAAATTAAAATTTAATTTAATTTAATCTAATTTAATTTAAATTAATTTTTGTTCATCTGTGAAAGACTTTATTTCCCTTTTGCTTGTGAAAGATGATTTTTGCTGGATATAGAATTCTAGGTTGGGAAGTTGTTGTTTTTCAACAATTTCAATATTTCACCCTGTTCTCCTCTTGTTGGATGGCTCCCGACAGAAGCACACTATAGCTCTCCTTTTTGTCCCTGTAGGTAAGGTGTAATTTCCCCTCTCTGGTTTCTCAAGATACCTAGGGGTAGCTGTTTTTTTTGGAATTTACCCTTCGTAGTACTTTTCTGAGTTTCCTGGTTACCTGGTTTGTCACTAATGTTGGAAACTTCTTGGCCCTTATCATTTCAAATATTCCCTCTGCTTTGTTTCTCTTTCTCTGACTTAGGATATTCCATAACATGTATGCTACACATTTTGAAACTATCAGGCAGTTCTTGGATGTTCTGTTCTATTTGTTGTTGTTTTGCTTTGTTTTGTTTAATTCTTTATTCCTCTACATGTTTCATTCTGGCAAGTTTCTCTCCACCTACCTTCAGGTTCACTATTTTTTTCTTGGCTGTGTCCAGGCTGGTGATGAGCTCATCAAAGATGTTCTTCATTTCTTTTACAGTGTCTTTGATTTCAAACATTTCCTTTTATTTCTTTCTTAGAATTTTCATCTCTCACTTACATGACCCATCCTTTCTTGTGTGTTGTCTGTGTTTTCCACAGGAGTCCTTGCCACCTAATTATGTGCACTTTAAATTCCCTGCGACTATACCAGCACCTGTGTCATAGCTGAGTGTGGTTCGGATCCTTGCTTTGTTTCTTCAGATGGTGTTTTTTCTTTCCTTTTAGCATGCCTTGCAATGTTTTGTTGAAAGCTGGATATGTTGCATCAGTTACTAGAAACTGGGATAAATAGGCCTTTAGTGTGAGTATTTCTGTGAGTCTGGCTAGGAGTCAGGGCGTGTTTAATGTTTATTGTAGCTATACAATATTCGAAGCCCTCTAGTTTTCTTGAGTTTGTCTCCTACTTTGACTTTGGTCTATTCTATGTATTCCTCTTCACAGCAAGTTTGCATCTTGCAGCTCTTTCAGCTGTAACCCTCTATTACTCTATTGGAGCCCAGTTGGTGTGGAGGAAATATGTGAGGGAGGGGAAGTACTCTGTAATTTTATGATTAAATGTCAATCTATTATTAGGTTTGTGTTTCTAGGCTGAGAGTGCTTGGAAGTGTTTCTCCAGTGGTGTAACTAATTTCTCTCCTCTTATGTGAAACCAGAAGTCTAGAGGGGAATTAGATAGGAGCACAGGTCTTTCTCCAGGTGGGATAATGTTTCGGTGAAATCGAAGTTATGGAGAATGTTCTAGGTGTATTTCATAAGGATTATTCTTCCTCTCCCCCCAGTCAGAGCCAGGACGGTTTCTTTCACCTGCTGTCCTGTGAGAACTTGGTGGGGTCCTGGAGGTAAAACCATGAAAGTGTGGAGATCTTCCTAAGATGTGATCCCAAGAGTTTATTCCCCTCGAGTTAGCCCATTCCCAGCCTTCACGTGTTAGTCACAATTGCTGTTTAAATGTTTCTACCAATTTATGGCTCCCGTGGCTTCCTTTCCTCTTGGCTGTGACTCTGAATTTGCCTGTTTTAAGATTTTGTGGTCATGGTCTGCCTTGCAACCTTAGTTCTGTAATGAGTCCAGGTAAAGTAATTAACTTGTAGTTTTCTCAGCCTTTTTTTTTTTTTGGTGTAAAACTGAGAGTGATCACTTATCAGGTCTTCACATATCACATCTAAAACTGGAAAACAAAAGGAGCCAGCCCTGGTTAAAGTTTGGCACCCTCACTGCTTTGGTGGCCTGGGTTCATTTCCCTAGAGTGGAACCAAACCACCTGTCAGTGGCCACGCTGTGGGAGCAGCTCACATGGGAGAAGTGGAATAACTAACAACTAGGATATACAACCATGCACTGGGGCTTTGGGGAGGAAAACAAACCTAGAAAACAAAAAAATGGTGTTTTAAAAATATAGGAAAAAGAAAATAAGAGTTATCCACATTCACATCATCCAGATTAAACCACTATGAAAATTTTGGCATATTTTATTCCAAGCTTTTATTCCCATATCCGCAAAATGATTATGTTTTTTTCAAAATAATACCTCCTAATTTTAAATGATTAAAATTATGCAAAAATTGAAAATAAAACAGTAAAAAATCACTTCTAATCCTACCATCTACACATAATATTGATATTAGGTTTCGTACACATATAGATAGAGTGATAGATAAGATGGTTCAATATAAGCAAAATCATATTCTTGTATATGAGAAGGCATAAATTAAGTTTATACTCTTCTTAAACTCCTGGTCTCTCTTTTATATTAGGATATTTTGATATTTCCTCTACCAGCGTTTTCTCCATCTTAGTGCCAGATGTCTCTTATTCGCATGCAGAAACCCTCTGATTTTGCGTTTTTCCCCAAGGTGCTGTGTATCAGTTGAGACTTGACCCTGATGGCCTCATCTCTTTTATCCCATCTATTTCCATCAGCCATTTTTGACAATTCTTAGGGCAAAAGAAGAAAAAAGATAGCACACATCTAAAATTGCTTCTCTCCAGATTTTAGGGCACTTGTGAACAAATGCAGGATTTTTTCAGTTTATCTTGATGGTTTCTTGAAGGGTGGTAGTAAAGTAAGAATTAGTGGTCAAGCCATGCTTTATATCAGAATCTTCTGTTTTTGCCACTGGTTCCCAGTTTTTAAAGGTTGCTGCTTTAAGTTATATCCCATTTACTTTGTTTTGTTGTTGATGGTAAATCATTGGTGTTCCTTCATTATTTTTTGCTTATTTTGTTAATTCTCAGAAGAAGAAGTTTCTCTGAAGCCTCAATCTCTTGTGTTAAACTGAAGTCTTGTTTTCTCCCATTGTAATCAGCAGTTTGAATAGTAAAATATTTTTCAAATTTATTTGCTCATCATTGGTTTCTATTCTCATCTGTCCCATATGTGTTCCCTTTTATATTTGCTGATATTTGTTTGTTTGTTTGTTTTAATTTTTATTTTTTTCGGATGTACATCATATTGCGAATTCTGTATACATTACATCATGTTCACCACCCGAACACTAATTATAGTGCATCCCCTCACATGTGACCCTAATCACCCCTTTTGCCTTCCCCCCTCCCCCCTTCCCCAATGGTAACCACCAGTCCAATCTCCAATGCTATGTGTTTTTTTTTTTTTTTTTGTCGTTTTTATCTTCTACTTATGAGTGAGATCATATGGTATTTGGCTTTCTCCCTCTGACTTATTTCACTCAGTATAATACCCTCAAGGTCCATCCATGTTGTCACAAATGGCCGGATTTCGTCATTTCTTATGATTTTAATTCTTTTAAATATATTGAGACCTTTTTTGTGGCCTAA
The DNA here is from genome assembly GCF_041296265.1 of Equus caballus. Lineage (NCBI taxonomy): Eukaryota > Metazoa > Chordata > Mammalia > Perissodactyla > Equidae > Equus > Equus caballus. Next base: position 2,195,934 of record NC_091701.1, on the reverse strand, counting down.
TGTGTGGTCTATCTTGAAGAATGTTTACCGGGGAAGAATTGTATTCTGCCGTTGCCAAGTGCAGTGTTCTCTATATGTCTCTGATGCTAATTCATTTACAGGGTTGTTCAAGTCTAGTATTTCCTTACTCATCTTCTGTCTGATTGTTTTATCTATTACTAAAAGTAGGGTATTAAAGTCTGCAACTATTAGTGTAGAATTGTCCAATTCTCCTTTCAACTTTGTCAGTGTTTGCATCGTATGTTTTGGGAATTTGCTCTTTGTTGCATATATGTTTATAATTGTCCTTCTTTTCCTTTGTAGGGCTTTTGATTTAAAATTTATCTTGTCTGATATTAGTATAGATATTCCAGCTGCCTTTGATTACATCTTGCATAGAGGATCTTTCACTTTCAATGTATTTGTGAATTTGGATCTAAAGCGACTCTCTTGTAGACAGCATATAGTTGGATTATGTTTTTTAATCTATTCTTCCAATCTCTGCCTTTTTATTGGGTATTTTAATCCATTTACATTTAAAGAATTACTGATCAGTAATGATTTACTTCTGTCATTTTGTTGTTTGTTTTATGTATGTCTTGTACCTTTTTTGTTTTTCATTTCAGCATACTTTGGGGTTGAATTCATTTTATTGTTTTGTACATTTTGATTCTCTTATTTTCTTTTTGTATATTTTCTAGATATTTTATTAATGTGTACAATTGGGATTATAATTAACAACCCAGGTTTTAACAATCTAGTGTATTAATGTTAACTCAACTTCAATAAACATACAAAATTTCTCCTATATGACTGCACTCCCCCTTTATGTTATTGTTATCACAAATTACATCTTTGTCCACTGTGTGCCCATTAGAGATTTATACATATTTATTAACGAATTTGTCTTTTAAATCATGTAAAAAACAAAAAGAGAAGCTACAATTCAAACATATAGTAACAATGACTTTTATATTTACCAATGCATTTGCCTTTACTGAAGTAGTTTACTTCTTCATTTAGCTTTGAGTTACTGTCTACGGTCCTTTCACTTCAGCCTGAAGGGCTTCCTTTAGTATTTCTTGAAGGGCTAGTGATGAACTCTGCTAGAATTTGTTTATCTTGAAATATCTTAATTTCTCCTTCATTTTTGAAGGATAGTTTTGCCAGATATATAATTCTTGGTTAACAGGTTTTGTTTGTTCAGAATATTAAATATATCATCCCACTCCCTTTTAGCCTCCCTAGTTTCTTTTTTTATTAGTATTAATTCATTTTATTGCAGTAACATTGGGTTACAACATTAGTTACCTTTCAGATGTACATCATAATATATTTTGAGTTTTATTTAGATTACATTATGTTCACCACCCAAAAACTAATTATAGTCCACCCCTCACATCTGAGCCTAATCACTCCTTTTGCCCTTCCCCCTCCCCGGTTCTCCTATGGTAACCACAGATCCAATCTCCATTGCTATGTGTTTGCTTGCTGTTGTTTTTATCTTCTACATATGAGTGAGATCATATGGTATTTGACTTTCTCCCTCTGAGTTATTTCACTCAGCATAATACCCTCAAGGTCCATCCATGTTGTCACGAATGGCCAGATTTCATAATTTCTTATGGCTGAGTAGTATCCCATTGTGTATATATACCACATCGTCTTTATCAACTTGTCCCTTGATGGGCACCTACATTGCTTCCAAGTCTTGACTAATGTGAACAATGCTGCAATGAACATATGGGTGCATGTATCTTTATGCATTTTTGTTTTCAAGTTCTTTGGATAAATACCCAGCAATGGGATAGCTGGGTAGTATGGTAGATCTAGTCTTAATTTTCTGAGGAGCCTCCATAGATTCTGATGAGAGATTAGCTGTGAATCCTTTTAAGGATCCCCTGTGAATGACAAGTTGCTTTCCCCTTGCTGTTTTCTTGTCTCTTTGTCTTTTGACAGCTTGATTATAATATGTTTCCTTGTTGATTATTTGATTGATCTCACTTAGAATTGGCTGAGATTCTTTGATTTGTACATTCATGTATTTCATTAAGTTTGGGAATATTTTGGCCATTCTTTCTTCGAATATTCTTTCTCCCCTCTTCTCCTTTTGAGATTCTCATAATTCTCATGTTGGTACACTTGATGGTGTCCTATAGGTCCTTCAGGTTCTACTAACTTTTCTTAATTATTTTTTCTTTCTTCTCCTCAGACTGGATAATTTCAATTGTCCTATCTTCAAGTCTGCTGATTCTTTTTTCTGTCTGCTCAAGTCTGTTGTTTTACTCCTTTAGTGAAATTTTCATTTCAGTTATTGGGGATTTTTTTGGCTCCACATTTTCTATTTGGTTCCTTTTTATAATTTTCTGTGTTAACTGATATCCTTATATTGTTCATTCATTATTTTTCTGATTTCCTCTTGTTCTCCTCCTATGGTTCTCCTTAGCACTTTGAGCATACCTAAGAGAGTTGATTTAGAGTCTCTGGCTGGTCCAATTTCTAGGTTTCCTCAAAGGTGGTTTCTGTTGATTTATTTTCTTCCTGTGAATGGGCCATGCTTCCCTGATTCTTTGTATTCCTTGTCAATTTTTATTGTTGTTGAATATTAAAATGTGCCGATTCTGGAAATCAGAATCCCTCCCATCCCCAGACTTTGTTTTTGTTGATTTTTGCTTGTTGCTGTTATCTGTTTGTTTAGTGATTTTTCTAAAGACTGTATTCTTTATATGATCATATTTTGTATGATAAATAAAATCTCTGTTCTTTATCTCAGTGTTCAGCCAGTGACCTGACAGGTTTGCTTAAATACCTGAGTCAAAAATAGAAAAAAATACTCTGGCAGTCTTTGCAGGGTAGCTCTGAGCTGGCAGACCCCTTCGGTCCTAGGCCAGGCCACCGCTGACTTTGTCTTAGCTATGAAGTCTCACTTGCATGGAGTACACACGTCTTCCAGAGGTAGAAGCATAGCATCCTCTCTTTTCCAAGCATGTGTCTGGTCCTGGGCATGTGCATTGCATGGTATCCCCTGGTATACGTGATGGCCCTTCTGAGCCCTTATTCTCCCAATAACCCTCCTCATTAGCTTCCTCTACTGTCCTTTTGGGTTCTGTATGCTGCTTATCCCATCACCGTCCTGTGCTCCTAGCAGGCATAGAGTGTGTATTTATTTAAACCTTTCAACAGACACTGCCATCATCCAGAAATTTACTGCAGCCTGAGGACAAAGGGCAAAATAAAGGTGAGCCTCTGTACCAGTCTTTCAGAGAGCCACCAGACAGGCCAAAATGCACAGCTGCAGTATTTTAAAAGCAAAGTTCATATCAGCTCCCTGACACCAGCATGTCACCCTAGCACTGTGGGCTGCAGTCCTCAAAGCAGCTGCCAAGCTGAGGAGTGGGGACAACAGTCAGGTGGCAGCAGTGCCGTGACGCTTTGTCACCGAGCTTCAGCTGCATGCCACTTCATTAAGCAGTCCTGCTGGCTGTGAGCTTCCCATCAGATTCCAGAGCTCCAAATATGCTGCTTCTGTCAGCCAGCCAGTTCACCATTCCTTCAGTGGAGACTGATACTTCAAATGCCCCACTCAGACATTTCCCATCACATCACCCACCTTCATTCTTGAATTAAGCATAACTGGATATAGTATCCAAGTTTTACAGTTATTTTCATCAAAATTTTAAAACTAATCTGCCGTTTTTATTTAGCATCTTTTGTTTGTTGGTTTATTTGTTTGATGATGAGGCGCCTAATATTAGTCTGTTGTTATTTCTTGGTTAGAAATCTGTTTTTGCTCTCATGTTCCTAACCCTTTCGTCTTTTGACTTTATGTGACGTCTTTTACTCTAATCTGTCTAGATTAGTATTAATTTTTATTTATTCTTTTAAGAATTAATCAAAACTTTTTGTCCAGGGATTCATATTTTATTCAGCTTTGAGTATTGCTTCTTTCCACTTCCCCGCTGTCCTATTTCTGATATTTCTTCTAGATATATACTCAAGGCTCTTGATATATCCTTCCTGCCCTTAGCTTTCTCAATCTCTCTCTTTTGTGTTCTGGATGAATTAAGTCATTCATAACGTCCATGTTATTCCATCCATTAATATTTTAATAACTATGTTTTTCAATATAAGATTTACTAATTGCTTCTTTTTTTCACCAGTTGGTGGGCTATTTATTGATAACATTTATTATTGTGATTATTAAAATGTTGTCCTATTTTGGTGAAAATTATAACACACAGGAAAGCATAGAGAAGAAATTTAAATACAGTAGAAATCCCTCTTCTCAGACATTCCTGCCGTCATTTACTTCTGTTTTCCTGTCTTGATTCTGTGCATATATGTGTAAATATTTAGAAACACTTTAGCTCTATTTTCTAATTTTTGTTAATTTACGTAACAATATGCCTGCTGTATTTACAACAAGCACATCCCCAAGCTGTATACCCTGAAGTTTTTCTTCCTTTGTCTTTACTGAGGCAAATCCCGCGTTGTTATGAGTCTGTTTGTCCTGCATTACCCAACTACTGGGTAAAACTACACAAGTTAGGAACTGCACAAATCCAGGGGCACCATCCACATGTGCAATGGGGTGACTCTGTCCTTATCCCCACTTCCGTGGTTACTGACCTTTCACTTCTGGAGCTCTGCCACCCAGAATCTCCAAAGCAGAGGAAAAGGAAGCCTAATACTTACTGAACATTTGATAGTTGGAAAGAAATGTATTAACAGCTTAATTCAGATTGCCTTAAGAAAAGGCCTTCTGTGGCACCCAGCTATTTTGTAATTCTTCTCCTTGGAGAAGGAGTGGCGGGTAGGAGCAATGTGGGTTTTTATGCACTTCCTGAGATGTATCTGCTAGAAATCACTGGCCTTTCACATGTAGAAGCTTTGGTCTTTTCCTCCTACTTCTGCATCAGAATTTCCTCCAGGCCCGTGTGCTTTTGGGTGCTAGCATACTTCATGGGTGACTGCATGAAGAGAGCTCTGTGGAACCCAGTAAGCAACACATACAGTGCACACAAGGTAACTGCTCTCCTCAACAGGACTTCCACCTGACCCTGCCGAATGGAAGTGGACGGGGACACCTCCTTGGAGTGTGGATCAAGGGAAGCATGTAGCACAGACAGGGCCAGAGCTGGATTTAAATGGAAACAAAGGACTTTTCTTTTTCTCCGCCAAAGGCCCATGGAGGTTCCTCCCCCATATACCTTTGTGCTATTTCAAGTTCAAGGTGGCAGTTTTGAATCCAAGGCTACCGACGTTCATTTGCATCATTCTTCCCTCTGAAGTTCTGGGCAGCATGCTTGCCTGGAGCAATTACCTGATTGGTCGGGGGTTGGTCATCTCACTGAAGAAAGCACAGATCTGTAGGTAACAGAGACACCTGTGCAATGTTGAGGGACACAAGCCGTTTGTGAATGCTATGTAGTGGAAAGGAAATGTTACCACTCCATTTATTCATTTTGGAAAAACATATATAGGCAGCGAAAAAAAAAAAAGAATAGCAAATTCTACATTTCTAATTTTTGGTGAATTAGAGTAAATTTATGCAGACAGTAATTGTCATGGCCTCCTGCAGCCCCAAACTAACTGGTCTTGGTGGTGCTAACACTAAAGTCTTCATCTTACTGCTTCAAATCTTATTTTTCCAAAGTGAGCCCTTAAGTACAGCATAGAATGAAAGGCTAATGGTCTACAGGTATCCCTTCATCCCTCACTCCTCAGATGCAGCACACAAGCTGATGGCGTGCTTCTTCACTCTGTGGCCCTCCTCTCCTCTCTCTGCCGAGTTAATCCAGACCATCTTGGAAAGCGGCTTTGGAAACAGATAAATTAGGGTCAACCTGCATTCTTACCTCTTGGGGATGTTAGTTCACCTTCCTAATTCCCAATTTCTCCTTCTGTAAAATGTGGGGATTTCAATATCTACCTTGAATATTTCTTGATACCATAGCTTAAGAGCTAAGCATAGAGCAGGGCCTGACTTCATAACATCCATTGTTGTTTTTACTATTATTATTATTGCAATTGTAAAATTCAAACTTTATTCTACTTCCTGGAGCACGCCTTCCCAGACGCATGATCCCCCATTATCTCAGTCAATCAGACAATAAAACCCTCCTAAAGAGCTGATCATCCTAATAATTGCAGAGAGCTCTACGAGGAGCTCTGAGTGGGAGAACACTGTGGGACACAGTGTCTATCTGCAGTCTGTTTGGGAAGATGAGCCAGAGGCAAAGGGAGTACAAACCATGCAAGGCCCACCACAGTCACCGCTGAGCAGGCGGCCTGGGAGCCGGGGTCCAGCATGGAGACGAGGAGGAGGTCCTGCACTGCCAGCTCCTAAGAAATAGTTCAGTGGCCTCAAAACTTCTCTGACTTTCTCTATTTCCTCCTGCATTTTGTGCTTCAGAGAAGAGGCCTAAGGCCAACTGAATTTGAACGTACTTGGACTTGTTCATCTCTGGATGCTCATAAAATTTTACCCTCATAATTGCAATTCAAAAGCATAGCTGGGATGTTAACCTCTTGATTTCTCTGCTCTGGCACCCATAAATATACTCTTAAATATTAGGCAAGTGGGTCTCTTTAAAATATAAGTCATGTTGTTACCCACCTGTTCATAAGCCTGCCACATCTCCCCATGGCATTTAGAATAGCTTGGTAGGATGCAATTCAGACTGGCTTCTGATGGCCCTTTTGACCTCCTTTCCTGCCCTCCACTCACCTCCTTTGACGCATGCCCAGGTAATCCCCACCTGGGTGCTCTGCTGGCTCCTTGCCTCTATAGAGCCCAGCTCTACCTGTCCTTTCTGCCTGGGATGCTCCACCCCAAGGTGCTTGACAGGCCAGGTCCAAGCTCCACGGCTGCCTTGTCAGAGGCCTTCTCTGCCCAGCCTCTTGTTCACCCCCTGCTGCTTCTCTTTATTGCCTTATGGTTTTTTGTTTTTTCCCCTATCTCTGACCACCACCACTTGTATTCAGCCTGCAGCCAGTGAACTGAATGTTTTTTGTGTGACATCTGTTTTCTAATGGATCATGACCTTCACTCTGGTTATGCTTATGTTACTCTGAATGACAAATATTTATATTATTACCCTAGCTTACCATTAACTGTAATTGTCTTGTTCTTTTACTTGCTGTTGCCTGTCCCTCCCACTGCCGGTGAGCTCTATGGGAGCAGGACATATAGAGTGTCCAGAGCATGCCAGGTACAGGAGGCATCCACTAGGCATCTCCCTGGATACACGGATGACTTCTTCCAGAAACAATGTGAATACTGAGACCCTATAATCATACGTATTTTTTTAAGTTTGGAAAGACATTTTCTTCAGTCGTGTCCCTGATTATTGTTTCTGCTTCCTGAGTAGACTCCACATTTCTTAATGGAGTCTCCCTTTTCAGTTCTCAATTTCCAGCATCTTCTCTGTCATTATTTTTATCTATTTGTCCTTTCCTCTACTTCTGGAAATTATTTTCCACTTTGTTCTTGATGTTATTTTACTTTGTCACAGTGCCAATTATGCACTCCTCTTCCTCCAGTGCATCTTTTAAGCTGCTATTATTAGCAGTCTCTGTTTCCCTTCCAAACAGCTTGTCTTGGCCACTTATGCTGAATTTTCATAGAAGCTGTGTGGTTGCCTCCTCTTGAAGATGCCAAATGATAGTATCTAAACTCTCTTCTAGTTCTTACAGTAAATCATTTTCTACTTGTATTTTAATTAAAGCTTTAGGTTAATTCCATTTACTCATTGTGTGGAATTTTGCAAAGCTTTGTAAAGTTTGTTTTCCTTTTTTTCTACGCCTCACCTAAGAAAGGACTTACCCACACTCCCTTGGCAGAACTCATTGTCCACTCAAGTGTTAGTACCCACTTTGCAGAGCTAGAGACGTAGGAAGTTTGATGCACATGACTACTAGTATGATTTCCATTTTCTAGAACACATTCACATAGTATCTTTCTTCTGGATTTAAGTGGAATCTTTTCTTAATTCCATGACCTCCTTCTCTACACTGATAAAAAATGTGAAATCTTTGCACACTCATGATGCACTGCTCCCACACGCACCCAGATATTGCCACACCCACAGCCCCCAGGTGTAGAGACTACGTTTCCCAGGATGCAGTGCCCTGGAACCCTACCCTACCTCTTGTCTTCTTAGAGCTGTGGTCCATCTGGAGGCTTTGATGGATTTTCATTGAAGATGGGAGTAAGGGAAAGATCAATTCCCAGTGTTGTAGCTTCCACGTGGTTCTTACTCTACAAATATCATTTCAGAGGAAAGTTAGTAGAGGTAAGGTCAAGAACACAAACACCATTTCAAACAGAAAAAAAAAAATCAAAGTTTTTTTTATCCAAGACTACCTTTTTAAATATCATTCATAAAATACGTTTATGTTGATGTCTTTTCACCTTCAGCCGGTAAGCCTTTCCTCTCCTTTTCCCTAATGACTGCGTTGAAACATAGGTCTATACTTACTTGTTCTCCTCCCTATCCTCCTACATACTCCTCAGCATGCTGAACTAGGGTTTCCGAAGGGACCCGTGGCCGTCTATGCATCATAGATGTTACCCTGGCACGTCCCCCACTGGCTGAGCATCTGCAATCTGTACCCAGGGATCTCTTCTCAGCCCTCATTTCACCTCAGCCACACTTTCACCTCGGCGAGGGCACCTGTCCTGTCTCCCTGTTCTGTCCGTAGCTCTTTTGCACTGACTTTTCCTCACCACTTGCAGTGCTCAGCCGTCTCTGGGCCTCTTCTCCCTCCACAGCACACAGGGAGACCCTTTCCATCCCCTTTGCAGTTAAATGGGACCATGTGACCAGTTCTGGCCAAAGTGCTGTGAAGAAGAGGGACGTATTTCAGTGTTAGGTCAAAGTATTTAAACTCCTTTCGTTTTTTCTGAAGAAGGTTCACCCTGAGGTAACATCTGTGTCAGTCTTCCTTTATTCTGTGTATGCAATGCCACCACAGCATGGCTGCTGAGTACTATAGGTCCACACATGGGATCCAAACCCGTGAACAGAGGCCGCTGAAGGGGTGTGCCCCAAACTTAACCACTAGGCCATGGAGTTGGCCCTAAAACCCATTTATTTAACAGAAAATTTAAAAAATCTTTTAAATAGTTTTAGATTTGCAAAAGTTGTAAAGATAGTACAGAGTATAGTAACTTTGTCACAGTTAATTAACCAATATTAACACATTATTTTAAACTAAAATCCACAGTGTATTTAGATTTTCTTAGCTTTGAACTGATGGCCTTTTCTGTTTCCAGAACTCATCCAGGATGAGTCATTACGTTTGGTTGTTTGTCTCCTCAGGCTCCTCTTGGCTCTGACAGTTTCTCAGACTTTCCTTACGTTGGAATGAACTGACAGTTTTGAGAAGTCTTTGTGAGACACGTTATAGAAAGCCTTTCAATTAGAATTTGTCTGATGATTTTCTCATGGTTAGATGAGGTAAAGTGCCATTTTCATCACATCTTATCAAGACTGCATTCTGTCAACATAGCTTATCACTGGTGACATTAGCCTTGGTCACTTGGCTGAAGGAGTGTTTGCCAGGTTTCTTCACAGTAAAGGTACTCTCTTCCTTCTTTTCCATGCTGTGCTCTTTGGGAGGAAGTCACTAGATGGGGCCTACACTAGAGTGGAGTTATGCTCACTCCTTGGGGGCACGAAACCAGCATTTTTCACGCTCTATTTTCCCCTGCTGCCATGGGCAAGAAATAAAATTGTGTTACACCGTGATATCAAGGTTTATTTGTTAATACAGTGCAAACTACTCAATCCTTATTAATGTGCCAGTTTTCCATCTGCCTGAATGGTTGTCTCAGTGGTACCTCCAACTCAGCAATCTGAAATCCATTTTGTCAGACTCCCCAGAAACTCTTCCAAACTTCCCTTTTTTAAATTAAATAAATCACTGTTATTCTAAATGTCCATATTCAAAGCTTAACATGTCTTTAGCCCACAGAAAATAGCCTGCAGTTTATAAAAAGACTTCATAAATAATACAGTTTTCTCATTCATATTCTGCATTAGTCAGAGTTCTTAGTTGCAACAAGCAACAGTAAATGACTGTTCTGAATTAAGAAGAGGAAGGCAGCCGGGTAGCTCCTCACAAAATTACTGGGAAAGATAAAGAACCAGGTTTGCAAGAGAAGCAGGAAATTAGGTGGGCTGAAAAGGAATGAACCAATCTAGGCCACAACTCAGAATAGATGCCCCACTGGATATTTGATGTCAATGCTGGTGAACTTTGCAAAGCTGCCTTGTTACTATTCTCTCCATGATATGCCCTCTGATGGATTCTCCACATCCCTGTTACCATGAGGAATTTCTCGGCTCTTCAAGACTTGTATCCTGCAAAATTCAAAGACTACGCGGTTAGTGGCAGACCTGGTTTCAGATCTTGGGAGTCCAGAATTAAAGTCTTTTCATTTTGACCTCTATGCTATCGGTAACATTGTTTCCTTTCTTTTGACCCTCAGTGACGGTACCTTATTTGGGGTTTGTATTACCTGTTATATATAAACTAGTGCAATAAATTTCTATCTAGTTTCAAAAACATCAATGATTCTCTAACTACCTAAAAAACAGAGTTAAACTCCACCCATTATTAAGGTTCTCACAGTCCAGGCCCCACCCTCCACTCCTCTTTGTCTCTCACTCCACTCTTCAGAAAAACCTGACCTCACTCTTTCTCAAAGTGCACTTCCCTCCATGGCCCAGTGACCCTTGGGGATTTTGTTAGAAGTACAAGTTCATAATTGATGTCTGCTCTGGATCAGAATATCTGGCAGGGGAGCCTGAGCCCTGCATTTACAGCAGCATGTCAGATAATTGTTACTGAAGGTGGAGAACCTGGACCTAGCTTGTTGCTTGAATATGCCCTAAACTTTTACATGGCTAAACATTTGCTGCTCCTGGGCCCATAATGCCAGAAAAATGTCTCTTTCAGCTTCCCCTACCTTTGACATAAAGCCTCGTCCATTCCTCCAAGCACACTCTCCATGCCGCCCTCTCTGTGAAGACTGCCACGCCTGGGTGGACCCCCTCTCTCTTCCTCAAGCACTCGTATCCCACACCCCATCACGCGCTGTGGTCAACGGCTCCTTCTCCCTCCCCTGTTGCCCTTAATCCCCATGAGGAGAGAATTCTTTTTTTTTTTTTTATTTGTCAGTGTAGCCTTTCTACATAATAACTTCTCAAAATCTTTTTGTTGAGTCAAATTGTACTGAAGTAGCAAGTGATAAAAACTAGGAATAAATGAAAAGTCACCATGCCAGAGTGAGGCACAGTCCCATTTCCTCCGAGAGGACAGAAGGGAAGTGAATCACAGAGCTGCATTTCACAGCGGCTGCAGAGCCTATGGTGCTGTCTTATCCTCTCCTATTTTATCAGAAAAGTGAAATATACGCCCACAAATCACAGTCACATATACACACCATAAGGCGTAAAGGAAATTTCTGGACATTTTGTCACTCCTGGGTTTGATTAACTGCTTCACTTGCATGAATCTGAAAAGATTCTTATTTTGGGTTTACACTTGTCATGTCTTCACTCCTTCTGCTCTATATAAATAACTTGCCAGGCAGCACTTCTGCATCAGAAGCCAGCCCACTGCAGTCACTTCCAGCATCCTTCATCCCACACCTCAAATGACGGCACAGATTTGCTGGGGCCTCCTAGTATGGACTGGAGCCCAAGAAGCCGAGCCAAGAATCCAGCTCAGAGGCCCTCATCAGTGATGGAGCCCTTAAAGCAGAAACAGAGAAGACCAGTTCCTGAATGACGTAAACCAATGCGACCAAAGGCAGCAAGGAGGAAGAGGCCAGAAGCTCTCTGTTCAGTGTCGATTCCATGAGGCCGTTGTCTGCCATAAATACGCATTTCTGTCAAGAGGCAGGCAGCAGTCACCAGCAGCCACCTGCGCCGTGCCCCACACTAGCTGCCTGAGGACTAGATAGACCTGCCCTTGCTTTCTTTTTTCTCTCTCCTTTCTTGCATCTCTCTCTTATTTTCACTTTTTTATAAACCCAGATAATTGCAGTTAATATAGTGATAGGGAATTTATGTTTATTTTCACCAGCTCGTGATTCTACTTGCAGGTTTAGGTTCTACTTGCAGAAAAAGTAAACTTAATCCCTAGACTCAACCTTTCCAGGGAAGATGGTGGGAGAACAGGAAGCCTCACTGAGAGGAGACCCAGGGCACCATCATGAGTGAGCTGGCCCCGCACTGCAGGGCTGAAGCTGGGAGAGCCCAGCCCTCAACCTCTGTGTGAGGGGAACTGGAAAATACTGCTGAGAAAGCTGAGCTTGTGCTGGGAAATCAGATGTGGCTCCTTACACCCTCCACCCCTCTCAGTGGCATGCCCACTGCAGCAAAGTCAGCCTGCTCCCCTGGACTGTCTGTCCCTCCCCTTCTTTCCGCTCTGCTCTGTGATGGTCTCCTTCTGCCTGATGCTCCCAAGGCTTCATGTTCTTGGTTAAATTCTGTCTCATACGTTTATAATTTATTTAAAAAAATCAAAATAACATAACATAAGGGTCCCAAAAAATTGAAAGTAAAACAGAATGTGGTGTAATTGTTACCTCGCCTAGGAGTCAGGCTTAATTCCTGGGAAAGTCCTCTGTGACTCAGAGGCCAAAGGAGCTTCCCTGGAACTTCCTGCCAAGCAGAGGCCAAAAGGCCGGCTCAGGCCTGAGGCATCTCCCAGGAGGCAGCCAGCGCAGAGAAGAGCACCTGGGACACGAGGCTGTGCTGCCTTCAGCAAGTGGCTTCACCTCCCTGAGCCAAACTGATAGCTTCCTGGGCATTGTGAGATTTAAAATATCCTAAGTTTATTTTCATTACTCCTTACAGACGAAAGCAGCTATGTTCTGGTTTTAAGTTGGAAATACCCCCAAGGATCTGGGAATCTCAGAGGAAGGTTTGTAACTGGCAGCCTCCCACTTCAAGCACCTTTATTATTTTCGTTTCTCCCTTTCCCACAGCTCCTCTTGGCTTCTGAAAATGAGGGAGCGGCCGCTATAATTAAGCGTTTTGCTGAGCGTACTCTTGGCAACATGCTGATGTATAAACATCATTCCAGGTCCCAAAGAAGAAAAGAGGAGGTGGACAGGCAGGAAAAGGGCACTTGGTGACTGCCAGGGACGAGGCGGGCACATTATACGCTGTAGATGAGTGTGGCCCCTGTAACAATCCTTGTACAACAGGGAATTTTTATCACCTCATTTTCCAGATGAAGGCGCTTAGGCCCAGTCCCCTTTGGTAACGTTGTTAATAAGTATTTTTTTTCTACAGTGAACGTGTGCAAAGTGTAGATGTATAAAAAACATAACTAACACAAAAATAAGGTTGAAAGATGTGAAACTGTACTGGTGATGAGACCCTGTATGAGCTGCTTTCAATGATGTTGCTGAAAATAAGTGCTTCTGGAGTCTGAGAGGGAGAGAGAATGTTGTGGGCTAAGATTTCAGAGGACGTCCGTGACGAGGCCTGACCCGAGTTGGCTTGATACAGGTGCACGTGGAGATGGGGGGCCTGACAGGGTGGATGGTGGAAATTGAGCCCTCCCTTCCCTTCCCTCCATGGGTTTCCTGGAAGCAGAGCCTGAGACAAAGACTTGGGTAGAAGTGGTTTATTTGGGAGGTGATCGCAGGAAGTCAGAGTGAGACGCAGGAGGAGGAAAGGAGGTATGAGGGTGTATTACTGAGGTGGCTGTTGAGGGCTGCAGGGATGGTTTTACCGGAAGCCTGCAGAATGCCTCCTAGAACCCACCCCCTCCGAAGGGAAGAGGAGGGGCACTCATCACTGGCTTGGCTCCCACTGAGTGGTGGTAACCCCCTCCTGCGGACTCACCAGCTCACCCACCCAGAGACTGGGAAGACCCTGGATACGAAAGTGAGGGAGGTATGAGTCAGGAGGCGAGATTGAGCTCCCATGGGCCCATCTACTGCAGCTGTGTCGGGGTCAGCTGAGGCTCTGAGGGGTGTGACATGGACACCAGAAGTGTCGACCTCATGAGTGAACTGAAAACTTGGTAGTCCCTAAATGACGAAGACCCTCCTTCCAAGCAAGACCCGCTGCCTCCCATGACGATACCTGTCACACCTAGCAGAGCACCTGGCAAGTCGCTGACATTTGATAAATTGCCGTTGAACAAAATCCAGTTGATGTCTCCCAGATTGTCATACAGAAAAAGCAGCAAAATATGCTTTGTGCTCCCAAAAGACAGAACTGGGACAAATGGATTGTGGTTACAGGAGGTAAATTTTCTCACCAGGAGGTGGTTCAATGAAGTTGTGAGGCTTATCTCTGTGAGAGAGGGACTCGAGCTGGTGCAGTGTGACAGGCTGGCAGGGGTGTTCCAGAATAGCTCCTGCTCCCGAGAGGCAGAGGGAAGAGATGATTTCTCAGCACCTTCAGCCTATAAACATCTTTATTCGGTGTGAGCCGGAAGAACAGGATCCTACAATGAAAGGTAAATAATGAAGTCAATAGTGACTAGATCCTCACAGCAACAGCTGGTAAAGGCTGGTGATACAACAGCCTGATGGATGATGGGTTCCCATTTGTATTAACTATACTGCTCTCAGCTGAGGTTTCCACGACTTTGTCCTGCTCCAAGAGGGGAAGATGAGGATGCTACTGCTGCAGAGATGATGGTAAAGATGGAAAAGAGGAAGGGAAGGAAAAGGGGTCCAAGTCATAGCTTTGTGAGACCTCCAGGATTTTGCATACTCTAATACTTCTGCCTCGGTTTCCTCATCTTGCTCATTTCAATTCCTTCTTCCATGGTCAGCTCAAGCATCACCTCTTGGTGTCAGCCTTCCACAAATATCCATGGATGACCATGTTCTTCCTCGGGCTCCCTTTCTTCATTTTGTGGCCCCCACCCCTTCCATGTAGCTCAGACCACTTTGCAAAAATATGGTTGGTTTCCTCTTCTACTACCTTGCTCAGCTGTGAGCTTCCACAGACCAGAGACTCAGCTTTGTCTCTTTCTCTGTGTGTTCACAGGGCTGAGAAAAGCCACGGGACTTGGCAAATATTTGTAGAATAAATAAAGGAGTAAGTAAACATCTCATTAAACTTCATGACCGTTGAACAAAGTGAGCAAGACAAATCCTCTTATCCTATTATATTCAGACATAAAATTCAAACCTAGAGACTGAGCTGAGAGCCTCATCCACTGGTACGTCCTCCAGAGGCCTCTCCCTCTTTTAGGTCCAACTAAGTCCTGGAGCTCTTCTATTGAGCTGGTACTACCTGCTATGGTCAGAAATTGTCTGGAGCATCTGTCAATGTCCTTGCAGACAATCAGCTCACAGAAAAGGTAAGGAGACAGGGAGCAACTTTCCCTGATTACAGCCATTCCAGAGGCCTGTTTGGTTCAGACCTCCCATTTGGTGGCAGGAGCTATTTATTTCTCTCCAGCTCAGCTCATGGAGTGTGGGGTGCACCAGCCATGGAGGGCAGCTGACTCTCAGCTGACAGAGCCAGGTCCGTCAGCTGTCCATGGAGGCAAGACTCTAGCAGCTGCATCAAAGCAATCTTATGGAGCATCTCTGCACCCTGCAGAGAAGCACCTGTCTCTGTGTGTGGCTCCTGTCATTGTCCCAGGACAGTGGGGAGAGGAGTGCTCTGGTCTGCACCACATCATGGGTGTGTCTAGGCATGGCTTCCTCGATGATCCTGGACTCTGTCTTGGAGGCCACTTGGAGACTACTGGCAATTTGATTTAAAGTTGATGCACTGTGTCCCAGGGCACAGGGTATCCAGAAACCTGTTTTCTCACAACTTAGGCAACCCAATGTGGGAGAGGAGACCTGGTTTCAAATTCACAGGGGTCCAGATAAACCACCTCTTAACTCCCACTACTGAGACATTGTTAACCTTGCTAGGCCCTGTTTTCCCATCAGGAAAGTGAGGATAATAACATGTACATCCCAGGGTTGTCCATAAGAATTAGAAATAATGCACCAATGCCTGTCACACAGTAGATGCTGCATGAGTGATAGGTGCTGCTGTGTTTGGATACAGAGCGTAAACCTCAATGCAAGTTCAGCTGAAGCATCCCAGTGGCACATAAACATCCCAAGAATTACAATGTGGAAGGGATGCATTGGGACTTCTGCCTCTGGCCAAGAAGAGTAACAAGAATCAGATTTATCTTCCCATCAGGAACAACAGCAACAAAGGGGTCAACTATGTGAAGTAACAGTATTTAAGACGCAAGACATTAAGCAAAAGAGGACAGAGATCCCTGGCAAATGCAAAACAAATGAGATGAGCCCTATGATTGCCACACCTTACTGCCTTGAGGGAGCTTCCAGGTGTAGGGAGAGGTAAATGGGTGCTGAGGCAGAGCATGGAGGTCTCCCTGAGTTGGGGAGACAGTAGTGTGAGTCCAGGAGACCAGGACAGCTGGAGTTCATGGGACAGAGAGGAGAGAGCTGCACAGAAAGAGAAGCACAGATATCTGCAGAGGGGTCGGCCTAATCAGTCAGCAGAGTGCCCATCCACACACTCCTGTGAGGAGCTAGTCAAGAACAGTGAGAGAACCACCCAAGAAGATGAGAGGACACAGTGCCAGCACTCACCTTGGGAGTGGAGTCTGTTCCCTCCAGCCAAATTAGAAAGCCCACAGCTCATGGGGTGGTGAGTAGAGCACTCAGAAAGAGGGCTCAGGAGTGGGGGAAATTAGCCCCAACAGAGCACTGCTCCAGGCCTGACTCACAAGTTCTACAAGCAAACCAGAGGGGACCTAACTGTTGCCAAGTCACTTACACACACACCCCCTCAGGAAGACTTATATGGATATAAAGGATATTCAGCGCTCCAAAATGTAAAATTCATAATCGCTGGCATCAAATAAAAAATTACCCAGGATACAAACAATCAAGGAAATACAAATCCATAATAATGACAAAAATCCATCAAGCAAAACTGACCCAGAACTGATCCAGACATTAGAATTAACAGACAGTTTACTAAACGGTTATTATTACTGTATTTCATATGATAAAAAGGTTCAGTAGACATATGGAAGATATTACAAATACCCAAAATTAAACTCCTAGAGTTTAAAACTACAGTATTTGAGGTGAAAAACAGACTGGATAAGATTAACAGCATTAAATATGGCAGAAAAAAGGACTGTTGAACATGAAGAAAAAGTAGTAGAAACTACAAAATGAAACACAAAGAGAAAAAATTTCAAAAATAAGGGTGTCAGTGAACTGAGGGACGGCTTCAAGCAGCCTAGTATACATATAATTGGAGCCACTGAAAGACAGAAGGTGTGTGATGCGAGGAAGGGAGACAGAAAAATATTTGAAGGGAGAATTGCTGAAAGTTTTCCAAATTTGATAAAAATCCATAAACCCACAGATCCAATGAGATCAATAAACCCCAAGAACGTGAAAAGTAATCTGCATGAATGTACATCCTAATCTGATTGCTCATAACCAGTGATGGAAAAAAAATCTTAAAAGCAATCAGAGGAAAAAAGACACCTTATGCACAGAGAAAAAAATAACAAAGTTAGCCCTAGATTTCTCGTTAGAAGCAATGCAATCAAGACAGTGAAGCAATAGCTTTAAAGAATGCTATATGTAGCAAAAATATCTTGCAAAAACTAAGACTTTTTCAGATATACAAAACTGAAAATATCGGTTACTAGCAGACACTCCACAAGAAATGTTCAAACAAGCCCTTCAGGAGGAAGGGAAGCATGCTAGATGAGGAAAGAGTCAACACAGAGAATGAGAACACTGAAAGTGGTACCCATGTGGGAAACGTACGAGATTCTTTTCTTGTTATTTAAATCTCTTTAAAAGATAACTGACTGCTTAAACAAAAACAAGAACCACGCATTTTGGGGTTAACAACATCTATAAAAGTAAAATACATCACAAAAATAGCACAAAGCCCAGGTGAGAGAAATGGAAGTACACTATTGACTATAACACATGAAGTGCTATAACGTCACTTGAAGGTAGATAGTGATGAGTTAAGGTTTATATTATAATCCCTAGGCAAGTGTTAAAGTAACAAAACAAGGAGCTATAGCTGTTGGGCCAACAAACAAGACAATATGGAATTATAAAAATACTAAATCCAAAAGAAGAGAGAAAAAGGGAAAGAAACCCCTAAAAACAAAAAAAATAAGAATAGATGAGATAAATAGAAAACAAGTGGTAATATGATAAAGTTCAGCTTATCAACAATTGCATCAAATTAAAATGGCCAGGCACCCCCAATTAAGAAGCAGAGATGGTCAGATTAGATTAAAAAAGCAAGACTCAGTTATGTGCTGCTTATAAGAATGGCTGGGGCTTGCCCCGTGGCCGAGTGGTTCAGTTCGTGCGCTCTGCTGCGGTGGCCCAGGGTTCGGATCCTGGGCGCGGACATGGCACCGCTCGTCAGGCAACGTTGAGGCGGTGTCCCATATGCCACAATTAGAAGGAGCTGCAACTAGGATATACAACTATGTACCAGGGGGGGATCTGGGGAAATAAAGCAGAAAAAAAAAAAAAAAACATTGGCCACAGTTGTTAGCTCAGGTGCCAATCTTTAAAAAAAAAAAAAAAAAAAAAAGAATGGCTGTCAGAAATAAGTTAAAAGTAAAAGTATGAAGAAAGATAAGGTATACTGACACCAAAGGAAAGAAATCAGGCATGGCCT
This sequence comes from Equus caballus, assembly GCF_041296265.1. Lineage (NCBI taxonomy): Eukaryota > Metazoa > Chordata > Mammalia > Perissodactyla > Equidae > Equus > Equus caballus. Next base: position 2,177,251 of record NC_091701.1, on the reverse strand, counting down.
TCCTCCCAGTTTCGTGTTCAGATTCTTTACTCTGCTTCCATAGAGGATTGCTGCCCAATACTTAAGGTGGTTCATGTTTCAAGTCCCTCCTAGACTAAGAGACCTGCCAAGAAACTCATCCCCAGACTGAGTCTTTTTCCCTGTTCCCCTTGCCTTCTGCCTACCCTTATACTTACCCTTTCCCAAGCCTTGCTGTAGTTGCCCATATCATAATTCCTTTAGGTTCACACCAGATTAAAAGACCCCAGCCCGCTGCTGCCAGGACTTGCCTTAATATCTAATCCCATGCTGAGACTTCCAGGTCCCCCAGTCTGGTCTTGCCAACATCACCGATTCACAATGGACCTCCATGCTAGAGCTTCATCTGCATTCATCCCAGGAGACCCACCCCCTCTGCCATCATGCAGCCAACAGCTCTACAGCTATGTTAATCCTAGGTTCTGTTGATTTGCAAGTTTCCACGTATTATACCCATTCTTTGACCTAGCCCCATCACATGTCACTTCTTGGAATTAGTGGCTTGTGTGCAACTGTGAGCCCTAGAACCTGATGACCTTTGCCTGGACCCATTCTCGTCTCCCCAAGGGCACCAGATGTACTTCACCACAGTGATATACTAAGTGGGATTCTATTACCATCTAGTCAACCAAAGAATGGTAAAAGTTCCAGTCCTGAGAATAGTTCTCATACTGAACTGTGATAGAAGAGGAGGTAATTTATTATGGCTACTGCCTCGGGGCTTGTAAAAATATTCTCTCCGTGGGTGTGTTTCTGCCACTCTGGGTCTCTGAGATGTGTGCAGACAGATGAGATAGTAAGTCCCCAGGGAAAGAATGCATCAAAAGAGAAATGTCCATATTGAAGGAAACTAACTCCCTTGTGTAGGAGAAAATTAGCATGTAAATACAGAGTCTCAGTTGTCAGCAATTTATCCCCAAGTAGCACAGGCTGAAAGCCACAGGTGAGGACCAGAGGTCAGCACAGTGAGGTATCCAGGCTCAAACCCACTTGGGGGGTGACAGTGTGTGAGCTGTACCAGATGGTGACGGATGCAGGCCAAGATGTGCCAGTCCAGGAACAGTGCTGCCCCTTCGTGCTGGCCCAAGGGATTTGTCTGGAAACATCTGAGCAGACTCCTCTGTGCATGAAGGAAACTTCTCCTTTCCTAGAACTAGAGTTTTGGTCCTGATAGATGTAAATGGAGCAAGTCCTGGTGCTGATCATGAGTTAAAGGCACCTGGGAGCTTGTTAAATACACAGATCCTGAGAATCAGAATCATCAGGGATGGCACCAAGGAAGTCTTACTTTTTCCAAGCCCCCTAAATAGGGCCAATAAGCACCAGCCTGGCGGAGATTAGAGTTGGGAGCCACCGGAGCGAAGTTATTTAAGCCAAACTCGCTTTCTCCCCCAGGCCAGCTGGGGTCTGGAGATAGATCTAATAATAAAGTGTTTGATCATTTTTTCTCCCATAGGCAGGTCATTAAGGTGAAATGTCTACACAGAGCAGGAATGTAACAGAGTTGAAGAAATGGTTCCACCCATCGTCATCAGTATCAAGGTTACCGTTGCTACATCTTGTCTCTGATAATTGTCTTTTGGTCCAGAAATAAGGCCCTGAGCAGACAATACCTGGACAGGCACAGCCCAGGTGCCAGTGAAGAGTTTTTTCAGAAGAATCTGGGTCATGACACAGAACATCAGTTTGGAGACAAGAATACAGCAGTGTAAAAAAAAAAATCCAGGTGTCAGAGTCAGGCAGGAGAAAACAGCATCATTTAGGAGAATGCATTCATTCACCCATCATCTTCTCATCTGTCCATCCACCATCTGTTGAAACGTTATTTCACTCAGCCACCAGTCCAATCATTTAAGGATTCTAGGAGTTGTGAGGCAAAACGGAATCGATTCCTATACATAGTTCAGAAGAGGAGACAAGGGAAAATTAACAGCATTGGGCATTGTACCCATTAGACGCACATTATCTCATCTAAGCCTAAAAATAACCATTAATAATTTATCTTATTATCACCATTTAACTAGTAAGGAAAGGAAGATGTGAAAAATTATGTTATTTAACCAGAATTGGGGCTGACTTTGGGTTTGGGCCCAGACGTGTCTAGAGCCAGAGTGTGGGTTCACTTTATCAGGCCATGCTGTCCCCCAGAGCATGCCCCAAGCTGACAAGGCAGATCTGAAGAATGGATGGCAGAAGGCTGCCATGCCAGGTACACATGCGGGTGGCAGAGCCCGGCGGCTGTGTCTGTGACAAGAGTAGGAGGGAGAAGCTATCAGGTGGACCTGCAGAGCCTCTAACCCCCGCTGGCCTGGAGGAGAGAGACACACCACCAGACAGAAACAGATGGATAATAAGCCAGGGTGAACTTTGGGCCAGAAAAGGAGTTAAAGTGAAGTGAAGTTTATGTATGGTTAGAAGTACCTAGAAACACCAAGTAGCAACATATGCAAATTGCTTTCCTATGCAAACAATACACGGCCTAGTTTTTGAACTTTCTGGATTTTCTAGGCTACCACATTAAAACATTGGCTAAGACACACATGAGGCCTTAGCACATAGATCCCCAGGACTACAGCAATGGTGTGAATGGGAGTCATCTTGATGGAAAGATGTGGAAAATCAAGGCCTCTGCCAGGATCTTCCACACAGCCATCCACGGGGCTGGTGGCAGATGGAGCACCCAGGAGCATGGAGATATTTTTCACTTTCTGTGTGAATAATCTGGCAGTGAGAAGGCACAGCTGGTCTGGGCTAGGTGGCAGCTTCAATTTTTCTTCCTTTTACTGCAGGATTTAGAGTTTGCTGGAAAGTTAGAGGTGTCTTGGTTGACTGCATTCTATAAACAGTGCACTGCAGCACCTCCCAATTCTTCAGAAGCAAAAGAAATGAAAAGTTAATCATGTGGGTTCATTACTACTTTCAGTTGTCAGGAGTGCATCATGGGTTTGGGAAATTTTTGCCTTGGGGAAAACGTAGAATGGTATATTCAGAAGACTTTTTCCTTTGACTAAAATCCAACTGGACAAATAGAAAGTTTCCATTTTGTTTCAAGATTCTTAGATAGACCAGCTCACTTAATTTTCACGATAATCCTATTATTAGGATTTATTATTCATATCAAAGTGCTTCTCCCCACCCCCACTCAAAGAAGACACTGAACAGACAGAAATCTGGAAAAACAAGTCAAATTTGTTCTCTTTGAAAAGGAAAACTTTATCCAAAGGCAGCTTTCAAGTTTTGAAGAAAACTGTGCCTTCTGCAGGCAGAACAACTGTTTGGTCTTTGCTGTTGCTGTTCAGACCCTTGTCCCCACTTGACTCCTCACACTTCCCATCTACAGGAAAGCCCCTTCACACCTCCGAGTCTTGGCTTAGAAATAGTGAAACTGCTACACAGGCCCAAGCCTAAGGGGTGGCTGTTAGAACTTCAGGAGGCTTCCATCCCGTCTCGTGGGCCAGACTCTCAGGCAAGGTGGTGAGCAGTGTGGTAGTAGTACAGAGACCTTCAGGGGACTGTTGTGTACGCATGATCAGGGTAAAAGGTTGGGGGTGGGGTTCTAGTGACCTTAGAGTGGAGAAGGCTGAGTAACAATGGGTTTCCCTTCCTATACCAAAGGTGCAGTATAGCTCTTGTCCCATAATAGAAGAATATTTATAATAAATGAATAATTGATAGGTATAAATGAATGGATGATACATGAGTGAATGAATGAATCTATCCTTATTTTTCTGTTTCTCACCTCCTGCCTTCTCCAAGCACAGTTTTTCTTTTTTCTGTTTGTTTTTGGATGGGAAGTCAGAAACTGTAGGCTTGAGTTTTAGTACCCTTCTTGAAGCATCTTCAGAAAGTCTTTCCTATAAGCCGATCCTTTTGAAACCTTCTCCAACTAAGCTCAATTTTTCAAATTGTGTTTGAGATCTCCATAATATATGACTCACTGAAAAAAAAATCCCTCAACTTGAAACACACATACTGCAGTTCTTTTCCCCACTTATCTTTCCATAGTCAGAAAGTTAACATCCTAGTCTCAAGAATTCCCACCCTACCAAATACCAGCTTGAGTGTCAATATGCATTCCAACAGAGACACAGATGTGTGAAGAGCCAGAGAACACGATGCTGCACTGTGTGAACTTCCTATGAATGTCTACTGCTTCTTCACTTCTCAGGTCTGCTGCTTTATTGATATTTAAGTGGAGTATTGTATCCAGAGTTAAAAATCCTTCTCTCAGACTCACTCCCAGCCAAGATGGAGTAACAGGAATTGAATTTATCCTCCTTCCTGAAACATTTTAAAAAAAACACAGACAACATATATGGAACAATTACTCCTAGGATGATGGGCAACAAGGCATTAAATGACAGTGATTCCTGAGAAATTGGGAAAAAAACAAAAGAAATGATAACAACAATGTGAGCCCTAACGTTGTCCCACATTACTGCCTGGAGAAGGGATTTAGGTTATAGTGCAGATGGGGGAATCAAGAGGAATCTCATTATCTCCCTGAGTTGATTAAACAGAACTGAAAGTCACGAATGGTTAGGCAGCTTGAGTTCGCAACGCAGAGTACCAAAGAGGAGAGAGCTATGTAGAGGGAAGTACAGAGGCCTTCAGAGGCTACTTTCCAGTATTCAGTTGAGTAATCATCAGAGAGTGCATGTATACAAGGAAACTAATCCAGGCATGGGAAAGAAAAGATCAGGAGGAAGAGTGCCTGGAGCTTAAACAGTGTCCAACATAGTGCTTGTTCCCAAAAGCCAGAGTAGAAAATCTTATGAATAATGGGACTTCAGTTAGAGGACTCAAAGGGTTTTTGCCTCAGTAGTGGTGAAAATTAGCCTTAGATCAAACACTGTGTGGGTGCTAAAAATAGGACATGAAATGATCAAACTGCTTCTGATCAACATGACTGTGTCTCAGAAAAAAAAAGCTCAAGAATATTTATAGGAATACAAAAGTATCTGGCAACCAAAATGTCAAAATTTATATTTATTTATATTTGACATCCAATAAAAAATTACTAGGCAGGCAAGGCAACAGGAAGTCACACTCCATAATGAGGAGAAACATAAATCAATCAAGACTGGCTCAGATTTTCTGGTTCCAGGACAAGATGGATTAGACATATGTCTCCCTCTTCCTTCCTCTAAGTACAGCTAAAGACACTGGGCCATATAGATATGACAAATAGAAGAAGACTCTGAAAGGTGGAGAGGAGACAGACTGCCTAGGGGCCTCAGGAACCAGGGAATGATATAGTGGTGAGTTTCTTTGGTATTCCTTTTGCCTAATATATTACAGACTGGGTGCTAAAGAAGCCGGCATCTGGGAGATGCCAATGACACAAACAAAAATGCCCTACCCACCCAGGTGGTGTCTGAAAAGGTGAGCTAGACAGCTCGGACTTTCATCCCTAGTAATAAGGCTCACTGGCCCACCGTGATGTCAGCGTATACCACATGGGAAGCGGGAATGAGACATCCTTCTCCCAGCAAGTGTGGTATCAGTAGATCTAGTGAGGAACCAGAACACCCACCCTTGTCCAGCAGTGATGACATGCTCCTCTCTCCAACGAAGTTTCAGTTTAGGCAGAGTGGAGAACCTGGAATTTGACCCCAGCTAGAAGGACCCTGGCAGTGCCATCTTTCCCTCATTGGTTTGCATCAGAGGATGCTTAAACAGATTTAGATAAGATCCAGAGTTTTATATTATAGTATCCAAAATATACAGGATACAATTGAAATCACTCATAATCCAAAGAACCAGGAAAATCTCAACTTGAATGGGAAAGGCAGTCAACAGATGCAAACACCAAGACGACACAGATGTCAGAATTGTCTGACAAAGATTTTAAAGAAGTTATCATAAAAATGCTTCAACAGGAAATTATGAATATGCTTGAAACAAATGAAATAGTCTCAGAAAATAAAAAAAAGATATGAGAGAGAACAAATTGGAAATTTTAGAATTTAAAAATACAATAGTCCTAAAAAAATTCACTGTGTGTTCAACAGAAGAATGTAGATCACACAGAATCAGTGAACTTGAATATAGAAAAATAAAAATTATAATCTAAACAAAAGACAGAAAATAGTCTGACAAAAATTGAACAGAACCTCAGAGATCTGTGGGATTATAACAAAATATCTAATATTTGTATCATCAGTTCCACAGAAGGAGGAAGTAGAGGAGAAAGAATGTGGAGCTAAAAACAAATACAAGGAAACAATGGTTGAAAACTTTCCAAATTTAACAAAAAACATTAATCTACATGATCAAAAAGATGAGTGAAACCCAAAAAGTATAAAACTAAGGAAATCCATGTCCAAAAACATCTAATCAAACTTCTCTAAACTAAACACTCACACACACACACACACACTCACACATGCACATAGATCATTTGAGCAGCAAGAGAGAAAAAAATTGAATGGCAGTAGACTGTTTATCAGAAACCATGGAGGCCAGAAGTAAGTGGTACAAAATTTTTCTTTTCAAGTGCTGAAAGAAAAGAATGGTCAACCCAGAATTATTTTGAATTCCTGAAATGCCCTTCAGAAATAAAGGGAAAATCAAGAAATTTGAAAGCAGAAAAACAACAAAAAAAATCAATTATACAAAAAATTAATTCCTTAGAAAAATTAATGAAATTGAAAAATCTCCAGTAAAACTGTGTGTGTGTGTGTGAGAGAGAGAGAGAGAGAGAGAAACACAAAACCACCAAATTACCAACATCAGGTGTGACATAGGGGACATCATAATGAACGATGCACCCATTAGCAAGAAAATACTATGAACAGCTCTACACACATAAACATACCATGTAGAAAAAGTGGATCAATTCTTGAAGAAGCACAAACTACCACAACATACACAGTATGAAATAGACAATTTGAATAGTCCTATAACTTTAAGAAAGTTGTATTTGTAATTTCGAATTAACTGGAAAAGAAATCTCCAGGCCCATATGGTTTTGACAGAAAATTAAACACACACACACACACACACACACACACACACACACCCCAAATCTACACAAAGTCTTCCAAAAATTAGAAGAAAAGGCAAATATTTACAATTCATTTTATGAGGCCACTATTACCCTGATAACAAACTAAAGACAATACAAAAAAAAGAAAACTGCAGACCAATATCTTTAATAAATATAGATACAAAAATGCTTAAGAAAATATTAGCACATAGAATTCAGCAATATATAGACACAGTGATACACCATGACTAAGTAGGGTTCATTTTAGGAATGTAAAGCTAGTTAAATCTTCGGTAATCAACCAACGTACCTGACAATGTTAACAGGCTACAAAGGAAAATCTCACAACCGTATCAATTCACAAACACACACACAGACACAAATGACAAAATTCAACACATTCTGATAAAAGTAAAGCAACAGAAAAATAGAAATTGAAGGAAATATCCTCAACTTGGTATAGTCCAACTACAAAAAGCCTTCAGCTAAAATCCTATGTACTGGTGAAGGACTGAAGGCTTTCCCATAGACTGGGAAGAAGGCAAGGGTGTCTGCACTTGCCCCTACTACTCACCCTAGTGCTGGAGGTCCTAACAGCAAAACAAAGCAAGACAAGGGGATAGAGCACACGGGTATCGGAGCGGAAGACAGAACTTGTACTTCTTTGCAGAAGACATGATAGTCTGTGATGGATATCTCGAGGAATCTACAACAATGACAACAAAAACTCCCTGAAACCTCAAACTATTAAGTGAATCTAGCAAGGTCACAGGATATGTGATCAATATAAAAAATAAACTGGATTTTGGTACACCAGGAATGAATGTATGGAAAATGAAATTTAAACATAAATAACATTTAAAATCACTAATAAAATGAAATGCTCAAGTATAAATCTAACAAAGATATGCAGGATTTGTATATTGAAATCTGCAAGACGCTAATGCAGGTAATCTAAGAGGAGCTAAATAATTGGAGAGATATATGGTGTTCATGGACTGGAGGATTCAACTTAGAAAACAAGTCAATATGCTCAAAATTGATATATAGATTTAATGCAATTTCTCTCAAAATCTAAGCTGTTTTTTCTGAGGATATGGATATATGAAAGATTATACTAAAAGGTATTTGTAAAGGATAAAGAACTAGACTAGATAAAACAAATTTGAAAAAACAAGTATAAAATAGGAGGAATCAGCATCTCTGATTTTATTTTTTATGTTTTTATTTATGATTTTTGCTGAGGAAGATTTGCCCTGAGCTAACATCCATGCCAATCTTCCTCTATTTTGTATGTGGGCCACAAGCACAGCACAATCACTAACAGCTGTGTAGGTCAGCGCCCAGGAACCAAACACAAGCCACTGAAATGGAGTGCGCTGAACTTAACCACTAGGCCACAGTGGCTAGCCCTGATTTTAAGGTTTATTGTACAACTGCAATGGTTAAGAGTGTGTGTTATTAGTGGGGAGAGAGTCACAGACATCAGTGAAACAGAACAGAAAGCCCAGAAATAGACTCATTACGGCCAATTGAATTTTGACAAAGGTATAAAAGTAATTCAATGGAAGAAGGATAGTCGTTTCAACAAATGATGCTGGATGAAAACTATAGTGACAAAAACAGTACAAAATGAAACGTAGAGAGAAAGACTGGATGTCTGAAGGTAAAAGAAAAAAGGAACCTTACACATAACATAAAAATTAACTCAAAATAGGCCATATCTCCAAGTTTAAAATATAAAACTTTTAGAAGAAAACATAGGAGAAAAATCTGAGGGCTAGGTGAAGAGTTCTTAGACATGATGCTAAATGCATAATCCTTAAGAGAAAAGAAATAAATTGGACTTAAAATTGAAAACTTTTGTTATGTGAAAGGCTCTGATAAGAGCATGAAAATACAAATTGCATCCTGGGAGAAAATATTTGCAAACCATTGTCTGACAAAGAATTAGAATACACAGAGAACTCTCAAAACAACAGGAAAAAGAATGTAATTGCAAAATAAGCAAAAGACATGAAGAGGCACTTCATCAGAGAGGGCGCACACATGGCAAACAAGCACAGGAAAAGACGTCCAACACTGTTAGGTGATTGAGGAAATGCAAACTGAAATTGTGATGAGGTCACTCTATATCTGTCAGAACAGCTAACCTGGACAATATTGACAACACCAAATGCTGGAGAGGATGCAGAGAGACTAGGTAACTTATGCATTCCTAGTCGGGGTATAAAATGGCACAGGCACTCTGGAAACCAGTTGGACAGTTTCTTAAACAATTATGCATGCAACAACCATACAACCCAGCAACTACACGTGGATACTTATCCCAGAGAAATAAAAACATACAACACAACACCCTATACACAAATGGTTACAGCAGGTTAGTTTGTATTAGCCAAAACTGAAAACAACTGAAATGTCCCTCAGTAGGTGACTGATTAAAAAAAAAAAAACCTGATGCATCCGTACCACAGAACACTGCTCAACAAGAAGAATGAACAAAATATTGATTTATGCAACAACTTGGATGAATCTCAAGGGAATTTTTATTGTGAGTCAAAAAAGTTAATCTCAAAAAGGCCACGTACCATAGTATTCCATTTACATAACAGTTAAAATTATGTTTTAGAAATGAAGATTAAATTAGTGTTTCTCAAGGGTAGGGGTGGTGAGGAATAGAGGGTGGGAGTGAGGATATAAGGGTAGTATAAGGAAGTTTATTGTGATGAGGGGCTAGTCCTGTATCTTTATTGTTAAGGTGCTGAAAGAAATGTACACATATCATAATATGGAATTTTACCAATATCAAGCTTTTCATTTTGATATTATGTTTCAGCTATATAAGATGCAAATTATGTAAGTTGTATAAGGTTGGGAAGAACTGGATAAAGAATTTATAGGACCGCTCCACAGTATAGTTGTTACTTCTTGCAAATCTAAAAAAATTTAAAGTAAATGATTTCAAAGTAGAAGAGAAAAAAATGACTTAGGGATACAATCATAGAGTTCAGTAGAAAAGGACATTAAACAGTTATAACGGTAATCTATATATTCAACACACTAGAGACAAGTTCGAACATGTTAGATAGAGATGTGGAAGATGCAAAAAAGTCTGAAATCAAACTAGTGATGAAAATTATGATGTGTGAAATAAAACATACACTGGATAAGATTGAGTGCATTATATATTACAGAAAAAATAATTAATGAACTTGAAGGCACAGCAATAAAAACTATGTAAATGAAATACAGAGAGAAGGGGGGCTGGCCCCGTGTCCGAGTGGTTAAGTTCGCGCACTCCGCTGCAGGCGGCCCAGTGTTTCGTCGGTTCGAATCCTGGGCGCGGACATGGCACTGCTCGTCAGACCACGCTGAGGCAGCGTCCCACATGCCACAACTAGAGAGGAACCCACAACGAAGAATACACAACTATGTACCGGGGGGCTTTGGGGAGAAAAAGGAAAAAATAAAAATCTTTAAAAAAAAAAAAAAAAAAGAAATACAGAGAGAAGGAAGAAGAGGGGGATATTGGTAGAGAGCAGAGGACCTGTGAACTCTAGGAAAATTCCAAGGAGCCAAATAGACTTAATTGGAATTACTAGTTTACCAGTGTCGGGGGGAGGGGGGAGGGGTGCAGGGGGCGGGGGCAGAAAACTATTTAAAGAAATAATGCTACAATTTATAAATTAATGAAAAATATAAACCCATACCTTCACAATTTCAGTGACAGGAGCATCAGAAACAGGGAAAATGTACACCAAAGCACATTATAATCAAATACCTTAAAACAAGTGATAAAGCAAAAAACATTAAAGCAGCCAGAGGAAAACAACATACCTGTGTACAGTTAAAAGTGGACTCAAGGTAAGGCTGGTGGCAGATTTCTCACTAGAAACGGAAGAACATCCTTATAGTACTGACCAAAAACCAGAACAGCACTAAAACACACTTCTCAAGCTAGAAATTTATCCACAGAAATATCTGTCCAAAAGAAGCATGGAATACTTATTTAAATATACAAAAGCTGGAAGAATTTATCACCTGCAGACCAGTGCTACAGAAAAGTCAAAAGAGTTCCTTTAAGCAGAAGGAAAATGATGCCAGAGAGAAACATGAAGCTAAACAAAGATAAAAGGATTAGGAATGGTAACTACATGGATAAATAGAAATGAATCCGTTTTGTATTTATTTAGGAGGCTGTTTAAACCAAAAGTAATAAAAACGGACTGTGAGGTTTAAAACATATGTGTAAGTCCAATGTATAACAATAGAACAAAGGGTTGCAGGGGACAAATGCATCCTGTGGTCAGATTCTTCCAGTCATGCTTCACTTAACAATGGGCATACATTCTGAGAAACGTGTCTCTGGGCGATTTTGTCACAGTGCAAACATCATAGAATGCACGTACCCAAGCCTAGATGGCGTAGCCTACTGCACACCTAGGCTACATGGTTTAGCCTATCACTTCTCAGCTACAAACCTGTACAGCCTGTGACTGTACTAAATATCATAGGTGATTGTAACACAATGCTAAGTATTTGTGTATCTAAACATAGAAAAGGTACAGTAAAAATATGGTATAAAAGATAAAAAATGGTACACCTGTATAGGGCACTTACCATGAATGGAGTTTGCAGGACTGGAGATGCTCTGGGTGAGCCAGTGGGTGGTGAGTGAATGTGAAGACCTGGGACATCACTGTCACTACTGTAGACTTTATAACACTGTACACTAAGCCTACACTAAATTAATAAAGAATATTGCTTATTCAATAATAAATCAACCTTAGCTTGCTGTAACGTTTTTACTTTAAAACTTTTAAATTTTTTTGAACTTTTTGACTCTTTTGTAATAACACAGCTTAAAATGCAAGCACGTTGTACAAGCTGTGCAAACGTATTTTCTTTCTTTATATCTTTATTCTCTAAGCTTTTTTCTATTAAATTTTGCATTACTTTTTAAAACCTTTTGTTGAAAACTAAGACACAAGCACACACATTAGCCTAGGCCTGCACGGGGTCAGGATCACCAACATCATTGTTTTCCACCTCCAGATCTTGTCCCACTGGAAGGTCCTCAGGGGCGCTAACACACACGGGCCTGTCATCTCCTGTGCTTACAGTGCCTCTTCTGGAATGCCTCCTGAAGGAACTGCCTCAAGCCCTTCTTGAGGAGGTGCCACCCTTTTCAGAAATAGGTCCATGGTGGTTTGCTTGGTTTGTTTCTTTTTTCATCATAGTCTTGCTTGTAAGCAGATAATGCACCATGAACATTCCTCTCTATTTATGAAAATCTTTTGGTGTTGGGGGTCTGTGTTTTCAAACCTTTGAAGGAGTTTGTTGAGGTTGCAAAAGCTTCTGCAAACTCTTCACTGTGAATTTTCTTGGCACTTCTTCTTTTTCTTCTCCTGCGGTTTCCTTTTCTCTTGGCTCTCCTTCAGTTATGCATGTCTGTTCCAGTTCCAACAATTCCTCATTAGTCAATGCCTCAGGAACCACCTCTAGGAGCTCCTCAAGTCATCCTCACTCACACCTCATTCACAGGTTAAAGCTGTTTGCCATCTCAACCACAGCCTTATTGATTTTGGAAGCCTCCTCATCCTTGCCAAATCCTTTCAAATCATGGACGAACCTCTTGAATGTTTTATTCCAGATGCCATTCATACACTCCTTGGTGACAGTACCCCAAGCCCAAGCACGGCTCTTGATGCAGTCATAGATGTTGTAATCTTTGGATAATAATTATGATCCTCAAGTAATGAATAATCATACTTGAATTGTTTAAACTCCCCTGAGCTGGCAATGAATTCAACATTGCAAGAAGGCTAAGCCTTTTCCTTCATTATTACAAACTTTTTGCTTTGACCGTGGTTGTCATGGTGCTTAGAGGGATAGGCTTCTGTGTCTGGTCTTCAGTTCACATCATTGGAAGTTTCTTCATGTGTAATGTAGGCCCTTCTTGAATTTTTGTTAGTCTCATTGCCTTCAACGAAGCAGATCCTTTAACAGCTTCTGTTTCTTTGTTCTTGTTCTTCGAGATGGTAGCTCTGGTGGAATGGGACATGCCTGACTGGAAAGCAATAACCAGCACTGATTTTCTACCTTCGTAGCCCTTGATCACTTTTAATTTCGTTTCCAGGTCAATCACTCAACATGGCCTCTTTCTGGCAACATTAGCAGTGGATTTTGTATGCTTAGGGGCTATGATGAATAAAACACCACAAGATAAAATAAAGCACAAGAGAAAATGATGCTGTCAAGAGATGTGAGTGAACATGAGATGCATGAGGCCATTGCTGGTGTAATGCAGCATGCTGTTGTACGGTAAACTTTTTTTATAATTACAGTAGAAAGAGCACACTCTAAAATAATGATAAAATTATAATATACTAAATACATAAGCCAGTAACATAGTTGCGCATCACCAAATATTATGTACTGTACGTAATTGTATGTGCTAGACTTTTATACAACTGGCGGTGCAGTAGGGTTGCTTATACCAGCGTCACCACTAACTTGTGAGTAATATGGTGTGCTACAACATCACAATGGCTACAACATCTCTAGGCGAGAGGAATTCAGCTTCATTATAATCTTATGGGACCACCATTCTATGTCATTGACTGAAATGTCATTATGTGGGGCATGACTGTACTATGCGTGAAACAGCGTCACATAACTTGTGATAAGTCAGAGACGTACACTACAAATCCTAAGACAACCACTAGAATGACACCTCAGAGAGTTAAAGAGCCCACCATGGAGATAAAATTAAATCATAAAAATGTTTAAATAATTAAAAAATAAACAGTAGAAAAGGGAAAGGAGAACAAAGCACAGATGAAAAATGAAAGCAAAAAAATCATATTAAACGTAAATAGTATAAAAACCCAATTAAAAATAGAGAATTCCTGATTAAATAAAAAAGCAATACCTAAGAATATGCTGCCTATATGAAACCCACCTAAATATAAAGACTTTAATAGGTTACAGGTAAAAGAATGAAAAAATATTTACTGTACTAATCCTAAACGAATCCACAACACCTGAGGCATAGTTGGATCTGCAGTTCAGTCTAAAAACTTCTGATCACCTCTCAAAGGTAACCTAGGGTTCCACCAGATCTTCATCCACTCTGAGGTATTGTTTTGCTAACTGCAGCTTTGAGAAAATGGTTTGAACACAGTAGATCTCTCATCTGGCCTTTCCAGAGAGATTCTCAGCCTTAATCAGCTGCTTTACGTTTGATCCCATGTCAAACACAGACCCCAGGCTCTGACTCTTCACTTATTTTTTGGCGCCCCAAACTAAAGCACACTTGGAGTTCTATGTGCACAATAATTTTAGGGAATCTCCGAAGGCTTGACACTGGGCTCCTGTGCTGCCCTGCACAGCCTTCTTTCGTCTTGCTGAGACAATCTTTTCTCTTTCTATCTCCTTTGGCATTGGCACCCCTAGACTTCTCCTCTGTCCCAGCATTTCCCCATATCATAATTCCCCCACTATGTTCAGTGCCCCAGGAATCATATTCAAGTCCCAATGGCTACTCCTGGGTTGAGCTACTCAGCCAGAATGGTCTGCATTTCTCAGCCTCCTTCTGTCTTTATTGACTGCTAAATCTTGTCAGAAACCCAAGGCAGAGTGCACTGGGACCATCAACTCAGTGTGTGGCTCGAAGGAAGGTTTGTTCCCCAGCTGAGCACCATGGATTATCCTCCACTCTTTGTTTAACTGTCAGGCTTCAGCCAGCCAAGCAGTGGTCACCCTCCTGGTCTTCACCTCATGCCTGGCTCCACGTCAGCAGAGTTACTTGTGCCCATCAGGCTTGCTGATATTACCCCATCCTAGAACTGACAGCACATCTTCTGATGCAACACGTATGTGTACAGAGAAATGATCTTCCTGAGTTATTTGGAAATTGTTTTGGTCAATAAACAGAGATAGAATGGTAGAGAGGGGAAGAGGACTTTCATTTGCTGAGAATGTACTGTGTGCCGAGCACCCTACCTCCAGGCTTTACTCTTACACCTGAAAGCTTGGCCTCCATACAGAGACCTACTCCTGATCCACACTGAGTTCTGACCCTGGTACTCTCTTGCCAGTGGTCTTTTATTATCCTTCTAACTTCATTCCACTTGGATCTCAAATCCTTTCCTTGGCTTCACTTGAGATGGCCTTTGTGCTGCCGTGGTGTTTCTAAGGAAGTCCATCTCTCTTTTTCCGTCTGGAATAACTGCCAGGTGTAGCTGCCTTTCCCAAAGTTGTCAATTGGCACAGGATTCCATGACATGGCATCTCAGGAGGATAGAGCCCAAAGGTAATATTGAGAGATCTCATTCTCACACTCAGATTTTTGCAAAGCCTGGCAATACCATCTGAGAAAGAGCATTTTAAGAGTTATTGGAGCAGAAAGAGGTAATCCTCACCATGAGCAGAGGCCTACCCACTACCATATCGCCTCACGCTCTTGATGTGACTCAGGGTCCATATTACATTTTCACAGCTTTTGGTGAATTTATTGACTTTCTAACACTTCACACAATGAAAACATCCTGGATTAAACTACAATTTATAAGCTACTTCAGTGTGAATTACTATTGTATATATTTTCCACTGGAAACAAGTTTGCAGAAAAATAGTCTCATGCAAGAAAGAGAAATACAAATGATTTTTTAAATCACCTTTATTGAGTACTAACTTAGATATGATAAAATGCATCCATTTTAAGTGTAGTTAAATGAGTCTTCACAAATCTATTCACCCATGAAAACATTAAACCCATCAAAATAGAGAACATTTCCATCACGCAGCAAAGTTCTCTCATGCCCCTTGTAGTCAGTCCCTCCTGCTCCAGGCAACCACTGATAGGATTTCTAATAACACAGCTTAGTTTTGTGTGTTCTGGAGTTTCACATAAATAGTATCATATGGTATGCACTCTGTGTTCGTTGAACTGGCTTTTTTCATTTACCATAATGTTTGTTGAAATTTTTCCATATTGTTGCAAGTATCAGATTTCATGTCTTCATATTACTAAGTAGTATTCCATAGTGTTTATATGCCACAGTTTGCTTATCCATTCATGAGCTGGAGGACATTTGAATTGTTTCCGAGTTTTGGTTATTGTGAATAAAGCAGCTGTGAACATTTATGCACAAGTCTTTGTGTAGACACGTGCTTTCATTTCATTTGGGTATATATCTAAGAATGGAATTACTGGGGTCTATGGTAAGTGTATGTTCATCTTTATATGAAATTGCCAAACTGTTTTCCCAACATATTTGTACAATTTTACCTTCCTACCAGCAATATGTGAAAGTTCTAGTTCTTCAACATGTGGCTGACAGTAGAACTTAGATTTTAATTTTAACTGTTTTTGTAGGTGGTGCTACCACATCACATCGTGGGTTCATTTTGCATTTCCTGATGACTAATGATGCTGAGTATCTCTTCATAAGCTTATTTGCTATCTGTACCTCTTATTTGCCAAAATTGTCTGTTCAAATATTTTTCACATTTTAATTTTTTTTCTCTCCTTATCATTGAGTGCTAAGGATTCTCAATGTAGTCTACATATGAGTTCTTTGTAAGACATATGTTTCGGGAATAATATTTTCTCCAACTCTATGGTTTGGCCTTTCAAAGGTATCTTTCCAAGAGCAGAAGTTTTTAATCTTGATGAAGTCCCATTTATCAAAAATAATAAATTAATATTGGTACAAAACTATTAACTAAACTATACACTCTATTCAAATTTTTCCAATATTGTCCTTTTTTTTTCTGTTTCAGGATCTAATCCAGGACAAGATAGTGCGTTTGGTCATAATATCTCCTTAGTCTTCTCTAATCTGTGACAGTTTCTCAGTCTTTCCTTGTGTTTTTGTGATCTTGACACATTTAAAGTGTCAGGTACTTTGTTGTATGTATTTGGATTTGTGCTTATCTGAGATTTTCTCATGTATAGATGGGGGTTATGGAATTTAGAGGAGAAGATCACAGAGGTGTAGTGCCCTTCACATCTCATCACATCAGAGGGTATGTGATATCAACATGATTTATTACTGAGGATGCTAACCTTGATCACTTGACTAAGTTGTTATCTGTCACTTTTATCCATTATAAAGTTACTACTTTTCCCTTTTCCATTCGAAATAAGTCATTAACACCAGTCCATATTCAAGGAGAGAAGAATTAAGCTCCACCTCTTAAAGGGAGGCATATCAAGTAATTTGTAGATATATGTTAACTCCATTAGAGTAATGAATAAATATTTTTAATACTTTGAAGCTATGAATATCCTGTTTATCCTTGAAGGTTAGCTTTCCAGCTTTGGAATTCATTGGTGGATCTTGCCTGCAGCATTTATTATGTATTTTCAGAAGACACTGCAGTGGTGTTCTAATGGTGATTTTCTATTTCCCTGATTTTTTGTACATTTATTATTTGAAATTTTTTTGTAAGGAAGATTTGTTCCTTCTCCCAAGTTATATATTCAATCATTTATTTAAATTATCATGGACTCATATATGTTTATTTTCTACTTTGAGTTATAATCCAATACTACATTATTTATTTTATTACCCATATTGTTTCAACTTCAGTCTTTGGAACTCTTTCAGGCTGACACCTACGTCTCTTTTTTTAAAGCACTTCCTTAATTTTTAACATGAGATGCTCCAGACTCATTTTGTATTTTCTAAGTCCCAGGTATTTGTTGTTGTTTTTCATCCTTCACATGTGGGTGAAATCATATGGTATTGGTCTTTCTCGGTCTAACTTATTTTGTTTGACGTAACACCCTGAAGGTCCCTCCATGTTATCACAGATGGCAAGATTTCATTTTTTTTAATGGCTAAGTAGTTTTCTATTGTATATATAGCACATCTTCTTTATCTACTCATCTGTTGGGCAATTAGGTTGTTTCCAAATCTTCAGTACTGTAAATAATCCTGCAATGAACATAGAAGGGCATATATCTTTCCGAGTTAGTGTTTTCTTATTCTTTGGATAAATACTCGGAAGTGGAATAACAGGATCATATAGTAGTTCTATTTTTAATATTTTGAGGAATCTCCATACTGTTTTTTGTAGTGGCTCCACCAGTTTATAATCCCACTAGCAGTGTATGAAGGTTCCCTTTTCTTCACAACTTCTCCAACTCTTGCTATCTCTCATCTTTTTTAATAATAGACATTCTGATGGGTATGAGATGATATCTCTTTGTAGTTTTCATTTGCATTTCCGTAATAATTAGTGATGTTAAACATCTTTTCATGTGCCTATTAGCCATCTGTATGTCTTCCTTAAAACAATGTCTGCCTTCAGATCCTCTGATCATTTTTTCATCAGATTGTTTTTTTGTTGTTGAATTGTATGAGTTATTTATATATTTTAGATATTAACTCCTTATTGGATATATGATTTTCTAATATTTTCTCCCAATTCTTCAACTGTCTTTTTGTTTCATCAATGATTTCCTTTACTGTGTAAAGGCTTTTTAGTTTGATGTAGTCCCACTAGTTTATTTTTTCTTTTGTTTCCCTTGAGGAGATATGATGTTCACAAAGATACTGATAAGACATCAGCATCATGGTGGAGTGAGCTTGCCTGGGACTCTCTCCCCTCCAACATACAACAAAAAGGAGAAATCATATTCCAACAGAAAATACCCCAAAAGCACAAAAATCCTCAGAGAGTCATGGCAGCCTCATGACAGAGGCTAGAGGCTGGAGACCCCCTTGGAGGAGCTGGAATGGAGTAAGAGAGAACTTCGCTTCCTCCCCTAAAGACTGTGGTCACTGCCACGGGAGGCTCCATGAGGGAAGGAGTGAGGAAGGGGTCATGCATCTGCGGGATCACCCAGGACTCCCTAGGACACTTGCAGCCTAGAGGGAAGCCCTCGAATAGGGTGAAAGCTTTCATGCAAGGGTGACCTCATCAAGCCAAGACCCCAGGAGACCAGATAGCGAGAGCTAATCAGGAAACCCAACACTGAACATAGGGAAAACTCCCCTCCCTGACCTCCCCATGCCATTTTGGCTGAAGGCAGAGGGCTCAGAATATGTGACTCTCGACCCCCATCCAGTGGCAATGGGCTGTAACATCAACTGAATAATATCACAATGGGAAAGAATCATCCTTCCAGCATCAGGGAATTCATCAAATCCCCAGACCAGAGAGAAAGCAACAAGCACCCAGAATTCAGTCCTGAGGACACAGAATTAAGTAAACTAAATGACCATGAATTCAGAATAGCTATGATAAAAAAACTCAATGAGGCAAAAGAGAATATAAAGAAACAATTCCACGAGTTCAGGAGCTACTTCACAAAAGAGATTGAAACTATAAAGAAGAATCAATCAGAAATATTAGAGATGAAAGACACAATGGAAGAGAGAATACAAAATACAGATTCCCTGAATGCTCATGTGGACATCATAGAGGAGTGAATCAGCATAATCGAAGATAGACATGTTGAAATGCTCCAGACAGAGGTGGAGAGAGAACTGAGACTAAAAAGAAATGATGAAAGTCTCTGACAAACATCCAACCCAATGAGGAAATGCAACATAAGAATTATAGGTATTTCAGTAGGTGAAGAGAAGGAGAATGGAGCAGAAAGCGTGTTCAAAGAAATAATAGCAGAGAACGTCTCAAATCTAGGGAATGAGAGGGAAATGTGTTTGGAAGAAGCTTTCATATCTCCTATATTTGTCAATGTCAAAAAACCTACTGCAAGGCACATGGTAGTAAAACTGGCAAAAATGAATGACAAAGAAAGAATACTCAGGGCAGCAAAGCAGAAGAAAATAACATTCCAAGGGACCTCTATCAGACTTTCAGCAGATTTCTCTCCAGAAACGTTAGAAGCTAGGAGAGAGTGGAATGACATATTCAAAACTTTAAAAGATACAAATCTTTAGCCAAAAATACTATCTCCATCAAAAATATCCTTCAGATGTGAGGGAGAAATTAATTTTTTCCCAGACAAATAAAAGCTAAGGGACTTCATAGCCATGAGACGTCCCCTACAAGAAATCCTCAAGAAGGCCCTCATACCTGAAGAAAGAAAAAAAGGGAAAAAGAGGTCACAAAACACAGAGTAAGCAGATAAATAGACAGAATCAGAATAGGATAGCAAATATTCAACTATAGCATTAGGCTAAAGGTAAGGAAAACACCAAAAACAAAGACAATCTTGTCACTTTAACCACAAACTCACAACACAAGTTGGAATAAGACATGAAAATAATACCTTAGGAGGGGAGGAGGAAAGGGACTGAATCAATTTAGACTAAGGAAATAAGAGGCCATCAGAAAATGGACTACATTATGCACAAGATTCTGAATACAAACTTCAGGGTAGCCACTAAACTAAAAATCAGAACAGAGACCCAAAAAATAAATAAGGAAAAAACTAAGAAACACAGCATAAGAAACTGCATAATTCAATTGGTAGACCAAAACACACAGGACAAGAACCAATGGAAATGCAGGAAAACCAGAAAACAAGTGATATAATGACAGCATTAAGCTCTCATACATGAATAATCACCCTCAATGTAAATGGATTGAACTCTCCAATAAAAAGACAGAGTGGCAAGATGGATTAAAGAATAAGATCCAACACTTTGTTGCCTCCAGGAAACACATCTCAACTCCAATGATAAATACAGGCTCAGAGTGAAAGGGTGGAAGACAATACTCCAAGCTAACGGCAAAAAAACAGGTGCTGCAATCCTTATATCAGACAAAGTAGACTTAAAGAAAAGACAGGTAAAGAGAGACAAAGAAGGGCAATAGATAATGACCAAGGGGACAGTCCATCAAGAAAAAATAATGCTTATATATATCTATGCACCCAACACAGGAGCACCAAACTTCATAAAGCAGCTATTAACAAACCTAAAAGAAGATATTAAAAATAACACAATAATAGTAGGGGACCTCAACACCCTACTCACATCATTGGACAGATCATCCAGAGAGAAAATCAACAGGGAAATGGTAGAATTAAACAAAAAGCTAAAATAGTTGGACTTAATAGACATCTATAGAACACTCCATCCGAAAACAGCAGAATACACATTCTTCTCAAGTGCGCATGGAACATTCTCAAGGAAAGAGCATAGGTTGGGAAACAAGGCAAGCCTGTATAAATTTAAAAAAATTGAAATAATAACAAGCATCTTCTCTGATCATAATGCTATAAAGCTAGAAATTACTTACAAGAAAAAAGCTGAGAAAGGCGCAAAGATGTGGAGACTAAACAATAAGAGATTGAACAAGCAATAGATCATTGAAGAAATTAAAGAAGAAACCAAAAAATATCTAGAAACAAATGAAAATGATAACATGACATACCAACTCATATGAGATGCAACAAAAGCTGTATTAAGAGGGAAATTCATCACAATACAGGCTCACCTTAACAAACAAGAAAAATCCCAGATAAACAATCTCAAATTACACCTAACTGAATTAGAAAATAAGAATAAACAAAGCCCAAATTCAGCAGAAGGAGAGAAATAATAAAAATCAGAGCAGAAATAAATGCTATTGAAACAAAAAAGGCAGTAGAAACGATCAAAGAAACAAAGAGCTGGTTCTTTGGGATGATAAATAAAATTGACAAACCCCTACCCAGACTAACAAAGAAAAAAAGAGAGAAAGCACAAATAAACAAAATCAGAAATGAAAGAGGAGAAATAATAACAGACTCCACAGAAATACAATGGATTATAAGAGAATACTATGAAAAACTATATGCCAACAAAATGGATAACCTAGAGGAAATGGATAAATTCTTAGACTCTTACAACCTCCCAAAGCTGAGTCAAGAAGAAATGGACAATCTGAACAGACCAATCACAAGGAAAGAGATTGAAACAGCAATCAAAAGCATCCCAAAGAATAAAACCCCGCGACCAGACGGCTTTCCAGGGGAATTCTACCAAACTTTCAGAGAGGACTTAATACTTATCCTTTTCAAGCTATTCCAAAAAATTAGGGAGGATGTAACACTTCCTAACACATTCTATGAGGCCAATATCACACTGATACCAAAGCCTGACAAGGACAACACAAAAAAGGAGAACTACAGGCCAATATTGCTGATGAACATAGATGCAAAAATTCTCAACAAAATTTTGGCAGCCTGAATTCAGCAATACATCAAAAGGATCCTACATCATGATCAAGTGGGATTCATACCAGGGACACAGGGATGGTTCAACATCCACAAATCAATCAACGTGATACACTACATCAACAAACTGAGGAATAAAAGCCACATGATCATCTCAATAGATGTGGAGAAAGCACTTGACAAGATCCAACAGCCATTTATGATAAAAACTGTAAACAAAAATGGGGATAGAAGGAAATTACCTCAAGATAATAAAAGCCATATATGACAAACCCACAGCCAACATCGTACTCAATGGGCAAAAACTGAGAGCCATCCCCCTGAGAACAGGAACAAGACAAGCATGCCCACTATCACCACTCTTATTGAACATAGTACTGGAGGTTTTGGCCAGAGCAATTAGCCAAGAGAAAGGAATAAAACAAATCCAAATAGGGAGCAAAGAAGTGAAATCTTGCTGTTTTCAGATGATATGATCTTATATAGAGAAAACTCTAAAAAATCCATTGGAAAACTAATAGAAATAATTAACAACTACAGTAAAGTTGCAGGGTACAGAGTCGATTTACAAAACTCATTTGCTTTTCTATACTCCAATAAAGAACTTACAGAAAGAATACAATTCTATTTGCAATCGCAAATAAAAAAATAAAGTACCTAGGAATAAATTTAATGAAGGAGGTGAACGACATATCCAATGAAAACTATACGACATTACTGAGAAAAATTGATAATGAGTTAAAGAGATGGAAAGAGATTCCTTGCTCATGGATTGGAAGAATAAACATAGTTAAAATGTCCATACCACTCAAAGCAATCTACAGATTCAATGCAATCCCAATCAGAATCCCGATGACATTCTTCACAGAAATAGAGCAAAGAATCCTAAAATTCATTTGGGGCAACCAAAGACCCCGAATTGCTAAGGCAATCCTGAGAAAAAAGAACAAAGCTGGAGGTATCACAATCCCTGACTTCAAAATGTGCTACAAAGCCATAGTGACCAACATGGCATGGTACTGGTAGAAAAACAGACACACCAATCAATGGAACAGAACTGAGAGTCCAGAAATAAAACCACACCTCTATGGACAGCTAATCTTTGGCAAAGATGCCGAGAACATACAATGGAGAAAAGATAGTCTCTTCAATAATCGTTGTTGGGAACACTGACAGCCACATGCCAAAGAATGAAGGGAGAACACTATCTCACACAATACACAAAAGTAAACTCAAAATGGATCAAAGACTTAAAGATACATCCTGAACTATAAAACACCTGGAAGATAATATAGGTTATACACTCTTTGACATCAAACTAAAAAGGATCTTTTCGAATACCATGTCCTCTCAGACAAGGGAAACAAAAGAAAAAATAAACAAGTGGCAATTCATCAGACTAAAGAGCTTCTGCAACGCAAAAGAAACTAGAATCAAAAGGAAGAGATAACCCACCAATTGGGAGAAAATATTTGCCAATCATTTATCTGACCAGGGATTAATCTTAATAACATGTAAGGAACTCACACAAATGAATAATAAAAAAGCATGCAATCCGATCAAAGAGTGGGCAGAGGAGATGAACAGACATTTTTCCAAAGAAGATATACAGATGCCCAACAAACACATGAAAAGATGTTCAACATCACTGATCATGAGGGAAACGCAAACCAAAACTACACTAAGATACCACCTTACACGTGTTAAAATGGCTATAATCACTAAGACTAAAAATAACAAATGTTGGAGAGAGTGTGGAGAGAAGGGAACCCTCACACACTGCTGATGGGAATGCAAACTGGTACAGCCACTATGGAAAACAGTATGGAGATTCCTCAAAAAACTAAAAATAGAACTACCGTATGACCCAGCTATCCCGCTACTGGGTATTTACCCAAACAATTTGAAATCAACAATCCAAAGTAACATATACGCCCTTACATTCACTGCAGCACTATTCACAATAGCCAAGATGTGGAAGCAACACAAGTGCCCATCAACTGGTGAATGGATAAAGAAGATGTGATATATATACACAATGGAATACTACTCAGTCAGGAAAAAAAAAACAGATTCATCCCATTTGCAATAACATGGAAGGACCTAGAGGGAATTATGCTAAGTGAAATAAGCCAGTCAGAGAGAGACAAACACCAGATGATTTCTCTCATATGTGGAATATAAACAAGTACTGGGACAAAGAAAACAGTTCAGTGGTTACCAGGGGAAGCGGGGTTGGAGGGGCACTCGGGGTAAAAGGGAGCACTTATGTGGTGACAGTCAAGAAACAATATACAACTGAAATCTCACATTGATGTAAACTATTATGAACTCAATGTAGAAAAAGATACTGATAAGAACCATGTCAAAGAGCATACTGCCTATTTTTTCTTCTGGGAGTTTTATAGTTTCAGATCTTACATTCAAGTCTTTCATTTTGAGTTAATTTTTGTGTATGGTGTAAGATAGTGGTGTACTTCATTCTTTTGCATGTGACTGTCCAGTTTTCCCAACATGACTTGTTGAAGAGACTTTCCTTCCTCCAATGTATGTTCTTGGCTCCTTGGTCAACAGTCAGCTGTCCATAAATACGTGGGTTAATTTAGGGGCTTCCAGTTCTATTTCACTGATCTGTGGGCTCATTTTTCTGCCAGTGCCATGCTGTCTCAGTTATTATAGCTTTATAATATCCTTTAATATCGGGGAGTGTGATACCTCCAGCTTCGTTCTTTCTTGCAGGGATACTTTGGCTATTTGAGATCTTTTATTGTTTCACATAAATTTTAGGATTCTTTTTTTATTTCTCTGAAAAATGTCATTGAGATTTTGATAGGGATTGCATTGAATCTGTAGTTTTCTCTAGGTAAAATGGATATTTTCACCATGTTAATTCTTCCAATCCAAGACAAAGGAATACATTTCCATTTCTTTGTGTTTTCCTCGATTTCTTTCCACAATGTCTTATAATTTTCATATATAGGTCTTTTATGTCTTTGGATAAATTTATTCTTAGGTATTTTGTTCCTTTTTTCTTGTGAGGAAGAGTGTCCCTGAGCTAACATCTGTGCCAATCTTCCTCTGCTTTGTATGTGGGATGGCACCACAGCATGGCTTGATGAGTGGTGTGTTGGTTCTAGCCTGGGATCCAAACCCAAAAACCCAGGCCATTGAAGTAGAATGCACGAACTCAACCACTATGCCACTGGGATGGCCCCTATTTTATCCTTTTTATTGTGATTATAGGTGGGACTGGGTTCTTGATTTCTCTTTCTGCTCCTTCATTGTTAGTATATAAAAATACAACTGATTTTTGTATGTTCATTTTGTACCCTGAAACTTTATTTTATTTGTTTACTATTTCTAATAGTTTTTTGGTGGCTTCTTTAAGGTTTTCTATATATAAAATCATATCATCTGCAAATAGTGACAGCATTACTTCTTCCTTTCCAATTTGGATAATTTTATTTCTTTTTCTTGCCTAATTTCTCTAGCTAAGACTTTCAATATTATGTTGAATAAGAATGGCAAGGGTGGGCATCCTTGTGTTGCTCCTGTTCTTGGGGAGATGGCTATCAGAGAATTAATGAATGTGGTTACACTAAACAACATACTTTCAATGTAGGTCAAACAGACATTTCTGATGGAAGAAGGTGCCATCTACGACTTTCATAGCTAGAAAGGAGAAGCACTGCCTGGCCTCAAAGCTTCAAAGGATGGGCTAACTCTCTTGTTAGTGGCTAACGCAGCTGGTGACTTTAAGTTGAATCCATTGTTTATTTACCATTCCAAAAACCCTAGGGTCCTTAAGAATTATGCTACATATACTCTGCCTGTGCTCTATAAATGAAACAACAAAGCCTGGTGATGGCACATGTATTTACAATATGATTTTCTGAACCTTTTAAGCCCATTATTGAAAACTACTGCTCACAAGAAGAAAAGATTCCTTTCAAAATATTGCTGCTTGTTGACAATGCACCTGTGCACTCAGGAGCTCTGATAGAAACGCACAATGAGATGAATGTTGTTTTCATGCCTACTCACACGTCATCCATTCTGCAACCCATGGATCAAAGACTAATTTTGACTTACAAGTATTATCATTTAGGGAATACACTTTTTAAAGCTATAGCTGCCATAGATAGTGATTCCTCTGATGGATCTGAGTAAAGTGAATTAAAAACTTTCTAGGAAGAATTTACCATTCTATATGCCACTTAAGAATAATTGTGATCCATGGAAAGAGGTCAAAATATTAACATTAATGGCAGTTTGGAAGAAGTTGATTCCAATGCTCCTGGATGACTTGGAGGGGTTCAAGACTTCGGTGGAGGAAATAACTGCAGATGTGGTGGAAATAGCAAGAGAACTAGAAGTGGAGCCTGAAGATGTTTATCTCATGATAAAAATAACAGATGAGTAGTTGCTTCTTATGGATGAGCAAAGAAAGTGGTTTCTTGAGATGGAATCTGCTCCTGAGGAAGGTGCTGTGAAGATTGTTGAAATGACAAAGTATTTAGAATATTACGTAAACTTAGCTGATAAAGCAGGGTCAGAGTTTGAGAGGATTGACTCCAATTTTGAAAAAGTTTTACTGTGGGTAAAATGCTATGGAAGAGCATCACATGCTACAGAAAAATTGCTTGTGAAAGCAGCTGTTAATCAGTGCGGCAGACTTCATTGATGTCTTATTTTAAGAAATTGCCACAGCCATCCCAAACTTCAGCAACCACAACCCTGATACATCAGCAGCCATCAATGTTTGGGTAAGACCCTCCACCACAGGCCGCCCCGTGGCTGAGTGAGTTCGCATGCTCCGCTGCAGCGGCCCAGGGTTTTGCCAGTTTGGATCCTGGGTCCGGACATGGCACCACTCATAAGGCCACGTTGAGGCAGTGTCCCACATGCCACAACTAGAAGGACCTGCAACTAAGATATACAACTATGTACTGGGGGGATTTGGGGAGAGAAAGCAGGAAAAAAAAAAAAGATTGGCAACAGTTGTTAGCTCAGGTGCCAATCTTAAAAAAAAAAAAAAAAAAAGACCCTCGCCAGCAAAAAGATTATGACTCACTTAAGGCTCAGCTGATGATTAGCATTTTTTAGCAATAAAGTATTTTTAGCAATAAAGTAATAGTTAAGGTATGTGAATTTTCTTTAGACATAATGCTATTGCACACTTAATAGACTACAGTATAGTATAAACTTAACTTTTATATGCACTTGGAAACTAAAAAATTGTCATCTCATTTTATTGAAATATTCATTTTATTGAGATGCTCTGGAACTGAATTCTCAGTATCTCTGAGGAATGCCTGTACTAATATACATTTCTGTATTTACTTATATATGTGTGTATATATATCTACATAAATATACATATGTATGAGTTAATACTAGTATCCATGACTATAATTGAGCACCATAGGATTCATTCTAGCCTTTCCTGCCCTTGCTTATTTGTAACTTCTTGTTTTGACAAATAGATATTTGTATTCAACTATATACAATTTATTGAATTCTGTTTCAACTCTAGTATACATGTAATGTAGTTTCAGAATTGTTAACATGTACTAGTATAAGAAACATGTTTACCAACTAGAGTGCACCGTTTATGTAAGGTTTTTTTTCTTTAATCTTAGAGTAGTTAAAACATCATTTTCCAAAGTTACTTAGGTCAGATCCTTTTATTCCCAAACTCCTTCAGTGAGAGTATGTCACGTATTTCTAATACTATTAGATTCATGTGTCACGGTCTGTATTCCATTTGGGAATTCCCTAACATCTTAGTTAATGTTTTTTTTCCAATTTGCATACAGTAAAATTTACCCTGTGGTGTATAATACTATATTTTTCCTGCAATCAAGGTTTTTTAATTAAAATTTTTATTTTGAAATAAATTGTGAATTCACATGCAATTGTAAGAAATAATACAGGTGACTGTACACTCTTTACCCAGTTTTCCTCAATGGTTGCATCTTGCAAAAGTATAGCACAATATTGCAACCATGATATTGACACTGATACAGTCTAGAAACAGAACATTTCCATCACAAGTATTATTCATATTTTCCTTTTACAGTCACACTCACTTCCTTCCTGCTCTCCTCCACTTGTTAACACTAGCAACCATTAATTTATTCTCCATTTCTATAATTTATTATTCAAGAATATTTTGTAAGTGGAATCATGCAGTAAGTAGCATTTTAAGATTGGCACTTTTTTTCATCTAGAATAATTCCCTAGAGATTTGTTCAAGTTGTTGCATATATAAATATTCTGTTTCTTTTTATTTCTGAGTATTTCACTGTATGGACATAGCACAGATTGTTTAACTATTCACCCATCAAAGGACATCTGGGTTTTTGTCTATTAAGAATAAAGCTGCTGTAAATATTCATGTACAGGCTTTTGTATGAATATAAGTTTTAATTTCTCTAGGATAAATACTCAAGAGGAAAATTGCTGGCTTAACAGTCGTTGCCTATTTTGTTGTTCAAGAAACTGTCAAGCCGTTTTTCAGAGTGTCTGCACTATTTTACATTCCCACCAGTAATGTTTGAGGGACTAGTTTTTCAGTATCTTTTTAGGATTTCGTATTGTCATTACTTTTTATGTTAGTTATTCTGATAGTTGTGTAGTAATATTTCATTATAGTTTTAATTTTCATTTTACAAATCAGCTAACGATGCTAAACATCCTTTCATGTGCTCATTTGACATCTCTATATCCTCTTTGATGAATGTCTGTTCATGCATTTTGTCCGTTTTCAAATTGGATTGTTATTTTACTATTAACTTTTAAGAGTTCTTTATATAGTTTAGATTCTAGTCCTGTGTAAAATATGTGGCTTTCAAATATTATTTTCCAGTCTGTATCATTATCTTAAGTAGGCCTTTTACAAGGGAAACATTTTTAATTTTGACGATGTCCATTTTTTTCTTTTACTGATCATGCTTTTGTTGTCAAGTGTAAGAACTCTTTGCCTAGCCCTAGATCGTGAAGATTTTCTATTTTTTCCCTAATGTATATACTTTTATATTTATATCTCTGATCTAGTTTGAGTGGGTTTTTGTATAGGTGTGAGGCTTAGGTCAAAGTTTTGCTTTTCTGTGTCTTGGTTTGTTTTTGCCCAAGGATATCCAATTTTGCCAACACCATTTGTTGAAATAGCTATCTTTCCTTTATTGAATTCCTTTGCACATATGTCCAACAAAAAGGTTGAACATATTTGTGTTCTATATTCTGTTTCATTGACCTACGTGTCTAGCTTTCCCTCAATAGCACACAGACTTGAATACTGAAGCTCCATAATTAGTGCTGAAATTAGTTAGATCAATTTCTCTCACTCTATTCTTTCTTTCACAATTATTTTCAGCTATCCTGGTTCTTTTGTCTTTCCATATAAATTTTAGAATAACCTTAGCGATTTATAAAAAAAATTCTTCTGTGATTTTATTAGAAATTTGATAAAAGAATCAATATTTTACTATGTTGATTCCTCCAATCCGTGAACACGGTATTTCTCTTCATTCATTGAGATCTTCTGTGATTTACTTCATCAGTGTATTGCAGTTTTTAGGATATAGGGCCTGTACACATCTTGTTAGAAATACATCTAAGTATTTCACTTTTGTTGGATTTTCAGATTTGCATTTTAAATAGCATTGTATTTTTTAATTTCATTGTCATGTGTCCATTTCTAGTATATGGAAATACAATTGGTTTTTGTATGTTAATCTTGTATCCTGCAACTTGCTGAGCTCATTAGTTCTAGGAGGATTTTTTTGTAGTCCTTCATTATTTTATACGCATAAATTGTGTCATCTGCAAATACAGTCTTCTTTTTCTCATCTTGGGGAGTTTTTTTTTTTTTTTTTAGATTTCCTAATTTATCTACATTTATATTACTACATATCTTCTCAATTTTCATTGTTCTCTCTTTTTTAATCCATTTGAGTATTATTAGGGAACATTTAGGAGTTTTTTCCCCCTAAGATTTTTATTTTTTTATTATTTTATTTATTTATTTTTTTAATTTAAATTTTATTTTTTGGATGTACATCATATTTCAAATTCTGGATACATTACGTCATGTTCACTACCCGAACACTAATTATAGTGCATCCCCTCACATGTGACCTTAATCACCCCTTTTGCCCTCCCCGCTCCCCCCTTCCCCCTTCCCCAATGGTACACCAGTCCACTCTCCAATGCTATGTGGTTTTTTTGTCGTTTTTATCTTCTACTTATGAGTGAGATCATATGGTATTTGACTTTCTCCCTCTGACTTATTTCACTCAGCATAATACCCTCAAGGTCCATCCATGTTGTCACAAATGGCTGGATTTAGTCATTTCTTATGGCTGAGTAGTAGTCCATCATGTATAAATACCGCATCTTCTTTATCCATTCGTCCCTTGATGGACACCTAGGTTGATTCCAAGTCTTGGCTATTGTGTATAATGCTGCAATGAACACAGGGGTGCAAGTATCTTTATGCGTTTGTGTTTTCAAGTTCTTTGGATAAATACCCAGCAGTGGAATAGCTGGATCATATGGTAGATCTATCCTTAATTTTCTGAGGATACTCCAAACTGCTTTCCATAGTGGCTGCACCAGTTTGCACTCCCACCAGCAGTGTACAAGGGTTCCCTTCTCTCCACATCCTCTGCAACATTTTTTGTTTGTTGTCTTCTTAATTACAGCCATTCTGACCAGAGTGAGGTGATACCTCATTGTAGTTTTGATTTGCATTTCCCTGATAGCTAATGATGTTGAGCATCTTTTCATATGCCTGTTGGCCATCTGTATTTCTTCTTTGGAGAAATCTCTGTTCAGATCTTTTGCCCATTTTCTAATTGGATTGTTGGTTCTTTTGTTGTTGAGCTGTATGAGTTCTTTGTATATTTTGGATATTAACCCCTTATCTGATACATGGTTTGCAAACATCTTCTCTCAATTGTTAGGTTGTCTTTTCATTTTGTTGATGGTTTCCTTTGCTGTGCAGAAACTTTTTAGTTTGATGTAGTCCCATTTGTTCATTTTTTCTTTTGTTTCCCTTGCCTGGTCAGACATGGGACTTGAAAATATGCTGCTCAGACCAATGTCATAGACCGTACTGGCTATGTTTTCTTCTAGAAGTCTCATGGTTTCGGGTCTTATATTCAAGTCTTTAATCCATTTTGAGTTGATTTTTATGCATGGTGTAAGGGAATGGTCTACTTTCATTCTTTTGCATGCGGCTGTCCAGTTTTCCCAACACCATTTATTGAAGAGACTCTCCTTTCTCCATCGTATGCTCTTGGCTCCCTTGTCGAATATTAGCTGTCCATAAACGTGTGAGTTTACTTCTGGGCTCTCAATTTTGTTCCATTGATCTGTGTGTCTGTTTTTGTGCCAGTACCATGCTGTCTTGGTTACTATGGCTTTGTGGTATAATTTGAAATCGGGGATTGTGATACCTCCAGCTTTGTTCTTTTTTCTCAGGAATCCTTTGGCTATTTGGGGTCTTTTGTTGTTCCATATAAATTTTAGGATTCTTTGTTCTATTTCTGTAAAAAATGTTGTTGGAACTTTGATAGGGATTGCGTTGAATCTATAGATTGCTTTAGGAAGTATGGACATTTTAATAATGTTAATTCTTCCAATCCAAGAGCACGGAATATCTTTCCATTTCTTTGTGTCTTCTTCGATTTCTTTCAACAATGTTTTATAGTTTTCGGTGTAAAGATCTTTCACCTCTTTCATTAAGTTTATTCCTAGGTATTTTATTCTCTCTGTTGCAATTATAAATGGGACTGTATTCTTAATTTCTCCTTCTGCTACTTCGTTGTTAGCATATAGAAACGCAATGGATTTTTGTACATTGATTTTGTATCCCGCAACTTGACTGTATCCCTTTATTATTTCTAAAAGTTTTTTAGTGGACTCTTTAGGGTTTTCTAGATATAAAATCATGTCATCTGCAAAGAGTGACAGTTTCACTTCTTCTTTTCCAATGT
This sequence comes from Equus caballus, assembly GCF_041296265.1. Lineage (NCBI taxonomy): Eukaryota > Metazoa > Chordata > Mammalia > Perissodactyla > Equidae > Equus > Equus caballus. The sequence continues at coordinate 2,145,087 of NC_091701.1, read as the reverse complement.
GGATCCCTTTTATTTCTTTTTCTTGCCTGATTGCTCTGGCTAGGACTCCCAATACTATGTTAAATAAGAGTGGTGACAGTGGGCATCCTTGTCTGGTTCCTGTTCTTAGAGGGATAGCTTTCAGTTTTTCTCCATTGAGAATGATATTTGCTGTGGGTTTGTCATATATAACCTTTATTATGTTGAGGTATTTTCCTTCTATACCCAATTTATTTAGATTTTTATCACAAATGGATGCTGTATCTTGTCAAATGCTTTCTCTGCATGTATTGAGATGATCATGTGATTTTTATTCTTCATTTTGTCAATCTGGTGTATCACGTTGATAGATTTGTGGTAAAATTTATATTTTTGCAAAGAGTATTTGCATTAAACAGTGATTGATTCTGAATTTTCTCTACTCTTTTAACTTTTTACCTCTTGTTGCTTTGTGACAGGCTTGAAATTCAGTAAACTTGTGATAAAACAACTCTGGTTGTATTTCTTTCAAAATGGGGAAAGCACTACTGAAAATCTATTCTGTACCCACATTCTCATGAATCTAGTAAGATTTAAAAACCACCTTTTTTATGATCGAGTATTTTATCTCTGGTGTTTGAAGAATCTTTGTGAATATTGTATCTTTGTTTCTTAGAAAAGAGTAAAGAATTAGGCTCGTCCCTTGCTGTATAAAAAACAATTTCCTCCCAAAACAGAATGTTTAGGGGAGATAACAGTTTTCAACCTCAAAGCTATATATTCAAGTCAGAGACTTAATGTCTGGGTTGTTAGATACAAGCAGAATGATAAAGACAGCTTTCCTGAACTACATTCAGGGGGAAAGATAATATTGGCCTTAAATTAGACCAGAGATGCACTCCAGACCAATTTTTTAAAAACTTGGTAGTAAGTCATTCTAAGCATGATTCATTCTGTTGCTGAAAAGTCCCCTTTAATATTTCGATGAGACACTTAAATTCCTTTGAAGTCAAGGGTGATATGGAGTTGATGTCACTCCTCTTTAACCTTACCTAGTAATTCCACAGGTACTGTAAAAATGAACGAACCATCCACTGCTGCTGTCAGCCTGACCAGTGTGTGGTTGACAGTTCTCTTTCTTTCATCTTGGGGAGTTTTTATAAGTGCATAGCATCATGTATCCACCTTCATAGTACCATACAGAACAGTTCCATCACCCTAAAACTTTCTTCTGTAGCCCTTTCATAGTCAACCTCTTTTCATCCTCCAATCAGTTAAATGTAAAAGGTTATTTTTCCTTTCATATGGGTATCCCACAATCCAAGCACCATTTTCGTTAAAAAGCTACTCTCTTTTCACTGAATTGCCTTGAAATTTTTCTTAGAAGTCAGTCATGATCCACCAAGCTACGTCTATTTTTACAAAAAGTCACACTGTCATTATTATGTAGCTTTATAGTAAGTCTTGATATCAAGTAGTATAGTCTTCCAGTTTTGTAGGTTTTTAAAGACAGTTTTGGAGAGTCTAACATCTTTGAATTTTCATACAAATTTTGGAAAAATCTTGTGAGTTTCCACTGAAAGTCTGCTTGACTTTTGATTGGCGTTGCAATGTTGAATACATGTCCTGAGTATAGAAATTCTGGCATATATTGCCAATTTTATGGGAAGAGCATTCAGTCTTTCATCATTAAGTATGATTTAGCTAAAGGTTTCTTGAAGATGCCTTTCATCAAGTTGTGAAATTTCTTTCTATATCCTGAGTACTCTGATGGTTTTTATCATGAATTGGTGTTAAATTTTTTATATTACTATTTTTTGAATCTGTTGAAGGGTGGATTTTCTTTTTATTCTGTTGATAAGGTGAATTACAATAATTGATTTTCAAATGTAAAACCAACCTTGCATTCCTTAGACAAATCCAAGTTTCACATGATGTATCACTAATTTTATTTGTTAAGCTTTTAAAGAATTTTTTATATATGTTGATAAGAGATATTAATACTTAGTATTATTGTCTTCAAATGTTTTTATTTTTGGTATCAGGGTAATAAAGTCCTCATAAAACAAATTTATAAAGATTGCTTCCTTTCCTATTTTTCTAAAAAGATATTACTTATAAGTGATATCATTTCTTCCTTAAATGTTGGGCATAACTCCTCAGTGAAGTCATCTGAGCCTGTAATTTTCTTTGGGGAAATCTTTTTCATTACAAATTTCCATTTAAAATATGTCTATTCAGATTTTCTGTTTCATGTCTTTGTAAGTAACATTTTTCAAGGGATTTGACCTTTTCATCTTTATTATCAAACTTGCTGGCATAAAACTATTAATAATATTTACTTATTGTCCCTTTTAAACCTAAGGAATATATAGTGATGTCTGCTTTTTTCTTCCAGAAATGATAATTTTTGTCTTTCTTCATTTTTCATTGCTATATCTATCAATTTTATTCATGTTTTAAAAAGAAACACTTTATAGTGTCATAGATTTTTCTCTATTTGTCTTTTCTATAAATGATTTCTGATTTTATTTTTATTATTTATTTTCCTCTATTTATTTTGTGGTTTCTTTGCTATTTTTCTGAATATTGAGGTAGAAGCTTAGGTCATTGACTTTATAGCTTTCTGCATTTCTTGCGTAAACATTTAAAGCTAGATATTTTCCACTAAGTTCTGATTTATCTGAATTTTAATCTTGATATATTGTGTTTTCATTTTCTTTCAGTTGGAAATAGCTTTAATTTCCCTTGTATTTCTTCTTTGTTCCTTGTATTTTTAGAAATGTGGTGTTTAATTTCAAAATATTTTAGAATTTTACATATATTTGTTATTGATTTTTAATTTAACGTTGCTATGGTCTGAGAATATCCTCTGTTTGATTTCCTTTTTCAACTTACTTGAGACTTATTTTAAATACTAGGACGTGATACTTTTGACAATAAGTATCACGTCCTAGTATTTAAAATAAGTCTAATGTAATAAGTAAATGTTTCATTTACAAAAGTACTTTAGTTACTCTCTGAAAGCATGTGTATTCTGCTGTTTGGAGGATATTCTGCAAATGTCAAGTAGGCCAATTTGATAGATACAATTCTTCAAGTATTCTGTCTCCTTACCAACTTTCTATCTCCTTGTTCTACCAATTTCTGGAAATATAGTGTTAATATGTCCTACTATAGTGCTCTTTGTCTATTTAGAGTTCTATCAGTTCTATCAGTGTTTCCAAACTTTGTCATTTGGTACCTGCACGTTCTGAATTATGTCTTCTTGATGAACCGACCATTTTATCATAAAATCTTCTTCTTTCTCCTGGTAATATTCCTTGCTTAAAAGTCTACTTTGATATATTGATATTATAGGGCCTCCACAATTCTTACAATTAGGCTTTGCCTAGTATATCCGTTTGCAGTCTTTTATTTAGCCTAAACTCTTATCTTTATATTTAAAATGTGTTATTTTATACAACATATAGCTAATGTTGCCTTATCACACAGTATAATAATCCTTGCCATTTAAGTGGGATATTTTGACAATTTACATTGAATGGTATCAGTACAATCTTGGCATTTGTTTTCTATTTCTGCTTTTGCTTTGTTCTTGCTCTTTCCCTTCCTGTTTTATATTGAGTATGTTTTAATACTCTGTTTTTTATTTGCATTAGCAACTTATTAGCTGAGCCACTTTATTTATTTTTTAATGTAGTTGCTGAGGGGTTTATAACATGCATCTTTATCAAAGTCTTCCTTCAAATAATATGCTTGTTCAATTTATGTCTCCTCTTCTGAAATTTGTGTATTGTTGTCATATGTTTTACTTCTACATATAAATCCCACAAAATGTTGTCATTAATTTTGCTTTAAGCCACTAACTATATTTTTTAAAATAAAATTTAGGAAAAAGTTTTGTTCTCTATATTTATATCTTCTGTATTTACATCTTTTATATTTACATATGCATGTTATTTCTGTTTATTTATTTAGAATTTATCACAGTTTATTTCATGTTAAGATTTTAATTTCTCTTTGATATCACTGTTTTTGGTCTAAAAGACTCTTTTAATATTTCTTAAAGTGCAAGATGGCTAGCTGCAAATTCTATCACTACTTTGTTCCTTTGAAAAACTTTCATTTTTCTCCTTTTTTTTCCTGAGGAAAATTAGCTGTGAGCTAACATCTGTGCCAATCTTCCTCTACTTTATATATGGGTTGCCACCACAGCATGGCTGACAAGTGGTGTAGGTCCATGCCTGTGATCCAAACCTGCAAACTTGGGCTTCCAAAGTGGACAACTCCAAACTTAACCACTATGCCATGAGATTGGCCCTCATTTGATCTCCACTTTAAAGGTACATTTGCTGTAAATAAAATTCCAGGTCAAGATTCTAAAAGAAAATTGCTCTTGGGCTTGCTTTGTTTCTGGAAAGAAGGCTTGGTCATTCTTCTTTTGTTCCCATATATGTAATGTTCATCTTTCCTCTGGATGCTTTAAGAATCTTCACTTAGCACTGGTTTTCAGCAACTGTATTATGACGTGTAGTTTTCTCTGTGCTTACTGTAATTGGGTTTCATTAATCTTCTTGAATTTGTGAGTTTATAGTTTGCATCAAATTTGGAAACTTTTTAGCTTATATTTATTGCAGCATTTTTTCTTCCCCCATTCCTTCTGCAACTCTAATTAGACGTCTGTTAGAATTCTTGAAATTTTCCCAGTCACTGAAATTTTGGGGTTTTTTTCCTGTCTTTGTACTTCAGTTGGATAGTTTCTAGTGCAATGTCTTAAACTTTCCTAGTCTTTTCTTATGAAGTCCCTACTCTTGTTTTAAGCACATCTGTTAATTTTCTTACTTCATATATTGTAATTTTCTCATCCCTGGAAGTTTTGCTGGATTCTTTTTTATATTTTCCATCTCTTTCCTCAGTATCTTTATGTTTCTTTTACCTTAAACATGCAAGCTTTTTTGAAATGGGTGTTTTAAAGTGCTTGTCTTCTAATTCCATCATCTCTGTCATTTCTGAGTCTGTTTCTACTCACTGATTTTTCTTCTGCTTATGGATGACATTTTTTCGCTTCTTTCTATGTCTAGTAATGCTAAGAATCTAGATTTTTTTGTCATTTGTTAGTTTATTGACTTTAATTTTTTTGACTGACTGTTAATTTACTTAAGAATCAGTTTGTTCCAAAACAAACTTATGTTGAAGCTTTAAAGTTTTTTTTTTTTAGGTATTTTTTTTATTAATATTATGATAGATTACAACCTTGTGAGATTTCAGTTGTACAGTATTGTTAGTAATGTTGTGGGCACACCACTTCCCCTTTGTGCCCTCCCTCCACCCCCCCTTTTCCCTGGTAACCACCGATCGGTTCTCCATGTCTATATGTTAACTTCCACCTATCAGTGGGGTCATATAGAGTTCGTCTTTCTCTGTCTGGCTTATTTCGCTTAACATAATACCCTCCAGGTCCATCCATGTTGATGTGAATGGAACAATTTGGTCCCTTTTTAAGGCTGAGTAGTATTCCATTGTGTATATATACCATATCTTCTTTATCCAGTCGTCAGGTTCTGGGCATTTAGGTTGGTTCCACGTCTTGGCTATTGTAAATAGTGCTGCGATGAACATAGGGGTGCATGGGATTCTTGGGATTGCTGATTTCAGATTCTTAGGGTAGATACCCAGTAGTGGTATGGCTGGGTCATAGGGTATTTCTATTTTTAACTTTTTGAGAAATCTCCATACTGTTTTCCATAGTGGCTGCACTAGTTTGCATTCCCACCAACAGTGTATGAGGGTTCCTTTTTCTCCACAACCTCTCCAATATTTGTCACTTTTGGTTTTGGATATTTTTGCCAATCTAACTGGTGTAAGGTGATATCTTAGTGTAGTTTTGATTTGCATTTCCCTGATGATTAGGGATGATGAACATCTTTTCATGTGTCTCTTGGCCATACTTATATCTTCTTTGGAGAAATATCTGTTCATTTCCTCTGCTCATTTTTTTGATCTGGTTTTTTTTGTTGTTGTTAAGCTGTGTGAGTTCTTTGTATATTATGGAGATTAATCCTTTGTCGGATAAGTAGCTTGTAAATATTTTTTCCCAATTAGTGGGCTGTTTTTTTGTTTCAATCCTGTTTTCCCTTGCTTGAAGAAACTCTTTAGTCTGATGAAGTCCCATTTGTTTGACTTTCTATTGTTTTCCCCATCTGAGGAGTTATAGTGTCCGAAAAGATTCTTTTGAAACTGATGTCAAAGAGTGTACTGCCTATATTCTCTTCTAGAAGACTTATTGTTTCAGGCCTAACCTTTAAGTCTTTGATCCATTTTGAGTTTATTTTTGTGAATGATGAAAAAGAATGATCGATCTTCATTCTTTTACATGTGGCTGTCCAGTTTTCCCAACACCATTTGTTGAAGAGAGTTTCTTTTCTCCATTGTAGGTCCTCAGCTCCTTTGTCGAAGATTAGCTGTCCATAGATGTGTGGTTTTATCTCTGGGCTTTCAATTCTGTTCCATTGATCTGTGGACCTGTTTTTGTACCAGTACCATGCTGTTTCGATCACTGTAGCTTTGTAGTATGTTTTGAACTCAGGGATTGTGATGCCTCCGGCTTTGTTTTTCTTACTCAGGATTGTTTTAGCAATTCGTGGTCTTTTGCTGCCCCATATGAATGTTAGGATTCTTTGCTCAATTTCTGTAAAGAATGCCCTTGGGATTCTGATTGGGATAGCATTGAATCTGTTGATTACTTTAGGTAGTATGGACATTTTAACTATGTTTATTCTTCCAATCCATGTGCATGGAATGTCTTTCCATCTCTTTATGTCATCATCCATTTCTTTCAAGAAAGTCTTATAGTTTTCATTGTATAAATCTTTCACTTCCTTGGTTAAATTTATCCCAAGGTATTTTATTCTTTTCATTGTGATTGTGAGTGGGATTGAGTTCTTGAATTCTTTTTCAGTTGGTTCATTGTTTGTGTATAGAAATGCTACTGATGTACGTATGTTGATTTTATACCCTGCAACTTTGCTGTAGCTGTTGATTATTTCTAATAGTTTTCCTATGGATTCCTTGGGGTTTTCTATATATAAGATCATGTCATCCGCAAACAGCGAGAGTTTTACTTCTTCCTTGCCTATTTGGATTACTTTTATTTCTTTCTCCTGCCTAATTACTCTGGCTAACACCTCTAGTACTATGTTGAATAGGATTGGTGAAATTGGGCACCCTTGTCTTGTTCCTGTCCTCAGAGGGATGGATTTCAGTTTTTGTCCGTTGAGTATGATGTTGGCTGTGGGTTTGTCATATATGGCCTTTATTATGTTGAAGTACTTTCCTTCTATACCCATTTTATTGAAGGGTTTTTATCATAAATGGTGTTGGATCTTGTCGAATGCTTTCTCTGCATCTATTGAGATGATCATGTGGTTTTTGTTTCTCATTTTGTTAATGTAGTGTATCATGTTGATTGACTTGCGGATGTTGAACCATCCCTGTGTCCCTGGTATAAATCCCACTTGATCATGTTGTATAATTTTTTTTAGGTATTGCTGTATTCGGTTTGCCAGAATTTTGTTGAGGATTTTTGCATCTATGTTCATCAGTGATATCGGCCTGTAGTTCTCCTTCTTTGTGTTGTCCTTGTCAGGTTTGGGGATCAGAGTGATGTTGGCTTCATAGAATGTGTTGAGGAATACTCCATCTTCCTCAATTTTCTGGAATAGTTTGAGAAGGATATGTATTAAATCTTCTTTGAATGTTTGGTAGAATTCTCCAGAGAAGCCGTCTGGTCCTGGACTCTTATTTTTGGGGAGGTTTTCGATTACTGTTTCTATTTCTTTACTTGTAATTGGCCTATTCAGATTCTCCATTTCTTCCTGGTTCAGTTTGGGGAGGTTGTAAGAGTCCAGGAATTTGTCCATTTCTTCTAGGTTGTTCAATTTGTTGGCATATAGTTTTTCATAGTATTCTCTTATGATCCCTTGTATTTCTTTGGTATCTGTTGTGATTTCTCCTCTCTCATTCCTAATTTTATTTATTTGAGATTTCTCTCTTCTTTTCTTGGTGAGTCTGGCCAAGGGTTTGTCGATTTTGTTAATTTTTTTGAAGAACCAACTCTTTGTTTCATTGATCCTTTCTATTGTCTTTTTAGTTTCAATATCATTTATTTCTGCTCTTATTTTTATTATTTCCCTCCTTCTACTGACTTTGGGCTTTGTTTGTTCTTCTTTTTCTAATTCTGTTAGGTGTCGTTTGAGGTTGCTCATGTGAGCTTTTTCTTGTTTTGTGAGGTGAGCCTGTATTGCGATGAATTTCTCTCTTAGGACTGCTTTTGCTGCATCCGAAATGATTTGGTATGACGTGTTCTCGTTTTCATTTGTCTCCAGATAATATTTGATTTCTTCTTTAATTTCTTCAATAATCCATTGTTTGTTTTGTAGCGTGTTTTTTAGTCTCCACATTTTTGTACCTTTCTCTGCTTTATTCTTGTAGTTGATTTCTAGTTTCATAGCATTGTGATCAGAAAAGATGCTTGATATTATTTCAACTCTCTTGTATTTATTGATGCTTGCTTTGTTTCCCAGAATATGGTCTATTCTTGAGAATGTTCCATGCGCACTTGAGAAGAATGTGTAGCCTGCTGTATTTGGATGAAGTGTTCTATATATATCTATTAAGTTCATCTGATCTACTTTTTCATTTAATTCTATAATTTCCTTGTTGATTTTCTGTCTGGATGTTCTATCCATTGGTGTTAATGGGGTGTTGAGGTCCCATACTATTATTGTATTGTTGTTGATGTCTTCTTTTAGTTCTGTTAAGAGTTGCTTTACAAATTTTGGTGCTCCTGTGTTGGGTGCGTATATATTTACAAGTGTTTTGTCTTCTTGGTGGAGAGTCCCTTTTATCATTATATACTGTCCCTCTTTGTCTTTCTTTACCTGTTTTACTTTGAAGTCTACTTTGTCTGATATTAGTATAGCAACACCTGCTTTCTTTTGTTCATTATTAGCTTGGAGTATTGTCTTCCAACCCTTCACTTTGAGTCTGTGTTTGTCTTTGGGGCTGAGGTGTGTTTCCTGGAGGCAGCATATTGTTGGGTCTTATTCTTTGATCCATCCTGCCACTCTGTGTCTTTTGATTGGAGAGTTCAATCCATTTTCATTTAGAGTGATTATTGAAATGTGGGGGCCTACTGCTGCCATTTTATGTCTTGTTTTCTGGTTCTCTTCAATTTCCTTTGTTTCTCGTCCTCTGGTTTAGTCTGTTCTGATGTAGAGCTGCTACTCTCTGTTGTTGTCCTTCTACTTATATCCTTTGCTCTTGGTTTTGTAGTCCCTTTCCTTTTTTTGATTTTTCATGAATGAGGGTTTTCCTGAGCATTTCTTGAAGAGGAGGTTTGGTGGCAATGAACTCCCTTAATTTTTGTTTATCTGGGAAAGTTTTTATTTCTCCATCGTATTTGAAGGATATATTCGCTGGGTAGAGAATTCTTGGCTGCAGGTTTTTGTCCTTCAGATTTTTGAATATATCATTCCACTCTCTTCTAGCTTCTAAAGTTTCTGCTGAGAAGTCTGCTGAAAGCCTGATAGGGGTTCCTTTGTAGGTTAATTTCTTCTGCCTGGCTGTCCTTAGTATTCTCTCCTTGTCGTTGACCTTTGCTAGCTTCACTACTATATGTCTTGGGGTTGGTCTACTTGCATTGATAAAGTTTGGAGATCTATTGGCTTCTGTCACATGAAGTTCCATCTCCCTCCCCAGATTTGGGAAGTTCTCAGCCATTATTTCTTTGAATAGGCTTTCTGCCCCCTTCTCCCTCTCTTCTCCCTCTGGTATACCTATAATCCTTAGGTTGCATCTCCTAATTGCGTCAGATAATTCTCGGAGAGTTTCTTCATTTCTTTTTAGTCTTAGCTCTCTCTCCTCCTCTGTCTGCAGCATTTCTATATTTCTATCTTCCAAATTGCTAATTCTTTCCTCCATATTATTGGCCCTACTGTTCAGTGTGTCTAGATTTTTCTTAATCTCCTTTATTGTGTTCTTCATTTCCAGGATTTCTGTTTGGTTCTTCTTTATAGTATCGAACTCTTTTGTGACATAGCTCCTGAACTCGTTGAGTTGTCTATCTGAATTCTCTTTTAACTCATTGAGTTTTTTAATGATGGCTGTTTTGAAGTCATCATCATTTAGGTTGTATATTTCATTGTCTTTGGGGTTGTTTTCTGTGTGTTTGTCATTTTCCTTCTGTTCTGGAGATTTAATATATTTTTTCATATTGCTTGGTGGTGTAGATTTGTGCCTCCACATAGAGATAGAGTTTAGTTACTGCTTCCACTTGTTTCTACTGGTGTGGTGGGGGGAGCAGCTGTTTATACTGCTCCAACCAGGAACCCTATCAGCTGTTGCTAACTGGGCCTGGGCCCCTCCACGCAGTCCCAGTGATCCTATCGGTTCCCTCTTCAGCTGTGGAGGCTGTCACAGGGGGGCTTCAGACTGCTGGTGCCTACTGTTGCAGACCACCTAGATGTGGTCCCTCCTTAGGTTTTGCAGCGGTTTTATGGGCTTTCACAGCGGCCAGGGGCAGGATCACTTATATTTGCAGCTCTGTCACTGTCGGCGCCCACAAAATCTCGCTTGTCCACTATGGGTCACAGCAGAGCTATGGGCATTTTCTATAGTCTGTGGTTAGCTCCCCTAGCTATGCTACTTTTGTCCCAAGGTCTTCCAGCCTTGTGGTTGCCAGATGGGTGCTCTCTATTAGTGCTGTGCAGAGGCTATCTCTGAGGCTTCTGTGAGACTGTAGAGTTTCCCCCCTGGGCCACAGAGCCAGGTCGCTGGAACTCCACCCAGCCCCAGTCCTCTCTCCTAGGATCTCGGGGAGCTCATTGCCCTAACAGGGGGATAGCCAGATACCTTGAGTTCAGTGGCAGCTGGTTGGCTGCTGCCCTGCCTGAGATTCTCCTCTTTGGGACCCTCCCGGTGTTGTGGATGCTAGGCAGAGCCTCTCTGCTAATGGCAGGCAAAGACCCCGCCAGCTGCCCGGACGGGCCTTCAGAGTTTCTCCCCTGGGCCGTGTTGCCAGCCGCTGGAGCTCCACCCAGCCCCAGACCTCTCCCAGGAGATCTCCGGTAGTCCCGAGCCTCTCCTGTACTAGACCCCGGTCAGCGGAGCTTGCCGCAGAAGCTGGCAGGCTGGCGCGCTGTTTGGGAGAGCCCCCAGGCGTTGTGGAGGCTGAGTGGGGCCTCTCAGATAATGACAGGGAAAGACTCTGCCTGCGGCCAGGACTGAACTCCAGAATTTCTCCCCCGGGCCGCGTAGCCAGCCGCTGGAGCTCCACCCAGCCCCGGTCCTCTCCCAGGAGTTCTCCGGTAGTCCAGATCCCCTCCCGGGTGAAAGCCCTGTCAGAGGAGCTGGCGGCGGCAACTGGATGGCTGGCGCGCTGCTTGGGTTTCTCTCCGGGGGCCCCCAGGTGTTGTTGATGCTGGGCGGGACTTCTCCGCTTATGGCGGGTAGGGGTTTTCCCCACGGCCTCCAGTGTGTAACCCTGGAGCTTCCCTCTGGTCTCAGGTGTAATTGTGGGGTCTTAGGTAGGGGTCTGTTCACCTGTTTCCACCGTCGCTCCTCTGGTGTGCGCTCCCTCCTGCCCTTGGCGTGCGGCGATGTTCTGGGGGTGTCCACAGGGAGAAAGCTGCCCGCAGGATCTAGGCTGTTGGGGGGTCGGGGTCAGAGAGTTTTCACCTATCTCCACCTCCTCCCAGAGGGAAGTCCGTCCGCCTTCCGATGTATAGCAGTGTGGGTCTCTCTGACATCCTGAGATGCTATATAGATATCCTTTGTCAAGCGATGAATGTCCAATTAGTTGTAGATTTGAAGGGGGAGAGACAAAGAAGTCTGCTCACACCACCATCTTGGATCTTCTCCCAAGCTTTAAAGTTTTTTGACCTTAGATCTAGGTAGTTTCTTTTGTAGCTAAAGTTTATTTTTAATGCTAAGATGTGGCTTTTCTGGGGTTTTGGCAGAATGTCCTGTGTGCTTTACAAGGTAACTCCACTTTGGCTGTTTGGAATTTGAATTCTCCCAGTAGAGTCCTAGCAACTGTCCAGCCTTCATCACCCCAGTAGCCATTTGCCTGACCTAATGGTATTTTATTCATCTCATGTGTAGTTTAGTATTCAACAACAAACTCAAGGGGACTGCTTTCCATTACTTTTTCTTATAATGTTCAGCCTCTTCCACCTCACAATTCTATTCCTTATGCCTCAGTGAGTCCCCACTGTTCTGTTTGGGGTGCCCTCTCTCTGCTGTTACTGAAAAGTATCTCCAGCCACTAAACCGGGGCAATTGTAGGTGACATTTTGTTTTTTCCTTTCTCTTAGTGACTCCATTTTTGTGTTGTTTGTTCAACGACTGAAAACATTTTTTCACGTTTTCATTTTACTAACTGGCCAGTACTGTAGAATGGTGGAAGCAGAATTAAATACATTTTTAAGTTACCATTCTTGTGCTTTTTAACATTGCTCTAAAGAAAAGCCTAAATTCAAGTTCTGAATTTACCTGTATTAGGTGTGTGTCCTTGGGAATTTTTATTTAAAATACTTGATATTCAGTTTCTTCATCTATACAATAGAAACAATAATAAAAATGATTATCATTATTTTATAGCTGGATAATAACGTTGTTGAGAGGAATATATTAAAATACTTTAGAAAAATATGGTTAAAACTGCCTAGCATAACCTGGCATAACATAGACTATCAAAAAGTATTTGTTTCTCTATGACATAAAATTTCCTGTCATCTAGGATTCATACTTAAGAATGACAAATTACATCTATTTCTCCATTTCTTTAGATTTTTAAGGCAAAAGTTCACAGCTTATTGTACTAAGTGTATTTTTCTGTGATACATGGTGCATATTTCTCCACATCAGCAGGCATTTCCCCTCCTCCTGTTGCTGCTATAGTTTAAATTATGCTCATGAAGTGGCTCTAACCAGGGAAACTTGTGGCATTGGGCCAAAACACATTTCCTTCTTTCTCTCCCCTTAGAAGTCACGGCTATTTGAGAAGTTCCAATTTAAAAATTTATTCAACTCACCTGGGTGAAGTGGTTTGACTTTTTCCTCATTTGGGATACCAAAGTACAAAGTAACTGTTTGGAATGCCTGTCACTTAAAGAGGAGAAGTATTCATTTAGATCTGAAGGTTCTTTACCACAGAGACTGCCTGTGTGAGACACACCTCAGGCAGCCTTGTCTTCCTGGTAAGTGCTCCAGGCCCCTTCAAGCCCTTCACACTGTTATGCAGGCACCAGCCTTCTGGTGTCAGACCATCAAGGGCATTGAGAGGAGGGCTGAAGACAGGCTCAGTAACTCAGAGGCCAACACACACCACTCCTGAACACAGAACTTGGAAAGAAATTTTCTTACCTGTGAAAATAAGCATTCTACAAAATCAAGAGAAGTAGGTCAAGGGACCTCTGCCCTTATCACCCATTGGATGTTCTGTGCAATGGTGTGGCTGCTTCTCTCAATTATGAACCTAACAAGAGCTATTTTTCTGGACTTCGGCAATGTGTAACATCTGAGATTGGCTTCTTCTGAAATGTGATCAGTTCATAAGTAGGCACAAGTGTCAGGAGTAGAGGTTACATCACAAAGATAAAAGATGAAGAAATCTCTGCTTGCAATATCTCGCTGACATCACTTCTCAGGATATTTCTAAAGTGATAACTTGTAATGGGCCTGGGAGAAGGGTGGAGGTCCACCTGGATAGATTTGGTATGGTTTGGGAAAGAGACGGGTTATTTATCGTGTTGGGGGACTATATTTGGCAACCCTATTGCATCTATATGCATTCAAATGGTAGAGGAACAAAGCTACAGGGAAATTTGGTTGTCTGGTAAAGATATAAATAAAAATTGCAAGGAAGTATTAAATAAGTTGGCAAAAAAAACTGTTCTAAATATGGAGACAGAGCCCTCTGTTTACAGAGTCACAGTTTTTAGAATAAAGGAAGCAATTACACATTTTGTTTACAGAGGCAGGAAGGGAAGGAGGTGTCACTGAAACAAACATCTGCTGACCAGAGAGAAACATAACTGTTTATAATCCAGAGGTTACATGGGGGCCTCCATGAATAAAGTCAACCAGCTGGGCCTTAGTTGAGCTGCTCAAAGCTCCAACACTGGTCACCAGACCTGCCATTTTATTCAAGACAAGCTGGAGGCTCCAATTTTTGTGTGAAATATTCCATTTTCTAAATGCTGAAAGGTGTTTGGTTTTTCATTTTTATGGAGGAATAATATAAATTTAGAAAAGTACATATACAATTAGTAAATTTAAAAAGAAACAAACTGAAAATACCAGTGTTACCTGAATGCAGTCAAGAAACAGAAAAGTGTCAGCTCCACAGAAACCCCACAGTCCTCCCTTCCACTTGCGGCCCCTCCAGACAGTACAGAATAGCATCTTGGCAAATACGCATTTTAATTGAAAAACAAAAAGAGAAAGGAAGAAGAGGAGAAAGTGGAGGGATAGGGGAGAGGAAGGAACAGAGGAGAAGGAGGAGAAAGAGGAAGAGAGGGGGACGAGAAGCAGGAGAGATGGGGGGAGAAGTCCATGTGAACAGAATATATCTTACTTCCAGGCCTCTAGTTATAAATCTCTGATTTTCCTGTCATCCCAATGCCCTTCCTGAGTTCTTATTATGGGGCCAGGGAATTTGAAACAAGAGCCGGGTCTCTGCATGTTCTTTGATTTTCCTGGACTTTTCTGGACCAGATTCTTTTAAGCGGTCTAGTAAGAATGGACACTTCTTAGCACATTCAGTGTGTTGATCATATCTGAGATATTAGTTTAATTGGGTCTCTGACAACAAAAATAATCTGTAACCAGTCTATAAATTAAAATTTGGGGTGAGTTTATTCTGAACCAAATGTGAGGACTAGCTTAGCCTGGGGCCTTCCTTCCCCAAGGAAGGAAGATCACCAAAAAAGTGAGGTGTACAGAGTGGTTATATCTCCTCAAAGAGCATGTTTCACATATGCAATGTCCCTTTTACAATAGTCCCAAGACTGCTTTGCCAGCACAGTGACTGATGGACACAGCAGGTAGCAGGTCTGCCATCTCAGTGGACACAGAGGGGTGGCAGGTCTGTTGTCTTGAGCTGGATGATCACAGGTGAACACAGTAATCAGTTCCTAGTCTAGAGAGAGATGCTTGTCCTTAAGGAAAGGCCAATGTGGGGGAAGTTGCACTTTTATCTTAAAGCCATTTGTTCTTGCCTTTGGGGCATAGCAAATGCTTAAGGAGATGGACAATGCATGCTCAATGGCCACATCAGGCCCTTTTGGAAAAACAAAGTCAGGCCAAATTAGGTTTACACCAAATGGCTTTCTCATATACTACAATATCCTATTACCTGCCATTTTTATTTGTCACTTTCCCCCTTTTGACCTATAATATTTTGATAGAAAGCATTGATGATCAAAATATTGTCCCTCGGTGCCAGAGTGGTTGCTGCCTTCCCTGGGTCCATCATGTCCCTCGGTGCTAGGCTTTTATCTCATTTATTTGCCTAGTTGTCCATGTTGGGGGGAAACACTTGGATATAGTGGATAAGCATAGGGGTATATTAACAGAGGAAGCATTTCAGAGGTTACATAATTTTCAATTGATTTTAGATTGTTGCACAAACATTGTATATGTGCTTTTGTATGACTCCTTATGTTTACATTGTTCATAACTATAGAAGAAGTACAGTAACAATGATAACAATTGAACATATCTGAAAATGTTAGTTTGAAATGATTTCTTAGCCACAGTCCTTATCAAAAAAGGACATCTGTCCAGGGTTATAAGCTTGATTGACCATTTCAAGTCATTGAACAACATTGCTCTAGTTTGCATGTCAGTTTTACAACACTGAGTAAATAAAACAACAATTAATTTTAATATTATGACTAGTACAAGAATTCCAAAAAATAACAGAAATAGGAGTTGCAATCCAGATCGAAAAAGGGAGCCAACCAAACATATCAAGACTGGATGTAGGATTGCTTAAGACATTCACCTGCTTCTTCTGGCTCTTCAGCAGAGATGACACATTGGAAGATTCATCCACATAAAAGCACAGCATTCAGTTTGAGTGATTGTATATGTACCACCTTGGATGCAGTTAAAATATCTAAGGCCATTCCATTTTGAAAGACAGCCTTTTTCATTAAAGACATTTCAGTATTCTATAAGGCTATTCCTGATGACTACCATTAAGGGCTTCTTGAGTAAATTTAGTCAGGGCTTTTATATGTGACAATGACATCTTTTAGCCCCAAAGAAGAAACAAATATGGCTGCTTGGTGGCCATACCAGTGGAACACTGAAGAGCCCATCTAGCCTTAAAGAGAGGGAGATTGGCAACACATGTTAGCTCAATGTGACTCCTTTCCTGACTTTCAGGGAAACTCAGGGTACAGTATTTTAGCCATCCATGCAGTAGCCAAGGCCAGAGATTTGTTTCACGTAACCACTGAGTTCTATTAGGAACCACCAACAAATGCTTGGCCTTCAAGACAGTCTTCTCCAAATTGTTCTCTTTCTGTAAGTTTGATAGCATTTTGAGACTTTAGATGGAAAAATTATAAAATAGGTATATAGCTTAAGGATAACAAAGGTTTAAATGAGAGGATATAAGTTTGGGAATACAGGCCTGGTCCCGAGTCTTGGGACAGCTGTCTACAACAGATGCCATCTTCTTCTCAACCTGATATGGTCCTTTCCAACATGCTGCAAATATACTTTTGTTTGATATCTCTTCTTATGACTAAATTCTCCAAGTTATACTCCATGATCTTTAAGGTCTGGGAGTTCTCTGTAAAAGAATCAGCTACCACCCTTGCATTTCTGTTAAGCATCTCAATAAGACCATGACAACAATGTAATATATGTCTTAAGCAAAGTTGGTTCACATATTTCTTTATCTAATTGCATAGGTTGTCCTATTTTTCAAAAGGAGACAGCTAATGTTTATCAAAAGGGTGTAGATCCAAGATGAAGGAGCACTAGCAGAAGAGCTTTTGGTCATGAAACAGGAAATACTTCTGAAACCTTTGTCAATTAAGTTTTGATTGTGCTGTTAGTTCTTTTCACCAATCTTTAGGATCAGAGGTGGAAAGTGCTGTAGAAATGCTGCATTATTGGCTAAATAGTGTGAATAGATTTAATTATTTCTCCAGGGAAATGAGTTCCCCAGTCACTGTTTAAGTCAGTAGGAATTCCTCAAATAGGAGCTATCCTTTTCAATAATAGTTTACCTAAAACCATTGCTCTTCTGCAAGGAAAGGCCTCAACACAATGTGAGAACATACAGATCATTACAAGACATATTTATCCTTGAGATGTTGGCATTTGGACAAAGTCCAATTGCCATACATCAAAGGGTCCCTTAGGAATGGGAAGGCGGCCTTATGACTCATGAAGTGGTTTCTCTGGATTATACTTTGTGCTTATAGCACAATGAGTATAGGCTATATGAGCCACTGTGGGAGAAAGTTTCCGTAAATATTGTTTTTCCCCTCTTATTGCCACCTTTGTATATATATTTTTTTCTTCCATGGTGATTTCTTGAGGCTACAGAAGGAAATGTTTTACTGGGTTAGCAGACTTGATTGAAAATAGCAGGCATTCTTGAGGCTGGACAGCACATCCAGCTTGATAACATCCTTGATTATCTTTTCAGTAAGCCCATCTTTAAACCAAGTTAAGGAATAGAATGCATTCATGGTCTTCTCCCCTTGTGATGTTGGAAGCAAGGTAGCAGGGCTAAAATAGTGAATAATATTTACCTACACAATATAACCTAAGAGGGTTTGTCATCATTTACTTGATAATGCTTCCCATGCAATTTAGCATACCAAAAAAGCCTAATTAGTATCCCCCTTTATAGGAAGAGAGAACAAATTTCTTTGAGAAGAAAATTCTCAAGGAATGTCAAATAAAGACTTCATTTAGGATATGAATTATGAGGAGATTGTCAAACATATAAAAAGATTTTAAAATACTTATTTAAGCAAGATCGAGGGGTTGCTGATCTTGTCATCGTGAAACAAGGGTCATTGAAACAATGTTTCATAATAATATTTAACCAACGTATAGCAGAAACAGTCAAAAATTTTAATAGCGAGATCTCAGTCTTTTTGAACATAGGAAATTATCTTAAAAAAACACAGATCTGTCCTTTAGGTAAACTTAGCCAAAAGAAAAAACATTTATAACATCTTTATCAAGACCAGACTAAGAGTTTAAGAAACTTATCCTTTTAAAAGAGAAAGCCAAATTCTTTTTTTAAAAATTTTTTGAGGAAGATTAGCCCTGAGCTAATATCTGCTGCCAATCCTCCTCTTTTTTCTGAAGAAGATTGGCCCTGAGCTAATATCTGTGCCCATCTTCCTCTACTTTAGATGTGGGATGCCTGCCAAAGCATGGCTTGATATGCAGTGTGTAGGTCTGCACCCAGGATCCAACTGGTGAACCCAAGGCCGCTGAAGCAGAACATGCAAACTTAACCACTGACACCAGGCCAGCCCCCAAGAAAGCCAAATTGTAATTGTTGTACCTGCTTACTTTCTATATTAAACCTTATTGACTTAATTTATTTTAATCTTCACCAACTTGATCATGCATAAAACTCCTCAAGGTTTTACTTTCACCAACCTTCTGTCACCTTCTTTTACATTCAGAATTTGTCCCATGCCTTTCTTTTTTCTCTTCTAGTACTTTGGGACAAATTTATCATTCCTAACCCAATAAACAAAAATATTTCCATTCTTGGGGCCGACCTGGTGGTGCAGCAGTTAAGTGTGCACATTCCACTTCAGCAGCCCAGAGTTCACCAGTTTGGATCTCGGGTGTGGACCTTGCACTCCTTGTCAAGCCATGCTGTGGCAGGCATCCCACATAAAATAGAGGAATATGGGCACAGATGTTAGCTCATGGCCAATCCTCCTCAGCAAAAAGGAGAGGATTTGTGGCAGATGTTAGCTCAAGGCTAATCTTCCTCAAAAAAAAAAAAAAATTCCATTCTTTATACCTTCTTCACTGAAAACTTACATCTTACTTTCCTTGAATATAATTATGTTTTCCTTATTAATTTCTAGTAGCTTTAATCACATATTAGAATTCTTTAACCCTTAGCAACCTTAATTTTTAGTGAAAACTAAGAAATAATTATAAACCTTTTGTTATATTAGCATTTTGTAGCTTGGCAAATTTATAAACACTTTTCATAATTTTTAGAAACTCATTACTTGATAATACAACCTTTTACTAAAATACAAGAAATGTTTACCAGTAGACCCAAACACATTTAATTTTCTGCCATAAGAGGCCCAAAGTAGATAAACTTACATGTAGCTAATGTCCAATACTCTATCTTATTTAGAGATGACTAGATATTTAGTGAATCCTTATCATTTAAATTAACCTAGCAAAACTTCAAAGTTTCAAGTCACCAAAGAGACTTTGGAAGTTATTTTAAGTCCCTACACCATCACACATAATTATTGTTAAAAGTTCACCCAACACTCCTCTTTTTCTCATCTGATTACTTGTTCCCAATAATCATTTAGATTGCCTACAACACTTCATGAGACGTTAGACAAACTTAGCCATCATTTTATTATTTTGTTAAGTAGTTTTCTATTAGAGATAACATCAGCCTATCTGAACAATCAACACAGAATAAAGGCTGCATGTCTGCATCATATCCAATGCTGACAGCTCTGAGGACATGCCTGTTTTAATCAAATCAACAAACTTAAACAAGCTTTCATTTGCCAAAGACTATTTCATGGCACATTAACTTGAAAGATGTTTGGGTTGGTTGCAATAAAAAAAAATTGTAAGCACTTACTTTGAGTCAGTTGAATAGAGCTCTTTAGACATTGTACCATCTGGAGGTAAAATACCACACACTTACAACATGCTTAGACACACACACAACAGACAGATACAACAAAGATTTTCCTTAGATTTCTGGGCTATGGTGTTCTCATAGCAGACCATGGCTGTAAAAAGTTGTTTTCCCAGTTTCTTTTCTCTTTCTTTGTTTCACTTTGTTAAGCAACTGCAGTCACAGCATGACGCCAGCCAGAGTTCCAAGGAGGCTGCCCATGTGGGAACTTGTTGGGCTTTTTTAGAAGCTCAATTCCCTACTTTTATTTTAATTTTGTTTTGCTATAAAGTCTGAGCAACTTCTAAGGACAGTGTAACAGGTCAGCAAATGTACTGCTTGAGTGTCACTCCCTATAGAAAGGTCACAACACTCTCTTCTGTGCCTCAGTTTCTCCCTCAGGAAGTCTGGGGGCTTGGAGTGCCAGTGACCAGCCCATTGTGCATCCCCGGATGAGCCATAATTAATTACCATGAATAAGAATGGAGTTCCCTATGGGACCACTACATGTTTGTAGGTGTTCAATCCACCAACACTCCTGCTGAGGTCCTCAGTCACCTGAGAATGCCTTTTCAGCTGGGAGGAGCTAGTGTCCATTTTCTTCAAAGCTGAACACATTCAATCTTTCATTTCTCTATTAAGTAGTTCGTTTAGTATTTATAAACAGAACTCTTTCCAATTTTACAACCAAATTCAAAAGGTCAGCCTGCCCCTTTCACTCCAAAGCTCCCCCTAGGCTCCCCTGGCCTAGGAAATTCCCCCCAGGTTCCTCTTACCTGCTATATGTACCAGTACCCTCTTAAGACACCTAGTCTTAAGACCTTAAACTGCTCATATAAACTCTTGGACAGTCAACCTAAAATAAAGAGGTCCAGGTTTCAGGAGAACTCACTGGGGTCACCTGAAGACTGCAGTGATCCAGGGGGCTTAACGGGCCCCTATTGGTACTGTGTGCCAGTTCAGTGTAGATTCCAAGTGGTCTCTGGTGGGTTTCTCTGAAATCCTGCTGGCTATGCCAAGAAACGTCAATGAAAATAATCCATAACAATCTATAAATGAAAATTGGGGTGACCTTATCATGAGCCAGATCTGAAGACTAGCTTAGCCCATGGCCTTCCTTCCCAAAGGAAGGAAAAGCATCAAATAAGTGGGGTGTACAGAGTGGTTATATACCCTCAAACAGCATGTTTCACATGTGATTGAAATGTCCCCTTTACAATAGTCATGAGACTGCTGTGTCGGCACAGCAATTGATGGACTCAGAAGGTAGCAGGTCTGCTGTCTCAGTGAACACAGAGGTGTGGTAGGTCTGTTGTCTCGAGCTGGGTGGTCACAGGTGGGTGCAGCAATAAGTTCCTAGCCCGAAAAAAGATGCTTGTCCTTAAGGAAAGGCCAATGTGGAGGAAGTTGCACATTTATCTGAAGGCCATTTGTTCTTGCCTTTGGGACATAGACAATGCTTAAGCAGGTGTACAATGCATGCTCAATGGCCACGTCAGGCCCTTTTGGAAAAACAAAGTCAGGCTGAATTAGGTTTATACCAAATGGCTTCCTCATACACTACAATATCCTATTGCTTGCCATTTTTATTTGTCACCTCCAAATACCAGGAATTTCTCAGAGCAAAATCAACCCCATTTGTAGCCACTGGAAAAGATGATCAAATATAAGTGTGTGATGAAGTGACTGTGCTAGTAAGGATTGTTACTAATCCAAGATGAGTGAAGTGATTTGGTGCCTAAGAGCTTATGCTGGATCACAAAGCTTGTTTAGGCCACTAAATTTAAAGGCTGTTAAAGATTATTGTGAAAACTGAAATGTCCAGTCTTCAACCATTTGCCTTATATGTTTGGTTAATAAACAATGGTGTTCTTTTCATTATTCCCTTCTGTTTTAAATATTAGTCATGAGGGGCTGACCTGGTGGTGCAGTGGTTAATTTTACATGCTCCACTTTGGCAGCCTGGGCTTTGCAGTTTTGGATCCAGGGCGCAGACCTAGCACTGCTCGTCAGGCCATGCTGTGGTGGCGTCCCGCATAAAATAGAGGAAGATTGGCACAGATGTCAGCTCAGTGACAATCTTCCTTAAGCAAAAAGAGGAAGATTGGCAACAGATCCTAGTATAGGACCAATCTTCCTCACAAAAAAAAAAAAAAGAAAAGAAATATTAGTCATGATTATTGTCAAGTTTTCAAAAATGTTTTTGATTATAATTCTGGCCTTATCAAAGACAAAAGTCAAATGACATTTTTTAAGTCTCCCAGTATAAGGCAGGATATTTAAAGCAGTTTTATTCTCCCAAAATATCTTCCTATTTTACAGTAGTTATTGATATAACGTAGGATCTTAGCTTCAAAATGCTATTATTAGTTCTTTGTGCATTAGATATCTGCTTTGCCAAGAATAATGTTTTGCATTTACATTGCAAAGCATTGATACTCATTCTGATGATTCAGAATTAACTCTGTTTTGCTCATTTATCTCTTAGTCAGTTGGGGTTTGCCTGCAGGTAACTTTTGTCGGGAAGAGACCTGGGTAGGATAATTTGAACTGCTGCAAATCTGAGATTGCCTTTCACATGAGAGCTAACCAGAATGGTTAAGGCCTTTTGCTCCTGCAACCAGCACAAGACCTAGTGGCTTGTGCTCCCTTTTCTTCTAGCCTTTGTTCTGCAAATACAGCTGGGGCCAGCCTCATACTTGCTCCTTTGTAAGTTGTCTATTTTCCTCTTTCTGCCTCAGTGACTAAAGGGTTGTTTCTTTTTTTTCCCTAAACATCTTTAATACAAATGTGTTGCTAGTTGTGTTCAGGGCAGAGAATTGAAATGGTCTTTTCGATTTGCATGTTCAGACTTTCTGTCCTTTGGAAATCTGATGCTCTGGTTATCTTGATTACACCTGGGAGGACTCCTCACTGCTGGGTCAGTTCCCTGTCCTTTGTTCGACTTGGCTTCTATCTTCCCCCTAAGCATTTCTATCTATTTGTCTCTTACCTCTTCCTTATGAAAGAACTACCCAGGTTTGAATTCCAAATCACTTAGTTTTCCCAAGTGCTGAGCTTGTTTTACACTCCCTTGAAGGCAGACCGTTTGATAACACATGCTCATTGCTTTGCAATCCTGACAATTCCACCCTTCTTCTCTTTCAGTGCATTCTATTGTTTTAAAAAGGTCAACCCATTTTCTCTTAAGAGCATTTTGTTCAGATCCATAGACTCTTTTTTCTTTCACCCTATTGAAAAGCTGAACATTTTTCTAAAATGTATTAGTTTAGATTTGCCCATATCCCTTGTTTTGTCTTTTTAGGAACTGCACTATTTTGGTAACTTATCAATTCTTAAATGAAAAGTGATCTAGTCAGTTCAACAGCCAAGCTATATGATTTTCCCCATCCCACACTTTATTTCACTGGGTGCTCTCAAAATCCCTCCCATCTCTAGAGGGCCAACTTTCTGTGCCCTGCTCCTGGCCCAGTCCCAGGATGGCATGGAAAAGCTCCCATGTGAGGGAGAATCTTTTCCCAGCCTCATGGCCTTATTTCCCAAGTCAATAGAGGACATGAAAAGCTGCATGCTCAGCAGGCAGAAACATCAGAGTCTCTGGTCAGCATATCAGCGTACAGATTTTTATTTGATACTCTTCTCCCAGGAAGTAATGCACCATGACTAGTCATGTCGTCCTCTCTCTCTTCTTGCTGAATGGGGTGGCCATCTCAGAGCAGGTAGGGAAGAGAGGTGTAAATGTCAGTGGAGCCAGAGTGAATGAAGAAGTCATGAGGATTAGAGACTTTCTCTGTGTGATATAAGATGCAGCACCTGTTCGGCAGAAGGACATCTGCTCAGTTTGTCGCAAGCACAAATCCTGCACATCTGAACCAAGTGTCAGGAATGTCTTTTGTCCCGCTGCAGACAGGAAGCCATCTCCCAGTGAGGTGACACTCAGCTCGGTTTCACTGGTCTTGGGAGGGGTCACTCACAGGCTGTGCAATGGGGACTCCTCAGTTGTTGTGAGCTGTTTTTTGGATGCTCGCACTCCTCCAACTTGTGAATACAAAATTAATATCCAACTTGTGATGGTATTGGTGTCCTCCACCCATGTGGAACTGGGGGTGGATAATGTGGAATTAGCCCCTGCATAAGCCTGGAGCGCATCTGTTTCAGATGAAGCAGAGAAACAGCAAGAAGCTCTCCTTACTTTGGCTTGTCCCTGACTCTAAGGTAGACTCCAGGTAAGGTGCCTAGCACATTGCCTCCTGAAATTTCTCTTCTCTCAGTCCTTCTGTCCCAGTTTTCCCTCAGCTTTTCTTTTTTTCTGTTCTGTCTCATTCTGCTCAAAAGGACATTGAATCTAAGATTCTGGCTTTAGTAGTTTCTTGTCCCTCAGCAACTTTTCTCTAGGTGTGATCAAGTATGTTCATGACTTTGATATCACTTAGAGACTCACAACCCCAAACACACACCTCTAGCCCAAACCTCTGCCAAAACATCCAGATCCTGACCTCTGGTCCCTGGTAGACTACCTGGACGTCCCATGGGTGGACCCTGACAGCCTGTCCCTCCTTGACGTGTCCACCTGGACATCTCATGGGCACCCACATGTCCCATAAACTGTGTTCCTACAGTTTACTTTTCCTCTAATATCTAACTTATAAAGTGCTTTTGACAATTACATTAAAGAATGCGTAAAAAGTCCTTTGTAACTCTAAGTAAGCATATAGATGATAATTGTTTTTACCACCCACCTAGTTTCACCAAGTAGAAATCTCTGAGGCTTCTCTGACTCCCAGGTCCTTCTTGCTTCCAAGTACATGCTGTGTATTTGGAATCTACAGGCCTTCTGAACTCTCAGCTCCTCTTCACCCTCTACTACCACCACCTTACTTAGGCCTTTTCGCTCAGGTGAGGGAGGGTAAAAGCCAGATAACAGTTCTCCTGGCCCCGGCATGCTGGGTTTCTCCTGTGGGCATCACACCATGCCCTGCCCAGGCTTAAATATGCGGCTGGTCCTGCAGTCCTCAGGTTAAATTCCTAGCTCTACTCCTGGATGCAGAGCCCAGGAATAGGCCCTCTGTCCTGCTCTCTGAATCTGGATGATGGTGGCAAAGGGTGGGCACAGTGCTGAAGATCCCAGTGCACACACCTCCAGTGATTGAGGTGGGCAGGCAGCAGCTCCAAGGAGTAGGTAGGAGGCTTCCTTCCAGTCTGCTTTTCTTAAAGAAACAGAACTTAAGCAAGAAAAAAAGCCTTTGGGTAATATCCAAGTCAAAGTCTAATTTCATTTAAACCCATTCACCTTTGAAAATGGAGAGCATAAAAGCAGGCATTTGATAAAACTCTGATTTTGCCTGGCACATTTAAAATGTAAAAATGAATGCCTTTATTGATTTTTCTTCACCACAAAATAAGCCATAAAGCACAAATAAATCAGCTTTTCCAAGTACAGCCCATTTGCAGTGGGAAAACGTGCTGGCCGACAGAGCTCATCACTTATAGGTCCCTGTTGAGACCCAAGTTGTTTCTGAGCTTAAGTAGAACTTATGGGCTGAGGGCTCTGAACCCATGATAGCTCCTTGGGTGTGATTGCATCTTCTGAGCTCTGTTTAAGGCATAGGTCAGTCATCAGAAGCAGCCCCTCCTGACACTGCCACAGCCCTGGAAGCCAGTGCCGCCAGCGAGCTCTCTGGAGGAGTGGACTCACGTTCTGAATCAGTGCACGGAGCCAAATGTAAGAGTTGATGTTCTGATGTCCTCACCGTACAATCCCTGGACAGCTGGAGAAATAGCCGCTCGAAACTGATTACTTCCTCTCTGTGTATTTCATTCATTCTTCTTGCACACACCCTCTACTCCAACCCAGTTAAACAATTTTCCAGCCATCAGGTGGGCTTCATCAGAGAAGCAAAAACACTCCATGTGATGTAGAATAAGGGATTTATCATAAGGACTAGAGCTTACACAGTGTGGGAGAAAGTGGGATGGTCTGGGCAGGCTGCTGTCTCTGGATCCAGCACTGAGCCTGAGTCTGCCCACCTATGGCTCAGCCAGATAGGGCAGTGGTGGAAAAACAAGAAATTGAGTGTAGACAAGGTCAAAGGTCCAGGGCAACTAGAATCAGAAAATACACACTGGAATACAGACCTGCCTCTCCCACCTCCAACCTCAGTGCTGGGGGTGACCTGCAGGAGAACCAGGCTCTCTTTGCCATGAAGTTGTCCTTGCACCTGGCTCAGGCCTTGGAAGGAAGAGACCCAATGGGAACCAGATATGTCATGTGAGTCTGAGTGCTGCCCCATGACAGCCAAGTGAGCCAGCAGATTAGTGACAGCATGCGTGAGCTTCACATCAAGTCCCTATCTTAAGAGCATAAAAATATGGCTGCAAAATGTCCCTAACTGGGAATCATACAGGACATGGAATCTGGGGCCTATAGTCCCAGCTTAGTTGATATAACCCATAGTCACCAAACATACCATAAATTCTCAGGTTCTCCTCATGCTTTTTCTCTTCTGTGCCTTTGTTTATGCCTGGAATGCCCAAGGATAGTTACTATAGTGGCAGTAATTGATGAAAAGTTGTCCTTGACCAATTCTATATCATCTGTGGCATGAAATCCACCTCTGACTGACCACGTATCCCTCTCCTGGGTAATGTACTTATGGACCATTGATCCTGCTGTCTCCTTGCTACCTTTAGTCCTTCCTATTGGGAAATCCAGAGGTGCTTCAGGCCTAGAAGTAGATGTTGTATCAGTTATGGTCCCAACAGTAAAAGAGAAACCACTCTAAGTTCTTAAAATCCTGAAGCTAGGGAGGCAACGCAACCCAGAGATTTGCAAAACAGGAAACTGCCTCCACTGCTAGCCTGAAGGAACAAAGGAGGGCAGGGGGAGTTGCCGGAACCCATTGGCCAGGGTCACCCTCAAGAGCTGAAGCCACTTCTGCTGATGCCACTACCCACACGAGGTAGACAGCAGACACACCCTGGTGTCTTCTTCTCTCTAGCTCTCTGTTTTCCCTCTAGGGCCTCCAAGCTCACAGAGGCCACCCACCTCCAATAAGGAAGGATGATGGGAAAAGTCAAAAATAGATCCAAGGGCAAACATATCCTAGGTCAGCAGACTGGCTTTCCCCCCGCATTCCCCTCTGCGCTGAATGCAGCACTGATGGAGTCCAGCAGGAGGTGCCACAGCCCCCACTCTCAAGAACCTCAAAGGTGCAAGAAACAGTTTTTTCAGAGAGGAGGCCATAGAGAGGGGAGTGTGGTAATATTCCTCTCTTAGTCTGGAGGAAGGTGGGGGCAGAGGTATCCCTGAGCCCAAACCCTGACATCAGTCTGAGAGAAAGCTCAAGCCATCCTCCATCGTCAGGAAAGTTGCTCTATGAATGCACCAATATTCACTCATTCAATTAGTATTTTATTAAACACCTACTACGTGCCAAGTATCATGTTCCTTATAATCATACACCCTGGCACACTTGGGTGTTCCTTACTGTGTTAGGAGTCCCCAGAACCACCCTCAGGCCCAGTAATTTACTAGGACTCACAGGACTGAGAAAGCCATTATATTCATGATTATATTGTTTTTTGTTTTTTACAGTGACAGGATACAGATTAAAATCTTCAAAAAGAAAAGGCACATGGGGCAAAGTTCAGGAGAAACCAGACACAGCTTCTAGGTTTTCTCTCTTGGTAGAGGTGCACAGGGACACACAATTCTCCCAGCAAAGATATGTGAAAACATATGTGAAGCGTTCCCAACCAGGGAGTCTCACCCTAGCCTTGGTGTGGAAGCTTTTCGTTGGCATGCAGTGCCCACAAGACTGACCTCAGCTATGCAGTCTTCATCCCCAGCAGAGACAAAACTGATACAGCATGGCCCAGGGCTTCAAGTGTACAAAAACACTCTTATCAGCCAGCATGTTCCAAGGGCTCAGAAGTTATCTTCCAGGAGGTGGTCAAGGGCCAATCCTGAACAGGGCTTTGGAAGGTGCAGAGTTTGAACAACCCATGCCTGCTGAGCTAAACCTTTACTGAATACCCAGGTATTCTCATTTTTATCCAATTCCCACCTGAGCTCTGGTCTTTGCTGCATCTCCCTGTGCTGCTCCACCCTTGACCTCCCGGACTTGGGGTTTGCATTTAGGGCACCTCACCACAATCACTGAATTATGAGTCTTGAGGTCCAGTGTGTGATAACTTCCCATTCAGAGACATTGCCTTAGGATTAGGGTCCATTTATTTATTCTTCAGTCACTATTGACTAAGCACACAGAATGTACCGAGAATTATAAACACATTGATTACAATAATAAATGTAGTAAACCTCAATCTCATCTGAGCAGAGAGTACAGTCTGGCAGAGCAGGACAATTGAATAAGGAGATACAATATATTGATAGTGTACCAAACTGAATACTGTCCTCCAATATTCATGTCTGCCCAGAACCTCAGAATGTGACTTTATTTGGAAATAGAGTCTTTGCAGATATAACCAACTTGAGATGTGGTCTTGCTGGATTAGAGTGAGTGGGCCCTAAACCAATGAACTAGTATCCTTATAAGAAAAAGGAAATTTGGATGCAGAGGACGACGGTGTGAAGACACACAGGGGAGAACCCATGTGATGACAGATGCAGAGATTGCAGAGATGCATCTATAAGGCAAGGAATGCCCAGGTCTGCCATCAACCACCAGAAGTTAGAAGAGACAAGGAAGAATCCTGCCCTCCCCAGAGCCTTCAGAAAGAGAACGGTCCATCAACACTTTGCTTGTGGACTTCTAACTTTCAGAGCTGTGAGAATAAATTTCTGTTGTTTTACACCACCGAGTTTGTAGTATTTTCTTCTGGTAGCCCTGAGGAATGAATACAGATAGCATAGAATTAAAAGAAACACAGGCATTGGGACATCATAGGAGGAATGCCTAAGATCCAGCTCAGGAGGCCAGAAATAATCTCCAGAGCGAGCAACACCTTCCAGAAGGAAGATTAACACTGTGGTGGTTGTAAGGAAAAGTGTACAGGGAGCAAATTTCAGGCATAAAGAATACTGTCTGTAAAGGCCCGAAGATAAGAGGGAACATGGCTCACTAGAGGAACTGAAAGAAAAGAGGGAGAATTGTGTTATGGATTGTGAAACAAGTAGGGTGTGAGACAAGGTTGGGAAGATTGGAGCATTATGTGGGGCAATGGCTGAGCTGCGTGCACGCTTCCCAGTAAGTGGTGTAGATGGGCTGCACTTGCATGGTTAGCATCCCTGTTGGGCCTTGGAAATCAGGAACAAATCTTTGGACAGATTTGGAATCATTATTTGTCTCTGATGCACGTTTTAGGATAACATGGTGAAAGGATAACATGGATCAAGGGACAACATGACCAGTGAGGAAGGGGTTGGGAGGTCAGCATATTCTGTAAAAACAATGCTGTGACTTTGGTACCTGTTTACAACCTTGGCAGCTTGCTTGAAATGTAATGCCACCATGACCACTGATTTCCTTTCCCAGGAACAGCACTGCTGTGTTTCTGGGCTGGCCTCAAAACCCTGCAAAATGTTACTGAGCATGACTCAACATCATCAATTCAGATCAAAATTTTAGTAACAGGTGAAAGAGCTTCACCTTTTCCACATGAGCAACATCAAACTGTTTCAAGAAGGGAAATCTGTCAGTGTTGTCCATGAACACATTTCTCACTTTTCATTTCTCTTTGCATGTTGTTAATTTAGACTTGGGTTTGGGCTTATGATCTGATAATCCTATCATGATACTGCTGTTGAAGTTTGTTTTAAATAAACACATCACACTTCGTGAGTTTTCTGTTTAAGCCTCTTAAAAAAACAAACAAACAGACCAAAAAATGCTTAAGTTGCCACTGACATTCAGCCAATTGGGAAATCATGTGAAGAGAGAAAAATAAGCACCTATAGAATCAGTTTCTTTCCATTTCTCCATTAACTAGTGTGACTGAAAGTTGTCAAGGATGTTTTCTAGAGTAAAGATTGGGAACCAGACGTGTGCCAGGATGCAGCAGTGCTTGAAAGGGATGCTCATGGGAGAAGCGGCACAGTGGGTGACCCCAGGCGTTAAAGTAGAGTTCAAGAGCACACTCAGGGGTAGGAATGTTTGGGTCTGAATTTTGGTCCAACGTATTCATGAGATGATCAAGAGGAATCTATAGAAAAGAAGCAATAATACACCCCTCAGAGCAGGGGGTTGAAAAAATTTACATATATACTGTGTAAGTACACATGTATTTTTTACATATATAAATAATATGCATATCTTACATAATGTTTTTACATACAGATATTCACAGAAGTACATAATACACACATAAATTATACATAAATATACATATATTTATATACTTATGTTAATTTGCATATACTCATAAATATATATGTACATGTATACGTATACAAATGTATGTATATGTGAATTTTTTCAACCCTCTGTTCTGTGGGGGAGATTATTATTTCTATGAGTTCCTCTCAATTATCCCATAAATAAGCCTGAGAGGAATATGGATGTACATACACAATTTGGAAGAATGCGTGGGATTCAAACCCATTTTGCCTTTGTAGTTTGTTTTCTTTTCACTATATGTCACTCTTTAAAATATTTCTGTGGCCCCCGTATTAAATGATTTTTTGATGATTTGCAGAAAATCCAAATATATTTTAGAAATGAGTACAGGTGAGGAATAAAGACTGGAGACTTCGTTGCTGGACAGACTTGAGAGAGGTTCACGGCTCTGCTTCTTGCTACTGTGGGACATAGGACAAGCCATTTTGCCTCTTTTTAAGCCCGAATTTCCTCCTCCACAACTTGAAGGCGCCCCGTGGGAATTTTAGATAGTGGGTCTACATTGCCAAACGGCACCTAGTGGGTGTTCTACAAATACAGGAACTTGTAAAATTATACCCTATAGGGAGCCACTTGCACACCGTACATTACCAAATCACACTGAGATTTGTGTTTGGGTTGGGGGAGGGGTATAGACTGTCCATTTAGTCCATCATATATTTGTTCATTCTGCAAACAGTTTACTAAACACTTTTGCTTGGCCTTGTGAGAGGTGGTGGAACACTAAGAAGAATTTAACATGACCCCGTACTCAAGAAGCTCAGATTTGGTAAAGGAGAAAGATAAGAAAATAAACGTTATTAATAAATGTGTTAAGTTGATAAGATAGCAACAAAAATGCATACTGGATAGTCTGTGAGAAAAGAGAAGATGTAGATCCATTTGCCATAGTTGAACTAACTTCTCTTTTATTTCAAAGCCTAATTTTAATGAGACACGCTTAGATTGTAGGGTTTGGACTTTTAATTATGTTCTGTCTGTTCTGATACAGAATCTATTTCTGCAAAGGAAGTTAGCTCACACATGATTAGTAGATATGAGAATGATGTCACTATAATCTGGAGTTTCTTTGGTTCATATGTGATTTTTATGAGCACTTTATTGTTTTGTGCCACGAAGTAGTATGGCAGTTGAACACTGAGGATGCTAAGAAACAGATATAGTAAGCCATGGGGGAACGAGTGCTCTCCGGAGTAGCTGTTCCCTGAAGTCCTCCTTCTAGCTGAGCTTGGCCATTTGTTTTGTCCTAAATGTGCTTGTAGTGCTCTAAGAAACCAACACAAATCAGTGAGCCAGAGCCATGAGTCTCTGGATGGCTGCACATCGTGCAAAGCCAGCAGCTGCTCTGGAACCTGAAGCTCCTGGTAATGAGGTTATCTCTTTGCCTTTGTCTCCATAAGTCCATAGCACTGGCTGTTCCTTACACCTGCTTCCACCAAACTATCTTCATGTGTTCTTTTAAAGTAAGTTTTTATTGATTGTAGTTCTTCTATTCACTAGAAAGTTAATATGTTTTTAAAATGAGCTTAATATTTTAATTTGTATAGTTATTTTTTGTAAGATCTGGTTAAAAATAGCATCAGTTTTCCGTGGTCTGGCCCAATACATTTTTCCCTTAGATGTGTGATTTTGCAGAATGCAAGGTTTGTAAGAATCACATAGTGTGATATAGAAAACTCTCGCTAATTTCCATAATATGGAGCAATCTGGTTTTTAGAAGCAGTAGTGTTGGCATCAGGAGGCCAGTGTTTTAGTCCTGTATTCCTTACTAGCTCTGTCTTTACCCATTGGCTCAGGGAATTCTCCTGACCAGGCACCACACTGCCAGCTGCAAATCTTTTCCACTATCTGCCTCTTCATTCCCACCTTGCCTGAATTTTCCTTGTCCTTTTTGACCTCATAATGGAAATTGTGAATTTTTCTCCCTGTTCTGGTTCTAAGCTTCCTCAGAGATGGTATTTCTCATGTGCTTCCTCTGCTGCTTAAACTTCAATCCAGAAGACAATGATGTCACAGACATCTTCCAACCCAGACCTTGAGAATCAAGACCCTAGCTGAAGTGCTGGTGGTTTTTTTCCTTACTTTTTATTTCTATGGAATTAGAAAATCTTATGTCACAATGACAGCTTTTCTCTCTTTTTTTTTTTTTTTTTTTGAACTGCAACTAAGGCTTAACAATCCTTTCTGTTAGTTTTGGATATTTGTTTAGAATATGAAATTTAAATTATAAAGATACAATTCTTTGAAATATCATTTCAGACATTGATCTCTAGAAATTTCTATGGGTTTTATACCAGCATTTATTCATTAAGAACCATGAAACTCTAGATTAAACTTTTTTAAAAAATTACATTATTAGAGGTTTTGATGAGTTAGAAAAAAGTAGGGAATCATTACAAGATAAAACTTAAGGGAAAAAAAGAGAAATTAGAGAGGTGAGATGTTTAATGAAGCAGGCTTTTACTAGGAGAGAACTGACCAAACTTTGATAAACTGAGGATTTATTTTCATTGCCTTGCAGGGTTCAAGACTCAAGACACAAATGTTAGGGACACCCAAGGTAGGAACATCTAACAAAAGATGCCTACATTTGTGGAAGCCAAAAGGGGCTACAGACTCAATGTAAGAGTGAATTAGATAACTTCCCCCACCAGAGCTAGAAGGAAAATTTTCTTCTTAGGATATTTATGCTGGTGGAATAATTTTTAAAAATTTTCAAACAATTCATAACTACAGCAAGATTTTATGCCACTTTGCAGCCCAAATTGATTCTACTTTACGTCATTTCTAAAGATCTGAAAGTAAAAAATTGGTTTAAAATTATCTAAAGTTGATAGTGCCCCATGTACTTGGCAGAAGCAAATAAAAATCTTCTTTACAATAACTCAAGAAAAAAGTCAGTCTTCAAAGAATAGACATAATAAAAATAAATCAAAAAATTTTAAAAACCAAAATTACACAAAAAGTTTTATATAACACAAACTTTCAATAAAAACTCACAAAACATTCAAGGAAAAAAGGCACATGGCAAAACAAACAGAAACAATGGACAAAAGAATCAGAAATAAGAGATTGCAGACATTGCAATGAACAGAAAGAGAATACTTAAAAGTTATGTTTAATATATTTTTAAAAAGTAAATGAAGTACAGGATTAAAATATCAGTAAAAATAAGAAAATATAAACACAATCTAGTATATATGAAAAGAGAACAAAATAAAAATTGAAGAAATAAAAAGTGAGATAATTGAAATAAAAAATGGATGGAAATGTTCAGCAACCTATTAGACAGAGAGATACAGAGTAATTTAGTAAACTAGAAGTTGAATGTGAAGAAATCATACAGAATGATGTACAGAGAGACAAACAAAGGGGGAAAATAAAATGTAGTTTAAGAGAAATGTTTGAAATCTAATACATCTCTAATGGAAGTTCTAGAAAGAAAAGATAAGAATGGTGGAGAAAATAAATATCCGGCAGACCATATCTCTTATCATATTGAAAGTATGAATCCCTCATCTTCTGTCTTCCATTACTGCTGTTGAGTGTCTAATTGTCACTAACTTTGAGGTAATATGCTTTCTTTTCTGCCTCCTTTAAAATCTTTGGTTTTCTTTTCTACAGATTCAGTTTTGTAGCCACCCATGATGCAGGAAGGGTTAATAATCACTGGAAAAGACTTGCCAACAAACTGGGGCCAAGAGGTGAGAAGGCCAGTCAGCCAACGACGGGTAAGACCTCCAGGGCAGGGCAACCTAAGACAGGTGCGGTCGCCTGGGGGCACAGATGGAGACACGATATTGGGAGCAGGAGGAGCCATTTCCTAGGAGACCATTGGACATATATATTGGCTATACTGAGGCACATTTTAATTAAATTACCAAAGGTCAAGGTAAAAGGAAATTTGAAAGCAGCAAAAGAAAAGAAACTTGTCACATATAAGGAGCCCTCCTCTCCCTGCTTAAGACTATAGGCAGATTTCTCAACAGAAACCTTACAGGCCAGGGGAAAGTGAGATAATATATTCAAAATATTGAAAGAATAACACTGTCTATCAAGAACAATATATTGGCAAAACTGTCCTTGAAATGAAGAAATGAGGGCAAGGTAAAGTTGTGCTCCAAGATAAAAATATACGAGCACATCAATAACATGATAATATCAAAACAGAGGCCGAGGGAGGGCTCCTTGAGAAATCACTAAGAATTCTTGGCATTCTCTAATTACTTCATCCAGAACACCTGTGTATGTTTAACAGATGTATATATTGAAATGCTGGTTATAATAAACTCAGAGTGGCCATCAGCCCTCTCCGCATCAATCCTGATGTGTACATTGGATTGCGACACCAACAAGTATAATGTATCAAGAAATTATTTTGCAATCTGCTGGATATTTGTTAAGACTCCTGAGTCTAAGGTGAGTTTCATGAATTTCTCAGATGAAAAGAAAAGTTAGTCTATGTATTTAAATATTTCCAACACCATTCTTCTCTTTTATTTCTAAAACTTCCATTGGACATATATATTGGCTACACTGAGGCACATTTTAATTAAATTACCAAAGGTCAAGGTAAAAGGAAATTTGAAAGCAGCAAAAGAAAAGCAACTTGTCACTTACAAGGAGCCCTCCCCTCCCCGCTTAAGACTATAGGCAGATTTCTCAACAGAAACTTTACAGGCCAGGGGAAACTGAGATAATATATTCAAAATATTGAAAGAATAACACTGTCTACCAAGAACAATATATTGGCAAAACTGTCCTTGAAATGAAGAAATGAGGGCAAGGTAAAGACTTTCCTAAACAAACAAAGCTGAGTTCATCACAAGTGGATCTGATTTATAAGAAATGCTCAAGGGTATTCTTCAAGCAGAAATAAAAACATGCTAATTAATATCATAAAGGCAAATTGATGTATGTGTAAAACTCACTGGTAATGGTAAATAGTCAAAATCAGAACTCCTAATATTGAAAGAGTGGTGCGTAATTACGTAAAACTCTAGTAAAGAATTAAAAAACAAACTTATTTAAAATAGCCATAACTACAATAATTTTTATTGGATACACTACAAAAAATATATAAATTGTAACATTAAAACCTAAAATGTGATGGAGAGGAGAAGTAAAGTGTAAAGTTTGGTATGCTAGCAAAGTGAAGTTGTTAACAACTTAAAATAGGATTTTATAAAAATAAGATATTGTATGTAAGACTGTGATAGCAAGAAACGACAACCTGTAGTAGATGCACCAAATATTATGATAAAGGAGTCAAAGCATACTGCTACAAAAGTTCATCAAATTACAAAGAAAACAGAAAGATAAGAAGCAAGAAACAAAAGACATACAAAACAGTCAGAGAACAATTAACAAAATTGCAATATTAATTCCTTTCCTATCAATAATTGCTTTAAATGTAAATGGATTAAATCATCCAATAAAAAGACAGATAATGGCTTAATGGATAAAAATATAAGATCCAACAACATGCTGCCTACAAGAGATTCACTGTAGCTCTAAAGACACACATAGACTGAAAGTGAAGGGACAGAAAAGATATTTCAAGCAAATGATAAGCAAGAGAAAGCAGGAGTAGCTAGACTTATATCATACAAGATAGATTTCAAGCTAAAATTGGCCAAAACAGACAGAGAAGCTAGTTATATATTGATCAAAGGATCAATCCATTAAAACTATAATTGTAAATATATGCACCCAACATCAGAGCATCTAAATATACTAAGAAAGTACTAACAAAAAAAAAAAAAGAAAGAAACAGCAATACAATAATAGGTGGAGACTTTAATACACCATTCTCCACAACGGATAGCCCATCCAGACAAAGAGTCAATAAGAACACAGTAAACTTGGACAATGCTATAGATCAAATGGATCTAACAGATATGTTACAGGCTCTTAACATCAGCCCTGATATCAGTTCCCCCACATTGAACCCAGCATATACGGGGTTAAAACTAAAACCCACCACCCCCTTTCCTGCTTCTCTAGCTCCACTCATATGTAAATACCTGTTTCTCTAAACTTGGACTCTTTGAGCTTTACAACTAAATGGGAGTTACAAATTGTTAAAAGCCCAGGGGGCCTGGAGTTGGAGGCACACTAAAGTTTAGCTAATCATGTGTCCTTGAGTTTGCCAGGAAAGCCACTGTCTCAAGAGTATCAAGGAGCGGAGGCTTCCCAGACCTCAACTCCTCAACTCCCGACTCCCAGCGCTCGAACCTGCCTCAAACAAGAAGAGGAGACAACTGCGAACTACGCCCACCTGCCATCCTCCTATCTCACCCTCCCCCCCTGCCTTGCTGCAAGCAGCCTTTCAAGGCCAAACGCGGGCTGGTGGGAAAGCGCCTAGCTGCACAAGCTACATGTTTCCCCCTCCCGTACCCAAAACCCCAAATAAAAATCCCTACCCATTCCTCATTGGGGAGCTAGCAATTTTTGAGGCATGAGCCCTTGCTTTGCTCCCTGTGCCTGGCATAGTAAAAACCTTTCTTCTTCCACTCAAGACTGTTCTCGTTATTTGGATTGGCATCGGGTTCAGAGACCGAACTTTCAGTTACAAATTTGGTGACCCAGATGGGACCTGTGGGAGGCCCCCACTGAGACCCCCTTGGCTTGATCGGATGCTCCAGAGTCATACTCCGCGCCTGCCCCAATAGGGGAAGTGGAGGGTTGGAGGAAGACTCAGGGAGGCCAGATCGCCGAGGGCCGGTGCTTAGTTGGTGGGACTTCATCCCAGGTCGAATCCAGGTCTGATCCCTTGGCCGGACTCCACGGAGCCCCAGGGACAGCTGGAGGGGCCGCTCCAGCAGCTGTCAAAGCCTATTTTGCTTTGGGAGTCTTCCCTCCTGCCTCCTCCCAGGGCAGCTGTTCGCACCTCCTGTTACCAGGGAAACTATCTTGAGGAAAAGGAAAGTGTATTTGTTTGAAGTCGCCGCGACGCCCCAGCCAAATTTTGGTAAGTCCCCTGGTGTGCACAACCGAGGTCCCTTGTCCTTGCTCATTTGGGAAGATTTGCACAGCCGATCTTCATTTGTTGGGCGCCCCCGAGTGTAGGACACGGACTAAGCTGGGACTGGAAGCACTTTGGTTTTGGTTTTGGTTTTTGGCTTCCGTTTGTGGCTGTGGGTTTTTGGGAAAGCGCGCTTGTTTGGTATTTGTTTTTTTGGCTGGCTGTCTGTCTATCTGTTCTTTCAAAGTGTCAACATGGGAGGCATCATATCTGTTCCATCTAAGAGCCCCTTGGGGAAAATATTGGCTGGTTGGTCGACCTATAGTTATAAGACAATGAGGAAAAATCAGATGGTATTCTATTGTAACACTGCCTGGCCGATGTATGTCTTGGAAAGTGAGGAAAGATGGCCATTGAATGGAACTTTAAATTATTACACTATATTGCAGTTGGAGTGGTTTTGTGAAAGGTCTGGGAAGTGGGATGAGATTCCATACGTGCAGGATTTCATGCGGTTGCATAATCAGGAAGGCAAACGGCCAGGGACCAAGCTGATGGTCCAAAGAAAAGCCAAGCCTCCGGTAGTCAAAGATGTTCGGACATCAGAAGAAAAACTTGATGAGGACATAACTGCCTTGAGTGTGTTAAATCCTTTTAATCCTAATTTCAATGTGACACAACCACCAGTGGCAGGTGCCTCCCGCTCCCCACCGCAACCCCAGGCATCGGGAAGCGGGAGGGAACCCCCGCGGCAACCGCCCCCTTTGTGTCTGCCCATATCAGATGAAGAGGTGGTAGTGGCAGCCGACTCCCCAACAGATCAGCCTAGGAACGAACCAGGAGCAGGAGCTGTCTCCCCCTCGAGAACCCGACAGGGTACTCCTTTTGGCCAGGGGTCTTCTGGAATGGGGGCAGGGCAATTCCCTCTGCACCAGCTGCCTGTAGGAACAAACAGTCAGGGGCAACCGGCCGCCTACTATTGGACTTATACCCCTTTCTCAACCTCTGATTTGCTAAATTGGAAAAACCAGAGCCCGTCCTACCTGGAAGACCCACAAAAGATGACAGATGTGTTTACAACCATTTTTTCTACCCATCGCCCTACTTGGGCAGACATTCAATCTTTGTTAAGTATAATGCTTACAGGCGATGAGCGGCGCCTTGTAGTGGTAAGAATCAAGGAAGAGGCTCAGCATTTGCATGATGAGGATCCCAATCAAACTCCCACTCCGACGTGGCCATTCCCCAAGTAGAGCCCAGTTGGGACCCAAACACAGATGCAGGGAACACACTATTAAACCATTACCGAAGGTGTGTCTTGGCTGGGCTTACAAAAGGAGTCCCCAAACAAAGGAGCCTAAACAAAATTCAGGAACTCCGGCAAGAAACAGGAGAAAACCCTGCAGCGTTTTTAGAACGCATATATCAGGCCTACAGAAAATATACTTATTCAGACCCAGAAGCCCCTGAAAACCTTCGGATGGTCAACATGACCTTTATTGGACACAGTGCCCCAGACATTAGGAGGAAGCTTAATAAGGTCGAAGGGGCCATAGCCATGAGCCCTGGTCAATTAGTGGAAATTGCCTTTAAAGTTTATAATGCTTGGGAGGAGCATAAAGCCAGGCCAGTCAAAGTGCTCTATGCAGCATCCCTAAACTGGAGAAATGGGGAAGAGGATCCAAGACTGAGGAGGAAAAGACTCCGAAAGTTAGAGAGAAATCAGTGCGCCTACTGCAGGGAGAAAGGGCACTGGAAAAACGAATGCCCTAAGCTAGACATAGACACCAAAGGGGAAAGATGTCTTCCCCCAAGAAGGCCCATGGCCCCTCGAGTCCGGGACTTAGAGGAGGAAGATGATGATTGACAGGGCCCAGGGTTCCTTGCCATGCTGGCAGCTCCTATTCCAATAGTCCCCCACGAGCCCCGGGTACAAATGACAGTGGGGACCCAATTGGTTGATTTTCTAGTGGATACTGGTGCCACGTGTTCGGTGTTAAACAGCAAATCGACATCAAGTAATTCCTCAATTGCCGTTGTTGGAGTCACAGGCGAAACTCAGCAGAGACCCATGCTACAACCGCTGGAATGCAGCTTGGGAGAACAAAAGTTAAAACACAGCTTTTTGTATATACCAGATTGTCCCATTCCTCTCCTCGGACGAGATTTGCTCTGTAAACTGAATGCTCGGATAACTTTTTCACCCAAGAAGAAGCAGCTTCACCTACAGATGCCACCAGAAAATGCACTCAGACTACAAGCCCTCCTGGAAAGAACGGAAGAAGGAGAGCACCCAATACCCCCTGAGATCCACGAACAAGTGAGTCCAGCCGTCTAGGCTGATGGGGTGCCCAGACGAGCTCAATCTGCCACCCCAATAAAAATTGAACTTAAAAAAGGAGCCTCTTGTCCAAGAAAGAAACAATATCCCCTGAAGAAAGAGGCCTTAAAAGGTATTCAACCGGTTTTGCAAAGATTTTTGCAGCATGGGCTGATAAGGCCCTGCCAATCACCATACAACATGCCTATTTTACCAGTCAAGAAACCACACTCAGATGAGTACCGGTTTGTGCAGGATTTAAGAGCCATTAATGACATTGTACAGGATATACATACAACAGTACTAAACCCCTATACACTATTAACTACTGTACCAGGGGAATACGGCTGGTTTTCAGTGTTGGACATTAAGGATACTTCTTTTTTGCATTCCATTGGAAAGGAAATCTCAACTATTGTTTGCCTTCGAGTGGCAAGACCCAGATACACGGGCCACCAACCAATATTGTTGGACTGTGCTGCCTCAGGGGTTTAAGAACTCCCCTACCCTGTTTAATGAAACTTTGGCAAAAGACTTGAGAGGACTCCAACTCAATCAGGGAACATTACTACAATATGTTGATGATTTGCTGGTAGCAAGTCCTAGTTACCAGCACTACTTGAACAACACCATTACAGTGCTAAATCACTTTGCCTGTTGTGGCTACAAGGTATCCCCCACAAAGGCCCAGATCTGCAAACAACAAGTGGCCTATTTGGGTTTTCAAATAAGCCAAGGCACCCGCAACTTAATGTCTGACCAACGACAGGCGATTTTGCAGGTGAGAGCTCCTCAAAATCGAAGACAGTTAAGGGGATTCTTAGGTATGGTAGGGTTTTGCCGGATCTGGATTCCCAATTTTGGATTGATAGCCAAAGCATTATATGATGCTTTAAAGGGAAAAGAAACAGATCCCCTCGTATGGCCGGGAGAATGCCAACAGGCATTTGAGGCTTTAAAGCAAAAGTTGTTGACTGCACCAGCCTTGGGCCTTCCAGATCTAAAAAAAGAATTCAAGCTATATGTACATGAGAGACAGGGAATAGCTCTGGGAGTATTGATACAATGTCTGGGAGAGGTGCCCAGACCAGTGGCTTAATTATCTAAACAATTGGATCACACTGCCAAAGGATGGCCCCCATGTCTGCGGGCTATAGCCGCCACCTGTGATTTACTCCAGGAAGCAGAGAAATTTACCCTGGGACAGCCTATCGTGGTATATGTGCCCCACCAAGTGCTTGTCCTCCTTGAACAAAAAGGGGGATATTGGCTACGTGCCGGGAGGATGGGCAGGTACCAAGCTATTTTGTTAGATGACCCCAATGTCACTCTAAAGACTGTAACAACCTTAAATCCTGCCACCTTATTACCAACCTCTGAAAATAATATTAACTCTCATAATTGCCTAGAAGTCTTAGAGACTGTGTGTTCCAGCCGATTAGACTTGTCGGATCAGTCCTTGACAAATCCTGATTGGGACCTGTTTACTGATGGCAGCAGCTTCATGGAGGATGGGCAAAAATGAGCAGGCTATGCAGTGGTAACGGAAGGCGAGGTTATCGAGGCACAAGCCCTCTCCCCGGGAACATCGGCACAAAAAGCAGAGTTAATTGCTCTTACGAGGGCTTTGCAACTATCCAAAGGGAAAAAAGTAAATATATACACAGATTCTAAATATGCATTCATGGTAGTCCATGCACACGGGGCCATATGGAAAGAAAGAGGGCTGCTGACTGCGGGGCAAAAGGAAATAAAATATGCCCCAGAAATATTAGCTCTACTACAAGCAGTAACAGAACCAAAGGCAGTAGCCATTATGCACTGCCCAGGGCATCAAAAGACTGACTCATATGTGGCTGTTGGAAATCGAATGGCAGACAAGGCTGCCAAGAAAGCTGCCAGAGGGCCTAAATTTTGGGGGGCCCTCATCCCACAATTGGACTTAAGTCAATGTGACCCCTCCTATTTGGAGGAGGATTTGAAAAGAGCACAAGAATGGGGGTTTAATAATTGGGATCCTTTTCACAAATGGAAAATAAATCCTCCTGGTCTCATTCTACTCCCTGAGGACCTGGTGTGGCCCTTAATAAAATACTTGCATGAATGCACTCATTATGGAAGAGATGCCTTAGTGGACCTCTTACGACCTCACCTCAGGGGGCCTAAGCTACACCAACTGGCTCGAAAGGCCTCCTACTCTTGCCCAGTCTGTGCCAGACACAACCCAAAAACAGAAAGGCAACCCTTGAGAAAGGGAACTCAATATGCTGGGGAGCAACCTTGTGAGGATTGGCAAGTGGACTTTACACAAATGCCTAAGACAACCGGGAATTTCAAATACTTGTTAGTATTTGTAGACACTTTTTCAGGATGGATAGAAGCATTCCCCACCAGAACTGAGAAAGCCACCGAGGCGGCCAAATGTTTGCTGAAAGAGATTATCCCTAGGTTCGGATTGCCATCTAGCATCCAGAGTGATAACGGACCTGCCTTTGTGGCTGAAACAACACAACAAGTGAGTAAGGTTCTTGGGATCAAATGGAAGCTACATGCCTCATGGAGACCACAATCCACGGGAAAAATGGAAAAGATGAACCACACTCTAAAGAAGACAATTGCCAAACTCTGTCAAGAAACCCATCTAAAGTGGGACAAAGTGCTACCAATTGCCCTCCTCCGTATCAGAGTGGCCCCTAGAAGTGGACTTGGATTAAGCCCCTACGAAATAATATACGGGAGACCTTTCCTAGCTCCATGGGGAAAAGGGGAGGACCTCCATGCAATTATGGAAATTAGATTAAAGCAGTATGTACAGCATCTGGGTCAAGTATTAACTACTATGCATGAGTTTATCTCCTCCAGGTCTCCTCCCCGTCTTGAAACTTAGCTACATCCATTCCAGCTGGGAGACAGTACTTCTGAAGGCGTGGAAGGAACAAGGGCCAGAACAACAACTTGAAGAAAAATGGAGAGGGCCCAATGATGTGTTGTTAACCACCCATACATCCCTTAAATTGGCAGGTGTGAAACCGTGGGTCCACCACACTCGAGCAAACAAATGTCCAGATAATTTCCAGCCACAAACGTCTTCTCCTGCTAAGTGGGAAAGTAAACCACTGGAGGGTCTTAAGTTGCTCTTTAGAAAACAATCATGAGATGCTTCATGTTGCTAATTCATTTCTATTCCTTGCATTTTCTAGTTGCAGCCTGGCTGGATAACTCCTTAGTGTGCATTGCACAGACCATTGCTAATGCAACACAAGCAGTGGACTGCTGGATTTGCCTTCCCCGGGCTCAGTCCACTCTGGATCATGGAGACCCCCTGGTACATCCCGTATCAGACTTTACTCAGGTTCCCGATGGAGATTGGGTCCCTACACGAGATCTTAGAGCATGCACCCTCATGTACTGGGTGTGCATTAGTCACCTCCCACTTAAGAACTCTTCTAGCATCCCCTGTCTTACACTTCCTCTCTCCCCTAGTACTGCGGTGTATTGAACCCAGGGCGCCCAGGGGATACCTGAATACTTTGAAATGACTCCACCTCCGCCTTTGGGGCAACTCCCCATGTGTTCCCGGCAGCCCACCAGATACCCTGCGGAAGGAATTAAGGCTATAATTGACTATTCATTTCTAGAGCGACCCTGGATGGAACGAATTAGATTCAAAGTTGGTTACTATTTCTATACTAATAGCTCTGCAGGTTACTATACTCACAATGAAGGTGAGAGTAAGGTCTTTTGTGCCCCTTCCGGACATGTTTTTGTTTGCAAAATCAATAATTACCCTTGGGCTATGGAGTGCCTCCGCAATTTCACTTTTCCCACTCAGTGCCTCCTTGGGAATCTGGTGACTCCTTTTATGCTCCACAACCTAAGTGAATCAAAACATTGGGCAAGTTCCTTAAAATTATATACCCGAGTTACCCGGGACTTGTCAGGAAACATTCCTGATGGAGATGAATATTTCTTTGGGTATACTCTATTACCCTGGTGGGGAGTCGCAGCCCATCAACATGTGCTCGGCAATCTGTCTCCCACCCTAACAATCATAGCAAATGAAACTGCCAAGTCCCTCCTCAATGTACAAACCTCTCTCGACTCTTTAGCAAAAGTTGTATTAGATAATCGTATGGCTTTGGACTATATTCTAGCTGAACAAGGTGGAGTTTGTGCCATAGCTAACACCTCTTGTTGCACATACATAAACACTTCATCACAAGTAGAGACTAGCATTGAAAAGATCAGACAACAGGCTACCTGGTTACAATAAACATTAGATCATCATGCTTCCATCCTAGATGGAATAAAAACAGATATGGGCGACTGGTTTTCAAGCTTATTTTCCTGGATACCAGAAAAAATCCAGTCTGCATTTTCTGGCATTTTACATTTTGGTTTATCTATACTTCTATTGATGGCTGGGATATACATTCTGTTTAAGATCCTTTTCTGTTGTATTTCC
Organism: Equus caballus; assembly: GCF_041296265.1. Lineage (NCBI taxonomy): Eukaryota > Metazoa > Chordata > Mammalia > Perissodactyla > Equidae > Equus > Equus caballus. The sequence goes on along the minus strand of NC_091701.1, from coordinate 2,101,071 downwards.
GGTATTTGCAGGACTGCAACCGGAACACTAACCACCCACAGAAAAAACTGGCAAAAGCATGTTCAAGCTTTCCATCATAAGGACCCCTTAGCATCGCCCCAATACAGCAGGAAGCAGCTAGACAACCACGACTCCCCTTTTCCATAGAAATGGAAAGCAAGAAATGACAGTGGGGAATATGGTACAGGCTCTCAACATCAGCCCTGATAGCAGTTCCCCCACATTGAGCCCAGCGTATACGGGGTTAAAACTAAAACCCACCACCCCCTTTCCTGCTTCTCTAGCTCCACTCATATGCAAATACCTGTTTCTCTAAACTTGGACTCTTTGAGCTTTATAACTAAATGGGAGTTACAAATTGTTAAAAGCCCAGGTGGCCTGGAGTTGGAGGCACACTAAAGTATAGCTAATCATGTGTCCTTGAGTTTGCCAGGAAAGCCACTGTCTCAAGAGTATCAAGGAGCGGAGGCTTCCCAGACCTCAACTCCTCAACTCCCGACTCCCAGCGCTCGAACCTGCCTCAAACAAGAAGAGGAGACAACTGCGAACTACGCCCACCTGCCATCCTCCTATCTCACCCTCCCCCCCTGCCTTGCTGCAAGCAGCCTTTCAAGGCCAAACGCGCTGGTGGGAAAGCGCCTAGCTGCACAAGCTACATGTTCCCCCCTCCCCTACCCAAAACCCCGAATCAAAATCCCTACCCATTCCTCATTGGGGAGCTAGCAATTTTTGAGGCATGAGCCCTTGCTTTGCTCCCTGTGCCTGGCATAGTAAAAACCTTTCTTCTTCCACTCAAGACTCTGTTCTCGTTATTTTGATTGGGATCGGGTTCAGAGACCAAACTTTCGGTTACAGATATATACAGATTATTCCATCCAACATCAGCAGAACGCACATTCTTTCCAACTACACACAAAATGTTTTCTAGGGTAGATCATGAGTTAGGCCACAAAACAAGTTTTAGCAAATTTAAAAAAATCAAAATCGTATCAATTATCTTTTATGATCACAATGGTATGAAACTAGAATTTCATAACAAGCAGAAGACTGGAAAATTCATAAATACATGAAAATTAAACAACACATTTGTAAACAATCGTAGAATCCAAGAAACAATACAAAAGGAAATAAAAATATCTAGAGAAAAATGAAAAGAGAAATACAACAAAACAAGCTATGGGATGCTGCAAAAGTAGTTCTAAGAGGAAGTTTATAGCAATAAAAACACATTAAGAAAAAAGAAATGTCTCAAATAAACAACTTAATTTTACACCTTAATGAAGTAGAAAAGGAAGAACACGCTAAGCCTAAAGCTAGCAAAAGGAAGGAAATAATAAAGATTAAAGCATAAACAAATGAAATAGAAAATAAGAAAACAATAGAAAAGACTGATAAAACTAAGAGTTGGTCCTGCAAAAGATAAACAAAATTGACAAAACTTGACTAACAAAAAAAAGAGTATTCAAATAAACAACATTACAAATGAAAGAGGAGGTATTACAACTCTACAGAAATACAAAAGATCAGAAAACACTATTACATGAACAACTACAGTAGTTGTAGTAGTCAGCATGAGCAACTACATGCCAACAAATTGGAGAATCCAGAAAAAAATAGATAAAATCCTAAAAACATACAACATAACAAGACTGAACTCAAAGAAATAGGAAACCTAACCAGACGTCTGAAACACAAAAAAGGAGATTGAATCAGTGATCAAATAACTCCCAACAAGAAAAGCATAGGACCAGATGGTTTCCTGTGAATCCTATCAAATGGTTAAAGAATTAATGCCAATGATTCCCGATCTTCTCCCAAAAACAGAATAGGAGGGAATACTTCCAAACTCACTTTACGAGATCATTATTACCCTCACATCAAAGCCAGAAAAGGACACCACATGAAAAGAAAACTACAGATCAATATCCCTGATAAATATAAATGCAAAAATCTCAGCAAAATTCAGGCAAACCAAATTCAACAGCAAATTAAAAGTCATACACCACGATCAAGTGAGATTCATTCCTTGGATCCATGAATGATTCAACATACACAAGGCAATAAATGTGATACATCACATTAATAGGATAAAAAATAAAACTTATATGAGCATCTCAATAGATGCAGGAAAAGCATTTGAAGAAATTCAACATCCATTCATATCAAATGGATTCAATGAAAACTCTCAATTCCTTGGGTAAAGAAGGAATGTACCTCCACATAAGAAAGGTCCTCCAGCAACACCGTACTCAATGATGAAAGGTTGAAAGAATGTTCCTCTAGGATCAGGAAGAAGATAAGTTTGCTCAGTATCACCACTTCTATTCAACATAGTGCTAGACGTCCTGGCTAGAGCAATCAGGCAAGAAAAAGAAATAAAAGGTATACACATTAGAAAGGAAGAACTAAAATTGTCTGTTACAAGTTACATGATTTCATATGCAAAGTATCCTAAAGATTCCACCAAAAAACTGTTAGCCCTAATCAACAAATTCAGCAAAGTTGCAGGATACAAAAGAATACAAAATCACTAGCATTTCTCTACAAAGAAAAGGTAAATATCTGAAAAAGAAATAAAGAAAACAATCCCATTTCCAAAAGCATCAAAAACAATAGAATACTTAGGAATAAATTTCACTAAGGAAGTGAATGATCTCTGCACTGAAAACAATAAGACATTGATGAAAATAACTGAAGAAAACATAGATAAATGAAAATATATCCCATGTTGATAGATTAGGAGAATTAATATTGTTAAAATGTCATTTATATATTCAATTTAATTCCTACCAAGATTCCAATAGCATTTTTTAAATAAATAGGAAAAGCAATCCTAAAATTTGTTTGGAAACACAAAAAACCCTGTACAACCAAAGCAATCCTGAGAAGGAAGAACAAAGTGGAATGCATCACACTTCCTGATTTCAAACTATACTACAAAGCTATAGTAATCAAAACAGTATGGTACTGACACAAAAACAGACATATAGACCAATGGAACAGAATTGAAAGCCCAGAAATAAACTCATGCATAGATAGCCAACTAATATTTGACAGACTCAATGAAGAAAAGACAGTCTCTTCAATAAATGATGCAGGGAAAATTGGATATTACATGCAAAAGAATGAAACTAGACCTCTAACACTGCTCACAAAAATTAACTCAAAATGGATTAAAGACTTAACTGCAAGATCCAAAACCATAAAAGTTATAGAAGAAAACGTAGTGGAATCTCCTTGGTGTTGTTCTTGGCAATGATTTTTGGATATGTCATTTAAAGTTACAGCAAAAGCAAAAATAAATGAGAGTGACTATATTAAACTGAAAGGCTTTTGCACAGCAAAAGAAGTGATCAACAAAATGAACAGACAACCTATGGAATAGGAGAAAATATTTGCAAACCACATATCTGATAAGGGATTAATATAAAAATATACAAGGAACTCAGTCAACTCAATAACAGAAAACAAATAACCCAATTAAAAAGTGGGCAAAGGAACTAAATAAACATTTTTCCAAAGAAGATAATCAAATGGCCAACAGGTACATGTAAGGCTGCTTAATATCACTAATCATCAGGAAAATGCAAATCAAAACCACAATGAGCTGTCACCTCACACCTGTTAGAATGGCTACTATCAAAAAGACAAGACTTAAGTGCTGGTGATGATATGGAGGAAAGGGAAACTCTGTACAATGTTGGTGGAATGTAAATTGGTGCAGCCAATTTACACAATTTCCACTATGGAAAATAGTATGGAGGTTCATCAAAAAATTAAAAATAGAACTATCATATGACACAAAAATCCCACTTCTGGGTGTATATTTGAAAGAATTGAAATCATTATCTCAAAGGAATATCTGTACCCCCATGTTTATTGCAGCACTATTTACAATAACCAAGACATGGAAACAACCTAAGTGTCCATCAATGGATAAATGAATAAAGAAAATATGGTATATACAGTCATGCATCGCTTAACAAGGGGGATATATTTGAGAAATGTGCCAAGAGGTTTTGTCATTCTGAGAACATCATAGAGAATGCTTACACAAACCTAGATAATATAGCCTGCTACACACCTAGGCTATATGGTACCAGTCTTATGAGAGCACCATCATATATGTTGCCCATCACTGACTGAAATGTTATGTGGTGTGTGACTGTATATAATGGAATATTATTCAGACATTAAAAAAGATAGAAATCCTTTCATTTGGGACAACATGGATGAAACTTAAATTATCCTGAGTGAAATAAGTCACACAGAGAAAGACAAATACTGTATAATTTCCCTTATATGTGGAATTTAAACAAACCACATCCATAGAAGCAGAGAACAGATTGGTGGTTGCCAGAGGCAGGGTATGGGGCAGGGACAAAATGGGTGATGGGGGTCAAAAGGCATACATTCCCAGTTATAACATAAATAAGTCATGGAGATGTAATATACAGCAGGATGACTATAGTTAACCACACTGTATTGTATATTTGGAAAATGCTAAGAGAACAGATCTTAAAAATTCTCATCACCAAAAACATTATAGCTATGTGAGGTGATGCATGTCATCTAAATTTAATGTGCTAATCATTTTGCAATATACGCATATGTCAAATCATTATGTTGTACACTTTAAATTTATACAATGTTCCAGGTCAATTATATCTCAAACTTGAAAATAAATTAATTAAGAGCATTTTTTAAATTTAAAGTTTAAAAGCATATTTAACAAGTTTGATATAATAGGCATTTCTGAGTCTTGTACACTTTCCAAATAAAGACTATATAGTCTTTTTAAAAACGTGTGGAATATTTATGGAAATTGATCATCTACTTATAAAGCAAGCTTCAAGAATATTTGTAAGATTGGTAACTGTTGATTGATTGCAATAATAGCCCAATACTTCACCTCTCCTTTTATCACTTACCATTCCTCTTGGTAAAGAGGGGGACTCCAGTTCACTCACTTTTTAATCTGGGATGAAATTGTACCTTACTTTGGAATGTTTCCATATTCTCTCGTGCCCACTGCCATCGCCATGAACACATGCCAGAAGATGAAAAATATGTGGGCTGGAGAAGAGTCAGGCTAGTCATCCAAATTAAGGTCATTTTAAATAAAGTGACAACCAGCTAACCTGCAGAGTTGTGAGAAAGCCCAGTCAAGACCAATAAAATTTCTCAACTGACCTGTAGACCCATTAACTAAATAAAAGCTTATTATTATAAAACGCTTAGTTTTGGAGAGGTTTATTATATAGCATTATTCTGTCATAGATAACTCCTATGAATAAGAAGCATGCTCTCAGATCAAAATAAATATAAATCAGAAGTGCATTATAAAAGTAGCTTTAAAATCCCATACATTTGGAAATTAAGAAACACACTTTAAAAGAACTAAGTCAAATAATAAAAATTAGAAAAATATAGACATAAAACATATACAATATTATGTTCCAAATCTTGTGGGATATAAGTAAAGAAGTCATTGTAACCTTAAATGTTTATAGTACAAAAAGAAAAGGTAACATTAAAATAAATGTCTAATTTAAAACTTAGAAAAATAATCAAAAAAGATACAAAGGATATAGAAGAAAGCAAATATAAATACCAGAGTATAAATTAATTAGATAAAAAAGAAAGCATGAAAAGAATCAACAGACTCAAAAGCATGTTCTTTGAAAACAACGAGAACAATTGTTAAGCCTCTGGTGATTCAAACCAAGAAAAAAGGGAATGGAACATATAAATGATGCTAGCAATAAAAAAGAAGGTATAAGGATAAGCACCAAATACGCAAAAAGACAAGAAAAGGATATTTTGAACAATTTTGTGTGATTATATATAAACTTTAATTCAGATGAGATTGACAAATTTCCAGAAATATATTACTTACGAAAATTGAGACAAGAAGTGAGAAAACAACTAAAATCATTTATAACCAGTACAGATACTAATTTTTCTAATGAAAATATTTTCAGAAAATCTAAATGAACATAATTGAGCTAAATTCAGCAATGCATAAAAAAGGTAATCCATCAAGTTAGAATTATTCCAGAAATGCAATTTTAGTTTTCATTAACAAATCAATTAATATGATCCATTACATTATCAGATTGAAGGAAAATTGATTATATAATCAATTCAATAGCTTAAAAAAACAAAAATTTTTGGTAAAATTCCATATTCAGTTATTACAAAAAATCCTGGCAAAAAGAAGAAAAAAATCTTAATCTGATGAAAAGAATCTATTAAAGATATCTAGAATAAGGATCAACAATAAAAATGACCAAACACCAAAAGTGAAAAATGGGCAAAAGATTTGAACAGATAACTTACCAAAGATTTTCAGTTGACAATTATGATATAAACCTCGCTCAAAAATATTTATAATTTGAGGATTGTAAATTAAAACAATAATGAAACACTGCTAACCACCTATTAGAATAGCTAAAGTACAAAAAACAAGTTGACCGACGGTGCTAACCGTTGGCAACGATACACAGCAACAGGGGCCCTCTTACTGCTGGTGGGAAATCAGAATGGTGCAGCCACTTTGGAAGGTAGGTTCTTATAAAGCTAAACATGGACTTACTATAGAATTCAGCAATTGTATTCTTCAGCATTACCCAATTGAGTCAAAACTTATATTCCTACAAAAGCCAGCAGGCAAAGGTTTATAGGAGCTTTATTCATAATTACAAAACCTGGAAGAAACCAACATGTGTTACAATAGGTAAATGAGGAATCAACGTGTGGTGCAGTCATACGATGGAATACTATTCAAAAATTTAAAAAAGGAATGGGCTATCAAAATATGCAAAGAAGGATGAATTTTAAATGCATATTTCTAAGTGAAAAGGTCATATACTTTAAGATTCCATTCATATAACACTGAAGAAAAAGCAAACTATGGAGATAATAAACAGATCAGTGGTTTCCAAGTTTTGCTTTTTGTTCTTTAGGGGGATTGAATAGGTGAGGCATAGAAGATGTTTTGAAAAGTGAAACTATCTTGTATAATATTGTAATGTGGAAATATGACACTACATTTGTCAAATCCTGTGGACTTTCAGCACGAGTGAATCTTTATGTATGCAAATTTCAAAAAAAAAAAAATATTTAGGAGGTTTAAGGAATCCAAGATAGAATGCAGAATACAACAAAATAAATACTGTATTACAAATGGATAAAGCAACTCACCTAAAAGGGTGGCTGAGAAAGGTGCTGACCAACTTAACGTTGGAAAGGAGTTGTGTTTCTAAGACTAAAGGCAAAAGAAATTGCACAACTGTACATCTCTAGCTGATAAATTGTTTCCCACATAGGTAGGGATTAACAATTCTAATACCTATCTACTGGAATTGAACAATTAAGTAAATAGATGGCAGGTGGTGGGAGTCAGGTTTCTCACTGTTTGAGAAGTTTCAAATAAGCAAGGGGAGAATAGAATAATTAGAATAATAGAATAATTCATTTGGTAATAAGTAAGAGTTGGAGAAATCAGTATGACTGATGTTAGCTTAACAGATACAAATGGATATATGTAGACATATTTACAGGCATACATATATATACAGGTTAGTATATATCTATATATTGCCCTGTCAGCTGAGAGCCAGGAACAATGACACAACTCCCACAGTAGCAATGAATACACCTAGGACCCACGTTTTGGTTTCTAATATCATTCCCCCATAATAGGAACCAAAGCTCCTTGGATAAATGGCTAATTCTAGGACTAGGACAGGAAATGTACCAAATGAGCCTAGAGAATTTTGTAGCACCAGAAAGTGGGGAGGTGCTAAACACACACACACCCTGATGGGGATATGTCAAAGGGATACCAGAAAACAACTGACAGAGCTCCTGATAACTAAAGTTGAATAGTTTGAACAACAAAGTTTAAAAAGTAGTAGAGGATTGTAGGCAAAAGTATAAAATAAATATCCACGAGTCCATACTGATATAAATAAATGATAGAATAAATAGATGAGAGAGAACAGAAAAATCAACTTTGCAGAGATTCCAAATGAGTTTTGTAAATATTCCTGTCTCCAGGAGGTGGAACTTAGCTCCCCAGTTCTTATGAGTGGACTGTGCATGGAGATTTCTTTCCAAAGAGTAAGGTGTGAAAACTGGTGGGAGTAGAGTAACGTTATAGTGGAGAAACTGGACAAACACTGTCTCAGCCAGGTGATCACGGTCAGCATCCACAGCGACAAGTTATATTGATAAATTATATTGATAGTATTCTTGATATGATGTGATAAGAATAACATTTGCTTCTGTGGTTTTCCTTCCAAAAACCCATGATCCCAGTCTGATCATGAGAAAAACATCAGACAAATCCCTCTTGAAGGGCAGTCTACAAAATATCCAGCCAACGCTCCTTACAAGTGCCAGGAAAAGGGGGTCAATTGTATTGGGAGGGATGGAAACTGGATTTGGGTAGTGAGCACACTATAGTTTCTACAGAAGTTGAATTACAGTGTTGTACACATGAAACTTATGTAATGTTGTAAACCACCATTAGCTCAATTTTTTACAAAGTGTCACGTCCTGAAAAATTGTGAGTTACACACATGAAACTAATATAAGATGGTGACAATAAGGGAAACTGGTGTGGGATATATTATAATTCTTTGCACTGTATTCACAATTTTTCTGAAAATCTAAAACTATTCTAAAGCTAAAGCTTTATTTAAAATGTACATTAAACATCTTACAGTAAAAGTGTGAAAGCTTTTCTTTACAATCAAAAAAGTTTTCACTATCATTTTACTTTTTAAAATTGTAGTAAATCTCCTAGCCTGTAGAGCAAAGTGAGAATAGATATAAAAGATTTTAAGATTATAAAATTAACAAAACTGTCATTATGTACCTATCTTATGATTGCCCATGTATAAAATCCCCAAGTATTCTAGAATAAAATATTAGAATAAATAAAGTTATTTTAGCAGTGTGGTTAAATGCAAAAATCGATATTGTATGAATTGTTCAACCTCTTTAAAAAACAAGTTGTCATAATCTGTTAGTGTTAAAAATGTGTACTCTCTATGACCCATCAATTCTGCTCCCTGGAGAAACACTTCAATATATGTACCAGGAGGTATAAAGGACTGTATAATCCCACCATTTGTAGTAGTAAAAACCTAGAAATAAACTAAATGCTGGTCAATATGTCACAATTACATAGTGATCTACTCATACAGTGGGGTAGTATTCAGCAGTGAAAAAATGGATCCAGTGACATAACAACACAGACAAATCTCAGGGACATAGTATTAAAAATAGCAGGTCAGAGAAATGATTATTTTATGCAGTATGCTTCCATTTACATAAACTTTAAAACATGATATACAAAGCAAAGCAATATATTACGTAGAGCACAACATTTTTTACTAAATTTATGAAGAAATAATAAAGAAAATTTAAACATAACATTTAGGAGAAGGCTTATCTCTAAAGGGGAAGGATAATAGGATGTCATTTCTGTAATTAGGTTGAATAAGATAGTGACTTCTTACACACACACACACACACACAAGTAATTTTTTTAATTTAATTTTTATTGAGTTAATGATAGGTTACAATCTTGTGAAAATTCAGTTGTACATTATTGTTTGTCAGTCATGTTGTAAGTGCACCCCTTAACCCTTTGTGCCCACCCCCTACCCCACCTTTCCCCCGGTAACCACTAATATGTTCTCTTTGTCTACATTTTTAAATTCCTCATATGAGTGGAGTCATACAGAGATTGTCCTTCTCTATCTGGCTTATTTCACTTAACATAATACCCTCAAGATCCATCCATGTTGTTGAAAATGGGATGAATTTGTTCTTTTTTATGGCTGAGTAGTATTCCATTGTGTGTGTATATATATATATATATATATATATATATATATATATACACACCACATCTTCTTTGTCCAATCATCTGTTGATGAGCACTTAGGTTGCTTCCACATCTTGGCTATTGTAAATAATGCTGCAATGACCATTGGGGTGCATGGGACTTTTGGAATTGCTGACTTCAAGCTCTTTTGATAGATACCCAGTAGTGGGATAGCTGGATTGTATGGTAGTTCTATTTTTAATTTTTTGAGAAATCTCCATATTGTTTTCCATAGTAGCTTCACCAGTTTGCATTCCCACCAACAGTGTACGAGGGTTCCTTTTTCTCCACAACCTCTCCAACATTTGTTACTATTTGTTTTGGTTATTTTTGTCATTCTAATGGGTGTAAGGTGCTATCTTAGTGTAGTTTTGATTTGCATTTCCCTGATGATCAGCGATGATAAACATCTTTTCATGTGCCTATTGGCCATCCATATATCTTCTTTGGAGAAATGTCTGTTCATGTCTCCTGCCCATTTTTTGATTGCGTTGTTTGTTTTTTTGTTGTTGAGTTGTGTGAGTTCTTTATATATTATGGATATTAACCATTTGTCAGATGTATGACTTGCAAATATTTTTTTCCCACTTAGTGGGTTGTTTTTTGTTTCAATCCTGTCTTCCTTTGCCTGAAAGAAGCTCTTTAGTCTGATGAAGTCCCATTTGTTTATTCTTTCTATTGTTTCCCTTGTCTGAGAAGACATGGTGTCCGAAAATATCCTTTTAATACTGATGTCACAGAGTGTACTGCCTATATTTTCTTCTAGAAGCCTTATGGTTTCAGGTCTTACCTTTAGATCGTTGATCCATTTTGAGCTTATTTTTGTGAATGGTGAAAAAGAGTGGTCAATTTTCATTCTTTTACATGTGGCTTTCCAGTTTTCTCAGCACCGTTTGTTGAAAAGACTTTCTTTTCTCCATTGTAGGCCCTCAGCTTTTTTGTCGAAGATTAGCTGTCCATAGATGTGTGGTTTTATTTCTGGGCTTTCAATTCTGTTCTATTGATCTGTGCACCTGTTTTTGTACCAGTACCATGCTGTTTTGATTACTGTAGCTTTGTAGTATGTTTTGAACTCAGGGATTGTGATGCCTCTACCTTTGTTCTTTTTTCTCAGTATTACTATAGCAATTTGGGGTCTTTTGTTGCCCCATATGAATTTTAGGATTCTTTGTTCTATTTCTGTAAAGAATGTCATTGGGATTGGATTGAATCTGTAGATTGCTTTAGGTAGAATGGACATTTTAACTATGTTTATTCTTCCAATCCATGTACATGGAATGTCTTTCCATCTCTCTATGTTGTCATCCATTTCTTTCAGAAAAGCCTTGTAGTTTTCGTTGTTTAGGTCTTTACTTCCTTAGTTAAATTCACCCTGAGGTATTTTATTCTTTTTGTTGCGATTGTGAATGGTGTTGTGTTCTTGAGTTCTTTTTCTGTTAGTTCGTTATTAGAGTATAGAAATGCAACTGATTTATGTAAATTGATCTTATACCCTGCAACTTTGCTGTAGTTGATTATTTATAAAAGTTTTCCAATGGATTCTTTGGGGTTTTCTATATGTAGGATCATGTCCTCTGCAAACAGCGAGAGTTTCACATCTTCCCTCCCTATCTGGATTCCTTTTATTCCTTTCTCTTGCCTAATTGCTTTAGTCAAAACCTCCAGTACTATGTTAAATAACAGTGGTAATAGGGGGCATCCTTGTCTTGTTCCTGTTTGCAGGGGGATGGCACTCAGTTTTTGCCCATTGAGTATGATATTGGCTGTGGGTTTGTCATATATGGCCTTTATTATGTTGACGTAGTTCCCTTCTATCCCCATTTTGTTCAGAGTTTTTATCATAAATGGCTGTTGGATCTTGTTAAATTCTTTTGCTGCATCTATTGAGATGATCATGTGGTTTTTATTCCTCCGTTTGTTGATGTGGTGTATCATGTTGATTGATTTGTGGATGTTGAACCATCTCTGTGTCTCTGGTATGAATCCCACTTGATTATGATGTATGATCCTTTTGATGAATTGCTGAATTCGGGTTGCCAAAATTTTGTTGGAATTTTTGCATCTATGTTCATCAGTGATATTGGCCTGTGGTTCTCCTTTTTCGTGCTGTCCTTGTCAGGCTTTCGCATCAGCATGATGTTGGCCTCGTAGAATGTGTTAGGAAGAGTTCCATCCTCCTTGATTTTTTGGAAAAGCTTGAAAAGGATAGGTATTAAATCCTCTCTGAAAGTTTGGTAGACTTCCCCAGGAAAGCCATCTGGTCCTGGAGTTTTATTCTTTGGGATGCTTTTGATTGCTGTTTCAATCTCTTTCATTGTGATTGGTCTGTTCAAATTGTCTGCTTCTTCTTGACTAAACTTTGGGAGTTTGTAGTAATCTAAGAATCTATCCATTTCCTCTAGGTTATCCATTTTGTTGGCATATAGTTTTTCATAGTATTGTCTTATAATGTGTTGTATTTCTGCAGAGTCTTTTGTTATTTATCCTCTTTTATTTCTGATTTTGTTTATTTGAGCTTTCTCTCTTTTTTTTCTTTCTAAGTCTGGCTAAGGATTTATTAATTTTATTTATCTTCTCAAAGAACCAGCTCTTTGTTTCATTTATCCTTTCTACTGCCTTTTTTGTTTCAATGGCATTTATTTCTGCTCCGATTTTTATTATTTCTCACCTTTTGTTGACTTTGGGCTTTGTTTGTTCTTCTTTCTCTAATTCAGTTAGGTGTAGTTTAAGATTGCTGATTTTGGATTTTTCTTGTTTGTTAAGATGTGCCTGTACTGTGATGAATTTTCCTCTTAATATGGCTTTTGCTGTATGCCATATGAGCTGGTATGGCATGTTATCATTTTCATTTGTCTCCAGGTATTTTTTGATTTCTTCTTTAATTTCTTCAATGATCTATTGCTTGTTCAATAGCCTATTGTTTTGTCTCCACATCTTTGCGCCTTTCTCAGCTTTTTGCTTGTAATTAATTTCTAGCTTTATAACATTATGTTTGGAGAAGATGCTTGTTATTATTTCAATTTTTTTTAAATTTGTAGAGGCTTGCCTTGTTTCCCAACATATGGTCTATCCTTGAGAGTGTTCCATGTGTGCTTGAAAAGAATGTGTATCCTGCTGTTTTTGGGTGAAGTGTTCTATATATGTCTATTAAGTACAACTGTTTTAGCTTTTTGTTTAGTTCCACTGTCTCCTTGTTGATTTCCTGTCTGGATGGTCTGTCCATTGATGTGAGTGAGGTGTTGAGCTCCCCTACTAGTATTGTGTTATTTTTGATATCTTCTTTTACGTCTATTAATAGTTGCTTTATGAACTTTAGTGCTCCTGTGTTGGGAGCATAGATATTTATAAGTGTTATTTCTTCTTGACGAAGTTTCTCTTTTATCATTATGTATTGGCCCTCTATGTCTCTCTTTACCTGCCTTAAATTGAAATCTGTTTTGTTGGATATAAGTATTGTGACACCTGCTTTCTTTTTTTTGCTATTAGCTTGGAGTATTGTCTTCCACCCCTTCACTCTGAGCCTGTGTTTGTCCTTGGAGCTGAGGTGTGTTTCCTGGAGGCAATAAATTGTTGGATCTTTTTCTTTAATCCATCTTGCCACTCTGTGTCTTTTTATTGGAGAGTTCAATCCATTTACATTGAGGGTGATTATTGATGCATGAGGGCTTAATGCTATCATTCAGTCACACATTTTTGGTTTTCCTGTGTTTTCTTTGTTTCTCGTCCTGTGTGTTTTAGCCTACCCATTGACTTCTGCAATTTCTTATGCTGGGTATTTTTTAGCTTTTTCCTTATTTATGTTCTGTGTCTCTGTTCTGCTTTTTAGTTTAGTGGCTACCCTGAAGTTTGTATTCAGAATCTCTTGCATACCATAGTCCATTTTCTGGTGGTCTCTTACTTCCTTAGCCCAAACTGATTCAGTCCCTTTCCTCCTCCCCTCCTAAGTTATTATTTTCATCTCTTATTCCAACTTGTGTTTTGAGTTTGTGGTTAGAGTGATAAGATTGTCTTTGCTTTTGTGATTTCCTTCCATTTATGCTAAGGCTATAGTTGAATATTTGCTATCCTATTCTGGTTCTATTTGTCTCCCTACTCTTTATTTTGTGACACCTTTCTCCTTTTTTTTTCTTTTTTCGGGTATGAGGACCTCCTTGCAGATTTCTTGTAGTGGAGGTCTTGTGGTTACAAAGTCTCTTAGCTTTTGTTCGCCTGGAAAGAATTTAATTTCTCCCTCATATCTGAAGGATATTTTTGCTGGATAGAGTATTCTTGGCTGAAGATTTTTATCCTTTAAAGTTTTGAATATGTCATTCCAATCTCTCCTAGCTTGTAAGGTTTCTGTAGAGAAATCTGCTGAAAGTCTGATGGGGGTTCCTTTGTAGGTTATCTTCTTCTGCCTTGCTGCCCTGAGTATTCTTTCTTTCTTATTCATTTTTGCCATTTTTACTATTATATGCCTTGGAGTAGGTCTTTTTACATTGATAAATCTGGGAGATCTGAATGCTTCCTCCACACACACTTCTCACTCAACCCCTAGATTTTGGAAGTTCTGTGCTATTATGTTGTTAAGCACTCTTTCTGCTCCATTTTCCTTTTCCATACCCTCAGGAATTCCGATGATTCTTAAGTTGCATTTTCTCATTGATTCAGCTATTTCTCTGAGATTTTCTTCAGTTTTTTAAATTCCTAGTTCTCTTTCTTCCTCTGTCTGGAGCCATTCAGCCTGTCTATCTTTGATTACGCTAATTTTCTCCTCTATGATGTCTACACGGGCATTCAGGGAATCCATATTCTGTTTTATCTGATCCATTGTATTTTTCATCTCTAGTATTTCTGACTGATTCTTCTTTATAGTTTCAATCTCTTTTGTGAAGTAAGTCCGGAACACGTTGACTTGTTGCTCTATATTTCCCTTTACCTCATTGAGTTTTTTGATGATAGCTACTCTGAATTCATTGTCACTTAGTTTACCTATTTCCAAGTCCTCAGGGTATAATTCTGTGTTTTTATTGTTTTCCTTCTGGTCTGGAGCTTTTATAAATTGCTGGATGGTAGAGGAGTGGTTTTTGAGCATGATGCTATTATTCGGTTGCAGTTACAGCCTGTCGCCAGTAGATGGGGGTTAAGAGCTGTGCATTCTGAGCCCTCTGCCTTCAGCTGCGATGGCGGCAGGCAGCGTGGGTTGGGGAGGAGGGGCACTTTCCCTTGCCTGCAGACCTGGATTCCAATCAGCTCTCGCTCTCTGGTTTCCCGGGGCCCTGGCTTGATGGGGTCCCCCAGGCAAAAGCTTTCCCCCGTTAGACGGTTTCCACTGCATGGGTCTGTGGGAGTCCTGGATGATCCCCAGATGTGTGGCTCCTCCCCTGCTCCTTCCCTCACGCGCAGCAGTGATCCCAGTCTCTAAGGGAGCAAGCGAAGATCTCTCTTACCCTGTTCCAGCTCCTCCAAGGGTGGCTCCAGCCTCTCCACCCTCCATCATTTGGCTGCTGTGGGTCTCTGATGATCTCTGTGTTATTAGGATTTTTTGGTTGGAATTCAGTTGCTCTTTTTGGTTGTAATTTGGAGGGGAGAGAGTCCCAGGTAAGCTCACTCCGCCATGTTGCTGACGTCACTCCTTCACAACAAGTAATTTTTATCCACTCAACATTAAGTAAAAGCTTTTCTTAAAAATTATTTTGAGAGCTTCATCAGACACTAAATAGGGGACCAGGAGGTTCAAATAGAGTAGCAAATTAATTTCTAGTCCTCATATGTAATTACATTAAGCTGTAGACTTTATTTCATTATGGCTTGCTACAGGAACTGGATGTGGTTTTTAAATACATCCTACATGATGCCATTAATTTCTTCATCAGAAGAGCAAAGGTAGCATGGAGTGCTGAGAGTCAAACTCAATGAGTGAGCAGTTTTGGACCACAGTTTAGTCTTCCTACAAAAACTTGATTACCTTGAGCTTTAAAACTTCTTCAGCTCTAAAAGTGATAGTTTGAGGCTTTCCAAGCTGCTCGATCTACCAATGCGATATAGCACTTGGTTTTTGCTGACATTTTCAATACCAGCAGAAGACATCTTTTTATCTCAGTCCTCATTCTAAAAAGTCATATAACAACTTTCTGCCAGAAAACTAGGGCCCTTTTATGTGAAAAAGTAGATTGCACACTCACTGCCCATTTCTTGGATGAGGATGCTAAAAAAAACATGCATTTGGAGGCTGCAATTTTATGTGTTGTCAAATTTAACTATTTTCTTCCTTACCAAATCAAAAGCAGGAAACATATTTTGATTTGTAGATATTAACTTCAAAATTGAGCTGCTTAAACAAGGCAGAAGTTTATTTTTCTATGATGTAATGGTGGGGACAGTTAGTCCATGGTAAGTGTGATGGATTAGTAGTGCTGAATACCAGGCTCCTTTCACCTGGACCTCTGCCTAACCTAAGACATGCACTATTCACAAAGCCCATGGTGGCTCAGAACTCTATCCCCATTCCAGGAGGGTGGAGAAGAGAAGGAGAGGACATTAGTGCTCACATAGTTGAACAGAACTTTTTAGGTGGCCACACCTGACTGCAAGGGCAACCATGGACTCAGGGAAATCAGGAGTTCTGTTATGGCTACTGGGGTCAGTCCATCTCTTTAAACACTCAAATATCCATGAGTATACTTGTTCCACTCAGAAACCATGCTCATATGCTCCACACAATACAGCACAAATCCCCATCCACTTAGTAAAAAGATCAGAGTTTTCAGGAATTACAAATGCTTGTTTCCCCAGCAGTGGAGTGTGTTCCATGGAATGTCCATCAGGCCACTCCAAGTTTCATCCTCTGAGAAGTTGTTTTTTGTCTATTTTCCATGTTCTAGTATGAAATGGGCATTGGAGACAAGACCCTTTTTGGGGACTGCTTCTCCTTAATAAGCATTATCCTAGAGGTGAATGTTGGAATCCTGGAGTCCCAAGGCCAGACTTGAAACTGCTTCAGAAATCAATTCCTTTGAACACTGCTTATGTATCCAACTGTTTGCATCTACAGCCAAAGAGATGTCCTCTAAATATAGTTTCCACTCTTGAAACTTCTGGTCTTAGTTTAATGGCCTTTGTGTTCTGCCACCTCTCTCTCAGTTAATGGTGGCTGGAGGCCATTTGAAATCATAGGCTTGGATGGGAATTAGTACCTCTTATCTGATTTACACCACAGTGATAGTCCCATTGTCTAGCTGAGGTTCTTAACAGGAACTTCTACATAGAGGCTTTAAGTCACATCCTATCTACTGAAACATTTGCTTCTTCAGAGAATCTTCTTTTAGAGACATTTCTTCAAGGCTCAATGTAGTCTTCCCTGAAGGCTTTGGTGAATATAGCAAGAAGCAGTCAACCACACACAAACATTCTGAGTGTCAGCCCCAGGCCTGTTAGAATGTGGTCTCTCTTTCAAGGTTTTGCAAGAGTTGGTTTTACCGAATGATTTTCTATGACATAATGAAGGCCACTAGCTAAAAGAAATGATTTAGAACATGGAGTTGGATGGTGTGCGTCTAAGTTCTACTTCATTTTATTCATTTACTTCATTCATTCAGTTTATTCATTTCCTATGCTGCTGTAACAAATTGCCACAAACTTAGTGACTGAAAAACAACACAAATTTATTACCTTAATGTTCAGGAAGTCAGACGTCTGGATGTGTCTGACTGGGCTAATGTTGAGGTGTTTCCAGGGCTGCATTCCTTTCTAGATGCTCTACAGGGGAATCTGGTTTCTTGTCATCTCCAGTTTTTGTAGGTTACCTGCACAAAGGCAACGCTTCATGCTCCATGAATCTGACTTTATTTTAGCAGCAATCTACTCTTTGTAATAAATTTTATATTAATCAGGGTACAGATTAGACAGGATAAAAAGAAGTCTCCATCTGTAATGGCTGAAATAAAACAGAAGTGCACTCCTCTCTCATGCAGCAGCCTGGGTATGTGGCTTAGGGCCAGCACAGCAGTTTTGCAGCCTCTTCAGAACGTGGCTTTGATATATAGCGAAGGAGAGCACAGCACCACAAGCACATTCCAGCCAACGAAAATGGGGGAGGAGAAGAAGGGAGACATGGCCAGTCCCTTCAAAGAAATAAACCGGAAATTTCACACATCACTTCTGGACATTTGTAGCTGAAAAGGAACAAGGAATTGTATATTTTAGCTGCCCACATAAAATTTGGAACACTTAGTGCTAAAGAAAGAGGAAGAAAGTTAACCAATTATTTATTCCTTAATAAAAGAGCAAGTGGTTAGTGTTCAGGTGTATCTTCAATATCCTTCATCATGCACACTTACTTGACAGTTTAGATGCTAATCTTGGAGATTACTGCAGTGATGATGCACTAAGAAATATGAGCCAATCTTCCTATGAAGGACAAAAGCAAAAGCAAATCCTATGAATCACAAAAGCAAAACAAAATATCTTTAAAATTGCTTGAATACATGGGAGAGACTAAACTAGTGAAGAGCTATCCTGCAACAGTCTTGGAGAAAATGGAGGCCCAGAGAACTAAGCACAGAATGTGGGGCATTTTTTTCCTTTGGATAGTTCATTGACTCGAAAGGGGTGGCTCACAGAATTTCTCTTTATAGTCATCCAAGATAGGGCCATGATAAACCCCATTAAATTTGTGTTGGAACACCAAAGGAAGGCATTCTAGCAATAAGGAGGAATTAGGGGTAATCTGAAGCTCAGATTTAAGTAATCTCAAGACCTAAAATTGAGTTGAGGTGATCCCATATTTCTTGAAAATAAAAGATGCAAATCTTTTCTGGAAGAATATAACATCATTCTACGCCACAAATTATTTTTACAAATAAACTGACAAAATATGTGTCTCAACTAAAAATAAGCAAGTGCATGAGGAGACAAGCAATATGAATGCATCAAATAGAAACTTTGAAATACATTTGTTCAAATAAATAAAAATAACAATATTTGAAAATTTGAGCACAGAGTTAAAAAGTATTAAATAAGACCAAAAGAAATTTGAGAAATGAAAAATGGAATAACTGAAATGAAGAATTCAATGGATTGGTTTCATAAATGTTTAGACTTAACTAAAGAGAAGAATAAAAATATCCAGAACAAAGCACAAAGAGGAAAAAGTGATGAAAAAATAGAGAAGAAATGGAAAAGGTGGAGGATACAGTGAGAAAATCTAAAATATGGGCCATCAGCTTTCCATAAGACAAGTGAATGAGGTGGAAGCAAAATTGAAGACAGAAAGTATAAGAATGTTTTAAAACTGATGAATAAAATAAACATACATATTTAAGAGTCTCATTTTGTAAGTAGACCAAGTAGAAAGAAACTCAGTCTTAGAAACACTACTGAAAATCAATGGCAAACAGAACATTTAAATAGCAGCCAGAAATTTTCTAGTTCTGCTATGACAGTATAAACACACTTCAACCTATCTTTCTTGCTCATTAAAACTAAAATCTCAGGATAAACTACATAAACCAGCTACCTATAAGCTAATAAAAATAAGTGAAAGCAGGCAAAATCTGGAAGGGAGTCAAAACTTAGAGAAGTGACCTTCATGAACTGAGGATGCTGCTTTTTTCTCATGACTCTGTCTGAAGGACAGGCCCAGCCATGAGGCAGTGCAGCAGTGTGAACAATTAAAACTCAAACAGAAAACTCTGTGGTCTGCAGAGTATTGATGGGGCAGTTCCAGATAAGACGGTGCTGAGAAGGCAATCCACTGTCTCTGTATGAGTCCACATTAGTCTCACGGTCACCCTTGAGCTGCATAGGCATCATACAAACCAAACAGGTAGCACAAAGGTTCTGAGAACTGAACTCATGTTTCAACCATAGTCAAGTCAGACTACACCCTGAGAGGCACATGTGTGGGACAGACCTACAGTGGCAAAGCAAAAGCTTTGAAAACTAGGCTCAGATTAGACAAAACACCTGTGATCTGAACCTAAACTCAACAGAGAAAAAATAAATACATCTCACGCCTGGAGTGACATCACCACGACAGCAGTGTAGGAGAGCCCAGCCCCCAAACCTCCACAAAGATCAACAGTTAGGCAGCTATGCACAAACAAAAGCAGCTCAGGAGAGCTCTGGAGTCCACCTAAGAAACTTCAGCAACACAGTGTAACACAAACACAGAAAACAACTTCTCGAAAAGAGAAAGGAAACAGTTTCTTTTTGTTTGCATCATCCCACCTCCAAGCCAGCACTGCTCAGAGCCAAGAGGGAACTCCCCAGCTAGAAAAAGCTCCCTTCACTGGGAAAGGAAGAGCCCGGTGAATGACCAGCCTCCCCAGCCTTTCAGGGCACTGCAGGAAGGCTCCACTTAAATTTCGCCTCACCCAGACCAGCGAAGCTGAGATGTATAGAGACAGCCAGGAACAAGGAAGAAAAGCAAGGGCTACAAATAGCAGCCACTCAACAGGAGTGATCATGGTTGAGTGACCCGATCTACACAAACACCAAAGATTTCACTACTGAAGAAGGAACCTACAGCCAGCACAGCTACTGTGGACCCCCTGCAGATGTCACTGGTTATTGCTCCACAGGTATTTGTTGTGTTCGTTGACACCAGCCACCTGAGTCCCTGCCTGCCTCACTCCACCTTGCTACCTGTTGGAGCCTGGGACTTCACTGGAAGCCAGCCTAGACCTCTGTGACCATGCAAGTGCAAAACACAGCTTAGACCTCCACAGCTGAACTCTATTACCATATGCACACTTGGGGCTAGTCTCTCCAGCTGAGCACTTGCATGCTACTGGCCTGACACTCTTCACCAGCCTCCACTGTGTGTGCACACCTAGGAGGAGACTGTACAGCCACAGGAGAGCATACCAACAGCTAGGGACCTCACAGCTGTCTGTGGGCCCAGATCAAGTCCTGGCTTCTGTCACTGGCCAACATCATTCCACTTATCTACAGCTAGCTCCTCCAGCTAGGAACCTGCACCATCCTGGTCCAACCCCCATTACTGGCCAACACTGCCATGCACCAATGGTGAGACTCAGCAGTCACAGTAATACAGGCTGATAGCCAGGGCCCTTGCAGCTACCAGTGTGCTTGCAGTTGACCTCAGCCCTGGCCCCCAAACTACATGTGTGTCAGAAACCAACCCCTGCCAATACACAGGTGTTTGTGGCTGGCCACTGCAGTTGAGTGTACGCGCACCACCAGCTCTGATCGCCACTGCTGCCTGCCCTGTTCCCTAGTTCTTAGATCTGGAGGTGCTGCTGAGGACCCCAACAGCCTTTGCAGCCACTGTGGATCCCCCACAGCACTCAACAAGAACTACACATTTTCTGATGCTGCAGACCACAGCAGCCTGAGCCAAAAGAGACTTCTTGTCCCCCTGGACCAGTGCAACTACACACCACTAAACTTGGCACCTGGCACCACTGGACCCAGTGTCACAGGATGCTCCAGCATGCCTTCACACATAGATGAAAATTTTCTCTTACCAAACTCAATCCATAAAGTCTGGAAGAGTGGACTGCTTCATCAAATGCACAGAAACCTACACAAAGCTGTAGGGGTCAAGAAGAATTGGGAAACATGACTTCACCAAGGGAGTATAGTAAACCTCCAGTAACTGGCCTCAAAGAAATTGAGACACAGCAATTATGTGGTAAAGAATTCAAAATAATTGTTCTAAAGATGCTCAGAGAGACACAAGTGAACACAGAGAAATAATACAAGAACAAAGTAAGTTCAAGAAACAGATATGAAACATAAAGAAAGAACCAAGTTTTGGAGCTAAAGAATACAATGACTGAACTGAAGAATTCCATAGAGAGCTTCAACAGCAAATTTGACCAGGCAAGAAAAAGAAGAAGTGAGCTCAAGGCAGGTCAATTAAAATTATCCAATCAGAGGAGCAAAAATAAAAGAGAATGAAAATGCTATGTGATCTATGGGATTCTATAAAATGAAACAATTTGCAAATTATTAGATCTCAAGAAGGGGAAGAAAGGAAGGTGGGGACAGAGAGCTTATTTAAAGCAATAATGGCTGAGAACCCCTCAAATCTGGGGAGAGATTTGGACATCCAAGTTCATGAAGCTCATAGGTGACCAAACAAAGTGAGCTTAACAAGATACTCTCCAAGACATTATTAAAAAACCTGTGAAAATTCAAAGACAAAGAAAGAATCTTAAAAGCAGCAAGAGAAAAGAAGCTTGTTATGAACAATGACAGGAGGGAGTGGGGTGATATATTCAAAGCACTGATAGAAGAAGAAAAACTGCCCATCAAGAATTCTTTACTCAAACAACTTCCTTCAGAAATGAAGGAGAGAGAAAGACTATTGAGAGAAATGAAAGCTGAGGGAATTCACCACCACTGGACCTGCCTTACAAGAAGCACTGAAAATAGCTCTTCAAGATGAAATACAAAAACACACATATGGAAATATATAACACTCTAGTTAAGGAAATTATGTAGTCACATTCAGATACACTAATATTGTACTATGTTGGAGTGTTAACTTCTTAACTCTAGTATAAAGGTTAAAGGACAAGAGCATTAAAAATAATTATAGCTACAATAGCTTGTTAATGGATAGACAATATAAAAAGAGGTACATTGTGACATCAAAAACATAAAAGGAGGAGAGTAAATAGTAGAGTTTTACATGAGATTAAAGTTGTCAGTGTAAAATAGAATTATATCTGTAAGATGTTTTATATAATCCTCATGTAACCACAAAACCAAAGTTAGTCAATTCACAAAATATAAAGAGAAGAGAATCAAGCATACCACTACGTAAAATCACCAATTCACAAAAAAAAAAAAGAGAGGAAAAAGGAACAGAGAACAATCAAACAGGCCAAAAACAATTAATAACGTGACATTAGTAAGTCGTTGCCTATCAAAAATTACTCTAAATGCAAAAGGATTGAATTCTCCAATCAAACGACTTGGAGTGGTTGAATGGATAAAAAACACAAGACCCAACCATACACTGCCTACCAGAGACTTACTTCAGTTTAGTGAAACACATAGGCACAAAATGCAAGGTTGGAAAAAAATATTCCATGCAAGTGGAAACCAAAATAAAGCAGGAGTAGCTATTATTATATCAGACAAAATAGGCTTTAAGCCAAAAATAGTAACAAGAGACAAAGAAAGTCATTATATAATGAAAAAGATATCAATTGATAAAGAAGATATAACAAATATATATGCACCCAATATCAGAACACCTAAATATATTAAGAAAATACTAACAGATCTGAAAGCAGAAATAGACAACAATATAATAATAGTCTGTTACTTCAATACCCTATTTTCAACAATGGATAGATCATTTGGGCAGGAAATCAACAAGGAAATGCTGGACTTGCACCATACTTTAGACTAAATGGAACTAACGGACATACAGAACATTCCATCCACAGCAGCAGAATACGTATTTTTCTCAAGTGCACTTAAAACATTCTTCATGATAGATCATATATTAGGTCACAAAATGCATCCTAGCAAATTTAAGAAGATTGATATCATACCAATTATCTTTTTCCACCATAATGGTATGAAACTAGAAATCAAAAACAGAAATAAAACTGGAAAACTCAAACTAGTATGAAAATTAAACAAAACACTCCTGAGCAACCAATGGGTCAAAGAGGAAATCAATTGGGAAATCAAAATATATCATGAAACAAATAAAAATTGAACTACAACATACAAAAACCTATGGGATGCTGCAAAAGCAGTTCTAGGAGGAAATTTATAGTGATAAAAGCATACATCAAGAAAAAAGAAAGATCTAAATAAATAACCTAATTTTACACCTCAACTAACTAGGGAAAGAACAAACTAAGCCCAAATTAGGAAAGAAAGGAAATAGATCGGAGCAGAAATACAATCATTCATTGCTTTATGACAGCAATGCATTTTGAAAAACGCATCATAGGCAATTTTGACATTGTGCAAACATCATAGGATGTGCTTGCACAAACCTAGATGGTATAGCCTACTGTACAGCTAGGCTACATGATACTAATCTTATGGGACCACTGTTGTATAAGCAGTCTGTCATTGACTGAAATGTTATGTGGCTCATGACTGTAAATGAAATAAAGACCCAGAAAATAATAGAAAGGATCAACAAAATTAACAGATGAAAGGATAAGCAGAACTTGCAAGCCTTTATCTTGACTAAATTAGAAAAAAGATAAATAAGTAAATAAAATCAGAAATGAAAGATGAGACATTACAACTGAAACTATAGAAATGCAAAGGATTGTAAGAGACTATTAACAATTATAATGCCAACAAATTGAGTAACCTAGAAAAAAATGGATTAATTCCTAGAAATATACAACCCACCAAGATTGAATCATGTAGAAATAGAAAACCTGAATAGATCAATAGCAGTAAGGAGATTGAATCAGTAACCAAAAATCCAAAGAAGAAAATCCCCAGACCAAATTGTTTCCCTGGTGAATTTTAACAAACGTTTAAAGAAGGATTAATGCCAATCATTCTCAAACTCTCCAAAAAACTGAAGAAGAGGGAATATTTTGAAACTCATTTTATGATGCCAGAATTACCTTATTCCAAAGCCAGAGAGGACACGAAGCAAAAAGAAAACCAGAGACCAATATCTCTGGTGAATATAAATGCAAAAATATCAATAAAGAAAAAAAATTTAAAGCCATCTAACTCAGAAATAAAGAAGTAAAATTATCTTAGTTTTCAGATAATATGAGCATACACAGAGAAAATCCAAAGAATGACACCAAAACACTGTTGAAACTAACCAGTGAATTCAGTAAAGTTACAGAATACAAAATTAAAATGCAAAAATTCATTGTACTTCTATACAATAACAATAAAATATGTGAAAAAGAACTAAATATAATAGTTCCATTCAGAAAAGCATAAAAATAATAAATGAAACTCAAATAAAATCAGAAATGAAAGAGGAAATGTTACAACTGATACTACAGAAATAGAAAGAATCATAAGAGACTCATATGAACAATTATATACCAACGAATCTGACAACCTAGAAGAAATGGATAAATTTCTAAAAACACACAACCTACCAAGACTGCATCATGAAAAAATAGAAAGTCTGAACAGACCAATTACTAGCAAGGAGACTGAACTAGTAATCAAAAACCTCCCAACAAACAAAAGTCCAACACCAGATGGCTTCACTGGTGAATTCTACCAAACATTCAAAGAAGAATTAAATTAATTCAATCCTTCTCAAATTATTCCAAAAAATATAAGAGGAGGGAACACTTACAAACCCATTTCAGAAGGCCAACATTACCTTTATATGAAAACCAGACAATGGCGCCACAAGAAAAGAAAATCACAGGCCAATGTCCCCGATAAACACAGATGGAAAAACCTAAAAATATATTAGCAAACTGAATTCAACAATGCCTTTTAAGGATGATATATCACAATCAAGTCAGATTTATCCAGGGATGCAGGAATGATTCAACATCTGCAAATCAATCAATGTGATACAACACATTAACAAAATGAAAGATAAAAATTACATGATCATCTCAATATGCAAAATAGCATTTGATAAAATTCAACATCCATTTATAATAAAAACTCTCAACAAAGTGGATATTGAGAGAATTCACCTCAATATAAAAAAGGATGGATAAGACAAGCCCAAAGCTAACATCATACTCAATGATGAAAAACTGAAAGCTTTTCCTCGAGGGTCAGGAACAAGACAAGAATGACCATTCTCACCACTTGTGTTCAATATTATATTAGAAGTTCTACCCAAAGCAATTAGGTTAAAAAAAAAAACAGAAATAAAAGAGTCATCTAAAATAGCAAAGAATGGAAATAACAAAGATCTGAGCAGAGAATTTGTCATGTTTTGCTTAACAACAGGGATACATTCTGAGAAATGCATTGTTAGGCAATTTCATCACTGTGCAAACATCATAGAGCATACTTACTCAAACCTAGATTGTACAGCCTACTGCACACCTAGGCTATATGATCCTATTGCAGGGGTGGTCTGTGTTAAAAGAAAGTAAAACTGTCACTATTTGCAGATGACATGATATTATATAGAGAAAACTCTAAATTTAGACTCCACTGAAGAACTGTTAGAACTAACAAATTCAGTAATGTTGCAGGATACAAAATCAATATGCACAAATCTGTTGCATTTCTATACACTAACAACAAAATATCAGAAAGAGAAATTAAGAAAACAATACCATTTACAATTGCATCAAAAAATAAAATAACTAGGCATAAATTTAACCAAGGAGGTGAAAGACCTGTACCCTGAAAACTATACAACATTGATGAAAGAAATTGAAGACAAAAACAAATGGAAAGATATTTTTATGCTCATGGATGGGAAGAATTAATATTGTTAAAATGTCCATACTACCCAAAGCAATCTACAAATTCAATGCAATCTCTATCAAAATGCCAAGGGCATTTTTCACAGAAATAGAACAAACAATTCTAAAAGTTGTATGGAACCCACAAAAGACCCTCAACAGCCAAAGCAATCTTGAGAAAGAAGAGGAAAGCTGTAGGTATCACATTTCCTGATTTAAAACTATATGACAAAGCTATAATAATCAAAAGAGTATGGTATTGGCATAAAAACAGACACATAGATCATTGAGACAGAATAGAGAGTCCAGAAATGAGCACACAATATATGGTCAATTAATTTATGACAAAAGAGCCAAAAACATACAATGGAGAAAAGACAGTCTCTTCAATAAATATCATTGGGAAATTAGACAGCCATTTGCAAAAGAATGAAACTGGACCACTATCTTACACCATACACAAAAATTAACTCAAAATGGATTAAAGCCATGAATGTAAAGCCTGAAACCATAGACCCTCTAGAAGAAAACATAGGTAGTGAACACCCTGACTTTGGTCTTGGCAATTATTTTTTTCGATTTGAAACAAAAAGCAAAATCAGTAAAAGCAAAAATAAACAAGTAGGACCACATCAAAACACAAAGCTTCTGCACAACAAAGGAAACCATCAGTGAAATGGGAAGGCAACCTAAAGAACAGGAGAAAATATTTGAAAACCATATATCTGATAAGAGGTTAATATCCAAAATGCATAAAGACTCCATACAACTCAAGAGCAAAAAACCAGACAATTTGACTTAAAAATGGGAAGAGGATCTAAACAGACTTGTTTCCAAAGAAGAAACACAGATGGCCAACAGGTATGTGAAAAGATGTTCAACATCACTAATTATCAGGGAAATGCAAATCAAAACCACAATGAGATATCACCTCACACCCTTAGAATGGCTATTATCAAAAAGAAAAGAAATAATGCTTGTTGATGAGAATGTGGAGAAAATAGAACCCTTATTCACTGTTGGTGGAAATATAAATTGGTGCAGTCACTGTAGAAACAGTATGGCGGTCCCTCAAAAAATTAAAAATAGGTCCACCATTTGATCCAGGCATTCCACTTCTGAGTATCTATCCAAAGAAAAGGAAAATATTAACTCAAAAAAATCTGCACCCCCCCATGTTTATTGAGACATTATTTATGATAGCCAAGATATGGAAACAGTCTATATGTCCATTGATGGAAGAATGGATAAATGAAGTATACACACACACACACACACACATGCTCCCCACACACAATGGAATATTATTCAGCCATAACAAAGAATGAAATCTTGCCATTTGCAACAACATGGATGGATGTTGAGGGCATTATGCTTAGTGAAACTTCAGAGAAAGAAAGACAAGTACTGTATAATATCACTTATACATGGAATCTAAACAAACCAAATTCATAGAAACAGAGAACAGATCGGTGGTTGTCAAAGGTGGGAGCTGTGGGATGTGAAAAGAGTCAAAGGCACAAATTTCCAGTTATAAAATAAATGCCATGGGTATGTAAAGTACAGCATGGTGACTATACTTAATACTGTATTGATATTTGAATTTCTAAGACATTAGTTCTTAAAAGTTCTCATCACAAGAAAAAGAATTGGAACTATGTATGGTGTTGAATGTTAACTAGACTCATTATGGTGATCATTTTGTGATATATACAAATATTGAATTATTACCTTGTAACCTGAAACTAATATAATATTATATGTCAATTATACTTCAATTAAAAAAAATAGTGAATCAGACAGTCAGTGAGGCAAAGACTTCACCAGGTCATGAATTATAGTTTTATTTCAATTACTGCAATACATTAAGTATTTTTAATTACCTAGTATGTAATGAACACATTTTTAATAGAAAAATTAACAAAATACCTAAGAATAATTTTAACCAAGGATATGAAACATCAGTCCACTGAAAAGTATAAGACTTTGATGAAAGAAATTGAGGAAGACATGAACAAACAGAAGGATATCATGTGTTCGTGGATTGGAAGAAATAATATTGTTAAAATGTCCATACTACCAAAAGCCATCTATATTTTCAATGTAATCACCATGAAAATTTTATCAGCATTTTCAAAGATTAAACAAAAAGGTATAATTTGTATAGATTCACAAAAGATCCTGAACACCCCAAGCAATCCTGAGAAAGAACTAGAAAGCTGGAGGCATCACACTTCCTGATTTAGAACTGTACTACAAACTATCCTTCCTGATTTAAAACTATACTACTATAATAATCAAAACACGTATGGTCCTGGCATAAAAACAATGAAACAAGTGAAAGCCCAGTAATCAAACCTCACATATATGGCCAGGTAATATTCGGCAAGGAAGCCAAGAATGCTCGATGGGGAAAGGATAGTCTCCTAGTAAATGGCATTGCAAAAACTGAATAACCGCTTGCAGAAGTACGAAATTAGATTCCTATCTTACACTACTCACAAAAATTAACTAAAAATGGATTAAAGACTTAAATTAAGACCTGAAACAGTAAAACTCCTAGAGGAAAACAGAGGAAATTAGCTCCTTGACATGGATCTTGGCAACAATTCTTCACATATGACATCAAAAGGTCAAGTAACAAAAGCAAAATCAACAAATGGGGCTATATCAAACTAAAAAGCTTCTGCACAGAAAAAGATACAATCAACAAAATGAAAAAGTAACCTACAGAATGGGAGAAAATATTTGCAAACCATCAATGTGATAAGTAGTTGATATAGAAATATATTAAAAACTCATACAATTTAGTAACAAAACAACAAACAATCCAATTAAGGCCTGGGCAGAGGAACTAGTAAACATTTTTCCAAAGGAGACAAATAAATGGCCAACTGATACATTAAAAAGGTGCTCAACATCACTAATCATCAGGGAAATGCAAGCCAAACCCACAATGAGATATGACCTCACCCTTGTTAGAATGACAATTATCAAAAAGATAAGTGATAACAAGTGTTGACAAGGGTGTAGAGAAAAGAGAATCCTGTGCACTACTCTTGGGAAGGTAAATTGGTGCAGCCATTATAGAAAACAGTATGGAGTTTCTTCAAAACATTAAAAATAGAACTACCATATGATGCAGCCATTCCACTTCTAGGTCTATATCCAAAGGAAACGAAAACAACATATTGAAGAGATATCCACACTTCAGTGTTCATTGCACCATTATTTAGAATAGCAAAGACATGTAAACAAAATAAATGTTCATCAATGAATGAATAAAGAGAATGTGTGTGTACACACACACATACACACACACACACACAATGGAATATTATTCTGCCATGAAAAATAAGAAAATCTTGCCATTTGTGATGACATGAATGGGCCTTGAAGGCACCATGTTAGGTAAAATAAGTCAGGTGGAGAAGGACAAATGCTGCATGATCTCACTTATACGTGGATTCTATAAAATTCAAACTCATAGAAATAGAGAACAGAACGGTGGTTCCCATGGACTGGGCTATGGGAGATACTAGTCAAAGGGTAAAAACTTCCAGTTATAAGATAAACAAGTTCTGAGAAGCAGATGTAGAGCATGGTGATTATAATTAATAACACTGTGTGGGATAATTGAAAGTTGCTAAGAGAGTAGATCTTAAAAGGCCACATGACAAGCAAGAGACAGTAATTATGTGACGTGAGGGTTGTGATTAATCCAGTGGTGGTAACTATTTTGTGATATATAAGTGTATCAAATCAATACATTGTACACCTTTAACTTACCCAATGTTATATGTCAATTATATCTCAATGAAGTTAGAAAAAAATGCATCTGCCTCTATAACAGAACCAGGAGTCCACAGAACCTAACATCATCAACATCCAGGATACAATCCAAAATTTTGCAACATGCAAACAACTAGGACAAGGTTGCCAATTATCATGTAAAAAGACACAAATGAAAATCCTGAAATGCTCTAGATGTTGAAATCAACAAAATAAACAAAAAAAAAATAATAAGGCAGCTATAGTAACTTCGCTCCATGTGACAAAGTAAAAAAAAAACCACAGAAAGATAAACACTCTCAGAAGAGAAATAGAAAATATAAAAATGAAATAAAATAAATATTAAAGGTTGAAACTTTAGTATCCGAAAGAAAAATGCTAGGTAGGCTCAATAGCAGAATGGAGATAGATGAAAAAATCTTAAAAATATATTAATAACTATCAAATTTAAATAACAGAGATAAAATATTATGGTCTAACAAGAATAGAGACTCAGGGATCTGTGGAACAGTGCTGAAAAGTCTAATAAGCATGGCATTTACTCCAGGGAGAAGAAGAGAAAGAAATGGGCCATAAAAAAGCAAATGAAAGCAGGACAGCCGTTAAAAATTATTTGGGTTGCGTCCAAAGATTCAGATGGAAACACACAATGCAACACCAAAGTGTGGAAGGTGTATCACAGCAAGTCTTTATAGCTAGCTTCCATTTTACAGGAAGTTTATTTAACAGAAGAACAGGCTCAGTGGCATCTCAGGGATGCAATCAGCAAATGCAGAATGTGGGAAACTCAGTAAGATTTCTGGTCTGCTTTCCTCAATAAGCAAATTGTAAGGAAAAATGAAATTGAAATTGGAAGGAGGATCCTATTTATCAATAAAATGTAAAATGTGGATCTTGCTCCAAACAATTCTGTTGTGAAAGAATATTTATAAGTAAATAGGGAAATTTTGACATTGACTAGTTATTTGTTAATTTTAAAAAGTTCATTTTTATACAAATGTATAAAATTATTTTTACAAAAATGTAAAAAATTATATAAAAAGTAAAAGAATGGTATTGTGGCTATATTTTAAACAAGATCTGGATGAAGTAACATTATATAGGATGTTTTCCAGAATAATATGGAGGGGAAGGGAGTATTTAGGTGAAAGAGAGAAGGTTATATAGTGAGAAGAAGGGGTTCAAGTTCATTCTCTTGCATATGGATATCCAGTTGTCCTAACAAAATTTGTTGAAACACTTTTTCCCACTTAATTATTTTGGCATCCTTGTTGAAAATTAATCAAACATAAATGTAAGGGTTTATATATGGCTCTTGATCATAGTCAATTGATCAATACTTCTATCCTTATGCTAGTACCACTCTGTTGTTGTCATAGTTATGTGTTTGCTGACTTTCCTGAACTAATTCTGTATGGTCCATGTTCTTTGTTGTGTACAGCCACTGAAGTCTCTGCTTGGTAATCTTAGTTGTCAGCTAAAGATAGCACAGATATTTCCTTAAACACCGTGATCTGATGAGCCTCCCAGCCGTCAGTGAGGAGCTCTGTGTGCGGATTAGGGCACAACTTTAACACTCAGCCAGGCAGCTGACTACTCTGCCTCAGCCTTTGCTTCCTGCTGATGCAGAGCCTGGAGGCCAGCCTGAGGCAGAGCCCGAGGCTGTGTCAGAATGCTCCTGGGCATGCAGACCTGCTAGTGCATGATACCTGCCAGATTCCCAAGAATCTGTCAGAGCTTTTCAAAGTCCCTTATGAACACCTCATTCCCCAGCTCCTCCGTTTATGGTTTTTGGTGGCTGTGTGTTAACCCCAACTGTTATTACCACGTCCAGTAGCTGCAATGTTAAACAATTTCCACTGACTGTTTTGATAGATGACTTTGGGGAAAGGCTGTTGGCACTGAATAGGCTGTGGGTCAGGTCAAATAAAAACAAAAGCTGTGAATGGGGTTTTCCAGCGAACTTTCAGACTTTTTAAATACTGATAATTCTCTACAAATGAGAGCTCCAAATCTATCTTGTCCAGTGGCTGCGAGGCCGTTGTTTCCAAGGTTACTGTGACTGTCAGTTTGTTTTCAAGGTTACCGATAACCAGGGAGAGTGGCTTACAAATAAGATAAACTAAAATGCCTCAAAGCTCTCTGCCATTACTGACATTCAGCTATTTTCCTTGGATTTTGAAGGCCTGGGTCAATTTTCAGAGTTCTGAAGAAGAATTTTGCTTTTATGGAGGAACAGATTTTTATTGGTCTTTCCTGCACCAGTCTGCAAGTGTTTTCCTCATAAACAAAGTTTTCTTTTTTTAATATGTCATATTCATTATCCTTTAATGCATCAAACTTATGAGTCAGAGGATGAATTACTGACATACTGTTGGCATGGCAACAAGGCGACTGTCTATCAGCACATTCAGCACTTGCTAACAATCTACAAGTTCGAGTATGTCCAGGTATTTGATTAAATTTCTTGCTTGTTTGGTTGTTCTAGGATTCTAACTCTATTGTCTTTTCAGCTCCTCTAAGAAACTTTGACTGAGCACCAGAGGCCAAATAGCTCTCTTTACTC
The DNA here is from genome assembly GCF_041296265.1 of Equus caballus. NCBI lineage: Eukaryota > Metazoa > Chordata > Mammalia > Perissodactyla > Equidae > Equus > Equus caballus. The sequence continues at coordinate 2,068,454 of NC_091701.1, read as the reverse complement.
TAAGATCCTACAGAAGTTATAATAAAAAGCAAACCATCAGTCACAATGTGCACATATGTGTAAGGGTGCTGAGTGGGCCTTTTCCCTGCATATGGTGATCAAGGCCCACAGGAGAGGACAGAGAAAAACTCAATTCTCATCATCTAAATTAGTGCCTGGTACTTCCCCCAGGCTTTTCTAAGTGTGAAGTAGTGCTTCATCAACAAAGGAGGCTGAGACAACATGTGACACTGTCCCCAGAGTAATCCCACACACCATCTATATGGGGAATGGCCAATACCACACAAAACCAGACTACTCAAAGAAGACCAAAATGACTTTCCATCAATATTAGCAGAAAATTACATAAGAAGAATTGGCTTCTTCTATCCACAGTTCCTTGTCCTAACATCAGAGGAGTTAGATCTAAGAAAAGAAGAGGGAAAAATGTCATCACGGAAATGGCATTTGATGAGTGGAATTGGGAGAAACTTCAAACTCAAAATAACATTGGGCTCTTTGCTGTATAGACTGTGACAATGAAAACTATCTGAGGAACCATTCCGGAACATGTCAGCATCCATCTGCACTGGCACACAGTTATTGTGAAGGGCCCCAGAGGAACCTTGAGGCAGGCCTTCAATCACATCAGTGTAGAACTCTGAACCTTTGGGTCAACAAACAGCGGGGAAGTAGAAAAGACACTGCTTAGTTTGCACTCTCTGCCAACATGGCCCATGGGTGATGCTGGGCTTGCTCGCTGCTGCATCTGCATCCTTTTTCAGCAGAGAGAGTCTTTTATGGAAATCCAAAATTTCTTGTGAGAAAAATACATTCATAGTGTTTAAATGAGGTCAGGTGTGCTGTGTTCAGAGCTTCAAGCCTAAGAAAATTAGTTAAATCTTGAAGGGAATGACATTGAAATTGTATGAAATTCAATCGTCTTGAATTAGGGAAAATATAAAAAATGTATTGATCGCATCTATGTCTCTTAAAAAGCAGGCTGAGAGATGGGAACTAGGAGTTGTCCAGCTTCAAATATAAAAGATGCTCTATGCTACCTAAGACGAATTATTTTAAAAACCTAAGATTTCAAATTTGAAAAAAATCATCTAACTTTTAAAAAAATAACCTTGAAGTTTTAAATGAGACTTAAAGTTAGTTTTAACAAGTAGAATGCTAAAAAGATTATAAGAGGAAAGAAATTCAAGAGAAACTAGTTTTTTAAATCATGTTTTTTCCCTCCTGAACTGAAGGTCCTCATTAACCATTGAAATGATATGTGTATTGTTTTTTCATCTACATTGGATTTTCCCAAAGACTAAGTATCTGTGGGAGGAGGGTCATATTTATGTCTCTCTCTCTCCTAGAGACAACACTGGGTTCCTAGGAGCCACTAGGTAAAACCTTAGTGCACGGTGAACATGTGTCCTATGATTGCAGCCCAGGGTCCTTCAGACCCAGCACTCCCTCTTGGCTTCCTTGGAGTGTGATTTGCCTCTACAAATTAGTCACCTGCTCAATTCTCCTACAGAAAAAAGGATACTAGAAAACTGGGTGAAATTATGACACTGAGAGAACTATGATAATTCATGTCTTCATGTGTAGGGTTAGTTATACACTGTGGACTATCTGTCTGCACAAGGCACAGCATGTGTTTTACCATCCAACCCAGGGGTTACATGGATTTCAGACTAGAGGAGAAAGCAGAGTGTGGCAAGTGGGACTGTGGTCTCTTGGATGGGGGAAAGAACACCAGGGTCACCGTGTTCCTGGCTTTGCTTCATGAGCCCCTGGCTGTGTGGCCTGGGTAAGATACTTGGTCTCAATGGCCTCAGTGTTGCTGTGTTTCATAGCAAGGTGCTGCTTCCTGAACTGGTTTTCATGGGTGAGGAGGGGTCACATGGATCATAGCAGCAATAATGGTTGCAGTGGACATTTGTCATTTGGGTCTGCTCAGCATTTAGATACCCCCCTGTGCCATGGAAGATGAGGCAACTAGATGCCCTCACCCTCTTGCCTTGGAGGACCCAGGCCTGGATGCTTTAAATCTCGAGGGAAAGATCAGAGTTCAGGGCAGGCAGAGATGATGAGAAGCAGGGTGATGAGGGCAACTGTGTGGGGGCACTGAGATCTGGTTGGGGGAGGAGGGTCATCATCAGCTGTGTGGTCTCCAGATCATGACATGACCTGGGTCCTTGGCTGGGCCCTGCCTCCACCTTCCCCTGCCTGTTTGATAGGGCTGGTGCCCCCGGCTTCCCACCCATCCTTTCACTATGCAATCTTATTCTGAAATCAACTACTTTTCTAAGTTAGCCAGCCTGAGTTCTGTTGTTTGTGGCTAGAAATAATGAAATGGGCAAGTACTTCAGAGTTTATAATGTTATTTCCCCTTCTAATATTCTATATCAGCCTCAGGATATTGAAAATTGAGTCTTTGTCCAACTCAGAGAAGTGACTCATCAAGTTAACTCAGCTAGTAGGTGCCAGAGTCTAGACTCAAACCTAAGTCTTTGCAAGAATTTACATGCTTTCTCAGAGAAGTTTGTGTCTTTTAGAAAAGGGGTTAACAGTAGGTCAAATAATGCTTCCCACTGGAAACACCCAGATCTGAGAATCTGGAGCCTGGTCCCAGCTCTGACAGCCTCACTTGTGTGTACCATGGAATTTTCACCTGCAAAATGAGTAGATGAGTAAATAAGTACAGATTATGTTTAAGCAATATCCTACTAAGCTTTAGATTTGAATAACATGAGAACTTCAGTGCCTGCAAACTTCACTTTAGAAAAGTTAGAAACCAATTGTTTTTCTGCTGAGGAAGATTAGCCCTGAGCTGACATCTGTGCCAATCTTTCTCTGTTTGTATGTGGGTTGCCACCACAGCATGGCTGACAAGTGGTGTAGGTCTGTGCCTGGGATCTGAACCTGCAAATTCAGGCTGCCAAAGTGGAGCACGTGAACTTAACCACTATGCCATGGGCTGGTCCCCCAAGAAACTATTTTTCTTTAAGTAAGGAATCAAATATTATTTGTAAGAGTGTAGGTGGACTTCCTGAATGGTGGTATGAGGAGCTCCATGGACTCGCTCCTCAGTAAAATAACCATAAGTGATGAAAATTAATTTTAAAAACATATTTAAAGTCTATCAAAGTTGTCCTAAGGAGATATAGCAAATAGAGAAACATTTATTCAAGAAAAACAAACAACAATTAGTGTAGGCTAAAAGCTATGTGTGATATAAGCAAAGGCAGCTTAACAAGGAGGTCAGAGAAAGAGATAGTAAAAGAAATTCCTACAAAACCATTGCCATGACAGGGTGACTGTACGTATCCTCAAGGCTAAGGCCTCTGAAGAGGGACGCTAGAGGCTGCCCACTGTGCAGGAAATAGATTTCACCAAAATAGTCCAGTGAAAAGACTAAGCAAATTTAAAGCAAATTACAGCATGCCTTATGGGGAGGAGGGATCAGTATGTAGACTGGCTATAATATATTATCTAAAATATCCAGTTTTTAACTAAAAACTATGAGATACAGAAGGAAATAGGAAAGTTTGACCCATACACAAGAAACTAAAAGAAGCTGATAGCAACTGCCTGTGAGAGGCCCCAGATGTTGGACTTAGGAAAGACTCAAATAAGCTATTAAAACTATATTCAAAGAACCAAATAAAATAATATTTAAAGATGATTAAACTGTGATTACAATGTCTCATCAAATATAGAATATAAAGAAACAGAAAATATGCAAAAATAGAAATTTGGGTGTTGAAAAGTATGATAATCTAAGTGAAAAATGTGCAAAAGGGACTCAAGAGTAGAATGATCTGGACTTAAGAAAGAATCAGGAAACTTGAACATATGTCAAAGAGATTATGCAACTGGAATAATAGAAAATGGGAAAAAATGAAAATGAATAAAGCCTGAGAGAAACATGGGGCATGATTAGGGTACTAATATAATGGGAGTACCAGAGAAAGAGGGGAGGGGGAAAGGAACAGAAAAAATATTGAAAGGCGTAATGGTTGAAAAATTCCCATATTTGGCGAAAAACATTAATCTATAACACATAACAAGTTTAACCAATTTGAATTTCCTTAGGATAAACTGAGACATCACAGAAAAATATTGAAAGGCAAAAACGAAAAGAGAATCTTGGAAGTAGCAAGAGAAAATTGAATTGTCATGTGCAAGGGAAATCTAATAACATTATAGTTGACTTCTCACCTGCTGGTAAAGAAGATGAGAAACGATGGATGACAGAAGGCAGTGGGATTACGTATTTAAAGTGCTGGAGAAAAAAAACCCTGTCAACCAAGAAACTTGTGTCCATTAAAATTATCTGTGAAAAATGAAGGCAAAATCAATATAGTCCCAAATAATCAAAAACTGAAAGAAGTCATCGCTGGCGGATATGCTTTACAGCAGTAATAAACATTGTTCAAAATATAAACAAGTAACCCAGAAACTTATTTTCTTTTATTTATTTATTTTTTAGGAAGATTAGCCCTGAGCTAACATCTGCTGTCAATCCTCCTCTTTTTTTCCTGAGGAAGACTGGCCCTGAGCTAACATTCGTGCCCATCTTCCTCCACTTTATATGTGGGACGCCTACCACAGCATGGCCTGATGAGCGGTGCCATGTCCACACCCGGGATCCCAACCAGAGAACCCTGGGCTGCCAAAGTGGAACATGCACACTTAACCACTGCACCACCAGGCCGGCCCCCAGAGATTTATTTTAATCCAAATAAAAAAACAAAGAACACTAACAAAGGTGATTATAAAAGACAGCATAATTGGCTACTTTTCTCCTTTCTTTTCTTATTGATTTAAAAAGCAATGATTATTGTGCCTGTAAAATGCAGAAATGTAGTATATTTGAAAATAACAATATTGATACAAACAACCAAAAGTGACTCAAGAAGAAATAGGAAATCTGAGTAAACTTAAACAAGGAAAGAGACTGATTAGCAACAACTTTTTTAAAAAAAGTTCACATGACATCTCAGACAAATAGATTTACTAATGACTTTTATTAATTATTTAAAGAAAAATTAATTCAACCCTTCACAACATGTTCCCAAACATGGAAGAGGATAGAATACTTCCCACTTAATTCTATGAAGCCAATATAACCCTGATATCAAAACCAGGGAAAAATGTCATAATAAAATAAAACTACAGGCCAATATCCTTGTGACTATAGACATAAATATCCTCAACATAAATACTAGCAAAGCAATTCCAGAAACATATAAAAAGGATCATACACCATTGTCAAATAGGATTTACTCCAGGAATGCGAGGTTTGTTTAAACTGCAAAAGTCAATTAATGTAATACCCACATCAATAGAATAAAAGTCAAAAACCACATGATCTTCTCAACAGACATAGAAAACACATTTGCGGGGCCAGCCCCATGGCCGAGTGGTTAAGTTCGCGGGCTCCGCTGTGGCGGCCCAGAGTTTCTCTGGTTCGGATTCTGGGCACGGACATGGCACCGCTCATCAGGCCACGTTGAGGTGGCGTCCCACGTACTACAACTAGAAGGGCCCACAACTAAAATATACAACTGTATACTGGGGGCATTTGGGGAGAAAAAGCAGAAAGAAAAAAAAGAAAATACATTTGAAAAAAAAGATACCATTTCATGATAAAAAGACATTCAACAAACTAGGTATAGGTATGGACATTCTCTACCAGATAAAAGGAATCGGTGAAAAGCTCAGAGCTACCATCCTGCTTAATGGTGAAAGACTGAATGCTTTCCTCTTAGGGTCAGGAATAAAATAAGGATGTCCACTCCTGCCACTTCTACTTCACATTCTACTGGAAGTTCTAGCCAGGGAAATTAAGCAAAAAAAAAAAAAAAAAAGAAATAAAATTCATCCAGATTTGGAAGAATGATATAAAACTGCCTGTTTTCATACACAACATAATCTTGTATACTGAAAGTACTAAATACTTCACAGAAAGCTATTAGAAATAATGAATAAATTCAGAAAAATTTCTTGTATATAGGAAATACTAAATAATGCACTAAACCACTATTAGAAGTAATTAGTTCAGGAAGGAACCAGTAAACGAGTTCAGCAAGTTTAGAAATTAATGCAAAAATTAACTGTATTTCTATACACTAACAATGAACAATCCAAAAATGAAAAATTCTATTTATAGTAGCATCAAAAGGAATAAAATACTTAGGGATAAATTTACCAAAAGAAGTACAAATGTTGTACACTGGAAAGTATAAAACATCACTGAAAGAGACTAAAGACCTAGTAAATAGAAAACCATCTCATATTCATGAATTTGAAGATTTAAAGTCATTTATATAACAATTCTTTCCAAGTTGATTGACAGATTCAATACAATCTCTATCAAAATCCAAATTGGCTTATTTTTTGTGCAGAAATTGACACAATGATTATGAAAATTCAGATGGAAAGTCAAGGAGCACCCAGAAGACAAAACAATCTTGAACAAAGGATATCAAATTTCGAGAACTTGGACTTCAGCAAAATGGTGGACTGGGAAGCTCCAAGTCCTCCTCCCTGTGCAAAGAAGCCACGTGAACCAACCTTGTAGGATCTTTGGAAAACAATCAAAGGTTTGCAGCAACCAAGCAAACATTTAATCAAGATAACTCATGTTCAAAACCATGGGAAAGTTTTTTGGCACTTTACTCACCCTAGCCTCACTTCCTCCCCAGTGCAACCGTGGTCTTGGTCTTGAGCAGTGACAGCTCATTTCCCAGTTCCCTGCCTCAAACCAGAGGGAAAAGTGCAGAATTATTTGCGTATTATTGTTTATGTCTGTTCTAAGTTGTCTAGGTGATACTTGAAATTTTGAACTTCATCAATATTAAAAAAAAAAAAACTTTTGTGCTGCAAATTATACTATCAAAGAAAGTTAAAAACAACCAACGGAATAAGAGTAGTATTTGAAAATCATATCTATCTTAAAGGACTTTTACCTGTACTGTATAAAGAATGCCTACAACTCAATAATAAGACAAATAACCCAATTATAATGGGTAAAGGATATTAATTAGCATTTCTCTAAAGAAGACATGCCAATGGCCAATAAGCACATGAAAAGATGCTTACTGTTGTTAGTCACTAAGGAAATGCAAATCAAAACCGTGAGAGAGCAGTTCACCTGCACTAGGATGGCTAAAATGAAAAAGACAGATGATATCAAGTGCTGTCAAAGGTTGGAGATATCTGAACCCTCACATATCACTGGTGGTACTGTAAAATAGTGCAGCTGCTGTTAAATGTTAAACATATATTTACCATGTGACCCAGAAATTCTTCTCCTAGGTACAGACTCAAAAGAAATCAAAGCACATGTCCACACAAAAACTCCTACGGGACATTCTTCATTCTTCATAATAGCCAAAAATTGGAAGAAACTCAAATGTCCATCTAAGATGGAGGTATATCCATACAAATGTAAATTATTTAGCAATAAAAAATAAGATATTGATACATGCTACAAATTGGATGAACTTTGAAAACGTTTTCTAAATGGAGAAAGCCAGTCACAGGAGATCACATATTATATGATTCCATTTCTATGTAATGTCCAGAATAGTTAAATCTATAGAGAAAGTACGGTAGTAATTGCCTTCAGGCTGAGAAATTTGGGGGCGAATGAGGAGTAAATGCTAATGGGCATGATGTTACTTTTTGGAGTGATGAAAACATTCTAAAATTGATTATGGTGATAGTTGCACAACACTGTGAATATAATAAACAATAATTTAATAGTACACTTAAATGGATGAGTTGCCCATTATCTGGATTATACCTTAATAAAGTTGTTTTTAAAAATTACCTGTAAGGTCACTACTGAAATATTACTTCCAGAAAGAAATGAGATAAAGTTTTCCTCTTGGCTGGGGAGTAGAAGAAGAAAGATGCTGCTATTGGTCTTAAAAAGACTACCCCCTTTGAACAAGTCATAAGCTTAAAGAGTATGGAATTTCTGATGGCTTTGGAGCTCCAAGAGGAGTGGGGTCTGTGCCCAGCTTCCTTTCTGGGGCTCCGAGAGGCAATGCCCAACTCGCCTGCAACCCTATACCCGACAAAGAGCATTTCCTGTGACATTTCAGCCTCAATAGCAGAGCTCATTTCAACGGGTGCTGGACAAGATGGGGCTGAGAGTGCTTCACGGTCTTGAACTGAACTGATCTGTCAGTGATATGTCATGGGCTCTGAGATTCTCTCTGTCTCATGTGTCCCCTGGAGTCTTGGCCGATTGGCCCCTGTCAGTTCCACTGTGATGTCAGAGTACTTGTGAACCACATAATTCCACCTCTGAGGCTGGGGCACTTTGCTCACATCACCACTTCTGGACTCAGCAGGGTTAGGTTCAGCTAGCAAAGTAGCTGCCTATGAGAAACTGGCTAGCTGGAAAGGGGAGATGGGCAGGAGCTGTCAGGTAAGTATTTTCCCTTCTTCTTGTGGATTGTTCTGAGGTCCAGATTTTCTATTCAGGCTGTTCAGAGATCTCACACCTGCTCGACCACCTGCTGTTTGCAGCTGATCTTGAAGGACTGCCACACAGTAATGGGTCACTTCTCGTCCCTTTCCTTTCCCTTCCTTCCTCTCTCTCTTTCAATTTCTCCCTCTCTTATATATGTGTAACAAAATGAAATCTTGAGTTATTATTTAGCATTAATATCATTAATAGTTTTCCCATACTATTAAATATTTTTTTAAAAACATAGGTTGCAATGAATGCATTATATTTTATCAAATAGATACTCATAAATGAATCAATCAGTGTCTTATCATGGGCTATATATAGTTTCAAGTTTTTAACAGTTGGAAATAATGCTAAAATGAATATCTCTGTTATATTTTGTTCTCATCAGTTTATGTTCTTAGTATAAATTTCAAAAATTGGAAATGTAGAATCAAAATTTCAAAAAAATATTTGGGTTTAAAATGTGGCCCAGTAGTAGATCCTTATATTCGTGACACTTAAATACATTAAATTTAAAGAGAATAACATGTATACTTAGGCTTTTTTAAGAAAAATGCCCTAGTAAAACTGATTGTTTAAGGAAAGCTTGTCTTTGGGTTGTTAAAATGATCCCAAGGCAAATCCTCCTGTGTTGGGCTGGGTGATGAAAGGCATTCATCTAAAGACCCTCACAGCCAAGCCCTGTGGCTGGTTGTTGTTTCCTGATAGGGTGATATACCAAGTAAAAAGACTTAATTTGGAAAAAGTATACTCATTCTATTTGCACGTGGAATGAAAATATTAAGTGCAGAAATAGCATTTTGACAATAAAGGTTATAATTTAAATCATTCACATATTTTAATAAAAATTATATATATTTAAGGTGTACAACATGATGATTTGATATACATATTCATAGTGAAATAATTACTGCACTCAGGCTAATTAATATCATCTCACATAATCACCATTTTTTTGTAGTGAGAGCACCTGAAATCTCTTAGTAAATATCCAGTATTCAATACAACAGTATTAACTATAGTCATCATGCTTCACGTTAGATCTCTAGACTTATTCATCCTACATAATTTCAATTTAGTATCCTTTAACCAACATTTCCCCATTTCCCCCACCTCCATGCCCCTATTAACCACTGTTATTCTCACTTCCTCTATGTGTTTGACATTTTTACATTCCATATTTAAGTGAGATTATGAAGGCTTTTTTTTTCCTTCTGTGTCTAGCTTATTCTAGCATATTCTAGCTATGTCTAGCATAATGCCCTCCAGTTTCATTCATGTTGTTGCAAATGGCAAGGTCTCCTTTCTTTTGGTGAGGAAGATTGGCCCTGAGCTAACATCTGTGCCAATCTTCCTCTATTTTGTATGTGGGATGCCACCACAGCATGACTTGATGGACGGTGTGTAGGTCTATGGCTAGGATCCTAACTCACGAACTCTAGGCTGCTGAAGCAGAGCACAAACTTAACTACTATTTATGCCACTGGGCAGGCCCAAGACCTCCTTTATTAAGACCAATAAATTTTGATATGATACATAGATAGATGGATAGATAGATAGTTAGATAGATAGATAGATAGATGGAGTTCACAATTTGTTGTCTATTCATCCATCAACGAGCACTTAGATTGTTTCTTTATTTGGCTGTTGTGTATAAAGCTGATCATGGAAGCTCTGATATCTCTTTGAGGTACTGATTTCATTTCCTTTGTTTCTATACCCAGAAAAAGAATTTCTAGATCATTTGCTAGTTCTAATTTTAGTTTTTTGGAGAAATTCCATACTGTTTTCCATAATGGCTGCACCAATTTACATTCCCACCAACAGTATACAAGGATTCTCTTTTCTCCACATCCTCACCAACACTTATATCTTTTATCTTTTTACAATAGCCATGCTAACAGGTGTGAGATGATACCTCACCATGGTTTTGATTTGCATTTCCTTGATGATTAGTGACCTTGAGCACCTTTTCATATACCTGTTGGCAATTTTCATGTTTCTTTTGAAAAATGTCTATTCAGGTCCTTTGCCCATTTTTTAATGAGGTTGTTTGTTTTTCTGCTTTCGAGATATATGAGTTCCTTGTGTATTTTGGATATTAACCCCTTATCAGATATGTGGTTGGCAAATATTTTTTCCCAATCCGTAGGTTGCCTTGGGAATAAATTTAATCAAGGAGTTTAAAGACCTGTACATTGAATGCAATAAAACATTGATGAAAGATATCAAAGAAGACACAAATAAATAGAAAAATATTCTGTTTTCGTGAATTTGAAGAAGTAACATTGTTAAATTATCCATACTACCCAAAGTGATGTACAGATTCAATGCAATCCTTATCAAAATTCCAATGGCATTTTTTGTAGAAATACAATGAACAATTCTAAAATCCATATGGGACCACAAAAGATCCTAAATAGCCAAAGCAAACTTGAGAAAGAAGAACAGTGTTGGAGGTATCACATTTCCTGATTTCAAATTGTATTACAAAGCTGTAGTAATCAAAACAGTATGGTACTGACATAAAAACAGATGCATAGACCAATGGAACAGAATAGAGAGCCCATAAATAAACCCAAGAATATACAATCAAATAATTTTCAACAAGAATGCCAAGAATATGAGATGGAAAAATGATAGTTTCTTCAATAAATGCTATTGGGAAAACTGGATATCCACATGCAAGTGAATGAAATTGGACACATCATACACCATATACAAAAGTAAACTCAAAATAGACTTAAATATAAGACCTGAAATCATAATATTCTTAGAAAAACTATAGAGCAAAAGCTCCTTGCCATTGGCCTTGGCAATGATTTCTTTGGATATGACAACAAAAGTTCAGGCAACAAAGGCAAAAAATGTGTGACTACATCAAACTAAAAAGCTTCTGCACAGCAAAGGAAACAATCAACAAAATGAAAAGGCAACATAGAGATTGGGAGAAAATATTTGCAAATCACATATTCTAATATGAAATTACAACCAAATATGACCAGTTTTATAAATGAACCTGAAACTTTTGCCAGGAACCAAATTCTGGAGTTTGTCCCCAAAGAGGAACTTTGACCTTGTTTTTTCTCATGATGATCACTCTAAAAGTCTCACTACTTTGATTCACCTCACATTAGAGACCCAAGGAGGCCTGAGTTTTTTTATATATACCATATTTCATAATTTGAGCAGACTTTTGTGTTAAGCAATGAAGACAGCCTCCACAGGAAAAAGACTGAGCCTTAGCACCAAACAAGCTGGCATCTGAGGTTTGATTCTCCACTCATGAAAATAGGAATTTGAACAATTTCTTTAAACTTCTTTTTAATATTTCTATTGAAGTAAAATTCAAATGCTATTAAATTAAGCAGTTAATTGAAGAATTCAGGGACATTTAACACATTCACAATCTTGTGCAACCACCACATCTATCTAGTTCCAAGATACATTCATCATCACATACCCTCTACCGTTAAACAGTCACTCCTTCCCTCCCTCCCATCAACTCCTGGCTACCAATGAGATGTGTTGTATCTCCATGGATTTGCCTGTTCTAGATGTTTCACGTGATTAGAATCATTCATTAGGCAACTTTTTGTGTCTGGCTTGTTTATTTCTTAGCATAATGTTTTCAAGGTTTATTGTAACATTCGTTAGTATTTCCTTCCTCTTTATGGTTGAATCATATTCCATTGTATGTATATGCCCCAATCTAGTTGATCTATTCATCCACTAATGGACATTTGAACTATTTCCACCTTTTGGCTATTGTGAGTAGTGCTGATATGAACATGGGTGTGCATGTATTTGTTTGAGTACCTGTTTTCAATTATTTTGAGTACATATCTGTGCTGGGCCATATGGTAATTTTTTAACTTTTTGAGGAACTGCTGAAAGGTTTCCAATGTAAATTTTTCCATGTCCAATTTTTCTGTGTCCTTACCAATGCTTGTTATTTTCCATTTTTGATTATAGTTGTCCTAGTGGGTGTGAAGTGGTACCTCGTTGTGGATTTAATTTGCATTTCCCTAATGACCAATGATGTTAGACATCTTTTTATGTGATTTTTGGTTATTTGTGTATATTCTTTAGAGAAATGTCTGTTCGTGTTCTTTGGGCATTTTAAATTCGGTTGTTTGTCTTTTTGTTGAGTTACAAGAGTTCATTATACGTTGTGGATGCTAGACCCTTACCAGAAATATAATTTGCAAATATGTTCTCCCCTTCTCTTGGTTGTTTTTCACTTTCTTAATAATGTCTCGTATGCAGAAAAATTTTAATTTTGATGAAGTGCAATTTATCTACTTTTTTTGGGTGCTCATTCTTTTTTATCACATCTAAGAATTTGTAGCCACATCCAAGGTAATGAAAATTTGTCCCTATGTTGTCTTCTAACAGTTTTATGCTATTAGCTATTAGAGTTAGGTTGTTGAGTTAAAATTTGTATAAACTTCATTCTTTTCTAGGTGTAGATCCAGTTGCCCCAGCACAATTTATTGAAGAGAGTGTTCTTTCCCCATTGTATGGTCTTGGCACCCTTGTCAAAAATCAACTGGTTATAGATATATGGGTCTATTTCTGGATTCTCAATTCTAGTCCATTGTTGTATATGTCTCTCCTTCACCAGTACCTTTGCTGTTTTGATTACTGTAGAGCTTTGAAGTAAATTTTGAAATCAGGAAATGTGAGTCTCCAATATTCTTTTTTGTTTTTAAGATTGTTTTGGTTGTTCAAGTTTCCTTGCAATTTCACATGAATTTGAGAATCCACTTTTCTATTTTTGCTAAAAAGGCCACTGGATTTTGACAGGACTTGAATTGAATCTATAGATTTCTTTGGGCACTATTGCCATCTTAACAGTATTAAGTTTTTCAGTCCATGAATATCCTTTTCATTTATTTATGTCTTCTTTAATTTCTTTGAGCATTACTTTATAAATTTCAGGGTAAGGTTTTTCACATCTTTGGTTAAACTTATTCCTAGGCATCTTGTTCTTTTGAATGCTATTGCAAACGGAACTATTTCCTTAATTTTCATTTTCATTTCAATTTCAAACATTGCTGCTGTTTAGAAACAATTATTTGACTATCTTATTCTTGTGCCTTGAAACTTAACTGAATTCTTTCTTAGTTCTATAGTTTCTTGTCGATTCTTTGAGATTTTATATATATATAAGATCATGTTTCCGAATAGAGATAGTTTTACTTGTTCCTTTTCAATTTGGATTTCTTTTACTTCTTTTTCTTTTCTCATTACTCTGGCTAAAATTCCTAGTACAGTGTTGAGTAGCTGAGGTGAAAATGGGTATCCTTGTCTTTTTTCTGATTTTAGAAGGCAAGTTTTAAGTCCTTCACTGTTAAGTAGGATATTAGCTATTAACTTTTTATAAATTCCCTTTATCATGTTGAGGAGACTCCCTTCTCGTCCTGGTTTTCTGAATGTTTTTATCACTAAAGGGTACTGGTTTTGTCAAATGATTTTTCTGTGTCAATTGAGATGATCACACAGAGTTTTGTCCTATGCTCTTAACATGATATATTACATTGGTTGATTTTCTTATGCAGAATGACCCTTGAGTTTCTGGGGAAAAATCCCTCTTGTTTATAGTATATGATCATTTTAATATACCATAAAGATTCAGTTTACTAATATTTTGCTGGGAACTTTTTCATCTATATTTGTTAAAGGCCATTGGTCTGTGGTTTCCTTTTCTCATAGTCTCTGTCTGGTTTGGGGATGTTGGCTCATAGAGTGAGCAAGGTGTGTTCTTTCCTCTTCTATTTTTTGGAAATGGTTGAGAAGAATTGGTTTTAATTCCTTTTTAAATGTTTGGCAGAATTCAGTTATGAAGACATCTAGTCCTGGACTTTTCTTTGTTGGGAGCTTTTTTATTACAAACTACAAACTTGTTATAGGTGTTTTCAGACTTTATATTTCTTCCTGAGTCACTTTCAGTATAATTTGTTTATGAATAAGAATGTGTCCATTTCTCCTAAGTTATCTAATTTATTGGTGTACATTTGTTCATAGGAGTCAATTATAATGCTTTTTTATTTCTGTAAAGTTGGTGGTAATGCCTTCACTTTTATTTCTGATTTTTTTTGAATTTGCTCTTTTTTTCTTTGTCAATATAACTAAAGGTTTGTGAAGTTTGTTGATCTTTTCAAGGAACTAAACTTTGGTTTTCTGGATTCTCTCTATTATTGTTTTTCTATACTCTCTATCATTTACTTCTATTCTAATCATACTATTTCCTTCCTTCTGCTAGTTTTGTATTTAGTTTGCTCTTCTTTTCCTAGTTGCTTAAAATATAAAGTTAGATTTTCAATTTGAGATTTTTTTAAATAGGAATTTACTGCTGTATATTTCTCTTTAACACAACTTTTACTGCAATCCATAAGTTTTGGTATGATGTGTTTTCATATTTGTTCCTGTCTAAGTATTTTATAATTTCCCTTTCAATTTCTTTTTTTGACTCATTGATGGAGAAATTAGAATTGCCATATATTGCTAATGGAAATATGAAATGGTGAACCTCTGTGGAAAAAGTTTGGCAGTTCCTTAAGTTATACATGTAGAATTACAATATAACTCATCAATGTCACTCCTAGGTATGTATTCCAAGAAACTGAAAAGTCAAACAAAAACGTGTACACAGATGTTCATAGCAACACTATTCACAACAGTCAAACTTGGAAACAATGAAAATGTCCATCATCTGATGAATCTATAAACAAAATGTAGTTTATCCATACAATGAAGCCTTATTAGTCCATAAAAAGGAGTATAGTACTGTAGCAGAGTTCTCCAGAGAATCAGAACTAATTTGATAGATAGATAGATAGATAGATAGATAGATATAGGTTTATTTTATGGAACTAGCTCACACAATTATTGAGGCTGGAAGACTCAAAATCTGCAAGGTAGGTTGGCAGACTGGGGACCTAGTGTAAGGATGAAAAATTCTGGAAATGGATGGTGATGACAACGGTATAACAACGTGAATATACTTAATACCACAGAGTTGATGTTGCAGCTTGAGTATAAAGTCAGTCTTCTGGCAGAATTCATTCTTCCTCAGAGTAGGTCAGCCATTTCCTTAAGGCCTTCAACTGGTGATGAGACCCACCCATAAATGGAGGGCAATCTCCTTTCCTAAAAGTCTACTGATTTAAATGTTTATCTCATCTACATAAAACCTTCTCAGCAACAAATATCTGGATACTGTGGCCTAGTTTTTACACATAAAATCAACCATCACAAGTACTGATACATTCTATATCATGGATGAATCTTAAAAATATTATGCTGAATAAAAGAAACCATTCCCAAAGTCACATATTGTACAATTCCATTTTTATGAATTACCCAGAATAGGCAAATTCATAGAGATAGAAAGCAGATTAGTGGTTATCAAGGGAATGGGGAGACATTCTAAGGGGTACTGAGTTTCCTTTTTAAGTAATAAAATATTCTAGAATTTGATAGTGGTAATGATTGTACAACATTGTGAATGTACTAAATGCCATTGAATTACACACTTTAAAATATTTAAAATTCTCAAAATCACAATGAGATACCACTTCACACACATTAAGATGGCTGTTATAAATAAAAAGCAAGAAGCAGAAAATAAGTGTGTGTGAGGATGTGGAGAAATTAGAATCCTTGTGCATTGCTGGTGGGGATGTAGAATGGTGCAAGCACTGTGGAAAACGGTATGATAATTCGTCAAAAATTACACCTAGAATTACCATATGATCCAGCAATTCCACTTCTGCATGTATAGCCGAAAGAAGTACAAGCAAGGACTCAAACAGGTATTTGTATACCCAAATTCATAGCAGTATTATTCATAATAGCCAAAAGGTGGAAAGGTGTCCATTGATGGATGAATGGATAAACAATATGTGACATATATATAGATATATATATGCTACACACACACACACACACATATAAAAATGAGGACAGCCCTAAAAAAGAGGACACTGCTGTCACATCTGCAACGTGGATTAACTTTGATGACATTATGTGAAGTGAAATAAGCCAGTCACAAAAGGACAAATCCTGTATGATTCCTCTCATATGAGGTATGCGGAGTAGTCAAATTCATAGAGATAGAAAGTAGAATAGTGTTTGCCAGTGGCTGGGACAAGGGGGAAATCAGGGTTAGTGTTTAACGAGTACAGAGTTTGACTCTTCTAGGTACTTCATATAAGTGGAGTGACACAATATGTGTCCTTTTTTGATTGGCTCATTTCGTTTAGTATAAGTATAATGTTGTCAAGTTTCATCCATGTTGATGGTTGTTCGACAATGTGAATGTACTTAATGTCATAAAACTGTACACATAGAAACAGTTAAAATGGAAAATTTTATGTTGCGTATATTTATCACAGTTAAAAAGATGTTTAAAATGATGAAATTTTTATTATATGTATTTTACTCCTCTTCCTCACACAAAAAAGTGAAATAGGATATTGTTGAGCAATGCTTTAAATTTAAGAAGCAATGGAACACAGATAAATAAGCACCAAAGTGATGCTTAGATGACTTGGTATTCAAGTTTTGGCTCTGCTATTTGACACCCTGAACAAGTCAAGTACAACCTCCAGGCTTAGTATCATCATCTGTAAAATATTGATATCACCCATGTGTGTATTTAGACTTGGAACATGGACACACTCATAATAAGAGGTGGCTGCTGCTGCTTATCATTGTCATCATCATCGCATAGCATCATTCTCATCACCCTGATTGTCTTGTGGTACTGTCACCACTGTCAATTCATTTGGATGCTAAAGCATGCTATCATATGAGTAAGAGGTGACACGTTCCATAGTAGTTCGTTGATTTATTCAGGAAACATTTTCTGATGGCCTACTCTCTATTAGACACATGATGGGTAGAACCTAGTTTGAGGAAGAGAGATATGAAAAAATAAATCACTAAGTTGTTGGGATGAGTGAATGTGATAGTGTGAGGGCAAAGTGGAAGGAATTGTTTTTTCCAGGCACCAGGGGATTTCAGAGAAGGATGATGTTGATGTGGGCTAGGCTTGTCAGAGATGACTTCAAGCAGGAAGCTAAAGCCACACTGAGCCTAGCAGGACAGGTAAGAAGCAAAACAGGTTGTGAGAGAACCAGCAAGAATGATGGTCCAGGATAGGGACTTGAGGCCATGTTGCATCACACAAGGACAGGAGCCTAGTGAGGGATTCATACAAGGCAGATGGAGACGAGTGGGGAAAGGATGCTTGGCTCAGGTTGTGAAGAACCTTGAGGGGCACAGTGAGATATCCTTCAGGCAATAGGAAGCCCTGGGTGGTTCTTCAGCAGAAGAGAGGTCCTAGGAAATTCAAGATAGAAGATAGTTAGATGCCTCATAATCAAAATCACCAGACTAATATTTGAATTCCAGCTGTGCCTCTTACTATCCTTGTGAACTCGGGCAATTTTCTTAGACTCTGTGTACCTCTGTACACTTATATGTAAAATGAAACTAATAAAAACACCTGCCTCAAAGCACTGTTGTGAGGACAAATTGAGGTCGCACATAGAAAGCCCTTAGAAGAGTCTCGTAAATAGTGAGTGCTCAGTAAATGTTGGCTGTTATTATTCTTGTAAGCAGGAGGAACTGGAAGGAGGACAAATGAAAAGCAAAGCAACTAACTAAGATATTATTTCTAGACTTCCTTTGGAAAAGATCTATACTTTGATTTTGGGCAGTGGAAAAGAAAGAGAAGGATTGGAGAGAGGAGGGAGAAGACGACAGTTTTCAGTAAAGAGACTCAGGGCATTATTTCTTCATTTTCTTTTCTTTTCCCCATTTTTTTCTTTTCTTGACTGGAGCTAGAGAAGTATGCAAATTCCTCCCAATTTCTTGAATCTTAAAAACTAAGCTTATTGGTAATATGTTTGACAAAAAGCAGATTACCCAATGAATTGAGCATGGTGACAGTGGGTTGAGTTTTCATTACGGCTCTGGACCAACTGATATACCCTCTTGAAAGGCAGGCCTCAGTTTCCCAATCTATGAAACACAGGGTTGAGTTACACAAGGAGTCACAGGCTGGGAAAGCCTGGATTAGACCCTTCCATGAGCTGCTGAATCCTCCCTCTCTAATGAGGTGATTCCCAATGTGGTTGCAAACTGGGCTGTCATCGCTACAGTGATAGAGGAAGTAACTAACAAAAGAGCTTTCCTCCCTCCTCTTTTACCTCTGCATAATGCGCTTGCAAGTGAGGAACAGAGGGTATTTAACACTTTCAAAGTTAAAATGCAAGAACGGACCCTGGAGGCAAGTTTTAATTGCTAGTTTTTGAAAGAGGAAAAGAAAGTCCTTCCCCACAAATGTCAAATGCATCCTACAGATATTTTCCCATCAGGGAGGTTCTCTGTCTCAGGCAGTTTAAAAATCTAGCAGGCGGGTGAAAGGGGATCTCTCTAACTTCTTTTCATTCCCCCAGGTAACAACACTCCTGAATGAGTTACTCACCTGCTTCCTCTGCCAGGCTATCAACCTATGAACAGTCCTGCTGAGCTTCTCTTTCAGCTCAGGGAAGGAGCTCTGCATGGACCAGGTGCCAGGCAAATAGTGCTTCACCCCCCTGAAGAGCTGCAGCTGATATTACTTCTCCTCACCTTTACTCCAAAGGCTTATTTTTTTAAATGAGAAATAGGCTGTGAGAGAAGAGCTCTCCCAGAAGGTGAAAGAAATGGGCTCCATTCAATCTGGAGGGTGACAAAAGAAGGAGTGTGATGAAATAGCTGTCGATAAGGGCCAAGAGAGGTTAGACAAGGAAGGGCTGTTTGTTCTCATTAGAAAATGGAAATGGACTTGTGAGGATTGGCTTTAGGTGAAGAAGCATGTGTTGAGGTTAAATATGAAAAGAAAGTGAAAAGGAGAACCCAACAAATATTAATACAATGACTGAATGGATGGACAGATGGATGGATGGACAGACGGACAGATGGGCAGATGGATGGGTGGAGACTGATGAGGATGATTTTGGGCTGGTTACTTTTGAAAACTGCAGACAGGAAAGAGGCTCTGAAAAGTGGAATTTACTTGCCCTTTGTTAAGAGACATTTACATTTGTAAGGGAGGTCTCTATCTGTAAGGGATGTCTCCCTCTCTGCACTAGGAAGAGGGGGGCATGACCTTATCTCTAGAATCTCTTAAAGGCAAGAACATCTTACTTAATCAGATCTGATTCTTATCTAAAGTTATAGGACCACCCAATAACCAGACCACACCTGCGCTGACACCATTTTAATGACTTTTTTTTTACATATTCTTTCCTTTGTCTTGTAAAGAGATAACTCACATCCCTATGCCTTAAATTAAATTAAATATGCCCTACCCTCAACCCATGTTTGCAGCTCTTACTGCCTCTGGGTCCTGTCCCCATGCCTGCAGCTCTTTACTGCCCACGGTCCTGTCCCCATGCTATTCTCTAAGTAAAAGAGCACTACTCCCAGACCTTGAGAGTCCAAGAAATCTTTCTTTTGACTCCTCTGCTCACCGAGCCCTCATCTGAGACCACATCTGAAAATCGGAAACCTAATGGACAATTGACTATGTTCAGAAGTGACAAACACACACTTTAAGTTAATAGTAAAATTGTTAGAAACTGTCCCTCTCAACATTGGGGCCTTTAAGCTAGTCTTCTATGTCCATCACAGTCACTCTAATGGTTATAAAATTGACTATTTAATAATAATATCTATGTTTTTCTTTTTTGGCATGTATATCATTTCTCATATATTATCTTGTTTTTACTTTTGTGGATTCTGTGATCTAAACACCATATCCCTCATCTTACATATGAGGAAATTGAGGCTTAGATTCCCTAAAATCATTGAAATTCGTACCAACAATTGAAGGCATACTATTATAATCCATTACAAAACAAAAATCATGGTTATTATAGTAGTAAGATACATCCCAAATTTAGAAATGTTAAACAGAGGGGGAAGGAGTGTGTCTGAATGGATGAAATACTGTAGCTTGGGCAATGTGACTACAGTCACTTATCAGGTGTGAAAGAGATCTAGGTTATGAAGCACAGCCTGCTTGAATCTAGAACTGACACCCTCACCCTTGCAGAAATCACCTCCGCTGCTTCTTTAGGACTCCACCTGCCCGTACCCATCTGGGTCATGTGGTTCCCCAAGGCTTGACACCTCTCTGGTTCACATCCCGCCCCTGCCCCTGCCCGTGGCTTTTGGCACTTCCTCCAGCCTTTGTGTGTAGTCTCTTCCCATTTCAAACCACCTTGGAACCAAAGTCCATGAGTAGACAACATCTTGGAGATGATTAAAATGGAATATACCAGCCAGGTCCCCCAAAACCTGGATGAGAAAGTAAAGAGTTTAGTGGAAAACTAGGATTAGATATGAAAAGTATTAAATATTCACTCTCATACTTAGTTCTCTATAGGTCTTAAACATAGAGACCAGAGCACTTTAGCTGCGCATAAGCAGATTGAGTTTGGACTACTCACATCTACATTTAACTGCTCCTGTCAGTTAAAAATCTCATCTGTTGGTAGGGCAGAGAAATGGTTTACATAAGGCCTCGTGTGGACGCTCATGACTCATTCAAAAGTTTAGGAATCTAGGTCAAACACAAACGAAATTTCCCTTAATATTTACTGATAATTTAGTTAACGGTTAGTTCAGCAAATTAGCTTAAATGTCTTAATGGTTTCTGGCTTTTGTTATTTCTTGGGTGTAATAATTTTGACAGGTTTGGAATTGCCAATGGGAGCTCTAAGACTGGGGACAAGTCCATGTCCTCCTCCTTATGTCTTCCACAATTCTGTAAACCTCTTTCCTTCTCCTTCTTCATGGACTGAGGAATCTGAATTCTTTGCTCAGATACCCAAATCTCCTCCCACTAACTTGAGAGAAATATTGTGAGGAAAGTGGTAAAGAACTCCAACAGACCCTTCCACTAACTCCTTTTGCTATCATAAGCATATAAAGGGGACTATCTAAACCTTAGGGTTACCATATAAAATAAGAGTAGTAATTCTTGCCTGGAAAAGCTGTTGTTGTGGGGCTGGCCCAGTGGCTCAGTGGTTAAGTGCACACGTTCCACTTCAGCGGCCCAGGGTTTGCGGGTTCAGATCCTGAGTGCAGACATGGCACCGCTTGGCAAGCCATGCTGTGGTAGACGTCCCACAGATAGAGTAGAGGAAGATGGGCACGGATGTTAGCTCAGGGCCAGTCTTCTTCAGCAAAAAAAGAAGGATTGGCAGCAGTTAGCTCAGGCCTAATCTTCCTAAAAAAAAAAAGCTGTTGTCATCACTTAATAACATAAAGTATATGAGACATCTGGCATGTGACAGGTGTTCAGTAATTGCCACTTACTGGGATTCCAATTTCTTCTTTGGGACTTGAACAAAGAATTCTAGGCATAGATACTTCAGATTTGTATGAGGCTAGGATCGTGTCTCCTCATTACAAAGAAATTTAGGAATGTGTCTCCTCATAGGAAAGAAATTATGGGAATTATTAAAGAAAGTCTTTCATTTGTGGAAATCACTTGAATATAGTGGGATCCAGTCAATCTTTGAGTTGGAAGCATTTGAACTAAAAGGTGATTTTTCCTCCTATCTCAAGCCACCACCCTACCTTTGTGCTCTCATTTTAGTCATGTGGCTGGAGGGAGTTGCTTACACTCTTATCTACAGCCTCAACATCTTTGCTGCATGCCTTTTGCCATCTAGCTCCCACCCTGCCGTGCCTCTGCTACAGCATCCCTTTACATTATGAGGGACCTCCTGATTCCCACATCTCATTTTCTCTAACAGGTCCTGGGTCCCTCTCTCTGATGGACTGACTCTTAGGGTCCCCAGAGTGCCATAAGTTCAGATGGAGGTCTTTGACGAGCAGAATTTTAGGAGAATTTATGGGGCCATAGTGTTCATTATGCTGTGGAAGCTGATCAGTGTTTTCTTACTCTAATATTTTGCTAAATGCCTACTATGTGCTAGGCAATCTATTAGGCACTTAGTATCCATTATCTACATCAATTCTCCTATTAGCTTTCAAGGAAGTTCTTCACAGTCTTGTTGTGAACTTTCAGTCTTTACCCTTTGTTCTGAGAGGCTCTTTCCCACCTCCACTTTGAGGACAAAAGGAGGTGTAATGCATTTCTGAAGAACTACCCAGAGTGAGACCAGACTTCATAGGTTAAAGGGTCAGTCCTCCATGAGACTCCCCTTACCTCAGACACTAGCCTCAAGCTTGAGAGTTTCCAGGCCACTCACAGTTCTGACTAACTGGCTACAAATTTGAGAGTTCCCACCATCTCCTCAGGTTTGATAATATGCTAGAGCAACTCACAGAATTCAAGAAAGTACTCTACTTACAATTACGGTTTTATTACAGCAAAAGGATACAAATCTGTACCAACAAAAATGATAGATGCATAATTCGAGGTCTGGGAGGGTCACAAACCCGAAGCTTCTGTGTCCTCTGGATAAATCACCCAGCACATCAATGCATTTCACCAACTAAAGAAGTTCACCTGAAGGCTGGTGTCCAGAATGTTTCCTGGGGTTTTATTACATAGGCATGACTGACTGAATCTTTGGCCATGTGATTGAACTTCATCTCCAGCACCCCTCCTCTTGTAGAAGCCAGGCTGATATCAGTGGCTCAAAGCCCCAACCCTCTAACAACATGGTTGGTCTCTCTGATGTGGCCGGTCCTGATCTTAAAATTATCTAGGCATCCACCAGGAGTCACTTCATTAGCATAAACTCAGTAACAGGGTCTGAATGTCCCACCATGAGCAACAAATACCCTGTCACCTATGGAATTCCAAGGATTTAATGGTTACCTCCCAGAAACTGAGGGCAAAGGCCAGCCAAATTCTTTATTGTATTACAGAAGGTTTCAGCTCTTACCCTGGTCAGTAACTTTATCTCATTCTTTGATATTCCAAACAAGCCATGATTATTCTCCTTGGTATCTCAAGCCAAATCTAAAGAGATTTTAAACTGAAAAAACATGAGATAGTTAGTGTTACTTGTTAGTAAAGCTTTCTTTTCTTTGATCCCAGGAGACTGAAAACAACTCAAAGGAGTGTTTGTGTAAAGAGATATTCATGTACAACTGAGAACAGAGAATCAAGGAAACTTGTGGTCAGATACGTGCTGTTGCCATTCTGGGGCATCCTGCCTTCACAAGCATTAGAAGTAAGTGGAAGAAGGTCTTAGACTCCAAGTTTTGAATTTCAGTTCTTCTCACTTGTAAAAAGTGCGTGTCACAGGGCTGATGTAAAGACTGGAGGAGATGGTGCATGTAGGTTACCTGGTGATATCAGTAACAGTAGGTGTTATTATGGCTATTATTATGGTGCAGTGGATCCAAATCAAGCTCGGGCACACACTACTGGAGAAATCCTGGCCTCCTTACTCCATCACATCTAAACATGGGCAATTGCTTCAAGTGTTATGTGCCTGAGTTTTCTCTGCTATGAAATGAGGTTAATACATGTGATAACCATACAGAGTTCTCAAAAGGACTTATGTGGTCTAAGATATTAGCACAGAGCTTAGAAAAAAATGAACACTTTTTAAATGTTAGCTCTTTTTATCATGTTCAAGTATCTTTCCTACATTTGGAGCTTGGAGATGGTTCCAAACCAAGTGCATCATCTAAGCAGTCAAGGAACCTTGGGCTAGCCTCTCCTTCCTCTAAACCTCAGGTTCTGCACCTCTTAACAGAGGCCATTGGATTAGATGGTTTAGAGAGTTTCCAAAGTCCTTCTATTGCTATTAAAGAAAAAATAATATTCTAACTGTTAAAGAAAAAAGATATTCAAGACACTTGTTAAAGCACAGTAAGGCAGACTTTATTCAAGGAGGGCCAGTGTGACAGGTGTGGGGACCATGGAAATGGGGTTCACAGTCAGGGAGAGAGATTATGCTCAACTCTAAATATAGGATGAGCAAGTGGGAATTTATGGCCAAGGAGTAGGTGGGGGTCAGTGGATGGAAGATTACTAAGAGGAAGAATCAGGGCTAAGGGGAGATACTGGCCAAACCAACCTAACGAGACTCTAGCCACTATGATCAGACTTCACCTGGGCGATGGTGGAGGATGAGGAACCCAATTACATATCAAGGGTAATCAGATATGGGGGGTAGGAGTATTCCAGCTAAAAATTGACTTAGCAGGATTCTTTTTTTTTTTTTTAAAGATTGAGCTAACATCTGTTGCCAATCTTCTTCTCCTCCTCCTCCTCCTCCTCCTCCTGCGTCTTCTCCCCAATGCCCCCTGGTACGTGGTTGTATATTCTAGTTGTAGGTCCTTCGAGTTCTGCTATGTGAAATGCCACCTCAGCATGGCCTGATGAGCAGTGCTAGGTCCTCACCCAGGACCCAAACAAGTTAAACCCTGGGCCTCTGAAGAGGAGCATGCAAACTCAATCACTTGGCCACAGGGTCAGCCCCAGCAGGATTCTTACTAAAATCGGACAATGCAGAGATGAACATGGAAGTCGAAAAGTTGAGGCCTAGTTGAAAAGTTCAGAGAAGGCTGGGTAAAGTTTGGTCAAGGAGGGAATCTTTGTCATTGCTCATTGGCGACCACACCATGCAGGTTTTGAGAGTAAGGGGGTCACAGCTGAGATGGATACCTGGCAGCAAGAATCCAGTCTGGTCCTGCCTCCTTTCACTGCCAAGCTGGCCTTGTCGTTTTCTCAGCTATGTTCCATTAAAAATCTGGCAGACTTGCTTCTTCTGCTCATCTCTATCATCTTCCTGCAACTCCTACCCAACCAGAAACAAACAAACAAACAGTGATTAGTCAATTCCTGCTTGCTGTCTCAGTTCTAGTTTTATAGAAAATGTTTTCAACAAAACCCCCTAAAAAGATTACTCTAGGAGAGCAGGACATGGGCGGGAGTTATTAATAGGTCCAGAGCATGTATAGGGCCTTTATCATTATGAAAAAGTACCACTTGAAGCCTGGGTTGCTTTTTCATTAAAATTCCCATTTTCCAATTCTCTGGGCTTTCAGCTTGAAAACCAGTATGCTCAGCCCCCAGGGAGGTAATTAAGAAAATAAAGGCATTTATTCTGTTGAGGAATAGACAGAGGGTCTGGGGGCTCAGCTAGGATGTTTTCACTGGATCTGAGCCCCCAGAGGACAGAAAGCACCAGCTATTTTTACACTGGGATCCCTCAGCTGGAAGCTTCCTCTACAGAAAGCCTGCAGCAGGGCTTCCATTGCCCCTCTCGGGGGTGGTGCTGATCACAAACGACAATGACAGCTCCTACTGCCTCCAAACCCAAATCCCTAGCCATTCATTCCAGTCATGCAGGGAGTCCACAGGTGGGCATTGATGTCCTGTTACAGGGAAGCAAACTGGGACTCGGAAAATTGAAGGTGCTTGCTCAGAATACATTCTTTCTTTTTCCCATTGAATTTTCTATCCCTGCTCTCTCTCTGTCTCTGTCTCTCTCTGTCTCTCTTACACACACACACACACACACACACACACACACACACACCCTCCCTCTCTTTCTCTCTCAGGAACAGCACGAAAACATGACCTGCTCAGTTAGTAATGTCTGCCAAAGACTCAGGAGGAGGGGAAGTGGCACACACAGGACACAGGTATTTGCTGTCATTGTCCTAGAAAGTGGCTCCTCTTACCAGGGACAGCCCTGCCTAATTAACTAGATTTAGCGTTAGAGAGTTAGGGAATGTCAAAGTAGCAATGCGTCAGGATATACTTCTTTACATTTGATTCCCATCTCGCACACAGGTGCCCTAGCCGTGACCTTCAATTCTGTAAGGGTTACAGAACTGTAACCCTCACCTCCCGATGCTGGCTCAGCCACGTAGCACCTTCTCAGGCCCACCAGTGCACTTGCAAAGGAGTCAGCAGCTTACTTTACCCACTTCCTGTCGCTGTGCAAAATATGGGAAATAGTGGATGACACTGATTAAGGAATCAGTGTCTTTTGGCTCATTAATGATTGGGAAAGTGACCACAGCATGTGCCCAAACAGACCAAAGACTGAGGGGCAGTGACCGTGATTAACAGCAGCCCTCCCATTCTGCAGGATCTTACAGAAACCCAGATCTGGTGATATCTGCAAATCAGCCTCTCTGAATGTGGGCACTCTGGGCAGCACAGCCCTTGCCTGGTCCCCTGTTCTGTTATTCCTATGGAGTTACAGTGCATGGGGTTCCTTAAAAAACTGGTGACGATAAATCACGTCTGAAAATCATTTGACATGTCTCCCTACAACAGATGGAGTCTAAATCCCCTCCCCTTGATTGTGGGCTGCCTTCAGTGATTTACTTCAACTGGACAGAATTTGATGGCACTGGGTGACTTCCAAGGCTGGGTCACAAGAGAAGGTTTAGCACCCACCTGGCTCTCTCTGCTTTGAGATACTTGCTCATGGAACCTAGCCACTATGCTGCAAGGAAGCCCTGGCCATCCAGAGATGTCAAATGTAGATGTTCTTGGCAACAGCTCCCCATGAGATGCCATCCAGAATCAAGTCCAGAAAAGTGAGTGAGTGAAGAAGCTCGTAAGATGACCCCAGCCCAGACACCACCTGACTAGATGGCTTGAGAGACCTGAAAGAGAATCTCCCACTGTGCCCAGCCAGTCCCCAAAACTGTGAGAGATAATAATAAACAATTATCGTTTTCCAAGCCACTAAGTTTGGGGTGCAGTCTTAGAAAAAGGAGTTTGGGGGTCAGACGGCTGATGGTGCATGTGCTGATATGTGCACTATTTCTGCCACGAGAGTATCATTTGTATAAATGGAATGATTTAGCTAAGGTTGAAATACAGTTGGTTAGGGCTGTTTCTTCTTGTTTTCATTATCCTAAATGTTGTCAGGCCGGGGATGTTGAACCTACGGGGTCAATGAGGGGAGAATGGGTCAGAAACCCGGCCTGGGGTCTAACCCCTTACCCTCTGGACTGAGTCACAGTGGCAGAGTTTGCTTTGGGTCAGGAAGCTATTCCAGGCCTCAGCGGGTGGAATGGGTGAGGCCCCACTGCCTGGTGCTGGCTACATGCCCAGAAGGACACGTCACCACTGAGCCTGGTGACACAGACTTCAGGGAAGAGCAGGCATTCCCTCACAGTCAAAGTTCCCACTCCAGCCCCTTCCAAGTCTTTCCAGCAAGGGCTGGGTGCCCTGGGGTGGTGGCTGGAGAGGGGATCTCATTGGATTACTTTGTAGTGGTGTCTGTCCTGTTTCTCTTCACTGTCCCCCCACCCCCAGACGTCTGGTGGATGCACCTCTCACTGCACGGACTGCCTGAAAGAGATGTCCTCCATCAGGTCTTCGCAGATCAGGGTTGAGGT
This sequence comes from Equus caballus, assembly GCF_041296265.1. Taxonomy (NCBI): domain Eukaryota; kingdom Metazoa; phylum Chordata; class Mammalia; order Perissodactyla; family Equidae; genus Equus; species Equus caballus. Next base: position 2,040,613 of record NC_091701.1, on the reverse strand, counting down.
GAGCCCAGCTCTGTGTAACACTGTGGCCCCAGAATCAGACATTAGCCCTGATTTCTGTTGTCATACTCCACACTCTGTTTGGGGGACTTTTGAGGCGCTCTGTGCCTTTTGGAGATTTTAGTCTGAGAGCACGCTTTATTGTCAGACTCCTCTCCCTAGGACTCAGGTATAAGTCTATGGGCATTCTGTCAGTAGCTGATCCATACACCAACATTCCCTACCATCTGACCCTGACCTCTGCTCTCACACCAGACTCACAGCTTCAGTGTTCCAGACCCCATTGGCTCTCCCACCTCCATGGGTGCTTCCCAGTGACACTGAGCTCACAACTTCAGGGGCAGACCCTTGTTACAGGCAACGAACTTGCCATGTGAACAAGGGGCCTCTTCTTTGAGTTCACCGTTACCTGCAGCCTGGTTGGAAAACTTTCCCCTCCTCTCTTTGATCTTAACACCTCTGTCCTAATAAATTAGGAATATCATATTTTATTAACTCTAATACACACATTATTCCCACATTTAACATCTCTAAAATAGAGAGTCATCTTACAATCAACAGCTTCTTATAAACCTTTTATTCAGAGTGATACACAAAATAATTTTACAATTAATAGCATCATAGATTTGATGGAATAGAATAAAAAAACATCAAATGACCTAAGGTAGGAGGAGTTTTCACCGGAAGCAGTGCTTCTCAACCCTGAGCCTGCAGCAGAATCACACGGAGGGCTTGTTGAGGCACAGATGGCTGGCGCAGCCCACAGTCCCAACAGGTCTGGGGTAGGGCCTTGGGATTTGCATTTCTAACAAGTTCCAAGGTGATGCTGCTGCTGCTGATCTGGGGCCCTCACTATGAGAGCTGCTGGCTCGAAGCCCCTCCTCGCTCTGGGCACTTCACCACCCCTCACCCCAGGCCTCTTATCCCAGGACTGCTCTCAAGAAAGACGTAGTCTCTTAGCCTCCCTCCATGTTCTCTATTCCATTCTTCCTCTTATTTCTCCTGGATGACTGATGCTACTTTCATTTTATTTGATCTTTGGCTATTTCTTGCCTGGAGTGAGCGACATCTTCAGCTCTCCTTTATCCTTATGACTTTTTTCATGTCATGTGTTTCATTTTTCCATTTAGACCTTTGATAGAGTAATGACTGCAGATTTTTCAATTGTATTCCTAATTTCCAGAATGCCTCAGGACTCTCTTATGTGCCTTGTTCTCTTCACTAGAATGGGAAATGCATTGAGAATGCAATGATATGTCACTGCACACCCAACAGAATGGTGGAGATGTGGAGAAACCAGAACTCTCGTATATTTTTGGTGGAAGTGTAAAATGGTACAGCCACTTCATATATGAAAAGGAGATATTGTAGTTTTCTCATGGAGTTAAATATTACCTACTCGACCCAGAAGTTCTCCTCCCAGTAGGGTGACAGCGAAAGTACAGGACGCTGAGTTAATTTTGTATTTCAGAGAAAAAAAATGAGGATTTTTTTTTTAGTATAAGTATGTTCCAATAAAATATTGCATGGGGCAAGCTTTACTAAGAAGTGTTTCTTGTTTATCTGAAATTAAAATTAACTAAGTGTCTTGTATTTTTATTTCCTATGTCTGGAAACCCTATTTTTATCCAAGAAGAATAAAAACATACACACAAAAGAAGTCTTGTACAAGAATTTTCATGTTAACTTTATTTAAAATAGCACAAAAATGGAAATAGCGTAGTTATCAGCACAAATGTGGATGAACACACTGCAGTCTGTTTGAAGTGGGGTGCCTGAGGATTACTGTAGATACTCAGTAAGAACAAGATTGCCTTTCTGCCTTGTTCCCAACACAGACATAGAGGAATATTGTCAATTTGCTGTTTTCTGATTTAACCCAAGAGGTGATTCAGGGGTCATGAGGATTTGTGAGCTTGCTTTGCTGAAGAAAGATGTCTTCAGGGAGGTCATGATCACCAGCTCATCAGTACCCAGCTGCTGTTGAAACCCAGAAGTCAGATTATCCAAGGCCTTCTCCAGAGTGAAAGATTACCCCTTTGTTTCTCCAAAACTCCTCCTGCCCAGCCCCTTAGCTCTATAAAACCCCCTGCTTTCTTCTCTTGTTAAGGCAAATTTGAGAGAATCCATCCTCCCATCTTTTCGTTTTGGCCAGTTTGAATGAAACCTTTTTCTATCTCCAAGCACCAAGGGCTCAGTGATTGGTTTACTGTGCATCAGGCACACAAACTTGAGACTGAGAGGTTCAGTATCATGTTCATGCAGTGGAATTCTGCTCAGAAATAAAAAGCAACAAACTACCAATACACATAGCAACATGAATTATTGTCAAAAATAGGATGCTGAATGAAAGAAGCCTTACACAGAAGGCTACATACAGCATAATTCTTTTATGTACATTCTAGAAAAGGAAAAATATTCTTTGTTCTGAAAAAAAATCAGAGCCATGGTTTCCAGTGTATGGATGAGTGTGAAGATGGACTGTGAAGGTTGGGAGGCACTTTCGAGGTGGGGCAATTCTCTGTAACCGGATGAGGACTTGTGTTACAGGGGGATGTGCATTTGCTAAGACTTTTGGAATCGCACCCTTAAATTCTGTGCATTCTACTGTATGTAAATTTTACCTGTGGAAAAAAAACTATAAACAAATATGTGGCCTTTGTTAATCATATTCATGCTGAAGCCTTTGAGATGACCAGTCAGGATATCAGCAACTTACTTTGAAAATGATCAGAAAATAGGATGGCTTGACGGATTGATAGATGGATAGAAATTGGTTAAAACGAATAAAGCAAAGTGTTAATTGTAAAATTTAGATGATGTGTACACAGCTGTTCACTATAAAGTTCTTCCAACTTTTCTATGTGAAAATTTTTGTAACAAAATGTTGGAAAGTGTGGTAAGAGAACACAGCCTTGGCATGCTCCTATTCCCCCATCTCTGACATAATTTGTAGAAACATGTTGGCATTTGTTTTTTTAAAAAGATTTCTGAGAAGAGAAGGCATTTTCTGCATAAAATGTGGGGATTTCACTTGTCTTTGTCCCTTGTAGGTGGCAAGTTTGTTAGGCTGTGGAGCGGGAAGTGTGTTTTCTCTTTGTGTATCTTGCTTCATAATTAGGCAAGTTGCATCTTTATCCACAGACAGGTATATTTGAAGGCAGCAGACACACACCCAGGATGGTGACAACACCATGCCCTCCACCTGACTCAGGAGCTGGCAGAGCCTGGGCACTCGTTTCCAAACATCCTGGACGCAGTGAGTAAAATGTGTGGAGTCCATGGAACACGTGCCTTCTGCGCCGAGGGGCTGATGCAGAACGAGGAGAAGCCGTAGTGTGAAATCAACGAGGGAGGAGAAAAAGATTTTTCAGGAGGTTCTAATTGCGCCTTTGTGTGGGCTTATATTGTAAGCCAGAAGGGCATGCTAATATGATGGAACCTAAATGCGGAAATCAGCTGAAAATGCTTTGCAGAGATTTATTTTCATTACACTCTAAACCAAATGACTGTGCTCATTAAACAGACTTGTGTGATAATTTATCTTAGGCTGTGGGCACGGTCATGCCACTAGAACAATTGACCCTCCGTGTAATTAACTGTGGAAAGAGGAATGTGTGAGTTCAGCCCTGAATCTTACCCATGTTGATCTGTCTCCAGAGAGGGTGGAGCGGGGGCGAGGTCTCACATTGAGCTCTGCTAGGGGGTCTTCCTCTCTTCCTTCTCCCCGCCCCCACTGCTGTGTTTGGGGGGCTCAATGCAGGCGAATCACAGCTGCGGCTGAACCACAATCATAGGCATGGAGTCTGTGCCCAGTGCCCATGGCCCTTCTCCCTGCACATCACACCTGCAGTCTGGGGCAGCCTGCTCACTGGCGGGAGAGCTGGCTCTGAGTTGGACATGGATTCCAATCACAGCTTTGTCACTTACTGTTGTTGTCATCTCATGATAGATACAGAGAACAGATGGGGGTTACCAGAGAGGAAAGGGGTAGGGGAAGGGGTGAAGAGGGACATATGTATGGCAACAAACAGGAACTAGATTTTTAGTGGTAAACACAGTGCAGTCTATACAGAAGTCAAAATATAATGATGTACAATTGAAATTTACATAATGTTGTAAACCAATGTGACTTCAACAAAATAAATAAATCCAAAGAAAGTTGAGATAAACTCATATTCAAGCCTGATCAAGACACACTTCTGACTCTTTCTATTTCAGAACAAAAGCACAGTCTGCCTCTGGCTGGAAGGGCCTGTCCTGACCCTGACTCTGTCTGGAAGCCTAGGCTGTGCTTAGTCTGAAATGCCAATTTCCCTCATTAACCCTCTCTACCTGTTCACGAAAAAACCTGGAGTATATTTTATATCTCAACCTTATGAGCATGCATGCCTCAGCTATAAGTGAATAACAACAACAAATGTGTACATATAAATACAAACTAAAAATCTCATTTTTTGTTCAAAAATTGTTAGTGGAAAATGAAGTTTTCCCAAATTAGTGAAATATTTTAATTTTAATTTTTTTCCTTTTATGTTTTGTTCAAGTTTTAAGGAAATTAACCAAATTACGAAAAGTACTCAACTAGCAATGTTTGAGCCCAATTTTTACTCGCTCTTCCAATATCATCCTTCTTGTGAATTACAAACCTTCTAGGAAAAAACAGGAAATGTTGAGATAAAAGCAAGTCTAAGACATTTTACTAGATCAGTTATAAAGTGTTCAGCTGCACGAAACAGAAAGTCACCTGTCTTTCTCGACTTCCTTTCCTCAAGTAGGATCTTCTATATCTTTTAATCTTTAACTTGGCCCTTTAATTTTTTCTCTATAGTGCTTATCATAATCTTTGTTTCTGTTATTTAATTTGTTTTAGTTAGTCCTTCATCAAAATATAAGGTCCAGGAGGACTAGATCATTGAATCCCAAGGTCGAATGCAGTCCCCGGAATAGAGTTTCAGTGAAGGGAAGGATAAATGAAGGAAAGTGCCAAACCAGACTGGGAAGGATTAAAAAATACATTCACAGGGGATGGCCCAAAGACAAACATGATAGGACCAGATAATTTATCTAGGTGGATACAAGCAGAAAGACATCGCAACCAGACAGGACAATGTGCACAAGGAGGGGAACTGTGAGAGTTTGAGGAACAGGGAGTGGATAGGTATGGCTGGGGTGATAGATGATGTTTCAGAAAAAAGCAAGCAGGGCTAGACTATAAAAGTCTTTGAATACCCAGTCAGGCATCTGGACTTCATCCTATAGGTATGGAATATCTGTAAAGAATTTCACACGTGCTCTGAAAGTTAAAGTTAAAATTAATGTCTAACCACAGATTCCCCCCCCACCCCCCGCAAAAGAAGATAAAGGAGGGAAGAAAAGAAAGAAAATCAGTTATCAAAGAACAAATTTGGAGGGCTCTTGACACTACCTGACTTAAAAGTTATTACAAAGTTACAGGAATCAAGACAGTGTGATTCATTTCATTGTTTAGTGAGAGAATAGACCAATAGGACAATGGAACAGAAGGGAGAGCCCAGAAATAGACCCACATAAATATAGTCACCTGATATTTGACGAAGGAGCAAAGGCAATTCAATGGAGAAAAGATAGTCTTCAACAAATGGTCCTGGGATGATTGGACATTCATATGCAAAAGAATAAGATTAGACACAGACTTTTAACCCTTCACAAAAATTAGCTCAAAATGGATCATAGATCTAAATGTAAAATATACAACTAGAAAATTCCTAGAAAATAACGTAGGAAAAAATGTAAGTGACATTAGGTTTGGTGATGACTTTTTAGATTCAACACCAGGAGCACAATCCATGAAAGAAAAAATTAATAAGCTGGACTTCAATAAAAATTAAAACTTCTGATCTATGAAAGATATGATTAAGAGAATGAAAAGACAAACCATAGGCTGGAAGAACAAGGATTGTTATCCAAAATATATAAAGAACACTTAAAACTCAACAATAAGAAAATAAACAATTCAATTAAAAAGGGGGCCAAAAATCTTAACAGATATGCCTCACTAAAGAAAATAAACAGATAGGAAATAGCATCTGAAAGCATCAGGGAAATGCAAATTAAAACAACAAGATACTACTACCCATCTATTAGAATAGCCAAAATCCAAAACACTGACAACACCAAATACTGGCAAGAATGTGGAGCAACAAGCACTCTCATTCAATGTTGGTGTGAATGCAAGAAAATACAACCATTTTGGAAGACAATTTGGCAGTTCATTGCAAAACTAAACATAATCTTACCATACGATTCAGTAATTGCTCACCTTAGTATTCACGCAAATGAGTTGAAGAATTCTGTCCACATAAAAACCTGCAAATAAATTTTTATGGTGGCGTTATTCATAATTGCCAAAACTTGGTAGCAATCAAAATGTCCTCCAATAAGTAAACGGATGAAGAAATTGTGGTATGTTCATACAATGGAATATTATTCAACATTAACAAGAAGTGAGCTATCAATCCATGAAAAGACACAGAGGAATCTTAAATATGTATTGGTAAATGAATGAAGTCAGTCTGAAAAGCCTAAATGCTGTATGATTCCAACTATGTGATATTCTTGAAAAGGAAAAGCTATAGGGATCATAAAAAAATCAGTGATCACTAGGATTTCGGGGGGAAAGAGGGAGAGATGAATAGGTGAAGCACAGGGGATTTTTAGGGTAGTGAAATTATTCTTCATGATGTCGTAAATGGTAGATCCATGACATTTTGCATTTGTCAAAACCTATCTAACTGTAGAACACAAAGAGTGAACCCTGATGTAAACTATAGACTTTAGTTAATAATAATATATCACTATCTGTTCATCAGTTGTAACAAAAGTACTCCACTAATAATAGTGGAAACTAGAGAGAGGGAACGTATATGGGAGCTCTCTGTACTTTCTGCTCCAGTTTTTCTGTAAACCTGAAATTGCTCTAAAAAGTAAAGTCCATCACTTTTAAAAACATCACTAACAGTAGTCTTCATTGCATGATTCTTGTATTCAGATCCAAATGTTAATGTTTCCAGCTGTACTATTTCCTCATCGTTTTCTTTGCTTGAGTTTCATTAGCTAGTACAACACTTTTAAGGAAAAATACATTAACGTTGCTTTTTTTGCATCCCCCAAATGTCTGTTAAAATTCCCGAGGTGGTGAATGCATAGAGTTAACACTTAAACCATAATTTAACAATAATAAAAACTTGAAATAAGCTCATCTTCTCGTTGGATGCAAAGGCATTTTACTCTTATGCTAGATGAAACTTTTGAGTTATCCAATATCCAGTGAACATTTATTCCGGCTCGTTGAAGCTGAATATCCAGAGGGCTCACTGAATTAATTTGTGCAGGAATCATATTTTTAAGAGAGCCTATTGTAAATTCTAAGTCATAAGGGCTATCTTGGCACTTCAGATAAGAAAATTCAGTGATATTGTGAATGCAGCATTTAATTCCTAAAAGAATAAGCAGAATATCTTTGTCTTCTTATGTTTTTGTGTGTCAGCATGCTGTAGGAAATTCTTAAGCAAACCATATTCAGGAATTAAACAGGGATCACTAGGCCTGAAGGCACCTTCAGAGGTCATTTGATTCATCCTCCACATTTCCATTGTTATTAAACTCACCAAATGCTTATTAAATCTATACCATGACATTGTACAGGTATCTGAGTGCTCATAAATCCTGTCCCTCTTCTTTCTGGGCACAGACAGAGACCACACTTTCCAGCCTTCCCAGTGGTCCAGGTGATCATGCACTTGAAGTTTATCCAACGGATTATGAACAAAAATGACACAGATTACTTCCAGGCTTGGCCCATCAAATCCTCATATGACTGAAGGTCCTCCTGTTTCCTTATCTTCAAGGTGGAATAAAAAGCTCCCAAGAATCCAGGATTGATGTGGCCACAGAATGAAAGCAGGCTGGACTTTAGAGTCCAACATCCTGAAGAGAAGAGAAGGCTTTGAGATAATTCTGACATCTTGGAGCTTATGCTATTTAAGTGGCACCAGGTGAAAGAAGGACCAGCCCAGGAAAAGTCAAGCAGCGAGCAGTGACTCAGCAGATCCTTTGGAGCATTCTGAGGATGGAAGAAGAAAATTAGAGCCAAGATTTGCCAAAGGGATCAAGACCTTAGAGAGAAGGGAAGTGCAGAGAAGTGAGCCCACACTCAAGGCATTCACTGACTCTTAAGCGGCAACTTAAGAGCCTAAGATGGTTAGCAGAAAGTAGTGAAAAACACAAGAGTCAAAATCGAAGGATCTCAGTTGGGACCCTTGGTGGGCTTTACTGTAGCAGTGAGGGTAAACCAGAAATAGCCCAGACCTTACAAAGACTGAAGGCCAGCCTCAAGAGTGTTCAGGCTCCTATTGGGAGCCATTTCCTATTGAAATGATCGGCCTCTATTCTAACCACTTTCCAGGGGATAGGCTGAACAACACCTGAGGATAGAGGATGTCATCAAGTGTCTCTTCAATATTGGATTCATACTGGCTGGCTTTTAATTTAACAGTGTGAGTTACGAAAACCCAGAACGAGAGAAAAAGCCAATAATGGGAATATAGCAATGGAAAATATACCAAGAAATATAATATAACTCTGACCTTAGCACTAATAATATAGATAAGAAAATAAATGACAAGATGGAGAAATTCACAGAGGCCTGGAATATATCAAAAAGAATCAAATAAAGTTTCTAAAATTGAAGGATACAAAAATGAAATTAAGAGCTCAGCAAGTTGGACAAAACTGAAGGTAGGATTGGTGAACTGGAAGATCAGCAAGTAGAATAAACTCTACTTACCTATGTCTGAATGTTAGTGAAGAAAAAAGATGAACATACACTTAAAGAGAAAACATAAGCCACCTAAAGAACACAGTAAAAATGTCTAATATACATCTAACTAGAGGGACAGAAGGGAGCAGAGGAAGAATGAGTCAGAAGAAATGTATGGGGGAATGGATGAGAATTTTCCAAAACACTTGAAAAATACAAAGACTTAAGAAATGCTATGAATTTCAGTATTTTCCTATTACTGCTGTAACAAATTGCCACAAAACCAGTGACTTAAAACAAAATACATTTATTATCTCACAATTCTGTAGGTTGGGAGCCCAGGTAGATTCACAAGATTCCTCTGCTTATAGTTTCATAAGACTGAAATCAAGGTGTTGGTTTCAGTTCAGAAAGACCCCAGCTCTATCTAAATTCGTTAGGTTGTTGGCATAATTCAGTCCCCTGTGGCTGTAGCACTGAGGTCCTCATTCCCTGTAGCTATCAGATGAGATTCTCTTTCAATTCTTTAAGACCAACTGCATTTCTCATCGTATTGCTCTTTCCATTTTCAAACCAGCAACAGGTCAGCTAGTCCTCCTCATGCTTTGAATCTCTCAGAGATTCTGCAAGAGACAATGTTGGTAAGATTTTTCCAATTAAGTTACAAGGATCCCCCTTATTCCAATTTCCAAAAACATGTCCCTCACTTCCTTCTGAGCCCTCACTTGCAGTATCCTCTGGGTATAGATTTCTGTTAATAGTCTATTCACTGCAATTTAGGCTTTTTCCAAGATTATTTGGGATTGTTCCTAAAATTCTCCTCATTGACTTCAGCGTGTCCATATTTAACACTCTATTCAAAGGGACCTAGGATTTTTCTGTGATGCTTTTCCAAATTCTTCCAGCCTACACCCACTGGTGTGTTCCAAAGCCACTTCCACAATTTTAGGGGATATAGAAGTAGAGAGAATGCCAAGTACCAGAAATAGCAAAGGCAGGGGACTGTGAAGGTCTTGAAAGGTTCTAAGAGTTGCCAATTGTCTCACACTACTCAATGGAGTGTTGATCAGGAATTAAAGGTGGGTTGGGAAAGATCTTGGAGAAACTTAAAAGCCATTGTAAGGTATTAGTAGCCTCTTCTGCAACCAATGAGGAGGTATCAGAAGACTTACTAAGATTATTAAGAAATCAATTTTGAATAGAACAAGAAAAAAGAAAAGAGAGAGTTTTTTGAGGCAATCCAAATAAAAAACATGAAATTTCTGAATTTAACAGGCCAAGAGGCAGAATGATGTAGTGGAAAAAAGAGTAAACTCTAGATTTAAGGCCTAGCTCTGCACCTATGTCCTCAGGGAATTGAAGCAAACGCCTTAATGTTTCTGAGCTTCATTGTATTTATCTGTTGTAATGGGGCATCTCCAAATTGAGGACTCTGGCTGCCCTGGTAGGAAAAAACTGTTAAATCTGTGTGCATAACAGCAGAGATAGGCCAAGTGAGCCTCAAGAAATAGAACAACCACCAAGCAAGTAAAATGCAATTAATGAGCAACACCCCATGTGCACCACCCCAGTCCTCTCAGCCCCATCTCATCCAGCCACTACTGCAGTGATCAGGGCTGTGCAGCCTTAGGGAAGCTTCACACAGATGCTTCCTGACAGCACCTTACCTCTGACATCTGCTTTGGAACTCTCTCTCCCTGCCTTGGGATTTTCTGGTGTCACATCAGGGGACATCTGTGCACAACAGTCTTGATGTTGCACAACCCAGAGAAGCCAGAGAGTTAACGTGTTAGGCCACCCTTCTCCAAGATAGGTCAAGAGCTGAAGAGTTAATAAGACTTCTTAGGACTTTCTCTGGGATCCTCCACTAATGATGGCCAACCCCATACCCATCCTTGTCTTGTCTTGCCCTTCTTCTCTGAGACATTCCAATACCTCCTCTTCCCCATTCTTGACCTTAAGGATCATCTCCCAAATAAGCCACAGGCATGGAAGTCTGTGTTTCCAGCCCATGCCTCCTTGAGAACCCAAGCTACAGAAATAGGAGGTAAAATTCTTACAGAAAGACTGAACCAGTCAGCAAAGGATCATGAATGTCACAGAATCACAAAAGCAGAGTAGTGGAGATAAATGCAGGGAGTCCATACACCAGTGTGGTCCTGGGAAAATACAAATATTCCAAAGTCGGTAACAGATTCCAGGCTGGCTCAGCTGAAGGCCAAGTGGAAATTCTTTTCCTGTCTTGAACTCGCTTGGCAGAGTCCCAGCTGGTCAAGCACTTTCTCATCACTGTTTTGCATTCCATGGTTTACTGCAGAGGAAGCACTGGTCACGGTGCAAGGTCTAGACCCATTTGCCCTTGGTTCTCACAGTGAATTTACCAACTGATATTCTAGAAGTCATTTCATGACCTGATTAATGAATCCTGGCCTCTTTATCTCACCCACTTTCTCTCTGTCATCTATTCTATTTTCTTCATAGCAAGTGTTTTGTATGAAATTACCTTTTGTATTTGTCTCTGTACTCCCTGCTGAAGCCCCACCAGAAGAGAAACTCCATGAAGGCAACACTCCATTATTGGACCAGTGAGTCCTCAGAACTTAGACTGTAACTTGACATACAGGCACTCAATACACATTTGTTGAATGAAGGAATGCTCCACTCACTGGGCTTAAGTTCTGAAGCTTCAGGTTGATTATTAGGCTCTGGACAGTGGGGAATTCACCAAGCCAAGGCCATATGCCTGGTGGGCAGCGGGCCTCCTCCCCACATTGCCAAGCCTGCCTTTCTCAGACATGCTGCACCACTTGGTTCTCCTGATAGGTATGAGGGTTGGGGACTGAAGAAAAGGCACACAAAAGGTCAAGCACAGTCCTGAGCACAGAGCAGATACTCTGCAAAGGCCAGCCACCTTGATGGCGAGATTGCAGGCAGCCGGCAGAGGACATGGGGGTGACAAGGGAGGTGCTCCAACCTCTCCAGAGACTCCTGAAGTCCCATCCCATTGACAGTTGCCCTCTCTGCCCAACCAGAAATCTGCCCTGGGTGTCAGAACTAAATTTTCTCTGACATTTTCCCATTTATTTTCTTCCTATAAATGGGAAATGAAGTATAAAGAGTTGTGCACAGCCTACCGCCTGCATCACAGCTCTTAAAAAGATGTTGGCATTTAAATGCCAGACAGTCTGGGGATCAGGGTGAGGCCAGCCTTGGGGTCAGTCTGTCTTGAGGGTCAGAGGTAAGGGGCAGGGGTCTTCTTTGGTTTCTGACTTAATAAAAGGATTGCTTCCAGCCAAATGCAAGGCCAGTGAGGTCAGTGCTGAACACACACAGCTCCACTGAGAAATAAAGGGGCCAGATGGTTGTTGCACTATGTGTGTTTCCTGAAAAAAAAAAAATTCTAGAGGTGACTATAGCAGAAGCTGTTCAACAGGAGAGAGGCAAAGCTTGTGGCTTGGCTCTGCACCAGATGAAAGTTTCCTTGCGAGTATTTGATAGTTTGGTATGTGGTCCAAAACCTGCCCACAGACCCCTCATGGCGACTTGGCTGGGGGCAGAGGCCAGAGGGATGAAGAGAGATATTGCCACATTGTGGAAATGGAAAACTGCCATCCTCATCTTAGACATCTTAGCTTCCCATTTTGATGCTTTAGAAACTCCTGAAAAGGTAACTGATGACAGGTGTGGTGGCTTATGGGCCCGAGCACTGTGAGTCCAGCCCCACTCCACCACCTACAAGCTGTAAGATGAAGGCAAATCAATCAAACGCTCTAACTTTTGCTTTCTCAGTTGTAAACATGGACTAGAAACATGCATCATCTTGTGACCAGGTTAAATGAGACACCTTACTGAGCCACCTGCTGCACAGCAGGTTTGCAAGAAACATTGATCCCTCCTCCTGTACACCTGGAGCCCCCACTGAAGGGATGCTGATCAGCCCTGAAGGAAGCCGCGTCACCTGATATAGAAGATGGATTAGTGAGAAGCCACAGGCGCTGAGATGCGCATCCCATTTAAATGAGACTACAAGGCTGTTCGTTCTCATGGCATTTACCACGGGAGCGTTCATCGTCATGAGCTCAATCGCGCTGATGTGGCCCTCGTAAGGAGAGTGAAGGCATTGTCACTGTAATCCCATGTTAATTAACTGGCTGTTATTCTAAAGCATTAATGGCCAGAACTGTAATTCAGTCAAGTAAATAACACTTCAAGCAGCTAATAAAAGCAATGAAATTCATAACTGCCTGTAACTGTGATTTTATAAATTTAGGACAAGCCTAAGCAGTTGGCGGTCTGTCCTTCCTCGCAAGTGTCAGACGATCAGCACTACTAGTGCTATGTGAGTCTGTTGAGAATTGCTCTCTGAATACTTTTTTTAAAATAAATTGTGTTTCCTTTTGCCTCTCCCAGCCTCATTGACTTTCAAAATGTGTTTTTCTCAAGGTTCTACCTTGGGGGAAATAGCCATTCTTGCCCACTGATGCTGCCTGTGAATTCAGTCATATTATGAGCTGAGATTCTGAACACCACCGTACTTGTAATTCTTTTTAATGCCCTCAGTTTTTCAGTTACAATTTATTTTCCGAAACAGAAGGTAATACAGTGGTAGGCCCCCTTAGGTTTTTCAGCTTGTGAAGGAGAACACTGCATTAGGAGAGGTGGTTACTTTCTCCAGTGGATTCTCAGACTTTGCCTGGCCTTTCCTTCAACCCCTCATTTGACAGTCTCTGAGCCCCAACTCTGCCAGCTCAGAGCTGGGTCCTAAGCCCTCGCAGATGGATTGGACACTGCCTCTGATCTCAGAAAACTCATGTTCACCATTGTCAGTGGGCCTGTATATGTGCACGTCTTCCTGTTATCTATAGGTCTCCTTTGGTGCCACAACTGAGAGTGAGGTGCATCGCCAGAGAGGAGATGCCCATTCCTAGCCACAGCCCCCTCTTCCCTGCCCAGGGGTTTGTGGGGGGTCCAGCAGAAGCTGCCTTCCTCCCACCAGCCTTTGGTCTGCTGAGGGCTGAGGGAGCCCCTATTTGGTTTGCACGTTAGTACCTTCTGGACTAGAAACATGCATCATGGTACTGGAGACACTTTCTCAAGATGGGCACCTAATAATGATTTAGAAATTTAAGAAAAATATTAATTACACATAAATGCTCACACGTAAACAATTCACACACAAACACGATGAAGGCCATGACTACTCAACAGTCTCATGCCCTTTAATGGAATATGTGCCAGAGTTTTCATTCCACAGCCAATCATTGAATTCCAGCCACGTGGCAAGCGCTGTGCCTGGTCCTGGGAGACACACGGTTGTAAACCACAGCCCCTGCCTTCAAGGTGTCTCCCTCAGTTTGCTAAAGGAAACAGCCCATTAAAAAAATAATTAAAATATAACTTTATAAATCCATAACAAAAAAGGAGCACAGAGGTGGAAACCCTGCCTCAGGTTGGAGCCATATGAGGCTTTACAAAGAGTTGACATGTGAGCTGGGTTTTGAAGAATGAGGTAAAGAATGGATTAGGAGCTCTCTAGAGAGGGGAGGAGGTTTGTGTAATGGCGTAGAGATTCTCAAGGTGTTTTCACACCTGCATTTTGTTGTCCCACATGCCCACATCTAAAAGGCAAGATGGGGAGTGGAGGAAGATAAAACTGTGTCATAAGAGAGGGTGTGATGGAGGCCGAGTGAGCTACTTTAAAGAGTTTGGATTGGATCAGAAAGGCTATGAGCGTTCTCTAAAGGGTTTTGAAAAGTTGAAAGATGAGATCAGATTTGCATTTCAAAGATAAATATTCCTGCTGCAGATAGATTGGAAGGAAACATGACTACCTTAGGTACCACCTAGCCAAGAGATATGAGGATTTATTAGCAATAAGGACAAAGGGTGCATACCAAAGGTATTAAGGGAGTTGAGTTGACAGGATCAGTTTTCCCATCAGATGAGGAGAGTCAGAGTTGAAGAAAAGGTAAACTCTTTCAGGATGCTGGAGTGAGACAAAATTCACCACGAGAGGCTGTGCGAGAGGAGGAGCACTGCCTGGGGACAGGATGATGAGCTTAGCTTAGGATCAGTGGAGTCTGCGGTATTTCTTGTACACCCATGTGAAGTAGCGCAGAGGAAAGTAGGCTCTATGGGTCAGAGCTCAAGTCTTAGGTTTTCAAATTGGCAAAATGTATTCTTTCTTTATGTTAAGTAAAATTTTACTATATTTTAAGTATAGGTATACCTCACTTTATTGTACTCCACTTTATTGCACTTCACAGATACTGCATTGTTTACAAGACCCTCCACCAGCAAAAAGATTATGACTCTCTGAAGGCTCAGATGATGGTTAACATTTTTAGCAATAAAATATATATATTTTTTTCTTTTTTTGCTGAGGAAGATTTCCCCTGAGCTAACATCTATGCCAATCTTCCTCTATTTTATATGTGGGATGCCACCACAGCATGGCCACTGACAAGTGGTGTAGGTCTGCACCTGGGAACCAAATCCAAGGGCACTGAAGAGGAGTGTGCTGAACTTAACCACTAGGCCACAGGGCTGGACCCCTGTATTCTCTTTTGAATCAGGTGTAACATTTCATTTATTCTCTCATTAATAATGAGATAAACAAAATCCTTAATATATATTCATTTTATATTCATAAGAGAGTCATGATTTTATCTTTCTTAAAAAGAAACCCTTTAATTATCCCCTATGAAAAATTTGTAGAGGTAAAAATACTTGGCCAAATATTATACATGTTGCTATGATTTTTGATAGGTATTGCTAGATTTTCTTCCAGAAAGATGTTATTAGTTTACACTCTGCTCAACAGTATATGAGATTATCTAATTTTTATATGCTATTAACATAGATTTATTGTTATTATCATCATTGCCATCATTATCATCACAACTACAGGTTGAAATGAGTTCTGTCAGAGATTATATTGGTCCCTGTTTGAATTTCCTAGGGAAGAGTGTCAAGTTATTCTAGCATGACTTCATCAGACAAAAGTTTCAGTAATGTATGTGTGCCAGCACTGGTGGTCTAGTGGCTAAGATTTGGTGCTCTAGCCACAGCCTGGGTTCATTTTGTGGTCAAGGAACCACACCACCTGCCTGTCAATTGTCATACTGTGGCAGCTGTGTGTTGCTGTGATGCCAAAAGCTATGCCACTGATTTAGGGGAGATTCCAGACTAAGACAGACTAGGAGGAAGGACCTAGGCACCCACTTCTGAAAAAATTGGCCATGAAAATCCTATGAATAACAGCAGAGCATTGTCTGATATAGTGCTGGAAGGTGAGAGGATGGTGCAAAAGACTGGGCAGGGTTCTGCTCTGCTGTACTGAGGGTCACTAGGAGTCAGCACTAATAACAAAGCCCGTGTGCATTTGAAACACTTTACAATTCTCATTACAAGAAAAAAATTTGTAACTATGTGGTTATGGATATTAACTAGACTTCTTGTGGTGATCATTTTGCAACATACACAAATATTGAATCAGTATATTGTACACCTGAAACTATATGTTAATTATATTTCAATTGAAAAAAAAAAAGGAAAGATGTTACAGTTGAGAGCTTTGAGTCTGAGGAATGACCATTGGGAGCCCCCTACTCGGTCCTTCTTTCCTTTGTCTAGCAGGGCCTTCTAGGCAGGCAATAAACTGGTGGTGAACATTCTTTTTTTTTTAAGGTAAAATTGGTTTATAACATTACATAAATTTCAATTGTACATCATTATATTTTGACTTCTGTATACACTGCATTGTGTTCACCACCGAAAGTCTAGTTTCCATCCATTGCTACACACACGTGCCCCTTCACCTCTTTCACCCTACCCCCACCCCCTTCCCCTCCAGTCACCATCGATCTGTTCTCTGTATCTATGTGCTTGTTTGTTATTTTTTTTAATCTTCCACTCATACATTTAAGTGTATTTTATCTTCCACTTATATGTGGGATCATATGTTTAACGTAAAAAAACAACCATTAGCAATGGTTAACAATAGCTAGAAGTTAGTGTAAAGAGGACTTAATTTTATCTAGATGTTTAAGGTCTTTTGGGTTTTGTTTCAGTTAATCAGCCTCATGGAATGGAGAGAAGATCTAACCCTACCGAAGTCCCCCAAGGAAAGCTCGCTTTGCCTGTGGTCACTGAGGACCAGGAGGCACTGAGGAGCCTCTGGGTATTACTTCTCCAAAAATCAGATCTTGGAGCTCACTGCACACATAAAAAACTATAAGCGTAGATGAGGGGAGATCACCTGACATTGGTGTGGGGTCACAAGAGGGAGTTAAAAGAGAATTATTTGAATTCTAGCCCTGCTCCTACCAATACTCACTATGGGAATTGGGGGAAATCTTCCTTTTCGTCACTGAGCTTCAATTTTTTACTAAAAATCTCTTCTAACCTACAAATCCTATGTATTCTGGGATAGGTTAATCTGTAGTGATGTTTTAATTCTTAGCCAACACATGAACAATGAAGCTTAATGGCATTCTTCTAGTCAGAAACTCAGCTCCCTAGCTGTTTGTTTATTTAATTTATCTTCACAGAAACTGTGCCACGTGGTCTGAATAGAGACCTGGAATTCAACACACACACAAAGTCATAGAGATGGCAGCCTTTCTGTGAAGAGAGGTTGATTGGAGCTGCCCATGCCCTACCAGCCCTACCCTAGCTGCCTTTTTGTCAGTTCTTTCTTTACATCCAATATGTTTCAAGGTTCTCTGCTTTTCAAACCTGCAGTAATTTAACTTGTGCACAGGAAGGGTATAAAATGTGAACAAATTAAATTAGAAATGCTCAATTAATGGGAAGCTAATAGAGGAAACCACTGTAGTTTAGAGAATTTATAGCCACTGCATCAATAACATACTTCTCCCACATGACTCACATTCGCTAGATGACTTTTATTCCACTAATTGTTTCTTCTGTTTGTAACCACTGCAGGCAGAACAAGATGTTGCAGAATCCATACGCTCTGCTCTCGGTCTTTAAACCGCAGGTCTGAGCATCCTTCTTATTCTTCTCACTCACGGTGAGTGCTCACTCAAGTTTTCTTCAGATCTGCATTGTTTTGTAGTAAGGAGTGGTTACAAAAATAATTGGTAGGGTAACAAAAGAGAGACATTTTTCAACAGACATTTTTAGAGGAATGAAATTAAGTGGTAGGATGTAGAATTTCCTTGAAAATCCCCAAAAGGTCATTTTGAGGGTATTCTTTGAAACATTTCTTTTCCAAAATGAATGAACTAATGAAAGAAATATTAATTACAATGAGTAGCATTGTGCCCACCCAGAGATTGGAATTCCAAAAACTCTGCAGATAAGAACACAGACTCATGCTGATCAGTAACACAAGAGAGAGGGGGGGCCCAGGCCAGCAGCAGAGCCTGGGATCCAGAGCTACTCTAGAGCTGTGGTCCATCCCAGCTCTGTCACTTACTCGCTAGATGCTCTGAGCTACTTAATTTCTCTGTGCTTCAGTTTATTCATTTGTAAAAGAGGTGAATGATATGTACCTGCTAGGAGTTGTTATGAGGGTTAAACCAATTGAGACATGTCAGTGTGTACATTCCTGGCAGGTATACATGCTATACCAGCCAGGGCAACCACCTCTGAAGAAAGTCACACAATTGGCAGCAGGATGTGATGGTCCATAATGGTGGCCTACAAAAATAAAGGAGAAATAATATTTTTCCATTTATTGAGTCAGTGTATATAAGAGGTATTCACATTGAAAATTACCTCTTTGTCTTCTTCCTTGTGAGGATGTCACTGTGAGGTTTCTACACAAGGTGGAATTTGGCTCTTGCATAGTAAGTTAGATTGGGAGTGATTCGTGAGATGTGTATGGAATCTCTACAAAATTGGAGATTAATTCACAATGTGTAACGTTCTTTCTGTTTTAACATTTTGTGGTACTCAATATCAGACTTACTCAACTACAAAATAGAAATAGATGGACTACAGGATAAGAACATTAAAAAGGATGCCCATAGAGCTGCAGGAAGTAGGTGAATAAAAGACATGAAATGTGACATTTGGAATGGTTCATGTAAGAAGCTACTGGAAAACTTAACTGGGATGGGATCAACCGCATTCAGGAAGCAAGAAGTGAGCAAGAGGAAGAGGAAGCACATCCTCATCCAATTTGAGCTCACTGTTTGGAAGTTTGCAAAATCTATGGTGAAATAAAATTGGAGAAAATATTTCCCAACCAGAAAATCCCCAATTATTAATTGACTATTTTTTTTATAAACTTAGGAGAGGTGCAGGCTTGGTCTAGTAAACTCCAAGAGTAAAGGTCTAGATCCTGAAACAGGACCTCACCTCAGATTGTGGATGGTGGAAGGATCAGAGCTAGCTAATTGCAGGTGTCAAGAGGACGTCTGGCCTTCCACAGAGACCCATGGTGACACCAGAGCAGGGGCAGCATTGAGGGGTCTGCAGCAGCGTTACTGGGATCTTGGACAGGTCTGTCACTGATGGCGGCAGTAGGACTTACCCTCAGAGTCCCAACAAAGCAGCCCCCCAAGAAGGGTCTCATAAACTAGGGTGATGCTCGAACCTGTGGGTGAGGAGGGCTGTGCTCCAAGTCAAGCAGGCCCTGGTGAGAGGGGAGGATCCTCAAACACAGCAGTGAGGCAAGCTTATGGTTGTCAGGATGGGCACCCCAGGCCAATCCTGTATACAAAAGAGAGAGAAAGGAACCAGTACATGTCAACGGGTATTACAGTTTGTGCTCCAAATAGTATGCAGGCTTTCCTACAAACCTTTGCTCATGAAAGGTTTCCACAGGCTGGAAAGTACCTTTGTACAACTTACTGTTCACTTGAAGTAATTGGACTCAGAGAGCTTAACAAGCACCTGAGGTCATCCTGAGGACTGTAAGTGAGATTCAAACCCTGTTTGGGCTCCAAATTCTGTGCCCTTCAACCAGCACTCCTGAAGTCCCTCATACCTGCAGGCTGGGTTTCTTCCCTTACCCAGTGAAAGAAGAGCCTTCCAAGGAGGCTGGACAGTGGGAGCAGGGGAGGCTCCTTACCTGTCATCCCCAGAGTGAGAACACCAACACACAGGCAAACAAACTTGCAGCCAGGAGAAGCCAGTCTAGAGCTACACTTCCAAGCATGTCTGTGTTTCAGCTCACATATGCTGTTGCTGGTTTGCCAGTTCACCTTGTTGGCATAGGGCAGCAGCCAGCTCCTCTGGCCCCTGCCAGCTCTTCTCCATGAGCTGCTTCCATTTCTGGGGCCACAACTGGGCCTGCAGCTCTGCCAGGTCCCACCAAGTCTCCTCATTCAGCTTCTTGGACTCCTGGGCCAGATTCACATTTAGCTCCAAAAAGGGCACCAGCTTTTCTGTAGGACCCCTCATCATCAGAGTTGGAGATGTTGGGGTGGCTTACAGTTCATCTTCACGGGTTCCAGCTGGTCCTTACAGATTTCTGTTTGTGTTTGCCCTCTCCAACTTTGTGTCCATCTTTCCTTCCTTGCTGCCTGCTGTGGCCCTGGGGACTGCAAGTGCAAGATCAGATGTGGAATAAATAGCTATACATAAGCTCCTAGCCATCCTCCACAGTGGCCTAAGATCAAGACCCTATAATAAGTCCCATATTTCACATCACTTCTGGTGGTTCTGCTTCTCAGACTGAGCTCTGACTGGTATTGTTTGTCGCCATGCACTCCTGTAGAGAATCAAAGAGGCATAGGTAATAAGAAGTTGTTCACAGTTACTGTGGAGATTAAAAAATATACAGTGCATACAAAGACCTAGCCTAACACCATTGCATATAATAGGTGATAGAAAATGGCAGCTAATACTGTGTCATTGGGAAGCTGGCTTGAGCCCTAGCAGGGGTTTCCACATAGGTAAGAATACTTCATAGTTTTTGGAATCTGAATGCAAGATCAAAGATTCTCTGTACTACAATCCCCATGATGATGATTTTAATTATGAACAATGGGAAGAATAATGCATCTGGATTGTTTACAGATAGCTAATGACCTAACATGCTAAATTTAGCTGCAGCTCCCTGAGTGAAAGCGTGCTCTGCTCCTAGAAACAGACTGAAGCCCCCCACTGGGCAGTGTTAGTGAGAACAGCTGGGACAAATGTTCTCCTCCTGCCACCGAATGATAAATCACACCTGTCAATGAGTAAAACATCCAGTCTTGGCAATCAAGCAATGGATTTTTAAGGAGCCTTCCCATTTATCAGTTTAGCTATTGATTATCTGTGAAAGGTCATTGTATCAGAGGGATAATGAACGGGAGAGCTGAGCTCCAACACACAAGGCCAAGTGGGTTCATAACTTTGCCTCCAAGAACTTGATAGTCAAGTTGCCCCAAAGTATTAAGGAACTTACCAGACATATAAGCACATGCCATTGGATTCTGATTACCAAAAACAGGAGTATAAATGAAGAAACAGACAGATATCGATTAAAAGAACCCATGAAGTGTTCCCCAGAGCCCTGGGACACTTTACATGTTAATCATAAGGCGGCAAGCTCACTTGTTATGACTTCACATCTGAGCGTTCCCCAAATCCTAGACCAACCTGATACTGTTGCCTTCAAATTCCCTGCCTTCTTCTTTGCATTTCTGGAAACATGATTTTACTTGTATGAGCTACTCGAGAAGTGGTGTGCTAGTAAATATTTGACAATTGGCTCTCAGAGAAAAACAAAGCCCTTGTTTGTAGTGTTTTCCAATGTTGGTAGTGTAAGTACTTCCACTATAGATGATTTCGAGCTGTCAAAGGGACACCACTGAACACAGAGTTGGGAAGAAATGCTAGGAATCAGCTGTGGTGAGTCAGTGTGAGCCAACTCCAGCATACCAGGGTGTCCAATGCAGCCCCCGTCAGTGCCCTATCCTGTCTGTGTTGTCTCTACTGTGTCCTGGAGCTGCTCTTAACTCTAAATTAGGAGGTGGGTGACTTGGACTCCTACTTTTTATGAACATCATCTTTCTACCACATCTTCTGCCAAGAAACCTAATTCTATGTCTTTTTTATAACGGAGATTTAGAAAACAACATCAAAATTAAATGAATTGCCTAAGCCAGGAAGGTTTGAACTATAAAAATGGTGGTATATGAAACTTACCTAGGCTTTCTGATATCAAATGAAATAATGGTAGTCTTTCTGCAGTCAAAAGAAATGTAGACTGTTAGATAACAGCTGTATTTCTATATTAAGCGTGGGAGAGGCAACCTACGTGTCTGCTCCGTTGTTCTGGTTAACAACAGTCAGCCATCTTTTTTGTACTCATGTAATGATGACTTCTCCTACATTGACCTCAACCCAGCTTTCTCACATATGTTCTTCTCTGGAAATATATAGCAGCCTGGGATTTAGGAATTTTTTTCATTGGTGACGATAAACACCCTAAGATAGTGCTCTAAATTATCCCTATCCTGGAGGTATTTTTGAGATGGAAAGGAGGTACTAAGATGCAGTAACTCAAGAAGTAAAGTAACATAGTAGTCAAAAGTGTAGACTATACAGTCAGAGTTGATGTGGATATTGGGCCCACTGCTTACCAGTCCTTGGACAATTGTCTAGTTGCCTCAGTTTTACCATCTATGAAAAGGAGATGAATTTAGTAGCTGTGCGTAGCAGATAACGTCTGTGAGCTAACCTGACAGACATTCCCAGTTCCTAGTCTCTCTTATCACAATCTACCCCACTGTACTCTAGCATCTGAGAAAACAAAATGTATGTTTTGCCAACCTTCCTTGCTGTAAAGGATAACCCTAAAACACAGTTTTGGCTGTAATATGGAAGTGGAAGTTTCCTGGCATCTTCTGAAAAGGATTTTACTTTGATAAAAGAGACAGATGTAACTGTCAACAGCTTTTTCTTTCTGTCTTGAATCAAATGTGATACCTGGGGAAGCAACAGCAGCCACGGTGTGACCATGTGGTGACAAGCACATAGAAAAGGCCAGAGAATCACAGAGAGCCATGAAATCAAGGCCAGGTATCTCCAGGTTTCCTGGGATCTAGGATGAATGCATGCCTAATTTGTTTAAGCCACTCTGTATCAAGGTTGTCTCTTATCAGATGCTGATAGCTTTCCTAATAAAAGACTACTTAACAGAAGTGTTGTGAAGATTATACAGAATAATACTTGTTGAGTGCTTAGCACATTGCCTGGCAAATAGAAAGCCCTACAAAATGTACATCGTTATTATTGATGCTATTCCATCTATCAATATTTATTACTATGCAGGATCAGTGCTTTCTACTGCATCCCTCACAGCATCTGGCAATGACAAGTCATCAAGTCTGCTAAATAAAGATTACTATTTGATGCCACAATCTATGCCTTGGAGGAGCTTTTAAGTTTAATAAGACAAAATTATATGCAATCTGAAGGCATTTAAACTACATAAGCATTTGGTTCAGACAATCACTCTAGGATTTCTGAAAAGATAAGATCTATGTGAATTGGAGTGGTCCAAGGAGACTGCATGAGGGAGGTTGGTTTTAAGATGGGCCCT
The DNA here is from genome assembly GCF_041296265.1 of Equus caballus. Lineage (NCBI taxonomy): Eukaryota > Metazoa > Chordata > Mammalia > Perissodactyla > Equidae > Equus > Equus caballus. Next base: position 2,017,304 of record NC_091701.1, on the reverse strand, counting down.
GAAGAGCAATAGCAGAGTGGGTTGTGGTCACTGAGAATGCACACTAGTTGGGAATTCCCTGTGGAACTGTTCATAGAACTGTAATAATGTCTGCCTTAGGAGATGTTAGCTTCGGCTCAGATTCCCTTTACCCTGCTGGTGCAGCCATTCCCAGCTCCCATGCAAGTTGGCTGCTAATGGCTCACAGCTTCCCTTTTCTCCAGTGAATCACACTTGGCCAAGAAAAGGTGCTTGGTTGAGAGACTATGGCCCAGACCCTTTGGGCATCTCACAGCTAATGACTGACAGAGAAAAGTCTGGCTCCTTGCGTAATTGCACTCTATGATACAGTTTCCACTCCAGAGCTCCACATGGGATCAGGCTGAAGTTAGACTCCAGCTGAGTCCTCAGCCTTGTTTAGCTCCTTGCCCTGCTCTGTCCTTTCTCCTCCATCCTCTTTCTCCTGAGATCACTCTCTCAATAAATCAAGGGGATGCAAGTCTCTGTCTCAGGCTCTGCTTCTGAAGATGCTGGCCTAGTTCATGGTAGATGTTCAAAAAATGTTGAGCAAATGAACAATTAAGGCAACAGCAGCTTTACTCACTCATTTGCTTATTCATTTATTTATTCTTTCTTTCAGTAAACCCATGTTGAGCATCTGCTGCAGGTGAGCCACGCAGGTATTTATGATGCAGGGAAAAAACGATCTGTGCCCTCAACAGGCATCACCAGATTCAGATAACTGCAGGCTGTGGAGAAACAATATGGGACTGAAGGCACAGGATCAGAAGCACACACTTGGGTTGAACACTGGCTTATTGTAGCAAAGTTAACTTCAACAAGTCTCTTAACTTCTTTGAGCCTCTTTATATTCCTCTGAAATATAGGACTATTTACTGGGTGACTGGTGGAATTAAACGAGATAATGGGTATAATTTCCCCAGTTCATAGTTGGAATCCAATATATGATAGATGTCAATGTTATTATAAGCGCTAAGATTTTAAGTCTTGAAACTTGGGACACAAGAGGAAGAATGCTCCACACATGGGAGAAGAACAGTAGTTAGAAGAGGTCTCCTTCCACCTATTTCTGGTTCCTTTCTCTAAATTCTTTTGATGCTTACACCTCTAACAATGTCATGAGTGTTATGGAAATTCAGCCGGAATCTCTCTCTTCCTATTCAGTTGTTATCTACATGCTAACTTTACCAGCATAGGACAGATTTATAATATAAAGAAGAGAGAAGAAGGTGGATGAGGAGGCGAATGAGGATGAAAGAAGAAAAGAAAAAAAAAAAGGGAAAGAAAAATATTGTTATCTAACCCTGAGTTTATGCCTGCCAATTTATCAAAAATTTCCTGGCAGAAATGACCTTTCAGAACACCCTCTAGAATTATTCCTCTCCTGTGGGAAATGGGATTCAGTAAGCCCAGCAGCAGCTGCAGTACATAATAAAAGGAGAAATTATCTTAATGAGCTTATTTGCTGGGAAAGTACCAACTTGGAGCCACCCTGTGTTATGTGAGATATTTTTCGTCTGCATCTTGGATTTCAAATATCCTGGAAGGATCCTAATAAGTGGACCACATGGCTTGTATATCCAGCACAGAGATGGGTGATCTAATCATTCTTAAACCTTAAATTTATCTAATTGGAAAATTGGTAACTTATTCTTACAAAATACTATTAGTTTTTTTCATAACTGCTGGAAACAGTAGTTTTAAAACAAATGAAAAGGCGATTTTCTGGAATTACCTGAGAGTGTGCTTTATTTTTTGCAAGGTATTGTATCAGTTGCAGCAATTACCAAGCACGTTTGTGATCTGTCACAGAATCTGACAAAACACGGACATCCAGTCTGGGACTCCCAGAATGCTAATTTGTAAACCTGTCAGATTTGTCACAGCAGTGAGAAATGGTGTTAAAATTGCTTTCAACATCTTAATTAGTGGTAGCCTTCCAGAGAAATGAAGTATTTCCAGCTCATTTTTTAAAATTTCTTCATTTGTTTTTCAACAAGAAGGTTATTAAAATTTAAATCACGATGATCATCAGAAAACAGTATACAATTTAGGAATGCTGATGCAAATGCAATTGCTCCAAAAACCTAAACAGGAGGTCAGTTTCTGTGTCTTGTGTCCTATGCTTGCATCTGACCTTTGGCCCTTGGACTGAGAGGCCCCTTTGGAGGAACTGTGGAAGCTTCTGTTGTGGTAGCAGCAAGCCCCTTTGATCCAGTGTGGAACACTTCATCCTGAGATGCCTGCAGATAGTAAAACTGTGGTGGTTACTGTTTATTAGACGCTAACTGTGCACCAGTCTCTCTGCTGTAGTAGACTGTCTCTCTTCTTGTCTAATCCTCCCACAACACCACGGGACAGGCACCATTAGCATCCAGATGTTCAGATAAAGAAACAGAGGCTAAGAGAGGTAACATGACTCGCCATGTGTACACAGCCAAAGAGTCATTCCATTGCTGGAAACTGCACGTGTAAGTGTTGCTTTATCTTCCCTTGGAGGACGGTTCTGCACACCTTCACCAGGAAAGCAGATGATGACGGCAGCGCTCGCTGCCTCCTACAGGACATGGTCTTTCTCATGGCCTCTTGAGCCTTGGTTGGCTGATGCCTGCTCACTTCTGCTGCTGAATCTCTTGCCAGATCCCCTCATTCCTCGTCCCTCCAGGCAGGTAGGGACCTGCAGGCACGTGTTTGCTCACAGATCCCAGTGTCTGCTGATGCTGTCCCCTTGGCTGCCTCACAGTTGCCCTCCCAGCACCTGATGTTTTCCTTCAAAAATAAGCACAGAACGTTCCTGGATTCCCCTCATCTGATTTACAGATACCTTTTAGGACCTCCAGAACTCACACCTGTGTTCCATGTTGAACATATAAATGTTGCATTCTGTTTTGCTTGTCTGTCCAATCCCACACAATTTTCTGCAGAGCTCATTGAGAAAGAAAGAAAATTAATTTCAGGCCCTGTCCCTGAGGTTTGAACATTGCACCATAATATATTTTTCATGAGGAAAAGATGCCTGAGACTCAGCTTTTTCTAAATTTCTGCCTAGCAGCTGCTCTTTCCCACAGAGTGTTCTCCCAATATGGGGGAAAACACACAGGGAAAGCAAAACGTTGTGAACAGGTAGAAAAGAGGAGGCCCCTGCAGCACCTCTATGGGGCCAGGATTAGCTCTTCCCATGTCTGAAATGTTTCACTCCAAGAGATGATGACAGAGGCACTGAAGTTTCTGTGTACTACGAGACCCCCCCTCTTTCATGGTTCTTCCCTCTCGCTGCACAGTGGACACCTCCAAGCCTGTACCCAGAGCCCATTTGAATAGTTGGAAGCAGGAGCCACATGGGAAGTTTTTAAAAGTCCCTCCCTAATGTGCAGTATTATCTACAATTGTGCATTTTTGATTTGTTAATGTTTTTGTTAATTAATTCTATAAAAGATAAGCAGTTCATTGTATTTCACCTGGGTTTGAAAATGGTGTAATGTAATCTTAGGGATTAAAAAGTTTTGAATATATCATGCCAAACATATGGTTGCAGTGGTGGATTTAGCAACGTCAAGAAATCGATACAGTGAGAAAAAACAAATTCAACACAATCAACTAGGTTCGTTGTCTGAAATGAGGACACAGCCCTGGTCTAAGATGAGGAGGGTGGGATGAAAGAGGGTGTATGCTAGGTGTAGAGACCAGAGTACATGTTACTTCCACGTGATCATAGGCAAGTGACTGAATCTCTCTGTTCATCATTTTCATCTACATGCACAATGTCGACATAGTAGGACTTAGTATAAGAATTAATTTTTTAAATCTAGTACCATGTTGTGTATCCATTATGCACTCAATACTAACAGTTAATTCTTTTTGATCTTGTGATTCTCCTGTTGAAATTGGTTTATCTCAAACCACAACATTAACCTGGAAAATATGTAACATACTTGATCATGTGGGAAACCTACACATAAAAATAAATAAAAACCAAAGCAGTAAATATACCATGGTCCAAATGGCAGGTAAAATCTCCTTGGACAGTCTGGGGAGGGAGGGAGCATTCTGTGTTGGCGAAGAAGAGATGGAAGTGCTGGTGGGGCTTCTCAGAAACTCAACAGAGGGTGGGGCCCAGATAGAGAGAGGTGATGAAATGCAAAGCGAGCCCCACATGTGGAAATGGGGAAGAGAGGTGGGTGGGAGGAGGCAGTGCCCATGCCCACTGCTGCCAGCGGACCACTGGGGAAGTCACTGGGCCACATGGGAGCAGCACACCTTCCTTTTCCCTCTGGTCCCTGCTTGGAAGAGGATCTTACCAGTCAAGCAACTGGGCCACACTGACAGCACTTGGGTCTAAGGATTCCCTCAGATCAGGGCTCCTAACAGCCCTGGACACTGCAGGGAAATGGTATGTGTGGAAGAAGGGAGAACTTCGTTGCTTCTGGGGAGAGGCAAAGTCCTTAGGAGATTTCCGTGAAAGGCTGGAATTCTGAGAAGTTAATAGCCAATTAGAAGGAGAGCTGTAAGACCAGGCACCCCCAAAACCATCCAGGTTTAGCAAAGGGAGTAGGTAGTCAGAAAACTTATTAGACAGAGAAAATATTCATAGAAAAATTATAAAAAACTGAACTAAGAGCCAACCTCGAGTGAGTGTCACAAATAGAAATAAAACCCCAGATATTAGTGTAGGGAAGGAAGATCTATTCCTTTACCCTCTAGGTTCTTCTGGTTGGTCTAGGAATTAAGTCGACATGAGACAGAATAACAGGAAAAAATCAAAGTTTAATCAAGTGTATCATGGGAGAAACCCAGGAAAATTGAGTAACTCACCAAAATGGCCAAAGCCACCACCTTAAATGCCATCTTCAGCTAAAGACAAAGGAGGATGTTGGGAGTAGTGGTTTGGGACTTCAAAGGGGAGGAAGGCAATTCACATGGAGATGGAAAGCAAATGTTTGGTAAACAAATGTTGACCACGTCCTGCAGAGACAGTGAGAGGTGGAGGGGAGTTTGATCACAAGGCCTCTGCTGGGCTCCTCCCTGTCCACCACCCCTACTTCGTGTCATAGTAGAGTTGTCTATGGTGACAGCTCCTTCCTGGGACAGGCCTTCTATCTTTAATTCTTTTAGGCAGTTAGGGGGAAGGTCAAAGTTTCTTCTTGAGTCTTTTGTCCTTAAAAATAATCAAGCCAAAGAGACACATTCTGACCAATTCTGATCCCCCATATTAGTATATGAAAGAACAGGTGGAGCATGATAGGTGGGTGACCATATAATTTTTGGTGAAAACTGGAAAACTTTTGAGAATGAGAGGAAGCATTAAAAGGAAATAAAATTTGATACCTTTTTTATTGATTACAAATTAGTTGTACTATATTATTGGAGCCACAAAATTGTTCTATTTAAAAACTATTTTAAACACAATTTTTTCCTCAGAAATATAATCTATATAAATTAAATATTTACATTTAATATAATAATATATATACTAAATATTTAATATATACTAAAGCAAAATTTTTATGTTGATTACCTGGACAATTAAAAGTAGTGTATCTTAAGTACTTATTCTTGGTTTCTATTCATGTAGCTTAACCAATTTTTTAAGCATATCTGTCTCTAATACCATGTTACTAGTATTTTTCTAAAGAATGCATTTTCTTTCCTTATGAGTTTCATGTTGTTTTGGTAAATTTTATTGAAATATAACATATATACACAAAAATATACACATAAGTGCATAGTTTGGTGAATTTTCACAAAGTAAATACATCCATGTAACTCAGATTCAGGTCAAGAAAAGAAATATTACCAACACCCCAAAGTCCTCCTTGTGTTGCCTTCTCCTCACTCTTCCGTCAGAATTAACTACTCTCCTCACTGCTAACACCAGACACTAATCTTGCTCAGTTTTGAGCTTCATATAGATGCAATTATGCCTCTTTTTCTTGTGATCCATGTAGTCGTGTGTAGCTGTGATTTCTTTGTTCCCATGGCTCTGTAATGTAGGAATACATCACAATTTATTTTTCATCCATTCTACATTAGATGCATATTTGGGTTGTTTCCAGTTTTCATCTTCTATGAATGATGCTACAGTCAACAGTCTTACATGTGTTTTGGTGCATTTATCTTGGGTGTATACCTAAGGAGTAGAATTGCCGGGTGTCAGAGCATGTGTCTTCAACTTTGGCAGACCTGCCAAATGGCGTTCCCAAATGACTGTGCAAGTTTACATTTCCACCAATGGGTGCAAGGCATCTGGATGCTCCACTTTGCAGTTAACATTTCATATTGTCTCTACTCTTCACCTTAGTTACCCTGGTGCGTGTGTAGTACTATGTCATTGTTTCAGTTAGATTGCTGTGTGACAAAACACACCAAAACTTACAGACTCAAAATAACAACTGTTTTACTGCATGAGGCGATGACATGTGTCAACAGTTTGGCCTGGGATCAGCTCGGCAGCACTCCTGCTAGTCTTTCATGCTGCTGCAGTCATCTGGAGGCTCAGCCGCAACCAGAGCATGGCCACGTCACATCTTTGACATCTGGATTGTTGTTGACTCTGACCCCCTCTCCCTGCACGTTCGTTCTCTCATCCTCAAGGAGGCTACCTGTGGTAGCAGCTCTTCAAGGAGGCACACAAGTCGCTTCTTCCACATTCCTGCCTAAAGCAAGTTACAAGGCCATTCCAGATTCAAGGTCTTCTGTAGTCTTGTATGTAAATATGTCGAACTTGTGGAAATAAACATTGTCTTTTTATGAGAGGAAAGGCAAATTCTCATTTCAAAGAGCCATGCCTGCAGAGACATAAGAAGTTAATAAGGCCATGTTTGCAAACAATCTAACGAGGATTATTGTGCGTTCATTTACCTTCCCCAGTTGACTAATGGATTTTAGCACTTTTCACAAGTTTATGGCCCTTTTAGTACTTGTTCAAGTCTTTTGCCATTTGAAGGAATGTATTCTATATTTTGGACAAATGTCCTTCGTTACGTATATCTGTTGTACATAATGTCTGCTCTATATCCTGGCCTTTTAACTCTTAACAGTGATAAATGATGCGGGGTCGGTGAGCTGAGGAGTCGAAAGAAAGATTTCTTGGACTCTCAAGGTCTGGCAGTGGTGCTCTTTTATTTAGAGAATAGTATGGAATAGCATGGGGACAGGACCCATGCGCAGTAAAGAGCTGCTGCATGGGGACAGGACCCATGGGCAGTGAAGAGCTGCGGGCATGGGGACAGGACCCGTGGGCAGTAAGAGCTGCTGCATGGCGATGGGACCCGTGGGCAGTGAAGAGCTGCTAGCATGGGGACAGGACCCATGGGCAGTGAAGAGCTGCGGGCATGGGGACAGGACCCATGGGCAGTAAAGAGCTGCTGCATGGGGACAGGACCCATGGGCAGTGAAGAGCTGCGGGCATGGGGACAGCACCCATGGGCAGTAAAGAGCTGCTGCATGGGGACAGGACTCATGGGCAGTCAGAGCTCCTGCTGCTACCCTGAGTTGAGGGTTAGGGCTAAATTTATAAGGCATGGGTACGTGACTTATTTTTACTGGAAAAAGAAAAGATGATGTAAAAAGTCATTAAATGATTTCAGGGCAGATGGGGTCTGGTTATTGTGCGGTCATATAACTTTAGATACGAATCTGGTCATGTAGATCAGCATGTAGGTGAGGATGCCCTGGGCTTCTCTCCCTGGGGCAGCCCTAATTCATACCATAAAAATCCATCGGGTCATATAGGTCGGCATGTAGACCAGGTCACCTTGAGCTTCTCTACCTGGGGCAGCCTTAATCCACATCAATAAATGCAAATACCTGGATAAATGCAAATTGTTAATTTTAATATACTCATATTTATAAGCATTTTCTTTAAAAAATAGCACTTTTGTTCCCTATTTAAGAAGTATTTGCCTACCAGAAAGTCATGAAGATACATTTTATGTTTTATTCTTAAAGTTTTACTTTTTATATTTAGATGAATTATTCCCTGAAATTGATTTTTGTGTAAACTGGAAAGTAAGGGTCAAGGTTCATTATTTTTTCCATATGGAGGCAAATTAATTCAGTACAATATGTTGAAAATGTTTTTTATGCATTGCATTGCAGTGTCACCTTTGTCATATAGTAGATGACTATATATGAGTGTGTCTGTGTCTAGACCGTCTATTCTTTTTCAATTTATCTATTTGTCTATTCTTGTACCACTATGACAAACCCTTAATTACTGTACTTGTATTGTAAGTTTTGGTATCTGATATTGCAGGTCCTCCAGAATAGTCTTCTGTTCTTCAAGATTGCCTCAGTTATTCTTGGCACTTTGCATTTTCCTAAACATTTTAGAATTAGTGTGTCAATTTCCTGAAAACAACCAGCTGGGAATTTGATTGAGATTGTATTGAATAGAATTTAATATGTACTCCTTAGTGTAGAGGTGTTGAACATCTTTCACGACATTTATGCACAATTTTTTGTGTGAACCTAAGTTTTCATTTCATTTTATTTCATTCCCAAGGGTGCAACTGCTGGATTGCATGGTAATTGCATGTTTAATTTTATAAGAAACTGAGCAACTCTTTTCTAGAGTGACTGGACCATATTATATTCTCAACAGCAATGTGAGAGGGATCCAGTTTCTCCTCATTCTCACCAGTATTTGGTGTTGCCACATATATATATTTTTTTAATTTTAGCCACTCTGATATGTTTGTACTGATATCTGTCTCACGGTTTTAATTTGTATTTCCTTGGTGGCCAGTTATGCAGAACATCATTTTATCAGCTTATTCGCCATCTGTAGATCCTTTTTGGTAAAATTTCTGTTCATATCCTTTGCCTCTTTTCTAATTGCTTTTTTTTTTACCTGTTAAATTTTTAGATTCATTACATATTTTAGATATTAGTCCTTTGTCAGCATGTAGTTTACAAATATTTTCACCCAGTCTGTAGTTTGTCATTCATCCTCTTTACAAGGGCTGCTGCAGAGTAAAAGTTTTGGGGATTTTTATGTTAAGGTTGTCCCACTTATAAAATTTTCCTTCCTTAATCATTTCTGAAAATTGTGCTATTCTATGTAGACTATTTAATCAACTTACATTTAATATAAGTATTGATACGTTTGATCTCTTATGTGTTATCTATTTATCTCTTTCCTACGTTACTCACCTCTTTGATGTTCCCTTATGTCTGTTTGCCTCCTTCTAGATTAACTACATATTTCTGTTGTTCCTTCTCCCTTTTCTATTAACTTACTAATTAAGCATTTTTTCATTTTCCTTCAGAATTTATGCTAGATATTCTAATATGCATTCCTGACATTGCTACTTAACAAAAATTAGCCATTTTACCTTTTCTCCAGTAAAACTTCAAAATTCTACTTGCATTTGCCAGCCCCTATTTTTCTGCTATTGCTCCTATGAATTTTAATTCTACGTGTACTATAAACACTATGCTGCCTTATTATTGCTGCTTGGGCAGCCAGTGTGCCATCAGTATTAATATACATCAACATTTCCTTTTATATACACCTCTTCTATTGTTCTTTATTTTTTCCTGCAATTCTGTGTTTCTCCATGGGGTCATTATTCTTACACTTAAAAAAAAATGTTTTTGTAGATTTGTTTATTTTTTGGTACAAGTCTGTTGGTAAGAAAAATCTCAGTTTTTCATATCATTTAACTAATGGAAAAGTTTTTCTCGTAGTGGAGCCAATTATTTTTTAGCTATTACTTTACTTTTGGCATGTATGCAAGAAATATGGGAATTAAAAATTAGATTATTTGGAAAATGAGTCACTTAAAAGTAATGCTTTATGAGTAATATGTAAATGTTTCTTCTTCATATTCACTTGCTAAAACATTGTCTTTGAGTGCAGTCTTCTTAAAATAATCACCAATTTTTGAAATCGGTATTGATGCATCTTCTGCCGACTTTCGTCTTCTGGTTTTTATGTGGACATTAATAACACTGTGGCTCTAATGACATTATGTCAGTTTTGTGTATGTTTATCAACATTCTTGAAAAACTAATTTCAGTACTTACTTTGTTGTCAAGTATTTATTTCAATGTTTTGAGCTCATTGCTCCTGAAAGGGTTTTTGCTCCTGAAACTTTTTCTGAAAGTATTACCAAATCATATAAATTAATAAGTAGATTTACAAGTTGCAGAAAATAGTAAGAGCATTCAAATTATTGTCTCTGTTCTCAATGTCAAGGCTCTCCAGTGTCTATTTTTATCATATTGCATACAAATGACTTCACCCTATTGTTACTTGTGTTTCCCACAGAGTCTACTGGCTGGCAACCCAGACGTTTGTACACCAACGTCCTGTCACACAACTGTGACACAATCATCCAAGAGACTGACTCGAGCAGCAGCTTTGAATACTTCTCCAACCACAGTAGAACCTGCAAGGAATTAACTGTCTCTAACTGTTAGGTTCAAGCACAATTCATGTTGTCAGCAAGTCTTCTGCATGCTGACCTCAAAAAACGAGGTGTTAGTTGTGGCCTAGAAAGGATGAGCAAAAAGGGGCAGAGATTGCTGCTTGTGGTTTTAGTTTCACTCATGTATTCACTTGGACAACTCTGTTACTGCATACACTTTTCATACATACAACTTGATGAAACCGTGGCAGAAACAGGAATTAGAAAGTTCAGGTTTACAAAAGCCAACCTGACTTATTTTAATGAAACTATTAATAATAAGGATTGTTGAAATGTAAAATCTGTTAAAATATAAATTCTAACCAGATGACATGCCAAGACAATGGCCGTGAAGACCTGTGGTCACCAAGGACTCATAGAAGAGGATCAACAGGATGAGGTAAACTCATAGAGAAAAGCAGCCGGGTAGGAGGAAAGACACAATTCTCACAGTGCTAAGGTGTTCAGGGATTAACATTAAAACCACGTAGAAAAAAACTGAGTTTCTATTAATTACCCAAATATCTGGCATTTAGTTTGCTGCATATGACGGTTTGAGTTAACTGTACAATTGTCACCTTTTTTAAGGTTAAGTCATTCCCAGTGAACAGTCTTAATCCAAGTATCCATTTATCCAGCTACTGTTTTATAAGTAAGCGCCTAGGTATCGCTGATATCTAGCAGGGTCAAATCAGATGAGGAGCACTATCTACAGAGTGTTAAAGTTTCCGGGTCTGCCACATATTCCATTAGAAAAGACAGTGAAATAGAAACATTAAATGTGTGGTCACAGAGCAGAGTTTTCATTCCTGCAAAAACATAATATTTGAATAAAAGAGATGATGGGGTGTAAAGTCAGAAACTTAAGTCAACCAAATGAAGAGTCTTCACATGGCACGTGAAATCCTTAGGCACAATAAACCATTGAAAGACTGTGAGCAAGAAATGGACTTATGAGAGTAAAACTGGAAGAAGATTAATCTGATAGAGATGTGAGGACAGGATGGAGGGAAAGCCTGAAGCCAGGGCAGTTCACTAGAAATCATAGAAACAAGAGGAAGGGATTGCTTTGTCTCTGATATTGGATTTATTTTGTAGGCTTCAATTTAACCACTGACTAGAAGTTTTGTAACAGAATAAAACTCTGCAGGTTGAGGCCCACCTGGTATAAACAGATTGGGTTCCAGAAGTTCCCTCTAAGTGTCTAAAATTCTACTATCAGATCACGGTTCCTTTCAGTGGTGACAGTTTTCACCCGCCAATCCAAACACCCTGCCAACAGCACTAAGTTTCCCTGGGACGTGGAAAACCATGTTGAGACTATGGAAAGTCTTTACTGTATTGAACAGACTTCCTCTTGGGCCCTCACTCTGGGAGAGTTCTTCGACAGAGAGGAGAGGTTTCACCGGGAATGGCTCAATCCAAAACAGGGAATGAGAAGATGGCCTCAAAGAAGAAAGAAGGACTGTTTTAGGAACACTTATTTTGTACCGGCTGCTTTAATATTTCATTTAATTCCTCAGTATGAGAACACAGGTATTATAATATCTATCAACAGATAAAGAAATTAAGATTCAGCTTAAATTAGACAAGATGATAAAGCTAGTAGTGCCAACGCAGAGATTCTAAATCAGGTGTGAAAAACTGGAGTTTGTGTCCTTTCCCTCTCTAAGCTGTCTCTGTGGATGAAAACAGGAGAAAAGGAATCAAAGAGCCTCTTGGTCTTTACATGGTCATCACTACAATTATAAATCAGAAAATATAGCATAAGTCTTTTTCTTTCTTTTAGGTATAACTTAGATTTACTGATTTATTAATTATTACCTGACTATCTACAGCATGACAATTTAGAGTGAGAATAAAGAAATGATTAGGTATAAGATAGTGCCAGTGTCACTATATATGTCAACTATGATCAATCACTTCCTATGCCATTCTGATAATAGTGATTATTTTCTGAAGAAACAAATAAAAAAATAGTTTTCCTCTTTCAAGGGAAATTGTAGAACTCAGTGTCAGCTTCACCAAGCACAGGAGAGGACGTAAGGCACTCCTCATGATGATATGAGCACAGAGATGAGATGCAGTGAGCGGGACCATGAATGGGAGCCCCTGAGCTTCTCCATCGCAAGATCTGCTGAGGACAGCAGCACAAGAGGGCCTTCTCCTTTCTCCAGCCTGCCTGCCTGTCACTCAGTACATCAAGGAATGCCTGACTTTGATACCCTCCATAGACCTGCCCTTTGAAACTGATAGTCACACTAAGTTCTATGACAGTAGTGTTCCCTGAAAACATTGGCTTAATTAAGCTGATCCCTGGCATTCTTCACTGTTGGCTGCCTCAGTAGCGTTCTCACTGCAGTTATGCAGTAGGCCTCCAGTAGAATGCTCACTTGGAACCCACATGCCAGCTTTGCACAAATGGGAGAACAGAGTTAGTTCCTGTGTCAATGTCATCATCAGTCAACTAAACAAATAGGTGCCTACAAAAGGACAGAGCTGGGCCAGCCCCAGTGGCCTAATGCTTAAGATCAGTGCACTCTGCTTCAGTGGCCTGGGTTTGGTTCCTGGGTGTGGACCTACACCACTTGCCTATCAATAGCCATGCTGTGGTGGTGTCTCACATATGAAAAAGAGGAAGATTGGCAGCAAATGTTAGCTCAGGGTAAATCTTCCTCAGCAAAACAAAACAAAACAAAAAAAGGCAGAGTTGAAGGACTCACAATGTGTGAGAACAGTCTGGGGCCTGGTGTCCTCAGCCCACAGTGAGCAGGAAGACTGTGTGTTGGGACTCTGAATGATGAGTGGTGAGTGCAGTCAGTGCTGAGCCTCATCAATAATCCATTTCATGCCAGTGGGTTTATGGGACTCAATGATTAGAGGAACTCTCCTACCCCAATGTAGTGAATGCATCATTTTAATTGAAGCCATGTGTTTCCTTATAATTCATTCACTGTGTTCTTCAGTCATTCACTTAATAAATATTCTTCAAGCCCTTCACACATGCCAGGCAATTTTCCAACATTTTAGTTATGACAAATCACAATGAAATATCACTTCACCTCTACCAGGATGGCTGAAATTAAAATATTGGAGGCATATTTGCAGAGAAAGTGGAAAATTCATTCACTGCTGATGGAAATACAAATTGATACAGTTGCTTTAGAAAACTGTTTGGCACTCTCCCCTAAAGCTAAGCATCTGCAGACCCGATTTCCCAGAAGCCCCATCCAGTGATTCCACTCACATCTTGTTGGCCAGTCTTACTACAATAGAGTGTGGGAAATTTGCTCTTTCAGCTGAGCCCGTTAACATTCTGAGTAAATCAGGGATTTTTTACTAAGTGTATCAGTCAGAATTCAATCACAGAAGCAGAATCATTATGAGTTATATAGAATAAGGTATTAACTGGATTAGACCATTTGCACTTGTGGAGATGGTAAAGAAGTATGTAGGCTTTTGCCCCTATGTCCAGTGTTGGTTCTGAGCATGAAGTCAGCTTGGCAAGCATACAGGAAAGAAAGCTAGATGTGACATGGGGACTGAAAGGACAAACAGGAACCTGCGAGCATGGCTGGAGCACGTGAGGACAAACTACAACCTATGAGGATAAAGTAGAACCTACATCTGTCTCTCACTGCCTCCAACCTTAATGACATGGGTGACCTGCAGGAAAAGTTAGTGCCCTTTGCCAAGGAGTGATGTATGCACTCTGCCTGGAACTCAGAGCAGCCAAAGGGGTAAATCTGGTAGAACTACAGGAGCCATAAGCCAATAAGGTGAGCCAGTGAGAGCCACATGCGAGCCACAGCACGTGGTACCCTACAGGAACTTCAGAGCATAAAAAATGCCTGCTGCTTCATCTCTGCCTTGCAAATCTTACACAAATTGTTTTCTTTTCTTGTGAACCATAAAGAAACCACTTTTATCCAAAACCATAAAGAAAAGAATTTGGGAGAGGTATTTCTGATTTAGCTCAGTTGGCATAGTTGATAGAGGGGATAATGGGTATTGTGCAGTCAAGGATTCACACCTGCCACAAAAGGATATCAGAAGCATAGGATATCCAGGGAAGGACAGGAATGAGCCAGCACTGGGTTGTGAAGGATGACATCTTTTCCAAATGCACAAGAAGCTTCTCAGATTGAAATAGCAGCATGTGCCAAAGAGGAAGAAAACACGATCTAAGTTTTACAGGCATTTCTGTATTGCTGAAGGATAAAATAAGAGTAGGATTGGAGGAGTGAAAGGAGAGAAAGCTGAGGACCATAGAATCACTTTCACTTTCTTCTTATTTACATAACCTCATAAGAGAAAGCATCTTAATTTCCTAGGAAGAAGGATCTGGCCACCCACTTCCAAAACATTGGCCATGAAAACCCTATGAACGGCAATAGAACATTGTCTGATACATGGCCTGAAGATGAAAGGATGGCACGGAAAGCCTGGGCAGGGTTCCATTCTGCTGAGCACAGGGTCGGTAGGAGTCGGAATCAATTTGATGGCACTAACAAAAAGTCCTAACTCCTATCACTCCCATGGTTGAGAGGACCTTGCTGAGTATATGAGATTGCAGTTATCAGGATTGTATCGGCTATAAGGAGTAGAAATTCAAATGAGAGTAGCTTAAATATTTAGAGTTTTATTTGTCACATGTTACAAAACATCTAGAAGTAGTTCAGGGCAGGTGTGATATCTGAGCAGTGACAGCAGGCTTTTCCAACATTTGTGCTCTGCTGTGCTTTCTAAGTGTCTTAGATTGAGTACCCTGGATGCAGACTCTGAAACCAAGCATTGCCTGCAGAGTGTTCACGAGGGCGAGCTTTTGGAATACAGCAGTAAGGACACGCGGAAGGCAGATCTGGGCAAACAGAGAAGCTGAACAGCAAAGTGGTTGCAACTGATGACTTAGCCAATCCTATTAAAGCTCTAGAACTGGGATGCCCTTCAAAGTCATCGCAAATGGAGATAGAGCTTGAGGCCTCCATGTCCCTGCATCAGCATGTCATTGTCATCACCTTCCCGCTGGGAGGAACAGCTCTGGGCAGGGCAATTCCTTTAGGCCAAGGGTAATTGCTAACAAACGATGCAGTTGTATCCTCAGCTACTATTCTCACTATCTGAAAGACAGATGTATGGATCTTCAGAGCCCCTTGGAATCCACTACAGTTGGCAAGATTTCTTCCTCGTGCTTGTCACCTAAAGGTCACAAGGTGGCTGCTGTGCTTCCTAACCTTACATCCTCTTCCAGGCAAGTTCTAAAAATACAAACAGGCAGAGAGATTTTCCCCAACAAGGCTGGTTCTTTTCATTCATGAATATGTGCCCTGCTAAAGGATTTCTACCAATACTTCATTTGCTGGAAATTTGACATGTCTCCAACCCTTTCATAGGGAAATTTGGGAATTTAAAACTAAAGATGTTACTAAAGACCATGTGTTACATCTGAGTTCCTTAGTAAAAGAAGGAGTGTGGGAGGGGAGACATTTGGAAGATAGCTAGCAGGTCTGACACATTGCATGTGATAACATTAAAAGGAATTAAGTAGACCTAAATTCAGGTCTCAATTAACAAGGGTTCTAGGAAAAAGGAACCATCCTACACTACCAGCATGAAGGAGCATTGGAACACAACTTTGGGGAATAATTTGTCTGTATCCTTCAATGTTAAAAATGTGCATAACCAGGAGGCAGGACCAAGATGGTGGAGTGAGTGTTCTTCTTTGTCTCTCCCCCTTTGAATCTACAACTACTTGGACATTCACCAGTTAACAAAGGATATCCAGATAGCATCTCAAGATGCCTGAGAGACCCATGCTGCTATACATCGGAAGGCAGACGGACTTCCTCCCAGGAGGAGGTGGAGATAGGTGAAAACTCTCCCACCCCCGACCCCCGGACATCTTAGTACCTGAAAGAGGCTCTCTTCCAGCGGACTCCCCCATAGCATGGCCACACATCCAGGGCAGGAGTGTGCACTCACTGGCAGAGCGACAGTGGAAACAGGTGACAACAGCCCTACCTAAGCCCCCCATGATTACACCTAAGCCCAGGGGGAAACTCCAGGGTCCCACACCTGCCAGCAGGGAAAGCCTCTGCTTGCCATTAGCAGGGAGGCCCTCCCCAGTATTCAGAACACTGGGAAGCTCCCAGGGAGTGGATTCCCCAGCAGGGCACCAGCCTGCCAGCTGCTGCTGGGCCCATGGACTCCAGCTGTGCACGGGACGGTGCAAGAGGTGCCCAGACTTCCTGTGGACAAGCTTGGGGGCTGGGTGGAGCTCCAGCACCCGGCTCCGTGGCCCAGGGGGAAACTCCAGGGTCCTGCACCACAGGCAAGGAAAGCCTCTGCTCGCCATCAGCAGAGAGGCCCTGCCCAGCAATCAGAACACCAGGAAGCTGCCAAAGAGCAGAATTCCCCACAAGGCAGCAGCCTGCCAGCCGCCGCCAGGCCCACGGACTCTGGCCATGTCCCAGATAGGGCAAGGGGCTCCCAGAGATTCCATGGGAGTGGTTTGGGGCTGGGTGGAGATCCAGTGGAATGGCTACGTGGCCCGGGGGGAACACCAGTTTCCCATAGCAGCCTCATCAAAAGCCTCTGCACAGCACTAGTGGAGAGGTCCTGAAGGGCAATCACAAGGCTGGAAGGCCCTGGGGCAAAAGTAGCACATCTAGGTGAGCTAACCACAGACTGCAGAAAATACCCATAGCTCTGCTGGGACCTATAGTGGACAAGTGTGATCTTGTGAGCTCTGAGAGTCACAGAGCTGCGATTATAGGTGATCCACCTCCCAGCTGCTGTGAAAGCCCATAACACCACTGCAGACCCCAAGGAGGGAGCATGTCTAGGTGGTCTGCAGCAGTAGGCACCAGCAGCCTGAGGCCTCCTTGCTATTGCCCCCACAACTGATGAGGGACCCCACAGGACCACTGTGACTATGAGGAGGGGCCCAGGTACAGTCAGTAACAGCTGACAGGGTTCCTGATGGGTGCAGTCTAAACAGCTGCTCCCCCCCACACACCAGCAGCAACAAGTGGAAGCAGCGACTTAACTCTATCTGTATGTGGAGGCACAAATCCATGCCATCAAGTAGTATGAAAAAATATATTAAATCTCCAGAACAGAAGGAAAATGATAAGTACCCAGAAAAGAATCCCAAAGACAATGAAATCTATAATCTAAATGACAATGATTTCAAAACAGCCATTATTAAAAAACTCAATGAGTTAAAAGAGAATTCAGATAGACAACTCAATGAGTTCAGGAGCTATGTCACAAAAGAGCTTGACACTATAAAGAAGAACCAATTAGAAATACTGGAGATGAAGGACACAATGGAGGAGATTAAGAAAAATCTGGACTCTCTGAACAGTAGGGTCAATAATATGGAGGACAGAATTAGCAATTTGGAGGATAGGAAAATAGAAATGCTGCAGACAGAGGAGGAGAGAGAACTAAGACTAAAAGGAAATGAAGAAACTCACTGAGAATTATCCAACTCAATTAGGAGAAGCAACATAAGGATTATAGGTATACCAGAGGGAGAAGAGAAGGAGAAGGGGGCAGAACGCCTGTTCAAACAAATAATGGCTAAGAACTTTCCACACTTGGGAAGAGAGATGGAACTTCATGTGACAGAAGCCAATAGATCTCCAAACTTTATCAATGTAAGAAGACCAACCCCAAGGCATATAATTGTGAAGCTAGCAAAAGTCAACAACAAAGAGAAAATACTAAGGGCAGCCAGGCAGAAGAAAATAACCTACAAAGGAACCCCCATAAGGCTATCAGCAGATTTCCCAGGAGATAACTTACAGGTTAGAAGAGATTGGAATGAAATATTCAAAACTCTGAAGGACAAAAACCTGCAGCCAAGAATACTCTACACAGCGAAAATATCCTTCAAATACGATGGAGAAACAAAAACTTTCCAAGATAAACAAAAGTTAAGGGAGTTCATTGGCACAAGACCTCCTCTTCAAGAAATGCTCAGGAAGAACCTCATACCTGAAAAATCAAAAAAAGGAAAGGGGTTACAAAATCCAGAACAAAGGAGATAAGCAGAAGGACAATAACAGAAATTAGCAGCTCTCCATCAGAACAGGTTAGCAAAAGTTAAATAGAACATTAAAGATAAATGGAATGGAAACACCAAGAATAAATATAACCTAGCCATTTTCACCACAAACTCACAACACAAAAAAGGAAGAGGAAAAGAAAAATCTGGCAATAACAACCTATAAGGGGAAGAGAAAATGGATGGAACGTTTTAATTTAAGGAAATAAGAGGCCATCAGAAAAAGGACTATCTCATCTACGAGATGTGTTATACAAACCACCTGGTAACCACTAAACAAATAACAAGAATAAAGACACAAATTCCAAATAAGTAGAAAGCCAATACAGAAATTTACCTACTTTAATTAGGAATCTAAAAATCATGGGAGAAGAAACAAAGGAAATGCAAAAGAACCGGAAAACAAGTGATAAAATGGCAGGAGTAGGCCCCCACATTTCAATAATCACTGTAAATGGAAATGGATTGAACTCTCCAATCAAAAGATACAGAGTGGCAGGATGAATCAAAGAACAAGATCCAACAATATGCTGTCTCCAGGAAACACATCTCAGCCCCAAAGACAAACAGACTCAGAGTGAAGGGATGGATGACAATACTCCAAGCTAATAATGAACAAAAGAAAGCAGGTGTTGCCATACTTATATCAGACAAAGTAGACTTCAAAGCAAAACAGATGACAAAGAGGGGCAGTATATAATGATGAAAGGGACGCTCCACCAAGATGACATAACACTTATAAATATATATGCACCTAACACAGGAGCACCAAAATTCATAAAGAAACTATTAACAAAACTAAAAGACATCAACAACAATACAATAA
Organism: Equus caballus; assembly: GCF_041296265.1. Lineage (NCBI taxonomy): Eukaryota > Metazoa > Chordata > Mammalia > Perissodactyla > Equidae > Equus > Equus caballus. The sequence goes on along the minus strand of NC_091701.1, from coordinate 1,997,992 downwards.
TAATAGGGTACCTCAACACCCCATTAACACCAATGGATAGATCATCCAGACAGAAAATCAACAAGGAAATTGTAGAATGAAATGAAATATTAGACCAGATGGACTTAATAGATATATATAGAACACTTCATCCAAAAACAGCAGGTTACACATTCTTCTCAAGTGCACATGGAACATTCTCAAGGATAGACCATATTTTGGGAAACAAAGCAAGCATCAATAAATTCAAGAGGGTTGAAATAATATCGAGCATGTTTTTGGATCCTAATGCTATGAAACTAGAAATCAACTACAAGAATAAAGCTTGGAAAGGGGCAAAAATATAGAGACTAAACAACATGCTACTGAACAAACAATGGATTATTGAAGAAATTAAAGAAGAAATCAAATATTATCTGGAGACAAATGAAAATGAAAACACACCATACCAACTTATTAGGTTCGCAGCAAAGGCAGTCCTAAGAGGGAAATTCATTGCAATACAGGCTCACCTCAATAAGAAAGAAAGATCTTACATAAAAAACCTCAAATGACACCTAACAGAATTAGAAAATTAGAAAAAGAAGAACAAACAAAGCCCAAAGTCAGTAGAAGGAGGGAAATAATAAAAATTAGAGCAGAAATAAATGATATTGAAACAAAAAAGACAGTAGAAAGGATCAATGAAACGAAGTGTTGGTTCTTCGAAAAGATGAACAAAATCAATAAACCCTGAGCCAGATTCACTAAGAAAAAAAGAGAGAAGTCTCAAATCAATAAAATTAGAAATGAGAGAGGGGAAATCACAACAGATACTGAAGAAATACAAAGGATCATAAGAGAATACTATGAAAAACTATATGCCAACAAATTGAAGAACCTAGAAGAAATGGATAAATTCCTAGACTCATACAACCTCCCCAAACTGAATCAGGAAGAAATAGAGAATCTGAATAGACCAATCACAAGTAAAGAAATAGAAACAGTAATCAAAAACCTCCCCAAAAATAAGAGTCCATGGGAAGACAGCTTCTCTGGAGAATTCTACCAAACATTCAAAGAAGATTTAATACCTATCCTTCTCAAGTTATTCCAGAAAATTGAGGAAGATGACACACTCCCTAACACATTCTATGAAGCCAACATCACCCTGATCCCCAAACCTGACAAGGACAACACAAAGAAGGAAAACTAGAGGCCAATATCACTGATGAACATAGATGCAAAAATCCTCAACAAAATTTTGGCAAATCGAATACAGCAATACGTCAAAAAGATTATGCACCATGATCAAGTGAGATTTATACCAGGGACACAGGGATGGTTCAACATCCACAAGTCAATCAACGTGATTCACTACATCAACAAATTGAGAAGCAAAAACCACATGATCATCGCAATAGATGCAGAGAAACCATTTGACAAGATCCAACATCCATTTATGATAAAAACCCTCAATAAAATAGGTATAGAAGGAAAATACCTCAACATAATAAAGGCCATATATGACAAACCCACAGCCAACGTAATACTCAATGGACAAAAACTGAAACCCATCCCTCTCAGAAGAGGAACAAGACAAGCATGCCCACTTTCACCACTCCTATTCAACATAGTACTGGAGGTGCTGGCCAGAGCAATTCAGCAGGAAAAAGAAATAAAAGGAATCCAAATAGGCAAGGAAGAAGTAAAACTCTTGCTGTTTGCAGACGACATGATGTTATATACAGAAAACCCCAAAGAATCCACAGGAAAACTATTAGAAACAATCAACAGCTACAGCAAAGTTGCAAGGTATAAAATCAACTTAAATAAATCAGTAGCATTTCTATACGCTAACAATGAACTAACAGAAAAAGATCTCAAGAACTCAATCCCATTCACTATCGCAACAAAAAGAATAAAATACCTTGGGATGAATTTAACCAAGGAAGTGAAAGATCTATACAATGAAAACTACAAGATTTTCTTGAAAGAAATCGATGACGACATAAAGAGATGGAAAGACATTCCATGCACACGGATTGGAAGAATAAACATAGTTAAAATGTCCATACTACCTAAAGCAATCTACAGTTTCAACGCTATCCCAATCAGAATCCCAATGACATTCTTTACAGAAATTATACAAAGAATCCTAAAATTCATATGAGGCAACAAAAGACCCCGAATTGCTAAAGCAATCATGAGAAAGAAGAACACAGCTGGAGGCATCACAATCCCTGACTTCAAAGCATACTACAAAGCTGCAGTTATCAAAAGAGCATGGTACTGGTACAAAAACAGGTGCACAGATCAATGGAACAGAATTGAAAGCCCAGAAATAAAACCACACATCTATGGATAGCTAATCTTCGACAAAGGAGCTGAGGGCCTACAATGGAGAAAAGAATGTCTCTTCAACAAATGGTGCTGGGAAAACTGGACAGCCACATGTAAAAGAATGAAAATTGACTATTCTTTTTCACCATTCACTAAAATAAACTCAAAATGGATCAAAGACCTAAAGATTAGGCCTGAAACAATAAGTCTTCTAGAAGAGGATATAGGCAGTACACTGTTTGACATCAGTTTGAAAAGAATCTTTTCGGACACCATAACCCCTCAGACAAGGGAAACAATAGAAAGAATAAACAAATGGGACTTCATAGGACTAAAGAGCTTCTTCAAGGCAAGGGAAAACAGGATTGAAATTAAAAAAAAGGCCAATAATTGGGAAAAAATATTTATAAGTTATTTATCTGACAAAGGGTTAATCTCCATAATATATAAAGAACTCACACAGCTCAAGAACAAAAAAATCAAACAACTCAATCAAAAAATGGGCAGAGGACATGAACAGACATTTCTCCAAAGAAGATATACGGATGGCCAATAGACACATGAAAAGATGCTCATCATCATTAATTATCAGGGAAATGCAAATCGAAACTTCACTCAGCACCTTACACCTGTTAGAATGACAAAAATATCCAAAACCAAGAATGACAAATGTTGGAGAGGCTGTGGAGAAAAAGGAACCCTCATACACTGTTGGTGGCAATGCACACTGGTGCAGCCACTATGGAAAACAGCATGGAGATTTCTCAAAAAGTTAAAAATAGAAATACCTTATGACCCAGCCATCCCACTACTGGGTATCTCTCCTAAGAACCTGAAATCAGCAATTCCAAAAGTCCCACGTACCCCTATGTTCATCACAGCATTATTCACAATAGCCAATTCATGGAATCAACCTAAGTGCCCAGCAACTGATGATTGGATAAAGAAGATATGATATATACATATATATATATATATATATATATATATGTATATATACACACAATGGAATACTACTCAGCCATAAAAAAGGACACAATCATCCCAATCACACAATCATCCCATTCGCTACAACATGGATAGACCTTGAGGGTATTATGTTGAGTGAAATAAGCCAGACAGAGAAAGACAAACTCTATATGACTCCACTCATAGGTGGTAGTTAACATATAGACAAAGAGAACTGATCGGTGGTTACCAGGGGAAAGGGCGGGTCGGGGGAGGGCACTAAGGGTGAAGTGGTGTACCTACAACATGACTGATAATAATGTACAACTGTAATTTCACAAGGTTGTTAACTATCATAATCTTAATAAAAAAATGTGCATAACCTTCAGCCCATAACTCCTCATCTAGGAATAGATTCCAGAGAAACTCTATCATGTATATGGGTAAAGGAGACATATATACACGGATAGTCATTTCAACATGGTTTATAACAGCGAAGCATATCTTAAAAACCTAAATGTCAAAGGGTAGGGAAATGGATGAATCAAATGTGATAAGTTCATACAATGCATGCGTTCACTCCACAGATATTCCTTGAGGCTCCACTAAATGTTGGGCCTTGATGCCTCTTTTTCAGGGGCCTGAGGAATTGGCCAAGAAGACCTGGTCTGTCTCTGGTATTCTATGGTTGGTCCTGTCAGTTCTTTCCAGGGATGCTTTTGCTCAACAGACTGTTTGCTCTTTTATTAGGGCTCGGCAAAACTTTGATTTGACTGAATGCATCATGTCCTGGAAGCAATTGCTAGTGTTGTGTATCACAAGATACAGCACAGAGAGTAAACAAAGCTGGTGTGATCCTTAAAGTCACAACTTCCCCATCACAGCTGGCAGGCCCCTAGAGCTCACAACAGCACCTGGGTCAGGCAGAGCACATGTCCAACTAATTACCATTAATTATTCTTAATTGCTTTAATTTAAGCCAGTTATTAAATTAGTGAGAATGCCTGAGGGGTCTTGGACCTTGGAATGTAGAATAAAACAGAACTGACAGAATAATTGTCTCAAATCCTAACAGAAGTCATATAATTCATCAATTTTGTTATTTCTATGTGTTTTGACTCAATATCATTTGCTTTTTAAATGGATATTCTTGTGAATTCAAAATTATATAATCTAATTATATCTGATTATAAATTACATAGTGACATATTCATTCTATTATTTGTTTTTAAAGAAATGATTTAACAATAAATAACATATTCTGTATAAACTAGAAGCACTCTCACTTGTGATTTATGGTATTTTAAAATTTAATTCATCCATGCTCTCTTAATAAATGTGGGATACGAAATAACAAATGCCATCCTGCAACTGAGATATGAGCTGACCTCCTACCAGAGACTGTAGTGAATAAATGGGAATTGTCACAAACTCCTAAAAAACAAAAACAAAGGAATAAACACACACAATGCAACAAGACCTCATTTATTTCTTCAGGAAAAAAGCTGAGAAAATGGAAGAATCAAGACTAAGCATCTGAGTTGTTCAAAGCACCTGTCGTTTGACCTGATGAGATGCTCAAGCCTGTTTCTGACTCTCTTTACTTTTGTTTTGAAAACAAATCCAGCAACTAGTTGTGAGGGCACTAACCATTCCATTCATCTTTACCTGGTGAGCTTTCCTGACTCACCTACTCCACCCTGGAGGAAACAGCTTTCCCGTGCCCTCAGGGGAAATGATTTCCCATTAAGAATTTAAACCAGTGCCCAAGGGTTCACCCTCTACCTCTACGTACTTAGCCAGCTGGGTCCCAGGGACAACTGTAAGTGGAGAGAGCCACACTGGGGGGTAGAGGTGGGGGTCCCAGGTCCCCACCCCTACAGACTCCGCGTTCTGTTTCTACTATTTTGAGCTCACACTTTGAGAACTGGTTCAGAACTCCCTTCTGCAGAGGATTTTCCTGCAGGGCCAGGCATATGGGGTCTCCTTGGCCTCTGTTGGAATGCCAGACCAGAGGCCCAGGGACTGCTACTGGCCATCCCTTTCCCTCAATGGCATCAGAAAAGACCATCTTTGTGTGCCCTGCCAAATAAGAAGGCCAAGACCTTATGTCTGGGATTTTCCTGAAAAAAATTATCGAAAACATTGGAAACATTGGAGTTCAAATATTGTAACTAAGATGGGTTCCTGTGGGGGATGGGGAACAGAACGAACTTTGTCAGTTTTGCTCAGAGACCCTGTAAGAAGTGGATTCTATCAGACAGGGGCAGAGAGTGAGTGAGAAGAGGGGAGGCTCAGTGAGGAAAGCACACGTCAGCTCCCTGGGAGGTTTGCCCAGCATCACAGCCTCTACCGAGGAGACTTGAGCAGTAGGGTGATTGAGGTGAATTGGTACCAAAGACTCCAGGCTTATGTACACTTATGGGACAGACACTGCAACCAGGAGTGATGTCATTACAGCTGTGTGAGTGGGCGTGCATGTGTTTGTGCGTGAGTGTTTGTGTGTGCATGCACACGCCTGGAGAGTCAGAAAACAAAGGTATGACCTTGTCAGAAAGGCATGAAACTGTAAATTGGTTTTTCTGATACGATATTGCTTCATGAATAATCACGACATATCTTTACCTCGGGGTGCGATCTGAAATTGGAGTATGGCCATACGGCTTTATTATGCAGCAGAATCTCGATCAACAGTGGCTCCAGGAATAGAATTATTTTCTAAAGAAGTCAACCATGTTAAAGTTTGTTTTTCCTGACTACTGTTAGGCAGAACATTGGGCTATGGCCCAACGGGACAAGAACTCCTTGGTGCAGGCAGTTTAGACTAGGAATTCCACTCAGTTAATGACAAATCTGGGCAGCTTCTCACTGTTGCATCCTTTCTGCACCTTTTTTACTCAATTTCCAAATGTTAGTTGCTCTCCCATTCTTACAAACACCCCCGAGTTAGTGGAGAATCTCATATGCATTAATGAATAGAGCAATTAACACCCAGCTACCTGATCTGAGGTTTGCCGGATGTCTAATCTTGACACAAGAGCATTGATTTTTGGTCTGAAGGGACTCAGGAACATGCACACTCAGTGGTAAGGAGACCACTTCTTGAGCACTTTGGATATCCCCAGTTCAGTTTTTGTCCTGTAAGTGTTCACAGGCCTGGCTCCCTTGGTACCAATAGACTTTCCCAAATTTCCACCAGCAGGAGAGTCCAGGGCTGTGAACCAGACATTTCAATGGAGAATCTCTGCCACCAAACAATGTGCAATTGGGAGAGGTTGCTTACCCATTTAGAACTTGATTCATGATACCATGTCAGCTTGTCTGCCACTGCTATGAAGACATAAGAGATTGCCCTTTTCACACTAGATTATCTTGCATCTGACTCATTTGTGTCTTGTGAAGGTGTCAGTGTGAGGTAGATACAGGACACTCAACCTGATGTATTTATACTTTTTATCCTCACCTTCCTTCTTGGCACAGTTCACTCCAACACTCCAGAATCACTCGTAGGGAGAATGGAGTCCTATAGAGCATAACATAATCCCCTTCCAACTACTAATTTACTCATTGAGCACTAATGAGATGGATCTTATGATCTTTAGTAGACACTGGACTCAACCAATCTAGCTACTCTCCCTCCTAGACTTTTCATCAATGATTGAAATCCGCTTCCATTCTACTCTGCTCGATTCCATTCCACTCCATTATGTTACCTTTAAATAGCACCACCATGTAGCCAATCTTTTTTTTTTACCCTACATAGACTTTATTGAGATATAACTTACAATAAAAGTACCAGGTTTTAAGAGTATAATTTGATGAATTTCATAAATGTATACCCCTGCCTAATCTACATCCTACTCAAAATATAGGACTTTTTTGGTGCTTTTTACAGGCAACTCCCCCGCCTCAGTCAATCACTGATCTGATTTCTTTCATCATAGCTTAGTTTTGCCAATTCTAGAGCATCACACAAATGGTATTTTATAGCATATATTCTTTTACTGAATGTAATGGTTTTCAGATCCAAACCATGTTGCTGCATATCTCAGCAGTTCATTAATTTTCATTGTGGAGTAGCGTTTTATTATATGGATATACTAGAATTTGTTTATACATTCACCTGTTGATGGAAAAATAAATGATAGAATTTTTTTGCTACTTTTTAATGTGGCAAGATTAAATGCATGAATCGATTAGACAATGACGCACCAGTTTATTCAGAGCTCAAATACAGAGTAAACATACGAGTATAGTGTATTGAAAAGAACACAGAATTTCAAGCAAAAGGAAAAAAAGTTTCTAGTTTTATTTCTGCAATTGCCTGGGGATCTGAGAAAACTGACAATCTTTTTAATGTTGACCTTCTCTCATATCAAAAAAAGTTATCAGCTCTGGGAAGATAGAGTATACACACTTTTCTTATTCCTCCCACTAAGTATAAGTAAAATCCCTGGACATTTTAAATATGAAACAAACATAAGGCAGCCTCTGAAAGGTGAAGAGATAAGGCAGACCAGCTAGCGTCTTTGGGACCCAAGGAACAACACAGTAATGAGTCCCCTGTGCTTCTTTTTGAATTATATACCCTAGAGTTGGAGCTGAAGATGCCAACAACCCAAAAAGGTAAACAAGTGCAGACAAAAAAAAATCCACAAAAACACCCTGCTCTCTCTACCCAAAGCACCAGAAAAGGGGTCAACATAGCAAGACAGAAACCTCTTAGATGATAAACACTCTGCTCGAGGCGAACATAAAAGAACAAAAGAGTGGCCAACTCAGGCCATCAGAGGTCAAGGGGGGAGTTAAACTTCCACTCTGTGCTGAGGAACCCAACACCCCTAACTGGTGCTGTGCTAGTGTCAGACAAGGCCAAGTCGGGGGCCAGGATCTCATTCTGACTCGGCAGTGATGAGCTTCCCTCTCCTGCCAGTCAGATGTCAGTGGAAACCAAGGGGCAGATTGGGCTTTCAACCCTGCCCAGTAGCCAGGAAGCACTGCTCCCCAACCCCCACCTCGGCCCACCCCCACAACCACTGGGACAGTGTCAGAGGAGGCCTAGGAGAGAGTCAAGACTTTCACAAACACCCAGTGGTAACAAGGCCACTCACTTCCCCAGTGCCAGTGGAGGCCACATGGAGAGCGGTAACTGGAACTCCTACCTGTCCCAGCCAAGGAGACATCAGTGGAGGCCTAGAGGCAAGCCAGAAAGCCCATCCTCACCCAGCAGTAACAATGAGCCTTCCCACCTCAGTTGTCGGTGGAGGCCTAGTGGGAAACCTGGACTCCTACTCCAACCTAGCAGTGAAGAGGTGGCACTCCTCCTTTCCCCATCAGAGCAGTGTCAGAGGAGGCACTTCAAACAAAAGGCTCACATAAGTTACAGAGGCTCATAATTTATACCTCAAATTCTCAAATTCTGATCAAGAATCACTCATCATACCAAGAGCCAGTATTTTTTTCAAACTGAAGAAAGAAAATCAATAGATATCAATGACAAGATAAAAGAAATATTAGAAATATCTGACAAATATGTTAAAGAAATCATGATAAAAATGCTTCAAAAAGAAATCACAAACATTTAGGAAACAAATGAAAAAGTAAAAAGCCAAAGAAATAGAAACAAGGTATAAAGAAAAAACAAATGGAAATTGTAAAACTGAAAAACATAATAGACCAAATAAAAAGCTCCACGGATGGAATCAACAGCACAATTGGGGGACAGAAGGAAGAATCAGTCAATGATAAGACAAAACAACAGAAATTATACAATCTGAACAACAAAGAGAAAATAGATTGAAAAAAATTAAGACCCTAAGGAACTTGTGGAACTTTAACAAAACATCTAATCATATCATAGGAGTCACAGAAGGGGAGCAGAAATAGAGTAAGGCTGAAAATGTACTTGAAAACATACTGGATGAAAACCTCCCAATTTGAAAGGGAAGACATAAACCAACAGATTCATAAAGTTCATTGACCCCAAACAGAATTAAACTAAGGAAATCTGCACTAAGATAAATCATAAAGTTCTGAAAACTGAAAGCAGGAAAGAAATCTTTAAACTGGTTGGAAAAAAATGACAACTAACCTATAGGGGCAAATATCACTCAATGTCAGTTATGAATATAGGTGCAAAAATTCCTAACAAAATATAGAATTCATCAATAAATTACAAATTTAGGGAGTAATGTCAGTATCATGGCAGTGTGAGTTGCTCCCCTTGTCTCTTTCTAAGTTACAACCAGCTCAACATCCACATACCAACAAGGGATCCCCTGCACAGCACACCAGAATGTTTGAGAGATCCATACATCTACATATCTGAGCATGAGTGGACTGGACCTCGAGGCAGTAGAACCAGGGGAGCAGCAGAAGCAGCTCCCACAACCAGAGGTTCTAGGAACTGAGGCAACACTTGTGAACAGAGGCTTCAGGAACTGAGGCAAGTGCAAACAATCAGAGGCTCCAGGAACCACTGTGGTGCCCATGACCAGAGCTTCCTGAAACCATGGCAGTGGCCGCGACCCAGTCCCCTCTCCTTCCCCCAGTAGCAGTGGTAGTGTCTGAAACCCTGGCCCTTCTGGAAACCGGGCTGCATCAAAGACCTCAGTGCCCTCAGCAGGGGCAGTGATGCCCACAACCTGAGGTTGCAGGAACCATGGAAGCACCTGAGACAAGAGGCTCCAGGAAATTTTGTGATGCCCACTTCAGAGGCTCCAGAAGTCATGGCTGTGCTCACAACCCAGACCCTCCCCTTTCACCAGTAGCAGTGGCATCACATGCAACCTATGGCTCCAGGAACTGTGACAGCACCCGCAATCCAGGTACCCCTTCCCTCCATGGCTGAGGTGGTAGCAGAAGTACCCATGACCCCAGCCCACCAAGCAGCAGTGGCAACACCCACAAACCCAATGCTCTTGGCAGTGGCAGTGCCAGCACCCCTAGAAAACATGAAAGCAACACTGAAGGTGGCACATGTAGCAGTGGTCCCCCCAGCCACAGAAACATGTAAGCCTACAGAGAGCCCACTAGCAGTGATAGCAGAGCATGTGACCGCAGTCCCCCAGCTGCAGTGGTACCACAGTCCTGGACATGGTGGAGGTGACCATGACCTTTGTTTACACCCCACCTTCACCCTCCCCATGCCGTGATGAGAAATCCAGTGACCCACATCATCCTGGAAGCAGCAGAGGTGCTCACCAGTCTAGTGACCTTGGTGGCAAAGCGCATGACTGTAGTGACACAAACAGTAGCAAGGCAATAGTGACTTACAAAACACAAGCAACGTAAAGAGGGCATTGACAACACCTCTGGCAGAAGCAGTGGAGGGTGGGAAGTGCAGGCTCTCAGTTACAATTAGAAGCAGCTCAGAATCAAAGTAAACAAAGTCTTACCCAAATAAGAAAAATGTTCACTACTACAAATGTGCCAGTAGAGGAACAACTCATTAGGCACCATTAAAAATTACCATAACACAATATCACAAAAAGAAAATGACAAATCTCCAGAAGATAATCTTGAAGTCACGGAAGACTGTGATCTAACAGAGAATTCAAAATAGCTGTCATGAAGAAATTCAATGAGCTACAAGACACTCAGAAAGACATTTCAGTGAGCTCAGGAATAAATTAATGAACAGAAGGAGAACTTCATCAAAGAGATTGAAATCCTAAAAAAGAACCAAACAGAAATTCTAGAGCAGGAGAACTCAATAAATGAGATAAAGAATATAGTAGAAGGCATTGGAAATAGAGCAGACCATATGGAAGAGAGAATAAGTAAGCTCAAAGATAGAAATCTAGAAATGATTCAGGTGGAAGAGGAGAGAGAACTAATTTTTTTAAATGAAAGAATTCTGAGAAATATCCAACTCCATTAGGAAAAGCAACATAAGGATAATAGGTATTTCAAAAGGAGAAGAGAAGGAGAAGAAAACAGAGAGTTTATTTAAGAAAATAACAGCTGAGAACTTCACAAACCTGGGGAAGAAACTGGGTATGTGCAAATACATGAAGCTAATAGAATTCCTGATTAATTCATGGCAAAAAGACCTTCTCTAAGATATATTATATTACAACTATAAAAAGTCAGTGACAAAGAAACAGTATTAAAGGTAGCCAGGGGAAAAAAAGAAAAACAAGAAATTATAAGAACTTCTATTATGCTATCAGTAAATTTCTCAGCAGAAACTCTACCAGGACACAGTGGAATGATACATTTAAAATATTAAGATAAAAACTGTCAGTCAAAATATTCTATTCAGCAAAGATGTCTTTCAAGGATAAATAAAGGATTTCACAAACAAACAAAAGTTGAAGGAGTCATCATCCCTAGAACTGCCTTACAAGAAATATTGAAAAGAACTCTTCTACCTGAAACTTTTGTTTCAAAAGGCAAAGGAATACAAAGTTTAAGGAAAGTGATAAATATATAGAATCAGAAAATTGCAAGTCTATATCAGAATAGGTTAGTAAACAATTATAACATAAAGGTTAAAGAGAAAGAAAGCATTAAAAATAACTATAACTACTTCAACTTGGTAAGGAACTCATAATACAAAAAAAGGAAATTTGTAACAACAAAAACTTAGAAGCAGAAGAGGAAAAGGAGGAATCTGCATAGGCAAATAGAGGTAAATTCTATCAGCAGAAAAAGGATTGTCTCATCTGTGAGACCTTTTATACAAACCTCATGGTAGCTACAAAATAAAAATTCAGAATAGAATCACAAAACATGAAACAATAAGGAATCTAAGAAACACATCACAGAAAACCACTGGACTGATATGGCAGACAGAAACACAAGGAAAAAGAAACAATGGAAGTAACAACCAGAAAACAAAGGATAAAATGGCAATATTAAGTCCTCATATATCAATAATCACCCGAAATGTAAATGGATTGAATTCACCAATCAAAAGACACAGAGTGGCTGGATGGATTAAAATACAAGACTCAACAATATGCTGCCTCCTGGAGACTAATCTCAGTTCTAAAGACAAACATATGCTCAAAGTCAAGGGATGGAAGATGATACTTCAAGCAAATGGCAGCCAAAAGAAAGCAGGTATAGCCATAATTACATCAGGAAAAATAGACTTCAAACCAAAACAGATAACAAAAGAGAAAGATAGACATTGTATAATGATAAATCCATCAAGAAGACATAACATTTATTAATATATATGCACCTAACATAGGAGCACCAAAATATATAAAGCAATTATGAACAAATCTAAAGAGAGAGATTGACAGCAACACAATAATAGTAAGGGGACTTAAAACCCCTTTTACATCAATGGACAGATTATTTAGACAGAAAATCAACAAGGAAACATCGGCCTTATATGACATATTAGACCAGATGGGCTTAATAGATATATGGAACATTCTATCCAAAGCAGCAGAATACACATTCTTCTCAAGTGCGCATGGAACATTCTCAAAGATAGGTTGTATGTGGGGAAAAAAACCAAGTCTCAATAAATTTAAGAAGGCTGAAATCATATCAAGCAACTTTTCCAAACACAACAGTGTGAAACTAGAAATCAACTACAAGAAGAAAGCTAGAAAAGTCAGAAATATGTGGAGATTAAACAACATGCTACTGAACAACTATTGGGTCAACAAAGAAATCAAATGAGAAACAAAAAAAATACCTGGAAACAAATAAAAATGAAAACACAACATTCCAAAATCTATAAGAGACAGCAAAAGCAGTACTAAAAGGGAAGTTTATAACAACACAGGCCCACATCAAGAAACAAACAAACAAAAATCTCAAGTAACCTAATACTTCATCTGAAAGAACTAGACAAAAAGATGAACAAACAAAGCCCAAAGTCAGTAGAAGGAAGGAAATAATAAAAATCAGAGCAGAAACATATAAAGTAAAAACTAGAGCCCAGCCCTGTGGCTGAGTGGTTAAGTTTCCACACACTCCACTTCAGTTGCCCAGGTTTGTGGGCTTGGATCCCTGGTACAGATCTACTCCACTCACCAGCCACACAGTGGAGGTGTCCCACATACAAAAAAATAGAGGAGGATTTACACAGATGTTAGCTCATGGGAATCTTCCACAGGAAAAAAAAAAAAAAACTAAAAAGACAACAGAAAAGGTCAATAAAACTAACAGCTGTGTCTTTGAAAAAATAATAAAAATTGACAGTTCTTTAGCTAGACTCATTAAGAAAAAAAGAGAGGTCTCAAATACAAAAAATTAGAAACAAAAGAGGAGAAATTACAACAGATACCACAAAAATACAAAAGATTATGAGAATACCATGAAAAGCATACTTGATCAAATTGAATAACCAAGAAGAAATAGATAAATTCTGAGAATCATACAACCTCTCAAAACTGAAAAAAAGACATACAGCGTCTGAATAGACCAGTCACTAGTAAGGAGTTTGAAACAGTAATGAAAAATATCCCCAAAAACAAAAGTCCAGGACCAGATGGCTTCTCTGGTGAATTCTCCCAAACATTCAAAGAGGACTTAATACCTATCCTTCCTAAACTCTTCCAATAAACTGAAGACAGGATGCCTCTTAACTAATTTTACAAGGCCAACATCACTCTGATACCAAAATCAGACAAGGAGAACACAAAAAAAGAAAATTACAGGCCAATATTGCTGATGAACATTGATGCAAAAATTTTCAACAAAATGTTAGCAAATCAAATACAACAACACATTAAAAGGATTATGCACCACGATCAAGTGTAATTTATTTCAAGGATACAGGGATGGTTCAACATTCACAAATAAATCAATGTGATACACCACATTAACAAAATGAGGAAGAAAAATCATGTGATCATTTCAATAGATACAGAAAAACATCTGACACTATTCAACATCCATTTATGATAAAAACTATCAATGAAATGGATATAGAAGGAAAGTACTTCAACATAATAAAAGCCATATATGACAAACTCACAGGTGATATCATACTTAATGGTGAAAAACTGAAAGCTATTCTTCTAAGAACAGGAATCAGACAGGGATACCCACCTTCACCACTCGTATTCAACACAGTATTAGAAATCCTAGCCAGAACAATTAGGCAAGAAAAAGAAATAAAAGGGATCCAAATTGGAAAAGAAAAAGTAAAATGGTCACTATTTGTGATGACATGATTTTATATGTAGAAAGCCGTAAAGAATCCACCAAAAAACTATTAGAAATAATAAATGAATACAGTAAAGTTGCAGGGTACAAAATCAAAATACAAAAATCAGTTGTGTTTTTATACACTAACAACAAACTGGCAGAAAGAGAAATCAAGAATATAGTCCCATTCACAATCCCAGCAAAAAGAATTAAAGATCTGTGAATAAATTTAACAAAGGTGGGGAAAGTCCTATATACTGAAAACTTTAAGACATTGTTGAAATAAATCAAAGAAGACAAAAAGTGATAGAAAGATATTTCATGCTTAAGGATTGGAAGGGATCTCGTCAAGATGGCGCTGTGAGCAGACATTGAACTCATCTCCTCCCATGAACACAACGAGCTTACAACAACTTTTGGAACAATTAACCAGGATTGAAAATTGAAAACTAGATAAAAAGAACGCCCACAACAAGGTACAGTCCTGACGAAGGCAGAAGAGGCAGTGATTCAGGATGGAGAGGAAAAAAGTCACCTTTTGGAGCAGCGGAGCTTCTCAGCTGGCCAGGCAGGAGCCACCCTAAGGTACGCAGCCCTCCCTGGAGGAGTGAGGTCCGGAGCAGAGGCCAATACTGCTATAAGCACACTTCAGACTCAGACTAACTGAGATGGGGGTCTTACTGTCTGGCTACACTGGCTATTAACTGCAACGAGGATACACCCAGAAACGCTATCTGCTGAAAGCTGAAAAGACCCAGATCTTAAAGAGCCCACGCACAAACACACTCATTGCAGAAAGCTAAAATCACCAGAGAGAACGCTGACAGTCCTTTGGTGAAACGAGTCTCACCTGGTGGGCGCTGGGGGCATCTTGGTGAGAGGAGGGACTTCACCAGAGACTGAGACATTGGTGGGGGCCATCGTTCTGAGCTGGTCCAGGCGTGCTGACACAGACCCCAGTGGGGGCCATTGAGGTTCATCCCTTGGCCTGTTAGCCCAGGGGCCGGTCATGCCCACTAGATCACAGATTTAATCCAGTTCAGCCAGGGCAGGCAAGCCACTCTAGGGACAAGCCCCACCTAACAGCAAACCCTCAGGCTACTTTTCAGCCTGAATTGACTGGGTGCCTTGATCCTCTACAGGCAGGCAAGTGTGTCTGGCTCTGTGGGGCAGTGCCTGTGTGAGGATGAGGTGAACTGTGGGGGTGCATTGGTGGATAAGTGCCGGCCTCTGCAGTGTGGTGTTGGAGTACCCTCCAGGAGGCTGAGAAGTGGGCATGGACCAGGACTGTGTTGATGGTGTTTGTGGTCCTGTCGGGGGTGAGGCTTATCAGTAGGCAAGAAGACCTGTGCTTCACAAGTAGCCATAAAAAGGATCAGCCCCACCTTCCAAAGCCTGAAACAATTGAGTGCCCCATGCCAAGGGCCAGCCCCACTCAGCTGCACTCCTAAGAGAACTGACCACAGCCTTGTAGATCTAAGGCCTATCACAACTGTATGCCCCTGAGCCTAGCAAACAACTACACTGGGTACCAACCCAATTAAGAGGAAAACTGCAATAGGAGTGTGCTGATAGACTTTGTAGCCAACAGTACTGAGGCTCCCCAAACCGGATTTACAAACAGCTGGCCAGGGAAGGAAAGATTAGATTCCCTGGGTACCTGCAGTGGGAGCAACCCTGCCACAGCAGAAGGACACAAGCAGCCCACAAAGAGGTCACTCCTGGTTCTTATGGACTTGTGACGAGAGGAAAGCACACTGCTGGGCCTCATAAGGCAGCTCATACATAAGACCACTTCTTCAAGATCAGGAGACATAGCTGACTCACCTAATACATAGAAATAAGCACAGAGAAAGAGGCATAATGAGGAGACAAAGGAACACATTCCAAGCAAGGGAACAGGACAAAACCCCAGAAAAAGGACTAAGTGAAACAGAAACTAGTGACCTACTCAACAAAGAGTTCAAACAAAAATATCATGAGGATGTTCACAGATATGTGGAGAAGAATGGATGAACACAGTGAGCACATCAGCAAAGAACTGGAAGATATAAAAAAACAACCAAGCAGAAATGAAGAATACAATACTCAAAATGAGAAATTCACTAGAGGGACTGGATAGCACAGTAGAGTAAGCAGGAGAACAGATCAGTGAGCTAGAAGAAAGACTAGAGGAAATCACCCAAGCAGAATAGAAAAGAGAAAAAAAAATTAGAATGAGAACAGTCTAAGGGAACTCTGGGATAATGTCAACTGTGATAACATGTGTCCCAGAAAGAGAAGAGAGAGACAAAAGGGTAGAAAATTTATTTGTAGATATAATAGATGAAAATTTTCCTAACCTGAGGAAGGAAACACACATCCAAGTTCAGGAAGCACAGAGAGCTCCAAACAAGATAAGCCCAAAGAGGCCCACACCAAGACATATTATAATTAAAATGTCCAAAATTAAAGACAAAGAGAGAATCCTAAAAGCAGCACGAGAAAGGCCACAAGTGACATACAAAGGGAAGCCCATCAGGCTATCAGTGGACTTCTCAGCTGAGACCAACAGGCAAGAAGAGAATGGCATGATGTACTTAAAATGCTAAAAGGAAACAACCGACAGCCAAGAATACTCTATCCATCAAGGTTGTCATTCAGAAAGGAAGGAGAGACAAAGTGCTTCCCAGACAAGCAAAAA
Source organism: Equus caballus (assembly GCF_041296265.1). Lineage (NCBI taxonomy): Eukaryota > Metazoa > Chordata > Mammalia > Perissodactyla > Equidae > Equus > Equus caballus. The sequence goes on along the minus strand of NC_091701.1, from coordinate 1,980,939 downwards.
TTAAAGGAGTTTATCACCAAGAAACCAGTTCTTCAAGAAATGATGAAGGGACTTATTTAAGCGGGAAAGCAATGACAACAAATAGAGATTAAAAAAATTATGAAACAAACAAAACAACAACAACAAAAAACCAGGCAATAAAATCACTTGTAAGGCAAAATGTAGTAAAGGCAGCAGATCAACTACCTGTGAAGATAGTATGAAGGTTAAAAGACAAATGTACTATAATCACCTATTTCAATGAAAAGAAGGTAATGGATAGACACACACTAAGCAAGAGAGTATACATGATTTGAAAAACATACAATGTGGGAGGAAGTGAGTGAAAAAGTAGAGCTTTTAGAAAGAGGTCAAGCTAAAGAGTCTATCAACTCAATATAGACTGTTATATGCATAGTATATTAAATAGGATCCTCATGGTAATCACAAATCAGAAAGCTATAACAAGCAAGAAAAAAGTAAGACAAAACAAATCAAACATAATACTAAAGACAGCCATCAAACCACAAGGGAAGAGAGCAAGAGAAAAAGAAAGGAACAGAGAAGAACTACTAAAACACCCAGAAAAAAAGTAATGAAATGGCAATAAATACATACTTATCAATAGCTACTTTAAATGTCAATGGGCTAAATGCTTCAATGAAATGCCATAGGGTGGCCAATTGGATAAAAAAACAAGAGCCATGTATATGCTGCATACAAGAGACACACTTCAGACCTACAGACACTCACAAACTGAAAGTGAAAGGATGGAAAAGATATTCCATGCAAATGGCAAAGAAAAGAAAGCAGGGGTAGCAATATTTATATCAGACAAAATAGACCTTAAAACAAAAATTGTAACAAGAGACAAAGAAGGGCACTACATAATGATAGAGGGAACAATGCAAAAAGAAAATATAATACTGTAAATATCTATCCACCCAACATGGGAGCACCTAAATATATAAAGCAATTATTAACAGACATAAAAGGAGAAATAGACAGTAACACAATCATAGTAGAGGACTTTAACACTCCACTTACACCAATGGATAGATCATCCAACCAGAAGATCAATAAGGAAACACTGGCCTTAAAGGACACATTAGACCAGATGGACTTAGAAGATATATACAGAACAGTCCATCCAAAAACCACAGAATACACATTCTTTTCAAATGCCTATGGAACATTCTCCAGGATTGATCACATATTAGGCCACAAAACAAGATTCAATAAATTTCAGATGATCAAAATAATACCATGCATCTTTTCTGACCACAAAGGTATGAAACTAGAAATCAACTACAGGAAGAAAACCAGAAAAGAGACAAAAATGTGGAGATTGAATAAAATGCTACTGAACAACGATTAGGTCAATGAAGAAATCAAAGTATAAATCAAAAAATTCCTGGAGACAAATGAAAATGAAAACACGACATGCCAAAATCTGTGGGATACAGCAAAAGCGGTTCTAAGCAGGAACTTTATAGCAATTCAGGCCTACCTCAACAAAGAGGAAAAATCCCAAATAGACAATCTAAAAGCGCACCTAAAGGTACTGGAAAAAGAACAACAAAAAAGTCCAAAATCAGCAGAAGGAAGGAAATAATAAAAATCAGAGCAGAAATAAATGAAATAGAGACTAAAAAGAAAAAGAAAAAATTAATGAAACCAAGAGCTGGTTCTTTGAAAAGATAAACAAAATTGAAAAACCCTTAGCTAGACTCACCAAGAAAAAAAGAGAGACGGCTGAAATTAATAAAATCAGAAATGAAAGAAGAGAGATTACAACGGACACCTCAGAAATACAAAAGATAATAAGAGAATAGCATGAAAAGCTATATGTCAACAAATTGGATAACCCAGAAGAAATGGATAAATTCTTAGAAACATACAACCTTCCAAAACTGGAACAAGAAGCAGAAAACTTGAATAGACCGATCACCAGTAAGGAGATTGAAATAGCCATCAAAAACCTCCCAAAAAATAAAAGTCCCAGACCAGATGCCTTCCCTGGTGAATTCAACCAAACATTCAAAGAAGACTTAATACCTATCCTTCTCAAACTCTTCCAAAAAACTTAAGAGGAGGGGACGCTTCCTAACTCATTCTACAAAGCCAACATTATCCTGATACCAAAACCAGACAAGGACAACACAAAATAAGAAAAGTACAGGCCAATATCACTGTTGAACATTGATGCAAAACTCCTCAACAAAATACTAGCAAATCTAATACAACAATACATTAAAAAGATCACACATCATGATCAAGTGAGTTTCATTCCAAGGATGCAGGGATGGTTCAACATCTGCAAATCTATCAACGTGATACACCACATTAACAAAATGAAGAATAAAAATCACATGATAATCTCAATAGATGCAGAGAAAGCATTTGACAAGATACAGCATCCACTTATGATGAAAATTCTAAATAAAATGGGTATAGAAGGAAAATACCTCAACATAATAAAGGCCATACATGACAAATCCACAGCAAATATCATTCTCAATGGAGAAAAACTAAAAGCTATCCCTCTAAGAACAGGAACCAGACAAGGATGCCCAATGTCACTACTCATTTAACATAGTATTGGAAGTCCTAGCCAGAGCAAGCAGGCAAGAAAAAGAAATAAAAGGGATCCACATTGGAAAACAAGAAGGGAAACTGTCACTCTTTGCAGGTGACGTGATTTTATATTAAAAAACCCCAAATACTCCACTAAAAAACTTTTAGAAACAATAAAGGAATACAGTCAAGTCATGGGACACAAAATCACTGTGCAAAACTCAGTTGTGTTTCTATACACTAACAACAAAGCAGCAGAAAGAGAAATTAAGAATACAATCCCATTTACAATTGCAACAACAAGAATAAAATACTTAGGAATAAACTTAACCAAAGAGGTGAAAGATCTGTACACCAAAAACTATAAAACATTGTTCAAAGAAATCGAAGAAGACACAAAGAAATGGAAAGATATCCTGTGCTCTTGGATTGGAAGAATTAACATCGTTAAAATGTCCATACTTCCTAAAGCAATCTTTAGATTCAACTCAATCCCTATCAAAGTTCCAACAATGCTTTTCACAGAAATAGAACAAAGAATCCTAAAATTTATATGGAACAACAAAAGACACCAAATAGCCAAAGGATTCCTGAGGAAAAAGAACAAAGCTGGAGGTATCACACTGCCTGATTTCAAAATATACTACAAAGCCATAGTAACCAAAACAGCGTGGTACTTGCACAAAAGCAGACACACATATCAACAGAACAGAATTCAGAGCCCAGAAGTAAACCCACACATTTATGGACAGCTAATATTTGACAAGGGAACCAAGAGCATACAATGGAGAAAGGAGAGTCTCTTCAATAAATGGGAAAACTGGACAGCCACATGCAAAAGAATGAAAGTAGACCATTCCCTTACAATATGCACAAAAATCAACTCACAATGGATTAAAGACTTGAATGTAAGACCCGAAACCATGAAACTTCTAGAAGAAAACATAGGCAGTATGCTCTTTAACATTGGTCTGAGCAGCATAGTTTCAAGTCCCATGTCTGACTGGGAAAGGGAAACAAAAGAAAAAACAAACAAATGGGACTACATCAAACTAAAAAGCTTCTGCACATCAAAGGAAACCATCAACAAAATGAAAAGACAACCTAAAAATTGGGAGAAGATATTTGCAAACCATATGTCAGATAAGGGGTTAATATCCAAAATATACAAAGAACTCATGCAGCTCAACAACAAAAAAAACCAAAAATCCAATTAGAAAATTGGCAAAAGATCTGAACAGAGATTTCTCCAAAGAAGAGATGCGATGCCCAACAGGCATATGAAAAGGTGCTCAATGTCATTAGCTATCAGGGAAATGCAAATCAAAACCACAATGAAGTATCACCTCACTCAGGTCAGAATGGCTATAATTAACAAGACAGGAAACAACAAATGTTGGAGAGGATGTGGAGAGAAGGGAACCCTTGTTCATTGCTGGTGGGAGTGCAAATTGGTGCAACCACTATGGAAAGCGGTATGGAGTATCCTCAGAAAATTAAGGATAGATCTACCATATGATCCAGCTATCCCACTGATGGGTATTTATCCAAAGACCTTGAAAACACAAAGGCATAAAGATACTTGCACTCCTATGTTCATCGCAGCATTATATACAATAGTCAAGACATAGAAGCAACCTAGGTGCCCATCAAGGGACAAATGGATAAAGAAGATGCGGTTTTTATACACGATGGACTACTACTCAGCCATAAGAAATGATGAAATCCGGCCATTTGTGACAACATGGATGGACCTTGAGGGTATTATGCTGAGTGAAATAAGTCAGAGTGAGAAAGTCAAATTCCATATGATCTTACTCATGAGTAAAAGATAAAAACGATGACAAACAAACACATAGCATTGGAGATTGGATTGGTGGTTACTATAGGGGAAGGGGGAGGGGGGAGGGGATAAGGGTTGATTAGGCTCACATGGAATGGGATGGAGTATAATTAGCTTTCGGGTGATGAACATGATGTAATCTACATAGAATTCAAAATATATTATGATGTACATCTGAAAACAAATTTTAAAAAATTAAAAATTAAAATAAAAGAGAAAAATTAGATTGGAAGAATTGACATAGTTAAAATGTCCTAAATTACCTAAAGCAATCCACAGATTCAAAGCACTCCCTATCAAAATGATTACATTTTTCACTGAAATGGAACAAAAAAATCCTAAAATTTATATGGAACGACAAAAGACCTCGAATAGCCAAAGCAATACTGAGAAAAAAGAACAAAGCTGGAGGTACCACATTCCCTGATTTGATGGCTACAAAGCTATAGTCATTAAAACAGCATGGTACTGGCAGAAAAACAGGCATGCAGATCAATGAAACAGAGTTAGGAGACCAGGAATGAATCCATACATTTATGCGCAGCTAATTTTAGACAAAGAAGCCAAGAACATGCAACAGAGAATGGAAAGTCTCTTCATTAAATGGTGTTGGGAAAACTGGACAGCCCCATGCAGAAGAATTAAAGTAGACCACTATCTTACACTATACACAAAAATTAACTCAAAATGGATTAAAGACTGGAATGTAATATCTGAAGCCATATAACTCCTAGAAGAAAACCTAAGCGATATGTTCTTTGACATTTGTTTTAGCAGTATCTTCTTGGATATATTTCCTCAGGCAAGAAAAACAAAAGCAAGCATAAACAAATGAGACTACACCAAACTAAAAAGCTCGGCACATCAAAAAAAGTCATCAAAAGACTACCAAATGGGGGAAGATACTTGCAAATCACATATCCAATAAGAAGCTAATATCCAAAATATATAAAGAAGTCATACAACTCAACAAGAAAAAACAGACAAACTGATTGAAAAATGGGAAGAGGATCTGAACAGACATTTTTCCAAAGAAGATGTACAGATGTCCAACAAGTACATGAAAAGATATTCAACATCACTAATTATCAGGGAAATGCAAATGAAAACCAAAGTGAGATATCACCTCACGTCCATCATAATGGCTATTATTAAAAAGACAAGAAATAACAAGTGTTGGAAAGGATGTGGAGAAAAGAGAACCGCTTCTGGGTATTTATCCAAAGAACACAAAAACGCTAATTCAAAAAGATATGTGGACCCCTATATTAATTGCAGCATCATTCACAATAGCAAAGACTTGGAAACAACCTAAGTGTCCATCAATGTATGAATGGATAAAGAAGATGTGGGGGATATATTTATAAACACACACACACAATGGGATATTACTCAGCCATAAAAAAGATGAAATCTCACTATTTGCAACAACATGGATGGACCTTGAGGGTATTATGCTAAGTGAAATAAGCAGACAGAGAAAGACAAATACTATATGATTTCATTCATATGTGGAAGATAAACAAACACATTGATACAGAGAATAGATTGGTGGTTATCAGAGGGGATGTGAGGTGGGTGAAGGATGAAAGGGTTAAAGAGGAACATTTGCATCCTGATGGGTGGCAACTAGACTTTTGGTGGTGAAGATGATGTAGTCTACACAGATGTCAAAATATAAAATATAATGATATACATCTGAAAGTTATATAATATTATGAATCCATGTCACCTCACTAAAAAATAAAAATAAATAAAATTATATACAATAGAATACAATATAATAAAATATGTAATACAACATAAAAAAGTACACACTGTGACAAAGTGTGATTTATTCCAGGGATACAAGGGGTACAATATTTTAGAATTAATCAATGTAATCCACCATATTAACATGCTAAAGAAGAAAAACCACATCATATCAATTGATGCAGAAAAACTATCTGACAAAATTCAACAATCATTCATGACATAAATTCTCAGGAAATAGGAATAGTAGGAAATTTCCTCAGTTGATTAAAAGCATGTACAAATGATCCGTAGCTAACATTATACTTAACGGTGAAAGACTGAAAACATTCTTCTTTAGATCAGAACAAAACAAGGATGTCCACTCTCATCATTCTTATTCAACATAGCACTTCAAGCTCTAGTCAGTGTAATAAAGCAATAAACGAAAGTAAAGGGCCACCAGATTGAAAATGAATAAATAAAACTATCCCTAATTGCAGTTGTCATCATCATCTACATAAAATATTCCAAGAAATCTGCCAAAAAATTTCTAGAATTAATATGTGATTCCAGTGAAATTGCAGTTCAGTAGATCAACATAAAAAATAACCGTATATATATATAAATACCTATTAGCCATGAATACATGAAGACTGAAATTAAAAATAAAATAACCATTTATAATTGCTTAAAAACGTGAAATGTTACAGTACAAATTTAACAAGCACATATAGGACTTGTATGCTGAAAAGTACAAAATGCTGATGACAGGAATGAACAAGAATCTAAATGAAGAGCCATACCATGCTCATGAATTAGAAGACGTGACACACCAAAGATGTCAATTCTGCCCAAATAGATACATGTTAAAGACAATTCCTTATCAAAACATCAGTAAGATTTTTCTGTAGATATAGAGGAAATTATTTTAAAATTTATGTAAAATAGCTCAAAGAATTTTGAAAAATAAAAATAAACAGAAGGAATTAGTCTATCCGATTTAAAGATTTCTTATATAGGTATAATATCAAGACTATGTGATATTAATAGATGGATAGACACGGTATTATTTGATCCATGTATGATTTAGAAGTGTACTACTTAATTTCCAAATATTTGCACAGTTTTGAGCTTTCATTTATAGACTTCTGGTTTAATTCCATTGTGATATTAGTATATACTTTGCTTTCTATTATTTTAAATGTGTTAATATGTGGTTTACAGCCCAAAATGAGATGTTGCTTAGTATATGTTTCACATAAACTTCAGAAAAATGTGTTCTGCTGTTGCCATATGGAATATTTTATAAATGCCAGTTATATAATGTTGATTACTAATGCTGTTCAGGTTCCAATTTTTCTTACGTAGGTGAAAAGGAAATTCGATGGAGGAAAAAAAGCCTTTTCAGCAAATGTAGCTAAAGCAATGGGGCATTGCAGGTAAAGAAAAGCCAACTTTGACCTAAACCTCACACCTTCTATGAAATTTAATTAAATGTACCATGGACTTAAATATAAAATTTTAAACTATGAAAAGTTTTAGAAGAAAATAGAAGAAAATCTTGGGACCTATGACTAAGTAAAGAGATCTTTCATTTGACATCAAAAGCACAATCCATAAAAAGAAAAAAAATGATAAATTAGACCTCATCAAAATTTTGCACTGTGAAAGACCCTCTTAAGAAAATGAAAAGACAAGCTACAAACTGAGATAACATATTGATAAACTACATATCCTACAAAGGACTGGAATCTAGAAAATATATATATATATATAAATTGTTATATATATATATATATATATATATATATATATATATATATATCCCCATCAAATTCAACTGTAAAGAAATAATCCAGTAGAAAACTGGGCAAAAAATATGAAGAGATATTTTATCACAGAGGCTATACAGATAGAAAATAACACCTAAAAAAATATTCACTATTATTTGTCGTTAGGCAAATACAAATTAAAACCACAATGGGATATCACTACACATCTATCAGAATGTCTAAAATATAAGCTAGTGACAACACCAAGTATTGGCAAGAATGAAGAGAAAGGGAATCACTCATATATTGTTTGTGGGAATATAAAATGGTACAGTCACTTGAAAAATGTTTAGGAGTTTCCTATAAAGGATTTAATATGCAACTACCATATAACTGAGCAAATGCACTGTCAGACATTTATCCCAGAGAAATGAAGATGTATGTTTATATAATAATCTGTGTTAGGAGTGAAGATGCAGATGAGCTGGGAAATAACTTAAGATGAGGTTAAATACTTGAATATAGTTACAGAATGGATGCTGAGTAACTAAGAGGCTACTTAGGAAGTCCTCTGAAAAGGATAGAAATGAAGGGGGAAAATAGCAAAGATCAACAATTTCATAGAATGTCAACAATATTCTCCATATGAGTTGTTGTATTCCTGAAGACTTGTCAAACTTTAAAAGTTTGCTAATATCCATCTCCATTTCTGCCCTTGACTCAGGATACGACCTTCAGCAAATACTTTAAGCCCTCTCCCTACATGTTCTCATTCACTAAATTAAAGCATCAGACATACTAATGATTCCTCTAGAAAGGATGACTGCTATTTGAGAACTCTTGTGCTCAAAAGAGCCAAAAAGGCATACACTATCATTATCAGGATGAAATGCAAAAGGACTTCTCTCTTGGAAAACTATGGCTGACAGGCTGAAGCTCCTGATGCTGCTGCAAAGAGGAGGTACCGAGGGGCTGTAGGAGGAGGGAAAAAAGAAAAGGGTAAAGTTCGAAAGTTTCTTATTATTTAATGATTAAAAGTGGGAAAGAAAGACAGCAAACAGATGAGAGTGGCATGATTATAACGATCCTGAAAGAAGAGAAAGCCAGAGTTGCCTATTATTTAAGAGTTGCCTATAATTTAAAAATAGGAAGAAGAATAGAGAAAGAAGTAATTGAAAAGAGTGATCATCTTAAACATGTGCATCAAACTTTGTTCTTTTCAAATCGCTTTTGCAATCACTATTATTCCTGAAAAAGCCTGGAAAGTGGGACAGACATATAGAGAATTTGGATCCCTGAAAAAACTTGCCCAAAGGTGCAGAGCTAGATGGTGCCGAAAAAGGGTTAAACTGAAGTACACATATTGGAAAGAGCACAGTGATGGGCAGACAGAGTTCTGGAGATACACTTCTGATTCCCTACCTTTCCCATTTCTTCACAAGGGCAGCTCACTTCTGAAGCAACTGCAGGGTCCTCCACAGACTGCTCTTCCTCATGCAATGTGGGAAGGGTATGAAGGTGAAGGCTCCCCAGGCGGGAGGAATCCCACTCTTAGCCTGCACCTGGAGACTGCCGTGATGATAGAGCAAAAGGAGGGCCAAGCCATCCAGGGACCCAACCAGAGGTGGCTGAGAGGAAAAGGAGGAAGTGTGGACAAGCTGGTGTCTTCATCCCTAATTGCAAGGCAACCATAAACTGGTCTAAAGATGAATTACTTTTCAAATCACAAAGTGTCAATAATTAACCACTTAATTTGTTTTTCATTAGCTTTTTCTTCCCCTTAACTTCAGAAGAATGTTTTAGAATCTCATATCTCCTGTGGTGAAAGCAATGATCAGCAATGCCTCTCACTTTATTTTTGATTCAACATTGTTTAAATTTAAACGGATATTTTCAATATGAATTCATTTTTTTAAAAAAATATTATTCAGCTAATCTCATTGGGTGAAATCTGAAATGCTGTTTAATTTTTTTTAAAGGTCAATTTAACAAAAGTAAGGGGTAAAGTAGCAGGGAAACAAACTGGAAATATTACAAATGGTTGCTATGAAATAAGGTAGAGGGAATATGCCTAATCATATTAATCATAACATAAAGCTGATTGAATTGCCTTTCTAAATACATAGAAACTGTATTGGGTTTCAAAATAAAAAAATACAATAAGAGTCAAACAACGGAAAAAGATAAAAGAAAATTTGCAAGAAAGTGACATAGATTTATTAACAAATAAAAAGAAAAAAGCAGTAGTTGTCAACATTACTATCAGACAATGTATTTAGGGCCAAGTGCCACCAAGAAGATATGTCATTGATCTTATTCCATGACAATGAAATTCAAAGTATTTAAATTACAGACAATTAGAAATATAGTTCCTGGAAAGATAAAGTAGATGTACTATCCCTATATCTTCAACTAAGTACAATTTAAAAACCTGAACTCTACATAAAACAAATATAAGAATATTCTGAAAGGTAGAGAGTAGGAGGACGACTGGATAAAGACCTCAGGATCCAAAGAATAACAGGGTGGTGCAATGGAAACTGATAAAGAACCTGAATTTTCATCCCACATGGCAGTAACAAGGAAGCACCCCTTCACCCAAAAGAGCTGTGCCTCAGGAGGTCTGCTAAAACATAAGTTTTAAGTAAGATGCACAGTCTCATAATGTGATATCCCAAATGCCCAGATAATAAATTGAAAATCACTCATCACACCGAGAAACAGGCAGACCTCAAACTGAATCAACAGATGCCAACAGAGGGCACAGATGTTAGAATTATCTTACAAAAGTTATAGTAGCCATCAGAAAAAATGCTTTAATAAGCAGTTGAGAATACACTTGATATAAATTTAAAAAGAAAGCCTCATAAATGAAATAAAAAATCTCAGCAAATAAACAGACGGTATGAAGAAAAGCTAAATTTAATTTTTAGAATTGAAATATACAATAACTAAAATAAAACTTCAAAGGAGAAGGGCACAAAAACAGAAAGGAGAAGACAAAAGAAACTTGGAGATAAAGCAATAGAAATTATCCAACCTGATCTACCACTTCATAATATCCTGGACACAATGAACAGAGTCTACGGGACCTGTAAAGCTATAACAAAAGATCTAGTATTTATATCATTGGAGTCCCAGAAGGAAAGGAGAAAGAGAGTAGAGTTGAAAGGGTATTTGAATAGATAATGGATAAAATGTCCTAAATTTGACCAAAATACAAACATATAGATTCAACAAGCTGATCATACTTTTCTTTTTTTTAAAGATTGGCACCTGAACTAACAACTGCTGACAATCTTCTTTTTTTCTGCTTTTTCTCCCCAAATCCCCCCAGTACATAGTTATATATTATTAGTTGTGGGTCCTTCTAGTTGTGGCATGTGGGATGCCACCCCAGCATGGCCTGACTAGCAGTGCCACGAGCTGAACCACTCCGCCATGGGACTGGCCCCTGATCATACTTTAAAGAGTAAAAACCAAAAGAAATTCACATCATGACATATCATAGTAAAACTTCTGAAAACTAAAAACTAAGTCTTGAAAGCAGCAAAAGAAAAAAGTAAATATTACCTAGAGGGGAAAATCAATTCAAATGAGAGCATGTTCCTTACTAGAAACCCAGGGGGCCAGAAGTGGAACATTTTTCAAGTACTAAAAGAAAAATGTCAACCCAGATTTCTATATCCAGTAAAAATATCCTTCAGGAATGAAAGACATTATCAGATGAAGGGAAATTAAGAGAATTTGTTATCAGAAGATCTACCCTAAAAGAATGGCTAAAGAAAGATCTCTAAACAGAAAGGAAATGATAAAAACAGGAATCTGAAAATATCAGGAAGGAAGAAAGGTAGTAAAAGTAGAGATAAAGATAAATATAATAGACTTTCTTTTTTGTGCTGAATTTTCATCTTGAGTCTTATAAGTTGTGTTAAATGGTTGAAGAAAAAATTATAATGTTTTCTTTTTTGGTTCTCAATGTATGTAGAGGAAATATTTAACATGACTATATTTTAATGAAGAAGTTAAAGGGACATAAGCTTTCTACACTCCATTTGAACTGGTAAAGTGTCAGCACCAGGAGACTCTGACAAGTTATGTGTATATATAATATAATATCTATATACAAAAATTTATAAAAAGTAAATTTATAAGGAGATACACTGAAACCACTTAAAATCACTATACATAAATCAAAATGGAATTTTAAAAAATGTTTAAGTAAACTACAAGATGGTAGTAAAAAGAAAACAAAAACAATAAGAACAAACAAAACTAAAAATGAAATGGCAGATGTATGCCTTAAAATAGCAATGATTGCATTAAATATAAATGGTCTAAATGTGGTAATTAAAAGAGATTGGCAGGAAGAACAAAAACATGACTGATTCATATGCTGTCTACAAGAAACTCACTTCACGTAGAAGGATATCCATAAGTTGAAAGCAAAGGATAGAAAAAGATACATTTATCAATCACAGGGGATGCCAAAGTGAAACCTCAGTAAGGTCACCTGTCAGGATTGGGGCACAACTTTTCTGGGGTGGGAAGTGGGAGTGGAGATGATGGACAGCTGTTTCCCAGCCAGGCCTCCCAGAGATGGTGCAGCAGAGGCTCATTCAAGCAGAGCCCAGGGATGGTGCAGGATGGGCTCATTCAAGCAGAGACCAGGGATGGTGCAGGATGGGCTCATTTAGGCAGAGCCCAGGGATGGTGCAGGATGGGCTCATTCAAGCAGAGACCAGGGATGGTGCTGGATGGGCTCATTTAGGCAGAGCCCAGCCTTCTCTATTTGGAAGGTTATTGCAGTTGCTGCTTGAGTTCTGTTTTCCTGGCAATGGCTGCTGCCAGGAAACCTTGAAAAAAGGATTTTTGATAATTCATTCCATGCCATGACACTCTCCCTTACTAACTTTAGCAAGATTACCTCTGAAGGGCATCTAATTAAGTCTCTAAGGTCTCTTTAGGGTCCCTGGGCAGAGTGATCTTGAAAAACTCTACATTATTTTTTCCCTTCTGAAATTTCAACTGTTGCACGGCAGGGAGTTTATCAACAACAGAGACCTGCTTAGAGTTCCTCAACTTGTGAGAACCCTCCAACTGCTTCTGGTCTCGTTGTCAGAGCCCTGTAAGCACTGGCTAAGAAACTGTTTCTCTAGCTCTTTCTGAACTCCTCTGTTATATCTCTAACCTGACCCATCAGGGGAGCTTAGCCAGGGAACTGGAGGCTAAAGAGAAGAACCAAAAGTCCCCCTCAGAACCAAAAATCTTATATACTCAATCCCCTAGCCTCCTCCAAGAATACCCTGTGGCTTCTGCCAGCAGTTCCCAAGACCCATTGGCATGGTTAGTGAAGTGCCCTATGGATCCTCTAACACCTTCCAAGACCCATTGGCAAAATGCCCTACTCTTGCTAGAACACCTCTAGGATGCCCCATGTTCTCTGCTAGCACCTCCCAAAGGTGCCCATGGGATCTTCAGGCTTTTTGCTCTACCAGAATGGCGTTGTGCTTAATTGACTACCCTGCTTTATGTGCCAGTTTGTCAGGGGCTCAGCTGATCTGGAAAAAGCTGGGCTGCCAGGTGTCATAGCTGCCAATTAAGACAAATAAAACGGAAAGAAAATAATAGACAAGTCTTTAAACAAGTCCAGCAATAGCATAAGCAAGAGGCTAAACCAGAGAAAGGCCTGGTTGCTCTCTGTTCCATTTTCCCCAATGGGACAGCACTGATGGAGGCTCAAGTAGATCAGATATAGGGATTGTTTAACTGCCTAGGGAGCCCTTAACAAAATGTCCTTGCATTTATAAATCTGGGGACCTGGGTAAGAGAGAGAGGAAAGATCCAAGACGAGGAAAGTACTGAGGCAGAGTGGCGAAAAAGTGTCTTCAAGGTTCTCTCTCCTTTCCCTGATAAGAAGGTCTCAGCAGAGGCATTTGAAGCCATCAGCTGAAGGCCCCAAATAAAGAGGCCTCTGAATGGAGGTGCCAGGGCTAGGAATGCAGCTATCTGTAAGAGCATGGCCAGCCAGGGCCCTGAATCCTGACTGCACCTCCCTTCAGGCACTGCACTGCACTGGCTGTGCACCAAGTCTGGTGGTGGAAGGCAGGTAAAGCCTCTTTAATTGCCTCTGGTTGGACCTGGAAAATACACATAGGTTAGTAACAAGGAGCTGGACTACTTAGAGACTAGAAAAAAAAAAGAATAATATAAACCAAAAGCAAAGAGAAGGGAGGAAATGTTAAAGATAAGAGCAGATCAATTAACATTAAAACAGACAGACAATAGAGAAATCAATGAATTAAAGTGTTGGTTCCTTGAAAGGATCAATAAAAGTGACAAACTGCTTGTAAATGTGACAACAAAAAAAAGAGAAAAGACATGAATCACAAATATCAGGAATGAAACAAGTGATACAGCTACAGCTCACGCAGACTTCAAAATCATAATAATGGAATACTAGGAACAACTCCATACATATAAATTTGACAACTTGGATGAAATGGACCAATTCCTCCAAATCTACCTCAACCTTTCACAACACATCTGATAGGAAATAATTTGAATAGTTCTATGACTATAAGAAAATTGAATTTATAATGAAAATGTTTATCTGGAAAATAAATCTCTTGACTTATATGGTTTTATAAGAAAAGGTACACCAAACATTTAAACCATTAACATAATTTTATATAAATCTCTTTCAGAAAATAGAAGTATCACTTTCCAATTTATTCTATGATGCAGTAGTAACCTGGTAGCAAAACCAGACAGACAGTACAAAATAAGAAAAATACACATCAATATTTCTCATGAACTTATTGCAAAAATCCTCAACAAAATATTAGAAAATCAATCCAACAAAGCATAAAAAGTATAACATACCTTGATGAAGTGGATTTTACTCCAGGGGTGCAAAGCTAGGTTAGCATTCAAAAACCAAATAAGGAAATCCACCATGTCAATAAGTTAGAGAAATGAAATCACGTGTCATATCAGTTGATGCACAAGAGCACTTCATAAAATCTAACATCCATTTATGATGTTAAAAACTCTCAGCAAGCTAGAAACAAGGAGAACATCCTCAATTTAATGAAGACAATGTACAAAAGAACCACAACTTACATCATATTTAACGGTGAAAGGCAGAATATGCTTTCCCCTTTCAATTGAGAACAAGGCAAGGATCTCTATTCTCACCACTGCAGTTCGACACAGCACTAGGAGTTCCAGCCATCATAACAAGACAGGCAAATGAAATAAAAATCATACATTTTGAAAATAAAAACAATAAAACTATTCCTATTTGCAGATGACGATGGTCTACATTGAAAATCACAACAATCCTACAAACAAACAAAAACTCCTGGAAGTAATGAGTTCAGTAAGTTTGTAGGACACGAGATTAACATCTAAAAATCAACTTTGTATATTGATATGTATAATTATATATATATTACTATATACTCACAATTAGCAGGTTGAAAATGAAAGTAAAAATACAATACAATTTACAATTGCTCAGAAAAAGAAAGAAATATTTAGGTGTAAATCTGTCAAAACATATGGAGGACTTGTACCCTAAAAAGTATAAAGTACTAATGAAAGAAATCAAACAAGATCAAAATAAATGAAGAGATGTCTGTATTCATCAAATAGTTAGACTTGCTCAAAATTAAAAATTTTTCCCTCTGAATGATGCTACTACAAGGATGAAAGTACCAGCTACAGACTAGGAGAAAATATTTGCAAACCACAAATCTGATAAAGGACTCAGGTCCAAAATATATGAAAAAACTCAACATTGAAAAAACAATCATTGATCTCGTCAAGATGGCGGCATAAGCAGACTCTGAACTCATCTCCTCCCATGAACCCAAACAGGTTACAACTCTTTTTGGAAAAATTATCCTGGATAGAAAACTGAAAACTGGATTTAAAAAACCCCACAACAAGGAACAGTCCTGACTAAGACAGAAGAGGCAGAAATTCCTTCTAGAGAGAAAAAATCCACTTTTAGGAGCAGCAGAGCTTCTCAGCTGGCCAGGTGGGAGCTACTCTAAGGTATGCAGCCCTCGCTGGAGGAGTGAGGTCTGGAGTAGGGGCTGACACTGCTACAAGCATCCTTCTGACTCAGCACAACTGAGCCGAGGGTCTTACTATCTGGCTTCACTGGCTATTAACTGCAGTGAGGATACCCCCAGAAAAGCTATCGGATGAAAGCTGAAAATATCCATGTCTTAAAGGGCCCACGCAAAAACTGACCATTTCAGCAAACTAAAATCACCAGAGAGAAGGCTGACAGTCCTTTGGTGAAATGAGACTCACCTGGTGGGCTCTGGGGGCATCTTGGTGAGAGGAGAATCCTCTCTGGAGACTGAGACATTAGTGGTGGCCATTGGGTGACCTAGTTCAGGCATGCTGACACAGACCCCGGTGGATGCCATTGAGGTTCATCTCTTGGCCTGTTAGCCCATGGGTCTGCCACACCCACTGGAGCATAGATTTAATCCATTTCAGCTGGGGCAGGCAGCTTGCACTAGGGACAAGCCCTGCCCAACAGCAAGCCTTCAGGCTACTTTTCAGCCTGCATTGGCTGGGTGCCTTGATCCTCTACAGGCAGGCAAGGGTGTCTGGCTCTGTGGGGCAGGGCCTGTGTGAGGACCAGGTGAACTGTGGGGGGCATTGGTGGAAAGGTGAGGGCCTCTGGAGTGTGGTGTTGGGGTATGCTCCAGGGAGTGGTTAGTGGGCATGGACCAGGACTGTGTTGACAGAGTGTGTGGTCTTGTCGGGGGGGGGGAGGCTTATCAGTGGCAGAAGACCTGTTCTTCACAAATAGCCATAAAAAGGATCAGTCCAACCTCCCAAAACCTGAAAAAATCGAGTGCTCCCATGCCTAGGGCCAACCCCATTCAGCTGCACTCCTAAGAGAACTGGCAACCTCCTTGTAGGCCTGAAGCCTATAGCAAATGTAAGCCCCTGAGCCTAGCAACCAGCTACACTGGGTACCAACCCAATTAAGAGGAAAACTGCAATAGGAGTGTGCTGATAGACTTTGTAGCCAGCAGTGCTGAGGCTCCCCAAACCAGATTTACAAACAGCTGGCCAGGGAAGGAAAGATTAGATTCCCTGGGTACCTGCAGTGGGAGCAACCCTGCCACAGCAGAAGGACACAAGTAGCCCCCAAAAGGGTCACTCTTGGTTCTTATGGACTGTTGATGAGAGGGAAGCACACTGCTGGGCCTCATAAAGCATCTCATACATAAGGACAATTCTCCAAGATCAGGAGACGTAGCTGACTCACCTAATACATAGAAATAAGCACAGAGAAAGAGGCATAATGAGGAGACAAAGGAATACATTCCAAGCAAGGGAACAGGACAAAACCCCAGAAAAAGGACTAAGTGAAACAGAAACAAGAGACCCACTTGACAAAGAGCGCAAACAAAATGTCATGGGGATGCTCACAGATATGTGGAGAAGAATGGATGAACACAGTGAGCACATCAACAAAGAACTGGAATATATAAAAAAAATCAGAAATGAAGAATACAATACTGGAAATGAGAAATTCACCAGACAGACTCAATAGCATAGCAGCGTAAGCAGAAGAATGGATCAGCAAGCTAGACAAAAGACTAGAGGAAATCACCCAAGCTGAACAGAAAAAAAGAATTAGACAGAATGAGAACAGTCTAAGGGAACTCTGGGACAATATCAAGCATGCTAACATTCGGATTATAGGTGTCCCAGAAGGAGAAGAGCGAGATAAAGGGGTAGAAAATTTATTTGTAGATATAATAGATGAATATTTTCCTAACCTGAGGAAGGAAACACACATCCAAGTTCAGGAAGCACAGAGAGCTCCAAACAAGATAAGCCCAAAGAGGCCCACACCAAGACATACTATAATCAAAATGTCCAAAATTAAAGACAAAGAGAGAATCCTAAAAGGAGCAAGAGAAAGGCCACAAGTGACATATAAAGGGAAGCCCATCAGGCTACCAGCAGACTTCTCAGTCGAGACCCTACAGGTGAGAAGAGAATGGCATGACATATTTAAAGTGCTAAAAGGAAACAACCTACAGCCAAGAATACTCTATCCATCAAGGTTGTCATTCAGAATGGAAGGAGAGCTGAAGAGCTTCCCAGACAAGGAAAAATTAAAGGAGTTTATCACCAAGAAATCAGTTCTGCAAGAAATGTTGAAGAGACTTATTTAAGTGGGAAAGCAATGACAACAAATAGAGATTAAAAAAAACTATGAAAAACACAAAACAACAACAGCAAGAAACCAGGCAATAAAATCACTTGTAAGGTAAAATATAGTAAAGGCATCAGATCAACTACCTGTGAAGATAGTATGAAGGTTAAAAGACAAATGTACTAAAATCACCTATTTCAATGAAAAGAGGGTAACGGATAGACACACAGTAAGTAAGAGACTATATATGACTTGAAAAACATATAATGTGGGAAGAGGGGTGTAAAAAAGTAGAGCTTTTAGAAAGAGGTCAAGCTAAAGAGTCTATCAACTCAATATAGACTGTTATATGCATAGTATATTAAATAGGATCCTCATGGTAATCACAAATCAGAAAGCTATAACAAGCAAGAAAAAAGTAAGACAAAAGAAATCAAAAATATTACTAAAGATAGTCATCAAGCCACAAGGGAAGAGAGCAAGAGAAAAAGAAAGGAACAGAGAAGAACTACTAAAACACCCAGAAAAAAAGTAACGAAATGGCAATAACTACGTACTTATCAATGGCTACTTTAAATGTCAATGGACTAAATGCTTCAATGAAATGCCATAGGGTGGCCAATTGGATAAAAAAAACAAGAGCCATGTATATGCTGCATACAAGAGACACACTTCAGACCTACAGACACTCACAAACTGAAAGTGAAAGGATGGAAAAGATATTCCATGCAAATGGCAAAGTAAAGACAGTAGGGGTAGCAATACTTACATCAGACAAAATACACTTTAAAACGAAAACTGTAACAAGAGACAAGGGCACTACATAAAGATAAAGGGAAAACTCCAACAATAAAATATGACACTTGTAAATATCTATGCACCCAACATAGGAACACCTAAATATATAAAGTAATTATTCACAGACATAAGAGGAGAAATAGACAGTAACACAATCCTAGTAGGGGACTTTAACACTCCACTTACACCAATGGATAGATCATCCAACCAGAAGATCAATAAGGAAACACTGGCCTTAAAGGACACATTAGACCAGATGGACTTAGAAGATATATACAGAACAGTCCATCCAAAAACCACAGAATACATATTCTTTTCAAATGCCCATGGAACATTCTCCAGGATTGATCACATATTAGGCCACAAAACAAGTTTCAATAAATTTCAGAAGATCAAAATAATACCATGCATCTTTTCTGACCACAAAGGTATGAAACTAGAAATCAACTACAGGAAGAAAACCAGAAAAGAGACAAAAATGTGGAGATTAAACAAAATGCTACTGAACAACGATTAGGTCAATGAAGAAATCAAAGTATAAATCAAAAAATTCCTGGAGACAAATGAAAATGAAAACACGACATGCCAAAATCTGTGGGATACAGCAAAAGTGGTTCTAAGCGGGAACTTTATAGCAATTCAGGCCTATCTCAACAAAGAAGAAAAATCCCAAATAAACAATCTAACAGTGCATCTAAAAAAGAACAACAAAAAAAGTCCAAAATCAGCAGAAGGAAGGAAATAATAAAAATTAGAACAGAAATAAACAAAATAGAGACAAAAAACAATAGAAAAAATTAATGAAACCAAGAGCTGGCTCCTTGAAAATATAAATAAAATTAACAAACCCTTAGCTAGACTCATCAAGAAAAAAAGAGAGAAGGCTCAAATAAATAAAATCAGAAACAAAAGAATACTATGAAAAGCTATAGGTCAACAAATTGGATATTCTAGAAGAAATGGATAAATTCTTAGAAACATACAACCTTCCAAAACTGAACCAAGAAGAAGCAGAGAATTTGATAGACCAATCCCCAGAAAGGAGATCGAAACAGCAATCAAAAACATCTCAAAAAATAAAATTCCAGGAGCAGATGGCTTTCCCAGTGAATTCTGCCAAACATTCAAAGAAGACTTAATACCTATCCTTCTCAAACTCTTCCAAAAAACTTAAGAGGAGGGGACGCTTCCTAACTCATTCTACAAAGCCAACATTATCCTGATACCAAAACCAGACAAGGACAACACAAAAAAAGAAAAGTACAGGCCAATATCACCCTTGAACATTGATGCAAAACTCCTCAACAAAATGCTAGCAAATCAAATACAACAATACATTAAAAAGATCATACATCATGATCAAGTGAGTTTAATTCCAGGGATGCAGGGATGGTTCAATATCCGTAAGTCTATCAACGTGATACACCACATTAACAAAATAAACAATAAAAATCACATGATAATCTCAATAGATGCAGAGAAATCATTTGACAAGATACAGCATCCATTTATAATAAAAACTCTCATTAAAGTGGGTATAGAAGGAAAATACCTCAACATAATAAAGGCCATATATGACTAACCCACAGCAAATATCATTCTCAATGGAGAAAAACAGAAAGCTATCCATTTTAGAACAGGAACAAGACAAGGATGCTCACTTTCACTGCTCTTATTTAGCATAGTATTGGAAGTCCTAGCCAGAGCAAGCAGACAAGAAAAAGAAATAAAAGGGACCCATATTGGAAAAGAAGAACGTAAACTGTCATTCTTTGCAGATGACATGATTTTATACCTATAAAACCCCAAAAACCCCACTAAAAAACTTTTAGAAACAATAAAAGAATATAGTCAAGTCACGGGACACAAAATCACTGTGCAAAACTCAGTTGTGTTTCTATACACTAACAACAAAGCAGCAGAAAGAGAAATTAAGAATACAATCCCATTTACAATTGCAACAACAAGAATAAAATACTTAGGAATAAACTTAACCAAAGAGGTGAAAGATCTGTACACCGAAAACTATAAAACATTGTTCAAAGAAATCGAAGAAGACACAAAGAAATGGAAAGATATTCTGTGCTCTTGGATTGGAAGAATTAACATCGTTAAAATGTCCATACTTCCTAAAGCAATCTTTAGATTCAACACAATCCCTATCAAAGTTCCAACAACATTTTTCACAGAAATAGAACAAAGAATCCTAAAATTTATATGGAACAACAAAAGACACCAAATAGCCAAAGGATTCCTGAGGAAAAAGAACAAAGCTGGAGGTATCACACTCCCTGATTTCAAAATGTACTACGAAGCCATAGTAATCAAAACAGCATGGTATTGGCACAAAAACAGACACACAGATCAACAGAACAGAATTCAGAGCCCAGAAGTAAACCCACACATTTATGGACAGCTAATATTCGACAAGGGAGCCAAGAGCATACAATGGAGAAAGGAGAGTCTCTTCAATAAATGGTGTTGGGAAAACTGGACAGCCACATGGAAAAGAATGAAAGTAGACCATTCCCTTACACCATGCACAAAAATTAAATCAAAATTGATTAGACTTGATTGTAAGACCCGAAACACTTAAGCTTCTAGAAGAAAACATAGGCAGTACGCTCTTTGACACTGGTCTTAGAAGCATATTTTCAAGTACCATGTCTGACCTCGCAAGGGAAACAAAAGAAAAAACAAACAAATGGGACTACATCAAACTAAAAAGCTTCTGCACGTCAAAGGAAACCATCAGCAAAATGAAAAGACAACCTAATAATTGGGAGAAGATATTTGCAAACCATGTATCAGATAAGGGGTCAATATCCAAAATATACAAAGAACTCATACAGCTCAACAACAAAAAACCAACAACCCAATTCAAAAATGGGCAAAAGATCTGAACAGAGATTTCTCCAAAGAAGATATACAGATGGCCAACAGGCATATGAAAAGATGCTCAACATCATTAGCTATCAGGAAAATGAAGTCAAAACTACAGTGAGATATCACCTCACTCTGGTCAGAATGGCTGTAATTAACAAGACAGGAAACAACAAGTGTTGGAGAGGATGTGGAGAGACTGGAACCTTCATACACTGCTGGTGGGAGTGCAAACGGGTTCATCCACTATGGAAAGCAGTATGGGGTATCCTCAGAAAATTAAGGATAGATCTACCATATGATCCAGCTATTCCACTGCTGGGAATTTATCCAAAGAACTTGAAGACGCAAAGGCATAAAGATACTTGCACTCCTAGGTTCACTGCAGCATTATTCACATTAGCCAAGACTTGGAAGCAACCTCGGTACCCATCAAGGGACAAATGGATAAAGAAGATGTGGGATATATACACAATGGAACACTACTCAGCCATAAGAAATGATGAAATCCAGTCATTTGTGACAACATGGATGGAACTTGAGGGTATTACGCTAAGTGAAATTAGTCAGAGGGAGAAAGTCAAATACCATATGAACTCACTCATAAGTAGAAGATAAAAATAACCCCAAACAAACACATAGCAACGGAGATTGGACTGGTCGTTACCATAGGGGAAGGGGGGTGAGGGAGGGCAAAAGCGGTGATTAGGTTCACATGTGAGGTGATGGACTACAATTAATTTTTGAGTGGTGAACATGATGTAATCCACACAATTTGAAATATATTACAATGTACATCTGAAAGCTATATAATGTTGTAATCCAATGTTACTGCAATAAAATAAAAACAAAATCAATCCAATTAGAAAATGGGCAAAAGATACACAGAGAGATTTCACCAAAGGGGATATTCAGATGACAAATAAGCACATGAAAAGATGTTCAACACCACTAGCCACTAGGGAAATGCAAATTAAGATCACAATGACTTATCAGTATACATCTATTAGAACAGTTAAAATAAAAAATAGTGACAATAACAAATACTGGTGAGGTTCCGAAGAAACCATATTTCTTATGTATTGCTGGTTGCCACGTGAAATGTTACAGCTACTCTGGAAAGTTTATAGTTTGACAATGTCTTAAAAAATTAAACATACTAAACAATTGCGTTCCTGGGTATTTATCCCAGAGACACAAAAATCTACACATGTATATTAAAGAGCCTCAATCTATATTTAATGTTTGACTGATGACAGCTTTCAAATCCTACTGCTCCCCTTCACCCTCGGCCCCACAGCTGGTTAAACTGATAAGGAAGCCTGGGCGCTACCTCCTTTGGTCCTGGTGGGAAGTTCAAAACCTGTGAGCTGCAGAAGCAATATTCAGGGAAAAACAAGAAGACTGAAAGTAGAATAGCTGAGACACACCAGAAACTAATAAAAATATACAAAAATGAGCAAGTATAACTTAACAAAGTGAAAATCAATAAGAGAAAAATAATAGCATTTAATCAATAAAACCAAAATCTGTTTCTGTCAAGAACAATAAAATAAAATTGGCAAATGTGATCTGATAAAAACAGAGGTGAAAGACTAAAATAAAAAAGAGGGGATTGAATAAAGGGGACAAGGAGTATAAAGTCAATAAAATATAGAAAAGTAGAAAAAACAATGTATGTCTTCATACATAAGTCTGAAAACCTACACAAAATGAATGCTCTCCTTAGAAAAAATAAGTGATTAAGATCAACTCAAACAGAAACAGAAAACTTGAAGAGACTGACTAAACTTTGAAGATGGTTAAGTCCATTAGTGGAATTCAGCAAATTAAAGAGAGAAAAACCCAAAATCATATGATAGAAGGTGAAAAGTGTTGACCAAAATTCACTGGCATTCCTGAAAATAACAACAAACTCAAAATTACAGGGAAAGCAGGAACAGAAGGAACTATCGGTAATCTGATAAACACTTCCCCTGAGAAAGCTAAGGAAACAATAATTAGTGGCAAAATACTACTGCATTCCCATGAGACAGTTTTAAGATAAGAATGACCTAAATCATTGCTACTATTCATTATGGTACTGAAAGCTCTTTCTAATGTATTACATCAAACCACCAACCAAACAGGATACAATATTAGAAAGGAAAAATCAAAACTGTCATTTTCTTTTTGTAGGCAGTGACTTACCTTACCTTGAAAATACAAGAAGTTCAATTGAAAAACTAATTGAACTAAAATGAGTTCCAGTTCCAAAATAACGGACTGAGCCTATGCATTTGTATCTTCTCCCTTTCAATATTTCATTTAAATGATGGCAAAGCAATAAGAAGATTCAAGAAGAAAGCATGTGCAGAAGAGAGAATTTAACTAAGTTCAAGAAGACAGAAGAATGTTCACAAATATAGTAGAATTGAGAAGCTGCTGTATGGAAACTTGGGAGAGATATGGAACCACTGGAAGGTGCCAGTCTGCCCTGCTCAACCATGAAGGGTGTTGGATCTGAAGGCTGTAGGTATAATGGAAGATCAGAGGCATCAGTTGTTGGGAAAGTGGAGAATTAAGTTCTGTATATGGAGTAGCGGATTGCCATCATCATGCCATCACCCACAAACAACACAGACACACAGGAATTTCAGTAGCCAGGTCTGTTCTCTCCAGGCAGAACAGTGGGAAGTCATAAAGAATTTGAACAATCTGGGGGAGAGCTAGAGTGCCTGATGTGGTCATTAGAAGAGCTGAGAGAAGCATGCGACCTTCTAGTCCTGCCCTCTCCTCAGCCCACTCAGTCTGGCTGGGACCCAACCTGCTCATTTCAAAGTAACGCCCTCCAGTGAACAATCCCCACCCATGTGCACATGCCGGGCTTACTATTGCTTCACTCTTAAACATGAAATTAAACATGACAACCAAGGAAACAAGACATTTAAGGAAAGACCACTGATGTACCCCAAGGGCTACAACTGTGGTTGCACATAGAAGATGGTCAATGAATATTTACTGAATGAATGACTGGCCAAGGGAAAAGTAACAAAAACTGACAGTGGAGGGAACAGATAACTCAGGAAACAGAAAATATTTTAACATATAAAAAGAAGGCCAGTATCTTTGTTGAAGTTTGAACTTGTACACCCTCCATAAAACAGCAGCAGGCTACTTAAAGAAGAAAGATAGAAAGACAAAAAGGAAGGAAGGAAGAAAGGAAGGAAAGAAGGAAGGAAGTTAGGCAGGTAAAAGGAGAGAAGGCAGAAGAAAGCTCTTAAAATTAAAAAAAAAAAATGCAACCCCCACCATCCCCTGAGAAAATTTTAAAAGATAAAATGAAGTAAAGTAAACAAAATGTTGAACAAATCACAGAGAGATAAAATACATAAGAAAAAGTGGATTTTGAGGATGCATAGTGGGCACATGTTCCATTTCTTCTGGTGGAGCTGTGGAGTTGTGGGGAGTATACCCTACAACACAGCCCTATGCACATGTTTTGGAGAGTGCATGTGCTCATGAAGATACAGCACACATGCACGTGCACATGCATGCATCCCCACATAGATGCACATGCATGTACCTGCACACAAATGCATTTATACATGTGTGCATGCACAAACACATGCACACCTGTACCCATACCCACATGCAGACATGCACACACACGTGTAACTGCAGTGACACAGTTAGGGAAAGATATGGAACCACTGGAAGGTGCCAGTCTGCCCTGCTCAACCCTGAAGGGTGTTGGATTTGAAGGCTACGGGTATAATGGAGGGTTGGAGGCATTTTTCATCTGTCCCCCCTGCTGGACGTCAGATTCCCATTACTCTCATGATCTCAAATTCAACCTAAAAAGGTCACCAAGTGACTTGGAGGAAAAGATGGGCAGAGTCTGTGTGCTGCAGCCGCACATGCACCCTGATTTGGGGGTAGCGGTTATTTGAGTGGGCAAGAGTGAGGACGCATAGGTGTGCCCTGCCACATGCTCCTGCCTCGAATGGTTCCTACTGCAGCACAAATGCTCTGCCACTGATCCAAATATGAGCTTAATTTCTGCAGCCACCATTTGGTTAAAGTTAAGTGGACCTTCTGATTAAACCTGAGATCTAGCATTCCTAATGCACTTCCAGTCTCCCTCCACCCTTTATATTTTGGCTAAGCCCAGGGTCACTCAATCTGGCCAAAGGGGAAACTGCTCGTGTTTCTGGATATCCATTTAAAAATAATTAATCTTGAGACTTTGACCATCCTCAGAAGTTAATTTGAAACAAATTATAAAGCTGCATGTGAGAGAAGTTAAAACCATAAAGTTCTGGGAAGAAGACATACAGAAATGTCTTCAAGGTCTCAGAGGAAGAAAAAATTTCTTAGAAGAGATGCACAAAGCATTAATCAAATAGGAATAAAAAACAAAAATGACTTCATCAAAATTTAACATTTTGCTCGTCAAGTACCCCATTGAAAACACAAAAAGACAGGCTTAGATTATGAAAAAAAATATTTGCAATAAATGCGTCTAATAAAACATTTATTCAGAATATATAAAAATGCACAAAAATCAATGAAAAATCCCATGACTGAATTAAAAAATGAACAAAGAACTTGAATGACACTTCACAGAAGAAAATATTCATAAGGCCAATAAACATATGATTAGGTTAGTAATACTATTCACATTAATTAGTTATCAGGGAAATGCAAAAATAAATCCACTATGATGTGTCACTACACACCAGGATGGCCAAAATGAAAAACACGTATAATCCGAATGTTGAGAATGGGGCAAATGGACCTCTCATACAATGCTTTTGGGAGTGTAGAATGTACAGCAACTTCTGGAAACTGACAGTTTCTAATAACATTTAACCAATTCTTACCTGCGTCCCAGAAGTTCCACTTCCAGGTGTATGCCTATATTGGTTTTCTAGAACTGCCACAACAGAATAGCACAAATTGGGTGGCAAACGCAACAGAAATGTATGGTTTCATAGTTCTGGATGCTAAAAGTCTGAGATCAAGTTACTGGCAGGGCCATGTTCCCTCTGCAGGCACTATGGAAGGATCTGTTCCAGGCATCTGTCCTAGTTTTTGGTAGTTCCTTGGCTTGTGGCAATACTCAGTCTTATCATGGCATTCTCCTTGTGTCCAAAATTCCCTCTTTTTATAAGGACCCCAGCCATATGTGATTAAGGACCACCCTACTCCATGATGACCTCATCTAAACTAATTGCATCTCAGCGACCTTATTTCCAAATAAGATCACATTCTGGGATACAATATGAATTTTCAACAGTATGAATTTTGGGGAGACACATTTCAAGCCATAAAGATACCCAATAAAAATAAATGCAATTGTCCACCAAAAGTCATGTACGAGAAAGTTCATAGTAGTTTAATTCATAATAATCAAAACTGAAAATAAACCAAATGCCCAACAAAGACAGAACAGGTCAAGAAAATGTCATATATTTATACAATGGAGTACCAAATGACAATTAAAACATAAGAAAACAAAACAATTGCTACACTCAACAATATGGATGACTCAGAAACATTATCAAGAGCAAAATAAGCCAGACACAACAGTGCGTACACACTGATTCCTTTTATATAAAGTATGTATAAACTCTAAGCTTTAATATGGACAAATATTTGATGACAGACTTTGGAAAGTGATGACCTGCACTGCTGGAGGTAAGGGTGGGGGAGTGAGTATTGACAGCTGAGGGGCTTGAGGGAAGTTTCTAGGGAGAAAACCTTCTGTGTCTTCATTTGAGAACTAGTCACTTAGGAGTACATGCAAAATTAATCAAAATGTGCTTAAAATGTATGTATTTACTGTACATATTATATCTAGAAAAGACAGTAAGGAAAAATAACAAAAACTGTACCAGGCAACTGGCATGCTTTAAAACAGAGTCTTCACTTTTTCCATACGACTTTGTTAAAATGTTGACAAAAAAACTAGTTCATTTGGAGGATGCTTACTAAAACATACCTAGCAGGAGCTGATTAATTCATAGCCTCCAGCTCTAGCTGGCATAAGCCCAGGGACACATTCTCTTATGTGCTAATGCTGCAGGCTCTGAACACACAGAATCTTGTGACTGGATAACTGCATCAGCTCACCAGTGCTTGCTTTTACTTGACACTTCTGTGTGGTATACCACATGAGCAAAGGTAAGAGAGCATGGGGAGAAGGAAAGGGAGAGGAAGAGAGAGGAGACTAAAAGGAGAGACATAGAGATCATTATTTTTCCTGCATACCCTAGTAGACACATTGATACAAGAGAAATAGTCCACCGCCTGGAGTGAGCGTCAAAGGAGCAGAGAACCAAGCCACATCCATCAGTTTTTCAGCAAAGCGAGTTTCAGCACTTTGGCTCAAGTCAAGACCATCTGCAGTATTTACAGAAGAATGAAATAATTGACCCTAAAATTAATGACACTTGAATATCCAAACTTTTATATTTCCTGTTTGAGAAAACAAGAGTATGGCTATATATTTTTTAAAGAGTAATCTTGTGCCACATATAGAGCTATTTTTCATAAGAAATTAAATGGAAAAAAAATATATCACATACCCAGAGAATCTCATTGCTTGAGATGTGCATGTGCTTTTCCAAGTGAATAATGTGCAGCTGCACTCTGAAGCGTGGGATTATGGAGGCCCCTTAGCTAGCCAGCTTGTCTATCACTCAGTGGGAAATGCAACCTCATTCTTACCCTTGGAGACAAAGGGGTATAGAAACCATCTGATTTTAAGCAGAACTTCTTTCTCCACTGACCCTTAGGAATGCTGCCCAGCCCAACTGGCCCTGGGTGAGGAGGAGATTGTGATCTCCTTGACTACCCAGACTGGGGTTCAGTAGTTGTGATATTAGAGGATTCTCTGAGCCAAACCCACCCACACATAGGTCCTAGTTAAGCTGCCTGGAGCTAATGCCCCTTGTCATGATTGTGCTGGTTCTCTTTGCCCTTCCTCATCCCCAGACCCATTATCCATCCTTCTCTGCCTGATCTGCATCTCCAGAGGCTGATACAAAGAGACTTCATCACCTGGGCTGCTTCTCTTTGATGGCTTGTTCTGAATGGATTCTACCATGGGCAGCACTGGCAGGAGATGGGAGGGCAGAAATAGGTAAAAGGGTGTCAAGTATCCTTCCTACTCTTCCATGTCTGGGGGCTACATCTTGGTCAGTACCCTTTACTTCTTGACTATTGCTCCAGGAGGCCTGCCTTCCATGAGCTCAGCCCTCACTGGGCTCTGATAAACCTTTTTATCTTCAAGTCCCTTCAGCTTGAGGGTGGTGATGGTTTTTCTCTGTTGTATTGTTCAGTAGAATCAACATCCCTTACTTATTTCCTTAACCCTGCCCACACTTCTGTAAATGGTCCCTTCGTTAAGATCTTGTTATTTGGACCATCGGGGTTGAATTATGTTTCTTGTAGAACTCCAACTGATACAATGCTGGGCCTTCAGTATGTCAATGTGGCTCTCATGTTGCGGCCAACACAGTCCTTTCTCATTGTATGACTGCAGCCCACTGACTCTGCTGACAGTGTTTGTGTGAGCACACCTCCTGTGACGGACCCAGGTGACACCAGCCTGTGGAAGGGCTGAGACTCACCAAGAGTTCTGGGTAATCCTGAACCCACTAAGCCATGCTCCCATGTTGTGATGAAATCATGATAACAGCAACCCCATTCTCCCCCAATTCTCTAGCTACCTAGTGCTTCTGTTCTTGATAATACTTTTCCTCTTCCACCTTAAAGATGAGTGAGTCATCTGCAGCTGAAAGCAGAAATACAATGGGAATTGAGTTGTTCTGATTTCACATTTTTGTCTACTAATATTATACCATCATCCTCCATAAAAACATTTTCCTGGCCTCTTTCCTTGTTCAGTGTCTGTCTTCTCTCATTCAAGGGTAGACTCCACATGACAATGACTATGTTTATTTAATTATTTACTACATGTCTGGGGCCTAGAACACAATGCATAGAATACAGTAAACATTCAATAAGTATTTTTTGATTAAATAGATGAATGGATAAATAAATGAAGGTGTAAACGAATGACAGGAATATACATATTTTAGGACAATTCTACTAGTGACAGGAAATAAATCCATGTTTTTATATTCAAATTATGGTTACATGAAAAGCTAATTGAAAAAGCAAGGCAGAAATAAGAAGTATAAAAGCAATGAGGGAAATAAAAAATCACCATTAGAACAGCACAGTAATAATTGCTCCAGCTAATTGACAAATGCTAAAATTAGGGGGTGGTACTTTAAGGCATAATAGGAATTTTCATAGCCTCAAAGTATCTCTCCCAAAATATTTAATTATTGTGCTGGCTTTAACATATGTCCAGAAATCCTTTGATACTACTCCTTCTAAAGGATGGAGTTTAATTCACTTCCTGTTGAGTGTGGACTGAATGTAGGAAGTTTCTGCTAACAGATAGAGTAGGGTTTCTCAGCTTCGCCCTTCTTCATTGCAGGGGCTACTTGTGTAATGTAAGATGTTAAGCAGCATCTCTGGCTTCTATCTGCTAGACGCCAAAAGCACCCCCTCTCCCAACTGTGACAACCAAATGTGTCTTCAGGCATTACTAAATATTTCCTGGGCAACAAAATCCGACCTGGTTGAGAGTCAGTGAGGTAGAGTATGGAAAGGAAAAATAATAACTTTACAGTGGAAAAATCTGGCAAAACCACCCTAACCCCATGATCAGGATTAACATCACCAGTGATAAATCATATTGACATCATGTATTCCCTGATACAGCAAAATGAAAGGTATACTGTCTAATGATGAAAAAGTATTGGACAAACTCAAGCTGAGGTACATTCTACAGATATATCTGACAAGTACTCTTCAAAAGTGGCACGGTCAGGAAAACTGGGAAAAAGTCAGATTGGAGAAGACTAAGGAGATATAATGATTAAATGCAACCTGGGGTCTTGGATTGGATCATGTAACACAAAAATAAACATTAGTGCAAAAATTGGTGAAATCTGAATAAAATCTCTAGTTCAGCTCATAGTGTTACACTGATATAAATTTATTAGGGCCTTTTGTGTGTGTGTATGGTGAGGAAGATTGTCCCTATGCTAACATCTATGTCAATCTTCCTCTATTTTGTACGTGGGACACCGCCACAGCATGGCTTGACCAGTGGTGCATAGGTCTACGCCCAGGATCTGAACCCGCAAACCCCGGGCCACCGAAGCAGAGCACACGGAATTAACCACTACGCTGTCAGGCCAGCCCCTATTAGTTTCGATAAATGTACTGTAGTTATGTAAGATGCTAATATAAGGAAAGGAATGGTATACAGGAACTGTCTGTATTATCTTCACAACTCTTCTGTAAATCTAAAATTATTTAAAAATAAAGTTAAACAATGAAAAAAAATAAGGTAATGAGTACTAAAAGCAAATGAGTGATATCTGTGTTGTTCAATCACTCTTTCCACAAATATACTCCTTGCCTCAATATCTTTTCCTGGCCCCATATTTCCACCATCCTTTGTCAGTTCAAATTCATAATTCGGCTTATACTTTGAGTGACTTCTGGGTCACATATTTTGCTCCAGTTCCATGACAGCCTCATCACTAGGTAAACAAGATGAGACAATTTCCAAGCCTCAGGCTGAAAGAAATAGCTTGGGCAAAGTTTCCTCCAACCCAACTGCAACTGATGGAAATCTAGGGGAAGTCAATTGGGGAAGTAAATTACTTCCATTTATCCCAAATCTCATTGTCTTTCTGAATGCCTGGCTGACGCTGCAGGCCCTCTGAGGAGGGAGTCTCATTTGGCAGAAAGGTTTATACTGCTTTCTGTTTCTCCTCAGCAATGTCTGTATGGACAGGCTGCAAAACGAGCTCTCCTAAATTATGAGGGGCACTAAGTTCTTCTGACTGGAGAGCCATCTGGCCCATAATGGGAAGTGCGGAAATGTCTCACCAAGCCCAAGTGAAGGGTGGAGAGGTGCCGTGTATCTTCAGTGAGGGCGGGGGAGTACACAATAAGACTGTTTTGACAGGAGAAAATGTCAGACATGACTCCAAATCCTCCACTTGATTCCCAAAGAACTGTGCCCACAGAGGCGCCTCAGCTGACCTCACCCAGTGCTCTGCCTGGGCCATGCTTGGAGCCTGGGGAACCTTCCATTCATGCCTTTCCTTTCAGCCTGGCCTAGAGGAAGCTTTGAATAACATGTTCACAGATGGCCTGTGCTCCTCTGCCCCAGCACACGGTCCTGACAAGTGGGAGAAGAGCCTGGGCATTCATGCTCTGTGCTTTCCTACACCTCATTGAAAATAGCAGTCATAGTGTCAGCTGTCCCTGAGGGGATGGAGCCCTGACCTCTCTCCCAGGAGCCATGTGGAGGAAGGCTAGCTGTACAACAAACATTTTCTAGTGTATGACATCAACCTCCCTGTTTGGCGTATTCAACAAAAAGAGTTCTTAAGGGCTGTGCATGGGTTCATAAAGTCATTAGTCTAATGGATGACTGACAAGTGGAATCCAGCCAAAAAAGAAGGAAGCTTCATGACGGAAGACCCGTAATTTTGGTCCGTCTAATCCGGGCATGTGAAGGTTTAAAATATGGATTCTCCCAACTATAAAATAATACTGACTTTCTTATTTAGAAAAGGAAAAGATAAATTTAAAAGGAAAATGAAAATTAACTACAATCTCAAAACTCTGAGCATGAAACAGACCCCCGATAGAATCTATTAAGGAAAAAGGCTGCAAGATTTTATTTTATAAATATTAAAATCTTTGGTACTGTGAAAGGTATCATATACATGATTTAGTGACAAGCTGGGAAAAATATTGGAAATTTATGTGATAAACAAAGAATTAATATTCGTGGTATATAGGGAGGGCCTATATATCAATGAAAAAAGGAAAAGATTAACAGAAGTTTTGGTAGTGGTTATGAACAAGCAATTTACATATAAAAACAAATATGCAATGAACATTTGAAAAAATATGACTTTATTAATGATCAAATAAAATTTAAATAAAATAAACATTTAAATAAAAATTTAAACCAGAATGAGATTTTTTTTTCTGACCAGATAGACAAAAATGAAAAAGAATATTGATACCAATTTAGTATTGGCAGGAAAATTGAAGCTATCACCATTATTGGCGGAAGTGTAGGCTTGTGTAAATTAAGTGGCATACTTTGTACAAAGGTAAATTTATACATATATCTTGAAGACAATTTACCAAATTTATCAAAACTTAAAATTGGCATGACTTTTACATTTAGCAGTTGCACATATACCAGGAATCCTTACAGATATATTTACACAAATGAGCACAAATGATAATAATACCAACCCTGAAGAAAGTCATGAGACAAATTTAAAAATGTATGCAAAAAGTTTAAAACAATGCCTGAGCAGCAAGCCCTGTGGCCTAGTGGTTAAATTCGGTTCCCAGGCATGGATCTAACCACTTGTCAGTGGCCGTACTGTGGTGGCAAACCACATACAAAGTAGAGGAAGACTGGCAACAGATGTTAGCTCAGGGCATATCTTCCTCAGCAAGAGAAAAAGAAACCATTGAAACAATGCCTGATACTTTGCAAATATTCAATATTAGTTATTTTTATTTTTACAAAGATCTTGACTGCAGTGAGTATTATAGTAATCAATAAAAATAAAATCTATCCAAATGTTCATCATAGGAGAATGGTTAAATAGATCATACTATATCTATATTGGCACATGATTTTTGATCCATAGATATTTGTTGAACAAATGGTTACTTCTGGTTGACTTCAGAGATTTGGTTTCATAGTGTGGTTTTCCAGAAATTCTGGATGAGTCTTGACTACCTGCTTGTCATTTTTTTTTTTTTTTTGAGGAAGATTAGCCCTGAGCTACCATCTGTGCCAATCTTCATCTACTCTATATATGGGATGCCTGCCACAACATGACTTGATAAGCAATGTGTAGGTCCATGCCTGGGACTCAAACCAGTGAACCCCAGACCACAAAACTGGAGCACACAAACTTAACCGAAATGCCACCTGACCAGCCCCTCTGCTTGTCTTTTTATTGGAGCACCATGTTTATTTGTCAGCTCCCTCTGTCTCAGGCTGCCTCTGTGATTGCTGGGGAGGCGCGGGCCAGGCTGCACAAGGGCATCTGCCAGCACGCTGTCTTCTGGGTGTGGAGACTTCCCTAACCTCAGGGGTGATCCCAACCACCTGAGCCACGATCCTCACTCTCCAAACCAACACATAACGCCCCAGTGCTCTGTGGAGCAATCACTGCTGTCCCCAGATCCTCTACAGAGGGTGGCAGTTGCCTAATTTGACTCTCTGGGTTGTCTCAGCTCCACTCCCACTTGCCACTGCCACCAACTCCAAGCCTTCCCTCTTCACTTCCGCAGCAGGTGGTCAGTGCTCATGTGTTGGGGTGTAGACCCCTATACACATTTTGCTGTATATGTAGGATCTGAATTGTTTCCTGTTTCGGGTATGTCTTGTTCATCTGGGGCGTGATTCTATTTCCGGAGCTGTCACTGAGTCGCTGATTTTATGTGCTGGGAAAGGAGGAAGGCAGGACGCCTCAGGGACTGCTGAGCATGCTCGATGGAGCGTAGTTTGGGTCTTTGTGCAGTTCCACATCTGCCGAGTCTCCTATCTCTGGCAATGTCTATTGGGTATCACAGTTTGTTCCAGGAACAGTTAAGAGTCTCAAATCCTTTCAATGGGCCCACGAATTCAAAACCACTTTCATGATAATGCCAAAGAGGTATTTTTAAAAAAATATTTTTCACTGTCATTCTCTCACAACTGTGCATAGAGGTTTCTAGAAGCTATATGAATGTGGTATCACAGTAGATTGCATGCAAAACAGGTGGACTTCACTCGTCTTCTATTAACCAGACACTAAAGAGATTTGAAAAAAGGTGAAGCAATGACAGTTTTCTCACTAATTTTTTCTTTTTAAGAAAATTTTAGTTAATTTTTATAAAACTTAGAATTTATTTTACTATCAAATTGGTTTATTATTTTTAAATGAATAATAAACACATTAATACATGTCAGTTTTAATTTCTCATACAGAAAATATTGATAGACAAGGCCTTAGGTCTGCTCAGTAATTTTAAGAGAGTAATGGAACCTGAGTCCAAAAGGTTTGAGAACTGCTGCTCTGTAGGATAATGTCTTAATTCTTCATTAAAAGTGACCCAGAAAGCGCTGGCTCTAGGTGCTGAGGAGGTACCACCTACCTCGCACAGGCCCAGCCTCCCGCCTTTTAATTTTGCCTTGTTAGCTGAGGCTTGTTGGCTGCTCCCCGCTGTCTGCACGTCCTCTAGGCTGTCCCAGCTTGACTGGCATGGCCCAGCTACCGCCTTACTAATGTGGGTAAACTAGGACACTGCTCTTCTATGATTTATGTGCTATCAAACATTCCTGCCTCTCCTGTCTGTGAAACTTTTTTCCCAACAAAATGCCTGTGGTTTTCCTGCTTAACTATTTAGCTTTATTTGGGGTTCAGAAAGGTCAACAAAATGCAATCAACTACACAACTGATTTCAGGAATACTGGAAAACCTCACATCTACTCCTGTCCCCCACACAGTGTACATCTTCTTGATGACACTTTTCACTTCTTCTTTTTAAAAAAGAGCACTAAATTATTCAGTCTATGAGTAATTACATATGTTAATTTAAAATCATATATGGAATAATAAAGAAATAATTTGAAAACAACATATATTCCTATAACTAAAGATAACTTGCATAAAATCTTGGTCATTTCTTTAAAAATACACTTAGTGATTTTAATTTTACAAAATGGTCCATGTATTCTCACAGTGTGAAATATATACTTAAAAATATTTTTAAATATTTCGTAACACATAGTTTCATAAGGGTATCAGAAGTTATACCCTGGTTTTCTTACTATGGACATTTTTGTTGCTTCTATTAGCTTTTCTAGTATGAAGTATGTTGTACTAAAAACCCCTGTTTCTTAACCTTGCTTCAAAATCATGATTATTTCTTAAGTATAAATTTCTAGAAATTGAAGTATTAGCCCTTAAAGCACAAAACATGTTGAAGTTCTTCAATTTTTCACCAAGTTGGTTTCCAGGAAAGTTATACCATGTCATACCCCCCAGCAGCAAATGAGAAAACTCATCTACTGGATCTCAGAATTAAGTAGTTTATTTTATCATTTTCACTGCATGATTCCATTTATTGGAAATTCAAGAAAATGGAAACTAATCTATAGCGACATCACGGAGATGAGTTGCTGCCTGAGTCTGAGGTCAGAGGGACTGATGCAAAGACACATGAAAAGATTCGGGGAGTGATGAACATGTTCTCCATCTTAACTGTGGTTAAGTAGTTTGATTTTAAAAATCCAATTTGGTTGAGAAAAGATGTATTTTTTTTTTTTTTGCTTAAATTTGCATTCTTTGATCACTAGTGTGATTGAACATTTTCCCCAATGACCTTCTTATGTAGATGCTTTGTCTGGTTTATATATATGTGACCATTCCGTCTATAAATTTTAAGCCTTTTTTTTTCACTTAAATTATTTTTTCCATGTTTCCAATCTCTCTCTGTAAACATGCATTTGAATTGCTGCATGAAATTGTATTAAGCAGACTTGTCACATTTACTTACTCATTTCCCAGTCACTATATTCTGAGCCCCAATTTCTCTCTGTTTTAACTTCACTGCAGTGTCCATTCGTATTAGTTTCTAGGACTGCTATAACAGAGTATCACAAAGTGGACAACTTAATGACAAAAATGTCCTGTCTCACAGTTCTGGAGGCTGGAAGTGGGAAACCAAGGCGTCAACAGCTTTGGTTCTTTCTGAGGCTGTGAGGGAAGGACCTGCTCCAGGCCTGACTTATAGATGGCCATCTTCTCCCTGTGTCTCTTCACATCCTGTTCTCTCTATGCATAATTCTGTGTCCAAATTCCCCGCTTTTTTATAGCAATACCAGTTATACTGGATTAGAGTCCAGTCTAATGACCTCATTGTAACTTAACTACGTCCTTAAAGCCCTGTCTCCAAATAAGACCACATACTGGGGTGCTGGGGTTTAGGACCTCAACATGTGAACTTTAGAGGGACACAATTCAACCCATAGCACTACCTTTGAGCTTAAGACTGTTCTGCATTTGCAATTTTTTTTTTTTGAGGAAGATTAGCCCTGAGCTAACTGCTGTCAATCCTCCTCTTTTTGCTGAGGAAGACTGGCCCTGAGCTAACATCTGTGCCTGTCTTCCTCTACTTTATATATGGGACGCCTACCACAGCATGGCTTGCCAAGTGGTGCCATGTCCGCACCCGGGATCCGAACCAGCGAACCCTAGCCCACTAAAGCAGAACGTGCACACTTAACTGCTGCACCACCAGGCTGGCCCCACAATTATTTTCTTAGATTCTCAGGAGTATAGATAATGACTATAAAGTTTTTAGGGCTTTGTTGCATACTATCAAAGTGATAGCTTGCATCTCTGTAAGAGAAATGCCTTTCATTTACAGTTAGAAATGAGACTTTATAAGAAACATCTTTATTCTCCTGGCAAGAAAAGGATCCTTAATGCAAAGGGAAGAGCAAGAAACCAAGAGCAATGCCTTGTCTTGGGTTGTTTCTGGTATGGGAGGGAGGAAGATGAAGGCTCTGGGTTGCAGAAGGGTTGGGAGAAGAACCACATGGATGAGGATCTCCAAAAAGACACAACTGCCAGGGTTGAGTCTCTTTACCTTGTTCTCTTCACCCTTCTCCAAGGGAGGGCTCCTGCTCAAGACTGGGAGTCTGCTAGGAACATTTGTTCCTGATAGACAGTAGCCTGTCCTCACTAAGAGGCCTGGAGAGATGGTGTTTTCCTCAGGGGCTGGAAGAGTGGGCCTGGATGGGGTCTGGCAAGGAAATAGAACCTTAGATGAAATATCCTCTCCTGGTGACAGACTGTCTCTGAGGGGTCATGCACTGTCTGCTTCACCCTGGAGGTCCATCCGGTGTCCTGCTTACTTCACATCCATTTTCTAGTAGACAGAACCTAATTAAGAAACCATTTAGAATAATTAGAAGCCAGCAATGAATAAAAGGTAATGAAACATTCCATCTGCCAGTAGTTTAGCAAGAGATCTGCCTTCCCCAACAGGGAAGTAAAGCACTTGCCTGAACTTGGAGCTAACCCAGAGTGTGCAAGTTTTGTGTCACCGACTCAGACAGCTCAGGGAGAAGAGCAAAAGGCATTGGCCAAGTAAGGGTCAAGGACCTGTGTCCCCATTCCGTGGAGTTAAAATGCCCAGGCATGTGAATCTGCAGGGACAGAGGGAAGGCACAGGGAGATGTCGATGGCCCAGGTCACCACATCCTGACCAGGAGACAGGCAGCGTGCTGGCGGCATTAAATAAACGATCTCATTTAATCCTTGCAGTAAGCTCTAAGGTACATATTGTCACTATCTGTTTAAAATAAGGAAATTATGACTATGGAGGGAACCCAGAGAGTGAAGGGAAGAGGTGTTATTAATCATCCAAACCTGTCTGATTTCAACCCTGGAACTCCCCACCTTCCACCCCAACCTTGGAAACCTTGAAACAATTAATCAGTTGCTGAAGATAAATTCCTGTCGCTATTCTGTGTCCTTCCTAACTAATGTTGGATTAATTGAAATGTGCTCTTTGTTACTACTAGTATGGTTTCTCTAAGTCATCTATGATGGTTCTGGTGAGATTTTCCCCATTTTTTAGAGGAAAAGCAGAAAAACTAGATTCACCTCATTCCAGCCAAGCTCTCTAGGAGAGGGCATCCTCGGCCCACACAGGGACACACCTTTGGTTAAAATGATGGCGACTAGACTCCTCATAGCAGCTCCAATAAGTAAAGAGCTTGGAGGTCATTATTTCAGTCCTTACGACAGGAAAATCTGGACCAACAGCAAATCAGCAACTTTTCTTGAGCCTATTAGAGACCTGAGATCACCAGGCAAACCACCCTGAAATCTGTAGGGAGAGCTGCACCCAGAGAGATACAGCACCCAAGATTTGCTCACCTGGATGAGAAACCATTGGAACCACAAACTGACAAAAAACACTTACCTAACTAGTAATTTTGACAAATTGCCAGATTAGCATAATAGTAAGAAATATTATCACTATATTTCTTATAACAGTGAGAAAATTCTGGGAATACCCACCCCCCACAGTCATGGGTGAGGGAACGTTGTTCCAGGTGTTCCCTCAAGGAACCCCACTAGGTTCTCACAGTGAGAGTCCTAGAAAGAGCTCCTCACGGTCCTGGCAGGAGCAGGGGATGAGTGGCCGTTGTATCACTGTATGGCCCTCCAAGCCCTTCTCCCTAATCAAAGCCTGCTCTCCAGGTGGAGGGTCTGCACCAGAGGGCAACACAGAAACGTTATTCCAGTGGGGAAGGGAGAAGGAATTCTGTTCCACGCAGACCGCTCCAGCTTTTCTGTCTCACCTATGGAAAAGTAATAAAAACCATAATCAACAGGGGACAAAAATCCAAGGATATAAATTAGAAAAGGAGGAACACAGACACAGTTGAAGGCCACTCCCATGAGAAATAGGCCCTGTATAAGACAGAGACTTAATCTGAAGATTATAGAATTCTCCCCCAACCCACACCTTACCGCCACACTGACAAGCTCCCAATATAATGACTGTGCATTACAAATGAGAAGACTGCAGAACCAGGAGTCTCTGTGAGGAGCAGCACAAGGCGAAGCCCCTAAGCCAAGAGAGACATAAACATAAAGCAAGGCGCTGGAGAAATTCATAGCCTGTGGTAGCTATACCTACAGCAAATATTGAACATGACCCAACTCCTAGCCGGAAGAACGTAAATACTCACATTAAAGGCCTTTTATCTAAGTTCCTATAACTTGATACATCACATTCGGACTCAACCAAAAATTGTGTGTCATCTTAAAAGGCAAGAAAAAATGCACCTGAAGAGATAAAGCTACCATCAGAACCAGGCTCACATATGACATTGATGTCAAATTACTAGATAGAAAATTTAAAATAACTATGATAACTATGATAAAGGCTCTAATGAAAAAAGTGCACAAATGCAAGAACAGATGAGTGTTATTGGCAGAGAGATAGAAACGCTAAGAAAAGAAATCAAAAGGAAACGCTAGAGATCAAAACCATTGTAACAGAAATGAAAAATGCCTTTGATGAGTGAACGATGGAGCAGAGGGGGAATCAATGAACTTGCAGATAGGTCCATAGAAACTCCCCAAACCGAAACACAAAGAGAACAGAACGTGGAAAACACAGAACAGAACGTCCAAGAACCATGCGGCAATTTCAAAACGTTATCTTATGCATAATGGAAACGCAAGAAGGAGAAGATGGAGGGAACAGACAGAAAATATTTTTTTTTACTTTTTATTAAGATTATGATAGTTTACAACCTTGTGAAATTTCAGCTGTACATTATTGTTTGTCAGTTGTGTTGTAGGTGCACTCCCTTCACTCTTTATGCCCACGCCCCACCCCACCTTTCCCCTGGTAACCACTAGTCTGTTCTCTTTGTCTACGTGTTTAACTTCCACATACGAGTGGAATCATACAGAGATTGTCCTTTTCTATCTGGCTTATTTCACTTAATACCCTCAAGGTCCATCCATGTTGTTGTGAATGGGACGATTTTATCTTTTTATGGCTGAGTAGTATTCCATTGTATATGTATACCACATCTTCTTTATCCAATCATCTGTTGATGGGCACTTAGGTTGCTTCCACATCTTGGCTATTGTAAATAATTCTGCGATGAACATTGGGGTGCATGGGACTTTTGGAATTGCTGATTTCAAGTTCTTTGGGTAGACACCCAATAGTGGGATGGCTGGGTCATATGGTATTTCTATTTTTAATTTTTTGAGGAATCCCATACTGTTTTCCATAGTGGCTGCACCAGTTTGTATTCTCACCAGCAGTGTATGAGGGTTCCTTTTTCTCCATAATCTCTCCAACATTTGTTGCTATTAGTTTTAGTTATTTTTGTCATTCTAATGGGTGTAAGTTGATATCTTAGTGTAGTTTTGATTTGCATTTCCCTGATGATCA
Organism: Equus caballus; assembly: GCF_041296265.1. NCBI lineage: Eukaryota > Metazoa > Chordata > Mammalia > Perissodactyla > Equidae > Equus > Equus caballus. The sequence continues at coordinate 1,940,042 of NC_091701.1, read as the reverse complement.
GCGATGATGAACATCTTTTCATGTGCCTATTGGCCATATGTATGTCTTCTTTGGAGAAATGTCTGTTCATGTCCCCTGCTCACTTTTGGATTAGGTTGTTTGATTTTTTGTTGTTGAGTGGTGTGAGTTCTTTATATAGTATGGAGATTAACCCTTTGTCAGATATATCACTTGCAAATATTTTTCCCAGTTGGTGGGTTGTTTTTTTCTTTCAATCCTGTTTTCTCTTGCCTTGAAGAAGCTCTTTAGTCTGATGAAGTCCCATTTGTTTATTCTTTCTATTGTTTCCCTTCTCTGAAAAGACATGGTATCTAAAAATATCCTTTTGATACTGATGTCAAAGAGTGTACTGCCTATATTTTCTCCTAGAAGCCTTATGGTTTCAGGTCTCAGCTTTAGGTCTTTGATCCATTTTGAGTTTATTTTGGTGAATGTTGAAAAAGAATGGTCAATTTTCATTCTTGTACATGTGGCTTTCCAGTTTTCTTAGCACCATTTGTTGAAGAGACTTTCTTTTCTCCATTTATGCCCTCAGCTCCTTTGTTGAAGATTAGCTGTCCATAGATGTGTGGTTTTATTTCTGGGCTTTCAATTCTGTTCCATTGATCTATGCACCTGTTTTTGTACCAGTACCATGCTGTTTTGATTACTGTAGCTTTGTAGTATGTTTTGAAGTCAGGGATTGTGATGCCTCCAGCTGTGTTCTTGTTTCTCAGGATTGCTTTAGCAATTCGGGGTCTTTTGTTGCCCCATATGAATTTTAGGATTCTTTGTTCTATTTCTGTAAAAAATGTTATTGGGATTCTGATTGGGGATAGCACTGAATCTGTAAATTGCTTTAGGTAGTATGGACACTTTAACTATGTTTATTCTTCCAATCTGTGTGCATGGAATGTCTTTCCATCTCTTTATGTCATCATCAATTTCTTTCAGGAAAGTCTTATAGTTTTCGATGTATAAGTCTTTCACTTCCTTGGTTACATTTACCCGAAGGTGTTTTATTCTTTTTATTGCAATAGTGAATGGGATTGTGTTCTTGAGTTCTTTTTCTGTTAGTTCGTTGTTACAGTCTAGAAATGCTATGTTAGTTGATTTTATACCCTGCAACTTTGCTGTAGCTGTTGATTATTTCTAATAGTTTTCCAATGGATTCTTTGGGGTTTTCTATATATAGGATCATGTCATCTGCAAACAGCAAGAGTTTCAGTTCTTCATTGCCTATTTGGATTCCTTTTATTTCTTTTTCCTGCCTAATTGCTGTGGCCAAAACCTCCAGTACTATGTTGAATAAGAGTGATGAGAGTGGACACTCTTGTCTTGTTCCTGTTCTCTGAGGGATGGCTTTCAGTTTTTGCCCATTGAGTATCAAGTTTGTTTGGGTTTGTCATATATGGCCTTTATTATGTTGAGTTACTTTCCTTCTATACCCATTTTACTGAGAGTTATCATAAATGGATGTTAGATCTTGTTAAAAGCTCTCTCTGCATCTCTTGAGATGATCATGTTTTTTTTATTTTCTCATTTTGATAAAGTAGTGTATCATGTTGATTGACTTGCAGATGTTGAACCATCCCTGTGTCCCTGGTATAAATCGCACTTGATCATGGTGGATGATCTTTTTAATGTATTGCTGTATTTGATTTGGCAGAATTTTGTTGAGGATTTTTGCATCTATGTTCATCAGTGATATTGGCCTGTAGTTTTCCTTCTTTGTGTTGTCTTTGCGTGGTTTTGGGATCAGGGTGATGTTGGCTTCATAGAACGTGTTAGGAAGTGCTCCATCTTCCTCAATTTTCTGTAATAGTTTGAGAAGGATAGGTATTAAATCTTCTTTGAATGTTTGGTAGAATTCTCCAAAGAAGCGGTCTGGTCCTGGACTTTTATATTTGGGGAGGTTTTTGATTGCTGTTTCAATTTCTTTACTTGTAATTGGTCTATTCAGGTTCTATATTTCTTCCTGCTTCAGTTTTGGGAGGTTGTAAAAGTCTAAGAATTTATCCATTTCTTCTAGATTGTCCAATTTGCTGGCATATAGTTTTTCATAGTATTCTCTTATAATCTTTTGTATTTCTGTAGTATCTCTTGTGATTTCTCCTCTTTCATTTCTAATTTTATTTGAGTTTTCTCTCTTTTTTTCTTAGTGATCCTGGCTAAGGGTTTGTAAATTTTGTTTATTTTCTCAAAGAAACAACTCTTTGTTTCATTACTCCTTTCTACTGTCTTTTTTGTTTCTATTTAATTTATTTCCACTCTAATTTTTATTATTTCTCTCCTTCTACTGACTTTGGGCTTTGTTTGTTCTTATTTTCCTAATTATGTTAGGTGTTGCTTGAGATTGCTTATCTGAGATTTTTCTTATTTATTGAGGTGAGCCTGTATTTCCCTCTTAGGACTGCTTTTGCTGCACCCCAAATGAGTTGGTATGGCGTGTTTCCATTTTCATTTGTCTCCAGATAATATTTATTTCTTCTTTAATTTCTTCAATGATCCATTGGTTATTCAGTAGCATGATGTTTAATCTCCACATTTTTGCCCCTTTCCCAGCTTTATTCTTGTAATTGATTTCTAGTTTCATAGCAGTACGGTCAGAAAAGATGCTTGATATTATTTCAACCTTCTTGAGTTTGTTGAGGCTTGCCTTGTTTCCCAAGATATGGTCTATCCTTGAGAACGTTCCATGCACACTTGAGAAGAATGTGTAAACCTGCTGTTTTTGGATGGAGTGTTCTACGTATATCTATTAAGTCCGTCTTGTCTAGTTTTTCATTTAATTCTACAATTTCCTTGTTGACTTTCTGTCTGGATGATCTCTCCATTGGTGTTAGTGAGGAGTTGAGGTCCTCTACTATTATTGTATTGTTGTGATATCTCCTTTTAGTTTTGTTAATAGTTGCTTTGCATACTTTGGTGCTCCTGTGTTGTGTGCATATATATTTATAAGTGTTATGTCTTCTTGGTGGAGTGTCCCTTTTATCTTTATAAACTGGCCCTCTTTGTCTCTCTTTATCTGTTTTGCTTTTAAGTCTACTTTGTCTCATATAAGTATGGCAACACCTACTTTCTTATGTTCATTATTAGCTTGGTGTATCATCTTCCATCCCTTCACTCTGAGTCTGTGTTTGTCTTTGGGGCTGAGGTGTGTTTCCTGGAGGCAGCATATTGTTGTGTCTTGTTCTTTAAACCATCCTGACACTCTGTGTCTTTTGATTGGAGCGTTCAATCCATTCCCATTTAGAGTAATTATTGAAATGTGGGGGCTTAATGCTTCCATTTATCATTTGTTTTCCAGTTCTCTTGTATTTCCTTTGTTTCTCATCCCATGATTTTTGGACTACCAATTCAGGTAGGTAGTTTTCTATATTGGCTTTCTTCTTATCTGTAATTTGTGTCTTTATTCTTGTTTTTTGTTTAGTGGTTACCATGTGGTTTGTATAAAGCATCTCATAGATGAGATAGTCCATTTTCTGATAGCCTCTTATTTCCTTAGATTAAGCCGTTCTGTCCCTTTCCTCTTCCCCTTCTAGGTTGTTTTTGTCAAATTTTTTTTCTTCCTTCTTGTTTTGTGAGTTTGTGGTTAAAATCTCAAGATTATATTTATTCTTCATGTTTCCCTTACTTTTGTCTTTAATGCTATACTTAGCCTTTGCTAACCTGTTCTAACAGAGAGATGCAACTTTCTGATTTTGCCTTTCTACTTATGTCCTTTGCTCTAGGTTTTGTAAACCCTTTCCCTTTTTTGTTTTTTCAGGTATGAGGGTCTTCTTGAGCATTTCTTGTAGTTGGGGGGGGAGTCTTGTGGTGATGAACTCCCTTAACTTTTGTTTATCTGAGATGGTTTTTATTTCTCCGTCATATTTGAAGGATATTTTCGCTGGATAGAGTATTCTTGGCTTCAAGTTTTTGTCCTTCAGAATTTTGAATATATCATTCCACTCTCTTCTAGCCTGTAAGGTGTCTGCTGAGAAATCTGCTGACAGCCTTATGGGGGTTCCTTTGTAGGTTATTTTCATCTGCCTTGCTGCCCTTAATGTTTTCTCTTTGTCACTGACTTTTGCAAGCTTCAACATCATATGCCTTGGGGTTGGTCTTTTTACATTGATAAAGTTTGGAGATCTATTAGCTTCTGTCACATGGAGTTCCATCTTTCTCCCCAGGTTTGAGAAGTTCTCAGCCATTATTTCTTTGAACAGGCTTTCTGCCCCATTCTCCTTCACTTCTCCCTCTGGAATACCAGTAATCCTTATGTTGCATTTCCTAATTGAGTCAGATATTTCTCAGATAGTTTCTTCATTTCTTTTTAGTCTTAGTTCTCTCTCCTCCTCTGTCTGCAGCATTTCTATATTCTTATCCTCCAAATTGCTAATTCTGTCTTCCATATTATCAACCATACTTTTCAGAGATTCCAGACTTTTCTTAATCTCCTCCATTGTGTTCTTCATCTCCAATATTTCTGATTGGTTCTGTTTATAGTATCAAGCTCTTTTGTGACATAGCTCCTGAACTCATTGAGTTGTCTATCTGTATTCTCTTTTGACTATTGAGTTTTCTAATGATGGCTATTTTGAATTCATTGTCATTTAGGTTACAGATTTCAGTGTCTTTGGGATTGTTTTCTAGGTACTTGTCAATTTTCCTTCTGTTCTGGAGATTTAATATATTTTTTCCTACTGCTTGGTGGTGTAGATTTGTGCCTCTGCATAGAGATAGAATTTGGTTACTGCTTCCACTTGCTTCTACTGGTGTAGGGGGGCAGCAGCTGTGTAATATGCACCTACCAGGATCCCTGTCAGCTGTTCCTGACTGAGCCTGGGCCCCTCCTTGTGATTGCAGTGGCCCTGTGGGGTCTCTTGTCAGCTATGGGGACAATCACAAGGGGGCCTCGGGTTGCTGGTGCCTACTCTCACAGACCACCTAGACACGCTCCCTTCTTAGGGTCTGCAGTGGTGTTATGGGCTTTCACAGCAGCCAGGAGCAGGGTCACCTAGACTCACAGCTCTGCCACTGTCAGGTCCCACAAGATCTCACTTGTCCACTATGGGCTGCAGCAGAGCTATGGGTATCTACTGCAGTCTGTGGTTAGCTCGCCCAGATGTGCCACTTCTGCCTCAGGGCCTTCCAGCCTTGTGAGTGCCAGGCAGTGCCTCTCCACTACCACTGAGCAGAGGCTTACCCTCTGGCTGCTGTGGGACTGTGGATTTTCTCCCTGGACCAGGGAGCAGTCAGGCTAGGGCACCAAATTGTCACCGCCCACTCATGGAGTCCCACTGTTTCTCCCTTGCCCTCTCCGGGCTGCAGCAGGGCTGTGTATGTTAAACACAGCCAAGGGTTGCTCAGCTGACAGAGCCCTTTTTTTGCCCCAGGGCCTGGCAGTGTTCTGATTGCTGGGCAGGGCCTCTCCACTAATGCTGGGCAGCGACTTTCCCTGTGGCTGCTGTGGGACCGCGTATTCTCCCCCTGGAACAAGGAGAAGTCTGACTGGGGCTCCAAATTGTCACCACCCACTCATGCGGTCCTTCTGGATCTCCCTTGCCCCCCGGGGCTGCAGCAGGGCTTTGTGTGTTAGATGCAGCTGGAGGGTTGCTCAGCTGGCCAGGCCCCTTTTGCCCCAGTGCCTCCCAGTGGTCGGATTGCTGGGCGGAGCCTCTCTGCTAAGGCCAAGTAGAGGCTTGTCCTGAGACTGCTATGGGACCATGGATTTTCCCACTGGGCTAAGGAGTGATCACGAGGGGCTTAGGGCTGTAGTCAGCTGTTTCCACAGTCATGCCACTGATGCACACACATGCCCACCCTTGGTGCCATGGCGATGCTATGAGCATGTCAGCCCATAGAAAGTTGCTTGCAGGTACTAGGCAGTCTGGGGGTCAGAGAGTTTTCACCTATCTTCACCTCCTCCCTAGGGGAAGTCCGTCCACCTTCCAATGTATAGCAGCACAGGTCTCTCAGGCGTCCTGAGGTGCTGTGTGGATATCCTTTGTTGACCGATGAAAGTCCAATTAGTTGTAGTTCAAAGGGGGAGAGAAAAAAAAACTGCTCACTCTGCCATGTTGCTAACATCACTCCCAGAAAACATTTTTGAAGCATTAATGGCTGAGAGCTTTCAAAAATTAATGACATACATCAAAAGACTGAGACCAAGCTCAGAGAACAAAGTAAGATAAATTAAAAATATAAGGGACCAGTCCCATGGTGGAATGGTTAAGTTTGTGCACTCCACTTTGGCAGCCCAGGATTTCACTGGTTCGGATCCTGGGCACGGACATAGCACTGCTCATCAGGTCATGCTGAGGCAGCGTCCCACATGGCACAACTAGAAGGACTCACAACTAAGAATATACAACTATGTACTGGGGGCTTAGGGAAGAAGAAGGAGAGCAAAAGAAAAAAGAAGATTGGCAACAGATGTTAGCTCAGGTGCGAATCTTTAGAAAAATAAAATAAAATCAATAAAATCACACCTGCGTATGTGTCATATTCAACCTTTAGAAAACCAAAGACAAAGAGAAAATTTTGAAGGAATTCAGAGAGGAAAGTTTTATCCTTAGAGAAACAAAGATGAGCACTACAGTGGACTTCTTATAAGAAACCATTGAAGCAGACAGAGTGGTGTGAAATATTTAGTATTAAAAGAAAAAAAGGCAATCCATAATTATATATCAGCAAAATTATCTTTTAAATGTGAAGTAGAAATAAAGACTTTACCAGATAATCAAATACTACAGAAATTCATCAGAAGAAATGTTGAAAGAAGTTCTTCACACACCAAAGGATAATTATAAAGGTCAGAAATTTGGACAAACCTGCAGAAAGAGTGACAGAAGAGCAATAAATAAAGATAAAATCCTTTTTTTTTTCACTCTTAATTGTTCTAGAATGATGATGTTGATGACTCTCCAGACATTCTTAGCCATCTGAAGGCCCAGTGCTATCTGTCATCGGCACAGAAAACCTTTCTCCTCTGCCGCCTTTGCTGCTTTTCATACCACCTCTCCTCCTGTAAGACTTAGCCCCTTATCTGTCATGCAATGACACATTTCCGGGCGGTCATTTATCTTTCACTTTTTAGGAAGAGCAACTAAACTCTGTGCTGTGTTTGGGGATCCTCCAGTCATTGAGTATTGGTGGGTGCTGAGATCACATCGCCCTTTATAGAAGAAGACAAATGCTAGATACTTGATCTCCCACCTCCTTTGCAGGCTTTACCAGCCATATGAATGGCCTCATAGGACTGTGACTCAGGAGAAACTAAGTGAAGAGGGAATGGACAGAGAGCTCATGCTGGCAGTGGTAACAGTGACCGTCAAGTAGGGCTGCTGGTGTAGAAGTGTTAGTGGTCAAACTCTGGTTGCACACTGCTTTATCTTCAGAGCCTACAACAGTACCAGCACATATAGGTTTCCAATTATGTTTTGTTGAATTCATGAATGAGTGAATAAATGAATTAAGGGAGCTTCTAATGCTTGGTGGCGGCAGCACTATTTCCCTTCTCAGACTAGTTATGATCTGATTTGAGGCAATGTCCCAGAAGCTTGCTCTTGAGCTGTCACTTTCTCTGCTCCATCCGGCAGTTCCAAGAGTCACTCAAATCCTTTTAGTAAACATTTCCACTTAGATTTGGCTCCAGTTTCCCAAAGTGGAGAACACTTGCCAAAGCACCTTCCATCACCCCTCAGCCTCAGGGAGAGATGCCAATCCTACCTGAGGCACAATGGGAGCTTCCACTGTACAAGCTGCCACACTTTGTTTACAGTGATCTCTTAACATGTCTGCATGTGCTCCTCAGCCGAGCTTGTCCTGAAGGGAAAGACTGTGTTTTCATCTTTTTATTGCCAACACCTGGACTATTTGGGGTCATTGGGGAGTCTTGGTTGATGTTCCCTATAGTAATGTGAAATGATGACATGGCAGCTGATAATGAAGGTGGTAATTGCTGCTGCCTGTTCTTAATGCTTATGGAGCTATGTAACCCAATTCCTAACTGGGTTAGGTATTTGCAGAAGCACATTTAGTACCACATCCTATAGAGATGAGAAAGAGGCATGCTACCTAGCCCAATGAGGATGGTTGGGTAGTGAGCACAACTAAATGGGATTAAAGTGTACAGTATAACACAGTAAATAATTGAACAAGAACCCATGTGAATTTAGAACAGAAAGTAAATAGCAAACACTGCTTATTAGGTTACTGTGTCGGAAACTGTGCTATGCTCTCTATATATGCTAGTCTCTTTGTCTTTTTAGATCCTCTCAGCTTTGCCTGCCCAATGGATCCTTTTCAAACTTAGGACCTTGTGCCCCCACTTTCAGCGACTAAAAGCTATTCTATAAACTAGAGACTAACTACTGAAAAAGAAGGAAGAGGGCAGAGGGAAGAGGGATGCCTATTTCTTTGAATATCAGCCATCAAGCCCCTTCAGAATTGTTCCAGGGCGTTTCCACCAAGAAAGGTTCTGAGTCAGTGTGGGGTGAGCATGAGGAGAACAAGGAGGGAACTTGGTGTGATTGTGTCCTCCACCTGACTGGCTTATTCACGGGTATAGCAGCAGCACTCCCTTGCAAATGGTCATCCCACCCGGCCTACACCTGCCCAGTGCTCACCAGGCTTTAGGAGGCTTCTGGCCTGACTGCTCTGCCAGACCAGGTGTGGCCGCTCTGGAGATAGACTTCTCCTCTGCCAAGCAAAGTGCAAACCTCCAACTGCTGGTTAATAAAACGTCAAATATTTACTTCTGGTGCCTCACCATTTACAGCTGAATGCAGCATACAACTTATGCAATCCCTCTGATGTTTAATTTTTCTTGAAATACAAATGTTCAGTTTCCTAGGTCTCCTCCCTTCCTCCTGAGTCCTTCCCTAGGAAAATGCCCAGTATTATGAAGCAGGGGGGCTTCTACATCATCATGGTGATGTGAGAAAGTGGAGGGGAGGAATTCTGCTTGGCTTTAGCTGGTGTCTTCTGGTCTCCAGGTGATGTGCCTTGTGTTCCTGGGTCCATTATGACCTGATAACCTCTGATGATGCCAATGTATCTGGGTGGACTTGTGGACCATTTCTCTGCCAACATTGTGTTTCTGGGGGTTCTCCTTAGCTGATCTGGCCACATCTTGGAGTTCACTAGCTGTAAACACCAACTTCTCACCAGCTCCTCCATCCAGCTCACTGGCCCAGTGAACCACTCCCTAGCTCTACTGCAGGGTCAATTCCCCAGCCTCAATGGATTCTGTGGCAGGCCTCAAAGAGAGGACTCACCAGATGCAGAGGAAACATGGAGCTTTGCAAAGGACAGCTAAAAATGAACTTCCTCCAGGGTCTCAGAAGCTGAGAATACAGCCAAGAGACCCTTCTCTATCTTCAGTGTTACTCTCACATTCTGATACACCTCCTTCTCTCCAGGCACTAATTTGATTTGCAAGTATCAGGAGAGGAGGTACACTGCTGACTACAACCTATGTAAATGCTAGCAAAAGACTCAGTTTGTAATGCTCATATAGTCATATAAAATGGTCTATGTAAAGCCTTTGCAACTGCCTATAGTAGGGTCTGAAAGATCTCACATTGAGTTTTCTTTCCAGGAGCTGATTCTTCAGGCAGGGTTCAATAAAAGCTTAAGAATGGATGGAGTATATTCTACTACATATTTCCCATCAAGGCCACCCCTTGAGTTTCAGTGGCTTCTCACTATTTGAAATTTCATACAAAGCAAGGGGTTACATCAGATGAAGTTTTCACATCAGGTTCTAAATGGCCCAGAGATCGGCAACATTGGCTCCAGGACCACTGTGGGATGTATGGGCGAGTCAGAGTAGCAGGACTTGCTCCAATCCCACTTCTGCCACAGCACTGATATTTATATCTTGGGGCTCCCTCTAGTTTTTTTAGAGTTAGAAATTTAGTGTGCTACATGGTTATAATTTGTTCTATTTTCCACAGCTGACCTTTTTCATCCCACTACATTGCCATCCTGACAATACCTTCCCTGCTTACAATCTGCATTTCTTTTTTAACAGTTTTTCCAGTAACTAGGGTATTTTTATATTATCATTCCCAGAGTATCAATGTGCTTTCCATCAAAAGCTTTAAGATAATTAAATTTGAGCAAAGGAAAAAATGAATAAAGTTTGTCATATAAAATAATGATACAGTGAGTTGATTGTATCATGCAGACTAATTACAGTATTGCCAAAAATCAAAGTCACCAGAAATTGCCATTTCTACCTATTGACAATGATTTTTGTTAAAGTAAATCTGGTTCTGAAAAGCAGAATTTTGGCATAAGAGTTCAGTGAGGAGAAATCTGATTGTGAAAAATAATTTAATGCAACAGTCACAATAACTCATGGGGACAGACTATTATTTTCTCTTACTTTGTAAGATGGAGCAGTGCTCAGAAACTGGCTGCAGGAAGGCAGGACTTCCAGAATGGTGGTACAAAGAACTCAGGGAAAACGCTCCACCAGAGAGACATCTACTAAGCTGATAAAAATTAGTGAAGACAATCCTTCAAAGTGTGAAGATTGGTCAAAGGCCTTAGAGCAAATTGAGAAGCATTTACTTAACAAAATCCACGGAAAATCAGACAGAACGGTCGGAAGCTGTGACACTTGTGCTGGGCCTGCACCCATCTCCTCCCCACAGCTCTTCCTTGGGGATGCGTTGTGACAGTGGGCTTGGCAGCCAAGTAGCAGTTCCCACCCCCTAACTTTTTAGAACCCCCCATCTTTCTGATGTCTAGAAGGACATCAGAAGATCGCATTTTCCACATCCCCACACTGCAAAAGGCCTATGCTGTGAATGTGGGAGCAGTCAGGCGGCAATGCCCATTTCTCTACCCCTAACTCACACTAAGCAGGGAGGAGCTGGGTAGGGTGACTGGTGGAGACTGCGGTCTCTTTTCTCACACAGTTCTATACCATGGGGGAGATTTTTTAGTAGAGTTGATAGGAAAATAGCAAATCTCTTCTCCCCAGCTTCCTGGGATAAAAAAAAAGCCATTCTGGATGGATTTGAAACCTGTAAAACCACCAAGTCCTATCCTCCCTGGTTCTATAGTGCAGAAGATCTATAATGGGTAGTGCCCAGTGGTGCCACCAGTTTGCACCTCCTCCTGACACACGTACACAATAGCTCCTGATTCATACGGAGAATGCAGGTGGGGCAGCCAGTGGAGAGGAGCTCTTCCACCAGCTCTAGCTCCATACAGCAGAGGTTCCACCAGGGAACTGTCAGAACAAGACTCAAAGACTGTTAGCACCACACCCCTGTCAAGGGGCCTGACTTAATTAGATCAGACTGTGCAGCAAATTGTATCCCAGGGGATTTTTAAGGTCAGTTAGCAGTTAGTGGAGCCTAACACTACATATGACACCAATAGAAGCAGACTAGTCAGAAACTTATTGTGAGATTGGGGAAAGAGAGAATCAAGAGACTCCCAAAATTACACTCCTCCCTGGTGATCAAGAAGACTATGCACGTTTAAGGACATTCCCTTTAAAGAGTGAATGAAGGCAACTTGTGAGATAAAAGTCCCTAGTTGAAGGTGGGGGAAATTTATAAACTTCTTCAATAAAAGAAGTCTCCCAGCCACATAAAGATCTATTGGTAAAAGGAAAAAATCTTACAAGTTCAAAGGGCTTAAGCACAACCTCTGACCCATCAGCGGCTGTAAATTAAATAGTGTTAGCCAAATGACACAGTCTTAGACCTCAGGCTGAGGATAAAAAGCAAAGGGTAAAACTTTAAGTGGAAGATCAGAGTCCACATACTTGAGAGGAAACAGACTCACTAAACTGCTACGGCCATTATAACATAAAAGGAGCAAGAAATTAACAAGCTGGGAACAGGGGACCAGTACAGGGTTGCTACAAGGCTTTCTTAACAGGCCCAGTTTTCAACAAAAACTTCCAAGACATGCAAAGAAACAGGAAAGTGTCGTCCATACACAGGAAGGGAAAAAAAGGCAGACAATAGATAGTATTTGCCTTTGAGGAGGCCCAGATGTTGGAACGAACAGGTTAAGACTTCAAAGTAGCATCATACTTGTATTCAAAGAATTAAAGAAAATTATCTATAAAAGAAGGAAATTATGATGACAGTGTCTCATCAAGTAAGGATTTGAATAGATGTAAATTATAAAAGAAAAAATAGAAATTCCGCAGCTTAAAAATACAATAACTGAAATAAAAATTTCACTAGAGTGACTCAACATTAGATTTTAGCTGGCAGAAGAGGAAACTAAAACTTTTGGAGACTGAAGTACAAAGATTATGCAACAAAGAGAAAAAAGAATCAAGAAAAATGAACAGATATTCAGAGAAATGTTGGACATTATTAAACATACCAACACACAAATAATGAGATACCAGAAGAAGAGAAAAGAAAAGAGAATTCAAAATGCTCAAAGAAATAATTGGTGAGAACACGACAGATTCAATGGAAAACATTATTTAACATGTTCAAGAAGCTCAATACAAAGAGATCCATGCCTAGACACATGGTGTCAAAGAGATATCTTGAAAACAGCAAGAGAAAATGATCCATCACGAACAAGGGAATTCCAATAAGATTAACAGCCAACTTCAAATCAAACACAATGAGGCCAGAGGTCAGTATGATGACATATTCAAAGTATTAAAAAACACGAAAAAAAACCTCACCCAAGGATCCTATATACATCAAAACTACATTTCAAAATAATGCTAAAATAAAGATGTTATGAAGTGAATATTTGTACCCCCTGAAAATTCATATGTTGAGGGGCCAGCCCCATGGCCGAGTGGTTAAGTTCACGCACTCTGCTCCAGCTGCCCAGGGTTTCCCCGGTTCCAATCCTGGGCACAGACATGACACTGCTCATCAAGCCATGCTGAGGTGGTTTCCCACATGCCACAGCTAGAAGGACCCACAACTAAAAATATACAACTATGTATCAGGGGTCTTTGGGGAGAAAAAGGAAAAATAAAATCTTTAAAAAAACAAAAAATTCATATATTGAAGCCCCAACCTCCAGTGTGACTGTGTTAGGAGACAGAGTATTTATTGAGGTAGTTAAGGCTAAATGAGGTCATAGGGTAGAGCCCTGATCCTATAGGATTAACGTCTTTATGAGAAGAGACACTAGAGAGCTCTTCATCTCTCTGTCATGTAAGGACACAGTGAGAAAGTGACCATCTGCAAGCCAGAAGGAGACATCTCACTAGAAACCGATTCCAATGGACCCTGGTCTTCTAGGCTCCTGAACTGTGAGAAAATACATTTCTGCTGTTTCAGTCACCAGTCTATGGTATTTTGATGTGGCAGCCTGAGCTGAATAATACACCAGATAAACAAAATCCAAGAGAATTTGTTGCTAGCAGACCTGCCTTACAAGAAACACAGAGGAAATTCTTCAGGCTGAAAGTAAGTCACACAAGACAGTAATTTGCATCCACATGAAGAATGAAGATTGCCATTTAAGGTAATTATGTAGAAAATCATAAAAGACAGTATAATTTTATATTTCTTCTTCTTTCTTAAGATATTTTAAAAAATTTGTTAAATAATATATATATATTATTGCATTGTGTGCCTATATCATATAGAAATGCAATATGTTAGACAATAACAACACAAAAGGAGATGGATTGGACCAAAGCTGTCTTGGAGTAAGAAAAAGACACTAGAAGGTAACACAAATCCTGGTTAAGAAATGAGAATATTATGAATTCTCTACTCGTCTATCCTGTTTTTCCTCATTTTCCTTGAGACATAAGTTAAACACAATAATAATTGTAACTATATATTAAATAATTTGCAACACATATTAGAAAAAGTACTTAAGAAAGAATGGCACAAAAAAGGAAAAATATATGAATACAGCCATAGAGAAGTAAAGTTCCTTTTAGCCACTAGAATTAAGTTAATGGAAATTGGAGACAGATTCTGATAAGTTAAGGGTTTTCTGGTAAGCCTTAGTACAAGCACTAAAAAAACTACTAAAAATCATGAAGTAAAAATTCATTAAAAAATTCAAATGTTACACAAGGAAATATTCAGTTAATGCAAAAGAAGACAATAGAAGAGGAATAGAGGAATGAAAAAAGATATGAGTCATACAGAAAACAAACAGCAAAATGGCAGATGCAAATACAACCATATGGGTAATAACATTGAATATAAATGGATTAAAAAATTCAATGAAAAAGCATAGGGTTTCAGACTGGGTAAAGAAACAAGTCCAACCATATGCTGTGTACAGGCTACACACTTTGTCCTTTAGATTGAAATATGTGACAAAAGGAAAAGGGTGGAAAAGTATATGTCATCCAAGTAGCAACCATAAGAGAGCTGGAGTGGCTGTACAAATATCAGGGGAAAATAGACTTAAAAGGAAAAAAGTTACCAGATTTAAAGGACATCTTATGATAATAAATACATCAGAAAGACATAAAAATTGTAAAGATATAAGCCTTCAACAACAGAGCCTACAAAACTGACAGAACTAAAGGGAAGAATAGACAATTCAACATTAATACTTGAAGACTTTAACATCACACTTCCATTACTGAGTAGAACAACTAGGCAAAAAAATCAGCAAGGGCTCAAAAACTGTGCAATACTATACACCAGCTAGACCTGATAGACATCTATAGGACTCTCCACCCAATAGCAGCAGAATACACATTCTTCTCAAGCACACATAGAACATCTTACAGGATAGAATATATGATATACCATAAAACAATCCTCAATAAAATAAAAGAATTGAAATAATACAAAGTACGTTCTATAACTGCAATGGAATCAAATAGAAATAAATTAATTAGAAATAGATAAATTAGAATTTGAGAAATTCACAAATTAGTGGAAACTAAGTAACACATTTTTAAATAACTGATGGCTCTATTAACATATCGCAGGGAAATTAGAAAATACTTTCAGATGAATTAAAATGAAAATGCAGTTTGCTAAAACCTATGGGACACAGCTAAATCAGGGCTTTACAGGAAAGTTATAACTATAAATGTCTACTTTAAAAGGGAATAAAGATTTCAAGTCATTTAGCTAACTTTTCACCTTAAGGAACTAGAAAAGAAGAGCAAACTAAACGTGAATAAAGCAGATGAAAAGAAATAATAAAGACTGAAATGGAAATAAGTGAAATAGAAAATTGTAAAACAAGATAGAATATCAATAAAATAAAAAGTTAGTTCCTTGTAAAGATCAACAACATTGACAAACCTTTAGCTAGATTCACCAGTAGAAAAAGATAAACAACTCAATATACTAAAGCCAGGAGTGTACTGTCCTTCAGAAATGAAGGTGAGATAAAGACTTTTCCAGACAAACAAAAGCTAAGAGCATTCATGACCACTAGACCTACTTTGCAAGAAATACTAAATGGAGTTCTTCAAGTTGAAATGAAAGGAGGTAAGAGATAAGACGAAAATGAATAGAAGTATAAAACTCACTGGTAAAAGTAAATATATAGTAAAATTCACAATTCCTTAATATTGTAAAGGTAGCATGCAAATCATTTTTATCTCTAGTTAATAAACGATAAAAGCCAAAAAATATTAAAAATAACTATAGCTACAATTTATTAATGGATGCACAATATAAAAAGATGTGACATCAATAGCATAAAATGTGGGAGGAAGAGAGGTAAAACTGTAGAGTTTTTGTATGTAATAGAAGGTAAATTGTTATCAGTGTAAAATAGACCACTATATCTATAATATTTTTATGTAAGCTCCATGGTAATCACAAGGAAAACACCTATAATAAGTACACAAAAGATAAAGAGAAAGGAATTAAAGCAAACCTCTACAAAAAATAAATCACAAAGGACAACAGAAAGAGAGGAAGAAGGGAACTAAAAAGAAGTGATAAAACAATAAACAAAATGGCAATAGTAACTCCTTGCCTATGAATAATAAATAATTACTTTAAATGTAAATGGACTAAATTCCCCAGTTAAAAGATACAAAGTGGCTGAATGGATGAAAAAACAAGATCCAGCAATATGCTGTCCATAAGAGATTCACTTTAGCTTTAAGAACATGCATAGATTGAAATTAAAGGGATGAAAAGAGATATTCCATGCAAATGGTAAACCAAAACAGAACAGGAATGGCTATACTTATATCAGATAAAATAAACTTTCAGTGAAAATTGGTCACAAGAGACAGAGAAGGACACTGGTGATGAAGAGGTCATTCATTAAAGGATATAACAATTGCAAATATATATGCACTCAACATTGGAGTACCTAAATATTTAAAGCAAGTATTAAGAAAACTGAAAGGATAAATAGACAGCAATACAATCATAGTGGAACA
Organism: Equus caballus; assembly: GCF_041296265.1. Taxonomy (NCBI): domain Eukaryota; kingdom Metazoa; phylum Chordata; class Mammalia; order Perissodactyla; family Equidae; genus Equus; species Equus caballus. Next base: position 1,923,730 of record NC_091701.1, on the reverse strand, counting down.
CTTCAATATTCCACTTTCAACATTGGGGAGATATACAGACAGAAAATTAGTAAGGCAACAGTGGACCTGAATAACACTATAAACCAAATGGACCTAACAGATAGATACAGAGCATTCTATCCAACAGCACCAGAATACACATTTTTCTCAAGTGCACAGGGAACGTTGTCCAGGATAGATCATATGTTGGGCCACAAAGCAAGACTTAACAAATTTTAGAAGATTGAAATGATATCTACTATCTTTTCTGATAACAATGATATTAAAATAGAAATCAATGATAGGAGGAAAACTAAGAAATTCATTACTCCTGAAAAATCAATGAGGCAAAGGATAAATAAAAGAGAAATCAGAAAGTATCTTGAAACAAACAAAAATGAAAACACAGGGGCCAGCCCAGTGGTGCAGTGGTTAAGTGCACACGTTCTGCTTCTGTGGCCAGGGCTTCACCGGTTTGGATCCCAGGTGTGGACATGGCACCACGTGGCAAGCCATGCTGTGGTAGGCAACCCGCATATAAAGTAGAGGAAGATGGGCATGGATGTTAACTCAAGGGCCAGTCTTCCTCAGAAAAGAGAGAAGGATTGGCAGATGTTAGCTCAGGGCTAATCTTCCTCATTAAAAAAAAATGAAAACACAATATACCAAAACTTACAGAATGCAGCAAAAGCAGTTGTAAAAATTTAAAAAAAAAACTCAAATAACAATTTAACTTTACACTTCAAAGAATCAGAAAAAGAAGAACAAACTAAGCCCAAAGTTAGCAGAAGGAAGAAAATAATAAATAGTAGAGCAGAAATAAATAAAATAGAGAGTAGAAAGAAAATAGAAAAAAAATCAATCAAACTAAGAGTTGTTTTTTGAAAAGATAAACAAAATTGACAAACCTTAAGCTATATTTACCAAGAAAAAAGAGAAAAGACTCAAATAAATAAAATTATAAATGAAAAAGGATACATTACAATTGGTACCACAAAAATACAAAGAATCGTAAAAGGCTACTATGAACAATTAAACACCAACAAATTGGAAAAACTAGAAGAAATGGATAAATTCCTAGAAACATACAATTTACCAAGACTGAATCATGAAGAAACAGAAAATCTGAACAGACCAATTATGACTAAAGAGATTGAAACAGTGATCAAAATCCTTCCAACAAAGAAAAGCCTGGGACCGGATAGTTTCCCTGGTGAATTCTACCGAAATTCCAAAGAAGAGTTAATGCCAACCCTTCTCAAACTCTCCAAATAATTGAAGAGAAAGGAACAGTCCTAATCTCGTTTTATGGAGCCAGCATTACCCTGATACTAATGCCAGATAAGTACACCGTAAGAAGAGAAATCTAGAGGCCAATATCCTTGAAGAAAATAGATGCAAAGATTTTCAACAAAATATTAGCAAACCAAATTCAGCAGACATTACTACAGTCATACACTATGATCAAGTGGAATTTATACTTGGAATGCAAGGATGATTCAGCACATATAAATCAATCAATGTGGTAGACAACACTAGTAGAATAAAGGATAAAAATCATATGATCCTCTCAATAGATGCAGAAAAAGCATTTGACAAAATCCAACACTCTTCATGATAAAAGCTCTTGAAAAATTGGATATCGAAGGAACACACTTCAACACAACAAAAGTCATATATGACAAACTCTAGGCTAACATTATACTCAATAGTGAAAAGCTGAAAGGTTTTTCTTTAAAGTTAGAAATAAGACAAAGGTGCCTACTCTCACCACTCTTATTCAGTATAGCACTGGAAAGCTTAAATAGAGCAATTAGGCAAAAAAGTACTAAAAGTCATCCAAATTGGAAGGTAGAAGTCGAATTGTCTCTATTTGCTGATGACATAATCTTGTACATAGAAAATACTGCAGACTCCATCAAAAAACTGAACTGACAAGTGAATTCAGTAAAGCTGTCTGATACAAAATCAATGTATAAAAATCAGTTGCATTTCTCTGCATTAACAATGAACTATCTGAAAAAGAATAAAACAAAACAATTCCGTATATAATAGCATCAAAAACGATAAAATACTTAGGAAAAATTTAACCAAAGTGGTAAAAGATCAACACACTGAAAACTATAAGACACTGATGAAAGAAATTGAAGACACAAATAAATAGAAAGAACCCATAAACATTGATGTTTATGGGTCATAAGTATTAATATTGTTAAAATGTACGTACTACATGGGGCTGGCCCCGTGGCCGAGTTGTTAAGTTCGCGCGCTCCGCTGCAGGCGGCCCAGTGTTTCGTTAGTTCGAATCCTGGGCGCGGACATGGCACTGCTCATCATACCACGCTGAGGCAGCGTCCCACATGCCACAACTAGAAGGACCCACAACGAAGAATACACAACTGTGTACCAGAGGGCTTTGGGGAGAAAAAGGAAAAAATAAAATCTTAAAAAAAAAAAAAATGTACGTACTACACAAAACTATCTATAGATTTAATGCAACTTCTATCAAAGCTCCAATTGCATTTTTCATAGAAATAGAAAAAGCAATCTTAAAATTTATATGGATCCGCAAAAGACCCCAAATAGCCAAAGCAAACCTGAGAAAGAACAACAAAGCCAGAGGCATCACACTCCAGATTTAAAACTATAATTCAAAGCTATACTAATCTAGCACAAAAATAGTATGTTACTGGCATAAAAACAGACACATCGACAGATGGAATAGAATTAAGAGCCCCTGAATAAACCCATGTGTATAAGGTCAGCTAATATTTGACAAAGAAATCAAGAATATTCAATGAGGAAAAGGTGGTCTTTTCAATAAGTGGTATGGGGAAAACTGGATATTCACAAGCAAAAGAATGAAATTGAACCCCTATCTTACACCACTCACAAAAGTTAACTCAGAAAGTATTAAGGACTTAAATGTAAGACCTGAAACCACCAAAGTTCTAGGAGAAAACATAGCGGAAAAACCTCCCTGATACTGGTTTGGACTTATTGTCTGAGTCCTTACCCTCATACCCTGATACCAAAGCCAGACGAGGAAAATACAAGAAAAGAAACTGTATACTTCCAGTGTGAACAACCTGACACAGACACATTTTTTCCTCCCTCTCCCAAGTGAGCACAACTATTACACTTGAAATGGAACAAGAGACAACCAAAGGAGAACTCTAAAAGGTGGTAAGAAGAAAATGAGCTGGTGTGGGACCCCAGGGCTGGAGGAACCGCATAGCTACAAGGTGTCATGTATCCACCCACCTGACAGAGGAAGACCACCCAGCCCAGCGTTTTATGACTTCCAGTCTAGCAACCCAGGTAGGCTAATTTCTCCTCCAAATGTAGCAGGAGTCTATCTGACGAGATCAGGCAAGAATGACACCACATTAAAATTGTCAGGGAAGTTGTCACCTTCCCTGCTGGCTCAAGACCACCCTTCCCAACTAGAGACTCTAGGGCGGTAAGGAGAATGCACAGGATGAAAAATGAAAACACAACATGTCAGTATGAGATGCAGCAAAAGCATACTGAGAAGGAAATTCATAGCACTAAATGGTTTCATTAGAAAAGAGGATAAGACTCAAATCAATAACCCAAATTCCGACTGCAAAAGTGGACAAACTAAATCCAAAATAAGAAAAAATAAGGAATAACAGGATAATAGCATAAATCAATAAAATTTAAAACAAATCAAAAGAGAAAATCATTTAAACCAAAAGCTATTTCTTAAATAAATAAATTGATAAACATTTAGCAAGAATTATGAAATAAAAAAGAGGAAGGATACTAATTCACCCATATAAAAAATCAAACAGGGGATATCACTTCAAATATTACAGCCACTAAAAACAAAATAAGGGAATAATCTGAATAACTTTGTGCTCATAAATTTGACAGCTTAGAAGAAATGAACAAACCCTAATAAACCACAAATTGTTAACATTCAATCAAGATGAAACTGACAATCAGAATAGTCACTAATCATGAAATAAATTTAATTTATAACCTAAAAATTCCTGAAAAAAATAATTTCCAGACCCAGATGGTTCCCCTGAGCAGTCTACCAAACACTTAAAGAAAATTTAACGTCAATTTTACTCAATCTCTTCCAGAAAATAGAAGAGGAAGGATCATGTCCTAATTCATTTTATGAGCTCAGCATTACCCTGATATTGAAACCAGACAAAGACAGTATCAAAAAATAAACAAACAAAGCCTACAGATTAATAACTTTAATGAAGTTAGATGCAAACGCCATCAACAAAATATTAGTAAACCAAATCCAACAATGCATAAAAAGATTTATATACCATGACCAACTGGGATTTATTGAACAAAGCTGGTTCAATATTTGAAAATCAATCAATATCAGCAATATAATATTAATAAGCTAAAGAAAAAATCATATGATCATATTATTATGAGAAAAACTCTCAGCAAGTTCAAAATGGAGGGAAATTATCTCACATTGATAAAAAGCATCTACAAAAACCCACAGCTGACATCATACCTTCACTCCTTCACTGAATGATCCCCCGCTAAGTTAAAGAACAAGGCAAGTATGTCAACTCAGACCAATTTTATTCAACATAGTACCTGAAGTTCTAGCCAGAGTAGGAAGGCAAATCAATAACAATAACAAATGGAACACATATATAAAATCATCTCTATTTGAAAATGGTATGACTGTCTACATAGAAGTTCCAGTAAATCAACAAAAATACCCTAGAACTAATAAATTAGTTCAGCAAGGTCACAGGATACAAAATTAACACACACAGACAAATCAGTCACAGTTCTATATACGAATAGTGAACATTTGCAAACAGAAATTAAAAACATAATACAATTTAAAATTGATCCAAATAAGATGAAATTCTTAGGTATACACTTAAGAAAACATTCTGTATCTATGGGCTAAACATTACAAAATGTGATGAAAGAAATCAAAGATCTAAATAAATGCACATACTGTATTCATAGATTGGAAGGTGTGAAATAGTAAATACTGTCGATTGTTTCCAAACAGATCTAAGCATTTAATTCAATTCATATCAATATCTCAGCAATTTTTTTGTGGAAACAGACAAGCTTATTCTAAATTTTAAATCAAAAGGCATTTAGACTAAGTAAAAAAATCTTGACAAAGAATAAAGTGGTAGAAATTATTCTACCCAATGTTAAAGCTTACTATATAGGTAGAGTAATAAACACGGTGTTGCATTAGCAGAGATACAGATACAGATCAATAGAATAGAATAGAAAACCCAGAAATAAATTCATATAGGTATGAATTCAGCTTATCTTTGACAAATTTATAAAACAAATTCACTGAAGGAGTATAGCCTTTTCAACAAACAGGAGGGAAGTATTGGACACCCATAGGCAAAACAAAAACAAAGAAACAAACCAAAACCTCAAAGTAAACCTCATGCTTTATACAAAAATATTTCAAAAAAGACCGTAAATATAAATGTAAACATAACACTTTTAGGGAAGGAAAAAAGACAAAATCTTTGGAATCTAGGTGTAGGCAAAGAGTTCCCAGACATGATACCAAAATCATGTTCCATAAAATAAAAATAAGAGATAAATGGGGCCTCATAAAAATTAAATATTTTTGCTTTAGGAAAGTTCGTATGAAGAGGATGAAAAAACAAGCTAGAGATTTAAAGAAAATATTGGCAAACCTTATGTCTAACAACGGATTTTTATCTAGAAAGTACAAAGAATTCTTAAAACTCAACAGTAAAATGAAAATATCCAATTAGGAGATGGGCAAAAGATGTAGACAGCCATTTCACTGAACAGGATACAGAGATGGAAAATAAGCACATGAACAGATATTCAGCATACATAGCCACTAGGGAATTTGAATGTTAACATAAAAAATAAACAGGGGCTGGCCCTGTGGCCAAGTGGTTAAATCTGTATGCACCCCTTCGGCAGCCCAGGGCTTCGCCAGTTCCAATCCTGGGCGTGGACGTGGCACTGCTCATCAAGCCCTGCTGAGGCACCATCCTACATAGCACAACAAAAAGCACCCACAACAAGAATATATAACTATGTCCTGGGGGTCCTTGAAGAGAAGAAGAAGAAAATGAAAAAAAGAAGAATGGCAACAGATATTAGCTCAGGAGCCAATTTAAAATAAAAATTTAAAAAGAGGAGGATTGGCAATGGATGTTAGCTCACGGTGAAACTTCCTCACAAAAGAAAAACAAAAGAGCAGTGGGAATTGGGGGCAAGGATGGGGGCAAGGATTGAACAAAGAAAATGTTTTAAAAAATAAAAAAATAAGCAATGACAGCATCAAATGCTGGAAATAACAGAGAGAAATTGGATCACTCATAGATTGACGGTAGGACCATGCAACTACTCTAGAATAAAGCCTGACCATTTCTTTTTAAAAAAATAATAGCGAAAATTACCATATGAGCAACCAGTTATACTACTGCCCATTTATCCCAGAGAAATAAAATCTTACGTTCCCACAAAGAATTCTACCTAAATGTTTACAGCAGCTTTATTTTAAAAAGCCAAAAACTGGAATCAATTTAGAGACCTTTAAAGACACGAATAATCAAACAAACTGTGGTACATACATTGCATGGAATACTACTCATCAATTAAAAGATGCTAACTATTAATAACATGGAATAACATGTAGGAATATCCAACAATGTATGCTGAGTGAAAAACATTCCCAAAGGTTATATAATGTACAATTAAATTTGTATATTTTTGAAATGACAAAATCTTAGAAGGGAGGATAGATTAATGATGAGCAAGGCTTAGAGGCAGGGAAAGAGGTAGGTGTGGTTATAAAAGAGCAAGATGCAGCGTCATTGTGATGTTGGAACTCTTCAGTATCTTGACCATAGTAATGGATTCACGAACATACATAGCTGATAAAAGCATAGGACTTAAAATACACATACAAGTACAGTAAGACAGGGAAATCTGAATAAGATGAGTGGATTATATCAAGGTAAATATCCTGGTTGTGATATTATTCTATAGTTTTGCAAATTTTACCTTGAGACATGCTGGACAGAGTTTATAAGGGATCTCTCTGTATTATTTCTTGAAATTGCATGTGAATCTACAATTCTCTTAATTTTAAGAAAGCATAGCCATGGCTTGCCTCCCTGTTAATCAACTGTTCTTTGTCATAATGATACTGGTAGTGTTTGAAACATTCTGTCTCCTACTTTTATTATGACAATTCAGTTCAAATCAAATTTAAAACTTTTAATGAAAGAGCCCCTACAGAGCAGTGTTTCTTACGAATACAGACATAATACTGTTTTAGAAATTTTAGCATACCAGCACCATATAAACATTTTTATATAAGATGACCAAGTGGAATTTTCCGCAGGAATGCAAGGTTGGTTTATCATACAAAAGTCAATTAGTGTAATACACCACATGAATAGAACAAAATACAAATATTACGTGACCACTTCAATAGATGCAGAAAAATCATGACAATATCCAATGTCTTCTCACGATAAAAACCCAGGATTAGGAGGAAATTTTCTTAACCTGATAAAGGACATCTACAAAAAAAACAACAGCCAACACGATACTTAATAGCAAAAGGCTGAATGCTTTCTACCTAGGATCAGGGAGAATGCAAGGATTTCTGCTCTAGACTCTTCTATTTAACATTGTTCTGGGCTGGGGCATTTCACCAAATCAACTAGGCAAGAAAAAAAGGCATTCTGGTTGGAGAAGAACAAGTAAAAATATTCTATCTATATATGGCATGATGTTGTATGTACAAAGTGTACAGCTATCCAATGAAAAATGGCAGGCCTAATAAATGAGTTCAGCAGGATTACAAAATACAAGATCAATATATAAAAATCAATAATGAAAACTCTGAAAATGAAATTAACAATTCTCTTCACAATTGCATGAAAAAGAATAAAATACATGTGAATAAATTTTATAAAAGAAATGCAAGACTTTTTACCTGGAAAACTACAAAACATTGTTGAGATATATTAAAGATCTAAGTAAGTGGAAAAATATTCCATCCTCACGGATTTGAGGCTTAATATTGTTACCATGGCACTACTCCCCAAACTGATCCACAGAATCAGTTCATACCTACTGAAATCCTAGCTGCCTTTTTCCACGCATATAAACAAACTGATCCTAAAATTCATGTGGAAATACAAACCAGAATAGCCAAAACAATCTTCAATAGGAAGAATAAATTTACAGGACCCAAATTCTTATTTCAAAACTTACTGCAAAGCTACAGAACTCAAGACAATATGGTACTAGCGGAAGGGTAGACATAAATCAATGGAATAGATTTGAAAGTCCAGAAATAAACCTTTACATTTATGGTTAATTGATTTTTGACAAGAGTACCATGAAAATTCAATGAGAGGAAAAAATCTTTCCAGCAAATGATGCTGAAACAACTGGATATCTACATGCAAATGAGTGAACTTGGACCGCCATCTCAGAGCATACACAAAAATTAACTAAAAACTACAGACCTAAAAGGAAGACAGAATAACATAAAACTCTTAAACAAAAATATAGAAGCAAGTCTTCCTACCTTGGGTGAGACAGTGGTTTGACACCACTGGCTATGACACCAAAAAGATAAGTGACAAAGAAAAAATAGATAAATTGCACTTCATCAAAACTAAAACTTTGTTTCACCATCAAGAAAATGAAATAATTCAGGGAATAGGAAAAATGTGGGTTTTTTGTATCTGTATATCATATATCTAACAAGGGTCTTATATCCAGAATATACATTTCAAAAAACTCTTATAAGTCAATAATAAAAAGACAACCCAATTAAAACTGAGCAAAGGATCTGAGCACTCATTTCTCTTAAGAATATACGCAAATGGCCAATAAACACATGAAAAGATGCTCAACATCATTTGTCCTTATGGAAATTCAAATCAAAATCACAATGAAATATCACTTTACACCTATTAGGAGGCTAGATTATAGCAGAAAGTCAGTAACAATTGTTGTCAAGGATGTGGAGAAATTGGACTCTGATACATTGCCGAGAGAGATGCAAAATGGTGCAGCCCCTTGGAAAACAATTGGTAGTCTTCCAAAGGTAAATACAGATTAACCATATAACCCAAAATTCCTCTTCTAGGTATATAGCCATAAGAAATGAAAGTATGTGTTCACACTAAAACTTGTATATGAATGTTCATCACAGCGTTATCCATAATAGGAAATTGGAACTAACTCAAATGTCCATCAAATGAAGAACTGGTAAACAAAACGTGGTCTGCACACAGTTGAATATTATTGGGCAATAGAAAAGAATGAAGCGCTGATACATGCTACTGCATAGATGGATTTTGAAAACAATATGTTAAGTGAAAGAATCAGGACAAAAAATGCAGCATATTACAGGATTCCACTTATTTGAAAAACTCAGACTAGGCAAATCTACAGACAGAATGTAGATTAGAAGTTGCCTAGGCCAGAGTTTGGAGTGAAAGAGGAGTGACTGCTAATGGGACAGAGTTTCTTTTGGGGGTAATGAAAATGTTCCAAAGTTTTATTTTGGTGATGTTTGCACAACTCTGTGAATATAGTAAAAAAAAAAATCATTGAATTATATACTTTAAATGGGTGAATTTTATGGTATGTGGATTATACCTTAATAAAACTGTTAAAAAATGGCCACTATCATTAGGTTTCATGAAAATAGCAGTTACTATTCAAGTCATTTTAAATTGCCAAATAAAAGAAATCGCTGTAACAGCCTAACATTTAATGTGTTATTGCACATTTTGTTCTTAACTTAGGAAATGTCCTTCAGGCTACATCATTGAATTTACCAAGACACCCTCCGTTGCTGTTATTCTGTGGTCGAAACTTGAGGGAATAGATATACTGAAGAATTTTATGCCTCCACTGAAGGCCCAGCCGTCTTTTGACCCACTGTCGAGTCACCATCGTGCGTTACCACGTTTGACAGCCAGGGGACATGAGCTGTGAAACCGCCCACCACTGCCTTTCTCCAGCCCACTCTTGCTTCTCCATCTGGTGCTCTTGTTTGCCTCTTAATAAAGAGTCTTATTCTGATGGCTCCTTGCAACCGCTGCCTTTCTTGGCAAGAACACTCATGCAATATTTCTGATCAAGAAACAAGGAGTTTATACTTTTACATTTCTGTTCACATCATATGCCTTCCTACCTTTCTATTGTCCCTCCCTGTTTTTGCCTGTATTTCTTTTACTTATCAGATTTTCTTTTCTGTTTGTCTTAATATTAGCTTGAATTTTTGTCCCATCTGAATACTTCAGTCTGCAATGAGTTTTCAGTTCTTTGTATTCTTATTTTTTGCATTGTGTATTACACTTATTTAGCACAGACCACAAACTCCCTGGAACTTGACTGGCTTTGTTGAGCATATACTATGTGCCAAGCACTGTGCCAAGAGCCTCTCATTTGCCAAGATATTTAACCATTTAAATGAATTTTGTTTTCTTTGTCAGCAGGCAAACCATTCTATGAACTTTTATTCTTTTCTATGATTCTGTTTATTTCAAAATGTCCCCCAAATTCCATTACATGAAAGTTAGGACTTGATAAATTCTGGTGAATTACTTAAGTTACCAGCTTATATTCTGTTTCTTTCTTTGCCTTTGATTGAAATATTGAAGACAACTTATTGATTAAAAACAGTGTTCTGTTGACTCACTGCCACATCTCAGTGAATTTCAATGACTTTTCTTTGTATTTTTAAAAATAGTAGACTTTATTTTTAGAGCAGACAGTTTCCATATATATATATCCCGTCACCCTCAACATACACTTCCCTTACTGTTAACATCTTGTATTAGTGTGGTACATTTGTTACAATTGATAAGCCATTATTGACATATTATCATTAATTAAAGTCCGTAGTTTACCTAAGGTTCACTCTGTCGCAGATTCTATAGGATTTGACAAATGAATGATATGTATCCACCATGACAGTATCCTACAGAATAGTTTCACTGCCCTGAAAATCACCTGTGTTCTACCTAGTCACCCCCCTCCCTGCCCTAAACCCCTGGTTTTGCCTTTCTTAGAAAGTCGTATATTTGGAATCATACAGTATGCAGCCTTTGCACACTGGCTTCTTTCACTCTTTGCATTTGTTTCATCCATGTCTTTTCATAGCTTGATAGCATTTCTTTTTATCATTGAGTGATATTCCATTGTCTAGATGTACCACAGTTTATCACTTCACCTGTTGAAGGATATCTTGGACTTCCAAGTTTTGGCAGTTATGAATAGAGTTTTTATAAACATTTGTGTACAAGTTTTTCTGTAGTCACAAGTTTTTTTTTAGCTTATTTGCAGAAATACCAAGAAGGGCAATTTCTGGGTCATATGGTAAAAGTACGTTTAGTTTTGTAAGAACCTGACAAACTGTCTTCCAAAGTGGCTGTACCATTTTGCATTCCCATCCCATTCATTCCCAGTAATGAATGAGAGTTTTTGCTGCTCTACATCCTCGTCAGCATTTGGGGTTGTTGGTGTTTTGTATTTTAGCCCTTCCAAAATGTTTGTGGTGATATGACATTACTATTTTTATTTGCAATTCTTTGATTATATATGACGTTGAGCATCTTTCCAAGTACTTATTTGCCATGTGGCTATCTTCTTTGGTTAACTGTCTATCAAGACAATTTGCCTATTTTATAGTCAGGTTGTTTGTTTTCTTATTGAGTTTTTAAGGTTCTTTGTATATTTTGGGTACAAGTCCTTTACCAGATAGCTGTTTTTCAAACATTTTCCCCTAGTCAGTGATTCGTCTTTTCATTCTCTTAAGAATCTCATTCACAGATCAGGAGTTTTTTATTTTAATTGAATTGAAGTTATCAATTGATTCTTTCAAGAATTATGCTTTTAGTGTTGTATCTAAAAAGTCATCACCAAGCCCAAGCTCACCTAGGTTTTATCTCCTATGTTAGGAGTTTTATAGTTGTATGTTTCACATTTAAGTCTATGATCCATTCTGAGTTCATTTTTGTGAAAAGTAAAAAGATCTGTGTCTAGATTGATTGATTGATTGCATGGCAATGTCCAGTTGTTCTAGCACCATTTGTTGAAAGAAATCCTTTTGTCTTCATTCAACTGCCCCTACTCTTTTTTCAAATATCAGTTGACTTGTTGTGTGGGTCTATTTCTGTGCTCTCTATTCTGTTCAGTTTATTGTCTCTTCTTTGGCCAAAGTGCACTATCTTGATTGTTGTTGGGTAGTGTCAGTCCTTTGACTTTGTTCTTCTCTTTCAATATCTTATTGGCTCTTCTGGGTCTTTTGCCTCTCTGTATAAACATTAGGATCAGTTTGTCACTATCCACAAAATAACTTGCTGGGATTTTGATTGGGATTGCACTGAATCTATAGATCAAGATGGAAAGAATAGATACCTTGAAAATATTGAGTCTTCCTATCCATGAACACAGAATACCTCTCCATTTATTCAAATCTTCTTTGATTTCTTTCATCAAAATTTTTTAGTTTTCCTCATATAGATCTTGTACATATGTTGTTACAGTTATACTCAAGTGTTTCATTTTGGGGTGCTATTATAAATGGAATTGAATTTTTAATTTCAAATTCCAATTATTCATTGTTCACCAGCAACTGACTTTTGTATATCAACATCATATCCTGTAACTTTGTATAATAATTTATTAATTCCAGAAGTTTTTTGTTGATTCTTTGGGATTTTCTACATAGACAACAATGCCATGTGGGAACAAGTACAGTTTTATTTTTTTCTTCTCATTCTGTATACTTTTTATTTCCTTGTTTGTTGCATTAGCTAGGACTTCCAGTACAATGCTGAATAGGAGTGGTTAGAAGGGACATCCTTGCTTTGTTCCTGACTTGAGGTGAAAAGAATTGAGTTTCTCATTATTAAGTATGGTGTTAGCTGTAGGTTTTTTGTAGTTTTTTTTCAAGTCAAAGAAGTTCCCCTCTATTTCTAATTTACCATGTAAATTAAGCTTGTTTTCTATGTCAGCAGGAAAGTTATTCTAGGAACTCTCATTCTTTTCTGATTCTGTATATATCAAAATGCCTCCAAAATTCCATTATCACATAAAATTTAGGTCTTAGTACATTCTACTGAATTATTTAAATCACCATCTTATTTTATACTTTTCATTTTCCTGATTGCCCTGGATTAAAGTACTGAAGAAAACAGTTTTATTATATATAGTAAATGTGTTCTTTCTAGTTACTCACGGTTACATCTCAGTGAATTTTGGTGATTTTTTCTTTGCATTTTTCTTCAACTGAGATCTCTAAGTCAGACTTTCCTAAAGTGTATTCTGAGGAACACTAATTCTTTCAGGTGCGTAATCAAAGAGTACTGGATAAGTACCCTATCCTTCTTGGAAAGACCTATTGTACACTGTTATACTAAAGGCTCCAAGCAACTCTGCAGTAAAAACTCGTGAATAATTCTTCCAAGTATAGGTGATTGTAAAACTTATTTTTCACTTCCCCCCACCAATATTCCCCAGATTTAGTGGTCCACAAAATACACCTTGAGGAAAACTTCTCTAGTGGTTCTGTCTGGGTCAGGAAATAAATAAGACACAGATTTTGTTTTCTTACTAGATATAATGCTTCAGGCACATGGGAAAGATCAATATCTCCTGCATGGCCAAGTTTTTTTCCTGAATTTACAGGCTACTTTACTTTCAAGACGAGGTGAAGGGTATTCCAACTTTGATGTAGGTGAAGAGAAAATACTGAATTTGGTAGAACCACTCTATGGTCACCTTCGAAAAACACTGGGTCCACTCCTTGGTCTTTTTGAGAGGAGGCCGTGCAGAGACACTGAACCATCTCCATCACAGAAACCTGATTTCTGCTCATCTCTGGGCCTCAATGGATTTGTCTGTAAGAGGACCAGATAATTTCCAACATCTTACAGGTCTAAAGCTTGATGGGCCTCTCTGCAGCCTTGTTCAGACTCTTTATACCAGTCCATGTCCCCACTTTGCTCTGCTTCAGCAAGTGTGCGCTCTGGGGCTGGAACTGCTGGCTTTCCGTCACCCAAAGTGGACTGGCAGAAACTGTCATGAGGGAAACAAAGACCCTGTCAGCTTCTTCAAAAAGACTTGAGGGAAAAGAAAGAAGCATGCTGTCAGGATAACATCCTTTTCCCATTTTAACTGTATAAAAATACAGGGTATCTTACAGGGGCTGGCTGTGTGGCTTAGTGGTTAAATTTGGTGTGCTCTGCTGTGGAGGCCTGGATTCACATCCCGGGTGCGGACCTACACCACTCATCAGCAGCCACACTATGGTGGTGACCCACGCACGAAATAGAGGAAGATAGGCACAGATGTTAGCTCAGGGACAGTCTTCCTCAGGAGAAGGAAAATACAGGGTACCTTGTAACCTAATGATTCCCAGTGTAATTTGTATTTAAATTGAAGAGAGCTTTAAGAGTTCTTTAACACACTGAGATTATCGTTGAGGTATTTATGACAAATTATGCTATAAAGTAACAGTCTCACTCTGTGGCTGGTTAGCTTAGTTATAAGGCCATAAAATGATAAAGTATAAAGTTATAGGGGAGCTTGGAGGTCATTGGTCTGACTTTCACAGCAAACCAGTAATCCTCCAAGCATTCCTGAGAAAGATTACCCACCCTCTGTCTTTACTATTCCAGTGATGGCAGCTTCCTAGTCTCTGCAAAGCTGGCTCCACTCTGGGGGAGCCCCTTCCATTGCTTGGCACAACAATGCTGCTTTCTCCAAAGCCCTAACACTAAGCCGTGATGATGGAGCTCAGTCTCAGCTTGTCTTAAGAATACACTTTTTACCACCAGGCTTAGTTGGTCACAAGATACTCCCAAAACCAACTGAAGGATCACCTCAAATTCTGCACAGAGTCTCCAGCTCACCTCAGGCACAGGTGTGCTCCTAACCTGAGGCTCAGGATTTCAGCAACAGTCTCCAGTTTTCAACATTTCCAATTTTCAACAGCCCCCTTCATGGATTCTACCTCATTGGTCCTTCCCAAGACTCCCGAGGGAGAACTTAGGGCAGTATTGATAGTCGTCAAAAGAAAAGAAGTCTCAGTGAAGTTAGGAGATGAATCCAAAACCACACACAGCCAGGAATGGCCAGACTGAGGCCCAGGTCCTGGGTCTGTTGTCATCTCACTAAAGGGTCCTAGTGGTTCTGCACCTACCAATCATTCAATATTAATGTGCATAGGGGTTGTCTGTGTTCTTCTGCAGATTCCTGAAGTTGCTAACTCAGTGGCCCTGCAACATGTGCTTTCTGTAGGCAAGTCCAAGGCAGGCGGCTCTCAGGCCACACTATCCTGTGCTCTGTGGCCAGATCAGAAGACTATTCTCTGATAACAGAGCAACTCTCACTTCTCATCAGCCCAGCTGACAACAGTAGTGACTATGAGCCTCTCGGCCTGCTATGAGGAAAATGTCCCATAGATCCCCCACTGAGGTGGTTCAGCAGTGCCATCTACATCCATGTATATGAACTTCCCAAATAATCCATGCAAAATCCACATACCCCCCTCCCACCCCCCCGCTTCTGATTCCCATCTTATCCTGCCCTGATGTCCTACAATCATAAAAGCTCAGGACTGTAAGGGACCTTAAAGGCCTTCTGATCCAATCAGTCCTTTACGCATTTAGTTTCGCTTTATTATTATAAACTATGGAACTTGCTATTTTCTACTTGTAGTACTCTTGGACATTGTTAAACTCCTTTGAATAAGCTGTAATTATGAACCATGATGATATTTACTCAATAAATATTTATTGAGTACCTACCTACTGTGTACTCAACACTGCAGGTCCACAGCCTGGAATATAACAAAATAGACATGTCCCTGAACTCTTGCAGCAACTTAATTTTAGGCTCCAGTGTTTTAATTTAGATATAATTTTAAGGAGAAACCAACTGATCAAAAAGTATGTTAGGTTATCTATGCTTTGATATGAAATGTCTGCTAACGACTCTTTGGAGCCACTTAGCTTTATAAAGTCAGACTTTCTTAACAAAGTGCCAGAAAACATCATGTAAGCTCATGCAGAGAGGCAGACAAGGTGAAGCCATATGACTGTGGGAGGGTGCTAGACTGACCAGGCATTTGGAGAATAAGTGTGATGCTGCATTAGTGCAGCCCAAGAGCAGAGGCCAGGTAGCATGGTCAGCAATAACTTCAAGGGCAAAGGACGTGGCCCATACTTCTCATCTCAGGTCTCTTAGTGAAGTGTTTAGAGCAGAGAGGGCCTTTTGTCGTGTTGAAAGATAGATAGATGAATAGATGGACAGATAATTGACCAGAGTCTAATCTCCATTAGAACAGAAGTTCTCCAAGTTTTTATTATTTACAACGCTAAATTTTTCTCTTAAATGGTAAAAAAAAGGAATCATTCTGCTCTTAATTCTTATCATAAAGGAAAAAAAGAACCCAATGGCTGATGTAAACTGAGGTCTTTGAAGAAAGAGATCGTACCCCCTTAGAGCTGGAAACACCCAGCCCAGTTTGATCTTGAGTTTCCATTCACATCTGCACTCAAAGTGCCAGGCACTACTTTCCAGGAAAGTACAGAGCTCCATCCCTCGTGGTGGACTAAGACCACTTACCTTAGTCCACTTCTATCCATCTGTAAAATAGCAAAATCATGCATTTATTCCCTTCTCTGGCTTTCTGGACTCCAAGGTCATCAATGGGAAAAAATAAGATGATATAGATTTATATAGAGATATAAATTTTTCTGTTGTACATTTTTGTTAGTCATGTTGTGGGTACACCACTTCCCCCTCTGTGCCCTCCCCCCACCCCCCCTTTTCCCTGGTAACCACCGATCAGATCTCCATATCAATATACTAAATTCCACCTATGAGTGGAGTCATATAGAGTTCGTCTTTGTCTGACTGGCTTATTTCGCTTAACATAATACCCTCGAGGTCCATCCACGTTGTTATGAATGGGCCAATTTTGTCTTTTTTTATGGCTGAGTAGTATTCCATTGTGTATATATACCACATCTTCTTTATCCAATCATCAGTTTCTGGGCATGTAGGCTGGTTCCACATCTTGGCTATTGTAAATAATGCTGCGATGAACATAGGGGTGCAACGGACTCTTGAGATTTCTGATATCAGGTTCTTAGGATAGATACCCAGTAATGGGATGGCTGGGTCATAGGGTATTTCGATTTTTAACTTTTTGAGAAATCTCCATACTGTTTTCCATAGTGGTTGTACCAGTTTGCATTCCCACCAACAGTGTATGAGGGTTCCTTTTTCTCCACAACCTCTCCAACATTTGTCACTCTTGGTTTTGGATGTTTTTGCCAATCTAACGGGTGTAAGGTGATATCTTAGTGTAGTTTTGATTTGCATTTCCCTGATGATTAGCGATGATGAACATCTTTTCATGTGTCTATTGGCCATATTCATATCTTCTTTTGAGAAATGTCTGTTCATGTCCTCTGCCCATTTTTTGATCGGGTTGTTTGTTTTTTTGCTGTTAAGCCATGTGAGTTCTTTGTATATTATGGAGATTAACCCTTTGTCGGATAAGTGGCTTGTGACTATTTTTTCCCAATTAGTGAGCTGTTTTTTTGTTTCAATCCTGTTTTCCCTTGCCTTGAAGAAGCTCTTTAGTCTGATGAAGTCCCATTTGTTTATTCTTTCTATTGTTTCCCTCAACTGAGGAGTTACAGTGTCCAAAAAGATTCTTTTGAAACTGATGTCAAAGAGTGTACTGCCTATATTCTCTTCCAAAAGACATTGTCTCAGGCCTAATCTTTAGGTCTTTGATCCATTTTGAGTTTATTTTGGTGTGTGGTGAAAAAGACTGGTCAATTTTCAATCTTTTGCATGTGGCTGTCCAGTTTTCCCAGCACCATTTGTTGAAGAGACTTTCTTTTCTCCATTGTAGGCCCTCTGCTCCTTTGTCGAAGATTAGCTGTCCATAGATGTGTGGTTTTATAGAGATATAAATTTTTCTGAAACTTCACCTCCTTTGCTTCTCTCTCCATTATTCACGTCCATTCCACAAAACCCCAATCCTAGAGCACTTCAGTGTCTGCTGTTGCCACTTTTACAAATACGTTACTAAGCATCATTTGAGAATAACAGAACACTATATGGATGATTGCCACTACACACTTATGGTCTCCAACCTAAACCGTGAGAACAGGCCTTCTATATTTCCCTTAAAAGCCCTCTTTCTCAATTTCCCACAAATGCTTCACCAAACTTCTAAAGGCCCTCTTCTTCATTTCATCCTGTCCCTCTAAGAAGACATCCTTTTCCTGAAAATGGTGAAATCCTGGTGAAAATGGACCCCACTCACCGGGAATTTCCCAAACTTCCTGTGCCCACTGCAAACACACCTAGATAAGAGCTTCTTCCTGCCCTCTTCCCTCTGGCCCATCCTACCAGAGGAGATTTGCCTCCTCTGCACCTCATCCTCCCTGCCTACTTTCAGGGACAGACCTCTGTTACCCTTGCTTTCCCCTCCTTCTTACTCTTCCCAACAGCATGTTAACACAGCTTTAAAAAAAGTTTTGCCACAATCATATAACCTTTTACTCTTCTTCCCATATCATCTCTGTAGCCAAACTTTTGGAATTCTCCATGCTCACTGCATGCACTTCATCTCCTCCCATTCACCCCTCAGCACAGGACATCCAGCCCATCTCTCCATTCAGACTGCTACTGTCGGGGTCACAACAGCTTCTTTACTTCTGGGTCTGACCGATGTCTCTTGCTTATCATCCTAGAAGATCTCCCAGCATTAGTCATCACCATTGTCCATGTCCTCCTCATTTTCTTGGCTTCCTTGATACCACACTAGCTTATTTCTCCACACACAATTTTACTTCTTTCACAACCTCTGCATACAACCTGCTTGCTTAATTTGATTATTCTTGTATGGTCCTACCTTAGGATATTATCTTTTTTATTTTTCACCTTCTTTCTGGGTGAGCTCATTTACTCCAATGGCTTCAATTCATAAACTGGCAACTCAAAAATCTGTAATTCCAGCACAAATTTCTCTTCTTAGTTTCAGGTATGTGTATCCAACTTTCAACTGGATTCTCAGCTTGGATGTCTATAGTTGCCTTAAAACCGGCAAGTCCAATGTGGAATCGATCACCTCTCCTCACTTTCCACAAAATCAAAACAGAACAAAGCAGAATACAATGAACTTTTCCTTCCAGTTTCTCTCTCCTAGGGAAGACACTGCCATCTAGCAGTTTCTCATCATCTCTGCCCCTCTCCATCCCCACATACAAAAAATTTTCAAATATTGTTACTGTACTTCGTAAATGTCCTACAAAAATTTTAAAAGTCTCTTTCATAATCATGCCCTTTTCAAGATGGGACAGAGTGAAGGTGCAGCCTGGTTATAGGCATTTGCAAATATGCTGAAGAGTACTTTTCCTTGGAAAAGTAGTAGAAGTCATACTGAATATAGAGTGATATAGGTACACTTGTCTGGATATGCTATGCTATGCTACATTAATAAATAAATCCCAAAATTCCATTGGTTTAACAAAGGAAAGGTTTATTTCCCACTTAAGCTATGTCCAAGGGGATTGGGTGAACTCTTGCACCTTGTGGCTTTGCCGCCTGGAACAGGGAATCCAGGTGGACCCCACCACAGAAGAGGAAGACAGGGCTGGAGTGTCGGGTGGAGTGTGTTTAAGGTCCAAGCCTGGAAGTGGTTTAAATCACATGTGGCTACAACCCGCAGCCCACAGTGCAGTCCCTTGACCCCAGCTAATTGCAATAGAGGCAGAGAAATGGACATTTAGTTGCAACAACCGTCTGTGTTACAGTACGGAGTATGTTTTGGTTAAAAATACCACATTAATGGGAAAGAACTCTGAACTGATCAAGTCCTGAACATAAAAAGTTTTAAACATTGGTTAAATTTGACCATCTTTAGTCAGATAAAAATGTAGTTCCTTGTTACTTTGACAAAGGTTTAGAAAAAAATAAGGCAGATATTGATGAGTCTTCCTTCTGCTGCAGCAGCCTTCTGGAAAATGGTATTCTAGGGTTCTGGCCTTCTTCTGATGGTCAGAATCTAGAGGAAGAAGTGTACAGAAGCCTGAGTCTGACTAGGGTTAGGACTGACTTTTTGGTCACTTTGGCAGTTCACATGATAGTTGAGGATAATTTAACCTCTTATGATTTTGCCTACGGAACTAACCAGTAAAACCTGGTGCTGAGTGCAGTCGTGGTCTCGGACCGTATACTGATAGTTGCATCCATGCTGAGGGAGAAATTTTGGGTGTCAGGATAGTCTTGCAGTGGGAGCAAAGATGGCAGGAGAGGTGGTGGGTGGGCAGTTGGTGCCACTATTATCTATTTTGTCCAGGAAGTCTGATATACCGGCCACGGTTTCTTCCATAAGATCCTGGTATTAAGCGATCTGTTAATTGGGGAAAGATTATCCCTATAAATCAGAAAGAATTTTTAATATGCAGCTTTCCATTGCCATCTGCCATATTGTCTCTGTTATCAACCATAACCTCAATTTCTGCTGCCTCTACTGATGTTCAGACCACCATCCTCTGAATGACTGAAATGGACTCTTAAGTGGGTTCTTGCCTCCCTTGGTCTACCAGACCCGTCCTACAAGAGTAGAGTTACTTCCAGCCTTATCTTCAATCCATTCTCCATATAACAACCAAAAGGATTTTTTCTCTGTTTAAATCAGAAATCAAAATGTCATGGCCATCCTTACAATGCTTCCAGCTGTCCATACTGTTTAACCCAAGTTCCACGGCCTGGCATGACCAGGCCCTTCTTGCCTCTCCACTTTCACCTCTCTCTTCACTCCTCATGTTCTACATAGATTGAAATCCTACCACTTTCTTGAAAGTGCCAACATTTTTCTAATTTCTTTCACATGCTCTCTCCTCTGCCTGAAGTGCTTTTCTGTCCACACCACCTAACTGCTGACAAGCATTCAAGTCACAGCTTAAGACTTTCCTGATCCACATCTACCCTGCTTCTGCCCACTAGGTTCAAGAAATTGAGGTGAGCCCTCAGCAACTTCCATCTCCCCTTCGGAAGCAGTTGTCACTCTGTGCTTTCATGGCCTTCCTCCACAAACGTTCTGTCTTGTTCATCATTCTATAACCAGAGCACAGGACAATATAGGAAGTACTAAATCAATAATTACTGAATGAAGAGTTTCCTCTCTCCCCCTTTCCATCTGGCTAATTTCTGCTTATCTTTCTTTTTTTTCTGCTTTATCTCCTCAACCCGCCCCCCCCCCCCCATACATAGTTGTATATCTTAGTTGCATGTCCTTCTAGTCTTGGGATGTGGGACACCACCTCAACGTGGCCTGACGAGCAGTGCAATGTCCGCGCCCAGGATCCGAACCCTGGGCCACTGCAGTGGAGCATGTGACCCCAACCTCTTGGCCATGGAGCCAGCCCCTCTACTTGTCTTTCTAACCTCAACTCAGGTGTCACCTCCCTTTATGAAGTCCACTATGACCCTAGTTTGGATTTGGCACACAGTGACTCCCTCTGTCAGAACATTCATTTCACTGTGGTGTAATTGTCTGTCCCTACTACTCAAAGAAAGGAAAGGGATGGTGCTTACTCCACATATTATCCCCAGTTACCACTATAATGCCTATCACAGAATTAGCATCAATAGGAAACTATGGGATACAAGAATGAATCCAGCATAGCCTCAATGCCTAAGCTGGCACTTTGACATAGTTTGAAATACAGACAAATCATGGGTGAGATGACCTTATGTAAATGATCTTAATAAAAGGTCACCTTGGTTTATTGACCTGACAAGTAGCTGTCATCCACTGGTGCATGAAGGTACATCAGAGAACCCTTCGAGGTGGAGCAGGGTCATTCTCTAAATCCTCTCTAGCTCTGCTTCCGTGCTCAGAAAGGCTCTCAGTCAAAGCCCGGAGTTACCACTCCTGGTGTAGATCACTTTTGCTCGACCCAGGCGCTACTGAGGGGGCCTTCACAATGACCTTCAGATCACTGTTATTTCACTTCCTGAAACCCAGAGAGCAAGTCAGGCTCATGAGTCTTATTATAAGAAAACTCAATGCAGAATGAGCAAGATCAGTCCTAGTGAAATAAATAAGGCTTCTCAAACAATACATATTTTTGTCAGCATGTGGTCATGAAGCATTCATATTTTTTTCATGAACATTCGCTGAACACATGACATATACCAAGGGATGGGTTAAATGTTGTACATGCATGGATACTTCATTCCTTGTAACTGCTTCTAGAGTCTGATATTATTAACCCTGTTTTAAAGATGAAGAAACTGAAGCTGATAAAGGTTAAATAAATGGCACAGGGTCCCCAGCCCCTTCTTTGTATAATTCCAAAGCTTGTGTTCACCAATATCCTCTAAAAGACAGGATCAGTCACTTGTTTAACCAGCACAAAGAAGACTGTGCACAGGAACTATCTCCCTATGTTGGCCAGGCTCACACTCTTCCTAACTCTTCTCTTCACTCATTCTTCATGAACTCCCGAGTCCTGCGAGGCCTCTTCCTGTCCTGTCTAGGAGTCCCCACGAAAAGTCTCACATACGCTCATGTGTCTCTGCACCTGAAGTACTGCCTTCTTCTGCCCAGAGTTCCCTTACACGTGTTGGGGGAAGGTTTCTCCCTCCATCAGCGGGGTCACAGTCTCACCGCTTAGAGCCGGATGTCCTTATGAGTTTTTAGCGAATCTTAAGTCCAGACACCCTGCACTCCTGGAGACCCAAACGCAAGCCCACAGGGAGCACAGGTAGGTGACGTCTAGGTCACTGCGTGCCATACCATTCATTATCTGCCTCTCCTTGTGTTACTAGACCAGCCTCCTATGCCTTGACCTTTCTCCTCCTGGCAAGCTCTGCAGTCACCGTGAAAATAGATTTTTCTTACCCCAACCATGTAGTACCTCGTAGGATATAGCTTGCCACCCAGATTCCATATATATGACCAAGAACAGACAGACACTAAAAGGTCTGCTTGAACCACACACTGTAAAGGACAATGAGTTAAACAGGGCTCCCGGGTCCAGTTTTGGGCTTTTAATTCAACTCCTGTGCTCCTCACTCTCCACCTGCATGGGGAGGTTGTGCTGTGGTTTTGGAAGGCTCCAAGCTCCAGAAATCTGTTATGGCAGCGATGGCAGCATTCTTTCCTCTCCTCCAAGAGTTCGCAGTGTTCTCACGTGATTCCCGCTGTTTCCACAGAGTGCTCTGTTATAGCTCTGCTCTGGGAGGCACTTATGTGGTGGCCACCTCCCACAGCCAGTGAGAGTGACTCTCTAGGATTAATGAGTGTCCCAGCATGTCCACTCTGCACGAGACTCACCTGTGAGCATTGTTGTGACATTCCTGGTTCACTGAGTAGCTGCTCAGGGCCCTCTTGAAGGGCTTGGAGCACCTCCGGGAAGAAGGACAGTGGGCAAAATAGCAGCTTTTCTGCTTCTGTGTCTCGGACCCATGCTAACTTGTTATGGCATTGTCCCCACCAGTGTATAGACTGATATGAGACAGCGTGCTCTTATAAGCTTACTTCTGAAACTCTGGGCTTCTTTGCTTTTGGGGAAGTGCTGTCACGGGGGGTTGCTACTGGTGAGGGCCAGTGACATAAAGGTCTGTGTGAGCCTGTGGAATTTGGAAATACACACACACCCATGTGCGTGCACATACACACACACACACACACACTGTGTTATTTCACAGCATTGATGAATCCCTGAAATAAATCATCTAAGTTATGCAGCTTGATTTGGGTTGAAGACCTTAATGATTTTATGATAGCCACCCAAGAAACCCACAAAATGGCCCTGAAGCCTTTATAGTGTTTACATGAATATTTAATAGGAACTGTTTGAGAACTGTTTTATCAAGCACTACTCAGAATGGTAGATGCCTTGCTATTTTATTTGGAGAACAATGTACTTGGTAATCTTGTTATACATAAAATGCTATCATAGAGAAGTAAAGTTATGTTTCAGCCAGGTTGTCCCGGGGTGGGGATCATTATATAAAGAGTATAGGCTGGGAATTTAAACTGATAGAAACAGCATCGATCACTGAGACATCATTCCACTCCTCCTAACTCTCAAGGGGCCTGCAATGTTGCCGCTTCCCTTTGTCCCATAGGTGCAGGATCCATCACATAGCAGGTAGTAATGGGTTTAGGGAGGTCCCCTCTTGTGAGGTGTGTGGCATGGGGACCAGTCTGGAAAGAGGGCAAAATGAGACAAACTATGGGGGTTTGAGGCCTGGTAAAGAAGGGTCTTGTGATTTCTGTTACTTTCTTTCTCTGTTTCTTCACAACAGAAAAGATAAAATCAGTAAGGCCAATACCAGGATGGAGGTGTAGAGAGAAGGCAGGGAACAGACTTATGGGCCTGGCTTTTTGGGGACAAAACTATTTCCAGGCTGGAGTCTGACCCACTATTTTAAGAGGCCATCCAAGCTGTGTGCGTTTTCTAAAGTGTGCTTAGTGACCTACTGCATTTACATCTGCGTATCTAGGTTGTTATGTATAGATTTCTATCCATCCATCCTCAGGAGTCTGGCAAGTATGGTGGCAGCCATAATAAGAAGTTGTGGAGATCTGGGGAATTCTATACATTTCTCTTCACTAAGCGATAAGTAACATTTGGTGGTTTTGACAAGTAAAACAGTTCTGTATGAGAAAGGGACTCTGAGAACATGAGGGTTTGTGAAAGATAGAGTATATTGGTTTTTGGTCATCATGCATCCATGACAATCAGACTTTGGTCTTTATGTGACAAACTTTGTAAACAAATAAATGTCTGAAGAGCAAGGCCAGAGTGAAGCCGCAGTGAGATCCCTGGGGGCTTGCAGGAGATGGCCAGCCATATGGATAGTGCCATATGGACTGACACAGAGGTCAGGGAGGGTCGCGATGGCAGGGGCTGAAGCAGCCTTGAAAGGAAGAAAGGCTTGGAGCTGAGAGAGTGCAGTGGAGGCTATGCTGAGGGCTGCAGCACCTGCGTGGGCATCAGGGGAAAGCGGAGTGCTTCTGCTGATTACAGCCCTGACTTTCAGCAGCAAAGTGGATGGCTGTGTGCAGGCACTATCCCAACACCTGCTGGGAAAATTCTGGGCCTCGGCAGATTGCAGCATACAGAATCCTGCAGTTGGGGGACTTCTCTCAGATGTTTTCATAGGACCACCATTGTTCACGATTCTGTCTTTCATTCAGCGGTGACCTTTGCCATGCCAGTGACCAAGTGAGACCCAGAGCCTGCCCTCGTGGACTTCCCAGTCTAGGGAGAGACACATTAAAAAGAGATGAGGAAGCGTATGTGCAGCCATGACATTTTAGATCAGGATCACTCTTTGAAACAGTGAAATAGGTTCTTATAGACACCTCTCTGAAGGTTCCTGGTATCACAATAGACTTTTTAGCCTTGAAGATTAAATGACAGCCAACCAAATCCACTTCTTTAACATTCCTCTAGAGAATACAGAGGGTGCGGGGCTGGGCTTGACTGGCTTCACATCAGAGCTCATTTCTGCGTTAGTGAGTAAAAGGAAAGGTGATTATTCCCATCCTGCACTCCCTAACAATGTTGGGGAGGGGTGGACCACTGTTCCGCAAATAGCCAAATGAATGCATTTTGTAGTACAATGTGTATACATGTGCACACATTAAATAGATAAAATTATTTATATGTATGTTTAATCCTGATATACAGTATGATCTTTTAAAACCTAACCATGTTTAATTGATCTTTAAAGCCACAATAAATGTGCTGGCAAAGGTCCTTGATGTAGTCTTTTTGTTAACAGATACTTGTTTAACAATGAACGTATGAGTAATATAACTCCTATATAACTGGAGTGTCCACCTTCCAGCTCTGGGGTGCATTTGAAGCTCTCCCTGTAGCATCTCAAAACACAGCATGTGACCTCTCAGTAACTTTCTGTCTGCTACGCCTCTCCTGTCCCTAACCTCTCCCACCAGTAAGTCTGGGAATCCCCTGTGCTGTTCAGATAGGTGTCACGTGAGTCCAAATGTTCCTGGGCCAAGCCTCAGTCTCGTCCGCCTGGGTCAGGGGGCTCACTGCCCAGCAGCAGCAGGTGCTCTGCGTACACAGGGGAGAATGGCTCACTGCTCACCACTCACCATGCTGCAAAAGGATGGCAGCACCAAGAAACCCTCTGCTGGTCTGTGGAGGCCACTGCTGCTGCCACTGCTGCTGGGGTGCACCTTACTCTGGATGTTCCACTGTGGGAACCCCCAACCACATGGCGTTGGAGACCGTGCAGGCCGGGGTGGGGGCTCCAGTTCAGGCATTCTGGGGAGGCCTTACACACTGCTGGACCCAACCTCATTCACCTCTTGTGGCCCTGGGAAGGACTAACACCTGCGCCTCATTTTGGTGTTTAAAGTAAGATTTCTCACAATGTCACTACCCTTTAAATCACTCAGAGCCACTGCTTCAAGGGGCAGGCTGTTCCCTGATGCAGATCATAATGAGCCCCCAGACTCCAGACCCAGATTCACTGTTGGCTTTTCTTGCCCCTGGGCCAGCTCTGCAGCCTGCCTGCCTTCCCTTCTCCATCAAATCTCATGGGGATTTGATTTCAGGGGCCTCATTCACTTCCTTGCACCTGGAATTTGCATGGGGTAACCCAGGGCCATCGGGCTCTCCCCAGCACATGTCAATCACTTTGAATCTCAGTGAAAAGGCGTAGGGGCTTCTGTCCCTTCCCTTCCCCCAAGCCCCTGGGCACTGCATGTTCACCCACCCTTCCCAGATAACTGTCAGCTCTGCACAGAAACAGTTTCACGACAGAGAATAAAGCATTAAGGTCCCGACTCTGCAGATTTCCCCACTATGTTTAAAATTGGAATTCTTCTATTTTATTTTATTTATTCGACTATTTCTTCAAGAATCTTTATCATGCTTTTTAAAAAGGCAATGGGAATAAAAAGAGGTCTGTTTTCAATTCCATGGCCTAGGAAAGCATTGGGAGCTGAACAGATACGAATTCAGTCTGACCCTCCCCCGACGAGGGCATCACCCTGCGCTGGTGGTGTGGTGGGCTCTGCGGCCTGGAGCCAGAGGAGGACAGAGCAAGGAAAGGCCGCCCAACCACTCCTGCTATCTGTCTGGACACAGTGGGTGATTTTAATGCTGGTGATTGTGACCAGATTTACTGCCTGGAGCCTGAAGGTGAGGACAAGAGCCTTGCACAGTTTACTGAAGGCTCCCTTGGGAGTTCAATAAATGCAGAAATTCCCTACAACTCCCAATGGATGAGCATGATGACTGCATGTGGAAGTGCTGCGTAAACTGTAGAGTACTAACAAAGGTGAACTGCAATTAAGAGTTATTATTACTGACAATACCTAGGAGAGGTCACAGCTGTCTTGACATCAGTCTGCTCTCTGGAAAGCAGGCAGGTTTAAGGCACAGGTGCACACTTGGCGCTTTGGAGACGCACAGCCCTGGCTCACCAGTACCACTTCCTGTGTTTCTCCGGTAGGTTGTGTATACATTGCCCACTCAGTTTCCCAGTGGTAAAGCAAAGGTATTCACCATCCTCACCCTCATCACCATTGTTAACACTTGCCGTGTGTTCGCTCTGGCCAGGCACTCCTCTTGGGGCTCTTTGTGGATGAATTCATTCAACACCTCACCAGAACCTTTGAGGTGGAACAGTTGCTATCTTATCCTTATTCTTCAGATGAAGAAACTGAGACGTGGAGTACTTTGCTCGAGGTTAAAAGGGAGATGCACACCGAGGCTAGGAGGAATGCGTGGCACACAGGAAGAGCTCCAACTCGTTTACCATTTCTACCATCACAGGAAGAGCTGAACTCCTGGTGAGAAGAGTGGCTGTCACCTACAGAAGAGCTCTGAGGAAAGCCAATAGCGGGCGTGGAGGAACACAATCTGCTCAGCCAGGAGAAACCACTGTCCCCAGCCTGCTGCCGCCTGCTGGCTTTTGACTTGTGCTGTGTTCTTTCCTATGCCTTACACACACACACACACACACACACACACACACACACACACTCCACATACACACACACCAGGCCAGCATCCCCTGCCCAATCCTGGCTTAAGTGTCCCTGCTGTGCTTCTGAGCCCTGTGCTTCTCTCTCCGCAGAGCTTACCACAATGCAACCCAGACTGTAGGACCCCAGGAAGTGCTACTGTCCTCTCTGCATTTCTGTAAATCCACACCCAGCACAAGGATCTTCTCATAGGAAGTGGCTGTAATGATTTTTAACTTAAATTAACTGATGCTTGGGAGGAGAATAAAGAACATATAATTTGAATCTTGCATATTTATTCATGAATTAACCAGATGCACTATGATCTTTTGAGCACTGACTGTGTCCTATATAGCCTTTTACTTATTTTTTTTTGAAAAGTAGTAGTGTTCTTTCTAGAAGATATGACCAGAAAAGCAACGACAGGAAATATTTGCAAATTACTTGGCAGGTATAACATTAGGAGAATTGCTATTGGCAATATGAAGGGAGGTATGAAAAACATCGCTATGGAAACTAAAGGAAACATTAAATTAATTTATGCCAATCATACAAAGTTAGAGTCCTCCTTTGAAGGAAAGATAAAAGGCTGTAAGTCATTCCAATAAAATGAATTTTCCATTCTAATGAAAACATGCTCTTCTCTTCCTTGTCATCCTCAGCGTCTCCCCACAGGGGTGGAGTCAGGCATTTCCATTTGAGCAGACAGTCGGTGGAGCGCATGGCTGAGTGACTCCCAGGTCCTCAGCCCCAGGCCAGGCCCTGGGACACAGACGCAATTAAGACAGAAAGTCACAGCCCCTTGTTTTGGCACACACTAAAACTGGTAATCTGTTCTCTATGTCTCTAATTTTGTTATTTCAAAAATATTGTATCAATTCAATAATGCAGTATATAACATTTGTAGATTAGCTTTTTTCACTTAGCATTATTCCTTTGAAGTTATTCAATTAGTCGTGTATTAATAGTTTCTTGTTTTCACGAGTGAGTAGTGTTCCAAGGTGTGAATGTATCACAGTTTGTCTAATCATTCACCCTTTGAAGGACAGTTGAGTAGT
Organism: Equus caballus; assembly: GCF_041296265.1. Lineage (NCBI taxonomy): Eukaryota > Metazoa > Chordata > Mammalia > Perissodactyla > Equidae > Equus > Equus caballus. The sequence continues at coordinate 1,894,618 of NC_091701.1, read as the reverse complement.
TTCCAGTTTGGGCTTTTACGAACAAAGCTGCCATGTAATTTTTAAAATTTTCTTTTAGACTTTCTTTTTTCCCAAGGATTATTTAGAGGTATGCTGTTTAAATTCCATGTGTTTGAAGATGTCCCTATTGTCATTCTTTGATAGATTTCTAGTTTGTTTTCACTCTGATTATAGACCATACCCTGAAAGATTTCAATTCTTTTTTTTCATTTTTCCTTTTTCTTCCCAAAGCCCCCCCGGTACATAGTTGCACACTTTTAGTTGTAGGTCCTTCTAGTTGTGGCATGTGGGACGCTGCCTCAGCGTGACCTGATGAGCAGTGCCATGTCCGCACCCAGGATCCGAACCAGGATCGGTGCCCTGGGCCACTGAAGCGGAGCATGCAAACTTAACCACTCGGCCACGGGGCTGGACCCTCAATTCTTTTAATTTTGTTAGGATTTGTTTTATGACTTGAGATATCTTACATTATTAATAAAACTTCTGTGAATATTTGTGCATAAGTTTTTTTGTGAAAATAAATTTTTCTTCCTCTGGAAAAAATTCCATCATCTGTGGGCACTTCAACAGAATATAGACTCCACTGTTGTTACTGGGAATATTCTATAAGTATCAATTAAGTCCTTTTCTGTGACTATGTTATGTGATCTTCTCTCTGTCGGAGTTTCTTCTAGTAGCTCTATCAATTGCCAGGAGAAGGGTGTTTAATTCCCAACTGCATCTGCATCAGTCTGCTTCTCCTTTCAGCTCCGCCAGTTTTTGCTTCATGTACTGGAAGCTTTGTTGTTTGGTGCACGTACATTTATCATGCTGTAAGTCCCTTTTGATGCTCTGATCTTACCCTGTTCCTTTGGCCAGAGAAAGAAGATTTTTCAATTTGTTGGTTGGTTGGTTGGTTGGTTGATACATAGAAGAAATTCTAGTTTGTACGTCTCTCTAGAGCACAGTCTGGGATATTTAGGAAATAAAAAGAAAACCCGGGAAACTCACCACAGTGTTGTTCCTCAAATGCCAAGGTCTCTACCAGTCCACCACCTTCTTTCTATCTTTGAGAGTCATTTTATGATTATCTGTTAAATCACTTCTAGGTTTTTCATTGTGTTTGGAGGGAAAAGGCAAGGAAAAGGGAATCTACATCATTTTGTCCCAGAATGAACAAATACTGATATTTAAATATTTTTATTTTATTTTCATTAATATTAGAAACTATGTAATAAGAAATGAGTAATCTAAAATAAAATAAAACAAAACGAAATAGAAGGATAACACTTTAACTTATTTTTTCATTCCCCACAGAGAAGAGAAGCAGATGCTCTCCTCTTGCCCTGCTGAGTCAGGAGGCCCCAGCAGAAAGAGATTAGGAGATCCTGGGAGTCAGAGGAACCGGTGTCCTAACTCCTTGGCTAGAGACTTCCTGGGAAGCAAGCTTCCATTGCCTGCATTTGTTCTTATTGGTGGGGATGTTTTGTTGATATTGTAGGTCAGAATGAGATTGTAGGGAGGGTTGAGAAATAGGAGCTAACCATTACCAAGACAGTTTAGGACATTATCTCTAGGATTTATGTTCTGACCAGACAGCCCTACCCTCCTTTTTGGTTTAGTGCTCACGGCACTCTATGATCACCCTGTATAGTGAGTTATGAATTTCATTTGTGTCCCTCAGGATGGAGGGCATGTGTGTATCTCCTGACCCGAGCACCACACCTAGTACAGCGTAGGTTCTACTACATGTGTTACAGCCTGCTGAATTGGAAGCTTCTACCAAAACACTGTGATGGAACAGATGCAGACATTCCAAAGAAGCTGTCAGAACACATGGAGGATTTATAAAGAAACCCGTTTATGTGACTCTTGAACCACTCACCCACAGTTAGACTAGAAAAGGTTAGGTTGTTGAGTATTAGAGGAAACTTTTGTAAAGAATTTATCTGGAGAGAGCTCCTGGAGGAGGTGAATCCCATTCTCCACACAGATGAAAAAGTTAGAAAGAGAGAATCTGGTGGTGTTTGACCCTGCCCAGTAGCGCCACCTGAGAATGGGGGCAAACAGATCTCAACAGAGAAGCTAGAGATCCACCCTTGGATTAATGGGAGCTAAGGATGAAGTAAACAGGCAAACAAAAAGCACTTCAACATGGATTATGTGGGTCATGTAGGTCGAGGGAATTGCTGGTGAGAGACTCAGCAGTGAGGGTAGGGGCACAGAGTGTAAAGGCGAGGGGTTTAAGGAGAGAATCTGCTTAAATATCTTCCAGGAACAGAGCATAAGGCCAATCGACAACATGACAGTCATGAGAGAGCTTAACTGCTTCCTTTACCTCTCTTATCTGGGTGTCCCTTTCTGAGCAAGATGGTGGATAGAGGCATAAGTGAAAGAGGAGAGGGGATAGACGTGAGTCAGACTACACCTCAGCAGACGACATGCCATCTAACACTATGGAGGGTACCAAGGGAAGGTCTTATTTTAAAATGTGGTTGGAAGTTTTGATTAATACCTGAGATTATAAAATTTTAATTATTGAAGTTCACATTGTTTAGTAACTTAGAGTGACTGTAAGGAATCTCATTAACAAAGAGTGATAGAAAAATCTTTGTCTCAATGGCAGTGAAAGAAATAGCTCCATTGCATAAATATAAAGGGGAAGTAGCAGACAAAAATCATATTACTTTCTGATTATAACTAAAAAGTTTTGCCAAGCCTTCTATGTTTTGCCACTTACTGCCGTGCACTAGGTACCATATTGGGAGCTTTAGGTGTGAATTTCAATCCACCTAGGAACCCTTGTTTGTGAGTATTATTGTTTCCACTTCGTAGAGGAGTCAACAAGCTCCAAAAGATAACTTGCCTAAGATCTCACAGGAGGGAAGTGACAAAGTGATACTTTAGATTCAGGTCTCTTTGGCTCCAAATCTTGTGATCTTTCTATTATGGTGCATGGGCAATTATTTCTTTGACAAGTAACTATTGGACATTTCCTATTTGCCATTTTAGTTACTGGAGAAATCATAAGAAGCAGAATCCCACAGTATCCATCTTCTTAGGGAGCCTGTAAATTAGAGAGTGAGTGAAACATCAACAGGATGCTCAAAGATACTCCAAATAAATAAGTGCCTGATTGCCAAATGAGATATGCAATTCAAAGGAAGTGAAGGTGGTTCTAAGGAAGAATGTAAGGAAGGGTCTGGCTTTGGGTCAAGGAGGCCTCCTGATGTGGGGGATGAGAGGATAACTGGGGAGAGAAGGAAGGGAAAGAGGAGGCATTCCAGACAGTGGGAACAGTACATACAAAACTCTTAAGAGGGGAGGAAGCTCAAGGCCTTGCTGTTCAGGGACTGGAATGGCAAGTAGGCCCAGGAGGCTAGAGCATAGCAAAGTAGAGAAAGAGTGGTGCGATGAAAGAAGATCAGAGACTTCTGCAGGGGCAATGCATCAGGCCCTGTGGTCCATGGTAAGGATTTTAGTCTTCATCTTAACAGCCAGGTGCTTTCTTCCCATCCTATGATTGAGACCTTGTTGAGACCTTGGATCCACTGGCTCATTGACCTCCTTTTCGGGTAGGTATGAGGCCCATATTGGGGAGTCAGTATAGCACACAGGTAAAGAGCAGGGACTCTCAAAGATGCCAGATAGAACGGGTTCTGCCTCTTATTAGCCATGAGACTGGTCATGTTAACTTACCTCTTGACTGACCTTCAGCTCCTTCACTTTAATATGGGGACAATAATATTGCCTGCTTCATAGGGTTGTGGTCAGAAGTGAGTAAGACTACCTAAAGGAAGTGGCAGTCAATCAACCCAGCCTGTATCAAATGTCCAACAGGTGTTAGCTATGGTCATTACTTCCCTACACAGTCCTCAAGAAGCTCAAGTGTCCTTAGGACATTCCACCCACAGGCAACTCGCCTCTCCTTTGGTGTCTGGGGAACTAACGTTTGACTTCTAAACCACTGGTTGTGCAACAGTTAAATTTTGGAATGAATGGTATGTGGAGTCAGTATTTTATTTGTCAGTGACATTGGCAACAACTTCACCACTCTGAGTGTGTCTTCTCATCTAAAAACTAGAAGCAATTCTCTCTCACTGGAGAGAGGCATACAGCAAGGCTTCAAACGGGTGCTACTGTCTTTGCTTGTAGAGCCAAGTGACCACCATGCGCACCCACCCCACCTTATCAGTCTGCATGAAGGTCCCTTAGGGACCTGCTTGCCCCTTCATGGCCCCATGCAGGAGCAGCTCCGGGTGTGCTCACCCACCCAGTCTGCCCCATCATGGTGGAAGCTCTGGACCAGGGGACACTCTGGCCTGCAAGTCCACCTGCCACCCTTCACGAGTCCACAAGCCCAGGCCCGACTCCAGAGTGGGCATCTTATGGAGAAGTTGAGATGGAGCCCCAGCTCTTGACTAAATGCTGCCAATTATTTTTATGAACAGTTCAGAAGCCTAAATCTGGCATAAAGAAAAAGAAAGATATATACATTTTTTACAGATCTTTACCCAAGAAATAAATAAATCAACCTTCCTTCCTTGGGAATAGCATGAAAAATGTCTCTGCTTTAGTGGAAGCCTTGTAATAGTGGTCTTGGCTTTTTGCCATCAGTAGATGTTTATAAGCTAAGGTCTTAGACAGAGATGAATTGATTATTTTTTTCTTACTTCAAAGCCTCACAAAAGATATTGTGCCTGAGAGTTCACTAGAAAAACAGAATTTGTCATTATTCCTAAAGTTTTATTATTTAATGCCAAACAGTTTAAAGCCACAAGTAATTGTTTTTCATGTTTCATTGACTGCTTTTGATTACCATGCTAATTATATTGTAAACAGACTCTGAGATTCTTAGCAAGTAGCAATTTTAATATTATTTAAAGGTAAAGGACCTGTTCAGAGACCATCAGAACAGGACTCACTGAATTCTTCTGTGCATGGCAAAGCAAAACAAGTCTTTGGGGGAAGGCCCTACAAGCTAATTTCATTTTCACATATACTACGCTGCATGCTTGCAACACTAGGAGCCAGAGAGTTTCCATCTCTAGAGGTGCAAAGTAGACAGCAGTGTGTGTGTGTTTGTGTGTGCATATGTGTGAGTGGGTATGATGGGGGCAGGTGCCAGGTGGCCAGTGCTGCACTTCTAAGGTCCCATGTAGGAGGCACAGCAGGCCTCTACATGGAAAAAAAACCACGCTTCTTTATTGTGATATCACAGGGGCCAACACACCAGAAAATAAGGAACAACCCCTGACCTCTTATTCGCACTCCTAGGTTTTCAGGGCAGGGTTTATATCACACCACTGATTCCCTGCTCTATGATTTCATGTCACTGGTTTCTTCCTATATTTACTTCTTGTTGCTTCTTTTCCTGACGCTCATCAACAGGGAAAAAAGCATGGAGTTAGGCGTGCGCAAAGGTGTGCACTGGCCCCCACATTCCTACCACCTATTCCCCTAAAAGTTCAGGTCAAGTGTATGGAAAAGAGCATCTTTGTCCATGGCCAGATGCTTGTGATGTAGTGGGGTTCTGCTTTTCCCTCTGTACGTGGCGACCAGATGTCACCACACCTCCACAGAGGCCCATCGAGGGGCTCTACAGAGTTTTGCCCCTTTACCCTTCCACGGAACACTGGGCGAGTGGAGAAGATCTGGGCCTTGGAATCTATAGCAGAGACAGGAGAGATCCCAGGGATCGATGCTCCCCTTCTGCGGTGAGTAACTGTGGCTGGGATGGGGCTGCCTGGCCAAGCACTGACCCCCACTCTCTTTGCACTGAGATATCATGTGGCTGGTTCTTTCCAACACATTGCTGGTCGAAACGATGTGAATCATGCTCAGGCTGAAGTTGCTAAGTATTGGGTAAGAGATCCTCCATCCCATCCCACTTTCCCCATCTGGCAGCTGGAAGATGCCAAGAGAACCAAGAAGTCACAAAATCGAGAGTCTCAAGGGGAGGCAGCCTGGGTTGCTAAGGGACTGTCTGGAGGAGGGCTTTTCCGAGAGCACCTAGTTGGGCCTTGCATGAGTGAGAAAGAAGCTTCATGATATTAAGTCACAGAGACTCGCAGGCTGCTAGTTACAGCAGCTGAGAAAATAAATCCGGTTAAGACATGGTCAGATCGATCTGAATTAGAATCTAGTCTCTTCCGTGTTACCTTACATCCTGGGTAAGCTATGTACCACCTAAGAGCCTACACAACCAGAATTATGATATGTATTTGTGAACACAACATGTAAGTAGACAAAAAGAATCCCACAAATCTTTAATTAGATTTAGCTGAAAAGGGAGGCACTGGCTCACAAAATACAAAGAAGCATCAACAGGAAGCCATGAAAAGACCAGGAGTGCTTTCCACTAAGATGTGATGGGACCCAAGCCTTCAGCATTAGGGCTGACATCACTCCATCACAGTTCTACCTCTCAGCTTTGCTGACTGTGGATACCATCTTAATTTTCATTCACTTGAGATCACTTTTCTCCACACGGCCAAAAATGTAAAAATAGAGCTGCCTACAACACCTATGTTTTATATCTTACAACTTCCACTTAAAGGAGTAATTGATTTGGCGCTCAAGCCCCCAAGTTTAAAATGCCAAGACAGGGATCTTTGGAGCAACTACAGCAGGTGGGGTGGGACGGCATGGGACGGGCTGTCTCGTAAAACTCTATAGAAGCCAGATGCATAGGGTGGGAGCTAAATCGTCAGTGTCCACCGTGCAGTACTGACCCCACAGGGTTATCCGCAGCACAAGCAAATGGACAGGGCAGCCTGAATACAAGCTCTCCTTCAGCTCTGAAATAATTTCTATAGCTCCAGATCTGCAAATGCCTAACGAACCTCACCATCACCTGTATGAAGTTGACTCCAATGAGCTGGCCTTCCTGGTGTCCTTGCTCCTGTTAGAGGCCCCACTTCTCAGCCACCAAAGCTGAAAACCAGAGGCAGGGTGTACCTCTCCCATCTCTTGTCAGTCCCCAAGACTTCTTATTCTCTAGACAATAAATATCTCACAAAAATCCATGGGGTTTCCCTGCACCTTCAGCAGTGAGGCACTTCCGGCCTCAGTTCAGCTGTCCTCCCTTGAAATACTCATCTTGTACCCCTCCCCACCTCTCTTCCATTCTCCTCTCCACAGTCAGCTGGGCAGAAAGCCTCCAGGAAGCCCATAGTGACCACCAGGCTGCCTTGGGGACCTGCCCAGTTCATGTCCACCTTGTATTATAATTGCGCACAACTGTCTTCTTCCCCTACTGGACTGTGCCTCCCTAAAGACTGTGTGGACAGCCACTTTCTCACGGCTGTCTTTTACCATTGACATTTAGCACCATCCCTGGCATGTGGCAGATGCCCTCTAATGTCTGTTAAGGTGACTTAGGCACTAGGGGAGGAACACTTGTGCACCTACAGCATCTGCTCTATAGTTCCTCCTAAAATGCCTCCTTCCAGCTCTCTGGCCAAAAGATTCTTGTGGCTCACTTAGTACAACTCTCCCCACACAGCCTCCCATGTCCTCCACAACCACAAGGAGCTCACTCTCTGGAGGCCCAGGCACTTTGTAATTCTGAGATTTTTGCTGGTGTCTCTGGAAAGCACGTGGCCTGAGCACGTCCACAGTACAGAGAAGGGTCTGTGAGCAGGTGCAAACCAGACATGACTTTCACTGGGGAAACTGAAGTTTACTTCTTTGCAGAAAGACAAAGCTTACATTATGTTGTATTACAATGTAGTGTGAGATTAAAAAGTATGAGATTAGGGGACATTTATCAGATATTTTCCCTTTTGGCTGAGTGACTTTGAGAGAGTCACTGGCTGGCTCCGACTGCAGTTGTTGCATCTGTCAGATGAAGTTAAGGATAATTCCAGGGAGCTGTGCAGATTAAGCGGGATCATGATTAGAGAAGCTGATCTGGGCCCACAGCACAGAGAGCCCTCACCAACTGCCGGTTGTCATCATTACTGCCCCAATGGTTTCTCTTAGTCTATAAGTAGAATTAATCAATGTTCCACAGTAGATGAGTAAATACAATGTTAGTGATCTTATAACATTCTATACCATGCAATTATAAAGAGTAATAGTAATAGCCAACACATATAGCAAGTTCATTACAAACACTCCACATAAATTAAATAGCTTAATCCTCATAGAAATCCTAGAAGTAGGCCTCCTACTATCCCCATCTTAAAAACACTGAGGCCTGGAGCAGTTCAGTGACTTGCCCACAGTCATCCAACCTTGAGAGGCAGAGGTGGAATTTGAACCAAACCCCGGAGCTCCTGACTCTGTGCTCCTAAGTGTGTGTCATGGACTAAAGTTTGCTTCCTCCCAAAATTCATTTGATGAAGCCCTAACCCCCAGTGTGGCTGTGTTTGGAGATGGAACCTCTAAGGAAGTGATTAGGGTTAAAGGAGATCATAAGCGTGCGCCCTAATCTGATGGCATAGAGTCATCAGAGGAAGACAGACAGAGCCCCTCTCTCTGTCCACCATATGAGGCTACAGCGAGAAGGCAGCCATCTGCAAGGCCAGAAGAACGTCCTCACCAGAACCAAATCTGCTGACACCTAGACCTTGGATTCCCCAGCCTCTAGAACTGTGATAAATAAATTTCTACTGTTTAAACCCCCCAGTCTATGGTGTGTTGTCATAGCAGCCGGAGCTGACTGATACAAAGTGGAATGTAATGTGCATCGCCTCTCAAAAGCAAAAATGACAATTACATTAGTGATGATTAGCAACAAGTCATCTCATTAAAAAGTCATTGTATCTGAGGAAATAGTGTAAAGCTTCATGTCCAAGAGGAGAGGAAGCCTCATAAACAGGGTGATGGATCAATAGGTATGATGTCAGGTGGCTAGAGAGAGGGTGGCATCAGAGCAGAGGGGAGCCCTAACTACCAGTTGTTCTCTGCCACAGCCTCTGTGTGCCATCACTCTGCTGAGAGCTGGGCGAGATGTGAAGCAGGAAGGAAACTGAAAGGAAGTATCTGTGCAGCAGCGTTATTCCTCCTGGCAATGTTGACACTGACTGGTTTTTGACGCTGATTTGGTGACAATACGCTGGACTTCTGTATGCTCCTCTCTTCTCATGTCAGATGCGAGGATCCATGTGCATCTGGTCATCGGGACCTCACTGGATTTGTGGGGGATTGCCCTTTTCACTCTCTATTGTTTTGTTTTTCTGCACCTGCTTCTCAGAAGCATGGTGCCATCTTTATCCTTTCATCTACAAATTAAGAAAATTTACTTTCCTGAAGTAAATTTCTAGGCTGCAGTGCAGACAAGAGAAATCCTTCTTTGTCTCCTCTTAATAGAAAGTGTGTGTGTACAATGTCAAGAGTGTGATGCAAATGTGTCACCCCTAACACCACCCTTTACCATGTGTCCAGCCGTGCCTCATAGAAGGCAGGCAGAGTTCCATAATGGGGGTCCCTGGAGCACTATGGGAAAGCATCAGGCTCCAGAGTGGGGCAGGCCCTGCCCCCAAGTGTGTTCCCATGTTTTACTAGCTGTGTGACCCTACACAAGTCATTTAGCATTTTTAAATCTCTGCTTCTTCAGTTCTAATAGAGCCGGAATCCCTTGCCCTACAGGGTGGCTATGACTCTCCAGGATGGCTCTCTCTCCAGGAGGGCAGCACTGTTTCTTCAGCATGCATGGAGACTCAGGTATATGTTTAATAGAGGCTCTGTGCCAAGGGGATTCAGATGGATCAAAAGTGGGTACAATGCCTTGTGCAGAAGGAAGCAGTGTGCACTGGCCACCCCAAGGCCATGAATAATTGTAATGTTCACATTCGACCACACAGATGGCAGTGTCTATTCTCGGCCACTTCTTAAATTAACTTTATTATGCTTTCCTCTGAGGCAGTCATTTCTTGATTTTCTCCGCTTTGTTCCTAACCACCCACCCACTGCAGGAAACTCAGACCCCTTGAGGCAGAATGAGAAGTGGGCAGGGTGGGATGTGTGAGGATGGGAGACTGGAAACCATGGGTCTACTCACACCTGCTGCTCTCTTGGAACGCCTTCCCCAGGCTGTAGGTTTACAGGTTTAGAGATAAACTGGATTTAAAAATATTCCCCTGGGCCACAATCAGTTATCATTATTCTGCTTGCACAGACTTGGGCCAGCTCACCTCATGCCCCCAGACCACTTTAACCACCCTTGTGAGTAGGGTTAGCATGGGAAAGCTAAATTGTCCACAGCCCCCAGAGGCAGAATTTCTGTCAGAGTCTGGTTCAGCCTCATGATCTAATTTTTAGCTCAGAAATAGGTGTGAGGTCACAGAGGCTAGGAAGGGAGGCCTGATCCTCAGTGGCATTTCTATTTCAAAGAAACAAACATTTTAAGTATAAAAATATCTTAAACCTCCCATCACTGAGTCTGTCCACCCAAGAGAAGATAAAGGAATAAATCCTTCCCCCTAATTCTCAGAGCCTGCCAGCTTGCACAGCCAGCCTACTGGTGATGAGTCTGAGCCTGTTCTGTCTGGTCCAGAGCTTGTGAAGGTGTGCAGTGCAGAGTTCCTGTGGGTTCCACTCACCAAGACGTGCTGGGCACTGCCTGCTGCTGAGAGCTGGCTGTCTGCAGAGGATGCAGCCTAAACATGGGAAGGAACAACACTGAGTGCTAATTTTAGGACAGAGATAAGATGTGGAGCAAGAGCTCTGATCTACTGGGAAAGCTCAGAAAAACTTTATCTGTAGCTGGAGATTTTCCTCCCATGTATGTCCCTAACAAGGTCTCTGAAGGCATTTCATAAACTGTGAAGATTTCATGAATGTAAAGGGGTCTTTGACATGGCCCAGAGGAGGGTATTCTAAGAATATAATTATGGGGAATATATTTTATTATTAATTAATTCATTAATTTAGTTGTATTTATCAAGCCTCTATACTGGGCCAGATCCTCTCTTAGAAATGAGGATAAAATGAGAGATCAGATGTGGTCCCCATGTAGAGTTTAGTAAGGGAGGTGGAGAAGAAAATAAAAACAAAGAGGGATGGTGTCAAGGTGGTGGCATAGGCAGACTCTAAACTCACCTTCTCCAAAGGATGCAATAAATTTACAACTACTCTTGGAACAATTACCCCTGAAAGAGAACTGAAAACTGAATAAAAAGAACCCCTGCAACAAGGGACAGTGCTGACTGCAGGGGAAGAGGCAGAAATTCCTTTCTGGAGAGAAAAGAGCCACCTTCATGAGCTGCAGAGCTTCACAGCTGGCCAGGAGCAAGTCTAAGGTACACAGCCTTCCCTGGAGGAGGTGGGGACCTGAGTCAGGGAGCATTACCACTATAAGCAGCTTTTGGTCTCAGCACAACCAAGACAAGTGTCATAACATCTGGCTTTGCTGGTCACTAACTACAATGGGGAATATCCCCAGAAAAGCTATCAGACATAAGAGGAAAAAACAGACCCTGCTTTTAAAGGGCACCTGCACAAATTCACCCATTTCAGAAAGAAATCTAAAATCAACAGAAAGAAATGTGCATAGTCCTTTGGTGAAAAGAGACTCACTTGATAGTCTCTGGGTGCATCTCAGTGTGAGATGAGACCTCTCCAGGGACTGAGAATGGGCAGCAGCCATTATTGTGACCTAGTTTAGGCCTGACACAGATGCTGGCAGATGCCATTGGAGTACTTCTCTTGGCCTGTTAGCCTAGGGTCTGACCCAAGCATAAGAGCATCAATTTAACCCAGCTCAGCCAGGGAAGGCAGCCTGCTCTGGAGACTGGCCCCACCCAACAGCAAGTGATTGGGAAACTTGTGGGCCCACGTAGGCAGGGGGCCTGGGACCTCTGCAGTCAGGCAAGTAGGTCCTCCTATGTGGGGCAGGGCATGCTTGAGGAACAGGCCTGCATTGATGGAGTGTGTGGGGCCTCTGCAGTGGGGCAACTGGGTCCACTTCAGTGGGTCAAGGCATGCACAAGGGTAGGACTGAGTTGATGGGGTGTGTAGCCCAGTGGGTGGTGGGGCCTGTCAGCTGCAGCAGACTTGTGCTTCTCAGACAGCCAGGGGATTGGCCCCACATTCCAAAGCCTGAAATAATTGGGTGGTCCCATAACTAGGGCAGGCTCCAGTCATCTGTGATCCTGAGAGAGCCGACAACAGCCTTTCAGGCCAGAGACCTACAGCAATTGTAAGCCCCTGAACCTAGCAACCAACAATGCTGGGGGCCTACTCACGTAACAGAAAAGCTACAACAGGAATGTGCTGTTATACCTTGCAGCCAACTGTGCTGGGGCTCCCCATGCCTGACAAAGTGACTGAAGGGTCCACAACAGCCACACACAGCTGAGCATTAGTCTCCCCAGGGACCTGCAGCAAGAGCAACCCTTCCACAACAGAAGGGCATAAGTAGCCCACACAGAGGACAGTCCTGAAACATTTGGAAGTGGTGATGATAGGGAAACACACTGCTGAGCCTCATAAGCCATCTCTTACATAAAGACATCTCTCCAAGATCAGAAGACATGGCTGAGCTAGGGCATACATAGATATAAGCAAGAAGAAAGAGGCAAAATGAGGAGACAAAGAAATAGGATCCAAGTTAAAGGAACAGGACAAAAACCCAGAATAAAGAACTAAATGAAACAGAGATAAGCAATCTACCTGACAAAGAGTACAAACTAAGAGTCATAAGGATGCTCACTGACCTTGGAAGAAGACTGGATGAACTCAGTGAAAACTTCAACAAAGAACTGGAAAATATAAAAAAGAATCAATCAGAAATTAAGACAATACTGGAAATGAAAAATTCATGAAGGGGACTCAGTATTAGAGTAGATGATACAGAAGAATGGATCATTCAGCTGGATGAAAGACTAGAGGAAATTTCCCAAGCTGGACAGATAGAAGAAAAATGAATTAAAAGGAAAAAGAATAGTCTAAGGAACTCTGGGCCAACATCAATTGCACTAACATCCATGTTATACGTGCCCCAGAAGGAGAAGAGAGAGACAAAGGGGCAGAGAATCTATTTGAATAAATAATAGCTGAAAACTTTCATATTATAAGGAAGGAAACAGACATCCAGGTACAGGAAGCACAGAGAGCACCAAACAAGATAAACTCAAAGAAGCCTGCACCAAGACACAATATAATTAAATGTCAATAATTAAAGCTAAAGAGAGAATCCTAAAAGCCACAAGAGAAAGGTGACATGACATACAAATAAAACCCCATAAGGCTATTAGATGACTTCTCAGCAGAAATCATACAGGTTGAAGGGAGTGGCAAGATATATTTAAAGTGCTGAAAGGAGAAAACCTACAGCCAGGAATACTTCACTCAGCAAGGTTATCATTCAGAACAGAAGGAAAAACAAAGAGTTTCCCAGACAAGCAAAAACTAAAGGAGTTTATCACCAAGAAACCAGCCTTACAAGAAGTGCTAAAGGGTCTTATTTAAGTGGAAAAGAGAAGAATACAAATAGGAATAAGAAAATTATCCAAACAAAAAACAACAAATGTTAAAATCACTGGCAAAGGTAAATATACAGTAAAGGTAGCAGATCAACCACTTATGAAGCTAATATGAAATCAAAAGACAAAAGTACTAAAATTATCTATTTCCATGATAAGAGGATAATGGATATGCACACAAAAAAAGAGGTTAGATATGATATCAAAAGCATAAAATGTGTGAGGAAGGGAGTAAAAGAGTAGAGCTTTTATCAAGAAAAACTAAAGAGATCATCAACTTAATATAGACTTCTATATGCATAGGCTAATATATATGAACCTTATGGTAATCACAAACCAGAAACTTATAATAAATACACAAATAATTAAGAGAAAGGAACCCAAACATAATACTGAAGAAAGGCATCAAACCACAAGGGAAGAGAGCAAGAGAAGAAGAAAGGAACCGAGAAGAACTATTAAAAACACTCAGAAAAAAAGTAACAAAATGGCAATAAGTATGTACTTATCAATAGCTATTTTAAACATCAATGGACTAAATGCTCCAATCAAGAGGCATAGGGTGGCTGATTGGATTAAAAAAACAAGGCCCATATATATGCTGCATAAAAGAGACACATTTCAGACCTAAAGACACTCACAAACTGAAAGCAAAGGGATGGAAAAAGATACTCTATACAAAAGGCAATGAAAAGAAAGCTGGGGTAGCAATACTTATATCAGACATAATAGACTTTAAAACAAAAATTGTAATAAGAGACAAAAAAGGGAACTGCCTAATGATAAAGGGAACAATCCAATAAGAAGATATAACACTTGTAAATAGCTATGCATGCAACATAGGAACACTTAAATATATAAAGCAATCATTAACAGAAATAAAAGAAGAAATAAACAGCAACACAATAATAGTAGGGAACTTTAACATTCCACTTACACCAATGGATAGATCATCCAAACAGAAGATCAATAAGGAAGCATTGGCCCTAAATGACACATTAGACCAGTGGACTTAGTAGATATTTGTAGAACATTCCATCCAAAAACTGCAGAATACACATTCTTTTGAAATGCATGTGGAACATTTTCCAGGATAGATGACATATTAGGCCACAAAACAAGTCTCAGTAAATTTAAGAAGATGAAGTAACACCAAGCATCTTTTCTGACCACAACTGTATGAAACTAGAAATCAACTACAGGAAGAAAATCAGAAAAGCCACAAATACTACTGAGCAACGACTGGGTCAACAAAGAAATCAAGGGAGAAATTTTTGTAAAGTACCTAGAGATAAATGAAAATGAAAATAAGACATGCCAAAATTTATGGGATACAGTAAAAGTGATTCTAAGAGGGAAGTTTATAGAAATACAAGCCTACCTCAACAAAAAGGAAAACTCTCAAATAGAATCTAACAGTGCACCTAAAGGAATTGGAAAAAGAAGAGCAAATAATCCCAAAATTAGTAGACAGAAGAAAATAATAAAAATCAGAGCAGATAGAAATTAAATAGAGACTGAAAATATAGAAATAAGCAAACGAAACTAAGAGCAGATTCATTGAAAAGATAAAAACAGTTGACAAACCTTTAGTTAGACTCACCAAGAAAAAAAGAGAGAATGCTCAAATAAATAAAATCAGAAATGAAAGAGGAAGAATTACAAATGACAACTCAGAAATACAAAAGATTATAAGAGAATTCTATGAAAAGCTATACACCAACAAAGTGGATAATCTAGAAGAAATGGGTAAATTCTTAGACTCATAAAACCATCCAAATCTGAATAAAAAAGTAATAGAGAATTTGAATATACCAATCACCATCAAGAAGATCAAAACAGTTATCAAAAACTTCCCAAAAAATAAAAGTCCTGGATCAGATGGTTTCCATGGTGAATTGTACCAAATAGTCAAAGAAAACTTCGTACCTGTCCTTCTCAAACTCTTCCCAAAAAAAATGAAGAGGAAGGGAAGCTTCCTAACTCATTCCATGAAGCTAACACTACCCTGATACTAAAACCAGATAAAGACAACACAATAAAAGAAAATTACAGGCTAATATCACTGATGAACATCAGTGCAAAAATCCTCCTCAAAATACTATCAAATCAAATACGACAATACATTGAAAAGATCATACACCATGATCAAGTGGGATTTATTCCAGGGATGGTTCAATGTAAGCAAATCAATCATAGTTATACACTGCATTAACAAAATGAAGAAAATCACATGATCTTCTCAATAGATGCAGAGAAAGCATTTGACAAGATACAGCATCCATTTATGATAAAAGCTCTGAATAAAATGGGGATAAAAAGAAAGTACCTCACCATAATAAAGGTCATATATGAGAAACCCACAGCCAATGTCATTCTCAATGGAGAAAAACTGAAAGCTATCCCTCTAAAAACAGGAACCAGACAAGGATGCCTACTTTTACCACTCTTACTTAACATAGTAGTGGAAGTCCTAGCCAGAGCAATCAGGTAAGAAATAGAAATAAAAGGGATCCAAGTTGGAAAGGAAGTAGTGAAACTTTCACTATTTGCAGATGACATGATTTTATATATATAAAACCCTAAAGAATCAACCAAAAAACATCTATAAATAATAAATGAATATGGTAAATTTGCAGAATACAAAATCAGTCTTCAAAAATTAGTTGTGTTTCTATACAATAACAACAAACTAGCAGAAAGAGAAATCAAGAATACAATCCCATTTACAATGGCAACAAAAAGAATAAAATACCTATGAATAAACTTAACCAAGGAAGTGAAAGATGTGTACACTGAAAACTATAAACATTGTTGAGAGAAATAGAGGACACAAAAAAATGGAAAGCTATTTCATGCTTTTGTATGGGAAGAATCAACATAGTTAAAATGTCCACACTTCCTAAAGCAATCTACAGGTTCAATGCAATCTCTATCAAAGTTCCAACAACATTTTTCAAAGAAAAAGAACAAGGAATCCTCAAATTTATGTGGAACAGCAAAAGACCCCAAATAGCAAAGGAAATCATGAGGAAAAAACGAGAAGCCAGAGGTATCATACTCCCTGATTTCAAAATATACTACAAAGCTATAATACTCAAGACAGCATGATACAGGCACATAAACAGACACAGACATCAATGAAATAGAATTGGGAGCCCAGAAATAAACCCACACATCTATAGACAGCTAATTTTCGACAAGGGAGCCAAGAACATACAATGGAGAAAGGAAAAAGTCTCTTCAATAAATGATGTTGGGAAAACTGGACAGCCACATGCAAAAGAATGAAAATATACCATTATCTTACACCATACACAAAAATTAACTCAAAATGTATTAAAGACTTGAATGCAAGATCTGAAATCATGAAGCTTCTAGAAGAAAACATAGGCAGTACACTCTTTGACATCTGTCTTAGCAGTGTATTTTCAAATACCATGTCTGACTGGGCAAGGGAAACAATAGAAAAAATAAACAAGTGGGACTACATCAAACTAAAAAGCTTCTGCACAGCAAAGTAAATCATCAACAAAACGAAAAGAAAACCTAAAAACTGAGAGAAGATATTTGCAAATAATATATCTGATAATGGGTTAATATCAAAAATATATAAATAACTCATACCTCTCAATGAGAAAACAACTAACAGTCCAATTACAAAATGGGCAAAAGAACTGAACAGAGATTTATCCAAATAGATATACAGATAGTCAATAGACACATGAAAAGATGTTCAATATCATTAATTATCATGGAAATGTAAATCAAACCTACCATGATATATCACCTCATGCCTGTCAGAATGGCTATAATTAACAAGACAGGAAATAATAAGTGTTGGAGAGGATGTGGGGAGAAGGGAACTCTCATACACTGCTGGTGGGAGTGAAAACTGGTGTGGACACTATGAAAAACAGTATGGAGACTTGTCAAAGAATTAAAAACAGATCTATCATGCAATCCAGCTATTCCAATGCTGGGTGTTTATCCAAAGAACACGAAAACACGAATGAGTAAATATATATGCACTCCTATGTTCATTGCAGCATTATTCACAACAGCTAAGACTTGGAAGCAACCTAGGTGCTCATCAAGGGATTAATGGATAAAGAAGATGTGGTATGTATACACAATGGAATACTACTCAGCCATAAAAAAGGATGAGTTCTGACCATTTGCGACAACATGGATAGACCTTGTGGGTATTATGCTAAGTGAAATAAGTCAGAGGGAGAAAGTGAAATACATATGATCGCAATCATAAATAGAAGATAAATACAACAACAAACAATCACACAGAGACAGAGATTGGATTGGTAGCTACCAGAGGGGAAGGGGGAGGGAGGAGGGTAAAAGGGGTGATTAGGCACATGTGTGTGGTGGTGGATGGTAATTAGTCTTTGGGTGGTGAACATGATGTAATCTACACAGAAATCAAAATATAATGATGTACACCTGAGATTTATATAATGTTATAAACCAATGTTACTGTGATAAAAAAACATACAGAAAAGAAAAGAAAAGGAAAAGAAAAACAAACAATTACAATATAATTGAATTTTAGAGGCACTTTTCATCACAGTGACAAGTTTTGTACCAGGCTTTCGCTTACAAATAAGAGAAGGGCCTGGTGGCTGCGTTCTCAGTCCAACCCGGCCGTGTGCAGGGAACTATGATGAAGCTGGGTCCTGAAAGCTCTCTCAGAACTTTGGGAGGGGACCATCAACCTTGGGAGGAGGGCCATGGGTTCAACCTGTTAAGGGACCTGACACCCGTGCCAGATCTTAAAAGAAGAATGGGAAGTCATGAAGTGGACAGATGGCAGAGGAGGACATTTCTGACAGACAGACCAGCCGTGCGAAGGCACAGGGGCACAAATAAGGCATGCTGGGAATCTTGCCTGGCTCCCAGTAGCTAAGTTGGGTGGGTTAACCCTATCGCTTCCAATGGGAGTCATTGGCTCATGGACTCACCTGGCCTGTCACCGGGGGTAAGGCCTCTGGGATGGTAGAGTTCCTGCTAGAAGGGGTGGTAGGGAAGGTGCAGGAAGGAGAATAGAGTCGGCCCTCATGCCACCTGCCTGGCTGTGTCTCTTGTGTCCTATGGCACACACTGGTAAAGAGATCTGCACCCAGCAGTAGATGCTGAGCCCGAGTGGGGACACGTCCTATTCATCTTCGAATCCTGCCTTCGTCAAAATGTCTTCTTCAAATTCTGAGCTTCATAAAAGTTTGTTGACTGTGAATTGAAAACTGGACAAGTTTCCATTCTCGCCGAGGAACATAGACTTTCTGGTAAGTGTTAAGACTAAGGTAACATAATAAATTTCAGCAACAAAAGTGCCCACGCAAATCAAACTGCTGTGGGAAAAGGCTGCCTGGAAATGAGGCTGTGAGGATTCTGAAAAGAATTGCTCCTACCTCAGACCTGGCTTGTATTATCAGAAGTCCTTGTTCCATTGCCACTTTTTGGTTGAAAAGTTAAAGACTGGAGAAAATGAAGCAAGATCTTCCAAGTTTTCAAAGTCAGTTGAAGCCAGTATTCAAATACATCAAGTGGCTGACATTTCATACCTGTGAAATTAAACAAATGTAATTTGCAGAGCCTCTACGAGGTTTAGTAATGAAATGCACCTTTGCTCATTACAGTCCCCAGAAAGATCTCACCATTTCTACATAGACTAAATTAGATAAAAGCATCCTAGATGTCTCATTAATTTTTATCTACCTGAGAGACAAGATTTCTTTTGACATATCTAGAGGAATTCAGTTAATGCCATTTGCTTCTCAGGGGCCCTCTTGTGAATTCCAAGAGAGGGCTTCATTCTGAGCTGTTTCAGATTGATCAGATGGTCTTTAAGATGTGGATGTGGTTTAAACACCTGAGACTATTGTAATGTGTCTCAAGGAAGTAAGAAAAGAAATTAAATTATAACTAGGATTCTACAGTCATATTGTATACACGACTCTATGGGAGGGTTAGGCAAGTGGTCCTTTACCTGTCAGCCTTTCAGAGTCACATTTCTATTCCTATCACACTGGGATAGGCAGAGTCAGAGTTTGGGTTCACTTGCAAGCAGCCTGGGCTCTGCTTGGAATTTCAATGACCATTAATTGCTTTGTTTTGTAAGTACACAGTCAGTAATTCCAGCATGTATTTAAAGCATCATGTCTGGAGAAGCAGTGTGGTCTGGAGTCTACTCCTAGATTTTGGGGTCCAGCAGGTTTAAATTTTTCCTCTTAATAACTGTGGTTGGCTGATCACATTAATGTCATCCTGTTATTGGCATGTTTGTTCATGTAATTTTATATCCCTTCACTCTGTAATTATGGGTTTAGCCATGTGACTTGCTTTTGCAAAAGGATCAGTAGCAACATAAGACATCTTGACAAAGTACATGTATGTTTCATTTCTTTCTTACTTCTCTGTCATTGCTATTAAACAAACAAGAACAAGAACAACAAAATCCCACCAAGGACAGCCTGAGAACCTGCCGAGCCTGGCTTGCTGAAGGGGGTGAGAAACTCTCTACATGAGATTCATGCACAGAAGCTCATGGAGAAGACCCCAGTTGTCCCAGCTGAGGCCGTTCTAGACCAGCTTGCAGCCAACTGACCCATAGATATGTGAGAGAACCCAGTCAAGAGCAGCAGAGGCATCTACCCAACCTGAAACTGAGCACAGACACAGGATACCAGAAGAACCAGCCAGCCAACTTGTAGACTTGTGAGGCAGGCTCATGGCTTATTACTTTAAACCTCTGAGTTTTGGGGTGCTTTATTATACAGTAATGGACAATGACATACTCACTGAGAATTTGAGCAAGTCATATGGTACTGCTGTGCTCCTGAGTGTACACACACACACACACACACACTCATAGAAGCCCATCTCTTTGCGTCACTGTGAATACTAAGATGATATATCTGGAATTGAGTAGGTCTCAAACAAACAGAAGTCACTCCACCTGTTGCCCTGCAGGGACACACCCATGTTGACTTTTCTTATCCGTCTCCTATTCAAAATATTCTTTATTTGCTGTTTGAAACACTTCAAATATACTAACATGTTGTTCAAAGTATTCTGCCCCATATCTATTTTTCTATTTCCTCTATTTCTACCAGTGTTAACTTTACTCAGAGAACATTGATTGTTAAAGGAGAGACGGTGAGACTGACTGTATACACACTTCAGCATGCATGGTATTATTTTCCAGGCACGGTACTGGAGGTTTTACATACATGATCTCATTCAGTCCATTCTGCTGTATAGGTATGACCATGTCCGTTTGCAGAAGAGTATACTGAGGCTTGGTGAAAGCAAGGAACCTGTCACCAAAATGACCGTCAATTAGTGGCTGAACTGGGGTTTGAGCTCACAATTGTCTGACATTAAAACTGGTGCTTCCCCAAATATTCGCAATAACTCCCAGAAATTAGGTAGACTCGACCAAATTGAAACATTGAGGAAGATGTTAGATGAAATCTCAGGAGTCTGTGGACAATGAAAGGGAAGTGTTAAACAGCATAAGCGAACAATCCTCAAAATGTCAGAACCTACCGCTTGGAGATAATATGCCAAGAGGTTTGGGGGACTGTTTGTAATTGATATTGAGGCAAGTGCTCAAATATCAGCATGTACACTGATTGAGAAAACATGAGACATAAATGGATCAGGATCTGTGTCTTCTGGCTTGGTGTTTGGGGATCCAAAAGGGAACGCGTTAGTAGACAGATTTAAAACACGATGGTCGATCAATGCTGAAGCCTTACCCTTCCCTCAAGTTCATATCCATTCCCACGAAGAAAAAAATGTGCAGAGCTTTCTCTTTTGAATAAAATCACAGTCTCCTCTAAAATGAAACTATTTGAATCATAATGGATATGAAAGCAGTAAAAGTCCTTAAGAACCGTTCACAACTATTACCATTTTTACATTTTTAAAAACACTTTTTATTTTGAAATAAATATGGTTTTACTGGAAAGTGTCCAGAAAAGAATGTCCAGAGAGATTTTGTGCAATGTTTACTCAGCCTCTCCCAATGTTAACATGTTGCAAAACTATAATACAGTATCAAACCAGGAGACTGACGGTACGTTCACAGAGCTCATTCAGACTTCACTAGTTATGTTCATTTACATGTGTATGTGTGTGTGTTTAGCTCACTGTAACTTTATCATATGTGTAGCTTTGTGTAATCACCACTGCATTGAAAGTGCTTAACTGTCAGATCATCACAATACTCTCCATACTCCCTGTATCCTGCATAGCCACAGCCACCCTGCCCGCTCCAGCCTTAACCCCTGACAGTCACTACTCTGCTGTTCATATCTGCAACTTTGTTATTTCATATCATAGAAGAAATCTTGCAACATGCATTACCTTGAGATTGGCTTTTTTTCACTCAGCATAATTTCTGTGAAGTTTATCCATTAAGTTATGTGTATCAGTAATTTGTTCCTTTTTGTTGTAGAGTAGTAATCCATGGTACAGATGCACCGGAGTTTGTTTAACCTGCGTTCACTGATGGACATTTAGCTAGTTTCCTGTTTGGAGCTATTTATTAATAAAGCTGCTATGAATATTCGGTTACAAGTTTATGCCTGGAAATAGCTTTTCATTCTCTAGGATATAAGCCTAAGAGAGCAATTGCCGGATTGTATGGAAAGTCCATTTTCACTTTTGTAAGGAACTGTCAAACTATTTTCCAGAATGGTTGTACTATTTTACACCCCTACCAGCAATGTAGGAGAGATCCAGTTTCTGGTGGTATCTCACCAGCATTTAGTGTTAGCAATTTTTTTTATTTTAGCCATTCTGATAGGTATATAGTATCTCTCATTTTGGTTTTCATTTGCATTTATCTAATGGCTAATGGCATTGAATAACTTTCCACGTGCTTATATAACATCTATGCAACTTCCTCAGTGAACTCTGTATTTCTTTGTGCATTTTCCTTCTACTTACTTGTATTTTACTGCTGAGTTTTGAAAGTTTTTTATGTATTCCAGATATGAGTCTTTTGTTACATAAATGGCAAATATTTTCTTTGTCCTTAATTTGTATATTCATCATCTTAACAGAGTCCTTCACAGAGCAAAAGTTTTTAATTTTGTTGAAGTCCTATTTATCAATTTTTCCTTTTATGTATAGTGCAATTTGTTTCAAGTCTAATATTTTCTCCTATGTTTTATTCTAAAAGTTTTATATTTTGCACTTAAGAATGATGATTCATTTTGAGTTAATTTTCATGTAAGGTGTGAGGTTTAGGTCAATATTCAGGATTTTACCTATGAATATTCAACTGCTCCAGCGTCCTTTATTGAAAAAGCTATTCCTCCTCAATTGGGTTGCTTTTGCTCCTTCATTGAAAATTAATGGGACCTATTTGTATGGATCTATTTTTGTGTTTTCTATAGATCTGTGTCTATCCCTCTGCCAATACCACAGTGTCCCGACTACTGTAGCTATATGGCAACTCTTCGCATCGGGAACAGTGATCTCCCACTTTATACTTTTCAGTCGTGGTCTGGCTATTCTAGAATGTTTCCCTTTCCTATAAATTTTAGTGTACATTTGTCTACATTAACAAAAAGACTTGCCAAAATTTTCATAGGAGTTTTGTTAAATCTACATATCAATTTAGGGAGAACTGACTTCTTTACTATGTTAAATCTTCCAATCCTGGAACACTATGTTTCATGAAGCTTTTAGGTCTTTAATTTTTTCATTAGCATTTTCTAATTTTCATCATGCAGATCCTGTACATGTTTTATCATATTTTTACCTCGATAGTTCATTTTTTCCAGTAGGTATTTCATTTTTATATGTTTCCACATGTTCATCATCAGTACATAGAAATACAGTTGATTTTTGTGTGTTTATCTTATATCTTATGACCTAACTGAGCTCGCTTATTAGTTCCAGGAGTTTTTTGTTGTTTTTGTAAATTTCTTGGCATCTACTACGTAGATAGTCACATTATTGCAAATAGAGGTAGTTTTATTTCTTCTTTTCCGTTTTTCATGCTGTTTATTTTTTTCTCATACCCAGTTGCAGTGGCGAGACCTTTTAGAACCTTGTTCAGCTTGTGTTGTGAGACAGGACGTGCTTGCCTTCTTCCTGATGTGAGCATCCATCCCTTTACTATTAACAGTGTTATGTTAGCTGTAGATTTCTGTAAGTGCTGTCAGTTTGTGGAAGGTCCCACTCCATCCCTTCTGTAATCAGATTTCTTTACTATGACTGAAGTTGACTTTTGTCAAATGCTTTTTTCTGTATCAATTGATATAACTATATGGTTTTTCCGCTTTAGATTGTTAATACTGTGGATTACTTTGATTGATTTTTTAAAAATATTGAACCAGACGTATATCTAGAATATATCCCATTTGATAGAGGACTGCATGTACATTGTTAGATTGGATTTGGTAAAATTTTGCTGAGAATTTTTGCATCTATGTTCATGAGAGATATTGTTCTCTAGGAGTGCGTGTGTGTGTGTGTGTGTGTATGTCTGAGTGTGTGCCGTTTGTCTGGTTTTGATAACAGGGCAATCCTGACCTCACAAAATGAGTTGGGAAGGACTCCCTTCTCTTCTATTTTATGGAATGAATTGTGTAAAATAATATTAATTTTTTTAAAAAGTTTGGTAAAATTCTGCAGTGAAATCATCTATATCTGAAGACTTGGGAAGAGGGATTTTAATTATAAATTCAACTTATTTGATGGTTATAGGACTATTCAAATTATCTTTTCATCTTGACTGAGTTTAAGTCATTTGTGGGGGTTTTTATTAATTGGTTTCTTTCTTCTAAGTTGTCAAATTTATGAGCTTAAATTTGTTCATAACCTTCCCTTATTATCCTTGTAATTTTGCAGGATCTGTTGTGACATATCTTGTTTTATTTTGATATTGATGTTTTTATCTTATCTATTTTTACCTTTGTAAATATTGCTATAGTTTTAACATTTTTTTCTATTTAGGCAAAATTTTGTCTCATTGATTTTGTCTGTTGTTTTCCTCCTTTCTATTGCATTTGTTTCTGCTTGTCTTTATTATTTCCTTCCTCTTCCTTTGAATGTATTTAGTTCTTTTTCTAACATTGAGGAAACTTACATTGTTGATTTGTGGTTCTATAAGTGTTGATTCAATCTTGATGGTTCAGTGATGTTCAGCTCTTCTATATCCTTGATGATTTTCCCTCCAGAAGTTCTACAATTTATGACAGTAGAATATTGAAGTCCTCAACTATGCATGTGGATTTATCTATGTCTCCTTTCAAATCTGTCAGTGCTTTATTTCATGAATTTTGAAGCTCTGTTGTTTGTTGCATATACAGTTGGGATTATTATATATTCTTGTTGGATTGATCTTTTTTATCATCATGCAATGTTCATGTTCGTTCCCAGTAATTGTCTTGCATTGAAAATCTGCTTTATCTGCTATAAGTACAGCCACACCTGCTTTTCTTTGATTAACGTCTGCTTTGTCTATCTTTTTGTATACTTTCAACCTTTTTATGGCCTTGTGTTTGAGTCTTGAGTCTCTGATATACAATATATAGTTCAGTCATATGTTTTTAATCCCATATCTTTCTTTAAATTGTTGTTTTTAGACCATTTACATTTGAATTAATTATTGATATGGTAGACCTATATCTACCATTTTATTATTTTTGTTTAATCCTCCTGTTTCTCACACATCTATTTCTTTTTTCTTGCTTCTGTTACTTGAACATTTAGGGGAATTTTATTTTTATTTATTTATAATGATTTTGAGCAAAGTGATTGTATAGTTTTTAGTGGTTGCTTTAGATATTACCATACCTATATGTAAATTGTCACAACCTACTGGTATCCATGTTTTACAACTTTGTGTGAAGTGTAGAAACCTTACATACATTTAGTCTCCTTTATCTTCATCACTTGTTAAAATATAACCACCTTAAGTCTTTTCTCTACATTGAGCACCACAACAGATGATGTTATAATTTTTGCTTCAATCCTAAAATATTATTAAAACAACTTGTAAGGGTAAAGATAGTTTATTATGTTCACCTCTAGTTTTACACATTCAATTCTTCTTGTTTTCCTTTGGAAGGTCCAGGCTTCTTCTTTTGTTTTGTTCTTCCTTTTGTTGGGAAATCTTCCTTTAGTCATTCTTTAAGTATAAGTCTGCTAGTAACAAGTTCCCTTACTTTTTCTTCATCTGAGAATATCTTTATCTCTCTTAATCCCTGAAGAGGTTTTTTTCATTGGTTTAGGATTTCTGATTGACAATTCTTTCCTTTAAGCACTTGAAAAATGTGTCATGTTTTCTGGCTATCACGGTTTCAGGTGATAATTTTTTTTGTCTTTTAAATTGTTTTGTCTTTTGGAGAAATGGTTGCTTTTAGGATATTTGTCTTTCTTTATTTTTCAGAAGATTAAATGTGATATATTATGGCATGAATTTCTTTAAGTTTATCTTATTTGGGGATCCTTTCATCATTTTGGATGTATAGGTCTATATCTGATGCCAATTTGTGAATTCTTGAATGATTATTTAATCAAATACTTTTTCAGCCATGAGTTTGTACTCCTTCTGCAACTCTGATGATGCAAATGTTAGATCTTTTTTTTAATTATTGTCTCACATATTTTTGAAGCTCTGTTAAATTTTTCTTGGTCTATTTTCTCTCTGTTGTTCAGATTGAGTAAATATTATTAATCTATCTTCAAGTCCACTGAGTCTGTTCTCTATCACCTTGACTGTGGCATTTTGTCCACCCAGCAAATTTTTTAGTTTGAATTATTTTAGTTTCAGTTTCAATTTGGTTCTTTTTAATAAACTCTATATATTTGCTGAATTTTTAAATTTTTTGTCTGTTTCAAGAGATTTGTAATTGATCATTGAAGCATATTTATGATGGAAGCTTTAAAATCCTTGTCAAATAATTTCATATCAGATTCATTTTTTGTCAGCATTATTTTATTGTCTTTTCTCATTCTACTTGTGGTCTCTTGGTCCTTTTTTACCAATTGATTTTCCTTTTTGTATTCTATTCATTTTGTTTATTTTATTAGGAGACTCTAGATCCTGTTTGAGTCTTCTGTTTTAGTAGATATTTGTCCTGCTTATTCCCCTCTGCTTCATTCTTCAGCTGCAGCTGTGCTCCTCTCATTCTCTGCTGATGCTGTCAGCAGTGGCGGAAGGTACTTCTCTGGGCCACCTACTGTCACTAAGTGACATTCGTGGGGAAAGAAAGTGTAGAAGCCACTGAACGTGGGTTTCCGTATGCCCCTGAGTGAAGGGCTTTCCTGTTGCTACCACTGTGAGTAGATTGGTCCTCCTGCCAGTGAACTGGTTGTGTAGCATGGACTGAGATGGTTAGGGTTTTGCTGATGCTGCTGGAGGTGAATTGGATTCCTGGGACTAGGCTTGGAATGAAAGAAGATGGTCAGAGCAGATCAGACCACCCACTGGCGCTACAGGTGCGGAGCAGGGGTTGGGTCTACACTTGGTCTCAGTTGGGCTTCCCTTTCTCGATCCTGTGGACAGAGAGAACAGGCTTTTTATCTTCTTTTTGGGGGGTAATAGCGATGGGAGTAGTTTTTCAGGCCTCCTTGATGCCAAGTCCAAGGGTATACAGGGAATAGAAAAGGAAACTCACAGCAGTATTTTTACTAGCCCTAAGATCCCCAGTCTTTTACCTTCTTCTTTCCAGCCTTCAGAATTGTCTCATTGCTTGATGTATAATTTCCAGGTATATTTATTTGTATTTATAGGGGAGGTGTAGACAAGACCACCTGTCAGGAAAAGTAAATCTGTACCATCTTGTTTTGAAACTGGGCAGGAATATCCTTTGTGTTTTGTAAAAATGAAAAAATATGACCTAGTGTGGGGAAGGGTGACGTTCCCATTTATTTACAAATCCTGTATATTTTCCATTTCTTAAGAAAGAACAAGAGAAAGGTTACCTGTCCATAATAATTGCCAAAATCTTTCTCCAGCCCTGTTTTGTAATGTCTGAAATTAAATAATGATTTTTCCCGTGAACTGATGTGTGGGTGTCTTAAGTTATCCTTCCTTATGGTGACTGTATCTGTAATTTTTAGCCATTAACATCGTGGTGAAAATAGTTTATTTGACCCATATGGCCACTGCCAGGTAGTATCTGCAAGGTCTGATAAAAAGGGAAAGTCTAATTCTTCATTGAGCCTCACACTGAGGACCCTGGGAAACAAGAAGGCAAGACAAAGGCACAAGTGCCTAAAAGAGCCGCATGAAAAAAGGGTGCTAGAAGGAGATAACTGAGGCTGATTCTTCAAGTTCTGAGGTTCCACCCTCCTCGAGGAGGCAAGAAGGTCTGTCCCTATCCACCCACTCATCACTCTCTACCACGTAACTCAGCTTTATTTTCTTGTTAGTAATTCTTGTTAACTGGTATTTTAGAGTCTATTTAGGTGTCTGTGCTGTGTTTCCCCCCAGTGGCACATAAGCCCTATGGGTGCAGGGCCTTTGTCTGTCTACTGTATCCTTGGCACCTAGAAATGTGCCTCAAACACAGTTGTCACTCAATTTTGGGATGAATGTGAAAAAAACTGAGCAGAAGTTCATTTCCTTTGATTATAACTGGCAATGCCAACTAGAGGCAAGTAATCCTACTTGGTGAGCAAGGGCAGCATCTAGGTTCAGCTGAACATGTGAAAGAGGGAGGAAAGATTGATAATGATGCAATCAGATGGTACTGAATATGGGCCATGACTGCTGCAGCAGTGGAATAGAGCCCAAGGAGCAGTGGGAAGAGCATCATCTGTCTCCAGCATTTCTACAGCATTGGCCATGAGGCTGAGAGGAATAACTGAAGGAAAAGTTAAGAGTTCAGGAGCTCTGTGGATCTATTTCTCAGGGAATTAGTTCATCCTTGATAAACTAAACAACATCAATGAGGTAAGGTATGAGAACAAACAGAATTGACATGTCTAAAATAAATATGCTAAGCACTGAAGAAGACTTGTCATTAACATTACATTCTCAATTATTAATATTACTATTCACAAATGAGATAACTATATTTTTGAGAGGCAAAGTAACTTTCCCAAGGTCACAACACCACTAGGAGACATTGGCATGAGGATTTTGAACCAATAATCCTGATTACAAAGCAAAGAATCTCTTAACTACTCCTTCCTACTCTCCTACTGTTCACACCTCAGAGCCTATGTTCAAGGAAGAGGTAGAACAATGTGATCAAGTGTAAGTACATTTAAAATACTAAAGAGATTAAAAGATGATTAAAGACCATCAGAAAAGAACTAAATAAATTGTCTAAAAGTGAAATATATATATTTCATTATATATATGTATACATAAGTTAAACATATATATTTTCATTGAATTAAAAATACTATAGTGGGATTAAATGCAGTCATGCACTGCATAACAACATTTCAGTCAATGAAGGGCTGTATACAAAACAGTGGCCCCATAAGATTAGTACCATATAACCTTGGTGTGTGATAAACTATTCCGTCTAAGTAAGTACACTCTATGTTTGCACAATGATGAAATCTCCTAGTGTTGCATTTCTCAGAACACATCCCCGTTGTTAAGTGACTTATGACTGTATAGTAGTAGTAGAAAGATCTGAAGATATTAGCCAGAATTCAGTACTAAGGTATAATACAACAAAAAATATTTAAAAATAAATTAAGTGTTCAGCTCTGACATGTAACAGGCTTGGAAGTCATCACTCCCATCCTTATCAAAAAAGCTGGACAAGCTGAAAATCAATGACTTTTCTTGAACCCATCAGAGAACCGAGGTCACAGGGCAAACTGCCACCCTGAAATATAGAAAGACAGACAGATCCAGAAAGATCCAGCACCCAAGAGTTGCTTTCCAGGAGTTGCTTACCAGAGTTAAACCTCTGGAAGCACAAACTTGTAGGAACACTTAAGTGGTCATTTTGAGAAATTGCTAGCAGCCAAGTGTGGACTAAGGGATTGAGAAATTCCTTGAGGGCTGTGGTATCAAGGGGCCTCTACACTTTCATGTCTTTCCCTGCCGCCGGGTTCTCATGGTAAGGATATGAGAAAAATCCAGTGTCAGGGGAGATGAAAATATTAATCATTGTGAAACAAGCCCAGAATTTTCTCCATAACAAAAGCTTACTCTCCAGGGTAAATGACTTTATCAGAGCATATTTCTGAAACCTTGTCTACGCTGGGAATGATATTCTTCCTGACTCTGGTCCCTTCTAGATTTCTTATCTTATGTAAGAGGAGAAAAAAATAAAGCCGACTGGGCACAAAGCCAACCTTGCTGGAGCCAAGAAAGTCAGAGGGAAGGGGGAAGAGGGAGAGGAACATGTGTGATGGCCATGGTCTGAGACACAGGCCAACTGAAAGACTGAGCTTTCCTCATAAGATTGTAAAATGCTCCTATCTCCAAAACTCTGTCCCCACCAGTCTCCAGTATAATAGGGCTTACATCAGAAAGATCTACAAGACAACTTCTCTCTGAAGAGTAGTCTATAGGGAAGCCTCAAGCTAAGATGAGACACAAAAATAAGAATACTAGAGGAATTTGAAGACTCTGACACAGACAATTGCAGCAAACATTAAACACACTCCAACTTTTAGAAATATTAGCATAAGTCCTCACACCAAAGGCCTGTTTACCTAAGTACCAATTATGTACTATAGCATGTATGCTTTCAACAGAAGATTACAAAGCATGCCAAACAAAAGAACAAACAGTCTGAAGAGACAAAGCAAGTATCGACCACACTCACATGTGACCTAGATGTTGAAGTTATCAGACAGGAAATTTAAAATAATTACGATTATCATGTTACGGTCTCTAATGTAAAAAGAACATAATACGTAAAACTAGGTAAAAAATTTCAGAAGGCAAATGGAAACTATAAGAAATAATCAAAAGAAAATCATTGACAATGAAATCACAGCAACTAAGATGAAGAACATCTTTGATGAGCTCATCAGTTCCCTCAACACAACTGAATAAAGAATCAGTAGACATTAAGAAAAGTTAATAGAAACTTTCCAACTGAAACATAACAAAAAAAAACACAAAAATAATCCTGAGAAATCTAAGAACTGCGGGATGATATTAAGAGATATATCTTACTTTGTAATTGAAATACCAATTGGAGAAGAAAGAACAGGCCATAAGAAATACTTGAAGTAACAATGACAGGAAATGAACGTCAGCAATGTTCGAAGGAATGGGAGAGGAAAACTGTAAATACACTGCACCTATACTATATGTTAAGAGGTATAGTTCTATTTGGGGGTGGACTTAGGTTGGTTAGAAATGTGTAGAGTAAACTCTAAGACAATCACTATTTTTTAAGTATAAATGATATACTGAGAGGAGATAAAGTAGAGTCATATAAAATGCTCAGTTAAAACCAAAGGCGGCAAAAAATGAGGGGGAAAAGACAAATAGAAAATGCAGTAAATAAAAAAAATAGTTACAAATTGGAAGATATTAATCTAGCCACATCAATAATCACTTAAAATGTGATCTAAATACACTAATTAAAACACAGAGATTGTCAGAATGTGTTAAAAGAAAGCATACTTACTATATGTTGACTACAAGAATCCCACTGTAAATATAAAGATTCAGGTTAAAAATAAAGGGATAGAGTAACATATGCCATACTAATGTTAATCAAGGGAAGCTGCAGTAGCTACATTAATTTAAGACAAAGCAGAGCTCAGAACAGGAAAATGGTCAGGATTCAAGAGGGATATTACTTAATTAGAAAGGGGTCAATTCTCTAAGAAAACATAGCAATCCTAAAAGTGTATGCATCTAACAAAAGAGCATAAAAATATGTGAACAATCATTAATAGAAGTGAAAGGACAAACAGGCAAATCTACTATAATAGTTGACAATTTCAACATGCCTCCATCAATAATTTACAGATTAAGCAGGCAGAAACTTTATAAGGGTATAGACGAATGACACCATGAATCAACTCAACCTAATTGACAGAGAATAATCCATACGTCAACAGCAAAATACACATTCTTGTCATGCTAATATCGAACAGTCACCAAGATAGACCATATTCTGGGCCATAGAAACACCTAAACAGGTTTAAAATAATAGAAATCATACAAATTACATCTCAGAAGATAATGGAAATAAATTAGAAATCAATAACAGAAAGATAGCTAGAAATTCCCCAATACTTGAAGATTAAACAACATACCTCTAATACTAAATGACAAAGAAAACTTCAGAAATTCAAGAGAAATTTAAAAATGCATTGAATGAAATTAAATAAAAATGCAGTTTATCAAAATAGGGGAACAGCTAAAGTAATATTTAGAGAAAAATATATACCATTAATTGCATACATTAGAAAAGAAGCAAGATAACATCAATTACCTGAGCTTCTATATAAGGATATTAGAGAAAAATGAGCAAATTAAACCTAAACATTCAGAAAAAAGGACATAAAAACTAGAAGAAAAATCAATGAAATTTGAAATAGAAAAACAACAAAACCCAAACTGGGTCTTTAAAGAGAGCAACAAAATTTAAAATCCTCTTCCCATCCAGCCAAGAGAAAAAGAGATGAGATATAAGTTACCAATAACAGAAATGAAAGAGGATTCACCTGCCACTGATCCCATGGACACTGATCCCATAAGGGACACCATGAACAACTTCATGCCCTCAAAGCCGACAACTTAGATGAAATGGACCATTTCCTGGAAACAATCAAATGACTAAAACCCCTGCAGGATAAACAGATTACTTGAATAACTCTTCATCTATTAAAGAGATGAGATTAATAATTAAGAACTTTGAAGGCCCAGAGAGTTTCATTGAAGAATTCTATCAGGTACTAAAGGAAGAACTAACATCAATTCTCCAAAATCTCTTTCAGACAATTGGAGTGGGGACACTTTCCAACTCACTTTTTGAGACCAGGATTACTTTAAAAGCAAAACAAGCTAAAAACATTAAAAGAAACCTACAGATGTTAATATTAGTAAATCAAATCCAGCTACATATGTAATATATACAAAAATGATAATACATCACAAGCAAGTGTAGTTCATTCCAGGAATACAAGTTTGGTTCAACACTTACAAGTCAAATAAAAAATATAACACATTATATTAAAATACTGAATAAGAAAAGAACATTTTATCATATTAACAGATGCAGAGAAAGCATTCAGCATAATTCAATATGCATTAATAATAATACTAATAAAACTCTCAAAAACCTAGGATCAGAAGGGATCGTCCTTAAACTAATACAACGAGCATATGAATACATACAATTAACATCATACTTAAAGATGAGAAACTGACCACTTTTCCTCTTAAGAGATGGAAAAAGGCAAAGATGTCCTCTCTCACCACACCAGTTCAACATTATCCAGGAGGTCCTATCTAGTGTAATAGGCCAAGGAAAAGAAATAAAGGGAACACAAATTGAAAAGGAAGAAACAAAATGCATTTATTCCCCAATGACATTATCGTCCATGTAGAAAACCATAGGGAATCTACAAAATCTCCTCGAAATAATAAGCGAGTATAACAAGGTTGCAGGACACAAGGTAAATATACAACATTTAATTGCTTTCTCATATACAGTAATGAACAATTGGAATTTGAAGAAACACTTTTACAATAGTGCCAATAAATGAAGTGCCAAAATATACATGGGATCTGTATACAGAAAACTACAAACACTAACGAAAGGAACCTAGACACAGACCTGAAACCTTATGCAAAATTGATTTCAAAATAGATTATTAACCTAAAACTAAATGTAAAAATATAAAAATTCTTGAATAAAACATAGGAAAAAAATCTATGTGACTGGATTTTGTAATGAGATTTTAGATAAAACACTAAAAGCATGATCCATGATATAATAAACAGATATATTGCACTTTATTAAAATTAGAAACTAATGCTCTGCAAACAGCGATGTCTTTAAGAAAAGACAAGTAAACTCACTGGGAGGAAATACTTAGAAAACATGTATATCTGCATAGCATTTGTAGGATGCTGCACAATACAATATTGTATGATTCTGTATGATACTTTGAGGATAGATATATGACAATATGCATTTGCTAAAACCCATAAAACTCATAGCACGAAGAGAAACCTTGATATATATAAATTTTTTAACATTATGTATGAGGTTGGGGTATCCTAGGATGGGATACAGGCAGGGATAATAGAATCTAAGTGTATTACAAATGTCTGAGACATCTTCACTGAAGGGGATTTGAGAAAAGGAGTTGACCTAAGTAACTTTGGTAATGAGTGGACACTAATAGTGAAAAGCAAAACGAACAGTACATAAGCACTCTAGTTGGTAAAGTTGATTCCCACAAGCTATGGTTTAACAATTCTGAAACCTCTAACCATGTGTGACATTATGATTTGTAATAAAAAATATATATATGTGGTCTTCATTCCTGTTTCTTGGCACAGAGTTCCTAAAACACTTGGAATTTCCTAAGGGACGCGAATAATCAAAGTGTCTTGTCTTATCTTAGTGAGGTGACTTTTTGAAAGCACCTTAGAATGGGGGCTGGTGATCGGGAGAGCAATGTGATTAAGAGGGTTGGAACTTGCAGTCTCATCTCCCTGGAGGAGGGGAGAAGGGTTAGAGATTGAGTTCAATCACCAATGGCCAAGGATTTAATCAATCATGTCTAGGTAATGAAGCCTCTATAAATACCCAAATGGACAGGATTGAAGAACTTCTGGGTTGGTGGACACATGGACTTTTGGGAGAGTGGTGCCCAGAAAGAGCATGGAAGCTCCATGCTTATACTTTCCTATATCTTGTCCTATGCATCTCTTCCATCTGGCTATTCCTAAATTATGTCCTTTTAAAATAAATCAGTAATCTAGCAAATAAAATGTTTCTCTGAATTCTGTGAGCCACTTTAACAAATGAATCAAACCCAAGGAGGGGTCATCGGAACCTCCAATCTATAGCAGTTTGGACAGAAGCACAGGTGATAATCTGGACTTGCCATTACTGTCTTAAGTGGGGAAGGCAGTCTTGTAGGACTGACCTCTTAACCTGAAGAATCTGATGCTGTCTCAGGGTAGATAGTGTCAGAATTGAGTTGAATAGTAGCACACCCAGCTGGTGTCCAGAGCCTTGTTTGCGGGGGCCCCTCTCCCAAATTTGGACTTAAGAGTAGAACCATTTCACCATGTGTACTGAAATCCAAGTAAATGAGTGGCAGATGGAAAGACCTAGTTTTCTCGCTGTCGAAGTGGGAGGTTACAGACAAGCAAGGGGCTAGAATGACCAGTGTGGTACTTGATTGGATTTGGATATATCAGTATCAATTCATATTTAGCTTGATGTGGGTACAGATGGGTGCATACAGAGATATTTACAGACGTGTGTATATACATGGAATAATATATGCACATCTATTCCCTTGTGATGTGAGCTGAGAGGGCCTGGAAGCAACCCTTCCCCATTAGTAGGAGTGCATCTCGTGCCCAGATCTTCATTGTGCTATTATTCTCCAATAAAAGAAACAAGGACTCTTCTGAGAAATGACTGATTCTAGGGCTGAGACAGGGAATATACAAAATGAGCCTGGAGCAACTTGTAGTTCCAGAAGCAAGGAAGCGCTCAAAGAAATATAAACTCGCCTTGATGGCGAGTCAAAGCGTCACAGGACTCAACTGAAAGAATTTCCAACGGCCAAAGCTGGAACAATTTGAGCAACGCAGTAAATAATGTAGCATAAGATTTCAGCCCAAAGTATAAAATAAATATCTGTGAGTCCACACCCATATAAATAACTTAATTGAATAAATATGGGGAAAACAGACCAATCTTCTGTGCAGAAAAAAAATCCCTCCAAATTTATGTATATCACCCCGTCAAGTATTTGGAGTATCACTCCCCCTCTTAAATGTGAGTTGTGCTTAGTGACTTCTTATCGAAAAGTCCACTATGGGAAAGAGCAGGGGGGAAGTAACTTTACAATGGAAGAAACTGACAAACACTCCTCCAGCCAAGTGATCAAGATCAATACTAACAGTGATGAGTCATCTTGAGAGGACAGACCCTTGATATGTTGTGATGTACTTCTGTGGTCTTCTTCCCCCAAACTCATAACTCCAGTCTGATTATGAGAAAAACATCAGACAAATTCCAATAGAAGCCATTCTACAAAAATACCATACCAGTACTCCTTATGAATATGGATAAGGAAGATTTTGACAGTTCAATTAATGTGTCTGATGTAACAGTCATAGGTAAAGCCAAAAAAGTCATAAAAATGAAAGGAAACCAAAAAAACTAGCAAAAACCCAAAAAATAGAGTAAAATAAGGAAAAATTTAAAAGGTAGGGACTTCATTTGAAAAAAGCTAGTGTAATAGTCAATTCATTATTTTATTCAACAAGTATGTAGTGAGGGCCCACTCTGTGCCAGACAATATTCTAGCACTGGGAAACAGCACAGATGAAATCATACAAATATCCTTGCCCTCAAGATGTTGGTGCCCTGGGTAGGAAGACAGATGATCAACACCGCTAAGTCGATAGCACAGTTGATGATAAGTATTATGGAGAAGGAACAGGCAGGGAGGAAGAGCAGTAATGTTTTATATCAAGTCTTCAGGAAAGCCTCACTGAGCACTGACATTTGAACAGGAATGACAGGCAGGAGGACCAGGGGCTGAGTCTTGGGTGGGCGTGTGCTTGTAGTCTTTGAGGAGCAGCATGGAGGCCTGAAAAGCAGCACAGCCTGCAGATTCACAGGTACCACTGGGACTGGTGTGGGCTGTGTGAGGGGTCCCCACCTGTTTAAAGTACATTCAGCTTTAAATGAGGGGGCTGGCCTGCATCAGATGGCAAATATGTAACATGCTCCCCATCCCAGCACCCTTCAGAGACAGTGCTAATCAATCATGCTCCCTTTTCCAGACACACCCTCAAAATGCCCTTGACGTCAAGTGCTGAAACCCACAGTCACCTACCTATCGGATGACAGAGCTCCTTTCTGCACAATGATGGCTTTCCTGAAAGAAGATGAATCACATCAACCCAGTAGCTACCTGTCATCCCAGAGTGCCTTAGGGACCCAGGAACGGGGGCTGTGTTAGAATAGGGTGAGGGAGGAGGGAAGCTGGGCACCATGTGTAACAGAGGAGCAGCTGTGGGAGTAACCCCAAGACCCAAGATGAGCCTTCCCCGGGGCGGACTCTGGGGACATGGGACTTTTGGAGAAAGCAGACCGTGCATGACCATTCCTTCAAAAGGTCTGCAAGCTCCGGGCCCAGAACCATCAATTATCCTCTCACTTTGCTGTGTCTTCCTTCTGCTCTGTGACCAACACTACATTTTCACTCTTCCTTCCTTTTTGTTTCATTTAATAAGTCAATATGTAACACAGCCTTCTATTGTAAAACACCACGTGTATTGAGGGAACAAATCTGCCCATTTTCATTTGCATTCTGGGCACTGCTAAAACAGAATGGTTATATCAGTTGGTATCTTGAGTGAGTCAGATTTGTAATTTCTCCCAAGAAATTGGTCCAAGAATGAAAGAGATTGAAAACATTATAGGGCAGAATAAAATAACTTCTTAATTTGTGGTAAAATAAAACCCAGCACCAGATATTAAAAGGCCTTCCTACTGATGTTAAATTGCTTCTTCCCATGGAGGACGGACATGTACCACTTGAAGCCTAAGGAAAAAAGTAAAGTCCCTTCTTTGTAGAGAGCAGAGCAGTGGCCTTTATATGTATTTTTAAAGGAAAATTAAATAAAAAGTGCTGATTAGGGACAGGGCTGATGGAAGTGGCCTAGACCTGGCTGGGATAGTTCAAATCCAGGGACCAAAAGTCCCTGCAAATCCATCTATGACTCGTTCCTCAAACCCTTGTCTGAGGCTCGCCAGAGGACTTTGGATTCCAAACCACCTCTAGGCTGCACTCTGGGCCTGATTTTCTCTCCTGCGTAGTAGATGTCTTAGATTGCTACTGATCAGTACACATGGGAAGAGCGAGTGGGAGACAATTCATTTACTTAACAAATATGACCACCTCTGTGTGCCCGGCACTACACTAGGTGCTGGGTACAGGATGGCAAAGACGAAAGATGTGATCCGTGCCTTTGTAGACGTGAGAGTCTAGGGGAGGTCACCTAATGAGAAACCTGCCCCTGATGCGCAATTGTTGTTGTAGTGCTGTCCCAGTGACCCTGCATACAGCAGAGGGGAACCCTCCCTGGTCTTTTGCACCATGCTCTCACCTTACTGTCCTATATCAGACAATGCTCCGCTGCTATCCATAGGATTGTTTTTTGTGTTTTTTTTTCTGGGAAAGATTTGCCCTGAGCTCACATCTGTTGCCAATCTTACTCTTTTTTTTCCCCCTCCCCAAAGCCCCAGTCCATAGTTCTATATTCTACTTGTAAGTCCCTCTAGTTCTTCTATATGAGCTGCCACCATAGCATCACTCTTGACAGATGAGTGGTGGGGTTCCGTGCCCAGATCCAAACCCAGACTGCTGAAGTAGAGTGCGCCAAACTTTAGCTGCTAGACCATCAGGGCTGATTATATTCATAGGGTTTTTACGGCCAATTTTTTTGGAAGTTGGTGGCCAGGTCCTTCTTCCTAGTCTGTATACTCTGGAAGCTCCAGTGAAATATGTCCACCATGGGTGACACTACTGGTACTTTGAAATACTGGTGGCATAGCTTTCAGCTTCATAGCAACACACAGCCACCACAGTATGACAGCAGCAGATGAGTGGTGTAGTGCCCTGAGATGCAGACCACAAGTGTAATCATCTACCAGAGGATACAAAGAGCTGGTCGTTAGACTTTGGCCTCAAATCACGATTTTTAGGGTCTTTTCAGAGTTTTATTTTAAATTGAATGTATACGTCAAAAATAGGTGATCTATTCTTTTTTTAGAAATTACAACTGCATTCAAGTACCAAAAATTCTACATTTTAAAGTGCACAGTTTAGTGGGTGTTGTTGCAAATAATCCATAAACAGTCTATAAGGCAAAATTTTGGATGAGTTTATTATGAGGCAGGTCTGAGGGCTGTAGTCCAGGGGGTTCCTTCCCCAAGGAAGGAAGCACATCAAAGAAGTGGAGTGTACAGAGTGGTTATATACTGTCTTGGAACAAAGAGTGTACATCAAATATGTCAGGAATATCTCTTTTACTGCTGTTGGGAGATGCTTAGCCAGCACAGCAGGTCAGTGGTCACAAGGTGAGTACAGCAGGTCAGTAATTAATCATTAGTTTCCAGGAAGAGGTGCTTATACTTAAGGAAATGATGATATGGGGGCAATCCACATCCCTATCTTTAAGGGCATCATTCTTGTCTCTGGGACACTGTAAATGTTTAAAACGGGTACACAATGCATGCTCAACAGGCCACATCAGGCCCTCTTAGAAAAACAAGGTCAGGCCTAATTCATTTTAAACCAAATGGCTTCCTTATATACTCCAAGGTAGCCTATTGGTTTTCATTTATTCATCATGGGTTTTAGTATACTCACAGAGTTGTGCAACCTTTACCACTACCTAATGTTAGAACATTTTCATCACCTTTTACAGTAACAAAACTCTGAACCCATTAGCAGATACTTC
Organism: Equus caballus; assembly: GCF_041296265.1. NCBI lineage: Eukaryota > Metazoa > Chordata > Mammalia > Perissodactyla > Equidae > Equus > Equus caballus. Next base: position 1,855,552 of record NC_091701.1, on the reverse strand, counting down.
CTAAATCCCTCTCTCCAGCCCAGGAAAACCACTAATCTACTTTCTGTCTTTATGGATTTGTCTATTACAGACGGTTCATATAAATGGAATCATGCAATATGTGTTCTCTTGTGACTAGCTTCTTTCACTTGTTGTGCTCTCAAGGTTCACTCATGTTGTGGCATGTGTCAGTACTTCATTTCTTTTCCTTGACAGATAACATTCCATTCTGTATATGATATTGTGATTTGTAATAAGAAACATATATTTGATCTTTTTCCCCTTTCTGGCACAGAGCTCCTAAAACTCTTGGAATTTCTTAAAGGATCAAGGTATGTTTCGTGATGTTAATGAGGTGACTTTTGGAAAGCATTGGAGCTGGTTGCCAGGAAAATCACTCACGTGGTTGGAGTATTGGAACTCTTATTCCCAGCCCCCTGGCCTCCAGGGAGGAGAATGGGGCTGGACATTGAGTTCAATCATCAATGGCCAATGGAGCAATCAATCATGCCTAGGTAATGAAGCTCCATAAAAACCCATGCAGTACTGGGTTCAGAGAGCCTCTGGGTTGGTGAGATTTGGAGATTTGGGGACAGTGAACCTGTAAAGAACATGGAAACTCCTTACCCTTCCCCCATACCTTGCCCTATACACCTTTCCCTCAGGCTGTCACTGAGTTATGTCCTTTTATAATAAACTGGTGATTAAATAAGTAAAACAGTTTCTCTGAGTTCTGTGAGCTGCTCTAGCAAATTAATCAAACCCAAGGAGGGGGTCGTTGGAACCTCCAACCTACAGCTGGTCTCAGAAGTACAGGTGACAGCCTGGAATTGTGATTGGCGTTTGGAGCAAAGGACAGTCTAGTAGGACTGAGCTCTTAATCTGTGGAATCTGATGCCATCTCTGCGTAAACAGTATCAGAATTAAGCTGTATGGCAGGATGCTCGGTTGGTGTCGGAGTATTGCTTGGAGGTGTGGGAACCTCTCACTATCAGAATTGGGATGCTCAGAACTTTTAGTATGGATGTGCTGCATCTTATTTATCCATTAATCAGTTGATGGACATTTTGGCTGTTTCTATTTTGGGCTACAACAATGTTGCTATAAACATTTATGCAGAAGTTTTATGTGAATACATTTTTATTTTCCTTGAGTATATATTTAGAAGTCGAGTTGCTGGGTCATGTAGTAACTCAATTTTCAGCATTTTGAGGAACTACCAAACTATCTTCCAAAACAGATATTCCCAAAAAAAAGCATGAGAGTTCCAATTTCTCCACATCTTTGCCAAAACTTGTTATTGCCTGCCTTTTTTATTTTTGCTGTCTTAGCATGTATATAAGTAGACTCTCATTACAGTTTTGGTTTGCATTTCTCTAGTAACTAATGATGATTATTACATTTTCTTATGCTTATTAGCCATATGTATACCTATTGTGGAGAAAGGTGTATTCAAATATTTGCCCACTTCTAAAATTTGTATCTTTAAAGCAAAATTAAATAGAAAGTGCCAATTACATAAGGGCTAATGGAAGTGGCATAGACTTGGCTGTGTAGCTCAAACCTAGGGAGCAGAAGTCCTATAAACGCACCTGTGAATCACTCCTCTTGCCTTTCCCTGAGCCATGACCAGGCTCACCAGAGGACTTCACCTTTCAAGTCATCTCTGACTTCCTACCTTAAGGCCTATTTTTCTCCCTGCATTGTTGATGTTTTTGTTTGCTACTGATAATGAGCAGCAAATTATTGTTGAATTATCTTATTTATTCTGGATAGAAGTCCCTTATAAGGTATTTGATTTATTGGTATTTTCTCCTATTCTTTTTATCTTTTCAAACTTGATGGTGCCCATTGAAGCACAAAACTTGTTACTTCTGATGAAGTCTCATTTTTCCAATTTTCTTTTGTTGTCTTTGCTTTGGCGTTAGATCTAAATTTAAATGACAAACCTAAGGTCATGAAGGTTTAATCCTACCTGTTGTTCTAAGAGTGTTATAGTTTAAGCTCTCAACTTTAGGTCTATGATTAATTTGTGTTTCTTTTTGTACACAGTGTGAGGGAGAGGTTCAACTTCATTCTGTGTGTGTGGATTTCCAGTTGTCCCCGGACCATTTGTTGAAAAGACTATTCTTTCCCCCATTGAAATATAATGAGGCTCATCAAAAATCTATTGACCATAAATTTAAGTATTTATTTCTGAATTCTCAGTTTTATGCCATAGATCTTTGTTTCTATTCTTATGCCAGTAGCACAGTGTCTCCATATTTTTGCATTTATTATCGGTTTTGAAATCACTAAGTGTGAATTCTCCAATTTTATGTTTTTCAGGATTGTATGGTTGTTCTGAATCCTTTGCATTTCTGCATGAATTTCAAAATGAGTTTGTCAATTTCTACAAACAGCAAAAACTTTGGGATCATACTGAATCTGTAGATCAATTGTGGGAATATTTCCATGCTAGCAATATTAAATTTCACATCTGTGAACTTAAGATATCTTTCCATTTATTCAGATCTTCCTTTCAATAAAGCTTTGATTTGTTGAATGTAAAACTCTTGCAATTTTTAAATTTATTCCTAACTGCTTATTCTTTTTGATAATAATGTAAGTAGAATAGTTTTCTTAATTTAATTTTCAGATTATTTATTTCTAGTGTATAAAATACAACTCATTTCTACATATTGATCTTGCATCCTGCAAACTTGCTGAAATTCTTCATTAGTTCTGGTATTTTTGTGGACTCCTTATGATTTTATACATACAAGATCATGTATTCTGTGAATAGAGAGAGTTTTACTCCTTCCTTTCCAGTCTGAATACTACTTATTTATTTTCTGCCTTAATTATCCTGGCTAGAACAACCAAAACAATATTGAAAACAAGCCATGAGAGGAGACATCCTTGTCTTTTTCCTGACTTTAAGGAGAAAGCATTCAGTCTCTCACCATTAATATAATGTTAGTTATGGAGTTTTTGTAGATTCCCCTCACTTGGCTCAAGAAATATCCTTCTGTTTCTAATTTGCTGAGTCTTTGTTTGTCTGTTTTTATCATAGAAGGATGGAAGAGTTTGTCAAATGCTTTTTCTATTGAGATGATCTTATGTTTTTGTTCCGTATTCTATAAATATGGTATATTACATTGATTGATTTTATGTTAAATCAATCTTGCATTTCTGGAGTAAATCCCACTTACTCATGGTCTATTATCTTTTTTATGTATTGCTCTTTTCAATTTGAAAGTATTTTGTTGAGAATTTTTGCATTTATCTTTAAAGGGAACATTGGTCTCTAAGTTTTTTCTTTTAGTGTCTTTATTCAGTTTAAGAATAATACTGGTGTCATACAATAGGTTGGGAATCATTATCCTTTTATTTTTGGAAAAACATTGTGATGAATTAGCATTATTTCTACTTTAAAAGTTTAGTGAAATTATCTGCACCTGGGATTTTCTTTGCAGTGGGTTTTTAATTATTAATTCAATCTCTTTGCTTGTTATAGCATTCAGATTTTCTGTCTCTTCTTGAGTTAGTTGGTATCTTTGAAGAAATGTGTCCATTTCATTGAGGTAATCTAAATTACTGCAATAAAGTTGTTTACAGGATTCCTTCTAAGTGCTGCTTTAGCTGCATCCCCTAAATTTTGGCATGTGTGTGTTTGCTTTCATTCATCTCAAAATATCTCTTAAGTTTCCTAGTAAAATCTATTCTAACCCATTAATTATTTAGGAATGCAATGTTTAATTTTCACATTTTCCCACATTTTTGTGACTTTTCCAAATTTTTCTGTGTTACGTGTATATGATTTAATTCTATTGTGGTCAGAGAATATTCTCTGCATGATCATAGTTCTTTGAAAATTTACTCAGGCTTGTTTTATGGCCTAGCATATGGACTATGCCAGAGAACATTCCATGCATGCTTAAGAAGAATATGTATTCTCCTGTTTTGGGGTGGAATGTTCCACAGGTGTGGGTTAGGTCGAGTTGGTTTATGCTGTTATTCCAGCCTTCCAACTCTTGTTTGTTTTCTGTCTGTTATATCCACTATTGAATGTGGGATATTGAAGTCTCTAATTTTGTTGTTGAATTGTCTGTTTCCCCCGTCATGTCTCTCAGTTTTTGCTGCACGTAATTTTTGACAATTAGATTTATTAGACTTAATTATTGGACTTAATTTAGTCCAATTTATTGGACTTAATTAGATTTATGCATGGCCATAATTTTTATGTCTTCCAGATTTATTGGCCCTTTTATTATTATAAAGTATTCTTTTTTCTCTAGTAGTAATTTTTCACTTAAAGTCTATTGTGTCTAATATTAATTTACATACTTCAACTCTCTTTTGATTACTGTTCTCATGGTATATCTATTTCCATCCTTCCATATTCTGCCTACTTGTGTCCTTGAATCTAACTTCTGCCTCAAATAGTTGGATTGTTTTTTCAAATCCATTCTTCCAATCTCAGCCTATAACTGTAGGTTTTAGTCTATTTACATTTAAAGTTAATTCTTGGAGGGTAGGATATGTATCTGGCATGTTGCTATTTATTTTCTATTGGGTGTATCTTATTGTTTTTCTATTTTCTTCTTCTTCTTCTTCTCTTGTGATTAATAGTAATTTCCCAGTCTACCATTTAAATTCTCCTGTTGTCTTTTACTATATTTTTTGTGTTCTTTTTTGTTGTTGCCCTTGGAGCTGCAATTATCATTTTTACTTAAAACAATCTAGTTCAGACTAATGTCAATTTCATTTAAATTGCATCTAAATATAGCTCCATTCTCTCCCCCTTCCTTTGTGTTATTAGTCATACAAATTATAACTCAATACATTATGAGCCCATCCGTGCATTATGATGATTATTGTTTATGCAGCTGTTGGTTTAAGAATATGAGAGTAGAAAAGTGTTACAGACAAAAATGTATTCATACTGTCTTATATTTACCAGCACAGCTAACTTTCCTGGGGTTCTTTATTGCTTCGTGTAGATTCAAGTTACTCTCTAGTGGTTTTTCACTCCAGCCTGAAGGATCCTGTTTAGCATTTCTTGTAGGACAGTTATACTAGTGAGTAACTCTTCCAGTTTTTCTTTATCTGGAATGATTTAATTTTTCCATCCTTTTTCATGGAATACTTTTTGAAGGATACTTTTGCTGGGTATAGAATTCTTACATGACAGTTTTTTTGTATGACAGTTTTTCCTTTCAACACTTTGAGCTTGTCCTCACACTGCCTTCTAGCTTCTCTGATTTCTACTGAAAAATCAGCTGTTAATCTTTTGAAGATCACCTGTATAAGATTAGTTGATTCTTTTTTTTTCTGTTTTTAAGATTCTCTTTTGGCCTTTGGCTTTTGACACCAAATTAATAACTTTGCTGGGGTTGCCATAAAAAAATACCATGGACTGGGTGGTTTAAACACTAGAAATTCAATTTCTCACAGTTCTGGAGGCTAGAAGTCCATGATAAATGTGTCAGCAAGGTTGGTTTCTCCTGAGGCCTCGGCTTGTAGATGGCCACCTCCTCAATGTAACATCACATGGCCTGTTTTCTGTGTTCATGCACCCCTGGTGTGTCTCTGTGTGCCCAAATCTCCTCTTTTTATAAGGACAACAGTCAGATCAGATTAGGGCCAACTCAAATGGCTTCACTTTAACTTAATCATCTCTTTGAGGGCCTATTTTCAAATACAGTTACATTCTGAGTTCCTAGGGTAAGGACTTGAATTCAAAGGGAAAGGGACCCAGTTCAGTCCATTACAGACTCCTTCACTCTAATGCTTCTTATTGTGAATCTCTTTGTGTATCCTACTTAGAATTTATTTAGCTTCTTGGATGTTAGAATAATGTTTAGATTAATGTTTCATATAAAATTTGGACGGTTTTTGCCTACAATTTCTTCAAATATTATTTCTGCTAACATTTGATGTTATCTGCCCTTTTCATTTTAGCCATCTAGTGTGTGCAATGGTATTACATCATTGTTTAAATTTGCATTTGTATTTTATTTGTATTTCTCCAAAGAATAATGAAAGCTGATTACTTTTCTCTGTTGATTATCTGTTTATATGTCTTTAGAAGACATTATATGTCTTCTTTCATGACATAACTTTACAGAGTTTTGTCTAGTTTTTCTATGGATTTCTTCCTGCTTACTGGTTTTTAGAAGTTCTTTATATAGTGGGGATGTGAATGATTTCTGGTCCTAACCATACTTAAATGTGTCAGAAAAGAGAAAAATCTCCTCTTATATATAATACCTCCAGTCGTCTGTTTTTCAGAGTACTGTCTACTAGTTCTTTTGTATAAAAAATAATGAAATGAGTTATAATCCTTATAATAATGAAATGAGTTATTATATAAGAAATAATGAAATGTTATAATTTAGTTCTAAAATTAAATATATTTAATATTCAACACCAGACTTTATCCCAAAGCTTTTCCTACGACTTCTTGATTGCCTAAATCTCATTCTTTTGATTCCTTTGAAAGCGATAAAAAGAAAAGAAATTCCATGACTTCTTGCAAATGTGTAACTGTTTATTTGTAGCTTTTATAGTTGTAGGTCAGTTTGACTAAATATGACATTCTTGGATCAGATGTTCATTCCTTAAGCATCCTAGATATGTTTCTAATATGAAAACTTGATTTCAGGAAACCTGATACTTAGCTGATATTTTCCTTGTGAACTGGGCTTTTTATCTTGATGCAAATTATTTTTTTCTTTATATTTAAGGTCTCTTAGTTTTACTGAAATATATCTTGGTGTTGATTTTTCTGACTTGATTCTTACAGCTACATATGGTGGCATTTCAATGTGTGCCTGAAGTCTTATTTCATATAAAGAATATTTAATGAATTATAGTTTTTCAGTTTTGTTTTCTACTGTTTCTTCATTTTTCCTTTGGGAATATTATGCATAGATATACATATACATATCCTTTTATCTTTTAAATCTATCATTTTCTCTCATTTTTAAATTTTTCTTTTTTCATTGTCCTTTTACTTCTCTATTTACTATACTTTCTTTGTTACTTATTGATTTTTTCCTTTGTAATTTACTTTTCATATCTGAAATAATTTTTTTCACAGTTTTTTTTCACAGTGTTTGTTATGTTTCATATTCTCCATTTGTTGAGTAATTTAAATTCTGAGCTTTTCTCCTTCTTATCTTTCACCTTTTTCATGAATTTTATATTTTCTTAATTTTATTTTATTTTTTATATTAGATTATGGTTTATCTACTCTGAGTATATAATTTTACAGTGTGCCTTTATTATCTGTGACATTATAATTCAGTTACTAATTTTTATCATTTTAGTCATTTAGCTCATAATATCACTATATAGAGTTCATTCACCATTAATTATTGTTTATGGAAAATGAGGTGGTTTCCTGTACCTTTAGGTGGAAGTTTATGCATAGATCAGAGAGGTGGGTCAGAGTGGTTTTACTAGCTTCACTGCTCAAGGATTCTCTCTATGTGGTCATCTTCGCAGTTCTGAGCTCTGATTTCCCTAGACCTTTCAACCTCTGTATCAGAATCTTCTCTCTTATTTACCCTACTCTCTTTATTTTGCTAAATTTTGGTTCTATTTCTAACTATTTTTCTTATTAGTGGGCCTTATACTTCTGGAAAGTATTTTTGAATGGTTTCTGAGAGTTAGAAACACATTTTTTTCATTAACTCATTAACTAAAGCCCATGCTACATTCTCACACTTACACTGATTGTTCTCAGATGTGTCTCTAGTCAGAGTAGGCTCCTCTCCATTCTATTGCAATTTTTGATAGTGATTCCTGGGTATTTTTTAGCAGAGGAACACCCCATCCTCTTATGTCTGTTATCTCCACATAGTTGCTTATTTTGCACAGAATCTGCATAAGTTCTGCATTTGGTGATTTAACACCATGCATGCATATTCTGGCCTAATGGGGATGATTTTTTTACCTAGTATTTTGAAGATTTTTTTTTCTGTGAGTCGTTTTTGCTTGTTTATTTTATCTGTTGTGGATTTTTTTACTATTGAGATATAATTCACATATCAAAAATTTACATTTTAAAAGTATAAAATTAAGTGGTTTTAGTGTATTCACAAGTTGTACAACCATCACCAATATCTAATTCTAGAATATTTTCATCACTTCAAAATGAAGCTCCATACTTATTAACAATCATTACCAACTCCCCCCTTCCCTTATCCCTTGACAACCAATAGTCAACTTTCTGTTTCTGTAGGTTTTCCTTATGAACATTTCATATAAGTGTCATCGTACAATATGTGGTCGTTGTGTCTTACTTCTTTCACTTAACATAACATTTTCAAAGTTAATCTATGTTGCAGAATATATCAGTACTTTATTTTTAATGGCTGAATAATATTCCATCTTATGGATATACTGCATTTTGTTTATCCACTCATCTGCTGATGGACATTTGGACTACTATGAATGCGGTCCGTGTAGTGGTCTTTATGTGAAAATTTGTTTTCAATTATCTTGAGTATAACCCTAGAATTTCAATTGCTGGGTTATAGAGTATATATAATTTGAAATATCTTCTTTCCATTTCATGGGTTGTCTTTTCACTTTGTTGATTGTGTCCTTTAATGCACAAAATTTTTTAATTTTGATGAAGTTCATTTTGTCTAGTTTTTCCTTGGTTGCTTGTGCTCTAGGTGTCATATTGGAGAAATCATTGAATGATCCAAATCATGATGACTTTTCATTGATATTTTTGTCTAAGACCTTTGTAGTTCTAGATCCTACATACAGATCTTTGATCCACTTTGAGTTAATCTTTGCATGTGATGTGAGTTAGTGGTCCAAATTCATTATTTTACCTGTGGATATCCTCTTATTCTGGTATCACTTGATGAAAAGACAATTCTTGAGTGGTTTTGGCATTCTCATCAAAAAATCAATTGACCATAGATGTGTGGGGTTTTTTATGGGCTCTCATTGGTATTATATTGATCCGTAATCTGTCCGTGTGTCACTACCACACTGTCTTCATTATAGTAGCTTTACAGTAAGTTTGGAATAAGGAAATGTGAGACCTTGTTTTGATTTTGCAATGTTGTTTTGGGGAACTTAGATAACTTGTATTTCCACAGAATTTTAGGATAAGCTTGTCCAGCTGTGGATAAAGAAAAAAAACAGCTGATAGGAATTGTATTGACTCTGTAGATCAATTAAGAGAGTTTTTCTTTGTAAGTTTTTATGTCATCTTCAAATTGAGATATCTTTACTTTTTTCCAATCTGGTGGCATTTTGTTTCTTTCTCTTGCTATAAATTCTAGTACAATGTTGAATAGAAGTGGCAAAAGTGGACATCATCTTGTTCCTGATTAATCTTAGGGGAAAAGCTTTCAGTCTTTCACTATTTAATATGATATTATCTGTTTTTTTTTATATACGCTCTGTATTAGATTGAAGAAACTTCTATCTATTTCTTGTTTGCTTAGTGTTTGCCATGAAAATGTGTTTTATCTGTACCTATTGAGAAGATTATGTGATTTTTTTCCTTTATTCTATTAATATGATGTGGTATATTGATTAATTTTCATATGTTGAGCCAAACTTGAATTCCTGAAATAAATCCCACTTTGTCATGGTATATAATCCTGTTAATAAGATGCTGGATTCTAGTTTGCTAAGATTTATTAAGAACATCAGTCTGTGGTTTTCCTTTCTTGTGATGAATTTTTCTGATTTGGTATCAGGGTAATACTAACTTCATAAAATGCACTGGACAGTATTTCTACTTATTTTAATTTTTGAAAGGACTTGTGAAATTAGAGCTAAATCTTTAAACATTTGGTAGAATTCACCAGTGAAGTCATCTGGGCCCAGGGTTTTCTTTGTGGGAAATTTCAAAATTTCTAATTCAATCTCTACTTGCTATTGGCCTATTCAATGTTTCCATTTCTTTTTGAGTCATTATCAGTACTGTCCATCTTTTACAAAATTTTTCCACTTCACCTAAGTTATCTAATTTGTTAGAATGCAATTGTTCTCAATATTCCTGTATAATACATTTTCTTTTCATAAAGTCTATAGAGACATCCCCTATTTGATTTATAATTTTAGTAATTTCTGGGGTTTTTTCCCTGTTCTCTTGGTCAGTCTAGCTAAAGTTTTATCAATTTTTTTATTTTTTTCAATAAACCAAATTTGATTTCATTGATTTTATATATTGTTTTTCTATTCTCTATTTAATTTATTTCCACTTGTTAAAGTAATTATACCAGGAGGCCGTTAGACTGAGGTGGCTTTAATGCCTTGGTAGCCTCTGTGAGCAAATCACAACCTAAGCCAGAGTTGATGCACCAGAATCCAAGAAGATGAAACTTAAGAGCAACCAGTCACAAACAGCCAGCTAGGCTTTCCCAATTAAGGCAACCAGTTAAGTATAGACAATCATATAGTTTCTCTGCCTTGCTTCTGCATCTTTTTTATACAAAACTCTCCTCTAGCTTCTCCCAGTGAAGTCTCCTGACCACTTTTGGTTTGTTGCTGCCCAGTTTGAATCAATGTATGCTCATATAAACTCTTAAGAATTCTGATATACTTCAGTTTACTTTTTAACTGTTCTGGCATCAGAAATAGGATCTGAAGGAGTCCCCTGGTAGCTCCAGGAGCAACAAGCAACCAGGCATAAGTACTCACTGAGCCCTTTGCACTCCCTGCTTTCTTGCTGTGCCTGAAGGTTGTCAGTAAATTCCTCTTAGATATCTGAGCTCCATAGCTTTTGCCTTATGGGCTCCCTGACTTTATTTGAGCATTTCTTTGTCTGAACTGGATCTAACTTAAACCAGACTGGGTCCAACTTAAACTAGACTGGTTTTCATTTGAGGCCTCACATAGGTAAACTTTTGTTTTAAGGAAAAAAATAGAAAGAAAATGGGTTCCTTCAAGTCCAAACAGTCTTGAATTCCTCCATCTTGGGGTCTAGCTAATTATATGTGTAAAAACCTTGAGCCCAGGACCTGTGTTTGTCTCAACAAGTGGGTTAACCTTACCAAAGATAATCTTGAATTACAGTGGCCACAGTAGGGAACTTTTAACCTAGATAAGCTTATCCATTTGCAAGGTGCCCTAGAGCAAAAGGGTTCTTGAACATCCAAAAAACAATGAGAAAAATAGTTGACTGGTATGCAGAAGCTTCTAAGACTAGATGAATCAAAATCTGCCTCTTGAAAAAAGTTCAATATTGGCAAGAATATTCACTGTTTGTCCCAGCTGAAACCTGATAGTAAAATAATTGAAAGGATTTTTTTTTTTTTTTTTTTTTTTTTTGCTAAAAGGAGCTCTATGGTCAAAAGTTGGCAAAATTGGAGACTAATATTGAGAGCCTGAAAGGAAAATTTTTAAATCCTTCTTTCCTAAGCTGAAATGGAACTATATACCCAGAGGGCAATAAAATATTCTGAAGCCTTTGTGGAGAAATCTACTAAAACATTCCAAATACACTCAGCTCTAAATCTAGAACATAGTAATCTTTGACTTCCATCTTAGTTGGAAATCATCTCCCTGATATAAAGAAGCAAACTGAAGATAATGTAGTTGGATGGGTGGGTCAGCCCCTTGATATCATTCAGGCTGCAATCCAATTCATTGAAGAATTAAAAATAATTGTCCTTGTCTTACAAATCAAGTCTTTAGAAAAATAAAAATGTGGTCTGGAAGCATTTCAAAGCCCACCTATTCTTTTACCAGTCCCAAAGTAGTGCAATACCATGTCCCAGTTACCAATCCAAGGGGAGGACCCTGAACACTTCTGCCCACTGTCTTTGTATCAGAGTCACCAAGAAAAACACAACACAGTCAAACATTGGATGGGACAATTTTTTACTTACGCAAAAAGAGACAGAGCAAGATCAGCTTCTATAAGTGGACGTTGGTCCCCCTTGGCCAGCAGATCTCTCCTGGCTACTGATGCAGACAAATTGGCCTACTACACCCTTCTTCTGATACAGTGGATAAAATCTGTCCCCTCCTAGTGGAGGGCAGATACAACAGTGGGCTGGCCAGGTGCCACATGATGCACATGCTTTAAACAGAGACGAAGGGTCATAAAGTTAAACAAGGAGGGATGTCGCCACTCAAGGTGATAAGCCTGGCAGAGGCTGAGTGGGCTCTTTGTCTCTCAGCAGGAAAGTGTTCCAGAACCAAGGCCCGTTTTTGTGTGGCTGAGTGGGGGTCAAGGGTCTGCAAACATGAGATTATCTTTCCAACAATTTCCAAATAAGATACAATACTAAAACGTTAATTACTAAACATAGGTTTATCTACTTTTGGCTTCTTCTTACAGAGGAACTAAAGATATTTGATTAATTAATGTTATTTTGCCATATTGAAATATACTTCTAGAAATTATGAAATGTATACATAAATTTGCCAATCTAGAGAATGCTGTTGAAACAGACAGGCCACAATTGCTTACTTCTTAGTTTCCAATAAAAATTAAGGTTTCTAAAGGTTAAAAGTTCTAATCAACATGTGTAATGAAAACTATTAGAAATAGTAAGGGAACAATTTTTGTAGGCAGTGAAAGTAGGATGTGTTTTTGGTAAGAAAAGATATGAGGCATGAAAATGCACTTTTAAGGAAAAAGAGAGTAAATTTGTACTAAGTAGAATAGCTGGTTGTTTCAGGATGAGAAGGAGAAAAATAAAGGACAAAAACTAAGCGGATATAGAAAGTAAGAAGAGAGAGAAAATCTTATGTGGTCAAGCTGGCTTCAACTTATTATAAGGGTTTTAAAAGTAAGCTTGAATATCAATAGTATGCCTTTGCAAAATTAAAATGCAATTCTCTTTCATTTGCTAAAAGAACAAAGTTTTCTTGGACTATTGGGCTGCTCTTGGTAAAATTACAAAAAATTTTCTTTACCTTTTGGGTAAAGATTTTCTGTTTTACCAAAATAGTTCCCCGTGTTTCATGTTGTCCTTATCAGGTCTTTTATTAGTTGGGAGAAGTGAGTCTTTTCCATTAAAAGAGCTAAGGTCTTTTTATAAGAGCTAAAGTTTTATTCAACTGTGCAACTTTTTGTGTTTGCTTTAGAAGTCTTTATTTTGTTGAATAGATAATCAAGATCATATTTAATCAAGTGTTCAAGTCTTTTCATATTTATTTTACAAAATTCCCCACATCAAATTCTAAATGAAGTTTTTTTGACCTCAAACTAACTTTGGGATTTTCCAGAGTGCCCCTAAAACATCTCAAAAGATTTATTCTCTCTCCTTATAAAAGAGAGATATTAAACTAATTAGGCTTATTTGATATGTTAAATTACATTGGAAGCACTGTCAAATAAGTGATGCTAAACTTTCTCTAGGTTGTATTTGTATGGATATATGTTATATAAGTATTTCATAAATTGTATGAAATTCCAAGAAATCTGATATGTCCTGGTGTAATGTTATCAGTCATTATTCTAGTTATTATCTTAAACTGTTGTATGTCACAGGAATAATGATATTTCCTTCAATTACATTGTAATGGACTCTCATCAGACAGTTATTTCTTACTCTGGTGATTTTACAAAAGTGCTTCCTCTTCAAAAAGATTCAGGGAAAGGACTATGACAAGTACATATTTCTGACAACTTTAAGATCCACACCACTGAACTGGGTAAACATTTTCAGAACTCCAGCAGAGAAATTGATGGATTCATAAAACTGCTAAACCAAGATTAAGTATTAATCAAAAATTAATTACATGGGACTAAATGAACTGATGAGGATGCTTATAATTTTTATTATGTTTGAAATATTGCTGGCTTTCAATGTTTTGCTTTCCAGATATGAAGACCTTTTTTTTTCCTTTAAGTTATCTGTAACATTACATTTTGATAAAGTATCCTTTTGTAAACAAAAATGGAATATCTATATTTTTCTTTCTACCTGATCCCTCCACAATCAGAATCTCTTATTGAATATTCTTATTTTTAATGACAATAGAGGAACAACATAAATAAGTTCAATAAGAATCTGTTCTCCTTGTAATAGGACACAATTGGGCAGTCCTTGATTGGCATCTTAGCCTGAAGAGGCTTTTAAAAATGTAATTTGAGATTTCTTAATACCTGACAATTTTAAGAAACTAAGGTGGAATTTATAGAGACAATAAGGCTCCTTGGCTATTACCAAGATTTAACTGGGCTGCCATTAAAAACAAAAATTTTCTCAAAGCCCTGCAAACTGAAGTTGGATGACGATGTAAAGTTTAGAGAAATCACCACAGCAACTCATGTACAGGAAACCTTTGTGCCGGTCGCTATGTGAACCACTCAGCAAGTTCACCAGAACACTCAATGACATCACCAGAAACGTCCAAACTCCAAAAGATGCTCCAAGCCCAATGTCTAGGAGCCCAACATCTAGAAATTTTCTCAACTGGCTGCCTGCCTTCTGGACTCAGAAATTCAGTTGTAGTCTGCTCTAACTATTAACTTTTGTTTTCCTTTTGTTTCCATAGCATTGCCTCTTACCAAATATACAGTTGTTCACACTCTACAGGCCTAACTTTGGGAACACACCTGCACCGTTGCCTACTGAAATGAGACACAGCTGTTTAACTGAACGAACCTATTCTCAGGACTAAGAGATCGAGTCAATCAGCTGGAGCAACTTCTAGACTGTGAAACTTCTCAGGGAAATTTCAAAGATGGGAAATGGAAGGTAGCAAAACACACCACCCCAAGATATGTGTCTTTGGCATAAAGATTATTTTGAGCTGAGAAGGTGGTTTTAGGTAACAGAATTGCATTAAACTACTTGTTGACTAAAGAAGGCGGAATCTGTGACATAGCGATTACCTCCTGCCTAGATCAACACCTCTGGTATTATGGAAACTCAGTGCAAAGAAATTACAAACAAGTCACTTGGCTAAAACTGGTTGATACCTCTTTAGGTACATTCTTTCATTTTTTGATACCAACTGGTTCATAGGGGCCCTGGATAAGGAGCATACTTGAGCCTCCTGGTATTATCCTCCTGATAGTCATCACTGTATTCTCCCTGGTGCTTCATGTTCTGTCAAGGTCTTAAATACACGTTTGAGGCCATCGGTAGTACATCAGACGGTCCCACTGCACTTGGAGAAACAGAAACAAAATGAACAATGAGATGAACAGCAAAAACAATTCTTTCCCAGACCTGATGTCAAACCTACAGTTTCATGACAAGACAAGAACAATTTAACTTGGATAGTGACTGAGAGCGGTGCTAATATCAAATTTTTGGTCAATCTCTCATGTATGAGAGGATGATCAAAAGGAGGAAAGTACAAACGTAATTAAACAAGGACAACATTAGACTGAGGTGGCTCTAATTTCTCATTAACTGTGGTAAGCAAACCAAAACCTAAGCTGGAGTCAATGCATTCAAATTTGAGAAAATGAAACTTAATAACCAATCACAAGTAGTCAATTAGGCTTTCCTGAATAAGGCAACCACTTAAGCTATAGCCAGTCAAATCATTTCCTCCTTTGCTTCTATGTCTTCTCTATAAAAATGTAGTACTCCTAATCATTTTAGTTTGGCACTGCCCAATTTGAATCAACATATGTTCAAATAAACTCTTGAAAATTTTAATTCCTCGATTTACCTTTTGACACACTCTAATCTCTCTTATTTCCTTCCTTCTAATTGTTTTGAGTTTAGTTTGCTCTCATTTTTCTGATTTCTTAAAAAGGAAGGTTAGGTTATTAATTTGAGATCTTTCCTTTTTAGTATAGGTTCACAGCTAAAAATTTCCCTCTGAGTACTGATTTTGCTGAATCTAGTGAATTTGGTTATGCTGTGTTCCAGATTTCACTCATCCCTAAGAATTTTCTAATCATCCTCTGGTTTCTTCTTGAACCTATTGGTCATTTAGGAGTGTGTAGTTTAATTTCTACACATTTGTAAATTTACCAAATTTTCTCCTTTTATTGCTTTCTAATTTCATTCCATTGTGGTTCTTTTACATTTATGGAGTCTTGTTTTGTTGCCTAATATTTGATCTATTCTGAAGAATGTTTCATGTGAACTTGAGAAGGCTGTATAATCTACTCCTGCTTGGTGGGGTGTTCGAAGGCTGTCTCTTAGGTCTAGTTGGTATATAGCACCGTTACAGCCTTCTATTTTTGTGCTGATAATCTTTCTAGTTTGTCTATCCATTACTGAGGGTGTGTTATTGAAGGCACCAACTATTATTGTTGAATTACTTGCTTCTATCTTAAATTCTGCCAGTTTGCTTCATGTATTTTGAGTCTCTGTTGTTAGGTGTATAATACATATATATTTTTAATCATTACATCTTCCTGATGTGTTGACCCTTTATGTTTATAAAAATGTTCTTTTTGTCTTACTAAGAATTTTTTTCTGAAAGTATATTTTGACAGATACTAGGATAGCAATTCTGACTCTCTTGTAGTTACTGTTTGCATGGTTTATCTGTTTCCATCCTTTTACTTCCAACTTATTTGTGTCTTTGAAGCTAAAGTATGTGTATTATAAACAGTAAATAGTTTATGATGTTTTTTATCCATTTTGCCATTCTGTGCCTTTTAATTTGAGAGTTTAATTCATTTTTATTTAATGGAATTGCTGATAAGGTAGGATTCACATCTGGCATTTTGTTGATTATTTTCTATATGTCATGTATTTTTTGTTCCACTATTTCTCCATCATTATATTCTTTTGTGTTAAATACATGTTATGTATTGTACCATTTAATTCCTGTCTTGTTTTTTTACTGTATATTTTTTAATATTTTTTACTGTTTGCTCTGGAGATTGCAACTAATATCTTAATTTATAACAATCTAATTCAGATTTGAAACAACTTAACTTCAGTAGTATACAAACCTTTCTCCAATATAACTCCCTTCTTCCCTTTTATGATATTATCATAAATTACATGTTTACATATTGTGTGCCTATTTACATAAACCAATAATTATTGCTTTATGTAGATATCTTTTAAATAATCTGTTTTAAAAATGCAAAAATATCCATTAATACTGTCTTTTATATCTACCTATGTAGTTACCTTTACTAGGGCTCTTTATCTCTTAATGTGGATTTCAGTTAGTCTGTGTCCTTTCATTTGAGCCTAAGAGACTGTATTTAATATTTTTCATACAGAAAGTTTACTATTATATCTTCAACTCTAAAATTTCTACTGTAAAATTTCTATTTCTTTATTGATATTCTCTATTTGGTATGATATAATTCTCTTACTTTCCCTTAGTTCTTTAGACATGGCTTCCACTAGCAATTTGAACATATCTAAAACAGCTGATTTAAAGTCTTTGTCTAGTTTGAACAGTGTCTGGACTTTCTCAAAGACAATTTCCAGTCATTACTATTTTCCCTGTCATTGGGTCTTACTCTCTTTTTCTTTGCTCATCTTATAATTTTTTTATTGTCAAATAATGAACATTTTAATGTAGTGATTTTAGAAACAAAATTCTCCCCTCTCCCTGAGATTTGTTGTTGATACTGCTCACTCTAGTTGTGATTTGTGACTTTTCTGAAGTAATCTGTGAAGTCTGCATTTTTTTCACATGTGGCCACTGAAGTCTTTACTCAGCTTAGTCATCAGTAATGATTGGAGAGACCACCTTTGATGCAAGAAACCAATCAATTTGCCAGTTTATGCCTAGGAGTTATGCGAGTGCATTCAACACTCAGCTATGCAATTTACAACTCCAACTTAGCCTTCACTTCCTGCCTGTGTAGGGTCTCAAGATCAGCTGGAGGCATGAGGTTATGGAATTTTTAGGTCTTCCTCAGCTTGAACGTAGCCCTATCCATGTGTGTGACCTAATAGAGTCTTGGGACTATGTTAGCGCTTTCAAAGACCCTATGGACAGCCATCTGTCAACTTTTTCTTCTAAGCTTTTTAGTCTATTGCTTTCCCCAACTCTTATTTGTCGCCTCTGACAGCTGCCAAGTGAAAACACTTACCTGTAATTTCCTTTAACAAAAACTCCCCAGGGAGATGTCTGTTCACACAGGTTGAGCTCTGAGTCACTTTCGTAAATCAGGTTTTCGTGGAAACCATCGGTCAAGTCAAATAATGACAATTTTTAGGAATGAGGTTTTGAAACAGTTGCAACACCATTCTGCTCCCTCCCTACACCACTGTCTATGAAGCTTCTGCAGAAATGTGGGCTGTTATTTTTCAAGAGTATCGTTCAGCTCGAGAAGGACAGATGGGATTAGGGCAAGGTAAAACACTGCAAAATTCGCTGTTCTTAGTGATGGTTATTTTTCTCGAATAATCACTCCCTGAGAAGCGGCAGGTAAATTTCCAGAGTTCTGCAAAAATTGATTCTGACATTTTTGCCATTTAAATAATTTCATTTCTGGAGGGGTGAATTTTGGGAAGTCTTTATCCCACCATTTTCACTGGCATCCTTATGTTTGTTTGGAAAAGACATTTTTTAATATTCAAAAAATCTCCTCTTATCATGAGCTTGCCCCTACTGGAAGTTTATCTCAACTTTATTTTGCGAGTATTTTTCCTCAGTTTTGTATTCTAGAAGAACTTTTATTTTATTTTAGTAGTTTGAAAATGTTATTCCACTGTCTTTTAGATTCTTTTATTTTTGTTGAGAAATCAACTGACAGTCGAATTGTTCCTCTTTTGAAGATAATATTCATCACCAGTATAGCTTCTAAGATTTTCCATTTTACTTTGCTTATAATAACTTAATTTTTTGAAAAGAAATGATCCTGCTTATGATGTCTAGGACTTTGAATTTTCGACTTGATACAGTTTGTTAGTTTTGAAAATATTCTCAGGCATGGTCTTCAAGTTTAGTGTCTTCCTCATTCTCATTCACCTCTCCTGGTGAAGCTTTAATTACACTTATACCTCTACTTTGTGTCTCTCACCCTCTCTTTTGTGTTTTCCATGTAGTTTTAATACTTTTCATTTATTCCGTATATTTTAGCCTGAACTAACTTTCAGTTAAGACGGTCCTGCTTCCACTTAAAATGCAGAAAAATGCAAGATAATGCCACCTCAGTCCCAACAATGTGGTAAAGTTGGATACTCCATAAAATCATAACTTTTCTTGAACTCATAAGAGAGCTGAGAACGGAAGGCAATCAAGCGAATTGAATTCCAAGGAATAAAAAGTCCCTCTAAGAATTGACAGGACACAGGAACTTTTTCCTTTTTGGCAAAGCAAAATAGGACGACATGGCCAACGTGAAAATGGGTCCGGAAAAAAATCAGCTAAAAATCTTATCACGTTTTAAAATTTTAACTATGTACTAACATATTAATTAAAATAATGAGGCTCCCAGACATAAAGAAGCTGCCAGTCACCTGCAAACTTTCTTCACTGAACCTCCACCAGGCTCACAGAACAGACTGAGGGCTCCGCAAGAGACCAGGGAAGGCACTGTTCAGGAGAACAGGCATTAATGTGATGGGTGACTGGCTACTGCTAGGAGGTAACCACAAAATATGCTGCTTCCCCAGACTCTCGAGCAAGGCAAAAACCTTAGGTTAGTGGGGAAGGAACAGAAAAGTCTCCTGCCCCTGGGGCCTAGGCAAGGATATATTCTTTCTGGTGTGAGAGGATAAATAAAAGACTTCTGTCCTTGGGGAAGGAGAAGGAAAACTTAGCCAAACTTCTACAAACCAAGGACATCTTAAAATCAGATTTTTTAGAAAAGAAGCATTACACAGAGAAGAACAAAGATCAGAATTATATTATCACTGCAGTTAGTGGCCATTGGCAGATCTCTTGGAATGGGTAAATGAAATTTCAGAGCTAGCAGACTGGTACAACCAATTTTTCTTTTATTATAAATGGCTGACTAAGACTCAGGGAACGGAAATTCATTTGTCAAAAGTTTCCATGTAACTTGCAAGGGATGGTATTTAATTCTGAAGGACATTTAATTCAGTTGTGCCTCATCACTGTAAACAGACTAGGGACCAGTCCTAGGGAGGGGGATGATTGGAGCTGGTTTTTCTCTTCCTCATAACAGTCCATTAGGAATAATGTCATCATGCTCTATGTCTCTCTTTAGGTTGTCATAATAAGAAGCCCAATGCACTCTTCATGCAGACTTCCATTGAGTTCTCTCTTTCACTTAATCTTACCCAATCTCGCAACATGCTCTCACCACCCAAGCCCTTCTGCTCTGCCCCAAGGATTACAAACTCTCATGAGCAAAGTCTTCTACACTGTAAATCTGGCTGCTGAAAGCTCCCTTCACTCTCATTCTAACTTCCCTCTGAGGACACTTATTCCCCTACTGCCCAATGAAATAGCGGGTCTTTTTCCTCCTACACACCATATCCTGCACACTCAGCACAAAAGTGCAGCTGGTTATCCTTGCTCCACATTGCAATTTCTGGAACACTGTCTCTCCCTTCTTTCTGTAACTCCCTAGGTCCTTTGAAGTAAATGCCGTTAATGCACATCCCCTGTTTCTCTTCCTTTCTTGCTATCTTCCCGTCTTCACTATCCCTTATTGGGGCCACTCATTGGCAATTTTACTATCTGCCTTCTGCCTTGCTCTTAAGAATTAACTTGTCTAAAACCCCAGCCTTCAAACGTATCCCAAATCTGACTGTTTCTCTTCATGCCACCTTCGTGGCACCACTCTCACCTTTCTCATCCTGACAAATAAAACAGTGTTCTCCTTGGTATCTGAATCCACTCTTGCCCCTATGCAATCTTTTCTGTCAAAGAGGCTAGAACAAGGCTTTTACAACTTAAACATAACTCTTCAATGGTTTCTTACTATTCCTAGCTTGAAACATAAAAGCCTTAGCGTGGTCTCTAAGCCCTACATTTGGTAACCAGCCATGCCCTCTAACTTCTCCAAACTCTTCAGCTACCAGCATGCCCATCTTTCTGCTCCACAGACACACCAAGCACGCTTCTGCCTCCGTCCTTGCATCTGCTCTTCCCTCCCTACCCTCTTCATTCACGAAGCCATCTAGCATGCTTCCCCTGCATTCAGGTATCTACTCCATTGCCACCTGGCCAGAGGCCTGCACTGAGCACACTGTCTATAAGGGTGTGCCTTCCTTCTCACTTTCTCTCCCTTACCTCGCTTCATAGAACCTGATATTCATTTGATTTTTTTAACATTTCTATACTTTTACTAATAATTGATGAGTGTTTATTTCTAGTAAAATTTTTATTTTAGAATAATTTTAGATTTCCAGAAAGATTGTAAAGATAATGCAGAGTTCCCACATGCCCATACGCAGTTTCCCATATTATTAACATCTTATATGAGTATAGTACACTTATTAAAATTAATGAGTCAATATTAATTATTATTAACTAAAATCAGCACTTCTCTCAGATTTCCTTAGCTTTAACCTAGTGTTCCTTCTCCATACCAGGATCCCATCCAGGATACAACATTACATTTAGTCATATGTCTCCTTAGGTTCCTCTGATATGTGAGCATTTCTGACTTTTCTTGCTTTTATGATTTTGACAGTTTGGAGGAGTACTGATCAGGTATTTTGTAGAATGCCCCTCAATATGCCTTTGTCTGATGTTTTCCTTCACGATTAGAGTGGGGTTATGAGTTTCAAGGAGGAAGGCCACAGAGACACAGGGACATTTTTATCACATATCAAGGGACTCTATTACAAACACAACTTACCCTGTAGATATGAATCCTGACCACCTGGCTGTGTTATAGTCTATTTTTATTTCTTAATTTTCTTATTGTCTGATCTCTCCCATCCACTAACCCCCTCCTCACCACCCCGGTAAAGTATAGTCTAAGAGGGGAGGTTCTTTGTTTTATTCACAATTACAGCCCCTACACATAGCATGATGCTTACCACAGTAAGCATTCAGTGCTCTTAGCTGAGGAAAATAGAATTTTGAGTTTTGCAAAGTAGAAAATGTAGACTAATCTCTAGAATTCTTCCATATTCTCCCAAACTCTATGAGAGGTGCCAAAGGTGTTAGGAGACCCAATCTTTAGTACAGATCCGTACATCCCCACAGCAGTGATTCAGAAGAAGCTTGAACCTCTGAGTGTGAGGCACCTTAGACTCAAACTCTCAGGTGGATGTTCAAGATGAAAGAAAGTGCTATGCAATTCATGTTGGGAAAAAAATGTGTGCGTTTGAGGTAATATTATGCCCTTTCTTCTTACTTGACATGTTTTTGTTGTTTATGAAAAGCTGTTTTTATTTATCATTGATTCAATATACAATCAATAACATTTGAGTTGGACAAATGAAGGACTATTATTTTATTAAAAGTAACCTTAAAAATGTTAGCACAGGGCTGGCCCCCTGGCCGAGTGGTTAAGTTCACGCGCTCCGCTGCAGGCGGCCCACTGTTTCGTCAGTTTGAATCCTGGGCGTGGACATGGCACTGCTCATCAAACCACACTGAGGCAGCGTCCCACATGCCACAGCTGGAAGGACCCACAACGAAGAGTATGCAACTATATTCTGGGGGGCTTTGGGGAGAAAAAGGAAAAAAATAAAGTTCAAAAAAAATGTTAGCACATTTTAACCTAAATGAAATGTCAATAATGGCTACTTTACACAAATTCATCTCTGTGTAAGTTAACTTCAGTTTCTGTCCCCTGACTTCCATTGACACACCAGATTTTGTTCCATTAACATGGAATTTCAGTTCTAAGTCGTTATTAACTTACTAGGCTGCAGGATGTCTTCTCACTGATCATCTGTCATTCATGACGCTTTGGATCTTATGAACATTCATGTATTTCCCCCAGTGCCAACTGGACTTTTCAATGCAGGATCAAAAAATTCTATTTTCTTCCTCCCAGGAAGCAAACAGGTGATATAGATTCTCCCTATTTTCTGAATCCATGGGAGACTTTTGCTTGGGTGGGAGTTACTTGGGAACAGAAGTAAGTTCTAGGCATTCATGGTACTGGAGCTAGTGCCTGTGGGGAGGTGTCCCAGACCAGACTTTCTGATCACAGCAGGGGCAGCAGCGTCTGTGATGGCCTGAAACTATGTGGTACAGGATGCTTCTCCCAGAGGCTCAGTCTGCATCCTTCCCAAGAATTCTATGAGCTTATCTTTTAGTAACTGCCCTGTATTTTAATCTATGGATTATGTTGTTCACAACCAAGACCTAGATCAACACTTAATTTGAGAGTTATTTCTCAACATTGCATTGAATTTCACAAAAAATTTTAAAGATATTAAACCAGTAATTTAGTATTACTCTGATTTTACTGGTTGTGTTATTTAACATTATTTATTTTATACTAGTGATTCTTACACTTTGGGTGGCTACATTCCCATGTCATTGTGGGATAGTGTTCTTTACATCAACTTCAATTTAACTTGTTCTTTTCTTTAGCCGCACCTTATGAAATAATGGGTTTGAAAGTTTTGAGGTTTTTTTGGTGAGGAAGATTGGCCCTGAACTAACATCTGTGCCAATCTTTCTCTATTTTTTTGTATGTGGGATGCTGCCACAGCACAGCCTGATGAGTGCTATGTAAGTTCATGCCCAGGATCCAACCCTGCAAACCCCAGGCTGCCGAAGCGAAGCAGGTAAACTTAACCACTATGCCACCAGGCCAGCCCTGAAAGTTTTTTTTAATTTATACAGAAATATATTGCTGTGAAAATAAAAATATTCAGCTCTACACATTTGGGGAAACTGTCCTGAGCTATTCTGTCAATTTCTATTTGCCTGTGGGATTTCCTTCAGCATTTACTACCCTCAACCCAGAGAGGGTAGACAAGTGGTAGGAAGTTTTTCTGAGACTTTGCATCTCACATTTCGGGAAATATATTTCTTTTTTCCGAACATATGATGAATAGTAAAGAATTCTAATCCCTTAATAATTTGCATTCAGAGCTCTATAAATATTGCTCTGTTGTTTTCCAACTTTCAATATTTTAATTGAGAAAGTCATTATCTCCTTTTAATGATTTTTCTTTTGTAGATTGTTTATTATTGGTGATTTTCTTAAAAATAAATTTTCTCCCTCTTTTTGACTGAAGAACATTTTCAGTGTAGGTGAAATTTAGAAATGTCATCAGGAGCTGCCCAGTTTTCACATTTTCTTCAATTATCTTGATCAACATTTGTGAGCTCTTTCAATCAGAAAACTCAGGCTTTAGTTCAGAGAAACTATTGTTTCTGTCTCCCTTCTACCTGCTCAGTCGTTATCCTCTAGAATTCCTAATGCACATATAGCAGGACTCTTTGAGAGTCTTGTGTTCTTCTTTCCATCTTTCATATTTTCCCTGTTCATCTCTTTCATCTGAGCTGCAGAAGAAGCCCCTGAACTAATGCTATTTCCTTTTCTTCAGTCGCCAATGTGCTGTTTACTTCAGCAATCAAGCCTTTTTTTCACATCTAATAATTCTTTTGAGATTGCTGCTTTTTATAACTGTCTACTGCTGTTTCGCCAATGCTCCATCTTTCTTGCATCTCTCAAAAAATATGCACAAGAGTTTCGGCTGTTGTTGTTGAAGTAGTTTCCTCTCTCTTTTTACTGTTCTTTTCTCCCTCTCATGGTATCTTTAATTGACAGGAAACCACTTGCCTTAAATGCTCACACTGGTGCTGTTCTTCGGGAATAGTAGTTTCCCTGGGTTCTGTGATCGTGCTCTTTGCAAACATTTGCACTGGGGATCTGCTTCATTCATGCTGAGAATTAAGATGAGCTCTGTCAGAGATTTTGTAGGTCAGTGTTCAATTTTTTATGGCTACTCACTGTGATACAAAATTTTGCCTTTTAGTATTAGTTGAGCTATTTTAGTGGGAAATTGGTAGAGTAAAGTGTTTAAACATCCTCACTTAGGATACCATCTTGATCCAGGAGAATCTTAGGTTTATTTCATTTTTTTTTTTTTTTTGAGGAAGATTGGCCCTGAGCTAACATCCATGCCAATCTTCCTCTATTTTGTGTGTGGGACGCTTGCCACAGCATGGCTTGATGAGCAGTGTGTAGATCTGCACCTGGGATCCAAATTGGTGAACCCCAGGCTGCCAGAGGGGAGCGCATGAACTTAACCGCTATGCCACCAGGCCAGCCTCAGGTTTATTTCTTTTAAGTATCATCATAGAGGTAACTCTGTGTTGATTCACCTCTTGCATAGTGGTAACAGTAAAAAATACATGGTTTTAATTGTTGTTTTAAGAGAAGAGAGCAAACAAGACTGGGAATGCAGGCTTTTTCACGTGGATGGTTTATATGCAGAGGCCACATTCCCCAGGTGCCATGCTCTGATAGAGGGCCCCTACCAGAACTGCAGCATACTCCTACAAGATGCCTAGCAATCTGGAGACTAGAGCTGTCCACCAACACCAGGGCTTCTGAGGAGCCTGAAAAGAGGCAGCTCTACTTCTGCCAGAGGCGTCACACAGTTTTGTATGTGAAAGGAGACCATGCCTGCCTATTTGGCCAAGTCCAGAATGGTCAAGCCTTCTACACCTGAAAGACCTTCTCCA
This sequence comes from Equus caballus, assembly GCF_041296265.1. Classification (NCBI taxonomy): domain Eukaryota; kingdom Metazoa; phylum Chordata; class Mammalia; order Perissodactyla; family Equidae; genus Equus; species Equus caballus. The sequence continues at coordinate 1,830,124 of NC_091701.1, read as the reverse complement.
GCAAGCCTACTTATTGCTTATATGAAACATCTATAAATATTCTCAGCATAATCTCTAGAATTTTCCAGGCCTCCCTCCATCTGCCTTTATCCATTCCATTTCCCTCCTCTGCCAGACGCTCCCAGCTTCCCATTTGGGATCTATTCCTTGGCTTCTCCTCTATACTCAATACTTCTCAGGGAAGACTTCCTAGAGTAGCTTTTCCCATAAGCCTCTCTTGCATCCACCTGCTCCCTCCATTTGTTACAACTTCAGGTCTACCAGGCCTGGCCCAGGGCATTTCCCAGGCACCAGCACACCTCGCAGGCAGCCCGTCTGGGCCCAGCCCACACCAGATGAGGGAGAGGCTTTAGAGAGCTGCTTCTGATGTGACCTGTGTGGTTTCTCAAGGCTGGTGAGATGCTGCCTGGGCTCAGTGTGTGGACACTCCGGCTTCCTCCTCTCACTGTGCTGGCTGCCCAAACAGTGCTCTATCCTGTGGTGAGTCTCACTGCTCTCCAACTCATGGCTGATTGACTTTAGCAGTTTTCCTAGACCTCGTCTCATTCTTATTGTGCCATCTTGTCATATGTATTCATTTTTGTCCCTTCAGTCAGAATGCAAGTCCATTGAAGACTTTTTTTCTTTTTTGTTCTTTTCTTTTTTTTCTTTTTTTTTTTTTTTGTAAATTGCAGACAAGTTTAGAATTTGAGCTTCAGAAAGACTTGGGTTTAAATTGTGCTGTATTTACTCCTTTCTGTGATATCTGGGCAAGATACTCAATTTAGTCTGGCTTCAAATTCTTTTGCTGTCAAATGGTGATAATATCAATTAAGAAGGACCGAGTAGACATCTGGAAATAACGTTTGTAGAATGTCTCGTGTCTTCAGGAACTATTTTATTAATAACATATTTTTCCTAGAATAGGACTATTAAAATAGAAGATATAGGCTCTGAACCCATGCGGAACAAAGAAAACAACCATGTTGTACAAGAGTAATGCCTACAATTTTAAGATGTACACCTCATAACTGGCCATTTCCACTTTCCCATCAAATCCTTTTTGCTGCATAGAATGCTACTCAAGGTAATATGTTTCCTGCTGCTTTTCAAATTCCAAAATAATTTTTATGATGGTTTCCAAAATTCCTTCTTTTCCAAGAGAAAAGTAAAACCCTCCTAAATTCAGGTCTGTCACCAAAAGCCAAAGATTTATAAACTCCCTGGGGAGGACCACCCGGATTGTGTGACTTTTCTACAAACAGCACCAGATCTTGTCTCTGAGATCTGTGGCCTGTATGAGATGCTCACTCTCCTCTCTCTGTTGGGTTTCACTTTCCTGAAGACCATCCCAGATACCCAGGTCCCTGCCCATCTCTACTCCTCCCCTGCCCCATCCTTCAGTGCCCCCTTCTGACTACAGTTCCAGGCCTCACAACCCCTTCCCTCTGGAACTCCAGGAGCACTTCTCACCTACATTTCCCACCCAATCGGAGCCAACCCAGGAGCAGCCAGGAGCTGCAGGAGCAGGTATGTCTTCGAAGATCTCACTGCCTAGCAGGACCCACGAATCATAATGCACTGTGATATGCAAGCTAAGAAATATGGACCATGCCCGTGTGTGGTAAAAGCAGACTGTTTTCTCTGCAGACGAAAGATGTGCATGGCTTTGAGGAGGAAAATGAGCACATAGACAGACTTGGCTTGTACACAAAGCACCACCGCACTGCATGCACCTTCATGTGCCTTCATCTGTGAAATGGAATAATAACACATCTTTCCCCCGTTACTGTGAAGATAGCATTTGCAAAGCACTTTGTACTTTATTTATCCCATACATGTTAACCATATAAATATAATCACTATGCATTAAATCCCTGAAAATAATTGAGAATGATCTAACTTCATTCATTCATAATTACCATTACTTAGACACCTACCCCTTGCTGGTGGAAGGGAACAGAATAATGAATAAGACACATTTCTTGTCTTCATTCTAGTGAATAGGGCAAATGAGATGAAAACACATCTCCCACTAGGAGAATGTGACAGCTTCTATAATTGTATAATCAGTGCCAAAGACGAAGTAATTGGGAATTGATGTGCCACATTCCTTCACATCATCACTAACAAGAGGTGGAGGCAGCCGCTTTCTAGTCCATGTCTAAGAACAGGGCCAGCACCCCTCCAACAGTCCTGCATCCTGTAGTCTGAGGAAGGGTTCCATGACCCTGACCTGAGATACAATGATGAAGCTGTGATATGCAGCAATAAATTATAGCGCAAACCTTAGCTGCCCTCTCTGCCTAAATCTGACTATGAGCCAGGCCTAGGAATGAGATTGATAAAAATAGAGCATCCCTCTCTTATTCCTTAATCCCTCAGAACTGGAGGACTGGCTTCGAGGGTCTGATTCACAGATCCTTGAACAGTTTGCTGGATCCCCTTGGTCAGCCCAGCTGCACACCTGGCACAGAGGCTGGTGGAGTTGTGTTTGCATCATACACACTTTCTAATGCCTGCAAGAGTGTCTCAAACTCAGCTCTAAGTAGACCTGGGGATTAGAAGATGAAGAAATGACAACTGCAGAGAGAATGCTCTGACTTTCTTGCTGTGTTTATAACTGGCCACAGCGGGCATGTTTCACACTCTCCTGCTTTGTCGTTAGAGCTCTGATCAATGAAGGGCTTTCAAATTCTTCTTTGGTGATTTCACACACCATGAAAGAAAGCAAATTTCCAAAATAAAAAACATAGCTTAAATTCTATCACAAACAACAAGGAAATATTTAAACATCAATGAAACATACTAAATGCTAGAGACAATGAGGAACATCAGACCTTGCTCGTCTCCTCAGGAATCTCATAGTCTGGGGGCCATAGGGTGAGAGAAAATGGAAGCAGGATTCAATGATAGGAGTGGGCCAGTTCACACAAGGGGCCCTAGGTCCAACCCAGGGAAGTAAGGCTGGGAGAGCCTCCTGAAGAAGCTGAGGCCTGAGCTGGGTCTTGCGGAATGGCTAGCAGTTGGCTGGACAAGGGGGAGGCAGGGCTAAGTCGGGAGGAAGGGCCTCCTGTGGACCTGCAAAAGCAGAAAGGAGCATAGGCTGTTCTGAACTGCCACTGTGCAGCAGGCAGAGGGGCTGGCAGAGAGGCCTGGAAGGTGAGCAGGAGCTGCCCTACAGGGGCTCTGGTGACAAGGTGAGGTTTGCAGTCTGCATTCAGCCTAGGGACTCACAGGCTGGGAAATGGCTTTTAACCACGTGAATGGCACAGAGAATAAAGCCAAGGGGAAGGAAATTGAAGTTACCTTATAGCACCTATGGCCAAGAGCCAAAATTTGTCTTCTTGTGAAAATGTCCCAGAGACGAGAGGACCTGTTGGCCAGAGGGTCTGTTCCCAGACCCTTCTCTTCACAAAGCAGCCCTAAGCATGGAGCTGTATTGCCACGCTGCTGTGTTGAAAACTCTGTGGCCATAGGTCACATCCACCATCTGCCATCCAGGACGCAGCTGGCCTCTCTACTCTGCCTCCCAGGTGAGAGCTCTCCCAGCCAGCCCATGGTTGGTCCCTGATCTGCACTTGTCCTCGCTGCTTAGCAGCTGATTTACACTGTCACCTCACTGCCAACCAGATGGTGATATCACTCATGCCAGCTGCCAGCCTGGAGGGAAGCCAGTCTCCTCTGGAATTGAATTCCATCCAGACATATGCACCGAGAGGACTGGCTCTTCCACTTGATTGAAGCATATAGAATTTCCTTTAGTCATCTGATGGAATGAGATTTTTCTCTAGTCTACTCTCATTCCCACAGTTTCAAACTCCTGGGCTCGCTAGCCCTATTCTTACATTTATTCCTTCCCAGCCTCTCTCTTTGTCCTTCCTCTTAGCCTCTGGGGCAATAGCTTTCAAAATGAAAGTCACAGTTTCTGGGCCTGTGAACTCGTCAGTGTGGATTAGGAGTGAAGATGTGGCACACACACATGTAGACCAGTAACAGCCCAACTGAAGGCAAGCACGGCACACTCACACCTGCCTAGCAGCTGGTGACCCCCGCCGTGTGTGTCACAGCGTGTGCCCTGTTTCCCTCATGTGACAGGCATGGATAGTTTGTGGGTGCCTCTTATTTCAGAATACAGAATGACTAGCTCTGGTGAATGGTGTCTTCTGGTGAGTACCATGTGCTGCTTGTACATGGGGCCCAGCTGGACAGAGGTGAGCTGCTTCCTCGCGCAGTATATTCAGAGCAGAATCAGCACCACCTTGAGGAGAAGTTTCCTGACATGCGTGCAGATGAAAATGCCTTACCACTGTGCTTTTGATAACATGGATACAGCTCTTGGCGGTTATTGTCATCATTATAGTCTGTCCCAGCTTTTCTGTCCCTGTTGAAGAAATAAAGCCATAAGTGCTTTGCTCACTGTCATATCTCTTATAAGATGGTGTGGGCAGAACTCATTGAAGACCCCATGCCATGACCTGTCTCTTATTTTCAAATTCCAATCTTAACCATGAAAGCTACTTGACTATTTTCACCAGGACAGTGCAACCAGTCATGACCATGGACCCTGCCATCTTTCAGAGTCCTGTTTGATCATAGCTAAAGGACACAAGAAGCTTAAGGACACAGGAGGCATTTGTCACAAGTATCCGGATGGGTTGCATATTTATGTACCAAGGAAATATACCTTGAACAGCAGTGCAACATCTGTTGAACTCTGTGTGCTCAGAAATAGCAAAAATGACATGGCGGCCAGAAGAAGCTGAAAGTGGCTTCGCGGTTTCTCTTGTTAAATTGCATTAACCTTTCCCCAAGAGCAGGGAGATCTTGCAACACTTCACAGAAGGTATCAAAGCAAGTCTTCTTAAATGGGACAGTCAAATCACCTTGGCTACTGGCAACTCTCAGGATTTTAAAAACATCATCAAAAAACTGTGAACCTTTGCAATCACCCAAAGGAATCAAAAAGAACTGTTATGTGTGATCTCAAGGGAGAATTAAGGAGTAGGAGCTGGTTCATTTAGAAAGAACAATATTCTACAAAGTACAACATGAGAAAATAAATCAAGGTGTGTTATCTATGTGCAAAGTGTACCTAGCATTATGATCTTCACTTCCACACATTTGCCAAAAAAGCTACTGCCTCCGTAACTCAGGACGTCTTCTCCACCCGGCCGAGCACACTAATGTCATCCAGGGCTCATTCCAAACCGACACCCCCTCTCTCCTGCTGGTGTGGCTCACTGGGCTTTGAGCACTCTGAATACTTTATCATGGCCTCAGACTTGCTAAAATTACCTGAAATTTCAATCATTTATTAATTTCTTTGCCCTCAAGCAGTAAATTAATTGACAGCTTTGAAAGTGGAGAGCTTATCATTTGCCTAGAATATATGGCCCACGTATTTAGCACCTCAGTGACTTGCCACATGAATATGGTAGGTGGTGATGGCAGGAATGGCCCCAAAGAAGCTGTCTGTTTTCTCCAATCACTTCTTGTTGGATACAGCAGTGATATCCACCCAGACTACACGTCAAGACCACCTGGGGAGTTTAAAATACAGATGCTGGGGCCCCAGGCCACACACGTAATATAATTGGTCTGGAGTTGGTTCAGACATCTAACCTTTCTCAAAATCCACCAAGAAGTAAATCCAGGGTACAGCTGGGGTTGAGAAAAACTGGGTGCATTATGCAGAAGAAAGAAGTCCCCCCAACTTTCCTGTTTTTGAGTAAACAGTTTTTTTAAAAAAGTAAAGAATACTTTTCACAAGAAAAGTGACGACATTTGCAACCTTTGAGTAGCAGTCTTCACAAATATTTTCCACTCAAATTACCCAAACTCTTGGTTGCTAACTTCTTCCCCTTGGTTTGAGTGCCCCCTTCAATGCTGGTGCTCAGGTCTGGTGGCATGGGGCTGCTACCCTGAGGATGCTAGGAGGTGGCCCCAGACACAGGCAGGTGCTCAACCTCCTTTTCTGTAATTTTCACTTTTCTCAACAGCTGACCTGCTCTGACAATGTTAGCATGTTTTCTGCCAGCAGAGTTAGAAGTCATATATGTCCAGGTCGGGCCTAGTTGAAAGAGGGGTTCATTCAGCTGGTTTCATTCTAGGATCTATAGCCCCTCTGGTCTAGGCAGGAAGCTCCAGGTGGCCCAGCCATATTCTCTGTGATTCCATTTATGATGTTACAGCCAAAGCCCAAGAGCAAGTGCTCAATTGTGAACCATTGTTCCCTTCCATAAGGGACCTGATGGGTAGATATAGCAAGACTGGGAGAAAAGTGAGTGTTTGGAGACTCACATCTCTGGGAAAATATGGTTGTTATCACAAACCATCTGTAGTAACTGAGTCAAACCAAGGATGGGGTGGTGGGAGCAGCTCACCCAGGTATAGGCAGTAAAGAACGCATTGTTGGTAGAGGACTTTAAAACAAACAAAAAAAATTATTAAAAGTTGATCTGCTTTTTATTATCACCATCCTAAAGAATGTCAGTGATAACATGGTTCTCCTCTAAAGAAAGCCTATGTTAGTGTAAGTTGTAAACAATTGGTGTGGTTACTGTTGAGGTTAATAATATAAATATTAGCCTCAAATTAGCATGTTTTTATGACTTATCCTTAAATGAATGTTGTATTCTCTGTGAAAGTCAATTCAGAGAGCTCCCTTATACAGCATGTCCCAACACACACCAGCTCAGTTTATTTTAGTCATAATGCTACTGGCCCTGATACAGTTCCCATACATTAAACCCAGCATATATAGGGCTAAAATCAAAGCACTCTTTCCCTGCTCACTCCCCAGCTCCCTGCCTCCAGAATCCACTGGCCACCATGGAGAGAAATGGCCAAAGACAGCCGCCTGGGTTCCTTATCATTTCCTCCTCCCTGCAAGCAGTGTCCCAAGGCCGAAGGCAGGCTGGTGGGAAAGCTCCAGCCAGCAAGACCACTGACTCCCCCATCATCTACAGGAAGACACATTCCTCACAAACCTTTAAAACCCCTCGCCTCCCCTCTTTCAGGGAGATGAGATGAAACGAGACAAATTTGAGTGCTCACTCTTGTCTCCTGGCTGATATCATCCAAAATAAAAACATTTTCCTTGCCATAAGCCAGGCGTTCCAGTTTTTATTTGGCCCCTCTTGTGTGGTGGGTAAGAAACCTATGTTTGTAGGTAGTAACAATCTGGCGTGCCAGCCAGGAGGCTCTTGCCCGTGGCTCCACAGCCCAGGGCCGACTGGGATTTCCTGGGAAGCAGTCCAGCAGCTGCCTGGGTGACTTGCCCTAGGGACTGTCCCTGTACTTTCCGTCTGGCCCGGCATGCTGGCCCTGGGCACATTTTCTCATGGCAAGGAAACAGGCTTCAGATTTGTTTGTTTGTTTGTTCTTCATTCTGGGGAGTTGGTGGACTCTGTCTGAAATGTGGTTAAGTCTCCTCGGGGACACCTGTGAACTTCCTTCCCCTCCTCTGGGGTCCCTTCCATTCACGGAGGGGCCATCTAGGGTCCCTTGTCCTTCACGCAGGAACCATCTGGGGTCCTTTCTGTTCGTGGAGGGGCATCTGGGCGTGCATTCAGAGTGGGACCAGTTGTAGGACTTTCTACCCTAAATCTGGGAACTGGTTCACTCGTGTCTGACTTTTCTGTGTCTGCATCTGTGTGTCTGTCTTGTCTCTGTGTATCAGAATGAGAAACACGCTGTCTGTCCCCAAGCAGAGCCCAGTGGGGCTAATTCTGAGTAGGTGGTCTAATTATCCAATTATAGTCATAAGCTAATGTCTAAAAAGTGATAATTTTCTTTTGTAACACTGCATGGCCACAATATTCTTTAAAACTCCGGAGAGAAAATGGCCAAACAATAGATCCATAAGTTGGGGAAATTTTCAGAGAGCTCTCGCCATAAATAGTGTTTTATTGGTACCTATGAAAGGACAAAATTAAAAGGAAAATGACAATAACTAGTCTTAAAAACTTAATCAAACTTGGGGTCTCAGCTTCTTCTTGTGGGCGTACAGATACTAATGAAAACATTAAGGTAACGAAGAGGAATCAGAAAGGGAGGAGTCACAGAGCTCATCCCAACTGGATGGAAATCTTTAGCTGGTTACTGCAAAGGAAAATGGGATAAATGGAACAGACATGAATAAAATTAAAACAAAGCTTTTAATAAAACACTGTGTAAGGTTGGATGGGCTAAAGGGACCCCCTATCAGCACCCCAACATTAAAGGACATCAAACAAATCTATTCACCCCAGTTTGAAAAAATGTAAAAGGTCAGGAGGCAGAAATCACAGGGACAAACCTGACCAGCAATTGTTTGGGGCAACAGTTAGGCTGCTCATGTTGATAAGACTGTAAAGATTAAAGTGTTTAAGGGAATATTATATGAAAAGGCAGCTTCTGGAGGCGCTTGAGTTATTTATATTTAATTTACAGCCACAGGCTCGTTTTGCTATGGTTTAAAGCAGGATCGGTGCAGCCTTCTTTGGGGGAGGACCTTAGAACCCCGAGGACGGCACTGATGTGAAGTGATGACAGAGGGGCCCCCACAGGCAGGCGTGGTGGGTTCTGTCTGCACCAGGCCCTCCGTGATCACAATGCATCCTGCTTCTCTCCTATCAGGTGAATGGTTTGTGAACCCCAGACCAGCACGTTTTCTGCCAACACAACAGACACCGTCTCTGTGCCTCCCGTTACCCCAGGACTTGTCAGTTCTTCAGGGTTCTCTCCCACTGCTACCTCCGCCGGGCACCTCTCGGCTCAGGGGAGTCTGGTTTCTGCTGGGGACTGCTGCCCTCTGCGTGGTCTGCTGTGACAGAATGTGGTCCCAGGGATCCAGGGCCACAACCCACCCCGTGATACGCTAGCCCAGCGAGAAGCGGCTGGACAGCATTCGGCCCAAAACAAGCATAAGTGCTCAGACATGCCTTGAATCTTCCCATCAGAAAGCTGATTGGATTTTTTTTTTCTCCTACACTAGAGAAGCCAGATTTCCTCACATTCAGGTTCACAGTGTTGCTGCCAGTCAGGCCATGGGTAGCTGTCCTCACTGTAATTCTGGTTTATCTATCAGGCTCCTTTCTGCATTCTCACTCCTCCACATTTTCTCTTCCCCTGGGGACAAAGGGAAACCAGGCTGCCCTACATTTACTGCAGCTCAGTGTTCTCTGAAATGCAATTAAAATGTTAAGGAAGACGGACAATCAATATTTCATAATCTACACAAAAAATGCCCCTCCTGATGGACTGGTTTGGGTTGCAATGCTGGGAGAGAGACCGAGGCCGTGTCCACAAAATGCTAAAGCAGCTAGTTGCTTAGAGAATAATTTCTGTCTCGCTGTCAATCTCCTCCACCCAATTTTGCTAGCCCTCCTCTCCATAACTGATGAACTGGACAGTTTGTCCTGACATTGTGGGAGGCAGGGCCACAGCACAGGGAGGCCCAGACGCAGAACAGGAGTGAATGCAGCCTGATGGAGACTTTCTGGGCACCAGAGAAGAACCACCAACAGCAGTTTTCTGAGACCCTACAGAGGCGTTGTCTAGAGGGAAATGACACGTACTGGTCCTGGGCACGAACGTTACTGCTCTAACTTTCTCCATGTCCCAGACCTGCTTCCAAAATCCTTTCCATGAACCGCCCCCCTGCCCCCTAGGCGGCTATGACCACCGAGAGACGGGATCTGAAGGGGTTTTCTGTCTGGGGCTAGGCGCTTCTTTTATGTTATGTCATTGTTGCTCCCAGCAGCCCAAAGAATTACTAAGTGCCCTATTGTTTAAATGTGGGAAAAGGGCACAGAGAGCTGCCTAGCAACCTGTCATGATCTGCCGCTAGGAAGGAGCAGAGCGAGAATGCAGTCACCTATCTGTGAAGCCCCAGGCTCCTTCCACTCACCACTTGCCACTCAGGTCTTGCATGTCACTGTGCTGCACGTACCATGTCAGACATCAGGACCTAAATAAGGCAGAACAGCCTCTCCTCCCAGAGCACTCGTGCATGGGGATGACTGCCAGCCCCGCTCATGAATGTGGCACTGCTTCTGCCCTGGGGGAGAAGACAAGCTGACGTCAGCACTTGCAGCCTAAGTAAGGAGGCATGAGCATAGCACACCACCCCAGTGAGGCAGACAGCGTGCCGGCAGGGCCTCGACATGTGGGGCCCTGTGGCCAGGGGTGACTGAGGTGGACACAAGCATAGGCATGAAACTTGGTGGCTGAGGAGATTTTAGATAAGAGACTAAGGCAGCAGCCTAACAAATTAAAGAGCACAAAGCTAGGAGTGAGGCAGAGGACAGAGGGTGTGAACAGAGCAGAGACTCTGTATGGAGAACAGAGAGGTCTCATGGCTGTGGAGTGGGCAGTCAGTGTGTGTGTGTGTGCTGGGTGCTTCCAGCTCTGCCACCCATGTGGAAAGAGTAGCCTGGCCGTACACTGAGTGTCACAGTGAAGACACTGAGTCCAGAGAGGTCAAAGGACCTATGCAAGTTGCCTAGCATGGATGAGGCAGAGCAGGCCGGAACCAGGCCTGCTTCCCTCGAAGCCTGTGGGCCCCACCCTGTGCCCTGCAGGAGAGGCCTCCAGGCAGCAGGCCCTGAGACCAGACTGGATCTACACCACACTGTGTGTGTGAGAAACGGGGGGCCGGGGAGACGGGCTTCATAGTTTAGACAACAAGGAATCGCTGAATATTTTTGATAAAGAAGATTAAATGATCTGATCAAAATTACATCTTATAAAGGTTGGTCTCACGTTGGTGCTCAGCATTAAGGGGTGCAGGGAGACTGAGTGAGGTGGGTAACTTGGGAGGTGATCCCATATCCAGGTAGCATGGTGATCTGGACTGAAGGGGAGAGAAGAGGGAATGGATCTGGGGATGTTGTGAGGAGCTGACCCCTGACTGCTACCTGCAAAGAGCTGGAGGCAACCTGGAGGAAGAGCAGTCGAAGCAAATTTTGAGTCGCAAGTGTCTGGGGAAGAGACAAGGACCAGGAGGACAGGAGCAGGACTGGGGGCTGGAGAGAAGATGCCAGAGCTCATCAGTGTGCAGATCTCCATTAGAAGTGCACCAGAAGTGATGCTATTTTCTCAAGAGCATTTGGAAGTGAAACTAAATAAACCAGATTATTCTGAGCAAGTAAAGCCAAGAGTATCTGCCCAGAAACCATTTCGGTGGGAGCACTGAGTTTCAGAAAGGTAAAATGACAGCACTTGGGCACAGAGCAGAGGAGTAGCAGGAGACATGCTGAGCTGGGCTCCCACTCTGAGGGGCCTTACCCCTCTCTGTCAGCAATGGATGGCGGCAGACTTGCCTGCCTGTGACACTGCCCTCCTTGCCTCCCCCATCCCTGTCCCCACTCCGTCACGGGACTCTGTGGCTTAGTTGAACATGGAACCCAAGCAGAACACGGCTGTCACCTGGCTCAGCCACAGCTCGTCTTGTGGCCCACTTTGGTGCTCTGCTTCCTCTCTCTAAAGGCAGGGAGTGGATTAGATTGTCTCTGAGGTCCTTCCTATAAATCCTTGAGTGTTTCTGAATATCTTCTCACTGACCACATTCACAAACAGAACGTTATCACAGGCACCTGAAGACTTGGTGGGGCGATGACTGAAAATCTGAGCAAGACAGGAGGGTTGCAGCTAGAGACTGTCTCTCTGCAGAGGATAAGTTGTGGGTTTTCAGCTGGGCACACCCAGATTTGAATGTGGTCTATTGCTTGCTGCCTGTGAGCCCTGCATAGGGTGGGTATAGAATAGAGCACAGCATATAATGAAGCAAAACACTGAATTCTTCAAATAATAAATGTACAGGGCTCAACATGGGCTGATACAGTCCAGGAAGACCTCTGGAGGAGGTGGGGTTGGGAGTCCTGTGAGTGTGTGTGTGAGATTGGGCATGGGTGGGGATTGACAAGAGGAAAGGCTCCTGGGCAGGAACAGGCAGCTGTCTTCCCAGAGGGGCGGTGGCTTGCTGGGAACAGAAGACCTGGAAGAGTGAGGATCAGGTGAGACTCCGTGCAGAAGAGAATGGACTGGGAGGGCCCCTCGATGAGCTGCATCCATCTGTGGCTAAGACAAATGCATCTTCCTGGTGCCCAATCCTACAGCTTTCAAAGAGAGTCAGGTAACCCCACCTTGCATCTTATGTTGTTGTTTTTCTCCCTCCAAGTATACACCACAGGCGAAGGGTTGCTGGGACAGGTCAGTGTTGCTTAGCTCTGAGAGAAAATATTTTTTGTTAAAATGAGCATGTGATGAAAAACACTTCATACAAAATGCTACATTTAAACACAAGATGTCAGAAAATGTTGTTTTGATTTGGACCCCTTGGGCCTTTTTGGAGGCTTGCCTCCAGCCTTCTCAGCCAGGAGCGAGGGCACTCAGGTGGTGTTTGTTCTCTCCCTTCACCCTCACCCTGGTCCTGAGAGGCTCCTGGACAGTCAACGCAGCTGGCATCGCTATAGCCTCCCCTCTGCTCTCGAGGTAGAGCCCCAAGTAGCCAAGAGAGCCAGTGAGTCCTCCCTCTGCATCCAGATGTGGGGCTTCCCCCCAACCATCTGTCCACATTGTCTCCTATGGGCTGCATTCAGCATCTTCTCACTCTCCTGCAATGATGCTCTGGGTGCCCCATCTTATTAGCTCACATTAAGGTCCATGCCAGTGCCCAGCGAGGGCTCTCAGCTCCCGTTTGTGCTCAGTCCTGATTCGGTGGTGTACACTCCAAATTCTGGCTTATTGAAGAAAGAAGCACGTAGCTGAGCCAAGAGGTTTGCATTACCCAAGCCAAGCCACCTTCTGGGACTGTGGAAGCCTTGTAGAGGGCCCAGCTGCACCTAATGACTCATCAGAAATTCTAGAAAAGAAATGTCTACTTGGTAGTGAATTTACTCCATATTCCTTATTCTGAACTGAAAGAAGTAAGAGCAAAATACAATTTTCCATCTGAAAACATGTTTTCTTATTTGTGTTCCTCTTACCTTAAGAAAGAATTTGAGGCGCTGGCCCCATGGCCACGTGGTAAAAGTTCTGCATGTTTCACTTTGGCAGCCTGGGTTCCTGGGTTCGGATCCCAGGCACGGACCTGCTCCACTCATCAGCTGTGCTGTGGTGGCATTCCACATATTAAAAATGGAGGAAGACTGGCACAAATGTTAGCCAGGGCTAATCTTCCTCAAGTAACAAAAAAAAAAAAAGTAAAGAAAGCATGTGAACTCTTTGTGGCAGTTCCTCTTCTAAGAGAAACATTTTCCCAAATACGGCCCTGCCAAGGAGGGCAAATGTTCTGAAGAGTGTAGAGATTAGCACACCACCCATGTTCTGATAATTCAGATCAGCAATGCACTCTGCAGGCTTCATTGATAAGAGTTTTAACAACATGCCCCCAACTCCAGATCCAGAAGTAAAATGGAGGATGGTCACAGTTCCCTGGACACGTGCAACTCATGTTTTATTTTTCAACTTATTATTATTATTTTAATCATACATATTTCTTATGATGAGATAACCAGGCCAGGAGCCTCAAGGTGCAAGCTAACATAGCTTCCTTGTCCGGGGTCTCATAAGCAGGCCTCCCAGTGCCCTGGTGTGGCCTCTGTGGGTACACCAGGCTCTAGAGGGGACTCGCCCTCCTCAGTCACTGAGGCACTGAGATCCAGCTTACGAGATCCAGGATGAGCCAGTGAGGTCTCCTTTAGGAAAACCAAGGAGCTGGTGAGTGCTGCCTCTTTCTTCCAGACAGCCCCCGCCCACTGCCTGAATGACCAACAACTGGGGACTGCATGAGGCCAGCAGGCAGAGGGAACAGCCTCCAATGAGGCTGCAGCCGCTTGAAGGGGCGTGATTTGCAGGTGGTCCCAGGAGGCCTGGTTGTTCCACAGAGCATCTGAGTGTGCCTATAGGAGGCAGGGGCTTCGAAATCCCTCCGCCCCCTCTCACGCACACACGCTCCACATCGGAGCATATTTGCCCTCAGTTGTTCTACCTCAGGTAGGGTTTTAGGTTATTGCACCTAAAATTTCTTGATTGTCTTGGCACAATGACTAAAGCATTGACTTTGGACATAGACCAACTTTGTTTCAATCTCTTCTCCGTGCCCTCTTGTGGTGTGACCGTGAGTATATCAAGAGGCCTCTCAGAACCTCCTTCCTCTTACCTAGGAAATAAGGCAAATACCAACTATTTTGCAGAGTTTTTGTGACAAATGAGAGAGAAAAAGCTATTTCCATAGTGCCTGGCATTGAGTAAATAATAATAAATATTAGCTATTGCCTTAATTAATATCATTATGTCAGGCTTGCACTCGTCCATTCATTTATTCATCCAAAAACTATTTATTGAGTACCTTCTATGTGACAAGAACTGTTGTATTAAATGATGTCACCTGGAATAAATTGTAGCTATGTTACAAATATTGGTAGGAAATATTGAAGTATTCATGTCTTTACCCCAAAAGAATCAATGCACATACAAATATCAAATCATTATGTTGTACATCTGAAACTAATATAATATTACATGTCAATTATCCTTCAAGCAAAAATGAGAAAAAAAAGATAAGAATCAGTACAGTGATACCACCCATAAATGCATGTCTCTGGCACGTATGTAGGATGCACGTGTGCACCCCACATCTGTGCACTTGTACCTCAGCATACTCTGTCCTAGGTTTGGTACCCTGCAGATGTGGGATGCAGACACTGAACGATCACAGAGTTTGGCTGTAGAAATGGGTTTGTAGCAAATGGAGAGGTAAACTCTACAGGACAAGCAGACACTCAATAAGTCAGAGAGGGTTTCCTGGAAGAGGTGAAATTCGAGCTGGGTCTTTAAATGTCACTTGGTGGATATTACACAGTGCTTGAGTGAGTCCATGAACATACAACACTCATCTTCCCTCCCAGCACCTGGATTTCTCTCAGGCAACTCCCTTTATCACATCAGTCCATTTGATTCACCACAGTGATTGGCTCTGGGGTGGACACAAGTCCCAGTCAGGGCTAATGAGGATGACGCCTGGGCTTCATGCGGATATTGTTGTAAATATAGATTCTTTCTTCTGGACGTGTCCAAGGAAGGATGTCAGCTTGAAGCCCTGGAGGTGACTGCAGGAAAGTGAGCCTGGCAAGTAGGAGACAAAGGGGACCCATCACAGAGCCTGATACAGACACCATAAAGCAGAACTTGACCTTAGACTATTCAGTTATTCCAGCAAACAAAATCAAATCCAATTTGAGTGGTATTTTCAAAAACAGGAACTTTGCAAGACAAAGACATAGAGTGTGTTTTAACAAACACTTCCCAGGGAAACTCTCTTGCAACCCTTAGCCAGGTGTATCTAAGGGAAGAATGTCTGGATCTGCTCTGGTTCTTTTTCCTCTTGATTACCAGGTTCTGCTGGTCCCCACAGCTCTGCATTGAAGCTTCATTTCCACTTTACATAGTTCCAGTAAGATTTAAATAAAGATTCTTTGTCTCCTGTCATAAATTAGACTAAGTTTAGAGCAATTCTCAAGTGTATAACCTGTGTTGCCACAGCTTGACTTTTTCCCAGATCTTTGTAGAAATAAGACTGATTTGAGTCCATCATCCATCACTCCCAGGGAAAGAAAGCTCCCTGACTCCGTGTTTGCTGTCTTAAGAGGGCTCAGCCCTGACTTACCTGATGTTTCCTGTCCTTAGTTTTCCCACTTCTGCACAGTTCTGTCCCTTACGGTGGCAAGCAGGTATTCACCCTTGTCGTTTTTTTATAGTTAAAGAAAGCCCTGTGTGGGTCTGAGTTGAGCAGCCCCTCTCTGGTGGAAAGAAGGATAACAAGACTTCTGTGTTGCACTATTAAACATCCCCCCGTCCTGGCAACTTTGGGATCCATGTTCAACATTCCTCACTGTCTCTCACACGAGCTACATTGTTTATGCCTTTCCTTCCGTCTGAAATGCACTCCAGACCAGCCCTTCCCACCATTTTCTAGGTCCTCAGGGATAGGACGAAATCCTTGTTCCTCCAAGGATTCTTCTCTACACATGTTAAAAAAGAAATAACAGGCCCAAATGGAGTCATTTGCCTTCACGACAGCAAACCAAGACACAACTGCAGTTTCAACCTCTCCCGGGAATCTGATTTCCAAACAGTCAATCTGAAATTTCCTGGTTAGCGCTAGTGAAACGGTCTGCACAGTAAGACTCTTGCTTTCCCTTCCCCTAAAAAGATGACTTGTCCTGAAACAATTCTTTCTTTTCTTTTGATAATAACTTTCTTGACCCCCCACTCTGCCTATAAAAACTTTCCATTTTGCACAACTCCACAAAGTTTCTCTTCTTGCTTGGTGAGATGCTACCTGACTCATGAATCACTTAATAAAGCCAATCAGATCTTCAAATTTACTCAGTTCAATTTTGTTGTTAATATCATATTCTGAGGTAGTGACCCTGCCTCTCTACTTGATACCCTTGTGCCCCACCTGCCTTGTTGGTCTGTGTGTCTCCCTCACTAATTTATGAGATCTTCCAAGAATACAACTACTGACTCAGTCTCCTGGGACAATGTAAGTGGTTAACAAAGTTGTGTTAAAATAAATCTAACTGAATCAAGCTTGAAGTAATCTAAAAACTGGTAAATGAACATCTCTAGACAGGCGTGGTTCCAGAGTTTATAGTGGGCAGCCAGCATTTAATGATTCAGTGCATCCACTCAGATTGAACTGTGTGTGAGCTTCACTGGCACTGTTGATGGCCTGAGCAGCACTAATGATTCAGATGCTCCATTTGGAGAGGCTCGCATGATTCCAGAGCTGGGAGAAAGGCAAGATTACCCTACCCAAGAGAAGAGGGGGGAGGAAAATGCTATAACACAGCTCTAATCTTGACTACCATTAAAAAATCTCCAGCTATCAATTTTGTACGCAGAACATGTCAGATTCACAAATCAGGGGAGATTTCTTCAACAGCAACCAAGGAAAGAATACAATTTATGTGGAGTATTGAAAGAGAAGCATTAAATATTACAATTCTTGATTACTAATTGGGAGAATTTTTAAAACATTTGGGGCAGCAATTTTGAAGTGTCACTGGGTATATCCATCCCTGAAGTGTTTTCCCCAAGGCTTTGTGCTGTCTTGGTGCAGAGAGCAGAATTTTTGTGAAATCCTACAGTCATAATGAAGGTAGAGCGCCTTCAGAAAAGAAAGCAGTTTATATGCAGAAATGGAGAAGAATGAAAGAAAATCGATTGCACTAGCCCCTCAAATCAACAAATATTTATTGTGGCCACCACTCCTTGGTGCAGGCTGCTAAGCTGGGAGCTTGGAAATACAACCAGGCCAAAGGCTATGCCTCCTCCACTCCCCAGGAGCTCAGTGTAAGAAGTAGAAGCTAAAGCAGGAACCCATGAAAAGGTAGCTGGTGATCGAAGTATCTACATTAGTGGAAGTGTGTGTGTACCACAGTGGTCACTGGAAGAAATTGTTAGTGAACCTGGTTCATTTTGCCTGCTGCATGATTATGTCAAGCACCAAGTCGATGAGTTTGCAAAGAGAAAGGATTTAATAGCAAGGCAGCCAAATGAATAGGGAGGAGAACCAATTTCAAATTCACCTCCCCAAAAAATGGAGATTAGTGATACTTATGGGACAAAGGAGCAGGGTGATCTGAACGGGGAATGGAAAATCTGGCAAGTGTGGACAGGCTTCATGACTCTTCACAGGATGCATGTTCACAAAATGGCAGTGTCACCAAGATCTGAGCCTGGAGTTTTCAGCTCCTTGACAACAAAGGGTCACCTATCAGTCATCTGTGCAGGCTCAGTTGATGAGTCAGTGGTCTTAACCAGCCTGAGCTTGAAAAGGAGTCAACTCTCAGTTCCTAAAAGAAGTCAAGCACTTGTTACCACGGTGACCCAGGCATCAGAGATATTATCTATAGGGTGAAGTTAGTGTTGCGTTATCTAGCTACTTTTGCAGTCAGACAACTGAGTATAGTTAAAGCAAGTTGGTCCCTCATTTCAAAGTCAGAGGATGGAAGAAGTGCTTTAGATTATGGCAATGGAAAACCTTTGTTGAAGTTGACAAGAGATTTTCACATGTTGAGATATATCGGATTACTATGCTGGTTCAAAATTGATTGAACTTGAACTACAGAAGCCTGACTTATGAACTATCAAACATACATTATAGATCTGCTCTAACCATTAAAGTAAAGAGTGCATTAAACATTATCTCAAAGTAAAAGAGTACACTCTCTTAGGATGAGCATGCATACTTCCCCTCCTACACCGCCACTGTCAGCAATGCTCACGATAGTACTCCTGAAGATAAGTTCCCTCTCTCAGACATCAAGGTCATGTTGACCCTAATTTGCTACTGAATACCTCTTTTAAACTTTGGTGAATATATATCCTGGGCATATTTAACGTATATTCTTTGTTGTAAAAAGGTATAAGACTGTACCTAAAACCATGCTTCTCTGGATGCTTTCTTCCTTTGTGAAGACTGCTTTCTTGGGTTATGGTCCTCACTCCAGCTCAAGTAAAAGTCACTTTATTTCTCTCATCTGTAGATTGCTTATTGGTTATTTTGCTTCAACAAGTCATACAACCTGAGCTAAAGAGTGAAGAGCAGGGTGGGTGTGGATAGAGAACAAAAGGGAAGTTTGGGGGAGGCATCGGGCTTTGAGAAAAAGAGCACATGATGGCAAAGTAGAAACTTGAGTCTAGCACTAATCAGCACGGGCCATTCTCTTTCCCTAACAGAGGTTCCGTTTCCTCATCCTTAAGATAAAATGTTAGAGGCTCACTATAGGCAATTTCAGTTCAACATTTTATGAAATAGGTGATTGGAAAGTTGGGTTTTGCAGGAGATGGAAGCAAGATATGAGAGACTAACTCAAGAAATATGAAGGCAAGAATAGTAGTACTATTTGGCCATAGGTATATAAAGAATTAAGCAATCAGCTCTGTAATGGCTGTGACAATGTCAACCTGGATTAATTGTACTCGAATATCTAGCATAGTGTCAAGGATTCTTGTTTATGTATCAAAAACTTCTTTTGAAAAAGTTAGTGGGCAAAAAATTAAATTTTTAAGTACAGGTTTTGGCTAGATTATAAAAACTTTCTAATGCTCAACTCAAGAGTCTAAGATTTGTTTCTATCCAGGATAATTTCTGAGACAGGCTGGTGACAGGGATGACAGAAGATATGAAGCCAATAATAATTCTGGAGTAACCATGCCAGAAGCTTCTCATTTCCCTCACCTATGACTATTTTAACCTTTTACAATGTTCAAGTATAACTTTCAAATATTAAATTTTAAGTTAAGAAAAAGAAAGTAAAGGGATAGGAAAATGTTTATCAGGAAAAATATTAACTAAAAGAAAATGATTTAATGAACTACAATTTAGGGCAAAAGGCAATTGTTATTAAGAAAAAGTAACCTTAAACAAGATAAAAGACTAATTCCCCAGAAAACCATAGCAATTGAAAGCCTATAGATATCTAATAAGATAGTTTTTAAGTACATAAAGGCAAAACTGACAAAGTTACAAGGAAAAATTGAGGAATTTAAATATACATATGTGAGTATTTAACTCATATCTCGGAAGCTGAGAAAACAGTTGTATAAAAAATGAGTAAAAATATTGAACAATATAATGAGTAATATAATAGACATACAGAATGATGCAAACAATAATTAGAAAAAAGCTACATTTTCAAAAATAGACCACATACAAAACAAGGATAAACAGATGTCAAATCATTTGCATAATATTTTCTTGGGTATAATGTATAAAATTAAACATCAATGATAAAAAGGCAGTAAAAAATTCCTTTCACATTTCTTTGGCAGTATGAAAAGATAATCAAATCAGTTTATTGGTCAAAGAAGAAGTCATAATGGAAATTATAAATTGGTAAGAATTCAACAATATTTTATTAGATATTGTATATATACAGAGTTCCTAAAGAAAATATTAGGAAGACCTAATTACTGGTTTAGTTGTATATATTAGAAAAGAAGAAAGATTATCCAAGATTGAAATTCAAAAGAATAGAAAAAGAACAAAAGACAAAACTTAAAATGTGGAACCATGGAACAAATTGAGATGAGTGAAAATTTATGAAGTAGAAAATAAATAAATAATAATGAAAAAGATTACAAAAAATAAAACTTTATACTATATAAAAAGACTAACAACATAGACAGATTCTAAAAGTAAAGACAAAGAAGAAATAAACAATGATAGGGATAAAATACAGGTAATAATAAATATATATGGATTTTTAAGTTATAAATACACTATTCTATATCACTTAATTTGAAAACTACAAAAATGGACAATTTATTAGAAAAAATAAATGGAAATTTCTTGAAATTGTATTAGGTCATCAATAGACTTAAATCTATCTACCAAATGTTAACAACAAGCATCAGACTCAGACACTTTTACAAAGAAATTCTACTAAATATTCAAGAAATCAATATATAAAAATACTATCCCAAGACTTATATTTCTAACCAAGATGGAGTAACAGAGATGGAATTTACTTTTTAAGCTGAAACAACCACTAAACGGGACCAAATATATGAAACAATGGTTTTCAAGACATTGAAACAAAGGGCAAGGATCCTTGAGAGATGGGAAACAAATGAGGTAAACCCTACAATTCATCCAGCTTACTACATTGAGAGAGGTTCCAGGTCATGGCACAGGAGGGAAGAACCCTAGAGGAGCCCATTAGACCCCCTGAGCAGAGGAGATGGAGCTGAGAATATGAGGAGACGAAGGCAAGATAGATTTTGAAGGATACAGCACCAGAAAGGACAGAGCAGCACACAGAGAGAGAAACTCAGAGATCTGCAGTGGGTCCCCAACATGTACTCAGCAAAGTAGTGCTCAACACGTATGGTTCTTTTCTGGGGCTGGAAGAGAACCACCATGAAGGATTAGAAGAAATTATTCAACACAAACACAGAACCAAGAATAAAGCCTCTTTCCCACAGCCAGACTGGAAATTCCAAGATGAATAGATCACTGGATAAAATTCTCAGAACACTCTTTTCTCAGTAATGAGTAATGATGAACTTTAGACTGAACACTGCTCTAGACTCACCTAAACATATTACAAGAAAAATTTGAAAGGATAAAACTGTTTCAAACTATGTAAATACATCCCTAAACACAGTTCAATAAGACTAATATGAACACAAAAATTTCCAGGAACTGACAACATAAAATTCTTAATATTTACCAACTAATCAAAATCCCCAGATGAAAAGAAAAATCAATTAAGTGAAATCAACTCAGAACTGACACAGATGCTAGCTGACAAGAACATAAAGACGGTTATCACAACTGTGTTGCATTGTTTTAAAAGGTAAGTTGAAACATAGAAGATATAATAAAGACCAAAATCCAACTTACTGAGATGAAATCTGTGTCATGGGAGAGGGGAACTACATGGATACTCCAATTTCAGATGTGATATGGAAAGAACTTAGAATTTATCACTCTCATCCTTATAACAAGAAAAAAGTGGAAAAAACTGAAAAGTCAGTGAATTTTCTTGGACCCATCAGATAATGAAGGTCACAGAGAAAATCACCATCCCCAAATTTGGAGAGACAGGTGAAAGCAGAGATTCAGAGCCAAGATCACTTTGTGCTGCTGGAGCCATAAACTTGCAGGCACACTTAAATGATAATTTCACAAACTCCTGAAGGCTGAGTGCAAAACTTGTGGGGCTATAGTATTATACAGGGGCCCACACTCTCAGAGGCTTCACCTCCAGGATCTTCATCAGGTTATCACTGTAAAGAGTCAAGAAAATCACTTATGTCTCTGGCAGTGGGAGGGGGAAAGTAACCATTTTGGGATATATCTAGTGTGTTCTCCATAACAAGGCTCTACTCTTCATAAGAAAGAGTTTACTGGAGCCTATTAGGTGTAGGGAGAAGGTATTTACACAACTTGAGCCCTTTTTAGCCTTCCTGCCTAACCTAAAGGAGGAAGGAAAAACATCTAAGAAACATTTATGTAGGTGTCAACCCGGGGACACAGTCCCACTAAAAGACTGAGATTTAGTCATAAGATTATAGAACACTTTGCCACTTGCACTTTACTGCCACATCAACAGGGTGTTGGTATAATAGCAGTGGCTTACAGATGAAAAAGTGGCTTAGATCTTATTTAAGAAAGAAATTTGAGGAAACTCAAAAATAAGAAAGACAAAAACAAAGACACTAATTGAAAGCCCCTGGCCCTACAACTACAGCAAACCTTAAGGAACGCCTAACTCTTAGTCAGCTTAGCATAAAACCTCACACAACAGACCTATTTGCCTCAAATCCCATTATCCTATATGTCACATCTGGCTTCCAACAAAAATATTACAAAGCATTCTAAATTTTAGACAAGAAAAATCACAGTCTGAAGAAGTAATGAAGCACCAGAAGCAGACTCATATGTAACACAGATTCTGGAATGATCACACAGTGAATTTAGAATAACTACCATTAATATGCTAAGAGCTGTAATAGAAAAAGTAGACGATATGCAAAAACAGATGGGTAAGGTAAGCAAAAAGATCAAAACTCTAAGAAAGATCCAAAAGGAAAGCTTAGGAATCAAAAAGACTGTAACATAGGGGCCAGCCCTGTGGCTGAGTGGTTAAGTTCACATGCTCAGCTTTGGTGGCCCAGGGTTTTGCCAGTTTGGATCTTGGATGTGGACCTAGCACCACTCATCAAGCCATGCTGAGGCAGTGTCCCACATAGAAGAGACAGAAGGACCTACAGCTAGAATATACAACTATGTACGGGGGGGGGAGGGTTTGGGGAGAAGAAGGAGAAAAAAGAAAATTGGCAAAAAATGTTAGCTCAGGTGCCAATCTTAAAAGAAAAAAAACCTAACATAAGTCAAGAATAGCATTGATCTTCTCATTAGTAGACTAGACTCAACCAAGGAAAGAATTAGTGAATTCAAAGAGATGTCAATATGTTGATAGAAACTTCCCAAACTGAAGTTCAAAGAGAAAAAAGAATAAAGAAAAAGTTATGGATATATACAAGAACTGTGGAACAATATCAAAAGGTGTAATATACACATAATTGAAATACCAGAGAGAAGAGAGAGGATGAAGCAGAAGAATATTTGAAGTAAAAAGCACTAAGAACTTTCCTAAATCAATAGCGGACACCAAACCACAGATCCAGAAACTTAGAGAACACTAAACAGGATAAATACCAAAACATCTACACCTAGGCATATCATATTCAAACTTTAGAAAGATTATTGTGGA
This sequence comes from Equus caballus, assembly GCF_041296265.1. Lineage (NCBI taxonomy): Eukaryota > Metazoa > Chordata > Mammalia > Perissodactyla > Equidae > Equus > Equus caballus. The sequence goes on along the minus strand of NC_091701.1, from coordinate 1,806,860 downwards.
GAGGGGAAGGGGGTCCACAGGGAATCTTACCTATAAAGGATAAAAGTTAAGAATTACAGTGGACTTATCATTAAATGAATGTAAGAAGACATTGAAGAGAAATATTTAAAAGAAAAAAATGCACCAACCTAGAATTCTACATCCAGCAAAATTATTCTTCAAAACTGAAGGAGAAATAAAAAGCTTCCAAACAAATGCTTAGAGAACTCATCACTAGGAAATTGGCCTTGCAAAAAATGTTAAAAGATGTTCTTCAGAAAGAAGGCAAATTATATAGATCAGAACCTGAGAACAATGTATTATGTGATTTAGCATATGTATCAGTTTCCTAGGGCTGCTGTAACAAAGTATCACAAACTCCATGGCTAAAAACAACAGAAATTTATTCTTTCACAGTTCTGGAGGCTAGAAGTCCAAAATCAAGGTGTCAGTAGGGCCATGCTCCTAGAATCTGTAGGAAAATCCTTCTGTGCCTCTTCCTAGCTTCTGGTGTCTTGTCAGAATTTTTGGCATTCTTTTGCTTATGGCTGCATCACCCCACTCTCTACCTTTGTCATCCCATGGTATTCTTCCCGTGTGTATCTGTCTTCACAAGGCTATATTCTTATGTAAATATAAGAATCACCAATCACATTCTATAGAGGAGCCACCCTAATCTGGTGTGATATCATCTTAACCAATTAAACCTGCAACATCCCTACTTCCAAATAAGGTCGCATTGTGAGGTACTAGGGGTTAAGGCTTCAATGTATCTTTTGTGGGGAGACATAATGCAACCCTATAGCATTGCAGATAGATAAATGAAATGAGTACTAGCAACGCTGTAAGGGACAAGAGGGAAGAAATGAGAATATTGTTTTAAGTTACCTGTACTATCCATGAGACATTATGGTGTTATGGAAAATGGACTTAGATTGGCTCTAAATATAAATATTTCAAATTCTAAGGCAACCACTAAAACAATTTTTAAAAGGATATAATTTATATACTAAGAGAAGAGAGAAAATGGAATCATATAAAACACTTGATTAAAACCAGAGAAGGAAGAAAAATAAAGGAAGAACAAAAACCAAAAAATAAGTGGTTACAAATATGATAGATACTAATCCAACTACAATTACAACTACTTTCAATATTAATAGTCTAAATAGACAAATTGAAAGACATAAATTGAAAGAGAGAATCTTAAAAAACAACTATCTATTGTCTACAAGAAACCTACTTTAGATATGAAGACATAGATAGGTTAAAAGTAAAGGAGTGGAGAAATATAAAGGTTACAAAACACACCTTAACTATAGTAAAAAGTCTGATTACATTTTTCAATATTTGACTACTAACATCTTGTAAGTTTCACCCTCTTTCTTTCTCATCTGCATCAGATCTGGGAAAACTTTGGTGCTGGTGGGAGTTTTAAATTATGCAAACCCCTTCCCACAGATGAATCATCATCATAGCCTTGCCTGAGCATACCTGTAATTGGATAAACAGAAAAAGTCTATATCAAGACATATCATAATTAAAATTCTGAAAACTAAAGAAGAGTCTAAGAAGTCAAGAGAGTAGCCAGGATTAAATGACCTATTATGAGAGAGTACTAATTTGAATTACAGCAGATTTCTTATCTAAAACTATGGAGGCCAGAACAAAGTGGCATATCATTTTTCAAGAGCTATAGCAGGTAACTATCTACTCTGAATTCTATGTTCACAAAAATATCTTTCAGAAAGGAAGAATAAAGATCATAAATCAATAGCCTAACCTTAAGAATCTAGAAAAGGAAGACCAAATTAACTCAAAGGCAAGTAAAAGAAAGGAAATAATAAAGATTAGAGTAGAAAGAAACAAAAAAAGTGAAAAAATAGAAACAACAAAATCAAAAATTGTTTTCTTTGAAAAGATCAAAACCTGATAAACTTTTAGCTACACTGATGAAGGAAAAGGAAAGAAAAATCAGATTGCTAAAAATCAGGAATGAAGGAAGGAACATTACCATCAATCTCACAGGAATAAGCATTATAAGGGAATACTATGAACAACTGTATGACAACTTAAATAACTGAGATAAAATAGAAAGACATGCTACCAAATACGATTCAAGAAGATCTAGAAAATCTGAATGGATATATAACAAGTATATAGTTGAGTTAGTAACAGAACATTTCCCCATAAAGAAAAGCCCAGGAAAAGATGACTTCACTGGAGAATTCTAACAAACATTTAAAGAAGAATTAACACCAATCCTTCACAAACTCTTCCAAAAATAGAAAAAAGGAAACATTTTATGATGCCAGTATTACTTTGATAACAAAGCCAGCTAAAGATATCACTAGAAAATGCAACTATAGACCAATAGCCGTTATGAACATAGATGTGAAAACTACTGAAAGAATGCTATCAAGTCAAACCCAGCAGTACATAAAAAAGTTGATATACCTTGACCAATTGAGATTTACCCCAGGAATGCAAGGTTGGTTCAACATACAAAAATCAATCAATGTTATACAGTATAATAATAGAACCAGGGAAAAAACACATGATCATATCAATAGACACAGAAAAATCATTTGACAAAACCCAGCATCTTTTTGTAATAAAAATACTAAAAAAGTAAGAGTAGAAGGGAACTTCCTCAACCTGAAAAAGGGCAACTATGAAGAAAATCAAACTAACATTATACTTAACAGTGAGGGGCTAAAAACTTCAAGACAAAGTAAATAACGTTTACTCTAGCCACTTCTATTCAACATGGTGTGAAGATATGCTAGCCAAGCCTATTGTGCAAGAAAATAAAATCAAGGTTATTCAGAATATAAGGAGAAAAAAAGCAAAGCTATCTATATTTGCAATGACATGAACTTGTAGAGAAAAATCCTTTAAAATCACTCCAAAACATTAAGGCTAATAAATGAATTCAATGAGATTGCAGGATACAAGATCAGTATACAAAATCATTTGCATTTCTATACACTTCAATGAAAAATCCAAGAATTAAATTAAGAAAAATTTTCATGTACAATATCATAAAAAAAAATAACACAATTAGGAACAAATTCAACAAAATAAATGCAAGATTTGTTCACCAAAAACTTCAAAACGTTGCTGAAAGAAATTAACCAAGACCTTAAAAATGCAAAGATTTCTTGTGTAATGGATTAGAAGACAATATTGGCTAAGATAGCAATACTTCCCAAATTGATCTAGAGATTTGACACATATATCAAAATTTCAACTGCCATTTTTACAAAACTTGGCAAGCTCACCCTAAAATTCACATTAAATTGCAAAACAATAGCCGAATATCTTGAGAATAGCAAGGAAATAGCTATAATAATGAAAACAGTCTTGAAAAATAAAAACAAAGTTGGAGGCCTCACGCTTGTCAATGTCAAACTGTAATATAAAACTACAGAAATACAGAAAATATGGTGCTGGCATGAGGATGGAAATATAGATCACTATCAAGTTATCACGGAGCCACACATAAATCTATACATTCATGGTCAATTGATATCAACGAACACGCCAAAAGCATTCAAGGGCATAAAGTAGTCTTTTCACCAAATAGTGCTAGTAGAACTGAAAATCTACATGCTAAATAATGAATTTGGACTCCAGTCCCACACAATATGCAAAAGTTAACTCAAGATGTAACAAAGACTTAAATGTAAGAGCTAAAACGATAAATACATTAAAATAAAACAAGTTATTAATCTTTGTGATCTTGACTGATGTAGAAGTTTCTCAGATATTATAATAAATGCACAAGTAGCCAAAGAGAAACAGACAACTTTAACTTCATTAAAATTGAAAAACTTTATGCATCAAAAATACCATCAGGAAAATCATGATACAACCCAAGATATGGAAGAAACTGTGTGCAGACTACTTGAAAAAGGTCTAGTGTCTGAATATATAAGACCTCTTACAATTCAACCATGAACAGACACGAAAAATTTTTTTAAGTAATTTGAATGAACATTTCTCCAAGTGAAATGTACAAATGGCTAAAAAAGCACGTGCAAAGATGCTCAATATCATTAATCATTAGGAATATGCAAATCAAAGCTACAATAAGATATCAGTTCTCACTCATTAGAATGACTGTAATTTAAAATAAACAAATAAAAGATAATGGGTCTTGATAAAGTTATGGAAAAATTGGAATCCTTACATATGACAAGCGGGAAAGTAAAATGGTGCAACTGCTGTGGAAAACATTTTGGCAGTTGCTCAAAAAGTTAAATATAGAGTTATCATAGGATTCACCAGTTTCATTCCTAGATACAAACCCAAGAGAACTGAACATATTTTCATATGTAAACATGGATAAGAGCATTATTTATAATAGCTGAAAAGTGGAAATAACCCAAATGCCTAACAACTGAAGAATGGATAAATGAAATGTGCTTTATTCATATAATGGGTATTATTCAGCCATAAAAAAGGAAAGTACTGATATGTGATACAACATGGTTGAATCTTGAAAACATTACACCCAGTGAAAGAAGCCAGATACAAAAGACCACATATTACGATTCCAATTATATAAAATGCCGTAATAGGCCAATCCTTAGAGACAGAATATAGTTTAGTGATTGTCAGGGGCTGGGTGCAGGAGGGAATGCATAGACTGCTAATGGATAGGGGTTTTTTTTTGAAAGTGATGAAAATATTCTGAAATTAGATAGCGGTGAGGTTGCACAAGTCTGTGAATATGCCAAAAATCACTGAATTTGACATGTTAAAATGGAAAATTTCATAGAATATTAATTATATCTCCAGAAATAATAGATAAAAAATAAAGACATGAAGAGGACATAATGATGATCTCAGATGAAGGAAAATTAAAAGAATTTGCTACTAGAAAAAAATGAAATCTCTCGAAAAGCTTTTGTAGACATGCACAAACTTGTTATTAAATATATATGGAAAGTCAAAGGACCTATGATAACTAAAACAGTTTTTAAAAAGAAAAAATGAGTAATTTCTTGATGCAATATTAAGACTTACTATTTAGGTACAGTAATCACAATAGGCTGGTACTGGCATATATATATACATATATATATATGCGTATATATATATATACACACATATAGAATAATAGAAGAGAATATAACACCAGAAATAGGCTGATACAAATATGCCCAACCAATTTTTTAATAAAGTTTCAGAAGTAGTTCAATGGAGGAAGAATAGCATTTTCAGCAAATTGTGCTGGAGCAATTGGACATCCATAGGATAAAAAAAAAAAAATGTGCTTAAATGGAACACACAAAACTATAACTCTTTGACACCAAAAGAAAAATTAAGTTGGGTATCACCAAAATTATAAACCTTTGGTCTGTGAATGGACTTACAATGTTGATGAGAAAATAAGCTGCAGACTGGGAGAAAATATTTGCAAACTATATATCCTAGAAAAGGACTTGTGTCCAGAGGATATGAAGAACACCCAAAACCCAACAGTAAAAAAAGCAAACAATCCAATTAGAAAATGGGCAAAATATGGGAGGAAGCATTCATCAAAAAGGATGTACAGATGGCTAATAAGAAAATGAAAAGATGTTCTCTATCATTAGCCATCAATGAAATGCAAATTAAAACCACAATGAGTATATGTATATTAAATTATCACCTCGTATACCTTAAATATATACAATTCTATTCATCAATTATACCTCAATAAAACTGGAAAAAAGTTTTTAAAAACCACAATGAGATAATTCTTTATACTGATCACAATGGCTTAAAGAAAAATGAGAGCACCAAATGCTGGTGAGGTTGCAGAGAGACAATCACTCGTACATTGCTGGACAGAATGCCAGATAGTACAGAAATTCTGGGAAATGTTTTAGCAGTGTTTTTAAAAAACTACTTGCCATATAACTGCATTCTTTGTCATTTATCCCAGAGAAATGAAAACTTAAGTTCACACAAAATCCTGTACATGAATATTCAGAGCAGTGTTATTTATAATAGCCAAAAACTGTTGACAATGTGAATGTTCTGCGAGGGATGAATGGTTAAACACATTGTGATACATTTATACCGTGGTAGACTACTTAGAAATAAAAAAAAAGGAATGAACTATTTATACACACAACTGCTTGGATGAACGTCAAGGAAATTCTGCTTAGGGAGAACAACCAGTCTCAAAATGTCACATACTGTCTGAGTCCATTTATATAACAATCTCAGAATTATAAAATTGTAGACATAGTGAACAAAGTAGTTGCCACGGCTTAGGGATGGAGAGCAGTTAGGGGGCTGTGTCCATTAAGGAGCAGGAGGAAGGAGCTCCATGATGACGTAACAGTCGGGTTTCTTGAATATGGTGGTGGCTGCACAAATCTACATGCCATATTGCTGCATACACATACACACAGTGATGTAAAACTTGTGAAGTCTGAATAAGCTCTGGATGGTACCAAGGGTAATGTCCTGGTTTTGATATTGTACTACAATTATTCAAGATGTCAATGTTAAGAGAAACAGAGAAGGGTAAGTGGGATCTCCCAGCACAATGTTTACAACTTCTTATGAATCTATATTTCAAAATGAAAAGATTATTTTTGAAAAAAGGAGTGAACTAGTGATAAGCTCAAAATATGGATGAATCTCATCATAATTATGCTGAGTGAAAGAAGCCCAATGAAAATGAGTACATACTCTACCATTCATTTATATAAAATTATAGAAAATCTAAATTAATCACTAGTGATAGAAAACAGAAGAGTTGTTGCCTGGGACCATGGATAGGGGGTCTCAGGGGAGGAAAACAAAGGTGCAGCAATTACAAAGTGACAAGAGGAAATTTTGTTTGGTCATTGATATGTTCATTATCTTGTATGTGGTGATGGTTTCAAAGGGAATACATATGTCAAAAATTATCAGATGGTACACCTTAAATATGTGAGGTTTGTTGAATGGCAATTATACTTCAATAAAGCTGCTGGAAAAAATAAACTCTCCCAGATATTAGAAGAAATTAAAAAGAATATCCCACAGCTACTCTCATAAGACTAGCATAATCTTGATACTAAAGTCAAAGATAGTAGTTTCTGGTTCAAGATGGCGATGTAGGAAGACCCTGAACTCACCTCCTCCCACAGACACACTGAATCTACCGCTAAATAAGGAAGAATTTCCTCTGAAAAAAACCTAAAACTTAGCTGAGCAGCTCCTATACATCAGGCAAATGAGAAAAAACCTACATCAAAGCAGGTGGGAAAGGCTGAGAGACACAGCGTCACCATAAAACCTACTGGTAGCATGGTAACCCACATCAGGAAAGAACTTGAAACCTGGAGCTTCTCCCTGAAGAGCAAAGGGTTTGAGCTCCACAGTTGGCACCCAAATTTTTAAGACCTGCACCTAAAGGATGAGCCCCCCAAACATCTAGCATTGAAAACCAACTGGGCTTGTTCACAAGACCCACAAGTCTACAGGAAAGTGAGAAATTGTTCTCTAGCACTCAGACTCACTTGCTTCAGGGCCCAGCACAGAAGTAGTTAATTGAGAGGTGCCCAGACTGTTACCACCCATGGGGGGTTGTCTGCCCACTGCAAGACATACCAACAGTGTCAAGAGAGGCAAGGTGGTAGGAGAGAAAGGGTTTCATTACAGCTTGCTAGCAAGGGAGAAGATTGCTAACTAATGTCTAGAAGAACCATTTTCCAGAACAAAGACTACAAGCTAGTTATATAGAGGCTAGTCTCTGCGTCGGGGAGGCATCAGGTCTCTGGGTGGGGAAGACACCTGGTCTAAGTTCCTGATAATCTTTTGTTTTACTAGATGTACATCAGAAACCAGAGCAATGCCCTCTACCCTGATTTAGTTTAAAGATAGTAAGAACAAAATATTTAGTATGTATAGTAAAGAGTATATTTTATGTGAGTGGTTCCAACAACTCCCCACTGTCAGTTGTAACCAAGCATAACCATATGCTGGTAACAGGAACAAGGTCATTTGTCTGTCTGACTGCTTCCTGCTGAAAGAGGTCTGCGTGGGGGGACCACTGAATGAAGCAGAGTCACTTGTGTTTTGCCACCGTGACTCTAGAGAGGGAATTGTCGAGTCACTGATGCAGAAAGTTTAAAGATTAGTTTAGAAACATTTGGGCCCTAATTAAACTGGTAGTACCATGCTGCCAGTTTAATTAGGAGGAATAGCCAGAGTCACCACACCAGATCTTTCAGTCATCACAGATGATGGTGAACAGCATAGACTCTCTGCTGGAGGTCATGACATTCCTAAGGAACTCAAAAGAAGGAAGTTGTCATCTTATCACAGCTGGGAGGGGCCATGAAATCTACAGAACATGTGTATCTCCTGGAGGGTGCATATCCAGGTGTCTTAGTTAGTCAGAGGTCATTCAAAGTTACAATATGTTTCTTTCGTTTCTACAATATGGCTCCCCTTATGTCAACCTGTGTTGAGTATGTATCAAGACTTTCTGAGAAAGGCTTTTTGCTTATCTTACAGCCTCAGCCTTAGGGGCAGGCATCTAATTTACCACACATCTAGGGGCTTGTATACTCTCCAGAGACAAAAGTTGGCAGATGCCATCTTTATACTCTCCCTCTGCCTCCAGCTCACCAACAACTCTGGAGAGGAACTGATACCTTCCTCTGTCACCCTGATTTTTGTGGCTGCCGCCGGGGGGACCCCTCTAGATCACTGGCTCTTGTGGCCAGTGAGGCTTATGCTTGAGGATCCTACGGGACTGTAACCAATGGAGAAAGAGTTCTTAAATGGCTACCACTCCCAGGATACAGCAAGAGACAAGTCAGAGGAACCCAATCTTTCTGTGAAAAAGGCCTATTAGCTTGTTTTCTTAGCTGATGCCTGAGGCTCAGGCTTGTAATTAAACACACATCCAAGGGCCGACTCCCAGTCCTTCTAGAAACCCTGGAGGGCGGGTGCTATCTTTGCTCTCCTGCTGTGCTAGTCCTCCCAGAAAGGAGCTTTTACATGGGTCTAGTGCCCTGGTTTTTACGTCTTCTGGCTTAGTGTTCCTGAGTCCTAAGAACTGTTACTGGTTGGCTGGCTAGTTGGTTGGCTACCTCCACCAAGCCACTCCATAGACAGCAGACTGAAACACACTCCCAGCCTTTCTACGAAAGATGTCTGTTTGCTTGTCCAGGAGCAGGTCTAAAGGGCAGGCCTCTGGTTAGACACGCATCTAAGGGTTTACAAAAAGGAGGCTGGTGGAGGCAGTAGTCTTTGTGTTCTCCATCTGCCTCACTCCACCTCACTGGGATCTCCCAGAGAGGAGCTTATACCCTTCTCTGGTGCCCTGATTTTTGTGACTGATACCAGGGGACACCTTTAGATAGCCTGACTCTGGAGGCCTTACACTTGCAGTCCTACAGGACTGTAACCAAAGGAGAAAGAATTCTTAAACAGTTTAAATTCTTAAACCCCAGAGCACAGCCAGAGGCAACAGACCCAGCAGCCTAGTCTTTCTGTGAAAGAAGCCCATTACCTTATCCTTATAGCTGTGGCCTGAGGGCCAGGTTTCTAATTAAATGCACATCTAAGAGCTGACTGTACTCCTTTCCAGAGACCTTGGAAGGCTGGCATCATCTTCCTAGGGAAACACACCCCAAGACCTTCTCTGAAAGAGACTTATCTGCTCTTTCACAGATCTTCCCCCTAAGGGGCTAGAATCTGATTTTGAACACTTCTTGAGGCCTGCTTAGGTGCATTCTGGAAACAGAAGTGGGTGTACACCATAGTTGTGCTCTCTTTCTGCTACACTCCATGTTGCCAGTATCTCCTGGAAAGGAAATTGTATGCAAGTGTGGTGACCTGTCTTTGGCAACTACCACTCAGGGGAGACTCTGGTGGCAAGCAAAACTTACATTTGTGGTCCCATAGGCCTGTATATATTTGCATTCTTTAAAAGCTGCGCCTGAGGGTCTGGCTTTCATTCAGACTAAATCTTGCTGCTGACTGATATTCTTCCCTTTTTGGACACTGACAGGTCTTGGCACACCCTCAAGTACTGGGAGTCATTAAAACAATAGGCCGTTTGGACAATCACAACCAAGAGCCAGGGCACGGTTGAAAAATAAGATTCATCTCCTACAAGAGGACAATCCTTTAAGACCGGGAGAAGTGACTGTTTTATCTAATACATAGAAATTAATACAGAGAGTCAAGGAAACTGAAGAAATAGAGGAATATGTTTCAAACAAAAGAACAAAATAAAACCTCAGAAAAAAATTCTTAATGAAATGGAGATAAGTTATTTAGCTGATAAGGAGTTCAAAATAATGGTCATAAAGATGCTCACTAAACTAGAGAGAAGAATGGATGAACACAGTGAGAATTTTAACAAAGAGAAAGAAAATAAAAAGAAAATACAAAACAGAAGTCACAGAGGTAAAGAATACAATAAGTGAACTGAAAAATATACTAGAGATTCACAAGATGAAAAGACATAAAATGTGACATTAAAGACAAAACTTAGGGGAGGGAGTAAAAGTGTAGAGCTTTAGAACACATTCAAACTTAAATTATCAACTTAAAATGACTGTTATAAATATAAATTGTTATATGTAATCCTGATGGTATTCACAAAGCAAAAACCTATGTTAGATACAAAAAAGATAAAGAGAAAGGAATCTAAGCAAATCACTGAAGAAAGTCATCAAACCACAAGGAAGGAGCAAAAGAAGAAGGAAGGAATGGAGGAACTACAAAGCAGCCGGAAGAAAATTAACAAAATGGCAGTAAATACGTTGTTGTTAGTGCCGTTGGGTCAATTCCAATTCCTGTGTACAGCAGAGCGGAAACCTGCCTGGTCTTTTCGAGCTGTCCTCTCATCTTCTGGCATTATATCAGACAATATTCTGCTGCTGTTCATAGAGTTTTCATGGCCAATTCTTCCTGGAAATGCGTGGCCAGGCCCTTCTTTCTAGTCTACCTTAGTCTGGAAGCTCCACTGAAGTCTGTCCACCATGGGTGACCCTGCAGGTATTTGAAATGCTGGTGGCACAGCTCTCAGCATCAAGGTAACATGCAGCTACGACACTATGACAACCAACAGATGGGAGGTGTGGTTCTTTGAGTGGGAAACAAACCCAGGTTGTGGTGGTGAGAGCATGGAATCTTAATCACTACACTACCAAGTGTCTATAAGTAAATATGTATCAATAACTACTTTAAATGTAAATGGACTAAATTCTCTAATTGAAATACATAGACTGGTTGATGGGGGGGAAAAAGACCCTTCTATATTCTGCCTGCAAGAGACTCACTTCAGAAGTAAGGACACACAGACTGAAGGTGAAGGAATTAAAAAAGATATTCTATAGAAATGGAAAACAAAAGAAAGCTAGGATAGCTATACTTATGTCACACAAAATAGACTTTAAAAAACTAACAAGAGGGGCTGGCCCCGTGGCCGAGTGGTTAAGTTCATGCGCTCCGCTGCAGGCGGCCCAGTGTTTCGTCGGTTCGAATCCTGGGCACGGACTTGGCACTGCTCGTCAGACCACGCTGAGGCAGCGTCCCACATGCCACAACTAGAGGAACCCACAACGAAGAATACACAACTATGTACCGGGGGGCTTTGGGGAGAAAAAGGAAAAAATAAAATCTTTAAAAAAAAAAAAAACTAACAAGAGACAAAGAAAAGCATTACATAATGATAATGGGATCAATCCAAGAACAGGATACAATATTTGGAAATATTTATGCATCCAACATAGAAGCACCTATGTATATAAAGCATATATTATCAGAAATAAAGGGAGAAATAGCAATACAATAATAATAGCAGATTTTAATACTCCATTTTCATCAATGGATAGATCTTCCAGAAAGAAAATCAATAAGGAAACATCAGCCTTAAATGACACATTATACAAGACGGACTTAACAGATATATACAGAACATTTCACTCAAAAGTTACATAATACACATGCTTCTCAAGTGCACATGAAATATTTTCCAGGATAGAGTATATGTTAGGCTACAAAACAAGTCTTAAAAAACTCAGGAAGATCAAAATCATATCAAGCATCTTTTCCTACCACAGTGGTATGAAACTAGAAATCAATCGCAAGAAGAAAACCAGAAAATTCACAGATATGTGGAGATTAAGCACCACTCTACTGAACAAACAATGGACTGAAGAAAAAATCAAAAGAGATATCAAAAAATGCCTTGAGGCAAATGAAAATACAACATACCAAAACTTATGGGATGCAGCAAAAACATTTCCAAGCGGGAAGTTCATAGTGATAAATGCCTAGATCAAAAATCAAGAAAAAAATGTCAAATAAACAAACTAACTTTACACCTCAAGGAATTAGAAAAAAAGAATAAACAATGCCCAAAATTAGTAGACGGAAGGAAATAACAAAGATCAGAAGAAAAATAAGTGAAATAGAGACTAAAATGATAATAGAAAAGATCAATGAAACTAAGAGCTGATTCTTTGAAAGATAAAGAAAATTGAGAAACCTTTAGCTAGAATCAGCAAGAAAAAAAGAGGAGAACTCAAATAAGATCAGAAATGAAAAAAAAGACATTATCTCTGATACCACAGAAATACAGAGGATCCTTAGTAAGAGATTACAATGGACAATTATATGTCAAGAAATGAAACATCCTAGAAGAAATGTGTATATTCATTGAGACATGCAACCTACCAAGATTGAATCACAAAGAAATAGAAAATCTGAGCAGACTCATTACCAGTAAGGAGATTTGATCAGTAATCAAAAGCGTCCCAACAAACAAAAGTCCAGAATTAGACAGCTTCATTGGTGAATTCTACCAAATATTCAAAGAAGAATTAATACCAGCCCTTCTCAAACTCTTCCAAAAAATAAAGGAGGATGGAACACTTCCAAACTCATTTTATAAGGCCAGCATTACCTTGATATCAAAACCAGACAAGAATACTAAAAGAAAAAAAAATTACAGACCAATATCCATGATTAAAATAGATGAAAAAATCCTCCACAAAATATTAGCAAACTGAATTCAACAACAATACATTAAAAGAATTATGCACCATGATCAAGTGGGATTTATTCCAGGGATACAAGGATGGTTCAATGTACACAAACCAATCAATGTGATACATTGCATTAACAAAATGAAGGACAAAAATTATATGATCATCTCAAGAGATACACAAAAAGCACTTGACAAAATTCAACACAAATTTATGATAAAACTCTCAATAAAATGGGTATAGAAGGAAAGTACCTAATATAATAAAGCCCATATATGACAAACCCACAGCCAACATCATCCTCAATGAGGAAAACCTGAAAGCTTCTCCTCTAAGAGAAAGAACAAAGATGTCCACTCTCACCACTTTTATTCAACATAGTATTAGAAGTCTTAGCCAGAGCAAGTAGACAAGAAAGAGAAATCAAAGTCATTCAAATTGAAAAAGAAGTAAAATTGTCACTATTTGCAGATGGCATGATATTATATAGAAAACTCTAAAGATTCCACCAAAAACTGTTAGAGCTAATTAACAAATTCTGAAAAGTTGCTGGATATAAAATCATTATACAAAATCTATTGCTTTTCTATACACTAATGGTAAACTATCAGAAATAGAAATTAAGAAAAAAAATTCCATTTACCATTGCAGCAAAAAAGAATAAAATATCTAGGAATAAATTTAACCAAGGAGATGAAAGACTTGCACATAGGAAACTATAAAACATTGTTGAAAGAAATTGAAGATGACAGAAATACATGGAAAGATATTCCATGCTCACGGATTAGAAGAATTAATATTCTTAAAATGTGCATACTACTCAAGGCCACCTGCGGATTCAATGCAATTCCTATCAAAAAAAATTACAATGGGATTTTTAGCTGAAAAGAAAAAACAATTCTAAAATTTGTATCGAACCACAAAAGACCCCAAATAGCCAAAGCAATCTTGAGAAAGAAGGACATAGCTGGTGGTATTATGCTCCAGGATTTCAAGCTATATTAAAAAGTTATAGTACTCAAAACAGTATGCTATTGACATAAAAACAGACATGTAGATCCATAGAATAGACAGAGAGCCTAGAAATAAACCCCTGAATATATGTTTGATTAATTTACAGCAAAAGAGCCAAGAATACACCATGGGAAAAAGACAGTCTCTTCAACAAACGGTATTTGGAAAACTGGACAGCCACATGCAAAAGAATAAAACTGGCCCACTATCTTACACCAGACACAAAAATTAACTCAAATGGATTTTACTTTAATGTAAGACCTAAAGCCATAAAACTCCTAGCAGAAAATATAGGCAGTAAGTTCCTTAACATCAGTCTTGGTGATGATTTTTTGATTTGGTTGGGGGAGGTAGGCAAAATGGGTGAAAGGGGTCAAAAGGTACAAACATCCAGTCACAAAGTAAATGCCATGTGGATAATAATGTCCAGCATGGTGACTATGGTTAATAATACCGTATTGCATGCTTGAAAGTTACTAAGATCTTTAAAGCTCTCATCACAAGAAAAAAAATGTTTGTAACTATGTGTGATGACAGACATTAATTACACTCATTGTGGTAATTACTCTGCAACGTAAACAAATATTTAATCATTATGTTGTATGCCCAAAAATAATAAATGTTATATGTCTATCATACTTCAATAAAAAATGAAATATGGTTGAAGAAAGCAAAAATTATAGCCCACTCTTAAGGAAAAAATATAAAGATCTGAAATAAAATATATTAAAGTGGGTTTATATCAGAACTGTTAAATGTTTTAACATTAGGAAACCTATTATTGCATCTCATTTAATATGACATGCTATTGATTATAATACACATCAAATTTAATATAGCACTAAGAAAGAAAAAACTTTACCATTCTAATAGTCTGGCAGACTATTAATTCTAAGACATCCTGATTTCAGAAATGTCAAAATTTGAAAAAAGTTTATCTTAGAAAAAATTAAAATAAATCAGAGAAAAATCTATTAATGTATTTACTTAGATTTTAACAGAGGAAAGTATTTGGATTATACCAATAGACACTGAAAGATTTAATCAAGATTACCAGAAAGATATCTGGTAATCCCGAATACAGAAAGATATCTTTGGGGAAACAAGTCACCAAAGCAAAATACAGGAAGGAAGAATCCACTCAGGTGAGTAGAGGGAAGCACAGAGTATTTAGCACATTTCAGTAAACTGGGGCAGGGAAAGGTTTGCACAAAAGTTCCCTTAGGTAGCATGGTGACACCCTCATTTCACAGGGAGCATTTGAAGGCAGTGGGAAGGAATGTGATGCTGAGTTGGAGGCACGATGCTGTGTAAACGCATCCTCACCAGAGGGAAGGGGAGGCTCAGTGAGGACCCAGCGCTCCTCTCGGCCAAGCCACCTTTCAAGACTGACATTTAAAAATATCCATAACTGTTCGTTGTACACCAAATGAATGAATGCAAAAACCTCAGGTGCGGTGTGTCACCTCTTTGCCATTCACCAGAAGCTCAGCCAGGACCATCCTGGGAGTAAGCGAGCTGTGAAATCCAGAACTGGCATTGACTCTGGTGAAAGATTGCGCATGTTTTAGGGTGAATCATATAAACCCGCTATACCCTGATGCTTCTCAAAGCTAAGTGATGGGTAAGGCAGTGTCTAAGGGACAGGAAAGAGGGTTGAAGGAATTATGTGGGATGCTAGCCCAGGCCGACTGAAATTAAAGGGACAGTAAGACCTCTGGTATTGTGAGGATACACAAGGAGAAAAAAGGATCTACTGTAATCTTGTCATGTTAGCCTGTAGCGTCATTCCTTTCAGACAGTAGACAAGAAAGAAACCTGTTGAACAAATGTATGGATGAGTGATTTGATATGGCATATGTACATGAATGCTATATGAAACGCTATATAAAGGGGAAGGGGCGTCTACAGGCCAGGAACTTTATTATTATAACTCATTTAATGCTAAAAAAACGCCTCTTAGAATGAGCATTGCTCTTCACATTTTAGAGATGGGCAAGTGAGGTTAACTGATGCCACCCAAGGTGGTGAATTAAGGATTCTGGTAGAAATCACTGCCCCCTTCTTCCCCTCAACCCCATCGCCCCAGGGAGATAGGTGGAGCTGGAGAAAGTCTAGAAAGTGTCCAGAGGCCTTGAAGAGTCCACAGGAGCACTGCAGATGGATTCAGAGCTGGGGCCTGAGAGGAGGACTGCCTCCCATGCCGCGTGTGGGGTGCGGGCAGACAGGAGCCATCAGGGAAGGGAAGGCGTGAGCTCTGCTGGCGGAATGGCCGGCTGGAGCTGAAAGCTGGACAGACAGCCTCCTCCCAGGGAGGGGAGCTTTTGCAGCCAATAGTCGCTCAGCTTGACACAGGTGCTGTTTGACTCTCCCTACCAGATTAAAGTCTGCAGTTCTCTCAGTCATGGATATCAGTTTGTCGTAACAAATATGCAATTAAGTTGTTATGTGTCGACGCTGGCTGGTCATATAGAAAGAGATCACTTGTACTGGTAATTCTGGAAGGAAAAAAAACAGAGATTTCTCCCTGCTCCTGGTTCAAGCTCTTATCTTATTTTTGCACATTTTCTCTTTTCAAATATATAATGTTTGAATTGCCATCTTTCATGAGGAATGAGTTTAAGCCATTAAAATATTGTGCCCAAACAGCCCATCTGTGCTGTTGCCTGGTGGGCAGCCCCTCCACCCCCCTCACACACTCACACCTGTGTTCCTCATCACTTACCACTGGATCCAACTCCCACCCATGATTCAAGGCACTCCCCACAACACTGTCCTCACCTGGAAAGGGCCCCGGCAGAGAGCTACAAGACCCCCCCCACATACACACACACAGAGCACAGGTTTCCATGTGTGCTGCTAACCCCCTCACTCCCACAGCCCAGCCCTTTGCTGGGGGCTCCGCAGAGGTAAGAGCCGGAGCCATTCTAAAAAGCTGCTAAATGGCCCAAGCAGGCAACTAGATAAGACATCCAGTGGGTAGGGGAGGTGTGTCCAGCTGAGAGAGGGCATTTTGTGAAGGTTTATGAAATGATTGTTGAACCAAAGCAGCATTTAGGCCAATGAGCGGAAAGGAGGTCTTCTGAAGAAAGTTTTGCTGCCAGGGAAGGGAAGAAAGGGAAGCAGACACAGGACGCCAGGCCTAGACTAAGGCCCAGGGAGACAGTGGGGTGAGGACGTGTCCATGTTGTGGGGTTGTGGGAATGGGCCCTGGAGAGAGGAAAGTGCTTGTAGAATTAGTGTTTCTGCTTCTGTGCTGCTGGTTTACTTCAGAGTAACCTCAATATCTGGTTCTCATCTTCTTCTGAGTTTCCTCCACTCCTGGAAGAACATACACTCGGACACACACATACATACACACGCACCAATTGGTCCAAGCATCGCAGAGTCACACACAAATTGCTGAAGGCTCTGTGGAGGAGGAAGCGGGCGGGCTTTCCCCAGCAGACAACACCTTGTGGGTAATAAATTGCCTTGAGTCCCTCCAGTTTTCTGGAGTCCTGTACTTCTCTCTCCCCTCGCTCCCTGTCTGTTGGCAGGAAAGCCAGCTTCCACTATGAGGAACCAAAACTTCTGCCTGAAGCTGCCACCCTCAGGGCACTTACCAAAGGCGCTTGCCAGCTGGAATCACCTCCCCAGCTGCAGACGAGATCAGGTGTCTATCCATCTGTGACGCCAGCTTGTATTTGGCTTTGCTCCTATCAGACCAGAACTGATATGGCAGAGCTGTGATAGATGCAGCCACTGCAGTCAAACTCATTGAGTGATTCTGGAGTTTCAGAGTCTCTCTGCAGAGTAGGGTGGCCTGGGAGAATTGCTGTGTGGTAACTCAAGAAGAGGGTCAGGGGACCTGCCCCCAAATGTTTATAAATTGCAGGCAAGTCACACAATCTCTGAACCTCAGTTTCCTTGGCTGCTGAATGTGGATAATGAATAGCTGCCTACCATAAACTGAAGGGTGAGTAGGAGGTATAGAATGTGCAACAGAAGAGAAACTCAACAAAGGCGTGGGAGAGGGGATATCCCCAGGTTCACTAATGTAGGGGAGGAAGATCTATTCCTCTACCCTATAGGTTCTTCTGGATGGTCTGAGAATTAAATTGACTTGAGACGGAATAACAGGAGAAAAATCAAACAAAGTTTATTCAAGTGTGTCATGGGAGAAACCCAGGAGAACTGAGTAACGTGCCAAAATGGCCAAAGCCACCACCTTAAATACCATCTTCAGCTAAAGACAAAGGAGGATGTTTGGGGTAATGGTTTGGGACTTCAAAGGTGAGGAAGGCAATTCACATGGAGGC
The DNA here is from genome assembly GCF_041296265.1 of Equus caballus. Lineage (NCBI taxonomy): Eukaryota > Metazoa > Chordata > Mammalia > Perissodactyla > Equidae > Equus > Equus caballus. The sequence continues at coordinate 1,788,562 of NC_091701.1, read as the reverse complement.
GGGAAAGCAAATGTTTGGTAAACAAATGTTGACCATGCCCTGCAGAGACAGCGAGAGGTGGAGGGGACTTTGATCACAAGGCCCTTGCTGGGCTCCTCCCCGTCCACCACCCCTACTTCATGCCATAGTAGAGTTGTCTATGGTGACAGCTCCTTCCTGGGACAGGCCTTCTATCTTTAATTCTATTAGGCAATTAGGAGGAAGGTCAAACTTTCTTCTTGAGTCTTTTGTCCTTAAAAATAATCAAGCTAGGGGCCAGCCCAGTACCATAGTGGCTAGGTTTGTGCACTCTGATTGGGTGGCCCAAGGTTTTTGGTTTGGATCCCAGGTGCAGATCTACACACCACTCATTGAGCCATGCTGTGGGAGTGTCCCACACGCAAAAAATAGAGGGAGATGGGCACACATTTTATCTCAAGGCTAAGCTTCCTCAGCAAAAAAGAGGCAGACTGGCAATAGATGTTAGCTCAGGGCCAATATTCCTCACCAAAAAAATCAAATAAATTAAAAAAATATTCAAGCTGGGACTGGCCCCATGGTCTTATGGTTAAGTTTGGGACTCTCTGCTTCAGCAGCCCAGGTTTGCAAGTTCAGATCCCAGGAGCGGATCTACACCACTCATCAGCCATGCAGTAGCAGCAACCCACACACAAAATAGAGGAAGATTGGCACAGATATTAGCTCAGGGCTAATCTTCCTTAAGCAAAAAAAGAGGAAGATTGGCAACAGATGTTAGCTCAGGGCTAATCTTCCCCAGGAAAAAAACTAAAAATAAAAAAAAAAGATCAAGCTGAAGAGACACATTTTGGGGTGGCAAAATCTGATCCCCCACACTAGCAGTGCCTAAGCCTAACCCGTGTGGGGTGTGTGCCAACCACTGCCTCCTCAGTGAAAGGAACCCCCTTTGGCTTCCTTGACTGCACCCTCTTTTGCATTCCAAGCCTGTATTATTCTGCTTATGCTGCCACAACATTACCACAGACTGGGCAGCTTAAACAACAGGAATTTATTTTTTCACGGTTCTGGAAGCTGGAAGCCCAAGAAAAGGTGTGAGCAGGGTTGTTTCTTCTGAGCCTCTCTCCTAGGCTTGTAGACGGCATCTTCTCCCTGTGTCCTCATATGATCTTCCCTCTGTGTGTGTCTGTGTGCTGATCTCCTCTTCTTTTAAGGACGCAAGCCCCATCGGATTAGGGCCCACCCCAGTGGCCTCGTTTTGCATTAATCACCTCTTTAAAGGACTTATCTCCAAATATAGCCACATTATGAGGTACTGGGGGTTAGAGCTTCAACATAGGAATTCAGGGGGCACACGATTCAGGCATTCCCCACGGCCTCCTCCCCTCCTCTACTTCCTGCGTGCACCCACCTCTTCTGTCTGACCTCTGAATGTTGAAGCCCTGGTGCTCTCTCTACGTTTATTCCCTCCATGATTTAATCCAGTCCGTGGCTTTAAACTCCATCTTTATGTCATATGTTTGGTGTGTGTGTTGAAGCGGGCTGGTGGCCCTGTCCTGAGAGGGAACCTTGGGAGGGGCAGGTCACAAAGGGCAGGAGAGGCTAACTGTGGCTGCGTGGAGTGGGGTGGGTCAAGGCGGAGGTCCGGGAGGGCACGCAGCTGCAGTGGCTCGGTTCCTGGACCTGTGCTAGGGGGCCATCTTTTGGAGGATCAACAACTAGAGGTGGAACTTACTTGATCAAAGACCACAGTGAGCTAGGTCTCTGATGCCTTATTCCTTGGCTCTGAGCAGCCAGCTGTGGGCATGTCCAGCACCTTCACTGGTGACCTGCAGGGAGGAGAGTGTGATATACTTGATGTGCACTACTGTATGTTAATAACTTTGTCCAGGGCAGAGCAAAAGGAGAGGCCACTGCCATGCCAGTCATTTCTGAATGGTGTCCATGGTATCACTGCCACCGTTCCCATCCTCCCAGTAGTGTCACAATCCTGGCACAGCCAGCCAGACTGTGACAAGCCTGCTGGACAAGACCCGGCTGCCAGAGGGAGAGGACGCAAGACTTCAAAGACCTTAGAGCCGGCAGGCTCCTTCCTTGAAGTCTGTATAGGATTCCTTCCAAGAGCCAAAGCTTGCTGCTGGCAGTTCTTTTTACCTTCAAGTGTGCCCCCTTCAGGTGCACAGGATGACCTCCTGGCCTATTGGGAAAAATCTCCTTTATTTCCTGAGATAACCAGCGCAGGGTGACAGCAGTGCCCTGGCCATCCTGGCTGAGATCACAGAGGTTAAAGCTGCGTTTGAGGAGAGGGCCAGCAGGCGCTGGCTGAAAGCCCCTGCGGAGACTTGAGAGAAAAAGGCCGTGAGCTTTGGGGGGGCCACAAAAGCTGCCCTGCAAAGCCCCATTGCTCCCCCAGGCTGGCCTGCAAAATCCAGTGCCTCCAGAAATGTCCAGGTCGACATAAGCCCCTACTGGGAACTCAGCATCAAGGAGGGTCCTGCTGCCTCTCCAGAACTTGCCACAAGCTGAGTTTCAGGGGTCCCCTGGATGCAAGCCACTCTGTGTACCCCATGTTGAACCCTTGACAGCATCCTGATCATCTGAGCGCTTGAATGCCCATCCCTACAGCCCAGGCAGCTCAGTGTGCTGAGGGACTGTTTGTCAGAAAGGTCTTTATTCATTGAGCCCATAACTGCCATGCACTTATTTTTGTGCATGTGCAGCTTGTGTGCGTGCTTTAATGTGTAGTTAATGGGTATCAAGACGTGAAATGTGCACGCCTTGACCAGCATTTCCACATCTAGGAATCTGTCCTTCAGAAACATCTGCACTAGTGTGTAAACCAAATGTGTTCTACAGTGTTCCCTGAGGAATTGTAGTATGCTCTCCCTGGCACTGGGACTGCTCAAACAGAACTCAGATGGCCATTTCGCAGGGGTGCTGTGGAGAGCCTGCATCACAGGTGGATTGGGAGTGGTGACCATGAGGGGATTCCAGCTCTAAGCTCTTGAGCTGCTCAGCCACAGAAGGGAGGACGCAGACCCTCTAGTCTCAATTTCCATCTTCTCTTCCTCATCCTGACCTGTCCCACCCTGTTCCCCTCTCCCTGCCCATCCCTCCCATCCCCTGAGCTCCGTGGAGAAGGGGACAGGCATCAGCAGGCATCAGCAGGCACTAGGAGCCCTGACATGCTCCCTGGGACACCCGGACCTCCTCCCAGGTGACTCTGCAGGGGAGTAACCCACTGTGGCTGCACTGCGCTCTCCTCTTGAAGGCTGGGGAGTCACCCAGGCATGAGGCGGCAGCAGCAGGGTGGGCACAGGCCAAGCATGGCCCATCCTCAGGGATGGCACCTCCATGTCTGCCCACCCAGTGCAGATGACACAGCAGTGCTATTATTAGACACAAACACAAGTTCCCTACCGGCCACACAAGAGGGGCCAAATAAAAACTGGAAAGCCAGGCTTATGGCAAGGAAAGGGTTTTTATTTCAGATGATATCAGATAGGAGATGAGAGTCAGCCCTCAGATTGTCTCACCTCCTCAAAAGACGGGAGGCGAGGGGTTTTAAAGGTTGCAAGGAAGGCAGCTGTTTGCTGGGAAGGGAGCCTGTGGCCTTGCTGGTTGGTGCATTCCCACCAGCCTCTGTTTGGCCTTGTGAGGCTGTTTGCAGGAGGAGGATGGCAAGATAAGGGAACCCACAGGTCAATGTCCTTGGTTGTCTGCCTCTGTGATGGATGGTGAATCCTGGTGCCAGGAAGCCAAGGAGTAAGAGGGAAAGGGGGCGGTGCTTTAGTTTTGACCCCAAATACACTGGGTTTCATGTAGGGGAACCATATCAGGGCCGGATCAATGCCCCGCGGGTCAGGGAAGAAGCAGAGTCAGCACGTACTCAGAAGGGGCTGAGTGGCCAAGGAGCGTACCTCCAGCACGTGAGGGGTGCCACCATCCCCGGTGCAGCATGGCCTTGGGGACTGAGGGCAGCACCGCCACAGCCTGCTGTGGAAGCCATGAGGGGAGGCTATGGGGCGGGTCTCAGCCTCGCAGAGTGAAGCCTTAAGCGTGAATAGAGGGAAGCCAGAGCGTCTCTCCACCCAGTGCAGAAGCCTGGAGGGAGGCATAGAAGAGACAGGAGGACAGAGCACCCCCAGGACAAGTGCCTTGCTGCCACACTGCGCGATGCGTCAGCACACACGGAGGAAAACGCCCAGCCATCTCCTCACCTACTCTGTGCAGAGACAGTTACCCCCTTACTGGCCAGAGATTCCACTTGATCTAAATGATTACCCCTCCTTTGTGGGTGTCTGGGAGTGGCCTGCTCCACCAGGAGCAACCCACCAGGCATCCTGTATGGATTCGGCTGAGATGTGACAGAGAGCATGCCCTCCCCCAAACTGCCTGTTGTCGGGGTAAGAGGAAGGCATCCAGGAGTAGGCCAGGACATAGGCTGATGAGCGGTGATCAGCACCAGCACAGCCTACTGTGGAAGCACCCAGGAGGGGCCCCACCCCACAGGAGTAGCCCACCACTTCCCAGAGGCACTGACAGCTCATCCCAGACCCAAAGGATGAACAGGAGTGAGCTCAGCCAGAACAGGGACTGGGCCAGGAAGAGGCTGGGAGTGGACAGCGCATGCCTTCCAGGTACACAGCAGAGGGAAGAGTCTGCACACGCTTACTCAGGTCGAAAGGGCACAGTGTGCACGTGATGTGGAGCAGATCAGTGTGCGCAGAGTGGGGACGTGGAACTAGGAGAATGGGCAGAGCCCTGAGGACGACAGGTTAGGTATCCTGCCCTTTTGTTAAGGGCAGTGGAGGCCTTGGAAGGCTTTTAAAGTTGAGAGTGACAGGATTAGTTTAATACCTTCTCTTTAACTGTCCTAGCCACATGTTTGTTTATTCTGCCAGGAGGGACCTGAAGCTCATGGAGGAGACCTGGGTGGCTGATGAGGCCCGGGGAGGACCCTAGGGACTGCTTGTTAATGCAGGTGTGTGAGCCCTGGGCAGGTCTGGCGCTCCTAAGCTTTGGTTATGTAGATGCAGGCTTGCTCCCAGGCATGTTAAAGCATTGTCTGGAAACCACTGCTGGACTTCCCAGGACTGGCTCTTTCTTTAAAAGCCATTTTGCAGACAGGTTCAGCCTCTGAGTTTCCTCTCTGGTCACTCCAAGGACCCAGGAAGGACAGTGAGGGGAAGGCAGAGGAGCTCTGCAAAGCCGCCCAGGCTCTAGGCGGCAGAAAGCACCAGGCCAGCCGCTCCCAGAAGCTCCCTGTTCCTTCTGCATTTTATTCCTGGGGCTTCTTGATAAGAAGAGGTTGGGAACAGGGTTAGAATTTGCCTGATGCTGTTTTCAGGCTTAGCATTGGGAGGTCTCCTAGCAATAGGACCCTTGGCAAAGAAGTCCTCCTTCCCTATAAGGAGTTTAGGAGCATATGTGGCCTCAACCAGGGACAGTCCTCAGCCTCCCAGCACCCCACCAGGCTGTGCCTACCTGTCCGGCACCTCCCATCTGAAAATTCAGGAGAACCAAGCCACAGGCAGTGTTAGGACCCTTCCCACAGCCCCGGGGACAAGGACGGGAGGCAAACAACTGCAACCTCTCACCACCGCCGGGAACTGTGCTGGTGCGCCCATGCTCCTTGCAATGAGCACCCACGATCTGCGGGCAACCTGGGGCGCCTTTCTCACCAACTTCTCACTCCTTTCCCCTCTTGATAGATGAGAATGCCAAGGGCCCTGCCTGACCCCCACTGCTTAGACTTAGCGCCCCTGACACTGGTTCTGATCTGATTTCTGGCCTGAATTCAGTTTGGCTGTTTGCTAGGGTTCTGATTAGAGTTGCTACATAAAATACAGGTCACCTGATTAAGTTAAAATTTCAAATAAACAACATTTTTTTTAATATATATGTGTTAGTTTCCTACAGATGCTGTGACAAATTACCACAGACTTAATGGCTTAAAGCAACACATTTGTTGTCTCCCAGTTCTGGAGTCAGAAGTCTGACACGGGTCTCCCTGTGCCAAATCGAGGCACCTGAAGGACTGCGCTCTTTCTGGAGGCCTAGGGGAGAGTCCAAGTCCTTGCCCTTTCTAGCTTCTGCAGGCTTCTGCATTCCTTGGCTCTGACTCCTCTCTATCTTCAAAGCAATGGGCAGTCGAGTCTTTCTCATCCTACATCACTCTGATGCTGCCTCCCTCTTCCCCATTTGAGGCTTCTTGTGATTCCATTGAATTCCAGCAGCTAATTTAGGTAATGCCCCTATTTTGAGTTCATGAGCAACCTTAGTTCTGCTCTGCCATGTAAGCTTCACAGTTTCTAGGGATTGAGACATCTCCTTGGGAGGTTTACTCTGCTGTCAACACAAATAACCCATAATCAATCTATAAATCAAAATTTGGGGTGAGTTTATTATGAACTAGGTCTGCAGACTATAGCCCAGGGGCATCCTTCCCCAAAGAAGGAAGCACATCAAAGAACTGGGGTGTATAGAGTGGTCCTATACTGTCTTGGAACAAAGAGCGTACATCATGTAGGGGAGGAAAACATTTCCTCTACCCACTGTGGGTTCCTCTGGCCAGAGAATGAATTAAATTCACATGAGACAGAATCACAGGAGAAAACTGAATAAAGCTTTATAACAAGTGTACATGGAAGAGGCTCAGGCAAGCTGAGAAACTCGCCAAAATGGTTGAAGCCACCACCTTAAATATCATCTTCAGCTAAAGACAAAGGAGGATGTTAGGGGTTGGGGGAGTCAGTTACAGGAGGTTACCAGACAAGCACAGTAAACAGGAATAAGATTATTATGCAGATTTAAGTCCTTGCCTTCTGCATTGATAAGAGTTTCTAGAGATAAGGTCATCCCCTTTCTTCCTGGTACAGAGAGGGAGACACCTTGGCAGATGGAGATTTCCCTTACAATGTAAATGTTTCTTAACAAAGGGTAAGTAAATTCTACTCCTCAGAGCCTCCTTCCCGTCTGAAGTTTTTAAAAGTAACCAGCCTAAAATAATCCTCATGCCAAAGAGACATATCTTGGTGTGGCCAATTCCCATCCACCACAATTGCATAAGACAGGAATGTCCCTTTTACTGCTGTCACGAGATGCTTAGCCAGCACGGCAGCTCAGTGGTCATGAGGTAGACACAGCAGTGATAATTAAGCCTTAGTTTCCAGGAAGAGATGCTTATCCTTAAGGAAATGCCAATATGGGGAGGCAATATCCCTGTCTTTAAGGGCATCATTCTTGTCTTTGGGACTTTGTAGATGTTTAAAGCAGATGTACATGGCATGAAAAACAAGGTCAGGCTGAATCAGTTTTAAACCAAATGGCTTCCTCGTATGCTCCAATATATCCTGCTGTCTTTCAGCACAATATCACAATATATATGTCTCAAATATCTCATGAGGCATAATTACACCAGAATTTATCAATTGTTTTTCTGAAGTTCAGATTTAACTGGGCCTCTGTATTTCACTTGTCCTCCCTGGAAACCCTTGCTCTGAGCCCAGGACCCAGTTCCCATCCATCCTCTCCTAGGAGCTCATGCCCTGTGGCAGCTTCATTCTCTGTCAAGCCTGTTGGGCCCACTGCTCATTGGTGACTCTCATGTTCCGGATCCATTGGATTGAGTGACCTAGACTGCCAACGTCTCCTTGTGTTGCTGCTGCATCCTGCAGGTCTCCTGTCTGACACAAGCATCCTTCAGGGGAGACCAGGAAGTAGGCAATGCTAGCATACCACCTTTCCCAGGGGAGAGATGTGCTCAGAACTGAGGTCCAGATCAAGCTGGGCGGGGGACATCAGAAAGAGCTGTACCAGGTGGGGGCGAATGGTCAGGGCAAGGGGCCTGGTCCAAGTCAAGAGCTCCCAGGGTCAGAAGGACTGCACAGGGTTGACTGCAAGGGAGCTGCTGGGAGGACCACCGAGAAGGAAAACGTTGAGGCAAGGCCCACCTGGGAGGATGAGTGGGGAGGACATGTGAGGAGGAGGAGAGGGAGGCAGACGGAGGAGATGGGGAGATAGAGGAGGACAAGCAGTTGAGTTAAGAAAGAAAGTCTCAGGCAGCATAGAGGAGGGAGACACAGCCACTGTCTGAGCTGTAAATGGGTGAGGAGGGAGCCGCTTTCTGCATTCCGGGTCCTTCCCATCACCCACAGAACCTCAATGAGGTCCTCCAAGAGAGGATAGCCTGTCCTATCCTCTTGAGGCAGGATCGCCCTCCACAGCTGCCTGTACTGCCCTCTTCTTCTTTCACCTGAAGAAACCTCCCGAGGTCCCGAGGCACTCCAGAGGCTGCCCAGCTATTTCAGTTGGAGTTGCACATCCTCCAGGGCCCATTTCTCCCAAAGGAAAGTGCTGGCTTTTCCAGGCCTGTTGAGGAGAGATCAACAAGCACATCCGTGGTCTATTCAGAGACTAACCTCAAGGTGCAAGAGACATCCCCGGCAGACCTGATCATAAAGATGTGGACCAAGGAGAGGTTTCTGTGTCCCCTGTTAGGAGAGACATGCCTGACACCCCTGGGGTTCATTGTTCATGTCTTCTTTGACTGTGGTCTTTTGTTTTAGATGGTTCTGTGCTTATGCAGACCACTTCACTGGGGAAAAGACATACATTTACTTTTATTTATCATCCTTTTGGCTTCAGACTTTAGCTGAATCTTCTCCTTCTCCACTTACCCATCACTCTCTGACCTCCACAGCTTTAGAGACCAAACTCCTGGGCATTGCACATCTCGGGAGCACTCCTGAAGGTTTTCTTTGAGAAAGAATTCTAGATGAACTTTGACAAGCCACCATGAACATATCCTGGAAATCTCAACCACCTATAAGGGTTTGCCGTCCTCCCATTCCAGCATAAAGCTGCAAGTCATATACTCCTGTACACATGTACAAACCACACAAGTTCTCTTCAAGTAAGGCTGATAAGCAGCTCTAAGGAACCTTCTGATCTCAGGGCATCTGCAGGGTAGAGGTGTCAGAATCTTATTTTTTTTTTCTCTGCTTTATCTCCCCAACCCCTCCCCCCTCAGCATTATGGGAAAGTCCTGTTCCAGCCTGGGCCACCTTCTCTCTGTCCACAGGTTCAGCCAGCCTCAAATGTCCAGGACCAGTCCTGAGGCTGGGATGGAGGGTTCCAGTGATGTGGGGACATGGTCCCCAGTGACCAGGCCACCTTGGGCTCCCCCTTACCTTCCCCTTCTCTATATAAGCCACCTCCTCTCAAGAACAGGAAGCTGGGAAACCATCATAGAAGCTGGACACATCATTTCATCTTTTAAAGATGTGCAGAACATCCAGAAATCTCCTGGGCCTTCTTTCGTTTTTCAAGAGTTGCACAAATCACTGAATTCCTGAGGCCATCCACATGACCACCAAGGAGATGTGTGGCCTGCCCATCACAGCAGCACAGTGCAAAGGCTGGGCTGCCAACAGGTTGGGGCTGGTAGCTCCATGCCTGTAGGGAGGACCACCTTCTTTAAAGGGGCCTACATTTATAGGCCAAGGCCTTCTTTCATCATCAAGACTCTCATTTATTCCACTAAGGATGCCATCAAAGATGTTTTGGGGCGGATCTAAGATCTGTTCCCCCTGGCTGCTTACCTCATATGCAAGATGCACTGGACACAGGCTGCACAGAATCTGGTCAAGGACAGGTCATTCCTGTCGAGGACATGCCCTGGGACAGGCAGGAGGAGAGGTGTCCTACTCGGTCCAGCCTAGGCACCAAGACAGGGCATGTGCAGAAATCATAAAATAAGAGCCTCAGGGACTTGGCTTATGCCAGTTCTCCCAGCCCTGGCTGACCTGGACCAAGTTCAGGCAAGTTGAGACCAAGCCCAAGGGGTGGAGAGAAGCACAGACATCTTCAGAGCACTGGGTGACATCAACATGCCACTCAGCCTGCTCCAAGCTCTGCAGGGCCGGAGCCCTCCTCAAGATGGCTGGGCCTCAGGTGCAGTGTCTGCAGGACCATCCGGGAGCCCTTAGGTGTGTGTGGCTGTTTCTGTCTCACTAGTCCAGATGTGAATCCAGCAGTCTCTTTGCTGCTTTCCACCAAAGAGAACGATTTGAGTACACAGGACGGTGAGAGAGCCATAAATTTTACTGAAAAACCAATATCTGGGTGTTATGGAGGGAGTTCAAGCTATGCAACGTACTGCAAATGTGTTTCAGACCTGCATTAAGTCTCGCTGTCCTCACAAGTCCTGTGGCCACCCACAGGGGACCTCCTCTCCTGGCCTCCCGGTAAGCCGAGCCTCCTGTCATGCTCCTAAACAATTGGGGCTCACACTGCAGAGAGACTGAGAACCCCCGTAAGAAGAACTTCCCTGAGCACCCAGTGGATAGTAGAGAGTCCTTCCCGTGGTGACAGTCCCTCCGGTGGTGACACCCCCTCCCATGGTCACAGTCCCCCCCCATGGTTCTCATTCACAGTACTGGGTTCTTTTCCTTCCTCATACATCACAGTCACATTTTTTGTTGCTTTCTTACTTAATTTCCACCTCCCTCACTAGGCAGCCATTTCTATGGCCGACAGTCATCACAAGCTTGACAAAGAGCTGGCTCTCAATAAATGTGTGCTGGACACATAAGGCATATCAGTACCCTCTAGGGTCCCAGGAAAGCCAGTCAAGAAATCTGACAGACATGGCCGGCCCCTGCGGAGGAAACAACCGGTCCTACCAAGAAGGGACTACAAAACAGAACTGAGGAGGTGACTTTTTGTTTAACCATGCAGAAGCCAGTGAGCATCCAATAGATGGTAAGGTTGAAAGGGGAAGGAGAAAAGAGACTTTGAGAGAAAGGGCCCATCTCTGTGTTTGAGGATCCACACACTGTGCGGCCAGGCAGGCGCTCAGGTACGTGGACAGGAGGATATAACATGCTGGGGCTCATCCTCTAGCACAGAGCTTGCAGGTCTAGCTGCTGCTGGTATAGCTTGGTCTGAATCTGAAGCCCTGAGAAGCAGGAGCTCTGATGTCTGAGGGTGGGAAAAGTGGACAGACGTCCTGCTCAAGAAGAAACAGAGGGACTTATTCCTTCCTCTGCCTTTTTCTTCCATTTGGCCCTGAACAGACTGCGTGACGCCCACCCACACTGATGGCCTCTTTACTCAGCCTACTGACTCAAATGCTGACCTCTTCCAGAAACATCCTCACAGACACAGCCAGAAATTTGCAGGCGGCTTTCAAGGCCAGATGTAAGCATATAATCCCTTGCTCTCTGGTTCTGAGAAAAAACCCTTTCCTCGCTTCCTAAAGGGCTCTGCATTTTTTAATTTGATGTAGGCTGGGAAATCAGGCACCCAGGGCTGTTAGCATTACATTGAAACAAGAAGAAATTGACTTGAGGGGTGATTAAGATATTTTCTGACTGGTGAATAAAACACATGAAATATACTGTGTGGATTTTGTAGGTTTTTTTCTACTTAAAGGGTTTTTTTACTACCACCCTTATCTTCAATGTTGACTAGAGAGCTGAGCAGATCACATGACATCGAGTAAGTATGACCACGTTACCCATTTGGGTCATAGGCTGACAGCTCCCCAAAAGACCACAAGAACAACTTCTGGTCAAGCAAAGCTGTTTATTACATTACTGCTGTAAGGAAGAGCACCACCTCGACAGCATTCTGGTAGCATCTCAGAAAGGGGACCCTAGGAAAGATAGTTACATGGTGTTAGAGATCACTTTAAAGCAGGCCTTGCAAGGAAAGGGACTGTAAGGGAGTTTTGTGTAACAGATTTGGTTCGGTGGGCACAGACAGGAGAAGGTCTTGAAGTGAACATTGACGTATCAAGAAGTTAGTTTTGGGCTGGCTGGGTGGCACAGCGGTTAAGTTTGCACATTCTGCTTGGGTGGCCTGGGGCTCACCGGTTCAGGTCCCGGGTGCAGACATGGCACTGCTTGGCAAATGCCATGCTGTGGTAGGTGTCCCACATATAAAGTAGAGGAAGATGGGCACGGATGTTAGCTCAGGGCCAGTCTTCCTCAGCAAAGAGAGGAGGACTGGCAGTAGTTAGCTCAGGGCCAATCCTCCTCCTCAAAAAAAAAGGAAGTTAGTTTTGATAAGTAAGCTGTTTAATGTGGCTCCCAGTCTTACCTTCCAGGAGCAAGTGCTTTCCAAAGCGAAATAGCTCAGTTATGTTTGCTTGTCCAATATTGCTTAGCACAGGAAATAAGCAGGCTGCAGATTACAGCTCTTAAGTACCACATCTAACTTTCTGAGAACTGTTGTTAGGGCAATTAAAATTAAATAATAAGTAAGAATGCTTTGGAAAGTGAATGGACTCTCTCGGGTAATACACCCGCTTCACATCTACCCTGTGGGTTGGGCCAGGCTCACATCCTAAACTATGTTGGCTTGGTCCTTTCAGTGGCCCAGGAAGCCAGGTGGCCTGGGTTCAGCAGTTAAAGTGAATTTATCCGGTAATGTCATTAATAAAGTCAGCACTGATTTCAAGCCCCCGGTCCTCTCCATGGCCTCCTGCCACACACAACTTCGTGCAAGCATTAGCCCTTGAACAAATCACACCTCGCAAAATCAAGATGATGCGTACTGTGCAACACTGCACCAGACACGGTGAGAGAGGATAGCGATGAAAGACAAAAAGAGATCATAATTCTGTGCCTTAAGAAGCTAGCAGTCTATTGGGAAAAAACAATTACCATAAAATGTGAAATGTGCAACAATTTGGCTTTTACCAGGCAGGGTAGATGTCCACCAGAGATATTGTTTTTGTTTTGTGTGTCTTTTTTTTCTCCCAGGGGAGGAGTGGTGGTGGTTGTGGGAGCAGGCAGACAGGAGGAGTAAGAAAAGCTTAATAGAGGATTCGGCTGGAATGGGCTCTGAAAGGTATGCCTGGAATTTCCCAGATAAAGAAGGGAAGAGGTGGCTTTCCTGGTGAAGGGACTCAAGTACAGAGGCAGGGTGTGGGTGTGTCCAGGCACTGCGTGTCATCTAGGAGTGACTTGGTTCATTTCTGCGGATAAAGTGCCCTATTGATGCCCTGCTGTGCAGAGCATCACGGTCCCATGAGCAGAGCAGGATTCCATCTGGGGACTCACAGCAGCATTGCTGAAGGGCTGGAGAGAGCCACAGCCCTGTGGTGCAGAGAGCAAAGCGATGTTTGGAGCTCACATTTACTCCAAAGGCCGGGAGAGGCTGGGTTTAACTGAACTTCAGCTTAAAGCTTGAGGGGTCAGCACATTCGAGGGCAAAAGAAAGGACTGAAACCTAAAGACCCGACTCAGAGGGAGGGACAGATGGGAGAGCAGCCTTCCACTTTGGGCTGACGATTTGAGTGCAGTGGCCACAGGACCAGGAGCAGAGGACTGCACCTGCACAATGTGCTCACCCCAGCGAGCTCTCAGACACCAGCACGGGGCCTTGGCTCCTGCAAAGTGTGTGGCTGTGTAATACACCGCAGAATCAAAATGACTTTTCCTCAAAATGCACGGTGCTTCAGGTATGCTAAATGTGATGCTGGGCCCCGGCAGACAGAATTCATGTCTTTACAGTGCCCGGAGCTCTTGGGTGCAGTGGCATGCCAATGAGGCTGCATGGGATGCCATTTGTCTTGGCTTAACTGATTGTGGAGATGCTCAAGTAGAATTAGAGGAACTCTTTAGAATGCTTTCTCTCCCGATGAAGTCTAAGGAGGAGAAAATGCAGGAAGGGGCAGTATTAGTACACTCTAGAAAACCTGCTGAAAAACTTGCCTATAGAAGTTTGGCAACAGGAAATACTAGAGAGGAGGAGGAGGAAGAGGAGAAAAGGGAATCAGTGAGATTTTTGTTTCATGATCTGCAAGGACCGAGTCTCAGACTGAATCTCTACTCCTGGGGTCATCACACAACAACAACTAATAATAATAATACCGACAGTCATTTCCTGGGTTTCTACCACGTGCCAAGTGTTGATCCTTCCAAGCAGGTAGCAGGTATTGTCCCGATTTTACATATGGGCTTACAAAGGCTGAGAAAGATCGAATAATTTGTCAGTGTACATGCAGCCACAAGCAGAAACTCTAGGCCTCGACCCCAAGCACAGGTGGCCTGTCTTCTATGGGGAAGGGGCTTGAGTGCTTCTCTCCTCTGGATCTGGGGCAATGTGTCTGCACATGCTCGTCTCCTGGGTGGCGCGACAGAAACCTGTGAGAAGCACATCTGGCGGACGGGCTGATGCCAATGCCTGTTCTCCATCCCAGGTGGCAGAGGTTCAACAGCTGGAGAAGACCCAGGCTTTCCAGACACGATTTCTCCCTGAAGAACGCCTAAATACTCCTCCAGGTTATCAGACGCTCTCTTACTGATTTTACTGAGTTTGAAAATGTGAACTTTTTAACTTAGTTAAAATTCTGACTTTGTTTAAAATGCATGTGCATTTTTGAGATGCTTGGTGAGTTCTAAAAGTTAAAATTATGTCTTTCTGACAGGCCAGGAAATACTGTCTCTAATAAGCTGAAATTCTCTTTAAAATGTACATTCTGAGAGGCCCAGACATGGTGGCCTAGTAGTTAGGTTCAGCACACTCCTCTTCAGCAGCCCAGTTCAGTTCTCAGGCACAGACCGTGCTGTGGTGGGGGCTCACAAACAAAAAGAGGAAGATTGGCAGCAGATGTAGCTCAGGGAAAATCTTCCTCAGGAAAAAAAAAAAATCTTGGAGCAGACACTCTGAGGCAGCATTGGCTCATCCAGTGGGCGGGAGTCTCAGCACTAGCTCTAATCCATGGTTCTCAAAGTGTGGGTCCCAGACCAGTAACATTAGCATCACCTGAGATAATGTAGCACCTGTTAGAAAGGCAACTTCCCTGGCCCCATCCAGACCTGAGAGTAAGTTTTAACAAGCCCTCCAGGTGACGCTGGTACTGCTCAAATGTGACAACAGTCCTCTAAACCTATTTATACTAGCACATCCCCAACCTTTGATTTGGAAAACCTCCATCAATGCCACCATAGTTGCCACCATCATGTGAACCAGGTGCCACGTACTGCTCTAAGCCTTCTGTATAAAGTATCGTGTTTGTTTAATTAAAAAAAGAAACCCATGGAACATCCCAATTTTACAGCTGAGAGAGTTGAATCTTAGAAAAGTTAAGGAGCATTCCAACGGTAGACAAGGTATGTAAGCTAATTTAAAGCGGCGTCTGTACCCCCACACCCAGGAGAAACGTGAAGAGCCTCATTTCAAGGAGAGTTTCTTATTGGTGAAGCGGTACCAAGGGTCAAGCCAGGATTATCAACTCGTCTGTACATTAGCATCACCTGGGACGTTTTAGAGGGTTTTCCTCCAATATTTTGTGGTCAATAGACATAAAACAAAATTTACTATTTTAACCATTTACAATTCAGTGGCATTAAGTACATTTACAATGTTGTGCAGCCATCACCACTATGCATTTCCAGAACTTTTTTATCCTAAACAAAAACTCTACCCACTAAATAATAACTCCCCATTCCCCCTGCCCCCAGCCCCTAGTAACCACTATTTTCCTTTCTGTCTCTGTGAATTTGCTTATTCTAGGTACCTCATATAAGCGAAATCCTACAATATGTGTTGTCCTTTTCTATCTTGCTTGTTTTACTTAGCACAATGTTTTCAGGGTTTATGCGTGTTGTATCATGTATCAGAATTTCATTCCTTTTTAAGGCTGAATAATATTCTATTGTATGTCTGTACTACATTTTATTTCTCATTTCCGTTGTTGATGGATATTTGGGTTGTTCCCACCTTTTGGCTATTGTGAATAACGCTGCTATGAACATTGGTGTATAAGCATCTGGTTGAAACCTTGCTTTTAATTATTGTGGGTATATACTTAATATTGGAATTGCTGGATCACATGATAATTTTACCTTGAACTTTTGGAAGAACAGCCAAACTGTTTTCCACAATGGCTGCACCATTTTACATTCCATCAGTAATGCACCTGGGTTCAAGTTTCTCCACGTCCTCACCAACACTTATCTCCTTTTTTTCCTAAAAAAAAAAAAAAGCCATGCTAACGGGTGTGAAGTAGATCACTGCAGTTTTGATTTGGTGGAGTTCCCTAGCAAAGCCATCTTGCTCAGGGCCTTCTCTTGTTGGGAGGGTTTTCTATTATTGAGTCAATGTCCTTACTAGTTATAGCTTTATCCAGATTTTCTACTTCATCATGATTCAGTCTTGGTAGGTTGTGTGTCTCTATGAATTTATCTATTTCATCTAGGCCATCATTTTGTTGGCATACAACAATTGTTCATGATACTTTCTTATAATCCTTTTTATTTCTGTAGTATTGGTAGTCATGCCCCCACTTTCCTTCCTGATTTTAGTAGTTTGTGTTCTCTCTTCTTAGTCAGTATAGCTAAATGTTTGTCAACTTTGTTAATCTTCTCCAAAACCATCTTTTTAATTTTGCTTTTCTCTATTGTTTTTCTAATTCTATTTTATTTGTCTCTGCTCTAATCTCTACTATATTCTTTTTTCTGCTAGTTTTGTGTTCAGTTTACTTTTCTTTTTCTAGTTCCTTTAGGTGTAGAGTTATATTATTGATTTAGGATCTCTCTTCTTTTTCAAATTTATTTGGAGCTATAAATCTTCTCGGTACTGCTTGCACTATAGCCCATAAGTTTTCATTTTCTTTTGTCTCTAGGTATTTTCTAATTTCTTTTGTGGTTTCTTCTTTGATTTATTGTTTAAGAGTGTGTTGTTTAGAAGCAGGGAGTGACCTGGGGTGGGGGTGGGGAAGTGTGGAGATGCTGCTCGAGGGACGCAAAGTCGCAGTTATGTAGGATAAGTCTGCGTGATACACCACATGACGATCATGGCTAATAATGCTTTATTATATACTGGAAATTTGCAAGGAGAGTAGATTTCAGGTGCTCTCATGACCAAAAAAAGAAGAATGGTAACTATGTGAGGACATGGAAATGTTAATTAGCTTGACTAGTAATCATTTCACTATGTATATGTAATCAAAACATCGTGTCATACACCTTAAATATGTGCAATTTTTTATTTTAAGAAAAGTGTGTTGTTTAATTTCTACAAATTTATGACTTTTCCAGATTTCTTCTGTGATTGATTTCTAGTTTCATTCCATTCAATTGGAAATTTTGATTGGGGACTTTTTAGGATGGTGATATTTATTATTTATATTATTTCACTCTATTCACATTTATTAAGCCTTTTTTGTGACCTAACTTATGGTCTATCTGGGAGAATGTTCCATAAGCACTTGAGAAAAATATATTTAGTAGTGTTCACTGATTTTTTTTAATTGCGGTAGCATTGCTTTAAAACAGTATATAAATTTTGATTCCTGTGTAGATTACATCATGTTCACCACCCAAAGACTAACTACAACCCATCACCACACGTATGTGCCTAATCACTCCTTTCATCCTCCTCCCTCCCCCTTTCCCCTCTGGTAACCACTAATCCAATCTCTGTTTCTACGTGTCGTTGTTTTTATCTTCCATTTGGGAATAAGATCATACCGTATATGACTTCACCCTCTGATTTATTTCACTTAGCATAATACCCTGAAGGTCCATCCATGTTCTCACAAGTGGCTGGATTTCATCATTTTTTATGGCTGAGTAGTATTCCATTGTGTATATATACCACATTTTCTTTATCCATTTGTCCCTTGATGGGCACCTAGGTTGCTTCCAAGTCTTGGCTATTGTGTATAATGCTGAAATGAACATAAAAGTGGATGTATCTTTACGTATTGGTGTTTTCATGTTCATTGCATAAATACCCAACAGTGGAATAGCTGGATCATACAGTAGATCTATTTTTAATTTTTTGAGGAGTCTCCATAATGTTTTCCATAGGGGCTGCACCAGTTTGCAATCCCACCAGCAGTGTATGAGAGTTCCCATCTCTCCACATCCCCTCTAACATTTGTTGTTTCCTGTCTTTCTAAATATAGGAATTCTGACAGGAGTGAGGAGATATATGATTGTAGTTTTGATTTGCATTTCCCTGATAGCTAATGATGTTGAACATCTTTTCATATGCCTGCTGGCCGTCTGTATATCTATTTGAAGAAATGTCTGTTCAGATCTTTTGCCCATTTTTTAGCTGGGTTGTTAGTTTTTTGTTGTTGAGTTGTATGAGTTCTTTGTATTGGATATCAACCACTTATCAGACACATGCTTGGCAAATATCTTCTCCCAATTGTTAGGTTATCATTTAGTTTTGTTGACGGTTTCCTTTGCTATGCAGATTTTTAGTTTGATGTAACCCCATTTATTTATTTTTTCTATTGCTTCTCTTGCCCAGTCAGACATAGTACTTGAAAATATGCTGTGAAGACCAATGTCGAAGAGTGTACTGCCTATGTTTTCTTCTAGAAGTTTCATGGTTTTAGGTCTTACATTCAAGTCTTTAATCCATTTTGAGTTAATTTTTGTGTATGGTGTAAGATAATGGTCTACTTTCATTCATTTGCTTGTGGCTGTCCAGTTTTCTGAAAATCATTTATTGAAGAGACTTTCCTTTCTCCATTGCGTGTTCTTGTCTTGCTTGTTGAAAAATAGATGTCCATAGATGTGTGGGTTTACTTCCAGGATCTTGATTCTGGTCCATTGATCTGTGGGTCTGTTTTTGTGCCAATACCATGCTGTTTTGCTTACTATAGACTTGCAGTATATTTTGAAATCAGGGAGTGTGATATCTCCAGCTTTGTTCTTTTTTTCTCAGGATTCCTTTAGCTATTTGGGGTCTTTTGTTGTTCCACATAAATTTTAGGATTCTTTGTCCTATTTCTGTGAAAATTATTGTTGGAACTTTGATAGGGATTGCATTGAATCTGTAGATTGCTTTAGGAAGTAAGAACATTTTAATTATGTTAATTCTTCCAATCCAAGAGTATGGAATATCTTTCCATTTCTTTGTGTTATCTTCTATTTCTGGCAACAATGTTTTATAGTTTTCTCTGTACAGATCTTTCACTTCTTTGGTTAAGTTTATTCCTAGATACTTTATTCTTTTTGTTGCAATTGTAAATGCAATCGTATTTTTTTTTTTTTTTTTTGAGGAAGATTAGCCCTGAGCTAACTGCTGCCAATCCTCCTCTTTTTTCTGAGGAAGACTGGCCCTGAGCTAACATCAATGCCCATTTTCCTCTACTTTATATGTGGGACACCTACCACAGTGTGGTTTGCCAAGCAGTGCCATGGCCACACCCAGGATCTGAATTGATGAACCCCGGGCAGCCAAAGCAGAATGTGCACACTTAACCACTGCGCCACCAGGCCGGCCCCATGATTGTATTCTTAATTTCTCTTTTTGCTACTTCATTGTTCGTGTATAAAAATGCAACTGATCTTTGCATGTTGATTTTGTATCCTGCAACTTGACTGTATTCATTTGTTATTTCTAAAAGTTTTTTGGTAGATTCTTTAGGGCTTTCTGTATAGAAAATCATGTCATCTACAAATAGTGACAGCTTCACTTCTTC
This sequence comes from Equus caballus, assembly GCF_041296265.1. Classification (NCBI taxonomy): domain Eukaryota; kingdom Metazoa; phylum Chordata; class Mammalia; order Perissodactyla; family Equidae; genus Equus; species Equus caballus. The sequence goes on along the minus strand of NC_091701.1, from coordinate 1,769,145 downwards.
CTTTCCAATTTGGATTCCTTTTGTTTCTTTTTCTTGCCTGATTGCTCTGGCCAGGACTTCCAATACTGTGTTAAATAAGAGTGGTGACAGTGGGCATCCTTGTCTGGTTCCTGTTCTTAGAGGGATAGCTTTCAGTTTTTCTCCATTGAGAATGATATTTGCTGTGTGTTTGTCATATATGGCCTTTGTTATGTTGAGGTGCTTTCCTTCTATCCCCATTTTATTCAGAGTTTTTATCATTAATGGACGCTGTATCTTGTCAAATGCTTTCTCTGCATCTATTGAGATGATTATATGATTTTTATTCTTCATTTTGTTAATCTGGTGTATCACGTTGATTGATTTGTGGATGTTGAAACATCTCTGCATCCCTGCAATGAATCCCACTTGATCATGGTGTATGATCTTTTTAATGTATCGCTGTATTCAATTTCCTAGTATTTTGTTGAAGATTTTTGCATCACTGTTCATCAGTGATATTGGCCTGTAATTTTCTTTGTTGGTATTGTCCTTTTCTGGTTTTGATATTGGGGTAATGCTGGCTTTGTGGAATGAGTTAGGAAGCTTCCTCTCCTCTTCAATTTTTGGAAGTGTTTGAGAAAGATAGGTATTAAGTCTTTGAATGTTTGGTAGAATACACCAGGGAAGCTGTCTGGTCCTGGATTTTTATTTTGGGGGAGGTTTTTTATTACTGTTTCTATCTCCTTACTGGTGATTGGTCTATTCAAATTCTCTATTTCTTGTTGATTTAGTTTTGGAAGGTTGCATGTTTCTAAGAATTTTTTCCATTTCTTCTAGTATTCCAATATCTTGGTTTATAGCTTTTCATAGTATTTTCTTATAATCTTTTGTATTTCTGAGGTGTCCATGGTAATTTCTCATCTTTTATTTCTAATTTTATTTAATCTCTATATATTTGTAGCTTTTTTGATTTTCTTCTTGTAATTGATTTCTAGTTTCATACCTTTGTGGTCAGAAAAGATGCTTGTTATTATTTCAGTCTTCTTAAATTTATTGAGACTTGTTTTGTGGCCTAATATGTGATCAATCCTGGAGAATGTTCCATGTGCATTTGAAAAGTATTTGTATTATGTGGGTTTTGGTTGGAATGTTCTATGTCTATCTACTGAGTCCATCTGGTCTAATGTGTCATTTAAGGCCAATATTTCCTTATTGGTCTTCTGTTTGGATGATCCATCCATTGGTGTAAATGGAGCGTTAAAGACCGCTACTATTATTGTGTTACTGTCTATTTCTCCATTTATGTCTGTTAATAATCGCTTTATATATTTAGGTGCTCTTGTATTGGATGCATAGATAGTTACAAGTGTTGCATCCTCTTGTTGTATCGTTCCCTTTATCATTATGTAGTGCCCTTCTTTATCTCTTGTTACAGTTGCTATTGTCTGATGTAAGTATTGCTAGCACAGCTTTCTTTTCTTTGCCATTTGCATGGAATATCTTTGTCTATCCCTTCACTTTCAGTTCATGAGTGTCTCTAGGTCTGAAGTGTGTCTCTTGTATACAGCATTTATATGTGTCTTATTTTTATCCAATCACCCACTTTATGCCTTTTGATTGAAGGATTTAGTCCATTGACATTTACAGTAGCTATTGATAAGAATGTACTTATTGTCATTTTGTTACTTTTTTCCTGGATGTTTTAGTATTTCTTCTCTGTTTCTTTCTTTTTCTCTTGCTCTCTTCCCTTGTGGTTTGATGGCTTTCTTTAGTATTATGTTTGGTTTCCTCTGTATTAATTATTTGTGTATTTATTATAGGTTTCTGGTTTGTGATTACCTTGAGGTTCATATATAATAACCTACATGTATAACAATCTGTATTAAGTTGATGGTCTCTGCAATTTGACCTCTACCCTTGCTCCACTACTCCTACATTTTATGTTTTTAATATCACATCTAACCTCTTATTCTGCATGTGTATATCCATTACCTTCTTATCATTGAAAGAGATAATTTTGGTACTTTTTTCTTTCGACCTCCATATTATCTATATCAGTGGTTGATCTGCTACCTTTACTGTATTTTTGCCTGTACCAATAATTTTATTGCTTTTTTTTGAGAATTTTCTTGTTCCTATTTGTGGCCTTCTCTTTCCCACTTAAATAAGTCCTTTTAGCCTTTCCTGAAAACTGATTTCTTGGTGACAAACTCCTTTAATTTTTGTTTGTCTGGGAAACTCTTTAGCTCTCCCTCCATCTCGAGTGATAACCTTGACAGGTAGAGTATTCTTGGCTGTAGGTTTTTATCCTTTCATCATTTCAAATATATTGTGCCACTCCCTTCTAGCCTGCAAGATTTCAGATTAGAAGTCAGCTGATAGCCTTATGGTGTTTCCTTTGTATGTCATTTGTTGCTTTTCTCTTGCAGCTTTTGTAATGTGTCTTGGTGTGGGCCTCTTTGGGTTGATCTTGTTTGGTGCTCTCTGTGCTTCCTGTATTTGGATGTCTGTTGCCTTCCTTAGGTTAAGAAAGTTTTCAGCTATTATTTCTCCAAATAGATTCTCTGCCTCTTGATTTTCTCTTCTCCTTCTGGGACACTTATACTAACAATGTTAGTGCACTTGATGTTGTCCCAGATATTCCTTAGACTATTCTTGTTCTTTTAAATTATTTTTTCTTTCATCTGTTCAGCTTGGGTGATTTCCTCTATTCTTTAGTCCAGCTCACTGATCCATTCTTCTATATCATCTACTCTACTATTGAGTCCCTCTAGTGAAATTTTTCATTTCTAGTAATATATTCTTCCTTTCTGATTAGTTATTCTTTATACTTTCCAATTCTTTGTTGATGTTCTCACTGTGTTCATCCAATCTTCCCCAAAGATAAATGAGCATCCTTATACTTTTTGTTTGAAGTCTTTGTCAGGTAAATTTTTTATTTCTGCTTCATTTAGTTCTTTTTTCTGGTTTTGTCCTCTTCCCTTGCTTGGAATGTATTCCTTTGGCTCCTCATTTTGCCTCTTTCTTTGTGCTTATATCTATATATTATGTAGGTCAGCTATGTCTCCTGATCTTGGAGAGGTGACCTTATGTAAGAGGTGCCTTTTGAGGCCCAGCAATGTCCTTCCCTTTTGTCACCAGTTACAAATGTTCCAGGATTGACCCCTGTGTGGGCTACCTGTGTCCTTCTGTTGAGTCAGGGTTGCTTTGCTGCAAGTTTCTGGGAAGGCTAGGCCTTCCCCCTGGCTGCCTGCTTGTAATGCTGAGCTGCGTGTGGCTTCTATGGACCCTTCAGTCACTTTGTCAGGATTGGGGAGCCCCAGCACAGTGTGCTGCGAGGTCTAATAGCACATTCCTGTTGCAGTTTCCCTGTTAAGTGAGTAGGCCTCAAGTGTGACTAGTTGCTAGGCTCAGAGGCTTACAATTACTGTAGGCTTCTGGCCTGTAAAGCTGTTGTCAGCTCTCTCAGGGTTGCAGCTGAGTGGGGCTTGCCCGAGGCATGGGAACACCCAATTTTTTCAGGGTTTGGGAGGTGGGGCTGATCCCCTGTGTGGCTGTTTGTGAAGCACAAGTCTTCTGTTGCTGATAAGCCTCAGGGCCCACAGGTCCACACACACTGTCAGCACAGTCCTGGCCTGTTCACTTGTCCTATACCCATGGAGCATACCCAGTCACCCCACTGCAGAGGACCCCACATATTCCACCAACACCCCACACATTCCACTTCTCCTTACACACATTCTGCCCTGCAGAGGCAAAGCCACTTGTCTGCCTGCAGGTTGCATCCAGGCATCCAGTCTCTGCAGGCTGACAAGTTGCCCGATGGCTTGCTCTTGGGTGGGGCCAGTCCCTAGGTTGGGTAGCCTGCCCCATCTGGGCTGGATTAAATCTAGTGGGTGGGGCAGACCCCTGGGCTAACAGGCCAGGGGAAGAACTCCAATGGCATCTTCCAGGGTCTGTGTCAGCATGCCTGTACGAGGGCACAATAATGGCTGCCACCAAGGTCTCAGTCCCTGGAGAGGTCTCACCTCTCACTGAGATGCACCCAAAGCATTTCAAGTGAGTCCCTTTTCACCAAAGGATCATGCACCTTTCTTTCTGCTGATTTTAGGTTGCTTTCCAAAACCAGTGAATTTGTGTGTGGGCCCCTTAAGAGCTGGCTTTTTTCGGCTTATGTCTGATAGCTTTTCTAAGGGTATGCCCCATTGTAGTTAATAGCCAGAAAAGTCAGATATTACAAGACCCATCTCAGTTGTGCTGAGTCTGAAGGATGCATAGAGCAGTAATGCTCCCCTGCTCAGGTCCCTCACTCCTCCAGGGAAGGCTGCGTACCTTAGGATTGCTCCTGGCTGGCAGTGAAGTGCTGCAGCTTGTGGAGGCAGTTTTTTTCATCCAGAAGGATTTCTGCCTCTTCTGCCTTGGTCAGCACTGTCCCTTGTTGCAGCAGTTCTTTTTATCCAGTTTTCAGTTCTCTCTCAGCAGTAAGTGTTCCAAAAATAGTTGTAGCCTGGTGCTGTTCATGGAAGAGAGTTCAGAGTCCACCTATGCCACCATCTTGACACCAACCTCTTGTTCACTGATTAAAAAAAAATTTTTAACTGGCAATATCAATTGCTGGTAAGGATGCATAGCAACAGGAACTCTCATTTATTGCTGATGGGAATACAAAATTGCCAAACCACAATGGAAGACAGTTTGGCACTTTCTTGCAAAGCTAAACAAAGTCTTAGATCCAGCAATCACACTACTAAGCATTCACCCAAATGATTTGAAAACTTATGTCCACACAAAAACCTGTGCGTAATATTTATAGCAGTGTTACTAACAATTCCCAAAACTGGAAGCACCAAGATTCAACAGGTGAATGGATAATCAGACTGTGATTCAACCATACATGTAGCTTCACCCATAAAGGTAACTGTTCAGTGATGAAAAGAAATGACCTATCAAGGGGCTGGCCCTGTGGCCGAGTGGTTAAGTTCGCGCGCTCCGCTGCAGGCGGCCCAGTGTTTCGTCGGTTCGAATCCTGGGCGTGGACATGGCACTGCTCGTCAGACCACGCTGAGGCAGCGTCCCACATGCCACAACTAGAGGAACCCACAACGAAGAATACACAACTATGTACCGGGGGGCTTTGGGGAGAAAAAGGAAAAAAATAATAATAATAATAATAAAATCTTTAAAAAAAAAAAAAGAAATGACCTATCAAGCCGTACAAAGGTGAGGATAAACGTTAAATGCATATAGTTAAGTAAAAGAACCCAATCTCTGAAAGGCTACTTATTTTATGATTCTATCTATATGACATTTTGGAAAAGGCAAAACTATAGAGGCAGCAAAGAGATAAGTAGGTGCCACGGTTTGGAGAGAAGAGAGAGTTGACTAGGTGAAGCACAGATGATTTTTCAGGAGAGTAAGAGTATTCTCTATGATGCTATGTTCGTAAAAAACGTGACATTATACATTTGTCACAAACCTTAGAACTTTACATCACAAACAGTGAAACTTAGTGTATGCAAATTTTAAAAAATAATTTAGGAGTCAGGGGATCCCAGGATAGGACGTAGACTATAACAAAAGAAGCTAACTATTATAAGTGTATGAAATAATCTCACTAACAAGGATGGGAGCAAAAGATTCTGACCTATGTAACTTTGGAAATGATTAGAGACTGTGAAGCTAAATGCAAACAACACTATGCATAAGCACTGTACTCTTGTTCATAAAGTTTTTCACATGGGGTATAGGTTAACAGGGTTATAGGTTAATACTTCTGAAATGTCTACACATATATACTGGAATTGAACTATCATTTAAATGGATAGTAGATGGAGGCAGCTAAGTTTGTTACTGTTGGTGTGGGACTTTACAGCAAGGGAGACAGCTAGAATGAACCACATGGTAATGGAGATGTGAGTGTGATCTCTTATTTAGTTTAATATAAAAACAGATGGATACATTTAGAAATATTTGTAGATATGTGTACAAGTGGGTCAGTATGCATACATGTATTTCCTTGCTATGTCAACTGGGAAGACCTGGAAGCAGCTACACATCAGCAGCAACCAATACACTTTACGATTAGATCTTGGTTAGTACCAACAATCTTTTGAGAAACAGTTGATTCTAGGACTAGAGCAGTGACCCTACGTCATCTTGTAGTGGCAGAAAGTATGGAAGTGCTCAAGATAAAAACAAAGGACAACAATACTGATGGGAATATGTCAAAGGGACCTACAAGCCAATTGAAAAAGCTCCCAATGACCAAAGCTGAAACAGTATGAGCAAGAAAATAAGTAAAATAGTATTAGATTTTAACCCAAAATATAAAGTAAATATCCAAGAATCCGTACAGATATAAAGAAATGATTGAACAGATAAATAAATGTGGGGCAATTGACAAGTCTCCTACCCAGAATAATTCCAAATAAGTTATGTACATACTCCTGCTCAAATAGGTGGAGTATAAATCCCTACTTCTTGTGTATGGGCTTAGAGAGTGACTTCCCTTCAAAGAGTGATAGTGTGGAAAGGAGGACATAAGAGTGACTTAACAGTGGAGAACCTTGACAAACACCACCTCAGCCAGGTGGTCAAGGTCAACATCAACAGTGATAAGTCATGCCAATAGGATTTACTCTTCATATGATGTGATGAGAATTGCAATTTACTTTTGTGATTTTTCCTCCCAAAATCTGTCACTCAGTCTAACAATGAAAAAAAATCAGAATAATCCCATTTGAAAGACATTCTACAAGATATCTGGTTACATGCACAAAATATTCTAGATTTAAAGATGGAGCGAAGTTAAAACTAGTAGCAAACATAAAAATCCAGGAATACACAGAATTTCCCAATATTTTGGCCTCTCCTCTTCCCCCTTTGCAGTAATTCTGCCATCATCACCACCTATCTGGTGCTCACTGTTTTATGCCATAAGCAGGTGGGTAGATCAGTAAACATTTATTCATCTGGTCTGGTGCCACTGAAATACATGACTTTCATTTTGAATACATCATCCCAGAGCATCTCAAGTAATTTTAATTGTAGGTAACTTATGGCATACTAATAACACAGGTGTGCTGGAGTTAGATTCCCTGATGATGTGCTGGGAACAACGACTGATCCTATAGCATCTGAAGGTGTCCTGGAGCTGGTCAACTACCAAAGAGGTTCAGAGAAATTTTCCACTCCTTATAGAGAAGTGAAGGATGGATATTGTCCTGGTCTCAACTGTTTAATTTTGCCAGCTCCCCCAAAGATGGGAGTACAGATGCAGCTCAAGGAAGAGCAGCTGGGCACAGGACGCTAAGTGTTCCCCTTGAATTCCAATGAGCCTTTTCCAAATGTATTAAGTCTGAGCCCCATAAGTGAAACCCCAGGATAGATATACAATGCCATAATGATGTCTTGTCTAAAGTACGTTTTCCTTTCAATCATTTCTTAAACCTTAATAATGTAAAGGTGCTAAAAGGGAATTTCTAGACATAAATGTTTCATCATCAAAATTCTATGAAAAGTACAACAGGTTCCAACTCTTCTGGCAGATTTTGCTAAAGCTGAGACATAGCTTCAACTCTGTCTCAGCCATATCCAGCAGAATCTGCTCCTTCTCCCCCACCTGCTTTATCTGTACCTCTATGACAGCATACTCTCCATCAAACTGTTTTAGCTTTCAGAGTCTTGAAGACTCTGATTTATTCACCTTTGCATTCCCATACCAGGCTCTCAGAGCATGGCTACTGACCATGTGAATGCAGCATGGGGGAAGTCTTCCTACCTCTCAGGAGCTTGAGCCTGGTGATAAGGGCTGAGGGTTCATTGATCATGACCTATGGATTGTCAGACAGCACTACAAGGTGCAAATAGCTCTGCACCAGATTGACTTCTTCAGTGCATATGCTGTTTTTGGCATCTCTGATTCTGCAGCAGAGAAATCTCAGATCATCTCATTTCAAGAGATATTTCTACATGAAGAGGCCGTATGAGGTTGCCAGGCAGAGGAGACCCCATCAAGCTACAGTCTGGCCATATGAAAAGTCCCTTCGCTCTTCGAGCTTGACAGGATAGAAGAATTATTGCTAAAGAAGACCATTTATCAGGAGGCGGATGTTCACCATGTCAGCCTCCTGAGGAATAATTCCTACTCTATAGCCAAAGAAATGATGCCATTAGCCTTTTCTTGGAGAGAAAATATTTTTAAGGGTTTGCCCAAACTCACAGCTCGCCATTTTTGAAACTCTGTCCTTTAATTAGCGCACACTCCTCCACCCCATTTGGAGCTCTCTCCTTCCATGACTTATTAGGAAAGATGAAGCACTCAGGGTGGTTTTGAACCAAACTTTCTGCGTTATTACTGTCCCTGAGGAGCAGCATTAAAACAGAAAGCTGCCTTCCAAAAGAGAGACATCCTCCTTCTCTGAGTTTGAAAGTAAAGATAAAGGACAAGGAGGGAGGTTTACTGACATGAACAGTATTATCTAGCATAATGGTCTGCACTTTTCCATTCTTTCTATCCCTTGTCCCTATAAATAATCAATTTAGATTTATTAAATCAGATACAATAGTTTATGGCAATGCAAAGTGAACACAATTGCTTGGTTTTGAGGAGGCACAGACCTTTATTCTGGAGTGTCATATCTCCTTTGACTTTCTGTTATGCTCTTTAAGAAGTAATGGAAGGAATGTTATCATAACGCCAGGGGGAATGGTTTCAAAGTGGTGCCTGAAGATTTAGCTCTGCCATTTCCATTAACATCTATGACAGGCATGTAACTAAGGCCCCACATGCTGTGCTGCAAATTTCCTGTGGAGCCTGCAGTGGGGACGGAAATTGGAGAGTGAGTCTGAAGTTGATTGTGTCTGTGGAGCAGTGTCCAGGCACCGGCCCGGGCAGTTGGAAGAATCTCTAATGAAGACACGCAGGGCTACTGGTCAGTGGGATGGAGCTTCCCCCTCTGACCCTCAGGGCTCCTCAATGCAGGGCTACTTTCCATCTTCTAAGAAAAAAGAAGAGGAAAGGCCAATGCCCCAGGGCTCTTAGTCTGGGCTTCTTGGTATCTCCATTGGAGGAAACCTCAGAGAACAGCAGCAAGGATAAGGGTCCTAAGGGGCCTGCCCATCACAGCTAATGCTTCTGGAGACAGAGGAACCTATCTAAGGAGGGCAGCAGGTGACAACACACCACATTCTTAACAACCTTTTCATGCCCACTGCCGGCCACTGAGCCAGGCACGCATTCATCACAGGTGTTTCCTGTAGCCCCTCAAATGGTCTCCATTCAATAATGGGCCTTCACGCCTCCATTTAGCACCCTGCTAAGGAAAGAGGTCTCTGCTTCCATAAGCAATCTTACTCTTTCCCTCCAGACCTTGCTAAGAAACACTTCTCATTTTTTATAGATTTGCAAAAATCCAAGAAAACAGTCTCAACTGCCAAAATGCCCTATGTGTCCCAGAGCGTGCCCTGGCTCTATGACGTATGGAGACTGTATCTTGGTCTTTTTGTGGACTGTCCTTTCTAACATTCACATCAATGCTTTCCTGGTTGTGGGGCTTCTCTGTAGAGGTGGCCACCTTTCTGGGCTTCACTTAGGAAGGACGGCCCAGATCTCTACTCACAGATCCCAATAATTGCTGAGGTTCTGTTACCTCACCTCTCTGCCTCAGAGTTTCAACAATTGATGGGGACAGCGTACCTTTTTCAGGCGCCCCGCCTTGACTATCCATCTTTTCTCACTATCAGCTTCCCTCAGTCTAGACATGTTTATATCTTTTCAAGTGAGGGAACTGTTTCAGAAAGTATTTACCAGACGTTTTGGGATAGACTTAATGTTCTGATTCTTAGAATTGTGGAACTCAAAAACCCCAGCTCTTGTATATCAAAGCCTTGCATTTCAAAAGTATTTATCTCTTGCCTGAGGAGACTGAGTTTGCCATCTCCAGTGCTGAGATTTCCTTCTATGTAACGTTGCTCATCAGATAGAACAAGGCAGATCACGGGTTCATGGGCACCTGGACTATCAGTACTGACCACAACTGAACGTCTGGAGGCAGAATAGTTTGTCAGTAACTCAAAAGTCCTTGAGCTCTCAGGTTCGGGGCCGTTACTGTGATTTATGACTCACAGTCACCATCTTGTGATCGCATCCCTTTGCCCAACTAAGTCCTCCCTAGATTCCCCTGGACCTTCCCCAAGCAGGAGTGAGTTTGACCAGACTTGGTTCTTCCCCATTATCATTCATTTCATTTGTTTCTGGCTTTCTTATCCTAGTATCAGTAACATGATGGCGGTTAAAAACATGGCTCCAAAATACTTTGACCCTCTTCTCCTCCTCTTGAATCCAGAGGAGGATTGTGACTGCTTAACTAATATGATACAGGAGAAACAAGTTGGGCCAGGATCCAGACCCAGGTCTTAAGAAAATGACAGCTTCCTAAACATACTTTTGGCTAGAAAAAGAAATAAAAGGCATCCAAATTGGAAAGAAAGAAGCAAAAATGTCACTATTGCAGATTACATGATATTATATACACACATAAAACCCTAAAGACTCCATCAAAAAACTGTTAGAGCTAGTAAACAAATTCAGTAAAGTTGCAGGATACAAAATCAATAAACAGATTGTATGTTGCATTTCAATACATTAATAACAAATCATCAAAAAGAGAAACTAAGAAAACAACCCTATGTACCATTGCATCAAAAAGAGTAAAATATCTAGGAATAAATTTAACCAAGGAGGTGAAAGACTTGTATACTGAAAACTATAAGACATTGATGAAAGAAATTGAAGAAGACACAAATAAATGGAAAGATACTCCATGCTCATGGATTGTTAAAATGTCCATACTACCCAAAACAATCTACAAGTTCAATGCAATCCCTACCAAAATTCAAAGGGCATTTTTCAAAGAAATAGAAAAGATCCTGAAATTTGTCTGAATCCACAAAAGACCCCAAATAGCCAAAGCAATCTTGAGAAAAAAGAGCCAAGCAGGAGGTATCGCACTTCCTGATTGAAAACTCTATTACAAAGCTACGGTAATCAAAAGAGTATGGTATTGGTATAAAAACAGACACATAGATCAAAGAGAAGAATAGAGAGCCCAGAAATAAACTCATTCATATATGGTCAATTATTTTTGACAAAAGAACCAAGAATATACAATGGAGAAAGGACAGCCTCTTCAGTAAATGGTGTTCAGAAAACTGGACAGCCACATGCAGAAGAATGAAATTAGACTACTATCTTACACCATACACAAAAATTAACATAAAATGGATCAAAGACTTAAACATAAAGCTTGAAACCCTAAAACTCTTAGAAGAAAACATAGGCAGTAAGCTCCTTGACGTCAGTCTTAGCGATTTATTCTTTCAGATTCGACACCAAAATCAAAGGCAACAAAAGCAAAAATAACAAGTGAGACTACATCAAACCAAAAAGCTTCTGCACAGCACAGGAAACATCAACAAGGTGAAAAGACAACCTACCAAATGGAAGAAAGAATTTGTAAACCATCTATGTGTTAAGGGGTTAATATTCAAAATATATAAGGAACCCATACAACCCAAGAGCAAAAAAGCAAACAATTTGATTAAAAAACGGGCAGAGGATCTGAATAGACATTTTTCCAAAGAAGACATACAAATGGCCAAAAGGCACATGAAAAGGTGCTCAACATCACTAATCTTCAGGGAAATGCAAATCAAAACTACAATCAGATATCACCTCACACCTGTTAGAATGGCTATTATCAAAAAGACAAGAAATAAGTGTTGGTGAGAATTTGGAGAAAAAGAAAGCCTTGTGCACTGTTGGGAATGTAAATTGGTTCAGTGACTATGGAAAACAGCATGGGGATTCCTCAAAAAAATTAAAAATAGAACTATCATATGATCCAGCAATTCCACTTCTATATATATAACCAAAGGAAATGAAAACAGGATCATGAAGAGACATCTGCACTCTCATGTTTGTTGCAGCATTATTCACAATCTCCAAGATACAGAAACAACCTAAGTGTCCATAAAAGGATGAATGGATGAAGACGTGGTATATATACACAATAGAATACCATTCAGCCATAAAAAAAAAAATAGGAAATCCTACTGTTTGCAACAACATGGAAGGACCTTGAGGGCATTGTGCTAAGTGAAATAAGTCAGACAGAGAAAGACAAATATCGTATCATCTCAGTTCTACAAGGATCTAAAAAAAAAACCCAAACTCATAGATACAGAGAACAGATGGTGGTTGCCAGAGATGGGGGCTGCGGGGATGAGTGAAATGGGTGAAGGGGATCAAAAGGTACAAACCTCCAACTGTAAAATAAGTAAGTCTTGGGGATGTAATGTACAACATGGTCACTATAGTTAACAATACTCTATTTGCATATTTGAAAGTTGCTAAGAGAGTCAATCTTAAAAGTTCTCATCACAAGAAAAAAATTGTAACTATATGTCAACTAGACTAATTATACTGACCATTTCACAATATATACATATATCAAATCATTATGTTGTACGCCTGAAACTAGTATAATATTACATGTCAATTATATCTCAGTAAAGTAAAAATTGAATGAGTCAAAGATACACTATTGAGAGCAGAACTCCTGAATGGGTAAAGAAGAAATGTTGGCAGAGTCACAAAATTAAAGAGGGAGAGATTTTTTTAAATGGATCTTTATGCAATGATCAACTATGATTCAATATGGGCATAGAAAAATAAGCTTATCTTATTAAGTAGAGAGTTGTTTCTCTGAAAATGGAATTTTTAAAGGGTGAATAAGTGATGTACCTTCAAGTCTATGAAAGGAGTGAAAGGTCTCTATTTATCTCACAAACCTCTCATCTTCCCATGAACCCCCTCCCCTGCCACCTTCCTAATTTCCGTAAATGGTTCACCCATTTCCTCAGGTCACAAACCTAGGAGTCATTGTTAATTCTCCCCTTCCCTCATTCCTCTTCTTATTCAATCTGTTGCCAGCCATGATCTCTTCTATCCATAAATCATACCATAAACTTGTCCACTCCTCCCCATCCTGACCAACATCACCCTAGTTCAGGTCCCCTGGGTGGCATCAGGACGGCAGCCACACAGGGGCTCTCCATGCTTCCACCCCTGCCAGGTAACAGTCCATGCTCCATGCAGCAGATAGAGGGGCCTTCTAAAACTCTTACTACTAGATCATATTTCTTCCTATTTTTTTAAAAAAACACTCCTCTGCTAACCTCTTAGCACAGCCCCCAAGGAAGTGCAGCTAGCATCATCTCAGCACACAGCAACTGTCCAAGAACTACTTGCTGAATAAAAAGTAAATACAAAAAGGAGGATTTTAAAAGGAGACTCCAAAGGAAGGAAGTAGCACCAGCGAAGTAATGGTGAAGGAGGAGAGGAGGCAGGAAGGATGGTCTCCGCGGGCATACATTCTAAGCAGGTCGCAGCTTTGCAGAAGCAGTTTGTTGCTTATTTTTCATGATCAACCTCCAGAAAGACCTGTGAAACTCTTCTGTCTTGGGCAGTGCACCTGCTTGCTCTTCAGGCCCACTGTCCATCCTCCACACTTCTGGTCCCATCACTTCAAGGCAACCACGGAGGAAGCCAGTCTTCAAACAACCACAGCAAAATGAAACTGGCAACTCGGACCCCATCTGTCTTGAGTTGTTCATTCCGGGAGCCAAGACGCCACATTGTGAGCCACATCAGATGACACCACACGGAGCAGAGACAAGCTGTCCCCAGCAAGTTTTCCCAAATTATGGGTTCATAATCACAATAAGTAATTGCTGTTTAAAGCCACTGAGTTTAGAGGCGATTTGTTACAAAGCAACAGATAGCTAATGCAGATTTTGTTACCCAAAAATGAGGCACTAAAATAAAAAATAAATCTAAAATCTATGGCATTGATTTGGGGATTGAGTGGTGAGTGAAAGCTGGCAGGGAATCAAGGAGACACTTAGAGTAAACCTAAGGGCGTCAAAGAGGCGGGCAGGGGGCTTACAGCAACGTAAAGTAAGTACAACCGGAAGCTGGAAGAAAGGGAATCCTTGTTTCGCGGTAGCAGAGATTTTGACAACATAGTTGACTGTGAAAATGTAGAAAAAAAGAAATGTACTTATAGTCTCAGTCATCTATTTATGGAGATTTCTACACAGAAAACTGAAAGTTTCACCCAGTTTCTTATCACTACCTGTGATAAAACGCCTAGGATACAGAGGAGCTCAAAATGAAACTGTTAAACTCACATGAGCTAGAACTTGCCGGGTTTGAAAATAAACACTTTCTTACTCTCAGCGTCTCCAGAGGACAAACAATTTTCACATTACAAAGGGTCTCAGACCGAAGATCAATTCCAAGTTGGAACTAGGCAATCCTTTTTTTAAGACCTCACAGAGATCTAAAACAGTGTTTCATAAAGCCTCTCAGACAAGGAAAACGTCACCTCAGAGTTTTAAGGGTATTCCTTGCAGATCTTCAATAAACAACAGGACTTCTAATAATCTTATGGGGATTATCCCACAAAAGCATTACGGAGAACTCTTTTTTCCCAAAGAAAACCAATTTCTACTTAAAAACGTTCATGCATTTTAAAGTACTCTATGCGATAAAATCGTGTTACCCCTGCATGTTTAAAGACATCATATATATATGCATATATGTATGTGTAGCCTTATTTTTTAATCAGATTAGGAGCCATCCCAGGATATTCTTTCAAAACAAACAGAAAATCATGCCCCTGTGAAAAGTAAACCCACTCCTAAAAGAGTTGCAGCCAGAGGGTTACTAGGGTCGAATTCCTGATGCCATGTAGGATTCCTCTCCCTTTCAGGAGCAACTGAAGACACCTATCTGACTTCTCATCTCCATGGCCCACAATGATTGTTACTTTTATAATTGTGAACTTGATAGAGGAACTGATGTTCCAAGGTTCATGCCCATCCCCTCCCTACTTGGCATGAGCATGTGTCTGAGAGAGAGAGACTGACCCAGCGAGGGGTCTGCCAGTGGAGACAGCAATGCCAGATCGCCCAAACTCACATGGTCCTGGAGGGTGCCTGGCTCGAAGATTTGCTGTTGCCACTCCTCCGCTCCTCCACATGCGTTGTTGCAAGCATCTCTCATGCCCCAGGAGGCAAGCTGGGCCTCTCTGCTGTCAGACCTGGCCATGCGCTGCCAGGGCCCTGTTCTCTCAGGGGTTTCTAGTGGCCAGCACACTCAAGGACACACTCACCCAGGCTGTCATCGCCGTGGTGCCACTGGAGAATCGTGCCTCTCAGTCATCCCAGTTAGGCCTCTGTGTGCCAACGGGAGACCTCTGACTCAGCGACCTGGGCCACAGCAGGGCCCTCAAGAGAAATGACACCTGTGCTGAGAAGCCCAACATTCCTGTCCTACCCTTCTTCTCTCCATTAGTTGAAATTTGCTCTCCAGTACACGGTAGTCTAGTTCTTAGCATGTGCTTTTGAGAAAACCATTTCTTCTGCCTTGTATGTCTTTCTTCTTCTTTTTCACCTGGAAAAAGTCTTCCAAAATCTTTGTCTTTAATTCCTCTTTGAAGGCTCTGCACCTTTTCTGCAGATCATATCTCCCAGGCTGTGGACAAGAGCCCTCACAACACCCACGACCTAGCACGTGCACTCAGACCACACCCCTAAACTCTCCCACCCGCCCATCAGTAAAGTGTGCCATGCCCCGCTTTCATTACCTTCACATCACACATGATGCGTTGCATTATTATGATCTTTGATAGGCACCTTTGACCACATGCTTCTTGCAAAGTGACTGCGTTTTAGAAAGAGAGAACTTAAAACCACCTAAGTCCCAGTCCCTACCTTAAACTATAGAGAGCAGCCTTCTCTGTGCCTCTGTTAAAACACAGTGAAAACAAGCAAAAGTTACTCAGCTCCTTGTTCTAGGAAATATTGACTCATGGAAGATAGAACTGTGAGACCGCAAAAAAGATTACTCATCAGCTTTGTCATCCATGTCTACTTGCGACCCCTCAACTTACCACCAATTCAAAGCTAGTATGTCATTAACTCTGCCCGATCCCAGTCAGTTCCCTGACTTTCAAGGCCCTAGCTCCAACCCTCCCCAAGTCTTCCCCTTTCTGAGACACTCTTAAGATGCAGTCAAGGTGGTGTTCTCCCTCGCTGCAGTAGGTTTAATAAAGTCAGCTTTGCCTCCTCAGTAGGTTTTATGGTGGACTTTTGGGAGGATGACATCTACGAAAGGTAAAGAATCCTGTACACTGTCAAATGGCCATCATGAAGCAGAGCCTGTTGAGCCAAGGTCCATCTGAGGCCCCAGCAGTAGCCTTCCATTAAAACGGGCTCTTTATCAACATGCCTGTCTGTTTCTGTATCTGATTGTGGGTATGCCTCCTCCGCCAACTGTGAGGCCTTTGAGGGTCACGGCGACAGCCCTGGAACAGAGTCTTATGGCAGCGTGGCCTCCATCAGAGTTTGCAAGAGGCAGGTGAGCAAGTACATCCCAAGGATAGCGGCTAAGCAGCCTGAGATCCCTGCCTCTCCTACCATCATGTCGCCAAGAACACCTTTAACCTATTATTCGTTAACACAATAATTCAACAAATATGTTTGAGTTTCTATAATATAAGAGAGGAGAATCAACATGAAGTTCTAAGAAGTACGGGTTTCAAGAGTTCACAGATGGTTGAAATAGGGAAACCAATGGAAAGGGAAAGTTCAAGAGATCCCAGGGCAAGGTATGTAAATATTGTTGAAGAACAAAAAAGATCTAATTGGCTTTATTCAGTGATTCGTGAATCAGGCAGCACCCCATCTAACAAGTAGAAAGGCACTCCAAGGAGTTGTACAAAATGGAAGGTTTTTATAGGCAGAAGAGTGTGGGATGAAGAAGTTAAAGTGGGTTATTTCAGGGGAGGTCACCTTCCTTTAGGTGAAGGTCTTATCAGGCAGATTACCTCACTAGTGCTGATCAGGAAATTCCAGACTGATTGGTTTAAAATTCCACTCCTGGGAGAGGCTGAAACTAATTGAAGATAGATTAAAGTGTTTGTGGGGTTTAGCATAAGTGACTCCATTTGGGGCCTGTTGTTTGTTTTTAACAATGTCCTGACACCAATTAACAATTCTACATCCAATTTGAATGTGTGTGTATAGCATGGGGTTTCCCCACATCACCAAGGTGTTTGACAATTTAACTCAATTCTGACACTATCTACTGGAAGATAGCATCAGGTTCCACAGGTTAAGGGCTCACTCCTACAAGACTGCCCCACTGCCACCACAAGTGCATGCATGCACACAAACACACACATACTGTCAACCTAAATAAAGGGGGAAACCAAGGCAACCTCAAATTACCAGAAATTCAGTTTATTTGGGAATAGCAGAGGAATTGCAATTCAGGAAATGCACACTGTAACAAGCTTCAAGTGAGTCCATTGTAGGATTTTGGTGGGTAGTATTTTGAGCAAGAAGTGCAAAGAGGGCAAGTCTAGCCAGAGTCCAAGCAGTAAGTTCATTGGTTGGAGGATGGGGAGAGGGGCTAGGTGGATGTTCATTGGTCAGGAGATAAGTCTCAGTCTTCTGTGAATCAGGCATTTACAGGAAATCAGTCTCTTAGTTCTTAAGTTCTGTCCTTCTGAGGGCACATGTGTGAGACTTTCTAATTCATAGCTTCCCATTCCATTTTAGATTGAAATCCTTTCACAGTACACACACACTCTGGACACCAATCACAAACCCAGGTTATCACTTATACTTCAGACCAACTGGCTATAGAGGTTCCTAGGAGCCCCTCCTTGGGTTTGATTAATTCACTAGAGCAGCTCACAGAACTTCAGAGAAACATTTTACTTATGAGATTACTGGTTTATTATAAAAGGACATAAACTCAGGAACAGCCAGAAGGAAGAGATGCACAGGGCGAGGTACAGGGAAAGGACACAGAGCTTCCACGCCCTCTCCAGGTGCCACTCTTCCAAAATCTCCACGTGTTTACCAGCCCAAAAGCTCTCTGAACCCCCTTGTTTTGTTTTTTTATGGAGGCTTCATTACATAGACATGATTGATTAAATCACTGGCCATTAGTGATTGATTCAACCTCCAGCCCCTCTCACCTCCCTGAATATGAGGAGGTGAGGCTGAGAGTTCCAACCCTCTATTCCTGGTTGGTTCCCCTGGCAACCAGCCCCCATCCTTAGTTTCTTTCCAAAAGTCACCTCATTAACATCAACCCAGTTGTGATGGAAAGGGCCTTGTTATGAATCCATTTCACCTTTACAGCTCTGAAGTGTTTTTAGGAATTAAGGACAAGAGACCAAATATTATAACTAAAAATGCTCCCATTGCTCTTATCACTCAGAAAACTCCAAGGGTTTTGGGAGCTGTAAGCCAGAAACTGTTAACAAAGACCAGATATATACGAGAAATATAGTTTGCTTATCTGAATGACCAAATGTATACTTCTTATAAATTGCAATATCAGAGTATGGTAGTAATTAAAAGTGTGGAGTCACTTGCATCCTGGTCCTGCCTTTTATTAATCAGTTGATTTCAGATGATCTTCTTTAACCTTTCTGAGACCATTTTTCCTTCTGCAACATGGTGGGAATCGTAGCTCATATTTTATAGGGTTGTTGTGGAAATAAAATTAAAGAAAAGAAACTGATGTAAAGTTCTCAGTACCATATATGAAACAGAGTAAATGCATGGGGCCACATGTAATAAACTCAAAATTTATACGACAAATATCAGATGAGAAAACTGCCAAGAACTGTATGGGGGAGGACAAATAACTTTACCTCCACCCTGCTAGGTTCTTCCTGAGGCTCCACCCTCCTGTAATAAAAGACAGATTAACACAAGAAAAGCAAACAGAAGTTCAACAACATGTATTCCTCCTGTACACCTGGGAGAGACCCAGGAAACCTGAGCAACTCCCTGAAATGGCCAAGCTACCACCTTAAATACCACCTACAGCTGAAGGCAGAAGAAAAATGTTGGGGAGGTGGGGGAAGGCCAGCTATGAAAGAAGGAAAGAGGGGCTGGCCCCATGGCCGAGTGGTTAAGTTCACGTGCTCCACTGCAGGCGGCCCAGTGTTTCGTTGGTTCGAATCTTGGGCACGGACATGGCACTGCTCATCAAACCATGCTGAGGCAGCGTCCCACATGCCACAACTAGAAGGATCCACAATGAAGAATATACAACTATGTACCAGGGGGCTTTGGGGAGAAAAAGGAAAAAAATAAAATCTTAAAAAAAAAAAAAAGAAGGAAAGATCCTGAGTTCCCATAAGGCCAGTTAAAAGCACAGCATATGTAGGGCCAGCCCTGTGGCATAGTGGGGTTAAGCTCATGCACTCCACTTTGGCGGCCCAGGGTTTGCAAATTTGGGTTCCAGGAGCCAACCTACACAGTGCTCATCAAGTCACGCAGTGGCAGCGTCCCACATATGAAATAGAGGAAGATTGACATAGATATTAGCTCAGGGACAATCTTCCTCACCAAAACAAAAACAAAAACCCACAGTAAATGAGGGTGTAGCTGTTATGCAGATTCAAGTCCATGCCTTCTCCATTGATCAGAATTTCTAGAGATTTAAAGTCATTCTCCTCTTCCTGGTACAAAGAAGGAGACACCCTTAGAGATGAAGATTTCCCTTATAAATGTAAATTTCTCTTACAAAAGGATAAGTTCTGCTCTGTTTTCAGAGCTTCTCCAGTGACTGTCGTTTCTTAAAAACAACCAGCTCAAGATAATCCTTACACAAAAAGCTATATTTTGGAGTGGCAAATTCTGCTTCCCTTCAAGTGCCACCCAAGTCTGCCTTTGAGTGCTTGATGCTCTGTGAGCATGCATCTGTTAGGTGAAGGACACAGATATGCCACCTACAGTAAGACCTTCCTGGGTAGAGGTTGGAGCTGGTTACATAGAAAGCTTTGCCCAGCTGGGCCAGGTGTGTAAGGGTCGGCAGAGAAGATGGAGAGGAAGAGACATCTGGAATTGTTTAGGCAATCTAGAGGGAGTGAGTAAGGAGAGGAGGGAGGATGGACTAGGAGGGACCACTGGGCAGCTGAAGTCTTCTGCATAACTGCTACATCTTCAGTAAGTCCTACCAAACCTGTGGGATGCTCTGTGAGAATGGGAGGGGCAGTGCCCTGCATTCAGGCTCACACAGAGAGAAATACTCATGGCACTTTTCTGAACATAAGAGCTGGAGGCAAAGGGGAAGGTGGGGAAATTGGGGCTGAAGGAAGTGTGTGTATAAATCTGCAAAAGCGGGAGGTTCTAGCTGACATCTGTATTAAGCGAGTATGTGCAGCCTCCTCTCCCTCAAGCCACCTCTCTTTGATCACATACTTTGCTGATGTCAAGGGCCTTCTTGGGACTCAGGCTCTTCATTCTGTCGATGAAAATAATCCATAACCAATCTATAAATGAAAATTTGGGTGAGTTTATTCTGAGCTGAAATCTGAGGACCATGGCCCGGGGCCTTTCTTCCCAAAGGAAGAAAGGGCACCGAAGAAGTGGGGTGCACAGAGTGGTTATATACCCCCAAACAGGGTGTTTCACATATGATTGAAATGTCCCTCCCACAATAGTCACAAGATTGCCCTGTCGGCATAGCACTCGATGGACACAGCAGGTAGTGGGTCTGCTATCTTGGTGGGCGTAGCAGGAGGCAAGTCTATTGTCTCGAGCTGGGTGGTCAAGGGTGAGCACAGCAATCAGTTTCTAGCCTAAGGGAAGATGCTTAATCCTTAAGGAGACGCCAAAGGTGGGAGGGGGAGGGAAGTTGCACCTTTATCTCAAGGGCTTTTGTTCTTGCCATAGGGAATATCTAAAGAAGATATACAATGCATGCTCAACAGCCACGGTCAGGCCCTTTTGGAAAGACAAGGTCAGGCTGAATTAGGTTTACACAAAATGGCTTCCTCATATTCTCCAATATATCCTATTGCTTGCCATTTTTATTTGTCAATTCTTTCCATCCACAGTCGTTTTTCTTCCCATGGTCTTAAGCAAATATTTAACAGTTCCATTCTTCACTTATTAATCTCAGAAGATAGAGAACAAAAATCCCTGCCTTGTTGACCTCACAGGCTTTATTTCATTCAGTCAAACAACATATGCAGCATCTACCTAGAACAGAGCAGAGCTGGGGGCTGGTGTGCTCAGTACATCAGGGACTTGTGGGCCTGGATTCAGGGACCTAAGAGTTTAATATATAGAAGACTTTTAAAGGGCACAAAATAGAGCCATTATTCTCTGAGGGGTAGTGATTTGTAATAGAAATCAGCCCCTTAACGTTTGCAGGATCCAGGGCAAGAGTGTTACTGCACAAAATTGGGGTTCACTTTTCCAAAGTGCATATACGAGCCAATTAATTGTGGCACCAGCCTCTGGGAAAGAGATCAGCTTCATTCTGTGAGATGGATCTACAGGGAGAACAGGGGTGTGTGCCCTCAGAACTGTCTGCCCCATTAAGGATTTGGGGTGATATTTAAGATGTTAGGGAGAATAGGCTGGAATGTGGAAACACTGGTGGGACAGGTTTTGACGGTGGTCTTCAAACATTTATGGTAAGGTTCTAAACATTTATGATGGGGTTCTAAACATTTTTGTTGAGGTATGAAAGGGATTTTAACGCAGAATCTTCCTGAATGAGGGACCCCTCACTTCTGAGAAGAGTCGGACTTTCAAGTTCCAGTCTTATCCAGGTCCTTGGATTCCATGGGGAGGAGGATCTTTGGTTCCATGGTCATTTCAGGTCAAGATTTTTTCTTTTGTGCATGCCCTGGCTATGTGACATTGCAGATTTTCTGAAAGACAATTCTTAATCACTCTGTTGATGAGAGATGGGGGTAGTTGAGCTGGTTCTGCGATTACAAGAGTACAAATGGAAGCCCATGAACCACATGTCCAAATACTTGGAAATACTGAATCAGGTGAAGGAATTGCTAAATAACATGTTCTGCCTTTCTTCCTTGATGAGTACGCCTTCATAGCAACCTGAAAGATGAGGTCCAGATTTAGAATGTTTGGACTTCTTGGAGCTCTGAGCCAGAATGTGGCAGCAGAGAGAAAACCAGCCCAGCTTCAGCTGCCCAGGGTCTCTGCCAGCCCCCTTTCTCTTCCCATGGCAGCTCTACCACCTGCCCGAGGGGTCTGCCCTGTGAAGATGTGGACACTTCAGTCCATACATCTGGGCTTTCCCCATCGACCACCTTTTTGCATCCCTCAGGCACTGGGATGCACACTTAGGTGTCACAAGCCACCCTCAGGGGGACACACTCAGGGAAGAGGCTCATCCAGGCTAGGAAGAGGGTCAATAGTTGTTCAGGCAGGAATTCTTAGGTATATATCTAGAAGGAAGTGTGTACCAGTGCCAAGTGGACATATTTCATTAGCCAACAGGCCCCTTGTGCCATGGGGAGGGCACAGTGGGACTGAAGCCAGCATTGGACCCCTAAAGGAGTATGAGAGGGCCACCTTTGTCCAGGTCCACAGGTAAGATTACAGATTTAAGAGTCCATTAGTGCTTGTGCAGTATGAATCCCTGCTCAATGGAAACAAACTTGGAGACATTGAAAAGTGACTTGATCCCTTTGAGACCCAACCTCCTCACCTGTGGAATGACCACAATGGCAAATGGCCCTCTGCCTAGGGGGCTCAGGGAGCATTTTCAGAGAACAGGGTGGCTGAGCAGAGCCTTAAAGGATGCGAAGGTGCTCAGTGGTTCACCCAGTGAGGGGGCTTCTTGCTGAGAGGTCGATGAAGCAGCAGGCCCATTCCAGATCCCTCCAGCAGGTCATCAGGGCAGCTGTGTGCACACTGGGCCTGCAGAAGAGGTGGACAGCTGAGCAGTAAATGTGAAAGGAAATGGACACCATCTTTACAGGCATCTGGGCTAATCCTCCATGACACCCCCAAAACCGCCCCTGCTCTGTGACCCCTACTCAGCCCCAGCTGAATGACACAATGGACAGTTAGCCTTGCTTTCAGAAAGCCCATGGGATCCAATTTACTACATAAAACAGGGGAGTCTATTATGACCTGGACATGGCCAGTCCTGACCTCTTTCACTGTCATACCCATTCCCTGGTCCTAGGATGTCACTCTTTTCAGAACATCACCATTCTCTCTCCCCTCCCAGCCATCCAAGATCTTCTGCCTGGTTTTACTCTGATTTTCTTTCAGTGTCTCCCAATTGGTTATTCCAACAATTCTAAAATGCCATCAGTTCTATTCTTCATTCCAAATGGTTCTGCTTGGAATAATAATACTCTTTAAGGGTCCATAGGGGACATTAAGACTATAAAAATTGATTTCATTAAAAGTCTTCTTTCAACGGTGCTTAAATGAAAGTGAACTGTCCACTAGTCCAGCTAATTCTAGTTCAATCTAGTTTTGTAAAAATACTACTTCTACTTTTCTGACTCAGGCAGGCAGTTCACACAGACAGTAGGTTTAGACAGATAGCAGCTTGAGCTGATGACAAAATACTCCCCCCAAAACTGACCAGGACGAATGGGAGGCTCCATATTTGCAGAGAACTAGGTCTCTTGTGATGCCTTTGGTATTTTTAGAGATTCTAGCTTGTAAAGGAACTTGCTCAATATTGTGCAGCTTTTGGTCAGCAGCACGCCCATGTGGGATAGACAGAGAAGGTGTTAGTGCCCCCTTTACACAGATGGGAACATTGAGCACAAAATGGTTAGCTGAGTTGCTCAAGGTCGCATGGCCGATGTGTGGCAGAGGTAAAACCAGAGCCTGTGCCCTGTCCAGTATGCTGTGTAGCCTCTCCTGTTCAACTCTAATCCTTTCCAAGTTGACTATCCAAGTTTTTTGTTCATATGACCACACATTTATATGTGCATAGCTCTCAGTTTAAGTAGGAAGAGTTCACAATTTTAGCAACAAAGCACAGAGGAATCAAATGCACACAGAGCTGTCATGCATAGCTCTTCGCCTCTATCAGGAATCTTTCCATAACGCTTCTAACACATGTAGTCATCATTAGACTGATAAACATGAGACGCCTACTGTGTGCCAGGCACTGCATCAGGCCCCATGTTGAATGTGGAACCAAATGGACATGGTCCATGCACTCAGGAGCTTACAAGAAAAGGCCTTCAGCTGATTTATTTGGATCATGACACTACTCAAAAAATAAGAGAATCATTAGTAAACCAAATTGTTTTAAGATTCCTAGAAGATACTAAGCAGAAAAGATCATACCGAGAAAGAAATAAGAGAGGAAAAAACCTTGCTTAACCAAAAACATGCCCAGGAGAGCAGTAATGCAGAAATAATGACAAATCCCATGCATATTCTGAACTAAATCAGTGCATGCAAAGGGAAACAGGCCATGGCCAACTGTGGGGTGGGGTGGTAAGGCTTCCATGTTAACTAGTATCTGCTTACCTCTCTTTCCTGGGCATGTGGGAAGACCAGTCCTCCCAGCTGTGTTGTGAGGTGGGGCCATGTGACCACTTCTGTCCAGTGGAGTGAGAAGGGAGCAATTTCAGCATCTCTGTGTCACTTCTGGATGGAAGCAGAGCAGAGTAAGTGTGAGCCTGCCCTGCACTCTCTCCTGCTGCCACAAGAAAGAAGGGCATGTGTGGACATGGCAGGGCCGTGAGATGGAGCAGACTGGACCTCTAAGGAGCTGCAGGCAGGACAGGCTTCCTGGAATATTGCCTAGTCCAGCATCAGGAGAAATAAGCCACTGTTTTATCAAGCTGCATAGGTGGCCAGGTTTCAGTTGCTCTTCACCATGCTTCGGCCGTTCTGTCTAATACACGTGTTTACTTGATCAGAAGTGGGGACCCTTCTCCTCCCCTGCACTCGCTCAGTGGCAGAACTAGCAGTGTTTGCACTCCAAACCCACGTACATTTCTAAAGAAACTGATAAATCTGCCTGGAGAAGAGCTCTCATGTCGAAGCCGTGGCACGTGAGAGAGGCCAGAGCAGAGCCCGGGTAATGCTAGATCCCCAGGTCAGATGAATAGGAGGTCCCTCCAATCAAGACTGAAGATGCTGAACCAATGGATCCCTCTTTACTCTGGCAGTTTGTCCTTCTACTCCACACTCACATACCCTAAAGCAACGTTCACCAGGCGACCATCCTGCCCACTCACACAAGGCCCACAAACTGGCTCCCAGTCCAGTGAGGGGATTGTTCAGGCAGCAGATGCAAGCTAAAGAGGCCCATGCTACCTGCCTGGCCTAATTGATGTTCCCCATGTCCATCACAGTACTGTGCTGTCATAACTCTTGCTGTAACTCCTTTGATTTCAGCCCCCATGTGGGTAACTCTTCCCATAACCCTACATATTGCCAAAGAGTGATCATTCCATCCTGCCAATCTTCCCTGTGGGCACCCAGGTGAAATGCACGCTCTTCAGCTTTGGTTGCCCTGGCCTCTCAGGCCTTATCTTGGCTGCTCTCCCCACCAGCCCTGCCCTGGGTTGCTCTGTTGCCTTGCTTTTTCCCTGAACATATGTTCTCACTTTTCTTTGAAACTTCACTGTCTCCTCTGCCTTAATTCTTCCTTATCCTCTTTCCTGTGTGATGGGCTCTATTTCATCTTACAGACCCACCCCAAAGATTGGCCCTGAGGTCTTGCCCTGGGCTGTGCACCCTCAGCCCTGCCTGTGAGGTGTGATGCCCCTTCTGTGCACTGTCTCACCTGAGGCCACCCTCACAGTGCTCATCTCTCCACTGCACTGCATTGCCATCAGCTGTTTGCTTGCTTGTCTCTCCCAGGAGACTGGGAGCTCTTTAACACCAGTGCCTCTGCTATTCATCTTAGTGTCCCAATCATTTTGCAGAGTGACCTGTCCAGATTCAGTGACTACTGGGAGTTCAAGGAAGGAAGGAAGGAGGGCATGAGGGAGGAGGGCAGGGAAGGAAGAAGGGAAAAGAGGGAGGAGTGCACGGCTTTCTCCTAAAATGCCTGATATCCCTGACTGGAGGTTTCCTCAAATATGTGAATTTTTAACCAGCCTGAAGACTCTAACCATAAGGTCAGTGCTAACATGGACAGCAGTCTCTGGGGCCACATGGAATTCTGGGTTTGGCACTGACCTATACCCCAGATGTGTATCAGTGGCTTCATGGGGGCCTGCTTCCCAGGTTTGGAGGTGGCTCAAAGCAGGCAGGGCAAGCTGTCCGCTGGGTGAGAGACTCTGCCTCAATGTGGTCTGAAAGCCCGCAGTAAAAGGCAGAGGCTCAACAGATCGTCTGGGAGACCCGAACTCAGATCCTAGGCATGAAAGGAGAGACAAAGCTGGCTTTATTGAACGGCGAGCCCATGAGGTCGAATGTTGGAACTAAGCTAAGGCCACGTGACTCAAGGTGTGGCACAGCCAGGGAGGCCCAGTGCCGCCGCCACTGATTGGGCTGCCTGAAGAAAGCAGAGCTTGAAAAGCTGAGAGGAAGGGGGCCAAAACCCCACCAGTCCCCTCATTCACAGATATGGTTGAGGATAATACTAATCTCCCTCCCCAGCGCTATAAAGCTTCGTACCAGCAGAGTGCAGGCATACCCGTCAAGGAGGAGCAAAGACAAGCTGAACTGTGGGCACGAGAGGTCAGCCTGGCCCTCCTGGACCCCGGTAAACCCCTTCTCAACACTCGGCTCATGCTCAGTGTCGTTCTAGGTTGAGCCCCCACGAAATCACAAGTGATCACTCCTTGTCAGGGAACTTCAGGTCTTCTCACTGAGAGTCACAAACCTGAGGCTCACAGACATATGAATCTCCTGTCTTGCCACTTAAATAAAAGCTGACCAACTGGGGTGCAGGAAAGCACCCCAGGCTGCAGGATGCAGCACAGCTCCACTGGAGAATGCCACAAACAAGTTGAATTGGTTTCACAATTTTTATTAGTGTGAAGCAGACAAGCTCTCAGAACAGCCAGAACTCCACTGAATACGCAGCGTGGCCTCACTGAGACCACTCCCAGGGAGGTAAAGGTCACGAGTGAGATGAAATATGTTTCCTAGATGAGATGTGGGTAATATTTCTACGAGTGCAGCTGCAGGCATGGCTGTGCCAGACTGCTGACATCATCATTCTCAGCAATTGGTAAAGAAAAAATAAGAAAACTCGCTCCCAACTAGAACCAGCCAGAAAGCATGAACAGAATTAGCGGAAGAGCTGGCAGCTGCTTCCGGGCTTCTCTGGGATTAGCAATCAGCAGGCGGATCCAGCACAGGGACAGGCAGAGATGACCGAGGGATCTGAGGGGGTCTGTGGCTCGCAGGCAAAGGACATAGGATCCTCCTAGACTGGGAGAGCAAGTCATTTGTTTGTTTGGTTTGGTTTGGTTTGGTTTTTTTGCAATTAACTTTATTGGGATCATAATGTTTTATAACATTGTGTAATTTTGTGTGTACATTATTGTTTATCAATTCCTGAATACCTGTCACCGTGCTCACCGCCAGCAGTCTAATATTTATCCATCACAGCACATATGTGCCCCTTTACCCCTTTCTCCTGCTCCCCCAACCCCCTTCCCCTCTGGTAACCACCAATCTGTTCTCTTTGTCCGTGTGTTAGTTTACCTTCCACATATGAGTGAAATCATCCAGTATTTGTCTTTCTCTGTCTGGCTTATTTCACTTAACATCAAACCCTCAAGATCCATCCATGTTGTTGCAAATGGAACAGTTTGTCTTTTTTTATGGCAGAAAGCCCGATCATTGGTGAGCTGTGTGACCATGAGCACGCCTTGAGGCACACTGTGTTCATCAATAGCAATGTGATAATTAGATGTCCATTACATTGTTGCTCTGAAGAGAAAATGAGGAGGAATTCTACGGGGATAAAATCTACCCTCCATAAAAGTAACAAAAGCACCATCAAAAATCCTCTGAATAAGAGGCCCACGCAGTGGCGCAGCGGTTAAGTTCACACATTGAGCCTGTGGCCCGGGGTTCGCTGGCCCGGATCCCGGGTGCGGACATGGCATCGCTTGGTATGCCATGCTGTGGCAGGCATCCTACATATAAAGTGGAGGAAGATGGGCACGGATGTGAGCTCAGGGCCAGTCTTCCTCAGCAAAAAGAGGAGGATTGGAGGCAGAGTTAGCTCAGGGCTAATCTTCCGAAAAAAAAAAAATCATCTAAATAAACTTTTTCAGAACTTCAGAAATAAACCAATGCTTGCAACAATCTGAGGAGAATTTATTCAAGGAAAACTGCTAAACCTCAGTAAGAACGGTGGGGCCTGTGGACTGTAAGGAGCAACACCTGCATCCTCCTCTCCACTGCTCAGTGGCAGCCTGAAAACCAGAAGCCTCACAATGACAGTAGCCGTGAAGACCAGCAACCTTGAGACTGTTAGAAAGAGTAGAATTGGATTTGGAGTGTCTCAAAAAGGCCCGTTTTCAGAATATTGTCACTATTTGGCCTGTCTCCCATCTCAGTGGAGAAATCCTATTCACAAGGCATTTATCAAAACAGTAATGGCAATTGTTTAATGTCACAGCTGCTTGAGGCTATGATGCCAGTTAGGGCAAATGAGACCCTGCACAACACACTAAAAGCGAGATCCAAGGAACAAGATGCTTGTGGGGTGGGGGGTGCCCTTTGAAGAGCTCTGACGTGTTCCTGAGGATCTAGTGAGGCTGTGAACGTGCTCAAGTCAGATCTGAGAAGGCCCTGGGCTCTCACCCATGGCTAACCTTGAGGACTTGTGCAAGCAGCAAGTGAAGTTGGTAAGGCAGAGCTGTAAGCCGTCTTCCTCAGTGCTGAGTGTGTGTCCCAACGGGCGCCTGAGCCCCTCAGCAGAGGGGGAAGACACTGCTCAGGGAATTTAAGGAAAGCCCTCTCCAGTCACGTCCTGAGCACTAAGCTAACTGAGCAGGCACTTTGCCAGCTCCACACGACAAGGAACTCAGACTCTACAGAATTAGTGCAGGAAAGTCACTTAACAAACAAACAGCAATGACAGAAGCAAAACAAGAAAAGCTGCACAACAACAAACCACTGGGGGAGGGAGGTCTCATTTCCAGAGCTGCCACACTCTTCCACCTAAAATTTCCAACTTTCAGCAAAAGCATATGAGATATACAAAGAAACAGCAAAGTATGGCCCATGAACAGAGAAAATAAAAGCAGTCAATAGAAATTTCCCATGAGGCAACAGAGAGGTTTAGCTTCTAGAAAAACACTTTAAATCAGCTGTTACAATTATGTTCAAAGAAGTGAAGGAAACGTGTAAATAACAGAAGGGAAATGTGACAAAAATGACTCGATAACTAGACCATTAAAGAAGACATAGATATTATTTAAAAACACCGAATAGGAATCCTGGAGTTGAAAAGTACAATGACCAAAATGAAATAATTACTAGAGGAGCTCAGCAGCAGATTTGAGTTGCAGAAGAAAGAATCGGTAAATTTGAAAATAGGTCAAAAGAGATTATACAGGGGCTGGCCCCATGGCCGAGTGGTTAAGTTCACGCGCTCTGCTGCAGGCAGCCCAGTGTTTCATTGGTTTGAATCCTGGGTGCGGACATGGCACTGCTCATCAAGCCACGCTGAGGCAGCGTCCCACATGCCACAACTAGAAGGACCCACAACGAAGAATATACATTTATGCACTGGGGGGCTTTGGGAAGAAAAAGGAAAAAAATAAAATCTTTAAAAAAAAAAAGAAATTATACAATCTGAGTAACAGGAAAAGAAGAATGCTAAAAAATGAGCACAGTCTCAGAGACTCGCAGAACACCTTTCTGTAGGATACACAGAATGAGAAGCCCAGACAGGGCGAGTGGGCTCAGAAAGACCGTTTGAAGAAATAATCGCCAGAATCTTTCTAATTTGATGACAAACATTAATCTGCATGTCCAAGAAGCCCCACTTCATGAAACTCCAGGGTCCACATCAGACACCAGGGTCAAACTGTTGAGAGAATCTTGAAAGAGGAAGAAGACTCATCATGCACAAAGTTTCCTCAGTCAGATTAACAACTGTCTCATTATCAAAAAATATAGAATCTAGAAGGAAATGGAATGACATATCCAAACTGCCAAAAGAAAAGACCCTCAACCAACAATTCTTTATGTAGAAAGCCTATCTTTCAAAAATGGAGGAGAAATTTAGACTTCCTCAGATAAACAAAAAACAGAGAATTTGTCATTAGCCTACTTGCCCTACAAGTAATTACTAAAGGCATTCATTCAGGCTGAAGTGCAAAGGCACACTAGACAGTAACCCAAATGTACACCAAGGAAACAAGAGCCCCAGCGAAGACAGTTACACAGGCAAACAGAAAAGGTACTGTAAGTGTATTGTTTGTAACTCTTCTATCTGGTATAAAATACAACAGCATGAAGCAATTGTCAGAATGCTGTATTTATTAATTTAGGCTCTATAAAGATGTAATTTGCATGGCAATAATAGCACAAACGAGTAGGGAGGAAATGAGACCAGTATTGCTCTGATACAAAAACAAGACAAAGACGACACAAGAAAAGGAAACTACAGACCAATATGTCTTATGAATATAGATGCAAATGTCCTCAATGAAAGAGTAGCAAAATGAATCCAACAATATACTAAGAGGATTATACATCAAAATCAGGTACAATTTATCCCATAAATGCAAGGTTGGAACAACATCTGAAAATTAATTAGTGTAACAAATAATATTAATAGAATAAAGAATAAAGGACATAATCTATATGTTCATCTCAACAGACACCTAATAACATTTGATGAAACCTTTTCAGATTTAACACCCAAAAATCGTTCAACAAACTAGGAATAGAAATGAACTTCTCAATCTAAAAAAGGGCTTCTATTAAAAGCCTAGAGCTAAGACTGGGAACAAAGCAGTAGTGTCCCCTCACATCATTTCTATTCAACACGGTACTGGAGGTCTAGCCATATGGGCAAGGAAAAAAAATACATTAAATTTAGAATGGAAGAAGTAAAACTCTCTCATTTATGGGTTACATGATCTAATATGTAGAAAATCCTGGGGAACACACACACACTACTGGATCTAATAAACAAGCTCAGAAAGGTTGGGGGATACAACGTCAACATGGAGAAATCAATTGCATTTCCATACACTACCTGTGAGCAATCAAAAGAAGAAATTATGAAAACAATTACATTCATAATACAATCAAAAAATACTTGGAAATAAATCTTACGAAAGCAGTGTGCAAGATTTGTACGGTGAAAATTACAAAACGTTAAAAGAAGTCAAAAATTGAAATAAAGGGAAAGGAATCTCAAGTTTATGAATAAAAAGAGTTGATATTTTTAAGACAATAATCTTTAATTGATCTACAGATTCAACTCAATCTCTATCAAAATCCTAGCAGCAGTTTTTCAGAAATGGGCGAGCTGGTCCTAAAATTCATATGGAAATACATGGACTGCAAAATACTCAAAATGATCCTGAGCAGTAAAAACTGAATTGAAGGACTCTCATTTCCCAATTTCAAAACTTAATACCACGCTACAGTAAACAAGACAGTATGGCATAATGATAGACATACAAATTAATGAAATAGAATTGAGATTCTAGTAATAAACCCTTACATTTGTAGTTAAGTGATTTCAGCAAGGCTGGCAAGACAATTCAATGGGAAAGTAGTAATCTTTTTCAACAAATGGTGCTGGGAAATTAGACCCCTACCTCACATCATACAAAAAAATTAACTTAAAATGCATCATAGACTTAAATGTAAGAGGAAAAGCTATAAAACTCATAGAACACACAGGAGTACATCTTTGTGAATTTGGGTTTGTCGATAATTTCTTAGATATAACACGTAATGCATATGCAACACTGGAAAAATAAAGGAATTGGACTGCAAAACAATTTTTAAAATTTTGCTACAAGTAATACCATCAAGAAAGTAAAACAGAAAACCCACAAAGTGGGGAAAATATTTTCCTATCATATACCCGATAAGGGGCTTGTATCCAGAATCTATAAATAACTATTGCAACTCAATAATAAAAAGACAAATAAAGTCATTTAATGAATGGACATAGGGGCCAGCCTGGTGGCGTAGTGGTTAAGTTTATGCACTCCACTTCAGCGGCCCAGGTTCGGATCCAAGGTGCAGACCTACACATCACTCATCAAGCCATGCTGTGGCAGCATCCCACAGAAGAACTAGAGGACTTACAACTAGGATATACAACTATGTACTGGGGCTTTGGGGAGAAAAAAAAAGAGGAAGATTGGCAACAGATGTTAGCTCAGGGCCAATCTTCCTCACCAAAAAAAAAAAAAGAAAGAAAGAAAAGAAAAAGCATATCTTAAAAAAAATGGACATAGTGAGGCTGGCCCCATGGCCGAGTGGTTAAGTTCGCGTGCTCCGCTGCAGGCGGCCCAGTGTTTCTTTGGTTCGAATCCTGGGCATGGACATGGCACTGCTCATCAGACCACGCTGAGGCAGCATCCCACATGCCACAACTAGAAGGACCCACAACAAAGAATATACAGCTATGTACCGGGGGGCTTTGGGGAGAAAAAGTGAAAAAATAAAATCTTAAAAAAAAAAAATGGACATAGTCAAATCCACTCACTCGGAACGTTTATGGAGCGAGGAGCATCACACCAGGTGCTAGGCAAGTAGTGGAGAATAGGACATGACCTTGCTCTCCACAAGCTCATAGTGTGGCAGTAGCTTTTGGGAATGAGATGAAGGAAGAGTTTAGGATGATTTTCTCAGGGATTCAGCTTGGGTGGCTTTGGATGGAAGTGTCATCCACCAACACAGACAATCCTAGAGCAGGATGAGAAGGGAGTCATAAGTTTTATTTCACACATGTGGAGTGTGATTTGCTTGCAGAATATTGAGATGCAAAAGCGAGGTTGCCCAAAAGATCAGGACGTGATATAACAGCTTGGGCATCCTCAGTGTATGACAGGTTGTTGAAGCTGTGAGAGTGGATTGTATCAGTGCAGCCATACGTGGATGACACAAAGAATGTTTGACTGAAGTAGGAAGACGCTCCCCAAGCAGTCTTAGAGGAGCAGGCTTTGAAAAGAATCAAAGAAGAGCAAGCCGCCAAGGATGGATGTTTGATGGACAGGCCCGGAGAAAGAAAATAAGAAATAGTCTGAAGAGATGTTTTCCTCCCAGCTCTCCAGCATATTGTTTGCTGTAGCTGAGGTCAACTACTCCTGCCCCTGCCCTGCCTGTGTACCTTCCCCCACAGGCGTCTCTTCCTGGGAACTACGTCTCCTATGCTGCCTCCTTTCCTAAAGTCACTGAATGTTTCTTTTCCCATGTTAAGAGTTATAGGTGCATCAGAAAAAGTATTATCTAGCTAGACAGATAAGGTACACACATGTGCACACACACACACACACACACTTCAGGATGTAAAAGTGCTACAATCCAATGTAATAAACATTAAGTTGCATGGTACAAAATATAAATAAAAAAGGCACTAGAACAGGGATAAGGCAGGTTGGCAGCAATTATTGGAGGAAGATGGAACTAAGCTTTAAAGTATCCAAATCAACTTGGGAGCTGGGTTTTTTGTTGTGTTTGCTTTGTTTTGTTCTATTCTGTTTATAATGATGAGTAGAAGGATTTGGGCATTTATGAAACAGTAAGAACTTACACAAAAGGGTATAAGTGGGCATGGAATGTATGGGGAGTGAAGGGGGGGAGGGTTTGAATATGGGGCCAAGTTGTTTGGGAAGCATGAGTCTGATTGGAGCAGAAGAGCCCAACCAAAAGTGTCTTTGTAGACCAAACTCCAGCCTAAAATGCAGTGAGCAGAGAGGTGGACAACCTGGGAAGCAGGTAATTTAGCTTGTGTCCACCTGCAGCCATGAATCCAACCATATTCATTAAGTCAGTGGTCATCACAATCACTACTATCACCCAGAAGTGGGCCAGTTCCAAGTGTTCCAGCCCTCCAGCAGTGAGTTTATCCCTGCTGTGAGTAAAACTCCCACCCTCAACTGATTATGGAGGTATAATCAATTACCCAGTAATCAATCAGCTGGCAGTTAATCTAATTGATTACATGGGCCTGGCCTTAGTTAACAACTGCAAAAAATTTGTAATTATCAATTCCTCAAATCATTTATCAAAATACCAGGGTAGCAGCAAAAATAATGATGCTAGACTTTCTGGGCTTGATTTGATGTTGGTCTCCAACTACAGAGATGAGACAAGTTATTCTCTGCAGTGTTCCCATGGTGACCAGGACTAAAGAGCTGGTGACACTGTACAGTGGGCTCTGAGGTACCTTTAAAGGTGGTACTTTCAACTATATGGGAAAAATGATATTTTCTTGATCCTTGGCTGACATGGTCTTATCATTATCACTTTAATTATATGAACAAAAAGTTTATTTAATAAATATTTACATACTCCCTTTTGGAATCAAGTATTGCAATAATCATTAAAAATAGAGATGAATAAGCATGTTCATTGACAAATTTGTCTTTAATGTTATTGTTTTACTTTTTACTTTAATTAGTCCACCCAACTCCCTGCTTCAAACCCTTCATTGGTTCCTCATTGCCTTCAGGAAAAAGTCCAAACTCCTTAGGATGGTATCTTTGCCTTTCACATTGGATTATATATTTGCATCTCCAATTTCTCTTCCTCTCTTGCCACTCTTGCTCAGATTCAATGCTCTGGGCCAAGGGTTCTTACCCTGATATTTGTGAGTATTCTGTGGATGCACACAAATGTCTGCTAGTTTATCTAGAGCCCAAGGTTAAAATCAAAGGCTTGGAAGTCACACAGGCCTGGAATCATGCTTTCTTTAAAATTGGGAAGGAATGCCAAAACATTCTTGAGAAAGAAGAATAAAGCTGGAAGCATGGCACTGCCTGATTTTAAAATATATTTCAAAGCTACAGTAATCAAAGCAAATAATAAAAATAAACATATAGACTAAGTCAACAGAGTAGAGAGCCCAGAAATAAATCCACACGTATACTATCAACTGGTCTTCAACAATGTTGCCAACAATACACAATAGGAAAAGGATAGTCTCTTCAATAAATGAAGTTGGGAAAACTGAATAATCACATACAAAAGAATGAAATTGGATCTCTATGTAACATTATACATAAAAATCAACACAAAATAGATTAAAGACTTAAACATAAGACCTGAAACTGTAAAACTACTAGAAGGAAACACAGGAAAAAAGCTTCATGACATTGGTCTTGGCAATGATTTCATGGATATGACACCAAAAGCACAGGCAACAAAAGCAAGAACAGACATGTGGGACTACATCAAACTAAAAAGCTTCTGCACATCAAAGGAAAAATCAACAGAGTAAAAGGAAACATATGGAATGAGAGAAAATATTTGCAAACTAAATATCTGATAAGGGGTTAATTTCCAATATATAAGAAACTGCTACAACTCAATAGCAAAAACAACTAATAATCTGATTTAAAAATCAGCTATAGACTTGGTTAGACATGTCTTCAAAGAAGATGTACAAATGGCCAACAGG
Organism: Equus caballus; assembly: GCF_041296265.1. Taxonomy (NCBI): domain Eukaryota; kingdom Metazoa; phylum Chordata; class Mammalia; order Perissodactyla; family Equidae; genus Equus; species Equus caballus. The sequence continues at coordinate 1,733,705 of NC_091701.1, read as the reverse complement.
TAAATGAAAAGATAATCGATGTCACTAATCACGAGGAAAATGCAAGTCAAAATCACAATGAGATATGACCTCACACCTATTGGGATAGCTATTTTAAAAAAAGACATGTGTTGGCAAGGATGTGGAGAAATTGGAAGCTTGGGTACTCTTGGTGGTAATGCAAATAGGCGCAGCCACTGTGGAATACACTATGGTGGTTACTAAAAAGAATTAAAAATAAAACTCCCATACGATCCGGCAATTCCACTTCAGGGTCTTTCTACAAAATAAGTGAAATCTAAAAATCTGACAATATCAACTGTTGGTGAAGACGCAGAGCAATAGGAACTCTAGCTCATTGCTGGTGGGAATGCAAAATTGTACTACCATGTTAGAAGACAGGTTGACAGTTGCTTACAAGCTATACGTAATCTTACTGTATTATCCAGCAACTACACTTCTAGTTATGCACCCAGCTGACTTGAAAATTTTTGTCCCTACAAAATGCAAGCAAATATTTATAGCAGCTTTATTATTGCTAAAAACTTGAAGCAACCACGATTTTCTTCAATAGGTAAATAGATAAGCAAACTGTGATCCATCCACACAATACAAAACTGTTTAGTAATAAAAAGGGCTAAGCTACCAAATCCTGCAAAGACACAGATAAATCTTCAATGTATGTTTCTAAGTGAAAGAAGCTAGTCTGAAAAGTCTAGATGATTTCAATTATGTAACATTCTGGAAAACACAAAACTATAGGCAGTAAACAGATCCTCATTTGGGAGAAAGAGCGAGCAAATTCTCTGAGCGTCTCTTCTTATACGGGTACTAATGCTATCATGAGGGCCCCATCCTCATGACTTCATCTAAACCTGATTACGCCCCAAAGGCCTCATCTCCGAATACCATTACATTAGAGATTAGAGCTTCAACATATGAATTTGGGAGGGACACAATCCAGTCCATAGCAATAACAAATCACAGAATGAAATAAATAGATGAGAGACAGTAAAAACTTCTCTCATGCAACAGAATCCCAAATAATTTATGTAGACACTCTGTCCTCTAGGATGTTGAGTGGATCTCCCATTCTTTAAGTGTGGGCTGTGCATAGTAAATTTCCTCCTAAAAGTAAAGCATGAAAAGGGTGGGGGGAAGTAGGGAGAAACCTAACAAACACTGCCTCAGTAAAGTGATTCAGGTTAACATCAACAGTGATAGGTCAGATAGTTAGCATGTACCCTTGATATGATGTGATGAAAATGGCACTTCCCTCTGTGACTTTCCTCCCCTAAACTCCTAAACCAGTCTAACCACACACACACACACACACACACACAAACACACACACACAAAGTCAGACAAATCCCATTTGAGGGACATTACACAAAATACCTGACCAGTATTTCTTAAAACAGTTAAGTGGTTAAGTTCACAAGCTCCGCTGTGGCCACCCAGGGTTCGGATCCTGGGCGCTGACATGGAACCGCTCATCAGACCACGTTTAGGCAGCATCCCACATCCCACAACTAGAAGGAAATACAACTAAGATATACAACTGTGTACAGTGGGGGTTTGGGGAGATAAAGCTGAAAGAAAAAAAAGAAAAAGATTGACAACAGTTGTTAACCCAGGTGCCAATCTTAAAAAGAAAAAACAGTTAAGGTCATAAAATACCAGGAAAGTCTGAGAACCTGTCTCGGCCAAGAGGAGCCTAAGTAGACACGACAACTAAACATAATGTGGTATCCTGAAGGGGATTTCAAAACACAGAAAAAGGTATTCGGTCAAAACTAAGATCTTAGTAAAGTATGGATGTTAGTTAATAATTATATATTGATATTGGTTCATTAATTGTGACAAATATCCCACACTAATGCAAGATGATAATAATAGGAGAAATTGGCTATGGCATATAGGAAACCTCTCTGTATTATCTTCTCATCTTTTCTATGAAACTGAATATATTCTAAAATTTAAAATTTATTTAAAAGTAAAAATGAAATAAAAATAAAATCTAGGTCTAAAGTCAAGCACAAAAGAAAAAAGATGACTAATTTTTTTCAAATGCATATGATCACCTTGTCTTCTTGTATGTGATCTTCTAATCATTCTCTATGACCATTTCAATAAAGCCATCAATATTTTTAAAGGACTAATTAGGCTTTAGACATAGAAGGTTGGGCTATAATGGGCAAAGGGAAACTGAATTTTTCGATATTGAATGTCGCAGTTTCTCTACGTGGTAAACTGGTATGAGATCAATGGAAGCAATCTCTGTGGAAGAAATAAGCAAAAGGAGTTGAGGTAAGGGAGGTGAAGTTAAAGGGCTAAGTAGGGGCCATGTCAGGAATGGCTGCGAATGGTATGCTAAGTGTTTGAACTTTCTGTTGTAGGATATAGGCATGGCTAGGGAACATTTGCAGGGGACATCGTGAATGACTCGCCCAAGCCCATTTATCTGCTCCAATTGTGTAGCGATGACTAGGTTTGGGGAATTGAGCACCAGCTCCAGAAGTGGGTCCTGATCAGTCTACAGCAACCACAGTCATCCCATCTGCCTTGCTATTGAGATATGGACGGAAATACCTAAGCAGATTTGATTCAGTTATAGGAAGGAGAGGTTTGTCAGTGGCTTCAGGGTGTGAAGACCTTTATTGTTAAGATAGAACTCCTTGGATGGATCAGAAAGTTTGGAACCCTGGCTGCTGCTTCAGCCATCTAAAACCCCATGGAAAGAATCCAGACTGAGAAGAGCGGAGCTAAGAGAGTTATCCTGCTCAAGTTGTACATGAGTTCCAAACTAGCACAGTATTTCCAGTGCAGTCAACCAGTGAAATCCCGTATCGCTCAATCCAATATGAATCATGTTTCTATTTCTTGGAGCTCAAAGCATGCTACCTCATAAATAGATAAAAGTCCTTTTTTTTTTACAATTGATATAAATCATTCTGTCTGATAACAGAACTACTCCAGTTTATCCATCTTCTTGTCATTCATCATTTTACCAAGATTGTAGTTCAAACAATTCCCTTCCAAGTATACTTTTGAATGCATCGAGGAGCCTCTTTGTTAATTATCTTGAGACTCGGGCATGGATCTTAGCACAGAGGCTGGACTAAATCTATTTTCCAAAGTGGGTTTATAAGAAGAATTCCTATGAAATATCAAGATGCCTACACTGATCTATACTACACTCCTTGAAAATCAGTGGATAGTTGGGGAAAGGAGAGTCTGAAAATCAGACAGAGAAAGGAGCGTATAAAGGAGAGAAAGAAGAGAAGGAGAAATAAAAATAGGAGACTGAGAGGCAGACAGGGAAAAGTTGGGGCCACAGTACGGGACTGACATGTGAAAATTGGGGTCAAGGGAAGAGAATGTATACCCACACACTCTGGGGCCCTAAGCACCCACACCCTATTGGATTTTACCAATCCATTAAATGTGAGTTCCTGTTAACTTCATAAATAGTTACATGAACAAAGCTATATAGAATACTGATAGAGTTAGTAAATGTGATGAATTTCCCATATGGTGGACTGTTTTTTAATAAATTAACCTAGACTACTGTGCTCCTTACTCAAGCCATTCTGCAAACCTCATGGGGAAGGCTGTACATGTGATCTTTGTCCCCAGTGTTCTGGGAAAACACACAGTCCCTAAATTCCTGGACCCAATTCCTCTGGGAGTCAGGAGTCAGTATACCCTTTTCCTAGAGATCTGTGCCCTGCTTTCTCTCAGGATGCACTTGATGTACATTGGGGCAAACACTCATGTCAGAGTAAACATCAGTCTCTTATGCCAAAAACGATGGCACTGTCATTGGGCCTCATTTCTTTGGGGATGCGGGAACGGGAACGGGAGGAGCATAAAGATGAAAAGACAGGATATTCGCTTGCTTTACAATCTTGCTTGGATTCAGGATGACTACAGGATGAACTGTTTGCCAACACAGATAAGCACGTGTCCTAAAATCTCCAAGTGCTTGAGGTGATACGTTAATGTGGGCTGTGTCCGTCCCAGCCTCCGTATGAGTCCAGAGGCTTTGTTTTATAAGGTGCTTGTAATTATCCAATTGGGGAAGAAAAATAAAAACAGTAATAGCAACAATAACAGCAAAACACCCTCTGTCGTTAGAGGCAACTACGAAAATAAATCCTTTCTTAGTGGGTTATTGGGTTTCTAATTAATGTAAAACTTAATAGGCAGTGTTCCTCCTTGCATCAATAAGCATCATGATAAAAGGACACTGAGTATGCTTGATGCATGTTTTTTCTCACTGTACATGACATGTACACACATGTCTCAGCTTATTGCAGGCTACAGGAAAGAATGATGGGCATATTCATAAAACAAGGGCCTATTTAACCTCCTTTATCAAAAGCACATTGTTTCAAGTAGCTTCTCCTGGGATTGAAAGCATTGTCTTTATGAATAAGTAATAGCCTTCCATCTCACAGTCCAAGCCTAACCCAAGCCCTCACTCTCTTGGGGTGAGGTCTGTAGCAATGAGAATTTTTTCTGAGTTGTGAGCACAAAGTGTGGGTCAGCTCGGCAAGTCGTAGCTGAGGTTCTGCCAGCCACTCACTTTGTAAACTTGGACTTATTCTTTCACTTCTCTGCGTCTCAGCTGCCTCATCTCCACAGGGCTATGTGAGAACTAAATAGGTGCTCTAATGCCACGGTATGCGTAATTGGTGATCAATAAGTGACAGCTGTGACAAAAATCATACAGTATGAGACACCCCATCACAATGGCAGACATGGAATAAGCTCATTTCCCACAGAGCAACAAATATGGAATCCACGAGTGTCAGTTTCTTCCCTTCTTCTCTTCCTCTAGTAGGTGTGCAAACCTCCCATGTATTCAGTTTTCATGCACTAGTATAAACGGAACCTTAATTTAGAAGTTTATGTGTTATTGATTCTCTTGCAAGAATGGCCAAATTTGTTCTCCATTCCTGGAAGACACAGGCCTCTACCTTTCAAATCCCAAATCAATTCTTTCAGGGCTGTCCATAAAAATCAGTTTAATAACTACCCACCAGCCTATAAACACAAAGGCCATTCATCATGGGCACTTTAATTTCATTTCCCTCATTTTGGTTGTTGTGGGCAGGAGAAGCTCATGCAATGGGTGTCCTCAGAGGCTTCTTAATCAGCCAGGACCCATCAGGAAGCAGATGGATCATCTATCTGGGTTATTTGAGGAGAGATTAGTAAAAGGTCTATGGACAAAAGTGTGGTCAGGGTGTAAGGAAAGCATAAAGAATGGTAAGGTACCCTGGGGGAAGTAGTAACAATCAGGTGAGCCTGACAGAGCAAAGGGAGTGAACGGTTTCCTGACTCCAGAGAAGGCGGCCACATGAAGAGCACTGCTTGCTCTGGATGGAGGGGAGGAAGTCTGGAGAATGAAGATCCCAACCTCATTCACTTGTCACCCTCTGATATCCTGGTGCCTCCCATTGACTGAAGCCGGTTGGAAACCAGAGAGGAGGGACCCCACTCCAAGTGAGGCACAGAGAAAAGTGGATGGATCAGAACTTTTTGCTACATAAGAAATTAATGCAGTCAGCAGCTTAAAACAATACACATTTGTTATCTCACAGCTTTTGTGGGTCACAAGCCCAGGCACGGGTTAGCTAGGTCTTCCGCTTCAGGGTCTCATCAGGCTGCAATACAAGTGTCAGCCAGGGCTGGGCTCTTATCAAAGTCTCAATGGGGGAGATATTCATTTCCTTCAGTGTGTTGGCTGAGTTAGAAAGTATGCTTTTTTGCTGGATATTGGCCAATGTCCATTCTCAGCTACTCTAATTCCCTGTTATATGGCTTCTCACAGGCCTTCCACCTCATTGTAAATTACTTCTCCAAAGCCAGCAAGTGTGAGACTCTAGCTCCAACTCATGGGAAGGAGATTCCAACAATTTTGCCATATTCTCTTGGTTAGAAGCAAGTCACAGGTTATATCTACCATCAAGGGGAGAAGATACCACAAAGGCATGGACATACATAAATGAAAATTATTTGGGATCACCCAAAGGTCTGTCTACTCCAGGGAAGAAGTGTAGGAAGTGTGAAGAATGGATCCTGAAGAACCAATAGACTATGTCCAGCACCCTGATGCCTGGCTCCATCTTGATTCTCACCTGACTCTTCCAAATGTCGAGTCATAGACACAGACAAGATTACTTCCTAGGGGACTTGCAGCTCATCTGATCTCAACCACTCATTTTGGAACAGAAGAAACTGAGGAGTAGTGGGTCTCTAGTTTCCCAGGATCAGAGAGAGCCAGAAATCATCTCCCCTTGTTTTTCCCACGTTGCCAAGTTTCACAGGGATTTCTTATTAGAACACAAATTAGAATCCAGGGATGTGGACTTTCAGCTCATGGATGTTTCCCATAGTCCAGCTCATGATCAAGAAGTTAGATGGGAGGAAACTCCTGGTTCAAATTTAGGTGCCGTTTCTGTTTGGAAAAGATGATTCCAGAGAGTAGAGCTTCTATATACTACATGTCCTCTCTCTCTTTCTGCAAATGAGCTCTTAAATCTCACCAGTTCGACTACCAGGCTGTGGCCAACTCATTCTTGCCCAAAACACAAAGACAAGAGAACTCCCCCAACCCTAAGCCAGGCAAGGAAGGCTTCTCTTTTGCCTGTGGGTTTATAGTTCTCTCTATCTGCCAGTAATACAGCTACAAGCTGCCTTAGTAACATCTTTCTGATCTTGGCTAGAAAAGGAAATCTTGGCTACAAAAGAAGATCTTGACTATGAGTTTTCACAAAACCTGTAATAACTGACTTGCTTTACCAGGATAGAGTTTTTTTCTTTTGACGGGGGTGAGGGGGAGAGAGACTTTCTGCATTCCTTATACTCTCACATTTCCATCAGATTCCCCCAAATCCTCCCTGGCTTTGTTTCCTGGAGGTAAAGCTGCACAGAAATGAAGGAACAGCCATAAATGATGTGGGCCTCTGGGGATACAAATGGCCTCAAGCTACGTAAAAATGAATCACCAAACTTGGCAGCTCCTTCCTCATTGCTATTCTGACATCCCTTCCGGACAGGTTTTCAAATAAAGTACAGGAGAAAAAAAAAGACATGCACCACATGCATATGCTCCCACAGGGAACACATGATTGCTTAAGAAGTCAGACAGGTGAGTGGTTTGACATCAACTTGTCATTAATTTTAGCGTCTAAATTTGCTCCCTGTCTCATCTTCCCTCACACTCTTTTCTAATGAAGAATTTTAAGTTTTTGGCACATGTTGAATTAAGGGGAAAAAAAAGCAGAGCTATCATATCCCACAAAGAATAGAAGTCCTTCACAATCTGGAGTTGCCAGTGGTCACAAATTTTCTCTAAAGAGAAAATGTGCTTAAATTCACATTTCATAATTATAGGAACTGAGTGTTGCAACAGAATGTATATCATCTCTTTCACAATATTCTAGTCAGATGGTCACCCAGCGTTTGTTCCTATCTCTAGAAAAGAAACAGGGAACTCATTACCTTGAAAAGTTATCATTAATTTGTCAAGCAACAGATTATCTATTAATTAATAATAAATATTTCTTTCATACCTACCATTTTCCAGACACTTTTCAAGGTTCTGGAAGTGAAAATATAAAAAACATATAGTCTCCTGTCTGTGATGGTTAATTTTATGTACCATCTTGACTAGTCTATGGTGCCCACTTATTTGTCAAACATCAGTCCAGATGTTGCTGTGAAAGTCTTTTTAGATGTGATTAACAGTTAAATCAGTAAACTTTGAGTAAAGCAGATTATTCTCCATAATGTGTGTAGGTCTCATCCAGTCACTTGAAGGCCTTAAGAGCAGAATGAGGCTTTCTGAAGAAGAAATTCTCCTCAAGGCTGCAACAGAGAAACCTTGCATGAGTTTTCCAGTCTGCCACCCTGTAGAATTCAGACTCATGACTGAAGCATCAATTCTTACTTCTTCAGCCCACAGGCCAGCCGTATGGATTTTAGACTTGCCATGCCCCAAAACTGCATGAGGCAGTTTCTTGAGAGAGAAGCATGAAGAGGTATATATCCACATCGACATACAGATATCCTGTTGGTTCTGTTTCTCTAGAGAACCTTGACTACCCCAGATTTTAGTATTGAGAGTGCTTCTAGAAGAACAGAATCTTGAGGATGAGCTTTCTAAATTGTCTCTAGGGTTTCTAATGTTGGTTCTCTACTTTGATTAGGTTTAAAGGCACCAATGACTCTATTTTCAGTAGTAAAGAAAGACTAATAGTCCAGGGTATGATGTGGCAATAGAAATGCACAAAATATCACCGTTGGATACTCCTAACAAAATACTTTCAAGAGGAAAGATTCTGAGTGACCATGTATTTGATAGCTTAGAACATTTTTGTCAAACTTACAAGTATAAAGATATTTACTGGTGGCTCTTAATTTCACTGGACATAGTGGAAAAAGAAAAGTATGAACTCAGGGAATCAAATTCCTACCTCAGGCACTTGCATAAATGACCTGTAAGCTTCTATGCATGTCCTGAAAGAAATTCTTATCTCCTGCAGCTGCAGAGCAGAGATTGCTGAAAACCAAACTGAGAGTCTCGCCCTGCAGATGGTTGAACTACAATGCAAATTGAATTCGCAGTCTCTCTGCACATCTCTGTTAAAGTGAGGCCATTGATTGGGAAGGAGTGGGATCCTGAGAGCTGGAATGGGTACGCGTGGGAAGATGGTGATGAAGCTAGGGACACTGAATCTATAAATTCTGACGAGTCTTCTTGGCCAGTAAAAGCAGCCTCTCCACCTCTGTCTGAGGAGATTAACTCTGCTTTGTCTGAGGAAGCTATAATGCCTCCCTTGTGATAGTTGCCTTACAAGAGACTGATGATTCTCCTCAGAACCCACCCAGCCCGGCTCATCTTTGTTTCCACACCTATGCCTAGACTCACTTCGCAGCAAGCCCCAAGGTGAGGTACAAGGTGTGGCCAATGAGGAGACACACTACACTCCAAAAGAACTATGTGATTTTTCCAATTTATACCAAGAGAAATATGGGGAATATATGTGGGAATGGATATTAAGAGTATAGAGAAGTGGTAGAAGAAACATAAAGTTGAACCAGGCCAAATTTGCATATATGGGCCCACTAAGCAGAGACTCTGGATGAATGCTGAAGTTTGGGAGGTTATAAGGGTCTAATTATTTGTTTGGTTGGTTGACTGAAACATGAACCAAAAGATGGCCTACACTAAATGAAGCTGAAATGGCGACTTGCCTTGGTATAATGTAGGGGAAAGGACTCAAAGGCTTAGGGAGAATGGAATGCTAGGGTGGATTTATCATTTAAAACCTGCTCACCCACCCAGGAGGGCCAGAGGAGACACCTTTCAGCATGACTGTGAGAAATAAATTTACAAGGGCAACCCTAGCATCTTTGAAGAACCCTGTGATTGTTCTTGTCCATAGGTTAGAAATTACAATGAGAACACTGCCACCGCCTCGAGAAACTTAGATGTAATGAAGATCATTGGACCCCAGTGTGGCAGGGGCCAAGTAATGGCACTTAATCACCAAAGGAAAGCTGGCCAAAGTTACTGTAATGGACATCAGAGTCAAAACATCAATCAGAATTGTCTGCCTCACAGAGAACTACGGCATTGGCTGGATGGTCGTAGTATCCTTAGAGGTAAAAATATGAGCAGTCTAGTAAATTCTTACTTGATCTGTATAAACAGAGAGTTCTAGGTCAATTGACCTGAAGTTTAACTTGAATTATAAAAACAGAGTCACAACCCCCTCAAGCTATTGCCAGCATTGTGCCAGTTTACAAACCCAGAACCCCTTGAACGAAGAGAGGCTGGGCCCCCTTGAGGAAGGATCCTGCTACACTGCCAGAAATTTATACTATTAATCTTTCTCCCAGCCTTTCCCAAATGGATTACAGCTTTTCTCCCCAGTTTTGCTGTGCAGTGGAGAAAAGTAAATAACCATACTTTGGGGTATTATAGGACACTGGCTCTGAACTAACACCAATTCCAGGAAACCCAAAATGTCGCTGTGGTCTACAGTCAGAGCAGGGGCTTGTGAAGGTCAGATGATCAACGGAGGTTTTTTGTGTTTTCATTTATTTATTTATTATTGTGATAACGTTGGTTTAGAACCTTACATAAATTTGAGGTGTACATCAATATAAATTTTGATTTCTGTGTAGATTACAACATCTTCACCACCCAAGACTAATTACAATCCATCACAACACACATGTGCCTAATCACCCCTTTCACCCTCCTCCCTCCCCACTTCCCCTCTGCTAGCCATCACTCCAATCTCTGTCTCTATGTGTTTGTTTGCTGTTGTTGTTATCTTCTACTTATGAGTGAGATCCTATGGTGTTTGACTTTCTCTCTCTGACTTATTTCACTTAGCGTAATACTCTCAAGATCAATCCTTGCTGTCACAAATGGCCAGATTTCATTGTTTCTTATGGCACAGTAGTATTCCATTGTGTGTATATACCACATCTTCTTTATCCATTTGTCCCATGAAGACACCTAGGTTGCTTCCAAGTCTTGGGTATTGTGAATAATGCTGCAATGAACATAGGGGTGCATAGACATTTACTCATTTGAGTTTTCATGTTCATTGGATAAATACCCAGCAGTAGAATAGCTGGACCGTATGGTAGTCCTATTCTTAATTTTTGGAGGAATCTCCATACTGTTTTCCATAGAGGCTGCACCAGTTTGCACTCCCGCCAGCAGTGTACGAGATTTCCTTTCTCTCCACATCCTCTCTAACACTTGTTTCCTGTCTTATTAATTATAGCCATTCTGATAGGAGTGAGATGATATCTCATTGGAGTTTTGATTTGCATTTCCCTGATAGTTAATGATGTTGAACATCTTTTCATGTGCCTGTTGACCATCTATATATCTATTTGGAGAAATGTCTGTTCAGATCTTTTGCCTATTTTTTAATTGGGTTGTTAGTTTTTTTGTTTCTGAGATGTATGAGTTCCTTGTATATTTTGGATATTAACCTATTATCAGATATATGGTTTGCAAATATCTTCTCCCAGTTGTTAGGTTGTCTTTTCGTTTTGCTGATGGTTTCCTTTCCTGTGCAGAAGGTTTTTAGTTTGATTTAGTCTCATTTGTTTATTTTTTCTATTGTTTCCTTTGCCCCGTCAGACATGGTACTTGAAAATATGCTGCTAAGACCCATGTCAAAGAGTGTACCACAAATGTTTCTTCTAGAAGTTTCATGGTTTCAGGTCTTACATTCAAGTCTTTAATCCATTTTGAGTTAATTTTGTGTATGGTGTAAGACAATGGTCTACTTTCATTCTTTTGGATGTGACTGCCCATGAAACCATTTATGACACCATTTAATACAGAGACTTTCCTTTCTTCATTGTATTTTCTTGGCTCCCTTGTCAAAAATTAGCTGTTCATAGATGTGTGGGTTTATTTCTGGGTTCTTGATTCTGTTCCATTGGTCTGTGTGTCTGTTTTTGTGCCAGTACCATCCTGTTTCGGTTGCTTTAGCTCTGTAGTATATTTTGAAATCAAGGAGTGTGAAACCTCTAGCTTTGTTCTTTTTTCTAAGGGTCCCTTTGGCTATTTGGGCTCTCCTGTTTTTCCATATAAATTTTGCGGTTCTTTGCTGTATTTCTGTGAAAAACGTTGTTGGAACTTTGATAAGGATTGCATTGAATCTGCAGACTGCTTTAGAAAGTATAGACATTTTAACTACGTTAATTATTCTAATCCAAGAGCACTGAATGTGCTACCATTTCTTTGCACTGTCTTCTATTTCTTTCAACAATGTTTTATAGTTTTCAGTGTACAGATCTTTCACTTCTTTGGTTAAGTTTATTTCTAGATATTGTATTCTTTTTGTTGCATTTGTAAATGGGATTATATTCTTAATTTCTCTTTCTGCTACTTTGTTGTTAATGTACAGAAATGCAAATAATTTTTGTATGTTGATTTTGTATCCTGCAACTTTATCGCATTCATATATTATTTCTAGAAATTTTTTGTTGGGTTCTTTATGGTTTTCTATACATAAAGTCATATCATCTCCAAACAGTGACAGTTTCACGTCTTCCTTTCCAATTTGGATCCATTTTACTTCTTTTTCTTTCCCGATTGCTCTGACTAGGACTCCCAATATTATGTTAAAGATGAGTGGTGAAAGTTGGCATCCTTGCCTGGTTCCTGCTCTTAGAGGGATAGCTTCCAGATTTTCTCCACTGAGAATAATAGTACCTGTGGGTTTGTCGCATATGCCCTTTATTATGTTGAGGTACTTTTCATCTATACCAATTTTATTTAGTTTTTAATATGAATGGATGTGGTGTCTTGTCAAATGCTTTCTCTGCATCTATTGAGATGATCATATGATTTCTATTCCTCATTTTGTTAATGTGGTGTATCGCGTTGATTGACTTGCAGATGTTGTTCCATCCCTGCATCCCTGGAATAAATGCCACTTGACCATGGTGTATGATCTTTTTAATATGTTGTTGTATTCAATTTGCTAGTATTTTGTTGAGGATTTTGTTCATCAGTGATATTGGCTTGTAATTTCCATTTTTTGTGTTATCCTTGTCTGGTTTTGGTATCAGGATAATCTTGGCCTTGTAGAATGAGTTAAGAAACTTCCTCTTCAATTTTTTGGAAGAATTTGAGAAGGATAGGTATTAAGTATTCTTTGAATATTTGGTATAATTCACCAGGGGAGCCATCTGGTCCTGGACTTTTGTTTTTTGGGAAGTTGTTGATTACTGTTTCAATCTCCTTACTGGCTTTGGTCTATTCAAATTCTCTATTTCTTCTTCATTCAGTTTTGGAAGGTTGTATGATTTGTGTGATTCTAAGAATTTATCCATTTCTTCTAGGTTATCCAATATGTTGGTGTATAGCTTTTTGTAGTGTTTTCTTATAACCTTTTGTGCATCACTTGCACAATCTGCATCAACTTGCAGAATCCCTATTTTTGCTCCATGACCTATGCAGTAAGGGCTATTATCATAGTAAAGACCAAGTGGAAGCTGCTAGAACTGCCTCTACCTGGGAAAATAGTAAACCAAAAGCAATAGCACATTCTTGGAAGGATTTCAGAGATGAATGCCACTGTCAAGGACTTCAGGATGCAGGAATAGTGATTTCTACCACATCCCCATACAACTCACCTAGTTGGTCTGTATGGAAAATAAATAGATCTTGGAGAATGACAGTGGATTATCATAAGCTTAACCAGGTAATGACTCCAATTGCAGCTGCTGTACCAGATGTGGTTTTATTGCTTGAGCAAATTAACACATCCCCTAGTACCTTGTGTTCAGCTATTGATGTGGCGCATGCTTTTTTTCTCTATACCTAATAAAGACCACCAGAGCAGTTTTCTTTCAGTTGACAAGACTAGCGAGACACCTTCCTTGTCTTCTCTCAGGGGTATATCAACTCTTAACTCTGTCATAATTTAGTTTTTAGGAATCTTAATCACCTTTCCCTTCCACAAGTTATCACACTGGTCCATGACATCAATGACATTATGCTAATTGGACCTAGTGAGCATGAAGTAGCAAGTAATCTTGACTTACTGATAAGACATTTGTATATCAGAAGGTGGGAAATATACTTAGCAAAAATTCTTGGGTCCTCCACCTCAGTGAAATCTATAGGGGTCCGCTGGTGTGAAGTATGTAGAGACACCCCTTCCAAGGTGGAGGATAAGTTGTTGCATCTAGCCCCCTCTGCAACCAAAAAAGTGGCACATTGCCTCGTGGTCCTCTGAATTTTGGAGACAACACATTATCCATTATAGTATGCTAACCAGCCCATTTTTTGAATGACCCAAAAAGCTACTAGTTTTGAGTAGGACCCAGAATAAGAGAAGGCTCTGCAATAGGTCCAGGCTGCTGTACAGTATGCTCTGTCACTTGGACCATATGATTCATAAGATCATATGTTTGAAGTGGCAGTGGCAGATAGAGATGCTGTTTACAGCCTTTGGCAGACACATACCCTTAGGATTTTGGAGCAAGGCCCTTCTATCTTCCATGGATAACTACTCTCCTTTTGAGAAAGAGCTCTTGGCTTGCTATTGGGCCCTGGTAGAGACTGAATGCTTAACCATGAGCCACCAAGTTACCATGTGACCTAAGCTGCCCATCATGAACTAGACGCTATCTCACCCACCAAGCCATAAAGTTGTGTGTGCACAGCAACACTCCATCATCAAATGTAGATGTTACAAATGTGATCAGGCCTAAGCAGGCCCTGAAGTTACAAGCAAGTTACAAGAAGAAGTGGCCCAGATTCCCATCGTCCCCAATCCTGCTACATTGCCTTCTCTCTGCCAACCCTCAACTATGGCCCGGTGAGGAGTTCTCTAGGATCAAATAAGGGAGGAAGAGAAAACTCAGGCCTAGTTTACAAATAGCTCTGTACAATACAGTCACCACCCAAAAGTGGACAGCTGAAGAAAAAGACTACCCTTTCTGGGACATAGCTGAAGGACAGTGGTGAAGGGAAATCTTCCCAGGGGACAGAACTTCAAGCAGTGCAGTTGGTTAACCATTTTCCTTACAGGGAGAAATTTCTGGCTATGTGACTGTATATTAATATATGGGCTGTAGCAAATGGTTTGACTGGGTGGTCAGAAACTTTGAAGGAACATAACTAGAAAATTGACGACAAAGAAGTCTGGAGAAGAGGTACATGGATAGACCTCTCTGTATGGACAAAAAATTTAAAGATATTTGTGTCCCATGTGAATGTTCACCAAAGGGTGACCTCAGCAGAAGAGGATTTTAATCAATAGGATGACCCATTCTATTTATACCAGTCAGTATCTTTCCCCTGACACCCTGTCATTGCTCAATGGGCTCATGAACAAAGTGGCCATGGAATCAGGGACGAAGATTATGTGTGGGCTCAGCAACATGGACTTCTTCTCTCCAAGAGTGACTTAGCTACTGCCACTGCTGAGTACCTAATCTGCCAACAGCAGAGACCAACACTGAGTCCCCAGTATGGCACCATTCCCTGGGGTGATCAGTCAGCTACTGGGTGGTAGGTTGGTTACATTGGATCACTTCCATCATGGAAGCAGCAGTGTTCTGTTCTTACTAGAATAGATCCTCACTCTGGTTATGGATTTGTCTTCCCTGCACACAATGCTTCTGCCAAAACCACCATCTGTGGAGCTTTAGAATGCCTTATCCACTGTCAAGGTATTCCACACAGCATAGCTTCTTACTGAAGAACTCACAACAAATTGAGTACAGCAATGGGCCCATGCTCATGGACTTAACCAGTCTTACCATGTCCCTCACCATTCTGAAGCAGCTAGCTTGACAGAATGGTAAATGGCCTTTTGAAGCCTCAACTGCAGAGCTAGCTAGATGGAAATATGGTGCAAGGAGGGGATAAGGTTCTCCAGCAGGGTGCATATGCTCTAAATCACTGCCCAATATGTGGAGTTTTTCTCCTACAGCAAGGATTCATGGGTCCAGGAATTAAGGGGTGGAAATGGGATTGGCACCGCTCACTCATACCCCTGGTGACACACTAACAAAAGTTTTTGCTTCCAGTCCCTGCAATCAATGTGCTCTGCTAGTCTAGACGTCATAGTTCCAAAGGGAGGAATTGTTCCATCAGGAAACATAACAATGATCCATTGAACTGGAAGTTAAGACTATCACCGGACCATTTTGGACTCCTCATGCCTCTTCATCAACAGGCAAAGAATAGACATACTGTACCTGCTGGGGTGATTGATCCTGACCATCAAGGGGAAATCAGCCTGCTATTCCACAATGGAGGCAAAGAAGAATATGTTTGGAATACAGGAGATCCTTTAGGATGTCTCTTAGAATTACCATGTCTTGTGATTAAAATTAATGGAAAACCACAACAGCCTAATTCAATCAGGACTACTAACAGCCCAGATCCTTCAGGAATGAAGATTTGGGTCACTTCACCAGGTAAAGAGCCATGACCAGCTGAGGTGCTGAGGGAAGAGGGACTATTGAATGGGTAGTGGAAAAAGGTGCTTATAAATACCAGCTTGACCATGTGACCATTTACAGAAATGCAGACTGTATTTATTATGAGTATTTCTTTCCTATTTTTTTGAATGTGTGTAGGTGTGTGTGTATGATCTTTGTTTTCTTCTCTCTCTTTCCCCTTATCATATTTAAGAAGCTTGTTAATTTTACAGCATAGTATTTAAGTTATGGGGCATCCAAGGACAAGATGGAACATCACTCAGGGATCTTGTAATAAAAAAGCCTCACCCCAAAGAAAACTCCAAGTCCAGATAGTTTCAATGGTGAAATCTGTCAAATATTTATCAAATAAAAAATTAGAAATCTTACACAAACTCTTTTAGATAATAGACGAGGAGAACATAAAGGAGGAAGCAGCCAGTCCTATTTACAAGAGGGGAATAAGGAAGAGCTTCATAGGAAATGCAATATTTGAAGAGTCTTAAAAGATGTGTATATCTAGTGCGCATTGGGTTTACATTTACTCCCTATTACTTCCACATTGTTATCTCATTTCTAATTGGAGCTAGAAAGCAAGAAATAGTGACTACTCTAGACTTATTGGAAAGAAATTTGCATATCAGAGGGTGGGAAATAAGTACGACATAATTTCAGTGGTCCTCTGTCTCAGCGAAATTTCTAGGGGTCCAATGGGGTCCATTTCTGTCCACCTGATCTAGCAGAGCACATGTAGCCCAACTACCACAGGATGACCTTTGGAGTACTCAAAAGGAGGCCTTGGTGACACCACCACCACCTCTGACCTCTGGGTTCCAAGCCCTCACTATTTCTGGCTTATCCACCTGGAAAATAAGCATGTGTTGATACCACCCTGCAGAGAATGTGGCAGGGTGGTTAGAAGCCCTCAGGCTGTGGCATCAGGAAGCTGGGGATTCTCTGCTACTATTGAGCTTTGTGACTTTGAGCAAGTTGTTTAAATTTCAGTGACACAATTTTTACATTTTCAAAATGAAAATAATAATAGTATCCACCACTAGAGTTGTTGGAAGGATTAAATGATAGAATGCATATGAACTCTTCACAAGTTCCCAGGCTTAATAAATGTTTATGCTGTTTTTTTCTCATTTATAATATAAGATGCTAGAACTGAACACAGCTCTCCTAACAACACAGGGCAAAAGACCTTCCTCCTATGATCTGGTATATGGTGAAAGTGATATTGCTATTAAGGAAATACAGATTTTATCCATTTTTAGTGATCACAGTATTCTACTAACTCGTATTGAATTTTACAAATGCTAATATTTTTTTTTTTTTTGCACACCAGTGATGCCAACACATGTGTCCACCCAGTACTTGAATCTCTGTTTTCTTTTGTACTAAAAAATTTGAGGTAATTCATGCATATGGAAAAAAAATTCAGATGTATTACAGGGAATTCAGTGATGAATTCCTATTCCTAAATCCTCATTCCCCTGTTCCCTTCACTAAAAGTGGCCACCATTGCAAACTTCTTGATATTCTTTCAGAGATACCAGCTTCTCTCTCTCCTTTTTCCTGCATTCTTAGTTCCATGATATTCACATTGATCTGCATTTTTACTTCTTTATGCATATCAGGATATTGATGCATAAAAGTCTACTTATTCTTTTTCTTTATCTGTATGACATTACATTGTAAGAAAACCTCACCATTTATTTTTGCTTCTGATCTTTTCCTACTAAAAAACCTTTAAATTAATACTTTATACAAATATCTTCCCACATAAGTATCTGTAGGTAAGTTTTTATAACTAAAAATGTAGGTTATAGATATTATAATTTTTTCCAAAATGTTTATAGCAATTTTATATTTATACCAATTTTCCCACACTCTCATCATTATAGTAAGTAATCACACTTCTTTAACATTTAAATGGGAGAAAATGGTATCTGAATATGGTTTTGGATTTTTATTTTCTTAATCATCAGTGAGGTTGAACAACTTTTCAAATACTCCTGGGTTTCTTTTCCTGTCAATGATCTCTGCTTTCTCTCATATTCTATTGATATTTTTCTTAGTGATTTATAGAATTCTTTATATATTAAGAAAATTATCCAATGAGTTTTGATGTTTCCTTGTTTTTTAAAGAGGCAATACATGAAAAACATTTTTATCTGTTCTTTTTTTTGGATGAGAACATTTAAGTTCTATTCTCCTAGCAAATTTCAATTATAGAATACTTTCCTGTCAACTGTAGTCACCATGTTTTCCATTAGATCCTTAGACCTTATTTATCTTATGGCTGAAAGTTTCTACCCTTTTATCAACATCTCCTTATTTCACCCACCCCCTCCACCCTGGCAACCACTTTTCTACTCTGTTTCTATGAATTTGACTTTTCTTTTTTCCTGATTCCACCTGTAAGTGATACCATGCAGTGTTTGTCTTTGTCCAGCTTATTTCTCTTAGCATAATGCTCTCAAGATTCATCCACATTTTCATAAATAGCAGTATTTACTTATTTCTGATGGCTGACTATTATTTCATTGTACATATATGCCACATCTTCATCCATTCATCTGTTGATAGACACCTAGGTTGTTTCCATATCTTGGCTATTGTGAATAATGCTCAATAAGCGTGGAAGTTCAGATACCTCTTTGATATCCTGTCTTTATTCACTTTGGATATATAACCAGAAAGAGGATTGCCAGATCATATGGTAGTTCTATTTTTAATTTTTTTGAGGAGCCTCCATACTGTTTTCCATAGTGGCTGTACGAATTTACATTTCCACCAACAGTGCACTAGGTTTACATTTTCTCCACATCTCACCAACACTTGATATTTCTTGTCTTTTTTATAATAGTCATTCCAACAGATGTGAGGTGATATCTAG
Source organism: Equus caballus (assembly GCF_041296265.1). Taxonomy (NCBI): domain Eukaryota; kingdom Metazoa; phylum Chordata; class Mammalia; order Perissodactyla; family Equidae; genus Equus; species Equus caballus. The sequence goes on along the minus strand of NC_091701.1, from coordinate 1,714,828 downwards.
TTGTGGTCTTGATTTGCATTTCCCTGATGGTTAGTGATGTTGAGCATCTTTTCATGTACCAGTTGGCCATGAGAATGTCTTCTTTGGAAAAATGTCTATTCAGGTCTTCTCCTCAGTTTTTAGTTGGATTGTTTGGTTTTTTGCTATTGCTTTGTATGAGTTCTTTATATATTTTGGATATTAACTCCTTACCAAATATATCTGATTTGCAAATATTTTCTCCCATTTAGTAGATTGCCTTTTCATTTTGTTGATGGTTACCTTTGCTGTGCAGGAGCTTTTTAGTTTGATGTAGTTCTGCTTTTCTGTTTTTGCTTTTGTTGCCTTTGCTTTTAGTGTCAAATCCAAAAAGTCACTGCCAAGACTGATGTCAAGGAGATTGCCTACTATGTTTTCTTCTAGGTGTTTTATGGTTTCAGGTTTTATGTTAAAGTCGTTAATCCATTTTGAGTTAATTCTTGCATATGGTGTAAGATAGTGGTCCAATTTCATTCTTTTGCATATGGCTGTCCAATTTCCCAACATCACTTATTGAAGAGACTGTCCTTCCCCTATTGTATGTTCTTGCTCTTCATTGTAAATTAATTGACCATATGCATGTGGGCTCATTTCTGGGCTCCCTATTTGGTTCCATTGATCTATTTGTCTTCTTTTATGCCAATACCATACTCTTTTGATTACTATAGTTTTGTAATATAGTTTTAATTCAGGAAGTATGATGTCTCCAGGTTTGTTCTTCTCTCTCAAGACTGCATTGACAATTTGGGGTCTTTTGTTGTTCCACACAAATTTTGGATTTTTTTTCTATTTCAGTGAAAAATGCCATTGGAATTTTGATAGAGACTGCATTCAATCTATAGATTGCTTTGGGTGATATGGAAATTTTAACAATATTAATTCTTCCAATCCATAAGCATAGAGTATCTTTCCACTTATCTGTGTCTTCAATTTCTTTTTTTTTTTTTTGAGAAAGATTAGCCCTGAGCTAACATGTGCTGCCAATCCACCTATTTTTTTAAAGTTAGTTTTTATTGAGTTTATGATAGTTTACAATCTTGTGAAATTTCAGTTGTATATTATTATTTGTCAGTCGTGTTGTAGTTTCACCCCTCCACCCTTTGTACCCACCCCCCACCTATCCCTTTCCCCTGGTAGCCACTAATCTGTTCTCTTTATCTACATGTTTAAATTCCTCATATGAGTGGAGTCATACAGAGATTGTCCCTCTCTATCTGGCTTATTTCACTTAACATAATTCCCTCAAGGTCCCTCCATGCTGTTGTGAATGGAATGATTTTATTCTTTTTTTATGGCTGAGTAGTATTCCATTGTGTATATATACCATATATTCTTTATCCAATAATCAGTTGATAGGCCAACAGGTACATGAGAAGATGTTCATCATCACTGATCATCAGGGAAATGCAAATCAAAACTCATTAAGATATCACCTTATACCCATTAGAATGGCAAAAATAACCAAAACAAAAAGTAACAAGTGTTGGAGAGGTTGTGGAGAAAAAGGATCCCTCATACACTGCTGGTGGGAATGCAAACTGGTGCAGCCACTATGGAAAACAGTATGGAGATTTCTCAAAAAATTAAAAATAGAAATACCATATGACCCAACCATCCCACTACTGGGTATCTATCCCAAGAGCTTGAAGTCAGCAATTCCAAAAGTCCCATGCACCCCTATGTTCATTGCAGCATTATTTACAATAGCCAAGACGTGGAAGCAACCTAAGTGCCAATCCTCCTATTTTTGCTGAGGAATATTGGCCCTGAGCTAACATCCATGCCCGTCTTCCTCTACTTTATATGTGGGACACCTGCCACAGCATGGCTTGACAAGTGGTGGGGAGGTCCGCACCCAGGGTCCAAACCAGTGAACCCCAGGCCGCCCAAGCAGAATGTGAAAACTTAACCTCTGTGCTACCTGGCCAGCCCTTTCAATTTCTTTAATTAATTTCTTATAGTTTTCAGTGTACAGGTCTTTTACCTCCCTGTTAAATTTATACTTAAGCATTTTATTCTTTTTGATGCAATTATAAATGAGATTGTTTCTTAATTTCTCTTAGATAATTCATGATTAGTGCACAGAAACACAACAGGATTTGTATATTCTTTTTGAATCCTGAAAATTGACTGACTTCATTGATTTGTTGAAACAGTTTTTTGGTGGAATCTTTAGGGTTTTCTACATATATTATCATGTCATCTGCAGATAGTAACAGATTTACTTCTTCCTTTCTGATTTAGATGACTTTATTTCTTTTACTTGCCTAATTGCTCTGGCTAGGATGTCTAATACTACGTTGAATAAAATTGGCAAGAGTGGGCATCCTTGTCTTGTTCTTGATCTTAAGGAAAAAGCTTTCAGCTCTTCACAATTGTGTGTGATGTTAGCTGTGTGGTATGATTCCTTTAACGTGCTGTTGAATTTGACTTGCTAGTATTTTGTTGAGAATTTTTGCATCTATATTCATTAGGAATATTGGCCTATAGTTTTCTTTTCTTGTTTTTTCCTTATCTAGTTTTCGTATTGGGATAGTGCTAGCTTCATAAAATGAGTCCTCCTTTTCAAATTTTTTGAAGAATTTGAAAAGAATTGGTTTTAACTCTTCTTTAAATCTTTGCTAGACTTCCCAAGGAAAACCATCTACTCCTGGGCTTTTCTTTGTTGGGACATTTTTGATTTCTGATTCAATCTCTTTACTCCTCATTGGTCTGTTCATATTTTCTATTTGTTTCTGAATTAGTTTTAGTAGGTCGTATGCTTCTATAAATTTATTTATTTCTTCTATATTGTCCAGTTTATTAGTGTGTAGTTTTTCATAGTAGACTTTTATGATCCTTTGTATTTTTGTATTATCAGTTGCAAAATCCCCCTTTCATTTATAATTTTATTGATTTGACTCTTCTCTGTTATTTTCTTTGTTAGTCTAACTAAAGATTTGTCAATATTTTTTTATCTTTTCAAAGAACCAAATTCTTAGATGTATTTACCTTTTCTTTTGGAAAATATTCTCCATTTCATTTATTTCTCTTCAAATCTTTATTATTTTCTTCCTGCTAACTTTATGACTAGTTTGTTTTTCTTTGAGGTATAACGTTTGCTTGTTTGTTTGATTCTTTCTTTTTTCTTGATGTATGTATTTCTAGCTATAAATTTTCCTTTTGGGCTTCTCTTGCCGCAACCCATAAGTTTTCGTGTTTTATTTCCATTTTTGTTTGTTTCAAGATTTTTTTGTTTCCTTTTTTATTTCTTCTTTGATCCATTGGTTGTCCAGGAATGTGCTGTTTAATTTCCACATATTTGTGAACTTTTTAGTTTTCCTCCTGATATTGCTTTCTAATTTCGTACTTAAACAAATATTTCTAAGTGAAATAAGCCAGTCTGAAAGGCTACATACTGTATAATGCCACTTATAAGACATTCTGGAAAAAAAAGTATAGGTACAGTAAACCTATCAGTGGTCATTAGAGGTTTGGGGAGGGAGGGATGGCTAAAGTGCTGAAGCACAGGGGATTGCCTTTTTATGATTTAATTTTTGGGGCCAGCCCGGTGGCACAGTGGTTAAGTGCGCACGTTCTGCTTCTTGGCGGTCCGGGATTCACCTGTTCGGATCCCAGGTGTGGACATGGCACCGCTTGGCACGTCATGCTGTGGCAGGCGTCCCACATATAAAGTAGAGGACGATGGGCATGGATGTTAGCTCAGGGCCAGTCTTCCTCAGAAAAAAGAGGAGGGTTGGCAGCAGTTAGCTCAGGGCTAATCTTCCTCAAAAAAAAAGAAGATTTAATTTTTTAGGAGCAGTTTTAGCCTCGTGGCAAAATTAAGATGGATCAGTGATTTCCCATATACCCGCTGCCCCACACATGCATACTCTTCCCCATTATTAACATCCCCGACCAGAGTGAGTGGTACTTTTGTAACAACTGATGATCCTACATTGGAACATCATTATCACCCAAGGTCTATAGTTTACATTAGGATTTACTCTTAGTGTTGTGCATTTTATGGGTTTGGACAAATATTTAATGACATGTATCCACCATTGTAGTATCATACAGAGTATTTCACTTCCCTAAAAATCTTTGTACTTTGCCTATTCATCCCTTCGCCCCAAGTCCTGGAAACCACTGATCTTTTATCATCTCCATAGCTTTGCCTGTCTCTGATTGTTATACAATTGTATTCATACAGTACGTACCATTTTTATATTGGCTTCTTTTATTTAATAATATGTATTTAAGCTTCATACATGTCTTTTCATAGCTTGATAGCTCTTTTCTTTTTAGTGCTAAATAATACACCATTGCCTGCACATGGCACAGTTTATTTATCTGCTCACTTATTTAAGGACATCTTGTTTATGTCCATGTTTTGATAATTATGAATAAAGCTGCAATGAACATTCAAGTACAGGTTTTTGTGTGGACATAATCTTCAACTCTTTTGAATAAATAGCAAGGTGTGCAATTGCTGGATTATATGGTAAGAGTATGTTTAATTTTGTAAGGAACTGCCAAAATGTCTTCCAAAGTGGAGGTACTATTGTGCATTCCCACCAACAATGAATGAGAGTTCCTATTGCTCCACATCCCTGCTAGCATTTGGTGTTGTCGGTGTTATGGATTTTGGCCATTCTAATAGATGTGTAGTGGTATTTCATTGTTGTTTTAAGTTGCATTTCCCTGATGACATATGACACAGAACATCTTTTCATATGCTTATTTTCCATTTTGCATATCTTCTTTGTTGAGGTGTCTGTTAAGATCTTTGGTCACTTTTTAAATCTGCTTGTTCATTTTCTTATTGTTGAGTTTTAAGGATTCTTTTTTTGTATAGTTTGGATAACAGTCCTTTGTCAGATATGACTTTTACAAATATTTTCTCCCAGTCTGTTGCTTGTCTTTTTATTTTTTTGACAATGTCTCTCACAGAGCAGAGATTTTTAATCTTAATGAAGTTCAGTATTATTTCTTTCTTTCATAGATTGCGCCCTTGGTGTTGTATCTAAAAAGTCATCACTAAACCTAGGGTCATCTAGATTTTCTTCTATATTACCTTCTAATAGTTTTATAGTTTTAGAATTTACATTTAAGTCTGTGATCCAATTTGAGTTAATCCTTATGAAGTGTGCAAAATCCGTGTCTAGATTCATGTTTTTTGCATGTGGATGATGTTCTAGCACCATTTGTTGAAAAAACTATCTTTTCTGCATTATATTGTATTTGTTCCTTTGTCAAAGATCATTTGACTATATTTGGATCTATTTCTAGGCTCACTCATCTGTTTTATTATTCTATTTGTCTCTTCTTTTGCCAATATCACACTGCCTTGACTACTGTATCTTTATAGTGAGTCTTGAAGTCAGGTGGTGTCCGTCCTCCAACTTTGTTCTTCTCCTTAAATATTGTGTTGACTATTTTGAGTCTTTTGCCTCTCCATATAAACTGTAGAATCAGTTTGTCAATATCCACAAAATAACTTGCTAGGCTCATGATTGGGATTTCATTAATCTGCTGACGAAGCATGGGGGAACCGACATCTTCACACTAGTGAGTCTTCCTATCCATGAACATTAAGAGCTCTCTAGTTAGTTCTTCCTTGGTTTTGTTCATCTGAGTTTCGTAGTTTTCCTTATATAGATCTTACACATATTTTGTTATATTTGTACCTAAGTATTTCATTTTAAGGAGTGCTAATGTAAATAGTATAGTGTGTTTAATTTTGAATTTCACCTGTTCATTGCTTGTATATAGGAAAGTGATTGAGTGTGTATGTTAACTTTGTATACTACAACCTTGTTACAATCACTTATTAGTTCAAGGAGGTTTTTTTGTTAATATTTTTGGATTTTTTTATATAAATGATTATGTCATCTGTGAATAAAGACAGTTTTATTCCTTCCTTTCTAACCAGTATACTTTTTATTTCTTTTTTTGTTCTTACCACATTAGCAAGGACTTCCAGTGTGATGTTGAAAAAGAGTGGTAAGTAGGGACATACTTGCTTTGTTCCTGATCTTAGTGGGAAAGCTTCTACTTTCTCACCATTAAGTATAATGTGAGCTATAGTTTTGTGTAGTCTTTATCAAGCTGAGGAAATTCCCTTCTATTCTTAGTTTACTGAGAGTTTCTATCATAAATGTCTTGGGTAATTTTTAAGATGGTAAAAATGTTCTGTATGATACTATAATGGTGGGTACATGACACTGTGCATTTGTCAAAACTCATGGAACTTTATAGAATAAAGATATAACTTTAATATATGAAATTATTCTTTATTTTAAAACCTTAAAATTAAATGTAAAACTTCATTTGGGAGGCCATAAGATCCCAGGATGGAATCCAGAACTAACATATTACAAATGTGTGAACCTTATCGAGGAGGGTGAATAGAAAAGGTGCTGGCTTAAGTAAATTTGAAGATGAGTGGTGTCTAAAAGGAACTGCACATAAGAGCTATACTCTAGTTGATGAAGTTGATTCCACAAGGGTATAGGGTAACAATTTTGAAACTACTAGATACGTATATTGACAGTGAACAATTAACTAAATGAATGGCTGATGTTGGAAGCCAGATTTCTCACTTTTGGCCTGGGAGGTTACAGACAAGCAAGAGGAGAAGAATATAATAATTTATTTGGTAATGGATTATTACAGTTGGAGATATAAGTTTGAACTCATTTTAGTTTAATATAGAAACAAAGGAATATGTATATAAATATTTATAGATGTATGTATGCACATGGGTTAGTGTGCACACATATATTTCCTTGCTCTTTCAGGTGAGATCAGCTAGAAACAATGACGCAACTCAACAGTAGCACTAAACTTCCCTAGGTCCCAGATCTTTGTTTCTAATACTATTCTTCAATGAAAAGAATCAGGGCTCCTTGGAGAAATAGCTAATTCTAGGACTCGGGCAGGAGCATTCAAGAAGAGCCTGGATCATCTTACATTGCCAGAAAGTAATGAGCCCACAAAAACACAACCACAATGATGAAATTATGTCAAAGGGATACCGGAGCCAACTGAAAGAGCACACAATGGCCAAAGCTGGGATAATTTGTTCAAGAAAATAAATAAATAAATAAATAAATAAATAAATAAATAAATAAATAAATATTGGATCAAACCCAAAGTATAAAATAAAGTATCCATGAGTTCATGATGATATAAATAAATGATTGAATAAATTAATAAGTGATAAAGGAATAGATAACTCTCCCATGGAGAAGAATCCCAAATAATTTGTGGAAATACAGCTCTCCACTCTTTACATGTGAGCTAAGCATAGTGATTTGCTTCCAAAAAATACAGTATGGAAAGGGCTCCAAAAGAGTAACTTTACAGTGGAGAATTTTAACAAACACAATCTCAAACAAGTAGTCAAGGACACTTCAACAGCAATGAATTATATTTATAGTAGGTACTCTTGATATGGCATGATGAAAAAGGCAATTTACCTATGTGAACTTTCTCCCAAAAGACTGTAACTCCTGTGTAAATGTGAGAAAAACACCAGATAAATTTCAGTTGGAGGACAGGCCACAATATACCTGACAAGTACTCCTCAAAAATGTCAATGTCATCAAAAACAAGGAAAGTCTGAGAAAGTGTCACAGCCGAGAGGAGACTAAGGAAATATGATGAATAAATGCAATTTGGTTGCATCCTGAAACAAAAAACAAAAAGACACTAGAAAAAAACTAAGGAAGTGTCAATAAAGCATGGACCTTATTTAGTGATAATGTATTAATATCATTTCATTAATTATAACAAATGTACTATACTAATGTAAGATATCAATAATAGGAATAACTGGTTGCAGCATAAATGGGAACACTTTGTACTAGATTCTCAATTTTTCGTAAATATAAAATGGTCTAAACAATACCGTCTTTTTTAAAAAGTATACTTGAGGGGCTGGCCCCATGGCCGAGTGGTTTAGTTTGTGCGCTCCACTGCAGGTGGCCCAGTGTTTCGCCAGTTCGAATCCTGGGTGCAGACATGGCACCACTCATCAAGCCATGCTGAGGCAGCGTCCCACATGCCACAACTAGAAGGACCCACAACTAAGAATATACAACTATGCACCAGGGGGCTTTAGGGAGAAAAAGGAAAAAAAATCTAAAAAAAACCCATAAAATAAAAATAATAAGTATACTTGAAGCTCATAAAGTCAATTCCATAGGGGGAGAGGGTGTTAATTTACTTTTTGTTTGTCACAAGTAGATTTCTTTTACAGTTTACATTGGGCTATTTAAATTTATTTTAACTTTACTTCATATTATTTTTGGTGATAAATAAATTTTTATTTTTATGTGCCAAAGCTCATATTCTTTTAAAAAATGTTTTTCATATTTTCATGTGCATAAGCCCAGTACAACAGGGAAAGAATATTCTTTTCAATAAATGGTGTTGGAAAACTGGACAGCACATGTGAAGAATGAAACTGGACTCCTATCTTACACCATACACAAAAATCAACTCAAAATGGGTTCAGACTTGAAGCCATAAAATTTCTAGAAGAAAACGTAGCCAATAAACTCTTTGACATTGGTCTTGACAATGATTTTTAGGATTTGACATCAAAAGCAAAAGCAACAAAAGCAAAAATACAGAAGTGGGACTACATCAAACTAAAAAGCTCCTGCACAGCAAAGGAAACCATCAACAAAATGAAAAGGCAACCTACCAGATGGGAGAAAATATTTGCAAATCAGATATATCTAATAAGAGGTTGCTATCCAAAATATATAAAGAACTCATACAAAGTGATGAGGATTTTTAGGCTGCTTAATTTTAAAATGGCTTATGATGAGGATTTTTAGGCTGGTTAGTTTTAAAACTACAGATGAGATTCAGGCTCCAAGGAATGGAATTTGTTTGCCCCTTTGTTGGGAAACATTTACATTTCTAAGGGAAACCTCTATCTGTGAAGATGCCTCCCTCTCTGTGCCAGGAAGTGGGGGGATGGTCTTATCTCTAGAGGCTCTTGGTCAATGCCAGAGGCAAGAACTTAAGTTGGTTGCTGTCTGGCAATCTCATGTAACTGGTTTAGGGTGGTGGCGTCTAACCTTTCTAACCTTTACTTAATCCGATTTGATTCTTGTCTAAAAGTCATGGGATCACCCAATGACCAGACCCCACCTGCACTGATACCATTTTAACTTTTTTCTCATGTTCCTTCCTTTGTCTTGTAAAGAGATGAATCATATACCTATGCCTTAAATTTAGCCCTAACCCTCAACTCGGGGCAGCAGCAGAAGCTCTGACTGCCCGTGGGTCCTGTCCCCACGCATCAGCTCTGCCTGCCCATGGGTCCTGTCCCCATGCCAGCAGGGGCAGCAGCAGCGGCTCTGCCAGCCCATGGGCTCTGTCCCCATGCCAGCGGGGGCAGCAGAAGCGGCGGCAGCAGAAGCTCTGACTGCCCATGGGTCCTGTCCCCATGCTATTCTATACTATTCTCTAAATAAAAGAGCACTACTGCCAGATCTTGAGAGTCTAAGAAATCTTTCTTTCGACTCCTCGGCTCACCGACCCCGCATCATTTCTGGTGGCCCGTACGGGGAACTTGCTTCAGGGGATCTTCCGTACGGGGAACTTGCTTCAGGGGATCTTCCGAACGGGGAATTGCTTCATCGGCTTGTGAGCTCGAGTTCTGGTAAGTGCCCTTTTCTTCCTTATGCCTTTCTCTTTTTCGAGGATGGATCTAAATTCACTTCTCCATCGGGAACTTTCTTGGATGGCTGTATGAATCCACATTTGCTGCCCATGGCTACTCTATGGGGCAAACTGTGGCATCCAGCTTGAAGAGAATCAGTACCTTAAGCCTCAGGGTGATGGAGAATGAATTAATCCATTCCTTCCTGACTCTATCTCTAATAGACAAATTTTACGTGGGCGCGGGTCGGCCACTTAAGTCATTAGGACGGCCGCCAATCTCCAAGACTCCCGTGGAAGGTTTCTTTTCCTAAGGCTGGATTGGGATCCCTCCCTCTGGCACCTGACCACGCTCTGAACTGCGGGGAAAGTCCCACTTGGGACTCCAGTTCAAGGGAAGTACCAAACTCTAACCTTTGGTGGAGTATGGGAACCCCTTCTTGGGAGAATGGCTCCAGGATGCAATTGGGTAGAATGTCCCCCAGACTGGCGGAAAATTCCTCACTGTCTTTCTCTTTCTCACTGTCTTTGTCCTTTTCTCTCCTGGGACCATACGCCAGGCACCTATTACTGTCAGGCAGAATAGGGAAGATGTTCAAGGGATGCCCCCATCATCCCTTGCTACAGGAACCCCAATGGGGGGATTTTCAAGGTAATGGCTCCTTTTCTTTCTCTCTCCTTTTCTCTCGGGGACCATTCACCAGGCCTATGCTGCCAGGCAGAATAGGAAAGATGTCCACCAGGCACCTGTTACTGCCAGGCATAACAGGGAAGGTATACAAGGGATGCAATGCCAGGGGACGCCCCCATCACCCCTTGCTATAGGAACCCCACAGTAGGAACGACGGGTAGGACGCTGCCCTAGGTTCAGGGGGGATTTTTCATGGTAATGGACCCGTTTCTTTCGTCTCTCTTAGAGTTACAATGGCCATTTTCGTCTCCATTTGAGCTTTGCAACTGGGAAAGAAATCTTTAAAGAGTAAAAGGCTCCACCCCTGGGAGCCCCAACTTTGGGTTTCTGGGCCTGATCACCCCAGCAACCCTAAGTGGGGGTGCCCTTTCTTCCTTCGGGAAGAAAGGCCCCGGGCCATGGTTCCTCATAAAGCTTTGTTTAATTTTCCCTTTATATTCTGTCTCATGTGAATTTAATTCTTTCTCCGGCCGGACGAACCCACATTTGGGAAGAGGAAATGTCTTCCTCCCCTGCAGTTTTGGTGCAGTCGGCAAAATAAAATTTCACTGGCTGGTAACTGCTTGCTCCTGGACTGCTGCGGCCAAGAGATCCCGGACCCCTGACGAGAGCCGGCAAGAGGTGAGAGTTCTTACCACGTCAGTCTCCCGGATCTCTGCCTGCAGGCTCCAATGGAAGCGAGAATGGTGAGGGTTTTTTTGCTCTTCTAAATTTAGATTAGCAGGAGAAAATGTTGGTGAGGCTAGCTTCTCAGATTCAGCGACTATACGATTTGAGTACTCACTGGTTTTAGATCCTTTTCCTCCCAGAGATAGACTTTTCCTTGTCTCTGTCTTTTTGTTTGTCATAAGACACAGGCATCTCTATAAGCCTGTTGTCTGGGCTTTTTATCTTGTTCTATGTCTTGAGAGCTTGGTTTTGTGACCTTTCTGGTCTCCGCCATCAGAGGATGCATGTACCAGCACGTATCTTGGCGGCCGGTCACATAGACTGGGGCTCTGGGAAAGTTTGTCTTGAGAGCATGGCTCTCTTTGTCCGGCTGTGTAAGCTCTCGGGGAAGTTTGTCATAAGAGGTCCCAATTGATTTCATAAGGGGCCTTTGTCGTCTCAACCTTTGTTGCTTGCCTTTACTTTCTTAGGCTATTTTTGGGAGTGAATTTTCTGGATCTCTTTTGGGGACGCCTCTTTGTCCTTGGTTAAGCTTTGGTTGAGTCACTGTTAAGATCCTACTCGTCAATTCGGCCTGATCACCCCAGCAACCCTAAGTGGGGGTACCCTCTCTTGACGGTTGACTCATTGAGCGTTTTAGTCACCTACTGAGTCAGTTATGAGGATAGGAGACCTGTGAGTCATTCTGTGAACTGTCGTGCTAGCATAGTGTGTCCCAGCACGGGAACTGTTGTGTGACTCTCATCTTGATAACCCTCTGGAAGAGGCCAGGAGGGCGAGGTCTGATCTCTTCTTTACCTTTCTTTGTCTGTTTCATTCATCACCTCCTTTGTTGTCACCAAGTCTAGGTTAAGTTCAGTCTGAACCTGACCAGAACCTGGACCGTTTGTAAAATCGAAAAAACTTAAGCCTTTTGCCAGGGACTTAACTCTCAACCTTGGCACTGGGAGTGCCTCCAGCCAGTTCCAGGCCTTTGCCTCTTTCTTCCCTACCTCAACTGTGCTGGCTCGGAGACAAAGTGCCCAGGCTGAGCGGGACTTGACTAAATCTTATAGCTATGTCAACACCCGCAATCGGCTTCTGCACCCTTTCTCCAGCTGCTGTCAGTCAGACACTGGCTTTACCGCCACAGGGAAGGCTCCTGAGCATCCCCAGAGACCCGCCCTGCGGATGCATTCTAACTCCATCTGGGAGAAAACTTGAGGGGTTTCTCTGTGCCTTTGTGATGCAGCTGAACAGGTAGATCAACCTGGAATGTAATTTGAGTTACAATCCAGCTTCTGGGAAATCAAGAGCAACTGTCTTTAGAAAATCCTTGCAAGACTGGAAATACAGCTCTAGAGGCAGTTCGGACTCCACCTAGTTCCTTTATCACGAAAAGGATTATCATCTTCCCTCTCCAGGAACTACTATCTAACCCCATCACTAATTCCTAAGACTGAAGCAAAAAAAAAAAAAAAAAGGAAAAAAGAGAGGAGGGGAAAGGCAAAACGGCCATACGCGTGCCCTTGCAAAAAATCTAGCATCTTGAGTATCTTCTCCACAAATATTGGTAAAAGAAAACAATAGCTGTGTAGTCTCTGTGTACGTGTGTCTATGTGTACGTTATATGTGTGATATTTTACCTCCCGATGGTATTGCCAAAATTAAGAGCTCTGTTTAATTGGCTTAAAGTAAGCCCTTACATAAATTCTAAATGTAGTAGAAATTAATCCAATGTCTTTCAAGTTAACGCGATGTGAATTAACCTTTGGTAAATGAAAGCTTGTTTAAGTTTGTTGGTTTGATTGAAAATAGTCTTGTTGTCAGAGTTGTCGGTATTTGCATACGATGCAGGCATGCAGCCTGGGTTTACTAGTCAAATAAGTTCACATTGTCTGTTAGAAATTTGTCAGCAAAATAATAGGTTTAAATGATGACCAGTTTTGTCTAATGTCTCAAGTGATGTTTTTGTAGGTAATCTGAACATAATTGTTGGAAACAAATGGATTAAATAGATAAAAGTGGGTACAATAACTGTTTTTTGGTCTGTATACTTGAAAAAAACTGCTTCGAAATTCTTTTTGGTAACAATCTTGAGTTTTGCCAAGTTAAGTTAAATGATAAAAATCTGAGTATCTGGGTCATTTTTGGATTGGATAGAACTGAAACATTATTGCTAAAACGTATCTAAGTTATTTACTTTTGGCTTCTCATTGTAAAGAGGCTAAAAGCGTTTGGGTCTGTTAAAAAGTATGCCTTGTGTTTTATTGTGAAGCGGCGTGTTTCTAGAAATTATGAAGTGTTTAGAATGCTGATATAAAAGATTGCTTACCTTTTTAGTGTTTACTAGGTCTGTTAAGTGTTAAAAGTTATTGACCTATATAATTAAAGCTACTGGAAATTAATGAGGAAAACAGCTCTGTATACAAGGAAGTAAAATGTGTGTTTTCAGTAAAGAGGGTATAAAGAATGGAAGTATTTTTGTTTGATGGGTTAAGAAAGATAAATTTGTCCTAAAGTACTAGAAAGGAAAAAAGAAAGACTTTGGGACAGATTCTGAAGGCAAAAAGAAAGTTGTAGAAGGTTTGTGAAGGAGAAATTCTGGAAGGAGTTTTATGACTGGTGAAGCAGACTAAGATTAAAGTAAATTCAATTAAGTGAATGAGTTTTAATGTTAAAAATAAGCTGGTACAGAAATTAAAATTTGGTTTTCTCTCAAAGGATAATTTTCTTGAACTTTTGGCCTGCTCTAACTCTACCTAAAAGACAAATCTGTTTTGTTAAAATAATGACTGAGGTCACTCTTAAGATTTTTGACTCTTTCTGTTATCACTTTGAATAGATACCTGAGCAGTATTTCACAGTGAGCGTTGTTTGAACAAGTGTTTTAAAGTCTTTTGATATTTTCTACAAGCTTCTCCCAAAAATATTCAAGTCCTGAATAAAAGGGTTTCTTTTGAAAAAACTAAATTACATGGGAAGCATTGTCAAATAAGTGATGATAAACTTTGTCAGGTGTTATTATGTGGGTAAATGCTACTAATATACGTGTCTTAACATTATATAGCATTCCTAAAATTCTGTTCTGTCCTGGTTATCGGTTCTAATTCCAATTGATATCTTGAAGTGTTGTATGTCACAGAAGTAGTCAAGTTTCTTTACCAATTGCCCTTTTGAGTCTTTTGTCCATTTACAGATAGTTGCTGTTTTACTCTGATACTTTTTGCTTTTGCAAATATGTTTCATCTTCAGAGAAATTCCTGGAAAGGATTCTGACACAAAGGTTCTAAACTACAGGGTTCTGATAAACTTTCAGATTATAGAACTGAACTGGGTAAGAAATTACAGAATTCTAACAGAAACTGAGCTCATAGATCTGCTAACAGAAGATTAAGCTCAATAATTGATTATACAGGACTGTGTGAACTGATGAGGATGATTATAACTTTTTATGACTTCTGTTTGAAATATTGTTGAGTTTTAATGTTTTGTTTTGTTTTCTCAGATTTAAGGAAATCTTTTCTCTTATGCTAACTATGACTTACAGCAATTTGGTGAAATTATACTTTTATGAGCAAAACTGAAACATTTATCTTTTTCTCCCTACCTGATCCCTCCAGAATTTAGAAACTTTGTGAGTGAGTATGGTTATTTCGTGGCAATATAGTTATTTGCATAAGTTCAATAAGAATCTATTCTCCTTATAACAGGACACATTGGTTATATTACCAAGGCTTTGACTGGAATGTCATATTTGAAACATACAGGCTCAGATATGACAAGACAGCTTTTCAGGAACAAAGATTGGACTTTCTGGAATACAGCCACTTGGAATCATGGGCCTGGTACCTTGTTTACAGAGATTCTGGCAATCTTACCCGGTAAGTAAGGAAGCTTGCTTATCTGGCAGGTGCAAGGAACCTCAGAATATTTTGAAGGACCTCGAGGAGAGAGGAGTCCACCCAAACCTGTAAGTACTGCAGGCAAAATCTGATGGCAAGTCCTTGGCTTGGCTTTTCTGGCCTCGAGAGGCCTTTACGGTTCAATCTGAGATTCCTCATAAAAATTCCAGCAAAGCAGGTTTAAAAGAGCCTGTATAATCAATTGCTATTCTTGCTGCACTTATGTAAATAATTGGACCAAGTTTTATTGAAACTACACTTATTTTGCAAACCAGTTAATCTTAATTTGGCTATCTTTTGTAAAAATGAGGGTGATTTTAGAGAAAAAAATTATGTTTCAGTAAACGCTATAGTAGGCATTCATGGATATTAGATTCTAGCTCTTCTCTACAAGATTCATCTATTACTAATCATAATGTCTCCTTGTGGCCATCTGTCTCTGATACGTGGGAGTTCCCTGGCCACAAGCAAACCTTTTCCTTCAACACTACTGCCCAAATACTAACTAGATTTGCCTTGTCACAGGTGGATCATAAACGACAAGTTCCAAAGGTAAAGTCCCCAATTTATTGATACACACAGGATGGACTATATCAAATTTGGGACGAATATATTTGGCTCACTCCTACTAGTGGTCAACTCAGTCAAAAGGCCACTATATGTTGGGAACAAAGCAATCACACCTGTGATACATGGCCTAATAGCACCCGACCTATGGGACAAATTCCCCGTTATATGTGTTCTCATATTGATGTGGATTAAGGCTGCCCCAGCTACAGAAGCCCAAGGTGACCTGGCCTACGTGCCAAACTATACGACCCAGTGGACTTTTTTTATGGTATGAATTAGGACTGCCCCAGGGAGAGAAGCTCGGGGCATCCTCACCTGCATGCCGATCTATATGGCCAGATTCGTATCTAAAGTTATATGACCGCACAATAACCAGACCCCATCTGCACTGAAATCATTTAATGACTTTTTACATCATTTCTTTTTTTTTCCAGTAAAAATAAGTCACGTACCCATGCCTTATAAAATTAGCCCTAACCCTCAACTCAGGGCAGCAGCAGGAGCTCTGACTGCCCGTGGGTCCTGTCCCCACGCACCAGCTCTGCCTGCCCATGGGCTCTGTCCCCTGCCAGCGGGGGCAGCAGCGGCAGCAGCAGGAGCTCTGACTGCCCGTGGGTCCTGTCCCCACGCACCAGCTCTGCCTGCCCATGGGTCCTGTCCCCATGCCAGCGGGGGCAGCAGCAGGAGCTCTGACTGCCCGTGGGTCCTGTCCCCACGCACCAGCTCTGCCTGCCCATGGGTCCTGTCCCCATGCCAGCGGCAGCAGCAGCAGAAGCTCTGCCTGCCCATGGGTCCTGTCCCCATGCTATTCCACACTATTCTCTAAATAAAAGAGCACTACTGCCAGATCTTGAGAGTCTAAGAAATCTTTCTTTCGACTCCTCGGCTCACCGATCCCGCATCAATATCATAGCCTTAAGAAATACTGGTTGGTTTGGGACTGACTGGGATAGATGGCCCAGTGTACGTTGGTTAGCCCCTAATGGCACTCGGTGGCTATGTGGCTCCAACTTATGGCCTTGGCTACCACCTGGATGGATTGGACGATGCACCCTAGGTTTCGTCTGGATGCAAGGTAGAACTACATTTACTATATCTCCTCCTGCTAACCTACCCAACCTGCAACAGCGCTGGACCCGCTCTGTCTTCCACTGTTTCACTTCCTGGACCACCTCTCATCAAATGATTCTCTCGTCGCCAGAGGATCTGTACACCTTGTCAGCCTTGGACGCCACGGGCGCAGCCTTCCGGTCTGCTGAGCCTCCTACCTGTACCCATGGCCCCATTTAGGGACAGCTCTACGACCTTGTACAGCCGGAAGTAGTTACAGAAGACTGGCCATCGTCCATATCCCCAAAAGATTTCGGGGCCAAAATGGGTTCAGGGGGGGTTTATGATGAGGATTTTTAGGCTGCTTAATTTTAAAATGGCTTATGATGAGGATTTTTAGGCTGGTTAGTTTTAAAACTACAGATGAGATTCAGGCTCCAAGGAATGGAATTTGTTTGCCCCTTTGTTGGGAAACATTTACATTTCTAAGGGAAACCTCTATCTGTGAAGATGCCTCCCTCTCTGTGCCAGGAAGTGGGGGGATGGTCTTATCTCTAGAGGCTCTTGGTCAATGCCAGAGGCAAGAACTTAAGTTGGTTGCTGTCTGGCAATCTCATGTAACTGGTTTAGGGTGGTGGCGTCTAACCTTTCTAACCTTTACTTAATCCGATTTGATTCTTGTCTAAAAGTCATGGGATCACCCAATGACCAGACCCCACCTGCACTGATACCATTTTAACTTTTTTCTCATGTTCCTTCCTTTGTCTTGTAAAGAGATGAATCATATACCTATGCCTTAAATTTAGCCCTAACCCTCAACTCGGGGCAGCAGCAGAAGCTCTGACTGCCCGTGGGTCCTGTCCCCACGCATCAGCTCTGCCTGCCCATGGGTCCTGTCCCCATGCCAGCAGGGGCAGCAGCAGCGGCTCTGCCAGCCCATGGGCTCTGTCCCCATGCCAGCGGGGGCAGCAGAAGCGGCGGCAGCAGAAGCTCTGACTGCCCATGGGTCCTGTCCCCATGCTATTCTATACTATTCTCTAAATAAAAGAGCACTACTGCCAGATCTTGAGAGTCTAAGAAATCTTTCTTTCGACTCCTCGGCTCTCCGACCCCGCATCACAAAGCAATAGCAAAAAACCAAAAAACCCAATTAAACTGAGAAGAAGATCTGAATAGACATTTTTCCAAAGACATTATATCCAAAACATATAAACAGTAGAATTTTATTATAAATGATATAATTTCACATCCTTATCAGCAGCATATAAGAGTTTTGGCTGTGTCACGTTCTTCCCAACATTTACTGTTGTCAGTCCTTATAGTTTTAGATATTCCACTTGGGTGTGTAGTGGTAACTCATTGTAATTTTATTTTGCATTTCCCTAACAACTAAAACCTTTTCATAGCCTTATTGGTCATATGACTTCATTTCTAGAGTGTCTTTTCAAATATTTTACCACTTTTCATTTGTCTTTTTATCTTACTGAGTTGCTTGAGTTCCTTACATATTCTTCAAATCCTTTGCCAGATATATCTTTTGTGAATATTTTCTCTCTGTCTAAGTCTTGCCACTTCTTTTTCTTAATGATGTCATTTGTATGAGACCTAATTTATTGTCTTTTTTCTTTTGTGGTTATTGATTTCTGTGCCCCACCTAAGAAATCTTTACTTATCCCTAAGGCACAAAAATACTTTCCCATGTTTCCTTAGAAAATCTTTATATTTTTAACTTTTATGTTTAGGTCTATAATCCATCTTGAATTGGATGTGTATGGCACAAGGATGGGCATTTAAATTAATTTTTTTCTATACTGACAAATAAAAATGGCAAGCAATAGGATATATTGGAGAATATGAGGAAGCCATTTGGTGTAAACCTAATTCGGCCTGAACTTGTCTTTCCAAAAGGGCCTGACCCTGGCTGTTGATCATGCATCGTATATCTGCTTTAGAGATTCCCTATGGCAAGAACAAAAGCCCTTGAGATAAAGGTGCAACTTTCCTCCCCCTCCCAACTTTGGCATCTCCTTAAGGATTAAGCATCTTTCCTTAGGCTAGAAACTGATTGCTGCGCTCACCTGTGACCACCCAGCTCGAGACAATAGACTTGCCTCCTGCTACGCAGACCAAGATAGCAGACCCACTACCTGCTGTGTCCATCAAGTGCTGTGCTGACAGGGCAATCTTGTGACTATTGTGGGAGGGACATTTCAATCATATGTGAAACACCCTGTTTGGGGGTATATAACCTCTCTGTGCTCCCCACTTCTTCGGTGCCCTTTCTTCCTCTGGGAAGAAAGGCCCTGGGCCATGGTCCTCAGATTTCAGCTCAGAATAAACTCACCCAAATTTTCATTTATAGATTGGTTATGGATTATTTTCATCAACAATACTATATTCAGTTGTTACAGCACCAATTTATTTAAAAGACATTCCTCATTGAAATGCTTTCATGTCTCTCTTGGTAATCAATTGACTTTATTAATATGGGCATATTTTTGGACTTTCTGTATGTCCCACTGATCATTTTGTCTATCCTTATACCATTACTACACTGTATTTAATATTGTAACTTTATAATAATTCTTCAAGTCGGATAGTGTCAGTCCTACCAACATATTTGAAGCTTAAACCTTGCCCCACCTTGCAGTTAATTTCTTAGAATTCGTCTCTGCCTTCTTTTCTTTCTTCACTTATGAAATAAACCTTTACTAAATGTCTAATATATTCTAGGGGTTTTGGATACATCCATAGGGAGCAAAATAGTTAAAATCTTCACCTCCCTGGAGCTTACATTTCAATGTCATCCTCTTCTCCTGCCATCCCCACGCACCCAGGCTATGCTGGGAGTGATGATGAGCATTGCTCAGTCTGCACTTCAGGCCACCATCTGCATTCACAACAAGCCCACCCCCTCAGCACTCCCCACACATACTCAGATTACATCAGCCTGATCAAGCACAGACTCCAGCACACTCCCTCCCTCAGCCCCAGCCTATGGCAGTGCTCCTGGTTTACTCCAGCTCCGGTATCAGGAAACCACGCCTGTCTTTGTTGGGTCACTACTACCTTCCCCATAGTGGCCCTCCAGACCTGTCCACACTCTTTAAGATTCCTAACTCCACCCTCCCTCCCAAGCTACCTCTCAGTAATGGAACATTTCTAAATGAGGAGCTCCAACTCACCCAGGTGAAATTTCCTAAACTATTTTCCACCCTGTAGCTGTGGATTTAGGTCAGCTAGAAAGAAATCGCCATTAAACTGCCAAATTCGCAATTTTTCTACCATCCACTCTCATGGAGATCTCATCCTGGGAGTGGAATCTCTAGCCACAGTCTCCCGTCTGCACAGCGGGACGACTCAAGGAGCAGCCTGACCATGGGGGGAGGGCTTTACAGCTGGGAGTCATGAGAAAGACCCTCTCCTCGTCATCAGGTGGGACAACAGGAATCATTTTGGGCAGAGGTTTTAACAGTTCATATAATTTTCCTCTGCAATTTCCAACACACTTTTTGGTCAAAGATTCTATTTGACACTAAATTTCAAACCTAACATTGCTGCTCAGATGCTTTCCCATTGTTTGGTATTTATTAGAGTTGCAAACATTTGCTCACCATCCTCCCTATAAAAAGCACTTTTAAAAATCATGTTTGAAAAAAATCACATGTGCTTATTATGAAAGGAATTAAAAGTACATAGACATATAAAGAAGAAAGAAAAAAATACCCCAAATTCCAGCCCTCCTCCAGAATAAATACTGTTGACATTTTGGTGAGTGTGTTTCCAACCTTGTCTGCACCTGTCTGTGCATGTGTGTGGTTCTACCTGAATCGAATCCTGTTGTTCATGCTACACCTGCTTACTAAGTATGTTCTATGCACGGACAACACTACATGCCCCACAGGGGATGCAAGAACCACCTGCTGAGAGAAGGCTTTTAAAGCACCACTGTCTCCTAGCATTTTTTTTATGTCTGTTGGTGTTTCACGGAGAATTATCTAATTCTGAGTTTTTTGTGTTCCCTGTAGACGTCCTGGAGATTCATTTTCAGGACGAGTCCCAGGTTTCTTTTAAACCTTGAATATTCTGTGAACTGTGAGTTACCAGTTGGGGTATTTTAGGAGCTAAAGTGAAGAGCTTACTTCAGACACCACCTGCAAGTGAGAATAAGACAATCCACAATGTTTTGTTGTTTTTTTTTTTTTTCATTTCGGCTTGTCAAGCTCAAAATCAGAGTGCGTGTGAGAAATACAGGAGAAGGAGCAGGGAAGGTAAAGTAAGAGAGGGAGAATATGAGTGTGAGCCCCCTGCAGACACCTCCCTATTTGCCAATTGTGCTACTTTTTGTCCAAATGAGAACATCTGTGACAAGTGAGGCACTAGCCTTGGGCACAGAATTTAAGGGGGCACCAGAAAATGGATGAATAATATTTTAATATAAAATTCAAAATTAATGCAAAAAAATTTGTGAAGAAGAAAAGATCGAAATTTTAAATAAACCCACGAGTAGTAACAGTGCCCTGCCAAGCCATCGTGAAGCCTAGGGCAAGAAGGAAAAAGCAGTTCCACAGATCCTGTAATTTTTGTATTGATTTTGATTTTTTTTTTTTATGGTGAGGACAGTTGGCCCTGAGCTAACATCTGTTTACAATCTTCCTCTTTTTGCTTGAGGAAGATTGTCTCTGAGCTAACATCTGTGCCCATCTTCCTCTATTTTTGTATCTGGGATGCTGCTGCAGCATGGCTTGATGAGCAGTGTATAGGTCTGCATCCGGGATCGGAACCTGCAAACCCTGGGCTGCCAAAGTGGAGCATGTGAGCTTAACCGCTACACCACAGGGCCAGCGTCTGATTTTTCAAATATTAAATGAAATAGATTCTATCTTGATTACTGAGTTTTTCAGTGTCACCTTAAATTTTGCACCCAAGCAAGAACCTCACTCTCCTCACCTAGTCCAGCCCTTTTCTGTAACATGGGTGAAAAACATCAGCCTTCTCAGACACTGAGAATGTGTTTTCCTGTCCTGGCTCAGAGCCCGACCCCGGAGTGATCTGGAACAGGCCTATGAGCAAAGCTGATGGGTTGGACCCAGTGACAGCCATGTCTCCTTCCAGCTGGAACACAGATTCTCAACACTAATGAGAAGCTTCTCCAAAACCACATCTGGAAACAGCCAAACGGGGAGTAAAAGCTGGTTTCTCCTGCACTCTAAACAAACAGCATGGTGTTAACCCCTACACAATCACCCTTCTCAGAAGAAAGATATTCATTTTAAATGTCAGAATTCAAAACTTTCTCTCGTAGTATAACTTGTGCTCTTGCTTGCTTAGTGTTGAGCATAGTCCCAGAAACCTGGGCATTTGCTGTTGGTGACAGCACATCACGTTGGTGACTGCCCAGTGTTCCCCGCACTGCACCGCAGACACGGCAACACCCTTCCACAGCGCATCAAGAGTGGAATGACGATGCTACAGCTGGTCATTGTTCTAACAGCCTCTGGGTGTGCCTGTTGACACCAGTGCTGACCACTTGGCTGTCCCGTCCAGGGTACACAAGGCAGTGTCTTCGTTCAGAGTCTTCACCAGCAGATCATAGCACTCTTGTTTCTGATGGGCAGGTCTGTGCCCAACTCACTATTACTCATTAGGTTAAAGTAGTAAAGTCTGTTTGACTTTTATTACTCAAGGTGAATTCAATGTTATCCTTTCTTACAAGGCTAATTCCTTTTGTTGTTAGCTGTGCTTTCCTGAATAATGGCAAAGGAAGCAAAGGCAACGTGGCTGCACATGGTCGAGAGGTCCCGCGAAGGGTGCGGCCAGTTCAGATTGCAGTGATGCTTCCTTCCCTAAAAAGTATTTCCCCAAACTCTGGCCCCATCTCTAGGAGTTCTGTGCACGTGAGCAACAGATGTCAAGTGATTATGGAAGAAACAAAAGGTTGAAATTGGCCTGTTAAGGCATCATATGCATGCAGCCTGACCCAGGGAGGGTGACCTGCCACCAGGTGGGAGATTGTCAGAGTGTCTCATCAGCAAACTGGTGAGAAGGGAAGGCTTCTGCCTGTTTGAGGGTACACAAAGTGCACCATCCCCAGTGCTGACTACCAGCAGACCTCTCTGAGGCAAAGATGCAAATCCCTACTACCACTAAAGTTCTACTCCCTTCAGAGCAGGGCCTGAGGGCAACTGCTCACACCCCACACGTTTATCCAGTCTAATTCCATGCCAAACACTGCAAGATGCTGGGGACAGAAGTGGATGAGGCCTAGCTCCTGCCCTCGGATTCCCAAACCAGTGAGGGTGATTGAGGTAATCAGAGAGGATTACAAGACGTTGGAGAAAGGATTCTTTGTCCCACTAGTGTGAGCAAGTTTCCTAGGTAACAGGCATGAACTCCACGAGGTCGAGTGAATGGAAGTGAACCAAGAGGTGAAAGGAAGAGGGAGGGAGGTCTCGACAGAGGAACAGGGTGAGCAAAGGTGTGTGGCAGAATGGCCCCTCTTCTTCTCTGTGTTCTCATGACCTGTCATGATGTCATCTTGCGCCTGGTAGATGTTCACTGAGTTTGGATGAATAAGCAAATGAAACAAAACAGAAACATTGCATGTGGAATCTGGACTATCATCTTTGAAAGTTTGATTTTTTTCCTTTTTGAGAAGGGAAATAAGAATCACTTTCCATATAAATGAAAAATGCTCCTAGCAACTGCAAAATGTGCATTTACCTTCTAAGTCAGTCACCATTGCCTAGCAAGGATCTTTTTTCCTCAGAGCTCACCCCACTACTATCCTTTTTCACCCTCCATCTGTCCATTAGTCCTCACTTCTGTTGCTCCTCTCATTCTACAGGCAAAGGGAAGAGCAAGTGCAAAAACGCTGTGGAATGAGGCAGCGTGGGGACTGGGTCTATAATTTCAGGGTTTTGGTTGGTGGTATATCACTTCCAATTCTACTGGGTTATTCGCTGAACTGCTATCAGCTATGAAAACTTGAATGTAAGTTAGATTGTCACATGGAATCTAGCAGTGGATGGGGCTTTGTAAGAAATAAACAATGCGGGGGAAGGATATGGTCACTAACCTTCAGAGGTGGTCTCCACCCACATCCCTCCTTCCCGTAGGTACATTTCACTCCTCCAGCCAAGAAGGAGTCTATTTATCCCCAGCCAGCCCCAATGCTTTATTATTAGATTCAACTCACGCTGAATTACTCTGATCAATTTCTGTAAAGTTTATGAATGCTCATCCCTTATTTCTGTACTTATCTCGTCCCAGACCAGTGATCCCCAGTTTGGGGCCCAGCAATGCTTCCTAGACCACGTCTGAGTGGCTGAGTGCTGGAACTGGAGGAACTGACCACCGTAACGGCAGCACCTGAGGGGAGGGATCCACTGCAGTGTCCTTATCGAGACCTTTTGAGTGAACAAATACACCCAAGACCACGCAAACTGTGGCTGAATGAAACTTGAACTCAAAATGCAAACTCGTTCCAAGCTCCTTTCTGTTTATCTGCTCTCTGTTGAGAAAGATGGCCTATAGCTAAAACATTTAAGCACATTGTTACATATACTGTTATAGCATTTTAAATGTTTACATGCTTCTGAAAACAGCCTGCTGTTTCGGAGGTCAGAGTTTATAAATAGCTACAGTTTTGTCTTCTCTAGCACACTCTCAAATCAGCAAGTCTTTATTTATGAGGGGAAGAGGCCAATTAGTGTTTTTCAAACAGAAATTCAAGCAGAAATTCAAATTTTATTCAAGTAGAAATGAACCTTAAAATTCTCCTTCTAAGACCAATCTTTGAGTTGAAAAAAAAAGCTGTTTCTCCAGCTTCTGTTTGGGGGAAGAGAAGAAAACAGCTCTGCGGGGGTCTAACTCTGAGGACACACAACCAGTTAGTTATGTCACAGGGCCATCGCATCCACCACCTGCTCTGTACCTGTCATCAGCCAAGGTCTCAGCCCTAGAACCGTTCACATGGGGGCATGGAACTATGGAATCTCTGCCCAGTGCTCTGATACATTTAGATGACCTAGAAGAAGTCACATTATCTCTCTAAGATTTACTTTGCTCAACTGTTCAATGAGGATAATGTACATATTTTCTGGGAAGTTTTAAAAATTGAAAGAATTAATAGATGCCAAAATGCTTTGAAAGCTGTAAAACACTCTACCTCTACCAACGTAGTGTTTTATTGCTCTCTTCCTCCTAGATACCTTTGCACCGTTCATTAATAATTCTTCCTAGAATATAATGAATACCATTTTATTTATGCATGCAGGGGAAGCCAGAGCTCATTTATTGACAGCCTCTTGACTCATGGGAGAAAAATAATTGAGTCACATAAAAAGTATGACTTATGAATGTTTAGTTTTATTATGTATAGAAAGGGAGACTTAGTTAGATTCTGTAGGAGTGAATGCAAAGAACTTGAGCCCTTGGCACCTGATGAGCTTATTGCTCCCAAGACACATACACACCTTGTCTACACAGCAAATTTATATGTAGTCCTTAAGTTAAGACTCTCCTCAGGTTAACTCCTCTGTGCAGCCTTCCTGGGAGGTGGATCTAACCACAGTCTTTATCATGCCTCCCTTCCTCCATCTGCTGAAGTAACCATCTCTCTGTGCTGGGCTTATTTCTTTGCACGAATATTTTTCCTGGACCACTCTTGAGGGTGCAATGAATCTACACCAAGCTCCACTCTGGGTAGGCAGGTGGCCCAGAGCTACAGCATTAACCACAGCCCAGGAAGACTGGTAGAGAATGGCACAGGCCATTCCAAGGCCTGGGTGCACGTTTGATTGACAGTAGGGGAGAAGGGCAAGTTGGAAACCAGAGTGACCAATGTGATTGCTCAAATACCAGAAGATCTGGGATGTAAAAATGATGGTTGCTGGTGTGGCCTACAGAAGGTGCAGTGGACTCTGGAGTATAAATGCTGAATTCACTGGTGGTTGCACTCTTGAAGGATTCCTAGCTGGACAACCTCCAAGTCCCACCGTCTGCCTAGTTTTCATCATTCTTCCTTTTGCAGGTGATTTGAGTCAGCTTTGAGTCACTTCTCTTTACTCAGAAAAACTCTGCTCTGTTGCTGCAAAAAGCCCAAATACTGATGTAGAAATGCTGAGAGGGAACCAAGTGTGGGTTTACGCCATTTTCAATGCAGCAAACATAGGGCAGGAGCCTGTGGAAGTAATCAGCCTCAGGGTCTTTAGAAATCCACACCATCATCGTAATGCACAAAGCAATCGCTGTTACTTCTTGCCCGTTGGCCCTACACATCCTAGGTAATTTATAAGTGCTTTGTAATTTGGGTTGGTCTTCTAGTGCATTGAGTGTTGTTGATACTTTCTAGTCCTGCAAAGAACAGGGGAATTCTTTATTTAATAAAAAAGAAGCCAAAAGATTATCTTTGTCAAAAGGTTAATGGAAGGCATGGTTGCCACTTCTCATGTGGCCAAAACTTTTCTCCCCAGTTCATAGAGAAATGAGGCTGGAACTGAGAAGAATATTTGCTTTATTACTGAAAGCAGGCACAGCAAACAGTATAAAATCAGGATAATTATTCCTGGCTGCCACACTGAGGCATTAAATAACAAGTTTTTTTCTTAAAAAAACATTAATAGATAAGCTAATGCCACATGTAGGAGTTAGTATGTAGGAGGATCAGTGAAGACGATAAGATGGTGAGGTGGAAGTGGAACAATATCATCATCAGTAAGGTGAGCAGAGGTTGGGGAGAAAGAAATAGGTAGCACAGACGCAGGGCAAAAGCATTTGGAGACGGTGGAAATGCGGCTGACTGGGAAAGCACATCGCACTGCCTCTCCTTCCCCAAACCCCCTGAAATCTGATGGTGCCAACTTTCCAGAGTTTAAAACCTGCCCTACTTCTCCACTTATCTTGGAACATTGTCTAAACCTCCTCATCTTCCCTCTTTTCAGCCACATGCTCTGCACCAACCCCATGGCATCCTATGCTCCAGCCAAGCTAAATAATTTGAAACTTTGTCGTATTTGTAACAGGTTTATCGAGATTTAATTCACATGGCATACAACTCACTCATGTAAAGTGTATAATTCAATAGTTTTTAGTATATTCACAGATGTGTGTGTATTCACAGATAGGTGTAATCATCACTAAAGTCAATTTTAGGACATCTTCATCACACGTCATGGCCTTGTAGCTATCACCTCCTTATGTGTCCCCACTCCACCCCTAGTCCCAGGCAACCAGTAATCCACTTTCTGTCACTATAGATTTCCCTCTTCTGGACATTTCGTATGAATGGAATCATCTCTTGTAACTGGCTTCTTTCATCCAGCATATTTTCAAGATTTTTCCGTTTTATAGCATTTGTCAGTACTTTATACTTTTTTATGGCTGAATAATATTCTATCATGTGGATACATCATGTTTTGTTTACTCATTCATCAGTTGATGGGCATTTGAGTTGTTTACAGCTCTTGGCTATTATGAATAACCTGCTAAATGTTCGTGTATGAGGTTTTGTGTAGACTTATGTGTCATTTCTCTTGGGTATATACCTAGGGGTGGAATTGCTGTGCCACATGGTAACCCTGTGCTTAATCATTTGAGGAACTGCCATAATGTTTCCAACGTGGCTACACCATTTTACATTCTTACCAGCAGGAGATGAGGATTCTGATTCCTCCACATCATCACCAGCAGCTGTTATTATCTAACTTTTTTATTCTAACCATTCTAGTGTGTGTGAAGTAATAGTAGAATTGTGGTTTTGATTTGCATTCCCATGATAACTAATGAGGCTGCATATCTTTTCATGTGTTTATTGGCCATTTGTATATCTCTTTTGAGAAATATCTCTTCAGATGTGTGTCTATTTTATGACAGTATCACACTGCATTGATTACTGCAACTTTGTAGTAAGGTTTGAAATCAGAAGGTATAAGTCCTCCTACTTTGTTCTTTTTCAAGATTGTTTTGGCTATTCTGGGCTCCTTGCAATTTCATGTGAGTTTTAAAATCAACCGAGATTCTCATGGGGATTTTGTTGAATCTGTAGATCAATTTAGGCAAGAATTGGCATCTTAACAATGCTAGACTTCCAGTCTATGAACACGGGATGTTTTTCCAACTATTTAGATTTTCTTTAATTTCTTTCAACAATGTTTTGTAGTTTATTTCTCACCGGGGACCTCACTCTTTCCTGCTTGTGGGGATGAAGGGGCTTCCTGGGGCTTGTTGCCTCTAGGTGAAGAAAATAGAGACTCGGGGAAGTGAAGACAAAGATCCCTTCCCAGGCACTTCTTGTAATGGGGCTCTCCGTTGCAGTTCTTTCCAGGCCACAGTGTCCCCAGGTTAGAGAAGGGAGTCTCAGGACGGATGGGAAGGGTGGCACTTCCTGAGCTGGATCTGCTTGTTATGGTGGGATCCCCCCCTCCCCGATCCTCTTTTCCAATCCTGATATGGTTGACAGCAATAGACCATCTAGAATTCCTTGATGGCTGACATTAAACATAAAACTCTAGCATTTCCTCCTGGAGATTTTCATTTTATTTCTTAATACCATCTGTGTGAAGACTCAGAGGCAGCGTTTTCCTTCTCAGAGATGTAACAAACACTAGAGGGGCCAGCTCCTCTTGACCAGTGTCTGCCTGAGCCCTGCCCGGTCCCTCACAGGTGCTCCAAATGGATTAGGTGAACTTGGTTTCTTTGAGAGTTAGCGAGTGTTAAAACACTCTCTTGCCAAGTGGCTTTCCACACAGCTAGAGTGTTAGTATTAACCACATGGAACACAGCAGCACCATGCAGGAGTAGCATCTTCAGGTGTGTGGTGCAGTCAGTGAGCACTACAAGGCTTTGGAGAGGACAGGGCTTGCAGTGTGCTGCAGAGAGCTCCTTTCCACACACACTGACCGAGCCTCGGGGCTAGGCCCTGCCTTTAGGCTTGGGAATGTGGTGAGGAAAGCCAAGCCTGGTTCCTTCAAGGAGCTTACAGTCTAATGAAGGAGAAAGAGAATATGGTCAGAACTACCACAGAAACAAACACAGGATGATAAGAGATCATCGTGGAGAAGCAGAGTGGGAATAATCGGAGGTTTCCCAAAGAAAGTGCTGCTTCAACTGAGTCTTTAAAATACACCATGTTATTGTCACAAACAAAGGCAAAGGAATGCATCCCAGGCTGAAACGGTAGTAAGAGCAAAGACATGGAAAACATCTGCATGGCACACATGAGGAGAGGTGCAGGCAAGGTGGGAGAGGAGGCAGGGCAAGCCTCTGGACAGTGAACTGCACTGAATGTAAGACATTCATTGAGCTGGGGTTTCCCAGAAGAGAAAGACTAGGCCAGAAGAAGAGAGGAGAGAACCTCACTTTTAGATACCAAAATCGTATGGGATTTAAATGTGTATGCTCCACTGCAGCAACTTCCCCTTATGAATGGCTACTGGGATGCTTTGCCATGAGAAAGAATAATGGGAAAACTCTTGTCTCAGAAATACTTCCAGTTGTTCCTTCTGTCCACTTTCATTCACATATTCCTTTTAAGTTCTTATCCTTTTTCAAGTCACAGATTTTAATCTGTCAAAAACTATAGACTCTCTCTGTGGAGAGGTACATATATGCTGCAAATGGTATTTTGGTCACCGACAGATCACTTACACAACTGTGGTCCCATAAGATAGTACCATAGAGCCTAGGTGTATATGGGCTATACCATCCAGGTTTGTGTAAGTGCCCTCTTGTAAGTTCACACAATGACAAAATCACCTCATGATGCATTTCTCAGAATGTTTCCCCACCGTTAAGCAACGTGTGACTATACATCATATAAACATATATACAATTTTTAAACAATTTCAGAAGCTTCATAGTTTTGCTGAGATGTATCTGTAGACATCATGGTCAATTATTGTAGCCTAAAAACTAGACTCTAACAGGTTTCTGTGCTCAGTGATCCTCTCAATGGGCATCAGGAGGGCAGCCAACACCTACATGAAGGGAGGCAGAAGGACAGAAAGACATATGATAGATGCAGATGACAGCTATACAGATGGGCAAGTGTAGATAAAGTATTCTAGGTGTCATAAAGTCCTGACATTGAAAGAAATTAAAAGTCTGAATTAAAAATAAAATTCATATCATAGTACATTACTGATCATATTCTTAGCTTTCCATCTAGATATGGGTCTGTGTATGTATACCTTGCACATTCTGAAGGTACAATTTTTCAGTAGAAACCAATATGCCTCCCTTGACGCAGGGTGAGAAGTAGTAATATTTCCGCTGTCTAGCCGGGGAGGGTGGGGCTTCAGTACAACATTATTTTGCGATCAACCCAGTGGCTTGGCATGAAACAGTTTGGGGGGGGCTGCAGGGAGATTCGTGTTTTGGTAATTATCCAAATGTTGTCATTGAATCTGATGCAGATGCTGCCTAAACGGCTCTCCCTCAAGGCACCTGATTTCTGATATTTTTAAGAAGTCTTTTTGGTGTGCGTTTGGGAAACTGGGGTTGGAAGAGCAAATGATTCATTTTTAGATTCAACATGCAGAGAACATTATTTACATCTATTACCTTTCTTCTCTGGTACATATCAATATTTATTGCTAATTCAATGTCAACAGTTGACCTTATATTTTAGTCAATGTACGCTTCTTAGAGCAATAAATCTTCGTAATCACCACAGTTTAAGTTTATTATCTATTTATCATCTACCAGTCAAGCTTCCCACATTTCAGATTTCTAGGGATGGAGCTCCACTGAAGTGACTTGAGAGACAACAATTTCGTATTTCTGCTTTTAAAGTTGAATGTAAGAACTGAAATAAGAGCAATACAACAGAAAAGGCCTGTAAGTGGTTTTGTCAGCCAGAAAACTGCTAAGTTTTAAAATATTGGCAGCAGAAGACACTATGAATTAATAAAGAATATCCAAACAGTTTGTCCTTAATATTGGGGTAGTCTTCTATCTTGCCATGAAGATCAAGCGACCTAAAAATATATTTAGCAGCATAAAACATCGAGCTTGGCTTTTCCCATCATGACGCTCCTAGTTCAGTCGTAGGAGCTATGTTAAGGATGCAATTATGAAGCAAATCAGATAACGCCACATGACAAGGCCTTCTTCAGGGAGCCAATCTGTGGCTTTAGTCAGTAACTGAGCTCAGACCCAATGTCGGGTTTGGTGAGCAGTGGGTCACCGTTGAGGTTTGAGTCGGTAATGACATCAGGCTGTGCCGCCTATAGCAACCCCTCAGTCCTAGCAACCCCTCCCTGCAACTGCATCCTTCAGAGGACTCTGGGGTGGACTCACACTGGCTGGAAGTCTAGAGGTGGGTTACAACACAGCGATGCTCCCATCCTTGATCTCTATCTCCTCACCTGTGAAAGACTAGCTGACTGGAGGCTTCTGCTAGCTCCAGAATCCTATAGTTTAGAAAGTCCTGTAGCATCTCTCATGGGGATACACACATCCAGTTATATGCAAGCCCCGTTAGTGCTCTGTGTGTTGACACCAGGATGCCATGACTGTCCTGTGCAAAGTATTCAAAGGTAGGAAGTGTGTTGAGCACTCAGGAAGCATTAACAAGCCACTTAAACACCTAAGATCCCTACCCCTTTTTTCTCAAGTAGTTGGCAGAGTCAGGCAGGGTTGCCTGGCTGTATAGTTTTCATTTCTGACCCCAAACTGTCACACTCCCCAGCCACCTTGCATTCTTCCTTTTGCTCCTTCTGCCATCTACCTAACTTGCCCTGCCTGATGGGTAGTCCTCATTCCTTCTAGGACAGGAATTATCCATTTGTTAGCAAATGCATCCTGGATCCCCATCATGGACAGAAGGATAGTTCAGAGGTTAAGAAAAAAGGCTTTTAGAAATAGGTAGCTTGGATGAATCTAGTAAAGTGACCCTTGGTGAGTTCCTTGCTTCAGGGGGCAGTGACCCTTGGTGATTTCCTTGCTTCAGGGGGCGTGACCCAATGTGTACAATTGGAATTGTGTTTGTGAGAATTAATGAGATCCTGCAAGTCAAGTCATTTGCCCAGAGTCTGGCAAGGAGTCCATCCACAATAAATGGTAATGGTCTTGCTCCTCCTCATTATTGTTAGCGTGGTTTGTATTATTTTATAGCCTATGCTAAGCATACAGGGCATGCAGTAGAAAAATAAAATATGGTCCCTGTCCCTCTAGGGTTAGTTAGAGAGGCAAAACCAAGCTATGTGGAAGAAATGAGGTCCATTTCCATGGTGATATCATGACTCTGGTGAACCAATCTGAAGGAGGCCACAAAAGGGAACTAGTGTGTACTGATCACCCGCTGTGGATCAGAAGAGCTGCATAAGAATCTTATACAATCTCCTCACCAACCCTCTGAAATAGGGTTCCTGGTTTCCTTTTGCAGAAGAAGAAATGGGGCCCTAGTGAGATGAATCATTTGGCCAAGGCTGCTAAGTAAATAGGCTATGGTCAGAAGGTGGGTGCTAGGGCTGCCAGACTTCTAAGTAAGTGTTATTTCTACTCTGCCATATGTCTCTGTGGAGATTGGGGAGATCCAAGCAGTCTGAAGTCACCAGAAAGGTCATTAGGAGATGGTACTTGAATGAGATCCCAAAATATGGCAATGTTTGTTAGTCCCAGAGGCATGGAGGATATTCAGGGGGGAGGAACTGCATGAACTATGCAGCTGGGTAGGATGGGCACGGTGTGGGCAGGCAGGAGGGACAGGACTCAGATGGATGGGGCAGAGTGCGTGTGCTTGCTCTGGGGGGGTTGCTGTGGGGTGGTCCACCCAGCTGCACTGATTTAACAGAGCAGAGAAGCAAATCAAATCCCTTTGGATATCTACTTTGGAATTTTCTTTTGAGATAGGTCTTTAATTATAAATTAAATTTATTTGGTAGGTACAGGAATATTTTAAATTCCTGCTGATTCTTACATCAAGTTTAATAGTTGTGTTTTTGTAAGAATTTGCCAATTTCAATAAAATTTTCAAATTTATTGACAGTAACTTTATCATTTTAGTGCCTGTAATATGTATTATGAAATTTTTATGAAATTCTTAAAATTGGTAATTCTTTCTTTCTTCTTGATCAGTTCTGCTTAGAAGTTTATCAATTTGTTTGCCTTTTTAAAAATAAACCAATTTTTCCATTTGCTCATTTTTTTCTATTTAACATTTGTTTTTTATTTTATTGTTTTCTGGGTTTTTTTTCTTTTTTATTCTGATCTCTTCCCATTTACCTTTTTTCCGGTGTCTTGGTATAGACACTTAGGTTGTTGATTTTTAGCTTTCCTTCTTTTCTAATTTATGAATTTAAGGCTACATATTTTCCTCTAGGTCCTGCATTAGTTGAACCCCACATATTTGGATATGTCATTTTTTTATTATCATTCAAAATATTTTCTAATTTTCACTTTGATTTCTTCTCTGATTCATGGGCTACTTAAAGGTGAACTGCTTAATCTCCAAACATTTGGGGATTCTTTTTAGTTATATTTCTGTTATTGAGTTTTAATTTGCTTCCACCATAGTCAGAGAACATACTGTATGTGATTTCAATGCTTTACGTTTTAATATTCGCTTCATAACCTGGCATGTGGTTTCTTGTGGTAAATATTTAAGATATTGAGATATCTTGACTATAATGTATACTCTAAAGTTGTCGATATGTTCTACCAGGTCCATTGGTTCAAATTTCCTAATTGTGTTATTTAAATATTCCAAATCTTTACTCTTCTGAGTTTGCATATTGTATTAGTAGAAAGATCTGTTGAAATATCCAAGTATGATTATTAATTTGTCTATCTCTCCTTTTAGTGCCATAAATTTGTGCTTTATATTTTTGAGGCTATGCTGTTAGGTCAATACTTACATAAAATGTTTGCATATTTCAGTTAAATTGATGCATTTATCATGATGATATATCCCTCTTTGTCTCTATAACACTTTCTGCTTTAAGTCTACTTTGTGTGATATTAACACAAGGATAATAACATTCTTCTGGTTAATGTTTGCATGGCATATGTTTTTCCGTCTTTTTACTTTCAACATTTCTGTGTCTTTATAGTTAAACTGTACCATTTAACTATAAAATGACAAAAGGGTTTTATTTTTTATCTTGTCTGACTTCTGTCTTTTTAAACAAATATTCAAATTGGGGCTGGTCCAGTGGCGTAGTGGTTAAGTTCGTGTGCTCCACTTTGGGTTCACAGGTTCGTATCCTGGCATGGACTTACACACTGAACATCAAGCCATGCTGTGGTGGCATCCCACATACAAAGTGGAGGAGGATTGGCACAGATGCTGGCTCAGTGACAATCTCCCTCAAGCAAAAAGAGGAAGATTGGCCACAGATATTAGCTCAGGGTCAATCTTCCTCACACCCACACACAAAGTACTAAAATATAACATACATTCAATAATTAATTTAATAATAATCTTAATTAAACATCTCAATGAATTTTCACAAAGTGAACTCCCAGTGTGTAACCAGCACACAGATCAAGAAATAGAACACTCTGGCACTCCAGAAGCCTGCCATGCCCCTTCCCAGACACTGCCTACCTGCAAAGCCCACCACTATTTTTGCTTCTAACACCATACATTAGTTTCGACTGGTTTTGAAATTTATAAAAGTGAAATAATACAATACTGGGTCTTTGGTGCTTTTCTCACTGTGTCTGGCTTCTTTCATTCAACATGTCTATGAAATTCATTCTCATTATTGCACATAAGAGTAATTTGTTTTTTTCTTTCTGATAGCATTCTGTTGTGTGAACACACAGCAATTTATTTTTCCATTGCTATGATCTAAATGTCTATGTCCCCTCAAAATACACATGCTGAAAACCTAATGCCCAAGGTGACGGTATCTGGAGACTCCGCCTTTGGAAGGGAATTAGGTCATGAGCGTTCTGCATGAATGGGGTGAATGGCATTAGTGCCTCTTGAATAGAGGCCCCAGAGCGTTTTCCAGTCGCTTCCACCACGTGCAGACACAGCAAGAAATCGGCAGTCTGAAGCCCAGAAGAGGACCCTCACCAGAACCTGACCATGCTGGCACCCTGATCTTGGACTTCTAGCCTCCAGAACTGTGAGGAACAATTTTCTGTTGTTTACAAACCACCCTGTCTGTGGCATTTTGTTAAAGAAACTTGAACTAAGACATTAATATTTCTATTGAACATTTTCATATTTCCAATTTGGGGCCCTTACAAATAGTATTGCTATTAATATTTTCTACATTTGGTATAAACACATACGCACTTTTCTTCTCCATATAGACCTAGTTTACTTGCTGGGCCTTATGTTTATGTTCATCTTTAGTCGAGAGTACCAAAGAGTTATTCAGAATGATTGTGTCAGCTGCTGGCTGCTCAGGCAGGGCGACAGAGCTCCTGTGTCCTCACACCCTTGCATTTTCACTGTATTAAATACAGTGACGCCTCAGGGACTTAATGTGCATTAATCTAATGACTAATGAAGTGATGCACCTGCCTTATGTTTATTTGCTATCAGGATACATTATATTGTGGAGTGCCTATTCGAGGACTTTTGCTCATTTTTCAGTTAGGATGTCTGTCTTTTTCTAAATAGCTTGTAAGAATTCTTTTTTGTATTCTGCATGAGTCCTGTGTCAGCTGTATCTATTGCAACTGCCTTCTCCCCTCTGTGGTTTGTTTTTTTTTTCCACTCACTTAGTGATGACTTTTGATCAACAGACTGTTTTTTTAATTTTAATACATTACAACCTACTAGGTTTTTCCATTGTGATTAGTGCTTTTTGTACTTGTTTAAGAAATCTTTGCTTACCTCGGGATCATGAAGTTATTCTCCTATATTTTCTTCTAAAGCCTTATTTATTTCTTCTATATTTATTTTACCTTTTACATTCAGATTACAATTCATCTGGAATCATTTTTGTGTGTGGTATAAGTAAGTGTCAATATTAATCTTTTTCCATACAAATATCCATTTGATCCAGTAGCATCCAAGAGTCCCCCGAGGGAATATGTTTCAAGACCCCCTCAGTGGATGCCTGAAACCACAGATAGTATCGAACCCCGTATGTACTATGATTTTTTCCTATACATCATACCTATGATAAAGTTTAATTTATAAATTAGGCACAGTAAGAGATTAACAACAATAACCCATAATAAACTAGAACAATTATAACAGTTTACTGTAACAAAAGCTACTGTAAAGCTTAACAACTTCAGCAAACACTTTTTTTTCTTTCCCTGGTAGGTGGAGAACTTTCACCTTCTCACTTAAAGGAAGCACTTTGTGCCTTCTCTTGGCACATCCGAATTGCCGGCATCACCACTCTTGTGCTTTGGGGCCATAATTAAGTAAAACAAGGGTGACTTGAACACAAGCGCTGCAATACCCAACAGTCGATCTGATAGCCTAGACAGCTACTAAGTGACTGATGGGTGGCTCTCCTATACAACGTTAGTACACTGGACAAAGGATGGTTCATGCCCCAGGCAGGACAGAGCAGGACGGCGTGACCCTATAAGACATTCGAATCATTGTTTCAAACAGTCCATATTCATTTTGGATTTATCCACGTAATTATCTTTTCCTGTGTTCTTCATTCCTTTCTCCCTTACCAGGCTTCCACTAGGAAACATTCCCCTTCTTTGTTAAGAATTCTCTTAAAAGAAATACTAATTTCTTTAGTGAAGGTCAACAAATTCTTTCAGTTTTTCAGGTTGTTTGAAAATATATTTATTTTGTCTTCTTTTTTTGAAGAATAGCACCACTGACATATACTTTAGATATTTTCACCATGTTCTATATAGCTCTTAAGCTCTAACTTTAAAAACCATTTAAAACCTCTTCATGATACAATCTGGATTAATATTTTAGTTCATTTTCCTCTATGTTCCTGTGCCTAACCTGCTAATGATAACCCTCTAAAAATAGGCAAGGCTATTTTTTAATTCCTAATTTCAGTTATTATATTTTTCATTTATAAAATGTTTATTTTTCAGTAGACTCTAGTTCTCTGGTGGAATTACCCACAATTTTCTGTATTTTCTTGAAAATATTAATCATAGTTCTTTTAAAGTCCTGATAACTCCAATTTCTAGATAGTTTCCATTGTCCATTTTTTCCTGTGGACTTGCAGTTATTTGGTCCTTTTCTTGATAGGACTGGTAATTTTTTGCTAAATCCTCATAAATCACGTATGACATGAATGTGGATAACATCTTCCTCCACAGAGGAGCTCTGCTCCTGAGAGACAGCTGGCCTACGGGCAGTTCAGCCTGGCGTGGCTGAGGCTGTTTGAGGCTTTGTGTCTGTTCTCTTCCCAGAGGGCCGTTGTTCCAAAGGCACAGCTGTCGCTCTCAGGGCACGATCTTCACTGGGTCTCAGTGGGAGGCTGGTCTATTTAGCAAGACCTCCCCACAGCTCCTTTGTTTCCCCCTATTTTGAGCCTGTGGGACTTCTGCTCAGATTTTCATTTCTGTGCTGCTCCTTCGTCTCAGTTTCTCAGTGTTTCGTTCCATGGACACACAGCTTAGGAGGCGGCAAACGCCTCAAAGGGAAATTGCAGGCAGGCAAGCTGCCTCAAACCTGGCTTTCCTACCTCTCCAAGAACGTGCCTACTTAAGTCCCTGTCATTGTGATCCCCCAAATTTGAACCTCTCCCCCCAGCCCAGTGGGTCTACCACAAGCCGTTGGCCTGGTTTTCTCCAGGCCTGATTTCGCAAACTGTGAACTGGCAGGTGCTCCACGGGAAATAGCGAGACTTTTACATGCACTTTCCTAACTTCTCGAATGGCAGCTCCTCAAGTTCCAGCTGCCTTGGTCGCTTTCCAACGTCTTCCTGTGTTTCTTTTTGTTCATTTTCAACCCGGGTTTTGTAGCTGTCTTCAGCGAAAGGGTTAGTCCAGTATAAGCTACGTCATCACGGCCGGAAATGGAGCCTCATTTTTCTCTTTGAAAATGATACTATCATCATCATTGTTATTATTGCTATGTATCTCATATATGGGGTCTTGTCTTAGATGCTTTCTCATTTAATTAGCATCTTTTGAGGTCAATTGTATTCCCATTTTTAGGTAAGGATGCTGAGGCTAAGAAAAGGTAAACCTGTGACTTAATGCAGTTCAGAGGGATTGAAAGCCTGCCTTCTTTCAGTTGGACATAAAATAGAATAGTCGTGCCAGAGTCTAAAGGATGTCCTCATAATCTTGTTTCTAGGAATAGACACCTAAGACTAGTCTTTGTTATTGAAATTTCTGACAGATAACCTGAGAATTCACTTTTTACCCTAATGTCCTCTATCCATCCAAGAAGGAAACCAGAAAGATTTTTCGACTTCCCAGAATATGAAACCAAATTTAGAAATGTAGTCAGGCAGCTCAAGCCAACAAATTGCCAGGGGAAAAAAATTAACGTACGGAGTGCTCATTTCCTAAGAACTGTAAGATGATTGAAACCTATCTTGCATGAAAGGTGCAGAGGAGGTGGTGAAAATGACCTGGAGCAGTTGCACTCTCCTTGAAGTTCTGAGGATGCTGAAAATTTCAACGAGTGATTTCCTCTGTTCTGCTAAATGTGGGACACACTGAATTTAATATTGGAAGACTTCCAGGAAAATCATAATTGTGAAGTCAAGAGAATGTGACAAATTAAGCACATTGGGTGCATAATATGCCTTTTAAACACTTTTTTTCCCAATAGTCTACTGACAATGTGCACATTTCAGCAGTTCCTGTGACTTCTTTACTGAGGTTTTAAGAATCTTCCAGGCCAATCTCTTAGAGCATGGTAGAATTAGCTAATACAGACATCCTGTCCACTAAAAGCAGAACTTCTGGGTAAGATATAATTTTAAAATAGTAGGTATTGAAAGAAAGAGAAATCTTCAGGTGGCAGAAGTGAATGAGGACTGCACAGCCAATAACATAAACAGGTGAGCATCAGAAGGAGATAAGGGAATCTAGGAACTAATGGCTGGGTCCAGAGTTTGACCATCAAATGAAAGGAGAAGAGGCAGCCTTGGGCCTGTGCCAAGTGAGAAGCTAACACTAAGAACTCGACATAAACCTGGTAGTGATGCAATAAAGATTATTGATCTTTATTATGTTCCAGGCATTGTCCTAAGTATTTCAAATGTATTAACTCATTTGATTCTTATAATAGCTATGCATGTTTTTGGTAGGCTGGCTCTATTTTGAAGAGACCAAAGCACATAATAATTCCAACATAATAAAAATTTATTTCTGTCTCTGTTAACAGTATTGAATCAGACAGGTGTACAGGTCAACAGGATGGTCCTTTTGCTTACAGCCCTTCAAGACTCAAGCTGAGGGAAGCTCTGCTATCTTTAAACTTGTTTTCCAAGACCACCTTGAAATTTGTCCCTATTCCAGGCGTCAAGATGGAGAAAGAAGTGGAAGATACTCATCAAAGTTTTGTATGGGCCAGGCTGGAAGTGGTTCACATCACTTATACCCATATTCCGCTTATGGAATAGCTCAGGCACACGGCTGCAACTAACACCAAGGGAGGCTTGGAAGTATATTCTAGTTTTGTGCCCTGGAAGATGAGGAAATGGGTTTAGTGAACAATCAGCAGTCTCTGCTGTAAAAACATGAGATGGGTCATATTATTATCATTGTTTTACATATGCAGAACCCGAGTACAGAGCAATTAACTGACTGAGGTTACAGAGCAGTTGGGGTCAAAACCCAAATCATCTGGCTCCCACCTCTGCATTACTCTTGCCTATCCAGAGCACACCATTGTACTATACTACCTTTCTTTATGAAAGAGGAAATTAGAAACTACAACTACAAGACGAGGAAAGTAGGAAAAAAGCATATAATTGCTCTGGTAGGAAAAGCGACTCACACGCACACACGCACACAAAAACAGAACTCCTGGCTGTGCCATGTGCTAATGCTAATTCTGAATTTACACAGCTACATGGCGTAAGATTTGAAACTAAGAAATTAAAGTATAAACTGATTCTAGACTTAAAAATACATTGAGATGCTCAATAGAAGCAACAGTAAAAACACTTTGAAGGTCCACTTCCACAACGTAGGGCTTATTGTGAATAACAAAGGGGAAAAATACCACTGAGGATCAATTCCTTTGAAGCTGCTCAAGGAAATTGATTTGGTAAAGACAAGACCAAAGATACAGCTGTAAGATTCTTTAAGACCTTTCAGATGGACAAAAAGTGCTTCTCAGAATCTTTAGGAGACTGTCCAACAGAAATCTCACACTAGCCTGTCTCAAAAAGAAATGGAAAAGGATTTTAATTTGATATGTAATAAATATATATATTTTTAAAGAAATTGTATCAGTTTGGACTGAAAGGAACAGATATAATTCAAAATGAAAAGCATTCTCTGAGGCCTCAACCTTCTGTGGAAATAAAGCAGTCTGACATTGCTACTCAACAGCAAATAGGAACAATTTTTATGGAAAAGGATGAAGGACTCACAGGGCAGAGCCAAGAGCCATGAAGAACCATTCCCAGAGAACAGGACTAAAGAGGTATGTATTGAATCAATTTCTGGATTAATAGGGACCAGTAACTGCTACATGACTTCTGTCTCCCACCTTTTTTTTTTACTGGATTGTCTATTGTGGTTAATGATCTCTGTCTCATGATTATATGTTAGGTGATGAGGAATAGATATTTTGTCTCTTTATGTCGCAGGTTTTCTATTGGGGAGACAAAATACCTGAAGTCTACCTTAGGAACTGGATCCAAAGAGCTTTGTTCACACTTGGAACTGATTTGAGTGACAAGATCCTGGCTTCAAGCCTGAACATAATTGCATACTGGAATAAGATCTGGAGATTTTTGAAAGAGGTAAATGTGTTTTGCATGTGGGAGGAATACAAATCATTGAATGCCAGAGGGAAGATCATGAAAACTAGTTGGCAAATATGTCCCACAATGACACATGACCCTCCCTCATTGAGTTTATGATAGTCTGTGACTCACATTAACCAATACAAGTGTGGTAGAAATTATGTTGTGACAATTCTGGGCCTCAGCTTTCAAAAGGCCTGGTGGTTCCTTTTTTATTGCTTGTTTGTTTTTAAGATTGGCACCTGGGCTAACAACTGTTGCCAATCTTCCTTTTTTTTTTTTAAGAATTGGCACCTGGGCTAACAACTGTTGCCAATCTTTTTTTTTTTTTTCTGCTTTATCTCCCCAAATCCCCCCTATACACAGTTGTGTATCTTAGTTGCAGGTCCTTCTAGTTGTGGGATGTGGGACACCATCTCAACGTGGCCTGATGAGCAGTGCCATGTCTGTGCCCAGGATCCAAACCCTGGGCTGCCGCAGTGGAGCGCACGAACTTAACCACTCGGCCACGGAGCCGGCCCCTGGCCTGGTGGTTTCTGATTTGCATTTTTGGGAACCTTGAGCTGTCATGTAAAAAATCTGGCTGCCTTCTGTAAGAGACCATGTAGAGATCAAATGCAGAGGCTAAGTAGCAAATGAGAGTCCCTGAAACTCTATGGCAGAAGAGAGAATAGCCCAGACATCTGAGCCTAAACTTCCAGCCATCTCCACTAAGGCGCCAGAAATGAGATTAAATCATTTTACGCATTCCAGCCCAACTGGCCACCCAGATGATTACATCTACTTCCCCAGTCAACCTCACATGGAACAGAAAAATAATCCAGTTGAACCCCCAAATAAAATTGTTATTGTTTTAGGCCAATTACTTTCAGGGATGGTTTGTTATGCAACAATAGAGAACCAAAATAATAGGTGGTTTAATCCAATCTATACCAGAAGTTCCCAGACTCATTGTGTA
Source organism: Equus caballus (assembly GCF_041296265.1). Classification (NCBI taxonomy): domain Eukaryota; kingdom Metazoa; phylum Chordata; class Mammalia; order Perissodactyla; family Equidae; genus Equus; species Equus caballus. Next base: position 1,673,485 of record NC_091701.1, on the reverse strand, counting down.
AATCGATTCACCCTCTAACTCTCTAATTTTGTCTCCCTCTGTTCATCAAGCTGGTCCCTTGGCCTCTACACAGGCAATGAACACTGCTACCTCTGTATCTTGATTGTTATAGCATCCCTTCCCCTAGTTTGGAAGATCTTGTCTTTCCTTCAAAGAAGCAAGGAATTTAAGAAAGAAACAGTAATATCATTGAATGAAATCAGGTGCCCCAATAATTAAACCAAAGGGACATATTAAAGGAGAGAAAGAAGGGTAAAGAGGGGGAAGTCTGTTCTATGAATGTCAAGCAGCGAACCAACATATGACACCTATTAAATGTATATTTATGCATATGAATTAATGGTAAATGTTATGGTCCATATGGAGAAAGCTGTCCATCTGCCAATAGTTATACTTGTCTGGGATGATCAGACATCTCTACCCAATCCCAGAGAGCAATTGCGGAGCCAAGAGAAGCCAATTGAAATGGAAAGCACTTGCGAGGAAAGCTATTTCATATAAAGATTTCAAACTCCTTCTGACTTAAGCTGTCTGAGAAATACAAAATAATGAGACAACTAAATGTCTCAGAAAACATAGGTTAATCTGAAAGCCAAGATGACTATTAAAGCATGAGTGAATCCCTTATGAAATATTTTTTCTATATTTTTATTCTTGAAAATTTCAAAAATATATAAAGGCAAAAAGAATGTCATAAATAATGAGTCTCCTTCTACCAATCTCTTTGATTCAAAAATTACCCCCTCTTGGTAGATTTTGTTTTATTTATTCTCTCACCCACTTCCTCATTTTCTAATCATTCTAAAGAAGATCCAGGAAGAGTGAATTTATCAAAACAGTGGAATAGGAGTTTTCTACAGTCTTCTGCCTGAAGAACACCAATTTAGACAACCACCCATAGTGGAAGTGCGGGAGTCCAAGAAAGAAGTTCCAGCACACCATTGGAGCAAAAAAAAATCCAAAATTGGATACACTGATGATGATAAGAGGAACATTTCACACTACCCATGTCACCACTCCCCCAAGATGGCACAGCTCAGTTCCAGGAGAGAACTTCTCAGCCCATGCATTCTTCCACGGGGAGAAGTGAGAGCATGTAACTGAATGCCCAGCTTCCCCATCTGTGTGAGATGCTGCCAAAGACCACTTCTTTCTCACCCCATTCAGAATACTGAGATGTGCTGCACAACTGTGGGGAAAGGAGGGCTGGGAGAACAGAAGCCAGGACTCTTACAAAGGGTCAAAGGGACATGGAGCCTACTAATTCCTTCATAAACTCCATCAGGAAGCCTTCCATGAGATACTGGGGATGACTCATCTACAAAGACCCCAAGTGGTGCAGAGCTCCCCCCCAACACTCATGTGCCTCATACACACATATCCTCACCCCATAGCCAGCTTCTTGGGTGTGCCCCTAAGAGTGGCAAATGTGAGCCTTTGCACATGGCTAGTGAGCACATGCAGAAAGCTGGCCGCATTCTTTGAAACTTGGAGAAAACACATAAACTTGACCATTTAGCAGTGTCCTAGTGAGAGCAAACAGGAGACTGTAGGCACCTGTCCTGACTTTGCAGGATTGAGAGAAGGCAAACAATCTTAACATTTCCCTCCCAAGAGGGAACACGAAGTATGGAGCGAGTGTGTCAATAGGAAAGGTCTGATACAGCTTCAAAGCCCCTAGCAAGGCTGAAAGAGGTATTTCTCTCCTGAAGCTAATCTATAAAGACTGGAGGAGGTGATTTCTTCAATATGAAAACAGTAATGCAGGACCATAAAGAACATGAAAAATCAAGGAATCATGACATCAGCAAAGGAAGGCAATAATTTTCTAGTAACTGACCTCCCAAAATGAAAATCCATGATTTGCCTGATAAAGATTTCAAAATAATTATTTTAGGGAAGCTCAGTGAGCCACAAGAAAATAGGAAGAAAATTCAACAAAACCAGGAAAACAATACATAAGTAAAATGAGTTTGAAAGAGAGATATAAATCATTTTTAAAAAAACACAGAAATTCTGAAGCTGAAGAATGTGACAAGTGAAATGAAATACGCAATAGACACCACTAACAACAGACTTGATCAATCAGAAAAGACAATCTGTGAATTTGAAGACAGGCTAATTGAAATTATCCAGTTGTAGAGGAACAAAGAAAAAAGAATGAAAAAGAGTGAAGAAAGCCTACATGAATTATAGGATACCATCAAGTGAAACAATCTATGCATTATTGGAGTATCAGAGGAGAGAGATAACAGAGCAGAAAGTTTATTTACAGAAATAATGGCTGAGTACTTCCCAAAACTCTGGAGATATTTGGACATCCGAATGTATGAAGCTAATAAATCCCTAAAAATGTTTAACCCAAACAGGTTTCCTTCAAGTTACATTTAATAAAACTGTCTAAACTCAAAGACAAAGAGGGAATTTTAAAAGTAGCAAGACAAACAAATCCTCACATACAAGGGAACCCCCATAAAGACATCAGTGGATTTCTCAGCAGAAACCTTGCAGGTAGTGGGGGGATATACTCAAAATTCTGAAAGAACAAAACTGCCAACCAAGAAGACTTTACCCAACAAAGCTGTCCTTCAGAAATGAAGGAGAGATAAAGACTCTACAAGACAAACAAAAGCTGAGAAAGTTCATCACTGCTCGACCTGCCTTGTAAGAAATGCTGAAAGGAGATCTGCAGGCTGAAATGAAAGGCATTATATGAAAATATAAAACATGCTGGAAAAGGTAAGTATACAGTCAAATTCAGAATACTCTAATATTGTGATATGGTCGTGTGTTAATCACCTAACTCTAGTATAAAAGTTAAAGGACAAAAATATTAAAAATAACTATAACTACAATAATTTGTTAATGAATACACAATATGAAAACATGTAAATTGTGAGATCAAAAACGTAAATGTTGGAGGAGGAGTAAAAGAACATTTTTGTATGTGATTGAAGTTATTATCAGCTGAAAATAGACTGTTACAACTATAAGATATTTTCTATAAGCTTCATGATAACCACAAGCAAACCCCAACAATGGTTACAAAAAAGATAAAGAGAATGAAATGAATGAATAAAAGATAAGAAAAATGAAATGAATTCACCATGGCTAGTCATCAATTTACAGAGGAAAACAACAAGAGAGGAAGAAAGAAACAAAAGAATTACAAAACAACCAGAAAACAATAAGATGGCATAAGTAAACCCTTACCTATCAATAATTGCCTTATACATAGATGGGTTAAATTCTCCAATCAAAAGGCATGGAGTGGGTGAATGGACAAAAGAACTAGACCCAACTATATGCTGTCAACAAGAAACTCACCTCAGCTTTAAGGACTCTCAGGATGGAAAAAGACATAGCAGTCAAATACAAACCAAAAGAGAGCAAGGTAGCTATATTTATATCAGACAAAATAGACTTTAGGTCAAAAACTATAAGAGAAGGAAGATCATTATATGATGATAAAAGGAGTCAATTCATCAAGAGTATTCAACAATTTTAAATAAATGTATGTAGATAGATAGATGATAGATAAATAGATAGATAGATAGATAAATATAGGTAGATATAGATATATGTCTCCAAGATTTAAACACTTAAACATATTACACAAATAGTAACAGATCTGAAAGGAGAAATAGACAACAATACAAAAATAGTAGGGGACTTTTATAACCCATTTTCAACAATAAATAGATCATGCAACAGAAAATCAAGAAGAAAACTTTGTACTTAAGATATACTTTAAAACAAATGGGCCTAAAAGACATATACAGAACACTCCATCCAATAGCAGCAGAACACACATTCTTCTTAAGTGCATGTGGAACAGTCTCCAAGATAGATCATATGTTAGATCACAAAACAAGTTTTAACAAATTTAAGAAGGTTAAAATTATACCAAGTATATTTACAGACCAATATGTATGAAAATATAAATCAATAAAAGGAGGAAAACTGGAAAATTCACAAATATATGGAAATTAAACAACATACTTAGGAACAACAAATGAATCAAAGAAGAAATTTTTAAAAATGTGTTGAAACAAATGAAAATGAAAATAATCTACCAAACTCCATGGGATACTGCAAAAGCAGTTCTAAGAGGGAAGTATAGAGCAATAAACACCTACGTTAAAAATGAAGAAAAATCTCAAATAATAAACCTATCTTTACACCTCAAGGAAGTAGAAAAAGAAGATAAAATTAAGCCCAAAGTTAGCAAAAGGAAGGAAATAACAAGGATCAAAGCAGAAATAATAAAATAGAGACCGGAATATGAATATAAAAGATCAATGAAACTAAAAGGTGTGGTTCTTTTTTTTGAAAAGATAAACAAAATTGAAAAACCTTTAGCTACACTAACTAAGAAGAAAAATACTCAAATGAGTATAATCAGAATTGAAAGAGGAGACATTACAACTGATACCAAGAAGTATGAAGGATCATAAGAGACTATCATGAACAATTATAGGCCAACAAATTGAATAACCTAGAAAATAGATAAATACCTAGAAGCACATAACCTACAAGAGCAAATCATGTGCAGACTAATAATGAGGAAGGAGATTGAAGCAGTACTCAAAACCTCCTGGCGTCAGCCCCATGGTGTAGCGGTTAAGTGCGGTGCACTCCACTTCAGACTCCTGGATTCACAGGTTTGGATCCCAGGTGTGGACCTACATCATTCATCAGCCATGCTGTGGCAGCAACCCACGTACAAAATAGAGGAAGACTGACTTCGATGTAGCTCAGGGTGAATCTTCCTCAAGCAAAAAGAAGAAGATTGGCAACAGATGTTAGCTCAGGGCAAATCCTCCTCAACAAAATAAATAAATAAATAAACAAACAAACAAATAAAACCATTTTAAAAACAAAACACCTCCCAACAAAGAAAAGTCCAGGACTTGATGGCTTTATTGCTGCATTCAAGCAAAGATTTAAAGAATTAATGCCAATTTTTCTCAAACTCTTCCAAAAGATTGAAGAAGAGGGAACATTTCCAAACTTATTTCCTGAGGCCATCATTATCCTGCTACCAAAGCTGGACAAGGACACTATAAGAAAATTACAGAGCAATATACTTGATGAGTGTAGATGCAATCTCCCCAACAGAACAATAGCAAACAGAATTCAACAGCACGTTAAAAGAATTGCACACCATGATCAAATTGGATATATCACCAGAATGCAAGGATGGTTTAACAAATGCAAATCAGTAAATGTGATATACCACATTAACAGAATGAAGGATAAAAATCATGTTATCTTGTTAATAGATGAAGAAGCAGCATTATATCTTGACTTTCTCTTTTCTTTGTGCCTATTGTCTCTTTCCTGCCAAATATATATTCCACTGTGCTTTGTCATTGAAGGGGATTTTAGTTTGTCAGTTTTAAAAGTCAGATTGCTCCAGGCTTCTCAGACTTTATACTCTTGCAATCACCTGTGAATTGAAATGAAATACGTTTTCTCAGTTTAAGCTCACGTTTACAAATAGTCCCCCCATGTTTTCCAGGAACTCCCTGGTGGTGATCTGGGCATTCTTGTTCTCAGGTCCATAAGGTGTGGGGTTGTTTCCTGCAGTTTACTCCTGCCGGTTGCTGATACCACATGGGCCTAGCTACAGGGGATTTGGCCCCATCTGCTTGCATTTTGGGGCTCGTGGATAAAACATGCCACCTAACTGTATTGTAGATATCCATTTTTCTCTACCTGTTTGTACGGAGGATTTGAAGAGATTAAAAAAGTACACTCACACTATCACTATTGTCCTATATTTACCCCTTCTGATTTCAACCCGTGCAAACAAATACTCTAAAATATTAAAATATTTGAGCCTACTTTTAAATCTCAAGCTAGTAATCTAGTGAATGGACTTCCTATCTCTCTTATGAGCACTGGGTATCTAAAGGTTCTGTTCATTGAGTGCCTGTTCATGTCTGGTCTCATTTTTAACTTAAATTATCAGATTCAGTTTCTCATAATAGTATCCCAAAGTACATATTGTCATCTACATGTTATAGATGATTTTATAGAAAGATTAAGTGACTTATTTAAAATTAAACTGTAAGTAGCTAAAATGAGACACAAATCAAGGTCTTTATTTCTTCAAAATGTGTGGCCTTAGCCATTATAACCTACAAACTCCTATTTCCTCTTGGAGAAATCCACCTGGATATTTTTAAGACAGTTCAAAATAGAGGGGAAATTCAGTTTTCCTCCCGCTTCCAAAACCAGAAAGCTGAATGGTCAGTATCTTAACCATCCACATCCAGTTGGGAACTCAGATCATTCAGTCCTACCTCCTAAGCATCCCTTTGATCCACATCTTTTTCTCCAGCCATGCTGCCTTGTGCTAGGTCACTCTCTCTCACCAGTTAGGCAGCAAATTAATGGGTCTTCCTGCCTCCATCTTGCTTCCTTTCACCAATCCTTCACACTGCCCCAAAGTCCCTGAAATGTAATTTCGACCATTTTCCTGTGTCAGCTAAGACATTGTGACTGCTTCCTCGGTATTTTGGTTTCTGTCCTCTAGGGATTTTAAGCTTAGTTGAGAAGAAAACATGGTGAAAACCAAATTTCTTCATTTTTGCTTTTTTCACCTTTTCAGACCAAAGATGCTTCTCTTTGAGCAAATAGGTACAGAGACAAACCAGATGAAGAGCAGTTCTACTGTCTTCTCTCCCCTGCTACCTGCAGCTTCATCCTTGTCTGATCCAATGGAGGTATTTACTAACTCTATATGCTGGCCTCAAGCTGATCCTTTGCTCCTTCTTTATCCTCATGTCATTCTAACTCATTTTTAATTTGGACATTTAATCTTTTTTGCACAGATTTATAGTTCTATTCTTATATTCAAGACTATCAATATTCTTATATTGATGCCTGGTTATAAATTTTTCTTTTCATGTTTTGAAAGTTTATTCTTACAAAGCAGGGTTTACCTCCAGGTGTTGATTAGAGGATTTTCTGTGTATCTTCCCTCTCCTCATCTCTCTCACTGAGGTCCCAAGTCTATTTTTTCCCTCCACAGTTCCCTCCTAGAAAATAGAATGCCCATTCAGAAGCTGAAACAAGTTTGAAAGAATAAGCCCCAGCCAGCGTACTGGGAAGATCCAGATGCGTGGCTGCAGGAGGAGGCTTCTCCCAGGGATGAATGGGACTCAGACGAAGGAAGAGAGCAAGAGGAGGAGCAGGTCAGGCAGGAGAGGGCGAAGTGGGGGAGCTTCTGTCCACTCACTCTGAGAGACGCCTGCCTTTGCCCTGGGAGGAGGGGACGGTTGGCTCTGAGGTTAGCTGTGGTCACATGATGATCCCCAAACACAAGAAGCCAGATTATCAGCCACTGGCTGTCTGTTCTGTGGTAGATTCTCTGCCCTGTTACCAAGAACTGACACCCATTCCTCTGCCTCTGGACAGACCATTCTCTGACAGTCCCGGTCACTTATAATGCTCGTGGAAAGGGCATGCTGCACTTCTCGGAAGGCAAAGCCTCACCCTGTACCAGTTATCCAGTTATTTACTCTTAGCTCCAAGTGCATGTGTCCACGCTGTGCTCTGTGATACCTGGGCTGCGGAGCTCCCAGCCTTAGTGCTGCTGCGCCAGCTGCTCCCTGTCTGGCTCTGCCAGCAGGGGCACTGAAGGGAGAGGGCAGGGCTGGAGGAGGGAGGGGGCTCGCTTCTCCTCTTTCTTTACTGAAGTTTTCCTGATTACTGCCTGTTCCACTCCAGCAAGACGTGTCACTCTGGTAGCAGCAACTCTTTACCGCTGCAGTCATTGAATCTGGTTTCAGCTTTCCAACACTCTCAGGACCAAGCTCTTTGCGCCCTCACCCCCAGGACATCAGCACCTGCTGTCCTCTTTCCCTGAGGCCTTGGGCACAGAGTCCCAGGCCTACTCCAGCAGAAAGACCCTGCTGAGCTGGGAAGAGCTGCTGTCCCTGTATTGCAGTGGGAGACCCTCTGCAGCATAAGCTGGAACACATCATTTGTCCAAAGATGGTGGGGGAAGCAACTTCTCTTCCCCATGAAGATGGAGCAGCTGGTTTCACCCTCCTTCCACAGCATCCCCCTGACATACCCAACAGTGAGCACAGGGAGAGGCTGAAGATGGGAAGAAGAAGTTGGCTGCTTAGGGATCTCTGGACTTCAGAAAGACAGGAGACTTCTGGTTTCCTTATTGCCTCCCACACATCGCAGAATTTCAAATGTGAACCTACAACAGGCTCAGAGCAAAAAGCCTGTCTACCCTCAGCCAAAGGACCAGGAAAAGGGAAGCCTCATAACAAAACACCTTTTTGGCAATTCCTGCCCTACTCCAGCTTAACAGCCAAGGAAAACCCAGACTCACCCACATGGTGGTTTCAGCTGGCGGAGCAGGAAGCTGATCTAGCACCCCCTCACCCTACCCCAACCATGGGTGGAGTGGCAGTCCTCTAATTCCCAGTGCAGAGAGATCACTCCATCCCAGCTTACTGGAAGCAGACAGTGCTCCAGATGGACCAAGCAGTGTCCTGATCTTCCATCCTTAGCACAGTGGAAGCATTGAGACTTAATGAGATGGTCCAAGGTGAGGTGAGGCACCACTAAGCTTTGTCCCCCACCTCTGGTGCCAGCCAAGTTCAGCAAGGAGCTTATCCTCCAAGCCCACCCAGCATCAATTAAGCAGAGTGAGTGGTGGGAGGTGGGATTTGTTGACACTCCTACACGCTGGGTGGAGACCAGCAGGGAGCTGAGCTTCACCCTCACTCAGAGGCAAGGAGGCTGTACAAGTGGTGCCCCACTTTAACAGGAAGGAATCACCAGGACCCAGGGAGGACCTGAACTTCCATGCACACGAGGGACAATGAGGTAGCACAATCTAAGCATATACAAGATTAAATAGGGTCCAGAGTCTCATAATATCCAAAACATCCAGGACATAATAAAAAATCAGTCCTCATACCAGGAACAAGGAAAATCACAATTTGAATGAGAAAAATCAAGGGATGCTAACACTGAGATGAATCAGATATTGGAATTATCTGACAAGGATTTTAAAGTAGCCATTACAAAAATACTTCAACCATTACAAATTCTCTCCAAGCAAATAAAAAATCTAAGCAAAGAAATAGAAGTAATTTTTTTAACTGTCAAGTGGAAATTGTAGAACAGAACATTATAATCATTGAAATAAAATATTTGCTGGATGGGCTTCACAGTAGATGACAGAGGATAGAATCAGTAAACTGCACAACATATCAATAGAATGTACCTAATCTACACAGGGAGAAAATAGATTGGAAGAAAAATGACCAGATTCTCAGGAATCTGTGAAACAATAGCAAAAATGCTAACATTCAACTCACTGGAGTCCCAGAAGAAGAGGAGGAAAAGATTAACAAAGAGGATTAATAAAGTATTCAAATAAATAAGGGCTGAGAACTTCCCAAATGTGGCCAAAAACATACATCTACAGATTCAAGAAGCTAAACAAACCTCAAATAGGATAAACCCAAGTAAGTCCATGCCAAACATATCATAATTAAACTTCAGAAAACTAAAGAAAAGAAAAAAATCTTGAAGGCAGCCAGAGAAAAACAACATAGTACTCATGAGAGAATATCAATTTGAATGTCAGCTGAGTTTTCATCTGAAACCACAGGAGACAGAAGGATGTGCCAATATTTTTCAAGGAGTGAAAAAATAAGAAGGACATTTCAACAGTGAATTCGATATCTTGTAAAAATCTCTTTAAGAAATGACAGAAAATAAAGACATTATCAAACAAAGGAAAATTTAGAAATTTGTTTCCTATTTTTAAAGTGTAGCTAAAAGAAATTCTCTAAATAGAAAACGGCAACAACAAAACCCTTGGAACTTCAGAAAGGAAAGAAAAACATTGGAAGGAATAAAAATTGAAGTAGCTATAATAACATATCCTTCAAATCATTAGTTCTTAACTCATATTTGAAGTTAAAACGAAAATTATAACACCATCTAATGTGGTTCTCAATGTATGTATTGGAAAAACTTAAGGTAATTTTACATAAAAAGTGGAGAGATTTGGGGCATCTGAAGAAAATAAGGTACCTGAACTTCACTCAAGGTGGTAAAACACGGTTGCCAGTAACTGTGGTAAGTTATGTGCATATATTGTAATACCTAGAGCAACAACTAAGAAAACTATACAAAGCCATATACTCAAAATTACTATAAATAAATCAAGATGGAATCCTAAATAAATATTCAAGCAACCCATAGCAAGGCAAAGAAGGAGAAAAAGAAATGAGAAACCAGGAAGAAACCAATAGAAAACAAATAATAAAAAGTCAGATGTGAACTCTAACATATTACTTAAATGTAAAAAATCTGAATACAACAGTCAAAAGATAGAGATTGGCAGAGATGATCCAAAAATATGCTATCTATAAGAAATTCACTTCAAATTCAGTAATACAGGTAGGTTGAAAGTAAAAGGAGGGAAAAACATACGTTTGCAAACATTAATCAAAGTAGCAGTGATTATATAATGTCCGATTAAGTAGACTTCAGAGCATAGAAAACTACTAGAGAGAAAAAGAGTCATTAAATAATTTGAAAAGGATAACTCCATAAGGAAGACATTATGATCCTAAACATTTATGTCCACAGTTATAGGTGGGAACTTCAATATCCCCTTCTCAGTGACTGATAGAACTACTAGACAGAAAATCAGCAAGGATATAGAAGATGTGAACAACACAATCAAACAACAGGATCTGATTGACATATAGAGAACACTCCAGTCAACAATAGCAGAATACATGGGACACCATGGAACAGTCACCAAGACAGGCTAAGTCCTGGGTGATAAAATAAACCTCAAACAGTTTAAAATAATTGAAACCACACAGAGCATGTTCTCTGAACATAACAGAATCAAGCCAGAAATCAATAAGATAAAAACAGCAGAATATCTCCAAGAAATTGAAAATTAAATGAAAGACTTCTAAATAATTCATATGTCAAAAAAGGAAGTCTCAAAGGAAACAAATATATAGAATTGAAAGAAAATGAAACTATACCATATAAAAACATGTGGGATGAAACAAACCAGTGCTGTGAGGGAAATTGATAGCACTAAATGCTCACGTGAGAAAGAGAAACTGTCTCAATTCAATAATCTAAGTAAACACTTCAAGTAACCAGAAGAAGAGCAAAATAAACCCCAAAGAGGCATAAGAAAAGAAATGATAAAGATAAGAGCAAAATCAAAGAAAATAGAGCTAATGAATGAAACAGAAAACTGGTTATTTGAAAAAAAATCACTAAAATTTATAAAGCTCTAACAACACTGACAAAGAGAAGACATATCAAAATCAGGAATGAAACAGAGAAAAACACTATAGATCCTGCAGCCTTTAAAAGGATAATAAGGGGATACAATGATTAACTTTACCCTCATAAAGTCAACAACTTGGAAGAAAAGAATCAATTCCTTGAAAATGAAAAATGACCAAAACTCTATCAAGAAGTAACAGACAATCTGAGCAATTCTATAACCATGAAAGAAATTAAATTCTTAATCAAAAGCATCCCCAAAAAGAGATCTCCAGATTCAGATGATTTCATTAGAGAACTCTACCATACATTTAAAGAAGAATTAACACCAATTTTACCCATTCTCTTATAGAAACAGAAGAGCCAGAAACACTTCCCAACTCCTTCTATGAGACTAGTATTACCCTTATATCAAAACCAGAAAAAAAGACTGTATAATAAAAGAAAACTATCTGTATCCCTCATGAATTTAGAAGAAAATATCCTCAATAAAATGTTAGGAAATTAAATCCAGCAATGTATAAAAAGAATTATATTCCATGACCAAGTGGGATTTATTTCAAGTGTGCAAGACTGGATCAACATTTGAATCAATCAGTATAATACATCATAGGTTAAATAAGAAAAACTATATAATCCTATCAATGACAAAGAAAAAGCATTTACCAATATATCCACTCTCACTCATGATAAAAATTCTCAAAAAGCAGAAATTGAAGGGAACTTCCTTAACTTAATAAGGAGCACCTACAAAAAATCTTCACCTAACATCATGCTTAACAAGCAAGGGTGTGCACACTCACCACTCTAATTCATCATACTACCAAAAGTTCCGGCCATTGCAATAAGGCAAGGAAAATAAATAAAGGTTGAACATCAGAAAAGAAGACATAAAACTGGGCCTATTTGCAGATGACATGGTTGTCTGCATAGATGAAGGAAACTACAGAAAAAAAAAACATTCTAGAACTAATAACTGAGTTTAGCATCAGGAATTTCTCAAATCAAGATCAACACGTAAAAATCAACTTGATTTCTGCATTCTAACAATGAACATGCGGAAACCAAAAATTTAAAACCAAACAAAGCTTTATAATTTACCCAAAGAAAATGAATTATCTAGGGATAAGCCTAAAAAATCATGTACAGAATCTGTATGCTGAAAAATTTTAAATGCTGATGAAAGAAGTAAAAGAAGACCTAAACGAATGGAGTAACATAGTGTGTTCATGGATCAGGTGACTTTACATAGAAAAGTTGTCAGTTCTCCCCAAATTGATCTGTAGATGTAATCCAATTCTTATCAAAATTGCAGCCAGTTTTTCTGTCGACATGGAGAAGTTTATCCTAAAATGTTTCTGGAAAGTCTCATGCCCTAAAATAGCTAAAATAATCTTGACTAATAATAATAAAGTGGGAGAAATTATTCTACTAGATATTAAGTTTACTATATAGTAACAAAAATAAAGACATTGTGGCATTGAAAAAGGCATCAACATATCCTTTGGTCAATGGAACAAAATAAAGAACACAGAAATAGATTCATACAAATGTGCCCAATTGAGTTTTTGACAAAGACTCAATTGGCAAAAGCAATTCAAATGAAGGAGAGTCTTTTCAACAAATAGTGCAGTGTTTTGTGGTTTTCAGAGTACCAGTCTTTCACGTCCTTGGTGAAATGTATTCCTATTTTATTATTTTAGTGCTACAATAAATGGAATTGTGTGGGGGTTTTTTTAATTTCCTTTTAGTATCGTTTATCGCCAGTGATACAATACACTGATGTAACTGATTTTTGTGTGTTGACTTTATATCCTGCAACTTTGCTGAATTTATTTACTTATTAACTCTAATAATTAACTCTGGCCAAAATTAGACCAGATTCACTAACCCTTGTACTTGGATATTTGGAAGACTGTCTCCTCCCAAGAATGTGCTGGTGCCCTCTGACTTGGCTAAACTGGACAGCCTTGACCATCCGCTGCTCGGTGAGGTGCCTGCAGCCTGAATCATTGCCTTCAGGTTCATAACTCTGACATGAGCCATGGAATCGTGTGTGACGTTGATCTGAATTCCCCACCAACATAGCTACTTCTGGTCTTCTCCCGTATGAGGTCTCTTTTACCAATGGTTTCCAGAGTAGGGTACAGACACCCAGGTAGTTCTCCAGATGATTCATTTAGGTCTGGGAAAACACTTTTAGTACTTCTGTTTCTCTTTATTTTTACCTATAAGAGAAAGGGGTTAAATTTTGCTAGTATGTTAAATCTATGGATCAGTCTGTTTGTCAAAAGATCATTATCAACTGCAGTGTGAGGAGTCTGAGGGGAGAGGAGGCTCTGCGATGTAGCAAGGCCAGCCATGTGACCACACTCACTCATGAACACTCGTGCATTACCAAGCATTGCAGTGTGTGTTCAATCATGTGTGCATACATGTAACACGTATACTGTATACAAGTAACAACGATCTCTTTTTTTTTTTTTTTAAGATTTTATTTTTTCCTTTTTCTCCCCAAAGCCCCCCCGGTACATAGTTGTATATTCTTTGTTGTGGGTCCTTCTAGTTGTGGTATGTGGGACGCCGCCTCAGCGTGGTTTGATGAGCAGTGTCATGTCCGCGCCCAGGATTCGAACCAACGAAACACTGGGCCGCCTGCAGCGGAGCGCACGAACTTAACCACTCTGCCACGGGGCCAGCCCCACAACGATCTCTTTTTAAGCAAAGTAGTCCTCCCCAAAAGGGACACATATCTTATAATGCTTCTTACAAAATGTCAACTGAAAATAGTAATATGGAACAACAAGTGAACCATAAGTTTCTTCATGGCTGACTTTTTTCGTACTCCAAATATGAACACTTTGTCAACCAAAACTACCCAATAAAAATTGAAAACACTGGCAGATTAATCACATCTGGCATGAAGCAGATAAAATAAATTAGAAATTGTTGTGAAGATAATATAAAATTATATACATTTTCATTGGTGATAAACCTCTGTACACTCTGGCTTAGGATATTAGCTAATAATATTGGTACTCTATACATATTTATAAAAAGTAAATATGTCTATATTTGGAAGTGTTGACATTTTTCACTGGTAGAGTGAATGTTCAGAGAAATTTGGACACTACCAATTTTTAAAGTGAATTGTTGGCCTCTTCCAAAAATCCTCTGTTGTAGTTGACCAAGTAATTCCTGATAAAAAATCAAAGTTTGGTTTATGGGGACATTACTTCTCTTTCCTCCTTACCACTACTCCCTCTACCCCAACCCCACTTGTCAGAAAGGGAAGTCAGGCAAGTTAGTTTATTGGCCATCATTCAGATGACTTCTTCCACATGCCCAAATGGAGAAGGGCCAATCATAAATGTTCTATGATTTGTAATAAAAACACATCACACGCTCATTCATCTGACTAGGGGGCTGCAGAAACTCCCAATGTTATCATTCTTCCTTCATTGGGATCTTTTTCAATTTTTAATAAACTTTTAGATTCAGAAGTTTTAAATCTACAGAAAAGCTATTAAGATAATACAAAAAGTTCCCATGTTCTTTACACTCAGTTTCCCCTATTATTGATATCTTATATTGCTATGGTACATTTTTTACAACTAATGAGCTAATATCAACATGCCATTAACTAAAGTCCATACTTTATTCAGATTTCCTTAGTTTTCATCAAATTCTTTTTTTGCTCAATGATTCCATCTAGGATAACACATTGCATTTAATTGTCATATCTCCTTAGGCTCCTCTTGGCTGTAGCCGTTTCTCAGATTTTTCCTTGTTTTGGATGATCCTGACAATTTTGAGGAGACAGGTACTATGTCAGGTATTTTATCGAATATCGCTTAGTGGGGATTTGTCTGATTTTTCCCCCATGATTAGACTGTGATATAGGTTTTGGGGGCAAAAACCACAAAGGTAAAATGCCTTTCTCATCACATCATAGCAAGAGTGCCTACTATCAATATGATTTATTGTTGATGTTGACCTTGATCACATGGATAAGGAAGTTTTTGTCATATTTCTCAACTGTAAAGTTGTTCTTTGTTCCCTTTTTCTGTAGTGTATTTGCTGGAAGGAAGTTATGTAATGCACAGCTCACATGGACAGAGTCAGGAGTCAGGCTTCCCTTCTTTGGTGGTGGAGTATCTACATGAATTACTTGGAGTTATTCTGCAGGGAGATCCTGTGTATTGTCTCCCATTTATTTATTTAATCATTTATTTATATCAATACGGACACATGGATATTTATTTTATACTTTGAGTTATCGTACAATACTCCCTATTTATTTTCCTCCTCAATTTGTCCTAATTTTGTTCAGTGGGAGTTCCATCAGTTGGTTCCTCCTTTGACATATTCCCATTATTCTTAAAGGAATTTAACAGTTGTTTTTATTAAGCTTCTGTCTATAATGAATTAATTGTGTCTCAACATTAGGTAACAAGAGCGCATGTTTCTTTCCAAGTTGTGAGTTTTAAACTTTTCCCCAAGCAGTGATAGCTTGCAGACTTCACAGCTATGAATCATCAAAAGGCAGGTGTATGCAAAGAGAAATATCATTTTTTTGGAGTTTTTAAAAATAACTTGTCAGAAATGAATCTTCCTTCTATCTCAGGCTAGAAGTCCAAATCATGATGAGAACCTCCTATGGGTAGGGATGCCTGAAGAACAAAGGGCCAAGTTTGCAACAAGAAGGGTTTTCTGCTGACAACTCCATTGAGGCAAATTTCCAAACCAAGGATTTCAAGGATGAAATGTACCGACTGGTTCAATTACAGTTCAATTACAGTCAATTACAAGCCACTGGATTTCTGGAAACTCAGTAACTTGCTGCCTCAGCAAAGGGAGGAAGTGGCTACAAAGCAAGTTGGCAAATCGCATCCCCTCCCCCCCAGAATCACACGTGACTTCCCATACACTGAATATAAATGGTGGTTTAGATTTGGTTAGATTTTTCTTGACCTGTGGGAATGGGGAGGGGGTGAAAAGGAGAATGAGAGGCTCAGAGCTTTATATAGAAAGATTCTCGTTTTGAGCCTACTCTGGGGCAAGGAGGGAAGTTCACAATGACTTCCAAACAGTTTTGAAAGCCTCCCATTCACTCAGTTAATCATTCAACACAAGATTCACTGGCCCCTGCCTTTATGTCAGGCTTTGGTCTGTGCCAGAGACATTTGGGAATGCGGAGAATTCAGCCCTGCCTTAAGAGCTGCCACAGTGCTCCTCACACAGCAGGCAGCCTGAGTACATGCACCTATAACTGAATAAACAGGAGAATGATTAACATAATGTGGGAGAAAGACCCACTCTAGTAGTTGATACACCCATGATAATCCATTTTGAGTTGATTTTTGTATAGGGTGTGAGATGAGGATCAGTTTGATTCTTCTTCATGTCGATATCCAGTTTTCTCAGCATCATTTTACTGAAAAGACTATCCTTTCCACATTGCGTGTTCTTGGCACCCATGTTGTACATCAGTTGGTCATAAACACACATATTTATTTCTGGGCTTTCTATTTTATTCCATTGGTTTGTATGTCTGTCTTTATGCCAGTACCATACTGTTTTGATTACTATAGCTTTATGGTATATTTTTAAATCAGGAAGTGTAATACTTCCAGCTTTGTTCTTCTTGCTAAAGATTGCTGTGTTTATTTGGGGTCTTTTATTTTTGCATATGAATTTTAAGATTGCTTTTTCTATGTCTGTAAAGAATATCACTAGAATTTTGATTGGGATTATATTGAATCTGTAGATAACTTTGGGTAATATGGACAGTTTAACAATATGAATTCTTCCATTCCATGAAAGTGGAATGTCCTTCCATTTACCCGTGTATTCTTTAATTTCCTCCATCATTGTTTTATAACTTTCAGTGTATAGGTCTTTCACCTCTATGGTTAAGTTTATTCCTAAGTATTTTATTCTTTTTGTTGCCATTGTGAATGGGATTGTTTTCTTAATTTCTTTTTCGGATAATTCATTGTTTGTGTATAGAAATGACAGACGTTTGTTTGTTGATTTGTGTCATGCACCTTTACTGAGTCAATTTATTAGTTCTAATAGGTTTTTTTGTTGTGAAACCTGTAAAATTTTTTACATATATGATGATGTCATTTGCAAAAAAAGAGAGAATGTTACTTCTTCTTTTCTGATTTTGATGCCTCTTATTTATTTTTCTTATTTAATTGCTCTAGCTAGAGCTTCCAGTACTATGAAGAATAGAATAGGTGAGAATGGGCATCCTTGCCTTATACTGGATTTTGCAGGGAAAGTTTTTAGTTTTTCCCCATTGATTATGATGCTAGCTATGGGCTTTTCATATATAACTTTTACAGTGCTGAGATAAGTTCCTTCTAAACATGTTTTGTTGAAAGGTTTTTAATCATGAATGGATGTTGAATTTTGTGAAATGCTTTTTCTGAATCTCTTACAATGATCATGTGGGTTTTTTTCCTTTATTCTATTAATGTGATGTATCACATTGATTTATTTGCTTACGTTGACCCACTCTTGCATCTCAGGCATTAATCCTTCTTGATCGTGGTGTATGATCCTTTTAATGTGCTGTTGAATTCAGTTTGCTAGCATTTTATTGAGGATTTTTGCATCTATATTCATCAGGGATATTGGTCTGTAGTTTTATTTTATTGTGGTCTTTTTGTCTGATTTTGGTGTCAGGGGCATGCTGGTCTCACAAAATGAGTTTGGAAGTATTTCTTCTTCTATTTTTTTTTATAGAATTTAAGAATTGTTAGTAATTCTTCTTTCAATTTTTGGTAAAATTCACCCATGAAGTCATCTGGTCCTAGGCTTTTCTTTTTTGCGATGTTTTTAATTACTGATTCAACCTCCTTATTTGTTATTGATCTATTCAGGATTTCTATTTCTTCTTGATTGAGTTTTGGTAGGCTATCTATTTCTTGGAATTTATCCATTTCTTATATGTTATCCAATTTGTTGGCACATAATTGTTCATAATAGTCCCTTATGATCTTTTTTATTTCTGAAGAATCCATGTAATGTCCCTCTTTCATTTCTGATTTTATTTATTCGAGTCTCTCTTTTTTCTTAGACTAGCTAAGGGTTGGTCTGTTTTGTTTATCGTTTCAAAAAACAAGCTCTTAGTTATTTTTATTCTCTATTCAGTGTACCTCTGTTCTAATCTTTACTATAGCCTTCTTTCTGCTAGCTTTGGGCTTAATCTGTTCTTTTTCTAGTTCTTTGAAGTGTGAAGTTAGGTTTTTTTATTTTAGATCTTTATTCTTTTTTAATGTAGGCATTTCACACTATAAACTTCCCTCTTAGTATGGCTTTTCCTGCATCCCATAAGTTTTAGTATGCTGTGTTATTATTTTTATCAGTCTTTAGATACTCTTTAAATTCTCTCTTGATTTCCTCCTTGACTCAATAGTTGTTCAAAAGTGTGTTGTTTAGTCTCCACATATTTTTTAATTTTCCTGTTTTCTTACAGTTAATGATTTCTAGTTTAATACCATTGTAGTCAGAAAAGGCACTTGAAATAATTTCAATTTTCTTAAATGTGTTAAGACTTGTTTTGTGACCTAACACATGATCTATCCTGGAGAATGCTCCATGTGCACTTGAAAAGAATGAGAATTCTCTGCTCTGGGGTGGAAAGTTCTGTATATGTCCCTTAGTTCCTTTTGGGACTATAGCAATATTCAAGTCTTCTAGTTTTTTTTACTGGTTTTCTGTCTGGATATTGCAATCATTATTGAAAGTGGGGTATTGAAGTCTTCTATTACTATTGTATTGCTGTCAATTTCTCTCTTCAATATTTGCTTTATGTATTTAGATGTTCTGATATTGGCTGTGTATATACTTATTATATCTTCCTGTTGAATTGACTCTTTCATCATTATATAATATCCTTATTTGACTCTAAAGACAGTTTTGACATGTCTCTTTTGTCTGATACAAGTAGAGCCACCGCTGCTTTCTTTGGCTACAATTTATATACGTTTTTCAATTCCTCCACTTTCAGCCTATGTGTGTCCTTAAATTGAAAATGTCTCCCAAAGCAATCTTGAGATAGAAGAACAAAGCTGGAGGCATAATTCTCCCTGATTTCAAACCATATTACAAAGCTGTAGCAATCAAAACAGTATGGTATTGGGATAAAAACAGATGCACAGATCAGTGGAACAGGATAGAGAGCCCAGAAATAAGTCCGTGCATGTATGGTTCATGCATATATGGTTAATTAATTTATGGAAAAGGAGCCAAGAATATACAACCGTAAAAGGACAATCTCTTCAATAAGTGGTGTTGGGAAAACTGGATAGCCACATGCAAAAGAATAAAACTGGATCACTATCTTACACCATACACAAAAATTAACTCAAAATGAATTTCATTTGAATATAAGACTTGAAATAATTAAAATCCTAGAAGAAAATATAGGCAGTAAGCTCCTTCACATGAGTCTTGGTGATGATTTTTTGGATTTGACACCAAAAGCAAAGGCAACAAAAGCAAAAATAAACAAGTGGACTACATCAAACTAAAAAGCTTCTGCACAGCAAGAGAAAACATCAACAAAATGAAAAGGCAACCTACTGAATGAGAGAAAATATTTGCAAATCACATATCTGATAAAGGGTTAATATTCAAAATATATAAAGAACCCGTACAATTCAATAGCACAAAAAGATAAACAACCAATCTAATTTTAAAAAGAGCAGAAGATCTGAAAAGATATTTTTCCAAAGAAGACATATGAGTGACCAACATGTACATGAAAAGATGCTCAAAATCACCAATCATCAAGGAGATGCAAATCAAAACCACAATAAGATACCACCTCACACTTGTTAGGCTGGATATCATCAAAAAGACAAGAAATAGCAAGTGTAGGCAAGGATATGGAGAAAAGAGAATCCTTGTGCACTATTGGTGGGAATGTAAATTGGTGCAGCCACCTTGGAAAACAGTAAAGAGATTCCTCAAAAAAATAAAAATAGAACTACCATAACTACCATATGATTCAGTAGTTCAACTTCTGGGTATGTATTCAAAGAAAATGAAAGCAGGCTATTGAAAAGATATCTGCACTCTCATTTTCATTGCAGCCTTATTTACAGTAGCCAAGCTATGGAAACAACCTAAATGTCCATCGATGGATGAATGGATAAAGAAAATATGGTGTGTGTGTGTACGTGTATACATATATGTATATATATATGTGTATGTATGTATAATGAAATACTATTCAGTCATAAAAAAGAATTAAATCTTGTCATTTGTGACAACATGGATGAAACTTGAGGGCATTATGCAAAATGAAATAAGGGAGACAAAGACAGACAGATACCATATGATCTCACTTATTTGTGGGACCTAAAAAAAAAAATCAAAGCTCATAAATACAGAGAACAGACTGTAGATTGGTGATTGCCAGAGGTCTGGGGGGAGGGGGCAAAATGGATGAAGAGAGTCAAAAGGTACAAACTTCCAGTTATAAAATAAATGTCATGGGGATATAATATATAGCATGGTGACCATAGTTAACAATACTGTATTGTATATTTGAAAGCTGCTGAGACAGTAAATTTTAAAAGTTCTCATCACAAGAAAAAATTCTTTAACTATATATGGTGACAAATGTTAGCTAGACCTATTGTGGTGATCATTTTGCAATAAAAACAAATATCAAATCATTATGTTGTACACCTTAAAAAATAAAATAAATCTTTGGTTTTATAATACAAACTATTGAAAAGCAAAAAGACAAAATTGCTGTGATTCTTATTTCGACAGTTTCCTTCTGATTTTAGAGTAATACATACTCATTATAGAAAACTAAAAATTCCAAAGAGGAAAAAAAACATAGAAAAGAAATTTAAAATCAACTATAGCCCCAAACCAATGATGCCTTTTGCTTGCCTTTGTAACTTGTCAAATTTTTTCACAGATAAATGTGTTTCTGCATGAGAAAGTGAAGGTTATAAACTGAGATCATACCTTATATTGTGTTGTATAACCTTTTTTCTCTAACAATGTATAATGACTATATTTCCATCTCATTAAATATTCATCACTAATATCACTTTTAAAGACTATACAATATTGTAAAGTATGTATGTCCCATAATTTTTATTAGGATTATAAGATATTTTCAGTTTTTGTTATAACCTATAACAACATAATATCCATCTTTATAGATAAATTTTGTAATATCCATGATTTCCTTTAAAATCTATAATTAAATTGCTGTTACAAACTATGAAAAAGATTTAAATACAGTGACTCTCTTGGGTTGTGGGGGAGGGAAAATTGGGTAAAGGAGGTCAAAAGGTATAAACTTCTAGTTATAAAATAAATAAGACATGGGGGCTGGCCCCGTGGCCCAGTGGTTGAGTTCTCACGCTCTGCTGCAGGTGGCCCGGTGTTTCGTCAGTTCGAGTCCTGGGCGCGGACATGGCACTGCTCATCGGACCACGCTGAGGCAGCGTCCCATATGCCACAACTAGAAGGACCCACAACTAAGAATATACAACTGTGTACCGGGGGGCTTTGGGGAGAAAAAGGAAAAAAATAAAATCTTTAAAAAATAAATAAATAAATAAGACATGGGGATATAATGTACAGCATGGTAGCTATAGGTAATAATTCTGTATTGCATTTTTGAAAGTTGCTAAAGGAGTAGATCTTAAAGTATTCTTCACAAGAAAAAATTATTGTAGCTATGTACGGTGATGGATGTTAACTAGACTTGTGGTGATCACTTTGCAATAAATACAAATATCAAATAATTACGTTGTACACCTAAAACTAGTATAATGAGTCTATGTCACTTGTACCTCAGTATCATGTGAATGAGTCTCTTGTAGACATCATATGGCTGGATCTTGGTTTTTTTATCCATTCAGCCACTCTATGCCTTTTGATTGTGGAGTTTAGTCCATTTACATTTGAAGTAATTATCAATAGATGAAGACTTAGTATTGCCATTTTGTTAATTGTTTTTAATCTGTTATGAAGTTGTCTTGTCCTCTTTTCCTCTCTTGTTATCTTTCTTTTTATTTGATGATTTTTTTGTAATGGTTTGCTTTGAATCTTTTCTCTTTATCTTTTATGTATCTACTGTAGATTTTTTCTTTGTGGTTACCTCAAGGTTTGCATAAAATATCTTGTAGATATAACCATCTATTTTAAGTTAATAACAACTGAAATTCACTCATATACAAAGAC
This sequence comes from Equus caballus, assembly GCF_041296265.1. Classification (NCBI taxonomy): domain Eukaryota; kingdom Metazoa; phylum Chordata; class Mammalia; order Perissodactyla; family Equidae; genus Equus; species Equus caballus. The sequence continues at coordinate 1,650,943 of NC_091701.1, read as the reverse complement.
TACACTTTTATCCCCCCGCATACACACTCCCTTTGTGTTCTTGTGGTCAGAGTTTGCTTCTTTTCACAGTGTGTATACATTAATAAATTTTTGTTTGGTAACTTTTATATTAGGGTTGAAATTAATTTATGCACCACCATTGTTTATTACATTATTCTGTACTTGTCTGCATATCTACCTTTACTGGTGAGATTTATGCTTTCATGTTGCTGTAGCGTGTTTTCATTTTAATTTGAGGAACTCCCTTGAGCACATCTTGTAAGAGAAGTCTCATGGTAACAAACTCCCTCAGTTTTTGTTTGTCTGGGACACTAGCTCTTCATTTTCTATGGATGGTTTTCTGAGCATAGTATTCTTGATTGGTAGGATTTTTTTCTTTCAGTACTTTGAAAATATCATCTCATTCTCCCCTGACCTGCAGGATTTCTGCTGAGATATCTTTTTTTGGTCTTATGGGGATTCCCTTATATGTGAGGAGTCACTTTTTTCTTGCCACTTTCAAAATTCTTTCTTAATCCTTGATTTTCCCAATTTCATTATAATGTGTCTCATTATAGTCTTCTTTGGGTTGATCTTACTTGGGATCCTTTGAGTTCCATTGTGCCCAAGATTTGGAAAGTTTTCAGCCATTATTTTTTAAAATAAGCTTTCTGCCCATTTCTCTCTCTCTTATCCTTCTGAGATTCTCATAATGCACATATTGGTTCTTCTGATGGTTTCCCACAAATCTTGTAGACTTTTTTTTCACTTTCTTCTATTCTTTTTTCTCCACTAACTGTATATTTTCAAATGACTTGTCTTCGAGTTCACAGATTCTTTCTTCTGCTTGATTGAGTCTTCTGTTGAGTTTCCATATTGCATTTTTCATTTCATTTATTGTATTCGTCGGCCTCAGAATTTCTATTTGGTTCTTTTTTATGATTTCTAGCTCTTTGTTGGACTTCTTGTTTTGTTCGTGTATTATTTTCCTGATTTTGTTGCACTGTCTGTGTTCTTTTGTAGCTCACTGAGTTCCTTTAAAACAATTATTTTGACTCTTTGTCAGGAAGTTTGTAGATATCCATTTATTTGGGATGAGTTACCATAAATTTATGGTGTTCCTTTGGTGGTGTCGTGTCTCCTTGATTTTTTGCGTTCCTTATAGCCTTGCATTGGTGTCTATGCATTTGAAGGAAGAGTAACCTCTTCTAGACTTTATTGACTGGCTTCAGTGAGGAAAGACCTTCATCTATGGATGGGCACAGGGGCACTGTCTGGGTGGGGTGCATGATAGTGCCAGGTCTGGGGACATGCAAGGATGACATTTTCAGGAGCATATGGGGGCATAATTTCCAGGGACAGGTGATTGAATACCCGGAGCCTGGGCATAGACATGAAAGGCTGTGACTCCAACTCGGGGAAGTCAGTGGTGGTGGTGGCTCTGGTCGCATCCAGAGAGATGCAATGATGGCTTGGGCTCCAGTGGACCACAACAGCATAGACCCCAGGCTGCTCCATCTGCTGAGGTTAGTGTCACATCACCAAAGACTGCAAGGGTCCTTAGCAGCAAAGGCTGTAGATAACTGTGGTGGCAGCAAGGGCTACTGGGGTCTTTCTGCTCTCCTTTTTGCTCAAGGTGGGTAGCCGTGGCCAGGGGATCCTTCTTGGGGCCAAGATGTGCCAGCCTAGGGGAAGGAGCAGTGCAGATAAAATGTTTCCTATGTTTTTCTATGTGGCCATCCTCAGTTTTCATCTTTCACTGGGTTGCTTCAGCTTCTTAATTGTACTCCAGAGCTATCCCAGAACTATTTTCATCCATGGGTAGTTGTTAAATCATTGTTTTGGCAGGGACACGAGGGCTGAGACCTCCTAGTCTGCCATCTTGCTGATGTCACTCTCGATACACCCCATGGTAGAGTGAAAACAGGAAGCCCTGGGAACCACCAGGGGGCATCTAGCCGGGCCCAGGCTGGCTGAGGTTTTCAAACGGTAAAAATCATTAGATTAAGTCAATCTCATTTTGGTCCTGTTCAGAGCAATTCCCCCAAACCAGAGAAAAATTAGCATTGAATTATAGATTGTGCTACAAGTCACAGCATTTCCTCTACAAAAAGCCCACTGAAGGCCGCTAACACAAGAGCTGTAATCAGAACCTGAGAGCTCAGGCAGCTTTGTCGCCTCAGTGAGCTCTTCAGCTGCATGGACTCCCCAGACCAACTAATTCCCCTATCCACCGTCTGGTTTCCAAGTGCACATATTGGTCATAATTACATGATAACTTAAGCTGCTGAATTCACAGGGTGCCATGAGATTAAAATAATGTGATAATTGTGAAAGTACTTTGAAAGAGATCAAATGCTTTTATATGTAAAGGATCATATATAATATTCATTTTGTTAATGATTAATTAAATTATCATTTGATTGGGCAGTCTTCTCTCTATTGATTTCTTTCCATTTGTATTGAGTCTGGGATAAAAATAATAATAAGGTAAAATGTGAACAAATTCTGGAACTAGAAGCACATACATAACAACCACACCAATCAAGAAGATGCTTTAAAAAAGGACTACTGTGCATTAACCATCAGCCAAAATTCCCTGAGAGTAACTTTTGGGAGGATAAGTGCGGGAATGGAGTATGCAGTAAAGTCCCCTAAAATGAGATAATTTATGTAAAGCACTTAGAACAGTGCTTAGCACATAGTAAGTGCCCAATAAATGTTAACTATTGTCATTATAAATATTAAAGTCGGTTTTATGCTCAGGAGAAATCTTATATTTTTCTTATATGACAACTGCATATATTCCTTGTAAGTATCCTTGTAAGTAATGTCTTTTCTGTTATTTATATTTGCTGTCTTTTTTAGGTTGGTGTAATATCACCAGTTTGGTTTTTGGAGTCAGGCAGATCCGTGTTCCAATCCCTTCCCTCCCACATGCCAGCTCTGCAAACTTGACTCCATTGAGCCTGTTTACTCCTGTGTAAGAGGGGAGTCAATACAGGAGGTCCCTTCTCCAGAGCTAAGGTTGCTGTTCTCAATTTGCTCTCCTCTGTTTGTCAGCTTCATTCTTTTCTCTCCCAACACATCTTCCCAGCTTACTCCTTGTTACTGCTCCCTGGTATTTCCAGCCTCTCCATGTTCTTGGCTCACCAACATTATCATTACTTGTCCTTTTTCATGACAGATAGTTTCTCCTTTTGTCTGTCTGCACAAATCAGAAGTTTGTGCTCTTGGGTTATGTACTCACTTCAATAACAAGTGGACTTGGCTGGCCGAGGGGGAGGGAGTAGGTGGCATTTGGCATGGAGCATGACTATCTAGGGTAGTAGGCCTATGGTTGGTAAGGTAGATGAACCACGTCTAACTCGTACTTCAGTCCTTCTACATCCACACCCTCACTTCAACTGTGTCCTTGGCCATTTATGCCCTTTCCTGATTTTCCGCCTTGGATGCTCCCACTTTTTCTTCAAAGTAAGCTCCTATGTCCCTTCTTATTTGAAATCTTCCCTGAATTCCCCTACCCAGCTGCTGAATGACTGCACCCTTGTCTGTAGCATTCTAGAATTCCTCCCACAAAGCATGCCTACTTGTATCCCCCAGGAAGCTCTATGTCAAATAATAGCAGGAACCATGTCAATGCCTGTCAAGTAATAGGAGCTCCATATCACTTGCTTGGTCCGATCCAGCTGACTAGGAAGTGGAGAGTCCATTCTTGCTTCACATCCTATATGCGTGAGGGTATAAGAGATTTTTAGGTAAGAAGATATAAACTCCAAGAATGACTGGACTAAAGAAACTCAAAGAATGTGAACAGGCAGGAAATAGCACAAGGGTGTTGAGAACACAGGAGGAGAGAGAGGTAAGGGAAGAACCTAAAATAAGAAGAAATGATTAATACTAAATTAATTCAGTTATCCAAAAAGGATTTAGTGAATGTTAGCTACAACCGAGACACTTTACTAGGTAGAGGAAATAAAAAGATTGTTTTGATCTGGGAATATACAAAATGATGAAAGAGACTACACCGTCAAAGTTCATAGTCTAATATCATAGAATGAGAATGGGCGATAGTCAGATAGACTGGGATGAGCTGCTCTAGGTTCCCAACTCCTGGAACAAAGATCTCTAACTTGTGTCACTAATTTGGCCTCACTCCCTCTACCTTGTTATTTTTCTTTTGTTGTGATTAATTCACTTTAGGTGACATTCCAAATCCCTTATTAGCATTGAGCTTTGCCCTTCCACTAGGGTGTAACTGGAGAGCCAAGTAGGCTTCTTTGCCTTTCTGTTTAACTCTGTGGAGGCTCTATTTGATATTAGTGTCCACCTTGTCTACTGATGCTGGTAGTTGGTGAGGCTGGCTGGTCTGTAAGCAGTATGCTCAGACCCAGTGGGGAGAGCAGACCTGAGAAACCAGCCTGGACCTGAGCGGGCCTGAGAAACCAGGCTGACTTGGTGCTGTTCATCCGAACCCAGTGTAGACCACAAGACCACCCAATGTGAATCCTGAGGGCAAACATATCTCCTTCTTTGCTGATAATGGTCCCTAACATTTATTAAGGGGCATGGGTTGACATAGTAACGAACTGGACGCTTGGATATTGAGTTAATAGCGACAGTAAAAAGTGTTGCAATATGAAAATGCCTGGATGACATATAAAGTAATAAAATATTGCTTTTCTAAGCTGTCACATTACTTGTGTCCATTAAACATCACGAACTCAATATGGCCTGGGAAGAATCTATAAGCCAGATGGGTCTCTGCTTTACATGTCAATGACTTCTGAGATGGCTCCTGATGTCAGTGATAGTAAATAGCATAGGAAGGTGACTCTGGGGTAGAGGATGCACAGAGGACTGAGAGAACACAAATAGGAACCACCCAGCCAAGCGGAAGAGGAAATTCACATCTCAGGAGACAACACTGAGCTGAGTCCAAAAGGAAAGATTAGGAATAATCCAGATAAATCAGAAGTGTGCAGTACATTCTAGGAAGGTAGCAGGACCTGTGTAAAGACATTACAACACAGGATAGTGCATGGTGAAGTCAGGAACCAGCAAGTAGCCTTTGTATGGCTATTGTTTATATGGGCAGAGGGTGACAAGGAGTGAAGGTAAGGGGAAGAAAGTCTAGTGATGGAGGAGTAGGCTGCATCTCAGAAGGCCTCACATGCCAAATCTGGGAATTCTGATTTCTCCTGAGACACTGGAAAGCCAATGGGGGTGTTAAACACAATAAGTAACAATAATCAGTTTGCTTTTGGCAAAGATGATCATTTTGCATGCTTCAGCTGTGAACAATTGAAAATCCTGATTCATTTGGTTTAAATATAAAGAAAATATGTTCCCTTACATATAACAAGTCTAGAGTTAGTGGTCAGTTAATTCAGCAGCTCAAAAATGTCAAGAACTCAGATTCTTTTTATCTTTTTCGCTATACATGCTGGGTTGTTCTCATGTGAGAATTCCTCATGGTTGCAAGGTGGCTGCAACAGTTACAGACTTTGCACACTTTCATCCAACATCCTGTGCTGTTCATTTATCAATTCTCTTTGTAGGAGAGACAAAATCTTTCTCAGGCACACACACCCCACTAGATTTCTCCTGTGTCTCCTGGCCAGATTTGCATCCCACTGATATGCCTAAATGACTCATTGCCAAGAAGTATTGAGTTGGTATGTTTGACTTACATTAATCAGTCCCACTCCTTGATGCTAGATAGCCAATAAAGAGGATGACTATCTTTACAAAAGTGGAATTCTGTTCAGAAGGAGGAAGGAGTAGGGTGGCTGTTGAGAAGACAGCAAGCTGGTCTGCCATGATCACTTGAAGTGCAGGTAAAAACTTGGGACAAGAACACCTTGTTCCTGTTAAAGGGTCCAAGCAATATGTGACAAGGCATTATGTGTGGTAACAGGGGTGAAGAGAAGAAGGCAAATTAGGGAGGTTGTTAGGGTTGGAATCAAAGTGACTTTGTAGAAGGATTTGTGCGGAGACGCCCACCAAGGAGCAGTTGCCTCCACTGGACTTAGCTCAGCACCCACCAGTGCTATATGTTTACAGTAAATTCAGGAAGAGAGAATCTGCCCAAAAGCTGCTTCAGCATGAAACCTCCAGCAGCATGGGACGGGAAGCTGCTCAGAAGACTAAAAGGATCTCAACCTGGATGGTGCTAAATTGCTGTTTGTTTTATTTAGCAATTTGACAATGAGAATTTGGGGGAAATCACTACTAAATGATTTCCAGAATAGAGTCATTCGACTTCAAAACCTGCGTGTACCTGTAATTACTGCCTGCCGTGTGAATGAAGGCAGACGCGGTTTACATAAACAAGATAAAGACAGGGTTTCACTGCATGCAATTTACGTTAATGAATATAATTCTACTGACACAGTCAAACCCTAACATTTACAACTGCAAATAGCTTAACCGAGACCAGGTGTGTCCGCATCTCAGTTCTTAACTACGGCAGTATTCGGACTGTTCAACTCTCACTCAAACCTGAATCAAACCTTCCGTCTGAAAATACCTGTTTTTCTTTTTTACACTTCTATTCAGTTTAAACACCAGCTTTCCCTTATTTTTATGAAGGTAAATGTGTACCTATGACTGACTTCCCCTTTTTCCTGGTGACCAGTGGCAGGAAGCGTAGACTTTCTCCGTGGGAGCTCTAGGAATCCTGCCTACAGAACTGGCTGTGGTGGGTGCAAGAAAGGGGAGCCCTCTCTACACAGAGAGGGAGGCCCAGAGCTGGGCAATGTGGGAGCGCCACAGGCCTCAGGGACGCCTCCAGGTGGGGGAAGAAGTGAGCCCCTTGGCTCCTAGCGTCTGGATAACACGGTGACCACCAGAATTAAAGTCAGTCCCCGCGAGATAAACCCACAGACACGAAGAGGTTTCAGGTGGAACTCCTTTCACTTTATTCTTCCCTGCACCGAACACACAAACCCAGGCTTCTAGCAAGAACTTTTACTTCAAAATGTCATTTTGCTTGGGATACAAGTGAGTTTTTTTTAATACGATAAGTAATTCATGTCCCCTCGCCTGGAATCGAACGTATATTCTGCTGCCATCTGTGAAGCCGTCCTCAAAACGTAATGTGTAGCCCAGCTTAGCAGCTATAGACAGCTCCTCTCTGCTTTCTGCTGTGGGTAACAATGTTTTGTTCGGACAATATGTTTCTCCATAATTTCTCTAATTTCTTTAGCCACACTCAAATTCAGTTGTTAAATACTCAGTTTGCTTTCAGTGTAGGCAATGGTTTACTATTGGTGTTAGTACTTGCTGTGAAAAGGAGAATACCCATTAGAAATAAATGCTCGTTTTTATAACACACCATCAAGAATGGCAACATTTTAACCCAGGACAATAGAGGGAAAAGGAGGCCAAATTCACTCTATCAAGTACTTTTCTCATAAGAAAGATGCTGGGGCAGGATTGGAGCGGGACCTTTCCACACCCCTGGACAAGCGCATGATGGCCCCACTTCTCAGAGTCCAACGCCAAGTGCACGCTGCAGAAAGGCGGGTGCAGTGGGGCTTTCCTTCAGCCATGGAGGGCAGATTCTCTGCTTCTTCTGCACCCTGTGGCACAGAGTACTTGTGGGAAATAATCTCCCAAGTACAGGGATTGGTAGCAAGAGAAGGATGATTACTCATCGGGCCTGCTCTTCTGCAAGGACTGGAAATCCCTTATTTACCGCTAGTGGTGATTCTACTCCGCATCTTCTACAAGCTCCACACTCTCAGGCAGGCATATAGCATCCTCTCCCTCAGCACAAACAAGCACAGACAGAGCCAGGCCCCCAGGCGGGAGCCTGTCCGCGCCCACCTGACAGACATCTGTGCTTCTGTGGAAAAGGTGACCCTCCTATGCAAGGGAATTCTCAACCTGGGGTCCTTTTCCATTTTCTCCACTTATTACTCCAATTTCTTCTATATCTTCATTCGCTGCTTTTCAACTGCCTCTCATCCCCATCTGTAAACATCCTCAACTTCCTCCCTTTTAAAAAAAATGAGGTTTCCCTCTATTGGGGCTTCCTGAAAGCTATCCCTCTAAGAACAGGAACCAGACAAGGATGCCCACTTTCAGTACTCTTATTTAACACAGTATTGGAAGTCCTAGCCAGAACAATCAGGCAATAAAAAGAAATAAATTGGATCTAAACTGGAAAGGAAGAAGTGAAATTGTCACTATTTTCAGGTGACATGATTTTATATATAGAAAACCCTAAAGAATCCACCAAAAAAACTTCAAGAAATAATAAATGAATATGGTAAGGTTGCAGAATACAAAATCAACATACACAAATCGGTTGCATGTCTATATACTAACAATGAAGTAGCAGAAAGAGAAATTGAGAATACAATCCCATTTATAATTGCAAAAAAAAAAAGAATAAAATACCTAGGAATAAACATAACCAAAGAGGTGAAAGCCCTGCACACTGAAAACTATAAAACATCGTTGAAATAAATAGAAGACACAAAGAAATGGGAAGATATTCCATGTTCATGGATTGGAAGTATCAGCATAGTTAAAAAGTCCATGCTTCCTAAAGCAATCTACAGATTCAATGCAATCCCTATCATAGTTCCAATGACATTTTTCACAGAAATAGGACAAAGAATCCTAAAATTTATACGGAATAATGAAAGACCCTGAATAGCCAAAGAAATCATGAGAAAAAAAGAACAAAGCTGGAGGTATCACACTCCCTGATTTCAAAATATACTACAAAGTTATAGTAACCAAAACTGCATGGTACTGGCACAAAAACAGGCACACAGATCAATGGAAGAGAATTGAGAGCCCAGAAATCAACCTACACATGTATGGACAAAGGAGCCAAGAACATACAATGGAGAAAGGAAAGTCTCTTCAATAAACGCTGTTGGGAAAACTGGACAGCCACTGCAAAAGAATGAAAGTAGACCACTGTCTTACACCATACACAAAATTAGCTCAAAATGGATTAAAAACTTGAATGTAATACCTGAAACCATGAAACTTCTAGGAGAAAACATAGGCAGTATACTCTTGAACATCAGTCTTAGCATATTTTCAAGTACTATGTCTGACTGGGAAAGGAAAACAATAGAAAAAATTAATAAATGGGACTACATCAGACTAAAAAGTGTCTGCATAGCAAAGGAAACCATGAACAAAAAAAAAAGACAATTTAATAATTGGGAGAAGATATTTGCAAGCCATATGTCTGATAAGGGTTAATATCCAAAATATGTAAAGAACTCATACATCTCAACAAGAAAATTAACAACCCAATTAAAAAATGGTTGAAAGATCTGAAAAGACATTTCTCCAAAGAAGATATTCAGGCAACCAACAGACACAAGAAAAGATGTTCAACATCACTAATTATCAGGGAAATGCAAATCAAAACTCCAATGAGATATCACCTCACTCCCATTCAGAAGGGCTATAATTAACAAGACAGGAAACAATAAGTATTGGAGAGGATGTGAAGAGAAGGGAACCCTCATACACTGCTGGTGGGAATGCAAACTGGTGCAGCCTCTGTGGAAAACAGTATGGAGATTCCTCCAAAGATTAAGAGTAGAACTACCACACAATCCAGCTATTCCACTGCTGGGTATTTATCCAAAGGACATGAAAACATGAATGTGTAAAAATATATGCACTCGTGTGTTCATCACAACATTATTCACAATAGCCAAGACTTAGAAGCAACCTAGGTGCCCATCAAGAGGCAAATGGATAAAGAAGATGTGGTATATATACACAATGGAATACTCAGCCATAAAAAATGATGTGATCTGGCCATTTCTGACCACACGCATGGACCTTGAGGGCATTATGCTAAGCGAAATAAGTCAGAGGGAGAAAGCCAAATACCGTATGATCTCACTCATAAATAGAAGATTAAAAACAACAACAAACACATAGACACAGAGATTGGATTCGTGGTTACCAGAGGGGAAGGAGGGAGGGAAGAGGACAAAAGGGGTTATCAGGCACATGAGTATGTGATGTGTATGGTGTATGGATTGTAATTAGTGAACGGTGATGGATTGTAATTAGTCTTTGGGTGGTGAACATGATGTAATCTACACAGAAATCAAAACATAATGATATACACCCAAAATTTATATGATGTTATAAACAAATATTACCACAAAGAAAAGCAATAATAATAATAATTTTTAAAAGTAGTAAGGTGAAAGCTAGACCAAAAGTACGTATGGCAAAAGAAATGGAGGAGAGGACATCTCCTTGTAGAAGTGAGAACTGGTCCTACTTATTTGCTCTGATTTCTCACATAAAGCCCATATAACTGTTTTAGGTTCTGTGTCTTATTCCTATAAGCATTTAGAAGTATTAAAAATTAAAGGACTTTGAACAAGAGATAACGTGGTTGGCAAGCCTCAGGACTAGTATGGGGGTTCTATTGCAAACCCTTTTGGAAAGAGAGGTTACACTGAATTGGCTCAAAAGCAGTGATGCCATGAACTCCTGGGGGTAAACTCCCATGTGGCCTGCCCTGTGCATGACTTCATCCCGGCTCTCAGGAGTCCAGGCACAGCTACGCTCCACACGACTTTGAGTGTCGTTGTCTCAAATGTGCCCCACAGAGCAGTGAGAATAAATACTTTTTTCCATAGGGCAGGGTGTGGAATTCTGCACTTCTTGATTCCCCCAGGAGAGGGATTAGCCCAGGCTGAACAGAGGACTCCAGAAGAAGGAAAGGACTTTCCATTAAAAATACTACTACCCTCCAATTCTTGCCAACACTGGCTCACCTGGCCCATTTTAATAAAAGATGGAGGCTTTTACATAATTTCTTTGCCAAAACTATGCTGTCATTTTTCTATTCTAACCATCCCTAAGCAGTTTCATTTTAGCAGATGCTCCTTTATTTAAGAGGAGTGTGTCTGTAAGTGGTCTCAAAGAGAGCCTTCTTCCACCTGCTCTCTCACAAGCCACAGCCCTGCCTTGGAGAGTCACAGTGCTGTATTCCATCTCATCCTGAGAGCAGACAATGTGGCCATAAACCACATAGGGCTGCATAGAGGCTAGAGTCTGGGGAGTATTCTGTGCTCTCCCTTCAGTAGTGAGAGTCCGGAGTCACAGACTAAGAAACAGTCTGGCCAAGGACAGTGCATCTCTTTATTATTAAACAGAGCCACACAATGGACAGCCTCTTTGTCTTAGGATAGTGAGACTTCTCCTTCCTCTTGGTGGATACACAGGGTCAGTGGAGTTCAGCATCTACTTGATGGATGTCATCACAGGCAGAGGGTCCCATGATGCCAGGATCCCCAAAGGGGAGATGAAAGGGAATCTGCCGAGGGAAGCAGAAGTAGCAAGCTGATCTGGGTCTTCTGAATATACTTGAATGCCACCTGAGTCGGGCAGTCGTAGTACAGAGAGGGCTTAACTAATGTGAAATAACTGAAATGTGGGAGCAGCATTTTCCTTTCTTATTTATGATCTAGTCATCTGTACCCCTGCTGCTTGGCTAGAGGTATCTAAGACTAGTTCCCATTTTCCTTCCAAACTAGGTAAACATCAGGACATTTATTGAAAACAAAACAAAATAGTCCCCCAATATGCCATGAGTCAGGGTGTTTTTTGTTTGTCTCAACTTTCCTTGGACTAAAAGTCCATAGTTACCGACATGGGCTCCTGGACCCTGGTAACAGGGGGCGGATGTTTAAATTACTTTGCATCTGATTCAGGACAGGCATTCACTAGGCATTCAATGAATACCTGCTGGTTGCTGGTTGAGTGCTATTTGAAGCACCTGGCACCTTTCCTGGAGAATGAAGCAAGGCAAGAAAATGTGTTTGGGAACCCAGAACACCACTGATGTCTTGAATACCTAGACTTAGCTCACACCCAAGCAATCTTAGTGGGGCAAGGGACTCAGTGGAGGAGGAGGTCCAAGGACCCAGAGGCTATATGCAGTCTTGCTCCTGAGCATTTTATCTCAGTGGCCCTTCACATACATTTGCACTTTCATGCAATATGGCCTTATTTGAATAAGTTTTATTTTAATATGGTCCCTATACCAGGGAGCATGAAATGAGTATTGTGGAGTTAGATACTTTTGAGTGTGGGATGGTGGTGAATATTCTGCAAAACACTGTAATTCTAGTAAGAAACAACTAAAGAACTTATATTATGAAATAATCTCTTCCTTGATCTCATGGTCAGGTTCAAGAGGAAAGCCTGTGGTCCTGAGTACGATGGGATGAAAGGGTTCCTCCTTCCTTCACTGCTAAGTGGGTAGTAAGAACAGAGGGAGGACTGGCACATTGTCTCATCACCCTGTGCAAAGAAGAACACAGAGGATGGGGTGGGGATGGAGAAGGGTGCCCGTGGGGCATCAGGCATCTCCTAACACTGGTCTTACCTCCTGTCGTGGGAGCCTCAGGGCCGCTCTGAAGGACAGGTGCCTTACAGGATGAAGGACAGGAGCCTGAGAAATGGTCCAGTGAGGCTGAGTAAGCTGGAGGAGGAGATATAGTCTTGATAAATGAGTTTCCTCTCCTTTATAAGGGGAATAAGCACCTGCCTCACAGGATTGCCGTGAAGATTAAATGAGATCATGTATATAAAGTGACTGTGATGGTGACTGGAACGCAGTCGGACTAAAGACAGTTAAGTTTTTGGTTTCATATTCCTTATCTTACAGATGACAATTCTGAGGCTCACAGTAAGCACTCAGTGACATCCAGAAAAGCATTGATTCAACAAGATCTGCCCTATCCTGAGCCACATCTTTCCACGACATCTGCTTACAATAACAATACAATGCGTCCATAACTAGGATGTCTGAAATCAGAAGTCGTTTCCACTGGTTCAATAAATATCTCAAGCTTATTTAGAATTGTTATTCTTACTCTTTGTTTTGTGTAGATATGCTAGAATTAGCAATATTAAAGCAATTATCCATGAAATTATCACCAAATTACAATAGCATGCCTATAGAATAGTATTTTACACCTAAATTACTAGTGGGTGAGTTCAACAGAACTGGCTTTAAAATGAGTCCCAAGGAATCCATAATGAGTGACTATTTATTTTAGCAATTCCAGAGACTATGCAATGTATGTGTAATTACTAAACATGTCAGAACAAAAAACTACCTGTAAGCAAGCTGAAAATATAGCAATGATCCCTTGAAACTTATGTAGTTTCAATTTGAGGAACAGATGGTCCTCTTTTTCATCTTTTCATTTATTTTCACATGTTATTACCTGTATCTGAGCATTAGTTGAAGTAGTTCTCCTTAATGTAAACCTAAAAAGTCATTAGAAAAATCCATCATCCTGTCTGATTATAAGTGATACACTGGTCACTTGGCATCTGAACCAATGGATGATGTGAAGAAAACATATGAAGGAAACGAATCAACCAGAAGTCAGAGGCACTGGCCAAGTAACCTTTACTTCTGCCTTTGGTTGGCTAATGGAACACCTTAGGCAAGGCTGGGTGCATTAGGGAGAGAAATCATAGAATCATTATTAACAGTCTCCATAATATTTGCATTGCCCTTTGCAATTCACATGGATTCCCACTTTGATCTTTGCTATGAGGTGAGCAAGGAGTTTAGTCCCATTTTTGGAATAATTAAACCGAGGCCCAGAGGTTAAATGACAAACTCCAAATCTTCCCCACATGAGGAATGGAGCTGGGATTCTATCTCAGATCTATTGACTCCGTATGCGTCTATGTTTTCAGTATGGAAAGGCCTCGGAGGTTGTTTAACCTAATTTAGTATCTGGTACAGAAATCTCCTGTATTGTGATGTGAACACAGTAAATATTCAGTAAATACTGGTTGGATAAAGAGTAAGATAAACCTCTGACCTTGAAGAACTTTAGCTCTGGCAGAGCAGACAGCAAGAGGACAGAGACCAAGAGAGTGACTTAGAGTGGACTGCAATGGGGTGCCTTCAAAGATGGCGAAGCAGGGGACAGAGCACCATGGAGGTCTGAGCCAAAAGATGGTGTCCAAGATGTATCCCAGGGAGGAAAAGGCAAACACCAGACTGAGAAAGGGGAAGTGCATTTAGCAGAGAGAAGAGCAAATGGAAATCGCAGAAGCTAAGGAATGCTGGGCGTGTTCAGAAATGTGGTGAGTAGAGTATTGAGACTTGCACAACAGGCACAGGGTCTTGATCCTGAGAAGTATGAGGGAGCATTCGTGCTCAGCACATGACTCTGCTCTACAGCCCAGGGACCATCCAGCTTAATGGTCCTATGTGGCAAGTAAATTACTACCAATGAGGGGAAGACACACATTTGAAGAATTCTTTTACAAAGTAGAAAGTGATAAGGAATCCCATAAGACTTAATTCTCATGTGCATTGTGATACTTTTCTTCAGGGGAGAAAAACTAGGGAACTGTGCATAAGCCATAAGCTACATATTTGTTATTTTTATTTTTTTGTACTACAGACAGTAACAAACAATTATTGATACCTGTGGTTATTAAAAGTTATTATGTTTTTCTTCCTCACAATATTTTAGAGTAATTCTATTAATATCTGAGTAGGTTGGTAGTGATATACTGCACATGAGAACATTGACTGTCACGAGTTGTAAACAATCTCAGGGAGCTACTCAGAAAGCAGTTGTTGACAGTGGAGAAGGGTGAAAACAATGAGGGGTTTGATTACAGGGCGTTGGTAGTGTTAAGATGATGTGAGACGAAGACCCAGAATGCCCCAATTCAGCCTCAAATCACAGCTATCCTTTCCACAATGCCCCCCATTAGGGGGTCAACCATATCCATTTGCTTAGAACCAATGACTTCTCCAGAAGGTGCGACTTTCAGTGCTAAAACCAGGAATGCCTCAGGTAAACCAAGACAAGCTGGTCACTTCCTTCACATATCTGCACAAAAGTCACTGACAAACAGGAATCAGGGACTTCTGTATTAATTGGGGATCATTTGCTAAAACCTTCCTGAGCCAACAGGCTTAGGCGCAGTGGGGAGAACATAGTGTGCAGTCTAGAATCCAGACCTAAGATGGCCATCCAGGTGGTTTCTTGCTGCCTAACTGCCAATGCCAACAGTACCATGTGCAACTTGTCAGAATCTGAAGGGGTTGATCCTGTCCCAGGCTTCCCAAGTGCAAAATGAAGAGAGTAGCTTATTCCTTTGGCAGAAACAGTACAATAGAAGAGACAGGAAGGCCTCACCAATGCACGTGAACTTTCAGCCCATGGTGAATCTGCCCACTAGTTGTAGGTCCTGGAAATTGAGCCAATCATCATACTGTTCCCTCTTCCTGGGGAGAAAGGATTAGGGGTGGAATGGAAATGTCTCCTTACAAAATCCATTAAAGGATTTTACAGGTTTTTAACATCTTTTAAACAGCCCTTCAAAAATGCATGCATTAATTCATTCCCTCAATGAATATGGATTATACATCTAGTAAGTGCTAGATACCATTCTATATATTGGGTATATAGTCCTGAACAAAACAGAGCAAGTCTTGCCATCATGGAGTTTACGTTCTAGTGGGACAAGACAGAAAATAAACAAATAAATAAATACATACTTTGTTAGGTGGGAATAAATGCTAAGAGGGAAATTTAAGAAAGGTAAAGTCTTGGAGGTTGTTATTTTAAATAGAGTGATAAGGGAAGCTCAAACTTTGAAGACGATATTTGAAGAAAGGACTGAACAGAAGAGTGAGGTTGATCCATCTAGCTCTCTGGGGGAAGAGTTTTAAGTAAACAGAATGACAAATGCAAAGCTGTGGAAGGGGGTGATACTGATCTGTCCCAAAGCAGTGGGGATGCCAGTGTGGCTGGGAAAGTGACAGACAATGAGAAGAGAGTGGGTGCTGGAGACTCTGGTGGGAAGGGCTTTGACAGTCACTGTAAAGACGACTTCTCTTATGTCTATGGGAAGGGAGTGGCAGAGTTTGTCTTTTGTTTAAAGGGCTCACTCTGACTACTTTAAAGAGAATTGACTGTAAGTAGAGAAGGTGGAAGGGAGACCAACTCAATCTAGATGAAAAGTGATGGTGACTTGTAACAGCGTAGTAGCCATGGAGAGAGTGAAAAGTGGCCAGAGTTGGGATATTTTTTGAAGTTCTACCCAACGGGATTTGCTGATGAAATTGATGTGGGGCATAAGAGAAAGAGAGGCTTCACAGACAACTGTAAGGTTTTAAACAGAAGAAAGGAAGTATCACTAACTGAAATGGTGAAGACTGTTTTGAGTTTTGGCTATTTTAAGTTAGAAATATCTAAAAGGCATTCAAAGGGAGATGTAGACTAGAGAACTGGATATTCAAGTCTGAGCTCAAGGGAAAGGCCAGGTAAAGATATAAATGCAGAGTCTTTAGCACACAGATAGTATGCAAAATCATGGGAACTGATGAGATTATCAAGATACCAGCTGCAGGACTGAGCTTTAGGTGTTCCAAAGTTCAGAAAGAAGAGGAAGGTGCAGGGAAGGAGCTTAAAATGAAGTTTCTTATGAAGTGGGAGTCCAGAAGGTTAAGGGAAAGGAGTGTTCTCATGAGGAGTAAGTGACCAACTGACCAAATGCTGCTGAGAGGGAAGGAAGGACTGAAAACTGATTGTCCCATTGGCTCCATGGAGCGTTCAAGATGGAAGGAATGGAAGTGAGCAAAACTCTCGGATCATCGGGTGGAAATGCTATAGGCATAATATGCTTGGCAGGGAATAACACGCTTGGAACCCAGCTAACACTGGGGCATTCTTGGAATCCCCTTGCCCAATTCTTGTGGTTGATGGACAAGTGTAGTAACGACAGTTTGTGTCCAATTGTGCTCCCCTCACTTGCCCACAAGATCTTTTCTGGAGAGCATTTTCCAATGTAATTCTTGTATGCAAATCTCCAGCTCAGAACCCATTTCCCATGCACCCCAACCTAAGACATCAGATTGTTAAGATAGTGGGAGGGAGTAGCAAGAAATCTAAGGGGATATACAAGAGCGTGATTATAATGTTGAATTACAAAATATAAGCAGAGTAAAGGAAGAAGTGAGAACCTTAGGGCTGTAGGAGAGTAAAAAGTAGTAAATTTAGTGGGTTGCAAACCTCTGGATGCCAGAGTTTCTGTAGTACTAGTGCTAGAGAGTGTGAACTGGAAAGTGACAAAGCAGACTTGCAGAATGGGATGCCCAAAGTCCAGGTGATGGTGTTATTGGTAACGATAGAGTCTAAGGTTAGATGGTGGCAGGAGACGACTGAGGTGAGGTGGAGGAAAGGATCACTGGAGGCAGGAAGGTTATGGGGCTGAGAGACCAGAGAAGTTCTGGAATTGTCTAAGTGGTTATTAAAATCTTAGGGAAGAGCTGCATTGGGGAGAGTGAGCAAGGGGCCGAACTGTCAAGGAATGAGGAGGAGTGGCCCAGAGGAGTAGCTAGTGGTAAATCTGAAGGTGTGAACTTCCACAGATCAGGGCTTTATTTTAGGGAACTTGAACACAGCTTAAGCCTTTGCTTCTTTATGCTAAACTCCCTGGGTGATTTCAGCAGGATTTCTCACTTGCAGTTTCCAGGCCTCTCTTATGTCTGCTTCTTTAGTCTTCTTCATTCAGACTCCGCCCTTCATGCCTCTCAGGTGAGTAAGGCATGTTGGCCCCAGAGCCACTGCTGTGTTTGCACAGAGTCAGGCTGGTCCTTGAAGCAACCTGTTCCGAATTACTGATTCCACTGTTTTCAGTGAGATGTACCTATAATGTGAAGAGAATTTTTAGTGGGCGTTGAAACACACACATTTTAAAGAATCTTATCACTTTAAAAAAAGGTTACTTCAGGAAGTCCTCACATTGCTGAGTGATACCAACATTGCTCAAACCTTTTCTTTCTTGTTAGGATGACTTCAGGTGTTCTTTTGAACAGCATTCGCGGGAGCCAACCTTCAGCTTGTCAAGATATGTTATATATAATTTCACTAAGTTTATATTTTAAAATAATTTTAGGTTTACAGAAAAAATGCAAAGACAGTAAGGTTCCCATATACCGACACTGTTCTCCCTATTGTTAATGTCTTATGTTAGTAGAGTGCATTCAGTACAACTAATAAACCAATATTGACATTTTATTAACTGAAGTCCATAGTCTTCTAGAGTTCCTTAGTTTGCACCTAAAGTCCTTTACCTGTTTCAGGATCCCATCCAGGACCCCATGTTACACTTAGTCATCATGCCTCCTTAGGCTCCTCTTGACGGTTACCATTTCTTAGACTTTCTCTGTTTTTAATGACCCTGACATTTTGGGGGAGGACTGGTCACTTATTTTGTAGAATGTCCCTCAATTGGTATTTGATATTTTTCTCATGATTAGACTAGGGTTATGGGTTTTGGGGAGAAAGAACACAGAGGTAAAGTACCATTCTCATCGCGTGATGTCAAATATAAATACTCTCAACACGACTTATCACTGTCGGTGTTAATCTTGAGCCCCTGGCTGAGGTGGTGTTTGCCTGGTCTGTCCAGCATAAGAAAGTTACCTCTGCAGCCCAAAACTAAGGGAAGGGACATTATGCTCCTCCTCCTTGAAGGTAATCTACATAAATTGCTTTAAATTATTTTACATGGGATATTTAGCTATTCTTTCTCATTTATTCACTTATTCAACCATTTATTTATATCATTGTAGACTCCTGGATATTTATTTTATACAACAGGCTGTAATCCAGTACAACATTTTTGTTCTATTTTTCCAGCTTCGTCCACTGGGAGCTCTTTTAGCTCGTGTCTCTGTGACATATTCACATAATTGTGGTTTGTCGTTGTCTTAACCACTTCCTTACTTTCTGGCACTACAAGAAGTGCTGCTCATCTTATATATTTTCTCTCCAGCCGTACAAGCATGTATCTCTCCAAGAAGCTCTGGTTCCTTTTATTAGAGAATGATATTAAAAACAATCTGGGCCCTGGATGTTCTTATTGCTACTGCGATATCGTTACTTTTAGGTCTTCTCAGCTGAAATAGAAAGGAAATATGTGTGTGTGTGTGCGTGTGTTAACCCACACATATGCACAAGTCTACAAATATTTCTCGATACATCCATGTGTATCTGTTAAGCTAAATATGAATTCATTCTCTTCCTCTAATCCACTGTCACATGACCAGTCTAGCCTTTTCCCTTTGCTTGTCTGTTTTCCCCCACTTCAACAGTAAGAAATCTGGTTCTCACTATCTGCCATCCTTTTAATTAGTTCTTCAGTTTTGATACACAAGTAGAGTGATTTCAGAATTGCTGACTTATACCCCAATTGGAAAAATTTTATCAACTAGAGTACAGTGCTTATGTGCAGTTCTTTTTGCCTTTAGTCTTACAGTCTCCATTTATTTCCAAATTAGCTCGTTTCACACAGTTGTAATACAGTTAGATTATTTTATCACAATACGCGTTCTGTCCTGGAATCTTCCAACCACCTATATTTTTTCGGTCTTCATACATTCAAGTTTACACTTTCGTCTGTAAAGTTTTTGACAAATGTATAGTGTCATGTATGCAACATTACATTGTCATACAGAAGAGTATACTGTGTAAAATTCCCCAGTACTTCACCTAGTCAACCCCCTCCTCCAAATCCCTGGCACTGATTGATCCATTTGCCATCTCTATACATCCGCTTTTCCAGAATGTTGTATTAATGGAATAATACAGTATGTAATTTCTTCATACTAGGTTTTTTCACTTAGCAACATGAGTTTAAAATTCATGTATGGTTTTGTATAGCTCATAGCTCACTCCTGAATAGTTTTCCAGTTTATGATATACCCATTTGTTTATCCATACACCTATTAAGGGATATCTTGATTGTTTTGAGTTTGGGGCAATTATGAATTAGGCTGCTATGAAAATTTGCATGCAAGTGTTTGTGTGGATCAACATTCTCATAACAGTTGGGCAGATATTGAGACGTACAAGTAGTGGATTGTAGGACAAGACTACACTCAGCCTTACAGGAAATTGCTAATCAGTCTTCCAAGATGGCTATAACATTTTGCATTCCCACCTGAAGTAGATGAAAGTTCCTGTTTCTCCGTGTCCTCAACAGAATTTGGTATAGTCAGCTTGTGAATTTTAGCCATTCTACTAGATATGTAGTGGCATCCCATTTTAATTTGCATTTCTTTCAAGTGACGAATGATGTTGAGCATCTTTTCATATATTATCTGGCATATATATATAAAAACTCTTAAATCTCAACGATAAGAGAACAAACAACCTAAAATGTATAAGCATATTCATTCATACCTGTTGCCCTTTTTTAATTGGGTTGTTTGTTTTCTTATTATTGAGATTTGAGAGTTTTCATATTTTGAATACAAGTCCTTTATCAGGTGTGTTTTTTACTAATATATCCTCAGTTGGTAACTTTTTTTCATTTTCTCAACACTGTCTTTCACAAGCAAAAGTTTTAGTTTTAATGAAGTCCAACTTACCTGTTTTTTTCTTTCAAGGATCATGATTTGTGAGTTATATCTAAAAGCTCATCAGCATCCCCGAAGTCACATGCATTTTCTCCTATGTTTTCTTCTAAAACGCTTAAAATTTTGTATCCTATATTTAGGCTTATGATCTATGTTCTCTTAATTTTGCAGAAAGTATAAAGTCTGCATCTAGGTTCATTATTTTACATATGAACATCCAGAGGCTTCAGAACCACTTGTTGAAAAGACCATCCTTTCTCCAGAGCATCACCTTTGCCTGTTTGTCCAGGATTAGTTGACTACATTTTTATGGGTCTATTTCTGGGCTCTTTCTTCTGTTCACCTGAAACACGTGTTATTCTTTCTCAACAACATGCTGTATTGGTTACTGTAGCATTATAGTAAGTCTCGAAATCAGATACTGTGAGTCTTTCAACTTTGTTCTTCTTTTCCAGTTTTGTTCTTACTATTTTAAGACCTTTGCTTTTTCATATAAATTTTAGAATCAGTTGGTTGATATCTACAAGGTAACTTGAAGGAACTTTGGGAAATTATTGAATCTATAGATTAAGTTGAGAAGGATTGAAATCTTAACAATATTGAATCTGCCGATCCATGAGCACAGTATATATCCCCATTTATTTATATACTCTGATTTCTTTCATCAGTTTTTATAGATTTCCATATACAAGACCTGTACACATGTTTTTAGATTAATATGTATTTCATTTTTTGGTGCTTTATAAATGTTACTTTTTAAATTTTATATTCTCATTGATCATTGCTGGTATATAGGGAAGCAATTGACTTTTCTTTTTTACATCTTTTTGAGTATAATTTACATACCATAAAGTTCATCCATTAAAATGTGAAATTTAATGGTATTAGTATATCTACAGAGTTGTACTAAAGCTCACCACAATGTAACTTTAGAACAGTTTCATCATCTCAAAAAGAAACCTCATACCCACTAGCAGTCACTCCCCATTCCCCGACCACATCATCCATCCACTGGAAACCCCTAATCTACTTTCTACTTTGATAGACTTGCCTATCCAAGACGTTTCATATAAATATAATCATACAATATGTGGTCTTTGTGTTTGTCTTCTTTTACTCACATGATGTTTTCAAGGTTCATCCATGTTGTAGCATACATCAATATTTCATTCTTTTTTATTGACAAATAACATTCTAATATATGGATAGACCACTTTTGTTTATCCATTTATCTGTGCATGTACATTGGGTTGTTTACACTTTTAAGCTACCATGAATAATGCTTCTATAAACATTGTGTACAGATGGGGTTTGTTTTTTTGTGTGTTTTTTTTGATAATCCTTATAAAATTTTACTGTAACTGAAGCCCCACAGAACATTAGAAGATAGAATGTTTCAACACTATCAGTGCCACTATGACAAAACTAACAGAGAGGGAAACCATGGATATGAGTTTTGTTTTGTTTTTAATTGAGAAAATTGTAGTCACATGTAGTTGTAAGAAATAATAGAGAGAGACCCCTTGTACACTTTGCCCAGTTTCCTCTGATGGCAACATTTTGAAAAACTGCAACATTATATCCAGGCTATTGACGTTGATATAATCCTCCAGTTATATACAGATTTACTCAGTTTTACTTGTACTCACGTGTGAATATAAAGTCTATACAACTTCATCACCTGTTAGATATGTGTATTCACCACCACAGTCCAGCTACCGAAAATTTCCAACACCATGTGAATTCCTCTTGTTGTCTTAACCACACTCACCTTTCCTCTCTTCCCTCTTGTCCTAAGCCCCATTGTAGTATTGTATTGCTTTATTATTATTTTAATGTCAGTGGGATCAGTAGCGAAGATGACTCTCTCATTTTCATATTAATAATTTGTGACTTTTCTCTTTTTTTCTGTGGTAGCCAGGCAGAGGTTTATCAACTTTTTTGATCATTTCAAAGAACAAACTTTGGTTTTGTTGATTTTCTCTCTTGTTTTCCTATTTTCAGTGCCCTTGATTTTTTTTCTAATTTTTATGATTTTCTTTTTCTGTTTGCTTTACGTTTACTTTGTTCTTTCTCTGAATTTTCAAGAAGGAAGCTTCATAGTTTATTTTATATCTTTCTTATTTTCTAATAAATGTATATAATTCTATAAATTTCCTTCAAAGCACTGATTTCATCTATATCCCATACATTTTAATACGTTGTATTTTCGTTTTTATTTAATTCAAAATATTTTAAAATTTTTCTTTAGACTTTTTTGACTCATGGATTATTTAGATATGTCCTGTTTAATTTTCAAATATTTGGGGATTTTCCAGCTATATTTCTTATATTTATTTCTATCTCAATTTCATTATGGTCAGAGAACATGCTTTGTATGATTTCTTTTCTTGTAAATTTGTTCAGGTGTGTTTGTGGCCCAGAATGTAGTCTATCTTGATGAATGTTCCATGTGAGCTTGAGAAGAATGTATCTTCTGCTGTTTGGGGATAAAGTATTCCATAAATGTCAATCAGATCACATTGATTGATAGTGCTTTGTAGATCATCTGTTTCCTTAAAGATTTTCTGCCCAGTTTATCTATCAATTACTGACAGAGCGGTGTCTCCACTACAATCGTGGCTTCATCTACCCCTCCTTGCGGTTCTATCAGTCTTCACCCCGTGTGTGTGATTTTCTGATGTTAGGGACACGCACATTAAGAATTATTATATCTCCTGGGAAATCTCAGCCCTTTATAACCATGTAATGCTCCTCTTTACCCCGATAGTTGTCCTTCTTCTGAATTTTGCTTCATCTGAGATTAATATAGCTACTCCAGCTTTCTTTTGATTAGTATTAATATGGCAAATCTTTTTCCATCTTTTTGTTTTTAACCCATCTCAGTCCTTATATTTAAAGTGGTTTTCTTTTAAGCAGCTTCTGATTAGGTCCTATTTTTTTATCCACTCTGACAAGCTCTGTCTTCTAATTGCTGTGTTTAGACCATACACATCTAAAGTAACTATTGATATAGTTGGATTAACATCTACTATCTTTTTTATTATTTTCATTTTGTTGTCTTTGTTTCTTTTTTTAACTTCTTTTTATGCCCCTTTTGATTTCAATCGAGCATTTTACACAATTCCATTTTATCTTCTTTTAGTATATTGTTTAAAATTCTTTTAAAAAATTTAGTGGTTAGCCTAGAGTTTACACTATACAAAGAGGTTAATTTCTTGCTCATGTGAGATGTCAGCCACAGGTCAGTTTTCAGATCTTCAGGCTGGCTGCAGCTCTATTCCCCAGTTTTCTTATTTTGGGATTAAAGTTGAAGAAGTAGTCCCTATATGGTCCATGCTGGTCTCACAACAGATAAACTAGGAAGAAATGGGGACAAACCACATGTTAGCTCTTAGAGTTTCTGCTCAGACATGGCATGCATACACGGCTAAGCCTAACATCAGTAAGGAGGGAGTATTTCTTCCCCTAATAGGATGACACTCCAATCCACCTGGAAGCCAATGGGGAAATAAAACCCTCTCAAAAGGCAGGTAGAGAATAATGGGACACGAGACCTATGCACAACCTGTACAGCCTGTGACTGAGAAATGAGGGGGTGGTTGACTGGCTCCCAGGAAGGTGCAGTCAGTGACTGTGGCTAGTGCTATAAAGCTGAATTCATGGTCCAGCCACCAGGTAGGCCTGTCAGCTCTGTTCCATCCCATTCCCAAAGCAGCAGTCCTGTCACTGATTGCCATTAGCGCAGGGCAAGGAGAAGTTCTCTTTTCTCCTCCCTCTGGTGTTTAGAGCCCTTAGTCCAGGAGTTTATGTGCATTGAGCCCCAAATGAGCCTCTCATTTGCCAGATGGTAAGAATACACAAACAGAGAAGATTTGAACCTGTCAAGTTTTCTTCAAGGCTAAAGAGTTTTAGGGTTGATCTCATTGTCATTTAGATAATATCTGCTGGGAGCCGTGGCTACATCATTTGATCGGCTGTTTGACAGGGTCCAGCCGATTAACGCCGAGGGGTGCAGGGTCGCCCCTTGGTGAAGAATAACCGGCCAGCCCCTCACATAGTTCTGAAACCTGTGCTGCTTCTAATTGCCCTTCATTCCTTTTCCTTTCTGAACATCTAGTTTTCACTCCTTTGGGTGGCTGCTTGGGAGGCACTACCTCCCGGGGAAATTAGATAAAGTAAGAGAATGTGACCACCTGCAGGTAACTTTCAAGATATTTTTCAGTTAATTAATGGAGGAGCACACAGTCCCTTTTGAGACAAGCAGAAAGGAATCCTGCCCAGATAAGATGTCGAATTAGGTTTATGGCCTCCATCTGGTTAATGTTTCCTTCTCCCTCCAGTTCTTTGTCTAAATATACATATGCATCGTCCTTCTAAGTTTGCTGGTTAATTGGATGATCAAGAAGTATCTATATATTATTCTTGACCTGCTGCTTTCTGTTAAAATGTTATAGAGGTTTTCTCCTAAAAGCAATAAATAATAAACAATTGATGAGAAGAAGGGCCAAGGGGTGCAGGGATGCCCCTCGGTGAAGAATGGCCGACCGACACCCCTGATATTTTCTGAATTATATGCATGCCTTCTATCAAGGTTATGTCTATACTTATTTCTGTTTTTTACTCTTGAAGATATATAGTTTAGCTTAGCTTTTCAGCCCTTTACTTTACTAACAAAATGATACTTTCTCTGGCAGTGTGCTTAAGGGACTGTTAGCTCTACAATCTAAAAGACAAAGGAATGCTTTCACCCCCTAAAGGGCGCGAAAATGTAAAGATGTTTAACTGCCCACTGAGAATGCAGATAGCCCTGTGGATAAGACACCCTGGAGTCGCCTTTTGTTCCCATTAACCATCTACACTAATGGCTTAAATGATTGAGGGAGGCAGGGATGGCTCCACCAGGATGTAACCAGACGGACTGCTGTCCTGTCCGGAGGCCTGGACCTTCTCTCTTTGATTTAACTTTACCATGAATTACAACAGATGCCTAGGTACCTATCTCTTTTAGCTTAGAGACAACAAACACTAGTTAATTGCGGAGAAGACTACCATTAGCCTTATGCTCTATAGAATAGAATGCTAATAAATATTCTTGTGCTCGTTTTTTACTTCCTTATCTCTCTGAGAATATTTGTAGAACCATTTCTGTACTAATCTTGAAAAATATATAAACGACACTTGTGCACAGTAAAGTTGGACTTGCTAACACCAACCCAAGTTGATGTGGATTAAGGCTGCCCCAGCCAGAGAAGCCCAAGGTGACCTGGCCTACATGCCAAACTATGTGACCCAGTGGACCTTTTCTTTGTGGTATGAATTAGGACTGCCCCAGGGAGAGAAGCCCGGGGCATCCTCACCTGCATGCTGATCTATATGGCCAGATTCGTATCTAAAGTTATATGACCGCACAATAACCAGACCCCATCTGCACTGAAATCATTTAATGACTTTTTACATCATCTTTTCTTTTTTTCCAGTAAAAATAAGTCACGTACCCATGCCTTATAAAATTAGCCCTAACCCTCAACTCAGGGCAGCAGCAGGAGCTCTGCCTGCCCATGGGTCCTGTCCCCATGCTATTCCACACTATTCTCTAAATAAAAGAGCACTACTGCCAGATCTTGAGAGTCTAAGAAATCTTTCTTTCGACTCCTCGGCTCACCGACCCCACATCACAAGTCTCACGTCCTCTTTATTTTCCCCTCATTGCGCCGACGCCATCCATCCCTCAGGAACCTGGACTCAGCCAGGGCAGGACTCCGGCAAATATCAATTTCAAGTCTCCCATCAAAGCCGAAAGGGAATTCTAGGAGTCACTGCTCCACAACTCACTTTCCTCGGCTCGTCTTTGCCTCTGCAACGCTGAAGCCTCAGTCCATGTGGGAGCCAGTGGGGGGAATGTCATGGAATGCATGGAGAAAGGGAGTTGGAACTGAAAGGTCAAAACAAAAGCAAGGGGAGAGAGGGAGAGGTGAAGATAAAATCACTGTGTGACCCTGTCATGAAGCCGTGAGTACAGTGCACAGCCCAGGAGACAGTGCAGACCGGTATCCAGAAAGCTCGTTCATTTGTCCACTCATTCATTGAACAAATGCAACAGCGCCAGAGGTGGAGTGGGAGGGGCTTGGACATTGTCATAAGGAAGAGAGGTGGTTAATGACTCACTGAAATGAACTTCCCCTCAGTGAAACGGTGGGAGAAAAAGCCACATTAGAGGGGTTTGAGGAGTGACCTGGTGGAGAGAAAGTGGCAACTCTGCTGGGAAGTGTGACAGAGAGGACACAGAAAGACAATGCATGTGCCATATGCTCCCTCGACACAGCCGCTCTCCCTACATCCACTGGTGAGGCCGGGGCTGGTGGCGCTGCCCTGTTCAGCCCTCCTTCTCAGTCGGTCACAGGATCATTTACGCCAGGCTACAAGCTCACGTCTGCAAAAGCAGAGCTTTCCCTCTATTCCCGGAACTGAACTTGAATCCTCACTCTGCCTGGGCAGAATGATTGCATCATTTCTATGTAAGTTGAGCCACTTCCAGATTTCTTTTTGCCTGTCGCTCATTTCCAGCTTGGCTATTGAACTTTGCCACCAGGCAACCCCACCCACCCTGCAGCATAGGCGCTGCTATGTATGGGCAGGGAGTCGAGACAGCTCTCAGCCTGGCCAGTCCTCCCCTGGCACCTGTTCACTTGTTCGTTGCCCCGTTTCCTGTTGTTTCTCTGTGGTCTCAGCCCAGGCTTGAGACATGGCTCACACTGGGCATCCTCCCGTCCATGAGGGTAAGGCCCCATGGAAGCCGCCTCCTTCCCCCTTCCCTGAACCTCTGGAGGGCAGAAGTTCAGAAGTAGCCTCTCACGGCACAAAGAGGCCAAACAATCCTCCCAGACATGACACTGTCCTTCCCCAGCCCACACTGCCTGCTACTGTGCCCGAGTTCTGTGGACACCCTCTCCTGCACAGTGCAGGGGCATCAGGCCCTGCTAGAAGCAGTCCTGAGCCGCTCGTATTCTTGTACTATTCGCTTTTCCAGGGGTGTTTCTTCTCAGCTCCCTCTATCCAATACCTCAGGACTCAGGCCGCCGTGGGGCTGGCACTGGGTCCCATCCATTCAATAGCTGGGTCTCTGACCTTTGGCATTCCATCAGCCCTTCCGCCCTGCCCCCTTCTTGTTCAGAATCTCCTTCTCTACCCCCTGTGCTAACTTTCCCTCTGAGGGAACAGTATCTTTGTCAGGGTCTCAGTCCCAGGAGGGAGGCCCTCAGGGTGGAAGTGAATAAATTCCATGGAGCAGGGAGAGAAAGGAGAGAAAGTGTCCTACTGCACAGCAGTGAAGTAATTGCCACCACTGATCAATCATCCGTCACATGCTGCGGCTTTCGTATATCACCTCCTGCTTCCCCATAAGGAACTTTGAGATCACCAGCCCACAGTGAGCCAGCAGATCATAGACATGAGTCAGTGGTGTGGCCAAGCTCAGGCCCAGGTATTCCTGAGTCCCCCTTCAATGCACTGCATCTCTCTCTGCCTGCCATTGTCCTGCAGGCTTCCTGTTTCTCCTTTTTCTCCTCGTTTGATTTATTTTACCCTCGACACTCTCTATTACCTGTAGGATTCCATAAATTGCTGCTGGAAGAGAGCCCTGGCAATGAAATTTCATGGTCTAAGATAGTCTTCTTGCCATCAAGGCCAAATGTGAATTCATTTTTTGTGTCAAAATAAGATCCCATAAACTTGAGGAGAGTCTCATGGACTTGCTGTGGCAGGTTCAGAAGACTCTCGGGCTGGAAAGCAGGCGTCTCCTTTGAGCCATCTCGGATGAGGAGCCTCTAGGGTCCTGCTTTGAGAAGGAGCGTGAGACCGTGCACAGGCAGCTGGGCAGAGTGAGGGGCCCCCTGTGACGTTGGCTCGGGGGACGCGGGAGGCAGCCTGCGTGCCCAGCACATTACAACCTGGCCCGTGTCCTTTCACGACTAGTCTCTTTCCTGTTCTTCTAAATGTTAACGATTTTATTTTATTTAGTTTTGGATTGATGATAGACTTATATTTCAAAAGTTTATATAAAAAGGTACAACTAGAAGCAGCGCACACCTGCCCTTGCCCTGACTTTCTCCACTTGCCCCCAACACTGCCGTTCCAGCGCCTCATCGAATAAACACAACAGAACTCCCACAAATCTTTGCTTTGTCCTTCTTATTCCCTCCTTCCTACATGGAAGGTAACATAATTTATACTACTCTGCACTTGTTCTTTTCACTTAACTGTTTATCCTAAAGGTCTTTCCAAAGGAACAGACGAGTATCTTTTTTTGTTTTATTTTTTATTTTCTCTTTGTCCTGTTATTCATGTCTCTGTTTTATGTTTCCTGTCTTCCTTTAGGTTACTCAAACAGTTTTTACAATTCTATTTTGAATTCTTTGTGGTTTTGTGTGTTTCTCTTTATATAGTTTTTTAGCAGCTGCTCCAGGTGTTAACACTATATATACACACACACATATATATACATGCACACGTCTACTGGTGTCATCATTGTACCAGTTCAAGCCAGTGGAGAAACCTTACCTCCCTTTATGTCTCTTTATGCTCCTCTTGTATAATCGAATTGTCTTAAGTAAATACTCCCTCTACCTACATTTAGAACCACATCAGACAGTGTTATAATTTTTGCTTCAGCTGTCAAATATGATTTAGAAAACTCAAGAGGAGGTGGAAAGTCTATTTCCAATATCTGTCAATATCTTCACCAATTTTTTGTTTAGATGTTCCTCCTTCCTGATGTTCCAGAGTGCCTTCTTTTCTCGTTTTCTTTCTGTTTACGGAACTGCCTATAGCCATTTTTTCTTTAGAGCAGCTGTGCTGGTGACAACGTGACAACTCCTCCTAGTTTCTCTTCGTTGAGAATGTCTTGGTTCCTCCTTCATTGCTGATGGATATTTTCACTGGGTATAGCATTCTGGGCTGACACTTCTTTCCTTTCAGCTTCTGAAATCATTCACCACTTCCCCTCACTTGTACGTTTTCTGATGAGAAACTCTCTGCCATTTGATTTTCCCTCTCCCTATACATAGGGTGTTGTTTCTCTCTACTTTCAAGATCATTTCTTTGTCTTTAGTTTTCAGTAGTTTGACTGATTTACCTTGGTATAGATTTCTTTGTGTTTATCTTCTTTGCGCTTTGTTTAGCTTCTCCAGTCTGAAGGTTTATGTCTTTTTTCAAATTTGCTAAGTTTTCAGTCATCACTTCTTTAGGTGCTTTTTCAGACCTCCTGTCTGTTCTCTTCTCCTTCCAGGACTCCACTGACATCAATCCTCTGTTATAGTCACACAGGTCCCTGAGGGTCTATTCCTTTTTTGTTGTTGTTTTGGTTATCGTATTTTTCAATTCTAAAACTTCCATTTGGTTCCTCTTTTTAACTTCTATTTATTTGTTTAAACTGTATTGTTTTTGTTTAGAGTTTGTTCACAGTTTCATGATGACTGCTCTACAGCCATTGTCAGATAATTCTAACATCTCTGTCATCTCAGTGTTGGCATCTGTTGATTGTCTTTTTTCATCCAGTTTGAGATCTTCCTGGTCCTCGGTATGATGGGTTTCTTCATTGAACTGGACTTTTGGGGCATTGTATATGAGAGTCTGGATCTGGTAGGAGCTCTGGCTCCCCACTAGACTTCCTCTGACACCATTGCGTGGGGGCCTTGTTTGCTGCTGGTGGTAAAAGTCTTGATTCACAATGATACCACCCTGTGGGGGTGAGAGGGCGAGATGACTTCTTACTGCCCAGTGGGGTCAAAATCTGGGGTCTCCAGGTGGTCTCCACTGACACTGCAGTTGGGGGTCTTGTTACTGCCCAGCCCAGAGGGGATGGCAGTCCTGGCTCTGATGCCACTAGATCCAGGGTGAGGGACTCTCACTACCATCTGCCCAGGGTGGAAATCTATGCTCCCACTTGTCTTCTGTTGGTATAGGTAGAGTGTGACCACAGGTTTTTCTGTGGAGTTTGATTTCAGTAGCATGGTTATTTTATAAAAGTTTCTGTGTTACTAGGCTGTCCCTTTCCTGGCCTTTTGGTAGAGACATCAGCCTTTTGCCCAGGCTTTTTTTGCTGTGCTTATTGCTGTTTCCAGGTTGCTGTCTTCTCTGGCATCCATTCGGGGATATAGGAGGCAAAAAGGAAACCCAGGGAACTCACTGAGTGTCCTTCCTCAGGTCCTGAGGTCCTTGGCTACTCTGCCTTCTTCTCTCTACGTTTGTCTACTTATATTTGATTTATATATAGTGTCCAGGGGTTTTAGCTGTATGTAAGGGGAAGAATACGGAAAAGTTTGTCTACTCCATCTTCACTAAAGTAGATGTCCCTAGGAGGAGATATCTTTATGGTTCTGTGTTGAGTTCAGGTTTTTGCTTGTTTGTTTTACAATGAGCATGTATTGATTTTGTAATTAAGTAAAGCATATGCAAACAATTGTTCTCCTCACTCTCATCCCAATAATACCTCCTGTTCGTCAAGACGTTTACTGTTTTTCTACTGGGAGTAGCTCAATGCACAAGCTTCTCTGGAAAATGAGAGTAAAGCCATCCTCTCTGTGGTTTTTGCCATTTGGAATTGAAGATATCCCAAGGTGTTTCTTTCCATCTTCAACTTAAACTACCTTAAACTTAGGGCCCAATTGTGGTGACTACAATCTGGGGTCTCCCGTCAATTAATCTGTAAACTCCATAAGGGCAGCCCCCATATCTTATCCTCAAAATAACAACAATGATATTGTTGATTTGCTAGTGAACACAGTGCACCTACACTTTATGGGGCACAGTCCAGGACATTTGACTCATGTGATGCCATTCAATCCTTATGGCAACCCTGAAAAATCAGGTATTTTTTCTTTTTCTTCCCATTTTCCAGACATAAAAATTGTGGTACAAAGAGATTGGGCTGTTTGCTCCTTGTCACATAGCTATGTCGATCCCATGTTTGTGAGGTTCTAGGGCCTGATGTTCTTTCCATGACTATGAAACTCTTCTTCTGCCTATGGTCCTAAGAGCTAACACCACACACAACACCGTAAAGGCCACAACTGGGGGTTTATTGGCTCATCATTGCCTGGGTGATGACTGTCCTTATCCATTTTGTCTGTCTACTCTAAGCTCTCTTGTGTGTCCTTGCCATTTTAATGGCAGCAAGGGCCAGGGGAGCAATATAGACAATTAGCTACCACAATTTCCAGCAACTGTAGCCAAATTACTAAAGCCACTCACTGAAAGGCTGAACTCCACCTTCTCCTGGTCCTGAAGTTTTCTACCATGTAACAATGACTATGAGATGAAGCAGATCCACAGCAGTGGGGAGGGAGCAGACACCTTCATCCATCTACACCGATCACACTGCTACCAGCAAGAGATTCAGCATGGCTCTTGTCTAGGACATTCCTGAGCTCTTCAGCTCAGAACAATCATCCTGCCAACTGCACAGACACCTCCTGGAACCCTCTCACAAGCTTACCCTCTAGAACACACAGTATAAAGTCACTAAAGACCATTTCCTTCATCAACACAAGGAGGGTGCAAGAACAGGGGCCACCATGACTGGGACTCCTCCATCAGGCTTGGTCAGGAACTTTGTCCAAATTGGCCATGCTCTAAAGAGCTCTTGGGCTCAGTTTATTCTTGAGGCAGCAAAAGATCAATATAAGCTAGTCTTCTTCTTCTCTACTTTTTTTTTTTTTTTTTGCTTATTTGGAAAGCATGCAATTTTTAGCCTTTATGGCTGACCAGGACAACTCAGCGTGGCTTTTAAACTATCCTTCAATGCTAAAGGTCCCCATGATTGTTCTCCTCCCTTCAAGGGCCTCATGAAATGCCATGTTCATATGCAAACATCTGTTTCCACACGGTACTATGATTCTGAGTCCAATAGGTGAAGTTCCTTGTTCATTTTGTGAGATTCCGTCAGTGGCGTGCAGTGGAAGGTGAAGGGATAGTGATACAGGATTTTTGTAGGACCAACTGGCAAAGTGTCTTCTTTCTCCTGGCCCCCTTTCTCTGTCTCTGCTATCTCCCTGGGTAACACAGGGCTCTGCACAACACTGAGGGCTGGGTACGTTAGTGAGTGTGATCATGAAGTATTGTGTTTATTACATAACTCCATATAAGCGGAGACTTGCAGGGGTTTTTTTTTCAAACGTGAGATAACTGGCACAGGATTGAAAGTGGTGAGAATGACAGAGAAAGGAGGCAGATGCCATCTGGATAGCAGGCAAGAGAGAAACAAAGCATGCCATGCGGATTCGTCATCTGAGTACCCATCCCATATTGAAGGCAAGCCCTTTTCTGTGGATCTTTTGGTTAACAAAATAGACACCAGAAACTTACGTTCAGAGTTTCCCTTGCAGCAGAGGTGCAGGCTTGTGACCTTGGCTTCAGCAAGGGCAGCTCCATGAGCACCTCACGCATCCCTGCATCACATCCATTGTGCTCTCTGGCCACCCTAGAAAGCCCATGGTCTGTGCAGTGTCCTCCAACACATCCTCTTCCTCTTATGCCAGCCTACGTAGTTTTCTACTCTTTGCAACTTAGATTACGACTAGTACAAATCAAAATTCTTTTCCATGACATTGCTTGCCGCAGGGCTGCTGTTGCTGAGATCCTGGGACCTCTGACAAAAAGCCGGCAAAAGCTAAGAATTCTTGCCATGTCGGTCTCCCAGATCTCTGCCTGCAGGCTCTGATGGAAGCGAGAATGGTGAGAGTCCTTTTCTTTTTCTAAATTTAGCAGGAGAAAATATCAGTGGAATTGTCCATTGGGTATAGTGGCTCTGGGAAAGACTTGAGAGTACTCTTAGTTTTTACTGATCCTTTTCCTCCCAGTGATGGTTACTGTTTTTCTCTGTCTCTATCTGTTGTGTTGATTGTCACAGGAGAAAAAACCGCAGGGGAGAACATAGGCACAGGGCCTGTAAGCTGTTGTTCGAGCCAGCCACAAAAACGGTTTCCTCCACATCAGCACCTGTTGGAACAAACTGTGCTGTGGGCTCCCTTGTAAAAACCAGGTGAGGTTTTCCTTCTTCTTGTTCTGCATCCTGAGAGCTTGGCTTTGTAAAGAGTAAGAGTAATCTCTCTACCTTCCATCATCTGGAAGGTGCACTTACCGGCTTGCACCTTGGTGGCCAGTCAAATGGACTGGGGTTCTGAGACCTGACGTCACAACAGCACTTTCTTTGTCTGGCCAGGCCAGCTCTCAGGGACTTTGTCATAGGTGTCTCGGTCCATAAGGGGCCTTTTTCGTCTCAACCTTCATTCCTTTGTTAGCACAGGAAAAGTTCCACCCCAGGATTCGAGGTTAGCAGGTCTGTGACTGGACGTGTCTGATGTTCGTTCCTGGGGGAGACTGGAGACACCATTGTCACCAGACCATGCTCAGCACCTGTGCACAGAGGCCTCTGCTTTCTAGGGCTATCTTTGGGAGGGAACTTTCTGGATCTCATGAGGGCTGCACTTTTTGTGCTGTCTTATGGGACACCTCTTGCTTCCTGGGTTAAGCCATAGAAAGGCTTATTGGTTTGAGTTGAGATCGAAATAAGATCTTACTCCTCAATGGCCAGATGATAGATCCTTTGAGTCAGCTATGTTTCAAAAAAAATTTTTTAGAGAGCTCTCATCTTAAATAATTGTCTTATTGGCACCTATAGAAAAAATTAAAAAGTGGATACAAGGAAATATAACAGCTAACTTTAAGTATCCCTTAACGAAATGAAAGAATAGAAATTAAATTTAAACAAAACTAAAGTTCACATCCAACATAATTTCCCCCTCTTAAAATCTGGCCCCATCCCCTCAGAAAGTTTCCCTAGCTTCCAAAGCTTTTCCACCTTCCACAGAAAATCCCTTGAACACCAGCTGCCTGTGTTAGCCTCCCTTTCCCTCTAAGATTTACAGAGAGCACTCCAGCCTGGTGTCTAGACCTACAGGTTACTCACGTAAATGCTGAAACCCAGCAAATCAATTCAGCAGAAGCACCAGGAATGCACAGGAAGATTCATGTTGCTAGGTTCTGTAGTCAGGCTCTGCTGGCTTCAGGCCTTCCCACGCAGTGTCCTTTGCAGCTCCCCAGTTCTTTCAGGACAGCTTGCAGGAATGCAGAAAAAGAGGGGGTGGGAAAGCCTTTTTAAATACAAACTGCTATAAAGGCTCCCTTGCCACAGCCTCCATAATATTGCTTGTCAAGGGCAAATTCAGATCGTAAAAGTCTTCTCCACAAACAGTGGAAGACTTTAGCCATCTGAGCAAGTAAACTGTTATTTATAAACTAGTGAGTTTTATATTGTTTTAAAATGAAAGCTATAAGGTCTCTGTTTGCATCTGTCTATATACCTATGCACATGTATCACAAATGTGTGGTATATTTTACCTCCAGATAGCCTTGCAAAAATTAATTTGTAAAAAAGATCTATTTAATTTGCTTAAAAATAAATGCTTATGAATTAAGTATTTCTAAATCTTAGAAATATAATTTTAAAAAACCCAATGTTTTTCAAGTTCACATGGTCTAGTATAATTTTCAGTAAATAAGAGCTAATTCAGGTTTTTTGTTTTAATTACTACGGATATGTCTTTAGAGTTATTGGCATTCAGTGTAACATTTTTATTCTACCTAGGTCTACTAAAAGTCAAATAAATTCATGTTATCTCTGTTGCAAAATTTCTCAGCAAGAAAAATAGCTTGGGATGATGGCCAACTTCATCTAATATCGCGCGAAGCTTTTGTGGGTAGTCTAAACATAATTGTTGGGAGCAAATAATTTAGATAGATATAAGTGGGATAAGAGATTTTAGGTGCAGTGATTACATTTTATGGTACATGTACTTAAAAATAGCTTCCAAAATCTTTTTGGCAACATGAAACTTTAGAGTTTTGCTAAGTTAAGTTGATTAATGGGTATTCATTAAATATCTAGATCATTTCCAAATAGGATAAATTAGTAAAATGTTAATTACTAAACGTAGGGCTACCTACTTTTTCTTATTATTGAGAAACTAGAGATATTTGGGTCTGTTAGTAAACATGTTTTATGAGACACTGAGAAGCATGCTTCTAAAAATTATGAAAGATATTTATGAGTTTGCCAAACCACAAATGTTAATATAAAAAACAGTTCACAATTGCTTACTTGGTTTTCACTAGAAATTAAGTTTTCTAGGGGTTAAAAATCCTAATTAATGTATGTGACTAAAACTACTAGAAAAAATGGGAACTATCTCCACATGTAAGGAAAGAAGGACCTATCTTTTTGGTAAAAGAAGCTATGAAGAATGGAAATGCATTTTTTGTTAAGAAAAAACAAAGTAAATTTGTCCTAAAGTAAAACTGGTTATGGGAAAGAGAAAAGGACAAAAATCTAAATGTAAAGAAGAAAGTTATAGAAGTTTCATGGAAAAGGAATCTTTGGGAAGGCATTTTATGTGTGGTTAAGATGAAAATGAATTTAATTAAGTGAACAAGTTTTAATATCAAAAGTAAGCTGGTGCAGGGCTGGCTCCGTGGCTGAGTGGTTAAGCTTGCACGCTCTGCTGTGGCAGCCCAGGGTTCGGATCCTGGGCACGGACATGGCACCGCTCATCAGGCCACGTTGAGGCAGCATCCCACATCCCACAACTAGAAGGACCTGCAACTAAGATATACAACTGTGTACGGGGGGGCAGGGGGCGGTTGGGGAGATAAAGCAGAAAAAACAAATAGGCAACAGTTGTTAGCCCAGGTGCCAATCTTTAAAAAAAAAACAAAAAGTAAGCTGCTGCAAAATTAAAATCTGGTTTTCTCTCTCCTGAAAGTACATGGTTTTATTGGACTACCAGTCTGCTCTCGATGAGAAGTCGTGAAAGGTTTTTCTTTGCTTTATGAGTGATCTACCTGGAAAACAGGGATTCTGTATTTTATCAAAATGATTTCCTGTGCTTGCTCTCTTTATCATTGGGTCTTTGATTACTTGAGAAAGCTGAGTCTTTTCTATTGAAAGAGCTAAGTTTTTCCTTTTTACAATCATTTAACTTCCTGTATTTGCCTGTGACATCTGTAACTGTCACTATGAGTAAGTGGATAACAAAATATTGTTTTACTTGAGCTATGATCCTATTTGGCCAAGAATTTTAAAACCTCTCTGATATTTTTGACAAACTTCCCAAAATCAAATTGTAAATAAAGTCTTTTTGATCTTGAACTAACTTGGGAGTTTCCCTGGAACATCTCAAAAGATTCGTTAAACTAATTAGACTGATTTGATATGTTAAAGCACATGGGAAGCATTGTCAAATAAGTGACGCTAAATCTTCTTAGAGTATATTTATGTAGGTTTATGTTAATATAAGTATTCCAGAAATTATATGAAATTCCTATAAATCTGATATGTCTTGGTATAATGTTATCAGTCATAATTCTAGTTATTATCTTAAAATGTTTTATGTCACAGAAATAAGAAAATTTCCTTATCAATTGCAACGTAATGAGCTCTCATCATATCTTTCACCATGGCCATTTTAAGTCTTTTGTCATTTACTGTTATTGTTTTACTTGGATGCTTTTGCAAAAGTGTTTCATCTTCAATGAGATTCATAGAAAGAATTCTCAATACTTAGGCCAGCCCAGTGGCGGAGTGGTTAAGTTCACGTGTTCTGCTTTGGCAGCCTGGGGTTCCCAGGTTTGGATCCTGGGTGCAGACCTAGCACTGCTCATCAAGCCACACTGTGGTGGTGTCCCACATAAAGTAGAGGAACATTGGCACAGATGTTAGCTCAGTGACAATCTTCCTCAAGCAAAAAGAGGAAGATTGGCAACAGATGTTAGCTCAGAGCCAATCTTCCTCACAAAAAAAAAAAAAAGAAAGAACTCTGAATACAGGTTTCTGATAACTTTCAGATCATATCACTGACCTGGATAAGAATTTACAGAACATTAACAGAAAAACTGATGGCTTCATAAAACAGCTAACAAAAGATAACTATCAACAAGAGTTAATTACATGGGACTGAATGAAATGAGGAGGGTGATTATCATGTTTATGACTTTTTGTTTGAAACATTGATGATTTTTTTTAATGTTTTGTTTTTCCAGATTTGCAAAAATCTTTTTTTCTCTTTTCTCCTAAGCTACTTATCACTTAAAGCAATTTGGTGAAGAATACTCTTGTAGGGGCTGGCCTGGTGGTGCAGCGGTTAAGTGCACAAGTTGCGCTTCAGCGGCCTGGGGTTCACTGGTTCGGATCCCGGGTGCAGACATGGCACTGCTTGGCAAGTCATGCTGTGGTAGGCGTCTCACATATAAAGTAGAGGAAGATGGGCACGGACGTTAGCTCAGGGCCAGGCTTCCTCAGCAAAGAGAGGAGGATTGACATCAGTTAGCTCAGGGCTAATCTTCCTCAAAAAAACAAACAAACAAAACAGAATACTCTTGTAAACAAAGTTAAAATATTTGTTTTTTTCTCCCTACCTAATCTCCCCAGAATTTGGAACTCTCAGTGAATATTCTTATTTTCATGGTAATATAGTTATTTACGTAAGTTCAATAAGAATCTGTTCTCTCTTTCACAGGACACAACTGGAAACACTGATTATATTACCAAGGCTTTGACTGGAATGTCATATTAGATGTATGTATGGACTCAGATATAACCAGACAGCCGAAAGGGAAGTAGGGTAGACTTTCTGGAGTCAATAATTCCCCTCGGAAGAACAGCCTGGTACCTTCCTTACAGAGTTCGTGAGAGCCTAACCAGGTGAGTAAATAAGGTCACTTCCTGGCAGGTGCAGGAGCCTCAGAATATTGGGGGGACCTCAAAAAAAAGAGGAATTAACCCAAATCTACAGCTATTGCAAGTGAAGTCTGATGGAAAATTCTTGGCTTGAATTCTTAACCTGGAGAAGTTTATAAAAGTTCAATCTGAGATTCTTTATGAAAAGTTCCAGCAAAGCAGATTAAAATATTCTATATGGCTAATCCCTATTCTTGCTACACTTATGTAAGTAACCAAGTCAAGTTTATTAAAACTGGATTTTTTTGCAAACAAATTAGTCTTAATTTGACTATCTTTGGTAGAAATAAGGGTGATTTTTGAGAGAAAAATTATGTTTTAGCAATACACCTTTGTGTATATTAAATTCTAATACCATTAATTGTCTGTGAGATTTGTTTTCTACCTGTAAATTGGACTAAATCCTGAATTTGTCTAGTTTCCTCCAATATCTGGCTACAATTCTCCAAACTAATGTTTCCAGTTTCTTTCTCATCCTTCTGACTCAGAATCATTGAGAACTAAAACTGCCCTTCTCCCAAAGCCACTCAAGCTAAAGTTGGACAACTTGGTATAAACTTGAGAGAAATCATAACAGCTCATGCACAATCCTCATGCCTGTTGCTGTGTGGGCCACTCAGAAAGATCACCAGAGAAATTCAAACCGCAAATCAAAAGAATCTTTCCGATTGTCACCGCCTGCCCTCACTTATCTAAAGAAGCGTCAATTCTGACATTAGAAATCTTCTAGCCTGGCCACCCTCAGAACTCAGAAACTGGTTTATAGTTTGATGCCATGATCAGCCATCATTTTTCTTTTGTCTCCATAGAAATGCCTCTTATTAAATACCTCATTGCTTACACCATATAGACCTAACTTTGGGAGCCCACCTGCAAAAATGCCTCTTGAAATCGGACACAAGTGTTTAACTGGACTGATCTATTCTCTGAACCGAGAGACGGATTCAATGAGATATGGAACCAACTCATCTTCTAAACTGTGAACCTTCCGGGAATGTTTGGGGTTCAGGCCATTTGGCATGTTGATTATTTTGAATTAAAGTCACTTGAGAAACAGCTGGTACAAGAAGAACACTCTGACCCTCCTCTGCCCCCCTGAAAGCAGGAAATAAACCTCCTGTGTGACAGGGACCCTCCCTGTGCCAGGAGGTAGAGAGGCATCCTGGTCTCCAGAGACGGGGAATTCAAGGCCAAGAAGGCTGCATAAACAAACTCTGTTGAGTTTCTTCACTAATTTGTCTTGTCAGTTCTTCACAGATTTATTGTTTCTTTTTCTAAAATGTGTAAAAGCTGCCTGCTTTGGTCACTTTGCAGAACCTCATATCTCTTGGGTTCCCCTACATACAAAATTAAATTTGTTCTTCTCCCATTAGCCTGTCTCGTGTCAATTTAATTCTTAAAACAGCCAGAAGAACCTAGAAGGGTAGAGGAAAAATTTTCCTCCCCAAAAGAAGACTGGACATCAAGCCTGAATCAGACTCTTCACTGCCCTATCTCGGTCTGGGGGGCACAGGTCTCCAGCAGGCAGGGGCCTGAGTGGAGCTCATCAGTTCTCTTGGATTGGTTCCTTTAGTTGCTTCTTGTTCTAGTGACATCAGAAAAGCACTGGAAAGTGTGGTCAGGTCTTCATCTTCACCCATCTCTACTGTCTCCTGAGATCTCTCCGGTCATCAGCACATCTCTCCATCTTCTTGCTTCATATCCAGTCAGACACTCCCTCTAGTTCACAGAGGCTGAGATTCAGGGGACTTTTTCCCAAGGCACTGGGGTGTAGTCCTCCCAAGCCCCTTTGGGTCCTTTAAATGCATTTCCTTTCAATATAAGTTGTCAAATGACAATTTTCACTATGGGGGGTTCGGTGTGAAATAAAACCTAACAAAATCTGCAGCCTATTGAATTGAGGAGGCTGCTAGGATGAACACAAGAGAAATAAGGATTAGTGGTGGGGCAGAGCTGGGGTGAGCATTTCACAGACAGGATCACTGCTGTTGGCTTCAATTTAAAAGTAATATACGTTCAGCTTTATTGTGACTCCTATGTGACATTAATTCTTCATGAATACTTTAAGCTGAGAATTTTGCTTATGAAACATATATATTAAAACAGAATTATTGGAGGAAATCCAATTTCATTGCATAGGGTTTACTTTATGAGTGGAATGTTTCTTTCCTGCACTCTTTATTAATCCAATTTATTAAAAAGAAAGTCAATACTATACAATAGTTTTTAACACAATATAGCAAAGTGTTTACTTTATTTTTTTAAATACCGAGGCTGAAAACTACATACATAAATAGAATTGTCTATCACCCAGAATTGATCTTTCTTTTTGTAAGAGGTTTTATTTGGTTCCTCCAGTTTTATTCATGAGGAGGACAGGCAGAAATGTAAGAAATCCTGAAATGCTGTGGTTTAGAGTGTCATCCACTTTCACTAGGAAGAGTGCAAAATGTTTCCCACTCTCTCTCCTGGAAGGCTCTAGGCCAGTCTTGCCTGAGTCTTGTTTGGCTCAAGGCATCCGGGCCTAGTGCTGATTACTCGCCCTGTAGCCTGGAATGTCACTGCATTGGTCCCAGGTACCATGAGGTGTGTGAAGCATCCTTAGGATGTTCACATTAGATATTCTGAAACACCTGCCTCTATGGATGGAATTGGAAGTCCTGGTATTCTAGATGTATTTTCACATTCTTAAATGAAATTAATTTATCCTACAAATATTTGACAATCTGATTTTTAAAATGAGATGAAACAGTGGGATCTCACTGTTTTAACTTGAATTTTCCTAATGACTAGTGAGGATTATAATTTTTTGTAGGATTATCGGCCATTTATAATCTTGGTAGAAACTCTTGTCCACTTTTCAAATGCAGTCATTGACTTTTTCTTATCATTTCAAGATCTTTGAGGGAGCTGTGTCCCAGCGTAACAGGAATTCTTCTTCAGATAGAGGACACAGTAGGCAGGATAATGGCCCCCAGAGATGTCCAGGTCGTACTCCCAGAACCTGTGATGTGTTAGGATACGTGGCAAGGGGTAATTAAGGCTGCAGATGGAGTTAAATTTCCTAATCAGCTGACCTCAAGATAAGGAGATTATCCTGGATTGTCTGGGGAGATCCAATGTAATTACAAGGGTCTTTATAAGTGGAAGAAAGAGGCAGAAGAGAGAGTCAGACAGATGACAGTATCAGAAACTCTCAGCCAAACATTGCTGGCTTTGAAAATGGAGGAAGGAAGAAGCCACAAGACAAAGTAAGCAGGTGACCTCTAGAAGCTGGAAAAGGCCAGAAAGCAGATTTTCTCCTAGAGCTGCCTGAGAATAACGCAGCCCAATGAGACTCATGTTATACTTATGACTTCCAGGCTGTAAGATAAAAATTTTTGCTGTTTTAAGCCTCCAAGTTTGTAGTAATTTGTTATAGCAGCAACAGGAAACTGAAAATAGAGAACATTGTGAGTGAATTCTATATTTTAGACTTTACTTATCTCCAGCACTTCAGGGCTGCCTCACTGATCACTGGACCCTAAATACAGATTGTGCAATGACTCTTGCAGCTCCACCTTCCACACTTCTCGAGTGATCAGAGAGGCTCCCACCAAATCCTGTGTTTCCAAACACAGGATTACTGACTTTATGTCTTAGGATAAGGTGTGTATCCTGGAACTTTGTGAAAGACAGAAGAATTTCATACTTAAATGTATGGATTCTAGTACTGGAATGCCAGGGTTCAAGTCCCAGCCATGCCATTTATGAGCAAAGCAACTTAATTGACAAGTATGGAACAATGAACCTAGCATGACAGAGCACAGGGATTTTTAAAGTTTCAGGGGTCATCAGTCTACAGAAAAGGATGGATTTTGGAGTCAGATAGACTTGGAAATAAATCACATCTCTCCACCACTTGTCAGTAATGTGATTTTGAACAAGCTGCTTCTTAACTGTTAGGTTCAGTTTTCTTATTGAGGAAATGAAGACAGTTGCCATGAAGATTAAATGAGATAATTCCCATTGTGTCCCTGGCACATGGCAGGTGCTCAGCGAAGATCTCTCAGCAATGACTAACTTCCATTGATACTTAGACCGCTTCCTAAACTGATTGCTAATCTTACAATTCCATTACACTGTCTCTGGAATTTCTTCCCAAAAATGACACAACCAGTTGAAAGGACCAACTCCCTGTGCAACAGTCTGTGCAGCTGCTCCTGCTCCGCTCCTCGCTCAGCTTCTCCACACGCTCGCCTCATAACGGAATCTCCGTGTGCCATTCTGAAGGAGCAATGTCCTGGGCATAAAACACCCCTGACGCTTCACACCCATGGTGGGAAGAAGAATTTACCGATAAAGTGAAACCAAACACTTTTTCCTCCTTCTATGAGGTCTCCTTTATAGCTGGATGGAAGAAGAGAGAGAGAAAAAGATCTGACAGAAATATTTAAACAGCAATTAAGCTTCAGAAAAGGACTTTCTTTGCTGAAGGCTGCCCCAGGCAAAGGCTGAGAGCGAGTTAATTTCCTGGGATTTATGATGCTGTATAAAACCTATAGTTCCATGTCAGGGCTTAATAGATTAATTTATTTCAGGAAGATATTGTGCATCCTGGGGAGCTCAAGGCTCACCCCCTTGATGAAATGGAAGGGTGGCTTCGCACTCGGAGCCTGCCCTCTGCAGCCTTGTGTCATCCATCTCTGCAGAGCTGGGAAATGAAACTGCCCTCAGAGAAATGAGACAAAAATAGACAGATGATTATTTTTATTTTTCTCTCCTCCAGGTTGCACTCTTAACAAGACTTTAATTGAAATATTTTCCATGTCTTCTATGTCTTGATAAAGGAGTTAATTCATTAATTATCTTGATATATACATAACCTCCAGATTTGGGTGTCCAGCTCCAATATTTGGGTTTCAGTAGCTGTTTTTAAAGCTCCATGACCTTGGGAAATTCACTTAAACTTTCTGAGCTTTAGTTGTCTCCTCTGTGTCATGTGAGTCATAATATCCTGCCAGCCTTCCTCCCTGAGTTTGTTCTTGCAATAATTCCCACAAATATTTCTTAGATAAAACTGAGCAACACATATGCAACAAGTAAATTCCACCTGTTTTAGGCAGCTGCTAAGATGGACTCATGACCCCTGCCTCTTGATATTCATGCCCTGTGAAATCCCTTCCCCTCAAGTGTAGACTGGACCTGATGACCCACTTCTAACAAAGAGAATCAGGTGGGTGTGCCAGCTTCCTAGGCCTGCCGTAGCAAAGTGCCACAGCTAGGTGGCTTAAAACTGTAGAAATGTGTTCTCTTATAGTTCTGGAGGCTAGAAGTCCTAAATCAAGGCGTCAGCCGGGCCACACTCCCTCTGAAGACTCTAGGAAGGGACAAAGAAGGATCCTTTACTTTACAGTGGAAAAAATCCAACAAACACTACCTCAGCCAGGTGATCCAGATGAACATCAATAATGATAAGTCATGTTGATAGCATACACTGGAGACAATGTGATGGGAATGGCACTTTCCTTCTGTGATCTTCCTCCGGAAAAACCATAATCTCAGTCTAACCATCAAAAACACATCAGATAAACCCCAGTTGATGGACATACTACAAAATACCTGACCAGTGCTCCTCAAAACTGTCAAGGTCATCTGAATAAGAACAGTCTAAGAAGCTGTCACAGCCATGAGAAGGCTAAGGAGATGTGACAAGTACACGCAATGTGGGGTCTTGGATGGGATCCTGGAAGAGGAAGAGACATTAAGTAAAAAACTAAGGAAGTTTGAATAAAGCATGAACTTTAGTTAATAACATATCAATAGTGGTCAAAGTTATGTCAAATATATCATGGTAATGTAAGATCTCAAAAAATGGGGGAAACTGGTTGCAGGGTATACTAAAACCCCAATTTTGCAACTTTTCTGTACATCTAAAACTTTTCTAAAATAAAACTTTTTAAATGGAAGATAATGTTAATACCCATTGTCTAAGTCTCTACCTTAAGAAACTGAAAAAAGATTGACTTAACACAAACTAAGTAGAGGAAAGAAACTATAAAGATAGAAGCATAAATAAATGAAATAGAAAACAAAAATATATAGAAAAAGTCAAAAGTGCCAAAAATTGTCCCTAGAAAGATTAAATTGATAAACACCTGTCTAGAAGAACAGGAATAAAAACACAAAGGACTCATATAATGAATAAAATGTATGATATCATTTCATGAATCACAGACATTAGAAGGTCAATAAGGTCATTTGTGAGCAATTTTGTGTCAATGATTTTGATATCATGAGTGAAATGGAAAACTTTCTTGAAAAACACAACCTAACAAACCTCAGCAAAGAGAAAATCTGAATCTATATCTATGAAAGAAATTAAATTCATAAGATAGCTTTCCACGAAGAAAACTAAAGCCCCAGATAGTAAAT
The DNA here is from genome assembly GCF_041296265.1 of Equus caballus. Lineage (NCBI taxonomy): Eukaryota > Metazoa > Chordata > Mammalia > Perissodactyla > Equidae > Equus > Equus caballus. Next base: position 1,606,331 of record NC_091701.1, on the reverse strand, counting down.
TCTATTAAACATTCAAGGAAGAATTAATACCAATGTTATACAAACACTTTCATAAAATAGAGGAGACAGGAAGCTTTTCCAACTCATTTTATGAGGCCATTAGAATTCTGGTACAGAAACTGGACAAAATATAAGAAAAGAAAATTATAAACCATATCTCTCATGCACATACGTGCAAAAGTCCTCTACAAAATAACGCCAAATCTAATCCAGTAGTATATACACGTGTACTGCATCACGAATGAATAGAGTTTATCCTAGGAGCATGTGGTTCGTTCACAAGTCAAGAAAAAAAATCAATGTAATTCATCAATAATTCAAACAATGCCATTAACAAAATTATTGAAATGCATAAGAATAAATTTAACAAAGATGTGCATGACCTTAGCACTAAAAACTACACAATATTACTGAGAGAAATTAAAGCAAGTGTAAATAATGGAAAGACAATCTGTGTCCAGGGATTGGAAGACTCAATTTTGCTAAGATGCTTACTTTTTCTAACTTTATTTATAGATTTGATACAATCCAATGAAATGCCAACATCTTTTTTTAAAGAAATTGATGAGCTGATTCCAAATACTATAAGGAAGTGAAAAGGGCCTAGAATAGCCAAAACAATTTTGGAAAAGAACAATGTACTAGGAATTACACAACTTGATTTCAAGACGTACTATAAAGCGACTACAATTAGCACAGAGTTGCTTGGTCACAGGAAAAGATACAGAAATAAAGAGTCCAGAAAAATATCCACACACGATCAATGGTTGTTGATGAAGGTGTCAAGATATCTCATTGGGTAAAAGATGTTCTTTCCAACAAGTATTGAGACAACTGAATAGTCATATGGAAAAAATGGACCTGAACTCAAGCCTTAGCCTGTATACCAACATTAACTCATATTGGGCCATAGATATCAATATCTACAGCTAAAACTGTAAACTTTCTAAAGTAAAACATAGAAGAAATATCTTTATGATATTGTGTGACACAAAAAACATGAAAAAATAAAATTGGTAAATTGGACTTCATCAAAATTAAACTTTCTGGTCTTTAAAAGACACTGACAAGAAAACTAAAAGGAAGTCACAGACTTGGAGAACACAGCCACAACACACATATCTGACAAAGGACTTATACCCAGGACATACAAAGAATTATTACAAGTCAACAATCAGAAAACACACCACATACACAATAACAACAACAATTTAGAAATTGGTAAATAACAAACAGATACTTTGCAAAATACGATATTAAAATAGAGAATAAACAATGAAGAATTGTTCAACCTCATCAGTCATCAGTAAAATGAAAATTTAAGACACTACATAATCACTTGAGTGGCTAAAACTTAAAACACTGAAAATACCAATTGTTGGCAAAGATATGAAGCAACTGGAACACGTGTACATTGCATATGGAAGTGTTAACTGGTGGGAAACAATCTGCCAGTTCCTTATACAGTATACACACATATACACACCTATGACAGAGAAAACACACTCTTAAGGATTACTCAAGAAAAATGAAGAGGACAACTAGAAAGACTTACAACTAGATTATACAACCATGTACTGGGAGGCTTTGGGGAAAAGAAGGAAAAAAAAGAAAAATGAAAGTATATGTGCCAACACAAAGGCTCGCGTATGAATGTTCACAATTGCTTTATTCAGTATAGCCCAAAACTCAAAACAACTCAAATATCCATCAATGGATGAACGAATAAAGAAACTGAGATGTATTTGTATGATAAATAAAAATCAATAAAAAGGAACTATTGGTACATCCAACAATATGGATTAATCTCACAGACGTTGTGCTGAGTGACAAAAGCCAGACTTCAGCAAACACATGCAGTTGACTCACCTGAAAGCCAAGAAAAGCCAAAGCTAATCTATGGTGACAGATCAGAGATTGCTCAGGAATAGGAGTGAGGTGATTGACCAGAAACAAGAGTGAGGAAACTTTCTGTGGAGATGGAAGTATCCACTATCTTGATTGTGGTGAGGCATACATGGGTGTATATTTCAAAAGGCATAGACCTGAACATTTAAAACATGCAAATTCTACAGTATGTATGTTAGAGGTGCGATTGTGTCCCCCAAAATTCACATGTTGAAGTCGTAATCCCAGGTACCTTAGAACATGACTGTATTTGGAAATAGGGTCACTGCAGCTGCAATTAGTTAAGATGGGATCACGCTGGAGTAGGGCTGACCTCTAATCAGTGTGACTGGCATAGTTATAAGAGTAGATTAGGTACAGACACTTACAATGAGAAGACAATGTGAAGGAACAAGGAAACCACAGCCATCTACAAGCCCGGGAGAGAGGACTGGAACTGATCCTTCCCTCGCAGCCTTCAGGAGGAAGCAACCTTGCCACCGCCTCGCTCTCCGACTTCTAGCCTCCAGAACTCTGAGACACTGACTTCTGCAGTCTAAGCCACCCAGTTTGTGGTACTTTCTCATGGCAGCCCTGGCAAACTAATACAGAAAACCAGTCATAATTCCTCCCTAAAATTTATTTGGAAAAACTAAAAGCATTCTGTGGGAACTAAAATAATGCTTCGTGGTTCCTAATGGCCTAGTTTAACTCACTCATAAATTCTAAATTTGTGGTTGCAAACTCGGCATCTACAGGGTCTGGACAAAGATATGAGTGAAGAGGGCCAGGTGGAGACTGGAGAGTGGTTCTCTTCTCACGTGAGTAAAGCCACAGTCTCGTGGGAATGCGGGCCCAGGGTGGCCAGACCTTAAAGCACCTCAAGTGAAGCCAAAAATCCAGCTTTTTAGTGAAATCTTCCAAATATTAAATGCCATCGGCGCATTTGAGAGAATTTTGATTACCGTGTAGGCCACGCCAAAACCGGCTGAGAGCAGGGATTTGTGGTAGGGCCAGTGTGCGGCTCTGTTCTAGAGGGATGGGTGAGCGCATGTCTGCCAGGCAGCCACGCAGCTGCTTCTCCTCCTTGTTGGAATTGGATGGGTGGTACTTGAGCAGCAATGAGTTGCAGATTATATTCCCTGAGGTCACCTGGGTGGAGGTACCGGGTGAGCCACAGAAACCAAATGTCCCCGCACTGTCCTGGCCTCGGGTGGAGATGTTGTGTAAGCCGTAGAAACCGAACGTCCCCGCACTGTCCCTGGCCTCGGGTGGAGATGTTGCGTGAGCCACAGAAACCAAACGTCCCCGACTATCCCAGCCTCGGGTGGAGAGAGCAAAGAGTGAGATTGAGCCAGGAAGAGAGAAGGCCTTCCTGGAGCTCTCAGGCTGGCACCAGGCACGCCCTGGGTCTCTGCCTCCGCTCATTCAGTCCCGTATGGTGCACCTGGATGCTCAGAGGTGCGACTGGAATGGAAAATGTCTATATGATGCCTCCTGTGTGGTCTCTTGAGATCGACCTGAATAAAAATCCGCATCTCCTCATTTAATAATGGCAGCCCCCTCACATTTCGCACAGCGTTCGTATTTGAGACCCCTGTGCTCGTGTTCCCTGTGCCACATATCAATAGTTGCTCATGACTGTAGACTCAGCTTTTGCAAAATCGCTGGGCCTCAGGCCCGTCCCTTTGCTGCTGCTGTCGGGCCATTGCAGAGCCCGGTCCTTCCTTCTCAGGTCTGTTCCTGGTCTCCTTCCTTCCCTCCTGCCCATTCAGCACATTGAAAATGGTGTGTCTGTCAGTGCTGGGCCACACACATCCTTCCCTGGTCACGTCAGCTGTCACCTCCTGACTCAGCAGAAACTCCTCATTCTGATGTGCAAGGCCTTGACCACAGGGTCTGCCCTCCCACTCCAGGCTCGTGTCATGACCCTTCCCTCCAGGTGCCCTACCCTGGGTGAGAAACTGTCAGTACCCCATGCAGCCCAGGGTTGGCCCACGTCTACTTCTTTCCATGCAACAGCCCCCTGAATCTTTGTGCAAGAGCCCATGAAGCTTTTCTGATATTCCCAGCACTTGTAAAGTTGTCCTCTGTTGGGGACTTGTCATATTGAATGGGATCACACCACTAATGATCAGTGCCCCCCAGTACACACACCTCTGTAATCCTCCTAATAGCCCTCTCATAGGCAGACTCACAGGTGGGCTGCAGACAGAGGCCACCAGGCTCCCAGCCTAGGTCCACTGTTTGCCAGCTGTGGAATCTCAGCCACGTTACTTGACCTCTCTGTGCCTCAGTTCCCTCATTTTTAAATAGGGATATTAAGACTTATGTTATTGAGAGTATTACAGGAAATAAAGTGTTAACACATGTAATGGGGTCTGGCACATGGTTGCAGCGCAAAGAATAATCTTTACTTATTAGCGTCATTTTATACCTGAGAAGTCAGAAGCACAGAAGGGATGAGTGACCTTCTCAGGGTCACATGGCTAGCAAGTGGGAGGGAGAGGATTTAGAGATGCAAACCCTGCTCAGTGAGCCCTGAGAGACCCCAGCCCGCCCCGTGGTACATCGAGTGGCGGGGGGGCTTACCCAGCAGGTGCCATGGGAGCCTTTCGACAATCACAGAGGTGAGGTGAAGAGGGAGGCGGGCAGCAATGTGACAGATTATGGGAGGTGGTCAGCAATGGCCACAGCCAGAGGCGCCCCCCCACGCCTTGCAGGGCCTGGGCTGGCACACACCGGTCCTGCAGACCTGCCACAAACAGAACCTGGAATGGAGGAAACAGGAATTTGACTCTCTGTGGCCAGTACTTTGTCCTGTGGTGTCACAGGACTAGAAAGTTCCAGTGGGGTCAGATTATAGAAAGCTGTAAATGCCAGAATAAGATTTTGAAATTAACTCCGTGGGTGGTAGGGTCTCTTGTCAGAGGTCTGGGCGGGACGTGACAGGCGAGTGTGGTGCCGTAGAAAGGCCATTTGGGAGGTTTGGCCAGGCTCTTCTGCTCAGGAACTGAGTCCCCGGCAAGTGGCCATGCTGTGGGCTGCATGCTGCTTGGCAAGAAGGCAGTGGCTTTCGCTTCTGTAATGCACACCTCTAAGTGTTCTGACATTTACAAACCCTGAGCCAACTGACAAAGGACAGAATTGGTCAGAGAATGGATATGAATTATCAGGATCTGAGAGGTCATTACCAATAGCGGGAAAAAGAAAAGAAATTCTTACAGTAATAATCCGTTGATATTTTATGAAAATGACTTTAGAATTATAACAAATTAACTCTAGGAACTAAAAACAGAATTCCATAATTAACCCCATAATCATATGTGTTTCACAGGGAAGGAATAGTATTTAGTCTATTTGATCATTGTTAATATTGCAACATAATGAAATTAAAAATGCAGACTGTAGTGCTATTAACTTACCCATGGATGTAGTCACAACAGTATTTCTAGAAAGCTTATTGCAATATTAACCACATGTAAAAGAAAAAGAAGGAACAAACTACAAGTCCATAAATCCATCATGGACATCATGCAACTGTAAGATTAAAGATGATCTAAAAGAAAAGGACAATTTGAGTATATAAAAATTTGCACAGACACACACGCACACACCTTTGCACATACACACACAAATGCTGGAAGGCTGCACGAGGAACCAGTGCAAGTGGTGGTTTTGCAAGGGTGGCCGGGATTGGGGGGAAGAGTCTTATTTTCTGCTAGATACCCTCTAATCCCGTTTGAATTCCTTCTATGTGTGCATAGATGTTATTCTAAAAGTAAAATCTCGTTAATAAGTGAGGTGGCTGGGCTGGCAGAGATCGCCGCTGATCGCCCAGCCCCCTGTTCATCTCCCTGAGCACAGGACATACTCCCTACCTTCCTGCACTCAGCTGTGGATGTGGCATGTGCCATATCCACCTGCCTATCATGTGTGACTTCCCGTGCTTCTCCCCCCGCACACACAGAGAACACCTGATTGAGGGACTTGGACACATGTGTGCGGGGAGAGAACCCAGACCAACGCCGGTGGAGCAGCACCCACCAAGCAGGAAGACTCGTTCTGGACACTATGTGAGTAAGAAACAAACGTCTGCTGGGGATTTTTTGAGAGTTTTGAGGCTGATCTGTTACAGCACTAGAATTAGCTTAATTAACAATAAAATTTTTACTTTGAAGTGAGGTACTTAAGAATCCCCACAAATCTAAAATATACAGCGTTGGCTTGGAGGCAGTGAGTGGAAAGACAAGGTCCACACATTGCAGTGGGAAACGCCTGGTGAAACTGCTTGCTGTGACCACCTGGAAGTAGCCACATGGCTGGTGAGCCCCCGGCTCCAGGTGGAGATGTCAGAAACGGAGCATGCTGCTTTTACTTTCTGCTTTTAGCAAACCATCATAAAGAAGACAAGAGCTTTGGAAAGGATCGGTACATTTGCGATCAGAAATGAACTAGAATAAAGAAGATTCAGAAATTTGGGGACTCAAACATTTTAGGAAATCCAACGGGTTCTACACCACCAAAAATAAGAGGTAAGGTTGAGGGAGGTTGCAAAGAAATTTACTCCTTCAATGCAACTCTAGGCAAAGACCAACTATGTGCAGCTTACATCCACTCCCTTTGTTTCTGGCAGACTCAAGGTTGAGAGAGCAGGACCTGGGATGAGGGAGTAAAACAAAAACTAACCTAGCTTGAGAATATGTCTAGGAAAGAACTTTCAATATGTTTAGAGGCACATACAACTGACTGGAGACAAATAGATCAGAGACCCACTAAGTTTTTGTAAGATGTACATTGCCAAAGAGATCATGAATGTAGCCTGAAGGCAGTTTTTGAACACTGGAGCCTTAAAACAGCTCTTATTACAGTCGCACTGCCCCTGTTCTGTCATTGAATATTGCAAGGAATTGAAAAGAAGCAGATAGCTGTCTTTTTAATCCACAGATGGCTGGGCTGCAGGGACCCACCCAGACTTAATGGAAAGCACTGTACACTCCTTCCTTCCTTTGAATTGGATATAGCAACGGATCGCCCAAAGAAAACTCTCATTCCTAAAAATAAATCTCAGTCACTCCATCGTCAAGGGTGGAATGGATATATGATAACTGGAAGTGTAGACTGCTACAGAGGGCTAGCTGCTCATCTAATTCATTCCCTCTCTCCTGGGCCTAGGGCCAGACCACATGCCTCAGTTTCCTTTGCAGGTAGGAGTAGCTGTGTGACTGAGTTCTTACCAGTGGAATGCAAGCAGCCATGACCTGGCTCCTGGGAAACTGCCCACACTTGCTTCATGCTCTCATCCTGACAAGAAGGAACAGTGGCCTCGGAGAGTGTATGCTGGTGGAGCAACGGTGTGGAAGGAGCGTCACTGTTTGGAGGAGAGCTGCCTGCTTATCGTGAGCACCTGTGCGGGACTGCAAGCGACGAGCAGATTAGTTTCTGTTGAGCTCAGCCACTAGTTTCAGGGATCTACATGTTACAGCAGTTCATGCTACATTAACCAATACCAACACCGGTGTGCTGATAAGGAAGAGATGAATAACACAGTATAGACAGTGTACCTAGTGTGACTCCATTTTATAATTTTAAAAAGCACATGTTTGTATGTGGAAGACATTTTTCTGGAAGGCTGCAATAAGAAACTGTGAGTATTTGGCGAAAGACACTCCATGAGTTGGGTGGACAAGGAACATCTATTTTTCTTTTTGTAATTTGTGGTAGTTTGAAATTTTTAGCATATACCTATACTGACTCCATAGTAATTATTAAAACATGCTTCTTTTTGAGACATACTCTTTTGCATATTTGAAACTTTTATAGGAAGAATTAGGTGTATTTGTGCTGTTTCCAGAGGACTGAGGATTAATGGAAAAGACATATGGAGTAAGGGGAGTAAGGTTTGAGCTCCATGTGAAGTTATTTCTCAGGAACAGAGGAGCTCTGTCGCACAAAGAGCCAGGTGCTGTCATCCCAGGGGGGGCGTACACATCAAGGAGACTCCAAAAGAACTTCTCACATGGAGGGGGCAGCTTGATAAACCAGTACCCCACAACCTTCTTCATTGAATGGTAATATTTGCATACAGCCCACTTCAGAAGCTGAGGAAGCTTGTCAAGATCTGAAGCAGAGTCCTGGGTGTCCCAGTGCCTGTGGTGGCTTCCATGGCCCCAAAAAATAAAGAGATCCATATCTTGTGGCCCCAGTAACCCTTAACACTGCACCTGCAATCACTCACAGCACACTGATTCTGTCACCCAAGTTCATAGCCTTCACCAGCTTGGCAGCACATAAATGGCCTTTGAAGAGTCCAACTCTTGGTGCTAGACAGTGGCCATGAGTGTAGACTCTTCACCCTTAGCCCCCAGGTATTACCAGAGCCCTGCTCCTCTCTTGCAGCCACCGTCAACATGGCACATGCCAGGACACAGAAGCTGGCCTTGGAGACAAGCATAGACACAAGGACGCCAGCACTGGGCAGAGAGGCCCAAGCAGGATGAGCATCGCCTGTGCTTGAAGAGGACCGATTGTGGACTCTCTGCAGTCTAGAGTCCACGACAGCACAAGGAAGAGGCTTAATACTGGAACTGGGATAGTGAAAGACAAACTAGCTAGATTTCCCCATAACTGAGACATTAAAGGGTTTGCTAATTCCCAGGGACTAGAATGGGAATTTATTCACAGCCCTCACTCTACATCCTGTTACAGTTTGTTGCATAGAGTAATGCCATAGTGATATATGGATTAAACATATTAATTTATTAATTCCTTTTAAAAGCTTTTATTGGGTGCCTCCTATGTGCCATGATACCATTGGCATGGTAGAGTTCACAGCCTCATGGAGGACCAAGGCAATAACCTGTCCTGGACATTCAGCTCTCCGAGGTAGTCCGAGGATGGCCTGGGGAGGTGATGGGTCCTAAAGGCTGCACCTGACCTCACTGAACCCCAATGTCAATGACATGAGCTCCATGTTCTGGAACCTCTCAAGGATTAACAATGGAGATGTCTGGACCCCACAGACCACGTGACCACTGAGGCCCATTTTTGAGGACCGTGATGAGTACACTGGGTAGTCAGGGCTGCATGTACTGGTACCTTCTGCCAGTATCTCTGCACATGATGCACTGCATCCCTGTCCCTAAGGAATTTACAGGCTCACTGAGAAGACAAGACTAATCGAGATGAAGAAATTAGAAGAAAAGAGCCCCAGAGAACACAGAATGTATTGTAACAATGGTCCCATCTGGTACTAAGCCAAAAATAGAGCTGCATGAAAGGATAAATGAACGGACAATTGCACATAGAGCGGTGGGTGAGGACTTTGATCCAGGACGAGAGCAGCAGGGCCTGGCACAGCTGATAGGAGATGTCAGGTAGCCAGCTGCACTCAGGGATTGCTTTCAGTGGAAGGATGTTGAGGGTTCCCCTCACCGTAATGCCTGATCCCAAGAGAAGACAGCTGGCGAAAGAGAACGAGCTCACCCTCAGGACCACCTCTAGTAACTGGCACTGCCATGTTAAGTCATCAGTGACGTTGTTGTTGGGGGAACTCTGAAAGCTGGCCTGACCTTCAGATTTTTCATCTGAACATTTCGGTATAAGGTAGACGCTGGTGTGCTTTGAGTTAAGTAGGAGGCAGAAGAGGCCTTTTTCCACTCCTGCATTATAAGGACAATATTTGTTGGTTTTATTTAGGACCTATTGGAAATAGTTTTAAAATGCTATCACATAACACAAAGACCCTTTTATAAGAATTCTCCTCACCTGGGAACTGTGTAAGAGTTCAAAATTAAAGGGTGCCTGACACTTTTTAATTAAATGCAGCGCATAGTTGGGTTGTTATGCCAGCAAATGAGCGTTGTGACTGTTGAAGAAAGGAAAAAGCTTGTATGTTCCACAGCACAACAGAGGGAGAGGCATTTCTTCATGGAGAGGTGAGTGATTTGAACCCAACCATCCTCTCCCTCTCCTTTCCTTGACATGCTTGTCAAGGCCATTTTCTGTTCTCAATATGTGTCAAGTTATAAAATAAAATCTATATTTGGGGGAAATGCTTCAAAACCAGCAGTGCATATAAGACAAATGCTCTTTCCTCTTCTGCCTCAAAAACCATTGAATTGTGATGTCATCTACAAATTAACCCCAACTACTTACTGGGACTCAAGCATGAACTGGAACTGTCAATCCACTCATGTTCCCAGCACCCGGCCTGCTCTGCAGCTGTCATCGCCCTGTCCATTCCCTGAGAACAGGAGGGATAGTGTGGCAAGTGTGCACGACTGACCCTTCTGGACACACGGCTTCGTCTGGGGACAAAGTCAGGGGAACATGCCCTCCATTTCTCATTCATCGAGGCAAGTCTTAATGCAAGGAGATGGCTTGTCAAGCTAAGGAAGTTTTCTGGCTCATTTTACCATGTGGAAGGTGTGCCAGCCACTTAGATTAGCACAGAACATCTTGACAGATCAGCCATATGAACACGTTTATATGCTGTGTTTGTCCCATTGTGCTCAAGAATCAATATCACATCGATTCACACTTAATTGTCTTCTAATAGTTCCCTGTGTGTCAGGCCTGTCTTTGTGCTGCTTTTGACAGCCTCTCAGGAGACGGGCCCACATGTCGCAGCTTCCCTGGTGCCTGGCGTCACGGGATAGGCAGTGCGCTGTAATAGGAGGAGCCCTGAACTAGGGCTGGACACACCTGGATTTGCATCTCATTTTTAAAAATTATGCTCTCGGAGCCTCAGTTTCCTTATCTGCAAAGTAGGAATAATACCATCTAACTCCCAGGGTCACTGTGAAGATTAAATAAGCTGACGAATGGGTAGGGGCGCCCCCACACAGTGCCTTGGGCGGTTCTCCATAATCAGGGGCCATCGTTGTTTTAGAACCCAGCTTCTTCACTGGTTTCTTGATGGACAGATTCCACATACCTGGGAAGGCTTCACACACAGTAACCAGGCCCAGAAGCCTCCATACATCCTAGTGCCCATGTTCTATCAGATGACAGTGAGCTCAGGTTAGTCCTGCGTCTTTGTGTGGCTCCCAAGGCTACCTGTGTGTTGGATCACCTGCAGCTTTTACAAAGTGAAATATCCTATTCCTAGAGATTCTGATTTAGGAGATCCGGAATGGGTAGTGGGCACGAGTGATCCCTTAGCCCTGGCTGGAGTCTGTGGCCCTGCCTGGCACATAAAGCCACCTCAAGCCCTCCAGGACCAAGCTCCCTGTGTGGCCTTCAGGTCCCCCCTCCCCCCCAGCATAACCGGAGAGCAGGCTCCAAGGTGTGAGTGCACGGGTGGGGCAGTGAGAGGATGTAGAAAAGGGAGAATGGAAGGTGCTGCCCTGCTGCCTCCCGCGGCCTGGGTGCTGTTCGAGCACAGCCCACGGGGTTGCAGGCACCCTCATGTCCATGCCTGCTGCCATTGGGAAGCACATGGGCATCTGCTGGTTGTGCCGCATCACTCCCGACATTGTCTCCACCGACTCTGCTCCCATCCAGGCCCTCTTCTTTCCTTGCTCCGCGTGACCTTACCACCAGCCCCATGCCTTCTCTCCCCACACTGTGACAGCCTCTAATTAGTCTCCTCGGGGTCACTGTCTTCAGCCCAGACCCATCTACTCGCTGCTGCCAGATGGATCTTTCTGATACACAAAAATGATCACTTCACTCACCTGCTTAAAACTCCCTGTGATTGCTGGTAATAGAAGGTGACATATACAGTGATGCTCTTCCCATCTGATCTTTAGCTACTCCTCACTGCCACCCTAGGAGGAAGGATCATCACTTTTCCCACTTTATAGAAAGGAAAACTGAAGCACAGAGAAGCCAAGCCAAACACAGCCAGCCAGTGGTGTGGCGCAGCCAGAACTCAGACCCACACGTATCTTTCTGGGTCCTTAAGCACTTCGTCCTTCCTGGGGCACAATGGCTGAGCCCTGTTCATGGGCCTGCCCCAATCTGACTCCTCTTGTCCCACCAGGTGCCACTAGTGCCCACCACTGGTCACCTTCCCTTCCCTGCCCCTGACACACAGACTGCCCCAGGGAGACCAGCTGCCCCTCTCTCTGGGGTAACTGAGACTCCACACTTTAGGGGAGTCGCCCCTTTAATCCCCTGCCTCCTTCTCCCGACAGCGCTCCCTGACGGCAGAGAACATCCGTGCCCAGACGTGGCACGAGCCTGCCCCAGAGGGGCTCCCGGTGTGGTGAGTGAGTGAATCGATGAACGAATGAATCAGTGAAAGTCCTGTGGATGCCGGCTGTAAGGAGGCAGGCAGAGGAAGATGTCAGAGTACAGCAGTTCCTGGCAAGAGGCCACGTGCAATCTGTGGCCGACCACCTCTTTGCTTTTCCCTGGGTGTTGTCTCCACCCTCAATATCACCAGCACAAAGGCTTTCACCCATCTCTTTGCAAAGGAGTCCCCAGATGGCAGCGTGCCAGAAATGCCTGGGAGTGTGCCATGCCCCTAACAGAAGCATTTCGGTGGGCTTTGTTTCCAACAAAGCTTGACATATAAAGAAAAATCTTTCTATGTGGTCAATTTCTCACTAATAATGTTATTTGGCCATTATGCAAACATAGGCTTGATTAAACTTCCCTATGAAACAACACTTAAAATTGTTGAAGTCATCTTCTGTCCAGCCCTTACCGCCTCCCTGCAGCATTTAATCAGAGAATACGGCAGCTCTCCCTTATCAGAGGGGGCTGTGTTCCAAGACCCCCAGGGGATGCCTGAAATCACAGAGAGTACCAAACCCTACAGATGCTATGTTTTTTCCTACACACACATACCTATGATAAAGGTTAATTTATAAATTAGGCACAGTAAGAGATTAACAGCCATAACTAGTAACGAAATAGAACAATTATAACAATATACTGTAACAAAACTTATGTGAATGTGCTCTCTCTCTCAAAATATATTATTGTACAAATTTAATCCCTTTTCCATCTCATCTAAGCACTTACCACAGCCTGTGGCTGCAACTTTTTCAGTTTGAGGTGCAACAGCAAAGCTAGCTGGGTTTTTTTGAGGTGAATTGTTTTCCCTTCTTCACAATTTCATGGAGAGAAGATTCGTTCTTAAAAATAGATCCAGCGGGGCCGGCTCCGTGGCTGAGTGGTTAAGTTCGCGCTCTCCGCTGCTGCGGCCCAGGGTTTGGATCCTGGGCGCGGACATGACACCGCTCGTCAGGCCACGTTGAGGTGGCGTCCCACATCCCACAACTAGAAGGAGCTGCAACTAAGATATACAACTGTGTACAGGGGGGGTTTGGGGAGATAAAGCAGGAAAAAAGAAAAAGATTGGCAACAGTTTTAGCCCAGGTGCCAATCTTTTATTAAAAAAAAAAAGAAATAGATCTAGCAACCTCAGCATACTATGTTTTTTCTTTCCTTATAAAGTCGAGAACTTTCACCTTTTCACTTAAAGGAAGCACTTTACACTTCTCTTTGGCATATCCAAGTTGCCAGCATCACCACTCTTGCACTTTGGGGCCATTATGAAGTAAAATAAGGGGGACTTGAACACAAGCGTTGCAATACCACGACAGCCAATGTGAGAACTAAGACAGCTGTTAAGTGACTAACAGGCAGGTAGCATATACAGAGTGGATCAAAGGGATGACTCACTCCTGGGCAGGACTGAGCAAGATGGAGCAAGATTTCATCTCAAATGGCATGCAATTTAAAATTTAGGAATTGCTTATTTCTGGAATTTTCTATTTAATATTTTCAGACCATGGTTGACTGCAAGTAACTAAAGTCACAAAAAGCAAAGCCACGGATAAGGAGGGACTACTGTGCATAACAATAACTGCAAACATTTATTGAACCCATCTATATGCTGCATATTTTCTACATAAACCTCACAGTTATCTCTTAAGTCATGTATGTGTTGTCAGCCCTAATTCATTGATAGGAAACTGAGATTTGGAGACTTTAAGCAATCTCCCAAAGACACACAGTGAATCACTGGACCCCAGAACTCCAAGCCCCATTCTCTCGGGCTCTGGGCCCTTACTCTTTTCTGCCTGCATAGGGACATAGCCCAAAGGTATTGTAATTGAACAGCCTCTCAGAGAGATCCTGAGGAGATTTCCATGTTTGACACCAAAGATGGGGTTGCCTGTGGTGGCTTTGCCAACTCCTCTGTACACTAATTTTGCCACTGTGCATTTGGCACCCGGCCCAATCCTGATTGCTGTGTTGGCAGGATCCGCCCCTCACGACCCCTGTCTGGCTGACTCCTCCCTAAGAGAGCAGAGTGAAGGGGAAAGCGCATGAGCTGTGCTTCCTGTAAAATGGACATTCAGTAACTGGTGGTCCCCTGCCTGCCCTCCTGGGTGGAGACTAAAGGCAGCCCTGCAGCACCCTGCCTGGCCTTCACACTGAGCTCTGCCCAGTACCGGCAATGGCTCCCTGGCCGTCTGACGAGGGCTTTGGTTAGTCTGGACTCCCTGTGTGCATTGCCTTCCAGGCTACTGTCTGAGCCCCTCGTGTGCTGGCTGGTAGTCTCCATCAGACAATCACGGGCACATCAGATCTTAGGGTTCCTCAGGCCTTCCTGGAATGCATCACCTTAACAAGTACAGAACAATCATTCTCACAAGGTACAGTGCGATTTACTCACACACCCTCCCATCATGCATTTGGAAAACCTCTAAATGACGATAACTGTACACTGCAGTGTGATAATATTGTCTGTATAATTTATCTATTTTGATTTGTGTTAGAATAAACTGCATTTTGAAAGCTAAGGTATTGAGGGTGAATTTTCCATCTCCACGCAGCAGTGAACACTCCGTGCAAATCAGACGCCTCTCCCCCGGGGCTCTGAAACACTTTAGCTCTGGTGCCCAGTGGATCCCCTTACACACACACACACGCACATACCCTCCTGCATCCCACCTATTAGTCTTTGAGGGCACGGGCTTCACTCTTTCCCACGTGAGGGCACCAAGCCCAAGCACGCCGGCAACAACACAAATCTTCCAGGTCAAGACGTAGACGGTTTGAATGTCTCCTGCACAGCATTTTCTAATGTGCCTTTCTCGAGAATATCAAGGATGAGGGTTATGCTGTGCATCCTTTCTCACAGAACTGTCTGTCTCACGTGATCTGGGGTGATCAGCAGATGAGGAAGTTTAGATGAGCTTGACATTTAGTCTCAGTCCCACTCTTCTCGTTATATCCTCTTCCAATACATTATAGGTGTGTTTTCTAAAAGTCGTTAACCCTGTGGACAAAAGAGTAAATAAATATGCAAATCTTTTTCAGGCTTAAAAAATACCATTTTTTAAATTAAGCTTTTTTATTTTGAGATAATTGTAGATTCACAGTTAGTTGTAAAAATTAGTATGGAGAGATCCTTTGTACCTTTCATGAAATGTCTCCCAATGGTAACATCTTGCAAAGCTACAGCATAATATCACGACTAGGATATTGACATGATACTTCAAGACACAGGACATTTTCATCACCACAAGGACCTCCCATGCTTCTCGTAGCCACACCCTCCTCCCTCCTGCTCCCACTCCCTCCTCAGCCCCAGGCAAACACTAATCTGTTCCCTGTAGAATCTATAACTTCATCACTTCAACAATGTTATATAAATGGAGTCATACTATATGTAACATTTGAGATTAGCTTTTTTCATTCAGCATAATTCTCTAGAGATTCCACCATGTTGTTCCATGTCAAGAGTTTGTTCCTTTTTATTGATGAGTAATAGTCCACGTATGGATAGCCCACAGTTTTTTAAATCATTCACGTCTAGATTATTTCCAGTTGTAGGCTATTATAAATAAAGCTGCTACAAACATTCACTTTAAGATTTTTGTGTGAACATAAGCTGTCATTCTCTGGAATAAGTGCCTGGGAGTGCAACTGTCTGGTCGTATGGTAGTTGTATGTTTAGTTTTACAAGGAACTCACAAATGGTTTTCCAAAGTGGCTGTGCCATTTTACATTCCCACCAGCAAATTATGAGAGATGCAATTTCTCTGCTTTGTCATCAGCACACGTTGTTGTCAACTCTTTTAAATTGAATGTATTCTGAACAGTGTATGGTGCTATCTCATTGTGGTCTTAATTTTCATTTACCTAATAGCTAATGACATGGAACCTCTTATTTTCCATTTGTATATTTCCTTGTGTGACATATCTCTTCATATCTTTTGTCCATTTTCAAAGTGGGTTGGTTGTTTTTTACTGTTATGTTTTGAGAGTTCTTTATATACTCTACATACAAATGTGTGGTTCGCAAATATTTTCTCTCAGTCTTTTCCTTGTCTTTTCATCCTCTTAACAAAGCCTTTCACAGAGCAAAAGTTTTTAGTTTTGAAAAGTCCAATTTATTGATTTTTTCTTTTATGGATGGTGTTTTGGTGTCAAGTCTGAGAACTCCATACTGGTTATCTGCAGTGTTCTCGAGTACACTCTGTGTGGTTCTGTTAGTGGTTGTTCTGTGTATTACCCTATGTACACACCTATCATATCACAGTCTACTGGTGTCTTCATTTTACTACTTTGAGTGATGTATAGAAGCCATACCTCCCTTTATATCATTTTACTCTCCTTCATTTATAAATGTTGTCTTAAATATTTACTCTATATACATTCAGAAACACATCAGACAGTTCTATGATTTTTATATCAAACATCATGTAGAAAACCCAAGAAGAGAAACAACGCCTATTGTATTTATCAGTTTTTGCCTACTATGTCCATGCTTCCTTTCTAATGTTCTGAAGACTCCTCCTTTTATTGTTTTCTTTCTGTTTAGAGAACTTCTTTTTACCATTCTTTTAGAGGAGATCTGCCAATGACAAATTCTCAGTTTTCTGATTTCTAAAATTGTCTTCATTTCCTCTTTATTCCTGAAGGATATTTTCACCGGTTATAAGATTTTGGACTGACAGTTCTTTTCTTTTCAGAACTTGAAAAAAAACTGCCACTTCCTTTGGGCTTCCACAGTTTTTGATGACAGTCCCTGTCATTTAAATTGTTTTTTCTCTATAGGTAAGTTGTTTCTCTTTTGCTGCTTTATATATATATGTATATATACTTTTTTTTTACTTTAGTTTTCATAAGTATGACTCTAATGTATCCTTATGTGAATTTCTTTGGATTTATTCTGTTTTGGTTTTGTTCAGCTTCTTGAATCTGTAGGTTTATGTCTTTTGCCAAATTTGGGAAGTTTCAGCCATAGTTTCATCAAGTAACTTGTCAGCACCACCCTATTTCCCCTCTCCCTCCAAGATTCCAATAATGCAATGTTAGATCATTTGTTATAATCCCATAAGTCCCTAAGGCTTTGTTTATTTTTTTCTGCCTCTTTTATCTCCACTATTCAGACTGAGAATTTCTATTTTTCTTTCTTGCGTTTCATAGATTCTCTCGTCTATCCTCTTTTCTCTGCTTTTGAGCACATCCAGCAAATTTTTTTATTTTGGTTTTTGTAGTTTTCAGTTCCAAAATTTTCTTTTTTTAAAATATTTCCTGTTCTTTGCTGGGACTTTCTACTTTTCCCTTAAATCAAGTATGTTTGTAATTGCTCACTGGAGTGTTTTTATGATGGCAGCTTAAAATCTTTGTAAGCCAATTACAACATCCCGAGCATCAGGGTGTCAGGATCTATTGATTGCGTTCTGTCATTTGGTTTGAAATCTTCCTGGTTCTTGGTATGATAAGTGATTTTCAGCTGAAACCTGGATATTTGGGGTATGACTTAAGAGACTCTTAATATTATTTAAACCTTCGGTTTTAGCTTACTTTCTCAGACACTATTGCTTTAGGGGAATGGGCGGCACTGCCTCA
Organism: Equus caballus; assembly: GCF_041296265.1. Classification (NCBI taxonomy): domain Eukaryota; kingdom Metazoa; phylum Chordata; class Mammalia; order Perissodactyla; family Equidae; genus Equus; species Equus caballus. The sequence goes on along the minus strand of NC_091701.1, from coordinate 1,588,616 downwards.
TTACTGCCAGGTAGGGCAGAAGTCCAGGGTCCCCATCCACTGACACCTGAGAGGAGAGGAGCTCCTTGCCCCCACTGGGCAGTGGTGAGATTTCTGGCTCCTCACTAGTCCTCCACCGGAGCAATAGTAAAGCAGGGTGTCATTACTGCTTCTCGGGTGGCCTTCAGCCGTGTTAGCGCTGGGTGGAGGTGAAGGTCCCAACCCTCTACTAGGCCTCCTCTGATGCACCCCGGTAGTGGAGGGGGACACCTCATTACTGCCACGTGAGGTGAAAGTCCAGGCCGCCCCTCAGATTTTGTGGATGTGGGTGGGGATGGAGCTGTAGTTTTGTTTGTTTTTTTCTGTGGTGTTTGCCTGAAGCAGAGCAGTTATTGTTGAAAAGTTTTTGTCTTGTTCGGCTTCCCCTTTCCTGGTCTTTTGGCTAAGGGGAGAAGCTTTTATAGGAGCCTCTTAGTCTGTACCCATCACCATTTCCAGGTTGCTGACTTAGCTCCAAGTCTGGGATATATTTTCCACTTATCTGGGAAAAATAGAAAACCTAGGGAACTCACTTGCATGTCATCTCTCACGTCCCAAGGTCTCGAGCCTGTCCTCCTTCTTCTCTCCATTTTTCATTCGTTTTATGTTTCTTTTATGTATAATATCTAGGATTTTTAGTTGTAGTTAGATGGAAAATAGCAAAAAATACATCTACCTCATCTTCCCAGAAGCAGAAGTCCATAAAAAGCAACAAATATTATTTTAATGTGATAAAATCCTATATGGAGAAATAATTCATCAATAAACAAATCACTAAGCTGAGAATGGAAATGTCAACATCAGCAAAATCTAGTAATTTACTGAGAGCTGGCTGTCATTGGGAAGGAAATTAGGATGATGTGGAAAAATGAAAGTAGTGAATTTGTGGTGTGTCTGGCTTGTCGTTATTGTCGTAAGGGTGGAAATAATGCTCCTTTTAAACTTCTACATTCCGAGTAGAAACTGGAAGTCTTAATTCAGAATAGAATAAAAACAGACTCACTTATTTTCCAGTTGGCTCCATTTTATCTATTAAGAAGAATGGTTTACTGTTCGGAAAAGGTAACTCAAATCTGGGAGACAAAGAGATTAAGTTCTAGGAGGGAGAGCAGTGGAAATGGAGCATCGAGAACCACCTGAGGGTCAGGCGTGTAATAATCACAGCATTGTTGCCTGTAATCTTCGAGAAATCATGGAGAATTTAGACAAAATGTTGAAAGACTGGGGGCCAAAATTGTTACCCAAGCTTTATGGAAACTAGTAGAGGTGCAACATTTGAACTGCAGACTAGCAAGCCCTAATTAGCCCAGTGACATTCTTTGCAGATTATTAAGCAGGTTATTTTGAATAGCTAAAAGAAAAATAAATAGCCATCACTCAGAAACAGCATGTACACACTTAGAACAAACCAGACTCAACTGGTTTCTTTGATATTTTTTATGACCAATTTTAAAATAGATTGACTTAATAAATCCATATACTACTCAGCATGTTAAAGGCACTGTTCTAAAAGATTTATAAATATTAATTCATTCAATCTTTTAACAACCCTACTGTGTAGGTACTGTTATTATTCTCATTTTTCAAGTGAGAAAACTGATTCACAGATCACTTAAGTAATTTGCCTAAGGTCATACAGATAGTAAGCCACAGAGCCAGAACTCAAAAATAGGCAGTCTGAGTCCAGAATCCAAATTCTTAACTTCAACAAATACTGCCTTCAGTGCTAGAGTGGACTACAATGGTCACAAAATATATGGAAAGCAGAAAGGCAGCTTACTGAGTTAAATTAGGAATAAAAGGCAGAATGCAACTAACATTTACTGAGCATCTGTTATGAACCAGGGCTACTGCCAGGACCTGGGGGTATAGATGTGAACAGAGACATGTTGGCCACAGCCTGATGGGAGATGCAGATGAGGAAATGTCTCATGACCACATAATGCATACACAGCAGCCATGATGGTAAAAGTTGGGGAGTATAGTGAAAGCCTGGTGGGAAAGACCTGCCAGATTCTACTTTGACTGGCTGATTTTAGACTCCAGTTAAACAGAGTGTGCATTTAAACAGGACACTAAGAGACAAGATGATGCCAACCCAAGGCTCAAAAAAGATGATAAGAAGAAAGTAAACTTGTTTGAGATGCCAGAGGAACAGCACTGGAGGTACAACACAGAGGCAGAAGAAGTTTCCCCAGACCCAGAATTTTTTGGCCCCCAACCTAGCAACATAAAGAAAACCAGGTACGCTTGTTCCTCCTCAGGATCAAAGAATCCATCTGATAACACCAGGAAAGCTCACCACCACTGTCAAGGATATCAGTTGGAAACCCCAAAATAACAGGCTAAGGGACGCACTCCCCTTTCCTGCCAGAGCCAAGGCTTCCCTTCCCTGCCAAGAGCAAGGAGGATCTAGTTGGAGGGACCCAGCCACAAAACACATGGTCCAGACGTGGTCTATAAAGAGGCTTGCAGACCCAAGAAAAGAATCTACTCTGCTGCCCGAGACACTGGATGGGAAGGTGCAGCCAGTGAGGAGGACACAATTACAGCAAGTGAGACAGCCTGGAATGCCTCTTTCACTCCCTGAGACTCATGAAACTCCCTCCCCCACAAGGAGCCGTGGGCAAATGGACAGAAATGGTAACAGGGTCCTAATGATAGCAAGTAGGTTATTCCAGGAAGTCTCTTTCACCCTCTAGTTTTAAGATTACTGTTACCTGTCTAGAGACAATGGGGCAGTCAATGGTCATCTGTAGGGGGATCCCACCAAGACCCTCCCCCAACAAGAGAGACTGACCACCCGGTCCAAGGAAACCCCTTCTGCTCTTTCGGGAAAGAGCAGAAGAGTCCATTTGGAATCCCAATGACACTAGATAAATCAAGTACACCAAAAAACACTGCAAAGACCCATAAAATTAAATTGCCATAGGATACTCAGCCACAAAAGCCAGCCAATATCTAAATGTTAAAGCTAGACAGAGTGATTGCCTGATGAAATAAAAGATTTAAGTTGGACCTAGAGTGTCCTAACATAAGAAATAAAATGTCCAAGACATAAATGAAAATGACCCCTCATACGAAGAACCAATAAAATCAAAAGTTAAATGAGAAAAGATAATCAACTGAGCACAACGTTAAGGGGAAATTGATGCTAAAATTTTCTGACAAAGATTTTAAAGCAGCCATCATAAAAATGCTCTACCAATCAATTACAAATTCTCTTGAAACAAAAGAAAAAATAGAAAATCTCAGCAGAGAATTAGATGCCATAAAGAAGGAACAAATGAAAATTGTAGAACTGAAAAGTAAATAACAGAAATTTTAAATTTCATTGAATATGCTCAATAGTAAAAGTGGAGATGAGAGAGCAGAGAATCAGCAAACTTGAGAATAGAGCACGATAATTTACCCAATCTGAGAAATAGAGAGGAAATAGACTAAAAAACTAAGCAGAGCCTCAGGCACATATGGGACAATAACAACAACAACAAAAATATCCAACATTCTTATAATTGGAGTCTCAGAAAAAGAGGATTACTAGAGTGGAGTAATTAGTCTTGAGAGAAATAATGACTGAAAACTTCCCAAATTTGGCAAATGCTCAAGCTTATAGAAGCTTAGGGCTGCAAGTAGCTAAGTGAACTCAAAACAGGATAAAGAAATCTGTGCCAAGATACACCATAATAAAAATTACGAAAACTAGAGAAAATAAATCTCAGAAGCAGCCAGAGAGAAACACCACATTGCTGCTATAGAGGAAGAAGAAAGTGGGGGCCGGCCTGGTGGCACAGTGGTTAAGTGCACACATTCCACTTTGGCAGCCCAGGGTTTGCTGGTTTGGATCCCAGGTGCGGACATGGCACCACTTGGCATGCCATGCTGTAGTAGGCATCCCACATAGAAAGTAGAGGAAGAAGGGCATGGATGTTAGCTCAGGGCCAGTCTTCCTCAGCAAAAGGAGGAGGATTGGCAGCAGTTAGCTCAGGGATAATCTCCCTCAAAAAAAAAGAAAAGAAAGAATGTGAATGACAAAATATTTCTCATCTAACCTTGGAGTTTGTTAGAAGGAAGTGACAAAACATTCTTCAAGTGCTGAAAGGAAAGACTTGTCAGCTGAAAATTCTATATCCAGCAAAACTATCCCCCAGGAATGAAGAGGAATTTAAAGTATTCTCAGATAGAGGAAAATTAAAGAATCTGTAGCTTGCATATATGCCCTTTAAGATTGAGTAAAGGGAGTTCTTCAAGTAGAAAGGAAACAATAAATGAAAGAAACTCAGAGCATCAGAATGAAAGAAGGAACAATAGAAGAGCATAAACACGGATAAACATATCAGATTATCCTTTTCCTCATTAATTTTATAAATAACACTTGATGATTGAATAAAAATTATAACACCATCAGAAAACCAGGACACTGATAATTAAAAGTGGTGAAAATAAAGGATTTAAATAGAAGTGAAGTTTCAACACTTCACTCAAAGTGGTAAAATGTTGATATCAGAGAACTGTTAAGCGTCATACAAGTATGTTGTATTAATAGAAGCAACAACTATAAAAACTAATTAAAGAGATACACTCAAAAACATTATACGTCAGCTAGGGATCAAAAAAGATGGTGACCTAGGAGGCTCCTGAACTTCCCTCCTCCCACAGACACACCAAATATATAGCTACACACGGAGCAGTTGCCTCTGAAAGAAACCCGGAAACTAGCTGAGTGACTCCTACAAATCAGGCAAATGAGAAGATACCCCCATCAAAGTTGCTAAGAAATGTTGAGACACAGTCTCACCGAAAACCCGACCCCAGCACAGAACCACAGAGTCTGGACAGAACTCCCTGAGGAGTTAACGGTTTGACTCACACTTAGTGCCTCAACTTGTAAGACTCTCACCCAAGGGACAGGCCTGCAAAACACCTGGCTCTGAAAGCCAACAGGGCGTGCATCCAGGAGACCCACAAAACTGAAGCAAACAGAGAAGCAGTTGTTAAGGTGCACACAAGCACTCCACATGGCTATGCCCCTAGAGCTCAGCACAGAGGGAGAAAGCAAAAATTTCCATCTCCCAAGCTTTCCCTGAAAGGGTCCATCTGCAGATTCTAAAAGCCGCTGCCTGAGAGTCAGGCTCAATATAGCACGTATCTAGGGGCTGGCTTTGATCCTCCCTAGGGATTGGGAAGCTAGCAGACACCTCCACCACCTTCTCCCTCTAGCCTTCTTCATGTCACCAATATCTCCCTGGAAGGAAGTTGTACACAGGCCTGGAACTCCAGCTTTTGTGGCTGCAGCCCAAGGACAGGCCCTCAGATCACCTGGCACTGATAGGCAATGGGGCTCGCATTCATGAGTCATACAGAGCTGTAGCAAACAAAGAAGCAGTTCTTAATGTGAGCAGGAGCGTCTCCTATGGCTACACTCAGGCCCAGTGTAGAGGAAGCAGGTAAAAACACCCATCTCCCAGATTCTCCCTGGAGAACACTTTCCAATCAGCTGCCTGAGGATCTGGCTTCCAAATAGCTGCATCTAGGTGCCAAGAGCCACTCTCCACCCTGGGGCACTGAGGGGTCTCGGCACTCCCTCAACAGCTGGGGACCACTAAGAACAGAGAAGGCAGGTTGAACAATCACAAAGATTTAAGAGACAAACAGGAGTTTGGGCCAGGTGATTAAGAAGGTTCGTCCTCTACATGAAACTCCTCCAAAAAGACTGGGAGTAGTGACTATTTTATCTAACGAACAAAAACCAAAATAGAGGGTCAAGACAAATTAAGAAACAGAGGGCACAACCAGAGGCACTCACAACTAGACCATACAGCTATATACTGGGGGGCTTTGGGGAGAAGAAAAAAAAAGAAGATTGGTGACAGATGTTAGCTCAGGTGCCAATCTTTAAAAAAAAATAAAAGAAACAGAGGAATATAGTGAGTTCAAAATAATGATCATAAAGATGCTCACCCAGGTTAGAAGAGCAATGCATGAACAAAGTGCAAATTTCAACAATGAGATAGAAAATATTTTAAAAGTACCAAATAGAAATCACAGAGCTGAAAAATATAATAACTGAACTGAAAAATTCAATAGATGGGTTCAACAGCAGACGAGATATTTTTCCTGCCACAAGAGGGATTCACATTTTTTAATTGAATTCACTTCATTCCAGGGTTTATTATCAAGATCCCATTGCAATAATTACGGCATAAAAGATATGCTAAAAAATATGACTGTAAAATACAAGGTATAATATGTAAACCTCAAAGGTTTTTTCATGTCTTTCAACACTGAAAATTAGAACATCTGAAGTCTTTCATTCTCTAACTCTTTCAGGCTATGGGGCCAAGGCTGCCCTACAAGCCCATGGGCAGCACTATTACAACACAGCCTTAGATGGTGTATCTTTCCTCTCATTTGTGTTTTCCTCTGTGGTACTCCACATAATCGTTGTACAGCTCCTTCAAGACTCCTGGCTGCAGTGAGACATGAAGGAGCTGGACATCAGCTCAAGGCAGAGGCCCAGGGTAAGATAAATGCCCTCTTGCAGGCCTTCCACCATGAGACACAAGGTGACGTTCTGCACTTCCACCATGTGCTAGGCCACCATAAAGGGGGAAATGCAATGAACTCTTCAACCCAAGCCATGGTGTGGATATGCGTTCTTTCCACCAGGCAGGCAAACTCTAGGACTGTGGGCAGGTCCCAAGCAGAAGAAAAGATCAGCAAACTAGAAGGCAGGACAGTAGAACAGATCCAATCAGAAGAACAAAAAGAAAAAGAATGAAAAAGAGTAGCAATAGCTTAAGGGACTTATGGGGCACCATGAGCCAGAACAATATACACGATGTAAAAGAGAGAGAGAGAGAGAGAGAGAAAGGGGCAGAAATCGTATTCAAAGAAACAATGGCTGAAAACTTCTCTAACCTGAAGAAAGAAGCAGACATCCAGATCCAGGAAGCTGATAAAGTTCCAAATAAGAGGAATCCAAAGAGACCCACACCTAGACACATTGCAATTAAATTGTCAAAAGTTAAAGATAAGGAAAGAATTGTAAAAGCAGCAAGAGAAAAGCCAACCTGTTATGTACAAGGGAACCCCCATAAGACTATCAGCGTATATCCCAGCAGAAACTTTGCAGGTTAAAAGGGATTAGGATGATATAGTCAAAGTATGAAATAAAAAAATCTGCCATACAGGAATACTCTACATATCAAAAATTTCTTTCAGAATTGAAGGAAAAATAAAGTTTTCCAGCCAAACAAAAGCTGAAGGAGTTCATCACCACTAGTCAGGCCATACAAGAAACGTTAAAGGGAATTCTTCAAGCTGAAATGAAAGGATGCTAATTAGTAAAAAGAAAATACATGAGGTATAAAAGTCACTTAAAGTAAATATAGTTATATTCAGAATACTTTAATATTGTAGTGGTGGTGGGTAAATCATCTACAACACTTATATAAAGATTAAAAAACAACAGTATCAAAAAATCTATATATAAAATCAGTGATTTGTTAATGGATAAAAAATGTAAAAAAAATGTAAATGTGACATCAAAAAAATAAAATGGAGCTTGGAACAAATGGCTTTCCAAAGGAGAGACCAGCCTCCCCATCTTCCCACGAAGATCAATGATTAGCGAGCTATCCGTGAACAAAAATAGCTCTGGGAGACCTCTAGAGTCCACTCAGGCAACTTTAGCAACACTATGGCACAAAAAAAAACCCTGGCAATAATCACACAAGAAGGGAGGAAGACAGCTTTGCTTTGCCAGCATCATCCCATCCTCAAGCTGGCATTGTTCAGGACAAGAAGGAGCTTCTCAGGCAGAAAGAGTTTCTCTCACCAGGAAAAGAAGAGCAGGGTGAGCAACCAGCTTCTCCAGCCTCTTGGGGCACTGCTTCAAGGTTTCACTCCAGTTTCATCTCACTCATACTGAAAAAGTTGAGATGGATAGGAATAAGGAAGGGGCTAGGAATAAGGAAGGAAAGGAATGAGGAAGAAAAGCAGAGGCTATTATTGGCAGACACACAGCTGAAGTGAATGCTGTTCATAGAGACCTGCTCTGCAGACAAACTCAGCAGATTTCATCACTGGCGAAGCCAGCAGCCAGCACAGCTGCAGGAGACCCATTGCAGATTTTGTCAGTTTTCACCCTACAGGTGTTCGTGTTCTCTGATGCCAGCTACCTGAGTCCCTCCCTGCACCCTCCCCACCTTGCCCCGCTAGAACTTGGGAACTTCACTGGCAGCAACTCAAGTTCTCTGTGACTGGGCAAGTGTCAGATATCAGCTTCCTGAGTCCCTCCTCACCCTCATCAGAGCCTGAAAGCCATGCATGCAATCCAACAGGACCTCTGCAGCTGTGTGAGGAGAAGACACCAGCTTACACCCCTTAGATAACCCCACTGTTTTGACTGCACTTGGGACTAGCATTTCCAGTTGTGCACCTGTACATCACCAGCCTGATGCTCATCAGTGACCTCCACTGCAGTATACATGCCAGGGGAAGAGTGTGTAGTCATGGGTGAGCATGCTGACATGACAGCCAGGAACCCCACAGCTGCTTCTGTTGCTGGCCAGCACCTCCATGCCTACATGTAGCTGGCCCATCCAGCTGTGCACCTGCATAACTCCATCCCAAGCCTGTCACCAGCTTCCACTGCAATATGCACACCAGAGGTTAAAGTGTGCAGCCACAAGACTGCACTCATGGCTGCAAGTGAGCCCACAGTTAGACCCGGCCCTTGCTACTTGCACTGGTCCCCATCACTACATGTGTCTGAAAGTAGCTCTTGCCACTCCATAGGCCCCTACAGCTGGCCCATAAGCCAAATGTGTGTACATTACTGGCTTGAGCCACCACTGCTCATGCCCTAGTTTCTAGCTGCTGAACCTGGAGGTGATGCTGAAGACTGCAGCAGCCCTTGCAGCCAAAATAAATTCCCCAGAGTGCTCACCAATGACACACAGATGTCAATGCTGTGGAACAGAGTGGCATAAGCTGAAGAGACTTCAAACACACCCCCTGGATCCAGTGCCACCAGACAACCCCACGCTTAGCACCCTGTACCACTAGACCCAGAGCCACAGCATGATCCAGCATACTCACACCCACAGGTAAAATGATTTGCTTATGGAAGTCAGTCCATAAAGTCTGGAAGAGTGACTACTTCTTCAAATATTCAGACAACTACACAAGTTTACAGGGATAATGAAGAACCAGGAAATATAACTACATCAAAGAAATACAGTAAACTTCCAGGGACAGGCCCCCAAAAAATATGGAGATCCAGGAATTGCCTGACAAAAAATTGAAAACAATTATTCTACAGACGCTCAGAGAACTACAAGAGAACACAGATAAACAATTAAACAGTATCAAGAAAACAATATAAAAACAAATGAGAACTTCAACAAAGAGATAGAAAACATCAAAAAGACCCAAAAAGAAATTTTGGAGTGAAAGATTAAAATGACTGAACTGAAGAATTCAATAGAGAGCTACAACAGCAGACTTGAACAAGCATAAGAAAGAATCAGTGACCTTGAAGACAGATCAATTGAAATTATCCAATAAGAAGAGGTAAAAGAATGTAAATGAATGAAGAAAACCTATAGGACTTACGAAACACCATCAAAAGGAATAACATACATATCATTGGAGTCCCAGAAGGAGGAGAGGAGAAAGGGGTAGAAAGAATGTTGGCTGAGAATTCCCAAAACTTGGAAAGAGATTTGGCATCCCAACTTCATGAGGCTAATAGATCATCTCAAAATTTCAATCCAAAAATGAACTTCTCCAAGACACATAGTAAAACTGCCAAAACCGAAGATGAAGAGAGAATTTTAAAAGTAATAATAGAAAGAAATCTCTCATACAAGAAAAACCCCATTAGACTATTAGTGGATTTCTCAGCAGAGAACTTATAGGGCAGGAGAGAATGGGATGATATACAAAGTACTGAAAAAGGAAACTGCCAACCACAAATACTTTACTCAACAAAGTGGTCTCTCAGAAATGAAGGTAAAATAAAGACTTTCCCTAATAAACAAAAGCTGGGGGCTTCATCACCACTACAATAAATGCTGAAAGGAGTTCTTCAAGGTGAAACAAAATAAAATTATTAGTAACATGAAAACATAAGAAAATATAGAACACATTAGTAAAAGTAAGCATATAGTCAGATTCAGAATAAACTAATTCACATTACATTAATACACACTAGTACACTAATAGCACATTAAAAGGATCATACACTATGATTAAGTGAGATTTATCCTTCAGATGTAAGAAGGATGCAACATACACAAATCAATAAATATGACACACTGTATTAATAGAATGAAAGGTAAAAATTACATGATCATCTCGATAGACACAGAAAAAACATTTGTCAAAATAAAACATCCTTTCCTGATATAAAATGTCAATAAACTATATATAAAAGAAACATACCTCAACAAAATAGAGGCCATATATGACAAACCCACAGCCAACATCATACTCAATGGTAAAAGATTGAAATCTTTCCTGCTAAGGTCAGGAACAAGACAAGGGTGCACACTCTCACCACTCCTATTCAACATAGTACTGGAAGTCCTAGCCAGACTAATGAGAGAAAAAGAATTAAGAGGCATCCGTATAAGAAAGGAAGAAATAAAATTGTCCCTTTTTATAGATGATACAGAAAATCCATAAGATTCTACCAAAAAAACATGTTAGGACTAATCTACAAATTCAGTAAAGTTGTAGAATACAAAATCAACATACTAAAATCAGTTGCATTTCTTACAGTAACTACCTGGAAAAAATAAAGAAATACAATCTCACTTACAATAACATCATAAAAAATAAAATATTGGGGCCAGCCCCATGGCCGAGTGGTTAAGTTTGCGCACTCCGCTGTGGCGGCCCAGGGTTCGGATCCTGGGCACGGACATGGCACCGCTCGTCAGGCCACATTGAGGTGGCATCCCACATCCCACAACTAGAAGGACATGCAAGTAATATATACAACTGTGTACAGGGGGGTTTGGGGAGATAAAGCAGAAAGAAAAAAAAAAGATTGGCAACAGTTGTTAGCCCAGGTGCCAACCCTTAAAAAAAAATTTAAAAAAAAAGGAAGATTGGCAACAGTTGTTAGCCCAGGTGCCAATCCTTAAAAAAAAATAAAAATAAAAATAAAATAAAATAAAGTATTTAAGAATTAATTTAACCAAAGAGGTAAAATATCTGTACACATAAAATTACAAGACTTTGGGGAAAGAAATTGAAGAAGACACAAATAAATGGAAAGATATTCCATGCTCATGAATTGGAAGGATTAATATTGTTAAAACGTCTGTACCACCCAAAGCAACCTACAGAGTCAATGTAATCTCTATCAAAATTCCAATGACATTTTTCAAGAAATAGAAACAACAATCCTAAAATTTGTATGGAACTACAAAAGAGCCCAAATAGCCAAAGCAATCTTGAGAAAGAATAACAAAGCTGGAGTCATCACAATTCCTAATTTCAAAGTATATTACAAAGCTATTATAATCAAAACAGTATGGTACTGGCATAAAAATAAACATATCGACCAGTGGAACAGAATTGAGAGCCCAGAAATAAACCCTTGCCTATATGGTCAACTATTATTGACAAGGGAGCCAAGAATACTCTATGGGGAAAGGATAGTCTCTTCAATAAATGATGTAGGAAAACTGGATAACCACATGCAGAAGAATGAAATTGGACCCTATCTTAGGGCACTCACAAATATTAACTCAAAATGGATTAAAGACTTAAATGTAAGACCCCAAACTGTAAAACTCCTAGAAGAAAAACATTGGGGAAAAGCTCTGTGACGTTGGTCTTGGCAACTATTTTTTGGATATGACACCAAAAGCACAAGCAACAAAGGCAAAAATAAACGAGTGAGACTACATCAAACTAAAACATTTCTGCACAGCAAAAGAAACAATAAGCAAGATGAAAAGGAAACCTATGGAATGAGAGAAAATATTTGCAAACCATCTATCTGATAAAGGGTTAATATCCAAAATATATGAAAAAAACCCATGCAACTCTATAACAAAACAATACAGAAAGAAAATGAACAGAAGACTTAAAAAAAACATTTTTCCAAAGGCATACAAATGGCCAATAGATACATAAAAAGACACTCAACATCACTTATCATCAGGGATATGCAAATCAAAATCACAATGCACTATCATCTCACACTTGTTAAGATGATTATAATCAAAAAGACAAGAGACAAGTATTGGTAAGGCTGTGGAGAAAAGGGAAACTATGTGCGCTCTTGGTAGGAAGGCAAATTGTTACAGCCATTATAGAAAACAATATGGAAGTTCCTCAAAAAGTTAAAATAGAATTACCATATGATCCAACAATCTCACTTCTGGGTATATACCTAAAGGAAATAAAATCACTGTCTCAAAGAAATATCTGCATCCCCACATTTATTGCAGCATTATTCACAATAGCCAAGACATGACGACATTCTATGTGTCCATTGATAGATGAATGGATAATGTGGTGTGTGTGTGTGTGTGTGTGTGTGTGTGTGTGTATACACCATTGAATATTATTCAGTCATAAAACAGTAGGAAATCCAGCCTTTTCAACAACATGGATGGATCATGACAGCATTATGCTAAGTGAAATAAGCCAGACAGAGAAAGACAAACACTGTATGTTCTCACTTATATATGGAATCTAAAAAGTCCACACTCATATAAATAGAGTGTAGAATGGTGGTTGTCAGGAGCTAAGGGGTGGGAGAAATGGGGAGATGTTGTTCAAAGGGTACAAACTTCCAGCTATAAGTTGAATAAGTTCTGATGACAATAATGTACAGCATGTTGAATATAATTACCAATACTGTATTATATACTTGAAAGATGTTGAAAGGGTAGATCTTAAATGTCATCACAACAAAAAAAAAGGTAATTATGTGAGGAGATGGAGGCATTAATTAACCTTATTGCAGTAATTATTTCACAATAAATGCACATATCAAATCATTATACTTTACACCTTAAACTTACACATTTTATGTGTCAATTATTTGGAAAAGAAGAAAAAGAAAATAAAACTGTTCCTCTGGATTTGAGGGAGCTAATTATATTTAATTGCTTAATGTAAAAACTCTTTGCTTATTATTTTTCTCCTAGTCATCTAATGTGTTCTAGAAGAAAATATTATAATATGAAGATGGGCTATTTAACAATTCACTGTTTATATTTTAATGTCAAATATGATCCGAGGAAGTCACATCTCTATTAAAAGTGTATTCAGAGATGCCACTGTTAGTTGCCTTGGGTCTTATTCATAATAAGCAGGCATTGTGCAACAGATGTACCAAAAATGTTGTTGAATATCATTTCCTATGTATATAAGATAATTATGTGTTTTTGAAAGAAAAACAAATGTGTGGCTTACTTACAAAGGCTTACTAAGCAGCCTAATGGGGGATCAACTCTGCTTTTACTGAATGGTACTGTGCATCAGCAAAAAAGTTATTTATCTTAAATTTGAATTAGACTTCCTGGAATTATAAAAAAGAGGGGGGTAGCATAAACTTGAGTAATACTTTTTTAAAAAAAGAAAGCATGACCTATACACAGGGGAAAAGGATTGGAAACTTATCTCTGAGGAAGTCTTGACACTGGACTTACTAGAAAACTATTTACATTAGTTATTTAATATGTTCAAAGAACTACAGGAAACCATGCCTAAAAAGTTAAATAAAAGTATGAAAATAATGTCTCATCAAATAGAGAATATTGATAAAGAGATATAATTTATAAAAAAGAACTAAATACAAATTCTGAAGTTGAAAAGTACAATAAGTGCAATAAAAAGTTTACTACAGAAGGCTAAACAGTCAGAAGAAAGAATTAGGGGACTTGGAGATACATCAATTGAGATTAACCAATCTAGGGAACTGAAAGAAAAAGAAAGTGAAGAAAAATTAACAGAGGCTCAGAGACCTGTGGGACATCATCAAATATATCAATAAATGCATAATGGGAGTCATAGAAGAAAAGGAAAGAGAGAAAGCAGCAAACAGAATATTTGAAGAAGTAATGATCAAAAACTTCCCAAATGTAGTTAAAAATGTTAAGCCAAGAGTTAATGAACTAAAAGTAGGATAAATTCATAAAGATACATACCTTACATATGTACATTACATACATTATTATCAAACTCTGGGAAGTCAAAGACACAGAGAGAATCTTGAAAGCAGCAAGAGACAAATAACTTAGATACAAGTGCTTCTCAATAAGATTAACCACAGCTACATCATCAGAAACCATGGAATCCAGGAAGCAATGGGACAAGATGTGCAACGTACTAAAAGAAAAAAACTACATGCAAGTGATGTCACCATCATGATGGATTGCCTTTCCCTTTGTCTCTCCCCTCTAAGTTACAACCAGCCAGACATCCAGTGACCAACAAAGGGCTCCCTGCCTAGCCCACCAGAATGCCTGAGTGATCCATGCATCTAGACATCTGAAGGTGGGTGAACTGAACCTCCAGGAGGCAGTGGAACTAGGGGAAAAGTCCCCTTCACTCTCCCAGTGGTGGTAAGCCAAAACACTGATCCCCACACCAGCACACATGCCAGCAACCACAGGCTGCAAGGGAAAACACAGCATTCATGGCTTGGCCCCTGCCCCCACCCAATGGTGGCAGGTGGCACACACGTCCTGAGGATCCAGGACACAGAACAGAGCTGATGACCGAGGCCCCTCCCCTCCATGGCAGTGGTGCCAGTCTTTCCAGTAGTAGTGGCAGCATTCAAAACATGAATTTCCTTAGCAGGGGTAGGTTGCCCTGATCTGAGGTTTCAGTGTACACTGGTGCATGCCAGAGCCAGTGACCAGAGTTTGCAGCTGCTATCCCCGCCCCCAAGCAGTAGCATGTGGTACACATATCCTGAGGCTTCAGGACACAGAGTGGAGCTGGTGACCCCACCCTGTCCCCCTCCCCCAGCAGTGGCACTGGTCTTTCCAGCAGTATGCACAACATCCAAGGTGTGAATTTCACCACTGGGGTTGGGGCCCCCTGAGCTGAGACTTCAAAACACACCAGTGCACAGCCTGTGACCAGAGCGGGCATGTTCAGCAGTGACACTTGCAGCTTGGGCCCTGCTCCCACCAGCAGTGACAGGTGGTGCACAAGCCCTGAGGCTTTGGGACACAGAGTGATACTGGCAACCGAGCACCCTTCCTCCTCCTTGGCAGGAACACTGGTCTTACAGCAGTGAGGACAGCAAACAAAATGTGGATTTCACCAGCAGGAGCAGGGTGCCCTGACGTGAAGTCTCAGAAAGCACACCAGCATGCACCAGTGACCAGAGACTGTAGAACCAGCAACAACACTTGCAGCTTAGTCCCTGTCTCTCCCCCAGCAGTGCTGCCAGCACCCCCAGATAGCCCAGGAACAGCAGTGTCGGTGGTGCATGGGGCAGCAGCACCCAAGCCCATGGAGAGCCCACAGAGAGCCAGGAGGATCACTAGACCCAGCCAACCCCAGAAGCAGCAGAAGTGCTTGCAGTCTGGTGACCCTGGTGGCATCACTTGAGACTAAAGTGACATCAAAAGCAGCAAGGCACCAGCAGCCTTGGAGGCATGAGGGGTACAAGGAGGGCACTGATGAGACCTCTAGCAGAGGCAGTGGAGGGTGGAAAGTGCAGGCTCTCAGAAACAACCAGAAGTAGCTCAGAATCAAAGTCAGCAAAGCCTTACCCAAACAAGAAAGGTGGTTACTACACAAAGGCACCAGCAGATCAGTTCACCAAGAGCCATTAAGGACCACAGAAAGACTGCAGAACAGAAAAAGAAAGACAACTCTCCAGAAACTCAACCTGAAATCACAGAAGATTACAATCTGACTGACAGAGAATTCAAAATGCCTGTCATGAAGAAACTCAAAGAATTACAAGAAAACTCAGAAACACCATTCAATGAGCTCATGATTAAAATTAATGAATAGAATGAATAATTCACCAAAGAGATTGAAACTCTAAACAAAGAACCAAACAGAAATACTGGAGATGAAGAAAACAATTAATGAGATGAAAAATAAGGAAGAAAGCATTAAAAACGGAGCAGACCATATTGGAAGAGATAATTAGTGAGCTTGAAGATTGAAATCTAGAAATGATTCAGGTGGAGGAGGAGAAAGAACTAAGATTTTTTTAAATGGAGAAATTCTATGAGAAATACCTGACTTAATTAGGAAAAGTAACATAAAGATAGCAGGTATCCCAGAGAAGAAAGGCAGAAAGAAGCAGAGGGCTTATTCAAAGAAATAATAGGTGAGTACTTCCCAAAACTTGGGAAGGAACTAGACATGCAATTACATGAAGTAAACAGAACTTCTAATAATCTCAATGCAAAAAGACCTTCTCCAAAGCATATAACATTAGAACTATCAAAAGTCAATGATAAAAAAGAATATTAAGAGAAGCCAGAGAGAAGAAAATAATCTACAAAGGAACCCCCGTCAGGGTTTCAGCGAATTTCTCAGCAGAAACACTGCAGGCTGAGAGAAAGTGGAATGATATTTTCAAAATACTGAAGGAAAAAACCTATCAGTCAAGAATAGTCTATCTAGCAAAATTATCCTTCAGATATGATGGAGAAATAAAAGAGTTCTCAGACAAACAAAAGCTGAAGAAGTTCATCACCACTAGATCTGCCTTACAAGAAAGACTGAAAGGCGCCCTCCTATCTGACACAAAAAGGCAAAGGTTTACAAAACTTTGAGCAAGGAGATAAATAGACAGAATCAGAAAACTGCTGCTTTATACAAGAATAGGTTAGAAAAAAACTAAGTATAACATAAAGGATAAAGGGAAAGAAGGCATCAAAAATAACTATAACCACATCAATTTGGTCACAAACTCATGAGACAAAAAAGAATAATTTGTGACAACAAAAATATAGAAGGGGAAGGGGAAAAGGATGGAACCTGCATAGGTTATCAGAGATAGGAGGCTATCAAAAAATGGACTGTCTCATCTATGAGATCTTGTATGTACAAACCTCATGGTAACCACTAAATGAAAATTTGAGTGCAGTCACATAAGTAAGGAGAAAATTGAGAAAAAAAATCACAGAAAACACCAAACCAAAATGGCCATAAGAAATACAAGATAAGGAAAAATTGAAATATATGAGAACCAGAAAACAAAAGATAAAATGGCAGTTTGAGGCCCTCATATATCAATAATCACTGTAAATATAAATAGATTGAATTCTCCAATCAAAAGAAACAGAGTGCCTGGATGGATTAACAAACAAAACCCAACAATATGCTGCCTCCAGGAAACACATCTCAGTTCTAAAGACAAACACAGGCTCAGGGTGATGGGATGGAAGATGATACTTCAAGCTAATAGCAAACAAAAGAAAGCAGGTGTTGCCATACTTGTATCAGACAAAGTAGACTTCAAGACAAAACAGGTAATGAGAGACAAAGAGGGGAAGTATATAATGATAAACGGAACACTCCACAAAGAAGACATAACTCATAAATATATATGCACCCAATATAGAAGCACCAAAGTACATAAAGGAACAACTAACAAACCTAAAAGGAGATATTAACAATAATACTATAATAGTAGAGGACCTTAACACCCCACTTACATCAATTGATAGGAAGTCAACAAGGAAATAGTGGATTTAAATGAAAACCAGACCAGATGGACTTAATAGATATATATAGAACACTCGATCCAAAAACCACAAAATACACATTCTTCTCAAGTGCATATGGAACATTCTCAAGGATAGACCATATGTTGGGAAACAAGGCAAGCCTCAATAAATTTGAGAAGATTGAAATCATATCAAGTACCTTTGCCAAACATAATGCAATGAAACTAGAAATCAACTGCAAGAACAAAGTTGGGAAGGGGACAAACATGACAAAACATGTGGAGACTAAACAACATGCTACTGAACAGCCAGTGGATCATTGAAGAAATTAACAGAGAAATGAAAAAATATCTGGAGACAAATGAGAATGAAAATACACCATATCAACTCCTATGGGATGCAACAAAAGTGGTCATAAGAGGGAAATTCATAGCAATACAGGCCCACCTTAACAAATAAGAAAAATCTCAAATAAGTAATCTTAAACTGCACCTGACAGAATTATAAAAAGAAGAACAAACAAAGCCCAAATTCAGCAGAAGGAGGGAAATAATAAAACTCAGAGCAGAACTAAATGAAATAGAGACTTAAAAAAACAATAGAAACTATCAACAATACAAAAACCTGGTTCTTTGAGAAGATAACCAAAATTGACAAACCTATAACCAGACTCACTAAGAAAAAAAGAGAAAAGACTCAAATAAGTAAAATGAGAAATGAACAAGGAGACATTGCAATGAATACCACAGAAACACAAAGGATTATAAGAGAATACTAAGAAAAGCTATACACCAACAAATTGGATAACCTAGAAGAAACGGATAAATTCTTAGACTCATATAACCTCCCAAAACTGAATCCAGAAGAAATAGAGAATCTGAATAGACCAATCACAAGTAAAGAGATTGAAACAGTAATCAAAAACCTCCCAAAAAATAAGAGTCCTGGACCAGACGGTTTCTCTGGAGAATTCTACCAAATAATCATACAAGATTTAATACCTATCCTTCTCAAACTCTTCCAAAAATTTAAAGAGGAGCAGATGCTTCCTAACTCATTTTATGAGGCCAACATTAATGTGATACCAAAGCCAGATAGTCACAACAAAAAGAAGGAAAATTACGGGCCAATATCGCTGATGAACATGGATGCAAAAATCCTCAACAAAATATTGGCAAACCAAATACAGCAATACATTAAAAAAGACCATTCACCATGATCAAATGGGATTTAAACCAGGGACACAGGGATGGTTCAACATACACAAATCAATAACTGTGATACACTACATTAACAAAACAAGGAATAAAAACCACTTGATCATCTCAATAGACGCAGAGAAAGCATTTGACAGGATCTAACATCCATTTATGATAAAAACTTTCAATAAAATCAGTATAGAAGGAAAGTACCTCAACATAATAAAGGCCACATATGACAAACGCACTGCCAACATCATACTCAATGGGGAAAAACTGAAAGCCATCCCTCTGAGAACAGGAACAAGACAAGGGTGCCCACCGTCACCACTCTTATTCAACATGGTACTAGACGTTTTGGCCAGAGCCAGTAGGCAAGAAAAAGAAATAAAAGGAGTTCAAAAAGGCAATGAAGAAGTGAAATTCTCACTCTTTGCAGACAACATGATTTTATGAACAGAAAACCATAAAGAATCCATTGGAAAACTATTAGAATTTATCAACAACTACAGTAAAGTGGCAGGGTGCAAAATCAACTTACAAAAATCAGTAGTATTTCTATACTCTAATAACAAACTAACAGAGAACTCAAGAATACAATCCCATTTACAATCACAACAAAAAGAATAAAATATCTAGGAATAAATTTAGCCAAGGAGATGAAAGACCTATACAATGAAAACTATAAGACATTATTGAAATAAATCGATGATGACATAAAGAAATGGAAGGATATTCCATGCACATGGATTAGAAGAATAAATATGGTTAAAATGTCCATACTACCTAAAGCAATCTACAGATTCAATGCAATTGCAATCAGAATCCCAATGACATTCCTATGGAAACAGAACAAAGAATCCTAAAATTCACATGGGGAAACAAAGACCCCAAATAGCTAAAGCAATCCTGAGAAAAAGGAACAAAGTTGGAGGCATCACAATCCCTGACTTCAAAATATACTACAAAGCTATGTTAATCAAAACAGCATGGTACAGGCACAAAAAAAGATACACAGATCAATGGAACAGAGTTGAAAGCCCAGAAATAAAACCACACATCTACAGAGAGCTAATCTTCAACAAAGGAGCTGAGAACATACAAAGGAGAAAGGAAATTCTCTTCAATAAATGGTAATTGGGAAAACTGGACAGTCACATGCAAAAGAATGAAAGTAGAACCTTTCTCTCACGCCATACACAAATTAACTCAAAATGGATCAAAGACTTGAAGGTAAGACCTGAAACCATAAAACTCCTAGAAGAAAATATAGGCAGTACACTCTGATGTCGGTCTTGGAAGGATCTTTTTGAGTACAGTGTCTACTTGCACAAGGAAAATAAAAGAAAAAAGAAACAAGCTGGACTTCATCAGACTACAGAGCTTCTGCAAGGCAAAGGAAACTAGGAACAAAATGAAAAGACAACCCATCAACTGGGAGAAAATATTTGCAAGTCATATATCCAACAAGGGGTTAATCTCCAAAATATGTAAAGAACTCACACAACTCAACAACAACAAAAAAACAGCCCAGTCAAAAAATGGGCAAAGGATATGAACAGACATGTTTCCAAAGAAGATATACAGATGGCCAATAGGCACATGAAAAGATGCTCAACATCACTAATCATTAGGGAAATGCAAATCAAAACTACACTAAGATATCACCTTACACCCGTTAGAATGGCTATAATCACTAAGACAGAATATAACAAATGTTGGAGAGGATGTGGAGAAAACGGAACCCTCATCTACTACTGGTGGGAATGCAAACGGGTATAGCCACTATGGAAAACAATATGGAGATTTCTCAAAAAATTAAGAATAGAAATACCGTATGACCCAGCTTTCACACTACTGGATATTTATCCAAAGAACTTGAAATCAACAGTTCAAAGAGACTTATGCACCCCTATGTTCATTGCAGCCTTATTCACAATAGCCAAGAAGCGGAAGCAACCCAAGTGCCCATCGACTGATGATTGGATGTAGAAGATGTGGTGTATGTATATACAGTATAATACTACTCAGCCATAAAAAGACAAAATTGTCCCATTCACAACAACATGGATAGACCTTGAGGGTATTATGTTAAGCGAAATAAGACAGCCAGAGAAAGACAAACACTGTATGATTTCACTCACATGTGAAAGATAAACTAACACACTGACAGAGAGAACAGTTCAGAGGCTACCAGAGGGGAAGAGGATTGGGGAGGTGAGAAAAAGGGACGAAGGGGCACATTTATATAGTGACTGACAAATAAGAATGTACAACTGAAATTTCTCAATGTTATAAAGTATTATGACCTCAATTTAAAAAAGCAGACTATAAAATACATATTGGTAAGGATACGGAGAAATAGCAATCTTTATACATTTCTAGTGGGAATGTAAAATGGTGCAATCATTTTGGAAAAGAGTTAAGCATTCCTCAAACTGTTAAACATAGAGTCACTAAATGACCCAGCAATTCCACTCCTAGGTATATACCTAAGAGAAAAGAAATCATATCCACACAAAAATTTGTACATGAATGTTCATAGCAGCGGGATTCATAATAGTCAAAAAGTTTTTAAAAACCCAAATGTCCATCAACTGATGAATGGATAAACAAAATGTGGTACATCCATATAATGGAATGTTATTCAGCAAAAAAAGGAATGAAATACGGATTTTTGCTACAACATGAATAAACCTTGGAAGCATTATAGGATGGAGGGGGTGATTCAGAATCTTGGAGTCTGTATGGTTTGCAATTGTATTCAATGTTCCTTTTGAGACAATTAAATTATACGAAATAAATCCCAAGAAAATTCAGTGAGATGTAGAGAGAAAACATGGTTAAAATGGGGAGAGAGACATTGGCCTAGATGACCTCTGAGACCCCTACAGGGAAAACTCTCTTTGAGTCTAGTACAAGGACAAGTTCTAGAATGGAGAATGATGGAGAATGCCCTTCATGCTGCCCTTTGCTGAGGACCTAGTGTGTATTGGGCCCTAGGCCAGAAATGTGCATATACAATCTCTAACTCCCATTAAAATCTCTACAATGCATGTAGCACCGATTCCCTTTTACCATGCAGTTATGTAACATTTCAAAGATTCAACAACTGCAAGTGGCATGCCCAGGATTTGAAGATTGGCCTGTCCCACTCAAAGGTCTGAGTCTCTCTCCTCCACCAGGCCACCCTCCATGACGACATAAGATACAGGGACTTGCTGGATAAGGCAGGCCCTGCCTGATGGCTGCAGGCCGTGGCAGATAATCTTTCTCATCCCTGCTGGTGCACTTTTGCTTCTTAGGTTTTTCGAAATTATGCAAGCCAATACAGAGGTTGGAACTGAAGCCCAGAAAGGTTAAATGATTCACTCAAAGTCACTCAGCTATTTCACAACAGATTGGGCATTGACACATAGGTGTTACAGCACCTTCTGGGCATGTGCGGCTGAGTTGAGGCAGGCAGGAGGCCAATTTGGGAGGTGAGTGGGGCAGCCTTCAACACCAGCAGCCTCTTTCTAGACACAGGGATTGTTTCATGGGGTCAGCACCATGGTCAGGCTGGGGAACAGGAGCAATTACTGAACACCTCTTCTCTGCTTCCATCCCAACCCCCTGAGAGCAGAGTAGCTGCTTCACCATCAACGCACCTCTGGAATCAAAACACGTTAGTGCTTTGAAAATCAACTAATCAAGAACAGAGACGTTAGATTACCTACTCTTTTTAATTTGAACAAGAGAAATTTCTCTGTAACTGAACAAAAATCACATCACCATTAGATGTGCCTGGACCTCAGTCTGCAGCCACATCACCCGATGATGGTTGCCATGGCGAAGACAGTTCTAACTCAAAGAGGTCACAGGAGCCTCTGGTTGGCACCTGGTGTGGGAAAAGAGCCTGGGAGTCTCCCCGACTAGAGGATGTCTCCACACCTCCTCCTGGACCCTGGACCCCTGCATACTGAAGCAATGAGAAACCAGAACGAGCTCGGTAAGTGGGTACTACCTGAAGAAGATGGATTTTTGACAAGAATGTCTTAAAATTAAATTGTAGAGGCATTTTTGGTTTTGTTTTTATTTTTTAACATGACAATTCACGTACAAAGATTGAAAGTCAAGTAGCACCACAGCAACAGGGTGGGCACAGGGCCCTGACTGACTCCTTCTCACCTCAAAATCTCGACTGCTCAGAGACGAGCACTTCAACTCCTGGCCCTGCCCTGGCTTGGCACACTCCTCCACAGTCCTCGCCGTGCTCGTGCCGCTGCTCCTTCACCTCAGATGGCACCTGGTGAACCTTCCGCACCTGCTCCCTTCCCGTTCATACAGACTCATCGCCTCAGCCTGTGATTACGATCATGTCACACTTCCTATTTAAATAATCGTTTGAGGTTTGAATTACCTTTACAGTGGAAGTAAATATTTTTCATTTCTGAATCAATGGTATGCAATGATTACATTTTATTTCTAGTATAACTTTTTGTTTTTATGGGAGTTAATAAGTCCTTGTCTGTTTAGTTTTCTATGTCTTTTCCTAGTTTAATGTAAATCTCTCCAATATCAAATGCATCCAAAGATAGGTTCCTGAAAAAGGGTGCCTACAAGGTAAGTTTTCTAATATTGTAAATGAGCAAAAGTATCTTTCTTTTAGAAGCATCTAAAACTCCATCAGCAGGCAAATGGATAAACAAATTGTGGAATATTTCTATAATGGAGTACTATATAGAGAGTAGATTTGAATGTATGAACATAGATATAACTCACAATAACAATATGTAAAGAAACAAAGCAAGTTGCAAAAGAACACATAAGTGCAATAATGTTTTATCATAGAGAGAGAGAGAGTGAGTCAAATCTCATTATTTACAGATTCTGTGTTTGTGAATTCACCTGCTAGCTAAAATTTATTGGTAACCCTCAAAATCAATACTTGGAGAGCTTTTACAATCATTTTCAGAAGTGCAGATTGGAGAAACATTCGAGTCTCCCTACACATATGTTCCCAGCTGAGATCAAGTAAAAAGATGCCTTCTTGTTGAAGCTCTCATAGTGAGATGAACAAAGGGTGGAGATGGTAGAGGACAGTGCAGTATAGGACAAGACGCTTCAGCTCTGGAGCCAGTTGAAAGGGACTAAATCCCAACTGTGGCACCTGTTAGCAGGGAGGCCTCAGGCAAGTCACTTCTGAACCTCATTTTCTCTTTTCTAAAATAAAGAAAATAGAATCTGCCAGGATAAGCTGTTTTAGGATTTAAGATTACAAACTACATGAGATATGTGATTTCCCCTAGAAGAAATGTTTCACACACACACACACACACGTGTGCATGCGTGTGCACACTTTGACTGGGTATAGAATTCCAGATTAGAAATCGATTTCCTACGACAATGTGAAGGCATTGCCCCATTGTCTTTTCACCTTACATGGTACAATAATGCTGTTAGCAATGCTATCTTACCTTATACTTTACCTGATAAATACCTAGTTCTTTCAATCTAGCAACTTGTTCCTTCAGTTCTGGATTTTTTTTTCTTATATTATTCCTTAAACAAGTTCTTCCAGTCAAGGATGATGGTCCTCTCTGTAGTCAGGCAGGGACTGGCCTCTCCACTGGGGAGTACCTATCTGGCATCTGGTACCTGTCAGCATTTCCTCTTAGGTTTGTCCCTTTTCATAGAAAGAAATTCTCCTCTTCATGCCTTTTTATAAATAAAGACCTGGTTAAATGGAAAGATATACCATTTTCATGGCTTAGAAGACAAAATATTATAAACTTAAATCTATGAATGCAATAAAATTGTGAAAATTACAAAGGTGTCCCAGTGTATATGTGTGTCTGTGTATGTATGAATGAGTAGGTGTTGGGTAGGTGTCAGTATGTTCTGTGATAAGCTCATCTTAAAATACACAGGACACAAAAGGGACAAGATAATTGTGGGGAATAAATGGAGATCTATGCCCTAACAATTACCAAAGCTATTATAAAGCTAAGGTAATTAAGATAGAGTGGGATATTAGCACCAGAATAGATAAATTATCTAAGAAAACAGAAGCAAGAATCCAGAAACAGAAACAGAACTCAAGAAATTATACAATAGCTTTGCTGGTCAGAGAGGAAAGATGAACTATTCAATAAAGGATGCTGGGACTCTCCAAATGGCAAAATCACAACAATAACAACAACTGTAATTGTTTTGCTTTCACTATTAACAAAAATAATTTCAAGTAGATTTCTAAATGTGAGAAGCAATAATTTTTAAATTTTTGAAGACAATATAGGAGATACATTTATGATCTAGAAATAGAAAAGAATTTCTTATATGAGATACAAAAATTAACAAACCATAAAGAAAAGCAAAATAATAAATTTATCTTCATTAAAAAGAAAACTAAACAACAAGAGTCTAAAAAGTGAAAGTATGAGCCACATGCTGGAACTAGATAATGATGATAGAGGCACTGTGCATGACCAGGGTGACATGTCTCTCGGCCTGCCAGGGATAGTCCTGGTGTACATCTGTTGCCCCAGTGTAATTGCTACTGATACTCTCTTCTCAATCTCAAAAATATCCAGCTGGCATGATACACTATATGATTACTCTACATATAAACATATAGGTTTAGTATAAAACAATAATTGTAGAACCCTTGCAAATAAATAAAAATTACAAAAAAATTAAAAAGACAAGAAGAAAGTAGAGAAAGAAAAATGAACAAAGGCTACAGTTAAGCAATTCACAGAAAAAGAAAAAACCCCAATGGCTATAAACTCATGAAAAGACGATCAATTCTACTAGCAAACGTGCAAATAGAAGTTAAGACCACATCTATCATATTGGCAAAAATTTAAAGTCTGAAAATGCCAAGTTTTGAGAGAATGTGGTGAGAAAGGATGCTCAGGCTCCGAAGGTGTGGATGTGAAAGGACTCACTGTCCTGCAGGGCAATTTTGTATTATCTGGTTAGAGTGGACACGCTATGACCAGTAACTGGACTTCCTGAAACTCTTATTCATGTCCACAAAGAGATATGGACAGGATGAGAAAAATTCAAAATCATCTTAACAAGCAAATAAATTGAGCCATGTTCATGCAAAATAGTACTATACAATATTCAAAGTAAATGATCTAGTCCTAAAACTCCAACGTAGGTATATCTCAAACACAGCAGTGATGGGAAAAAGCAAGTTGCAGACACATATAAAGTATAGCACAGCTTACATACAGTTAAAAACACACAAAACTATGCCCCTCATTGAGCCTTTAAACAGTAGGGAGAGTAGAGAGATGCATGAGGATGAGCAATGTGAGCACCATGACATCCACAGTTCTGAGAGAGAAAGAGTGGATGGGGACAGGGACGGCCACGGAGCCTTTAACACTACCCATAACAGATTCTTTCTTGTGAGAAAAGAAAAGATGAAGCAAGTATGATGAAATCTCAAGACTGGACATAACATACACCTGTATGTTCTTTGATATGATTCTCTATACTTGTCTGCATGTGTGAAATATTTCATAATCAAAGCTTTTGATAGTAAAATAAGCAAATAACAGTGGATCTGGGAATTTGTTTACTTGTCCATGTCTAGTTTCTGGCAAGGAAAACCCAATGTTCTCTCCTGATCTAATGCAGGAGCCCACAGGAAGCCAGCCAGCCTCCTCTCATCACATCAACCAAGAAACTGGACACTGTGAAGGACAAGGGGCGAGAAGTCCATGTGTTTGAGGGGAAGATTCTTTCACATCTCATTCTGGTGGCACTGCTGTACAGAACGTAAGTTTCATTTTTCTTCTCTTGAGTGGCTGAGTACGTTTAGCAGGAAAATGTCTTTCCCACAAATGCAAGGATAACCGCAATCCACTCCAAGATTTGCCTTCACTGGAGATTTCTCTGCAAGCTTGAGTGTATTTTCTGGGGAGGACAGACAATCAGACAAGGTTGAGAATGTGCAGATGAGCTCCAGGACTGGCAGTCATGCACCCCTGGGTCTCTCCAAGCTTCTCTCTCCAGGGAGGTTACACCAAGCCTTGGGCAGGAATCTGGGTTTTCCCATGGTCACACCATCCTGGATGGAGTGGCAGTCTTCCAGGAATGGGATTAAATTCCTCTTAAGGCTTTTCACTCATTCCCAAAACTTCCACCATTGAAAATCTCTTACGTTGGTAATAACTTGATAAGAGAGGGCAGCATTTGTAGTTGGAATCTGAGTCAACCTCAGCTTCTTAAGAAGCAGACCTCAAACAAGTCCAGGTCAAGCCCTTTTATTCCACTGACTTGGGTTTTCCTCTCTGTGGAAGAGGAGGAATAAGGCTGACCTTACAGATTTCTTGGAAAGAGTGGAAACAATATATGCAAATACAGATCTGCAGTAGGAGCTCAAATGTTACCACATTGGGAAGATGTTGCTTCCCGTGCCTCTGCAGTGATTCAGTGGACCAGGGACCCACCCTCTTACGACAAACAACACCCTGACCAGACCAGGTCTGGTTGCCTGATAAGGTTGAAGGAGCAACTTACACAGGATGTGCATATGGCTACCTCACCCCCAACAGTGAGCTTCCAATGATGAAGGTGGAGCGCTGCCCTCCTTACTGCTGTCAAGGAGCCTATCACAGGACACGGAGTGCAGAACCGAGCAAGAGAGGGAGACAAAGAGAGTGAGAGACAGAGAGAGAGTGTGTGTGAGAGAGACAGAGTGAGAGACAGTAAGAGAGAGAGAGAGAGACACTAAGAGAGAGAGTGAGAGGGTGAGAGAGAGAGTGAGAGAAAGACAGTGAGACAGAGAGTATGAGAGAGAGAGACAGTGAGAGAGAGTGAAAGAGAGAGAAGGAGTGTGAGAGAGAGAGAGAGTGAGACAGAAACAGAGAGAGTTAGGGAGAGAGAGTGAGACAGACACAGAGAGAGAGAGTGAGAGAGAGTGACTGAGTGAGAGACAGAGAGTGAGAAAGACAGAGAGTGTTTCCAGGACTGTGAGTCAACGTGTCGTCCTCCTGCGCCCATTGGGGGACAACAAAGATCACTAAGTGCTCAGGAGGTATCCCCCTCCCAGGATTGTGTCTCCCATCCGTGGTGGTGACCATGGAGGGCACCTGGGAAGGTGATGTTAGTGACATTGAATGACTTATTGGAGCCACAATGTCAGGCCTGAGGTTGACCAATGAGACATGGCGCTGCCCCAAGGGCCTGACCCTGGGCCTCCTCCACCAGCGGAGAACCCTTCCTATGGGACTACTTTGGGGCCGGAGAGACAGGGAGCAACCTCCCACAGCCAAGGATGGGAGGGCTGAGGCTGAGTGGCAGCAGGCAAAGGAAGTGAAAGGAGAGGCTGCTCTACCCCCAGTGCCAGATTGGAATTTTTCATCCATTTTACAGATGAGAAAGTGGTGGTTCAGGAATCTTAAGTAACTAGTCATGCAGGCAGCTGGTAAGGCACCAAGGTTAGGTTCTTGCAAAGACCATGCTCCCTCTACTCAATGGGGCTGCAGGAGAGCAAGCCCCCGAGGGTGGCCTCAGCCTGGGAGGAGACAGAGAGGGAGGCCACTCTCCGCTCTAGAGTCAACCAGCAGATTTGGCTGGCTTGAATGTGACCTCAGATACTGCACACACCCTTACCTTCCTCTCAAGCAGATGCTGGCTCTTTAGGTGGGACATGTGTGGGTGATAATAATTCTAAATAATTCTACAAATTAGTGATAGCTACCACTGCAGAATTCCAAGCATGGCCAGGCCCTGGAGGGCGCGTGAAAGATGTTTTACTTGTAAAGCTCGCAGGAGTCCTAGCGGGGATTGCAGCTCCATTTTACACATAAGGAAGCTGAGGCTCAGCAGGTTGGGTGGCTTGTTCAAGGTCGTGCAGCCTGCAAGCTGGACGTGAACTTAGGCTGCATGGTTCCAAAGACCTGCGTGTCCCCATTCCCCCTGCCACCTCTCTGCACATTAGTATAAATTTGCCTGCTCTCCATGCATCACAGATAAAAGAAGTGACCCTCAGGAAGGCCTGCGAGAAACCTGTAGCCAGGAGCTGGGTCACCTCTGATCCCCAGGAAAACCTGCACGGGGACCTGTGAGGGACCAGGGCACCCAGGCCACCCAGGGGCATCCACAGCAGGCAGGAAGACAAATTCTCCAGCAGGAGCCCCATTCCCCCCTGTCCTCAGGTCCCTTTACAGATGTTCCCCAGCCCAGCACCAGGGGCAAACATACGTGTTGGCCTAGGGCAGGGAGCTGCCTGCTGGGGCGGGAGCTCCTCACCTGCTGGGACCCACGGGCCACGTCCTGATATCGAACCTGAAGTGAGTTCACTCACCTGTTGCACAGCAAGCCAATCTCTGATACTGGGTGTAGTCGAAGAAAGTAGGAATTTTATTATTGCATAGTGCTGGGCAAGGACAGAGGGCAGCTAACACTGAAATCCCAAACTCCCCAAAAAGCTAAAAGGAAGGGTTTTCATTTGGGGTTTTAGGTAGGGGAGGGGGAGCATATGGCCTTGCTGGTCAGAGCTTTCCCACCAGCCTATCATTGGCCTTGAGACACTTGCAGAGAGGAGGGAGCCCGTGACCTTGCTGGTCAGCAGCTTTCCCACCAGCCTGCAGCTCCTTGTGCAGAGGAGATAATGAATCCAGGTGGTTGTCCTTGGCCATCTGTCTCCACGGTGGACAGTGGATTCTGGAGCCAGGAAGCCAGGAGTGAGCAGGGATGAGTGCTTTGGTTTTAACCCCATATACACGGGGTTTAATGTGGGGAAACTGATATCCGGGCTGGTATCAGTCCCCCTGCAGCACTCTCAGCTCTCCAGAGCCTCTGCAAACTCCCATCTGCCCCCAACTCATTGGTCACTTTTTCTGCCAAGCCCCAGAGCCCCTCTCCCTATTTGAGAAACTGCCCCCCACCCTGTGAGCCTGGGAGGCAGACCCCAGCCCTTCCTGAGAAGCTCGTAGCCGTAATGCAATTTCCCCAGACTCCTGGGCAGTCAAGTGCTGGCCCAGAGCTGCGGGGCATGTGGACACCCCATCCTGCACTCTGCCCTGGGGGCTGGGGCACTGGGCCAGGGCAGGGAGCAGCCGCAGGAGTGGCGTGTGTCCAGGGCCAGTGCGGGGGCCTGGCGGCAGCCTGGCTTCCCTTAGTCCTCCCCAGCATCTTGACACGTTGGGAGGCCCAGAAACCATTTAATAAAATGTTCATGTGCTGCTTGCAGCTCGTGTGACCTTGAACAAGTCACCTAACCCACTGAGCCTCGGTTTGCTCATGTGTAAAATGTGTTCTGCTTCAATCAGCCAGCTTGGTCTCCAGTGCTGTCAACTAAAAAATCTTCCTTCACTCATTCATTCATTCACTCATTCGTTCAATCAGCAAATATTCACTGGTCCCCTGTGAACCACAGGGTCGAGAGCACAGGGTCTGGAACCATCTCCACTACTCACTGCCGTGTGACTGCAGATAAGGAATTTGCTTTCTTGTGCTCAATTTCCTTACCTGTGAAATAAGAATAATTATGATCACAACCTCATGATTCTCGTGAAGTTTAAATGAGTTACCCTATGCCTGGGGTACAGCGAGTGAGATGTATGCACTCATCGTTAATGTTATCATCACTATTACTATTACCATTGTTCTTATTCCACTATCACTATAGCCACCACTATGACTGTGGGCCAGGCACGTAACTGGGTTCTGGGAAGTAAATACCACCAGGACCTTAATCCCAAGGAGCAGCGAGTCTGACTGTGAAAAGACAGGACAGATGCCCATGACGGCACATGGTGACAGTGCTGAGCAGGGGAAGCAGCAAGGGGGCTGCTCCACAGAGGGGTCAGATTAGGGCTGAGAAATCTACCCTCACAGCTGGAACCAAAGTCTCTCTTCCAGTGGCTAGTCTCTGAGGGGACAAATACCACCCCTTTCTTCTGTATTCTTTCAAGATACAGACATTCGGGAGGGTGGGGGGGGACATTAACATCCTCCCTTCTGAAAAGAGGACACGACAGCAGCTGCCGCTACTGGGTGGGGTGGGAATATTTCCAAGAGGCAGAGAGGGTAGGTGTGGAACAGTGGAGCCCCCCAGCAGACCCCTGATTTTGCCAAGAGGCCTCCTCGTGCTGTGCCAGCCGCGTGCCTCCCCTCAGCCAGGATCCGCCCCCTGAGCTTTGAGCAGAGCTGAGGCCCCACAGCCACCTGAGCAGGGACCCAGCTGAGGAGAGAATGAAAAATCCCCCCAGGAGTGTTGTCTCCTGCTCCTCCCAGGGAACCCTCACCTCATCAGCAGCACCCCAGGATGCATAGGGAGTATGTCCTGCTCAGTGGGTCGGTGGGGGAGGAGAAGGCCACTCTCCAAGGAGCCCAGACCTTGGAGAAGGGTGGTTTGCATCTGGCTTTTGTTTTCTTGGCCCAGACGTGCCTGCCCTCTCTTGGCCTTCTCCCTTTTCACGGTCACCCCCAGGTTCCAGGGCCCTCACACTGCCCTCTGGTGGTCTGCAGTCCCTGCCATCTTAGCCCCACCCTTTCTGAACCTTGATCTTCCAGGTGTGACACCACCAAAATACCTCTCTGAAGAAGCCCATAATTTCTCCAGCGGCCACAATGACACAGGCATCTTTGTCAAGTCTTTCAGGGTCCCCACCACCAGCAGCAGCGAGTTCCAACCACCTGGCCTGGCAGGCAGGCCTCCCCCTCCACCTCCCTCACCTTTCCTGTAGGAAATCCTGGGACCCCCAGCTCTTTCCCCCACTGGTAGCTGCTCCTCATCCAGACGACACCTGTCCTTTCTTCAGGAGCTGTTCCACAGACGCCCTCCAGGAGCTCTCCTTGGGCTTCTCCCTCCTAGAGCTCCTCTCTTCTGTGTCCAGAGCACTCTGTTCTTGCCACATGGTAGCTCGATCCCAGTGTGGATGCCACAATCAAAGCTTCCAAGTGTAAGAAAAATAAATCCAAAAGCAACACCCACCTCACACTGAGAAATGGTGATTTTATTGAACATCGAACGAACATCCAGGGCTGTACCACACACCACACGGCAGAAACAATAAACCCCTATTCCTTTCAGTCTTTGCTATTCCTTCCCATAAACTCCTCACCCCTTCCAGCTTCTCGTCTTGCCTCCTTGTCTTTGCCTCACTCCCTTCCGTGGTCCCAGCGCAGTCACTTCTGGCCCTCAGCAGTCTGCACTCGTCACCCAGCAAGGCAAGGGAAGCATGAGCCCTTCTGGAGCACCCAGGACGCCCTGCACCAAACAGCTGGTGCCTCACATTATTCTAATCTAGTTTGCCCTTGCGTTTGTGTAGTGGGAGCTCCGATAGGGTTCGGGTGGAGAGGGAGACCACACACCACCAGAATTTCCTCGGATCCCAGTTTGTTCAGCAAGTGAGAGAAATGCAGTATTCATCAACTAATGCACGCCCTCTCACAGGGGTGTATTTTGACAAGAAAATAAGATTTCTGTCAGAATTTAAAAATTGTTTATGGGGCTGGCCCCATGGTCTAGTGGTTAATTTTGGTAAGCTCCACTTTGGCTGCCTGGGTTCACTTCCTCCCCATGGACCTACACCACTCGTTGGGAGCCATGCTGTGGTGGTGACCCACATACAAAATAGAGGAAGATTGGCAACAGATGTTAACTCAGGGCCAATCTTCCTCAGAAAAAAAAAAAGATTTGTGTGTTAATGAGTTCCCCCACAGGGTTGTGAGGCCACAGAGGCAGAGTCCTTCCTCCTTTCCTCTGCACAGCCAGCCTGCACCACGCACAGACCTTGGCAGTAAAGGCAGGATCCAGTGTGAGAAGCCCACACACTGCCTCAGCATCAGGCCCCTGCTCCAACCCCTGGACCACTGTGACTGTTGCCACCATCATCCCCACTGTACACAATAACCATGTCCTGGGCTAGAGGAAATGGTGGTCGGATGTGGGCATTTGTTAACCTGGTGCCTGGAGTGCAAGGAAGCAGTGTGGCTTGGAAACGTCCATATGTATACACTTGGGTGGTGCTCCAGCTGCCAACAGTGGTGCAGCCCAGCCACAGAGGCAGGGGAGAAGCTCATTTATGCCTTCCTCCAGAATTAATCCTGAGCCTTCATCCATGCACGGCCTTCCCTGTGGGGCCATCAGACCGCGCCATGTTGGGGACCCAGCTTTGACTCCAGTCTCCAAGGCAATGGACACTGGTGACAGGGGCAGGTGAGGGCACCGCAGGAGGGACTGGCTGGACTCCTCCAGCAGACAGACAGCATGTGCCCCAGAGCAGTCTTTGGAGGAACATGAATAAAGACAAAGCCCAAAGAATGGCCTGGGGATGTCCTCCCGTGATAGCCTGCCACGCCTGTCACACGCATTTCTTTTCATTGTACACACATCTCCCCCAGGCCTGGTGTGGAAGGACTCTCATGATACATTTCTTTTAGTGTAGAGTGTGCCTGGGGAGTATGACAGGTGGCGGGATCTAAGAACACCCTCATCTGCCTTCTGAACTGAGATGGAGGGGCCCAGCAGGGAAGTCCTGCACTGAAATATTATTATCATCAATTACAGTGATATTTTCTGACAGGATGATGCTCTGTGATATTTCAAAGCATGTTAACATCTGCTCCTTTGTTTGGCCCTCACCAGAATGCTTTGCAAGACAAGGGCTGTGATCCCCCTCTCACAGGAAGGATTAGACACCACACTTCAGAGGCCTGCCCGAGGCCACACTGGGGAAGTGGCCTCAATAGGCCAGATCTGTTGCCCATGCGACATGTGTCAGAGCCTACAGACCAGGGAGGAAGAAGAGGGGAACTGAGCACCAGTACTTGGGCGCTCCTGCTTTAGTTGGCAGCCATTCCAGACGAAAGCTGTGGCCCAGCTCCCGCAGGGAGCCTGCCTCCAGCTCCGTGCATGTTCACCACTGCCCTCCTGCGGTGAGGGGCACACATATCTACGTGTCCTGAACGCTGAGGGTCTGTGAGAGCTTCAAAGGAGGGAAAAATACGTGCCGAGAGTTTAAAAAACATTCATGCCATCTGACCCAGTCATTACACTTCTGGGAATGTACCCATGGCACAGCGGATAGAGGACAGCCTCAAACTTCAGGGGCATCAGGGTTCAAACACTGACTGCCACGGGCACTCACTGTCACATGGGAAGGCTACCTGCCCCCTCACCTCCCACCCCCGTCTGTGAAACG
This sequence comes from Equus caballus, assembly GCF_041296265.1. NCBI lineage: Eukaryota > Metazoa > Chordata > Mammalia > Perissodactyla > Equidae > Equus > Equus caballus. Next base: position 1,554,560 of record NC_091701.1, on the reverse strand, counting down.
GGAGTCACAACAGACTGTGCTGAAATGCGGTGCTACTCTATAAACAGTGAACTGTGTTACAAATACAGAAAAACACATTCGCAAAGATGCTTATCACAGACATGTTTAAAAAGTAGAAAAATTAGAAACGATCAAACAGTGCAAAAAATAGGGAGATTCATTTCAGGAATGTAAGAGCTTAATTAACGGTGAATCCTTAGGAGCCGCCATAGCCACGTGATTTTCACAGGTCAAGAAGCCCGTTACCTGCTCGTGGTCACCCAGGTAACCGCATCCCAGCAAGGAAGAGCAGAAAGGATTCAGGGCTTCAGTCATCTCACTGGTGTGGCTAGAAGTGCAGAGGACCCTGGGAACCACCCACACTGACCCTATAAATTCATAAGCGAGAAGACGTAGGCACCAACGAGCTATCCCACTGACAATCTGAGGCCCCAGAGGTGGAATCAAGTCTGTGACACCAAGCCTCCTCTGGAGTCCTTGCCATCGAGGCCAGAACTCAAAACCATAAGCAAAGGATAGGAAACGCATTTGAACATAGGTGAGAGTGAAGACACGCAGAGTGAGTTTCTCCTCCGATTTAGGATCTGATGACAGCAAAAAATAAAAATAAAGTCTAGCTTCCCACAAGCAGGGTGACCAGGATCATTTGTTCTGGAGTCACATCCAGTTTAGTGTTGGTCCTGGGTTTTTAATGAAGTGTCACTATGAGTAGTTGTATTAAAATGACCCAAGATGAACTTGAAAGACCTCCAATGTACGCTTCCAGCTTCTGCTGAGTGCTTCTTAAGTAGTGTGCAGGACGTGTGCACAGTGCACAGAGCTCTCACTTTGTCATCTGAAGGATGACCAGCGATAAGTGGTCTGTAACATCTCCCTTTCAAGGACAGAAAGCCAGGTCCTTGCTGACATGCAGAAGCTTCATCAAACACGCATAGCTAGGAACAGCTGACTGCTCCTGGTTTCTAATGTGCTGGAAGTACTCAATGCTACTGCTCCTGCCAGCCACTCGCTCTACCTGCCAGTCGGCCAAGCCTGCGGGCAGCACACACTCCGTGGCCAGCACTACGAACCCCCACGGGAGACACGCTGAGGACTTCTGCTGCAGAGCACAGAGAGGGGAGGTGCGAGGCCCTGCTACATTGAGTTTGTCATGCAGCCACTTACTTATTTTATTATTTGGTAACACTTCTTAAAAACTCTTTCAGTGTTTTCAATACCAATGAGCTCAAAGTAACCCATATATGTAATTAATGAAAAGTTAAGCACTGAATTCCTGCTTGTCAAGGAACTTGTTGATGAACACGCACATCAATACGCACATAACGTCAACATTTACCACTCACCATGGGAGCCCTGAAAAACCAAAGCCCCAAACCTCACGAAAGGGATCAGCTGTTAATCCAAAATTCAAAGTTGTACGTGTGCGTATTCTAAGACCATGCCCTACGATGATGATGAAACCCCACAACTGCAGAGGGCGTCTCTGTGTTGCTCTATGAGGCGTGGCTCGTCATTTATACCCACGGGTTGTGTGCTAGAATATATTTCCTTCATCTTGATTCCAGGCGTTTGTTGTGCAGTTACAAAATGTAAAGTGATAGTGACTGACAGGTTGGCTTCCTCAACAGAAGACCATAACACACGGTGAAATGATGCCAGGTTCATATCATCGTCCTTAGATGCTTCAAGAAGAAAACCAGTTCATTCCAATAGTGGTTTGATTTTCCCACCAAAGGGATCAACATCAAGTTTTTGCAAGTTCATTCTGTCAAAGGTGGAGAATTTGACATAACCATGACTGATGCTATAAATTTAATTTAAAAGTTCAACACTGAGGATAAAATTATTGTTTTGACATGACTATACGAATAAAAACCTTAGTAGCACGCAGCCTATGGTAGAAAATAATATTCTTATTAAATTTAAAAAATATGTGTACCAGAATATATTTGGAATAAATCGTAGTGTACATAAAATTGATCATTGCATTTAAGCTGCACTACGCTATTGAAATAGAAAACAAAGTTTTCACATTTTAAATACTTTTATAGAGAGAGACACTAAACTTCAAAACGTCTACGACAAAACTGATGTGGAATACAAAAGATCACTGGAGTCGTCCATGCTCTCTCTCGTTGCTGTCATCACGCTGATAACAGAAATACTTGAGTCTTCAAAGAACTACTTTGTGAACCAACCTAAATGGCTGACAGTGATGCTGGATCATTTTGTAAATGAGCCCCTGAAATTCTAGTTGCATTTAGATCAAAAGTAGTTGAAAATCATTAAAGTATTCAACCAAAGAAACACAAAAAATATGCTTTGAAGCTTTTATAGTAATGTAATTATTGAAAACAAACAGGAAACCATTGAAAAGTATTCTCCTCAAAAGCGAGCTGAACAAATTAAGCAATGAAAGCTCAAATTGTATGCAAGGTTTTATTCTGAAATTTGATAATCATGCTTTGTAATATCTCAACTGGTAGGGAGAATCTTTTGATAGAATTATATTTTTAATTGAGTAAATTTATACAGTCATCACCACATAATATTTCGGCTAATGGCAGGTCGACATGACGGTGTTCCGCAGGGTGAGGACCACAGAGCCCAGGTCACAGGCTATACCTTCTAGCTTTGTGGAAGTGCACTCTATGATGTTTGCACGACAACAAAGTCACCTAACGACACATTTCTCAGAATGTATCCTCATTGATAAGCGGCGCATGACTGTATTCTGAATTGTAATGAAATAAAATTAAGAAGACTCATGATTTTGCAGCATCTAAACTTAGCAAAACTTTCAGAATAATCATAGGGACAACCTATTTACAAGATTTGTCATGTAAAAATTTTAAAGAAAGTGCTCTGAAGGGAGGCCTTGTGATAATTTCTATAGACATATTTGGACTGACATTTTTCCATAAAATGCAATTTTGAAAAAAAATTGCATGCCATTTTGCGGAAAGAAAAATATGCCCACAACAAAAAAAGTACATTCATCAGAAAAATACCAGGAGCACTGCATTAGAAAAAGAAATGGTTAAAAACCAGATAAACGATGATCAAAATTTTAAATCAAATTTAGAGTAGATTAAGTCAAGCAATAATTAATAACAGTTGATGTTTCATCAAAAAAGTATTTTTAAAGAATATATTTTGCTACTTTATTTATTTTAAATTATGCTTATATTACATGTCCATGTTTGCACAACTATTATAAAGTGCAACAACTACTTCATCCTGTAATTGTATGATGTTGTTTGTAAAATAAGCATAATTATACTGCATGTCAGGTGATCGGAGGCATCCATTACCCATATCCCCATAAACCTATCCTGAGTATCTAAATGGCCCCAATGCTCTCCCAATAATAATGGCTTAGTTGGTGACAATGCATAGAAGGAACAATACAACACTCCTTCTTATTTGCTTACTATTCACTGCGTATATACCATGTGCCAGGAACCACATAAATAACCTGATGAGTATTAGATCACGGTTATCATCAACCCCAGTTTAGAAACAAGGGAAGTGAGATCAGAAGGCTTAAGTTCCCATGCCAGGACCACATGAGCAGGAGATGGGGTCCCTCTCTCATGACCTGTGAGGTCTTCATTATGCTATACTGCCCCCCAAAATGGCAGACATCACAAAGAACTGAAAGCCTGGACCACTTAAGTTGACAATGTCTCATACCATTCTCTTATCTCTTTTTTGTGTCTCCCAACCTTAACTCCTTGGTTGTAAATTATTTTTTCCAGAATAGAAATACTGCTTTTGCTTTCTGATCATACATATTCCTCCTTAAGAGGGGTGGCTATGCCTTCTTCAATACAGCTGTGAATAAGAGAGATAAGAACCCGCTGTACATTATAAACATTGGCCAACTCATCACTAAGTGAAATTTTGTTGCACTGACCACCATGAACACAAAGTACAGGTGACGGTGATCAAAGGATCGAAAGGAGGAGAGAAACAACCATGAGCTGAGTTTCTCAAGTCTTCAGTGATGAGTGGAGCTTGATATTTGCCCAAGTGGTCAGCCTCCCTTGGAGGCTGGAAACTTGCATTCTGGCAACCAGGAATCACCACCTGACACTTGGCATCCACTAGAAACATTCTGGGATTCTTTGAGCCCACACGGAGCTGCCAGGGAAGACTAAGTGAGGATTAAAACAATAACCTAAAGTAACCAAAGAGATCCTGTTAATTAAGGCATAAATGTTACAGTCTGCCATTTTAATCTGTAATTCTTACCCTCCATGGGAATTCCAGTTGCAGGTAACTTTAACTAAGAAAGGAAATTGATAGATATCAAAAGTGAACATTTACAAGGAGGTATTGATTATTACATTCCTCAGAAATACATCAACTAGGTCAGTAATGTTTTACAAAATTTTAATTTCCCAGAGAAGATTACACAAACTGTATTTGCAAAAGACTAAACAAAGTGGAGAGAAGAGGAAACTCATGCATGTCGCCACCTGCCTGCCATCTCCCAGGCTTCATCATTATCCTCTCCACCCCTTAATTAGCGCTGTGCCCCTGAATGTGCACTAATCCTAGCTTTTTACACTTCGGATATCTATTACTTTCCTCTTCCTATCGACAAAGAAATTCAGGCTGACAGAGGTTAAAGAACTTCTGCAAGGTCACACAGCTTGTAAGGGGCATGGTAGAACTGGAATTCAGAGCTGCCTGGCTCCAAACCATCCCAGCCTGTTTCTTCTAAGCTACCTGAGAAATGGAAGTCTTCTGCACAGAGCAGCTCTCTGTCATTTCAGACTTAACACACACAGGTGCCCAGGAAAAACACCGGTCTCTACACACAGATCACTTATTGGTTATTTAATTTTTAATTGTGGTAAAATAAATATAACGTAAAATTTATTATCTTCCTATTTTTAAGTGTATAGTTCAGTAGTGTTAATTATATTTATATTGCCATGCAACCAATCTCGAGAACTTTTTCGTTTTTCAAAGCTGAAACGCTATGCCCATTAAACAACAACTCCCCATTTCACCCTTCCCTCCGCCTCTGGCAACCACCCTTTTATCTTCTGTCTCTATGATTCTGACTATCCCATGTACCTCATATAAGTGGAATCGTATAGTATTTGTCTTTTTGAGACTCGCTTATTTCACTTAGCATGATGTATGTAAGGTTTATCAACGTCATAGCATGTGTCAGAATTTCCTTCCTTTTTAAAGACAGAATAACATTTCATTGCATGCATATAGTGTATTTTGTTTATCTATTCATCCATTGACAGACTCTTGGGTTGCTTCCACATTTTGGCTGTTGTGAATAATGCTGCTATGAACCTAGGTTTATACATATTTCTTTGGGACTCTAGTTTCAATTTCTGGATATATACCCAGAATGAAATTGCTGGATCATATGTTGATTTTTTTTTTTTTTTTGGAGGAACCACCATACTGCTTTCCGTAGTGGCTGCACCAATTTACATTCCTATCAATAGTGCACAGGGTTCCCATTTCTCCACATCTTCACCAACACTTGTTATTTTCTGGGTTTTTGATAGTAGCTATCCTATTGGGTATAAGACCATGTCTCATTTTGGTTTTGATTTGAATGCATAGCAATTAGCGGTATTGAGCATCTTTTCATATCCTTGTTGGTCATTTGCATATCTTCTTCAGAGAAATGTCTGCTCAAGTCCTTTGCCATCACACACGAAAATCAACTCAAAATGGATTAAAAGCTTAAATGTAAGACTTGAAACCATAAAACTCCTAGAAGAAAACATAGTGGAAAAGCTACTGGACATTGGTCTTGGCAATGATTTTTTAGATTTGAGACCAAAAGTACAGACAACAAAAGCAACAATAAACCAGTGGGATTACATCAAACTAAAATTTTCTGAACAGCAGAGGAAAAACTTTTTAAAAAGTGAAAGGCAACCTATAGAATGGGAGATATTTACAAACCAAATATATGGTAAGGGGTTAGTACCCAAAATATATAAGGAACTCATACAACTCAATAGCAAAAAAGACAAATACCCTGATTAAAAAATGGACAAAGGACCTTCATAGATGTTTTTCCAAAGTAGGCATACAGAGGCCAACAGGTACATGAAAAGATGTTCAGCATCACTAATCATCAGAGAAATGCAAACCAAAACCACAATGAGATATCCCCTCACATCTGTTAGAATGGCTATTATCAAAAAGACAGGAAATGAGTGCTGGTGAGAATGTGGAGAAAAAGGAATTCTGTTTGGTGGGAATGTAAATCAGTGCAGCCATTTATGGAAAACAGTACAGAGGTTCCTCAAAACATTCAAAATAGAACTGTCATATGACCCAGCTATCCCACTTCTGGATATATTCCCAAAGGAAATGAAGTCAGGTTCTCATAGAGATGTCTGCACTCCCATGTTCACTGCAGCATTATTCACAATAGCCAAGACATGGTAACACCGAAGTGTCAACTGACAGACTAACGGATAAAGAAGATGTGATATATATATGTGTATGTACAAGTATATACATATACACACACAATGGGATATTATTCAGCCTTAAAAAAGAAGGAAATCTTTCCACGTGTTGTAGTAATGATGATGATGAACCTGGAGGACATTGAGCTAGGTGAAACAAGCCAGATACAGAACAACAAATATTGAGTGATCTCACTTATATGTAGAATCTTAAGAAAAAAAGAAAAAGAAGCTGTCAGGGCCAGCCTACTGGTTAAGTTTGGCACGCTCTGCTTTGGTAGGCTGGGTTCAGTTCCCAGGCATGGACATCATACACCACTCATCAGCCATGCCGTGGCAGCGACCCACATACAAAATAGAGGAAGACTGGCACAGATGTTAGCTCAGGACGAATCTTCCTCAGCAAAAAGAAAAAAAAAAAAAAAGCTGAAATCATAGTGACAGAGAGTAGAATGAAGGTTAACAGAGACTGGGGGTGGGGAAAAAAGGGGGGGTATTGACCAAAGGATACAAACTTTCAGTTATAAGACTATAAGTTCTGAAGACTAACATACAGCATGCTGACTAAAATTAACAATAATGTAGTGCATACTTGAAATTTGCTAAGAGAGTATATCTCAAGAGTTCTCACCACACACACACACATATACAAATGATAACTAAGTGAGGTGATCGAGGTGATAGATACGTTAGTTAGCTTGACTGTGGTCATTATTTCACAATGCATATATATATCAAAGCATCAAATTATACATCCTAAATACATACAATTTTTTGCCAATCATACCTCAGTAAAACTGTGGAGGAGTCCTTTGTTCATTTTTAATTGGTTTATTTCTTTTATTGTTGTTACTGAGTTGTAGAAGTTTTTATATATTCTGGATGTTAACCCCTTATCAGATATATAATTTGCAAATATTTTCTTCCATTCTGTAGGTTGCCGTTTCACTTTGTTGTTTATGTCCTTTAACGGACAGAAGTTTTTAATTTTGATATAGCTAATTTATCTATTTTTACTTTTGTTGCCTGTGCTTTGGTGTCATATCCACAAAATCATTGCCAAATCCAGTGCCACAAAGCTTTTCTCCTATGTTTTCTTTTCAGAGTTTTATAGCTTCATGCCTAATGTTTAAGTCTTGGATCCATTTGAGTTAATTTCTGCATGTGGTGTAAGATAAAAGTCCAGCTTCATTCTTTTTTACGTAGATATCCATTTTTCCCAGGATTGTTTGTTGAAAAGACTGTCCTTTCCCCATTGAATAGGCTCAGAACTCATCAAAAATCATTTGACCATGTATGTGATAGCTTATTTCTGGACTTTCCATTCTATTCCTTTGTCTGCAAGTGTGTCTTTATGCCAGTATCACACTGTTATGATTACCATAGCTTTAGAAACTTTGTAGCAAGTTTTGAAATCAGGAAGAGTGAGTCTTCCAAATTTGTTCTTCATTTTTAAGATTATTTTGGATATTCAGGATTACTTGAGGTTCTATATTAATGTTAGGATGAATTTTTCTGTTTCTGCAAAAAACATCATTCTGATTTGGTAGGGATTGCCTTGAATCTGAAGCTGATGGGGATTACGTGAATCTGGAGGTCGTTTCGGGTGGTACTGACACCGTAACAACACTAAGTCTTCCAATCCATGAACACAAACTGTCTTTCCATGTATTTGTGTTCTTAATTTCTTTCAGCAACATTTTACAGTTTTCAGTGTAATGGTCTTTCACCTCATGGGTTAAGTATACTCCTAAGTATTTTATTCTTTTTGATGCTATTGAAAATGGAATTATTTTCTTAATATCCTTAATATAATATCTTAATATGCAGGAAAAACTGCAACTGATTTTTGTATGTTGATTTTGTATCTTGCAACTTTGCTGAATTTGTTTATTAGTTATAACAGTTTTTTGTGGAGTTTTAGGGTTTTCTACATATAATATGATGTCACATGAAAATAGAGATAATTATACTTCTTCCTTTACAATTTGGTGTCTCTTATTTCTTTTTCTCGTCTAATTGCTCTGTCTGGGACTTCCAGTACTATGTTGAAAAGCAGTGGCAAGAGTTGGCATCTTTTTCTTGTTCCTCATCTTCAAGGAAAAGCTTTCAGTTTCTCACCATTGAGAGTGATGGTAGCTACGGGCTTTTCATATGTGGCCTTCACTGTGTTGAGATAGTTTCCTTCTATTTACATAGATTTTTTTAACTGCAGCCTGCAAAAGTGATTTGAGAGTGACCTCAATCCTCCATTCAGAAAACGAATATGATATACCACCCTCCGTGGCCCTGGCACTATGCTACCCCATGTGAGGTGATGCTCAGAAGCCTAAGGGCACAGTCTTGGCCTTAAAGAAAGTTACCTTTATTGGGAAATAAAAGAACAGAAAGAAAAGCTATAACACAGTGTAAACATACAATATAAAGGAGAATAAACATGTCAGTTGTTGTGAAGGGAAACGGATGCAGGCTCTGGTGAAGGAGGAAACTGAGCTGACCTTTAAGGGTGAATCATATTTACACAGGCAGACGAGAGTGGAGAGGACCCTCAACAAACACTGTTGGGAATCACTCCCTCACACCTCATCCGGGACTCTGCTCCCCTGCGGCATATCAGACAGCCTTTCTGGATGACCTTATAAAAAGCCAGTCTAGCTCATCAGTCTCTAACCCCTCCTGGTTTTATAGCATGAACCACCACATGCAATCTTGCTCTGTGTGCATCTGTTTGCCTGGTTATTGTCCTGCAGTAGAATGGGAACTCCATGAGAGCTGCATTTCTGTTTGCCTTGTTCACTGCTAAATACCCAGCTTTTAGAACAGATTCTGGCACATGGTAGGTGCTTAATAAATGTGTATTGAATGAATGAATGAATGAGTGAATGAATGAATGAAAATAGAAGATCTTCAGGTCAGAGCAGAACATATGCTGGAGACAAGATCAGAGAGGTGTTGGTTTGGGGCCAGATTTCCAATCGCCAGCACTGACAAAGAAATAAGGTCTTGGTACACTGATTTATGGAGGACTTTGGACATGAGAGAAAGAATGAAGGTTTGGTGACATCTATGCCAAACAAATCAACACACTAAACACACGACTATTTCCTGTGAACGACCAGAGTCATTAACAGATATTGTCACAGATATGTAAAAGTTACGGATTTTTTAAAAATCTATTGCTCCTAATTTTCTATATTTTGGGGGTTTCTATAATGAATATATATCACCTTTAGAATAGAAAACAGTTTTTAATTAAAAAAGACCAGGAAAGTCAATATGGTAGCAGTGGGCAGGATAGACAGAGGGCAGAAACTAAAGACGGAAAACACAATTTGCCAGAATAATAAATAGTCAAAAAATAATTTCAACCTATGTGAACAATGGTTAAATCCCTTGTCTTCAAAAAGACTAAACAAGCAATATTCAACAGAATTTTCTAAATTATTTTTCAGACATAATCTTTTAATTAATTAGTATTGTAAAACCAGTCATAACAGATTGATGCACCAAGTTATTAGAAAGAGTAGTTCAATGATCCCAGAATTTGGTTGATTCTCGGCATCCTGACCTGAGAGCTGGCTTCATAAGTGATGCATAGGTCCATGCCTGGGATCCAAACCGGAAGCAGAGAGTGGGACCTTAACCACTGAGCCACCAGGCCAGTCCCCCAAAACAAGCATCTTTCAGATCATGAGAGGAATGGGTTTGAGTGACAAAGTTGGCTCTGGAACATGGTTTCTGCAGAAGTCCTTTTACTGTAACAATATATATTTGCAATTAATGGAGATGAGCATATGGCTCCCTGGAACCATTTGAGAAGGGCACGACTTCAGGCAGGCACAAGCTCAAGGAGGAGTGATGTGGAACGAGGTCCTAAAGGACAACAGTGGACAAGAAGGAAGAGTGTTCCAGAACAAAGGGAGAAACATAAGCACAGTCATGAGCTAGTGAGCTAGTAAGACCCATGCAGGAAACTGAGCATGCCAGGTTTAGAGCAGGCATGGGGAGTAGGGAGCAGAAGGCTCTTCAGTGGAAGATGTGCAGAGGAGACAGGTCAATAGCTGATCCAAGGGGAACCTCCTGCACAGGCATGGAGTGCGGGTTAAGGGGAAGTGTGTGTGTATGTGTGTGTGTGCTAGTTTCTATCCTACACTTGTTCCTGTCTGTCCCCGGTGAGCCCCCAAGCTAGGACTCCCAAGGATGTCCACGTCTGATAGGCAAATGTTCAATCCAGGGGCATTCTTCTAACATCCAGGCTGCCCCTGCTCACAGTCAGTGTAGCATCTCATCTCACCTGCAGCCACAGCAGTCCACAATGGCCTGGTCCAGGACACGCAATGTCGAAGGAGTCCCCCAACACACCTCCTGTCAAGCGCCCCAGTGCTCCCTACTGGCTGAATGCTGTCCAAAGTTAGAAACACACCTTCTCTCTAGCTGCACTCCTGCCCCTGGATCAGACCCTGACAGGCACCTATAATCAAACCATCTCCCCAAATGAAACCATCAAGCCCATTGAACCCCACAAAACTGCAGCTGGTGAGATCAACTCTGACTTCCTGTTAGGTTCAGGCAGCGGGGGCAGAGGAAGGCACCTGGGGGAGGAAGGAGAGCGTTCATCTCCCAGTCTCTGCGGGTGGCTGCACCCTCCCCCTATCTGGAAGTCCTCTCCACATAATCCCCTTCTGGATTCTGGAAACCTCTCCTTCTCCTCACCTGTCGGAGCCTGCCATGGTAACGGTCCCCCACGGTTACTAGCCACAGGACATAGCCTTGTTCTTTCATACATGTTACATTTTTGTGAATAACCTTTTCACTATAAACTTGCTTCAAACTGATGGTTTTGAGTGGGCATCTGCTTCCCGCTGGGACTCTGCTATACCACAGGAGATGTCTGTTATCCCTGGGCAGTACTGCTGCTCTTCACTTGGAAGTGTCAGCAAGCTCTCTTCCCTAGGGGCTCAGCCACAGCATGAACACGACGCAGCACTGCCTGGAGACAGGGTCAACTCACCTCACCCTCTCCCTACCCTGGGACAGCTTGTACTCATCATGGTGTTCTAACTCATACCACACCTGATGACCCCTTTGTAATGTGTCTGAGCTTCAAGGGAAGCAACGGGCTCCTGTGAGAACCTTCGTTTCCGCACTCCTTCCTAGATTGTGCTTTATTGCTATAACTTTATGTTCTAATAGTGACTTTTTAAACCTTTGTTTCACATGTAAGACATCAAATGTTCCCTGGAAAACCAACTAAACCTATCAAAAAGTGAGCAGCAAGAAAGGTCAGAGAGGGTATCTTGTGAACTGAAACTGGATCGTGGATAACTGCAGTGCAGAGGAGATACACTCATAATTTTATTGAGTTCTAGAGTTAGAGGTCAGAGAGAAGAAATGATCACATGGTTAGTTTGGAGAGAGATAAAAATGGCAAGTCTTCCACACAATCGTGGGAGGATAACATAATGAGAATATTTACTACATCTTATTTTCCTGTAAGCCAGGCATTGCAAAATGTAGTCCATGGACTTAATTTTGCCCACAAATGGATTTTGTTCAACTTGGAACAGAATTTTTAGAGTTAAATTTCAATGATTTGAGGTAGGGCATGGACTCAACAGTTGGCCCCAGTCACCACTGCTCCTTAGTGCATTACACCCACATGCACTAGTAATTTATATGGTTCGGCTGGCCCTGTGGTTACCTGAGCATGTACCTACTTTATAGTCTGTATAGTCCTTAGTCCTACCTATAAAGTCATCTGCAAGAATGAGTTGCATATTCTTTCCCTGCGCAGGTGATGTGACGAAACTAAGTTGCTATTTGTCTGGGTCAAGTTAGGAGATGTTTTATTCCAAGGCCATAGCTCGTGAAAGAAAGAATGTGATCTGTGAAAGGGATGGTTTGCAGGATTGAAAGTGAGGGCAGGAATTCAGCAAAGGGAAACACAGATGGACTGTAGATTCTGGGAGGGCCAGAGACTTGTGGGTGTCTGGAGCTTGGACCCTGGTCCCGGGGCCTGGGACTCTGCAGAGGGCAGGGCTCACTGGTCAGCCTGAGGGCAGCAGAGCTTCCAGCTGTTGGTGGACCTGCTGGCTTGGACAGTGCCAATGTCAGTAGCAAATAGAGGCTCTTTCACAGATGTCCTGGTCTGCATAAGGTCTGCAGGACTCTTGAAAACTCCTAGGGATAAAGCTGGAACACTACTTCAAACAGGACCAGCGTTGAATTTTCCAGCAACTCACCCGGAGATGAGCTAATTAGATCCCAACACATGATTGCACGTGATCTAGTGCAGTAGAACAAATGTATCCTTGTCTCATGGTGCTCAACACGTGCTTGTGGGATGAGTATGTGGGCTGACAGACGGCTTCCAGAAGGCTGAATGGACAAATGCCCCACGGGGGAGGTCTAACAGGGACGTGTTCAGCCATGTTCACTGGTTCACCCTTCTGACCAGTCCCTGTGCTTCCCTGTTTGGGGTGTTTTTTAAAAACATAAATTATTAAATAAGAATATATATTTACAAATAAATACTTATAAATTAAACACTGGCCCCGCAGCATTTCTCGGGACTTCTTTTAAAGAGGAGTAGCCGTGTGTATTTCCTGCGTGCTCTGCTAATATTTCTTGTCTAGTGGTTTATTAAAAGTAATGGACCAGATGTTGCAAGGATTATATCACCCTCACGGGCTGGTGCTCTGATGGCCTTTGGCTTTAATCAGCTTCCAGACTGCAGCTGGCCCAGGAGACCACATGACCTCGTGTAGCCCTGCTGGCTGCTAAACCCATGGTGTAAGCCAGGAATAAGGAGGTGAACCCATGAGGCCCCAGACTGCTACACTGGCTAAAGGAGAGAGTGCACAGTGGTTATGGCCAGAGGACGCCCCCACACAGTGGAGAGGTTTTTAATGAACAGCTTGTCTGGAGCTTGTTACTCTCCTGCCAAAAGCAAGTCACCAAATATTTCTTATACTACTTCAATGTAGAAGAGATGGGCATGGAGAAATACAGGCAGCGGGAGGCTATCGCAGAAGTTTCATGGAGCAGGCTTTGAAGGAGCATAAACCCTCCATAGTTCAGTGTTTCCGCTGGTCTTCACATTAGAGTAGCTACCACTTGAGCCTGGAAAGTGCAGGTGGTGGTGACGCGGGGCTCAGTGCAGGCGCCAGGAGCAACCGCAAATGGAGAGGGTGGCACTGTGTGCAGCAAGAGGGAATCATGCCGTGGGAGGCCACACTTCTGTCACAGACACCTCAGGGTGCCGTGGAGTAGCACGCGGACAAGCCACAGCACAGCCAGTGGCAGCACGTCTACAGTGAGAAGGGCGGGAGTTAGCATCAGAACAATGCTGAGGTGTGAATGTACATATGTACACCTATGTGTGTATGTGTTACCCATGATATGTGCATGTGTATATGTGGATGTAAAATACATGTGTGCTTGTTATACGTTATAGGCATATGCATGTATATGTACACAAATATACATGTACGTGTATGCATGTGTGATGTATATGATATATATGTATATATCAGCTTGTATATATACATATACACTATACACCAAAGTTTACTAAAGAATCAAAACTTACGCATATACATATATATATGTAAGCATTTACATGTATGCACATGGAGATAGGTGTATATATATCAAGTTGACTCTGTAGTACACTGTATATATATAGCTCTTTCCATGGACTGGCTTCAGTTACTCTCAGATAACCACTTTGCCCCTCCCTGAGTCCTCATTTGGGACAAGGGGGCTGCCTGGGCTCACCCCCGTGTGCGTTCAATGTGCAGGAGCGGTTCCCACAGAAGGTGCTGTGGTGAAGCAGGGGCCCCAGTCATGCTTCTCTCCCCGCAGGCGCCTGCCCACATGGAAGCGCCCACCTGTAAATCCAGCTCCAACCCACATCAGCTACTCACCTCCAAGTCATGCGGTGGTCAAGGCCATGTGGCTTGGGAGTGAGAGCTCCGGCTGCAAATTGATACTCCCACTTCTGTGGAAGGCACTGGAGGGCAGGGCGCAGGCCCTGTATATTCCCAGTGGCATGGTCACCTAGAAAGAGCAGGTGTGTGGACCAAGGCCAGCCGGGATCTGAATCCCAGCCCTGCCATGTGCTCCGTGTGGGACTTTGAGCCCATGACCTGTGCTTTGGCACCCTGGTTTCCACATTTTGTCAAACATGCCCAATGACACCTACTGTGGCAAGTAGCCCTCAAGGAATTCCCCTGTTGGCCCCTGGAAAGAGCACAACAAAGGGGGCCATCCTTCCCTTGGACACCCTTCACCCCTTCCCCAGCCAGGTCCTGAGAGGCCCTGGAGAGATCCTGGCTGCTTGTTGCCATCACTGCTTCCTCAGCAGGCAGCAGCCTCTGGGCCTTTCGCCAGCCTTCCTGCCAAGGCCTACCCTCGGCCACATGAGCAGTGGAGTGGTGGAGAGGAGCATAAACCACGAGTGAGAGCAGAAGACACAGCAGGGCCTGGGGCCTCGGGCCTGGGCCACCTCCATTCCTTGCTGTCCTCTCCCTTTTCCTGGGGGTGGGGCCAAACTGTGCTTTGCTTATGGAGGCCGCAGACCTGCCCCTCATGGCCACACCATAAGCGTCCATTTCACTCGAGCTAATTCTTGTGGCTCCAGGCTTCTTGCACACAGGATCCTTAGAAGGCCACGAGCTCAGAGAGTGAGGCAGGGGAGCTGCGATGGACGAGTGAGGGCAGGCTACAGAGGTGCCCCCTATTTGTGCGTGGAAATGAAGGATGGGATAAATCAACGAATGAGGGAAGGAACTAATGAATGAGCCCAGGAGGTTCCTTCCACTCACAGAAATGATGCGTGCTGCCACACGTTAGATTTCTATGTACTTAATTTTCGACATCCCAACAAATCAGTTATTTTACAGCAATAAAATAAAGGACAGAGGGCAAAACGTTCTCAGAGGAAAAACGATGGTTTGGGGAAAGTGTATGTTTGGAAGGAGTAAAGCCCATGGAAAAGCCGGAACAAACCCTCTGTTTCTGGAAAAATTCTCCCTTTTAAATTGCCGCCCTGTCCCCATGAGGTCTTATTTCCACGGACACAGACAGTTACCACTTATTACCCGTGTTACTCCTATTACTCGTTCTTGGCCTTTGTGGGTGAATACCTTAGAGCATTTTTCACAAGGAAGGTTGTGCTTTGTTATTACTATTGAAATTAAGTCAGGGGAATTAAACCAATGTGAGAAATACCGTGGGCCTCAGACCAGCTTCATCCCCTTGGCAGCAGAGGACAGGCAGGGAGCCACATTTGTGACCCTTTTTACTGTGTTTGTTTAGAGCATATCTGATTGTTTCACAGGCATCCATTGCCCAAGGCCAGTGGTAACTGGAAAGGTCCATTTCTGCTTCAAGGCACCCAAACAGCTGTGCACAAAGGGAGAAAGGAAAGCCAGAGGGACTAGGAAGCAAGGACCTGGACCAGAGAGGAGAGGGGCTGGCTCGACACACAGCCACTGAGGAGGACGGCTGGTGGGCTGTGGGAAGCCCACCTGCTCATGGAAAGCCCGTTTCCATTTGTCTCCTGTCGGGGGAGGTTCTACGGCTAGTCTGGCGCCTTTGGGTCAGCGCCTTGAAAACTGAGTTATCAAGATGTCACTCAGCCCTCCACAGAGCTTGAGTCTCCTTAGCAGAGCTGAGAGAAGCTGCCCCTGGGTGCCTGGCTGGGGCATGCTGAGCTCAAGGGGTGGGCCAGACAGGCAGGACCGGTGGCAGCTGCCTTGGACTAGCTAGATAAGGAAGTCCCTCTGGGCTGTGCTGCTCTGCCACTCGCTTCCTGCAAGTCCAGCTAGGCCTCCGCTGGCTTCGCCTTCCTGGCCACCTCGAGATGCTGCCCTTTGGGCCCCTGACCTCCCCTGTCCCCATGCTCTGCGGCCCTTAGGTGGCTCTACCCCTGGAATTGGCCCTGACTCCCAGCCCCTGGCCCCGCCCTGTTCTCCAGGCTTTGACTGTCCTGGGTGGGTGGGAGCTGGGCTGGCACCCAGAGGAGAGTCACCAGGGTGGCCTGGATTTGGAGAGCCTTCACCCAGAGGGCTTTTCTCCAGGTAAGCTGACCCTTGGCAGACGGGGGATGGGGAGGATGGCAAGAGCCTGGAAGCCAGGCCTGGAGTGTTCACCTGCTGGCTCGGGCCTTTCCCACGGGGCTGGGGACACCAGATCTCCTGGGGCCATGCCGTCAGCCAGGGGATCCTGGGCCCAGGGCATAGCTGGGGATGCAAGCGTCCTTTCTTCTACTGTCACCCAGGGGCAAGGCTGCCCCAAAAGGGCAGGACAGCCGCTGCAGGTCCCGAGGCATCCACAGAGCTCAGCGGGGCCCAGCCCTCCACCTGCACTAGGCCCTCCCCACTGGCTCCTCCAGACCAACTAGTCTCCAGGCTGATGTCTGGCTCTACCATCTACCCCTCTGGGCCCCTCCTGCATGCTGTTGCCTCCCTCATGCACCTAGAACAGGGGTCAGCAAACTAAATCCAGCCCAACACTTGTTTTGTAAATAAAGTTTCGTTGAAACTCAGCCACGGCCATTCACTTATGTATCATCTATGGCTGCTTTGGGGATACAACAGCAAAACTGAGGATGGCACTACCAACGACAAGTCATATGGTCCATGAAGCCTAAAGTGCGACTCTCTGGCCCTTTACAGAAAAAGTTTGCCAACCCCTGATGTAGACAGTTTCACCACACGGGCACTCTCCCTGCACAGCCCCTGACATCTCCCAGTGAATGCAGACTTGTGGCCCGGAGGCAAGGCCTTCTGGATTCTCACCCTTTCTCTGTGCTCTCTGCATAAACCTTCCCTTCCTCTCCTTCACTTGGGATTGGCTAGGCCTCTTGGCAGGCACAGTCCCTTTAATCTTCTGTCTGTGGTGTGACCTGTGACACATGTATGTCCAGGCCATGAATGTGCGAGGCTCTTTCCAAGCAGTGCTGGAACGCATCCTGAATAAGTGAGCGTCGTTATTCATCTCCTCCTCCTCTAATCACACATTAATGAGAAAATGGAAGGATTCCTTTGGAAAGCAGCGCTTGAGGGAGAAATCAATTATTTGCAACTCATATTCGGTTAAGTAAGCATACTTAATGCTTAGAGAGATTTCCTCCGAGGACTAAAGCTCGTGTACTAAGGTAGATGGGCACGTCCACGACACTTGCTTTGGCAAATGGAGAAGGAGTGCGAGTTGTATACACCACTTTCAAGCCAAAGCTTGAAAAGCAATTGCATCTCTCCTTCTTGCTTTTCCCTATCGCAAGAAAGGGCACGTCCCCTCGGCAGCAGCTCCCTCAGTCAAGATCTGGAAGGAGGAGACACTGGGAGCAAAATCGAACAGAGTCAAGTAGTGGCAACCACCCTCAGCACCAGCACATTACATGAACTGGAAATAAGCGCTCTTGCCAGCCACTGCGACTTGTGGGCTTGTTTGTCAGGCAGCAAAGTTGACCCATATAGACTCTGAATTATCAGGACTTTCTAGAGTCCTTCTTACCTAAAATAACTTTAATCCTTTGATGACATCAACTTTTACACTGATGTCTCCCAAGTGTATTCCTGAGTTCCAGAACTGTCCTGTCTACCAGTTGTTTTCCCAGCAGGTCCTAGAGGCATCCAAAGGTCGACAATCCAAGAGCAAACTCATTCTATTCCCTAGAACACTGCCTTCTCTTTCCAGCATTGTTGTGGCAGTTTGTACCACATCTACTTAACTAAGCTGGAACTGCATCTCCTAGATCCCTGACGCTACGTGGCTTCAGGATAACATGATCACAGAACACAGTCTGCATAAGGTTTGGAAGGTGGAGCCAAGCAGCAGCCATACCTTTTATGCACCAAAGGTTGGCACAGGGCGCAGGCATGGTGGCAGCTCACACACTCACTGATAACTGAACAGCTCATTCTGTGGGCAGCACTCAGAACTGCAGCAGCTCGTCCTGGGTCCACACGGGCAGCTCTGTAGACAAGGGCGCCAGCTTCTCTTGCAAGTTGCAGATACAAGGCAGATGGCAGGGCCCTGGGTTCTCACACAGGGGGGTGTGCAGGAGGCCTGGGGTCAAAGTGAGAAGCCCACTCTGTTCATGCAAGCAGACCTGTGGGCATTGGGAACAGCTCTACAAGGGGCACTGGGTCAGGCCTGGGCAGAGGGGGTGAGGTCTGCAGTCAGGGTCATCCCAGGGCAACAGGTGAGCACAGAGAACTTAACAGGGTGAACACAGAGGAAAAACACTCCAGAGGAGAGAAAAAGTCAAACAGTGAGCAGTGCAAATGTCTGCTATGAGGGCGGTGGAGCTGGGGACAGTGTTCTTGGTTGGGTGGTGACCAGCCTGAGTCCCAGGATGGCTTTCCTCAAGGATACTGGCTGACCTTGGCCCATCGCCTGGCCTCTCGGGTCCTCTGGCTTTCCCCCCGTGTAATGAGGGGAGCCAGCCAAATGAAGGCTCTCTGAGGTCCTTTTAAGCCCTGGCATAAACACAACTTTGTGTTTTACAGTTCTTTCCAAGAGCTGTTTTTACATTTTCTAAAAAGAAAATCAGCTTGCTTCTGATTTTTCTGTCTACCGTCCTCCTTTCCAGCACAACCTGGTCTTGTGAATTATGCAAACTGCATTTGCCCCCCAAGGTGAAGCTAATTAAAAATGCTAAACGAGATGTTAAATGGAGTGTCTGCCAACATTTCATCTTGGTTAACACTGGTGAGTGCCTGTCACCCTCACCACAGAGCTTCCTGCTGGGATCTCAGACACATGCCATCATTAACAGTGATTATCATGTTTAAAGGTACACTAGGAACACAACTTACTGAACAGTAGAAACGTTCTGACAGTCTTGTGTACATATTGCCTCCCGTTCCGCTCCCTTTACCACACAAATTTGCATTAGCATAACTTTAAATTTCTAGTACTCACTTCAGCTGTTAGCAAATTTAATGGAAAGTACCCCCAGGGGGTTCTCTCAAAAATCTTCTTTATTTTACAGAAAAGATGGTTTGAATTACAGCAAGAAAAATTCCTCCTACAGAAAGGAAATAGCAATTCAATAATATCAGTCCCTAGGAATTTGATCAAAATGACACCTCAAAAAAGTGCAAAAACAACAGTTGACTCTCAGCAGTGTCTGACTCTTTTTGAAACACCCTCTGCCTTGGCTTCTGTGACAACATCTTTTGCAAGCTGTTGACAAGTAAATGAAAAGGAATAGGATATATTGGATATATGTGAAAGCCATTTGGTGTAAAACCAGTTCAGCCTAATCTTGCTTTTCCCAAAGGGCCTGATGTGGCCTGCTGAGTATGCATCGTACATCTGCTTTAAACATTTACTATGTCCCAAAGGCAAGAATGAGGCCCCTAAAGATAGGGATGTCACTTCTCCCCACATCAGTATTTCTTTAAGGAAATTTTCTCTCTGGAAACTGAGGATTAACTACTGATCTGTTGACCAGCAACATGCTGGCATCTCATGACAGCAGTAAAAGAGGTATTCCTGTCATAGGTGATTCTAAAAGTACAGCAAACTCAGCGTGATTGGCTGAGTTCATCTTGTTCCCCACACTGGCTAGGTCCTTCTCCAGTGTCCCCATCTCAGTGGAACTTCCATCAATTCAATCACACAAGCTAGAACCTAAGATCTTCTATAAATTGCCCCTCTCTTTCCTCATCCCATGGCCAGTCCATCACCAACTCAATAGATGTTGGCTTCCAAATTATATGTATATCTTTCGGTAAACATTTTGAATTTTGTTCCATGTAAGTAGTGAATACACATCATTTTCAAGGAAACAAATAATCACAAAATTTGGCCACATAGAAGGCCAAAAGAAACTGTCAAATTATTCTCTAAAGCATAAATCAAATGAATCACAATCATTATCCACAAGGCAATAAAACTTAAGATGGACCACAAAAGAACAGTCAAAAAAATCTATTAACTCTAAAAATGAAAAGAAAACATTTTTCAATAATTCTTAGACTAAAAAGAAATCAAAACTAAAATTTATAACTATTTAGAGGAATGACAATAATGTACTACATAACAAAACCCATACACACGGTCAAAGAGACTCTCAGAGGAATATTCATAGCCATGAATGCATTAGTAGACATACGAAAGATCGGAAATCAATGAATCAAGTTTTTTGTGCAAGAATGTAGGTAAAAAACACATGAATAACAAAATAAACCCAAGTATAACACAAGCTATAAGCCTATCCCTGACCCAAGAAGTAGAGAAGGGAATACCAACAACCAGTGCCAATTTACTTAGGAATGTAAATGTAAAGATCACAAATAAAATATGCCCAGAGAAAACCCAGCAGTTACCAAGTAAGTTTCATCCCTGAAATGCAAGGATAATTCAACTTATGTGTTGTCTCTTCCCTATAGAGTCCCATGTTCCCACTGCAGAGTTAAGAGCTATGGTAAAGGCACATGGCCCAGGAATTATCTATCAGAGCCTTGAGTTTGGAAGTGAGCAGTGTAAGCAGACCAGCTCACTCAGGGAAGTGAGGAACGTACTGAAATGGAGAAAGTATCTGTGCAAGCTTGGGGAAATCAGCATGAATTCCCCAGTACCATTAAGGAGACCAACCAGCCTTCATCTCAGGAAAGGTGGCAACCGTGTGTTTGTTCCTCAGTTTTCCTGAGATCGTCCTCATCACTGATCTTCAAGGGTGTCCAGAACCAGCCAGTTGACCGAGCAAACCTCCTGTGCCACTTTCCTGCAGGTCAAGTCAGGCACACGACTGAGGGAGAACCAGGCCCGAAGCCACCACAGCTGGACTTTAATCTCCCTGTCTATTTTTTGGGTTCCCATCTCCAGATGGTCAGTGACTTAGTGCTGAGTCCAGTTGCCTGTCCCCAGTCCTATCCAAGCCTGCCATCCCAGTAGACAAGTGATAATCACAGGGGTGAGTGAAGAGGTAAGTGCAGCCTAAGAACCTGAGGTGCTGGACAGGGGGCTGCCTCTCCAGGATATGTTTGCTGAAGGCCAAGAAGAGGCTGGGAAATAATTCACCCTTGGGAGACTTAGGTCACACATTACCAGCCAAGACAGCAGGCATCGAGGCCAAGGAAAGGGAGGGCAGGTCCTAAGCCTACCTGCTCCCTGTCATCAAGTTCATGCCCAAGCACAGCCCCTGGGGGGCTGCGCCCAGTCTAGGCTTGGGTCCTAGAAGGAAAGAATGTATGAGTGTGGGCATCTCACTACTGTTTCTGAGAGCAGGAGGAAGCCAGCCATGAGCAGCTTTGGTACCTCTGGACCCAGCAGGCTGAGAGATGGTGGGGCCCTCAGTGAGGTGTTCCTCCCTGTCAGGTATTGGCTGGTCAGAGCAGACAGTTCTGGGCACCACCAGTAACAGCAGCTTTGGCAGGAACAATGGCAAAATCATCATGAGTGTTGCTAAGGGCTGGAAACATTGCCACTAAAGCCAGAGCAGCAAGAAGGGAAATGGTGGCCCCAGAACAGCCAAGAGAACCAGTTCACAGCACCCACGAGAGGCCCTGGGACTCCCGGAGCAATCCAGAGAGGAATTCTCGTAGTTTAGACTGGGCCTGAGCCAGGAAACTATGGATTCCTGACTGTTGATAGTTACCATATTTTGTAATAAGATATTTGTCTGGGTTTTTTTTTTTATTGAGTTATTGATAGGTTACAATCTTGTGAAATTTCAATTGTACATTAATGTTCGTCAGTCATGTTGTAGGTGCACCACTTCACCCTTTGTGCCCACCCCCCACCCCACCTTTCCCCTGGTATCCACTAAACTGTTCTTGGTCCATAGTTTTAAATTCCTCATATGACTGGAGTCATACACAGATTATCTTTCTCTCGCTGGCTTATTTCACTTAACATAATTCTCTCAAGGTCCATCCATGTTATTGTAAATGGAATGATTTTGTTCTGTTTTGCAGCTGAGTAGTATTCCATTGTATATATGTACCACATCTTCTTTATTCATTCGTCTGTTGATGGGCACTTAGGTTGCTTCCACGTCTTGGCTATTGTAAACAGTGCTGCAATAAACATTGGGGTGCACAGGACTTTTGGGATTGCTGACTTCAGGCTCTTTGGATAAATACCCAGTAGTGGGATGGCTGGATCGTATGGTAGTTCTATTTTTAGTTTTTTGAGGAATCTCCATACTGTTTTCCATAGTGGCTGCACCAGTTTGCATTCCCACCAGCAGTGTATGAGGGTTCCTTTTTCTCCGCAACCTCTCCAACATTTGTTGCTATTAGTTTTAGATATTTTTGTCATTCTAACGGGTGTAAGGTGATATCTTAGTGTAGTTTTGATTTGCATTTCCCTGATGATCAGCGATGATGAGCATCTTTTCATGTGCCTATTGGCCATCAGTATATCTTCTTTGGAGAAATGTCTGTTCATGTCTCCAGCCCATTTTTTGATTGGGTTGTTTGATGTTTTGTGGTTGAATTGCGAGAGTTCTTTATATATTAAGGATATTAAGCCTTTGTCAGATATATGACTTGCAAATATTTTTTCCCAGTTAGTGGGTTGTTTTTTTGTTTCAATCCTGTTTTCATTTGCCTTGAAGAAGCTCTTTAATCTGATGAAGTCCCATTTGTTTATTCTTTCTATTGTTTCCCTTCTCTGAGAAGGCATGGTGTCCGAAAAGATCCTTTTAATACTGATGTCAAAGAGTGTACTGCCTACGTTTTCTTCCAGAAGCCTTATGGTTTCAGGTCTCACCTTTAGGTCTTTAATCCATTTTGAGTTTATTTTGGTGAATGGTGAAAAAGAATGGTCAATTTTCATTCTTTTACATGTGGCTTTCCAGTTTTCCCAGCACCATTTGTTGAAAAGACTTTCTTTTCTCCATTGTACGCCCTCAGCTCCTTTGTCAAAGATAAGCTGTCCATAGATGTGTGGTTTTATTTCTGGGCTTTCAATTCTGTTCCATTGATCTGTGCACCTGTTTTTGTACCAGTACCATGCTGTTTTGATTACTGTAGCTTTGTAGTATGTTTTGAAGTCAGGGATTGTGATGCCTCCCGTTTTGTTCTTTTTTCTCAGGATTGCCTTAGAAATTTGGGGTCTTTTGTTGCCCCATATGAATTTTAGGATTCTTTGTTCTAATTTTGTAAAGAATGTAATTGGGATTCTGATTGGGATGGCGTTGAACCTGTAGATTGCTTTAGGTAAAACGGACATTTTAACTATGTTTATTCTTCCAATCCATGTACATGGAATGTCTTTCCATCTCCTTATGTTGTCATCCAATTCTCTCAGAAAGGCCTTGTAATTTTCATTATATAGGTCCTTCACTTCCTTAGTTAAATTTACCCCAAGGTATTTTATTCTTTTTGTTGCGATTGTGAATGGTATTGTATTCTTGAGTTCTTTTTCTGTTGGTTCATCACTGGGGTATAGAAATGCTACTGATTTATGCAAATTGATTTTATACCCAGCAACTTTGCTGTAGTTGTTGATTACTTTTAACAGTTTTCCAATGGATTCTTTGGGGTTTTCTATATATAAGATCATGTCGTCTGCAAACAGCGAGAGTTTCACTTCTTCCCTCCCTATTTGGATTCCTTTTTCTTGCCTGATTGCTCTGGCCAGGACCTCCAGTACTATGTTAAATAAGAGTGGTGATAGAGGGCATCCTTGTCTCGTTCCTGTTTTCAGGGGGATGGCATTCAGTTTTTGCCCATTGAGTATGATGTTGGCTATGGGTTTGTCGTATATGGCCTTTATTATGTTGAGGTAGTTTCCTTCTATGCCCATTTTGTTCAGAGTTTTTATCATAAATGGCTGTTGGATCTTGTCAAATGCCTTCTCTGCATCTATTGAGATGATCATGTGGTTTTTATTCCTCAGTTTGTTGATGTGGTGTATCACGTTGATTGATTTGTGGATGTTGAACCATCCCTGTGTCCCTGGTATGAATCCCACCTGATCCTGATGTATGATTCTTTTGATGAATTGCTGAATTCTGGTTGCCAAAATTTTGTTTAGAATTTTTGCGTTTATGTTCATCAGTGATATTGGCCTGTAGTTCTCTTTTTTCGTGGTGTCCTTGTCAGGTTTTGGTATCAGCGTGATGTTGGCCTCATAGAATGTGTTAGGAAGTGTTCCATCTTCCCTAATTTTTTGGAATAGCTTGAAAAGGATAGGTATTAAATCCTCTCTGAAAGTTTGGTCGAATTCCCCAGGAAAGCCATCTGGTCCTGGGGTTTTATTCTTTGGGATGTTTTTGATTGCTGTTTCAATCTCTTTCCTTGTGATTGGTCTGTTCAAATTGTCTGCCTCTTCTTGAGTGAGCTTTGGGAGGTTGTAGGAGTCCAAGAATTTATCCATTTCCTCTAGGTTATCCATTCTGTTGGCATATAGTTTTTTGTAGTATTCTCTTATAATCTGTTGTATTTCTGCAGAGTCTGTTGTTATTTCTCCTCGCTCATTTCTGATCTTGTTTATTTGAGCTTTCTCCCTTTTTTTCTTTGTAAGTCTGGCTAGTGGTTTGTCAATTTTATTTATCTTCTCAAAAAACCAGCTCTTTGTCTCATTGATCCTTTCTACTGCCTTTTTCGTTTCAATAGTATTTATTTCTGCTCTGATTTTTATTATTTCTCTCCTTCTGCTGACTTTGGGCTTCATTTGTTCTTTTTTCTCTAGTTCAGTTAGGTGTGCTTTAAGGTTGCTTATTTGGGATTTTTCTTGTTGGTTAAGATGTGCTTGTATTGCTATGAATTTTCCTCTTAATACAGCTTTTGCTGTATCCCATATGAGTTGGTATGGCATGCTATCATTTTCATTTGTTTCCAGGTATTTTTTTATTTCTTCTTTAATTTCTTCAATGATCCATTGCTTGTTCAGAAGTGTGTTGTTTAGACTCCATATCTTTGTGCCTTTCTCAGCTTTTTTCTTGTAATTAATTTCTAGCCTTATAGCACTATGATCTGAGAAGATGCTTGTTATTATTTCAATTTTTTTAAATTTGTAGAGGCTTGCCTTGTTTCCCAACATATGGTCTATCCTAGAGAATGTTCCATGTGCACTTGAGAAGAATGTGTATTCAGCTCTTTCAGGGAGAAGTGATCTATATATGTCTATTAAGTCCAATTGTTTTAGTTTTTCATTTAGCTCCACTATTTCCTTGTTGATTTTCTGTCTGGATGATTTGTCCATTGATGTGAGTGGGGTGTTGAGGTCCCCTACTATTATTGTGTTGTTTTTAACATCCTCCTTTAGGTCTGTTAATAGTTGCTTTATGAATCTTGGTGCTCCTGTGTTGGGTGCATAGATATTTATAAGCGTTATTTCTTCTTGATGAAGTGTCCCTTTGATCATTCTATATTGTCCCTCTGTGTCTCTCTTTACCTGTCTTATTTTGAAATCCACTTGGTCTGATATGAGAATTGCAACACCTGCCTTTTTTTCCTTGCTATTTGCTTGAAGTATTGTCCTCCACCCCTTCACCCTGAGTCTGTGTTTGTCCTTGGGGCTGAGGTGTGTTTCCTGGAGGCAACAAATTGTTGGATCGTGTTCTTTAATCCATTTTGCCACTCTGTGTCTTTTTATTGGAGAGTTCAATCCGTTCACATTGAGAGTGATTATTGATGCATGTGGACTTAATGCTGTCAATCTGTCGCTCATTATCTTGTTTTCCTGTGTTCCTTTTCCTGTGTGCTTTAGACTACCCATTTAGTACTGCAATTTCTTATGCTGGGTTTCTTAGATTTTTCCTTATTTATGATTTGTGACTCTGTTCTGTACTTTATTTTAGTGTCTACCTTGAAGTTTGTATTTAGAATCTCGTGTATAATATAGTCTATTCTCTGGTGGTCTCTTACTTAGTTGACCAATGCTGATTTAGACCCTTTGCTCTTCCCCTCCTAAATAATTATTTTCATTTTTTATTGCAACTCGTCTTATTCATTTGTAGTTAGAGTGCTAAGATCGTCCTTGTTTTGGTAGTTTCCTTATTTTTACCCTAATGCTATAATTGAATATTTGCTATCCTGTTCTGGTTCTATCCATCGGTCTCCCTAGTCTGCGGATTGTGTCCCCTTTCTCCCTTTTTTCTTTTTTTTTTTTTTCAAGTATGAGAGCCTTCTTGAGGATTTCTTGTAATGGAGGGCTTTTAGTTACAAATTCCCTTAACTTTTGTTTGTCTGGAAAAGATTTAATTTCTCCCTCATATCTGAAGGAAATTCTTGCTGGATAGAGTATTCTTGGCTGAAGGTTTTTATCCTTTAAAGCTTTGAATATATCACTCCATTCTCTCCTAGCTTGTAGGGTTTCTGTAGAGAAATCCGCTGACAGTCTGATAGGGGTTCCTTTATAGGTTATTCTCTTTTTTTTCCTTACTTCCCTGAGTATTCTCTCCTTATCATTCCTATTTGCCAACTTTACTACTATGTGCCTTGCAGTAGGTCTTTTTACATTGACAAATCTAGGATATCTAAAACCCTCCTCTACACACATTTCTCCGTTGATCCCTAGATTTGGGAAGTTCTCTTCAATAATTTCGTTAAGCACACTTTCTGCTCCATTTTCCTTTTCCATATTCTGGGGAAATTCCTATGATCCTTATGTTCTTACTCCTCATTGAATCCATTATCTCTCGGAGATTTTTCCTCATTTTTTTAAATTCTTAGTTCTCTTTCTTCCTCTGTCTGGCGCCATTCAGCCTGTCTGTCCTTGATTATGCTAATTTTCTCCTCTGTGTTGTCTACACGGGCATTCAGGGAATCTGTATTCTGTTTTATCTGGTCCATTGTGTTTTTCATCTCAAGTAATTCTGTTTGATTCTTCTTTATGATTTCAATCTCTTGTGAAGTAACTCCAGAACTCGGCTTGTTTCTCTATCTTTCTCTCTACCTCATTGAGTTTTTTGATTATAGTTGCTCTGAATTCATTATCACTTAGTTTACCTAATTCCAAGTCCTCAGGACTTAATTCTGTGTTTTTATTGTTTTCCTTCTGGTCTGGGGCTTTTATAAATTGCTGGATGGTAGAGGAGCGGTTTTTTCTCATGGTGGTAGAATTCGGTTGCAGTTACAGCCTGCCGCCACTAGATGGGGGTTGAGAGCGGCATGTTAGCTCTCCGCCTTGGGGCAAGATGGCTGCGCCCACTGGCTTTGTTAGGGGGGAGGGGCTGTTACTCACACAGGCCGGTCTGGGTTCAGATCAGTTCTGTTCTCTGGTCTCCTGAGGCCCTTGATTTATGGGGTCCCCGTGGACTTCCCCCTCCCCCATCAGCGGGTCGCCACTGAATCAGCGGCAGGAGTCCTGGATGATCCCCGGGTCACGCGGCCCCTCCCCCGCTCCTTCCCGACCCGGTCGCAGCGAATGCAGACTCTAGGGCAGGGAGCGATGTTCTCTCCTACCGTTCCAGCACCTCCGAAGGTGTAAGCAAGGTTATGATCTGCGCCTTCTTGGTATTGTAGGTCTCTAACGAGCTGGCATTATGTTTGTTCTCTGAAATTCAGTTCTTCCAATCTTTTGTTGTATTTTGGAGGGGAGAGAATCCCGGGTCAGCTCACCCCGCCATTTTGCTCTGCCCCCTCTCCTGGGTTTTGTTTTTTTTAACGCTTAGCACCCCAAGCCCCAGAGCCCTGCTCCTCACAGCGAGGGCTCAGCCAGACCTGGAGCAATGGATGAGTATCCAACACTGAGATGACACAGTGAATGGGATTATAATATTTTATATTTGCAGAGTTCTTCACTAGATAAAGAGCCTTTATGCTTTCTCATTAGATGCCAGGTGGGGATTATTAACATTTTGGATAAGAAACAGAGGCGTAAAGCAATCCAGGGCTTACCTAGGGCCGCTCAGCTAGTCAATGTGGGGGCCACTCAAACCCACATCTCCTGCCAGCTCCAGCCCTCTGCCTTCCACCCCGTGTTTCCCATGGAGCAAAGGCACCTCGAGCTAGCCGAGAAGGCCACTCTGCAGTGGTCGTGATCAGAAATGCTATCTGGAGAGTCACACTGCATGCTAGCATGTCAAAGGCTTGAGAAGTCCTGCAAAAAGGAAACCTCTTTAACACTCCCCAGAGTTTTTAGAATACAAACCCACTTTCTCATTCTGCGATCTCCACTAACATCAAGGAAAAATGAAGTGGAAATCTGTCTTTTACTAAGAGTGAAACGGGCTAACATGGAGGTATTAATGGTTAATGGCTTAATTTATTTCCCAGCCAGGGAATTTAGCATTTCCACCACCCAATAAAAACAGACATTCTGTGTGGTGGGAAGTAGAATTGACCAGCCAGCGCCAAGAAGCAGTTGGTTTTTGGATAAGTGCTCCCTGAAACACCTGCCCACAAGGAAGTCCTGACAGCCAGCCCTGGGCAGTGGGGGCACTGGGGAGATAGGGACCCCCAGGGCAAAGAGCAGCAGAGGCCTGGGTGGAGCCAGACAGACACTCAGGACAGATTTAGGGATGCTCATGTCATCCCTCCATCAGGCCTTGGCCAAGTCTTAACATGTTCAGGCCTCAGACTCCCCATAGATATAGTGAGGAATTCTCCAGGCCTTGCTGATGCCCACAAACATGGTACTGAGCCAGTGTTTATTAAGCTCCTATTTGTAGAAGAAACAGTCTCTGTTCTCAAGGAGCTTCAGCCCAGGAGAGGAAAGTGAGATGCAGCACATCCTAAAGAACAGTGAAAGCCAAGTGCTGTGGGAACAGGGCAAAACACCGAGTATGGCCAGAGGCCGTCCCTTGGCACAGGTAGTGCCGTGGTCTGCCTGTGCGCAGCTCTCAGTCAGGAGCTAATCAAAAGAGGACAGCATTCAAGGCCAGGAAAGGCTGAGGTCATGTCCAGAGCTGGGGTCCCCAAGCCCAGAGTCCTTCCAGCCAGGGCTGTGCAGCTTCTTGTAGTCAGGAAGAGCTGATCATAGATGTTAATGTTGATGGTACATTATATTATATTATTTTCATTAAGTAGCATTAAATTAATCAGCTATTAATAATTAAATACCTGCTACCGTGGAAGGCCTGGAAAAGGAGCAGGTTTATGGAGAGAGAGATAAGTGTGGTTTCGGTGAAGACACCAAGAAGGGCATCAGCGTGCAGGTCTGGAGTGCAGGAGACAGAGACCCAGGAGACCAAAGGCCCCCCTGCTGGTCACCCACGTGCATGCCCAGCCCCTCATCCATCAGTCTCCGCCGAGGGAGCTCTTCCTCTTCCGAGTAAATGGGCATCTGCCTCTCGTGTGACCGCAGACCCCAGTTGCCCTCCCTTCTCAGGGGGCTCCGGTTTAGGTTCCCCTCTCTCTGGTTCTCCAGTCCCTCCGTCTCCACCAGATCATCCCCACTCTCAAACAAACATGCTCTTGAATCTCCCAGGAAAAAACAAGCCACTCCTTCCAGATATTCCTGCATTATCTTAGTTTTTTTCCCCAGAACTAAACTTTTCAGAAGCATTAGCTGCATTCTGCTTCCACGTCCGGCCTCCACTTGCTCTTCAGCTTCTCTGGCTAAGCGTCCGTTCCAACACCCTTGCCCTTTTGCATCTGTCTTGCCCTCTCACCACGTTCGACATTCCCTCCCCCTTAGAGTCTGTCTTCTCTTGGCTCCTACAGCACCACCTTATTTACTTTCTCTCCTCCGTCTCTGCCCTCCTCCCTCAGCGTCGTCCCGTACACATTCCCCTTCTTCCTTTAGTTGGTTTTCCAAACACCTCCAGGCCATTACTCTCGGAGTTCCCTCTGCCCACAGCACAGCTCACCACATCTCTCAGGACTCAGTGCACAGAGACCTCCCTGACTCCGCGTGCTGGAGCATTTCCCCCACATTTCTATGCTCCACCCATCATCCAATTATTTCAACCACAGCACGATATGGAATTACCTGCTTAGCTAGGATTCAGTTGCTTATAGTCTGTCCTTGTCCCAGGACATAAACTCCATGAGGCAGCAGCCTTATCCTTCTTGCTATCTACTGAGCTCCGCTACCGTGTAGGAACTCAATACTAGTCGCTGTGTGAGTGCATACCTTTATATATGTATGAAGGCACAAGGAAACCCATGCGTCAATCCACATAGTCTGGGTTGTGCTACAGTAATAAACGACCCCAAAATCTGTAGGTCTTAAAACAATAAAGGCAGATTTTGTTGCCAAAATTCTAAAGCTGTTGTGGGTTAGCAGAGGAGTTCTGCTCATTACAGTCACTTAGGAAGCTGGGTGAACAGGGCAGCCACGAGGCCAGAGGGAAGAGGGAATCCTGGAGGGTCACACGGCAGCATTAAATGTCCCTGCCCCAAAGTGATGCACGTCACTTCCACTAAGGACTCACTCTCCAGATCTGACCACAGGGCCACACCAGGCCTGAGAAGATGAGCAAGATCAGCCTCCTGTCTGCCTGGAGGGAAAGGCCGGCCAGACCCAGACGTCAGAGCAGCATAGGACTGCCACAGCCACTGAAGGGACACTGGCAGGGGTCAGCCAAAGAGGTGAGAAGAGAACTGGAAAGCATCCAAAACAAAGGTGGTCAATAATGCTCAGTTCTGCAGAGGAGGTGTGCAAGTAGCCACCATATTTAACCACTAATTGGCGAGACTAGCTCGTGAAGTTCCTGTGTTCTAGGAACACAGATGAAGCCATACTCAGGGGGCTGAGCAAAAGAGAGAAGTGAAGAAGTGAAAGCATGAGAATAGGCAAAATGTTCAGGAAACACGACTGCTAAGGAGGGCTTGAGGCAGTAATTAGAGAGACATGGAGTCCAAGTGCTAACGTCCTTGGGTCAAGGGACAAGCCCGTATGCCTGGGGGACAGGTTAAAGACCCAAGGGGAAGAGATGGAAAGGGTGGAAATCGGACCAATGACTCTTCTGGTGGCTTTAGGGTGGGCATGGGAAGAGGACAGTGCATGAGGGGGGATGTGCCTGGGGATGGGGTGAGTGGACAGGGCGCAGAGTCCTAACAGCTCTGTGGGAACCCTGACGAGACACTGCATTTTTTGTCAGCTGTTACAGGATTATTATGCTACATTCTGCTTACTCAACAAGACAGAAACTGCAGCTGAGAGAAGGAAGCAGATGACACATAACTGTTAAAGAATCTTCTTGGGTCAAGTAGTTCTCACTCCACCAGAGGTGGGAAGAATTAGAAGGCGAAGGGCTCCACCAACAGCAATCGGAGCACAGGTGCTGAGGTTAACCAGTCCAGGAGAGGAGGAGAGAGACAACACGTCAGGAAAGGAGACGGACGAGTGGTTGAAGGTCAGTCCCAAAGCTGGAGAGTCCAGGTGGGCAGAGTTAGCACAGGGGCAACCGCCTCTGTCCAGGTCATTGTGGAGGCTGACAATGACAGAGCAACTGGCTCCTGTTTGACTAGGAATCAAGGTCAAGGAGACCTTAATTACTGGGCAGGTAAAGAGATCTTAAAAATAGGACAATTTGCTTGGATGTGACATAAAAGCTAAAGTAACGAGCCACTGAGTTAAACTGAGATCATTCAACAGAGGACACGCAAACAACAGAACTTAACCACTAAGGACCTGGCTGGGAGGAGGTGTTCCTGAGGGCAGTGGGAAAGCAAGGTGTGGCGGGCGCTGGGGTGAGGGGCCGGGCCTCACCACACAGCTACGACACAACCTGGGCCTGGCGGCCTGGGACTGGACGTTTACCTCTGCACCTCTCACCCCTCTGCCCGCACGTCTCTATGTTCTTCTAAGGGCCCATGGTGCTCAGGGCTGCCTGGTCCCCGTCCCCAGAGGACAGCTTCTCAGGGCACTGTCCTGGTTCCCAAGGACAGACAGGAGTGCTGCAGTGCCTCCATTCTAAACTCAGATGTGAACAATGCTCTGTGCTAAAACTGTTTCCTCCTGTAAAGAACCTTTGGGAGCCACTCACAGGTTCTACAACAGACAAACATCAGCATGCTGATGGACGTCCCCTTATAACAGGGGGATTTTAAAAAGTGCTGGAGTCCTTTCACGGCTATTAACAGACAGTTTTAGGTAATCAACAGGCATCTGTGTGCTTTTTTTATTTTTGAGCGTCACAGTGCAGAAAGGTGAAGAAAGTCAAGCCCACCACTGTGACCTCTATAGATGTGGAAGAACCAACATTACTGCAGGAATGCTTGCTTTTAAGCAATGACAAGAACTGTAATTCCTATGAACATATATATATATATTGTGTTTTCACACATTTTTAATATTATTTAATAGCATGGATTAGTACTTGGCTTTGTTAATTTTCCTCCACTAACGCTGAAGTGCAGCATGAAGCTTTCAGTGCTAACTCTACCTCAGGTAATTATATTCCTCTACAGGGAAACCAACTTTTAAATTAATAAACATATTCCCAAAATCCCTATGTTAGGTAGAACTTTTATTGGAACTAGGAGTTAACTCTTCCAAGATTCAAGGGTTTCTAAATGGGAGGGGAGAAAAGGGAGGATGGTAACACATAACATCCCCCAAGCCCGATGTTAGGGGTTATATGGACGTTATCTTATTTTGCATCTCCAATGAGCTGTTTAGACAGATGTGAATATTTTATTCAGTTTGACATAAGAAAATCAATCAATGTAATACACTACATTAATAAAATGAGGGGGAAAAATACATGATCCTGTCAATGACAGAGAAAAATACTTGACAAAATCCACCGTCCTATGATAAAAACAGTCATAAAACTCGCACTAGAAAAGAACTTCCTCAACAGGATAAAGGACGTCTATGAAAAACTCACAGCTACCATCACATTCAAAGGTGAAAGACTGAAAGCTTTCTTCCTACGATCAGGAGCAAGGCAAGGATGCCCACTTTCATCACTGCTGTTCAACACTGTGCTGGAAGTACTAGCCAGAGCAATTAGGCAAGAAAAGTAAATAAAAAGCATCCACATTCAGAAGCAAGAAGTAAAACTACCTCAATTCACAGATGACATAATCTTATCTGTGAAAAACAAACAAAAAACCACAAAGAACAAGAATTCACAAAAAAACTACTAGAGCTAATCAACAAATTCATCAATGCTGCAGCATACAACATCAACACACAAAAATCTGTTGTGTTCCTATACACGAGTAATGAAAAATCAGAAAAGGAAATTTTTTTTAAAAAATTCACTTACAATAGCATCCACAAATTAAAATACCTAGGAATTTAACCAAGGAGATGTTTATAAACATTACTGAAAGAAATTTAAACATATCTAAATAAATGGAAGGATATCCCCTTCTCATGGACTGGAATATTTAATATTGTTAATACATCAATACACCCCAAAGTGAGTCACAGCTTCATTGCAATCTCTATCAAGATGCCAGTTACTTTTTTGCAGAAATGATAAAGCTTATCCTAAAATTCATATGTGAGGGACCAAAAATAGCCAAAACAATATTGAAAAAGAACAAAGTTGGAAGTCTCATACATCCTGTAGTAGTTTGCTAGGGCTGCAACAACAAAATACCACACAGTGGGTGGCTCACACAAGAAAAATTCATTTCCTCATTCTCCTGGAGGCTAAAAGTCCAAGCTTAAGCTTGGCAGGATTGATTTCTTATGAGGCCTCTCTGCTTGGCTTGTCGATGCCTGTCTTCTCCATGTATCTTTACAAGGTCCCTCCTTGTGCATATCTGAGTCCTAATCTCCTCTTCCTATAATGGCACCAGTCATATGGATTAGGGCCACTCTAATGACCTCATCTTAACTTAATCACCTCTTTCAAGACCCTAACTCCAAACACGGTCACATTCTGAGGTAGTGGGAGTTAGGACTTCAACACAAGAATTTGGGGAGAACACAATTCAGCCAAAAACTGTCTAATTGCAAAACTTACTACAAAGCTACAGTAATCAAAATAGTGTGGTACTGGCATAAGGACACATAGGTCAATGGAGTAGAATTGAGTCTCCAGAAATAAACTCATACCTCTAAGGTCAATTGACTTTTGACAAGGGCGTAAGACCATTCAGCAGGGAAAGAACAGACTCTTCAAAAATGGTGCTGGGACTACTGGATTCTCACATGCAAAAGGATGAAGTTAGACCCTTATCTCATATAGGTATAAAAACTAACTCAAAATGAATCAAAGACCTAACTATAAGAGTTTAAACTACATAACTCTTAGAAGAAAACATAGAGGTAAGTCTCCATGAACTTGGAATTGTTAAATATAACACCAAAAGCACAGGCAAGAAAAGAAAAGTGATAAATTGGACAGCATCAAAACTGAAACATCATCCATCAAAGGACCCTATCAAAAGAGTGAAAAGATGAACCATAATGGGAGAAAATATTTGCAAATCATATATCTGGTAACAGTTTAGTACCCAGAATATATAGAGAACTCTTACAACTCAATAACAAAAAAACTGAAACCCAGCTTAAACATGGGCAAATGACTTGAATAGACATTTCTCAAAAAGAATGTACAAATAGTGAACAAGAATTAGTTACTAGGGAAATGCAAACCAAAACTACAATGAGGTACCATTCACACCCACTACAAAGGCCATAATTTTAAATAATCAAAAGCAAGTGCTGGGGAGACTTCAGAGAAGTTGGAGCTCTCATATATTGAGATCGCAAAATGGCCACATTTTGTGGAAAACAGTTTGACATCCTCTCAAAAAGTTCAACATAACATTACCGTAAGACCAGGAATTCCACTCATAAGTATACACCCAAAAGAATGAAAACAGTTATTCATGCAAAAACTTGTACACAGATGTTCGTAGCAGGACTATTCACAATAGTCAAAAGGTAAAACCACACAAATGTCTGTCAATGGATGAACAAACAAAATGTGGTATGTCCATGGAATGGAAGATCATTAAACCATAAAAAGGCATGAAATGAATGAATATCCAAAACATTATGCTAAGTGAGAGAAGCCAAGCACAACGGATACATTTCATATGATTTCATTTATCTGAAATGTCCAGCATAGGCAAAGCCCTAGAGACAGAAAGCAGAGTGGCGTTTGCCAGGAGCTGAAGGAAGGGGGATTGGGGAGTGACCACTTAGTGGGCACAGGATTTCCATTTGGAGTGATGGAAAATTACTGGAACTGGCTAGAGGTGGTGATCGCACAACATTGTGAATGGACTAAACGCCACTGAATTGTATACTTTAAAATGGTAAATTTTGTGTGTATTTTATTACAATAAAAAAGATGAGAGAAAATACCAGTGAGAGACTGAATAACTAAATATTACTCCTACAAATAAAACACATAATAAATAATGAAAAATTCAATGCGTGACTTAAATAGCAGAGTGTTTGCAAGTGAAGAATGAATTCATGACCCAATAATAGAACTGGAGTTTTGACTGATTTCCTAGGATGAGAGACAGAAAAATACAGAAATAACAGATTAAGTGACAAGCCAAATAAAGTGAGTAGACTAAACAAATATCTAATTAGAGTTCCTGAAACAGATGATAGGTAATTGAAGAGAAGCAATACCCAAGGGATGGTGAATGGGAATTTTTAAAAATTGATTACAGTCATGAATCCTCAGATCCAGACATCACGATGAACCTGAAGCAGGATAAACAAAAATAATCCCATAAACACCACTGTGAAACCTCAGAATGCCAAAGACAGAAAGATCATAAAAGCAGCAAGAGAGAAAAGAGATTTTCAACACAGAACCAACAGACGGACAGCAGTCTTAGCAAGAAAACAGTAAAAAGGGCTGGCCTGGTGGCACAGAGGTTAAGTGTGCACGTTCCGCTTTGGCAGCCCAAGGTTCACCAGTTCGTATCGCAGGTGCAGACCTGGCACCACTTGTCAAGCCATGCTATGGCAGGCGTCCCACATATAAAGTAGAGGAAGATGGGCACAGATGTTAGCTCAGGGCCAGTCTTCCTCAGCAAAAAGACGAGAATTGGCAGCAGATGTTAGCTCAGGGCTAATCTTCCTCAAGAAAAAAAAAAAAGAAAACAGTAAAAGCCAGGTGATGGTGGGATGTTAACTTCACAGCTCTTAGATAAGCACACTGCTAGTCTGGAATGTGTAGTGAGTGTGATAGTCATTAGTGGTGTTCACCAGCTATTTTGGGAACACCAGTAGAATTGCACTTGGTGACTCTGTTCTGGTGTTTGAGGTCATGTGACTTCTTCTGGCTAATGAGTTACAAGGAGAAATAATGTGTGTCTCTTTCAGGTAGAAGATTTATAACTACTACCAAATAGAAATGGCTCCCCAGCACCAGGGCAACAGGAATCCTGAGGCTGAGCTGTCACATTGCCCACAGTAAAAAAGCAAAGGACACATGCACCATAGCACACAAAACGCAGCTCCCCGGGATGAATTTATCTCCACTAAATTTGCCTGTCTTACCAATGGGCCCTATGTGTCTGATCCATTTACAAAGAAGAAAAATGGTGTAGTATATTTGACACTGAATCCTAAGATGAAAAGTGAAACTCTGAAAGTTAAAGTGATTTGTCCAAAAGCGCCCAATAAGAAACAATGGAATGGACCTGGAGATTCCAGGCCAGCTGAATGCAACTCCAAATCTGCTCTCTTTCACCTCCTGCACAACACCTCATTCTTGCTTTCCCAACTCGGCTCATGCTATCCGCTCATCAGAATTTGCTCCTGCATTTCTTCTTCCTCTATAAGGCCATTTCCAGCTGCCCTCCTTCATGAAGCCGCCCTTATCCATCCAACTGCACTGCTGACCTGTGATCTGTGGTCACAGCCAAGCATTCAGTGGCCTCATCTCCTCCACTCAATTCGCTCCACTCATCAAGCCTTGCTGAATCCTACCATCTGCCAGGACAGGTGCTCAGAGTGGAGGGGAAGAAGACTCTGGACTCATCACCAGCAGGTTGCAAAGTGTGTGCTGTGGATCACCTCACTCAAAACTTGTCAGAAAATGTAGCATTCCCAGGCCCACCCCAGCACTACTGACAGACAGTGTCGAGGGTGGGAGCCTTGAAATGTGAATTTTAACTTAGCCTCTGGTGTTACGTATGACACAGTCTAGACTGCGAGCTCCTGACGAGTGAGGGTGTTTTATTAATCTCTGAATCTCCAACATCCAGCATAAAACTTGACAGGTAGAAGCTACTCAGCAAATGCTAGTGGCATAAATAAATGACTTAACAGGAACAGATAATACTGGTACACTGTGGTAAGTGTCACAGTGAAGTCTGCCTACAACACAAGACAATACAGAGGCAGTCCCCGAAATGGGACGTGTACCTCCTCCTGGAGGGGGTGCAGCATTGGGGAAGTGCCGTGGTTCATCCCTTTTCTACCAGCACAGCACAGAGCTCTCTGCTCAACGCTCCACTGTGGTAGCGGTTGGAGCAGTCTGCAGAAGCCCGCCTTTATGGGAAGAAATGAGGTGTATCCTGACTCAGACAGCATTAGGTCAGGGAAGGCACTGCCATCATCGTGTCTGTCCCCTCCATGGGGCAGAGTGTCTGCTGAATTGGTGGGTGGTTGTATTCTTGGCCGTAGGGTTTGCCTCCAGATTTGCCTGAACTGTAGCAAAAGAGGGCTCCAGATATAAGAAAAATGGCAGATGGGTGTGGGGGGCCATAGACTGTGGCAAAAAGCACATAGCTGCTGGTGCCAGCTGCAATCCTAGATGCCTTTCCTCTTCAACACTCGCAGAAGGCTGGGATCATTTGTAAGTGAACTTCCTAATGACTGATAGCTGTGATTTCGAGCCCTACCCATCTCTCTCACTTCCCAGGGCACAGAGCCTTCCATCACTGGCCTTGTCTCGCCACACCCTTGTTTCCCACTTACCTGACCTGCAGCCAGAGAAAGCTGAAATCAGCAAGCAAGTTGCTTCCATTGGCTGCAAAATCCTTCTTCCATCCTGTGCTGCCTGTCCTGGGTAATGTTAAGGACTCAGTTAAGGCATCACCTCCCCTGGGAAGCCCTCCCTAACTGCTAGGTCCATCCTCTCTGCTCAGCCCCTCTG
This sequence comes from Equus caballus, assembly GCF_041296265.1. Lineage (NCBI taxonomy): Eukaryota > Metazoa > Chordata > Mammalia > Perissodactyla > Equidae > Equus > Equus caballus. The sequence continues at coordinate 1,516,190 of NC_091701.1, read as the reverse complement.
TGCCATGTAATTCTTCTGGGAAACAATTGTCCATTAATGTCTATCTCCTCCCCTTGAGGGTAAGACTATTACCCTCATCATCTCCAGGGCCAAGATGGCCTGGCTCCTGGTACAGGCTCAGTAAACATTAACTGAAATATAGAATTATAGAAAATTTAAAAAATCATTATTTTCTTGGGGCAGTGGAAACCCATTTTTGAGCACCTCCTCACGGGCACTTGTCCCAGTGATTTCACTTACCCTCTCAGCAGCCCTATAAGCCAAGACTATTGACCCCTTCTTATGGGGGAGGAGATCAAGGCTCAAAGATCCAACCAGCATCACTGGCTGGAAAAAGGCAATCCCCAGTTTGAAGGGGGTCTGCCACACCCCACAGCCCAGGCTTTCCTGCGGTAGCTGCACTCCCTCACCTCCTGAGCACCTAGTCCGCATGCTGTGATCACCCCATAACACCGCTGCTTCATTGTTGACCTGTGGAACCCTTTCCCCCTGGGGACTTGGCCCCTCTCACAGCTGTCTGACCTACGTGTAGGGAGTGCTGGTCGTGGGGTCTTGACAAGGGGAGAGGCAGCCGTGCCTCCTACTTCCTCCTGTCCACTCACTAGTTCATGGGAGACAAGAGAGATGTGCAACAAGCAATTCCAAGAAAGACTGGGCTCCAGACATGGAAGAAATGATGCCAAAACACATTGGGAAAAGCCTCTGGAAAGAGAAAAGATACAGGAAAGCTCAGGAGCAGAAGCTTTCCTGAGGGTGTTGCCAACTGTGGCTTGCTACTAGGCACAGCCCAAGGTCCCCTAAGTGAAGCTTAATTTTTAACTTAAAAGGTACTTTTAAATGAATGGAACTCCAAACACATAGGTCTCATATTTTTCCCATTGAATTATCTGTTTTTGAAAAGTTAATACTAGCTCACACTAATTGAGTAACTAATTGTGTGCCATACGATTGATATTAATATTTCATTCTACATAAAAGTCCTAGGTGGCAGGTATTAGTTTGCATCCACTTTACAGGTGAGGAAAGAAGACAGAGAGTTCCCAGAGCTCGCCCAAAGTCACAGACCTGACACTCGTAGAGCCAGGATTCAGACTCAGCCCAGCCTTATGTGAAGAGCAGAGACTCAAACCCTCTGCTGTTCCCTCTCCACGGCCAGTGTGCCAAGAGAGAAGGTCGAGCCTGCCGTGCTGCGTAAGGAAAAAGCAGTGCTTTTTGGAAGAAAATGTAGTAATATGCATCAAAATGACCTAGTCATTTACTAAAAGAAATTAGGAAAATAATCGATTCTAAGGAAATTATCCAAAATATGACAATGACACAAACTTAAAGATTCTCCTCAGGCCACTGTTTCTGATTATTTTTCAAAAAAGAAAAGGAAAGAAAAAAATGCAAATTATCATCATTAGGAGAAAGGCACATCCACAAAGAGGGAATATGACATAGTCACTAAAATGTTTTTTCAAAGAATATATAACTGTGTTGTAAAATGTACGTAATATAATGTTACGTGATAATAGTATTACATCAAATTATATATATTGCATGGTATTATACCAATTGTATAGAAAGAAATCTACATAGAGAAAAATAGAAACATGATTAGTGATTATATCTGGGTTGTGATTCTTATATTCTTTACTAATTTGTAGCAATGAAAACATATGTTTATAATAAAAATTTATGGTAATAGGTGTTTTTATGCTTTGGGGTTTTGTTTGTTTGTTTGTTTGTTTTGCTGAGGAAGATTCGCCCTGAGCTAACATCTGCTGCTAACCTTCCTCTTTTTGTTTGTGAGCTGCTACCACAGCATGAACACTAACAGACAAGTGGTGTAGGTCCACACCCGGGAACCAAACCCAGGCCACCGAATTGGAGTGTGCCAAACTTAACCACCAGACCACCAAGCCCAGCCCACTGGCAATAGGTATTTTTAAAAATAATTGAGACCTTTGGTTCTGACCATAACAGTAATGGGTTTCATACATGTCTTCCCTTTATATAGGCAGTTGCAAACAGGACAAAATATATGAAGCCATTCTTTGCAGAACCTAGGCAACAGATAGTACAAGGTTGTGGTCCTCAAGAGATGGCAAATACACAAACTGACTTCCACATTCAGCCCAGCTTTCTCTAAGGAGGCACTTTCCAAAACCTGGTACAGTAAAAAGGAACTCACACACAGAGCAGTGGGTTCACTGGAAAAAAGAAATAGAGATTGGAGATTGGGGCTACCCAGGTACCTGGAATTTTCAGGGCATATTAAGGATGAGAACCTGAAATCCCTGGCATTAAACAGTACTATGAGTTGTGAGAAGAAAATAAATTTCAGAGGTGACTCAGGGCCAGAGATGTCAAAGTTCCAACCAGCCTACCAGGGAGATGTTAGGCATTCAACTGAAACCCCTACTGAGACTGTCCAAGAGAATCAAGTGCTAATGCCCAAAGCATCTGTTGTACACAAGGAATTAATCTCTCTGTTGTGCATCTAAAATGGTAGTAGCTACATATCATCATCAAGAGATTGAGAAAAAAGTCACTCAAAACATTTTTTGAGTTCTGTAGTTCAGATTAGAAACTCTGGCCAAGCGGTCTTATTCTAGACCACTCTAACAAAGCCAAAACCCAGCCTCAAGAATATTCACTGCCTTCCAGCATAAAGCTCAACACTCTTTAAAAGGAGACAAAATACTCACGATTTAACAATCTAAAACTTATAATGACCAGGATAAAATCAATAATTACTAAACCTATTCTTCGATTACATGATCCTATATGTGGAAAATCCAAAAGAATCCACACAAAAACTACTAGAGCTAATAAACAAATTCAGCAAAGTTGAGAGTAGAAGATCAACATACAAAAATTAGTTGCATTTCTATACACCAGTAAAGAACAATCTAAAATGAAAATTAACAGAACAATTCTGTGTACAATAATAATAAATAGCATCCAAAAGAATAAAATATCTAGAAATAAATTTAATCAAGGAGGTGAAAGACTTATACACTGAAAACTATAAAACATTGCTGAATGAATGCCTAAACAAATAGAAAGATATCCCATGTTCATGGATTGGAAGATTTAATATTGTAAGTTGTCAGTAATACCCAAAAGTGATCTACAGATTCAATAGCATTTTTTTTGCAAGAATAGAACAACTGATCCTAAGATTCACAAGGCATTGCAAGGAAACCAAATAGTTAAATAAAATTGAAAAAGAAGAACAAAGTTAGAGGACTCACACATCCCAATTTCAAAACTTAAAACACATTTATGGTAATCAAAACAGTGTGCTACTGGCATAAGGATAGACATACAGGACAAAGGGATAGACTTGAGAGTCGAGAAATAAACCCATACATTTATGGCCAAGTGGTTTTTATCAATGGTGCCAAGCCCAGCCCATAGGAAAAGAATAGACAAACAAATGGTGCTGGGACAACTGGACATCCACATGCAAAAAAAATAAAGTTGGACCCCTACCTCACACCATATACAAAAATCAACTCAAATGAACCAAAGACCTAAATATAATAGCCAAAACATAAAACTCTGAGAAGAAAACATAGAGGTAAATCTTCTCTCTGGATTTGACAATGTACTCTTTGATATCACCTCAAAAGTAGGAGGAACAAAAGAAAAACAGACAAACTGGATTTTAGCCAAATCAAAAAACACGCATCAAAGAACATTATCAAGAAAGTGAGAAAACAATCTAGACAATGGGATAAAATATTTACAAATCATATATCTGGATATGAAAAGGTCTAGTATCCAAAATATATAAAGATCTCTTACAACCCAGCTACAAAAAGACAAACTACTCAGCTAAATCATGAGCCAATGACTTGAATAGACATTTATCTAAAGAAGATACACAAAGAGCAAACAAGCCTTAGTCATTGGGAAAATGTAAATCAAAACCACAATGAGATACCTCTTCCTGCCCATCAGGATGGCTATAAAACACACACACCAAAAAAATAGCAAGTGCTGGCAAGAATTTGGAAAAATTGGAACCCTCATACATTGCTGGTAGTGTTGTAAGACAGTGCAGCCCCTGTAGAAAACAGTTTGATGCTTTCTCAAAAAAGTTAAACATAAAATTACCATATTACCTTGCAATTCCACTCCAAGGTATATACCTGAAAGAATGAAAATAGGTATTCATACAAAAATTCGGGCATAAATGTTTATAGCAATACTATTCACAATAGCCAAAAGGTAGAAATAACCCAAATTTTCATCAATGGATGAAAGGGTAAACAAAATGTGGTATCCAAGCAAAGGAATATTATTAAACCATAAAAGGCCTGAGGAACTGGATGAACCTCCAATACGTTATCCTAAGTGACAGAAGCCAGATACAAAAGGTCACATATTGTTTGATTCTATTTATGAAATACCCAGAATAGGTAAATCCTAGCAACAGAAAACAGATTGGGGATTTCCAGGGACTAGGGGCTGTGGGCAAGGAGGAATGGGGAGTAATCACTTAAGGGGTGTGAAGTTTCACTTTGGAACGATGGAAATGTTTTGGACTGTATAGAGGTGGTGGCTGCACAATACTGTGAATGTCCTAAATGCCACCAAATTGTTCACTTCTAAATGGTTGTTATGCTATCTGAGTTTCATCTCAATAAAGAAAGGGAAAAAGGTAAAGGGATGGAGAAATATATAACATTCTAACACTAATCAAAAGATAGCCAGAGTAGCTATATTAATTTCAAACAAAGCAGACTTCAGAACAAGGAAAAGTTATCGGGAAAAATAAGGGACATTGTATAATGTAACCTGGACACTTCTCCAAGAATTCATAACAATTTTAGCATACAAACCTATCAAAGGAGCATCAAAATACATGAGACAAAAACTGACAGAACTACCAAGAAAAACGGACGCTCCACCACGATAGTTGAAGACTTCAATGCCATCCTTTCAAGAAAAGTCAAGGAAGGAAGAGCAGTGTCAAACAACTTGATGAAATTGATAGTTACAGAATGCTCCACCCAACAGAAGCAGAACACTCATTCTTCTCAAGGTTGCACGAACAGTCACCAGCACACAGCATATTTGGGGCCATAAAACACACTTTAACAAATATAGAAGAATAAAAACCTTACAAAATACTTCTCAGACTACAATGGAATTAAGCTAGAAATCAGTAACAAAAGCATAGCTCAGAAATATTTGGAAATTAAACAATAACTTCTAAATATCACATGAGTCAAAGAAGTATCAAGAGAAACTTGAAAATATTTTGAACTAAATGAAAACGCATCTTCTCTGTGGGATGCAGTGAAATTAGTGCTTAGAAGGGAATTCGTAGCGTTAAATAGATATATCAGAAGATAAGAAAGAGCTAATATCAATTATCTAGCTTCCACTTAAAAAACTAAAGAAAGGAAAGTAATTGAATTCTAAAGAAACTAGAAGAAAAGTAATAATAAAAATTAGAATATGTCAATAAAATAGGAAACAGGAAAACAATAGATGAAATCAGTGAAACCAAAAGCTTATTCTTTGAAAACAGCAATAAAAATGATAGAATTATAGCCAGGCTTACCAAGGAAAAGAGAGAGAAGGCATGAATTACCAATATCAAAAATGAAAAAAGGTTTATCACTACTGAGCCCGTGACATCAAAAAATAATAAAGGAATACTATGAATAACCTATGTCCACATATCAGTTAACTTAGATTAAATAGACCAATTCCTTGAAGGATATAAACAAAAAGAAAAACTCACAGAAGGATAAACAGATAATTTGAATAGGCCAATACCTATTAAAGCAATTGAGTTGAGAGCTAATAATCTTCCAGATAAGAAGGCAACAGCCCAGATGGTTTCATGGGTGAATTCTACCAAACATTTAAGGAAGAAACAAAACCAATTGTCCACAATCTCTTCCAGAAAATAGAATCAGAGGAAACACTTTCTAACTCATTCCATGAAGCCATCATCATCCTAATTCCAAACCAAGCTGAAGATGTTATAAGAAAGGAAAACTAAACTCCAATATCTTACATAAACATTGATCCCAAAATCCTCAACAAAAATTAGCAAATTGAATCCAAAAATGTATATCAAGTCATACAGCACTGCCAAGAGAGATTTATTCCATATATGCAAGACTGGTTCAACATTTAGAAATAAATTAATGTAATCTACCACATCAACAGGCTAAAGCAGAAAAATCATATGATCATATCAGTTGATGCAGAAATAAAGTTCTGATGATAAAAAGGGATGAAATACTGACACAACAACATGGATGAATCTCAAAAACACTATTCAGAGCAAAAAGAGACAGATACACAGCAATAGATACTGTAGGATTCCATTTACGTGAAACTTCTCTTGAAAACATAAACCTAATCCATAGTGATAGAAATCAAAACAGTAGCTGTCTTGAGTCGGAGGGACTGACTTCAATGGGCCTCAGCACACTTTCTGGGGTGATGTAAATGCTCTGTATCATGGCAGGGTGTAGGCTGCACGGGCATGTGCATTGGTCAAACTCTACACTTAAGGTCTGTGCATTTCACTAAATAAATTTATCTCAATAAAATAGGTGGAAAAATTAAAAAATTAAATTTTTCATGAAGAAAAAATAATTGGAACTTTATAAAGGAATTTTAATCATTTGATATTGCATTTAATGTTCTTAACTTTTAAAATCAAGAGATTCTTTTTTCAACTAATATAGCCTGTACATAGGAGTAGCTAGGATATAGAGGCTATCTATAATTATTTGTTGTTGAATGAATGACTGAGTGAGAATGCTCTAAGATATCATTCAAATTATCTTCAGTTCCCTGAATTCCATTCCATTTACTAAATAAAAAATACTTATTTCTTCTTTTCATGGTTATTCTTAAAAGTAAATGAGATCTATTAATGGTGGTGGTGGTGACGGTGGTGATGGTGATGATGGGGTGGTCATAGCTGTGGTTAAGACTTTGTTGCATATTGTTGATGCTTGTTGAAAGTCTAGTCTCACAGAAAATGGTGCCTTCATTCTGCTCGGGGACTACAGTCTGTGCCTCCACCTTTTCTGTAAGTGGGTCTGTATGTAAAATCTTCAAAGACTAATGGGAAACGGTGGAACTGTTCTACAAGATGATTAACAATTAGCCTTGCTCTTCCATCCCTTAAATCCTCACTCCACAGTGAAGGAAGAAGAATCCTGAAATATTCATTTTCTCTTTAGGGCTCCTGCGTGACCAAGACGCTTAACAATGTACCTCAATTTGCACAATATGAAAATTAATATGATACAGTCCTTGAAAAATAAAATCAGCTTTTGAAAAAGAAAACCTATTTCAAACTCATTAAAGGAGCTGGTTATTTATGAATATGCCTCCCTGTTTCTTTTAGAAAAGTTCTAATATTCACATATTGGGTTTGCTTAAAGATAGGGACAAGCTAATCTTCATCAATCATTTCTATAACCTGCACAGCTCTGGCATGAGCACCAGAGAGTCGCAGACAAGTGAAAGTGACTGCCCCGACCCTGCAGAGCCCTGAGGAACCATCCTCACCAGTTCTCCAGCTTTCACTTGATGTTTTTGTACTTTCCAAGGAGCCACCCCTTCTGCCATCAGTGGAGGTTCCTAACAGGTAGTCCTGGTGGAAAAGGCCAGCAGCCCAGACACTCCTGAACCCAAGATGAGAATCCCATCTGTTTTTACTTATATTAGCTTACTTGGGACTCACAAAAAGTCCTTAGGGTACACAGGTCAGGGATGATTGGGATGATTATTATGATGATTACCATTTTACAAATGAGCAGAGAGTGGCAGATCTGAGCCCAGAACCAGTTCTAACCCCAAGGCTGGTGGGCTTTCTCCCGCCCTACCCACAGCTGCTTGCCCAGTCCTATTCATCCATCTCTGGGGGTAGACCAGCTACACTACCACTGTCACTCGAAAGCCTCAGCGAAAGCCCAAACACCCTTAATTATGGGGATAATGTCTCTTTTCCCCCAGAGTCTTTAAGAAAGAGCATTAGATGACATAAACTAAAAAGTTAAAGAATACTCAATTCAGTTCAACTGAACGATATTTATGGAGCAAGCCATACTGAGCACAGCGGTTACAGCGATGCCTCGAGGAGCTCAGAGTCAAGGAGCACAAGAGCAAGCACACGGCACCTTGCTGCCATGTGCAATACCAGAGAGGCCACCCCACCACCCAGGGCCAACCTAGTATGAGGTCCTTGTTATCCATGGCCTGGAGGCAGGGTAGGGGCATCTGTTTGGGGTGTTGGGGGCAAACAGGTGACCAGGGCTAGAAGCAGGTGACAAGCACCCACAAACCTAAACAGTCCTTGGGAGATGAGTTCACTAGAAAGATTTGTTATTCTAATAATGACTCGACATGGCTCAACCCAGAGTAGACTCTGGGGTTCCTTTCCCTTGCACCAGCCCTGCCCAGACAACCCCTTGAAATTCACTGGCTCTAACTCTGAGGGTCACCCCTCTGCCCTCCTGGGGTGCAGCGACAGCTTAGAGGAGAGGGTGAAGCAGGACCACACGCGTGCTCCAGCCCCCAGAACACAGGCTTCAGGCCGGTAGCAGGGCCTCACCACGTCAGTCTTGGAGGAGAACCACCCTCCATGCCAGAGACCCAGGGCACAGCTCGCTGCCTTGAGCTCCTCTGTCCCGTCTCCCATCTCAGACGCTTCCTGGGCACCATTCTTCTGGCCTAGACCTTCCTGGGCAGCTGAGGAAGCTCCACGCTCTCTGGGTCACAGTCTGGCACAGCCCCTCCATGATGGAGCGATTCTGTCTTCTCACCGTTCCTCCCACAGGCCTCCAGGGCCAGCTCAGTGCCCATCTCCCCAGGAAGCCTCACCACACCACCCAGCTTAAAGTACCGCAGAACCACTCGACAGGCCCAAGCCCCCTGCCGACGCCCTCCTCAAGGGCAGACCTTCCCGGCTGAGACATCTGTGTCTTGCCACTGAACTTCCTTCAGGACGCTCGTGCATCTCCCCTGTGGGCTTCTCTCCAGGCGAGTCCCGAGACTGTAATACAGGCAGGAGAGCTGATTCAGTCACTCCTCAGAGCAGCACCTCCACCCTCCTCTCACCACCAGCACCATACCATCCCCACAAGGAGAAAAATTAAGTTTAACCTTATGAGAGAGACAAATAAGAACAAACAAAAAGAGGGTAGGGGTGGCTGGAGCAGTTAACAGGGAGGAGAAATAATGTCTAATGACTATGTCAAATATGCATTAGTTTAATTTAATAGGAGAGAAATTAAATACTAAGGGGTAGGAGTACGTCATGTAGAGTTGAGTTTTGGAGACCCGTAAACCACTGTAATATCTAAGGTTTTTTTGCCCCCCGAGAACCAATTTTTACTCCTTTGGGGATGATATCACCCTTTTGGGATACATGTGTAGAGAAAAAATCCTCAAGTGAACAATTATGTTAACAAGAGTGCCTAGACCAGCCTTTCCTCCAGTCACGTGTGCCCCGTGGTCCACAGAGGTAGGCCAGGTGCCCCCTCCCAGAGAAACTCTAAGACCCAGCTGGACAAGCCCACCCCCTCCCAGCCCTGGCTGAGCCATCCTCCCAACGTTTCTACAGCTGCCTCAAATTCGATTTGCTCAAAATCATGACACACCACCACATGGGTGGGTGCAAGGTGCTTCCAGAAGCCCCTGCGTTTGCTCCTTCTGCTGGGAAAGAATTCTGCTGTCCCCACGACCCTGCCCTCCCCAAGAAGCAGCTGTGGTCACTCTGCAGCTTTGAGGTACATCCCCTTCTGCGCACAGACAGAGGCCGGTCCAGCCCTGCGGGACGGAGGAGGGGGGTGAACTGTGAATGTGGGTAACAGCTCACCGTTTCACAGTCCCTCTAATTACTTACTAATTAAAAAGAACCGAACTGTTCATCAGGGACTGAGTGCGTGTTAACTCTCAGCAGGGCTATTTGACAGGAAAACTAAATATTATTTGACACCTTACCACCAGGCTTTCTGATAGAGCTTTAAACATCAATCAATTATTTAAAGTCCCACCTATATTGACTATTTTTAATTAGAAAGCTTTCCAGAGCTGAGCGAGTGTAAGGGAAGGAGAATGAGGTCACCTCAAAGAACACTCCATTTGTCTTAGAATTTGATCTATTTCCCCCGTGCTTTATTGAGACCTTTCTTTGTGTTTCGGATCTCAGGACCAGGTGTCGATTTTTTTCCAAGACATGGCGTCTGCTCCTATTTTCTCCAGCAGGAGCCTTTCCACCTTAACTGGCAAGTCCTTCAGGGAGGGTGCACACGCCCAGCTGTGCGCCAGCCAGCCCCCTCCCCAGTACCCTCTCGGCAAGTACTGGGACTACTACCCCACCAGGGAAGGAGCAATGAGATTGTGCGAAATCTTTCCCCAAGAGGGAAAAATGGAACCACACAGCAGAAAATAGAGCCAGATCGACGGACGCCCTTCTATGTGAGATGCTGTTTTGTAAAACAGTAAATGGAGGTACAAAGGGATAGTGTTTCTTCATTCCAGAGCACTCCACAGTCCAGCAGGCAGGCAGGTTTACTTATTCAAGGGCATCAAGCCTTGTCCCGGGCACTGCTAACACAGTGCAAATAAGGCAGAGTGACTGCCCTCAAAGATCTTACAGTCCACCTGGGAAAGACAGCCAACAAGTACTTAAATAGATAAACAGGATCATTTCAAGTACGGAGAAGTGCTGTGTAAAAGAGGAGAGGTATGCCACAGAGGGCTGAGGGCAGCTGCTTTGGTCAGGAAGGCCAAGGAGAGCCTTGCTGAGATAGTGGTATTGGAGATGTGACCTGAGTCAATTGTAGGTGGATGTGAGGGAAAGGCATCCCAAGAGTTGAGGAATAGCAGATGCAAAGGCCCTGAGGCAGAACAGGAATGAGCTTGGCATGTTTGAGAGAGAACAAGAAGGCCTGTGTGGATGGAAGGTGGCCAGAGTGTGAGTGGGGCACGGTGAGGGAGCGTATTCTCCTAATTGTGATGAGAAGCCCTGGAGGTCTTCCAGGTGGGGCATGGCAGGTCTACACTGTGCTGCAGAAAGAGCTCTCTGACTGATGGACAGGAAGTGGACCATCGTGCGTGAGAGGGGCAGAAAGACCAGCGCAAAGCGTACTGCTGCAGTCCAGGCAGAAGATGTGGTGGGCTGGACCAGGTGGATTCAGTGAAGTACTGAGAAATGAGTAGCGGTCATGGTCAAGGCAGGTTTCAAAGGCAGAGTCAGCTGGACTTCAAGGGCCAAAGACAGACGTGGCAGAGATGGGCAGGAAGTAATGCACACGCTGGACCAGGAGCAGCTCGGGGCGGGGAGCAGCTCTGGCCCCAGTTCCCTAACACAAGCCTCTGCAGCCCCTGCCTTAAAATATAGTGTATTAATAGAAAATGTGAGGTTCAGGAAGGCCAACAGATCTGGAGGCAACTGCCATTGAAAAGACAGTTGTTACTGACAGTCCCCAAGAGGAAGGGGCCATGCCATGCCACACAGGCCGCCAGGGGAAGCACTGGGCAGGTCAGGAGGCACAGGGAGGGGGACTCTGGGCAGGAGGCTTCACTGTGTTTTCCATGGGAAGGAACAGGGAGGCAGGGTCAGCAGGCTTAGGACGGGCTAGTGTGAACCATCTCCGTGGACTCTGGGGTGGGGGCTGTCCACGGTGGTCTGACATCTGGCCCTCAAGGTGATTAGGGCAGGTGGACAATGGTCCAGAGGTTGGTTGGGGCGTGGGCTCTGGATTAGCTGGTTTGCACATGGAAGACAGGCTTGCAGGCGAGCTGTTGGCTATCTCTAGGAATTGGCTAGTGCTGGGACGGACCATCTCTCCAGGACGATCAAGGCCCCAGATGTCAGAACATCAGAACACGGGAAACAGAAGACATGGTTCCTACAGCCCCTGCCACCTGCCTCCGACTGTGCTGCCCACGCGAGGAAGCCCTGCCTTGGGAAGCTTGCTCCCCGCCCCCAGCACACGCCCCTGGAAGGTTCTGTTCCCCCCTTCCAGCCTGCCCTGACCCTGCCCGGTGCTGGCTGCAAGGTGGCCCTGCTGCCACAGCTCTCCCTGCTGCAGCTCCATTACAAGCAGCATCCTTTCTGACCTGGGTCAGAGACAGGGGCTCCCGGGAGGCTCCCCTCGGCTGGGCAGACATGAGGTTGTGTTTAGTCTAAGGACCACGGGGAGTATCCTCAATCCTTTCTCACATGCCACCCTCAAAGATACCCCACCACCACTCACTTCGCCATTCCCCTACTCATCCACGTGTTCATTCACACAGTAGCACCTGGGCCAGGCTCTGCTGTTAATAAGAAGGGGAACTAGACCAACTGCAGGCCCTGGGAGCTCCCAGTCTGGAGGGAAAGACAGACACAGGCAGCAGCATGTCAGAGGGCGGCATGGAACTGGACAAGGAGCGGGGCACAGCAAGCACACACTGCGCAGAACACCGGAGCCCGCCTGGGGCCGTTAGGGAGGGCTTCCGAGAGCTGCTCCTGAAGGTGGAGCGTGCTGGGCAGACGAAGGTGGGAAAGGAAAGAGACGGGACTGTTGACATAAGGACCCAGGGTCACAGGAATGCCCAGGCAGGGAGTGGCAAGAGATGGGGTGTGGGTGCAGAAGTTTGGGCTTATCCTGAAATTCCTCTAAGTGACTTATTCCTTACGAATTTGCCAAGAGTCCTGAAAGAGGAAACTGCTTAAACATTTATGGAGTCTCATCACACAGAATATTAAACTGTTGTTAGACCTAGAAGAAGCCTCGAAAACCACAGTGGACATTGCAGCCACCACTGGGCACCCTCCCAACCATGCTGACCCTTCCTTCTTGCCAACAGACCCCAATCTGTTCAATTCTCCATCCTCTTCCATATACCCACGTGCTCCAGAGAAAGGGGCCCATCCCCAAAGGTGGGAGTATGAGGGGCCCCTCCAAGCTTTTCTCATGCCAGTGATTGGGCCAGACACGGATCTGTGACATAATTTTGGCCACTGAGACACGAGAGTAATCTTCTGGGGAGCTTTTTGGAAAAGTTTTCCACACTGATAAAAAAAGGATCGAGGAAAAGAAACACTCCTTCTTCTTCCACTGGATGTTTGTGAGTCAGCATGTGACATCTGGCACTGTGGTAGCTGTACTGGGGTCCTGAGGGTGATATCACTGACAGGCTGAGAATGACAGAGTGGGGATGTGGACATAGACCTGAGCCATTGTTGAGAGGCTGGATCCACCAAACCCAGAGCCCTCCAACCTCAGCTGACAAGCCCAGAAAATTTCCCTCTGAGGATCCAGTGCCCCTGGCAGGCCAAGGATACCTACCAAGTGAAACTCCAGACCTGCTCAAGACCCTCCACTTAGACATAGGGTAGTGGACACATTAGCGTAGACTGGTAACAATTTAATACCCCAAAATGCAGTTTGCTTGTGCTTTTGCATCTGACTCAGGACCAAAGTTCTAGGTTAAAGAGCTGAAGCCCTAATGAAAGGTCTAGTCTCAGGTTGGAAGGTCAGGGGGATCCCGAGTACCCAAGAGGGAAGAGAATTCAGATTCAGAGAGAACATCTCAGCAGGGAGAGACAGCAAGCCTTGGGAGATGATCTGGTCCCATGAGCCAGTCCTCAGTTCACCCATCAGGAAGCGGATCCCACTGCAAGCCTGCGACAGAACTGGGAGGGGACCAAGCACCTGGCCTCGCCAGGACTCCTCCACTCGCACGGAGTCTGGAGGGGAGGGCGGGGGCTCCAGTCAGAGAGGTGGCACTGGAGTGAGGCCTGGCCCACTGCCTGCCCAGGGGAGCCTCAGGCCTGACCTCCAGGCCCTTCTGGCCTCCTGGAACAGCACCTGCCTCTCACAGCTGTCAAGAGGACTAGAGGAGGTGACCTGTTGTGGCAAAGAGTGGCCAGTGCTCCGATCTCCTTTCCTCTTCCTGGGCACAAGGAAGGCCATCTTTCCCAGCCTCCCTGGTGTTTGGCTGGGCCAGGGGCAGCAGGGGCCCGGGGCGGGCAGCACCTGCAGGCCTGGCCCACCCATCCTGAGCAGCTCTCCTCACTTGCTCCCCCGACTGTTGGCTCACAGAGCGCCCGGTGGAGGATGCTGAGAAAGCCCTAGAAGACAGCAATGCTGAAAGACAGACGGCCTGGGTTCACGAATTGCCATGTGGAAGGCTGTCTGCTGAAGGCTGCTCACGCTTCAGGGTAAGCAGGAAGGAAACCGTTACTCTGTTGGGCCGAGGGCTTTGTTACGGCAGCTGGCACTAACAGTCCTGACTAACAAACATTACGTAAAGCACAACAGCAGTAAGAAATGCTCAAAAACTGTGATTTCCCTTTCTACCTCTCAGCTGCTCTTCCCTTCCTAGAATATGCTCTGCCCTTTAAAACTCAAGGGACTGGCATTAGTTCAGAGACGGCTGGCAGGAGCACCTTGCAGCCCTGCCTATGGCTCTGCCCCTCAGCTCCTGCTGCTCAGCTCTGAACCCACAGGGACTCAGGCTGCACCACGTGGAGGTCTGCACCCGCACCCCGTCCTCCAACCCCAGGGACGGCCCGGAGCGTGCACTGGCCTGCCCCGGGACCCAGAGAGCAAGGCTCATTGAATTCCCAACCTGAGGACAGGTCTTCAAGGCTGGCATTGAAGACCCAACAGTGCCAGGGCAGCGGACTGAGCGTGTGCAGAGACCCATCTCTGAAAGGTGCTGCCCCCCCGAATGCCCACAGCAATGAGGAGGGAGTGAGGCCTCACACGGGATAGCACGATGGTTCTAAATCTCCCCCCTTAAGGGTATAAGTTCTGGGGATGTAAAATGGTTTGGTTTGTTTTAAACTTACATACTCAGTCATCAGTCCGTCCTTCATTCACCCATCCATCTGTGTGTCCAGTTGTCTGACCCCTACGTTCCCACACATGGTCTCTTTTCTTTCAAAGCCCAGCAGCTCTCTGAGGTCTCAGAAGCATCCTCCCACAGAAGGTTACAAGCACCCAGACTTCGCCGACAGACGGGAAGAGAATGCAATCACACACACCTTGACCAGAAACGCTCCAATTCTTGTGAGACGTGCAGTCTTCCTAGAGCTAACCCCAGCCTGCTGATCCCCATGGTCCCCTAAATTCTGGGCCGTCAGGCCCTCGGGTTGCAGGGCATTCAGCGCTTCCCCAGTGTCTGTCTCCAAATCACCCCGTCCAGCCCTGGTGGCCGGCAGACAAGGGGCCTCCTCAGAAGGTGGCTGAGCTGCAGGTGCTTTTTGAGCTCCGCCCAAAGGGACCCAGTGAGCAAAGCACGCCTACCCCCACGCACCGCCGTTACTCATCGTCCCCCTCAGCCACCCTCTCATCTTCACGCAGCCACAGAGCTGAGCTTCGTGGCCAGCACGCGGAGTGAGAGCAGGACTGGCGTGTTCTCCTGAAATAACAGCATGTGGTCCAGGTGGGAGGAAGGGCAGACAGGTCAGAAGGCAAGCGATGGGATGAAGCGATCTGAGGCGGGGAGAGGGCGGGCTGGAAGCGGCCCTTGTCTTACCCAGAAGCAGCTCAGACGCAGACGAGGAAGCACCAGCCCTGGGTTACAGCCCATCACAGTCGGTTCCTACCCTGTGAGCGGCCCAGAGACCCAGCCCCCCGCCTGGCATGCTTCCCACACCCTGCTGGTGGGTGTCTCAGCACAGTCCCTCAGCAACTCCCCCGTGGCCGCCAGAGGGGTGAAACCCTCTGAGCCCGGCACCGTCTGGTAGAGACCGACAGAGGGCAGCGGGGGTGGGGCTTGGGGGCTGCAGGTGGCATCCTGAGAGACCTGGGGCAGATGCGGAGGGGAGTGGCCTGGGCACAGAGAGGCACAGGTACCCATGCGTCCTACAGTCACGGACCGCTTCCAGGCCGGGGTGCGAGGGCTGCCCAAGAGTGCTTCAGGCAGGAGCAGCGGGCAGAGGCCCTGGGTGGAGGGAACACGCCCAGCCGGAGGCCAAAGGGAGTCCTGTGCGGCCAGGGCGTGGGGAGAGAGAAGATGCGCAGTGTGTCTGGAGGGGTGGGAGGCGTGGACAGCAAGGACTTGACTCAAGGAGAATACGCGGTCACTGAAGAATCTTAAGCCAGGCACTAACTTTTTTGGTTTGTGAAGATCTCTGAGTGAGAAATCAGACAGAAAGCATTGTTAGTCCAAGTGGGAGAAACCATGGACGCTTACCTTAGGCGGGCCCGGGAGGAGCAGCCTCGGAGCAAAGGAGAAGGTGTCACCCAGGAGGACCGCGTCCTCTGCCGCCCAGGCTGCAGGGCCAGCGCTGCTGAGACGGGCAGTCGCAGGCCAGGACCAGCTGGATGGAGAAGTTCAGACCCGGGTCGGGCGGGTCCGCCGGAGGCACCTTCAGGACATCAAAGAGGCAGCGGGAGGTGCAGCCGGAGCCCCAGGGGCAGCAGGCGGGAGTTTCAGATTTGGGTGACATTGGCGCAAGGATAGTACCAGAAGCTGTGGTCACGGAAGCGATGACAGGCACATCCGCCCAGGAAAGGAGGAGCTGTGGGCTGCAGCCGCAGGGGAGGCAGCCCGGCTGAAGGGCACCAAAGTGACGTGGGGGGGAGAACTGATCCTTGGGGTTCCAGCTGGGAGCATGCTCAGGGCTCCTCCAGAGAAGCACTCTCCCTCATCAGCCTGACTCAGGGCCATTTTCAGATGAGGGAGGATGGGCGCGTGCACCACCCGTGATTAGTCAACCTGATCAAAAGAAGCACCCAGCCTGGAGCTACAGGACCCTGCTGGCGGCAGCTCCCCAACCAGCTGTAACCCCCACCAGTCATGGACATGCTGTGCTCTCAGCTTCTTATCTGTGAGAGGAGCTGTATTGGTCCCACCTCTGTGGAAAATTGGGAGACCTGACTTTAGAACACATTAAGAATGATGCAGCCATACACGTCAATATTAATAACAACGGGTATGTGAGCTCAGGGTGCCTCAGGGGCCTGTCCCCAGGACAGGGTGTCCGCTGTGCTGGCTCCAAGCTCTTCTCGGTGTTTTCTCTGTGTGAGAGACAAAGCTCAACTGTGAGGAATAAATATGAGCTGCGATCTTACTTCCGTCTTCCGGAAGGCGAGCCTCGGTCATGTCAACATTCTCACAGGGTGGTCAGTCAGGGAATCGTGCAATTAAACAAGTCACTGGTCCTCACACCCAACGCACATTCATCCCTGGGTATGACGTCCCAAAACCAGCACTGAGCCAAGGAACCCAGGTTCATTCACTGCCCGGCTCACTAACTATCCCTGTGAGCTTGGAAAAAACGAGTAACCCTTGTGCCTCAGTTTCCCCGTCTACCAAGTGGGAGCTTTCACTCTTGTGTTTCAAACCTTACACAATTGTTATGAGGTTCAAACTAGACCATGAAAAGCATGAACTTACCTGAACTACTAAAAGCAATTAGCAGATTCTTGGTCAATGAAATTGTGGAAAAATGAATGATTTAGGATTTCCTCCAAAAACTGACTTAACAAAATGGACAAAGTGATTCAGTCTAGCAGTGTCGGCGGGCCGGCCAGCCTGTCCTCTGGGTGCAGTCCATCCTACAGGCACAGAAACCAGGGAAGGTTCTCAAGAAAATGCGCTCATTCTGACAAGGGTGTCGAGATGCAGCTGTTCCACCGGGAACTCCCGACACGACATCAGCAGTCCCCCGTCCTCCCTCCCTTTCCTGGTGGTGCTGTGGCCAGAGTTCTCTCTAGACCTTTCTTGCCAATGCCTTTTACATTAGGTCTTCATTATGTCTTGAAAGACTATTCATGGGCCTGCTAACCATTGATTTCTATATTCAGGAGAGAAATACTTTAATTAACAGAACAATAAGAATCTATTGGAATATTTTTCATGGCTCAAATCTGCTGAAGAAATGCAAAATGTTAATTTAGGAAAGTATCAATATGTCCTCTGCAGATAATACACTGCCCGTTGCCTGGTAGAGTTTAAAGAGATTTGAGACAGACACACAGCATTTCCCATTATGGGTCTTGTGAAATATAGATAGATACAGCATCTTTGTGTTAATAAAAAGCCTGGATGCCCAGAGAGTGTAAGCCAGTGATAGAAAAGAAGCCGGTCACCACAGCAGGGCAGGCGGCAGCCTTTTGCACGTAGTTGGGGCAGCCCCCCTTCCATTGGTGGGAAGGTTTTTTGTTTTGGGGTTTATTTCCCAGAAACACCTTTACAGAAGGGATAGATGTAAATACATCACCTTTTATGTGCACAGAGGATGGTCCCAAAGGCCTCTCCTGGCACACTGGGCGATGGTAGTCCAGCCTCCCCGTCTTCAACTGACTCCCCACTGTGCAGCCCTTCCTAAAAGGCAGCTTAGCCGCATCACAGCTTCAAACTTTCCTGTGCCTCGATGGCCCCAAGATGCAGTCCACACTCGCAGTGGCTCACAAGTCTTGCACACCCTGGGCCCAGCAACCCCATCAGCCCCCTCCTGCCTCTGGGGCCCCCATTCTGGCTCCAGCAGACCCTCTCTTCAGGCTCTGCCACACTCCCAGGCCCACTTCTCCACTTGCCCTGACCAACTCAGGTGCACTTCCCAGAACCTGCATTCCAGGGACACTGCAGCGTCTCCCATATCTGACCCACAGAGGACACTCAGAAATATTTGTTGAATAAATGAATAATCGAGTGAATATGGGAGCACTTGACCAGAGCCAGCCCACTTCTCTGACTAATTCCCATAGGGGCCAGGATGAGAAGCCGTCCTAAGAGCATGAAGACAAGACAATTACGTTTAGAGCAGACGGGGGAACTGCCTGGGCCAGTGTCACGAGCCGGCCAGGCCCCAGGCTCCTCTGCAGGGAGCGTCAGCCTCCCTGAGCTATCTCTCTCCAAAGTGGGACTAAGGCACAGGTTGAATCAGCAGAGTGACTGAGCCCGTGACGGGCCTAGGAAGGCTGATGGCAGAACTTCTGTTTCAAGAAAGGCTTCCTTCTGCTCTAGTGAGCAGTAGACGATGCATGACTCTTCTCCTCCTGCGGGGCCAGCGCAGCTCAGGGGAGAGATGACAAGGAACAGACTGTCTGAGAACATTAGCTGGAGGTGCTCCTGTGGCACAAAGGTAGCTGACTGCAGGAAGAGAGGACCAAAGCAGCCTGGCATCTTTTTGAGAGGAGAACAGAACCTTGGAGGCAGTTCCAACGATGCCACACAGGGACTTGGCTGTTGAAATTGAATGGATGATGACCTGTGAGGGCCCAGAGTGGACAGGGCCTCCTCTGGGTAAGGCCCTCTGGGAACGAGGTCTACTCTGCAGAGCAGTGAACCACAAACTGCACAGGATGATGCTGGCGCTGATCCCTTAGGAAGTTACAGCTTAGAAGGACAACTTCTCTGTATGTAAAGGTCAATGTCTCCTAGGGCTTGGTCCAGGACCCTCTTGTCTGTTCTCTTTACATTTATTCCCATAGCTAAAATCACCACCCATAAACCCATGACTCCCAAACCTGCAACTCCAGCACAGATTTCTCATCTGAGTCTCAACCTAATGTCCCATGACCTGGTCACATGGATGTCCCACGGGAACTGGAACTCAAAACTGAGCTCAGCATCCTTTTGTGTGCCCTCTTCCAATAGCAGTCACGTAGATTCCCAAATCGAATGCTGGAAAATCCTCCTTGACTTCTCCTTCGCCTACCATATCCAGTCCCTGAATATCACTGACTTTACCTCTCAAATAACTCTCCAATCAGTCTTGTATCCACAGACCAGCTGTCATAGCTTACCTCCAAAACTATTGCAACAACCTTCTAAAAGGTGCTGCTGACTCCATTCTTTTCATTCCATCCTCCACATGGGCTACCAGGATGGCCATGTCATTTATCTGCTTAAAATCTTGTGTCTTTCAGCTCCCAGCCATCCTTCTATACTCTTCTATGATAGTAAGGCTAGAAATCTTCAAATGGCAATTCCCAGACTTCGAGGCCAGCTGGCTCTGGTTGGGACATGCCACTAGAAGGCAATCGGAAGAGTAGGAGAGACTGGACCCTCATAGGCACCCCACTCTTGCTAGCCTTTCTGCAGGAGGAGCTTCAGTGGCTTCTGGAACTTCCAGCCCTGGCTCTCCAGTGTACACTCCACCCCCACAATATGGCCACTAATCTTGTAGCCCCTCTCAGCACCCCAACATAGATGGTGAGCTCTCAGAAGTCCAGCCATGAGCCAGCTGTGACCCCTTGAAGACCCCAGAGGCCTGCCTCTAAGTTCCTGAGACTGGGAACATCATGTCCCTTTGTTTCTACAATCTTAAGATCCTGCAGGTACACATATCTGAGTTATTGCAAGGTTCCTTTTATTGTGCCAGCCCTCTAACACCCGTGTAACCAATACCTTGTATTAAATCTCCTCTGATAGAAATACCTAGCATGGTGTCTCTCGTCCTGGCTGTACCCCAACTGATACAGGTAGATTGCAAACACAAGTTTATGTCTACTCCCTCATAAAATACCACTAAAATAACAATAAAAAAATTAAAAGATATAAACCTTCAAGCACAAAGAAAACACATAAAAAGATAACAGAGGATGAGAGATATCAATAAAATTTTGCAGAATGGAGAGCAGCTAAAGATGGGGTAACTGATTTAATGGAGCAGGAAGAGAAGAAAGCTGGGTAGTTACAGTTTCTTGGAAGCAACACTAAGCAAGGAGCTTAAACTGCAAACTCTAGAAAAGGCTCATAAATGGGAACCACGGACACCTCTGAGTTGGGCTTGCAGGGGGAGGCTAAAAAGGGCAAAAAGATTTTAAAACCTATGCGTGTATGTACAATAAACCAACAGATCCCTTCCTCCAGACAGGACAGCGAGAGGTGCCCCTCCCCAGCACGGCTGAGCTGAGCAGATCAATATTCAGTGGGGGAGCCAGCGAGGGTCTGAGCAGGGGACCACTGCGAGTGAGGGGGACTATCCTGAACACAGGGGGAATCAGCAAGAGTCTGCACTGCAAGTCAGCTTGCTTCTTGTTTCCTCCCTATCTGTTTCTCAGGAGGCGCCCAGAGAACATGCACCCAGAGAAGGCAAAAATGATTTCTTAGCTACCACACCAAAAGCGTAAGTGACCAAAAATAAAAAAATAGATGACACCATCATGAAAGTAAAACGACAATTTTTTTTTTTTACTTTTTATTCCTATTTTTGAAAATAGAATGTAGAGAATACTTGCAAATCATGTTATTGGATAAGGGACTTATATACAGATATATAGAGAATTCATAAAAATCAATAAGAAAAATTTAAATAACCCAATTTAAAAATGGGCAAAGAATCGAAATGGACATTTCTCCAAAGAAGATATACAAATAACTAACAGTCACATTAAAAGATGCTCAACATCATTAATCACTAAGGAAATGCAAATCAAAAACACAATGAGATTCCATTTCATACCCCTTAGGATGTCTATAATCAGCAAGATAAAAATAACAAGTGTTGTCAAGAATGTAGAGAAACTGGAACCTTCGTATATTAGTGGTAGGAATGTAAAATGGTTCAGCCACTGTGGAAAACAATTTGGCAGCTCGTCAAAAAGTTAAACATAGATTTATCATATGACCCAGTAATTCCACTCTTACGTATGTACCCAAAAGAAGTGAAAACAGGTACTCAAACATGTACACCCGTGTTCATAGCAGCACTATTCACAATTGACAAAAGGGAAATAGCCCAGATGTTCACCACTGAGTTAACAAAGTCTTTTAAATGTGGCATATACGTACAATGGAATATTATTTAGCCATAAAAAGGCATGATGTTCTGAACATGCTATGTGGATAAATCTCTGAAACATCGTACTAAGTGAAAGAAGCCAGACGCAAAGTCACACATCATATGATTCTATTTATCTGAAATGTCCAGAATAGACACATCCGTGAACACAGACTGCAGACTGGCAGTTGTGGGAGGCTGGAGGGGGCGCGGGGAGGAGTTAGATGTCTCTGTTTCCTGGGTGTGGAGCTTTACTTTGGAGTGATGCAAATGTTTTGGAACTAGATAGAGGCAGTGGCTGCACAGCACCGTGACTGTCCTAAAGATCACTGAGTTATTCACTCTTCAATGGCAAACTTTATGGTATGTGAATTTCACTTCAATACATATGTTTTTTAAATATCTAGAAAGACCAGTGGATATATGGCAGATTATATAAGAAACCAAAAACCACAAGAGCTAAAGAAATGAAAATGGTTGTCCCTCCGGAGCAGGAGTCAGAGATTGGGATGGGTGAGAAGTGGACTTTTGTTTCTCATTTTAACCTCTTTTAACTCTGTAAATTATGGAGTATATAAATTTGAAGAAAATAAAATTAAGAACAAATTTTAGTGAAATTAGCAGTGAAAAGAGCAGGTGAAAAAATCTTCAAACATGCAAGAATTCAAGCACTATAGCACCTTAAGTCTCAGCTTTTTGTTTTACGGTTTTTAAATTGTGTTTACTGTAATCCATGTAAATGGTTTTAAACATTAATACTCAAAGTTATAATAACATTTTTCCTTAAGGCAACTTAGGGAAATGAGTTCTTTACCCCTAGAATTCCTAAGATGGCCAGAGAATTTCTACCAAGTACAGTTAGTCTTGGAGAAATTGGAAAATAGCTTGATGCTCACTGGAAAATCTAGGTGGGAACTCATGGGATTGTCTAGACGTGTCAAAGCCAAACGCAGAGATTTTAAGACAGCACCTGGGTGACTGGGCTGCAGGACGAGAAGCTGTCTGCGTGTGTGAGGTGTTTCAGCCGGTCAACATGCTCCACGTTGGCCTCGCCTGGCAGACATGGCCACAGCCCAGGAGCAGGAACCGTGCCTTCATTGCAGCAAGTCCACGGAGCAACTCAAACGGGTTATGGCTCCAGACCATGACCCAGCTCACTGGAACATTCCTGAAACAGCAGGAATGACTTTGCCAGTGTTTTCATCATGAAATGTACTTTATAACCTCACTGGCCCAGCATGTGTCAGCCCAAATCTTGCGTTTCCCCGTGACAGCCCCTCCGTTAGGTAGCCGTGTACACACGAACCCTCACACACATGTAACTCAGGAACACCTGGCACAGCTGTGCAGGGCAGACTAAGATGTAAATCTCTTTGTAGCCTCTGGTCCCTTTTTAGGCGTATGTGCAGAAACACAGTTGGGAGCCAGTGAAATCTGATATGAGGATGACCTGGTTGTGACAGGAGCACCCTCACTGTCATCTGGACACCTTAGTCAGTTCCAGAGGCCGGGAAGGTCTGGGAAGGCACTGTCCTTAGGAGAAGCATAGAGGAGGGGAGGAAGCCACAGAAGGAGTCAGTACAACCGGCATTTTTTGATAATTCTCAAAGAAAGATTTGACCAAGGGGCCACACAAACCACAGCCAAAGAGGAAGGCAAGCTGGAAGACCAAGGGAAGCCAGACAGTGTTTCCAGCCAAGGAACAAGGTTGAGGGTCACAGGACCTGGGCGGCAAAGGAGGGGTTCAGAGAGCTCAAGAGAATGGAGGTGGGAGGCGCCTGCATGAGGGAGGCTGAGCAGCTTGGGGAGACGGCCCCTGAGGGTCGTGGCTCAGTGGGCTGTTTTTCTGCAGATCTTCTCCCCACCCCACGCTTTTCCCAGCACCCTCCACACCCCCTCCTGAGACCAAACAATGAAGGCGACGACTCCCCCTCCCCAGAGATGGTCTGTGAGCTGGTCCATGGACCTGCAGGCCTCTGTGGGAGCTTTGGCTCCTCCCCTGCCAGATTTACTGGCTAGAATCATTTTTCAAGCCAAACACAGAACATTCCCTGGCAGCTGTGGTGAGGGTGATCAAGTGCCCCCTCCTTCAATCTCTTTTCCCACACATCTTATTTACCAGCCCGGTGTGCTCTATGCCAGTGGGCCTCACACTTGAGCCTGCATCAGAAACACTAGGGGGTCGTTAAAGCACAGAGCCCTTGGGCAGGCCTGTGGCCTAGTGGTTAAGTTCCCATGCTCCACTTTAGCCGCCTGGGGTTCGCAGGTTGGGAACCCACATGTGGACCTACATTACTCATCAAGCCATGCTGTGGCAGCACCCCACATACAAAATAGAGGAAGACTGGCACAGATGTCAGCTCAGGGACAATCTTCCTCAGCAAAGAGGACTGGCAGCAGATGTTAGCTCAGGGCCGATCTTCCTCACCAAAAAGAGGAAGATGGGCAACAGATGTTAGCCCAGGGCCAATCATGCTCAGCAAAAATAAATAAATAAATAAAATATGGAGTCCTGGGACATGAGGTGGTGATGACAGTGATGCTAGGCAGAAACCACATTTTGAAAACCACTACCCTAAATGTTCTTCCCAAGCACTGAGCAGTTCTCTAAGCCTTCAGGTATGTCTGATATCTGTGTGACCACGGAGAAGTTCTTTAATCTCACCACGCCTCAGTTTCCTTATCTGTAAAGTGGGAATTGTAATACCTCTGTGAGCTAATATATGTAAAGGGTTAGGACAGCACCCAATACATACTAAGTGCTATATGTGTTCAGGATTGTTATTATCTCCCAAAATGAGCCTCCACTGCACAAGACCGGGTATTTAACTGATGTATTCATGGTGTCCAGTGGGAACCCTGCTAATTTTCTCCCAAGAAAATGGCTCTGGTGCAGCTGTTTCTGCCAATATCCCAGTTGACATTTCAGTTTAGACGCCAGCTGTACACTTCTCTTCACAGGTGAGTAAACTAATCAGTCAACTTTGAGTGAGAACTTACCTTCCACGTGTTATGTGCTGGCAGCTGCTCCGTCCTTTTCCTCCATATGGCTCTCCTGGCCCGTTGTGAGGTGGACATTTCTCTGAACGGGTGGGGAGAACTCAGAGCTGGCCTGTCCACTCCAGGTGAAGTGAAGGGTGGTGATCCTTTCACTCTGGTGTCATAGGTTGATGCCTTTAAATAAGTCATTCATAGACTGGGATGCCTTCTTTTATCACCTGTGCTAGCCAGAAATGTGAGATGTCGGGGTGCCCTGAGGTGATGGGGTGCTTATGTCTGAATGAATCCATTTAGGAAATGAGGGGGTGGGCAGGCAGAGCAGACACAGTGGTCTCACAGAGAGACAGTCACTTTGGAAACCAAGAGGACACAGAGTGGTGATGCGCCACGCCCTGGTGGGCAGACCCTCCCCTCACTGGGTCTCAGCCCTCCCCTGTGAAATGGCAATGCCAGCACCCTCACAGGCATCTGTAACAGGGAAATAGTGGCCACTTAAAGCGGCGATGCTTCCAGCACCACCACATGGGATGTATTTTCTCGTCTCTCCCCAGACGCCATGAGGCGGGTCCAGGCTGCACCTCGTCTGATCCCCAGCACCCAGCACAGTGCCTGGGATGTGGGAGGCACTCAGAAAGCATGAGCAGAATGGGCGGGAAGGGCTTGCACCTCTGTGGGGGCACGTTCCGGAAGGAAAGTCAGTCATTTGCCCACCACACACTGTCCGCATTGGCATATTGGTTGCTGCATAGTCGCTTCTGCTCCCTTAGGCAAACTTCGTAAACTGATCATTTACGACCTGCTCCAGCATCTTCTCACTTTTCCTGCTAAACTGACAGATATTTAACTCTAGCCCATCCTTGCTGAGGGTAGACAATCTGTGACTGGAGCTCCTGGGGGGGCCTCCAGAAGGCCGAGGAAGTCAGTGCAAATGTACAGTTTTGCTGTGAGCTGAGAGAAGTCCTTTCTGCAAGTCTTTGACCTGATCCTCTAAAGAAATAGTTCTCAAAGCGTGGTCCCCAGAGCAGCAGCATCAACATCACCAGCAATCTGTTAGAAATTCAGATTCTCAGGTTCCAACCCAGATCTGCTGAACCTGACACGAGGCCCCCCAATTTGTGTTTTAGGAGCCTTCTAGGTGATTCTAATGTTCACTAAAGTTTGAGGGCTGCTGCTCTGGGGACCCCAGAAAGAAGTTAGGACTGAAACAGTAACCCTCTTACTGCAGGTAAAGAAACTCAAAGCCAAATGCACATGATTTGTTCAAGGTGACTCATTCCTTTATTCTTCTCCTCATCCATTCACCTGTCAATCACTCCCAGACTGCCTGCATCACGCAGGGCCCTGGGCTGCGAACAGGGCCACACTCCACAGTCAAGCATTCACTGTCTAGGGAGAGATCACAGAAATTCGAAAGAATTAAAATCTGCCGATGCATTCAGCAGACCTCTCACAGCCTGCTGCTCTGGGACGTGATGGTGAACACAGCCACCACATGTCTAGCCTCATGGAGGCTGCAGCTGAGGAGGGAGCCAGACTTCCAGAGGAACACTTGCACAGTCACAGGTTAAGCTAAGTGCCATGGGGCTTGCACAGAGCAGTGTGGGCAGCGACAGGAAAGGCAGAGTTGACTTGGTCTGCAGGGTCTGAGCAGCTGGCTGTAGGTGTGAGGCCTGCACTGACCGCTGGTGGATGGGTGGGAGCAGGAGGTGAGGTGAGGAGGGGCATCTTGCATGTGGCGGGCTGAAACTCGGGATGTCCAAGGGTCCGCTTGGTCTCAAGCGTGCCGATTCCTGGTGCCTCAGGGGGTCCAAGTAGAGACGCTGAGGTAGCAACTGGGGATGTGGATCTGGAACTCCCATGAGAGGCAGAGCTAACAAGCAGATGAGGGTCTGCCTCCTTGGGGTGTCTGTGGCTCATGAGACCACCTGGGGAGGGAATGCAGGCCACCTACCAGGGGGTGTGGGAGGAGCAGGGGGAGAAGATGGGACTGGTGAAGATGGGAGGTTCACCTATGAAGACATGACTTCCCAGCTGGTTCTCCTTGTTTTCTCCGTTGGTTTTGTCTCTGTACAACAGGGGAGACACAAGAGTAGGAGGGGTGAGTTTCGAGATGTGGGAGCAAGGGGTTCATGGACGGAGCGAGGTCCCTGAGCAGAAAGAAGGGGCAGAAGCCAGAGCACAGGAGGGCTGTTGGCCTCAGAAAGAGAAAGCCGCCGCTCCTCTGCTGTGACAAGAGGCGGGGAGAAGGACAGCCACAGATGCAAGACAGCAGGTGGCTCGGTGAGTGGAAGCCGAGGGAAAGCCCCATCATCCCTGAGAAGTAGGTAGGGGCTGCCTGTTGAAGGAGGGGGAGAGGCCGCAAGAGGGAGGGCAGCACAGAACTCTTGCTGCAGGGAGTGGAAGAGCAAGCTAGCCCGGCAGAGCGGCCAGCGCTCCTGGGTGCAGGGTGTGCAAGGTTAGGCACCAGGGGTGTGCATCCTCCCTGACAGCCAGCCCTCTGCTTCCTCTGCCTGACAGACCCAGAGTAAGTCTCCAGACCCCTATCTCCAAGCTGTGTGGAAAGGCTGGACGGGGGGCGGGAAGTTCACAGAAACAGTTCTGCCTTACGTGAGTCCAGGCATCAGACAGCCTGGGTTCAAACCTCAGCTCTGACTAGGATTTGAGTGGTGGCCTCCCAGAGCCTCATCTTCCTCACTGCAGAAGAGAGATTTGCACCGAGGCCATTGGAACCATCCCTGGTGTGTCCAGGACCTGTTGCTGCGCTGGCCCACACAGCAGCTCACGTGGATGGTGGCTAGAGATAAAGCCATCTCACAGGCTCCTCGTGTCAGACCCCCGGGGAAGCACACAGACCCTCACAAATGTGTTCAATGAACCACACGCTGGGAGGGGCCTCGACATAATCACCTTTTCTCGCCCTAATCCAAAGTATCTAAACCAGGAACTGCAACAATGCTTGTCACCCTAGGCTCTAAGTGATCATTCGTTTAAAAAGAACTCTGGTTTTCTGAGCCTCGGGAGTCAGTTCAGCTGGTCTTCCCTAAAGATGCTCACATGCACCCGGCCTGCCCAGGCGCCCGGTGGTGCCAGGTGTGCACCAAACAGCGCTGCTCTGAGGCACGTGCTGGGGCTGCACAGGCTCTGCAGGGGCCTCCTTCCTCCTGGCTGTCGTCTGCCCTGGGTTTGCAGGAGAAAAGATAGGAGCACCGTCCTGCATTCAGACAACCAAAGGAAGAAAGATGCCATATGGCTAAATTCCAAAGGCAGCGGCGTTCCAAATGTGACGCTGGTCTCAGGGAGGGCGGCTTCCCACTTGGAGTATTCTCACCAAGGAGCTTTGAAAACTGGCCTTGACAACCTCTGTCAAGGCTGAACTCTACTGCGGCTGCACATCTAAAACTATATAAATTAACGTGCTGATTAGGGCAGAGCTGACACAGGCCCTCTGCAAAACAGGCCCATTTAAATGTAAATTCTGACCTTCAGCCCCAGGGTAGAAAAGAAATAGTTTCCACACCTCTAGGCATTGAGAAGGAGAGTGAGGATTAAATATTAATTCTTGATGAAGGAAGACTTTTTAATCATGTTTACTACTTTTAGAACGTCATGATTCTAGGTCTTTTTTTCCTTCATGGAGAATATTGGATTTTTAATTACCTGAAACTCAAAGACAGCGTCCAGACCTCTCGGATGCTCCCTCGTGGCCACAGATACTAAGACTAAGGGTAATTTGTTAAAAGTGGAGCTCCCAGCACTGTTCATTGACAGAATGTCCTGGAGAAGCTGAAGATAATCGAGCAGAAATGAAAACATGTAATTCTGGCTGAAAATGAGAAGAAAAGCTCACTCCACATAATAAGCCACCCTGGCGATAAATCTTATGTTCTTTGTGCGACAGAGGAAAAGCTAACATCCCTCAGCCTACATACGATCTTCTGCCAAAACGGTCCTGGCAGAAATGTGCTCATCTCAGCCGTCAAAGAGCAATGTGCTTTCCATCGCTGCTTTCGGAGCAGATGGCCGGGCTCAAAGCCCCACGCTGCCCTCATTAGCCGGCTGACACTCAGTGAGCAGTTAATGCATCTCAGCCTCAGTTTGCTCATCTGCAAGGAGGACAAAAACACCCTCCTGGGAGGATGCTGTGAAGGTTCGGGGTCATGGCCCAAGCCAGTGCCCAGATGCCCAAGAGGGTCAGCTCCCCGACCCTACACCTTCACAGAACCTTCCGCGGCTCCCCAGTCACACATCAGGGTGGCCACACCGAGCTCACAGCAGCATAGCAGGGTACGGGAGCAGAGACCACATTCTGGCTGTTCTTATTACTGACTGTGCAACCCTGAGAACATCACCCAACTCCCATCACCCCAGTGTCCTTGTCTGAAAAATAGGGAGCCTGACCTTCCTGGAGAGCCGTGAGGACACACCAGCATCAAGGAGGAGCAGAAAGTGTCAGCTCCCTCCCCTCCCTTCTTCTTAAGGATCTGCTCATTTCATCCACCCACAAGGACAAGGGGTGGCTGGGAATATCCTGCAGGAAATACGAAATTATAGAACCTGGGTTTCCACTCTTGAAGGCATACATTACTATCGACTTAGAACACACACCTCTGCACACTATGAACAGAGGAGAGGCACCCCGTGTGTGAAGAGAAATAATGCAAGCAGCCTAGCATATCACATGGGGTTCCATGGGGTCTGTGGGCAAGTCCTCAGGGAGTGGGCTGCACACTCAGTGCTCCAGGATGGACCGGACTGGTGCCCACAGACCCTGGGCACCAAGACCAAGTGCCTTCAGCACTCCACACACCTCGCCCTTCCCAACACACACACACAAACCAATCCGACTAACATTGGTGCTTTTCTTTCCCTCCCCCAGGATGCCTGCTTGTCCTTTAAGAATGTCCTTGTGGGAAATTCTGCCCTCGCACTCCAACCATGTAAATGAGCATCTCCTTTGTTGCATCCACGTCTTGATTACTCACCCATGTACCATGTTATCCCTCCAGTCACTCACAGACATGCACCAGGGTTACCGTGTGCCTCCCAGTGCCAGGCCCTGGCATTAAACAGCAGTGATTCCAAGGAGGTCTTTGGAGATGTTTAGAACCGTAGATCACTACCAGCCCCCAAACCACCTGAAATTATCATTCAATCTAAGCAAAAGCAATATGCTATCTCATGCAGCTTTCAAAGGGTCACCTAGCCCCCTAGGCCACCCTGAGCCCCTGCACTATAGAAATTCTGGAGCTTCCACTGCTGAGATGAACAAGACCAAGTCTCGCTTTCAAGAACCTCCCAGTCCAGTCAGGGACAGGACAGTCAGCAGTCAAGAAGACGCCCCAGCATCAGCAAGCTCAAGGATTTCACAAACCCTATACTTCCTAAGGCCAGAGCTTGGTGCCTATGTGGCTCAGAGAAAGATGGGGCTGGAGAGCTTGGCAGGGACCAAGATTTGGCGGGCCCCTCGTCTCAGGATGAGGAGCTTAAATTTTATCAGGGTAGTTTTAATCCAGGGAGTGACTGGTCAGCTTGAATCTCAGTCCAGTGTAGATGTTGGACTGCAGGAAACCCAGTGGGGCAGGGAGACCCCTGAGTGGGGACGCGACAGCAGAAGCTCAGGCCCAGGAGGAAGACGGTGGCAAAGGAGAGGAGGGCTGTGAGGGAGAGACAGCAGAGATCGGGATCGGGGCCTCGAGCATCAGCAGGGCACTGCTGCAGGTTGGACTGAACAGAGCGGATGCCATGAGGTCTGGGAGAAGATGTCTGCTCAGCACCGAGACCCTGTGGAGGGGCAGAGCAGGCAGTGCCCACCCAGCAGCGGCCCTCAGGGCACCTGTCCTTCGTCAGGATGGCCCCACCAGGTGAGATAGCCAGGCCTGCGCACGCCCACCTCTCCCAGGAGGCAAACGAGAACCTGATGGAGCTGACCGCTGGGCACTGCCTGATGCCCACAGCCTTCCTGGAAGGGGGTCTGGGCAGCAGCCTCCAGGCCCACAAGGACGTGTGCGGGAGGAGGGGCTGAGGCGATGGCTGTGGCCTCCTCACTGTGCCTGAGGAAGGGGCCCGCTGTGCTGCCCAGCAGGCTACCAGGAATTCGGTTCACTCATCCCGGTGTCCTGACTGAGTGCTTCCAGGGGCAGGACTAAGCTCACATGTCCTGGGGTCCTTGGGGCTCAGTGCAGTGCTGGAACACAGCAGGTGCTCAAAAACACCTGGTGAGAAACACCCATGCATCAGGAAAGCCGTAGTAGGCTGGGCCGCAGGCGCCTGCTACAGAACCCCAGCACTCGCCATCCCCCTGCGCCTGCCTCCTGGCCTCCCGCCAGCTCCCTGGGAGCAAAGTCGCCCACTGTGGCTGCACCTCCAGCACTACTTGTGGTGCATAGCAGGTTCTTGGTGTGCTTTGTTGAATAGCTAATGATGAGAGAGAAGTGCCATTGACACCATTGAAGCACCTCTCCCAGTCTGTGGCCCTGGGAACACTGTTTAACCCCCTGGATCTGTGGCTTTTAACACGTAGAATGTTCTAGAGCATGTTGGAGGGAGGAGTAGTGGCACCTTGAGAAATCTACTGAGCGCAGATCCTCTCAGTCTGCCAATACATGTATAGGGTAAGGTCCCAAGTATGCATTCAACAAACCCTGAAAGAGCACTTCCCATGTGCCCTTCCACACGCCTTATGTACAGTGTGACAATGCGGTCAGGACAGGCCGGGTTATGCCCCAAATTCCCGTGACTTAACAACTCCAAGCTTGCTTTCCATCCGTGCCACACATCTGTCGGGAGCTGTCTGAGGGGGCGAGGGCCCTGCGCCACCCACTCCCTCAGGCACCAGGGTGAAGGGGGTGCCACCTTCAGCAGCTGAACCGTCTGGAACACATCGTCCTTGGTTGCCTCAGAAGACAGCCAACAGCTGGAGGCTGCGCGCTGACAGATGCTTTTGCTCAGAAGTGGCACACAGCACTTGTTCCCACAGCCCATCAGCCAGGACCAGTCTCCTGCCCCAGCCAGACTGCAGGGGGCTGGGAGGAGTCGGGGAGCAGACGGTGTGCTTGCTGAGCATCTGCCTCTGCCACAGGGACACTCTTCACAGGGTAGGAAACAAGAGGCTCCGAGAAGTTAAGTCTCTTGCTCGAGGTCACATAGAGAGGAAGTGGCAGAATCGCTGACACTGCCTGAGTCCCTGCTCGTAACCAGTACACCATGCTGCCTCTCCCGTTGTCCCGACTTGATGTGAATGATCTTGATCCTAAATTGCTATTCTCCTGACACCCACCTAAAACCATCCCATAGAGAGAAGAGGGTTAGGGCAGAGAGAAGGGGACCTTCCTACTGGGGACCGGGCAGGGTCAACAGTGTGAGCTTAGAGCTGAGGCACAGGCAGGCCAGGACTGGGGGCTGGGGTGGCCAGCGGAGGGCGGCAGGAAGGAGGACACATCTGGGAGAGGAGCGGCGCCAACACACCAGCACGTACCCTTTGTGGGCAGCCGAGTATCCCCATGGGAGGAGGGCACTAGCTGACAGGGGCTCCTCCTGAAGAGTTGCTGAGCCCTCACAGCTCACAGGTCCGTGATGTGCAGCTGGACCAGCTCAGCAGCAGCCCACGGAGGGACAGGCTGTGCCCACCCGCGTGCTGACGGCGAGTTTGCATGAATCGCGTGGCTCAGGGGACAGGGCCTCCCCAGGAGATGATCAGTTTATGGTATTTGCATAGCCATGGAACAGAAGAATCATGACTTCTGTGAGCAATTCACATATCATGCCATGTCCTGTCGGCAGTTCTCTCCAACTCTTGACAGAGCCAACCTCTGGATATAGAATGTTACCCAGGGAGCTGGGGAGGTCAGGGGCTGCACCCTACACACCTCCAGTGTGCCCCTCAGGGCACTGAAAAGGACCTGTGTGACTGAACTCAGTACCTGTAGTGACTGAGCCTGGCAGGACCGGCATCATCTAGGTGGAGGGATGACAGAGAGATGGGTGGGTGGGCATATGGTGATGCACACATGGTGCCCTCAGACCTCCCCTGGGCTGGAGCTTCCTCAGGGGCAGAGTGTGGTCAGCCCACGGTGTCGGAGGGGCCATCGAGCCCTGCAGACACCCATCTCCTCCCTCATGACAGGCCGAGCCTTTCTGTCCCCTCTTCCTGGAGTCCTGGAGATGTGCCCTGCTCATTTCAGAAAGCAGAGGGAAGTTCCAGCAGGCACCAAGAGGGAAATAAGACAGTCTAGAACAAGAATTCAAGGCAAGTAAGTTCTACGTTGCATATTGTAGTAAAGGAAATTGCTCCCATGAAATTATATGGACTCCTCCTTTTATAGTCCAGTGCGAGAGTGAGTTGTGAAATACTGGAAATTTCAAGATTTAATTAAAACCTAGTTCACTGCACTGA
This sequence comes from Equus caballus, assembly GCF_041296265.1. NCBI lineage: Eukaryota > Metazoa > Chordata > Mammalia > Perissodactyla > Equidae > Equus > Equus caballus. The sequence continues at coordinate 1,483,083 of NC_091701.1, read as the reverse complement.
AGTTTGCTTACAAAATGTAGCAAAGATTAATGGGAGAAATCAAACCAAAGTGTTCATGCACAGTTCCTTGGGTCATAATTTATAGGAACAAGAAGAGAAGAGCAAGATCATGGCCTTAAAATAAATTTACTGCTTCTCTGGCTAAGTAAAATGGAAATAATAAAAACCCTCGAGTCAGCTCAACAGCATCAAAATGAAATGGCAGGCCAGCCAGGTAAGCGACGATCAATTGTATTTGTCAGGACCTACAAGACGCTCTGCTGTACTTTCTGGGAGGGGCACAGGGCAGGGGGAAAGGGACCCCACCTTATTCCATTTAATCCTCACGTGACTACAATGGTGATTGTCCCTGCCTTCCAGATGAGGAAACTGAGGCTCAGAGGGACCAAGTGACTTGCCCAAGGCCACATTGCTAGAAGGTGGCACAGCTGGGATTGGCCATCTGCCTCAGAGTCCATGTTCTGCCACCCTAACCTGCAGCCTTCCTTGTGGTCCCACCTTGCAGGGACCTGACCACCTAAGTGAGGGATATGGGTTGGGTGTGCCAAGCACTGGACCCAGGCAGAGACACTCAACTCAGGGTGGAGCAGTGGGACGACAGCCCGCAAAAGATGTCCATGTCCTGATCCCTGGACCCCGTGAGTGTTACCCTATGTGATGGTTAATTTTATGTGTCAACTTGGCTGGGCCACAGAACCCAGAAATTTGGTCAAATGCTATATTAGATGTTTCTGTGGTGGTGTTTTTGGATGAGATTAACATTTAAATTAATGGAATTTGAGTAAAGCAGATTACCCTCCATAATGTGAGTGGGCCTTGTCCAATCAGTTGAAGGTCTTAAGAGCAAAGATTGAGGCCCCAAGGAAGAGCAAATGCTGCCAGCGGACGGCCTTCAGACTCGAGCTGCAGCACCAGCTCTTCCCTGGGTCTTCAGACCAACAGCCTTCCCTCCAGATTTTGAACTTACCAGCCTCCATAATCGTATGAGCCAATTCCGTAACATGAGTCTCTGAGAGAGAGAAAGGGAGAGAGAATCCATCTATCCACAGAGATGTACATATCTATACAGATAACACATTATTCTATCTATATAGAATATAGATAATAGAATCTATGTAGATAGAGTCTATCTATATACGCACATAGAGAGAGAGGTTGATGTAAGCGAATTGACTCATGCAACTGTGGAGGCTACATATATATCCAGAGAGAGATTGTGGATATATCTACATATCTGTGTCCATCTATCTATAGAGAGAGAGAGATTCATTTTTAGGAAATAAATATCTGAGAGAGAGAGATATCTATCTATCTATATGGGGAGGAGAATATTTGCAGGAGGATTAGGAGATCCATGGAGACCAGCATATATATATATATATATACACACACATACATACATGCATATATATATGTACATACTGGAGAACCCTGACCTAATGCACTCTATTGGAATAAACAGATTTTACAGATGCGATGAAGTTAAGGATCTTGAGATGGAGGAGATCATCCTGGGTTTTGCGGGCAGGCCCCGTGCTATCACAAGCACCGTTGTAAGAGGGAGGCAGAGAGAGGAGTGACACTGGCACAAGCCAGGAAGGCCTGCAGCCACGGGAGCTGGGAGAGGCAGGACCAGATTCTCCCCGGGAGCCCCTGGAAGGAGTGGCCACCCTGACACCTTGGTTTCGGCCCAGTGACACTGATCTCAGACTTCCGACGTCCAGAGCTGCGAGAGAACAAATTCCTCTTGTTTTGAGCCACCCAGTTAGTGGCAGTTTGAGAAGCAGCCGTGGTCACACTGAGAGGGAGGAGGGCAGGGGCACGTGGACATTTCCTGGCAGAGGACGGGAGGGGTGCCTACTGTTGAGCAAAGCTCGAGGGCCGTGCTGCCTGGTGTGCTCCCCTCCGCCCCCTGCAGCCCCGACGATCTCCCCTCTGGAAAGCCTCCCCGGAGGCCCGCTCCGTCCCCTTTCCCCTCCTGGACAGGTCCAGCCCTTGCAAGTAGCGGCCACACCGCAGAGTGCTGGTGAGTGTCCGCGTGGCTCCGGGGCCTGACGTGCTTCCCCAAATCCCACCACAGGCACAGCTAAAGTACGCTGGGGGCTGGGGAATACTTGCAGGAGGATTGGGAGAGCCCTGGAGACCAGTCACTGGGGCACTGTCTTTGCGACTCAGGCCGGGAGGGGAACTGAACCTTCTTTAGCAACTGTGCTCCGGCTTCTAGGCTGCGTAATTGTTCCACCCTCCATCTATTTTTCCAGTCTTAGCAAAGAGGAGCCCCAGCTCCTCCTTACAGCCACCAAAGAACTCTAGAGGAGACAGACTCCGTGGCTCAAAAGCAGGACCATGACAGCACACCCACCCATCCTGCCAGGGACCTCCAGCCACAGCTGAGTCCAGGGCTCCGCCCTCAGTGGTCTGCTGAGGACCCCCACCCATCCCCAGGAGAGCCCTGCCTCTGAGTGTAGGTTCCAGGAGCAGGAGGCCAGAGAGAGTGGGGAGAAGTGAGGGCCTTGAGGGGGAGCACTATGGGCTGACACAAGCCTGTGCTGAGGATGATGGTGACAAGGACCACCGTCACAGTCCCTGGACACCCCATTGCAGATTCTGGGGCACACCACTCCTTCCCCACACTCTGGGGCATTCACGCAGCATCGTGGTAACGCATGTAACGTCTGTCCCTGTGCTGCCTCAGTGTTCTGAAGATGTAGCCCGAGCTCAGTTCTTGCCTTCTGACTGTGCCAAGTCCTGAAATCACCCCAGGAGCCACCCAGGTGAGCCCCGTTGACAGGCGAGGAGAGGAGTGTGGCGGCGCTGCACACAAGCCATGTCCGACTGACCACAGAGGCATCGTCTGGACAGGCTCCCTGCCAGACCTCAGCAAGAGTCTGAATTCACTAGCGCTTCGGAGAGTCCTGTGACTTTAGGCCACAGCAAGTCATTCGATGCATCTGGGCAGAGGGCGAGAACAGAGCAGGGCAAGCCGCTGGAGGGCGTGTGCCAGTGGCCTCCGCAAGGAAACGGGACAGCCAGGCACTGCAGAGCGGCCCGGGGAGCCAGCAGCCCCATGGACATAGACATGCATAAGGGAGATATGGATGGGGCTCCCTCAAACGCCCCGAATTTGGCCAACAGAGACATCACCCCCAATTTCTCCAGGCCTCAGTCCGTGGAAGTCTGAGCTCCATCCCAGTACCCACAATACCACTGGCGTTCTCCACGCCCTCGGCCTCACTGCCCAGTGCCCCAGTCCTGGCCGAGGCTCCCGCAGGCATGGCTCCCCCGACGCCACCCAAATCGTCTCCCCCTCAGGAGGAAGCAGCCCCTCCTCCAGGAGGGCCTGAGTGTCGCTGGTCCCTCTGGAGCCCGGCCCACACAGCCTGACGCCCAATAACCCACATTCAACAAAGTGAGTGGTCCCAGCCTCACCCCGCTCCCACAGCAAGTCTAGATCTGGGCTTCTCAAACTGCCTGTGGGGAAGGACTCATTTCCTTAATCTCCAGTATGTTGCAGACTGATACTCGAGCAAAAGACAATAAAAATAGAACACTAGAAAAATGAAACGATAAATCAATGACACGCAAAATACAAGGTCCAGGCAGGGCCCAGCCTGGGCATCGCCCCCTGGCCGTCCCTCTGCCTGAGCACGGCACTCAAGGCTCCGCACACGCTGGAGACGTCACCAAGCAGCCTGCGCTCCTGGAGCCGGGCGCTTTTCTGGAGCCGTAAAATTAGCTTCTGGAGTAAAATATTAAACTTCCCTCTCAAAACAGAATTATTTATGCCTTTTACAAAGGAAAAACAAGAGTGCAGCTTTTGGCTTCCCAAAGTGATTTAAATCCCAACTTAGTTTCAACCTAGGAAAAAAATAAATGAAAACAACAAAAGAGCTGCTGAAGCAAGTCTTCTCCTTCCTCAGAGAGCTGGGTGGGGTGGGGGCTGAGTCCGCAGCAGCCCTTACTGTTCTCAGCCCAAAGCCAGTCCCTTCTGGGAGGCCCTGGGGAGCAGGAGCCCTGTCCGCTGGCATTCATCCACCACCCTCTTCGTGCTCGGGCATCCTCAGCCTCCACGGCCACAGATGCTGCTGACCTCCTGATGGGATTAATCTCCATGCAGCAGCCAGTTAAGAGAGCAGCAAGAAGCGGTGCCTATGGCTTTGTCCTCTTTTCTACCTGGAAGGCACAGCCTGGGAGAAACTGCAGGGCAGAGGCAGAACTACGGCCTCACTAGTCAGGGCCTGAGGTTCCCACAGCCTCCGCCTGCCCTGGCAGTGGACTGGGCATGCTCTAGCCACCTCCCCCTGTCTTCAAGGACCGACCGAGAGCACCCTTCCATTCCCAAGTCAAGCAGCCAGTTTGAAATCAGCTGTGAGAACTGAGAGCTGAACAAAGCTTAGGCAGTCTCTCAGGACGGAGGGGGAGAAAGTCGAGCTCAGCGCTGCTGAGGATGAGCTGACCGGCAAGCCCCTCAGGCTTGCAGTCGTGTCTCCCACAGGGACAGAGTGGAGTAGAGAAAGGCTCGCCTCAAACACTGAGCCCGACTTCAAGTCAGTTCAGACTGAGACAAGCTTCCGCTGTGTAAACGCCTGCCAGAAACAAACAGGTGCTCTGGCGGAGCGCAGCCTCACCACAGCTCGCCATCTCTGTGACTTTATCACACCCACCGCTGGCCTTCAGTTAGAGAACAGCTGGGGACAAAGAGAAGAATGCATGGGAAAGAGACACGGGGAGCAGGTCACTGGAGATCTGAGCATTAGAGTTATCAGCAATGGGTATTAAAATAGCTGTCATTAATATGTTCAATAAACTAATGACAGGGAATTTCAGCAAAAAATCAAATGAAACTTCTAAGTTAAAAATACAATAACAGAAATAAGAACTCAGTAAATAGTAGTTTATACATGATGAAGAAAGAATTCATGAACCCAAAGATGAGTCATCTAGACTGAAGCACAGATGACAATAAATACAAAAAAAGCATGAGATAAAGGGGACGAGGCGAAAAAGTCTTGTGTGTGTGTAACCATGGTCCCACGGGGGAAGAGAGAGAGTGGAGCAAAAGCAAAATTTGAAAAGATAATGGCCAAGAACTACTCAAAAAAATCAGGAAAGATATCAAACCACAGATTCAAAGCAGTTACAGCCTGTAAGAAAACAATCTCCTGTACGTCAGAGTCAAAGTGCTAAAACAACAAAGAGAAATTGTTTACGCAGCTGAAAGAGAAAGATCACCTTCAAGAGGGCAACAGTGAGACTCACAGAAAACCCCTCAGAGGCAGTGGAAGCCAGAAGGAAAACAACTGCCCCCACACCAGTCTATACCCAGGACAGATGCCCCTGAAAACAAAGGTGGAACAAAATGTTTTCAAACAACCGAAAACAGAGAGTTCATCCCCTGGAAACCCACTCTGAAAGAAAAACTGAAGTCAGTTCTTTGGGCATAAGTATGGAAATTCAGAAAGAAATGAAGAGGAATGGAAAAGGTAAAAATATGGGAAACTCTCAATGAATGCTGATTGTACAAACAAAAATAGTAATAATGCCATATGTGGCTTAAAATTATGTGTAGAATTTGTATGTATTACAAAAATACCACAAAACTGGGAGGGAATAAACAAAATTAAAGTGTTCTCAGGAAGGTCTATGCATTCTTGGGAAATTGTAAAAATATTAATTTATGTTAGACTGTAATTAGTCAAAGATGCATCCTGTAACTTCAAGAGTAACCCCTCAAAACTAGTTAAATGTATATCTAACATGTTAAAGAGGTAAAAAATTAAATAATAAAAGCATAACTGATGACTTCAACAGGAGGTAAGACAGCAAAGAAAAATGAACATGGTACAGGTGGGAAAAGAGAAAGAAGAACATGATCAATTTAATCCCCAAATACATCAGCAATGGAAGTAAATGTAAATGGACTGAAGGCTCAAAAAATTGAGTTCATAAGAATAAAAATTATATGTTGCTTATAAAAGATACACCATAAATATAAGGACACAAAAAGATCGAGAGTAAAAGAGTGGAAGAGATATATATGAATAAACCAACCAAAAGAAAGCCAATATGAAAATACCAATATTAGACAAAGTAGATTTTTAAGTCAAAAATTTTGGAGACACATTACTAGACATAAACAGGAACATTTTCACATGATAAAAGGGTCAATCTATGAGGAAGATATAACATTTTTAAACAAGTATGCACCTAATAGCATAATTTTAAGTTACATAAAGCAAAAACAGATGAAACTAAAAGAGAAGTAGACAAATCTACAATCATAGTGACAGACCTAAACACATCTTTCTCAACAACTGACAGGACCAGCAGGCAAAAAAGTCGCTAAGAATATAGATGATATGACAACACAATTGACAAACTCTACCTGATTGACAAATCTGGAAAACTGCGCCACCTACAGAATGCACATTCTTTCCAAGGGCACATGAGATATTTGCCAAAATCGGCCGTATGTTGGGCCATAAAGCAAGCCTCAATTCTTAGAATCATTCAGAGTATGTTCTCTCAGCATTCTAAATCAGAAATCAATAACAAAAGATAAATATAAAATCCCCAAATGTTTGGAAATTAAGCAAAATGCTTATGAATAATAAATCCATAGGTCAAAGAAAAAAGTCACAGTTGAAATTTCATAATATTTTTAACTGATAATGAAAACATGACTTGTCAAAATTTGTGGGATACATCTAGATTCAAAATTAGTGAGAATTAAATGGCCCAAAATGTACATATTAGGAGAAGAGAAGCTAAAAAATAGCTATCCAGGTACCTTCTCAAAAATGAGAAGTAAAGAAAATAAAAACAAAGGAAGCAGTTGAAACAATAATGTTAAGAGCAAAAATTAAAGAAAGAGGAAACAAATGTGTAACACAGAAAATCAACATCATCAAATACCATTTTTTTTAATTCTAAACTCTCTGGACTGGTCAAGAAATAAAGAGAGAAAGTACAATTAACTAATATCAGAAGCAAAAGGGGACATTAGTATAGATTATACAGAAATTAAAAAGACAGGAAAAGAATTTTATAAAAACTTTGTGGTAATACATATAGGGAACCTCCACACCCCACTTACATCAATGGATAGGTCATCCAGACAAAAAGTCAACAAGGAGATAGTGAAATTAAATGAAAAACTAGGCCAGTTGGACTTAATAGATATATAGAGAATACTCCATCCAAAAACAGCAGAATATACATTCTTCTCAAGTTCACACAGAACATTCTCAAGGATGAACCATATATTGGCAAACAAGGCAAATTTCAATAAATCTAAGAAGATGGAAATCATATCTACATTATTCTCTGAACATAATGCTATGAAACTAGAAATCAACTACCAAAAAAAGCTGGAAAAGGAACAAAAGCATGGAGACTAAACAACATGCTACTGAACAACAAATGGGTCTTTGAAGAAATAAATGGAGAAATCAAAAAATATTTAGAGACAAATGAGAACAAAAACACACCACATCAACTAGTATGGGATGCAGCAAAAGCGGTCCTAAGAGGGCAATTTATAGCAATATAGGCCCATGTTAACAAACAAGAAACATCTCAAATAAACAAAAATCTCAAACAAACAATCTTAAACTACACCTAACAGAATTAGAAAAAGAAGAACAAACAAAGCCCAAACTCAGCAGAAGGAGGGAAATAATAAAAATTAGAGCAGAAATAAGTGAAATTGAAACAAAAAAGACTGTAGAAAAGATCAATGAAACAAGGAGCTGGTTCTTTGAGAAGATAAACAAAATTGACAAATCCTTAGCTAGACTCACTAGGAAAAAAAGAGAAGGCTCAAATAAAATTAGAAATGAAAGAGGAGAATTTACAATGGATACCACAGAAATACAAAAGATTATAAGAGTATATTATGAAAAATTATATGCTAACAAACTGGACAATCTAAAAGAAATGATGGGGCTGGCTCCGTAGCCGAGTGGTTAAGTTCACGCGCTCCACTGCGGCGGCCCAGGGTTCAGATCCTGGGCACGGACATGGCACTGCTCGTCAGGCCATGTTGAGGCGGCGTCCCACATCCCACAACTAGAAGGAGCTGCAACTAAGATATATAACTATGTACGGGGGCGGGGGTTGGGGAGATAAAGCAGAAAAAAAAAAAAAGATTGGCAACAGTTGTTAGCCCAGGTGCCACTCCTTAAAAAAAAAAAAAGGAAGATTAGCAACAGTTGCTAGCCCAGGTGCCAATCTTTAAAAAAAATAAAAAATAAAAAATAAAAGAAATGGATAAATTCTTAGACTCTTCCAACTTTCCAAAACTGAATCAAGAAGAAACAGAGAATCTGAATAGACCAAATCACAAAAATAAAAGTCCAAGACCAGATGGCTTCTCTGGAGAATTCTACCAAACATTCAAAGACAATTTATTACTTATTCTTCTCAAAATATTCCAAAAAATTGAGGAAGATGGAAATATTCCTAACACATTCTACGAGGCCAACATTACCCTGATACCAAAGCCAGACAACGACAACACAAAGTAGGAAAATTACAGGCCAATATCACTGATGAACACAGATGCAAAAATCTTCCAAAAAATATTCACAAACTGAATACAGAAATACATTAAAAAGATCATATACCATGATCAAGTGGGATTCATATCAGGGGTGGTTCAACTTCCACAAATCAATCAATGTGATACACCACATTAACAAAATGAGGAACAAAAACCACATGATCATCTCCAAAGACACAGAGAAAGCATTTGACAAGATCCAACATCCATTCATGATAAAAACTCTCAATAAAATGGGTATAGAAGGAAAGTACCTCAACATAATAAAGGCCATATATGACAAACCCACAGCCAACATCATGCTCAGTGGGGCTACACTGAAAGCCATCCCTCTGAGAACAGGAACAAGACAAGGTGCCCACTCTCACCACTCTTATTCAACACAGTACTGGAGGTTTGGGCCAGAGCAATTAGGCAAGAAAAAAAATAAAAGCAGTTCAAATAGGCACTGAAGAAGTGAAACTCTCGCTGTTTGCAGATGACATGATTTCATATATAGAAAACCCTAAGGAATCCATTGGAAAACTATTAGAAACAATCAACAACTACAGCAAAGTTGCAGGATACAAAGTCAACTTACAAAAATCAGTAGCATTTCTATACTCCAATAACGAACTAACAGAACAAGAACTCAAGAATACAATCCCATTTACAATTGCATCAAAAAGAATAAAATATCTGTGAATAAATTTAACCAAGGAGCTGAAAGACCTATACAAAGAAAACTATAAGACGTTACTGAAAGAAATTGATAATGATGTAAAGAGATGGAAAGATATTCCGTGCTCATAGATTGGAAGAATAAACATGGCTAAAATGTCGGTACTACCTAAAGCAATCTACAGATTCAGAGCAATCCGAATCAGAATCCCAATGACATTCTTCACAGAAATAGAACATAGAATCTCAAAATTCATATGGGACAAAAAAAGACCCCAAATAGCCAAAGCAATCCTGAGAAACAAGAGCAAAGCTGGTGGCATCACAACCCCTGATTTCAAAATATATTACAAAGTTATAGTAATCAAAACAGCATGGTAATGGTACAAGAACAGACACACGATCAACGAAACAGAACTTAAAGCCCAAAAATAAAACCACACGTCTATGGACAGCTAATCTTTGACAAAGGAGCCAAGAATATACAATGGAGAAAGGAAAATCTCTTCAATAAATGGTGCTGGGAAAACTGGACAGCCACATGCAAAAGAATGAAAGTAGACCATTATCTTTCCCCATACACAAAAATAGACTCAAAATGGACCAAAGACTTGAAGGTAAGACCTGAAACCATAAAACTTCTGGAAGAAAATGTAGATAGTACACTCTTTGACATCAAACTTAAAAGGATCTTTTTGAATACCATATCTACTCACACAAGGGAAAGAAAAGAAAAAATAAACAAGTGGGACTTCATTAGACTAAAGAGCTTCTAGAAGACAAAGGAAACCAGGATCAAAATGAAAACACAACCCACCAACTGGGAGAAAATATTTGCAAATCATATATCCAATAAGGAGTTAATCTTCATAGTATATAAAGAACTCACACAAATGAACTACAGAAAAACAAACAAGCCAATCAAAAAGTGGGCAGAGGATATGAACAGACATTTTTCCAAAGAAGATATACAGATGGCCAATAGGCACATGAAAAGATGCTCAACATCACTGATCACCAGGGAAATGCAAATCAAAACTACACTCAGATATCATCTTACACCCATTAGAATGCCTATAATCACCAAGATAGAAAATAACAAATGTTGGAGAGGATGCAGAGAAAAGGGAACCCTCATCTATTGCTGGTGGGAATGCAAACTGGTGTAGCCACTATGGAAAACAGTGTGGAGATTTCTCAAAAACTTAAAAGTAGAAACACCGTATGACCCAGCTATCCCACTACTGGGTATTTATCCAAAGAACTTGAAATCAACAACTCAAAGAAACTTATGCCCCTCTATGTTCATTGCAGCATTATTCACAATAGCCAAGACGTGGAAGCAACCCAAGTGCCCATCAACTGATGATTGGATAAAGAAGATGTGGTATATATATACAATAGAATACTACTCAGCCATAAAAAAGACAAAATTGTCCCATTCGCAACCACATGGATGGACCTTGAAGGCATCATGTTAAGTGAAATAAGCCAGACAGAGAAAGATAAACACCATATGATTTCAATCATATGTGGAATATAAACAAAATTACTGACAAAGAAAACAAATTAGTGGTTACCAGAGTGGAAGGAGGGTGGAGGGTGGGCAGAAGGAGTGAAGGAGAGCACTTGTATGGTGTATGACAAATATTAATATATAACTGAAATTTCACAATATTATAAGCTATTATGAACTCAATAAAAAAATGTTAATCTTCTTAGAGGATAATAGAGAGGAGATCATCTGGAGTTTATCAAGTATCTTGGTTAATAGGTTCATTTTAATAACAGCTAATCTTCCCATCCACAGAGAGGCTGTTCTGCCAACTCAGCAAGTCTCCTCGAAGACTTTCCAGGGTGTACCTTATGGCTAAGCTACAATGAAAATACAGAGGGTGGCTGCCTTTCTTGGAGAATAACAACACCCCGACCTAAAACCTAACAAGTCATTTGATTCCTTTTATAAACTAATTTTTATAAACTTGCAGCCACTGCTGAGCCAGAACTTGTCAACCCGATTTCCAGTTCACAGAGGAAGGTCTTGCCCAAAGTATGGGCCGGCACCTGCACAGGACCTGGCCCAGGCCTTGCCCTGCAGGCTTGCCTCCACCTGGATGTACCCCTTAACCTGCTCCCAGATTCAGAGGGCTCAGCCTCCCATGTGGCCAGCCAGATCTTGCAGCCTCCACCTGCCTTGCCCACTGCCACTGGTACCCTATGTTGTGCCTTCCTGGACTCCAGTAGGGGTCCAGCATGTTTAGCTTACTGATTCTTAAAGTGCTCCAGGTTGGAACCCCTCTGAGCTTGTTTCTTGTGAGGCTTTCCATCCTCAAACCCAAAACCTACACTCCAGACCCTGGCTTGCTTTCTGACTCTTCCCGGCTGTTCCCACTTCCATGCCACTGTTCTTGTGACACTCTCTCCCTAGAGTGCTGTCTCCCATCTCTCAGTCGCCCCGTCTTGAGCACTGGGGATGCAGAGGTGAAAGGAAACGTGTCCCCCACCCAGCCAGCAGACCAGAGGATTTCTGCATCATTCTCAGGGTTTGGGGATGGCTTCTGAACAACTGAATGCCAGACTCTCTTTGGGGGAAATATACTCAAGAAAACAGTTATTTTTGTCCACAGAGGGTAAAAGTGCAAAGACATGAAGTGCTTAGAAAATGTAAAACACTAAACAAGCGCATCTCTTTTTCTTTTTTTTACCATCTCCATGTAAATTGCCTTCCTCCCCTTTGAAGTCTTACAGGTACATTTCTTTTGGCCACAGGTTCACTTTTCACAAAACCATCCCAAATGTCCCCTGCCTCTGATGGACCCCAAGCATGAAGCAGCCCTCGGGTCCTTGCAGCCTCAGACCACAGGGTCACACTCAACATGAGACCAGCACCTCACACCAGACCCTGCAGCAGAGCTTTCTATGAACTCACTCTTTTAATCCTTATACAACAACCCTATAAAACAGGCCTATCGTTTTCCCCCATCTACAGGAGAGAAAACTGAAAGCCACAGCACGTGAGGGAGGAAGGTGACCCAACTGAGAAGGGCAGAGTGAGGATGGAGCCCAGGCAGCTGACTCCAGAGTCTCAGACCTAACCGCCCCCTTGGCCGCCCAGGTAAATGCAGTGCCCAAGAGGACCAGCAAACACGCTTTTAAGAGTCTCTTACTGTGTGCCAGGTGCAGAATGAGAAGAGCCGCCCTGGGCTTCAAGGAGTCCCCATCGGAGAGGTGAGGCAGACCTGCAACAAGTGATGACAACAGTGCAACTGGTGCTTTTCCACAGTTCGGGGCTGGAGAGCGGCTTATTGATCAACACACGTCAAATCCATTCATCCTGATCCAGTCAGCCCCCTCCTGCATGGCTCCATCGGCCCGCCAGCCTGTAATCCACTGTGGCCGCCGGGCAGCTGCACCCCAGGCCAGGCCCTCCAGCCAGACACAGAGAGCGCCAGATGTTTCTAGCCCCATCTGGTCTAACAATCCATGCTCATTACAGTTTATTCTTTGTTTTTAATTTTACTCCAAAAACGGCAAAATGACTTCTTTAGTTGTTCTGCAAATAAGAGTTAAATGCTTAAGTTGTAAAAAGGAGTAAATACATTATAAAACAGATTTTAATAGGCTTCTTCCCTCAAAATAGCAATTTAATGGATACATTACATCGTTTGACGTCCGTTCCATTAATAACGTGCCCAATCACTCCTGCTTTGCCGGGAGGCACTCTGTTGATGCACCATAATGTGGAAGAGGACATGACTGTAGGACCCAATCTTTTTCATGCAATTAGCTGCATGAAATCTCTGACAGACTAACATATATTATTGCTTTTTAAAAGCAAAGGCTACATATAATTGTGTCTGTATAATAAAAGCATTTTGCATATAATTGTATCCTCTGTAATCCATCTGTTGACAAATTTGTATGCTTCTCTGTTTATTCGCTAATGCCCCCTCCTGCTCTAGGACGATCAGGCAGAGTCGTCGAACTATTTTCTGGATGAAATAAATACTAAATGGTAATTAAAAGCCAGATGTGTGGCTGGTAGGAATGTCTCAACAGGTGTGGTGAGTTCCCTAGCTGAACTTTTTACTGCTGCTAAGTGAGAACTGAATAAAAACGTGATTAAAATTGCTACTTTGGATCTGCGCGTTTGCGAACCACCTTCTGTGCTGGGCAGAGGTCAGCACGAGTTTGCTGAGGAAGCACCAACCACAGTCGCTTCGAGGTAGGACCCCGCTGACTTTGGGGTGTGCTGGCTGTGTCAGGCTGGCTGACACACAGTTGGATTTGCACTCACCTGCGATGCATGGCCGGGGCTGTGCTCCGTGGGGCTTTGTCCTTTGCCTCAAAAGAGGAATAAGCCCTTTCCTTTGTGGAGGGCTTTGAGAATTGCAGAGCACTTTGATTTCCAATATTTCATTTAGTCCTTGTCCTAACTGCTGATGCCCACCAGCCACAGGCCACCAGCACACACAGAGGTGGGGTTTAACTTCCTGCAGCACAGAGGGTTGCACTCCAGAGGGGGCCACCGGACATCTTGACGCCAGGGAGTCCCCAGGGGACTATTATAGGATTCGGGCTGATGCTGGGTGACTTTGGGAGAGTTCAAGGTAGCCAAGGTCCTTAATAGTTTGGGCACTGTCAGAAGGTGGAGGCAATTCAACGAGCAGACATCTTAGTAACTTTCATCTAGGAGGCGAGAAAAAGAGATCAAGGCTTGAGCTGCCTTTGGGGAAGGACCAGCAGCCAGTCACATTCTCAAGGTCATTTTGTGGCTCCCGGTGTCCTTCCTGTATGTCTGTTCAGGCATGGCTAAGGAGTAGGGTCTTGTTTTTGTCTCGTTCCACCCCGCTCACGGAGAGGCATCACAGAGTGTGGAGATTCTGTGGAATCATGTGCTCCTCAGGGGCCCCATGACTGAGGGGTGGCCACCAGCTGTCATTGCTTTCTGTGGTCTCTCAGTGATCCTGTGGGAGGGGCACAGTGCCCAGGACAGAGCACTCCACAAATAGGAGCCAGACAACAGTAGGGCAGGTGGGAGGGAATAGATGAATGGGTAGCTACAACTGGCATTATCAGTATTTTACAGATGAAGAATTTCAGGCTCAGAAGGGGTTTGGAGGCAAGAGAAAAATCACTTATCATTAGGCTTGGGAGGCAGAGAGGACCCGCCCAGTGCCAGGAGCTCTATGCCAACACCTCAGTAATGCTCTCAACAGCTCTATTAGCACCAGTACCCACTTTACAGAGTAGAAACTGAGGCTCAGTGAGATGGAGCAATGACCCATAATTATCACATAATTAAACATATAATTAGCAATAAGGATGGGATTTGGCCTGTGTCTAATTCAAATCTTCTGGGCTTTCCACAGCACCAGCCTGCCTGGGTCAGCATCCACCCGGAGAGAGCAGGAAATTGAGCCTCAGGTCACAAAGCTAGTGGGTTTCCAGCACCGGGGGGCAGGGAGGGTCTGCCTGACTCCAGAGTCTGGGCTCATTCTACCCACCTGCCCCGCCCCCCAGCCAGCCCTGGCACTTCATCTGCAGAGGCAGAAACACACAGAGGGAAACAGGAGCGAGGGCGGCAGAAGGCAAGGGCCCTGCGGCTGCAGAAGGGGCCCTGAGCTGAGCCAGGGCAGCTTCTCAGAGGAGGCGGAGGCATCCCTGAAGTGAAGAACAGGAAGAGAGTAGCTGCCCTAGGAGAGCACAGAGCAGCACGATGCTGATGGAACCTTAGGGTGAGTGTACTTGTCTCCATTACAGTGTGAAAAATCTGAGGTCAGCAAAGTCACAGTGTTAGCAAGTGGTGCAGCTAACCTTCAAAGTCAGGTCCACGTCTCTCCAAAAGGCTGCCAGGCACACAACAGAAGGAACTGGACTCAACTTGGACATGGTGGAGACAGAATGGAGGGAGACTGGGCCTTGGTTCTGCCTGTCTGCATCCAGCTCCCTCCGGGTCCCAGGGCAGAGCCTCGCCTTGCCCCACCTTGGTTTCTCCATGTCTGAAATGGGACATGGCCTGAATGAGTGCTTTCCACACCTGAATGAGTGTTCATGGGGCCTGTGGTCTCACAGAAATGCCCAGACCAGGGAGGCTCAGCCACCCAGCTTGAAACATCTGCCATGTACTACCCCTCCCATCCGATTCCCATGTTGGAGTGGACATTGCGTTATGTTTGGACAAAGGTTAAGTTCTTCTGCCATCTCTCCAGGACTATCCTGTTCAGATGAGGTGCTTCTAGGATTGGTCTCCCCAGTCATGCTCCCCGGGTCTCCAGGCCCCCAGCTAATGGGGCTTGTTGAGTGTCTGTGGGTTGATTCAGTGTCCTTCACAGCCACAGTGGGAGACCCACTCTGAGACCCATGTCTGGCACACACTATCTCACCCTCCAGCTCTTCTACCCCACTCATTGCTGCCCCCCATCCCCCTGTCCCCGCCCCACCCCACAAGGCCAGGTGGCTTGGAGTGCCCTCCTCTCAGGGAAATTTGCATTTTCTTGTGAGGATTGAAGACTCTGTGACCCAAATGAATGACCCCCCCTAGTTGCGGGGCCCAGCCTTGCACCTGTGAGCAGGAGGCCCCATGGCACACACAGCCATCCCAAAGGGCAGAGCCCCTGAGGTCCCCTCAGCCTGGACTCAAGGCTTTGAGGTGGTCTTTAGCCTGGAAATAGAAACACACACCTCACAGGGCTGTTGAGGACTCAGGAAACAGCAGCCCCTGACCTCTCAGACAAGGAACTGCTTCTCCCACCTGACCCCTGACCTCCGTCTCTCAGAGCCCCCCTCCATTCTGCTCTCAGTACTCTAGGGGAAGGCCTGCCATCCTGACCTCTGGCCACAGCCTGATAGCCAGCAGTCCCGGCTGGCTCACCTGAAGTGCAGATGGATTTGGGTGCCAGGACAAGAGTCTGGCAGGGATGTGGGGGGGTGTCCTTTCATAGGAACTTCAAATACCCAAATGCTCTGAGTGCTCATCTAAGATTTGCCCTGCCACCCAACCAGGGAAATGCGCCTTCATCCAATAACATCGACATTCTCCTGCCCTGCGTGGTCCTGTGGTCACTGCTTCCCTCCCGGAATCTCCTCCTCTCAACACTGGTGGACACTGATATACATGAGTTTTCCTCTAATTGCCTTTTACTGACTTTGGGTAAAAGACCAAGGTCACATTAGAATCCTGTTCCCTCTCATTGAAAGTTAGTGCCTTGTGGTTTGTTCATTTTTGTTTGCTTTGCTTTGCAAGTTTTGTCTTTGTTTTAAGCAATTCAATGGCAACATTGACTGAGCAGCTGGCAACTGTGAAGCAGAAGAGAAAGTGTGCATGTATGAAAAATCACCCTTCATTTTCTTTACAAATGACTAAAAGCATGAAACCGGTTGAGACAGCATCTAGCAAATAATATGACTCCAAAAGAAAGGGAAATGAGTCTTAGCAGCACAGTTCTAGTGGTTCCAAGACATGAATTTACCAGATGGTTCTGGTGAACTCACCCTTGAACACAGGCCTCTCCATCTCCCCAAAGACCTGCCAAAATGGGCCAGATCAGAAGAGGAAGTAAACAATGCCTCTGGGGAGAGAGCTGGCATGTGTCCAGTAACTCCAGCACCACCAGCAATTACATGTTCCACCAGGTCAGACTCTTGAAGATTAACCACTGGACTTGTCCACCGTTTTGTTTGCTCCACCCACAATGTGACCCCTCCCAACACAAGCGATTGGACCAGTGGTGGAGACCTGCCCCAACCAAGCCATCCATTGGCTAGCCAGCTGTCAATCACCTTCCCTATCTCAAATGTTTGAACTGAGAGACAAAGAAAGTATAAGCAGCTGGTGAGAGAAACGTTAGTTTTGGGGTCACCTTGAACCAGGGTTGGGTGATCAGACAGAGTAACAGAGAAAGAGAGACAAAAAGAGACAGAGAGAAAGAGTGCAAGCAAGTACACACATGGAGGAGAAAAAGGGAAAGAAGTGGGCATTGGGAGTACTAAGGACAGAGAGCAGGGTCAGGTGCCAGCCCTGTGCACGTGGCAGTCCTTCTAGGTTCTCTCAGGTCTCCTCCTGCAGCCTGTCCCATCCTTACAGCAGCGCTACAGCTCAGTAGATGGGGAAACTTAGGTGACAGGACTATAAGGAACTTCTCCAAGGTTATGCAAAGAATATCTGACCCCAAAGACATCATTGCTTCTTGATTTTTAACACTCCCAGTCACCCAACCTCAAAAGTGAAATTGGTAGGAAGACCCTCTTGATTTCAGTCATCCTGTGGGCTGTTTTTTTCTTTTACTCATTGATCTGTCCATTTGTCAATCTTCAAGACATCATGAAGCTCCAGGTACTCTCCAGGCACTGGGGCACTTCAAGCCTGACTTTGCCCACCCTCTTTCACGAGGGGCTCATATTCTGATTACCAAGTCTTGCCAGATAGCTGCACAGACATCCATCAGCCAGCCCACCTCCTTCACCATCCTGGCCTGCCCTAACCCCAGTCATGCGTAACCTGGTACTCTTTGTTCTGGCTCATTTTTTCAATAAACTGAGACCGACGCCATGTACCACTCTGTACACTTGGCATTCTCTCTGTCCTTAACTCTCTTATTCACACACTCACTCACACCTACCTGGAGAAAGCTGGGAGTGCAACACACAAACCACCATTCTGCAGAGGGGCTGTCCTGTCTTCTAAGTCTGCAGTCACTGGGAACCATGGACAGACCCCAGCTCTTGTGGGGTGGGGGTAGTTCCCACCTGGCTTGATCCCACCTGGAGACAAGTCCCTGGGGGTCTGCTCAGCCAGGACCCTAATGAGGCTGACAGGACAATAACTGGCAGAGTGCCATGCCCCCGTCCTCTGTAATGAGGTGCTACACAGCACATCTGTGTGGTTACCCACCCAGAGCAAGTGGCTTCCCCACCCTCTGCCTGGTAGATTCGAGGATAGTTTCACTGCCCCACTAAGCTCCCATTTTTTCACCTGCAAAGCAGGGGTAATAAGAAGGATGACCTCCTGAGACCAATGAAAGACCAGTGGAATGACAGGCACTGAGCTCATGTCCTCCATCTGGCACCAGGGGATGGCAATGCCTGCTTCTTATCAGGTGCAACCAAATGCAAAGTGATTTGACTCCACCGTCACCTCCTCCTTAGGGGAAGGGACAGAGGCCCTCTGGCTGACCCACAGTCTTCCTTGTTGGAGCCCCCACACTGTCTCCAGCTCTGGCTCCTGGGCACATGCACATCTGGCCCTGAAGTCCTGAGTGCTCACCAGCGGGCGAGGGTGCTGCTCATTCTCTCTGGGGCCCTGAAGACACTGTGCCCTCACTCTCCTTCTTCTGGCCTCTCTCATGCCACCTCAGGGCTTTCTCTTCAGCTTCCTGCTGCATCTGTGGTGCTTGGAGGGTGTTTAGCCTGTTTGTGGGGGAGAAGCATCCTTCCACACCCTTCATCAGAGGACTTGTGGGTCCCCAGCAAACACCTACTGGATAGGCACAGCCTGGGCAGCACAGCAGAGTCCAGGAATTGCAACAGTCCTGCCTCTGTGGGCTGGATGTGTGCACATTAAGTCCTGGGGGGCTCCCAAGCCCACAGCTCATGGAGATGAGAAAAGGGTTTGAGCAAGGAGGGCCCCACTTGTATATGTGGGCTCAACAGCAGTGACATGAACAAGACAGAAAAGCTGCAGGTGGGCCCTGACCTGCCTTTGCTTTCTTCCATCATGAACAGAGCATCATGTGTCCCAATCTACTGGGCTTCTCTCTATTGGTCACTACAAGCAAAATCAAGCCAGTCAGTCAAAACTGCAGTGTTTTCAGGCAACACATACACAGAGGCACCCTCACACTCGAAGTCCAGGGAGAAAACCAAGAAGAAAACATCCAATTCAACTAGAGAAATTGTTCACACTAAATCAAGGGTGTTATGAAAGTAAAATTAGAGGATGGTCTCAAGACGGCAGCATAGGCAGACTCTGAACTCACTTCCTCCCATGGACACAACCAATTTACAACTACTCTTGGAATAACCTCTTGGAACTACTCCTGAGAAAGAACTGAAAACTGGATAAAAAGAACTCCCACCACAAGGGATGGTGCTCACTGAGGTGGAAGAGGCAGCAATTCCTTTCCAGAGAGAAAAAAGCCACCTTTGAGCCGTGGAGCTTCATGGCCAGCCAGGAACAATCTTAAGGTATGAAGTCTTCCCTGGAGGAGGGGGGCTTCTGAGAGAGGGAGCATTACCACAATAAGCAAGTTTTGGACTCAGCACAACCCAGAAGAGGGTCATAATACCTGGTTTTGCTGGCTATTAGCTATGATGGGGAATATACCCAGAAAAGCTGTCTGACATAAGGGGAAAAAAGCCAGCTCTGAAAGGGCCCATGCACAAATTTACCCATTTTGGAAAGCAACCTAAAATCACCAGAAAGAAAGGTACACAGTCCTTTGCTGAAAAGAGACTCACTTGATAGGCTCTGAGCACATCTCCATGAGAGGTGAGTCCTCCCCAGGCTGGGACCACCTCCCTGGGGACTGAGACATTGGTGGCAGCCATCATTGTGACTTAGTACAGACAGCCTGACACAGATGCTGGCAGACATCATTGGAGTTCATCCCCTGGCCTGTTAGCACAAGAGTCTGCCCCACCCACTAGAGCACTGATTTACCAGCTCAGGCAGGGCAGGCAGACTGCCCTAGGGACTGTCCCATACAACAGCAAGCACTCAAGCAACTTGTAGGCTAACATAAGTCGGGTGCCTGGAAATTCTGCTGCCAGGTGAGTGGGTCTGCCTCTTTGGGGCAGGGTGTGTGCAAGGGGTAGGACTGCACTGGTGGAGTGTATGGGGCCTCTGCAGCAGGGCAACTGGGTCTGCTTCAGTGGGTCAGGCCACATGCATAGGGCAGGACTATGTTGATGGGTTGTGTGGCCCTGTGGGTAGTGGGGCTTGTCAGCTGCAGAAAACTTGTGCTTATCAAACAGCCTCATAGGGGATTGGCACTGCTTTCCAAAGCCTAAAAAATTGGTGCTCCCATGCCTGGGGCCAGCCCCACTCAGCTGCAATCCTGAGAGAACTGACAAAAGCCTTGCAGGCCAGAGGCTTACAGCAATTAAAAGCCACAGAGCCTAGCAACCAACCATGGTGGTGGCGTACACACTTAACAGAAAAGCTGCAACAGGAATGTTCTATTAGACCTTGAAGCCAACTGTGCTGGGGCTCCGCATGCCTGATAAAGTGACTGAAAGGATCAGAGCAGCCAAATGCAACTGAGCATTACAACCAGCTTGCCAGAGGGACAGCCTAGGCTCCCTGTGCAGCTGCAACAAGAGCAACCCTGCCACAACAGAAGGACACACATAGCCTGCACAGCAGACACTCCAGGAACATTTGGAAATGGTGATGAGAGGGAAGCACACTGCTGGGCCACATAAGGAATCTCTTACATAAGGCCATCTCTCCAAGACCAGGAGATGTAGCTGACTACATAATACACAGATATAAGCACAGGGACAGAGGCAAAATGAGAAGATAAAGGAATACATTCCATGTAAGGAAACAGGACGAGATCCCAGAAAAAGAACTAAACAAAACAGAGATAAACAATCTACCTGATGGCAAATACAAGCTAAGAGTCATAAGGATGCACACTGATCTTTGGAGAAGAATGGATGAACTCAGTGAGAACTTCAACAAAGAACTGGAAAATATAAAAAAGAACCAATCAGAAATGAAGAATACAATACTAGAAATGAAAAAGTCACCTGAGGGACTCAATAGCAGAGTAGATGATTTAGAAGAATGGATCAGCAAGCTGGATGAAAGACTAGAGGAAGTCACCCAAGTTGAACAGATAAAAGAAAAAAGAGATCAAAAGAATGGGAACAGTCTAAGGGACCTCTGGAACAACATCAAGCACACTAATATCCACAGTATAGGTGTCCCAGAAGGAGAAGAGAGAGACAAAGGGACAGAGAATCTATTTGAAGAAATAATAGCTAAAAATTTTCTTAACCTAAGGAAGGAAACAGATGTCCAAGTACAGGAAGCACAGAGAGTACCAAACAAGATAAACCCAGAGGCCCACACCAAGACACAATATAATTAAAATGTCAAGAATTAAAGATAAAGAGAGAATCCTAAAAGCCACAAGAGAAAGGCAGCAAGTTTCATACAAAGGAAACCCCATAAGGCTGTCAGATGACTTCTCAACAGAAACCTTACAGGCTAGAAGGGAGTAGCATGATATGTTTAAAATGCTGAAAGGAAAAACCCTACAGCCAAGAATACTCTACCCAACAAGGTTATCGTTCAGAATGGAAGGAGAGACAAAGAGTTTCCAAGACAAGCAAAAACTAAAGGAGTTTGTCACCAAGAAAGCAGCCTTACAAAAAATGCTAAAAAGATTTCTTTAAGTGGAAAAGAGAAGACCACAAATAGGAATAAGAAAATTATCAAAAAATTAAAAAGCAATAAAACCACTGGTAAAGGCAAATATACAGTAAAGGTAGCAGATCAACAACCTATGAATCTAATATGAAGGTCAAAATACAGAGTTCTAAAATTATCTATTTCCATGACAAGAGGGTAACAGATACACATGCACAAAAAAAGAGGTTAGATATGATATCAAAAACATAAAATGTGGGAGGAGAAGGGTAAAAGGGTAGAGCTTTTAGAAAGGGGTCAAATTGAAGAGACCATCAACTTTATATAGATTGCTATTTACATAGGTTATTATATATGAACCTCATGGTAATCACAAACCATAAACTTATAATAAATACACAAATAATTAAGAGAAAGGAACCCAAACATAATACTGAAGAAAGGCATCAAAGCACAAGAGAAGAGAGCAAGACAAGAAGAGAGGAACAGAGAAGAACTACTAAAACACCCAGAAAAAAAGTAACAAAATGGCAATAAGTACATTCTTATCAGTAGCTACTTTAAATGTCAAAGGACTAAATGCTCCAATCCAAAGGCATAGGGTGGCTGATTGGAAAAAAAGTAAAAGACCCATATATATACTACATACAAAAAGACACACTTCAGACCTGAAGACACAAACTGAAAGTGAAAGGATGGAAAAAGATACTCCATGTAAATGGCAGTGAAAAGAAACCTGGGGTAGCAATACGTATATCAGACAAAATAGACTAAAACAAAAACTGCAACAAGAGACAAAGAAGGGCACTACACAATGATAAAGGGAACAATCCCACAAGAGGGTATAACACTTGTAAATATCTATATACCCAACATAGGAGCACCTAAATATATAAACCAATTATTAACAGGTATAAAAGGAGAAATAGACAGCAACATAATAACAGTAGGGGACTTTAACACTCCACTTACACCAATGGATAGATCATCCAAACAGAAGATCAATAAGGAAACATTGGCCTCAAACAACACATTAGACCAGAAGGACTTAGTAGATATATGCAGAACATTCCATCCAAAAACCACAGAATACACATCCTTTTCAAATGCTCATGGGACATTCTCCAAGATTGATCACATATTAGGCCACAAAACAAGTCTCAATAAATTAAGAAGATCAAAATAATACCATGCATCTTTTCTCACCACAAAGGTATGAAACTAGAAATCAACTACAAGAAGAAAATCAGAAAAGCCCAAATTTGTGGAGATTAAACAAAATGCTACTGAACAACGTTTGGGTCAAAGAAGAAATCAAAAAACACTTGGAGACAAATGAAAATGAAAATACAACATGCCAAATTCTATGGGATACAGCAAAAGTAGTTCTAAGAGGGAAGTTTATAGTAATACCAGCCTACTTCAATGAACAAGAAAATCTCAAACAATCTACCAGTGCACGCAAAGGAACCGGCAAAAGAAGAACAGAAAAAGCCCAAAATCAGTAGAAGGAAGGAAATAATAAAAATCAGAGTAGAAATAAATGAAATAGAGACCAATAAAACAGAAAAAGTCAATGAAATTAAGAGCTGGTTCTTTGAAAAGATAAACAAAATTGACAAAGCTGTAGCCAGATCCACCAAGAAAAAAAGAGAGAAGGCTCAAATTAATATAATCATAAATGAAAGAGGAGAAATTACAACAGACACCTTAGAAATACTATAGATATATTTAACTTATATATAATATATATTTTATAATTTATATAATTTGTATTTTATATTTATAATTTATAAAAATTTATATAATCTATAAATTTATATTTAACTTATATATAATTTAATCATATACTTATATTAAAAAATTATAAGAGAACACCAGGAAAAGCTATGCGCCAAAAATTGGATAATCTAGAAAAAATGGATAAATTCTTAGAATCATACAACCTTCCAAAATTGAATCAAGAAGAAAGAGAATTTGAGTAGATCAATCACCAGTAAGGAGATCGAAACAGCAATCAAAAACCTCCCAAAAAATAAAACTCCAGGACCAGATGGCTTCCCTGGTGAATTCTACCAAACATTCAAAGAAGACTTAGTACTTGTCCTTCTCAAACTCTTCCAAAAAACTGAAGAGGAGGAGAAGTTCCTAACTCCTTCTATGAAGCCAACATTATCCTGATACCAAAACCAGACAAGGACAACACAAAAAAAGAAAAGTACAGGTCAATATCACTGATGAACATCGAGGTAAAATTCCTCAACAAAATATTAGCAAATCGACTACAACAATACATGGAAAAGATCATACATCATGATCAAGTGGGATTCATTCCAGGGATGCAGGGATGGTTCAACCTCTGCAAATCAATCAATGTGCAACACCACATCAAGAAAATGAAGAGTAAAAATCACATGATCGTCTCAATAGATGCAGAGAAAGAAAATACTACATCCATTTATGATAAAAACTCTGAATAAAATGAGTACAGAAGGAAAGTACCTCAACGTAACAAAAGCCATATATGAAAAACCCACAGCTAATATCATACTAAATGGAGAAAAACTGAGAGCAATCCCTCTAAGAACAGGAACCAGACAAGGATGCCCACTTTCACCTTATTTAGCATAGGACTGGAAGTCCTAGCAAGAGCAGTCAGGCAAGAAAAAGAAATAAAAGGGATCCAAACTGGAAAAGAAGAAATGAAACTGTCACTTTTGGCAGATTACATGATTTTATATATAGAAAACCCTAAAGAATCCACTGAAAAACTTTTTAAAATAATAAATGAATATGGCAAAGTTGCAGGATAGAAAATCAACAAACAAAAATCAGTTGCATTTCTACATACTAACAAAGTAGCAGAAAGAGAAATTAAGAATACAATCCCATTTAAAATTGCAACAAAAAGAATAAAATACCTATTAATAAACTTAACCAAAGAGGTGAAAGACTTGTACCCTGAAATTATAAAACATTGTTGAAAGAAATTGAAGACAAAGAGAAGTGGAAAGATATTCCATACTCTTAGATTGGAAGAACTAACATGGTTAAAATGTCCATACTTCCTAAAGAAATCTACACATTCTTTGAAATCCTTTTCAAAGTTCCAATGACATTTTTCACAGAAATAGAACAAAGAATTCTAAACTGTATATGAAACAACAAAAGACTCCAAATAGCCAAAGAAATCCTGAGAAAAAAGAACAAAGCTGGAGGCATCACAATCTCTGACTTCAAAATATCCTACAAAGCTATCATAATCAAAACAGCATGGTACTGGCACAGAAACAGACACACAGATCAATGGGACAGAATCAAGAGCCCAGAAATAAATCCACACATCTATGGATGGCTAACTTTCACAAGGGAGCCAAGAACAAACAATGGAGAAAGTAAAGTCTCTTCAATAAATGGTGTTGGGAAAACTGGACAGCCACATGCAAAAGAATGAAATAGGCCATTATCTTACACCAGACACAAAAATTAACTCAAAATGGATTAAATACTTGAATGTAAGACCTGAAACCATGAAACTGCTAGGAGAAAAGATGGGCGGTACGTTTTTCGTCATCGGTCTTTACAGCATATTTTCAAATACCATGTCTGACCAGGCAAAGTAAACAATAGAAAAAATAAACAAATGAGACTACATCAAACTAAAAAGCTTCTACATAGCAAAGGAAACTATTAACGAAGAGAAAAGACAACCTAACAATTAGGAGAATTTATTTGCAAACTATATATCTGACAAGGGGTTACTATCCAAAATATACAAAGAACTCATACATCTTAACAAGAAAAAAATAGCAACCCAATGGAAAAATGGGCAAAAGATCTGAACAGACATTTCTCCAAAGAAGATATACAGATGGCCAACAGGCACATGAAAAGATGTTCAACATCACTAATTATCAGGGAAACACAAATCAAAACTACAATGAGATATCACTCATGCCCATCAGAATGGCTATAATTAACAAGACAGGAAATAACCAGTGTTGGGGAGGATGTGGAGGAAAGGAAACTCTCATACACTGCTGGTGGGAGTGCAAACTGGTGCAGCCATAATGGAAAACAGTATGGAGATTCCTCAGAAAATTAAGAATAGAACTGTCATATGATCCAGCTATTCCACTTGGGTATTCATCAAGGAACATGAAAACATGAATGCATAAAGATATATGCCTCTCTATGTTCATTGCAGCATTATTCACAATAGCCAAGACTTGGAAGCAACCTAGGTGCCCATCAAGGGATGAATGCATATAGAAGATGTGGTAGACATACAGAACAGAATACTACTCAGTCATAAAAAATGATGAAACCTGGCCATTTGTGACAACATGGATGGACCTTGAGGGTATTATGCTGAGAGAAATAAGTCAGAGGGAGAAAGCCAAATACTGTATGATCTCACTCATAAATAGAAGATAAATACAACAACAAACAAACACACAGAGACAGAGATTGGATGGCTACCAGAGGGGAAGGGGGAGGGAGGAGGGTGAAAGGGGTGATTAGGCACATGTGTGTGGTGATGGATGGTAATTAGTCTTTGAGTGGTGAACATGATGTAGTCTACACAGAAATCAAAACATAATGATGTACACCCAAAATTTTTATAATGTTATAAACCAATGTTATAAAAATAAAAACAAATAATAAAGAAATTTAATTAGCATACTCACATAATTTTTTCTCACTTCAAAAATAAAATATGGAGAAACAGGTGTGGAATTATGGAATTAAATATGTTTCTTGACAAAATAATACTGTTTTTCTGACACTATCAAAAGTGAAATGATATTTAAGTACAAACTAACAAAACGTGCAGGGTTAGTACGCTGAAAAGTACAAAATGCTGATGAAATAAATCAAAGAAGACAAAAGTTTTTAAAAAAAAAAAAAAAACCTGTGTTCAAGGATTAGAAGACTCAACATAGCAAAGATGTCAGTACTCCCCATGCTGGTCTGTAGGTTTAAAGGAATCTCTGTCAAATCCCAGAAATGTTTTGTGTGGACGTTACTGAGTCTATTCTAAAATATGTAGAGATAGGTGAAAAGAAGGAGGAGGAGGAGGAATGAAGAGCAGAAAGGGGGAGGAATCACTCCTGCGTTAAGGCTCACTCAGAGATCAGAACCATGTGGTGCTGGCAGAGGGACAGGCACATTGGTCAGCAGCACAGAAAAGAGAATCCAGAGAGACACGCACGCGGATTTTTCACAAAGGTGCAACAGCAGTTCAAAGGAGGAAGGAGAACATTTCCAACAAAGGTGCTGGAGCATTTGGGCATCCACAAGCCAAAAAATGAATCTCAACCTCAGGCCCACACCTAAAACAAAAATTACCTCAAAATGGACCTTAACGTAAAATGAAGAACTTTAAAACTCTTAGGGAAAAACATAAGAAAATCTGCAGGACCTAGGATTGGGTGAAGTGTTCTTAGATTTGATGCCAACAGCTCAATCCACAAAAGAGAAAGTTGGTAAATCTGACTTCATTAAGACTAAAACTTTATTCTGTGAAAGATCCTGTTAAGAGGATGAAACACAACCTACAAATTGGGAGAAAATATTTGCAAACAGCATATCCACCAAAGGACTTATATTTACAATACATAGAGAACTCTCCAAAGGCAACAGTAAAAGGACAGACAATCCAATTAGGAAATGACAAAAAGACATGAACAGATATTTTACTTAAGAGGATATCCAGATGCCAAAAAGAAAAACACATGAAAAGATGTTCAACATCATTAGCCATTAGTAAATTCAAATTAAAACCACGATAAGATATCACTACATGCCTCTCAGAATGGCTAAAATAAAAAATAGTAATAAAACCAAATGCTGGTGAGCACGCTGAGAAACTGGCCCACTCATACACTGCTATGGAGAGTGTAAAATGGTACAGCTATTCTAGAAAATAGTTTGGAAATTTCTTTTAAAATTAAACATGTATTTACCATATATGGCCCAGCAATTTTGGACAGTTTTGAACTTTTGTACTTTTGGACATTTACCTCAGAGAAATAAAAACATATGTTCAAGGAATGTTCACAGCATCTTTATTCATTACAGCCCAAAACTTGGAACAACCCAAATTTCCTTCAGTGAGTGAATGGTGAGAATGGTACACCCACAGCACAGAATACGGCTCAGCCATAAAACGGAATAAACTAGTGATACACGCAACAGCTTGGATTAATGTTAAGGGAATATGCTAAATGACAAAGATGGTCTCTCAAGGTTCCACACTGTAAGACTCTGTTTATACAACATTCCTGAATAACAGAATCACAGAGATGGAGAGAGATCAGTGGTCGCCAGCGTCGGGCACTGAGGGAGAAGAGGTGAGTGTGGCCATAAAGAGAGAGCACGAGGGTCTTGTCACGGTGGGGGACTTCCGTGTCTTGAGTGTGGTGGTTGTTACATGAAGCTACTCATGTGATAAAACTGTATAGAACGATGTGCACATGTGCGCACACACACGAGTGCTTGCAAAGCTGGTGAAATGAGAACAGGCTCTGTGGATGGAACTACTCAATTCCCTGGTCTGATATTGTCTGTAGTTATTCAAGATGTTAACACTGGGAAGGCTGGGTGAAGGTGAATGGGACCCCTCTGCAAAATTTTTGGAACTTCCTGTGACTCTATAATTATTGTGAAGTAAAAAGTTCTTCTTAAGCGACACCATTTTTCAGAGACAACGAAAAAAAGAAAAAATATACTGTCTGAAGACTCAAGCAATTGAATTTCTAGGTCCACTGTAGATTCATCACGAAATCTTTGCAGGCCCTTGGAGTGAAATAACAGACTGTGGCCTGCACACGATGGGATCAGGCAATCTGGGGGAAATCAGTCACTGTTTAGCAGATGGCATTCCACGTTCTGCAGCCCTGACGCACCTGACCTTTGGCATAAACAGATGACCCCCTCGATGTGCACGTGGCACGCGAGCCCAGGGAGCACCGAGTTCCAACAGCCCAGCGCTCTCTTGCTAGCTTCCCTTCCCAGAGGCAGGCTCCTGTCTGATGTTTTTCAAACACATGGCTTCAAGTTTTAACCAATGAGACCTCTGAGGACAAACCTGCTTTCCACAGAAATCTTCCACATGGAACGAGGTCTGATCACGCAGGTGACAACTTCTCCAGCAGTTTATTGTGACATTAGCACATTATCACCTCTGAGCAAGGAAGTTGGCCTCGAGTGTATTCCCAGCATAGAAATACTTCATCGCCTGCATTTGGCTAATTCCATCCTAATTACATTGAGATGGAGCCCTTCACAGGTCCACAGACAGAATGAAGAGGAAATCCGCCAGCTCAACAGCCCGCCACAGCTCATTTGGTCTCGTTTGAAGCATGTTCTCCTCACACCTGGGTGGGGAGGCAGTCCCTTAGTCCAGGTCACACCAGAGCCATTTTCCTCTAAGCTGACTTCACTTCTTTTTGTAAACAGAAATTTAAGTCCCTTTCTTCTACTTCTAGAAATAACAACAGCAAAATTCTATCGAGTGTCTACTACGCCAGGCACTGTCACTTTTATCGTCCCCGTTTTGCCAATGAAGATACCTAGATTCACAGCGCCCAAGGCCACAGGGCTAGGAAATGCTGGAGCTAGAACCCAACCCCAGGGCAGCCCCTGTGCAAAGAGCATGCTCCTTCCACCCCTGCCCCTGCTGCCCTGTGCCAGCACTGTGGGGCACATTGTGCAAATGAAAACAAAACGAAGGCCTTTTTCTTAGGAAGTGCAGCCTCACATATGCAGGACAACACAATAGGGGCCACTGAATCCAGTCACGGTGTGTCCATCAGACCGTAAGAGCAGGAGACGGTCTAAGAAGGGGGTGGTCCTCGGGCTAGAGGAGCCGGGCGGAGGGGAGCAGCACGGGGAGGACCAGGAGCATTCAGGCAGGAGTGGGCAGGGCGGGCGTCCCACAGTTGTGCTGTGGGACAAACTTAGGCATTTTCATTCTATGTCCTAACCTTCTTACTTTGACTTCCCAAAGCAAGTGTCCCTCTGGATGGAAAGCAGGTCAGCATATCAGAAAAGCAGTGGTTTTCATTGTATTACTTAGTATAATTACATATTTACTTTTGAGGAAAAGTGAAACCAATTTCCCGCTCTGGACACAGAGCAGCTGACCTTCAGGAGCTGAGTCAGCAGCATCGCTGTAAGAGCAGGACTGCTTATTGAAGTGAGGAGCTCTCATCTGCCATTTGCTCACTTATTTATGCCTATTTTTTTCCAGAAAGGATTTCAGGGGGTGGATACCCACCATGTGCCGGGGTTTTTATCAACCTTGTTTCTCACCACCAGGCCCTCAACATCCCTGTGAGGTATAGCTAGTAAATGTGGGGGGAGGGGCATAAGCACCATGGTCCCCTGAACCCTGACATCAGGAGAGGACACCACCCCACAGCTGGACTGCACATCACCCAGAAACAGCCCTGCAGGGCAGAGTGGTGCCCTCCACAGGCTGAGACCGTCATCTGACTAAAGACAGTCAGTTACCCGAAGGCCACAGTTTACGGTCCTGGGGGACAGTAACCAGCTCTGTGTCTAACCCAGCAAACTCACCCCAGTTTCTTTATTAATTACGTATAAACTCCTGGCTCCTCAGACTGGTTGTGGCACGTTGCTGATTCCCTCGTTAACTGGGGAGCTGAATGAGCTCTTTGACACGTTTGCTTTACATTTGCATCCGGGTCATAATTTTTTAAACTTAATGGAAAATTATACCAAAACAGGCTAAACATGGAAAAATAATGCATCTCCCCAGAGCAAGCAAGGGCTTTGTGGCCAGGCAATCGTGGGCTCTAACTGCAGCCTTGCTCTCTACCTGCTGGGACAATGGACAAGTTACTTCACCCTCAGATCAACAGCTTCCACACCTGCAGAATGAGGGTGATATCTGCCTTGCTAATTTGTTATGAAAATGAAATCAGACAATACCTGAAGGCATTTAACACATTGCATGAACCCAGTAAATGATATCTACTACTACTGTAGATATTGATAATATTATTGATAGCTCGGGGTGTCTGCCCGTTGGGTCACCCTGCCCCTGCCTATTGACCTGACCAAGAGTGGCAATACTAGACCCAAGCAGGGCCCGTGAAATTCTCTCTCTGTCTCTGGAATTTAGAATTGGGGTTCAAAGGTTTCAGTCTGCCTTTGTTAGTTATTGGAACTAAAGAGACATGAAGTTTGAGCTGAGGCTACCTCTGTGCAGTAGCTGACTTCAGCCATATGCAGGGAGTAGAGGAAGTTAAATTGTAAAGAGATTAAATGCAGAGAAACGGAATCAACAGTTGCAGAGGCAAAAGAGAAAGAGGGAAAAGCTAAAGAAAGAAGGAGACCTAGCTGCTGGAAGGTTTCAGCACCGCAGCTCGTCCAGGTCCATACCCTAGGGCCCCACAAATTGCCCCTGGATGCTTAACAATAAATACCTCGCCATGGGTTAAGCCGGGATGAAATGTATCACTTACAATCAGGCAAACTTTGACTAAAACTAGCCCTGTTATGGTTACTATTGTTACTATTTTTTTCCCACTATTATTATCCCAAGGACTCACACCGGGAATGAGACAAGGCTCTCATTACCAGCTGTGGGGGCCAGCAAGTCATAGGAAGGACTGGATACTGAGTGGGGCTCGCTGCCCGGGTTCTCCAGCCTCAGCTCAGGTTGGTCCTGGAGGCCCAGGCGGGTCAAGCCTCAGGCAGCCCCAGCATCAAGGAGAAGTGGCCTGATACCCTGGGACCAGATCCTCACCCCTTTCTACATGATGGAAATTAAGTTCTCTTCCAACCCAGCTTCTATAGCTCACTCCACCAACATGCGCCCTTTTCAAAATCCACCCAGGAAGGAATCATCTGGAAGAGATTATGCAAATACCCCATCCTCTGCAGGTGAACCCAACTTTGATAAATATGCATGCTCCAGACTTATGTCTGCTTAACTAGGGAGGGTGTTTGCTTTGTAAATCTCACCTCATGTTCCTTCTGAGAGCCAGCTTCCTGAGTTCATTTAAACACGCATTTTGGGGCATGATCATTTTTTTTTCATTTTACATACAGCAAATTCATAGATCTTAAGGGTACATTTCACATTCATGTCTCTGTGATCTGAACCAAGATGTGGAGCCTGCCTTGTGCCCTGAAAGCCCCTTCATGACCCTTCCCAGTTTACCTCTGGCCCCACGAGACCATCACTGCTCCGATTTCTACCCTCAGAGATCATGTCTGTCTGTTCTTGAACTTCATGTGACAGAATGACAGAGCACAACGTCATTTGAGTCTGGTGTCTTTCACTCAGCATAATGCTCTGAGATTCATCCTTATTATTGCGTGCCTCAATAGCCCATTCTTTTTTATTACTGAGCAGTATTCAATGTATGGAGACAGTGCGATTTTGTTCACCCAGGCCCTGTTGATGGGCGTCGGGATTGTTCCAGTTCTGAGCCGTTATCCATAAAGCTGCTGTGAAGAGTCTTACATGAGTCTCTGTGTGGACATAGATTTTCATTTCTCTCAGGTAAATGCTCAGGGATGGAGCTGCTCTATTAGAAAACACCCCAAGCTACCTGGCTGCCACAGGGAGAGCCACCTGAGCCGCCCGAGCTCGGTCTTGCCGGGGCTCCTGGGTCCGCTTGGCTGTGTCCTCTTGTCCATCCTGCCCTCCAGCCGGCGGTTACAATCCTCCCCCCAGGAACGGGCTTCGTGCTCACAGCCTTGTCTCTCCTGCTTCAGCAGGAAGCTTACTCAAGGAGGACTAATGAAAATTATAGCTATTTATCCAGCAAAGCTATGAAATCATACATTATGGCTCCCAGAGCCCCAGATCATTGTACTGTGACAAATAGGATTGTTTCCTTGAGTGCCCAGGAGCAAGAACAAGCGCACAGCAGGAAACACGTGTCAGAGAGCCTTCTCCCTTCCACTTGATTATCAGAATAAGCTACGAATACAGCGGAGTATATTTTAAAAGTACCAATTAGGTCCTTATTAGGAGTTTCAGAGAAAAGATGCCTCCACATCAAAGACACAGCCTCCCAAATTTAATACAGAATTCCAGGGTAAACAGTTCTTCACAGAGAAGACACAATGGAGAGGGGAGACATCGTCTCCTAAACCCAGAGCCCTGGGCTGTCGGCTGGAGCTCCTGGGGCCCTCCCTACTGACACATCGGCTGCATGAGGACCATCCCTCCCTTCTGTTTAACAAGCTCCTGGAGGCCCCACTGTGTGCAGGCATTGCACAGGGGATGAAGGGCCCAGAGGACGGGGTACCAGCTGGGTGCTCACGGGCTCACGATCAAGGAATCAGGCAATGGAGGAACTTGCCAGGGCGCAGGAGGGGCCTGCCACCCCGGCTGCCCCAGAGAAGCTTCCCAGAGAACCCAGCTTTTGGTGTGAGAACACAATGTTATATGTCAAATATATCCCAATAAAGCTGGGGGAAAAGACATGAGAAAGAGAGAGGCTGGCAAGCGGGAGGAGCACCTTGTGCAAAACCACTGAGCCCAGAGAGAGGCCGATGGTTCAGAAACTTCCCAGACAGAGCCCGCCTGCAGCACAGCTGGGGCGAGGTGAAGGGGGGAGGCAGGAGGGGACTGCTGAGCACTGAGGGCACAGAGAGCCTGGGGCAGAGGGCCAGCGAGACCTAGGCGGGAAGGCATGCCCTGCGTGTGAGCGTGCGCGAGAGTCTGTATGTGAGGGTGAGAGTGTGTGTTTCACTGTGTGTCAGAGTGTCCGTGAGTCCATGCGAACATGTGTGTGAGAGTGAGTGTGTGTGTGTGTGTGTGGGTGTGTGCATGCGCGCGCAGGCCCTCACTCCTGCTCCTAGCTGGTTTCTCTGCTCCTTGGTCACGTTTCAAGATGGAACTGGGACGGGACTGTACCCACCCGGCCCCTGGAGAGCCAGAGCTTGTGGGGTTAGATTCCACCTTGCAGCGTTTCCAAGCACTATCTTCTGAAACAATTTACACATTTCTCATTCACCCTCACAGAGACCTAGACATTTTCATTCTCCCTTTAGAGGAGGGAACTGAGGCCCAGGGACAGTGCTAGTAAGGGAAGGAACTAGCTTCAAGCTCACTTCTGTTCAATCTCTGGCCGCCAACCTCTGGGCACAGGGCCACAGGCCACTGCGCCAAACGACCAGGGCGTCCCTTGAACGGGAGCTCAGCCGTCTCCGAAGCCCCCGCTTGGAGGGGCTGCCACCTGGTGCTGCCGCAGGCGTGCTGCTGAAACAGGAAAGGAGCGAGGGCGGCCACGGTGCTGGGAAGGCTCTGCAGCTTCCCTCTTCCTGCTTCCTCGCCCTGAACAAACGGTGGGTCAGGAGCCTGCATTCCGGGTTGGCCGACACGGCACCTAAGTCACCGTGTGGTTCTGAGATGGCGCAGCACCGGTGGCACGGGAGCGAGGTCGCCGCGCACGCCCCTTCTCCGCAGTTCAGTAGCCCGGCCCGGACGGACGCCCTCTGCGTTGCGGGGGGTTGGGACGCTGCGGATTTCTGCTCCGGAAGCCCACCACGGGGGAAACGCAGCTGTCCCGGGGGACAAGAGGTCTCACGCTGCCCCACAGGCGGGACACAGGACACGAGGCCTCTCTCCTTAAAATCCAGCCTGTCGTCGCTGTCTGTGCTGCCATGCTTCACACTCTGTAAGTTTCCACTCCGGAATACATTTTGGCCGTTTTCTGGCCCCCTTAATGCATTGTTGATGAGGAATGATGATGACGCAGAAGCCACACTTGCAGAAGGGATGTCGCCTTGCGGTGATGCGGACTCCCTCTGAGCTCTGAGCCCCTGCCGGCCTCCACGGAGCAGGGCCCGCCGCCGGCGTTGCTGTGCCCACAGCCCAGAGCCCGCGGGCCGGACGCAGAGCCCACAAACCTGCAAGTCCTGCCGCGCCCGGCCGGCCCCGACCGAGCCTCAGGCTGGGAAAGACGCAAAGACAGGCGATGGGCCCCACGCACTTATGAAAATAAAGACAGCAGTTATTAACCCGGCGAGGGCAGGCCTGTCCACTACCTCCTAAGGAACCAGAGCTCCGAAGTCAGACCTCCGCCTCCTCACAGGGGCGGAGGTCTCCCAGCTTCCGGTCAGCTCATCGATTACGAGGGGTCTGGGCTGCCGGCTCCGCGCGGCTCGGGGAGGTGACGGAGGCGCCCGCCCCCTCATCACCCGGTCCTGCGCGGAGGTGACCCGGAGACATTCGTCTGTGGATGTAATCTGTGCAGCTGACGCTTACTGAGCACCTGCTGTGTCCTGCTACTTACTACTCTATCAGCAGACAAAACTGCCCTCGGGGAGCTGATGTTGAGTGAAAGGAGACAAAGAATAAATAGTAAGAAAAACAGGTCTTACAACAGGCTGATGAGAACTAATGAGAAGGTGGAAGCAGGGAAGGGTCAGGAGTGCCGGAGAGGGGTGGGCTTTCCGCATTGAGAGGGGTGGGCTTTCCGCATTGAGACACTTCATCCAGGAGTGTGGGGAGGTTTTCAGTTGATACAGCAACACCTGAAGACACCTGGGGAGGCGCCGGGTGGGTGTCCAGGGAGAGCTCCCCTCTGGCAACTGAGGGACCCACAAGGAGGTGGTGGGGCGGAGGGAAGGGGTGCAGGCCTCCTGCAGGGCCAAACCACCCCTGCTCAACTGCTCTCGGTTTCTCTGACGTTCGGCTACCTCAGCCGAGGCAGTAATGCCCCTGGGGAGGGCGTTGAAAATTGGTGGGGGCTTGTTTTGGTTGTCACAAAGATCAGGGGCATTGCTGCCATTTGCTAGTGGACTGGGGGTGATGTCTAAGGGTTTGTGCAACAATGCCCTAGCCCAGGAAGAGGTGCCATGTCCCAGACCCCCAGCGTCGCTGCAGACACGTCAGGGACCTGCTCTCAGTGCCCACAACACAGACCTGACTGCTTTACCTGAAAACCAAGGATGCGCATGGTTTCAACAAGCGACAGCTGTTCCAGCAGCACCGAGCCACGCAAACTGTTCGACCCAAGCCCTTACCAAGGTTTGCTCACCAAGGTTTGGACAATCTCGTCAACAGAGCGGGCCCCTCCCGGCATGTGCGCTGCCAGTGCTGAGACCCGGGTCAGTCCACAACGCGGCGTCCGGCCCACTCAGCCCCGACCTTGCCTGTCATCTAGCAGAGCCATGCTGGCATTCTCTTCCTGAAGTGCGCATTATTTTGTTAGAATTGTCCTCCCGTGACTTCTCTTTTGTATCACACAGAGCATAATGCAGCTTTTTGGAAATGTGCGTGCAGGTGGATGGGCTTCACCTCAGGGGAGCAGAGGAGGATTCCCAAGCCAATGGGGTGGACCCGCTGTCGGGGGCGTCTGCAGAGCAGTGACGTCATGACCGACTGGGTTGGAGCAGGATTGCTGCAGGCTGGGGTGTGCGTTGCGGGCAGAGGCAGGAGCAGGGAGACCATTAAGAGGCTAGTGTTGAATCGCGCTGACGGACGCTGGGCCTCAGGTCTGAGCAGTACCTGAGAAGGTGGACTGAAGTGGTCACATTCTGGTCATATTTTAAAGGCAAAACATATGGATTTGCTGATACACCAAATGTGAGTGTGAGAGAAAAACAGGAGTTGAGGATAACGCAAAAGATTTTGCTGGAGCAACCAGAAGGACAGAATTGTCCTACACCGAGATGGAGAAAATTGAAGAGTCACAGGACAGAAGGGGCTGGGGTCAGGAGTTCAGACTGGGTCATGAAGTAGGAGGTACCTTTTCATGGAGATGCCAAATGGGCGAATGGGACTATTTCAGAGGAGGCTGTAAGATCAGAGAAGGGGGGCACATAACATAGCCTGGGAGACCAATGACTTCCTGGAGGAGGGAACACCTGGGCTGGGGCTTTGAAGAGTCACTAGGAGTTTGCTGGAGAAGAAGGACATTGCAAGCAGAGAAAATAGACAGCGTGACCAAAGGAGAGGGAAAAGCAGCTGTGCAGGACCTCCAAGCCACTCAGGTAGACGAGGACCCGTGTGCCCATGATGCTCGAGCCAGAGCCACAGAGAGGCCAGGTGTTCATGCCACAGGCAGGGGGCCCTAAAGGACTCACGTGGGCCAAATCCTCCATCTCTTCTGGGAAGAAACCTGCTGCTCCAGCCCCCACTTCCTCACGTCTGAACAGACATCTCCTTACATATCTTAGGGCATTTTGTTTTGTTTTCTCTCCACCTGGACTGAGAGGGAAAGCATCAACTTTCAGGGAGTTTGGAAATGACACCTGCGTAGCCCTCGAGGGCTTGGAGACCCCCATCCCACGGGACCTGAGCAGGGCGCAGCATCCGATAGGTTACGTGAGAGTGCGTGTGAGCGCCTGGCACTTCACGTGCCCAAGAAACGGCACCCAGGGAAGCCCAATCTGATCCCCTCTCAGCTAGACGGGGGGGCAGAGGGAGCATGGGCCAGCTGGGAGCACCATCGGCCCCCTGCTGTCCTTGCAGCGTGAGGCTCCGGTGTGCTGGGCACCTGCCCCTGCTAAGCTGTGCTCCATCTAATCCTCGCAGCCCCTGGGAAGGATGACTCAGAGCCGTGTCACAGGCGGCCAGGAGACCAGAGAAGTCGGATCACAGGTGAGGTCGGATACTAGTGGGTTGGAGCAGCTTGTCCAGCTGCAAAGCCCAGGCCACAACCACGGGGCTTCACAGCCTCGCAGGTGAGGGGGGCAGCAGAGGCAGGGCCCCAGCTGGCAGGAGGGGACCAAAGGATGGTGCCAGCACTGCCAAGTCCAGGACTCGACGCCGTGGCCATGTCCATCCTGCCCCTGAGGTGACCCTGGGTGAGTGCCTCCCTGCAGCACACACTGATCTGCTGGCGTGGGGGCCTTGCCCCACCCTGGGAGCAGGCGCTCCTGCCCGCGCCACGAGGGTCTCGTATGGCCTGTACTCTTCCCAGAAAGAGGGGCCGAGGCGGAGCCAGCCTCACTTGGCCTCCTTCTCCAGCGCAGGTGGCCTTGGAGCTGAACCTGAAGGCTGAGCAGTAATGGTTTGGCTCAACAGGAGGAGTGTGGCAATTCCAGAAGAAAGGATCAGGGACTGAAGGCAGGGATGCCCTGATGCAGTATGGTCCCCCATTTACCGAACATGTGCTGAGAGCCTACCCGGGGGGCTCGGGGCTGACGCTGAGGCCTTGTGAAAGAGGGCGGCCCTGCCCGCAGCACCCACCCGCATCACGGCTCGCCTTGAAACGTCACTCCCTGGGAGCCTCTTCCGACGTTGTCTCCTAATTGCCCCCGTTAAATTCTACTACGACAGACACAGTGTGTTCTGTTTGGTGCTGTGTGTCTGCACTTACACGTGAAAAGAGTAAGAGCCCTTCCACCCCCTGAGCAGTGCACCCCACGGAGGGCAAGCCCACAGCGAGGGAAACCTGGGCGGGAGCCTGTCAGGCGGAGCCCGCAGGACGGAGCGGTGAGACGAGGAGCACTGGGTTTCTGGGTATCAGGGGGCCTTGAATGTCCTTACAAAAGGGCTAAAAGTTTGTCCTTTGCCTTGGGGAATTAGATGGGGGGCAGAACTGGGAACAAAGAGCACTTGAGCCTGAGTGACCAGGGAGAATGGAAGTGACATGAGCAAGCATACTGCGCTCACAAGTTGGCGCCCCTCCCATATCCTAACCACTGCTCCAGCTGTCACACGCTCTTGCTGTCCTCCTTCTATGGGGGAGGGGACAGGGTCAGAGGGGCTCAGCAACTTGCCCTGTGTACAACAAGGCTGAGGCTTGACTATGACACTGCAGGACAGACTCCAGCCCTGGAGCACATATCGGGCAGGCAGACAGTAAACAAATTACTCAGGTCCCCTGGGCCTGTGGCACAAGGAGACGGACGGGCAGCTCAACAGACACCACATCTGAGCTCCTCCAGAAGAAGACAAGGGCGTGGGGCAAAGGGGAGCAGAGCAAGCAGATTTCCAGGCCTGAGGCCACTGAGGCTCGGTCACAGTCTGAGGGGTGTCCAGGGCCCAGCAGCATTCCGAGAGGAACGCGGTGGAGGCAGAGGCGGCAGGGCCACAGTGGCCAGGCCCAGGGGAGCAGCCCGGGCGTGAGGTGGGGACGGCCAGATGAGGGCACTCCCAGGATGCAGGCCTAGTGAAAGATGCTCAGGGTCCAGGAGGGAGTGGGCTTCCCAGCGGCTCTGCAATTCTGCAGGGACCCAGCAGTCAACCTTCTGCAGTGACGCCGCGTCTCCCGAGGGGCCATGCTCCCCGTGGCTGAGGAATTCATTACAAGGCCACACAGAAGGCAGCAGCCCAGGCCACAGCATTCACACAGGTGTGCTCACTCTGGACAACTCTCTGCCTGCTGCCTGTCAGGCTGGCAGCGGTGCTGGCACATGAGGTCACCCTGATTCTCAGGGCCTCGCATATTTCACGCTCCTCAGAAGCCAAAGATCGCTGTCATTCAGGTGCTTGCAGTAAATACCAAAGGCATCGCCAGGTGGGGCACCTCTCCGGGGAGGGCCAGCAGACCCCAGCCCAGCCTCCAGCCTGGGCCCAGCCGTATTCTATAACCTTGTGCTTCCCACCATTCCGTTTTGCATTTAAAAATATTGTTTTAAAAGTGAAAGATGTAAGTGACAAGTCATTTTGTCTAATTCTATGGCTTTTCTTTCATCAAAGCTCAAATCTTAGTGTGGCTAGAGAGATGTCCCACATGGGTGGCGTGACTTTTACATTCCCGGTGGGTTTTCTCTTGGACTGGAAATGACGGGGCTGCTTTCTTGAGGGAGAAAGTGTGTGCTTTGAGTGTGGGTGCGTAGGTGTGTGTGCATGTGCATGAGCGTGTGTACACCGAGAGAGTGTGAGTGTTGTGCGTGTGAGTGTATTTTCTCTTCCACATGAATGCATGCAGGCAGGCCTTCGACCTCCACTGCTATCCACAGACATTAATCACTCCACAGACTGGAGAAGCAGCACGAGTGACTCACAGAGGGAAAGCAGGGCGAATGGGCAGGGGAGCCCTTCCCCAGGCACTGGCAGTGAGAGGCCCACTGTCAGGCCCTGCAGGGGCTGGCGCCACACGGGTAGGGGCTGCATGCAGAAGGTCCTGCCACAGATGGCCCCTCACTGGCCTGTTCCTTGCGATTCCTCCAGATTGCAGGAGCCACCACTTTGCAAACAGTGGAAAATGTGCCAGCATCTACAGTGGCAGCTCTCCCCATCTTCACAGTAACCCAGGGAGCTGGGTGGAGCCTAGGGGAGGCCAAGCCATCTATCTGATTTCTGCTCTGTGTGTTCAGGAAGGAAAGACGAAGTAAACGTAGGTGGGAAAAAGACTGACAGGAAAATGAGGGTCACAAAGTGAGAGGGAGACAAGAGCACATGAGCAAGGGAGGGCCCCCAGCTGGCAGGCCAAGCAGAGAGGTGACCTCCACAGTGCACATGGGGACGTGGGACCAGCTTCAGGCCGCCGGCCAGAGGGACTGTCCTTAGCAGCTGAGAGGTGAGAGGAACAATGTTCTCCACGTGAGCTTCAGGACACGCTCTGCTCCACGCCTCCCCTCTGCACACGGACCCTGGAGGACGCTCCGGGTAAGCCGATGCCTCAAGAAGACCTGGGATGGGTCAGCAGCTTTTTCGGGGGTACACAGGGCGAACACCACCGTGTGGTCCAGGCTTGGTCTGACGGCCTGGTGGCCTCTCCCTCCGTGTGGCCATGAAGAAGCGCTCCTTCCACTGGGGAACATCACATGAGCTTTGAAACAGAGCAAACCCAGGGTGAGTCTGAGCTCCAGTGCCACAGGGAAAAGAGACCCAAACTGGAAGCTCTGCTCCACACCCTGGAGGGGCTAGTTCCCCCTGGTATCTTCCAGCAGCTCAGTAAACCAGCATCTCCACGTGCGCTTTCCCCTACAAAGAAGCACGCTTCCACGAGGGCTGACCTGGGGCCAGGGGAGTCCCACGCCTTCAGGACATCTGTCTATGCTGATCTCAAAGCATCTGAGAGCTTTTTTTGGCGTGTGCATCAGGTCCCCTGGGGACATCTTGCTCACCTCCTCCTCCTCCCTGAAGCCACTGACTCACTTCATTCACTCCCTCATTCATTCACCCAGCAAGGACTTCTGAGCACCTACTCTGTGCAGGCACTGGGACCAGCAGTGCGAGAGGCTGGAGGCCTGCGCTCCAGGAGGTCGAGTCCAGGCGTTCTTGCGTCCCCAGGTCTTACCCCTTCCTCAGCCTTCCCGTGCCCACCTTCCTGTCTGTGTTGGACCATCTCTACATGAACTGGCATCTCCCAAAACTGCAAATTGACAGCTCACCTTTTCCCCAAGAACAACCTCAAATGGAGCTGCTTCTGTGCAAAGTCTTCCCTGATTGTCCAGTTGGAAGTGATCTCTCACCCTGATGACCCTCAAAGACATTTGTTCTGCCCCTCCTTCATGGGTTTTAGCAGCTTAGCATTTACTATTTATTTTTTAAATTTAAAAAGAGTTGCAGGGCCAGCCCCCGTGGTCTAGAGGTTAACTTCGATGTGCTCCACTTTGGCAGCTTGGGTTTTGTTCCCTAGCGGGGACCTACACCATTCATCTGTCAGTGGCCATGCTGTGGTGGCAGCTCACATACAAAAAAGAGGAAGATTGGCAGCAGATGTTAGCTCAGGACAAATCTTCCTCAGCATAGAAAAAAAAAAAAAACAGTTGCAGATTCTCCCATGCTAGAGTCCTATAAAATCACTTTACCCCATTTCATCCCTTGCTGTCTCCTCTCTCCCTCTCCACCTTGTAAACTCTGGCTTATCTGGTTCCAGAGGATTCCAGGTATCGATCAAGTTTGCAGTGCAGACAAGAAAAGGAAAAGCTCCTGTCTCAGTGCACAGCCCATCACAGGACACCTTACATTTTTTCAGGAGAACCAACATATTAACATGGAAATATGTTTCCCCAAAGCAGCTGATTTGCAGCCTTCAGATCCCTTATCATGACTGTGGTTAAGTAATTGTTGGCTCTGATTTTTCAGTAAGTTTTCGAAGATTCTATTTTGGTGGTAGGTGCACATCAGGGGCAGAGACGAGTTAAGGTTCCGCATACACAGAATATGCCCTGTCGACGTTTATGTTAGTATTTATTTATAGACATATCTGTATCGATGTCAACACAGATGATATAGAGAGAGATAGATAGTTCCCTTTCATTTCTTATCCCGTCTCACTCCCCAGATGCACTCAATGTGTTTGATATATGTCCTTATATGCATGTCTTTTTTTAAAAGATGTGGTACTGTTTTGTATATATACGTATACTATAAATTACATGAGTTATATTGGACTTTAAATCTCTTTCTTCTTATATTTTTGCTCGACCATAGGTGTTTAATTTGTCTCATGTTGCTCTCTATACATCTAGATTATTGCTTCTCGATGCTGTTCACTGTTATTCCAGTTTGCTTCCGCCTTATTTTATGTCCAGCAGCACACACTGGACACCACAGCAGTGCACACTGGACACCACATTGCCCCCATGTCCTCCTATCATAAGCAGAAGGACAGATGACCTCCTCGTGCATGTCTCCTGACGGCTGATCAGGGACGTCTGAGGCACTTAGCGGGAGTGGAGTTGCGAGTCATACCAAGTTCTCTGGGATGGCCACAGTCAGCACTCCAGAGTTCCTGTCTGCCCACATCCTTATCAATACATGACTTTATCCCTTGTCTAATTGCTGCTATTCTGTTGGATATAAAGCAGATTCTTGTTTTCACTTGAGCTTTCATTGTGAGCAGCTCTTCCTGGATCCATTTCTATGAATTGTCTCTTCATTTCCTATATCCATTTTTCTGTTGTGTCCCTTCTTTTCCTTGTACTTTGAGGGAATGCCTATGGGCTTTGACTATTCCTATTGGCTTTCACTGCTATAACACTCATGGAACAGAAATCTTTAGTTTATAGGAAATGTAATATCCAACTATTTGCTTTCTGGTTATGATTTGACAGCTTTGGTCAAGTAATTATTGCTTAATCCCTGCCATCCTCCACTGGATTCCAAGGATAGTAACCACGGCAGTCTTGTGCCCAGTCCTTGGTTATATTAGTTCATGAATAAATATTTGGAGAATGAGTGAGGCCAGCACCTGGCACATTGTAAGTACTCAATAAATGAAAGCTGCTATTATTTTTAGGGTAATTTTTATTTTAGTTATCTATTTATTTGGTGAAGAAGATACACCCTGAGCTAGCATCCATGCCAGTCTTCCTCTACTTTGTGTGTGGGATGCCTCCACAGCATGGCTGATGAGTGGAGTAGGTCCACACCTGGGATCAGAACCCACAGACCCAGGTCAACAAAGTGGAGCTGGTGGAACTCTAACCACTTGGCCATGGGGGCGACCCCAAAGCTGTTATCTGTAATGAATGAGATTTTTCCCAAAGGAAGGCTCTAGAGAAGTCTAATGCAGCAATCTTCTTCAGAGAGAAATACCAAACCAAAACCAAATAAATAGAAACTAAAACACCAGTGAACTTCAGGACACAGGGAGGATTTCCTGTTTTTCTTGAGGGGTTTGTATGTTTTTCTTTAGTGCAGAAAGCCTCTGCGAGGAGTGCATTCAGATTTCTGACTTAGGACCACCATTGTCACAGAAGGGTTTTTGTTTTCATTTTAGTTGGTTTTTTGTTTTGATTTGGTTTGGTTTTGAACTAGAATTGTTACAGTTATGCATGGGCAATGTGGAAATCAATGTGCAATGTCCGTGTGATTCTGATGCAATACAATGAGACTGGCTGTTGGGAATCCATTTAGAATTGTGATTAGCTCCTCCAATTCAAGAATAATTCCATGAGTATGTCATTGCCTTCTCTGAATTCTTTGGGAGTCGCATGTGAGGTCTCACACATTTGTCGACGAAAATAATCCATAACCAATCTATAAATGAAAATTTGGGTGAGTTTATTCTGAGATAAAATGTGAGGACCATGGCCCGGGGCCTTTCTTCCCAGAGGAGGAAAGGGCACCAAAGAAGTGGGGTGTACAGAGTGGTTATATACACCCAAAGAGGATTTTCACGTATGATTGAAATGTCCCTTTTACAGTAGTTCTGCGACTGCTCTGTCAGCACAGCGATTGATGGAAACAGCAGGTAGGTCTTCTGTCTCAGTGAACACAGCAGGGTGGCAGTCTGTTGTCTCAAGCTGGGTGGTCACAGGTGAGCTGGGTGGTCACAGGTGAGCTGGGTGGTCACAGGTGAGCACAGCAATCAGTTCCCAGCCTAAGGAAAGATGCTTATCCTTAATGAAATGCCAATGTGGGAGAAGCTGGACATTTATCTTAAGGGCATTTGTTCTTGCCATAGGAAATGTCTAAAGCAGATATACAGTGCATGTTCAATGGCCATAGTCAGGCCCTTTTGGGAAAAACAAAGTCAGGCCGAATTAGGTTTACACCAAATGGCTTCCTCATACACTCCAATGTATCCTATTGCTTGCCATTTCTATTTGCACATTAAGGTTGGATTGCCATATGTATAAAGTTTTATAGAAGGAGAAAGAAATCACGTCTTCAATAGAGTGTCAAGGGGTTCAAGCCCACGCACAAGTTCCCCTAAGCAGGCAGGACCCCCCTCATTCTTCCCCTATTAATTGAAAACTTCCTG
Organism: Equus caballus; assembly: GCF_041296265.1. NCBI lineage: Eukaryota > Metazoa > Chordata > Mammalia > Perissodactyla > Equidae > Equus > Equus caballus. The sequence continues at coordinate 1,438,871 of NC_091701.1, read as the reverse complement.
AAGCCAAAAAGGGGCACAGATGTGGAAGATGGGTCAGGCCAGTGAAAGTCAAATGATGTCTCAAGAAGATCACCTTCCAGTACAACAGCATGAGAAGCTCCACCAAACTGCTCCCCGGTGAAAATGGTGAAAATAGTTTTTTAAAACACAATCACTTAAAACCTCTAAAAATGGTCCTAGAGGTAAATAGTAAATGAAAAAAATGTCTTTTGAGAAAATCAAAAAAATTTGGTAAGAGAGACTGTGGTGTTTCACCTAAGACAGCTCCCCTCCTCCCTGCTCCAAGCTCGGTGACTTGAGAACTCTACTGCAGACCAGCGCAGCCAAGAACACAGGGCTCACTCTCCCCCCGGCTCCCGGCTGGAGGGCCTTCTTCCCTGGAGGAGCTGGGCCTCAGTGTCTCTTACTCTGGCTCCAGCTACCTGGTGCTGAGCAGTGTAGTGGAAAGGCGGGGACCCCACTTCTCCAGCCAGCTCCCACTCATAGAATTGAGGTTCTATCATGGATGCCATGCACCAAGACTACCAGGCCCTGAGAGCTCTTCCCAGCTCATAAGGTGGTATCTCCATATCGGGAGAAGCAACCAAGAGGACCGCAGGCTGCTGTCCCCCTCTACCAACGTGAAGATCCTAGAGTGGGTATGTCACTAAGAGAGAAGCTTGACATTGTCCCCACCCCAGCTCCAGATCCCTAGCTAAGAGATTTTGCCGGGGGGGAAGAAGCAGCCTTTAAACATGTAACTCTTCATTTCTTCCTGAAGGAACTGACTTCATTTGCAGCAGAGCATGGAGAAGTTTAGCTTAAAGGTGCTCTCAAGAATGGTGGAGATTGTGGTGAAAGGCAATTAGGAAGAGATTCATGAGTTTAATAAAGATACAGCCTAGACCATAGGCCAGCTAGTTTGCAGGAGAGAACCAGGAAATAAGTCAACTAAGAGAAGCCCTCCAGTGACAGAATGGATATCAAACACAGATCTCAGAAAGCCTTCCTTAAAAGGAACCACAGTCTGATTGGATTCGTTTGAAGGGCACTATTGAAAGGAAGATATACAAATTACCAATAAGCACAGGAAAGATGCTTAACATCGTTAGTCATCAAGTAAGTGCAAATCGAGACTATAAGATACCACTTCACACCCACTATGGTGACTAGAACAAAATAGTCAGATTATAACAAAGGTTGGTAAAGATATGAAGAAATTTGAACCCTCATACCTCGGTGGTGGGAATGTAAAATGATGCAGCTGCCTTGAAAAAAAGTATGAAAACTCCTCAAACAATTAAATGTAGTTACCATCTGACCAAGCAATTCCACTCCTAGGCATAAACTCAAGAGAAATGAAAATCTGTCCACACAAAAACTTGTACACAAATGTTCGTAGCAGCCTTATTCATAATAGCCAAAAAGTGTAAGCAATCCTAAGGTAGATTACCTGAGGGATGGACAACAAAATGTGATACATGCACACAGGGGAATATTTTTTGTCCATAAAAAGAAATGTAGTCCTGATACATGCCACATCGTGGATGAACCTTGAACACACGCTAAGTAAAAGAAACAGCCACAAAAGACCACGTGTGATGTGATTTTGTTTGTATGAATAGCCCAAAATGGGGAAACCTAAAGAGACAGGAAGGAAACTGGTGGTTGTTTAGAGCCGGGGGAGGGGGATGGGAAGATAGGAGGACAACGGCTAGAGGATACAGGGTTTCTGTTTGAGGTGATGAAAAGGTTCTAAAATTGACAGTGGTGATAGTTTGCACGTATCCGTGAGTACACTAAAAACCATTGAATTGTACATTAAATAGATGAACTTTATGGTATGTGAATTATACATCAATAAAGCCCTCAGAAAGAAAGTCTTGAGATTGATAAATAAATGAGAAGCAATAGGATATATTGGAGTATATGAGGAAGCTATTTGGTGTAAAACTAATTATGGCCTGACCTTGTTTTTCTAAAAGGGCTTGCTGTGGCCATGGAGCGTGCATTGTACATCTGCTTTAAGTATTTACTATGCCCCAAAGACAAGAACAATGCCCTTTAAGATAAACAAAGATGTAACTTCCCCCATGTCAGCATTCCTTAAGGATAAGCGTCTCTCCCTAGGCTGGGGATTGATTGCTGTCCTGCTGTGACCACCCAGCTCAAGACCACAGAACTGCCTGGCACTTGGCTTCTCCCCTGCCCGCTCCTGATTCCTTCTAATTTTAAGCATTGTAATGGGTTGACTAATGACCTGGAGCATCTTTTCGTGTGCTTTCTGTCATCTATATATCTTTTTTGGTGAAGTGTCTGCTGAATTTTTTGAACTATTTTTTATTGGTTTGCTAATTTTTTTATTATTATTGAATTCTGAAAGTTCTTTACATTTTATGGATAAGAGTCCTGTGTGATAAACAAAGTTTTTGCTCAGCATCTTTTGCTTCACCCCATAGATTTTGGTATGTCTTATTTCCACTTTCATTTGTCTCAAGGTATTTTTGATTTCCCCTTTGATTTCTTCCTTGACTCATTAGTTGTTCAGGAGCATGTTGTTTAACCTCCACATATTTCTGATTTTTCCAGTTTTATTCTTGTGATTAATTTCTAGTTTCATATCATTGTGTTTGGAATAGATGCTTGATATGATTTCACTCTTAAGTTTATTAAGACTTATTTTGTGGCCTAACATGTAATCTATCCTGGAGAATGTTCCCTTTGCACTTGAGAAAAATGTATATTGTACTGCTTTTGGATGGAATGTTCTGTATATATCTATTAAGTCCATCTGGTCTAATGTGTTGCTCAAGGCCAATGTTTCCTTATTGATTTCATGTCTGGATGATCCATCCATTGAGGTAAGTGGAGTATTAAAGTCCCCTACTATTATTGTATTGTTGTCAATTTCTCCCTTTAGGTCTGTTAATATTTGCTTTATATATTAAGATGCTTCTATGTTGGGTGCATAAATACTTACAAATGTTATATCCTTTTGTTGGATTGATCCCTTTAGCATCATGTAATCCTTTCATTGTCTTTTATTACAATCTTTGTTTTGAAGCCTATATTGTCTGATGTAAGTACTGCTACGCCTGCTTTCTTTTGGTTTCCATTTGCGTGGAACATCTTCCATCTCTTCACTTTCAGACCGTGTGTCTTTGCATCTGGATTGAGTCTTTTGTAGGCAGCATATAGATGGGTTTTGTTTTTTTATCCATTCAACCACTCTGTCTTTTGATTGGAGAATTTACTCTACTCACATTTAAAGTAATTATTGATAGGTATGTATTTATTGCCATTTTGTTCACTGTTTTCTGGCTGTTTTGTAGTTCCTCTTTCTTCCTTTCTTCTTCTCTTGCTCTCTTTCCTTGTGATTTGACGACTTTCTTTAGTGGTTTGCTTAGATTTCCTTCTCATTATCTTTTGTGTATCTACTATAGGTTCTTGCTTTGTGGTTACCATGAGTCTCACACATAACCTTCTTGCTTTGTGGTTACCATGAGTCTCACACATAACAGCCCATATATATAACAGTCTGTCTTAAGTTGATAGCAACTTAAATTTGAATGCATTCTAAAACGCTACATTTTTACTCCCCCCTACACATTTGATGTTTTTGGTGTTACATTTTACATCTTTTTGTTTTATGCATATTAATTATTTTAGTTATAGTTATTTTTATTCCTTTTGTCTTTTAACCTTCATACTAGCTTTATAAGTGATTAATTGGTGACCTTTACTGTATATTTACCTTTACCAGTGAGATCTATACTTTCATATATTTTCCTGTTACTAATTAGCACCCTTTCTTTGCAGCTTAAAGAAGTCTCTTTATCATTTCCTGTAAGGCTGGTTAGTGATGATAAACTCCTTTAGCCTTAGTTTGTTTGGAAAACTCTATTGCTCCTTCAATTCTGAATAACTTTGCTGAGTAGAGTGTTCTTGGCTGGAAGTTTTTTCTTTCACACTTTGAATGTATCTTGCTGCTCTCTTCTGTCCTGCAACGTTTCTGCTGAGAAATCTGCTGATAATCTTACAGAGGTTCCCTTGTATATAACAACTTGCTTTTTGCTTACTGCTTTTAAGATTTTCTCGTTATATTTAACTTTTGACATTTTGATTATAATATGTCTTGGCGTGTATCTCTTTGGGTTCAGCTTATTTGGTACTCACTGGGCTTCCTGGATCTCAATGTCTGTTTCCTTCCACAGGTTAGGGAAGTCCTCAATCATTATTTCTTCAAAAGAGTTTTCTGCCCCTTTCTCTCATTGTTCTCCTTCTGGGACCCCTATGATGCAAATGTTATTCTGTTTGATGTTGTCTCATCAGTCCCTTAGGCTATCTTCACTTTTTAAAATTCTCTTTTCTTTTTGCTGCTCCATTTGTGTGGGTTCCACTACCCTGTCTTCTAGATCACTGATCCTGTCTTCTGCTTCACCTACTTTGCTATTGAACCCCTCTAGTGTATTTTTCAGTTTAGTTATTTTATTCTTCAGCTCTGTGCCTTCCGTTTGGTATTTTCCTATATTTTCTCTCTCTTTGTTGAAGTTCTCACTGTGTTCATCCCTTCTTCTCCCAAGTTCAGTGAGCATCTTTGTGACTATTTCTTTGAACTCTTTATGAGGTAAATTATTCATCCGTTTCATTAAGGTTTTTTGCTGAGGTTTTTTATTCTTTCATTTGGAACATGTTTCTCTATTCCCTCATTTTGCTTGACTCTGTGTGTTTGTTTCTATGTATTAGGTGGAACAGCACCTCTCCCAGTCTTGAAGCAATGGCCTTGTATAGGAGATGAAACTTATCATTCAACCTTGCTCTCACTCTTGGTTGTCTCTTGAACCTTTGTGATTGTCTAATCAGCCTGATTTGTTCTCAATAGGTCCCAGTTTTTGAAGGTGTGCCAAGACCTGTCAATGTTCCAAAGGGAGGATGACAGTCAGCACCTATTTTCAGGCTGATTGGAAGCCAGACCCTCAGGCAGTAACTATTAAAGTATGCAAATATATGAAATCCTGTGGGGCTGCAATTATAAACACTGCTGGTCTCCAGACCAGGTGATCTGGAGGTGTCCCCTGGGTGACAGCTGCAAAAATTGGGTCTCCAGACAAGTGTATAAGCTTCTTTCTAGGAGGCACCAGTGAGCTGTAGTGAGACCAAGGGAGAGTGCAAAGATGGCGCCCCCAGCCTCTGTTCCCTGTGAGCCCCTACGAAGAGTTTAGATGAGTGCCCCTCAGGCTGAAACTCCAGGACAAGTAAATAAGCCTCTTTCATGGGAAGACTGGAGGTGCATTTCAGTCTGCTGTCTGTGCAGTGCCCGAGCACTGGTAGCTTGCCAAGACCTGTCTCTCTGATTGTTAGAGTTCTGTGGAACCCAGGAATGCAAGCCCCCCGACCACCAGAGCCAGGAAATCAAGGTGTGCTCCCTGTATGGACTGCGTGAGCCCACCAGCTTCAGTGAGGCAGAGGGAGCACATGGCTGGGGCACGCCCACTAGTGCCAGCAAGGTACAGGGACAGTGCAAAAATGGTGCTGCCAGGGCCTCTGTCCCTAGAAAGAGTCACAACAGGCCCCTGATCCTCCAGCAGATGCTTTAAGATTAGCAAATGAATCTCCTTCAAGTATAGTCTAGGTGCTTTTCAAACTGCTGCTTTTGTGCTGGGCCCTGGGGCAAGTGAGTCTGCACGTGGGCCCTTTAAGAGAAGTAGCTCAGTTCCTTGCAGCCCTTTGGGTCTCCTGGACATAAGCCACATTGGTTCTCAAAGCCAGATGTTTTGGGGGCTCACCTCTCCAGTGCAGGTCTTAAAGGTTGGGATGCCTGAAATGGGGTATGAAGTCTTCACTCAGACAGAAGCTCTGGCTTGGTGAAACCCCTCCCAATTGTGGATCGGCATATGGGGGTGGAGTTTTGGCAAGACTACTTCTCAGCCTCTCCTACCCGTCTCAATGTGGCCGTTTTATCCTTGGTTGTGAAGGAACTCTTCAGCTACTTTTCAGGTCTTTTTCAGAGGGAATTGTTCCACATGTAGCTTGTAGATTCAGTGTGTCTGTGGAAGGAGGAAAGTTCAGGATCTTCCCACCTCGCCATCTTGGACTGCACCCCCTTATTATCCTGTTAATGTCTGTAGAATCGTGTGCTACCTCTCTCCTTCCTTATCTTGGATTACATTTACTATTATTTTTCTAGTTCCTTAAAGTGAAAGTTTAGATTATTGATTTGAGACCTTTCTTCTTTTCTAACATAGACATTTAGTGCTGTAATATACTGTTATTAGTAATACTGCTTTAGCTCTATCAAACAAATTTTGATATACTGTTTTCATTGTTGTTTTAAATCCTTTCTAATTTTCCTTCTGATTTCTTCTTTGATCCATGGGTTACTTAGATGTGTGTTATTTAGTTTCCCAATACTTGGGGGATTTCCCAGAGATCTTTCTATTGCTGATTCCTAATTTAATTTCACTGTTGTCAGAGAACATCCTCTGTATGACATGAACCCTTTCAGATTTACTGAAACTTATGGTCCAGAGTATAGTTCATCTTGACAAATGTTCCATGTACACTTGGAAAAGGATCTGTATTCTGCTGCACACGAGGGTTCCATGAATGTCAGTTAGGTCACTTTTGGTCTGTGGTTTTGTTTCTATATTCTTACTGGTTTTCTGACCATGATTATTCAGAGAGGAGTGTGAACATGCCCGACCATATTTGTAGAAGTATCTGTTTCCCTTGCAGGCCTTTCCATTTTTGCGTCGTGTATTTTGAAGCTCTGCTTTCAGGTGGATGAACATTTAGGATCATTATGGAATGATTAATAGATCCCTTCGTCATTATGACTTTCTTTATCCATGGTCATATTTTTGCTGTGAAGTCCTCTTTAACATCAAGATACTGATTCCTGATTAGTGTGAGCATGATCTGGTTTTTCCATTCTTGTACTTCTAATCAATTCTGTGCATGTGTGTGCATACACACTTGTGTAGTTGGCTCATGCTTTTTAATCCAATTAGGACAATCTCCAATGTTTAATTAGGGTGTCGTCTAGACCACTTTCATCTAATGTGATTATTGATTTGGTTGGGTTTAAAACTAATGTCATTTGTTTTCTCTTTAACTGATCTGTTATTTGTTTTCTATTTCCTCTTTTATGACATTTTTTTCATTAGTTGAGGGTTTATTTATATTTTCATTTTATCTCTTTTATTGCCTTGTCAGCTACAACTTTTGTTGTGTTATTTTAATGAATGTTTGAGGGCTTACTGTATACTTCTCTAACTTTTCAAAGTCTGCATTCAAGTCATATTATATCATTTCAACTATAATATATGAACCTTATAACAATATAGTTCCATTTTCCTTCTCAGCCTTACACTATTATTGTCACACATTTTACTTCTACATATGTTGTGAAACCCACAATACAATGCTATTATTCTTCTTCAGTTGATTCTCTTTTCAATAGATTAAAATAAGAAAAAAATGTCTTTAACGTTTTTATTGCTCATCATTCCTTCATATAGACCCCAATTTCCATCCGGTGTTTTCCATCTGCCTAAAGAGCCTCCTTTAACATTTCTTGTAATGCAGGTCTGCTGGTGATGAATTCTTTCAGTTTTCAGATGCTGGGGGTAAAAGAAGCTTCTCCTTTTTTTTTTTTTTTTTATGCGGAAGATTGGCCCTGAGTTAACATCTGTTGTCAATCTTCCTCTTTTTGCTTGAGAAAGATTGTCATTGAGCTAACATCTCTGCCAGTCTTTCTCTATTTTGTATGTGGGATGAGACCACAGCATGGCTTGATGAGTGGTGTGTGGGTCCACACCCAGGATCAGAATCCGTGGACTCCAGGCTGCTAAAGCAGAGTGTGTGAACTTAACCACTACACCACTGGGCCAGCCCCTTTGCTTCATTTTCAAATGAGATTTTTCCTGGCTAAAGGCTTTTTTCTTTTAGTACTTTAAAGATGCTGTTCTACTGTCTTCTCACTTGCATTGTTTTAATGGGAAATTTTCAGTAATCCTTATCTCTGTTCCTTTGTATGTAATATTTCGTTTTTCTTTGATTGATTTTAAGGTTTTCCCTTTACCACTGCATTTGAGTAACTTGATTATGATGTGCCTTGGGGTAGTTTTCCTCATGTTTATTGCACTTAGGGTTTGTTGAGCTTCTTTAGTCTTTGGGTTATAGTTTTCATTAAATTTGGAAAATTTGAATAAAATCATATTTCTTCACATATTTTTCCACCTGCCTCCCCTCCTGGGACTTAAATTACTTGTGTATCTGTATATTCAACTGCTTGAAGTTGTCCCACAGCTCACTGCTACTGTGTCCATTTGTTGTCAGTCTTTTTGTTTCTCTGTTTACATTTTTGATAGTTTCTATTGCTTTGTCTTCAATTTCACTAATCCTTTCTTCTGTATTGTCTAATTTGTCATTAATCCCGTCTTGTGTATTTTTCATCTCACACATTGTAGCCTTCATTCTGAGAAGTTTAATTTGAACCTTTTTTAAATCTCCCTTGTCTTTAGTTAACATGTTCAATATTTTCCTCTATTGTACTAAACACATGAAATATTGTTATAATGGTTACTTTGATGTCCTAGTCTACTGAGACTATGATTTGTCTTTTCTGGATCACTATTACTTGATTAATATTTATCTTCATACGGGTCATATTTTCTTCTTTGCATGCCTGGTAATTTTTTCTCATATCAGACATTGTGAATTTTACTTTATTGGTTGCTAGATATTTTATATTCGTATAAATAGTCTTGAACTTTATTTCGGGGTGTGTTTAAGTTACTTGGAAATTTTTTGATCTTTTTGATCTTTCCTTTGTGCTTTGTTAAGTAGGACCAGAAAAGCACTTAGCCTAAGGCTAATTTTGCCCTCCACTAAAGGAAACCCCTTCAAGTACTCTATCCAGCACCACATGAAGTTTTTTCACTCTGGCTGCTGGGAACAGGCACTATTCCCAGCCCCGTTCGCTCAAATTCTTTTGTGTAGCTCTTCTCCAGCCAGTTTCCTCACACAGCACTGACCAGCACTCAGCTGAATGCCAGACAAGGACCCTCAACAGCTTGCTGTGGTGTGTAGCACTCTCCTCTCTGATGCTCTTCTCTGTAAATCCTAGCTGCCTGGGACTCCTAAACTCCAGCTCTGCTTTGTTCATCGCAGTGGGTCTGCTGAGTTTGCCTGGTTTCCCCCTTCCTACACTATGGCCTCAAAACATTTTGCAAGTGGTGCTGGGGTAATCACAGGGCCTGCCTTAGTTATTTTCCTGTTCTAATGGATCATTCTGCTTCATTGCCTAGTGCCCAATGTCTTTTAAAAGGTTATTTTAATCATTTGTCCCATTTTTTATTTTTTTCAGGCAGGAAGGTAAATCCAGTTCCTGTTACTCTATCTTTGCTAGAAGTGGAAGCTATAGAAATGTTTGTGTCTGTCACGAGAGTCACACACATGAATATTGGCTATGCCCATTCACACACAGTCTCCAGGAGGTAGTGCTCTATCGGATGACAAGGATGACTTGTGTGACAAAGAAGCTCACCCATTAGGTGTTGATGGAGGCCTCAGGCTCTCTGAGCTTGATGTTATCAAACTATCAGACACCAAGTCAGACACACCCTTTGGAACTCATCTGTAACTTAACTGCAAGGAGAGAATGTGCAAACCAGATAGATGTGAGCGTCTGGTAATTGCATTCCTCATGGTGCATCAGTAAACTGGCACCTCTGTGATGCCAGGTTCTCCTGTGAGCTTTGTTAGCCCAACCCAACATCAGGATGTGGGGTTTCTGAGCCCCCAAGGCTAAGGTCGAGGCTCTGAACAGATTATCAAGGTAAGCACAACTGTCAGGAACTGGTTTAACCACTGTTCCTCATACAATATCCAAAACACGCTGCACATCTTCATGCCTAAAATTCTGCAAGCTGTCTCACATAAAATAGTTACCTAAACAGTTGCATTCCTGAAGACCAAAAATTCTCATTTTAACCATTTTGGTGGATATTTCCTAATGAGTTAATTTTAAATATTTTAGCAGTAACAAGCATAAATAAATAAGTAAACAAAGCCACACTCTTTTGTAAGAGTGAAGAGAACATAACATAACCCTGCATGGTCATGTGTCATAGTTGTAAGCATCACTTTCGTGTTTGAGAGAGGATGTTAACACTCAGGGCTCTGGAAGGGTGCAAACAATTGGACAGTGTCGGTTCCTTCCACTTCTATGAGCACTAACTGGTGGGGTGGTGTGGAAGTCTGTGGCCCTCTCTGTCTCCGCTTCTTCGTCTGCAGTGGTGGTAGCAGAACCTCCCCTGCAGTGTGGCTCCGACTCTGCGGTGGTTGTCAGAGTCTCCAGAGAAGCAAAAACTGCCATTCAAATGTGTGATAACTCCACAAGCTCTCGTCTCTGTTAAACGTGACACCCTTCATGCCACAGCCAGCAACATCAGTCGAGTTATCAGATTCCACCATATCAAATACAATGCTTCCCACTGGAGACACTTGCCCCTAACAGCATGTTGTCTTAGGGGAGATATTCTGTTAGGGGTAAAGCATATTGCTTAGAAAGGCAGTCCCCAAAGCCCCATGTTTCTTTTTCTAGACAGGTTTTCTCCAAGGGGATAATCTAGGATTTCAGAAAATTTGACTAAGTGAGCAAGCATCAGGTATTTATAAAGAGAACTGAGAAAACAGGGCCCTCAGGAACATCCTCCTGTGAGCGGGAGCTGGGTTGCTTTTTATGAGGACATTTTATGGGGAACTCATCACATTGAAATGAGAGGTTGAGGCAGCGTTAGTCCCTCAGACAACCAAAACTTAGCTCCCCACCAACCCCACCCCTTCTCCTCCTCCCTGTAAAATAGGCCCAGTTGTCCTAGTGGGAAAGCTGGGAGCCATCCTGGATGAGGCCCCACAGGAAGCGAGTCAAGGAAGCTTGTCAAGACTGATCCTAATCTTCCCCTGCTGCCTCCTCTTCCCATCCCCTCCCACATCTGCCCGCCACACAGGCTCCCATCATCTCCCACCACCTCTTTGCCAACTCCTGCTTACTTCCATTCATCACTTATGTACAAGTCTGTCTCCCTCACGCTCAGAGCTCCTCCTTATTTCTATCACACTCCAACAGCAGCACGGTGCCTGGAGCACACTCGCCATCCAAGACATTTCCAAGACAGATCAAGAAAACTTGCCTGACTCCCCTCCTCACCTCAGATCCATGCTCCCAGGGTTCCAGAGTGAGGATCCAACCACATCACTCCTGCTTAACCCCTTCCATGGATCCCTCAGAACCTTGGGGTTGCCTGAAGCCTGCTATGCCTGGCTCTGCCTCCTGCCCCAGCTGCATGTCTTCCTATGCCCTCCCTGAGGGCCCCTGATTCCTGAACCCTTGAAGTTCTCCAAGATGTACTGTATATGGCAGAGTAGGGTGTGGGAAGAGACAGCCCACACTGCGTGGTGGAGGAGAGATGGGTAGGGAAAAGCCTTCAAGGATGGCCAGAAGGGACCACGGCTCTTTCTATTTGCAATCAAATCCCATTATAAGTCGTTTTTTTAAAAATCTAAATGGCTTATTCATTCACAAGCATTTACTGAGCACCTACTGTGTGCCAGGATGAGGGCTGGGAGGTGAGTGATAAGCTGTGTCTTTCCCACTGTGAACATTCAGCATGGGGTAGACACTGAGGTGCAAGCAATAACACAATAACATGACTCTTAGAATGGCAGGGACTCAGGAAGAAATTAAATCTGCCTCGGGGTGGGAAAGGTGCGCAAGGAGGCCTTCCCGTAGAAGGTGCTATTTGAATTGTGTGTAGAAGGGTGAGGAGGCAGAGGATGGGGCAGCCCTGTGGGGTTCGAATATATAGGAGGCTGTTTGTGACACATCCAGGAAAGACTAGGAAGCGTGAGAACAAGAAGAAAACTCTTCCTCACTGAACACCTTCCTTGGCCCGGGTTCTCCCACCTGCTTCAAGAAGTTTCCATGAAATGGACACCATGAAATTCTGTGGGGAAAAAAGTCCTATGCATGAGACTCCACCTACAGCAGTTAAAGACCTGAGAACACCCATCAGGCACTTCTTTAATGGTCCCCGGCCTTTGTGATGTGAGCCACTTCCAGCATGGCCAAACACCGCCCCATTCTCCTCCTCTCTCTCCCTATGGCCAGCTGATGTCAATGCCCAGTTGACCTTGGAAGCCACATTTTGACAATGGGTGCCTGAATGACTATATGGAGTAGGCTGCCCCAAGCCTACTCTGCCACTGATCAGACCTCTAAGAGGAGGAAATAAATGTGGGTTATGATAAGCCACTGAGACAGCAGGGCTGTCTATCTGCTACCATTATTTTAAAAAGATACACAGAAAAAGTCTGGAAGAGCACAAAGAAGAAGTTAAATCTACGCAGAGACTGTAAGGGGATAGTCAGATAACTTCTAAGGAGCATGCGTATCTGCGACTCCATTTGTGCATTTCCCTGAGGACAGAGTCCACAACATTTGTTAGATTTTCCAAAGGGGTCAGTGATCCAAAAATGCTCAGATTTACTGCCTTCCGTTATCTCATTTAACCATGTGAGTTAGGTATTATTGAGGCTCAGTGGTCTAAGTTTGCCAAGCTGGTTCATTCGTCCATCATTCAACACATGTTTACTGAGCATTCCTGCTGCTCCCAACACCCTCCACGCTCTTGGAATACATTGGAGAACAAGACAGCCAGCCCTCGTGGAGGTGGAAAATGGAGCACACGTCAGAGAAACATGCAGTAAATGTGGTTGTGCTGGGAGCCCGAAATCCAGCTGTGCCCAGTCTGGGGATGAGGGAAGGTGCTCTGAAGGAGATGCAGCTGTAAGCCAAAAACAGCTGGGCTGGAAGGTGCTGCCTGCAGAGGGAGGGGCCTATGTGGACACTCGGCAGAGGGGCTCAGCCAGGGCCAGCAAGAGGCTGCCAGGCACCACACTGGAGCCTGGAGCACTAGGGAAGAGCAGAGGGGCTGGGGAGGAGGCGGGTCTGAGGCATGGAGGAGCCATGCTTACCACAAGGGAGCGACCATAGCAAGAGAGTCGTCTGACCCCACGGGTGGTGCATCATTTCAATAGTTCACTGAACAAACCAGCTGTGAGCCCCTCAAACCCCAGTGAGTGGTCAGAGGAGGCTCTCTCCAGGTGACCCCTCGTCGCCTGGCCTGCATTCACCTGGCACGCTGTCATCTCCCACCCCAGGGCCAGCTTGCCCCAGGACCAGGCTCAGAGTGACTCATCACAACATCTTCTCAGGTGCCACAGGTACAAGTAAAAGAATCAGCACTTAATTCATAATTGGCACCTTTCATCTCCATTCTCTTGATCACGGAGAGCAAAGAACAGCAACCTCTTGGGATGTGTCCGTCCGAATGCCAGGGCTGTGGTTCATCTGCTGTGATGTTTCAGTGTCTTGGGATGTGTCTGTCTGAATGTCAGGGCTGTGGTTCATCTGCTGTGATGTTTCAGTGGCTGCCTATTTGAAATGGAAAATTGTCACATTAAGAAGATTATGCAGAATCCATTTGTCACCACCATTTTCCCATGGCAGTGACATCTACCCTCCACCTGCCATTAAAGTCATAGCCATAAAAGACAAAGGTAATGGAAACAAGTCAAGGTGCAGGAGCATTCTCTGGTTACAGGAAATTTAGCAAAAGGAGCAAAGTCCAGTTCTTAAAATGCAAATACACAGGGGCCAGCCCTGTGGCGTGGTGGTTATGTTCACATGCTCACTTCAGCTGCCCAGGGTTCTCAGGTTCAGATCCCGGGCATGGACCTACACACCACTCATCCACTCATTGATCCATGCTGTGGTGGTGTCCCACATACAAAGTAGAGGAAGATTGGCACAGATGTGAGCTCAGGGCCAATCTTCCTCAGCAAAAAGAGGAAGATTAGCAAAACGTGTTAGTTGAGGGACAATCTTCCTCACCAAAAATAAGTAAATCAATAAGTAAAATGCAAATACAGTAGGCTTCAAATCCTGTCACAGTGCCTTCCCAACAGCAGAGGCTCTGGAGGAAAAAACTGAGTCACATGAACCCCAGCCCCCTACCAGCTTACTTGTTGGCCAACCTAACCCAGTCCCTCCCTTGCCTACTGTGCAGTGAACTGACGTCTCGCTTACAAAAAGGCAGTGTGTTAATACCAGGCATCCCCAGCCGCCAGGATCTGACTTTAATGAAATGAAGCTGCCAGGTGAAACTATCTAGTGACATTGATAAAAGGCAAATTTGAAAGCTGTCCCCAAACAATCAATAAGTATAGACTTCAGGTCGTGGTTTGTGAGGCAAGGACCTGGACCAAGCCATGTGGCCCCATCATGCTGTCGCAGAGGGCTAAGCCTGACGCTGATGTGTGGTTGTCCCAGAGCCGACGAGTCGTCCACAGGACAAGATGAAATGGGATTCCTTCTGCACTCCACTGAAATACCCACGCCAGGTGGATTGAGTCGTAAATGTGAAATAAGAAACGACAAAACATTCAGAAGATAACACAGGAGAATGTTTTATGACTTTGGGATAGGAAAGAAATTATTAAACAAGATGCAAAATGCACAAACCATAAAAGAAAGAATGGATAATTTTAACTACATTAAAGTTAAGAACATCGGTACATCAAATAACATCATAAAGAGAGAGAAAAGGCAAGTCATAAACTGGGAAAAGGTGCTCACAAAATGTATAACTGAATGATTATCCAGCACATGGAAAGAATTCTTCTGGCCTAATAAGGAGAAGGCTGACGGGCCCATGGAAACGTAGGCAGGTGCATGGCCAGGCGTCCCAGGAGAAGACCACCACGCCCGTGAGCACGTGAAAGTTTCTCGGCCTCACTGGTAACCAAGGACTGGTGAACCAGAACCACAACACAGAACCCTTTCCTACCCGCCAGGGTGGACAAACTGAAGAGTTGAAGCTTTCCGAGGACCTGGCTTGCAGGAACGCTCTTTTTCTGCTGCTGGGCTCATTTGGTCCAGCCAGAGGCAAAAGTGAGTAAGTTGGAGACGAGTAAGTCTCTTCTTCAAAATATCCCCAAGGGCAGCAGTGCTCAGACACTTTCTACTTTTACACAGTTGACACCCTTAAAAATTACTGAAGACCCTAAAGAGCTTTTGTTCACATAGTTTATGTCTATCTATTGATGTTTACCATAGCAAAAACTAAAACTCAGAACGTTTTAAACATGTATTAATTTATTTTTAAATCATAATAATCCCATTTCATGGGATAACATTTTCAAAGAAAAACAAGTATATTTTCAAAAATAAAATTTAGTGGAAGAGTGGCATCGTTTATGTTTTTAGAAATCTTGTTAATGTCTGACAATAGAAGACAGCCGAGTTCTCAGAGGTGGTGCTGCATTCGGGCCGCTGTGGTCTACAGCTTCGGTTGGAGTGAGAAGAAAATCTACTCTCACGCAGACAAGGAGTTAGAAAAGGGAAGCGCTTTCTTGCAGATAACTGTGGATATTCTTTCTTGCTTTGCTACCCAAACTTGATAAATAACTCCTGAAAGGTTAGTTGCAATGTGGAATCTGAAGCCGTGTGAATGAAATGTTCACACTCACTCACGTTAAAGTCCACTGACCTCTCCTGCACTTTGGACGGCTCTCTTCACCGTGTGTGACTGTAACGTTGAGTGTCATTTGGAAAATATTGAGTCCCTGAGGTGTGCAGACCTTCCAAACAAGAGAACTTGTGAGAGAACGACAGTGAAAAAGTCAAATAACGTTTTAGTATTGTTACTGGATCAAAATGGATCTGCTTCTTGGTGCATTGAAATAAAGCCTTCACCAGAAGTAGTTGTCGCACAAAGTAAAATTTTTATTTGCAAATAAAGGAGACCACAGGGAATCACTTCACAAAGCTGTGGCTCCCCAAGCAAGGGAAACCAGTGCCTTTTATTTGGGGTAGGAGATGAATATTCAAAAGGGAAGATGCATCCTCATGCAGAGAGGGGGGAGTCTAAGCTCACGCAGGCCTAGTCTGGAATCACGCTCTCACATATATCGCCTGTTATGCTAATAAGGCTTAAGCTCCTCCTGGGCGGTGATCTTAGCCTTATGGTGAAGCAGAGGTTACTCTTGTCCACTTCTCTGCCCGTCTGCGCGGTGTCACTCTTGCAGCTGGGATTTGGACCAGTTCAGGGCGTCTGGTGTTTGCATCTTCTTCCTAGAGCACAGCTGAAACCAACAACCTCAAGGACGTTAGAGAAAGGAACAGCTGCACTTTTCAGCAAGACAAGAGAAATAGGTCAGAGTCCATGGCTGGTGACAGTAGCATTATGAAAATAGTTTTAATCACACAGACGCCTTTGAGAAGCAGGCCATCCAGAAACTCTTGCAGGAATGCACAGGCAATGCCACTCATCAGAGTGTTCACAGTGGCCGTGTTACAAGAGGAAAACAGGCAACAAGCCAGATGCTCATCAAGACTGAAACAGGAAAACAAATTGTCGTAAATGCTTACAATAGAATACTACCCCAAGCAAGAGGAAGTTAATGGCTATAGCTGTGCCCATCCACACGGAAGACTCCCCAGACATAATAACGAGCAAAGGAAGGGGGCCACAGAGTCTACTTAGAGAGAGGAATACCTGGTTCCAGAGCCCAAAACAGGCAAGAAGTACGCCCCATATTGTGGGGATGCACACGGGGGAAACGCAAGGGCATTATTAACACCAAGTTCTGGGTGTAGGCGCCTTTCCTGAGGAGGGAGGCAAGTCTTAGTGGTCTTCTGTCTCTTACCCTGTGGGGGTGGGTACAGGAGAGTCTGTTTTAGCATTATTCTTTAAACGGACATGTATTTTTCCACACACTTTTATATAAGTGGTACATTTCATAATAAAAACTGTTGAAGAGAAGAAAAGAATAGAAAATGACCGAAGAGGAGACAGATAGGAGCGAGTCTGGCGAGAACTGCTGCTCCCAGCCTGAGCTGTCTTCACGACTTGTCCCTTTCAGTCTGAGTCACATGTGTCATCCTGAGCAAGCCGTCAGCAGATGTGTGGACCCTTGCTGTTTTGAGGATAATCAAATCTTTGCAAAGCCACGGGCTTCTTTCATTAGCAACTGAGCCGCCTCAGGAATCCGGCTCTGACGGAGCCCTGGTCCTCTCAGGCACTGCCACAGGACAGCTGGGCCTTCCCTGCCTTATCGTGGGCTCCCCAAGGCAGGACCAGCAGCTCACCCGTCCAGGGGACCCCAGCCTCCAGCTGCAGAGGTCCCAGCAGGTAGTGCCCAGAGAATGCTTAGGATCAATGGGGTGGGGCTGGGCAGCCTCGGGAATCCCAGGCAGGTCGTGGTGACAAATGTGTCCAGGATGCTCCCTGCCTCCCTACCTTGCCCATGGGTCCTACGTGACGGACACCAACCTGTGACCACCCCTGTGACTCACCCCTGTGAGCACCAGCCTGCGTGACACTAATTTTACCCTTCCTGCCCACTGGGGAGGCATATGGAAACGCCTGGGGTTTAATAATAACCTTAAGCCTACTCTATGCATGAAAAAAGAAATGATAAGCAAAAGTTGACAGTCATCAGGCATAGTACTTTGCCAGGTTCCCCGGTGACCTGGGGCATACCAGGGATCACAGCGTCGCTCTTGGTAACTACTGACATAACAATTATGTGCATCTCTTTCTTTATGTGTCCAACCAATCCATCACATGTTACCATGGCAGGTGCCATGCTGGTGGTGAGGACACAGGGGCCACACAGACAGGGTCCCCGTGGCTGCACAGCTGCTCTCGCCGTGCCCCAGTGGCCAGTGGCCAGCCAGTGTCAGATGCCAGGGGATGAACTGTGACAAGTCTTCAGAGGAGAGAGGATGCTGCCCGGGGAGCATGCGCAGGCTCTCACCCCGGGGCATCTGAACTCAGTTCCACTCGGTCCTGCTCCCTAAGGCCAGGCCTACAGAGCCCCCTTTCCGGCCTCATCTCCCCCATCCCTGCCATGTGGGCTTCTGGCAGTTTCCCCACCTTGCCTTCACCTGAGCTGGCCGTCTGCCTGCACCCTCTCCTTCCCCCGACACTCCCCTGGGTCTGGCTGCCATTAGTCTTCTGTTAGTTGTCACCTCTTCCGGGCAGTCCTCCTTCGATCTGCCCCAGCATGTTACAAACGACATGGAACTGTCCTCATCTGTTTCCTCTGTGCACCAAGCTCCTTGTGTCCCCAGTGCTAAGCATAGGATCTGGTACAGTGTAGGTTCGAAATGTGTGAATGTGTGAATGACATAAGGAATGGAGGGACCCTATCTTTCTGGCTCTTCCCTAGCTGAGTCAGAGCATAAGGACATGTGGCTTGCTCATCAACCAGGGTGTTAGAAGGCCCATCTGGCAGGGTCTCTGTGAAGGCACTGAGGAAGCCAAAAGCCCTCAGCGCTGCCAGAGGCTACATTACACAGCCCCAGCCAGTAGAGGCCACAAGCCAAGAACCCAAGCTCAGACTCCTCCCAGACTGCCCAGGAGGCTGACAGAGCAGCCAGAATCCCAGCCCACTCCCTCTGAGCACCACCGAGCCAGTGCCAAGGAAGACAGCTGCGCTCAGGCGCTCACTGCACCCCTGTGCCACTCAGGAGCACAGGTGCAGGGGCCAGCCCAGGGGGGCAAGAGAAGGACACAGCAAGGGGCCACACAGCTGCTCTCTGGTCCTTTCAGGGTCACTGCCAGACCACACATCTTGGGCTGCAAGGTGTCTAATGACCCTGAGCAGTCTCTGTCTTCTTCCTCTTTGCGGTTTCCCTGTGTGGCTCAGATGCAGAGACTGGGTTGGTTATTTTATGTGTCAACTCAGCTGGGCCAAACATTATTCTGGTTGTTTCTGTGAGGGTGTTTTTGGATTAGGTTATCATTTAAATCAGGGGGCTTTAAGTAAAGCAGATTGCCCTGCATAAAGTAGGTGGGCCTCATCCAATCTTTTGGAGGCCTGCGTAGAACAAAAGACTACCTTCCCCAAGCGAGAGGGAATTCTGCAGAGGTCTTCAGAATGGGCCTGCAGAGTCAGCTCTCCTGGGTCTCCAGCTTGCTGCCCACTTGCAGATTTCGGACTTGCCAGCCTCGTAATTGCGTGAGCCAACTCCTTAAAATAAATCTCTTTTATATACATATACACAGCTGTTGGCTGTGTTTCTCTGAAGAACCATGACGAATACAAAGACCTATTTTCTAGGATCTCAGAGCAAGGAGCAGTCTCATTGGGCCTCAGTTGACTCACCTGTTTTGTGGGAGCATGAATCCCACGGCCTTATAGGGGTTTCCTGAAAATTAAATGAGATAACAGGTATAAAGTGTCACGGCTCAAAAGGGACGTGCAGTAAATGTTAGGCATGGGGGAGAGAGAGGAGAAGGAGAGGAGGGGGGATGCAAGGGGGGAGAAGAGGAGCCCCTCCCAGACTTGGGAAATGCCATTGAGGGAAGGCCCCTGCCTTCTCCTTGCAGTGGCTGCTCTCACCTCCCCCACTGAACAGTCCCCCCCTCCCCAAGAAGAATAAAATGCCTGGTTTTCCCCTCGGGAGAGTGAGGGGAAAATGCCTCTTACTGCTCGAAGCTCTGAGTCTCTCACGGTAAATGGAAGACCCCAATTAATCCCTAAGACATGCTGTGCCACATCCGCAGGTGAGCAATAAAGGGCACCCACTCCATGCCTAGGGCACCTCTGGAGGGCACCAGCTCCAGCTAGGAGTGAAGCGCCCAGACAACAGGGCAGGCGAGAGGAGAGGAGGAGGCCAGGCTGAGGCCGTCGCTCAGCAGTCTGAAAGGGCACTGTCACCTGTCGACGTGGACTCTCAGCAAAGGCATGTCCAACATCTGCATCGACCTCCTGCTCTGTGCCTTTGCTGTTTTGTAATCTTATGTTTTTAATCAACTTATTAGCATGGTCACTTTCCATGTCATTAAATATTCCTGAAAAACTTGATTGTAATGGCTGCATAATTAATCATCACCTAAATGTACCCTAATTAAAATAACCATTTCTCTATTGTTGGACTGTTTCATCATCTCCAATTTTTTTTACCATTATAGATAATGCTGCAATGAAAATCAACATACATAAATCTTTGCTTGCATCTTTGATTATTTCTTTAGGATAGAGACCAAACCTAGGATTTTTTAGTCCAAAAATGTAAACATGTTGTTTTCAATACATAATGTCAAGCAGCTTAAAGAAATGTTGTTATCAATTTACATTCTCATGGTTGTGCTTGACAATATTCTTTGTGTCATGTCTTTATATTTTCTATGGGCAAAGATATGAAATTCTTCCTGTATTTTCCTGTTACGATTGAAGGGGAACACTTCCTGGAAGCCACAGGCCCTTGTTTCCTCCTGTGGCTTGTCTGTTGTATTTGCTCTGTTTGTACATCCCTCTGCTCATTGATCAACATGGGCTTTTTACATGTTAAAAAATACTATTTTATTCTGCCCTCCGAGTGCATCACAAAACTGATTTTCAGTCTTCACTTGTCTTGAAGTTCTATTTATGGTTTTCTTGAAGCCTAAAATTTCTTTTAATTTCCATATACTTAAATCTTACCATATTTTTCATGACTTTGGTGCTGTGCTAGCAAAGCTTACCCTGCCACAGATTATGTAAAGTACCCCTACGTAATCTCTGATATGTTTGCGTTTTCATTTTTACACATAAATCTTAATCCCATCTAGAATTACTTTTGGTATCTGATGTACTGTATGGCTTCATCTTTATTCCGATGGTGAGCAAATTTTCCCAGTACTACCAGTTATGGGGCAATCCATACTCTATCCATTGGTTTGAAATGCCAACTTTGTCTTAAACTATGTGTGTCTATACAAGAAATTTACAAGCTTATATATACGAAGCACACACACATTTCTGACCTTTCTATCCATCCTAGTGGTTTCTCTGTCTAGTCTGTTGCAGTAACACCATTTTATTGATTGTAGCTTTATAATGCATTTCAGTATCTGAGAAGAGATACCTCCATCACAAAATATTTCCTCAACATTGTTTTATTTTCATTCTTCAGTTTCTCCAGATGAATGCATCTTTTCAAATTACAAAAATCCCAATAATAACTTGTTTGATATTGTGTTAAATTTGTGTATTAAATCTCCATGATATCCATTCTGCCCTCTGGAAATACTACTACTGGGGAACATCAAGTTATGCAAATCGTCTTTCTGTCATTTGGTCAAGTTTGCAGTTTTCTTCAACTAGTTTTCTCTAACTTGTTTAAGCCACTATTGGGGGAGGTGGGTTCTGTTACTCTCAGCCAAACTTAATCCTACCTAATAATAAACATTTTATTGAAGGTCGTTATTATTTCTAACAAATTATTCTATTGTTCCTCTTGGGCGCCCTCAGTAGACAATCATGTTATCTGCAAATGATTATAGCAACTCACGGAGCCATGTCTGTGCTCTGGGTGCTGGAGATGCCACTCAGTACCCATCAGATTGGTGACTGACATCAGTGACTGTCCCCATGGGAATTGAGGATCCAGTACAGAAAAGGCAGATCAGGCCCTTCTAGTGGCTTCTTTTAAGACAGAAGTCAGCCTCCTAGTATGCCGATTGACTATTTTCTTGTCTACATCTCGTACTAGATTATGACGATTTTGAGAACAAAAATCATGTCCTATGTCCCTGACTCATGTCAGGCACTCAACGAATATTTGATGAAGGTGGGAAGTGAGGAGGGAAAGGAGAAATAGAGGGAAGGGGAAAGGAGAGTTCTGCACAGAATTCCTTAGCTTCGTTTGTAAAAGTTGTAAAAATTCAATTTGCTGTAGGGGCGCTATTCACTTAATAATATAGATGTTTTCCTGACGCAAACTTGCCTATAAATGGATTTTTTAAAATCGATGCCTAATTTTAGTGTCCTCAAAGACCCTTTTCTTTTAAAGAATTCCCTCGGGCACACTGTGTCTAAAACAGGTCAAGGGTGCAATTCTGGATCCTCACAGGGAGCTCTGCCCAGAGTGACGGGTTGGGAGGAGAAAACAGGAGGGATACAGGAAGTAGAGTGAGAGCCAATGAGCAGCGTTTCCACTGACAGCCTCCATTTCTGAATTTGACTTTTGATGGACAGGGCTCCAGACTGTGGTTGGGAGACCCCAACTCTGGGCCATGAGATGGTTTATGTCAAAGACCCAGGTGAGGGCCTGACATCTAACAGTACCCAGTTATCAGGGGCGGTATTGTGAGTTCAACAAGCTTCAGTTGGACACTGGTAGTCAGTCTGCCATCTGTTGATGTTATTTCAAGTAGTTCTTTGGACTATTTCAAACATCCAGTGATATCCAGTGAGAAGGAAACGCCCTCCACACTCAGCATGAATCAGGCAGAGTCCATCCGTCCAGCACATGTGGACAACGGGCTGGCTGCTTTATCATCGCCCCATTTGCTCAGCACCTCTCTGCCAGGGAGCAGGCCTCACGGAACTGGGCTGGCTGAGCTCACTGCCACTGTGTCCTGACAGTAACCCCAAGTTTTTCTTTTAATGCTTCATTATCAATTGGGCTAGTTTTTAAAGCTTAGTGTTAAAACAATTCGGCTTCAAAGATGATTGCATTTGAAAATGTGTTATATTTCAGTCAGGGAGACCTTGATATAACAAGTGTCTGCTTTACCTGTCACAAGAGTGACAGAGACTTGTACGTTCCAGCCCATCTTCCTGACCTGCCTGCGGGCTCTGACTGCTCACGCCCAGCCCCAGCCGTGGGCAGGCCTGAGCCCCTCATGCAATGACTATGTGCCAAGTCCCTGGTCTGAGCCAGGGGGTGCGCTGTGCACTGAAGAGGGAAGAGTGTGTGCAGGTGGGACCTGCTGCAGAGCGCTTCCACTCTGCTAAGGGAGAACACGCAAGTGACGTGAGTGGTCACAGGCCGATGGGTACCGGGTGAGAAACAGAAATAGGGGCTCAGCTCAGGATGATGCCTGAGGAACAAAAGGAGAGTCCCAGCAAACAGCCACGAGAAGAGTGCTCCAGGGAATTAAATGGCAACTGCAAAGTCCTGTAGGGCAGAGGACAGGTGGAGGTGTGGCAGGAGGGGCGCTGCGGGACAGACAGGCGTCAGGTCCAGTGTGGCCAGAGTTGGAACTCTCGCAATGGTAGGGGCGTCGCTGAGCATTTTTAAGCTGGGATGTTGTGCAATCTGATTTATATTTTCAGAGGTGACTTAGGCAGTTGTCTGGCGGTGGGTTGGAAAGAGAGAGAGAGCTAAGAGTCTACAGCCTCCGAACAGTGAGAGATGGCGATGTTCTCAAACCACGAGGTAGAAAGAACAAGGTTTTCCACTTCCATAAATGAAGCAGCTGAGATCAACCGTCCTCCCACCACAGACAAAAAGAAGTGCTGGGTGAGACATAATAAAACATTTTTAAGCAATGTTGAATTTAAACAAAAAAGTAAGGGAAAGCCCCAGAAACAAGAAACGGTACCTGAAAGTTAAACTGACAGGTAGGGGAGCTGATTCGATGGCTGCCAGGGGCAGCTGGTAGCCTGGGAGGGTGCCTGTCTTGGTAGCCTGGAAGATTGGGTTTTAACCATCAGGAAGGAACCAGAGGCAACATTTGGGCCTTTGCTGGATGAGGAGCTGGGACTGAGAACCTCTATGTGAAGTTAGGACGCTTGAGGGGCTATGGCCTCAGAAAAAACTGGAAAACAAACTTGAAAAAGTGTATCTGCAAGCATAAGAAGACAACAGGAAATTTTGCTCCCTTGGTCTAAACGCTCCCCTGAGAATTTCTAACCATGTCCCTGCCTTTATGCATGTTTGAGATTCAAGTTCACACTATTTATGCAGTCTAAGGACCTCTAAGTCAGGAAATTAACGTAAAAGTGGTCCCCAGAATGTCATATCCCTGAAAACCACCACAGCAACAAAGGGAGATTCTCTCTGGAAGAATGCACCATCACCCGGGCTTCCCAGAGTCCCTGTAGGAGGAAGAATCCTTAGACGCCCCAAGATTTCTGTCCCTGGTGTGCACACACACCTTCTGCAGTTATTCAACCATCCACGGATCTACGTGCTGCTGTGAAGAGGTGTCGCAGCTGTAACCAAGGCCCCTACTCAGGTGACTCTAGGGAGGGGAGAGGATCGGGGGCGGGCCCTTCATCAGGAGAGCACTTATGGAGGGATGGGGCACTTCCTGGCAAAAGAGATTCCAAGAGAAGGAGATATAATGCACAAGAAATTCTTTTTTTTTTTTTTAATAAATGAACTCGTTTTTTATTTGCATTTTTCTTTAGCTTACATAGTAACAGATCCATCAAATTTAGAAAAATGTATCTGCCTTTATCCTATTCTCTTTCATCTTTTCCAGCCTTTTCCTGTTTCCCACAGTACATATTCATTTCCTTCCTCTCCTACCACTAAAATATTAAAGCAAAATGAAAAGCAGTATACTTTAAAAAACACACCCTCAAACATATACCCAGACGTTCGATTTGGTGTGAGGACAATCTGCTGCTCATTACAACAGTTATCGACACAAACGAATTTCACATGCTGTTTGTAAGCCTCTTGGTGGAAATTCTTTTATTTATTTTTTTATTTTTTATTTTTTTAATTGCAGTAACATTAGATTATAACATTATATAGCTTTCGGATGTACCTCATAAT
This sequence comes from Equus caballus, assembly GCF_041296265.1. Lineage (NCBI taxonomy): Eukaryota > Metazoa > Chordata > Mammalia > Perissodactyla > Equidae > Equus > Equus caballus. Next base: position 1,414,258 of record NC_091701.1, on the reverse strand, counting down.
ATATTTCGAATTCTGTGTAGATTACATCATGTTCACCACTCAAAAACTGATTATAGTCCATCCCCTCACATGTGAGCCTCATCTCCCCTTTTGCCCTCCTCCCCCTCACCCTATGGTAACACCAGTCCAATCTCTAATGCTATGTGTTTGTTTGTTGTTGTTTTCATCTTCTACTTAATAGTGAGATCATATGGTATTTGACTTTCTCCCTCTGACTAATTTCACTCAGGATAATACCCTCAAGGTCCATCCATGTTGTCACAAATGGCCGGATTGCATCATTTCTTATGGCTGAGTAGTATTCCATTGTGTATATATACCACATCTTGTTTATCCATTCATCCCTTGATGGGCACCTAGGTTGCTTCCATGTCTCGGCTATGGTGTATAATGCTGCAATGAACATAGGGATGCAAGTATCTTTATGCCTTTGTGTTTTCAAGTTCTTTGGATAAATACCCAGCAGTGGGATAGCTGGATCATATGGTAGATCTATCCTTAATTTTCTGACAATACTCTATACTGCTTTCCACAGTGGCTGCACCAGTTTGCACTCCCACCAGCAGTGTATGAGGGTTCCCTTCTCTCCACATCCTCTCCAACATCTGTTGTTTCCTGTCTTGTTAATTACAGCCATTCTGACGGGAGTGAGGTGATACCTCACTGTAGTTTTGATTTGCATTTCCCTGATAGCTAATGATGTTGAGCATCTTTTCATATGCCTGTTGGCCATCCGTATATCTTCGTTGGAGAAATCTCTGTTCAGATCTCTTGCCCATTTTTTAATTGGATTGTTGGGTTTTTTGTTGTTGAGCTGTATGAGTTCTTTGTATATTTTGGATATTAACCCCTTATCTCATATATGGTTTGCAAATATCTTCTCCCAATTGTTAGGTTGTCTTTTCATTTTGTTGATGGTTTCCTTTGCTATGCAGAAGCTTTTCAGTTTGATGTAGTCCCATTTGTTCATTTTTTTCTTTTGTTTCCCTTGCCCGGTCAGACATGGTACTTGAAAATATGCTGCTAAGACCAATGTCAAAGAGCATACTGCCTATGTTTTCTTCTGGAAGTTTCATGGCTTCAAGTCTTACATTCAAGTCTTTAATCCATTTTGAGTTGATTTTTGAATGCACAAGAAATCCTACATTGCTGGTTTTGAAGGAGAATGGGCCACGTGGCAAGGAGTGTGGGCCACCTCTAAACACCAAGAGTGGCCACCAACTGACAGCCAACAAGGAAACAGGGACTCCGCCCAACAATCGCAAAGAAGCACATTCTGCCCAGATGCTGAGTAAGCTGGAAGTATCTTCTTCCCCAGGACCTGCAGATGAAAACTCAGCGCAGCGAACACCTTGATTTCAGCCTGGTGAGACTCCAAGCAAAAATCCCAGCATGCCATGCCAGACTTCCAACCAACAGACCTACGCACTAAATAATGTATGTAGCTATCTAATAATAATAACTGTGCACTCATAACTGGGTATTGTTTTGAGCCTCTAAATTAGTGGTCTGTTATGCCTCAAAAGAGAACTGATACAGATTTTGTTCCCTAGGAGTCGGGTGCTGCTACCACAGACACCTAGCAGTGTGGTGCCTTTGGAAGCGAACAGCAGGCAGAGACTGGAAGAATGTTGCGAAGCACCACAGAAAAAGCCTAAACTGCAGTGAACAGACTCTTGGTAGAACTCTGTGCTTGGAGGATGCTACGGATGAGGGCTCAGAAGGAAGTAAGGAACATGTCATCAGAAATGGAAAGGTAGGAGATCCCTATTACTTATTGACAGAAACTTGGCAAAACTGTGTCCTGCAGTTAGGTGGAAAGCAAAACTCATACACAATAAACTTGGATATATAGCTAAAGAGATGTTCAAGCAAAATGTTTGAGTGGCCTGGTTTATTGTTGCTGCTCATAGTTAAAGTGTGCGAGGAGAGAGATGCACTGAGGGAAGAGCTGTTAAACAGAGGGAACTGGGACTGGATGACTGGCATCCAGTCCATCTGGCAAAAAATAGTAACATTAAGAGATTGCTTTCGAAGGCATGGCATAGAGAAAAAGCCGAGGGTTTGACTGTACAACCTCTCACTGAAGCCTCAGAAAGATCAAAAGGCCAGAGGACTCAGCCACACAAAAGGCTCTTCCAAGAGATTGAAGGCGTGCCTCACAGGTCTTCTTAACCAAAACAGAGAGCCTCGCTCCTCTCCCCGTGCCCCTCAGCCACTTCAGCTGCAGCCAGACATAGAGAAGGGGGTCACCTCAAACAGATCTGTCGGGGTGAATCCCACTGCAATTCATACAAGGTCCACAAGGTTCTTGAGGAAAGGTGTTTTGGGCAGAAACACTGCCAGCTTGGACTAAAGGGAAGAGAGACCCCAAAAGGAAAAGAGGCATCCAGACCCCAGGATGCTAGCAGCAGGAAGCAGAATGTGAACACCCGCCACCCTTCATGAAAAGGGAGGATGACCCAAGCCCAGAGGCAGGACTGGGACCCCAGAGGGGTACCAAGAGAAACAGGGTAATTCTCAGGCCCTGAAACCTGATGGAGGATCTCTGGCTGGAATTCACCCAACTAGATTTCAGAGCTGTCTTGGAGTGTGACTCCTTTTCACTCCCATTTTCCCCCTTTTTAGACTGGAATGTCTGTGACCACTAGCCTGTGTCTGTCCCACACTGCATGTTGGGAGCACTGGGAAGACAACTCCTCCCTCTGGTTTCACAGGCTGACAGAGGGGAGGAAATTACACCCCGGAGCCACATCCACATCTGGGCTAATTTCAGTGATGAAATTTTAGACTTGGATTGATGCCTTAATGGGATTCAATTCTTCAGAAGGTTTAGAGGCATATAAATTGTCAGGGTCCAGAGGGTAGACCATGGTCACCAGAATTCAAAGACGGCCCTCAAGAAACCCACTGGCTGATGAGCATGCCTTGTATAAGTCTCCCCTAGGGAGAGGGGCGGGCCGTGTGAGTATTATAGAAGATTACCCAGGAGTATGATACGTTACAGGGCTAGTGGGATTTGCCAATGTAATGAAGGGGACTAATCAGTTAATTTTGAGTTAATTAAAAGAGAGATTTTCCATGTGCGCCCAACCCATTCACACGAACCCTACATATCTGGCTCTCACCGTCAGAGACAGAGGAAATCAGAGATTTCAATCTGCAGAGACACTCATGCTGGCCTTCAAGGAGAAACTCCCATGCGGTGAGGGGCCCACGGGGCGGGAAGTGTTGCTAGGGGCTGAGAGGAGTCCTGGGCAACAGCAACAAGAAACAGGATGTCACACCTGTGACCACCTGTGAGGTGGGTTTGGAAAGAACTCTGCCTTCATACGAGAAAGCAGCCTCAGCGGACACCACAATTTCAGCCCTGTGAGACCCTCTACAGAGAGCTCCGTCAGTCAGCGCTGGACTCCTGCTGAGTGGAAAATGTGAGATAATAAACTCATGGTGTTTCAAGCTTCTGGGGTTGTGGTAATCTGTTATGCAACAATAGAAAACTCATACAATTCCCAAAAATAAACCTAAACAAAGATGTGCTCCAAAGCTAGATTGCAAACACACAGAGGAAACAATGCTGCTCATGTGAGAATAAGAATGCATGAGAAAAATGAGGGTTAAACCCAGGAATACCAGATAAATAAACCACTGAACCCAGAAGAAAGGAGCAAGTTGCAAGAAAAAAATAGTGAACAAAATACTGGTGAGCACATATGTATAAATAAAACTAGTCTAGCAGAATTTCACTTTCAACAGGGACAGGACGTGCCTACTCACCTGAACCAGTCAAAAATGAGCAAATACATGAAATAGTGGTTTGAGGACCCTGACATCAGGCAATGAAGAACAGAGGGAGACAGGAAACAAAAGCTTACTACCTCGAGGGCCCAGGGCCTGGTGCAGGGAGGGGGCCGAGGCATAGCCCCACAGACGCCCCGCCCCGAAGAGGCGGCCAGAGGCGTAGGACAGGGTGTCTGGGAGGACAGAGCCCATGGAGAGCGAGAGTTCTGGAGATCTGTGGAGGGTCTCCCTTAAGGACTCTGCAGTTTTGATCAGCGCATGGTGTGGAGAAATGACTGGAAGCCAAGGCAAGATCCACATGAGCAGATTAGAAGCAACAGGAACCAGTGCTCGCACAGAGCCAGGCAGAGTGCCTGTGCCCCCCAGCCAGACTGGAAAACCTCAAGATCCTCAGGGCACCGGGTGGAGCACATGGAAGGCCTTACCTCAGCCATGGGGATTGATGGACTCTAGATTGAGTACCATTCTCGTCCCACCTAGCAAATAGTAAAAGCAAGACTCAAAAAGATCAAGCTGTTTTAAGTAACTTAATTTTGTCCCAAAACAAAGCTCAAGAATATTTACAGAAGTATAAAAACATCTAGCAGCCAAAAAAGGAAACTTCACAATGTATGGCATCCGATCAAAATCAGCAGGCATGCAAACAAGCAGGAAAAACAAACCAATGCAAGGAATTAATCCACCAACTGAAACAGACCCAGCACAGAAACAGGTGCTAAAATTAGCAAACAAGACACTAAATCAGTTATTAAAACTGTGTTCTATATGTTACAAAGTTAAGCACAGATGTGAAGATATAAAAAAAGAATGAAATCGAACTCCCTGAGATGAAAACTACAATGTGTGAGATGAAAAATACCTTGAAGAAGCAAATACTAGTGAACTTGGAGACATACCGAAAACAACTATCCAAAATGACACAAAAAAGAAACGAGAATCAAAGAAAGAGAGAAAGAGAGAAAGAGAGAAAGAGAGAAAGAAAGAAAGAAAGAAAGAAAGAAAGAAAGAAAGAAAGAAAGAAAGAAAGAAAGGAAATGGCATTACAATTCTGACACTCAATTCCAGTGTGGGAAGTTTTTCTCCACCACCAAGCAGTTCTCCAACACCCGCTGAGGGTCCTACAACTCACCTCAATTCTGACCGTCCACCTGGAGATAGCGTCAGATCCCACAGGTTAAGGGCTCAGTCCTATAAGACCGCCCCCACAACACTTCAGACACCAGACACAAGTCACCTGTGCCTCTCACCAACCAGCTACAGATTGGAGGTAGCAACGACCTCCTTCTTGGGTTTGATTAATTTGCTAGAGTAGCTCACAGAACTCAGAGAAACATTTGACTGACTAGATTACCAGCTTATTACAAAAAGATATAACTCAGGAACAGCCAGCTGGAAAAGATGCTTAGGGCGTGGGGAAAGGGCATGGAAGTTCCATGCACTCTCAGGCCTGCCACTCTCCCCAAATCTCCAAATGTTCACCAACCCAGAAGCTCTTGGAGCTCCATTCTTTTGAGTTTTCATGGAGGCTTCATCTCAAAGGCATGACTGAGTATAAATCATTGGCCACTGGTGAGTGAAGTCAATCTTCGGCCCCTCTCCCCTCCTGGAGGTCAGGGGGTGGAACTGAAAGTTTCAACCTTCTAATCACAAGGCTGGTTCTCCTGACAACCAGCCCATCCTTAGGTCACAGAGGGGCTTTCCAAAAGGCATGTCGTTAACATAACAGAAGACACATTTATCACTCTCATCACTTAGGAAATTCTAAGAGTTTTAGGAGCTCTGTGCCAGAAATAGAAGAAGACCAAATATACATTTCCTAACACAAATCACAATATCACAGGCATCAATGAGACAACTTTAAGCAACTTAACATATGTATAATCAGAGTCCCTGACTGAGGAGAGGTTGTAGAAGAAACAGAAAAAATAGTTCAATATTTGAATAAATAGTGGCAGAAATTTTTGCAAATTTGACAAAAACTGCAATGACAAAACTGCAAACCTACCAATCCAGAACTCTGTGAACCCCAAGCACAGGAAACAGGAAGGAAACTGTATCAAGGCACAAAATAACCAAGTTGTCGGCCAGCATGCGGAGAAGCTGGACCTCTCAGACAAGCTAGAAGGAGTATGAAATTGTACAGTCGCTCTGGAAAATAACTCAGCAGTTTCTTTTAAAACTAAATACCCACTTTCTATATGACCCAGCGATTGCAATTTGAGGGGCATTTATCCTAGAGAAGTGAAAATCTATGTTCATAAAATAACCTGTAGACAAATGTTCATGGCAGCTTTATTTGTAATCGCCAAAAACTGGAAACAACCCAAATGTCCTTCAACAGGTTAAACAAACTGTAGGACATACCTACCATGAAATAGTAATAAAAGGAACAAACTACTGATACACAGAGCATGGATGGGTCTCAAGGGAATCATGCTGCTGAAAAAAGTATCTAAAGGTCACACGCTATGAATTGTTTATATAGCATCCTTGAAATGACAAAATTATAGAGATGGGGAACAGATGAGTGGCTGCCAAGGGTTAGGGAGAAGGGTGAAAAAAAGTGCTGTGGTGATAAAAGGGTAACACTATGGATCAAAAGAGAGCTGGAGCAGCTATGTGACTGTGAGACAAGGGAGATTTCAGGATATGAATAACGCTAGGAATAAAGAAGGGTGTTTCATAATGATAAAGGAGTCAATTCGTCAAGAGAATGCAACAGTCCTAACTGTGCATACACCTAATAACAGAAATTCAAAAATACAAGATGCAAAAACAGAACTCTAAGGAATAAGAGACAATTCCACCACTGTAGTCGGAGCTTTTATACCCCACTCTAGATAAGTAATAGAACATGCAGACATAAAATCGGTGAGGATGTGGATTTGAACCACACCACCAACCAACCTGGCCTGAATGGTGTTTATAGACCAATCTACATAACAAGAGCTGAATACACATTCTTCTCAAGTGTGTACAGAACGTTTACTAAGATAAATCGTATTTCAAACCATAAAACAAGCCTACACTTTTAAAATGTCAAGTAATTTATGTTCTCTGTCCATAATGAATCAATATACAAAAATCTAATTTATTTTGTCTATTAGCAACAAACAATTGTAAATTTACATTTTTTACTTTCAATAGCATCAAAAATCATGAAACACTTAGAGAGAAACCTGACAAAAGATGTATAAGACCTGTACTCTGAAAAACACAAAACTTTGATAAGAATTGACAAAGTGCTTCTAAAATCTATATAGAATCCACAGGAGCTAGAATAGGAAACAATCTTGGAAAATAAAAACAAAGTTGGAGAACTAAGACTACCTAATTTTAAGATTATAAATTATAAAGCTACAATAATCCAGATAGTATTGTATTGGCACAAAGACAGTCAAATAGATAAATGGAGCAAAATCAATAGACAGACGTATATGTGAACAATGGGTTTATGACAGAGCTGTGAAGGTAACTCAGTGAAGGAAAGACAGTCTCCATACAAATGGGACTGAAAGATTTGGATACCCAGATGCAAAACAATCAACTTCAATTCATGCCTATCACCATACACAAAAACGTTAACTCAAAATGGATCCTAGGGTCAGCCCAGTGGCGTAGTGGTTAAGTGTGTGCTCTGCTTCAGCAGCCCATGGTTCGCAGGTTTAGATCCTGGGTGCAGACCTATACACCACTCATCAAGCCATGCTGTGGTGGCATCCCATATACAAAATAAAGGAAGATTGGCACAGATGTGAGCTCAGGGATGATCTTCCTCAAGCAAAAATGGGAAGATTGGCAACAGATGTTAGCTCAGGGCCAATCTTCCTCACCAAACACACACACACACACACACACACACACACACAAAATGGATCCTATATCTAAATACAAAACTGTAAAACTTCTAAAAGAAAATATGGAAGAAAATCTTTGTGAGCCTGAGTAAGACCAAGGGTCAGCAAATACTACCTTAAACCAAATCCAGCCTACAGCCACAGTGAAATGAGAGTGAATTTTACATGTTTAAAGGGTTATGTTTAAAAAATTTTTTCAATAAAATAAATAAAAGAAGAATATGTCGAGACTATATGTGGCCTGCAAAGCCTATCTGGCCCTTTACAGAAAACATTTCCCAGCCTCTGGGTGAGACAATACTTCTAGTTATCAAACAAAAGGCATTGGTCCATAAAATAAAAAGTCAGTAATTTGGGCTTTATCAAAATTAAGAAATTCCGCTCTTTAAAAGACAGCATCAAATGAACACAAACCACAAACTGGAAGAACATTTTAAAAATCATATATCTGATAAAAGACTGTGTCTAGAACTCTCAGAACTCAAAAATAAGAAAATACGCAATGCAATTTTTCTTAGCGAAATGTTAGTCAAATGATTAACATTTACTATGCTTTAAAAAAAAAAAACCTTTCAACAACTAGGAATAGAAGGGAACTTCCTTAACCTAATAAGGAACATTCATGCTTAAGTGGGCATCACATGTGATGAGAGCACTGTGCTTCCTCACCTAGAGCAAGGAACAGAACAATGTCCCCCACCAGCTACCACATTCCAATGAAGTCCTAACAGACAGGGCAAGAATGAGAAATCAGCAGTATACAAGCTGTTTTTTTAAAAAAAAGTTAAAACTGTCCTTGTATGAAGATGATATTATTGTACGTATGAACAATCAACAACCTATAAGAATTAGTAAGAAAATTTAGCAAGGTTTCTGATACAGAGTCTACAAAAATCAGTAGCTTTCCTATACATCAGCAATAATCAATTAGGAAATGTAATATAAAAATTTAAAAATCCTATTTACAAAAAATAAAAAGAAAATAAGGAATCTAGGAATAAATCTAACAGAGTATAAGCTCCTCATGAAGAGAATTACAAACTCTATTTGAAGACTATTAGAAGAAGATCTGAGAAAATGGAGAGACATACCAGCTTCATGAACTGGAAGGCTCAACATTGTAAAGATGTCTATTATACTCCCAAATTCAGTGCAGTTGCAATCAAAATTCTATATGTTGATCCTTAAATTCATATGGAAGAATAAAGTGCCAAAAATAGCCAAAATTTTACCCAAAAAACCCAAAGTTGGGGAACAACCCTTCTAGATAGCATGACTTGTTATAAAACTATAGTAATTAAGATAACATGTATTTGTCATAAGATAAGGAAACAGAAATAAAGGTGGAGGGCAGATTAGAGAGCCCAGCAACATCTATTGAAACAATAAATGACAGAGAGAACATTTCATGTAAATGAAGAAGAATGATGTCTCAAGAAATGATGCTACAGTGATTGTTTAACTGTACAGACAAAAAATAAAATAATCTGCATTATTTGCACCCAACAACAAATTAAACGTGAAGTAAATGTGAATGGCAAACCCCTAAAATTTTACTTAAAAATACACAGAATGCCTTCATGACCTTAGAGTAAGCAATCATATCTAAAACAAGGCCTAAAAGATACACAGTTTAAAGAAGATTGTTAATTTTGACCACCTTTGTATTAAAACCCCTGCACAAAATAAAAGACCGTAAACAGAATGATAACACGAGTCACAGAGAGATTTGCATATAGACAAAGGGCTCATCTCTATAAAGTGAGAAGTTCTCCAAGTCAACAAGAAAAAGACAAACCTCAGTAAAAATGGATGAAAGATACGAATAGGCATATCCAGAAGAGAATCTTCAAATGGCCAATAAATATTTCAAAAGATGCTCAGCCTCACAAACTATCAGAAATGCAAATTAAAACAACCTATAATATTTGAAAATATTTTTTATTAATTTGTGCTATTTGGATGCAATATTTGACTATGGAAAAAGATATTCTGTATATTGCATATTTTTGCAGCTTATATGTCTGTATGTGTCTGTATGTTTCTATTTGTTTTTACGAAAAATGTTATTGAGATATAACACATATATCCAACAGCATGTGCAAATCGTAAGTGTGCAATAGGATGACTTTGCCCAAAGTGGAAACATTTATAAAGCTACTACCAGACCAAAAGATTACCATCATCCCAGAAGTCCTCCTGTGCTCTGTTCTAGTCACTACCCCCAAGGGGAACAACTACCACAGATTTGTTTTGCTGCTCTTAATTTTACATACATGGGATCATACATTTGCCCACTTCTTTTATTCAACAATGTTTTGTGAGATTCTTGTTGCCTTAATCACGTACCTTAGATTCATTCTCATTTCTGAATTGCATTTCATCATACAAATAAACTACAATTTATTTATCCATTCCATTATTGATGGATATGGGTTGTGCTCAGTTTTTTGCTATTGCAAATAAAGCTTCTATGAACTCTGAAATGTTCTATGAACACTTTTTGAAAGACATTGGTGTGAAATTCTGTTGAGTAGATTACATAGATATGTCTACATTCAGATTTAGAAAATATAGCCAAACTGTTTTCTGAAGAGATTATACCACTTACACCTCCACCAACCCTATGTAGATGTCTCAGTTTTTCCACGTCTTCACCAGCATTTTAGCTTTTTGAAGGTTGCCTAGTTGCATCTCGCAATAGTTTAATTTGAATTTCTTTTAAGATTTTATTTTTTTTCTTTTTTCTCTCCAAAGCCCCCCTGTACATAGTTGTATATGCTTTGTTGTGGGTCCTTCTAGTTGTGGCATGTGGGACGCTGCCTCAGCGTGGTTTGATGAGCAATGCCATGTCCACACCCAGGATTCGAACCAACGAAACACTGGGCTGCCTGCAGCGGAATGCGCGAACTTAACCACTCGGCCACGGGGCCAGCCCCTGATTTGAATTTCTTGATAACTTATGAGGTCGAACACCTTTTCAAATACTTATTGGCCATTTAGATGTTCTCTTTTGTGAAGTACTGTCAAGATTTGATTTTGGGGTCTTTTTTCCCATTTTGTTATTGGATTATCTGTCATTTCTTAAGATTTGCAGTTCTTCATACAAACTGGATCCTAGTTCTTTGTTATGTCTATGAAAAACATATTACTCCACTTTTGGGGCTGACTTTTCACTCTCTTAAAGATATCTCTTGATTTCTTTAAAAGGCCTTAATTTTAAAGTAGTCCAGTTGATCAATCTTTTCCTTTTATAACTATCGTCCTTGTGTCTTGTTTTAAAGAAATCTGTCTTTACTCCAATTCATGAAGATAATTCTGCTGCTTTTCTTCTACAAAGTTTACTTAGATCTGTGATCCTACTGAGATTTATTTAGATCTGCAAACTATCTGAAACTTAGGTTTTTTATACTTGTGGACTTATTTTTGTGTACATTGTGTAGAGGTCAAGATGGTTTAACCATGTGGCTATTCAGCACTATTTAATGGGACAACCCTCCTTTTCCCACTGAAATGCAGCGTCACCTGTAGATAAATCAAGTGACTATTACGTATGGGCCTGTTTCTGGACTTGCTATTCTGTTTAATTGGTCTCCTTGTCTATTCTAGAGTCTCACCGCACTATTCTTTTCCACTTTATTGAGATATAACTGACAGGTAAAATGTGTAGGTTTAAGGTGTATGAAATCATGATTTGATACACATATGCATTGAGAAATGATTACAACAATAGGGTTGGTTAACACCTACATCTCCTCACATAATTACCATTTGTGTGTGTGTGCGTGGTGAGAACTCTTAGCAACTTTCAAGTATATAATTCAGTATTGTTAACTGTAGTCACTATGCAGTTGTGGACAGCGAAAACAAAATGGAGTAACATACGTCAAGGCTTCTAAAACATAGCCGGGCGGCCACTGTGGAAGTGGGGCTACGCCCACGCACCACGTCTCTACCCAGATGGAAGGTAACGTCTGAACTGCGCTTCGCTGTCGTCATCTTAACAAGAAATGTGCTTACTCCCATAGAGAAGCACTTTCTGCCTTAGAGACGGACTTAGCAACAAGTCACGGATGGCCAAAAAGTAACAGTTGTTCACAGCAGCAGCCACAACTTTTACAGAACAACCTGTGTAATTTATCTCCCTTTGCTTTTATAAACCCTTGCACCTTTTGTCTTCCTTGGAGCACATTTTGGGTTTCTACCTGAATCTGTGTCTCCTGAATTGCAATTCTAATTGCACAAATAAATATCTATTATTTGAATTGTAGTGCACTTTTCCTCAGTTGACATAGTACATTAGACCCCCAGAACTTATTCATCTTGTAACTGGAAGTTTGTACCCTTTGAACAACATCTCCCCATTTCCCCCATGCTCCTCGCCCCGGGGCCCCTGGCAACAACTGCCCTACTCTCTGTTTCTGAGTTCAGCTTTTTTAGATTCCACATAAATGAGAACATACAGTATTTGTCTTTCTCTGTCTGATGTATTTCACACAGCATAATGCCCTCAAGGTCCATCCATGTTGTGACAAATGGCAGAATTTCCTTCTTTCTCATGGCTAAATAATAGTCCATTGTGCACATATAGCACATATTCTTTATTCATCCACCCATAAACAGACACTTGGGTTGTATCCATATCTTGGCTATTGTGAATAATGCTGCAATAAATGTGGGAGTAGCAGATATGTCTTCAAGACCCTGATTTCATTTCCTTTGGACATATGCCCAGAAATTGGACTGCTGGATCAAATGGGATTCCTGGATCACATTTTTAATTTTTTGAAGAACCGTCATACTGTTGTCCATAGTGGCTGTAGCAGCTGACATTTCCACCCACAGTATACAAGGATTCCCTTTTATCCACAACCTCACCAACACTTTTCTCTTTTTGATGATGGTCACTCTAACAGGTATGAGGTGAGATATCTCCTTGTGGTTTTGATTTGCATTTTCCTGATAGTTACTGATGTTGAGCATCTTCTCACGTACCTGTTAGCCATTGTACATCTTCTTTGGAAAAAGTCTATTCAGGTCCTTTGCTCATTTTTTAATGGTGTTGTGTTTTTTGTATTATTGAGTTGCATGAGTTATTTATATATTTTTGATATTAACTTCTTAGACAGATGGTTTGCAAATATTTTTTCTTATTCCATAAGTTGCCTTTTCATTTTGTTGATGTTTTATTTTGTCATGCAAAGCTTTTCAGTTTGATGTAGTCTCATTTTTTGATTTTTGCTTTTGTTGCTTGTGCTTTTGGTATCATATCCAAAAACTCATTGCCAAGACCAACATCAATTTGCTTTTTCTGTATGCTTTCTTCTAGAAGTTTTACAGTTTCAGGTCTCATGTTTAAGTCTTTAATCCCTTTCAAATTAATTTTTGTGAGTGGTGTAGGATAGGGGTCCAGTTTCGTTCTTTTGTATGTGATTATCCAGTTTTCCCAACACCATTTATTGAAGAGACTATCCTTTCCCCACTGAATAGTCTTAGCTGTCCTGCCAAATATTAGTTGACCATACATGAATGGGTTTATTTCTGGGCTCCCATTCTGTTCCATTGGTCTAGGGACCAATGTTTATTTTTGTGCCAGTGTCATACTGTTTTGATTATAATAGCTTTGTAATATACTTTGAAATCAGGAATTGTGATGCCTCCAGCTTTGTTCTTCTTTCTCAGGATTGCTTTGGCTGTTCAGGGTCTTTTGTGGTTCATACAAATATTAGGATTGTTTTTTCTATTTCTATGAAAAGTGCCCTTGGAATTTTGATAGGCATTACAATGAATCTACAGATTACTTTGGGTAGTATGGACTTTTTAACAATATTAATTCTTCTAATCCATGAACATGTGGTACCTTTCCATTTATTTATATCTTCTTCAATTTCTTTTGTCAAAGTCTTGTAGTTTTCAGCATACAGATCTTTCACCTCCTTGGTTAAATTTATTGCTAAGTATTTTATTGTTTTTGTTGCTGTTGTGAATGGGATTGTTTTCTTTATTTCTTTGTTATATGATCCATTGTTAATGTATAGAAATGCAACTGATTTCTATATGTTGGTTTTGTATCCTCCAACTTTACTGAATTTGTTTATTAGTTCTACCAGGTTTTTGGTTGAGTCTTTAGGGTTTTCAATAGAAAATAAGATCTAGTCATCTGAAGACAGAGACAATGTTGCTTCTTCCTTTTGAACTTGGATGCCTTTCATCTCATTTATTTGTTTGTTTGTTTGTTTGTTTGTTTGTTTGTTTGTTTGTTTTGTGGTTTTTTGCCCGGTAGGCCTGGCTAGGACTCCCTGTGTTGAACAGGAGTGCTGACAGTGGGCACCCTTGTCTTGCTCCTGATGTTACAGGAAAGTTTTCAACCTTTCGCCACTGAGTGGCGTAGGCTTTCTTCACTTTTTTTACTCTTTTTTCTTTTTTCTTCTCTGGATAATTTCAAAACATGATTTCTATCCCTCTGTTAAACTTCTCATTTTGTTGGTGTATTATTTTCCTTATTTCATTGAATTGTCTTTCTGTGTTTTCTTGTAGTGGCCTAAGCTTCCTGTAAAACAGCTATTTTGAATTCTTTATTGGGTATATCACAGATCTCCATTTCTTTGGGTTTGGTTACTGAAAAGTTATAGTGTTGCTTTGGTGGTGTCACGTTTCCTTGATTTTTCATGTTCCTTAAGGTTTTGCATTTGAAGAAGAGTTGCTTCCTCCTGTCTGTACTGACTGGCTTCAGGAGAGCAATACCTGCTGTCAGCCCTGTTAGGGCCTGAGGATTTCTGAGACCTTTTCTCTGGGTGCACCTGCTCTATGCTTCTTGTTCCCTTTGTGGCAGAATTCTTAAGCTTGTATGCCTTCTTTTATTCCTGCAAACCCAGACGAGGTGTTTTGCTTTCCCTAGGGCAGGGCTAAATCCTCAAGTCTGTGGTTTCTCCCAGGCCCACAGATTTGAGCTGGCTTTCTGTACTTGCTCACCACCCAACTGCAAAGGCTCGTTCCTGTGCTGTTGGGAGCACACACAAGAGCTGGACACAGGTCAGGAGGGGAAGAGTGTATAGATGAGGTGTGCAGAGCACTGAGAATACCAATGGGACAGTTGGGAGGATCTGTAAGCAAAGCACCGCAAGTGGCTCATAAGTGGGCCTCCTGAATGAGTTCATGACCAGGTTAGTGGGACCACGTCCCTTTGATTTATTCTATTCTGAGCCTTGGCCGCTGTTCTCCCAGCCACTCACTCGGCCCCCATTGTGCAGTTCATGACTTTGAATGGGGTGAGAGAGAAATGGGTCTCTTTGGCAGTGTCCACACAGCATGGGGAGCCAGGCCTTCACTCACATGCTCTCACTTCCCCCTGCAGGAGAAATCACAGGCTGAAAAGGGCTATCTTGGCACTGAGCTGTGGCACCTTGGGGGAGGGGTGGCACAGTGAAAATCAAATGTCCCTTCGCCCTCTCCAATGCATCAGTGTTACTTTGGGTAGAACGTCCAGAACAATGCTGGGTAGAAGGGACAACATCAGGCATTCCCTTCTAGTTGCCGTTCCCAGGAAGAAAACTTTCAACATTTCACCATTAAGTATGATTTTACTATAATTATTTTTTAACTTACTTTTCATCATATTAAGGAACTTCCCATTTATTTTTGGTTGGTTAAGGGCTTTTGATATGATCTCACTTATATGTATAATCTTAAAAACTGAACTCATAGAAACAGAGAGCAGATTGATGGTTGTTGGAGGCAAGACGTGGAGGATGGAGAAATGGATGAAGGGGCTCAAAAGGTACAAACCTCCAGTTTAAAAAAAACAAAGCTGTTGTCATGAATGACTACTGAAACATCATTGAGTGATTTTTCCTCTTCTATTTAGATAATCATACGATTACTCTCCTTTATTCTACTAATATAGTGAATTGCATTAATTTGCTGTTACATCAATCTTGGAATCCTTAAATAAACCTAGGTAGTATGATACATTTTCCTTTCTTGAAAATATTTAGTTTAGGACTTTTTGCAACTATATTTATGAGTAAAATTGGCTTGTAATTTTCCTTTCTTTAAATGTCTTTGTCAGATATTGATATGATGTTTATTCTGAGCTCATGATACTAGTTAAGAATATTCCTACTTTTTCTATTTTCTGGAACATTTTGCATAATATTTATCTTATTTCTTCTCAAAATGTTCTGAAGAATTCATCAGATAAGCTATCTGAACCTGCGTATTTTTTTTTTAAAGATTTTATTTTTTCCTTTTTCTCCCCAAAGCCCCCCGGTACATAGTTGTATATTCTTCGTTGTGGGTCCTTCTGGTTGTGGCATGTGGGATGCCGCCTCAGCATGGTTTGATGAGCAGTGCCACGCCCGCACCCAGGATTCGAACCAACAAAACACTGGGCCGTCTGCAGCGGAGCGCTCGAACTTAACCACTCGGCCATGGGCCCAGCCCCTGAACCTGTGTATTTTTTAATGAAAAAAGTTTTAATTGAGGATTCCATCTTAAATATAAGAAAATACATAATTTCCATTTTTTATGGTATTTTTAGTAAGTTATGTCTTTTCTTTCAGAAAATTTTCAGGGGCCAGCCCCACGGCCAAGTGGTAAAGTTCGCACGTTCTGCTTTGGAGGCCCAGGGTTTCCCCAGTTGGGAACCTGGGCGTGGACATGGCATCGCTGGTCAGGCCATGCTGAGGTAGCGTCCCACATAGCACAACCAGAGGGACTCACAACTAGAATATACAACTAGGTACTGGGGGACGTTGGGGAGAATAAGAAGAAGAAGAAAAGAAGATTGGCAACAGATGTTAGCTCAGGTGCCAATCTTTAAAAAAAAAGAAAGAAACTTATTTCATCTAATTTACCACACTTATCAACATAAAGTTGTTCTTAATATTTTTTATGATCTTTGCAATGGCTTCAGATTATGTAGGTATGTTCCATTTGTCATTCCTGATATTGGTAATTTTCATTTCTGATATTGGCCAAACGAGTCACATGGCCATGCTTAGCTTCAAGGAGGCCGAGAAGTACGATGGTCCCATGTGCCCAGAATGGAGAGCCTGGCGTCAGTGAGCGTGAGTGGTGTTTTGCACACTCTACTTTCAAGAGTGTGACGGTTGTTAGAAGGGGAAGCCAGGATTCAAACTCCTGACTGTGTGTGCACACAGAGCTCTCACTGCCTCCCGGGAGGGTAAGCAGCTTCCCCAGCTGCACTGACCCCAGTCCTTCCATCCTCTTTGAAACAAACTCCCGGGTCAGTGTGCCAGAGGTCCTCCAGGCTTGCCCTGGCCCTGGGCAGGAGCAGACTGCTGGACCTACACACACAATGGCTTTTAAAATAGACAGTTCTTAGAATATAGCCCATCTTTATTTTGTTTAAAAAGTAACAATCCTCCCTAACAAAGTTTTGCAGTGAGCAGGTCAGTGTTAAACTTATTATAAAAAAAATTACCCTTGGTAGTGATCTGAACTTTTAAAAATCCATTTCCCATTTCTGAAATGAGAGAGCTCAATTTCTCCTCACATATTATTTGTTTCATGGCACAGATTGGAAATGGTATCAATTTTCTGCCAGCATATTAAAACACGTTTTTATTAACTAGTAATTGCAGTGAGACTTGGAAATAAGAAACAAAATGCTTCTGAAGAATTGAATATATATACTTCTGATTTCTTTAATAAAAACTATAACTTCAGTTACTGTCCTTTCTGTCCATCCTGGTATAGCAGTGCATGATGGGAATTTTCTCAGCCTCTTCCCACCACATTAATATAGAGAAGTTCAAGGATGTAGGTAACTCTGAAGACCATATATTAGACTTATTATAGGTACACTTACTCTGGCAGAATTTCGTAAATATAGTAGATAGCATAGGATGACATTGGTTTATTGAAACATAAACAGAACATCTCAACCTGGGAAGCACCGTGAAGAAGTGGAAAGTGCCTGGGTGTTGGAGTCAAGACACACCACGCCAAAACACTAGCTTCTCTGATGTGTGCCCTAGGAAAACCTCAGTCTCACTGGGCATTAGTTTTCTTATCTCTATAGACAGGAGACTGAAACCTAGCTTGCAAAATTGCTATGAGGATCAACTGTGGAAAATGTAAGTTGAATGCCTAGCAGCACAGTTTCTAGACCACAGAACGCTCCAAAACACAAGTAGTAATTACCATTGTCATTGTCCTTACACAACCCTGCCTTGACGTCTTGAGGAGGGCACAACCTAAGTAGCTGCTGTGAGGTAACAGAAGGAGGGGGATTTAACAGTTTTACCCAGGAATGTCCACACTCCAACTTCAGGTCTGAGCCCAATCAGGAAGTAATGCTTATTGCTAAATAGATTTTCCAGAGAATAGAGGGCCAGGAAGTGCTAGACGTGTAGGGGGAAGGGATATTAAGCAGATGGAATTCTAAATGGCTATCATTTCTGCAGAGTCTATGGGAGAGAAGCCAGACATCCTTAGTGAGAGTAAAGACTGTTTACAGTGAGCTTTAGAGAGATGTATGAGCAAAAACTAAAGACTTTTCTGAGAGTACTAATGAAGGCTCGGATAGAGGGTGGGATCTGGTCAGTGAAGAGCACCCACAGGGGACCACGGATAAGGGCTGGCCAAGGAGAGGATGCTGGCTGACCATGACAGAGCAGGGGCTCTCCTCTGCTGAAGGCTTTCCCCCAATCAACTAAAGAGGATGAAGTGAAGGCTCCTTCTGGGCTTACTGAAGAGGTGGTTGGTTTTTCACTCTGTTGGACTTCATAAATCCTCCTGGGGTCTTCATACAGCCTCTAGGTATATGAATCGCTCCCCAGCTGGGAGGATGCCATATGACTGCTGTGAATGTAGGCGTCAGAGTGAACAGAGGCAGGGGCTTCATCCAGAAAGAGCACAGGTCCCACAGCCAGATACCTGGGTTGCAACCTGGATATGCTCACCACCAGCTAGTGGACAGAAGGCAGCATCAACGGATGCTAAATATGACGGAAATTTCGACGAGAATCAGGATATTTACATGGCCTTAAAGTGGTCTCTATAGATTGCTTATTATATTATTTACAAGGAAAAAAGTGTTACGATAGAATGGAGACATGGGACAACACCTTGACCAGGTAATTAAATCTAATAGTGCCATTGAGGAACAGATAGATTTCATATGCCTCTAGATGTGATGCTCCAAGAAGGACATAACATCACTTTTCCAGCATTCTGGCCTAAAATGCATAACCCAAATATAGCCATAAGGAAAGATTAGGCAAACCCAAAATAAGGAATCTTCTATTTAAAAAAGCAGGGTTCAAAAATAGAACCAATAGAAGATATATAGAGAGAGATTTATTTTGAGGAATTGGGTCATGTGATTACAGAGGCTTAGTCCCACAATCTACCGTCTGCAAACTGTTCCAGATAAAAGGAAACTAAAAAACACCACAACTTAATGAAATAACTGATCCTAGCCTGGATCCCATATTAGAGCAAGGAAAATGCTATAAAGAACATTGTTTGGAAAATTGACAAAAGTGGAATATGATTTTGATTAGATTAGATTAGACAAAATTACAGTATATGAGGATAAAGGATTCTAATAGATTGGAAAAAGTTAAATTTAATGAAGCTGATAATTGTACTGAAGAGTATATAAGAATGCCTTTTGTTAGGAAATATATACCTAAGTATTAGAAATAACTAGATGCCTTAGAGAAAGTAAAACAGAAAGCAAATGGAGAAAAAGGTTAACAATAGGTGAATCTTGATAAAGAGTATATGGATATCCTATGTTCTAGTCTGATTTTTACAACTTTTCTGTAAGTTTGAAAGTATTTCCAAATAAGTTTTTTAAGTGGCTCTGGTGATAATAAGGATGCTTATGAAAAATATACACATGAAAAGCTTGCATAAAATTGCTTCATGAAATGTGAGTGAGGATAGAGATGGTAACATAGGTCATTCTGACTTCAGTCTCCCTCACAAGAAGACCTACTAGCAACTACCCATAGACAAGACACCATTGTGAAATTCCCAGAACCCAGGGGTGAGGCTGAAGCACCCCCGTGGACCACAGAGACCAAGAAGGATTGCATTAGAAGGGTAAGAGGAGTGATTTCACATTGACCACACCAGCCCTCCCACACTGAGCACCACACTATGAGGTTTCCCCAAATAAGGCAACTGCTTAAGCTATAGCCAATCAAATAATTTCCAGCAGAGATGTCATCATCTTGGCACTGTGAGAGTCTCTTCCTTTGAACAGCGAGTAAAACATCCATAACCCAACAAAGGCTACACTGTACAACACATCAGGACACTGGAGAGATCCCCACGTTGGTACATACAACAGTGGGTGGACTGGAGCACATAGAGGAGGCTGAACAGGAGAAGAGCAGAGGCAGAGCCCAGGATCCTGGGTCCCCAGCTGTGGTGGCTAAGCCAGCCACCCCCCCAGCACCAGAGAACTTGATGAGGAGAAGAAGAGCTGCATGTGGGACTCCAGCAAATCAGCCACAGTAGCACCTGTGGCCACAAGGTAACAGGCAACAGCTAAGATGGTGCCCCTCCAACCTGGCTCCCTCTCCGACTCTCCCCCTCCCCTTACCCCTGCCAGTTAACTCAACGAGCTACAAGAAATACCATTCAGTGAGCCCAGGCAGAAGATCAAAGGACAGAAGGAATGCTTTACCAAAGAGATTGAAACTCTAAAAAGGAACCAACAGAAATTCTGGAGCTGAAGAACTCAATAAGTGAGATGAATGCCTTAAAAAGTTTAGAGCAGATCATATGGAAGAGAGAATTAGCGAGCTCAAGGATAGAAGGCAAGGGAAACAAAGAAAAAAATAAACAAATGAGACTATATCAAACTAAAACTCTTCTGCACTGCAAAGGAAACCATAAACCAAACAAAAATACAAGCTACCAATTGGGAGAAGATATTTGCAAATCATATATCCAATAAGAGATTAATCTCCAAAATATATAAAGAACTCATACAACTCAACACCAAAAAAACAAACAATTGGATTAAAAAATGGGCAGAGGAGGGGCTGGCCCCGTGGCCGAGCGGTTGGGTTCGCGCGCTCCGCTGCAGGCGGCCCAGTGTTTCGTTGGTTCGAATCCTGGGTGTGGACATGACATTGCTCATTGAGTCACGCTGGGGTGGCGTCCCACATGCCACAGCTGGGGGGGCCCACAACGAAGAATATACAGCTATGTACCAGGGGGCTTTGGGGAGAAAAAGGAAAAAATAAAAAAATCTTTAAAAAAAAAAATGGGCAGAGGATCTGAACAGATACTTTTCCAAAGAAATGTACAGATGGCCAAGAGGCACGTGAAAAGATGTTCAACTTCACTAATTATTAGGTAAATGCAAATCAAAACCACAATGAGACATCACTTCACACCCATCAGAATGGTATTATTAAAAACACAAGAAATAAGTGTTGGAGAAGATATGGAGAAAAGGGAAACTCAATCACTGCTGATGGGAATGTAAATTGGTGCAGCCACCATGGAAAACAGTATGGAAATTCCTCAAAAAGTTAAGAATAGAGCTACCATATGATCCAGCCATCCCATGACTGGGTATTTATCCAAAGAACATGAAATCAATAATTCAAAAAGATAGATGCACCCCTATGTTCATTGTGACATTATTCACAGTAGCAAAGACTTGGAAACAACCTAAGTGCCCATCAGTGGATGAATGGATACAGAAGATGTGTTACATATACATAATGGAATACTACACAGCCATTAAAAAATATGAAATCGTGCCATTTGCAACAACATGGATGGATCTTAGGGTATTATGCTAAGCGAAATAAGTTAGAGAAAGCTAAATACCGTATGATTTCACTCATACGCGGAAGACAAACAAACACATATATAAAGAGAATAGATTGGTGGTTACCAGAGGGGAAGGGGCGAGGGGAGGGTAAAGGGGACATTTATATGGTGACAGATGGCAACTAGACTTTTGGTGGTGAACACAATGTAGTCTACACAGAAGTTGAAATATAATGATATACACCTGAAATTTATATGTTATAAACCAATGTTACCTCAATAAAAAATAAAATTAAATTAGAAGCAACTGATTTTTTTTTTAAATGGGCAAAAGAGTTGAACAGACATTTCTCCAAAGAGAACATAGAAATGACCAAGGAGTACATGAAAAGACATTCAAGTTCATTGGTCACTAGGGAAAGCAAATCAAAATGACGGTGAAGTACCGCTTCAGACTCTCTAGGGTGGCTGGAATCAAAATGGACAATAACAAGTACTGGTGAGGACGTGGAGAAATTGGAACCCTTGTACACTGCTCATGGGACGGTAAAACGATTCAGCCACTGTGGAAAACAGTTAGGTAGTTTATCAAAAAGTTAAATAAAATTACCACAGGACCCACTAATTCCACTCCTCTGTATACCCAAAAGAAGTAAAAACAGGTACTCATACACGTACACACGTGTTCTCAGCAGCACTGCTCACGACATCCAAAAGGGAGAGACTGCCCAAATGTCCATCAATGGATGAATGGATAAGCACATTGCAGTATGTACAGGCAATGGAATGTTATTGAACCACAAAAAGGCTTGATGTGCTGATACACGCCATGACACGAACAAACCTCAAAACATTGTGCAGCTGAGTCAGCCATTCATTCATCCACAGGCCATATCCAGAATAGTGAGTCATAGTGACAGAACACACAGTGCTTGCCAGGGGCTGGGGAGGGAGGAATGGAGAGCAACGGCTGAACGAGACAGGGTTTCCTTTTGGGGTGATGGAAATATTTGGGAACTAGATAGAGGTAGTGGTTGCACAACCTCATGCAAGTACTAAATGTCACTGAGTGTCACTTTAGAAAGGGTTCGCTTTAAAAGTCACTTTAAAAAAAGTGTCATTTTTAAAAAATGTCACTTTAAAAGGGCTAATTTTCTGTTATGTGAATTTTACCTCAATTTTTTTAAATGTTTTAAAAGAAGGCAACAGGACTCAGTCAGGCTGACTCCCAGTGTCATTGCTGCAGGTCTTGTGTTCAGGTACCCTGAACTTCTCGCTTAGTCCCACTAAAAAGCAGAGGGGAGAGTTCCTGCGCTAGGCGTTTTACAGGAGTCTTACAAAGCCAGAAGAAACGCTGTGGCTAACAAAGGTGAAAGCACTTGGGGCTGTCAAGACCTGCAAGTATAGGTTGCTGGTGATTCCTGTGGGGCCAGGCCCTGTGCTTTTTGTGCATTTGTCATTTCAGTCCCTGAGCAGCAGTTGCAGAAGAGGAAACTGGGAATCAGCGAGGTGGAAGGACCTGCCCCGTGGTCCAGGATTGGAGCTCAGACCCCTAACTCCAGAGACACACCAAACCCTTAGACTCTCGTGAACTCTCAGCTTTCACAGTTGCCTGTTTTAGCAGCAATCTTGTGCAAATGGCAGTAATTACCTAAGCTTTTCTAAATAACTGTCTTTTGTCAGCCTCACTGCATCACTTGTTTTGTGTCCTTAGTTCAAATGCCACTCGTGGTCAAGACTGTTCTTTTCAAGAGAAGCTCAGGTGCTGGAAAGAACAAGAATTATACCCAGCAGCTGCTTCATTATGACAGATTATAGTTTACCCTGAAGAAAAGCCTCCATGTGAGCTGGAAATCTTGCAGGCCCAGATCAGTGCCCTCCACCATCACTCCCACCTCCTCCGACCAACCAACGAACCACAGGGGCTGGGGTTCACAGAAACCATGAGCACATGGGAAGAGGAAGTTGGTGGGGAAGGTGAAAAGCCAGGGAGCCCCAGGTGGCCACTGTGTCTCTCTGTGAGCCACAGGAATAAGAGTAACAGTGGGTGTTTGTTGTGAGCCTGTATGTTGCAGGCATGGTCCTTATGATAAATTACTTATCCTCCCAACCATGAGCAGTGGGGGCTGGTGTCTACCATATGTCGAATATAATCACTGGGGCTCTGGTGATAAGATCCGTTCTTCTGGCAAACAGGGACTGGGATGGGCCCTGGCAGGGAGCTGGGCAGACAGAGCAATAGTCCCAGCTTCGTGCCTCAAGCAGCTAAGTCTTGTGGGATTATGGGGGAATATATGTTGCCATGACAAGCATCAGCAAGGGTGAGGAGGGGGGGACCTGGGCAGGACTGGCCATGCAGAAAACAGGGTGGGGTGGGTCAGGGGAACTGGGCGTAGGGTCCCAGGTGGAGAAAGATGTATGAGGGAGGCAAAGGCAGGAGAGAGCCTGCCAGAGGTCCCACAGGGTAGCAGGGAAACACAAGCCCACCGCTTGCTGGGCTATGCCACCTGGAGATCAGGTTCCAGACCGCCAGTCACCCACCAGTTGGCCCTCCTTCCCTGGGTTCAGAAACATGTTGGGCGTGTGTGAGCTGGGAGGCAGGAGGGTGCCTTGCATGAAGATACTTCCCGAGGGGAACAAGCAGGCACTCCACCTAGGGACTTATGCGACCTCCCCTCCTCCTGGACCCCAGACACTTCTCTGTCCCTGGGGTTCTGGGCCCTGCCCAGTGACATCTTAAGAGGTTCTCAGCATCCAGCAAGTCTCTATGTCTCTCTGAACCTAAATGTTCTCGTCTGACCAATGGAGACTCCTCCAGCCAGGGCTGTGGGTTAAATGAAGCAGACTTGATGGTAGGCGTGTGGGTGACTCCTCCTCTACACTGAGCATGGTCTCGATGCCTGCCAGCTCTTAACTCATCTGTCTAATCCTCATGACCCCCTTGGGAAGCAGCAACTGTTATTAGACATTTGACAGGTGGGGAGCTGAAGGCACAAGGAGGTTATGCAGCCTGTCTGAGGTCACAGACTAGTAGGTGGTGGCGCTGGAATTCCAACTCCAGTTGCTGGCTCCAGTGTACTTGGGCTGGCCCTGAGTAAGGGCCCACATCCACCTCTCCCTCCTGATCTCCCTCAGCAGGTCCCCCACATCTTCTGTTGAGGCCATAGATATCCTGAGGAGCGAGGCAGAGGACACTGGAGGCAGAGATACCACTGAAGATTCCAGGCAAAAGGTGGCTACAGGCAAGACATGTCGGTGGACAGCAGAAAGCACCGAGGCTAACGAGGGAGGTGCTGCCAGTCTCCTGAAAAGGCAACTAAAGGTAGAGGAAAGACACAGCTTGAGTGACATGACCATCAACTCCATCTTCTCCTCATGAAATGCCTTCAGAATGAGCCAGGTCTTCTTTAGCCCAGAGAACCAGGAAGTAGAAGTGCGGCGTCCAGGTCTGAAGGGAGGGGAGCGAGTTTTGCTGTATTGGATGCCACGTCTTTTTGGTTCACGTGCTTTCAATTAGTCTCTCTGATCTTATGGAACACTCTTTATACATACAATTCATGTCGTCAAAAATCAATGTGCCTGGAGTGACCGAGGCGGCGGCGAGTGGATCCCAGCGGCTTAGAAAAATCCTGCAAAAATGTCTCTGTACCCATCTCTTGAAGACCTGAAGGTAGACAAAGTAATTCAGGCTCAACTGCCTATTCTGCAAACCCTGCCAACCCAGCAGTTTTGTCTGAAGCTTCTGCTCCTCCCATCTCTCAAGATGGAAATCTCTATCCTAAGCTGTATCCAGAGCTCTCTCAGTACATGGGCCTGAGTTTAAATGATGAAGAAATACGTGCAAATATGGCCATGGTCCCTGGAGCACCAATTCAGGGACAATTGGTAGCAAGACCTTCCAGTAAGAACTATATGATGGCTCCTGTAACTGGCAATGATGTTGGGATTCGTAGAGCAGAAATTAAGCAAGGGATTCGTGAAGTCATCCTGTGTAAGGATCAAGATGGAAAAATTGGGCTCAGGCTTAAAGCAAGAGACAACGGAATATTTGTTCAGCTAGCCCAGGCAAATTCTCCAGCCTCGCTGGTTGGCCTGAGGTTTGGGGACCAAGTACTCCAGATCAACGGGGAAAACTGTGCAGGCTGGAGCTCTGATAAATCGCACAAGGTGCTCAAACAGGATTTTGGAGAGAAGATTACTATGACTATTCGTAACAGGCCCTTCGAGTGAACAATTACCATGCATAAGGATAGTACTGGACATGTTGGTTTTATCTTTAAAAATGGAAAAATAACATCCGTAGTGAAAGATAGTTCTGCAGCCAGAAATGGTCTCCTCACAGAACATAACATCTGTGAGATCAATGGACAGAATGTCATTGGGCTGAAGGACTCTCAAATTGCAGGCATACTGTCAACATCTGAGACTGTGGTTACTATTACAATCATGCCTGCTTTTATCTTTGAACATATTATTAAACGGATGGCACCAAGCATTATGAAAAGCCTGATGGATCACACCATTCCTGAGATTTAAAAGTCATGGCACAACGGAAACTTCGCTGAACTTCTCCAGTTTACTTCTTTGGCAACTTAACTTTATATTATGCACATGAAGCTTTCTAGGAGCCAGAGAGCATATGCTGCATGAGGACCTTTCTGTCTTACATCATGGCTGGGAGTCTTACTGTTTGATCTGATACCTTGTTCAAACTTCAAGATAGTTGTATAGCCTTATCCTGGTTTTACAAATGTGAAACTTCGAAAACATTTACTGACTTTCATAGAATAGTTTCTCTACTGGAAACCTGATGCTTTTACAAGCCGTTATGATTAGGATGACTGATACAGGCTTAGCTTTGTGTTAGAACCAGTTACCTTTATCCTAGAAATCAAGTAGTGCTGTTTAATTACTTTAGTTCTATGGGATATTTGCATTTTTACTGTGTTTACCATAGCACATTTAGAATGATTGCTTTTGATAGTTTTTTTTTCTTTTAGTTCTGTGTGTTTGTGTGTGCGTGTGTGTGTGTGTAAAACACCAAGTAAGTAACACTGGTTTCATTCCATTGTAAGCATTAGACAGTGTATGTAGGTTGCAAGAGATTGTGTAGATTACCATTAAATTTTAACGACGTAGATTGTGTAGATTACCACTAAATTTTAACGACGTTCACTCAATACGCTTACACTGTTGCCTTAACTATGCTAAGAATCTAGAATAAAAGCCAAAATGTATCTACTGCTGCCTTTCTGAAACCCACCATGCAGTTCTCTATTAACTGAAATGTTCAGCAGCCCAGAGCAGTTAACTGGGAGATACTGAGCTATAGCATAGCTGCTTAGCTGCATTTGAGATTTTCTAGTCATTGTGTAATGGAAACTTCTTTCTTCTAAAAGTTACTGGTATCACTTTCTGAGAAATGAATCACTATATATTTAATGTAAAAATTCATATAGGAAATAGGACAAACTTCTGACCCCTTCTTTCATTTTTAGATTAAGTGGGATAATACCTAATTTGGGCATTTTGCTCTTAGCATTATGTAACCTTGCTACTTTGGCATGGTCATAGAATGTTTCCCTGGTAATTTGTTCCATGTCCTGACTCCTCCCTGCAAACAAAATGGCAGTGACACTTCACCTCATTTTTTTCTTCTTTTTGATTTATGTCTATTCTATTTTAATTAAATATGTATAAATAAAGTTAAAAAAAAATCAATGTGCCTGAAAGTATTGAACTCTTTTAAAACAAAGTCAATGTTTCTCAAAATGACTTTAGTCTTCCCAAAGGATAAATGGTCATTTTTCCTTAAAGGTCACTTTATGCCCACTAATAGCATATCAGTCAGATGTAACATATCATCCAAACGGGACACTTTGAGAGTGAACAGAGGCTCTGTTAATGACACGAGGATGACAGACACAAACTGGGGCAACCTGGTCAGATAGACGTGAAAAAGTGCAACACATCACCCAGATGTTTCCCAGACGAAGAGACACTGGCCTCTTGTGGAGTGACATACATTTTCTTGAAGAATAGTTTCAAAGTCATGTCTGTGATTTCAGTGTTCAGGTACCCGCCCTATTAGTGCTAGTTTTTGCCTTTAGGCTGATCTACTACAGTAAGCAGAGGGCAATGAAAACACGACAGGGCACTTTAGACAGCCATTATCCCATGCAGGACACACCCTTTAATTTTGGATTTAGTCATCATTTAGGCAGATCTGTAAGTATGTTCTTAGGATTTAACTATTTAGAGCAGATTTATAAGTATGTTTTTAGAAATAATGGCAAATCATTCTCAAAATAAATGATTTTGTTTGTGTGGAACATTCACTTTACTAGAATTTAATGCAAATATCAAAAATGAATGAATCCAAATTGTTCCATGTCTTTAAATCATCCTTTTATCTGGCTCCCTAAAGGTAGTGAATTTAATTTTAAAAGATTCAAGATATTGACTCTACCGTGTGCTCCCAGGGATGTCAATGCGAAAATGAGGTCACAAGGAAGGAGACTTCCTGTCCACGTGGTAAGAGGTACAGGCCGTCTTCTTCCTGAGGAAGCCCGCATAAACCAGAGCAAGTCTCCAAAAATCTGATTTTCCTCAAAAACCTTGAGTCAGCATCTAGTTGTACTATAAAAGAAAAGTCCTGGGCATGGAGTCTTATCAGTGTCCTTCAGGGCCCCATCCTGAGAGCAGGACGCAGGCTGCCGCAGGTCCCCAAAGGAGGAGTCACAGGGTGCAGAGAACTCCTTGCTGAAGTCTCTGGAAATCGCTTTATTCACCACTGGGGAGAAAAACTGCATTTCCTACAAATTGGGAGTTCGGACTCTGCCCAGAGAAAGGCAGCCCCTCTAATTCAGTAGACAGAGAAAGATGGCTGCTCTGTCCAGGAGCATGAGCAGGCAGGACACCTCACAGCGTGAAACCCAAGTGTCATCATGCACGTGCTCCCCGTTCTCACAGCAACGCTGTCGGGGAGGCGGGTCAGCTGCTCTCCAGACCCCTCCCATGGTGCACACTAGGAATACATCTCCCAGCAGCCTCTGCACTCATGCGGTGTGACACAGAGGAAGCGGAGGCGATGTGTGCTATGTGACCTCACCCACGTCTTCTACTCTCTCTCTCTCCCTCTGTCTGCAGCCAGACAGCAATGCCAAGGGCATCTGGGAGCCGGGCTATGGGAATGGCAAGGGCTCCATCCAGAGTTCCAGCCTCGGTCTGTGGATAACACCACAAAGCACCCTCCACCCCTCACCTCCACAGACTCACTGGACTTTATGTGAGGAAGGAGAAAAATGCTAAGATGTTTAGCAGCCACCATCTATCACAGCAGCTCGCTTGGTCTTAACTGGTGAAGACTGAGAGGAGTGAGGCGGCCCTGGCCTGGGAGCCAGGCGGAACCATTGAGATTTGCAGGCGTGAGCAACTCCTCCACCCCAGACACCCTGCCAGAGCCTTTCTTAGGTCATATCATGGAATGTTTACAACCCCCCTGGTGACTTTCTTCCACTGTATGACGTAATATTTACAACCGGCCTACCAAGGAGTTCTCCCCATCTCCATTTCACGCCAAGGAAAAGGTGGCACAGAGAGCTTAAGGAATTTCCTTAAGATCTGGCAGCTGGCCCACATCAGAGGGGGATTGTAACCTAGGTCCCCCCACCATATCATGAGAGGGTCAGTGTGGGCCAGGGCCGGGAGTCAGTATGCCTACCAGACACCCCAGTGTGACGTGAGGTACATGATCGGGAATTCAGAGGAGGGGGCTGGGCAAGAGGGAAACTTCTGGTGAATTGAAATTTCTTAAAAGTTACAGCATATTTTAAACACTCCTGTTTTCATTCAATTCAGTTGCTCCGAGTGCCCCTGGGCCTGAGTGTCAAGTGGCATTTTCGCTGCGGTTCTTTCCGTCCAGCTAAGGGGAGGGCAGCAGCTTCCCAGAGGACATGTGACACGGGCTGCTTCCCTCAGCACACCCCTTCTTTTCCTTACCTCTGCCACAGCAGTAGAGGCTCCAACGTCAAGTCTTGGTACAAACATACACTCAAGAAATGTGAGCTTTTCCCTCTTGCCTCCCTCTGCACTGTGGGAGGCTCCACCACACTATTTCTAACTGAGAATGTGTGCCCGCCAGACCAGCTGTGATTTGAAGGTGAGACATCTCCCCCACAGTAGCCCCCTCCTCACCAGGTAGACTTGGGGATCCCCTGATGGGGTCACAGGGTGCATGGCCTTTGTGCTCTCCCACAAGGTGCTGGGGCACCCCAACCTTGGCCACCCACTGGCCCTAGGAGGGCTGGCTGTGACCACTGGAGAACCGAGCAGAACGTGCATGCACAGGTGCCCCCTCCTCCTTCTGGGCCCAGTCCCGCTCTGGGTTTAGTGAGGATGAGGGCAAGATGGGCCCGGCTCTGAGGACACCACAGCTGAATACGACAGCACTCAGAGCACTGGGAGGGCAGAGACAGGAGCTGAGTGTGGGAAGGAGACGCGCCCCTGGCCTGCTCCTGCTTCCTTCTCCTCCTAGCTCCTCTCCTGTATCCTGAAGGGACAATAAAAGGAATTCAGAGAGGCCCCTCAGAAGCCCCATAGGGTTCTAGGAGCGCTCTGCCCAGCCCCTAGATGTGTCACCCAAGATTGCATTCAGCTACAAGCGAAAGAACACCCAACCTACAGTAATTTAAATAGACAGGGGTGTTTACCTCTGACGCGGTAAATCCCAAAGGCGGCAGTAGTAGGCAGGTACATGCACATCATTTAGCTCCCCCATCCTCTGGCCACGGAGGACTTCTCTTCTGGCCTTGACTTTGTCTACTGAGCAAGAGGGAAGCAGAGAAGGAACATCCCTAGGCCGTAGAAGCAAGAGCTTTACCGGAAACCATCTGACTGAACCGCCTGGTAACTGGAGATGCACGAGAGGCCAGCGAGCAAGGGTCTTTGGGGACACATTGACCCCAAACAAAATCAGGATTCTGTTATTAGGGAAGAAGGGGGATGGGCACTAGGAAGACAAATAGCTGTGCCCACCACCCTAGACAAAGATAAATAAAAACTGCTCTTCAAGAATTACCCAGTCCTGGTGTCGACACCCTGTGTCATGGTTGTCATTTGCAAGGGCTGAGCCTGCACCTGCCAAGTCTGGAGGGCCTGGCCCAGGAGGACACGCATAATGACTCTTTGAATGCATGGAACGCATCAGATTTCCACTCCATCCTCAAGTTTCCAGTCTGTGTGGGAGCTGTATTCCCACCACAGAGCGTAAGAACAAAGTTTGTGGTCACTCCACACATTTAAAATCCCTCAGTAATTACCAGGTGACAAGCAGATATGGGGTCCTGCCTTTCCAAATGCCATGAACAACTCGGCTGGTGCCACAAATCCTAAAGCTTTCTGGACCAGGTTCATGTTGGGAGATTATTAAACTGGTTCTCAAGTGTTAGCCACTCCAGCCAACACTAATGCTGGCAACAAGGCAGCTGGCAGAGCATCCCTGTGGGAAGAGTTGTTTTTGTGCAAGGGCACTTCCCCCATGTGGAGAGAAGGGGTGTGCCACTTCTTCATCTGACTCTAGGTAAAGAGGTCCTCAAGAGAGCCACCAAGGGGTCATACTGAGACCTCCACGAGTGTGCAGGATGCAGGGGCATCTCTGACTGAGCCAGGAGAAGCCCAAAGGCCAGGGCTGGGGTTGGGAGGCCTAAGACACAGAGCAGAAGATGGAGGCAGCATCGGGAGGGAGCCATGCTCCTGCCGAGAGGGAGGTGAGGGCACATGGCTCCCCAGTTCCACAGAGAGGAGCAAATCGGAGGCCATTTCAAAAGTAAACACCTGGAGGACAAAGGGCAGAGGGAGAACAGAAAATCCCCTTCAGAGGACTGGACCAAGGACCCCAATGAGGGGTGGAAGGAAGATCTCATGGATCTGCCAAGGTCTCCATGAGACAATCAGCAACTATGCAAACCAATGTCCAACGCTAGGTGACAACCACTCCAGCCAGATGAGACACTCCCTGCCTCTTCCATCTCCTTTCCCAAGGCCAGCCCTGCAGGGACCAGAGACAAAAACTGGAGATGTGGAAGGGCTAGGCAACAGTGAAGGAGGCCATGGTGGATATCTCTCGATCCCAGGACAGTGATGAAGGAGGCCACGGTGGATATCTCAATGCCAGGGAAGTGATCAAGGAGGATCTTGAGCCCAGGACAGTGGTGAAGGAGGCCACGGTGGATATCTTGATGCCAGAGCAGTGATCAAGGAGGATCTTGACCCCAGGACAGTGGTGAAGGAGGCCACGATGGCTCTCTCCTCTATTCCACATGTCTAAACCTGGTTGAGCTCCCAAGGAATCGGCAAACAAGGGTGGAAAGGAGCTCTAAATTGGGTAAACGTTAGGAGTTTAATATTTTTTATATTATACCCAATGGGACT
The DNA here is from genome assembly GCF_041296265.1 of Equus caballus. Classification (NCBI taxonomy): domain Eukaryota; kingdom Metazoa; phylum Chordata; class Mammalia; order Perissodactyla; family Equidae; genus Equus; species Equus caballus. Next base: position 1,382,399 of record NC_091701.1, on the reverse strand, counting down.
GAGAGGAACTGGAAAAATGTTGGAGCCCACCCCAAATGCCCAGAGTGCACTGAAGTAGGCAGTGGGAAAATGAGTCAATGCAGTGTCTGCTTTGATCTTACCAGATATGGTAGGATAATGACATGGTTAAACTGTATTTCCTTATTAGTATCTTCCTAGAATCAACTAAGATCATCGAGTTAAAAAAATCCTCAAACCAAGAAATATAACCAGTAGACTCATGTGAAGGCTGCCTCATGTATGTCCCCAAGCCCACTCTTCAATTTTAAACGTTTCCCTTCCACAGCCCTCAAAAACTGTCTTCTCATTTGGAGAAGAAACTCCATTAAAAGGAGGATTTTTCCAAAACCTCTCCACTGGGAAAATTCCCCACGAGGTGTGCTGCCCATCGCTCATCCTGTACAACAGGATAGAGGGTTCCTGAGGAGGCTCTGCCTCTCACACCATCAGTCCATTCTTCAGGTGTGTGAGGCTCACCACGCCCCATCACCGTGGGTCTCCCCTCAAGAAGTGGGATGGGAGATTTCCGCACTAACCTTGCTTTTGAAAATGAAAAAGGGAAAAACTTACTTAGTTGACCCTGACTTTGTAAATAAAACAGGCCTGCAGAACCACACATGTGCCCTCACCCAACCGTGGACAGTGCCGCGCAGTGTCGTGAACGCAGTGCACGCAGGCCCCGTGGGTGCGTCGTTGCTGACCCCACCACATCCCCGGGAGCTCCGTCCTGCCCCTCACCTACAGGTGAGAGCACTGAAGCTGAGGTGGAGCACCTTGTGAGGTGATCCAGACATGGACAAGAGGCAGCAGTACATATTCCTTCCACTTCCCCAAGTTGCCAACCTGCACGTCAAATGGTCACTTGCATTATTTTCTGGGGGGACAGCAAAAGAAAAGAAAAAAATTGCATCTATCTTATGCTAGTAAATTTCCAATGTATCACTTTACCTCTTCATCTTAATGAATTACTCAATTCTCAATTCAGATCATATTTTAGCAGCTTTGGAGCTGTTATCTCTAGAGAAGCTGGTAGAAACTTTACAGACTTGAAAGATACAGACTCACAAACCCAAAATTGTAGCTGAAAGAAAAATTGAATTTTTAGAGCTGGATTAATTTTCAGTGAATCAGAAGATAAGTGAAGAAAAGAACATTTAGCATGGTATTCATTCATTTCCAGTGCTGATGTGCATACGTGTATACAAGCACACACATGTACACGTCTCTCAGTTAAACCATCCAGACGCTATTCCAAAATTCTCAGAGTAACAGATCACAAAGTGCTGTCTCTCTGTCTGTGGTCATCATCACCATCACCATCACCATCATCATCATCACCAGCATCATCACCATCACCATCATCACCGTCATCACCATGACCATCATCATCACCATCACCATCATCATCACCATCACCATGATCATCACCATCATCATCATCACCATCATCACCATCACCATCATCATCACTGTCATCACCATCACCATCATCACCATCACCATGATCATCACCATGATCATCATCATCATCATCATCACCATCATCAACATCATCATCGTCACCATCATCATCACCATCAAGGTCCCCACTCACTCTTGGAAGGATAGGGTCTTTGGAGAGTCCACGCCACGACCCTCCAACAATTTTCCCAGTGGAGAGGGTCACTCCCATCCTTGTCATCAAACTTTTGGGGGCAAAAAAGAAATCAAGACCCAAAGGAACACATCAATTCAGAAATAGAGAATTAGATAGTTTTATTATTTAGGAAAAAAATCTCGAACGTGTTCAGGTAACCAGCAAGTGTCTACAAAGCCATGGTGGATTTTCTGCTCTACGGAGAGGAAATTGAAGCTACAGTTATTATCCAACCCTCTTCTATTAGTGAGCAGTCAGAGGTTCCTTAGTTCATATAAGGAGTTACACGGAGCTCACTCTGATGTCCTGCTTTTTATAATCCCTTATCGGGCTTGGTCTGATGTTGCATTCTCCATCGTTCCTTACCATTACCTCGGACAACCACCCCAACAGTGTATCTAGCACATAATTAGTCACATCCTTCAACACACCTCAGGAAGGTAAGTTCAGTGTCCCACGCTCCATCTCAACAACTGGTACTGGAATCCACCTGGTTTCCTCTCTGTCTTATCCTATTCACCCAGATCTAATCCATCAAGGGCCACAGGCTCTGAAGCCAGAACTTTCCTCCAAAGGTTCTGTCATTTCACCTTGACATTTGTCAGAGCCACTGTCATCACACCACTGCAGTGACCCCGGAACTGGTCTCCTTGCTTCCTTTTATCTTCCTTTCTTATAGTGCTACCTTTTCTTTCCCCAAGTCATCAGTTTTATAATACATAAAAATTATAAAATCAATGTTTTTTCTAACAAATACACCTTCTATCAGTCTTATTTATTGAAATACCACAGAATCATTGGTTTGAATGGGGATTTTACTGCTTTAAAAAAAAGGGGGCGGGGGATCTGGCCCAGTGGCACAGTGGTTAAGCTCACATGCTCCACTTCATCGGCCCGGGGTTCACCAGTTCAGATCCCAGGTACAGACCTACACACCACTTGTCAAACCATGCTGTGGCAGGTGTCCCACATATAAAGTAGAGGGAGATGGGCATGGATGTTAGCTCAGGGCCAGTCTTCCTCAGCAAAAAGAGGAGGATTGGTGGCAGATGTTAGCTCAGCGCTAATCTTCCTCAAAAAAAAAAAAAAAAAGGAATGGTGTTATACCAGAACAGTGGGTGGGGTGTCTGTGACCAAATATGTGTGAAAAATTTGCAGTAAAGAAAGTTAAGCTGGTTCTTTCCAACAGGATGTCTCGGATTCTTTCCTGCGCTAGTATTAAGCCTGGGACCTTGGGAAGTCATCACAGACGGAGAACAGAGACAGAGGGGTACAGAGCGCCCCTCCCGAGCCCTTCCAAATGCTCACAGACAGACTGGCCAGCATTCAATGAGCAGAGTGTTGGAGGACGGCAGACTCCCCAAGGCAGTCAGAGGACAGGGCCCAGGCCCTCGGAGGCTGTGCCCGGGGCACCTGCAAAGTGAAGAATGTGAAGACCCAGCTCTGATGCTCCAGAAGCAAGAAGCTGGCTCCAGCACCTCCAGACCAGGTAGAGTGCTTGTGGAACATGAAGGGACCCCAGGAGCTGACACAAGCAGAATCCCAAACATGCCACTAGTGTTCCTTCTGTTCCATGTGTTCCAATTTGCTGGGGATGGTGCAGGATTATGCCTGTCCTCACAGGGTGGCTTCAGTCTCAGAACTGTTCTGGCATCAGACCCTGCGGTGACTGATGTGGCAAAGGCAAGCTTTCCCAACACCCAGTCTCAGGCCCTATTTGTATCACGTTGAATTGATGACTGATGAGGAAACCTCCAAAAGGAAAGAGAAGAAATCATGAGTGAGCTCGCTCCTAAGCCCCGGGATTCAAACCTTGAAGGTGCCTGGTCTCGTTCCCACAGACAAGGCTCTGAGACATCCCAACACACCCCTCCCGTGTCCCACCTGCCTCAGGGTCCCTGAACCCCCTCGACTCCCCACCCATCTAGGTGGAGGGTGGACTCTGGGGGGCCTCCTCCTCGTGACCAGAGACCAGAGCCAACCAGGGGGCCCTTCCTGCTCCCCCTGCTGGCCCTCTGCACCTTCCGAACTGTGAACCACATTTTCTTTCCTCGCTGACAGGCCTCCTCAGCTGAGGGGGTGACAAAAGAGAGTTTTAAATGAAAATGAGGCTCTGGGCTGGAGCACAGCTCCAGTGCCAGGCAGCTGTAAGACAGGGAGCACCAGATCTGGGCACAGAACCCTGAGTGCCACTGAACGAGAGATGCCAGGTCTGCTGGGTTCTGTGCACACCAGGCAGGCTCTCCAGGGCCCCAGGGGTAGGCGCTCGGCCAGAGGTTCCATCAAGAGCCGCCCAATACAGCCTTGTCCTCTGTTCGGTGCCTGAAAGTTCTCCTTTGGCAGTGGCTTCCAGGCAACGTTTATGCAGAGGGAACTTGGTTCCAGGAGAATCACAATTCCGCAAACCCCACAGCAGAGCTGTGGGTGACGCTGCCTCCTGCTGGCACAACCAGCGAGCACATTCAGGCGCATGGGCAGCTCCCTCCTGATTCCCAGGGAATCTTCCTGGGCGCTGGCGGCCTTGCAAGTGTGGCGCATGATGGTGTGCGTGGAAGCATCCAAGCCTCGAGCAGCGAGGCAGGGCAGGCCAGGTGCCCCAGGAGGCCCACGAGGGGCACAGCCTTTCCTCCTTTGGCCCGTGTGGGTCTGACTCGGTCTGTCGGCAGGTGCAGGGGACTCACGGGTGAGGCACACACATTCCCCTCCAGACTCTGGGTTGGGCTCCTGAAACACCACGGGGTGCAGTGAGTGCCACGTTCCCTGCTGAGACGTGTCCTACGCTGGCCCTGAACCTGGGGACGTTTTTATAAATATCCCTGGGCTCACTAAAGTCAAACAAGAAAGCGTAACAGCAATATCCAACACACCGTAAATCAGCAACAGTGGGATTTGTGCTTCTTTTGCCAAAAAGGGCCCTTCCAGGTTCTCCTTCCCCAACATTCTCATTGCGTGTCTTGAAAAAATCCTGTTGACACTTGCGCCAACAAGAAGTGTTGCTCTGAGCTACTCCCCACCCCACGCCTGTGCCTTTCTGGTCTCATGGGTCCACCTTGTCCACCTGGGCCCCCAAGTCCAGGCCCCAGACTAACATGGATGGTTCCAATTGGGAAGGGCTGAGGGCCTGAATCTAGTTTACTTAGAATAGCTGAGTGGTGTTTCTCAGCCTCCCCCAGTACCCAAGGTCATAAAGCTTGAGATAATTGTTGTACCAAAGCCCACAGCATCTACTTCCCCTCCTTAACAAGCCTAGGGGTGGCTCCAAGGGCTGGGTCCGCTTTCCTCAGAAGACCATCGCATCTCCAAACACCCTTACTCAGGGTGTTTTCAGATAGAAGGTACTGGAGCTCATCTGCTAACTGATGGGAATTGCCAGGACTCCCCGCTAACTTGGACATGTGGTCATTTGCAGGGCAGAGTTGGAGAGAGTCTTTTGGCATTAACATGAGACTGACCCTCATGATGGTGTTCTTGTGGCTCGAGGCTGGACCAACATTCTTCTCCACCTCCACCCTGTTTCTCCGCTGCCCTTCACAGAAGTGTGTCCTGAGCTAGTTGCTGTCTCCACATTCTAGTCTCACCTCAACCCACTGCTGCTGGGTTCAGTCCCCACCACTGCACTGAGACCACTGTGACGAGAACAGCAGGAGCTCCACGGTGCCAGCCCAACGCCCAGTTCCCTGTTCTCAGTGAACTCGAACACTCTCTCCAGACTTGAAGATACAGCTGTGACTGACAAGGCTCCTTTGCTGAAGAGAAGGTGAGAGAGAGGCACACAGGGCAGAGAGAGAGAGACGAGTGTGAGAGAGAGCCCTGAGTCCTCAGAAGCATAAATTCACACCATCAAACCCGATGCTCAGTGTGTCATTCAGAAGGACCTGTCGGCAAGTCAACAGTGATGTCACCCCCCAAACTAAAAAGATTGGCCCTGGCACTCCCTGAGGCCCCACTTCTAGAGCAGAATCCTCTATCATCCTTCCCCCTCGCCAAAAAGCAGAGTCCCCCTGGGCACCAGGCCACCAAGGGCCAGCAAGGCAAGCTGCAGCTTCCCAGCCAGCCTCCCATGGGAGCTGTCAGGGACCGGCCCCTCCCTTCCCTCTGGGCTAACACATGACGTATTGGGACGGAAGGGAACAATGACTGGTTCAGAGATGGCCATGTGCATCATGTCTGCACAACCAGACACAGCCCCTACGAATTATTGTTCTGGAACTATTAGGAAAAGGGGAATTCTCTTTTCCCAGGATTAACTGACCAAACAAAACTATGCCTGGGCAATCAGAGGAAATCAGACCAAGAGATAGTGAGAGACAGTGTCCTGGTCACATCATTTGAGTCTCCAGACACAGCTACGTTGGAAAGCAGAAGCCATGCCTGATTATCTTCAGCTCATTTCCCACAGCTAGTTTGAGTGAGCATTCCCCACAATGAAGAGCTCGGACCAGTTCGGTGTCCACCAAACAAACCACTGACCAGCACAGGGCCCACCTGGCAAACCACTGACAAGCAGTCTATCCACCCGGCAAACCACCAACCAGACTTCCCGAGTCTGCAGTTATCAAGCACCGCATCCCGTAACCACATTTCACATGCAGGAGTCCAGGACACCAAATGCAGCATGGAGCTGGCCCTTCCCTGATTGTGCTCCTCGTCTGCATGGGGCTCTCGTCCCACCGCCCCACTGAACTGGCACCTATTAGGATCCCACTGGCCAATTTTGAGGGATGCTGCCCCCACACTCCTGCTGCAGGACTCACATCAGGGCCCTTCCTCCCCTCAGCTCTCCAAACATGATGGCTGCACTCTCCTCCTGCTTCTCCTCTCATTTCACTGGCCTCCTGGATGAGGGTCCCTTTATTTATGCTCCGAAGAGAACTGGCAGCAGGGCCTGGCCAAGTGGAAGATTCCTCCAGGGATTTGGGGTTCCTTCCCTGCTGGTTGCTCCAACCCAGGAGGTTACTTCAGTGGAGAGAAAGATAAGAGAAAGGAAGGATGAGGGGGTATGAGGGAGAAGAGGAAGGGGGCCTGGAGAGGTGAGGAAAGAAGGAGGGAGGTGAGAAGCACCATCTCAGGAGGGTTTCAGCTTCTAGGGAGAGGTGAGGTGGACCAAACAGCGGCCTGGCCCTCCCGTTCCCCACACCTCACTGCAGGGTGGAGGAAGCCTTGAGGTCTGGTTGGAGGAGGCTGCAGACCCACAGAGATGGGAATGAGAGCCCCGGGGGCCCTGGAACACATTAGCCCCACAGACTGACAGCAGGCCTGCTCTGGACCCCTCAGGTGGCATGGTGGGCAGACCCTGGACTTGGAGCAGAAATCCTGTGCCCAGGAGGGACGGGGCCTGCAGCAAAGCACAGACATGGGCACCCCCTTCAGCCCCTTTGTCACAGGAGTTTGGCACAGCAAGCACTCCCAAGTATGTGCTGAATTAACGCATGAAGGAACAAATGAAGGAAGATGACTCACAAGAAAACGTTTTGTGGGAAACACGTAAAACACGGCCCGACATGTCAGGCTCTGCCCTTCCTTCCGCTGTGCTCCTGAAACACAACGCCATGTCCGTTTCCCACTTCTCCCCGAGATGCCACCTCAGGACGTTCAAGCCATCTTCCCTCCACTCCACCTGCCCTCCCTTCGCGTTCCTCTCTGAGGTCAGGCATCAGGTGGAGGCCCACGAGCCCACGAGCCCGGCCTCCACGCCCGAACCCCGTCAGGAGTCTCTGTGGGCGCTGCATTTACCAAGAAGGACCACACCTTGACAGCACCAGACAGGCGAGCAATTTTTCCTTTTCAAACTTTTACACAGGCTTTGCTAAACACTTAGAACACTCCTGCAGGGTGGCGACAACACACTGGGCAGCCTTCCCGGCGCCAGCCACCGCACCCTGAAAAGCACCCCCATGGTAGATTGCCCTGTGGTGGGCAGCATAACACTCCCCAAAGACGTCCATGTCCTAACCCCAGAACCTGCGGCCATGTTCCCTCATGCAGTAGAAGGGTTCTGCAGGTGTGATTAGGTTAAGGCTCTGGGGGTGGGAAATTATCCTGGGTTGTCCAGGTAGGCACAGTGTGGCCACAAGGATCCTTATGAGACAGACGCAGAAGAGCCGGGATCAGAACAGCAGTTGTGATGATGGGAGCAGAGGTGGGAGAGGCGTGGTCTGAGTCTGGGTGTGTGGGCAGCCTCTAGAAGGGGACAAAGGCAAGGAGGCAAATTCTCCCCAGGGAATACGGAGGGAAGGCGCCCTGCTGACACCGTGGCTTCAGGCCCTGCAGACCATGCCTCCAGGACTGTAACGGCAGTCCCCAGGCTATGATGCTGCTGGACGGGTGGTGATTTGTACAGCAGCCTCTTCTGCTCGTTCCTTCAACCAAGGTCGTGTGGTCTCACTTCCATCAGGAGGATTTCCTTAGACATCTGTCAAACGCTTCCTGCAGACACTTGCTAAAATTACAAAGAAACGCCTTGAATCAGCCGTAAGTGTCTCTGGCAAAGCTAACCGCCAGTCACAGTCGGCTGTAGCTCTTTCCGGAGTTGCTTTCTGCTCGCGGGTGGTGATACCACCTGTCTTTGTATTGGTCTTTCTTCCACATAACGTTAAGTCACAAGTGTTTCCCCCGCTGTCGGAACTCTCCACATGCGCCTGTCTGCCACGCAATGCTCACCAAGGCCCCAGCTCTGCCCTCGCAAGCCCCAGGCAGCCTCACGAGGCACAACTAAACATACAGGGGCTCTCTGCTTCTGGCTTGAGTTTCTTATTGTTTCTTAGAACAGGTTCCTAAAATCAGAATTAATAAATCAAAAGTGCATAAATGTCAACCAAGTGAAAAAAGTGCTTTCCAGAAAAACAGTCCCAGTGTCCACCCTTATCATCATGTGTCCCTTTCACACTTACCTGCATCGTAAAAAGGCTGTTATTAAATTCAGGCTAAGGTGACTGTGAAAAAGCATAGTATCACTTTTACTTTATCTGCCTGGGGTAGCTGGGAAATGGAGGACCCAGACTGTGGTTTTCATTCTGTTCTGTGCGTATTTCCTCAGCCCTTTGTGCCTACAAGTCCATGGACACAGAATTACAGAGGAGAGGGAGACACAGGCCTGTCCTCAGAGGCTGCAGTCCATCTGAGGAGACAAGGCACACGCACACGCTGGGCAGGGGCCCCAGGAGCCTTGTTCCAGGCTTCTGCCCCCAGGTTCACTTGCCCAGCATCTCCTTCCTGGCATGTGCTGAAGTCAAACTCCTCGCAAAGACACCTGACCCTCTGCAGGGCAGAGCCATCCTCTTAGCCCCCGTGGAATTGGCCTCTGGAGGGCCTTGCTCTGTCTATACCCAGGACATCCATGTGCCATCCCGAGCATGGTACATGGAATACAGCAGGACCTCAGTAATTGATTACTAAAGAGTGAATGAAATTGAGTAAGTGTCCAAGTGTGGAACAGACTGTGGAAGTTTGCTGTTCTAGAGGGGAGGTCAGTGGGGGCAAGAGCAGCAGGTGTCAAGCAAACCTTGATGTTACCTGTGCCATTCACGAGCTGTGTGATGTGGCGGAGTCCTCAACCTCCCTGAGCTTCCACGTCTTCATCCAAAAAGTGAGAGCCATCCCAGCTCCCAGGGCGTCGTGGGAGGGCCAACAAGATGGCGGCTGCATGCATCGCCCTGGCCACCACAGACACACAGCGGTCAGCAGCCACCAGCAGAGCAGCTCTGGGTATGGTCAGGTGTACAGGGGGAGGGAGGACAGAGTGCAAGTGTGGATGGGCTGACGACTGGCCAAAGCGGGGACAATCTGGGGCACAGGTCAGCTGAAGTGTAACCAACCTCTCTCTGGGTTAACAATCTGAAATTTACCTCCACTTCCTCCTCACCAACACACACATGTCCTCTGACTTCAGAATGTCCTAAGACTAGCTGATATATCCTCATTTGAAAAATCGGTTGCACTGTATAAAGCAAACTCCAGAAGCACACCCTTGTTTGCACCCCAACAAGCTCAGCAGAGGTGGAGCACTGAATTTGGGAGGACGGTGTCAGTGATGTGCGGTAACTCTGGCCTCGCCCTGCTATTGGCAATCTCACGGGCTGACGCTCAGGGGCACGTGGAAGCTTTGCCCAGTTTGCGCCAAGCACCAGGATTGCAGTTTGGAGTCAGCTATATCCCATCCCACGTCAGCACGCAACTCACGTCCAGGCGTGGGGGTGCTGCCTTCCAAAGTCCTGTCAGGCTGCCCAGGGACGGCCTCATCTTGGGTTGGATCTATGTCACATGTCCATGCTAGACTGGGCTCACTGAAATTTCTGTGGAACAGGAGAGAGGAGGAGCCTGCAGATTATCATGCACTCAACATTTGCCTGCTGCTCTGGAGGCTGCAGAAGTTACATGAGCAGACCCCTCTCTCCCCCTCTGTCAAAGCCCAGGCCCTCAGACCAGCAGCCCCACCCAGACCTGTTGAACTCATGTCTGCACCTTGATAAGATCCCCAGAGACATGTACGCACCTTCAGTTGGAGGGCACAGGGGACGCTGTCTCCCAAGCTAGCTCTGTGGATCTCTCAGCCCCTTCACAGGTGAACAGCCCAGGAAAGCTATTTTCTGAAAAATCCTCAGCACAACTCCAGGACCCCTCTCCCAGGGGTAAACGTGGCCAGGCCCATCAAATCCTGCACTTGCGAGAGAGGCCTCTCCTCATCGCACACTCACAAAGAGGGAAAAGAGCTTGATAAAAAGATTGGATTTTTAGCAACTCAAAGGCAGGGAAATTGACTTGATAAGAGAACAGAGCTGTCAACTGCTTCAAGTTTCTTTGCTCCAATGTCTTTAAAAATGTGCTTCATAAAAACAGAGGCAACTTAAATAAATTCACTTTGGAGAAGGAGGGACTTTGGAGAGGCTCGGCTATGTCCGCACCAGAAGGCTCCATCCATTGACAGGCTCCACTCCCGGGAGAGGCGCTTATGGCCTTTACGAAATGTTTCATTTCAGGGGATTGAATCCCAGAAATTTCTAACTTCATAACTGCAGAAAATTGGAAGATGGTCTATGTCACAAGATCAGTAGTCAAAGAGGAGATCAAACTCACAGAGAGAAAAAGTGTCTTAGAAACCACCATGAGATCATCTAGGAAACACAGTTTCACAAAACAAATTAAAACGGGCTCATCCTCTGGGTCTGGCCGTTGCCGTCCTTTAGGAATTCTCACCATATTCTCAGTGATCCCATCAGGGCCATTTCTCTGCATAGTTCATTGAAGGGCAGCCCAGCGAGGAGAGGAACACAGCAGAGTGAGTGAGTGGGACACGGTGGGTTTGCATCTGTGCCTGTTAAATGGGGTCTCCAAGTTCCACAGAAATGAGCACGCGCCTCCTGGCATGCCTGCTTATTTTCTAAGAACTCTGGTCCCAGAAGCTGTAGATGTCTACAAAAACACAAAATCTCACTAAGACAACCTAGAATTGTAACGGCCATTATGGAGAACATTCCACTTAGACAAGATCGTTCATTTAAGAAGTGCATTTGAAAGTAAGGGTCCCCAAATCGAACAAACGGAATGGATACCTATTTTAACTTGCGTGCAGAAGCCTCCAAAAGCCTTCAAGACTCCAAAGCAGCTTCACTGAAAGATTCATTACAAGGAGATTGCTGGGAAGTTGGTGGCACAGGCAGACTCTGAACTCACCTCCCCCCAAGGACATAACAAATCTACAACCACCTGTGAAACAATTACCCCTGAGAGAGAAATGGAAACTGGATAAAAAGAACCCCACAACAAGGACAACACTGACAAGGGTGGAAGAGGCAGAAATACCCCTCTGCTGAGGATAAAAACCACATTCTAGCCACAGGACTTCACAGCCAGGAGCAATCTTAAGGTACAAAGCTTTTTCTGGAGAAGTGGGGGATCTGAGCGAGGGACTGTTGCCACAGTAAGTAGCTTTTGAACTCAGCACAACTGACATGAACGTCATAATATCTGCCTTTGCTGGCTATTAAAACCAACAGGGAACACCCCCAGAAAAGCTATCAGACACAAGAGAAAGAAAAGCCTGCTCTTAAGGGCCCACACACAAATTCACCCATTCTGGAAACAAACACAAAATCACCAGAAAGAAAGGTGCATGGACCTTTGGTAAAAGGGACTCACTTGATAAGCTCTGAGCACACCCCAGAGAGGCAGGAGGTGGCTGGGCCCACCTCCCCAAGGACTGAGACACTGGCAGCAGCCATTATTGTGACCTACTACAGCTGTGCTCACACAGATGCTGGCAGATGCCATTAGAATTCTTCCCTGGCCTGTTAGCACAGGGGTTTCCCCACCCACCAGAGCACCCATTTAATCCAGCTCAGCCAGGGCAGGCAGCCCACCCTAGGGACTGACCCCACCCACTAGCAAGCCCTAAGAGAACTTGTGGGCATCCATAGGACGGATGTGTGGGACGTCTCCAATGGGTCAAGTAGGTCTGCTGTGGTGGAGAGGGGCATGCACATAGGCTGGACTGCATTGGTGAAGAGTGGGGGGTCTCTGCAGAGAGGAAAGTGGAACCCCTTCAGTGGGATGGGGCATGAGCCCTGGGTGGGACTGCAGTGACAGGGTATGTGGGCTTGTGGGAAGTGGGGCTTTCAGCTGCAGCAGATTTGTGCTTCTCAAACAGCCACACAGGGGATCAGCTCCACCTTCCAATGCCTGAAACAACTGGGTGCAGCCAGGCCTGAGGCCAGCCACACCCAGCTGCACTCCTGAGAGAGCTGAAAACTGCCTCCCAGGCCAGAGGCTTACAGCAATTGTGAACTCCTGAACATAGCAACTAGCCATGCTGGGGGCCTACTCACTTAACAGAAAAACTGCAGCAAGTGAGTGCTATTAGACAAGGCAGCCAGCTGTGCTGGGGCTCTCCCCACCCAATAAAGTAACTAAAGGGACCATAGCAGCTGCACACAGTTGAGCCTTGCAATTGGTCAGCCAGGGGGAAGGCCTAGCCTGCACAGGCACCTGCAGCAAGAGCAACCCTGCCACAACAGAAGGGTCCATGTAGCCCAACAGGAGACAGTCCTGGAACATTTGGAACTGGTGATGAGAAGGAAGCACACTGCTGGGCCTCATAAGGCATCTCTTACATAAGGCCACTTCTCCAAGATCAGGAGACATAGCCGACTCAACTAATACAGAGATATAAGCACAGAGAAAGAGAGAAAATGAGGAGACAAAGGAATATGTTCCAAGTAAGGGAACAGGACAAAACCCCAGAAAAATACCTAAAGAAAATAGCATAAACAATCTACCTGACAAAGAGTTCAAACCAACAGTTATAAGGATGCTCACTGATCTTGGGAGAAGAATATATGAACACAGTGATAAATTCAACAAAGAATTGGAAAAAATATAAGAAAAAGAACCAATCAGAAATGAAGAATACAATAGTGGAAATGAAAAATTCACTAGAGAGACTCAATAGCAGAGTAGATGATACAGAAGAACAGACCAGCAAGCTGGAGAAAAGACTAGAGGAAATCACTCAAGCTGAACAGACCAAAGAAAAAAAGAATTAAAAAGAACAAGGACAGTCTAAGAGACCGCTGGAATGACATCAAGTGCACTGACATCCATGTTATAGGCATCCCAGAAGGAGAAGAGACAGACAAAGGGGCAGAGAATCTATTGAAGAAATAATAGTTGAGAACTTTCCTAACCTAAGGAAGGAAATAGATGTCCAAGTACAGGAAGCACAGAGAGCACCAAACAAGATAAACCCAAAGAGGCCCACACAAGACACATTATAATTAAAATGTCAAGAATTAAAGATAAAGAGAGAATTCTAATAGTCACAAGAGAAAGGCAACAAGTTACTTACAAAAGAAACCCTGTAAGGCTATCAGCTGACTTCTCAGTAGAAACCTTTGTCGACGAAAATAATCCATAACCAATCTATAAATGAAAATTTGGGTGAGTTTATTCTGAGCTGAAATCTGAAGACCATGGCCCGGGGCCTTTCTTCCCAAAGGAAGAAAGGGCACCAAAGAAGTGAGGTATACAGAGTGGTTATATACCCCCAAGCAGGATGTTTCACATATGATTGAAATGTCCCTCCCACAATAGTCACAAGATTGCCCTGTCAGCACAGCGCTTGATGGACACAGCAGATAGTGGGTCTGCTATCTCAGAGGGCACAGCAGGAGGCAAGTCTATTGTCTCGAGCTGGATGGTCACAGGTGAGCGCAGCAATCAGTTTCTAGCCTAAGGAAAGATGCTTAATCCTTAAGGAGATGCCAACGTTGGGAGGGGGAGGGAAGTTGCACCTTTATCTCAAAGGCCTTTGTTCTTTCCATAGGGAATATCTAAAGCAGATATCCAATGCATGCTCAACAGCCATGGTCAGGCCCTTTTGGAAAGACAAGGTCAGGACAAATTAGGTTTCTACCAAATGGCTTCCTCATATTCTCCAATATATCCTATTGCTTGCCATTTTTATTTGTCACCTTACAGGATAGAAGGAAATGGCATGATATATTCAAAGTGCTGCAAGTAAAAAACCTACAGCCAAGAATACTCTACCTGTCAAGGTTATCATTCAGAATGGGAGAAGAGATAAAGAGTTTTCCAGACAAGCAAAAACTGAAGGAATTTATCACCAATAAACTGGGCTTAAAAGAAATGTTAAAGGGACTTATTTAAGTAGAAAAGACCACAAACAGGAATAAGAAACTTATCAAGAAAAATCACTGATAAAGGCAAATGTACTAAAGTTAGCAAATCAACCACCTAGGAAGCTAACATGAAGGTCAGAAGACAAAAGTGCTAAGATTATCTATTTCCATGAAAAGAGGTCAGGGATACGCACACAAAGAAAAGAGGTTAAATATGATATCAAAAACATAAAATGTGGCGGGACAGGAGTAAAAGAGTAGGGCTTTCAGCAAGAGGTCAAGCTTAAGAGACCATCAATTAATATAGATTGTTATTTACGTTGGTTATTATATATGAACCTCTTGGTAATCACAAGCCAGAAACATACAATAAATACATTAAAAACTAAGAGAAAGGAACACAAACATAAAGAAAGCCATCAAAACAAAGGAAAGAGAGCAAGAGAAGAAATGAACAGAGAACGATTAAAACACCCAGAAAAAAAGAACAAAGTGGCAATAAATACATTCTTATCAAGAGCTATTTTAAATGTCAATGGACTAAATGCTCCAATTGAAAGATATATGGTGGCTGGTTGGATAAAAAAAATCAAGACCCATATCTATGCTGCATACAAGAGATACAGTTCAGACCTAAAAACACTCACAAACTGAAAGTGAAGGGATGGAAAAAGATACTTCATCCAAATGGCAAAGAAAAGAAAGCTGGGGTAGCGATAGGTATATCAGACAAAATAGACTTTAAAACAAAAACTGTAACAAGAAACAAGGAAGAGCACTACAGAATGATAAAGGGAACAATCCAACAAGAGGATACAACTATTGTAAATATCTATGTGCCCAATATAGGCGCACCTAAATATATAAAGCAATTATTAACAGACATAAAAGGAGGAATAGTAACACAATAATAATAGGGGACTTTAACATTCCACTTACATCAATGGACAGATCATCCAAACAGAAGATCAATAAGAAAACATTGGCCTTAAATGACACAGTAGAGCAGAAGGACTTAGTAGAGAAATATACAGAACAGTCCATCCAAAAACCACAGAATACACATTCTTTTCAAATGCACATGGAACATTCTCCAGGATTGATCACACACTAGGCCACAAAACAAGTCTCAGTAAATTTAAGAAGACTCAAATAATACCAAGCATCTTTTCTGACCACAAAGGTATGAAACTAGAAATCAAGTACAAGAAGAAAACTGGAAAAGCTAAACAAAATACTACTGAACAACTATTGGGTCAAGAAAGAAATCAAAGGAGAAATAAAAAAATATGTGGAGACAAAAGAAAATGAAAATACAACATATCAAAATTTATGGGATACAGCAAAAGCAGTACTTAGAGGGAAGATTATAGTAATACAGGTCTACCTCAACAAATAAGAAAATCTCAAATAAACAATATAACAGTGCACCTAAAAGAATTAGGAAAAGAAGAACAAACAAGGTCCAAAATCAGTACAAGGGAGGACATAATAAAAACCAGAATGGAAATAAATAAAATAGAGACTAAAAAAAAAAAAACAGAAAAAATCAATGAAACTAAGAGCTAAAGATAAACAAAATAGATAAACCTTTAGCTAGAGTCACCAAGAAAAAAAGAGAGAAAGTTCACATAAATAAAATCAGAAACAGAGGAGAAATTACAATGGACACCTCAGAAATACAAAAGACTATAAGAGAATACTAGGAAAAGCTATATGCCAGAAAAATGGATACTCTAGAAGAAATGGATAAATTCTCAGAATCATACTGCCTTCCAAAACTGAATCAAGAAGAAACAGAGAATTTAAATAGACCAATTACCAGTAAGGAGATCAAAACAGTAAACAAAAACCTCCTAAGAAATAAAAGTCCAGGACCAGACAGCTTCCCCGGTGAATTCTACCAAACATTCAAAGAAGACTTAATACCTATCCTTCTCAAATTATTCCAAAAAATTGAAGAGGATGGGAAGCTTCCTAACTCATTCTACGAGGCCAACATTACCCTGATACCAAAACCAGACTAGGACAACACAAAAGAAGAAAATTACAGGCCAATATCACTGATGAACTTACATACAAACATCCTCAACAAAATACTAGCAAATTGAATACAACAATACATTAGAAAGATCATACACCAAGATCAAGTGGGATTCATTCCAGGGATACAGGGATGGTTCAACATCCATAAATCAGTCAACATGATACACCACATTAACAAAATGAAAAACAAAAATTACATGATGATAACAGATGCAGAAAAAGCATTCAACAAGATACAGCATCCATTTATGATTTAAACTCTGAATAAAATGGATAAGAAGGAAAGTATCTCATCATAATAAAGGCCATAGATGACAAACCCACAGCTAATTTCACACTCAATGGAGAAAAACTGAAAGCTATCCCTTTAAGAACAGAAACCAGACAAGGATGCCCACTTTTGCCACTCTTATTTAACATAGTATTGGAAGTCCTAGCCAGAGTAGTCAGACAAGAAAAAAAATAAACAGGATCCAAATTGGACAGGAAGAAGTAAAACTGTCACTGTTTACAGATGACATGAGTTTATATTTAGAAAACCCTAAAGAATCCACCAAAAAACAATTATAAATAATAAATAACTACAGCAAACTTGCAGGATACAAAATCAACACACAAAAATCAGTAGCGTTTTTTATACACTAACAACAAAGTAGCAGAAAGAGAAATTAAGAATGCAATCCCATTTACAATTTCAATAAAAAGAATAAAATACCTAGGAATAAACTTAACCAAAGAGGTTAGAGATCTCTACACTGAAAACTATAAAACATTGTTGAAAGAAATTGAAGACAACACAAAGAAATGGAAAGATATTCCATGCTCTTGGGTTGGAAGAATTAACATCGTTAAAATGTCCATTCTTCCCAAAGCAATCTACAGATTCAAGGCAATCCCTATCAAATTTCCCCAATATTTGTTACAGAAATAGAACAAAGAATCCTAAAATTTATATGGAACAACAAAAGACCCTGAATAGCCAAAAGGAATTCTGAGAAAAAAGGACAAACTGGAGGCATCGCACTCCCTGATTTCAAAATATACCACAAAGCCATAGAAACCAAAACAGCATGGTACTGGCATAAAAACAGGCACACAGATCAATGCAAAAATTTTGAGATCCAAGAAATAAACCCACACATCTGTGGACAGATAATCTTTCACAAGGGAGCCAAGAACATACAAAGGAGGAAGGAAAGTCTCTTCAATAAATAGTGTTGGGAAAACTGGACAGCCACATGCAAAAGAATGAAAGTAGACCCTATCTTACACCATACACAAAAATTAACTCAAAATGGATTAAAGACTTGAATGTAAGAACTGAAGCCATGAAAATTCATCAAGAAAACATAGGCAGTACACTCTTCAACGTTGGTCTTAGCAGCGTATTTTCAAGTGCCATGCCTGACCAGGCAAGGGGAACAAAAGAAAAAACAAACAATGAGACTAAATCAAACTAAAAAGATTCTACACAGCAAAGGAAACCATCAACAAAATGAAAAGACAACCTAACAATTTGGAGACAATATTTGCAAACCATATATCTGAAAGGAATTAATATCCAAAATATATAAAGAACTCATCCATCTAAACAACAAAGAAACAAACAAAAAAATTTAAAAATGGGCAAAAGATTTGAACAGATATTTTTCCAAGGACGATACACAGATGGCCAACAGGCACATGAAGTGATGTTCAAATCACTAATTATTATGGAATTGAAAATCAAAGCTACAATGAGATATTACCTTACTCCTGTCAGAATGGCTATAATTAACAAGACAGGAAATAAGTGTTGGAGAGGATGTAGAGAAAAGGGAATCCTAGTACACTGTTGGTGGGAGTGCAAACTGGTTCAGCCACTATGGAAAACAGTATGGAGATTCCTCAAAAAGTTAAGAATAGAACTAACATATGATCCAACTATTCTCCTGCTGTGTATTTATCCAAAGAACACAAAAGCATGAATGCATAAAGATATATGCACCCCTATGTTCATCGCAGCATTATTCACAACAGCCAAGACTTGGAAGTAACCTAAGTGCCCATCAAGGGACAAATGCATAAAGAAGATGTCATATATATATACAATGGAATACTACTCAGCTATAAAACAAAATTGAAATCTTGTCATTTGCAACAATATGGATGGACTTTGAGGGTATTATACTAAGTGAAATAAGTCAGACGGAGAAAGTCAAATAACTTATGATCTCAATCATAAGTAGAAGATAAAAACAACAACAACAAACAAACACATAGATACAGAGATTGGATTGGTGGTTGCCAGAGGGAAGTGGGGAGGGAGGAGGGTGAAAGGGGTGACTGGGCACATGTGTTAGGTGATGGATGGTAATCAGTCTTTGGGTGGTGAGCATGATGTGGTCTATACAGAAATCAAAATATAATGATGTACAGCTGAAATTTATATTATTTTCTAAACCAATATTACCTCAATAGTAATAAATAAATGTACGTTATCAAAATTAACAATGCTGCACTAAAATTAATATTCAAATTTTTCTAAACCTTTCTAAATATATATCAGTTGGACAGATACTTCTAAAAGGCACTAGATAAAATTAAGGGTCATTTGATAATTTTTGAGAAAGTCTTTTCTATATAATTCAGAGTAATTGAAAAGTGGGAAACAAATCTTTTTGCAAGTCAGGTGGTTTTATTTTTTTTTGTTTTCAACAAACATAAGGAGGATTTAAACAGCTCATAGAGCATTATATATAATTTTCATGATAGAGAATTTGTGATTTGGGGCATATAACTTGGAAGGAGTTAAATGAATTATGGATGGGAATGGGTGGATAGAGTTGTTGACCCCCATGGTTTAAGAAGTCAAGCAGGGGGCTGGCCTGGTGACATAGTGCTTAACAATAGGATCCTGGGTACAGACCTAGCACTGCTCATCAAGCTACACTGTGGCAGCATCCCACATAAAGTAGAGGAAGACTGGCATAAATGTTAGCTCATGGCCAACCTTCCTCACAAAATAATTTTTAAAAAAGAAGTCAAGCAAAGCTAGCCATCACATTTCACTAAATGAGGAGAAGGAAAGTAAAATTTTATGTAGTTCCTACCAAAAAAAAAATTTAATCCTACCACTCAAACCTGGAAGTGAATGGAGTAAATTTCTATTCCTTAAATCAGTGGAGCCCAGAAACTAATGAAGTGCTAAAAAATAAACAAATGATAACCACAATGAGAGGGATATGTTGAAGGGACACCACAGCCAGCTGAAAGAGCTCCCACTGGCCAAAGCTGGAACAATTTGAGCAGCAAAAAATAAAGTAGCACTGGATTATAGCCCAAAGTACAGAATATCTATGAGTTCATATTGATATAAATAAATGATTGCACAAATAAATATGTGAGGAGAGGAGACAAATATCTCATGTAGAAGAATTCCAAATAATTGTACATACATACCCCACCCTCAAGGAGCGGGAACATAACTACTCACTCCTTAAGTGTAGGCTGAACATAGTGACTTCCTTCCAAAGAGGATGGAAACTTGGGAGGAGGGGAGTAACTTATAGTGGAGAAACCCAACAAACACCACGTCTGCCAAGTGGTCAAAGTTAACATCAACAGTCACAAATCATGTTAATAGTTTGTACTCCCAACATAATGTGATGAAAATGGCCATTTATCTCTGTGATCTTCCTCTCCAACACCCATAACTGAAGTCTAATCATGAGAAAAACATCAGACAAATTCCAATAGATGAGCATCCTACAATATACCCGACCACTACTCTTCAAAAGTGTCAAGCTCATCAAAAACCAGGAAAGTTTAAGAAATTGTCACAGTCAAGGGGACTCTAAAGAGACTTGACAACTAAATGTAATGTGATATCTTGGATGCAATCTTGGAACAGGAAAAGGACATTAGGTAAAAACTAGGAAAATCTAAATAAATTATGGACTTTAATAATGCATCAATGTTGGTTCATTAATTGTAACAAATATACCATATTAAAATGATATATTCATAATAGGGAAAATTGTCAGGGATTGGGGATGTATATGGAGAACTCTTTGTACTATCTTCTCAATTTTTCTGTAAATCTAAAACTGTTCTAAAATATAAAGTCTATTATAAAAAATAATGATAATGAAAATAAATGGAGCTTAACAATCAGAAAAAATGATTCATTTCAAAAGGCTAATGAAAAAATAAACACTCAATATGTACCTAAAACAAAAGAGAATAAGACAGACACGACTGCAACTGCTCCTCTTTATCCTTCTTTACCTGAGTTGTCACATTCTACTGATCCCATATCTGAAATGCCTTTTCACTCTGAAGAGACTATTAAACTGATACCTTTTAAAATAAGACCACTGAGGAAGTGACGTCAGCATCATGGCAGAGTGAACTTGCCCAGGACTCTCTGCCCTCCAACACACAAGAAAAAGGAGCAACCACACTCCAAAAGAAAATACCCTAACAGCACAAAAATCCTCTGAGAGACATGAAGCCATACAACAGAGGGCAGAGAGGCTGGAGCCACCCTTGGAGGAGCTGGAACAGGGTAAGAGAGAACTTCGCTTCCTCCCCTAAAGACGGCAGTTGGTGCCACGGGAGGATCCATGAGGAAAGGAGTCGGGGAGGGGTCATGTGTCCACAGGATCACCCAGGACTCCCTAGGGCCCTTGCAGCCTTGAGGGAAGCCATTGAATGGGGTGAAAGCTTTCACATGGGGTGACCTCACCAAGCCAACACCTCGGGAGACCAGATAGTGAGAGTTGACCAGGAAACCCAGGACTGCATTCAGGAGAAAGTACCCTCCCCCAACACGTGCCTCATCATCTCAGCTGAAGGTGGAGGGCTACGGATACATGGCTCTAGACCCCCAGCTAGTGGCAATAGGCTGTAACTGCAACCGAATAATATCAGAATGAGAAAGAGTTGACCTTCCAACATCAGACACTATGTCAAATCTCCAGACCAGAGAGAAAATAACAACCACCCAGAACTCAGTCCTGAGGACACAGAAATATGTAAGCTAAATGAATGAATTCAAAATAGCTATCATCAAAAACTCAACGAGGTAAAAGAGAATACAGAGAAACAATTCAATGAGTTCAGGAGATATTTCACAAAAGAGATTGAAACTATAAAGAAGAATCAATCAGAAATATTAGAGATGAGGGGCCAGCCCCATGGCCGAGTGGTTAAGTTCGCGCGCTCTGCTGCAGCGGCCCAGGGTTCAGATCCTGGGCGCGGACATGGCACTGCTCATCAGGTCATGTTGAGGCGGCACCCCACATGCCACAACTAGAAGGACCCACAACTAAGATATACAATGTACGGGGGGGGGGGTGATAAAGCAGGAAAAAAAAGAAATATTAGAGATGAAAGACACAATGGAAGAGATAAAGCAAAACACAGATTCCATCAATGCTCGAGTGGACATCATAGAGGAGTGAATCAGCATAGTTGAAGACAGACATATTGAAATGCTCCAGACAGAGGAGAGAGAACTAAGACTAAAAGGAAATGAAGAAAGTCTCCAAGAAATATCTGACTCAATCAGGAAATACAACATAAGAATTATAGGTATTCAAGGTGAAGAGAATGAGAATGTAGCAGAAAGCGTGTTCAAAGAAATAATAGCAGAGAACTTCCCAAATCTAAGGAAAGAGAGGGAAATATGTGTGGAAGAAGCTTCCAGATCTCCTAGATTTTCCAACGTAAAAAGACCTACTGCAAGGCATATAGTAGTAAAACTGGCAAAAATGAATGAGAAAGAAAGAATACTCAGGGCAGCAAGGCAGAAGAAAATAACCTACAAAGGAACCCCTATCAGACTTTCAGCAGATTTCTCTGCAGAAACCTTACAAGCTAGGAGAGAATGGGATGACATATTCAAAACTTTAAAAGGCAAGAATCTGCAGCCAAGAATACTCTATCCAGCAAAAATAACTTTCAGATATGAGGAAGAAATTAAATCTTTCCCAGACAAACAAAAGCTAAGGGCCTTCATTGGCATGACACCTCCTCCTACAAGAAATCCTCAAGAAGGCCCTCATACATGAGAAAAGAAAAAAAGGGAGAAAGAGGTCACAAAACAGAGTAAGGAGATAACGAGTTAGACAGAATCAGAATATGATAACAAATATTCAACTATAGAATTAGGCTAAAGGGAAGGAAAACACCAAAAACAAAGACAATCTTGTCACTTTAACCACAAACTCACAACACAAGTTGGAATAAGATATGAGAAAAACAACTTAGGAGAGGAGGAGGAAAGGGACTGAGTTGGTTTAGACTAAGAAAATAAGAGGCCATCAGAAAATGGACTACCTTATACACGAGATTCTGAATACAAACTTCAGGATAGCCACTAAACTGAAAAGCAGAACACAGACACAAAACATAAATAAGGAAAAAACAAAGAAACCCCTCATAAACAACTACATAATTCAATGGGTAGACCAAAACACACAGGACGAGAAACAAAGGAAATGCAGGAAAACCAGAAAATGAGTGATATAATGACAGCATTAAGCCCTCATACGTCAATAATCACCCTAAACGTAAATGGATTGAACTCTCCAACAAAAAGACACACAGTGGTTAGATGGATTAAAGAACAAGATCCAACAATTTGTTGCCTCCAGGAAACACACCTCAGCTCCAATGACACACAGGCTCAGAGTGAAGGGGTGGAAGACGATACTCCAAGCTAATGGAAAACAAAAGAAAGCAGGTGTCACAATAGTTATATCAGACAAAGTAGACTTCAAGATAAGGCAGGTAAAGAGAGACAAAGAGGGGCAGCATATAATGATCAAAGGGACACTCCATCAAGGAGAAATAATGCTTATAAATATCTATGCACCCAACACAGGAGCACCAAAGTTCATAAAGCAACTATTAATAAACCTAAAAGAAGATATCAAAAATAACACAATAATAGTATGGGACCTCAACACCCTACTCACATCAATGGATAAATCATCCCGACAGAAAATCAACAAGGAAACGGTGGAGCTAAACGAAAAGCTAAAACAGTTGGACTTAATAGACATATATAGAACACTCCATCCAAAAACAGCAGAATACACATTCTTCTCAAGTGCACACAGAACATTCTCAAGGATAGACCACATATTGAGAAACAAGGCAAGCCTCTATAAATTTTAAAAAATTGAAATAATAACAAGCATCTTCTCCAATCATAATGCTATATAGCTAGAAATTAATTACAAGAAAAAAGCTGAGAAAGGGATAAAGAAGTGGAGACTAAACAACATGCTATTGAACAAGCAATAGGTCACTGAAGAAACTAAAGGAGAAATCAAAAAATATCTGGAGACAAATGAAGATGATAACATGCCATACCAACTCATATGGGATGCAGCTAAAGCTGTATTAAGAGGGAAATTCATTGCAATACAGGCTCACCTTAACAAACAAGAAAAATCCCAAATAAGCAATCTCAAATTACACCTAACTGAATTAGAAAAAGAAGAACAAACAAAGCCCAAAGTCAGCAGAAGGAGAGAAATAATGAAAATCAGAGAAGAAATAAATGCTATTGAAACAAACAAGGCAGTAGAAAGGATCAATGAAACAAAGAGCTGGTTCTTTGAGAAGATAAATAAAATTGAGAAACCCCTAGCCAGACTTACAAAGAAAAAAAGAGAAAAAGCTCAGATAAACAAAATTAGAAATGAAAGAGGAGAAATAACAACATACTCCACAGAAATACATTGGATTATAAGCGAATACTATGAAAAACTATATGGCAACACAATGGATAATCTAGAGGAAATGGATAAATTCTTGGACTCCTACAATCTCCCAAAGCTGAGTCAAGAAGAAACAGACAATCTGAACAGACCAATCACAAAGAGATTGAAACAGCAATCAAAAGCATCCCAAAGAATAAAACCCCAGGACCAGATGGCTTTCCTGTGGAATTCTACCAAACTTTCAGAGAGGATTTAATATCTACCCTTTTCAAGCTATTCCAAAAAAATTAGAGAGGATGGGACACTTCCTAACACATTCTATGAGGCCAAGATCATGCTGATACCAAAGCCTGACAAGGACAGCACGAAAAAAGAGAACTACATGCCAATATCGCTGATGAACATAGATGCAAAAATCCTCAACAAAATTCTGGCAACCCGAATTCAGCAATACATCAAAAGAATCATACATCATGATCAAATGGGATTCATACCAGAGACATAAGCATGGTTCAACATCCACAAATCAATCAACATGATACACCATATCAACAAATTGAGGAATAAAAACCACATGATCATCTCAATAGATCCAGAGAAAGCATTTGACAAGATCCAACAGCCACTTATGATTAAAAAAAAAAACTCTTAACAAAATGGGGATAGAAGGAAATTATCTCAACATAATAAAGGCCATATATGACAAACCCAAAGCCAGCATCATACTCAATGGGCAAAAACTGAGCACCATCCCCCTGAGAACAGGAACGAGACAAGGATGCCTACTATCACCACTCTTATTCAACACAGTACTGGAGGTTTTGGCCAAAGCAATTAGGCAAGAGAAAGATATAAAAGGAATCCAAATAGAGAGTGAAGAAGTGAAACTCTCACTGTTTGTAGACGATATGATCTTATAAAGAGAAAACCCAAAAAAATCCGTTGGAAAATTAATAGAAATAATTAACAACTATAGTAAAGTTGCAGCGTACAAAATCAACTTACAAAAATCAGTTACTTTTCTATACTCCAATTATGAACTTACAGAAAGAGAACTCAAGAATACAATTCCATTTGCAATTGCAACCAAAAGAATAAAGTACCTAGGAATAAATTTAACCAAGGAGATGAAGGACTTATACAATGAAAACTATAAGACATTACTGAGAGAAACTGATAATGACATAAAGAGATGGAAAGAGATTCCTTGTTCATGGATGGAAGAATAAACATAGTTAAAATGTCCATACTACACAAAGCAATCTACAGATTCAATGCAATCCCTATCAGAATCCCAATGACATTCTTCACAGAAATAGAGCAAACAAACTAAAATTCATATGGGGCAAAGTCCCCGAATTGCTAAGGCAATCCTGAGAAAAAAGAGCAAAGCTGGAGGTATCACAATCCCTGACTTCAAAATGTACTACAAAGCCATAGTGACCAACACAGCATGGTACTGGTAGAAAAACAGGCACACAGATTAATGGAACAGAATTGAAAGCCCAGAAATAAAAATCACATTTCTATGGACAGCCAATCTTCGACAAAGGTGCCAAGAACATATAATGGAGAAAAGATAGTCTCTTTGATAAATGGTGTTGGGAAAACTGGACAGCCACATACAAAATAATTAAGGTAGACCACTATCTCATGCCATACACAAAAATAAATTCAAAATGTATCAAAGACTTGAAGATACATCCCAAAACTATGAAACTCCTGGAAGGTAATATCAGTAGTACACTCTTTGACATTGAACTAAAAAGGATCTTTTTAAATACCATGTCTTCTCAGACAAGGGAAACAAAAGAAAAAGTAAATAAGTGGGAATTCATCCAACTAAAGAGCTTCTGCAAGACAAAAGAAACTAGAATCGAGACAACCCACAAATTGGGAGAAAATATTTGTAAAGCTTATATCTGACAAGGGGTTAATCTCCATAATATATAAGGAACTCACACAATTGAACAATAAAAAACAAACAACCCAATCAAAAAATGGGCAGAGGAGATGAACAGACATTTTTCCAAAGAAGGTATACAGATGGTCAATAAACACATGAAAAGTTTCAACATCACTAATCATCATGAAAATACAAATCAAAACTACACTAAAATACCACCTTATGCCTGTTAAAATGGCTATAATCACTAAGACTAAAAATAACAAATGGTGGAGAGGGTGTGGAGAGAGGGGAACCTTCACACACTGCTGGTGGGAATGCAAACTGGTGCAACCACTATGGAAAACAGTATGGAGAGTCCTCAAAAAACTAAAAACAGAAATACCATATGACTCAGCTATCCCATTACTGGGTATCTACCAAAACAACTTGAAATCAAAAATCCAAAGTAACATATGCACCCCCATGTTCATTGCAGCACTATTCACAATAGCCAAGACATAGAAGCAACCCAAGTGCCCATCAACCAATGATTGGATAAAGAAGATGTAGTATATGTATACAATGGATTACTACTACACCAGAAAAAAAGACAAATTCATCCCATTTGCAATAACATGGAAGGACCTAGAGGCAATTATGCTAAATAAAATAAGCCAGTCTGAGAAAGACAAACACCAGATGATTTCACTCATATGTGGAAAATAAACAAGTACATGGACAGAGAAAACAGTTCAGTGGTTACCAGGGGATGGGTGGTGGGTATTGGGCACAGGGGGTGAAGGGGAGCACTTATGTGGTGACAGTCAAGAAATAATGTACAACTGAAATCTCCCATTGATGTAAACTATTATGAACTCAATAAAAAAATAATTGATATAAAAAATAATAAAAAATAAAAAGACCACTGATTAAGTTTGCCTGCTTCTCTTTGATGTCTGGGGTCCCCAGGTTCAGATCCTGGGAATGGACCTACACACCAATCACCAAGCCATGCTGTGGCAGTGTCCCACATACAATATAGAGGAAGACTGGCACAGATGTTAGCTCAGGACTGGTCTTCCTTACCCAAAAAAAAACGAAAAAAACTTTACCATAAAATAAGACCTCTGAGAGTGCAGGCGATCCTCTTCAGGTATCCTTCACTCCTTGGTCAAAAACCCAACTAAAGGCCATAGTTAAAGAATTTCCTAAAACCAAGGAAGATCCCCAAAAGTTTTCTGAAGAATTTAGAATTCTTATCGGAGCCTATGACGCCAGGCTTCCAGATCTTTATCAGCTTGTGCACATGCTGGTAGGACCTGGTGAAGCCCAAAAATGGATGCAAGAAGCAGGATAACAGAACCCTGAGAATATTTGAGATCCTCGATCTTCAAAATGGTCTCCTTTTGGACCAGAAAAAGCTCACAAAATAGCAGCTGATCTTTTAAAAGCTATTCCTAGAGTCTTCCCTGCCCAGACTGACTGGTCTATCATTCAAACATGCAAACAAAAGAAAGATGAAGCTGTGGCCGATTTTAAAGCCCACCCGGAAGCTTTCTTCCTACAGCATTCTGGGTTCCACACAATAAATTATGTTAACCAACCTACTCTACCTGCCTTATTCTGAAGTGGATTATCTCCCGGGGTTAGTGGATTGGTTAAAAGGCAGAAAATAGGATGGACAGGCAGGGGTCTGACTGAACTTATTACCATAGCGGAGCACTTTGAAAGGATCTTGGAACAAGACCACAAGCAAAAGTCTGCCAAGTTATTAGCCTTACAGCTGCAACAGCTCCAAAGCCAGAAACCTAAAACAACACCTGGGCCTCTCCCACTACACCTTCCTAGGTGTCCATCATCAAAGTACTGCCCCAGGGATTGGTGTCCCACTTGTAATCAACTGGGACATTGGAGAAAAGGTTGTCCTCAAAAGTTTTGTGTAATCTTTCAACATCAATTTGAATGCCCCTATATGTACCATTGAAGGAGGGCGCCTGTATGGGCCCCTCCCAGGACTGATGGGACTCTGAAGGATTTTCTGATAAACTGCTACCAGTTATTCCCTTTAAAAGCCTAGGGGAAACTAAAATTAAAATTAATGGAAAACCTTGCCAAATTCTGGTAGATACCAGAGCTACACTCTCTACTTTAAACCCTACTTGGAGCCTGCAAATGGGATCCTGGGAAAACTTTCAGAAGCCAGCCAGGGGTGTGAATTCTTACCAGAGTCAGCTCGCCCACATCTATATCTGTAGTACCCAGAGAGAGAGGAAAATAAAATTTCATGCTGTCTATTCCTTTCCAAATCCAGGCCCAATGGTTATCGATCCTTTCTCTCCCGGGGCAGCTACTTGTCCTGTTTTGTGTCCTGAGAACTCGGCTTAGCTTTCTGCCTGAGGCATGCAGGTTGTTGGTTCTTGTATATACAGGCAGCTCAGCCATCAGGTTAGGAACAAAAAAATACAGCCAGACAGAAATGTGGATTACATCCCATTTGAGGCTAGATAAGTTCAGACAGAAATATTGGTTGCACTCCACTTGTGGCTGAGGTCCTACCATTTGCCAGCCCTCAGAGGAATTGTCTAAGTCTTTCTTTCTTTTGGCTATCTTTGGGAGTGGCCCTGGATCTTGGGAGGGTAGTATCCTTTGCATCCTCTTTGAGGATACTTCTTGCATTGAAGGTGGTGTTGTTCAACACTGCCAGGAATATTTATTGTTTGTACCAGCTGAAACCTGAAAAGATATTTGAAGGCATTTTTTAAGTAGTTCTATTGTCAGAAGTTAAACAAATTGGAAGCTGATATTCAGAGCCTGATAGGGACTTTTTTTTAGGCCTTCTCTAAGCCAACTGTACCCAGAGAAAGAAAAAATCCCAAAGACAAAGTTCTAAATCTAGAACATAGAAATCCCTTTATTTCCATCCTAGTTGAAGATCTTCTCTCTGATATAAAAAAGCAAATTGATAGTGTAGTTGGATAAGCAGTTCAGCCCCTTGATTTCACTTAGGCTGCAACCCAATTCTTTGAGGAATTAAAAGCAGCTGTCCTTAGACTACAAATCTTTGCAAAACTAGAAATGTGGTTCTAGAAACAATTCAAAGTTCACCTATCTTGTTTACCAATCCCCAAACCTCGCCTATTCTTTTCAAAATGCTTGTAGGTATTCTGAAAATTCTGGCCTTAGAAAACAAGAGTCCTTCTTGGAGGAGTCTGCACTCTCCCTCTCTCTGCCTTTGAGATATAAATGGTCTACCTGGTCTTCTCCAGGAACTCTTATCTAGGCCATCTCTTTGAAATGCAAACTTCAGGGAGGTTAATTCTCATCATAAGGAAAAAAAGGGAAAGGCTATTCTGGAAACTATGTGACTAAAAAATTTTACGTGTCTCCTCCACAAATGCTAACAAAAAGCTTTAGCCATCTGAGCAGGTAATAAACCTCCTCATTCCATCTGCCAGAAACACAACTTGGGTCCAACTTCTTTTATAACTAGCGTGTCTTGTATTATTGTACCTGATTTGTGGCTAAAATTTTAGAACAGAAGATATAAGGTCTCTGCTTGTATCTATATTTATGTTTATGTGTGTCTATGTATGTATGTTGTAAATGTGGGGTATTTTCCTACCTCCGGATGATATTGCCAAAATTAATTTGCAAAAGATCTCTATTTCATTGGTTTGAAGACAAGGGCTCATACGGATTGGATATTTCAAAACTCTCAAAAATATAGAAACTAACCCAAATATTTTTCAAGTTCACATGATCTAGGATTAATCTTTAGAAAATAAAAGCTAGGTTAGTTTATTGGTTTAATTAAAACAGGCATGTCTTCAGAGTTATTGGCATTAAATATAATACTTTTTATTCTACCAAGGCTTACTAAAAGTCAAATAAGTTTGTGTCATCCCTTACAAAATTTGTCAGCAAGAAAAATAGCTTGGGATGATGGCTGACTTTGTCTAATGTCTCATGAAGTTTTCATGAGTATTCTAAACATAATTGTTAAGAATAAGTAATTTAAATGGATGTAAGTGAGACAAGAGTTTCTAGGTGAACTTTTCAGTAGTAATCATGTTTTATGGCATGTCTACTTATAAAATTTACAAAATCTTTTTAGTTACTTGAAACTTACAGTTTTGCTAAGTTAAGTTAAATGATAGATATTGAATATCTAGATCATTTCCAAATAAGATAAAATACTGAAATATTAATTACTGGACATAGATTTATCCACTTTTGGCTTCCTTTTACAGAGTAACTAAAGATATTTGGGTCTATTGGTAGACATATCTTGTGCCACATTGGAAAATCGTATCATGAGGAAGCATATGTTTATAGAAATGATGAAATGTATTAATAAATTTGCCAACCTAAGAATGCTGGTGCAAGAGACAGTTCACAATTTTTTACTTTTTATTTTCATCATAAATTAAGGTTTCTAAGGACTATGAATTCTAATATATGTAATTAAAGCTATTAGAAATAATAAGGGACACATCTCTGTATGGAAGGAAAGTAGGATGTGTGTTTTTGGTAAGAAAAGGTATGAGAAATGGAGATGCATTTTTGTTGAGAGAAAAGAAAGTAATTTTGTCCTAAAGTGAGGCTGGTTATATCAGAATGGGAAGGAGGAAAACATACGACAAAATTTGAAAGTAAAAAAAGAAAGTTGTAGGTTTGTGGAAAAGGAATCTTGGGAAAGGAATTTTACGTGTGGTCTAATCCAGTTTGAAAAAATGAAATGAATTTTAATATCAAAAGCACACTGGTGTAAAACTAGAATTTGATTTTCTCTCTGTTCAAAGAACAAAGTTTCCTTCAATTATTGGTCAGATCTTGATAAGAGATTGTGAAAGGCCTTTTACCTTTTGTGTAATCTACCTGGAAAGCAAAGATTTTGTGTCTTATCAAAATAACTTACTGTGTTTCATGTTATCTTTGTCATCAGGTCTTTGATGACTTAAGTAAACCTGGTCTTCTCAACATTAGGAGCTGTTTTGCTCAAAACTGTAACCTTACTTGCCTTTTAAATCTTGTATTCTCACTGGTTAAACGGATAATTAGATATTGTTTCATAATGATCTGTGATCCTTTTAGTCACGTCTCCAAAACCTTTTGATGTTTTTGAGACATTTCCCTAAATCAAATTCTAAATAAAGTCTTTCTACTTCAAACTAACTTTGGAATTTTTCAGACGGCCCCTGAAAGATCTCAAAAGATTTGTTCTCTCTCCTTATAAAAAGAGAAATGTTAAACTAATCAGGCTTATTTGATATATTAAATTATATGGGAAGTATTGTCAAATAAGAGGTAATACTAAGCCTTCTTCATGTTCTACTTGTATAGGTTTATGTAATAAGTGCTCCAGAAACCGTATGAAGTTCCTAAGGCAATGTTACCCTCATAATTCCAAATATTATCTTAAAATGTTGTATGTCACAGAAGTAACCAAATTTCCTTGTCAATTCCCTATAATTAACTCTCACCAGATCTTTAACAATGGGTATTTTTAAGGCTTTTGTCATTTACAAACAGTTATTGTTTTACTCTGATACTTTTACGAAAGTGAGACCAATGGCAAGGACCCCATCAAGAACACCTGACCACTGACACTGCTGCCAAATTACAAAGTGTTGAACTTCAGGTGTGTCTTTCACAACTGAGAAGGCTCCCCTGACATCTGGTCCTGCACAAATGCTGGAGACCCCGAAATCAAATCAACTAGGAAGAGAAGTAGCTGACATCAGGGTAGACTGTTTCCTCGCGAGATGTCGGATCAAGAAAATTTCTTTCCATTCCCACTTCCCTCTCTGGCCATCTTTTTCCTAATTCTCACACCATGAAGGTCTTTATGATTCTGCTGTCCATCTTTTGCCTTGCTCTGGCCTGAAAAGACAATGCCATTGTTCACATATCTCAGGCCATTGCAAAGGGGAGTAATCCAATCTCCAAATGACTGTTGGATTTACCACGATGCTGGTGATCATTCAGCTCTGCCCATCACAAACTTCTTCCTGATTTCCAATGCCTCAGTTTCTCTGGAACAACACATCCCCTTCTCAATTTTTTCAGACTCCCTAACCCTGGGGGTCCACTTCCCTGTCTCTGGTTAATAACCCCAAACCTGGGGAAACTTGCATCTGACTCTGTACAAAGAAAGGGACACAAGGCAAGGGCAACCAAAATAAAACCACCTGTCTGGTCTATAGATGCTAAAAAGTTCTGGCCTCCCTGCTGTCACCTTTCTAGTCCTGAGCCACAGCCCCAGGAGGGAATGACCAGGAGGCATTCATGATTCAAAATTCACTTCCTTGGGTAGATCACTGCTCCCCTACCTAGGAGTGAGTACAAATGAGGCTATGCTCAGGAACCTCTCCTCAACTCTTGGAGAAATTTCAGAATCCACCACTAAAGCAACAGCTGCCCAACAAAAATCCCTAGACTGTCTGGCCAAAGTTGTTCTTGATACTAAGATAGGCCTTGATTATCTTTTAGCTGAGCAAGGAGGTGTTTGTGCTGTGGTCAACACCACTTGCTGCACCTGGATTGACATTTGTAGGGAAGTTGAGACTCAGCTACATAAGATCATAGAACAAGCCACTTGGCTTAAGAAAGTGACTCCTTGAGTGAGGTCTTTCTTTGACTCACTTGATTCTGATTGGTTTTGGTCTTAGGGACTACGGCTCTGAAGTGCTCTCCAGACATTGGGCATTATCTCGCTTATAATAATCATAGTAGTCTCCTGGGTGTGCTGTATTCTCTCAAAGCTTCAAATGCATGTTCACAGCTGCTGACCACCATGCAAATGATCTCCCTGAGAACAGAATGTCAGAAAAGGAACAAAGAGAATGTCCGACTTAAAGAATGTGAGCCCAGGGGCCGGCCCTGTGGCTGAGTGGTTAAGTTCACGCACTCCCTTCGCTGGCCCAGGGTTTCGCCAGTTCGGATCCTGGGCACAGACATGGCACCACTCATCAGGCCATGCTGAGGCGGCATCCCACATGCCACAACTAGAAGGACCCACAACTAAAAATATGCAACTATGTACCGGGGGGCTTTGGGGAGAAAAAGGAAAAATAAAATCTTAAAAAAAAAAAAAAGACTGTGAACCCGAAGTCATGACCTGCAAATACCACAGAGATTCATTCAGCCGAAGGAAAACATCACAACCTGTGAAGACCACACAAGAGGATCAGCAGAAACCGCGAGAACTGCAGAGCAGTAGCTGGGAGTGGCGCTAATGCCTTAAATTTTGATCACATCTCAGTTTGGTTGAGAGTCTGATCAAAAGGGGAGAATTGTTAAAAACAAGACACAGGCCTAAAATGGAGTCACTTATGCTAAGCTCCACATCACCAAACGGACACTTAATTACAATTTTGGCTCTCCCAGAAATGGACTCTTAAACCAGCCAGCCAGGAACCGCCTGGTCAGCACTAGTGAGGGCATCTGCCTGATGGACCCCTGCCACCCCCCAAAGGCAAGTGAGCTTGCCACAGCCAATCCATGTTTTTGTCTAGTGTAACTCCCCTCTCTCGTCCTCTTCTGCCTCTAAGTCTTTCATTTTGTCCCGCTCCTCGGAGCTCCTTTCTATCTGCTGGATGGGATGCTGCCCAATTCACGAATCACTGAATAAAGCCAATGAAATCTTTAAAACTTACTCAGCTGGGTTTTGTTTTTTAACAGCATTTAATGGTATTTTTCCACAACAGACCCCAGTGTCACGACTTGCAGAGGCAAGAAGTCTCCAAAATATCTAGTTCCTTACACACAACAATGCTTGTGGAATCTTCAGTTCAGGACTGTATGAAGACCACACACACAGAAATTTGTTGAAATGGCTGAGCCCACAGTCTGAGATGAAAACTACATCACATGGTGAGTCAAGCAAACTTAAATCAATTAAGCAATAAAGATGCCCAGTGCAGACCTGGGCTGTCTTGGATAGAGTGACTTCAGCAGGGAGCCACAGCAAACCCAACAGCACTAACAGTGAGTCAGTATAAGTAGTCTCCCATACCATAACCAGGCATCATGGCTGCCAGAGCTCAGCCCTGCAGCTCCCCTTCACTCCCCCTCCCCGTAGGTCCTTGACTGTACCCTCTGCTGAATGAGGCACCACCATCAGGCTGGGAGCAGATGACACCTAGACCTGGAAACACCCAGAGGCGGAGAGGGGCTTCCCCCCTCCTTGGGACCCTTGCCCAGAGCTAAGGCACTTTCCCAGAGCCCCAGCATTGGACTCCCCACAGCCCACACTCCACCACACTCCCAGATCAAGCCTAAACCAGCCAGAGGCAAGAGGTGCTGGACCAAGCCGCCCAGAGTGGGGCTGGGCTGGGGAGGGGGTTGGGCTGTGTGAGGAAGCCCTGCATGGGTGCCACTGACAGTGACAGTGATGGCGAGGCCCAGATTTCTGTTCAAGGCGGGGAGGGAAGGGAAGGCCAGCAGGCCACAGGAGCCCACAGCCAGTGGGTGGTGTGGTGCTGGAGAGTAGGCAACTGTAGCCGGAGCTGGGCTGGGCGCCCCGTGTGCTACCTACCAACTCTGGGGTGCCACAGCCCCTCACACGCGCTGGTCTGTTCCCTCATCAGTAAAACGACGGTTTGTGAGATAACGTAGGAAAAGTGTTGGTTTGTGGTGCACGTTCATGAAAGTGTGATTTAATAGTGTTATTTATGTTGCAATTTGCAACTAACAAGAAAACCCTGTTCAAAAAAATTGTTGTTGCTCTGATCCTTCACTTATTCTCCTAGCTGCTGGCTGAGGACGCCAAGTTTTCCATCACGTAATAAACCATGACACTGGAACTAGAAAGCCCTGCAGTGAGAGTATGCATGGCCAACATTGCCCACAGGGAGCAGCAATGCCAATAACACCTGAAGAAACTCCACAGGAGCCCAGCCCTTCTCCACGCACGAGCCTGCTTGTGCTCCTGGACAGGTGGTGTCAAACCCTTGCCCGAACACGGAGTTTCACCTGGGGTGGGCCGGGAGAGGAGTGAGACTAATCAGCCACAGAGAAAGGAAGACCCCGGGACCCAAGGAGGAAGGACAGTGTCAGAGACAGTATCACTGAGGACAAGCTGGACATGCCCCTATTTCTGCTGTTTGTACGTTAGGTTGACTGTGGGATTTGCCCCTGCTGCAGACCCCCAATCTCTGAGGCTGGACCTGGCCTGTCCTCATCCCCCTGCATCTCGTCTGTCCACTCTGACCTGTGGGGTCCACTGGGCACAGTTCAGGGAGGCCCTGCCTTCTGCTGGGCCCACCGGGAGCAGCTCTGAGCCAGGAGCTCAGCCCCGGGCTCCTGCTGTCACCTCTCAGGCCCTCGTCTCTGGAAGGCTCCCAGTCGGTTGCTGTGGAAGGGCCAGTCCCATGCGAGGTCCACACAGCGAAAGCAGGGAGTAGGAGTCTGACACTCTGGGGCCACGCAGGCCTGGGAGCAACCTGCCAGCACCCCAGCCAGCCCCGTGTCCTGGGCCCCAAACCCACACTTGAATCCCCTAACCCTCAGTTTCTGCTTGTGTAAACTTGAGTGGCAATCTCTTCCTGGTGGATCTGGTGTGAGACTTACCTGAAATAACAATAAAAACGAGCTTCGGCAGTGCCAGGCACAGCACAGGTGACGCCAGCCCCCACATCCTCTGGCTGTGGGCTGCTCCCTGATTCACCTGGAGTGCCACCAGCTCAGCCTGCATCCCCCCATGGCTGCTGCTGGGCTCTGCCAAGAGGGCTGGTACCTGGAGCCCAGTCCCTCTGCCCTGGGTGCTAACCCGTCTGCACCGGGCTGCCCTGCTGGACACACATCCCCCAGCACTTCCAAACCTGGGCGTCACAGGTCAGGATTTCCATCACAACAGCTTCAGGCCACAGATGAAAGCAGTATCCTCTTTAAGCCCATCTCTCCAGATGGGCAAAGCTCACTGAGCTTCTGACAGCTCAGTGGGAGTGAAGCAGACCTTTCTCCATTTTCAACCGCTTATGGCTGCATGCTTCCCTCCAACACTGCCTTGTCCTCGGCTGGATCAGCAAACCATCTCGGAGCTGGTCTGTGGGGTAAATAGACCAGGCAGTCAACGTGGGGGCACTGCCTCCACAGCCCACCAGGCCAGCGAGAGCACCTTGACGCCAGGGTAGGGGTCTGCGAGGATCAGGGCCCACGGGACCTTCCCCTCAGCCTCCCCCAAAGGCCTGGGGTTGCAGTATGAACCCACCCCCTGCTTTCCATGAGAATCAGGGCAGAAAAGGTGGACCCTCCTGGGGAAAGAAGGCCGAGGACCAGGTGGAGAACGGCCGTGTCAGCTGCTCCGCCTGTGGGCCGATGGCTCATGCGGTTCTGTGAGGCTGCAGCTCAGCTCCCCACGGCCAGCTGAGCACAGATCCATGCAGACAGATCGTCACAGAGGCCAAGAGGAGGGAAAGGGCTCCGTCCCCGCTGCCTGCAAATCAGCGTGCACTTTTGTATCACCTTTGCTGATTGTCAATTTGTATTCATTGCAGAAAATTAGGAAATAAGGGAAAAATGAAGAAGAAATAAAAGCTATCCATAATTCTCCTGCCCAGAGAAAACTACTGTTAACAATTCAATATGGTTCCTTCTGGTCTACTTTTTTCAAAGGTGAGATATTGAATATTCAATTTGGTACTTTGATTTTTTCAGTTAATATTTTATATTACCATTTCCTACTTCCTTGGATATCCCCAAAAACAGGACTTCTGAATAGCTGTGCAGTGTTACATTGAATAGACATTTTTGCTATCCTCTCATTGCCAGACATCGGGTCGTCCCCAGTCTTTCACCGTTATAAATAGCAGTACAATGACAAGTCTTGCTCACAGA
Organism: Equus caballus; assembly: GCF_041296265.1. Classification (NCBI taxonomy): domain Eukaryota; kingdom Metazoa; phylum Chordata; class Mammalia; order Perissodactyla; family Equidae; genus Equus; species Equus caballus. The sequence continues at coordinate 1,345,640 of NC_091701.1, read as the reverse complement.
GTTTCCGCATCTCTGAAGCATCCTTAGGTCACTGTGGCAGACAGTGGCTAGCTGGTCATCCCTATCCATGTCCTCGTCCTCCTGGGCACACAGCCAGGCTGCACCCCAGCTCCTTGCGGATGGGAGGGACCGTGCCTGAGCTCCGGCCGCCCTCAGAACCTCCTTGCTCCTCCCCTGGGAAGCCACATGTCCAAAATGGCAGAGCCTTTATCAGCCTACACCCCTGAATGACCATGTGGAAGAGCCACCCTGAAGACCTGTTTAGCAGCCCAGGAGAGACACACGAACAAGAACAAACTTTTGTTGTATTGGGCCATCACCTGTTCGCGTCTCATTGGGAGTTTAGCTCAGCTACTCCACGGTGTTGCTGCCCCAGCTTCCATTCTGTTTGGCCAAGCAGCTGTGCAGGCCTAACTGGCACTTGCCTCTCACACAAGCGCACGCCCTAGGTAACAGCACACAGAGTCACAAGTAAACATATGTTCCTGATGTGACTTCCCAGCAGCACTTGGGGAAACAGTCTCCCTACTCCCAGGGCCTTCCCTTGTGGGCCCCTGAGGGAAGACTCCAGCAGCGCCTGACAAAGCTCCGTCTTTTTGATTTGAATTAAGCAGTCTGGACTTAGTCTGGGAACCCCACAGCTCTTGACCCACGGATTCTAATAAAGGCGTGTGCCCCAGGTCCTGCCGCCCTCTGTCTGCACCCTGCCTTACCCTCCCCACGTGACTCCTCAAGGCATGCTGCATCCTTCCTCCAGGACCTGTCAGTCATAAACTTCTCCATCACAATTTCTCTGGTCTGTTGCTGAACCTCGACTCACCATCCAGCACCCTGTGCTCCACTCAGCAAATGTTAACATCGCAGAGCGGCCCTCACCACGGGCCGCTGGGAATGCCCTGTAGCTGTGAATGGCTGACTGGGCCACTCTCACAGATGGGCAATTCTATATGCAGGGGTTCTCCACCTGCTGGCGCTCAGCTGTGCTGCAGCGCACTGCCTGTTCAGAGTGCTGCCTCAACTCCCCGTCCCAAAGCACAAGCTTCCAAGGAAACACCTGGAGTCCTGCTGAGCCTCAGAGCTGGTGGGAGGGGCCCGGACGTGTCTTCCACCTGTTAACACCCCATGGGGTGAATTCCCCCAGCAGGTGCTGGACTTTGGGTGTGTTTCCCAACTCTAAGCAGAGACCCAGGTGCTGGCTGCTGGGAGAATTGGCTAAGATTTTCACAAGATCCTGTTCTGTTAGGTAAAGGCCGGGACACTTGAGTGGAAACCCCCACCCAGGTGGGGGCTGCGGGATGAAGGTGCTGGGCAGTGCCCTTAGAAGGAGGAGAGGCAGCCTCCCCTTCCCTGAGCACTGCGCTGGAGGCAGCACTGGGGCTCTGGGTCCTAACCGGTACAATGGGGCACCCTTGCTGGGAAGTCCTGGCTCTTGGCAAGGCAAGTGTGCCCGGGGCCTTCAGGTCCTCTGTTGCTGCACACCTTGTGCTATTGCACCTTGACCCCCAACCCTATGGGATGTCATGGGTCCTACCCCTGGCACATGGTGGCACCAGATATAATGGCCTGATCACCTAGTGCCGGAGCCACCTAAAATGCTTGAGGAAGTTAGCAGGCTCCTTCTTAAATGTTAGCCACCCACAGAGGCAGCCTGGGCACTGCTCAGCACTGTGACTACTAACATGCAAAGTGCTGTTCTACTCTTTCAGGGTCTAGGGCCAGGCCCCACGACCCTGCGCCATTGTCTAGTGGAGGTCAACCCCTATCCCATGAGGTGGATTGGGACACCCTGGAGAGGAGAGCAGCTGCCTACAAGCCTGGCCATGGGGACGTCGACCACAGATGTTTCCATTAACAATTCACAAGGTCAAATCATCAGGGATAACAGAGAATTAGAAACCGAACTCGAAACTTCACACGTCTTGAGATTCAAAATATTTAGAAGATTTTACAGCAGGAGGGAGGAGAAGGAGCGGACTGGCTGTTGAGAGTGTATAATCATGCTCTGAGCCACTAATCACCAGCACAGAACAGGCAACCAGCCAGTGCTCTCAAAGACCCCAAAATGCATACCCTTTGAAAAGTCCCCTAGAGCATGAGGGGCAAATTCTTGAAAGAGACAGTGCTCCCAAACCCCTACCCAGGAGGGGCCATCCCAGGGCCCATATCACTAAGTCAACCTGAATCAAGGCAAAAGTTGCCACCGCAGATGATCCCAAGGCCAGAATCACAGCTTCCAATGACAAGGGAGAGTCGAAACACAAAGGCACTAGCCCTAAAGACACAGAGGAGAATCCTTTCCCTGCTCACGTGCCTTTTTATGGCTAGGTACCAAGCCCCCCTCCTGTCGTGGTTACTACCACAAAGGCTCAAAGCCGATGGAAGATACTACATGAAGCCCGACCCTTCCTCTATTGGATTGGAATGGTCCAATGGGTCTGTCATTTCTTTGAACATAGCAACCCAGTTGACCCATATTTTATCTCCAGTCCTGAAGAGGCCCCAATCAACCTTGAATCCAGAGAATTCTTCTTACAAGGAGCGCCCCCAAATCACAGGGTCAACTCCTCCACTTCATGGAGACCTCCCATATTACTCAGGAGGCCTTGGAAGAAACGGACAAGGTGGCCTGCCATGAGGAAAACACTCATCCAGACTCCTAGACGTTACAGTACCAAGGCAGCCCACAACCCCACAGATAGCCTGCGGGTGCCAGGTCCCACAACCCACCTCGCAGACCACCCTTCCAGCCCCTGGTCCTGGAGCTGCTATGCCAACCCTGTTAGGAGGCAGCACCTGGGATGATTCTAAACAGCAGAAGGCTTTATGCTGGCAGTTCCACCAATTGGGGGTCCCCAGTGATCTTATGTCTGGACAGCCCTGGTGCAAGCTTCTCTCTCTTTTTTTTTCTTAAAGATTGGCACCTGAGCTAACAACTGTTGCCAATTTTCTTTTTTTTTCTGCCTTTTCTCCCCAAATGCCCCCAGTACATAGTTGTATATTTTAGTTGTAGGTCCTTCTAGTTGTGGCACGTGGGACGCCGCCTCAACGTGGCCTAATGAGCGGTGCCAACTCCGCACCCAGGATCGGAACCAGCAAAATCCTGGGCCGCCGAAGCAGAGCGCACGAACCTAACCACTCGGCCACAGGGCCGGCCCCAGCTTCTCTCTTTAAAACAAGCGGTTACCTCACAACAGAGCCCAATCTCAGTGGCCCAGAGGCCTTCAGAATGTCTCAACATTCCCTCTGCCCCAAACAAGTTTCCTGACCTGCGGGCTTGGCAGCCCCCTGGAGCCTCACCCTAGGGACTTGGCAGCTCCCCAGAGCTTGTCCTGCCTTCCAGGGACCACTGCCCATTCAGAACTCTGCTGGTCCACTGCGACGAAAGCAATAACCAGACCCTACTCCTTGCTCTATTAGCCACAGGAGCCCAGGTCATGGTAATTCCAGGTAGCCCTTCTAAACTCCCCAGGGGAGCCTCCTGCAGCCGATGAGGCATGGCAGGCAAAACTGAAAAGGGAGTGCACATTAAGCCAGGTGTGTCTAAAACAGTTGCCAGTGGGGGTGGCCCCCCAGTTCTCTCTTTCCCTATTATAGGCTTGGATGCTCTCGCCCAGAGACACCCCTGGTGGAATAAACCCAAATTCCTGGCCTTTCTTGTGGGAGCTGCCAAATGAGAACCTGTCCAATTGCCTCCTCCAGTGTAAACAGTAACCACACTACAATACAGGCTACAGCAAGGTACACAGGCCTTCACCCTCACTAGAGACATTCGTGACACCACCGTCTTACCCTTTGGTAGCCCCGTCTACCAGTGTTAAAACCGCCACCAATGAATGGAGATTAACAATTGACTATCGATACTTAAATGTACAGCTTCCTGCCATTAAGACTCCCTTCCCAATATGATAGAGATTGTAGATGACATCCAAAAGACTCAGGGCCCCTACTTGGCTGTCCTAGATTTAGTCAACATGTTTTACTTGGTCCCGACAGCTGAAGACCATGACTTCAATTTGCTTTCACTTTCGAGGGTACCCTGTATACCTTGACTCGGCTGCCCGTGGGTTCTCAGTGGCCCTGCCATCGCACACAAGCTGTGCAGACAAGCTCCAGATTCACTCCAACTAACGCACTGCCCCCTGGGCTTTACAGGGATGACATTCTACTATGGGGTGGTCTGGGAAGACTTACACCTAGTAACACAACATTCATAGCAGAGAGGATGGCCCATCGGCCCAAACAAGATCCAAGGACTGGCCGCTGCTGTCAAGTTGCTTGGCTTGTGTGGCAGCTGAGGGCTGTGAAATTCCTCTCACTGTAAAACATCACCTCCTCACAGTCAGCCTCCCCTTGCACTATGGCAGGTGCAGTAGACATTAGGTCTCTTCACATTTCAGAGGTGATGTAGTCCACACATCCATTCTCCTTAGGCTTATTTATGCCATTACACACAAATTGCCTTCTTTGTATTTGGGAGAACCTCAAAAACCGCCTTACAACTGGCCCTGCCAGCTGTATAGCAGGCCCTGCCCTTGGTCCCTCTGGGCTCAGACTTTCAGGTTGAACCACTGGAGACACCTGATTATGCCTTGTGGAGTCGACAGACTAAGATGGCTCTACCTGGCTGTACATGGGGTTCTGGACCAAACGTCTGCCCCAGACAGCAGTCCAGTACATGCCACTTCAGTGCCAAATCTTCACAGTCCACTGGCCTTCACACACAAAGTCCCCAACCTGCCTTGAGTCAGGAATTCAACTCAGCAGAGGCCAGAGTGGCCACTGGGGCCTCGCTGTTAAAATAAAAAAGGTACCTTCAGGAGAGGGCTACACCCCATGTCAGGGCCTTTCCAAATTACAGGGGGATGTGGCTTCCCTCATGCTCAGCCCCGTGCCCTCTTACCTGGGGGTGCAGCTAATGGCACCCCCACTGCCGGCCCCTCTAGCAGTGTGGGGAGGCCCTTGGGACCAACTGTCTGACATGGAAAATGAGTCAGTGTTGTTCTCTGATGGCAGCGCCACCACTGTGCACAGTGCAGCCCCTGGAAGGCTGTATCGTGTCCTTCTGCTAGTGGCAGGTCCCCAGGGAGGACGGCTCCCCCAGGTTGGCCCAAATGGCAGAGTTGATGACAACAGACCATAAAAATGGGACTCCCAAGGACACACCTTTTTACTGATTCTTAGGCAGTAGGCAGTGGGCCTGAAGCCTGGTCTGGACAATTTCAAAAGAATAATTTGATGATTTAGGGAGAGCCTATCTGCTGTGCCTCTATTTGGAAAGAAATAACCAACTCACGCATGAAGATCATGGTCACTCAGGTCTCTGCATGCACATACCAGCAGACACCAGAAGCACATTATAATAACCTTGCAGACTCCATATGTGAATGACACGCCTATTCCGAGGCCCAACATGGGCGACCAACCAGAGTGCCAGGCACAGCCCCAGACACAACTATTCCTCCAGTGATGCCACACCCACTAGCAGAGTGGACCCATATTACATCAGGCCACAAGGGAGTGACAGCACTCACTGATCAGGCATGCATGCACAGCCTCCCCTCACCCTGGCTCTAGCAAAAGTGGTGATAAATAATTGCCCCCTGGGGCCAGCCTGGTGGTGTAGTGGTGAAGTTTGCACCCTCTGCTTCAGTAGCCCAGGGTTCATGGGTTTGGATCCCAGGCACAGACCTACACACCGCTCATCAAGCCATGCTGTGGTGGCATCCCACATACAAGATAGAGGAAGATTGGCACAGATGTTAGCTCAGGGACAATCTTCCTCAAGCAAAAAGAGGAGGATTGGCAACGGATGTTAGCTCAGGGCTAATCTTCCTCACCAAAAATCATCATCATCATCATCATCATCATCATCATCACTCCCTTTGCTCCCAAACAAAACTCTGGATGGCTCCCTGATGGGGACGTGGGTCCCAGGACAACAGACCTTGTACCCTACAACAAATTGAATTTGTTGGGCCGCTGCTGCCCTCTACTTGAGCTAGTAGGTATGCAACCACCATTAAGGATACCTTCCCTGGACTCCTGCAGGCCACTCACTCCAGAAACTCTGCTTCCCACCAGGTAACCTCCTTCTTAACCAGGTGTACGCTCATACCTTTTGGCCCATCAGACCTCATGGATTCAGATCAAGGTACCCGTTTCACCTCCAAGTTGCTTAGCCAAAGGCTCTAGAACATGGAATCAAGTGGACTTCCCACCCAGCTCACCAGCCCGAGTGGCTCGACTTGCAAAGAGGCACCATGGTCTACTCAAAGATACTTCTAAATAATAAATGGTCCCTCAAGTGGGCACAAATTTTACTGAAGGCTCTAATTCTGCTCAATTCCTGGCCCTCAGATCTCCAAACCCCCCAGCAACTCCCAGTCTCCTCCAAAGACCCCCTGCCGGTACTTACAGGAAGCCCCACTCCTTTGACATCAGGGAGGACGTCATTCACATCCTCTCCCCAGACGAATGCTCACTCCCCTTACCATTTTGTTCTTTCACTCATCTCGCCATCTTCCATACACTGGCAACCTGGTGGATAGTGGACTATGCAACGTGATCTCCTTATAATAGGAAGCCAAGGGGACAAACCCCTACCAAATTGCTTAGAGGTCATGATTATATGGATTTCAGTGGCCAAGATGATGGCCCAGCACCAGCTGCAAAGCTAAGGCACTAGCTTTGCCCCACTGTGCGAGTTATAAAAGCTGGCTCATTAAACCTAATTCACCAAAAATGTTGCAGGAGATTGAAATTATAGCTCCAGGACAAACTAGCAGAACTGTGTGGATCTCAGAGAGAGCCAAAGAGGCCCTCCACCTGGTGGATGCCAGTCACAGGAGGAAATGAAGTCCAGGAGGACCCGGGGATCCAGCAGCTGCCATCCACAGACCCAGGCCAGGCCCCCTACCTGGGGTGCAGGGGTGAAGGACGTCTTGCTCCAAGGCAAGTACACCCCATCTCTGTCAACATCCGGACTGTGCCCCCAGAAGGGAGCCTGGCAAGCCAGTCAGGTGCAAATGTTCTCCTTCAATGTGGCTGTTGCTCTTACTGTGGACAGCCTGGGTAATGGGGTTGCTAGTAGACCCCTCAGGCCTAACCCTGTCTCAGGAGACGTGCTGGAGCAAAATCAGCCAGGTGCACAACTGCCCCGCAGGTGGCTGGGCGCCAGGTGCTGGCAGGCCCTGTTAGAAGGCTTCGGCCAGCGTGCCACCAGGTGTGGACTCTGACCCAGAGCTCACCTCCTCTGTGTTAAACGGTACCAGTGGGAGCCATGCTTAAAAGAGTCACTCCTCCTTAGACCAGCCTCAGATTATATCCCAAGCAGAATGGCCCTCCCGACGTACCCAAGTCAGACCCACCTGGCTGGCAGGTTTGTGTTTTAACGATCCTACTATAGTTTTAATGGGGCCATCTCTGGATTGTAAAGCTGCCATCCCCAAAATGTCCCTACAATTAGCCCATCAATGTGTCCAGAATTTATATGCATGCACTGTGGATGGAGTCCCCACAAAACTCGGTCACGGTCACCACACGCTCCTTTGCAAAGTGCCCCTGATGATCCGACAGAGCTCGCTGAGATCTGCTCACAGCAGCAGAGCCCGCACTTGTAGTTCATCCTGAGCCAGGCCCCTAGCATATACACTCAGAGTTAACACCAGCCAGCCACTCCTGCTCTTTATGGATCTCCGCCTGGGCAGGCCGCCCACCCCGAGCAGCCTCCGTCACGCCCAAGTACATCAAAGCCTCAGACAGCATTGCCCCAGCCCAAGATCTTGCTGTTGGAGAAGATGGCACTGCTGGTTTCCTGGGTCCCTCCTTTCTGCTCAGCATCCCTGTGCTCTGGCCCCCTTCCTGCATAAGTGGATCTTCCTCAGTTTGACAGATGGCTGTTTTTCTGGGCACAATGTCTGCCCTAGTCGTGGTCATCATCTTTAGCCAATGTCTTTCCTTGGCGTCCTCTTGGGCAGAGCTGGCCCAACGCTACATCAGCACTACACATCCACAATTTCCTACTTGAACTTCACGCACACTGCTCTCCTGACCCCGTGCCGGAGTTATTCCAGATGCCGTGGGAAGCAAAGCACAGCCCTCCAACAAGCTCAAATCATCCCCACACCGTCCCTCCATGCAGTGCACCTGGCAACCCGCTGTGGGCGATTCCTCATCACTTCCTTGTCTTTGCCAAATTCTGAGGATTCTGGGGTTTTTCAAAGGTCTGCCTCCACGTGCGCATTCAGATCAACCTGCCCCTGCTTCTCCGCTGTGTTTGGGAGGCATTTAGACAGATTTCCATAGAATCAATGGCCAGATTCTCATTGCTGACTGGGTCTGTGGCTGGCTCCTACAAAGTCAATATTCCAGTAATTGGATTAAGCTTTAATGTGCTGAACCATTTTTATCTTTTCATTCTAGTCATTTCCATCTCCTCTCCATGCTTTCTGTCAAGTGGAGGAGGAAGTCTTGTTATTGACTCACCCAACTTTGATTCAGAAACCTTTGGGAAGAAAATGAGGTGGACAAAGAAAGATCCTTCCTCAAAGCTGCTCTGTGCCGGCAGATTCCTGGGCGGGAACATGAAGCAAATGGGAAGGAAGCGTGCTGCGGATGCCATGGGTCTCAGGGCTTCGCTCCCTTGGACTCACCCTCAGTGCGGCACACTCTTCCAGCCCATGGCTTTGGGGCCTGGCCGTGTGAGTTGCTTTGACAAATGGAACGCTAGCACATGCAACACCCATGCTTATGTGGTTGGGTACCTGCTCGCACTCCTGCTGGCACCTCGGATCTCTGCTGCCCCCAGCCTTGAGCACAGCCACCCCAGGCAACCCACAGATGTGAGAGCAAGAAACAGACGCCAGTGGCTGTAAGACATGGAGGTGTTGTAAATGTGTGTGGCAGAGCAAAAGCTGATAAGAGCAGCTTTCTCCAGGCTCTGAGTCAATCATCGTGCCTTAGGGTGGAGACACAGATCCCACAGGGCCTGCGGGCTCACTGACCTGTCAGGGCCCTTCCTCATGGTCAGAGGGTATAATATAGGATTCCCTGGAAGAAACCTATCACCATCAGCCAGATCACTTTATTTCTAGCAATTTAAACAAAAAAAAAATTTTTTTTTGAGGAAGATTAGCCCTGAGCTAACGTCTGCTGCCAATCCTCCTCTTTTTGCTGAGGAAGACTGGCCCTGAGCTAACATCCGTGCCCATCTTCCTCTATTTTATATGTGGAACACTTACCAATGCATGGCTTTCTGAGTGGTGCCATGTCCACACCCAGGATCTGAACTGGTGAACCCCAGGCCCCTGACGCAGAACATGCAAACTTCGCTGCACCACTGGGCCGGCCCCTAAAATTATTTTTAATATGTAAAATTTAATGTGTAAGAAATTATTTTTAATATCAACACGGAAAAGTTCAAAAGATACAAAAGGCCTTACAGCGAAGCTAGCCCTTTCCTCCTCCCACCCCAGGGTCCCGGCCTCTCTCAGCTCCAGAAGCATCTGCCCAGACTTCCCTCCAGGGTCGCACAGGCACTCTCTCCTTGGAGATCAATGCACTTCAGCAGTTAGGAGCTTCCTCACTCTGTTCGTAGCTGCATCACATTCCATGCCTGAATATATAAAGTACGTTTAATCGGTGCCTCGTTGGCGGACTGAGAGGAGTTCAAATGTATTGCAACTACTGACAGTGTTGCAGTCATATCCCTGTGCACATGTCACTTCCCAGGAGCAAGCATGTGGCTGCAGGATAACTTCTGAGCACTTCCACTTGGATCGACACTGCCAGAGTGCCCTCCACAGACGCTGGACCGTCCCCACTCCCTCGCCCCGCCTCTGAGAGTACCCATCCCCCACAGCCTGCCGTGGGATAAAAACGTCGTGCTCCCTGACAATCTAGCCCATCGACTTTTTAATTGTATTTCCCTCACTATGCGTGAGAAGTGAGGGTGACTTTTTTCATTTTATTTTCTTTGCTTGGTTTAAGAGCCGTTTGTTTGGTTTCCTGGGAGCTGCCTCCTCGCGGCCTCCGCCTGTGTCTCTGCGGGCACCTGCAGGACTCTTCTCTTAAGGATGGGAGCACTTTCTGTGTAAACACTTACCCTGGTTTGTGTTTGCATCTTCGTTTATATGTTCCTAGTTTTCTGTGTGGAATCTTTTTAACTGTCTTATAGTTGAATCTGTCACTTTTCATTTAGGGTTTCATGGTTTTCACACTTAGGAAAGCTTTCCCTAAAACAGATTACCTCCTTCAAATTTTTTAATTCTCAAATTTTTTCCAGTTATCTTTATGGTTTTATATTTTACTTTTAAAGCTTTGATCTGTCTGAAATTTACTTTGATGTAAGGTAGGAGGTAGATAAATTCACTTTTCCCCAGATATCTATACAGTTCTGCCAACCCCATTTCTTGAAAGGTCCTCACCGATATGTACGGCTCTCCCAATCCAATACCAACCTCCCATTTAAACTCAGTTCCATCTCTGGAATCTCCAGCTGAAGCAGGAATCATCTCTCCTGTCTGGCTCTACCACCAAACTTGGCACAAATGCAACTCAGAGCCAGCCGCATCACCAAAAAGAGTGGCTCGCTCTACTCTGGGAGCTAGAACTGTGCTCTGAGCTTAGCTAGGACTGCATTTTCCCTGGGGCCTGTCAGGGCTCAGCCTGCACTCAAGCTTTCATAGGGGAGTTGGATGGTTCATGAGAGAGAAATTCCACCTGACAAACACCTCGTAGCCCAGTGGCTGGAGTTGAGCGTGTTCTGTAGCAGGTAGGGGAGAGCTCTCAGCCCCTTTGACCACAATAACCAGCTCAGCCACCATGCCCCAGGTCTGGAAGGACAAGCTGGCCTCCAGTGGCTCTTCCCTCAGCTGGACACTGTGATCAAAATAAATTCAAACTCAGGTAAAGAACACTGGCCAATGTCAATAGCATCAGCAGCTTCTCCCAAAGAGGCTCGGCCCTAACACCGCAGCTGGAAAGCCTGCGAGGAGCTGCCATGTGCTCAGCCCATGTTAGCTCCTTATACATTTTAGCCAGCTGGTCACTTGCCTTTGACTTGGTCATGCTATTCTTTGCTCCAGAGGTTTTCAAATACTTGGATTCCAGGATGACCTGGACCCACGTAGTGAAATAAGGGAGCCACCACCCCACACGGTCACTTCCTGCAACTCTCTCAGCATCACACCAGAAGCGCAAACTGCATTATTCCTGCAGAGACCATGCTGCCTCTCCTCTCGGAGCACTCCCTCATGCGGGCCCCTTGCCAGCAGCCCTTCCTTTCTTCCTGGCCAGCTCCTGCTCATCCTTTAACTCACTGTGGGCATAAGCCACTCCAAAAAGCACTCCTGACCCTTCGAACTGCCAAGGTGCCTTCCTTTGTGCCACTGCATCCCAGGTGCCTCCCTCTGTCCCACTTCCAGTCACTTCGTATCATCACTGGCTGGTTGTGTGAACGCCCCCTCAATCCCCATGGGCAGTGCCACACTGTAGTCACCACTGGGTCTCCACACTGGTCCATGTGCTCAGTGGACACTCTGTGAGTGAGTGCACACATGACAGGGTAAAATTAATGGGTTCTCAGCCAGGAACATTACGCCCCAGGTGCATCTCAAATGAAAGAATAAGTGAGTGAGTCCCACGTGAAGGCATCACAGAGACTCACCAGCAGGCTGTGGGAAGAATAGAAACCATTCTCACCTTGAAACTGGACCCCACAGGCAACATCCTCTGGTGCTTTGAGGCTTATGACAATCCTGTGAGCTTCTCAAGGTGTCACTGTAAAAAGGAGTATGAGTCATTGATGAGTGAGACACATTAATTACTGGAGAAGCATTGATAGATGTGGTCTTCTGGTCTCTGCAGCCACCGTACAGTGGCACTCAGCACCGCGTGGTGAAGAGGGGACACAGCCTGCCAGAACCTTCACGAGGGCCTCCCGTCTTTACCTGTTTCCACTCCCCCAGTCCAGCCTCGCTGCTTTTCTCACAATGAGCAGCAAACACTTATGAGCTTGACTCTGGGGGCAATAAGGCTGCTGGTGCTGGGAGACAGCATTCTCCTCAGAGCCAGGCTGACCAGGGGCCTAGAGCAGAGGAGCAGAGGGCAGAGGAGGAAGAGCGTGGGCTTTGGGGCAAGCAGAGGCCGAGACCAGGGTCTGGAATCCAGGCGGCAGGAGTCAGAGCCGCTGGGCTGACACAGACACTGCCACCTGGGTGAGGGTGTCAGCCCTGCAGGAAAGAAAAGGGGCAAATGACCCCTCTAATCTCTTGCCAACTGGACCCCCATGTCAATAGACTAATGATATTTGCCAGGATGAAGAGATCTCATCTCTGAAATTCCCTTAGCAGAATGTCCTGGCTGAGGATGGAAGTTTATTTATTTACTCATAAGTAAAATGTAAGCAGAAAAGATTTTTTAAAACTCTAAAATTGAAAACAAACTGAAATATGATCCTAAGTATATATCAAATAGATAACATTACCAGATAAAGAGAAGAATTATTTCAAGTGACTTTTGAACAGTGATCTGATTTTGCACTGAGTGGTTTTATTTTTAGGAGTAATATTGACATTATTATTTTGATATACATGTGTATATGAATACATGTGTATGTGTTTGAATAAAGAAAAACATTTGTGTTAATAGTTATAAATCAAATTTTTCCCTGTAAGAGAAAAGAGATACAAATATAAAATAAAAGAAAGTCAAAAAAATTGTAATGTTAAATTGGAATTTAAAATATTGATATGAACTTATGATTTTAAAAATAGATTTTCTATCTCTATCCACTAAAAGGACCTAGAAACTGACATCCCAGTAGGAATGATCACATGCACAGTGCGGTTCTTGGTTGCTAAACAGGCCGTCTCCAAAAGGAACTACGGCTCCAGGAGAAGCGGCCCTCTGGGCCCGCCAGGGAAGGAAGCGGATGGTGCCGGAACACTCTGTTAGGCCAAAACCAAGGAAACGCTTGAGTCAAAAGGACTCAGAAGACGCCTTGAAAGGGTTTCTGCTGTACAAATTTGGAATAATGTGAGCATCAAAAAGAATAATTATTATAATTTATTATAAAACAGAGAAGAGATAAAAATCTGAGTCCATAGCGATGTGAGAGAGAGAAGGACAAAGAGAGAAAGAGGAGGGAGGGTTTAGAGGTAAACTTCCAAAGGCTCGTGCAAAAACTATCATTACTGTTAAGCAAATATGACAAGTGTTACTACTGGTTGAATCCACGCAGTGGGCAGACAGACGCTCATTGTGACCTTCCCTCGACATTTCTGTACACTTGAGAGCATTCATTCTCACATCGGAAGAACAAGGACGGCGCTCCCGGGGCTCCTACGCACAGCTGTGTCCCGCACAGGAAGAGGTGGGGGCGAGGGGCTTCCACCACCCGGGCCTGTCCTTGAGGGCCTGGAGGATGGCTGAGTGTGAGAGTGCGAGTGTGTGTGAAAGCAGGTAAGGGTGAGAGTGTGTGTTTATGTGAGTGCATGTGTGACTGTATTAGAGAGTGCATGAGTGTGTGAGTGTGTGAGTCAATGTGTGTATGAGAGTTGTGAGTGTGCATGGGATGTTAGTGTGTGTGTTAGTGGGTGTGAGATGTGGTGTGTTTGTGTGTGAGTATGTGGGCAAGTGGGTAAGTGGGCGTGTGTGTGAGAGCAGGTGATTGTGCATGTGTGCATGTGCCAGGCACTGGGGCAGTCCCGGCCTGTCTGTGAGTTGGGATGAGGCATCAGGCAGAACGCCTTGGCCTGCTGGGCTGACTGGGGTTGGGTTCAGCAGGCCCACTCTTCCCTTCCATCCTGCCCTAGAAAGCCGTCCTTGCCGGTGGACAGTTTCCATGGGCCCTGCACCTCTTCAGCCACCACCAGCACCCCTCAGAGCCATCTGACACCCTCCGTGAGGCCTCAGGGGAGGAGTGGGCTGGGACAGCGACTTCCAAGCCTGCATCCCCACCATCCCTCCCATGCTGTGCTCCCTGGGAGGACACCGGGCTCCACACCCTTCCCTCCCTCTCTCATCTTCAGTCCAGGCTCCAGGAACCTCCTCTTTCCTTCCTTCAAAGCCCATCTCTCTGAGGACAGAGACTCTGATGGGATCCAGAGAGCCTGTCTACGTTCCCACACTGAGGCCAGACAGGCCCAAGGGCCACGTTCCCAGTACGAGCCCTCCTCGAGCTTCTTCCCAGGCCTCAGGCTGCCACATGCCTCTCCGCTCCTCTCTCCTCCTCCAAGTGCCACCTGGGCCAAACGGACTTCCTAACATAGCAGCACCAAGATCTCCCATCTCATGTGCTCTCTCCACATGGCCCACTGACACTCCTCCCAGTGAAAGGAGGGCTCTGGGTCCCCTCTGCTCAAATTCAGTGGGGCTGTGACTATGGAGGAAGATGCTGTGTGATTTCCAAGACTAGGCCATAAAAGGTGAGAGTTTCCATCTGGCTCTCCTGGGACACTTCCTGTTAGAACCCAAGTGCCACATCGTAAGGAAGCCTAGGTCACATGTGGGTGTCTGGCCACCAGCCCCAGCCGAAGGCCCAGCTAAAAGCCCACCCCAACTCCCACACGCGTGTATGAGAAAGCCTTTGAGATGACACCATGTGTTAGCTGGGGTTCTCTAGAGAAACAGAACCAGGAGGATGTGGTATATTCAGAGAGACATTTATTTTAAGGAACTGGCTCATACAACTGTGGGAACAAACACATCCAAAATCTGCAGGGCAAGCCAGCAGGCTGGAGACCCATGGGAGAATTGTAATCTTGAGTCCAACAGCAGTCTAGAGGCAGAATTCCTTCCTCCTCGGACAACTTCAGTCTTTTCTCTTAAGGCCTTCAACTGATTGGATGAGGCCCACCCACATTGTGGAAGATAATCGGCTGTACGCAAAGTCTACTGATTTAAATGCTAAGCACATCTAAACAATACCTTCACAGAGTTTAACCAAACATTTTGGCCCTCTAGCCTAGCCAAGGTGACACATGAAACTAACCGTGAGAGACCATCTGACTTCGATCACATGAGGAACCCTGAGAGTGAGAGCCACCGAGCTGAGCCCACTGAACTCCCAGAACCATCATCGACATGAACGAGCTGATTGTTGTTGTTTGAAGCTATATTTTGGCGATATTCACTATGCAGCAATAGCTAACTAGAGCACTGTCCAAGCTTCACCTCCAACAACTTGCCTCCCAGGAGGTTTTTCTGCAATTGAGATGTGCACTGAATGCCTCCAGGCCATGCCCGAGGGGAACATGAGCTCCCCACACCCAGCACACATGTTTTCACAGGAGCCTCAGGTGGAGCTGGAGCGTGGCGTTCAGCACTGAAGAGGGAACAGCTCCCCTCCGGGCTGTCCTGTTGCCCCGCCAATTCCTGT
The DNA here is from genome assembly GCF_041296265.1 of Equus caballus. Lineage (NCBI taxonomy): Eukaryota > Metazoa > Chordata > Mammalia > Perissodactyla > Equidae > Equus > Equus caballus. Next base: position 1,330,261 of record NC_091701.1, on the reverse strand, counting down.
TCACTTCCCTGACAACAGCAGCTCTTCTTCTCATTTGTATTCCTAGCTAGTGGCCTCATGTTATCTGCGAGCATTTGTTGAATAAACAAAGGAGATGCCAGGAGGCCCCAGCCAGCAGGAGGAGGGCCTGGGTCGTCTCCACCCAGGCCTGCCCCAGGGAAGCAGGTGGCATGGAGGAAGGGCTCGGGCGGGTTCCACGTCTCTCTGAGTCCCAGCATCATCCTGACCCCTTGGAGAGACCATGCTCATCCAGCGCCCGCAGAGGGCTGGCCCAGAGTGGGCTCGCAGTACATGGTAGGGGTTACTCCAGGCTGGGGGGCTATCCCCACTTCCTTGTGTGTCTGTCTATCTACCCAGTGCCCTCCCTAGGGTGGAGGCCCCAGCAGGACAGGGCCCAGAACCAAAGACCTTCCCTGAGTGATGCAACCATCCAGAGGCTCTGAGGTCTCCTGGGCTCCCCGTCTCTGCTCTGCAGTCAGGGCCCCAGACTCCTGTGCACAGTCTCCCAACAGCAGCGTCCCCACACACACTGGCTGCCAGCCTGGCCCAGGTGGGAGGGATGAAACAGCAGGCAGAGCAGGGGGCAGGCTGGCTGGAAAGACAGATGGTAAACAAGGAAGCATGTCCTCTGCTGCCTGGTAATAATAAACCAAGCAGTGGGGAGAGCGGCAGAGGCTTCTGTAGACAGGAGCCTTCTGGACTTGGGACACTAAGCAGAGAACTGAATGAGAGAGAGAGAATGTGTCAGGGGCTGTGGAGGGGAGCAAAGGCCCCAAGGACAGGGGCATGTGCCTGCATGTGTGAGGGACAGAAAGAGGCCAGGATGGCTGGAGCACGAGGCACCCGGGATGCACGGGACAGGTGTGGGGACAACAAGGGGACAGATCCAGTGGAGTTTTAGGGAGTCCCTGGAGAGCCAGGGAGGGAGGGCAGGTGGGGAGAGGGTGTCAGATCTAATTCCAAGGGGTTTTACACAGAGACAAGAGGCAGGCAGCAGCTGGGCCCAAGTAGGAGCCCCGATGGGCTGGGCCAGGGCGATAGGGGGTGGCAGGTAAGGCTCGGCTGGGTCCAGGATTCATTTCGAAAATAGAGGCAAAAGCCTTTGCAGCCAGACAAAGAGGTCTGTGAAGGAAAGAGGGGTGAAGGGTGCCGAGGTCTGTCCTCGGGGGCAGACCCTTGAAGAGGAGTGTGCCAGTGAGAAAAGCTGCCATCTGCTAGACGCCCACACCTCCTCTCAGGGGAGATGTGGGCACTGAGCTTCCCCCACTGGGCATGCAACTATGAGAAAGTGTCCCACTCTTGGATGCTTGTAGACAATGCCCAGGTTAATGCAGGTGTGTGTGTGTTTCCCCAAGCCCAAGGATGTTAACCCGTCATCTCCCTGGAAAGCTGTGGGATTCTATGTAGCAGAGAGGGACAGCCCAGGAGGACATGGCCAGGTTAATAAGGACAGTCACTTTCTTCTCTGCTAATTGCCAGGGCTCATTCCATCCAGGCCAACATGATCCAGAGATGGCAGGACCTGGCTCTGTGGAGAGCCTGAAAACCAGTCTATCACCCAAGGGGAATCTGAAACACCACGTGCTCACTGTGCCCCCAAAGCCTGTCTTTCATTCCACACCTGACAGTGCAGCCAGTCGCCGGTACGTGACTCTGACATGCATGGAATGGGACTTCAGGTCGCAGCAATTCAAAAAGATCCTGACTCGGACTGTGTGCACAAGAGGCCATCAATGCAACACAGGCCAGTTTACTGTGAATTAAAATATAGTACAGTACAATAATTATGTAGCCTTTGAGGAAAAATAGGGCATGCATTCAAACTCTGTGACATTGAGCAAGCTACTTAATGTCTCTGATCCTCAGTTTATTCCTGTGAAAATGGGGATAACAGTCCATTTCGTGGGTGTGTGGTGAAATTAGATGAAATCCTGTATGTGAAGCTCCAGTCCCACCCTGGCATAAGCATGCACAGATAGTGGTCAGGATGCCTAAAAACAGGCCCAAGGATGGCCAGACTGAGTCAGACCCTCCAGGACATCTGAGAGGACACAGAGGAAGCCAGAAGAACCCAGCAGGGTCCATCCTCTACCCACAAACAGCAGCAGCAGCAGCTCGTGACAGTGGTAAGCTGCTCCTATTTACCAATCACCGTCTAAGTGGGCAGGAACCACCTTTATTCCTCCAGCAACTCTGGGAGGAAAGCGCAGGCCAGCACAGACACAAAGCTACAGCCAAGGCTCAGCCTATAGCTCCACATCCAGGCAGAGAGGCCCCGTAATGCAGCCTGGTGCCCTGTGGAAACTGGCCCTGCAGGGCCATAGCTGTGGCCTGACTCTCCGCTCGCTGGGCATGGACGGACTCAGGGCAGCACTGAGGCCCAAGGGCCAGCCTGGCACCAGCTGAACTCCAAGCTGCCTCTCCAGCCAGGTCACTGGGCCTGGCCCCCTGAACCCTTCAGTCCCTGGCACCTGCTGAGGTGTCCTGGAGGAAGGGGACAACCCACGGGGAAGGTGCCTAGCCACCTCCAGGGGATCCTTGCACTCCTCCCTCCAAATCATGCCTTGGGCCTTTAGCTGCTATGACCGGGCATTGGTACAGCCTGGCCCCTCCGTCTCCACCCAGCTCCCCTGACCCCTACAGGGAGCATCCCTGCCCACCAGCCACAGAGGGCCCTCACTCAGCACCAAGTGCCTGTGCCCCACGCCCCCTGCACAGATGCTCCACCCTCTGCTATCTGATGCTGGTCAGGGAGGGACCATCTAGCACGGCGGGAAGAATTTTTCAGATTCAAGCCACCATCATCAATAATATTTATGAGGTTATCACAAGGTGATACAGAAATATTCACAAATATGAAAGGGCTTGCCTCCTGATATCTATATTTTATAGTAAGCTACGGAAACAGACAGTTTTGGCTACACAGAAAAATGATTCTGACATGATTATTAAACTTATGAAGCAAACTTTTCCACATTTATCCGCAGATGAGGCCCCAAAGGTGCTCCAGCAAAGGTTCTCTGAGATCTTCAGATCCCCCGTGGCCATCCACCCTGCACGAGCAGGCCCCCTTGTCGGGGTAGCACACTCCACTGCAGGGCACAGGCCGGGAAGGGGGGTGACGGGGAGGGCAGGGAAGGCCCCACGGACCAACCAGGACCTCTGGTACTCCGTGTCCCAGGCTCTGGCCCCAAGTGCAGTGCCGCCTGCTTGCTGCCCAATGGTACACTTGAGAGCAGGGATGTGTGCGGACATCCGCCCAGAACCGGCTGCAGCCGCGCTGTGAGGCCCACGGTACCCAGTTCATTCTCAGCTCTGGACTCCTTTTCCAAATGAAGTCTTAAAAGGAAGTGCCACACCTGAAACAGGAAAAGGGGCCTGGGTCTGGACAAAGTGGCTGTGGGGGCTCCAAGCCCAGCCCCGCTGCTTGCCCGGCGCACCTGCCCTGCAGCAAGCTGTACGGACAGCGCTCCTCCCTCTCCTTCCCCAGCCCGGGCAGCTGCAGGCTGTCTGTGCGGCGTGATAAGGCCTGTCCCAGGAACAGCAGGCTGAATCTCCCGTGGACGTTAGAGGGGCGGCGCTGTCGCACACACCCACAGGGGCAACTGTTTGGCTTGGACTCCTTGGACACTGAGGCCGGTGCCAAGATCACCCTTGCAGCAGACCTGGACTCGTGGGGCCCTGGCACGCCTCAGGGAAGCAGATGGCTGTCCAGCCCACAGGCCTACTGAGCCCACCCCCGTCACTGAGGCCCGCCTGCACCACAGGGACAGACCAGCGGTCCTACGCCTTCTCAAGGAGGTATATTTTGACTGAGGATTGTAAAAGCAGAAACATCATCTCCCATCACAGTATTTTTATAATCTCCAAATTCAGCTCAGCTTCCTTCTTTCTCCCACCCCTCCTCATAACAACCCCACCCTGTGACGAGCAGGAGCAGGTGACTGGGGAGACAGCAGAGGCTGCGCTGCCAGTGGAGCAAGGATGGCTCAACATCAGGGGGCTCCCGGAGGCCTTGGTGACACAGGCTCCACCCACAGGCGGGGGCCTCCCGTGACCTCTAGGGCCTCCTCCAGGCTTGGCCTCCACCATAACAGATGAACTTCTGCAAAAAAACTCATGCAAAAATGAAGGGGAAACGTGCAGAGGCAGAGGAGCCGTGGCCTTGCCAGGAGTCAGTTTAATTCCCACCAGGCAAGGAAATGTGAAGGCTGCTGTCGCAGGCCTGGCCCTGGAGAGACGTCAGCTAAAGACAGAGGCACCAGCACAGAAGATGGGATGACATGAAAACTCTGGAAGCTGCAGCATCCCTGGGACCTGCCACGAGGCACAGAAGTGAAGCAGGGCAGGTCCTAAGCAAAGCCACTCGGGGCAGTGGCCTGAGGTCAACCTTGGCCCAACATCCCTCACTTGTGAGCCTGGGCAAGTGGCCACACACCTGAGCCTCCGCTCTAAGACAGCCAGGAGGAGTGAGAGGATGCAGGAGCCACCTGGCACATGGCATACTCTGACAGACCACTTCCTTCCATCTCTCCCTGCCCCTTGCAGGGCACTTGACTACTGTGAGTCCAGACCACAGACAAGAGGGCCTCGGAAGTAGCCCAGTGGTGATGTTTCAGGTCTCTCACAAGACTGCTTATCAGCTTGGACAAGTCTGGACAGGACAGCTCAGTAGGACGACGTGGTCTTGGGAGTCAAATCTGGCTTTATATCTGCCACTTGGCCATCACACGACCTTGAGCAAATCATCCAATGCTCTGTGCCTCAGTTTCCTCAGTATAAAATGTAATGCAACAAGCAGAATTTTCCAAAAGTGACCCTGGGGCTCCCTCCAGGTTGCCTGGACAGTGAGCCAGGTGGGACCTGGAGCTCCCCCGACCCCAGTGGGAGAGGATTAACCAGGCTCAGCTTCCTGCCAGACCACAGTTTCCAGGTGCTGGGCAGCTGATATTCCCGGACAGCTCCTATGAACAGCTGGCACCCCAAACCCAGACCACTCGGTGCAAGTCGTGCCTGCTAATGCCCAGAAAAGACTGCTGTCGCACTGCCCACAGGAGGGACGTCGGCAGGGCAAGGCTTCCGCCAGGGGATGCGGCAGCACCCCAGCCTCAACCCCACTCCAGTGGAAAGAGGGGCGCATCAGGGAGCCACGCCTTCTCTTCTCTGTCTTCTCTTCTCTTCTCAGCCGATGTGAATGTTCCCAGCAAGGCATATTCCTTAATCCCTGTGGAGTGACGTCATAAAACTGGCCCAGGCCCAGGCATGCAGCTCTGCAGTGAGAGCGGAGTGTGCTGAGCCAAACACAGTGACAGACAGGGCAGGTCCTCCCCAAGGGGCTTGGCTCAGTCACTTAGTCAACAAACGCTCATGCGGCATCTACAATGTGCCAGGCCTATCTGGGGCGGGTAACAGGGCAGGGTATGAAACAGGCAAGCCCTGGGCCCTCAGGAGTTTCCATTGTAGGGAGATGGGGCAGACTCTACATGCTAGACTGTCTTATGGTCTTAGGGGGAAGACAGAGTGGGGACACAGGCACAGGGGTGCAGCTATAAGTGCCTTCTCCCATCATGGCTCGCTGCGACTCATCTCAGTGAAACCAGATACGGGAGTCCTGCCCACGCACCCGCCGGAGCACAGCCCTCCATGGCTTCAGGCGAACGGAATTGGGAAAGCTGGACCTCCCCTAACACAGATCGCCTCATTCTACATTCACACAATGCCAAAGAATGGCTCTTCCTCACAGAGGAATTAGAATCCTCTAACTTGGTAGGACATTGAAGCAGCCCAATGTCCCAGTCATTCCCCTTCCTGTTTGTAACTCAGCATCCTAAACGGTGCTGCTCTAGTGAACTGGTGACAAACGCACTTGAAATGCATTCTCCCTCACACCCATAAAGCTGATTTACTGTTTCAGTTAATCTTGACTCCTCTTCCACAATTTATGTGGCAGCTTTCTAAGCAAGTTATCTTTGGAGCTTAAATGAGAACAAGTATCAACAGCAGTTAGTTTATCTGTTTTCCCTGTAGGTAATTTCATATCCCTGAAGTGCCTCTCGATCCCCTTTATGGGCCAGCAGAAGGTCTCCCCCAGCCAGCGCACAAGGGGACGGTCCCTAACTGTGTGGCCAATGAAGGCATCCATTGTGCTATGTCTTGCTTACTTTAAGAGGTCATAATTTCAGATGCCCAGGTAAAAGGAAAACAGGCATTTCCCCCACAGAAGAGAGTGCTGAGCCTGGGCAGCCAGAAAGTGGGGGCTGGGAGTTGTGTGGAAGGAGCGGGGAGCAGGCAGCTGGCAGCTGCCCCGCGTCAGCCCTGCAGCATGCAGCGCCTGTCAGCCAACAGCGGAATGAAGCTCAGCTCAGGGCCTCATTTTGTGTTCTTCAGGGAAAGCATTTCAAATCCCCACCCTAACTACTTTCTGGATCCTTGGGGAAACCTGAGGCAGGTTAATGAGGAGTGTCACGTGGCCTATTTCCAGCTTGGTGGGGAAAGCTGGGAGCACCACGTAGATGGGACAGGGAAACTGACCTGCCTTTAGGCCTAGCACGTGGAGGTGCTTGATGAAAGAACTGAAGAAGATGGTCCCTCCATGGGCAGCCGTGGGCGATGTGGTAGAGAGGATGCTCGGACAGACCCTCAGTCTGTCTCCCAGGATGGCTGTGTCCCTCCTGCCTTCCACCCTCATGCCCACTGCCTCTGCCTGGGATTGCTGCAGCAGCCCCTAGCTGGCCCCCACCCCATCCCGACAGCGCTGGCCTTCCCTTCAGGCAACCTCTCCCCTCCCTTCATGTACTCCAGTGGCTCCTCACTGTCTCAGGATAAAGTCCAAACTCCTGCTGATGGTTTTCAGTGACCTTCCTGATCTTGTCTCCCCACTCTTACGCCCCAACCCTACCCTGAGGTCCAACCTCACTGAGGGGCCTGCAGTCATCAGGACAGTCCAGGCTTCCACGCACCTGCAGGCCAAGGCTCAGGTCAAGAGAACTTCCCCCACTGCTCCTGTGCCTGGTCAACTGAGACCCACACTCAAGATCTGATCTTAGTCATGACGTGTGAGGCGCCCATGCCATGAACCCACCTCCTTCCAACTGTGTCCTTGTTCTTGGTGCTCCCCCTGGGTGCTCAGCATTCCTTTGGCTTACCCATTATAGCCTTCTTGTCCTACACTGGAGTCTGGTTACTTCTCTGTCTCCACTACCAGACTGTGAGCTCCTTTAGTACAAAGACAGTGCCTCCCTCACTGCCACATCCCTGCACTAGCAGAGCCAGGCACACAGCCAGCACATCACAAACACTTGCTGAAGGAAGGATTGGATGGGTGGATTGGATAACATACTATGAACCATGAATGCTTAAAGGGACAGGCCTCGTTACTCACTTTCAGGAAACTAAGTCTTTGAGTCTCAAAGACCAAAAATTGAAATGTCATTTTATGTGTTATATTAGGAGATATGAGTTCTTATTCAAGCTGCCACTGACTTGCTAGTTGATCTTGGCCAAGCTACTTCCCACTATGGGCTCAGTTTCCTCACCTGACTAGAATGCACTGATGTCCATGTCCTATAAGATGGTGGTCTAATGTGACCCCAAAACCCTTCTAATACAAAAATCAAGAAATGCTAAATTAAGTATAACAATTTTTAAATGCATAACTGAACTCATAAGAAATAAAGGAAAATCTTGGGGCTGGCCCCGTGGCCGAGTGGTTAAGTTCGCGCGCTCCGCTGCAGGCGGCCCGGTGTTTCCTTAGTTCGAATCCTGGGCGCGGACATGGCACTGCTCGTCAGACCACGCTGAGGCAGCGTCCCACATGCCACAACTAGAAGAACCCACAACGAAGAATACACAACTATGTACCGGGGGGCTTTGGGGAGAAAAAGGAAAAAATAAAAAAATCTTAAAAAAAAAAAAAAAGTTTAAAAAAAAAAAAAAGAAATAAAGGAAAATCTTTACATGCTAGAAACAAAAGAAGAACTAAAATCTATACCCTGAAGTCTATAAACTGATGCTGTGACTGCCCAGTTAGTGAGTTAGGAGGGTGTTGGATCCAGTTAATTAGAGGCTAAAGTTTTATTATCTACATGGGACTCTGGAAAATGAAGGTGACACAATTTTTTTAAAGTATAGAGTTTTGAAAGGTAAACAAATGGAATTTCTTGAAATGAAAAATATATTAATTTAAATTAAAAAGTCAAAAGGGTGAGTTAAAGAGTAAATTAGATATATTTGAAAAGAAAAATAGTAAACTGGAAGAAAGAGTTGAGAAAGTGAGTCAGAATGAAGATCAAAAGATGACAAGTATGAAAAAGAGGTTAAGAAATGTAGGGTAGAGAATGTGACGGTCCAACATCCACTTAATAGAAGTTGCAGACGGAGAGAATAGATGGAATGGAGGAAAGGCAATTTTTGAAAAGAAAATGGTTGAAGATTTTCTCAGAAATAAAAAAAAAAACACTGAATCTTCAGATTCATAAATCACATTGAGTTTTAGTAAGATAAATACAAATATGTCTAAACTAGGTACATTGTAGTGAAACTAATAAACAGTAAAGACAAAGAAAAAACTTAAAAGCAACTAGAGAGAAAAGACAGATGACTGAAAAACTGAACAGCAATCATATTGACAACAAGCCTCAAAGCAAAAATTTAAGACAGAAGATTGTAAAATATCCTACATGTTGACCAAAAGAAAACCTGTCAACCCAGTCTTCTCTGCGGAGTTAAACAATCATTCAAGAGTGAGGAAAATAAAGGTATTTGCAGGCAAAGACTGAGAGAGTTTATCACTCCACACCTAATGGCACTGACCACTAGAAGAGAGAGATTGCACACAGGAAAAAGGAGAAGGGGAGGAAGAAACAAGGATGAGCAAGGAACAGCAAATGTGGCAAATATAAATAACTGCATGTCATAAAAAATAATAATGACAAGTTGGAGAATGTTAAAAAGAAGGAACTGAACTACTAGATAATAATAGATGGGAACGGACAGGAGTGATTGAAGTGAAAACATTCTAAGAACCCAGCGTCATTAGGAGGAAAAGTGACTTTATTAAGTCTCGTAGACAGACTTAAGAGTAAGCACGGAATGTATAAGCCCCAAGTCAGAGAAAGGAGAAGGTTAAAAAAATTTTTGATCAATCTAATAGAGCAAAGGAGAAAAGAAAGCATTGAAAAAAAAAGCAAGAGACAACTGGACAAAATGCACAGACCCATTTTTCTCTGCTTCTCTTCACTGAGTACAATTATAAATCCTGGAAATAACAGAAAAAGCAACGAAGGAGAATTCTGAAAGGTGGTAAGAGGAAGGAAAACTAACTTAAGACCCTAAACTAGGACCAGAGGAACAGCACAACTGTAGGGCATCTTATACCCCTCCACCCAATGGAAGAAGATGACCCAGGCCTGGTGTTGCCCAGCCCTGATCTAGTAAGAAAAGGTGGCACAGGTGGGCTCACGCCTCCCCTTGATGGAGCAGGAGTCCCTCCAACAACACCAAGCGAGCCCAGCACCCCTGGTAAGGGCACCAGTCGGGAGCCTCTCTGACAACAAGTGGCAGGAGAGGTGCTTTCCTTCCTCACCAGGCCTGAGTCTCTCCAGCTCCAACTGAGAGATACCAGGGTGGCTTGGCGGCACCAGCAGGAGGGACCCAGTTATAACAAGCAGCCCAGTCCAGGAAGCCTCTTCATCCCTGGGGGCCTGAGATTGCCCTCCCCACCAGATGACCCAGGAGTGGGGGTGAGGGACTGGGAAGCACAGGCAAGAGGGTTTCCACCACAACCAATGACCTGGGCAAAGAAGCCTCTTTCTGCCCTTGAACCAGAGACTATCTTTTTTGACTGGGAGACACTGAGACAGCTAGGGGGAAACATTACAATAAGCAAGGGACCCAAAAATCATCTTTGTACTCATGGGCCTGAGATCCCTCTCCTCCTCCCTTGCCACATGTGAAGAGGCACCGAAGAAGCTGGGTGGCAGGGGCAAAAGGCATTCCGCCACACTTAGTGGCCAAGCCCTGAAAGCCTCTTGGCCCCCATGGACTGGGGATTCTACTTTCCAACCCAAAGACACCAAGGCAGGTGGCGGGGGGGGGGGGGGGCATCTGCAGATACAATGAGTACATAACTCAGGAGGTGTTCCCCCACGCTGCATTCATGTGGACCCCACCAAAAAAATACCCAGCCAGAGAACCTTCTTTGTCCACAGGGACTTGAGATTCCTCTCCCCAGTAAGAGACCTCAGTCTCTTAGCCTGGACGAACCACTTATGCCCCATAGAAAGCACCACCAGGGACCAGCAGGAGCCCCAACAGCACCACAGAAACCAATAAGAACAAAAGACCACCACCAAGACTCTGAAAATTTAACTATCATTGGGACCACAGTGAAAAAAAAGCAGGCCAGGACCCATGCGCTAAACATAAATAAAAGATTTAATAGACCCCAAAGTCTCCCAAAATAAGAAAAATGTTCAGGACACAATATATAATTACCCATCATTCTAAGAACCAAGAAAATCACAACTTGAATGAGAAAAAATAATCAACTGACACCAACACCAAGATGAATCTGATGCTGAAATTATCTGACCAAGATTTTGACCAGTGTATTAATCATGGTTTTCAATTTCATAATGTTTTGACATCTTGGAGAACCTCGCTGGCCAGAGAGATTGCACTCTCAGGGCTACCTAATTCCTGAAAATAGTAAGCAACTCACCTGCAAACCTAACTTGCATGTGCAAACCAACCAATCCAGAGTCCATATTCCCAACCCCGTCCTTTGTCTGACCATCACACACCAAACCAACATTCCCCTGCCCTAAATCAACTGACAGCCAGGAGCCAAACAACTAGGGACAGCCCTACGCCCCAAAACCTACTGGAACCATTCAAACTAGCCAGCCCCAAGCTGCTTGCCCTGCCCTGCCTTGCCTGTCTCTCAGAAACCCCAATGAAGGCTGGGGCCATGCCTTCACCCTGCCCCTTCTGCCTCCTAACCACCCCTGGCACTCCCCCAATGGCCCTGTGTGGCACACCTCTTGTTTTTAGGGCAACTGTGAGTAACAATAAACTTTTCTTTCAATGGCATTAACCTCTCTGTGTTGTCATTCAGTCACCTTTATAAATTAAGACTTGGGCACAAAACCAGCAACCATAATAATGCTTCAACAAGAAATTACAAATTCTCTTGAGACAAGTGAAAACATTTAAAAATCTCAGTAAATAAATAAAAGTTATTTTTAAAAATCAAATGGAAATCATAGAACTGAAAAATGTAATGACAGAAATATGAAACTCACTGGATGGACTAAATAGTAGTGTGGAGATGACAGAAGACAGAATCAGTGAGCTTGAAAACAAATCAACAGAATTTATACAAGAGAGAATACAGAAGAAAAATAAACTAATAGAGCCTCAAGGACTGGTGGGAAAAAAAAAAAACTAAAAACAAAATGACAAAAACGAATCTTGAAGGCAGCCAGAGAGAAACCACACAATACCTACAGAGGAACATTCGAATGATGGAGGACATTTCAACTGAAACCATGAGGGACAAGGAAGTGGCACAATATCTAACAAGTGCTGAACAGAAAGAAAGGTGCGATTGTCTACACCCAGTGAGACTGCCCTTCAGGGACAAAGAGGGGATAAAGGGTGACGGTCTACACCCAGTGAGACTTCCCTTCAGGGACAAAGAGGGGATAAAGGGGCGATTGTCTACACCCAGTGAGACTGCCCTTCATGGAGAAAGAGGGGATAAAGGGGCGATTGTGTACACCCAGTGAGACAGCCCTTCAGGGACAAAGAGGGATAAACGGGCAATTGTCTACACCCAGTGAGACTGCCCTTCAGGGACAAAGAGGGGATAAAGGGGCGATTGTCTACACCCAGTGAGACAGCCCTTCAGGGACAAAGAGGGGACAAACGGGCGATTGTGTACACCCAGTGAGACAGCCCTTCAGGGACCAAGAGGGATAAAGGGGCAATTGTCTGCACCCAGTGAGACTGCCCTTCAGGGACAAAGAGGGGACAAAGGGGCAATTGTCTACACCCAGTGAGACTGCCCTTCATGGAGAAAGAGGGGATAAAGGGGTGATTGTCTACACCCAGTGAGACTGCTCTTCAGGGACAAAGAGGGGATAAAGGGGCGATTGTCTACACCCAGTGAGACTGCCCTTCAGGGACAAAGAGGGGATAAAGATTTGATTGTCTATACCCAGTGAGGCTGCCCTTCAGGGACAAAGAAGGGATAAAGGCATCTGTAATGAAAGAGAGCTAAAATAATTTGTCATTAAGAGACCTAATCACAAAGACAGTCTGAAGGTAGTACTTCAAAAATAAAGAAAATGATCAAAGAAGAAATCTTGGAGCACCAGGAAATAAGAAAGAGCAATAGCAAGAACAGAAATGTAAGTATGTACAATAGATTATATTTCCCTCTAAAGAATTTATAAATCATACTCTTGAATAAAACAAAAATTATAACATGTTCTGACATCAAATACAAGAATTTTTTTTTTTTAATTTTTTTTTTCCTTTTTCTCCCCAAAGCCCCCTGGTTCATAGTTGTATATTCTTCGTTGTGGGTCCTTCCAGTTGTGACATGTGGGATGCCACCTCAGCGTGGTTTAATGAGCAGTGCCATGTCTGCGCCCAGGACTCAAACCAACGAAACACCGGGCCACCTACAGCAGAGCACGCAAACCCAACCACTCGGCCATGGGGCCAGCCCCAAATACAATAATATTTTTAAATGGAGAAGGTAAATAGAACTAAAAGGAAGTGAGGAAGTACACTTACGACAATTTATATGTATCAACATTTTACCACTTCAAGTGAAATGTACCTCCTTACTTCCATTTACCTATTTGTGTTACAAACACACAAATTGCTTGGAAAAGGCACATTATAATATTCAGAATGTTGAGTTCTCGGCAAAAAAAAATTACAAACCATACAAATAAAGTATAGCCCATTCACAAGAAAGTAAGTATTTGACAGAAACCATCCCTGAGTAAGCCCAGACTTTGAAAATAGTAGTCAAAGACATTAAACCAACTGTCTTAAATATTCTTCTCAATCAGTTAAAGAAAATCATGGAAAAGAACTAAAGAAAACCAGGAAAACTATGTATGAAGAAAACGAGAATATCAATAAAGAGATAAAATTATACAAAGGAACCAAACAAAAATTCTACAACTGAAAAGTACGATAGCTGAAAAGAAAAATTCGCTAGAGAGCTTCCACAGCAAATGTGAGCAGGCAGAAGAAAGGATCAACAAACTTAAAGATAAGGCAACTGAAACTATCCAGCCTGAGGAGCAGAAATAATAAAGAACGAAGAAAAGTTGATAAGCTTGAGGAACACCATTAAAAATACCAATATATCCATAGCAGAGTTCCAGAAGAAGAAGAAAGGGGCCAAAAGGAACAGAAAGAATATTTTAAGAAACAGTGACCAAAAACTTCCCAAAACTGATGAAAGACATGAATATACACACCTAGGATGCTCAACCAACACCAAGATGGATGAACCCAAAGACATTCACATCAATACACATTATAGTAAATTACTGAAACCCAAACATAGGGAATTTGTAATGTAACAAAAGAGAAGGGACTCATCACATACACAAGATTTTCAATAAGATGAACAGCTGATTTCTCATCAGTACCTTGGAGACCAGGAGATGGTGGGATGACATATTTAAAGTCCTGAAAGGAAAGAACTGTCAACCAACAATTCTATATCCAGAAACATCATCCTTCAAGAATGAAATAGAAATTAAGATATTTCCAGATTAACAAAAACTCAGGGAGTACATTACCAGTAGACCTACCCTACAAGAGATGCTAAGGGAGTCTTTCAGGCTGAAAGGAAAAGACACTAGACAGTAACTCAAAGTCATAAGAAGAAATAAAGAACCCTGGCAAAGGTGACTACATAAGAAAATATAAAAGCTGGTATTATTGTACTTTACATTTGTAACTCCTTCTTTTCTATGTGTTTTAAAAGGTAAATACAGGGGCCGTTGCCGTGGCCAAGTGGTTAAATTGGCCCCCTCTGCTTCAGTGGCCCAGGGTTTCGCCAGTTTGGATCCTGGGCACGGACATGGTACCACACATCAGGCCACGCTGAGGTGGCATCTCATATGCCACAACTGGAAGGACCCGCAACTAAAACATACACAACTATGTACCAGGGGGATCTGGGGAGAAAAAGGAAAAGTAAAATCTTTAAAAAAAAAAAAAGGCAAATACAGAAAGCAATAATTATAAATCTATGTTAACAAGAAAGCAATGTATAAAGATGTGATCTGTGACAATAACAACATAAAGGGACAGAGATGGAAAAATACACAAGCAAAGTATTTCTATGTTACTAATGCTAAGTTGGTATTATTCAAAGTTGTTATAAGTTTAAGATGTTAATTGCAACCCCCAAAGTAACCACTTAGAAAATAACTAAAAATTATACTACAGAAAAGTAAAAAAGAAAGGAATGAAAATGTACATTATGAAAAAAAAATCCACTAGGGGCCAGCCTGGTGGTATAGTGATTAAGTTTGTGCACTCCGCCTCAGCTGCCTAAGATTCATGGTTCGGATCCCCGCTTGAACCTACACACCACTCATCAAGCCATGCTGTGGCAACCTCCCACATACAAAACAGAGGAAGACTGGCACAGACGGTAGCTCAGGGAAAATTTTCCTCAAGCAAAAAGAGGAAGATTGGCAACAGATGTTAGCTCAGGGCCACTTTCCTTCACCAAAACAAACAAAAAAAACTAAACACAATAAAAAGCAATGGAGGAACAAAAAATATCGAAGACAGAGAGAAAACAGGCAAATGGCAGAAGTAAATTCCTCATCATCAGTAACTTTAAATATAAGTAGACTAAACTCTCTTGTTAGAAGGCAGAGATGGCCCTCCCCTCAGGTGCAGTGCCAGCTATTCCTGGAGCAGGTGAGAAGCATGCAGTGGGAGTGAAAGGAACTCAGACCACACAAGAGTCTGGCATTGTGAGGGCCGAGCCCCCATACAGGCAGTCCTCATGAATGGGGGTCCCAAGGAGATCTTATCAAACAGGCTTCTTCAGACTTCCTCAGGGTGCCTCAAGGTCGTGTTGAGCTTCTTGACTCTGGCAGCCCCCCTCACAAGAGGTAGCGATGAAGCTGAGTCATAAACAATAGAAGGTCATCCGCTCAGCACCTACTGCCCGCCCAGCGCTGCAGGGGGCCCAAAGGCAGAGAGGGAACAGAGGTACATGTCTCTCCCTGCCGGACAGCTATGACCAAACAGTTACACAGATCTGCACACACAAAAGGAGGAGCCGCCAGAGGGGCTGAAGGGAAGGAAGGCGTCATCAAAGACCTAAGAGGCCTGCTCCAAGGTTCAGGCTTTCTTGAGAAAGTGCTGCTTTGGCTGGGAGTTGGAGGATGAGCTGGAACTAACCAGGGAGCTGATGCGCGCTAGGAGCGGTGCCAAGTCGGGATAGGGACTTGGCGGGTGAGCAGGAACTAACCGGGGAGCAGATGTGTGCTAGCAGCGGTGCAGAGAGAGGATCTGGGGGATGCCGGGGTAGGGCACAGGGCTCACGCCGGGGAACAGTGAGTGCAAAGAACCAGAGGCCAGAAGCCCCCTGTAGGTGAAGAGAAGGGAGGCCTGGGCCAGTCCAGGGCTGGGAAGGATTTCAGCCTGAACCCTGCTGGAAACAGAATGCTCTTTGCGGTGCCTGAGCGCTCCACAGCTACCCACCAAAGGCCTTTCCCGTTACTTGGCACCAGGCTTCCTGCTGCCTTCACAGTGTGGCCTGGAAAACCTGGCCACTCTAAACCAGCCAAGGTTTCAGCCCAGAGCAACTTGATGCCACTCATAGATGGCCCAAGTGTTGGCCACAGGTGACAGACTTTTGATCTTAATCAGATGTGACTTTTCAACCCTGAAAAGCCAGCAGAGTATTAGTTAATTTCACAGTTGCTGAGCCCCTACCTCCACGCAGGCACTGAGTGCATGCTAAGAACCCAACTCTGGCAGAAGGGACGGACGCTGGAGCCCACTGCCGTGCCACCCTCTCTGGGCTTCAGTGTCCTTTCCTGAAGTCATCATAAGAGCAGCCCCCAGGATGCTCACTCTGTGCTGAGCACCCTTTGTGTCAGTGTGTTACCTCCACACCCGGCACCCTCAGGGGCAGCTGCTGTCACGTCCTTATTTGACAGATGGCGTTGCGGAGGCTCAGGGAGGCTGTGAGGGGAGGAAGAGGAGACAGCTTGGCCCTTCTCTCTCTGGGGCCCTCCTTCCTGGTCCCCACTGAGCACTAGCGACCAGGCTTCTCTTACAGACTCTGTGGCACATGGCACATGGGTACAAACAACAGCCTGGCCTGTTCACTCACAGAGCTGGCAGGACTCAGGGCCAGACTTGAATCTGGCAGCAGATGATGACAGTGGTGATGAGCACCTTGGGTATCAGATGCCCAGGGTGCCCGAAGGATTCTGTCCACAGAGCAGACACACTTGCATGTGCCCAGCTGAGCATGCCCACGTGTGGCTTCCCAATGCAGGATGGTGCCCACCTGGACCCCTCACCCTTCTCTTTTGGCCACAGCCCCCCAGCAAGGGTCTGCCAGTGCATGGAGCCCACATGCACTGCCCTGTGCAAGGTGCTTGGCCTACATCACCCAGTGAAAGAGGAACTTCAGAGCTGGCTGCTGATGCTTGAGGCCAGGCCCTCACCATTGGGGCCAGGCAGGGAACGCTCAAGAGGATGCGCGGGGGAACCATGTGTATGTCCAGCCCCAAACCCACTCCAGTCCTCTCCATTTTCCACTGAAATAGGTCAAGGTACTTATGACTTCCACTTGCCAAACCCAATGGCTACCCTCTATTGCCACCTCCCCTGACCGCACCCTCTCCAGCCGAGCTGCTCTCTGCTCACATGCACCGAATCCTCTGGCCTCCTCCCTCACACCTCAGTGGTCTGTCCTGAGACTGCCTCTGCCCCCTGCTCACCAGCTCAAGGCCTTAAATGCTACCCCTGTGCCCAGATTTCTGTCCTGACCTCCAGACATTCCCACTGGGACATTTGAGAAAAATCTCACCTTTACACGCCACACTCCTGAGTCTCTGCCCCAGCCCCACCCAGAGTACCCCAGGATGGGGGCCCAGGAGCTTGGTCAGAAATCACTTCCCTCCACCATCCAGTCAACCCTCAGCCAGTCCTTCTGAAGTTCACTTGACAACACATCTCCATTTATCCCAAGGCTTGGCCAAGGTCCCACCTTTCACCACACAGCTTCTTTACCTCCAAGCACTTCTCCAAGTCCTCTGTCCCCAGAGCCACCCTCCCCAAGGCCACCCATGGCTCTGCCCCAGTCTCCAGTCCCCATCCTCTCCCAGCCAGCCCTACCTGTGGGCCTTGGCACTCTTGTTCCTTGTCTGGAAACCCAGCATAGCCCCCACTCTCCATCATAGCCCCTCCTGGGACTCTGCTGAGCGCCCACTATGTCAAGGTGG
Organism: Equus caballus; assembly: GCF_041296265.1. Lineage (NCBI taxonomy): Eukaryota > Metazoa > Chordata > Mammalia > Perissodactyla > Equidae > Equus > Equus caballus. The sequence continues at coordinate 1,312,742 of NC_091701.1, read as the reverse complement.
TTGCTGATGTGCTGGGCTCCACAAAGCAGGGACCTTGTCTGTCTATTCAGCCTCATGCCCCAGTCTCTGGCACTAAGCATGTGCTAAGTGCATGGATGGGTGGACTCTGGCCTTAAATGGAGGGAAGGGCTTGAGGGGGTCAAGCCTGGCAAGGACTGTGGGCAAAATCTGGGAGTGGATATTCAGGAGGGGGCACACTGTCTACCAGGCCATGTAGAAGAAGGAGCAGCCACAAGGCTGGACAGCCCTGAGACCGGCAGCCCAGGGTCCACCTTGAAATCAGCAAGCAGTAAGGGAAGAGAAGGGAGGCTCAAGTGTGAAGACTGGGTGTGAAGGGTCCTAAGGGCCCTGGTGGCTCTGGCCAGGGCTCTCAGAGAGGCCCAAAGCAGGGAGGTTGGAGAAACCTTGTGGAGGGACAGGCAGAATGAGGAAGATGCGACTGGCAAGAGTAGGGGTTGGGCATGCCCCCCACACCCCTCATGACGGCCTATACAGTACTGGGGGCTACTCTGGGACCCACCACATGGGTGCTGCCAGATGCACCACCTTGGTGCCATGCTGACTCACCCTGGACAGTTATGAGAGGACAGAGCAACACCTGTGGCCTGACAGAGGCTCCGGGGTGACCTTCAGCAAGGCCTTTCTCCTCTCAGGACCTCATCTGGCCCTTCCTCAGTCCAGAAACACCAGAGGCAGACAGAGGACTCTCAGGGACATGAAGCAGGTGCCTCAGCCCAGGCCAGGGACCAGGAAGCAGGAGCAAAGATGCAGGGGACTCTGCAATTGGACACAAGCCAAGAACCAAGCACTTCTCTTCTTCTGGGCTAAGTCTGGGCAGCCCTGGGAGACATGGCAGGGAATGGGCAGGTGTGGGAGGGGGGGGTGTGACAGAAGAGACATTCCTGAGGCTGCTCTGACACCCAGTGGTGACTCTCAGAACCAGCGACTGCAAGCAGGAAGTGCAGCTGCTCCCAAGCAGGGGAGTAGGGTGGAGGGGGGCCCAGGGAGAGAGCAGGAGAGAGGCTAAGGGAGAGAGGGACAGAGGGAGGGAGAAGGATGATAGGAGAGGGTGGGAAGGAGGGAGAGAGATTATTCTAGATCAGTGGTTCTCAAGACTTGAACTTGCAGTGTAGCCACCTTGAGGGCTGAGTCGCTGAGCCAGAAAATGTGCATTTCTAATAGTTGCCCAGGGGCTGTTGGTGGCCTGCACTCAGAACCACTAGTCTAGGAAAGGAATGGAGTGGAGGAGAAGGGCTGTCTGTGCTCCTGCAGTGTGCCTGTAGGGTAGCACTGCCATTACATCTACTTTATAGAAGAGGGAACTGAGGCTTAGAGAGGCCATGCTGTCTGCATTCCCACAGCACTGGCCCCAGAGTTCTCCCTGTGGTCCCTCCTGCACATCTACTGAGTGGTCATAGCCTGCCCTTGTACTTGCCTTCCCCACCTGGGCAGGTGAGGCGGCTCCTGAGCACTGGGATGAACAGCCTCCACAGGCTCCTTGTCCAGAACACCTCCTCATGGGGAGCCAAGAACTCAGACTCACACTGCACCCGAAATACATCCCCTGTGCCCATGAGGTGCTCATGTGACCTCTGACAGGACCAGGTCCTGCCTGACGGGCTGCTCAGGAGCACCCCAGGCTCACTGCCCATTGGGGGATGGCCCCATCTGAGGAATGTCATCTGGATGACACAAAGCTGCCAGCCCTCCTGGGGCACAGGGGGAGATGCCTCTGACCTGATTTCCCAGTAGCCAGGCAGAGAAACAGCCAGAGCCATGCAAAGCCAGTGCCAGATGCCTGCCTCCCACTGTGTCACCCCTCTCATCACAGTGCTGAGCTGGAAGGGGCAGAAAGGCCTCCTAGGATGTCAGCAGGCATGGTGAGGGGGAGAGAGGTGCACCTGGCAAAGGTGAGAGAAGGCAGAAGTTTCCAGACAGGTAGTGCTTGGGGAGGGCAGGACCAGGAGAGAGCCAAGGCTGGACAGAATGCCCAGGGGTGAGTGGAAATGCAGACTCCAGCCCAGGCTAGACCCCTCAGGACTTTCTGGGCTTGAGTCCCAGGAATATGCATTTCTCATCAACACCTGAGTACTGGAGTTTGGACCTGAACCCTCTCACACGGAAGGGAGAAGGAGGAGTAACCAGGAACAATGGTGCAATCTGCCACAATGTTCTGTAAACTTTTGATGGGATAAATGAATTTAATGTATTAAAGAACAAACCATTTTCTCAAGGAGACATCATCATCGTGGCAGTGGGAGAGGATCCCTTTATGTCTTCCCTTCAATCTACAGCCAGTAGAATATCCATAACCCAACAAAGGTTACATTGCCCAGCACACTGGAGAGATCCACACATTGGGACATACAAAGCTAAATTGGATCACATAGAGGAGGTTAAACGAGGGAACAGCAGAGGCAGAATCCAGAATCCTGCAGCCCTGGCTGGGGCAGCTGAGCCAGCTGCTACCAGGCCCAGAGAAGTTAATGGGCAGCAGCAGAGGCATGCACGTGACTCTAGCCAGCCAGCCTGGTGGCACCTGCACCCATGGGAGAAGGACAGCAGCAGAGGGGGAAAATTAAAGAATTAGGAGGGAATTAGTGATCTCAAAGATAGAAATTATGCAGGCAGAAGAGGAGATAGAACTAAGGTTTTATAAAAATGTGGAAATTCTATGAGAATTATCCAACTTCATTAGAAAGGACAACATAAGGATAATAGGTATCCCAGAAGGAGAAGAGAGAGAAAGGAGATGAGAGCTTATTTAAAGAAATAATAGCTGAGAACTTCCAAAACCTGGGGAAGGAATTGGATAAACAAGTCCATGAAGTTAACAGAACACACAATTATCTGAATGCAAAAAGACCTTCTCCAAGACACATGGTAATAGAACAGTCAAAAGTCAATAACAAAGAAAGAACATGAAGGGCAGCCAGAGAAAGAAAGTAACCTAGAAAAGAACCCACAAAAGACTTTCAGCAGGTTTCTCAGCAGAAACCCTACAGGCTAGGAGAGAGTGGAATGATATATTCAAAATATTGAAGGACAAAAACTACCTTTTGGGAATACTCCATCCAGCAAAATTATCCTACAGATATGATGGAGAAATAAAAGCTTTCCCAGACAACAAAAGCTGAGGGAGTTCATCAGCATTAGACCTGCATTACAATAAATATTCAAAGGAACTCTTCTACCAGAAACAAAAAGGCAAAGAATTACAAAGCTTTGAGCAAGGTGATAAGTAGATAGACAGAATCAGAAAATTACAGCTCTTTATCAGAATAGGCTAGTGAACACTTAATTATAGCGTAAAGGTTAAAGGGAAAGGAAACATTGAAAAAAACTATAAATCGATTTGGTAACAAACTCATAATACGAAAAGGGATATTTTGTGACAACAAAAACATAGAAGGGGAAGAGGACAAGGACAGAACCTGCATGGGTTAATGGAGATAAGATGCTATCAGCAGAAAAAGGACTATCCTATCTACAAGATCTTTTATACAAACCTCATATTAACCACTAAAGAAAAAATCAGAGCAAAGCCACAAATCATAAAAAAAAAAACAGGAAGCCAGCTGACATCAGCATCATGGTGGAGTGAGCTGTTCCAATAGCCTCTCCTCACCCCACAAGATATAATAAAAAGGGCATTCATCAGTCAACAGACAACACCACACAGCACAATAGGACGTCTGAGAGATCCACACAGTCATACGTCTCAAGGTGGGGGTGCTGGGTCCCCACAGAACAGCAGAAGGAGGTAAGCAGACCTCCCTCTCCTGCCAGCAGCGGCGATCTGCAGCACAGGACCTCATGAAGCTGCTGGCGTGCAACTGTGGGAGGAGATGGGGAGCAAGGAGGCCTCGGCAGGAACACATTCGATTCCAGAGTTGCATCCCCCCCCACAGGAATGCTCCACACTCAGGCACGTAGATCACTGTGTGGGCAGTCCCACCAAGCCCAGGAGCCTAGGTGGGCTGCCAGTGGATGCAGAGTGGGGGCGCACAGGCATGCATGAAAGAAAGTGTCCCTCCCCTGCCCCCCACCTGCTGCACCAGCTCGGCTGGTCAGTCAGGGCACCAGACACACATCAGAGCACCAGGACCTGTGTGTGGGACCCACCAAGCAGCAGCAAACAAACATATAGGAGAGCCCTACTGGTACAACTTCCAGCAGACGCAGCAGGTCCATAAAACACAGCCCATGCCCCCGCAATGGTGTGAGGAGGAATCTGTGACCAGACACTACCACTCCATCAAACACCGTGAAGAAATACATCAACACAACAGTTCAGAAGGAAAATGACAAGGCAGAAACCAATACTGAAGACACAGAAATTTACAATATAAATGAAAGAGAACTTAAAATAGTTATCACAAAGAAACTCAATGAGTTACAAGAAAACTCAGAAAGACAGTTCAATGAACTCAGGAATAATATTAATGAGAATGAGGAGTTCTTCACAAAAGAAATTAAAACTCTAAAAAAAACCCCAAACAAACAGAAATTGTGGAGAGGAAGAAGATAATGAATGAGATAAAAGAAATCTAGAATCCTTAAAAACAGAGACGACATTATGGAGGACAGATTTACTAATTTTGAGGACAGAAATATAGAGATACTTCAGGTAAAGGAGCAGAGAGAACCAAGACTCAAAAAAAAATGAAGATATTTGTCAAGAAGTATCTCACTCAATTAGGAAATGCAATATAAGGATTATAGGTATTCAAGAGGGAGAAGGGAGGGAGAAAGGAGCAGAAATCTTGTCCAAAAAAAATAATAGCTTGGAACTTCTGCAACCTGGGGAAGCAACTAGAATTACAAGTAAATGAAGCTAATAAAACTGCTAATCACATCAAGGCAAAAAGACCTTCTCCAAGGTATATATTAGTAAAACAGGCAAAAATCAATGACAAACTAAACATATCAAGGGCAGCAAGGCAGAAGAGAATAAACTATAACAGAACCCCTTTCAAGCTTTCAGCAGACTTCTGAACATAAACCTTACAGGTCAAGAGAGAGTGGAATGAAATATTCAAAATACTGAAAGAGAAAAACTTTCAGCCAAGAATACTCTATCCAGAGAAACTGTCTTCAGATATGATGGAGAAATAAAAACTTTCCCAGATAAACAAAAGCTAAGGGAGTTCATTGCCACAAGACTTCCCTTAGAGGAGAGGATCAAGAAGGCACAAGACCTGAAACAAAAGGAAAAGGTTTACAAAGCCTTGAGCAAGGAGATAAATGGACAAAATCAGAAAACTGTAGCTCTCAGCACAGGTTAGCAAACACTTAACTATAACATAAGAGATAAAGGGAAGAAAAGCATCAAAAATAACTATAATCACTTCATTTTAATCACAAACTCACACCACAAAACAGGATATTTTGTGACAATGAGAACTTGGATGGGGAAGAGGAATGGGATGGAATCTGCTTAAGCTAATGGAGATAAAATGCTATCAGAAAACGGACTATCTCATCTATGAGATCTTTTATAGAAACATCATGGTAACTACCAAACAAAAAATAAGAACAGAGACACAAATGATAAATAATGAGAAAACCATCACAGAAAACCATCAAACTGAAATGTCAGGCAGGAATACAAAGGAAGACAAGCAGGGGAAATAGAGAACAACCAGAAAACAAGAGATAAAATGGCAGCATTAAGCCCTCATATATCATAATCACTCTAAATGTAAATGGATTGAATTCTCAAATAAAAAGACACAGAGAGGTGAGATGGATTAAAAAACAACACCAACAATATGCTGCCTCCAGAAGACACATCTCAGATCTAAAGACAAACACCAGCTCAGAGTGAAGGGATGGAAAACAATATTCCAAGAGAATGGCAAAGAAAAGAAAGAGAGTGTTGTCATACTTATCTCAGACAAAACAGACTGCAAGATAAAAAAGACAATGAGAGACAAGAGGGGCAGTATATAATGAAAAAAGGGACACTCCACCAAGAGGACACAACCCATATAAATATGTATGAACTTAACACAGGAACACCAAAGAACATAAAGTATTAACACATGTAAAGGGAGAAATTAACACCAATACAATAATAGTAGGAGACCTAACTCCCCAGTTATATTAAAGGATAGATCATCCAGACAGAAAGTCAACAAGGAAATAATGGAATTAAACAAAAACTAGACCAGATGGACTTCATAGATATATAGCGAACATTCCATCAAAAAACAGCAGAATACAGTGGTGACGTCAGTGTAATAGTGGAGTGAGCTTGTTCCAGACTCTCTCCCCTCCAACATACAACAAAAGAAGAACAACCATATTCCAACAAAATAATATACTAATAGCACAGGAATCCTCAGAGACCCACAACAGCCAAACAACAGAGGGCAGACAGGCTGGAGTCCCCCTCGGAGGAGCTGGAACAGCATAAGAGAGAATTTCGCTCCCTCCCCTAAAGACTGGGATCACTGCCACGGGAGGCTCCATGAGGGAAGGAGCAGGGGAGGGGCCACACAGCCGCAGAATCACCCAGGACTCCCACAGCTGTGCAGCCCAGACAGAAGTCCTCTAATGCGGGAAAGCTTTCACATGGGCTGACCTCATCAAGTCAAGACCCCAGGAGAGCAGATAGCAAGAGCTGATTGGGAAACTGGGTCTGTGCACGGGAGAAGGTACACCTCCCTCCCCCACCCATGCCGCACCAGCCATCTCAGCTGAAGGTGGAGGGCTCAGAATACGTGGCTCTCAACCATCATCTAGTGGCAACAGGCTGTAACTGCAACCGAATAATAGCACTATGGGCAAAAAAGTTCTAGCATCCAACAATTCATAAAAACTCCAGACCAGAGGGAAAATAAGCACCCAGAATTATCCCCTGAGGACTCATAAATAAGTAAAGAAAACGAAAATGAATTCAGAATAGCTATAGTCAAAAAACTAAATGAGGTAAAGGAAACTATAGACAAACAAGTCAACGAGTTCTGGAGTTATTTTACAAAAGAGATTGAAACTATTAAGAAGAACCCATCAGAAATACCAGAGATGAAAAAATACAATGGATCAGATAAAACAGAACATGGATTCCCTGAATGCCCAGGTGGATGCCATACAGGAACAAATCAGCATAATTGAAGATAGACAGGCTGAATGGCTCCAGACAGAGGAAAAGAGAGAATTAAGACTAAAAGGGAATAAAGGAAATCTCCAAGAAATAGATGACTCAATGAGGGAATGCAATATAAGAATAATTGGAATCCCTGAGGGCGGAGAAAAGGAGAATGGAGCAGAAAGTGTGCTCAAAGGAATAATAGCAGAGAACTTCCCAAATCTAGAGAATGAGGGAGAAATGTCTGTGGAAGAAGCTTCCAGATCTCCTAGATTTGTCAATGTAAAAAGACCTACTGCAAGGCATATAGTAGTAAAGCTGGCAAAAATGAATGACAAAGAAAGAATACTCAGGGCAGCAAGGCAGAAGAAAATAACCTACAAAGGAATGCCTATCAGACTTTCAGTGGACTTCTCTGCAGAAACCTTACAAGCTAGAAGAGATTGGAATGACATATTCAAAACTTTAAAAGATAACAATCTTCAGCCAATAATACTCTATCCACCAAAAATATCCTTCAGATATGAGGGAGAAGTGAAATCTTTCCCAGACAAACAAAAGCTAAGGGGCTTCATAGCCACGAGACGCCCCCCACAAGAAATCCTCAAGAAGGCCCTCATGCCTGAAAAAAAGAAAAAAAGGGAGAAAGGGGTCACAAAACACAGAGTAAGGAGATAAATAGATAGAATCAGAATAGGATAGCAAATTTACAACTATAGCAGTAGGATAAAGGGAAGTGAAACACCAAAAAGAAAGACGACCTTATCACTTTAACCACAAACTCACAACACAAGATGGAATAAGAGGTGACAATAATAACTTAGGAGGGAAGGAGGAAAGGGACTGAATCAGTTTAGGCTAAGGAAATAAAAGGCCATCAGAAAATGTACTGTTATACACGAGATTCTGAATAAAAACTTCAGGATAGCCACTAAGCTTAGAAACAGAACAGAGACACAAAAAATAAGTAAGGGAATAAGAAACTGCAGATGTCATTGGGTAGGCCAAAACACACAGGACGAGAAAAAAGGTAATGCAAGAAAACTGGAAAACGAGTGACAAAATGACAGCATTAGCCCTCATGCATCAATAATCACCCTCAATATAAATGGACTGAACTCTCCAATAAAAAGACAGGGAGTGGCAAAATGGATTAAAGAACAAGATCCAACAATCTGTTGCCTCCAGGAAACACACCTCAGCTCCAATGACAAACAAAGGCTCAGAGTCAAGGGGTGGAAGATGATACTCCAAGCTAATGGCAAACAAAAGCAAGCAGGTGTCGCAATGATTATATCAGACAAAGTAGATTTTGAGATAAGGCAGGTAAAGAAAGACATAGAGGGTCACTATATAATGATCAAAGGGACATTCCATCAAGGAGAAATAACACTTATAAATATCTATGCACCCAACACAGGAGCACTGAAGTTGATAAAGCAACTATTAACAAACCAAAAAGAAGATATCAAAAATAACACAATAATAGTAGGGGACCGCAACACCCCACTCACATCATTGGACAGATCATCCACACAGAAAATCAACAAGGAAACAGTGGAATTAAATGAAAAGCTAAACCAGTTGGACTTAATAGACATACATAGAACACTCCATCCAAAAACAGCAGAATACACATCCTTCTCAAGTGCACATGGAACATTCTCAACGGTAGACCATATGTTGGGAAACAAGGCAAGCCTGTATAAATTTAAAAAAATTGAAATGATAACAAGCATCTTCTCTGATCATAATGCTATAAAGCAAGAAATTAATTACAAGAAAAAAGCTGAGAAAGGAACAAACCTGTGGAGACTAAACAACATGCTATTGAACAAGGAATGGATCATTGACAAAATTAAAGAAGAAATCAAAAAATATCTGGAGGCAAATGAAAATGATAACATGCCATACCAACTCATATGGGATACAGCAAAAGCTGTATTAAGAGGGAAATTCATCGCGATACAAGCACACCTTAACAAACAAGAAAAATCCCAAATAAGCAATCTCAAATTACACCTAACTGAATTAGAGAAAGAAGAACAAACAAAGCCCAAAGTCAGCAGAAGGAGAGAAATAATAAAAATCATAGCAGAAATAAATGCTATTGAAACAAAAAAGGCAGTAGAAAGGATCAATGAAACAAAGAGCTGGTTCTTTGAGAAGATAAATAAAATTGACAAACCCCTAGCCAGTCTTACAAAGAAAAAAAAGAGAGAGAGAAAGCTCGGATAAACAAAATTAGAAATGAAAGAGGAAGAATAACAACAGACTCCACAGAAATACAATGGATTATAAGAGAATACTATGAAAAACTACATGCCAACAAAATGGATAAGCTAGAGGAAATGGATAAACTGTTAGACTTTTACAATCTCCCAATGCTAAGTCAATAAGAAGACGACAATCTGAACAGACCAATCACAAGGAAGGAGATTGAAAGAGCAATCAAAAGCATCCTAAAGAATAAAACCCCAGGACCAGATGGCTTTCCTGGGGAATTCTACCAAACTTTCAGAGAGGATTTAATACCTATCCTTTTCAAGCTATTCCAAAAAATTAGGGAAGATGGAACACTTCCTAACACATTCTATGAGGCCAACATCAGCTGATACCAAATCCTGACAAGGACAGCATGAAAAAGGAGAACTACACGCCAGTGTCGCTGATGAATGTAGATGCAAATATTCTCAACAAAATTTTGGCAACCCGAATTCAGCAATACATCACAAAGATCGTACATCATGATCAAGTGGGATTCATACCAGGGACACAGGGATGGTTTAACATCCACAAATCAATCAATGTAATACACCACATCAACACATTGAGGAATAAAAACCACATGATCATCTCAATAAATGCAAAGAAAGCATTTCACAAGATTCAACTGCCATTTATGACAAAAACTCTGAACAAAATGGGGATAGAAGGAAATTACTTCAACATAATAAAGGCCATATATGACAAACCCACAGCCAACATCATACTCAATGGGCAAAAACTGAGCGTCATCCCCCTGAAAACAGGAAGGAGGGAAGGATGCCCTCTATCACCACTTTTATTCAACATAGTACTGGAGGTCCTGGCCAGAGCAATTTGGCAAGAAAAAGGAATAAAAGGAATTCAAACAGGGAGGGAAGAAGTGAAACTCTCACTGTTTGCAGACAACGTGATCTTATATATAGAAAACCCCAAAAAATCCATTGGAAAACTTTTATGAATAATCAACAACTACAGCCAAGTTGCAGGATATAAAATCAACTTATGTAAATCAGTAGCATTTCTATACTCTAATAATGAACTAACAGAAAAAGAACTCAAGAACACAATACCATTCACAATTGCAACAAAAAGAATAAAATACCTTGGGGTGAATTTAATTAAGGAAGTGAAAGACCTATACAACAAAAACTAGATGGCTTTCCTGAAAGAAGTGGATGAGGACATAAAGAGATGGAAAGACATTCCATGCACATGGATTGGAAGAATAAACATACTTAAAATGGCCATACTACCTAAAGCAATCTACAGATTCAACTCAATCCCAGTTAGAATCCCAATGACATTCTTTACAGAAATAGAACAAAGAATCCTAAAATTCATATGGGGCAACAAAAGACCCTGAATTGCTAAAGTAATCCTGAGAAAAAAGAACAAAGCTGGAGGCATCACAATCCCTGACTTCAAAGCATACTACAAAGCTACAGTAATCAAAACAGCATGGTACTGGTACAAAAACAGGTGCACAGATCAATGGAACAGAATTGAAAGCCCAAGATAAAACCACATGTCTATGGACAGCTAATCTTCGACAAAGGAGCCAAGGGCATACAATTGAGAAAAGAAAGTCTTTTCAACAGATGGTCCTGGGAAAACTGGAAATCCACATGTAAAGGAATGAAAATTGACCATTCTTTTTCACCATTCACAAAAATAAACTCTAAATGGATCAAAGACCTAAAGGTAAGACCTGAAACCATAAGGCTTCTAGAAGAAAATGTAGGCAGTATACTCTTTGACAGCAGTATTAAAAGGATCTTTTCGGACACCATGTCTTCTCAGACAAGGGAAACAATAGAGAGAATAAACAAACGGGACTTCATCAGACTAAAAAGCTTCTTCAAGGCAAAGGAAAACAGGATTGAAACAAAAAAACAACGCACTAACTGGGAAAAAGATATTTTCAAGTCATACATCCAACAAAGGCTTAATATCCATAATATATAAAGAACTCACATGACTCAACAACAAAAAATCAAACAACCCTATCCAAAAATGGGCAGGGGCCATGAACAGACATTTCTCCAAAGAAGACATATGGATGGCCAATAGGCACATGAAAAGATGTTCATCATCACTGATGATCAGGGAAATGCAAATCAAAACTACACTAAGATATCACCTTACACCCATTAGAATGGCAAAAATAATCAAAAGAAAAAGTAACAAGTGTTGGAGAGGATGTGGAGAAAAAGGAACCCTCATACACTGCTCGTGGGAATGCAAACGGGTGCAGCCACTATGGAAAACAGTATGGAGATTTCTCAAAAAGTTAAAAACAGAAATACCATATGACCCAGCCATCCCACTATTGAGTATCTATCCAAAGAACTTGAAGTCAGCAATTCCAAAAGTCCCATGTACACCTATGTTCATTGCAGCATTATTTGCAATAGCCAAGACATGGAAGCAACCTAAGTGCCCATCAACTGACGATTGGATAAAGAAGATATGGTGTATACACACACACACACACACACACACACACTAGAATATTACACAGCCATAAAAAAGAATAAAATCATTCCATTCACAACAACATGGATGGACCTTGAGGGAATTATGTTAAGTGAAATAAGCCAGATAGAGAAGGACAATCTCTGTATGACTCCACTCATATGAGGAATTTAGACATGTGGACAAAGAGAACAGATTAGTGACTACCAGGGGGAAGGGCGGGGTTGGGGATTGGCACAAAGGGTGAAAGGGTGCACCTACAACATGACTGACAAACAATAATGTACAAAGGAAATTTCACAAGATTGTAAACTATCATAAACTCAATAAAAAAAACAGCAGAATACACATTCTTCTCAAGTGCACATGGAACATTCTCAAAGATAGACTATATGGTGGGACACAAGGCAAGCTTCGATAAATTTAAGAAGATTGAAATCACAAGAAGGATCTTTTCCAACCTTTTCCAATGCTATGAAACTAAAAATCAACTACAACAAAAAAGCTGAGAAAGTCACAAATATGTGGAGACTAAACAACAAGCTACTGATTGGATCAATGAAGAAAACAAGAAGAACTAAAATAATACCTGGAGACACATGAAAATGAAAATACATCATAAAAGTTTGAACAGGATGCAGCAAAAGCAATCCTAAGAGGGAAATTTGTTTGCTGAGGGCCCATCTCAGCAAACAAGAAAATCTCAAATAAACAATCTTAAGCCACAGCTAACAGCACTAGAAAAAGAACAAGGAAAGCCCAAAGTCAGCAGAAGAAGGGAAATAATAAAAATTACATCAGAAAGAAATAAAATAGAAACCAAAAATAACAGTAGAAAGGATCAATGAAACTAAGACCTGGTACTTTATGAAAATAAATAAAATTGACAAACGCTTAGCTAGACTCACTAAGAAAAAAAAACAGAGAAGGCTCAAATAAATAGAATTAGAAATGAAAGAGGAGGAATTACAAGGGATACCACACAAATACAAAAGATTATAAGAGAATAGTATGAAAAACTATGTGCCAAAAAACTGGATAACCTAGAAGAAGTGGACAAATTCTTAGACTCATAATACCTCCTAAAATTGAATCAAGAAGAAATAGAGAATTTGAATAGACCAATCACAAGTAAAGAGATTGAAACAGTTATCAAAAACCACCCAACAAACAAAAATAAAGGACCAGATGGCTTCTCTGGAGAATTCAACACAACAGTCAAAGAAATTTTAATACCTATCCTTCTCAAACTATTCCAAAAAATTGAAGAAGGCAGAGTGCTTCCTAACTCGTTTTAGGAAGCCAATAGCACCCTCAGCCCCAAACCAGACAAGAACAACATAAAAAAAAAAAGGAAAATTACACACCAATATCACTGAGAACATAGATGCAAAACTCCTCAACAAAATATTGGCAAACCAAATACGGCAATACATTAAAAGAATCATATGCCATGATTAAGTGGGATTTATACTAGGGATGCAAAATTCATTCAACATCCTCAAATCAATCAACGTGATACACCACATTAACAAAGTGAGAAATAAAAATCACATGATCATCTTAATAGATGAAGAGAAAGCATTTGGCAAGATCCCACTTCCATTTATGATAAAAACTCTCAAAAAAATAGGTATAGGAGGAAACTACCACAACATAATGATGGCCATATGTGACAAACCCACAGGTAAAATCATACTCATTGAGGAAAAACTGAAAGCCATCCCTCTGACAACAGGAACAAGACAAGGGTGCCCATGCTTACCACTCTTATTCAACACAGTACTGGAGATTTGGGCCAGAGGACTTAGGCAAGAAAAAAATAAAAGAGATCAAAACTGGAAAGGAAGAAGTGGAACTCTTGCTGTCTGGAGATGGCATGATTCTATATATAGAAAATCCTAAAGAATCCATGAGAAAACCATTAGAAACAATGAATAGTGACAGCAAAATTACAGGGTACAAAATCATATTACAAAAAATCAGTTGTACTTCTATTCTCTAATAACGAACTAACAGAAAGAGAACTCAAGAATACAATCCCAAATGCAAATCAAAACTACACTAAGCTATCACACCCTTTAGAATGGCTAAAATAACCAAAACAAAAAATAACAAATGTTGGAGAGGTTGTGGAGAAAAAGGAACCCTCATACATTGCTGGTGGGAATGCAAACTGGTGCAGCCACTGTGGAAAATAGTATGGAGATTCATCAAAAGATTAAAAATAGAAATACCCTATGATCCAGCCATCCCACTACTGGGTATCTGTCCAAAGAACTTGAAATCAGTGATTCAAAGAGACCCATGCACCCCTATGTTCATTGTAGCATTATTTACAATAGCCAAGACATGGAAGCAACCTAAATGTCCATCAACTGATGACTGGATAAAGAAGATATGGTATATATATACAATGGAATACTGCTCAGCCATAAAAAGGATAAAATCTTCCCATTCACAACAACATGGATGGACCTTGTGAGTATTATGTTAAGCAAAATAAGCCAGATAAAGAAAAACAATCTCTGTATGACTCCACTCGTATGTGGAAATTAAACACGTGGACAAAGAGAACAGACTAATGGTTACCAGGGGAAAAGGGGGTTGGGGGGTGGGCACAAAGGGTGAAGTGGTGCACCTACAATACGACTGACAAATAATAATGTACACCTGAAATTTCACAAGGTTGTAAACTATCATAATCTCAATAAAAAGTAAAAAAAAATAAAAAGAATACAATCCTATTTACAATCACAACAATCAGAAAAAATATCTAGAAATATATTTAACCAAGGCGGTGAGAGACCTATACAATGAAAACTATAGGACATTACTGAAATAAATTGAACATGACATAAAGAAATGGAAAGATATTCCAAGCACATGGATTGGAAGAATAAACATAGTTAAAATGTCCATATGACTGAAAGCAATCTACAGATTCAGTGCAATCCCAATCAGAATCCCAATGACACTCTTTATAGAAATAGAACAAAGAATCCTAAAATTTATATGGTACAACAAAGGACACTGAATAGCAAAGGCAAACCTGAGAAAAAAATAACAAAGCTGGAGGCATCACAATCTCTGACTTCAAAATATACTACAAAGCTATAGCAACCAAAACAGTGGAGTACTGACACAAAAACAAACACACAGATCAATGGAACGGAATTAAAAGCCCAGAAATACATGCACACATTTATGGATAGCTAATGTTTGACAAAGGAGCCAAGAACACACAACAGAGAAAGGAAAGTCTCTTTAATAAGTGGTGTTGGGAAAACGGGACAGCCACATGCAAAAGAGCGAAAGTCGACCATTATCTTAAACCATACCAAAAATTAACTCAAAACAGATTAAACACTTGATGGTAAGACCTGAAACCACAAAACTCCTAGAAGAAAATATAGGCAGTATATCTTTGACATTGGTCTAAGAAGTATCTTTTCAAATACCATGTCTATTCAGGCATGGGAAACAAAGGGAAAAATAAACAAATGGGACTAAATCAGACTAAAAAGTTTTTGCAAGGCAAAGGAAACCAGGAAAAAAACCAAAAGACAACTTACCAACTGGGAGAAAATATTAGCAAACAATATATCCAACAAGGGGTTAATCTCCAGAATACATAAAGAACTAATACAACTCAATAACAAAAAAAAAATACTACCTGATCAAAAAATGTGCAGAGGAGGGGCCATCCCAGTGACATAGTGGTTAAGTTCATGACCTCCACTTCGGCAGCCTGGGGTTTGCAGGTTCAGATGTCAGGTGCAGACCCACACATCACTCAAGACATGCTATGGTGGCATCCAATATACAAAATAGAAGTAGACTGGCACAACTGTTAGCTCAGGGCCAATCTTCCTCATCAAAAAAAATAATAATAAAACAATAAAGAAATAAATAAATGGGCAGAGTATATGAAAATACATTTCTCCAAAGAAGACACACAGATGGCCAACAGGCACATGAAAAAATGTTCAACACCACTAATCATTAGGGAAATGCAAATCAAAACTATAATGAGATATTATTTTACCCCTGTTAGAATGGCTATATTTATGACAGAAATTAACAAATGTTGGAGAGGATGTGAAGAAAAGGGACCCCTCATCCACTGCTGGTGGGAATGCAAACTGGTGCAGCCACTACAGAAAACAGTACAGAGATTCCTCAAAAAATTAAAAATAGAAATACCATATGACCCAGCAATCCTACTACTGGGTATTTATCCAAAGAACTTGAAATCAACAGTTCAAAGAAACTTATGCACCCCTATGTTCATTGCAGCATTATTCACAATAGCCAAGATGTAGAAGCAACCCACGTGCCCACTGAGTGATGAATGGATAAAGATGTGGTAAATATATACAATGGAGTACTAATCAGCCATAAAAAATACAAAATCATCTCATTTGCAATAACATGGATGGACCTTGAGGATATTGTTAAGTGAAATAAGCCACACAGAGAAAGACAAACACCACATGATTTCACTCACATGTGGAAGATAAACAAACATGTGGACAAAGAGAAAAGACTGGTGGTTACCAGAGGGGAAGGGGGCTTGGGGGTGGGTATAAGGGGTGATGGGCACATATGTACGGTGACTGACAAAAATTAGACTATTGGTTGTGAGCATGGTGCAACCTGTATAGAATACTGATAAATAAGGTACACCTGAAATTTCAGAATGTTATAAACCATTACGATGTCAATAAAGTTATAATAAAGAAGAAACTGAGAAACACATCACAGAAAACCACCAAACTGAAATGGCAGAGAGAAACACAAGGAAAAAGAAACAATGGAAATATGGAGAAATCAAAAACCAAAAGATAAAATGGCAGTATTAAGTCCTCACTTATCAATTATCACCTAAATGCAAATAAACTGAATTTAGCAAACAAATGACAGAGTGGCTGAATGAATTAAAAAAATAAGATCTAACAATATGCTGTCTCCAGGAGACTCCTCTCAGCTCTAAAGACAAACACAGGCTCAAAGTGAAGGGATGGAAGATGATACTACAAGCAAATGGCAACCAAAAGAAAGCAGGTGTAGCTATGCTTGTATCAGACAAAATAGACTTCAAGTCAAAAAAGGTTACAACAGACAAGGATGGACATGATATGATAAAGGAGAGAATCTATGAAGAAGACACAACAGTTATCAATATATATGCACCTATCATATGAGCACCAAAGTATATAAAGCAATTATTAACAAACCTGAGTGGAGAAATTGACAGAAGCACGATCATAGTAGGGGACTTTAACACTCCACTTACATCAATAGAGAGATCATCGAGACAGGAATTCAACAAGGAAACATTGGCTTTAAATGAAACACTAGACCAGATGGACTTAATAGATATACTTGTAACATTCCATCCAAAAGCAGCAGAATACACATTCTTCTTAAGTGTACAACCAATATTCTCAAAGATAAACCATATGCTGGAAAACAAAGCAAGTCTCAATAAATTAAATAAGATTGAAATCATATCGAGCATCTTTCCCAACCACAGTGATATAAAACTAGACACCAATACAAGAAGAAAGCTGGAAAGTCATACATATGTGGAGACTAAGCAACATCTACTGAGCAATTATTGGATCAATGAGGAAATCAAAGGAGAAATCCTAAAATACCTGGAGACAAAATAAAATGAAAACACAACATACGAAAATCTATGGGATGCAGCAACAGTGGTACTAAGAGAGACATTTATAGCATTACAGGCCTTCATCAAGAAACAAAAAAAAAT
This sequence comes from Equus caballus, assembly GCF_041296265.1. Lineage (NCBI taxonomy): Eukaryota > Metazoa > Chordata > Mammalia > Perissodactyla > Equidae > Equus > Equus caballus. The sequence continues at coordinate 1,295,124 of NC_091701.1, read as the reverse complement.
CTCAAATAAACAATCTAACACTACACCTAAAGGAACTAGAAAAAGAACAATGAACACAGCTCAAAGTCAGTAGAAAGGAGGCAATAACAAAAATCAGAGTAGAAATAAATGAATTTGAGACTAAAAAGACAATAGAAAAGATCAGTGAAACTAACACTTAGTTCTTTAAAGATAAGCAAAGTGGAAAAATTTTTAGCTAGACTAAGAAAACAGAGAAGGCTCAAATAAAATCAGAAATGAAAGAGGAGAAATTACAATGTACACCACAGAAATACAAAGGATTATACGAGAATACTTGAAAAGCTATACACCAACAAATAGGATAACCTAGAAGAAATGGATAAATTCTTACACTCATACAACTTTGCAAAACTGAATCAAGAAGAAACAGAGGATCTGAATAGATCAATCACTAGTAAGGAGATCAAAACAGTAATCAAAAACCTCCTAAAGAACAAAAGTCCAGGACCAGATTACTTCTCTAGTGAATTCTACCAAACATTCAAAGAAGATTTAACACCTATCCTTCTCAAACTCTACCAAAACACTGAAGAGGAGGGGACACTTCCTAACTCATTATAGGAGGCCAACATTACCCTGATACCAAAACCAGACAAGGGCAACACAAAAAAAGAAAATTTCAGGCCAATATCACTGATAAACATTGATGCAAAAAACTTCAATAAATTATTAGCAAATTGAATACAACAACACATCAAAGGGATCACATCCATGATCAAGCAGGATTTATTCCAGGGATGCAAGGATGGTTCAACATCCACAAATCAATGTGACATACCACAATAACAAAATAAGGAATAAAAATCACATATGATCATCTCAATTGATGGAAGGAAAGCATTTGACAAGATCCAACATCCATTTATGATTTTAAAAAAAACTGTCAATAAAATGGGTACAGAAGCAAAGTACCGCAACATAACAAAGGCCACATATGGCAAACTCACAGCTAACATCATAGTTGACAGTGAAAATCTGAAAGCTATCCCTCTAAGAACAGGAACAAGACAAGAATGCTCACTTTTGCCACTCTTGTTCAACATAGTATTGGAAGTCTAGCCAGAGGAATTAGACAAGAAAAAAAAATAAAAGGGATCCAAATTGGAAAGGAACAAGTAAAACTTTCACTACTTGCAGATGACATGATTTTATATATAGAAAACCCAAAAGGATCCACCAAAAGAAATAATAAACAAACACAGTAAAGTTACAAGAAACTAAATGTACAAAAATAAGTTGAGTTTCTATACACTAACAACAAAACAGCAGAAAGAGAAACTAAGAATAAATCTCATTTATAATCACAACAAAAAGAATAAAATAACTAAGAATAAATTTAAGCAATGAGTTGAAAGAATTGTACACTGCAAACTATGAGACACTGTTTAAACATATCAAAGAAAACATAAAGAAATGGAGAAATATTCTGTGCTCATAAATTAGAAAAATTAACATAGTTAAAATTTTCATATTATCTAAAGCAATCTACAGATTCAACATAATCCTTATCAGAATCCCAATGCCATTTTTCATGGAAATAGAACAAAGAATACTAAGATTTATATGAAACAACAAAGGACCCTGAATAGCCAAAGGAATCCTGAGAAAAAAGAACAAACCTGGGGTAGCACAATCCCTGACTTCAAAATATACTACAAAGCTATACTAATCAAAATAGCATGGTACTGGCACAAAAAGAGACACACAGATCAATGGAACAGAATTGAGAGCCCAGAAACAAACCCACACATTTATGAAAGCTAATCTTTGACCCAGGAGGCAAGAACACACATTGAAGAAAGGAAAGTTTCTTCAATAACTGGTGCTGGGAAAACTGGACAGCCATACGCAAAAGAATGAACGTAGACCATCATCTTGTAGCAAACACAAAAATTAACTCAAAATGGATTAAAGGTCTGATTCTAAGGCCTGAAACCATAAAATTCCTAGAAGAAAAGAGAGGGCTATGCTCTTTTGACGTCAGTCTTAGCAGTATCTTTTTGATATGTCTCCTCAGAAAAGAGAAAAAATAAACAGATGGGACTACATCAAACTAAAAAGCCTCTGCACAGCAAAGAAAACCAACAAAAGGAAAAGACAACCTACCAATGTGGAGAAGATATTTGCAAATCATATATCCAATAAGGGGTTAATATTTAAAATATATAAAGAACTCATACAACTCAACAACAAAAAGACAACCCAACAAATAAATAGGCAGATGATATGAAAGATATGTTTCCAAAGAAGATATGCAGATGACCAACAGGCACATGAAAAGATGTTCAACATCACTAATTAGGGAAATGCAAATCAAAACTACAATGAGACATCAACTCATGCCCGTCAGAATGGCTATTATCTCACAACTAGAATATACAACTATATACTGGGGGGATTGGGAGGAGATAAAGCAGAAAAAAAAAAGGAATGGCTACTAATAAAAAAGACAAGAAATAACAAGTGTTGGAGAGGATGTGGGGAAAAGGGAACCCTCGTACACTGCTGGTGGGAATGCAAACTGGTGCGGCCACTATGGAAAACAGTATGGAGATTCCTCAGTAAATTAAAAATAGAACTATCATATGATCCCAGCTATTCCACTCCTGGATATTTAACCAGAGAACATGAAAATACTAATGTGAAAATATATATGCACCCCTATGTTCAATGCAGCATTATTCATAACAGCAAAGACTTGGAAACCACCTAAGTCCCATGGACAGATGAATGGATAAAGATAATGTCATAAATATACACAATGGAATACTATTCAGCCATAAAAAGATGAAATCTTGCCATTTGCGACAACTTGGATGGACCTTGAGGGTATTATGCTAAGTGAAGTAAGTCAGATCAAGAAAGAGAAACACCATAAAATTTCACTATGTGGAAGATAAACAAACACATAGATATGGGGAACACATTGGTGGTTACCACAGGAGAAGGGTGGGAAGGGGAAGAAAGGGACATTTGTAGAGTGACAGATGGAAACTAGACGCTTGGGGGTCAATACGATGCAGTCTAAACCGAAGTTGAAATATAATGATGTACACTTGAAATTTATATAATGTTAAAACCCATGTTACTTCAATAAAAAAGAAAGGAAAAATGGATGAAATGACTATATTCCTTGCTGGAAAGGGTGCATGTCCTTCTCTAGGTCCAAACCTGCACATCAGCTGGTAAGTCGAGAAAGAAAGAATTGAACAACAGAAAAAATCTGTGAGCAAATGAGATTTGTGTTGTGTGAACCAACAACTTACATGCAAACACCCACTTCACCAATCAGTAAATACTGTGCAAATGAGGACAAATATAAACCTGACTTGCATTGAGTGTTGAGGACAGTTCACCATTGTTATCTACCATTTACTGTGTGTTGATCAGCAGCTGTGGCCAAGGCAGCTTCTTCCTGAACTTACACCACAGCTCCCAGACCCTTGCGTGGAGCCAGGGCCATGTGACTAGCTCTCATCACTGGAATGTGAGCACAAGTGTGAGCACCACAGCCAAGCTTAGGAGTAGGTGTTGTCTTCACCATCCCTCTTCCAGCCGGACATAGAAGCTGCCACGGAGCACCCTGGGGCAACCAGACGGAAGAAGATGCAGTCTCTGAACGACCACATGGAGCAGTCTCCCCTCCCGTGCAAACCAGTGGACTGGGACCTCAACAGTGAAGTGTCAGGCCTTCAGCTCCTGAGATCTGAGGTGGCATCACAGCAGTCAGCTCTGTGCACACAGTGACACCTGACTCACACCTCCAGGGCTTGTGTGATCCTGGACGCACACTAACCTAAGAGCTTTAGACAGCTATGCTTCAGGGAATTTTGTCATCCACTAACTTCACATGGCCAAAGAGACACAACACCTCCAAGAGCCTCACACTAGGACGAGTAACTTTTATACAATAACCTTCATTATAGCATTGTTAGCAAGAGCAAAAGTCAAAAGGGTACTGGACAAATTAAATCAATGAGGAAGTTCTTTATGTGCTGATAGGGAAATACCTTGGATATATTAAGTGAAAAAAAAATAAGGTATAGGACAGCATACATCAGCAGTTTACAAGGTCTGATCCAAGGACACCTGAGGGTGCCCAAGACCCTTTCAGGGAGTCTGTGGGTCCACCCTGTCCACCTACACATGTATGTGAGGCCATATTTCCTTCTATAGCTCAATCAAAAAACAAACAAGAGGGCCAGCCCCGTGGCCGAGTGGTTAAGTTCCCACGCTCTGCTTTGGCAGCCCAGGGTTTGACCAGTTTGGATCCTGGGCATGGACATGGCACCACTCATTAGGTCATGTTGAGGTGGCGTCCCACACGCCACAACTAGAAGGACCCACAACTAAAATACACAACTATGTACTGAGGGAATTGGAGGAGAAAAAGCAAAAAAAAACAAAAAAAAATGATTGGCAAGTTGTTAGCTAAGGTGCCAATCTTTAAAAACAAACGAAAACAGACTGACTGCAGAAGCAGACAGGGGAATCCAGCTGTTTTCCGTTAAGCAAGTCACTCAAGAAATTTGTTCAAATGTGAATGCTTTGCTGTACTTATTTTGTTTCAGAAAATATTTTTTATAAATTGTTTTTAAAATGCCACTCTACAATGGGTCTGCCATTTTTCCTAAGTTTTTAAATTTGTCAATTTATTTTCCAATATAGCAAATATTGATAGATATAACTTACATTTAAAAAGCTCTTTGGAGGCCTCAAAAATTTAAGTGTAAAAAGATCCTGAGACCAAAAAGTTTGAGTATGTTGCTGTACATACTATCCTTTTGAGTAAAAAAGGGAGAAAAATAAGAATATGTCTTTGCCCTGGTTTACTTATGCATGAAGAAATTCACGGAGGATCAATAAACCAGTATCAGTAGTTAAGCAAAGAGAGGGTAGAAAATGGGCAGATGGAGGACCCTTTACGGAATCTTTTTTTTTTTTTTTAATTTTGGAGCTATGTATATGTATAACCTATTCAAAAAATTAAATTAAAAACCAAAAAAGAGGCAAAGACAGCAGGGGTCCACCTGGCACAAAATGGGAATGAAGTCAGGCTGAAAGGGGACGGCTGCAACATCTGGGTGCAGTGTCTCCCCTCCCCGCATCCAGAATAACCATCTCCAGGCAAAACATGAGAGGATTCTCCTCTAGAGAAATGAAACCAAGAGACCCACAGCTTCTGGAATGAGACTCCTCATCCTATCTCTAACAGGCAACCACACATGACCACAATCAAAGTCTGCAAAAGGAGAGATAAACAGAAAAGCTACCCCAGAGGAAACCGAGGTAACTCAGGAACTAAAGGAAATTTAAAATAAGTTTTAAAAACAAAACAACACTCAAAACATGTACCCTCAGATAGTAGAGAAGTTACTGGACCCACACTGTCAAGTGGATCTGGTTGAGGAAGGTAGTGTCAGTTTAGTGTTATAGTGACCTTAAAAATACTACACACACCACCCATCTGTTCACGAGGAAATTATACTCTTATGAATGCACGTGGCATAGGAAAAAGAACGTTTTAATATCAGACATAAACCCGTTTCACTTACACCTGTGTACTGCTGAGAAAAGTATTGAGCTTGTGAGACTGCTTCATCCAGCGCAGCTTGGATAACAACTGCTTTACAGAGTTACTGTCAGCGCTTAATGAGTCCTTGCTTCCTGATGTGAGTCCATGCCCCAGCACTTAGGGAATGCTCAGTAAATGCCATTCTCACTGCCCATGATGCAGCAGAAAAAGCTAACAAGTGTCACTACAAAGTAATTTTTAAAAAGCAGACTGACGGTTGCCAGAGGTGGGGGTGTGGAGGGTGGGAGAAATGGGTGAACTATTTTGGGGGGGTTTTCTATTGTGGTCATAATAGCTTATAATGTAGTGAAATTTCAGTTGTACATTATTATTTGCCATACTCCACACAAGTATGCCCCTTCACCCCTTGTGCTCACCCTCCACCCCTCTTCCTCCAGCAACCACCAATTTGTTCTGTCTGTAAGTTTGTTTATATTCTATGAGTGAAATCAACGGTGTTCACGTTTCTGTGTCTGGCTCATTTCACTTTTTCATTTAACATGATGCCCTCAAGGTCCATCCACGTGGTTGTGAATTGGACGATCTTGTCTTTTTCTCTGGCTGAGCAGTATTCCATTGTATATATATACCACATCTTCTTTATCCAATCATCAGTAAATGGGCACTCAGGTTGCTTCCACATCTTGGCTATTGTGAATAATGCTGCAATGAACATAGGAGTGCATAAGTCTCTGAATTGTTGATTTCAAGTTCTTTGGGTAAATATCAGTAGTGAGATAGCTGGGTCATATGGTATTTCGATTTTTAATTTTTTGAGAAATCTCATACTGTTTTCCACAGTGGCTGCACCAGTTTGCATTCCCAACAGCAGTGGATGAGAGTTACCTTTTCTCCACACCCTCTCCAACATTTGTTGTTTTTTGTCTTGGTGATTACAGCCATTCTAACAGGAATAAGATGATATCTAAGTGTGGTTTTGATTTGCTTTTCCCTGATTAGTGATGATGAGCATCAATTCATGTGCCTATTGGCCATCTGTTTATCTTCTTTGGAAAAATGTGTGTTCATATCCTCTGCCCACTTTTTGATTGGACTTTTTTGTAGTTCGTTTGTGAGTTCTTTATATATTACAGAGATTAACCCCTTATCAGATAGGTGATTTGCAAATATTTACTCCCAGTTAGTGGGTTGTTTTTAATTTTGATCTTGGTTTCCCTTGCCTTCCAGAAGCTCATCAGTCTGATTAAGTCCCGTTTTATATTTTCTTTTGTTTCCCTTATCTGAGTAGACACGGTATTTAAAAAGATCCTTTTAAGTCTGATGTCAGAGACGGTACTGTCTATATTCTCTTCCAGAAGTTTTATGGTTTCAGGTCTTACCTTCAAGTCTTTGGAGTCTATTTTTGTGCATGGGGAAAGAATGGTCTACTTTCATTCTTTTGCATGTGGCTGTCCAGTTTTCCCAGCACCATTTATTGAAGAGACTTTCCTTGCCCCGTTGTATGCTCTTGGCTCCTTTGTCAAAGATTAGCTGTCCATAGACGTGTGGTTTTATTTCTGTGCTTTCAATTCTGTTCCATCGATCTGTGTGTCTGTTCTTGTACCAGTATCATGCTGTTTTGATTACTATAGCTTTGTAATATGAAGTCATGGATTGCGATGCCACCAGCTTTATTCTTGTTTCTGAGGATTGCTTTGGCTATTCAGGGTCTTTTGTTGCCCCATGTGAATTTTAAGATTCTTTGTCCTATTTCTTCGAAGAATGCCATTGGGATTCTGATTAGGATTGAGATGAATCTGTAGATTGCTTTGGGTAGTATGGACATTTTAACTATATTTATTCTTCCAATCCACGTGCTTGGAATCTTTCCATTTCTTTATGTGATCATCAATTTCTTTCACTCCTGACTTATAGTTTTCTTTGTATAGGTCTTTCACCTCCCTGGTTAAATTTACTCCTAGATATTTTGTTCTCTTTGTTTCAATTGTAAATGGGTTTGGATTCTTGGGTTCTTGTTCTATTACTTCATTACTGGAGTACAGAAATGCTACTGATTTTTCTAAGTTGACTTTGTACCCTGCAACTTTGCTGTAGTTATTATTTCTAATAGTTTTCCAACGGATTCTTTAGGGTTTTCTATATATAAAATCATGTCATCTGCAAACAGTAAGAGTTTCACTTCTTTAGTGCGTATTTGTATTCCTTTCCTTTTTCTTGCCTAATTTTCTGGCCAAAACCTGTAGTACTACGTTGAATAAGACTGGTGAGAGTGGGCACCTGTGTGTTGTTCCTGTTCTCAGAGGGATGGCTTTCAGTTTTTCCCCATTGAGTGTGATGTTGGCTGTGGGCGAACTGGTTTTTTTTTAGTTTAAATAAATAGAGCTTTTTTTTTTTTTAAAGATTTTATTTTTCCTTTTTCTCCCAAAGCCCCCCAGTACACAGTTGTGTATTTTTAGTTGTGGGTCCTTCTAGTTGTGGCATGTGGGATGCCGCCTCAGCATGGCTTGACGAGCGGTGCCATGTTCACACCCAGGATTTGAACTAGTGAAACCCTGGGCTGCTGAAGCAGAGCACGCGAACTTAACCACTCGGCCACAGGGCTGGCCCCCTAAAGAAATAGTGTTTTTAAAAAAGCAGACATCACAATGAAACATGCTTTAAGATTAACAATCATTTACTGAATTAACATTTCCACTTATAAACATACAATTTGCATATACAGGGAAAAATAGGTTCTGTGGACACACGGAATACAAGAGATAGGGAAGCAATCAGAAGAAAGATCAACTCTAGTGGGAAAAAAATGGAACTGCATTCCATGCCTCTGTCTACACAAACTTGAGAAGGAGAAAGAAAGATTACACAGGATCACAACTGAAGTAGAAAATAAACTTGGGTCATTCTGTCTCAACTGCAGGAACTTGCCCTTATGATCAGATCTTGGGTCCTGGTCTGGCCTGTTTCATGGATGGTGATCTGAAATCAGCCTCTGGTCTCTCCTTTCTGTTTACTAGCTAAGACCCTAAAGTTAACTGCAGGAATTAAAAGAAGAGAGCTAAAAAACAACCCGGTCAGCAGGTATACAATGTCAACGGCCAACTTTTTCCAGGTACATTATTTAAAAGTGCACACGGAAGTAAAATGCTTACTCAAATCTGAACGAGTTCCTTCCAGCTCACTGGACTTCTTGATGTAGAACTACCTAAGTGAGGCAATCAAATGGTTGGCACCCATGGGAGGTGGGACAGGGAAATGAAATCTCAGCCCATCTTTACACCTGGTATGCATTTCACATCAGCATCTAGTCACTAGCAACAGGGAACTTCCAGTCTCAACTACAGCTGCTCAACAGGGCTGGCCCTAGTGGGGACAGGGACTGAGGATGGGGCACACATGTATGCCAAGCTTCAGTCCACAGCTCTCCCCCTTCAGTCTGAGGGCAGCTGGGGGAAAACCAGAAGAATGCTTGCTTCAAGGGCATTTCAGTGACGTGACTCAATACTCTGTGGTTCCAGTAACCTCAAGCTCAAAATTAATACCCCAAAATGCAACATTAACAACTGAGTTTAATATTCTGTAAGTAAAGCATACAGTCTTAATAATGATTACCATTTGAACAAAGCCATTCTTACTACATAGGATGTAAAATCATAAAAGTAACATTTTTACCAATCAAAATGACAGTGTTATCATACATCACATCTGGTAATTTTCCACCATGTCAAACATCCAAAGAGATGACAATTACACTTCCTTTTTGCTGGAAACAGACTCTCCAGTGTCAACAAGTCCATTAGAATTGACTAGGAAAACAGACCTGCAGTCACCACAAAGTTCATTTGGCATCTGGCTTCACAGGGAGATCTATTTAAGCCTCAGAGATGGAGTCAGTTGACCAGTAAAACAAAAGAGTATGTATGTATGTATCTGGCCAAACAGCATAAAAAATAGAATTTGTGCTACTAGGAGTGTACTTTATGGAAAACAGGGCCACATGGAGTGTAGGGGCAGGGACTTTCACTGTGCAAATCTGCCTTCATAAAAGTACATTTTTTAAAGCATGGAGGACAGAAAACTGGAATAATTAGGAGCTTTAAAAATTCACAGAGATAATAACAGAAATGCAGGACTGTGGGTTTTCCCAAGCTTCACACATAGTTGGGGCTGAAAATTAAAAGGTTTAAGCTTCTCTATGATATTTGAGTCAGAAATAAAAACAAGGCTGATGCCCTGGTCTGGTGAGTGATATCTCAAGGTCATCCATGTCCTTAGGCCTTATTTCCCATCTCTAACCTGAGTCTCCCCCACAGCCCGGCACTGTGCCACCAGCAGGGCTCCACACACACCCAAGTGCTTGGGGACACCCACAGTGCCCCACTCCCACACAGGACAGGAAAGCTGCCCTTCAACAGCCTTCAGAAGTATGGAAAAGAGCATCCTCTCTGCAGTGCACTCCCTGGCAGGCCTGAACCAGTAGCACTGTAACCACGGCTCTCACTCCATTTTCCCCACCATTCTTTTAATATTACCTTCTCAACAAGTAGAAAAATAGGCTCTAAGTGGGCTGGGGTGGCAATAAAAATACTCAAGGCAGACACTAAAAACAATGCCTCTGAATAAAGCAAATCCACTCTACATACTTGTTTGTCATTGTTTTGTCTTCTTCAAGTTTTAAGGGATAAAGCCCTTTGAGGCTCAAGTCAATTCCTAATTTGGAGCATTTTCCAAAGGCCACTACCAAAAACAAACCAGCATCACTGTTAAAGGCAGAACTGCCCCCTCACCCCGAGCAGCCAGCCTGGCTGGAAGCCTGCAGAGCCCCACACATCACACCACTGCCTCAGGGAAGCTCCCAGGCAGCTCACCAGCCCAAACTCCTGAAGTAACAGACAGCCAGTGCTGTCTGAGGTTTCCAGGTCTGATGTTAAACCGAAAGAAGCTACAGCTTCTCTTGCCACACTAACTCACTCACTCACAGATCACCGTATTACCAACTAGCGTAACACTAAAATAAATGATCCCTTAAGCACTATGCCCATCCCTAAAAAGAAAATGTATTTCCTAACAGGTATGTTCAAAAAGGGATTTCGAGGGTTCCATAAGGAAACTTGAAACAATCCAGTGTCCCCAAGAGTCCATGTTTTAGCTAAAGAGCCAGTCCAGTGCCTTCTCTGTGGTACTTACGTGGATCAGTTATAACTATAATGTCACTACTTTGAAAAGAACTATTAAAACTATTATTAAAAACATTTATGACAAACAGAAATGCCCTGCAAATTATATTATTGCACATAGGGTATCAGAAGCTATGCATATCCAGATTTCAAGGACTCTAGAAGACCCAGAACAGAGACCCTAAGGCCATGCCCGTAGCTGCTCCAGCCAGCATGCCCAGCGCCAGATCAGTGTCATTGTCTCGATACCGCTCACGAATGATGACTTGGTTGGCAGGCTGTTGTCCATAAAGTCCTATAAAAGAAGGGAAAAAACAGACCTCTGAGGAGCAGTTTGTGAACCCAACAGTCACTCAAAAAGGGCCCACTGGACTGAGAACCTTTCTGCAAGTAGCTGAGGTCATTCTCTGTGCATTTGTGGCCCTCCTGCTATGGCTGAGTGTGCCTCTGGAGAGTGGTAGGGTGGCTGCAACAAGTGCTCCCCAGCGCTCCTCCACCTCAGGCTAAGGTGACTGGACTTGGCTCAGTGAGAACACCTCCATTTCTAAAATCGCACTAAGAGAAAATCAAGATGCACAGCTTTCCAAGGTCCAAAGTCTCAAATACTGCAAAGAGCAGAATTCAAATGAAGCTGCAAACCCCAGCCTCCAATTTCCACTTCAGCCCTCCACATCACACTTAGGATGACAGGCAGATGGTGGAGAGCATGGGAGATACACAGAGACTGCAGAGAATGGGAGAGTCAAGAATCCCCATTGAAAGCTAAAATTGAAAAACTCATTGAAAAGCTAATTAGCTTCTAAGTATTGATGTAAACTTTTTTTTTTTGCTTGAGGAAGATTGCTGCTGAGCTAGCATCTGTGACAATCTTCCTCTATTTTACGTGGGATGCCACCACAGTGTGGCTTTATGAGCAGTACTAGGTCCGTGCCCAGGATCCGAACCTGCAAACCCAGGCCGCTGAAGCGGAGCACAAGAACTTTACTACTACGCCAACAGGCCGGCCCTCATGTAAACTACTTTTAAATTAAACCTTAAATCTGGTAATATAACTTGCTCTTCATTTTTAATCATGTGAACTTATGGGGAACAATATTTATGTTAGAGAAAAATTTCTAAAAAGCACACTTTAAACAAATTTAATATTTAATTTTGGATGATTAAAGTTTCCAACTGGAAACACATTATTTGTTCTCTTCTATACTTCACAGCTATATAGTCTAATAGGTAATTAGCTTCAAAATTGCTCACATAAAAATAGCGTTAACTTTCCTCTTTGACCCACTATTCCTTCAACAGCTCAACCCCAGGAGAGCCAGAAACTAATCCAATAGCAGTGTGTCCCTGTGGACGAAGAATGGAAGTGAAACCATCCCAGTCTAAGCACTCACACTGTTACAAGTGCTTACATGGACTGAATCCTCACAACAACCTTAGGAGGGTCTACTATTATCCCCATTTTACAGACAGGCAAAAAGTGAGGCACAAAGGGATTAAGAGCAGTAAGGGCTTACAAGGCCAGGCACTGGGGCTACAGTGTGTGCTCCTGACGACTCTCGCTTCAGATACAAAGGCCAGTCACTCTCACCTATAATTTGTTTCAGGTGAGGTGAAAAATGGACAGAAACACATCAAAAGCCCAGAACAAAGATAAGCCCTTCCAGGACTCTATTGCACTTGCAAAATGAAACATCACCTCGGTAGTGATAATTGCTGAAGGATGTTACCAGAAGGAAAAAACAGGAGAAAGATTACCTCTTACCCCTTAAAATGAGCCTCTTACTTTGGCTGCTTCTCAATATAAGTGAAACCTATTTAAGTATACTAATTCTCTTCTTGGAAACAAATGTGGATACAACGGTAAAGTTTTAAAAATCAAGCCTACTCTAGCTTTGTAAAACAGTGAAAATACATACCACATATTTTTTTTAAAAAGCACAGTAGCAGAGTGACGTGTGGTCTATAACCAAAAACATAGCTCTCTTATCCTTAAACTCAGAAATAAAAATTCTTCACTGATCTACCCACTAAACGAAGAGAAACAAGGAATGGAAGCCTGGCATGAGTTACCTGCACATGGGTACTGGTAGGGTACAGCATAAGCCTGCCCATTCGCAGTGTAGACCACCTGAGTTCCGGGCGGGTACACACCGCTGTATGGACCATAGCCATATGCCTGCTGAAAAGAAACAAGCCCATTAGAGATACACTTTTGAAATTCAACGTCTGTATACAACAACAACTCTCAACAAAGGAGGCAGAGAGGGAATGTACCTCAACAGAATAAAGGCCATATATGACAAGCCCACAGCTAAGATCATACTCAATGGGAAAAGGCCATTCCTCTAAGAACAGGAAAAAGACAAGGATGCCACTCTAGACACTTTCACTCAACACAGTATTAAGTCCTAGCCAGAGGAATCAGGCAAGAAAAAGAAATAAAAGGCAACCAAACTGGAAAGACAGAAGTAAAATTGTCAGTATTTGCAGACGACATGATATTATTTATGGAGAACCCTAAAAACTCCACCAAAAAACTATGAGAATAAATGGATTCAGTAAAGCTGCAGGATACAAAATCAACATACAGAAATCTATTGTGTTTCTATACACTAAAACCAAATTATTAGAACAAAAAATTAAGAAAGCAATGCCAGGGGCCGGTCCTGTGGCTGAGTGGTTAAGTTCATGCGTTCTGCTTCGCGGCCCAGGGTTTCACCAGTTCTGATCCTGGGCACGGACATGGCACCACTCATCAGGCCATGCTGAGGTGGCATCCCACATAGCAGAACCAGAAGGACGTACAACTAGAATATACAACTATGTACTGAGGGGCACTTTGGGGAGGAGAAGAAGAAGGGGAAAAAAAAAAGAAGATTGGCAACAGATGTTAGCTCAGATGTCAATCTTTAAAAAAACAAAAAAAGAAAGCAATCCCATTTATAATTGCATCAAAAAGAATAAAATACCTATAAAGAAATTTAACCAAAGAGGTGAAAGACCTGTACACTGAAAACTATGACACTGAAGAGGACACAAATAAATGGAAAGATATTCTATGCTCATGGATTTGAAGAATTAACACTGTCAAAATGTCCATATTACGCAAAGCAACCCACAGATTCAACGGACTCCCAAGGACATTCTTCACAGAAATAGAACAAAGAATTCTAAACTTCATATGTGCCCCAAGAGACCCCAAATAGCTAAATCAATCCTGAGAAAAAAGAACAAAGCTGGAGGCATCACAATCCTTGACTTCAAAATATACTACAAAGCTACAGTAATCAAAACAGGATGGGACTGGTACAAGAACAGACACACAGATCAATGGAACAGAATTGAAAGCCCAGAAATAAAACCACACATCTATGAACAGGTAATCTTCGACAAAGGAGCTAAGAACATACAATGGAGAAAGGAAAGTCTCTTCAATAAATGGTATTGGGAAAACTGGACAGCCACATGCAAAAGAATGAAAGTAGACCATTATCTGTCGCCATACAGAAAAATTAACTCACAATGGATCAAAGACTTGAAGGTAACCTGAAACCACAGAACTCCTAGGAGAAAATACAGGCAGTACACTCTTTGACAATGGTCTTAGCGGCATCTTTTCAAATAACATGTCACTCGGGTAAGGGAAACAAAAGAAAGAATTAACAAGTGGGACTTCATCAGACTAAACAGCTTCTGCAAGGCAAAGGAAACCAGGAACAAAAGGAAAAGAAAACCCACCAACTGGGAGAAAACATTTGCACATCATGTATCTGACAAGGGGTTACTCTACAAAATATATAAAGAACTCGCACAACTCAACAACAAAAAAAGAAACAATCCAGTCAAAAAATGGGCAGAGGATATGAACAGACATTTTTCCGAAGAAGATACACAGATGACCAATAGGCACATGAAAAGATGCTCAACATCACTAATCACCAGGGAAATGGAAATCAAAACTGCACTAAGATATCATCTTACACCCGTTAAAACGGCTATGATCACCAAGACTAAAAATAATGAATGTTGGAGAGGGTGGGGAGAGAAGGGAATCCTCATCCACTGCTGGTGGGAATGCAAACGGGTACAGCCACTATGGAAAACAGTATGGAGATTTCTCAAATAGTTAAAAATGGAAATACCATATGACCCAGCTATCTCACTACTAGGTATTTATCCAAAGAACTTGAAATCAGCAATTCAAAGAGACTTTGCACCCCTATGTTCACTGCAGCACTACTCACAACAGCCAAGAAGTGGAAGCAACACAAGTGCCCATGGACCAATGACTGGATGCAGAAGATGTGGTATATATATATACAATGGAATACTACTCAGGCATAAAAAAGACAAAATCGTCCCATTTACAACATGGATGGGCCTTGAGGGCATCATGTTAAGCAAAATAAGCCAGACAGAGAAAGACAAACACCATATGATTTCACTCCTATGTGGAAAATAAACCAACACACAGAGAAAAGTTTACGGGTTACCAGAGGGGAGGGGGTTCAGGGGTCGGCATAACGGGTGAAGGGGCATACTTATATGGTGAGTGACAAATTTCACAATGCTATAAACTATTATGACCTCAATAAAATAAAATTAAATTTAAAAGAAAAGGACAGTGGCACAGAGACCCCAACGTCCCTCTCTTGGATCGTATAAGGCAAAGATTTGCTCCCTACCTCAGGGGTTGGTGTGGCATAGGCTGTGTAGGGAGGTGGAGAAGCAGCCACAGCAGTCTCATCATACATGACTTCTGAGCCCACATAAGCCTAAAAGAAGAGAGAAAATATGAAAGACAGTGAGTTGCCACAAAGCACCTGCAGGTTCTTCCTATACATATATCCACTTTATTTAGCAGATAAAAAAATTAAAAGCCAAAATGTTAATCTTTGACCAGCAAATGCTTTCGGAGAAGCAGTAAACGGCAGGAGGACTATCTCCCACACCTCCCCTCAGCTCCACACTCTGGGGTCCTCTGAATTCAGGAGGAGGCGGAGGAGAGCTCTCACTGCCCAAGAGGGCCACAGCACCTCCACTGCTCCTGAGCCTTTGAAAGATGTTACACCACTCTCAACAACTCTTCTGTTCACAAATAAAAATCCTACAATCTGAAGTGTAGCAGCCAGAGATATGTTCTACACACAGAGTCTGTTTTTTGCATTTAAAAAAATCCTTCATTGAATTACTTCCCAGTGGAAAAGAAAAATATATGCACTCTCTAAAAAAATATCCATATAAAGAATCATCTTGACATCTTGCTCCTAACTATATGGATCATTAATACTAATTTCACCCAAGAAGAGAATTTTCATGAGAGAAAAGGTAACTGGAGCTCTACAGTAAGCTCTGGGGGAAGAAGTGTCTTGGGCTAACAAGAGTAGGAAACAACGACCTTTGGATACTAAGTCTTTTTCGTTCTTTTCCCACCCATACAAATGCTTTTATAAGCACCATCTACCTTTTTCTTTTCTTCCTGGAGAGAGAAAGGAAAAAATAAAATCCTATCTGAAGAATGAAAATGCTGACCACAGAGGAAGTCACTCTGACTCCCTGACAGACACAAAGATGGCATCACGAGCCTCTGCAAATGGGGTTGGCTGTCTCAATGACCTCGTATGGTTACAGTCAGAACTAGAGCCAAGTACAAGCCCCAGAAGTGTCTGTTCCATGAGGCTGAGATGCTGTGCATAAAAAGCAACCTGTGGTCCTTTCTGAGCCTTTGGAACTGTAAACCACAGTGGGGTTCACAGTGCTACCAATCTTTGCAAGACACAAACATTTCTAGAAGACAACACTGGAACCAGTGTGCCTGTGTGAGGAGGGCTCCTCCTGCCAAAAAGCTGGGCAAACTCCAACTTGCTCAGTCAGCAAAAGCCGCCCTGCCCAGCTCTGCTTGCTCATCCATGGCTGGATGGCCCAGAAACCCATCTTCCCCATCTCCCTTTCTTCATCTCCTGTTCTCCTGTTTCTTACAGTAAGACCATGTGAAAACATTACTGGTGTCCATTAGCAACTTACTGTATTTGTCCTGGAATCCTGAAGCGTAAATTTCCAGGCCCTGGAGAATAGAAAAAGAAAGGGGTACTTCATCTGAGGCAATCCAACATCTCTCTCTGATTCGCAAACCTGCATTGGCAGCACAGTTTCTGAAAAAGCTTGTTTTAACAGGTCTTCAGCCCTTGCCCCAATACCCACTGGGTCAACTCATTTGAGACATAAAAAACTGTATCTATTGTACCTATAATATGTAACATTTAAAACACAGGGTTTTGCTTCACTTTTCATGAATGTAAAATATACTGTGCTTAACTATACTACAACTTCATCAGTTCATGTCATACACACAGATCTACTTGATTTTGTTAATGGCTACATAATGTTCCATGATATGAGATTTAGATTATCAGCAATTTTTTGTGATTAAAAATAATGTTGGTAATTTTGCCAGCTTGAGAAATTGACATATAACATACCTATGTTTAAGGTGTAGTGATGAGCTGATACACATATATTGCAAAATGATGAGCACAATATGGTTAACACCTCCATCACTTCCCACAATTACAATTTTTCTGGTGGTAACATTTCAGATCTATTCTCTTAATTTTTAAGTATATAATACAGTATTATTCACACAGTCACCATACTGTACATTAGATGTGCAGAATTTATTCATCTTATAGCTGGAAGTTTGTACCCTATAACCACATCCCCCCCATTTCCCCCAACCTCCAGCCCCTGGCAACCACCATTCTACTCTCTATTTCTGAGTTTGACGTTTTTAGATTCTACACATAAATTAGAACACACGGTGTCTTTCTCTGTCTGACTTATTTCACTTAGCATAACAGCCTCAAGGTCCATCCATGCTGTTGCAAAACACAGGATTTCTTCTTTTTTAAGGTTGAATAATATTCCATTGCGTGTGTACACACATGTACATATATATCACATGTTCTTCATTCATTCATCCATTGACAGACACTTAGGCTGTTTCCATGTCTTGGCTACTATCTAATGCTGCAATGAACACGGGGGTGCAGATATCTCTTCGAGATGATTTCCTTCGGACGTATACCCAGAAGTGGGATTGTTGGGTCATAGGGTAGTTCTCCTCTTAGTTTTCCGAGGAACCTCCATAACATATCCACAGTGGTTGTACCTATTTATATTTCCACCAACAATGTAGAGAGTTCCCTTTTCTCCACGTCCTTGCCAACACTTCTCTTTCATCTTTTTGATAACAGCCATCCTAAGATGTGAGGTGATCTCATTGTGGTTTTGATTTGCATTTCCCAGCTGACTGGTGATGCTGACCATCTTTTCATGTACCTGTTGGCCATCGGTATGTCTTCTTTAGAAAAGTGTCTGTTCAAGTCCACTGTGCATTTTTTAATCAGATTGCTGTTCTGCTATGGAGTTGTACAACTTCCTTATATATTCCAGATACTAATGTCTTATCACATAGATAGTTTGCAAATATTTTCTCCTATTCTGTAGGATGCCTTTTAATTTTTTGGAATGTTCCTTTTGCTGTGCAGAAGCTTTTTAGTTCCATGTAGTCCCACTTGTTAACTTGTTTGC
Organism: Equus caballus; assembly: GCF_041296265.1. Lineage (NCBI taxonomy): Eukaryota > Metazoa > Chordata > Mammalia > Perissodactyla > Equidae > Equus > Equus caballus. Next base: position 1,276,803 of record NC_091701.1, on the reverse strand, counting down.
TTCTGACGCTTGCATTTTGGTGCCATATCCAAAAAACTGTTGCCAGACCAATGCCAAAGATCTTCTTCCCTATGTTGTCTTCTAGCAGTTTTACAGTCTAGGGTCTTACATTTAAGTCCTTAATCCACTTCAACTTAATTTTTGTGAGTGGTGTAAGACAGGGGTCCAATTTTATCCTTCTGCATGTGATTATCCATTTTTCCCAACACCACTTATTGAAGAGACTATCTTTTCCTGACAGTATTCTTGGTTTCCTTGTCAAGTGTTAGTTGATCATATATGCGTGTATTTACTTCTGAGATCTAGATTCTGTCCCATTGGTCTACATGTCTATTTTTATGCCAATACTATTCTGTTTTGATTACTACAGATTTGTACTAAAGTTTGAAATCAGGAATTGTGATGCCTCCCAATTTGTTGTTCTCTCTTGGGATTGCTTTGGCTATCCAGGGTCCTTTTGCGGTTCCACATAAATTTTAGGACTTTTTGTTATTTTTGTAAAAAATGCCATTGAAATTTTGATAAGAACTGTATTGCATCTATACATGGATTTGGGTGGTATGGACACTAATGATATTAAATCTTCCAATCCATGAGCATGGAATATCTTTCCATTTTATTTGTGTCTTCAATTTCTTTCATCAACGTCTTATAATTTTCAGTGTACAGATCTTTCACCTCCTTGGATAAATTTATTCCTAAGTATTTTATTGTTTTTGATGCTGTTGTGAATGGAATTGTTTTCTTTTTCAGATAGGTCATCATTACTGTACAGAAACACAACTGATTTTTGTAGGTTGATTTTGTATCCTGCAATTTTACTGAACTCGTTTATTAGGTCTAACAGTTTTTTGCTGGAATCTTTAGGGCTGTCTGTACATAAGCTGTATCATCTGTAAACAGAAAATTTTATTCTTCCTATTTGGGTGCTTTTTCTTTCTTTTTCTTGCTTAACTGCTTTGACTAAGACTTCCAGTGCTATGTTGAACAGAAGTAAGAGTGGGCACCCTTGCCTTGCTCCTGACCATAGTGGGAAAGCCTTCAACCCTTCACTGTTGAATATATTAGCTATGGGTTTGTCATACATTAAAATAACGCTGATATTAACATCCTCACTACCTCTCTACCCTTATGTAAATATTTCTACAGGACAATTCCAAAGAGTGAAACTGCTGGGGCAAAAGACAAAATCTACTTCAGTGGGTACTGCCAAATGGCCCTGGAAAAAGACTGTAACAAATTCTATCACCAACTTTTGCCTATGTGACCATAAAAATTAGATACCTAAATCCTAACTATCACAACTTTTCTGCTCTCCCTCCCTCATCCCCTCACCTTTCTGACTCTCCATCCTTCTCCTATCTTTTGTAATTTAGGTTCTACACTCTTCTGAACATATTTCATTGAATCTCTCATGCTAGGACTCACTTCATCAGCCAGAGAGTGTTCCTACTCCTGTGAGCTTCAATGCCTTCCAGTGCTCTGAAATGACAAGCCCTGGGGGAATCTTCCAGTCTCTGCTGAGGTCCCAAAGACATCATATTCTCAAGGGTTTTTCCTTAGCTTTCCCAAAAACGATCTTACTCCTTTAATCAGCATCCCTCCAGACCACAGATGATTACTAAAAATTTGCAAGACTTAATTAACTCATCTTGTTACTGCTTCTGGGAGTTCGGGTGGGGTTAAAAACGGTGATACACCTCAACAGAACCTTCTATCTCTTTCTTTGGCTGTCACTCTCTGTAGTCTGTGCTTGCAGGTGAACTTCTTTATTTGGCTGTTGCTGCTGAAATGTTTTCCCCTTCATTTCACTAGGTAGTTGGGGAAGATGATCCAGATTTACTTCACACTTTTACTCAGAGGCCTCTGTTATGGGTTGAACTGTGTCCCCTAACAAAAGATAAGGTGAAGTTCCATTCCCTAGTCCCTGTGAATTATTCATAAATAGGGTCATTGCAGATGGAATCAAGTTAAGATAAGGTCATACTGAATAAAGCGGGTCCTTAATCTAATGGGTGTCCTTATAAGAAGAGAAATTTGGACCCAGACACACAGGGAGAATGCTGTGGTACAACGGGCAGAGATGGATGGATGCAGGGGCAAGCCAAGAACGCCAAGGCTCACCGCCACAACCAAACCAGGAGGCGGCAAGGGAGGAGTCTGGCCCCGTGGCCGAGTGGTTAAGTTCGCGCGCTCCGCTGCAGGCGGCCCAGTGTTTCGTCGGTTCGAATCCTGGGCGCGGACATGGCACTGCTCATCAGACCACGCTGAGGCAGCGTCCCACATGCCACAACTAGAAGAACCCACAATGAAGAATACACAACTATGTACCGGGGGGCTCTGGGGAGAAAAAAAGGAAAAAATAAAATCTTTAAAAAAAAAAAAAAAAAAGTATTATCCTCCATTGCTATCTTCCCTAACGTATATCCTTAAAATTAGACATATATATAAACCTCTATTTTCCCACATAGGTGGAGAATATCTCAGCCTCCTCTGACCCACACATTCTTCCAGGCCAAACAAAGCAAGTGCTCCCTCATACTTTTACCTGTTCTCCCTCCTACATAACAAAACCTCCCGTGTTCTGATAAGATAAAATTTTAGTTCCTGATATTTTTTCCACTATTACCTAAAGGAATAGTTCATACGTGTGACATCTCAGCATACGGCAGAGCAGATCAGTTGAGGACAAAGGGCTCTGGAGACAAAGGTTCAGATCCCAAGTCTAGCAGACCGGCTCTAAACCTCGGGAAGTGTGGCGGGCAGGATGAAGTCCCTTCCCCACAAAGATGTCCACGTCCTAATCCCCAGAATCTGTGAAGGTGACACCTCAGAGGGCAAAGGAGCTCCAGAACCATAATTAAGATAAAGCAGCTTGAGATAGGGAGATTATCCTGGATTATCCAGGTTGGCCCAAACTAGTCACAAGTCCTTAAAAGCAGATAACCTTCCCTGGCTGCAGAGAACCAGAGAGATGACAGCATAAGAAGGGCTCGGCCTAGAAGCCAAGGAACACAGGAGGCCTCTAGAAGGTGGAAAAGGAAAGGACACAGATTCTCTCCCAGAGCCTCCAGAAGGAACAGCCTCTCTGAGACCCAGTGAAACTCCTGATGAACTTCTGACCTCCAGAAATATAAGCAGAAGTTTGTATTATTTGAAGCCACTATGGTAATTTATTACAGGAACATTAAAAAACTGATACAGTTAACGAGGTTAAGTTACTTAACCTCAGGACGCCTTAATTTCTGATACTAGAAAAAGTAACCCACCTTACATGGTATGGTGAGGATTAAATAACATATGTAAAGCAGTTAGCACAGTGCCTAGTGCAACGTAAGTGTCCAATATATATAAGCTTAAATTATTAAATAGTAATAATATAGCTCCAGTTTATTAAAAAAGTAGTGAACTAGCTTAACATGTGGCCATTTCTCCAACAGTCTTTAGGCAAGCCATATCTCTTCCAGAAAGTATCATTTAAGATTCACTGATATAAATCAAAACAGTATAAAAAAGAAGCTACATCCGGGATTTAAAATAAACCCTATAGTTTAGCATGGAATAAATGTTTAAATTGAGGATGAACATATATGTGAAATGGGGAGGCAGGCATTCTGACAAACTAGTCTGCTGGATTGATTTTATGAACATGTCATATATATATGAATACTACAATAATCTCTGTTAGTGAATTCTCACAATGTCCAGAGTTAACTCAGGGTAGGAGTACAGAGCAGAGAGGAAAAAAAATTCTTCCCTCCAAATTTCATTTAATCAGTATTTTCAAGATTCTGATCCAACATCAATGCCAATGTTGACAAGCTGAGAATTAATAAAGTTGGGTTTTCCTCCTTGCAGTTCCACATCCCTTCTTCAGAGATGGCAGATGGGGGTAAGAACCATCAAGGAAGGAAAAGGCTGCATACTGCAGACATCAGGGCTTTTTAAAAAGACTTTTACATAAAAAGAACAAGATTTAAGAATTCATTCAACTAAGCCCCTTCCCGATGTGCATCTAGTAATGAAAAAAGAGAGCGCAAAGTGACTGGAGGTGAATACTTCCTGTCATTCTCTCTGTAACGGGTTCTGCCAGGGCAGCTCTAGAGAGGCAGGAACTAGGATCAGGGTTATCAGAGGTGGAATAAGATCCTGCTACATTTCTTTCACTCATCCTCTGAGTCACTTATTCTGCTGCCTAAAGGAAAACTCCACTCACATTATTTTCCCTTCCTGATAAGTGAAAATTAAAACAGAAAATACTTTTTAAATTAAACACCTAAGAAAATTAAACTTACAAACAATCATCTGTGCTTTCTGCACAAAGACTGATCGTTTTCCCATCTCGGCAAACAATCTGCAGCATACAGTCTTTCGGCTTCCCATCTGGAGGCTGCACATCTATGACAAAGAAGTAGAATAAAGGAATATTTATATAGTTTTTTTAAAAGGACTTCTTCTTATCTACCAGCTCAGATAAGCAAAGGAGCAGTATTCAGAACATTCCCATTACAAAACATCTTTGTTCGCTCTACAGAACAAACAGGCATCACAACTCCATCCTAATCACACTTCCTGCAGGAAGAACAAGCGCGTCTCTTCCAGACGGCATTCCACAGACGAAGATGGACAGAACAGCCCAGGCCGTAGAAGAATACGTCCCACACAGTGAAAATGTTACAAAGCATCAGACAGGAGAATACTTACTGCTTTTGTTCACAGGAAGCATCAAAACAGATCACTGCTTTAAAAGTGAAAATCTGACTTTTGAAGTATCTCTGTGTACCAAAAAATAAGATCTATGATACGTGAGCCTGGTTTAGGTAGGGATTTCAACAGACGGTCCATGGAGACTTGTGTTTCAAGAACTAATATATAGGGGCAAGATACTACAACGCCAATAGTTACTACAAGCAAATATCTCATTTGTGACTTTTTAATTCATGAACTAATATGTAGGGGCAGGATGGTATAAGCATCAATGTTTATTACAGCAGACTGTTTACTCCAAATAGCAACAGAGTTACTAAAACAAACAGGGAAGTCTACCTATGCCATCAATTAGAAATAGAAAAGTCTAAGCTTGTTAAAAATCTATTCCTTTAAAATGAATATAAGGAATAACTCCAGAAAACCAAGTCAGTCATCATGGATTTTAAGAGACTGACTGTAACTGTCACCAATAAGATGCCAGTTTCTGAGTCACAAAATCTATACTGCCTAGGGTGGCTCCATCCTTCTTGGGATTCCCAGCACACCTTAGTTCTCCACCACCTTCTCCATGAGAGGGGAAGGAATGTGGTCTAATTCAGATGAAAAAGTTAATTTATCCGAACCATATGGTTCATGATCTAAGTGTCTGGGTCCCCACTGTGGTTACCTCTTCCCAGATGAAACACTTCTTTGGTCTATTTACGAAAGCAAAATGGGTAAGGAAGAGGATTCAACTCCCATCAAGAACAGGGAGGGGTAGATGACAGAAGCTGGCCAAGACAGACCCGCTTACCCCGACATTCATGTCCCATGCGGATATTGATGCAGTCCACTGGCATGTGGACCTTATCCTCGACACTCTGCCGAGTTTGGTCATCATAATAGATCAGGTGACCATCCGACCACAGGTCAAACCAATTCTTCTTCCAGCGCTTCAAAATAGTACCTGAAAACAAAGAAAAGTTGGCTTTGAGCTGAAACTTTGTCCTCTAATTCACAGGGAACAGAAGCAAAGAAAATTTTCCTCTGGCCCTATAAGTACACCTGCACATAACTGTCCGGAGCAGTCCATCCAAATGAAAGTGAAAGCAGACCCCAAGGGCATGAACACCCACGCTGTACCAGGGCTGCCTGAGGCACACACTAGAGATACTAAGAACACTGACAACTTAAAACTCCCAAAACTTAAAAGAAAAAATTCAATAAAACCTTGATTTTGAGGTAATGAAAGATGTCTAACATTTAATTCTCCATGCAGTCTCTCTAAATTTTCCCAGTAGTATCTAACTTTGCTGGATTGATCAGAAAATGTTAAAGTCTCCATATACAAATAACAATAACACCTTCTTTTGGAAAAATATGTTTTTCTCTTTTCCTTGAAGAGCTTTCACGGATACTCTTCTCTAACATTTGTTCTTCCCTTAAAGCCCACACCTAGGAGGACCTGCCTGCCTGAGGCAGACGCAGAGGCAGGCTCAGACAGTGGATACATCCACACCCAGGACACCAAACCCAGGTCCGCGGCCTGACGCCTACCCTCCATGCATCCATCCTACTACCTCACACATCTCCATCAGTTTACGAGAATTCGTCCTTTCATTTGTAATCTTGGACCAGACATTTGACTTTAAAAAACTCTAATTTCCTTGCCAGCCAAAAGGGAATACTAAAAGGCCAATTTTGGCTACAAAACTCCAAGTCTTCCCTGCACCTTTTTCACATCCACACATACTTTTTGTTCCTGTAGATCCCGACGTGCTCTTGGCCAACGTGCACAAATCCACTCCATGTACTTCTCTCCTTATGCTCCCAGGTCTGCTAATGGTTTCAACCAAATATGTGACACAACAGCCTTTCAAATTTCTTTTACCACTATCAGGCACTCTTCTTGCTGAGAAGGGCAGCCACAGCACTTGCCCAAACTGATAAATGACACCCAGCACCCATTTGACTGGCAGCACCTGAGCTGTGCAGAAACTACCAGATAGAGGCACCCAAACACAGACAGGTGGAATCACTGGGTTGGGGAGTTCTACCCAAGTATCTCACCTGCCATCAAAGCCCTGACTGCAGATTCCCAAATTAGGCGCCCTCCAGAGTCCAGATACTGGGCCCTAAGGGTCTATTTGGCAACGGCAGGAAAAGGAGTTCTGGAGACAGCTTTGCATACATGTAATCACATGTGTATCTCTGCTGCTCTGTAACCCGGTGAATATATTACATCTCACCTCATTTTACTATGATTGATACTCCTGCTTTTAGCAAAGGAAAATCAACCCACACATTGGGAGGTGGTGAAATGGAATCAGTCTTCTGAATACACACTTTTGACATAGCCATGGCCTGGGACATTGGAAAGACTGTACAACTTACTAAAAGGACATCTATTTTATGCACATCATCATGCTAGGCACTGATAGGCAAGAGAAAATTGTCAAAAGGGTCACTGTCCACTTAGGTTGACGGAGCACTTACACTGAATTATGGTGGAGAAAGGAAAGCTTGCCTTCAAACATGGGTGCAGTGGAGTCTAAGAAGAAAACCAGAGGACATCGGAAGAGCCAAGAAAGGCAGGCATATCGTCAAGGTCTGAGAAAAGCTCTCCATGTCCCCTGACCATTTGGGGGAGGTTGGGATCACAAAACTCAAGATAAGGAAACTTACACAAAGACTGGAGCTCAAATCCAACATGCCAAGACTTTCTTTTTAAAGCCAGCATTACAACAGCTCTGCCCATTCCTGGAATACAGCACTAGACAGACCTTGAAGGGACACCTGCTTCAGCTCTAGGTCTGGGAATGCAGAACTAGCAGCAGGACAGACAGGCTGACGCTTGTCTCCTGGTAGAAAGAGTGTCAGTGCTGAAATGAGACAGTCCTGAGTGTGAATGTATCTTTGCCACCCATTGTTAACACTTGGGCGAATTATCTCCTATCACTGAACCTCAGTTTCTTCAACTGGAAACTGGGATAATGCCACCACCTCACAGAGCTGTTGTGAGAACTACGTACCATATGTAAAATCTGTGTAACAGGAACACAAACGAGCTTCATAAATAACAGTTTTTATAAATCATCTAAGGTATACAGCCCATCCTTCACCGCTTGTCTCAAGGGCAACAAAGCTCTGACGGTATCTCTCAAATATAAATTCATAACTAAACAATAAACAATATATACGACAGCTCAGTTTTTTGCTGGAGGCATAAACGATGTAGTCAATTTTCCATTAACTCTGTTCTTTCTAGAAGGACAGCAGAATAATCTGCTTACTCTTTCTTCAATAAACAGAGCTGGTTCTTCCAGCTTCAAAACACACTAGGGCACAACCAGAAGGTCCTACAACCAGAATGCACAACCACGTACTGGGGGGCTTTGGGGAGGAGAAGAAGAGGAAACACAGAAAATTGGTAATAGATATTAGCTCAGGTGCCAATCTTTAAAAAAAAAAAAATCTTCCAGTCAAAAAAGAAAACCACACTATGAATCCTACTTCAGACGGCAGCCTCAGAGATAAGCAGAGAGCATATGAAAGATAAGCCCCCAGAGATGAGTCTCAGGAAGCAGATCTCAATCCCATAAATAAAGAATTGAGTCTCTTCTCCAGAGACCTTTTGGAAATACAAAAGGTTTGGTTTTATTTATTTTTTTGCTGAGGAAGATTCACCCTGAGCTGACATCTGCTGTCAATCTTCCTCTTTTTGTATCTGAACTGCTGCCACAGCATGGCCACTGATGGACGAGCGGTGTAGGTCCATGCCCAGGAACCAAACCCACACCAGGCCGCCAAAGCAAAGCGCACCGAACTTTGCCACTTAGGCCACCAGGGCTAGCTAGATGAACTCATTCCCTTAGGTCAAATCTTCACCCGTATAAGGACTCCAGTATTTCGGAATCTCAGTCACTGTTCATATCCCAGATAAGACAGGCATTTCCCAGAAAGAGAGCATACCTTCATGCTAATATATCAGCTGAGCTTGGTTAGATTCAAGCAGAGCCTCAGGTCAGCCATTACCCATAAAGCAAGCCAGTAAGAAAAGAGAGACCAGCAGGGAATACCACTATTACCCAGCTTCTGTCAACGCAGTGACCAAGGAGCTCCATGTGTGAAGAGAAACAGTTCACAGAGCTCTAAAACTTTCCAAGAGGAAATCCAGGGGAACAATACTAATCAGACTGTGCTACTTGATTTTGTTGTTTTTTTCAAGAGGATGTCTTTTGTTGTTTTTGTTTCTGTCTTTGCTTTGCTGAGGAAGACTGGCCCTGAGCTAACATCTGTTGCCAATCTTCCTCTTCTTTTTTTCTTCCCAAAGTCCCAATACATAGTTATATATCCTAGTTGTAGGTCCTTCTAGTTTTTCTATGTGGGATGCCACCACAGCATGGCTTGATGAGCAGTGTGTAGGTCCACGCCCAGGATCCAAACCAGGGAATCCCGGGCCACTGAAGAGGAGCACACAAACTTAACTACTAAGCCACCAGGCTGGCTCCTACTATTTGTTTTAAATGTGATCTGTTCCAGCAACAGAAATAAAGATGTGCCCTAAGGCAAGACTAAACCCAGTCCAAGGGGCTAGTGTCCTGTACTTACTCTGTCGCAGCAACCACCCACTCTTCACAAACGCCATTTTTTCACCTACAGGAAAAGAAACAGGTTCAAAGTTACACCCAGAAAAGAGAACGGCTCATGAAAGTTATTTTTACTCACAGCACTTTTGACATCATATGTGTGGGGTTTTTCGAACAACCAATTCTCCAACTCTCAGGACATGAACTGGACAGTACTGATTCAGTTCGATTTTGACACTAACTACCTGCAATTAGCATCAGACCCCATGAGTTAAGGGCTCCGTTCCACAAGAGTACTCCCACTTTAGACACAAGTCCTGGGCAGGCCCATACTTTTGACTTATAAATTCATATGACCTCCTCCTCAGATTTGATAATGTGCTAGCATGGCTCACAGACCTCAAAAAAGCACTTTACTTACTCTACCTGTTTATTAGAAAGCATACAACTCAGGAACAGCCAGAGGGAAGAGATGCACAGGACAAGGTGTGGGGAAAGATGCAGAGCTGTGACGCCCTCTCCAAGCGCACCATCTCCCAGTACCTCTATGTGATCATCATCTCAGCTCTCAGGAACCCTGTCCTTCAGCGGTTTTGAAAGAGGTTCCATTAGGTAGGCACAGATGACTACATCATTGGCCACTGGTGATTAAGCTCAATCTCCAGCCTCCCTCCACTCCAGGAAGGTCCAGGGATGGGGCTGAAAGTTCTGGCCTTCTAATCACAAGGTTGGTTCCTCTGGCTACGTGCCCCATCCTGAAGTTATCCAGAGGCCCACCAAGGGTCATCTCATTAGCATAAACTCAGTCATGATTGAAAGAGGTTTATTACAAATAACAACACTTTAATATCTCACAAAATTCCAAGGGTTTTACAAGTTCACATGTTCTTTCTTATGTAAGAAAATCACAGCAATCCGGTCTAACTCTCCATCCTCATCCCTTTCAGTGTCAACCAAAGCCACTTACCTCACTGGCTACCTGGTATTTACCAAATACCTCCTCAGTGGGGCCAATACAACCTCTCCGCCTCACTTCCCACTCTAGGCTTTAGCCTCAACACCCTGTCCACCTTACTAAGTCTAACTTCACTTAGCAGACATAAAGCAGCCCCAAGAACATGAAGATTTAGCTCTGTCGAGAAGTGCGGCTTCTCCTAAAGTGCCCTATGTCCTGGGGCTCTGAGTCCAGCTGCCTCAGCTTTGCCGCCAGTGTGCCCAGTCAACTTTAACAGCCCAGTCAGGTATGTACTGCTGTCAGCTAGCCGAGTGGCCAGGTCAGAGCAGAACACCAGAGTCATGAAGAAAAAAATCTGATAAATTTAACTCCCTAAAAATAAAAATTTGGATGGCAAAAAAAAAAAAAGGTCAAAAAGACCAATTAAAGGAGAGTGATGCCAGCAACATGGCAGAGTGAGCAGTTTTGTCTCTCCCCCTTCGAACTAGAACTAAATGGACATTCATTTATCAACGAGGATACTCACACAGCACCTCAAGATGCCTGAGAGACCCATGCTGCTATACATGGAAGGTGGATGGACTATCCCAGGGAAGAGAGGGAGATGGGTGAGAACTCTCCAGTCCTGAGACAGGCCAGTATCCACAGTGACTGCTCTCCCAGCTGAAGTACTCACAGCACAGCCACGGCCCTGAGGGTGGCCGTGCCCCTCAGCATGACCATGGAAACAGGTGACTGCAGCCCCAAGACCCCTACTATTGCTCTTTGGACCAGTAGGAAAATCCATGGACCCACTGTGGCCCCAGGGAATGACTCGGGCTCAGACTTGGTAACAAGGCCCCGCCCACCAAGCACAAAGGCTGGTGAGACCTAGGAGCACATGCAGCGCGGCTGGGCGAGCAAACCACCGGATGCCTTAAACACCCAGGGCTCTGCTACAGCCCTGAGGGGGCGAGTGAGATCCAGCAGGACCATGTGAGTGGGCGGTGACAATCCGGAGCCCCAGTGTGACTGCTCCTTAGTCTAGTGGGAAAATCCACAGCCCCACAGCAGCTGCAGGGAGAGTCTCTGCTCAGCCCTAGTGGAGAGGCCCCACCCACAAAGCACAAAGGCTGGGCAACCTAGGAACAGATGCAGCACAGCTGGCTGAGCTAACCACCAGCTGCATTAAATGCACGTAGCTCTGCAGCGGCCCCAATGGAGCAAGTGAAATCTAGGGGGACTGCGGGAGTGGGCGGTGACAATCTGGAGCCCCAGCATGAGCCCTCCTTGGGGAGTGGGGAAAATCCACGGTCCCAGAGTAGCCCCAGGGAGAGACTTGTCTTGGCCCTAGTGGAGAGGTCTCGCCCACCAAACACAAAGGCTGGTGCAACCTAGGAGCAGACACAGGCGGCTGGGCGAGCAACCTGCCAGCTGCCTTAAACCCCCATGGCTCTGCTGCAGCCCTGAGGAGGCAAGTGAGATCCAGCAGGACGAGACGGCAGCGGAGCTGTGAGTCTGGGTGAACAACTCCCAGCTATCTTGAAAGCCCATAACATGTCTGCGGTTCCTAAGGAGAGAGCATGTCTACGCAGATCTATGGAAGCAGGCAGCAGCAGCCTGAAGCCCCCATGTGATCGTTCCCACAGCTGATGGGAGACCCACAGGGCCACTGCAATCCCAAGGATCCCAAGCTGACGGGGGTCCTGGAGGGCACAGATTACACAGTTCCTGCTCCCTCCCCCTAGTGGCACCAAGTGGAGGCAGTAACCAAACTCTACTGCTATGCAGAGGCACAAATCCATGCCATCAAGAAGTATGAAAAGAATATATTAAATCTACAAAACAGAAGAAAAATAACAAGTACCCAAAAAACAATCCAGAAGACAAAGAAATCTATAACCTAATGACAAAGAATTCAAAATAGCTATCATTAAAAAACTCAATGAGGGGCCAGCCCAGTGGCACAGTGGTTAAGTTCTCATGTTCTGCTTTGGCAGCCCGGGGTTCACAGGTTCGGATCCCGGGTGCGGACACGGCACCACTTGGCAAGCCATGCTGTGGCACGCGTCCCATATATAAAGTAGAGGAAGATGGACATGGATGTCAGCTCAGGGCCAGTCTTCCTCAGCAAAAAAGAGGAGGACTGGCAGCAAATGTTAGCTCAGGGCTCATCTTCCTCAAAAAAAAAAAAAATTCAGTGAATTAAAAGAGAATACAGATAGACAACACAACAAGTTCAAGAGCTATGTCACAAAAGAACTTGAAACTATAAAGAACAACCAATCAGAAATGTTGGAGACGAAAAACACAATGGAGGAGATTAAGAAAAATCTGGACTCCCTGAACAATAGGGCTGATAATTTGGAGGACAGAATTAGCAGTCTGTAGAATGGAAATACAGAAATGCTTCAGATAGAGGAGAAGAGAGAAATAAAACTAAAAAGAAATGAAGAACCTCTCCGAGAAATATCCAATTCAATTAGGAAATGCAACGTAGGGATTATAGGTATCCCAGAGGGAGAAGAAAAGGTGAATGGAGCAGAAAGTTTGTTCAAAGAAATAACAGCTGAGAACTTCCCAAACCTGGGGAGGGAGCTGGAAACCCATGCGACAGAAGCCAAGAGTTCTCAAAACTTTATCAATGTAAAAAGACCAATGCCAAGACATACAGTAGTAAAACCAGCTAAAGTCAATGACAAAGAAAAAATATTAAGGGCAGCAAGGGAGAAGAAAATAACCTACAAAGGAACCCCTATTGGGCTGTCAGCAGATGTCTTACAGGCTAGGAGAGAGTAGAATGATATATTCAAAACTCTGAAAGACAAAAACTTGCTGCCAAGAATATTCTATCCAGCAAAAACATCCTTCAGATATGATGGAAAAATAAAATCGTTCCCAGATAAAAGTTAAGGGAGTTCATCGCCACAAGAACCCCCAACAAGAAATCCTCAGGAAGGCCCTCAGACCTGGGGAAAAAAAAAAAGAAAAGGGGTTACAAAACCCTGAGCAAGGAGATAAGTAGAAAGACAAAATCAGAAAATTGCAGCTCTCCATCAGAACAGGTTAGCGAATGCTTAATTATAACATTAAAGATAAAGGGAAGGAAAATGCCAAGAATAAACATAATCTTGTCATTTTAACTACAAACTCACAATATAAGAAGAAAAAAGATGTGACAACAACAACTTCGAAGGGGAAGAGGACAGGGATAGAATTGGCTTAGTCTAAGGGAATAAGAGGCCATCAGAATATGGAATACCTCATCTACGAGATGTTTATACAAACCACAGGGTAACCACTAAACAAATAATTAGAACAGAGACACACATTATAAATAAGGAGAAGACTAAGAAAATCAACATAGAAAACTAACTAACTGAATTGGTAGTCTGAAATACATGGGATGAGAAACAAAGGAAATGAAGGATAGCCAGAAAAGGAAAAATAAAATGGCAGCATTAGGCCCCCACATATCAATAATCACTCTAAATATTAATGGATTGAATTCTCCAAGCAAAAGACACAGAGTGGCAGGATTAAAAAACAAGACCCAAGAAGATGCTGCCTCCAGGAAACACATTCAGCTCCAAAGACAAACACAGGGTCAGAGTGAAGTAATAGAAGATGATACTCCAAGCTAATAGTGAACAAAAGAAAGCAGGTGTCACCATACTTAGACAAAGTAGACTTCAAGACAAAACAGGTAATGAGAGACAAAGAGGAGCAGTATATAATGATAACAGGGACACTCCACCAAGAAGAGATAACACTTATAAATATATATGCACCTAACACAGGAGCATCAAAGTACATAAAGCAACTATTAACAAAAAGAAGATGTCAACAATACAATAATAGTAGGGGACCTCAACACCCCACTTACAGCAATAGATAGATCATCCAGACAGAAAGTCAACAAGGGAACTGTAGAGTTAAATGAAAACTACACCAGATGTACTTATAGATAAATAGAGAGCACTCCATCCAAAAACAGCAGGTTACGCATTCTTCTCAAGTGTGCATACAACGTTCTCAAGGATAGATTACATGTAGGGAAACAAGCAAGCCTCAATAAATTTAAGAAGTTTGAAATAATATCAAGCATCTTTTCTGACCCTAATGCTGTGAAACTAGAAATAAACTACAAGAAAAAAAAACAGGAAAGGGGCAAAGATATAGAGATTAAACAACATGCTACTGAACAACCAAGGGATCATTAAGGCAATCAAAGGAAAAATCAAATATTATCTGGAGACAAATAAAAATGAAAACACACCATACCAATTCATTTGGGATGCAGCAACAGTGGTCCTAAGAGGGAAATTCATTGCAATACAGGCTCACCGCAACAAACAGGAAAAATCTCAAATAAGCAATCTCAAACTATACCTAACCAAATTAGAAAGAGAACAAACAAGGCCCAAAGTCAGCAGAAGGAGGGAAATAACAAAAATTAGAGCAGAAAAAAATGAAATTGAAACAAAAAACACAGTAAAAAGTATCAATGAAACAAAAGAGCCAGTTCTTTGAGAAAATAAACAAAACAGACAAACCTTTAGCCAGGCTCACTAAGAAAAAAAAGAGAGAAGGTTCAAATAAATAAAATTAGAAATGAAAGAGGAGAAATTACAACAGATACCACAGAAATACAAAAGGTTATAAGAATACTATGAAAAACTATACGCCAACAAATTGGAAAATCTAGAAGAAAGGAATAAATTCTTAGACTCATCTGAATAGACCAATCACAAATAAAGAGATTGAAACAGTAATGAAAAACCTCCCAAAAATAAAAGTCCAAGACCAGAAGCCTTCTCTGGAGAATTCTACTAAACATTCAAAGATTTAATACCTATTCTTCTCAAACTATTCCAGAAAATTGAGGAAAATGGAGCACTTCCTAAAACATTCTACAGGGCCAAAATCACCCTGATATCAAAGCCAGACAAGGACAATACAAAGAAGGAAAACTACAGGCCAATACTGCTGATGAACAGGGATGCAAAAGTGCTCAAGAAAATACTGGGAAACTCAATACAGCAATAAATTAAAAAGATCATACACCACAATCAAGCGGGATTTATACCAAGGACACAGGGATGGTTCAACATCTGCAAGTCAATCAATGTGATACACCACATTAACAAAATGAACAACAAAGACCACATGATCATCTCAACACACACATAGAAAACATTCAACAAGATCCAACATCCATTTATGATAAAAACGCTTACTAAAATGGATATAGAAGGTACCTCAACATAATAAAGGCCATATATGAGAAACCCACAGCCAACATCACACTCAATGGGGAAAAACTGAAAGCCATTCCTCTGAGAACAGGAACAAGACAAGGGTGCCCACCCTCACCACTCCTATTTAACATAGTACTGTAGGTTTCAGCCAGAACAATTAGGCAAGAAAAAGAACTAAAAGGAATCCAAACAGGCAATGAAGAAGTGAAACTTTCACTGTTTGCAGACAACATGATTTTACATATAGAAAACCCTAAAAAAAATCCATCAGAAAGCTACTAGAAGTAACCAACAATTACAGCAAAGTTGCAGAGTACAAAATCAACTTATAGAAATCAGTTGCACTTCTATACACTAATGATGAACTAACAGGAAGAGAACTCAGGAACACAATCCCATTCACAACTGCAGCACAAAGAATAAAATATCTTGGAATAAATTTAACCAAAGATGTGAAAGACCCACACAAAGAAAACTACAAGACTTTTCTAAAAGAAATTGACGACAACATAGAGATAGAAAGCCATTCCATGCACATGGATGGGAAAAACAAAAATAAATGTCCATACTACCTAAAGCAATCTACAGCTTCAGTGTAATCCCAATCAGAATCCCAATGACATTCTTCACAGAAACAGAATAAAGAACCCTAAAATTTATATGGGGAAGCAAAACAATCTGAATTGCTAAAGCAATCCTGAGAAAAAGGACAAAGCTGGAGGCATCACAGTCCCTGACTTCAAAATATACTACAAAGCTATAGTAATCAAAACAGCATGGTACTGGCACAAAAACAGGCACACAGACCAATGGGACAGAATCAAGAGCCCAGAAATAAACCCCCACATTTACAGACAGCTAATCTTTGACAAAGGAGCTAAGAACATACAATGGAGAAAGGAAAGTCTCTTCAGCAAATGGTGTTGGGAAAACCGGACAGCCACACGCAAAACAATGAAAGTAAAGATCATTCTCTTACACCATACACAAAAATTAACTCAAAATGGATCAAAGACTTGAAGGTAAGATCTGAAACCATATTCCTAGGAAAAAATATAGGCAGTATACTCTCTGACATCAGGCTTAAAAGGATCTTTTTGGACACCATGTCTTCTCAGACAAGGGAAACAATAGAAAGAATAAAGAAGTGGGACTTCATCAGACTCAAGAGCTTCTACAAAGCAAGGGAAAACAGCACTGAAACGAAAAGACAACCCACCAAGGGGGAAAAACTATTTGTAAATCATATATCCAACAAAGGGCTAATCTCCATAATATATAAAGAACTCACACAACTCAACAACAAAAAATCAAACAACCTGATCAAAAAATGGGCAGGGGATATGAACAGACATTTCTCCAAAGAAGAGATACGGACAGCCAATAGGCACATGAAAAGATGCTCATCATCACTGATCATCAGGGAAATGCAAATCAAAACTACACTAAGATATTACCTTACACCCGTTAGAATGGCTAAAACAACCAAGACAAAAAATAACAAATGTTGAAGAGGTTGTGGAGAAAAAGGAACCCTCATGCACTGCTGGTGGGAATGCAAACTGGTGCAGCCACTATGGAAAACAGTGTGGAGATTTCTCAAAAAATCAAAAATAGAAATACCCTATGATCCAGCCATCCCACTACTGGGTATCTATCCAAAGAACTTGAAATCAGCAATTCAAAGAGGCTTATGCACCCCTATGTTCATAGCAGCATTATTCACAATAGCTAAGACATGGAAGCAACCCAAGAGCCCATTGACTGGTGATAAGATAAAGACGATGTGGTTTATATATCAATGGAATACTACTCAGCCATAAAAAATGACAAAATCGTCCCATCCACAACAACAGGGATGGTCCTTGAGGGTATTATGTTAAGGGAAATAAGCCAGCTAAAGAAAGACAAACTCGGTATGATTTCACTCATATGTGGAAGGTAAACACACTGACAAAGAGGACAGATTAGTGGTTACCAGGGGAAAGAGGGGTCGGAGGTAGGCGTAAAGGGGAGCATTTATATGGTGACAGACAAGTAATAATGTACAACTGAAACTTCACAATGTCGTAAACTATCAATCTCAATTAAAAAAATACAAAGAAAAATAAAAGATTAAGAAAAAACATTTATAGCCATATGGCAGCAAAGAGCTAATTTCCTTCACTCATAAAGCTCACATATAACAGAAATGGCAATCATTTAGCAGTTCACAGAAAAAGAAACATGCAGGGGCAAGAAACTCCTAAGATACTCAATTTCTCAAATCAATGGATGAAATTCAAAACACAAGTTAACAATATTATCTATCAGATGGACACAAATGAAAACAACTGTGATACCTAGAAAAGAGAAAGTGTGATGGCAGGAATAAAAAATGTTGCAAGCTTTTTTAGAAGGGGAATTTGACAGTATCTTCCAAAATTTTACATTTTCATATACTCTGACCCAGCAACCTCACCATTACTAGGAATCCACCTCACTCACGTGGGTGCAGGTTCACCAACACGCAGGTATACTCACTACAGCACAGCTCACACTGCACGCCACCAGCCCTACCCTAAGTGCACACAGCAGAGGCCTGCGCAATGAGCACTTCCACACAGCACAGGCCACGATGCAGACAGGAAGGAGTGAGGTGGGACAGTGCGTGCTGACAAGCTGACACCTGCACGGCTGTTTTCTGGAAGGAATCATAGAAACTATTAACAATGCGTACCTCCGAGGAAAGGAATGAGGCAATGCTGTGTGTACATCAGAAAAGAAGGTGACTATTTGGTTCTATTACACCTTTCTGTACTATCTAAAATTTCTTAACAATCTGCATTATTATATCCTTTTATTATTTATTCTTTTGTTGTTGTTGTTGAAATTAACAGATATTTGGAGGACGAGATTATGGGCCACTTTTGTTTTCTACCTTAGCATTTTCAAGTGTTCTCTTTAAGGCACTATGGTTTGGAAGGTTAGCAAAATGGAGCAAAAGCCCAAGTGGGCACCTCAGAAGAACAAATGAGTCCCCCTTATTTAATTTTGCCCACATTGAAATATGGCTGAATTCTCACTTCTTCAAACTTTTAGAAAAATAGCTCCATAAGCTTTAGTCATTCTATATTCTGACATCTCCATAATCTTGTACTCTGAAGGTTCTTAATCTCCTGCAAGTTTTGCCAACTCATGCTGTCTGTCCTCACCAAGAAAGGAAAGAAACTAAGTTCCTCATCCTGCCCCATTTCTCCCCCACACACTTATGTGTTCGTATACGGTCCTAGGGGAACTAGATCCAGAAAGTCGATCTCTCCTCCTCCTCCCAGGGGATGTGCATGCTGATTACTGCTGTTGGCAGCCACCTTCTGCCACAAGGGAACCAGCCTGAGGGCAGCTGAGTGTAGAGAGAGCAGAGCTGACTCTGCAGAGCCACTGACTCAGCCACCCAGGAAATCCGTCTGAATCCAAGGCTTTCTGCTAAGCAAAACGACAGGTTTTTTTACTATTTAAACTGGGTTGAACTAGTTTCCTGCAACATGTAGCCTAAAACATCCCAAAATAATCATTTACTTTCAAAAGGATTTGAGGCAGGGAAATAACACCATCATGTTTTCATTCCACAAATATTCCTTGAGCTCGGAATGTGTGCCCAGCCTTGCAATAGGCACTAAGGATACAGCAGTGACCAGGCCAAAGCGCCCGCTCTCATCTAGCTCACACTCTAATGGAAGAAACAGTTTAAACTTACAAATTAAAAAGACAAGCAAAGGAGTGTTATCGATGGCATCACATCTCTTCAGTGATGTTATTACCCCAGAACATAAAACTGGAAGGGTATGGAGCACATATTCATTCATGCCAAATCCTGGATATTTACACTAAAACTTCCTACCATCACAATGTGAATTCTCAGTTTGTATTTCATATGAAAAAGAAAATATCCAGGAATAGGCTAAAAATTACTTGTGGGTACTAGGAGCTACCTACTTATAATACACACACAAAACCTGACTGAAATGTTGCCATACAATTTTGCTGGTACCTTATGAGCTGGTGGTTCTGGAACGAAGTGAACAGTGTAAAAATGTGAGGCAACAAAAACGGAGTTTCCTGAACTTCTGTGGTAAGTTTTTAGAAATCTCTAATGATTCTTGATATTGTTTTGGCTATGTGTGCTGTCATAAGTCAGTCAAAACATCAGACTATTGTAACTGGGATTAAGAACAACTTCATTTATTCAGAGGTCTTTAAGATTCTGAGTTCAACAATTTTACATGCCTGTAAGATTAGCAACAACACTAGCACCAATGAACATAAAGAGTTAAAAAGAGAGCTTAAGATAAAATCTTAAGGACCTAGAGATTTCCTATTATCTGATTATCATCTACTCATTGTATGGGTCAACATCTGAGTTGCCTATGTTTTCTTTGGTGCTTCCTTGGGGTAAAGCTGGGTTTCTTTTACTCTTCCAGTAGCTAGAGCTCAAGGAATGTCACCAAGAGGAAACTGAACAGCTGACTTGGGAATCAATTTCATGCCACTTGAGTCAGGAATCAAAAAGGAAAAAAAGAAGTTTCTACATCTAGAGGACACCACCATAAACATATCTTTGGTGTGTCTACATAAAATAGCTCAAAAGTTAGAGAAAGGTAAAACTAGCTTATTACAACAAGACAGAAAGAAATTTACACTAGAATTAGCAACAGTTAACTCATGACTTTTTAAAAAGGGTAATTCTTCTGCAGACTCAAATCACTTCTTATATTCAAAAATATCCCACTTGCAACAACATGGATGGACCTTGAGGATATTATGTTAACTGAAATAAGCCAGACAGAGAAAGACAACACACCACATGATTTCACTCGTATGTGGAAGATAAACACACAGACAAAGAGAACAGTTTAGTGGTCAGGAGAGGGGAACAGAACAGATTAGTGCTTACCAGAGGGGTGGGCATAAGGGGTAAAGAGGCACAGATACATGGTGACTGACAAATAATAATGTACAACTGAAATTTCACATTATAAACTATTATGACCTCAATAATAATTTTTACAAAAAGATCTTCAATAAGGTATATGACAGAAATTTTAGAACTCTAGGGACAAAGAATAGAACCTAAAAACTTCCCAGAGAAAAAAAGAGGTCACACATAAAGGATCAGAAAAGCACAAGGCATCTTTACCAACAGTGCTGGAAGCTGGAAAGCAATGGATCAGTATCTTCAAAATGCTGACAGAAAACTATTTCCAAGCCAGGATTCCATAGCCAGTCAAACTATTAATCAGGTAGATAAAGACATTTACATACATGCTCAAAGGCTCAAGATTTACCATCCATGTACCCTGATTCCACCTCAACCTAGTGAAGAACGTGTTCCACCAAAACGAGAGAATAAACCAAGAGGAACTAAGGGATCCAACAAGAGACCAAGAGAAAGAAAATGCCCAGGAAGCAGGTGAAGGCAGGTCCCAGGAAGACAGCTGCAATAGGCCTGGGAGAGACACTAGTCTAGATTGGAGCAGGACAGAGTTCGGGGGGGTGGTGGGGAGGAACAGGGATGACTCGGACAGACGGACTGACAACATCTTAGAGTTTCTGGTAAACTGGATCGAGGAGTGTTTACAAAGCAGCAAAAGTCTTATATGGTGGGAATTAAAGACTATATTGAAATCAATAATATATCATCACATCTCAAAATATAAAAATACTATTAAAAAAGGCAACTAAAAAAGGTAAAAATGGTTGTCTCTAGTTAATGGAAAGGGAGTGAACAAGAAACTGATTTTTTTGCTCTGAGGTTTAAAGCAGTATTTGGCTTTCCAATCTCTGCATATGTATTCTTTTGATACATGTAAACACGTAAGCAATAATTTAAATATCTTCAAATATACAAAAAAAAAAAACCCTGGATGAAATCCACCTACTTGAACCTTCCTTCTAACAGTTCCTTGCTTTTGTTTTTAAATTGGGCGGAGGAACTTAGTATATCTTTAGAAACCAAAAATCACAAAGTATGATTTTGATGATATGCTTTTAAAAATTCATAGAGCCTAATGCTTCAGAATACAGGCTTTGGAGTCAAAAGACCTACATTCAAATCCTGACTCAATCACTTATAAATTACTGTGGGCGAGTTACTTAACTTTTCCAAGGCTTACCCTATTCTCATCTATAAAATCCAACACCTACTAGAGAGGATGTTTGGAAAATTGGGTGAAATAAGGTGTGTTTGACATAGTGCCTGACAGTTACTAAAACTGCTCCTACAACAAATATTATTACTGTTATCACTATTATTTCCTCACTATCAACTTGACTTAAATTTGCCCAAAACATTCTAGAAGACAGAAGCACATCAGGGTGCTTCTCAAATGGCTTAGAAGACTTCATAAGTTCAGACGCCCTTGAGGGTCAAAATTTGAACGCATACACCCTAGAAGAAAAAAGTTAAATAAAATAAAAAATCAAACCAAAAACCTTCCAGAACACACAACCGAATTAGTCTCTGAAGGAACAACAGCAGCTCTTTGCCTTACCTTGCTTCACTCCACAGCACTTCACAACTTATTCCAACATTTCACTATTCATGCCCTGGAGCAAGACCTAATGCATAAACTAAAACTCATCAGACAAAGTCTAAAGTCCTGCTGTGCGTCTCTGGAGGATAAAATGCTGGCAAACTAGCTGGAAAATAGCTACAATACTCACATGCCAAGAAAACTTATGGAAACTTTTAAAATATAAACCATACCCAACAATTCAAATTATTTTCAATGTGAACTCCAAATCATTTTAAAGGCACTGAATCCAAAAGGGGCCAATTTAAGAGGTGGAAAGAACACTGCCTTCTGAATCTTGCAGTTCTGAGGCTGAAGTCGACTCCCTTTGCCTTTTACTAACTGGTATGACTTTGGGCAAGAGACTAAACCTCTCTAAACCACACTTTTCTTACCTGAACCACAGGATATTACTAGTTACCTCGTGGGGTTATTTTGAGAATTAAATAATATGCCCAAGGAGCCCTGTAGGACATGCTCCCAAAGTGAGAATTGCTATAATTACATTACTATTTCATTCTAAGAGCTGCAATTCAGGGTCACTTGTCTACAACCGACCCGTTCTCAATACCCTAGGTCCTCTAGTGTTCTCTGGACCTTCGCTGTAAGTCACTTCCTCATGAAAGGGAGAAAAACTCTGTTCTTCAAGGACAGTATCGTAAACACAAGAAGTCTCCAGTGTACTTCACAACAACACAGGGGACAAGGAGGTCAGAGTGACCTAGCACCATTTAGAGGTCAGTTCGTATGTGGCAGTGGTCACTTCCAGCTAGCAACAACTGCTTAATAACAAGCACTCATCAAAGGGCAGACAGACCAAGAAAACAAAGAGGCAAGAAAGTTCAACTCTCTGTACCCATGACTAGATTCAGAAGTAAATATACAACCAATCAAACGACTAGTTCAACTGGCCTACTTTTTGTAACACTTTTAACAGTTTATTTCACTCTCTGCAATTTTTGATAGTTACTGACACTGATAAAGTAATTCTTTAATTTCTTTAGATATCTAGTAAAAAATAAAAAAGGCAGAGGAGAGCAGACGGAAATCAAACATTACCATAGGACAGCAAGGTGGGAAGCATAGAAAGCTTCTAAAGGGAGTCAAGAAAAACCTGTCTTCCCTAGGAAGAACACAAAATGTCAGTTATCTGTTCTTTCTATACCATCGATGTAGACATTTCATAAATTCTGTCCTTATGAGATTATCAGGAAATTTACCTACAAAAGGGCATTACATAGTGATAAACGGAACAATCCAACAAGAGGATATATAACACTTGTAAATATCTACACACCCAACACAAGAGCACCTAAATACATAAAGCAAATATTAACAGACTTAAAGGAAGAAACAAACAGTGACACAGTAACAGTGGGGGAATTTAACACTCCACTTACATGGATGGATAGATCATCCAGACAGAACATCTGAAGAAACAGTGACTTTAAAAGACACATTAGAGGGGGCCAGCCCAGTGGTGTGCTCCACTTCCGTGGCCCAGGGTTTGCGGGTTTGGACCCCGGGCCCAGACCTAGCACCCCTTGTCAAGCCACAGCCCACATAAGATAGAGCAAGACTGGCACAGACGTTAGCTCAGCGACCATCTTCCTCACACAAAAAAAGAAACATTAGACCACATGGATTTAATAGATGTATACAAAACATTCCATCCAAAAACAGCAGAATACACATTCTTTTTCAACGCATATGAAACATCCTCCAGGAGACATCACGTTAGGACACAGAACAAGTCTCAATAAATTTAAGAAGACTGAAATCTATATAATGTTATAGACCAATACTACCTCGATTTAAAAAAAAAAGAACAGCAATTTACTTACAGAACGTGCTAACACCAATAAAAATACCATGCTAGTACAGACTGGCCGTCAGGTTCTGGCCCTTTCTGCGGCCTCCTCCAGGAAGCACGCACCGACCCCGGGAAGGCGCCGGGCACCGCGCCGCCCGCCGGGACGACCCGCAGCGCTCGGAGCCCTGAGCCGGCTGAGGGCGTTTGGGGCGGAAAAGCACAGTGGAGGCCAGTGAGGAAACGCGGCGGCACGGCGCGGACGCCGGGCGCTGGAAGCCCAGACGCGCGCCCGCCCAGCCGGAGCGTCTCCACCGCTGCCCGCGAACGACGCCCCGACCGGCGCAGGGTCGGGAACCCGCGGACCAGCAGCGGGGCGGGAGCCTGCCGCGCACAGCGGTCACTGACTTGCCCCGCGATCCGGGGCCGACGCACTCCACGGTCCCGGCGCGCGCCCCACGCCCCGAGCCTGTAGCAGGCCTCCACGAGGCCCAGCGCCCGGCCCCCGGCGCGACGCCGCGCTCCGGGTCAGAGCGGGGCCCAAGAACACACGGAAGGCCCGGCGGCCCGGCTCGCCCTGCCCTCCGCCCAGCCGCAGCGCCGCGACTCCTTCAGGACGCCTCCCACGTCAGTCCCTCTGCGTCCGAGAGGAGCCGGCGGGAACCCGCGACGACGCGAGCCCACCCCCCGCCCGCGGAGACCCCACGGGTCGGGAGGCGACCGGACGCGAAGGGACGGCACGCCACGAGCCGGCGGGCGGGCGGGCCCGAGCCACTGCGGCCACTGCGGCCGGCACCGCGGGAGCCCGGGCGGAGCTGCGGCGGGCCCGGGGGCGCCTGCGGGGGCGCGCTCCGGCGGAGCGGGCGGCTCGGAGGGCCGAGGCCGGGCGAGGGGCGCCCGGAGGGGTGCGGGGTGGAGGGCCGGCTGGCCGGGACGGTCACCTGCGAGCAAGGAGCGTTGGGAACACCAGGACGCCGCCGCGGTTCCGGACTCCGTCGCCTCGCGCCCGCGGCTGCCGTCGCCGCGTCACAACCCCGGCGCGCATGCGCCCGGCGCGCCGCCTGCCCAAACCGCGGCGGGGCGGGCCCCTCGGGCTGTCGCGGGGGCGGGGGCGGGGGCGGGGGCGGGGGCGGGGGCGGGGGCGGGGGCGGGGGCGGGGGCGGGGTCTCCGCCGGCTCCGCTGAGCTCGGGCTGGGCTCCAGCCCAGAAGGGGCGGTGCGCGCGCAGACCTTGCTTCTGAATGCCCCCTCCAATAAAAGAAACCGGGTCTCCTTAGAGAGAAGAGTGACGCTAGAGCGGGTCCGGGGGAGCCCAAGCGAGGTCTGCAGCATCGTGCAGCGCCAGGAATAAGCAATTTAGGAAATGTAAACGCATGGAGGCTGTCAGAGGTCACAGGAGTCAACCGGGAAGAGCTCTCAAAGGCCAACGTGGAACAATTTCTGCAACAACTTCAATTATATAGGATTAGATTGTAACAGAGAATATAACATAAATATGCTAGAGTCCATTTTGCTGTAAATAAATGATTAAATGAGTTAATAGGGAGAAGAGATGAATCTTCCTTATATAGGAATTCTAATTAATCATACCCTATCTAGAAGGGGTATTAATCTCCACCCACCGCTGGGTGTGGGCTGTGCATAGTGACTCCCTCCCAAAGAGTACAGCGTGGGAAGGGAGAAAAATAACTAGAGAAACCTCACAAACAGTACTGTACCATGTGATCAAGGTTAGCATCAACAGTGATGAGTCATGATAGTATTTACCCTTATAGGATGTAATGAAGAGGTCACTTTTCCTCTGATCTTCCTCCCAAAAAAGCATAGCCCCAGTCTAACCATGAGAAAAACATCAAATTCCAATTGAGGGAAATTCCACAAAATAACTCACCAGTACTCCTCAAACCTAGCAAGGGCATGAAAAACAAGGGAAGACTCAGAAACTATCACATGCAATGTGATGTCATAGATGGGATCCCGGAACAAAAAAAAATGTTAGTGAAAAAATCGGTAAATTCCAAATATAGTCTGGATTTTAGTTAATAGTAATTTTTAGTTTTGACAATTGTACCATGAGTATGTGAGATGTTAACATTAGGGGAAACTGAGTGAAGAGTAGACTACCTTTGTAACTTTTCTGCAAATCTAAAATTATTCCAAAATAAAAAGTTTATTAAAAAAAAAAACAATGGAGAGAAAAAGGGAAACGTTAATTATCTCTACTGCTCAACTTTTAAGATACTTTTAAGCCCCTGTGGGCCTCTGGGAGCAGGGTAGGGAGAATGCCTGGGAAGTGGCCTGAGGGAACCTTCTGGCAACCCTACTCCTGAGTGGTAGATATGTGTACAGAAACATTTATCAAGATGTACACTTAACATTTGTCATCTTTTCTATATATAAATTTTCTCTCTCTCTATATATATATACTTTTAAAAAGCTAAAACAAAACTTTGGGAAAGGCAGTGGTAAATGATCTTCAGAACTCCAAACTCTGGTGGTAAGGGTTCCTGTCTTAATCTAGCTCCTCTCCCGGGGAAAGAAATGCAGGGTAGGGAGTCCTGTGATGCCTTCCAACCTAATCTGTAAGATAGTGTGGCATCCTCAACACAGAATTCAGAGATTAGCGTCATCTGAAATTCTTCCTGATTCCGCCACCCATGGATGAGGTAGAGCAAATTGCCCGAGGTCACTGAGGTTGCTGACCCTAGAGCTGTGCGTCTGGCGCTAGCCGCCTTCACTGTTGGTCTTAGGTGTCTTTCAGGACTCCGATTAGGAGTGCCCAAAAATACAGTAACATATTGTCTGTGAGTGATGGGACTCCGGATGACCTATTTCTTCTTCCTACTTTTCTGTATTTTCCAAATTCTCTTTAATCAATCACTTAACACTTAAACAACTTAAAATCACTTAAACAACAGGAAAAAGTACTATTTGAATCCAGTTCAGTTTAAGTAGGTGTTCCAGGAGCCAGAGCAGGGAATGTCCCCTGGGTAAGTATTTTAGTTCAGTTAAATTGGCTTTCTGTCCACGGTTGCTGATGAGGAAAGTACAGGCAGGAGAAGGCCCCCTGTGGGCAAGAACACCTGCTTACAGACCCACATCTGCCAGCACGGAAGGTGTGGGTTCTGGTCTGGAACTGAGAGGGGCTTCCAAGAAGCCACACTGGGAATCCCCATGTGTCAGTCACCTGGCTCCATGGCTCCTTAGAATTTGTGGTCTTCAACTCAGTCATGCCAAATTACGTGTTGATTACCCCCACTCCCTTTTTTGCCCTGATTACTAGTATTGCTTCCTTTATTAAAAAAAGAAAGTGATGGGGCCGGCCCCATGCGGTAGTGGTTGAGTTCAGCTTGCTCCGCTTCAGCAGCCCAGGTTTGCAGGTTTGGATCCCGGGCATCAACCTGCACTACTCATCGGCCATGCTGTGGTGGCAACCAACATCCAAAATAGAGAAAGATTGGCACAGATGTTAGCTCAGGGCGAATCCTCCTCGTAAAAAAAAATAAGAAATAGTGGTACATTCTTGTGGTTAAAAGAGAAAATCTAAATAGGATATAAAGTAAAATGTCATGTCTGCCTCCCACATCTCATATAATTTAGAGTGAGGATCTTCCAAATAACAGGAGGTAATATAAACACTCATTTATTTCCAGCTTCTTTACCTTTTCTAAGTGAATCACAGCTTCTCATGTTCTTTTCTTTATTGGATTCATTTTTGGTTTTCTGCAGTATCTCAAGGAATGTATATATATATGTAGGTGTCAACCTTAAAAATAAAAGTTATTTTACCAGTAAAATGACTTTATTCGAGAAAAAACAAAGAATTGCATTTCAAGACCCACATGCTATGGCAAAAGCCATAGGCAAGTCCAACAATCATAGTAGAGGAACATCATTTTATAGAGAAAAAGGAGGAAATTGGGAGGGGTTGTTTTGAATAAAAGTCCACTGAAGAAAAGCAAGAGTTCAGGGTGGTGATGGTTTCTCACTGGCTGAGTCCCTGAGGTCGTCGATTTCTGTTTAGCATGCAATGTACATTTCTTCCTCTTGGGGTCTATAATTGTGTTTTGTTTTGTTTTGTTTTTAAAGATTGGCACCTGAGCTGACAACTCTTGCCAATCTTTTTTTTCCCCCCTTCTTCTCCCCAAAGCCCCCCTGTCCATAGTTGTATATTCTAGTTGTGAGTGTCTCTGGCTGTCCCATGTGGGACAATGCCCCAGCATGGCCTGACAAGCAGTGCCATGTGTGCTCCCAGGATCTGAAGCAGCGAAACCTGAGGCCCCGCCAAAGCAGAGCATGCAAACTTAACCACTTGGCCATGGGGCCCGCCCCCTGTAATTGTTGATTCTTCCTGTTGATGACTTTTTTCTGTTGGGGTCTGTAATTGACTATCTTTCTTGTAACTGACCTTGAGAGGTACTGTGTGAGAGATCCCCTATCCAGCCTCCTGACTTCTTTTTTTTTTTTTTTTTTGAGGAAGGTTGGCCCTAGGCTAATACCCATTGCCAATCCTTCTCTTTTTGCTTGAGGAAGATTGACACTGAGCTAACATCTGTACCCGTCTTTCTCTGTTTTGTATGTGTGATGCTGCTGCAGCGTGACTTAATGAGCAGCGTGCAGGTCCACGCTCAGGATCCAAACCCATGAACCCTGGGCCGCCGAAGTGGAACACAGGAACCCAACCACTACACCCCTGGGCTGGCCCCCAACTCCATTTTAAATGAAGTTTCTCTTTATTAATTTTCACATTTTTCCCCTTTGATCAAGATCTTTCTCCAAAAGCATTGCTAATCAAGAGTCAGGATTTCTGCATTTAGTGGTTTGTCCCTCAGTGCCAGGAAGGACCTTTCACGGTTGTCGTGTCCCACACTGGAGGGAAAGTGCACAGTAGTTGGAAATCATTTAGGCCACATTTGAGTAACAAGGAAGGTTAGGAGGGAGAGCTCTCAGGCACCTGTTATTCAAAGTCTATAGTTGTCTGAGGTCATAAGCATAGGAAATTATTTCAAATTGTTGAGCTAACATCACCTTATTGTGTACATCATGTTTACAAAGATTTGACAGGCAAGAAAATAAAAAACTTAAGAGCCAGCCCTGACAGCCTAGGGGTTAAAGCTTGGTGTGCTCTGCTTCTGCGGCCCTGGTTCAGTTCCCAGGCACAGAACACATCACTCTCCTGTCAGTAGTCATGCTGTGGTGGAAGCTCACATAGAAGAACTAGAAGGACTTACAACTGTGTACTGGGACTTTGGGGAGAAAACAAAAGAGAGGAAGATTGGCAACAGATGTTAGCTCAGGGCCAATCTTTCCCAGCAAAACAACAACATTTTAAAAAATACAAAACAAAATAATTATACAAAACAGAATTAAAAGTGACATGACAATTCCAAGTTGTAAACTAGGAGCCCAAACCTGAGGTTAACCAGCTAAACAGAGGCTTAGTGGGGTGGACCAATGAGAGGCGTCTGATTTGTTATGAAGAGAAAATAGAACGACAAATACAGTAAGAGCACACTCAGACTGAAAGAATTAACTAAGTGCATTGGGAAGACACAGTGCAGGAATAAATATGAAGCCATAGGTGATGAACTCTTTGCAAAAATAGCAAAAACTTCAAGACATATTAAAACAGTCTTGTTATCTCAATAAAACTGTTCGGGAACCAAATGTGTTATCCAATAATACAGCCTGTAGGGTTGCAAATTTGGAGACCTTGAATTTGGATAAGAACCCAGAGTCATTTAATAGGCCAGATGAAAGAAAGACTTCTGTGAATTCTGAACTTTCTAACCCTTCATAAAAAGCAACTGAAAAGATTAATTTGTCACAGGATCATGATAAGGCTGTTTCCAAAAGGCAATAATCAAAAGAGCTTTCCCATTTTCACAAGGGTTTGGGAAATGCAGACAAGAACATTGTCTTTCCAAAGAGATAATGAGAAGAAGCAACAGTGAGAAAGGGAATACAGGCCTGCTCCAGTCATCTTGGAAAGCTGTCTGCCTCAGATGTCACTGCTTCTCTTCCTAGTCAATTTGATTTGGAGATCTCCAGCATTTGTACAGGATTTCATGACAGGTGGAGCCTTCTTTATCTGTGAGGTGTGTACCAAAGGCTCAAGTCTCTCAAGTTTGGCTGCCACCAGGGTAGTGAGGAAGACTCGATATAGTCCCTTCCAAGGAGATTTCAAGGGCAGTAAAATTGGAAATTTCAGTTTGGCTCATCACAGCCATTTAAGGAAATTAGAAGAATTTAGGATCCAGTCCAGCTTTCAGGCATATAACCAAACCTTAAAGACAATTAATAAGGGTAGAAGTTAATATCTACAAAGATACAAACAATTATCCCCATTCTTATTAAAGATAGTCATAGTAAAACTAATTTGTTTATATTAAACTTGGCCTGATTATTTATATTAATGCAGCAAAAATAGTGCTTGACCATATAAATTCTTTTTTAAGATTGCTTTGCTGAAATCTTGTAAGCAAGGTACTAGGTCAATTTTTCAAGGAGTTCCTTAAAGCTGTCGACGAAAATAATCCATAACCAATCTGTAAATGAAAATTTGGGTGAGTTTATTCTGAGCTTAAATCTGAGGATTATAACCCGGGGCCTTTCTTCCTGAAGGAAGAAAGAGCACCAAAGAAGTGGGGTGCACAGAGTGGTTATATACCCTCAGAGAGGATGTCTCACATAGGATTGAAATGTCCCTTTCACAATAGTTGCGAGACTGCTCTGTCGGCACAGCGATTGATGGAAACAGCAGGTAGGTCTTCTGTCTCAGTGAACACAGCAGGGTGGCACTCTGTTGTCTCCAGCTGAGTGGTCACAGGTGAGGTGGGTGGTCAAAGGTGAGTGCAGCAATCAGTTCCTAGCCTAAGGAAAAATGCTTATCCCTAAGGAAATGCTAATGTGGGGGGAAGTTGCACCTTTATCTCAAGGGCCTTTGTTCTTGCCACAGGAAATTGTCTATGCAGATATACAATGTGTGCTCAACAGCCACAATCAGGCCCTTTTGGAAAAAACAAAGTCAGGCTGAATTAGGTTTATACCAAATGGCTTCCTCATATACTCCAATATATCCTATTGCTTGCCATTTTTGTTTGTCAAAGCTGTCTGGTCATACCTGAGTGTATGTACATCTTTCTTGAACTCACCACTCTAGTCAAAGCTTTGGTAATGTAGCCAACACTTTCAATTGTCCTGTTACAAGGGGAACAGACTTTCACGCATGTAAATACATACATTGTCATGAAAAAGAACACTTAAGAACTTCCAAATTCTAGAGGAATCAGGCGAGAGAAAAAGATAAATGTTGCAACCCTTGTTGCAAAGATACACTTTATGAAACGGCTGTTAAGTTACAGATAGCTTAAAGGAGAGGAGAAAAGGGGGTCCTTTAAATCTGGAAAACAAAACTTCAAAGTAATCAGTCCTCCACTCAATTTCCAAAAATTCCCACCCAGTTCACTGTTATGATCTTAAAATTATCAACACCTGTATTTCAGAGTACTTCTCAAAGCCTTTTTCACAAATCTCTTTGAAAATGGAACATTTGTAAAAGCATCAGAGTAAAACAATAACTGTCACTGACAAAAGATTTTTTAAAATGCAATGGGTATGTGCAATTGACAAGGAAATTTGGGTATTTTTGTGACATACTTTTTAGATAGTAACCAGAATTAGAAGTGATAAGATTTATATTAGGACATCAGATTTTTAGGAATTGTATACAATTTCTAGAACACTTTTTAGTAACATTGACCTGTGTAATATAACCTAAAAAGACTTATTATTGTTTATTTGGCCATGCTTATCATGTAATTTGACATACCAAATAAGCCTAATTAGTTAATGTCTCTTTTTATAAGGAGAGGGAACAAATCTTTTGAGATGTCCCAGGTGACTTCTGGAAAATCCCAAAGTTACATCCAGATCAAAAAGGCTTCATTTAGAATTTGAATATTTTGAGAAGCTTGTCAAAAATATCCAAGGTTTGGACACTTGACCAAATAGTATCACAGATCATTATGAAATAATACGTAAGTATCTATTTGACCAAAATAACAATAAAAGTTTTCGAAGGTGAATACCACAGTTTACGTGGTTGTAAGCAAATCTTAACTCCTTTAATACTAAGAAGACTCAGTTTTCTTAAGTAATTAAAGATCTTATAGAAACAACATGGGAAATTATTTTGACAAAAGACAAAATCTTTGTTTTCTAGGCATATTGCTTAAAGGTAAAGAAGCAAGGCCAGCCTGGTGGTGCAGCAGTTAAGTGTGCATGTTCTGCTTCTCAGCGGTCTGGAGTTCGCAGGTTTGGATCCCGGGTGCAGACATGGCGCTGCTTGGCAAAAGCCATGCTGTGGTAGGTGTTCCACAATTAAAGTAGCAGAAGATGGGCATGGATGTTAGCTCAGGGCCAGTCTTCCTCAGCAAAAAGAGGAGGATTGGCAGTAGTTAGCTCAGGGCTAATCTTCCTCAAAAAAAAAAAAAAACAGGTAAAGAAGCTTGCATCGTCTGTTATTGAGAACAGACGAATACCCCAAGAAAAACTTATCCTTTCAACAGAAAAGAAAGACAAATTTTAATTTTGCATCAGCATATTTTGGTATTTAAACTCATTTTAATAAATTCATTTTAATCTTAGCCAGCTTGACCACACATTAAAATTCCTTTCCCAAGATTCCTTTCTGCAAACTTTCTTCACTTTTTTTTACATTTAGATTTTGCCTTTCCCCTGCTCTTTCCCATTCCAAAATAGCTAGCCTCTCTTTAGGACAAAATTACTTTCTTTTCCCCCAAGAAAATGCATTTCTGTTCTTCACACCTTCTTTTATCAAAACACATATCCTACATTCCTTGCATGCAGAGATGTTTCTCTTATTACATATAGTTACTAGAATTCTTAACCCTTAGAATCCTTAATTTGTAGTGAAAAAGTAAGAAGTAAGCAATTGTGGACTAGTAAATTTATAAATACATTTCAAAACTTCTAAAAGCATAAGCCTTTTTAAATAGTACAATCTTTAAATGTGGCATAAGACATGGTTACTAACAGACTCAAATTTATCTTTAACTTCTTTGCAATAGGGAGACAAAGTTGATAAACATGTGTTCAGTAATTAATGTTTTAGTATTTTATACTATTTGGAAACATACTATGTGCAAACATTTTCTTTTTTTGAGGAAGATTAGCTCTGAGCTAACATCTGCCACCAATCCTCCTCTTTTTGCTGAGGAAGACTGGCCCTGAGCTAACATCCGTGCCCATCTTCCTCTACTTTATATGTGGGGTGCCTGCCACAGCATGGCTTGACAAACAGTGCATAGGTGTGCACCTGGGATGCGAACCTGCAGACTCTGGGTCACCAAATCGGAATGTGCACACTTAACCGCTGAGCCAGCGGGCTGGCCCTAACACACTGCTTTACTGATGGAGGATTTTAAACATGTTTTCTTACCTGGTAGGTCTAAAGCTGGGCATCTGAGGGGTACTGTAAATATTCAATAAGAATGTGATTACTCTTTGATCTTGTTTCCAACACAGACAATGGGATAAAAAGAAGTTAATCTTGTTAATTTGCTGTTTTCTTGTTTAACCTGAGAGGTGACTGAAGAGTCATAAGGATTTATGAGCTTGTTTGGCAAAAGAAAAATAATACCTTCAAGGAAGTTACAATCAGATGACCAGATAACCAGGCCCCAGCTGCGGTTGCCGCAGAGAAGTCTGATTGCCCGAGGGCTTATCTAGAGTGAAAGAAACATGGATTTCCCCTTTGCTTCTGAGAAACTCGTCCTTCCGATCCCCATAGCTTTATAACCTCCCCCTCACCCCCAGCTTTCTTCTTCTGTTAAGGAAAGATTTGAGAGGACTTATCTCCCGCCTTCTTGTTTTGGCCAATTCGAATAAATCTTTCTCTAGTCCAAGCACAGGTGTCTCAGTGACTGGCTTGCTGCTCACCGGGCACACAAACTTGAGATTACGAGGCTCACCATCAGGTCTAGTAGGCCCCTCCCTATTACTCTTTATTTTCAAAGTTTTCCTGGCAGATAGTCTTGCTTTTGATTTTTCTTGTGGAATTTCCCCCCATATGTAAATTATCACTTTAGTTAAAAATAATTATTGGTGTTTTACAGGAATTGTATTAAATTCATACATTTCTTTACGCAGATTGACATCTTTCTGATGTTAAATCTACTTATCCAAGAATATGGTATTTTTCTCCATGTGTTTAAGTGTCCTTTTGGTAGTTATTTAAAATTTTATTCATGTAGATGTTGCACAACTCTTATAAAACATTATTGTTGGGTATTATATTGTCGTATTTATATACTTGTTCCTTTTTCCTATAAGTAATCTTGCATAAAATGGATCTTTTCTTCCATTATATCTTCTTTTAGATACATGATAGCTATCCTTTTTTTTTTTCATTTTGATTATTGCTTGTTACTGAATTGTCTTATTTTTTGTGTAGTTTTTTAAATGATCTCATCTGCTTTGGATCTGATGCTTAAGTAAGAAATAAACTTGTTACGTGTAGACACCGAGCTTTTGGGCTTGTTGCTACTGCAGCATTTCCTAGCTATCCTGATAGATACAAGTGATCAAAAAACCCAAAAAAGACACTCAACACACAAATATAGTAAGGTAATAGTCTGTTGGGGCAACGGGACAACAGAAGCAGGACTTCAAGGAGGAAAAGGAACAATGACATTTTGTACTGTTATAGAACTTACAGATTTTTTTAAATGGAAAATAGTGAGAATCAAATTACGATGGTATCTATATTCCAACGGATATGTTTTAAAGAGTAACATCCAGTTTTATCTAAAACTATCAACATTTACAGCGTGCCAGAAATCACGTCCTTTGCAACTCTTTTAACTTGCACTGAAGTCTTACAGATACCAAGTAGAGTGTTTGGGAACTGTAACTGATGTTCGCGGACGGACAGCCGGCTGTCTCCTGCTTGCTCAGGGCAAGGGGGGCTGCTGGGGCTCTCTTCGCCTTGTCCAGGCCCCCTCTGCTGTCCTGCTCTCCGGGCCGTAGACTGCGCGTCCCACCTGCACCGTGGGATGCCACCCCCTCTCTCC
The DNA here is from genome assembly GCF_041296265.1 of Equus caballus. Lineage (NCBI taxonomy): Eukaryota > Metazoa > Chordata > Mammalia > Perissodactyla > Equidae > Equus > Equus caballus. The sequence goes on along the minus strand of NC_091701.1, from coordinate 1,241,874 downwards.
GAGGCACACCTGCTGGCTCTCAGCTCAGGCAGGGAACTTGTGGGTCCTATTGATGTTACAGAGACAGCGGGAGCAGTTCTGGGAAAGCTGAAAGCCAGAACTTTCTCTTTAACCGCAAGTACTCAGAAGCCAGACTTTGGCTGTGAATCCTAGGTCGGCTTCCTAGTAGTTGCGTGTTCTTGAAGTTTGTCAGCCTCTTTGTGCCTTAACTTCCTCATTTGTAAAACGGCTCATTGTAAGTATTAAAGGACGTAACGACCGCCGAGCACGGACAGCCGTGTCTGCGGAGCGGAGCGCTCGGCCACGCCGCAGCCACCGCGGTCCCCGCGTCGCCAAGCCGCGCTCCGGCGCAGCCCGGCCCGCCGGGCTCCAGGGACTGAGCCGCCCCGCGGCCAGGGGTGCGCCTGCGCCGACACAAAGGCGCCTGCCGGGCGGTGGCTGCTCTAAAACCCAAAACCAAGTGCATTTCTTCTCGTAGAAGTTAGTAAAGCGCTACAACCAGGTTCCCACCTGTTCCTCTTCCCGCACCGCATTAGCGCGAGAGCAGGAACTGCAAGGAGGAAACCCTCCCAGGGCAGCTTATTCCAAAGGGCCGACGGACCGCCGCGCGCCGCCTCTCCATCCGGGGTCCTCTCGGTCGCCGGCGGGAGCGCGCACGCCGCCTCCCCCGCCCCCAGGCCGACGGCGCCGTCGAGTCACGTGCCCGGCGCGCCTCCGCGGCGGCGCGTCCCGGGCGGAAGTGAGGTCGGCGGCGCGGCGGCTGCGCAGCGTCGGCGGGGCGCGCGGGCTGCGGAGAGGCGGGCCGGGCGCGGAGCAGGGGAGTGGGCCGCGGCGGCGGCGGCGACTGGCCCTCGCGGCTCGGCCCCCGCATCGGAGCAGGCCTCCGCGGCGCTCGCCCCGGGCCGGCGCGCTGGTCAGCGAGGCCCAGGCCGCCCGCCGCGGCGCGGGGAGCGAGTGAGTGCGGGCGGGGCGGGCGGGTGCCCTCGGGCTCGGCGCGCGGCCCGGCGGCCCGGCCGGAAGTGCAGCGCTTTGTGCGGCCGGGGCGGCGCCGATGCCGGGCCCGTGCGAGCCCGAGCGACCCCGTGGGGAACTGTGCGAGGGGAGCGGCGGGGTGCGGTGCTGCCGCCCGGCTGTGGACGCCCACGAGCGCGTGCGCGAGGCGCCGTGCCTGCCGCACGTGCGCGCCGCCCGCCCGGCCGAGCCGGTGGCGCTCGGGCGCCTCAGCCGGGCTGTTTCCGAGAGGGCCCTCGGGCCCGCGCGGGCGCTCGGAGCGAGCGGCGGGCGGCTGGGGCGCGCGCGCCGCGTTGCTCTTGTGGCGCGCGTCCGCTTGCTGCGGGTTGTAGGGTTCGTGCTGCGTTGAGGTCGGGCGGAGAAGTAGCTTGGAGTATGTTAGCGTGCGAGGAAACTCGTAAAATGACAAAGTTTGTCTGGTTCCCACTCCTCAAACTCTCAAGTCATCTCTGTGTAATTTGAGATTATTTTGTCAGATATCACATGGAAAACTTTAGGTGAAAGGGTTTTTTAAGGCAATAATAGGGCCACATTTAAACTTTGGTAAGTAAACAGGTAGTGGATTACTTTAGCCTTGACAGCCAAGAATTGAGCAGTTTAAGGCTGTTTTTCCTCGGTGTTGAAGCCGCTGTGGTGCGCGTCGTGAGGGCTGGCTGTCTGTCTCAGGCGTTGTGAAGCGGGTTTGCGCTCGGCTCGCTCTGGCGCGGGTGTTCGCCCGTGCGGCCTGTGCCCGGCCCGTCTGCCTGAGTGGAGGCCCGGGTCTGGGAGGGTCGCCGCGGGCTCGCTCTGGCTGCTCCTGGGCCGCGGCCGCCGCTGCAGCGCCGTCGGCCTGCCTCCTGGCCTCCGGAGGAGTCGGAGCGCGTGTAGGGCGGGCGCCTGCAGCCCGGGAGGAAGCGGGGAGCCCCGTCTGCTGCTGTCCCTGCTCTCCTGCCCGCTTATCAGGCCTGAAATAGTTGCCAGGATTTTCAGTTCTGCTCTGCAACTGCCTTTCAAACCATTCCCATTTTAAGGTTAGATAGACAGAATTCTACTGCCAAAGTTATTTGCGTTTTCAAATATCAGGAAAATGAGTATTGTAATGTCACAGATGCAGAAGATTAGAACTGAAAATTTTTTTTTAAGTACATTTAAAAAATATATATGTATATTATTTTGGTGAGGAAGACTGGCTCTGAGCTGACGTCTGTTACCAATCTTCTCTGTCTGCTTGAGGCGGGTCATCCCTGAGCTAACGTCTGTGCCTGTCCTCTACTTTGTATGTGGGATGCTGCCACAGCATGGCTTGATGCGCGGTCTGTAGGTCCATAGCCAGGCCGAGCACCCGCAGTCCCAGGGCCACTGAAGTGGAGTGCATGAACTCAGCCACTATGCCACTGGGCCAGCCCCTGAAAAATACTGTTTTAACTTTTTATTGGTTTTGTAGTTTAAAGAGAAATTTTTGTCTGCCAGACTTCTGTTATATAAACCTCTTTTTTCCTGGATTAGTTGAGAACAGTTTTAAAACAGCTATACACCAGTGTAACAGAGTAATAGTTAATTTTGTCATGTTTGTGTTCCACTCTCTGTATCTTTGAAGTCTCCCCAGTTGTTCTGCGCAGCAATACATGAATTTCTCCCAATGGATTGCAAGCCTTGGTAGGGAAGGTAGACTTTGGGGGAGTTGAGAACTTTCTGCTGTTGCGTGCTCTTCTTGATCAGAGGTTACTGAGCATTTCCAGTGTTGATTATAGTAATGGGCACTTGTATCTATATTGATGTCTCAGAGAGAGAGGATTTAAGCTTCTTGAAATTAGTTTTGTTTACGTGAAATACTAGTATACAAGGCCTTTAAAATTTTATAATTACTGTTTTGTGTGGGAACTTTGTTTAGGTCATGGTATGTTTTGAAACTAGAGAAACTAATACAGTAATTGGTCTTAAATACACTTTCTCTCTGATTATTATTGGGTTTTTAAATTGAAGAATTTTGCTGACATTCTTTTTTTTATAGGTAAATCTGAGATTTGTCTATTCTGTTGCAAGTGTCAAACCACCCATAGGAATTCTGACAGTTGAGTCATTCCAAATGGAAAACTAAAAAAAAGTGATACCCTCTGGATCCAGCCTTGGAATTGGGATCCTTGGCCCACACCATAGCAGACTGGGAAATTCCTGGTTTCTGGGTGGCCAGTGGCACTAGAACCTGAGGGAGTGTGGGTTTTTTCCTTCCGTTTTCCATTATGCAGATTTAAAAAGTGTAACAATACAGTGTACAGCCATTTACCCAACATCTCGATGTAATAATTATTAGCATTTTGCTGTAGTTTCCTGTCTTTGTAGAAATATTTTAAATTATAGACTTAATGTCATTTTTATCCTTATATGCTTTCATCTGTATTTCTAAAAAAATGATATATCTTTACGTAACCAAAATACTGTTAGCACACCTAGCAAAATTAACAATTGTTTAATGTCATTTAAGAGCTACCCCATATTCATTTGTATCCCCAAATCCTTAAAATATCCTTTCACAGTTTTTTCAGTCTAAATCAGGATCCAAACACAAACTACCTATGGCCTTTATGTCTACATCTGTTTTAATGTACCTCTGTCCTTCCCACACCTCCACCTTTTTTCAGACCGTTGACTTACTGAAGAAACTGGGTCGTTTGTCCTCTAGAATGCTCCACCTTTTGGGTTTGTCTCTTTGTTTCATGGTGATGTTCAGCATATTCCTCCAACTCCTGTCTTTTCCTATAAACTAGAAGTTCAATGGATGCGCTCCATTAGATTCAGATTTTTCTATTTTTGCAGCAGTACACCTTAGATGAGGCAGAGTAATTCCATCGTGTGAGGATGCATATAACGTTTAGTTTGACGGTTAGTGATATTAAGATTGGTCACTGGGTTCAGCTTTCATAGTCACTGATCAATAAACAGGTGTGTTTCAACATTTCTGATTAGATTTTAAATAAATGTCTCAGCTTCATGTTTATTGCTATGGAATGTCCTGTATTCTATTGTATAGTAGTTCTTTTATTGAAGAACATTGAGAAGATATTTACAACCTACCTTTGTGCTAAGCGTTTGTGAGATGCAGGGAGACGGGGCTGCGTGAGCTATTTTCCCTGCCCTTGAGGCTCAGAATCTTGGGGGAATCTCTCATTTTTTGAACAAGTAATGTAAGGAGCTGTTTGACATTTGTTCACACACCTTGTCTTTGTATTACCATTTTAAGCCTTTTGTCCAATTGGAGAGGGAACTGAAGCATTTTCTTTCACCAATCCTATTATCATATTTTCTTACCTATAATTTTTAATTCATTAAGACTTTTTAATCACTTTAGAAAATATTTATTGTTATTAGCCTCTGGGGAAGTAAAAGTACTTTCAAGAAATGTAACTTCCGAGTAGTTTGGAACTTCTGGTATTTAGAATTCAAATGCAGTTCTATGAATTTTTTAGTGACAAATGCAGAGTAGAATTGTATTACTGGTTTAGACTGTAAGCCAGGTCATTATGGAAAGAGAGCCTTGTGTTCAGTGCTTCATTTGGATTGTTTATAATTGTGGCTGTTATAAACATTCATGTGCAAGTTTTTGTGTGGATGTATGTTTTCATCTTTCTTGGGTGTAGACCTAGGAGTGGAATTAGCGGGTCATATCATAACTCTTGTGTTTACCTGCTGTGCTGTTCATGAGCTTCATTGCCTACCAGATGACATCTCCAGCTCAGCCCCACATTTAAGGGTCTCCCTATGATGGTTCTAACTTAACCTACGTCTCCATAACATCTTTGCAGATTCCCTACCTGTCGCTTAAGCTCCAGGCAAGCCCAATTGCCTGATATTCCTAAAGCATTTTCTCATTTCTATCACTTTTGTGATCCTACCTGCTGCTTAGAGCTTATTGGAAACACCCCTCTGTAATCAAGTTTTTCCTAACCATTCCTCCCCTCCTACAATGAATTTTTGCTTTCCTCATTCAACCTTCAGAACGCTTTATTCTACTGTTAGGTGGCTCGTCACACTCTTTGCCCTCTATCACCATTATTCATGTCTTTTTTTTTCTTCCCCAAATCCTGCCAGTACATAGTTGTATATTTTAGTTGTGGGTCCTTCTAGTTATGGCACGTGGGACGCTGCGTCAACATGGCCTGACGAGCTGTGCCATGTCTGCACCCAGGATCCGAACCGGCAGAACCCTGGGCTGGTGAAGCAGAGCACGCGAACTTAAAACTCGGCCACAGGACCGGCCCCCATGTCTTTTTTTCTTATAGGCCTGTTTGTGCAGTACAATAGCTATCACCTACATGTGACTGTTTTTTTTTTAAATTTTTTTTAATTCTAATTTTTTTTTTTTGAGGAAGATTAGCCCTGAGCTAACTACTGCCAGTCCTCCTCCTTTTTGCAGAGGAACCCGTGCCCATCTTCCTCTACTTTATATGTGGGACGCCTACCACAGCATGGCTTTCCAAGCGGTGCCATGTCCACACCCGGGATCCAAACTGGCGAACCCCGGGCTGACGAGAAGCGGAATGTGTGAACTTAACCAGTGCACCACCGGGCCGGCCCCTACATGTGACTGTTTGATTCAAATTAAACTGAAATGTAGTTCCTTAGTTGTGCTAGCCACATTTCAAGTGTTCATAGCTATTAGTAGCTACTGTATGTGGTCAGAGCAGACATACATTTCCATCTTCACTGAAAGTTCTGTTGGACATCACTTTTCTAGATTGTAAACTCAGAACAGGGACTGTGAGAGCTTTTTTTTGTTTTTTCTCTTACCTTTGCATAGTGCTTTGCTTATCTTGAATTCAGTTAAGAAAATAAAATTAGATTCTGGCACAGAATAGAGAAATACAGTTTTAGGAAGTATTTACTTCTTGAGAGATGATAGTTGAACTAGACAAGTTGATGAAATATTTGAGGGCCTCCACAATGTTTATGTTGTAGTTCCTCCAAGAATGGGTTGAAAGTGCAGAATAATAGGGATTGGCAGTTGCCAATTTGTTTATTCTTAAAGTGTGGGGTAAAATACACGATTGAGTCTCCTGATTTCTTGCTATGTCTTCCTGTCCTTGTTTTCTCTCTCTAGTCTGTTCTGTAGACTTGCAGTGTCCAGTGTGGTAGCCCCTAGTTGCATGTGACTGTTTAAATTTAAATTGAAGTTAAATAAAACTGAAAAATCAGATCCTGCACAAGCTGCCTTCCTCCTGTGTTCAGTCGTTACTTTTAGCTGATGGGTGCTTATCGGACGGCCCACATGGAGAAGAGCTTCATCGCTGCAGAAAGTGCTGTTGGACAGCGCTGATCTGGACCTCTGTCTTAGCTGTGGTTGTGGATGTCATGGTAAATTTGGCATCTGCCTTTTGGTTTAGAAGTTTAAAAAAATTAAGACAATTCTTCAGATAATGAATGTCCCAATGACGAATGTCCCCAGTTTATTCCTGATTTAGACTAGAACTTGTTACAAAGTCTGAGAATGTGACTGAGTGTACTTTTTTGTCTACTGAACTGCTTGGTTATGAATATTCTAAATGAGTCACATGAGCTGAAAATTTGAAGTGGTTCCTTTTTGTATTTTTGTTTTAGTGATGGAATTTGATACCTAGAGTGTCTTGAGGTGCACGTGGTTTTTAAAAGTTAACAGGTGGTTGCACCTGTTTTCCGCCAGACATTGTTATTGGTGCTTGGGGTACTGCAGTCGATAGAACCAAGTCCCTGATCCCTGCCTGCATGGGGTTACATTCTAGTTGGGGTTGTAGTGGGGAAGGCAGACACTGAACAAGTAAACATATGTATATTTTATGTATTTTTATTTTTTAAATAAACTTTATTTTTTAGAGCAGTTTTAGGTTCATGGCAAAATTTAGTGGAAAGTACAGAGTTCCCATATACCTGTTGCCCCCTTTATGCTGTTTTTACTTTAATTAAAAAATTTTTTTTTGTTTTTTGTTTTTGATGAGAAAGATTGGCCCAGAGCTAACATCTGTTGCCAATCTTCCTCTTTGTTTTGCTTGAGGAAAATTGTCCCTGAGCTGACATCTGTATCAGTCTTCCTCTGTTTTGTATGTGGGATGCCACAACAGCATGGCTGATGAGTGGTGTGTAGGTCTGTGCCTGGGTTCTGAACCCCTGAACTCCAGGCCGCCAAAGTGGAGTGCGTGAACTTGACCACTATGCCACGGTGCCAGCCCTGTGTTTTTATTTTTAAATTTAAGATTGTCTTAATTCTTACTATTATTCACATAAACCAGTGAGTGACTTACTAGATGAGGGTTAGTGAAGAATACTTTGGATGATAAAATTCAGAGGAGTTTGCTGGAGGTACTAATGAGAATCTTATTTCTATTGGGGAAGGGGTAAACATGGTTATAGCTGTGCGAGTTCTTGAACTTTTCAGGAAAAAAAGATTATGAATGATAGAACATCGGATGGGTTAATAGAGTTGCTGGGCTGTACCTAATTTGTCTTTTTTAGAAAATACATATTTAACAGAAGTTGTTTAAGAAACAGAAAAAAGTGGAAAAAGAACACTAAAATCACCCCATCTGGAGACACGCACTGTTGATATTTTATTTCCTCCCAGCCTCTCTTCCATTTGTGCTCGAGGTGCACTGGCCTGCACGTGCAGGTGCAAATCTGGAGTCATACTGCAGTGCAGTGTTGTACCTTCTTTTCCCTTATTATTATGTTAATCTTCGGTTTTTAAACACTGATTAAAAAGCACCTGCATGATATTTCCTGCTCTGGATAGATCTGCTTTACTTAACTATTTTCCCCTATTACAGGGACATTTATTTAGATTATTTACAGATTTGTTTTCACTGTTTTATGCAGGGATGTAAAGAACACTTTTTCTTTTTTTTTGAGGAAGATTAGCCCTGAGCTAACATCTGCCGCCAATCCTTCTCTTTTTTGCTGAGGAAGACTGGCCCTGAGCTAACATCTGTGCCCATCTTCCTCTACTTTATATGTGGGTTGCCTGCCACAGCATGGCTTGCCAAGTGGCGCCATGTCTGTACCCCAGATCCAAACCGGTGAACCTGGAGCTGCCGAAGCAGAACGTGTGAACTTAACAGCTGCGCCACTGGGCCAGCCGAGAACACTTTTTCCTTAGCTTCTGGTGGACTGAAGAGAATCGTAAAGGGAAGTTTACAAAGTCCTGGTGGGCGCCCGTTAGGACTTTCGGCATTCCTTCTCTGTTCACGGATGGTTGGCAGCAGTTTGAAATGCCTTGTTTTATAATAGATGAGAGAAAGGACTCTTGCTCCCTGCTCTTTTGAGACTGATGCTGGAGAAAAACATGAGAACAAAAGTGCTTGCTAAATCCCTTTCTTTTCCTTTTTAGTTCTTGAAATCATGAATCCTGTTTATAGCCCTGGTTCTTCTGGGGTTCCCTATGCAAATGCCAAAGGAATTGGTTATCCAGGTAAGCAAGTGAAATTTTATTTTCATTCTTGAACTGTGAACACTTGTTAAATTTCCATGTCAGTAAGACTGCTTTCACTTGACACACCTGGCCCAGAGTGGGTTAGACAAGGAAGGAAGTGTATTGGCTTATGGAACTGAAAAATCAAGACCTGGGACTGGCCTTGGGCAGAGCTTAATGTGGTGGCTCCAGCGGCTGGGGCTAGGACCTAGTTTCTCTCGTCTGGGGCTCAGCTTCACTTCCTCAGTGTTGGTCACAGGTCACACTTGTCCCATTATGGTCTCTCTGTAGTGTTCAGCCCCTCCCAGCAGTCCCTTGACTCTGAGGCTCTTTACCTCTGCTCTGGAAGAAAGCCCCATGGGGCTTCTTGTTGTCTCTTCAAACCAGTCCTGGGGATTGTTCTGATTGGACTCACCTTCCATCCCTGGGCCAGGGAGGGGATTCTGCTGTTAATTTAGACCTGAGCCACATTCCCCACGCTTATTGGAGTCAGCTAGTCAAACGGGGGCCATGAGGTATGGGGTGAAGCAAAATCGAGGAGGATAGCAGCTGGTTACTCAAAAATAGCAAGTGGCTGTCCTAACTGGTGACTTTGAACAAGGAGTAATTATTTGTAATATGTAATATTACAATTTCATTGTGCGTTTTGATAATATGGTGAAACAGATAACCTAAAAACCCTGTTGCTAAAAAACCCCTAGAAAATTGAATAAAACATTTTAAAAATGTATAATTGAACTTGCAAGAAAGTAAGAGAAATAGCTCCAGCTAACTGTCAAAGTGATGTAAAAACCTGCGCATTTGGCCATTGAGCTGATGTCGTGCTTGTCCTGGGGGCATTTGCTATTCGTAGGTTTCAACAACCTGCATGGGGACAGAAAGTGAGGCCTTAGGCCCCTGTGAGGCTGGGAGTTGGAGTGGGGCCCCTCATCAATCTGTTTCCTCCAGAGGGTGATACTTCGGGTGAAGAGGTAGCAGACTGCAACAATCCTCTCACTGGCCCCCAAGGAAGTTTGTCTCTGCTTGGGCTCTGGGAAGGGGGAAATCTTTCCTAAAGGTTTGTAACCATTCAGGGATGTTTGAGGCACTACTTTGTATTACTTGTGCTTCCCAGGGCAGTCCATAATTGAGAAACTTAACATAAAAATTAGTCTCCAGCCTGCATACCCCCCTAAAGCACAGACAGTGGCCAATGCAGAACTGTTGTGGAGGCACATGCTCTCAATCCAGGTTGCGTGGGCTTCCCACAAAGTTCTGCCTGTTAACAATGCAAAATTATTATAAAACACATGACGTTATTCATCAAGTCAGTCACCAGTCATGACAGACTGCAGGAATAGAACATTAGCTAGAAACCACATCACACAAACATTTGGGATAATTGAAGATGTAAAAGAAAGAATCAAAACGTAAGAAGGGGACAAAAAGAACCAACTGGAACTTAGAGAAATGGGGAGAAATGGCATGTGAACAAAATTCAAATTAAATTGCAAGTAAAACACTGATAAAGAGTCAACCAGAATGCGCCATAGGGAACGAGGAAATAGGAGACTGCTTAAGAAATAGAGATGTTAAAATGAGAAGATTTGAGGAGAATTAAGAGCTCCAGGAGGACTGACTAGAATAGAAGAGTGACAGAGTTTCCCAGAATTGATAAAAGGTAATTTAGTGATAAGATCTACTGTCTTTAAAGTATTAACACTGGTTTAAACAGAATCCTAAATAGCCGAGGAGAATCTCGAGTGGATCGGGAGACAGGGAAATAGGCAGAACCCGATGGTGTCAGCATGGCCTGATGCCCCTGTGATAGAGCGTGGACCGTTGTATGTCGACTCTCTGCAAGGCTGGAGGATACTGAGGCACGTCTGTGTTGTCCGTGCTCTTTGGCTGGTCAGAAGCGGGGTTGGCAGGCGCGATGTGAAGGTCCAGGGTCATGTGTGCTTTAGGCTTCGAGGGTCACACTGTCTCTTTCCTGACTACCCACCTCTGCTTCTCCAGCACAGAGGCAGCCGTAGACTGTACTTCAGTCAAGCTAGAAACGGACAGTGGGCTGGATTTGTCCTGTGGGCTGTAGTATGCTTACCTATGGTCAGGAGAATTGAAGTAAAACACTTTCCTTAGGGTTTTTTGGGTCTTAAAGTACTTTTAAAAGAATATTTCTGTAACTTTATTTTATTTTTTATGAGGAAGATTAGCCCTGAGCTAACTACTGCCAGTCCTCCTCTTTTTGCTGAGGAAGTCTGGCCCTGAGCTAGCATCCATGCCCGTCTTCCTCTACTTTATATGTGGGACGCCTACCACAGCATGGCATGCCAAGCGGTGCCCTGTCTGCACCCGGGATCTGAACTGGCGAACCCTGGGCCGCTGAGAAGTGGAATGTGCGAACTTAACTTCTGTGCCACCGGGCCGGCACCTCTGTAACTTTAAAGTGAGTTTTTTTTTTTTTTTTGCTGAGAAAGATTAGCCCTGAGCTAACATCTCTTGCCAGTCTTCCTCTTCTTTTGTTTGAGGAAGATTAGCTCTGAGCTAACATCTATGTCAGTCTTTCTCTACTTTATACATTGGTTGCTGCCACAGCATGACTGATGAGTAATGTAGGTCCACACTTGGGGTCTGAATCTGCAAACCTGGGCTGCCAAAGCAGAGTGTGCACCCAACTTAACCACCAGGCCACGGGGCCAGGCCCTAAAGCGATTTTAAATTTTGCATAGTTTTTTGTAATTTCTCCTTATTTCATCTATTTATTTCCTTTTTTTTCCCAGGAAGATTAGCCCTGAGCTAACTGCTGCCAATTGGCCTCTTTTTGCCGAGGAAGACTGGCCCTGAGCTAACATCCATACCCATCTTCCTTTACTTTTATGTATGGGTCGCCTACTACAGCATGGCTTTTGCCAGGGGGTGCCATGTCTGCACCCAGGATCCGAACCAGCAAACCCTGGGCTGCCGAGAAATGGAACGTGCGAACTTAACCGCTGCGCCACCGGCCTGGCCCCTCATCTATTTCTTTATACGTCTTGTTTTTTTTCTTGGTTTTGGTATTTTTAGTCTCTTTGCCTTTCATAAAACTCTGTATCAGGGCCAGCCTGGTGATGTAGCGGTTAAGTTCATGTGCTCTGTGTCAGCAGCCTGGGTTCGCTGGTTCAGATCCTCGGTGTAGACCTGGGCACCGCTTATCAAGCCATGCTGTGGCAAGACGGTATCCTCACAGCCTTGCACAGAGTCGGCACACAACAGTCCACGCTCTATCACAGGGGCATCAGGCCATGCTGACACCATCGGGTTCTGCCTATTTCCCTGTCTCCGGATCCACTCGAGATTCTCTTTGGCTATAAAATAGAGGAAGACGGGCACAGATGTTAGCTCAGTGACAATCTTCCTCAAGCAGAAAGAGGAGGATTGGTGGTGGATGTTAGCTCAGGGTTAATCTTCCTCAAAGTAAAAACCCACCTCTGTATCAGCAAGGGTTCAGTGCAGGAACTAGTAAGCATTCTAGGTGTTTTGAACTGGGGTGGGAGGAAAGGGGGCTTACTGCAGGGAATTAATGTGTGTACAGAATTTTGAGGCTAGCATAACTTCAATACCAAAACTGGCAAGGTGTGCAAGAGAGGAAAGTCCTTTTATACCAGCAAATGGAGAGGGCTGGTCTGTAACTTTTTTTTTTTTTTTTAATCAATGTTATGATAGATTACAACCTTGTGAGATTTCAGTTGTACATTTTTGTTAGTCATGTTGTGGGTACACCACTTTCCCCTTTGTGCCCTCCCCCCAACCCCCCTTTTCCCTGGTAACCACCCATCAGATCTCCTTGTCAATATACTAACTTCCACCTATGAGTGGAGTCATATAGAGTTCGTCTTTCTCTGGCTGGCTTATTTCGCTTAACATATGGTCTGTAACTTTTTAAATCGACGTTTAAAGGAAAAGAAAGAAAACTTCCCACCAACTTCATCTGTTAATGGTAGTAGTGTAAGTACTGATATACTTGGGTTTATATGTACTGTCTTAGTATTACTTTCTAATTGATAGCACCTGTTTTTTGTTCACTTTCTTTTTCTTGTCTTTTGGATTAATTAAATACTTTTTATTCACTTTTTCCTTCTGTTAACTTTTTAAGAATTCTTTTACTATTTGGTGATGACTCTAAAGATTACAGCATTTTTTTTGTTGTTGAGGAAGATTAGCCCTGAGCTAACATCTGCCAATCCTCCTCTTTTTGCTGAGGAAGACTGGCCCTGAGCTAACGTCCGTGCCCATCTTCCTCTACTTTGTACGTGGGACGCCTACCACAGCATGGCTTGTCAAGCGGTGCCATGTCTGCACCCAGGATCCAAACCAGCGAACCCCAGGCCGCCAAAGTGCAACGTGGGCACTTAGCCGCTGCATCACCGGGCTGGCCCTAGATTACAACATTTTTATCCTCTTCCTCCTTTCGAATGTTGTTGCCATGCCTTAAAGACATTGCTGTTTTTATTTTGTGCGTTCAGCAGCGTTTGCGTTACCTCACACATTGATTATTTTCATTGTTCTTTATTGCTTTCTATTTGCATGTTTCTGTCGGGGATCATCTTCCTTTTACCAGGACAACTCCCTTTAGTGTTTTCTTTTTTTTTAACTGCAGATCTGCTAGCAGTGAATTTTGTTTGGGTTTGTGAAAATGTCTTTATTTTGCTTTCATTTTTGGAGTGTATTTTTGCTGAGTATGTTAGTTTTCTGTGGCTGCTGTAACAGATTACCACAAAAGTTGGTGGCTTAAAAACCACAGTTTATTCTCTCACAGTTGTGGAAGCCAGATGTCCAAAATCAAGGTGTCGGCAGGACCTTCCCCGTGGAGGCTCGAGGGGAGAAGCCATGTTGCCTCTGTGGCTTCTGGCAGCATTTCTCCACAGGTGGCTGTGGGGCCGCGTCACTCCACCTTCTGTTTCTGTGGTCACATCATCACCACCTCTTCTGTGCATTTCTTATGTGGACATTTGTCATTGGATTCAGGGCCCACCCGGGTAATCCATGATGATCTTATCTTAAGATCCTGAATTTGTATCTGGGAAGATCCTTTTTCTAGATAAGATAAGATTTATAGGTCCCAGGGGTTTGATGTGGTATCTTTGGGGGCCGTTTTTTTGCCTACCCCACTGAGGACACAATTTTAGGTTGGCACTTACTTTCTCTCAGCACATTAAAGGTATAATTTTATTGTCTTCTGGTTTCTGTCAGAATTAGTTTTGTTCCTTTGAAGTTAGTATGTTCCCTCTCCACCACCTGCCCCCATTTCTTTTACTATATCTTTATTTTTGCTATGATATGACCTGACTTAATTTTCTTTGTATTTATCTTGCTTAGTGCTCACAGAACTTCTTGATTCTGTGGGTTGGTTTCTTCCAGCAATAGCAGTAGCTCTTCAAATATTTTTTTCTACTCCTTTCTCTCTTCTCTTCTAGGACCTCTTACAAGTATATTATTAGACCATTTCACTGTTTCATGTCTCTTGTGTCCTTTTTTGTATTTTTCATTTTTTTCTCTGTGAGCTTTAACATGGATATATTGTACCTATCTGCTTCCATTTCACTAATCCTGCAATTCTACTCTTAATTTGCTATAAAATCCATGTATTGAGTTGTCTTTTCATCTACTCCATCTTCTGTTTTCTCCAGCATACTACTTGCAGTTATTTTAAAGACAACTGCAACTGCAGTTTCTGAATCACTTGTGGGTCTGTTTCTATTGTCAGTTTGTCTTTTTCTTTTGTTTTTCAGCTGTATAGTCCTGTCTCTTGGCATGCTTAGTGTTTTTTTCATTGAGTGTAATACAGTGTATTAAAAATTGTAGGTGGCCCAGTGGATGTCTGCTTTTCTTAGGCAGATGGCATGCTACTTGATCTTTTTTCCCCCAGCTTTATTAAGGTAGGATTGACAAATAAAAATTCTGTTTATTTATGTTTACAGCATGTTTTTTTTTAAGGTGTATGTAATGACTTAACATATGTAACATAAGTAATAATTATAAATATATAAAAATATATAAAAATAAAAAGGTAGTGGGCACTGAGATGGAATTAGGAATGCAGACATTTTTGGGGAGGGTAACACTTATGAAAGGCCTAGTGGGGAGGAAGCAGACAGACTTGGGTAGGGAGAGCCTCAGGCCTGTGACAGACGTTTGCTGAAGCCTCACCCAGCTCCTTGGGGAGCTCTGGGGCAGGGCTTGGCAGTTAGAGGAGCTCCTCATTAGGCAGAAGTGGCCCTGGAAGGCCGTGCTGCTGGAGGCTGTCGGCTCACATACTCCTCACCGCTGGCCAGCAGTTCTTTTCTGGAAGAGAGGTGCAGCTGGTGATGGTCACTTTGCTTTGTCAACTTAATGTATTCTAGGAATCATTCCATTTCAGTTCACAAAGATTTGCCTTGTTCTTTTTTATATTTTACGTGATACTGCTGCGTAACTCTCCGTCTTGTGGGGTTTCCAAATTTATTCAGTTGGTTCTTTGGATGGATATGTAGTATTTTGCTGTTCCAATAATACTGCAGCTTGTGTTGATTGTGTTTGTGGAAATTGTCTCTAGGGTGGATTCCTTGAGGTGGGATTGCTGGGTGGGAGTAAATGAGAATGTAATTTTTAAGATACTGCCAATTTCCCTTCCAGAGAATTTTTAGTGTTTTGTGCTCCTACTGGAAGTGTGTGAGACTTGTTTCCCCACAACCTGGCGAACAGAGTGTGTCGTAGCCTTTTGGGTTTTGGTGGTCTGATGTTAGAGATGGTCTCAGTGTAGTTGCAGTTGGCAGTTCTATCTGTTCATGTCTTTATTGAATTTTTTTCTATTATGTTACTGTTTTTTGGTTTAAGAGTTACATTAAGTGTATTAGCCCTTTGTCTAAATAATTTGCAAGTATTTTATTTGTCTTTTTTACTTAGCTCATGGTATTTTTCGCTATTCTAAAGTTCTTGTTTTCATGAGGTAATCAGTCTGATAAAAGTGATTAGGATTTGGGGTCACTTCTAATGTCTTGCAAGAAGGGTGTCTGGGCAGTGTAATTTCCAGCTTTCTAGCCTTTCAGTGCCAGAAGGAGCTCGAGTAGATGTTGACAGAGACAGTCAGAGTACTCGCTGAGATGGGCATTTTTAGGAGGACAGTGCTGTGGCCAGCAAGACTGACAGGACTCGGAAGGAGCAGTGGTTCTCAAGCATGTTGATTGGAACTCTCCGATTAGAATTTTTTGGAGAGATTAAGAAAGAAAAGATGTTGGTGCTACAACCAAGACCAGTTAAAGCAGAGAGTTTGTTGGGGTCCTGGAAGGGCGTCCTTTCATGGGTTTCCTTGTAGGGGGTTTGTGGAGCCAAGTTGGAGACCAGTGGACTAAAGTTAATGAGGTCACCGTTACTGAGGCTGTAGGTCAGGGTGGTGGCAGTGCCAGTGGGATTTGGCTGAGGGGATGAGGGAATGAGGGCAGAGAAGGAGCAGAGGACGTCCTGTTCCTGGTGGTTAACTATGCTATTTGAAATGCTTGTTATATATGCTTTCTTTTTAGTTTATTTATTGCAGTAACATTGGATTGTAACATTATATGACTTTCAGGTGTACATCATAGTATATTTCGAATTCTCTGTAGATTACATCTGTTCACCACCCAAATATGTATGCTTTCTGTTTCCTTCTAGAACATGTTAACTCATTATTAGAAGGTAGGATAGGAAGAGCCAAGCAAACATAATAGTAGTGTTCTAGGAACCCTTGGACACAGGACAAGTGCAGAGGCATCTTGCCCCGTGAGTTTATTGGTAGAGTTTGTGGGGAGAGATGAGGAAATTTGGATTGTGAGGAGATTGTTGCAGAGGCTTACAGGATATGATACAGGTTAGTGGTGTTTCAAACTTTTTTTTTAACAGTCAAACCTTAAAAAAAAAATTCTAGGGGCTGGCCCCGTGGCTGAGTGGTTAAGTTCGCGCACTCCACTGCAGGTGGCCCAGTGTTTTGTTGGTTCGAATCCTGGGCGTGGACATGGCACTGCTCATCAAACCGCGCTGAGGCAGCGTCCCACATACCACAACTAGAAGGACTCACAACGCAGAATATACAACTATGTACTGGGGGTCTTTGGGGAGAAAAAGGATAAAATAAAATCTTTTTTTAAAAAAAAATTCTAAATAGTTCCCTGGTTTCTAAGATAAATCATAGCAACTACTGAGGGTGAATTGAGGGCAGGCTCCAGAGCCTGCTTGGCCTTCCTCTGCTCACAGTTGAGGCTTCCAAGGAATCACTCATGGTCTGTAGATTGAAAACAACTGTTCTGGTCTTTATTTTTATTTATTTATTTGTTTGTTTTTGAGGAAGATTAACCTTGAGCTAACACCTGCCACTAATCCTCTTTTTGCTGAGGAAGACTGGCCCTGAGCTAACATCCGTGCCCATCTTCCTCTACTTTATATGTGGGATGCCTACCACAGCACGGTGTGCCAAGCGGTGCCATGTCTGCACCCAGGGTCTGAACCAGCGACCCCTGGGCTGCTGAAGCGGAATGTGCAAACTTAACCGCTGCACCACCAGGCCAGCTCTGGTTCTGGTCTTTAAAATGGCCATTTTAGGTGTATTTCAAGTTGAGTCTGTCCTTGATGTCTAAAATAAGTGAACCTGATAAACACTTGACCCCCACACACTGTTCTCTGACTAATTAGGGCAATTGGGAAAGTCATAATCCAAGAAAGAAACCCAAAATAGCTTCTGCTAAGATAAAGGAGGATCAGTTTTGAGAAAGAGGAAAACAGCTCTGATGCAGAGGATTTATACATGAGATGAGATCAGAGCACTTGCAAGTAGAGATTCCTGGGGACCAGTGGGACTGCAGGCTTCTGTTCCTGTCCCACGAGAGGCCCACAGGACAGCTTGAGAAGGAGCTGCAGCAGAGCTGGGGTCTGCAAGCTGTGGCGGAGCTGGCAGGGGTTCCTATAAGGCACTTTATTCAAAGCCTTTAAAAGTAAAATCCAGACCCACCCAGATTTTACCTGTGAATCCTCCTCAGAACTCTCCTTAGCCTTCTACCCTTCTCTTTCCTCACGGAGGTTACTGTTACCACCGTGGTGACTTCAGTACTCCTGAAGAGTCGCTTTTCTCCAAGTCTCCTCAGCACACTGTCTTTCAAAGTTCTGTTTCAGTTTATTTTATGGGCAGGAGAAGAGAGGAATAGAAAAGTTACAGCCTCTCACAACTGGTTTATGATGGTAGTAAAGACTAGCGAACCTGGGTCCTCTTCACTGGCTCTGAGCCCTGAGGCTTTTAGTGTCCCAGCTGTCACAGGAACGACGTGTTCTGAACTGTGAACCAGAGGGGTCGGGCGGAAGGCCTGGCGTCCTTAGGCTGTGAGGAGCCCTGGAGCAGATGACTGTGGCCCTCTGCTGATGGATGCGTGGTGGCGGGGCTTTGGACTGTGCGACTTAGTGCCTTTTTTCATGTTTCTGTCGTGTTCATATGAATTGTTAGTGGTTGCGGTTTAGTCTTATTACAGTTTAAAGTCTTATTTGTGATCAAGTTGCTTGTAAGTGGATTGTGAGATTGGATTTTTTCCCAGTTCCTTGTGTCAGAGCCCCTTCAGCACGCGATGCTGTTAGCACTCTTGTTACTCTTGCTAAGTAATAAATTATATGTGATTAGAATCTAGAATAAAATTGCCGGAAGTATTGTAGTCTTTGTACTTCAGCTTGGGGTGGTTTTTTTGGCATTGTAACTGAGTTTCTGCCAGATTTTTTCAGTTGTGTAAAGTTGTAAGCCTTTACTCATAGGTTTAAAAGACGTGGTTGTGACTGTGACCCATCACAGTCCTGAGGAGAAGAGAAAGCTAGAGGAGGCCGCTCAGCACTCATAGTGCTGCTGGGCTCCTTAAGCCCGTCTGGGGCTTCTGATGAAGAGGGTAAGAATGACAGTCTGTGGGAGCCCTGGCTGTAAAATCACATTACTCCTGGTGATGACATGAGATTGTTCTGTGTTTCTTCCTCCAGCTGGTTTCCCCATGGGCTACGCAGCAGCGGCTCCCGCCTACTCCCCCAACATGTACCCTGGAGCGAACCCCACCTTCCAAACAGGTATGCAGGCCACATGTGCTGGGTGGCAAAAGTGCTTTGTCCCTGCAGCTGGGGAGAGGTTTTTTAAACAGCTCTCTTGGCATAAATGACATAGACTGCGCATATTTGAAGTGCGCAGTTTGATAACTTTTGCTATAATGCATACCACCCTGAGAATGGAGAGTGAACGTAATCCCTCATCTGCAGGAGTTTTCCCCTGCTCCTTTGTCGTCTTGCCCAAGCTCCAGGAAATCACTCGTGTGTTTTTTCTCACTCACCAATCGTTTGTATTTCCTGAAGTTTTATATAAATGAGTCATATAGAATGAACATTTTTTTCATTCAGCGTAATTATTTTGACATCCATGTTATAGTATGTTTCAGTAGTTTGTTCCTTCTTATTGTTGGGTAGTATTCTGTGAACATTTGGCCTGTTGGCAGTGTTGGGCTGTTACAAGTGAAACTGCTGTGAATATTTGTACACAAGTCTTTGTGTGGACATAATACTTTCATTTCTCTTGAGTAAATAGAAAGGAGTGGAGCAGCTGGTTCTCAAGGCAGGCTGATGTGTAACTTTGTAAGAAGCTGCCATACTGTCTTCCAAAGTGCTTGTGCCATTTTTTGTTTATGACCGATTTTGGATTAATTTTTATATGGTGCTAGAAGTAGATTGAAGTTTATTTTTTGCATAAGTTTTAGTTCTTTGTCACTATGTGTGATCATGCTGCGGACCACCATAAAGTGTCACTGTTCTAGAATTTTCCAGGGCAGCTCACTTGTACTCATTTTCTTCATGAGTAAAGGTAAATGTGAAAATGTACCAACTCTTATTCTTTTACAAAAAGAGCCTCATGTTTGTTTGAGGCTGGCAAAGCTCCCCCCTGCCCAGAGTGCGTGTCTGCCCTGAGAGGAAGCTCAGTGTTGGGGCGTCCGGTGCTGCTGACAGACGGCTTCCTCCTTTGGGTGCCTCTGGGCCAACCTGTGGAACAAGTGTCATCCATCTTCTCTCATAAATCTCCTTTCTCTTAGGGAGATGGGTCTTTTCTTGCCACTTTTCCAAGACTGCTGTCAGGCTGTTCCTCTAGCCCAGAAGCTGGGGCAGGCAGGTGGGAGCAATGGGGTTGGTGGGCATGGTGGCTGCCACGACGGCCTCCCTAGTTTAGAGGGGCATTCATTGATAGGTGCCTGATAGTTGTCGGCTGCCAGACTGCTGGCCCAGCAGTGCCAGAGATTCTGATTTTTAGGAGAAGCTGGGAATGAAGATGTGTGTGAAATTTGAGAATGAAAAAATAAACGGTACTCTGAAAGTCCTACAGTTGTTCCACAAGTGCTTTCAGCCTCCTGAGCTGGGTCTGGGCCACAGCTGTGATCCTGTGTTTTTCTGGGCTCCTCTCACTGTTTTCATATCTTGAATTTTTTTTTTTTAAGATTTTATTTTTCCTTTTTCTTCCAAAGCCCCCTGGTACATGGTTGTGTATTTTTAGTTGTGGGTCCTTCCAGGTGTGGCGTGTGGGACGCTGCCCCAGCATGGCCTGCTGAGCGGTGCCGTGTCTGCGTCCAGGATTCGAACCGGCGAAACCCTGGGCGGCTGAAGCAGAGCACGCGAACTTAACCACTCAGCCACGGGGGCAGCCCCTCATATCTTGAATTTTTTAATTTCCCTTTTCAGTGGGCCTTTCTTTGTATATGATGAGCAAGCCCAAGTTGTCACTATTGAAAAAACTAAACAAAAAAAAAAGTTTTTCTCCATTTCTGCTGCTTTCTCATTCTGCCTTCTGGTTCTCTTACCACCAGATTTGTGGACAAAGCTGGTGTGTAGTGTTGGTGTTGTGTATGTCGAGTTTGCCTTTTAAAGCACTCCTGCAATCCTAACACTGCTTATTTCTTAGCTCTTCTAAGTGTGACAGAGAGTTTAGAGAACCTCGTGATGCGATGTCATGTCTTTTGCTGGAAGATTCCATTACTCAGAATCTGGAAATGGAGGTGTCATTCATTTCGTCCTCACGAACAAGCATAGTCAGCTGAGTACACGTGCAATCAGAGGAGCTATCCTTTTCTGGAATCAGAGCAATATATTGGAAAGAGTTTGGGCTGTGGAGTTAGCTGGATGTGGCTCAAATCCTGGCTGTGTCACTCCCAGGAAAGTTATTTCATTTCGTTTTTGCCATTTGTGTAATGAGTCAGATGTGTTCTTTGAGGACTCCAGCAGTGAGCACGGGCTCAGGCTCCCATGGCCCTGAGGCTGCACAGTCAGGCTTCTCTTCTACTCCCATTTACAGTCATGAGCCTCTGTAACTGATATTTGTGATGATCATCTAAAATCATTGAGGAAACGTTTCTTTGTAGTAAGCTCTATTTAAGAGGTAATTTAGATACTGCATCAGCACATATTTTAAAAAGATGAAAATGTTCCTAAGGGGGAAATAGCTTCCATCATTGCTTTCATGCATGGCTGCTGGATGAAGGGGAAATTGGGGAAAGTTTTTTGGAGGACAGCTTGGCAATATATTAGAAAGAAGCTTAAAAATAAGACCTTCTGACCCATTTCTAGGAATGTATCAGCTGTGCAAACATTTTCTTTTTTTGAGGAAGATTAGCCCTGAGCTAACATCTGCCAATCCTCCTCTTTTTTTGCTGAGGAAGCCTGGCCTTGAGCTAACATCCATGCCCATCTTTCTCTATTTTTTATTTTTTTATTTTTTTTATTTTTTTTTTATTAATGTTATGATAGATTACAAGCTTGTGAGATTTCAGTTGTACATTTTTGTTAGTCATGTTGTGGGTACACCACTTCCCCCTCCGTACCCTCCCCCCACCCCCCATCTTTCTCTATTTTATATGTGGGACGCCTACCACAGCATGGCTTTTGCCAAGCGGTGCCATGTCTCCACCCAGGATCCGAACTGGCGAACCCCGGGCCGCTGAAGTGGAATGTGCAAACTTAACCGCTGCGCCACCAGGCTGGCCCCTAGCTGTGCAAACATTTTATATACAAGTGCAGATAATATCTAATAAAGTAATGGTTTCATGAAACTGTTGGTTTGTGTCGCAATGCTTAACTGGTCTTACTGCTTGTTTATGAAGGATGTTTAATAAGTGAAAATCCTTTATAGTAGAGCTTTTCTCCTTTTTAAATTCAGAGTTTTGTCTGTGAAGTAGGACCCCAGGTTTGTTTAAAAATTAAATTTCACTTATGGCAGCCACGCAGGAGAGAAAAGCGTTGGGTGGTTATCAGGTTGTGGGGTCATGGGATCTGTTTCTCTCTTGCCTAAATTAAAGGTTTACATGCACATAATTGAAAGATTCCCTCACTCTCCTTCCCATCCCTGTTGTGACTGTGTCAGTATCGTTTGCTCCTGTGAATGTTTGGCTATTTTCTTCTGAAACTCCTTTTTCCTCCCTGGACCTGTTGTCCTTGATGATATTTTTGTAGCCATATCCCCAACTTTAAAACCCCGACTTTCCCCCAGGGGTGGGCATCTCTTCTCAACATTTCAGGCCATATGAGGTGTTTTGTGTTTTATTTCTTGGTGACCTCATTTTGAAGCCCCCTCTCCTGCTTCAGTCATCTCCCAATAGAGTATGAGAGAGTCACAATTTTGAGATTTTTCATGTCTGGAAACATTTTATTGTACCCTCACACTTCATCAGTAGTTTATCTGGATATGAAATTCTAGGCTAGCAGTTATTTCCCCACAGAGGTTTGAGGAATTGCGTAGTTGTTTTCCAGCTTCTCTTGTCGCTGCTGAGAATTTGGATTCCTCGCTAATGGTTGACTATAGCCTAGGTTTTTCGTCGGTACTTGGTAATATTTTTGTCTTCATTGTTCTGCAATTTCCTCATGCTGTGTTTTGGTGCAGGCCTTTCCTCCTTACATACACTTTGTGTTTCTGAATTTTCCAAATTTTCTAAATAAATGTTTATTACGCTCGGAAAATTATTATATACAATCTGTGTGGTAATACAGTGCTTTTGGAAAAAGTGATCCATTCAAATATGGAAAGCTGGCACCTCACAATTAGCAGTCTAAGAACAATGGCCCTATGGGTGAGTTCTTCCCCGAGAGGAAGTCAGCCAGTGGTGGCTCACGTGTTTGGCAAGAGTAAAAGAAGAGTTGTAACCGTTCTCTTGTCTTTGTGGCATTGGTATGGGTGGTCTTTGTAGGGAAGGAGAATAGGGAAAGCTATTATTGTTTTTGAAAGACTTAGCAGTGAAGGTATTTGGTTTTGTACCGTGGATGGTTTGCAAGTGTAAAAACTGTTTCAGAGAAGCAGTGTCTGTTTTGGATAACGTGAGATGTGTATGTGTGTGTGTGTTTATTTAAGTTCGTAAGGTTCCTGTTGAGGTTCTGTGGTGTAATACAATGAATCTAGTGCTATATAAATGAACAAAGGAAAGTGCCTAGCACACATTTAGTTTTTAATTGTGTGGGAGACATGTTTGCTTTACATGAAACTGATTTGTCTTGAATGTTGGATAGAAAGTAGTGTAATATTGCCTGTATAACAAACCAGAATACATTTTCTGCTGAGTATTAGGACGTAGCTCACAGTTATAAGAATAAGTAGTAAGATAATATATATTAAAAACCATTGCTATAATTAGTAGAAATAGTGGGTGACTTTTTCCAACATTTTATTGTGAAAATTTTGAAATATACAGAGAAGCTGAAAAAAATTCACAAACATCTATGTATGCACTGCCAAGATGCTAGAATTAAATTTTTTAAAATTACCATTTTGTTTGTATTACACGTATATCCCTCTATCCATCCTTTAGTCCATTGTGTTTTTTCATGTGTTTCGAAGTAAATTGTGGATGTAAGTATACTTCACCCTATGTACTTCAGCATGCATATTATTAATGTTTGTTTACAGTTCTTTGTTTTGTTTTTAGGTGAAATTTCCATATGTAAGATGCATAGACTTTGAGTACCATTCACTACATTCTGACAGATGCACACACCTCATAGATCCCTGTAGTCATCCCTTTATCTTCAACAAAGCCCACCTATGAGGCAGGTGTTAGAATAGACACCTCAGGTGATGAGGAGACCTAGGCCAGTTGGAGGGATGTCCACTGCCGTGGCCTCCGGCCTCTGTGAGAAGAGAAGAAGGACCTCTTAGCTTGGCTGATTGTTGATTGTGGGTAAAGGACTTCACTTTTTTCAGTGGATGTGGTGGCCAAGAGTGCTTCTGAATTTAGAGAAACCTCTGTTTTTGGAGGGGTTATGCCTGGAGCTCCTTCATAGTTTTACGCTGTATTCTTGGAAGCTTGTTTAGGTTGGCTGCTTCCATCTTCTCTTCAGTTCAAGCTCCGACCTCGTTCTGCAGTTTGAACACTGACAAAATGGTCATGGACTTTCTTATTAGGAGAATTGATGGGTTTTTTAGAGGTTCTTTTTCCTCCAGGTTTTCTTCCAGGTCTTAA
The DNA here is from genome assembly GCF_041296265.1 of Equus caballus. Lineage (NCBI taxonomy): Eukaryota > Metazoa > Chordata > Mammalia > Perissodactyla > Equidae > Equus > Equus caballus. The sequence goes on along the minus strand of NC_091701.1, from coordinate 1,217,982 downwards.
CCTCATTGCTTGCGTGTTTTCCCTTCCTCAAGCAGCTTCTCCCTTTCCTTCTCATTCTTTTGTGAATCAGCTTAACCTTGACTTTCTGTAGAACGTTGGCTGTGTGTGTATTGAACACTGGCACGTTTTACCTTTATTTGGTCTTCCAGCTGGTCACCTAGCCACCAGATCAGCTTCCAGATCAGACTGCTGAAGAGCCATGCCTTTGTCTTCAAGGCCTTTTTTTCCCTTTGCTTGAGGAAGATTAGCCCTGAGCTAACATCCGTGCCAGTCTTCCTCTATTTTCTATGTAGGTTGCTGCCACAGCATGGCTTGATAAGTGGTGCGTAGATCCGCGCCTAGGATTCAAACCCACCAAAGTGGAGCATGAGAACTTAACCACTACACCATGGGGCCTTCCCCTCATGGCCTTAAGACTCAGCAAGATTTTTATGTTTGTCTCCCAGTGGCAGTCAGTGGGCCTGTCAGCTTCCTTACTTGTCCCTTCAGCTTTTGCATGACTGTTGTTTTGAGGAAGATTGGCTGGCTGGCTTAGATCTTCTCTCAATTGTGTGTCACCATCTGAAGGCATTATAATTTTTCCCACCTTATTTACTATAAAAAATTTTCAGATACACAGAAAAATTGAGAGAACAATATGGTGAATATTCATAATACCACCTGAATTCCTCAGTTATCATTTTGCCATATTTGCTTTATCTACTATATAAAGATGAGTGTGTGTGTGTTTTGTTGTTTGTTTTTCTGCTGAGCTAATTCAGAGTTGTAACCCTTGTGGGTCTTGGCCCATGGACTTCATTGTGGCCCTTCTTAAAATAACAGTGAGGGTGCCCTTCAGCACGACATTTCCATATCACACTTAGAAACAGAAATTCCCCAGTTTTATTTAATAGTTCATATTTAAGTTTGCCTGTTTGTCTCAAAAATTTGAAAACATTTTTGGAACCAGGATCTATTCAACATATATATGTTGAATTTGTTTATAAAGCTGAATTTGTTATGTTTTTTGTCTCTTTCAATCCATAAGTCTGCCTAACCTTTTAAAAAATATTTTGACTTTAAAAAGTTTTTATTACAAAAATTTCAAATACAGTTCTTTCTCAACCTGTGATGGGGTTATGTCCCAATAAACCTATCATAAGTTGAAAATATGATAAGTTGAAAAAGCATTTAATACACCTCACCTACCGAACATCATAGCTTAGCCTAGCCTTCCTTAAAAGTGCTCAGAACACTTACATTAGCCTTCAATTGGACAAAATCATCTAACACAAAGCCTATTTTATAATTAAGTATTGGATATCTCGTGTAATTTATTGAATACTGTACTGAAAGTGAAAAACACAATGAGTGTCTGGGTACATAATGGTTATAAGTGTGTTGGTACTTTACCCATATTATCACGTGGCTGACTGGGAGTTGTAGGTTGTTGCCACTGCCCAGCACCCTGAGAAAGTATCATACAGTGTATCGCTAGCCCAGGAAAAGATAAAAATTCAGCATCTGAAGTATGGTTTCTACTGAATGCATATGGCTTTTGCACCATCGTAAAATCAAAAACATTGTAAGTTGGGGACCTTCTGTATAGACACAAGTACACAGCGTGTGATGTCCATTTGCCCATCACCTAGCTTGGCAGTTATTAGCTCATAGCTGATCTTTTTCGTCTATACTCCAACCACTTTCCCCTATATTATTTTGAAGCCAACCTCAGATTATACTCGTCAGTTTTTCAGTATTACCTTTAAAAGATAAATTTAAAAATATGTATCGTCATACCTAAAAAATAACAATAATTTCCTTGATACTATTAATAGTATCACAATCAGTATTTGTGTTTCCAGTTATCTCATCTATATCATGAATTTTTTTAATTGTATGATGAAGAAGGGCCTTGTTGGTTGGTTTTCTTTTAGCCATATGAAAACTGGCTAGCACCGGAAATTCTGAATGTGATTCTCCACTTGTAAGTCTAGCATTTGTTCTCAAAATATGACATAACAGTGGGCAGTTCTGTGAATTATGCTGATTGTCAGACAGTTTTAGAAAAATTGATAGCATTTTGGTCAGATGAGTTTAGTAGCTCCTGGGAGGATCTCTTCTTCATTCAGGCCTAGAAATAATGAGAAAGACACGGGTTAAGCCAAGGAATGGAAACCACGTTTGGCAGTGGTCTCCTGTGTGTTGGCCCGATGACGCAGCTGCTGCAAGGTCGTGAGAAGTGATGAGATGGTGGCTTGGGGAGCAGGGAGCTAGCCAGACCTCATCCACAAAGTTCTTTTTTCTTTTTGAGACAACCTGACTCCAGCTTTTGCCAGCCAAGACTGTATCGGTGCTGTTCTGTTGGTGGTCTATTTTCTTGTGCTTTTCCCCTGAAGTCAGCACCTTGTCAAGAGGGTTGGACCTCCCCTGATCAGCTCTGTGTTGGGGCCTGGCCCTATGCATGGTTGTGTGATGTGACGAACAGCCACTGTGCTTTAGCGCAATGCTTGCGTCACTGTGACTGGTCACAGGCGTGCCCACCACGCACCAGCACCTCATTTCCTCCTCTGAGTTAGCCAGTCATTTATGGGGAAACAGGAGCTGTCACTGAGTCTCCTTCTCGGAGTGTCAGTGCTTGGTTAGAAATCGATAGTTTTCACATTACCTTTTTCTTTATAATTAAAATGTTTTACAATCTTATTGTATAATTGGTGTACAATAAAATGTAAATATTTAAAGCTTCAGTTTGATGAATTTTAACATGTATATACCCATGAAACCAGCACGTTCCTTTTTTATCCCTCTTAAAGACTAGGACATGAGCAGCTGGAGAGAGGGACTTTTTAACTGCTCTTGTCTTTAAGGTTAAAGTTGCTTTTCCAAATCCTGACTGAAAGTCTCTTTATTCTGCTTTTTTAGTTGCGTACTAGTATCGAAAATTGGTGTATTCAAATTTTGGCATTGTTTTTACTTAATAGTAACAGCAGTTAATAAGTTTCAAAATAATATAGGGAAACTGGGATGATCTTTTCTCTCTTGAAACAGAAACTAGCTGAGCTTGGGAGTTACCTGACTGGGTCAAAGGAGTCGGGACTCGATGCAACTGGATAGGGTTTTGAGTACCTGCTCTGCTGCTTAGGATTGTGCAGCTTTTTGGGCAGTCGCATGTTTATCAGCATCTTCATCATGAATGCCATGAAGAGCGCTTTGGGGAGTAAATGAGAAAACATAGCATTAAGGTTTGACGACCCTCACCACACAAAGCACTTGACAGTTCTACTGAGGACCTCCAAGACTGACTTGGCTCCTTGGAGGAAAAGGTTTTTTTTTTCTTGTGGTTTTAAAAAAAAGGATCATTTAAAATTGATGCATAGCTTGGAGTCATTCATTCTCCTCCTCTCCTTTAAATTAAAGGCAAAATAAATGTACACAGTCCAATAATATAATTTAAAGCTTTCAAACTTGAATTTTAATTTAATTATAGCTTTAATTTATACTCACCTTATTATTATTTTTCTTTTGGTGAGGAATATTAGCTCTGAGTTAACATCCATTGCCAGTCTTCCTCTTTTTGCCTAAGGAAGGTTGTCCCTGAGCTAACATCTGTGCCAGTCTTCCTCTCTTTTATGTGTGGGATGCTGCCACAGCATGGCTTGATGAATGGTGCCTAGGTCCATGCTCAGGGTCTGAACCTGTGGTCCCAGGCCACCGAAATGGAGCATGTTGAACTTAACCCCTGCGCCACTGGGCCGGCCCCTTAGCTTATTTTTTGAACTTGAGATATAATTTATGCAGAGACATTCACATATTGTGTTCAGTTGGATGAATGTTGATAATTGTACATACTCATGTAACCACCAACTGAAACAAAACACCAAGCACTTTCATCATTCCGGAAGCTTTCCTTTTGCCCTCTCCAGATCCGCTGGCCACTTCTAATTTCCGTCCCCACGGCTGGGTTTACTTGTTAGGTATTGAAAATGAGATCATGCAGTGTGTGCTCCTCTGTGTCTGCTCTTTTAAAAGTTTAGCATGATTTGAGATTCATCCATGTTTTTTCCTTTTGATACTGAATAGTGTTTATATGGATGTTTTGTAATTTACCCATTCTCCTGTTGATGAACATTTGGATTATTTCCCATTTTTCGGCTAGTATAATTAAGATTGGTGAACACTTTTTACAGGTCTTATTGTGGTCATATGTTTTCATTCTTCTAGAGAAAATGTCTAGAAGTGAATTGCTGGGCCCTATGGGAAGTATATCTGTAGTTTTATGAGAAGTTGTACTGTTCGATACTCCTATGGACCGCATGTGAGCACTCCACAATGTCAGCTGTTCTGCTGAATGAGAAATGGTGTCTCAGGCTTTCTTAGCAGTTTTATTGAGGTATAATTTACAAATACTGAAAGTCATCCTTTTAAGTGTGCAGTTTGGTGTGTTTAGATATATACAGATGTGTAACACTACCACAATCAAGTGGCTTCATTCCTCTGAAAGGTTCCTCAGGCCCCTGGGCACAACTATCTTAATGTGCCACATAATGTTGTCTTTGTCAATGCCAGGCCATATATATGATTGTGGTACCATAAGGATTATAGGGGGAACTCAGAAATTCCTGTTGCCTGGTGACATCATAGCTGTCGTAACGTCGTAGCACGTAGTACATTACTCACATTTACGGTGATGCTGGTGTAAACAAACATGCTGCACTGCCAGTTGTATAAAAGTATAACACAAGCTATATGGACAGTACATAATACTCGATAATGATGATAAATGAGTATGTTACTGATTTATGTATTTACTGCGCTATACTTGTTATTTTAAAGTGTACTCTTTCTACTTATTAAAAAAAATGTTCACTGTAAAACAGTATGCTGTGTTGCACCGGCAGCAGCCTCATACATCTTGTTTTCGCTCGTCTTGATTGCTTCATTTTCTCCTGTGCTTGATTTCATCTTGTATTTTGTTTATCATGGCCACTAAGTGTACAAAATCCATTGCTAATATTGCCAGTAAGAGGCCACATCGAGTGATTGACCTGGAAATGAAATTGAAAGTGATTAAGAGCTACGAAGGTGAAAAATCAGTGATGGTTATTGCTCATCAGTCAGGCATGTCCCATTCTACCATAGCCACGATCTTGAAGAACAAGAACAAAGTGACAGAAGCTGTTAAAGGATCTGCTTCATTGACGGCAACGATATTAACAAGAATTCGAGAAGGGCCTATATGTAGCAGACATGAGGAAAATTGTAATGACCTGGATTGAAGACGAGACACAGAACATATCCCTCTCAGCACCATGACAATCATGGCCAAAGCAAAAAGTTGGTTTGTGATGTTGAAAGAAAAAGCTGGACCTGGCTATGATGTTGAATTTACTGCTAGCTCTGAGAGGTTTAAAGGATTCAAGAATCATTATTCATACACAACATGAGAGTGAGTGGTGAGTCTGCCAGTGCTGATGTGAAGGCAGCTGAAGAATTTTTGGAAACTAGATAAGCTGATTGTGAGGAAAATTACTTGCCAGAGCAAACATTCAGTGTGGATAAAACCTCCCTTTTCTGGAAACATGTGCCTACAAGGACTTTGATCCATAAGGAGGCCAAGTCAGTGCCAGGTTTCAAGGCTTTTAAGGACAGGATAACAGTCTTACTTGGGGGCAGTGTCTCAGGCTGCAAATTGAACCCTTTGTGATCTGGCACAGTGAGAACCCCAGCGCCTCCAAGCCTATCAGTGAGCACACACTGCCAGTGAACTACAGGAACAGTAAGAAGTCACGGATGACCCAGCTGCTCTTCCAAGACGCCCTCCTGAATTGCTGTGCCAGCAAAATGAAGAGGTAGTTTGGAGAATAACATACCTTTCAAGATTTGGCTTACTGTTGATAAAGCTCCCAGCCATCCTCCTTTTATTGGTGATCTTCATCCCAGCATCAGAGTGGCGTCTCTGATATCTCCCTCCAAACGCCACCTCTTGGATCCAACCAAGGGATCAAAGAGTAACAGCAGTTTTTAAGGCCTGCTACCTGAGGAAGACCTTTGACCAGGCCATTGCTGCAACTGAGGAAGACACTGATGCAATTCTAGAAGGATTACAGCATCTGTGACTGCACAAAGAACCTTGCTTGGGCTTGAGATGATGTCACCAAGAAGTGTATGAATGGCATCTGGAAGAACACACTCAAAAGGTTCGTCCATGTCTTCAAAGGATTTGCCAAGGATGAGGAGGCTGCAGAAATCAACCAGCAGCAAGGCTGTGGTTGAACCGGCAAACAACTTTAACCTGGGTGTAGATGACGTTGACTTTGAAGAGCTCCTAGAGGTGGTTCCTGAGGAATTGACTAATGAGGAGTTGTTGGAACTGGAACAGGAACACACAGCTGAGGAAGAGCCAAGAGAAGAGGAAACTCCAGGAGAAGGAAAAGAGGAACCGCCAAGAAAATTCGCAGTGAGGGGTTTAGCAGAAGCATTTGCAGACCTTAACAAGCTCCTTAAGAAGTTTGAAAACATGGACCTCAATACCAAAAAGTTTTCATTAATGGAGAGGAAGGAATGTTCGTGGTGCATTATCTGCTTAAAAGCAAATCTGTGATGAGAAAAAGAAAGCAAGCAAACCACCATGGACGTGTTTCTGAGAAGAGTCCCACTTCCTCAGCAAGATCCTCAGGCAGGTCCTTCAGGAGGTGTTCCAGAAGAGGCACTGTTAGCATAGGAGAGGCATGTTGTTGCTCCTGGACACCCTCCAGTGGGACAACAGCTGGAGGTGGACGACAGTGATATTGATGATCCTGACCCTGTGTAGGCCTAGGCTAACGTGTGTGTTTGTGTCTTAGTTTTTACAAAAAAAGTTTAAAAAGTAAAAAAAATAAAAAAATTTTAAAAATAGAAGAAAGCTTACAGAATAAGGATACATAAAGAAAATGTTTTTGTGCAGCTGTACAGTGTGTGTTTTAAGCTAAGTGTTGTTATAAGAGTCAAAAAGTTAAAAACAAAAAGGTTATAACCAGTAAAAAAGTTACAGTAGGCTAGGGTTAATTTATCATTGGAGAAAGAAAAATCTTTTTTTGTAAATTTAGTGTAGCCTAAGTGAACAGTGTTATAAAGTCTACAGTAGTGACAGTGATGTCCCAGGCCTTCACATCACTCACCACCCACCGACTCACCCAGAGCTACTCCAGTCCTGCAAGCTGCATTCACGGCAAGTGCCCCATTAAAGGTGTCCTGTTTGTAATCTTTCAGTCACTATTTTGACTGTACTTTTTCTATGTTTAGATGTGTTTAAATACACAAGTACTTACTGTTGTGTTAGAATTCCCTTCAGTATTCAGTACATTAACATGCTGTACAGGTTTGTGGCCTAGGAGCAATCAGCTATAATGTAACCTAGGTGTGTAGTGGGCTCTACCATCTAGGTTTGTGTCAGTGAACTCTGATGTTCGCACAGTGATGACATTGCCAAGCAACACATTTCTTAGAATGTATATCTGTATATCCATCGTTAAATGTTGCGTGACTATTACTGGTTTTCACTGTAGATTAGGTTGGTCTTTCCTAGAATTTCATACCAGTGGACTCAGCATGTATTCTTGTGTCTGGCTTCTTTGGCATGTTACAGCTTTTTTTGAGATTTATCTCATATTGTGTGTATCAGCAGTTCTATCCTTTTGTTTGCTGAGTAGTATTTCATTCTGTGGATGTACCACAGTCTGCTGGTGGACATTTGATCCTTATGAGTAAAGGTGCTATGAACATAGCAGTTCTGAGTTCATAGCCTCTCTTGCCTTCCCCAGAGAATAAACCCATATTCTCTGTGGGGTGGGGGTCAGCAAGGGGAGGCAGGCGTCTCGTCTCACTGCTGACCAGAGAGACTCAGCCGCCCTTCCAGATAGTGCCCTTCATCGGCTCCTGGGAACGAGTGCTCGGTCCTGGGGACCTGGACAGTTTCTAGGTGTTGGGAACGGGCTTCTCTGGGCTCAGGCTGCGTCTTGATCCTCGTCACTGCTGGCTGAGAGTACACCTTTTTTGAGTCTGCTGAATCATTTCCCACTTCTGCTTTTTAGGTTCCAAAGTGTCTTGTCTTCCATTCTTGATCTGTATGGCTTTATGTCTTTTTATTTGTTAATCTGCTTTATTGTCACTTTGAATAGAGACAGAGGCAAATGTTTGTGTTCAACCTGCTCTCTTACCTCAGAAGTCTTTTTACTCTATCCCTGGTATTTGAGAAGTTTCTCCTTTTGTTTTTGCTGTAATAAACAACACTGTGATAAGCATGCTTACAGTTGAGTCTTTGTTCAAATCCCATGCTTGTTTCTTTAAAATAAATTTCTAGGAGTGGAATTGTGGGATTAGAAGACATACACACTGTTAATGCCATCTTGTGCCCCAGGAAGGTCACGCCAGCTCATGTTCCGACAGGGAGTACACTCTCAACAGGACTGTCTCCTTTGGTTTTCCCCCTCCTCCCTAGACGCACCCCCCCCCCCCGATACTTGCAAATAAACTCTAAGAAATGAAATCAAATCTTAGTGGAGGACAGACAGACAGGGCCACAGAGGTGTCAGATCTTGACTTTGCTCCTCACTGTGACTCAGCCCCTCCCCCATGCCTGGCCAAACGTGGGATTGAATTAATGCTGTTGGCCTTCCTTCTTTGTTTCAGGTTACACTCCTGGAACACCTTACAAAGTGTCCTGTTCCCCCACCAGTGGGGCAGTGCCACCGTACTCCTCCTCCCCCAACCCCTACCAGACCGCCGTGTACCCCGTGCGAAGTGCCTACCCCCAGCAGAGCCCATACGCACAGGTAGGCCTGGGTTGTACCATGCTCTCTTAATGCTGCCCTTGGGCGCTGTGTTTGTGGGAAGGGTTGGTTCCATCTGGGCTCTGACCCACTGGGCGTGGGACCTTGTGTGGCAGATGTTTCTCTTCTCCACAGCAAGGCACATACTACACACAACCTCTGTACGCAGCACCTCCTCACGTCATCCACCACACCACGGTGGTGCAGCCCAATGGCATGCCGGCGACGGTGTACCCTGCACCTATCCCTCCACCTAGAGGCAACGGGGTCACCATGGGCATGGTGGCTGGGACCACTATGGCGATGTCAGCAGGTGAGTCCCTGACCTTGGGTGCCTGTCCCACGGTGGCATGAGAGCTGGGGGAGGGAGCGCTCGCTGGTACTCTGACCCCTGGCCTTTTTTGTGGCTAGAGCTATGGGGAAGGACCTGATGCTTTTGGGAAGCATCAGCATATTGTCTTTTTCTTTCCCTCCCCTTCTTCTTTCAGTTGAGAGCAGACTGGGTTGTGGGATTCAGAGTAACAAACCATGAACTAGCACCCTCCCAGGGAGTGTGACTGGATATTGCCCTCTGGGTTTGATGGGGCCACTTTGTTGGTGAGCTGAGCCAGTAGGGACAAGGAGTGACCAGCTCAGCCAGTGAGCGCATGAAGTTTGAGCAGAAGGGGATACTTTATGTTCTGGGGACCTGCTCTCATGATACTTCTCTTTAGTGTGGGCTGCTTTTACAAGCCACATTGTCTAAATGAGGGTGTTTTCATGAATCTGGGAAAGCTGGTCTTGTGTTAATAGAGAACAGCTGCTTGTCAGAGTCGTTTGGCTCCTATCAGCTCTACTTCCCAAGGCTTCCTCTAGGTTAGGAAAACAGACCACAGAGAGGGGAGACCCCTGGTGAGGATGGGCACATCTCCCTGGGACCGGGGAACCCTAGGGGCTTGCTTTAATGTCTAGGGATTAGAATCCTTCCTGTGGACATGTGAGTTGCTGTGGCAGAGGGGCCAGATACACATGATACACTTGGTGGCCCATGGCAGGGAATTTTAAAAAAATATATTGTCCCATCATTGTTTGTCTAGACTTTAGTTCAGTGTAAGGAAACGTGCCAGAGAGAAGGTGTTTCAGGACACCATGTGTGTTTCTGCTCAGAGTGTCTTGTTTTATTTGGTTTTCCCATACTTCGCTGTGAATGCAAAGGAGATGTGGCACAGACGGAACCTGCATGTTTGCGACACATGGAGGGAGGAGATGACAGGCCCTGGGCTGGGTGTGGGCAGGGAAGCAATGAAGAGATGCAAGAGGAGGCTGTTAGCTTTGAGGTGATGCTTGTCTATAAATGGACTCTCAGAATCCCTGAGTTTTAAGTGTACAGTTCAACAGCATTTAGTGTATTCACACTGTTGTGAAAAAAATATCCAGAACTTTTTCATGTTGCAAAACTGACACTCTGTCCCCATTAGACAACAGCTCTCCTTTCCCCTCCCCCAGCCCCTGGCAGCCACCCTTCTCCTTTCTGTCTCTGTCGGTTTGCCCACTCCGGGGACTTCGTGTAAGTGGAATCATGCAGTTTTTGTCCTTTTCTCACTGGCTTATTTCCCTTAGCATAACGTCCTAAAGGTTCATCCATGTTGTAGCATGTGACAAATTTCCTTCCTTTTTAAGGCTGAATAATAATTTTTAAATTTTGTTGTTGACCATCTGATCTGCAAAAATATTTGAGTGGGCTTGTATGAAGAGGAGGCACAAAGGCTTCTACAAACATATTATCAGTACAAGCTCGCTGTGTTTGTGCATCTTTGTGTTGTATGTAATTGGAGTTCTGGCAGCCCCTAGGTCAAGCCCATCCCCTCTTCCTGTGTGGCGCCCTCCTCGCAGAGAGGGCTGAGCCAGCGCCCTCTTCTCAGAGGCAGCACGGAGCCATGCATGCGGGGACCTCAGGCCAGCCTTGTGTGTGGTCGGTGCTGCCTGCCACTGAGATACACTGTTCTGTCTTCCAGGTACCCTGCTGACTGCCCACTCCCCAACTCCTGTCGCCCCTCACCCAGTCACGGTGCCCACATATCGGGCCCCCGGAACACCCACCTACAGCTACGTGCCCCCTCAGTGGTGATCACCCTGCAAATGTAAGTGGCCGTGAAGCCTGGCTCTGCTCCTAATTAGAGTGCATTTTTGTCAGTGGAGAATGTCAGATCTCCCACAACTTAAGGCGCTGAGAGAAATGCTACCTGCCTGTTGATCCACTGGCAGTGCAGTGATTAAATTTTTGTTCTTACTCTACGAAATAGGAGAGAGAGGGAAACCGTTGAGTACTTGCTGGGTACGCTGTACACTTCGCCCCTCCTGTGGGCTGTGCTCCAGCCTCCCACCCCATCCTGCATGGGGTGGGGGTCCAGGTGCAACCACAAGTGTGAGCTCCGCGGGGCCAGGAGCAGGGCCTTTCCCAATGCTGCCCTTTCCAGTCCTAGTGGATTTCATCCTCCTCTTTGGAGCAGTGGTGCCAGAGAGGGTCTGTGACTGTGTCTGTCTTTTCTCCCCCAGGTTTGAGGATGGAGCTGTGCGGTCACATAATGGAGGTTCCACAGCTGGTGCTGCAGGCCTCGCGCCTCCAACCCGGACTTTCTTCCTAATGCTCTCCACACTTAGCTAACACTCCTGCGGCCCGCCCAGCAGGTCCCAGCGCCATGAGTCTCCAGCTGACTCTGGGTTGTTCTTACAGCAAATCCTGTTTTGTGGGCTGCCTGGCAATTTTTTAGCTAACTATAATGATAAAAAGGGAGTATTAATCTATTCAGAATCATATCTAGTTGAATGCATGTTTAAAAAAACAAACACAAAAACAAAGCTTGCTCAATCTACCTGCAGTGACTGATGCAAACCCATCATATGCAAAATCCAAAGGAATGGAAAGTGTTTTACAACTTGTATCCCTAATGCACTGTTGTAACGTATGCAAAGTCTTAAAGTTGTAAGTGTTAAAGTGAATTTCTTCATAGAGCATTTGCAGTCTCTTAGATGATTCTTCAGCCTCTTGGGGTTGATGTGGGTTGCCAGTTGGACACATGGACTCTGAGTTTCTGCCGTCTGTTTCTTTCACACCGACTGTGCTGGGAGAGAGTTGCAGGACGGGGGAGTGAGGGAGGGCCACAGCCTTGTGGGTACAGCTGGGTCAGTGCACATCCCTTTTTTTCCACTTAGGCTGTGGGGTCAGTGAGATGTGGACATTCTTAACAATTATCATGAAAGGGTAGAGTTGTGTGGCCAGTACAGTTAGGGGCAAGAGGTGGTTTACGTATCAGCAAAGCAATCTTGTCTGTCTAAATTTTCATTACCAATCTCTTACAGATAGCAGTGCTGTTTGCTGTATCTTTATTGGAAAAGTCCTATGTAGAACTAAACTGTTTTCCTGGGATGGAAGGTATATGAATGAGAAACAGTCACACTTGGAGGGGGTCTTGGCCTCTCCCTTATTCAGCCTAGAAAATCATTCCTTTTTTTCCCTGAGAAATGTTTGAATCAGGTGAAAACATGTGTAGGCATTGCTGTTCTTCCCCACAGACAAGGGCAAAGATTCAGCTGTGTTATGAAGAAAGTTGTATTTAACAACTATTAAAAGGGAACAAAACTCTTTGAAATTGATTCTTTCTTGTAGAGAGGCAGGGCGTGGCCGTTTGGGCCCATCCACCTGATGGAGACTTGTCCTCTGAGACTCTTTGGAGGGGCTCCTAGGAGACGACTGTGGGGAGGCTTGAGGAGGGTCTGGGGCCTGTTGTCTGTGCGTCTCCTCTACCATCTTTTCTTGCAGCTGAGGGCGCTCAGCACCACGTGTGTGTGGACAGCAAGGGGCCAGGCAGCGTCAGAGTGTGCCTGCCTGCTGGGATTCATGACAGAGGGGTTTGTGTTCAAAATCTGAATGTTGTACATAAGAAGTCAAGAGGATTTTTTTTTGCCTAAATGTGCCCAACTTGATGGGAGTGTGTTTCTCTTCTCAGAGTCAGTGGTCGGGGTGACGGTTCTGTTCCCTCTCAGAAGTCTGTCGGGCAGGGGTGGGTGTGACTGTGGCCGTGCTGTAGGCTTTGCCTGGGGAGGCCGCTGCTCTTCTCGCGTCTCCAGCAGCCAGGTCAGGGCTCTGGCCCTGGTTTGGCATTCCACCTCAGTTGGTGAGTGGGACACCTGACCCCTGAGCCTTTGGTAACTTTATTTTTTGTAGTAAGTACTCTTCATAATTTTCTTTTTCACATTTTATTTTATAAGAATTTTAGGAACACTTTTGCATGGATCATTGTAAACAGAAGATTCCTTATTCCTAATGTCTATTAACATAATGTGTTTACTGATAAGTACTTTAAATTGCTTCATGAGCACTTAGCCCACGTGTGTGTGTGTGTGTGTAGTAGCCGTTTATCCCAGGCACACCGTTTGTGTCCACTTCTTCAACTCTGTGTCGGTCATTCCATTTGTATAGTGGATGCTGTGTAGTACTGATACGTTCTAAGGAGTCCAGGGGCTGAACTGACCAGATAACAAGAAGTCGGGTCCCCCAATTTAGTGTAATAGATTAGGAGAAAATATAATTTTAGTATAGGCTTTAAAAAAGCCCCAAACAGCAAAAGGAAAACACCCACACACACCCTCCACACACACACACACCACTACCGGTCGGGAAGAGTCATTTGAATTCAGGAGAAAGATGAGAAGTTATACAGGATGTTTCTCCAGGCTTGCTTGAGACTTGGCGCACGCAGGTGAGTGTTCTCATGAGCACCGAATTAAATCATGTGTTCAAGAGAAAGAGAAGAGTGGGTTGCATTTTCCTCCCATTTACATCAGCTTTATAAACACTTTCCTCCTCTAATTTTTTTTTAATCTCTTTTCCCTTTTGTAAAGGTGAGTTGGGAGACTTTATCAGATACTTTCGCTTTATGGAATACATCTGTGTGGAAATCTTTTCAATTTCGAAACTATCAGGGCATCAGCTATCAAATATGATGAAAAGTAGAACTTATCTAGCAGGTAAGATTCTGGACATAGGAATAGTAACAAAACTATCATAGGTTGTCATTTTAGAAGCATTTAATTCCGGTAAAATTAATTAAGGCATAGAACTTCTGTTAGAAACTTGCATAATTTGATTATTCAGGCACAACAGTGGAACATTCAGAGAAATTTTGCCTTTTTTGTATGTGACATTCCTAATTTCAGAGTCTTTCAGCTGAATTACAGTTCTTTTAGAAGTTGAGACAGGCAAGCACAGGACTGAATTCCTATAAACATGGACATCATCATGGATATTTTAGAACATTTTTGTTGTCCAGCCTCTCCCCTAAGGTGTAGGAGGTCTGTTTCTCTGCTGAAGGAAGTCTTGTTGGGGTCTGGGCCAGTGACTGAGTGTTTAGCGATGGCAGTGGTCCCATCAGCTCGCTGCCTCTGGGAAGTGAGGCCAGCATCAGGGCCAGGGCCATTTGTGCTAACCGGCCTGGAGGTGCTTCCAGAACCTTTTGTGTCTCTTGTATTAAATCTTTCCAGAACATTCTTGTTGGTGTGGTTATTAGGCCTGCCAGTTGCTATTCTCTGAGTCTGTTTCTTGAGTGCTATGCAAATGTCATATTTACAGGAGATGAAGGGGGTCCTGAGCCTTGGGGTGGGTACCTGGTCAGTAAGCATCCTGCCCTTCCCAAGCTGGGCATGCAGTATGCCTTTGCTCTGTCTGGTGGCATCAGCGCTTCAGTAATGAGAGGAGGTATAGTCTTAAGGCACTTTGGATATGCTAATATCTGGCAGTGTTGTCTCCACGTGGCTTTCTGTGAGTGTGGCTGCCAGTGGGTGGCGAAAGGGTGGCAGGCACCAGCGCATCAATATTGGGGCCTGCTTTAGAAAAATAAATCAGACTTCTTCACCTATCCTTTGTAAACACTTGGAAACAGTATTATTCTGACCAGTTGGGCCACCTCCTCCCCATCTGGCAGCTAATGGCTGGACACCCCAATCATTGCCAGCCTGGACATTGCCCAGACAGGACAGGACGCCTGTGACGCCCTCCAGTGGGTGCAAGGGCAGGTTTAAGGGTGCGTGGCTTGAGGTGGGAGGCAGCTTCTGGTTCTTCTCTGGTGCTTTTTAAGGGGAGGGTGTGTCTCTAAAGAGACTTGTGGTTGGCTTAGGGGAGGGGCAGAGTGCTTACCTCTCCTCTAGCACATCTCAGATGTTTGTGTTTTTCCCTGAGTTGTTTATTATTACTCATCATGAGCTTTCTGAAGGTGACACGCTGCAGAGGAGGGTCTGATCTTTTTGGGTAGAAAGTTTCAAAGTTGATCTTACCTGTTTCAGAGGATTTGTCTCTTTCCCCACCCCTATTCATTTGAAGAACAGAAAACCTGTGGGGTAATCTTATTTGAGTCCCCGGGACTCAAGTGCAAGTTACTTGGGACGGGCAGACAGAGGAGAGGCAGGCATCTCTGCAGGAACCCGCCGTGAGCCTTGGGACGTGGGGTGCTCCTGGGCCTGGTGCACTGAGGGGACAGGCGTCGCATCAGCCACCTGAGCCCTGCCGCAGCTCCCGTGGGTCCTTGTCTGGACCAGTGTTGGTAGGATAGTCGGGCTGGATTGGAGACCAGCTCATGTGCGCTCCTGCAGGGTTGCTGTGACGACCACTCAGAGGAGAGGCCCCAAGGAGCCACATGGGTTACAACATATGACTGACTAGGAAACGGTTCCTTTTTTTTTTTTTTTTAAGTTTTAAATACTGTTTTTTTAGACCGTTCTCTTAGTACTTTTCTTAAGCTTACGTCAGCATTGTCTTCCAGTGTTAAAGGCATCCCTTGCCTCTGCATTGAACTTCAGGTGTCAATACAAAGGAATGGAGCGTCATCCTGAGCCAGTTCCATCGTGTGTAAATTCATACTATTTTAATTTTTTATGCAATCTGATGAGTAGATGAGCTCAGATTTAAAATTCTTAAAAGCACGTTTATTGTAACAAGAATTGTTCTGTATGAATACTGCAGTTTTCAATAAAGATTGACTTGTGTTGCATGTCATAGTTTTCATGATTTTCCCTGTGGGTTTTCTCTCCAGGTGGCTTGGCCTGGCTGGGAGGTGCTATAGCCTCTTTCCAGTTAGGAAATACATGGAGTCGTGGGCAGAGGCCCTGGTGGCACTCACTCGAGTGCCCTTGGCAGTGTTAAGGGGGTGTGGAGGCAGCAAGGTGGGACTGTTTCTTCGGGGGCAGGGAAGCCCCCCTCAATCTTCTCGTCCCGCGGCCTGGGGCCTCCTGGGAGGACATATTCTTCCCCATTTCAGTGAGGAGGATGCCGAGACCCAGAAAGGTTACAGACCTTTCTGTAGCCTGACAGCTAAACCCACATTTGCTAACTTCAGCCAAACATGGACTCTGCGAGCGGTCAGGGAGAGTGGGCTCCCAGGCCCTGAGCTAGCTGTACTCATACCTGGACAGCTCCCAGGCCAGACACAGTCCTCCTGGCTCCCCTGAGCCTCCCGGAGGCACTTAGCCCTGCCCCCTTAGCCTCTCTCCACCAAAGCCTGAGGGCACGGTCTGCAACTGGGTGAGTCCCACCCCACCTCAGGGTACTGCTGGCTCTTTCCTGCAGTGTAAGAAAAGGCCTGGGTCAAAGATCATGGGCACAGGAAGGATGGGGCATGCAGAGGAGAAAATGCACAGACAGCAACAAAAAACGGGCTGGCAGCCAGGTTATTTTTCACAGGTTTCTTTATGAAATTAAATGTGGTTTCTGGCTTGGAGAGGGTATAGTGCAAGAGTGACTGTACATGCTGCTAAGTTTTCATGGGCCAGAGGGGCAGCTCGGTGCTCTGCACCCAAAAGCCAGGCCCTGGCCACACTCGTGGGGGCCCCTCCTCAGAAGGAGGTGGGCTTCCCTCCAGCCCAGTGCGCACCAGCCTCTGGGGGCGGGTCCGCCCTGCATGCTGGGCCTCAGAAGTCAGTCCTTCCGGCTTCACACGCTCACTCAGGGTAAGGCAGTCTTTCTGTGTCACTAACATTATTTTTTTTTCTCCATTGTTATAAAAACAACAAAATAACAAAACTGCAGCAAGGTTCTAGAATCAACCCACAGCTACACGTGGACTGGTCATAAACCTTGACAGAAGTATGTGGCGGACTATGGTTTTGTTTTCTTTCCACTATAAACACACACATCACAAGTGAAGAGGGTGTCTGGCCGCCAGGAGTGTCTAGAGAGGGACTGGGAGGCAGAACAGGTGGGCTCTGGGCCAGACGTTTTTGTGCGCAGAATTCCTGGTTCCCAACCTCCAGGGATGCAAGCTGCTGCACCACCAGCTGGGGGCTGGGGGCTTGCAAGGAGAATTGAGGGCAGGGGGGCACACGGCCCAGCTTGGCAGGTGGCTGAAGGTAGATATGGTCTCCTGCCCAGAAAAAACCAGGAGAAGGAGGGATGATTAGATGCCCTAAGAAGAGGGTGCAGAGCTGCCAGTCTCCTCATGTGTGTGGGCCTGGGGGGTGGTTCTGAGCCCTAGCTCCCAGGAGGCCCCACCAACGTCCAGGGTGCCAGGGGGTCCACATGCTGTGGGGCTCCCTGTCTGGCTGGTGTCTTCAGTGCACCAGTAGTGGGGCAGAAACCATGAATGGGAGCCCAGAACTTGGCACATACTGGTGGCACTGAGCAGCTTCCTCACATGGCCCTGCTCGCTTCCAGTTTGTGTCATACGCAGAGGAGGGCCGGACACAGTGGACCTTGAGGAGGAGAAGCCGGAGGCCCGCTGGCGGGGAAGGTCCAGACAGTGTGGTCGGGTGGGCCACTGGCTCACTTGCGGAACGGTGCCAGGCGGCTGATGCTGTGCCAGAAGGTGGAGGGCTTCCGCTTGGGCTCTGCCAGCACCAAGACCTGTTGCTGGGGCAGGCAGGTGGGCAGTGCCGGGTGCTTCTGGCGTGTCAGGTAGTAGGGCCGGCTGAGGGCTGGGCAGGAGAAGACAGCAGGGGTCATAGGTGCTGGGGAGCCAGGTGGTGCAGGACAGGGTGGCAGCCTCCACTGCTTGGGCGAGGGGGGAGGGTGGATGGGGCCTGTCCCAAGGCTCTGCCTCAGACTCCCATGGGAGGGCCCTTGCTTTCCACAGGGCTAACCACTCTGAGGGGCCTGGACTGCCCTCCTGTGGCCTGCCGAGGGGGTAGCTGGAATGCCAGGGAAGGTGAGGAGCCCTGGAGCTTCTCCGTGGCACAGGCCTTGTGCAAGGCATTTGATGTCTGTAGGAATGGGGATATCAGCCCCTTGCCAGAAAGCAGTCTGCCTGGGGAAGTGAGCACTGTCACTAATGGTGCTGCTCTGGGGGCCCTGTCTGAGGGCATTGAGGGCAAGGGTATCAACTGCATACTGATACAGCTTTGTCACCAGTGGCCCCTAGTACCAACCTTTGCGATCAAACACCTGCAAAGGGCAGTGGGCAACTCTGAGGACCAGGTGCTAGCTGGCTTTGCTTTAGGGGTCAGAGAAGAGTGATCAGAGCTCAGGCCAGGCTGCTGTAGGTGGAGGTGGGACTCCATCCGCTCACCTTTGGGCTTCCCGGTGGCCTGCTGCTTGCTGGCATTCAGCATGGCCTGCTTCCTCTGCAGCTCAGTGATGGAGAATCCTGGGACATGGGAGGGGCACAAATGAGACTCCACTTCCCTGAGAGGACTTGACTGCCCTTCCAGCTCCTTCTCCCCTGCTCACGTCCCTCCTGTTCTGTGCTCCCTGGCACTGGTGCACCTCTGTACCCTACACTGCCCACCGTGGTTGGGGTCCCATCATGCCGCAGGAACTCAGCATTGGGCTCAGCTAGCCTGCCTTGGCCAACCAGGCAGAGGAGAGCCTCTGCTGCCCTCTCAGGCCCTCCCCACATCCTCCTCTGCCTTCCCCCATCTCCCACCCTGACCTGATCCCCAGCGTGTCCAGTGTCGCATGTCCTTTCCACTGTGGTGGAGGCTCTTTCCCAGACCAAGAGTGGACCTGGTAACTGCAGAGTGTGATGTCCAGGGGCCGATGCCAGGAGAGAAATGCAGTGGGTAGATGCCCTATTCATGTGGGGGGTGGGGGAGGCTTCTGGAGCCAGTGCCCACCTCCCACTCCAATGCTCTCCCAGGGCTTGTGCTGGAAAGGGGCTCCCCCAGGTCCCTGTGACCAAGCAGAGGGCCCCCACCCTATGGAGTGTGTGTGCGTGTGTGCATGTCTAGGTGTGGTACGAGCAAACTCCCTCACAGGCCAGCAGATCCCTGCCCTGGACCCTCGCCAAACCCAGGCTCTTGGGCTGTAAGATGTGCTGTCTCGAGTCTAAGACTGTCCTGACCTCCTTGCATTCAGGAGCAAGGAAGGCTGGGTGGGGCCTCATGGCGGAGCAAGGCTGAGCCGGGTCGCACCTGTCTCCTGGTCCATCTGCACCTGCTCCCTCTCCCTGGCGAAGGCCTTGAGCCAGCGCTGCTTCTGTTCAGGCTTCCGGGCACACAGCAAGTGGCTCTCTCCTGTGGCGCCGCAGTGCAGCCGGAAGGCATTCCTGACGCTCACATGGAGGTCTCTGTCCTTCCCATCCTCCAGATCTGCCACCTCCAGGTCATCCATGTCCACTCGGCCTTTATAGTACAGCACGTCCCGGCGGAGAAGGTCCTGCCAGAGATGCCGTGAGCTCCTGGCCCAGCCTGCTTGTTGGAGCCCTCCCCAGCCTTGGGACCACTCCTCTGACCATGTCCAAGGGCCTGCCTCCCCCTCTGCCCTGTAACTGGAAGGACTCTGGACTGCACACCCACCCACCAGCACATGGTGAGCTCCTGAGGGCAGAGCAGACCTGGGTACGGCCCAGGACCATGCTGAACTCGAGGGAGGAGTCTGATGGGGAGACAGCCAAGGAAACAGCGGGCCAGGGCCCACACCACACAGCAGAGAAGAGCACCAGGTCTGCCAGGGCCAGGCCAGAGCTAGTGGTCGGTAGGGCTTCCTGGACAGGGCCGCTTGGGCCACGTTTTGAAGAGGAGTAGAAACTAGCAGCAAGGAGGTGGCCAGGGGGCAGCTGCAACAGAGGACCCAGGACTGGGAAGGGCAGGCTGAGGTTTCCTCTCAGGGAGAGAAGAGGTAGTGTAAGCAGGGCCTAGGTCAGAAAGGAGGCCCCAGTCAGACTCTGAGGGCTGCCTGTGGTCTTGGGGCTACCAGGCTCACTCTGCAAAGAGTCACCCTCAGCCCGGCCCTAAGGGCCTGACCAGGAAAGGCCTTGCTGCAATTAGGGCCCTGGGAAGGAGGGACCATGTGGGTGTGGCTCCTGTTCTCTGGGTGGCTGCTCCCAGCCCACGGCTTCACTCCCTCCCTTCCCGCTCTGTCCAGCAGAGCAGAGCAACTCTGGTACCTTCTTACAGTAGATGAGCTGATGGTCAAAGAGAAAAAACATCCTCTGCTGGCTCTTGGCTTGTGGCTGTGTAACTCGAGTCAGCTCCCCCGAGTAGATGAGCTCTGAGCTCCTGACCAGGAGGTCTTCCCCCTGGGGGCCCAAGGAGAGCCATGAGCTTAGAGGAGGCCCCTCTGCTAGGCTCTGCGTCCTGCCTCCATCATGGGGAGGAGGGCTCCCCAGTGGCCCCGCCTGTGGCCCCCACTGGGCCAGGGTCTGCAGCGAACAGCAGATTGTAGGGGGCGGGGCTGCTCCTGAAGCCCAAGGAAGTAGTGGGGGCAGTGTGGGGGGTAGAAAGGTGGTTTGACCCATGAGTTGGTTGTCTCTGCGAAACAGGGCTCATCGGCAGCCAGTGGAGTGAGCACTTGAAATGTGGCTAATCCCTGCTGAGATGTCATGTAAGTAAAATACACACGGATTTTGAAGCCTTAGTATGAAATAGAGAATGTGAAATATTCACTAATGATATTTTATGTTGATTACATGTTGAAATGATATTTTGGATCTATAAAGTCAAACAAAATATTATTAGTTTCACCTGTTTCTTTCCTTTTTAAGATGGCTACTTGAACACGTAAGATCGGCCATGTGGCTCGCTCCACATGGACAGTGCTGCCGTGCGGATGATTAGCCCCGGCTGCAAGTCCCCTCTGAGGGCCGTCTTTTAGGGGCAAAAGGTCTTCTTCCCAGTTAAACATATTTGGTACCGAAGTCCCATCATCAGACTTCAAACTTTCAGACTAAGCCCTGCCCCCCTTCCCATTCCTCCTGCAAAATGCAAGCCATCGCAGGAGTTGGCAGCCATTGTTTGGGATAAGTGAGTTTGTAGGGGTCCTCGGCTAGGACTGGGCCTCAGAATCAATCACCTGGAAAAAAACCCAAAAAACAAAACCCCCAAAACAAAACAAACCCCGCATTGCTCAGCTCCACCCCCAGGAATTCTAATTGTGTTTCTAGAACGGGGCCCAGGAATCCGTATTTTTATAACATTTCATGGCTGTTGGATGGAGGTGGAGAGAGCAGGAGGACAGGAATGTCACCGTTTGTTCCGGCCTCTGTGTTCCCTTAGAAGGCAAGATTGGCAGATGCGGGAAATGTGCAAGCCAGAGAAAACGCACCAGGAGGTTCTGGGCGGTGGATCCATTTTTGGTCATGCTGGGGCATAACCTTCTGTGGGGAGTCCCAGCAAAAAACTTGGGGATCTGGCCTGTCCACTAAGGGCAGAGGAGCAGCTCCTGCTGGGCTGGCTGGCTGCACTTTGGGAGGCATGTGGTATTTCACACGTACCCCAAAGTCTTCACCAGGAAAGAGGCCATTGGGCCTGCTCTGGGAGGCAGCGCTAAAGGCCTGGAGCTCAGGGCTCGGGCGCCCAGGTGGAGGACGCTTTCCCGTCCCCAGCTCCTGTTTGCTATCTCCCAGGAGCTGTCTCCCTCCTCAGCTCCCTCCTTGAGTTTTCAGGGACAAGCCCCATGGTGTCTTCTGGGGTGTCAGGCCCTCACCTCCCAGTCCTCTATGGAGCTTTGCCACTGAGCAATCTTGTCGATGTTTTCCAGTCTCCGTTTCCGTTCATTGATGAGCTGGGCCACGTTCTTCATGGCATGTAAAGCAGCCTCCACGTCCTTGAAATCCCTAGGGCAGAACAGAGGTGGGACTGGGCTGCCAGCTGGAGCGCAGAGAGCCTCCGGAAGCCCCCTGTGGTGCTGCTTGCCTCTGTGGCGGTGCCCCTCAGCCATTTCCTCACCAGTCAAGTGCACATCCCCATCTTCTCCATGCGTGCCGACACAGAGCAGGACTTAATACCCTATGTGTGGCCTCTTCCCTCATTGCAACCACAGGTCCTGAGAGCAGGGGTGGTTTTTCTCTGTGCTGTCGCCCCAGTGCCTGCAGCAGTGCCCAGCACAGTACAAGAACTCAGCAAAGCGGCCTGAGGCAAGAAGAGCCTCCTTACCTGTGCTGGGGGGGTGTGTACTTGAGCAGCTCAGCCAGCTGCAGAGGGTACTTGCAGATCTTCTGCACTGGGGTCAGCAGGAAGCCGTCCAGAGAGATGTCAATCATCTTCTGCAACAGCCGGCAGGCCTCGAAGAAGTACACGTACTTGCTGAGCTTGGCGAGCCGGGAGAGCTCCAGGCAGGCGCGGGGGTGGTTGTTGCAGTACTCGGAGTAGATCTGGAAGTCCGCTTGCTGCGGGCATGGCTGCAGGTTAGGGACACTGGCTCCTGCTCCCCAAGGCCCCCCGGCACGTGCTGGGAGGGAGCAAGAGCCTCTGCAGCTCCTTCAGGAGCTGGGCTCCCGGAGCTCAGGCTCTGTCTACCTACTTCACTGGGTACAAGCTGTGCGGAATCACAGCTGGGATGGCGAAGACCTCTGAACGCTCAGGCCTGGGTGCCCCTGTCGCCTGCCACCCAGCCTTTTCTACCTAGCGTCTTGCTGCTGCTTCACAAAGCTCTGGCTTCGTGTCTGAGGGACAGCACTGTCACTTTGTTCAACACAGTGTGACACAGATATGTCCACACTGTGCACGTATTGTACATAAGCCTCACTGTGCCTCTTTTTTTTTAAGCTTCATCTACCTGGAGCCAGAGAGAGACCAGGTCTGCCATCGACCTAGGACTTCACGGACTTGGGTGGGGGAGGAGGGCACAACAGCCACTGGTGGGCCGGCTCCTGTGATGGGCACAATAGGTCATGTCAATGAAGTGCCTACTCCGGGACCTGCTCGTGGACAGTCCACGTCTCCCTTTAGTACTCCTCCTGCTGCTGGGGAGAGGGGCAGGCCCTCCCCAACACCACCCTGGTATGGAAGGAGCCCACGCTGTCCTTGACGGGCTGGCTCACTCCCCCGTGACTGCACAGGAGAGGGCTAAAACCAGTGTTTTCCCGATCAGGCAAGGCTAGGAGTCCATCTAGTCCAGACTAGTCCAGTGAACTGTGGCTAAATGCCAGCTGGCATTTAGTGGAAGCAGGCACTATAAACTCCACATAAATTCCAGATTGCTCACTGAGTGAGGAACCCCAGAACTGGCTGTGAACAGCTCTGGGATGCTCAACAGGCAGCCTAGCCCACCTCCTACCTCTACTGGCCGACGCCCAGGCCCCCTGCTCTAGGGGACCTTCTCTGACTTGGGGTGCCCTCTGCTTGGAGGTGACACAGTCGGGCAGGTGGGGGGTGGGGCCTGGAAGCTTTTGGAAAAGAGTGGCAGGCTGCCTGGGTTTCAGCCACAGGTCTGACTTCTGAGAGGAGGCAGCGAGGAATACAAGGGCAAAGCAGGTTACAGGGCGGGGAGGTGGGGGGGGGGGGGGCCCGGGTGTGTGGGGGAGGGCCGAGGCCAAAGGGGCCGCTGCGCCCGGGAGCCAGGGCAGTGGGTCCTGGGGGCAGGAGGGGACAGGGTCGGGGCGAGGTCCCCGTGGGCGCCTCACGTGCTCCAGGAAGCAGGCGCCCAGCTCGCTGAGGTGCGGCCGCTCCCTGTTGACCCTCTGCTCCAGCGCCTGCACGAAGGCCCTCTGGCAGCGGTAGATGTCCTCGATGTTCCCGAAGATGGTGCGCAGCTGCTCCTCGCTGAACATGTCGGCGCGCTTGCGGCACTGCCTGATGTAGCCCTGGGCCGAGCGGGCCGTCAGTCCCGGGCCCCGCGCCCCCCGCCCCCCGCCGTGCCGGGCCTCACCTCGCAGATGTCGCGCAGGTGCTTGATGTAGTCGCGCTCCGTGCTGAGGATCTCGTTGATGACGTTGGTCCGCATCTGGTTCTTGCTGCTCTGCGCCTCGGTCCCGCCGTCCTCCGCCCCGCCAGCCCCGGCCCGCAGCGCCTCGTCGTCCGCAGGCTCGTCCTGGTTCACACGCAGCTGCGGGCAACGCGCAGGGGTCAGCGCCCGGGGCAGCGCCCCGCAGCCAGCACGGCGGCGGCGGCGGGGAACTGAGGCTCGGAGAACTCGCCGGACGCACAGGCGGCTGGGGCGGGCCGGGAAGCTCCCCTCCTCCCATCGCCCGCATAACGCCCATCCAGACAGGGGCCGACAGTCCGATGACTGCTGCAGCTGTCAGTGTTCTCCCAGACCACCCGCCGCCTCCTAAGGCGCTCTTACAGCCGTCTCGTGCCGGGCACAGAGCAGATGCTAACAGCAGAGTTCTGAACCAGTGTCGGCTCATAGGGCCCTCTAGAGGCTGTGATGGAAGTGAAAGGGTGATGTGGCCTTGCTGGCTGTCTGACCTGTAACTAGGAAGGCATGGGGTGCAGAGTGGGCAGCTTGTTCAAGGGGTCTGGGGCAGAAGAAGCCATGAACCCCAAGGCCTGGGATCTCTCCTTCCCACTGCCCTTGGCCTGGCCTTTCCGTGGAGACCAAAGGCCACCTTAGGTGGCATCTGGGTCCCCTGTCTGTGATCTCTTGGGCTAAGGACTGACTTGTCCATGCCTCAGTTTCCCTGGAGCTGCTGTGAAAGCTCTAACTGCATGACTGGAGCAGATGTTCTGCACAGTGCATAGGAAGTGCACGGTAAACCGAGCTGTCTGTGGCCGTGGTCCTCTGACGTGCAGTCCCCTTAGAGGCAGCCACACAGCATCATTCTGACCCATTCCTCTCTGTCCACTGAGGGCTCCCAAGGAAGGGTGGAGCAGGGCTTGGAGTGGGTGGAGGAAGGCTGTGTCAGAACTCCCGGCTGGCCTTCCTGACAGCCACCACTCAGCCCACAACCTGCAGTCCCACCACAGCCATGAGTGGGAGGTCCATGCCCCGCACCTCGGACCCCAGAGCAGTTTCAAGCCTGCATTTCTGAGCAGAGCCAGCTGGCTTTTTACAGGCCTAGGAGAAGCTCAGGCCGGTGCCATACCCGCACGAAGCTGGCTGGGAACCATCCCTCGCCGTCGGCGACACGGCCCCACCACCACTCTCTGTTGGTGGCATCCATTACTTCGATGACATCCCCAGCTTTGAAGCCCAGTTCCTGGTCATCCATGGTGACATGGTCCCAGAGTGCTTCAGCACAGACCACACTGCCATCGCTGATGAGCTGTGGAGAGAGCCATGGGTAGCACGTCAGTGGAGTAAGGCTGCACGGACCCCCTCAGGGGGCAGGGTGCTCCTGCCCTCTGACCCCACCCCTCAGCAGCCCTGGGAAAAGGGGATCCTGACTGACATTACAGGGGAGCTGACAGGGGCTCCCTCTGGGTAGCCACTCTTCAGGGAGCAGTCTATGCCCTGGCCATGTCTAGACCGGCAGAGCTGATGAGGAAGCCTGAAGTGAACACGACCACTAGAGCCTGGGGAGCCACCAGATCTGAGGGGCGAGCGTGTTGCTCACTCCCCTGCACAGGGCACACCTTCCTCCCACCCCTACTGGGCCAGTGAT
This sequence comes from Equus caballus, assembly GCF_041296265.1. Lineage (NCBI taxonomy): Eukaryota > Metazoa > Chordata > Mammalia > Perissodactyla > Equidae > Equus > Equus caballus. The sequence continues at coordinate 1,192,469 of NC_091701.1, read as the reverse complement.
GAAAGCACTGCCTCTCAGCCGCCCGCCCAGCGTCTCTGCGGTGCTCTGGATGCTGGTGCTGGGACACTGCAAGCTGCCTTTCTGCTGTGCCGGCTGCTTCCCCACAGGCTCTCCTAACATGGCACTGGAGAGGACCGCAGAGCTGGGTGAAGGGGCTTCCTCCCTCCTTCACCCTGCAGAAGCTCCTGTGGCCTTCCTGCGGGCCGGCCGTACCTGCGAGAGGCCACCTGACAAGCAGCAGGGCCGTTTCCCCCGGGCGCCGTGCCCAGCCGCTGCAGGAGCCAGACCCCGGCTCGCAGGGTTCGAACACGTGCAGGGCTGGTCTCATGGCGCCCCCACCAGCACCAGCTGAGCCTCACTCTCCTCAGAGTTCCAGGCCCCAAGCCCACAGGGTTCTCAGTTTCAGTTCTTCCAACATCTTTCCTTTTTCCCCAGCTCTAGGAGAGGTAGGTATGTCTTGCAGCTGCTCCCTTTGTCCTGTTCTTGTGCTCTCGGTTATGAGCCAACCACTTGATACTGGCTAACATTCTTTCTATCACTTCTCTCTGCGGAACTGACTGTGTGACTCCTTCTTCCTGGTGGTCGCAGACCTCACCTCAGGAGGAATGGTCCCCAGCCCCAGAGGCAGGGAGACAGCACCCTCCTGGGCAGTCCTCGTGCTCAGAGCTCCATTTCCCTTTGGGCTGACACCTGCTTTCCTGTCACATGGGCTCAGTTTCTGCTCTGTGAATGACGAATGGCTCTGGGGGTTTACGGGAGGTGAGGTCCATCTCCTCTCTGCTGGGACCAAGTGTTGGCTCTGTCACAGCCACTGGCTGGTTCTTTAGCAGAGCAGTGAAGGCCTCAAAGCGTCACCAGACAGGCCCTCTGTGCTGTCTCCTCTTCCAGGCAGCTTGCCCCTGCCCCCCTCACCGTGGAAGTCCACCCTTGGCTTCAGGCCCAGTGGGGCTTTCCTCTGGTGCCCCCAGGGCAGTGTGTGTGCGAATCCTCACACTGAAACGGAACCAGAGTGGGGCCGCAGCAGGACTGCGGGGTCTCTGCCTGAGTGAGTTCCAGCCACTGTCTCAGAGGCTCCACTGTGCCCCAAATGGGCAGGGCAAGGGTTGGGCTGGCCAGCAGGCATGGAGCCTACCCAGGCTGGCCCTTTCCTCCAAGGGAGGCCCGAGCGAGCACATCCAGAAGCCATCAGTTCTTCCCATTTTCTGGGGGTGAAACCTGCTCCAAACCCTGAGGAAAGCACTCCTGAGTAACCCACAGCCTGTGTGCACTTCTCTCACAGACAGCACTCGTTCAGGGGCTGCAGACCATTGAGGCCCCCCAGAGACAGGCAGGAGCACTGGGCTGTTCCTGGGGAGCTGCGTGCCTCCTCCAGGTGCCACTGCACTCCTCCTCTAGAGAGAGAAAGACCTATAGGCATGCTCCTTCCTGCGGGGAGGCTGGTTCCCAGGATCAAGGCCTCCTGGTGGCAACACGGCAAGGCAGGATGGGAGACTCAGGAGCCACATGCGAGAGCCAGCCTGCTGCACGGGGGGCGGCACTAGACTGCAGCCCAGGCACACACTCCGTAAGCAGGCCCGCCAAGGCCTGGGGTCTGGCCTGAGGACAACAAAGCAGCAGAATGCTCAGAAGGGGTGGAGAGGAGCCAATGAGCCTGTGCGCGGCAAGTGAACGTGTCTGTTCAGGGACAGTGACCGTGGGACAGTGTGTGTGACCAGGCGTGAGCATGTCCATCAGGACAGAGTGTGATTGTGACCACGGGTGAGCGTGTAGTACAGGACAGACTGTGTATGTGTGCCTGGGTGAACACATACATCAGGACAGAGTGTGTGACCATGAGTGAGCATGTACCACAGGACAGACTGTGTGTGTGACCACAAGTGAGCGTGTACATCAGGACAGAGTGTGTGACCATGGGTGACCGTGTACATCAGGACAGACTGTGTGTGATCACGGGTAAGTGTGTACATCAGGACAGAGTGTGTGTGTGACCACAGGTGACCGTGTACATCAGGACTGAGTGTGTGACCACGGGCTACATGGGAAGATTTGTATGTTTTGAGTGATGAGTTACTGAGACAATGGAAGGGTTCACTCTCGGGACTTCTTGGGTAAAGTGAGGTTCGTATCCAGCAGGGAACAGAACTTCTTGTTTAAGCTTTGTAGCTCTGACTCTGGAGAAGTGGGTGTCCTGAGACCCCTCTTGCTGCACACCCCGACATGCGCCTCTATGTGCACAGTCACATGCCCGCTAAGGGAGGCTCCACTGTGGTCTCCTGCGAAGTCCTGAGAAGGACTGCAGGTGGATGCTGTCTTCCTCCGTTCACATCAGTTGCACACACAGGTCACAGGACAGCACAGGTGCCCTCACTGCTGGAGCCAGGCCAGGAGGAAGTGACACAGACACACCCCACACAGTCCAGCTTCCCACTGGTTTCCTTCCCTGGTTGTTCCCGCCTAGTATTAAGCAGGTCAGGTGCCTCCCCTGTCCCCAGCTTCCCTCAACAGAGCCCTGGCCCAGTGCTCCTCCGGTGGCTGTGTTCTGCCAGCCCTCGCAGAGAGGGGCGGGTCCTACACCGGCGCTTTCTACAAGGCAGCCAGGGGAGGACTTGGGGGGCAAAGAGGCTGGGCTTCCCAGAGAGGCCAGGGTTCCCAATGCCTGTTTGGACAAGCCCCCTACCCATCCTGCCCTGTCACCTGGAAGCCCCAGTTGGTGATGGGAGGGGTTGGTCGCTTTTGTCCCTTCTTTGTGCCAGCACCTTGCCAGGAACAGGAGCAACAGATAGACACACAGCTGTGAGCAACTTCCCTGATGTCCCTGTGCCTTGGTCTCCATCGATACCCAGAGTGACAATGTGCTCTACCTGGGACCCAAAACTCTTGTGTAGATCCACAAATGTGAGGCACCCTGACGAGTTAGCAATGACATTACCCGTTTATGTGATGTCACCAAGACAAAAGGTAGTTCCAAGAGGTCAGAGCCACATTCTACCTCCAGGACAGCCCAGAGGCCGCCCGGGCCCCGGCTGGGTGGGCTTCTGGGCAGAGGCCCTTCTTCGCGCTCTGTGTGAGGTGCAGCTGCAGGGCAGCCAACACTCAAGCCCAGCAGGCTATGGGGAGAGGACTGGGGGCTCCCTCTTGGCCTGGGGGGGGCACGCAGGTGGGGGACTGTTCCAGTGGAGGGGTAAGATCAAGACTAAGACAAGCCAGGGGCAGGAGGCAGGATCCCCTCCTGTGCCCCGGAGACTTTGACAAGCCTGGGGAAGCCAGGCTCTGCCTCAAAGCGGCCCCTGATGACCGCCCGCTGCCCTTCCCATCCTGCCCCATGTCCTCTCTCTCACACATGCAGGCTACTGCTGGAGGATTCCCATCCACTCTGGGAATGTGGCTCAGCTCCTGTGGGTCCCTGTGCAGCCCTGAGGGGTGGGGGGAGGGGGTTGTGTGTGCAAAGCACCCACCTGCAAGGAGGGGGGCTCTGCTTGTGGGGCGCGGCACACTGACTGAGACCAGTTATCTTAAGACCTAAAATGGGAAAAGCAACTGCAGGTAACATATGCAGAGGCGTCCACTCATCCTCCACAGCCATCTCTCAACCCACACGAAATGCTGCCCAGTCCGCTCACACAGCGGTCACATGCACGCTTTTCCCAGACAACTACAGGCAGCCGCGGCCACAGCTGCCTCCGCATCCTCAGTTAGACACGGAGACGCGCCATTTTAGTTACACACACACACACACACACACACACACACAAGGCACAGCAGACAGAGGGACGGACCCCGTGGCACATGTCACCACGCCTCTGAGTCACCCGCATGGCCGCCCCCCGGGGGGCGCAAACGCAGATCGGCCCCGGCACATGGGCGCCTCTCCGGGCAGGTCCGGTGCGGGCTCACGGGGCCGCATTGGGGCCAGCGGCCGCACCTTGGGTCACGACCGGCCGGGCGCGCGGGGACCCCGATGGGGGCGGGGCTGGAAGGGAAGACGCGCGGCGGTCGGGGGTGCCCACGCCGCCCACTCACCGCAGCGCGGTCCCCGGGCGCCGGCCCGCGGTCAGCGGAAGGCCAGCAGGAAGATCAGCACGACGTTGATGAGGACGAGGAGCGCCAGCACGGCGAAGACCACCACGCGCTGGGCGCCGGGGGGCAGGTTGCAGCGCAGCAGAGCGCGCAGGGCGCTGCCGGGGGCCGCGGGGCGGCGCCGGGACTGCGGGGCCCTGGCCATGGCGCCAGGCCCAGCTCGGTGCGGCCCGAGACCCCGCCGGAGAGGGCGGGAGCGGGGCGGAGCCGCGTGCGCCCGCGGCCCGGGGCTTCTGCCTGCCGCCCGCGACGTGCGCGCTGCGTCTCCGGCCCGAGCCCAGCACCCGCGCCGACCGCCTGGGCGGGGGAGCCGGGGCGGGGAGGCCCGGGAGGGGGCGGGGTGGCTCCGGCGGGCACCGCACTCTGCCCTCGGCGCCTCCTTCGGGGGTCGGGAGACTTTCAACGCCGAGATAGTGGTCCTGGTCCTGGGCCGGCCAGGCGCACAGATCATCGCGGAGGCGCACGGGATGCAGTGCGGCTTCGCAGATACAGGCACACCGGGGCCACGGGGAGGGGCCAGAGGTTCTGACTCCTAGCACCGAGGGTTGCCCTTGGCCCCCACTTCCCAGATGAGTCAATGCGGCTCTGAAAGGTCTGGTAGATAGCTCAGTCATAAAGACGCACAGGAATACAGGGACCGGGGAGCCTGGATTGGAACTCTGGACTAAGGCTGACCCTAAGGAAGGCCCTGACTCAGGACTTCTTACTGGCCTTGCCCATCAGAGCAGCATTTTTTCCTCTGGGAAAGCAGCAGGCTTCTTCAGCCGCTAACCAGTACCCGCCTCCCGTTTTATTGAGGTATAATTGACAAAAAGTGTATATATTTAAGGTGTCCAACTTGATATTTTGATATACATATACACTGTAAAATAATCACCGCAAGCAAGTTAATACATCCGTCACCTCACAGGGTTAGTATTTCGTGTTTGTGGTGAGGACACAAGGTCTGCCTTCTTGGCAAATGCCAAGCATGCCGTGCAGCCTTGTGAACTGTAGGCGCCATGCTGTGCCTCAGCTCTCCAGAGCCTCCTCGTCCCGCGTCACTAAAACTCTGCACCCTTGGCTGACATCTCCCCATTTCTCCCTCCCCGAGCCCCTGGCAACCACCACCCTCCTCTCCTCTTCTGTGAGTTTGATTGTTGTGGTTTCCACACACGAGTGAGGTCACGCGGGATTTCTCTTCTGTGTCTGACTTATTTTGCTTAGCATAACGCATCCAGGTTCATCCACGTTGTCGCGAAGGTCAGGAGTTCCTTCTTTTTAAGGCTGAATAATACTCCATTGTATTATTACAATACAATATTATTACAATAATAATTATTAATTATTACAATTAAATGGAGTGTATACACACTCCATTGTGTGTATGTATATATATACACACACACATCGCCCCCCACCATCTTCTTTATCCATTCATCCTCTGACTGACACTGCGGTATTTCCTTGCCTTGGCTGTTGCGAACAATGCTGCAGTGCACATGGGGATCTCCTTGAGATCCTGACTTCTTCTCATTCGGGTATGTATCCAGAAATGGAATGGCTGGATCATATGGTAGTTCTACTCTTAATTTTCTGAGGAAACTCCATACTGTTTTCCATAGTGGCTGCACCAGCTTACATTCCCACCAACAGTGCACAAGGGCTCCCTTTTCTCCACATCCTCGCCAACACTTATCTTTCGTCTTTTTGATAATAGCCATTCTGACAGGTGTGAGATGATAGCTCATTGTGGTTTTGATTTGCATTTCTCTGATGATTAGTGATGTTGAGCATTTTCTTTTGAGAAATGTCTATTCACCTCTTTTGCCCATTTTAAAATTGGATTATTTGGTTTTTTTCCTATTGAATTGTATGAGTTACTTATATATTTTAGATATTAACCCTTTATCAGATTTATGGTTTGCAAATATTTTCTCCCATTCCATAGGTTGCCTGTTCACTCTGTTGATTGTTTCCTTTGCTGTGCAGAATCTTTTTAATTTGATGCAATTCCGCTTGTCTATTTTTGCTCTTGCTGCCTGTGCTTTTGGTATCACATCCAAAAAATCATTGCCCAGACCAATGTCAAGAACATTTTTGCCTGTTTCTTCTAGTATGTTTATGGTTTCAGGTCTTGTGTTTAAGACTTTAATCCATTTTTTTTTTTTTAAATTATGGGAAACATGGAAATTTTTTTTTTAAAGATTTTATTTTTTCCTTTTTCTCCCCAAAGCCCCCCAGTACATAGTTGTATATTCCTCGTTGTAGGTCCTTCTAGTTGTAGCATGTGGGACGCTGCCTCAGCGTGGTTTCATGAGCAGTGCCATGTCCGTGCCCAGGATTCGAACCAACGAAACACTGGGCCGCCTGCAGCGGAGCACACAGACTTAACCACTCGGCCACGGGGCCAGCCCCAAGACTTTAATCCATTTTGAGTTGATTTTTGTAAACAGTGTGAGATGAAGGTCCAATCTCATTCTTCTGCATGTGGTTCCGCAGCTTTTTAAACAGCCCCACATCAGGTACCCAGGGCTTCCACTGCCTCCCTGACGAGCCTGCCACCTTATCTTTGTAGGGCTCAAAGTTCACGTGCAGGTGTCTCTCCTTCCGTCCACAGCGGCGAGCTCCGTCACAGTCACCGTGCCCTTCTGATGGATCAGAAGGCTGCTGCTGAGGGGGCTGAGCTGACTGAAAAGCAGCCCAGAAGAGGGCAGAGATTTCCAGGCTCCATGCTCAGCACTGTGAGTCCTGGGGCAGAGGGAGGCCCTGGAGGGAATACTGGAGAGGCTGGGTGTCCACACGTGGTGGCTGCGTCTGCTCAGGTTTCCACGTGTGCCAGCTACAGGCAGTGAGCAAGTACAGATGAGGGCACCTGCTGAAGACCCTGCCAGGATGTATGTGCGTGTCTGGGTTCCTGTGTATGTTAGAGGAGGGTCAGGAATGTGTCCAGAGAGGCTGCCTGTCTCCCTCAGATCTGAAGGGTCAGCCTGGGCTCATCTGTCTGGCTGGGAGGAAGTAGTCTTCTGCTCCTGCCCAGCTCTTCAGAAAGCGAGGCTCAGGATCTGCTTCCTCAAGCTCCCAGGAGGACAGTGGGGAATCAGAAGGCATCAAAGGCTCCCTGCCACCCCAAACCCAGCGCTCCTCTGTGAGACTGTGACATGCCCTCTCGTGGGCCGTGGCTCAGAAGCCCTGACTTGGGCAGATGTTTCCTTGTGCCCTTGTGGCTGTGTGTCCTCAGGTCCTGGTCAGGGTGGTTGTGGGAACCAACTGGTCTGCACACTGCTGTGGGCCCAGAGCACCGTGCTTGCTGCTGTGCTGGCTCCAGTGGCCGCGTTTAGAACTTCATCCATGGCCCAGTTCTGGATGAGCCCTCTGTCCCCCGCAGCAGAATAGCCCACGGAGGGTCTAAGGTGTCAGAAGAACCCATGAGCCGGGGCCAGGGCCAAGGACTGAGAGGCGGCCTCTGCCCTGCCCAGGGGCACTCAGTCTTCAGATCCTGGTGATCTGGGCATACAGCAGGGACGACAGTGGCAACAGTGTTTTATGTCAGTGTTTCATCACCAAAAACAAAGCCCAAAAAGCTTGAAAGCAAAGGGCTAGGCCCTTGGAGGTGGCAGCAGGGAGTAGCCCACCCAGACTGGTTGGGTGGGTCTGCAGGTCTGCCAAGGGGGCAGGACTGACATGGACGTGGAGGAGGACAGAGGATTCTGGAGCAGAGGAGGGCTGAGTCCCCGCGCCATGGCTTCGAGAGAGAAGAGGAAAGCCACTGTGGATATGCTGGCCACCAGACAACACTCAGCCCTGGCCCTGGGGCTGTGAGTTGCCCTGGCTCACAGAGACTTCTGTTCAGCTGTTCCGGCGCACACAACGTATCTATCGGGCTCCACCCTGGGGCTAGGGAGGAGGTGCACAAGAACCAGGTCAGACCTGGGACCAGACGTCTAGTGTCACAGGTGCTGGGGAGACAGAAGCACCTGGAGAGAAGGTCAGGCCGACTCCACCGAGAAGCGGGCCCCAGCTGGCCTTGTGTTCTGCAGTGTCATCTAGGTGTTCACCAAGAAGTGCTAGGAAACAGGCCCTCCTGTCCTCTGCTCCCATCTCTAGGAGGTTGACTCCTCTTGCAAGGACTGGACAATCACGAGGTACAAGGCACAAGTCAGGTGCAGGAAACACAGAATGAACAAGGTACTGCTTCCTTCTCACTTCTGCCAGGGCACACAGAAGAGAACGGGGCCACGCAGACATGCACAGCCTGCTTCACCCAATGGCAGCCCCTGAGGGCAGGACCACATCTGCACAGCCGTATCCCAGGGCCTGGGGCAGTACCTGACACATATCAAATACTCAGTAATGTGTGTCATGTGTGTGCAACGTACACATGCACACGTCACACAACAGCCACCTTGTGTGTACGCGTGTGGGTGCCTCCCCTTACTCCTTATGCGCCCAGAATACGAAAGTACTTTGCTGTCATCGCCTGTGTCCACTCCTCTTTGGGCCAGATGGTAGGGGTCCCTTCTGCATAGGAAACTGAGAAATGGTCTCTCCTTCTGAGTATACGGAACAAGAAAGTGTCACAATAGAACATGACACCCACACGTGCTTAGAAAACACAGTGAATATGTGACTTCAAGCAAGCATGGACTTTTCTCTGGCATCCGCTGCTCTGTAATCTTCACGTGCGACACTCACGGGACGCCCAGCAAACCTCCCTGCCGCGGGTGTGAGACAGCAGCGAGGGCTGGGGGCCGGGGAGTGCAGTGGGACGCTGCTGCTTTTGGAAGGTTACTGGAGGACACCTTCTGTATCTTCCAAGTTTTTGATAAAGTGAGTCTAACACTGCCAACGGATCATAACAGGTGCTGTCATTCCTGAGTACCCGATACCCCAGGCACAGCGACGCTCCTGTAGCTGCCAGGGGGGCCCAGGTGCCACATCCACCCCACAATGGGAAATCAGGGCGCCAAGGAGGGAATGACTTGCCACAGGTGCTCCAGCCAGTGGCAGAATGGGGTCAGCCCCAGGGAGGTCAGCCTTCTTGCTGTCCTGACCCTTTCAGGGCTGCATATCTTAGGCTTTCTCCATCAGGATCTAGAATTGTTGGTGGGTATCATGAGGGAGAGTAGCCTGGTGGGTGCTGCCCGCGTTTGGAGCCCAGCCTCCACCCTGTGTTGGCCTGCTGCATCCCTGGAGAGGGGCTCCTCACCCGACTGACTGTCCTCCTCTGTGATGTGACAAGTCCTTCCACCAAGGGACATGCTGAGTGTCAAGGGAAGACAAGTGCCCTGGAGAGTGCTCTAAATATAAGGTCCCATAGCACCACGTGCCTGCTCAGCGACCTCAAATACCAAGAAACATCTTTGAACCAAATAGGCAACAAATTCTCTAAGCAGCCAGAATAGGACCTACACATTCCTCATTTCAGTCCCCTCTCTTTCCCTCCCAGGTGCCCTCTGCCAGAGCCTGTGTTCTTAGAGCAGGCCTGGCTCTGCCTTTCCTCGTCCAGAGTGTCTTCGAACAAACAGCCTGTCCAGGGCTCTAAGAGGTGCTTCCACAGCAGCAGCAAGACGGGACAGACGAGAATTTCAGCATTAGGTGGGAGACACACAACTACAGAAAGCAGACACAGGAACTCTTAACAATGCAGCTCTCATGGCCAATCAGATGAGCCGACATCTCTTCAGAGTCCCTCAAGGCCTGATGTTAGTGTTCCTCCTTCATTGTCATCCTCGTCATCGGAGATTTATTGCGAACCCACCATGCGCCAGCTTATTTATATTTGTTATTTCAGGCAGTCCTCATGTAACCTCATGGTTCTCCCGTTTCACAGGGAAGTAACCCAGTGCTCAGAGCTCACAGCTGGCTGCTGGCAGGGAAGGACGCCCACGTAGGTCTGGGAGGCCCCACTGCACGTGCTGCCTCCCGTTGGGCTGGGCCCCCAGACTGAGGAGGGCAGCCTGAGTCTTCAAGGAAATGCAAAACCAGTATCTGTGAATTCTGCTTCGGATGACACAATTTTAGAACACCATCCCTTCAAAATAGCTTATGAGAAGCACTTAAAGAAAGGCTTTATCTAAGCCTTTCTTAAGGAAGGCTTATTGATTTTCTTATTGGAAAAATCAATTTCTTTAGATGTTTATTCTTTATGCATCATGGATTTTGAGTAAATCATTATATAACAACTATTTCATGAGACGGATGCGCTGCTGACTGCGCCAAGAAGGCAGCTTTATACAACAACTATTTTAAATCGTTATTCAGAGCCGGGCCTGTAAGAAGAGCTTGTCCACCATCGACAGTACGTGCCCATCTGTCAAGTAGGTGATGAGGACCCTACACTCCTTAAGGGTTTCTGAGAAGCCTACCAGCCCATTCATCCACAGAAATGTTAAGGTGAACTGTTCATAAATTGACCCCTCCTGAGGAGAAAATCTGGGTGCTGCAAGATCCCAGGTGGTCAGATTCTAGTTCCAATGAAGCAGAAATATGCAGTATGTCATGACCAGGAGGAGAACATGGTGTTGTTATGGCTTGAGCCAGGTAACTGCCACTTTATATTCAACAGCCCCCTCCAAATTAGGTAAAAAAGAAGAGAAGGAGAACCAGTGAGAAAAAGAGAGGAGCGTCAGGTCTCAAATTTCTCTCTCCTTGGCGGATGCAAAAGGAGAACTTGGTGTGGGAAGCAGTTTTGCTGAGATGAAGTGTCTCACTAATTTCTTCTGCTTAGGTAGGAACAGCCAAAGATGATAACTTGCACACAGTTGTCATACCAACAGCAATGCCTTTCAGCTCTTGGAGCCAATAGGCAAGAACTCAGTTTGCCCTCGCCTTGCCCTCGGTCCTGCCCAAACAACTCGTTGGAGGGTCAGGGAGCTAAGCCCTGGCCTTCCTTCTACCAAGCAGAGCTTCTTCCATCCAAGATGGCTTTACAGGACAGACTAGCACTCTTACATCGTAAGTCCTAGGTGTCACGCCTGCTATTCTGGGTTCCTTGTCGGCCCCCTGAGGGCAGAGGGGAGGTTCCTATACTTGGACAAGCTCTGCTCATGGACACCACATTCTAAAGTGTGAGCCACAGGGTGAAACTGTGCTGTATACACGCTTGTGCCACTGTCGTCTGCTTGGAACACAAAGACTGGACATCTAGGCCTGCACGAACGTGCTGGAGTGGCCTGATGGCGAGGCCAGCTCCCAGCCCCGCCCCTGCCCACGCAGCCCTGACCCTACCTCATTGATGGCCAGTTGCTCGCCGCCCCCAGCAGGGTGGCTGTAGTGGTGGCTGGAGCTGTGCATATCCTCATAGAGGTCCTCCTCGCTCCCCGCCTCGTCAGCACGGATGGCAGTGTCCAGAACTCCATCGGGAATGGCTGCAAGGAGAGAGACCAGCTGGCAAAGAGGAGCTGAGGGAGGGGGCACGTGGACAAGGAGAAGAAACTGTTCAGGATAAAAGCCCCTTCTCTGAGAGAAGGGAGAAGATCTGGGAACTAGTTTCTCAAACCTTCCTTGCTGCAGAAACGCGGTCTGGTTGAAAGAGTGCGCTGGTCGACTTTCACACCATCCCTGTTAGTCACCCACTGTTCAGTCCTCATCCGCTCCACAAACAAGGAGAAACAGTATCTGCCACAGCCTGACGCTCAAGAGTCACCTCCAGTGATGCCCTTCAAGCCACTCACTAACATGTGAGGTCCTTAAGGCATAAGGCCCTTAAGGAAAATGCTAACAATTTATTGTGAAACATACATACATCTCTCCAAAGAAATATACATGCAAAGATAGTGTGAAAATTAATAAAATGAACACTACGATACTTACCAACTGCTTGAGAGAACACCAGACTCTCAGCATCTGACTCCTGTACCCGCTCCAATGCCACCACTCTCGCTCCTTTAGAGAGCCAAGATTTCAGCCTCTTTATAAGTCATACCCACGCTTGTCTTTGTTTTAGCATTGATTTCTGTTGAGTTTTGCCTGGTTTGACCTTATATATAAATGGAAGCATGCAGCAGCTTTCCTTGTCTGACGGGCTTTTTTTACTTCACTGCTCGTGTCGCTGCGATTGATTCATTCTCACTGAGGCACAGTCTTCCATCTTGTGAATATTCCAAGTTTTACACATGCACGGACTGCAGGGGGTTGTTGTCTATGTTGTTGCTGGTGTGAACGGTGGCGGTGCACACACGTCTACATGCCTCCTGGGCACATGTCCCACAGTTTTTCTTAGACACCGTCTCAACCTCTTTTTCATTATCTCCCCCTAAAGAGCCTTTTATATATTGTTTTCCTAATACTCCCAATAAAATTTCATTATCACAAATACACTGTATGTTTTTTTTTTGAGGAAGATTAGCCCTGAGCTAACTACTGCCAGTCCTCCTCTTTTTTGCTGAGGAAGACTAGCCCTGAGCTAACATCGTGCCCATCTTCCTCTACTTTATATGTGGGACACCTGTCACAGCATGGCTTGCCAAGCAGTGCCATGTCCGCACCCGGGATCCGAACCAGCGAATCCCGGGCTGCTGAAGCGGAATGTGCGAACTTAACCGCTGCGCCACCGGGCCAGCCCCACACTGTATGTTTTTTATGTTCCATGACTCTTTGGAGGGCCACAAACCATTGTAATATCTAAGATTTTTGCCCCCTTTGGCAAAATCACTGCTCCTGGTGTGAATCCATGCTCCAGGGTAAAGACACACCTAGGTGTGGCCAGACTGTCTCCCAAAGCTACTCCACCAAATTAGACTTTTTCTGTGTGTGAGGAAGATTGGCCCTGAGCTAACATCTGTGCCAATCCTCCTCTTTTTGCTTGAGGAAGATTGTCGCTGAGCTCACATCTGTGCCCATCTTCCTCTATTTGATGTGGGATGCCACCACAGTGTGGCTTGACGAGTGGTGCTAGGTCTGTGCTGGATCTGAACCTGTGTACCCTGGGCTGCTGAAGTGGAGCACACAAACTCAGCCACTACGCCACCAGGTCAACCCCCAAATCAGACTTTTGGCAATATTTGTGAACGTTCCCATCACTCTACATCCCAGCCAACTCTTGAGATGGGCATTGTCAGACATTTTAATTTTTTAAAATTATTTTATTGAGGTCATAAGGGTTTATAACTGTGAAATTTCAGGTGTACATTATTATTTATCAGTATTCTGTATAGATGGTATCATGCTCACCACCAATATATGTGTCACCCTATATATGTGTCCCTTTACCCCTTTTGCCCACCCCAACGCCCTTCCCCTCTGGTAACCACTCATCTGTTGTCTTCGCCCTGGTACTAGGTTATCTTCCACACATGAGTGAAATCACGCAGTGTTTTTCTTTCTCTGTCTGGCTTGTTTCATTTAATATAATACCCTCAAGGTCCATCCATGTTGCTGCAAATGGGATGATTTTCTATTTTATTATGGCTGAGTAGTATTCCATTGTACAGATATACCACATCTTCTTTACCACACTTCCACGTCTTGGCTATTGTGAATAATGATGCAATGAACATTGGGGTGCATAAGTCTATTTGGATTGTTGATTTCAAGTTCCTTAGATAAATACCCAGTAGTGGGATAGCTGGGTTGTATGGTATTTCTATTTTTAAATTTTTTGAGGAATCTCCATACTGTTTTCCATAGTGGCTGCACCAGTTTGCATCTCCACAAACAGTGTATGAGGGTTCCCTTTTCTCCAAATCCTTTCCAACATTTATTATTTTTTGTGTTGGTGATTACAGCCATTCCAACGGGTGTAAGGTGATAACTCATGGTAGTTTTGAATTTCATTCCCTGATGATTAGCAATGTTGAACATCTTTCATGTGCCTGTTGGCCATCTGTATATCTTCTTTGGAAAAGTGTCTGTTCATATCCTCTGCCCATTTTTTGATTGGGTTGTTTGTTTTTCTCTTGCTGAGTTGTATGAGTTCTTTATATATTTTGGAGATTAACCCCTTGTTGGACATATCATTTGCAAATATCTTCTCCCAGTTGGTGGGTTGTCTTTTCATCTTATTCATGGTTTCATTTGCCTTGCAGAAGCTTTTTACTCTGATGTAGTCCCATTTGTTTATCTTTTCTTTTGTTTCCCATGCCTGAGTAGACATGGTGTTTGAAAAGATGCTGCTAAGACCGATGTCAAAGACTGTACTGCCTATATTTTCTTCTAGAAGTTTTACAGTTTCAGGTCTTACCTTCAAGTCTTTAATTAATTTTGATATTTTTTTTTTGTATGGTGAAAGATAATGGTCTGCTTTCATTCTTTTGCATGTGGCTGTTCAGTTTTCCCAACACCATTTACTGAAGCGGCTTTCCCTTCTTTGTTGTATGTTCTAGGCTACTAGGTGGAAGATTAGCTGTCCATAGATGTGTGGTTTTATTTCTGGGCTTTCAATACTGTTCCATTGATCTGTGTGTCTGTTTTTGTGCCAGTATCAAGCTGTTTTGATCACTATGGCTTTGTACTGTATTTTGAAGTCAGGGATTTGGAAGCCTCCAGCTTTGTTCTTTTCTCTCAGGATTGCCTTCACTATTTGGGGTGTTTTGTTGTTCCATATGAATTTCAAGATTTTTTCTTCTATTTCCTTGAAGAATGTCATCACGATTCTGATTGGGATTACATTGAATCTGTATATTGCTTTAGGTAATATGAATATTTTAACGATGTTTATTCTTTCAATCAATGTGTATGGAATATCTTTCCATGTCTTTTTTTGGGGGAGGGAGTGTAATGGTATTTTTTAATGTTTTTAAAAAACATTTTATTATGAGATATTACATACATTTAGAAACATATATAAAGCAAAATGTGCATTGTAAAGAACTATAAAATAAACACCACCCATATGAAGAACTAGAATGACCCTGGAACCTCTTCATGTATCTCTAATTATAAACTCTTTCCTCCTTCACAGAGGTAAGCACTACCCTGACTTTTATGATAATTAGTTCTGCTTTTCTTTATATTTTATTATCTATGTGTGCATAGCTAAACAAAATAGTTTAATTTGTACAGTTATATAAGGCAATATAGTTTAGTATGTCCATTTATCTAGTTTAATTTGTTCATTTATACATATAGTCTCTTTGTATTTTTACTTCTTTCATTCAACATATGATTGTAAGATTCATCCATATTGTTGTGTGTAGCTCTAGTCTAAGCTTTTTTTTTTTATTTGCGGTCATAATATTTTACAACATTGTGAAATTTCAGTTGCATATTCTTATTTGTCAGTCACCATATAAATGTGCCCCTTCACCCCTTTTTCCCACCCCTCAACTCCCTTCCCCTCGGGTAACCACTAAACTGTTCTCTTTCTCTGTGCGTTAGTTTGTCTTCCAGATATGAGTGAAATCATATGGTGTTTGTCTCTCTCTCTGTCTGGCTTATTTTGCTTAACATAATATCTTCAAGGTCCATTCATGTTGCTGCAAATGGGACGATTTTGTCTTTTTTATGGCTGAGTAGTATTCCATTGTATATATATATATACCACATCTTCTTTATCCACTCATCAGTTGATGGACACTTAGGTTGCTTCCACGTCTTGGCTATTGTGAATACTGCTGCAATGAACGTAGAGGTGCATAAGTCTATTTGGATTGTTGATTTCAAGTTCTTTAGATAAATACCCAGTAGTGGGATAGCTGGGTTGTATGGTATTTCTATTTTTAAATTTTGGGGGAAATCTCCATAATGTTTTCCATAGTGGCTGTACCAGTTTGCATTCCCACCAACAGTGTATGAGGGTTCCCTTTTCTCCACATCCTCTCCAACATTTGTTATATTTTGACTTGGTGACTACTGCCATTCTAACAAGTGTAAGGTGATAATTCATTGTAGTTTTGATTTTCATTTCCCTGATGATTAGCGATGTTGAGCATCTTTTCATGTGCCTGTTGGCCATCTGTATATCTTCTTTGGAAAAGTGTCTGTTCATATCCTCTGCTCATTTTTTGATTGGGTTGTTTTTTTGTTGTTGAGTTGTATGAGTTCTTTATATATTTTGGAGATTAACCCCTTGTTGGACATATCATTTGCAAATATCTTCTCCCAGTTGGTGGGTTATCTTTTTGTTTTGTTCATGGTTTCATTTGCCTTGTAGAAGCTCTTTTGTCTGATAAAGTCCCACTTGTTTATTTTTTCTTTTGTTTCCATTGTCCGAGTAGACATGATATTCGAAAAGATCCTTCTAAGACCAGTGTCAAAGAGTGTATTGCCTAATGTATTCTTCTAGCAGTTTTATGGTTTCAGGTCTTACCTTCAAGTCTTTTATCCATTTTGAGTTAATTTTTGTATGGTGCAAGATAATGGTCTACTTTCATTCTTTTGCATGTGGCTGTTCAGTTTTCCCAACACCATTTATTGAAGAGGCTTTCCTTTCTCTGTTGTATGTTCTTGGCTCCTTTGTTGAAGATTAGCTGTTCGTAATGTGTGGTTTTATTTCTGGGCTTTCAATTCTGTTCCATTGATCTGTGTGTCTGTTTTTGTGCCAGACCATGCTGTTTTAATCACTATAGCTTTGTATTGTATTTTGAAGTCAGAGATTGTGATGCCTCCAGCTTTGTTCTTTTTTCTTAGAATTGCTTTAGCTATTTTGGGTCTCTTCTTGCCCCATGTGAATGCTAGAATTCTTTATTCTATTTCCATCAAGAACATAATTGGGATTCTGATTGGGATTACACTGAATCTGTAGATTGCTTTAGGTTGTATGGACATTTTAACTAGGTTTATTCTTCCAATCCATGTGCATGGAATCTCTTTAAATTTCTTTATGTCATCAACAATTTCTTTCAATAATGTAGTTTTCATTGTATAGGTCTTTCACCTCCTTGGTTAAATATATTACTAGATATTTTATTATTTTTGTTGCAACTGTAAATGGGACTGTATTCTTGCATTCTCTTTCTGTTAGTTCATTATTAGAGTATAGAAATGCAACTGATTTTTGTAAGTTGATTTAGTACCCTGCAACTTTGCTGTAGTTGTTGATTATTTCTAATTATTTTCTGATGGATTCTTCAGGGTTTTCTATATATAGAATCATGTCATCTGCAAACAGCAGGAGTTTCACTTCTTCATTGTGTATTTGGATTCCTTTTATTTCTTTTCTTGACTAATTGCTCTGGCCAAAACCCTCCAGTACTATGCTGAATAGGAGTGATGAGAGTGGGCACCCTTGTCTTGTTCCTGTTCTCAGAAGGATGGCTTTCAGTCTTTCAGCATTGAGTATGATGTTGGCTGTGGGTTTGTCATATGTGGCCTTTATTATGTTGAGGTACTTTCCTTCTATATCCATTTTATTGAGAGTTTTTTTTTTTATCATAAATGGATGTTGGATCTTCCCAAATGCTTTCTCTGCATCTATTGAGATGATCATGTGATTTTTATTGATCAATTTGTTAATGTGGTGTACCACGTTGATTGATTTGCACATGTTGAACCATCCCTGCATCCATGGATAAATCCCACTTGATCATGGTGATTGATCACTTTGTAATATTGCTGTATTCAGTTTGCCAATATTTCCTTGAGGATTTTTGCATCCATGTTCATTAGTGATATTGCCCTGTAATTTTCTTTCTTTGTGTTGTCCTTGTATAGTTTTGGTATCAGGGTGATATTGGCCTCATAGGATGAGTTAGGATGCATTCTGTCTTCTTCAATTTTTTGGAATAGTTTGAGAAGGACAGGTGTTAATTCTTCTTTGAATGTTTGCTAGAATTCTCTAGAGAAGCCATTTGGTCCTGGACTTTTGTTTTTTGGGAGGTTTTTGATTACTGTTTCAATCTCTTTACTTGTGATTAGTCTAATCAGATTCTCTATTTCTTCTGGATTCAGTTTTCGGAGGGTGTATGAGTCTAAGAATTTATCAATTTCTTTTAGATTGTTTAATTTTTTGGCATATAGCCTCTCATAGTATTCTCTTATATCCTTTGTGTTTCTGTGGTATCCATTGTAATTTCTCCTCTTTCATTTCTGATTTTATTTATTTGAACTTTCTCTCTTTTTTTCTTAGTGAGTCTGGCTAAGGTTTTGCCAATTTTGTTTATCTGGTCAAAGAACTAGCTCTTAGTTTCATTGATCCTGTCTACTGTTTTTTTTTTGTTTATATTTATTTCTGCTCTAATTTTTTTTTCTAAAGATTGGCACCTGGCTAACAACTGTTGCCAATCTTTTTTTTTTCCCTGCTTTATCTCCCCAACCCCCCCATCCACAGTTGTATATCCTAGTTGCAGTTCCTTCTAGTTGTGGGATGTGGGATGCTGCCTCAACGTGGCTTGACGAGCGGTGCCATGTCCGTGCCCAGGATCCGAACCCTGGGCCGCCG
Source organism: Equus caballus (assembly GCF_041296265.1). Classification (NCBI taxonomy): domain Eukaryota; kingdom Metazoa; phylum Chordata; class Mammalia; order Perissodactyla; family Equidae; genus Equus; species Equus caballus. The sequence goes on along the minus strand of NC_091701.1, from coordinate 1,174,093 downwards.
GAGCGGAGTGCGTGAACTTAACCACTCGGCCACAGAGCCAGCCCCTCTGCTCTAATTTTTATTATTTCCCTCCTTCTGCTGACTTTGGGCTTTCTTTGTTCTTCGTTTTCTTGTTTGGTTAGGTGTAATTTAGGATTACTTAGTTTAGATTTTTCTTATTTGTTGAGGTGGCCCTGTATTGCTATGAATTTCCCTCTTAGAGCTGCTTTTGCTGGGTCCCATAATTGGCGTGATGTATTTTCATTTTCATTTGTCTCCAGATATTTTTTGATCTCTCCTTTGATTTCCTCATTAATTGAATGGTTGTTCAGTAGCACGTTGTTTAGTCTCCATATATTTGTGACCTTCTCAGCTTTTTCCTTGTAGTTGATTTGTAGTTTCATAGCATTATGGTTGGAAAAGATGCTTGACATGATTTCAATCTTCTTAAATTTACTGAGGTTTGCCTTGTTTCCCAACATATGGTCTGTCTTTGAGAATGTTCCATGTGCACTTGAGAAGAATGTGTATTCTGCTGTTTGGGGATGGAGTGTTCTATATATGTCTATGAAGTTCATCTGGTCTAGTTTTTTGTTTAATTCCACTATTTCCTTGTTGATTTTCTGTCTGGATGATCTATCCATTGATGGAAGTGGGGTGTTGAGGTCCCCTACTATTACTGTGTTGCTGTTAATTTCTCCCTTTAGGTCTGTTAATAGTTGCTTCATGTACTTTGGTGCTCCTGTGTTAGGTGCACATATATTCATAAGTGTTATGTCCTCTTGGTGGAATGTCGTTTTTATCATTATATACTGTCCCTCTTTGTCTCTCATTGTCTTTTTTATCTTGATGTCTGCTTTTTCTGATATAAGCATGGCAACACCTGCTGTCTTTTGTTGGCCATTAGCTTAGAGTATTATCTTCCATCCCTTCACTCTGAGCCTGTGTTTGTCTTCAGAGCTGAGATGTGTTTCCTGGAGGCAGCATATTGTTTGGTCTTGTTTTTAAATTCATCTCACCACTCTCTGTCTTTTGATTAGAGAATTCAATCCATTTACATTTAGAGTGATTATTGATGTATGAGGGCTCAATACTGCCATTTTATCACTTGTTTTCCGGTTGTTCTATATTTCCCTTGTTTCTCTTCCTGTGTATTTCTACCTGACATTTCAGTTTGGTGATTTTCTGTGATGGTTTTCTCTTTATTTACCATTTGTGTCTCTGTTCTGATTTTTTGCTTAGTGGTTATCATGATGTTTGTATAAAAAACCTCATGGGGCTGGCCCCATTGCCAAGTTAAGTTAGCATGCTCTGCTTCAGCAGCCTAGGGTTTTGCTGGTTCGGATCCTGGGCATGGACATGGCACTGCTCATTAGGTCATGTTGAGGTGGTGTCCCACATACCTCAACTAGAAGGACCCACAACTAAAATATACAACTATGTACTTGGGGGATTTGGGGAGAAAAAGCAGAAAAAAAAATCTCATAGATGAGATAGTCCATTTTTTGATAGCTTCTTATCTCCATTAGCCTAATCAGGTTCCATCTCTTTCCTCTTCCACATCTAAGTTATTGTTGTCACAACTTATTTGGTTTCGTGTTGTGAGTTTGTGATTAAAATGAAGCGTTTATAGTTATTTTTGATGCTTTCCTTCTCTTTATCTTTAATGTTATAATTAAGTCTTTGCTAACTTGTTCTGATAGAGAGCTGCAATTTTCTAATTTTGTCTGTCTGTTTATCTCCTTGCTCAAGGCTTTGTAAAACTTTTCCTTTTAGTTTCAGGTATGAGGGCATTCTTGATCATCTCCTGTCTGGAGGGTCTTGTGGCAATGAACTCCCTCAGTTTCTGTTTATCATGGAAAGCGTTTTTTTTTTTTTTTTGTGGTGAGCAAGATTGGTCCTGAGCTAACATCTGTTGCCAATCTTCCTCTTTTTTGCTTGAGGAAGGTTGCCCCTGAGCTAACATCTGTGCCAGTCTTCCTCTGTTTTTGTATTTGGGACACCGCCACAGCATGGCTTGATGAGTGGTGTGTAGGTGGGTGCCAAGGGTTCCTTTGTCTTCAGAATTGGTTTCTGTCTTGTCATTTGCCTTCTGATCTGGAGTGTTAATATATTTCTTCATGCTGTTGGATGAAGTGAACCTCTGCTGGAGCATAGTGATAGTGTCTGGCTGCAGATTCCACCTGCCACCACTTGGGGGGCAGGAGCCATGTTTTCTGAACCTGCTGTGTTCACTGGGAGTTGTGCTAGTGGGGCCTGTCTACGTTTGCTGGCCATGGTTTAGTGGGTCCCACATGTAGGCACAGGCCCTATGATGTGGATCTGCTGCCCTGAGTGCCAGGCGAGCTGGTGCCCCAGGCAGAAGGGGCTGCCAGTGGGGCACTGGCTTTCGCCCATGTCCACTCCACTGGGTGTAGCCTGCCTGGGCAGCTGGGCGTGGTGGGGAGTGCCTCCCAGGGCTCTGGCTGTCCTGTGCAGAATGTGCCTGGGGGTTTGGGGTGACTTTGAAAGGGAACACATCCCTGTGAGACCTGCCTGCTGCGTCATCTTCCTTGGACTCATGGTGGCCACTATTCAAGGGCCCACATGTGGATGCTGCTGCTGGGGTGTGGGGGAGGGCTGCTCACTCCTGCCGCTGATCCTGGGGATCCAGCACCCCCACCTTGAGATGTGGAGCTGCAGGTTCTCTGCGACGTCCTACTATGCTGTGTGGGTGTCCTCTGTTGGCTAATGAATGTCCTTTTGGTTGTATCTTGGAGGAGAGGCTACAGGAACAGCTCACTCTGCCATGATGCTGATGTCACTCTCAAAAATTTTAATTTTTGACAGACAGAAGGGTATGAAGTGGTATCTTACTGTAGTTTTAATTTACATTTCTATGATTACTAATGAGTTGAACATCTTATCTATGTTTATGGGTCATTTCTATTTCCTTCAGTGTGAAATGTCTATTCAGGTGCTTATCTTTAACGTAATCCTAGGTGTGAAAAATATACCTCTATGTATGTATATATGTATATACATACACTTTTCCCCCCTCCATTCTAGATACTAAATCTTTGTCACCCATATGTGTCACAAGTATCATCTCCCAGTTTGTGGCTTGTCTTGTCTTTTTAAGATGTTTTGGATGAACAGAAGTTCTTAATTTTCATATAAACAAATTTATCAATCTTGTTTATTATGATTTCTATTTTTGGGTTTAGGAAACTCTTTTGTAACTCAAAGTTATAAAGATATTCTCCCCTATGCTATCCTGTAATACTTTGTAGTTCTTCCTTGACTTTTAAGTTTTTAATGTACTTGGGAATGATTTTTGCATATTGTGTGAGGTTGGAAGCTGTGATATTGGGATTTATAATAAGAAACGTATATTTGGCATAATACCCTCATGGTCCATCCATGTTGTTGCAAATGGCATGATTTCATCTTCTTTTTTTGTTATGGCTGAGTAGTATTATGCTAGTGAAATAAGTCAGATGATAAAGAAAATTACTGTATGACTTCACTTACATGTGGAAGAGAAACACACATACAGAGAACAGATTGGTGGTTAGCAGAGGGAAGGGGGTGGGGGGAGGGTGAAAGGGGTAAGGGGCACTTTTGTGTGGTGAACATGATCAGTCTATACAGAAGCTGAAATATAATGATGCACTCCTGAAATATACACAATGTTATAAACCAATATGACTCCAATAAAATAAATTAAAAAATATAGATATATATTTGGTCTTGGACCCTTTCCTGCCACAGAGCTCCTAAAACTCTTGGAATTTCCCGTGATGAGAAAGATGAAGGTGTCTTTTGTTATGTTAATGAAATGACTTTTGGAAAGCCCTTAGATAACCTAAGGATGGGGGCTGGTTGCCAGGGAAACCAACTGTGTGATTAGATGGAATTTTCAGTTGCCGCGCACCACCACCCCCGCGCTCAGCTCCAGGGAGTGGAGAGCAGCTGGAGGTTGAATCAATTGCTGATGGGCAATGATTTAATCAATCACACCTACGTAATGAAGCCTCCATAAAAACCTAAAGGATGGGGTACAGAGAGCTTCCAGGGCAGAGACCACGTGGAGATCTGGGGAGAGTGGTGCCCGTGGAGCGAGCATGGGAGCCCCGTGCCCCTTCCCTGTGCCCTGCCCTGTGCGTCTGTTCATCTGGCTGTTTCTGAATTGTATCCTTTAATAATAAACTGGCACTCTAGTAAGTGAAATGTGTCTCTGAGTTCTGTGAGTTGCTCAAGCACATTAATTGAACCCAAGGCAGGGGGTTGTTGGAACCTCCAATGTCAGAAGCACCTTGGATTTGCGACTGAAGAGGTGAGGGGCAGTCTTGTGTGACGGAGCCTTTAACCTGTGGGATCTGATGCTATCTCCAGGTAGATAGTGTCAGAATTTAGTTGAATTGCACGGCACTCTGCTGGTGTCCCGAGAATTGCTTGGTGGTTTGGGACCCCTCTCCCGACGTTGGAACTGGGTCCAGAACCTTTAAAATACAATTTCATTTTTTCTGTAAGGACAATGAATTGTCTCAGCACCATTTATGGAAGAGGCAGTCCTTTTCTATGTCTGCTTTGTGCTTAAATCAAGTTTCTGCATAGGCGGGTCTGCATCTGTACTCTATTCTTGTGGGAGGCAGAGTAAGGTGCCCAAAAGATGTCAAAATCATAATTCCTGGAGTCCATGAATATGTTATTTTACATGACAAAGAGGAATTAAGGTTGCAGATGGAATTAAGGCTGCAAATCAGCTAACCTGGAAATAGGGAAATTATCCTGGATTATCTGGGTGAGCCCAACACAGGTGAAAATATTAACTTTAAACACTCACCTCAAGCATTACCTCCTCTGTGCAAGCTTTATCTGACACCTTCTCTCCAAGAACTGATATCCGCTTCTCTCTCACCCCCAAGGTGCCTTGTACAGACAATGCTCATGGCATTTATCATACGCCCCCCATACATTATATTTGTTTGACTGTCTCTCCCAAAGGCAGTAACCATGTCTTATTCATTGATGTAGACATTCAGTAAATGTTAAATAAATGAGTGAGTAAATAGATGGATGGAAGAATGGTGGATAGAGGGATGACTAAGCAGAAGAATAAAAAAGTGGAGAGATGAATAAATGAATGCATAGAAGACTGGAGGATGGTGGCAAGTAACTGAAGGCAGAGCTGGCGAGGCCTGGCAAAGCCAATGCCAGGAAGACAGTTAAAGCTTCCTGTGTGTGGCTGAGTATGGACACAGAAGCATGTGACGCCATGAGATCAAGCCCTGTCCCCAGATCTGACCTGGGAAGCCCTCTGTCTCCAGCTGGCATTAGCCCAGCTTGGGAGCAGGAACTGAGAGACCTGCTCCTGACCCATACAGTCAAGAGTCCCAAGGAACCGTCATTTATGTTTTATTATGGAAAGTTTCAAATGTATACAAAGGGAGAGATAATAGCATAATGAACCTTGTACACCCATTGTCCAGCTTCAACAATTCTCAACGGGCAAGCAATTTTGTTTCATTATCTATATGCCTTCCTCACTAGATCCAAGACATGACATAATTTCATCTGTAAATATTGTAGTATGTATTTCTAAGAGATAAGGACTCTCTCTCTTTTTAAAAAACATAACTGTAATACACATCTAAAACAAACTATAATCCATCAAAGGTTGTCTAAGTGTCATACCCTCTCCTCTGGGGCATGAAAAAACCCTTTTTATTTTGAAATAACTGTAGAGTATAGGGTGTTGTGACTTTAGTGCAGGTCCTGTGTACTCTGCATCCAGTCCCCCCAATGGTTACATCTTAAGTAACTCCAGTACAATATCACAGGCAGGAAACTGACCTTGGTACAACAGGTACATGTGGTTCTATGTCATTTTATCACCTGTGTAGATTTGTGTAACCATCATGCAACCAGAAGGTAAGCTTTTGAGGTCGGCTTTTTTCACTCAGCCCAATGCCCTTGAGAGCCATCCAAAGTGTGGCTTGTATTGATTCTTCATTCCCTTTGATTGCTTACTAGTATTCCATGCAATGGCTGTACAGGTTTGTTTAGCCATGCATCCATTAAGGGACATCTGGGTGGTTTCCAGTTTTAGGATGTTACAAATGCAGCTACAATGAACATTTGTGTAAAGGTCTTTGGGTGGACATAAGCTTTCATCTCTTTGGGATAAATGCGGTTGCCTAGGATGCAATCGTTGGGTCATATGGCAGCTGGATGTTTAGTTTTTAAGAAACTGTCAAACTATTTTCCAGAGAAGTTATACCAGTGTACATTCCCACCAACAATGTACGAAAGATCCAGTTTCTCAGAATCCTTATCTTATCAGCATTTGGTATTGTCACTATCTTATATTTTAGACATTCTGATAGGTGTATAGCGATATTGCTTCCTGGTCTTAATTTGCATTTCTGAAAGGGCAGGTGGTGTTGAACACCTTTTCATGTGCTTATTTGCTATCCATATATCTTTGGTGAAGTATTTCTTCATGATTTTGCCTGTTTTCCAATTGGATTGTCTGCTGTTTTAATGTAAGATTTGAAAATGTTTTATATATTCTAGAAATGGGTCCTTTGTCAGATATGTGGTTTGTAAGAATTTCCTCTCAGTCTATAGCTTATCTTTTCATCCTCCTAACACGGGTTCTCATAGAGCAAAAGTTCTTAATTTTGATGAAGTTCAATTTATCAATTTTTCCTTTTGTGGGTCATGCTTTTGCAGTCATGTCTAAGAACTCTTCACTAAACCCTTGTTCCAAAAGATTTTCACTTATGTTTTCTTCCAAAAGCTTTATAGTTTATCTTTTTTTTTTTTTTTTAGATTGGCACCTGAGCTAACATCTGTTGCCAATCTTCTTCTTCTTCTTTTTTTCCCCTTCTTCTCCCCAAAGCCCCCGCAGTACATAGTTGTATATTCTAGCTGTAGGTCCTTCTGGTTGTGCTATGTGGGATGCTGCCTCAGCATGGCCTGATCAGTGGTGCCATTTCTGCGCCCAGGATCCGAACCAGGGAAACTCTGGGCCACAGGGCACGTGAACCCAACCACTCGGCTGTGGGGCCAGCCTCTATAGTTTATCTTTTATATCTAAATCTATGATCCATTTTGAGGATTTTTTTGTATAATATGCGAGATTTAGATGGAGGTTCATTTTTATTGCCTATGGATGTCCAATTGTTTCAGCACTATTTGTGAAAAGACTATCTTACTTCTACTCAATCACTTTTATACCTTTGTCAAAAATCAGTTGGCCTAGTGGAGACATTACTACCAATTTTACAGAAATAAAAAGAATTATAAGAGAATACTATCAATTGTTGTACACCAACAAACTAGATAAACTAGATGATATGGACAAATTCTTAGAAACACACATCTACCACAATTGACTCAAGAAGAAACAGAAAATCTGAATAGACCTATAACTAGTAAGGAGATTGAGTTGGTAAGCAAAAACCTGCCAATGAAGAAAAGCCCAAGATTAGATGGCTTCACTAGTGAATTCTACCAAACATTTAAATAAGAATTAGCATCACTCTTTCTCAAACTCTTCTAAAAAACTGACAAGAAGGTAATATTTCCTAATTCATTAAAACCAGACAAAACATTACAAGAAAAGAAAATTACAGAAAATATCCTTTGTATGCATGTAGATGTAAAACTCTTCAACCAAGAGTTAGTAAACTGAATTCAACAGCATGTTAAAAAGATTATATATCTTGACAAACTGAGATTATTTCTGGAATGGTTCAAGATATGAAAATCATTCAATATAACATTAATAGAAATGAAGAGAAAAAAGAACTACATGATCATCTCAATTGACACAGAGAGAGCATTGACAAAATTCAGCACCTTTTCCTGATAAAAATACTCATAAACTAGCAATAGAAGGGAATGTCCTCAACTTGATAAAGGCCATATATGAGAAACCCACAGCTAACATCATACTCAATGAGAAACTGAAAGCTTTTTCCTTGGGATCAGGAATAAGACAAAGATGCTTGCTTTCACCACTTGTATTCAACATAGTATTGGAAGTTCTAGCCAGAGCAATTAGGCAAGAAAAACAAAAAGAAGTCATCCACATTGGAAAGGAAGAAGAATACTATCTCTGTTTGTTGATGACATGATCTTATATGTAGGAAACCTTAAAGAATCCACAGTAAATTTTTAGAGCTGAAAAATAAATTCAGCAAAGTTGCAGAATACAAATCAACACACAAAAATAGTTTTATTTGTATATACTTGCAAGGAACAACTGAAAAAGGAAAATTTTAAAAATTCTATTACAGTATCATTAAAAATAATAAATTACTTAGGAATAAGTTTAACCAAGGAGGCAAAAACTTGTACACTGAAAATTACAAAATGTTGCTGAAAGATATTAAAGAAAACCTAAATAACTGGAAATACATCCCATGTCTATGGATTGGTAGACTTAATATTGTTAAGATAACAATACTATCCAAAGCAATCTACAAATTCAAGGCAATCCCTATCAAAATCCCAAAGACATTTTTTACAGAAATAGAAAAACTCATCCTAAAATTCATACGGAATCTCAAGAGACTCCGAATAGCCAAAATTATCTTGAGAAAATAAAAACTAAGTAGGAGGACTCACATTTCCTGATTTCAAAACTTAGTACAAAGCCACAGTAATCAAAACAGTGTGGTACTGGCCATAAAGATAGACATACAGACCAACAGAATAGAGCACTCAGAAATAAACCCTCACATATACGGTCCATTGACTTTTGACAAAGCTGTCAAGACAGTCAGTGGGGGAAAAGAGTCTTTTCAACAAATAAGTGTTGGGAAACAGGATATCCACATGCAAAAAAATGAAGCCGGATCCTAAACACTGTATACAAAAATTCACTCAAAATGGATCAAAGACCTAACCATAAGAGCTAAACTTTAAGATTCTCGGAAGAAAACAGGGAAAAATCTTTATGACATTAGATGTGGAAATGATTTCTTATATATGACACCAAAAGCACAAGCAACAAAAGAAAAAACAGATAAACTGAACTTTATGGAAATTTAAAAGTACTGTGCACCAAAGGATAGTCTCAAGAGAGTGAAAAGGCAGCTCACAGAATGGGAGAAAATATTTGCAAATCATATATCAGATAAGGAATTAATATGCAGTATATATAAAGAACTCCTACAATTCAAGGACAATAACAGTCCTGTACTGGGTCACAGTAATGGCTGCCACTGGTGTCTTGGTCCCTGGAGAGATCTCCCCTCCCACCAAGGTGCACCCAGAGCCTATCAGATTTCTTCAGTGCCCCAGGGTCCCTAGACCTGATGTTGGTGAGGAAGCTTTCTCAAAGAGCCACAGCCCAGGAGCTCCTTGGACATCCCTTCTTGAAACTGGCAGGACCACCGTCTTGCATTGTTCCCCTCCTGAGACAGGACAGGCATCGGTGAGCAGGGGATTCGTGTAGGTGACAAAGCTAGATGAGGACATGGGAGTAATTCAGGAGAACATGAGGAAACCACAGAACGTGCAAAGGCCTGTGCATTCTAGACCAGCTGATTGGTGGGACAGTGTGATGACTGGCAGGGTTCGACAGACCAGGGAATCTTTTTGGGTCTTAAGCAGGCATTTCTCCACTGACAGCTGGTTTGGTCATTTGCAACACTGCTTTAAGAAGTCATTATTACATTTTCAGCCTTTCATCCAGCAAATCAGAAAGACTTAGTACAAACTCCATTATGATATATTCTAGCCACATGCAGGGTAACACATAGGATTTTCTATATTGAAAGAACACTTTTCTGGCAAAAAAAAAAAAAAAAAGAAAGGAAAACAAAAACCACTTTTTTCTTAATGGTAGCAGTGTTATGTATTTTGCAATAAATTTGTAATTTTCCTGTACGATAGGTTTGATAATTTATAGTACTTTGATGTCATGTAGCCATCGTATCAGCTGAAAGACTTGTTTACCAGCAAGAGTTTGAACAAAGCTCTTCCTACTTTTTTATCCCTTTCAGAGAAGCAATGATTCTTTAGGAACTCTGAATGCTGAATGACTCTCAATCACCATCAGCTTTAGCAGAATATCTTTCTTATCTTAACAAGTGTCTTCTGTAATGGAAGAAAGAATTAAGAGTGATGGTGATGGTGGTGCATATTTCATTTATCCAACCAAAAAAATAAAATAAAATTTGAGCCACAATACCACCAAACTAGTCCTTGGGATAAAGCTAAATATTTTGAAAAATCGCATTTTCCTTCAAGGCTGTTAGTCACAAACCTTATTTTTGCACAGCAGGGTGTTTTCCTGGTGCCCTCGCGCAAATGGGTATAACGTCCCCTTGTGGACAAATTTCCCTCCCAAGGAACAACTTCAGTGCCAGGATCGCTGGGCTCAGTTCCCCAAACTGAACGTTTCAATCAGGCCGTGAGAGTTCCAGTCTCACAAAGGGAAAGGAGAGAGAATGGGCAAGATGTTTAGTTTTGTTTGTCACTATTTTTAAAACTTTGTATGCTGCCACACCAATCTCTTTTCTGTATTTACCTTCGTCCCTGGTATTAATCGCAATTGTTGATGTATCGTGCTGGAAGTCTGAACCGCCTCTAGAGGAGGGATCAGGAAGGGGGTATCTTACCAGACGTGATCTGACTCAGTTGTGACCATGTTATAAAATGTTGCCGACACAGGAGAGTGTGCTGCTGACTAGATCTCCTTGAATGTTGATAAAAATGAATGACTACTGTGATACATTTCGTGTTGCTTGCTGGATGAATTTGCATGTTAACCGCAGGCCAATATAGATTTGCCTTTAAAACTCTAGAAGAGCTACATAGTTTCTATGCTACTTCACTAGTTTCTATTAATTTTGCATCGGACAAAAGCCGTTTGTTACCAAACTGGAAAACTGTTTAAAAATGGGCAAAGGTCTTGAATGGACATTTCTACAGAGAAGATATACAAATGGTCAATAAACACATAAAAAGATGCTCAATATCACTAATGATTATAAAAATGCAAATTAAAACCACAATGATATACCACTTCACACCTTTTAGCATGGCTATTATAAAAAAATCCCAGAAAATAACAAGTGTTGAAGAGGATGTGGAGAAATTGGAATCCTTGGGCATTGCTGTCAGGAATATAAAATAGTGCAGCTGCTGCAGAAAATAGTTTGGTAGGGGGGCTGGCCCCATGGCAGAGTGGTTAAGTTCGCGCGCTGCGCTGCAGGCGGCCCAGTGTTTCGTCGGTTCAAATCCTGGGCGCGGACATGGCACTGCTCGTCAGACCACGCTGAAGCAGCGTCCCACATGCCACAACTAGAGGAACCCACAACGAAGAATACACAACTATGTACCGGGGGGCTTTGGGGAGAAAAAGGAAAAAAAAAAATCTTAAAAAAAAAAAAAAAGTTTGGTAGGGCCTCAAAAAGCAAAACATAGAACTGCCATATGATTTAGCAATTCCACTCCTAGGTATATACCCAAAAGAATTGAAATCAGGGACTCAAACAGATACTTGTATGCCGATGTTCATGGCAGCATTATTCACAACAGCCAAAAGATGGAAACTACTCAAATGTCCCTCAACAGATGAATGGATAAACAAAATGTGGTATATACATATAATGGAATATTATTCAGTCATAAAAAGGAATGAAGTTCTGATACACATTACAACATGGATGAACCTTGAAAGCATTATGCTGGGTAAAATGAGCCAGACACAAAAGGACACGCATGGTATAATTCCACTTATATAAGGTACCTATAGGCAAATTCTTAGTGACAGAAAATAGATGAAAGATTATCAGGGGCTGCAGGGGGAGGGGGCTGGGGAGTTACTGCTTAATGGTTATAGAATGTCCATTTGGGGTGATGAAAAAGTTTGGCAATATATAGTGGTGATGGTTGCATATATTGTGAAAATAATTAATGCCACTGAATTATACTCTTAAAATGGTAAATTTTTAAATATATATTACCACAATTAAAAAATTAATAATATATACCAAAAAAACCCCCACTGAATTTTACATTTTAAGTGGGTGAGTTGTATGGTGTGTGGTTTATATCTCAATAAAGCTGTTTTAAAAATTGGTTGGCTATACTTATTTGGCACTATTTCTGGATTCTCTATTCTGTTCCATTGATCTATTTGTTTATTCTTCTCCAATACCACACACTCTTATTTTCTGTAGCTATAGAATAATTCTTGAAATTTGGTAGAGTGTTTCCTCCTACTTTATTCCTCTTTTTCAAAATTGTTTTAGCTGTTGTTGTTTCTTTGCTTTTCTATATAAACTTTAGAATAATCTTGTCTATAGTTACAAAAAAAATCTTGCTGGGATTTTGGCAGAAATTGCACTAAACCTGTGCATCATTTTGGAGATAACTGATGTCTATACTCTGTTGAGTTCTCTGATCTGTGAATATGGAACATCTCTCCATAATTTACACCTTCTTTGATTTCCTTCAGAGCTCCATTATTTTAAAGCAAATCCCAGACATCCTATAATTTAATCTGTAAAGACTATGGTATGTATCTTAAAAGATACAGGATCTCTCTCTCTGCCACACCTTAGGGGAATTTAAAAATCAATGGTCTCTTTAGGGGAAGAAAACACATTCCTTGTAAAAGTCACTACTTTTCTTGGCCCTTTTCTTAGCCAGTCCCAAATGGGGTCTCATCAGCTCTCAACACGACTGCTCATCTAGCAAATCGGCAGCCTGGGAGAGAAGAAAAGCAAGTTTCAACATGAATCTGCCGATATTTTTACTCATCATCTAATGTCTAGCTTTGAACTCAGGGTCTGGAACAGAGGAGGTGTCTGCATCAAGGAAGGAGAGAAGAAGCAGTTCACGGGAGTGTGGTGGAGCTGGTGGTGGGAGAACGGCCCGAGACTGAAGGTGGGAAGCCCAGGGCCTGTGCTGGTCTGTGCAAACGGCCGGCCGAGCGCAGAGCCATCCCCTGCCCTCGGACACTCGGCCAGACCCCTTTCTTACAAAGCAAGGCCCATGGAAGAGTCACATACAGTTAACTTCTATGAAAGCGTTCAAGGATGTGATCAAGGGCTCTAAAAGCATCTTCGGGTGAATAAATGAACATGACACGGCCTGGTCAATGCAAAGTCAGTCACGATTTTGGATTTTTAATTTTTATGTAGGAAAAGTCAGCTGTCTGATCCATTCTGAGATTCTAACAATTTAGAATGTTTAGACAGCAACATAGCTAAGAACTCTGGATTCTAGACAAAAGGTCAGCAAGGCCCTCTTTACCTCTGATGAAGAGCACCCACACAGTTCCATCTCCACTTATAAGGAAAGGTGGTGGTTATGCCAACGAGGGGAGACAGCTCCAGCGGAGTCTTTTCTGTGTGACCTAGAGCCCTGGAAATCGGTGGTTCTCAGCGTGTGGTCCCCAGACCAGGAACATCACTTGGGAACTCCTTGGAGATGAAGTTTCCTGGGATCCCTCCCCAGACCTGCTGAATCAGAACTCCAGGGTGGGGCCCGGCAGGCTGTCTGAACAGCTCTCCAGGTGACCCTGGGACAGAGCTGAGTCTGGGATCCACTGCTGTCAGTCAAGAGTCCTCATCAAAGTGACCTACTAACTCCCTGGGAAATTCTGCTCCACCAGGTCCAGGTAACACAGCTCTCAGGGGAACTGTGGGCCCCCTCAGAAAACTCTAAAGAGCCTGGCACACGGTCTCAGAGTAGAAACAGCAAAGCCGGAACGTTAAGGCATCTGGCGGGGTGCAGGCAGCCTCAGCTGTTCCCCCAGCACCAACCAGCCAGGGGCTTCCATTTATCACATCTATGCATTTGTTTACTTCTTTCTGAATTCACTCAAAAGCACGCGGTGCCTATTGTGTATGTGTCACCAGACACGCACTGGGCTCTGAGGATGCAGTGTGAAGACAGACAGTCCCTGCTGTTGTGGGGATCAGAGCCTGGCAGGAGACGGGGGAGCTAAACGGTGACAAGGGGCAGAGCTGCAACGTGGCAAGCCCAGGACGTGGTGACCAAGCCCGGGGGGTTCTGGACGCCTCGAGGGAGAAGTGACATGGGGGAGGGAATGGGGTGGCGAAGGCCCGAAGAGTGTCCAGGCAATGGGGCAGCATCAGGCCCCAGAAGCAAGAGGGCAGGGGCGTTTCCAGAGTTCCAGGACTAGAGAAAGGGAAAGAAGAGGGAGGAGGGGAGGTCTGACAGTCGCTTCGTTGAAGGACAGCGGGTGTGGGCAGAACTGTCCTGGCAGCCCCGCCTGAACGACTAGAACAGATTCTCAGGCCTGTCGCCTCGCGGGCTTCTCACTACCTCCCAGTGACCTAACAAGGAAGGTGTAAGTTATGTGCCCCATTCTATAGATGAGGAAGCTGGGGTTTGGAGAGGTAAAGTTTCTTTCCAAAAATCACCCAGCTAGCAAGGAGCCAAACCTCAGAGACCAGCTGGGTTGTTTTGGCCAGACTGAGTTTGCTTAAATTTTGTTTCTTTTCTTCTGCATGAAGGGTTCCTGCTGATGGGGGTCAGACAAGGGTCAGTAAGGTCCGAGTGCTGCTAGAGGAGCAGGCGCACAGGCAGTGTCCAGGCCTTCATCAACGACCCGTCAGGGGCCCTGCACTGCCCTTGGCTGGAAGCAGACGCAGCAGCGGCTTCCTGCTTTGCTCTGACAGCATGGTTTGGGGAGCCAGGAGGTGGACTTAGGGTGGAGAGGGCGTGGGGTCCTGTGCTGGGGCCAGCCCCCCGCCCCTACCCCATCCTCGGGGGCCAGGCCATCCCCCTGATGTGACCAGTCTCTCCTCACGCACCCCTGTCTGCTCTGGTGCCTTTGCTCATGGGTTGGGGTCTGTCTTCTATTATCTAAATCCTGTCTAGCTTTCAGGTTAAAAAAATTTTTTTTATTAACAGACTTTATTTTTTAGAACAGTTTTAGATTTACAGAACAATTGAGCAGACAGTACAGAGAATTCCCATATACCCCACACCCAGGTTCCCCTATTAAGATCTTACATTAATAAGGTACATTAGTTACACTTAATGAACCAATGTTGATAGATTATTATTAACTAAAGTCCATCCTTGCCTCAGTTTTTCCTTAATATGCCTTTTTTGTCCTAGGATCCCACATCACATTTAGTGATCTCCTCGGCTGAGCATTTTTGATTTAGGTGCACAAAGACTTGCTTATTTAAGCTTTTGAGAGCTTTGTTCATTTGGCAAGTAAAACTTTACGACATCTGCCCCACGCCTCTGAATCCGCTCTGCTCCCTAGGGCTCATTCGCAGGGTTGAGCAAGGAAAGACTCTGAACTCCTATCGCCCTATCTGGCCCCTCGTTCTCTTACTGCTGGGAGGAAAGTAACTTTTTCTGAGCGTTTACAATGTGCCTACTTTACATATCATGTTCAAACCTACCTATGAAATAGGTTTTATTAGACACATTACACAGATAAAAACTCAAGGCTCACAGCGGTGAAGTGCTTGCTAAGGTCTCACAGAGAGCCAGCAGCAGAGGCAGGATCAGAACTTGCCAAATACCCACACTCCTGCCTGCACCCCTTGAGGGCCTCCTGCTGTCCTGCCTGCGTGGGTGCACAGCCCCTTGTTTCCCCCTGTTGCCATGAAGTGCCCTGCCACACCTGGCTGCTTGGTGCCATGCTTCCCTGTTATTCAAAGAATTAAGGACCTGGGAAATCAGTCAATGTACAGGTTTTCTTGTATAAAATGTGCTTTGTGGTCACAATTACTTCAAAAAGCAATTACATGTGACATGTCATGCTTTAGCAATAAGTGAAGCACGATTTTTGACACACGGCAATTTTACGTTAGGCAAGTGTGATGTGCTAAGGATGTGAATAACTAGTCCTCTAAGTTGAGACTTGCAAAATTTTGGTAATGACTTTTCATTTAACATAATGAGCCCACAATATAACTTTCTAGATCATAGACTTTTGGAGTACAAATCCAAAGAAAGCAATGTCTTTACCAAATTACAAGTTTTGGTAAATCAATACAATACTCTATAATATATATATATTATATTATATTATATATATAATATAATATATAATATAATACTGTAATTATGTCACATAGTACTTTACTGAAAATTTTCATTTTCACCTCAATACTCTGCAATGCAATAAAATCATATCATATATTACTTTAATGATAATTTTCACTGCAAAAAATTAAGTACCAAATAAAACAACATGGTTGTTCATGGTAGATTATAGCTGGGCCAGTTATTTTAAACAAATTAAGTTATTTTTTTATTAAGTTATTAAGTTATTTTAAACAAATTAAGCTTGTAAAATGATACTATTTCCTTCTTTTAGAGTGTAAGCTGCTTAAGTTAAACACATAGGACAATCTTATGTATCTGGAAGATGTCTCTGCCCAAACATTTAAAGAGGAATTAATGCCAATGCTTCTCAAACTCTTCCAAAATACTGAAAAGGAGGGAACATTCCAAGTTCATTTTGAGTCCATAATTACCCTGACACCAAAGCCAGACAAAGACACCACAGTAAAAGAAAACCATAGACCAAAATCCCTGATGAACACTGATGCAAAAATTCTCAACAAAATATTGGGAGTTCAACAGCACATTAAAATGATCATACACCATGACCAAGTAGGATTTATCCCTGGGACGCAAGGATGGCTCAGCATATGATAATCAATTAATGTGACACACCACATTAACAGAATAAAGGATAAAAATCACATGATCATCTCAACAGATGCAGAAAAAGTATTCGACAAACTTCAACACCCTTTCACGAAAGTCTCAACAAACCGGAAATAGAAAGAAAGTATTTCAACATAATAAAGGCCATGTGTGAAAAGCCCACAGCTAACATCATACTCAATGGTGAAAAACTGGAAGCTTTTCCTCTAAGGTCCGGAACAAGACAAGGATGCCCACTTTCACCACTACTATTGAACACACTACTGGAAATCCCAGCCAGAGCAATTAGGGGGGGAAAAGGGCATCTAAATCAGGAGGGAAGTAAAATTGTCCCTATTTGCAGATGACATGATCTCATCTAAAGAAAACCCAAAGGACTCCATAAAAAAACCTGTGAGAACTAGTAAATGAATTCAGGAAAGTTGGAGGATACAAGATCAATGTATAAAAGTGAGTTGTGTTTCTACACACTAATAAAGACTATCTGAAAAGAAAACTAGAAAAACAATCCCATTTACAATAGCATCAAAAAGAATAAAATACTTAGTAATAAGATTAATTAAGGAGGTGACAGACTTATCTATTGAACACTACAAAACAATGAAGAAAGAAATTAAAGAAGACACAAACAAATGGAAAGAAATCCTTTGTGTTCAGGAGTTGAAAGACTTAATATTACTGAAATGTCCAGACTACCCAAAATGATCAATCTCTATCAAAATACAAACGGCATTTTTTTTAACAGAAATAGAAAGAACAATTCTACAATTCATGTGGAAGCACAAAAGACCCTGAAAAGCCAAATCAGTCCTGAGAAAGAAGAAAGTTGGAGGCATCACATTTCCTGATTTTAAAATATATTATGAAACTACAATTAAAACAACATGGTACCTGCACAAACACAGACATAGAGACAATGGAACAGAATGGAGAACTCAGAAATAAATCCATGCATGTATGGTCAACTGATCTCCAACAAGGGTGCCAATAATACAAAATGGGGAAAATATAGTCTCTTCAACAAATGATGTTGGGAAAACTGAACATCCACATGCAAAAGGATGAAACTGGACCTTTGTCTTACACCACACACAAAAATCAACTCAAAATGGATAAAACACTTAAACGTTAAGACCTGAAACTGTGAAACTCCTAAAAGAAAAACATAGGGGAAAAGCTTCATGACATTGGTCCTGGCAATGATTTCATGGATATGACATCAAAAGAACAGGCAGCAAAAACAAAAATAAACAAATAGGATTACATCAAACTCAAAAGCTTCTGCACAGCAAAGCCAAAAAAAAAAAAAAAATCGACGGGGTGAAAAGGTGACCCAAGGAATGGGAGAAAATATTGCAAACTGCATATCTGATAAGAGGTTGATCTCCAAAATATATAAGGAACTCCTACAACTCAATAGCAAAAAAACCAATAACCCAATTAAATAATAAGCTAAGGATGTGAATGGACATTTTCCAAAGAAGACATACAAATGGCCAACAGATATATTAAAAAAATGCTCAAAGTCTCTAGTAATCAGGGAAATGCAAGTCGAAACCACAATGAGGGATCACCTCACACTTGTTAAGATGGCAATTATCAGAAAAACAAAAGACAACAAGTGTTGGAGAGTATGTGGAGAAATTAGAGCTCTTGCACACTCTCGGTGGGAATGTAAAATGCTGCGGCCGCTATGGAAAAGGTTTAGAGGTTCCTCAAGAAGTTAAAAATAGAACTACATATAATCTAGCAATCCCACTTCTGAGTATTTATCCAAAAGAATTGAAATCAGGATCTCAAAGAGATATTACATCCCCATGTTCATTGCAGCACTGTTCACAACAGCCAAGATGTGGAGGAAACGTAAATGTCCATCAACAGATGAATGGATAAAGAAAATGTGGTATATACATACAGTCGAACAGTGTTCACTCTTAAAAAAGGAAATTTTGCAATATGCAACAGCATGGATGAATCTTGAGGACATTATGCTATGTGAAATAAGCCCGTCACAGAAAGACATATACCTCAATATTCCACTTACAGCCATGCACTGCATAACGACGTTACAGTCAACAACAGGGCCGCATAGATGACAGTGGTCCCATAAAATTAGTACCATAGAGAGTTGTGTGTAGTAGGCTAGACCATCTAGGTTTGTGTAAGTGTGCTCAATGATGTTTGCACAAAGACGAAATTGCCTAACATATCCCCATCGTTAAGTGACGCATGACTGTATATGAGGCATCTAAAACAGTCAAATTCATAGAATCAAAGAAGGGAATTGTAGGTGCCAGTGGCCAGAGGAGGGGAAACGGAAGTTACTAATAAATGGGCCTAAAGTTTCAGTTAAGCAAGATGAATATGCTCTAGAGATTTGCTGTCCAGCATTGTACCTACAGACAACAATAATGTATTGTACACTTAAAGATTTATTAAAAGGGTACATCTCATGTTAAATGTTCTTATCACAATAAAATAAAATTTTAAAAGATTGGCTTTGCTTCATTGTAACGCTGTCCTTAAATGAAGTACGGCCATGCATGTAAAGCTTTAAGTTTAACTTATGCAGGTTGAGCATGCCGACACCAGTTTCAAGCTGAAGTAAAGTTTCAAATATTACTACGTCTTCACATGCACAGTGGAACCTTCGATGTTAGCTGGTCTTTACATCCAACACTCAGTCTAGGTGACCTCTTTGTTTAGAAGATCTGCACCTCTCTTCAGCTTAGATCAAACATTCACTCACTCTTTCTGCAGCCTATTATTAAAAAACCTCTGCCTAACATATACTTACACCTTTTAAATAAATAAAAACAAATATATTGCTAGATTGGAGAGACCTGGGGGAACTTATGCTTTATACTAATCCTGACGGTCATTTCTCTACAAATGCTGCTGTGGGTGTCCTTATTTTCTTCTTCAGAGGCTGACAATTCTTCAATTTCAGCATTTAATATTTGAAAATATTGTATTTGTCGTTAGTGCCAGGTAATTGCTGAGGTAAATCCTTTCACAGTGATTATGGTTTTTTGAATTAGAATAGCTTTTCCTGGATCTTGAAGATGTGACTTGTATATAAGTCTCTCATACTTTATATGTAAATGAAATATTGGTAGACTTCATTTCCATTGTTGTGTCCATAAGAATCAGCTGCATAAGGTTTTTGCACTATCTTTTGATTCTTGCTGCAAGGATAAGTGATTTCACAACGAAAGGCATTTCTCATTCGGTGCCCTGAAGCCTATGGCTTTGTAACTGTCAGTGTGGGCTATCGTCTGTCTGCCACAGCCACACTTGGGTTCACATTTGGATATTTGGACATTTTTGCATTGTCGTCATTGTAATAGCTTCCCAATGGTGGTTGAATATGTGCTCTGAAGCCCAGATTGTCTTGTGCCCATGACCTGCTTTGTCAGGGCTGTGCTAGGTGACACGAGAAGGCACCAGTCCCTGCCCCCCAAGTGGCTGAGCACTGCTGTAGGTGGCTTCAAATCCTTCTGGCGTTGAAGACACTTTAGTTCTCTGGCCTGATGCTTTCTCTTCAACTCCTGGCTCATATATCCACTTGCCTGCTTGGCTCTTCTGCCTGGAGGTCTGATAGGCATCTCAAAGTTAATGTGCCCAAATCAGAACCCCTGACCACCCACCCACTCCACTCAGCTTACAGGCATCCTTTTCTGAATAGCTGACAACTGCATTCTTTCAATAGCTCAGAACAAAAATCTTGGAGTTATCCTTTATTATTCTATTTCTCTCACGATTCATGTCCAAATCTATGAGCTCTGCTTTTACTTTATTAATCAGAATCCAATTATTTCTCATCCCTCTACCACTAGCCCCTGGTGCAGGTCACATCACTGCCCTCTCCTCCACACACTGACACAAAAGCTTCCAAGCTGGTCTCTCTTTTTGAGCCCTTTTCCTCGTCTACATAATAGCCAGAGTGGTGCTTAATAAAATACAATCAGATCACGTCACTCCTTTGCCTAAAACCTGCAAAGTCTCCCATTTATTTCAGAGTAAGAGTTAAAGGCCTTACCATGGCAAGCAAAGCTCATGGCTTGTCTGCCTCATTTCCTCTCTGTGCCCCTACTCACTCCACTGCAGCTCCCATGAGCTCCTGACCAATCTGAGGACTAACCAATTTTGAGGGAAGCCACTAGGAACCATTAATGTGGACGTAATAGCATACAACACTGGCCAAAGTGGTTGATGCAGAGGCACATGCTTAAGATCCTGACACTCAGGGCTCAAGTCCTGAAATATTGCTGGAAACATTCAGACTTTCCAGAAATTGCATTTTGCTTCTCTTCTGCTACTATCCATTTTCCTATGAACCCTGACACTGTCTTTTCAAATGAACACATCTTTTCAGACAGATAAAATAAATTTGCTCAAGGCTACTGTTCTCTCATTGTCAAAATATTTCCCATAAAAAGTCTGCCCATGGGCTTGAACACTGATGAAACTTAGAATAACGTGGGGGTGGATAAAGGGGTTAAAGTTGGGATAAAAAGGGCTAAGAAGATCAGGCGTCTAAAATGCCTGGACTATTTTGTTTTACTACCAAGAAAACACAATCTAAACTTTTCAGATTCAGATGCAACAAATATTTTCATTTTCATTGACCCCTCTGTCAGGGGAACTATGTCATTTGTTTTTATTTTATGGAAGAAAAATGATGCAGCCTGGAGAGGCTTTCCCAGGTCACAGAAAAAATGGCAACAGAATTGAGACAAATGTGAGTCCTACGACTTCCAGTCCGTGTAGTTTCCAGCACACATAGCTCTGCTCTACCAGTTTGCCCATCTCCCTCCTGTTTTTGAAGACCTGTCCAAATTAACTTTAAAAAACCATCCATTCTGGATCTGCTTTTAAAACACAAACATGAATTTGATTTCTAACATGGAAATGTCCCCCGAAATATGCTAAGATGTAGGGCTCTGTAAGGATGCTAACTTCCATTCACTAAATGCCAAGTCTACAAACAAATTAATCTCAGTTACAACAGCAACACACACTCTGACTTTCCCATCCTTGATTATTCTACTTAGACAGAGGTGCTCAAGGTCAAGCAAAACTTAATTTCCCGTATCAGAGAATTCCAGGATATCTCCCTCGACCACTCAATAAAGAAAATATTTATTTTACTCAAGGGCTTCCGGTAATAGAGGAATAGCTATCAGACAAAATCTCTCACAGATAACTATACCCACTGGAAAAATATAAAAACGACTATTTGATGGCACTGGAGAGTGACCTACAGCAGGCAGAAACTAGAGGTGAGCTGATACTCAGAAGACAGAACACTACCGGGTGAGTTTCCTGATGTTATAGCTTTGTGCCTTAGGGCGAGCTCCAAGGAGGGGGGCTAAAACTCAGAGAGAAACCTGCAGTCACAGTCTCATTGACTGAAGAATCAGAAAACAAAATTCAGGGTAATCATAGAAGCTGGAAGGAGGACAATCCTAGAAAGGATAGAGCTCCAAGAGGAGAGCTACAAATGATTTCTGAGTGGAACTCTGCCCACATCTCTGGCTGACTCCTGAACTATGAAGGTATGGAGAAGACTCCACGAAGTCTAGACAAGGCTGAAAAACTGAACGGAGAACATGCAGCTTTAAGTCAGTCACATTAACTTCCTGATAACAGGAAAAAAATCTTCAGAGAAACAGAACATAACCCAGAGACTCTACAATCTGTCATTCAGTGACCAAGATAGTATCCCAATTTATTAGATATGTTGAAGAAAAGGAAAATGTGACTGGTACTCAAAAGTCAATCAATCAATCAATGGAGACTAACACTTAGATAATGCAGATGTCAGAAAAATTACTATGACAATGCTCAAAAATATACAGAAAAACATGATTCTAATGAATAAAGAGGTAAGCAATAACAAAGAAGTGGAAACTATTACAAAGAATCAAATGGAAATGCTAGAACTGGAAAATACAGTATCTTCAATAAAAACATTCACTGGATGGGCTTAACATCACATTGGAGATAGAAGAAAGAGTCAGAAGTTGAAGACAGATCAAAGAAATGATCCAATATGAAAAGAGATAAAAAATGCTGGAAAATAATGGAATAGCATCTTAGCGACTTATTGGACAATATTAAATGGTCTAACATACACAAGGAGAGAATGAATGGGGCAGAAACAAATCTGAAGAAATAATGGCCAAAACTTTAACAAATTTGGTGAAATACATAAATGTACAAATTCAAGGATATCAGTGAACTCCAAGAAGGATAAATATAGAGAAACATAACTAGAGACTCTAGTTGAATGACAGTTGACTTCTCATCATAAATAATGGAGGACAGAGACAGTGCAAACAGCATCTCTGAACTGCTAAAAGGAAAAAGCTGTCAACTCAAAATTCCATGTCAGCCAAAATATCTTTCAAGAATAAAAGTGAAATAAAGACATCCTGAGAAAATGGAAACTAAGAGAATTAGTGACCAACAGATCATTACTGTCAAAAACGAACCGAAGTTCCTCAGGCTGAAGCGAAATGAAAACTGTGATCTTAAAGAAGGAATGTCAAGCACCAGAACTGATAAAAATGTGGGTACATACAGTACACTATTTAAAAAAATTAATTTCTTTAAAATACATGCAACCACTTAAAGCAAAAATAACATTATATTGTGGGGTTTGTAGTATGTGAAGATGAATGTATAGCACAGCCCTATCTTAAAAGACAGGAAAGAGATAAATGACACCAAATAATGTCAAGGTTTTTACATTTTATATTTTACATTTATAATTACAGTTACATTTACATTACTCTTAGTAGACTGTGAAAAGTTAAGGACATATATTATAACCTCTAGAGCAACCATTACAAAATAATGCAAAGGAATAGTGACAAGCCAATAATAAATTAAAATGGGATTTAAGAAACACAAGCAATTAACCCAAGAGAAAACAAGAAAGGAGAAAGGGAGGGACACCAAGAAGATGGGACAAACAAAGAGAAAATGGTAAACATAAGTCCAACTACATTAATAGTCACATTAAATGTAATGGATGAAATACACCAATTAAAAGACAGAAGACTGTTGTGCTCGTAATGTCCTATGTCTTGATCTGGGTTTGGCTGCACAGGAATGTTCACTTTGTTGGAAATTCATCAAACCATATAGTTATTATTGGTGCACTTTTATAGAGGCATATTATACTTTAAGAAAAGTTTTACAAGAAAAAATATATTGATCCAAGTTGTCTACTTCTAGGACTTTATCCTAAGCAAATAAGTACTTAGAAAAGTACAAAAATATGAATTTACAAGTATACTGATCCCAGCACTGAGTATAATAGCAAAAAATTAAAGACAAACTAAATTTACATTATTAGGGGACTAGTAAAATGAACTAAGGTACATTTACATAATGAAATGTCATGCAGCCAATTCGTTAGGATGATTTAGCTATTTATTAAAATAAAAAGTCACTAAAAACATATTATTGAATAAAAAGTAGGTTACAAATTGGTATGTAAAGTGTGATCTTATTTATGAAAAATAATGAAAAGACAAATAATGAAAAGGAGTACATATGCAGAAGGTTATTTACCAAAATGTTAACAGTGTCCATTTTTGGATGGTGGGATTTCAAGTGCATTTAACTTTAATGATTTTCTGTTATCTTGAATTTTCCAAGATGAATACATTGTCTTCATAATTAGAAAGAGCAATAAAGCTGTTTACATTTTAAAGCAAATACTTGTGAAGAATTAATACACAGAAGAAAATACCCTAGCTTAACAAAAAAGGTAGAAAGAACAGCTAAAAAAGTTGTATGAAATATGAAAAATATCTGTTTGAAGGTACCAGAGAGATAGTAAGGAAAAGGGAAACTATAATGCTAAGATTAAGGAGAGGAGAGAAGGTTGAAAGGTACATGTAGCATCCAGGCCACTTTTCCCTTCAGGCATTTGGCAATTTCAAACACAGGGATTGGGAAGCTGAGCAGAGATTCTGAACAGACACATGGGGCTAGAGGACACAATGTGGAGTTCAGGACATGCTAAGGAGGACAAAGCCTAGCAAATTCCAAAGGCTTTAGGTTGGGGCCTCAATAAGCTACACTCTAGAAGTAAGGATAAACCAGAGATAGATCAGCTGTCACACAGGGACTGAATCCCAGATGAGAGTCATCTCAAAACTCAACTGGATAGGCTAAGGTGATTTAGGACTATAGTACTAAATCTAGCTAGCTAAAGCCACTAGCTAGCTGCACACAAGAAACATATGTAAATCCTCTCTGGTGGACCAGAGCCACAAATTATTTATGCAACCATTCATGTACTATGTCCAGCATTTGATAAAAAATAATTAGGTATAAGAGGAGATATGACCATGAGAATGCAAGTCAAGGGAAATAACAGACAATAGAAACCTATCCACAAAGCATCCAGAAAATGGAGATGTGAGACACAGGCTTTAAAATAACTCTGCTTAATATATGCGAGAATTAAAAGACAAGATTGGGGATTTTAGCATAGAAATGGAAATTACAAAAAGAACAAAATGGAAATTATATAACTGAAAAAAGGAATAACTGAAATTAAGAACCCAGAGGAAAATTTAACAATATATTAGACATAGCTGAAGAGAGACTTTGTGAACTGGTACACAAATTGGAAAAAAATAGCGCGCATGAAGCACAAAAAAGGAAGGATGGAAAATACAGTAAAGAGTGTTAAGAGGCACAAAGGGTACAGTGAGAAGGACTATCATAGGTGTAATTGTAACGAAGGAGGAGAGGAGAGAGAACAGGGGCATAAGAAATAAACAGATAAAGCCTGAAAATTCTTTCTTACTGATGAAAGATATGAAGCAACAGACTTAAGAAGTACAATGACACCCCATCAGGATAATTACAATGAAAAGTATTCCTAGCTCATCAGAGTAAAATTGTTGACAAAGACAAAGAGAAAATCTTGAGAGCAGCCCTTGCCCTCGGATAAGACATATTATCTCTAACAGGACAACAATAAGCCTGGAAAGGGTAAACAAGTCAGTAAATCTAAATGAACATTGACTAGATACAACAATAATAAAAATGTCTTGTGCAGTTTAAACTATATGTAAAAGCAAAATACAAACAACATGATATAAAATGGGGGAGGACGGTAAATAAAGGGCATTGTCCTTGCATTGTTCAGGAAGTGATAAAAGTACCAATTTATACTAGACTTTGGTAAGTCAAGGATGTTGTAATATCTAGACTAACCACTAAATGAATAATAAAAGAGTGTAAAATTAAGCTAATGGGAGGGACAATTGGGGAGAACTAACATTTCACAATATTGCATCTTCTAATCCTCACTATGGTATAGCTCTCCATTTATTTAGGTCTTCGAATTTCCTTCAATTATATTTTATAGTTTTTTGAGTAAAGGACTTAAATAATTTTATTAGATTTATTCTTAGGTATTTTGGTATTTTCAATGCAATAGTAAATGTATTGTTTTAAAATTTCATTTTTTAATTGTTTTCTGTGTGGAAATACAATCGATTTTTGCATATTGATTTTGAATCCAGCGCCCCTCGATAATTTGCTTATTAATTTTAATTGTGCCCTTTTGTTTCTAGACAAATCACTGTTCTGGTTGGCTTCTACTGGGGAGATCCTTAGATTTCCCTAATTACAAAATCATGTCATCCTGAAATAATGAGAGTTTTTTCTTCTTATGCAGTCATTGTTTCTTCTCTCGTGCCTTAGTGTTCTGGCTGGGATGTCCAACACAATATTAAACGGAAGCGGTGATAACCAGCATCTATGTGGTATTCCTAACCTCTAGAAAGAGCTTCCAACACCTGACCATTAAGTATGTTTGCTGAAGGGTTTTTGTTGTTGTTACTGATACCACTTTCTAGTCTTAGTTTAAATTTTAAAAAAGACGACTGAAATGTTAAATTTTATCAAATGCTTTTTCTGTGCCTATTAACATGATCATATGATTTTCTCCTTTATTCTGTCAATGTGATCAATTACATAGATTAGTTTGTTTTATAACTTTATGAGGTATAACTGACATACAATAAGCTGTACAAACTGTACAACTAGATGAGTGCTGACATATATATACAGCAGTGGGACCATCTCCACATTCAAGATTACTTACGTTTCTATCATCCCCCAAATTTTCTTCATGCTCCTCTGAAATCCTGTCCTCCCTCTATCCCTATTTCTGGCAAGCACTGACATGCTTTCTATAAATACAGATTAATTTGCATTTTCTGGAATTTTATATAAATAGAATCATACAACATTTTTTGTGTGCTTTCTTTCACTCAGCATGATTCTGAGAATGCATCCATGCTGTTCTGTGTATCAATAGTTCATTCTTTTTTATTGTTGAGTAATCCATTTGTATGGATGTACTACATTTTGTTTATCCATTCAGCTGGTGATGTACATTTGGGTTGTTTCCAGTTTTTGACTATTACAAAGAAAGTTGCTATGAAAATGACCACCCATATTTTTGTGGATATGTGTTTTCATTTCTGATGGGTAAACACCTAGGAGTGGAATGGCTGGTTAATATGGTAGGTGTATGTTTACCTTTTTAAGCCAAACTGCTTTCCAAAGTGGTTGTGCCTACTGATTGACTTTTGAATGTTCAGTCAACTTAGGTGTGTCCTTTTTTTATAATGCAGAATCTGGTTTGCTAATTTTTTGTTTAGGGTTTTGCTCTATTGTAATGAGTATGTCTTGTAATTTTCTAATGTTATGTGGCCTGATGGAATGAATTGGGAATAACTTCCTCCTTTATTATTCTCTGGAAAAGCTTAGATAAGATTGGTGTTATTTCCTCCTTAGAAGTTTTGTAGAATTCAGTAGTGAAGCCACCTAATGCTTTTATGAAAAGGTTCTCTAATTCTGGATTCAATTTCTTTTTTAGAACAATTCAGACTTTTTCTTTCTTCTTGGTTAACTTTTGTAAGTTAGTTTTTTAAGGAATTTCAAAGTTTTAAATTTATCATCACAAAGTTGCTCAAAATACTATCTTAAGATTTTTAAATGTCTATGTGATCTGTATTGATCACATAGAATCATAAGAATGGGTTCTTTCCCATTCTTCACACTGGCAATTTGTGCCTTCTCTCTCCTGCCCCCATTACTCTTGCTAGGGGTTTATCCAGTCTAGACCTAAAAAAATTAATTATTAGACTTTTCAAAGGAAGAACTTTGTTTTGTTTATCCTCTGTGTCATATGTTTGCTCTTCATTTAATTAATCTCTTCTCTCATATTTAGTATTCCCTCCCTTGTACTTATTTTTGAGTTAATTTGCTCTTCTTTTCCTAACTTTCTAGATGGATACTCATATCTTTGATGCAATACTGTGGCGATCCATGGAGGTGTTTGTTCCATTGTGCTTGATGGAACACATCTGGAATGCCATGTCCAGTCCTTGACAACACTCTTCTGAGAGGAACTCTGACAAATATGGGCATGTCTAGTAGAGGGTAACTAGGACAGTGATGTGTCTATAAATACCAGAAACAGTGATGAGGAGACACTGATGGTTATCCTGGCAAAGGGAACACTCGGAGGCAGGGGAGATGAGAAAGGTTTTCAGACATCAGTGGGGTCCTCACACTTAAGAGGCATAAAACTTTATTTGAAATACTTTAAAGAATGAGCAACAGTGAAAAGCTATAGGAAGATTGATTTTGGCACAGCATAAGGAAGAAACCTTTTCCAAAGCAGTAAAGTTTTCCAAAATTGAAACTACAGTGTTCAATCAAGGAAGAGGGGAGTGACAGCTGACAGGAGTAATAATAAAGGAGTTCTTGCCTGTGGTTAATGATTAAACCAGAATGACCTCCGCTGCCATTGTGATAGTCTCCTTAGCCAAAGCCTAGCCTTAGTCCTGTCCACATAACTACCACGGCATCCTGTGAGGATAAACAAATATGAACAGTGTCCCTGAACAGAAGAGAGGACCCCTGGACTGGCTCTCACAGCCAGAGCTTCTCTAGCAGAGCCCAGGGCATTCCCTCTGCTCTTAGAAATGAAGAGCAGGAGTGGGGAAAGCCTTGAGGACAGATTTTTATCAGTTTCTTTTCTCCTCTTGTTCTGCCTAGTATCCTTACCAGCCAGAACTCTAGGGTACCTCACTTAAAAGAAAAATCCTGCATATAAAATCGTAAATGCAGATGAACAGAAGAGGGAAAGGATTTAGAAAAGGATTCACTGAAAGATTCCTTTTACCAGTAGGCGACCCATCCCCACGTCCTGTGCATTTAGAAGACAGCTCACCTTTTCTTTATTTTCTCTTATTTGAAACAAATAGATTTCCGTTGTAATAAATTTAAACACTGAGTATCCAAAGTAAATAGTGGAAGATTGCCCACTACACTCCCTGTATAAAACACTATCAGCAATTTGGCATATATCTTTCTAGATCCATATTCTGTACACACATACGTATGTGTCAAGATTCAGCTTTTCAAAGTTTAACCTATGGACAAATCCACATGTATATGATTCATATTAATCCAAGGAAAAATGGAACCACTGAACATTGAATGCTTGTTAAATGGCAGGCATTATGTTAGGTATTTTACATCATTTATCTCATTTAATTCTCTTAACAACCTAGAAAGTAGATTTTATCGTCTTCATTTTAAAGCTGAGAAAATGGAGGCAAAGAAATATTAAGTGATTTTCTTAGTAAGGGCTTGAGTTCAGACTTGAACCAAGGACTGTCTGAATTAAACTCTCATGCACTTTCTACTGTTCTCCTCCTTCTGTCTGTTGAGGACTGCAGGTGGCATTGCTTCATCATTGTGCCCCCATAACCAACCTGCTGATGAAGAAATTTGGTCGCCATAATAGAGAGAGCTTCAGGCTATGTACACTAGACATAATCAAAACAGTTAGTCTCAACAAAATGACAGCTCCTTAATGTTTTATTAGACAGATCCTATAACTCCTTTCTAATGCATGTGACCCTCACTTGTGAAATACAAGCTTTCCATCTTTCGAATGCTAACCTGCTAACGTATGAGTCTGCAATTTTCTCTCCCCCTCAGTATCAAAAGCTCCCCAGGCCAGCCCCTGGATCACAAGTCTTCCTAACTCTGTTGACAAGTCAATTCTCAGAGAGCATGGGGGTCTCATACTGTGACTGTATAAAAAGAGAACCTGAGTTTCCCCCCAGTTTTTATTTTGAAAAATAGCAAACGTACAGAGAAGCTGAAAGTATGCTGCTTCACTTAGATTCACCAACTGTTTACACTGGCCACATCTGCCTTATCTCCCTCACTCTTTTTTAATTGAGACGTAATTGACATATAACATTGTGTGAGCTTAAGGTGTACAAGGTGTTGATTTGATACATTTATATGTTGCAATATGATTACCCTGTGGTGTTAGCTCACACCTGTATCACGCCGCACAATTATTATTTCTTTTTTTTGGTGAGAACAATTAAGATCTAGCCTCTTAGCAACTTTGACGTTTATTATACAGTCATGCCTCGCTCAATGAGAAGGAATGCATCATTAGGTGATCTCGTTGTTGCGTCAACACCATAGCGTGCACTTACACAAACCTAGATGGTATAGCCTACTACACAGCTAGGCTATATGGTACTAATCTTATGGTTATACCACAAGGGACCACTGTCATATATGGGGTCCATCATTGACTGTAATGTTACGCAGTGCATGATTGTACAGTGTTGTTGACTATAATCACTATGTTGTGCATTAGTTTTTCGGAACTTATTTCTCTACTAATTGCAAGAAAAAGAACTAGAGAGATACTCTACACTTATCTCTAATTCTTTTTCACTCTCCATATAGTCTCTCCCCACACATATGTGATACATGTCATGTACTGTATTTTGTGCTGAACCATTTAAAAGTAAGTTGTGGCCATCATGGCCACATTCACCCCTGTGGCCATCATTCACCCCTCATACTTCCACATACATCTCCTAGGAATGATATTCTTCTATATGAGCAGAATACCATTATCAGACATGCGAAAGTTAACACTAATTCAACAATGTCAACTAGCCTATAGCTCACATTAAAGTTTCCAATTTTGCCCCAAAGAAATGTTCATAATGGTTTTCTGTCTCCATTGTATCTCAGTACCTAGGGGAATGCCTCAATAGCATGTGAAGAATGAATGAACCTAACCCCTGGGATCAGATGGGGTAGCAGGTATCAGAAAAGGCCACAATGTTTAACTCTGTTTGTTATATCTCTGTTACATCTCTTTAGTTCCTCTTAACTCAGAATGGTAGGCCCACCATGTTTGGAACACCCACTCTGTATTAATTGGTCTCACAATATCCTAAACTTTTTCTTCATTCCACTTATCACAAATGCCCAAATCTGGCTACCTCCAAGTGTCTTGGTATTTTGATTGCAATCTCCAACGGGGAGAGGCCACGGCTGCCTGTTTGTTGTTATATCCTTAGTTCTAGCGCACTGACTGACGTCCAGACATTGCTCGCTGTTTGTTGGATAAATGAATGACATGAACTAAACAGAATTTTTAGAGTAATTTAGGGAAGAGATGATATTTTATTTTATGATATTTAAAAAGAAGTTTTCTAACTTTCAAGTTTAATTTCAGTAAAAATTTAAAAGCTTCTTCATATAGCTCCACATTTCTTTTCAAGATACAAAGCTATCTTTTAATTTTGGTTAGAGATATACAGGACATGTTTCTTGCATTATTCTTTCTTATATATAGAAAAACTTAGTTGATATTTATATGTTACTTATTTTGCCTTATATATTGGAAATTTAATTTTGTGCGCTGATTTTGTGACCAGTTACATTACTGAATCTGCTTCTAAATTAGTTGATTCTCTTTGGTTTTCCAGAAATAAACAATAGTCTTCAAATTATAATACCTTTGCCTCCTCCTTTCCATTTTTTACACTTCTTGATTTATTTCTCATTTTACCTCATGTATTTGTACTTCCAGAACAATAAAATAATCTTTTGAGTCTTCACTATGTATTAGAAACTAATACAGTTAACTAATATCAGTTAAGTGCTTGTTCATAATCTCATTTAATCAGAACAAACCTATAAATAGGAACTATTATCTCAGTTTAAAGAAACCGAAGCACAGAGCATTTAAGTTAATCCGCCCAAGGTCACACAGCCAAAAAATGGTGAAGCTGGGATTCAAACCCAGACATTCTGGCCCCAAAATCCATGCCCAAAGCCATGTTGATTTCTGACTTCACCTTGAATACAAAAATCCATGTTTTGAACCAAAAATAGCTCCAACTAAACCTGTTCTATAGAATAAGTCCACTCATATCGCATGCAGCACAGCTCAGGACTAGATTATGTCATTTATAAAGGCAAAACCCTCTCCAAACTCTAGGGGTTACTTTGCTTGCTACTGTGCCTTGACCATCTGTTTAAGGATCTTGCCTCCTGTGGCCGCACCTGAGGCAGCAGGCGGTGGGGAGCCTTCACCCCAGCCCACCCCTAACCACAGAAAATCCCAAGCCACCACCCACTGTGCTCCAGCTACTCTAGCCAGGCTGGGAGCCTGCCCTGCTCTCCTAGAGAGCCCCATTCTGTGAGCAATAACCCTTTCATACCCTCTTGGTGTGTATGTGGCATCGTTAGACTCAACATCTACACCCAGTTTGGGGAGCAGAGGGGGTTTTGACCTGCCCTCCACAGGGCAACCACAAAACTATATGTAAGCTATTTGCCACACTAGACTAAATAAAAAAGTGGAGATGTTGCCTCCAGAAGGTCTCAGTGGAAATGTGAGCGCCCTGGGTACAGACCATTCTTCATTCTCACCTTAGTACAGATCTAGACCTGGGCTCCACAAGGACGTGGATGAGACAGAGACCACTGCACACACCTAAGGGGAGCCTGAGGGTGGCATATGCATGTGGCCCCAATTCACACGCAGGGAGCCTGGGCCTGGGATGTGGCCCTGGAAGGACTATTGACCCCAGCTCTGAGGGTGTGATGAGGAGGGATTAGCTCTGCCACTGAGTGAGCTTTGTCAACCCACTTCTCCCCCTGAGCCTTTTTTTTTATTTTAAGGAGAAAAGACAATTAGAAAATGGAAAAATCTCAGAATGTGGTTTAAAAACTAACAAAGATTCCTTGATTCCAAAGGTGTACCCAGAGCTCACACTGCACCCAGCCCATCTCCTCCCTTTCTCATCTCCTTCAGAGGCGGGTCTGGACCACGGGGGCACTAGGAGGCTCCCTCCTGTGCTGGCCCCACCACAGATGTGCCTTTGGCTGTTGAAAGCTTTGGAGTGGAAAGAAGTCCTATTTCAACAGAAACTCCTTGTGAAGGATCCCTGTATAGACATTTCCAAGTCATCACCATCCAGTTATCCTAGGTAAGTTCTTTCTAATTAAGCCCATCAGTTTCACAAAAGCCTATTTCCCAGAAGACTGATCTGAAAGCCATCAGTGGATGGACGCATAACTGTGCTTAGGTTTGAATTTCTAGGCTAGGTTGTCAGATATTGTTTTCTCCTCAATGTTTCTGCATTTTAGTAGCATTCTAGCAACTGCTGTCACATACCATCCAAAGCAAGGCAGAGTGCTGGCTAAATCAGAGTTCACAAAAGATTATCCTAATCTTAACATCAGTGTCATTCGAGTCTCTGTGACAGGGCAGACCCTCGTAGGCTGCTGGGCTGTCATCTTTCTCACTGACCCAGCAAGTCTGGACAGAGTGTCTTCTAGATTTTTTTTCACCCATCTGCCCACAGGCAACTCATCCGAGTGCTTCTGGGACTCAATGAACTGTGCATTCCCATCAATCACTGTTTACTGTGTGTCTCTGCTTTGACCAGAACTCTGCTTAGAGAAGCTGCAGAGAATACTGGAGAAATTTTAAGAGGTTCTCATGCTCAAGAAGGAAGAAAAGAAACTAACATTTACTGAGAGGTTATTATGCATCAAGAATTTTTATATATATTATTTCACTTAAAACAAAGTCCATGTGAAATAGAAATCACCATTGTTTTATAAATAAAGCACTGAGTGAGGTTTGGAGCAGTCGTGTCGTAGAGTGAGTGGGAGTGTCTGGACGTGAAGTCTAGCTACATGCAGAGCAAGCTACTTTCCACTAAGAAACCCAGATGAATGCATAAGATAGTAAACAACCAAATTCCAATGAATTACAGGCATTCTCATGTGTAAGAGACTAAGGGAGAGATGTTGTGGGCTGGAGGATGTTTCCAAGAATGAGAGACACTGGAGGTGGATCCTAAGTACATTTGGATAGGCAGAGGAAGAGGAACAGCTTTTGGGCAGTATCAGGAGTGGTACTGACAGCTGTGGACTGCCAGGAAGGCCACGAAGGGCCCTGGCCCACTGGAGAAGAAAGGTTTGTTTGGAGAATTTTGGATAGATGAAGACAAAGAAGGTGGTTAGAAGTACAAATGGCTTCAAAGCCTTGTGGAATTAGCCTTTTTGATGACAAATATTTTAGGGTCCAGATTTCAACATGGGCTTTGGAGTCACATAATTGCATCTCCACATAAAAGAGTCAGTTGAACCAGTAAGGTAACAGGCATTCTTGAACTACAACCACGTGCTTAATACTCTTGTTATGATTTATGAGAGCTGGGACAGTCTGCCTAATGAAACAGAACCAATGCATGAGAAACAATGAGGCAATGACACAGCGAAAATCAACCAAGCTGCAAATGAGAAACAACAGGCAATGGCGATCTTGCCTCTGTCCATGGTACACATCAACAACAGACCACAATGCTGTTTCCAAGGAGCTGTCTAGGCTTAGCACGAGCGTCATGATTGATGATCTATGCTCACCATAGGGGCAAATGAGTAACTCAGAGAGGAACACAGAGAGAGATGTCGGTGGTGAGGTCAGGGACGAGTTCCTGGAGGTAGGGGGATTCCCACTGAGCAGAGAAGGGCAGGTATGATTGTGAGAGAGAGAAAAAATTGGGAAGGAACTCAAAATGAGGTTACCAAGGGCATGAGTGGAGCCATACATGTAGGAACAAGCATGCTGGCACTTCAGAGTCCATTCTGGACAGAGCAATGGATGTACATGAAGGATTAGTGAGCTGACATGGAAAGGTCAACTCAGACAGAGGAAAGCCAAGAATGGCAGGCAAAGTTCCTCTCACTCTTGTTAACCTCACGACACACAAAATGGGTAATACCTGTAACTGTGCACTGCCCAGGAAAAGAGATACAGAATGCAGAATTCAAAGGAGCATGGCCGCGGCAGAGCAAGCCTAGTCACTCTTCTGAACACACTCTGGATTGCTTTGCCCTTCCTACGTTGTAGCACACACATCTGCAACGCCCCCACCATGGCCTCACCAAGCACTCCAAGATTAGACTTCAGATGGTTCAGCCTAACACTGGGAAGAGTCTAAGGATTTGCTTGGTTCCTCTATCCTATTGCTGACTCTTTCAGTTGTCAACTAAAGCCTGTGAGCAGCTTTTCTCCTGGGCTGCTGTTGTGGAGACACAGCTCCCGTATCATGCCCTGTGCAGTGAGGGTTTTGAAGTTTTAGCTCATATATTTAGGCCTACAATGCATTTTGGACTAATTTTTTAATATAGCGTGAAGTAGGAGCTGAACTATATTCTCTCGCACGTGGATATTCAGTTGTCTCAGCACCATTTATTGAAAGACTATTCTTTCATCCATTGAGCATAGCTGTACATGACTATTTCTGGGCTCTCAGTTTGATTCCATTGACCTATCCGTCTATCCTACGCCAGTAGTACTCTACTGTCTTGATTCCTGCAGCTTTGCAGTATGTTTTCAAGTTGGGAAGTATAAGTTCTCCAACTTTGTTCTTTTTCAAGATTGTTTGGCTATTCTGGTTCCTTTGAAATTCCATATAAATTAATATCAGGATCAGCTTGTCGGTTTCTGCAAAAATGCCAGGTGGGATTTTGATAGGGATGGTGTTGAGTCTGTTGATCATAGGATGTCTTTCCCTCTAGTTAGGTCTTCTTTAATTTATTTAAATTATGTTTTACAGTGAAGCGTACAAATCTCGCACTGTTTTTGCTAAATTTATTTCTAAAATTTTTGTTCTTTTGATGCTATTTGAAATGGAATTGTTTTCTCAATTTTATTTTCAGATTATGCAGTGATAGTGTATAGAAATACAACTCATTTCTGGTGTTGGTCTTATATCTTAGAATTCATTTATTAGCACTAATTGTGCTGCGTGTGTGTTTTCCTTAAAATACAAGGTGATGTCATCTGTGAATAGAGGTACTTTTACTTTTTCCTTTCCAATCTAGATGCCTTCTATTTTTTTTCTTGCCTAATTGCCCTGGCTGGAATCTCCAGTACAATGCTGAAAGAGGTGGCAAATGTAAACATCCTTGCCTTGTTCTTGATCTTAGAGGGAAAGCTTTCAGTCTTTCACCAGTAGTATGATGTTAGCTGTGGGCTTGTCATAAGTCCTCTGGGACATCTTCCGGGCTCCCCAGACTGGTTAGATTCCTCCTCCTTACACTGCCACAGCACCCTGTACTTCTCTCTACAGAAACACTAGCAATGCCACCCTCTGCACTCAGTCCTGGTAACGTGTTTTCACTGCCCCCTTGACAGGTCTGGGTCCCCCCGCTAGGGTAAACTTTCTGTAAAAGCCAGGAACAACTTCTTGTTTCTAACTGTACTCCACCACCTTGCACAAAGCCTGACTCATACTAGGCACCCATTTGCCTTTTGCAAATGTCTGACTCTGACCACTCCAGCGATCAGACATGGGTCCCAGAGGGCCTCCTTTGTCAGGGGTCCTTTAGGCCTGTGGCTTCATGTGAGGCTCGGAGGGGAAGGCCTGTCTCCGGCCTTTTGTTCTGTTACACACAGCTGCCACCAGTGGTCTTCCCCTCTGCTCTGAGTCATCCTCAAATACTGTGCACAGAAGTAGAAGAGAGACTGACCAGGTCTTCTGGAATGAGTCATGGAAGGTCCATGAACTCAGGATGTGGCCAAGGATGACAACATCTGGAGCATCTGGGGAGGAATGGAATGAGGGGGTACAGGCAGAAGCAGGTCCTCACGAACTCTAGAATGTGGCCTGTGCCGGGTCCCCCAGAGCTGTCAGAACCCTGACCTGACACACACATGTGCATGACTCTTGTCAGCGTCTGTGCTAAGACAGCTGTATGTAGGCTCACCCAGGATGCCGCCAGCCCCATGACTGCCGTGATCTGTGAACACTGGTCCTCACCAGAGGAAAGCTTTTCCACTAATCTGGGCACATTGTGGTTTGCATGGTCAGGCAAAATTCCTATTTTCGGTCCTGGCCAGAGTGGCAGGCCCAGAGTGTGGATGCAGTGCTCCTGCCTGCTCTGACCCCTAGCCCAGTGGTACAGGACAACTGGGCCAGCTCCTACTCCAACTCCTCCCACTCCACTCACACCTGAAGGCTTAGGTACCAGGTCTCTGCTCTCGGCCTTCTCCTCTTGCTTATCTCTTTATTTTCCCCTTTGGCCATTTCACTAATTTTTGTGGTTTCAAAAATCTCCCCCGTCCAAGATTAACTTTCTATCTGCCCTCTCCTGAGCATGTCTGCTGCTCTGACATTCCTGGGCAGGCCCTGCGCCTCTGCTCAGCCCACTCCCTCTGGTGGAAAAGGCTGTCAGCTCCCACCTGCTAATCTTTTAGGGGCCTCCATCACCACACCCTTTCTGATGCTTGAACCACTGCTGACTGGGCTGGGCCCCTGGCCATCCAGGTCTCTGGGTGTGCAGTGCTGGGCCTGGCCGTGCTTGGTTGCCACAGCTTGCACACCTTCCAGGGCGTTAGAGAGTTGATGTGGGAGATACAACAGCGAAGGGTCAGAGCTACTGCTACTAGTACTGATGATACCATGGACACTGTGGGCCTCTGAGAGCAGGGATCTCTGCCTGCTCCTCTCTGGTCCCATGGCCTCTATCCTAGTGTCTTGCACAAAGTAGCATGCCAACAATCTCTCTTCAGTAAATGCAGTAATTAGAAGCCAACCTTGTTCACGTGTTAAAACAGTTCCCCCAGGTGACTACGTATAAAACCGTAGGGCTCAGGTGCTTATTCTGTGAACTTTAAAGTGTAAACCACAATTTTGAAAAACGAACATAGGAGGCAGACCAACAGCTCATTCAGATTGTCCATTATGTTAGTGAAGGCTGATTTTACAAACAGCAGTGAGCTTTCCTTCCCATGGCTTTTTTTTCTAAATAGACTGTTTTTTTAGAGCAGTTTAAGGTTCACAGCAAAACTGAGCAGGAAGTACAGCGTTCCCATGTGCCTCCTGCTCCTGCAGCCTCCCTCACTATCAACGCTCCACAGCAGAGTGGTTCGCCCGTTACCCGCAGCTTTAAAAAGTGCTTGATTCCAGGAATAAAGAGAAACAAAGGTGAATGGACTTAAAGGTGTAATTAGAGCTTTATAGATGGAAAACTTGCCAAATAAATCTCTTTAAAAAATTATCTTGAGCATTAAAAAATTTTAATTTTAAAACATTTTAAATCTGTAAGCTCCATGAGCACAGGGCATCAGGGTACCTCGTTCACTGCTGTATTCTAAATGTCCAGAACAGAGCCTGACAGCTAGCGGATGCTCAGTAAAGACTTGGTGAATACGTGCAAACTAAACATACAGAAAAGTACAGGGATTAAACAAGTGCTAATTAACATTTTGCCATATTTTCTACTGATCTCCCAAAATATTATGGGTACATGTGAAGCCGCACCCCTCAAGCTAGCTCCTACCTCTCCAGAGGTAAATCTCTATACTTAAAACTGTTCTGTATTATTTTCATGGATTTTATATAATCTTACTAAATATGTATATATCTAAAGGTATTATTATATTACTAATACTAAATATGTATATATCCAAAGGTATACTGTTACAGATTCGATTGCTTGTATTCCGCAAATTTACATAAATGCTGTCATACTGCAGTTACCCTTCTGAGCCCTGCTTCTTCCATGTTTCTTGGGTTTAACCAAACCGTGAAGCACTAATCAACACACAGCTGTCCCCTCAGCCACAAACTGAATTTACCAGGGATACCAGAGAACATCTTCGACTCTGCTAGATAGTGACAAACTTCTCTCCGAAGCGCCTGTATAAATTTACACCTCCACCAGCAATTTGTAAGAATTCCTGACACTGGACATCCTCACCAATATTTGGCCTTCACACTTAAAGCGTCTGCCAATTTCAAGGCTGGGAAACAGTTTCTCATGTCGCTTCTCTTGATTATCAGTGAAGTTGAGTATTTGTTCATATATTTATTGATTATTCAAGTTCCTCTTCTAAGAATTGCCTGTTCACACCATAAGCCCATTTTTACGTTGAGCAGCCTGTCTTCCTCTATCCAGTTTTAGAAGTTCTTTATACATTCTTTACACGAATCCTTTGTCATTTATAAGATATTGTAAATTTCTTTCCTAGTCTGTGACTTGGTCTACTTTCTAGTCTGTTAAAAGACACAATGTCCAGAGAGTCTTTTGAAGCATAGTTTCATATTTTAATGTCGTGAAATTTATTAATCTTTTCCTTTATGTTAGGGTTTCTTTTTTGGCTTTGACTTTCCCTACCCATTTTAATCTTTTCCTCTAGGTATCATTGTAGCTTCAGTTTCTAATTCAATTCTAAATCTGAAAACCTAGATAAAACAAATAAATTCCTAAAAATGTACATATAATGGTAAAAATATATATAAAATGGTAAAATTGGCATAGGAGAAAATCTGAACCAACAAAAATTTAAGAAATTAAAATGGTAGTAAAAAAACTCCCTTCCTGTCCCAAATCCTTTGGCCCAGAAGGTTTTATACAGGAGGCTAATAATCTTTTAAAGAACAGTTAATTCATATCTTACACAAATCATTCCAGAAAAGAGAAAAACAAAAACTGCTCAACTTCAGGCTAGTAAAACCTTGGTTATTCAAAAACCAAATAAGGGACTACAACAACAAAAAATCTGATTCAGATCTCCTTTATAAAAGCAGATGTAAAAATTCTAAATAAAATACTAGCTAACCAAATATAACAGTGCATTAAAAATAATGAACGTGGTTAAATAGGGGTTTATCCAGAAATGCAAGGATAGTTCCACATGAGATGACCTATCAACAAAGTTCACCATAACAGTAGACAAAAGGAAAAGTGACCAAAAGACATTTCAATCAATTTTGAAAAGGTATCTTAGAAATAATGCCTACTTACAAAGAAAACTTTTAGCAAAATTGGAATAAAATAGAATTTCTTTCTTTTACAAACATTTCTATAAACATTTCTATACCAAAAACATTTTTTATAAAAGTTTCCAAATATAGGTAGTTCTACTATGAAGCAACATATGTGTTCCTAAAAATCACTATGCTATCTAAAATCATGCAACAAAATCCACAGGATTTGGGGCAAAAATGGGGTTGGGGAAAAACACTAAAAAAATCTCGTTAGTAACACATTAAAAATAAGATAGGAATCTATTAAAAGTGAAAATGAAATGAAAAAAATGAAAAAGAGAGAAAGGATAGAATGTCAATGAAAAACTGGATTACTATATGGAGAAAAATGAAACTGGATCCGCATCAACACACATTATACAAAAGTGGACTCTAAATGATTTAAACATTTATAAATGAATGGTAAAAATACAAAATTAAAAGCTCATAATATAGGAGAAATAAGGCAGTGAATGATTTCTTAAATAATAGCACAAAGCACAAGCTACAAGCAAACAATATTGATGAGTTAGGACATCGTGGAAGTTAGATGACAGACTGTTTTAGAATATAGTTGCAATGTTTGTATCGAACAAGGGATAGTATTTACGTACAGGCATACCTCATGTTACTGCGCTTTGCAGATAGTGCATTTTTTACAAGACTCTCCACCAGCAAAAAGATTATGACTCGCTGAAGGCTCAGATGATGGTTAGCATTTTTTAGCAATAAAGTGTTTTTTAATGAGGGTATATACATTGTTTTTTTAGATATACTGCTATTGTGCATTTAATAGACTACAGTGGAGCATAAACATAACTTTTACAGGCATTAGGAAACCAAAAAATTGGTGTGATTCACTTATTGAGACATTCGCTTTATTCCAGAGGTCTGGAACTGAACCTGCAGCATCTCTAAGGCATGCCTGTACAAAAGGCATGCTTGCAAATCAACAAGAAAAAGACCAAAAAATCCAAACAGAAAAACTGTAATCAGAGAAATGCAAACTAAAATTATGACATCACTTTATTTCTGCTAGATTGGAGGGAAATTAGGAAGCTGGAACATTCCAGGTTTTGGTGATGGTGTGGTGATACAGGAAATCTCATACTGCTGGTGGAGGGTATATTGATATAATCATTCTGGAAAAGTCACCTGGCAGCATTTAATTAAAATAAATACAGGTATTCTCAACGGTCTGTCAATCTCTTCCTGGATATATGTGCCCCCTCACAGTTTATAAAGAAAAATTTATAATGGTGTATTTTTTTTGTAGTACTGATTGTGGTAGTAGACAGCTGAAGGCAATCTAGGTGTTTATCACTGGAATAATAGGTAAAATGCAATAAATGCCCATCATAGACTACAGTGAGAGTCAAAGGACTAAAAATATACACAGCAACATAGGCAGACCTTAAAAAATATAACGGTAAGGGACTTCTGCTTCTGGTAATGGCAGACTATAATTCAAACAATCCACTTATGGGGAGCAATTAGAAAACCTAGACAAAATACAAACCATATGTGCTTCAAGACACACGACAGGTATTAAGATATGAAAAACAACCTGGTCAGGATCCAGAGGCCAACAAGCTCAAGCAAATAAGCCAAGTGTTTATGACTGCCTTTCTCTGGGGAAGAGGGGTGTTGATTTGTGATAAAACAGGGAAATGGCTGAGAGATTGAATACTTTTGACCACCTCAAAGGGCTAGAGGGAGAGGAAATGGACGCAAGAGCCCACCAAGGAGATGAGGTGGGGGTTGTCTCTCTTTGCATTGGGACTCCAAAGGACTCCATGCTAGGAGTATGGATAAATTACAAATAGACTGCCCTTGCAGGACTTGGCTCAGCTTTGAACAATTCAAAACTGTACTAAGAAAACCCTAGTTGCTAGTGCCCAGAGTTACTTGGCAGAAGCAAATATAAATCCTCTGGGGAAAGATAATATCATCTTAAGCCAAAAAGTATTTCTATAAACAATTCTGCAAGTACTCTGTTCATCACCAAACATAACCAGGCACATGTGGAGGGAAGGCAATATGAACAAAAGAAATAACTTCCATAGATACAGATCCATAGACAATCCAGAAAATGGAGTTATTAGACACAGATCTTAAAATTAATATACTTACTTCCACCAAGGAAGTGGAAGGCAAGATTGACTATTTCAGCAGAAAAGTGAAGACTATAAAAAAGAAACAATTAGAAAGTCCAGAGCTAAAAAATTCAGTAACTGAAATCAATGGATGGGTTTAACAGAAAATAAGATACAGTTGAATAGAGAAGATAGGTCAGACAAAAATATTCAGAATAAAGCAGAGACAGAAAGATGGAAAGCACAAAAGAGAAGGTAAAAGACATTGCAAATGCACTGAGAGGGTCTACATGTAACTACAGTCCCAGGGTAGGAGACAGGGAATGCACTTGAAGCAGTATTCGAAAAAAAATGGCTGAGAATTTTCCAAAATAAGTGAGAGACATCAAGCCACAAATTCAAGAATTCTCATGAATCCTAAGTTGATTAAATTAAAAAAAACAACAACTACATCTGGGCACATGAGTAAAACTGTTGAAAGCTGAAGGCAAAGAGAACATCTTTTAAGGAGGCTGGGGAGGAGACAGACTCATGTTAAAGGTGCAGAAATTAGACCGACTGATGACTTTTCAACAGAAACAGTGGGAACCAAAATACAATGTAATTATACATTTAAAGTGTTGACTTCTAGACTCAGAAAATTACGGAAGTAAGGTAAAAGGAAGGCATTTTCAGACAAAGAAAAGTTGGAAGAACTCATCCCTAGCAGACATACTTTAAAGAATATACCAGGTATAGTCATTCTGGCAGAAAGAACAGGACCTCAGATAGGAAACTGGAGATTCAGGAAGAAATGAAGAGCAACGAAAATGTAAATATATGGGAAAACATAAATAAACATTGACTTTACAAAAAAATACTGTCTTGTTGAGTTAAAAATACACAGAG
Organism: Equus caballus; assembly: GCF_041296265.1. NCBI lineage: Eukaryota > Metazoa > Chordata > Mammalia > Perissodactyla > Equidae > Equus > Equus caballus. Next base: position 1,131,228 of record NC_091701.1, on the reverse strand, counting down.
AAAAAAATACACAGAAAATTAAAATATATGACACCAAGGGCCTATAAATCAGGAGAGGAGTAAATGGACTGTGTTCTAAGGTCCTTGTATTGTCCAGAAACATGTTAAAAGTACTAATTTATATTAGACTTTTATAAGATTTTTTTCTGATATAATTTGTAGGATAACCACTAAAAGAATAATAATGTTTATAACTTTCAAGCTAACAGAGATAAAAAATGGAAAAAAAAACTAGTCAATCTTAAAAAGGCAAAAAAGCAAAAGAGTGAAAAGTAACTCAAAACAGATGGAACAAATGAAATACACTTATTAAGATGGTAGATGTATAACCAAATATATTACTAAATACATTGAACTAAATATTTCAATGAAAACACAGGTTTTCACACTGGATTTAAAAATCCGCTTACTCACTATTTAAGAAATACATCTAAAGTCACAGAAAGGTTAAATGTAAAAGAATGGAAAATTACATACGTCATGCAAACACTAACCAAAATAAAGCTAATGCAGTTGTTATTTATATCAAGGTAGATATTAAGGTAAAACACATTATCAGAGAGAGAGAGGACCCTTTAACAATGATAAAAGGTTATATTTAAGGAAGATATGACCAAATCTAAATTTGTATGCTCCTAATAACATAGCCTCTAAATATATAAAGCAAATAGAAAAATTAAAAATCCTAGTGGAAGATTTAGGCACACTTTTCTCAGCAACTGATAGAAAGAGGAAATAAATAAAGCAAGAAGAATGACATATGCATCCAACAAGGAAAGAATACACATCATTTTCAAGTATATATGAAACATTGAAAACACATAAAAATCAATCAAGTTTCAACAAATTTAAAAGGGTTGGAATCATGCAGACTTTTTCTATGTCCTAATGCAGGTAAGTCAGAAATTAAAGACAAAAAGCTAATTAGAAAATCCACATATATTTAGACATAATATATTTATAATTAACCCAAGGCCAAAGAAGAAATTTCAATAGAAATTAGAAAACATTTTGAACTGAATGGTAATTCAAATAATATAAAAATCTCTAGAATGTAGCTTAATCTGCTTGGAGGAAAGCATATTGCCTTAAACTTGTATTAGAAAAGAGGAAGGGCCTCAACATCTTTGTTTTAACCTCCCTCTCGAATGGTACTTTATTTGGGTGAAGAATTCTTAGCACTCTGACGTGCTCTGAAGTTACTGAAGTTATTTTCTGGCTTCCCCATCACTGCTAATGAGCAGACTTTCAATCTAACATCATTCCATGGTGGGCAATCCGGCTTCTCTCTCTCTTTGGTTGCTTTGAGTGTCTCCTACTGGTCGTTGGTGTTCTGCAGTTTCACTATGAATGAGTGGCATGTTGTGATTGTTATATAAAAATTTGTATCTTTCATCAATTTTGGAAAATTTGTAGCCATGCATTCTTTAAATATTGTCTCATTCCATTTTCTCCTTTTTGAGCACCATTTAGATAGATGAGTGTTTCTCAAATACCCTGTTTTCACTAAGCAGGGACAAATTTTTAGGTGATTTTCCAATTTGTAGGTTCTCAGACTGCATGAGTTGATATAAATTTGAACCCTATATCCATGTAAGGTACAGGCCTAAGATTTCAAATTTTCAAAGAGAGGTTTTGTTCCTTACCCAGAACCCAAAGGGAGACAGCAAGGGTTGAGTGGAATAAAAAAAATCCACTCTTCCACTGACAGTACAGCTCTTAGAGGGTCTCAGTTTTGAGTACCAAGTTTTAGTTCCATCTCCCCGTCTTGAACAGGCCTGAGGCTGGATCTTCTGTTTCCAGGTGGATAACAACTCTAGCTGCTATGTTTTCAGGCTAAATACCCCTTTTCTCCCCATCAGCTACAGTGTCAGAGTACGTGACCATCAACTCTCATCTTCAGAGTCTCCCAGTGCTGGCACCTGGGAGTCTTCTTCCATTCCTATGAGTTGAGCCATGCAGCTAAGGTAATTTTTGTTGTATTTTATCCAGTATATTGAGGAGTTTATAGCAGGAGAGTTTTTCAAGTTATTTCAGCTCATCATCTTGCAGAACTGGAAGTTGCAATTTTATCTTTACCAATACACAAAGTGCTAGCTGACACAGCTCCTAAGGCTGTAAACTCATCAAGAAGCTAATAAGAAGTTAAATTTCTATTTTAACAGAGAAACCATGGAATCTTGCTCTGCAAAATGTCAGGTTGGTGAATTTTTTCCATTTTTTTTCACCAACAACCAATCACTTTTACCTACAAATGTTTTACACACCTCTTTAAACTTAAAAACATACACTGCCCCCCCCCCCCTCACCAGCCACAGAGATAAGAAAGAGAATTGAGCCAAGCAGAAAGAAGCCTAAATTTAAGATATAGTCAGTTTTCATTAGCCAGCCTTGGTGGTCTAGTGGCTAAGATCCAGCGCTCTCACCACTGCAGCCTGGGTTCGTTTCCCAGTCAAGGAACCACACCACCAGACTGTTGGTTGTCACACTGTGGCAGCCACATATTGCTGTGATGCTGAAAGCTATGCTGCTGGTATTCCAAATACTAGCAGGGTCACTGATGATGGACAGGTTTTTAACAGAGCTTCCACATTAGACAGACTAGGAAGAAGGACCTGGCCACCCACTGCTGTAAAAATTGGCCACGAAAACCCTGTGAATAGCAGTGTAGCATTGTCTGATACACTGACGGAAGGCAAAAGAATGGCGCAAAAAGACTGGACAGGATTCTGCCCTGTTGTCCACAGAGTCGCTAGGAGTTGGAATTGACTCATGGCATTAGCAACAACAATTTTCATTATGGAAAAAAAATAAGGATAATAAAACTAACGGCTGTTAAGGATTTGTTCAAAAACCAGTTACTATCCAGAGATGATTATTTATGTGAGCTAATTTCCTCTGCCTTTTTTGCTGACAGCTCTTGGCCATAGTTACTGATATCTGGGATGAAGACCTCAGTCCTAGATCATAACCATTGATGATGGTCCTTAGGGAAAGCAGAAGAAAAGATTAAATAATAATTAAGCATCTACTATGTGCCAAATACTGTGTTAGGAACTTTACCTTCAATATTTCAATTAATGAGGTATCATTAGTCCTATTTTAGCAATGGGAAAATTCAGGCTCCAGAGTGGATAATCTGCCCAGGGCCAAACTATTCACATGGGCTGGAGCCGGACCTGCTCTTGGGCGGTCTGACCTTGAAGCCCACGTGAGGTTTAGTCCATTACAAAACCTTCTTCAGTATCTGCAGATATTTAATCAGCAAAGAAAAAAATTAAATGAAAATCTCTAGATTCAACTAAATAAGGGGGAGAAATGGGTTCAAAGAGTTTAGGGTGAAAACGTTAAAGCAAAAAGGGTTTACTGTTTAATCCTTGGTCATTCAGAATATTTCTCTCAACAAAATTAGCAATTCTCTCACCTGAAGAAGGCTGAGCTGTGTCTGTATGGCATCAATTCATTTTATGTATAAAATTTTTTTCTGAATCTGCCAGACTCTAAAAGCTTACCTGATACCAAAGCCCAGGTCCGAAATATCTGTAGGTTCCAAAGCTGCAAATCTGACTGGACCCCAACACACAACGGAGGGAAGGGGGCCCCAGGTAGAGGTGGTGTGAGGGTGTGCAGAGATGGCAGTCACTGTCCTGCTGTGTTTGCTGACAGAGGTGCAGAGCCATCCATTTATGGGGAGTGGTTTTCTCCTGACTTCTGAGAAGCAGCAATGTGAGTTAATCCTGGAGTGCAGAGCTGTCTCCAGGGGCCTGGAGAGTCTTAACCACATGGTGACAATTCCCTGTCCATGTGGCCACAAGGCTGATTTTCCCTGTGCTTTTCCTGACTCTCCAATCCTTTCAGAGAAGGTCTCTGTAGAGCATCTGCTTGGTGCTCACGACAGTGCTACGTGATGTTGGGACACCAGGGTTTGGATAAAGCATGTGTCCTGTCACCAGAAGCTGACAGAGACAAGTCTAGCACATTTCACCACATACAAATCACACCAGCAGAAGCACTGGGTGAAGGCTACAGAATGATCTCAGCTGTGTTTAAACGTACATGTGAAAAATCTGGAAGGAAAAATACTAAAATGTTAAGACTGGATCTAATTGGGAAAAGAGATTATGGGCAATTTTGTCCTGTTCCTTTATATTTATTCATCCTCAGATTTTTTTAACCATAGTCATGCTCAATGCTAAAAATAAAATGTACTCCTATTAAATATTTTATAAAATATGTTATTTATGAGAGTATTCTCTTAACATAAATACACCAGCTGTAATACATTATCGAAATTATAGAGGATAATCCTCTTCCAGGGATTCATAGCATATGGTGAATAAAACTAAAATCAAAATCTAATTAAATTCATTAGAAACCTTCAAGTTTTACATACATTTTGACTGAGCCAATCCATTTCTAGAAGTTTATCTTAAGAAAATAATCATGGAAGAATGCAAAGATGTACGGAGAAGGATATCCATGATGGTACTGCTTAAAATACTAAAAACTAAAAAAAAAAAAAAATAAGTTGTAAATAAAAAACTGCAAATGCTCAACAATAGAATATTAACTAAAAATATTACGACATGTTCATAAATGGACTAACATGTAGCCATGAAAATAATAGTTGCTATGATAGTACTTGAGGAACACCTAATGAGATCCAGGGTAGCCCACGATCTATTATTAACCGGAGAAAAAAAACAAGTCATGAAACAAAACATATCGTATGAGCTCTTTTTTGTTAATAAAAAAGTTCATACACAGAATAAAGATTGGCCAAATATACAACAAAATGTTATTAACAATGGTTTCTAGGTTGGGAAATTTTGAGTGATTTTTTTCTAAAATGTCTATAATGAACCTACATTACTTTTGTAATAATAAAAATTCCTTCTGAAATCTAACCCCAGATGCAGTTTCATTTCTCTGTGTCCGCGTGTCCCAGCTTTGTGGCTGATCGTAATTTCCAGCCTGCCGAGTCGGCCTGAGACGCTCCCAGGGGTGCGACGCACCGACTCAGTGTGGTTCTGGACGGTGCATTCTGGTCCTCCAAGGGCAACAGGAAGCTTCCAACCTGAGGCGGCTCCAGGAGAGCCCTGGCTCGGCCCTCAGGATGCTGAGTCTCCACTGGCTGAGTGTGCCGCTTGCCAGAGGGAACTGCGCAGGTGAGCTGCCAGGCGCCCTGCGTGCTCACTAGGGCACAGACAGACCAACGCAACCACAGCCAACTACTTGTTTTCCTACGAGAGATTCAGTCATTCATTCCATAAATTTATTGAGCATCTACTGTCTATGCGCTAGGCTGTAAATGAGGGACTTTACACACATTATTTCCTTCACCCCTTATGAAAGCCCTTAGAATCATGTTATGATTCTGATTCTGCAGATGAGAAACCTAAGGGCAGAGAATTATGTCACTTGTCAGCTTGTCACAGTAAGAGGCACAGCTGGGATCCAAGCCCAGGGTCTGTATGGCTCCCACTCCAGTGTCCTTCACAGGACTCCAGGGTTTCCCATGGCTATTTCTTTTAAAATAAATTAAAAGATCAGATTTGATGCTTACAACATTAATCCACATCTTTCCCTACATTTTCACAAGCTGCTTTTCCATTAAAATCCCACACCAAAGCAGCCTTGACATGGCTTATAATGCCCCCTGCTAAGGGTCTGCAGGCTCTCAGCCCAGAACCCCAATGAGACACAGCATTGGAATACGGAGGTTATTCCACAGCGGAACGAAATCCACCACTATCTTGGTCCCTTGACCAAGCGTCTGGAACGCCTTCCAGAACACAGGAAAGCTGGGGTGCCTTCTGACTTCCCAGAACCATCTCCCTGAGACCCCACACAGATGTGTCTGGGAAAGACGGTGCAGGACAGCCCACCGACTCTCCACTCCCTGGGCTGCGGCATGGGCCCCTGCACAGGGGCCAGCACCAGCTGTGCAAAGTGAGGCCAGTGCCCTGTGATGGCCCACCCTTCACTGTGTGGCTGTGCGCGAGGGCTGTGCTCTAGTCACTGGTCATGGGGCTGCTGTGGGAACATGGTGGATACATCAAAAGTGAGACACGCAGCAAGGACAGCAAAGCTGGAGTCGGCTGCTCTGTGAGTGAGCTGAGTGACCACACGTGGAAGGAGTCTGGCTCTCCCTGCTGCTTTCTTAGGGCCAGGAAAGCGCTCCTCCAGGTCCACCTCCCCCATCGCGGCAGGCACCTGAGACCCAAGCCCTCCAGACAGCGCTGCAGGGAGAAGGGAAGGGGCTTCAAGGCCTGCTGACCTGCGAAAGGCAGGAGCCAAAGGGAGCGGCTGGAGCACTGGAACCTGTAAACAAGTACTGAGATCTGCGGCCAATTATTTTCCCAAAATTTCACCTGTCTCTCACACGGAGCCTGTTTAAAATCCTGTTTTCTTGGGGGAGATAGCTGCAACCCGAAAATGAAGCAGAAGCACTGATGAAATGAAACATGTCCCTAAGGAGAACCCTCAGTTCTTTTTGCTGGGCTCCAAACCAGTGTGCCCCTGTGGTTGTTAGTGAGAGTCCTGCAGTCCTGAGCCAGCCCCTTTCCACCTCCCGAGCACAGAAGAGCTGCACTTGCACACCCATCCAGATCAAACCCCTCAGAGCCAACCTTGCCAGCCTTCACAGGAGCCTCTCCTGCTCCAGCCACCACCGTGTGTGAGCTATGCTTTCTAGCAATCAGTGTCTTTACAGTTTCTTGTGTATAAATAGCTCTTTTAAATGAGACTAGAAACTCCCTACAATAGATGCCTCTTGGAACGTCTCTCTGGCTCACACAGGCAATTGCAATTCTTCTAACTTCAGATGATTACACATGTTAAGGCAATCAGGATCCTCCTCAAGGATCGAGAATAGCGATGAGAGAGTCTGCCTCTTTACATGGACAGATGGCACATGTGACCTTGGACACTGTGGGCTGTTCCAGGCTACCTGAGGAAGACACTGCTTTCCAAAGCAGACAAAGAAGGAAGCTGACGCAGAGACAGGCAGTGGTAAGACATACACCCAGCGCGCGCACACACAAACACACACACACTCACACACACACACACACACATGCACGATTGCCTGATTCTGACATCAGATCTCCTCTTTTGCTTAAGCTAGCATCTCTTATTTTCCATCATGGCCTCTTGTCTATCAGGCCCCATCTTTTTTTCTTCAGTGGATCTTACTCACATCAGGTTTTCAGTCAAGACTTTTGGATTCACAGAGAGTTGTCTACAGTATTTTCTGAAACTTTCTGGGTTAAGAGTTTCCACATCCGCCTTCATATTTCCTCCCACCCTCAAGGTGAATTATTTGCTGGCACTATCATTGGCTGATTTTAGTGAGCATGATTCAGAAGGTTCCTTTCTAACTTCACACCTGTCTAACCATCCCGTCACGGAACTCAGAGCCCAGGACAGGTTCACAGTGTCCGGAGGGGCAAGCACAAGCAGGAAACGGAAGTGTGAGTCCAGCTTTTCCCAAGTGTGCCCCTCAGATGTACAGGTACACACACAAGAATTCTAGAGTCAGATGAATTCTGAAAGTGCTACGATGCACATAAGAAAATTATAGCTCTGAGATGTTTAACCTGCATTCCCCAAACTTATTTGATCCATGAATCCCTTTTTCCTCTTAACATCCCTCAAGACCAGTGCTCTGGGCACAAAGCCCGGGAGGCACGTTTCTAGCTTCACTTTCACACTAATTGTCTGGGACAGTCTCCCCAGGTGTCAATTTCCTCATTTATTCAGAAGAGATCAAACAAGCATTTCAGATCAGAGGCAGAGAGAAGGGAAATCAAACAGATCTGAGGTCAGCTCTAAGCTACGCTATCATATGTGTGATGTGACCACCACCGTCAGTTACTTAAACTCTGAGCTCCCATTTTTCTTATTTATAAAACAGGACTGTTGTGAGGACTAAACACAACAATCTTTACTTAAACTGGCATTTCTTCTTTCTCTTCCTCACCTGCATCCTCTCAGCACAGTGTTCTTTCAACTACTAACCATGGAGGGGTGGGTAGATAGATGCCTAAATGACAGGTCTGGAAGCCCAGATCACCTAAATAATCACTCCCAGGGTAACCAGCTTCTGCATATGTACCCAGCATTTGTTTCAATCAGGTATGGTAAGACATGCAGACATGCAAATGATTGTCATGAAGGAAGAAGTTTACATTCACAGTTTCCTAGAAACAGGAAGCGTGGCACACCATGTGGGGCCTTGTGGGGAAGCATCAGGGTCAGTCAGGAGGTGGGGCTCGGGGGAAACATGGGAAAGAGCTTTTTCTGTGGTTTCAGCAGGAAAGGCTAGGCAAGGCAGGGTCAACAGGCTTAGCATTGGCTAGTGTGAATAATTTCAGGGGGTTCTGTGGTATAGGGACTGTCCCCTAGCTGTCTGGTCCCTGACCTGGGGCAGGGGGAGAGGGCCTGAGTGTGAGAGCCTCCTAGAGGAGGTGTTTGAGGATGTGGGCTCTGGACTGGTTAGTTGCACCTGAAGAGCACGCTCTCAGATGAGTGTATATTATCTCTTGGAATTTGCTAGCCCTGGGAGGGGCATTCTCTCCAGTGTCAGCAAAACCCCAAGATGTCCAAGCATTAGGTAATACAGAAAATAAAAACATGATTAATACAATTAGTTCCTTGTACTCTCGGAAGAACGGCCCTGACCCTCACTGTTTATTGATTCCCAAGTTGTCAATGTGTCCAGAACTTGACTCAGCGTCTTTCTCCCCTAAACCTATTCGTCTTGGACTACTCACCTCAGTGAGAGCATCTCCATCCGCCCAGGCATCCAAGTCAAATGCCTGTGAGTTACAGACTCCTCTCTTTTGCTCTCTGTGAGCCTTCGCCCAGATCCCCTTTCAATAAAGGACTTGTTGCCCTGACGCTGGAAACTGATGACAGATAGCCTTCAGTGACAGTCCCCTCAGAGACAGCTGCAGCTTCAGAGCACCACCATACCTTAGCCCTGCCCCTTATGGAGCGGCCCATGTCAATCCATGTGGAAGGAGAAGGGCGTCGCCACCTCCACCCAAATCGAAACAACTTTGCAGGGCGATTCTAGTTTACAAGTACCCTGGGAAGCTGGCTATGGCTGTTACTGGATCCGCATCATAGCTGGACTTCTCCCTCTGTCCACTGCTGCTCCCGTCCCCTCCCTTCATGGACGCTGATCCTCAAAGACTCTTCAAGAAACATCCTACACCCTAGATCCTGTGGAGTCTGTCTCCCAGGAAGCCCAGCCTATGACACCAATCTATGACCAAGTGATGACCACACCTCCTCACCATCTCTGAAGTCTACTTTCAAGTCTTTTCCTACTATTAGTGTTTTAGTTCACAGCCACCATCAGATCTTAGCTAATGACAAGACTCTAGGAGTCTGGCTCCTGGCCAAAAACTTATGTGTGATCTTTCAGGTCTGACCAAGCACAATTGCAAAGACTTTTACTGGGGAAAGCTACCCTTCCCGAAGCAGACTTGGTGCACAGCCAGCGCACTGCAGTCTCTGAAGGCAGCTGCAGCCAAGGACCCAGGCACCTGGCCAGCCCTGCTCCCACACACAGTTGCGTGCCTAGCCCAGGTGCCTCCGTTTGGAGGCCTCCTTATCTGGGACCTTTGGCCAAGGCCTTCCTCAGGTGCTTCTGCTGAGACTTCCTTACCGAGGGGCAGGCGTGGGAAACCTTGAAGATTCTTTGCTCCGCTCTGACTCAGTAGCCAGTCCTCCTATCTTCCCCTGCTCCCTGTGGAGCCTCTTGTTCTGGATCCTTTCAGCAGTGGGCAGTCTCCCATCTGCGCTGATGCATGGAGCCGGACCCTGGGGAGCCAGGTGCGCTCCTCCTGCTCACACTGCTGCAGGGAGGGGCTCAAGCCTTCACTGTTACTTTGCTTTGTCTTGATTGATGACCCCAACACCTGGCAGCTCAGCTCTCTCCGGTTCAGCTAAGTTCTAGATGGACTCCTAACTGTTCTCCTTATGTAAAAATAAAAATGACCTTTCCAGATGGAATTTGCACCTAACGTTAACCAAGACAGACCACATTCTGAGCCATAAAATAAAGCTTAAAAAATTTTAAAGGAACTATATCATACAAAATATGTTCTCTGACCATAATTGAATTAAACTAGAAATCAATAAAAGATATTTGGAAAAAAAATCCCCAGAGATTTGGAAATTAAAAACACATTCTAAATAATCTATAAATAAAATAGGAAGTCAAAGGGAAACTAGAAAATATTTTTAATTGAATGAAATAAAAACATGTATCAAAATTTGTGAGATACAGCTAAAGCAGTGCTTAGAGGAAGATTTATGGGTTTAAATGCTTCTATTAGAAAAGAAGAAAGGTTTCAAATCAATTATCTACAATTACATCTTAAGAAATTCAAAAAAGAACTGCAGAAAAAAACCAAAGAGGGGCTGGCCTGGTGGTGCAGTGGTTAAGATCACGTGCTCCACTTAGGTGGCCCAGGGTTCGCAGGTTTGGATCCTGGGTGCAGACCTACACACCGCTTGTCAAGCCATGCTGTGGTGGCGTCTCATGCATAAAGCAGAGGAAGATGGGTATGGATGTTAGCTCAGGGCCAGTCATCTGCAGCAAAAAAGAGGGAGATTGGTGGCAGATGTTAGCTCAGGGCTAATCTTCCTCAAAACAAAACAAAACCAAACCAAACCCAAAGAAAGCAGAAGACAGGGAATAATAAAGATAAAAGAAGAAAACAATGAAATTAAAACCAGAAAAATACAGAGAAATCAATGAAACCAAAAGTTGGTTCTTTGCAAAGTCAATAAAATTGATAAGCCTCTAGTCAGAATGAATGAAAAATAGAAAAGAAAGATGATACAAATTACCAATAACAATAATAAAAGGGCATAGACATTAAATATATTAATAAGTAAATACTATGAATACTTTATGCCCACACATTCAACAATGTAGTTGAAATGGACCAATTCCTTGAAAGATACAAACCATCAAACGTCCATGACCTGACTAAGCCTCCATTAACGGAACTGAATCCGCAGTAAAACTTGATGGAGCCCTCCAGGCCCAGAGAGCATCACTGGTGAATTACCAAACATTTCAGGAAAAAAATCCCAAGTCTACATAATCTTTTCCCAGAAATAGAAAAAGAGGGAACAATCCTGACAACGTTGAACCTTAGCTGAGCCCTGTGCTCCCAGAAAACAGAGAAATCCCCCTCCTTTTGTGACCCTCTTGTTTTCTGAGAAAGGACTAGCCACAAAGGACCACCCTACTCTGCCATTCCTAAGACCACCTCCATCCCTCTTCAATGGCTCCCTTGTTCTGTAAACCCTGCTTTCTCCCTCTTCTTTGAACTTTCCTCATTGACGAACGTTCTCCCTATTGCAACCGCCTGAGTGAAGCCATCTCCTCAACCTGCACTTCGTCTCTGGCAGTTTTGGTGTGTGACTCGAAGACAGCCACACCTGGCCTGCAGCTCCCTGCCTACCCCACCCAGGTGATGAGCCTCTCCCTCCTGACTGGCGATCAGGGAAGTGCTGTGTCCAACCCCTGGCCCTGGGTCTGGGTCTGTCAGTAGCATGGGAAGGATGTGATTTTGGTTCCTGTTGAGTACTCACTCTATTGCTGGTGCTGGCTTCTCTGGTTTCATGGTGTGAACATTTGGTGATCTCTGTAAACAGATTAATGACTTATAGAGAGCTCGTTTCTGCTGAATGGAGGAGGACAGACCATCCTCTTAGTCAGTCTTCTCTGTTTGTCTGTTTGACTATCTAGCTCAAATCAGCTAAGAATTCCACGCCCGCAGGAAGCGAATATTGGACTAGCGAGTTTTGTTATTTCTGTGATGATGGGTGACCTGTGGCTGACATTTTGTAACTGAAGCTGTAAGCTCTCTGTGTGTTTACACGTCTGTAAGTTAGAAAGGCTTTTCCCTCTCACTGTGTGCAAGCGTAATACTTTCCTAACTCCAGACAGTATTACCGAATTAGATGATAAAATCTCTTAAAGGAACTCTATTCTGATTGTCTTAGAAATAAATAAGCATTTATATAAATTAAATATTCCTAAAATTACCACAAGTTAAGGAAATGGAATCTCAAATACTTTTAATGTGAAGAAACAGAAGTATTCTTATAGAAACTAACTCGGAAACATCTTAAGTAGTTCAATATTTGGTTTAATAAATAGAACTACATCTTTACTGTATTAAATGATTATCAGTGGTAAACAATACACGTGTAGATTTTTATTCTACTTGGGTGTGTTCTTCCTAAACTCATGCAGACTTACTGATTGTGCAAGCTAGCACTCCTTCTACTGAATGTTAAAGACTATGAAAAATGGACATTTGTGCTTAACCAAATTGAATCACTATGTCTGACAAACTTTCCTTCAACAGGAAGTATGTCAGCTTGAAGATAATTTTGAAGATTTTTAGGTAATTTAACCTTCTAGTTAATTTCTAAGATCTTTTAGGTAATTTAACCTTGTAGTAGTTAAAGGATATTCAATAGATATCCAGATCATTTCAATAAAACAGAATACTGAATCATTGGTTACTAAACAATTTAAGTTTATGTACTCCTGCTTTTTATTTTTATTTTATTCTATGTTCCAGAGAGGCTATGTATAGATGGGTCTGTTAATGAATAGGTTTGCTTTTTCAACTTCGAGAAGTTGTACTGTAAGGGATGAAGACAGAACTAGAAAATTGTAGGGGAATTCTACTTGTCATGGTCAGAGCTGACTAGGAGTTGATGGTTGTTTTTTTTTTTTTAAAGATTTTATTTTTTCCTTTTTCTCCCCAAAGGCCCCCGGTACATAGTTGTATATTCTTCGTTGTGGATCCTTCTAGTTGTGGCATGTGGGACGCCGCCCCAGCGTGGCCTAGATGAGCGGTGCCATGTCCGCGCCCAGGATTCAAACCAACGAAACACTGGGCCGCCTGCAGCTGAGCACGCGAACTTAACCACTCGGCCACGGGGCCAGCCCCGAGTTGATGGGTTTTTAAATAAGATTTTCAAAAGGAGCTTTAGTAGCGAATGTTATACTGATGCCAAAAAAAGAGAAGAATTTGGTTTTCTCTCTGTTAAAATGACAAAATTTTCTTGGAGTATTGGTCTGTGCTTAATAACAGGTCGTAAAAGGTTATTCATTACTTTCTGTGTAAGCTACATAGACAGCAGAGATTCTATGTATGATGAAAATCATTCCTTGTGCTTTATGTTGACTTTGTCATGTCCTTGGTTAAGAAGACAAAAGTTCCTTAGCTAGGAAAGAGCATTATGTTGATTTTAGAAGTAGTTTATAGTCACTTTGGTTAGCTAGCCAAGTATTGTTCTCAGTAACCCATGATCCTATCTTAATCAGTGTTCAGATCAAATCTCTTGACAACTTTTGATGTTCTCCCCTTCCAAAATTAAATCCTAAATGATAACTTTTGCACCTAAAACTGTCATTGGTATTTCCCAGAGAGCTCCTGGAAAATCATAAAGCATCTGTTCTTTCATTTCAACACTACAATTATTAAAGTTTATTTGATCCTGAGGAGCTGAATGGGAAGAGCTGTCCAGTCGGAAGAGTTGCCTAGCCTTCCCTAGGTTAAACCTGAATGGGCGAATGCTAGCAGAAATATTTCAGAAATCGTTTGCTGTGTGGAAAGTTTCTAGAGAATGGCCAATGCCCTCGCTGTCCGTGCAGTGTTTCTGTTTGTGGGAGTCCTGGTGCTACTTTGCCTCCCATCATGCAACAACAGCGTAGTGTTAGCACCCATAACTTCACCTGGCTTTAAAATGCTAACTCGGTTGCAACTTTACTGCTTTCATTGGAATCTAGCATCTTGTAGGTGAGGGGTTTTCAGTTGGGGAACCACATCACCCACCCATGGAAGTTTATTAACGCACAGATGTTTAGGACCTGCCCCAGACTTACTGAATCTTTTTATAGATATTTTTGGTATATTATAACTGTATGCTTGATATAATAACATAATTTTGGCAGGATTATCATATGTTATATCTGAAGATTTTTTCCTCTGTAAAGATTATGTTCATCCATTTTTATAAATTAAACATAATTAACTGTTGAATGTAATGTTGAAAATAGGGTTAATCATGTTCATAGTTATGATGCCTGAAATTTTTGGACTGACTTTATCTTGTTTTGTATACTGCAGAACCACCAAATTTCCTTGTCCATTGCACTATTCTTGTTGGAAATTCTCATGAGATCTTTCACTTTTAAAACTATCAGTAACAATTTTACTGCAGCCCGTAAGTCTCTTCTAGCTAGTTCTTTGTTTCATTCTGATGCTTCAGCTACCAGCCTGAATGCTTCCGTCTTCTTCAACAAAGGCCTGGGGGAAGGACTACGCCAGGTACTTTTGGGTTCAGGGCTCTGACGATGTCACGTAAACACCTTTGAGACCACAACAGTGGATGAGTCAGGATTTCCAAAACTCTTGAAGAGAAGCAGATGAGTTCAAGACACTGCAAACACCAGACAGACCGGAGCAAGAATTAATTGCATAAAACCGAATGAGCAGACAGACGAAAGATGATTGTGGGTTTTATGTGCAACATTGTTGATATTTTAATGTTCTGTTTTCTGGATAAAAAAGGAACTCCCTTTTTCCCTCTTAAGTCATCTTTAACTCCTAAATAGCTATTTAGTAGACCATGTTTTCATAAAGTGAAATGAAACGTTTGTAAATGGTATCTTTTTCTCCCTGCCTGACCCTCCAGAATTTGGAAGCTCTTAACTGAGTGTTCTTATTTTCAAAGGAATCTAATCATTTGTGTGGGTTCCATAAGAATCTGCCGTCCTCAATGGCAGGAGGGACACTTGGAAACACTGGCTATGCAACCAAAGCCTTGCCTGGAAGGTCACTTTTGAGAATGATGCTAATTTAATCAAATTCAACCAGACACTTTTAAGGAGCCGAGGTTAACTTCATGGAGCCAAAGCTTACAAACCCCTCTTGGAAAAACCAGCCTGATCCTGGGCTCATAGGGTTTCCAGGCTTACATGTCAGTGAGGGAGGCCCCTCTCTGGCAGGCCTAGGAATTCTGGGATGTTTTGAAAACATTTAAGAGGGAGGAATTTGCCCAAATCTATAGATGCTACAGGTGAGATCTGGTGGGGAGTTCTTGGCTTGGCTTCCTAGCCACAGATGTTCAACGTTCATAAATTGGAAAACTCTATATTGTCAAGATTTCAATACTCCCCAAGTTGATCTAGGATTCAACACAATCCACATCAAAATTGCAGGAGGCTATTTTGTACATACTGAGAAGTTGATTCTCAAATGTACATGGAAAGGCAAAAAAATAAAATAAAATAACTAAAGCAATTATTGATAAACCCCAAAATAAGAAAATGAAAAAAGCAATGAAAACTGGGCAAAAGATTCGAGTACTTCACCAAAGAAGATCGCAAATAAGCATATGGAAAAATGTTCCACATCAGTGGTCAAAGCCACGCCCCAGTCTTCCAGTCTCTAGCCTCACCTCCTACTATGTTCCCCATTCCATACCATCTGCAATTCCTGCACATTTAAAGCCCCTGACAGCTCCTGGCACAGGTGCCCTTGCCAGAGATATCTTTCTGCATTTGTTCAGGGGAGCCCTCTCTCCGGAAAGCCCCTTCTAGTCCTCACCACAGCTCACTTGTAGGCATTAAGGCATACCTTCTCCTGAAGGGTTTCTCCGAATCACTTCCTCCCTGTCTCTGCCCTTCATACGTTGGGTTTGGTGCCTCTCCTCTGAGCCTCCTCATCTGTGTGGCAAAGGACTGGGGATGTTCAACCCTTACGCGTTTGAAGAAAGCACTGGCCCTCCACTAGCTCCTGGGACATTGCCTCTAAGTCCCTGAAATATCGTGCCTGATAAGATGTCTTTGTACGTCTGGGGCCTTGGGCCATGCCAGACAGTATACACTAACAACAATTTATGGTGGGAGCCTTGAGCTACATGCCACAGGCTGAGCTCTGGTGGGCCTGGAGACTAAGTAACTAATGTCAGCCTTGTGGGTGCTGCACACCTAAGTAACTGACCTCCAGTAAAAACCTTGGACACCAAGGCTTGGGTGAACTTCACTGGTTGGCAATACTTCCTACGTGCCGTCACACACTTGGTGGGAGCATTAAGCAAGGTCCGTGGGATTCTGTGGGAGGGCACACCTGGAAGCTTGTGCCTGGTTTCTCCCGGACTCTGTCCGCCCCAGGTGCCTTTTGCCTTGGTTGATTTTAATCTGCATGCTTTCACTATAACAAACTGTAACTGGGCGTGGAACAGCTTTTCTGAGCTCTGTGAGTCTTTCTGGAGGATCACCCACTGAGTGGCTTGGGCGCCCCGACACATCTTCCCCCTGGGTCCTCTTCTCTCAGAGCTCTTTTCATAATGAATTGTCACTGCCAGTGTCTCTCTGTGCTGTGATTTCTTTAAGGGCAAGACTCTTGTATGATTTCTCTCCCATCTTGAGTGCCGAATGCTGTGCCTAGAACATGACAAATGTGAAATAAATGTCTGACTGCAGGTGAGGCCTACGCTTCTTCTAAGTCATTCCCACTTGAGTCACAAACATGCCTCAGGGGTTGCAGAAGAAGGTGGAAGTAGCATGGGTTCTCTCCCACAGAGATCACACAACATGAACCATGCAAAAGCTGTCAACCCTAGAAGCCTGAGTTGAGAATTAAGCCTGTCAGACAACACATCCAGAATAAGAATTTAAAAAGCCTTAGCCGAGTCACAGCAGTGTGATAGCACAGCTGAGGGCTGCGGAGGCCACGGGCGCGTGGGGGGCGATGAGAGCAGTGGGCAGAAGAAGGGCCATGGACATTCCACCCTGTCAACTACATTTTATTTTCAGATTCTGCCTGCAAGGAAAGCTGTCTCCACAGCAGGATAAGTCAGATTTCAATGGAAAATTCCAGATTGGGCATTTAAAATTCAAGAAGCCTTTTGGGAACAAGCAGCGTCTATAGTTGTCCACTGGATTCCCTGGCTAATACTCGGTCCTGCAGGTAAGTTGCAATCCCAGCCTCAAGTTCTAGCCTTTCTGGTTCTTGCTGATAATGTCACAAATGTTTACCAATATACTCCATCATAAAAAGCACGGCACAATAATTAAGTTTTGCTAAAGGTCTTTTACTGGTAGTTCTTAATTAAGAAAGATTAAGAAAAAGAGAGAAACAGTTCAATTAAACACACATGTGCTTTGTCTTAGAGCTACAGACCAAAGAGAAATATAATATGCAATAAATACCAACCCACCCCAAAGCAACAGCTCTGACCAGAATCATGGAATTTTAGAGTTGATTAGAAAAGAGGTCAGATCTTTGATTTGAACGTCCTCATTTTGGAAATGGAGTAGCTGGCACCCAGAAAATAATCTGTGACTATTTAATAAAGACAACAGCATGCAAATAGCCAAAACACTACTTCAACGTGCCAAGCCCCCAGCATGCTGCCTTTCCTCACTAGGCCTGGCCCAGCCTCCACCCAACTCCAGCAAAGGCACCCCTCAGATTACATCAATCCAGGCTTGAAGCTCTGGTCAGACACGACCTAGCTGGGCAACCTTGAGTAAGTTACTGCATCTCTCTGGGCCTGTTCTCATCACTGGATTGTAGAATAATAATGCTTACCTCACTAGATTTTATGTGGTTAATGAGGTAACAGGGAGCATAATGCCTGGCATATAGAAGATGCTCAATAAACTTTCCCTTTGCTCGTCCCATCAAGTCTTCCTCCATGGCAGCCTTTCCAACCAGACTTCCTCATCTGAACCACAAATCCAATGAGAATTATTTGAGTGCCTATTTTCTCAATTCCTCCGAAGGATGGCAAAGGGCTAGTACCATTCTAGAAGAGAGTTCATTCATTGCATACAATGGACGTCTTAGGATATCAGGGCTTAATTCTCTGCAGGAATCCAGCTGAGAGATGGCTTCCTGGACTCATACAGCTCTACAGCGTTCATGGCAGCCCTCTTTCACACATCTAGTATTGGACACCACCGATACAGGGCCCCCCAAACAAGGCACGATGTGGAGGGTTGAGGGCTGGAAGTGGGAGCAGAGGATGAAGAGGGGTTTTAAAATGCCTTCCCTGGGGCCTCTGTGCTTGGCTACTGACCAGCACCTCCTGAGCACAGGTAGCGGGCTACCTATATGCCTGACAATACCCAGAACCCATCCTCAGCGGTCCAGTGTTCTGGGAGGGCATAGCATTCACTTCTGGGTCTCATATCAACTCTTCCAGCATCGTGTTGCTTTAAAATAAACCATGCCCTGCCATCGCGGGGGCAGCTCGGAGCTCCTCAAGGAGCAGCCTTCTGGGCCTTATGTTTTACCTGGGGCCACCCTCCCCCCACAATACACAGACACACATACACAGTACCCCAGACCTTCACGCATATACAGCTGTTAGCTGAAATTCATCCAAGTTGCCTCAATGCCAGTAGTCTGGTCTGGGCAGTCCCTGGATCTCAGGTCTCTGCCATCTCCACATGCCTCGCCCCTGTCCTGGTGCAGAAGGAAGAAACGGCAAGGGAGTCCTTGGGGGCGCCAGGGCCACCTCCCGGAGCCTCTCTGGGCCTGTTTACCATTGCTGAGGTGAAGGTATGGCTTTCAACACTGGAAGTGGAAGGAAAGCCACTTGGGCAAAGAGAAGGAAGGGTCCTTTGCCAGTTTGCTTAAAGTGGCACTACAGTATTATCTAGGCTGGTTTCCTCAATCTGGGTTCTGTTTAAGCACCCCAGAGAGGAGGGAAAGGAGAGTTTGAAGGGAAATGGGATGGGAAGGAGTCAGAGCTACAGAATTCTGGAGAACTTTTTCATGCTTTTCCCCGATGTTGGCGTGGCGCCCCCCGCACCGCTCCCCTCCCCCACCCCACCCGCCTCCTCTCGGGCTTTGCTGCTCTGACCAGAGCACACGCAGAGCCTTATCTCCACCATGCGGGGCCCTGCGGCTCTCACCGGCTGTCTCCCCACTCTCAGCCATAAACATAATGGGCATATTATCCCCGCTATTTCCGGGCAGCACACATCTTCCTTTATAGCTCCCACTGCAGGGGCTCAAAAATAACTTGTTGAGTGTTTGCAATTAGTAAAATACAAAGAATTCAGTTTAACAACTAACCAAGGGTAGGCAACCACCATAAAACGCCTCTAGACTTCCCTGCTTAACTAATATTTAGGGTCAAGGTCTTCCTCTCAATCTGTACTCAGAATTCGGCTCTCCAGGTGTAAAGAGGGGCACTAAACGGAGCGCACGGTCGCAGGGGACACCAAGGCGGTCCCATCTCAGGGAAGCTGCCCTGCTTATTTCAGAGGATCCAGGACCGGCCGCCTCCTCTGGGCTGGGGGCCTCAGTCCTGGAGCGACGACAGGCAAACGGAATCCAGTTCACCCTAGGCCAGCGAGCCCTCTCTCATCTCTTCCGTTTTATAGAGGTCAAGAGGCTGCAGTTCCGAAGCCAGACATGTGCCATCCGTCAAGAACAAACTGGGGAAGGGAAACAGCGCAGCAAGGGACCAAATTCCATCCTCACCTTGAATACTCAGTTTCCCAGGTGACGACGCGCCCCGCTACGGGGACCATCAGGGTCCCGGCTCTAACAGGTAACCCACTGGTAACTCACTGATAGAAGTGGGTGCAAGAAGGGACAGGGATGGTGGGCGGGTGAGGGAAATCAGAACAAAACCAGAAAAAGGAAAGCAATCAAAAGGGAGAAGCAAAAGGAAGGAACCAGAAGATGGAAACGAGAAACAGAAAAATTGGGGGGAGGAAAGGGGAAAAGACGGTCTCGAGGGGAGAGGAGAGAAGGAGCTCGGGAGGACCGACGCGCGGAGCGGGGGCGCCGGCGCGCGGAGGGCAGCGGCGGCGCCCTTACCGGCGGTGGCCGAGCGCAGGCTCTCCAGGCTCCAGGAGCGGGACAGGGCGCCGCGCATGCCCCCGCTGCCGCCGCGGCCGCCGCACACCACGCCGCTGCTGTCCGAGTCGGAGCCCGGGGACAGCCCGGCGCTGCTGCCGCCGCTGCTGCTGCTAGTGCCGAGGTCGCCGCTCGTCTGCCCGCTCGACTCGCTCGGGCATTGCTGCGCCCTCATGCAGGCGGGCCCGAGCTCCAGCCACAGGCTCGCGGGCGGCTGGGCCGCGGGCGGCGGCGCGGGCCAGGGCGCGGGGGTCGCGGCGGCGGCGGCAGGGCTGCCAGGCGACGGGGCGAGCGGGCCGGGGCCGGCGCCACCGTCGGAGGGCGAGGGGCGTGCGGGCGGCCGCTCGGCGACCTCGGCCCCATCCCCGCCGCCGCGCGGCCGCCGCTCCGGGGCCGCTGACATCATGGGGCTCCGCTAAGGAGGCTCTCGGCCGGCCGCCGCCCGCTCAGCTCTGCGGCCGCGCGGCGGGGATCCTCTGCGGGCGCGGGGCGCCGGGCGCGGGGCGCGCGCGGCTCGGGCGAGGCCAGGGCCCAGCGGGCAGGGCGCTGCGCCTCCGCGGGCCGCCCGCTTCTGCCCGGCCGGCGGGCGCTGAGCCGCGGCGGCGACCCCGCTGCGGGTCGCGGGCCCGGCCGGCACGCGCTCACGCACGCGCGCACGCAGACCTGGAGCGGCGGGCGCGGGCGCGGCGCGCGGGGGCCGGCCGCCCTAGGTGCCCGCCGAGCTGCGCCCAGCCGCCGGCGTTCGCAGGCGAGTGCGAGGACTGGGTCATCGGCGGGAGGGACGCCCAGACACCCCGCAGCCGTGGTGGTGAGTAGAGCCGGCGGGCGCTCGCTTTCCTTCCTAAGGATCCAGCTCAGACTTGCCCATCTGGGGCGGGAACGCAGGCGGAGGCCACGCGCAGCCTGGGGCAGAGACTAGGCGGGCAGCCCTGCACAGCGGGGCCGGGGAGCGCGCTTGGCCGGGACTTGCCGCTCGTCCCCGACCCCGCCACGCGCGCGGGGAACACGCGGCACACGCGACCCTCCCGACCGCGGGCCGGCAGTAGCGCGCCTCGCCCGGGGGACGCTGGCCCGGTGCTCTGTAGTGATCAAGAGGCCATAAAAAGTAGAGTCACCGTCCACGCTGAACGATTTTAGAAAGTGTCTGGAAAAGTCCAGTGACAAGCACAAACGAAAATGGGAGCCACACAGCACATGACATAGAGCCAGGGATTCCAGGGGTTTGTTTTTTGGAGGATAGCAGTTAGGGAACGAAGCCATAGGGAGCTGGTTCTAGTGTAAAGTGGTAGACGGGTTAATGATGGTGAGGATGAAATGAGAGGTGCTTGCCCCGCCTCAGCACACCAGCTGGTAGAGGGTGGATGCTGGAAAAGTGGTCGTCTTCTCCTCTTCCTTCCATTCGGGGTCCCTCTCCTGTAGCCTATCTCCTTCCTAAGCCATATGTGCTCCTGTCTCTGTATCAAAAGGGACCATGCATGCTCACCCTAACCCTAACCCCTCCTTGCGGGCACTCTGTCACCTCGTCTGCCGGATGAGTATGTTAACAACTGCTGGTGTTAAGAATCAGACCTTTACGTAAAGTCAAAGCTCTGTACAGCAAAGGTAATCCCAGTGGTGGTAGGAGTTCAGCTGATGGGCACTTGGGGGGTCACTCAGCCACATCTGCATCTTGAAGATAGTCCCTCAGTTTACCTTACTCATCTGGGGAACCTGTGTGCCTTTCCTCCCACTGCACATTTCCCACCCACTCCATTCTCTCCTGTCCTCAGGAAGAGCAGCCCTTCCCTCCCCTGTTCCTGAGGGCAGGCCCTTATGCAAGGGGGAGTCACCACGTGCGTCTTCTGCATTGCCCTTTGAGGCCTGTGAGATAAGCCCTGGGCAGGGACAAGCAGCTCAGGAAGGAGAGGGCCATTTCCAGTGTGAGGCCCGGATCAAGAGACACCCCTCCCAATCCGTCAGCAAGTCTGTGGATTCTACCTCCAAAATAAGTGTCAGAGTTGTCCATGACTCTCTTCTGCTTTACTGCCACCACTGCCGTACTGTGTATGGTAGATAGCTTCAGTCTGTTAGCCTCTTCCACAGAGCAGCCTGAGGGAGCACCACAGTAGAAATCACAGCACATCCCACTCCTGCTTCAAACCCTGCAGGGGACCCTGTGTGTTCTGCCCGACCTGTTTCTCTACCTCTTCTCATCCCCACCCTGTCCCTTGCTCTCTGCACTCCAGCCACTGTGGCCATCTTGCTCCTTCACCTTCTTGCCTCAGGGCCTTTGCACTTAGTGTTCCTTTTACCTGGAAGCCTCTTTGCTTTTCAAGGTGCTGGCTCCTTCTCAGCCTTCAGCTCTCAGTAAATGATGCCTCCTCAGTAAGACTTCATTTATTCCTTCCCAGCACTTATTACCATCTGTCAGCGGCTTGTTATTTACCTGTTGTCTGCCCCCCCGTGGACCACATGCACTGAGGGCAGCGGATCCTTACCCACGGCTGTGTCCCAGTGTTAGGAGCGGGCCAGTGAGGCAGGAAGACAGCGTTCTTGCTCTTTGGTCAGGACTTTGAGAAGACGATGTGTGGTCCTGAGTGGAGAGTGCACAGTCGTGCTCAGATGGCAGCAGCCTGGCCGGGCCAGCCGGCACGAACCACTGTGTCAGCCAGACAGCCCTGCACCATGCTTTTCCTCAGTCCATTCCTCTTTTAAATCTCCCTGGGACTTCAGTAAAGTCTTATTTGAATCAGCTACCTCAGTCTCAGCTGTACTGCAGTGATGAACAGTGTCCTGTTTGAGCTCCGGTGTGAGAAAGGGATCCATATTTCTTAAGACCATAGTGCTGATGGCTGAAATTAATGCTTACCCCACAACTTCAGGGAATCGTAGGGGACAGGAGGTGGTGCAGCAAGACTTAGCACCTCGCCCCCACCTGGCAAGTTTCTTTCCCCATAAAACCTATAGGCTCCACTTCTGTTACTATTGAGAGAGAGCAGATTTTGATTCTCTTACCATCACATGGTAGCTTTATAATTATATGTATTTCTGGGTGTGTGTGTGTGTGTATATATATATATGAATTAATAGTGATATAATGTCTTTATCAGAAAGGTCAGCACAGAAGGATCAGCGTTTCTTGAGGCTGGGTCAGTGATGTGAAAACAGGAGTTGCAATTTGACTGTACTTGTATAAACAGACACGGAATGGGATGGAAGCTTGTCTAAGCCTTGAGATCGGCTTCTGTCCAGTCTTTCCTAACTAACCCTGTACTTCAGTTTCTACAAGTGTTGGATGGAAAGAAGCTTAAAGCCAGAGAGATCTGGGTTCAAATCCTGATTTTGTCTCTTACAACTCGTGACCTTGGGCAAATTATTTAACCTTCTTGAATCTTTCCCTCCTCACCAATCAAATAACAATATTAACAGCTATTTTTGCAGGATTAATATGAAAGCGAAATGAATTGATATGTAAATATGCAACAGTGTCTAGCAATGTCTGAAATATTAGCTACTATTTATTAAGCTTATATTAGATGTTAAATACTTTGCATATGTTATTTTACTTCCAGAAAAACTTTAACTGATAGGTACTAATATTAACCCCATTTTTCAGTTGAAAATAACAAGCTCAGAGTAATCCACGGCCACACACCTAGGAAGTGGTGGGATTGGTTTCACTGCTCCCCTCCATGCTTTGAACCACTGTGTAACTGTTAATTCCCTTCCTTACTATTTTGAGGATTCTCCAGGCAGTTCTTGCTGGAATGTCATTAGTGTCATTTGTAAGTGACACTGCAAGCCTACTCTGTGCAGAGCATAATGCTAGCTGTTGGGGATATAATGAGGAAGCTGAAGCGATGGATCCTGACGTTGAGTACCTATGCCATGAGCTCAGTTAGCTGCCTTATCTCCTCCAAGACTCTCATGGAATGACCAATGCGTTATAATAATAGGGAAAATGGAGATCTACTTCAGGCGAGACAATGTGACAAGCTCCACTGACCCACTCCCCCAGTGAAGCTGGTGAGAATTATTTTAAAATAACCATTGAAAACCTCTGGAAATGGTCCTAAGGGAAACAGCAAATAAAGAAACATCTATTTAAGAAAATCAGTGAAAATTCAGTAAGAAAGTTGAGAATCTGTGACAGTTGAACCAAGACCACTTCTCCTTCCTGCTTCCCTGTTTGGTGAGGCAGAGATTCCACTCGGGGGGCTGATGCCCGGTCATAGGGCGCCCACTTTCCCCAGCTCCCAGGTGGATAGCCTCCTTCCCTGGGGGAGCAGCGTTTCTCACCTTGACCCCGAATACCTGCTGCCGAGGAGAAGTCCTGGGTGGGAATGGCTGAGCAGTGGGGGCTCCCTTCTTGAACACACTGAGAATACCGGGGCTTCGAGAACCTTTCCCCCTGCTTATCAGGCTGTGATTCCCTTCCAGGAGAGACCAGTTGAGGGGACTGCAGGCCACTGCACCCCCCTTCACTGAGTGTCACTCAGAGAGAAGCCTGCCATTGCTCCAGGATTTTGCCTGGGGGGAAACTGTGACTGTAGGGAGGCTGTAAAATAGATAGCTACTAACTCTTCCCAAAGGAACTGCCCTCATTTGTAATAGAGCATGGAGAAGTTTTCACCCAGAAGTGCTCTCAAGAACAGTGGAGGTTGTGGAGAACGGCATTTGTGAAGAGATTCATGGATCTAATGAAGATACAGTCTAGATGGTAACCCCCTTAGTTTGCAGGAAAGAACCAAAAATAAGATATTTGGGAGGAGCCCTTGTGGGATCAGAACAAATACCAAACACAGACCCCTGAAACTAGTCCTTCAAAGGAGCTAGAATTTGTTTGGATTAGTATGTAGGTCAGTTTATGCCCCGGGGCATTGCTGAAAACAGTAGAGCAATTAGCTGCCATCTGTGGAGCTGAAAAGCCTAGTGTGGTCAGGGAGAGAGACAGAGCCCTGCCACACCACTGTCATCCAAGGAGGACTGTGGGCATACCACAGCTGCACCTCCAGAGAGCAACGTCAGAGCCTTGACACTGGGACGGGAAACAGACTTCATTAAAACAGCTCACCCAGGTACTAAACAAATAAGCAGAGAACAATAAGAAGCCCAGAGTGGGGACAGGACTCTCAGTTGCTATGATATATTATCTAAAACATCCAGTTTCCAACCCAAAGTTATGAGACATACAAAGAAACAGGAAAGTATGACCCATACACTGGGAAAAAAAGTAGGCAAGAGAAACTGCCTGTGAGAGTGACCAGATGTCAGATTTATCAGAAAAAGAATTCAAATTGTTATTATAAACATGGTCATAGAACTAAAGGAAATCACGATCCAAGAAGTGAAGGAAGGCATGATGACACAGTTGCATCAAATAGAGAATATAAATAAATAGAAATTATTTAAAAAAAATGGAAATTCTAGAGATTACAATAATTGAAATAAAAATTCACTAGAGGGTCTCAACAGTAGGTTTGAACTGGCAGAAAAAAGAATTAGCATACTTGGCGAGAGATTGATAGAGATTATGCAAGTGTAAGAACAGAAAGAAAAAAGAATGAAACAAGTGAACAGAGCCTTGGAGAAATATGAGACACCATTAACTACACCAACATATGTGTAATGGGAGTACCAGAAAGAGAAGAGAGAAAGGAGAGGAAAAAATATTCAAAGAAATAATGGCTGAAAACTTCCCAAATTTATTGAAAAACAATAACCTATGCATCCAAAAAACCCAACGACCTCCAAGTAGGATAAATGGAAAGAGACCCACAAACAGACAGTCATAGAAAGCAAAAGACAAGAAGAAAACCTGAAAGCAGCAAGAGAAAAATGATGTGTAATTTACAAGGGAACCTCAGTGATATTAACAGCTGATGTTAACAGCTGATTTGCAGCAGGAACTGTGGAGGCCAGAGGAAGTGGGATAGCATGTTAAAAGTGCTAAAAGGAAAAAAACCTGTCAACCAAGAGTCCTATATCCAGCAAAGCTATTTTTCAAAAGTGAAGGCAAAGTAAAAACTTTCTCAGATAAACAAACTTTGAATTTGTTGCTAGCAGACCCAACTTACAAGAGATACTAAGTTCTTCAGACTGAAAACAGTGCTCATAATTTGAATTCACATGAACAAAAACAGCATTCGTAAAGCTAATTGTATAATCATAAAAGATACCATAAACTCCTGTTTTTGTCCTTTCTTCTCTTTACTGATTTAAGAAGCAATTGTATAAGTAATATGTATAAAATGTATTGTTTGGCCTATAAGATACAGAAATGTAATATAATGGAATATATCTGCCAAAAGTAGCACAAAGGAGGTGGGTTGGAGCAAAGCTGGAATGGCTAGGAAAATGATGACGTGGTACAGTAATAATTTTAATTGTTGTGTCTGTAACATTAATAGATGTAATAAATATAACAATAATACCACAAAGGGGAGAAAGGGAATAGAGCTATATAGGAGTAATATTTCTGTATGTTACTGGAATTAAGCTAGTATACATCTGAAGTTGATTCTGATATGTTGAGATGTATATGTTAAACACTAGAGTGACCATTAAAAAATACTCAAAAAATACAGTGCAAGAATCATTAGTGAAATTAAAATGATACGTTAAAAAATATTCACTCATTGCAAAAGAAAGCAGTAAAGGAGGAATAGAGGAACAAAAAAAGAGAAGACATATAGAAAACAAAAAGTAAACTGGCAGATTTAAATCCAACTATATCAATAATAACACTAAATGTAAGTATATTAAACAATCCAATCAAAAAATGGAGAATGTGAGGCTGGATAAAAAACATGACTCACCATATGTTGTCTACAGGAGACACACCATAGATTCAAAAACACAAATAGATTGAAAGTAAAAGGATGGAAAGAGAAATATCATGTAAACAGCAACCACAAGAAATCTGGAGTGGCTGTACTGATATCAGATAAAATAGGCTTTAAAACAAAAAGAAAGTCACTAGAGATAAAGAGGGGCATTTAATAATAAAAGGGTCAATCCATCAGGAAGATAGAACGATTACAAACATATATACTCCTAATAACAGAACACCAAAATAGATAAAACAAAAACTGACAGGAATGAAGGGAGACATAGTTACAATGATAGAGGTTTCAATACCCAACTTTCAATAATTGATAGAACTGGACAGAAGATCAGAGAAATAACAGACTTGAACAACAGTATAAACCAACTAGACCCAAGAGACATCCATACAGACACCATCTAACAACAACAGAGTACACATGCTTCTCAAGTGCACATGGAACATTCTCCAGCATAGACCATACGTTAGTCCACAAAACAAACTTCAATAAATTTTAAAGGACAGAAATAATACAAAGTGTGTTCTTTGACCAAAATGGAATGAAGTTGAAATCAATAACGGGAAATTTGGGAAACTCACAAATATGTGGAAATTAAAAAGCATACTCGTAAGTAACCAATGGATCAAAGAAGAAATCAAAAGAAAAATCAGAAAATACTTTGAGATAAATGAAAATGAAGACAAAATATGCCAAAACTTATGGAACACAGCTAAAGCAGTGCTTAGAGGGAAATTTATAGCTATAAATGTCTATATTAAGAAAGAAGGGAGTGGGGGCCAGCCAGTGGCGCATTGGTTAAGTGCACACGTTCTGGTTTGGCGGCCTGGGGTTTGCCAGTTCAGATCCTGGGTGCAGACATGGCACTGCTTGACAAGCCATGCTGTGGCAGGCGTCCCACATATAAAGTAGAGGAAGATGGGCACAGATGTTAGCTCAGGGCCAGTCTTCCTCAGCAAAAAGAGGAGGATTGGTGGCAGATGTTAGCTCAGGGCTAATCTTCCTCAAAAAAAAAAAGGAAGAGAGCGATGTCACTATTATGGCAGAGTGAGCTGTTCCCGTGGTCTGTCCCCCCTAAGACACAACCAAAAGGACATTCATTAGTCAACAGAGGACACCCACACAGCACAATAGGATGTCTGAGAGGTGCAGGCAGCCATATGGCTGCCGGTGGTGGTGCTGGACCCCAGGTGCTGGAAGGAGGTGAGCAGGTCTCCTTCCCCTGCCCAGTGGCAGCGATCTGGGTTGTGAGGCCACGTGCATGTGGGGAAGAGGTAGGCCTCCCCGTGAACACTTTCCCTTTTGGAGCTGCATCCCAGCCCCAGGAGCACTCCACACCAAGGCAGCTCAGCCACAGGGTGGGCACTGCCACCCACCTGGGCTGCCAGTGGGTGCTGAGTGGGCTTGAGTGTGTGAAAGAAAGCGCCCCTTCCCTCCCCTGCCACCTGGAGCACCAACTCAGCAGGCCAGCCAGGGCAGTGGATGCATACGAGAGTGCTCGCGCTTGCATATGTGACATGCCAGGCAGTGGCGGGCAGTGGGCAGGCGAGACAAGCCTTACTGGCACAACTTCCAGCAGATGTGGCAGGTTCAGAAAAACACAGCTGCTGCCCCCCAGTATGGCAGGTCTAATCAGCGAGCAGACACTACCACTATGCTCCGGCTAAGGTCCACTTCATCAGACAAGAAGAAGAACTATATTAACACTGCAGAGCAGAAGGAAAATGACAACAGAATCTGAATAGACCAATCACAAGTAAAGAGATTGAAACAGTAATCACAAACCTCCCAACAAATAAAAGTCCAGGACCAGAGGGCTTCTCTGGAGAATTCTACCCAAGAATCAAAGAAGACTTAATATCTGTCCTTCTCAAACCATTCCAACAAGATGATGGAACACTTCCTAACTCTTTCTATGAGGCCAACATCACCCTGATCCTAAAGCTAGACAAGGACAACACAAAGAAGGAAAATCACAGGCCAATATCGCTGATGAACATAGATGCAAAAATCCTCAATAAAATATTAGCAAACCAAATATAGCAATATATTAAAAGGATCATACACCATGAGCAAGTGGGATTCATACAAGAGACACAGGGATGGCTCAACATCTACGAATCAATCAATGTGATACACCACATTAACAAAAAGAGGAATAAAATCACATGATCATCTCAATAGATGCAGAGAAAGCACTTGACAAGATCCGACATCCATTTATGATAAAAACTCTCAATAAAATGGGTATAAAAGGAAAGTATCTCAACATAATAAAGGCCATATATGACAAAGCCATTGCAGACATCATACTCAACGGGGAAAAACTGAAAGCCATCCCTCTGAGAACAAGAGCAAGACAAGGATGCCCACTCTCACCGCTCCTATTCAACATAGTACTGGCGGTTTTGGCCAGGGCAATCAGGCAAGAAAGAGAAGTAAAATGGATCCAAATTGACAAGGAAGAAGTGAAACTCACTGTTTGCAGATGACGTGATTTTATATATAGAAAACCCTAAAGAATCCATCAGAAAACTATTAGAAATAACAACTACAGCAAAGTTGCAGGGTGAAAAATCAACTTACAAAAATCAGTTGCATTTCTATACTCTAATAACAAACTAGCAGAAAGTAAAAAATATAATCCCATTTATAATTGCAACAAAAAGAACAAAATATCTAGAAATATATTCAACCAAGGAGGTGAAAGACCTATACAATGAAAACTATAAGACATTATTGAAAGAAATCGAAGGTGATATAAAGAATTGGAAAGATAACCCATGCACATGGATTGGAAGAATAAACATAGTTAAAATGTCTCTTCTACGTAAAGCAATCTACAGATTAGTGCAATCCCAGTCAGAATCTCAATGATCTTCTTTACAGAAATAGAACATAGACTCTCAAAATTCATATGGGGCAACAAAAGACCCGATAAAACGAAGGCAATCTTGAGAGAAAAGAACAAAGCTGGAGGCATCCCAATCCCTGACTTCAAAATACACTACAAAGCCATAGCAATCAAAACAACATGGTGCTGGCACAAAAACAGACACACAGGTCAATGGAAAGAATTGAAAGCCCAGAAATAAAACCACTTCCCTTTGGACAGCTAATCTTGGACCCAGGAGCCAAGAACATACACTGGAGAAAGGAAAGTCTCTTCAATAAGTGGTGCTGGGAAAACTGGACAGCCACATGTAAAAGAATGAAAGTAGACCATTATCTTACACCATACACAATAATTAAGTCAAAATGGATTAAAGACTTGAAAGTGAGATGTGAAACCATAAAACTCCTAGAATAAAATATAGGCAGTACACTCTGTCATCGGTCTTAGCAGCATCTTTTCAAATGCTGTGTTTACTCAGTTAAGGGAAACAAAATAAAAAATAAACAAATGGGACTACATCAGGCTAAAGACCTCCTGCACAGCAAACCAAAAGACAAGCCACCAACTGGCAGAAAATATTTGCAAATCATATATATCCAACAAGGGGTTAATCTCCAAAATATATAAAGAACTCACAAAACTCAACAACAAAAAAACAAACAACCCAATCAAAATTGGGCGGGGGAGGGGGGCGTTGGCCCAGTGGTCTAGTGGTTAAGTTCACGTGCTCTGCTTCAGCAGCCCAGGGTTTGCTGGTTTGGATCCCAGGTGTGGACCTACAAACTGCTCATTAAGCCGTGCTGTGGCAAGCGTCCCACATATAAAGTAGAGGAAAATGGGCACAGATCTTAGCTCAGGGCCAATCTTCCTCAGCAAAAAGAGGATTGGCAGCAGACATTAGCTCAGGGCTAATCTTCCTCAAAAAAAGAAAAAAATGGGCAGAGGATATGAACAGACATTTTTCCAAAGAAGATATACAGATGGCCAACAGACACATGAAAAGATGTTCAACATCGCTAACTATTAGGGAAATGCAAATCAAAACTACAATGAGATATCACCTTACACCTGTTAGAATGGCTATAATACCAAGACAAAAAATAACAAATGTTGGAGAGGATGTGGAGAAAA
Source organism: Equus caballus (assembly GCF_041296265.1). Taxonomy (NCBI): domain Eukaryota; kingdom Metazoa; phylum Chordata; class Mammalia; order Perissodactyla; family Equidae; genus Equus; species Equus caballus. The sequence continues at coordinate 1,100,440 of NC_091701.1, read as the reverse complement.
GGGAACCCTCATACACTCCTGGTGGGAATGCAAACTGGTGCAGCCACTATGGAAAACAGTATAGAGATTCCTCAAAAAAATTAAAAATAGAAATACCATACGACCCAGCTATCCCACTACTGTGCATTTATCCAAAGAACTTGAAATCAGTGATCCGAAGAGACTTATGCACCCCATGCTCATTGCAGCATTATTCACAATAGCCAAGATGTGGAACCAACAGAAGTGCCCATCTATTGATGATTGGATAAAGAAGATGTGGTATATATATACAATGGAATACTACTCAGCCAGAAAAAAGACAAAATCCTCCCATTTGCAACAACATGGATGGACCTTGAGGGTATGTTAAGCGAAATAAGCCAAACAGAGAAAGACAAACAACGTATGATTTCACTCATATGTGGAATATAAACAAACATATGGACAAAGAGAACAGATTAGTGGTTACCAGAGGGGAAGAGGGTTGGGGAGTTGGCAAAAGGGGAAAAGGTGCACATATATGTGGTAACTTAGGAAAATTAGACTATTGGTGGTGAGCATGATGCAGTCTATACAGAAACTGATAAAAATAATGTGCACCTGAAAGTTCTGTTATGAAACCAATATGACCTCCATAAAATAATTTAAAAAAAAAGAATGGCTAAAACAAAAAATAGTGATAATAGCCAGCATGCAGACAAACTGGATCACTCAGATTTTGCTGGTGGGAATATAAAATGGTGCAGCCACTCTAGAAAAGAATACAGCAGTTTTTTAGAAAAACTGAAAGTGCACTTCCATATGACCCAGCAGTTGTGCTCTGGGGCATTGATACCAGAGAAATGAAAACTTTATTTTCACACAAAAACCAGGACATGAATCTTCATAGTAGCTTTATTCATAAATCTAAAACTAGAAACAACCCAAATGTCCTTCGTCCTCAATGGTTAAACAAACTGGTTCCTCCACACCATGCACCGGTACTTAGTAGTCAAAAAGAACAAACACTGGTACATGTAACAACTAGGATGGCTCTCAAGAGATTTATGTGGAGTGAAAAAAGCCAATCTCAAAAGGTTACATACTGTATAATTCCAATTATATAACATCCTTGAGAAGACAATACTATACAGGTGGAGAGCAGATGAATGGTGGCCAGAGATTAGGGACACAGGAGAATTGGGGGGGTGCGTGGCTATAAAAGGGTAGTAGGTAGGATCCTGGTGATGAACGGTCTGTATCATGACCATGATGGTCACAGGAAACTACATGTTATAAAACTGCATGGAACTAGATACGCACAGAAAATGAATGCACGTAAAACTGTGAAATCTGAATAAGGTTCGTGCGCTGTATATGCAATTTCCTGTTTGTGATATTGTATGAGAGTTATGCAAGATGTGACCATTGGGGGAAACTGGGTGGAAGGGACATGGCATCTCTCCGTAATATCTTAAACTGCACGTGAGCCTACAGTTATCTCTAAATAAAAAGTAATCCATGCAGCTACAAACACACACACACACACACACACACACACACACACAGAAAGAAGAAAGATCTTAAATCAGCAACCAGATCTGCACCTTATGACACTGGAAAAAGAAGAGCAAAACTAAACCTAAAGCAAACAGAAGGAAGGAAATATTAAAGTGTAGAGTAGGAATTAATAGAGAACAGAAATATAGAGAAATACTGGGGCCAGCCTGGTGGCACAGTGGTTAAGTTCACATGCTCTTCTTTGGTGGCCTGGGGTTCATGGGTGCAGTTTGCAGGTTCGGATCCTGGGTGAGGACCCATGCACTGTTCATCAGGCCGTGCTATGGCAGCATCCCACATACGAAATAGAGGAAGATTGGCACAGATGTTAGCCCGGGGCAATCTTCCTCACCAAAAAAAAATATATATATATATATAGAGAGAGAGAGAGAGAGAGAGAAATAGAAATAGAAATAGAGAATAGAGAAAATAAATGAAACCAAATGCTGGTTCTTAGAAAAAATCAACAAAATTGGCAGACCTTGAACGTGTTTCACTAAGAAAGAAGAGGACTCAAATTAGTAGAATTAGGAATGACAGAAGGGACATCATTACTTCTGACCTTGAGAAATAAAAAGGATTATAAAGGAATACTATGAACAGTTGTACACCAGCCAGTTAGATGACTTAGATGAAATGGACAAATTCCTAGAAAGACACAAACTCCCAAAACTCACTCAAGAAGAGATAGACAACCTGAATAGACCTATAACAAGTGAAGAGATCAAGTCAGTAATCACAGCACTGCCTACAAAGAAAAGCCCAGGCCTGAATGGCTTCACCCCTGAATTCTACCAACCTTCAAAAAAAAGAATTAATACGAATCATTCACAAACTATTACAAAAAATAGAAGAGAAAGGAACATTTCCCAGCTCATCTTATGAGGCCAATAGTACCCTGATTCCAAAACCAGACAAAGATATTACAAGAAAAGAGAACTACAGACCAGTATCTCTTATGAATATGGAGGCCAAAATCCTCAACAAAATGCTAGCAAACAAAATTCAGCAAAATATAAAGAGAATTATACATCTTGACCAAGTGAGATTTATCCCAGAACTGCAAGGGGGCTTTACCATCTGGAAATCAATTAATGCAATATACCATATCAATCGAATAAAGAGCAAAAGTTGCACAGTCCTCTCAATAGACATGGGAAAAGCACTGACAAAATCCAACACCCTCTCATGATAAAAACTCAACAAACTGGAAATAGAAGGGAACTTTCTCTATCTCATAAAGGGCATCTACAAAAACCTCAGGCTAACATCATACTTACTGGTGAATATGGGATGCTTCCCCCCCTAAGATTAGGAACAAGGCAGAGATGTACCTTCTTGTCATTTCTGTTCAGCTGTCCTGTACTGGAGGCTCTAAGCAGGGCAATTAGGCAAGAAAAAGAAATGAGACATCCAGATTGGAGAGGAAGAAGTAAAACTATATTGACAGATGACATGATCTTGTATATAGAAAATCCCAAGGAATCCATTAAAAAAACTACTAGAACTAATAAATAAGTTCAGCAAGGCTGCAGGATACAAGATCAATATAAAAAAGTCAATTGTATTTCTATACACTTTCTATGAACAATATGAAAATGAAATTAAGAAAACAATTTCATTCACAAAGCATCAAAAAGAATAAAATGCTTAGGAATGAATTTTTCAAAAGAAGTAAAAACTTGTATTCTGAAAATGACAAAACATAGTTGAAAGAAATGAAAGAATATCTAAATAAATGGGGAAAAATCCCATGTTCATGGATCAGAAGACTCAGTATTGTTAAGATGGAAATACTCCCCAAACTCATTTACAGATTCAGCACAATCCTCATCAGAATCCCTGCCGATTTCTTTTAGAAGTTGATACCTGATTCTAAAATTCACATGGAATTGCAGGAGACTCAGAATAGCCAAAACATTCCTGAAAAAGAAGAGTAAAGTAGGAGCACTCTACTTCCCAAACTTACTGCACAGCAGTGGTGAGCAAGACAGGGTGGAACTGCACAAGGATACACACAGATCAGTGGAATAAAACTGACAGTCCAGGAATAAACCTATCCATCTATGGTCAATTTGCTTTTTTTGTGTGTGTGAGGAAGATTGTCGCTGAGCCAACAACTGTGCCAATCTTCCTTACTCTACGTGGGATGCCGCCACAGCATGGCTTGACAACTGGTGCTAGGTCTGTGCTTGGGATCCAAACCTGTGAACCCTAGGCCGCCAAAGTGGAGCGCATGGACTTACCCACTGTGCCACCAGGCCAGCCCCTCTGGTCAGTTTGCTTCTGACAAGGGCACCAAGACCATTCAAATGGGGAAGGAATAGTCTTTTCAACAAATGGTGCTGGGACGACTTGATAGCCACATGCAGAAGAACTCAAAGTATATCAAAGACCTAAACGTAAGAGCTAAAACTATAAAACTCTTAGAAAAAACATAGGGGTAAAGCATCATGACCTTGAATTTGGCAAAGGATTCTTAGATATGATGCCAAAAGCACAAGCAACAACAAAAAAAATAGATAACTGGACTTCATCAAAATTTAAAAAAACTTTTGTGCTTCAAAAGACACCATCAAGAAAGTGAAAAGACAACCCACAGAATAGGAGAAAATGTTTGTAAATCATGTAACTGGTAAGAGACGTGTATCCAGGATATAAAGAACACTTGCAAGTCACTAAAAAAAGACAAATATGCCAATTAAAAAATGAGTAAAGGATTTGAATAGACATTTCTCCAAGGAAGACATAATATACAAATAGCCAATAAGTACATGAAAAGGGAAAGCAAATCAAAACCACAGCAAGGTACCACTTTACACTCGCTAATTTGACCAGAGTTGAAAGGTCAGATAACAAGTGTTGGTGAGGATGTGGATGTTGCAGGAATTACAGTGGTGATGGGAATGTAAAGTGGTGCAGCCACTTTGGAAAACTGCTTAGCAGTTCCTCAAATGATTCAACATACAGAGGTAACATCTGACCCAACAGTTCTACTCTTAGGTGTGTGAATGAGAGCATATATATGTCTTCACTGAAACTGGTACATGAATGTTTACAGCAGCACTGTTTAACATAACCAAAAGATGGAAACAATCCCAATGTCCATCAGTGGATGAATGGCTAAGCAAATTGTGGTACATCCCTACAATGGAATATTATTCAGTCATCAAAAGGAATGATACATGTGACAACATGGATGAACCTTGAAAACATTATTCTAAGTGAAAGAAGCCAGTCACAAAAGACCAGGTCCTATATGGTTCCATTCATGTGCAAATCCAGAATAGGGAAATATGTGATGATGGTTGCACATATCTGTGAATAGACTAAGAAACACTGAATTGTACACTTTAAATGGGTGAGTTTTATGGTATGTGAACTATATCTCAATAAAGCTGTTAAGAAAATGGAGAAATTCCTTTACCAGCATTAGAAACTGGGGAAGGGTATCAACCACTAGTCAGCCACAGTCTACAAGAAAAATATAATTGGCTTGAAGGAAGAAGTGACCCATAGCTTTGACATAACAGTACAACTAGAAGGAAGGTAGGGAAATTCCTGGTAAAACCCTACAAACCCTCCCTGAGTCACAGGTGTGGGCCGTGGAGGGCTTCACGTGATGCTGTGTGCTGGGGACTCGAAAGTCCTATCTGACTCTATTGGCTCCACTCAGAGAGGAGAGGACATGGTGGAGCTTATCCTGGGCGCCGACTTGCGGGGCAGAGTGGCATGCTCCCACATCAGGCTAATTCTTGGCTACCCCTTCGAACATGGAGAAGAAATGCTGGAATGAGGCACAGCTTTCTGCTGGGACTGCTTACAGCTCCCTCCGAGGTGACTGACCTCCTGATATACAGGAGAGCTTAACGTTTCACTTCCTACTTCCATAGGAAGATGTGTTTGAAGGATTTTAACAGAAACCTGTAACAATCTCTGGAAGGATGTTGTCTCCAATGCTGCTTGATAACAGCCATTGCTGGGGAAGGATTGATGGCTGGAAAGATAAGCAAATAGAGAAATTTCTCCTATAAAAAAACCGCCAGTCAAAAGAAAAGCAGATGAGTTTGGAAATGAGTTTATAAAACATGAACAGAACAAAATTTTAAAAAATTCCCAATTTTCTGTTTTTAACAAGTTTCAAGAGGACATTGGAAAGACTTACTGGAGATTAAAAACATGATCACTGAATCATACATTCTGGTAAAGGCAACGAACAGCAGGTGAGATAGAACCAGAAAAACAGAGTGGAAGATAAAACTGAGAAATTCTGCCAGAACTGAGAGAAAAAAGAATCAAAAAGGGAAAATGATGAGAGGTTCCAGGGATGGAAACTGGAAATACAATTTATACAAAGTAGAAATCCAGAAGTTTGGAACAGCTGGAGTAGAAGCAATAATTAAAGGAAAGAAAGCTTTCCTAAGCTCAATATAGAGACCCAAGCTCACAGTATTTGACCCTCACATTCCCCTGGTGAAATGGGAAGACAGGTGTTATCACTCCTTTTTTGAATAAAAAGGAATCTGAGCTACAGAGAAATGGAGGGAGGTGCCTAGTGTCTCACCCCTGTGTGGCGTGCAGCTGCAGTATTCTTGGTATGCAGGCATGCAGGGCCACCTGTGTCACTGAGGGGTTTTTATTTCTTATTCTGCAATATTAAATTCATCTGCCAATTAATTCGAATGAGGCTAAGAAATAATAGGAAAACATGATTATTAAACTTTGAATTTGTAAGAAGCTTCTAACTTCAAGGGCCAAAATCAGCTTTGAGGATTATTGCTGGAAGAAAGCCCCTTCCAGAAGCCTCTAAATGATTCCATGACTTAATGAAGAGCTTGTGTTAGAAATATTTTTTCCCTTGAAAAGATTCTTTCAGTAGTTGTCAAACTCCTTTTCATGACTTTGCTTACTGTGAATTTAAGATCACAGCCATATATGGGAAAGCATAAAAGTCCACTGCACGATGCAGCATAAGTGCATACATTTGCTAATGGAAAATAAGCATGTCCACCAGCTAATCTGAGTGGCCAGCTCCCCCAGGACCAGCACCCAGTATGCACTGAGTCAGAGTCAGAGCTCAAGACTCAGGTCTGCATCAGAGCCAACTCCTTAGCATGGCATATGCCACTTTAATGCTCAGAGCCTGACCACTGCTCTCCATATCATCTTTTGCTAACTCTATCGGCTTTCTACAGGTCTTTAGCTTCACAGGACCAAAGTGCGGACAGCCTTGAATGCCAGTCCCATTCCTACTCGCCAAGTCAGGATGAAGTACATGTTTGACAGGCAACGCCATTTTGCTTTTTCAACCTGTCTAGGGCTTTACCCTTCTTTATCCTTCTTAAGCACCAGATTTGGCCTCTCCTTCCAGCCAGCCGGATGCTTTTAGACTGTGAGTTGCTGTCTAACATAATCTGCAGCTGCTCAAGACCTGATACCCAACATCTGTCCTTCCACCAGGAGGCCTTGAGCATTTTCAGCCTGTCCAGCTCCTCCTAGGTTAGGTCTAGGAAAGGCAGTGGCTGTGCATGAGGAGGCCCCATTCTGGCTCTCACTGGGGCCCAGTTTCCTTCTGGCACAAAAGCTAGCCCTTTTATGGACAAATATGTGATGTGATGCTGTTTGCCATAGTTTTGGGAAAGGGACTCAGAGAGGCTGCCATAAAACTCAAGAAAGAGGCTCGTCCCTCAGAAGGGAAAACACTCAAGTTCCATCACTAGATGAGAGATGGCTCTCTGTGTGATTATTTCTTCTGCAAGTTATATCCTATTACAACGCCCAAGGGATGATCATTAGTTCTGCTCAAAATAAACGAATGGAGCCAGGTTTGGGGATTCAATAACGGAATCTTCCCCAAACCAAGAATTCCCTTTGTCTGGGTGCTAGGAACCTCTTCCTAATTGAAGGGATAAGAGACAATGGTTTATCTTGATCACCTTCAAGCTACTTCTGCCAGACAAGTAAACACAGCAGTCTACAACACACTCTTACTTCTTGACCTTCTTTCCAGGACATCCAAGTGTAAAACAAAAGAGAGAGGCACCTAACTCACCAGTGTCCGGTCTGTCCTCCGGCCAGCACAGGTGGTTCAGTCCTGTTGGAGCACTCTGGGAGAAGGGATGGCTTCTTCTAGGCAAATTCAGAGTCTCTGGAGAGGTAACAGTCATCTTCCTCCAACACTGGGAGAGGAGGAAAGAGGCAGAGAGTAAATGAAGACAAGATGACCTGCTGTCATTGCCACATCATAATTTTTTAATTGTCCAGGACCTTGCTGTGAGCAGAGCACACAGCCAAAATGCACACAGCTCCAGGAGGTGTCATTCACATTGAAATCCATGAGGAAAAAAAAAGCTTCTCCTGTAGCTGGTAGTCTGTAACCTGTATGGCCATATGTGGCAACCATGGCAGAAGAGGTTATCATTCAACAATGTGAAATGAGGATGTTGAGGTCTCCAAACCCCTGAATCTCTCCCAGCCGGTCAGCCACACAGCCCAACATTTCTCCAAAAGCAAAACTGTTAATAGTTTTAGCTAAGGCATATTCTTTTAGGGCTACTTAATTAAAATGCAACTCATGAAGTCTCTGGCATCTCATAGTTATGAGACAGACCTCACCTTTAGACAGTAAGGACCAGGGTTATAGGAGGTCTTGCGAAGACAAGGGATATTGTCCCTTTCTTTATCATCCCACCATCCAGAGATAAACTTGGCCCCTCCCAGTTTTGTCTACTTTATAAGGTTATTGTATTAACTTAAAAGCTGTGGTCAGTATTCAAATAAACGTTTGTTCCCTTTCCTTATCTTTTGTATCCTTCATACTATTAAGTAATAGCGCTTAAAAAATTCTTTTAGTGATATCTGGAAACATAAATATACAAACAAGGATGAAGACGGAGTAGCATACTGCAACCCCTCTCTTCCATTTGAATGCAACTAAAAACCTTGGACAGATGTATAGATCGGTTATTTGAAGACTCTGAAAGTAAATGCTAACAGGGCATTTGGGGAAGGAAACCAGAATTTGAAGTTACACTAATCCTGTGGTAAGTTTCCTGTTTTCTTGTTCCTGTGGTATCCCCTGGCCTGAAGTCAACAGCAGCTTGAAACTGGGTGTGGACAAAAAGGACTCCGAAAGAACCCCTCTCTCGTCTGAAGAGAGGGAAAAGGGGCCCCCAAGGGTCTGAACAAATGGGGGAAATCCTCTATGTTGTTGTTTCCTCCCACCCAAGACTCCTGGGAAATCCCATTATAGTATGGCAGTGATGGCCAGGCAGACCGCTAAAACTCTCAGGGAGGGGAATCCTCTGTGACCAGAGGAAGTGTGGGCCCAAGAGCATGGGGGGAGAATCTCTGGTTTATGTTTTCCTCTTTCTGTCTCCTGCCACATGGCTCCAGAGGCAGACACAGTTGTAGGAAGTGTATGGCAGAGTGGGAAAATGAAATCTCAGCTTTCTAGCAAAAAGGCCAGGAAGAGGGAGCTCCTGGAAACCAGGAAGTGCCTCAAAAAATGCAGATAGGAGGGAATTCAAGAAAATGATCCCATAAAGTTGTTTATGAACTCTTGGACTCATGCCCAAACTATGCATGGGTGGATCTGAGCCTAAACAGAATACTAAAGTCTTTGAGAACTGAACTTTTAGATAGAACATTTTACAAGTCCCAGACTAATGGATGATCCTCATTATCCAAACAGCACTGAAAACACCTTGAAGACTGGACTGACATAAGAAACATAGCCCCTGAAGGCCAATGAAAGCCTGTAGCCTAAACTAGATCAGTTTCCTGAAAAACTTAATAGTGTTAAAACTTAGAATAATTTCCATAGGAATGAACAAGGCCCAGAGTCTCATAACATAATATTCAAAATGTGCAAGATACAATCAAAAAACTACTTGATAACAAAGAACTATGAAAATCTCAATAACTTGTAAGGGAAAAAAGACAACAGATCTCAACACCAAGATGACACAGTTGTTGAAATTATCAAATACATTAAAGCAGCTTATATAACTATGCTCTAAGAAGTAAGGGTGAACACTTAAAATGAATGAAAAATAACAGTGGGGAAATAGATGCAAAAAAGAATGACATGGAAATATTAGAACTGAAAAATATAATAACTGAAATAAAAAACTCATTGTCACAGTTCAATTACAAAATGAGATGATAGAGGAAATAATCAGTAAATTTCTAAATAGCTTAATAGAAATAATCCAATCTGAAGAACAGAGAGAAAAAAAGATTGGAAAAAATAAACAGAGCCTCAGGAACCTGTGGGACAACGAGGGTCTAACATTCTGACATCAGAGTACCAGAAGAAGAGAAATTGTGGTGCAGAACAATATCAAGAAATAATTTCTGAAAAGATCTCAAATATGGTTTAAAAAAAAACCCTTAACTGATAAAACAAGAAACTTAGCAAACTTCAAACAGGGAAACCCAAGGAAATCAACCTAAAACATAATAATCAAACTATTGAAAACTAGAGACAATGGAAGAATTTTGAAAGCACCCAGACAGCAATAACAGATCATATAAAAGGGAACAGTCATTTAAATGACTACAGACTTTTCATCGATGCCCGAAAGAAGTGGAACAATATTTTTAAAATGCTGAGCCAACTGTCAACCCAGAATTTTAGATCCTGTGAAAGTACTTTTGGAAAGAAGGTGAAATAAATATATCTCGCGTGAATAAATCTAAGAGAATCCATAGTCAGCAGACCTGCCCTACAGAAACTTTGAAGGAAGATCTGCATACAGAAGGGAAACAATACCAGAGGGAAACTTCAAACTTCAGGAATTGAAGGAAGAACGATAGAAATAGTAAATATATAGGTAGATATAACAGACTATTATTCTCCTCTAAGTTGTTTAAAGTGTATTTGACAGTTAAAAGCAAAAATTATAATATTGTCTGTTAAGGTTTTCAATATATGCAGATGACATATGACAACTACAGCATAGAGGGTGACATCAAAGGGACCTATATGGGTGGAAGATTTCTACATTCCACTCGAAGTGGTAAATATTAGTTCTAAGCAGACTGTGAAAAGTTAAGATGTATAGTAATCCCTAGAGCGAGTATTTAAAAAAAACAAAGAAAATATAGTTAAAAAAAACTCAATAGATAAGTTAAAATTTAAAACTAAAAAAATAACCAAATAATCCAAAAGAAGACAGTAAAAGGAGACAGAGCAATGCAAATCAGAGGAGGGAACAAAGAACATGGTAAATCTAAATCCAAACACATCAATAATTACATTAAATGTAAATACTCAGAACACATAGTTAAAAGATTTTCAAAATAGATTAATGAAAAAACACCCACCCCGCATAATATGCTATCACAAGAAAACCACTTCCAAAATAAAGATAAAGGTAGATACAAAGTAAAAGGATGGGAAAACATATGCACACAAACACTAATCAAAAGAAAACTTGAGTGGTTATATTAATATCAGAAAAAGCAGACTTCAGAGTAAGGAAAATTACCAGGGATACAGAAGGACATTACATAACACAAGGCTGAATTCACCAAGAAGATGTAACAGTCCTAAATGTGTATGCACCTAACCCCAGACCTTCAAAATGTGTGAAGCAAAAACTGATAGAATTTAAAGGAGAAATGGAAAATCCACAATTATGTTTGGATACGTCAACACTTCTAGTTCAGTAATCAATAGAACAAATAAACAGAAACATGGCAAGGGAATATACAAAATGAACAGCAGCATCAACCAACTGGAAGTAACTGACGTTTGTCTGACAGTCCGCCCAACAATAGCAGAAGACACATTGTTTTCAAGTGCGCATGGAATATTCACCAAGAAAGACCATATACTTGGTGAGGATAACAACAACAATAACCTAAATTTAAAAGGATGGAAATCATACAAAGTATGCTTCTCTGACCATAATGGAGTTAAATTAGAAATCACTAATAGAAAGGTAATTGGGAAGTCTCCACCTACTTAGAAATTAAGCAACACACTTCGAAGTAATGCATGGTAGTGGATTCTGTTCTGCAAACAGTGATGTAGTGTTCTGATCCCTTCAACACATGCTCTATTATTCCTGGTGTTCTGACTTTTTCAAGCTACATTGTATTATTCTTTGCCACACTTTTTTGGTAATTGTTCTTGTAATACATCTTTTTATGTTTACTAGAAGAAACTACCAAACCATTATTTGACTCAACTAGTATATAATATCCATTTCCTATTAAATTATCAGAATTCTCAAACTTTTGGCCCTCAAGCTTTTTATAATCATAGAATCTTAGACTTGGAATCCTATTGAAATCTACTTTAATTTTGGTTAAGGGGGAACTGGACCCTGTACATAGATGTATTCAGGCAGTCCAGATTACATCTGATTTTTAAAAAATAGCCATGTAAGCAAGTGACTGTATAATTTTTATAAAACTTTTATTGCCATCCCTCACATGAATCACTAAAACACTGTCCTAACTCTCCTATCCTTGCTCCACACCACATTTGTCTTGTCACTCCCCTGTTAAAGGCTTTAAGCCCTAAAAGGCTGCCCGTTGCTTATAGAATAAAGCCAAGGTTGATTGACGCTGGGCTGAGTTCTCACATTGTTTTCTGACCACTGCCAAGACTCTCTCCCACCGCGCACATACCACTCACTATGCCCTTGATGCTCCCTGAATTCCACACTGTCATGCCCTTAATCTTGCTATTCCCTCTACTTGAGATGCCTTCCCTGGTGAACTTTTCTCCATTCCTCAGGGAAACCTCTTCCTCTCTGCAGTCTTCCCCACGCTCCCTCTACACAGAATTAGGCACACCTCCTACCTGGTTAACAGTGTGTGGCTGGCATTGCTACAGCACGTGTATTGCAGGATAGTTGCTGTACAGTTTTATGTATATTGAATTACAATATACATTTTATTATTGTGTTGTCCCTCTAGCTAGACTGTAAGCTCCTTCTGGAAAGTGACTGTCTTCATCTTTTATCCCTCTGGGCTCTGAGTCAAGCTCATTGTTCAGGGAGGGGCTGATAGAGAGGAAGGGAAAGGACCTAGCTTTCATTTAGCACTTTCTATGTGTCTGGTATGTACTGTACAGTTTGCCCATTGTTTCTCATTTAATCCCCACAACAACCCAACAAGGTAGAAACATATTAACATCTCCATTTTACAGATGAGGAAACTGAGGCTCAGAGAGGTTAAGCAACCTAACTTGCCCCAAATCTCCTTATTTTCTAGGCCAAGCTTCTTGAAAGAGTAAATGATGCTTCTGTTTCTATTGCTTCACTTCCTCCACTTCCTCTCTCCCTCCTCACTCGGCTGTACCGATTCTCCCCGCACTCCCGGACCTACGCTGCTTCTACAAAGCTCAATCATTAAGTTCACGTGGTGAAGTCCAGCGAGCCACTTTCAGTGCTTTCTGCTGCGTTTGACACTGCTCACCATTCCACCACTTCTGCTCTACTCCTTTGCCTTCTCTCCTGGTTTTCCTTCCTTTTTAATGACTCTTCTTGGTGTTCTGGGTTCTGCCCCCTCCTCTTCTGCTAGAATTCCTGGATATATCCATTTGGATGAACGACAGGCATCTCTGACTCAACAAGTGCAAAACTGGATTTATCATTCTACCCCTTTCTCCACACCTCATGTCCTCCTATGCTCCCTGTCTCAGGGAGTGTTATCAGTATTCATGTACCCAGCTGCTTAGCTGAAATCCAAGGACACACTAGACTCTTCTCTTTCTATCACCTTCCTCATCCAGTAATAACCAAATCCCATAGGTTTTCTCCTAAACATGTTCCAGCCTTGTCCTAGGATGTGTCAGGCGGTGTTTAGAACATGGGCCCTGGGGCCTGAGGCCCTAGGCTTGAAGCCTGCTGCTGCCTGCTAGTTCTGTGACTTTGCCAAATTTCTTGTCTTCTTTATGCCTTGATTATCTCACTAGAAAAATGAGAATAATATTAATACCTGCATCTAACGGCATCCATAAGCATTAAATGTATTTCATTTGAATCACTTGGTGCACGTCACATAGAAAGTCCTCGGTAAATATTAGAGTAATTTTTATTATTTTACCTATGTTGGCTACCACCATGCTAATTCGGGTCCTCATATCTTATTAGGTGTCCCCTCAAATTCATCCTCTACTCTGCTACCAAGTATCCTATGTAAAATATACAATTGACAACATAAACTGACCGTATTGCTTCTTCCCTTAAAAGCTTTCAGTGGCTCCTCCTCATATTGTGACCAGAGGACAAACTACAAGCTCTTCATCTAGAATGCTCTATGACCTGGCCCTGCCCTAACTCTCTGTCTCATCTCCTGCCACTCCCTGCCTCATACTTTATACACCACCTGAGCCAAACTCCTTAAAGGTACCATCATCTCTTGTGCCTCTGCTAATGATATTCTCTCTGCCCTGACAGCCTTTCTTACATTTGTAACCTTCCTTCCTGATTAACCTACACGCCGGGTCAGGACTCGAGTCAGGGGTCACTGACACTGCCAGGTTGGCTTCAGCATCCCTCCTCTGATCCCCTAGCGTCCTTGCATTCCTCTGTGGTAGCACTTTAGTTCTTATGTCCGCACCACCCAGAGCAATGCCTAGTATGTTAGAGCTTCACCATTATATTTTAAATCAAATTCATGTTGAATAAATAAGCAAAACTAATTTTCACTTTAATCCAGATATTTTCAATTCCTGGCTTACAGCCCTTTCAATTAGGTGAAATATAGTGCCTTGATAAACACCTGGACAACATCCTGTCAGCATGGACAATCAAGTCCCAAACCTGAGTGACTGCAAATGCAGTCTGGTCGTGGTAGGGGCAAGGGCAAGGAAGGGGACCCCTTCCACAGGAAAAAGGCGTTAAATAGAATAAATGAGTCCCAATTACTTATGGCTGCTCTATATCCACATAGTCCCATGCTTCCCTGAATACCTGCATCCTAGAGCTGTGGTCTTCCAGTTACACTCAGTTTTTATTATTTGTGCTGGCTGTATTCTATAAAGTCTCTGAAAACACTGGATTAGCAAATACTGAATCATTGCTCCTAGGGGAAATAGACAGGTTCCTATTATAGGAAATATCTGCAAATAACAGAAATGCTGTTTGCATTATATCAGTTCATTTGTCAACATCCTTATGAAATAAGCCCATCTCATTAGCATTGAAAACCTGCTCTTCCACATAAGCGTTTTCCTATATAATACTTAGCAGGTGTTTTAAAATTTTTTCTGAAGTTTCCTGACCTGAAGAACTTGCCTCACCTGCAAGTTGAAGGTTTCTCAGGCCATATCGTCTTTTGAAGCATGCGAACCAGGCAGCACCAGCCGAGAGGGGTTCAACAGTTTCCTGACCCTGGGGAATTTTACTATAAATTTCTCTGGCTTTCAGTCTCACAACATGCTGCCCACTACACTTTTATTGGTCATCATCTCATGAGTTCACATTTCAGCTGCTTTTCCATAGTTCCATCACACACTACAGATGTTACTTTAGCACTTTCCAGAATGGCTTCATGTACAGATCGGTGAACTTCTTCCTTTGTCTGAAGGTACCATATTGTTAATTCATTACCATTGAATTCATAGGCCCTAGCACTAGAACTCATACCTAAACTGAGCTTATCCAATAAATGTATTTTCTCTGTAAGGCACATCACAGTTTTCTTGTGCTTAGGAACATTAGACATCAGCATTATGCTTGGGGGCCATTTAAAGCAGCAAAACCACCAACAAAAAGCACAAAAATGCCAAAAACATAGCACTAAATAGATCACAAAAAGGACATCTGTTTAGTACAAGAGCCTAAATAAGAAGGAAGAGCATCGCCTTGTTTCACCTTAGCTGGGAACCTGGTGTTGGGTGACTCAGATTTTTTGCTGCTCTGCACATGTTCATGAATGACTGCAAAAGAGCCTTGAGTACTGATTTTGGGGTTACAAAGAAATTGTAGTGAGTAGGCGAATTTACAAATATGGAGTCTTTGAATAATGAGGAACTGTACTTAGTTCCATTAAGTGGCCATTAGTGGCAGATCACTCTTTGTTAGAATAGCATGGAGGAAAACATTCTTAGCTCCAACTGAATCACTAGGAAAAAAGAGTATTGAATTAGAGTAAGGAGGGGCTGTCTGGGATGCTGGGAGTTGGAGGCAAAGATACTCTTTAGGAACCCCAGGGTCCTGACTCTGCTTTTGAGTTTCGGACAAGAATATGGCCTATTGGTGAGGACCCAATGTTTGTACATATTTCTTTAAAATGCATCTTTCTTTAAAAGACTGTTAAAGTGAGTTCCTTGCCACTGGTGATATAAATCTTATGTATGAAAGAATGGTAGTGTAGCAAGAATTGAACTATTTCCCCAGATGCAGTAGGACTCTATCTTCTTTGGATAGTGACTCTGGCAGGGGTACCTTTCATCGGGGATGTAGAGGCCAGGGAAGTGCCACACTAAATGTGCTGCATCTGCTTCTGCCATATGTGTTTACACAGTTTTCAAACATTTTTTAATGTAAGTTAATTAAAATGAGAACTTAGGGTAAAAAATGTGTAGTTTCATCCCATCTATCCATAACCTACATAAAACAGTGCAAGTAGAAAGAACAGAGTCCTTGGAGACACACAAATAGGAGTTCACGTGTTGTCCCTGCCAATGTATCACCTTAAAATTTGGCAGGTTTCTTACTGTCTCTGAATCTCAGCTTCCTCATCTGTAAAGTAAGGCACATGACAACTGAATCACAGAATTGTCGTGATCACAAAACTGGACATATCCATGGGATGACTTCAACCTTTTTGACATACTCCCTTGACATGGCCCGTTTGTAGTGGCAGCTGCATCAAAATAGTCACTTCAAAATATAAAACAATACTTTTAATTTAAAAAGTAGTATGTTCAGCTTATATCTCTGACCTTTATTTGTATATAACTGTCCCCTATCCTCTCATACCCCACCTTGAGAGTTATAGTCAAAAGGCAAAAAGTACTTTGTAAAAAGTGAGCTGATATTGTGCATTATCCCCAGTTCTGAATCTCACCCCATTCTTCATTCTATTCCCAGTTATAGTATTTTCCCTGGTGTGGGATTTGGCAAGGTCCTCAGCTATTTGGCTATTCCACTTATGTTGTTGTCTGGATGTACTGTTTGATAATATGTCAAATAAGTTTGTTAATTGTATGCAGAAAAGAGCTAATATAGCAGATCTGAGGCTGTTATCTTTAGAAGGCCTGTGTGTAAGGTTAGCTCTTGGCTAGCATCTGGAAACTTGGCACTCAAACTGTTCCGTAACTGATAAGGATGGTTCACTGTGCCTAGACGGTCTGTACAATTTTTATATATCAGCTAATTAAAATGAGATCTTACAGGTCTCAATTGTATAACGTGCTTTATGCCAAACACCTGCCTTCCTTCTAATTTGGTATGTGCTAGGCAGGGAGTGCCTACATGACTAGCCTCCAATAAAAATCTTGAGCTCTCAGTGACTAATGGGCTTCCCTGGACAGAAGCACTGGGTACATGTTACTGCATTTTTTTTCTGCTGGAGAAAGAAGCATGTTCAATGTGCATCCTCACAGAAGGGAGAAAGCATAAAGAAGCCTGCATGGATTATTTATTCCGACTCGACCTGTGTCTTTTTCCCATGCTGATCCTGCCATATATCCTTTCACTGTAATAAGCCTTATCCATAAGTATGATTTTATGCTGAGTCCCATGAGTCTTCCTGGCAAATCACTGAATGTGTGGGTGGTCTTGGAGACTCCCCTCCTCCCAAAAAACAACTTAGTTCTTAAAACTGAACTTTTGGAGACTTCCAGTTCTGCTAAGATGGAGTAGCCCCATTCTTCCAAGGTCCTTCCTCTTTCAACTAAAATTTCTAGATATAACATAACAAACAAGCATAGGAAGATGCTGCAAGGTGGAAAGAAGGTGGGCTTCCTAGAGACGTCAGGACTTTGGGTGCTGAGTGACCTGAATTTCCTTATTGCCTCATATGTCCCAGACAAGGCACTGCAGAAGCCTCCAACCCAGAACCAACAACAAGCACACATGAAAAAAGCTCCAAGAAAAGCTTGTTTCCCCTAGCTAAAACACTAGGAAAAGAGTGGATGTGGTAGGCAGAATAATGCTCTCTGTATACCCAACCTAATCCCTGCCTGTTATCTTACAGGGCAAAGTGACTGCAGATTAAGGTTAAGGATCTTGAGGTAGGGAGATTACCCAAGTGGGCTTAACCTAATCATGAGTGCTTAACAGAACCTTTCCCAGCTGAGGTCAGGGCTAGAGGGAGATATAACTACAGAATGGCCAGAGATGCCACATTGCTGACTTTGAAGATGCAGGAGGGGTCAGGAATCAAAGAATATGGCAGTCTCTAGAAGCTGGAAAAGGCAAGAAATGGATTCCCCCCTAATGCCTCAAGAAAGGAACACAGCCTTACTGATAGCATGATTTTAACTCAGTCAGAGCTATGTCAGTCTTCTAATCTACACAAATGTAAGGTAATAGATTTGTGTTGGTATATGCTGTTAGATTTGTGGTAATTTGTTATAGCAGAAATAGGAAACTAATAGAGACTTTGGTACCTGGAAGTGGAGTGTAACTGTAACAAATATCTAAAAATGTGGAAGTGACTTTGGAATCGGGCAGTGGTCAGTGGCTGGAAGAATTGGGAAAAGCATGATGGAAAAAACCTAGATTGCCTTGGACAGAGTGTTAGTAGGAAAATGGATGCTAAAGTGATGCCTGCCAGTGAAGACTCAGAAGGAAGTGAGGAGCATGGTAGAGAAAACATAAATTGCTCTAGAGAACACCTAAATTGTTGTGAACAGACTGTTAGTAGAAATATGGACATTAAAGGTGCTTCTAATGAGGGCCCAGAAGGTGGAGGAAAATGGAGGTGAGTCCTTGTCATTTAGTGGTAGAGTTTGGCAGAACTTTGCCCTGCAGTTATGTGGAAAGCAGAAGTGGTATATGATGAACTTGGATGTTCAATTGAGGAGATTTCCAAGCAAAGTGTTGAAGTTGCAGCCTGGTTTCCTCTTGCTCCTTGTAGTAAAATGCAAGAAGAAAGAGATAAATGGAGAGAAGAACTGTTAAATAACAAGGAACTGGGGCTTGATGATTTGGGAAATTCTCAGCTTGTCCAGGTGGTAAAAGATACTAAAATTAAGAGATTCAGTTTCAGAAAACTAGGTCTAGGGAAAAAGCTGAGAGTGTGGATAGACAACCTTTTGCTAATACCTCAGAAAGATCAAAAGTCAGAGTATTCAGTCATAAAAATGGGTCTTTGAAGACACTAAGGATGTGATCATAGATTCCCCTCAGCCATCTCAGAAGAAGCCAAAAATAGAGATAAGGTTATTTAGGAAATATCTGTGAAAAAGTCTCTTGTTTAATGGAATGAATCCCCATGACATACATGGGAGGCCCAGAAGGTCCTTGAGAATTTTATACTAGGAAAATCACTGCCCTCTTGGATGAAAGGGGACAGAGAGCATGACATGAAAGTGGTGGCAAGCAGAGAGTTAATCTTTCACTCCACCTTCCTGCCTGGCAGAAGGAAGCACGCTGCAATTCCCCTCTCGGAAGTTTGGTGGAGCTGAACAGGCAGCCAGTCTCCCATTCTCCACCTAGGGTAAGCAGGTAGTGCTCCAATTCTCCCACTCAGTGGTGTCAATGGAAGTGAGGGGGGAGTTTCCATTCCCTACCAGGCAGAGGCAGGTGGCGCTCCAATTTCCCCACTGGGTGGTATTAGCAGGCCAGGCAGGGCACTGATCTTCCATTCTTTGTCTGGGAGAAGCAAGCAGTGGTGATCCAATTCACTTGCCAGGGTAGTGTCAGTGGATCCAGTGGATAATCAGGCAATGTGAGGTGGGGCAACTCACCACTAGGTTTCACCACCCTCACTCTGGTGTTAGTGGGCTGCAGCCAGGGTGATCCTCCACCACACTTGGCATCCACAAGACTGAATGATGTCATGCAAATCAGGACTAATCACCACTCCAATATCACCTACCCTAGTGTCAGAAAGATAGGAGAGATGAACCTCCATACTCACTGGGCAGCAATGAGGCAGAACAAAGTGGTGAGAGGCGGGACAAGCTGGCACTGCACTTTGTTCCCCCTCTCCTAAGGTCAGCAGGGCCCAGCTGGGAGCTGACCCTACACGTTGAAGGTGATGAGGTAGTAGACTTGGTGCCCTACTTCTGCCAGGAAGTTGTCAGCAGGGCTGAGGGGGAGCTGAGCTTCCAGTCCACCCACTGCAGAGAAGCCCAGCTTTTTTCAGGGGACTGACTGCCAAAAATAAGAAGATAAAGTAGGATTCAGAGTCTCATAACATAATATCCAGGACATAATAGAAAATCACTCATTATACCAAGAAACAGGAAATCACAAAATGAATGAGAAAAGACAATCAACATGCCAACACTGAGATGAATCTGATGCTGGATTATCTGACAAGGTAAAGCAATCATTATAAAAAATATTGAACAATCAATTACATGTTTTCTTGAAACAAATAAAAAATAGAAAAAGAAGTTGTACAAAGAACCAAATGGAACTTACAGAAATGGAAAGTAAATAATTAAATAAATGGCACAAAAAAGCTACTGAATAGGCTTAGTAATACAGTGAAGATGACAGAGGATAAAATCATTGAACCTGAAGACACATCAATAGAATTTGCTCTTTCTGAACAACAGAGAGAAAAATAGATGGAAACAAAATGAAGAGAGTCTCAGACCCCTGTGGGATAGTAACATAAGAGCAGAGTGCTAGAAGGAGAGGAGAGAGAGAGAATGGGACTTAAACAGTATTTAAAGAAATAATGGCTGAACGCTTCCCACATTTGGTGAAAGACATAAAAACTACAAATTCGAGAAGCTAAGTGCTATGAACTGAATGTTTGTGTCCCGCCCCCACTTCACTTCATCTTAAACCCTAATCCCCAGTGTGATCATATCTGGAGGAGGTAATTAGGTCATGAAGGTGAAGCCCTCATAAATGGATCAGTGCCTTTTAAGAAGAGACACGAGAGAGGTGATCTCTCTTTCTGGCCTGTGAGGAGACAGCACTAATCAAAAAAGTGCTTATATTAATATCAAAGCAGACTTCACAGCAAGAAAACCAATTTTACACAATCTGTTCAAGAATATAGAAGAGAACGAACACTTCTCAATTCATTTTATGAGGATTCATTTTATGAGGTCCATATTGCCCTGATACCAAACAGATAGTACAAACATGAGCTTAGCTGCAAAAGATCTCAACAAAATATTAGCAAATTAATCCAGGAATATATAAAAATTATACATTCCAGCGTCATGGCAGAGTGAGCTTGCCTGAGACTCTCTCCCCTCCAACATACAACAAAAAGGAGCAACAATATTCCAACAGAAAATACCCTAATAGCACAGGAGTCCCCAGAGAGTCAAGGCAGCTAAACAATGGAGGGTGGAGAGGCTGGAGCCCCCCTGGGAGGAGTTGGAACGGGGTAAGAGACAACTTTGCTCCCTCCCCTAAAGACTGGGATCACTGCCATTGGCGGCTCCATGAGGGAAGGAGCGGGGGAGGAGCCACGCAGCTGCGGGATCACCCAGGACTCCCTAGCACCCATGCAGTCTAGAGGGAAGCCCTCTAACAGGGTGAAAGCTTTCACGTGGGGTGACCTCATCAGACTAGGACACCAGGAAACCAGATAGTGAGAGCTGATTGGGAAACTGGGGACTGCCCGCAAAAGAAAATCCACCCCCCACCTGTGCTGTGCTGTGCCATCTTGGCTGAGGGCGGGCCACTCAGAATACACGGCTCTCGATGCAAACCCAGTAGTGATAGACTGTAACTGCAACCGAATAAGGTCAGAATGAGAAAGAGCAAACTTCCAGCATCAGGCAATTCATCAAAACTCCAGACCAGAGGAAAAACAATAAATACCCAGAATTATGTCCTGAGGACTCAGAAATAAGTAAGCTAAATGACAATGAATTCAGAATAGCTATCATCAAAAAAGTCAGTGAGGTAAAAGAGAATATATAGAAACAATTCAACGAATTCAGGAGCTACTTCACAAAAGAGATTGAAACTATAGAGAAGAATCAATGAGAAATACTAGAGACAAAAGACACAATGGAAGAGATAAAACAAAATATGGATTCCCTGAATGCTCATGTGGACACCATAGAGGAGTGAATCAGCATAATTGAATATAGACATGTTGAAATGCTCCAGACAGGGGAGGAGAGAGAACTGAGACTAAAAAGAAATGAAGAAATTCTCCGAGAAATATCCGACTCAATGAGGAAACACAGCATAAGAATTATAGGTCTCCAAGAAGGTGCAGAGAAGGAGAATGGAGCAGAACGTGTGCTCAAAGAAATAATAGCAGAGAACTTCCCAAATCTAGGGAATGAGAGGGAAATGTGTGTAGAGGAAGTTTCCAGATCTCCTAGATTTGTCAATGTAAAAAGATCTACTGCAAGGCATATAGTAGTAAAACTGGCAAAAATGAATGACAAAGAAAGAATACTCAGGGCAGCAAGGCAGAAGAAAATAACCTACAAAGGAACCCCTATCAGGCTTTCAGCAGATTTCTCTGCAGAAACCTTACAAGCTAGGAGAGGATGGAATGACATATTCAAAACTTTAAAAGGCAAGAATCTTCAGCCAGGAATACTCTATCCAGCAAAAATAACTTTCAGATATGAGGGAGAAATTAAATCTTTCCCAGATAAACAAAAGCTAAGGGACTTCGTAGCCATGAGACCCGCCCCCTACAAGAAATCCTCAAGAAGGCCCACATACCTGAAAAAAAGGGAAAAAGGGAGAAAGGGGTCACAAAACACAGAGTAAGGAGACAAACAGATAGAATCAGAATAGGGTAGCAAATATTCAACTATAGCATTAGGATAAAGGGAAGGAAAACACCAAAAACAAAGACGATCTTGTCACTTTAACTGGAAACTCACAACACAAGTTGGAATAAGATATGAGAATAATAACTTAGGAGGGAAGGAGGAAAGGGACTGAATCACTTTAGACTAAGGAAATAAGAGGCCATCAGAAAATGGGCTATGTTATACACGAGATTCTGAATACAAACTTCAGGGTAGCCACTAAACTAAAAAGCAGAACAGAGACACAAAAAATAAATAAGGAAAAAACTAAGAAAGACAGCATAAGAAACTGCAGTAATCAATGGGTAGACCAAAACATACAGGATGAGAAACAAAGGAAATGCAGGAAAACCGGAAAATGAGTGCCAGAACAACAGCATTAAGCCCTCATACATCAATAATCACCCTCAATGTAAACGGATTGAACTCTCCAATAAAAGACACAAAGTGGCAAGATAGATTAAAGAACAAGATCCAACAATTTGTTGCCTCCAGGAAACACATCTTAGCTCCAATGACAAATACAGGCTCAGAGTGAAGGGGTAGAAGACAATACTCCATGCTAATGGCAAACAAAAGAAAGCAGGTGTTGCAATACTTATATCAGACAAAGGAGACTTCAAGATAAGGCAGGTAAAGAGAGACAAAGAGGAGCAGTATATAATGATCAAAGGGACACTCCATCAAGAAGAAATAACGCTTATAGATATCTATGCACCCAACACAGGAGCACCAAAGTTCATAAAGCAACTATTAACAAACCTAAAAGAAGATATCAAAATAACACAATAATAGTAGGGGACCTCAACACCCCACTCACATCATTGGACAAATCATCCAGACAGAAAATCAACAAGGAAACAGTGGAATTAAATGAAAAGCTAAACCAGTTGGACTTAATAGACATACATAGAACACTCCACCCAAAAACAGCAGAATACACATTCTTCACAAGTGCACATGGAACATTCTCAAGGATTAACCACATACTGGGAAACAAGGCAAGCCTCTATAAATTTAAAAAAATTGAAATAATAACAAGCATCTTCTCTGATCATAATGCTATAAAGCTAGAAATTAATTACAAGAAAAGAGCTGAGAAAGGGACAAAGATGTGGAGACTAAACAACATACTATTGAACAAGCAATGGATCATTGAAGAAATTAAAGAAGAAATCAAAAAATATCTGGAGACAAATGAAGATGATAACATGCCATACCAACTCATATGGGATACAGCAAAAGCTATATTAAGAGGGAAATTTATTGCAATACAGGCTCACCTTAACAAAGAAGAAAAATCCAAAATAAGCAATCTCAAATTACACCTAACTGAATTATAAAAAGAAGGACAAACAAAGCCCAAAGTCAGCAAAAGGAGAGAAATAATAAAAATCGGAGCAGAAATAAATGCTTTTGAAACAAAAAAGGCAGTAGAAAGGATCAGTGTAACAAAGAGCTTGTTCTTTGAGAAGATAAATAGAATTGACAAACCCCTAGCCAGACTTACAAAGAAAAAAAGAGAGAAAGCTCAAACAAACAAAATCAGAAATGAAAGAGGAGAAATAACAGACTCCATGGAAATACAACGGATTATAAGAGAATACTCCAAAAAACTATATGCCAACAAAATGGATAACCTAGAGGAAATGGATAAATTCTTAGACTCTTACAACCTCCCAAAGCTGAGTGAAGAAGAAACAGACAATCTGAACAGACCAATCACAAGGAAAGAGATTGAAACAGCAATTAAAAGCGTCCCAAAGAATAAAACCCCAGGACCAGATGGGTTTCCTGGGCAATTCTAACAAACTTTCAGAGAGGAGTTAATACCTATCCTTCTCAGGCTATTCCAAAAAATTAGGGAGGATGGAGCACTTCGTAACACATTCTACGAGGCCAACATCATGCTGATACCAAAGCCTGACAAGGACAGCACGAAAAAGGAGAACTATAGGCCAATACCACTGATGAACACAGATGCAAAAATTCTCAAGAAAACTTTGGCAACCCGAATTCAGCAATACATCAAAAGGATCACACATCACGATCAAGTGGGATTCATACCAGGGACACAGGGATGGTTCAACATCCGCAAATCAATCAACATGATACACCACATCAACAAACTGAGGAAAATAACCACATGATCATCTCAATAGATGCAGAGAAAGCATTTCACAAGATCCAATGGTCATTTATGAGAAAAACTCTTAACAAAATGGGGATAGAAGGAAATTACCTCAACATAATAAAGGCCATATATGACAAACCCACAGCCAACATCATACTCAATGGGCAAAAACTGAGCGCCATCCCCCTGAAAACAGGAATGAGACAAGGATGCCCTCTATCACCACTCTTATTCAACATAGTACTGGAGGTTTTGCCCAGAGCAATTAGACAAGAGAAAGGAATAAAAGGAATCCAAATAGGGAGGGAAGAAGTGAAAGTCTTGCTGTTTGCAGATGACATGATCTTATATATAGAAAAACCCAAAGAATCCATTGGAAAACTATTAGAAATAATCAACAACTACAGCAAAGTTGCAGGGTATATAATCAACTTACATAAGTCAGTAGCATTTCTATATTCTAATAACAGGCTAACAGAAAAAGAACTCAAGAATACAATACCATTCACAATCGCAACAAAAAGAATAAAATACCTTGGGGTGAATTTAACTAAGGAAGTGAAAGACCTATACAACGAAAACTACAAGACTTTCCTGAAAGAGATTGATGACGACATAAAGAGATGGAAAGACATTCCATGCACATGGATTGGAAGAATAAACATCGTTAAAATGTCCATACTACCTGAAGCAATCTCCAGATTCAACTCAATCCCAATCAGAATACCAATGACATTCTTTACAGAAATAGAACAAAGAATCCTTAAATTCATATGGGGCAACAAAAGACCCCGAATTGCTAAAGCAATCCTGAGAAAGAAGAACAAAGCTGGAGGCATCACAATCACTGACTTCAAAACATACTACAAAGCTACAGTAATCAAAACAGCCTGGTACTGGTACAAAAACAGGTGCACAGATCAATGGAACAGAATTGAAAGCCCAGAGATAAAACCACACATCTATGCATAGCTAATCTTCAGAGCTGAGGGCATACAATGGAGAAAATAAAGTCTTTTCAACAAATGGTGCTGGGAAAACTGGAAAGCCACATGTAAAAGAATGAAAATTGACCATTCTTCTTCACCATTCACAAAAATAAACTCTAAATGGATCAAAAACCTGAAGGTAAGACCTGAAACCATAAGGCTTCTAGAAGAAAATATAGGCAGTACACTCTTTGACATCAGTATCAAAAGGATCTTTTCAGACACCATGTCTTCTCAGACAAGGGAAACAATAGAAAGAATAAACAAATGGGACTTCATCAGACTAAAGAGCTTCTTCAAGGCAAGAAAACAGGATTGAAACCAAAAATCAACCCGCTAATTGGGAAAAAATATTTGCAAGTTATATATATGACAAAGGGTTAATCTCCAAAATATGTAAAGAACTCACACAACTCAACAACAAAAAATCAAACAACCTGATCAAAAAATGAGCAGGGGACATGAACAGACATTTCTCCAGAGAAGATATATGGATAGCCAATAGGCACATGAGAAGATGTTCATCCTCACTGATCATCAGGGAAATGCAAATCAAAACTACACTAAGATATCACCTTACAACCATTAGAATGGCAAAAATAACCAAAACAAAAAGTAACAAATGTTGGAGAGGTTGTGGAGGAAAAGGAGCCCTCATACACTGCTGGTGGGAATGCAGACTGGTGCAGCACTATGGAAAACAGTATGGAGATTTCTCAAAAAATTAAAAATAGAAATACCATATGACCCAGCCATTCCACTACTGGGTATCTACCCAAAGAGCTTGAAATCAGCAATTCCAAAAGTCCTATGCACCCCAATGTTCACTGCAGCATTATTTACAATAGCCAAGACATGGAAGCAACCTAAGTGCCTGTCAACTGATGATTGGATAAAGAAGATATGGTATATATATATACAATGTAATACCACTCAGCCATAAAAAAGGATACAATCATCCCATTCACAGCAACATGGATGGACCTTCAGGGAATTATGTTAAGTGAAATAAGCCAGATAGGAAAAGACAATCTCTGTATGACTCCACTCATATGTGGAAGTTAAACATGTAGACAAAGAGAACAGATTAGTGGCTACCAGGGGAAAGGGGAGGTGGGGGTGGGCACAAAGGACGTAGGGGTGCACCTACAACATGACTGACAAACAATAATGTACAACTGAAATTTCACAAGATTGTAAACTATCATAATCTCAATAAAAAGTTTTAAAAAAATTGTACATTCCATATATACTCCATGATCGAGTGAGATTTGTTCCAGGTATACAAAGCTGATTCAACATACAAAAAATCAATTAATATAATCTACCATATCAAGAGACTAAAGAAGAGAACATAAAATGATATCACTTGACACAGAAAAAGTTTTTGGAAAAGCTAGCACACATTCATGATTTCAAAAACGAAATTCTGGAAACTAGGAACAGAGGGGAAATTCCTCAATTTGAGATTCTATAAAAACACTATAGCTAACATCATACTTCATAGTGAAAGAAAGGGAATAAGGCCACTCTTATTCAACACACTACTGGAATTCCTAGCCACTGCAATAAGACAAGGGGAAAAAGAAGGCATACAACTTAGAAAGGAAGAAATAAAACTGTTTCCTCCTGCAGGTGATGTGACTGTCTACATAGAAAATCCCAAGGAGTCTTTAAAAAAATTCCTGGAACCAGTAAGTGAATTTAGCAAGGTCACAGGATCAACACATAAAAATTAATAATATTTCAATATTCTAAGAATCAACTTGTAGAAAATTAAATGAAAAATATAATACCATTTATAATAATCTATAAGAAAATTAAATACAAAGGTATAAATTTTAAAAATGTATAGGATCTGTATATTATCTAGGGAAATTTCTAAATAGCCAAAAATACTCTTAGAGCTAATAAATTCAGCAAAACTGCAGGGTACAAGATCAATATACAAATACCCATTGTATTTCTATACACTAGCAGTGAACAATCCAAAAATGAAATTAAGAAAACAATCCCATTTACAGTAGCATCAAAAAGAATAAAATACTTAGGAAACATTTTAGCCAAGGATGTGTAAGACTCATATGGTGAAAACTACAAAACATTGCTAAAAGCAGTTAAAGAACACCTAAGCAACACAGGAACAACATCCTGTGTTCATGGATTCAAAAATTTAATATTGTTAAGAAGGCAGTACTCTCCAAAGTGATCTACAGATTCAAAATAATCCTGAAAAAATCCCAGTGGCCTTGTTTTTTTCCAGAAATGGAACAACTGATTCTAAGATTCATTTGGAATTTCAAGGAACAGCAAACAGCCAAAAAAAAAATCTTGAAAAATAACAAGAGGACTCACAAATCCCAACTTCAGAACTTAATACATAGCTACAGTAATTAAAACAGTGTCGTACTGGCACAAGGATAGACATATAGACCAATACAATAGAATTGAGAGTCTAGAAATAAACCCAAACATCTAAGGTCATTTGATGTTTTACAAGGGTGCCAAGACCATTCAATGAGGGAAAGAATAGTCTCTTCAACAAGTAGGTACTAAGACGACAAGGTATCTACATGGGAAAGACTGAAGTTGGATCTCTACCTCACACAAAACCCCAAAATTAATTCAAAGCGAATCAAAACCTAAATGTAAGAGCAAAAGGTATAAAGTCTTAGAAGGAAGCACACAAATAAATCTTTCTGACCTTGGATTTGGCAATGGACACTTAGACATGACACGAAATTCACAAGCAACAAAAGAAAAAATAGATAAATTGGATTACATCAAAATTAAATACTTTTCTGCATCAGTAGACACACACAATCAAGAAAGTGAAGGCCAACCCAGAGATGGGAGAAAATATTTGCAAATAACTTATTTGATAAGGGTCTAGTATCTAATTATATAAAGAACTCTTACTACATCCACAAAACCACCCAATTAAAAAATGGGCAAAGGACTTGAATAGATATTTCTCCAAAGAAGATATACAAATATCCAGCAAGCATAGGAAAATGTGCTCAACTTTAGTCATTACGAAAATGCAAATCAAACAATGATGAGGTACCATTCTGACCCACTAGGGTGGTATAATTTAAACAAAACAACACAAAACAAAACAAAACAGTAAGTGTTGGCGAGGGTGTGGAGAACTTGCAACCCTCATAGATTGCTGGTGGGAATGTAAAATGATGAGGCCAGTGTGGACAACAGTTTGGCAGTTCCTCAAAAAGTTAATCGTAGAATTACCCTATGTCCCAGCAATTTCACTCCTAGGTATACACCCAAAAAGACAGAAAACATGTATTAAAACAAAAGCACGCACACAATGTTCCTGACAGCACTATTTACAATAGCCGAAAAGTGAAGACAACCCAAATTTCTATCAATGGATGAACGATGTACAAAATCAAATATATCCATACAGTGGAATATTATTCAGTCATAAAAAGGAATGAAGTACTGATATATGCTACAATATAGATGAAACTCAAAAACATTATGGTGAGTGAAAGAAGCCAGACACAAAAGGTCACCTATTATATGATTCCATTTATATAAGACGTACAAAGTAGGCAAATCCACGGGGACAGAAAGCAGATGAGTGCTTGCCAGGGTCTGGGAAGCGGAAATGGGTAATGACTACTTAATGATTATGGAGTTTCCTTTTGAGATGATGAAAATGTCTTGGAACTAGACAGAGGTGATGCTTGCAAAACTTTGTGAATCTACTAGATGCCGCTGAATTTTACACTTTATGTACATGGCTAATCTTATGTGAATGTCACATCAATTAAAAAAAGTAGGTATTCAGGGTTGAAGTGCAACTCAGGGATGTATACTTCACAAATACTTGATGATAAAAAATACTGCTATTTTATAAAGGGAAAGAACAAGAAACAGAGTCAGGGACTGGGGAAAGGGATGCTGTGTATACTATGAAGTCAATTTTTAATAGGCTGACAGTTTCATGCAAAAATAACGGTGTCAAAATGTCCCTAGAGACAAAATTTAATTGACTTAATATAATTATTTAATTCATTTAAGATTGTTATATCCGAACATCATGCACTGCTATGATTATTATGCTGTCCAGTGTCTAACACAGTGTGTGTCACGGAGTAGATCCTCACTAAATGGTAAGTAGTACTGAAAGGGCTTGTGGGCAGGCCCCGCCTTCTTCTGTTCTGCTCCTTGCCTCGCCTAGGGCCGGACGCAGGCAGAGACACACGGCAGAGAGGGAAGGGGGAGCCACAAGCTCTGTGGCTCTGGGACACACCACTATGAAGTGTCTCTCCTGCAGGCTATACTGGGGCAGAGGCAGTGGCTGGGGGTGTCATCATGCCGTTTCCAGAGGGCCCAAGGGTGACAAGCTACAGCACAGGAAAGAGGGGAAAGCTCAGGCAATGCAAGCAGCTGCAGAGGAAGGGGGCTATCAGGTGCCTGATGACACAGGGATGTGAACTGCTTACCTGCACTCCATCTTCATGTGCTATCCCTGCATGCATCTTCCTTTCAACCTGGGCCTGCTGCTTCAGCTTCCTCCTCTGCGTCTTCTCCAGCCACAGCTCATCTAAACTGTGTGAGTGCTGAGGCATGCTTCTGGGTTCTGGAGGAGTCTCCCTGGGGACGTCCTCAGCAGAGACAGAGGGGAGGGTCCATGTCACCATCTCAGTGGTAGAGAATGGTCTCTGGGCTGGCTCAATGTGAAAAGCTTTCTGACCGAGGGAGCAACTGGGCTTCTTGCCTGGTTGTTCTTCCCACGGCATGTGGTTCTGGAGAGCAGAGAGGAGAACATATCAACTGGGCACACGGTGTCCTCTCTTTTCAGTTTCTTTTGGTTATAACCCCATGTTTTGATTAATCCCCAAAATACAGATTCCAGTGAAATACTTCATTCACAGTAATTTTGGAAAATATGAAGGTTAGGAACAAAACAGATCTTTTCTGTTAAAATTTCTTCTCTCAAGACTATTTTAAAAAATCAAGTCTTTTACATTGATCAAAAAATTAGGACTCAAAAGTAATTACTGAACTTGGCATTCTCATCAGAATACTTTTTAAACGTCAGCAGTTGGGGCAAAAAGCTGTTGTTGGAACAATGTCCCCTGAGAACAGACTTGAACAGAAACACACAGGCACTCATGACTTCTTCCTTCTCAGCACAGACACTAACTAAACGTGTGCACAGCTGCACCTTACCTATGCTGCCGCCACTTTGTCCCAGGTCACAGTTACCCTCTCAGGCACCCTAACTGAATTTCTAAATCGAATTTGTCCACACTAACAGAATACTTTGGCTTTGTGTGGACACGACCGTGCTGTGTTCTATGGCCACTGGGAGAAGAACCCCTTTTCTTCACATGTGTTCTCCAAGTCAAACCACCCCCATCCCGGTGGACACCTCGTCACAGCATCTCTTTGGAATGTCATCCCTAAGCACTTTGTGTATACTATTTGATAGAAACAAAGGTGAAATTTTAAAAATATATTTCAAGAATCTTCCTTAAAAATGTATACACACATGTCTATATACATATGTACATACACACCTATATATACTTACATATACAATTATGTGTTTCTTAACAATGGGCATCTGTTCTGAGAAATGCATTGTTAGGCAATTTTGTTGTTGCGAGAATGTCATAGAGTGCACTTACACACACCTAGATGGTATATAGCCTACTACATACCTAGGCTATATGGTACTAATCTTATGGGACCACCAATGTATATGCTGTCTGGTGTTGACTGAAAGTTTGTTATGCAGAACATGACTGTATACACATATGTACACACACATATATACATGCACACATATGGAGAAAGAAAAGAAGGTAGAGGAGGCATAAATGGTTCATAATGGTTTTGGGGTACACCCTGGGAACTAGACTTTTCAAAGTTCTCTATGTGATTCTAGTATGCACCCAACATTGAGAACCAGTGTCTTTTTTTTTTATTTCCCAAATATCTCTCGAAGTTTAAAAAGTGCTTTCACTTAGTTTTCTCTCCCCAACTACACTGTGGTCTAGAAACAGCTGGTATATTACCCAAATCCTACAAATAGAGTAATAGAAACTTAGAGAGCTTAAGTGATTACCTGAGTTCACACAGCTCTGTGTGTCATATTCTTCTGATTCTACATCCCATGTCCATTCACTATTCTTCAATGTATAATTTTCTGTTGTTTCATGGGTGGAAATAACATCTAAATAACTAAGCAAGGACCACACCTCAGACTCTTTTATAAACTCTCGACATCCCCTAAAAGGGGATGGATGTTAATTGAGCACATTTTTATGCAAGGCTCCCTGTTACACATCTTATGTACACCAGATAAGGAAGCTGGGTCCTCCTAGGGCCATTTAGTAAGTAGGTGACATAAAGCTATCTGGAAGGAAGGCAAGCCACCCTCACGCTGGGGCTTCCCCAGGAATGCCACTTACTGCCACTAGAGATGAGCTCACTGACTTCAAACTAGAAGAAAACTTGGACTTTTCCAATACACTATACCCTAGTCTTCTACCAGCCTATACCTGAGTTGTTGGCTTGATGCCATCAGTGATGGTTTCATCCTCAACTTTTATCAGAACTTTAGAACATTATCACTTTCACAGCTTGGTTATAGGCCTTTAGAGAGAATGTTTGCTGGAGACTGGGTGTCATAAATGCAAAACTTTCCGTAATTTTTTCCATAAACTTAATGGAAAAGAGTTAATTTCCCTTCTACCCCTCTCCCCACCGTGGGAGACTGCTAGGGTCTTACAT
Organism: Equus caballus; assembly: GCF_041296265.1. Lineage (NCBI taxonomy): Eukaryota > Metazoa > Chordata > Mammalia > Perissodactyla > Equidae > Equus > Equus caballus. The sequence continues at coordinate 1,068,132 of NC_091701.1, read as the reverse complement.
TCATTTACTTACTCACCAAAGAGCTTTGATCTTCTTGGGAGAAAAGGTTTTTGTTTCGAGGCCATTAATTAGAGCAGTATTTTTCAAAGTATGTCCCTAGACTAGCAGCAACACCTGATATGGTGGGAAGCCTCTAAGATGGCCCCCAAAGACCTCACCTCCTTGATGCAGGCCCTTATCAGAGTCCTTCAATGTGAGTGTGGGCTGGACTTAGTGACTCGCTTCTAAGGAACAGAATATGGCAAAAGTGATGGTATGTCACTTTCAAGATTAGGTTATAAAAAGGCTATGGCTTCCATTTTGGGGGGCCTCTCATGGATCCCTTGCTCTGGGGGAAGCCAGGTGACATACTGTGAGGGATGCTATGGAGAGGCTCATGTGGCAAGGAACTGATATCTCCAGCCTACAGCTAGCAGGGCTCTGAGGCCTGCCAACAGCCACATGAGTGAAGTCCTGCCTTGAGATGAGTGCAGTCCCTGCCAACACCATGACTACAGTCTTGTGAAGAACCCCGAGCTGAAGGCACCCAGCAAAGTCAGCCCATTATGCAGCAATAGATAACTTGTTCTTTGGGAACTTGTTAGAAAGACAACTTTTCAAGCCCCACCAAGACTTGCTGAGTTAGAAATTCTGGGAGTAGGCAAGCAATCTGTGTTTAAAATGCTTTCTAGGGGATTCTGACGCAAGGCTAGTTTGAGAATCACTGTACTAAAAAGACAGGCAAATAAGGGAGAGGCAAGGTAGATCAGGCTGTCTGCTGCTCCTCATGGGTCCTGGCGTGGAGGGTCAGAGAGCAGACTTTGGGGTTATATAAACTGAGTTTGAATCCTGGCTCTGGCTCTTACTAGCAGTGTGACTTTGGGCAAGTTTCCTTAACCCCCTCTCTGTTTCTTCATCTACAAGATGGAAATACTAATGCCTCTCAGAAATGTTATACGAATAAATGAGATAGTGCACATAAATCACTTAGCATAATGCCTGTCACACATTCAATATATCAATATATGGTAGCCAGTGTTACTGTCTTTGTCAATAAGTAGACAGGGCTGAGATGGATGTGGTGGTGATAGAGTCCATTCTCTCTGAAACGATTTATTTTCAGACCCTGCCTGAGAACTTCTCTACAAAAATGCTACTTAGGATTAAACTTATTCTCTGGTTTTTCATTTTTATTTTCAGGAGGCTTTTTTCATTTCTATTTGGAGAAATTTCTAGCACAAATCTCTGACTCTCCCTGTAGTATTGGGCAATGCAGAGTCAGTTTCTCAGTTTGCATCCCAGTAAAGTAAACCTGTTATCCACAAATGAACAAGGTGCTCTCCTAATGTGGGTCTGTTTAATAGCAGACATTCCCTCAGCCAACACAAGCAAGGCAGATCAAAATCCATCACCACATAGTGCAAGGTACATTTACATTATGTTATGAAAGTAGAATTTTACAGAATAAAGAAATGTTCCAATAGGTAGACAACTTCCTGACTTTCTGAGATCATTCAACAAGTCTTTCTTGAGTACACAGTATGTGCCAGACAGCACTGCAGATGCTAGAAATTCTAAAAGGAACAGTAAAAAGTTGCTGCCATGGAGTTTCTTAAGCAATGGGAACACAAAGATGGACAAAACAGAGTCCCAGCTCTCCAGGCACTCAAAATATAATGGGCAATAGAGACAGATAAATTCATGAGCTTTCTTTATATAGATGAAAAGTAGATGGAATGACATCAGCAACATAGCTGAGTGAGTTGTTCCCTTTGTCTTTCTCCCTCTAAATGACAATTAAATGGACATTCACTAACCAACAGAGGATACCCACACAGCACAACAGGACACCTGAGAGACCCATGCAGCTACACATCTGATGATGGGGGGACTGGATCCCTGGGAACCAATGGAACTAAGTGAGAAGACACCTCACCCTCTCCAGCAGCAGCGAGTCTGGTCAGAGATCCTTACACAGCAGCTGGTGTGACTGTAAGAGGAGGTGGAGGACAGGCCAGCCTACATGCAAATGCTCTTGGAAGGGTAGCCTGGCCTAGAGGAGTGCCTACCGTGCCACGGTGGCCTGTCACTGGGAATGCTCACCACTGAGTAGCTGTGACCCAGCCTAGGTGAAGGAACCCTGCCCACAAAGCACAGCGGCTGGTGTGACTGTAAGAGGAAGTGGGGCAGCCAAGCACAAGCGAACAGCTACCCTTGTTCACAGCTACCCCTTTTGAGGGGTAGCCCAGCCTGTGGAGTGACACCGGGCACTGGCAGCCACACCAGAGGGAAGGCTCCTGACTGAGTGGCTGTGGCTCAGCCCCCATAAAGGAGCCCCACGCACCAAACACAGCAGCTCAGCCAAACCACCAGCAAGCAGAGTGCCGGCCTGTGCCTGCACAACCCACCCACTGAGCACAGAGGCCCTGCCCCCACAAGAGCCACCAGCCGAGCAGCTGTGGTCAACCCATGCAAACATAGAGCAGCCATACCCATACAACTTCTAGCAGATGGGGTCAAAGCAGAAACACAGCTCCTGCTTCAACCCAGAGGTGGCAGGTGGAATGTGCGACCCGCTATTAACACAAATGCACCAGCAAAGGGTCAGTTCATCAAACACCATGAAAAACTGCAGTAACCCTTCAGAGCAGAAGTAAAATGACAAGTCTCCAGAAACCCATCATGAAGTCACAGAAATTTACAATCTAAATGGTAGAGAATTCAAAATAGTTGTCATAAAGAAATTCAGTGAGGGGCCGGCCTGGTGGTGCAGCAGTTAAATTCTCATGTTCCGCTTCTCGGCGGCCTGGGGTTCGCTGGTTTGGATCCCAGGTGCAGACATGGCACCGCTTGGCACACCATGCTGTGGTAGGCGTTCCACATAGAAAGTAGAGGAAGATGGGCACGATGTTAGCTCAGGGCCAGGCTTCCTCAGCAAAAAAGAGGAGGACTGGCAGTAGTTAGCTCAGGGCTAATCTTCCTCACACACACAAAAAAAAGAAATTTAGTGAGTTACAAGAAAAGTCAGAAAGACAGTTCACTGAGCTCAGGAATAAAATGCATAAGCAGAAGGAATACTTCACCAAGGAGATTGAAATTCTAAAAGAAAACCAAACAGAAATTCTGGATATGAAGAACACAATTAATGAGATTAAAAAATAATCTAGAATCCTTAAAAAATAGAGCTGACATATATAGCGAGAGAACATTCCATCCAAAAACAGCAGAATACACATTCTTCTCAAGTGCACATGGAACATTCTCAAATATAGACTATATGTTGGGAAACAAGGCAAGCCTAAATAAATTTAAGAAGATTGAAATCATATCAAGCATCTTTTCAACCATGATGCTATGAAACTAGAAACAAAGTACAAGACAAAAGCTGGGAAAGTCACAAATATGTGGAGACTAAACAACATGCTACTGAACAACCAATGGATCAATGAAGAAATCAAAGGAGAAGTTAAAAAATACCTAGAGACAAATGAAAATGAAAATACAACATACCAATTCTTATGGGATGCAGCAAAAGTGATTCTAAGAGGGAAATTTATAGCAATACAGGCTCACCTCAACAAACAAGAAAAATCTCAAATAAGTAATCTTAAACTACACTTAATAGAACTAGAAAAAGAACAAAGAAAGCCCAAAGTTAGCAGAAGGAGAAAAATAATAAAGATCAGAGCACAAATAAATGAAATAGAGACTAAAAACAGAAAACAGTAGAAAGCATCAATGAAACTAACAGCTGGTTCTTTGAGAAGATAAACAAAATTAGCAAACCTTTGGATAGACTCACTAAGAAAAAAAAAGAGAAGGCTCAAACAAATAGAATCAAAAATGAAAGGGAGAAATTACATTGAATATTAGGAGAAGATATGCCAACAAATTGGTTATCCTAGAAGAAATGGATAAATTCTTAGACTTATACAACCTCCCAAAACTGAATCCAGAAGAATTAGAGAATCTGAGTAGACCAATCACAAGTAAAGAGATTGAAACAGTAATCAAAAAACTCCCCAAAAAACAAAACTCCAGGACCAGTTGACATCTCTGGAGAAAGCTACCAAACATTCAAGAAGATTTAATACCTATCCTTCTCAAACTATTCCAAAAAATTCAAGAAGATGGAAGGCTTCTTTTTTTTTAAAGATTTAAAAAAAATTTTTCCTTTTTCTCCCCAAAGCCCCCTGGTACATAGTTGCATATTTTTAGTTGCGGGTCCTTCTAGTTGGGGCATGTGGGACGCCACCTCAGCATGGCTTGATGAGCCGTGCCACGTCCATACCCAGGATTCAAAGTGGTGAAACCCTGGGCTGCCAAAGTGGAGCACATGAACTTAACAACTTGGCCACAGGGCCGGCCCCATAGAAGGCTTCTTAACTCATTCTTGGAGGCCAACATCACCCTGATACCAAAACCAGAAAAGGACAACACATAGAAGGAAAATCACAGGGCAATATTGCTGATGAACCTAGATGCAAAAATCCTCAGGAAAATATGGGCAAACTGTATACAGCAATACATTAAAAGGACCACACACCATGATCAAGTGGGATTTATACCAGGGACACAGGGATGGTTTGACATCTGCAAATGAATCAATGTGATATACCACATTAACAGAATGATGAATAAAAATCACATGATCATCTCAATAGATGTAGAGGAAGCATTTGACAAGATCCACCATCCATTTATGATAAAAAAAACTCTCAATAAAATGGGTATAGAAGCAACGTACCTCAACATAATAAGGGCCACATATGACAAACCACAGCCAACATCATAACTTAATGGGGAAAAAGTGAAAGCCTTCCCTCTGAGAACAGGAACAAGATAAGGGTGCCACTATCACCACTGTCATTCAACATAGTACTGGAGGTGTTGGCCAGAGCAATTAGGCAAGAAAAAGACATAAAATGTATCTAAATTGGAAAGGAAGAAGTGAAACTCCCGCTGTTTGAGGATGACATGATTATATATATAGAAAACCCTAAAGAATCCACCAGAAAACTATTAGAAATAATCAACAACTACAGCAATGCTGCAGGTATAAAATCAACTTACATAAATCAGTTGCATTTCTATACTCTAATAACAAGCTAGCAAAAAGAGAACTCAAGAATACAATTCCATTCACAACTGCAAGAAAAAGAAAATATCTAGGGATAGACTTAAACAAGGAGGTGAAAAACCTATACACCGAAAAATGTAAGACATTATTGAAAGAAATCAAAGAACACATAAAGAAGCGGAAAGATAATCCATGCTTGTGGATTGGAAGAATAAACATAGTTAAAATGTCAATATTACCTAAAGCAATCTATGGATTCACTGCAATCCCAATAAGACTCCCAGTGACATTCTTCACATAACTAGAACAAAGAATCCTAAAATTTATATGAAACAACAAAATACCCTGAATAGCCAAAGCAATCCTGAGAAAAATGAACAAAGCTGGAGGCATCACAATCCCTGACTTCGAAACATATACAAAGCTACAGTAATCAAAACAGCATGGTACTGGCACAAAAACAGGCACACAGATCAATGGAACAGAACTGAAAGCCCAGAAATAAAACCACACATCCTCGGACAACTAATCTTTGACAAAGGAGCCAAGAACATACAATGGAGAAAGGAAAGTCTCTTCAATAAATGGTGCTGGGAAAACTGGACAGCCACATACAAAAGAATGAAAGTAGACCATTATCTTACACCATACACAAAAATTACCTCAAAATGGATTAAAGACTTGAATGTAACATCTGAAACCATAAAACTCCTGGAAGAAAATATAGGCAGTACACTTTTTGATGTCAGTCTTAGCAACATCTTTTCGAATACCATGTCTACTCAGTTAAGGGAAACAAATGAAAAAATAAATGGGACTTCATCAGGCTAAAGAGCTTCTTCAAGGCAAAAGAAACAAGGAAGAAAACTAAAAGACAACCCACCAACTGGGGGAAAATATTTGCAAAACATATATCTGACAAGGGGTTACTCTACAAAATATATAAAGAACTCATACAACTCAACAATAAAACAACCCAATCAAAAAATGGGCAGAGGATATGAACAGTCATTTTTCCAAAGAAGATATATGGATGGCCAATAGGCACATGAAAACACATTCAGCATCACTAACCATTAGGGAAATGTACATCAAAACCACAATGAGATATCACCTTACACCTGTCAGAAGGGCTATAATTACCAGGACAAGAAATAACAAATGTTGGAGAGGATGTAGTGAAAAGGGAACCCTTATACACTGCTGGTGGGATTGCAAACTGGTGCAGCCACTATGGAAAACAGTATGGAGATTTCTCAAAAAATTAAAAATAGAAATACCATATGACCCAGCTATCCCACTACTGAGTATTTATCCAAAGAACTTGAAATCAACAAGTCAAAGAGATCTCTGCACCCCTATGTTCACTGAAGCACTATTCACAATAGCCAAGATGTGGAAGCAACCAAAGTGCCCATCAACTCATGATTGGATAAAGAAGATGTGGTATATATACACAATGGAATACTACTCAGCCAGAAAAAAAGACAAAATCATCCCATTTGCAACAACATGGAAGGACCTAGAGGGAATTATGCTAAGCGAAATAAGCCAGTCTGAGAAAGACAAACACCAGATGATTTCACTCATATGTGGAGGATGAACAAACATATGGATAAAGAGAGTAGATTAGTGGTTACCAGAGGGGAAGGGGATGGGGGGGTGAAAGGGGCATATATGTATGGTAACAGATTAAAATTATACTATTGGTGGTGAGCATGCGGCAGTATATACAGAAATTGATATATAATTACAGCTGAAATTACACAATGTTATAAACCAAAAGATCTCAGTAAAATAATTGAAATGAAAAAGTAGATGGCACATGGTAGGTAATAAGCCAACAATAGCTCCTGTATTCTTAGCTGCTGATTTAAACACTAGAGCTGCTTTTTGGACAAAGCAGCTAAGAAAGGAAGGAGCTATCATTAGTTAAGTACCTACTATCCATTTTTGTAATCTGAAAGGAAAAAAACTAAGATGACACAATGGCAGATGAGGAATTTCAACAAAAGCTGGAAACTGGTAAGTGGGTGTAGGAAATGATTTTGCCAGGCACAGGAAGCTATCTAAAGGAAAGAAGTTATCAGCGACTGTGCAGGACAGGGGCAAGTCTTGGGGAAGCATACCGAGGTTTTGGTTTAAAGTCTGTGAAAGTCTGGCCTTCAGGTAACCTCCCCTAGCCCAATCAGCCTAGTGACTATGCATACTCCCCTTTTCATTTCCCCTCTCTCCTCCTCAAATTGTCTGCCAAGTTAAAAACACCAGAGACTCATGGATTTGCATAACTAAACAAGAGGATCCAGATTCTGGGACAGCAGATTTATTGGTGAAAGCAGTGAAGAGGTTTGGGATGAAAACAGGGATAACAGAAAAATCTGCTTAGTGAACTGTGGGTCACTCAGCTTCCTGCTGCATTCCCAGAATAAGCCTGTAACTCCTAGGTGGGAGACTGGAGGATATCTCTCTGGCAAAATTTACCAACCTCAGAGAAAAGACTTCCAAATACTGATTTATAAAATAAGCAAATTCTCACTTAGTTGTCCTATAGTGAAGCCCACTAGCTGATTAGCCCCAAACATGCCCATAGCACCAAACAGATGTACGGTGCCACACTTTTAATAAATGTAAATTGCAGCCAAAGATTGCCAGACATTTAGAAAAAATCCACAATACGCTAAAAAGACCAAATAAACAAGAAAAAAACCCCACTAAATAGAAAACGTGGGGGATAGAAGAAAACTTAAAAAGAACTAATATTAATAACCTCAAAAAGAAAGAGGAAAGATACTGTAACCGTGAAACAAGAGCATGCTGGTGTGAAAAAAAAAAAAAAACACCCACGGATCTTCCACTTCTGGACAAGATGGCGTAGACAGACTTCTCCCTATTCATCCCACTTAGTATGGATAAAAACTTCAGACATTATATATAAAAGAAAAATATGAAGACTCTGAATGTCAGAGAGAAGAAATTACACCAGCTAGGGATCCCAGAACTCAAGGAACAACTCACCAGTGAGCTCCCTGGGCTTTCTCTTGCCTCATGTATTCCTTTTATATATGTCTCATATATAGTGCTGGAGAATCTTGCTACCTGGAAATGCCTCTAGGCTCAGACATAAAACCCTAACAAAAGCCTGCTTTCTCTAACCGTAGAGAACCAGCCTAGCAAGACAGAAAACTTTTAGACAAGAACTGCCCTACTCTAACATGGTAAAAACCACACAATATCCCCTCATTCTCTGCCCTCCTCAGCAAAGCACGAGTGGGGAACTTCCATCCTCACCAAGCTACGATGAGGAATAATTCTCCCCTAGCCAAATCGTGTTGAGAAGGCCTGGTGGGAAGCTGGGAGTTAGATCCCCTCCAGTGATAACGAGGCTCTCCCCCATGGTTTCTTCCATCCCCTTCCTGGCAGCAGTGAGCCATCCCTTTCCTGCCCTGCTGGGGTCATGTAGGAGAAGGCCTAGCAGAGAGCCAGGACCTTCCCCATCACCCAGCAGTAACAAAGCCTCCTGAGCCTGTGGGGAGCTTTAACAAGTCTCCTCTCAACTAGGGTGGTGTCACTGGAGTCCTAGTGGAGACCTTAACTCCCATCCCCACTCATTCATAATGAGACACCCATGTGTGCATCAGGTCAGCAACAGAGGCCAAATAAGGAACCTAGGGTTTCACCCACACCTGGCAGTAATGAGGCAGTACCCACTTTCCCCCAAAGGAGTGGTGTTACAGGTGGTCTGCAAAATAGAAGATTTAAATAAGATCCAGAGACTCAAAACATACTACCCCAAATGCTCAGAATAAAACTGAAACTCACTTGTCCTACCAGGAATGGAGAAAATCTCAACTTGAAAAAGAAAAAAGTTAACAAATACCAACATCGAGAAGACTCAGATGCTGGAATTACCTGACAAATATTTTACAGCAGCTATGATAAAGATGCTTCAACAAGCAATACAAATGCTCTTGAAACAAGTGAAAAAATAGCACATCTCAGAAAACAGAAAATCTTAACAAAGAAATAAAGAATAACTAAATAAAACAATTGAAAAATACAATAACCAAAATAAAAAATTCAATGGATGGGCTCATGGGAGAATGGAGAGCACAGAAGATCACTGAACTTGAAGATAGAACAATAGAAATTACGCAATCTGAAAAACAAAGAGAAAACAAACTGAAAAAAAAATAAACGGAAGCTCAAGGACATATGAGACTATAAAGAAAGATCAGAATACTAGAGTAATTGGAGTCCAAAAAAGAGAGAAGGAAGTGGGTGGGGGTGAAAATGTACTCCAAGAAATAATGGCTAAAATTTTCTAAAACTTGGCAAAAGACAAAGCTACAGATTTAAGAAGTTGACTGTACCAAAATTGGATAAGCCCAAAGAAATCCACATGAAGAAACATCATAATTAAACTTCTAAAAATATAAGGGCAAAGAAAAAATCTTGAAAGCACTGAGAAAGAAAACACACCTTCCCTTTAAGGGAAAAGCAGTTTAAGTGACATCAGAAACCCGAGAAGCCAGAAGGAGGTGGCACAGCTTTTTTCAATAAAACAATTGTTAACGTAGAATCCCATATCCAGTGAAAATATCCTTACGGAATGAAGGAAAAATCAAGACATTCTCAGAGGAAGGAAAACTGAGAGAATTTATTGCCATCAGATATACTCTTAAAAAATGGCTAAAGGAAGCTTTGAAACAGATGATAAAATAAAGAATCTTACAACCAACATCAATGTAAGAAGAATAATGAAGAAAAAGAGAACAATGTAAAGAGAGTAAAAATATGGATAAATATAACACATTCCTTCTCTTCTTGAGATTTCTAAATTATGTTTGATATTTGAAGCAGAGATTATAACATTGTCTGATTTGGTTCTGAATGTATTTAGAGGAAATATTTAAGACAATTATATTGTAAACAAGGTAGGGTAAAGGAATTTAAAAGGAGGTAAAGTTTCTATACTTCACTTGAACGGGTAAAATGTCCACAACAGTAGACTGTGATGGTAAGTTGTATATATACAATGTAATACCTAGAGCACCACTAAAAAATTATTTTAAAAGATTCAAATAAGCTGTAGATACATAAAAATACAATTCTCAAAAATATTCAAGTAACCCATAGGACTCCAGGAAAAAGAACACAAAAACGATAAACATAAAAACAGAAAAAAATAAAAAGCCAGACTTAAGCCTTAATAATTACTTTAAATATAAATGGTAAATATTATACGGTAAAAAGACCAATTAAAAACAGAGAAAGGCAGAGTAAATTAAAAAAACAACCAAGTATATGCTGGCTATAAGAAACATTTCAAATATAATGATATAAGTAGGCTGAAATAAAAAGGATATAAAAAGTGGCTGGTGAGCACCTGCAGAAAACTGGCCTGAATCTGTGGGTCAGGGAGAGAACACAAACGTGTTTTAGTGCCATCTTTTGGAAACCAAAAGGGAGACTATCACACCCAGCCTGGTGCTTTGCAGAATCAGTAGAAGACATGCCAACTGAGGAAATCTGCCAGAAGGGGAGTAAGAAGTGTGGAACAGGTGCACTCACAGATCTGAGAAGGCCCCACAACCACAAGCAGGGCTGACTGCAGGTATTTCTCTCCCGAGGGCAGTTGGTAAAGGCTGGAGGAGTTGACGGCTACTTCAGATTCCAAGAAAGCAAGGCAAAACTTCAAGGAGCATGAAAAATCAGGGAAACATGACACCACCAAAGATCACAGTAATACTCCAGTAACCTGCTGCAAAGACATGGACGTCTGCAATTTACATGATAAAGATTCAAAATAGCTGTTTTAAGGAAACTCAGTGGACTACAAGAAAACGCAGACAATTCAGTGAAATCAGGAAAACACATGAAAAAAATGAGAAGTTTAACAGATAAAAATCATTAAGAAAAGAACTCAACAACTTTCCACAAAGTGGGCATAGAGGGAAAGTACCTGAACGTAATAAAGGCCATATATGACAAGTCCACAGCTAAGATCATACTCAGTGAAAAGGTGAAAGCTTTTCCTCTAAGATCAGGAATAAGACAAGGATGCCCACTCTCACCACTTTTATTCAACATACTATTGAAAGTCCTAGCCACAGCAATTAGGCAAGAAAAAGAAATATGGTCATGTGTCACTTAATGACGGGGATACACTTGAGAAATGTGTCATTAGGCAATTTCATCATTGTGCGAACGTCACAGAGTGCATGGATGGAAACCCAGATGGTAGAGCCCACTACACACCTAGGTTATGTTATAGCTTATTGCTTCTAGGCTACAAACATGTACAGCATGTTACTACACTGAATACTGTAGGCAGTTGTGACAATGGTAAGTATTTGTGTTCCTAAACATAGAAAAAGTACAGTAAAAATATGGTATAAAAGATAAAAAATGGTACGCTTGTAATAGGGCACTGACCATGAATGGAGCTTACGGGACTGGAAGTTGCTCTGGGTGGGTCAGCGAGTGGGAGGTGAGTGACGTGAAGGCCTAGAACATCACTGTCACTACTGCAGACTTTACAACACTGTGCCCTTAGGCTACACTAATTTCATAAGAATATTTTTCTTTCCTCAATAATAAATTAAACTTAGTTTACTGTAAGTTCTTTACTTTATAAACTTTAAAATTTTTTTAACTTTTAAACTTTTGTAATAATACTTAGCTTAAAACACAAACACATTATCAGCTGTCAAAAATACGTTCTTTCTTTATATCTTTATTCTATATGCTTTTTTATATTTTAAAAATTTTTAATTTTTATTTTTTATTACATTTTAAACTTGTTTTCTTAAAAACTAAGACGCAAACACACACATTAGCCTAGGCCTGCACAGGGTCAGCATCACCAACATCACTGATTTCCACCTCCACATCTTGTCCCAGTGGAAGGTCCTCAGGGGCGCTAACACACATGGAGCTGTCATCTCCTATGCTAACAGTGCCTGTTCTGGAATGCCTCCTGAAGGAACTGCCTGAGGCCCTTCTTGAGGAGGTGCCACTCTTTTCAGAAATACGTCCATGGTGGTTTGCTTGGTTTGTTTCTGTTTTTTCATAGTTTTGCTTGTAAGCAGATAATGAACCAGGAACATTCCTCGCTATTAATGAAAGCCTTTCAGTGTTGAGATCCATGTTTTCAAGCTTTCTAAAAGTTCTGCAAAAGCTTCTGCTAAACCCTTCACTGTAAATTTTCTTCTCCTTCATTTTATTTTCTTTTGCCTCTTCTTCAGCTATGCATTCCCGTTCCAGTTCCAACAACTCCTCACTAGTCGGTTCCTCGGGAAGCACCTCTAGGAGCCCCTCAGCGTCATCCTCATCCACACCCTGGTCAAGGTGGTTTCCATCTCAACCACAGCCTTGTTGATTTTTGCAGCCTCCTCATCCTTGGCAAATCCTTTGAAGACATGGACGAACCTTTTGAGTGTGTTCTTCCAGATGCCATTCATACACTTCTTGGTGACATCACCCCAAGTCCAAGTAAGGTTCTTTGTGCGGTCACAGATGCTGTAATCCTTCCAGAATTGCATCAGTGTCTTCCTCAGTTGCAGCAATGGCCTGGTCGAAGGTCCTCCTCACGTAGCAGGCCTTAAAAGCCGCTGTTACTCCTTGATCCCTTGGTTGGATCCAGGAGGTGGTGTTTGGAGGGAGACATCAGAGACACCACTCTGATGCTGGGATGAAGATCACCAATAAAAGGAGGATGTCTGGGAGCTTTATCAACAGTAAGCCAAATCTTGAAAGGCATGTTATTCTCCAAACAGCACTTCTCCGTTTTGCTGGCACAGCAATTCAGGAGGGCGTCTTGGAAGAGCAGCTGGGTCATCCGTGACTTCTTACTGTTCCTGTAGTTCACTGGCAGTGTGTGCTCACTGATAGGCTTGGAGGCGCTGGAGTTCTCACTGTGCCAGATCACAAAGGGTCCATTGCCCCCAAGCAAGACTGTTATCTTGTCCTTAAAAGCCTTGAAACCTGGCACTGCCTTGACCTCCTTATGGATGAAAGTCCTTTCAAGCACCTGTTTCCAGAATAGGGAGGTTTCATCCATTTTGAATATTTTCTCTGGCAAGTAATTTTCTTCCACAATCAGCTTATCTAGAGTTTGCAAAAATTCTTCAGCTGCCTTCACATCAGCACTGGCAGACTCACCACTCACTCTCATGTTACGTATGAATAATGATTCTTGAATTATTTAAACCACCCAGAGCCAGCAGTAAATTCAACATTATAGCCAGGTCCAGCCTCTTCTTTTAACATCGCAAACAAACTTTTTGCTTTGGCCGTGATTGTCATGGTGCTGAGAGGGACATATTCTCTGTCTAGTCTTCAATTTAGGTTTCCCCATATCTCATATAGGCCCTTCCTGAATTTTTGTTAGTCTCATTGCCTTCAGTGAAGCAGATCCTTTAACAGCTTCTGTCACTTTGTTCTTGTTCTTTAAGATCGTAGCTGTGGTGGAATGGGACATGCCTGATGGGCGAGAAATAAGCATCACTGATTTTCTACCTAAATCACTTTTAATTTCTTTTCTAGGCCAATCACTTGATGTGGCCTCTTACTGTCAACATTAGCAGTGGATTTTGCATGCTTAGGGACCATGATGCACAAAACAACACAAGATTAAATCAAGCACTACAGAAAATGATGCAAGAGATACAGTAAACACGAAACGTATGAGTCAGTTGCTGGTGTAGCACGGCATACTATTTTACAGTAACCTCTTTTTTTTTGGTGAGGAAGATTGTCACTGAGTTAACATCTATGCCAGTCTTCCTCTCTTTTTCATGTGGGATGCTGCCACCGCATAGCTTGATGAGCAGTGTGTAGGTCTGTGCCCAGGATCCGAATCCGCAAACCCTGGACTGTTGAAGCAGAGCACGTGAACCTAACCACTACACCACTGGGCCAGCCCCCAGTAACCTCTTTTTTTATAAGTAGAAAGAGTACACTCTAAAATAATGATTGAAAGTATAGTAAACACATAAACCAGTAACAGAGCCATTATTATCATTATCAAGTATTATGTTCTGTACATAATTGTATGTGCTATAGTTTTATACAGCTGGCGGCATAGTAGGTTTGTTTACAGCAGCATCGCCACAAATATGTGAGTAATGCATTGTGCTATGACATTACAATGGCTACAAGGTCACTCAGTGATGTGAATCTTTCAGCTACATCATAATCTTATGGGACCCCTGTTGTATATGTGGTCCATGGTTGACCAAAACATTGTTACGTGGCATATGACTATAAAAGGGATCCAAATTGGAAAGGAAGAAGTAAAACTGTTGGTATTTGCAGATGACATGATATTATATAGAAAACCTTAAACACTCCACCAAAAAACTTTTAGAAGTAATAAATGAATTCAGTAAAGTTGCAAGATACAAAATCAACATACAGAAATCTGTTGTGTTTCTCTACACTAAAAACAAAATATTAGAACAAAAGATTAAGAAAACAATCCTATTTACAATTGCATCAGAAAGAATAAAATACCTAGGAGTAAATTTAACTAAGGAGGTGAATGACCTGAAAACTACAAGACATTGATGAAAGAAACTGAAGAATACAGAAATAAATGGAAATATATTCCATGCTCATGGATTGGAAGAATTAATATTGCTAAAATGTCCATAATACTCAAAGCCATCTACAGATTCAATGCGATCCCTATCAAAATTCCAACGACATTTTTTCACAGAAATAGAACAAACAAAGCTAAAATTTGAATGGAACCACAAAAGACCCTGAATAGCCAAAGCAATCTTGAGAAAGAAGGACAAAGCTGGATTTCAAACTATATTACAAAGCTATAGTAATGAAAACAGCATAGCGTTGGCATAAAAACAGACACACAGATCAACGAAACAGAATAGAGAGCCCAGAAATAAACCCACACATATATGGTCAATTAATTTACAACAAAGTAACCAAGAATATACAATGGGGAAGGGACAGTCTCTTCAATAAATGGTGTTGGGAAAACTGGACAGCCACATGCAATGAACCAGTATGGCATTCGCCAGAATGAAACTGGACCAGTATCTTACAACATACACAAAAGTTCACTCAAAATGGATTAAAGACTTGAATGTAAGACCTGAAACCATAAAATTCCTAGAAGAAAACATAGGTGATAACCTCCTTGACATTGGTCTTGGCAATGATTTTTTGGATATGATACTAAAAGCACAAGCAACAAAGGCAAAAATCAACATCAAACTAAAAAGTTTTTGCATAATAAGGGAAACAACTAAATGAAAAGACAACCTACAAAATGAGAGAAAATATTTGCAAACCATATATCTGATAAGAGGTTAAAATCCACAATATATAAAGAACTCATACAACTCAATAACAAAAAACCAAACAATCCGATTAAAAATGGGCAGAGGAACTGAACATTTTTCCAAAGAAGACATACAAATGGCCAAAGGGTACGTGAAAAGATGCTCAACATCACTAATCATCAGGGAAATGTAAATCAAAAACCACAATGAGGTATCAGCTCACACCTGTCAGGATGGCTTTCATCAAGAAGATAAAGAGAGAAATGTTGGCGAGGATGTGGAGAAAAGGGAACCCTTGTGCACTGTTGGTGGGAATATAAATTGGTTCAGCTACTATGGAAAATAGTATGGAGGTTCTTTAAATAATTACAAGTAGAACTACCATATGATCTAGCAATCCCTGGGTATATATCCAAAGGAAATGGAAACAGAATATTAAAGAGATATCTGCACTCCTAAGTTTAGTGCAGCATTATTCACTATAGCCAAAATATGGAAACACACTGTCTGTCAAGGAATAAATGGATAAAGAAGATGGAGCATATATATACAATGGAATGTTATTCAGACATGAGAAAGAAGGACATCCTGCCATTTATGACAACATGGTTGGACCTTAAAGGCATTATGCTAAGTGAGATAAGTCAGATAGAGAAAGACGAATACTGTATGAACTCACACGTGGAATCTAAAAAAGCTGAACTCGTAGAATCAAAGAGTAGAATGGTGGTTCCCAGGGGATGGGGGGGTGGGAGAATTGGGTGATGTGGTTTAAGGGCATAAACTTGTAACTAGGAGATGAATAAGACTTGGAGATCTGATGCGAGCATAGAGATTATAGTCAACAATACTGTATTATAAACTTCAAAGTTGCTAGGAGACTAGATATTAAATGTTCTTACCACAAAAAGAAGAGAAAATCATGTGACATGATAGAGGTGTTAGCTAATGCTGATAATCATATTGCAATATATAATTCTATCAGATGCAATACGTTGTACACCTTAAATTTACAGAATGTCATTTGTCAGGTATATCTCATTTAAGAAAAAAAGAACTCTCAAAACTCCACTGTAAAAAGCAAGAATTCAATTAGAGAATGTGCAAAAGACATAGAGAGACATTTCACTGAAGAAGGTACATATGGCAAATGCTATAGGCTGAATGTTTTGTGTCCCCCCAAAATTCATATGTTGAAATCCTAATCCCAAGGTGGGGCCTTTGGCGGTGATTAAGGCATGGGGGCAGAGCCCACTTGAATGGGATTTAGTGCCCTTATAAAACAGGCCCCGGAGAGCCATGTGACATCACAGTGAAGACGGCCATCCACGAAGAGAGCTCTCCAGACACCAAATCAGCCAGCACCTTGATCTTAGGCTTCCCAGCCTCCAAAACTGTGAGAAACAAATTTCTGCTGTTTTTCTAAGCTACCCAGTCTGTAGTATTTTGTTATAGCAGCCTGAGCAGATGACGGCAGCAAATAAGGACATGAAAAATGTTAACATCACTTAAGGAAATGTAAATCATTATCGCAATGTCACCACATGCTTATTAGTAAAGCATAAAGTAGGGGTAAAATGAAAACATCTAAAACTCCAAATGTTGGTGAGGATGTAGAGAAGTGGATCTCTCACACGTTGATGGTGGGATGTAAAATGGTACAGCCACTCTGGAAAACATTTGGCACTTTCTTAAAAAGCTAACCATATACTTACCATACAACTCAGCAATCACACCGATGGGGCATTTATCCCAGAAGATGAAAATTTTTGTCCACCCAAAAACCCTTTCATAAGTGTTTCCAGGAGCTTTAAATGCAATAGCCCAAAATGAAACAACCCAAGTTACTTTCACCAGGTAATTGATAAGGGAAAATATGGTAAAGCCATACTGTGGAATAGTACTCAGCAATAAAGAGGAATGAACTATGGATACACACAATAACTCAATGGAAATCAATGGATTTATGCTTAGTGAAAAAAAAAAGTCAATCTCGAAAGGTAACATTTCTGAAATGAAAAAGTCCTTGAGATGGAGATCAGATTAGTAGCTGAAAGTAGTTAGAGGAGGGGAGAGGGAGGGTGAGTGTGAAGAGCGTAGCACGAGGGCGATGGAAGAGTCTGTATCTGCTTGTGGTCATCACATGAGTCTACACACGTGAGGAAATGGCACAGAAGCACGCACACATTCTTCCAGTGTCAGTTCCTGGCTTTAGTTTGTTCTACAGTTAGGAAAGATGTTACCTTGCAGGGTACACTGGACCTCTCCATATTCTTGTTAATTCCTGTAGATCCATGATTATTTTAAAATGCGAAGTTTAAAAAAGAGCAAGCAGGAACAAGAAAAAGCAACTCTAGTTATATGTGCTAACAAAAGTTAAAACAAAAGTCTAAAACAACAGCAACAATATCAAACCAAAAAAAGAATTATAAGAATATAGTGCTCATTACTGATGGAGATGTGGAGAAATAGAAAATGCTACGGGAAATGTGAAATATTATAGCCTTTTTGGAAGACAATCTGAAATCTATTAAAATATAAAAATGCTTATACTCTTTGGCAGTTCCACCTCTAAGACTCTATTCACTAAAATGTACTAATCTATGGGGTTATATATAAAATGGTGTTTATCAAATCAATATTTGTAGCTGTCAGGAACTAAAACAAAGTGTGTAGCTATCTATAGGTGAAAGGAGGTGCAAATTTTAATCATCACACCATGGAATATTATGCAGCCATTACTTAGAATTACAAGTACCTTGGAGATCTTTCCATGTGTGTTGTTAAATGGTAAGTGTAAGACACAGGAAGGGTGTTTGGGTGTTTGTATAGACCTGTACACATATATACATATATATGCATCTCTATATGATTGTAAGAGCATGGAGAAAGCACAGAATGCCATTCACCAGGCTGTTGCCACAGGTTAATGGGGGACCACAACGAGCTGATGCTGAGGTGGGAAGAGGGACACAGATAGCATCTGTGATAAAAACAACATGAATGACCTCCTGTTTATATCAAATTGCATGTGTGGCTTTGTTTGAGTGTGTTTGTATAACAGGAAGAATAAAATGATGGTCACCAAAATGTTAGGATGATTACCACAAAGTGGTAGGGTTACAGGGAATTTTTAATGTTCTCTATAATTTTCTGTATTGTTGGAATTCTTTATAATGTGCATATATTATTCATATAATCAAAATAAAGCCATTTTTATTACAAAATAAAATTAGAGAACAATGAACAAGGGAAAAATTCAATAGGAGGGTTGGAAATAAATTTGAGAAAATTGCTCCCAAAGATACAAAACAAAAATGGAAAGATGGAATGTAGAATGGTAAGAATGTTACAGCATTGTCAAGGAGTTACAACCTCTCTGACTAACAGGAGTTCCAGCGAAAAAGGAGGAAAAAGGAGGGAAGGAAATTATCAAATAAATAATAAATGTTTTTCCCCAGTACTGAAGGTTAAGTCTGCTGATTAAAAGGGCACACTGAATGTTTAGCACAATAAATAAAAAGAAACGCACATTCAGGATTATCACTAAGAAATTTCACAACACCAGGGATAAAAGAGAGGACCCCAAAAGCTTCTAAAGAAAAAAACAACAAGCCACACACAAATGGCTGGAATAACAGCGCCACCACCCTTCCACCAGCAGTTTGATACTAGAACACAGTGGAGCAATGCTTTCAAGTCTCTGAAGGGTAACTTCAACCCCGAATTCTACACAAAGCCCAACTATCCATCAAATATGAAAGTTAAAAAAAAAGGGTTTTTTTCAGATGTTCAAAAAACTCAAAAACTCTACCTCCTATGTACCTTTTCTTAGGAAGCTACTGAGGGATGTTCTTGAACACAACAAAGGAGTAGAGGAAAGCAGAGGATCCGAGAAACAGGAGATCAGAGAGAGTTATGCCGAATTTCTGGAGAACAGTCCAAATGAGAGCAGGAGGCCAGAGGGTTCTGGAAGGAAGGTCTCCAGGAGAAAGGAGAGACTTGACAGAATACTGACCTGTTTGAACATCTGGAAAATGCTTTGTAGGTGATCTGGTAGAGAGTCAAATTTAAGGACGGATTTATAGAAAATTATACATATGAAAACCGCAACAATTATTAACTCCAGAAAAAAGCAAAAGAAATGTCACTGTAGCCCACTACTTGGCTTTACAGTGAAGAATGTTTTCATGCTCACAACGATATAAACACTTGTTACTGATTTAACTACATATTGGGAAATATGATATTAAGAGGATAGGAATGGAGAGGGGATAGACATGCAAGAGGCTGAATCTTCATCACGACCACAGCTGGAAGTTAACAGATAATATTTTAAAATAACAAATCAAAATAAGTAATAAATCAAAACAGCAGTTTAAAATTACTTAATTAACTTAAAATTAACTAACCGAACTTGGTTGTCTCTGGTGGGGGAGGGATGGGCCCAGTGGCTGTTGTTTCCCAAGGAAGTGTTCTAACGCTCCCTGAGGGGAGGGGCGGCAGTGCCCACCTGGGAGGCTGTTAGACTGCGAACCGCAGGCCCCGCCCACACATCTGAGCCCGAGCCTGCATCCCAACAGACCTCAGGGGATTTACATGCACTTTAAAGTTTGAAAAGCATTATCTTAGTAACATTTGCTTGTATGACTATTTGCATGCATAATTTTGATAGTTTTTGAAAAGTAAAGGGCAAAAGAAAAACAAAAAGGACAATAAAGCATTCCCAGAAGCTTATCAACAAGGATGTTCAATGTAGCATTATTTATGATATTAAAAAACTGAAACAACCAAAATGTTCTAAACAGTACAGAATTGGTTAAGAATTATGAGGCAAACATATAAACCAATACCATGCAGCCATTAAACTAATGACATAAATGGTTTTTTCTAATTAAACTTTTTTTTTTAGGAAGAGAATGAGTTTTTTTTTTTTCGGATGTACATCATATTTCGAATTCTTTGTACATTACATCATGTTCACCACCCGAAAACTAATTATAGTCCACCCCCTCACATGTGAGCCTAATCACCCTTTTGCTCCCCCCCCCCCCCCCATGGTAACCACCAGTCCAATCTCCAATGCAATGTGGGTTTTTTGTCATTGTTTTTATCTTCTACTTATGATTGAGATCATATGGTATCTGACTTTCTCCCTCTGACTTATTTCACTCAGCATAATACCCTCAAGGTCCATCCATGTTGTCACGAATGGCCAGATTTCGTCATTTCTTATGGTTGAGTAGTAGTCCATCATGTATAAATACCACATCTTCTTTATCCATTCGTCCCTTGATGGGCACCTAGGTTGCTTCCATGTCTTGGCTATTGTGAATAATGCTGCAATGAACATAGGGGTGCAAGTATCTTTATGCCTTTGAGTTTTAAAGTTCTTTGGATAAATACCCAGCAGTGGGATAGCTGGACCATATGGTAGATCTATCCTTAATTTTCTGAGGATACTCCATACTGCTTTCCATGGTGGCTGCACCAGTTTGCACTGCCACCAGCAGTGAACAAACGTTCCCTTCTCTCCACACCCTCTCTAACATTTGTTGTTTCCTGTCTTGTTAATTATAGCCATTCTGACCGGAGTGAGGTGATACCTCACTGTAGTTTTGATTTGCATTCCCCTGATAGCTAATGATGAGCATCTTTTCATATGCCTGTTGGCTGTCCATATATCTTCTTTGGAGAAATCTGTGTTCAGATCTTTTGCCCATTTGCTAATTGGATTGTTGGTTTTTTTGTTGTTGAGATGTATGAGTTCTTTGTATATTTTGGATATTAACCCCTTATCTGATATGTGGTTTGCAAATATCTTCTCCCAATTGTTAGGGTGTCTTTTCGTTTTGTTGATGGTTTCCTTTGCTGTGCAGAAGCTTTTTAGTTTGATGTAGTCCCATTTGTTCATTTCTTCTTTTGTTTCCCTTGCCTGGGTCAGACATGGTACTTGAAAATATGCTGCTCTGACCGATGTCAAAGGGCGTACTGCCTATGTTTTCTTCTAGAAGTTTCATGGTTTTGGGTCTTACATTCAAGTCTTTAATCCATTTTGAGTTGATTTTTGTGCATGGTATAAGGGAATGGTCTACTTTCGTTCTTTTGCATGTGGCTGTCCAGTTTTTCCAACACCATTTATTGAAGAGACTCTCCTTTCTCCATTGTATGCTCTTGGCTCCCTTGTTGAATATCAGCTGTCCATAAACATGTGGGTTTACTTCTGGGCTCTCAATTCTGTTCCTTTGATCTGTGGGTCTGTTTTTGTGCCAGTACCATGCCGTTTTGGTTACTATGGCTTTGTAGTATAATTTGAGATCAGGGAGTGTGATACCTCCAGCTTTCTTCTTTTTTCTCAGGAATCCATTGGCTATTCGAGGTCTTTTGTTGTTCCATATAAATTTTAGGATTCTTTGTTCTATTTCTGAGAAAAATGTTGTTGGAACTTTGATAGGGATTGTGTTGAATCTATAGATTGCTTTAGGAAGTATGGACATTTTAAAAATGTTAATTCTTCCAATCCAAGAGCACGGAATATCTTTCCGTTTCTTTGTTTCTTCGATTTATTTCAACAATGTTTTATAGTTTTCAGTGTACAGATCTCTCACCTCTTTGGTTAAGTTTATTCCTAGGTATTTTATTCTTTTTGTTGCAATTGTAAATGGGATTGTATTCTTAATTTCTCTTTCTGCTACTTTGTTGTTAGTGTATAGAAACGCAACCGATTTTTGTACGTTGATTTTGTATCTCGCGATTTGACTGTATTCCTTTATTATTCTAAAAGTTTTTTAGTGGAATCTTTAGGGTTTTCTAGATATGAAATCATGTCATCTGCAAAGAGTGACAGTTTCACTTCTTCTTTTCCAATGTGGATCCCTTTTATTTCTTTTTCTTGCCTGACTGCTCTGGCTAGGACTTCCAATACTATGTTAAATAAGAGTGGAGACAGTGGGTATCCTTGTCTGGTTCCTGTTCTTAGCAATTAAACTTTTAATTTTGATGTAATTGTAGATACACATGCAGATGTAAGAAATAGTACAAATGGATCCTGTGTACTTTGTACTCAGATTCTCACAATGGTAACATCTTGTAAAACTACAGTGCACTATCACGCCCGAGACAGGACACTGACACACCCCACAGATCTCACTCAGATTCCCCAGTTGTCCTCACAGTTATTTATGTGTGTGTATGTGTGTTTAGTTCTATGCAGTTTTATCACATTTGTAGGTTCACGTATCCACCATCACGGTCAAAACACAGAAGAGTGTCATTACTTCAGGATCCCTTTCCTGCCTTTTGTAACCTCACCCACCTCCCTCTGCCCAGCCTCTGGCAATGACTAGTTACTTCTTCATCTCTGTACTTTTCTCATTTTAAGAATGTTATATAAATGTATTCCTGTAGTATATAACTGCTTGGTATTGGCTTTTTTTCACTTAGTATGATTCCCCTTAGACCCACCCAAGTTGTTGTGTGTATCGATAGTTTGTTTTTTTCACACCATGGAATGATACTGCTCCATGGTGTGGATGGACTACAGTCTACTAACCATTCACCCACAGAAAGGCATCTGGGCTGTTTCCAGTTTGGGGCTATTATGAATAAGGCTGCTGTGAACATTTATGCATAGGTTTATGTGTAAAATAAGTTTCATTCCCCCGGGATAAATGTGCAGGTGTGCAATTGCTGGGTCATACGGTGAACCCAGGGTTAGTTTCGCAAGAAGCTGCCAGACCCTTTTCCAGAGCGGCTGCACTGTTTTACACTCCTGCCAGAAATGTGCAAGATATCCAGTCTCTTCACATCTTTGCCAGCATCTGGGGTTGTCATTAAATGTATATTTTTTGTTTGAATCATTCTGATTGTTTTTAATTGGCATTTCTTTAATGGATCATGATGTCAAACATCTTTCATGTGCTCATTTGCCATCTGTATATCCTCTTTGGTAAAATGTTTTTTGCTGTTTTCTAATTGGATTGTTTGTAGTTTTACTGTTGAGTTTTGAGAGCTCTTTATATATTCTAGCACTAGTCCTTTGTTGTATATGTGGTTTGCAAATAAATTCTCCCAATGTGTAGTGTATCTTGTATCCTTCTAGCAGAGTCTTTGCAGAGCAAAAGTTCTTTGATTTTGATTAAGTCCAATTTATCATTTTCCATCATGGATGTACTTTCAGTGTCATGACTAAGAACCCTTTACTACCTGCTGGATCCCCCAAATTTTCTCCGAAAATTTTTAAGTGTTATGTTTTACATTTAAGTCTTGATTAATTAAATTTGAGTTGATTTTTGAGTAAAGTGTGAGCTTTAGGTCAAGATTTTTTTCTATGGATGTCCAAATGCTTTAGCACTGGGTGTGGAAAAGGCTACCATTCCTCCATGGATTATACAGTAAGCCTCAATTAATATTGGGTACTAGGATTCCCCCCACTTTATTTTTTCAAAACTGTTTTAGTTATTCCAGGGCCTGTCCCTCTCCATATAAATTTCAGAACACACACAGATTTTTAAAGGTTAGAAAATGTTCACAATGTATCCCCACAGACCCAATTTAAATCTTTAAGTAGAAACAGTACCTTGGATCCTTGCTCTCAAAGTCACAGAAGACTGTGGGTGAAGGTTAGGAAGGCTATCCAGCATTCACTCATAATGCTGACAGTATACGTAGCAGAGACCCAAGAGATCACCTAAGCCAACCCTTGTGGATAAGGAAACTGAGTCTGGGGAGTCTTATTCCAAGGTTCAGGGTTGGTAAGTATCAGAGGGGAATAGAACACAGGTGTTCTAAACTTCTAGTTTTTCCTCATTTGTCTCACCCGCCCACAGTAACTTCTCATCTTGCTTCCTCTTGGTCTTGGTCTCCTTCTTAAGCCCCCTTGGCCAGCAGTGCAAACCCACATGTGTGCAAATAAAATGATAAATAACATGCTGGAACTTACTTCCCCTGGAATCAGGTTCTTTGCCCTTAAACCTGAAATTAAAAAGGGAAGAAATTTCTACATGTAAACAGCACCTTTCACACCCAAAGTCTCCACCACAGGCCTCCTCCAGCTCTCCAGCATACAAACACACGCAGAGCGCCTGGGGCCTCCCAGGTGTGAGGCGACTGAATTACATGGCCGCCTGCAGGGCGGGAATTCTCCAGGTCTCTGAAACACTGGGCTGGGCCTGAGAGGGCGCCTGGTAGGCTCCTTGTCACTCCTGGCTGGGCTCCAGTGGTGGACTCCACACTGCTAGGCTGATGGAGCCCCCTCAGCCCTGAACTCTCTAGCCCATTGACCTTTCCAGTTTCTTAATTACATTTTCAAAATTTTTCTTTCACAATTTTTTCAGTATCTGAAATAATCTTATTTGCGCAATTATTTATTTACTTCTGCCACACTTGCCTCTCCTTTGAGGACAGAGATTTTTATATATTCTTCAATATTGTATCCACAGCACCTAGAATATTGCCTGGCCCATAATTGGCACTCAGTAAATATTTATGAAATTGAAGAAGAACAAAGGGTTTGGCCGAAGATGGGGTAGTGAAAAGAAGGATACATTTGGAAACATTAAAATTAAGAACTTCTTCATCAAAAGATACCATGAAAGAAGGAAAAAGGCAAGCCATGGAATAGGAAATGATGTTTGTGGCACATTTAACCAACAATGGATTGTATCTAGAATATATACGATCAGTAAGAAAAAGACTTCCTCATGGACAAATGAACAAAAGATTAGGTCAGACATGTCCCCAAAGAGGATATCCAAATTGTCAAAAAGCATATAAAGGTTTCTCAGCCTCTTTAGACACTGGGGAAATGCAAATTAAGACCACAGTGAGATACCTCTGGCCACCTAGCAGAGTGGCTAAAATTAAAAAGACTGACAATATGGAGCAAATGTTAATGAGAATGGGGGCAAAGGAAACTCTTAAGGAGGGAATGTAAATTGGCACAATCACTTTGGAAAAACATCTGACAGTATCTAGCAAAGCTGAAGATGTGCATCCCGCAATGACCCAGCCGTTCCACTCCTGGGAAAGCGCCCAACAGAAACGCACGTGCAAGTGCAGGAGGCACTGGGCGCCAGTGGTCCCAGCAGCCCCGTTCATGACAGACCCAAACTGAGAAAGCCCCGGAGTCCAGCAGCAGCCGACTGGTAAACATTTGTGGTGTTCAGACTCACAGTAATTATAGAACAATAAAAATGAAAAAACATTAGGTACACAGCACAAGGATGAGTCTTAACATAATTAGAGCAAAAGAAGGCAGACAATGGAATGTCTTTAAAGAAACAAATTACAGGACACAAAATCACATACAGTGAAAGCCTCTATAGACGGCATGGTCATGACCATGTTAAACATACAAAACTTGTTTCCAGAAAGAAGCTGGAAAAAGGTTTAACAAAATATTAAGAGTGATTGTTTCAGGCTATTGGAATAGCACTGTGAAAGGACAAAATGGGAATGATGACTAAATTCCTTGCAAGTTACCAACAGTCACAGCCCACAGCCGGCCCTCCCAATAGCGGCCACAAGATGGAGCCTCGTATCTCCGAGTTGAGACTCGGTTCCAGTGCTGCCCAGGCCTTCGGCCGGCCAGAGAGCAGGCTTTTCCCGTGTTGTCCACTGGAAGGAGCGGGTGCGGTGGCCTCAGGCAAACACCTGGACAGCCTGCATGGGCTTTACCCAGCACGAGGTGATTGTAAGTGCCCAGCAAAGGGCCAGGCATGAAGCGGGTGCTTAATAAGTGTTAGTTCCTAGTCCTCTCTCTCTTTAAAAGCTTACCAGAGGAGAGGGAAGGCCTAGTGTGCTTGCGCATCAGAACATGTGTGAAGATGAGAGAGCAGCAGGCACGTGAACACAGGGACAGTGCGCATGCTCCCTGACAGGAGGCCCGCAGGAGCACCAGGGTGGCTGACACCTGCAGGAGGGAGGGCACAGCCTGAGGTCGGACTCAGTCCAGTGCTGCTAGGTGGGGGCTGCAAGAGGGACAACTTACTAAGGGTGGGGGCTCACCAGGACCCTCGAGGGGTTGTACAGCGGGGCCTACATGCACTGGGCCTGCTTGGGAGCTAACTCTGGCCCTGACGTCCTTCCGCACCAGCACAGCGCCGGGCACACAGGAGACACGGCACCTATTTGTCTGAAGAAGCAAAGGAGTGAGGGCCCACAGATGCAGGAGTACACAGGCCAAAGGGAAGGTTACTTGCACAGTCCCACAAGTATTCTTTCTGGAATTTCCAAAAAGCTGCCTCCTTCTGAGGGCAGCCTGACTTGTGAGAAATTCCAAGCTCATATACCCTTCCTGTGCCTGCTCCAGCGCCACAGTACCCTGTCCTGGGTGGGTATCCTTGCTCTGGGGAGAGACCATTTTACTAGGAATTTCAGAAGCTCCAACAACTACTTTCCCACTCCTTACACTGAAACAAGCTCAACTGGATCAAATTTAAATTTTAAAAATAAACCCATAAAAATACTAGAAGACAACACTGGGAAATTTCTATTTTTAAATTTCACAGTGGAGAAGGATGAAGGCTGACACAAAAAAGTCGGTGTCAACCACCCAATGGAAAGTAGGCAAAGACTATGAACAGGTAGTTGACAGAGAAGGGAATTCAATTAATGTGAATTATACAGGAAAAAAGGAGCAACACAAAATAAAATTATAGTAAAATGCCAGTTCCCACTTGTTAGTTGGGCACATTCCAAGAAGCCGGTCACACACTGTGTTGACCAGGGTGGGGGCACTCTGGGAGGGTAACCAGGCAATCTCCCCGGAAGGCAGCTTGGCCGTCCCACCTCCCTTCTCCCCTCACTTAGGAAAACTTGCCCCGTGGTTCTCTCCTTCTCTTGCCTTGAGAGGTAAATAAACAGGTTGGTGGCAGTCACAGATAACTCACCTCACTGCCAGGAAGCTCCCTGAGCGATGGGGCTGTGCTCAGGCCATGGTGATGCTGGCGTCTTTCCTCCCTCTCTTCCTTCTGGTCATCCTGGTCTCCTGTCTGCAGAGAAAGTAGGAGGCTTGTCCCTGCCCTGGGGGTCTTGGGCCTTTCAGGGGCCTCTGAGCTGCTATCCACATCGCGGTAACTTCCAAGAGAAACCATGGAGTGGAAATCTGCCCGCTGAGCACCAGGCCTGGCGCTCCAGGGCTTGGGGGTCATGGGTTTGCAGGGCATGCCTTGGCTGCCATATGCCAAGCAACAAGCAGAGCTGGAGGGGAGGGTGTGGCTCATCCCAGCCTGCTGGACATGAGGGTTGACGGGCGAGATCAGCCAGGACTTCGCAGGAAAGATAGCTGAAGGCAGGTACCTACCACTTTCCTGGGGGCTTGTACATTTGATGGTTGGTTCACTTTTTCTCCTGTTATCTGGAGAGACCAAACTGCTGGTTGACACTGGTGTGGGGGACTGAGAGGGTGCCCAGTGATCTCTAACAACATAGCTCTCCTTGTCCCCTGCCTGCTCCACGCAGTGGCTGTTGATCCCTGGTGGGGAAGGTCGGAGGGGATTTGGGATCTCCTGTCCTGCAACCAGACTCACTGAAGAGGGCCTTTTTGGGCGTTGTGCGTCTTTGCTTTTCAGAAATGAACGCCAGGAACTCTGGCGCGGCCTGCTCCTCTCCTTCTGGCCCTTGACAGAACCTGGGGAACATTCACCAGTGTCTTCTTTCTCTACAACTTTTGACTCAAAAAAATTTGCAAAGGTCTTATGAGCTAAGGACAACCTTGCCCTGAGCCTCTTCTGTGGAGTTTTGAGTCTCTTGGCGTCGCAGCTTTCTGAGGACGTTCTCCTGCTACCGAGGTCCCCTGGCGTCTCCACGTGGCCCCCTTCTCTCAGCCCTGCGGCTCCCTCGCCTGCGCCCTGGAGGGCCATCTTCGGAGAGGCGCTCGCGGCCGCCGTGAGTGGAGAGGTCCCGGCCCCGCCGGACGCCCCCTGCCTGCCGGCCGCAGCGCTCAGATCCCTGGCGCGGGGCTCCTCGAGGCCTGCGGAGGCCACGGCGCGGGTGGGCTGCGGACGCCCGGCTCCCTGCGCGCCGGCGCCCCCTCTGGGGCCCGCGGCGGCCGAGGGCTCGCTCCTCCCGAGGGAGGTCACCTCGTGGGGCGCCAGGCGCCGGCCGGGCCCCCGCGAAGCCTCGCCGAGCCGGCGGGGCAGTGCGCGCGGCAGGACCGCGGGGGCGCGGGTCCCGCGTGCGTCTTCGGGCCGGGGGCCGGGCGCCCTGGCAGCGTCCTCCCTGTTGGCCCCAGGCCCCGGGCTCTGGCCCGCCCCAGGCGGTTTCTCGTCCGCAGACCCCTCTGTGCTCAGCACACCCCCAGCGCGCTCCTGGGAACAAATCTCTCCTCTACCCGGGGTCCTCTCTTCTGAAGCAGCTTGGGGGACCTTATGTCCCCCCGCAGGCTCTGCGGCTTGGGCCGCTGGCTGAAGAGCCCCATCAACCCCTCCCGGTCTGCGGGCTGCTGGCAGCTCACACTGATCGCCATAGGTTTGTGGTTTCCCAGCCCTGGGAGACTCCCAGGGAGTCGCGCCAACTCTGCGGGGAGGTTCTGGTCTTTCCTCCAGAAACTCATGGGACTGCGTTTCTGGAAGAGGACCCACTTTCCTCCTGGTGGCCTGCAGACCCTTCTGCTCAACAGCTATAATGATGAGTGTGCACCTTCCCCTGGAAGATGTGTCTGCTTTGGGCTCCAGCTGCAGGCCCTCCGCCAAGGGCGTGGCACCACGCTCAGGCCCCTGTTCACACTCCTCACACCCCCAGTGACACACGGTGGCTGCTGTTATTTCTGAAAAACCCTGCAAGACATTTTTCATGCAGTTGGGGTCTAGAACCATCACGTCTTCTGCTTCCTTTGAAGTGTCTGTTGCACTTGATTTCAGGGTGGTCTCCGGGGTGTCTGAACATTCACTCACTGTGGTGCAACCCATGCAGGCTCTGTTCCACACCTGTGACCCGCTATTGCTGGAGTGATGTGAAAACTTGGCCCTAGCAGGTGGCTTTCTTTTCTCACTAAGAACATAGTTTGATGTGGAATTACTGGTTTGGTTTCCTGCCTCAACAGAAATATCCTGAAGGTGCCTTTGTTTATCATTCACAGCAGCGTTTGGTGCAGGGCCAGTGCCTTGGGCTTCCTCGGGTCTGATTTCTGGGCTGTGTTCCGACTTGCACTCTGCAGGCGCTGGCACTTCCTCTGCAGGGAGGCTCACCAGCTCCTCAGTAAGGCATGAAGAAACTGGGCAGGACCTAGAATCCCGTCCCAACTGGTTTTCCAGCCAGAGATGTTCAGAGGGCCTGTCCTGAAAGGCCCTTTTCCAGCCAAGAGCACTGGGTTTGTACCGATCTTGCAAATAGGGAGCCCTCCTTTGGGAACCAGGAAGCAAGTGAGACGGTAGGGTGTGAACAGGGTGAAGAAGGTTTTGTGTTCTTGGATCTCGTTCTGTTTCTGTCCTTTCCTTCAAATGAGTCCCAAACTTCACAAAGTTCTTCCCTGGAGGCCCCTCAGGGTATCTTAAGGGAAGCCCTCCTATGGAGTGGACCCTGGTCAATGTCCTCATGTGCTGACAGTGGTGCCCTGGGGATGCCCTGCCCTTGTCAATATTTTCTGGGGCACTATGGCAAAGCTTGGCATATAGCAGGCAAGATGTCCCTAAAGGAAGCTGGCAGGGGACATCAAGGCAGGGCGGGGAGCAGAGCAAGTCTGTGTTCATTGCCAGCACTGGAGTACTTCCCTTCTCTGTCCTGGCTCCCGGAGAGGCTACGCTGTCCAGCGGGCCTCTGAGAGGCAGCCCTGGTCCCCTGGCCCCGCTGTGGATGCGTGGCCAGCTCCGGCACAGGTCACAGCACGGGGGAAGGAAGGACCAGGCCCCCCGGATGCGGAGACAACTCTCAGACCTGGATTTCTGACGAGAAAAAATGGAGAGCCCCCTCAGGTCTTGTACAGTCACTACTTTTGGTGGCTGGAGGCTGTGGCTGCCTGTGGCACCCTCTGTGGGGTGAGGAGCCCCTGCCAGCGAAGCCTTCTGCGCCAGGCTGGCCACGCTGTCACCAAGGTGTTCTGCCTTCCCTTCTCCAGCAACTGCGGGAAAGGCTCGGAACCCACTTTTGTAAGACTCTTCCTTGAAGTCAAGAGACAAATCTCGTTCTTCCTTTGGAATAAGCCCAGGGACACCAGTCGAATGCTGCTCTCGAGGAGGTCTGGCTGCTGGGATGTCAGGGCATCCCCAGGGTGCATCTGTGTCCACAGAGGTGCCACTTGGAGGGAGGCAGAGTCTGCCTGTGAGGTCACCAGGCAGCGACTCTGTGTCGGAAGCACTTTCAAAGGGGTCAGTTTTTGAGTCTGATTGACTTTCACTTTGGTGGGACAGTGTCTCAAAATCGTCATGCTCTGTTTCCTGGCTGCATCCCTGTTCCTCTGGTTCTGCAGGAGAAGGGTGAAGCTGCTTATCTTCGATCTCACCTTCACCTGGCAGATGTGCACCTGGTTCTGGAGTCTGGAAGAAGAAGAGAGGAGTCAGAGACGAGGCCTGAGGCCATCAGCACACATGTTCACATGGCACCCACCTGTGTCAGGAGGAGAAAGGCTCGGAAGCATCTCAGTAGTTCCCTATATGTCCCTAGGAAAAGAGAGGAAAATAGGAAGAGCTACCTTTTAGTAACAGAAAAAACAAATGATGAAGCCAAACCCGAACAGCAGGGAGAAAATGTAGCACATAGTGAAAACAGCCCTGTTACAAAATCAGGACAGGCCGAGTGAGCATGTGCAGGTTAAGGCAGTATCAATATGTTGTATGAGTCATGGTGGGAAGCATATTTCTACCTCATGTTTTCAGCAAGAAAGAACAAATTAATATATGTTTGCTTTGTGTTCTGTATGTTCTTATGTAACCGGACGGATTGAAGTCAAGGTCTTACACTTAGAAGGGTTTTCTGAGTTATGTTTGCTGGAGGAAAACAAAAACAAAAATAAGAATAACTGAAAGCGCAAACACATTTTGAGATATTCTATAAACGCCCATGACAGCTTTGAGACAGAAAAAAAAATAGAGAACTATGCAAGTATTGGCAGATTTTCCTCTCTCATTACACATTTCTTAATCAACTTGTTGAGATATAAATTTATATGTATCTATTTAAAGTGTACAGATCTATGCATTTTTTTAGATCTATGCATTTTAACAAACGTGTACACCCGTGTAACTATGCCCATGATAAAATTTAGAATATTTCCATTTCCTAAAAAAGCTCTTACCCCTTCCTGGACAGTCCTCACCTCCCCTCTGCTCCTCCCCTTCCTGTCACACAGTCTAGATTTGTCCTTCTCAGAGTTTCAGATGACAGAATATGCAGGATGTATTCTTCGGGGTCTGGTTTCTTCCTCTCAGCATACTGGTTTAGAGATTCATCCATGTACTGTGGTTGTAGCATGTATTAGTCATACAATGCCCTGAACTTTATGATAATGCTATACTCAACATTCAACTATCAAACTCCCCAAAGATTCCCCAGGCCAGGGATGGGGCAAGCACTCAGCCCCACTTCTAGCTAAGGCTACTTCACACAAATTGTGCACAGAAGCCACTCAACAAGTCCCTCTCAAGCATGTTTCTCAAGACTTTTCATAAGAGATCTCTCAAAGTCAAATTGCTTTTAATCCTCCTTAACTTAAAGACAAATACCAAAGCATGTGATGTTTGAGGCTTTTAAGGGGCAAGGTAGATTCAGAAAATCAGGAGTAATACGATACTATAATTTCAAATACGTTCCAAAGCAGGAATGAGTTGGGAATAAGAAAGGAAACATTAAAAATCAAACCATTTGGGAAGGAGGCCTGTGTGGATGTTTTGTGGTGTCCACGAGGAGAGAAGAGCTAAGGAAGCCAGGGTCTCCCACGAGTCCACCGCAGGCACTTGCTCCCGTCGCGCGGCTCCCAGGTGCCAGGCGCCTCGACTGTACAGCAGGAATAACAGCCTCGGTCTACAGACCTCCCACATCACGGCAAGGGCGAGCAAGATTCGGATGTGAACATGCCTTGGCAAGCACAGAGGATATGCAATGGCAAATTTGCATTGTCACGAACAAGTGAATGGAGACGGCCGGCTACAGGCCCTGCAGAGCGCGCCTGCTCAGCAACTCCTGCCTTTAAGAGCACCTCTGTTCCGTCATCTTGCCAACGGTGCTATTAAACTGAGAGCTGACCTCCTGCCTGTAAAGCGTTTGAGTAGTCCTTTCAACGTTGTCATAGCTTGGTGTAACTTTATGGACTCATGTTGGCATCAATATTCGCAGGCTTCAAGCCCAGAGAATTCCAAAGTCCCAAGTTCCAGGTGACAATGATCTGGACATTGACTCTGCCAAAGTGCCAGAGGGCTCATTCCTGTCCCCTGCTCAGCATCATGGGCTGCAGCCAAGGGACTGGGCTCCCTGGCTGGGTCCTGCTGAGGGTCAAACCTTTCTTTGAGTTCCAGGTATTTTGGCAAGAGGTTGCACTCTGTCTCAATGAAAATAAAAGCCTTTGTGGAATAAAAAAATAACTCTCCCAGATTACAAACTTGGTGTAGTTTATGTAAAAGCACCGGAATAGCAGGATTAATACTGCTTCAAGTGTATATGCTGAAACATGAAGAGTACATTTTTTTAAAAAAAGCATTTGCTTTGGTTGACTATTAGATTCTAAATCTCATGAAGAAAGAATATTTTCTTCCTGAGTTGACTCAAAAGTAATCCTCACATAATTCCTTGGCATTAGTCCATATATTTCCCGGCTTATCCCTGAGGGATGGCTCGGGGTGCAATCCAGAGGCCAAGCTATTCTTTCTGCTGAAGTTCAGTTTTTTGTGGGGTGAGAATCTTTGTAAGCAGAAAAGCTCTCTGTAGGTTGTCACAGGCCTGGCCCTTCCTGTCTTATTTCTATAACTATGTGTGGCTTCAAACACTGGGCAACATGTGTGGGCTGCCTTCTGTAGGAAACAGAGCTGCAGTGGGTTTTTGCACAGACTGGTGAAGTGGTGACAAACAGTACATCAGGGAGATGAGAATGGTGTTCACAAACAGGCTCCAGCATCCCACGCCATCCCTCCTAACTTTCACTTCTGTCCTCTCTGCTGTCCCTGGCAACCAACCTCCCTGGATGGGAATTCCTGCCCTCCTTCGTCCTCTCCCTTCTCAGATCCTCATTGACACAGTTTACATTTAATCTCCATGCTTCCTCATCTCCCATTCACTTTTTACAAAAATCTTAGTATTTGAGGACAGGACATAATATCCCTTCTAACTACAACTTCCGTCACGCGTGGTTAGTTTTAATATGTGATATTTGCATTATTTTGCAATTTTAATTTTTTTCTAACATTATGATATGCTCTTTGACCCATGATTTATTTAGAAGCATGTTTTAGTTATCCTTTTGTTTCTGATTTCTATTTAATTACATTCTACTCAGAGAGTGTGGTCTGTATGATATTGAGTCTTTGCAATTAGTTGAAACTAGCTTTCTGGCATAGCACGAGGTCTGTCTCATAAGTGTCTCATGGGTGCTGGAAAGAATGTCTATTCTCTATGGTGCACGCAGGCTCTAGGAAGTGTTCATTAGATCAGTTGTATTGAAATCATCAGTAATTTGACTAGTTTTTCACTTGCTATTAAGAGAAGTGTGTTGAAATCACCCACTGCAGGGGTGCATTTGTCCATTTTCTCCTCTAATCCTGCCCTCTTTTGACTTATGTACTTCAGTGTCATGTTAGCAGGTGTGTGAACAAGTTCAGAAGGGATACATCTTCCCGGTGAGTGGTCTTTGTATTACTACATAGTGACCCTCTTTACCCCTAAGGAAGATTTCTCCTTTAAAGGCTGTCTTCTCTAATATTAATATACCTCTACCAGCTTTCTTTGGGTATTTGCCTAGTATATATTTTTCCATTGCTTTATTTTCAATCTTTCTATATTTCTTAAGTGTGTTTCTCATAACTAACATATAGCTGGGCTTTCAAAATCCAACATTTCAATCACTTTTAAACCAGAGAATTTAACCAGCTAGGATATATTGTGGTCATTGATGTATCTGGCTTGCTTTCTTCTACCTATTTCATCCTTTTTCAGCTCTTCCTATTGCTTCCACCCTGGGAATTTCCCTTTCTTTTTGTGAATCCAACTATGGCTTATTTAAGAGCATATGTTTAAAGGTATGTTATACCTTATTTCTACAGGTTTTTGGTGCAGCGAGCATTTTGGGAATTACGCAGTCTGCAGTCATTCTAGAATCAGCAGTTGCCGTCCCTGGGCTTGCCGCAATTTGCTGTCCCCACACTCACTGACTGGTTCACTCTGGCATGGTGCCCGAATGACTCTGCATTGCTAAATCCGAGGCTCTGGGTTTTCTTTCTTTTTTTCTGCCTATTTAATTTTTTACAACTTTATTGAGGTATAAGTGACATAAAATAAACCACACATATTTCAAGTGTACAATTAAAGTTTTTACGTGTATCTGTGAAATCATGACCACAATCAAGATACTGAACATTTCTCTTGCTTCCACAAGTTACCTCATGGTTCTCTGTAGTCCCTCCCTCTCGTCCCCACCGTGCCTCTCCCTGGCCGCCCTCCTGCATCCCAGGCCATTTTTATTTGCTTTCTGCCACTGTAGATTAATCTGCATTTTCTAGAATTCCACATAAATGGAATCATGCAGTATTTATTTTTTGTCTGGCTTTTTTGACTCAGCACTGTTACTTTGAGATTCCTCTAGTTGAATTTGTCAGTAACACTTGTTTTATTGGCAAGTAGTGTTCTATTGGGTGGATATGCCACACGTGTTTATCCATCCACTGCTCGTGGACATTTGAGTTAGTCTGAGTTTCTGGCTCTTCACATAAAGCTGCAGTGAACGTTGTGGACAGGTCTTTGCATGGATGTGTGCTTTCATTTCTCTTGTGTGAATACTGAGGAGTGGAGTGACTGGGCCAAGTGGTAGGGGTATATGATTAATTTCTTAAGAAACTGAAAACTGGTTTCCATCCCCTTTTAGACTCCCCCCCAGCAGTGTCTCAGAGTCCACCTGCTCCCCAGCCTCCCCCACGTCTGGTATGGTCAGTTTTGTTAGCGTCAGCCATCCTAGTGGTTGTGAAGTGGTATCACATTGCAGTCTTACTCAGCACTTTCTAATGACAGACGATGTTGAGCACTTTTTCATATGTTTTTTTTCCATCTGTAGATCTTCTTTGGTAAAGTGTCAGTTCAAATGTTTTGCCCATTTAAAAAAATTGGGTTGTATTCTTATTATTGAGTTGTAAGACCTCTTTATATATCCTAGATATAAGTCTTTTGTTGGATATATGCTTTGCAAATAGTTTCTTCTAGTCTGTGGCTTACCTTCTCATTTTATTAACAATTCTTTTTAATTTGAAGAACAAAAGGGTTTAATTTTGATGAAGCCCAATTTGGGGGCTTTTGTAGGTCATGTTTTTTGTGTGTCAATTTTAAAAACTCTTTCCAACCTCACGTAACTAAGACTTTTTCCTGTAGTTTCTTCTAGGCCATGGTAGACAGAATTATGCCCTTCTCCCCCAAGATGTCCATATGCTAATTCTGAGAGCCTGTGAACCTTGGCTTTTTTGGCAAAAGGGACCTGGCAGATATGATTATGTTAAAGATCTCGGGTTGGATATTATCCGGGATGATGTGGGTGGGCCCAATGTAGTCACACAGGTCCTATTAAGGCAAAAGCAGAGGCAGGAAAGTCAGAGGAGGAGTTGTGATGTGGGAGCAGAAATCAGAGCAATTCAAGGAAGGGCCATGAGCCGAGGAATGTGGGCAGCCTCCAGAAGGGAACACAGCCCGGCTGACACCTTGATGTTAGCCTAAGTGAGGGTTTGCCATGACTGTCTGACAATGGGAAAGAGCAGCAGCACCGGCGTGAAGACAAGGACTGTGTAACTTAGAGCTCCGATGCCCGGCAGAGAGCCTGGCGTCACAGTGTGGGGGCGTCCGTTCTCTCACTGCTTTAGTCTGCATTTCCGTCAGTGGCTGCCACCTGCCAAGTGTGCTTATCTCACTGGAGTTTGGGAAGTTGAAAGAAGGATATCGTAGCCCTCTGAAAATTCTAAATATTCTCCTACCTTCCACTCTCATTTACGGCGATTTCTCTATGTTAAACGTGGAGATTAAACACACCTCTGTCAGTTCTTTTCGCAACTAGCTTGGTCACAAATATCCTGGGGACAGAAATTATGTCACATACTTTGTTGTCTCCCATAGTTTCCAGTGCAGGGCTGGTCCAGAGTAAACGCAGAATAAACGTTTGAGGATTGCAGAACTACACCGAATCACACTGCCGCGGATGACTATTGTAGCTCTGTGGCCATCATCTTATAAGCATCTTAAATGCACAGGACGTTTTTTCCCAAACATTCTATTCAAAGGTACATTCTGATTTGTTTATTTTGTTATTTTTTTGGTGAGGAAGAGTAGCCCTGAGCTAACATCTGTTGCCATTCTTCCTCCTTTTGCTTGAGAACCATTGTTGCTGAGCTAACATCTGTGCCAGTCTTCCTCTATTTTCTGTGGGATGCCGCCACAGAGGGCTTGTTGAGCAGTGTGTAGGTCCACAGTTGGGATCTGAACCTGCAAACCTGGGCCGCTGAAGTGAGGTGTGCTGAACTTAACCACCATGCTGCCGGGCTGGCCCCTACATTCAGATTTACATGCACATTTTCCACTTACTATGTGCATTAGACCTGTGTCAACAGAGGCAGAAGTATCTTCTTATTTTTTGTTTTCCAATCTGAATATATTTTACTACAGAAATGAAATATTTTACTATTCTACTTGAGTAAAGAAGTTTTTTTTAAAAAAGGGAAGTCTTATTCAAGTAATTGGAGTTGAACTGCAGCTCCTCCTGAGGCCTCAGACGAGACGGAGGTGCCCACATTGTAGTCCGTCTCTAGTTGTTCAGGGAGCTCCCTGGCAATCCCTCCAGAGTCCCGGCTCATGGCCGGTGAGTTTTTTCCAGTAAGTATTTGTCAAGTGAATTAATGCAGAGAAGGCAGTGACAGTTACCTGGTGGGCGTGGGGAGAGGCTGAAGAAGAACTGGAAGAAAGTTGAGGAGGTCTGAGGAATCCCAGAAGCTTTTTTCTTGCCTTAATTTCAGAACAAGCTTCCATATTTCCTACAGTCATATTTGCTCACTTAGCTAACCTCACTTCCCCACAAATTCCTGACATTTGCACCTGAGCTGATCATATTTATCTTTTCATCATCTGAAAGATATGGGTTTCCAGGTCAATTATTCACACTGACTGGGTTACAAGGAGGATGTGTTCCCTTCGCTGTCCAAGGACTCGAGGAGTTTCCACCTCACGGCACCCACATAACGCACTGGCCTTTTACCCATTTGTTACACAAAGTGACAGTGCTTCTACCTGGAAGGAACTTTTGGGCAGTCAATGGGACGGTACAACATGATCCTGGAAGTACGACTGTTATGTTTATTTAAGAAGATTCTAGAATCCCAATTGGCCTTTCCTCTTAATTAGTCCCAATTCTATACTCTCAGGCTGGATTTCCACATATACTAGACACTTTCTATTTTCAAGCCCTGTAGTTATCTGCTACCTCATCTGATTTTTCTAAGAGGGCTCAGATGCATTTGCCAAAATTCTGGATAGAGTCACTCAAGAAGTTGCCCTTTACCAGGAAGTGTTATGTACCAGAAACTGTATCAAACAAAAGACACATAAAAACAAAGCCCCTTCTACCAGAGCAGTTGTGAACTAACAAGCGAACAAGTACCTACCCAACCAGCAAAATTAGAATGTGCTCTACGCTCCACTAATAGTAGCAATGAGAACTACACACACAGGAAAATGATTGATTTCATGGGGAGGAAGTTTTCAGAGGGCTGTGCATCTGAGCTGTGATATGAGAGATGAAGTTTCGTGGGCACCAAGGTGAAGTGTGAAAGTGGGAGTTAGTGAGTAGGTCGGGCCAACTTGGGGCAAAGTAGCAAAAACTGGTCCTTAGTGTTCTCCATCTCTTCTAAGTCAAGTCAGTGTGTGTTTACCTACTCTGTACCCATCTTTGCTACCACACCTGTGTCTTAACACATTACGTTGCAATAATCAGTATCCTTTAATAACGTTGAAGGCTGGAGCGCACAGGTGAACCAAGCAGACCTCATCATTGCCCCCAAAGACACACACAAACAACAAACAAGGACACGTGCAGATGTAACTACCCATTGAGATGAGGGTTATGAAGAGAAAAACCCAAGGGGCGATGAGTGGTTAGGGCAGGGCTTTCTAGGAGGAGCTCAAGCTGAGGCATGAAAGCAAGGCAGGGGCCAGCAGTGGGAATGGTTAGGGAGAAGGACATTCTAGGTTGAGGGAAGGGCATGTATGAAGGCTCTAAGGCCCAGAGACCTTGGCTTGAGTTAACCAAAACGATGGGCCACTGTAACATCGTGGGTGAAGGGAAAAGGGGGCAGAGGCCAGACATTATGGGGGCTTGTAGGTGGGCTGAGGAGTTGAATCTTATTCTGAGTTCAAAGAGGAAGCCAATAAAGAGTTTAAAACAGGGAGTAGCAGCTTCGTGTGGTGTATCTTTACAGAGTCACCCTAGCTCTGTGAGGAGGAGGAGTCAAGGCCAGTCAGGAAGCTACTGCTGAGGGTTACTTTGCTTCTCTGTTAGACTCCAGTGTCTCACGGGTGGCACCTACCAAGGACGCCCTATCACCTGGCTCTGTGCCCTCAGGTTGGCCCCCACAACCCTTCCCCCACCGACGACTCCAGGTTGTGAATTGGCTCACCTGAGGAACTAGCGTGACTCCCTCCCCAGTGGGAAGCAGGCATTTAACCGCAGCTTTGAGAGGTAAAAGAGTAGTGAGTCTCCTCGTGAGGAGAATTAGAAATTCCGCCAAACTACTGCCACTGACCTCCTGGGTGACTTTAGCAACTAACTGCCCCTTTATGCACCTCAGGTCCTCATTTGTAAATGAAGCCAAGTGACTAAATTAGCATTTTTAAAAACTGCATTCTGACTGCAGCTTCTTCCCTGGTATGTAAGAGAGATCAAAGGAGCATCACTCTCACCCATACAATGAAAAAACCAAATTATCTTAATGGTCACAACTTTTTTTTGAGCCCTCAGAGAGCTGAGGTTGCAGAGCAAACTTCTGGCCCAAAATATGAGGAGAGACAGTCATCTGCAGGGAGAGAGGAAACCCACACGTCCAAGACCAGTAGCAAGTGATCTGACACAGGCATAACTGGACCCCCAGAGGGAGAAAAGAGAAAGAATAGGGCAGAAGAATCATTTGAAGCAATAAGTGCGAGAATTTCCCCAAATCAGTGACAGATATTAAACCACAGTTCCACAAAGTTCGAGCAGGATAAATACAAAAGAACAAAAGCTCACACCTCAGCACATGATGCACACGTTGCTGAAAACGAAAGACAAAGGGAAAATGTTGAAAGCAGCTAGAGTAAAAAGAAACAACACATAGAGACAAAGAAGGATAAGACTTAGAGCAAAAATCTTATCAGAAACCATGCCAGGCAGTGGACAATGCAGTGACATCTTTAAAGAGCTGAAAGAAAAAATATACCCAGCAAAAGAATCTTTCAAATGTGAGGGAGAAATAAAGACCTTCTCAGACTAACCAAAACTGGGAGAATTAATTTCCAGCAGACCCACTGCAAAAGAAATGTTAAAAGTTCTTCAGGCAGAAGGAATATGATAGCAGACTGAAACTCAGATCTACATAGAGAAATGAAGAGTTCAGGCTAAGAGTGGAAGGGAATGTTCCTAACCTGATAAAGGTAACTGCTGAGGTTAACATCATACTTAACGGGAAGGACTGAGTGCATCCTCGCTAATACCTCAGCAAGGACTGGACGTCTCCTCTCCCCACTCCTATTCAACATGGACTTTGAGGTCCTAGCCAGTGTAATAAGATGATAAAAAGAAACAAAAGCAATATAGATTAAAATGGAAGAAACTAAACAGTCTATGTGTGATTTTCTATGTAGCAAATTCCAAAGAAACTACAAACCCTCCTAGAATTAATAGGTGAGTTTAGCAAGTTTGCAAGACACAAAGGTTAAGAAAAAATAAACAAGTTGCATTTCTGTATACTAGGGGTGAGCAATTAGAATTTGAAATAAAAAATAGCATTTACAACAGTAGCCAAAGATTATATCTCTAGGTATAAATCTAACGAAATATATTCAGGACCTATATGCTGGTATTTCATCAGAATAGAACAAATCTGAATAGTATTGCAAAAGCTCAGGAAACTAAATTGTCATTAGAATTGAGGCCAAGAAAACAGGACGGATCTACATAGCAAATCTAAATAGGGCAAATGCTTGCTAAAAGAGAAGATTTCAATAGGATGAAGAGTTTCTTAACATAATATCCAGAATGCCTAAGATACAATAGAAAATCACTTTTCATACCAAGAACCCCAACTTAAATAAGAAATCACAACTTGCTTGAATGAGAAAAATGTTCAGATGATGCTAATGCTGAGAAGAATCAGATAGAACGGTCTGACAAAGATTTTGAAGCAGCCACCATAAAACTACTTTAACAAATAATTATGAATACACTTGAAACAAATGGAAAAAATATAAAACTTAAAAAAAGAATTTATATAAAAGAACCAAATGGAATGCATAGATTTGAAAAGCACAATAACTGAAATAAAACTGAATGGATGGGTTTGACAACAGTATGAAGGGAACAGAGATAGAATCAGTGAACTTGAGGACAAGACAATAGAATTCTGAACGACAGAGAGAAAATAGACAAAAAATTATAATAGCCTCAGGGATATTTGTGTCATTGAAGTCTTGGGAGGAGAGGTGAAAGAGGATGGACAGAAACAGTTTTTAAACAAATAATGGCTGAATTGTTCTCAAATTTGGCAAGAGACATAAACTATAGATCTGAGAAGCAGAATGAATTCCAAATAGTGGAAATCCAAAGAAATCTATGCCATACTATATCATAATTATGCTTCTGAAAACTAAAAACAAAGGGGAAAATCTTAAAAGCAATGAGAGAGAAACAAGGCACCACCTTATAGAGGAACACCAATTTGAATGGCAACCTTTCCTCCCCTGAAACCATGGAGGCCAGAAGAAAGTGGTGCATTTTTCAAGTGCTCCTAAAAGAACGTTCAACAGCAAATTCAACATCCATCGAAACACCATCAGTGATGAAGGGGAAATCAAGATAATCTCAGATGAAGGAAAATTAAAAGAATTTGTTGTTAGCAGATCTTAAAGAATGGCTAAATGAAACTCTCCAATAGAAAGAAAATAATTATAAAAGAAGGCTTGGAACTTCATAAAGGAAAGAACAATAGAATAGGCAAAAATAGAGGTAGATATAATAGACTATCCTTCTCCCAATGAGTTTATTAAGGCATATTTGATGGTTGAAGCAAAAATTATAACATTACCTGTTGTGGTGCTCAATGTATATTGAGGAAATACTTGAGACAACTGTATTTTAAAAGACAGGATGGTAAAGGGATCTAAATGGAAATAAAGTTTCAGTACTCCACCAGAAGAGGTAAAACGTCTGCACCAATAGCTGGTTATTAGTTACATCTGTATTTGTAATACCTAGAGCAACCACTAAGAAAACTATCTAAAGAGGTGTACTCAAAAACCACATAAATAAAACGAGATGAAATCCTACAAATTGTTCACGTAACTCCGAGGAAGGCAAGAAAAGAAAAACAGAGAAACAAGAAACAGAAAACAAATAATAAAGTAGCAGTTTAAGCCCTAGCATATCAATAAGTTTTTTAACTGGAAATAGTCTAAACATACAATTCAAAAAACAGATTGGCACAGTAGATGAAAAAACATGATCCAACTATATGCTGTCTAGAAACACACTCATTGAAAACACAACAACATAGGAAGGTTAAAAGTAAAAGGATGGAAAAAGATATATCATGCTAACATTAATTTAAAAAAAAAAAGCAAGAGTGGCTGTTTTACTATCAGGTAAAGTAAATTTTAGAGAAAAAACCTACCGGGGCAAAGGATGAAACTTAACAATGATAAAAGAATCCACCCAACAGGAAGACCTCACAATCTTAAACGTGTGTGCAGCAAACAACAGAGTTTCAAGCCACATGAAACAAAACCAGATAGAGGTCAAAAAAGAAAAAGGAAAATCCATAATTAATAGTTGGGAACTACAAAACCCACTATCAGCAATTGATAGAAGTACTAGACAAAAAATTAACCAAGACATAGAACAACTGAACAACACAATCAATTAACTAGATCTAATTGACATTTACAGAACACACCACCCAACATCAGTAGAATACACATTGTTTTCAAACACCCATGGAAAATTCACCAAGATAGACCTTCTCCTTGGTCACAGAACAAACCTCAACAAATTTGAAACAATTGATAGCATAGAGTATATTCTCTTACCATATTAGAATCAAACTGGAAAACAACAACAGAAAAACAAGAAAATGCTCTAACAGTTGGAAATTAAACAACACATTTCCATGGGTCAAGGAGAAAATCTCAAGGGAAGTTAAAAAAATACACAGAACAGAATGAAAATAAAAATGGGCTATTCTTTTGAGCTCTATCTGTTTTTGTTTCATGTGTTGAAACTCTGTTGTTTGCTGCACACATGTTTAAGATTGTGAGGTCTTCCTGTTGGATGGATTCTTTTGTCATTGTTATGTTTCATCCTTTGCCCCTGGTAGATTTTTTTCTTCGAAGTTCAAATAAAAATTGGACTTATATGAAAAGGTAAAGCAGTGTTGAGAGGGAAATTATAGCACTAGATTCTCAATTAGAAAAGACGAAAGTTCTCAAATCTGTAAGTTCCTACCTTAAGAAACTAGGAAAAATAAGAGCAAAATAAACTTAAAGTAAGCAAAAGGAAGTAATAAAAACAAAAATGGAAATTAGTAAAATTAAAAACAGGACAAAAATGAAGAAATTCAATGAAACAAAAAAATTGCTTCTTTGAAAAAAAAAATCAATTCTTAAACCTCTAACGAGAACAACAACAAGAGAGAAGACACATACACACACACAAAAAAAAATGCAGAACGAAGCAAGGGATATCCTGACATATCCTGCAATTACTAAAGGAATAATAAGAGAACATTGCAAACAATTTTATGCTCATAAATTCAACAACGTGGAACAA
Source organism: Equus caballus (assembly GCF_041296265.1). NCBI lineage: Eukaryota > Metazoa > Chordata > Mammalia > Perissodactyla > Equidae > Equus > Equus caballus. The sequence continues at coordinate 1,024,583 of NC_091701.1, read as the reverse complement.
ATGGACTTATTCCTCAAAAAACACAAACTGACAAAGCTCAGCCAAGATTAGATAAATTAAACAGTCCTATAACCATTAAGGAAACTGGATTTTTATTATAAAGCTTCTAGAAAAGATCTTCAGCCCAGATAATTCACTGGAGAATTCTAGTAAACATTTAAAGAAGAGCTAGCATCAGTTTTATATGTCTTCCAGAAAAAGAAATAGAAAGGAACAGTACCCAACTCATTTTATGAGAGCAATCTTACCTTGAACTAACCTAGACAGAGAAAGTACAAAAAGAGAAAACTACAGATTAATATCTCTCATGAACTTAAGATTCAAAAATCCTCAAGAAAATATTAGCAAATAGAGTTTAGTAATATGTAAAAAGAATTATACATCACGACCAAGAAGGATTTATTCCAGGTATGCAAGGTTGATTCAACATTCAAAAATCAATATAATCCAATATATATCAACAGGCTAAGGAAAAAAATCATATAATCATATTAATTGATGGAGAAAAATTATTTGACAAAAATCTAACACCCATTCATGATAAAAACTCTCAGCAAGTTGGGAATAGCAGAGAATTACCTCAACTTGCTAAAGAGCATTATGAGGTCAATTTTATGGGTCATCTTGACTAAGCAAAGGAATGCCCAGATAGTTGTAAAACATCTCTGGGTGTGTCTGTGAGGGTGTTTCTGGCAGAGATTAACATTTGTTTCAATAGACTGAGGAAAGAAGATCCCCCCTCACCAATGGGGGCAGGCATCATCCAATTCCTTGAGAGCCCGAATAGGACAAAAAAGTGAAGGAAGGCCAAATTTCCTCCCTTCAGCTGTGACGTCCATCTTCTCCTGCCCTTGGACATCACAGCTCCACTTCACGGGCCTTTGGACTCCAGAACTTATACCAGTGGCCCTCTGGTTCTCAGGCCGTCAGACTTGGACTGAATTACACCACCTACTGGCTTTCCTGACTCTCCAGCTTGTAGAGGGCAGATTGTGGGACTGCTCAGCCTCCATAACCGTGTGAGCCAATGCCTATAATAAATCTCCTCTTTTATATGTATCTATATATATCCTCTTGGTTCTGTTTCTCTAGAGAACCCTGACTAATACAAGCATTTACAAAAAATTTAGATAACATCATGCTTAAGGGTGAAAGACTGAATGCATTACCTCTAAGACTGGGTCCCAAGCAAAGATATCTACTCTTACTACTCCTATTCAACATAATACTAGAAGTGCCAGCCAATCCCCCCCCCCCAAACACACACACACATACACACACAACAAAGAAAGAAAAGGCATACAGATTGGAAAGGAAGAAATGAAACTGGCCTTATTTGCAGATGACATGACTGTCTTCTAGAAAATCCCAAGGAATCTAGAAAACATTCCTAGAACTAATAAGTGAGTTTAGCAAAATTGGAACATACAATATCAACATGCAAAAATCAATCATGTTTATATATATTCACAGTGATCATGTACAAATTGAAATTAAAAATATTTATTATATATATATATACTCCAAAGAAAATGAACTACTTATGTATAAACTTAACAAAACATATACAGAATCTATATGTTGAAAAGTACAAAATGCTGATGAAAGAAATCAAAGAAGACCTAACTAAATGGAGAGACGTAGTGTGTTCAGAGATTGGAAGAATAAATATAATAAAGATGTCACTTCTCCCCAGACTGACTTATTGGTTTAGTACAATTTCTATTAAACTCCCAGCAAAGTTTTCTTTAGACATAGACAAAATTATTCTAAAAATTATATAGAAAGGCACAGGAGCTAGAATAGCTAAAAAAAAGTCGTAAAAAGAATCAAGTTGGAGGAATTACCCTGCCCTATATTAAGGCTTACTTAGTGCTATAGTAATCAAGATAGCGTGGCATTTGCAGAGGAAGAGACACGTAGAGCAATAGAGCGAAAGAGATAAACCAGAAATAGACTCACACAGATACACTAAAGTGCTTTTTGACAAAGGTGCAAAGCAACTCAAAGGAAGAATAACAGCTTTTTCAACAAATGATCCTGGAATTGACATCCATAGGCAAAGAAAAAAATAAAGGAAAAAGAACAAAACAAAACAAAACAAGACCTTACCTAAGCTTCATACCCAATACAAAAATTAACTAAAAATAGATCATGTACTAAAATATAAAATGTAAAACCTTTAGAAAAAATAGGAGAAAATCTTTGGGACCTAGGGCTAAGCAAATAGTTCTTAGACTTGACTCCAAAAGCCCCATCCATAAAAGAAAAACTGATAAATTGGACTTCATCAACATTTAAAACTTTTGCTCTGTGGATGACTCTGCTCAAAGGATGAAAAGATAAGCTACGGACTGGGAGAAAATATTTGCAAATCACCTGTATGACAAAGGACTAGTATCTAGAATATACAAAGAATGCTCAAAACTCAATAGCAAAAAAAATTCAGTTAGGAAATGAGATGCACTGACATTTCATTGAAGATGATATGCAGATGAGAAATAAGCACATGAAAAGAATCTATCAGAATAGCTAAAATAAAAAATCGTGACAGCATCAAATGCTAGCAAGAATGTGGAGAAACTCAATCACTCTTACATTGCTAGTGAGAATGTAAAATGATACAACCAGTCTGAAGAATGCTTGGCAACTATACTTATAAAACTATACACAGTACTAATGTATGACCCAGCAATTGTGTTCATATAAAAACCTGACCACAAATGTTAACAGCAGATTTATTTGTAATAGCCCAAAACTAGGAACACCGCAAATGTCCTTCAATAGGTGAATGATTAAACAAATTGTGGTACATCCATAATGTGAAATACTTCTCAGCAGTAAAAAGAATAGACTCTCGATACATGCAATAAATTGGATAAACCTCCAGAGAATTACCCTGAGTGACTGCATACTATGAGAATCTATTTGTATAACATTCTTACAATGATAAAATCATGCAAATGAAAAACACATTAGTGGTTGCCAGTGGTTAAAGATGAGGAGAGACGGTGCTGGAGGGATGTGTGTGTGGTTATAAAGGGTACTGTGAAGAACCTTTTGGTGATGGAACTGTTCTGTATTTTGATTGTGGTGCTGGATACAATAATCTACATATGACAAAACTGCATAGAACTAAACATATACAAACACAAATAAGTACAAGTAACATTGGGGAGATCTGATCAAGATCAGTGGAATGCATCGATGTCAGTACGCTGGTTGTAATATTTTACTATAGTTTTGCAAGATACTATTATTGAGGGAAATTGAGTAGTGTCTGAGGAATCTCTCTGTTATTTCTACAACTGCATGTGAATCTACAATTACCTCAAAATAGTTACAAGTTAAATTATATAAACTTACATTAAATAGATTCTATTAAAAGCAAAGGTAATGAACACTCAAAACTAAAATAAATAAAGAGAGAAAGAAAATGTTGAGAAAAACAGAGCCTCACCATCAACTAAAGATGTACAAATAGAGACGGCTCTATCTGATATCATGTAACAGTATTTTTCAGGTCCCTGAGCCCAGGCTGTGAAGATATGATGACAGTACAAGTCATTTTTGTCTCTTATAAAGTGTAATGTGTAACAAGAATGATTAACATTTTTTGGACATCTGGAATTTGATTCACATTCCTGGTCCATCACTTTCTGGCTGAGGGACCCTGAGAAATGGCAGCCCCTCTTTGTGCCTCACTTTCTTCATCTCTAATAACAGGGATGGTTCCTGACGGGGCGGATGTGCAGATTTAACAGGCTCATGTATAAGACTCTAGTACAGTTCCTGAGAACCAGCAGGCACTCAGTAACATGTTAAATTCCTTTCTTAAAAGAAAAACATGCTACAAAGAAAGTACCACACCCAAATGGTTTTAAAGGAACATTCTAGCAAACATTCTAGGAACAGATAATTCCAGTATCAGCAAAGAACTGAAAAAGAGGGATCATTCTTCAGCTCATTTAATGAAGATGGTATAATACTGACACAAAAAGTCAACAGGGACAGCACAAGACACGTTAATCTCACCACAAATAGAGATGCAAAATTTCTAAGTAAAATGTTAGCAAAACAAATCTAATGATGTAAAAAAAAACAGTACTTCAGGACCAACTGTTGGAATTATTCCCACATAGATTAAGCTTACCACAAAAACAGATTAAAGGGGGAAAAATATGTCATCTCAGCTTCTGAAAAAGAATTTGAAAATATTCAACATCCATTCCTCATGTCAAAAGAGAAAGAGAAAGAAACTTTCAGATCTGATGAAGGATATTTTAAAAAGCCTACAGAAAATATCATACTCAATTAAACTTTGAAAGCACCTTTTCAAATTAGGAACAAGGCAGGATGGTCACTACCATTCTTTCAATCTTGTACTAAAGATCCTACCCTGCGCAAAAGACAGGAGGAAGCGGTAAAATAGGTAGAATTGTAAAGGAAGAAATGAAGGTATCGTCATTCACATGTGTTCTTGTGGAAATTCCAGAAGATTCTTTAGGCAAATTATAAGCATTAAAAAGATCAATATTATGAACTGTGTTTCTATCAAAGGATAGTTAGAAAGTACAATTTTAGAAAGATACCTTTTTATAAAAGCAACAAAAAACATATCTTAGTACCTAAGAATATGTATGTATATAAATATGCCCAAGATCTTCATGGGAAAACAATTTAAACTTTAAATGTAAAATTTCAATTTCAAACTTTCAAATTTCAAATTTATTGAAAGACATTCAAGGATTTCTGGTTCTGCCAAAGATGGAACAGCCTCATTCCTCCCATATCCTCCCCCTGACAACTAAAAAACTGTAGGTACAACACAACAAACAAGCATAGGAAGTCTCTGAGAAGTGGAAAGAAGAAGGTGGCCGCCCAGGAACCTCTGGACTTAAGGAATGACGTGAGTGCGCTGGTTTCCTTACTGCTTCCCACATGGTGGAGAACCTCCGACCCTGAACCAGCAACAGGCTCAGACACAAAAGGCCCTGAGAACAGTCTGTTCCTCCTGGTCAAAGGTCCAGGAAAAGGGCAGCCTCACAAGAGAACACCTTTTTGGCAATACCTGCCCTACTCTTCAGCCAAACAGCAATAAAAACTGCAACCCCCCCACCTCATGTTTCAGCAGGGCCAAGTGCCCAGCTGATGTTCCACCTGCTCCCGGGAAGCAGGCGGTGCTCCAATTCCCTCTCCTGGGCTATCACCCCTGGCAGGCAGTGTCAGTGGCCCCAGCAGGAAGCAGATCTCTCCATCAGCGGAAGCATGTGGCACTCTGATTCCTCTGCCAGCAGAGTGCCAGCAGGGTGCAGTGGGGAGCTGAACCTCCACCCCAGACCGGTAGCAATTAGACTGAACAAGCAGTATGAGGAGAAGGTAATCACCACCATGCTTCATCACTCCCTCCCTCCCGGCTCCCAACCAAGCCTCTATCCTCACCCAGCATCAGTGAGGTGGAGCGGGGGGTCTGCTTCCCCTCCCCCTCCCATCCCATCTCTCCTCTGGCATCAGCATGGAGCTGGGCTTCCATCTCTCCCTGCAGCCACACAGCAATGAGTCAGCCCTCTGCCTGCCTTCACTTCCAGGCGAGGGGGCAGTGTCAGTCAGTGCTCCATTTTTGTTGGGCTCTGTTGTCAAGGCCCAGTGAGAAGCTGAACATACACGTCCACCCTGCCCTAGACGTACATCTCAACTGGGGGCTGCCTGCTGAAAAGAAGATGAAATAGGTTCCAGGGTCTTAGCATGCAGTATCCAAAATGTCCTGGGAACAACTGAAAATCACGGGTCAAACCAAGAACCTGGAAAATCACTACATGAATGAAAAAAGACAATCGGCAAATACCAACACCAAGCTGAATCAGATGTTGGAATTATTTGACAAGGATTTTAAAGCAGCCATCCTAAAAATGCTTTTTATGAACTTTATGCATAAAAATAGGAAGTATAAATTTTCTCAAAACTAGTGAAAAATAGAAAACTTGAGCAATAGAAAAAAATAGAAAATCTTTTTAATGAAAAAGAACCAAATGGAAATTGTAGAACAGAAAAATACAATACCAGAACAATCCGCTGGATGGGGTCAGAAGTGGCGTGGAGATAACACAGGGTGGAATCAATAAACTTGAAGACAGGTCAATAGAATTTTCCCAGTCTGAACAGAGAAAATAGGTTGTAACAATATTAACAGAGTCTCAGGGACCTGCAGAATCATAATAAAAGAGTTAATATTTGTATTGTCAGGGTCTCACAAAGAGAGGAAAGAGAGCATGGGACTGAAAAGTTATTCAAAGAAATAATGGCTGAAAATTTCGAAAATTTGGTAAAAGACATAAACCTACAGATTCAGAAGTTGAGCAAACTCCAGGTAGGGTAAACTAAAAGAATTCCATGCCAAGACACAGCATAATTGAACTTACGAAAACTAAAGACAAAGAAAAAATCCTGAAAGCAGTCAGAGAGAAATGATGTGCTTCTCATAGTGAACACAATTTGAATGACAGGAGATTTATCATCTAAAACTATGCAGGTGGGAAGGAAGTGGGTATTTTTCAAGTGCTGAAAGAAAAAAACCTGTCCACTGAAAATTCTATATTCAGTAAAAATATCTTTCAAGAATGAAGAGAAATAAGGACACTAGGGAAGACATATAAATGGAGAGATATGCTATACTTAGGAATCAACACTTTGGTCACGCCTAGAAGGCCCCAGAGCACTGATTCATGATTTTCCTTTTAGGAAGATTAGCCCTGATCTAACATCTGTACCCACCTTCCTTTACTTTATATGTGGGACGCCTGCCACCGCATGGTAGGTCTGCACCCAGGGTCCAAACTGGCGAACCCTGGGCTGCCAAAGTGGAGCATGTGAACTTAACCGCTGCGCCACTGAGTGGCCCCTCATGATTTCTAATGTGATGAATTAGTAATGCTGTAAGCCCTTCCCCATCCCTGTGAATGGCAGGATTCCAGAGCGTCACTAAAGATGTAGAAGAAACAATTGAGGTGAATCAGAACGACTGACCCTTGACAATGTTTAATCCTCCTGGCTGGGAGACTATTCTTGTTTTAGATACCTAAAAAATTCACCATGTTTTTATGAAGTTCCTTTCAAAATTCTTTCTTTTCTACAGAGCCCCAACTAGTTTATATAAATACCAGAAGACTCACAGGATCCCTTTATCCTTTGAACATATACATAAATTATACCACTATATAGCTTAAATTATACACCATTGCAGGGCATCTGTTTTGATTATGTTGTTAATGACCTTTGATGGTTCTTTCACTTATCATATATATTCTGTCCCCATAAATTCTTTCCTGAAAGGGTCTATTTCTAGTTCATTGTTTTAATCTGGAATATACTGTAGCTGAAAATAGAAGGCACTCAAACCTTCATGAATGAACTGAATATCATGCCTCTTCAAATTCCAAACAACACATCTATGATTGCTTAAAGTTATCTAGACTGAGGAAATGCTTGTTTGATTAATAAACAAACAGACCTATTGGGTACATAGTGGCTTACGGAAAGCGGATTTGATTTCACACCACACTTCAGCTCTTATCCACTGGTACCGGCTGCAGGAGCGCAATGTTGAGAAGCAGTTGAGGCTGCTTCTGGGCCTGCGTGGAACGAGTGCCACAGTCACCTAGCAAGGTCTGCGGGGCAAGGGAAGAAGGAATTGTCCATCCCTGCCCCAGCCCTCACTCTATTAAAACTATACACCAAGGGGAAAAATATATTGCTTGTGGGGATTACGCTGAAACTTTCTTGAAAATCTGTTTTTGCTGCACTAAAGAAAACGTTTTCCTTTTCTCCCTAGGCCCACTTTGTTAAGTGTACTTAAGCAGACACAGCGGGAAGAACAAGAACTTTGGGGCTCCCCAGAGCTGCTGCTCTGCAATTCTTACCTATTTCCCTCACAAGCACTCTCCCCCATTCTCCACAAGGCTACTTCAAACCTTCACTCTACTCACTTCTCCTTCCACCTCCTCTCCTCCTCTCTTCCAGAAGATGACTTCACCCCGTCCTTCACAGACTGCAAAGGTGTCACTCAGGAACACCTTCAAATTCTTGTCTCCCATCCTTGACATTTTCCTGCAGTTTTACTCCTCCCTTTCTCCTTCCTAGCACAATTCCAGTCCTGTGCCCTTCCTCCTGCACGTGTTCCAGTTCACATCATCCGCTTATCCAGAGCCCTCCTAACTCCAATGATTATCCTGTCTTTTCTCTATGTTCACTTTTCCGCTGGCTTCTTCCCAATAGCACTTAAACATTATCTTCATTCTTTCATTTAAAATGAAACCCTCCTCCCAACTTTCTTGACCCTGATCCCCTCCAGCTACCACCCACATCACACATGTAACTTCCTAATGCACTGACACCTGATCCCACCCACTACGCAGGGGATTATTCTTAACATGTCACCACTGACCTCACTGGTGCTAAATCCCACGGATATTTTCGGTCCTCATCTAACCTGACCTCTCAAAAGCACTTGACTTCACCTTCTCTCTTGAAATTCTTTTCTTCTGGCTCTGAGCCGCCACACCTACCTGGATTTCTTTTTTTTTTTTTTTTTTAAGATTTTTATTTTTTCCTTTTTCTCCCCAAAGCCCCCCGGTACATAGTTGTATATTCTTCGTTGTGGGTTCTTCTAGTTGTGGCATGTGGGACGCTGCCTCAGCGTGGTCTGATGAGCAGTGCCATGTCCGCGCCCAGGATTCGAACTGACGAAACACTGGGCCGCCTGCAGCGAAGCGCGCGAACTTAACCACTCGGCCACGGGGCCAGCCCCCCTACCTGGATTTCTTTCTTCCACTCTTGCTGCTGCTTCTCCCTTTCCTGGCTCCTCTTCCTCCCTCCCACTGCCTAAATGTTGCTTTTCAGGTGCTCTGGTCTTCTCACACATAAGTTCTGGAAGGTGATCTCCATCATTCACTGATGACACCCAAACCTCTATCGCTATCCTACATCTGCCTGAAGGACATCACCACTCAGTGTCTCACAGCCACCTCAAATTATTAAACATGTCTAAAAATGAACACGTCTCCCATTGTTCTGTTCCTCCCCTAGTGTCTGTGAATGGTACCATTTTACATTTAGTCATCCAAACCAGGAACCTGGGAATCACTCTTAACTTGTTACCCTTTCACCCTCAATCCCAAATTGTATCACATTCACCTCTCCCCCTCCCACTGGTATTTCCACTTTTTAAGGCATCATCGTCTTGCTTGGATTGCCAGAACAGCCTCCTAATTAGTGTGCCACTCTCCTCTCTAGACAGATTCCTCTCCATTCCCATAGTGCCATCAGATAATCTCTCTAAAATGAAAATCGGACCGTATCAGCTCTCTGCTTACAACCTTTTGTGGCTCTTTCATCTTGTCTTTCCCCTGCCTCTTGTCTCTCTGTCCCCCTGAAGTGAATTCTACAGGCCGACAGTAATGAACCCCTGTGCAGTAGATGTGTATGCTAGTCTTTCTGCCCGGGACCTTTCCCCCTTGCTAAATTCTACTCCTCATATCAGGCTCAGCTTAGACAGTCTTCCTCCAGGAAGCTGCCTCTTCTTCAGTTAGAGACCTCCCAAGTACTCAGCACTGTGTGTTTACTCTTCTTGTAGCATTCATTAGACTGTGTTATAATTGCTTGTTATCAATTCTGATTCCCCATTAGAGCTGAAGGCAAGAATAGTGTGGTAGGCAGACTTTTGGCCCCCAGGACTTTGTATTATGTCAATGAATATATTATGTTACATGACGCAAAGGATTTTGCAGAAATAATTAAGATTACTATTCAGTTGCCATTAAGATAAAGAGATTGCCTTGGATCATCTGGGAAGGCTCAAAGTAATCATGTGCTTAAAAGCAGAAGATGAAGGCAGTGAGATGGTGCAGAAGGCAGGGAGCTTCTAAATGTGACAGAGCTCTGACACTCCTGTGCCGGCTCTAAACTGGAGGGGGCTAAGTGCAAGAAGTGAAGCTGTGGCAGAGGATCCTGCGCGTCGGGGGAAACTGTAGGTATGAGCTGTAAGTCCCTGTTTGCGCATGGGGGCAGATTCCCTGGGGCGCCCTCACAAACTGAACCATGGCACGTGGTAGCCTGGCAGTCAAAGACAGTGTTCATAGTGGCTAACGTCAGTCTTGTCGCCTACACTGCGCTCCACCAGGAGTGTGTTTGTTCAGCTCAGAACCTTCCCATACTCCTGACTCTGATTTAGTTCAGAGAAAGGAGCAGATTCCACCTGCAGCTTCTCATTTGCCTATCATTTTCCCATCTTTCACACCCACCACTGTCTTCTCATGAATGTGTCCTGGCGTCTCAAAGGGTCTGTCCAAGCAGAGTACTTACCCATTGCACCTGAGAATCCAGACCTCACTCTCCTCTCTGATCAACTCATGCTGCCACCTCATGAGGCTCGCCCAGACCCAAATCCACAATTAGGGATTTTCTAATCTAATCTAAATTCACTTTCTAATTTATTCACCCACCATCTTGTGAGTCTCTATTTCATGCCAGGCTCTGTGCTTGTCACTAAGGGTTTGCATACAAATACGGGCTCCCTGCCCTGGGAAAGTGACATAACGTCCTTCATCCTGGTCCCATACGTGTGGAAGGCCTCTGTCCAGGCCTGTGGAAGGACTTGAAGTGGTGCCTGTAAACGTGGCGCGCAGTGCCTGGTGCTCTGAGGTGCTCGCGCTCCATTGGCCCTGCTGCACAGGGCCTGAAGACGTCTACGTCTTACATCACATTCAAGGCAGTATTCAGAAGATCTCTCCTGGCCCAGCTAGGGCTCTCACTTGGGAGCATAATAATAAAATTATTATGTCCATGGCATAGAGAGAAGATGTGGATAAAATGTAACAATTAACTCTACAAATAAAACAAAATGCATTTTTCCTATTTGTATATTTAAATTTTAATTTCAGCATGCACATGCATAACCCCCTATTCTGCCTGGACTTGAATATTTCTTCTGGCACATTCACCATACAGTTAATATAGAGGTTCATTTAGTTGCTTAAACCTGAAAAAACAAACAGCTAGAATAGGTCTGTTGTACTTGACAGTTTGCAACCTTTGCATTCATGATCTCATTTGATCTTCACAATTACTTTGTGGATTATTGTCACCCCCCATTTTGAATTAGTAGCAGCATGGTGTTTTAGAAGAGTTAAAAGACTCTGTTGTCAGGAAAGAGCTACCACTTAGCTATGCATCTATGGGTAAGGGATTTGACTCACCTGAGCATCAGTTTCCTTGTCTGTAAGATGGAAGGAAAAAGGACACATCACGTATATACGTTTGTGCATCAGATACAGGTGTAAAATGCCCAGCAAGCAGTAGACAGATGCAAGGAGCACTCTCAACAAGTGGTGGATCTTCTCTTTTATTTTAAAATGAATACAACTGAAGCTGGGGAAAAGTGAAGCAACTTGGCTGGGCGGTCAGAACTCAAGGCCATGTCTCTTGCTTCTAAGGTCAGTGTTCTCCACACCGCTCCTTACTGACCGGCTGTCCTGCTGTCCCCATGCACTCACACTGGACAGCAAATCCTCTTGTGTCAGGAGCCTCTACCCTCCCAGTCCTGCAGCCAGCAGCTTAGGCTCACCTCATGCCCCACAGTTCACTTATCCAAACACTGCTTGTCCTTTGTTTCACAGAGGGAAAAGGACACACAGTTTACTGAGTGTGCTGTTGGTTAAAAAATAAAGCCACATTCAATGACAGACAAGAAGTATGCCACCACAGAAATGTTTCTACGCTGGTGGCATAAGGGGATGAGAGCTAGCATTTGTGGAGTTCACCGTGGGGGCCCGGTCCCTGAGAGTGCTCCTTGCATTGAAATCCCACAGGAGCTGTATTCCTCTTTCCTTCCCTGGCCTAGTGATCAGGACCAAAAGGCTAGCAATAATTTAGTAGCTACTACATGCCAGGCATTTGATCTACGTTGTCTTATTCAGTTCTCACCACCCTGGAAGGTGACGGTCACCATTCCCAGGCAGACTTAAATCCCACTGAACCCGTGGACTGCCCTTGACCTGAGCAGCAGCCAGTGTGGACCCATAAGGAGCTGGTGACTCTATTGACCCTGGCCACTCCTACATGCAGACACCCACTCTTCATGGTATCTTGGTCTGCAGCTCGGGCTCCAGAGGCCTACTCCTGAGCCCTCTACCCTGAGGACTGCGTTCTCTTTGTTTGCCAAATGTCTCCTCATTTGGTAAGCGATAGTTGGTTCTAAAATATCTTTAATATAGTGGTTAATTTTATGTGTCAACTTGACTGGGCTAAAGGATGCTCAGATAGCTGATGAAACATTGTTTCTGGGTGTGTCTGCCTCTGGAAGAGATTAGCATTTGAATGGGTAGACTGAGGAAAGAAGATTGACCTCACCAATGTGGGCAGGCATCATCCAAACCATTGAGGGCCCGAACAGAACAAAAAGGTGCAGGAAGGGAAGATTCACTGTCTCTGCTTCTCTGGCCCTCGGACATCAGCACTCCTGGTTCTCAAGTATCTGGACCCAGACTGGGACTCACACTGTTAGCCCCCGATTCTTGGGCGTTTGGACTTGGACTGAATCACAGCACCAGCATTCCTGGTTCTCCAGCTTGCAGACAGCAGATTGTGGGACTCGGCCTCCATCACCACACGAGCCAATTCCTATGATGTCTCCTCTTATATATATCTGTATATATCCTATTGGTTCTGTTTCTCTGGAGAACCCTGACTAATACAATTAATATAGTGAAAATTGCCAGTTCTGATAGAAGCAGTGTCACAGAAAGAAAAAGGGCTCAAATCCAAGCTCTGATGTGTCTTTACTATGGGTCAGTTAATTATCCTCTCCGGGCCTCACATTTGTCATCTGCAACATGGGAAAGCCATTCTCATCTCATGCTGTTGTTGTGAGGGTTAAATCAGGTACCTAGAAGATAGCATGTGCTGAATGAACAGGAGTTCCCTTCCCACGTACACACGCAGTCCACATGCTGTGAGCACTGCACAGTCAAATCTTGTAACGGTCCTGAGCCATTGCTGCCAGGAGAATGGTTTCTGTTTAGATCGCAACAAATGGGGGGCTCTGTCTACTCTCCAGAAACACTCTCCCATTCACAGCATCGATGACGCCAGGCAACATGAGTGCTTGTAAGACTATGCCATTACAAGTATCCAGTAAAAGAGAAAGAACAGAAGCTCGTTTATTAACATTTATACGTGGTACCACATTTTTACAGTACCTTAGACCCAAAACTAATTGAAAAGATTATATTAAAGCAAAACCCTGTAATTCAATGTAAAAAGAATAGTAGTCTTTTAAATAAATGCTACTAGAACTATAACCATATGCAAAAAATGCAAAATACAAAAACCCCCACCTTACACCGTATATAAAATTAACTCAAAATAGATCATACACCTATGTTTTAGAGCTAAACCATAAAACCCTTAGAAATAAATATAATAAAATCTTTATGATCTTGGGTTAAGCAAATAGGAGGCAAAAAGCTCGAACCACAAAACAAAGTGAAGATTGGACTTCATCCAAATTTAAAACTTTGCTGTTTAAAAGTCACCGTTCAAGAAATAAAAATGCAGGCCACAGACTTGGAGAAGATATTTGAAAAATATACATCTGCAAGGAATTGTATCCAGACTATATAAAGAACTCTTACAGCTCAAGTAATAAGACAAACAGCCCAATAAAAGTATAGGCAAAAAATCTGAATAGACAGTTTACCAAGAAGATTATATAGATGGCAAATGAGCACATGAGATGATGCTCAGCCTCATTAGTCATTAGGGAAGTGCAAATTAAAACCACAATGAGATATCGCTTCCCACCCACTAGGATGGCTAACCCAAAACATTGATCCTAAGACGTGAGTGAGGATGTGAAGCACTGGCGCTCGCATGCACCGCTGGTGGGGATGTGAAAGGACACAGCCATTGGAAGAGAGGCTGGCAGCTTCTTATAAAGTTAAATGTTCACTTACGTGCGACCCAGCAATTCTGCTCCTAGGTTTTTACTGAAAAATGGTGAAACATGTCCACACAAAGATTGGTAAGCAAATGTTCATAACAGAAGTATTCATTATTGCCACACTGGCAACAATCCAAATGCCCACAGACTCGTGCACGGCAAAGACACAGTGATACACCTCGGACACCTCTCAGCCACAACAAAGGAATGGGCTTCTCACACTCATGTGACATGGTCGAATCTCAAAAGCATCCTACTAAGTGGAAGAGCAGACGCCACAGGCTGCATGCACTACCTTTGCACTTACGTGAGACCCCAGAGAAAGGGGCACCGGAGGGACAGGAAGCGGAGGCATGCTCTTGGGCATATGAAGGGGGTTACTAGGCGGGGCACAGTGACTTTTCCAGGGAATACAAAGGTTCTATCTGATGATTGTAGTGGTAGTTATTGCAATTGTACACGTCAGTCAAAACTCATCGAACTGTACATTTAAAAGTGCTGTATTCTATTGTCTGTAAATTATACCTCAATACAGTTCATTTAAAAAATCCATGTTGCAGGGAAACCCTGGTGGTGTTCACACACTCCACTTTGGCAGCCTAGGGTTTGCAGGTTCAGATCCCAGGCATAGACCTACACATTGCTCATCAAGCCATGCTGTGGCGGCATCCCATATACTAAACAGAGGAAGATGGGCACTGATGTTAGCTCAGGGCCAATTTTACACACACACACAAAAGTCCATGTTGCAGTCTCTAGGGTAACAGGAAAAGAATCATAGAAGAAGCTAGTGGAGGAGGATGGGTACCATGAGCAACTGCCTACGAGGGACTGAGGTTTGTCTGCCTAAGAGGATGTGAACTGGGAGGGGAGGCCATGCAGGGAGCCATGATGTGACCTTGGAAGCAAAAGCAACACCTCAGTGGATGAAATTGTTGAGGATTCTCACAAGTTTTTCCTCTCCAGAAAAAACTGCTTTTTCTAAAAATTAGAAAGGCAATAGATGCTTTAGTATGTAAACAAAGAATGCAGAAGGATATGCAATGAGAATAAACTCCCCTCTCCATGCCCCCATCCCACTTTCAGAGGTGGCTCTTGGGCGGGGCCACATTTCTTGCCAGCACAGTCCTGTTCCCTTTCCAGGTGTCCCAGTGGGGTTTTTAGTGAAAAAGGACTGACAGTGACCACTGGATTTAGTTTGCAATCCAGGGGTCAGAATTCATTAAATAGTCCTTTGTCTTCCTCATAAAATCTCAAATCTAACATTCTCCAGGGATCACATCCAGAGTGAATAAGCCCTTCCTGACTATGTAGTTGTAGAAATGGAGCATCAGTGCTGGGTGGGCAATGGCTGAAACAAAGAGCATGAATAACCACATTGGTGAACATCATTACTGCATTTTCTGTGTTTCTGTGTAACTTAGTTTAGCTCAATAAACAGCTTTTACGGAAAACAATCACATCCACAGAAACTGACATATATGTCCACAGTTTGTAATACATAGACCCAGCTTCAAAAGTCTGAAACTATATCCATTGATCAGATGTGCTCATAGAGAGTTTGTCCGTGCCCTGCCGTGACCCCAGCGGGCTGTGGTTAGCACATCTCCTTCATACCCAAGCAGGACTGGGCAGGCTGCAGGCTTCTGAGAACAGTAACAGGCCCATCTAAACTCTCTGAATTTTACTCTTCCATCCAGATCTCATCAAAAGTTCCTTCTCAGATACAACACTAGCCTCCCCCCCTTAGATGCATATGGCCCGTCTCACCTGCTATGTCCAGCTGTCCTGGAACACAAGTAAATCGAGGAGTGGCCTTCTCCAGGAGAGCACCTTCTCCAAAGAACTGGGGAACATGCCTGAACTGGGCAGGGAGGGAGGCCCTGTGAAGTCTGGAAAGAGCCTCTGGGTATCTGAAATGCCAACATGTGGTTCCGTAGGCTCACCCTGGTTGGGCTGACTCACCAGGTGGGGCCACAACACCTGATGGATCAAAACAGAAGTGCAGTCTTTCCTTTCTCAGCTGCTCCATGGGACTGAGTCCTGGAGTCAAAGCAGGCAGGAGATTATGTCTTCCCACCCTGCTCAGCCTACAGTGGCTGACGTGGCCAACTGAGCAGCTCAGTCCAATCCAACATCCCAGTTCCTGAGGCCATGCTCTGTTTCCAGCACTGTGCCAGGCTGTAAGACCAGCCAGAACAAAGCAGAACAGGGTCAAGGCTGGCACAAGATGAATTATTAGAAAACAGTGCAGAACAGTTTACAATCAGGTGGAATTTATTCATTCTCCATAATTCAACAATTATTCAAACATTTATTTGTTGGATACCTACTGTGCCAGGTTCTGTGCTAGGTAATGAAGATATAAAGATAAAAGACTCTATCCTGACCCTCAGGGAGGTCAGCATGGAATATGAAGCAGATAAGGAAGCAGAAAATTATGAGGCCATGTGATGAGTACTAGTTCTAGGAGAGCCGAATGTATGAGTTTGGTGGGATCTCCCAGGTAAACCAAGGACAGATAGGAAGGCTTCTGGAGGAAAAGATGCATGAGCTAAACTTTTAAAGGTGGCTAGAGTCTGCCAGGTAGAAAGAGGAAGGCATAACAAGGGCGACATTTGGTGTGAAGGATGTCATTGCAAGAGAAAACATGGCATGAAACTATGAGTAATTTAGCAAATTCATATGTTCAAGCCCTAACCGCAAATGTAACTGCATTTGGAGATGAGGCCTTTAAGGAAGTAATTAAGGTTAAATGAAGCTACAAGAGGGAGTCTAATCTGATAGGACTGATGTCCTTATAAGAAGAGGAAGAGACACCAGAAATCTCTCTCTCCCTCTCTGCACACACTCAAAGAAAAGGTCATGTGAGGACACAGCAAGAAGGTGGCTATCTGCAAGCTAGGAAGACAGTTCTCACAAGAAACTGCCCTTAATGGCACTCATATCTTGGACTTCTAGGTTCTAGAACTATGAGAAAATAAACCCCTGTCATTTGAGCCACCCAGTCTGTGGTGTTTTGTTGTTATGGCAGCCCTCGCCAACGACTACAGGCTACAATGGTAGAGCTGAGTCATTGTGAGACAGACCATATGATCAGCAAAGTCTAAGATATTTATTATCTGGCCCTTCATAGAAAAGGTTTGCCAACCCCTAATCTAAATGTTCACAGCCAGATAATGATAAACACTCAACAGACAAATACCACTCAAATGAGTTTGTTTTAATTATATTATTATTTTAGTCATTTATTAATTCATTCCTACAAGTATATTTGCATCCCAGCTATGTACCCAGAACACTGAATCATGCAATCGTTAAATGTTTACTGAGACTTGTCCGAAGCACTATAATCACAGGGATGTGTCAGACATGGTCCCTGCCCTCAGGGAGCTCACAGTGAGTCACGAAGACATACATCTTAGCTCCAGAAAGCCTTATTCTATGCTCAATGGCCCTGCCTCTTTTTTATAGGTTTTGGGGGAGACTCTGTCAGGCCAAAGAAATCTCCCTATAGATCCCTGACAGGGGTCAAATCCAAAACTTCTCTCTGGCTCAGAGAAATTTCTCAGAGCTTCAGCTTCTAGCCAAAGCCAGATGGTAGAAAGGGAGCTAACAGACCTTGAGACAAGTGTCTCAATGTTCTTATTCCTATGATAGACATAATGATACCTCACAGGATGATCCTGAAGAGTAAAGGAGACAACAAATGCAAAGTGCCTGAAGTAAAACAAGTACATTTACTATGTTTAAAGACACAAAAGACAAGCTTAAGTATATACAAAGAACAGGAAACTAGAAATTAATTCCTAGAAATTAAAACTGAAATTAAGACTATAATAAAAGGATTAAAAACTCAACAGATAGCTTTAACAGCAAATTAGATACAGCTAAAGAGAAAATTAGCAAATCAGAGGATAGGTCAAAAGAAATTTACAAAATATAGCACAGAGAGATAAAATAATGAAAACTGTGGAATAGAGATTAAGAGACATGAAGGATAAAGTGAGAAGGTGTAACATAAGTTGAAACTGGAGTTCCAAAAGGAGAGGGAGAGAAGATGGCAAAAGACACAATATTTGAAGAATCAATGGCTTAGAATTTTGTAGAACTAATGAACACCCGTCCATACATTTAGGAAGTCCAACAAGTCTCAAGTTGAATAAATAAAAAGAGAAATCTACACCTAGACAGATGAGAATGACACTGAAAACCTCCAGGTAAGGGGAGTGGAGCTATCTTAAAAGCAGCCAGAGGGAGAAAAAAAGAGTAATTACAAAGAGTTAGACTGATAAGAGCAACAACAGAAGCCAGAATGCAGCAGAATAATATCTTGAATATGCTCAACGAAAATAGCTGCCAAATCAGAATGACATATTTCTGGTGAAAACAACTTTTAATAACAAGTACAATTTAAGAAAACAGAAAGATGAGAAAATTCATCCCTAGGAGACTCTCACTGAGGAACAGCTAAAGGATGCATTTCAGACAGAAGGAGAGTAATTCTAGATAAAGAAAGAATGAAGAGCAAAGAAAGTAGTAAGTAAGCAGTTAAATAAAAATGTGCATGGACTATATAAAATAACAATAACACGTAGTAGGGCTAAAGAAATAGACATCAAATATAGGACAAGAATATCAAAGAAGTCAGAAAAGGTATAAAGTTAAATTATTCTGAGATCACTGTATTCTCTATGAGGAAAATAAAGGACTTGATTCACTATAATTTGATAAGTTAAATACACATATAAGTCTTGGACAACTATAAAAAGAATGGAGACAGAATGTGTAACTTATAAATAAGTAGAGAAAAATATTGTAATGATTACAAAATTCAAAAGATTGAAATAATTCAGCGTATGTTCTGTTATTCAATGGACTTGTTAGAAAACAATAACAAAGGCTTATCTCCACATATTTAGAAATTAAGTAACAATTTATAATAGCCCTCCATTGGAGAAGGAAGACCAATGGAAATTAGATAATGTTTTGAATTGAATAATTTTAAAAATACCACAAATAAAAACTTGTGGGAAGCAGCCAAAGCATTACTCAGGGGGACAATTTGTAGCCCTAAAATACTAGAAAAGAAAGCCTGAACACTAATAAATTAAGCATATTTTTCAAGAAATTAGAAGATGAATAGAAAAATAAAGCCAAATTAAGTATAAGAAAAAATATAACAAAGCTAAAAGCAACAATTAATAAAATAGAAAACCAGTATATAACAGAGAGGGCCAGCAAAGGAATAGTTGTGGAGTATTTTTAACACTAATAAAAATCACTGTAGAATACACAGGACAGTTGTATAAACCTATTCCTCTTCTTTCCAGGCGCAGAGCTGGATAACATTTCCCAGTTCCCCCTGAGTGGGTGTGGCCCTGTGCCTGAGCTCTAGTCAAGGGAAGGTGAGCAAGTGACACTCGCCGTCTTCAGCCTGGGCCCACTAAGCCCCGCATGACAGCCCTCCATCCTCCTTCCCAGCATGACAGAGGAGGCAGAGCAGCCTTGAAATCATGTTGTGAAGATGGCAGAGCCACAGATGGAAAAGGCCTAGTTCTTGAATCGTCCCGTAGACTAAAGCCACCGCCGACTAGAAACAATTCTTTGATGAAATAAACTTCTAGACTGTTACATTTTTGGCTCGTTGTTGTTGTAGAAACCAGCAGTACCTTAACTAATGCATTCACAAACCTCTGAAAAGATTGGTCAAGGAAAAAGTGAAGGCACACATAACTAATATGAGCGACGAAAAGGAGGATATCGTTACAGATGTTTTCAGATGTTAAAAAACATTAATAAGGTTTATGAAAAAAGCCTACTAATTTGAACAGTTAGAGGAAATGGACAAATTATCAGAAAAATATAATTTAACAACACTAGACTCCATACTGTTGAGATGTCAATGTTCCCCAAGCTGATCTGTAGAATGAGAGTAATCCCAATCAGAACTCTAGCAGGCTTTTTGTAGAAATTGTAATGTGATTCTAAAATTTATATAGAAATGCAAATTTCCTAGAATAACTAAAGCAGTCTTGAGAAAGAAGAAGAACACTGGGCTCCTACACAGCCTGATTTCAAGGCTTCAAGACTACGAAGCTGTTAAGTAATCAAGACAGTATGACATTGGTGGAAAGATACAAGATTGATGGAACCAAACAGAGACAAGGATTGAACCGTGTGGACCCACAAATAGACCACTGTGTTGTTGCCAAGGTAATTCACTGGGAAAATGATAATCTTTTCAGTAAAGGATGCTGGATACACTGTACATTCACATAGAAAAAATACCTTGCCAAAAGTGATTCAAAAAGGAAAAGAAATTGTGAATAGCTCAATAACCATTAAAGGAATTGAATCAGTGCTAAAATTTTTCCACAAAAGAAACTTCCTTAGCAATTTTTACAGGACGTTTAAGGGATAAGTAATCAAACTTGTACTCAATCTCTTTCAGAAAAATTTTTAAAATGGTAACACATCAATTTATTTTATACGGCTAATGTATCCTTGATCTCAAAGCCTAGCAAAAACATTAATGAGAATGAAAAATTACTTACCAATCTCATACATGAACAAAGATGCAGTAATCCAAAACAAAGTACAGCATACAAAATCCAGCAATATAGTGAGGAAAAAACCCCATACTGACCAAGTTGGACTAATATCAAGAAGGCAAGGTTGACTAAATATGAGAAAAACAATTAATGTAATTCAACATAACATTAAAAGGGAAAAATCATACAATCACACCAATAGATACAGACAGAAAAACCTCGTGATCAAACTAAACATCCAATCACAATAGACTGAGGAATTGCCTACACGGGCTCCTGGAGCAATGACAAAGCCCTATGTCTTGGCCCGTGTGGTGATTACGTGGGTGTTTGCTTCACAACTATTCAAACTGTACACGTCTTATGCAGTTTGGGGTAGGTTAAATTACACAGTATAGAGGAATGAAGTATGTGTGTGTGGTAGGAACAGCTAAGCAACTTACCCAGGGCCACACAGTTAATGACAAAACCAAGTGGCTAGCCCAGGCCCTCTGCTTGCAAATGACTAGGAGACTGACATCCTAAGGCCTCTCAGAAAACTAGCCTGCCCGCTGCTGTTAGACACATCAGAGAGGGAGCCCAAATACACGCAGCAATTTCACAGCAGCCTCTGCCTGTCCTGCTCCCCACCTCCTGCAGACAGACATGGGCCCTGCCACCAGCTCTGTGACTGGGTCAGGGCCAGAAGAGTTGACACTTGTCTCTGGTTTCACCAGGTATGAACCAAGTCAACACTCATGTAGGAAATTTAGAAAAATATTGTAAATAAGAGAATAAGTATTTTCAGTGGGAGAGGTGAGGAAAAGAGGCATTTGAGAAATCCATATATCCTTGAGTTGGAATATTTTTGCTGAAAAAAAAAATTGTTTGGGGCCAGCCTGGTGGTGCAGGGGTTAACTTCGCATGTTCTGCTTCGGCGGCCTGGAGTTCCCAGTTCACACTCCGCTTGGCAAGCCATGCTGTGGAGGCATCCCACATGTAAAGTAGAGGAAGATGGGCACGGATGTTAGCCCAGGGCCAGTCTTCCTCAGCAAAAAGAGGAGGATTGACAGCAGATGTTAGGGTGAAGTTGGTGCGCTCCATTTCGGCAGCCAGGGTTTTGCTGGTTCCGATCCTGGGCGTGGACATGGCACTGCTCGTCAGGCCATGCTGAGGCGACATCCCACATAGCACAACCAGAGGCACCCACCACTAGAATATACAACTATGTACTGGAGGGCTTTGGGGAGAAGAAGAAGAAAAGAAAAAACAAAAAAGAAGACTGGCAAGAGATGCTAGCTCAGGTGCCAATCTTTTTTTTTTTTAAAAAAACCCACAAGGAGCCGGATCCAGTTCCCTAAGCCTCCTTCTTTAGCGCTGTGTGAGAAGACGACATGGCATCTGACCCACCTCAGTTCAACAAGTCCTTATGGCTGCCTATCATGTTCTAGGCACGGATGACACAGGTGAGATTTCAGAAATCTCACGCAAGCAATTCAATTCTGAAAGCTCACTCAAATCTTACAGGGAAGACAGATATGCAACAGGCAATTCTAACTGAGGGATGAGCACAGGCTGCCATCAGGGAGCACACAAAGGTTCTAGCATCTTGCTCCTGAAAGACCTCAATTTCTCAATGGCATCCTGAAAAATAACTCAGCGTGAGGCAGAGAGGGAATAAGAGAAGCTTCACCCCAACTTGGGGTGAGGGGCAGTCAGGTAATGAAACCCTGGGCTGAAAGGGGAAGCCCAAGTCTTTTAAAGCAAGCCAAAAAGAAATGAAAATAAAAACAGAAGCTAAAATGCACAAAAGCACAATTCCTAGACAGGATGTCCAGCCCTAGGGAACACCCCACGCCGCAGAGGACCTGGCCAATAATGTGGATGGAGGACAAGCTGCTCCAGGCAGTGTGACCTGAGAAATCAGGGCAGTTGCTCCCAATGCTTGCCCAGCACCGGGCACTCTTGGCTGCACCAGCAGAAACTCCATTTTCTATATGTTTTCTTTTAGCATGTGAATATCTTTGGGAGAGGATACCTGTGAAGTCACCACTGCCTTGATTTGCATTAGTCTGCACATTTTGCTTTAGAATTGGGAGCCTCAGTGAGCAGAGACAGGGTGTGGACTTCAGGCCTGAGGCCGGAGGCGGGAGGAGGACTGAGAATGAGGGGAAGGACCTTCTCCTGAGGCTTGGCTTAACCATTTGCTACTTCAGCCCCTTTCTTCATGAATGACTTCTCTGTCCTGGCAGTGAGCTCTCCTTCTCACTGGCCATTCTCTACGTCCAGCCTGCACTAGCATTTTTGGCTCCCACACCCCAGCCATTCTTGACCCCTGTGAATCCAGCCTGAGTACCAGCCACACAGACAGACCAGAGAAGTGGGTACTTTCTTTTGCCAGCCAGCTCAGCCTTGGCCTCGACCACCCCTTCTAGCCCAGATCACTCCCTTACAGCATACCTGCTGCAATCAGGCTCTCCCCATCAAATACATTGGGTCTGTGGAACCCTTGCTGTCTGCACTCTGCGTCACCATCTGCTCCTCATCTTCAACTTGCCCACACTCAAGGGTCACCCTCCAAGTCTAGGGACTCTGGCCCACACTTACCTCTTCCTCCTCAGAATTCTTTGTAACATTCACTATAGCAAAAACAACGGACAAGAAGAAGATGACTTCCAAAGACAGTTTGTGCACCATTGAGGTCTCTTAGTTTGATCAGCTCCCACCAACAAAGGCAGGAGCCCAATGTCTTAAGTCACTTAGCCTTGACTATCATATATTTGGACTATGCCACCCATGACCACTCTTACTGCAGGCATATACTGACGCCTGGATCACACTGCCTCATCCTTTCAAGATTTTGTTTTCTTACTCGCTGTCAACTCTCTTCAATGTTAATCTTGTCCTAATTTTTGGCATTTTCAATATCCTCCTAGACAGTCCTTTGTGTCAAGCTCTGTATTTAGTGCTTCACAAATAATATCTCATTTAACATTCACAACAACTCATTTCTCAAAGGAGGAAGATGGGAGTTGGAGAAAGTAAGCAATCTGCCTAATTCTGCACAGCTATTTAGTGAAGCTAGGATTCAAACCTGGCTGCTCATGTTATAAAGCCTGAGTTCCTGACTGCTATGCTGTGTTGCCGCACCTCTATTAGAAAAACATCTCCCTTTTCTTGGAAGGAGCTGAGGACAACTAACACAAATGGAATAGGGCTTTGGGATTTCCTTTTCACTTCTATTGCTGTTCCTGGTCTTCTTTCACACATCCAATTCAAGTTATTGCCTTCTACTGTCAGTTAACTCCTTCAACTATGTTGAAACTTGGTGGCATAAAGGGCCCCTATAATCTGGGAAAGGAGGACTAGTTTTGCAGACAGATGAATGTGGGTGTAAACCCCAGTTCCACTAGTAATGTTTCCCTGTTGCTTGATAACTTTGGAAAATCACATGACCTTCCAGAGCCTTACTTCCTGAGACAATAGAGGGTTGTGCTGAAGAGCGCAGGCCGTGAGATCAGGCCGGCTCATATTCAAATCCCAAATGTGCCAGCAGCCGTGACCTTGAGCAAGTTAGTTAAGTGTCAGATTTCTCATCTGCCAAAAGGTTGCACAAGCAGTTATGAGGAGTTAATGAGATGGTGTATTTAAAGCCTAAGAAGCTTTGCACACAGTTCACGCTCAATAACTCACCTGACAGGCAGTGAGGATTAGATGAGTTAATACTGAAGTAACAGACCCTTGGAAAATGCTAGCTTCCTTCCTCATTCCTTCTCTCCCTACCTCCTTCCCCATCGACCTCTCCCATATATACTATACTTCAGTCATACCCAACTATTCAGCATTGCTCCACATACCACTTTGCCATTTTCTGAACTGGATCTTCTACCTGAAAATCCCTTCCACTCCTACACTGCCTCACCTGGGCATCTTTGAATGCCCATTCAAAAGCCACTTCCTCTCTTACCTGTTCCTAAGATGCCCAAAGGTTTACCATGCACCTATTTGTACTACCAGAGCAAAGTTTATGCCTCTGCTGTGAACACTTCCAGTTGTGAGGGTGGGGACTATGTTTTATTTCTATTTGATCATTAGTTCCATGCATATCTCCTGGCATGTACTAAATTTTATTTAATTCAATTCAACACACAAAGGAGTGAAAACACTACTGAGGGAGGCAATTCACCATGGGTCCTGAGCATCCCTGTGCATACTTACTGGGTAAGCCAAGAATGCAACTCCGTCTCCATGCATTTCTCAGGATTCTGTTTGCAGCAAGCAACCTTGAGAGATGAAGTTATGGCTCCTTCCAGGACAAAGTATAGGCTTGCCATAAAGGAAGGGATTGCCCAAGCTCAGTCTTCCTCAGCTGTGACACAAATCTGCCGCTTGCATAGCATCCACTGGGGCCTTCTGCATTGACTTCTAGGACTTGAGGGGCAAAAAGCACCAGCACAAACATGATGCTATCACTGCTTGCTGTGCCATGAGTAACAAAGTCCTTTGTCTCCAACTCAGGAGTCTTGTGTCTTCTTCTAGCAGCCATGAAATAGTAATGGGCTAATTTACTATCTCAGGAGCCAGCAAACTATGGCCTGTGGGCCAAATCCAGCATATAATCTCTTTTTGTACAGACTTCAAGCTAAGAATGGTTTTTATACTTTTAAAGGTTGTAAAAAAAAAAAAAAAAGATGAGACTATGTGACAGAGATCTTATGTTGCCCACAAGGCCTAAAATATTTATGATCTCACTCTTAAAAGGAAATGTTTGCCAACCCTGTATTATCTTACAAGGATGGTAAAATTAAATCTGAGTTTCTGCCCAGTTCCAACTCATCAGTTAACTTTCTGAGAGCAGGAATGTCATCTTCTCCTCCTAAGGTCCTCATAGCACCAGGCACAGGGCTGACATTCAGGTAAGATTCAACCAAAACCAAAGTGCCCCTCTCATTTATTCAACAAAGATTTGGTGCTTGGTACTGTTTCAGGAACTGGAGATACAGTGGTAAACAAAACAATAAAAATCCCTAACCCCATAGAGTTGATGTTCTAATGGGAGAGACAGACAATAAACTAATACATATATGTCAGGTAGTAGAAAGTGCTACGGAGAAAATACAGGAGATGAGGAGTTTCAAGCTTTAGTTTGGGGGGGTGGGGTGGGATATGGAGAGATGGCTAATATTTTATGCAAGGTATTCAGGGAAGGCCCCTCTGAGAAGCTGGCATAATTAAGTAGGTCAATACTTGTCTGGGATCTCTAAGCATCTAGAAAACTGACACCCTGGGGAAGTGAAATTGAAAGCACATCTTACTTCCACTTTCCAGCTCATGGTTTTCTGAACTGAGTGTTCATTTGAGCAGTGCCGCACCCGAGAAATCCTCCCACCTCCCTCCTGGATAAGAGTACCACTTATACAGGTCCCTGGAAGCCTGAGCGAACAAATTTAGTGCAAGTTGAAGCCTACAGGGTTTTGCATTCTATCCCCACTGATGAGTATGTCCTCATAATCCTACTTTGGCATTAAAAGCCCCAAATTAGGAATCACTGTACTTAAACCCTGATTTACTTTATTCTACCAAATGCACACTAATTCTCTGCTCCAAGACACTCAAGTGCATACATTCATACATATCTAAAAATGAGAAACAAAATGCGTATGTACATAAAAGCCACTGAACTTTTACTTTGGTAGAAAAAAATGATGACTCTGAAAGCACACAGGCTTTGGGATCATTCAGAGTAGGGTCCTAAGTCCCTCCTTCACCCCTTGTGAGCTGGGCAAGAGACCTCAGGCAAGTTACTTTAACTCTCTTAAACTTAGTTTCCACATTTGTAAAGGGGAGCTAATAATACCTGTCTGTTAATAAAACAACAGATACAAAGCACCAAGGACACAGTCAGTCACATAATACATGTTCTGCGAAGGTTGGTATCTTAATTGTCAGGTAGTACATGAATCCTTCATCCACTCATTAGGCATTCACTTATTGCTCCTATTTATTACCAGGCAGTGTCAAGTGAAGGGCCTCCTCCAGTCAATAAGACTGTACTTTCAAGGAGACTATAGAGTAGTAGGTGAGAGAGAAAAGTGAATAAGCAACGATGATGATACAGTGTGATATGTAATAGAGGGAATCATCAGGAGGATAAGAGTATATCAAGAAAGGCTTCCCAACGGAAGAGCTAAACTAGCTCCTGAGGTGAGGATCTTAGCCAGAGAAAAAGTCGACATTTCCGACAGAGGTAACACCTTTGGAAAAGGCTGGAAGAATAGGTAGTTTGGTAAAGCTGAATAATGGGAGTTACAGGGAAGGGGGAGGGTGCTAAGACAAAACTGAGTCAGATCTAAAGGGCCTTGATTGTCAAGCTAAGGCATTTGGACTGATCCTAAAGACAACATAGAAAGAACCTCTGGCTTCCACATGGAGATGCAATTAGAGTTGGACAAGACTGGAGACAAGAAGATGAGTTAACGGGTGTCCAGAAGTAGATTTGGGAGTTGGGAGGGAGATAAATGAGATTGAGATTGACCTGCCCGTGGAATATCTTAGTGGAGCTATCCAGGAAGCAGACAGATGTGGAAGAGTGAGATCTGGGCTGGAGACTGACTTGGGAGCCATTGATATATAGATAAAACCATGTGAATTAGACAATCTAGGCTTTGTGTGCAGAGTAAGAAGAGAAGAGCATTGATGGAGGACCCAAAGAGATATTTATAAGATGAAGAGGGGAAACAGAGCCCATAAAGGAAACAGCATAAACAGGGAATTAGGGACAATGAAAATCAGGGCATTTTATAATTTTCAAGTCATATTCCAGATGAGTGATGTCAGTAAAGCAGCATAGGAAGCTCCAAGCTCTTGTTTCCCCACTATATATATACACACACATATATATACACACATACATGTACAAATATATGTATACTCACATATATATGTGTACATACATACACATACACATGTGTACATATATATGTATATGTATGCACACACACATATACAAGCAGAAGCTGCCTGAATCAACTTTTTAGGAGCTCTGGAAAACAATCGGGAGTTTATAGCAATGAAGCAAATGCCAAATCAAGAAAAAAACCATCTTCACAATTGTAGAAACGTTTTATGGTGTTTTATTCACCCTTGCCCAATTGCCAACCTAGGGTAGCTGTGCTCTTGGTCTTGAGCAGCAACAACCCAGTTCCCAGTTACTCCACTTGAACTGGAAGGAGCAGAGTAGATCTTATTCACAAATTATTGTCTGTTATTATCTTTCTGGGGGATACCTGAAGGACTGACTTGCTCGACTCTGTCCTGCATAACTCAGAACATAAGTGGGAAAAATGATAGGCATTGCTCTTAAATGCCACAAGGAGACTACAAACCCAAAGATGCCTGGGGCAAGAGATTCTGGGTGAAGACACAAAATAGATCATCTAAAGCCTGAAGGAGAAGGTGGGATGAAGTGCTTTAGGAAATTAGGAAATTCAAAAGCAACTGCATATACAGGGAAATTTAGAAAGCCATGCATGCCCAGGCAAGATGCACTCACAGAGAAGACCTGAGAAGATCTTAAACTTTTACCTTGAGCTGATCCCTAGGCTCAGAGCAAGTCTAGCTATTGTTGAAGGACTGCACTAGTACAGAGACTGTCTGCAAAGACTATCAGAGATGGTTGTTCTTCCTTTTTTTGCTTTTGTTTTTGATGGTTTTCTTTGTCTATTTCAGCTCTTGGCATTCAAGGAAAGCTCTGTCAAAGCATTAAATGAACATAAGCTAAAAGAACAGAGACTTCAGTGAGCACACATGACTAGCACACATAACTTTCAAAAGTAGTTTGGAAAAGTCTCAAAACAAATGGATTAACACCTTCAAAAACCAGGAAGAAAAAAAAGCAAACCATGGAGAAAGGCAGAAATCTGATTTCCAGATTTACTCCATTATAATAACCAAATGCCCAATTTCATCAAAACATCACAAAGCATATACAGAAACTGGAAAACAGGGGCTGGCCTGGTGGTGTAGTGGTTGGGTTTGCATGCACTGCTTCGGTGGCCTGGGGTTCACTGGTTCAGATCCTGGGCATGGACCTAGCACTGCTTGTCAGGACATGCTGAGGTGGTGGACCACACAGAAGAACTAGCAGGATCTACAACTAGGATATACAACTAGGTACTGGGGCTTTGGGGAGGGGGAAAAAAAAGGAAGATTGGCAACAGATATTATCTCAGGGCCAATCTTTCTCACCAAGAAAAAAAAAGCATACCTTAAAAAAGAACCAAAAAGAAACTAGAAAATATGGCTCATTCAAGGAACAAAAATTAAAAGAAACCATCCCTGAGGAAGCCCAGACATCAATCTCACTAGGCAAAGACTTTAAAACGGTTGTCTTAAATATGCTCTAAGAGATAAGGGAAAACATAGACAAAGAACTAAAAGAAATCAGAAAAACAATATATGAAAAATGGGAATATTAATAAAGTGATAGAAATTACAAAAAGAACCAAACAAAATTCTGGAGTTGAAAAGTCCAATAACTGAAATGAAAAAATTACTATAGGGGGTCAACAACAGAGTTGAGCAGGCAGAAGAAAGAATCAGTGAACATGAAGAGAGAACATTTGAAATTATTGAGACTTACGAGCACAAAGGAAAAAGAATGAAGTAAAGTGAACAGAGCCTAAGGGGTTTGTGGGACACCATCAAGTGGGTCAACACACACATTTTGGGAGTCCCAGAAGGAGAATACAGAGAGAAAGGGGCAGAAAGATTATTTGAAAAAAATAATGGCCAAAACCTTCCCAAATCTGATGAAATACTTGAATCTACAAATATTAAAAGCTCATTGAATACCAAATATGATAAACTCAAAGGGACCTACACCAAGACAATTACAATCAAACTATTGAAAGCCAAAGACAGAGAATCTTTTTTTTAAAAGACTGGTAGCTGAGCTAACACTTGTTGCCAATCTTCTTTTTTTCCCCCCTTCTTCTTCTTCTCCCCAAAGCCCCCCAGTCCATAGTTGTATATTCTAGTTGTAGGTCCTTCTGGTTGTGCTATGTGGGATGCCACCTCAGCATGGCTTGATGATCAGTGCTATGTCAGGGCCCAGGATCCAAACCAGTGAAACTCTGGGCTGCCAAAGCAGAGTGCAGGAACTTAACCACTCAGCCAAGAGGCCAGCCACCAGAGAGAATCTTGAAAGCAGCAAGAGGGAAGTGATTTATCGTGTACAATGTATCATTCCCAATAAGATTATCAGCCATTTCTAATTAGAGACTTGGACCAGAGGAAGGAGAGCATATATTTAAAGTGCTGAAGGAAAAATACTATAAACTAAGAATTCTATGTATGGCAAAAGTGTGCAAAAAAGAGAGAGTTAAGGCATTTCCATATAAACAAAAGCTGAGGGACTTCAGTACTGCTAGACTTGCCCTACAGAAATGATAAAGGGAGTGCTTCAGGTTAAAATGAAAGGACACTAGACAGTAACTCAAAACTATATGAAAATATAAAGATCTCTAGTAAAGGCAAATACATGGGCAAAGGTAACAGCAGTATTATTGTAATCCTGGTTTGTAACTGAATTTGAATTTTCTACAGGACTTAAAAGGCAAAAGCATAAAGTAATTATGTCTATGTTATTGGGCACGCAATGTATAAATATGTAACTTGTAACATGAAAACACAAAGGGACGTGGGCAGAGTACAATGGAGAAGAGTTTCTGTATGCAGTTGAAGTTAATTTGGTGTCAATTCAAATTAGATATTTGTAACTTTAGGATGTTATAAATAATATCCATTTAACCATACAGAAAACATTTATAGAATAGCCACAAACAGAAATGAGAAAGAAATAAAAATGTGTCACTATGAGAAAAGCAACTGAACACAAAATAAGACAGCAATGGAGGAAATGAGGAACAAAAAAGCTATAAGACATACAGAAAACAAATATCAAAATGGCAGACGTAAGTCTCTCCTCATCAATAATTACTTTAGACGTAAACTTTCCAATAAAAAGGGACTGAATGGCAGAATTGGTTTAAAAACCTACAAGATTCAACTGTATGCTGTCTACAAGAGACTCACTTTAAAGACACAAATAAGTTGAGAGTGAAAGAATGGAAAAATATTTCCATGACAGTAGTAACCAAAAGAGAGCTAAGGTGACTATACTAATTCAGACAAAATAGACTTTAACTCAAAAACTGTTACAAAGACAAAGAAAGATATTATAGATTGATAAAAGAGTCAATTCACCAAGAAATATATCAATTTTAACATATATGCACCAAACATCAGAGCCCCAAAACACAAGAAGCAAACATTACATAGTTGAAGGGAGAAGCAGACAGTTCTACAATAGTAAGTAAGATTTCAATACACCACTTTCAACATGGTAGAACAGCCAGACAGGAGGTCGATAAGGAAATAGAAAACTTGAACAAAACTGTAAACCAATTAGACATATCAAAATATACAGTACACCCAAGAACAGAGGAATACACATTTTTCTCACGTGCACGTGGAACATTCTCCAAGATAGACTATATGTTAGGCCACAAAACAAGTCAGAGTAAATTTTAAAAGATTGCAATCATAAAAAGTATCTTTTCCTACCACAACAGAAGGAAGCTAGAAATCAGCAGAGGAGGAAAATTGGATCCACCAAAATGGGGAAAGTAAACAACACATTCTTTTTTTTTAATTCAATTTGTTTTATTGCAGTAACATTGGTTTATAACATTACATAAATTTCAGGTGTACATCATTATATTTCGATTTCTGTGTAGATTACATCATGTTCACCACCCAAAGACTAATTACAATCCATCACCATATGCATGTGCCTAATTACCCCTCTCACTCTCCTCCCTCCCACCTTCTGCTCTAGTAGCCACCAACCCAATCTCTATCTCTATGTGATTGTTTCTTGTTGTTTTTATCTTCTATTCATGAGTGAGATCATAAGGTATTTCACTTTCCCCCTCTGACTTATTTTGCTTAACATAATACCCTCAAGGTCCATTCATGTTGTCACAAATGGCCAGATTTCATCATTTTTATGGCTGAGTAGTATTCCATTGTGTATCTATACCACACCTTCTTTATCTATTCGTCCCTTGATGGGCACCTAAGTTGCTTCCAAGTCTTGGCTATTGTGAATAATGCTGTAATGAACATAGGAGTGCATGTGTCTTTACACATTCAGTGTTTTCATGTTCTTTGGATCAATACCCAGCAGTGGAATAGCTGGACTGCATGATAGTTCTACTCTTAATTTTTTGAGGAATCACCATACTGTTTTCCATAGTGGCTGCACCAGTTTGCACTCCCTCCAGCAGTGTATGAGGGTTCCCTTTTCTCCACAGGAACTTACTGGTTCCTGTCTTGTTAATTACAGCCATTCTGGTGGGAGTGATGTGATATCTCATTGTAGTTTTGATTGCACTTCCCTGATAGTGATGTTGAACTTCTTTTCATGTGCCTGTTGGCCATCTGTATATCTTCTTTGGAGAAATGTCTGTTCAGATCTTTTGCCCATTTTTTAATTGGGTTGTTAGTTTTTTTATTGTTGAGATGTACAAGTTCTTTATATATTTTGGACATAAATCCTTAATCCGATATATGCTTGCAAATATCTTCTCCCAATTGTTAGGTCATCTTTTTGTCTTGTTAATGGTTTCCTTTGCTGTGCAGAAGGTTTTTAGTTTGATGTAGTCCCATTTGTTTATTTTTTCTATTGTTTTCCTTGCTCAGTCAGACATGGTACTTGAAAATATGCTGCTAAGACCAATGTCCAAGAGCGTACTGCCCATGTTTTCTTCTAGAAGTTTCATGGTTTCAGGTGTTACATTCACGTCTTTAATCCATTTTGATTTAATTTTTGCATATGGTGTAAGATAATGGTCTACTTTCATTCTTTTGCATGTGGCTGTCCAGTTTTCCCAACACCATTTATTGAAGAGACCTTCCTGTCTCCATTGTATGTTCTTGGCTCCCTTGTCAAAAATTAGCTGTCCATAAATGTGTGGGTGTATTTCTGGGCTCTCTTTTATGTTCCATTGATCTGTGTGTCTGTTTCTGTGCCAGGACAATGCTGTTTTGGTTACCATAGCTTTTTAGTATATTTTGAAGTCATGGAGTGTGATACCTCCAGCTTTGTTCTTTTTTCTCAGGATTCCTTTGGCTATTCAAGGTCTTCTGTTGGTCCATATAAATTTTAGGATTCTTTATTCTATTTATGTGAAAAATATTTTGAACTTTGATAGGGACTGCACTGAATCTGTAGATTGCTTTAGGAAGTATGGACATTTTAACTATGTTAATTCTGATCTAAGAGCATAGAATATCTTTCCATTTCTTTGTGTCTTTTTAAATTTCTTTCAACAATGTTTTATAATATCAGGGTACAGATCTTTCACCTCTTTGGTTAAGTTTATTCCTAGGTATTTTATTCTTTTTGTCGGATTGTAAATGGGATTGTATTCATAATTTGTCTTTCTGCTACTTCATTGTTAGTGTATAGAAACACAACTTATTTTTGTATGTTGATTTTGTATCTGGCAACTTTACTGTATTCATTTAATATTTCCAAAAGTGTTTTGCTGGATTCTTTAGGGCTGTCTATTCATAAAATCATGTAAACTGCAAATAGCAACAGTTTCACTTCTTTCTTTCCAACTTGGATCCCTTTTATTTCTTTTACTTGCCTGATTGCTCTGGCCAGGACTTCCAATACTATGTCAAATAAGAGTGGTGAAAGTGGGCATTCTTGTCTGGTTCCTGGTCTTAGAGGGCTAGCTTTCAGTTTTTCTCCACTGAGAATGATATTAGCTGTGGGTTTGTCATATATGGCCTTTATTATGTTGAGGTACTTTCCCTCTATACCTGTTTTATTCAGAGTTTTTTTTTTTTTTATCACAAATGGATGCTATGTCTTGTCAAATGCTTTCTCTGCATCTATTGAGATGATCATGTAATTTTTATTTTTTATTTTTTGAATGTGGTGTATCACGTTGATAGATTTGCAGATGTTAAACCATCCCTGCATCTTTAGAATAAAACTCACTTGATCATGATGTATGATCTTTTTAATGTATTGTTGTATTTGATTTGCTCGTATTTTGTTGAGGATTTTTGCATTGATGTTCATCAGTGATATTGGCCTGTAATTTTCTTGTATTGTGTTGTCCTTGTCTGGTTTTGTTATCAGGCTAATGTTGGCTTTGCAGAATGAGTTAGGAAGCCTCCCCTGCTCTTCAATTTTCTGGAAGAGTTTGAGAAGGATAGGTATTAAGTCTTCTTTGAATGTTTGGTAGAATTCACCAAGGAAACTGTCTGGTCCTAGACTTTTATTTTTGGGGGGTTTTGATTACTGTTTCAATCTCCTTACTTGTGATCGGTCTATCCAAATTATCCATTACTTTTTGATTCAGATTTGGATGGTTTCATGAGTCTAAGAATTTATCCATTTCTTCCAGATTATCCAATTTGTTGGCGTATAGTGTCTGTAGTATTCTCTTATAATCTTTTGTATTTCTGAGATGTCCATTGTAATTCCTCCTCTTCCATTTCTGATTTTACTTATTTTATCCTTCTCTCTTTTTTCTTGGTGAGTCTGCTAAAGGTTTGCCAACTTTATCTTTTCAAAGAACTAGCTCTTTGTTTCATTGACTTTTTCTATTTTTTTTAGTCCTTATTTCATTTATTTCTACTCTGATTTTTATTATTTCCTTCCTTCTACTGATTTTGGGCTTTGTTTGTTCTTCTTTTTCCAGTTTCTTTAGGTGCACTGTTGGGTGGTTTATTTAAGACTTTTTTTGTTTTTGCGGTAGGCCTGTATTGGTAAAAACTTCCCTCTTAGGACTGTTTTTGCTATACCCCATAAATTTTGACACGCTGTATTTTCACTTTTATTTGTCACCAGGTATTTTTTGATTTCTTCTTTCAATTCTTCATTGACCCAATCATTGTTCAGTAATATTTTGTTTAATCTCCACATATTTCTGGCCTTTCCAATTTTCTTCTTGTAGTTGATTTCTAGTTTCATACTGTTGTGATCAGAAAAGATGCTTGGTATTATTTTAATCTTCTTAAATTTATTGAGACTTGTTTTGTGGCTTAATATGTTATCAATCCTGGAGAATGTTCCATGTGCATTTGAAAAGAATCTGTATTCTGTGGCTTTTAGATAGAATATTCTGTATATATCTACTAAGTCCATCTCATATAATGTGTCATTTAAGGCCAATGTTTCCTTATTGATCTTCTGTTTGGATGATCTATCCATTGGTGTACATGGAGTGTTAAAGTACCCTACTATTATTGTGTTACTATTTCTCCTTTTATGCCTGTTAATAATTGCTTTATATATTTAGGTACTCCAATGTTGGATGCATAGATATTTACAAGTGTTATATCTTCTTGTTGGATTATTCCTTTTATCATTATGTAGTGCCCTTCTTTGTCTCTTGTTATAGTTTCTGTTTTAAAGTCTATTTTGTCTGATATAAGTATTGTTACCCCGGCTTTCTTTTCATTTTCATTTGCATGGAGTATCTTTTTCTATCCTTTCACTTTAGTTTGAGAGTGTCTTTAGGTCTGAAGTGTGCCTCTTGTATGCAGCATATATATGGGTCTTTTTTTTTTAGCCAATTGGCCCCCATGTGTCTTTTGATTGGAACATTTAGTCCACTGACATTTAAAGTAGCTATTTATAAGTATGTACTTATTTCCATTTTGTTACTTTTTTCTGGGTGTTTTAGTAATTTTTGCCTATTCCTTTCTTCTTATCTTGCTCTCTTCCATTGTGGTTTGATGGCTTTCTTTAGTATTATGTTTGGCTTCCTTTCTCTTAACTTTTTGTGTGTTCATTATAGGTTTGTGATTACCATGAGGTTCATATATAATAACCTACATATATAGAAATCTGTATTGAGTTGATGGTCTCTGAAGTTTGACCTCTTTCTAAAAGCTCTATTCCTCTCACATTTTATGATTTTGATATCATATCTAACCTCTTTGTGTGTGTGTGTGTGTGTGTGTGTGTATCTGTTACTGTCTTATCATGGAATAGGTAATTTTAGTACTTTTGTCTTTTGACCTTCATATTCTCTTCATAGGTGGTTGATCTGCTACCTTTATTTTATATTTGACTTTACCAGTGAATTTTTGCCTTTTTTGATAATTTGCTTATTCATATTTGTGTTCTCTTTCCCACTTAAATAAGTTCCTTTAGCATTTCTTGTAAGGTTGGTTTCTTGGTGATAAACTCCTTTAGTTTTTGCTTTTCTGGGAAACTCTTTATCTCTCCTTCCATTCTGAATGATAACCTTACCAGGTAGAGTATTCTTGACTGTAGGTTTTTTCCTTTCAGCACTTTAAATGTATCATGCCATTCCCTTCTATCCTGTAAACTTTCTGCTGAGAATTCAGCTGATAGCCTTATGGCATTTCCTTTGTATGTCACTTGTTGCTTTTCCCTTGTGGTTTTTAGGATTCTCTCTTTATCTTTAATTCTTGACATTTTAATTATAACGTGTCTTGGTGTTGGCCTCCTTGGGGTTTTCTTGTTTGGTGCTCTCTGTGCTTCCTGTGCCTGAATGTCTGTTTCCTTCCTTAGGTTAGGAAAGTTTTCAGCTATTATTTCTTGAAATAGATCCTCTGCCCCTTTGTCTCTCTCTCTTTTCCTTCTGGGACACCTACAAAATGGATGTTAGTGAACCTGATGTTGTCCTAGTGGTCCCTTAGACTGTCCTTGTTCTTTTCAATTCTTTTTTCTCTTATCTGTTCAGCTTGGGTGATTTCCTCTAGTCTCTTGTCCAGCTTGCTGGTCCATTCTTCTGCATCATCTACTCTGCTATTGAGTCCCTCTAGTGAATTTCTCATCTCCAGCATTGTAGTCTTCATTTCTGATTCATTCTTTTTTATGTTTTCCAGTTCTTTGATGAAGTTCTCACTGAGTTCATTCTTCTTCCAAGATCAGTGAGCACCCTCATGACTTTTTTTTTGAATTCTTTGTTGGGTAGATTGTTTATTTCTGTTTCATTTAGTTCTTTTTCTGAGGTTTTGTCTTGTTCCCTTACTTGCAATGTATTCCTTTGTCTCCTCATTTTGCATCTTTCTCCATGCTTATATCTATGTATTAGGTAGGTCAGCTACATCTCTCAATCTTGGAGAGGTGGTCTTACATAAGAGATGCCCTATGTGGCCCAGCAGTGTGCTTCCCTCTCATTACCTGTTCCAAACATTCCAGGAGTGTCCCCTGGGGTGGGTTATGTGTGTCCTTCTGTTGTGGCAGAGTTTCTTTTGCTTCAGGTGCCCAGGGAGTCTAGGCTATCCTCCTGGCCAGCTTGTTGTAATGTTCAGCTTCATGTGGCTGCTGTGGACCCTTCAGACACTTATCAGGCATGTGGAGCCTCAGCACAGTTGGCTGCAAGATCTAATAGCACATTCCTGTTGCAGTTATTCTGTTAAGTGTTAAGCATGGCTGGTTGCTAGGCTCAGGGACTTACAATTGCTGTAGGCTTCTGGCCTGCAAGGCTGTTGTCAGCTTTCTCAGGATTGCAGCTGATGCGGTTGGCCCCAGGCATGGAAGCACCCATTTTTTTCAGGCTTTGGAAGGTGGAGCTGATTCCCTAGGAGGCTGTTTGAGAAGCACAAGTCTGCTGTGGCTGACAAGCCCCACCACCCACAGGGCCACAAACCCCATCAACATAGTCCTGCCCCATGCACCCTGACCCACTGAAGTGGACCCAGTTGTCTCACTGCAGAGGCCCCCCCCCCCCCACATTTCACCAAGACCCCACACACTCTACCTGCTCCTCATGCAAGCACTGCCCTGCAGAGGCAGACCCACTTGCCTTCTTGCAGAGAATGCAGGAACCCAGTCTATGCAGGCCAAAAAGTTGCCCAAGGGCTTGCTGTTGGGTGAGGCCACTCCCTAGGGTGGGCTTCCTGCCCTGGCTAAGCTGGATTAAATCAGTGCTCTGGTGGGTGAGGCAGACCCTGGGCTAACAGGCCAGGGGAAGAACTCCAATGGCATCTGCCAGCATCTGTGTCAGCACACCTGAACTAGGTCACAATAATGGCTGCTGCCAATGTCTCAGACCCCAGAGACGTCTCACCTCAAGAAGCAGCCAGAGCCTATCAGGTGAGTCTCTTTTCACCAAAGGACTGTGCATCTTTCTTTCTGGTGATTTTGGGTTGCTTTCTGAAATGGGCGAATTTGTGCATGGGCCCTTGAAGAGCAGGCTTTTTCGCCGTATGTCCTATAGCTTTTCTGAGGGTTAGACCTCATTGTTGTTAGTAGCCAGCAAAGCCAGGTATTATGACACCCATCTCGGTTGTGTTGAGTCCAAAAGCTGCATATTGTGGTCATGCTCCCCCTTGAAGTCCCCCACTCCTCCAAGGAAGGCTGCATACGTTGGGATTGCTCCTGGCTGGCTGTGAAGCACCAGAGCTCAAATGTGGCTTTTTCTCTCCAGAAAGGATTTCCTGCCTCTTCCACCTCAGTCAGCACTGTCCCTTGTTGCAGGGGTTCTTTTTATCCAGCTTTCAGTTCTCCCTCAGGGGTAATTGTTCCAAGAATAGTTGTAAATTTGTTGTGTCCATGGGAGCAGGAGCGTTCAGAATCTGTCCATGCCACCACCTTGACTCGATTCCTCTAAACAACACATTCTTAAACAACCACTGGGTCAAAGAAGAAATCAAAAGGGACATTAGAAAATACATTGAGACAAATGAAAATGAAAACACAAAATACCAAAATGTATGGGATACAGTGAAAGCTGTGCCAAATAGGGAATTTAAAGCTATAAATACATACTTTAAAAAGAAGAAAAATCTCAGATCATTAACCTTAGTTTATGTCATAAGAAAAAGAAGAGAAAATTGAACCCAAAACTGGCAGAGGGAAGAACACTCATATCACTAAAATCAGAAGTAAAAACAAGGGCAATACTACTGACATTACAGAAATAAAAAATACTGTGAACATTTGTATGCAAACATATTGGCTAACCTAAATAAAATGGACAAATTCCTAGAACCACACAACCCACCAAAACTGAGTCATGAAGAAACAGAAAGTCTGAATAGATCTATAACTAGAAAAGAGATTGAATTGTTAGTCAAAAGCCTCCCAACAAAGAAAACTCCAGGACTAAATGGCTTTACTGATGAATTCTTCCAAAATTTAAAGAAGAATTAACACCAATGTTTTTCAAACTTTTCAAAATATTAAAGAGGACTGTGGAATACTAGCTGTAAAAAGGAACACAATATTGGTATACACCTCTTACCACTCCTGTTCAACATTGTTCTGGAAATCCTAGCTAATGCAATAAGACAAGAAAAGGAAATAAAAGGTACACAGATTGAGAAGGAAGAAATAAAACTGTCTTTGTCCACAGATGACATGATTGTTTATGTATAAAAACCCAAAGAATCAATAATACTAATACTACTAATAATAACTCTCAGAACTCATAAATGATTATAGAAAGATTTCAGGATAGAAGGTTTATATACAAAAGTCAATTGCTTTCCTATACACCACAATGAGCAATTGGAATTTGTATTGAAAACATAAACCCCATTTACATTAGCACCTAATTAATTACCTAAATGAGATATTTAGGTATAAATATAACAAAGTATGTAGAAGATCTGTATGAGGGAAACTACAAAACTCTGATAAATGAAATCAAAGAAGAACCAAATAAATGGAGACATATTCCATGTTCATTTTTCAAAAAGAGTCAATATTGTTAAGATTAAGTTCTCCCTAACTTGATATATAGATTAAATGCAATTCCAATAAGAATTCCCCTAGGTTGCCTTGTGGACTGATTCTAAGCTATGTATGATTCTAAAGTTTATATGGAAAGGCATATACACTGAATCTAAAGTTCATACAGAAAGGTAAAAGACCCAGAAGAGCCAACACAATATTAAAAAAGAGGAATAAATTCAGAGGCCTAGACATTACCCAACTATCAAACTATATAGCTAATTTTCAGACTACAGCTAATTTTCAAGACTATATAGTTATGGCTTTTATCTACAGCGTTATTTACTCCAAATCTACAGTAATCAAGGCATTGTGGAATTAGTGAAAGAACAGACAGATCAGTGGAACAGAATAGAGAGTCTGAAAATAAATCCACACAAATATAGTCAACTGATCTTTGACAAAGGGACAAAAGCCAATAAAGTAAAGAAAGAATGGACTTGTCAACAAATGGTGTTGGAACAACTGGACATCCACCTACAAAAAATGAATCTAGGCATAGACTTTATACCTTTCATAAAAAAATAACTAAAAATGGATCATAGACCCAAGTGAAAATGCAAAATTTAAAACTTCTACAAGATAACACAGAAGAAAATCTAGTGACCTTGGATTTGGCATTGTGTTTTTTAGATATAACACCAAAAGCACAATCCCTGAAAGAAAAAACTGATAAGTTGGATTTTATTAAAATTAAAAACTTCCACTCTGTGAAAGGCACTATTAAGAGAATAAGAAGACAAGCTACAGACTGGTAGAAAATATTTGCAAAACTCATTTTTGATAAAGGACCTGTATCCAAAATATAAAAAGAACTCCTAAAACTCAACAGTAAGAAAACAAATAACTCAAAAAGTGGACAAGAGATCTGACGACATCTTACCAGGAAGATATACAGATGGTGGATAGGTTATGAAAAGATGCTCAACATCATATGTCATTAAGAAATTGCAAATTAAGACAACAATGAGATATCACTACACACCTATTAGAACGGCTAAAATCCAAAACACTGACAACATCAAATGCTGATAAGGATGTGGAGCACCAGGAATTCTCATTTATTCCTGTTTGGAAATGAAAAATAGTGCAGCCACTTTGGCAGTTTCTTACAAAACTAAACATACTCCAGTAATTACATTCGATGGTATTTATTCAAATGATTTTAAAACTTATTCACAAAAAACCTGCAGATGAATGTCTGTAAGCAACTTTATTCATAATTGCCAAAACTTGAAAGCCAAGATGTTCTTCAATTGGTGAATGGATAAACCAACTGTGGTACATCCATACAATGGAATATTATTAAGTGATAAAAGGAAATCAACTTATCGAGCTACAAAAAGATATGAAGGAAACTTAAATGCATATTACTAAGTGAAAGAACTCAGTCTTAAAAGGCTACCTACTGTTTAATTCCAACTATATGACATTCTGGAAAAAGCACAACTCGAGAGAGAGTAAAAAGATCAGTGGTTGTCAGGGGTCGGAGCACAGCAGATTTATTTTTAGGGCAGTGAAACTATTCTGTATAATTCCTTAATGGGGTATAAATGATATTATGCAAGTTTCAACCCCCCAAAAAACTGCACAACACAAAGAGTGAACTTGAATGTAAAATATGGGCTTTAGTTAACCGCATCAATGTAAGATGTTAATAACAGGAGAAACTGTCAGTGGGGGATGGGGAGAGGAATATATGTGAACTCTCTGTACTTTCTATTCAGTTTTTATGTAAACCAAAAACTGGTCTAAAAAAATATTGTGTATACATAAAAAATTAACCTAAAATATGCACAAGTAACCCACAGAAAGTCTGAAAAAAGAAAATAGAGAAATGAGAGAGGGGGCAGAGAGGGAGAGAAAACAAAAATGAAATAAAAATAAAATGGAGTACTTTGCCCTACCATCTCAATATTTACATTAAATGTAAATGGTATAAATATAACATTGAACAGACAGAGATTGGCAGAGTGGATTAAAAAACATGACCCAGATACATGCTGTCTACAAGAAATTCTTTCCAAACGTAATTATATAGGTAGGTTGAAAATGGACAAGTGGAAAAAGATATATCATGCAAACATTAGTGAAAAAATGACCAGAGATAGAAAGAGATATTACATAATGATTAAAGAACCAGTCCCTCAAGAAGACATAGCAGGGGCTGGCCCTGTAGCTGAGTGGTTAAGTTGGTGTGCTATGCTTGGTGGTCCAGGGTTTCACCAGTTCAGATCCTGGGCATGGACCTAGCACTGCTCATCAAGCCACGCTGAGGCAGCATCCCAAGTAGCAGAACTAGAAGGACCTACAACTCGAATATACAACTCTGTACTGGGGGGCTTTGGGGAGAAGAAGAAAAAAAAAGATTGGCAACAGATGTTAGCTCAGGGCCAATCTTTAAAAAAAAAGACATAGCAATCTTAAATGTGTATGCACAAATAAACAAAGGTGCACAATATGCGAAGCAAAAGCTGATAGAACTAAAAGGAGAAACAGATAGATCTGCAATATAGTTGAAGAGTTCAACACCCCTCTGTTAACAATTGATAGAACTAGATGGAAAATCAACAAAGACAAGGAAGAGCTCAACAATACCATCAACCAACAGAATTTAATAGAAATTTATAGAGCACTCCACCCAACAACAGCCATTCTTTTCAAGAGTCCACAAAACATATATCAAGATGGGTTACATCCTAGCCATAAAACAAACCTTAATGCATTTAAAAGAACTGAAATCATACAGAGTATGTTGTTGGGCTATAACAGAGTCAAATTAGAAATTAGTAATAGAAATAACAGGAAAATCTACAAACACTTGGAAACTAAACAACACATGTCTAAATAATCCACAATCAAAGAGGAAGTCTCAAGGGAAATGTAAAGAAAAAAAATTAACCTAAAGAAAATGAAAATGCAACATATCAAAGATTGTGAGACACAGCTAAAGCCATGTGAGAGGGAAATTTATAGCACTAAATGCATACATTTGTACAAATGAAAGTTTCAATCTATAATCCAAGCTCTATTTCAAAAACCTAAAGAGGAGAAAAATCTAAAACAAGCGGAAGGAAGAAAATAACAAAGATAACAGCAGAAATTGATAAAGTGGAAAACAAAAACAACAGAGAAAAGTCAATGAAATAAAGAGCTGATACTTTTAAAAGATCAATAAAATTGACAAAACTGTAGCAGGACTGACAAAGAAAAAAGAGAGAAGACATAAATTACCAATATCAGGAATGAAACAGGGGACATTACTACAGACCCTGCAAGCATCAAAAGGATAGTAAGAGAATACTACAGACAACTCTCTACACATAAATTTGACAACTTAGACGAAATGGGCCCATCCATACAACCTACCAATTGCACTTCTGAGCATCTATCCCAGAGAAATGAAAACTTATGTTTACACAAAAACATGTACATGAATGTCCATAGCAACTTTATTCAGAATAGCTCAAATTCAAAATCACTCAATATTCATAATAGCTCAAAACTGGAAATGGCCCAGATCTCCTTCAACAAGTGGACAGTAGACAAACTATGGTGCATCCAGACTGTGGAATACTAGCTGTAAAAAGGAACACAATAATGGTATACACCACTTGGATGAATCTCCAGAGAATTATGATGAATGATAAAGTCCAAACCCAAAGTGTTACATACTGTATGAATCCATTTATATAACATTCTTGAAATGGCAAAATTATAGAAATGGAGAACAGGCTAGTGGTTGTTAGTGGTTAAAGATGGGGAGCACACGGGTGTGGCTAGAAAAGAGCAACATGAGCGATCCTTGTGGTGGTGGAAATATTATGTATCTTGACGACATCAACGTCAATATCCTGGTTGTGTTATTGTGCTATAGTTTTGCAAGATGCTATCATTGGGGGAAACTGGTTGAAATGTACATGGCCGCTCTCTGTATTATTTCTTATAACTGCATGTGAGTCTATAATTACTTCAAAAAAGTTTAACTTAATTATTAAAAAGATCACATTTCTACCCAGTAGCTAATGTGAGTCCTCAGAGTACCCCTTAAGGAAATTTGAGCAGATTTTGTCTCCACTGGCCACAAAGAAAGAAGAGGCACACACAGGCAGAGGCAAAGTGCACTGAGGGACGTCTGGCCTGAGTATAGGGCCTGGCCATGTCAAAAACATGCCTTGGGGA
Source organism: Equus caballus (assembly GCF_041296265.1). NCBI lineage: Eukaryota > Metazoa > Chordata > Mammalia > Perissodactyla > Equidae > Equus > Equus caballus. The sequence continues at coordinate 981,073 of NC_091701.1, read as the reverse complement.
TCGAAGACTAGCTTCCAGTCCAGCACACCGCTCTGAGCCAACCTGCACCCACCATGATTCCCCTGGCGTCCTCTCCCACCTCTCGGGGAGAAAACAAGAGGACAAACTCTTGTTGTCACCTTGTGGTTTGTCTGTTGACAACAAGAAAGAACAGAATGGAATAGACCCTGGAGTGTCTGAGTGAGGCTGAGCCGCTGGTTTTCCAGATGTGGAGACTCCCAAGAGGCTGGTAGCTTGCTGAGGTCAAGCAGTTAATAAACTCTTCATTAATTCGTAAAAGGAGAAAACCCAGAACTGATTTATGCTGCTGAGCCAGAGGTGCTGAGAAGGCTAAAACAGAGACAAACAAAAAGTTCAATATCCTTCATTAATCTGGAGACCAATTTCAAAATAGCCTCCTTCCGCCTTTCTCTCTCAAGGAAAGCTCCAGATGTAATCTGTTACCACCAGGGGGCACCAAGGAATCCAAAATAGCCGGCATTTCACTGCAAAGCAGCCTTGATCAAATTAGGTTATCCAGAGAACTTGGGGGCTGCCTTCTGGAAATGCACAGCTGTGCAACCTGCGCCAGATTCCACCGCCATGGAGCACTCTGACCCCTACTGCTCTGCTCTACTCTGTACAGTTTCTGATGTCCTACCACTGGAGATTCATTTCTTTGATCATGATAAACAGCTGATATACTAAAAAGAGGACTATAACTCAAATTAGATATACATCCCAGTTAGTTCTGCCACTAGTAGCTAAGTAAAAAATGACCAGTGTCAATCTCTGAGTCTCATTTTCTTCTTTCAAAAAATGGTAGTAATGACAACAATAATATTTATTGAAACGTTATGATACATGAATCTTATGACAGTCATATGAGGTAGGCACTATATCCCCATTTCACAGGTAATAAATAAAAAGGGGGCACAGAGAAATCAAGTAATTTGGTCATGGTCACAGCAGCTAGGAAGTGATGAGTCGGAATTTAAACTGAGGCAGTTTGGCTCAAAGCCTGTGTGTGCCCATTCCTCTGCAGATTAAGGAAGGCAATACAAGAGAGTTAGTGCCCACAGTTAGCCCTGCCTCCGTAGTCTGAGTAGGGGCTTTGCAGCCTTTGGAGCCTTTAAAAGTGTGCTCTACAAGTGAGCGTGTGCAGGTGTGCCAAGGGGTGAGCGTGTGGATGTGGTGCGGGCAGCATGTGTGGGGCGAGCTGTGGGGCGGGGAGGTGCCCCTGGGCAGCCTAGCAGAGGCGGGCCGGCTCCTCACAGGCGGCCGCCACGGAGGCCAGACCCTGGCCCACCAAGCTGCACAACATCCTGGGAGGTGCTGGTGCCCGTTTTACACACAGACATCGAGTCTTGGCCCATTCTTTCTCCTTCACTCCTTTGTATCCCCTTGCGACCCACAATCCCAAAACAACAGTGAAATTCTTCCCTCTCATGAGGAGCTGGCAGGAAGACAGTCTCCTTTCTGAGTGACTCTATTAGAAACCCCATTAAGAGCCTTGCAGACGTCAGACAAAAGAAGTTGCCCACACTAAGATTTGCACTGTACCCAGTGGTCATGCGGAGGGACACACAATTGGTATGATTCATCTCAAAGGAGGAGACTTGAAAGAAAGCTGGGAGCTAGGAGCCAAGCCCTGGAGTAATGTCAGCTGACAAGAGGCCTGGAGGGGAACACAGGGGGCCCTTGGTTAGGACTGAAGGCCCTGCGGGTGCAGAAGACAATAGTGCCAGGTTTTCTAAGACAATCCCAATTTCAAAATTCCATCTTCTATCAATTCCACACTCCGAGTTTTACTACAAAAACTATGGTTATCTTTGGGGCATATTCTAGATCAAGGAAGTCTTTGAAAGCATTGTGGGACGTGCCTGATATAGGGCTGGTGTCTCTCCACGCAGACCCTCTCCAGCTTCTCCCTGGAGCTTGAGATCTGTGTGTTGGTAACATATAGGCTGGAAGTCATTTCCAGAAGGCTAAGCCTGCTTCCTGCAGAGAGAGGAACCAGCTGTTCGCCTCCCTGCTAGGAGAGCCGAGGAGCAATGAAGACATGTATTCAGACACTTGGCACATAAGCAGCACCCAGAACGTTAGTGCCCTGCCCTCAGCCTCCATCCTGGCTTGGGCCCTGACTGTCATGACTGCAGGAGTTGTTCACTTCTCCGACCTTTGCTCACCATAATGTACACAATTCTGAGAGGGTTACGTGGGAAAGGATGCAGGAAAATAAGACCATTTAAACATGAAGTGATGCTCTGTTCTAGAGGAAGGAGGAGGGCCAGAGAGCCCCTCCCTCTCTCCTCTCAGGAGCAGTGTCCTGGCAGTCATGGCCCTGGGCCGTGCTCCCTTGGGCTGAGCCAGTCTCCAAGCTCTGCCCCTATATACCTCATGCGCATTTATGCTTTTCCATCTCGATAGGCCCATCCTTTCATCTGTAACACATCCCCTCCTGACTATCTGATTCTGCCCTAAGTCCTACCCTGCTCCCAGGGACCAAGTCAAGTCTCGACTCTCCCATTAGGCCTTGTCCTTGCACCTTTAGCCAACATTCACCTGCCTTGTCCTCTTATCTCCTCCTTCTTTTAGGACTGGGGAGGAAGCCACAAGAGGGGAAAGCAGCAACACTTATGGAAGAAACAGTATGGCAGGCCTCCTGTCTCTCCAGCAGAAGTGTAATGGGAACTACAGCAGAGAGTGAATATTGTCCTCAGGGGCGGGGGGACTTCTGCCTTGCACCAAAACCTTCAGCCTCTTCAGTAGATGTGCCCAGAAAGGCAGATAATAGAGCTTTTCAGCTGCTGCCAGGACCAGCCTGAGAGCTTTGGTCCCATTTGCCACAATTGGTCCCAGCGAGGGGGCCTCACACAACCCCTTGTATGTGTACATGCAGCTAACATCCAAGAAACAACTCAGTTCCCAGCCGGAGCCTCTGGTCCCCAAGGTTAACAAGCAAAAGCACAAAACCATTCTCAACGCTTTTCCTCCAGCGTTTGACCTGATAAGAAGTGGCCATTCCCCAGGAGAGGAAGGGCTCTGTCTGAATGCAAATGTGTCAGCTCCCTGCCCTGCTGTGGCTGCTCAGTCACAGGACACTCTCCTGTGCTCCCCCTGCTTCTCTGGCTTCCTTCCAAACCCTTATTTCTCCCCAACTGTAAAGGTCATTGTTCCCCCAGGCAGCTTTTATGCTCTTTCTAATTCCAGACACAGTCCCTGAGTCATCCCGGTCTACTGTGGCTTCAAGTGCTGCCCGTGTGCTCAGCACCACCAAATAGCTACCACCAGCCTTCCTCTCCAGACTCAGGGACCTAACTCCCACCAGGACTCACTGCTTACCTCATAGATACCTCTAAGTCAGGTTCCAAACAAAACCAGTGTCTCTCTCTGCGCTTCCTGGACTCCCTACTGGTCAGTGATACCACCATCAAGCCAACTGATGAGGGCAGAAACCTTGAGCCCTCCTAGGCTTCCCCTCTCACTCATCTCACATCCCAGCCAGCTGCAAGCCCTGTGGATTATACTTCCCGAGGGCTCCAGGTAAATCCTCTCCTCTCTCATTCCCGTGGGTCCAGTTGTACCTTCTTATTACTGGCAGAGATCATTTCTGCAGCTTCCAAACTACTCTGCAGGTCTCCAGCCTCACTCTCCTTACTCTGTTGACAGACAGATCTTTCTAAACTATAAATTAGACAGTTTATCACATCATCCCCTCCAATCAAAAATCTGTGAAATACCCTCTGGGTAGGCTGAATAATAACCTCCAAGATGTTTGTGTCCTAATTTTCAGGACCTGTGAATGTTACCTTTTATAGCAGAGGGACTCTGCAGATGTGATTATGTTCAGGATATTGAGATGGGGAGATTATCCCAGGTTATCCAGGTGGGCCCGATGCCATCACCAGGGTCCTTATCAGAGGGATGAAGGGAGCATCAGAGTCAGAGGAGAAGATCATGTGATGCTGGACGGAGAGACTGAAGTGATGCCTTTGAAGATGGAGCAAGCCATAGCCAAGGATACAAGCAGCCCCTAGAAGCTGAAAAAGGCAAAGAAGAGGATTCTCCTCTCAGAGCCTCCAGAAGGAACCAGCCTGGAGGGCCCCTTGACTTTAGCCTAGTAACAGTGATTTTGGGCTTCTGTCCTCCAGAGTTGTAAGTGAATAAATTAAGCCACTAAGTTTGTGGTAATTTGTTACAGCAGCCACTAATACACTCTCCATAAAATTTCCCTCAGAATCTAAACACTCTAGAATGACAGAAAGCCCTCCTGTCTGACCTGACCTCTGCTTCTCCCACCTTCCCCTTCGCCATTCTGCTGCACATAGTGCTCCAATTGTATAAATTCGTGTGCTTTTGTTCCTGAAAGACACTGTGCTCTTTCATACCTTTGTGCCACAGCTGGCCCCCCTATCTGGAATCCTGTTCCCCCTGCTACACCTAGCCAAGAGAGAGCAAGGAGTTAGTTCCCCCAGAAACCTTCCTGCCTCCCCTTACCTGCCACCAATGCTAATCCCCCAAGTCCGGGCTAGGTGACTTTCTGCTGTGTTTCCACATTACTCTGGCTTATCTTTACTGTGGCCTTGTAAGAAATTCCTCAACTAAGCAAAGGACATCAGGGAGGTCACGGTTCCAAGTGAGATGAAGTAAGCATACTCCACCTGCCTCTTCCACTAAATGCAGCTATATAGCCCAGACAGAATGCATGGAGTGGCTATCTGAGGACTCTTTAAAGTAAATAGTTGCAAATGGATAGGCAAGAAAGCCAGAATTTGAAACACCACTGAAGTGAGTTTCTCATTTTATCACTGGTATCCTTTGCCCAACCTGGAAATGGGTACCAAGACACAAACAGAAAACTCTACGATAAGACTTTGGGAACTGGCTCAAGGAAAAGGAAGGGGACTTGCAATACTCAGAAGGAGTGGGGCAAATCTCCTGTTTATTTATTTTTCTTCTCTACATTCTCTTATTCCCCATGGGAAGTCACCATTAAAGTTAGAAAATACTCTGATCTGAATAAAAATAAAAATACAACACAAGTTATGAAAGTGGCCATCATCACTAACCCTATGGACGTTAAAAGGATAATAAGGGAGTATTATGAACAACTCCTTGCCCACAAATTTAATATCTTAGGTGAAATGGACCAATTCCTTGGATGACACAAGGATAAAGGATTTGTACCAAAATTCACACAAAGAGGAAATAAATAATCTGGATTAGGATTACATATAGCAAAGAATAAATCAATAATTAATAACCTTTCCAAACAGAAAGCAACAGGCCCAGCTGGTTTCACTGATAAATTCTACCAAAGCTTTAAGGAGCAAATGGTACCAATTCTCCACAATCTCTTCCAGAAGGCAGACTTAGAGGGAATACTTCCTAATTCATCCCATGAGGCCAGTATTACCCTAATACCAAAACCAGAAAAAGACATTAGAAGAAATGAAAACTACAGGCCAATATCTCTCCTGAATATAGATACAAAAATACTTAACAAGGGGAGTGACGTCAGTATCGTGGTAGAGTGAATTGTTCCCTTTGTCTCTCCCCTCTAAGTTACAATTAAATGGACATTCATTAACCAACAGAGAATTCCCTACACAGCACAATAGGAAACCTCAGAGACCCATGCAGCCATACATCTGAAGGCGGGTGGACTAGATCCCTGGGAAGCAGTGGAACAAGGTGAGCGCACATCACCCCCTCCCTGCTGGCAGCAAGCCAGGTCAAGGATCCTCACACAGCAGCTGGCCTGGCACAATTCTAAGTGGAACTGGTGGCAGTCTGGCCCACACATGAATGCTTTTGGAGTGGTAGCCCAGCCTGAGGGGGTGCCCACCATGTGCAGTTGCTGTGCCTGTGGGAATGATCCCCACCGAGTGGCAGTGGCTCAGCCCCTGCATAGATGCCCCACTCACCAAGTGCAGCAGCTCAGCTGGTTCCCTGCCAAACACAGTGGCCTCGGCTGCATGACAGCGACCCACCTGCCATGCACAGAGGTCCTACTTGTGGTGCACAACCTGCTGACTGAGGACAGATGCCCCACCCACGTGAGTGCAACCTGCTGAGTGGCTGCAGCCAGGCTGCCCAACTGTACAGCAGCCATACTGGTACAACTATCAGCAGATGGGGCAGGATCAGAAAACACAGCTCCTGCCCCCCACCAAGCGGTGGCAGGTGGAGTCTGCAACCTGATACTACCACAAATGTGACAGCAAAGGATCAAGTAATCAAACACCATGAAGAACTACAGTAACACTTCAGAGCAGAAGGAAAATGACAAGTCTCCAGAAACCAATCCTGTCATAGAAGTTTACAATCTAAATGACAGAGAATTCAAAATAGTTGTTATAAAGAAACTCAATGAGTTACAAGAAAACTCAGAAAGATGGTTCAATGAACTCAGGGATAAAATGAATGAGCAGAAGGAATAGTTCACCAAAGAAATTGAAACTCTAAAAAAAAAAAAACCCAGAAATTCTGGATTTGAAGAACACAATTAATGAGATAAAAAATAATCTAGAAGCCATAAAAAATAGAATTATTGTTAAAGAGGACAGAATTAGTGAATTAGAGGAAGAAATACAGAACTGCTTCAGGTGGAGGAGGAGAAAGAACTAAGATTTTTTTAAAAAGGAAGAAACTCTTCAAGAAATAGCCAATGAAACTGGGAAAAGCAACATAAGGATTATAGATATTCAAGAGGGAGAAGGAGCAGAGAGCTTGTTCAAAAAACCAATAGCTGAGAACTTCCCAAACATGGGGAAAGAACTGGACTTACAAGTACATTAAGTCAATAGAACTCCTAATTACATCAACGCAAAAAGACCTTCTCCAGGGCATATAACAGTAAAACTGGCAAAAGTCAATGACAAAGAAAAAATATTAAGGGCAGCAAGAGAGAAGAAAATAACCTACAAGGGAACCCCTATGAGGCTTTCAGTGGATTTCTCAGCAGAAACCTTAGAGGCCAGGAGAGAGTGGAATGATATATTCAAAATAGTGAACGACAAAAACTTTCAGCAAGGATACTCTATCCAGTGAAACTATTCTTCAGATATGATGGAGAAATTAAAACTTTCCCATATAAACAAAAGCTGAGGGAGTTCATTGACACTAGACCTGCCTGACAAAAAATGATGAAAGAAGACCTACTATCTGAAACAAAAAGGCAAAGGTTTACAAAGCTTTGAGCAAGGAGATAACTAGACAGACAAAACCAGAATATTGCAGCTCTAATTCAGAACAGGTTAGCAAACAATTATAACATAAAAGATAAAGGGAAGGAAAGCATCAAAAATAACTATAAACACTTCAATTTAGTCACAAACTCACAACACACACAAAAAATAATTTGTGAGCCAGTCATGACAGCCTAGTGCTTAACGGTCGGTGCTCTCACCACTTCAGCAGCCCAGGTTCGTTTCTTGGTCATGGAACCACATCATCGATTTGTCAGTTGCCATGCTGTGGCAGAGGATTGCACAGAAGAACTAGAAGGAGTTACAACTATATACACAACCATACACTGGGTCTTTAGGGGAAAAAAAAGGAGGAAGATTGGCAACAGATGTTAATGTTATCTCAGGGCGAATCTTTCTCCTGCAAAAAAAAAAAAAAAAGGAAAAAAGAATAATTTGTGACAACGATAATGCAGAAGAGGAAGTAAAGAGGGCTGGAACTTGCTTAGGCTAATGGAGACAATAGGCCTTCAGAAATGGACCATCTCATCTATGAGATCTTTTATACAGACGTCATGGTAACCACTAAACAAAAAATCAGAGTAGAGCTACAAAACTAAGAAAGCCATCACAGAGAACCACCAAACTGAAATGATAGAAATATAAGGGAAGAGAAACAATGGAAATACAGAACAACTGGAAAACAAGAGATGAAATGGCAGTGTGAAACCATCATATATCAATAATCACTCTAAATGTAAATGGATTGAATTCTCTAATCAAAAGACACAGAGTAGCTGGATAGATTAAAAAACAAGAACCAGCAATATGCTGCCCCCAGGAAACACATCTCAGCTCTAAAGATAAACGCAGGCTCAGAGTGAAGGGATGGAAGATGATACTCCAAGTAAATGGCAAACAAAATAAAGTAGGTGTTGCCATGCTTATATCAGACAGGTAGACTTCAAGATAAAAAAGACAATGAGAGACAAAGAGGGGCAGTATATAATGATAAAAAGGACTTCCACAAAGAGGACATAATACTTATGACAATATATGCACCTAACACAGGAGCACCAAAGTATATAAGGCAACTACTAACAGATCTAAAGGGATAAATTGACAGCAACACAATAATAGTAGGGGACCTCAATACCCCACTTACATCAATGGATAGATCATCCAGACAGAAAATCAGCAAGGAAACGGTGGCCTTAAATGAAACACTAGACCAGACAGACTTAATAGATATATATAAAACTATCCATCCCAAAACAGCAGAATACACATTCTTCTCAAGTGCACATGGAACATTTAAATACAGCAATACATTAAAAGGATCATACACCATGACCAAGTGGGATTTATTCCAGGGATGCAGGGATGGTTCAACATGCGCAAATCAATCAATGTGATGCACCACATTGACAAAATGAAGAATAAAAATCACCTGATCATCTCAATAGATGCAGAGAAAGCATCTGACAGGATCCAACATCCATTTATGATAAGAAAAACTCTCAATAAAATGGGTATAGAAGGAAAGTACCTCAACATTGTAAAGGCCATATATGACAAACCCACAGTCAACATCATACATTACAGTGACAAACTGAAAGCCATCCCTCTGAGAACAGGAACAAGACAAGGGTGCCCACTCTCACCGCTCCTATTCAACAAAGTACTGAAGGTTTGGCCAGAGCAATTAGGCAAGAAAAGAAATAAAAGGGATACAAATTGGAAAGGAAGAAGTAAAACTCCCACTATTTGTGGATGACATGATTCTATACATATAAAACCCTAAAGAATCCACCAGCAAACTATTAGAAATAAGCAGTAACTACAGGAAAGTTGCAGGGTACGAAATCAAAATTTTGAGAAATCTCCATACTGTTTTCCATAGTGGCTGCACCAGTTTGCATTCCCACCAGCATTTTATGAGGGTTTGCTTTTCTCCACATCCACTCCAACATTTGTTATTTTTTATCTTGGTAATTATAGCCGTTCTGACAGGTACAAGGTGGTATCAAATGTAGTTTTGATTTGCATTTCCCTAATAATTAGTGATGTTGAATTAGTGATGTCTCTGATACATTATTGAACCCTGAAATGAGGCAGGGGGTACTGTCTTTCTTCTGCAGATACCCTACTGAAGCTCACGCTACCTGCACAAGCTACTAAGTGGTGGCACCTGGATTTGGATGCGGTCTTTCTGACTCCAGTCCCTGGCTGTGTAAACATTAACGCCTATGTCTCACCTGAGCCTCACAGAATCCCCGGAAAACAAGTCTTAATATCCCCGTTTCCTGCTGGCTGTGTCCACGAGGCCCTGAGCGGTTAGTGACTGGCTCTGGCTCCCAGATGAGCCGAGGACGGCAGCATCAGGAGGGTTCCAGGCGCCTGTGCTCCTGCCGATGATGGCACTGCTTCTTCGTGTGACCCACAAAGTGCTGGGCTCTGACCTGTGCTTTGCGGGTATGCTAGAGTCCCACAGACTGCCCCACTCCATTCTCTGGGGCCAGGGCCAGGGTGCGGCCACCCCTCCAAGCCCCAGTGTCAGCTCCTGTCCTGGCAGCGGCATAGGCAAGGAGGTTCCCCAAACCGAAGGAACCTCTCCCGGGTTGTGGCTGGGAGCACGTTCTTGCCCACATTTTCTAGGTGCCTATCTCACTGGGAAGAGTGTGACCTTCCTTTCTCTGCAAAGACATGGCTGCTCAAGAAACCACACTGCATGACCTACTAACGCGAGCCATGCTTGGCCGAGGAGCCTACACAGGCTCTCCTCCCAACAAGCGAAGTAACGAGCCACGTACCAGCTTGGCCCTACCCACCTGCTGCTGGCAGAGGATGCCTGTCACCACCTGCAGACACGTCTTGATTCTGCCTTCTCTATCCTGAGTTTCCCGCATTTTCCAGGTCACATGTCTACCCCCTTCTCCTCACAAGACCACCAGGGAGGGGAAAGGCACGTGCTGACCTCTGGGCATGGAGAAACTGTCCCATCCTAGCTACAGTCAGGACCCATCCTTCTCCAAGTACACACATGTCTGCACCTCAACAGCAGCCAGGATTCCTGGCATTTGATTGCACGGTGTCTTGCACGTCACAAAAGCTGGGGAACCTCACATCCCATCTGCCCTTTCTGCAGCACTGCCCAGGGCCTCAGCAGGGTGGTTACTCACTCCAGTTTTGCAGCTTAACAGACCTACTCAGAGGAACTGAGTGAACTGCTCATAGTGGGAATGCAGGCCTGGCAGCTCCAGGTCCCAGCCCAGGCAGGGCCTGCACCCAGAGGTCCAAGGCGACTCTGCAGGCTGCATGGTGGGGCCTGGAACGCATCGGGTCCTGCACAGGGACTGTCTTCTCCCTCTGACATAACCAGGCCCCACAGAAGCATGTGCATGACAGAGGCCCTGGATGGCTCCAGAATGTCATTGGAAGGGTCCCACTGGAAGGCCTAGATTGCTGGAGGCTGCCCACTATGGCAGAGAAGTGGGCTTTTGACGTTGGCTCCTGTTCCACCACTTCCTTGTCTCCACCACCCCTGCTTTTCTCACCACCCCTGAGAGTTGTAGTTCCTTCAACCACAAAAAAGGTGTCTGCCCTGAGGGACACCTGCCTGCCCGCTGCCGCTGCCCCACTGCTGGAGGCACTGCCCTTCCTGCAGTCTGCCCACCAGCCCTGCGCTTTGCTGTGCGACCCGTCACGTTAGAATACATGCGACTGGACCAGAGGGGGCCTGTGTCCTGAGAGAGACGCCCTGGGCCAATTTGGGGGCATGTGGAGTTGGAGATCTGAGCAAGAGACACTTGGGTGCTGGGTGTGGGCCATGGACAAGTTGGAGGGGGTCCCAGGACCTGGCTCCTTGAAGGAGTGTGGAGATGGCTCCCAGAGAAAAGCAATCCTTGAATGTGGTGGCCCAGTCACTGGCCGTGTCAGCAGCTCTCCGGGCAGACTCAGACCACAAGGCTCACCAGAAGTGCCTGCTCCCTCAGTGTCCCAAGAGGTGGCTCCTCCTGCACACAGAGGGCCACAGCAGAGAGTCAGCCAAGGCGGCTCCTGTTCTGCCCATCAGACACAAAAGCAAGGTGCTCACACACACTTCCGGGAGATGTGATGCAGGTGGCCGTGGGGGCCGAGGTGGGAGCTGCTGTGGGAAGTTGAGGGAATCTATTCCTTCCTCCCTTGTCCAGCTATCCTTGCGTGTCACGGTGAGGATGCTCTGGAAGTGTGGGCTCCTTCGAGAACCTCCAGTGGGCCAGACTGGCCTGATCCAGAGTCACAAGCCTCTGAGCTGGGCTCTGGGACTGGGACCTCCCGGGGATGTCACATGCTATGTTTCCCCACCACATGTGAAGTTTACAACCATCCTATTTCCTCAACACAAAGATGCTGCTAAGTTGATGATAGCTTTTGAGGGGTAAGAAGAAATCACTTTTAAATGTACACATCAATTATAAATGCATCTTTATTTTAAAAGTATTAAGCTGTTTTTAAAAAGTGTATCTTCACCCCGAGGGAAGGCGGGACGTTACAGTGCCTCTCCTGAGTGATTTGAAGAGAGCCTCCTGCAGGTTCCATGGCAGAAAGGTGGCCTGGCCCACATTTTGGGTTGTACTCTAGGAGCAGGGTGGCTGCTGTACCCCCACCCAACAGCTAGGGCCTTGGGGCCCCCTCAGGGCTGCCTCTAAGGACAGCAAGGGGGTGACTCTCCATATAGGGTGCAGAAAACATCTGTGCATCCCACAGTCTCCCTGCTCTGCCCCTCTCTGTGCCTCTCTGACATGACATGGAACATGCAACAGGTGTTCTCTCCCCCAGGCCCTGTGAGGGGCCAGAGCTTCCCCAGACCCCACCACTCTCCTGTCACTCTTCAGGGAGCTCCTGGGAGGCACTGTGCCCCCTTTAGAGAGAAACAAACACCCTCTGAGATTCTGCACTGCTGAAGGCCACACCAAGTGGGGCCAGGAGAGCCAGAGCCCAGGCCGCTGGGTCTGAAGCAAGGGGCAGGGAGGTGCTTCTGGACGGGGGCTGTGGACACAGAGGTGGAAGTGGAGAGCAGCAGATGAGACCCCACAAGCTGTCCTCTCCTCTCTTGCCATGTGGAGGGGTGGCACCCTTGGGCCCCGGGCACATACAGGCAGGCGAGACCTCCTTGCTGAGCCTGCCTCTCCCCTCTCTCCTCTCTGCCTTGGCACCAGCTTCACTCCTGGTGTTGGCTGGATCAGGGGCTCAGCCTCTCCAAGGCACGGCCCCCATTCTACCCACTGCCCCTCAGGCATCATCCCTGGCCAGGTTGCCCAGGCACCAAGACTGTCAGCCAGTGCACGGCTCACTGCCCTCCTGGTGCCGGCTTCCCGAGGCGCCCGAGCCCCCAAGTCCCTCACTGCAGCCCCACCCTGGCCCATCCCCTATGGGTAGTTTCTGCCTCCTTGTCCCACTGACATGGACAACCTACCCGACCCTAGTGCCCAGGTCTCACTGACCAGGAGCAAAGCACTGTGTCACCAGGCCTCTCACTGAAATGCTCACGGAGCCTCCATTCACTCAGAGCTCCCTGCAGGGCACTGGCAGGAGGGAGAGAGACAACCTTTCACGGAGCCTGGTCCTCGGGAGCTGGAGATCCGGAGCACAGGTCTTGACCCACGGTCCACAGGCCTCTGACAGTGGTGTCAGAAGGTGCCCACACACGAAAGCACGAGGTCTTAGCATGAGGGTTCACAGCCTCTACTGCACTCTCGACAGGCTGCGGCCTTAGACTCAGGCGAACTCAGGACGCCTGCGAGCACCCAGCCGGCTGCGCTGCGTCTTGCTCACAGCTTAGTCTCCCCAGTACCGGGCCTGGGATCAAGCGGGTCTGGGCGACTTCTTGCATGGGAATGATTGAACTGTGCTCCAGGTCCCAGCCGGCACACTGGGCCAGAGCCTGGGAAGCTTTCGATGCCATCCTGGCCTGAGGGAGTCGCTGGCCTCCCAGGGCAGCTTCAGAGGGAGCCCTGAGACCTGGTGGGCGTCAAGGGAGCACACTTGTCCAGAGAAACTCCTGTCTCATGCAAATACCACCACCCCGCAAATACAGCCCACTGCCACCTCAGAGACTGGGCCTTCCGTGTTCCTCCCCACTTGCCCCCAAAGTCCCGGGTCCGGGCTTCCTTCCTCTTTGTGTTGAGGAGTTCCTGCTCCCCACGTGGCCTCTCCCACACCTGTGATCTCCACCTGGCCAGTCAGCTGCGCCCAGAGGTGGCCCTCCACACAGGTCTGCCTACAGAGCCCCCCGTCCAGCCGCTCAGCTCCCGCCCTGTTCCTGAGACTGAGGCTGGGGAGGACCTGTGGGGACGGCCAGGGCCACACAGTCCATGTGACAATCGGGAGAGGCCGGGCCTGGGGCAGTTGAGCAGGGGGCGAGGCACCAGGCTGAGACACAGGAGTGGAGCCACATTAGCTGTCCTTCTTTCACAGCTACGTTCCTGGCTGGCTGTCCATCCATCTGTCCTCCAGGTCTTACTCACTGTCCTCCAGCTGAAGGCCCCACCTTCTCTAAGGCAGTGTTTTCCCTAGTGAATCCTGAGCTGACATTTTATAAACTCCAGAACACACAGAGGGAGAGGGGACTAGGGTAGACCCAGGAGGGGACAGAATACCAAGTGTGCTCCTGCCTCAGGGGCTGGTCCACGGAGGGGGCTGCACCGTTGAATTCGAGGTCTCCAGGCCAGGTATTTCACAAAGGTGAGCACACTAACCTTCACGGCCACCTCACGGAGGGGCACTGTTGTCGCCCTCATCTTACAGACATGGAGACTGAGGATTTGGATGGTTAAGGCACACCAAATTGGCAGTTAGGATCTTGTGGCGCTCCCAAGTCCACCGTGGTGACGGAAACCTCCTGTGTCTTACAGCTCCCGCCAGTCAGCGGTGAGGTCTCACAGGCCCGCTCACCATGGCCTCTCTGGGTTGAGGCTTTCACACTCTAGGTGAGAAGCAGATGTGGTGGGACAGGCAGGGTCCTGAGCTACCCGGGTCAGAGGTGGCTCAGGCACTGACAGCATGTGGACAGCCTGCAGTGCCGGGCAAGACCAGATTCTTGGGTAGGGAGGAGAGAACCTGCTTCTGGAGGGTGGGGCTGGCTGCGGCCTGGGTGGCTGAGGTTCGGGAGGGACAGACGACACCAGCTCTGCTTGACTCAGCAAGTCAGGCGTGTGTGCAGAACTCTTAGCCACGGTACACAGCAGAACCATCCCGGGGCTTTTCCGAAAATACCTGTTTGGGCCCCCTGAGAGCTGAGTCACTGGGGCCCAGGGGGCTTCGGGACGCATTTGTGGATAAAGTTCTCGGGAGTTCAGATATGTACCCTACTGATTTCCAAATGAGCAAGAAAGACAAGAGCAGCCATGACATGCAGAAGCTGGCCTGGTGTCACAGCTGGGCCCTGATGTCCTCCTGCGGAACATGAACAACGTCACAGAACATCACCATCAGGCAAGGCCACTCTGGGACCGTTCTGGAGCACGACAAGAACAAGCCCCCTCTGTATTCACAGCTGGGCAGAGACAGAACACACACACCGTCCAGGCCACGGAGATGGAACAGCCTGTGTTGGCCGCTCTGAGTGACGGCTGCTGCTCTTCCAATCTTAGCTTTAGCTTCAGACCAGTCATCCTCCTCCTGGGTAACATTCATTAAGTCACCTATTGTAGATTTGCCCTGCTTCCTTAAATCTTCCCAAACCCACCTCACCAGGACCAAATCCTATAGAAAGTCCTTTCTAACACCATCTCCTGGAGCAGCAAGGAGGCATCTGCACGCTCCCAGGAGCCCAGCACCTGAGATGAGTTGACTCTCAGGTGCAAAGCTTCGGATGATCAAGCACCCCAGGCTGGCACAGGTCCCAGGCCCCACGCCTCCTACAGAACCAGCCAGAAATGACACACCATCCATGACGCACAGACATGCTTGTCTTAAGGCAGCCTCATGCTGAGCACTCACCTGAGGAAGCCAGAATTGCCTTGTCTCTATTTTATTCTTTAAAGAATTTTTTTTTGTGGTGAGGAAGATTGGCCCTGAGCTAACATCTGTTGCCAATCTTCCTTTTTTCTTTTTTTTTCTCCCCAAAGCCCCCGTACATAGTGGTATATCTTAGTTGTAAGTCCTTCTAGTTCTTCTATGTGGGATGCTGCCAAAGCATGGCTTGGCAGGTGGTGTGTAGGTGTGTGCCTAGGATCAAACCAGTGAACCCCGGGCTGCTTAAGTGTAGCACATGAACTTAAAACCATTAGTCACTGGGCCTCCCCACCTCATCTCCATTTTTGATGGGACCTCCCTCTTGTGGGCCGTCGGCTGCCCGGTAACGATTGCAGCCTCTATGCCCTTGTTTTCAGAGTGGGAGGAGTGCTTTGAGAGTCTCTGGCCAAGAAGTCAGGCCAGTTCCACCAGGAAGACAGCCCTGGGTCTGTCAAGGTGTAGCTGACACACGGTGAGCTGCACACACAGAAAGAGCACCTTGCCTGCTTCTGACACGTGTACACGCCGTGAAACCACCACCACGGTCAGGACGATGAACGTCTCCAGAACCTCAGGCCGCTGTCATCCCACTCTCCTGCCCCCCCTTCCCCTCACCCTGTCCCCAGGGCCACTGATGAGCTTTCTGTCACCATAGATTCATTAGCAGTCTCTAGAATTTTAGGTAAATGCAAACATACAGAATTCTGGCTTCTTTCACTCAGCCGAATTCTCTGGAGATTCACCAGGGTGCTGTGTGAATCACAGGTCACTCCTCCCTGCTATTAGTAGTCCGTGGCATGGATAGTTGCTTGTTTCCCACTTTCCACACAAGGGGGCTCAGTGTTCACAGAGAGGAGAACCGCGCCCGGGACTCTGGCTTCTCCCACTGGCTGCGTCAGCTGTGCTGAGGTGAGCATCTAAGAGTTAATGCTCTTGAGTTGAAATGCACTCTGTCCCTCTATCAGGGACTGTAGCCCACAGTGTCTGCATAAGCAGCACCCTCATTGGGTCCAGTATCAGGAGATGGGTTTTCATTCAACTTCATTGGTTACAAGAAAAAAATGTTTGTTTGGAGAAGAGAGACATAGAGATGGAGAGGTGAGGTCCAAGGAGACAACTCCTAGTTGTGGAGGACTTGCTCTGTGCTGGGCGATTCCATGCTCTTCCCAGTCTTTATTACCCTATTTAACTCCAAAACACCCGAGAGTGGACGGATCACAGGAAAGTGTCCGAGAGCACTGAGCAACATGGGACAGGGGGCTCTCTCCACCTGGGCCTCTCACAGGCCCATCACCACCATCACCAGTGCAGAGGGACCCAGCAGGAGGGGCTGACGCCACAGCACAGCAGTCTCCAGACCCAA
Organism: Equus caballus; assembly: GCF_041296265.1. Lineage (NCBI taxonomy): Eukaryota > Metazoa > Chordata > Mammalia > Perissodactyla > Equidae > Equus > Equus caballus. Next base: position 964,540 of record NC_091701.1, on the reverse strand, counting down.
GCCTTGCTCCAAGATCCCTTCTTAAGCTCAGGGAATCTTTACCTCATGGGCATGAAGTTGTCAACGGGGGACGGAGCCATGTACAAACATGGGTGACGCCAAGGCCTTCAGGATGGCCTGGGTGGGAGGGGCTCTAGAGTGGTGTCCTGCTGGGGTTCATTCATGTCAGTCAACAGGGCTGTGTCTACTGGTCAGGGAAGCACGTGCCCCCCACCTCGGTTATAACAGAGGGGTGAGGGCTGGAGGGCAACGTGTGGTCTGACCTCAGCTTCAGTCCAGAGAAACCCTGAGAACAGCACTGGACGGGTCTGCAGGGCAGTGATTCTCAGCTGGCCTGTACACTGGAGTCACCTGGGAGCCTAGAAACCAGTGCTGGGACCCCAGCCCTAAATGCTGACCCAGTCAGTCCAGGTGTGGCCAATGATTCAGAGGCGCAGCTGCGGCTGAGGAGAGCTGTGGCCTCAGGGACCCAGGCGCCCAGGGCCCCGGCTGCACTGGCCGAGGCCGTCGAGAAAGCAATCCATTCACCTGTCACTTGTGCTTCATAGTTATGTTTTTGTCATGTATTTAACCAGATGCCCAGTCCTGGTGTCAAGATGAGTCTGATGGGTCAGACGTCTTCCTACATTCAAGAGGCTCTCAGGCTTCCAGACAGGCAGCAGGCAGATCAGGTGACAGCCAGTGTGCTGGCGTCTGCCTCCTGAGAGGTGACGAGGAGTCAGTCACTATTCTCTCCTCCCCAGCCCCACGCCGGCACCACCTCAGAGATCTTGTGCACAGGAATGAGGAAAGGATCTCTCTAATTGTTTCTTTTATCCTATTTACTGTCTGTGCTGATTGATTCACTATATGGTTAATTCATAAATTATGTAATACATGATACACCAAAGCAAAAATATATTTATATACAAGTTATGAAATAATAATAAAATGAACACCCATGAATCTACTCCCCGGTACTAGGTATGGCTGAGTTTTGAATTACTACACTCAGTTATTTAGGACCAAAGAAGTGTGTTTTCACCCTGGTGCGGGATTTTCACATGATATACATGGGATATGAAGTGGCTTGTTTTGGGGTCATTGTTTGTGACACGTCATATGTGAGAGTAAGATGGAAAAGCTCGGAATGTGGGGAAAAAGGAAATTAAAACGTGGAGTCATGGAGTCTTCCAAGAAGAATAGAAAGTAGAAACAGCAGTAAGTAAGCCCTCACGGAAGGTACATTTAAATGAACGTGTGTGCTGAGGGGGTAGAGAATCATACGCCAGTGTGCTGCTGTGACTGAAGCTGAGCTGCAAAGAGAAGGGGCCCAAAGAGGAGGGAAGGAGGCATTAAGGAAGACTTCCTGGGGGTGGAGAGACAGACAGTGCATCCTGAAGGAGAAATGGGGGCAGGGAAGCTCCAAGAGGCTGGCGAGGTGAGGAGGCACCCCAGGGCAGGGAAGCCTCCCTACCCGGTGATCTGTGACACATGACTCACTGGATGAGGGGCCTCAGGGCCCTAGATAGCGCCACTCCCATCTCCAGAGTGCTTGGACTGGGTACCCCAGGAGGGTCCAGGAGCCAGGCAGGAGGCCAGAATGGGCAATATCATTTAAACCTCACAGTCTTACAACTCGTGACAGGAGACTGCCAAAAGATGGGGCACTTCCCAGGAGCCAGAGCACAGGGACATGCCCCACTCACTCAGCAGGAGAAGCACTCAACACTCAGGGTCAGTAAGTCCTACACAATACCAAGAACAAACTCAAACCCAGCACCTCCCTGGGGTTAGGTGGTGGCTGGAGTCTCAGGTTGGCCTGTAAAGGGCTGAGTCTGCAGCAGGCAGTAGGGACCACTGTCCCTGGGCTGCAGCTGAGGGGAGGCAGGCACCCAGAGGTGGGGGGAGGTGCCCCGAGCCTGAGGAGCAAGGCTCAGTGGGCCCAGGTTTGGAGGGAAGGCTGCAGGAGTCCATGGCTCTAGAACCATCAACCCTGGCCAGCCTGCTCAGGCCTTCTGGGCTAAGGGCGCCCTGGGGCTCCAATCTGGTCAAGGTCTTGCTGCTGGTTAATTCATTCAGGGACTGGGCACAGGTTTCCCAGGACACACTGTGCAACTAGCCTACGGCCTGGAGGGAGAGAACAAGACCCAGAATATGGAAGTGCTTAAGAAATGTGTGTGGAACAGCTGGATAGAGATCATCTGGCAAGATCATGGTTCTTCCCCGAGTTGGCAGAGGGAGCAGAGTGAGGATCTGGAGAAAAAGCCCAGGTTGGGACGATGGCCTGGGGCCGCTGGCCTCTGGCCACAGCTGAGGCTTGGGATGGGCAGTGTGGGAGAGAAGGCCCCAGGGCAGGGAGGAAGCACAGGGCCTCTGAGCAGCAATACAAGCCAAGGATGGTGGAGTCCAGGGTGTCAGGGCAACTGCAGCCCTGGGGAGGTACTGAGGGCCTCTTGGCAGACAGCTGATTTTTATGCCTGCTCTGTCCTGCTCACTCTGCCCTCTCCTCTTGTTGTCATTTAGAGAGGAGATGAGTCCTCCTCTCTTTAGGACTCAAGGGGACAGCTTCTCTATGACCTCTCAGAGGGCAGGGTCTCTGCGGCCTCAGGTGTCTGCTGTGACCTTACCCAGCAGAGTTTGAACACGTACGTGACCCTGAGCAAATGCTACCAGGGCCCCGGGGCTCACAGTCCCTGAGCTCCAAAGCTGAGAGGCCAGGTGAGTCCTGCTGGGGCTTCTTAATCGTGTGTCATGGGGAGTATATGCTGCTCTCCTGCCCAGTATCTGAATGGCAGTCCTGACTCGGGGGAGGAGAGGATCCCAAGAAAACTGAGAAACTGGGCCCCACCTGTCTTGGAAATCGAAAGGGGGCAGACATCCTCTCTTCCCACCCTCCAAAGGGCAGCTCGGCTAAGCTCCAGCTAAGACCATGGCTCTGTGGACAGACCTAGATGTCTACAGGGGTTGCCAGAGAGCGGTCCTGGTGAGGAGTGGCAGGGCGAGAGTCCAGAAGCAGCCCGGGGCATCCTAAGCAGTTGGCCTGTCCAGCAGGACCTGCTGTGCTCCTCTCTCTTGATCCCTGCCCAGGCTGGGTCCTATGAGCTACCCCACACTCTGCCAAGACAGATACTTTTTTTTTTCACTTAACTGGAGTCCATTTTTGTCTTGTGCAACCAAAAACCTTCACTAGTAAAGAAATTGGTAGCAGGGTGATTACCGATAACAGACCCTTCTGGAAAGAGGGATGGGGGCTTGGGATTGTTTATTCCACCTGGTTGAGGAGAAGGGAAGTCAAAATATATTGGGGATTAGGTTATGGAAGCCTGGCATCTCATTGCATGCATGGTGAACCCCTAATTAAATCTGCTGTGGCCAAATGTCTACTGGGGCTTTTGGCGAAAAGTGACTCTTACTACAAAACCTGAGTGAAAGGCACGATGAATTCAAGTACTATGAGGTGAGCTTGTTGCTTCCAACTGCGCTGGCCAGCTTACAGAGTGAGAGAATAACAAACTCAGCTCCCTGAACCCCCAGGGACTCTCTATGACTATGCACGAGGTGCCTCTTCTCTCCTGCAGCCACAGGCTGGAGACATCCCTGAACCAAAAGCAGCCTGGTCCCATCAATCTGTGGATTTGTGAATTATAAAGCCAACTGAATGGACAGCTTCCCTGCTCCCTGAGTGAAAGTTAGAGTATCGGTCCTACTAGAGAGCAGGACCCCCGACTTCAGGGATGGGGATCCGTGAGAGCATTCATAAGCTCCCTGAGCCGGTGCTCCTTGCTCTGGCTACTCCAAGAGCCTTGTCCTGTAAAGTGAGGCCAGTTCTCCTCATGTCTGCCCCTGCCCCCTTCTCTCCCACCAGAATAAAAAGCAGAGTCAGATCTCAGCATGGCCATGGGAATAATTACAAAGTCAAACTAGGAGGAAAAGGCTCATGTTTCACAAAAGTATTATTTTGCCAACATGTGCTGGCAAAAACCTGTGGAAATGGGTGGGAATGGACTCTGCGAGTATCTCACCAGGGGGAAGAACGTTATTCTGGATCAGGATGACTCTGTCGACATGGGTGCACCCACAGATTCTGGAGAATGTGTGCTAGCTCCAACAGCCAGGATCCAGCAGCGCTCCAGCAGGTGATCTGCCGGCTGACTAAAACCTCAGCTTGATATTGGCCCCTCATGAAATGAAACTGAAAAGCCAGAAATTCCTTGAAGGAATCCAAATATCTGAAGAAAGAGAGTGTTAGAATGGATTTATCAAGAGCAACCTGCTCACTATCCCCTAACCGTATCCTCTGGAGAGCCAAAAAGACATGCCCTACTCCCAGGGCACTGAGAAATACTTTGGCAAGGAGCACGTCAACATCTTGGAAAATTGCCATAAATGCTGTTCTCAATTAGCTGGAGATGCTGATGAGAGATGGTACCTTTGGTGGGAATTCTACAGATGGGAATGGCAGGAGCTGGCATGACAAGGGATGAGAAGCAGCATTTAAGTGCCAGAAGCCAAAGTGGTATCAGAATGTTCTGATGCCGGGGCTCTTTGGTATTATCGATCATGGGGGCTGCCAGGACACAAATGGATGGGCGACACCAATGGGGTCCTATTGGACTCGTGTAATGTTGATAAAAAGGTTTAAAAAAAATTTAACTAGGGCTGGTAGACAGAAACCTCCATGAGTGCCTAGAACAGTGTCTGGCAGATAGTAGGTGTTCAATAAATATTCATTGCTTAAACTCCACTGCCCCTTGCCTAAGTCCCAGACTTGAGTCACTAGACCCAAAGCTCTTTCAATGAAAGGGAGGCTGGTTTCCTGCAACAGCATCCTAAACACATACTGTGAATCTTCTGAAGGTTCCTGTACAGACAAATACCTAGACCTTTCAAAAAGTGCTGAACACTGGCTCTGAGCTAACATTAATTCCTGGCGGCTCAGGATGTCACTACAGCCCAACACCAGGAGTGAGGGCCTGTTGGAGGTGGGATTCACGTCAGGTCATAAATGGAGCCTTGCCACACATCCACGTGTGGTAGCCCATTGGGATCCTGAATCTGTTCTGTGGTGATTTCCCCGGCTCCTGAGTGCTCAGTTGGCAGAGACACGCCCAGTTCCTGGTAGAAACTCCACCCTGCTTCCTTCACCCATGACATGGAGACTTCTGTGGTAGGAAAGGCTAACTGGAAGCCTCTGGGACACACTCTCCCCTCCAAAGTAGGGAATCATGGGCAATACTTCATCTCTGGTGACTAAGAAATCACCAATCTAGGAGTGGAGATCCCTGCTGCATCCCTATTCACCTTCCCAGTGTGGCTTGTGCAGAAGACGGGGGCCTGAAGAATGCCAGCGGGCTGTTTAAGGTTCAGTTGTGTGGATTCTCCTGTGCTGTCCCACATGTGATCTCCTTAAATGGAACAAATCTGTTATGGTCCTTGACCACTGATTTGGTGAAAACTGTGTGTATGTGTGTGTGTGTGTGTGCCTGTATGTGTAAGTGTGTATGTGTGTGCATGTGCTTCCTGTCTCAACATTCAGGAATCAGCAGAAGCAGGTTGCTTTCCCCACAACAGTGACAGCGGCATAACTTCACCACCCCACCTCAGGACTTCACCAGCTCACTAATTCTGGCCACAGTTTAGTTAGCAGACACCCTGACCTTTCTACCCCAAAGGACCTCCCGCTAGTCTAAAGCATCATACTGATAGGACTCAGAAAGCAGCACGGAGCAAGGTACACGTACGTGTACCAGAGTGCGGGACATAACTTCTCTGAACACACTGGGACCCTCCACTTCAGCGAAGGCTCTCGGCAGGCGGCAGAGGTGTCCAGGTGCCTGGAACATTTTGGGATAGCCCCTTGAAAGTGAAAGACATGTTCCTGGACAATGGCCCCCTACCCCCAAGAAAGACACCCAAAGCTGGGTGGGCCTCGATCTTTGAAGCAACATATGTCCTCCTTGGTGTGCTACTCTGACTCTTCCGCTGGGTGGCCCCAAAGGCAGTGGGCTTTGTGTGGGACCCATGTGAGTGCAGGCTCGCTGACCTACCTGCACTGCGAGGGGCTCTGTCACACGGCCGTCGTGGCCCCTGGGTCCCACAGTGCCCCGAGGGCCCACAGCACAGTTGGGTGCTGCGCAGAGTCTGCAGCAAATCCCAACAGTAGTCTCGCTGGGGCCCGAGGTTTCAGGGACTGTTCTTGCTCCTGGGCCCTGGTGGAGTCCGACTGTGGGCTCCCGTGATCCGAGTTTCCCAGGATGAAGGAGCATTGTCGATCAACTAAGCAACCAAGTTAGGCACCCCTCAGCAAGGGGTCAGTACAAGACCAGGCCCGGGAAGGATCGGGAGGTGACTTGAACAGGTGGCTCCCTTCACCTCCCCACCTGTGGCGTCATAGGGTGCTCCTTGTGACTAGGGTCTGAGGAAGAACATTCGTGAACTGCATGTACAGCTGGCTTTGTCAGATACACCTGCACAGCCAGAAGTGGACTGCGTGGCATTCAGGGCCCTTCCCAAGGGTGGCTCTCAAGGACAGTGGAAAGGGAGATCCTCTGAGAGGCACATCTGACTGTGCACAGACAGAGGCCTGAGGCATCTCAGGACCTCTGGGCACGTGAGGGTAGGCACCGGGGGCTGAGGACAAGGAGGGGTGGAAAGGCCTCTCAGAACAGGCTAAGAATGTGAGGACAGGGTGTCCCATGACAACATTTTCCCCAAAGCCCCCATTCCAAGAAGGCTCCCTGTCAATGGGCGGGCAAGGCAGCTGCCCTGGGACGTCCAGCAACCTCTTCCCCAGCCATACCTGCCTGCTCCATGAGATCCTGTGGCCAGTTAGGCATCTTGGATTCTGCCCCGCCAACTTCCCCTCACCCCAGTGACCTGCTGCCACCACTGCTGTGGATGGGAAGGACCAAGGTTCCAGGCTCACCACTGTATAAAGACTCACATGGTTTGTAAAGAGATCCTCGCAACCACCCTGAAAGGTGTGAAATTATCAACCACGTTTTTCAGATGAGAAAGCAAAGACCAAAGTGCTTAGGTGATTGTGCCAAGATTGTACAACGTGTCAGTGACAGAATCAGAATTCAATGGTGGGGGGGCGGGGGTCTGTGTGCTCAGAGTCACAGGTCTGACACCAGCCAGGCTCCCCTGTTCTTCAAAGCCGTCTCCTGCACTGGCTAGTGCTAGCGTAGGTTCCTGAAAGGCTCCATCCCTCTCCCCTCACGTCTGCACTGGAATTACCCCAGGCATATGAGCTGATTCACAGGCTGCTCTTCCAGACCTGCCCAGGACCAGGCTGAGGGAAGGCTCCGCAGGGCCGGTCCTGGGTCACCTGGCTGCTTGCCTTTCCCCAGAGCTCTCAGAGCCGGAGAACTCTGCCCCCACCTTCAGTCTCCACCTCTGGGAGAAGGTGGCCTCACAGCCAGCACAGCAGCTTCTTCACCGGGGCCAGTCCCCTCCCAGCTGTCCCCCTCCTCCCTGGCCAGTCCTCTGGCAGCACTTCCCGGCCTCCTTTGTTATGCAGATGGTGCCTCAGTCAGAGTCATCGCCAGCCGCCTCCCACTCCCGCCTACCCGCCCACATTGCTCACCGGGGAAGGTGGAGTTTGGCAATCTGCAGCTGGCCACCCCTCTTGACAGTGTCCCGGAGCCTACTGCTCACTTGGGGTCCCCTTTGGGGGCAGGGTAGGTGGAGGCACCCCAGACGAGTGGGTCCCTATGGCCGCTGTGAGCAGTCCTGGAATTGGGGTTTGGGGAGGGGGACGCCTCACGCAGAAGCCTAACCTTCCCCCAGGCTCCTGTTTCCCTCCCTCCGCGTAGACACCCCTTCCCCAAAATGGTGCCCCAACCCCATAGCGTACCCTCCCTCGGTACCCTCAGGTACCCTCCGTCCGCGTTATAACAGGATCACCCACTTCCTGGGCATCTCCTGGGCCAGGCACAAGCTGTCCTTCCCAACCGGCGGGCCTGCGCGGAGGGCCCGAGGCTGCCGAGTGCCGGGCGTCCAGGGCGAGCCGGTGCCCGGGAGGCCAGCAGGAGCGCTCGCCTTCGCCAACGCTGGCCCGGGCGACTGTCCAGCTCCCTTCCGACGCGGCGCCTCTCCTTCCCCGCGGTCGGGGCGGCCACACTCCGTTTCCCGGTTGGCACGTCAGAAAGTTGGGGGCGCCAGGGAGCGCCCGGAGTGCCCCACCCACCGCTGCCCGGCGGTCGGAGGGGCGCAGCGGCGGCGCCGGCTCTCCTGCTCCCCGCGCGCGGCCAGAAGCCGCCGAGCCCACCCGCGGGTCCGAGGACGCCGTCTCTCACCTTGAAGAGGCTCCGGAGGAAGTGCACAACGCCGAGCATGGTGTCGGGGGCCGCGGCGCCGGGAACCCCGCAGGACCGAGAGCGCGCCGCCGAGCCCGGCTCCGGACGCCACCGCGCGCCCCGCCCGGCCCGCCTCCCCGAGCTCGGCCGCTGGGGCACGTGCGGGTCCGGGGACCGCCCAGGCCCGCCCCTCCTGTCCCGGGCTTTGGTCACCCGCGGACCCGGGGACGCACAGACGGACACTGGAGCCGTCCCCTGGCACGAACCAGCGGCCCACGAGCCCCCTCCTTCCTGCGGCTTTCCCGGGGCCCAGCGGAGCTCCCGGGCGGACTGGGAACCCGGAGTGTTTTCTGAGAAAGAACAAGTGAACTCGCGCCTTGCACACAGGCGCACATCCACCCTACAGGTGGATCCCCTTGATCTCCCCATACCCTCGTCCTGACTCTGTCTCTGGCCGCTTCAGGGGAAGGGTAGCCTCTCTTTCTGTCTGGGAGCTTTGCTTTTCAAACTTCCAGAACTTTTAGAGCATTTGCTCAGTATGCTCATTTGCCAGTTGAGGAAACAGTCCAAGAGGCTCAGCAGCGCGTCTGCGCTCACACATCTGGTGAGAAGCAGGTGTGGACAAGAATCCCTAGGACCTAATTCCTGGTGTAGAGCTCGCTCTCCTTCCTCCCTGCCTTTCCAGGCACGCTCCTGCAGACAGGATCTAAGTGGAGAATTCTCTCAGGTGCAAGAGACCTGTTTTCTGCTAAGGGGCAAAGGGAAGTCTTGGCTGTTTTCTTTGTGGGGTTTAAGGAGATGCGGCCTGCCCAGGAGACACACTCCCACTGGCCTCTAGGGCACAATATTTTTATAGACCAACAAAAATGTTTTAATTTTAATTTCTGTTGAAATCAGAAGAAAAACCTGAGAATCATCATCATCATCATCCAACCTGGATTATATTCATCTTTATATGAACGCAATTCTAAAAAGTAATTTTAAATATGTGTGTGTATATATATATATATATATACACATATATATATAATATACATATGTGTGTGTGTGTGTGTGTGAGGAGGATTGGCCCTGAGTTAACATCTGTTGCCAATCTTCATCTTTTCGCTTGAGGGAGATTCTCCCTGAGCTAACATCTGTACCAGTCTTCCTCTATTTTATGTGGCATGCTGCCACAGCATGGCTTGACAGCTGTGCTAGGTCCTTGCTCCGCAATCCAAACCTGTGAACTGGGACCACCAAAGCGGAGCATGTGAACTTAACCATTATGCCACTGGGCAGGCCCCTAAATAGGTCTATTTCTTTATGCCAGAAGGGGCCCATGAAGAAAAAGTGCCAAGGGCCTGTGGGTGTCACACTGCAGTCCTGCTCCAAGCCCACCATTTCTGGGATCAGGAGTCTCATGGGGGCTTAGCATCTGCCCAGACTGGACTTACACACACCCCTGCCCATGCCTGCACCCCCTCGTCCAATTTATGGCCCCCCTGAATGCTGTTCCTGGTCAGCAGCACATGTCCAGTGTTGCCTGGTGGAGTATTTTCCCCCCACACTCAACCTATGTCTGCCTCTCCGCAGGCCCTTGGAGCAACCCAGCCAGGACAGAAAGCCTAGCAGGTAAATGCCTAGAGTCTGTGGGGTCTGGGAGCAGAGGAGGCAGCCATGAGATCATCTGAAACTCCTGTGTCCCCAGCTCCACTCTCCATCACCCAGGGTCCATGCACCTTGCTAGAAGCATGTCCCCGAGGCCTGTGGTGGTGGGAGGAAGGCATGGATTTGGCATTGGGATGCCCGGCTGTGCTGTGCACAAATTGTCCTCCCCTCTAAACCCGAGTCCTTAACGTGAGAGAGGAAGGCCTGCCTGATGCAGCTGCTGTGGAGATTGAAGGAGAAATTAGACTTCACAGGTGCTCAGCAAATGTTAATTCTCTCTTCTCTGAGGCCTTAAAGTGGCAAAGGGCCGGGAGGTCCAGTGAAAATACACACCCCTGGCCACAGATTACACATCTACATGGACTTCTTTTGCTGTTTGGTGGAAGAGGCCATGGATCACGGGTTCTCAGACTTGAGCAGGTGTCAGAGCCACCTGGTGGGCATGTTAGAGCACAGGCTGCCTGGCCCACCCAGAGCTTCTGGAGAGTAGGTCCAGGGTGGGGCCTGAGTCTGCATTTTAACAAGTTCCCAAGTGACACTGCTGCTGCTGGTCCTGGGACCACATTTGGAGAATCCCTGGTCCGGGAAGTGAGGCCTGGGACAGATCCCAAGTCAGAGAATAACCATCAGGACGGTTCCATTTGCCAAGCACCTACCGTGTCCCAGCCCTGGACCAGGTCCTTGCCATGGTTTGTGCCATTCACTCTCTCAGCAGTCCTGGGGGAAATGACAACACCGAATGCTCAGGAGGAAATAAGTCAAATCTAGTCTTATGTCTGAGTTTTTCTTCTGGAGAACATGATTTTAGGAGAACTTGACTGCATTGTGGAGTTAAAGGTATGCTCTCTCTTTTGTTATTAAAAGATAAAAGAAAAAAGGTCAGTGGTTGCCAGGGGTTAGCAGCAAGGAAGGGACGGCTAGGCAAAGCACAGAGGATTTCTAGGGCAGTGAAATCCTCTGTATGATACTGTAATGGTGGGTATGTGTCACCATAGTCCAAACCCACAGACTGTACAACACCAAGAGTGAACCCCAATTAGTGTACAACGTGGACTTCGCATGACAATAAGGCATCAATGTAGGTCCATCACTTCCAGTAAATGTGCCTCCCTCGTGAGGGATGTTGATGACAGCGGAGGACCCACGTGCATGGGAGAGGCAGCGCATGGGAATCTCTGTGCCTTCCTCTCAAGTGTGTTGTGAACCTAAAACTGCTCTGAAAATGCTATATTAAAAAAAAGACAAACCTGTTAGATTTGCAGAAGAATTTGCATAACATGGTTTCCTTTTTTTTTTTTTTTTTACCCTCATGGGCTCTTTTACAATACGGTTTCTAATTGCCAAGCTCACGATATTTAAATTCTCTGATCCTGTCACATACTGCAATTACACAGGTTCAACACATGGGAGTCTGGGGGTAGGAATCAAGTGGTCAGAGGGAAAACATTGCACCAGATGCCAGGAGGCCCAGAGTGGCAGGAAGGGCGTGGGCTCGGCAGACAGCCTGGGCTCAGGGGTGTCCTGTGCTTCCCGTACTGGTAGCCTGCCCTCACTCACTGGAGCCAGGATCCACCTCACTGTGCCATCCTGCCCCCATCACATTCACATGTGGGCAAGACTGGGCTGCTCTGTGAAAGGACCATGGAAGCTCCAGGCTGGGGTGAAGGTGGAAAGCCCCAGAGCCCAAGAGCCTGGCTCTGCAACCTGTGTGTGCTCGAGCAAGTTGCCCAGCCCTTGTGCCTCAGTGTTCTCATCTGTGCGGTGGGATGATGCTAGGACCAGCTCTCAGGGCTATCGTTGTCATAGCTCGACATTCAGTGTCATGATTATGCAACCCCTTCACCCTGAGGTCAATGAGGGGACTAGGTATTTTTACCAGCACTTGAGGGGGAATGACCCACCTCTTCTGAGGTGGCTGTGAGGGGCATGAGCTGGCTAGCACGCAGCCAAAGGCATAGACATGAGTGCCCTCCTTTAGGAAGAGAGGATGGGAGCCGCAGGCCCTGCCCAGGCTCCCATGTGGCACCTGTGTGTGGCCACTGAGTGCCCTAAGCAGGCTGCAAGCCCCTCGAGGGGAAGGTTGAATCTCCTCTCACGTCCCATCTACAGTTTATAGTCATTTCAGATCAGCCCAATAAAATGGATTTGTTCAAGTAATATTTACTGAGCACCTAATGCCTGCATGCATGCATGATCTGGTTTGCCTGCCCTGAGGGGACTCCTGGAAACAAATCAACAAACAGAAAATCAGATTGGATTAAGTGCCATTGAGGTAAAAAGTGCGGAGATGAGGGATGGAAAAATGATTTGGGTGGCCTGGGAAGTCCTCTCTGAGCCCTGGAGGCTGAGAAGAGCCAGTCACATGAAGTCCGGGGAAAGAGGGTCCGTGAAGAGGGGATAAAGGCGCTGAGGCCGCAGTGGGCTTGGTGGGGAGACAGGAAGAAACCAAGCAGCTGCACCTCGGAGAGCAGAGAGGAAAGTGGGCAGAGCTGAGGTGGAAGCCCAGGTGTGGGGACAGAGCAAAAGGGCCCTGGAGGCCAGAGGGAGGGGTGTGGATATCCTAAGGGCAGTGGGAAGCCACTGCATTGGGTGTAGAAGGAAGCAGACCTTTGAGGCCCGGATGAAAGGGGCTCTGGGGAAGGTGCTGTTCGGGCAGCCATGGGGGCAAGAGTTCCGTTTCGAACACGTGAAGTTTGGGTGCTACTTTGGGTCCAGCCCTGGGATTCAGAGGGCAGGGGAGCAGGGTGCCTGCCTTCTGGGAGCGCACAGTCTGGGGAGACAGAGGAGGGCCACGCAGGGATCCTCTGGCTGCAGCGTGGGAGGCCTGAGCTGAAGGTGTCCTGTGGGCACTCTCCTGAGTCCAGGCCTCAGCACAGGGAAGAGAGAGAGGGGACGACGCAGCCTCAGCCTCAGGCCCTTGGGGTCTCATCTTGGCTGACCCTGGCAATGTGCACACGTGGCCCTGTCCTCTCCCCTTCTCACAGTGCTCGCTCCTGTCGCCATGCCTCACCTCTGGCCATGCTGTTCTCTGTCTGTGGGATGTCCCTGCCCCACACCCTGGCTCCCCTGTGTCGAGGCAGCCCCTTCCCAGTGTCCAGGCTCCACTAAGCCCCACCTCTTAGAGGAGACCTTGCCCAACCCCTAGGAAGGGCCCCTCTGCCGTGGTCCACTGGAGCCCGGCTGCCTCTTGAAGGACGGGGCTCCCTGGGGACAAAGTAGGACTGAGTCTTGGACAGGCTGAGCCCTGTGCCCCCCTGAGCAGGTCCCTGTGCCTGCTGCCTGGGGGAGCGAGTGGGTGTCAAAAGCCTTGTCCAGAGGCTACAGGGCTGTGAATGCTACCAGTCAGGAAGCACTGGGAGGGCATTGTTGGCTCCTAGAAACAGCAATCTTGTCTTTAATGAGGCGCTAATTCTGCCTCCTGAGGAGGCCTCAGCACTCAGAGTTCTCCAGAAGCCCTGTTTAGGCCGAGCAGGGGCCCCCTGGGCAAAGGGGCTCAAGAGGAGTAAGGGCCATGTCAGAGAAACACTGGAGGCTTCTCACATCAGCCTTTCACAGCCCACTAGCCCTGCAAGCCCCTCAGCCCAACGGGGGTCCCAGCGCCCGCCCCGTGGCGCCCCCAACGGGCCAGGGAGCAGGCCCTGTGGCAGCCATCCGCTCGCGGCCTGGGGAGCAGGGGCAGGCTTGGGGAGAGCCTGGGCCGGGTTCCTGGAGGAGGGACTCACTCCCACACAGACACAAAGTGAGACGCAGACACACGCAGCGTGCACACACAGCAGGACGTGCACACCCTTCCCAAGCCAGGCCGCACAGTCGGCGTTTCCTGGAGTCTAGCAACCGACGGCTCCATCCCTCCTGTTCGGGTCTGAACGGAGCCTCCCAGGCACCCCTGGCGGGAAGGCAGCCTGGAAGCCCACCTGGGGCCTCGCCTCCTCCTGTGGCAGGTGCCCCTCTCTCTGCAGTGTCACTGGTGCCTCCAGCTCCTTTCTGCTGAGGGACTTCATGTATGTCCCTTCCGGGGAGGAAGCAGCACTTCAAAGAGAAGGGGTAGGCCTGGTCCCCAGCACATCTCTCCAGGGGTGGGATTGCCGCTGGGGGGGCCTTCAGGGAGGAGAGCATTTCAGGAAGGGCCGTCAACTCTCACATCCCACACAGACGCGTCACTGGTGCCCCAGGAAAAGCTGGGCCTGAGCCCTGCAGCAGGACCGGGCACACCCCCACAGGGCTGCCGCTCGAGCTCTGGGGAAATGACCCTGGGTTCAGACCATGGCTCTGGCCCCCTTTGGCAGAGATGTTCACTGAACTCCCCAGACGAGCCGCCAGGACAGGGCTGGCTCCGATGCGGGAACAGTTGGGGCATTTGAGCCCAGAGAAGTAGATTTGGCAATAACACGACCAGTTCAGTGCATTAACAAGCAGCCCTCTCCCGGCTCTCCCCCCAAAGCCTGGAAACGCCAGTCCTGACACTGGGGTCATGACTCATGAAGCATGCTCTGTGCAGGACAAGGAAAAGAACCCACAGAGTCTCTAGCCCATGCTGCAGACAGTTTATTACAAAGGGAGAGAAAAGAAAAAGAAATGAAAAGGAAGAAAAAGGGAAGAAAGACAGTCTTTATTTGGGAACAATGGGAACCGTCTCTTTCTGTCTTTGCTGTTAGAACTGTCAAGCTCGGGGCAGAGCAGACATGTCTCCGAGAACCCCAGGACCTCCTGTGAGCTTCAGGTCCTGCTCACAGCCTTCTGCACCCCCAGGGAAATCACTGGGGGTCTGGACCGTGGAAGAGGGCCCAGAGGGCTGGACAGGGCCAAGGACAGGTTTCTGGGGGCTGAGCTCAGATGCGAAGGGAGTGACATGCCTCCTCAGGGTGCTGCTCACTGGGCATAGCCCTGGGAAAGGCAGGGGTGGGGAGACAGGGTCTGCTGGAACCTGGGCATGTGGGAGCCTCAGATGTGGGGTCAGGATCCCCCTGCATTTTCCTGTCCCGTCGTCCGCACCCCCCCCCCCCCCCCCCCGGCCGCTGCACTTCACCCTTCACATGCTGGGATGAATTCTCCTGTCCTGGTCTAAAACCACCCTCGGCCGCCCCAGCCCCACGCCCCTGAAGTCCTGGAGCAGGGGCAGTGTGTGCCGCTGGGCATCACTTTTCTCAGTGCAAGGACACAGCTGACTTAGCAGGGAGGGAGGATTAGAACTGAGGTGGATGGAGTGAGAACGGGTGCAGGAGGAGGATGGTTGGAAGGTGTTTCTGGGAGCTTGCCTTTGAGCCAAGGTCTGTGTGTGACAAGGAGCCAGTGGCTTCAGAATTCTGAGACAGAACTTGTGTGGGATTCCTCAGGGGTTGGTTCCCACAGGTGTGGGAATGAGCTGGCCACACTGGATGCTATGTCAGAGGTGGCCTGAGGACCTGCAGAGAGCAGCTGGGAGCATGGGCGCTGGGCAACTTGAGGCAAGTTACTTGACTCTTCTGTGCCTGCCTTTCCTCATCTGTAAAACCTGGGCGATCATTGTACCTGCCTCCTAAGGTTGCTGTGAGCCTGACTGCGTGAAACGAGGCGTCAGCACGAACTTTATGTGAGGTAAACACGTTCCACGGAGCTGAGACTCTCCTCCCAGTGCCTGGCAGGGGGAGTGGGTGTTGATGAGAGAAGGAGTGACAGACAATCTTTTTATTATTGCTTTAACGATAAATGATACCAGTAAGAAGAAGTAGGATTTCCCTTCCCGAGCAGCTCCGCTCACTGAGCCTGGGCCCCTCCCAAGGTGACCCTCTTCCATTCACAGAGAGCCTCTCAGCTGAGCCTGGTCAACCTGCAGAACTGAGAGTGTTAATAATAAATGATTGCATTAAGCCCCAAGGTTTTGGGGTGCTTCCTGCCTCCTGCTGTTGAAGCGAGGCCCAGCGTCAACACGCACAGCAGGGAGCGACATCTGTAACCCCGTCTGCCTCTACTACTGAATTGTAAGTTACCACCACTGCGTGTGTGATGCTCCAGGAAGTGGTGTGTGTGTGTCTGTGGCCTGTGCACCCTGGCACACATGTGGGTTGTGGCTCGAGGAGAGGGATGAGAGTGTGGAGCAGCTCTAGGGGTGTCATGGGAGGGGCCTGAGCTGGGCTTTGGAGGCATGAAGGACTGGAGTGAGGGCACACCCAGGGCCACAGGCAAGAGCAGCAAAGGAAGTGGACCCGGATCTGGTGCTGGTGGCCCCTGGAGAGAAAGGGGGCAATTTAGATCGCTGGCCTCAGGGGAGAGGAGACAGGGCAGCTGACATGGGGCAGCAGGCAGGCCTGTGGCTGGGGGCTTACTTGGGGCTGAGTTGGACCAGCATGGGGTCCAGGCTGGGCAGAGGAGGGGACTGAGCTGGGCAGGAAGGCGCCAGTCTCTGGGTGACGCGGGGCTGCCTGGCCCCACAGAGGCCAGAATGGGCTTTTGTGTGCAGCGGATGGTGGTATGTTCCCAGGCCTGGTGGGGAGAAGTGGGTGGAGGCAGGAGATGGCTGCAGGAAAGAAAGGGGCCATAAAACATGATGAAGATGCCCACCTAGTGCCCTTGCTAGGCAACAAGTAGCTTTTCTTCCAGGCCCAGAAGGCCGGGGGCTGCATTCTCTGAACAGGGGCCTGGCCAGGGGCTCTGAGAGAAGTCCCCATTCAGGATGGAAAAGGCTCCGCCTGGCCTCTCTGGAGGGAGCTGGGCTGTGGGCATAGTGCGGGCCAAGCAGTGTTGTTCCCAGGGCAGGGCTGTCCTCCTCCTCCATCGGGGCCAAGAGGACACCCAGGTTTAGTTGGAGGAAGAATAAATCAGAGCCAGAAGCCTGAGTTGTCCGAGCTGTAGCTTCGTCTCCCTTAGTGGGTCTGCCCAGGCTGTGAATTCTGTCTGCTGTCTCATGAGCAGGCCTGGCCCTGAGGGAAGCGTCGGTCGCATGGGAGTGACCCCTGGGCACAGCCTCACCCAGGGGTGGGCGGGGCCCCCATGTCACAGGAGGACAGTGTGGAACCGGGCCGTCCTTTGAGGAGGACCCTGCAGCTGGAGAGCATCCATGTACTCTGACCTAGCATCCACACAGACCTGCTTTCTGAGAGGAGGGGCTGAGGATCCTGAGAAGGGGGCCCCATCGGAACTCTCCAGGATCTCATTTGGACCTGAGTGAAGGCTCGCGTTCTGCTGCGCTGGGTAGCTCTCCCAGTCCCACCTCCCTTCTAGGCTAGGCCGGCAGCTGACCACAAGCTGAGCACTTCTCTGAAGCAGCCGGCCCTGCCCTGGAGACCAGCCCCGGGAACCCGTGGGCAGGGGACAGCCAGGCAGGTGCCAGAGCCAGGGTGGCCCTGCAGTGCTGCCCGCTGGCCACACCTTCACTGTCCTCATCGCGCCCACCACACGGTGAGCCCTGAACCTGTCCTGCTCCGTCCGCCTGGCCCGTGTTGGCAGTGGGATAGACATTGGGTCCTTGCGCCCGGGAGCCAGGCCAAGGCTGCTCTCAGCAACGGGGCACACAGGGAGAAATCCGCTCATAACTCAGGCATGCCTGGCTGCTGGCCCCCGCGACTGTGCGCTGGTGTGAGACGCCTTTCCAGAGGGTCAGTGTGTGTGCGTGTGAATCATTCCTGCTTACACATGGGAGCTCAAGCAGAACAGAAAGACTGAAAGAGGGTCCTTCACCCTCATTTCCCATCTGGGGCATCCGAGTGCCTTGGTGACTCATCTTCCCATGCAAAGCAGGAAACTGAGAAGAGATTTAGACGTTTCGGCACAGTGTGCATTTGTGTCTCTGTGAATCAGTTACCTTACACAGAAACAATCACAATTTTCAAAAAAGAAAGCAGTTTGGCAGCAGTTTAGGTTGTGTTCACAAGAACCTTTAGGTTTGGTGTGAAGAAATGATCCAGGTGGTCGTGCTATGGGCTGCTCAGAATCCTATCCGTGTGGGTGTGTGCCAGCCCCCATCGGAAGGCCCCGGGGCTGAGCTGCACGGAGACAGGGCTCCAGCCAGCCTGTCGGCCTTCTAACAGCCACTCTCCCCACTGCCCGGATCCACACAGAGCAGGCACTTCACCCGCATCAGGAGCCCGTTTCACAGATGAAGAAATGGAGGTTCAGAAGTTACGATGTCCCACAGTCATCCACTCCAGGGTGGGAGAGGCATCAAGATTCTATCCCAGGTCTGGCTGACTTTCTACTGCATGAGGAAGGGATGGGGGGTTATGTCCTGAACCCACTAGGTTCAAGAGGGGGTTCCCTGGGGATGTAGCCAAGTCACAGGGGCATGACAGGGACTCGGTGTGCATGGGGCAGAGGGAGCAGCTGGCCCAGGGCAGGCCCCCTTACCTCTGGCTGTGGGAAGGTCAGCCAGACAGAGCAGGGGGACGGCAGGGCTGCGACAGCGTGTGCTTCTGACTTTGTCTCCTGTGGCCTTGGGGAAGTTCCAGCCTTTGTGGGCATCAGGTTTCTCACCTGGGAACAGGCCTCAGAAGGTCCCTGAGGGGCGGGGACTTGAATGAACGCATGAGGGAATGAACATGAAATAGGGCACCTGGGTTACTTGGCTGAATCCTTGCCCCATGTCCCCTGGGGTTGTCCAGGGGCCACTGTCCAGCTGGCTAAGTTATCATGGTCAGGAAGCATGAGCAGGGTCATCCCAGCCAGAGGCAGCTGATGCCACAAAGTGCACAGTGCTCAGGTGTGCTGAGACAGCTTCCCCCACAGTCCTGATCTCCTGGAAATGAGGTGATAGCAGAAGTACTGTCAGTCTGTGCAGGCTGACTAGAGAGACGGCTCAGAGGGAGACATCCCTCAACCGCCAGACCCCAGATTCTCCCCGGCAGGATACCCACTCTCACTCCTACCACCTCTCCCACCGCCATCAGCTGCTGCGTTCTCTGAGGAGCCGTCCCCACGCCTTCCAGGCACACAGATTCCAGCAGGACCAACGCGATGCGGGAGCTGGCCTGGCCATCCCTTCCTCGCCTCTCCCTGCTCCCCTGACCCTGAAGAGTAAACCCCTTCCTCGATTCCACCCCGAAACTCAGTGCACCTGCCCTGGAGCCGACCGTGCATCCAGCCATGCCACAGCCAACAAGGCGCCCCGGAGTGTGCAGAGAGGGTGGGCTTTACACCTGCGGATACTTGAGGATGTGATCCAGCCTGGCAGGACACCTCAAAGGTGTGGCACAGCTGTTCTGCTCCAGAAAGGACGGGAGCTCTCCTTGGTACAGGATGGGTGGGGTGGCCCTTGCACCCAAGAGCTGAGACCTGAAAGTGGAGTTGGCTCCAGCAGGAAGACAGTGGTGCGGCTGAAACATGTGGCCCACCATCTCCTCGAGGGCAGCTCCGCCTGGCATAGAGCGGGTGCCTGTCTCCATTCTCTGAGGAGTTCATGCTGGGTGGAAGTGGTCAGCTCTAAGCTCCTTTCCCTTCCCCAGTAGGGGGATAGCGGGCAGTGGGTTGTCCTCACAGCTTGGCTAGGACCTCTCAGTGTAAACTGCTTTCCTCCAGCTGGAGTCTCTGATGGATCTTTTGGAGCCATCGCCCTCCAGAGGGTGGAGCAGGGACAAACATGCTTCTGCTGAACCCGGACCAAGATGTCAACCAGGAGCATGCTGGGAAAACAGGGCACGTGGTCCACTAATGATAGATGCTTGCTTAGCGCCTGTTAACTTAGTTAATACAGAGTCTCAGCAGTCATCTATGCTGGTTAGTTTTCTAACAATAGCAGAATTCCTCCCCCCTCCCTCCCTCCCTCTCCCTCCTCTCCCCATTCCTCTACCCCCAACCCTTGCCTCCCTCCCTCCCTCCCTTTATTCTCTCTTCCCCCTACACTCCCTCACTACAGGCAGCTGCTTTTGGAGTGTGTCCTGGGAACCAAGTGTCTTGTTTTCCATGTGAATGTAGTTTGAAAGTGCACAAACACCGCTGTGCTAGGGTTGTGATTCTCGGTGGGCTTCCACATTCTGTTCTGGTTTGGGCCCAGTCAAGTGGCCGTGGGCGCCCCGGAGAGCGAGCACCATCTAGGAAAGCACTCCTGCATTCCCTTCACTCGGCACTCAATGCTCCTGACACCAGGTGTCAGTTTTCCACACATCAAGCAATTCTCTGCAACACCAGCAATTTACTTTAATCTCACAATTTAATTCCATTCTGACACTGTCTGCCTAGTGTTCCATCCCACCAGTTAAGGCTCAGTTCCACAAGACTGCCCCTCCAGTCTAGGTTGTCCCCACTACTTCTGAGCAACTGGCTATAAACTAGAGTTCCCACAACTCCCTCTTTGGGTTGGATGATGCGCTAGAATGGCTCACAGAACTCAGGGGAACACTTCCTATGTTTGCCAGTTTATTATAAAGGATATGATGAAGCAGACAGGTGAAGTGGTCGTGGAGTGAGGTACATGGGGAAAGGCGTGGAGCTTCCATGTCCTCTCCAGATGCATCACTCTGCCAGCCCTTTACGTGTTCACCACCCCGGAGGCTCTCTGAATCCACACTTGTGGGATTTTTATGGAGGAGTGACAGATTATTAACTCCATTTACAGCCCCTCTCCTCTCTCCAGAGAACAGGGGCTGGGGATGAAAGTTCCAAGCTTCTAATCCAGGCTTGGTCTTTCTGGTGACCAGCGCCATCCAGGAGCCCACACACAGTCACCTCATTAAAGCAAACGACACTCCTGTCACCCAGGAGACTACAAAGGTCTTAGGGACTTGGTGTCAGGAACCAGGGTCAGATACCAATATATATATTTTCCGTCATTTCACGAGTGTGTCCGCCCCATTTTCTCATCCTCACCCCAGGAGTGGGCATCAGGGAATGAGGGCTCCTCCCACGTGAGTGAGGCTGGCTGCTCTTGCTTGTCCTTGTCCCTATCTCCTCTCACAGCTTGCGAGGCAGAGAGCCAGGCCCCTTTTGCCACACGAGTCAGGCTGAGGAAGAGGCTGAGGGGGCTGCGGCCTGGTCAGCGGCTGTCTCTCAGCTTGGCATCCACCCCATGCAGATGGTCTTCACCCCTTGGCACCTGCAGCCTCCTCCACAGGCCTTCAGCCACAGGTGTGTCTTCCAGGAGCACAGGGCCCACTTCTTCCCCTGAGTCGCTCCAGCCCCCAGCTGAGCTTGGCACAGCCTGGGGATTGGTGACATTCTCCCCCGAAGATGAGCACACTGCCAGAGAGGGAAGGTGAGACGGGAGGGAGCAAAGGAGAGACAGAGACGGTGGGCTCTGGCCTCCTCACTGCCTGCGAACAGGTCTCTTAATTGCTTCCCAGCACTTTCTGCGTCGTTCAGTGGGAATAGGGAGGCTCTTTCTGCAATTGCTGTGGCCCCTGAAGAGATGGTGCATCTGGTGCGCAGCATGGTGGAGCCCTCGGGCTGCTTTCCCAAACTCTCCCCTCTCTGCCTCCCTGCAGCAGGCACAGGGTAAAGGCTGGGCTGGAGGAGTCAGGACGAGAGCCCGCTGGGCGCCAGGGCCATGCCCTCAGTGGTGCACTGGAATCTGATCCAGTCCTCGGGAGCTGCTGGGTTCGACCTCAGCCACCCTGGAAGTCCAGCCATTTGATGAAAACCACCCTTCTGGGTGCTAAGCCTGGCCCTGCAGGTGGAGAAGGGCTCCCACCCTGGAGCACAGTGCTGGCTGCTTCTGAGTGAGGATTCCTGCGAGAACCGAGATGCACAGAGGCCTTCAGGTTGTGGCTAATGGCAGAGGGAGGCGTTGATGCCTGGGGGGAGAGGAGACCAATGAGAAAAGTGGTGAGGGGGTCTTGACTCTCCCTGGAGAGATGCCCAAGTTTTGGCTTTGGCCACAGGAGATGGGGTAATCCAGACGGACTTCAAGAGACCCGGGTATAGGAAGCCTGGGTTGGGGTGAAGAGAAGTGAACATGGGAGACACCATGAGCCCACCCATGCCTGCGGGATGCTGACCACTGCACAGCACAGCATTCAGGGTGAGTGGGGCCATAAGAGCCATCTATGTTTTAGCACTCAGAGGAGACATTCTGCATGAGATTTGGGATATGGAAGCAAAGCAGTGCCACATTCTTTTTCACACTGAGGATGTTGGGCAAGGTCTCACAAATGCCCATGCTCCCCTGTTGGCTCACGTTGTTGGTGTGGGCAGCAGCCTGGCTGCAGCTCTGCCAGCCCCTGCTGGACCCTCCCTCAGCTTGGGTCTGAGCATGTTCAGCTCCTGGAGAAGGGCGCTGGCTTCGCCTGCAGGATGCCCATCATCCAAGTTGGAGGCTTGGGTTCCAGCTGGTCCTGGGGCTTCCCATGGGTTTCTGTTCTTCCTGTTTTCCCCAGCATATCCACTTCCTCCTTCCCTGCTGACTTCAAGCCCCGATCCAAGGGGCAAAGACAGGAGCCTTCCACACGCTGATCACCCAGTTCCACACCACGCAGGATCCCATGCCTAAAATGAAGCCTTGAGCATATGTCATCCCAAGCGGTTCTGCTCACTTGGCTCACTCGGACGGTGGCATCCTCTCGTTAGCGAGCTCATCCTCCACACACAGCCCCAACAGGCTGCACGGCACCCAGAGGTCCCAGCCCTGCCGCTGAAACGAGTCAGGATCAGCTGGCCACGCACCCTCCCTGCCGTGGCTGAGCAGTGCAGGTGTGTCTGTGTCCACACTCCTCCCCTACCCACCTCATGCGTCCTGCCCAGACGCCTCAGCCTCCTGGATGTGCTCAAGTTTCCCTCTATCCCCCTTGCTGATGTAAGCTCTGGATGCCAGAACAGGGCCCCGCCCCTTGGGAACAAAAGGCACTGGAGTTCGAGGGCCTCCCCTGCTGGAGTAGAAACCACACACCTGTGACCTGGCTCCTCCGGGCAGCGTCCCCGGCTACGGACGACACTCAGGCAGAGGGTGTCCAGAGACCTCAGATTTGGAACCTCACATTTATCCTGTAGACTGCACCTCGTGGATCAGGCCTCATGTTCCAGGCCATCTCAGCACAGAGAGAGCCACGCTCTGAAATCATCAAAGCATTTAGTAACCCATTTTGGGATACGGTCAGAAATCAACTTCAGATTCAAATTTAAGCTGAATTAAGAGTCAACTCTTTTAGTAGCAGGGGTCTTTCCTCCCTGGTACAGCTGTGAGGTCCTTAAGAGCCAGGAAGTTCATTTCTCTCCATTTTTTCCATTTCACTAGATGATATTAAAAATGCGGTAGAGCTGGGCTGCCTGACGAATCCCAGCTCTGACTCTTTATACCGTATGATCTGAAACAAGTTGCTAACCCTCTCTGTGCTTTAATTTCCTTCCCTGTGAGTAGGGATAATAACAATACCCCTGCCTTACAGGGCTGTTGTGAGGGTTAAAATAGATGAGCGATTTAAAGCAAAAGTTCTGCGTTTGTTAGCTGCACAATTACTTAATTTCATCTGATGGAACTATCTTTCCCTAAGTCCCCAGTGTGCTGGGCACTGCGCCCTGGGAGAGGGTCCCCAAGGTTTTCCAGGAGGCCATCGCTCAGGGCTCCAGGGTGAAGAGTCTGCACAGGGGCGGCGCTCCGGGGCTGGCCCCTGTCTCTGGGCAGCGCCTTTTCTGACGCGGAGGTAGACGCCCCCTCTTCTCACAAACTCAAGCTGAAGCTTCCGGCTGAACACGCTTTCTTTTGGGCTCTGGGAACAAATTTGTCATCATAAGCCGTGGCCCCAGGCCAGAGTCCCTCTCCTTGTGAGGAAAGCCGCTCCAGCGAAGGGTCTTTCTTCCACCCTCGGGAGGCCTGTTCCTTCCGCGCCTCCGAGAAAGAACACGGCTTTTCCACTTCGGCCTTGCTTTTCTCCGAGCGCACAGGCTGCCAGCAATGTAGCAGATGGGGAAGGGGCAACAACAACTTTATTTCCCTAGTCTAGCTGTGATTAGAAGGTTTTCTGAATATTTCAACCAACTGAGGACTGAGACCCGGACCTAGATGCTTCCTGCAGACAGCAGCCCACAGCAGCACGAGGTGCTGGGCCAGGATCTTGCCGGGGGAGCACAGCGCCGCGGATCCGCCGCCTGAGTGACGGGGCCTATGCCCCGCTGATCTGCCCAAACCCAGGCAGTTCTGGGGGGGGGGGGGGGGGGGGGGGGGGGGGGGGGGAGCGGGGCAAGTGTTGGGAACTGACAAGGTCCGCTGACTCTTGCTCACGCCAGCTCTGGTCTGGGGCTGCCGTGGCAGCAAAGAGCTGCCACATCCCCCTGTGTCACATGCGTAGGAGCTGGAGGGGCTGCCGGTTGGTCGCTAGAAGGAGACGGAGCCATGGGGCCGCCTCCTGGCTCTGGATCCTGCTTCACCCTGAGTCTTTGTGTGGCCCTGCGGGTAGAGACCAGTGAGTGGATGCCTGTGGTTTCGGGGGCCTTCCCACTGCAGGCGGCTTCACCTTGGGCTGACCTGGGTGCTTCCAGGGGTGGCAGAAGGAGCACCAGTGCTGGCCGCCACCATGCACCGGGCATCTCACACCTGACCCTGACCTCGAAGGGCTGGTTTTGAACAGCCAGGCGCGAAGGGCCAGGCTGTGGAGCTGTACCGCCCTGGGCTGGAGTCCCAGTTCCCCACTGAGCACTTTCCACATCTTCCAAATGAGGACAGCACATTAATTCAGAAATGGTGGGGAGGCCACAGGGAAAGGCAGTGTGGAGCGTTTGCATTGATTCATTCAACACCTATGTGACCTCTGGGGAGGGGAGAGCGGCTGGAGGTGGAATTAATTGCCAGTGGCCAATGATTTTATCAATAACGCCCACGTAATGAAGCTTCCAAAAAAAGAAAAAAAAGAAAAGTTCAGAGGTTTGGAGAGTTTGTGCCTTGGTGTGTCCAGAGGGGGCGCAGAAGCCCTGCACCTTCCCGCATGCGCTCCGTGTCTCTCTTCCGCCTGCTGTTCCTGAGTTGTGTCCTTTCATAATAAGCCAGTAGTCTGGTCAGTAGATGCTTTCCTGTGAGCCCCTCCCGCCGATGATTGGCCTCGAGGAGGGAAGTCTTGGAAGCCTCTGACTTATATTTGGTTGGTCAGAAGCTCAGGTGATAACCCGGACTTGGGATTGGGGTCTGCAGTGCCGGGCACCGTCTTGTGGGCCTGAGCCCTTAACCTGCGGAGTCTGCACTCACTCCGGGTAGACAGTGTCAGAGTGGATTAATTGTGGGACACCAGCTGGTGTCACAAAGAATTGCTGGATGTGTGGAAGCCCCACGCGCTGAAGAGCAGACGCAGCATGCTCTGAGTGTGAGTAGAGTGTGCAGGAAGAACAGAGCTGCCCCCTTTCAGTCCTCGGTGGGTGGTCCCCCCCTCTGCTCCAGGGAGGTCGATTCCTTCCTTCTGCAAAACATCTGAAGCAGCCATTCCGCGTCTTCTCCCCGAGAGAAGCCTGTGACAGCGTCTGATAATGCTCTTTTATATCCGATATTCTGCATGTCTGTGAGCAGGAGGGCTGTTGCCCCTTACAAGAGGATGATCCAGCATCAGGGCTGTAGCAGACTGACCAGCTCTTAGGCCATCTTTGTGGATTGCGTGGAACAGGGAGTCACCAAAAATGTTTCCAGAGTAATAGAGACATTCACACCAATGGAGTCTGAGTCTGCATGTGTGAGGCCCAAACCCTCACCCTTTTTGTCCTGGTAGAATTGTATTGTGTTGTCCTGATGGAATCCCAAACCAGGAGAGCAGCGTGCCATAAGTGGAAGAAAGGCCTCAACCCTTCCTCCTCCTCTGACTTCAGAGATTTCTAAGTGCTGGGTCAGGAGGGGCGCGCCGAGAGCTGAGAGAATGCGGTGCAGGCTGAGGAGGAGGACGCCAGTGCTCAGGGGCACACGCAGGCTTCTGTGGTAATTTCCCTGAGCCCAGGTCACGGGCTGTGGAATCTTCCAGGCTGTTCTGCAGGGAATGGAGGGGAGGGCCTAGAGGCATTGTTTCCCTGGCATTGACAAAACCTTCAAGGCATTCATGAAGCAGCAGCAACCCCAGAGGCCCACCTGAGGAGGGGGCCGAGCCCAGCCAGAGGTGGACCACAGACACGGAGCCGCGGCCTTGCTCGGCACTCCTCCCACCGGACGATTCTTTTTGATGCTGATCTGAGAGGGTCCAGGTTCTGCTTCACGGGAGGTGACCTCCTGTCCAGTCTTAATGGGCTGTCTGTAACTTCTGCACACCACACACAGATGGGGTTTGGGTAGGCCTACAAGGTGTGTGTACCCCTCCCCATCTTCCTTTCAAACCTTCTGAACCCTTGGGTTAGATTTTAGATATGTCTCATGAGCAGCTTACAGTGATTTTCCCTTAAAAAATCTAGTCTGCTAGTTTGTGTCCTTTTTGTCTTTTAACTGAAACATTTAATCTGTTTATGTTTAACGTAGTAAGTTAGGTTGTTTCTCTCCTATATATTCTTTTAATTTTAGTAATTACCCTAAAAATTATAACACGCATTTTTGAATAATCAAGATCTAGTGTTAACTGGTAACTTTGCTCTCCTCCTAGACAACGCAAGGATCTTAGAATATTCTTTTAACTCGATTTACTCCCCTGCCAACAATATGCAGTTGTTGTCACGTAGGTTAATTCTTCATATGTTTTAAATGCCACAGACAGTATTGTTATTGTGCAATACAGTCTAGATTCATTTAGATGGACACACACGCCGTTCTCACTCTCCTTCATTCCTTCCGCATCTCTGACTTTCCATCCAGGATCATTTCTTTCTGCCAAAAAAATACTTTCTGAATTTTTACTAGTGTCTGTCTGCTGGTGGAGAATTTTCTGTTTTTGTGTATCCGAAAATGTCTTTATTTCACTTTCATTCTTAAAGACTGTTTTCACGGGTACGGAATTCTAAGCTGGCAGTTACATCCTTTCAGTCCATCATTGGTATCGCTGCGCTGACTTCCGCATTTGTTATTGATCTTGGGAGATCTCTCACTGTAATTCTTGAAGGTCACCTGTCTTTTTCCTCTGCTTTCTTTTAAAGCTTTTTTTTGGTCTCAGTTTTCTAAGGTTTCACTTTGATGTGTTTAACTGTGAGATTCTCTTTATTTATCCAGCTTCCTGAATCTAAGGATTTGTATTACTCATGAATTTTGGAAAATTTTCAGTCTTTATCTCTTCAAATATTGTTCTTCAAATATTATTTTAATTTTAACTTATTTCAAATTATTATAAATTATTCTATCTTAAATTATTTTGTTTATTCTTTTCCCCCTTTTTCCTGAATACTTACTCTCCTTGCCTCAGCTCATAGGCAACTAACCTCATATATTTAAAATATGTTCTCTTTAGGTACATAGTAAAAGGTTGTAGATTTACAAAAACAAATTTGATGAGGAACAAAGGGAGTCAGTGCACTAATGGACTATTTATTTATTTATTTAATTTATTTAATTATTTTTTTTAATTGCAGTAACATTGGATTATAACAATATATAGCTTTCAGATGTACATCATAATAAATTTAGGATTCTCTGTAGATTACATCATGTTCACCACCAAAAAACAAATTATAGTCCACCCCCTCACATGTGAGCCTAATCTCCCCTTTGCCCTCCCCCCTTCCCCTATGGTAACCACTAATCCATTCTCCATTGTTATGTGTTTGTTTGTCGTGGTTTTTAATCTTCTACTTATGAGTGAGATCATATGGTATATGACTTTCTCCCTCTGACTTATTTCACTCAGCATAATACCCTCAAGGACCATCCACGTTGTCACAAATGACTGGATTTCATCATTTCTTATGGCTGAGTAGTATTCCATCATGTATAAATACCACATCTTCTTTATCCATTCGTCCCTTGATGGGCACCTAGGTTGCTTCCAAGTCCTGGCTATTGTGTATAATGCTGCAATGAACATAGGGGTGCAAGTATCTTTATGCCTTTGTGTTTTCAAGTTCTTTGGATAAATACCCAGCAGTGGGATAGCTGGATCATAGGGTAGATCTATTCTTAATTTTCTGAGGATACTCCATACTGCTTTCCATAGTGCCTGTACCAGTTTGCTCTCCCACCAGCAGTGTATGAGGGTTCCCTTCTCTCCACATCCTCTCCAACACTTGTTTCCTGTCTTGTTGATTATGGCCATTCTGACTGGAGTGAGGTGATATCTCATTGTAGTTTTGATTTGCATTTCCCTGATAGCTAATGATGTTGAGCATCTTTTCATTTGCCTGTTGGCCATCCGTATATCTTCTTTGTAGAAATCTCTGTTCATATCTTTTGCCCATTTTTAAATTGGGTTGTTGGTTTTCTTGTTGTTGAGATGTGTGAGTTCTTTGTATATTTTGGATATTAACCCCTGATATGATATGTGGTTTGCAAATATCTTCTCCCAATTGTTAGGTTGTCTTTTCGTTTTGTGGATGGTTTCCTTTGCTGTGAAGAAGCTTTTTAGTTTGATGTAGTCCCATTTGTTCATTTTTTCTTTTGTTTCCCCAGCCTGATCAGACATGGTACTTGAAAATATGCTGCTCAGACCGATGTCGAAGAGCGTACTGCCTATGTTTTCTTCTAGAAGTTTTGTGGTTTTGGGTCTTACATTCAAGTCTTTAATTCATTTTGAGTTGATTTTTGTGCATGGTGTAAGGGGATGGTCTAGTTTCATTCTTTTGCATGTGGCTGTCCAGTTCTCCCAACAGGATTTATTGAAGAGACTCTCCTTTCTCCATCGTATGCTCTTGGCTCCCTTGTGGAATATTAGCTGTCCATAAATGTGTCGGTTTATTTCTGGGCTCTTGATTCTGTTCCATTGATCTGTGTGTCTGCTTTTCTGCCAGTACCACGCTGTTTTGGTTAGTATGGCTTTGTAGTATATTTTGAAATCGGGGAGTGTGATACCTCCAGCTTTGTTCTTTTTTCTCAGTAAACCTTTGGCTATTTGGGGTGTTTTGTTGTTCCATATAAATTTTAGGATTCTTTGTTCTATTTCTGTGAAAAATGTTGTTGGAACTTTGATAGGGATTGTGTTGAATCTGTAGATTGCTTTAGGAAGTATGGACATTTTAACAGTTTTAATTCTTCCAATCCAAGAGCATGGAATATCTTTCCGTTTCTTTGTGTCTTCTTCGATTTCTTTCAACAATGTTTTGTAGTTTTCAGTGTACAGGTCTCTCACTTATTTGGTTAAGTTTATTCCTAGGTATTTTATTCTTTTGTTGCAATTGTAAATGGGATTGTATTCTTAATTTTTCCTTCTGCTGCTTCGTTGTTAGTGTATAGAAACGCAACCGATTTTTGTATGTTGATTTTGTATCCCGCGACTTGACTGTATTCATTTATTATTTCTAAAAGTTTTCTAGTGGATTTTTTAGGGTTTTCTAGATATAAAATCCTGTCATCTGCAAAGAGTGACAGTTTCACTTCTTCTTTCAAATATGAATCCCTTTTATTTCTTTTTCTTGCCTGATTGCTCTGGCTAGGACTTCCAATACTATGTTAAATAAGAGTGGTGACAGTGGGTATCCTTGTCTGGTTCCTGTTGTTAGAGGGATAGTTTTCAGTTTTTCTCCATTGAGAATGATATTTGCTGTGGGTTTGTCATATATGGCCTTTATTATGTTGAGGTATTTTCCTTCTATATCCATTTTATTTAGAGTTTTTATCCTAAATGGATGCTCTATCTTGTCAAATGCTTTCTCTGCATCTATTGAGATGATCATGTGATTTTTATTCTTCCTTTTGTTAATGTGGTGTATCACGTTGATAGAGTTGCAGATGTTGAACCATCCCTCCATCCCTGGAATGAAACCCACTTGATCATGATGTATGGTCTTTTTAATGTATTGTTGTATTTGATTTGCTAGTATTTTGTTGAGGATTTTTGCATCGGTGTTCATCAGTGATATTGGCCTGTAATTTTATTTATTTGTGTTGTCCTTGTCTGGTTTTGGTATCAGGGTAATGTTGGCTTCGTAGAATGAATTAGGAAGCCTCCCCTCCTCTTCAATTTTTTGGAAGAGTTTCAGAAGGATAGGTTAAGTCTTCTTTGAATGTTTGGTAGAATTCACCAGAGAAGCCGTCTGGTCCTGGACTTTTATTTTTTGGGAGGTTTTTGATTGCTGTTTCGATCTCCTTACTTGTGATCGGTCTATTCAAGTTCTCTACTTCTTCTTGGTCCAGTTTTGGAAGGTTGTATGTTTCTAAGAATTTATCCATTTCTTCTAGATTATCCAATTGGTTGGTGTATGGCTTTTCATGGTATTCTCTTATTATCTTTTGTATTTCTGAGGTCCCTACTGTAATTTCTCCTCTTTCATTTCGGATTTTGTTTATTTGAGCATTCTCTCTTTTTTTCTTGGTGAGTCTAGCTAAGGGTTTGTCAATTTTGTTTATCTTTTCAAAGAACCAGCTCTTGGTTTCATTAATTTTTTCTATTTTTTTTAGTCTCTGTTTCAATAGTTTCTGCTCTGATTTTTATTATTTCCTTCCTTCTGCTGATTTTGGGCTTTGTTTGCTCTTCTTTTTTCCAGTAGCTTTAGATGAGCTTTTAGATTGTCTATTTGGGATATTTCTTGTTCATGGAGGTAGGCCTGAATTGCTATAAACTTCCCTCTTAGAACCGCTTTTGCTGTAGCCCACAGATTTTGGCATGTTGTATTTTCATTTGTCTCCAGGAATTTTTTGATTTCTCCTTTGATTTCTTCATTGTCCCAATTGTTGTTCAGTATCACTTTGTTTAATGTCCACATTTTTGTGGCTTTTCTGGTTTTCTTCCTGTAGTTGATTTCTAGTTTCATACCTTTGTGGTCAGAAAAGATGCATGGTATTATTTTGATCTTCTTAAATTTATTGAGACTTGTTTTGTGGCCTATTATGTGATCAATCCTGGAGAATGTTCCATGTGCATTTGAAAAGAATGTGTATTCTGTGGTTTTTGGATGGAATGTTCTGTATATATCCACTAAGTCCATCTGGTCTAATGTGTCCTTTAAGGCCACTGTTTCCTTGATCTTCTGTTTGGATGATCTATCCACTGGCATAAGTGGAGTGTTAAAGTCCCCTACTATTATTGTGTAACTGTCTATTCCTCTTCTTATGTCTGTTAATAATTGGTTTATATATTTAGGTGCTCCTATGTTGGGTGCATAGATATTTACAAGTGTTATAGCCTCTTGTTGGCTTGTTCCCTTTATCATTATGTAGTGCCCGTCTTTGTCTCTTGTTACAGTTTTTGTTTTAAAGTCTATTTTGTTTGATATAAGTATTGCTACCCCCACTTTCTTTTCTTTGCCATTTGCATGGAATATCTTTTTCCGTCCTTTCACTTTCAGTTTGTGAGTGTCTTTAGGTCTGAAGTGTGTCTCTTGTATGTAGCATATATATGGGTCTTGTTTTTTTATCCAGTTGGCCACCCTATGGCATTTGATTGGAGCATTTAGTCCACTAATGGACTAATTTAATTTAGTCATCTTCCTCAATTACTGACATTACAAATTTGTGCTTTGAAGATATTGTTTATTCCACATACTATTTAGTCCATATATTTATTTTCCATAGATTATTTCCATATATTTTCCCAATAAATGAAATATTCTATTTATTTTTAGATGTTGTTTATTCTATATATTTTAAATTTTTGTTCACTCCACATATTTTTTGTAAATATTTTATGTTTTATATTTTTATATGTTTATTCCATATATTTTTGCCTTCACTCCTACATATAGAGGTGCTGCAGAGCAGGTGAAGGAAAGGTCAACTTTACTTTTCTCCACATAGAAGGAGAGAGCATGAGTCATGAAGATCCCAGGAGGTGAACATTCCAGGCAGAGGGCTAGCTAGTGAGGGATGTGGGTGTCAAGATATGCCTAGCATGGCCAGTTTGCCTGTAGTGGAGTGAGCCAGGAGTAGGTAGTGCGAGGTGTCAGAGAAGTGGTAGTGACAGATGGCGTAAGGAATTACAGGCATTGCAAAGCCTTGGTCTTTACCCTGAGTGAGACAGAAAGACCCTGGAGGGTTTTGAAAGGAGCAGTGACATGATGTATATAGACGCGCGCACACACACACACATACACGTATGTATGTTGTTTTATTCTATGTGTGTATACATTATTGAGTTTTATTGAGATACAACTCACATTCATACAATCTGCTTTTTTAAAGTGTACAATTCAATATTTTTAGTATAGTCACAGAGTTGTGCAACCATCACCAAGATCTAATTTTCAACATTTCCAAAAGAACCCCTTTACCCTCCTCTCCCAGTTCCTGGCAACCACTAATCTTTCTGTCTCTGTCGATTTGCCAATGCTGGATGCTTCATATAAATGGGATCGTACCACATGTAGTCTTTTGTGACTTAGCATGTCTTCAAGTTTCATCCATGTTGTAGCATGTATCAGAATTTCATTTCTTTCTATTGCTGAGTAATATTCCAGTGTTGGGTATATCACATTTTCTTCATCCATTCAGCAGTTGGTGGACATTTGGGTTATTTCCACTCTTTGGCTATTTTGATTAATGCTGCTATGAACATTTGTGTACAAGTTTTGTATGGACATGTTTTTATTTTTCTTGGATATGTCCCCGGGAGTCAGATTGCTAGCCATGTGGTAATTCTGTGTTTAATATTTTGAAGAACTGCCAGACGTCGTATCCAGGCAAGGTCCACAGAGAGCTGGCTGGTTCTGAACTGAGTTTGTGGTGGGTTATAAGCTGCAGGAGGGCCCGCCAGCAGCTAGGAGGGTAGTGGGGACTAGGAACAAGTTTAAGGCCAGTGAGAGGCTGCCAGAATAAACCCATGGGGGCAAAACAAAACCGAAAGCTGAGAGACACCAGGGAGAAACATATTCCAGGATCTTTCAGAAAACTCCTAAGAACTGTGGATTAGGATTCTAATCCACTGTTCTCAATCCTTCCTTGAAGCCACTGGAAACAGAGGTCACCATGGCTGGATCTGGGTGCAGAGAAGAGGTGGGTGTGTTGATGTCGGGGAGGGGAGGACAAGTCCTCCTGGAGGTCATCCCTACTTGCCCGAGTAGGACTCTCTCATCCTTAGGGAGAGTCACAGCCAGGACTGCAGATTCTGCTCAGAACCAGCCAGGGCTCTCCTGTTTCAAGTACAACGTGGGCGCAATTTGTGCTTGGTGCTGCCCTCCGCCTCACCCTCTGGTTCTCCTTCTGCCTTCCTCCTCTTTTCCAGGTCCCAGCCTAGCCTGAGAGTGTGGTCGCGGCATTTCCCTCTCAAGTGGGGCTCCTGCAACCCGGGTGTTGGCTGTCAGGTGCCATCATGCTCAGGTACCATCAAACTCTTACGTTTCTTGTGATGGTTTCAGTTGATTTTTGTTCTTTGCAGCCATGAATCTGTGCCTAAGACAGTAGCCATCTGCGTGTGTATATGCGCACATGTGTTCAGGTGAGTGCAGGTTTGTTACATGCACGAGTCTGGATGTGACAGTGTATGCTCTTACAAGTGGCTCTTGTGTATGTTGGGGGGCGGGGTTCGTCTAGGTGTGGGAGTAAGCCCGGGGGCTTTGAGAGGAGGAGGAGAGGGGAATTCCTGTGCACCAACCAAGGAAGCCCAGATCCTGGGTCCCAGGGCCAGGGAGGTGTGCTATGAGGGACTCTCCCTCATCAGTAGCCCTGCCCGAGCGTGGGCCAGCCTCCACTGTGCAGTCAGCCACAGCCTCTCCTGGCTGTGCGCCTGCACTGGCTGAGGTCAGGTGTTTGTGGGTGAGGCCAAGCTCTGGCTCAGCACTCTGCCTCTCAGCTCCTCCCCCAGAGCCTGACTGGACCTGTCCTCTCCAGAGGTTACATCATTTCGTTTCTTCTACACGCTTTGAAGATTCAAGCGGTGCTCTCAGGACTTCTGCTGGCCTTCACTGTGAAGCACCTGGTGTGATGGGGCTCATGGCAGGAGAGATCCTTCCCCAAAGAATCTCCCTGTACTGCCACCCCCACCAGTGCCTGGGCTTCCTCTCTTAGAGACTTTGATACAGCGGACCTTGAAGGCTTTGAGGTTTTCAGTAAATTAAAGGGAAGGGAAAGCTCTGGAGAAGAGATGTGGGTTCAGATTCTGGATATCCCACTTCCTCACTGTGCGGCTGTGGTCAAGTCAGGTTAGCTCTCTTCATCCATAAAGTGAAGTAATGATAGCTACCATCTCACACAGTCCATTGTTGTGAGTATTAAATGAGGAACGAGGGGAAGCAGCTAGAAAGGCATTTAGCACAGGGAGGTGCTTGATGAGTAGGTACTCCCCTCCCATTAGAACGCAGGGCTCGGAGCAAGGTGGCATCAGCCCTTGTCGGGGATCAGCAGAAGATGATTTGGGAAAAGCAGGCAAGGAAGGAGCCATGGCAGAGGAGACGTTGAAATTTCTCTATTCTAATCGTCCTCAAGGAGGCCTGCTTTCCTCCAAGCAGACTCGGCAGGACACGAGGGAGAAGTTAGGAGACGTCAGGGCGTTTGTTTGCTCCTTCGTTTCTTCAGTCTTCCAGCTACCACAGTACAGAGTACCCACCACGTGCCAGACACTGCACAAGGTGTGGGGACCAGAGGGTCCCTGGGTCTCCTTGGGGTCACAACAGCAGTGGTTACACCCAAAACACACCTGCAGATGCAACTCCTAAAGCATTTGCAAATCATGTGGATTTTCCTGAAGTTTTTATAAGGAAACAGATGCGTAGATTATACCTCACATAAAAAGCAAGATTTGTAAATGTCACGTTTAATAGATTCTGCTCTCTCTGGCACTTGCCACGCTCCCCCCAGCTCTTCTCTCTGTTCACAGTACCCCCTTCCACCTCCTCTCCATGCTAGTGGCTTCCATTTTCTGGAATGTAAATGCTATGTAAATAGTTGTTGTACTATATTGTTTAGAGAATAATGACAAGAAAAAAAGTCTGCACATATTCAGCACAGACGCAACCATTGTAGGCCTTTCTATCCACGGCTGGTTGGATCGGTGGATGTGGAACCTATGGATATGGAGGGCCAAATGTATATACTTCCCTCTTAGTACTGCTTTCACTACATCCCCATAAGTTTTGCTATGTTACATTTCATTTTCATTTGTTTCAAGATATTTTCTAATTTTTTTCTTTTTCTCTTAAACTTTTTTTTTTCACCTTGAAAACCCTGTAATGAGACAGTCCGAAATGAAATATGAGATAGTGCTGGAAGATGAGACCCCCAGTCAGAAGACACTCAATCAGTTACTAGAGAGGAGCAAAGAACAAGTAGGAATAGCACTGTTACTGATGACACAACTAGACTAAAGCCAGAGGGCATCTAGTGGCTGAAGTGCACAAAAGTGAAAGGAAAGTCTGATGCTGTACCACGCACACAACTGGAACATGGAACATGAGAAGCACGACGCAAGGTAAATTGTAAATTGTAAAGCCAAAAATGGAACACTTAAATATCGCAGTCCTTAGTGTTAGCAAACTAAAATGGACCGGAATGAGACACTTTCAGTCAGACATCTGCAAAACATTCTGCCCTGGAAATGACAGACTTGGAAGAAAAGGAGTGGCTCTAATACTGAGGCAGGAGGTAGCAGAGGCAGTGAGGGGCTATGATGCGAGGTCTGACCAAACAATATCAATCAGACTTCTGGGAAAACCTATTAACATAAACACCATCCAAGTCTGTCCTCCAGCT
Organism: Equus caballus; assembly: GCF_041296265.1. Classification (NCBI taxonomy): domain Eukaryota; kingdom Metazoa; phylum Chordata; class Mammalia; order Perissodactyla; family Equidae; genus Equus; species Equus caballus. The sequence continues at coordinate 929,059 of NC_091701.1, read as the reverse complement.
ACAGAAGCTGAAGAAGATGAAAGTGAAAGCTTTTACGCAAGAATCCAAGAAGAAATTAATTGTACACTGAAACAAGACATGCTGATAACTATAGGTGACTGGAACACAAAGGTAGGAAATAAACCAGAATCAAACATCATCAGAAAATTTTGACTAGGGATCAGAAACGAAGCAAGAGACCAGCTCATGGATTTCTGCAAGGCCAACAATCTGTCTATTGAAAATACTTCAAGCGACTGAACAGATGACTGTCTCCATGGACATGACCAGATGGCCAATATAGAAGTAAAATAGACTGCGTAATTGGAAGCACGATATAGAGAAGCTGTGTTCTCTCTGCTAGAACAAGACCATGAGCAGAGTGTGGAACTGACCACAAGCTGTTAATATCAAACAACAGAGCAGAGCTGAAGAAGAGCACTAAAAACTAATAATGCCAAAATATAAGTCAACCACATTCCTGATGAATTTAAAGTTGACCCAAAACAGATGTGCATTGTTAAACTTAATTGACCAAGAACCAGAACAACTATGAACTGAAACCAGAAATATTGCTAAAGAAGAGTACGAAAAGACAATGCCTGAAGTAAAAAGAAAAGAAAAATCAAGGTGGATGACAAGAAACACTAAAAGTTGTTATGGATAGGTGAGGAGCAAAATTAAAAGGTGACAAAAGTAGGGTTAGAATCATGAACACAGTTTTTCAGTGACTGTCACATAGTGATAAGGAGAACCACTCTAAGGGCCAATGCAAAGAGCGAGAAGAAAACAACAAAAAAGGAAGAATAAGAAGTCTCTTCTGGAAGACTCGCGAAATCCAAGGGAACTTTAAACCCAGATGAGGAATGCTGAACGACCTGCAGGGACGCACACTGTCTGATGACGAGAAAATAAAGGGACGGTGGAAACAGCACACTGAAGGCCTGCAGAGAAGACACAAAGGGTTGACGGAGTCTTTTGAAGAAGATTCTGAGGAGGAGGAACCCATAACTCTAGAAAGTGAAGTGAAAGCTGCCCTGAAAGTACTGGGAGGAAATAAGTCACAAAGGCACATGGGATGTGGGTAGAACACTTTCAAGCCACAGAGACTGAATCTGTCAAAATTCTAACGAGAATATGCCAACAAATACGGAAAATGAAACAACAGCCAATAGACTGCAAACACTCAGTATACATCCTGATCCCCAAGAAAGGAGATGCCAAGGAGCGCAGTGACTAGAAGAAGCTCGCTCTAATTTCCGGTGCAAGTAAAGTAACGCTCAGGGCCCTACAACAAAAGCTTTTACCTCATGTGGAGCAAAAAATGCCTGATGCCCAAGCTGGGTTTCGAAAAGGGAGAGGCACAGGAGATCCAACGGTGATTATTTGTTGGCTACTGGAGTGCTCCACAGAATTCCAGAAGACGCTTAGTCTAAGTTTTATGGACGACAGTAAAGCCTTTGAGTGAGCGGATCATGAAAAGCTATGGGCTGCTCTGAAAGAAATGGGCATGCCTCAGCACTTGATCGTCCTGATGAGTAGCCTGAATTGTGAACAAAGAAGCTGCTGTCAGGGGCCTGGCCCTGTGGCCCGGTGGTTACGTTCCTGCACTCTACTTTGGCAGCCCCTGGTTTCCCCAGGTTTGGATCCTGGGCGAGGAACTAGCACCGCTTATCAAGCCATGCTGGAACGGTGTCCCTCGTGGCAGAACTAGAGGGACCTACAGCTAGAATATACAACTGTGTGTTGGGGGGCTTTGGGGAGAAGAAGGAAAGAAAAAAAGTTTGGCAACAGATGTTAGCCCAGGGCCAATCTTTAAAACAAACAAAAAAAGAAGCTACTGTCAGGACAGAATATGGAGAGGCAGAATGGTTTGCTAGGTTTCCTATAGGCAAAGATGTCAGACGAGGGTGCATTGTATTCCCCAATCTGTATGCAGAACATGTCATACAAAAAACTGGGCTAGACTCAGATGAAAGAGGAGTGAAAATTGTGAAAGAAATGTCAACAATCCGAGATATGCAGGTGACACCATCTTACTGGAAGAAAGCAGCAATGACTTGAAACAACTTCTGAAGAAAGTGCCAAAGCAGGACTGCATTTGAACATCAAGAAGACAAAACTCAGGACTACAGAAGAACTACACAATTTTAACACAGACAACGAAGACGCTGAAATCGTTAAAGATTGTGTTTACCTTGGTTCAGTCATCAATTTAAATGGAGACTTCAGCCAAGAAATCAAGAGAAGACCGACACCTGGAAGGGCGGCAATGGAAGGATTTGGGAAGATTATCAGTGTAAGGAAGGGTCACTAGAGACCAAGGCCAAGATTATCCACTCCCTCGTATTCCCATTACTGTGTACAGGTGCGAAAGCTGGACAGTGAAGAAGGCTGGCAGGAAAGAATGGATTAATTTGAAATCTGGTGCTGGAAGAGAGCTCTACGGACACGCTGGACCGCCAGAAAGACGAACAAGTGGGCCCTGGAGCAAATGAAGCCTGAACTACGGCTGGAGGCAAAATGATACAACTGAGGCTGCCCTTCTTTGGGCACATTGTGAGAAGGCAGGATTCTTTGGAAAAGACAATAATGCTGGGAAAAACAGAAGGCAGCAGGAAAGGAGGAAGATCAAATGTGAGATGGGTTGACTCCATAAAGGAAGCCATAGGCACGAGTCGACAGAAACTGAGTAGGTCTGTTGAGGACAGGACATTGTAGATATCACTCATTCGTAGGGCGCCAGGAGTCAGAGCCAACTTGATGGCACATAACAACAATAACATATTTTCTAATTTTTCTTGTGATTTCTTCCTTGACTCATTGGTTGTTTAAGAGTGTGTTGTTTAATTTCCACATATTTGTAAATCTTTTGCTGCCTCTTCTGCGATTGATTTCTAATTTCATTGCATTGTACTTAGAAAAAATACCTGGTATGATTTCAGTCTTCTTAAATTAAGACTTGTTTTGGGGCCGGCCCAGTGGCGCAGCAGTTAAGTTCGCACGTTCTGCTTCTCGGGGGCCCGGGGTTCGCTGGTTCGGATCCTGGGTGCGGACATGGCACCACTTGGCAAGCCATGCTGTGACAGGCGTCCCACATATAAAGTAGAGGAAGATGGGCACAAATGTTAGCTTAGGGCCAGGCTTCCTCAGCAAAAAGAGGAGGACTGCCAGTAGTTAGCTCAGGGCTAATCTTCCTCAAAAAAAAAAAAAAAAAAAGACTTGTTTTGTGGCCTAACATGTGATCTCTCTTGAGTAAAGTTCCATATATGCTCGAGAAGAATGTGTAGTCGGCTGTTGTTAGATGGAGTGTTTTGTTTATGTCTGTTAGGTGCACTGGTCAATAGTGATGTTCAAGTCCTCTCTTCCTTATTGATTTTCTGTCTGGTTTTTCCATCTATTATTGAGAGTGGAGTATTGAAGCCTCCTACTATGATTGTGTTGCTGTCTATTTCTCCGTTCAGTTCTGTGAATATTTGCTTCATTCATTTGGGAATTCTGATGTTTGGTGCATATATGGTCATAATTGTTATATCTTCCTGGAGAATTGACCCTTTTATCATTATATAATGTTCTTCTTTGTCTCTTGTGACAGTTTTTGACTTAAAGTCTGTTTTGTGTGGTATAAGTATGGCCTCCCCTCCTCGCTTTTGGTTATCGTTTGCATAGACTATCTTTTTCCATCCTTTCTCTTTCAGCCCAGGTGTGCCCTTAGGTCTAAAGTGAGTCTGTTTTAGACAGCATACAGATGGATCTTTTTTTCCTTTCAATCCATTCTGCCAGTTATGTCTTTTTATTGGGGAATTTCACATTTAAATTAATTACTCATACAGAAGGACTCGCCATTTTGTTATTTATTTTCTGTATGTTGTGTAGCTATTTGCTACCTAATTTCCTCTCTTGTCAGCTTCCTTTGTGTTTCATTGATTTTTTTGTAGTGATATGCTTTGATTCCTTTCTCATTTCCTTTTGTGTATCATCTATACATATTTTCTTTGTAGTTGCCATGGGGATTACATAAAACATCTTGAAGTTACAACGATCTATTTTAAGTTGACAGCAAGTTAACTTCAATTACATACAAAAATCTCTACTCCTTCACATCTCTGGTCCCCAGCACACTTTGTGTTATTGATACCTCAAAAAAAAAGCTTCTGATCACAAATTCAAATGTGTATGTGGATTCTTCCTCACACCATCTCCAATCAGTTCTCCATTCTACACCCAGTTACAATGTGGAAGGGTGGTTCCACAAGAATAACAGCAAGCAATTCTCGGACACCAACTGGTGTCTTACAATTCAGCTCAATTCTGACACTACCTGGAGATAGTGTCAGATCCCACAGGTTAAGGTCTCAGTCCCACCAGACTGCCCTCTGCCCCACTTCAGGTGCCAGTTGCAGGCCTAGGTTGTCACCTGTACTTCTGACCAACCGGCTACAGATTGGAGGTTCCGGTGACGCCCTCCTTGGGTTAGATTAATTTATAGAGCAGCTCACAGAACTTATAGAAACATTTTACTTACTAGATTACTCGTTTATTATAAAAACCTATAGCTCAGAAACAGCCAGATGGAAGAGATGTGTGGGGGTATGAGAAAAGGGCACAGCGCTTCCACGCTCTCTCTGAGCATGCCACTCTTCCCAAATCCTCAAGTGTTCTGTTCATCAACTTGGAAGCTCTCCAAACTCCATCCTTTTGGGTTTTTATGGAGGCTTTATTATGTAGTAATGCTTGATTAAATCATTGGCCATTGGCAATTAATTCAACCTCCAGCCTCTCTCCTATCTCAGAGGTCGGGGGTGGGACTAAAAGTTCCAAACCTCTAATCATATGGTTGGTTCTTCTGGCTGCCAACCCCCATTCTTAGGCGCAGTGGAAAAGTCACCTCATTAACGTAACAAGAGACACCTTTATCGTTCTCATCATAGTAAATTCCAAGAGTTTTAGGAGCTGTGTGCCTGGACCAGGGATGAAGACAAACTATATGTTTCTTATTATAAATCACAATATCACACACAAATGACATTTTTAACATTATATGTCCATTAACATAGATTTATAGTTACTTTTATGCTTTTTTCTTTTAAATTCTATACCAGAATTGAAAGAGATTTGCTCACCAACATTGCAGTACTATAGGATTCTATATTTTTTTATACATTGATCTTTACCAGAGAGCTTTATATTTTTGTATGCTTTCTTGTTGCTGTCTAGCATCCTTTTGTTTCAACTGGGGGGAATCCTACAGCACTTCTTGTAGGGCGGGTCCACTGGGGATGACTCCTTCACCTTTTGTTTATTGGAAAAGTCTTGGTTTCTCCTTCCTTTGCTGGATCACACCGAGCTGTATGAATATTTTTTCTTATTCTTTGGGTTGTCTCTTCATTTTCTGGATAGTATCTTTTGAAGCATAAAACTTTTAATTTTGATGAAATTTGATTTATCTATTTTTTTTTTTTTTGGTCACTTTTGCCTGTGGTGCCATATCTAAGAAACCATTGCCTACATCAAGGTCACAACAATTTACTCTTGTCCTCTAGGACCATTTTAGTTTTCGCCCTTACATCTGCTTAGTTCTATGATGCATTTAGAGTTAGTTTTTATATAAGGTATAGGGAGGGGTTTAATTTATCCTTTTGCATTTGTCTCAGCACCATTTTTCGAAAAGGTTATTCTTCCCCCATTGATTTGTCCTGGTACTTTTATTGATCAATTGACCATAAATGTAAGGATTTATTTCTAGACTTTCTATTCAATTCCATTAATATATAGTCTATCCTCATGCCAGTACCATACTATCTTTATTGCTGTAGCTTTGTATTAAGTTTTGAAATGGAGAAGTGTGAATCCTCCAACTTTTTTCTTCTTTTTCAAGATCATTTTGACTATTCTGGATCCCCTCTTCTTTTTGGAAGGATTTGTGAAAGATTGTTATTAATTCTTCATTAAATACTTGGTAGAATTCATCAGTGAAGCTAGCTAAGGCTGGGCTTTTCCTTGTGTTAAGTTTAAAAATTATTAATTCAGGACTGGCCCTGTGGCCGATTGGTTGGGTTCACACGCTGTGCTTCCCTGGCCCAGGGTTTTGCTGACTGGGATCCTGGGCGCGGACATGGCATTGCTCATCAAGCCATGTTGGGGCAGCATCCCATGTAGAGGAACTAGAAGGACCTACAACTAGAATACACAACCATGTATTGGAGGGTTTTGGGGAAAAGAAAAAATTATTAATTCAATATCTTTACTTGTTATGCGCCTATTCACATTTTCTATATCTTCTTGAATTGGTCAGTTTCAGTAGTTTGTGCCTTTCTAGGAACTTGTTCATTTCATTAAAATTATCTAATTTCTTGGCTACTCTCCCACCTCAAGGAGCTGGGTGAGATGGAGATTGCCTAACCTGCTGAGACAGGCAGCGCTGTGGGAGGACGGACTAGTCCCTAGCTCAAATGCCACTCTCTCTCACTGTTGTTATTGTAGTTTCTGTGGATTTTGCTAATAAATGTTCTTCAGTGTGTTGTAAGCCCTTTGGTCAGTCTCCAGAGCTTCTGAGTGATTGTCTGGTTAAATTCAACCAGCTCAATAAATGTGTCTTTGGGGGAGAGACTTCCAGAGTCCCCACTCTGTCCTTCTGGAAGCCCCCCTCCTTTTCTTGTAGAACAATTTATCCCTTTCAGATTCTTCAGCTTACATGCCAACCTATTATCCAACCCAACAAAACAAATGATTTTCTATAGCTCCAGCCTTCTTTGGGGTAGAAGTGATAAGAGAAATTTCATGGAACAAATTGTTTTTCCATCATGTGAATAACCCTGGTACATATATCTCCCTGTGTAAAGCTTTCTCTATCATTTGGGTTACTTCCTTAGCATGCATTCCTCGGGTTGGAATTAATAAATCAAAAGGCACAAGTTTAGAAACTGGAGAGAATAAGTAACTTCCTAAAGTAGTCTAGACCTAAAACTCATGCACTGTCTTTTTTGGAGTTGGAGGAACCTGGGTTCAAAATAAACTTTTGATGGACCTGTGAGCTTAGGTGTGTCAATTAGCAGTCTGAACTTCAACCTCTTCAGCTGTAAAATGGGGTTAATGCAATATTCTGTGAAGGACTGCCGCAAGGACTAGGTGAGAGGAAGCCTGCGAAGTGGAAGGTCAGTGGCTGCTTCCCAGCAGTGCTGTGAAACGCTGGGTGTTGATGATGATGGTGTGGTGGTTATGGTTCTGAGTCCAGCATGCATGTCTTTGCTGATGCTTCAACTTATATGACTAAGAATTTAAAGAGTTATGAATTTGCTTTTTGAAAATGGTAAATTAGAGCAAAATTTCCTCACCCTTTTGAGTTTTATTCCAAGGGCACCACAGCTACGATAGGTGAGAGCTGCTTTAGGAAATGCAGATTGGAGTGGTGGTTACCAAAGGGGAAGGGAGGAGGGAAGAGGGCAAAAGGGGTGATTAGGCACATGTGTGTGATGATGGATTGTAGTTAGTCTTTGGGTGGTGAACATGATGTAATCTACACAGGAATCAAAATGTGACGATGTACACCTGAAATGTACATAATGTTATAAACCAATGTTACCACAATAAAAAAAAAAAAAAAAAAGGAAGCGCAAGAAAGACTGCACAGTAGGGCAATCTGTGTACTTGCTCACCAGGGTAGTGAGGAACCAATGGCCATTATTTTCCTGTCCTCCTTTGTTCTTTCTGGAACCATGAGGCTTACCCACGCCTTGTTGTGAGAGTGTGCTGTGCCACACAGTTCCCGGCTGTACAAGCCCCTGCAGACAGGTCTTCTGAAGTCTCCTGTATCATGCTTGCCCAGGCATCATCCCTAAGGCTGCCCGAGTCACAGGGCTCTGTGCCTACACTGCAAAGGCTGTGTGCAGTGCCCTGTGAGGAGTCCTGCCCTCCCAGTGCCTGTGCTGGGGCTGCAAGTCTACCAGGTTTGGCCGCTTCCTGACTTCTTTACCCAGCCTTCTTCCCTCCTGTTCTTGCTCATGTCATCCTGAATACCTTGCTGGTCACTATACTGAAAAACACATGTATCTTTTTGAATTAGTATTTTCCCGTTCTTTGGATAAATATCCAGAAAGTGGGATAGCTGGATCATATGGTAATTCTATTTTTAATTTTTTGAGAAATCTCCATACTGTTTTCCACACCAGTTTGCATGCCCACCAGCAGTGTATGAGACTTCCCTTTTCTGCACATCCTCTCCAAAACTTCTTTCTTACTTTTTTCTTTTTCTTTTTTTTTTTGAGGAAGATTAGCCCTGAGCTAACTGCTGCCAATCCTCCTCTTTTTGCTGAGGAAGCCTGGCCCTGAGCTAACATCCATGCCCATCTTCCTGCACTTTATATGTGGGATGCCTACCACAGCATGGCGTGCCAAGTGGTGCCATGTCTGCACCCGGGATCCGAACTGGCAAACCCTGGCCCACCGAAGCAGAATGTGTGCACTTAACCGCTGTGCCACCGGGCCGGCTCCTTTCTTACTTTTTAACAATAGCCATTCTGATGGGCCTGAGGTGATATTTCATTGTTGTTTTGATTTGCATTTCCCTAATAATGAGTGATGTTGAGCATTTTTTCATGTGCCTATTGGCCATTTGTATATCTTCTTTGGAAAAATGTCTATTCAGATCCTCTGCCCATTTTTTGATACAGTTGTTTGTGGGTTTTTTTGTTGTTGTTGAGTTGTATAAATTCTTTATATATTTTATATATTAACTCCTTATTAGATATATAATTTTCAAATATTTTCTTCCCGTTAGTGGATTGTCTTTTCATTTTGTTGATAGTTTCCTTTGCTATGCAGAAGCTTTTTAGTTTGATGTAGTCACGTTTGTTTATTTTTGCTTCTGTTTCCTTTGCCTGAGGAGACATGTTAAAAAAGATACTGCTAAGACCGATGTCAAAGAGCGTACTGCCTACGTTTTCTTCTAGGAGTTTTATGGTTTCAGGTCTTACATTCAAGTCTTTAATCCATTGTGAGTTAATTTTTCTGTATCGCGAAAGATAATGGTCTACTTTCATTCTTTTGCATGTGGCTGTCCAGTTTTCCCAATACCATTTATTGAAGAGACTTTCTTTTCTCTACTGTTTGTTCTTGGCTCCTTTGTCATGTAATGGCTGTCCATAGATGTGTGGGTTTATTTCTGGGCTTTCTGTTCTGTTCCATTGATCTGTGTGTCTGTTTTTCTGCCAATATCATATTGTTTTGTTTACTATAGCTTTGTAGTATGTTTTGAAATCAGCGAGTGTGATACCTCTGGCTTTGTTCCTTTTTCTCAAGATTGCTTTATCTGTTCAAGATATTGTGTGATTTCATACAAATTTTAGGATTTTTTGTTTTGTTTCTGTGAAAAATACCACTGGGATTGTGATAGGAATTGCACTGAATCTATAGGTTGCTTTAGGTAATATGAACATTTTAACAATGTTAAATTCTTCTAATCTGTGAGCAAAAAATATCTTTCCATTTCTTTGTGTCTTCTTCAATTTCTTGCAGTCATGTCTTATTGTTTTCAGTGTACAGGTCTTCTATCTCCTTGGTTAAATTTATTCCTGGTTATTTTATTCCCTTGTTGTGATTGTAAACGAGATTGTTTTCTTAATTTCTCATTCTGATAGTTTGTTAGCGCAGAGAAATTCTTCAGATTTGTGTATGTTGATTGTGTACCCTCCAACTTTACTGTATTTGTTTATTAGTTCTAACAGTTTTTTGGTGGGGTCTTTAGGGTTTTCTACAAACAAAATCATGACGTCCACAAATAGTAACAGCTTTACTTCTTCGTTTCTCATTTGGATGACTTTAATTTATTTTTCTTGCCTAATTTCTCTGGCCAGGACTTTCAGTACTATGTTGAATAAAAGCGGTGAGAGCGGGCATCCTTGTCTTGTTCCTGATCTTAGAGGAAAAACTTTCAGTTTTTCACTGTAGAGTATGATGTTAGATGTAGGCTTGTCATATATGACCTTTATGATGTTGAGGTACTTTCCTTCTATCCCCATTTTATTGAGAGTTTTCGTCATAAATGAATGTTGAATCTTGTGAAATGCTTTTTCTGCATGTATTGAGATGATCATGTGGTTTTTACCCTTTATTTTGTTCATGTGAAGTATCATGTTGATTGATTTGCAACTGTTGAATTTTGCATCCCTGGAATAAATCCTACATGATCATGGTGTATGATCCTTTTAATGTATTGTTGTATTTGGTTTGCTAATATTTTGTTGAGAATTTTTGCATCTATGTTCATCAGAGATATTGGCCTGTAATTTTCTTTTTTTGTCTAGTTTTGTCATTAGGGTAATGGTGGCCTTGTAAAATGAGTTAGGAAGTGTCCCCTCCTCCTCAATTTTTGGAAGAGTTTCAGAAGGATAGGTATTAAGGCTGCTTTGGATATTTGGTAGAATTCTCCAGAGAAACCATATGGTCCTGGACTTTTGTTTTGGGGAGGTTTCTTTTTTTTTAGGGTATACTTTTTTTTGGTGAGGAAGATTGGCTCTGAGCTAACATCTGTTGCCAATCTTCCTCTTTCTTTATTCTCCCCAAAGCCCCAGCATATAGTTGTGTATCCCAGTTGTAAGTCCTTCTAGTTCTTCTATGTGGGACGCCGCCACAGCATGGCTTGATGAGCAACGTGCAGGCCTGCACCCAGGATCTGAACTGGCGATCCCCAGGTTGCTGAAGCAGAGCATGCTAACCTAACCACTCAGCCACGGGGCAGGCCCCCTGGGAGGTTTTTGATGACTGTTGCCATCTCTTTACTAGTGATTAGTCTATTCAGATTTTCTATTTCTTCATGGTTCAGTCTTGGAAAGTTGTATGAGTCTAAGAATTTATCCATTTCTTTTAGATTTTCTAATTTGTTGGCGTATAACTGTTTGTAGTGTTCTCTTATGATCCTTTGTATTTCTGTGGTATCCATTGTAACTTCTCCTGTTTTGTTTCTGGTTTTATTTATTTGAGGCTTCTCTCTTTTTTCCTACTGAGTTTAGTTAAAGGTTTGTCAATTTTGTTTAGTTTTTGAAAGAACTCTCTCCTAGTTTCATTGATCATTTCTATTGTCTTTTTAGCCTATATTTTATTTATTTCTGCTCTGATTTTTATTGTTTTCTTCCTTCTACTGATTTTGGGCTTCTTTTGTTCTTCATTTTCTAATTCCGTTAGGTGTAAGGTTAGATTGTTTATTTGAGATTTTTCTTCTTTCTTTATGTAGGCATGTATTACTATAAATTTCCTTTTTAGTACTGCTTTTCCTGCATCCCATAGATTTTGTTATGTCATGTTTTCGTTTTCATTTGTCTCCATATATTTCTTATTTTTCCTTTGATTTCTTCATTGAATCAATAGTTGTTCAGTACGATGTTGTTTAATCTCCACATATTTGTGATTTTCCAGTTTTCTTCTTGTAGTTGATTTCTAGTTTCACACTGTTGTGGTTGGAAAATATGGTTGATATGATTTGAATCTTCTTAAATTTATTGTGTCTCAACGTATGGTCTATCCTTGAGAATGTTCCATGTGCACCTGAGAATATGTATTCTGTTGCTTTTGGATGGAATGTTCTGCATGTATCTATCAAGTCTATCTGGCTTAATGTGTCATTTAATGCCAATGTTCCCTTGTTTACTTTCTGTCTGGATGAACTATCTATTGATGTAAGTGGGATGTTAAAGTCCCCTACTGTTATTGTATTGCTGTCAATTTCTCCCTTTAGGTCTGTTAACAGTTGCTTTATATATTTTGGTGCTCTTATGTTGGGTGCATATATATTAATAAATGTTATGTCTTCTTGATAGATTGTCCCCTTTATCATTATATAATATCCATCTTTGTCTCTTATTACCTTTTTTAGCTTGAAGTCTATTTTGTCTGATATAAGAATGGCTTCACCCACCTTTTTTCAGCTATGATTTTCTTGGAGTATCATCTTCCACCCCTTCACTTTAAGCTTTATATTTGTCTTTAGAGCTGAGAGGGTCTCCTGCAGGCAGCACATAGTTGAGTCTTGTTTTTTAATCCATCCAGCCACTCTGTGCCTTTTGATTGGTGAGTTCAATCTATTTACATTTGGGTTGATTATTGATATATGATGGCTTAGTACTGCCATTTTGTCTTTTGTTTTCTGGTCGTTCTATATTTCCATTGTTTCTTTCCCCTGTGTTTCTGTCCGCCATTTTAGATTGGTGATTTTCTATAGTGTTTTTCTCATTTCCTTCTTTCTTTATGTTTTGTGTCTCTGCTCTAGATTTTTGTTTTGTGGTTGCTGTGAGGGTTGTATATGTCTCATAGATAAAATAGTCCTTTTTTTGCTGATAGCATCTCATCTTCATTTACCTATAGAGATTCTGTCCTTTTCCTGCTCCCTTTTATGTTTTGTTGTCACACTATCCCTCTTTATGTTGTGAATTCATTACCATATTGAAGTAGCTTTGGTTACTTTTAATGCTTTTTTTCCCTTTAAACCTTGTGCTATAATTGAGTGTTTAACACTCTGTTAACAGCTATTGCTTTGAAATTTTATAGTTCTGTCTATTTATCACCTTACTCAAAGTTTTGTGTAGCTTTGCCTTTTCATTTCTGGTAGAAGAGCTCCTTTCAACATTTCTTGTAAGACAGAGCTAGTGGTGGTGAACTCCTTCAGCTTTGGTTTGTCTGGAATCCTTTATTTCTCCTTCATATCTGAAAGATAACTTTCCTGGATAGAGTATTCTTGGCTGTATCGAAGATAAAGTATTTTATCTTTCATTATTTTGAATATGTCTTTCCACTCTCTCCTGGCCTGGCCTTCCTCTCTCTCTTTCCTGCTGAGAAATTTGCTGATAGCCCAATGGGGGTTCCTTTGTAGGTTACTGTCTTTTTCCCCTTGCTGACTTTAAAATTTTTTCTTTGTCCTTGACTTTTGACAGTTTTATTATCACATGCCTTGTCTAAGGTCTTTTTGCATTGCTGTAATTAGGAGTTCTATTGGCTTCAGGTACTTGTATATCCAGTTCTTTCCCCAGGTGTGGGAAATTGTCAGCTATTATTTCTTTGAATAAACTCTCTGTTCCCTTCTCTCTCTCTTCTCCTTCTGGGATACTCATTATCCTTATGTTGATTTTTCTAATGGAGTCAGATATTTCTCATAGAATTTCTTCATTTTAAAAAAATCTTAGTTCTCTCTCACCTTTCACCCAAATCATTTCCCAATTTCTATCTTTGAGCTTGCTTACTTCTCTCTTCCATATTGTCTTTTTTATTCCCAGTGCTTTTTGCTGTATTCTTCATCTCATTTATTGAATTCTTAATTTTCAGAATTTCTGTTTGGTTCTTTTTTAGAGTTTAAATCTCTTTGGTAAAGTATTCTTTCTGTTCATTAATTTTAATCTGAGCTTCTTCAACTGTCTTTCTGAGATTTTTTGTGGCTCATTGAGATTCTTCCTCATAGCTGTTTTGAACTCTCTATCAGTTAGATTGCAATCTTCCATGACTGAAAGTTTGTTTTCTAGAGAATTTTAATTTTCCAGTGGGGTGGGGGAGGCAGGTTTGCGTGTCTTGCTGTGGCTGGCGGGGGAGGGGGGCACTGGGGGTGTGGGCTCCACTTCTGCTCTTGCCCTGTTCCTTGTGGCATTGGGCATTGCTGTGGCCAAGGGGCCAGAGTCACATGCACTGCCTCTGTGGCTGCTGCTGGGTTTTCTGGGAGTGCTGGCATTGCCACTGCTGGGGCATGGGGTTTGTGGGCATCACTGCTGCTTCTGGGCTGACCAGGGTCATGGGTAGCACTGCCACTGCTGTAGGGGATATCCTTTGATGCACAAATTTTTAATTTTGGTCATGGGCACCACAACAGTTCCTGGAGCCTCTGGTCTCAGATACCACTGCAGTTCCTGGAGCCTCAGATCACAGGTGCTGCTGCCACTGCTGGGGGAGTTGGAGAGGCTGAGTCTCAAGTCTCGGTTCCTAGAGCCTATGATCACAGGTGCTGCCATGGTTCCTGGAACCTCAGGTTGTAGGCACCACCACCAACGCTGGGGACACCAAGGTCTTGAATACAGCCCCCACTGCCAGGAGGGCTGGGGTTGCAAGCACAGCCATGACTGCTGGGGTGAAGGGCTTGGCTGGCTCAGATATGCCACCATGGCTCCTGAAGCCTCCAGTTGCAGGCTCTGCAGCAGTTCCTGGAGCCTCTGGTCATGTGTGCTGTGCTGAATCTCCATTTGTGGGTGCCTCCTTGATTACTGGTGCCTCTGTTCACAGGTGTTGCTGTGGTTCCTGGAGCCTCCAGTCATGTGCATTGCCTTAGTTTCTGGAGCCTCTGTTTGTGGGTGTTTCTGTGGTTCCTGGAGCCTTTGGTCTTGGGAGCCACTGCCACTGCTTTCCTGATTCCCTTGCCTCTATGAGATCCAGTCTACTCAACTTCAGAGGTACTGACTTATTGATCTCTCAGACATTCTAGTGTGCTGTGCAGAGGATCCTTTGTTAGTCTACAGATGTCTGGATGTCTTACTGGTTGTAACTGAGAGGGGAAGGACGAAAGGAACAATTCAAGCCACCATGATGCTGTTGTCACTCAATCTTTACTTTCTTAATAATATCTGATGCACAAAAGGTTTTTTTTTTTTTTTAAAGATTGGCACCTGGGCTAACAACTGTTGCCAATCTTTTTTTTTCTTTATCTCCTCAAACCCCCCCTGTACACAGTTGTGTATCTTAGTTGCACGTCCTTCTAGTTGTGGGATGTGGGACGCCGCCTCAACGTGGCCTGACGAGCGGTGCCATGTCCGCGCCCAGAATCCGAACCCTGGGCTGCCGCAGCGGAGCACGCGAACTTAACCACTCGGCCACGGAGCCGGCCCCCACAAAAGTTTTTAATTTTGATAAAGTCCAATTTATCTATTTTCTCCTTTTGTTGCTTATGCTTTTGGTGTCATATTTAAGGATCCATTGCCAAATCCAAGATCATGGAGATTTAAATGTTTTCTTCTTCAGGTTTTGTGGCTTTGTCTTTCATATTTACATTGTTGATCCATTTTGAGTTAATTTTTCTATGGTGTGAAGCATGGTCCAACTTCATTCTTTTGCGTGTAGGTATCCAGCTGTCTCAGCACCATTTGTTGAAGACACTATTCTTTCCCCCTTGAATGGACTTGGCACCCTTGTTGAAAGTCAGTTGATCATATATATAAATATAGTTTTATTTCTGGACTCTCAATCTACTCCATTGATCTATATCTCTGTCCTTATGCCAATGCCACACTGTTTTGATTACTATTGCTTTGTGGTAAGTATTGAAATTGGAAAATGTGAGTCTTCCAACTCTATTCTTCTTTTTCAAGATTATTTGACCATTCAGGGCCCTTGTGACTTCATATGAATTTGACAATCTACTTTTTCATTTCTGCAAAAAGGCCTTTGGAATTCTGAGGGGAGTCCATTGAGTCTGTAGATCACTTTGCATGGCAGGGTCATCTTAATAGTTTTATGTCTTCCAATCCATGTACATGGAATATCTTTCCATTTGTTTAGGTCTTTTAAAATTTCTTTCAGCAAGGTTTTGTAATTTTTAGTGTACAACTCTTTCACTTTCTTAAAAGGGATGGGTATCCTAGTGCTTATGGTACTATTATCCCAAGTTTTCTGTATGCTTGAAAACTATTAACACAAAAGTTGGGGAAATCAAACATACTAAGAAGTAACGTCCAGTGTAAATAAAAATATGAATGTGTATCCTGTTGTCCACCCAAACCTCCTGCCCTCAGCATCCCAGGAAAGGCTGGGAAGGAATCCTGAGGTCTGTGCCTTCATGCAGAGGAGCAGATCCAGCCAGGCTGGTGCAGACGAGGGAGGAAGTGCATGGGGGACAAGGTGACAGAGCAAATCCCAGGCCCTTCTGTTTAGCAGATCTGGTGGTGCTTCTCTCTTTGCTGTCCAATGTCGTTTCTCGTAGTGACCTTGCCACAGAGTGGGAGGTGAGGAGTAAGGGAGGGCGAATCTGTGGTCTTCTTTGAGGACATGCAGGGACTGACCGTCTGCACCATCCCTAAGCTGGATCTCACAATTTCTGATTGAATTCTTCCTTCTCCTTAGCAGATAGTCTTGCCGTGCACCCAGGGGGGCCTCACCTGGTAGGCCATCCTCTTAGGCAGGGTCCTTTTAGGACGACTCACAGCTGATACCTTGGGGGTCAGTATCACTTGGTTTTGGGAAAATTCACACCTCTTTACCTCTCCACATTCTGCACATGCAGCCTCTTCTCTGCTCAGCACCGCCAGTCACTGGCCCTTCTTCCCTCTCTTCCCAGCTTCTGCAGGCGGGGCTGTTGTCCACATCCCTTGAATTCCTGAGAGAGATGGGGTGCTGTCTATCTCTCTCGGGGATGCTATGTGCCTGTTCCTTTGCAACAGAAATGAGCCTGTGGGTGTAGGAGCTCAGCAGGCCTCCCCTCAGTGCTGGAATCCCATTTTCCACTGAGAGTCCCCCCTCCAAGGTTATGTTTGGGGGGCAGGCCTGGAGATGGGCATGGAGGTTGGTGGTGGGAGACCAGAGGATGTGTGTCTAGCACCTTTCTTTGAAATGGGTTTGTTCTCAGCCAAAACTCTGGCAAAGTCTCATCCACATTGTCACACTCTTTTGGAGATGTGGAAATGGGGCTCAGAATGCCCTCTAAGTGGGAGGTGTGCAGTCCTTGACAGGTGCAGAATGAGAGAGTCATCCCCTCAAGGCTCCCTGTCGCTGTGACCCTGCTGCATGAGACAGTGTGAGTGAGAGGGCAGTGGTCTGATTTCTGTTCCAAAGGAGGTCCCTGAGGAGGAAGCAGGTGTCCTAACATGTCTAGGAGGAACTGGTAGCCACGGTGCATTTGACACATCCTTCCAGGGACACTTGAAGTCGTGGCAATATCAACTGGATCAGAGTGAGGTGGCCTTGGCCACAGCAAGGTGACCCTTCCCTATTTTCTGTCTCTGTCATGGTGGGGCCATTTTTTAAAAATTTAAAGTCTGATCAGCATTGCCATTGTCCTGCTCTGTGTCCTGCATTGAACCCTCATTTGGCCTCCTCCTGTCCTGGCGCCCCTCCCTACTCAATCAGGAGTGAACTTTCTCCTTTCACTTCTACTGGGCCACACCTCCCTCTTGAGGTTGTAAAGGAATAGCATGTCATCTCCCATGGCCTTGGCTGTCTCCTCATTCTCCTTCCAGGGGTGACCCCAGAAGGCAGATTGTGCGGGCTGTGTCTGGGGAGGCCGCACGACTGGAATCACAATCAGTGCTTATTGGAATGACCTTGCCTTGATCTGCAACATCTCAGTGAACCCGACCTGGCAGGGCTTAGGCCTAAAGGTGTGAGTGTCAGACCTGCTGGCGCCACCCTGCCCCTCGTTTCTGGAAAGCAGAATCCAGTCTTTAGTTAGATCAAAAAGCCCACAAGAGAAGATTTGTGTTTGTTTGACAGGTGAGCACTGAGCCCGAGTCATGCGTGTGGTGTCATGAGCCATCCGTACAGCGAGGCCAAGGCCACCTGTGGAAGCAATGGGTGCTGGGTGCCATGCTGCCCGCAGGAGACACTAGGGTTCTGGAGTCTGACCGCCTGCATCGAGGCCTTGCTATGTGTGATCATGGACAAGCCGTGGAATCTCCCCCTGAGAGGGTTTCCTCATCTTAAAATGGAGAAAACCACAGTGCCCCTGACCAGGCATGTGCTGAGTAAATGCAGTTGCTGTTAATTTTATGGAAGGACCATTAGAAATTGACTTCAAAAGTCTGACATTTACTACATTTAGTAATAAGAGAAATGACCAAAATCTATCACATGACCCCCCAGCACTCTGGAGCACGTGCATCTTGACCTTCATGTTGGGAGAGCACTGTGGGGCATATGAAGACACACCCTCCCCGTTCTGCACAGAGCGGGGAGGTCACAGCCCCTGAGCTCGTGGCCTCACATGACAGTGAGTTCAGAGTTCATCTCCAGAACTCATGAGTCTCTAACCCTGCAAAGTCTGGGGCTCCCCGTGTCCAGTCCAGCTGCACCCTCCCCAAGTTGCAGAGGGCTCGTGTCCATGAAGTGTGGGGCAGGGGCTCCCTGACTGCCAGCGGGGTGCCTGGCCTGTCCCCGAGTCAGCGGAGAGGCTGCTGCACAGTTCGTGCCCCACAGGGAAGGCTCCTCAGAAAATCTGGGCCTCTGTGGACAATTCTACACACTCCTACAGCGAGGGGCTTCATGGGTACCCCATCCTCACGAAGAGCCTTCAAAGGAAGCAGGTCTGTGACACGGAGTAGCAAATTAAGTTATCCTGGGTCCCCAGCAGACAGGTTAATAAATTAAAATCCACCGCCGTCAGGGCCCTGTTGGACCAGTCACTCCTTCCCCACCCATGACTCCCGGGTGCAGAGGGTGCAGGACGGGCAGTGGGGGAGCACATTGCAAAGGCAGAGGGAGGAGCTGCTGTGGGAGGCAGAGGGTTCTGAGGCAAACCTCAGCTTGAATCGTTGCTCTGCCAATATCAGCATCATGGAGCTTCAATTTCCTTATTGGTAAAACCAGGATCAGAATCCCTTCCTCTGGAATTGTGGGGAGGCACCGCACTCCTTTGAGAAAAGGGCCCAGCCCAAGTCTTGGAGGGATGGACGCCCACCTCCCTCTCACTCTGTCATTCTGGAAGCCCCAGCAGCCCGTGGGCTGGGCAGAGAGCCCAGCAGGGCCTCAAAGAGACCACCTCTCTGTGCGCGCCACAAAGCTGGGAGTGCCCCCCGGGAAGCAATGCTCAGGATCCAGTGGCTGTGGCGGCATCATTTGGACGGTCCGTCTGGGGGCCTCCAGGCCGCCAGGGAGCGCCCTTAGAGCAAGGCTTTCGGTGGCTCCTCCAGATGGGAGCCTGGGAGACAAGCAGCTTCCCCAGCCTGCAGACCTGCTCAGTCAGCGAGTTCTGTCTGCACCAGCCTTCCAGCAAAGTGGGCAAAGGGGTGCCCTGTGCAGACCCCCAGAGGGAGGAGGGGTGCCTCTGAGCTTGTGTGAGGAAATCCTTCCCTTCAACCAAGTCTGAGCCACACCCTGAGGGCAGCTTCCCTGCTGGCTGGGGTGCAGGAGGTCCCGGCTTCTGGCCACGCTCTGCCCCACGGCCCTGGGTGCCTGTGCTGCAACGACCACGACTCCATGGTGCCCACCCCAGCAAGACCCCCTCACCCTGGCTGGTCGGCTCAGCACCGTGAGGTGGAGGGACCTGGCACAGCAGCAGAGGCCAGGGACAGAGGAGGAGGGAGGGTCTTCAAGTCTGAAGGCAGACATGGCCTGGGCCTGGGCTGGCCCTGCAGGTCCATGTTTCCCTGTGGGCACCTTGGTTGGAGATAGCAGAAGGCGGCCCCGCAGGCCAGCCATCCCACTCCCCACGCATGTGTGGCGACCCTGGGGGCTGGAGCCGCGGGAACTTTCCCTGGGTCTGAACGCCCTGTGTCCCTGTGACGGAGGCTGGCTACCCTTTTGTGGGACAGGCGACTGCAAGAAGGGGCATGGGGCTCAGAGGTGCTGTGCATGAGGGCTTCAGCGAGGAGGGCTGACCCTCTGAGTCCTCCCCTGGCTGAGCAAGCGCCTGGCCTCCAGCCTCCGTGCGCTGAGTGGGGACGTCGGGGGACGCTGGTCAACATAACTCCCCACGGGCCCCACCTGGGCCCCAAACCCAGGTTTGTGTGCTTGTTTTTGTTCTTGACTATTTTTGTTTATTTCTTTTAAGACAATCTTGCAATTTCCACAGAGAAAAATATAAAACAAGAAGCAGACCTGGTTCAAACCCGTGAACAGTGTGCTGGGATTTCAGGCTTTACCGTCACTTTGTGACAGAAGGACGCAGCCTACCCCTGGGCACGAGCCTTCCTGAGGAAGACGTGATGTCTCTCCTCCTGCCACTGGGATGGCTCAGGGGTAAGTCACTGCTCCTGCTGTTAGACATATTTTCCATGTAGAAGATATGGAGCCTGGAAACCGTGCTGAGACTGGCGTAGGCCATTCCCAATCCCATGCCGGAACCAAAGGATGCCCGGCCCCCAGGGGCTGCCCCGCTGGGAGCGGGCCCAGCGCACTGGTCTCCCCAGGACCAAGCCCGATGGGGTAGTTGGGGAGAGCCTGCGTGTGCAGGCATGGGGCCGTCCCGGCTCAGCCCTTGCAGTCCTCACTGACCGGCAGGGTGGGCCACCACAGCCCTTGAGGCTCCAGTGAAAATTGCTCTGATGGCCTTGGCCAGCAGGCTGCGACCTGGGGCCCCGGACCCGGGTAGCCTGGAGCCCCCCAAACTCCGGGCAGGGCTGACAATGGTGTTGTAACAAGCCCGCCAGCGGATTCTGATGCACCATAGGTTGAATCGCGGCTCTAGGCCAGGATTAGCAAACTTTCTGCAAAGGGCCAGAAAGTAAATGCTTTAGGCTTTAAGGGCCACGTACAGCCTCTGTCGTATGTTGTTCTGATTCTGATGCTTACTAACATGTGAGAACCACTGGCCTAGAAAATGAAGAGATGGGCCTGGACCCTTTGGGAAGGACTTGGGAGAGAAGGGTAAACTAACAAACAGCAGGACTGAGGGAATGGGGAGCCAGCGACAGTTCCAGAGAGGCATGCTGCGGCTGCCGGTGGGCCGCCCTTGTGAGGGGTGCTGGTGCTGGGCCTGCCCTCCTGAGGTCTCGCTCCCTTCATTCCAGTGTGGGGCTTCCATGGCCCCATCTGCCACCCTGGAACTGGCACGCTTCTAGAGAATAGGATCATGCAGGTCTACTTTATAGGGTGCGACCTGGGCAATCACAAAGGGTCCCATTTTGCAAGGCTTTGCACAAATTTTGTAGCCAGTCCTGTGGACTCTGTCTTGTCCAGCTTATGTCCCTAGTGGGGGGTGCCAGCTTATCCCAGTTTGCCTGGAATTCCTCAATTTCAGCACTGAAAGTCATGGGTCCCTGGAAACCCTCATTCTTGGGCAAACCTGGACAGTTGTGAAGCCAGCCCTCTGCTCAGAGAAGTTGAGGAGGGTGCGCAGCTGCAGATGGCTCGTCCCACAGCACCTTGCTTCCTCCTGTGGCCCGTGGGCTTCACCTGGGCAACCCTGACTGTGCTGCCTTCCTGGCCCTGCCCCACTGTGGGAACCTGCCTTTCACTGCTGGATCATGGCTCAGTGCCTGGAGGCCTCTGGGAGCTAGAGTCCTCGCGCTCAGTCATGGACCCAACAGGAGGTTGAAGCAGTCTTAGCTCAGACGAGTCCGCAGGCAGGCTGTTTGGAGGGGCCCCTGGTTGCTGAGCAGGCAAGGAGGGACAGTAGCTGGCACAGAGGATGACTGGCCCCTGGCTCCAAGGCGGCGGGAGGCAGACCTGCTGGAGCCACACAAACCAGGTAGTTCTTCACCTTGTAGGGTTGGAGCCCCGTAAAAATGAAGATGCCCTAACAGCTAAAGCTTAGCATATGTATTAAAAAAAGATTTCATTTATAATAGCAACAAAATATATAAGTTCCCTATGAATACAAGTAAAATGTATATAGTCTCTAATAGAGCAAATTGCAAAACTTCTGGAAAGACATTAAAGAAAATCTAAATAAATGGAGCAATATATGTGAAAAACGTCAGTCCTGCTCAAATTTGTGTAGACTCGCTGCAATACTACTACCATCTGAGCAGCTTCTTTGCTGGGGGGTGGGAGGAGGGACTTGTCAAAGTGATTCTACTATTTGTATGGAAGAGCAATGAGCCAAGACCATCGTGAAGATAGAGAACAAGATAGGAAGTATTGCCCAGCAGACCTTTGAGATGTCATAAAGCTGTAACAAATCAGACAAGGTGTTACTGGTACAGAGAAATACACACTGACTGCGGACTCAGACGGAGCGCTCAGCAGCAGAACTTCCCAGCGTGGAAACTTGGTTTGTGACAGAGCTTGCAGATCAGTGGGCAGAGCGCGGTCTGGGAAATCAATTTGCTAGAACAATTTGTTATCCATATGAAAGATGAAATAGAATTGAATCTTTGTTTTAAATCATAAACAAAAATAAATTGCAGGGGTCAGCCCCGTGGCAGAGTGGTTAAGTTCACTTGCTCTGCCTCAGTGGCTGAGGGTTCACCCATTTGGATCCTGGGTGCAGACCTACACACTGCTCATCAAGCCATGCTGTGGTGGCGTCCTGCAAGGAGAACTAGAAGGACTTACAATTAGGATATACAACTACGTCCTGGGTCTTTGGAGAGAAAAAAAATAAAAGAGGAAGATTTGCAACAGATGTTAGCTCAGGACCAATGTTCCCCACAAAAAACAGGCAGCAGACCCATCTAAAATAAATTACAAATGGGTTAAAGACCTAAATATAAAAAATCAAACATCTGAAACTGTTACAAAAATCTGCAAGAGACTATATTTATGAATTTGCCGTAATGATTTCATAAACAATACAAAAGCACAAATCATCTAGGAACTTGACGAAATTATCAAAAAACAGCAATAAAAGCAAAAACCAGAGACAGTGAGAAAATAGTAGATTAGTATACAGAATGCATAATGAAGTTGCACAAATCAATTAAAAATATAGAAAAATAGGTAAAATACATAAAAAGGCAACTCAGAGAAGAGGAAGTATAGATGTCCTGGAAGTTCATGAGAAGAGGTTTTGCTTCATTAGTCACAGAGAAATGCCAGGTAAAAGCACGAAATATTATTTTATACCCATCAGATGGCCCAAAACGAAAGTTTCTGACAATATGGGAACGCCTGGTCCCCGTTGGAGGCAGCCCCATCACTGCTGGGAGGAGAGCAACTCTGGGAAACATATGTGCACTGAGTTACAATATAAAATCCATTTTTGCCTGCAGAGCACAGTAAAAGTCTGTTTGGAAGCCTCTTCCCTGGAGAAACTGTTGTCTGTGCATCGGGAGAAACAGCCAAGATTACTCATCGCTGTGCTTGGAAGAGCAAAAAATTGTGAACAAATGAAAGGCCCAGAAACAGGGGAATGGACTGTGGGCTATCCTAACAATGGGGTGTCCGCAGAGGCTGGCTGCACCAGAAGGGCGTCTGCAGTGTGGGTACAGGCTGAGACTCACAGCCGAGCGAGAAAAGCAAGCTGCACCGGGGGCTCTGCAGAATGATGCCGTGTATGCAAAATACAAAAACTGCAAGGTACAAGGACTGTGTACAGTTTCGGGATTCATATGTACTGAGCACAAGTATGAAGGGCTGCATGGGGCTAACAATAAATACCAAAATTCAGGATAGTGGTTACTTCTGCGTAGAAGGAGGTGTGGGCAATTGGGGAGAGGAGTATGGGAGCAATGTGGGCGCATGGATACCCATTGTGTGGTCTTTATATACTTTGGTGTCTTTTTAATGGTACTAAATAAATAAAATTCTCTTTAAAAAATCCTATCTTGTGGGAGATTTATCAGATTTTCACACCGAGGTGTAAACAGGTGATCAGCCCCTTCCACGCTGGGATGAGTGGATGAGGTTTCAGGGAACATGAAGTCACCACCCCCTCAAGAAAACAGGAAGGAGATCCTCTGCTGAGGCAGAAACAATGGGACCCTCCTATTGCACGCCTGCCTCTGACCCCATGCTCATCTCCTCTGCACTGAACTCCCTGTGCCTCCTGAATCCCACCTGCCATGCCTGCCCCGGGCTCCAAGCTTCTGCTCAGGAGCTGTCCTCCCTGCGCCTGTGTCCAGTGTCCTTCTGCTCCTCCCTCAAGATGCAGCTGGGGCCTCCTGGGAACTTCGCCTGAAGCGTATCACCAACTGCCATTCTGGGGATCCAGGATCCCTGCGCACTCCTCTAGCGAGTCCCTTTCTTTCCTATATATCACTGTGTAGTGGTCTTGCCACTGGTCTGAGCCCCCTGAAAACAGGGATTATCTAGAGGTTATTTGCTGTGTCATCAGCTCCCGGCACAGATAAGACACGTAGTAGGCACCGGATGATGAAGGATTGGCATTAAATTACTCTTAAAAATCAAACAATCATTCATGTTACTCACATTGCGGAGTGAATGAGCTCTCATCTCCTGACTTGAGAGTAAGATGATGAACCATATGTGGAGGACACAGGTAAGTGACCCCCTCCCATCCTCTGAAAAGATGGTGAGTGATGAGGGCAGGATGGGGGCAAGGGCGACCTGGACTCTAGAATCCAACTTATGGCTGGTCTGCATCATGAAACTCCAGTGATGATTGTAGAAATTAGTCTCCTCCCTTCTGTTCCTTTATCTTACATTTTGGGTTTTGGAGAATCATTTTATCTCTCTCTGCTTCCTTTCCTTAAAAATTAAGGTGCTCAGTATCAAAAAGAAGAAAATACTTCTTCTTTTTGGGATAAATTCAACAAAAGAAGTGCAAGAATTGTGCACTGACAACTACAACACATTGTTGAAAGAAATTAAAGACCTAAATAAATGGAAAGACATCCTATGTTCATGAATTGGAACACTTAGTATTGTTAAGATGGCAACACTCCCCCAAAGGATCTGGAGATTCAACACAATCCCTATCAAAATCTCAGCTAACTTTTTTTTTTTGGCAGAAATTAACAAGCTGATCTTCAAGTTCATATGGAAATTCAGGGACCCCAAATAGCCAAAACAATCTTAAAGGAGAATAATAAATTTGGAGAACTCACACTGCCTGGTTCCAAAACCGACTACAAAGCTGTGGTAATCAAGACAGCATGGTACTAGTATACGGAGAGATACATAGATAAGTGGAATTGAATTGAGGCAAAAAATAAACCTTTATTTACAGTCAATTGGTTTTTGACAAGTATGCCAAGATAACTCAGTGGGGGAAAGAAGAGTCTTTTCAACAAATGGTGCTGGACAACTGGATAGTCATATGAAAAAGAATGAAGTCAGACTCCTACCTTGTATTATATACAAAAATTAACTCTAAATGGATCATAGACATAAATGCAAGAGCTAAAACTATAAAACTCTTAGAAGAAAGCATAGCAGTAAATCTTCATGAAATTGGGTTAGGCAATGCTTTCTTATATATGATAACAAAAGCATAATGATAGTAGAAAAATTCAATAAATTGGACATCATCAAAATGGAAATCTTTTGTGCTTCAAAGTACACTGTCAAAAGTGTAAAAAGACAACCTGCAGAATGAGAGAAAATATTCACAAAAATATATATCCGACAAGGATCTAGTATCCAAAATATATAAAGAACTATAACAACAATAAAAAGACAAAATCCCAATTTTAACAGGGAAAGATTTTAAGAGACACTTCTGCAAGTGGCCAATATGCACATGAAAAGATGCTCAACATCATTAGTCATCAGGAAAATGCAAATCAAAACCACAATGAGATACCATTTCACACCCACTAGGATGGCCACAATAACAGGTGTCGGCAAGGATGTGGAGAAACTGGAACCTTCATACATCACTAGTGGGAATGTACAGTGGTGTAGCTGTTTTGAAAAACAATTTGGCTGTTCCTCAAAATGTTAAACATAGAGTTGCCATATGGTCTAGAAGTTCCACTCCTAGGTATATACCTAATAAAAATG
Organism: Equus caballus; assembly: GCF_041296265.1. NCBI lineage: Eukaryota > Metazoa > Chordata > Mammalia > Perissodactyla > Equidae > Equus > Equus caballus. The sequence goes on along the minus strand of NC_091701.1, from coordinate 903,562 downwards.
AAGACACATGTCCAAACAAAAACTTGTATGTGTATATTCATAGCAACGTTATTCATGAGTTGAAAAAGTGAAAACTACTCAAATGTCCGTCGATTTTTGAGGGATAAATAAAATGTGGCATGTCTATAGAGTAGAATATGATTCAATCATAAAAAGGAATGACATACTAATACATGCTATACTGTGGATGGACCTTGAAAACATTATGCTAACTGATGGAAGCTGGTCACAAAAGACCATATATTGTATGATTCTATTGAAATGTCCAGAGCAGGAAAGTCTGTAGAGACAGAAAATGACTAGTGGTTGCCAGGGGCTCGGGAGAAGAGAGGATGGGAAGTGATTGCTAACAAATATAGGATTTCTTTTAGAGAGGATGACAATGTTCTGAAACTACGACAACTACATGAAGGTTGCATAATTCTACGAGTATACGAAAAGTTATGGAGTTGTCCACTTTTAAAAGGGTGAATTTTATGGTATATAAACTGTATCTTAAAGCTGTTATTAAAAAAATTAGCTGCCAGTGCAGCAGCCCAACAGTGTGCAGGGCAGGTGTAGGTGTTCTGTGAGGCCTGGCCTCAGACCCAGCTGTCTGCTGCTACCTCTTGCTGAGTCAGATGCCCTCCCTGGGCAGCCCAGATGTCAGCAGGCACATTTAAGCTGACGTGACTATTGGGTGATCAATGCCTCTTTACTGACAGAGGTCATTTGCCTTGACTTTACAACCCCGTCTAAGTAAACAGGCTCAAATGGCTGGAGGTGACTGCTAAGGAGTGCAAGTGGCAGTAAGCAGACACTCACTGCCAACATCATGGCCTGGGCAATTCCTCAACAGGAAGCTTTGTTTTCATTGATGGTCAGAGTCTGTTGTCCAGCAGGGACCTGTTCATGGCTCAGTTTCCAGTGGCTTCACCTTCTGTGCACTGTGTGTCTGCTGGCTTTTAACCATGACAGGACAAGCATCACCTGACTCCATAGCATTATATGCCACCTCGAGCAATGGTGCTGGGCATTTCTTATAGTGTCAGCTTCTCTGAGGCCTGTCCCCGCTCTGAGCCCTAGAGGAAGCTATGAGGAGCCAGCATCCCACAGGCTCACCTCCTCAGTGCTCCCCGATGGTGGCCCTGGGCTGCTGGGAGGACCTTTTCTCCTGGGTTACCTAAGCTCAGGCATGGTCAGCTCCAGGCCTCCCCCTGATTCCTTGTGGTGCCAAGGAGGGGCTGAACCAATGCGGCTGAGTGACCAACTGGTGTGTTTCCCTGCTGGAGGAAGGGTCAGGTGTTGACTTCTGACCTGGGTCACTCTGTCTCTGGGCTCAAAGTGGAGCTAAGCACAGCTACCTTGCAGGGTGCTGTTAAGAGCAAGCAGACACGTGCTTCGGGCTAGACAGATGGATGGTGCTCAATACAAGAAGTGGTAGTAGTAGTTATTCTGGTTTTTTTTTTTTTTTGAGAAAGATTAGCCCTGAGCTAACTGCTGCCAATCCCCCTCTTTTTGCTGAGAAAGACTGGCCCTGAGCTAACATCCGTGCCCATCTTCCTCTAGTTTATACGTGGGACGCCTGCCACAGCACGGCTTGCCAAGCGGTGCCATGTCCGCACCTGGGATCCGAACTGGTGAACCCCAGGCTGCCGAAGTGGAACGTGCAAACTTAACCACTGTGCCACCGGGCCGGCCCCGGTAGTAGTTATTCTTAAACCAGAGTTTCCATAAAAACACACCTCCTTAGTCTTCTCAACATTTATCCTCAAGTTCCATCTCCTCTGCCCTCAGATCAAGGAGTGTGTGGAGGAAATTGGAGAAGGCGGGCTCTGTTCCACGGCTTCAAGGCACCAGTCGGTCCAGTGAACTGTGAAGTCTTTTGCTTTTGCACTTCTGGCTGTGAAGGGCCCACCAAAGGACCCTTGGGAGCTGTCTTCCGTCCCTCAGCACCAGCTCCTTTCCATTTTCTGTCTGATCCTTGACCATTTGCCCCTAGATTGTGACCCCTTCTATAGCAGTGGGTGTTGGTGATCAGACTCTAATTAATCAAGTCTTTGCTGAACTCCAAAAGCTCAAGGGACCCATGTGGAAAGACAGACTGCAACTTATGGGATGATTTTCCTCCTATGTCTTCTTCCCACTCACTCTGACAGAGTCCCCACCACTGCCATCATGACCCATCAGCCTGAGGGTGGCAGGAATTGGGGGTGACCTCTTGGAACTCCTAGAAGGCCAGCAAAACTCATTCTCATCTCACTGGTGGGAGAAAAAATGTGTGAATAAAGTGCCAAAAATCCTCCCTGAGGATTGGGCAGGGGTCTATCTAGTTGTGCTTCTGGTGGGTATACTCAAGGCATGCAGGTTTGATTTCTCTAATACCAGCCATCCATCCATTCACCCACTCATCCACCCACCTATCCAACCATCCATCCATGTATCCACCCAGACATACATCCAGACATCCAACATCCACTTCCTGGGCACCATCTCAGCTTGGTACTGTATGCCAGGAGTTGAAGGACACCTTACCTGACCCTCAGGGAGCTTCTAGATATGTACACACCATAATACGTAATAACTATGTGAAGCAGAATGTAAGTAGCTACAAACAGCTATAAACAAAATGCTCTTGGAGCTGCGGCTGGGGATGGATTTGGGTTGGGAGGAATAAGGAAGCCTTAGTGGAGGAGAAGGTTTTTGATGGATTGGAAATGGGGCAGAGCTGGGATTAATGCAGTGAGTGGAGAGGATTGGCTGGGGTGAGGGAGGCCACAGGGATGGGATTCACTCAGCAACACTGACCAGTGTCGACAAAAATAATCCATAACCAATCTATAAATGAAAATTTGGGAGAGTTTATTTTGAGCTAAAATCTGAGGACCATGGCCCGGGGCCTTTCTTCCTGAAGGAAGAAAGGGCACTGAAGAAGTGGGGTGCGCAGAGCGGTTATATACCCCCAAACAGGATGTTTCACATATGATTCAAATGTCTCTTTTACAATAGTCACGAGACTGCTCTGTCAGCACAGCGATTGATGGAAACAGCAGGTAGGTCTGCTGTCTCACTGAACACAGCAGTGTGGCAGTCTGTTGTCTCCAGCTGGGTGGTCACAGGTGAGCACAGCAATCAGTTCTTAGCCTAAGGAAAGATGCTTATCCTTAAGGAAATGCCAATGTGGAGGGAAGTTTCGCCTTTATCTTAAGGCCATTTGTTCTTGCCATAGGAAATGTTTAAAGCAGATATGCAATGCGTGCTCAATGGCCACAGTCACGCCCTTTTGGGAAAACAAAGTCAGGCCGAATTAGGTTTACACCAAATGGCTTCCTCATAGACTCCAATATATCCTATTGCTTGCCATTTCTATTTGTCACCAGGAACTTCTGTGTGGCCAGGGTTGTGCTGAATCTCACTGAAAATATAGGAGTTTGGACTTCTTTCTCTAGGTCAGAGGTGAGCAAGCTTTTTCTGTAAAGAGTCAGAGAGTAAATACTTTAGGCTTGCAGACCGTATGGCCTGTGTTGCAAATACTCAGCTTTGCTGTTGTAACTTAAAGGCAGCCATAGAGAACATGTCAACCAATGGGCACGACTGTATCTAATAAAACTTTATTATGGACCCTAAAATTTAAATTTTATATAATTTTACATGCCATGAAAGGAATCTTTTTACATTTTCAATCATTTAAAAATATAAAATCCAGATGATGTCATCAAAATGATGACATAGGAGACGCCAGCTTCCATTCCCCGCCAAAGATCAGTACTTAGACAGCTATCCACTAACATAAACAGCTCCAGGAGAGCTCTGGAGTCCACTTAAGAAACTGGCTGCACCCAGGCTTTCTTGGGGGACCCTGGAAAAGGCTGTGTTGGTCTAACTATGTACACATGGAGATGGCATGGGGGTGAGGGTGAGTATTCAGCAGCCTAGATGGGCATTTGGCCAGTTCTTGTCTGAAGAGGAGCCCAGGTCAGGGGAACCTCTGAGTGCACCTCTGTCCACACCTCACCCAGAGTGGAGGGACCCAGGGCCACCTTTATGCTGAGCTCGTGCTTATGCAGTTCTGAAGTTAATCCCTCCTTGGATAATTGGGAAACTGAGGCCCATAGAGAGGCAGGAACTGGCCCATGGCATACAATATGCAGAATCCAGAGGTAAGAGTGTGTTCTGACCTTCTAGGCCAAGGCTCAAACCTCTCGCATAGGGTTTGCTTTGGGAATTAGAAACCATAAGGTCTGGGGAAGCTCTTGCGCATCCCTCCCTCTGTGGGGGCTATTTTCTTCTGGGCATCCAGAACATGAGCACTGTCACACACATGCACACAGTGACATTAGATGTAGGGACTATGGGGTGCGATCAGAAGAGAAGTAGACAAAGGGGAGGTGATAAGAGAGAGAAAAAAGAGGTTGGAAGCATTACCTACGGGTGACACCACTCCTCCAATTTTATAGGTATCATCCCACACAGGCCTGAGGACATCTCTAGGAAGCACATGCTACAATGATCCTCACTGTGCAGACAGGAGGCAGACAGACCCTGAGAGGCACAATGGCTTCTCCAGGATCAGGAACAAGTAGGAATGAGGAGTTGTGTCCGCATCTGTCTCAAAGCTGGGACCCTGGCTGCACCCAGATCTTCTTGGGGCCTGTGGAGAGGGGTGTGTTGGTGTGCCTGTTCACGGACATGGTGTTGCATAGAGAACCAAGGGTGAGCAATTAGCAGCCCAGAGGGCTGTTTGGACAGGTGTTATCTGAGGAGGGGACTCAAGTACAGGGACCCTAGGAAGGGAAGTCCCTTCCTTGACAATAGAACCCAACAGAAGTTGGAACCCCCATAACCAGTCCCCCACATTCTAGCGACAGCCTCATACCCAGCTCACTTGGCCAGAGACACTCGATAGTGAAAGATGTTCTCCTGCTGTAACCTGACTTACTGAGGTTCTGGCTTCAGGAAACCCCGAGTGAGAGACTTTTCAGACGCTGCAGACGTTGGCTCAACCCTCCTCTCTGACGCCTCTGGCCCTTTGCTGGGAGGTCCCCTGAAGTAACACAAGGTGGTCTAGGGCCAGGCCAAACCAGGCCAGGCCACCTCTGTGAACCCTCTTAGCCCCCATCTCCTCATCTTCAGTGTTGGGGGAGGACTTACTCTTGGCAGGAGCAAGCTGATGGGTGGCTGATAATCTGGTGGTCTTCTCATGTCCACACTCCAGGACAGCGCTGGCAGGGTGGAAGGGGGATTCTTGAGGTGCCTCTTATCTGTGCCAATCTTAATCCAAGGCCCTAAGGCTGTCACCTTTCCCTCCTTGGTGGAGGTCTGTGCAGACTATGATGTGTGTGTGTGTCTAGAGTGGAGGGAGTCACAGAGGTGTGAGAGGCAGCAAAGACGGCTGGTCAGGGCTTGGCTGCCAGGCACTGTCTTTACAGAGCTCCACTCGAGAGATGAGGCAGGAGCTGATTAACGGGGGCCTCTACTCCATCTCCCTGCAGGAGAGGAAGCTGCCCCACACCACCAACAGTGCTGGCTCCGTGACAGCAGGTGCTGAGGACACCCAACACCCAAGGCCCCATACAGCCAACGGGGGACCCCGGGTCCCAGAACACCTTGATACTCCTCTGGGCTCCCTCCTAGAGGCTGGCTCCCCCAAAAATCTGAGTCCCTACCTCCTTATCAAACTCACCCTCGCTGCCCAGCCAGATGCAAAGTCACTGTCCATGTATTTGTAGGAACATCAGAAAAGAGACTCTTAAACCATTTCACCGCACATTCAATCAAGAGTATTTTTCTACAGATTTTCCTCTCTTTCCCTCCTGCCCGCAGCGTCCATGTTGACCCAGTAACCCTTCCACATCTCCACGTCTTACACCTCATCTCGAGTGGTAGGGATGCTTTTCCCCAAAAGGACACGGGGCACTATGTCTGTTACTCTGCAGATGGCAATTTGCCATCCTGAGGAACACGTCCCCATGGCCCCTCCAGGTCAGGGGCCGGGGCCTCACTGGGCTGCACAACATTCCAGAAGGGAGACCCTTTCCCACAGTGTCTCAGCCCCTCACTGATGTGGGACTTGTGTTGCCATTTTCACAGCACTGCGCTGACCATCCTGCATGTGCTCCTGTCCTGATCCCTCTACCCCAAGAAAAGCCTCTGTGTTCTTATCTCTACGATGGGCTATGTTTTCAGAAATCACAGGGACGATGCTGTTAACACATGGAGACGCTGTCAGTATTCAGCTAACAATGTTTAATCATTCCCCTCCTCAAATTCTACTTTTAACGCCAAGAACTTTTTCCTGCTGTGGGCACTCATACCCCACCTCTTACCACAAGTCACTGAGGGCTTGGGAGTTGGGTCTGAGCTCCTGCCCCCCAGCTCTCCTGCTGTCCATGGTGCTGCCTCTGATGGCAAGTCCCTCCTCTGTCCCACCCCAGGATGAAAATGGATCAACGGTGAACAGGAACGAGACCCACATGGTGTGGCCCATCCAGGCCGGCACACTGGAGAGGCTGGGGGAGAGCCTGGTGCCCGCCTTCCTGCACAGCGACAGCACTTACACCCACAGCCTCCTGGGCACATGCAGAGCTTTTGCCACCACCCAACAGGTGCTGGAGCTGCTGTTTAAAGGTAAGCACCCTGCCCCTGCACAGCACAGTGGGGATTCGGCTGCCTGCTAGCTCAGAGTCTTCAGAATGCAGCTCTCTGAGCCTCAGTTTGCTCCTCTGCACAGTGTGGCAAATAGAGCTTCAACCTCATGTGGATATTGTAGGGACTCACTGGGATGCTCGTGGGAAGCACTCTGTGGGGCTGGCCCTGGGGACAGGTCTGCTGCAGGGGCTGTGGTTGTACTAATTAGTCATTTTCGTCTTCTACATAATGAAGCCTCTGCCTCATCCATCATTGTCCCCGTGGCCTTGGGCTGAGCTGTTTTCCCATTTGAAAAGGAGATTTGAGATTCCATCTAGGGGTCCCTGTCCTGGGTGAAGCCAGAGCAGAGATCCCTGGGGATGAGAAGGAGGGCCCTCGGCCCACTCAGACATCTGTGATGGGGCTGGTTGGAGCTCATTCATTCATCATATAGAGATGAGGCCCCACTAGGTGCAGGCAGTTTTCTAGGCACTGACCATAGTCCAGTGCACAGAGCAGACACAGCCCTGCCCTCCAGGGCTCCATTCTAGTTGGGAGTCACACAGTCACACTAGACTTCTCAGGAGCTACTGTCCACAGTAAAGTCGATGTGATCCCTCCTGCCTCCTCTAGATATGGATGCATCCTCCCTTCTTCTGATGAGGTTGGCGGACCTCTGCACCAGTTGAAGTGTGAGTGGGCTTTGGATCAAGTAGGAGGGCCGCCCTGCTCCACACTGAGGGGAGTGCAGGACCCGTGAATTGAGGGTGCTGGCAGAACCCAGAATCTCAAATCTTGTGATTCCTGTGAGAAGGCAAAGGTCTGACGGCTTCCCCTAGAAAAGAAAAAAACCAGTCAAGGAGAGCTGTGCCTGGGGTTTTGAGTGCTGTGGGAGAGCAGAGGGAGCTGGAGGATGGACTTGGTCCCCATGAGAATCCATGCCTGTCCCCTCGCCATCCCAGTCCTGTCTCCACCACCATCCTGGAACTTGGAACAGGAGGTGTGGGGAGCATCCTGCTTCCTAATCTCATAGAACCTCAGCACTGGGTGCTCAGCCTCTGCTCAGGCGACTCAGTGAGTGCTCAGGGGCCAAATGACTCCCTCCTTATTAGAGATTAATGTCAGGGGATGCTGACCCACATGGGGCACCTAGTGAATCAGGCAGCATGTAGGCACAGGAGCTAAGGTTTGAGGTATGAGGAGGGCCCTGGGAAGCCTGGGCAGGAGACAAAGTCCATTATTCCCTCATCAGTCAGATATTCACAAAGCCCCTACTGTGTGCCAGTGAGTGCAATGAACAGAGCAGACTCCACTGCTCCCTGCCCTCATGGAGCTGACATCCCAGGGAGGAGGGAGCAGGGAGACAGACAGAGGACTGTGTCAGGCTTCCCTGAAAAGGGGGAAAGGTGGTCACACCATTGATGAAGGCATCTCATTTACGAAGGCTTTTTGCCAGCCCTTCCTTAGTGACCAGGTCTGTCTCTGCCAGGACTGCCAGATTGGAAGTGGACAGGAGGAGGATTGGCCTCGGAAAGCCAGGAGCACGAGGCATAGGAGCCCGGGCTCCTGCGGGGGTGCCCTGGGAAGGCAATGTGGAAGGAAAGGCCAAGCCTCTGACTCTGCTGCCCACCTGCCTATCCCCAGGGCCATAGCCTCTATCCTGGGCACTTGGCTGGATCAGTACTGTGAAGATTATTTCCAGCCCCCAGAATCCCTCTGCCTGAAGATGCTGTTGGCCTATGTGCTGGTCAACATGCCCAGGCTTGGACCTGGAGTGCCATGCCCACCTTCTCCTGGCACAGCTGGAGCACCTTGAGCCCACTGAGGTGGAAACTGAAGGTGAGGAGGATTTGGAGGGGGTGATGTGGGCGTGTGTGGAGGGGATGGGGCCAGGCCATGCTGAACAGAGCCTCCAGTGGCTGGAGTTGGGCCAGGAGCGATGAGTATGCTCAGATCAACATTCCCACGGATTGCAGTCTGGAAAGACTTTCTGGGGTTGGGTTCTTGGACTGAGACTTTATTGATTGATATGAGAAGTTTCATGTCTTTGGAAGGCACATGCAAGGCAGTCATATTGATGATATTTTCTCTTCTTGGAGCTACAGCACCAGCTCCAGAGCAAGATCAAGAACCACCTCAAGACCTAGTGCCAGCTCAAACTATGGTGACAGCTCCAGCTCCAGCTCCAGAATGAGAGCAGACTAGAGCCACAGCTCCTGTTCAAGCTGAAGAGTTATGCCAGTTCCACATAAAGAGCCAGAGCAGCCACAGGCAACTGCTCTCATTTAAGCTAAAGAATTAAGCAACTACATCAGCTTCAGCTTTAGAATCAGAGCATGCTCAAGCCACAGCTTTAATTTAGGCTCAAGAGCTAGAAGGAGAAACTGCACCAGCTTCAACTTCTCTCAAGTGCAGATTCAAACCATAGCTCTCCTTCAAGGTAAAGCCCTGGAACCACCACCTGCACCATCTCTGGCGTCAGAGGAAGAGCAGGCCCAAGCTAGAGCTCTCATTCAGTTTCAAGAACTAAAACAAACACATATTTCTAGACCTGGAGCAGGCTCAAACTAGAGCTCTCATTCAAGTTGAAGAGTTAGAACAACTTCCTGCACCATCTGCAGCTTCAGTGCGAGAGCAGCTCCAGCCAGAGCTCAAGTAAGCTCAAGAGCTGGAACAAGCACTTACCATCATGAGTTCCATGGAGCCGATGACATAGGGTGGGAGGTGGGCCAGGGCGGCGCTCAAAGCTGTGGGTGGGAGCAGTGCAAGAAGTACATACTGGTGTGTTTGCATGGCATGCCAGCCGAGCAGACTTCATGTAGTGGAGGTTGGAGTTATGCAGACTGTCCCAGTGTTCTCTGTTTGGTATTCAAATTAAGAGGGTACTTAGTACCTCCATGGCCTTCAAAAACATCACATCCAAAATAACTGCTGGGCTTAAATGATGGCTTGGAGCTGCCTCAGAGCCAAGAGGAGAAGCTGGCCCTGCCTGCCCCTTCCACCCCAACCTGGGTGAAACTTCAGGGACTGGACTGCTTTCCCTGGGCACTTCTCCCCTTCCCAGCTCTTCCTCTTTCTTCTGTTTGTGGAGGAGGGGAGATGGTTCTGAAGAAATGAACAAACAATACAAAAAATTTAATGGGTAAGCATTTAACATCTTACTTTTTGAGTTGCTTTTAATGATGATTTGTGGAAAGTGATTATTGATTTGAATAGTCTCATTTTTGTTTGTCTTCAAGAACACAGAGTTGTCACTTCCTTGAGCAGGTCATATAACAGTGGTATTAACACTAGCAATCAACAGTAGCATTTACTAGTGGTCAAAGCCTTTCTATACCTTTTCAATTCCTATTAGCCACAAACGCCCATTTAACAGACTGGGACATGTATGCTGAGGGAGCCTAAGTAGTTTGTAGAGTCCCTAAGCTGGTGAGTGGCACAGCTTATGTCGTGAGCTTGTGCTCACAACCGCAGGGCCATGTGGCCTCCCTTGGCTCAGGTCTGTGGCCTCTAGCGTCCTTGTTTCTGGCATCCTTTTGATATTTGTTATACTGTGTCTCTTAACTGGACAATTCAGTCATGAGAGAGATGAGACAACCAACTACTTTGTGTAGCTCTTCAGGGCTCCTCGGGAATTAATTTGTCTGCAGTCTCTAAGTCCTTCTCCGCACAAGCAGGACACAGTCCTGAGGACAAATTCTACCTCAAAAATGTGAAAGAAAAATGCAGCTATGCAGAGTGCTGGAAATGTTAATGTTGTCTGGGACACTATTTAGCCCAACGCGGGTGCCTTGTGGGTCCTTGGGCACACAGGTTGGACCTCATGGTGTTACAGCTTTAGGAGGAGCCTGATCTGATCTAAACAGGAAGGTGGAGGCTAGCAGACTGGCCACCCTGATGGCAACACTAGTGGCTTCACCTCCCTGTAACTTCTCGGCCAGGGCACTGCCTCTGTTCAAGGCCAAGAGTAGTGAATTTCTTCATGGCTGACCCCCACAGCAAAAGTTGACTGGTGAAGGTTTATAAGGTCATGTCCAGGGGCAGTAGTGGGGAAAGAAGAGCATTTTAGCACAGAACTGAGCTCACATACTGGAAGTAAATTTCTCCAAGCCCTTCTTACTATAATAGGATTTCTAACTCAGTGTATGCCATAATATCTTGAAAGCTAAGAAGGATAAAATAGGAGGCACCAGGACACCATAAATGTGGTACCATCAGTTATGAAACTGCAAAGTAACACTGATGAGAAGATGTAGATTTAGTATATTTCATAGGTGTGATAGACCAGAAAGAACAGCTTAAGAAATTGAGGCAGAGATTACCATTGTCATATGAGAACTCTTGGGGACAGAGCTTCGCCAGAACCTGGGTCTCCTGAATCTCAAGCTGTTAATCTTTCATGACATGACATTGCCAATAAAGAGGCTGATTCAAGGCCCCTAATGTTTAAAAAACTAAAACAAGAAAAAAGGGCCTCCTTCCTTTATATCATTCATGCTCAAAACTCATGGGGCAGTAGGTCTGCTCTGTGAGATGACATCATTATCCTTTAGACCATCATTCTCAAATATCTATGCCCGTAGTGGATTCAGGGAGAGGGGTAAGAGTGAGGTAGATTGAGAAGTCTCCTGCTAAAATTAAAATCATATATAAATAGATGCAGAAAAAGTACAAACCCATTCATGATAAAAACAAAAAACTCTTCAGAAACTGGCAATAGAGAGGAACTTCCTCAATTTCATAAAGAATACGTCAAAAGACCTAGTACTTATGTTGAGAAGCTAGATGCTTTCCTGATAAGATCAGGAGAAAGGCAAGTGTCCCTTCTTGCCAGTCCTGTGCAACATTGTACTGAAAGTCCTAGGATATGCAGTAGGACAAGAAAATGAAATAAAAGGTGCATGGATTGGGAAGGAAGAAATACAATTATATTTTCTCACAAGTGACATGATTACCTATGTAGAAATCCCATGGGATCAATAAGAAACTCCTGGAATAACCAATTATAATAAGAAGTTACAGCAAATTTGCAGGATACAAGGTTAATACACAAAAGTCAATTGCTTTCCATTAACAGAATTTGAAATTAAAAACATGTCATTTACATTAGTAGCAAAAAAATGAAATACTTAGGTACAAATACAACAAAATAAGTACAGGATCTATATGAAGAAAACAACAAAACTGATAAAATAAATCAAAGAAGATCTAAATAAATAGAAAGATAATCCACATTCATGAATAGGAGGATTCAACATTGTCAAGATGACAGTACTTCCCGACTTGATCTACAGGTTCATTCCACCCTGAATCAAAATCTCAGTTATTTTGTGGATATTGACAAACTGATTCTAAAGTTTCCGTGGAAGGCAAAATATCCAGAATAGCCAACAAATACCAAAGAAGAACAAAGTCAGAGGAATAACACTACTCAACTTCAAGAACTACTACAAAGCTACAGTAATCAAGACAGTGTGGTATTGGTGAACAAAAAGAGAAAGAGATAAACGGAATAGAATAGAGAGCTCGGAAATGGACTCTTACAAATACTGTCAATCAGTCTTTGACAAAGGAGCAAAGGATTCAATTCAACAACGGTGAAAGGGTAATCTCCAACAAATGGTGCTGAAACAATTGAACATCCACATTCAAAAAAAAAGAAAGAAAGAAAGAAAGAAGGAAAAGAAAAATCTATACGCAGACCTTACATCTTTCACTGAAATTAACTCATAATGGATCACAGACCTAAATGTAAAAGGTAAAACTATAAAGCTCCTAGGAGATAATATAGGAAAAAATCTAGATGATCTTGTGTTTGGCAATGACTTCTTAGATAAACACCAAAAGCACAATCCATGAAAGAAAAAATTGATAAGTTGGGTTACATTAAAATTAAAACTTCTTCTCTACAAAAGACAGTTAAGAAAATGAAAAGACAAGCCACAAAGTGGGAGAAAATATTTGCAAAACACAAATTTGATAAAGGACTGGTATCAAAACACATAAAAACCTATTAAAACTCCACAATAAGAAAAAAACCCTGGTTATAAAATGAGTAAAAGATCTGAACAGATACCTTACCAAAGAATATATGCGGATGGCAAATCAGCATATGAAAAGATGCTCAACATAACTATGTCATTAGGGAATTGTAAATTAAAACACTGACATATCACTACACACCTATTAGGATGTCTGAAATTTAACACACTGACAACACCAAATGCTGATAAGGATGTGGAAGAAGAGAAACTCTCATTCATTGCTGGTGGAAATGAAAAATGGTATAGCCACCTTGGGAGACAGGTTTCCTGTTTTTCACAAAACTAAATATCCATTTATCATACAATCCAGCAATCAGTTCCTTGGTATTCACCCAAAGGAGTAAAAATCTTGCACCCACATCAAAACCTGCACACAAATGTTTACAGTAGCTTTATTAATAACTGTCAAAACTTGGAAGGAACCAAGATGTCCTTAAATAGGTGGTGGATAAACTGGTACATCCATACAATGGAATATTATTCACTGATACAAAGAAATGAGCTATCAAACCATGAAAAGATGTGGAGGAAACTTAAACACATATTATGAAGTGAAAGGAGTCAGTCTGAAAAAGCTACATAATATATGATTCCAAATATATGACATTCTGTAGAAGGCCAATATTTTTACTATGAAGACAGTAAAAAGATGAGTAGTTGCCAGGGATTTGGGGTGGAGTGGAATAAATGGGAGAAGGGAACAGGAAATATTTTAAGACAGTAGAACTATTCTATATGGTACTGTAATTATGAATACATGTCATTTCATTATGGAATTGTCAAAACCCAGAGAATATACAACATACAGTAAGCCCTAATGTAAATTATGGACTTTAGTTAATAATGATGTTTCTATTTTAGTTTATTAATTATAACAAACACACCACACTCATGCAAGATGCAAATAATAAGGAAGCTGGGGAAGGGAAGGAGATATATGGGAACTCTCTGCACTTGCCATTCAACTTTTATGTGAACCTAAAACTACTCTTAAAAATTAAGGCTATTAGTTTTTTAAAAAATCCAAATGATGACCACCAAGAGTACAATAGATAAATAAATTATAATATGTTTATATAACAGAATAGTATGCAGCAGTTAAAATGAATAAATTTTGATGTTAAATGTAATCTGCATGGTGGTAACCACACAAAAAAATAGCTATAGAATATACATAAGAGGAAATGAGAAGGAAATTAATGAAGATGTTTCACTAAAAGTCAACTAAACACAAAAGAAGACAGTAACGCAAGAAATGAGGGACAAAATCTTATAAGGTATACAGAAAATAGCAAAATGATAGATGTCCTTCCTTATCAGTAATTACTCTAAATGTAAATGGCTTAAACTTTCCAATCAAAAGACAGAGATTGTTAGAAGATATTTAAAAACATGATCCAACTATACGCTGTACACAAGAGACTAATTTTAGATTGAATGACAGAAATAAGTTGAAAGTGAAAGAATGGAAAAAGATATTCCATGCAATTAATAAGCAAAAGTGAGCAGGGATGGCTATACTAATATCATACAGAAAAGACTTTAAATCAAAAAAGGTTATAAGAAAAAAAGGGGAAACTATATATTAATAAAAGGTTCATATAGCAAGAAGATATAACAATCATAAACATTTATGTACCTAATAACAAACCATAACATACATGAAGGGAAAATCGACAGAGTTAAAGAGAGAAATTGATAGTTCTACTAAAATAGGTGGAGACTTCAATAGTCTACTCTCAATAACGGATAGAACAAGACAGAAATAAGGAAACAGACCACTTAAATAATACAATAAATGAACTAGACCTAACAGACATATACAGAACACTCTACCCAACAACAGCAGAATACACATTCTTCTCCAGTGCACTTGGGACATTGTCTAGCATAGACCACCGGTTAGGCCACAATTTTAAGTCTCAATACATTTTAAAAGAAAGATACCATACAAAGTATATTCTCTGACCACAATGAGATAAAGTTATAAATCAGTAACAGAAGCACAACTAGAAAACTCAAAAATTTGTGGAAGTTAAACAATGTACTCTTAAGCAACCAATGATTCAAAGAAGAAATCACAAGGGAAATAAGATAATACTTCGAGATTAAGGAAAATAAAAACACAACATACCAAAACTTAACGGACAGAGTCAAAGCAGTGTTAGGGGGAGAAATTTATAACTACAAACATTTACATTAAAAAAGGATAAAGAGGGGTTGGCCCTGTGGCTGAGTGGTTAAGTTCACGTGCTCCACTTCGGTGGCCCAGGGTTTCCCCAGCTCGGATCCTGGGTGTGGACATGGCACTGCTCATCAAGCCATGCTGAGGTGGCATCCCACAGAGCAGAGCCAGAAGGACGTATAACTAGAATATACAACTATGTACTGGGGGGCTTTGGGCGGGGAGGAGGAGAAGAAGAAGAAAAAAAAGAAGAAGATTGGCAACAGATGTTAGCTCAGGTGCCAATCTTTAATTAAAAAAAAAAAGGAGAAAGATTTTAAATCAACAACCTAACAACTTAAGAAATTAGACAAAGA
This sequence comes from Equus caballus, assembly GCF_041296265.1. Lineage (NCBI taxonomy): Eukaryota > Metazoa > Chordata > Mammalia > Perissodactyla > Equidae > Equus > Equus caballus. The sequence continues at coordinate 888,371 of NC_091701.1, read as the reverse complement.
AGAACATAGTGGTTACCAGGGGCTGACCCCCAGGAGGAGGAATAGAAGGGATGTTGTCTAAAGGTACACTTGGAACTAGTAAATAAATAAGTCCTGGAGACCTAATGCACAATACAGTGATTGTAGACAACAAAATTTCATCATAAACATCAGACATGCAAGAAATTAGGTCTTAATTACTCCCACCACAAAAAAGAAATGATAATTATGTGTCATAATAGAGGTGTTAGCTTAGGCTACAATCATATTGCAATATATAAATGTATCAAATCAACTTGTTAAACTTCCACAATATTACATGTCTAATATATTTCAATTAAAAAAATCAATAACCTAACTCTATAATTTAAGGAACTGGAAGAAGAACAAACTAAACCCAAGGTTAGTAGAAGAAAGTAAATAATAAAGATTATAGCAGAGATAAATAAAATAGAGAATGAAAAAACAGAAAATCAACAAAACCAAAAGTTTTTTCTTCAAAAAGTTTTAAAAAGTTGTCAACCAGGGGCTGGCCCAGTGGCCGAGTGGTTAAGTTCATGCACTCCGCTTCGGCAGCCCACTGTTTCACCAGTTCAAATCCTGGGCACAGACATGGCACCGCTCATCAAGCCATGCTGAGGCAGCATCCCACATGTCACAACTGGAAGGGCCCACAACTAAAATACACAACTATGTACCGGGGCGGGGGGGGGGGTGGGGAGGGGCTTTGGGAGAAAAGGGAAAAATAAAAGCTTAAAAAAAAAGTTGTCAACCTAGCTAAATTGACTAAGGAAAAAAGACAGACGACTCAGAGTGCTAAAATCAGAAATAAAGGTGGAGACACTACTGGTTGTATAGCAATAAAAAGGATCATAAAAGCATACTAGGAACAATTTCATGCCAACAAATTAGAATCTAGATTAAATGAACAAATTCCTAGACACATTCCTAGAAACCTACCAAGAGTGAATCACTAAGAAATAGAAAAATCTGAATAGACCCATAACTAGTAAGGAGATCAAGTCAGTAACCAAAAATCTCTGAACAAAAAAAATCCCTTGATCTGATGGCTTCACTGGTGAATTCTACCAAACATTTGAGGAAGAACTAACAACAGTCCTTTTCAAACTCTTCCAAAAAAGAGCAAAGGAGAGAACCCTTCCAAACTCATTCCATGAGATTAATATCCCTTATCAATACTGATGCAAAAATCGTCAACAAAACACTAGCAAACCAAGTTCAGCAGCATATTGAAAGAAATTATACACCATGATCAAGTGGGATTTATTCCTGGAATGCAAGGATATTTCAAAATACAAAAATTGATCAATGCAAGATGCCTCATTAACAGAATGCAGAAAATAAAAGCACATGATGATCTCAATGGATGTGGAGAAAGCATTTGACAAAATTCAATACCCTTTCATGATGAAAAATACTTAACAAACTAGCAATAGAAGAACACTACCTCAACATAATAAAAGTCATATATGAAAACCCACAGTGGAGCATCAGACTGAAATCTTTTCCTCTAAGATCAGGAACAAGGCAAAGATGTCCACTTTCCCCACCTTTATCAACACAGTATTAGAAATTCTCTCCAGAGCTCTTAGGCAAGAAAAAGAAATAAACAGCATCCACATTGAAAGGGAAGAAGTAAAATTACCTCTGTTCACAGATATGATCTTATATGTAGAAAACCCTAAGATTCCACACAAGACTGTTAAAATAAATAAATTCAGCAGAGTAGTACGATACAAAATCAACACACAAAAACAGTTGTGTTTCTATATAGTAATAATGAATATTCTGAAAAGTAAGGTAATACAATAATCCCATTTACAATAGCATCAAAAATAATAAAATATTTAGGAATTAATTTAACCAAGCAGGTAAAAATCCCTATGGTGGTTTTTGCAGAAATAGAAAAATCCATCCTAAAATTTATATGGAATCTCAAGAGACAATGAATAGCCAAAACAATAGAAGAATAAAGTTGGAGGACTCACACTTTCTGCTTTCAAAACTTACTACAAAGCTATAATAATCAAAACAGTGTGACACTGGCATAAAGAAACACTATATAGATCAATGGAATAATAGAAAGATCCCAGAAACAAACCGTTGCATATACGTCAAATGACTTTTGGCAAGGGTGCAAAGACCATTCAATGGGAAAATGAGAGTCTTTTCAACAAACGGTGCTGGGAAGACTAGATATCTACATGTAAAAGAATGAAGTCAGAACCTTATCTTACACCATATACAAAACTTAAAGTGGATCAAAGAGCTAAATGTAAGCACTAAAAATATAAAACTCTTAGAAGAAAACATAGGGGAAAAGCTTCATGACACTGGATTTGGCAATAATTTCTGGATATGACACCACAAAAAATCAGTTGTGATTCCATACACTAATAACAAGCTTTCAGAAAGAGAAATTAAGAAAACCATTCTATTTACAATTGCATCAAAAAGAATAAAATACCAGGTGAAAGAGCTGTACACTGAAAACTACAAGACACTGAAGAAAGACAGTGAAGAAGACATAAATAAATGAAAGCTATTCCATGCTCATGGACTGAAAGATTTAATATTGTTAAAATGTCCATAGTACCCAAACCAATCTACAGAGTCAGTGCAATACCTATCTAAATTCTAATGGCGTTTTTCACAGAAATAGAACAAACAATCCTAAAACTTGTGTGGAACCACAAAAGACCCTGAACAGACAAAGCAATCTTGAGAAAGAAGAACAAAGCTGGAGGCATCACACTCCTTGATTTCAAAGCTATAGTAATTAAAATAGTATGGTATTGGCATAAAAATAGGCCCATAGATTGATGTTAGGAATGATGAACCTACATTGATGCATCATAATGCCACTACGAAGGCAATTTTTGGCATGATGAAACAGTTCTGTGGAGGTGGATAAGTGACTCTATGCAGTCGTCAAAACCCACAGAAATTTACACTACAAACAGTGAATTTTATTCTATGCAAATTTTTAAAAAATCAACCAGGATACTGTGGGAACTCAGATGGAATGCAGTGACAAGTGGATGCAACTGTATTACAAATGTGTGACGTACCATATTGAAGGAGGTGGGAATGAAAGGTCCTGACCTAAGTAACTTTGGAAAACAGTGTTTTAACTGCAAACTGTAAGACTAAAGTACTGTACACAAACACTGTACTCTAGTTGGTCAACCTGTTTTTCACAAGGGTATGAGTTAGCAATTCTAACACTACTCTACGTGTTAGTAAATATATTGTAGATAATTAGAGCCCAGTTTCTCACTGTAGGTGCAAAAAGTTGCAAATAAGCAAAGGGAGAATGCTAGAATCAACCTTATGGTGCTGGGTTAGAGTTGGAAATATCAGTATGAACCCATGTCTACTTTCATATATCTATCCAGATAGGGAGAGAGGGAGAGAGAGAGGGAAACAAATAGAGATATGTGTGTATGTCTGAGTTTATATTCACACACACATTTCCAAGTTCTTTCTGCTAGACCTAGAAGCAATGACACCCCAGTATCAAAGAGCACACTTTGCACCTACATCTTGGTTTCTAAATACCATTTTTCAAGAAACAGAACGAGGGCGCTTGGAGAAACGGCTGACTCTCAGGTCGGAATGGAAAATACAAGATGCGCCTGGAACATCTTGTAGTGCCAGAAAGTAAGAAAGTGCTTTAAAAAAACCCAAAAAACAAAAGGACGGGGACATGTCAAAAGGAGCCAACTTGAAACAGCTTCCAATGGCCCAAGCGGGAGTGACGTGAGCAACAAAATGACGACAGCACTGGATTAAACCCCAGATGATGAAATCACCACCCACGGGTGCATACTGATATAAAAGGGGTTAAACAAACAAGAAAGGAAGGAAGAATGGAAGGAACAAATCGTCCCCACAGAAGAACTCCAAATAATAAATGTTAGATGGATAACATGCAATAGAAAATCTCCACTAGAATACTGCAGTAATAACTACCGTATGCAAGATTCACCGATGAACGCAAACACTCTGGATGAAACTCAGAGAAACAGTCTATTTGCGTGGCCTCAAAGTACCTCCCTCCAAATATTTATTGGTAACTTCTCTTAATTTCTTTAAAAGATCTACGACTATTTAAAGCGAAAAATAACACTGTACTGTGGGACTTATAACACAGGCAGCTGTAAAATTTATGACAGTAGCACAAAGGATAGAAGAAGGTAAATGGAACTGCTGCATAGCAGGGCTTTTACATTTTACATTTATCCAAACAGTACCCCACTAACTCTCAGTCAACTGTGACAGTACACATGCACATCCCGTCCCTTCCCCAGCCGCTAAGAAGTGCAAAGCTGTGTCACTGAAATGCTAACACAGGAGTTAAACAGAATACAGGAAAGCACTTGTACCAGACTGTTAGAGAAAATAACCCCAGCGCCCACCGACAGGAAAACGACGAGCACACTGCAGCGCACGCACACAACAGAAGCAGCAGCTCACAGACGCAAAGCATGAAAATGCATGGGAGTCTCATAAACATCATGCTGAGGGAGACAAGCTGGATGGAAAATAATACATATTGTATGATTTCAGCCCAACTGAACCTACGGTGAAAAAATCAGAACAGCTGTTGCCTCTGGGGGAGGAAAAAATTGCCTGGGAAGGAACATGTGGGGATATTCTGGGAATGATGGAAATATAACACGCTTAAAAGGGGTGAAGGTTATATGGATGTATTTATTTGTCAAAACTGTACAGTTAAGGATTGTGCCTTTCAATGTATGTACATCTCACCTCATGAAGGAAAAAGAACTAAAAAATATACAGTGGAGGGGGGGATAGGTTGAAGTACAAATGAAAAAACCCAGCAGGATTAGGAGCTGTTGAAGCTGGGTGACATGTTTACTATATTATTCTGCTTATTTTGTACATGTTTAAAATTTTCTGTAATAAGACACTTGTATAAAAAGACAAAGTCAACCTACAATGTTAGCTGCTAAGGCATTGGTTACATTTGGGAAGGAAGGACAGAGAAAAGGAGGGTCAGGGGGCCTGAGTGACACTGGTTCTAGCTCTTGGTCACACAAATATACTCACTTCACTCTGTAATAACTCATCGAGCTTTCCATGAATGATATCTGCATGCATGTTATACACATCAATAAAAAATTTAAATGCTACATATTTGGACAAAAATTCTAACTCAATATCTCAGAATAACAGCAATATTTTGTTTTCTTTTAAAGTGGAACATGTTCACTCAAGGTGTCACCAGATGGGTTTTAATATTGCAAAGTATCTATTAATGCCCTCACCCTTGGGTGACCTCCTAGGTCTTTCCATTTTTGCCTCAATTTGTAAGTGGCATGGTGTTGATTTTTTATGATGCAGTTTTTTCCTGGCAAAGCCTCCTACCCCCAGTGGTGCTCCCAAGGCCATGACACCCAGCACAGCGCCTTGCACACACTGTGCTTTCAATACTTGTGGAATCAGGAACAAAGCAAGTAGAGGCTGGCTTGTGCAAAGGGTGGTGCGTAGGTGATGCAGGCGAGACTGTACGGCTGCAGCTCAGCACTAAATGTTTTTACATTTATTTGAGAAACTATTTGCAACTAGTTCACCAAAAGATGCTGGTTTAAAGCAGTCTTGGCCGCACACTACAATCACCTGGAGAACTTTAGAAAATACTGACTCCGGGGCGCCACCTGAGGGATTCTGATCTAACTGGTCTGTGGCAGTTTGGGTTTTGGGAATTTTAAAAGCCCCCCAGGTGATTCTAATTACAGCTGCAGGGGAGACAACCCCCCCACCCCGAATTCAGAGTCAGGGGTACATTAGCTGCAAGTGATTTCCATGCCTGCTGTGGGGATTTACCTCATTGCAACATTTCAGTTTGGGGTTTTAGGAAATATCTTTGCCTAAAATCAAAGGACTTCTTCAAGACTTAGCTGTTTGGCTAAATGGCAGCAGACGGAAATGTCTTCTCAGCAGATCTGTCTTTATATCACTTGCTTTCAGAGTAAGAGACTGTTTCAGGCACAGTAGTTTTAGTCTATTTTGAAAATCATAAATAGCCTACAAATACCAAAAAACGATAATAAGAATTTGCAAACATGTGGAGTGCATCATACGTGTTTTAAAATTTCTCCTATGATTAGAAATGAAAAATATATTGTTGGCTTTGATTTCCTAAAGTTGAATCTTTTCTTAAATTATTCAAGTCCTTCCAAAATGCTTCAGCACTCTCCTGTGGGGACTATTCCCCATAGTGAAGAGTACCAGGTGGGCACAGATCTCAAGGGAATCCTGCCTCTGCTGAAGAGTCCTTCTCCAGAGCCCGGGGTGAGGTGAGCAGCTGCAGGAGTGCAGTCTGGGGGCCGTGGGCGGCTCTGTAGTTGGGCAGAGTTGACCTGCAGCCCAGCCCAGCCACTTAGAAGCTGTGGGGCTTTGGACAAGTAACTCAACTTGGAACGTTATATAAAACTCATCTTCGAGAAAAGACATAATGACATTGATTGCAGAGAAGGCAGCAATTCTCCACCCCTCCTGCATCCGTGTTCTTTACAATGTGATTTTACAGCTGCTCCCATCCAGAGGCAGAATTTATTCCCCTACACGTTGGATTTAGGCTGGCCTGATTGGCTGTGGCCGTCAGAATGCAGTGGGTATGACACTGCTTTTTCTTTCAGAACCCTGCTCTCTCTATGAGAACAAGCCCATGTTAGCCTGCTAGAGAACAAGATACCATGGAGGAGAACCAAGGTGCCCAGTCGATGGCCAGCCAACCCACAGAAGCAGAGCCCCAACCACACACCCACGAAGAAGGCCAGTGGAGATCAGAATGGCCCAGCTGAACCAAGCCTAAACTGCTGAGCAGCTCAATCATGAGCTAAGTAAATTTTGGGGTTATTTGCTACACAGCAATAGCTAATTAACATGTGCACTCATTGCAGAGGAGACGCCAGGATTCAATACATGCTCATTTAGGGTGCTACCAGGCAAACGGTAGCACCCTAAAGATCCTGATGTCCTTTTCTCCTTATTTAAAGCTGGATCTCTTGAGTTACACAGAAAGACATGCAGACATGCGCTTGGTGCGTAAACGCACACAGGACCCCACACCATAGGAGGAAATAGAAACCACAGCCTGACCACTAGGGCCCAACGTCAGATTTCAAAATAAGGAGTTTGCCTTTAATTTATTCCCCCAAATCTGAACTCTGGAGGCAAGACTGTGGACAGATCTGAAGACGTGGGGTTCCCCCCGTTAGGGTCTCTCCTTCCTGTCACTCCTGTCTGATCTCTGGGAAGTGGACGGGCTCAGACCAAGCAGCAGCTTGGAAGCACAGGTCTACCTGTGGAAACATCCTGTTTGCAGCCCTCTGCTCTTTCTTGGGGTATCGTCTCTCCGCACCTTGGGCCTGTGGAGAGATGCTGTAGGGAGGGGGTGTTCTGTCGCCTCTGGCACACAAGGGGGTTCAGGTACCTCACTGCCCTGAGGTCAGAGGAGTCACAGTCCCGAGAGCTGCACTCTGCATGTGGCAGCCACTCCCACCTGTGGGCCCTGAGCCTGGGATGGGGTCTGTCTGAACTGAGATGTGCCAGACAAGCAAGCCACAGAGCAAATTCTCAAGATTTAAGTACAAAAAAATGAATGTAAAATATTTTATTAGTTTATATTGATCACACATTAAAATGATAATATTTTGGATATATTGGTTTAAATAAATAATATTATGATCAGTTTCACTTGTTTCTTTTTATTTTCTTTAACAATTACTAGAAAATTTTAAATTACAGACATGACTCCACCCTGTTTCTACTGGACACTGCTGCCTTAGAGGATTGTTTCCCTTTGCAAAGCTCAGGCTGCCTCCTCAAAAGACCACAAGCCAGGAAAGTTACGAAATCTGAAATTTTAAAATAATTTATTGTTTCCATTTGTGAATAAAGGATTTAATAAAGCTTTTTACCCCAATATAACCTTTAAAGTTTAATACTGAAATAAAATACGTTCATTTCAACATCACGCTGGGGTTCGACATTGTTTTGCACTGGGGCTTCAGAAGCAACACACACATTGTCCTGAGCCTCTAAACCTTTACTATTCAAAGCTTCTCAAGGACTGGCTGTAGGGCCCTATATTTCCCTTTTTTTTATAGCTTCTCTTTCTCCAGCATGATTAAGGAACAAGGCCAAGATTAAGTCTGAAGCTCTCAGAAATCACAGAATTTTTCTTTCTGTGGCTTACCGGCATTTTAAGTTTCTAATATCAGCAATACCAACTGTAGGCTGCAGCTGGGAAAAAGAATATGATGAATTGAGTCTGGAGTCACATTGCACCTAATTTTCACAGGCATGTGGATTTCCAAAGAGGGACCTAACTTCCAACAACCATAAGTTCCCAAGACTTAGTCCACACCAAGTATGAGATTGTGACAGTCCCCTGTGCCATCACTGATGTTGAAATGGGTCTATGTCGAGTCCAGGGCAGACAGAGCTGCGAAGTTGTGAAGTGAGCAAAACTTCACACTTTAGTGAAAGCAAGCATGCTGGCCAAGGTTAGCTGACTCAAGGTAATTTCTTTCGCTTTTCCAATGAACATTTTCAGGGAGAGAAGCCCAGCAACAATGTAAGAACGCCTTGATGTCCACTCAGGACTGTGACTGAGCTCAAGAGAAATAAAGGAGATGAAATTCACATTTCAATTGTAAACAAACATCAAAACATTTCACTGAAAAAATTTCAGACCCATAAATGCATGTATGTATTAATCATCACAGTAATTTGAAATGAAAGAAAATAAGGCACAAGTCACTTATGTGTTTCTTTTTCTCCTGCCCTTTATAAAGAATCGAAAGTTCCTAAGTACACAGATACTCTTTAGGAGGGGAAAAAAAAACCCTGCTGCTGACATCAGTGTGAACACAATACTGGAAAATTAGAGTTTTCATTTTCTATTTTGCCTGTATTGTTAACTTTTTAAAGAAGTCAAAGATATAGAATTCTACATCTCAGATGTTGCGTTTTTGTAAAAAATCTGAATGTAAAATACTTTATTTCTTCAATTACCAGCCAACAGTAATTGCACTTTGCCCATACACTTCCAGGAGGTGTGGGGAAATGGAAGAGAAATAACAAACATTGTTCCTATGAGATGGTCAACCCCGTGAGGGCAGGGACAGGGCAACAGCGTGTCTCCAGTGCACAGCATAGTGTCTGTCACATGGCAGGCACTTAATTAAGAGGGTTGACTGAATAAAGGAGGCCAAATACAGGTTGCCCCTAAAGTCCCAAACCATGGGCATCCTCACGCTGCCTGCACACTGACCTCTTCCTGAGCATCGGCCTCCAGCCCACGGCCAATCCCAGCTCCCTGCCTCCTGAGGGACGGTCCCGTCTCCGCACCTGCCTCCTGCCCCTCAGACTCTGTCCCAAGCTGTATTTGCACCTTTTACTCTGCCTTCGCTGCTCACAGCTCTGTTCATTCTGCTGCAGGCAGCTCTCCTCTTTCTCTCATTGGGTTTTGTCCCCTTCCTTTAGTAAAATAACTCTTCTTCCCCTCTCTGCCTCATTCACGTTTACTTGGGAAGCAAACATTCACCTGACAGCTTAGTATTCCCAGTTTTGGAGAAAGTAAGTCCAATTCTGGAATGAGAATCAGTGCCATCCACCTCCAGAGATCTCAAAAGTAGTTGAAAGTCCTTCAGGATCTCCAGAGAAATCTTTCTTTCTTATTTCCTTCTTCTCATTTTTTCTCAAGTACCAGCATTCAAGATAAAAACTTTTTAAAATTATTATGACAGTCATAAAAAAGAATGAAGTACTGACACATGCTACAACTTGCATAAACCTTGAGGACATTATGATGAGTGAAAAAAGTCAGTCACACAAGTCCACGTATTACATGATTCCATTTATAGGAAATTTCCAGTACAGGGAAATCTACAGAGACAGAAAGTAGATTAGTGGTTGCTTAGGGCTAGGGGAGGGGGCTGGGTACTGACAAATAGAAATGGCAATAGGATCTATTGGAGTACATGAGGAAGCCATTTGGTGTAAACCTAATTCGGCCTGACTTTGTTTTTCCAAAAGGACCTGACGAGGCCATTGAACATGCATTGTATATCTGCCTTAGACTTTCCCTATGGCAAGAACAGAGGTCCTTAAGACAAAGGTGCAACTTCCCCCACATTGGCATTTCCTTAAGGATAAGCATCTCTCCTTAGGCTAGGAACTGATTGCTGCGCTCACCTGTGACCACCCAGCTCCAGACAAATCGGAAATCATTGGCAACCCGGATAAAAGCCATTTCAGTGAAGTGGTGTGGAGGAAAGCTGGATGGGAGTGGATTCAGGAGAGAACGTGAGGAGAGGCAGCTTAAATGGAGAAGCAGAATGGTAAATGGGGAGGAATCTGGAGTCAAGGAGGCCTGTTTGTTTAATGCACAACATTAGGGCATGTTTATATCCTGATACTGGCAAGGGGTCCTTACAGACCCAGACTCCAGAACTCTGGGTCATAGCCTCAGAATTCCTCAGCCCCAAGTTTACTCAAAGTTACAGCTTTAATCTTTAAAATCTGTAAAATAAATGGGATTTTTGCCATCTATTTTATAAATAGGCACACCCCACAGAACATATCCCCAGTTAACGTTTTCCTGGAAGAACACGTTAGTGATACCCAAAGTGCACAGCAGGTATTTCTCTCTCAGTACAGTTTTCAGCTGATATTTATAGAGTTTACATTGAGTCTTCAAAAAACACATTTTAAACTAAATGGTTTGCTGGAGAAACTGCAGGCCATCAATCTTGCTAGTCACTTTATAAAGCTTTGGAGTGTGGATAAAGGAGATGTACACACGCGATGCCGCTGGGCTCTGAGAGGCCACTCCTGCTGCACAGAAAGCAATGTACGCTAACAACCGTATGACATGTGAGGTGACCAAGAGCAAGGTTTTAAGCATTTTACATCCTAACATGAAATTTGTAACTTCCATCGAGGTGCCTGATTGTGACAGGAAATTGATAGCGTTTTTCAATTGACTTGTGTCGACAAAAATAATCCATAACCAATCTATAAATGAAAATTTGGGAGAGTTATTCTGAGCTGAAATCTGAGGACCATGGCCCAGGGCCCTTCTTCCCGAAGGCAGACAGAGCACTGAAGTAGGGTGTACAGAGTGGTTATATACCCCCAAACAGGATGGTTCACATATGATTGAAATGTCCTTTTACAATAGTCGCGAGACTGTGGATTGATGGACACAGCAGGTAGGTCTTCTGTCTCAGTGAACACAGCAGGGTGGCAGGTCTGTTGTCTCCAGCTGGGTGGTCACAGGTGAGCTGGGTGGTCAAAGGTGAGCACAGCAATCAGTTCCTCGCCTAAGGAAAGATGCTTATGCTTAAGGAAATGCCAATGTGGGGGGAAGTTGCACCTTTATCTTAAGCCCACTTATTTTGGCCACAGGAAATGTTTAAAGCAGATATACAATGCCTGCTCTATGGCCACAGTCAGGCCCTTTTGAAAAAAAAAACACAAAGTCAGGCCGAATTAGGTTTACACCAAATGGCTTCCTCATAGACTCCAATATATCCTATTGCTTGCCATTTCTATTTGTCACTTGCTTGTGTGCTTTATAATCTTTCCTATTTAAAATAACGGGAAATAAGTTCTCTATAAAGGTTTTTCTGGGAGAAAGTCTGAGATTTCAGGCACAGATTACTGAGTAACTAACGGCAAATGACTTTCCAGCCTTGTTTTATTCGTAAATTTTTACTTACTTTGGAAACTAATTTTGCTACTTCCAAATCTTGTAGTAAAATTGATGTTCTAGAAAGATGTACCACAGATGTTCTGCTGTTTTGCATCTGCGCTGCACAGAATTGGGGCTGTGCACAGTCCAGTTTGAGAAGCAATGTAATGTTGTACTTAGAGTTAATCAGAAAAACTAAACAGAAAAACGACTTAGGAGAATTAGTACCATTGGTGTAATCAGCAGCAGAAACAAATTAGTAAAAGTGGTTCTGAAAGGATCTTTTAAAAGGGATATGAAAAGTGGTTCTAAAGAAAGCCTATTGTAGCACAGACATTGTGTATTGCCTTCCTGCACAAACTTTTCCACCGTTTTGGCAAGGGCCCAAGAGAACTTCTGTCCTGTTGGCCTGTGTTAATTAAGGCCAGAGGTCCACACCAGGATCAGAAAGTTCTGTGAACCAGCCAGACACGCGGCCTGGGTGTGGTTTCCTGAAGCGGCCTAGGGAGTCACTTACCTGTGCAGCTGAGTTTCCATCTGTATAATGCAGGATTCAAGCCTTTCCGCTGTGCTGTTTTTCTCCTTTCTACAGCACGGCAAGAACAGTCACTCTAAGAGACCTGCCGGTCCAATCAGGCAGCCTGAGGGTCCAGGAGGCACTCAGAATGCCAAGGATCCAGGGGGAAGGATCAAGGCGGCCCAGCGGGATAGAGGGGATGGGGGGGGGGGGGGTGGGAAACTGGCTTTCAAAAGGCAGGTTCCAGGTTCTCAGGTATTTCCATTTTAGGCAGTGCATTTACTGTCTCAGACACCCAACGAGGAGTGTATGCATGTGTTCCTAAAAAGCCTAAGCAACCACCAGACCTGCTAGTGGCCTCAACATGTTCGGGAGTGGCGTGGGGCTGGGCAGGGGCAGAGGGCGGAGGGGGGACAGAGGGAGGGGGCGGAGGAGGGGGCGGAGGAGGGGGCGGGAGGGTGGGGGAGAGAGAAGAGGGGGCGGGGGAGAGGGGATGGGGAGAGGGAGGGGAGAAGAGGTGGGGATGGCGAAGAGGGGGCAGGGGGAGAGGGAGCGGGCCCGGAGCTAGTGGAGGGCCGTCCTGCGCGGTCCGCGGGGCACCGGCCCACTCCCTGGCCTGCAAGAAGTCCAACTTGGCTGTGACAAGTCCCGCCAGCTGCACCCAGTGGAGCGGCACTATCACGTTCACAGGGCGCGTCCAACGCCCTTGGGTCTCCGCGGGCGGGACAGGCTGGGGAAGAAGCGCCCAGCCTGTGGGGCGGCGGCCCGGCCGGTGCGCTGTGGGAGCGGCGGTCTCTGCCTCCCGGCCCCGAGGTGGCCCAGCTGCGGGGCGGCGTCTGCTCGCAGCCGCCGCTTGCCCCGCCCGCCCCGCCCGGGGGAGGTGAGCCGGGGCAGGGAGTTAGGAGGGAGCGGAGGCTGCGACTTGCAGCCGCCGGCCTGCCACTGGCCACTCGCTTTGGCTCCAATTCAGGTCCCGACTCGCGCCCCTTCCCCACCAGTGCCTCTTTGCGCAGCTGATTCCTTCTGCTGTCTGCACGCCTGGGGATCTTTCCAGAGCATTATGCCTAGTCCAGGCCCAGGAAACTGCTTCTTTTTCTAAACTGTTTATGGGAACTGGCTTGATATCTAAGAAACTTTCAGAAGCTGCCCTTTTCTTTCTCCAGTCGAAGTGCGCTGTTTTGGTAGCTTTTAGGAGATATTCATGTCGAGGTCCTGATGGAGAGCATAATTTAAGCGTTTAGGGCAGGGAGGACATTGGCTGTTGCTTCGTGAATTACCCTCACAGAGAGCCTCTTTGGAAGATATGGAAGTTGAGGCATCCGTGAGCTTAATTACTGCTTTACCCAGGATCTGCTGAGGCCAGAGATGGGTGGCACCAATTCCTGAACAAGTATCTAGTAGGCAGTTTTCACTGACCCACCTAAGGGGAGAGGGCTCCAAAAAATCAACCTTAAGATGATAATAGTTTGTCTGTTACACTTTTAATTCATCAGCCTAATCTCAATTCAGGGCTGACCGGCCAGTTTCTCAGAGACACAAGTGGTGACCCTGATCCTTCAGAAACAGGCTGGTGTCTCAGCTTTGGGAGGGCGATTTTCAAGGCGTGGAGCACTTGGGCAACATTTGACACCCGTCAAGTGTAACATCTCTGCTTTGGATGGAAAGCTCATCACAGGCAGCAGTCTTAACTTGTGAAGTCTGATCTGTTGGTTTTTTCTGTCTAGAAAGTGGAAGTATCCAGGAGCACCTCTTCTGTGCAGCCTCTGTGCACAGCAGTAACAAAACGGAGTATAACATACGTCAAGGCGTCTAAAACGGAGCCGGGCGGCCACTGTGGGAGTGGGGCTACGCCCACGCGCCACGTCTCCACCCAGATGGAAGGTAACTTCTGAACTGTGTTTCGCTGTCGCCATCTTGACAAGAAATGTGCTTACTCCCATAGAGAAGCACTTTTTGCCTTAGAGACGGACTTAGCAACATGTCACATACGGCCAAAAAGTAACAGTTGTTCACAGCAGCAGCCACAACTTTTACAGAACAACCTGTGTAATTTATCTCCCTTTGCTTTTATAAACCCTTGCGCCTTTGTCTTCTGTGGAGCACATTTTGGGTTTTTGCCTGAATCTCTGTCTCCCGAATTGCAATTCTAAGTGCACAAATAAATACCTGATGTTCAAATTGAGTGATTTTTCCTCAGTCAGCATTTCTTGGCATAGTTGGCAGGATCCAGAGCAGCTGACCCCTGACCCCTGACCCCTGGCACCTCCCTGGACACGAGGAAACTCTTGTTCCTCAGTGTTTCTGCCAGCAAGCCTCAGAGTTCTGGCAGTAAGTTCTCTTGGACCCAAAGCTCGTGCTTTCCGCCCGTGTTCGGACCAGATTTTATTTGGGAGGACTAAGCGGCTCTGTCCTCACTCCCTTGGTGGGGAGGACTCCATCGTCATCTTAGCTGTGTGGGGGTTTCAGGGTTAAGGATTTCTTTTCTAGCCACACTCCTTTGAGAGGAGGATTCTGTCCTCGTCTTAACTAGGCAGAGGGTTTGGGTTTAAGACCTTTCTTGGTGAGTGTGATGGTAGCTGTAGTAGTTTTTCATTTTATTCGAGTGGCCGCATTCTCTTACAATTTGAAATTCAGGCGTTCTTGAGAACCAGTGCAGGGCTCTCAGTTCCTCCTGTTATCCATATGAGGGTACTCCGACTCCAAAGATGAGACATCACTCCTCCTGACCCTTTATGGGTTGCTCCTAGGTGACTAGAAACCTAGCGGAAGTGCCGGGACTCTGTCCGTGCCATGCAGCAGTCTCGCAGGCTCTCCCAGCAGAAGAACATACCCCGCGCCTGGGTCGGAAGGAGCTTCATAAGCTGGTCCTGAAGGGACACATACAGGATTAGTCATCCTAGTATCTTGAGCACCCTGACACAACTCAGTACTCAGGAATCTCCGAGACACGTAAAAGAGAGAGACCAACGGCCCATTGGTGGCACTCTGGGAAGTGTCCTCACACACAGCACATACCCGACCCAGAACATAGGCCCTCCTGCCTTGGTCATCTGAGAACAGCCCTCTGTAAATTATTGGAAACAGTTGCTCTGGAACAACTGTAGCTCTTCAGCCTGCTTCGAGAACCCCAGCTGGTTTTTTGTTTAAAGAATACGGTCTCTCTTCTTGTAAATTTTTACTTCGATGGACCCGTATTACCCAAGGATAATTTAAAACTTGCTTGGCCCCAGTGAGGCTCATTTGAAAGACACAAATTAGTTTATTTGCGTGTGTGGTCAGAAAATAAGGGCTTTAAAATGAAGCAAATGGAAATGGGTGAACTTTCGAAATAATTTGGAACTGTGATGGCCATTCTGGGGAAGCTTTGTTTCAGATATGTCCACCTTAAAGGTCCCTTTAAAAGAGAGGATTCCAGGGGCCAGCCCTGTGGTGTGGCGGTTAAGTTTACGTGCTCCACTTCAGTGCCTAGGGGTTCACTGGTTCAGATCCCAGGTGTGGACCTACACACCGCTCATCAAGCCATGTTGTGGTGGCATCCCACATACAAAATAGAGGAAGATTGACACAGATGTTAGCTCAGGGACAATCTTCCTCAAGCAGAAAAGAAAAAGAGGAAGATTGGCACAGATGTTAGCTCAGGGACAATCTTCCTCACCAAAAAAAAGGATTCCAAACCTCTCAGAGACAATAGAATGCATTCTTCAGTTAGTATGCAGTAGCTTCTAAAAGATAAAATGCCTTCAAAAACAGCTCTAAAAAGGATCCTTACTGCATGCAAAAAAAGAATCTCTAGTAAAAACCTTTGACTGTGTGACTAACCTTAACTTAGTCTATCTGCCAGAAACACAATTTGGATCCAAATTCTTCTGAGTTTTGTACCCGAGACATGACTAAAATTTTTAAGTATCTCTGTTTGTGCCTGTCTGGTCATGCTCCTGGGTGGAGGGGGCACTCCTACAATACGCTCTGATGTGGAGCCTACAAACGGGTGACAGTCTCCATTTGATCATGCTGCCTGAAGGGGGCCCAGGGCTGCTCCAGCAACCAGGGCTCTCAGGTGTCTCTTACTGGAGGGTACTCTGGCCAGCCATTTCCCAGGCCAGCCTGACAAGACTTTCAAGTACCTAGAAGAACTGGCTTCAGGGTGACTAGAAGCCGTTGGTGAGGTTAGGCTTGGAATTAGGCAGACATTTGTACCCTGAGAGCCCACGCTGGTGATCTGTTGTCTCACAAGCCTTGACCTGTTCAAGTTCCCTGGCTACACTGATTGGCTTGGAATGGGCATGCGCAGTACCCACCCCTCCACCAGGCCTAGGGCAGGTGGGGCCATGCAGGCCTGTGGGACCATGGCCAGACCCAACCCTCCTGAAAGGAGAGGCCCCTGCAGTACAGTCTGAAACTGAGGCTGCACGTTGGTGACAGTCTGCCTCTGTTTGGTCATGCAGCCTGATGGGCACTTGGCACTTCTCCAGTCTTTTATTGGAAGATGCCCTTTCCAGGCCCTCTCCAGCCTGCCTTGGCAAGGCTTTTGAGTTCCTGCCAGATCTGTCTTTGGAGGAATAGGCATCATTCGGTAGATTTAAGTTTGGAATTAGGCAGACGTTTTGTTCCCCCAAGTGCCCGATCAGGTGAGCAGGCATCTCCTGATTTGTGACCTGTTCCAGATTCCTGGCCACCCTGAAACGTGCTGCATGCACATGCAGAACAGACACCCTCCCATCAAGCCTTGGGCATCAGGGCCATCTAGACCTGTGGGGATGTGGCCAGACTGAACCACCTGGATATCATCATGGGTAGAGGGAGCCCATCCACAGTCTGATATTGTGACTGCAAAGATGATGTGAGTCCCCACTTGGTCATGCTGTTCATGGGGACCAGGGCTTCTCCAGGAACCAAGGCTCCCAGGTGTCTCTTATTAGAGCAACGCTGGCCTGCAATGCCCTGCACTGCCCTGGCAAGCTTTCAAGTTCCCCCCAGAGAGGTCCTCAGTGGGAGTAGGTGCCTTTCAGTAGGTTAGAGCTTGGAATTAGGCAGGTGCCTTGAGTCCCCAAGAGCAAGTTCCAGTGATCCAGCATCTCATGACCCTTGAAGTGTTCCAGATCCTTGCCCTTCCTGAACCACGTGTCACGTGCATGTGCAGTACACACTCCTGCAGCAGGCCTTGGGCACCTGGGACCCTAGAGGTCTGTGGAGTCATCAGCTGTCCAAACCAATTGGATATTCTCCTGGGTGAAGTAGGTCTCCCCACAATACACTCTGAGCCCATGGGTGCAAAGATGGCAACAGTCAGTCCCCATGTGGATGTGGGGCTGATGGGGTCTCAGAGCTCTCTAGGAACCAGGACACCCAGCTCTCACCAACCAAGGCTTCAGAGTCCCCCATCTCTAGCTTTAGGGTGAATTGGAGTTTCTGTGCAGGTGCAGGTTTGGACTTTGGCAGACACCTGGTTTCCCCCAAGAAGCCACGAGAATGACTTGGCCTCTCCTGAACTGGGTCCTGGCCTGGACCTTATTTATGCATGCTCTAGAGAGCTGCTCAGCTCTCACATGTACAGTTCGTTCCCCCATCCCTGGCCTCCAGCGGTCTCAGCCTCTCCAGCAACCAGGGCTCCCAGGTGTCTTCTATTGAATGATATCCCTCCAGGTCCTCCCTACCCTCCTTGGCATGACTTTTGAGCTCCCTCAGCTCTGCCTTCAGGGGGAGTAGGTGCTATTATGTAGGATAGGGCTTGGAATTAGATGCTTTGGATCCCCCTAGAAACTGTGCCAGTATTGGCCGCACATGATCCTTGAACTCTTCCAGGTCTCTAGCTACCATGAACCACATGGCATGCACATGAGCAGGATGCATCCCTTCAGCAGGCCTTGGGGTCATGGCCTGTCCAAACCACCTGGATATTGTCCTGGGTGGAGGGGGCCCCCATGCAATGTGATCTGATACTAGGGCTGCAAAGGTTGTGACAGTCCTCATTTGGTCATGCTGCTGATGGGGTTCAGGCCTCTCCACGAACCAGGACTCTCAGGTGTCTCTCATTCAATGACAGGCAGGTCTCACTAATCAAGGCTTCCGTGTTCCCAAGATATCTACCATCCAGGTGAATAAGAACCTCTGTGCATCTGCTGGCTTGGACATTAGCAGATGCCTGTTTTCCCCCAAGAGCCCCTGAGAATGACCTGGCCTCTCCTACGCCAGGTCCTGGGCAGGGTCTCACTCCCAATGGCTCCGGAGAGCTGTGCTGGACATGCTACATGATTGCCTTCCTGCCAGAGGCCTCTAGCAGCTGCATCCTCCCCTGAAAAATAGGATTCCCAGGTGTTTCTTGTTAGGAGACTCCTCAGCCAGTCCCTCCCCACCCCACTCCGGCAAGACTTTTGAGTTCCCCCACAGCTCTACCTTCAGTGAAAATAGCTGACTTTAGCTAAGATAGGGATTGGAATTAGGCAGACACATCGGGTACCCCATGAACCCATGGAAGTGATCTAGCTCCTCATGACCCTTGAACTCTCCCTGATCCCTAGTTGTCCTGAACTGCATACCTTGTGCATGTGTAGTGCGTGCCCCTTCAGTAGGCCTTGGGCACCTAGGGCCCTCCAGGATTGTAGGGCTGTGGCCTGTGTAAACCCTCTGGATGTTGTCCTGGGTCGAGGGGTTGTTCTCTACAATATGATCTGAAACTGGAGCTGCAAAGGGAGCAATAGTACTCATCTGATTGTGATGCTGATGGACTCCTGGTCATCTCTAGGACTCAAGACTCCCAGATATCTCCCATTCCAGACCCACCTGATCTCACCAATCAAGACTTCAGAGTTCCCATGATATCTGGTTTCAGGGTGAAAAAGAGCCTCTGTAAAGGTGCAGGTTTGGACATTGGCAGGTGCCTGGTTTCCCCAAGAGCCCCAGAGAGTGATCCAGCTTCTCCTGACTGCCCTGGCCCAGAACCGGGTACCAGGCTGGGTCTTATTTCACCTTGCTCTGGAAGGCTGTGCAGGACCTGCACGTGCAGTTCACTCTCCTTGTCAGCCACCACCTCTACACAACCAGGACTCCCAATGTGTCTCTTATTAGAGGATAGCCTGGCCAGCTCCTCTCCACCCGACCCTGGGAAGACTTTTGAGTTCCCGAGTTCTGTGTTAAAATCAAACATGAAGACCAAACCTGAAAATTCCCTGAGCAGACAAAACCAGTTTAGTCATACAAGCAAAGCTTAATTTAGCTTATTTTGCAAGACAAGCAAGACTAACTTGACCTGGGTCATTTCTTGCTTATGCTTCTGGAAATTACAAGAAAATCTTAAGCTTTCCCAAAATTGATAGAGGTAACCATTCACTAATTCCCTATTATTTAAGAAAATTTGAATATTATAACCAATCACTGCAAAGAATAAATTATCACTACCTTCTCACTATCTAAGCTGCTTTATAACACCATACTGCTCAGCCTTATTCCATATTTTGGTTTGCATTCTCCTGTTTCACAGAGCTGTCTTTTTAGTCTATGCACAATAAACTTTTACTAATTACTACTTCAGCACTTCATTGGCTTTACTTTTGCTATATCAGAACTTTTGACATTTCATGGTGTCAGAAGTAGGATCCAAAGACCTACAAGGACTCAAGGGCAGTGAGCAGCCAGGTGCTGGTACCCACACAGCCCCCTGAGCTCACTGCTTTCTTACCCTGGACTTTGAAGGTAATTCTCTCTTGGATCTGAGCTCTGCTCACTTTGTGTTTTGAGCTCTCCGACTTTACTGTGCATACCTATATTTTGTTTGTTGAAGTTTCTTGGTAAGTCAGCATATTGTATTCAAAAGGAGGGGGCGGTGCATGATTCCCTGTGTTTTGGAACAGCTCTTAAGAACCAGCGCCCCTCATAGTTACGATGTCTTGGGGAATATAAAGATGGTTTCCACCTGGTCTAAAACTCTCCACTTCTTTCAAAAAACTCTGCTTCCTATATGTATACTACTATGGACCAGGTCTAGTGCCTTTTTGAGAAATGGGTGAACTTTTGGATAATTTGCAATTGTAGTGGCCACTTTGGGGAAATTTTAACTTAGATGAGTGTATCTTAAGGAGCACAATTAAAAAAGAGGATCCCAAACTCTCAGAGACAATAGAATGCATTCTTTGATGGTTGTAGAAGCTTCTAAAAGACAAAATGACTTTAAAAGTATCTCTAAAATGATCCTTACAGCATGCAAATAAAATTTGTTTAGTAAAAACCTTTGGCCATCTGACCAGGTAATATTAACTTACTCCATCTGCCAGAAATACTATTTGGATCCAACTATTCTTTTGAGTTGTGTATTTTTGTGTCTCAGACATGACTATAATTTAAAAATGAAAGCTGTAAGATCCCTGTTTGCATCTGCCTGTATTTTTATGTATGTCTATGTATGTATGCAATAGATGTGTAATATTTTTTCCTACCTCTGGATAGTATTGCCAAAATTATTTTGTAAAGAGTTCTATTTAATTGGATTAAAGAAAAGCACTTATATAAATTAAGTATTCTTAAAACTCTCAGAAATTTAGAAACTAACCCAGATGTTTTTCAAGTTCACATGATCTGGAATAATTTTTGATTAAAAAAAAGCTCATTTAAACTCATTGGTTTAATAAAAACAGGTATTTCTTCAGAGTTGTCAATATTAAATGTAATGCAGACATACGACTTTTTTCTACCTGGGTTTACTATCCAAAAAAGCTTATGCTATTTCTGTTACAAAATTTGTCAATAAGAAAAAGAACTTAAGGTGACAGTTAGCTGTGTGATGTTTCATGTAAGCATACTTGTTAAAAACAAGTACTTTATTTTTTTATTTTTTGTGAGAAAGATTGGCCTTGAGCTAACATCTGCTGCCAATCTCCCTCTATTTTGTATGCAGGATGCTGCCACAGCATGGCTTGATGAAAAGTGTGTAGGTCCACACCCAGGATCTGAACCTGTGAACCTCAGGCTGCCAAAGCAGAGTGCATGAGCTTAATCACTGCACCACCAGGCTGGCCCCTAAAAAACAAGTAACTTAAATAAATGTAAATAAGATCAAAGTTTATACCAAGTTAAACTAAATAATGGCTATTTATTGAATATCTAGATATTTCCCAAATAAGATGATATACTGAGACATTGACTGCTAAACATAAATTTATCTACTTTTGGCTTAATTTTTGCAGAGAAACAAAAGATATTTGGGTCTATTAATAAATGTCTTTTACCATGTTAAAAACTTGTGATGCAGGGACGGCAAGCTGAAGAGTCGAAAGAAAGATTTGTTGGACTCTCAGGGTCTGGCAGTAGTGCTCTTTTATTTAGAGAATAGTATGGAATAGCATGGGGACAGGACCCCTGGGCAGTAAAGAGCTGCAGGCATGGGGACAGGACCCATGGGCAGTAAGAGCTGCTGCATGGCGATGGGACCCATGGGCAGTGAAGAGCTGCGGGCATGGGGACAGGACTCATGGGCAGTCAGAGCTCCTGCTGCCCTGAGTTGAGGGTTAGGACTAAATTTATAAGGCATGGGTATGTGACTTATTTTTACTGGAAAAAGAAAAGATGATGTAAAAAGTCATTAAATGATTTCAGTGCAGATGGGGTCTGGTTATTGTGCAGTCATATAACTTTAGATATGAATCTGGTCATATAGATCGGCATATAGGTGAGGATGCCCTGGGCTTCTCTCCCTGGGGCAGCCCTAATTCACACCATAAAAATCCACTGGGTCATATAGATTGGCATGTAGGCCAGGTCACCTTGGGCTTCTCTACTTGGGGCAGCCTTAATCCACATCACTTGTACTATAAAAAACATGTGTCTCTAAAGGTATAAGGTTTTATAATTCTGTATTTATAAGGTTGCCAGTCCACAATTGCTCACTTCCTAGTCTTAACTAGGAATTAAGGATTCTAAGGGCTAAGAATTCTAATTAATATATGTAATTAAAAATACTAGAAATATAAGGGTGAAAGAAAATAACTGTATATGAAAAGTAAGTAAGGAAAGTAGAATCCATGTTTCTTGGGTAAGAAAGACATAAAAGACGTAGGATTTTTTTTTTTATAAAGAAAAGAAGAAAGTAATTTTGTCCTGAGGTCAAATGATTGTTCCAGAATAAGAAAGGAAAAGGGTAGGACAAAAGCTGAATGGGTAAAAATGTTGTAGAAGGTTTGTGGAAAAGAATTCTTTGAGAAAGGAATTTTGTGGGGCTGGCCCTGTGGCTGAGTGGTTAAGTTCACGTGCTCCACTTTGCTGGCCCAGGGTTTCACAGGTTTGGATCCTGGGCGCCGACATGGCACCACTCATCAAGCCATGGTGAGGCGGCGTCTCCCATAGCAGAGTCAGAAGGGTCTACAACTAGAAAATACAACTATGTACTCGGGGGCTTTGGGGAGAAGGAGGAAAACAAAAGAGAAGAAGACTGGCAACAGATGTTAGCTCAGGTGCCAATCTTTAAAAAAAGAGAGAGAAAGAAATTTTATGTGTGATCCAGCTAAGATTGGAATGGATTTATTTGAGTTAAAAAAAAATGTTTTAATATCAAAAGTATACTGGTGCAAAAATAGATTCTGGTTTCCTCTCTATTAAAACAGCAATTTTTTTTGAGTTTATTGGTCTCCTCATAATAAAAAATTGTAAACAAAGCCTTTTCTCTACCTTAACTATAACCTACTTAGAAAACAAAGATTCTGTGTCTTAGGAAAATATTTCCTGTGCTCCACTTTGTCTTTATCACATATTTGATCACTTAAGAAAACTGAGTCTTCTCTATTAAAAGAACTAAGGTTTTTTATGACTATGTAACCTTCTGTATTTGCCTTGAAATCTTTTAATTGTCACTTTGGTTGAATGGATAACTAAGCAATTGTAACATTTTTTGTGTGTAATGTTAACTTTCACCAGATCTTTAATCATGGCTGTTTTCTTGAAAAATCTTTTGTTGCTCATATTATTGTTTTACTCTGATGCTTTTGCAAAAGTGTTCCTGCAAAAATGCTTCCTCTTCAAAGAGATTCATGGAAAAGACCCTGAAAAGTACTCTAAAATGCAGGTTTCTGATAACTTTAAGATCATAACACTGAACTTCATAAGAATTTCTAAAACTCTAATGGAAAACGGATTGATTCATAAAGCTGTGAACACAATATGAAGCAAAACACAAGGATTACAAGGGACTGAATGAACTGATAACAATGATTATAATTTTTATGACTTTTTGTTTGAAACATTGTTGGTTCTGTCGATGAAAATAATCCATAACCAATCTATAAATGAAAATTTGGGAGAGTTATTCTGAGCTGAAATCTGAGGACCATGGCCCAGGGCCCTTCTTCCCGAAGGAAGAAAGGGCACCAAAGAAGTGGAGTGCACAGAGTGGTTATATACCCCCAGAGAGGATGTTTCACATAGGATTGAAATGTCCCCTTTACAATAGTCGTGAGACTGTTCTGTCAGCACAGCATTGATGGAAACAGCAGGTAGGTCTTCTGTCTCAGTGAACACAGCAGGGTGGCAGGTCTGTTGTCCCAAGCTGGGTGGTCACAGGTGAGCTGGGTGGTCAAAGGTGAGCACAGCAATCAGTTCCCAGCCTAAGGAAAGATGCTTATCCCTAAGGAAATGCTAATGTGGGGGGAAGTTGCACCTTTATCTCAAGGGCCTTTGTTCTGGCCATAGGAAATGTCTAAGCAGATATGCAGTGTGTGCTCAACAGCCACAGTCAGGCCCTTTTGGAAAAAACAAAGTCAGGCCGAATTAGCTTTATACCAAAGGTCTTCCTCATATACTCCAGTGTATCCTATTGCTTGCCATTTTTATTTGCCAGTTCTTTTATGTTTTGTTTTTCCAAGTAGAGGAAACCTTTTTCTCTTTTCTCTTAAGCTATCAGCAATTTGATAAAATATACATTTGTGAACAAAGATGAAACATTTATCTTTTCTCTCTACTCAATCTCTCCAGAATTCAGAAACTCTCAGTGAGTTTTCCTATTTTCATGGCAATATAGTTATTTGCATAAGTTAAATAAGAATCTGTTCTCCTTGTAAAGGACACAATTGGACAAGTCCTTGGCTTAGATTCTTAGCCTAAAGAGACCTTAAAGGTCCAATCTGAGATTCCTTATGAAAAGTTGCAGCAAAGCAGATTTAAAAGAGCCTGCATGGTCAATCACTATTCTTGCTGCATTTGTGTAAATAATCAGGCCAAGGTTACTGAAACCAGCTTAATTTGCAAACAAATTAGTCTTACTTGACAGATACAGCAGTGAATGTAGAGAGAAAATTTCAGTAACACACCTTTGTGGATATCAGATTCTAGTCCTGTTAACTGTCTTTGAGATTTTATCTACCTCTAAACTTTGGAAAAACCAGCACGACAGATCATGGATGGACAAGCTTCACACCTGTTGCCATGTGGGCCTCTCAAGAGAGTTCACCAGAACCCCTGACGGCATCATCAAAGCAAACTGCAAACCAGGAAAACCCCTCAGACTGAAACTGCCATCTTCGTTCCACCACCTGGAGACGCTTCCAACTCAGATGGAGAAATCGTCTCAACTGGTTGCTCTCCAAACTCAGAAACTAAATTTCTAATTTGCTCCAACTATTAACCTTTGTTTTTCTTTTGTTTTCATGGAAATGCCTCTCATTAAATTACCTTATTGTTCATTTCATATAGAGGCCTAATTTAGGTGGAAGCTCACCTGCAACACCACCTCCTAAGATAAAATCCTCATGTTTATCCTGTGCCGAGTAATCATGAGGAGATATGATTCTTTTTCCTTCTTTTTTCTTTATTTTTTTTGGCAGGGAAAGATTGGCCCTGAACGAATATCTGTTGCCAATCTTCCTTTTTTTTTCTCTTCCCAAAGCCCCAGTGCATGGTTTTATATCCTGGCTGTAGGTCCTTCCAGTCCTTCTATGTGGGATGCCACCACAACATGGTAACTGACAGACAGGGAGTGTTGTGTTTCCGTGACTGGGAAGCAAACCTGGGCCGCCAAAGCGGTGAGAGCACTGAAGTTTAACCACTAGGCCATCAGGGCTGGCTCCATATGTGATTGTTGTACATCTTGTTGTGCCTTTGTAAAAAAACAGGAAAAAAATTTGAAACCCAATTACACGTTATCAAAAAAATAATGTGGATTGACTTAGAAAGGTAAAACCTGAATCCAATTATAACCCATTTGAGTTATTTAATTGGTTAGATCTTGGATCCTGGGAATCTCTGCTCTGGGGAATTTTTTAGTCCTTGGCCATTATTCTGCTAATAGTCACCGTATTAACCTCTCTAGTGCTTTGTATCCTCTCAGGGATTTTAAATGCCTCTCAACAGCCATTCACACACATCAAAGGATCTCCCTCGGGGTTAGACACCTGGAAGAACTCAGTGATCTGACCGCCCACGTCCATGATGATGACGATCAAGTGTTTGGAACATGGGCTGCATGACCCTCCATCCTGACGACTTAACTGGCCGGAACAGCGAATATGCGATTCTGCAGCCTGCCTAGCACAGGTCCCGTGCAGAAGAATCCTAAGATAGTTACCAAGAAAACTTGCATATAAGTCCCTCTCACACATGTAATATAGTCATTAAAGTTTTATCTTAAATTATGTCAGGTTTTTCCCTGACTTTATGAGACAGATTATCTTCATCTATCAGCCTGTCTCACTTAGGGCTCCTGGAGAGAACTAAGCCCTAATGGCTGAAGGCATGCTTGGTCTAGAATGATTCTAGTTAGGTACTATTCTTGGAGAGCTAACCCTCTACTTATTTTCTATGCTTGATGATTCAGAGAAAGAAGTTTGGTTGAGAAGGATAATAGTTTGTTAGATTTTTGAGATGTGATTGTATAAGTTCTAATTTTCCTGAAAGAGTAATCTGGTTCTTCTAGACTATCATACAATATGACATTACATGTGCAAGTAGCATGTTAAGTTTAGAACAGCTTCTTCCATATTTTAAAACTAAGCATTAGAAATGGTGAAAGTCCACTATGCCATGTTTTTTAAAGTTATTCTAGCATAATCGGATAATAGCAGTTTTCAGAATTAGCATGCCATTCTATATTGCACGATATAGTGAGATGATTTATTTCTGTTCTTCCAGAACATCAGATCTTTTAGAGCTTCATCAGAGAAATGGTAGAATTCACCAAGCATGCTCATTTCAAAGAAAAACATTTTCTTTAGGCCTTAGAATTTAAAAATTAATTGTTCAAGAAAAACACCATTAAGATACAGCCATATACAGCTTTATTTGTTCATGAGATCGTTGCCTTATAAATTATGTCCTTTCATTAAGCTTTAGTTCCATAGGATCTAATATCCTGGACAACTTGCTTTCTGACAGAGACATACAGCTCTTCAGTATTCATAAACGTCATGTTTGAAACTGACCGAGAAGAAAGTGAGCCTCACAGCCGCCCGAGCTCAGCTGCCCTGACGGTGGTGAAGGCCCTCGGAGTCTCTGCTGGTGTGAGGCGGGCAGCAGGGCTTCGTGCCTTCCGTTCATTGGTAGATGATGTTACAGCCAGGGCTTCTCAGAGAGGACGCAGAAAGCTCATCAGACCTGGGAGTACAGTTCCTCTCTGCTCCGTGTCAGAAAAGGGGAATCGTTTATTTCAAATGAGTGTGGTCAAGAGATTTGATTTTGACGTGGTTCTTACAAAACCAATGGTGAGCCTACGACTACTAGTAAGGAAATCTCAAAACATTATTAAAAGTGCTAAACACAGTTCAGTTCTGATTAATGAGATTTATCAAAAACGTACTATTAAAAAGTACTGGCCTGGAATCTGGAGTTACTAAGTGGAATAAGATACTGTCCGTTTTCTCAAAGCAGGTGAAGGGATTGGTGACCCTGAATGACATTTAACAAGATGTACCCCTATGAATGGGGATGGATGTTAACTAGACTCACTGTGGTGACCACTTTGCAATATATCCAAGTATTAAATCATTATGTCGTTCACCTGAAACTAATATAATGTTGTATGTTAATTATACGTTGATAAAGAAGAAAAAAGATATACTCTTTCTCTGGCCTTAGCAGCCTCTCCTGTAAAATTTGAGAATTTGACTAGCTGATTTCTAAGGTTCCTTTTAAAATAGCAAACAAACAACTTTCTCATTCTAGCCATCCCTACAAAGCAGAGGTAGCTTTACCTTAAGTTCCATATTTTTAAATAATAGTTATAAATGTAAGAGAAAGGTCACATTGTCTAGATTATTCTTTTGTCATTTGTGTCAGAATTTTGCAGTTTATATTTTGTTGTCATCAAGTTTTCTTATTCCAGGAAGCAGGGCAAATAATCTGTACTATTTTCGACTAATTTTTCGGGAATAAGGAGCACTTTTCTAGCTCTGCTGGGATACACATGTGCAGACATCTGAGCCCCACATCTCTGGTGGGCATGTCAGAAGAGATGGGTGGAGGAGTCCTACTGTGGCTACAGTGGGCCCCCCATGGTCAGGGAGCAGGGCTATGTCTTACCTGGAGTTGTAGGTGACACTACAATCCAGGCAGTGCCAGAACGAGGGCAAGGTGACAGCAGGTTGGCCCGAGGAGGGAGATGCAATGGGCTCCCCACGGGGGTCAGAGGTGTCCCTGACACCGAGAGTGGAGAACCACAAAGTGAGAAAACCAGGGAGGCCAAAGGAAGCAACAGAAGTCAAAGCAGAATGGCCATTCTGGGAAATACCTGGGACCAGGTCGGTCCTGACTGAGGGGTGCTGTGGCAAGGCCAGTGGGTGTAAAGGGACTGAGAGTGTATGAAGCAGCCTATTTATGATGACCTCATATCCAGGCTGGTGCAGAAGAGTCCCAAGTTCGAATGAATTCTCAATTCTGTCAGATCTTATGTCCCAAGTTCATTCATTCAGTGATATTTCATACGTATTATTTGGCATGTACTGGTCTAGTGGCCTGTACTCAGAACCAACGTGTACACTCTGCTCTAATGTGGCTATGCAACGTTTACAATATAATACAAAGTGAAGACTGGTTGTAGGCAGAGTGCCAGGTAATTAAAGTCATAACCTTATCTCTCTCTCTCAGTTGTTATAACCATTTTTCATTGTTCTGACCCTGATGCTGTTTTACGATATAAAGGATTTGAGCCAATTTCCCCAGGAGAAAGACTTTGTGCTGGTCCCCACCCTTGTGTACCTGACCTTGGCTGTGCCGAACAGGAGGACTCCCACTTTGACAGACTGCAGCTGAGATTCCTACCCATCACTGTGTCCTGTCTCCAGGGTCTCAGGGACATTTCCATAGTCCTATGAGCAGGCCATTTGCTACCCAAAGATTCATGTCACAAAGAAGGAGCAACATGATTGAACATATCTCCAATACATTACAACTATGGCCAAAAGATGTTTTACAAAGATAGATGTTTATAGATGGATAGAGGGAGAGAGGAAGGGATGGAAGTGGACAGAGATAGGGTTGCACACATAATTATATTGTGTCACAAGTGACTTCTTCCAGTCAGTTGTTTACCTTATATTTGCTACTTATAGGGGATTTTAATTACCTTCCAAATGAAACTGAATAGGAAAAGCAAATAAATAATCCTTAAAGAAACTCTCTAAAGTTATAAAACATTTTCTGAAGATTAACTGTTGAAGTGGGGCAGTGTCAAGTTGTCATGAGCAGCCACGCACGCCCTCTGGTGGTCGAGTGAGAAATGGCACAAGTGCTGCCAGGCTCCCCGGTTCCGTCAGCAAAAGAAATCACATTCAAACTAACACATCTTCATGGGATCGCAGGTAGATCAAACGCATTCTGTAAAACGCAGTGTTTCTGGGGTGCCTTCTAGTGGAAGTCACTGTCTTGTCATTTCACACTATGAGAAATAGGCCTCTTCTCAAGGGCAGTATTCAGGGCCCCTGAAGCTGAGCACGAGTCAGGCTCTAGGTTCCAGGACAGAAAACAGAGACTAGGTCGCTGCTTCCAGGACCTGCAGGGCTGGGGCGGGAAAGTGTGTGGATGACTGGTCTACCTCACAGCTCTGTGTGTCTGGTTAGTGAAAATGGTATATCGCAGCAAAGCATATTTATAGAATCCTTTCATTATAATAACAATAAAACATTTTAGAAAATTGGAAAACTATCACTCAACATATGTGTATACTTTCATCTGAATTTATCTAGAGAGTTTTTCCAACAATGGGATCATCCTATATTCCCTGTCACTTTTCATTTAATAGAAATAATTATCCCTGCCTTTTAATATTTTTTAGTATGACTTCAATGGCTTCATAGTGTTCCTATCATATCTTGTCCATAAGTTAACTGCTTCTGTAGTTCCTGCTGTCACCTTCCACCACCAACAATATCTTGATTATGTCTGAAAGTGGAGTTCAGTTGATATGAACTCCCAGTAACTTCCAAATCTATAATTGTTCACTGAGCTTCCA
Source organism: Equus caballus (assembly GCF_041296265.1). Lineage (NCBI taxonomy): Eukaryota > Metazoa > Chordata > Mammalia > Perissodactyla > Equidae > Equus > Equus caballus. Next base: position 858,704 of record NC_091701.1, on the reverse strand, counting down.
GAGCACTTTCTCTTTATCCTTTTCTCTTACGATGGCAGGCACTTCACATCATGTCTAGTCTCCCTCTTCAGAATGGGAGCTTCTCCCAGGGCAAGATGCTGCTCAGTCCATTCTCCATCCAGCTCTTGCAAAAGTTCTTGGCGTATGGTAAAAACTCAATAAAGATTCAAAAAAACACAACAAATCTATATGAGTTACTCATTGTCGCAGAGAACTTTAATTGTCCATCAAAATCCATTCTCCCTGTCTTGGGGCACACAGTGGGATACATTATCCAGCCTCCCTGGTGGCCATATGACCATGTCTTTGCCAACGGAAGAGGCAGGGAGCTGATGTGTGCCATTCTAGACTTGGCTGATAAAGACCTCCCGTGTGCATGTCCTTGTGTCCTCTTCCCTGATGCTGACAGATGCAGATGAGGATGATGTCCTAGGGATGGAGAAAGTCCATGATGGAAGAACTGTGGGTTCCTGAGGAAAGACGTGAAAGAACGTGGTCTCTCCAACCTGAACACCCACCTAGTACTGTTATGTGGGAAAATATATAGTGACGTGCTACTGAAATTTGGGGAGTTATTTGGTAAATCATCATAAACTAATATACCGAAAAATAGTTTCAATCACAAGATTAAGTTAAATAGTTATCAATCTAGTTCATTTAAAAGACTGGAAGTGAATTTGGCTCTAATAACTGAGCTGGTCAGTGGTGGGATGGATCCTCTTATCTATTCATTCAGCAACTGTGCCCTGAGCCCCCAAACAGTGCCAGCACAGGAAAAACCCACCCAGGCCCCTGCCCTCTAGGAACTCAGAGTCTGGAGGGGAGGATGGATGAAACCACAAAAATGAAAGCCTGTGAATGAGAAGAGCAAATGCTATATGGAAAAAGGCAGGTGCTACAGTAGAACACCTGTTCCACTACTTGAGGGTGCTGGACAGGCTGCGCAGAGGGGGCATTTATATCTCCAGCAGCAGGACTGGGAGGACCCCTCCCTGCACAAACCTGGGGATAGCCAGCCTGGTAGATGGCACAACAGTGCAGATACCTGGAGTCAGAAGTGAATTTGGCCAGAGAGGAGGTTGAACAGGAGTCCAGTGTGGCTGGTGGGAGATTGGGAGGAGAGTACAGGAGGAAGGCAAGGGGAAGGGCAGGGCGTGGGGCAATAGGACAGTATTAATGACTTATTGCTATTGCTGTGTGGCAACATTGCCCCAAACTTAGTTGCTTCACCAACAAATGTTTATTATCTCACAGTTTCAGAGTCCCAGGAAGCCAGCAATGCTCAGCTGGGTTTTTCTGCCAGAGTCTCCAGAAGGTTGGGCTGCAGTCTCAGCTGAGGCAGCATCTCCTTCACTCAGGATCTGAGCTCACTCAACAGATATTAACAGAATTTTGTTTGGATTGAAGGTTTGAATTCCTCTCTGTCTGTTGTTCTCCCACGGTGCAAGGCCACATGGGCCTCCCTATATTGCAGCTCACAACATAGAGCCTTGTTCCCAAGAGTGAGGGATCTGAGAGAGAAAAAGAGACAGAGAGAACACAGGTCAGAAGAAGCAAGTAGTTAGTCTGACCCCACCACTGTGTGTGTGCTCAGGGCTAACCCCTCCGGCTGCGCACCTGCATGCTCCCAGCCTAGCTCCTATCACCAGCCTCCACTACCAAGCACATGCCCAGGGAACACTTTGCAGCTACAGGAGAGCAAGCAGACAGCCAGGGCCCCTGTAGCTGCCAGGGAACCCATAGTTGGCCTTGGCCCTTTTTGCCTTCCTTGGCCCCCAGCACTACATGTGTGTCTGCATCCGGCCCCTGCCACTACACAGGCACCTGCAGCTGGACCGTACAGCTGAGCATGTGTGTACCTCCGACTCCAACCACCATTGCTCCCTGCCCACAGGAACTGGTGGTGCCACTGAGAAGCCCAAAAGCTCTTGCAGTCACTGCAGAGCTCCTGCAGTGCTCACCAGAGACCACATAGTTGTTGACACTGTGGATCCCAGTGGCCTGAGCCAAAGAGGCATCACACACCCCTGGACCCCGTGCCATCACATGCCCTCACACTTGGCATCCTACATCACTAGACCCAGGGTCACAGTATGCTCCAGAATGCCCCTACCTGCAGGTGAATCTTCTTTTGCTGACGACTGTCTATAAAGTCTGGAAGAGGTGACTGTTTCTTCAAATGCACAGACACCTACACAAATCTACAGGGATAACAAAGAACCAGGGAAACATGACTCCACCAAAAGATTACAGTAAACCTCTAGTAACTGGCCCCAAAGAAATGGAGATCCAGGAATTGTCCATCAAAGAATTCAAAATAATGGCTCTAAAGACGCTCAGAAAGCTACAAGAGAACACAGATAAACAACTTAATGATATCAGAAAAACAATAGAAGCACAAAATGAGAAGTTAAACAAAGAGATAGAAAAATGAACCAAACAGAAATTTTGGAACTGAAGAATACAATGACCAAACTGAAGAATTCAGTAGAGAGCTTCAACAGCAACAAGACCAAGAAGAAGAAAGAATCAGAGAGCTAGAAGACAGATCAATTGAAATTATCCAATGTGAGGAGCAAAATAATGAAAAGGAATAAAGAAATCCTATGGGCCTTATGGGACACCATTAAGGAAAACAATGCATGTATCAGGGGAGTCCCAGAAGGAGAAGAGAGGAAGAAAGGGATAGAAAGCTTACTTAAAGAAATAACACCTGAGAACTTCCCAAACCTGAGGAGAGATCTGGACATCCAAATTCACAAAGCTAATAGGTCACCCCAAAATTTCAACCCCAAACAATCTTCTCCAAGACATGTTATAATAAAACTGTCTAAAATGAAAGAGAATTTTAAAAGCAGCAAGAGAAAAACAATTTCTCTCATACAAGGGAACCCTCTAAAGCTGTTAATGGATTTCTCAGAAGAGACCTTGCAGGCCAGAAGATAGTGGGATGATATATTCAAAATGTGGAAAGAAAGAAAATACTAACGAAGAATACATTACCCAGAAAAGTTGTCCTTCAGAAATGAAGGCAAGATAAAGACTTTTCCTAACGAACAAAAGCTGAGAGTTAATCACAACTTGACCTGCCCTACAAGAAATGCTGAAAGGAATTTTTCAAGCTGAAACAAAAGGATGCTAATTATTAACATGAAAATATATAACATACTGGTAAAGGTAAACCTATAGTCAGATTCAGAATACTATAATGTGGTGTTTTAACTACTTAACTCTAGTATAAAGGTTAAAGGACCAAAGCATTAAAAATAGCAAAGTTACAATAAATTATTATGGATGTAATATATAAAAAGATGTAAATTATAACATCAAAAGCATAAAAGAGAATAAAATGGTAGAGTTTTTGTATGTGATTGAAGTTAAATTGTTAGCATAAAATAGACATATCTATAAGATGTTTTATGTAAGCCTCATGGTAAGTACGAAGCAAAAACCTACAGTAGATTCACAACAGATAACAAGAAGGTAATTAGAGCATACCACTATGAAAAATCAACAGTTCATAAAGGAAGGCAGCAAGAAAGGAGGAAAAGAAGAAGGGAGCTACAAAATTGCCAGAAAACAATAAGATGGTGTTAGTAAGTCCTTACCTATCAATAATTACTCTAAACATAAGTGAATTGAATTCTCCAATCAAAAGGCATTTAGTGACTAAATGGATAAAAAAAACAAGACCCAACAATATGCTACCGATAAGAGACTCACTTCATCTTTAAGGACACACATAGGCTCAAAGTGAAGGGATAGGAAAAGATATTCCATGCAAGTGGAAACCAAAGAGAGCAGGAATAGCTATATTTAAATCGGACAAAATAGATTTTATGCCAAAAATGGTAACAAGAGACAAAGAAGATCATTACATAATGATAAAGGCAATAATTCATTGAGAAGATATAACAGTTGTAAGTATACATTCACCCAACATCAGAGCAGCACCTAAATATATAAAGCAAATGCTAACAGATCTGAAGAGAGAAATAGACAACAATACAATAATAGCAGGGGAGTTCAGCACCTTACTTTGAATAATGAATCTTGAATTCAACAGCACATTAAAAGAATCATACACCATGATCAAGTGAGATTTATCTCTGGGATGCAAGGATGGTTCAACATATACAAATCAATAAATGTATTACACCACATTTATAGAATGGAAGATAAAAGTCATATGATTTCCTCAACAGATGCAAAAAAGCATTTGACAAAATTCAACATCCTTTCATGATAAAAATGCTCAGCAAATTGGGTATAACAGGAAAATACCTTAGCATAACAAAGACTGTAAATGACAAGCCCACAGCTCATATTATACTCACCAGTGAAAGTTTGAAAGCTTTTCCTCTAAGATCAGGAGCAAGACAAGGGTGCCCACTCTCACTATTTTTGTTCAGTATAGTACTGGAAATCTTGCCAGAGCCATCAGACAAGAAAAAGAAATAAAAGGGACCCAAATCAGAGAGGAAGAAGTAAAATTGCCTTTGTTTGCAGATGATATGATTCTATACATATATAGAAAACCCTAAGACGCCACCAAAAAATGGTTAAAAATAATCAATAAATTCAGTAAAGTTGCAGGATATAGAATCAGCATACGAAAGTCAGTTGCATTTCTACCCATTAACAATGAAATATCTGAAAAAGAAATAAAGAAAAAAATTTCATTCATAACAGCATCAAAAACAATAAAATACTTAGGAATAAATTTAACCAAGGAGGTGAAAGATCTGTACACTGAAAACTACAAGATATTGATGAAAGAAATTGAAGAAGATACAAATAAATGGAAAGATATCCTATATTCACGGATTCAGAAGAATTAATATGTTAAAATGTTCATACTACCTAAAGCCATTTACAGATTCAACTCAATCTCTATCAAAATTCCAATGGCATTTCTGTAGAAATAGAAAAAAAAATCCTAAAATTTATATAGAACCAGAACAGACCCTGAATAGCCAAAACAATCCTGAGAACAAAGAACGGAGATGGAGGCATCACAATTTCTGACTTCAAACTATACTACAAAGCTATAGTAAGCAAGAGAGTGTGGTATTAGCATAAAAAATAGACACATAGACCAATGGAACAGAATAGAGAGTCCAGAAATAAACCCTGACATAGACGTGAACTAGTATTTGAGAAGGGAGCCAAGAATACTCAATGGGGAAAGGTTAATCTCTTCGATGAATAGTGTTGGGAAAACTGGATAACCACATGTAGAAGAATGGAGTCCTATCTTATCACTGAGAAAAATTAAAAATTAAATGGGTTAAAGACTTAAGTGTAAGACCTGAAACTATAAAACTCTTTTAAAAAAACATAGGGAAGAAGCTTCTTGATATTGGTCTTGGCAATGATTGTTTGGATTTGACACCAAGAGCACCAGCAACAAAAGAAGAAATTAATAAGTGACCACATCAAACTAAAAAGCTTCTGCACAGCAAAAGAAAAACATCAACAAATGAAAAGGCTACCTATGGAATGGGAGAAAATATTTGCAAATCATATATCTGATAAGTAGCTAATATCCAAAATATGTAAAGACTCATACAACTCAGTAATACGTAAGTAGTCCAATTAAAAATAGGCAAACAACCCGAATAGACATTTTTTCAAAGAAGACACCCAAGTGGCCAACAGGTACGTGAGAAAGTGGTGGACATCAGTAATCATCAGGGAAATGCAAATCAAAACCACAATGAGATATCACCTAACCTCTGTTAAAACAGCTATAATTAAAAAAAGAAAAGGAAGGGGCCAGCCCCAGTGGTCTAGTGGTTAAGTTCGGCATCACGCACTTTGGTGGCCTGGGTTTGGCTCCCGGGCATGGACCTACAGCACTCGTCTGTCAGTGGCCATGCTGTGGCGGCAGCTCATACAAAAACAGGAAGAGTGGCAGCAGCTGTTAGCTCAGGGCAAATCTTCCTCAGCAAAAAAAAAGAAAGAAAGAAAGAAAGAAAGCAAAGAAGAAAAAGAAAAGAGATAAGTGTTGGTGAGGATGTGGAGAAAAGGGAACCCTTTTGCACTGTTTGTGGGAATGTAAATTGGTGTAGCCACTATGGAAAACAGTATAGAGGTTCCTCAAGAAATTAAAAATAGAAATACCATATGATTCAGCAATCCCACTTCTGGGTATATATTCAAAGTAAATGAAAACAGGATCTTGAAGAGGTATCTGTACTCCACGTACATGGCAGCATTATTCACTATAGCCAAGATCAGAAACCACCTCAGTGTCTGTTGATGGATGAATGGATAAAGAAGTGGTATATATGTGCAATGGAATATTATCCAGCTGCAAAAGAAGGAAATCCTGACATCTGTGACAACATGGATGGACTTTGAGGGCATTATGCTAAGTGAAATAAGTCAGACATAGAAAGACAAACACTGTATGCTCTCACTCATATGTGGAATCTAAAAAAGTCAAACTCCTAGAAACAGAGTAGAATGGTGGTGACCAGGGGCTGGGAGTTTGAGGAAATGGGGAGGTGTTGGTCAAAGGGTACAAACTTCCAGTTATAAAATATATAAGTTCTGGAGATCTAATGTTCAACATGGCGATTATAGTTATTAATACTATACTATGTACTTCAAACTTGCTAAGAGACTAGACCTTAAATGTTCTCACCAAAAAATATAAATGGTACAGATGTGATGTGATGGAAGTGTTCGCTAATGCTATGGTGGTAGTCATCTTTCAATCTATAAATGGATCAAATTAGCACATTGTACTCCTTAAAGTTATACAATGCTATACGTCAATTGTATCTCAATAAAGCTAGGGAAAAAATTATCCATAACAAATAAAAAAGAAAAAAATTAAAATATAAAAACCATTTTAGCTTGTGGGCCACACAAAAAGTAGCCTGAGAAACAGGCCCTACTGAGTGGTGACATCCATAGCCATCTGGTCTTCCTGCTTAAGGTTCTGACCAGAAGGTCCAGGTGGGGCTGACACATCTTGACTCATAAACAGCTCCCTAAGGGTTTAGTGCAGCTGGCCCAAAACTGAGTATGCAAAATTACAGTGGCTGGTGGGAGAGAGTCATTGAAAGTTTCTATTCAGGGGGGTGATACTAATGAGAAAATCTCCCAATCTGAAGTATGGGGGGGTGGGCTGAAGGAGGCTGAATCGGAGGGAGGAAGCCCTGCTGGAGGGCTCTGACCAGGGTCTAGGGACAACAAAAGAGTCTTGAAGCACAGCAGTGCTGGGAAGACCAACGGAGGCAGGGAGTGGAGTGGGAGAAAAATGTTTGAGAGTGGGAATCGATGAACTGATAGAACTTGACTGGATATAATGACTTGGACAGACAGGGAACGTGCAACTGAAGGGATGGGAATAGTGGAAAGAGTAGGTTTGAAGTGAGGATGCTGAGCTCAAGTTGGCATGTGTGGAACATGGAGGTGCCTGTGGGATAGCCTGTGATGAGGGGTCATGAGTGCCATAATGAGAAGTTGAGGTTGACTCCAGGGGTAATAGGGATCCATTGAAAGTTCTCAATCTAGGGGAACAACATGGAGAACTTAGAGTTTAAGGAATCCATTGGTGTGGCGATTGCACTGTGGATGGGGAATGTAAGAGAGAAGTCAAACACTTAGTATGTGATGGCCTTCTGCAGGTTGGAGGTGGGGGGAGCAATCTAGGCAATGGAGGGGTGCAGCTAAGTGCTCTCTCTAAGGAAGAGTATTAACAGGATTTGTGAGCTTCCTTTGATGAACAAAAAAGTAATTATTAATTCATCTGGATTACAAATCCACTCATTCACATTTGGGATATTCTTAAAGTGGGGCTACTGTGTGTCTGGCCAGGACAGGGCAGCCGCCTGGGAAAATGCCCCCTGGTTCTATCTTGCATCTCCTGGAAGCTGGCCTAGAGACTGTGCTTGTCTCCTGACAGAATCAACACTGCTTTGCTTTTTGCTCAACAGTCCTGTTCTTAGCCTGGCTTCCCAGCTGTGCTTCCCTAGGAATGACGGCCTCAGGGAGCCAGAGCCTGCCCCGACTCTGTCTCCATGGCTGGACTGGCCTGCAGTGCATGTTAGTTCTTCATCTCATGGACCACATCCACTCTTCTTCTAACCCACAGCTGCGGTTAAATAGATAAACTAAAAGCCAACGTGCTATATAGGCTTTTGAGTGAGACTGAGTTGGTGAGAACCATCTCAATTGTTTGGAACCAAGTCTGGTTTAACGAAGTCTTATTACTTAAGATAGTGATCAAGCTGGGCAGAGCAGTTAAAATGCCGGAGAACAGAAAATCACAAGCCCAAAATACTGTGATTCTGCTTTGGTTAAAATTGTAGTTAAAACCACAAGTCACAGTAACATTTAAAGAGAAACTCTGCAAGAGTGAAATAAAGACTGATAATGCTTTGGGGAATGCCAACTGTCTCGGTCAGCTCGGGCTGCTGTAACAAATGCACAGACTGGGCGGCTTAAACAGCCGACATTTACGTCTCACGGTCCGGGAAGCTGGAAGTCTAAGATCAAGGTGTCCCCAGGGTTGTTATCTCCTGAAGCCTCTCTACTGGGCTTGTGACGGATGCCTTCTTGCTGTGTCCGCATGGCCTCTCCTCCGTACATGACCCTCCGTGTGCCTCTGTCTCTTCTTCCTGGGATAGCAGTCAGACTGGGTCAGGGTCCACACTCACAGCCTCATCTCACCTTAGTTATCGCTTTATAGGCCCTCTGTCCACATGCAGTCATCACTGGGGTTAGGGCTTCAAAATATGAATTTAGGGGGGTACAATTCAGTCCATGACACCAACTCTTGGAAATAGAAGAAGAAGAAGGTTGGAAAATACTTACTAGTTACTGTAAAGGCACAAGGGATAAAAAGCTTATCTTTTAAATGTTTTGCTTTATTATTTCATCTTTTTAACAAACTTTTATACAGCACTTATAAGTCAGGCACTATTATAAGAAATTAACAAATATTAATTCACTGGGTGAAGGACCAATTTAGAGTCAATTTTAATGTTTTTTTCCATCGCATCATCATAAAGTGGACGTATTGGCTGGGTGGTTTGCTACAAAAGGCAAGGGAGTCCCCAGTAATAATGATGATTATTACATCTATATTCAGGTCCCAAGACCTGTAACTTGTATTCTTGAGACCCGACATGTTTGTTATAGGAAACTGCATTTCTCATAAGGTTTGCCATAGAAAATTGTGTCAACTCATTCCAAGTTATAAACTATGTTTGTCTCAGGAAATTGAATTTGCTCACCAAGCTTATTATAATTAACCCACTATCTCCTCACTGTTCTTGTTATAATTTCCTTCCTCTGAATATAAATTGTGTAAATGCTCTCACTTGCTAGGAAAAACACTTCTAGACTTTTCTCCCCTGACCCCTTTAAGTAAGAGTAAGTTGGCATTGGTAGCAGATTCATTTTGAAAATGCAACACGCCGCTTCTTTCTCTGTCCTGCACACAAACACACACGCTAACACAGGGGCAGACACACGAGTGGGCCTCAGACAGATGCTGCTTTAGAGCTGAGCCTTCCTTCCATCTATTCTCCATCAAGGTCCTCAAAGCCCCAGGCTCCTGGTTCTCCTCATCCTCTCCTGCCACCTCTCCCCTCCCTGTTGCAGAATGAACGTGTCCTGCTGCGGCTCTGGCTTGGGCACTATGCCCAAGCCTCTACACACCTGCCCGTGCGGTTCTCCACCTTCATTCTGTCTCCTTCTCCACCTTCCTCCGCAGGCTTATTTCCGCTGGAAACCAGCCTCATCTGGCTCTTCTGCCCTCCTTGCCTTTCCGACCCCCATCTGGAGAGCCCTCACCTGCCTTGACTTGCAGCCACCTCAGGGATGCTGACCAGTACAAATTGGAGTAAGTCACACCTGGGCTCCCACTCTTCACCTGGTAGGCCCAGATTCTTAATTTTCACACGTCTTTACTCTAAAACTAATCTGCCTGAGAATGCCTGTGGCAGGGAGATCAATAAAAAGACAGGACTGTAGAATAAAATTCTGTCAAGGAGGTAGAGTGGAAAAATAAGTTCAAGGAGAAAAGAAACAATGTAAATTAAAGAAGATCTTGCTCATCTTTGAAAAATCAGATGATAGTCTCCAGAGTGCTATGGTGCTTAGATTCCACTGAATAAATTTAAAAGCATAATATACAGTTTTATTTAAAAATGTCAATTTTTAGGATACACTGGGAATTATACCCTTTATAGCTATTTAAACATCCTTGAGATAAAAGAAATTTAGAGTCTCTATTTAAAAGTATTTGGGGAGGTACATAGATTTTCAAAAATGTTGGGCCAAATTTTGCAGATAGATTGCCCACTGGGGAGTGATGCTCAGTCAAGGGCTTTACCCTCAGCCGGTGGTTAATCCACACGGCTGCCCATGCCTGTGAGGTGGGGGACACTGGAACTTGAGCAGTGCCCTGCTCAAGTCCCTGACTCAGTACACTAAGAAGAGAAGCGACCTTTGTGGACGGCCTTCAATTGTAGGAGGCCTGTGCGTCCTCCCAAGCCCTCCTGAGGTGGGCGGTGTTGGTGCCTCTACATTAGCAAAGGAGAGCTAGGGCTCATTTTCTTCCCAAGATCATTGTTCAGTTAGAAGTGAGGAGCCAGTTTGCTGCTGAATCCCAGCCAGCCCCTCCCCTGTCTGACCACTTAGGCACGTGAGTGCCACCAACCAGCAGGCACAAAAACACCCGCTAACTCACCCACCAACTGTAAATGCCACTGTTGTGGCTGAATTGTGTCTCCTCGAATTCCTATGTTGAAGCCCTAAGCCCTAGTACCTCAGAATGTGGCTGTATGTGGAGATATGGCCTTTAAAGGGGTGACTAAGTTAAATGAGGCTATTTGGCTGGGCTACCACAATCTGATAGGTGTCCTTATAAGAGGAGAAAATTAGGACTCACAGACAGACATCAGGGACATGTGCACAGAGGAAAGACCGTGTGAGGACGCAGGGAGAAGGCAGCCGTCTACAAGCAAAGGAGAGAGGCCTCAGGAGAAACCAGCCTTGCTGACACTTTGATCTTGGACTTCCAGCCTCCAGACCTGTGAGAAATAAATATCTCTCATTTAAGTCACACAGTCTGTGGTATTTTGTTCTGGCAGCCCCAGCCGACTGAGACAGCTGCCCAGAGATTGTCCAAGAAGCACAGTGAAGCCACAGGAGGTAAACTGATTCTCTCAGAAGACTAGTAGAATCAAGAAAAAAAAAGGAAAGAATGGTCTCTTAGCCATAAGTGTGGATGCCAATCCTTGAGCTGTCATCAGTTTGTAGAAAAAAATAGGTTGTCCTTGACTGACGTAACTGGCACAGATGGGCGGTTTAGGGGGAGGTAGAATGCCTCTCACATGCTGGGTGTGCTAACAGGGCAGCTGAGAAGCAGCCACGTTTGTCTGGCCCTCTGTGTGCTCCAGCACGTGGTTACCTCACTAATACTGCCTTTGCCCAGGACAGGACCTGCACACTTAGGATGGGCATGGAGAGCAGTGTCGGCAGATGTACTCATCGTTTATGGGCTGGAGGTAGTGGCACCGGTGCTAACTTTTAAAAAATAGATATTTAAATAAACTTTGTATTTTAGAAGTTTCAGATTTACAGAAAAGTTGCAAAACAAATTTATAAAAATACTACAGAAAGTTTCCACATACCCTTCACACCATTTCCCTAATGTTAACATCCTATATTACTATGGTACCTTGTCACAACTAACTAACCATTTTTGAAACATTTAATGACTAAACCCCATACTTTATTTAGCTTTCCTTAGTTTTGTGACGTCCCTTTTCTGTCCCAGGGCCTCATCCAGGACCCCACATTATGCTTAGTTATCTCCTTAGTCTCCTCTGGGCTGTGACAGTGTCTCAGACTCTCCCTGTTCTGATGATCTCGACAGTGTCGAGGAGTACTAGTCAGGTATTTTTTAAATTGAGTTCATACTAGTTTGCTTCAATATGAGATTTCAGTTGTACATTACTTCTTGACTGTCACCACATAAGTGCTCCCCTTCACCCCCTGTGCCCACCCCCCACCCCCCACCCCCTTCCCCTGGTAACCACTGAACTGTTTTCTTTGTCCATGTGTTTGTTCATATTCCACATATGAGTGAAATCATCTGGTGTTTGTCTTGCTCTGTCTGGCTTATTTCACTTAGCATAATTCCCTCCAGATCCATCCATGTTGTTGCAAATGGGATGATTTTGTCTTTTTTGTGGCTGAGTAGTATTCTGTTGTGTATATATACCACATCTTCTTCATCCAATCATCAGTCGATGGGCACTTGCATTGTTTCCGTGTCTTGGCTATTGTGGATAGTGCTGCAATGAACATATGGGTGCATAGGTTACTTTGGATTGTTGATTTCAAGTTGTTTGGGTAGATACCCAGTAGCGGGATAGCTGGGTCATATGGTATTTCTATTTTTAGTTTTTTGAGGAATCTCCATGGTGGCTGCATCAGTTTGCATTCCCACCAGCAGTGTATGAGGGTTCCCTCATACACAAAATAACCATTTTAACAGGCGTAAGGTGCTATCTTAGTGTAGTTTTGATTTGCGTTTCCCTGATGATTAACGATGTTGAACATCTTTTCATGTGTTTATTGGCCATCTGTATATCTTCTTTGGAAAAATGTCTGTTCATATCCTCTGCACATTTTTTGATTGGGCTATTTGCTTTTTGTTGTTCAGTTGTGTGAGTTCCTTATATATTATGGAGATTAACTCCTTGTTGGATATATGATTTGAAAATATTTCCTCCCATTTGGTGAGTTGTCTTTTTGTTTTGATCCTAGTTTCCTAGCCTTTGCTCTTTAGTCTGATGAACTCCCACTCATTTATTTATTTATTTATTTATTTATTTATTTATTTATTTACTTTGAGGAAGACTAGCCCTGAGCTAACTGCTGCCAACCCTCCTCTTTTTGCTGAGGAAGACTGGCCCTGAGCTAACATCCATGCCCATCTTCCTCTACTTTATATGTGGGACGCCTGCCACAGCATGGCTTGCCAAGTGGTGCCATGCCAGCACCCAGGATCCGACCAGAGAACCCTGGGCCACCAAAGCGGAACATGAAAACTTAACCAGTGCGCCACTGGGCCGGCCCCTCATTTATTTTTTCTTTTGTTTCCATTGTCTGAGAAGACATGGTATTTGAAAAGATCCTTTTTAGTTCCATGTCAAAGAGTGTACTACCTTTATTATCTTCCAGGAGTTTTGTGGTTTCTGGACTTATCTTCAAGTCTTTGATCCACTTTCAGTTTATTTGTGAGTATGGCGTGGTCTCCCTTCGTTCTTTTGCATGTGGCTGTCCATTTTCCCCAACACCATTTATTGAAAAGACTATCTTTTCTCCATTGTGTGTTCTCAGCTCCTTTGTCGAAGATTGGCTCCGTAGACGTGTGGGTTTTTTTCTGTGCTTTCAGCTCTGTTCCATTGATCTGTGTGCCTGTTTTTGTACCAGTACCACACCGTGTTGGTCACTATGGCTTTGTAGTACATTTCGAAGTCGGGGATTGTGATGCCTCCAGCTTTGTTCTTTTTCTCAGTATTGCTTTAGCAATTCAGGGTCTTTGGTTGCCCCATATGAATTTGAATTAGGAGCCTTTATTCTATTTCTGTGAAGAATGTCATTGAGATCCTGATTGGGATTGCATTGAATCTGTAGATTGCTTTGGGTAGTATGGACATTTTAACTGTGTTTGTTCTTTCAACCCATGTGCATGGAATCTCTTTCTATCTCTTTATGTCATTATCAATTTCTTTCAGTAATGTCTTATAGTTTTCATTGTGTAAGTCCTTCACCTCCTTGGTTAAATTTATTCCTAGACATTTTATTCTTTTTGTTGCAATTGTACATGGAATTGTATTTTTGAGTTCTCTTTCTGTAAGTTCACCTTTAAAGTATAGAAATGCAACTGATTTTTGTAAGTTGATTTTGTACTCTGCAACTTTACTGTAGTTGTTAATTATTTCTAATAGTTTTCTGATGGATTCTTTGGGGTTTTCTATATATAACATTATGTCATCTGCAAACAGTAGAGTGAGAGTTTCACTTCTTCACTCCCTATTTGGATTCCTTTCATTCCTTTCTCTTGCCTAATTGCTCTGGCCAAAACTTCCAGTACTGTGTTGAATAAGAGTGGTGATAGAGGGCATCCTTGTCTTGGACCTGTTCTCAGAGGGACGGTGCTCAGTTTTTCCCCATTGAGTATGATGTTGGCTGTGGATTTGTCATATATGGCCTTTATTATGCTGAGGTGATTTCCTTCTATCCTCATTTTGTTAGGAGTTTTTATCATAAATGGCTGTTGGACCTTGCAAAATGCTTTCTCTGTATCTATTGAGATGAGCATGTGATTTTCCTCATTTTGTTAATGTGGTGTATCACATTGATTGATTTGCAGATGTTGAACCATTCCTGTGTCCCTGGTATAAATCCCACTTGATCATGATGTATGATCTTTTTGATGTATTGCTGTATTTGGGTTGCCAATATTTTGTTGAGGATTTTTGCATCTATGTTCATCATCGATATTGGCCTATAGTTTTCCCTTTTTGTGTTGTCCTTGTCACACTTTGGTATCAGAGTGACATTGTCCTTCTAGAATGTGTTAGGAAGCATTCCATATTCCCTAATTTTTTGGAATAGCTTGAGAAGGATAGGTATTAAATCCTCTCTGAAAGTTTGCTAGAATTCTACAGAGCACCTGTCTGGTCTTAGGCTTCTATTTTTGGGGATGCTTTTGATTACTGTTTCAATCTCTTTACTTGTGATTGGTCTATTCAGATTATCGATTTCCTCTTGATTCAGCTTTGGGAGGTTGTAAGAGTCTAAGAATTTGTCCATTTCCTCTGGATTATACATTTTATTGGCACATAGATTTCATAGTATTCTCCTATAATCCTTTGTATTTCTGTGGTGTCTGTTGTTATTTCTCCTCTTTCATTTCTAATTTTGTTTATCTGAGCTTTTTCTCTTTTTTTCTTTGTAAGTCTGGCTATGGGTTTGTCAATTTTGTTTATCTTCTCAAAGAACCAGCTCTTTGTTTCATTGATCCTTTCTACTGCCTTTTTTGTTTCAATAGCATTTATTTCTGCTCTGATGTTTATTATTTCTCTCCTTCTGCTGACTTTGGGCTTTGTTTGTTCTCCTTTTTCTAATTCACTTAGGTGTAGTTTGAGATTGCTTATTTGGGATTTTTCTTGTTTGTTAAAGTGCGCCTCTATTGCAATGAATTTCCCTCTTAATATGGGTTTTGCTGCATCCAATGTGAGTTGGTATGGTATGTTTTCATTTTCATTTGTCTCCAGATAGTTTTTGATTTCTCCTTTAATTTCTTCAATGATCCATTGATTGTTCAATAGCATGTTTTTTAGTCTCCACATCTTTGTCCCTTTCTCAGTTTTTTTCTTGTAATTAATTTCTAGCTTCATAGTGTTGTGATTGGAAAGGATGCTTGTTATTATTTCAATCTTCTTAAATTTATTGAGGCTTGCCTTGTTTCTGAACATATGGACTATCCTTGAGAACATGGCATGTGCACTTGGGAAGAATGTGTATTCTGCTGTTTTTGTATGGAGTGTTCTATATATGTCTATTAAGTCCAACTGGTCTAGTTTTTCACTTAATTCCTTGTTGATTTCCTGTCTGGATGATCTGTCCATTGATGTGAGTGGAGTGTTGAGGTTCTCTACTATTATTGTGTTGTTAACATCTCCTTTTAGGTTTATTAGTCGTTGCTTTATGTACTTTGGTGCTCCTGTGTTGGGTGCATAAATATTTATAAGTGTTATGTCTTCTTGATGGAGTATCCCTTTGATCATTATATACTGCCCTTCTATGTCCCTCTTTACCTGTCTTATCTTGAAGTCTATTTTGTCTGATATAAGTATTGCAACACCTACTTTCTTTTGTTTGCCATTAGCTTGGAGTATCATCTTCCATTCCTTCACTCTGAGCCTGTGTTTGTTGTTGGAACTGAGATGTGTTTCCTGGAGGCAGCATATTGTTGAGTCTTGTTCCTTAATCCACCTTGCTACTGTGTGTCTTTTTATTGGAGAATTCAATTCATTTATGTTTAGATGATTATCAATATATGAGGACTTAATGCTGCCATTTTAGCACTTGTTTTCTGGTTCTCCTGCATTTCCTTTGTTTCTTGTCCTGTGTATTTTGGTCTGCCAATTGAGTTATGTAGTTTTTATGTTGTGTTTCTTTGTTTTTTCCTTATTTATTATTTGTGTCTCTGTTCTGCTTTTTTGTTTAGTGGTTACCATGAGTTTTGTATTCAAAATATGGTAGATAAGATAGTCTATTTTCTGATGGCCTCTTATTTCCTTGGACTAAACTGATTCAGCACCTTTCCTCTTCCCCTCCTAAGTTGTTTTTCTCACATCTTATTCCATCTTGTGTTGTGAGTTTGTGGTTAAAATGACAAGATTATCTTTGTTTTTGGTGTTTTCCTTCCCTTTATCTTTTTTTTTTTTAAAGATTTTATTTTTTCCTTTTTCTCCCCAAAGCCCCCGGGTACATAGTTGTATATTCTTCGTTGTGGGTCCTTCTAGTTGTGCATGTGGGATGCTGCCTCAGCGTGGTTTGATGAGCAGTGCCATGTCTGCGCCCAGGATTCGAACCAACGAAACACTGGGCCGCCTGCAGCAGAGCGCGAGAACTCAACCACTCGGCCATGGGGCCAGCCCCACCTTCCCTTTATCTTTAATGCTAAAGATCATCTTTAATGCTAAGTATTCTTGATTATTTCCTAACCTATTCTGATATATAGCTACAATTTTCTGATTTTGTCTACCTATTTATCTCCCTACTCTGTGTTTTTAACCCTTTTCTCCCTTTTTTTTTCAGGTATGAGGGCCTTCTTGAGGATTTCTTGTTAGAGGGGTCTCGTGGCTGCAAACTCCCTTAGCTTTTGTTTATCTGGGAAAGTTTTTATTTCTCCATCATATCTGAAGTATATTTTCCCTGGATAGAGAATTCTGGCTGAAAGTTTTACTCCTTCAAAGATTTGAATATGTCATCCCAGTCTCTCCCAGCCTGTAAGGTTTCTGCAGAGAAATCCACTGAAAGCCTGATAGGGGTTCCTTTGTAGGTTATTTTCCTCTGCCTTGCTGCCCTTAGTATTTTTTCTTTGTCACTTACTTTTGCCAGTTTCACTACTTTATGCCTCGCAGTAGGTCTTTTTACATTGACAGATTTAGGAGATCTGATAACTTATTCCACATGGATTTCTGCCTTCTTCTCCAGGTTTGGTAAGTTCTCTGCTATTATTTCATTGAACAAGGTTTCTGCTCCATTCTCCTTCTCTTCTCCCTCTGGAATACCTACAATCCTTATGTTGAATTTCCTAATTGAGTTGAATATTTCTCAGAGACTTTCTTCTTTTTAGTCTTAGTTCTCTCTCCTCCTCTATCTGGAGCATTTTGACATGTCTATCCTTGATTATGCTGATTCGCTCTTCTATGGTGTCTACATGAGCATTCAGGGAATCCATATTTTGTTTTCTCTCTTCCATTGTGTCTTTCATCTCCAATATTTCTGATTGATTCTTCTTTATAGTTTCAATCTCTTTTGTGAAGTAGCTCCTGAACTAATTGAATTGTTTCTCTACAGTCTCTTTTAACTCATTGAGTTTTTTGATGATAGCTATTTTGAATTTTGAATTCTCTGTCATTTAGATTACATATTTGTATGTCCTCAGGGCTGATTTCTGGTTACTTGTCATTTTCTCTCTGGTCTGGAGATTTAACATAATTTTTCATAGTGCTAGAGGGCATGGCTCTGTTTTTGCACATTGTAGTATTATTTGGTGACAGCTACCACCTATCGCCACTGGGTGGGGGTCAAGAGCCACATATTCTGAGTCCTCTGTGATCTGCCGGGATCCCAGGGTCTGGAGCCATGCTGAGTGGGTGGGGGGAGGAGCACTTTCTCCTGAGTGCTCTCGGGGTTTTCTCACTCTGCTCTCACTTTCTGCTTTCCTGGGGTGTTGGCTTGATGAAGTCACCCCCTGCAATAGCTTTCACCCCAGTGGAGGGCTTCCCTCTAGGCTGCAAGGGCCCTTGGGGATTTTTGATGTTCTCATGAATGAACATCCTTTCTCCTGTTCCTTCCCTCTCGGAGGCTGCCCACAGTTCTGGATACCAGTCTTTTGTGGAGGGAATGAAATTTTCTCTTACCCTGTTCCACCTCCTGTGAGGGCAGCTCCAACCTCTCTGCCCTCTGTTGTATGGCTGTGTGGGTCTCTCAGACATCTTTTCTGTTGTGTTTGGATGTCCTCTGTTGGAGTATGAATTTCTTTTTTGTTGTATGATGGAGGGGAGAGATTACCGGGAGAGCTTACTCTGCCATGATGCTGATGTCACTCCATTACTCCACTAGTCAGGTATCTTATAGATGGTCCTTCAACCCAGGTGGTCTGATTTTTTTTTGTAGTTAGACTGGGGTAGTGAGTTTTGGGAGGAAAGCCAAAGAGGTGAGGTGCTGTTCTCACCACATTGTATCAAGGATACGTGCTCTCAACAGGATTTACACTTGATCATCTGGCTGAGACAGTATTTGCCACGTTTTTTGTCTTCTAGCCATACTGTCCTCTAGAAGCAAGTCACTACACACAGCCCACACATTCTTTGAGGTATTACACAATACTACATTATTTGTTTTCTTGCTCAAATTGTTTCAGCTTTGGCCATTGAGAGCTCTTTCAGTTATCTACTGTGTCCCTTCCATCATTGTGTGTGTGAACACTTTCTTACTTTCTGATGCTCCAGGATCATCTTGCATATTGTCTCCCCAGCCCTTGAATTATCCATTTCTCCAAAGAGAAAAGATCCTTTTATTGGAGAATAGTATTAGAAACCAAGATGTGGGGGCTAGGTGTGCTCCTTGATACTGGGGTGTCATTGCTTCTAGGCCCTCTCAGGAGACAGAGAAAAGAAATATCTGTATGCATACTGACCAGTATATACATACATATCTATAACTACTTTTATATTGATCCATCATTACCTACATTAAGTTAAACATGAAATCATACTGATGGCTCTGACTCTAATCCATGAGCACATGTTTCCTTTTAGCCTTCCCTTCTTGCTTATATGTAACCTTCAACTCCATCAGTGAGAACCTGGCTCCCACCCCCTGCCAGCTACCATCCCTGTACATATTCATTCAGTCCCAGTACAGCACAGCAGGTTCTGAACTGTTAACCTGTGCCCCCATGAGAACATATTGTGTATGATTACTATTCTTTTCAACTTGTTAAGGTGTGTTTCATGGCCCAGATGTGGTCTATTTTTGTGACTGTTCCATGTGTGCTTGAGAAAAATGTGTCTTCTGCTGTTGTTGGATGGGGTGCTCTATAAAATGTCAATTAGATCAAGTTGATTGATTGTGCTGTTCAGGTCATCTATATCCTTACTGATTTTCTACCTGTTTGGCCTATCAACTATTGACAAAGGAGTGTTTAAGTCTACAACTATGATATTGGGCTTGTCTATTTCTCTAGGACTGCTGTATCTTCTTGGAGACTTAACTCCTTTATAATTATACAATAGTCCTTTTTATCTATGCTAATCTTCCTTGTCCTAAAATCAGCCTTGTCTGAAATTAATAAGTTGAAATTTGATTAATGTTAGCATGATATATCTTTCTCCATACTTTTACTTTTAACCTATGTCATTCTATTTAAGATAAGTTTCTTGTAGACAGCATGTAGGTGGGTCTTTTAGCTTTTTTTTAATCCAATTTCATGATCTCATTCTTTTATCAGGTGTTCACATTTAAAGTGATTGTTGATATAGTTGGAGTAAAATCTACCATTTTTGGTGAGTGCATCTATTCATTGCATTTGTTTTTTGTAGCTTTCTCCCACTTTTTATGCCTTTTCTGGTTTTAAGTATTTTGTATGATTCCATTTTATCTCCATCTTAACATATTTGTGCTCATTTTAAGCTCATTCTTTACTGTTTGCCCAGGGTTTACAACACTCATTTAAAAATAATCTTAAGTTCACCTTCAAATCACATTATATTGCTGCATGTGAATTGCAGCAACCTCATAACAGAGTTTTCTCAGTTCTTCCCTTCTGTGCCTTGTGACATTGCTGTTATTTATGTCACTTATCCGTATGCCATAAACGCCCAATACATTCTTACTATCATTGCTTTAAGCAGACAGTTATCTTTTAGATTAAGAATAATAAAAATAAGGTAATTTATTTTACCTTCATTTATTCCTTTTGTGATGCTCTGCTTTTATGTAGATTGAAGTGTTTGACCTATATTAATATCCTCCTGTCTAAAGAACTTATTTTAATATTTCTTTCATGGTTTTAATGAGAAATTCACTGTAATTCTTAATCTTTATCTTCTGTAGTTAAGGTGCCAACCCTCCATCACCTTTGGTTTTCTTCAAATTTTTCTCTGTCTTCGGTTTCTGCAATTTGAAGATGATATGTCCAGGTGTGTGTGTATGCTTGCGGGGCATTCGTCCTGTGGTATTCTCTGAACTTCTCAGGTCTGTGGTTTGGTGCCTGTCATTAACTTTGGAAATTCTCAGCCATTGTTTCTTCAGTACATTTTATGCTCCGCTCTCCTTCTGACATTCCAGTTACACGTATGCTGCACCTTTTGATATGTCTCACAGCTCTTACATATTCTATTCTGGTTTTCTCCCCAGTAAAATTTCTCTTTGTGTTTAAAATTGGGAAGTTTCAGTTACTTATCTTCAAACTCACTAATGTTTTTTGCTTTTTTTATTGTAATAAAATATACATAACATAAAGCTTGCCATTTTAGCCATTTTTAGTGTACAATGGAGTGGCATAAAGTACACAATGCTGTCAAAGCATTACACTATACATCTCCAGAACTTTTTCATCATTCCAAACAGAAACTGTACCCACTAAACAATAACTCATCCTTCTGCCCTCCCTCCTGCCTTGGCCTCTGGCAACCACCATCCTCCGTTCTGTCTCTATGAAGTTGCCTACTCCAGGGCGCTCAGGTAAATGGAATTATTCAATATTTGTCCTTTTGTGTCTGCCTTATTTCACTCAGCATAATGTTTTCAAAGTTTTTCCATGTTGTAACATGTATCAAAATCCATTACTTTTTAAGGTTGAATAATATTTCATTCTATGTTTATGCCACATTTTGTTAATCCATTCACGTGTTGATGAGCATTTGGGTTGTTTCTACCTTTTGTCTATTGTGAATAATGTTGCTGTGAATAGTAGTGTACAAGTATCTGTTTGAGTCACTGCTTTCACTTCCTTTGGGTTTATATCTAGGAATGCAATCACTGGGTTTTATGGTAATTCTATGTTTTATTTTTTTAAGGAACTGTCAGGCTATTTTCCACAGTGGTTACACTATTTTACATCCCAGCAAGGCACAAGGGTTCCGATTTCTCCATACTCATTATTTTCCTTTTCAATAGATATAATAGCCTCCCTAATGGGTGTGAAGTAGTATCTCATTGTGGTTTTGATTTGCATTGCCCTAATGATTAGTGATACTAGGCATCTTTTCTTTTGCTTATTGGTCATTTGTATAGCTCCTTTGGAGAAATCTCTATTCAAGTCTTTTGCCCCTTTTTAAAAATTGAGTTGTTTATCTTTTTGTTGTTGAGTTGTAGTAGTTCTTTATACATTTTTAACATTAATCCTTTATCAGACATGATTTGGCAATATCTTCTCCCATTTTGTAGGCTGTTTTTTAACTTTCTTGATAGTGTTCTTTGATGCACAAAAGTTTTTAATTTTGAGTCCAAGTAACCTATTTTTTCTATTGTTTTCTGTGCTTTTGGTGTCAGATATAAGAAATTGTGGCCAAATCCAAAGCTATAAAGACTTTCCCTTGTGTTTCCTCCTAAGATATTTATAGCTTTAGCTCTTACATTTAGGTCTTTGGTCCATTCATTTTGAGTTAATTTTTGTGTATGGTATAAGGTAAGGATCCAACTTCATACTTTTGCATGTGGATATCCAATTTTCCCAGGATCATTTGTTTAAAAGACTGTCCTTTCTCCATTGAATAATTTTAGAATCCTTGCCAAAGGGTGCCCAATCCATGAGGGTTTATTTCTGGGTTCTCTATTGTATTCTGTTGTTCTATATGTCTGTACTTATGCCAGTAATACCCTGTTTTGGTAGTAAATCTGTGGTAGTAAATTTTTTTAATTTTGAAATTTGTAGTAAATTTTCAAATTAAGAAATGTGAGTTCCCCAATTTTGTTCTTTTTCAGGATTTTCTTGGCTATTTTGGGTCCCTTGAAATTCCAGATGAATTCTAGGATGGGTTTTTCTATTTCTGCAAAAAAAAAAAAAAAAAAAAAAGCTATTGGGAGTTTCATAGGAATTGCATTAAATCTGTAGATTGCTTTAGGTAGTATTGTCATGTTAACAATATTAAGTCTTCCAATCCATGAACATGGGATGTCTTTCTATATATTAGTGTCTTTGTAAATTTCTGGCAGCAATGTTTTGTGGTTTTCAGCGGAAAATTCTTTTTGCCTCCTTGTTTAAATTGATTCTTAAGTATTTTAGTTTTTACGCTATTGTAAATGGAATTGTTTTATTAATTTCCTTCTTCGATTGTTCATTGTTAGTGTATAGAAATGAAACTGATATTCGTGTGTTGATTTTGTATCCTGCAACTTTGCAGAATTAATTTATTAGTTCTAACTGTTTTCTTGTGGGTCTTCAAAATTTTCTACATATAAAATCATGTCATCTGTGAACAGAAATAATTTCACTTCTTCTTTTCTAATTTGGATGTATTTTCTTTCTTTTTCTTACCTAATTGCTCTACCTAAAACTTCCAGTAATATTTTGAAAAGAAGGCGTGAAAGTGGGCATCCTTGTCTTCTTTCTAATCTTAGGGGAAAGCTTTCAGCCTTTCACCATTGAGAGTGATGCTAGCTATGAATTTTTAATAAATTCTCTTAATCTTGTTGAGGAAGTTTCCTTCTATTCCCATTTAATTGAGTTTTTTTTATCATGAAAGGGTGTTGGATTTTGTCAAATGCTTTTTCTGCATCCAATGAGATGATCATGTGGTTTTCTCCCTTCATCTTATTAATGTGATGTATTACACTGATATTTGTATGTTGAATCATCCTTGTACTTCAAGAATAAAATTCACCTGGTCTTGGTGTGTAACCCTTTTAATGTGCTGCTGAGCTAAGTTTGCTAGTATTTTACTGAGGATTTGTCTATCTATATATTTATGAGAAATATTGGTGTGTAGTTTTCTTGTAATGTCTTTGTTTGGCTTTGCTATCAGGGCAATGGTGGCCTCATGGATGAGTTAGGAAAGGTTCTCACTTCTTCATTTTTTTTTTTTTTGGAAGAGTTTGAGAAGGATTCGTGTTAAATCTTCTTTAAATATTTGGTGGAATTCACCAGGGCAGTCATCTTGTCTGGGGCTTTTCTTTGTTGGGATATTTTTGATTACTGATTCAATCTCCTTACTAGTTACAAGTCTATCCAGATTTTCCATTCCTTTGCGACTCAGTTTTGGTAGATGTATGTTTCTAGGAATTTGTCCATTTCATCTAGGTTACCCAATTTGTTCACATGTAATGTTTATAGCATTCTCTTATGATCCTTTTTATTTTTGTAAAATTGGTAATAATATCTCCACTTTCATTTCTGATTTTAGTACTTTGAGTCTTTCTTTTGTTCTCAGTCAATCTAGTTAAAGATTTGTCAATTTGGTTGATATTTTCAAATAACTAACTTTTGGTTTTGTTGATTTTTTTCTGCTGTTTTTCCATTTTCCATGTTTTTTAAATCTCCACTCAACCTTTATCATTTCCTTCCCTCTGCTTGCTTTGGGTTAGTTTTCTCTTATTTTTCTACTTCCTTAAGGTGTAAAATTAGGTTATTGACTTGAGACCTTGTGTCTTTTTCAATGTATGCATTACAGATTTAAAGTTTCCTCTTACACTGCTTTCTCTGCATCCTGTAAGTTTTGGTGTGTTGGTTTTCATTGCCATTTGTCTTAAGGTATTTATAATAAAGCTCTGATTCTTTCCTCAGCTATGTTGAGTCTGCTGATGGCCCATCAAAGGAATTCTTCATTTCTGTTACAGTGTTTTTGATTTGTGTATCTATATTCTAGCATTTTCTTTTGATTTGTTCCTTTGAATTCTTCATGTCAGCTTATGTTACCACCTGTTATTGCATGTTGTCTACTTTTTTCATTAGGACTCAACATATTAATTATACTCATTTTATAATCTTTATCTGATAATCCCAACATCTGTGAGCCTAGTTCTAATGAAAGCTTTGGCTTTCAGACTTTGTTTCTTCTTATCTTTAGCAGGCTCTATAATTTTTTGTAGAAAGCCAGACATGTTGTATAGGGCAATAGGTACTGAGGTAAATAGGCTTCTAGTGGGAGGATTTATATTAATCTGGCTAAGAGTTGTGCTGTTTTCATATTTGAAATAGCTGTGGCTATGACCAGGGGCTTCATATTACCACAGTGGGCTCACTTCTTCCTCCCTTCTTTTCCTTGTGGCTTCCCTTTGTTCTGGGCCTTAGAGAGAATCTTAGGTCTTGTAAGTCTTTTAGCTGTAACCCACTGTTATTATTGCTAGAGGCTTATCACAGTGGTGATAGGGTGAGTGCGAGGGGTGGGCAGGGGAGGGATATTCCCTTATCTTCTAAGCTTCTAATTAGGTCTCAGTCTTCTGTGAGCCTGTGCCCCGGGGATGGCGTCAAACCTTCAGAAACCCTAGTCCCTTCCAGCCTAGTTCCCAGTCTATTTTCTTGAAGTCCTCTCTGGCTGACTATCACTTCCTCTACTTGTTTGTTTCCTTGTGTGGGACAAGAAGGCTGGAGAGGACTGTAGTGGGATGAAGTTCCCTTCCCTCAGCTTGGAAAAGGTTTCAGGACAGTCCTCAGGAGAAGTCCCTCTCCTGTGAGGTAGACCTATTAGGAGAAGGGTCTGGCTACCTTCCCTTTCTCTCTGTCAGGCCCATGAGGGGATCATTCTCTATCCTCACCAGAAAAATGTAGTGTGGTTCCTGGAAGAAGAGCCTATGGAGGTATAGGCCTCCTTTTTACTGTCCAGCCCCCCAGCCTCACCCAGCCTGCAACAATTTGTCAAAATTTCTCTTTAACTGTTCCTACCAGTTTTGGCATCTTGCAGTGTCTGCTCCAGGTCTTCATTGCTGGATTTCTCTGGATGTACCTGTCTCTCCAGGTTTCAGGGAAGTTGTTTGCCCTGTGACCTCAGTTCTCCGATAGGTCAAGAATAGCCATTGATTCTCAGTTTGTCCAGATTTTTCTTGGTGTAAGGATGGGAATAACACTTCCAAGGTCTTACACGCAATAGCAAAAAACACCTTTCCTCTCCTAAATATGGGGTTGTGTGACATGTCTATATCAGCATGGAGCCCAGGCCATCAACATCAGGGCCTCGAGACAGCCGGGCAGTGGGGCAGGGTCAAGGAAGCAGGAGGTGGTGTTCATTTAAAAAATGCATCTTGTCATTGGTGAGGTAAGTTTCACTTTTATAGTTTTGAAGAAGGCTTTAATAGAGAACATTTAGGATAATAAAGGAGTGAGTGCAGCATTATTTGTAGCAACAAAAATGGAAAATAACTTGAATATCCAACAGGGGAGTATTTAAATTAATTGATGTCCACAGGCAGCTACTGTGCAATGTTCAAGAAAATGGAGAAATGCCTGCTGCTGGTACCTGCTAAGAAGCTGTCTAAGACACACTGTGCAGTAAAGAAAGGTTAAAGTTCACGTGTGTTTACATCATGGGCATACAAGGGTCTGCCGCCCCATACTCATTCAGAAGGCTGGGGCAAGGAGGCTCTGGCCTCGCACTGCTCGGATTGGTGGTGGGAAGTGGGAATTTGATCTCAAAACAACAGAGGGGTAAAGCAGAAAGGACAGAGACTCACTTTTCACTGTTTTCTGTGCCTTTTGGGTTTTGTATCCTGTGTATTTATCTCTGTTCCATAAAAAATTGAAATAAAATAAGAAACCAGGAAAGGTCAGCAGCACCTCGAATGCATTCACAGGCTCTTCCCCAACCTGTGCAGCCCTCCACCCCTTCTTCTCTTGGCGCCTCCCTCCTGCTCTCTTCCCTGGCCTCCTGTTCCACCCCAGCCACCCTGCTGTAGGGCTCAGGCCTCCCCCACTGTTAGAGCAGGCAGGGAGGTTGCCCAGATCCCTCTCAGCATCTCCCAGTTCCCAGAGCAACCTCAGAAGGTTGTAAGGTACAGAGCATAGGCCCCAGGGTGAATTCCAGCCCCCAACTTACCACTGTGTGACCCTGGGGACAGCTGTGAACTGGGACAACTGGATCTACTTCTCAGGATATTTTCCTTGGGAAAAATACCCTATAACCACTATAGCCACGTGTGAATGAGCGGGTTAAACGTGGCCAGAGTTCTGAAAATGCCCCAACCAGGCCTCTTCTCTCCCAGCACGGGCTGGGCTTCTGTCACAGGAGCTGGCCTGCAGTTATCCTTTCCCCTCAGTGGGTCACCTTGAGGATGTCCTTGAGCCGTGCCTGGACTTCTCTTGCAGGGGAGGGCAGCCTGCAGGGTGGGTACAGAGAGCGAGATGGGCTGAGGGAGACTTGGACCCACTGGATGCAAGAGGAAGGTCATACTACCCTCCTCCATTCCCCCAGCAAGGCACCCAGCAGCCCACTGCTGGGACCTCCTCCAAGAGTGCTGAGAGTGAGAATCTCTGGGATGCAGGGATTGCTTAAGATGCTCCCCAGATCGAGAGCCACTGGGCCAGTGGTTTTTCCTAGATAGGCATGGCCCCAGTTCCTTGTTTCTGCTGTCCTGCTGCCAGGTCACTGCAGACACCACCTCGCCATGGCCTCTGGGTCCTGGATCCCCTTTGTTCCTGTCATCCTGACCCTAGGCCCCTCCTGACCATGCCTGGACCACCTTTGTTCCTGCCTTTCCCAGTGCCCTTGGGCCTGGCTGGGTTCTCCCCCATCACTACCAGTCACCAGATACATCCAGGAAACACTCCATCAGAACTTCTGCCAAGGTAAAACCCTAACTCTGCTCTCTCCAGACACAGGCTTGTCATCAGGAAGAAATCATAAAACCACGTGCAACCTTTTGACATTTCATTATTCCCACAAGTATTGACTGAACAGTGCTCTGCTCAGGCATAGTACAGAGTGACAGGGCGTGGCTGAATGTAGGGCGCCCACCCCTGGCTCTCAGCCTCTTACAGGGAAACAGGCAGCTGGCACCCAGAGGTGTTCAGACATCTGTGCCCTGAAAGAAAGGAGGATGAAGGTTTGAGAGAGGCGTTCGCTGCAGGCATTCAGCAAGAGAAGTTCCAGAGCCTGGTGAAGAGCTGGACCTTTTGACCAGGGGGTAGGACTCAAACCCCATCAATGCTGCATGCTAGTTGTGTGTGTCCATTAGCAAGCTGCATCAGCACTCATGCCTCGGTTTCCATGTCTGAGGAATGAGGAGAACAACTGTGCTCAGGGTGAGGCAGGGATGAGGTGAGCTGTCCTGTGAGTAGCCTGCTCACAGCGACGCTCAAGAACGCTGTTGTGATGGTTTGCAAAGGTCAAGTTTGGCTTCCCAGGAAGGCTGGTCCTGACCTTCCTCGGTGTCCCAGGTCTAGGTGGGCCTGGTGAGGAGCCTTGCTGGGCCCTTCTGAACCTATGATGTGCTGTCTGCATCCTGCACACAGTAGGCCTCAGTGAGCAGTTGTTAACAAGGGCCATGGAACATTTTCTAGCCTGAAACAAAGCCCCAGACAGTTGAGAAAGGCACCAGCATGGGTCAGCTGTGAGACTGCATCCCTCTCTCCAGAATTCCGCCCCCATCACCTGACCCACCCCCTTTCTATGCTGGCCCTTCCTCCAGAAACTATCTCACAGCTGCCTGCGGCATCCATCCATCCTTGGCATCTCATTGTGGCAGGTTGCCTGAGGCAGGACCTAACCAAAGAGAACCTTGATGGGCGGTTTGTCGCTGCACCTGCCATCCTGATGCCGACCAGAGAGGACCCCTGCCCTTCCTGAGTACCAGGCCACCTTCTCCCTCCACAATTCTGGGTGTTGGTGCTGTGCCTTCTCTGGTTTAAGGAGTACAGGCCATTCAGAGGTGAGTTTTCCTGAAGGGGAGTCAGGGATGCTGAGAGTATGGAGGGGCGAGAATGGCAGAGTTGTGAAAAATCAATCAACTTCTTCCTAAAGAGAATTTTGCCAACCATGGCTCAGTTAGAGAGTCATGTTGGGAGAAATTATTGTTTTTATGGGATGATTTGTGACCGAGAATTCACCGGTACCCATGGACCAGGGTCCCCAGGGTCTGGGCAGCCCTGTTTGCACAGTAATCACGGCATCTGCCAGTTCCAAGGCTTTTGCTGAGACAGGGCTGGTCTTGCTTCCTGTTCCCACAGAGCCCTCAGCCCCAGTATGTTGTGGCTGCTTGTCTTGGGCAGAGAGCAGGCTGCAAGGGGCCCGTGGGCACTCTTGAGCTCATCTGCAGCCCTCCATCTGCCTGTCTCCCACTCCACATGCTTATTATTCTCAACCCCTGTGCAGACTTACTGGCTTGCTCTGCTCTGGTTTACAATATGTACCATTTCCTTCCTATCAGCATCAAGCCCGAGCTCCTCTCTCTGACATGCTGTGCGAGGAGCAGCCAGGGTGGCCACTTCACAGCCAACCCCCAGGATTGGACTCTTCATTTCCTTGTGGGGAAATCAGTGAGGCACACTTTGAGAGTACTGGCAGATTTGCAACTGTCCTTGGCCTTGGGCTGTCCTGTACCTGTTCTGGCTGAGCTGGTGGGTTTAGGCATGGATGCCTCCACATTCAAATGCCCCACCCCACTTGCCTGAATCCTGCCACCTCCTTACCAGCCAACACAGTTCTCACATCAGGGACAAACAATGGAGATTTGGGTCTTAGATTCTCCTGAATGTGCCCACAAAGACACAGCTCCTGGTGAGTGTAAGCCCATCCTACAGGTGGGGCTCAGCCATGGCTGGCCGGAGGGCCCCCACTTCTAGCTGGTTGCAGAGGAGGCCCTCAAGGGCCAGGAAGCTGCAGCGGCTTTCTGGAGCACTTGCGGGGGGGCCCTCCTGCTGGCTGTCAGAAGTGAGCAGGTGGCCCCGGGGGCTCAGCCCGGCAGCAGGGCCTGAACGAGGCTACGAGTCCAGCTGGCCCCCGTGTGCTGCCTGTTCCGGGGCCCTCAAGCTGAGCTGCAGGGGAAGGTCCTCCAGAGAGGCACTGGTCTGGGCATGCAGCCTGGTAGGCTCCACCCTGAGCCGGCTCAGGTCCAGGATGCGGCCCGGGCACCTCTGGTCCTGTGGGCTGTGGAGTGGGCTGCCCAGGGAGGGCAGGACACAGATGGCAGCCACGCTATGGAAGCTGTTAGGCTGCCTCTGCTGCAGAATGTCAGGGCTCCTAGTCTGAGGCTGCCCGCAGAGCCCACTGCCCATATCTGGCCTTGAGGGCTGTGCAGCAGGGGGCTGGCAGTCTGGGTGGATCTGCAGTGCTGCCACCTGAGCCACACAGCCTGTCAGGGTGGGCTCTGCATCCAGGGTGCTTCCACCAAGACCTGACCTCCAGGGACTTTGCAAACACCCCAGGTTCCCAGATGGCCTAGGCTCCTGGGAGCCAGGCCAGGCTGAGGGATTTGGGACCTTGTTTTTGCTGGAAGTGTCTGTTGTTGCAGAGGCTGCAGACCCCACAGAGGAGAATGAGCCTTCAGGGTGGCCTTGTGTCCCTTCTTCCCCAGAGACCTGCACACCATCCAGAGATGGGTCCCTGGACAGCGAGCTGGCCCCCCGCTCAGCCCCTGCTAGAACCTCGCTCTCTCCAGCAAGCAGGTCCTTGGTGACTGAACCTGCCCAGGGCTCCTGTCTGCTGGGTGCTGAGCCCACGGTTATCCAACCTGCCTCTGAGGCCTGGGACCCCCTGCCCTCCAGCTTTGCTGGACCTGGGCCCTTCTTCTCAGAGTCACCTCGCAGCTTCCCCGACAGCTCCCCGGACAGGGCTGTGGGCTCCCCAGGGGCCGAGGTAGGTGGGCTGCGGGGCTCAGGGCCACGGCGGAGCCAGTTGATGATGCCCATGGTGATGGCAAGCTCAGTGTCACAGAGCTTCAGCAGGCACTCCTTGCCCTTCCAGGAGCTTTGCAAGAAGCCCTGGCTGAGCAGGTCTGGGCCCAGCGCTGGAGCCAAGTTCTCCTCCGCCCCGACGTGGAAGCTGCACATGGATAGTGGTGCCCCCAGTGCTGGCCCTGACAGACTCTCGGACACGCACAGCTCATCATCAAGGCTCGGGCCAATAGGGCCCTCACGTGGGTCATAGAAGAGCTCATAGAGGGCGTCTCCACTGTAGCTGTCCCGGGGGAAGGTAGCTGCAGGCATACCTGGGCTCAGGGCTTCCTTCTTGTCCTCCTCGAGGCCCGGTGAGAAGGAGTCATAGTAGCCCTCGTCACTCGTGGAGAGGGATTCAGGCTGCTCACTCTTGGGGGTGCCTGTGTCTACGGAACTGGCTTTGGAGCCACTGTGGGGGTCCTTGCAGGGGCACAGAGGGAGCTCAGCAAGACCAGCTGCATCCAGTCTGGGCTGGTCTGTGTCTGTCCCCTGGGGAACCCCCAGCCAAGGGCCCAGGAGGACCCGCTGCTGCTGCTTCACTGACTGATTCACACTGTCCCAGAACGTGGCGAAGTCAGACATCTCGTTCTGGGCAGGCGAAGCCAGTTGCTCCACACTGCCCTGGAAGGGGCCCCTGGGAACCTTGCTCTCAAGGGCTTGCGATGCCCCGGCTGGGCTCTCCAGGCCCTCATTCAGCTCCAGGGATGGCACTGAGCTCTCATCTGCAAAGATCTCCCCGCAGCCCGTGAGTGAGTCAAAGCTCTTGAGTGAGGCCACGTCCTCACACAGGGCACTGCAGAGGTCGAAGGAAGAGTCAGGCAAGAGCTCGCTGTCAGAGAGGTCCTGGCACAGGCCATCGGACGCCAGCCCCTCGCCCCAGGGGAAGAAGGCTTTGCCTGGCTGCCCTCCAGCCTCTGAGGGGCCCCCGGGGGAGGAAAGGCTCTTCCCGCTGGTCGCCAGCGAGGCCAAGTTCTCAGTCTTGCTTCTGCGAATGTGGAAGAGGTTCCGAAAGCACTTCTTGGGTCGTTTCAGGGAAATTCTCTTCCTTGGGATGCTCTTGGCCACGGCTGGCACGAAGGGCATCTGGGGCACAAAGTGGCGGTAGTCAATCATGCGCTGGCTGCCGGAGGGCCCTGGGAAGCTTGCACTGCCCACCAGCTGCCCCGTGGCTGCGCCCGCCCGGCCAGCCTCAGGCACATTGTCGTGAGTCTTGCTCTTCCGCACCAGTTTGAAGGTGGCCCCACAGAAAGCTGCAGCACCCACCTCAGGGTCTGGCTGTCCCCCCTTGTTGGAACATTTGTCATGTCCTTGGGTGCTGGGGCTGACCTGGGGGCCCTTCTCACCGTGGGGCTGCTGCTGCCCTTCCGGTGAGACTGACCAGGGGCCTGCATCCTCCCTGGCCAGGACAGTGGCTGCTGGGTCTAGGGGTTTCTCGTGGGAAATCTGCAGGCTGGATTTGATGAAGGTCTTTCCTCTCTTTAGCTCCATGCTGCCAGTGCCCCTAGCTGCTGTGGAGGAAAGCAAGAGGCACTTAGTAACCAGAGTGGAGGCCTGTGGTTCTAGAAGACCTCTGCCTGCTCTGCTCAACAGCGGTGTTGGAGCTGAACTCTGACATCTAAACTTGGGTCCTCCATGGAGAAGGAGGGAGGGAGAAGGGAGCTACCCCCCCACCACGTGCACTGCTCTAGCCTTTATAGACAACTGATACCCAGAGAAGTTAAGTCACGTGCCTCCAGGCACAAAGTAGGAACCAAAATGAGAGCAGACTGGGGTCTGGTGCCCCTGACCTGTGATCTCTTGACTAGCCCAAACATCCTTTCAGAGCATGCCTGCCCATTAGACTCCCATTTCCAGGCCCAGGCACTCTACAAAGAGCACCACACATTTATGGGAAGTACCATGGCCCTTCTGAGTGGATGGAGCAGAGCATTCAATAAATAACTTGCCTCCTTCATCTAAGAGACAAAGCTCAAAAGGAATCCAGGCCTGCCTCTTGGGCCAGACACAGGCAGTCATCAGACTGAGGGGAAGACACACACACTGCCCTTCAGGGAGGTGCCTCAATCTACACAGAGGCCACTAGGCAAGGAACAGGCAAGCATCGAATGGTGCATGCAGAGCTTGAGCACTGCGAAGAGAGAGAGCATCATGGTGCGAGGCAGGCATGAGGCCAGGAAGAGGCAGATTGGACAGGCACAGCACATCACGGACTGAAACAACAGGAGGTGTCACCTTCTGTGCACATCCTGACTGGCAGATAGTGATGCCTGGAGCACGATCCAGAGAAGTTTTCTGATGCCCAACCTGAGTTCAAGGAGAAAGGGAGCTGGGATCGCCTATTGATGTCTGTCCTCAATGTGGGAGTGGGAAAGTGGTAAGAGTGTTACCAAGTTGTTCTCCTTGCACAGTTGGGGAATTTGACCTTACCCTGAGATAAATGTCCAGCTACGGAAGTCTTCTAAGCGGGTGGGTGGAAGTAATGGCATAAGGAAGTTGGTGGTCTAAGACCATCATTTGACATCTGAGTGGAGGAGAGGATAAATTAGGAGAGAGGCTCTGAGCAGAGAGGACTCACAAGAAGCAGCTAAAATGAGCTGACTATATGGAGATAAGGTCTAGATGGAGGCTGCAGTCACAAGCATGAAAAAGAAAGGTAGTGTTATAGGGTCTTTCAAAGGAAGAAACACCAGGATTCAGCAACTGAATAAAGAAAGGGAAACAGGCTGAGTCATATAAACTGAGGACTGGATTCATGCCAAGAGATGGGGACAAGGAGAAGTGGGGAGGATGAGATGTGAGTGCAGGCAAGGAAGGGGCTGTGCTAAGAACTGGTTTGGGGGAAGAGCAGCAAGGGTCTAGTTCAGACATAGTGCCTTTGGGGTGAGTCTGGAGCCTCACACAGCTCCGCTAAAAGAAGACAGTGCCGAAGAGCACCCCTGAGAACGTCCCGGGTTCTCACCTGCTGTGTCCTCAAGGCACCCTGCCCACATGCCCAGTCTGTCCCTGGGTCTCTTCCTCTCCTTCACAGTGAGTGACCCTCAGTTGGTGCCCTGTCAGTCTGGCCGGGGAGAGACTAGAGAAGAGAGTTTGGGCTAGTTTCATTGACTCTCCATGAGGCCTGCTCCACAGAGAGCACCTGCGTTCCCGCCCCCTCAGCTCACAAGGGAGGAATGGAGTGGGCATGAAAGCAAGTGGCATTGTCAGCTGCACACCTCTCACACCCACAGCCCAGGAAGCCCTGCAGCTGCCTCCAGAGGGCTGCTGACCAGAGTCAGCTCCAGAGTCTCTGCAGCCCTTCAACATGAGCACCAGGGGTGGGCAGAGGGGCTGCCTCATAGCCCAGTGGCAACATTAAAGCAAAGGATCAGAAGGGGTGGCAAGCTGGCACTATAGAGATTCATAGGGCAAGCTGACCAGCCCTTACTCTGCTCCTACCTGTGGGCAGCACTTCCTCCCCTGCAGAGGGACATCTGGGACTTTTGGCTGGAGGATAGGAGCAGGAGTAGGCACCACACCAGGGAAAGCCACAGAACTCCAGCTGGGCTCTGGCTGCAGCTTAGCTCTTGGTGGTAGCATCCTGGGCAGTGGAACAGTGCCTCAAGCTGCCTTTCTGTCTCCTGCCAGGTGGCATGTGCCCAAGCCTTTCCCACCCTGCACCTGCTGACCCCAACTCCACTCTCCACAATCCTTTGTGGCCTAGATACAGCCTCCCCAGTTCTGACGGGTTTTGCGGCACAGAGCATAGTGGTCACTATCCTGACTCTGGAGTCAGAGGACTTGGATGTGAGTCCTGATTACATCTACCTAACCAGGCACAGTGCTTGGCTCATAACCTTATAAGGGGCATACCATTGTAACTCCCATTCTAAAAGGGGAAACTAAGGTCCTGAAAAGCCAATGGATTGGCACAGGTCATACAGATGGGAAGTGAGAGCTAGGATTTGAACCCCAAGCCTGTCTGATTCTGAACCTGTGCTCTTAACCATGACAGACATCCTATTAACCAGCAGTTCAAACTCCCCTTCATGGGAAATATAAAAATCAAACAATAAATGCGTGTTCATGAGAAATTTTGGAAAGCATAATGAAAATGAAGATTAAAAACAAAAGTGTAGCTCATATAAACTCAGAAAAATTGTAATTGAAGGTGATATAATTTATATGGCAAGAAATTTTGCAGATATTCATTATGAGATCTCTATTGTACTTATTCTTTTCTATGTTTTTGAAAAATCTTTTTGTTACCGTACTCTTGGAAATAACTTCAAGCAGGCAAGATAAAGATTATTTCACTGTGTGTAGAATTTTGCCACTACCAGAACTAAGGTGGTTTATTTGATACTAATCTCTTTAATAAATTCTTCATTCTTGGAACAGTCAACTGATTTAAAATCAAGAGCAGCTGGAAATTTCACCGCACTCTAAACTTGAAAAATGATCCCTCAAAAGAGCTGTGATTGCTATAGACAGCTGGACTCAGTGTCACTAACACTGCCAACTCTGTTTCCTGAGTTCATTTAGTGCTTTGTATATCGATAGGACAATAAGCGCTAAGGTCCAGAACAATGAACCAGAGACTTGCAAAATACTAGAGCCATCACATGAAATTCAGCGTGTGTTCAGTCCAGTCAGTTTCCGCATTAAAATATTTTATCAGAGCCTGACTCTGTGGAAATGTGGAGCCCATAGGTGACATGGGTGGGAACTCCCTGAGTGGTCAGAGGGCTCACTGCCCAACTGGAGACAAGCTGAACAGTCACCTTCCATGACAGTTCTCAGGGATAGACTGGGGTTTATCTGGACAGGCAGATGCTGGCACTGTCTTTGCCTGAGGGCAGAGGCCAAATGCATCCAGGTTCTCAGCTGCAAAAATGCACACGCTGCTTTGTAACCCTGTGGTTAAAGACCCCCAAGGTGGAGCCCAGCATGAAACCTAAGAGATACTCTCCCACCATGTGCGACATCCCTCCCCAAAGGACAAAGCTGACCTGTCCTTTCCCCAGCTTGATGCCTTCTTCTCCGTAGCACTCAGGCATCACTGGCTGCTCCCTCTGGGGCTTGCTTGGTTTTACTGATCCCCAGTGAAGTCGAAAATTCTTTAAGGTTCAGGACTCCAACTGTCATAGGCTGTGAGCTAGTACTTATTTAAATGAAGTATTTATGTTTTTGAGACATCTTAGCCATATATTCACATCTATGTTTCCTAAATAGGATGCTGGATCTGGGAATTTTAATTCTACAGTTTATGAATGTCATTTTCTAAGACTGGTCTCAGTGACAAGACCCTGGACCAAGTCTTTCATCTCGAAAATGAACTTCTAAATCCCTTGAGAACAGGGACCAGACTATGTATTTATTTAATCAATTCTGATTCAAGGATATGGTATTTAAACCAAGACCCAAAAGACAGCTGAAGACAACCAGGCAAAAGACATGGGAAGTATATACCAGGCAGAGGAAACATGCTGCAGAAAGGCCCAGAGGAGCAAGGGAGGAGACTATTTAGAGGTCTGGAAGCTGGCCCAGGTGGCCAGAGCAGCAAGCCAGTGAGATGAGGCCAGGAGATGGGCAGGGCAGATCACACCTGGCCTGAAGCCACAGGGAGGGTCTAGGCCTTTATCCTAGTGCCATGTCATCAAGGATGAGTGCCATAAGCCAACGTTCACTTCTAACAGATCACTCCAGTTGCAGGTGAGAATGGAAAGTAGGGGCAAGAGTGGAGGCAAGAAGGCAGGTTAGGAGCCAGAGCAGGATCCAGTGGAGAGAAAGCAGGGCAGAGATTTCCCGTGCGTGGGCCTTCCCTCTCAGCTCCTTACACAGAGCATGCACATGCATATGGACTTACTGCAAACTGAGCAAATGAAGTCATTCTATTGGCTGCTTTTCCACACGACTAACTTTAACTCAACTATCTACGATTTTCTTTTCCCTTTGCAAAACTAATTCTGTGCTTTTCTTTCTCTTTTTAACATGAAAGTGACTGGGTGTTTCATGCAGCAAAATAAAAACCACAGAGGTACATATATACAACAGAACCGTTTGGAGATATAAAAATTTTGATGAATAGTTTTGGTATTTGCCATGCCTTCCCCTGCCCCGCCCCCAATATCCATGAAAATCACAAGCAGTAAAATACAAAGGGGTGAATGGTGACAAGGAAGCAGAGGCCTTTGAGGGGAGCCCCGCCCCAGGACTTCCTGGACATTGGGCTGGGGACGGAAGGCTATGTTTGGGGCAATAGTTTGTCTCTGTCGAGGCTGCCTTTCAGAGCAATGAAGTTAAGGTCATTGTGGGGAGGGAAAGCCTCTGTGTTCTGGGATGGGTGTGGGGTGGGAATGAAGCAGAAATAGAATCTGCAGTGAGAACATCACCAGTTCACCCAACCCCCACGTTGGGGAGACAAAGGGCCCTTTCGGGGAGCGAAGGTTCTGGTCCACCTCCTCTATGGGAGTCTCTGGGCATTCCTGGCTTGCTCAGCCGAGAGAAGATGGGTCTCCAGTCTTATCCGTTCTTTCCCTGCCCCCGCATCCGCGGGCACAGGGTTTCTCCCCTTCCCTAGCCCAGACCTAAAAGCGTCATCTCCCCCAGACCCTAGACCCCGTACCATCCGTCCAGGATACCTCAGGCTGGAGAGAGCGCAGACCCTAGTTCTTCCACCCAGCCCGTCCATCGCGCGAAAAAGCGCACGAAAATTCCCAAATCACCGCTACCACCCTCCCAACCCCCAAGCCTACATTCTCCAGGCCTTACCGCTGGGGCCGGGAGTGTCGCAGGACACGGCCTTGGCAGGGCCGGGAGCCGCGCCCGAGCCCGAGCCCGAGCCGCGCGCTCAGCACCACGGTCAGCTCCCGGCGCCGCGCGCGCCCGCCGGTAGGGGAGGCCGAGGGCCAGCGCCGGCTTGCTGCCGCCGGAGGGGCTGAAGGGCCGGCAGGGGGCGGGCAGGCGGGGGTTAAGCCGCAGGAGAGCGACGGGGCGGGGCGGGGCCGGGCCGGGAGCCAGTGGGCCGCGGAGGCGCCCCCGCGCAGGAGCGGGCGAGGGGATGCGAGCCCCGGCCGGGGCGGGGGCTGCTCCGGGAGGGCTGCCGCCTCGGCGTGCCGCCGCGGCCCGGACCTTGCTCGGTCTCGCTTTGTTCTTCTCGGCGTCTCAGTCTCTGTGTGTCTCTGCCTCGCCGCAGGGCTGTGGTTTTGCATCCATCAGGCCCAGCCGCTCGTGCTCCCGGGACCCCCCGCCGCCCCGTCGTCTCCCCCCGCCCCGGTTCGAACCCCTGAGAGCGCACAGGTGTGCTTGCCCCTGCCCTGCAGCGGGTAGCGCGGAGGCAGATTGAATCCCAACTCTCTCGGAAGGGCTCGGTTACACGGGCCTAGTTATGAGTCCCACCCAGGATTCGGAGCGCGCTTGGAAGAAGGGGAAGGCCAATCTCGGGATGCAGGACAGAGCAGAGTCTTCCAGAACCTTTTTTACAGAATGCCTTTGCCTCTCTTGGTCCCGATTATATTAGGAACGGGAACAGAGGAGGCGCTTCCCTCCCGGGTACTCACTGTGCGAGGTCTGCTGATCCTGCGCCCCGCCGCAGTCTTGAGGGAGGAGCAGCAATGTTGTGAGGATTCTCTACCCGACGAGCTGAGGACAGAGGGTCTGCACGCTGGGGGGAATAAAGGATGGATTAAGTAACTCCAGGATAGCTCAGGGAGCGTGGGGGAGGGGGCGTGAGGTGGAGACGGGCGGGAAGCACAAGTGGTGCTGGTGAGGCGGCTGATCCCACGGGGCGTGGGGACGGTGGTGAGGGGGCTGATCCAACACAGCGGAGGTGAGTGCAGGCAGAAGAACGCAGGGGCCACCGCCCAGGCCAGGCTTGGGTTGAGGCCTAGAGGAGGTCAGGGCTCGGGCAGATGAGGAAGGTCGTGCCTTGCTCTGAGCATCATGGGCTCCCTCCCTGTCCCCATGTCCAAGACAAACCCTGAACACAAGGTGTCTCACCTTGGTTTGGGCTGGCTTCGTCATAACCCATCAGCCTTCTTTATACTTAGTCACCCAGGGTCGAGAGGGGCTCCGCCACAGGCCCCTCCTCCAGTGAGGATCATCCGCTTGCTTTGGATGAGCCCACCTTCTTACATTTCTTGACTTGGACAGTCCTGACTCAGCATGACCCCAGAGGCCCCCCTCACAGCATGTTGTTGGTGACTTTTCCTGGCAGTTTCCGGCCATCAGAGTTCCCTGCATCAGTTCTTCCCTGTTGGCTAGAAACAAAGGCTGCTCTGAGCCTCCTTGAATCGAGGTAGGACTCCCACAGACTCCGGCGTCCTCACCAGTTAAAGTTAGGGAACATCAGCCTCTCTTGTAATGGTCTCCCTTCTTCTGCGTTACAAGGACTTTTTATATTTCCCAAACTTTTCCTTTTTTGAGGATAGTTATGGGCTCCGCCTCTTCCAATAAGTGGTAATAGCTCTTTCCAACGCTCAACCTGTCACCCTTTGGCCAAGGAGAGCTAGTGTGAGTCATCTCCTTTGTCCCTTCAGAGGGTATAAAAACATCCTTACTTTTAGGTAACAAAAACAAAACAAACAAATTATATACAAAATTTTTTCTTTCCCCAAGACATGAGATAGGTCTTCTCCAAGGACCCCTTGAAAGATCTTTCACACCACGATGTCCCTGTTCAGATATTACTGATGATTTTTCTTTAATATTGTTCTAACCTAAACTTACTTTATGTTATTTTTATAATACACTGACTTGCTTTTCTCATCCGTATTTTTGGGGCTTGGCTGTAACCCTTTTCTTTCTTGCCATGGGCCCTTGGGTCTCTCTGATCCCACTCCCTGGTCACTTGGTTGGAGGATCTCAGACCTTCTGGCCATACCCATTGCTTTCCTGCCAGACGCAAAGGGTTTCACTTGACTGTGAACACAATGTCCAACAGCCTACGGGGTGGATCCATCCAGTCAGCTGCAGCAGTGGGGGAGTGAAAGGCCAGGTTGGCAGCCTGAGAACTGAATTTCTTGTGGGGCCTACATCTGAGGGGACTCGGAGGTGAGGGAGGGGGACCCCATATTTCTAAGGAAGGCTGGCAGGGCTGGGACTGTCAACTTGGAGAAGAACAGGCTTCAGGGGCCACAATCTGGAGGAGGTGGCTAGGTGGGGAGGAGGGATGATGGCCCCAAGGATGGGCGTGGGCAGAGGCACTGGAGGAGTCAAGTCAGTTCCTCTGTGGAAAGATGTGCTCCCCAATCTCAAACAAAAGATAGCGTTAGGGGTACTATCAGATGAAGTGGGCTACTGCTATGATTGGGTGGTTTCCTGTTCATTTAAAATTATTTGCATTTAAAATTTTTCACTGTTAAAAAATAAACTGAGCACAATTTGTTTCTTTTTCGTTTTTTAAATTGTGGCAAAATACAGAAACAGTTGAATTTCCCTTTTCAGTGCTTTTTAAGTATACACTTCACTGTCATTAATTACATTTACAGTGTTATGCAACCATCACCTCGGTCTATTTCTAAAACATTTTCATCACCCCAGATAGAAACTCCACACCCATTAAGCAATAACTGCTCATTCTTCTCTCCCTCTAGCTGCTGGTAACAATTATTTCACTTTCTTTCTCCATGAATTTGACTGTTCTAGCTAACTCATATAAACGGAATCATACGATATTTGTCCTTTTGAGTCTGGTTTATTTCACTGAGCATAAAGTTTTAAAGGGTCATCCATGTTGTAGTATGTGGTAAAATTTCATTCCTTTTTAAGGCTGAATAATATTCCATTGTATGTATATACCTCATTTCTTTATCCATTCATCCAGTGATGGACACTTGGGTTGTTTCCACTTTTTGTCTATTGTGAATAATGCTGCTGTAAACATTGGTGTAAAAATATATGTTCAAGTTTCAGCTTTCACTTCTTATGAGTGTATACCTAGCAATGGAATTGTTGGATCATATGGTAATTCTATATTTAATTTTTTGAGGGACCATCATACTTTTTCCCACAGTGACTGCACCAGTTGATATATTCCCACCAGAATGCGTAAGGGCTCTAATTACTCCACATCCTTGTCAACACTTGTTATTTTCTGTGTTTTTGTTGTTTTTTAACAACAGCCATCCTAATGGACGTGAAGTGGTATCTCATTGTGGTTTTGATTTGCATTTCTCTAATGATTAGTGATGTTAAGAATTTTTTCATGTGATTATCAGCCATTTGTATATTTTCTTTGAAGAAATGTCTATTGGAATCTTTTTAAATTGTATTGTTTGGGTTTTTTCCAGCTGTTTTGAGATATTATTGACATAGACATATGTAAGTTTAAGGTGTACAACCTGATGGTTTGATACACATAGATACAGCAAAATGTTTTCCACAATAAGGTTAGTTAACACCTCCATCCTCTCACAATATTGCCATTTTTTGGGGGGGTGTGGTAACAACATTTAAGATTTACTCTCTTAGCAACATTCAAGTATATAATACAGTATCATTAATATAGTCACCATACTGTACATTAGATGCGCAGAACTTATTTATCTTATAGCTGAAGTTTGTACCCTTTGACCAATGTCTCCCCATTTCCTCTATCCCCCATCCCCTGGCAACCACTCTTCCACTCTCTATATCTATGAGTTCAGCTTTTTAATATTCTACATATATGTGATATATATACACACACATACGTGCACACACACATATACATAAGTGAGATCATATGGTATTTGTCTTTCTCTGTCTGACTTATTTCACTCAGCATAAAGCCCTCAAGATCCATCTGTGTTGTCTCAAAAGGCAGGATTTCTTTCTTTTTTATGGCTGAATAATATTCCATTGTGTGTGTGTATGTGTGTGTGTGTGTACCGTCATGTGCCACAGAACATTTTGGTCAGTGATGGACTGCATATACAATGGTGGCCGTATAAGATCAGTATCACATAGCCTAGGTGTATAGTAGGTTATACCACCTAGGTTTGTGCAAGTAGACTCTATAATGTTTGCACAATGACAAAATCATCTAGTGACTCATTTCTCAGAACATATATCCGTCGGTGAGTGATACATGACTGTGCATATGTGTGTATACACACACACACACAATTTTTGTTATCCATTCATCCGTCAGTGGGCACTAATGTTGTTTCTATGTATTAGCTATTGTGAATAAAGTTTCAATGAACATAGAGGTGAAGATATTTCTTCAAGATTGCATCCCTTTCGAAATAAACTCAGAAGTGGGATTGCTGGATCATAAGGAAATTCCATTTTTTAATTTTTTGAGGAACCTCCATACTGTTTTTCATAGTGGCCACACCAGTTTGCGTTCCCACCAGCATTGTACAAGGGCTTCCTTTTCTGCAGTGTCACCAACACTTGCGTCTTGTATTTTTGATGACAGCCATTCTAATAGGTGTGAGGTGAGATCTTGTGGTTTTGATGTTTGTGTCCCTGATGATTAATGATGATGAGTGCCTTTTCATGTTTGTTGTATGTCTTCTTTGGAAAAATGTCTATTCAGTTCCTCTGTCCATTTTTTAATTGGATTGTTAATTTTTTTGCTATTGAGTTACATGAGTTCCCTATATATTTTGGATATATCAGATAGAGGGTTTGCAAATATTTTCTTCCATTTTTTAGGTGGCTTTTACATTTTGTTGATTGTTTCTTTTGCCGTGCAGAAGGTTCTTAGTTTGACATAGTTTTACAATTTGAGGTCTTACATTTAATTTTTAAATCCATTTTGAGTTAATTTTTGTAAGGGGTCTAAGGTAGGGTTCCAATTTCCTTTTTGTGCATGTGAATATTCAGTTTTCCTAACACCATTTATTGAAGAGACTATCCACTCCCCACAGAGTATTCTTGGCTCCCTTGTCAAATCTTAGCTGACTTTATATGCATGGATTTATTTCTGGGCTCTCAATTCCATTCCATTAGTCTATGCGTCTGTTTTTATGCCCATACTGTTTTGATTACAATAGAATTGTAATAAAATTAGAAATCAGGAGGTGTGATGCTTCCAGCTTTTTTGTTCTTTCTCAGCATTTTGGCTATTCGGAGTCTTTTGTGGTCCTTTGAAATTTTAGGATTGTTTTTTCTATTTCTGTTGAAAAATGGCATTGGAATTTTGATAGGGATTGCACTGAATCTATAGATGGCTTTGTGTAGTATGGACATTTGAAGAATATTAATTCTTCATACACAGGATATTTTTCTGTTTATCTTTAATGAAAAAAGAAATTTCAATTTCTTTCATCAATATCCTGTAGTTTTCACTATACAGATCTTTCACCTCTTTGGTTAAATTTATTCCTAAGTATTTTATTATTTGTGATAACATTGCAAATAGAATTGTTTTCTTTCATTCTATTTCAGATAATTTGTTGTTAGTGAATAGAAATGCAACTGATTTTTTTATGTTGTCTTCGTAACCTTCAGCTTTACTAATTTGTTTATTAGTTCTAACAGTTTTTTGGTGGAGTCTTAGGATTTTCTATACATAAGATCACATCATCTGGAAAACAGACAATTTTACTTCTCCCTTCTTCTTGTATTTCTTTTTACTTCTTTTATTTCTTTTCTTTTTTCTTTTTTATTTAATTTCTCTGCCCAGGACTTGTAGTACTATGTTGAATAGGAATAGTGAGAGTGGGCACCCTTGTGTTGTTCCTGATCTTAATGGGAAAGCTTTAAAACTTTCACTATTGAGTATGATTTTAGCTGTGTGTTTGTCATTTATGGCTTTTATTATGTTGAGGTACATTCCTTCTATATCCTTTTCTTGAGTGTTTTGATCATGAAGGGATGTTGAATTTTGTCAAAGGCTTTTTCTGCATCTTATCAAGGTGACAATATGATTTTTATCTTTCATTCTGTTAATATGGTGTATCATATTTATTTATTTGCATATGTTGAACTATCCTTACATCCTACTTGATTATGGTGTATGATCCTTTTAATGTGCTGTTGAATTCAGTTTCCTAGTATTTTCTTGAGCATATTTATGTCTATATTCATCAGGAACGTTGATCAAGTGTTCTTTTCTTGTATTGTTGTCCTTATCTGGCTTTGG
This sequence comes from Equus caballus, assembly GCF_041296265.1. Classification (NCBI taxonomy): domain Eukaryota; kingdom Metazoa; phylum Chordata; class Mammalia; order Perissodactyla; family Equidae; genus Equus; species Equus caballus. Next base: position 815,502 of record NC_091701.1, on the reverse strand, counting down.
TATCAGGGTAATCCTGGCCTCATAAAATTAGTTTGGGAGTGTTCCCTCTTCATTTTTTTTGGAGAGTTTGAGAAAGATTGGCATTAATTCTTTCAGCGTTTAGTAGAATTTACCAGTGAAACCATCTGGTCCTGGGCTTTTGTTTGTTGGGAGGTTTTTTATTACTGATTCAATCTCTCTTTGGTCTGTCCAAATTTTCTGTATTTTTTATGATTCAATTTTTGTAGGTGGTATGTTTCTAGGAATGTATCCATTTCTTCTAGATTTTCTGATTTGTTGGCATATGGTTGGTCAAAGGAGTCTCTTATGATCCTTTGTATTTCTATCAGTTGTAATGTCTCCTCTTCCGTTTCTGAATTTATTTATTTGAATCTTCTCTCTTTTTACACGTATCTGTAAATTTTCCAGTTTTCCTCCTGTTACTGATTTTGAGTTTCATGTCCTTGTGGTCAAAAGAGATACTTGGTATAATTTCAATCTTTTTTATTTACTGATACTTGTTTGTGACTGATCACTTGATCTATGCTGGAGACTGTCACACATGCACTTGAGAAGCCATCCATTCTGCTGCTGTTGGGCGGAATGTTCTGTGTCTGTTAGTCCATGTGGTCTAAGGTATAGTTCAAGCCCATGTTTCCTTATTGATTTTCTATCTGGATGATCTATCCATTGTTTAAAGTATGATATTAATGTCCCCTCCTTTATTGTATTGTGATTCCTCCCTTCAGATCTGTTAGTGTTTGTTTCAAATATGTAGGTGCCCCAATGTTGAGTGTATATATATTTATGATTGTTATATCTTCTTGATGAATTTACCCCTTTGTCATCATATAATGGCGTTTTTTGTCTCATTACAGTTTTTGACTTAACATCTATTTTCTCTGATATATGTATAGCTACTCTTGCTCTCTTTTGGTTTTCATTTGCATTGAATATCTTTTTCCATCCCTTCACTTTGAGCCTATGTGTGTCCTTAAAGCTGAAGAACGCATCCTGCAGGCAGCATGTAGTTTGGTCTTGGTTTTTGATCCATCCAGTAACTCTAAAGCCTTTTGATTGGAGAATTTAAACCATTTACACTTAAGGTAATTATCGATATATAATTACTTACTAATGCCATATTATTGTTTTCTGCCTGTTTTGTATTTCCCATTTTTCTTTCTTCCTTTATGCTGGTTTTCTTTGTGAATTGATGATTTTCCAAAGTGGTACGCTATGATACTCTTCTTTTTATCTGTTGTGTATTTACTATAGGTTTTTGCTTTGTGATTACTCTGAGGCTCACATAGAACGTCTTATACATTTAGCAGTTTATTTTATGCTAATAACAACTTACCTTCAATTGCATACAAAAATTCTACCATTTTTACAGCCTCCCCCCAGATTTTATGTTTTTGGCGTCACAATTTACATCTTTTTATTGTGTACCATTAACAAATTATTGTAGCTACAGTTATTTTTAATACTTTTATCCTTTAACATTTCTACTAGAGTTATGTGTTTAACTCATCACCATATTACAATCTCAGTGTATTCTGAATTTGACCATATACTTACTTTTGCCAGTATGTGTTATATTTTGATGTTTTCATGTTACTAATTAGTGTCCTTTCATTTAAACTTGAAGAACCCCTTTCAGCTTTTTGTAAGGCAAGTCTAGTGGTGATGGACTCTCTTAGCTTCTGTTTGTTTTGGGAAAGTCTTTATCTCTCCTTCATTTTGGAAAGACAACTTTGCCAGATAAAGTATTTGTGGTTGGCAGGTTTTTTCTTTCAGCACTTTGAATATATTATCCTATTTTCTCCTGGCTTGTAAGGGGCTTGTAAGGTTTCTGCTGAGACATACGCTGAGAGACTTATGTGGGTTCCCCTTATATGTGAAGAATATTTTTTCTCTTGCTGCTTGTAAAATTTTATCTTTGTCATTGGTTTTAGACAATTTTATTATAATCTATCTTGGAGAAAATAATTTTGGGTTGAAATTTTGGGGTGACCTATTAGCTTCATGAACTTGGATGTCCAAATCTCTCCCCAGATTTTGGAGGTTCTCAGCCATTGTTTATTTAAATATGCTTTCTGCCCCTTTCTCCTTCTGTTCTCCTACTGGGAGTCTAATTATGCACATATTATTTCTTTTTATGATATTCTATAATTAACGTAGTATTTCATCACTCTTTTTATTCTCTTTTCTTTTTACTCATCTGAGCGGATGATTTCAAATTACTTGTCTTTTAGTTCACTAATTCTTTCTTCTGCTTGGTTGAGTCTGTTGCTAAAGCTCTCTATTGAATTTTCAGTTAGTCGCTGTAGTCTTCAACTCTAGGATTTCTGTGGGGTTTTTTTTTTCCCCGAGGAAGATTCACCCTGAGCTTACATCCACTGCCAATCTTCCTCTTCTTGTATGTGAGCCACCACCACAGAATGGCCACTGACAAGTGGTATAGGTTTGTGCCCAGGAACTAAACCTGGGCTGCTGAAGTGGAGCATGCTGAACTTAACCACTAGGCCACTGAGGCTGGTCCGTGTGTGGTTGTTTTTTTGTGTGTGAAGAAGATTGGCCCTGAGCTAACATTTGTTGGCAATCTTCTTTTCTTTTTCTTTTTGCTTGAGGAAGATTGTTGCTGAGCTAACATCTTTGCCAGTCTTCCTCTACTTTATGTGGGGTACCACCACAGCATGGCTTGACGAGCGGTGCTAGGTCCATGCCTGGGATCCAAAGCTGTGAAACCTGGGCCACTGAAGCAGAGTGTGCGAACTTAACCACTACGCCACTGGGCTGGCCCCTGTGTTTTTTTTAAGGGTTGCTATTCCTTTGTTGAACTTCTATTTTGTTAATGAATTTTTTTCTTATTTCATTTCATTGAATATCTGTGTTTTCTTTTAGTTCACTGAATCTTTTAAAGGATTATTCTGAATTATTTCCAAGACAGTTTATAGAAATCCATTTCTTGAGGTTAGTATTGGAGTTTTATTAGTTTCTTTTGGTAGTGTCATGTTTCCTTGATTATTCACATTCCTTGTGGCCTTGCATGATGTCTATACATTTGAAGAAGCAGGCATCTCTTCCAGTCTTCATAGACTGTCTTTGGCAAGCAAAGCCCTTCACTAGTCAGCTCATCCAGAGATTCTGGGTGAGCTGTCTGGTGTCCATGGGCAGACTTGCTGCTGGAGCCCTTGAGCAGGAAGTCTGGTACCCAGGTGAGCAGCTAGGCAGTTCTGGTACTTGGGTACCTAGAGACCAGCCTGGTGGCTCAGTCTATGAGAGCAGGCCTCGAGCCTGGGTTCACAGGGGTAGGACTGGTACTTGAGTCTGTGGTGATGGGTCTGGGACCTGGGCCTGTGTGAGCAGACCTGGATCCAGGGTCCGCAGGGCCCAACCAGGTTGTAGGGGCCATTAGGGTGGGCCCACTCTACCTGTGAGGGTGCCAACAAAGTACTTGGATGGCTGAGAGCCTAGTTTTACCATAGCTGGCCTGGGGGCTGGGGCCACAGGGGTTGGTCTAACACTAGGGCAGCCCAGGATCCCGGGTCTATAGGAGCCATCCTCATGGCTAGAGATATGAGGGTCTGGCCTGGAGCTTTGGTGGACCAGGAGGCTGGGTCTGTGGGAGCTGGTCTGGAGTCTAGGTCCACAGGGGAGAGCCTGGTGTTGGGAGTAGTCAAAAGCCTGTGTCCATAGTAGTCAGCCTGGTGTTGGGCCTGGCTAGGGGCTTGGGTTCATGGGTGCCCATTGAAGCCTGTGTTTGCAGGTGCTGATTTGGATCCTGGGCCCCAGGAACTAACTGGGGCCAGGGAACCAGCCGTCAGCGGAGTGGGCCAGCAGCCTGGGTTTGTGAAGCCTGCCAGAACCCTGATACCACAAGAACCACCCAGGGCCAGAGGAACCAGCAAGTACCAGGGTGGGCCAGGGGTCTGTGTTTACATGGTTTTGATTGCTGTAACTTTGTAACAGTTTACTATGTCAGGGCTCTCCAGCTTAATTATATTTCTTGTTCTTCTCACTCTTATTAGCAACCATGCCCTTAAACACTGGGAAACAAAGATCGAGAACTGATTTCTTTGGCAAAATCTCATTTAACTTATAAAAGGCACCTGTGTAGCAAAATGATAGAGTCTGAGACTGGCTGGGGTGTAGGGGTCATCTATTCCAAAAAGTGGGAATTACTTCTGATAGGGACTTTGGCTGATGAGCATAGACCCCACCCGACAATTGGCATCCACAAGCACAAAACTGTTTCCTGATCATCAAGAGAACTCGTCAAAGCTTCTCTTGGCTCTCCCTCTTCCTTCCATTAAGGCACTGGATTCCTTTGGCACCATTTCCCAATATTTTATTACCTTCTTCACATCAATATTTCTGCTACATCATCCATCTATCCATCCATCTGGGTGCCCATCCACCCATCTACCCATCCAACAAATATTTATTTGGTGACTGTTACATTCCAGGCACTGTACTTGGCACTGAGAATAAAGCAGATAAAAAGCTCTGCCTTCAAGGAGCTTATATTCTGACTGGAGGAGAGAGACAATAAATAAAACAAATTTATAGTAAGTCGATTGATTTAAGTGCTATTGAGAAAAATAAAGTGGGTAAAGGGACTGGGAAACCATCAGACACACAGCAAAACACAGGGATGGTCACCATATCATTACTTATAATGCAGCCTAAAATAGAAAACAACTTTTTTGCCCCCAAACTGGTCATGGTCAAATACATTTTGGTACATTCATATAGTGGGTAAAAAGCAGACATTGAAGCTATGTTGGATACCATAGTTTTTAGCTTGGAAAATATTCATGAAATATTCCTTAATAAAAAGTAGTATAGTAAAAGTACATATGATCTGATTTTAATTCTGTAGAGTAAATATATTCATCAAAATGACTTGAAACATGTATACTGAAATGTTATAATGATTGTATTTGTGGTGAAATTATGAATGATTTTGTGATTTTTTTTCTGAGTTCTTATATATCACCATGGCTGATATAAAAAACCTACACACAAACACACGATTATACACACTCACAAACATATATATTTTTATATATGTATATATATATGTATATTTTGGGGTAGGTAAATTTAACATTGTGACTACTGACATTTTTAAGGAAATTTCTACCATATCATGTTTTGTTTGTTATTCCCGATGTTTTGCTTTTTTTTTTTTTTTTTTGCTGAGGAAGATTTACCCTGGGCTAACATCCATGCCAACCTTCTTCTATTTTGTATGTGGGTCGCCACTACACCATGGCTGCTGTCAAATGGTGTAGGTCCATGCCTAGGGACTGAACCTGGGCCACCCAAGCAGAGTGTGCCAAACTTAACCACTAGGCCACAGGGCTGGCCCCTGTTATTCCCCATGTTTTTTATTTCTGATTCCTTTTCTGCTGTCTGTTGAGTGATATTTTTTTCTATTACCTATTTTTCCTAATAGAGATAGATTCACTTTGAAGTTAATGAAATGTAAGCTTTAGAATGCCTCAGTTGGGTGGGCCCCATTTAAATAAATATTCACTTTGGAAGCTCATTTTGTTTTGGTGCTTTTTTTAAAAATAAAATTGTATAACTTCTAGGCTGCACAAAAACTGGATCTGCCCTTTCCATCTACATTTTATCATTTTACTAGTTAGCTTTAAAATTTTAAACCATATACTTAACATTATGTATTTTTAGAAAAATCTAAAGTTAATCACCCTTCTTCTCCTTCCTGAAAGGTCAAGAGACTTCACATGCATTAACTTGCTTCCAATCCTTTCCCACTATCTTTCATGTTATTATTACCTATGACTTTAATTACAGCTTATTTTTATCTACAAAATAATTGCTGTAATCATTATCATCTATTTATACTTTAAGCCAAGTGGCTTTGCTCTTCCTCTTCTTTCTTTTCAACAGTGGTTCATGAATGAATAAAATATCCCCCTGTGATATCTGCAGTGTGTTTATGCCATTGTCTCATTGAACCCCACACAGTCCCCTGAAAGAAGTGTAGACCCCTTCCTCAAATACCCAGAGTCCTGGTGCTGAGTGGATACCTAGTGTCCTTGGCTATAATCTTACCCTATAGGACTGTTTTCCCCAGAAGAAATCACTGGGAGGCGCTTCTTCCTGGGGTCACTGCACAAGGGCATAGACTGGACCCATATGTACCTGGCTATCATTCCTTTGAAACCTGTGTCATAGCCAGGCCATGACCATATGGAGTGGGGCGGGGGGGGGGGGGGGGGGGGGGCGTTCCTCAGAAAGAAGGGCCTCCACTGGGCCTGGCCAGAGGGTGAAGAGTGCAAGATATCATCATATTATACCCTGTCCTGTTTGGGCTCCTCCAGGAGCAGGCCGTAAGGATGTAAGTGCTGACAATTTATCTGGGATGCGATGCCAAGAAGCACTGGTAGTAAGTGTGGCCTGGAGGCAGCTGATAAAGGGTTTGCTATGTTGAGAAGCCATTTGCTTCTGTAGGGAGGCTGGCCCTCAGTCTAGAACACTCCTCTCAGTTATTCACACCCAAGGGAAGGAGCTGGGACGTATCTTTAGCTTCCAGAGGCAATAGGTGTCGGCTCTCCTGGCTTGTCCTGAAAATGAACTGAGGGTGCTCCCATGCCCAGAAAAAGGCCTTAGGAGAGACATCTAACAACCTGGAAGCTTAGTCTGTTAGTTTTCTCATCTTCTGAGCAATATATTTCTGTCATAAGTTATCTGCTGATTTTTTGTAAGCAGTCAATCTTTTCTCTCTGTTGCTTTTAAGTTCCCTGGTGATGTGTCTACATTCAGATTTCTTTTTCTTTATCCCTTTTTAGACTCAATCGCATCCTGGATCTGAGGCTTGCCAACTTCAAATAATTCTAGAATATTCTCAGGCTTCATCTCTTCAAATGTCGTCTCCACTTTCTCTGTTATTCTTTCTGGAATCTAGTTACGTTAACCCTTCTCACGCTCTCCATTCCTCAACTTTTTTTTCTTTTTGGGTCGCATTATGGATAATTTCTTTAGCTCTATCTTTCATTTCCTTAATTATTTTTTCTGGTCTCTTTTCTGAATTTTTCCATGGAGTTTTTAACTTCAATTATTATATAATTTACTTCTAAAAGTTTTATTTGTTTGTTTGCTTGTCTGTCTCTTCTGCCTTCAGATCTGCTTGGAATTGTTTAGTCTCTGGTTGATTGTTCACATTTGTGAGACTTGCTTTATGGTCTGTGCCAGGTCTGAGGTCTTGGTAGTCTGATCTTGTTGTCTGCTTTGTCTCGTGGTTCTCAGTCATGTTATAATATTTCATGTGAGTTCTGACATTTTTTCATAGCAAACTGACCAATTTCCTTGAATTTTATCTGTGGGATTTCTTGAAGCTTTCATTAAGGTTGACCTCCTTCAGAAAGTATTTGGATTTATTTCTTCCAGTTTTCTGGAGGCTGTATCTACCTGGGATCACTTTAATTTAAATTTTATAATTGCTTTTTTTGTGATTTGGGGCTGCAAATGGCTCACGTCTGATCATAAATTCCCCTCCACCCACTGCCAAGTTCAAGACAGAAGTTTCTTTGCTGACCCTTCAATTCAGAGAGTTTGTTTTAGTCTACACTAAGGCGCCCTGCTCTATGCTGATGCTTCCTCTCAGATTCCTCACTGTGGGGCCTTGAGCTTTGCCCTCTCCAACGCCACTCACAGTGGTTGGATCTTAAGCTCAAGGCCCTAGGGTTTTGCAGACACCCTTGGGGCTAAACTCTGCCTTCTGGCCCCCAGGAGCCCAGCTTGTCTTCAGCTCTGGCCTTGCCCAACTAATGACTGAGTTAAGACATGTTTTCAATAGTGAGCCTTGCTATTTTATTTTCAAAAGGGAGGCTGCTTAGAGTGTTTGTTTCACCATGCATCAGAGACGGGTGAATGCATTGCCACCCTCCCTCTTCTCGGAACCTCCTCCCACACTCTCAGTCAGCTCTCAAGAGAACCACTGGGTCTTGGGCTGAACATAAGTGAGCTTCAGCTGTAGCGCATCCGATGATGTGTCAGGATGTATTCATTTCCTTTTTGTTCTCCTCAGGCCTTTGATCAGATTATTTGAAAATTTAAGTTTGGGTCAGCTAAACCACAAGAATCCAAAGGACCCTCTGTGATCCAGCAGGCCTTTCAGATTGCAGAGGGACAGGCCCCACAGTGTCCCATGGTGGTGACAGCTGAGCAGTGTGTGAGCCTCAGAGGCAGACAGATGGTGGGGCCACAGCAGGAACTGCAGAGCTCCTTGGGCGCAGCCTTACTGCCTGTGGCTGATCTTGCATGATGGGACTTAAACTTGTTTTTAAGGGAACTGGTATATTTCTTTCTACCTTCCTTTCTAAATTTAGAGAATTGGCATAGGATGCATATTGCTGTGAGAGAGAGAATATCTAGGATACCTGTGTGTCCAGATTTAGAGCTGTTGACCTGGTATAATGATAAATAGTGCCCACTTTCACTTTTAAAAGTGTCCTGGCTTGTAAACCTAATTTTCATTCATAATTTTTTAAAAACAAAAGCTCACAGCAAACTAGAAATAGACGGGAACTTCCTCAGTCTGATAAAGGACATCTACAAAAGCATGCAGAGACTGAATGCTTTTACCCTAAGACCCAGAACGAGGCAAGGGTGTCCACTGTCATCACTCCTATTCCACATTGCACTGGAAATACCAGCCAGTGCAGTAAGACAAGAAAAAGTAATAAAGGCATAAGGACTGAAAAGAAAGAAAACTATCTGCTTCTATTCACAGACAACATTATTTGTTTGTGTAGAAAATCCTATGGAATCTACAAAAAAAGCTACTGCAACTATTGAGTTTAGCAAAGTCTGGGAATATGACCAAAATAACTATATTTCTGTATAGTAGCAATGAATAATCAGAAATTACAATGATAGTAATGGTAAATAATACCATTTATGGTTTCAAGACCGGTACTATGAAAACTACAATACATTGCAGAGAAATTAAAAAAGACCTAAATAAATGGAGAGATATTTCCTGTTCACAGATAGGAAAATGCAATATTGATAAGATGACAATTCTCCCTCAAGTTGATCTATAGATTTAAAGCAATCCCAATCAAAATCCTAGCAGACTGTTTTGTAGGAATTTACAAGCTGATTCTAAAATTCATATAGACATAGAAAGGGCTTAGAGTAGCTGAAAACTTTTGAAAAAGAAGATCAAAATCGTGGGCCTGACATCTCTTGGCATCAAGACTTATCATAAAGCTACAGTAATCAAGACAGTGTTGAACTGGAAGTGAAGAGGGAGCCAGGCTTTCAGGCAGGATGCTCAAAGTGAGCCTCCATTCTGCACCACTCCAACCTTTTTCTAGGTGTCTGTTCCAGTATCTGAAATGTGAGATGGGACCACCCAAGCTCTGAGGCCCCTGCCAGCTCTAATGTTCTGTGAATGGATAAGAGACACCAGAAGTGGGAGAACACAGACCATTATAAACCTCCCCAGGTGAATACTCTGTTACTCTCAATCTCAATGCTTCCTTGAGAGTGAAAACAGCCCATTTAATTAAATCTAGTCAATAGATTCTGTAAGAGCAAATAACCATTTCAAGTGTCCTCTGACCCCAGCTAGCTTTGGAACCTCTGGGACAACCCAAAAGGCCCTCTTATCTCTCTGCCTTGTTTGATCATGCTAAGGATCCATCTGCTGCGTGATAGGGCTCTGGTGATAGGAACAGTCCTGGGCTGGTGGTCAGGAAAGAGCAAGGGCTCTCTGAGGACACTCCTGGAGCAAGCCAAGTAAGGCATTCTTTCTCCCATCTCTGGTGACTTCCAATGACAGACCTTTGCCAGGGAAGCAGTCCTAGGCCCCTGCAAGCCATGTGGAGATAGTTGGGAGCCCTGTCCTCTGCTGAGAGTCAGGAGGTGGTAGTATGTGCACATTGTCCTACCTCTGGCGTTGCTTACTGCAGTCAGGTATCCTGTCTGCCATCCACTTTGCCTTCTGCTTGCCAGGTCTGGGTCTTACTACCAGGAAACTTCTAGACTTTGTTCCCTGCAGGCTCCCAACCATGCCTCTGGAGTGGTCATACTCAGAAGCCAGGCCGCAGGATGAGATGGGCCAGTGTGATCACTTCACTGAAGTCACTCCCAGTCTAGGGGCACAGTGCCCCTTCCAAGGAGCTCAGTCTAGTTTTGGAGACAAGCTTAACTACCAAGAGGTTGAGTAAGAAGTCACTCATTCTTGCCTTGTGGGCACCAGGAGATTTGAGGGCTGGCTGCAGAGATCTGGGGGATTTTCTGGAGAAGGGATAAGGAGATCTGAGGAGGCTGGGGTTGAGAGAGTGGAGCACTCTGGGCAGGCAGATGGCATGAGCAAAGGCACGTTGGGGCTGGAGGGAACTGGTATTTTAGCTGGGGATGTATCATATGGCCTCTTTCCTCGAGTGTCATCTTCTGTAAGATAATTCCTTGGAGCCAATAGTTTCTACCAGTGCATGCAATTACATTCTCAGGGACTGAATTCAGTCCCTCCTCAGATGTTTTTATTCATGAGGTCAAACGTTTGGATATTTGGAACTCTCTGGACAATGATCTGGATTTCCCTCTTTCATCTGTTACTAACCTTGAAAGCAGAGCCCAAGAAAACTCATATGATATCTGTTTTTGAAAAAGTCAATTCCAGGAAAGCAGAAGTGAGGAAAAAAGAGAAGGAGGCAGAGAAAGAGGCAGCAAATGAAATTCTGCATCACTGAGGGGCCACTATTTGACACAGAGTGCATGTGGTCACCTTAAGCTCACGTTTTCATTTCCTGAAAAATCTATGAACAACTGTTTCTGAAGGAGGAAGTGATCTGTTGACTAAAGATTCATTCACCCCAAAGAACTTTAACACAACCGTATTTCCAGGTTGCACACGCAGAGGTGCCCATGTTCCCACAGTCTCTCACAAAGCTGCTTGGAGGAAAGAAGTGGCAAAGGCCTCGGAGAGTGAGCAGTGAGATGGTGCCTACGATACATCCCATGGGGGCCCCCTTGCCCCTCTCATGTTAGCCCTGGCCCTCCCGGCCTGGCCAGTCATCTCCTGTGGTATCATTTTTGCATTTTTATGAGAAATGGTGTGAAGTCACAAACCCAGAGAGCCACAGAGCCCCCTTGAAGGCAGTGGAAAACCCTAGTCTCTGAAGAGAAATAAAACAAGAGGGTTCTTTAAAGAATGAAATAAAACAAAAACTACAATCCCTATTGTTACAGCTGGCCCCAAGATGGTGGACGGTGTGAATCATTTCCTTCCTCCGTCACCCATTCTCGAGTTCCTGCAGCCTTGACCAGCACTTACTAGGCCAGTGGTTTGCCAGGTGGGGAAAGACCCAGATCTTCATCGCTGAGGGGCCAGAGATCTCAGTTTCCTTTCCCTCAATTGGGCTCTGGTCGCTCAGTCTTCCCCTGTCCCTATATTTAATGTGTCTTTTGTAAACAACACATGTTTGGGCTTTATTTTTTCATCCAGTTTGACAATATTTGTCCTTTATTTTCATTTAATGTAATTACTATGATTTTGTTTCTACACGTATTTTAACCCCTACAGATACTTGTATTCTTGCTTTTCTCAATAACTGACATTTATTTATATTTACTACATACTTATCTCTCTGTTTGTCTTGGCTCCTTTCTGTGCTTCGCACACGCCTTTGCTCACCAGCCCTTTCTTGTGCACCACTTGCTGTTCACATTGGTTGGTGAACAGTTCTATGAATTTTTAAAAAATAAAATCAGCTTCATGTCATATTTATTTTTGAGGATAATTTCACTAGGTGTAAACTTCTAGGTTTTTTTCTCTTTTTCCAGGCTTTATGATATCATTTCATTTTCTTTTGAATTCTATTACTTTGCAGAAGTATTTTTGTTACTTTTAAGGTAATATGTCTTTTTTCCTCTGGCTACTTTCAATGATTTTTCTATCTTTTATTTTCAGCAGTTTTAGAAAAATGTGTAGTTTTCTTTAAATTTATCCTTTCTGGTATTCACTTCTTTAATCTGCAACTTCATGTCTTTCATCAATTTTGAAAATCTGTGGTTAGCATTTCTCTAGTATTGCTTCCTTCCCTGCCAATCTCTCTCTACTTCTTCTTATGGAATTCAAAATATAGATATATTTGACTTTTTACTTTACTGTGTCCCATATATTTCCCAATCCCTTTCCACATTTTCCATCTTTCTTCTCACTGTGCTTCAATCTGAATATGTTCTGCAGTTTCCTGGGGGAGTGGATTAGTTAGGCTTCTCCAGAGAAACATGACGAATAAGAGATATACATGTATATACAAATATTTATAGAAGGATGTTTACATATATATCTATAGAAAGATATTTGTTATAAGTTATTTGCTCACCCAATTATGGAGGCTGAGTGAGAAGTCCCATAGTCTGCTATCTGCAAGCTAGAGACCCAGGAAGGCCGGTAGTGGTGTTTGAAGCCCCGAGAACCAATGGTGTAGATTCCATCCTTGATGTGAAGGACTGAGAATCAGGAGTGCCGAGGGCAGGAGAAGATCGGTGTCCCAGCTCAGCAGTCAGGCAGAGGGCAAATTCAGCCTTCCTCAGGCCCTCAATGGATTGGATGATGCCCACTCTCACAGGGGAGGGCAATCTACTTTACTCAGTCTATCAATTCAAATGCCAGTCTCTTCTGGAAGCACCCTCACAGACACATCCAGAAACAATATTTAACCAGATATCTGGACATCCCATGATCCAGTCCAGCTGACGCATGATTTCACTGCCAGAGGCAGGCGACTCCAATTTTGCCGTGGCTCTTCTAGTATAGCCTTTGCTCTGAGGGGGTGTCCTTCCCATTGTCTTGACTGACAGCATGGGATGTGCAGTGAGGCCATTCCGCCTTGCCAGGACTTGAGCTCCAACTTCTGTTTTCCCAGCGTTGTGTGGCTACAGAAACTTCTGATCGGCTCTTTTCCTCCCAGCTGTTGTTGTTGGGCTTTTCGCCTAGTTTCTTGGAGTTCAGCCCAGCCCATGCACAGTTAGGAGTCAGGCAGCATCTTGAGATTTTGGGGCTCACTTCTCTGCAGTTCTCTTCTGTCTGTGACTTTGGTCCTTAAATCCTCTGCCCAGTTATGCTGTTCTTTATGCTTGCCTCTGTTCCTCTGTGGGCCATGGAAAATCCCCTCGGGGGAAAAGCTGGACTAAATGTGGAATGCACCTCATGAGTTTTCTTTTGTTCAAGGATTTGTAGTTCTTTAAATACTGCCTGCTCTGGTTCCTCTCTTCACTGCACAGTGTAGTTTTTGCCTATAGTTTGTTCAGCTCTTGTCATTTCATGGTGTGAGTGGTGGACATATATAAGCTGCTCCATCACTAGTAGAACAAAAAGTCCTCTGCACTTTGTTTTTTATACTCAACGATTTACCTTGGTGATTTTTTCATGTAAGTGCAATTAATGCCTCAATTATTTAATGACTGTCTATATTCCATTTTATGGATGTAGTGTAATTTATTTAGGCATTTCTCTTTTGTAGGGAAATTAGGTTATTTCCCAGGATTATGCTACAATGAATATCCTTGAGTATGTATAATATGTGCATGTGAAGGAGTGGTGTCTGCGTCATGCTGGTGCAATATGTCTCTCCTTTTTGTCCCCCTTTTTTTTTTATTAAGATTATGATAGATTACAGCCTTGTGAGATTTCAGTTGTAGATTATTGTTAGTCTTGTTGTGGGTACACCACTTCCCCCTTTGTGCCCTCCCCCCACACCCCCTTTCCCCTGGTGACCACTGATCAGTTCTCCTTGTCTATATGTTATCTTCCACCTATGAGTGGAGTCATATAGAGTTCGTCTTTCTCTGTCTGGCTTATTTCGCTTAGCATAATACCCTCGAGGTCCATCCATGTTGCTGCGAATGGACCAATTTTGTCCTTTTTTATGGCTGAGTAGTATTCCATTGTGTATATATACCATATCTTCTTTATCCAATCATCAGTTTCTGGGCATTTAGGTTGGTTCCAAGTCTTGGCTATTGTAAATAATGCTGCGATGAACATAGGGGTGCAAAGGACTCTTGGGATTTCTGATTTCAGGTTCTTAGGATAGATACCCAGTAGTGGGATGGCTGGGTCATAAGGTATTTCTATTTTTAACTTTTTGAGATATCTCCATACTGTTTTCCATAGTGGCTGCACCAGTTTGCATTCCCACCAACAGTGTATGAGGGTTCCTTTTTCTCCGCAACCTCTCCAACATTTGTCACTCTTGGTTTTGGATGTTTTTGCCAATCTAACGGGTGTAAGGTGATATCTTTGTGTAGTTTTGATTTGCATTTCCCTGATGATTAGCGATGATGAACATTTTTTCATGTGTCTCTTGGCCATACTTATATTTTCTTTGGAGAAATGTCTGTTCATGTCCTCTGCCCATTTTTTGATCGGGTTGTTTGTTTTTTTGTTGTTAAGCTATGTGAGTTCTTTGTATATTATGGAGATTAACCCTTTGTCGGATAAGTGGCTTGTAAATATTTTTTCCCAATTAGTGGGCTGTTTTTTTGTTTCAATCCTGTCTTCCCTTGCCTTGAAGAAGCTCTTTAGTCTGATGAAATCCCATTTGTTTATTTTTTCTATTGTTTCCCTCAACTGAGGAGTTATAGTGTCCGAAAAGATTCTTTTGAAACTGATGTCAAACCGTGTACTGCCTATATTCTCTTCTAGAAGATTTATTGTTTCAGGCCTAATCTTAAGGTCTTTGATCCATTTTGAGTTTATTTTGGTGTGTGGTGAAAAAGAATGGTCAATTTTCAATCTTTTGCATGTGGCTGTCCAGTTTTCCCAGCACAATTTGTTGAAGAGACTTTCTTTTCTCCAATGTAGGCCCTCTGCTCCTCTGTCGAAAATTAGCTGTCCATAGATGTGTGGTTTTACCTCTGGCCTTTCAATTCTGTTCCATTGATCTGTGGACCTGTTTTTGTACCAGTACCATGCTGTCTTGATCACTGTAGCTTTGTGGTATGTTTTGAAGTCAGGGATTGTGATGCCTCCAGCTTTGTTTTTCTTACTCAGGATTACTTTAGCAATTCGCAGTCTTTTGTTACCCCATATGAATTTTAGGATTCTTTGTTCAATTTCTGAAAAGAATGCCCTTGGGATTCTGATTGGGATAGCATTGAATCTGTAGATTGCTTTAGGTAGTATAGACATTTTAACTATGTTTATTCTTCCAATCCATGTGCATGGAATGTCTTTCCATCTCTTTATGTTGTCGTCAATTTCTTTCAAGAAAGTCTTGTAGTTTTCATTGTATAAATCCTTCACTTCCTTGGTTAAATTTATCCCAAGGTATTTTATTCTTTTCGTTGCGATTGTGAATGGGATTGAGTTCTTGAGTTCTTTTTCTGTTAGTTCATTGTTAATGTATAGAAATGCTACTGATTTATGTATGTTGATTTCATACCCTGCTACTTTGCTGTAGTTGTCGATTGTTTCTAATAGTTTTTCTGTGGATTCTTTGGGGTTTTCTATATATAAGATCATGTCGTCTGCAAACAGCGAGAGTTTTACTTCTTCATTACCTATTTGGATTCCTTTTATTTCTTTTTCCTGCTGAATTGTTCTGGCCAACACTTCCAGTACTATGTTGAATAGGAGTGGTGAAAGTGGGCACCCTTGTCTTGTTCCTGTCCTCAGAGGGATGGCTTTCAGTTTTTGTCCATTGAGTATGATGTTGGCAGTGGGTTTGTCATATATGGTCTTTATTATGTTGAGGTACTTTCCTTCTATACCCATCTTATTGAGGGTTTTTATCATAAATGGATGTTGGATCTTGTCGAATGCTTTCTCTGCATCTATTGAGATGATCATGTGGTTTTTGTTTTCCAATTTGTTAATGTAGTGTATCACGTTGATTGACTTGCGGATGTGGAACCATCCCTGTGTCCCTGCTATAAATCCCACTTGATCATGGTGTATAATCTTTTTGATGTATTGCTGTATTCGGTTTGCCAGAATTTTGTTGAGGATTTTTGCATCTATGTTCATCAGTGATATCGGTCTGTAGTTCTCCTTCTTTGTGTTGTCCTTGCCAGGTTTGGGGATCAGAGTGATGTTGGCTTCATAGAATGTGTTAGGGAGTACTCCATCTTCCTCAATTTTATGGAATAGTTTGAGAAGGATAGGTATTAAATCTTCTTTGAATGTTTGGTAGAATTCTCCAGAGAAGCCGTCTGGTCCTGGACTCTTATTTTTGGGGAGGTTTTTGATTACCGTTTCTATTTCCTTACTTGTGATTGGCCTATTCAGATTCTCCACTTCTTCCTGGTTCAGTTTGGGGAGGTTGTAGGAGTCTAGGAATTTGTCCATTTCTTCTAGGTTGTTCAATTTGTTGGCATATAGTTTTTCATAGTATTCTCTTATGATCCCTTGTATTCCATTGGTATCTGTTGTGATTTCTCCTCTCTCATTCCTAATTTTATTTATTTGAGATTTCTCTCTTCTTTTCTTGGTGAGTCTGGCTAAGGGTTTGTTGACTTTGTTAATTTTTTCGAAGAACCAACTCTTTGTTTCATTGATCTTTTCTACTGTCTTTTTTGTTTCAATATCATTTATTTCTGCTCTGATTTTTATTATTTCCCTCCTTCTGCTGACTTTGGGCTTTGTTTGTTCTTCTTTTTCTAATTCTGTTAGGTGTCGTTTGAGGTTGCTTATGTGAGCTTTTTCTTGTTTAGTGAGGTGAGCCTGTATTGCAATGAATTTCCCTCTTAGGACTGCTTTTGCTGCATCCCAAATGATTTGGTATGTCGTGTTCTCATTTTCATTTGTCTCCAGATACTGCTTGATTTCTTCTTTAATTTCTTCAATAATCCACTGTTTGTTCAGAAGCGTGTTGTTTAGTCTCCACATTTTTGGCCCTTTCCCAGCTTTATTCTTGTAGTTGATTTCTAGTTACATAGTATTATGATCAGAAAAGATGCTTGATATTATTTCAACTCTCTTGTATTTATTGATGCTTGCTTTATTTCCCAAAATATGGTCTATCCTTGAGAATGTTCCATGCACACTTGAGAAGAATGTGTAACCTGCTGTTTTTGGATGAAGTGTTCTATATATATCTATTAAGTCCATCTGGTCTAATTTTTCATTTAATTCTATAATTTCCTTGTTGATTTTCTGTCTGGATGTTCTGTCCATTGGTGTTAATGGTGTGTTGAGGTCCCGTACTATTACTGTATTGTTGTTGATGTCTTCTTTTAGTTCTGTTAAGAGTTGCTTTACATATTTTGGTGCTCCTGTGTTGGGTGCGTATATATTTAAAAGTGTTATGCCTTCTTGGTGGAGAGTCCCTTTTATCATTATATACTGTCCCTCTTTGTCTTTCTTTATCTGTTTTGCTTTGAAGTCTACTTTGTCTGATATTAGTATAGCGACACCAGCTTTCTTTTGTTCATTATTAGCTTGAAGTATTGTTCTCCATCCCTTCACCTTGAGTCTGTGTTTGTCTTTGGGGCTGAGGTGGGTTTCCTGGAGGCAGCATATTGTTGGGTCTTGTTCTTTGATCCATCCTGCCACTCTGTGTCTTTTGATTGGGGAGTTCAGACCATTTACATTTAGGGTGATTATTGAGATGTGGGGGCCTACCGCTACCATTTTATGTCTTGTTTTCCGGTTTTCTTCAATTTCCTTTGTTTCTCGTCCCATGGTTTAATCTGGTCTGATGGAGAGCTGCTACTCTCTGTTGTTTTCCTTCTACTTATCTCCTCTGCTCTTGGTTTTGTAGCCCCTTCCCTTTTTTTGATTTTTCAGGAATGAGGGTTTTCCTGAGCATTTCCTGAAGAGGAGGTTTTGTGGCAATGAACTCCGTTAATTTTTGTTTATCTGGGAAAATTTTTATTTCTCCATCGTATTTGAAGGATATTTTCGCTGGGTAGAGAATTCTCGGTTGCAGGTTTTTGTCCTTCAGATTTTTGAATATATCATTCCACTCTCTTCTAGCCTGTAAAGTTTCTGCTGAGAAATCTGCTGACAGCCTGATGGGAGTTCCTTTGTAGGTTAATTTCGTCTGCCTGGCTGCCCTTAGTATTTTCTCCTTGTCGCTGACTTTTGCTAGCTTCACTACTATATGCAGTGGGGTTGGTCTTCTTGCATTGATAAAGTTTGGAGATCTATTGGCTTCTGACACATGAAGTTCAGTCTCTCTCACCAGGTTTGGGAAGTTCTCAGCCATTATTTCTTTGAATAGGCTTTCTGCCTCTTTCTCCCTCTCTTCTACCTCAGGTATACCTATAATCCTTGCGTTGCATCTCCTAATTGCGTCTGATAATTCTCAGAGAGTTTCTTCATTTCTTTTTAGTCTTACTTCTCTCTCCTCCTCTGCCTGCAGCATTTCTATATTCCTATCTTCCAAATCGCTAATTCTTTCCTCCATATTGTCGGCCCTACTGTTCAGTGCGTCTAGATTTTTCTTAATCTCCTCTATTGTGTTCTTCATTTCCAGTATTTCTGTTTGGTTCTTCTTTACAGTATCAAACTCTTTTGTGACATAGCTCCTGAACTCGTTGAGTTGTCTATCTGAATTCTCTTTTAACTCATTGAGTTTTTTAATGATAGCTGTTTTGAAGTCGTCGTCATTTAGGTTACATATTTCACTTTCTTTGGGATTGTTTTCTGTGTATTTGTTATTTTCCTTTGGTTCTGGAGATTTAATATATTTTTTTCATATTGCTTGATGTTGTAGATTTGTGCTTCCGCATAGAGATAGAGTTTAGTTACTCCTTCCACTTGTTTCTACTGGTGTGGTGGGGGAGCAGCTGTTTATACTGCACTATCCAGGAAGCCTATCAGCTGTTGCTAACTGGGCCTGGGCCCCTCCTCATAGTCACGGTGGTCCTGTGGGTTCCCTCTTCAGCTGTGGGGGCCATCACGGGGGGGCGGTGCTTCAGGCTGCTGGTGCCTACTGTTGCAGACAGCCTAGACGTGCTCCCTCCTTGGGGTCTGCTGCAGTGTTATGGGCTTTTCCAGCGGCTAGGGGCAGGATCACTTATATTTGCAGCTCCGTCACTGTCGGCACGCACAAAAGCTCACTTGTCCACTATGGGTCACAGCAGAGCTATTTGCATCTTCTGCAGTCTGTGGTTAGCTCACCTAGCTATGCTACTTTTGTCCCAAGGTCTTCTAGCCTTGTGGCTGCCAGATGGGTGCTCTCTATTAGTGGTGTGCAGAGGCTTTCGCTGAGGCTGTTGTGAGACTGAAGGGTTTCCCCCTAGGCTACGGAGCCTGGTTACTGGAGCTCCACACAGACTCAGTCCTCTCCTCCAGGATCTCGGGGAGCCCTTTGCCCTGTCTGGGGGGATAGCTGGAGACCTTGATTTCAGTGGCAGCTGGCAGGCTGCTGCCCTGCCTGGTATTTTCCTCTCCGTGACCCTCCCGCTGTTGTGGATGCTGGGAAGAGCCTCTCCGCCAATGGCATGTAGGGGCTTTGTCTGCTGCCAGGGCGGAACTCTGAAGTATCCCTCCCAGTCCGTGGAGCCGGTCGCTGGAGGACCACTAAGCCCCAGTCCTCTCCCAGGATATCTCCGGCAGTTCCGAGCCCCACGCGGCAGTCGGTGGGGCAGGCAGCACCAGCTGGCAGGCCGCCGTGCTGTTTGGGATTCTCTCCGGGACCTTCCTGGTGTTGTGGATGCTGGGAGGGGCCTCTCCACTAATGGCAGACAGAGACTTTTGTCTGCTGCCCAGGTGGAGCTCTGGAGCTTCCCCCCAGAGCCGTGGAGCCAGCCGCTGGAGCTCCACCCAGCCTCAGTCCTCTCTGAGGAGATCCCCGGCAATCCCGTACCCCGCCCGGCAGTCAGTGGGGAGGGCGACGGCAGTTGGTGGGCTGCCGCACTGCTTGGGATTCTCTCCGGGACCTTCCCGGTGTTGTGAATGCTGGGAGGGACCTCTCTGCTAATGGCAGACAGAGGCTTTTGTCTGCTGCCCAGGCCGAGCTCTGGTGCTTCCCCTCCCCAGGCTGCGGAGCTGGCTGCTGGAGCTCTACCCAGCCCCAGTCCTCTCCGAGGGGATCTCCAGCTATCCTGTGCCCTGTCCGGCAGACAGTGGGGTGGGCAGCGGCAGCTGGCGGGCTGCCGCGCCGCTTGGGATTCTCTCCGGGACCCTCTGGTCGCTGTGGATGCCAGGCGGGGCCTCCCTGCCAATGGCGGGCAGAGGCTCTCCTTGCAGACTCAGGTGTGCAACTCTGAAGCCTCCCTCTGCGTTTGGGTGGAATTACGGGGGGGCTTAGGTGGGGCTCTGGTCACCTGTTTCCACCGTCGCTCCTCCGGTGTGCACTCCCTCCTGCCCTAGGTGTGTGCCGATGCTCCGGGGGCATCCGCTGGAAGAAATCTGCTTGCAGGTACTAGGCTGCTCGGTCGGGGTCAGAGAATTTTCCCCTGTCTCCACCTCCTCCTGGAGGGAAGTCCGACTGCCTTCCGATGTATAGCTGCATGGGTCTCTCAGGTGTCCCGAGATCCTGTATGGATATCCTTTGTTGTGCGATGAATGTCCAATTTATTGTAGATTTGAAAGGGAAGAGACAAAGAGGACTACTCACGTCGCCATCTTGGATCCTTGTTCCTTTTTGTCCCCTTTTTAACAACTAAAAATCATCATCCATCCATGAACAAAAGTACTTCTGGAGTTGTGGGATACAGCATGATATGGCAAGGGATCCAAGAGAAGTACAGCCCACTTGTGCATCAGGTAACAGGCATGGGCCGCAGAACCAGTAGGAGCCAGAGAACTTACTCCAACCTCTCTCAGCCACCTTTAGGGGAAACCTGGACAGTGTTGAATTGGGCAGACACCCATAGTCAAGAGAGACTTTGTAGCCACTTCCCAAAGAAAGATTCCACTACTCTGTTGAAGCAAAAAATACCTATGAGTTTGGACACTTTGAGGAGGGTAAGAGGAACTTTGCCAGTTATTCCCTGCCCCTGAAGTGGCACAGCATGGGAATGAACTGGCAACGACAACCTCTTCTGTGGGGGAAAGGGAGAGCATGAGTGAGTGTCCTGCTACCCCTTCTATGTAGGATGCTGCTGCAGAAATCTATTTCTCTCCAGCAGCACCCAGGGTACTGAAGCAGGATCTTGAAGACTGGGGGGACAAAGGAAACTGGAAAAGAGGCAGCTAAAAATATCAAAGGGCATTAAAGGGATGTGGTTCCTGCTGACTGTGCTTAGGACCCCAGCAAGAAGTCTACTCACAAGCCTCTAGGAGAACCTCACCCAAGGATTCTCCCACCAGGTTCATGGGCACCTGACGCCCTGAGGGCTAAACCCACACCTCCCCCTACACTATGGCTGACTCCTCGTGCATTCTCCCAAGTGTGGTGGTGAGAGTGAGTTCCAGTAAACACAGTGCTCTCAGAAAATCAGACCAAGGCCTGTGGGCAAAGCAGAAACCACAAATTTTATCTATAGCACCACCTCTGGAAAATAAAAGACAGGTTTCCAGCAGCCAACCTAGTGAATTGTAAAAGCCAGAGAAGACGAAAAAGCTTAAAGAAAGAGCAAGAAGAGTACAGCAGGTTTATCTATAAAAGGTCAGAGAAAGCCACAGATATAACAGGACCAGTGAACAATATATCCCACCAAAGGCAACTAGTAAAGATTTGAGGAGGTGTCTGCTCCTTCAAATGCAAAAGCAACAATGCAATACTTCAGGGAACATGAGTAATCAAGGAAGCATACCATCACCGAAATATGACAATAATCCTTCAAGAACTGAGCTCAAAGACGTGGAATTTTGTAATCTAGCTGATAAGGAATTCAAAACAACCATTTTAAGGAAACTCAACAAACTACAAGAAAACATAGAAAGACTATTCAATAAAATCAGGAAAACAATACATGAACAAAATGAGAAATGTAACACATAGATAGAAATCATAAAAAGAGCAAACCAAATTCTGGAGCTGAAGAATTCAGTGAATGAAATGAAAAGTGCAATAGAGAACATCTCTAGCAGAGTAAACAAAATGGAAAATGGAATGAATGATCTAAAGGATAGAGACTTTGAAGTAACCCAGAGGAGAAAAAATAATAAAAAGGAGTGAAGAAAGCCTCCATGATCTATGGGATTCCATCAAATGTGCAAATATTAGAATAATTGGAATTCCAGAAAGAGAAGAGAGGGAGAAGGGGGAAGAAAGTTTATTTAAAGAAATAATAGCTGGGAAGTTCCCAAACCAGAGGAGAGACTTGGACATCCAACTTCACATCCTATTATCTTAATGCAAAAAGACCTTCTCCAAGACACATTATAATGAAACTGTTAAAAATCAAAGACAAAGAGAGAATCCTAAAAGCAGCAAGAGAAATAAAGTTTGTAACCTACAAAGGAACTCTCAATAGGCTATCAAGGGATTTCACAGCAGAAATCATATAGGCCAGGAGAGAATAAAATGACATATTTAAATTGTTGAAAGAAAAAAGTTGCCAGCCAAGAACACTGTATCTGACAAAGTTATCCTTCAGATATACAAGAAAAATAAAGATGTTCATAGACAAGCAAAAGCTGAAGGTGTTCATCACCACTAGACCTGCTTTGCAAGAAATGCTAAAAGGAGTTGTATAAGCTGAAGTGAAAAAATGCTAGTCAGCAACATGAAAATACGTGAGATTACACAAAACACTAGTAAAGGTAAATATGCAATCAGACTTAGAAAACACTAATTCTGTAATAGGATGGTGTGTTAACCTCTTAACTATAGTGTAAAGGTCAAAGGAAAAGAATATTAAAAATACAACTACTATACTTTCTTAATGAATACACAATATAAAAGAAGTAAATAATGACATCAAAAATATAAAAGAGGGCAGTAAAAGAGTAAAATTTTTATCAGTGATCAAAGTTAAGTGGCTATCAGCTTAAAATGTACTATTTTATCTATGGTATGTCTTACGTAAGCTTCATGTCAACCACAAAGCAAAAACCTAGAGAAGATTCACATAAGATAAAGAAAGGGGAAACAGAGCATATCACCATGGAAAAATCACTAATTTACAAAGGTAGGCAGAAACAGAGGAAAAAAGAAACAATGAAATGAAACTGCATGACACCAGAAAGCAATTAATAAGATAACACAGTCAGTTCTATTCTTAATTTTTTGAAGACTCTCCATAGGTTTTCCATAGTGGCTACATCAGTTGCATTCCCACCAGCAGTGAATGAGGGTTCCCTTTCCTCCACATCTTCTCCAACATTTGTTACTTCTTGTCTTGTTAATTACAGCCATTCTGACAGGCATGAGGTGATATCTCATTGTAGTTTTGATTTGCATTCTCCTGTTGGTTAGTGATGTTGAACATCTTTTCATGTGCCTGTTGTCTTTCTGTATCTCTTCTTTGGAAAAATGTCTGTTCTGATCTTTCGACCATTTTTTAATTGGATTGTTTGCTTTGTTGTTGTTGAGATTCATGAATTCTTTGTATATTTTGGATATTAATCCCTTCTCAGGTATATTGTTTACAAATATCTTCTTACAATTGTTAAGTTGTCTTTTCATTTTGTTGTGCAAAAGAAAAGGTTTCCTTTGCTGTGCAGAAGCTTTTTAGTTTGATGTAGTCCCATTTGTTAATTTTTTTTATTGTTTCCCTTCCCTTGCCAGTCAGACATGGCATTTGAAAATATGCCACTAAGACTGATGTCAAAGAGTGTACTGCCTATGTTTTCTTCTAGAAGTTTTATGATTTCAGGTCTTACATTCAAGTCTTTAACCTACTGCCAGATATTTATCTAAAGAACATGAAAGCAAGAATGCACAAAGATACACGCACCCCTATGTCCATTGTGGCATTACTCACTATAGCCAAGACTTGGAAACAACCTAAGTGCCCATCAAGGGATGAATGGATAAAGAAGATGTGGTAGATATACACAATGGAATATTACTCAGCCATAAAAAAGATGAAATCGTGCCATTTGCAACAACATGGATGGACCTTGAGGATATTATGTTAAGTGAAATAAGTCAGAGGGAGAAAGTCAAATACCATATGATCTCACTCATAAATAGAAGATAAAAACAATAGCAACAAACAACAAACACATAGATACAGAGATTAGGTTGGTGGTTGCCAGAGGGGAAGAGGGGAGGGAGGAGGGCAAAAGGGGTGACCAGGCATACGTGTATGGTGATGGATGGTAACAGTCTTTGAGTGGTGAATATGATGTAATCTACACAGAAACTGAAATACAATGACGTACACCTGAAATTTATGTAATGTTATAAATCAATGTTACCTCAATGAAAAGTTAAAAAATAAATTAAAAAGACTCAAAAAAAAAAAAGAAGACAGCATAGTCAACAATAAATCTAAATGGAAACAGATTGAATTCACCAATCAGAAGGCACAGAGTGGCTGGGTGGATGAAAAAACAAGACCCAAGTACATGCTGCCTAGAAGAGACTCACTTCAGCTTTAAGGACACACACAGGCTCAAAGGAAAGGGATGGAAAACGATATCTCACGCAAATGGAAACCAAAAGATAGTGGACTTCACAAAACAGACGTTAAGTCAAAAATGGTAATAAGAGACAAAGAAAGTCATTATATAATGATAACTGGGTCAATCACCAGGAAGATAGAACTATCATAAATACACACACATCCAATGTCAGAGCACTTAAATATATGAAGCAAATACTAACAGATCTGAAGGGAGAAATAGACAACAATAAAATAATAGTAGGGGACTTCAGTACCCCACTTTCAACAATAGATGGATCATCCAGACAAAAAATCAATGAGGAAATATTGGACTTCAATCATACATTAGACCAAATGGATGTAACAGACATTTATAGAACGTTCCATCCAACAGAAGCAGAATAAAAGACACGGAGGGAGAGTGTTCAAGCTGGTAGCATGGGAAGATCCTGAACTCACCTCCTCCCACAGCCACAACAAATCTACAATTACATAAGGAATAACTCTATCTGAAAGGGACCTGGAAACTGGATGAACAGAGTCTCCACAACGAAGAATAAAAGGACAGCATCAAGACGGGTCAGACAGGCAGAGAAATGGTCTCATCAAGGAAAAAAAAAAAACGCACCCCAGCCATGGAAATCCACACTAAGGAGAGATCTAAAAGGTATGAAACTTTGCCCTGAGGAGCAAGGGGTTTGAGCTCCACATCAGGCAGCCCAACCCTTAGATCTTGCACAGGAGAGACGAGCTCCCAAAATATCTGGCTTTAAAAATCAAAGGGGATTATGTCCAGGAGAACTATAGAACTGCAGGGAACAAAACACGGGTTCTTAAAGGACTCACACACAGACTCACTCTACCTGGAAACCAGTGCAAAGACACCAGTTTGAAAGTGCAAAGACCATAGGTAAAGGAGATCCATTTACTAACCTTAAAGCATCTTCTGAAGAGGCAAGAGCCAGTCAGGACTCTCCCCAGGGACTGAGACAGTGGCTGGAGCAATTTTTCCAATCACACTCAACCTTGCAAATGTCAGTGCAGGCAGGTGCCATTTTGCAATTCTCCCTCTAACCTGCTAGCACCAGTGAATGCACCCCATTGAGAACTCTGCCCACCTCTGCACCTCAGTGGAACCTTACATCCAGGAAGGGCAGTAACCCTGCCCACCAAAGCACCACAGCAGTTGTTGGCACACCTCACAGCCAGTCTGAGAGGCCAGACTTGCCCACCAATGCACCAGAGGAGTCTCAGCCATGCCTGACAATAGTACTGGATCCCAATACCACCCCTTCTTGCACCACAGCTGGAGTTCCACCACAATAGGAGGGTGCACACAGCTCACATAGGGAACCCTCCTCGAGCACTTGGCTTTGGTGGTCAGAAGGGCTGTGCCTCAGGACCCCACAGAATATCTGCTACATGGGGCCACTCCTTCAAGACTGGGAGAGGTGGCTGATTTACATAATATATAGGAAAAAAACCACAGAGGGCTAGGCAAAATGAGTAAAATAGAGTAATATGTTTCAAATTAAAGAACAAGACAAATCTTCAGAAAAAGAACTAAAATGAAGAGGCCGGCCCCATGGCCGAGTGGTTAAGTTCGTGTGCTTCTCTTTGGTGGCCCAGGGTTTTGCCAGTTCAGATCCTGGGTGTGGACATGGCACCACTCATCAGGCCATGCTGAGGCACTGTCACATAAAGCACAACCAGAAGGACCTAAAACTAGAATAGACAGCTATGTACTGGGAGGATTTGGGGAAAAGAAGAAGAAGAAGGGGAAAAAAAAGATTGGCAACAGATGTTAGCTCAGGTGCCAATCTTTAAAAACAATGGAGATAAGCAATCTACCTGATACAGAGTTCCAAATAATGGTCATAAAGATGCTCACTTAACTCAGGAGGAGAATGGATGAACACAGTGAGAACTTCAACAAAGAGATAGAAAATATAAAAAAGTACCAAATAGAAGTCAAAACTGAACTGAGAGATGGACTATAATTAGTTCTTGGGTGGTGAACATGATATAATTTACATAGAATTTGAAATATATTATGATGTACGTCTGAAAACAAACAAATAAATGAAAAAAAAACTGAACTGAGAAATGCATTAGAGGAGTTCAACAGCAGACTGGATGAAGTAGAAGAAAAAATTAGCAAGCTGGAAGATGAAACAATGGAATTCACTCAGACAAAGCAGCAAAATAAAAAAAGAACTTCAAAAAGTGAAATACACCAAGGGATCTCTGGGACAACATCAAATGGAATAACATTTGCATTATAGGGGATCCCAGAACAAGAAGAAGAGGGAGAAAGAGCCAGAAAAATTATTTGAAGAAATAATGGCTAAAAACCTCCCTCATCTGAGGAAGAAAACAGACATCCAGGTTCAGGAAGCCCAGAGATTTCCAAATAAAATCAACTCAAAGAGACCCACACCAAGACACATTATAATTAAAATGGCAAAAGCTAAGGATAAAGAGAGAACCCTAAAAGCAGCAAGAGAAAAACAACTTGTAACATACAAGAGAAACTCCATAAGGCTATCAGCAGATTTTTTAGCAGAAACTCTACAAGTCAGAAGGAAGTGGCATGATACAGTCAAAGTGCTGAAAGGAAAAAACTTTCAACCAAGAGTACTCTACCCAGCAAGGTTATCATTCAGAATTGAAGGAGAGATTTTTTCCAGACAAGCAAAAGCTAGAGGAGTTCATCACCACTAAACTGGCCTTACAAGAAATGGTAAAGGAAATTCTTTAAGCTGAAAAGAAATGGCACTAATTAATAATAAGAAAACATGAAAGTAAAAATCTCACTGGAAAAGGGAAATATAAATCAATCACACGTAAAGGTAGTAAATCAATTATATGTACAGTAACCATGAAGATTAAAAGATGAAAGTAGTAAAGTTAACTGAAATTACAACAAATAGTTGTATAAAAGCAAAAGATGTTCAGTGTGACATCAAAATATAAATTGGGGGGTAGTAAAAAGGTAAAGTTTGGAACGTGTTCAGATTTAAGTTTCTATCAACTTAAAACAGACTGCTATTTACATAAGAGGTTATATGTGAACCAAATGGTAACTAAAAGGGAAAAACTTAGAGTAAATACACAAAAGAAAATGAAAAAGGAATCTAAACACAACATAAAGTCATAAAACCACAAGGGAAGAGAGAAAGAGAAGAAAGGAACAGAGAGGAACTACTAAAAACAGCCAGAAAACAATTAATAAATTGTTTTCATATCTATCAATATGTACAGATTTGTGAATAATTACTTTAAGTGTAAGAACACTAAATTTACAACCAAAAGACATAGAGTGGCTGGATGGATTAAAAAACAAGACATATCTACAGGCTGCCTACAAGAGGCTCACTTCAGAAGTAAGGACACACAGACAGAAAGTGAAGGGATGGAGAAAGATATTCCACGCAAATGGAAATGAAAAGAAAGCTGGTATGACTATACTCATATGTGAAAAAAATAGACTTTAAAACAAAGACTAACAAGAGACAAAAAAGGACATTACATAATGATAAAGGGATCTATCCAGCAAGAAGATATAACATTTATAAATACACGTGCACTGAAGCACAAAAGCACATAAAGCAAATATTAATGGACCTAAAGGGAGAATTTAGAATCAATATGGTAATAGCAGGACACTTTAACACTTCACTTACATTGTGGGTAGATCGTCCAGACAGAATATCAATGAGGAAACATCAGCATAAATGACACATTAGACCAAATGGACTTAATAGACATGTACAGAACATTGCATCCAAAAGCAGCAAAATACAGATTCTTCTCAAGCCCACATGGAACATTTTCCAGGATAGGTTACATGCTAGGCCACAAAGCAAGTCTCTACAAATTCAAGAAGATTGAAATTATATCAAGCACCTTTTCCAACCACAATGAACCACAACTAGAAATCAATTACAGGAAGAAAATGTGAAAAGTCAGAAAATCGTGGAGACTAAAACACATGTTGCTGAACAACCAATGAGTCATCAAAGAAATCAAAGAAGTAAAAAAATACTTAGAGACAAAACAAAAATAGACACATCAAAATCTATGGGATCATAAGAGGGAATTTTGTAGCAATACGGGCCTACATCAAAAAACAAGAAAAATCTTAAATAACAACCTAACTTTACACCTAAAGCAACTGAAAGAAGAAAAAAAGCAAATGAAGCCCAAAACTAGTAGAAGGAAATAATAAAAATCAGAGCAAGATAAAATACAGACTAAGAAAACAATAGAAAAGATCAGTGAAACTAAGAGCTGGTTCTTTGTAAAGATAAACAAAATCAACAAACTTTTAACTAGACTTAGAGAGAGAGCTCAAATAAATAAAATCAGAAATGAAAGAGAAGTTACAACTGATACCCCCAAAGTATGAAAGATCATAAGAGACTGCCAAAACAGTGATATACCAACAAATTGGACAACGTAGAAGAAATGGATAAATTCCTAGAAACATACAATCTTCCAAGACTAAATCATTAAGAAATAGGAAATCTGAATAGACCAATTGCTAGTAAAAAGATTGAAACAGTGATAAAAAACCTAGTAACAATCAAAAGTCCAGGACCAGATGGCTTCACTGGTGAATTATACAAAACATTCAAAAAAGTTTTAATACCAATCTTTCTCAATCTCTTCTAAAAATTTGAAGAGGAAGGAAAGCTTTTAAACACAATTTATGAAGCCAGCATTACCTTGATACCAAAACCAGACAAAGACACCACAAAAAAAGAAAATTAGAGGCAAATATCCTTGATGAATATAGATATAAAAATCCTCAACAAAATATTAGCAAACTGAATTCAACAATACATTAAAAGGAGCATACACCATAATCAAGTGGTATTTATTCCAGCATTGGAAGGATGGTTCAACATCTATAAATCAATCAATGTGATACACCACATTAAACAAGCGGAGGATAAAAATCATATGATCATCTCAATAGATGCATAAAAAGCATTGACAAAATTCAACATCAATTTATGATAAAAACTCTCAACAAAGTGAGTATAGGGGAAATGCACCTCAACATAAGAAAGGCCATATATGACAATCCCACAGCCAACATCATACTCAATGATGAAAGCTGAAAGCTTTTCCTCTAAGATCAGGAATAAGACTAGGATGCCTACTCTTGCCACTTTTATTTAACATAGTGTTGGAAGTCCTAGCCACAGCAACTAAGCAAGAAAAAAAAGTAAAAGTCAACCAAACTGGAAAAAAAGAAGTGAAACTGTCACTATTTGCAAATGACAGGAAAACCCTAAAGAATCTTCAAAGAAAACTGTTAGAATTACTAAATGAAGTCAGTAAAGTTTCAGGATAAAAAATTAATGTACAAAACCTGTTACATTTCTATAGACTAATAACAAACTATCTGAAAGAGAAATTAAGAAAACAATTCCACTTACAATTGCATCAAAAAGAATAAAATACCTAGGAATAAGCTTAACCAAGGAGGTAAAAGACTTGTATCCTGAAAACTATAAGACATCAATGAAAGAAATGGAAGGTGACACAAATAAATGGAAAGTTATATTGTTCCCATGAATTGTAAGAATTAATATCTTAAAAATTCCATGTAACCCAAAGCAGTATACAGATTCCATGCAATCTCTATCAAAATATGAATGGTATTTTTCACAGAACTAGAATAAATAATCCTAAAACTTGTATGGAACCACAAAAGACCCCAAATAGCCAAAGCAGTCTTAAAAAAGGAGAACAGAGCTGGAGGAATCATGATCCCTGAAGTCAAACTATACTACAAAGCTTTAGCAATCAAAACAGTATGACAGGCAAAAAGACAGACACATAGATCAATGGAACAGAATTGAGAGCCCAGAAATAAAGCCACACTTGTATGGTCAACTAATCTATGACAAATGAGGCACAAATACAAAGGGGAAAAGACATTCTCTTCAATAAATGGTACTGTGAAAACTGGACTGCTACATACAAAAGAACGAAGCTAGGTCACTATCTTATACCATATACGAAAAGAAACTCAAAATGGATTAAAGACTTGAATGTAAGACCTGAAATAATAAAACTTCTGGAAGAAGACATAGGCAGTCAGCTCTTTGACATCAGTCTAAGAGATATTTTTTTGGATCTGTCTCCTCAGACAAGGGCAACAAAAGCAAAATAAACAAATAGGACTACATCAAATTGAGAAGCTTTTGCACGGTGAAGGAAACTATCAAGGAAACGAAAAGATGAACAACTGAATAGGAGAGGATATTTGCAAATGATACATCCAATAAGTGATTAATATCCAAAATATATAAAGAACTCATACAACTCAATATCAAAAAAACAGGCAATTCAATTTAAAAATGGGCAGAGGACCTGGATAGGCATTTTCCAAAGAACATACAGATGGCCAACAAGCACATAGAAGATGCTCAACATCACTAACCATCAGGGAAATACAAATGAAAATCACAGTGAGATTATCACCTCACACCTGTTAGAATGGCAATTATCAAAAAGATAGGCAATAACAGGTATTGGAGAGGATGTGGAGAAAAGAGAACACTTGCACACCATTGGTGGGAATGTAAATTGGTGTATCCACTGTGGAAAACAGTATGGAGGACCCTCAAGAAATTAAAAATAGAACTACCATAGAATCCGGAATTCCACTTCTGGATATTTATCCAAAGAACTTGAAAACACTAATTTGACAAGACATACTCACACCTATGTTCATTGTGCCATTATTTACAATAGTCAAGATGTGGAAACACCCTGTGTCCAAAGGTGGATGAATGTATATATATGGAGTACTACTCAGCCATAAAAAAGAATGAAATGTTGTCATTTGTGACACCATGGATGGATCTTGAGGGTATTATGCTAGGTGAAATAAATCAGATGGAGAAAGTCAAATATCACATGATTTCACTCATATGTGGAATCTAAAAAAATCAAATGAACATACAAAATAACACAAAAAAGAACTCATAGATACCGAGAACAGATTAGTGGTTACCAGAGGGGAAGGGGGCTGGAGATGGGCAAAATGAGTGAAGAGGGGCAATTGTATGGTGATGGATGGTGACTAGACTTACAACAGTGATCACCTTTGTAGCATAGACAGATGCTGAATTATACAGCTTTACACCTGAAACTGATACAATTTAAAAAAGAACAGAAGCAGAATACACATTCTTCTCAACTTCAGCTGGAACATTCTCCAGGATAGAGCATATGATGGGTCACAAAACAAATCTCAGGAAACTTAAGAAGATTGAAATAATACCAAGTATCTTTTCTGACCATGATGATATTAAACTAGAAATCAACAATGAGAGAAGAGCTGGAAAATTTACAAGCACGTGGAAACTAAACAACCAATGGGTAACGGAATAAATCAAAAGGAAAATCAAAAAATATCTTGAACCAAATAAAAATAAAAACACAACACACAAAAAGCTATGGGATACTGCAAAACTAGTCCTGAGAGGGACATTTATAGTAATAAATGCATATATTAAGAGAACAGAAAGATTTCAAAAAAACAACCTAACTTACACCTCAAGGAAGTAAAAAAAGAGAAGAAATTAAGCTCAAAGTTAGTAAAGGAAGGAAATAAAGACTGGAGAGAAATAAATAAAATAGAGACCAGAAAAATTATAGAAAAGATTAATAAAACTGAGTGGGTTTTTCAAAAAAAAATAAACAAAATTGACAAACCTTTAAGTGACTAAGAAAAAAAAAGGAGAAGACTCAAATAAACAAAATCAGAAATGAAAGAGGAGACATTACAAGTGATACCACAGAGATACACAGGATTATATGAGACTACTATGAACTGTGCCTACTATGAGTTATATGCCTAAAAATTGGATAACCTACAAGAAATGGATAAATTACTAGAAACATACAATGTACCAAAACTGAAGCATGAAGAAATAGAAAATCCAAACAGACCACTAATGAGTAAGGATATAGAATCAGTAATCTAAAACTTCCTAGCACAGAGGAGTTTGGGACCAGATGGCTTCACTGGTGAATTTACCAAACATTTAAAGAAAAATTAATGCCAATCTTTCTCAAACTTTTCCAAAAAATTGAAGAGGAAGGAACAATCTCTAACTCATTTTACAAGGCAGGCATTACCCTGATACCAAACTCAGATAAGGACACTACAAAAAAAGAAAACTATAGACCAATATTCCTGATGAATACATATGCAAAAATTCTCAAAAAATATTAGCAAACTGAGTTCAATAATACATTAAACAAATCATACAGAATGACCAGGTGGTATTTATCCTTGGAATTCAAGGATGCTCCAACATCTGCAAAGCAATCAATGTGATACACCACATTAACAGAATGAAATGAAATAAATATGATCATTTCAATAGACTCAGACAGTTCTTGACAAAATACAACATACGTTCATGATAAAAAACAAACCTCTCAGCATATTGGGTGTAGAAAGAACATACCTCAATATACTAACATCCTACTCAATGGTGAAAGATTGAAAGCTTTTCCTCTAAAATCAGGAACAAGACAAGGGTGCCCATTCTCACCACTCTTATTCAACATAGCAGTGGAAGTCTTAGAACAATAAGGCAAGACTAAGAAATAAAAAGAATCCAAATAGGAAAAGGTGTAAAATTGTTGTTATTTGTAGTTGATATGATCTTATACAGAAAATCCTAAAGATTCCATCAAAAAATGTTAGAACTAATCAACAAATTCAGTAAAGTTGCAGGATATAAAATCAACATACAGATATCAACTGCATATCAACTGCTTTTTCATACACTAACAATGAAATGCCTGAAAAATAAATATCTATCCCATTCACAATAGCAACAAAAACAATAAAATACTTAGGAATAAATTTAACAAGGAAGTGAAGCTCTGTACGATGAAAACTGCAAGACTTTGATGAAAGAAATTGAAGTAGACACAAACAAATGGAAATATAACCCATGTTCATGGATCAGAAGAATTAATATTGTTAAAATGTCCAGGCTATCCAAGACCTTCTATAAATCAATGCATTCCTATCAAAATTCCGATGGCATTTTTCACACAAATAGAAAAAATAATCCTAAAATTTGTTTGGAACCACAAAAGACCCTGAGTAGCCAAACTCAACCATGAGAAACAAGAGCAAAGCCAGAGGCATCATACTTCCTGATTTCAAACTATATGTCGAAGCTATAGTAACTAAAACAGTATGGTACTGGCATAAAAATAGACAAGCAGACAAGTGGAACAGAATAGAGAGCCCAGAAATAAACCCCTGCATATACAAGCAATTAATATTTAACAAGGGAGTCAAGAATACTCAATGGGGAAAGGAAAGTCTCTACAATAAATGGTGCTGGGAAAACTGGGCAATCCTATGCAAAAAAAAAGAAATTGAAACCCTATCTTAGACCACCCACAAAAATTAACTTAAAATAGATTAAAGAAGACATTTTCCATTACCTGGGCTTGTTGCTGGGCAAGAAGGAAGTCTTTCTTTCTCCTACTGGAGTAGTAAATTAGTTGCACTTATCGTTTGGGAGTGCAAGGTGCATGTATTCCTGTTGGTGTCAGTAACTAATCTCTTTCTTTTGGGGTCTATAATTGACCACAAGTTGTACGTTGTGAGAGCTCCCTCTACAGGCCTTCCTAACTCCAAGACTTCCTTGTTGCCCAGCAACAAGCCCAACCAATGGAAAATGCTGCAGCGCAGCCAACGGGAAGCTGTCATCACCTGAACTTTTGCTTTCCTCCAATGAACTTTCATTGTTTCCTTGCTGACAACTTCCTGTGCTTGTCCCACCCTCCTTACTATAAAAGCCTTCCATGTTTTGTAATCCCTAAGGATCTCTCTGCTTGCCAGATGAGATGCTGCCTGATTCATGAATCATTTAACGAAGTCTATTAAATCTTCAAATTTACTCAGTTGAATTTTGTTTTTTAATGGATGAATAGATAAATAAAATGTGGTATAGACACATACACACACACGTATACACATACACACAAGGAATATTATTTAGCTATAAAAAAGAAGAAAGTTCTGCCACTTGAAACAACATGAATGGACCTTGAGGACATTATGTTTAGTGAGATAAGTTAGACAAAGAAAAGACCAAAATTGTATGATAACACCCATGTGTAGAATTCAAAAGAGATGAAGTTGTAGAAACAGAGAAGGGAATGTTGGTTACCAGGGCTGCAGGGTGGAGAAATTGGGAAGAGGTTGTTAAAGGGTACAAACTGGCAACTAGAAGAAAGTAATTTCTGGAGATCTAAGGCACAGCACAGTGATTACAGTTAACAGTACTGTATTATATACTGCAAAATTGCTGAGACCAGATCTTAAATGTTCTCACCACAAAAAGAAATAATAATTATGTGTTGTGACAGAGGTGTTAGCTAAAGCTGTATTGGTAATCATATAGCAATATATGAATGTATCTAATCAACATGTTGTACACCTTAAACACTTGCAATGTTGTGGGTGAATTATATCACAAATACATACATACATACATATATAACATGTGCATATGCAATTATAGCTGTAGGATAAATAACTAAGACTAGAATACCTGGGTCATGTGTGTGAGTAAAACACTCATATGGTATAGTATTTGTGAGTATGTCATTTAGTGCCAGACTCCCTGAATTTGACTCCCAATTCTACCACTTATTATTATTATTTTTTAACTAAATACCTACTTTTTCTTTTTAGGAGTTCATTTAAATACATTCTTATTTCCTAGAGGGTTAGATTCTTAGATCAGAAAGCCTATCTTTTATTACACTCTGATTGAGCTATTAGATTTATTTATTTACATTTACTTTTTCTTTTTTTATTTTCTTTTTATTGCAGTAACATTGGCTTATAACATTGTATAAATTTCAGTTGTACATCCTAATATATTTTGAATTCTGTGTAGATTACATCATGCTCACTGCCCAAAGACTAATTACAATCCATCACCACACACATGTGCATAATCACCCCTTTCACCCTCCTCCCTCCGCCTTCCCCTATGGTAACCACTAATCCAATCTCTGTCTCTATGTGCTTGTTTGTCTTTGTTTTTATCTTCTGTTTATGAGTGAGATCATACAGTATCTGACTTTCTCCATCTGACTTATTTCGCTTAGCATAATACCCTCAAGTTCCATCCATGTTGTCACAAATGGCCGGATTTTATAATTTTTTACGACTAAGTATTCATTTGTGTGTATATACCACATCTTTATCCATTCGTCCCTTGATGGGCACCTAGGTTGCCTCAAGTCTTGGCTACTGTGAATAATGCTGCAAAGAGCATGGGGGTGCAAGTATCTTTATGCTTTCATGTTTTCATGTTCTTTGGATAAATATCCAGAAGTGGAATAGCTGGATCATATGGTAGTTCTATACTTAATTTTGGGGGGAATCTCCCTACTGTTTTCCATAGTGGCTGCACCAGTTTGCACTCCCACAAGCAGTGTACGAGGGTTCCCTTTTCTCCACATCTTCTCTAACACTTGTTGTTTCCTGTCTTGTTAATTATTCTGACAGGTGTGAGGTGATATTTCTTTGTAGTTTTGATTTGCATTTCCTTGATAGTTAATGATGTTGAACATCTTTTCATGTGCCTTTTGACTATTTTGATATCTTCTTTGGAGAAAAGTCTGTTCAGAACTTTTGCCCATTTTTAAATTGGGTTGTTTGTTTTGTTGTTGTTGAGATACATGAATTCTTTATATATTTTAGAGATTAATCTCTTAGATATGTGGTTTGCAAATATCTTCTAAATTGTTAGTTTGTTGTTTCATTTTGTTGATGGTTTCCTTTGCTGTGCAGAAGCTTTTTAGTTTAATGTAGTGCCATTTGCTTATTTTTTCTACTGTTTCCCTTGCCCAGTCAGGCATAGTATTTGAAAATATGCTGCTAAGACTGATGTTGAAGAGTATACTGCCTATGTTTTCTTCTAGAAGTTTCATGGTTTCAGGTGTTACATTCAAGTCTTTAATCGATTTTGAGTTAATTTTTGTGCTTGGTGTAAGATAAATGGTCTACTTTCGTTCTTTTGCATGTGGCTGCCCAGTTTTCCTAACACCACTTGTTGAAGAGACTTTTCTTTCTCCATTGTATGTTTTTGGCGCCCTTGTCAAAAGTTAGCTGTCCGTAGATATGTGGGTTTATTTCTTGGCTCTCAATTCTTTTCCATTGATCTGTGTGTCTGTTTTTGTGCCAGTACCATGCTGTTTGGGTTCCTATAGCTTTGTAGTATATTTTGAAACTGGGGGAGTGATATCTCCAGCTTTGTTCTTTTTCTCAGGATTCCTTTGTCTATTCTGGGTCTTTTGTTGTTTTATATAAATTTTAGCATTCTTTGTTCTATTTCTGGGAAAAATGTTATTGGAACTTTGATAGGGATTTCACTGAATCTGCAGATTGCTTTAGGAAGTAAGGGACTTCCTAACTATGTTAATTCTTCCAACCCAAGAGCATGGAATACCTTTCCATTTCTTTGTGTATTGTTCAATTTCTTTCAACAATATTTTATAATTTCAGGATACAGCTCTTTTACCTCTTTGGTTAAGTTTATTCCTAGATACTTTATTCTTTTTGTTGCAATCGTAAATGAGATTGTATTCATAATTTCTCTTTCTGCTACCTCGTTAGTGTATAGAAACTCAACTGATTTTTGTATGTTGATTTTGTATCCTGCAGCTTTACCATTTTGTTTATTATTTCTAAGGTTTTTTTGTGGATTCTTTAGGGTTTTCTGCATATAAAATCATGTCATCTGCAAATAGTGACAGTTTCATATCTTCCTTTCCAATTTGGAACCGTTTTATTTCTTTTTCTCTCCTGATTGCTCTGGCTAGGACTTCCAAAACACCGTTACATAAGAGTGGTGAGGGTGGGCATCCTTGTCTGGTTGCTGGTCTTAGAGGGATAGCTTTCAGTTTTTCTCCATTGAGAATGATACTGGCTGTGGGTTTGTCATATATGGCCTTTATTGTGTTGAGGTACTTTCCTTCCATATGCATTTTATTCAGAGTTATCACAAATGGATGCTGTATCTTGTTAAATGCTTTCTCTGTATCTATTGAGATGATCATGTGATTTTTATTCTTCATTTTTTTAATGTGGTGTATCATGTTGATAGATTTGTGGATGTTGAACCATCCTGGAATAAATCCCACTTGGTGATGGTGTATGATCTTTTTAATGTATTGTTGTATTTGATTTGCCAGTATTTTGTTGAAGATTTTTGCATCAATATTCATCAGTGATATTGACTTCTAATTTTCTTTTTTCATGTTATTCTTGTCTGGTTTTGGTATCACAGTAACATTGGCTTTATAGAATGAGTTAGGAAGCCTCCCCTCCTCTTCAATTTTTTGGAAGAGTTTGATTAGGATAGGTATTAAGTCTTCTTTGAATGTTTGTAGAATTCACCAGGGAAGCCATCTGGTCCTGAAGTCTTATTTTTTGGGAGGTTTCTGATTTCTGTTTCAATCTCCTTACTGTCTACCACTTATTAGATCTGTGATATTGCAGAAAGTGTTTAAATTCTCTGTGCTTCACTTTCCTAATCTGTAAAATGGGCAAGACGATATGGTATCTAGCACAGAGTTATTACTCTGTGCATTTAAAACATTGTTAGTTATTGCAAATTGCCCTCCCCAGAGGTTAGAACAATTGACATTCTCACAAGCTATGCTTATCACACTCTTGTCAACAGAAAGTATTCTTAAACTTACTGGATTTTTACCAAATCAATAAGTGAGAAATATTATGTCTCTGTGGTTTTATTTTTCATTTCTATTTTATGAGTGAGGTCAAGTGCGTTTTCATATGTTTATGAACCATGACTATTTCCTTTTGTGAGGACTCTGTGTATTGCTTTGGCAATTTTAATTGGCTATTTACCTTTAAACTTATTGACTTTATATTTTAAGGAAACTAGCCCTTTTTGATAGCAGTGGCAAATATTTTATTACAATTCTCTATTTATCTTTTTACTTCACTTACGGAATTTTTTCTTTTTGTAGAATTTTATAGTTTTAGATGGGTAAATCAATTAATACTTCCTTGTAAGTATTAACTTCCTTGTAACACTTCTGAGTTCGGTATCCCATTTAGAAAGGTCTTCCCCACTCTGAGATTATAACAAATTCTACTACCTTTTATGGTTTTATTTTTATATTTAAATATTTGTTTCATGTGAAATTTGTTTTTATCTAGATGGCCTCCCAGGTGTCCTAATATGATTGATTAAATAATCCATCATTTTCCACTGATATGAAATGGTGCTTTTACCATCCATCCATCTATCTATCTATCATTTAGTACCTGTCAGGGACCAGTCAGAAAAACAAAACCACACTAATTATTTTAACATAAATAATTGAATATAAGAAATTGTGTAAACAAGTTTAAATATGTGGGAGTGGACCCTGAGAGAATAACAGGGACAATGACTGAAAGAAGCAGGTTCCCCCCAAGGACTGTGGACAAAGAGAAGCAGTTGAGGTTATCAGAATCCAGAGGCTCAGAGAATGGGTTTTGTGTCACTGAAACTCAGACCTCTGAGGAAGAGGTGCTGTGTGGCTGGTGCAGGCACTTCTGAGGGACCACAAAGAAAGAGAATCTGAAAGAGTGGACCCAATTTCTGCTGCTGAGGTGAAGGTCTGTTGTTGAGGTGATGCAGATAAGAACAGGGAGCAAAACTGGAAGGATCAGTATCTAATCCCCCCTCTTGCCCTCTAGTCTCTCTCTAGTGAACCTTTTCGGCAGACCTTAATAGGAGACTAGCTGGCAAAGGAGAGTGTGGTCCCCAGCCCCAGCGTCACAAAGAGAAGTATAAACAGTGAGTTTCTGCTGAGAGACAATAGCTTAATAACTTGCATGTCATAGGATTTAGAACTATTTCTGGACTTTCTGTTTTGTTCTCTTCTCCTGACTGTTCATGTCCTAGTACCACATTGCTCTTTATCTCTGGTAATACTGGTGCTCACTCATTATTCTTCTTTTTCAGAATATTCCTGGTTATCCTTGTTCATCATTTTTTTCATAAGAGCAATATTGTTATAAATATTGATTGGGATTATGTTAAATTTATAAATTGGTAGGGGTAATTGTCCAGTTTATATGTAGAATCTTCAGGACAGTTTCCAAGCCTTCAAGTCTTCTTTGCTCTTGTTTAAACCTGTATCTTATAACACCTCCATTTCCTGGTACCAAATTCTGCGTAAATCCATATTCTTAGTCACAAGCAACAGAACACTCCTCTGGCTGGTTCATCCAGAGAAAAAATGCACTGAAAGTTCCTGCGTAGGTCTCAGAATTGCCAGCAGGCCTGCAGAACCAGGCTCAGAGGCCATGTAGCTATAGCCCAGCCCTAACCATGGCCCCATCCCTGCCACTGGCTAGATGGGGCAGTGGTCTGCACCACTGACCACAAAGCATAGGCACAGGATGGTCTTTGCTGCCCAGGAAGATGATGTTGCAGCCAAATGCTCTTCCCATCTCTGCTTCTGTTGTCACTGGCTCCTGATTCCAGTTCTGGGGTGGGGGCATCTCACTGAGCAGGCCTGAGTCATGTGCCCACCCTAGCAGGACCAGCTGTAAGGGAGGGGAAGCAGTATCTGGATGTTCCAGCTTCCTGAAACGTATCAAGAGAGCTCAGAACTCTGTTGTTCTGGTGTCCACAGATGGGTTCCATTGAGCTCACAGATGAGAGAGTTTTGTCTCCTGGTCTAAGACTTTCCCACCATTGATGGACAAGTTAGGATACATGCTCACCTCTGGACCAATAACAACCAACAACAGTTGCCCAGGACAAGTTTATGCTCTTGACCAGGACTGAAGAGGAGCATGCCTGGGAGTCAAGCTCAGTGCCACCACACTGACAGACTAACTGTTGGCCTTCTAAAACCAGCAAGTTACACGGTCAGGAGCTGGAGAGCCAGAAGTCTTGTCTTCAGTACACGGTTATGTGACCTTGAGCACATTCCTTCCCCTCTGTAGGTGTTTACCTTCTCATAGGCAAAGGGAGGTGGAAAGATGGGAGGGTGAGGAAGAAGAGACTGTAGTTTGTCTATTTTATTAATTGCTTTGGTTGGGACACATTATACACTAAACAGCATATCTAAACCGTACGTAATTTTAAATATAACAAGTGGAACAAACACTGTAGATCCTACTTATAAAATATTTTAACCATAGTTCAGAAGTACCTGGTTGTGCCCTATCACATCTTCCTCCCTCCCACATAGAAATAACCTTTTGCTGAATTTTGTGTTGATCACATTCTCTATCTTTTATACTTTCCCCACATAAGCATGTATTCCTAAACTTCACGTTGTTTAAGCTTCCCCATTTCTTTGTACTTTCTATTGATGGAACCAGAAAGGATGTATTCTTCTGTGACTTGCCTTTTTCCAATAACAGTATACTTACGAGATTCATCCGTGTTGATGTGTACCTATTTATTTGTTTTTCAATGCTGTCTAGTACTCCATTGTGTGAATATTCCATAATGCATTTACTCATTCTCTTATTCCTGGTCATTTGGGTTGTTTTCCATTTTTAGCTAATAGTAACAGTGCTGCTATAAACATGGAGTACCTGGACAAGTGTTTCTCTAGGGACTCTAGCTTGAAATATAGTTGCTGGGTCACAGAGTAAGGGCATCTTCAACCTTGTTGTTTTCCAAGGTAGTTACAGATCACTACAATAAGCCTAATATTTTCCCCCCTCGAATTTTTCTTCTCAGTATTGCTCTTATGAAGACATTCCATCCCTTACGATGTGATTTGGAGCTCCTCTTGTCAAGAGGTAGAGTCTATTGTTTCACCCCTTGCATGTGGTGCTGTGCTCTTCTTGATCCAGCAGAATGCGGCGGAAGTAATGGTGTGCCACAGCCAAGCATCTGAGCACTTTTGTTCTCTTGGAAACTTCCACTGCTGTGTGAACTGCCCCGGTTAACCTGTGGTAGACGGGACATTTTGGGGAGCAGAGAAGAGCCATCCAAACCAAACCCACTGTATTAGTTTCCCATTGATGCAGTAACAAATTACCAAAAACTTAGTTGTTAAAAACAGTACAGATTTATTATCTTACAGTTCTGAAGATCAGAGGTCAGAAATGGGTCTTATTGGGTTAAAATCTAGATGATATCAGGGCTGTTCCTTCCGGAGGCTCTAGTAGAGAATGCATTTCCTTGCCTTTTTCCACTTCTACAGATCACCCAGATTCCTTGGTTGGTGGCCCCTTCTCCATTTTCAAAGCGTAGCATTTTCAAATCTCCCTCTCTCTGACCCTTGCTTCTGTCATTACTTCTCTCACTCTCCTGCCTCCTTATTTCCCTGTAAGGACCTTTGTGATTGCATTGGGCCCACCCAGACAATCCAGGACAACCCTCCCTTTTCAGAATCCTTAATCATATTTGTAAAGATGCTATGAGACGCAGCCATAGCTATCTGATATATACCTGTTGTTCTTTCTTCAATTTCTTAATCTGGATCCTAGCTCATTAATTTTGAGCCTTTTTCCTTTTGAATAGACCATATATGACTATGCATTTTCCTCTGAATTCTGCTGGCATGTCATAAATTTTGATATGAAATATTTTTAACATCATTCAATTCTAAACATTTTCTAATTTCCTTTATTAATTAATTAGTCTTTGGTCTATGAGTTGCTTAGATCTGTGGTTTCTAAATTTCCAAGCATATTTTATTTCATTATTTTTTATTGTTTAATTCTAACTTAAGTGCACTGGACTCAGACATTGTGGTTTGTATATATTCTTTGAAATTTACTTAGACTTGCTTAACAGAGTAGGATCTAGTCATTTTTATTAATAATTCCAGGCATGCTTAAATATACTGTGTATTCTCCAATTGTTGAGTGACATATTCTAAATTTGTCCATTTGATCAGG
This sequence comes from Equus caballus, assembly GCF_041296265.1. Classification (NCBI taxonomy): domain Eukaryota; kingdom Metazoa; phylum Chordata; class Mammalia; order Perissodactyla; family Equidae; genus Equus; species Equus caballus. The sequence continues at coordinate 773,108 of NC_091701.1, read as the reverse complement.
CTTGACAGTTGTGTTGTTCAAAATTCTACATCCTTATTTATTTTGTCTGCTTGATCTATCAATTAGGAAGAGATGTTCTTAAAATTCTTCTCTACCGGGGTTGATTTGTTAATTTCTCCTCATAATTTTGTTAATTTTTGCTTTATAAATTTTCAGCCTCTGTTATTAGGTGTGTTAATTTTTCTATCCTTCTGATAAAGGGATCCTTATCTCATTATGCAGCAACTCTCTTTACTCTAATAATGCTTTTTTTGCTTTAAAGTCAACTTTCTCTCTTCTATTAGACTACATTTAATGAATATTTGCTTTCATATCTTTTTACTTCAAGCATTCCCTCTTGTTTATTTAGGGCTATCTCTTACAAATTACATATATTGATTTAAAAGAAAACTGACATTAGTCTTCCCATCATCAAATTTTAGTCCATTTAAATTTATTGTTTTAGTACATTTAAATTTGTGGTTTGGATTCTATCATATTATTTTATGCTATTTGTCCTGACTTTTCTGTATACTTTTTCCTTTCTTGCCTTATTTTGGGTTATTTTTTCTCTTACTCATTTCATTTGTTCCATAGATTATTTAGAAAGTTACCTTCTCTGTCTAGTCTGTTAGTGGTTGCCTCAGGCATTCTAACATGCTTCTCTGCAAAGTCTTAGTATTTCTGCCCTCCTCCTGAGGACTGCTAGAGCTTTGAAATGATCGAGGTGCATTATACCTCCCAACTCATGTGCTATTTTTGTACAATATTTTTTCTTTTTTCTAAACTCCTAAATTAGATATTTTTATTGCTTTTATACAGTCAACCAGACCATGATTGTTCAAATTTATGCACATAGTTTTCAATGTTTATTTCTCACCATTTCTTCATACATCTCAAACCTTCCATCTGGAACAATTTTCCTTGTGCCAAAAATACATCCTTTAAAATTTCTTTAATGTGTGTTGCTAGGAATTTTGTCTTTCAGATTTTGTGTTCTATTTTGTCTTTATTTTGCTCTCTGAAAAGATCGTTTTCCTGTATATAGAATTCTAGGTCAACGTTCCTGTCTCTAATCACACTGACCATATTATTTTCGTTACTTCAGGCTCCCACTGCTTTTTTAGAAGTCAGCTATCAGTTTAATTCCTGTTCCTTTTCCTTTACCTCTGCCAGCTTTAAATATCTTGTCTTTGTCTTTGGTTTCCTTCAGTTTCACATGATGTGCTTCAGGTGGACTATTTGTCATTTATCTTATTTGTAACTGGTTGGAGTTCTTGGATTTAAGGTTTGATATATTCCAACAATTCTGAAAAATTATCAGCTATTATCTCTTCAAATATTTCCCTTCCACATTTTCTCTATAATATTCCCAAATTAGCTGTAAGTTAGTATTTTCTATTCTAGCCTCAAGGTCTCTTAATCTCTTTTTTATATTTTTCATCTCTTTGTCCCTCTGGGCTGAATTTTAGAAAATTTATTCGAACCTATCTTCCAGTTTGCAAAATCTCTCTCCAGTTGTGTCTAATACACTGTTTAACCCATATAAAATCTAGCCTAGCTTTTGCCATTCTAATTATTAGACTTTTTATTTCTAAAAGTTCTATCTAATCTTTTTCCTCAGCTGTTTGGTTATTTTAAAAATATATCATTCCTCACTCATATTTTTTTTCTTGCTGAGGAAGATTGGCCCTGAGCTAACACCTGTGCCAACATTCCTTCACTTTCTATGTGGGATGCTGCCACAGAGTGGCTGACGAGTGGTGTGGGTCCACATCCAGGATCCAAACCTGTGAACTTCTGCCTCTTCTAAACTTAACTACTATGCCACAGGGCCAGCCCCACATTGCTCATATTTTCATGTTGTTTTTTCTGTCTTAAAACATATTGAACACTTTTGTATTAACCAAGTATCTGATGATTCACACAGCTGGAGTGTGATGCTGTTGGCTTGTTCTTTCTCACTCTCATTAGTGATGCCTAATTTCCCTGTGTGGCTTTGTGGGTTTGACTAAGTGCCACTCATCTTCTCTGAGGTTCTTTTACTGTGGAAATTCTTTGAGGCCTGAGTGGAAGCTCAGATCCTTCAGAAGAACCACACCAGCCACAAAGCAGGGTTTTTTGACCACTAAATAGTTTGAAACCTAGCTCTAATCCTTTCTGAAGGATAGCCTCTGCTTAAAAATTCTCAAGGAATTTTCTTCCTCTTCTGCATGGCACCAATATCAAGGCAGGCAAGTTCCCTTGCTGTTCTCATAGTCGTCACTTGTCCTTGTTCTGACACTGTATCTTTTGGGGTCCCAGCTATATAGATGTTTCCATGAAACTCATCCCTATAGGTGGGCCCTAGGTTTGCTCGCCTCCCTCCCACAGTGTGAGCAGCTGCCAAACTGGAGGCTCATGGTCCCCGATTCAGCAGACCTGCTGCTTACTTCCCAGGTTCCAGCTTTCAGCACCGTTTTGGCTTCTGTGTGTCTGCCAGCAACGGCACTCCGTCAATGGCACGGTGGGTGCAGAGGAAGCCGCTGGAGAGCACAGGCCAGGACCTCACCCTCACTTTGACCAGAGCTCTGCTGAGTCACATTTACTTCCTTCCTTTTTCAAGTAGGGTTTCAATAGCAATAAAAGAGAGATTTCTCTACCTAAAAACTGTTGAAATGTTGAAAAACATCAATTGAGGTCATCTTAAATGTCCTGTTCCACAATTATATTTCACAGTTCTGAGGAGTTGGCCATAATTGGATGCTGGTGCATCCAACATGTAATTTTTAACCTCAGACTGCCAGACTGTGAAGCCTGTAGCTCTGAGAAATGGTGAAGCTGTCACTGTGTTTCCTGATGAGAAGTGGCCCCAGATGCTCTCCGGCAGCTGCGAGTGGCAAGAGTGTGTGCAGATGTGGGAGCGTGACATGGGGAAGCACCATGAGCACTGCACTGTTGGCTGCCATGAGCCATGCCTGAGGCCTGGCACCAGTGTGGTGGAGCTTGGTCAGCACAGTGTCCAAGGGAAACACTACCACTGGGCTAACGTACAGTGTGGTTAGCAGTGTGTGGTCAAGCAGGGTGCCTCTGGTCCAGTAATAGCCCTGCACCCAGACACCTGGAGTCCTGGCCTCTGTGTAGATCCTCCAGAAGCAGTAGGTGGTGAGAGCTGTGCATAGACAACTCGCACAGAAAGCACAAGATCCAAGTGTGGGTGACAGTGACCAGAGAGCCACAGCCTAGCTCCGTGCCCAGGCTCAGCTGCAAGATACATGAGGTCCCTCGCTCCTCCCACCTGGCATCCTGCCACCCCCTGAGCCAAATGAGAAATGTAAGGAAGAAGCAGGCCACCAGCCAGATGAGGTCTACTGCCTTCCAGGCTGCCTTACAGGGCATGAAGGAGAGTGAGTGCAGAGGATGAGTGACTGCCAGGCAGGTGTGTAGCACAGTGGCCATGAAGGACAGTGTGGTGCTGCTTTGGGCAGCGCCGACAGCGTCTATGAGAACACCACAGGTGATGCAGCCCAGGCCTTGCTGCCCAGGTTGCTGGAGGAGATGAGCATGTGGATGACAATGTAGGCCAGATCTGAGAGCAGGACATCAGCCACAGCAGACAGTGGGGCTCCTGCTTCAGCCTCTGGCTCTGCAGGGTGGTCACTGGGGGCTTGGAGCCAGCTCAGCTGCAGCCGGGAGGCTCGAGGGAAGGGTGAGGCAGAGCAGCACAGATACTGGCATGCTGAGGTCCCTGAGGCTCACGGAGGCACTGCTAGCTGCCTGGGGTGTGCAGGAGGGCTTGCTGGTGAGTCAGCCAGAGTCTGGTCAGGCTGTGGTGCCCAAGGGGCAAGGTGCCCACTGGCCCCCATGCTTCCTGGAAGCAGTGGCAAGCTTTGTCACCGGTGGTTGGTTCTGTACCTGCCCAGAGGTGGCTGTCCCCTGCAGTGGCCCTGATGGCACCACTCCTCAGCAGAGATGCTGGGCTCAGGCAGGCCTTAGGAATGACTGTGGAACAAAAATAGAAACAACAATGCAAACCTCTGCTCACACATGGCCTCTCCCATTCATGCACATCTCTGCTGGCTGTCCTGCCTGCATGTGTGTGTTGGTATACCTAAATACATCAGCCCATTGCCATGACTGGTTAGTCACTGACTTCTTGATAAATGTCCCCCAAACCTGTCTGGTTGGCTAGCAAGGAGTGTACCATGAATGCTCAGCACATTGGATTCAGAGTCAGGCCGTCCTGCCAGAAGGGAAGGGCAGGTGCCTGCGAGCTAGGATTGCCTGGCTGTGCACAGGGCCTGGCCTCTGTCTTTGGTTGCACATGATAGGGGTCTCAGGAGATGGGCAGGCTGGAGGTGCCCAGATATGCTCACACTCTTCCTCACGGAGCCCTGGGCCACAGCCCTCAGATCGGGGTGACCCCACGTGTATATGTGTGTATGTCCCTCACCCATTCTACACAGGACCACATGTGGGAGAGCACGCAGCTGCCCTTGTGTAAGATCCCTCTGTGGGGGAAGTTCCCTGCCACGGCCTGGCAGACAGAGGCCAGATAGAAGCTACGGGGGAGGAGAGGAAGGTGGGGAGAGAGAAGAGAATGGAAGGCTCATGCAGCTGGAATGTCATGGGCTGTCCAGGGCCGTGCCAAGTTCTGTGCACTCAGCTGGGGCCCACAGTGGAGAGGCTGGCGGGTGGTACTCCAGCTCAGGCGAGCAGGCTGCCCGCACTGGAGAGCCTTGCTGTGCGGCCTTGAGAAGCTTCCCTCACCTCTCTACATTTGTTGCTTTATCTCCAAAACGTGAATGCTGGCCCTGCAGACTTCACGGATATGTTGCAAAGATCCAGAGCTAACGTACCTAGTGCAGTGTGTAGCCTGAGGGAAATGCTCGGTACACGTGAGCCTTCACCTCCCACCGCATTCTCCATTCCACACATCCCCTGGTTATGACCACAGAAAGAGCTGCGCTCGCTGCTCTGTGCTCCCGAGACCCTGCCCCCTGCGGCCTTTGCCTGCCGTCCCCTGCACAGCCCGTCTCCAGGCCCCGGCCCTGACGCCATGCCTAGCCTGGGGCTGGACCTGCCAGGGAGCCAGTGCTTTCCTGAGCACAGGCAGAATGCTCTTAGGATCAGAAGGAGGCAGGAATTTTAGACACTGAGCCATGAGACGGCACAGCCTCGCATTCATGAATGCCACCTGGACCAGCACCAGAGGGTGACACACCAGAACCCTGTGTCCTCCCTCTGCCATGGGCTTCTGACCACATGGGGTGCCCACCGCCTGCCTCCTTTCTCTTTCTCACCAGTGCAGAATCTGAGGACTTCAGAGGAAACTGGCTCTGCCTCTTCTCGTTAACTGTGTGGTCCCGGTTGAATCACTTTGTCCCTCGGGCCTTCCATGGTCCCAGCTGGGGTCCATGATGACAACGCACCTGCCCTGGAGGCCTGCGGTGGGCTACCCAGGAGCTGACACTCACTGCCAGAAGGCTTCTTTCCTAAGTGTGCCCATGGACTGAGCCTCTCGGCCTGCACATGTCTGGGGTGAAGTGAAGGGATGTGACCCAGAGAGGCTGGCGGCCCTGGGCTGTCACACTGGGAGAGCGAGGACAGCTGGCATGATGACCTAGGAGTCGGACCCCTGACTCGTTCTTCTCACCTACAGGGCCTTTTCTAGAGCATGAGTGACTCCTCCCTTTAGCGCCAGCCAAAGGCCTTGCTCCCCAGATAGCCCCCCAGCCCAGGGATGTACCCTCTGTGAGCGTCTGTTACAGCCTCTGCAGGAGGAGCAGCAGTGCCTGTGTCTTGAGGGCAGAATACGGTGGAGACTAAGGACTTTCTTCCCCCCTCTTCCTCCTCAATGCCAGAGGGCTGACCATGCCTCCCCAGCCCTCTGCCAGGACTGGCACCCCCCAGCGTGTCCCCTTGCGCTTCTACTGGCCCCAGGCCCAAAGAGGAACAGAGCACTGCCCCACACATGTGTTCTGAGGGGGCCCCTGCCTGCCACACAGCTGGGCTGGAGGCAGGTCGCTCTTGCTGTCAGCCCAGCAGAATGCCCCTCCCAGCCCCTGCCTGTCAGTCTTGCTCCCTGCTGGTACCTTTTCTAGAATGCAGGTTCCCTGGGAGAGGGACACCCGTTAAATGACAACCCCCCAGTAAAAACGTGGCTAGGAGCTCAATCCTTCTGATAGCAGTGACAGGAAATAGCTCCAGGGAGACATGAGGGGAGTAACTCCCACGATGAGCGAGCCTCTAAGTGTGAGCAGGAGTCCACCACACACTTGAGAGTCACTTTATGACCCACAGAGCATCTGAAGCACCCTACTTGTCTCACCTGCCCAGGGCACGCATCCCAGCTGCCCTTCCTGGGGATGCGGACCGGCACAGGCATGGGGTCCCCTGGGGTCAGCTTGGAGGTTGAAATGTGCTGGCCACCATGGGGATGAGCTGGCACTGCCCCTTTCTGACCATTGTCCCCACAACTTTTAACTGCTCTGTCCCCCTCCCTTTTCGACACTCATCATGACCACCTGCTGGCCGGGTGCTCCGTGAGACCACCTGTGTGCCGGCACAGGGCAGGTGTGCAGCGCAGGTTAGTGAGGCTACGTATCACTTGGGAAATAAAATTTTCACCATTTGTGGTGCTGAAAAAGCCTCAGGATGCTGGACTGGCCCTGTCCCAGGACCAGCCAGAAAGCACACTCCAGGAAGCTAGAGATAAACCGAAACTGTCGAAAGACTCGATGCCAATCTATTCAAACTGCCAAATGGACAGGCTCCCAAGTCCTGCCCCCTGTGGAGGAGTGAGCCAAGAGTGACAGCACACAGCCTCACTGTGGAGCATCTACTGCCTGCAGGGATGGGCCTGGTGACCCAGAGGAGCACCACGCTGCGCCTAGAGCTGGCAAGAGGGTTTCCAGCTGGGAAACTGAGGCCCAGAGAGGTTAAAAGTGCCTTGCCTAAGGTCACATTGCAAGAAGACTTAGGGTAAGTCAGAAGCCATCTTTCCCAAGACATGTAGAGTCCCCCTGCTGTGTCTCCCAGAGTTGGCAGTGGGACAGGAGTTACTTACTGTGGTATCAGAATGAAGCTTAGAGGCATGAGGGTGTGCACAATGGTGGGTGGCAGAGATGGCCCTGAGACTCCCCAACTCACACAGCTGCTCCCACAGGCAGCCAGTTGGAAGGAATGATCTAAACAGGGCCTCTTGGTCTCCTGGCAGCAATACAATGTCCCTCAGCAACTAGCCTTGTCACGTGACCAGGCTACAGGAATGAGGCAGTGGAGGGACCCTCCATCCCAGGCCCTCATTATCACAGGCTGGCTGCGAGCATGTGTGTCAGGGAGAAGCAAAGGGAACTAATACTGCAACTACTAGGTGCCAGGCACTTTTTTAACACATTGTTTCATCTTCAGGAACCCTTCTGAGGATGAGGAAATTGAGGCACATGTAAGGTCAATGCATTTTCTCAAGGTCACTCAGCAAATAGGTGGCAGAGCATGTGTGTCTCACTCCAAATCATGTTGTTTCCATCCTCAATCCACTAGTTTCCTGGATGGTCTTCCTGCCTCTGCCTTCCTAGTAGACATTGTTACTGGCTCTTCATCATCATTACCGTTTCCATCAGCATCTCAGTCAACACATCTACATCATCACCGTTATTGTCACCACGTCATCATTACTATCACCATCATCAACCTCCTCACCATCCTCATCATCACCATCATCACCGTCATCACTATCACCAAAATCTTCCTCCTCCTCACCAACGTCACCATCACCGTGACATCACATCATCAGCATGTTGCTCCTACGTTAAATAAAACTCTCCACTGGTTTCTCATTGCTCTCAAGATAGACTAAGATCTTTGTCCTGATAGATGAGACCAAGTGCAGCCCATCCCTTGTCCCTCCCCGCTCAGCCTTCTGCTCCAGCTCCCTTGCCTTCTTTCCACTCCTTAAAGGATGCATGACCCCTGCTGTCTGGGAAAATTGCTACCCTCTTTGCATATCAGCCAGATGTCAGTTAGAAAGACTCTTCTGGCAAATGTCTCCTGACCCCTAGAATGGACCACAGTTCTCTGTCTTATACTCACATATTGCCCTTTATTTCTTTTATACCGTTTACCACAACTTGTCTTAGTGTTTCCCTGTGTTTGTCGCGTCTAACTTTGCTATACCTAGTTGAGTCTGTCCTGTTCACCGGCTCACCCCCAGTGCCTGTCACACAGAGGGGTCGTGTAAATGCCAGACTGAGGATTAAAATGGCTCGTCCTTAAGGCCAGTGGATTTAAACAACTGAAAAAGAGGGGGAGGAAACGGCAGGTGAGAGACTCAGCTTGAGCAGAGCTGGGTGGATCAAGGTCCTGGCACTGCCAAGGTCCTGCATGTGGGCAATGTTGTTGTGGCAAGAAGGAGGGAGGGAGGCAACCGAAACAGCAGTGATGAGACAAGACTTATCATCTACAAGGATGGAACTGACATGCAGATGGAAGATGGGCTGGAGCAGGCCTGGAAGCAGGAGGAGGTCTCTTTGTGACGGGCCAGATTTAGATTTATAGAAGAGAAATCTCCTCCAAAGATGGGTCCTGAATTGACCTTTCCATCGGTAGATACAGTGCTTTTCAGGAACTTTCCTTGAGGTCCTAGAGATCTTGACCATATTGACATCTTCTGAATTAGCGGATTTTCAATCCATATCAAAGAATGTTGCAATGTTGTCTGCATCTCCTGGTTAAACCCAGATTTGCATTATAATTGAATAACATATATTGAGGAAACATAAACTAAAATTCTGATAGTTTCTGTAGCCCCTACTATTCTATCTCTGTGTTCAGTTGTTGGCCTGACTCTCCACCACACTGAGCTCCCTGAGTGCAGGGTCGGTCTTGTTTGCATCCATGCCCAGTTCCCACTTCCGACGGTGGCTGCTGGCTCAGCACGCCTACCCAGGGAATCTGGGGATGCGTGAATAAATGGATGACGGTGCGGGAGGCTGGGGCAGGAAGACCTCAGTGTTTGGTCCTCACTGCCCACATCACACCTGAGTGCCTCCTGCTCCTCATGGTGGACTGACATCTCACCTGTCCACATCCTAGCATGTCCATCACTCTTTCTCCAAAGGGTAGTCAGAGGAACTCTTTGTTCGTTTACTCACTGGGGTAGTGAGTAAGTTTTATTTCATTGGATTTTAGCAAGCAGGTGACACCTTTGAAAAGCCTCTTTAATCCATACTCATAGTTCTCTTCGGACCATCATGTCCATCCCCTTCCAGAAGCCTCCCAAAGGTTCCAAAAGCCCTGGAAAAGCACCCTGAAAAGCTGCCCCAGCTGAAGAAGCCCAGTGACTGCTCCTCCCCTATGGCAGCCGCCCGCCGCCCTCTTGAGCACCCGTGCCCACGTCTGCCCTGCCAGCCCACCCCTGGCCGTCTCCTGGCCTGGCCCACCAGCTCATCCCTCCAGCTGCTCCCGAGCCGCCCCCTTCTGTGGGCTCACAGTCCTTTCGATCGTGTTAGCCTGCTGCTTCCTTTATGACTTAGTTCACACTTGGAATTTATTTTGTTCACGTATTTAATTTTAAAGATTAATATACAACACTTTGTTCTTTTGTTATCACTGTGAACTATTTTAAATATGTTGAAAAATTGAAAAGTGCAGAGAGATTCAAATTAACAAATGCTCATGCATCCACTATCCAGAATTAACAAATGTTCATATTTTACCATATTTGCTTCCAATCATTTTTATGTAACATTTCAATATTTTACATATACATAAATATATATAAAATGTATGTTTTTTATAAAATATGTGTTATACACATACATTACACACATACATTATAGATAAATATGTTTTTTCATATAACAACACATTTCACATATGGTAACAGTCTCCTTTGTCACTATCCTCTGGTCCATCCCCTCCCTACCTTCCTAGGGCAGCACCTACCCAGAATTCGCTCTGTGTTCCTCCTGTTCATGTTTTTGAACTTTCACTGCAAATGTATGATCCACAAACTGTATACAGTATTGATTTCCATGTTTGGTATTGTACTGTCATTTTATTCTGCTATTACATTTTTCACTCAATATTACACCTTGCAGGCCAACATTGTTACCACACAGATCTAGCCCATTCTATGAAGATGCCCCAAAGCAGTCCATTCTCTGAGCACATCACCACTTTCCCCTTTGCTTGTTGATGGCCATTATGCCATTTCCACTATACTACAAGCAGAGCAGCGATGAGGAGGCTCCACCAAGTCTCTGGATGTGCACACGCGCTGTTTCTCTAGAAGTGTGACTGTTCTATCACGAGGAATCACACATTTGTCAGAATTTTCCTGTTTCTGACACCATGCAGGTCGGGGAGGGGTACCCTTCATTCTGGAAAGGGAAGGTAACACTGCACATAGTCCCATCTGAGGCCTGATGCCTGGACGAGCTGTGTGACCCCAGGTCACATGGAGGGCATGTACACAGGGAGCCCGTGTAGGGGAGCGGGCTTCTCTCAGCCCTGCCTCCCTGGCAGCCCTGGCCCATGCCCAAGCTGAACATGAGCTGTCTTCTGCACTGCCTTAGAAACAGCTTGGAGTTGGGGCAGGTGGGGTAATGGTTAGGGCTCTGATCGACCAGGAGCAGGACACAGGGGGACAAACTGCCAGCAGACCTGGGCTTGAGTCCTGGACCTGTGCTCCCTGTGTAAGGCTCGCTTTTCCTTTGATTCAGTTTCCTCACCTGCAAACTGGGAATGCTCATAGTTGTTAAGATGACATGTGGGAGGCAGGAAAGGCATCTGTCCTGGTGGCAGACATGCCATTCCCTCCCCTGAACACCCTCAGTAGCAGCCCAGATGCTGAGCACCCTGTCCTCTCCAAAGGCCGTCTCATCTCCCAGCGTCCCTGAACACACTTCTCCTGCAGCTTCTCAGTGGGCAGCCCCCTCGTCCTCAGACCCAGCGCCTGGTATGCCTGGCTCCCACCCAGGTGCCACTCTTGGGTTCTGCAGTGCCTTCACTACTGGGTGCCACCTTTGAGACCCAGTCATCATGCTTCTCTGCCCCCCGCCCCCATTCTGTCCACTTCCTCCAGCTTCTCTTCAAAATTCTCAACATTTTCCTCTATGTCTCTGACTATATTAAGGAGAGGCACACTGCATATTGCTTTTTCTTTTCCCAGATTTTCATTGTGGTGATACATACATAACATCTCAACAGGAGGCCAAGTTAGAGAAGGAATTTCATCAAAATATCTGTGGATGTGGCTTTGTCTAATGGAGTGAAACCTAGTGAAATTCATGCAAGGACCATAAGTTCTTGAGACATTTGTGTCAACAGAAACACTGCTGTCTTGTTCTGGCAGGGGCAAAGAAAGGACAAAATGAAAGCACAAAATGACCTCTACGAGTGGGAAGCAAGCTGAGAGAAATTTTCAAGTGCAAATGTGTGCTATCATCCATAAAAAAGAACACGTGTCCGCAATTATCATTTTCTTCACGACTTTCACAATGTCTCCATTATTTCAAATGAATTTAGAACGAGATTTTTAAGTTCTTCTTTAAAATATAGTAAGTATAATTGCAGGCATAATTCATAATAATTAGAAATTAATTTAGGACTAAATGACCTATACAGAAAAATTTAGAACTCCATTCATGGAAATCTCTGAATACTACAATTGTTCTCATAGATTTTGAAGATTTCCTGCTGAGGTTAAGGAAACATTAAAGGGCAAGAAAAGTAAGGAAGAAGGAAAGAAAAGCAAACAAACAAAACAGTTCAGAGAGTATAAAAGGATTGAGTATTCAAAAAATGACCAAGGATGACCAAGTGTCCACAGGGCAGAGCCAAGAGTCCCAGAGAATTTTCCCCAGGCCTTGAAATCTAATGGAGTTTGCCCAGTAGGATATACAGACTTATGGACCAGTAACTCCTTTTTACTTTCCATCTTCCCTCCCTCTCCTTTTTGAACAGGAATGTCTGCAATTGTTATCCTATGCATGCCCCAGCATTGTATGTGTCCCAACATACAATGAATGTTGGGGTAAGTAGCTTCCTTAGTTTTCGAGTCCACAGACAGGGAAGACTTGTGCTTAAGAGCTGTATGTAATGTCTTGCAGCTGGGAACGTCATCCTTACCTGACGTGGAAGATTTAGATGATGAGACTTTAGACTTTGAGCTGATGAGATAATGATACTTAGATTTAGATGATGATGTTGTTTTGCAAACTGGCCTCTACACGGAGGGCAAGGAGAGACCAAAGAATGAGGCAGTCCACTCCAGATTGGTAGGTGGCAGGTTTAACAAACAAGGGAACTTACTTATGAGGCTTGTCTTGGGCAGCTGCAAGACGAGTAGATTTCCACACCTGCCCACCAGAATCTTAAAAGTTTATACAGAGGCCTTACCTGGGTTCAGTCATGTACACGGTCCAGATGGTCTCAACACCACATTACTCTCTCAAGGCTGTGTCCTTGAAGCAGCTCCCACTCTGGGAACAGTGGGCAGAGTGGACATTCTAAGGACAGGGGAGGGGGTGAGAAGCCTCTGATTGCCAGGGTCCACCTTACAGGTCAACCAGCAGTGACATCCTCTAGGTGACCTCCTCCAACAGATGAGACTTTGAATTTTGAGTTGATATTGTCATGGGATGAGACTCTTGGGAACCTGGGGATGTAGGGAATGATTTTGCATTTGGGAAGGATATGAGTCATTAGAGGCCAGAGGTTGGAACCCCCAGTGACCCACACCCTTGCATAATTCCCTCCTGCTGAGTGTGAGAGGGGCCTGAGAGTACGATGAGATATCCACCCCACAATTATGTCATACTGTGTTGCATGAATGAGTTTAAGAAGGGGATATTATCCTTGGTGGGACTGACCTAATCATGTGGGGGTGGGGAGGGGGTTAAATGAGTGTACTGGATCTTGAAAGCAAGTTGGAAATATTTGGTAACATTATATACGCATCTGACCTTTGACCATTAGTGTATATTCCTGGGCATACGCCGTAACTGCCCTGATGTCTCTGCCATCAAACTGAGGCCCCCCGGACCGAGGGACCCTATGTGCCCTCTGCTTCCCCCATCAGCCTGGGGCTTCCCGGTTATGACTGCCTTCCACGGACCTGAGGCTCCGGCTCTGGGCTCCGGGCGCACGTGGTACGCTGCCTTCTCCAGCTACCCGCGTGGGATGCAGGCTGGGGCCCTGGCCCAGGTCGGGGGCAGTTCCCCACGGAAAGAGGCAGTTGCCCGTCAGCCTCCGGGCGGCCACGCGCCGCGCTGTCCGCTCATCCCGGACGCGGACCGGCCGGATGGCGAGCGCCAGGGTTCCTGGCTCAGGCGCAGGATGGCGGGGAGCCTGCGCTCTGACCGGGGCCCTGCTCTGGGGGCACCTACAGCTGCTGTGCGCTCAGTCACCCACGAACACTACGAGCGGTGAGTGGGTGGACCCGAGTGAAGGGAGCAAGTCGCCCGCCTCTCTTGTGTTCTCCCCTCACGCCACCCTCCACAGCAGGCAAGAGGACCTCTATGTGGCCGGTCCAGCTTTGGAGTCCCTGAGTCCCCGGGAGGCATGGGAGGTGGGGGCAGGGAGAGCCGAGGCCAAGGAGACCAGGGCGCCTCCTCTTCCGGGCCGCCTCTTTGCCTCTGGAGCTCAAGCTTCCTCAGTCCAAGGGCCAAGGTCCCACACTGTCCCCGGGGGCCTGGCCCTGCCGGCCCCCACACCCTCTTCATTTTAAGAATGGGGAAGTACTACTTCAGAAGGGGAATTGTGAGGCAGAGTGTGTTCCATTTGGCCTCAGTCTCCCTAGAATAGGGGGCTAAGGTGGGAAGGGTGCAACCACTTAATCATCAGTGGCCCTGAGCAAGTAGCGTTCCTCTTTGCGCCCTCAGTTTCTGGGACCTCAAACACTAGTGTGCCAGTTCCGGGAAAGAAGGTCTGGGGAAGTGTCTGGGAGCACTACCTCCAGCTGGGGCCTCTGCCCCGTGTGCTGTCCTGCCCCTCCACAGCTGCCGCCCCTCCAGACCCATGGGCGGCTCCCTTTGCACTGCTGTCATTAGCAAAGCTGGGGACCCTTTGTCATGTGGGCCACCCCCCTCACCCTGGGCCTTAGATTCCCCAGCTGTGAAGTGGGAGGAGGGGCTGTGGTGGCCCTGGGTCCTGTTGATGCTGACATTTGGAGGCACCAGGGCTGGCGTCTGCAATGCGGGTGCCTCACGGCTGGGCTTGTCTCCACAGTGTGCGGGCAGCCTGGAGTCACTGGGAAGATCTACCATGGCGAGGACGCCCCTGACGAGCGGTGGCCGTGGCAGGCCAGCCTGCTCTTCCGTGGCCAGCACATCTGTGGGGCCTCCCTCTTTGATGCCCAATGGGTGATCTCTGCTGCCCACTGCTTCCAAAGGTGCATCTCCCCCATGGCCCAGCTGCTGGGGAGGGCTGGGGGAGGGAGCACAAGGTGGACAGGACAGAGGAGGTGAGGGGTGTCCTAGGCTTCTTTCCTGGGCTTTGTTCTGGGATGGCTTGCTGCCACCAGGTGTCTCTGTGTGTGCTGTTGCCCCTGCCTTTGCCTCAGCAGTCCCCTCTACCTGGACTGCCCCCTGCTCACCACCTGTCTCCAGTCTCCTGAATATCTGACTCACATCTCCTAGGACAGAGGCCATTTATTTCATCGCTCCCTCTGGGGATGCACCTGTCCTGCCCCCTCCTCACACTTTGGTAATACTTACCAAGATGGTGTGATTGTCTCAGCCATTTTATGGTACTTTTAAACAGCGAAGTGGAAATGAACTCTAATTGTGATGATCAGTAAATACTGGAAAGCGGACTTTAGTTCCAAAGTAACTGCTCCAGCCCACTCCTTATCTTCCCTAAGCCTCAGGAATCTAAATCCTGTTCCCACTCAAGGTGCACTCTGGTTTCTGCCTCTTGCCCAGCTCTGGACAGTCCACAGGATCGCAGTGGGCCTCGGTTTCCTCTTGTGCAAATGGTAGTGCAGTGTCCCTGGCCACGTGCTCGGTACAGGCTTCAGTCTGTCAGTCAGAGTGATAGACACAGGGTCCCCGCTTCCCAGGGCTGGGGAGCATCAGTCAGGGCCTGGTGTGGACAAGCACTTTGCCCCTGCCAACCAGGCTGTCCGAAGGCCATTTCCAGCACAACTGTCAGAGGCTTCCCTGGATCCTGACCACCTGCACACTCCAGTATGTTCCTCTCTGGAGGTATCCTGGGACTCTGCATGTCTAACCAGCACCTGACTCTTCCTGTCACTTCTGTAGAACTGTGTGTCTAAGAGGAGTTATGGTCCACACTATGCCCACAGGCCAGAGTGAGGCGAGAGCAAACAGCCTTGGTGCTGGGGGACGGGGTTCAGACGCTCCAGGGAGTAGGCCGCTGTTGAGGTGCGTCCTGGGCTTACTCGTGCCTAGAGTGTGTAGAGAGAATGCCACACTCCAAGTCTGGAGGCCAGAGCTGCGAGCATCAGCTGGCATTGATACCCCACTGGGTTCTATTCATTTATTCAGCACCCATGGGTGCCAGGCCCCATGTGAGGCCCCCTGTGGGGATGTGGAGATGCAAGACCCACCTTGAAGCTTTTGTCCTATCAGGAAAGAGACACTGGGGGTACTGTGGTGCAAGACAGAGTGGCCAGATTGTGCGAGAGTGTAGACCCTGAGCCAGCGTCAGGGGAGGTGCCACAGGTCCCATCAGAGGAGGGACTGGAGCTGGAGAGGCCTATGGGAGAAGGACTTGAGCATGTGGAGTCTGGTAGGGGACAGCACAAGCAGGACGTGTGAGTCGGAAAGTTGTTCGTGTCCCAGAAACAAGAAGTCCAGTTCCACGTACTGCTCTATTTGCTGCTCAAAGACCTGTTCAGTACCAGTCACCAGATGGGGACCACCTCTCAGAGGAGTAAGCGTGTGAGGACTGGCAAGGAGAGGGATGGATCATTCTGAGCTGGGAAATGGGGTCTTTGAGAATCACTCCAGGCTGTGGGACCTTCCAAGGGTTCTGGTCAGAGCTGGGAATAAGCCGCGTCTCCTCCCTGTAAAATGAAGGGGTACACTTTGCTGTGTCCCCAGTGTTTCATTCCAGCATGAAGATTCTCTGCTCCTTTGATTCTGGGGCATGCTGGGAAGGCATCAGAAACTTTCAAAGGACCGATGTCCTGATGCTATGGGCAGCAATCAAACCCCTGAAGAGAATATTAGTAAGGGAGGAAAGAG
Source organism: Equus caballus (assembly GCF_041296265.1). Taxonomy (NCBI): domain Eukaryota; kingdom Metazoa; phylum Chordata; class Mammalia; order Perissodactyla; family Equidae; genus Equus; species Equus caballus. Next base: position 756,933 of record NC_091701.1, on the reverse strand, counting down.
AAACCTCTGGAATAACGGTGGGGTCTCGTTGCTTACTGGGGGCGGGGGGAGGGGGCAGGCAGTCAGTGTGAGGGTGCTGGCTCAGGACTCAGAGAAAGTGGGTGATAACGCAGCCTCCCCACAACAGGTCCCATCAAGCAGAGGACTATCGGGTCCTGCTAGGATACCACAAGCTAGAAAAGCCCACCGAGCACAGCATGATGATGACAGTGTATCGACTCTTCGTCCACAATGACTTTAACAAGAAGTACTTCATGTCGAGGGACATCACCCTGTTGCAACTGCATCGGCCTGCAAAGTTTACTTCCCACGTCCTCCCTGTCTGCCTCCCAGGGGCTAACATGACGGTGCCTGCCCATTCCTCCTGCTGGGCTACTGGCTGGGGGATGATCACCGAGGACAGTGAGCAGGGGAGGGGCGGGTGAGGAGGGCAAGGGCCAAGGAGCGGGGTGGTGCAGTGACCACTGCGGGCCCTTCCATCCCTGAAAGCGTGTCCTTCTTAGCTTCAAGTTTCCTTCAGTCCATGGTTCAGAAAGTCTGAGCATCTCTAACTTTTGGAATCAGGAACCTTGGCTCTCTGATTCCCAGACAGACAGGATTCTTCCCTGACTCGCAAGTCCTGCTTGGGTCAGCCCCCTCCAGGGCTTCATCCAGCACCTCTTGACAGCTTGCAGTGCCACGGAAGGTCTGCGGGGTTGCAGGAAGGAATGAAGGCAGGCCTGCTCTCTGGCCTGGGAGGTGAAGTTGGGGCGTTTATGGCTTAAGGTTTACCTCTGTGAACCTCACTTCGTTCATCCCTTAAATCAAGAAAAACCTGCCTGTTCTGCCAGTTTCCTGGGCTAGTATATTTTTAGACTGAGAGAGCAGAAATTTTGGGCAAAGATTTTTGTACAAGGGTGAATGCTTGTGATTTAGGAAAATACAACTTTGAGTGAAAAGAGTAGAATGAACTTTGGCATGACTTATAGGATCCTGACCTGGCAGAGTGTCTCCATGGACAGGCCAGTGCCAGCATCCCAGCTCCTGGCCTCTAAACGTCAGTCACACTGCCTGGTCATGAGAACAGCCAACTGTCCAACATTTCTAAAGACAGTCTCCTGGGATGGACTGTCATTCATTAAGAACCACTGGCAAAGCAAGGAGAATTCCCCAGGATGGGTCAGAGTGTAGGAGCTGGAGCAGGAGGGGAAGTCATGGGCTGTAGCACCCACCAGGAAAGGGAGCAGCTGAAGTCAATGAGAGACTCGTCCACACCCTCCCCTGCCTGCGGCTGCTGGGCCTGAGCTGCCCCCGAGGTCATATGAGGGCCGTTCAGGGCAGGCACTCCATAGTAGTCAGCTGTCACCGTAACACTGTGCTGCTGTGTGGGGACACCAGGTCAGACCTGTGAGCGATATCTGGAGATAGAGTCCACATAGAAAGTGCCTACAGACCAGTTGCTCCTTGAGGCAGGGCCATGTCCTTCTTGTCATGGTACCTGTCTCCACCTGGCGTTCATTAGGTACATCAGTGCTACACGTTGGCCAAGCCAGGACTCCCAGCTTCCACCCTCTGTGCCTCTACTTCTATTTCCACATAGCCAGATTAATTGTTTTTAAAATGTAAGTAGACCCTCCAGTGGTTTCCCATTGTGCTTAGAATGAAACCCAAACTCCATGTCCTGGTGAGGAGGCCCTGCTGGCTCTGGACCTGTTAGGACTTTGCCTCCTTTTCGTCACCTCCTACTCTCACCTCACTGCAGCTACAATGACCTCCCTCCTGGTCCCTTCACTGCAGGCCTTCACCTTTGCTGTCTTGTCTGCCCTGAACATCTTTTCCCCTCATCTTTGCAAGTCCTCTGAGAGGCTTCCCCAATCCTGCTAGCTAGAATTAGTAGCATCCCCACTAGCAGGCAGGTTAGAGGGGGAGCGAGCTTCTCTCCCAGCTCCACCCCACGTCTGACCACCACCTGCTCCCTGCAGCTGTACTGCATTCGCCCCGCCAACTGCAACAGGCAGAATTGGGTATCATGAACAACGACGCCTGTAATATGCTTTTGGCGGATCCAAACTCCGGTCAACGGCCTGTACAGGAGGATATGATATGCGCTGGGGACTTGATGAAAGGAAAGTCCGTCTGCCGAGTAAGTGAGAGCGGCTCCATCTCTCCCGTTGGAGATCAGGCTGCCTCTCTTCTCCTGTGACATCTGTCCTCTCTCCCTCTGTGTCTTCTCTAGACCCTGCCCCAGCCCTTGACTTCCTCTTCCTAAGCCCACCCCAGCCTGAATGTCAGAGCCGAGGGGCAGAAGCCCCCAAAGAGTACTAGTCCATTCCATTCATTGTCTTCATATCTTTTAAAAAACTGTGTTGAAGCATAACATACATAGAAAAGGACCAAATTTACAAATGTACTGTTTGATGCATTTTTAGAAATTGACTCACTCACCTCCCCAGCACCCAAAGGGTCCTCCTCATACCTCCCTCCTGTCACTGACTACCCGAGAATAGCCCTGCCCTGGCTTCTGAGCTCTGTGGGTCGGGTCGGGCTTTAGATAAACGGAGTCACACAGGCTGCACTGTTGTCCATCTCTCTCAGTCAATGTTATGTTTGTGGGATTTACCCATCTTGTGTGTAGTTCATATTGTCTATCTTATTGCTGGACAGTATTTCCTTGTGGGAATGTGCTGTAATTTTACTTATCCATTCTAGTGTTGGCGGCATTTGGATAGTTTCCACTTGAGACCATTACAAATAGCATTGCCGTGAACACTCCAGCGTGTGGGCTTAGTGCACATGGGCTCCGGTTTCGGTTGGGTATAAGCTTGGGAGTAGAATTACTGCGCCATCAGATGTGCACAGGTTCATCTCTCATAGATTTCAGCCAGCCGCCTCACACCTGCGGGTGCCCGTCCGCGCTTCCACCAGCAGAGGGCGCAAGGGCAGACCGCTCCACGTTGCTCCAGGGGGCTTCGTGTTGTCCACCATTTTCTTTTTAACCATTGCGTGTGATTTTTAATTTGCATTTCTCTAGTGAATAATGAAGATAAGTGCTTTTTCATATGTGTATTTCCTTTTTTGTAAAGTATCTCTTCAAGTTTTTTGCCAAGATTTCTATGGGATTGTCTGTCTTTCATATTGAATGGTAGGCTATAGGTGCATTATGGGATATACGTATTCTGAATGACTTCTTCCACTCTGTATAACCCTCTGTTTCATAGTGGGGAAACAGGCCCAGAGAGGGAAGTGGGTAGCCCGAGGCGAGGCGGCGTGACCGTGGTGAGACCTAGAGGAGCCGTGCCCGCCCTGGCGCTGTGGCCCCACAGGCTTCCCCCTACACCCTCCCCTCCCTCCCCTCCCTCATCTAGCTCTCTTTCTAGCTCTTTCTCTCTCTCCTTGACCATCTCCCAACAGCTCAGAGACATACTGCTGTGACGCCCCCTCTTAAAACACCCACACACACCTTTTCTCCTCCCAGAACCCTGCCCACTGCTCTGATTCTCAGCCTGCCTTCCTAGCAGTGTTTGCCCAGGGGCATCTGCACTTGTTCTTTCTTGCCTCCTCACTTCTGTCTTGCCTCAGCCCACTCCAGAGCACAGTCACCACGATAACCAAAGGCCTGGGTCTCCCCAGGCCTGCTGGTCTCACTCAGACCTCCTCTCACTCAACGCTCAGCAGTGCACCCTGCACAGCTTCCAGCAGACTCTGAGGGCTGCCCGTCCCGTGTCTCCTGCTCTCTTCCTCCTCTTTCCGACCAAGGACCCACCAGTCAGCACTCATCCTGCTTTTCTGGCTTCATTTGCTTTTTCCTTAGATGGAGAGAAGGGGTCAGATATGGCAAATCCTGTCTCACCATTTTTTGTCTGTCCTTGTCATACCTTCTGCTGCGCTCGTGTCCTGATTGGTCTCCCTGATTAGCTAGTGCACTGTGCTTGGCTGTGCTCCACCAGCCCCAGACCATCCTGCCATCCTTTTGGAATCTGTATCATATCACATCACTTCCCTGCTGAGTGTCGTTCAGCGTTCCTCCCCCCCTCCCCCCGCCAGCTTATGGGGGCTGAGGACTGGCCTTGCCAATCCTCCAGCTCACTCATGCCAGCATGCTGGCCACCTCTGCCTGCATCTTCCAGAGTCAGGCTTGCTCATCCCTCCTGTCTTGGCTCAGAGAAGCTCTCTGACAGCCCAGTTAGAGCAGCTCTTCCCAGTTATTTCCTATCCCCTGGGCGCCTCTGTTCTGCTTCTCACATCTACAGACACGTGTGATGAATTATCTGTGTTGTGTGTCACCTCAGTGTCTCTTGCACACAGAGGGTGCTTAATCATGTTTTTCAGCAGAAGGCTGGAGGGGTCCCGTGTTCCCTTGATCCCCACTTTTTGGTCTATGAGACAGAAGCATTAAGCTCCATGGTGGCAGGTGCCTTCTTGCCTTAGAGTCCTGCTCTCAAAGTCCCCAGCATTCTCCTGGGAGCCCCTTGGGCATCCCTGCATTTCCAACCACCCCACCCCAACCTGGGAACAGGTATCACCTCTTTTCCTCTGAGCTTGGCATTTTTAAACAAGCTCAACCAAGAAACTGAGGAAAAACTAGAGACCTTAGTAGGTCAAAAACAAAGGCCCAGGTAGGATGCAATACTGGGCTAAGGATTTAGCCGGAGGCCTGCAGGCCAGACCTCCACACCTGCCACAGCTGCCCTGTGCGACCTCAGGTGGTGCCTTCTCCCACATGGGGGTGGGAGGGCAGAAGGCTGGCATCCCATGCCTGGGGTCCTACTGTGTATTCTTGTAAGTCTAAGACTGCCAGTCTGGAAGGCTGCTCAGGGTCCCCTTTGGAGCTTTGTGAAATGGACTCCGGGGCCTCACCCTTGAGATTTTGATCCAAGAGGTCTCCAGGGGGATGCTGTGGCTGGACTTTTCAAATCACCCAGGTGATTCTGATGAGAACAGCTCACTTGCAACCCCACCTTGACATGAGGCCTCCTAAGCTCCACTCTGGAGGGGGACAAGGGCAATCTCTTCATACTGCCCAAACGATGTGTGCCCTTCTATCCTGGTCCCCAAAACTCATGCCCTCTCTTTCTTCAGGGAGATTCTGGGGGCCCCCTGGTCTGCTTCCTCAACAACACCTGGTTTCTGATGGGGCTGTCCAGCTTCAGCGCACCGTGCAATGATCCTGTGGGCCCCAGCGTCTTCTCCAAAGTCAGCTATTTCGCCAACTGGATCAGAGAGAAGCAGAGCTCCTCGCCCAGTCCCGACCCTAGTATTGCTCCTCCTGAGGAACCACCTCCTGCTTTGGGTAACTCTGTTTCTCTGGGCACTGCCCACAAGCACAGGACCTGCGTCATCCTTGTGTCTTCACAGACCTTCCTCCTATGGTGGCTGTGCCTCAGGATTCTGTGACAGACTCCATGGTGCCTTCCCGGCCCTCCCCCAACAAACCTCTGTGCATTAGCGCCAGTGGGTTCTGCGCTCTCCCTAAATGTGTCCATCTCTGCACCCTCCTGTCCATCTGAGCCCTGCTCCAGGCCTGAAAAAATAAAAATAATCAAAGAAGCTTCTTGCTCCTGTTTCTGACCCATCAGAGCAACCCTCCACTTCTGCCCTCACTTCAGGAGGTCTCCCTTCTCCCTGGGCTGGGGTGGGAAGGACAGGGACACCGAGGGGCTGGCTGGCTAACTGGAGCTGAGTCACTCTCCTCAGTCTTCCAAAAGAGCCAGCACAGCTCAGGGGCCAGAGCCTCAGCCCAAGGAGGAAGTAGCAAGCTCTAGGGCCAGCGGGGTGCTGATCGCCAGTGCAATGGGCACGGGGTCCTCCTGGAGATGAATGATTTGTCCTGAGCTGGGGATGAAAAAGGATCTCTCAGGGCTACAGGTCACAGAGCCTCTGCTTGACAGGTTCTATTTGAAGTAGACTGCGAAGGACCCTGTCCATCAGGCTGAGGTCCAGAGTCTTAGGTCAGTGGTCCTCAGAGCTCTGTTCCAGAGGTCAGCTCTTAGCCTATACCTCCTGTACCCACAGCCCTATCCTTTCCCGGTCTCCAGGGCCCACCACCCCCTGTGGACTTGTCATGGCCTGCAGTGGTTGAGGCTTGGTTCACCCCAGGTTTGCTGGCCCAGCACTGAGCCCATAAGCCATGTCCTGAGCTGCCTCCTGCAAATATGTCTGGGTCACTGAATCTCCGCTAGTCAGCAGAACTCTCAGAAAGTCCTCTCCACCACCTGCACAGGTCCATCTGCACCTGTTACCGCATCAGGTTCATTTTGCCCGCTGCATGATTATGCCAATAAACGAGATGATGAGTTTGCAAAGAGAAAGGGTTTATTCACAAGGCAGCCAAGTGAGGAGATGGGATAACAAGTCTCAAATCTGCCTCCCCAAAACATGGGGATTAGACATATTTATGGGGTAGAGGGGCAGGGTGATCTTAAGTGTGGGGATAGATGATTGGAGGTGAGGAGAGGTGAGGTAATTGTTGATCTGCACAAGTGTAGTCAGACTCCATGGCTCTTCACAGGACACATATTCACAGAATGGCAGCATCACCATGATCTGAGGGTGGAGTTTTTAGCTCCCTGACATCAGGAGGCCACTTATCAGTCATCCATGCATGATGAGTTGGTGGTCTCAACCAGCCTGAATGGGACAAAGAGTTTACTTTCAGTTCCTGAAAAACTTAAGCACTCTACCCGTTACCATGGTGACCCAGGCAGCAGAGATGTTATCTATAGGTGTGCTTTAGTAATTCAGTATCTATCTAACTACTTTTGCAAACAGACTACTAACTGAGGACAGTTAAAACAAGTTGGCCCCCAGTTTCAAACCTTTGATCATCAGAGAGCAGCTTCTAGTCATTGCAGGTCCACTGTGTCCACCATCAGGTGTCCTGTACAAATTCTTTACAATCCTGTTGTCACCCAAATAGCCCAGACTCTCACCAGCAGGTGAGAACAGGTGAAGCCACGTGCATGCAGTCACCAGAACCTTGCTGGCTCTATGCCCTCTGCCACTCGTGCAGAGATCTCCTCCCCAGCTCAGCAGTGTCCGGAAGTGAGAAGAAAAGCCTTCCCTCTCCTGGTAGCAGCCTCAACTGTGGGCTCTGCAGCAGGGCTGCTGGGCCCAGAGGTGGGAGGCCACACTTGGTCAGTTCAGATTTGGAGCAGTGGCCACCCGCTGTCCCCAGAACTGCCACTCTTCTTCAGCCCATGGTGGCCTCATGCTGGCTGTGCTGGATTTTCTCCCATGGTGACTTCTGCTTTGCCTATCCACAGCCATGTTTCTGTGTGGAGCATGAAGGGACAGGACTATTTGCCCTTCCAGAAGTTCCTGGGGCCCCCATAACTCAGTAGAGGCACATACATTTCCAGTCCACTCTGCAGATCTGCCAAATCACAGCTCAACCCCCGCCCATTTCCCTGTTATCTGGAACCACACTCAGTGCTCAGCATCATTATCCAGGTTGGATCTGTTTTCACAGATCTGAACCTGAGGCCTAACGTGGTCACACAACTCATCTGAGGTCACACGGTTAGTAAACAGTAGAATATGGATTTCAACTTAGATCTCTTAAGAGAGCTGAGAGGTCTTTGTCCTTCCCTTTGGTGAGGCCACACCCAGACACCTTAGACCCTGTCCAACCTCCTCTCTTGGGCTACCTTTGAGAGGCTTGGGCTGACCTGTCCCAAGTGTGACCCACAATTCCCTCTGGTCAGTGGCAAGGAAAGATATCAAATAGCAAGACCGAGGTCAGGGTAGAGAGCAGATCTGCAGGGCCAGTGAGTGTGGGACTGGGGGACAGGCTGGGAGTGGCGTCTGTAGTGGGTTTCAACAGATCCGCCCCTAGGAGCTCCCAGTGGGCTTCTGGTTTGCACCCCAAAATCAACCTTGGGTGAGCTGGGGAGATGAAAGAAGATATGGATCTCAGAAACCAGAATCAGTGAGGAAATCCTGGAGAACCGCAGGTTCTCTTGCATAGCCTGTGGCTGGGGGAGAGGGAGGGCAAGGAGAGGATGTGCCTGCAGCTCTCACGTGTTCGGCTCTTGCCTCTCGCCACCCGCAGCCTCGTGGTAAATGCTGCCTAATCCTTCTCGGGTGCCAGTGTGTTGCAGCGTGGCCATGTGTAGGTCTCACCAGCCACCTTTGAGCAGTGCCCTCCATGCCTCTGCTTCTACCCCCAAGGGCAAGGTGTTACTGCCTGGGGAGACTTGGTCCTTCCAGTGTGATGTCTTCTAAAGCTTTAAAATTGAAGCCCCAACTATGGGAATTGCCTTGTGGGTGGCCGTATGGAGAAGAAGTGAAGAATTGGCTCTTCAGGGCTAAAGAATCCGCTCTGGGGCCATCCCGCTCCCCCTTGAACTTCTCAGGACTTCAGCCCTTCTCCAGTGCAGAACATCACACAGAGTGACAGGATGGTAGCTAACCACTGGGGAATATGAACACAAATGCCAGAACAGCCACATTCCTGAGCAGTGTGATTGTCACACAAGAAATACAACAGACTGGACATTATATGTGATTTGAAATAGAGTTATTGAAAGAGATAGACTAAAAATTTTAATGAGCACATATGAAAATCCTTATGGATATAGGAAAATATTATTAGTAATAAGATCCAAGAAAAGAAACCACAGAAAACGAGCAAGTCAAAATATTCCATATGAAAAATATAATAGTTGAACTATTAGTTGAACTCACAGTAGATGGGTGAATAACAGGATCAACAGAAATGAAAGAAGAATGCAATCATTACTTTGCATGGACATCACAAAGTACGGAGCTGGCACACTTACAGTAGGATGATTTGTGGAGTGTTTATTTACAAAAGAACTAACTGCAAACATATGGTTGGAGTGTAAGGGAAAGAGCAGGTCCAATGCAGGAGCCTGTACCAGCAGCAGGAGCAGAGTGTTTGCCACCCCTGGGCCCTAAGGGACAGGGTGCAAGAGCCTCGGAGAGGGGCTGCCTTGAGAGGAGCGGGGACCTGCAGTTAGGGGACATAGCCAGCAAGGAAACCTCACAAAAAGGGTTTCATGGGGATAAACACCCTGACTGCTCTATGCCTCCTCAGAACTTCAGCTGAGGCTCCCCACTGGCTGAACCCAAGTGCAGCCAGAGGGCACAGGAACCTGCTGATGCCTCCCGCTGCCCACCCCATCCCACGGAGCAGCGGGAGAGTACGAGCGGAGGGCCAACGGGAGATCACTGCTACAGGCGGGCTAGATTATTCCGATCGACTGTCCTCCTAAAAAAAGAAATTACAAGTTTTGATTAATTCATTTAAAAAAATCTTCATAAAGGCATGGAAGAGGTAGAAAGAGAGTAGGAATCTGCCAGGCGAAATTCTGGGGGAAAGCCTGAAATCAGAGTATAACCAAAATATCTGAGACCCAAAGTTGCTTTCGCTGCAGGTATATTCTTATAGCTCATAATTGGGCTTCAGGAGGCATTTGCAGAGGCAACAGGAAGGAAGTTGTATTAGTCAGGGTTCTCCAAAGAACCGGTTGGATATGTACACATCTATCTTAGAGGATAGATATAGAGGAGAGAGAGAGAGACTTGATTTAAGGAATTGGCTCATGTGATTATGGAGACTAGCAATCCAAAATCCGCAGAGTGCGCTGGCAGGCTGGAGACCCAGGGTGAGCCGATGTTGCAGTTCAAGTCTGTATTAATCATATTTTTTATTTTCTGTATTTTATGATGATTTGACACCTTGAGGGGCCTTGCTGGCCAAGGAGAGTCTGCCCCATTCCTAGAGATAATAAACACCTGCAAACACACCTTTCCTATGCAAAGCCACCAGTCCATACCCCCAGCCCCCTCCTTTACCTAACTGTCACACACCAAGCCAATATTTCCCCTGCCCTAAATCACTGCAGGGCTGCTACGTGATAACTGCAGACACCCCGTAGCCTAGAGCCCAGCGACATTATTCCAACTAGCCAATCCTAAGCCATCTCCTTGCCCGGCGTTGCTTTTTCCATGGAAACCACAATAAAGCCTCTGGGCCCTACTTTCCCTCCCCCGCCTGTGTCTCCTGACCAAACTGGTGCTCCATCGGGTGGCCCTATGTGGTGCGGCGTGCCGTCTCCTCTCAGGAAATATAAGTAATGAAAATCTTCTCTCAATGGCATTAGCCTCTCTGTGTCATCATTAGTCACCTGCATAAGTTAAAATTCCACAAGTCCATTTTAATACAAAGTCCAAAGGCCACCAGGCTAGACACCCATGAAGAGACAATGTTGCAGTTCACGTTTGAAGGCAGTCTGCTGGCAAAATACCTTCTTGTTCTGGGATAGTTAGTCTTTTGTTCTGCTCAGGCCTTCAACTGAGTGGATGAGGCCCACCCACATGGAAGACAATCTGCTTTACTTGAAGCCCATTGATTTAAGTGTCAATCTCATCCAAAAACACCACCACAGAAACATCCAGAGTACTGTTTGACCAAATGTCTGGACATGGTGACCCAGCCAAGTCGACACATAAAATTAACCATTTTCAGGCTTTGTATGGGAAACACTCCCCACATTACACTGGGATCCCAAAGAGCCTAACAGGATAAGACACGGTGTTCACCCTCAAGCCCAAGAACCCGCCAGCGAAAGGAGAAGACAAAGGAAGGGTAGGCTTGCACCTGCAGTTGGACTGCCAGGGGCCTGCCAAGCAGCATCAAACTGTGAGTCTGGTTTGAGGTGGCCTGTGACTGACGGGGCTCCAGGATCCTGGCAAGGACAAATGCAGTGCTGCTCTAGAGGGTGGGACCCTCCTTCTTGGTGTGAGGAAATCCTCATCCTTAATTTTTTCAAGAATAATAACCAGCATGTGGTCAAACATAACCAATCACAAAAGGAAACAAAACTCCTTAAATAAGAACCAGAAGAAGTAAGAGAAAGCAGAAATGGACAAAGATTTCAGACTTGGTAAATGCCCAAAATTATAAAGTACTGGTACTTATTACGCTGTATCTATTAGCTTTTACTGAATAGCAAATGACCTCCAAACTACTGGCTAGGAGTGCCACTTCCAGCATGGCTCTGTGGACCAACTCTCTAGGGAAACTGTGCAGATTATTTAAAAGAAATTGAAGTCTCCAGAAATGGTCCTATGGGTATATAGCAAATGGAGAAAAATTATTCAAGGAAATCTACAAAAACTTGGTAAGACTAGCAAGTCTGTGGTATTTGACCTGCAGCCTGCTTCCTCCCCATCCCCGCCCACCATGACAGAAAGTGCACTCCAGTTGGCTGCAGTGAGGACATAGGGCTCCCTTTCTCTCCAGCTCCTAGTCACAGCATCCTCTTGGGAGGGGCAGGATGTCAGCACTTCTCATCCTGCCCCCAGCTGCCTGTTGCAGAGGGAAAGCTCGGGGCAAGTGTGGCCATGAGATTGGGGCTCTTTCGTACACCCAGCTCCTACTCTGGCCAAAGGCTCTGCCTTGGGTGTGGCGCACTGAGAACATGGGAGCCCCCGCTGTCCTTGGCCTGGCCTGTGAAGCAAAGCATCCCTGCCAGGATTGGCAGGTCAGGAGGACCTGAGGCTCCCACCGGCTCTACCGCCTACATCATGGAGCGCTGAGCTCCTAACGCAGGGTGACAGAGAAGTGTGCCTGTCCCTACCCTCAGCTCCAGAGCTCTTGCTCAGAGATTCTCTCCGGGGAGAGAAGCAGGGCATACAACAGAGATCTGAAGCTCTTCCCAAAGGAGCTGACTTTACGCACAACAGAATGTGGAGAAGTTAAAGCTGAAGAGCTCCTCAAAAGTAAAGAAGCTTGTGGTAAAAAGCAATTAAGAGGAGACTTGTAGATTCATTAGAAATAAAAAATAACTTTTATCAGGCCAGCTGGTTAACCAGAGAGAACCAGGGAGAGAGACAGCTAAGAAGGGCCCTCCTGGGGTCAGGATAAATCTGAAACGTTCACTTCAAAAACCATCCCTGCAGAGGAGCCCGAATCTAACTGGATCAGGCCAACTGCTCCACTGCACATTTCCCACGGCCTGCTGTGCCTGCAGGCCTGAGCCCCCAGGTGCACGTGCCCACCTGGAGCGTGTCCACTCCTGTCCTCACACAGAGGCTTGGTCAAAGAACACAAGCTCAAAGATAAGCATTGCTGTGCCACATGCCTGCAAAGCTGGGCCTGCCTTCCTGTCCTACTTGCTGCCTTCCTCAATAACCAGGGAAAGACTCTGATCCCACAGCCACTGGAGTGCACATTTGAAGGTAGTCTGTGCCGCAGCCCTCCTCTTGCCACTTCTCAGGACTCCGCCTGGGTGGGAACCTTGGCCATCACCGCCTCTCCCCCAGTATACACCGCCTGAGCCCTTGGCTACACATCCCCTGCTCATAGCGCTTCTCCAATATTCTGACTTGATATTCTTGTTTCTGGTTCTGCCTGCCCTTGGGGCAATCAGGGCCTTCTGCTCACCATTAGGAAAGCAAGTGTAGGACAAGCACAAAGCTTGTAAATGCTGATCAGTCACTAAGTGACTCAGACCAAGAGTTTTACCAGCGAGCTCTGCCTAGGCCCAGAATGGTGAAGAATATGCTCACAGTTGCCCAAGGGACACAGTCACACTGGCTCAGTGCTCATCTACCATGGCACACACTCCATCATCCATGAATTAAGCCAGCCTTTACTGGAAGATTCTGGGCAGGGCTGCAGGGGCCAGGTCTTGAAGGCCCTCGCATGCAGCAGTTCTTTTCTTTTGGTGAAGAGAGATGTCACGAGAAGGTGCTTTGGGGGCAGCTGTGACCTGATTCAGTGACTTCCCGCACTGACAGCCCACTCCAGTGAGCCGCAGGGCCTCCCCGGGCACAGCAAGCCTAGGAGCACATTTCTGAAGTCCTGGAGCAAGAGCCCATGCATTCGTAGGAGATTAACATTTTTGTGTTTTGAGTCACATTATTCTTAGCTTAGGTGTGTGTTTTCTAGATGCTCAGTCATCGGATTCATGGTATAATGTGGCAGACATGTTTTTTATGTGCACTTAATTGTTAAAAAAAATAAGTAAAGAAAATTTAAAGAGTTCTTCCTTTTTCGAGGATATTACCAAAGCAGTGCTTTTACATGTAGCGGGGACAAGCACTTGGGGGCCCTGTGACATACACAAGTTCCCCTGGGGGAGCCTGGTGTCTGTGTCTGATAATAGCAAAAGCCATTTGCTGATAAAGCTGTGGGCCCAGTTAGACATGATTCTAAACCTACACGACTAGGAATCTAAAGAGCAAGAAATGAAAAAGAACCACCTAAAAACTAAAAATAAATTTCCATGATAAAAACCAAATCCCTCTGAAAATAGATGAACCTAAAATAAACACAATGATAACCTTCAGACGTTGCACTTGCACAAAATGTCCTTCCCTTATTCTTTGTTTGGAGAGCCCAACGCCACCTCTTACAGGAAGTCTTCATCAGCTACCCTAGGAAGAGCTGGTCACCCCAGAGAATGTCCTTTGTATACTTTTTTAACAACACTTATGACACTGTAATATATTTGAGTTTGCCCAAGACTGTGAACTTCTTTGGGCTGGGATCCTCATCTTATTTACTTTTTCCAAAAACCTAACACAGAGAAGATTGTGTTTGCTAAATAATCTATCATAATTAAAAAGTAAATAAAGAAAGAAATGAGATGAAAATTAACAACTCAAAAATCAAATGACTCAAATATAAAAAACAAAAGTCAAAGAAAATCCATGACTAAAATAAATAATAAAAACTAAAAATCAATAATTATAAGAATAAAATACCATGGCAACTAGACTTCTGGTGGTGAACATGATGCAGTCTATACAGAAGTCGAAATATGATGATGTACACCTGAAATTTATATAATGTTATAAACTAATGTGACCTCAATAAAACAAAAGAATTCTTATTAAAAAAGTTAAAAAAGTAATTCAGAAATGAAATAATTTTCAAATATGTATGTAATCGAAAATAACTTTGAAGCTAAATGAATCTGAAAATATATAACTGCAGATTTTAGGAAGACGGCGGCAGCTGTTCCTTCTAAGCTGCACAAGTTGCTCCCTGTGTTAGAGAACAGCATCGAGGAGAGAAGGGCAGTGCAGCAGAGGCACTGAGACCAGAGCCTGAGACAGAGGACAGAGAGCAGAGCTAAGGAAAGGCCCACAGAGAGCCACCACACGTCTGAGCATTTCAGCAACAACAGGGGAGAGCTCTGAGGTTGGAAAAGCTATTTAAGTCATACTGCTTTCTACGAATTCAAGAAAACAAATCTCATATAAAATTTAGTCACAGCAAAATATTGATGTTGAATCCCAGGCAATAGTGATACCGAACCTCTTAATCTCAAGTTCTTGTGCCTGAAGCACAGCGAGCCCAACACTGAGACACAGGTGCTGAGACAGAGAAACGCCCCATTCGAGTTGGCCAAGACAAGAAGGCGGGAGCGTGGGTTCACTCATGTCTGCCTTCACCAGAGCAAAAACGCAAGGGAATTTTCTAGGGCTAAGGGGCTTGGCAGGAGGAGGTTCAGAGAAACAAAGGGGTCACTCCCTGTAAGCCCCTGGGCAATCTGCAAAGGCTGCTTGGGGCCAGCCATCTGTGAAGGCAACCTCCCTGAAGGCATTCTCTTTCTCCTGCAAAACAAGCTCACAAATCCTCTGACCCAGGTCACCCCTCAAGTTAAACAAGAAAACAGCAAACTAACAAGATTCATCTACGTCTGTGCTGGGAACAAGGTCAAAGGCCATCCTGCGCTTACAGCGCGTCTATGGGAACCCTCAGGCGCCTGGCTTCAACAGTTCTAAAGGGGGAAGAGGGGAGTAATTTCAGAATGATGCCACTCCAGAAAATGAAAGGACTACTTTTTGATGTATTTCATGAACCTTTTTCCAAAATGTCCTTTTTCCGAAAATGAAGCAAAAGGCATTAGGAAATGCTATAACATATTAAATGATATCACAAACTAGAATTAGAAAAACTCAGAAATAAAAGAACAGACCTTAGGAAAGGATATGAAAAAAATTGAGAAATTCCTTCCTAATGAAGTGTGAAGAAGCAGAAGTGGAGCAGCAGACAGCGCCGAGGAGAAGGGGCGCTGAGGAGGAAGCTAACAAGAGCTTACAGAGATTTGAGAAAAGTGTCAAAATTGGAAGATAAGCATAGAAGATGAATAATTGGAATGCCTGAAAGAGAAAACCAAAGCAGAGACACAAAATGAAGATTAAAAGTTATAATTCAGAAAACTTTCCTGGAAATAGGGAAATGCTCTCAAGCTGATATCCACAGAGCGCTCTGAGCACTGACTCAGAGTGACCAGTGGCAAGACACATTCTATAAGATTACGGAATTATTAGACTTTCAAGAAAAGGAGAAGTCCTTGGGCATCTAGGAAAATAAGAGCAAATGATACCTAAAGGAAAAAACGTCAGGATCTTGTGAACATTTCTGAGGGCAATATTCTGCGTCAGAAGAAAACAGAGTAACATATTTAAAGACACCTAGGGAAATAAGCTGTGAGCCATGGATTTCATAGGTAGAAACACTGATTTACAGACAGAGAAATATTGACATGCAAATCATCCTGCAGAACCTCAGGTGATATTGTTCCCAGGATCCCTCAAAGAGGAACGATCGCACTGAAGACCATGACATGCCCAGAAAGGACATAAGACAGGTGGCATACACTAAATCTGCAACAACTTTGTCCAACGAAGTGTGTGTGAGACAGGATGCTCTCTGGCAAATAAAAATGGCAAGCAATAGGATGTATTGGAGTATATGAGGAAGCCATTTGATGTAAACTTCATTCGGCCTGACTTTGTTTTTCCAAAAGGGCCTGCCATGGCCGTTCAGCATGCAACGTATATCTGCTTTAAACTTTTGCTGTGTCCCAAAGACAAGAACAAATGGCCTCAAGATAAAGGCACAACCTCCCTTACATTGGCATTTCCTTAAGGATGAGCACCTCTCCCTAGGTTAAGGATTGGTTGCTATGCTCGCCTGTGACCACCCAACTCAAGACAGCAGACCAGCTACTTGCTGAGTCCATCAATCGCTGTGCCGACAGAGCAGTCTCCTGACTATTGCAAAAGGGACATCTCAATCATATGTGACACATGTTCTTTGAGGGGATATAATCACCCTGTGCACCCCACTTCTTTGGTGCCCTTCCTTCCTTGGGGAAGGAAGGCCCCAGGCTAAGCTAGTCCTCACATTTGGCTCAGAATAAACTCACGTGAAATTTCTCTTGTAGATTGGTTATGGATTATTTACGTCCACACCTCAGTGGTGGTCACTAGGGTAATTGCCTCATCATAACTTATTAAGAGCTATCTTTGTTTTGGACTCTTCTTCTTTTATTTAAAAATATTTTTAAAGCAATTGGTAATAAAGGTTGTTTAATGTACACACTTCCAACATTAAATGTGAAGAATATCACCAAAACCAAGTCTAAATCCATACAGTTCAGAGACTGAACACCTGGAGCCACGTTTGCTGACTTGGGAGAGAGGCCTTCAGGGAGGCGTGTGCACAGCTCCTGCTGGCCTCTTGGCTGAGGGAACCCTCCAGGACTGGACAAGCTGCAGCCCCGCTGAGGCCCAGGCTGAGGCCTTTGGTCACCCTCACAAGTGGCAGTTCCACAATTTGCAACCCAAACGCAGGTGCTGAAATCCATAGGAAGGCACAGCAAGGGATGGAAGAGGGGCTCACCGGGGTGGGTATGTGGGATCCAGAAGGGTCTGCAGGCCCTGAGGAGATGACCTTGACCCCTGGCATCCCCACGGGTCGGATTCACAGGGTACTGAGGCCTGTTTACTGCTCTGTGCTGAGGGTGTCATCCGGCGGGACACAGAGTGATCTGGATGATCGGCAGGGCAGCCTCAGGGCACAAGCGCCCGGGAGAGTGAAACGACGCAGAGGAAAGGGGAAGACCTCAGGTCTCCAGGGATGAAAAGTCCGAGTCCTGCACACCTGGGCTGAGTGAGGAGCAAGTGGCCTCAGGTCTCCTGGGACAGGAGTGGAAGGACAACCCTGTCTCCCCTGCACCCTCCACTCAATACAATGCTGTTATGAGATCCGTGCTGGACGATGGGCAGGCTCCTGTAGGGTTTCCCTTTTCCCTCATAAGCATTTTTCTTTTTAGCACAACTACCCAACCTTGCCCATGCCTTTCAATTTTAAAAAACTATTATGCTGTGGTAATAAAAACATATATTCTATGGCGTAAGTATATTTCGATGTGGAAAGGTTAGAGAAAATGCTGCTTTTTAAAATGTAAAATATCCAGTTATATTTATTTTATTTATAAAATTGGAAAATAAATGAAAGCAACATAAGCAACTTGTACTCCTACCCTTTAAACATATCTCAAGTTAGCATTGCACTGACTTTCCATCAGGTTTCTGCGTTTTGTTTGATTTTTATATACCTATGAAAAAATCTATAGAACCTCAGCTTTGGGGAAATGATGTCATGTGGTCCACAGGGCTGTGGGACCCCACGGTTTGGGCCACTCCCAAGCCTTGCATCCTACAAAGCTGGACCGGGTGGGCTGTCCTGTTGCCTGGGAGGGATTCTGGGGTGCTTCTGCTCCTCACCCTTTTCCCAGGAGGCCTGCAGCAAGGGAGGTCTGGGCCACCCCACACTGTCTCCCTACACCTGGTACTTAACTGGGGATGCTCCCCATTGACCTTAATGGTTTGGGAGGGTAAGGTTGGGTCCTGCAGGGCAATCAGCACTCTTCACAAGCAATACAGTGAACATGAAGTCATGTGATGGTGGTCCTGCAGGAACCCTGCGACCTTCTCCTCCTAATTAAGGAGCTGAAACAGCACATCAAACATTGACCAGCTTAAACTAGTTTTGCTTCCTTAAAACAGGTTGTTGGTTAATCAAACCTTGCTCAATAACCAAAGCAGCACTGCACATGTGCCAGGTGGGGACCCATAGCCCCAGGAGGACCCCAGAACCAAGAATCTTCAGAAATGTTCCACCTGAGCCCTTTATGAAGCGTGAAGTCCTTCAATAAGGAAAATCTGGCTTCCAGCAGATTGATTACCATGTACGGACTGATTTGAGACTAGCCAATCAGCTTACACAGGCCCGGCTGAGCTTAGTAGCCCCTAATTCCTTAAGTTTTGCCCCAAACCTTGGATCAGAGAGACAGACAGGGAGATTCCTGTCTCCTCGTTGGTCAACTTTGCAATAAAACATTTTCTTTTCTCCAAAGCCGGTGCTATGGAATTGGCTTCCACGCACACCAGGCAGCAGGCCTCTGCTGGGTGACAGAGTCACTGGCAGGCCAGGCCAAGCAACCTTAGGGCCTTCTGTGAAACAGGCCTGTTCCCTGGGAGGATGTTCTCAGGGCATCCGTCACTTGCCAGCACTGATTTTACCATCCTCTTACTGTCTTCCCTTGTGTGGTCACAAACAATAGTGGCCAGCCCAGTGCTCTTCTTGGTTTTGTTGGTTTTCCTGAAATGCCAAAAGATCATTAGGAAGTAACTTATTTGCCTTCCCCTCTCCCTCTTGCTGTTCTGCAAGCACACGCCCTCTGATTCGTCGTCTCCTTGTTCTTTTCAACCCTTTCTCTCAGCTCCATGACAAGAGAATTTCTGGAACCAGACTTCTGCTGGATCAGAGTTGACAGCTGGAAGGAAGAAAACGATGATTCGTGTCCAGAGCCAGCTGAGGCGGGAAGCTGCCTTGTGAGGAGTGCCCAGGGCAGATCCAGACCTTGCGGCCCACCGCCAGCAACCTGAGAGGCCGACTGTGAAGGGAGGGGCCCTGCTCCATGCTCCGAGCTTTCAGGACTGTGAACGATTAACTCTGAAGCTGTCTGTAATCAAAAGGGTTTGGGAATGAGGGAAGGGGCAGGAATGAAGCATCAGTAGGGGAAATAGCCATTTGATGCTAAAAGGATTTGAGGGAGCAAGGACTGGGGTTACTGCAGTCTCAGGGCTCTCAAGCACCCCACACGAGGAGGCTCTGGAACAAGGATTAAAATCATAATTAAGGCCAAACTCGTAGTACAAATTTACAGTCTCTTCCAGGCAGTAGAGATGTTGAGAGAAGGTATTTAGGCTTTGCCATCAAGACACGGAAATGACAGTACCCAGTTTCTCATTTGTTTGCTGTATGACCTGCCCAGTTCATCTGCCTCCTCAAGCCTATGTTTCCTCATAGGTCAAACAAAAACAGTTATGGCAGCTCTTCATTTATTGTGATCAATCAAATGCCATGAGGGAAATGTAAAAGTCTGTGCAGAGGTGAGTTTATTATTAGACAAAGTTATTGGCTTAATAATAGTAGTTCTGAAATATGGTTTTTTTCCATTTATAACCCTGTGAACATTTTCTTGAGTGGTGATGGGATTTTTTCCTCCAGGTTCATTGAGCTATCCCTTGGCATATGATAAACTCCAGAGGCCCAAGCAGCAAAAGGCCTCCCTCGAGACGATGTTTGGAGTCCAAGTAGATGCTTGTTATTCACCATCCTTGTCTAGACCTCTGGGCCACGCATAGTAGGACTGGCCTTTGTGGAAGCTCAGTCAACGCAGGATATAAAGTTATCATGCCAGCATTGGTAGGAGCTTTAGCGATGATGACCCAGTACCAATGCTTAACCAGTTCTTTAGTCCATTATAGTTCCAATGTATGAAGAGCTCTTGCCTATTTGTTTTAAGATGTAGGTTGTACTATTTAGGTATGGCAAGGCCATTGAAAAGATAGCTTATTATACTCACAGATTTCAAGAGGCCAGGCACACCATGCCATGCAGGGCCACATGGGGAAGCACCAGGGGTGGTTAGAAGGCAGAGGAGTGAGGGGAGCATGTACCAGACAATTAAGGACAGCTTCTCTGCCCAGAGCCTGCTGAAATTCTTCAAACTAGCTACCTGAGCCTTCTCCCCTTGCCTTGCCCATTCCTTCCCATGGAAACCACAGTAAAGGCTTTGCCTACATTTTCACCTCACTCTGCTCTCCTCTGACTGGCCTGGGGCTTCCCCTGTGGTCTCATATGGCATTACATGCCTCCTGTTTCTAGGGATCTGTAAGTATAAACTTCTTCCTTCATAGCAGTCATTTCTGTGTCTGTATCTTACCATTCCTGATTAAAACAAATCCTGGGTACATTTCAAAACAGCAAAGAAGTCACTCATGTCAACAAACAAGTGAAGTTTTCACATATGTAGTGCCAAAGTTCAAAGAGATTTCAGTGAATTAACATAAGAGGATTGGAAATAGTTTCATAGTAAGTCACATATCAGATTTAATGACAATAAATTTTTTGGAGAAAGAGTCAGTGAATTAGGATATAGCACCATTTGTCAAATTATAATCAAGGGGCTGCCTCATGACCAAGTGGTTACATTCATGTGCTCTGCTTCAGGGCCAGGGTTTCACCAGTTCAGATCCTGGGTGTGGCCCTACCACCGCTCATTAAGCCATGCTGAGGTGGCGTATCACATAGCAGAACTAGAAGGACATACAACTAGAATAAACAGCTATGTACTGGGGGTGCTTTGGGAAGACGAAAAAAAATTATAATCGAATCACAACCATAGGTTGGGTATGGATGTAAAATTTAGTAAAACTCAGCAAAAGCATATTGACTACATGGAATTTACAACAGAGTATTACATAGTTTACTATCAGTTGCAAATTCTGCTATATTACTTTATATATAATAAACTATATATACTTATAATAAACTGATATATATTATATATAATTATAAATATATTTATAGTAATTATATATATAATTTTTTTCTGGAGTGTTGGTTGTTAAACATTTGCTTGCACATCAGTGTATAAACCCCAGTGGAAGTGCTGCAGACATCTCTCACTCAGCATGGAGGTGTTCAGCTGCTGGAAATTCAGACATCTCTGTGGCTACGAACTTCCACAGGGTCTAGCTGTGATGAAGATTATTTTGGGCTGGTTACTTTTTTTTTGGTTGGAAGATTAGCCCTGAGCTAACTACCACCAATCCTCCTCTTTTTGCTTAGGAAGACTGGCCCTGAGCTAACATCCATGATCATCTTTCTCCACTTTATACGTGGGACACCTACCACAGCATGGCTTTTGCCACGTGGTCCCTTGCCTGCACCGGGGATCCGAGCTAGCAAGCCCCGGGCCACCAAGAAGCGATGTGCGCACTTAATCGCTGGGCCACCAAGCTGGCCCCAAGGGTTGGTTACTTTTAAAAACTGGAAGGAGGCTCTGAGTAGTGGAATTTGCTTGCCCTTTGTTGGGAGACATTTACATTTGTAAGGGAGATCTCCATCTGTGGGGGTGTCTCCCTCTCTGTACCAGGAGGAAGGGGGGATGAACTTATCTCTAGAAATTCTTAATAGGGACAGCAAGGACTTAAGTCTGCATAGTGATCTTGCCCTTGTTTACTGTGCTTGTCTGGTAACCTCATGTAACTGACTCCCCCACCACCAACATCCTCCGGGAAGCATAGGACATCCTGACTTAATCCGGTCTGATTCTTATCTAAAGTTATAGTACCACCCAATAACCAGACCCCACCTGCACTGATAGCATTTTAACAACTTTTTTACATATTCTTTCCTTTGCCTTGTAAAGAGATAACTCACATACCTATGCCTTAAATTTAGCCCTACCCACAACCCATGTTTGTAGCTCTTACTGCCCATGGGTCCTGTCCCCATGCTATTCCATACTATTCTCTGAATAAGAGAGCACTACTGCAGACCTTGAGAGTCCAAGAAATCTTTCTTTCCACTCCTTGGCTTGCTGAGCCCACATTGCTTCTTCCGGTGGCCCTACCAGGTATCTTGCTTCATCGGCTTGTGAGCTTAAGTTCTGGTAAGTGCCCTTTTCTTCCTTGTCCCTTTCTCTTTTCAAGGATGGATCTAAATTCACTTCTCCATTGGGAACTTTCTCGGACAGCTGTTTGGATCCACATTTGCTGCCCATGGCTACGCTATGGGGCAAATCATGGCATTCAGCTTGAAGAGAATCAGTACCTTAAGCCTCAGGGTGATGAAGAATGAATCAATCCATTCCTTCCTAATCCTATCTCTAACATATAGATTTTATATGAGCATGGGTCAACTGCTTAAGTCATTAGGACGGTCGCCAATCTCCAAGACTCCTGTGGCAGGTTTCTTTTCCTAAGGCTGGATTGGTATCCCTCCCTATGGCTCCTGACCATACTCCAAACCGTGGGAAAGTCCCAATCGGGACTCCAGTTCAAGGAAAGTACCAAACTCTAACCTTTGGTTGAGTATGGGAACCCCTTCTTGAGAGAATGGCTCCAGGATGCAATTAGGTAGAATGTCCCCCAGACTGGTGGAAAATTCCTCCCTGTTTTTCTCTATTCTTTTATCTCTGGGACCATTCACCAGGCACCTATTACTGCCAGGCATAATAGGGAAGATATACAAGGGATGTGATGCAGGGGGATGCCCTCATCATCTCTTGCTATAGGAATCCCACTGGGGGGATTTCAAGGTAATGGATCCTTTTCTTTCGTCTCTTTTAATGTTCTTCTCTTATCTTAGGGACCATTCACCAGGCACCTATTACTGCTAGGCAAAATACAGAGGGTATACAAGGGATGCAATGCTGAGGGACGCCCCCATCACCCCTTGCTATAGGAACCCCACAGGAGGAACAATGGGTAGGACACTGCCCTAGGTTCAGGTGGGATTTTCAAGGTAATGGACCCTTTTCTTTCATCTCTCTTAGAGTTACATTGACCATTTTGGTCTTCTTTCGAGCTTTGCAACTGAAAAACAAAGAAATCTTTAAATGAGTAAAAGGCTCCACCCCTGGGAGCCCCAACTTTGGGTTTCCAGGCCTGATCACCCCGGTGACCCCAAGTGGGATGCCCTCTCTTGGCAGTTGACTCATTGAGCATTTTAGTCACCTACTGAGTCAGTTATGAGGATAGGAAACCTGTGATTCATTCTGTGAACTGTCCTGCTGGGGTTGCCTGCCTTGGCATGGGAACTGTTGTGTGACTCTTATCTTGATAACCCTCTGGAAGAGGCCATGAGGGTGAGGTATGATCTCTTCTTTTCCTTTCTTTGTCTGTTTTGCTCATCACCTCCTCTGTTGTCACCAAGTGGAAGTTAAGTTCAGGCTGGACCTAAGCAGAACCTGGACCATCTGTAAAATTGAAAGCTTGAAATGCTTTTGCCAGGGACTTAACTATCAACCCCGGGCACAAGGAGCCCCGGCCCCCAGTCAGCCTTTGCTTCATGCTTCCCTGGCTCCCCTTGTGCTGGCTCAGGGACTAAGTGCCCAGGCTGAGTGGGACTTGGCTAAATCTTCTAACTATGGTGACACCCACAATCGGACTCTGCACCCTTCTCCAGTCCACTGTCAGTTGGACACCAGCTTTACTGCCATGGGGAACGCCCAAAGCATCCCTGGAGACTCACTGCTTGGGTGCATTCTAACTAATTAGAAACACTTTCAATTGGATGGGTTATGCCCCAGAAACTCCAGCTGGGAGAAAACTTGAAGGGTTTCTCTGTGCCTTTATGATGCAGTTGGATAGGTAGATCAACCTATAATGTCATTTGAGTTAGAGTTACAACCCAGTTTCTGAGAAATCAAGAGCAACTGTCCTTGGAAAATCTTTGCAAAGCTGGAAAATTATCTCTAGAAGTGTTCAGGTTTCACCCATTTCCCTTATCTCAAAGAGCTTGCAAATCCTCTGGGGACTACCTAGCCCATCACTAATTCCTAAGACTAAATTTAAAAAAAAAAGAGGGACAAAGGAAAAAATGGCCATAAGCGTGCCCTTGCCAAAAAAAATCTAGCATCTTGAGTGTCTTCTCCACAAATATTGGTAAAAAGTCTCAAAACAAAGTTTGGATTCATAACTGGTGAGCTTTGTATTACGCTACCTTATTCATGGCAGTAATTTTTAAAACAATAGCTGTGGAGATTCTGTCTATGTGTGTCTATATGTATGTTATATGTGTGTGGTATTTCACCTCTGGATAGTATGGCCAAAATCAAGAGCTCTGTTTAATTGGCTTGAAGTAAGCACTTACGTAAATTCTAAATGTAGTAGAAATTAACCCAATGTCTTTCAAGTTAACGTGATGTGAATTAACCTTTGGTAAATGAAAGCTTGTTTAAGTTTGTTGGTTTGATTAAACCAGTCTTGTCAGAGTTGTTGGTATTTGCATATAATGCAGGCATGGAGCCTGGGTTTACTAGTCAAATAAGCTCATGTTTGTTAGAAATTCATCACCAAAATAATAGCTTTAAATGATGACCATATCTCATGAAGGGAAGACTGGACTTTCTAGAATAAAGCCACTTGGAAATATTGGCCTGGTACCTTGTTTACAGCGATTCTGGCAATCTTACCTGGTAAGTAAGGAAGCTCACTTATCTGGCAGGTGCAAGGAACCAATATTTTGGGGGGACCTCTAGAAGAGAGGAATCTACCCAAATCTGTAAGTACTGCAGACAAAATCTGACGGCAAGTCCTTGACTTGGCTTTTCTGGCCTCAAGAGGCCTTTACAGTTCAATCTGAGATTCCTCATTAAAAAATTCCAGCAAAGCAGATTTAAAAGAGCCTGTATAATCAATCGCTATTCTTGCTGCACTTATGTAAATAACTGGACCAAGCTGTATTGAAACTACACTTATTTTGAAACCAGTTAATCTTAATTTGGCTATCTTTTGTAAAAATGAGCTGATTTTAGACAGAAAGATGATGTTTCAGTAGAAGCTATAGTACGCATGCATGGATATTAGATTCCAGCTCTTCTCTTCTACGAGATTCATCTATTACTAATCATAATGTCTCCTTGTGGCCATCCATCTCTAATACCTGGGAGTTCCCTGTCCACAATCAAACCTTTTCCTTCAACTCTACTGCCCAAATACTAACTAGATTTGCCTTGTCACAGGTGGATCATAAACAATGAGTTTCTAAGGTAAAGTCTCTTATCATAGCCTTAAAAAATACTGATTGGTTTGGGACTGACTGGGATAGACGGCCCAGCACACATTGGTTAGCCCCTAATGGCACTCAGTGGCTATGTGGCTGCAACTTATGGCCTTGGCTGCCACTGGATGGCTTGGACGATGCACCCTAGGCTTTGTCTGAATATAAGGTAAAACCACATTTACCATATCTTCCCCTGCTAACCTACCCAACCTAAGACAATGTTGGACTTGCTCTGTCTTCCACTGGTATGATCACCTTGACCCAATTTCCTTCACCACTTAGGAATTGAAAGTGTCATCTGGCACACAGAAGCTCTAAACAAATTTACTATGAAGGCATTAAATGATACACAACATAGCCATTCGCTGCTTGATTTAGAAGTATCCCAAATACACAAGGCAGTCCTCCAAACCGAATGGCAATGGATATCTTGACAGCAGCACAGTGGGCACTTGTGCCATTATAAAAACCAAATGTTGTGTCTATATTCCTGACTACCATCAAAATATCTCTGGCTTCCTATCTGATATGAGCCACCAAATTAAATCCACATCTGACCTACCCTATCTCTAAATGATTGGCTGAACTCTTGGTCAGGACCAGGTTTCTGGACTATTATCAAAACTTAATTCATTGGGTTAATCATATTGCTTGTATTTCTTATTATAATTTGTTGTCTATTTTGTTGTTTGTCTTCTGTGTGTCAACAAAGTTTCACCTCCTGCACACCTCTCATCAAATGATTCTCTCATCTCCAGAGGATCTGTATACCTTGTCAGCCTTGGACTCCACAGATGAAACTTCTGGTCCACTGAACCTCCTACCTGTACCTATGGCCCCATTTAGGGACAGCTCTATGACCTTGTACAGCCAGAAGCAGTTACAGAAGACTGACCATCGTCCATATCCCCAAAAGATTTTGGGGCCAAATGGGTTCGGGGGGGTTTATGATGAGGATTATTTTGGGCTGATTACTTTTAAAAACTGCAGATGGGAAGGAAACTCTGAAGGGTGGAATTTGCTTGCCCTTTGTTGAGAGACATTTGCATTTGTGAAGGAAGTCTCCATCTGTGGGGGTGTCTCCCTCTCTGCACCAGGAGGAAGGGGGGATGAACTTATCTCTAGAAACTCTTAATGGGGAAGGCAAGGACTTAAGTCTGCATAATAATCTTACTCTTGTTTACTGTGCTTGTCTGGTAACCTCATGTAACTGACTCCCCCACCACCAACATCCTCCTTTGTCTTTAGCTGAAGATAATATTTAAGGTGGTGGCTTCAGCCATTTACTTAATCTGATCTGATTCTTATCTAAAGTTATAGTACCACCCAATAACCAGACCCCACCTGCACTGATACCATTTTAACGACTTTTTTTTTTTTACATATTCTTTCCTTTGTCTTGTAAAGAAATAACTCACATACCTATGCCTTATAAATTTAGCCCTACCCTCAACCCATTTTTGCAGTTCTTACTGACCATGGGTCCTGTCCCCAAGCTATTCTGTACTATTCTCTGAATAAGAGAGCACTACTGCCAGACCTTGAGAGTCCAAGAAATCTTTCTTTCGACTCCTCGACTCACCGAGCCCGCATCAGCTGGGGTCCTGTAGGGGTCCAGCTGCTAGTCAAGAGGTCAGTGGCACGTCCAGCAGCTCTATCTGGAGCATACCCCACCCCTCATTTTTTTTCCCAGTAGCAGACAGCCCAGGTGAAATGAGAAATGAGTTCTATAAAGCTTTTACAGAACTTAATTTTAAATATTCAAAGCTAAATTGAATAGGAAGGTCAGTCACAGACCTATTGCCTGTGTGATATAAAGCTACATGTGCCATAGTGGCTTTTGCAGACAGCAGAAATTGGAAATACATTCACAGGCTGCTTTTGAAAGCTCCCAGCCAAGAAAAGTCAGCTGCTTTTCAGCTTCAGGCCAGGAGGAAACTGTGATTTGGCTGAAAAGGCACCAGAGGGCTCCTCCCCGTAGACATTTGCTCCAGCTCTGAAGTAAACCTTAATGCAGGAGTGGGTTGAAAGGGCCAAACAGGCAGGAAGTTGAAGCCATGTGTACAAACCCTTATGGCTTTCCCTGTCCCTGCTTTCAGTGCCCTTGAGTGGCTCCCTTATGAGAGCACACAAAGCTTCTGGTGACAGATCCTACTTTTCTGGATATGTGAAGGTAGACTGAGTGAGAACACAAACTGGCAAGGAAAGAGTGGCTTCTAAAAGCAATCCAGAATGGAGACAGTTTCTAATTGCTTTCTCCACAGAGAGGTCCCTCCCTCTGTCAGGGTGAGCAAAGCCAGAACTGTGAACAGGCTCCTCCGTGGGACATGGGACAGGCCAGCTCTGAGAGTGACATAGGACAGCCGTCTCCATCTGCTCTCCTTGATAGCAGGAGACAGATTAGATACGTAACACATTTATGTGAAGGCTCCAACCAGGAGCCCAGGGTCCTCTTTTGTCTCCTGGGAATTTTCTACTTTGTAATGCTCTCTCTGGACACCTGGGTGCCATTTACAGGGAAAATACCTTTTTCTCTTGAATTCTCCAAGCATTACTGAAAAAGCTGTCAGGTCACTTTTCACAATTCCTGGATGACATTTTATGTTCTTCTCAGAACTAGGTAGGTAAAGGTTTTGATGTGGATTAAGGCTGCCCCAGGTAGAGAAGCCCAAGGTGACCTGGCCTACATGCCAAACTATATGACCCGGTGGATTTTTATGGTATGAATTAGGGCTGCCCCAGGGAGAGAAGCCCAGGGCATCCTCACCTACATGCCGATCTATATGACCAGATTCATATCTAAAGTTATATGACCGCACAATAACCAGACCCCATCTGCACTGAAATCATTTAATGACTTTTTACATCATCTTTTCTTTTTCCAGTAAAAATAAGTCGCATACTCATGCCTTATAAAATTAGCCCTAACTCTCAAGTCGGGGCAGCAGCAGGAGCTCTGACTGCCCACGGGTCCTGTCCCCATGCAGCAGCAGCAATAGCTCTTCACTGCCCATGGGTCCTGTCCCCATGCTATTCTGTACTATTCTCTAAATAAAAGAGCACCACTGCCAGACCTTGAGAGTCCAAGAAATCTTTCTTTCGACTCCTCGCCTCACCGACCCCACATCATTTCCTCAATTAGGTAGGTAGGTAGGTAGGTAGGTAGGTGGATGTGGATGGATGGAGAGATAGATAGATAGATAAGTAAATAGATTAAATGGCTAATTTGGTTTTCTTGCTTATAGTCAGGAATTATTCTATTAGGAGGATCCATAATCCTGGTTCCTAATTTTCTACCTGAAATGTAAATGCATGTTTATATCCTAGATATTTCTCATCATGAACACGACTTGTTTTCCCTTTTGCCACAGCCATAGCCTCTCAAATGTGGAGCAGTCCCTGCAGTTCAATCTCCTGGATGCAGCTACTGAAAAGAAGATCAGGTGTCATTTCATCTGCCTGTGTTTGTCAGCACACTGCACATTAGTATAAAGGTGTAGAAGACAGCAGTTTGTAAGCATGCTACACATAGTATAAACATATTCAAGTTCTTAGGATAAATTTGCAAAGTTCATCATTTGTTTGTTTCTCTAATTAAGCTGCAATACAAGGCACTGCTCAGAATGCACTTGAAACCATTCAGACAACTTTGCTATAAAAAAATCATTATTGCCTAGAAATGTTTGCCTCAAAACTTGAATAATTATTTTTTCATGAACCACAGTCCAAGTCAACCCTTTACTTAATTCTACTTCCTTTTACTTTAACACTCATTTGAATATTACATTGAATTCATATTTTCATAGCAAATGGCTGAAAAAGTTGAAAATGCCCATTCCAGTGCTCAGACTGAGAACTCCAGTCACTATGTGGGTGGTGTTCTAGCAGCCAGGATCCTCAAACCACCCCCCACTGCAGGACGTCCACAGCCGGGCACCAGGTGACTGCCGGGGGCAGGGAGATGTCAGTGTTGATTGAAAGGCACTTTTCTGTCCACAAAAGCACTCCATTATATGCAGCTTTACGGCACATGGACAATAAATCCTGTGAGGGCTTTTCCATTGAATTCAACTTTGCATATTTTAAATGAAATTCTGCAAGGTTTATAAAATAACATTTTGATCAATTTATTAATTCAAGCTGTATTGTCTATTCCAGAGTCCTTTTGGCTGTCATATTTTCTTATTTATTTGTTTATCTGAATAATTTGTAATATTCTTCTTGTTTTCACCAGTCTGATTTCTAGTTGTGGCATCTGTCCACTAGGGCTGTGATTAATCGGCAGAGAGCTAATACAGTTGACAGACCCAGCTTAGAAACGTCTGACTCCCAAGCACCTCTCCAGGACCTGCTGTGCGATTGGTGGGAAGACAGCCCCTTTAGACCCCTTTAATTTTCCCAAGTTCTTTATATATATTTGGTTGCAATCAGGGTTCAGATCTGGCAGCTGGCCTGCTACGGGTAAGTTGTGCCTGCCTGGCTGGCTGTCAGAGAAGATGGATCCTATGAGAAGGGGCCTGAGGTTGTAACCTGTTCTGGCTGAATTCTCTCCCTGCCTAGCCTTTACAAGCAGTTCTGCTGTGTGGAATCTTCCCCTTTTAAGGAGATGTTGGTGATAATCCCAAGAAGTGCTAATTCCCTGAAAAGGGTATCACAAAGGCACAGTTAGTAGAGGAAGCTGGAGAAAAAGAGGTAGGTGCCAGGCTGTCTGCTCCAGTCTTGGCTCCCTCCCCCTCTTGCTTCTCCTTCTCTGTCTATGGAGCATTTTCAGGCAGCTGATCTTTGCCAGACCCAGAATGCAGCAGTACTAGGGACACACGTGTGGCGCTGTCCCTGCCTCCCAAGGCCTTAGAGGCCAGTGGGGGAGACTGACAGGGAACAAATGAATGACATCAAGTGTCCCCACATCTGTGGTGCATCTATGTGCTGGGGCCAAGGGGTACTCAAAGAGGAGCTGTTATCCAGGTAGGGACACGTTCTCAGTCTAGTCCGAAACCATCCCAGCTGACCTAGAGCTGAAGACGCCCCACCCTCCAGTGTTGATTCCTGCGTGTCTGTCTCATCCTTGGAAATAAGGCCCAGGGAAGCGAGGAAAGCTCTTTCATGAAAATGTTTATTAAACAATAAAAATATTCATCTAATGCTTCAGATTACAGGAAAGGAAACAAATCTATGACTGACAACATAGAAAATCAAGAGGATGCACAGTCCTGGCTTTCCCACGGAGTGCCACCCTCGCCCAGCTGCGCTGGGGATGCCTGGCTGTGCTGGCGTGGAACAGCGGACCCCGCAGGCCCAGCTAGCGGTCAGTCTCCCCCCTCACTGAGCATGCGCAGCAGGAAGAAGCCGAGCAGGAGGATGAGAAGACTCAGCATGTGCTGCGCGCTGCGTCCATTAGAGCGTGAGGCGAGAAAGTCTTTCAGGTCTGGAAAAAGAATCCCAAGAGTACATAAGGCACACTGTCGCCAGCCTGCTTTAAGAGCGTGAAACAGAGATATCTGCAACGGCTCCCATAAAGGACCTTTTCTGCCTGGCCTCCTCACTCGACTTTGCCCGTGGGGCTCTGCGGCACCTGCAACAACCGCCCGGGAGGGGCTGCACAGAGCACAGAGCAAGCCCCGCTGCGGGGCACTCAGCTCAAGGAAGAGGTGCTCTCCTTTAGCTTTTATATTCCTTTCGATGAGGCCAGAAGCAAGGGGATTTATCTGGAACTTGGAGAGATGTAGAACTGGTTTATTGTTTTTAAACCTAACAAAGAAACAGCCCATCAGCTTTCTCATTTAGCCCATGAGCTGACCAAGGTGATCTTTCTGGGAGTTCCATTCCAAGTCATTTAGCAATCAGGGGCAAAAAGATTTGACTTAAAATACAAAAGAACAAAACTGCTTGCATCTATCTTGCAAAGAAGGTCCAACTTTTCCCCAAAGCAGTCCTAATGATGCTGGCCCTGATATCAGTTCCCCTGCATTAAACCCAGCATACATAGGGTTAAAATTAAGACACTCCTCCCCTTTCCCTGCTTACTCCTCCGCTTCCTGGCACCAGAATCCACCATCTACCATGGAGGCAGACAACCAAGTACAGCAACCTGCAAGGTCACAGACTCCTCCCTTTCCTGCAAGCAGCCAAAGGCTAGTGGGAAAGCAGGGACCAGCAAGGCGACAGGCTCCCCTCCTCCCTACAAACGGCTGCATTCCTTGCAACCTTTAAAACCCTACCTCCCTTCTTTTGGGGAGATGAGATGAAACGAGACAAATTTGAGGGCTCACTCTCGTCTCTTGGCTGATATGATCTGAAATAAAAACCCGTTCCTTGCGATAAGCCTGGTGTTCCAGTTTTTATTTGACCCCTCTTGTGTGGCGGGTAAAGAACCTACGATGGTAGGTGGTAACATAGTTAATAGTACTGTACTGAATATTTGAAAGTTGCTAAGAGAGTAGATCTTAAAAGTTCTCATCACAAGAAAAAAAATTTATAACTATGTGTGGTGGTGGTTAAGTACATTTATTGTGGTGATCATTTTGCAATATATACATATATCAAATCATTATGTTGTACACTTCAAACGAATATGTTATATGTCAACTATATCTCAATTAAAAAAAGTGTTTGACACAGTTGAGAGATGCGCTTATGTACTCTGTAAATGGTAGTCACAGATTAATACTACTATCTATTATCATTATATCAATGTTTACATCAATATGCTATAGCATATTAATTTGAAATATTTTTAAATATTAAATGTTATTATAAAATATCATCTTGTTTCTAAATTAGCAATTTAGATTATCTCTTGAGAAAAAAAGAATTGGACCTTGTTTACTAGCTGTAGTAGTGAACTACTCTAAGTCTGTTTTCTCAGATCTCAAAGGTACAATAACACCTATTTCATAGGCTTGTTATCAGAATTGAATGGGATAAAGTGTCTAAAGTGCCTGAAGTATACTAAGAGCTAACGAAGACAGTTATCATCATAACCATCGTCATCCTCACATCATCATACACCTGCATCAGCACAGCTGCCATCATCATCCCCTTGTCATCCTCACATCATCATACACCTGCATCAGCACAGCTGCCACTACCATCATCATCATCATCATCACCCTTACCTCATCATAACCACGTCAGCACAGCCACTACTGTCGTCATGTGCCCTGAAGCAGGATCAACGGGTCAAAGAGCACAAAGGTGTTATTGCCCTTTCTGCACCTGACAAATTACTCTGGAAGATGACTGCACTGTTTTGGTCAACTTTGATGAGCAGAAGCCACATTTTCCAGCCACTGTCACTGTCTTTGGCAGACAACAGTCCCAGCCTTTGATGTTTCCAAGGATGTAAAATAACGAACAGACATCCTGGAACCTAGTTCCTGACCTGCTACTTCGGAGTCCAAGCTGGCCTTGCACAAGAGACTGTAAAGGATCACAGCTGGCCCCTTCCCCACACAGCCACTGGGAGATACAATGGCAGATGGGAAATGCGCTCAACGGTAGGACTACACAGGGACCACCTGCAGTTCTCATGCCTGTTCCCTAATTTTGTCCTCTTCTCTGAGGCATAGGAGGAGCAGCTAGTGAATCAGGGGCCTAGGCCCAGCAAACGCACTGCCCAGCAGAAGAGGGTGGGCTTTGGGAAATGTGGTCCACATGAGGGAGCACCGGAAAGGTGACACACATTATACTGTAGTCATACTTCCCCCTACTGGCACTGCTGGCACCCCGCAGAGCTGGCTGAGCAGAAGGGCGGGGCAGGAAGTGGGCTGAAGGGCTGCACCTTCATTAAGAATGCCCCTTGACTGCTCATCCTACCCAAGAGTGCAGAGGAGGGAGGCAGGTGCAGGAAGGCGAGTTTAAAGCTGAGCATTCACAGTATCCTCTTCCACTACCCTCCCCACCAGCAGGAAGTGGGCTTGCAGAGCTGCACCCCACTGGTGCTGCCCCACCACTGCAGTCCTGAGAGCCGACAGGAGGGTGGCAAGCGGGGTTTCAGGGCTGTGCTACCATTAAGTGTGCTCATCGACTGTGAGTTTTGCCCACGGTTGACTGAGGTGGAGAGAGGGACGGGAAAGTGGACTTAGGGGCTTTGACTTCACATTGCACAGCAACCCCACCCAGGGCTGTGCCTTCATTAACTGCCCCTCGCTGGAGTCCCAGCCAGGACGTGCTCAAGAGGGGAGAAGGTGCAGGCCGTGGGATTGAAATGCTGTGCCTTCTCTGCGTGTGCCTCTGGACCCTGCCCAAGGTGATGATCCAGCAGCAGAGCAGAACATGTTTTCCGACCCAGGAAATTCCTGTTCCTCACTGAGTTTTACAAGTGAAACAGTAGCCTTGAGTGGGTGACTGCTCAGAAGTTTCACAAATGAGTGTTCACTCCTGTGTGCTCTCTACACCCAGCTGGCCCTTAATATGTGTGGCAGGCCTGAGCTGTGGTTACAAGGCACCTTTCTTCCCTGGGAACGTTGACCGTTGGCCCTGGAAGGCAGTGCCTGGCCGAGCACGCCTGTGCCTGTCCTGCTCCAGTTCCTCCTCACTTCACAGCTGAGAGGGTGGGGGCGCCGTGCAGGGAAATGACTGGAGACTTCGTCAAGTAACCTGTCTGCCAGGCTTGCTTCTATTTAACAGCTTGTGTGCTCCCCAAATTCTGCTCATTGTCAAGGACACTTAAGGACGCTGGAAATCACCTTTAAACCCTGCAATTGGGATATGGGAAACTTAGGAATAAAATTTAAAATGATGATAATAATGATAATACACTATGTGATTAACAAGGAATGTGACTTTCTTGGGTGATGGATCGACCCAGTTTGCTCATTTCGGTGTCACAGAGATTCCGTAGATCTCCACGGATCGGTCTGTATAAAGCAGCAACCGCCTGCCTCCGTGGATTGCGATCACAGGTCCTCTTACCACAGCGGCCGGGTGTCTGGCTGGGGAGGCAGTGCAGGGCCACGAAGACGCACCTGCAGAGGCGGCAGCCGCGGAAGGTCCAGGCTCCGTGCACTAGGGCGCCGCATTCGCTGAAGACACCAACACCCTGCCTTACGATACTGCGGCCGCCCCACGCCCCGCCCCACGCCCCATGCCCCGCCCCGCAGCCTCCTGCCGCGCCCCGCAATCTCCCGCCCCACCCGGCGCCCCGCCCCGCCCCACCCCACCCCCTCCCGCCCCGCCCTGTGCCCCGAGCCCCGCAGCCTCCCGCCACGCCCCGCGCCCCGCCCCCAAGCCTCTCGCCACGCCCCGCGCTGCGTCCCGCAATCTCCAGCTGTGCCCCGCAGTCTGCAGCCCCGCCGTGCCCCCCGCCCCCGCGACCCCCCACCCAGCGTCCCCTGGCCCCGCCTTGCCTCGCAACCCCCAGCCCCGCGCTCTGAGCCCCGAGCCGACCCGCCGCGCCCAGCTCTCACTCCCGCCCGCCTGCGCCCCTCCCCGTGCCCCCGGTCCCAGCCGGCTCACCCCCAGCCCACCTGTGCCTCTGGTCGTGCTCGCAGTAGCGGCCGGTGAAGTGGGCGGGGCACACGCAGAAGCTGCCCAGCACGCAGGTGCCACCGTTCCTGCAGCAGCGTGGCCGCGGGGGCGCCCCTGCAAGGTCGCCTGGGCGTCAGCTCCGCGACCCGGGCGCAGCCGTCTGCGTTACACCCGCCCAAAGAAGGCCGAACGAAATTTCCCCGAGGAGGCAATAAAATTAGCTCCCTGCTAAGTGTGTTTGTTCGGGAAAACCCTGCTTGTTAATTTAAGAATTAAAACCAAACTACAAGGGATGCGGGCGGGTCAGGAACAAGCCCGAAAACGCGACGGGAAACCCTGCCTCCTGTGAGTAGGGTTTTCTTTTTTCCTTCCTTTCACATGTTAAAGTCAGGCTGTGATTTCCCGTGACAGTGATTAAAGACAGGCCTCCCGGCCGGGGACCACCCATGGCTGCCATGACGCCGCGGGAGGACGTGGAGTCTGGAGCCTGAGAGTCTGAAATAAGCCCAGCAAGGGTCTTCTATTATCTTGGGTTGGGATATTTGTTTTAAATACCTTTAAATCACAGTTCTCTGGCCCTGCAGAAAAATACCCATTTAAGAGTAAATGCAACGTTTTACCAATGAAATAGTAAAATGTTTTTCGGAGTAAAAGAACGTCTCACTAGGAAATATTTTTTATTTTATAGTGTATCATCATTTGAAGATGATAAAATATTGTCTTGTTGGGTTTCTCGTTACTTATCATAGGTTTTTTTTCAGATCCAGAACTCGGAGTCCACTGACTGAGACGACCGCAAAGGCGTTGTGGGCGGCAGGGTGACTTACGCTCTTGGACAGCTGGGGAGGAGGGAAGTGAATCCTGCGGCCCCCAGCCCTCTGCGCTCCCGGTCACCTTCCTAAAGTTGTTCGAGGTCGAATTGAGTGTTTTCTCCTGGAGCTTCTGAGCTGTAGCGTTGTTGATTTCTTCTCTACTGCCTTTATGTTTCTCTCTTTGATAGCCTTTTAAAAACATTGAAAATATGAGACTGATAATGATTGAGAAACAAATGTACAATAAAAACTAAGAGACTATAAATAAAATGCTTCTTACTGTTTCCCAAATGGATGACCTGTAATGCCAAAGTGATCATAAACAGGAGCCTAGAATATTTAAAGAAAATTATTGAAGTTTGAGATATAAAAAAGTATAAGCAGAAATTTACATATGTATAAAATGTGTATGCAATCACATATAAGTATATAAGTATATACACTCTTGTATAATAAATATTATGCAATCAGTTTGTAACTTGTAGATTTTAATTCATGTTATCGATTAGAAAGATTTTGCAACCAAGAAAGTGTACACAACCGTTACTGAGAAGGAACAAGCATGCAGGCATCGCAGTTTATTCTGGAGGCTGTTAAACACCCTCTTGGTTCTAAGATCTGGATGGTCTCTGTCCTTACCTAACAGGGCGGCTCCAGGGCATTTTCCCACTGGTGTGAGAGTCTCCTTCTCTGTCAGTACAATGAAGATCAATTTCCAAGGAAGTTGTCTGACCAGTTTCTGAATTTTCGGGTATCTTTACTCCAGGTCCTGGAATAACTGTGTCAGGACACAAGACGGATGACAGAAGCCGCAGGTATTTCCTACCCTCTGCCTCAGCCACAAGAAACAACAACGAGAGCTCCAAGTTCTGCTGTGGAAGCCCATTAGGCAGTGGCCTGCTGTGACGGGCAGGGCCGGGGCAGAGCCTCAAGCGCTGTCCCCTCAGTGAGACCTGGCTGGGGGCGGAGCCCTGGGCTGATTCTCTCCCAATGGTGTTTACAGTGCTGCCTGCAGCAGGAGTGGTCAACCCCTGATGTAAAACACTGGTGGCCAAAGTGACAGGCCTTTCCCTCGCTGAAAACAAACAGACTAACAAAAGAATGAAAACCCCAACATGAACAAAAAGTTTTTGAGGAAAATGGAGATTTTATATTGTGTCCTCCTTGTCCTGAGAGATGGTGCCGGGGACCAGCTGAAGAAGGGAGTGCTGTGTGTGACATAAGCAGCAGGCTTGCGTCCCAAAAGTCTTGAGTGGGGAGCATGGATATGAAGTGAGACATTTCAACACCTGCTTTCTGAGGATGTATCAATATTCCCACAAACTAAGGCTCTTCTCTGTGCCCAGCATGTTGGTGCATGTGTCACAGACATGACCCACTGAGTACAGCACTGCTTTTGGGAGGCACTGTTATTTATTCCCCATGGAAAAAGTGAGGGAACCGAGGTTTAGAGTTTAAGTCCCTGTGGCAGTTAGATCTTTGGACAACATGAAATGCACAGATATGATGAGAAGCAGCCTGCAGCGTGCGCACACAGCATCTGAGAATCACTGAGCACAGGGTGACTGCCCCTCACCATTGTCTGATGACAATGTGTCGGGGCTGGCCCTAAATTTTTAAACCTTTAAATGTGAGATTAGTTAGAGAGGCTGTTAAATAAGCCCATAGGGAGTGAGCTTGGTGGTCTTGTGGCCTCCCAAGGACTAGTTCTGTGAGCTGCCAGGGCCAGGTCGGGACCAAGTGGGCAGAACTGCGGAGGGGGGCCACCTCATGTCTCCAGGGAGTGTCTGTGACTGAAGTCATGACAGCTACACTTTTAAACCTGAAAGTGTTTGGTTATTGTTAGTTTCATAATTTAGTTATATATAAGAGTAAGTATATTTTATGACTTTCAATCAACAGAAACTTCTATATGAGCAAAATGGTGTGTACACTAAAATAAAACCATGTATAAGCTAAAGGATTAGATTTCTTTGAATAAGAAGTTTTAGCAGTATTCAGTTCAGAGGATGATGTTGAATCTAAACCTTTCTGATAATATTAAAGTTTTAAAAGTAGCATCTAAAATCTAACTTTTCTCCACAGTTTCTTTTGTTAAATTTTGTATTGTGGACATTTTCAAACATACATGAAAGCTAGGACAATGGACTCATAAACTCAGGTTCAACAATTCAGTATCAACCTTTGCCAATCTCATCGCATTTATTTTCCCCCACTCTTTTTTTCTGGGAGTATTTTAGAACAAATCTCAGACATCATGATATTTCCTATGTCAAATAAGGTTTTGAAAATATGCACTTTATAAATGGAAACTGTAGAAAAGGAAATGTCTTGCCAGCAAGACAGGATTGAGAGGCTAGAAATAGGGATGGCATGTCCCATCTCCGGCTGTTTGCTTAGGATCTAAGTCAGCTCTGAGGCGGGAAGGGGCTAATGGCCTGGGGTGATAAAGCTGCTCTGACCTATTTTTCAGCATCCTGTCACTTGCTTTCATTTACTTAAAGGTCTTATAAAAAGAGTTTTGCATTTCCCTGCAGAGGAGCCCAGGTTTGCTTGGTTAACAAGGCCCAGCTGGAAGGGGTTGCTGGAGGCAGACCCCCTGCTCTGGGGAAGGTCCTCTTTCTTGTTATCACTTGTAAACAGATAAGACTGGAGCCAACCCCTCATCAGACCTCTAGTGAAACTTCTGGCTCATTTTGAGCTGACATAAAGTGGGTGAGAATTGGGACACCCTGCCTCAAGATTGGAGACTGTCCCACCTCTGTGTTCTCAGTGCATCAGATAACCACTGAGGAAAATGTTCTGCAACAAGTTAGGTGTGAAGGAATTCTCTCAGTGACTTTACAGCAGTGGTTGTCAATGTGTGCTGCTCACTGGGGTCTCTGGGGAGCTCTTAAAGGGCACTTCAGCCACACTCAGGCACTCTGCTCAGAGCCCCTGGGCAGGGTGGAGCCAGCATCAGGGTTTTTCACCAGCCCAGGTGATTCCAGGTGCAGCTGAGACCGACTCTGGGTCCATGTCCTACGTGGCTGTGCGCTCCTGAGGATGGAAATGCTTCCTTCACGTCTGTGCATCCCTTTCAGTACAGTGCCCGAGGCACGGTAGTCCACAAGAAAGGTTGTTTGTATGAACAAAAGAATAAACGGATTATCATGCTTTTACCCACTTTTCAGTGAGGAAATTGAGGGCTAAGAAGGTGAGAAATCGGCGTGGGGATATAGGACTCAAAACGTCTGTGTGGAGACCCGAACCCAGGTTCTTCTAATCTAAAATTTGTGTTTGATTCAAGTCGCTTTAAAATTATTGAGTATTTACTACCGTATCACTGAGTTACACAGATTGTTTTATCATCACATCCTTATGACATAGATACTCATTTCTCCATTTTACCGATGAGAAAAGTGAGGTTTAAGAGTTGAGGACTTGCAGGGCCCTCAGAGTGACCCCGGCAGCTGGAAGCTGACCCACGGCCCCGAACCGTGACCGTGCGTTGCCGCCGCCGGAGGCAGCCGAGGGCTTCCGCGGGGCGAGGTGGAGAGGACGCAGCGGAGGGCGCTGCCCAGCCCTGCGGTACCGGAGAGATTCGGAGAGCAGAAGGCATCCGGCATCTCCGGAGACGGGACAGCGACAGGGCAGTTCCAGAAGGTGGGCCCCAGGGGCGGTCTTGAGAGCGCCGACTGGTGGAGGGAGGGGGCCGGCGGGAATGGTTCAAAGGAGGGTGGGAAGGCGAGGAGGTATGGGTGGAGAGGCGGGTGACGCAGGAGGAACTGTAGCATAGAAAGGCCGGAGGATGGGGACCCCCTGGCTGCTCGTGCAGGAAGTCGTGCAGGAAGTCATGCAGACTCGAATAGGGTTCAGAGAAAATTCTAAACATATATTTAACAACTAATGTCATTTTTCTCTAATTATGAAAAATATAATACATTCTGATGTTAGTCAATTTGGGGAGAACAGAAAAACATGAAAGAGAAGATAAACATCATTCCTGCTGTCATTGCTCAGTAATAATGACTACTGGCTTTTTCATCCAAGTCTGTTATTGGCCCTAGGTAAAAAGTGAGGGAACCGAGGCTTAGCGTTTTAGTCCCTCGTGGCGGTTAGATCTTTGGACAACATGAAATGCACGGGTATGATGAGAAGAAGCCTGCAGGGTGTCTGCACAGTATCTGAGGACCACTGAGCGCAGGAGTAATTGCCACCTGCCATTGTGTCTTTTCTATAGATTAATCCTCGGCGATTTATATATTTTTATTTCATTGTAACTGGTATTATTTTATTTAGTTTTTCTCTTTGCTACTTGTATTTACGAATACAATTGTTTTTTTCTTATTGTGCTAAAATGTATATAACACAAATGCTTTAGTCAGCTCAGGCTGCTGTAACAAAAGACCTCAGACTGGCTGGATTAAACAACAGACATTTGTTTCTCACAGTTCTGGAGGCTGGAAGTCCAAGGTCAGGGTGCCGGCAGAATCAGTTCCTGGTGATGTCTCTCTTCCTGGTTTGCAGTCAGCCGCCTTCTCACTGTGTCCTCACCTGGCGGAAAAGGGGAGCAGGAAGCAAGCTCTCTGGTCTCCTCTTATAACGGCACTAATCCTGCCTTGAGGGCACCACCCTTGGGACCTGATCTAACCCTCCCAAAGGCCCACCTCCAAAACACCATCACACTGGGGGGTTATGGCTTCAACATATGAATTTTGAAGGACACAATTCAATCCATAGCAATATTTGCCATTTTACCATATTTAAGTGTACAATTCAGTGGTATTAGTTACTTCCACAGTGTTGTGGGGCCATCACCACTAATTCAAAACATCTTCATTACCCAAAAAGAAACTCTGCGCCCATTAAGCAAGAACTCCCCATTTCTTGCCTACCCAGCCCCAGGTAACCTCTAATGTACTTTCTGTCACTATGAATTTGTCAATTCTAGATATTTCATGTGAATGGAATCATACAATATTTGTACTTTT
Source organism: Equus caballus (assembly GCF_041296265.1). Lineage (NCBI taxonomy): Eukaryota > Metazoa > Chordata > Mammalia > Perissodactyla > Equidae > Equus > Equus caballus. The sequence goes on along the minus strand of NC_091701.1, from coordinate 716,788 downwards.
GCTTCTATCTCATTTCACTTAGCATAATATATTCAGATTCATCCATGTCACAGTGTGTATCAGAACTTCATTCCTTTTTATGGCTGAATAATATTCCATTGTATGTATATTTACCACAATTTTTTTTTCCATTCTTCTTTTGATGGACACTTGGATTGGTTCCACCTTTTGACTATTGTGAATAATGCTGCAATAAACATTGGTGTATAAATATCTGAGTCCTTGTTTTTAATTATTTTCAATATATACCTAGGAGTGAAATTGTTGGGTCATATGGTAATTCTCTGTTTCAGTTTTGAGGAACTGCCTATGTGTCCCAGCAGCTGCACAATTTTACATTCCCACCAGCAATGTTCGAATTTCTTAACATCTTCACCAACATTTATTTTCTGTTTTTTCAGTAATAGCCATCCTAATGGATGTGAACTGATTACTTGTTATGGCTTTGATTTGCATTTCCCTAATAGCTTGTGATGTGGAGCATCATTTCATGTGCTTATTTGCATTTGTATATATTTTTCTGGGAAATGTCTGTTCAAGTCTTTTTCTATTTTTGAGTTCAATTGTTTTTGTTTAGTTGTTGAATTGTAGTTCTTTCTGTATTCTGGATATGAACCCCTTATAAGATATATGATTTGCAGATATTTTCTCCCATCCTGTAGAATATCTTTTCACTTTCTTCTTAATGTCCTTTCATTTTGATGACATCCAGTTTATCTATTTTTTTTTCTTTGGTTGCCTGTGCTTTCGGTGTCATACTTAAGAAACTATTACCCAATCCAAGGCTATGAAGAGTTTCCCCTGTGTTTTTTTTCTGAGTTTTATGGTTTGGGCTCTTAAATTTATGTCTTTGATCCACTTAATTAAGGGCCCAACTTCATTGTTTTACATGTGGTTGTGTAGTTTTCCTGGCATTATTTGTTGAAGAGACTGATTTTCTTCATCAAATGGTTTTGGCACCCTTGTGACAAATCAATTGCCCATAGGTTAAAGGGTTTATTTCTGGACTTTCAATCTTATTCCATCAGTCTGTCTGTCCTTATGCAAGTACCACATGTTTTGATTATTCTAGCTTAGTGTTAAGAGTTGAAATTGGAAAGTGTACGTCCTCCAACTTTATTCTTTTTTAAGGTTGTTTTGGCTATTCAAGTCCTTTGAATTTTAGGATGGGTTTTACTATTTCGGCAAGAAACTCTGTTAGGATTTTGATATGGATTGCACTGAGCATCACTTTGAGTAGTATTGTCATCTTAACAATGTTAAGTCTTTCAATCCATAAACATGGAATATCTTCCCATTTATTTAGGTCTTGTAAAGTCTCTTTCAGCAGTGTTTTATAGTTTTCAGTGTACAAGTCCTATTTGTTGTTAGCACCTGTTGAGTCCATTCCAACTCCTAACAACTCTGTGTACAGCAGAACACAACCCTGCATGGTCTTTTTGTGTCATCTTCTCACCTTCTGGCACTATATCAGACAGTGCTTCACTGCCATTAATAGGGTTTTCATGGACAATTTTTTTCAGAAGTGGGTGGCCAAATCTTTCTTCCTACTCTATCTTAATCTAGAAGCTCTGCTTGAAATTTGTCCATCATGAGTGAGCCTGCTGGTATGTGAAATACTGGTGGCATAGCTTTCAACATCACTGCAACACACAGCCACCGTAGTACGACAACTGTCAGACAGGTGGTGTAGTTCCCTGACCGGGAAATGAACCCAGGCCGTGGTGGTGAGAGTGCCGAATCTTAGCAAGTCTTATTCCTCCTTGGATAAATTTACCTCTAAGTATTTTATTCTTTTTGATGCTATTGTAAATGAAATAGCTTTCTTAATTTCCTTTTTGAATTGTTCATTGCTACTGTATAGAAATAAACTTATTTTTGTGTGTTGATTTTGTATCCTGCAACTTTGTTGAATTCATTTATTAGCTATAAAAGGTTTTTGTAGAATCTTTAGGGTTTTCTACATATAAGATCATGTTGTCTGCAAATAAAAATAGTTTTCCTTTCCTTTTCTGTTTGGATGCCTTTCTCTTTTTCTTTTTTTTTCTTGCTAAATTGCTCTGGCTGGAATTTCCAGTACTATATAGAAGTCGTGAAAGTGGGCATCCTTGTCTTGTTCCTGATCTTAGAAGAATAGCTTCTGTTCTTTCATCATTGAGTGTGATGGTAGTTCTGGGTTTTGCATGTATGGCTTTTATTGTGTTGAGGTAGTTTCTTTCTACTCCTAGTTTAGTGAGTTTTTTTTTGTTTTTTTTTTTTTTTTATCATGAAAGGGTGTTGAATTTTGTGAAATGCTTTTTCTGCCTTGATTGAGATGATCGTATGATTTTTTTCCTTCATTCTGTTAATGTGGTATATTACATTAATTGATTTTTGTACATTGAAAAATCCTTTCATTCCAGGAATAAGTTCTATTTGGGCATGGTGTTTAATTCTTTTATTACATTAAATAGCATATTAGGTATTGAGTTTGGTTTGCTAGTACTTTGTTGACGGTTTCTGCATTTTCATAAGGGACAATTTTCTGTAGTTTCCTCTTCTAGTGTCTTCATCTGGCTTTGGTATCAGGGTAACAGTTGCTTCACAGAATGAGTTAAGACATGTTCCTACTTCTTCAATCTTTTGGAAGAGTTTGAGGATTGGTATTTTTCTTCTTTGTAATGTAAGCATTCACACATGAATTTTCCTCTTAGAACTGCTTTTGATGCCTCCCATGTGTTTTGGTATGTTGTGTTTCCATTTTCATTTGTATCAGGTATTTTCAAAGTTCCCTGGGATTTCTTCTTTGATCCATCAGTTAAGAGTGTTTTGTTAATTGCCACATATTTGTGAGTTTTCCTTCTATTAGTGATTTCTAGTTTCATTCCACTGTGGTCAGAAAGATAATTTGTATAATTTCAATCTTTAAAATGTATTTAAATGTATTAAGACTTTTTTGTGGGCTAATGTATGGTCTATCCTGGAGAATGGGCCGTATGTACTCGAGAAGAATCACACATCCTGCTGTTGTTGAGTAGAGTGCTCTGTGCATGTCTTTTAGGTCTAATAATTTATAGTTGTTCAAGTGCTCTATTTCCTTATTGATCATCTGCCTGGTTGTTCTATCCATTATTGAAAATAGGATATTGCATTCTTCAACTATTATTGTAGAACCATCTATTTCTCCCTTTGATTCTGACAAATTTCACTTTGTGGAACTCTGTTGTTAGGTGTATTTATGTTTATAAATTGCCATATCTTGTTCCCAGACTGGAACTTTCATTAATATATAATATCCTTCTTTGATTCTTATAAACTTTTTTGACTTAAAATCTATTTTGTGTGATAATGATATAGCCACCCCAGCTCTTTTTGGTTACTATTTGAATAAAATATTTTTTTCCAGCCTTTAAATTTTAACTTTTGTTGTCTTTGTATCTAAAGTCAGTTTCTTGTAGGGGGATCATTTTTTTTTAAATTTTAATTCATTCTGCCAATATCTGTCTTTTAATTGGAGAGTTTAAAATAATATTTTTAATGGCTACAAAGTACTTTTTCTATAAATCTACCCACATTTTTAAAAATATCACAAACTAGACATTTTGATTATTTCTGGGTTGTTTTTTTTCTCTTTTGAACATAATATACTGAACATTCTTATATATAAATTTCTGTGGACATGAATTATTTAGGATGATTTTCTAGAAATAAAATTATTGGTTCAGGCTCCAAATAGCCAAAGCAATCGTGAGAAAAAAGAGCAAAGCTGGAGATATTATGTTTCCTGATTTCAAACAATTTTTTTATGGAGATATAATTGACATATAACGTTATATTACTTTCAGGTATACAATATAATGATTCAATATATGTATATACTGCAAAGTGATCACTACAATAAGTCTGGTAAACAGCCATCACCACACATAGTTACAAATTTTTTTTTTCTTTTTTCTTGTGTTGAGAACCTTTAAGATGTTCTCTCTTAGCAACTTTCAAATATACAATACAGTATTATTAACTATAGTCACCATGCTATACATTACATCTCCATGACTTATTTATTTTATAACTGGAAGTTTATACCTTTCGACCATCTTCACCCATTTCACCTGCCTCCCACCTCCCCACCCCTGGTAACCATCAGTCTGTTCTCTGTATCTATGAGTTTGGGGTTTATTTTCAGATTCCACATAGAAGTGAGATCATACAGTATTTGTGTTTGTCTGACTAATTTTGCTTAGCATAATGCACTCAAGGTCTATCCATTTTGTCACAAATGGCAGAATTTCCTTCCTTTTCATAGCTATAATATTCCATTGTGTGTGTATATATATATATACATATATATATATATCTGTGTGTGTGCATATACACACTCATATATATAATAACATTTTCTTTACCTATTCATCCATCAATGGAAATTTATGTTCTTTCCAAGTCTTGGCTGTTGTAAATAATGCTGCAATGAACATGGGGGTACATATATCTTTTCAGAGACTTGAGATGCTTTTGCATTGGGGAATGCTTGCTACTCTTGTGAAATTAGCATACATCTTTTCAAATTACTGTTTTTGTGTTCTTTGGATAAATACCCAACAGTAGAATAGGTAGATCATATGATAATTCTATTCTTAATTTTTTGAGGAATCTCCATACTGTTTTCCACTGTGGCTGCAGCAATTTACATTTCTACCAGCAGTGTATGAGTGTTCCCTTTTTGCCACATCCTCTCCAATACTTGTTATTACTTGTCTTTTTAATAATAGCCATTCTGACAGGTGTAAGGTGATAATCTCATTGTAGTTTTGATTTGCATCTCCCTAATAATTAGTGATGTTGAACATCTTTTCATGTGCTTGTTGGCCATGTGTATATCTTCTTTGAGAAAATGTCTATTTAGATCCTTCGTTCATCTTTTGATCAGGTTGTTTTGTTTTTTGTTGTTGAGTTGTATGTGTTCTTTATATATTTTGGATATTAACCCTTTATTGGATATATGATTTGCAAATATCTTCTTCTAATTGGTAGGTTGTCTTGTCATTTTGCTGATGGTTTCTTTTGCTAAGGAGAAGCTTTTTAGTTTGATGTAGGCCAATTTGTTCATTTTTTATTTGGTTTCCCTTGCCTGAGGACACATATTCAAAAAAGATACTGCTAAGATTGATGTCAAAGAATGTACTGCCTGTGTTTTCTTCTAGGAGTTTAATGGTTTGGGGTCTTACATTCAAGTCTTTAATCCATTTTGAGTTAACTTTTGTGCATGGTGTGAGACAATGGTCTACTTTCATTCTTTTGCATGTGGATGTCCAGTTTTCCTAGTACCATTTATTGAAAGACTTTCTTTTCTCCATTGTATGTTTTTGGCTCCTTTGTCATAAATTAGTTGTCCATGTGTGGGTTTATTTCTGGGCTCTCAATTCAGTTCTACTGATTTGTGTGTTTCTTTTTCTGCCAATATCATGCTGTTTTAATTACTATAGCTTTGAGGTGTATTTTGAAATCAGGGAGTATGTTGCCTACAGGTTTGTTCTTTTTCCTCAGGATTGCTTTGGCTATTTGTGGTCTTTTGTTGTTCTATATAAATTTTAGGATTCTTTGTTCTATTTTCATAAAAAATGTCATTGGGATTCTCACTGGGATGGCACTGAATCTGTAGATTGCTTTAGGTAATATGGACATTTTAACTATGTTAATCCTTCCCATCTATGAGCATGGAATATCTTTCCATTTCTTTATGTCTTCTTCAATTTTTTTCAACAATGTCTTAAAGTTTTCAGTGTACAGATCTTTCACCTTGATTAAATTTATTCCTTGGTATTTTATTCTTTCTATTGTGATTGTAAGTGGGATGGTATTCTTGATATCTCTTTCTGCTAGTTCATTGTTAGTGTATAGAAATGCAACTGATTTTTGTATGTTGATTTTGTGCCCTGCAACTTTACTGCATTTGTTAATTATTTCTACTAGTATTTGGGTGGATTCTTAAGGGTTTTCTATATATAGAATCATGTCATTCACAAATAGTGATAATTTTCCTTTTCTTTTACAATTTAATTTCTTTTTCTTGCCTAAGTTCTCTGGCTAAGACTTCTAATACTATATTGAATAAGAATGGTGAGAGTTGACATCCTTGTCTTCCTCCTGTTCTTAAAAGGATGAGTTTCAGTTTTTCACTGTTGAGAATGATGTTAGCAATGGGTCTTTCATATATGACCTTTATTATATTGAGGTTCTTTCCTTCTATAACCATTTTATTAAGAGCTTTTTTTAATCACAAATGGATGCTGAACCTTGTCAAATGTTTTCTCTGTGTCTATTGAGATGATCATGTGGTTTTTATTCTTCATTTTGTTAATGTGGTATATCACATCAATTGATTCATGGATGTTGAACCAACCCTGTGTCCCTGGAATAAATCCCACTGAATTGTGGTATACAATCCTTTTTCTGTTTTGTCATATTCAATATACTAATATTTTGTTGAGGAATTTTGCATCTATGTTCATCAGTGATATTGGCCTATAACTTTCCTTTTTGTGTTGTCCTTGTCTGGTTTTGGTATCAAGGTAAGGTTGGCCTTGTAAAATGAGTTAGGAAGTGTTCCTGCCTATTCAATTTTTGGAAGAGTTTGAGAAGGATAGGTATTAAATCTTCTTGAATGTTTGGTAGAATTCTCTGGGGAAGCCATCTGGTTTGGGTTTTTTTGATTTTTGGAGGTTTTTGATTACTGTTTCAATCTCGTTACTAGTGATTAGTCTATTCAGATTCTCTATTCCTTCTTGATTCAGTTTGGGGAGGTTGTATGGTTCTAAGAATTTATCCATTTCTTCTAGGTTATCCAATTTGTTGGCATATCCCTTTTCATAGTATGTTTTTATAATCTTGTATTTCGGTGGTATCTGTTGTTATTTCTCCTTTCATTTCTGATTTTATTTATTGAGACCTCTTTTTTTCTTAGGGAGTCTATTTGTCATTTTGTTTATCTTGTCAAAGAAGAAGATTTCAGTTTCATTATCTTTTCCATTTTTTGTTTTTAGTCTCTATTTCATGTATTTCTGCTCTGATTTTTTATTATTTTCTTCCTGCTACTGACTTTGGGCTTAGTGTGTTCTTCATTTCCTTGTTGTTTTATGTGTAGTGTTAGATTGTTTATGTGATATTTTTCTTGTTATTTGAGGTAGGGCTGTATTGTTATATACTTCCCTTTTAGTATTGCTTTTGCTGCATCTCATAGGTATACTGTGTTTTCATTTTCATTTGTCTCCAGGTATTTTTTGATTTCACCTTTTATTTATTGATCCATTGAATTCAGTAGCATGTTGTTTAGTCTCCACATATTTGTGACTTCTCCAGCTTTCTTCTTGTAGTTAATGTCTAGTTTCATGCCATTGTAGTTAGAAAGTAATGCTTGCTATTATTTCAATCTTCTTAAATTTGTTAAGACTTGTTTTGTTTCCCAACATGTGGTCTATCTTTGTGAATGTTCCATATGCACTTGAGAAGAATATGTATTCTGCTGCTTTTGGATGGATTGCTCTGTATATATACCCATTAAGTCCATCTGGTTTAGTATTTCATTTAAGGCTGATGTTTCTTGTTGATTTTCTGTCTAGATGATCTATCCATTGATGTAAGTGATAAAGTCCCTTATTATTTATTGTGTTGCTGTCAATTTCTCCCTTCAGATCTGTTAATAGCTGCTTTATGTACTTTGGTACTCCTGTGTTAGATGCATATATATTAGCAAGTATTATGTCTTCTTGGTGCATTGTTCCCTTTATCATTATATAATGTCCATATTTGTCTCTTGTTATCTTTTTTGGTTTGAAGTCTATTTTGTCTGATACAAGTATAGCTATACCTGCTGTCTTCAGGTTGCCATTTTCTTGGAGTATCATCTTCCATCCCTTCATTTTGAGCTTCTGTTTGTCTTTAGAGCTGAGATGAGTCTCCTGGAGGCAGTGTATTGTTTTTAGGGTAATGTTTTTTAATTCTTCTAGCTGCTCTGTGTCTTTTGGTTGGTGAATTCAATCCATTTATATTTAGAGTGATTATTGGTATATGAGGAGTTAATACTGCCATTTTGTCTTTTGTCTTCTGGTTGTTCTATATTTCCATTGATTGTTTTTCCTTGCATTTCTGTCTGCCTTTTCAGTTTGGTGGTTTCCTGTGATGTGTTTCTCAGTTTCCTCTTTTTTTTTTTTTATGTTTTGTGACTCTGCTCTGAGTTTTGTTTTGTGGCTACATGACTTTTGTATAAAAGATCTCATCGATGAGATAGTCATTTTTCTGCTGATAGCATCTTTTTTCCACTTGCCTATGCAGTTCCGTCCTTTTCCCTTTCCTTTTCCACGTTTTTGTCTTCCATGTTGTGGATTCTAAATACACAGATTATTGTATTTTTCTTATAAAAATATCCATGTACCTCACAACGCAGTTGGAGGAGAATAGTCAAAAGATGGAGCTGTGTCTTGCCTTTCCACAAAGTCTAGAACTGCTAACACTGTTATGCATTTTTTTCTATTTTGGCTTATATTGCCTAGTCTTTGTTTATTTTATGTGGTTGGAGCATACACTTGTATCTAGATCCAACTTTATGTCTTTTTCTTTTAACAGTTTTCAGTCATATTGAAGTCCTAACTTTCTGTGTCTCTTTAAACTGTTAAAATAAGCCAATTCTCAGTCCTCTCTCTTCTTGCCATCAAAGCAAAGGCCTTTTCCGTCAGAAAGATAATTGTGACTCATCCTGAGGCCACAATGTTTCCTGTCTGGCTACAGCAGGGCTCAATGTGGTTTCTGGCAGCATAGTTAGTGCTATGAAATTCTCATGAAGCTTGGAAAGATTTCTAATAAGTCTACTCTTAAATCTTGGAATAACTCTAGGTAAACTAGCCTATTTTTCTTAAAAATTATATATTTTCCCTCTATCCAGTGGATCAATTTTCAAAAAATAAAAGAAAAAATGCTGAGTGTAAATTTTATCTATGTCCTGACATTGGCAGAAAGTCAGTGGGAACATGAACTTCAACCCCTACCTCACAGTAACTGGTGGCACCACTGGAATGGTATCAGAGGAGGCCAGCTAAAACTCAAGATGTAAATAAGATCCAGAGTCTCATAACATAATACCCACAATGTTCAGATTTCCACAAAAATCACTCTGTTGTTAGTGCTGTTGAGTCGATTCTGACTCTTAGCACCTTGTGTAAAGCAGAGCTGAACCCTGCCTGATCTTGTCGCACCATCCTCTCACCTTCAAGTGCTATATCAGACAATGCTCTGCTGCTATTCATAGGATTCTCTTGGACAATTTTTTGGAAGTGGGTGGCCAGGTCCTTCATCCTAGTCTATAAGCTCTCTGAAAAGTCCACCATGGGTGACCCTGTTGGTTTTTGAAATACTGGTGGCATAGCTTTAAGCAACACACAGACACTGCTGTATGACAACCGACAGATGAGTGGTATGGTTCCTTGACCAGGGAATGAACTTGGGCTGTGGCAGTGAGAGCACCAATTCTTAACCACTAGACCACCAGGGCTGGCTGAATCTCTAGTCATTCCAAAAGACAGGAAAATCTCAACCTGAATCAGGAAAGACAACAGCTACAAACACCAAGGCTACACAGACATTAGAATGATCTGACAAGGATTTTAAGGAACTCATCATAAAAATATTTCAAGAAGCAGTTATAAACATGATTGACATAAATAAAAAAACTGAAAATCTCAGCAAATAAATAAAGGTATAAAGAAGAACCAAATGAAAAATCTGGAACTGAAAAATACAATCAGCAACAACAACAACAACAACAAAAAAACCCTTAACAGATGGGCTTAATAACAGACTAGAGATGACAAAGAAAAGAATCAGAGAACTTGAAGGCAGGACAATAAAAATTCCTCAATCTGAACAACAGAGAGAAAACAAAGTGAAAAGAATGAGCATAGCCTCGGCAACCTGTGGGACTATAACCAAAGATGTAAAACTTGTGTTATCAGACTTTTAGAGAGAGAGGACAAAGGGTGGGGCTGAAAAAATACTCCAAGAAACAATGGCTGAAAATTCCCCCAAATTGGCAAAAAACATAAATCTAGAGATTCAAGAAGCTGAGTGAACCCCAAACAAGATAAATGCAAGACAATTTATGCCAAGACATGTCAATGACATTTCTGAAATGTAAAGGCAAAAAAAATCTTGAAAGCAGTGAGAGAAAAATGACATGTATGAGAATAAAACAATTCAAATGACAGTGAATTTCTCATCAGAAATGATGGGGGCCAAAAGGAAGGGGCACAACAATTTTCAAGCTCTGAAAGTAAAGAACTGTGAACCTAGAATTCTACATAGTGAAAATATCCTTCAGAAATGAAGGGGAAATAAAAACTTACTCAAATGAAGGAAAACTAAGAGAATCTGTTGCCAGCAAACCGACCCTAAAAGAATGGCCAACAGAAGTTTGCTAAACAGGAAGTAAATAATAAAAGAAGGAATATTGAAACATCAGGAAGGAAGAAAGAGTAACTCAAAGAGTAAAAATATAGGTAAATGCAAGAGACTTTCCTTGTCTTATTGAGGGTTCTAAATTATGTTTGTTAGTTAAGGAAAATTTGAACCTTGTCTGATGTAGTTCTTAATAAATGTAGAGGAAATATTTAAGACAATTATAGTGTAAACAAGGAATGGTGAAAGGAAGTAAGGATTCTATACTACACTAGAACTGGTAAAGTGTCAACACCAACAGACTATGATAAGTTATGTTTTTATAACACAACATCTACAGCAACCATTAAAAAAGCTATACAAAACAATATACTCAATGCCACTATAGACAAATCAAAATGGAATGCTAAAAAAGTTCAAGCAACTTACACGAGGTCAGGAAAAAGAAAACAGAGAAACAAACAACAAAAAGAACAAACATAAAATAAATAATAATATGGAAGACAGGCCCTAACATATCAATAATTACACTAAATGTAAATGATCTAAATCAATAACGTAAAAAAATATATTAATTGCTCAAAAAATCAATTATTGTCTTAATGGAAGCAAGCAATTTTCCAACGCACAATTATTTGCTATGATCGTCATTTTTAGATAGTTATTATTGTATCCAAAAATATGTAAAAGCCTGTATACATAAAAACAAACCAATAAAAAATTAGTGGCTATGTGATATAAATAGGTCGCATATAAAATCAAATTTAGAAGACCTGGGTTTCAAGGTTTTGTTCTTTCCAAGTCTAAAATTCTATGATTTTAGATGACACGAAGGTAGACAAATACTGCTGTAAACAAAAATACATACAATTCCAAAGGTTCACATTGAGATTCCTGCACGTGTGCTAATTGGGACATTTCCCCCACGTTTACCGTTGATCCTTTATTTACAACACACTTAGAGCCTGGGAAAAGCACAGCTAGACTCAGATAATGAGGCTTTGCTAAAATTCCTGGAGAAATTCATGGGTCAGAGGTGGGGGCATATAGGATGCACGTTTTGAAGGGTGGAGCATCAGCTGATGGTTCTCACAGAAATGTGGAACTTGTGCTTTTGCTTGAAGAGATTTGAGGGACACAGTGGTTCCGCAGATATTCCTGTAGTGCACTGGATGTGCATTGTGGTTTCTTCCCCTTAATGAATGATGAGACACACACACCTAACTTCGGCACTCAGGATTTTGTCAATAAATAGCAGTAAATGTTAAAAATGAAATAAAGCAAAATAAAATGCTCCAGAACAACTTGCTCACCATGTGAAAGAACCCAACGTTAATCTTTTCATGAAGTCTAAAGGACTCATTTGTATTATGAGTCATTTTCTGAGCTTATCATTTTTTATCAGCATTATATGAAACTTTGTCTAGTTAAATGAAACCTACTAATTCATATTTTATTTTTAAAAGATAAAGAACAGCATTCTTGGATCTGAGGTCATGTGAAAGCTCCACCAACTGAGGTTGGGGAGAATTGTGCACTTGTGAGTCACTGCCACTCCCGCAGTGTGTGGACACGGGCCAGGCAGGGCCAGGTGTCCTGACTTCCAGTCCACTAATCAGGATGTTCCTGACGACTGGGTGGAGTGGCGACTGCAGGGAAGATGCGGAAGCAGGCTGTTGCTGATGAGCGCCCAGGAGGGCTGCATTGTCTGTTTTTGCTTCTAGTTTACCTCCAGCCTCCTCATCAGGGCACATGTAGAAATAGTTCTGTTCAGAGTTTAATGAATTTTCACATGAGCCGAAATTTGGTGACCCATTTTAAGAAAATGGAACTAGGTAATAGTATTTGTTAATAGTAACGTAATTCAGGACATCATTGACAACTGCCCACATATGACGTTAAACCGAAGCTTTATATGCTTTTCAGTGTTATCATCCTGATGCATGTTAAAAATCCATACTCCAGTGGCACTTGTCTCTTGTTTTCTGACAGCTAGTTTGCCAGTTGTTAAAGGAGACTTACAGGTCTGCTCTCAATGGTTTGCCATTGAAGGAACATAGAAGGAAAATGATTCCATCCTCATGCCTATATACTTTTATTTTTTTCAAGTTCCTATTTTGCTGAAGAACTAAAAATATTTTAGTGACAAGGAGCTAAAAGGATTTTTCTCATTTGTTTTAGTTTATGAGATAGCAGCAAGAACAAGTTTTCAAAACAACTTGACCAGAGTCACCAGCCTGTCGTCAACAGCTCCACATTGCAACTCAAGTTTGAACCTTGAAGACGTGAACAGGCCCTTGCTTGCCGTTATCCAGAGCCTTCTTCTTGGATCACAGCCAAAAACTAGGGTGTTAGGTGGACACAGATTGTGATGGTCCTGGATGGGATTCAGAATTAAATGAAAGGCTTAGAAAGTTAAAGTAGCAGGTGATATTTTCTAAATGACTGCAACAATGTGCTCATCTCACATGCTCTCCCAGTGTGACTTCAGCACTCCTTTCAAGGAAAGCTGGGGTTTAAGTCCTTTCCCCTTGAATTTGGGTGGGGACTTGTGACTGTCCCAACTAAGAGAGTATGGTAGAAGTGATGGTAGGTTATGAATATAAATTCTGCCTGGCTTGTGGTTTTGGGACATTGCTCTGGAGAAACCCAGACTAGGTCCTACAGAGAGATGGCATGAAGAGGAGCTGAGGCCTCTAGCCTCCAGCCAGAACCTTCACCAGACATAAATAAACATGGCTTCATATGATTCCAGTCCCCAGCGAGGCCCCAGGCGTGTGGAGTCATCTCTGCTGTGCTCTGTCCAAATTCTATGGGCATAATAAAAGGTTATTTTATGCCAATAAACTTTGTGGTGATTTGTTATTCAGTCCAAGTAATTAAAAGAGTGAAAAAATACAGACACAGTTTTGTTCATTGATGAAAATGTATTTAAAATTTTCAAGGGGGCCTAAATAAAAACAGTTTTAGAGGGACTGACACTCATTCGTCTGTCCACCTGCTGACAAAGCTTCTACCTGTGTCTGCTGTGAGTCAAGCACTGCTATAGGCACTGAGAGCACAGCTGAAAACACCAGCTCCTGCCCTCAGGAAGCAACAAGCTTTGAGGGGAAGAGAAGCAAACAGACCCTGAAACACAGGGTATGGTGTGGGTGGTCAGTGCAGAGGAGAGACTGGAGCCCGGGGCTGGAGGGCGGGGCCTCACTGTGTGTGCCAGCGGCTCCGCGGAGGTATTTTCATCTCTGTGTGTGGCTCTGTTAAGGTCACTGTGAAGGTGAGTAGCCAATACCCCAATACCAGACATCTAATAGTTTGCACAGGGTAGCAGCCACATTCATAGAGTGGTTTAAAACCTTAGAATTAAAAGATCTTTCTAACTCTAAGTCAAAATCCGGAATCCATAAAAGACAAGTTTTGCTATATAAAAAACAAAACTTCTACACGGTTAATAAAAATGCTAAGTAGTGTCAAAAGAAAAATAAAAAGGTCAATCACTCTAACATAGAGAGGGATTCTAAGAGTTAAGAAATAAAAGCCAAAGAAAAATAAAGATATGAATAGACACTTTATTGGGAAAAAAATTAAATGACCTTAAATCTATGAAAATGTGGTTAACCTCATTCACAATAAGAGAAATTCTAATGAAAATTATGCTGACATACGTTATCTGAGCTATTAGACTGGCAAAAATCCAAAAGTTTGACAATACATGTTTTTGGTAAGGCTATGGAGAAACAAAAGATTAAACCCCCCAAGTGCCCATTTATAAGACAAGAGAAAGAACCTCTAAGAGGTAAATAGGAAAGGCAGTCCAGAGAAGAGATGAAGAAGGAGCTGCCATAAAACCAAGACAGGAGCCGGCAGTGTGCACAGAGTCCAGACAGAAGACTATCCAGGGGACAGGAGCTTGCTTGGGCTGGCTGGCAGGTGCCATCAGAGCCTGAACCATGCACTTATAATTTTCAATGATTATTTTTTTCCATCTGGGGAGGCCTGGCTACAGAGGATGACCAAAGAAATCAGATCAATTGTCTGGTGCCATCTGCTTATACTCTTTTATTTACTGTCTGAAAGTTATTTTTGGTTTGTGTCGAATCAGTATATATACAAAATATGTAAAAGTGAGATGGTACTATTTGTGTCCTTTGTCCCACTGCCCACTACGCTTTTTTTTCTCCTCCTCTTCTCCCCAAAGCCCCCCAGTACATAGTTGTATATTCTAGCTGTGAGTGCCTCTGGTTGTGCTTTTTCGTCTTTTGCCCACTACTCTTGAGTGTCAACTTTCTTTTTTTTTTAATTTTTATTTTTTTTGGATGTACATCATATTTCAAATTCTGGATACATTACATCATGTTCACCATCCAAACACTAATAATAGTGCATCCCCTCACATGTGAGCCTAATCACCCCTTTTGCCCTCCCCCCTCCCCCCTTCCCCAATGGTAACCACCAGTCCAATCTCCAATGCTATGTAGTTTGGGTTTTTTTGTCGTTTTTATCTTCTACTTATGAGTGAGATCATACAGTATTTGACTTTCTCCCTCTGACTTATTTCACTCAGCATAATACCCTCAAGGACCATCCACGTTGTCACAAATGGCTGGATTTTGTCATTTCTTATGGCTGAGTAGTTGTCCATCGTGTATAAACACCACATCTTCGTTATCCATTCGTCCCTTGATGGGCACCTGGGTTGCTTCCATGTCTTGGCTATTGTGTATAATGCCGCAATGAACATAGGGGTGCAAGTATCTGTATGCCTTTGTGTTTTCAAGTTCTTTGGATAAATACCCAGCAGTGGGATAGCTGGATCATAGGGTAGATCTATCCTTAATTTTCTGAGGATACTCCATACTGCTTTCCATAGTGGCAGCACCAGTTTGCACTGCCACCAGCAGTGAACAAGAGTTCCCTTCTCTCCACACCCTCTCCAACATTTGTTGTTTCCTGTCTTGTTCATTATAGCCATTCTGACCGGACTGAGGTGATACCCTCATTGTAGTTTTGATTTGCATTTCCCTGATAGCTAATGATGTTGAGCATCTTTTCATATGCCTGTTGGCCATCTGTATATCTTCTTTGGAGAAATCTCTGTTCAGATCTTTCGCCCATTTTCTAATTGGATTGTTGCCACATGCAAAAGAATGAAAGTAGACCATTCCCTTAAACCATGCACAAAAATCAACTCAAAATGGATTAAAGACTTGAATGTAAGACCCGAAACCACGAGACTTCTAGAAGAAAACATAGGCAGTACGCTCTATGACATTGGTCTGAGCAGCATATTTTCAAGTCCCATGTCTGACCGGGCAAGAGAAACAAAAGGAAAAATGAACAAATGGGACTACATCAAACTAAAAAGCTTCTGCACAGCAAAGGAAACCATCAACAAAACGAAAAGACAACCTAACAATTGGGAGAAGATATTTGCAAACCACATATCAGATAAGGGGTTAATATCCAAAATATACAAAGAACTCATACAGCTCAACGACAAAAAAAACCCAACAATCCAATTAGAGTGTCAACTTTCTATGCAATGTGTTTATTCTGCTGTTGCTTGATGTTTTACATTTATTTCTTGACTTCTTGCTAAGGAAGATTAAGATTTAGTTTTCTTACTCCACTCACACATACATTCCTCTCTCTCCATCCTTCTGATGTAAACTCTTTTTTCTTTTGGTTAAGTCAATATTCCTTGGGTTTTATTTTTATTATGTTACACAGGAGCCATGTAATATTTGATCTTTCATTTTCTTCTTGTGCATCTTTAACTCTCCTTCAAGGTAACAACCGTCTTGCAGCCATGCATACATACCTGTGGGTGCCCACCACGAACGTATGCCGGCCGCAGACAGTTCTCCAAAACTATCAGATGATGTTTTAGACTCATCTTTTCTCTTAGAGAAATTTCTTCCATTCTTTGTGTTCTTGTAATCAATACTTTTCTTTTTCATTGACTGTCATTTTAGTGGGGATTTGAAATAAAGAAGATGTATATTTTCAATCTACATTAGTTTACTTGAAGTCTTCTTTAAAATGGACTAAGAATCGTGTTGCTGAACAATACAATGAGACTGATACCATTTATGAAAAAATACACACAAAAGGATATATTGTTTTTTGGTAAACGAACTAAAACAATCATCTATAGTGAGGCCTGAAAAATTCAAAGTCAGGAACATCAAGAAATAATCCCTTGATACTAGTTTCTCCCACTCCTTTTCTAATAATTGTCAAATTCAAGCACACAGTTAAAAAGTCCAAAGAATACCAAGAGGATAAAAAAGTGGATCTTCCTCTCCCGTCAGATGGAAGCACCCATCTCTGTGGGATCCATCTCTTCTAGCAGTTTGTCAACTTAGGAAAAAGAGGCACTGCAAAGGAAAAGGAGAGCACTTATTTGGGGTCTTAGAATTGCAACTCGGGGAAGATACCTTCAAGGAGCAGCCAGAAGTGTCCCTCCTGAGGAGTACAAGCCAGGAGTTTTATTAACAGAAAGGACAGCCCAGAACTATCCCCTCAGCTGTTTGTTAGGGAGGGTCAATTTATGTTACAGTTCATTGGCTTACTCACGGACACCTTGTTGTTACCAGAAAAAGTGTATTTCTGCACAGTCCTTCAGCAAGTCCTTTCTCAGCAAATGACTCCCTTTTGCTAAGTCAGCAAGGTCAGCACAGTTTCATATTTTGAACAAGAAGGAGTCGAGGGTACAAAGTGGAGTCACTGTTGTCAACTCGTTTCACATTTCCCATCTTGCTCATGATTTTTCCAGAAAAAAACATCGACAGAGCAACACTCGTCCTTGGAGGCTGGAGTGGCTTGATTACCCGCTCGGCTTCCACTCAGTCCTTCAGCGGGAGGTCTTGTGAAAGAGTCAATAGCAATCTCCTCTAAATCTTCTGATCCATAAAATTCTTCCTGATGACAACGTCTAACACGGTCATCCACATAAACACAAGCTGTGCGGTTGAGTGGGTTACAGTAGAGGTTGCAATTTTTTAGTAAACACTTGGTTAACATAATGATGCATATTATTAACAACAATCATCTAAATCACATTAGAGTGTATAGTTACAAACATTCAATGGAAAATAACCTAAACTTCTTCCAGTTCCATTAATATTTTTGAAACAGAGGGCAAGGTTTTTGGTCAGTATCCAAATCTGAGTAAGGAGTATTCTCTTACGAGTAAGAGGTACACAGTGGAAGGTAGTAACATCGAGGGCCTGTTTCCTAGAGGGAAGCTTGTAGGTGGATTCAAAAAGCCCAAAGGAGAAGCCAGCATTTTGACCAGATAAACTTCTCCATCCTTGTGAGGATAGTGGCCAAGCCACTAATTCAGGCATATCATGCTGTAGCACAGATCCAGCAATCAGTGAGTGTGGAATCAGAAAGTTTCTGCAGTGTAGGAACAAAAGGGTGTGATAAGGCATGACAGTAATGAGGTTATGAGGAAAGATAAAAGGCCAACCTGAGAGCCAAAATTACCCCTAATAGCAAAAGCCATTATAAGAAGAACTTAAAGAAAGGTGGTTTGATATGTTGACTAAGCACGAGATTCAATTCATAAGGCAATAACCAACATAACATCAGTGAGTTCTTCTGATTTCATAGAGTTTTACCAGCACCTAAGAATTCCTACTGTGTGCATTAAGCAAAAAGCATTAAGATACCCGACAAATAGCCCGAATACTTCAATCCAGCAATCCTTCGTGTGCAGCCTCCCAAAGGATCTGTGGGATGCTTTCTAGGTTAAGATGCCAAACATAAAACCATACTTGGAGTTCTTCACTTTGTGTAAAGAGATCCACAAGAAGGAGCACAAAGGTACAAGTTACAAATGGAGTCATGCGCTTTTAGTACACAGAAGAGTAGATAAGAGTTCCCCCAGTAGGATGATTAAGAGAAAATTACAAAGAGAAGAACAAATTATTCTATGAGAAAGGACAGAAAATATACAGGCCTGGTCCAGAAACTTGGGAAAGCTGTCTGCTCAGCTCTCATCCACTTCATTTCCTGGAAATCTTACTTCCAGGTCACCAGTTGGTGTGCAGGCCCCGTCAGGGTTGGTGATTTCTTTAGATATGACACGTGAATCTGAGTCTACTCCCTGAAGTTTGGCAATGCAAGCATTGGTTAACAGGACCTGATCAGGTCCCTTCTAGCGAGATTGGAGGGACTCTTTCTAATGATGTCTTTTCCACTAGACAAAAGCTCTGGGCAGCAGATTACAATGTCTGGTCTCCCAGGAGCACATTGTGGAAGATATCGTTCTACCAAAGCATGATTATTCTCTATGGATTTGGTTAGGGCTTTGAAGTATTGAAAAAACTTGAAGTGTATCCCCTTTTATCTGCTGTGTGTCAAAGCAAGCAGGGGCAAGGTGCTCTGGGCATCCTGTTATACAGAGAACAGATTCTTATTGAGTGTATGCAAATACATATATTGTTATGAGAATAATGTTTATTAAGAGCTTCAGAACTCTGGAAGGGAAGGGAACCCTTGTTCACTGCTGGTGGGAGTGCAAACTGGTGCAGCCACTATGGAAAGCAGGTTGGAGTATCCTCAGAAAATTAAGGATAGATCTATCATATGATCCAGCTATCCTACTGCTGGGTATTTATCCAAAGAACTTGAAAACACAAAGGCATAAAGATACTTGCACCTCTATGTTTATTGCGGCATTATACACAATAGCCAAGACATGGAAGCAACCTAGGTGCCCATCAAGGGACGAATGGATAAAGAAGATGTGGTATTTATACACGATGGACTACTACTCAGCCATAAGAAATGACAAAATCCAACCATTTGTGACAACGTGGATGGTCCTTGA
Source organism: Equus caballus (assembly GCF_041296265.1). Classification (NCBI taxonomy): domain Eukaryota; kingdom Metazoa; phylum Chordata; class Mammalia; order Perissodactyla; family Equidae; genus Equus; species Equus caballus. The sequence continues at coordinate 697,524 of NC_091701.1, read as the reverse complement.
GGGTATTATGCTGAGTGAAATAAGTCACAGGGAGAAAGTCAGGTACCATATGATCTCAATCATAAGTAGAAGATAAAAACAATGACAAAAAAACACATAGCATTGGAGATTGGATTGCAGGTTACCATAGGGGAAGGGCGGGAGGGCAAAAGGGGTGATGAGGCTCACATGTGAGGTGACGGACTATAATTAGTTTTCGGGTGGTGAACACGATGTAATCTACACAGAATTCGAAATATGATATACATCCGAAAATTGAAAAAAAAAGAACTCTGGAAGGATCGAGTAGGGAGACAAAGATAAATGTTTTAACCTTTGTTGCCAAGATACACTTTATCAAATTGCCGTAAGTTATAGATAGCTTAAAGGAGAGGAGAAAAAGGGGTCCTTTAAATCTGGAAAACAAAACATCAAAGCAATCAGTGTCCTATTAAGATTTTAGAAATTTTCACCCAGTTCAGTCTTATAATCCTGAAGTTATAAAACCTGTATTCCAGAGTACTTGTCAAAGTCTTTTCTATGAATCTCTTTGAAGATGAAACACTTTTGCAGGCACAATTTTTGCCAAAGCATCAGAGTAAAACAATAACTGTTTATAAACTACAAAAGACTAAAAAATGTCCATTATTAAAGTTCTGCTGAGAGTTCACTATAACGCAATTGACCAAAGAGTTTGGTTATTTTTGTGCCATACACCTTTTTAAGATAATAATTGGAATTATGATTGATAACATTTTATTAGAACATATCAGATTTCCAGGAATTTTACATAATTTCTGGAATACTTATGGCATATACCAAAACAGACACAATGTAAAGAAGGTTTAGTAGTACTCCTTATTTAACAAACTTCCCATGCAATTTCACGTATCAAATAAGCCTAATTATTCTAATATCTCTCAGGTCAAAAAGACTTTATTTAGAGTTTGATTTTGGGGAAGTTTATCAAAAAATAGAAAAGTTTTTAAACATTTGATTTTTATGATTTTTTATGAAATAGTACTTAATTATCCATTTAACGAAAGTGACAAAGAGATTTTAAGGTGAATACAGATTACATAGTTGTAAGCAAAATGGAGTTCTTTTAATATTGAGAAAATTCAGTTTTTCTAAGTATCAAAGATCTGATAAAGACAAAACACAGAATGTTTTTTTCTAGACAGATTACATTATAGGTAAAGAAATTTTATTATAATTTATTGTTAAATGCAGATCAGTAATCTGAGACGACTTTGTCTTTCAATAGAGAAAAACCAAATTCTAATTTTCACCAGTGGACTCTTCTTTTTCTTGGTGAGGAAGATTGGCCCTGAGCTGACATCTATGCCAATCTTCCTCTATTTTGTATGTTGGATGCCACCACAGCATGGCTTGATGACCAGTGTATATGTCTGTTCCCAGGATCCAAACCGAACTCACACCAGTGACCCTGGCCACTGAAGCTCAGATCCTGAACTTAACCACTACACCACTGGGCTGCCCCCTGCACCCGTGTCCTCGATATTAAAATTCATTTTTAAGTAAATTCATTTTAATCTTAGCCAGCTTGACTACGTATTAAAAGATCTTTTTAAAGATTTCTTTTTGGGCCTCTCTTCGGTGCTTGCCACCACCCCCATTTTGTCAGTAGAGGCAGGAGGCGGAGGTCGGGTTGGGAAGCTGAGGTGGTTGGAAGCTAGCTCATGAGTGCTCATGGGCTTTGCTCCTTCTGTGTCTGTCTCTCCCTGGAAGGGGAGGGAGCTTCCACACGGAGCAGGAGCCGCCACCATAGTCCCGAGTGAGCTTGAAGTCGCTAGAACTTCTCTCAAACTTGTGTGCTGAGGAGACTCAGATGTTGGCCTCAGCTCCTAGGGTGGACTTAGCAGATTGGCCTGTGAAAACTTCTGTACTGAGATAAAGGCAAGGATCCATGAGAAAGGAACATCCGATATCCTGGGCTTGGCAGGGAGGGAGAGGACAGCAGGTGGAAATCCTGCAAGCTGAAAAGCAGCCTGACAGGTGACAAAGAAGCTGAAGATGGGTGATGGGGAGAGCGTAACCTTCCAGCCCCTCAATCTGGAAGTGTTAGGAAGAACCAACAACAGTGTGACAGACAGAAGACCAAGGATCATAACTCCCAGATGAAGATCGCTCATAAGAAAAAAGAAAGAGCACATACTTATAACTCAGCATCAGCTGCATGGCCATGCAAATGGAGGCAAGAACCAAAATTTTTCAAGTAATCAAAATTGAACTCTAGCTTACAAGTCCCAGCTTACTTTTTAAGTCTTAAACTAGTCAGAACTACGCTGAAGTCAGATTTAGTGAGCTGTGGTCACCAAGTATTCTTCCTAAACCGCTGAGCCACTGGGTTCCTTTCCTTTAATCCTTCTGATATGGTAATGACATTTCAACGTAAAATCTTACTTAAAGTACAAGTACAAAATAAGGTAAAGTACTAATGTTTAAATTTAGTTATGTTTAAGGGTAGTTGTCAGTTGCTTCAGACCAAGTTCACCAGGGAATTAATCTATTTGTGTAGAACTGCTAATTAATGTAGAAAACATAATTAGACCTCATCTTCCTTGTGTTGTGTTGTGTGCACCGTGACGTAATGGCAGCGTCAGGACAACTTAAAATGGCTGAATATCGCCAGCTGTGCTTGATACCAAGTGTTCTCGAGAAGGTAACTCAAGTGAAACCAGCCAAGTTTAGATCTGAAGAATGGTAAAGAAATCAGCTTTTTCTATTGCTTGTTGGAGGAAAATACTAATTTAATATTATCATTCATGGATCAGTAGATTTACTTGTTGAAAGCTAGAGAATCTGATTATAAGCATCTAGTTAAGACATAGAAGGATTGAAAACTAGTTGAGTATTTGAAAGTTTAATGTCCTAGAAGCACCCAGACCAGCAATTTGCCAACACCCTGGTGCGCTGCCGAACGAAGAAGTGGACTGCTCTCAGAGGATAGTTACGCTGGAGCCAGCTGTGTGGCGGCGAGTGTGGAAAGGGCGCGTGGACCTTCCTAGAATGAGGCCGTTTACCCCAATGGCATTGTTTCTTACCTGCAGTGGGGAGGCGTCCGCCAACAAACACACCAAAGCCGTTTTAACAGAGGCAGTACTTGGTGGTCACTGAGTAGCTTTCAAAATCCATCTGTGCCGTGCGGGCGTGCACAAGCTGCTCGGACAGCCGTCTGGCCTCAGATCCTCCTGTGAAGCTTGCTTAAGGTGGGCAGCGGTGCAATAGGAAAGCTCTAAGTACCTAGGAAATAAAGAGCCATGTAAATATATGTAATAAACTTGCAGCATATGTAAAGCTTTGTTGGCGTTTATTCTACAAAAATAGAATATTTTAGCGTGAAGTTGCTGAATATAAGACCCTGGACTCTTTCATACTATGGCCTAATATTAAAGGCCCAAAATAATCTGTTTTTAAGTTTCCCCTTGTGCTAGTGTATGTATGTTATAATTGATTAGATTGTGAGCTATATTTCAAAGTAAATTCTAGTATAGTAAGTTTTATATAACTGAAAAGGTTTTATGCTTCTAAAACACTTCCTATTTTTTAAAAATGTGAAATGCAGTATGGGACTATTTTAATTTTTCTTCCTTAGGCCCAAAGATTAACTATTAAAGAGTCCCTCTAACCTTAAAGATTCATCTTGGCTTTTGACAATTTTTGTAACCTATGATACGAATATACTTTGCTGTATGATGCTAGTGTATTTTTGTCACCAGCAAGTGCAACGCAAGAGACCACTTATGCAAAAGATGTAATTTCTTACATACTACATTGTAAACATGTTTTACTTACCTTAAAGATAAATGCTAAGTTTAACAGTTAACCCAATAGTAAATTAAAAGAAAATGTGTATGTGTGTGGCAATTAAAAATTTCCGATTGTAAGTACCCTATTTTCTAATTTGGCAGCTTTTTTAGATATTTTTAAGCAGAGTGGCTAAGCTGTATTTCTCCAAATAAATTCAGATAAGATAAGACTGCCCAAGTCAAGTAATGATATCCTAAACATTAGTTTAATTAGCACTTAATGTACATACGTGAATTTGAAGCATGAAATTAAAAAACAAAATTGCTTTTTCTCCCCCTCCAAAAAAATAAAGATTCTTTTTTCAAAAATCTTCTACAATTTTTTACATCTACTTGGGTTTTGCCTTATCTTCTTCTTTCTTATTTTGGAACAGTCATTTTGTTTTCGTGCAGAATTACCTGTTTTCCTTTAACAAAAAATGCATCTTCATTCTTCATACCTTCTCTTACCGAAAATTCATATTGTATTGTCTTCTTTTCACATACAGTCACTTTCTCAATTTTAAAAACTCACAAAGCTTATCTAGAAAAGAAATGATGGAAGGCAGTTGTTACAGAATAATTAGAGATTTTACTCTTAGAGGACAGTGTGATTGCTTTTGCATTACATTAATGAATATAAACTCCTTATATATAATATAGTTAAATCGTACGTTTTTTGGAAATTACAGTATGAGATTCACTTGTGTCCACAGGTTCATCCTGACATTGCTAGACTGGGAATGAGAGAACAGGCAGAGGCAACAACATCCCCTCGGTATTGCCAAGAGAGTTCCTCTAGAAGGAGCAGGCAGAATAAAGATTTGAAAGATGGAACAACAACTTCTAAACTGATGGCAGAGCTACAAATATCTCGGAAGCCACCCCCCAGAATTCTCAGTCATGCAAGTCGTTATAAGAAATGGGGGAAATTCTTCTAAACAAAGATTACTGCCGGGCTGTAAATCTGAAAAGACAGGGCAACAAAGTATGAGCCTATCAGAGAAGGATTCCAGCCTGGCCTTGAGGAGTCATCGCTGTGTGTGTGCAGGACAGAAAAGGTGGTGGTTCTTGTATTGACCTCTCCATCTGGCTGCACAGACACTTCTATTACTCAACCAGTGGCTTTCAAACATGTTGGATCATTCCACAACGAGAAACATAGTGCATATTATGGTCCAGCATATACCTACATATGTAAAACCATATAAGTAACTGAAATAAAAATTCAGTAAACAGACATGTATTTCCATTTTTAGTATATTCCATACATGCATTCTATTTTGTACTTTATGAAATTATTTTCATTTATATATAATAAACAAATTTATGAATTATAGATAAAATTGAAGACATATTGTCCATTTATCTATATTGATGTGTAGATACCATGCACATTTTCTATTTAAATAAAAATTAATCATAATTTATCAATGGTCTATGACCATAGTTTGAAAGATAAGGAGCAACAGTCGATCCTCCCACAGTAGGAAAAGCTCTCCTCTGTCAAAGGTGCATGCTGCTCTGCCGCGTTCTCTCAGCATCCACACACAGTGTGCACAGAGTTAATTTATGTTTATTACTCTAAGAGTTCTGACATTTTCTCTTTGGTTCATTTTGTATTCTCAACTCTTCTTCCAACTTTTTGAACTATTTGTAATCTTTCTTTCCGGTAAAAACTAGAAGCAGGCAATTGTGAATTATTATGTATCGACATCCTATAGTAGATTAGCAAATTCATAAACATGTTTTGTAATTTCTAGAAGCATGTTTCTCTTTACAGCAAACTTTGCAACGTGGCATAAAACATCTCTATTGGTAGACCGAAATATCTTTTGTCTCTCTGTAAAAACATTAAAAAGTCAAAACCAGACAAATTTATGTTTAACAATCAATGTCTCAGTATACCATCTTATGTGGAAATGGTTTAGATTTTCAATGAGTATCCATTATTTAGCTTAACTTATATAAGCTTTTATCTTGTTTACATTTATTTAAACACTTGTTTTTAACAATTATGTTTGGATTAGACCTTAAGTAGTTAACCATCATCACAAGTCATTCCCCCTGCCAACAAATTCCAATACAGAAACAGCAAGAGCCCACTCAATCAATAAACTCAGGCAGAAAAATTTGTACGTTTGTACTACATTCAGTGCTGATGACTCTGAAGACTTGCCTGTTTTTATTAAACCAACAAATTTAAGCCATCTTTTATTTATCAAAGCTTTTCTCAGAACAAATGAACTTGAAAAACATTTGGGTTAGTTTCTGTATTTCTGAGAGTTTTAGGAATACTTAATTTATATAAATGTTTAATTTTGGCAATTCCATCTGGAGGTAGAAAAATATATATATATAGACACACATACATAGACATACAGAGAGACACAAACAGAAAGCTTCAAAAATTTTAGCCATGTCTCAGGTACAAAACTCAAAAGAATAGTTAGATCCAAATTGTGTTTCTCACAGATGGACTAAGTTAAGGTTATCTGCTCAAATGGCCAAAGATTTTTACTAAACTTTTTTCTTTTTTCTTTGCATGCTGTAAGGATCCTCAGTAACCTTTGGGAAAGCATTGGTATTGTCTCCAAGTTCTGTTTTTGACCAAGGAGCGTACGAAGTCCAGAAAGTTCCAGAATCATCTGACTTAGTTTGGAAAGGTGCTGTTAGAGCAAAAGAGTCAGAAGAGGGCATGGTCTCCAGTGGACAGCAAGGCAGCTTGGAGAGATGTGAATAGGGAGGAACTGAGGCTGAAAGTAAAAGCAAAGCAGCCTCGAGATCTTTTTCTTGAGAAGATAAGTGCTCAGAAAGATTTTTATTAGCTATAGTCAATTTAGAGACAGGTATCTCTTAGGGAAGCAATTTTAGAGTCTTGAATTCTTTTGGAGACCTCAGCATACCTATTAAAATAAGCTTCCCATTCTCCTTGTTTAGTTTTGGATCTCTTATTCTCCAAACATGAACACAAATAAACTAATTTCGATATTTCCAATGAGCCCTATTTGGGCTAAGCAAGTTTTAAATCACCCCGCTATACAACTGCTATTTCTCTAAAAATTTACACAGAGGGCCCATAATTTTTATACACAAATCCAGCAGGTGTCCCAAACAGGGGTTAAGCCCCTGTAGCAGTCTTAGACTGAGTACTTCCCAAAGCGGAAGCCCCAACAGGGGGTTTGTCCACATAGCAGTCCTTGACTGCATACTTCCCACTACAAGTACATGCTTACCAAAAGAGAAAGTTAATTCTCTTAAACTGGTTACAAAAGACACCCAGAATAAAAGCCAGAACCTCAACAAAGGTGGGAGGTTCAGGACCAAGAAAAGCTAACTACCTGGGCCTGGGACCATCAGGGAGATGACAGGAAGGAGCTCATGCAGGTATCTAGTTTGAAACCAACAGCAGCCCCGGAAACAAGAGCAAAGTAGCTTCAGATTCCATGTTTCTGATACCAAATATGTCAACTTAGAAAACGGAGGCAACTGCCAAGCAAAAGGAAACCATTTATTTGGGGTCTTAGATTTACAATTCGGGGAACATATCTTCCAGCAGCAGCCAGAAAAGTGTTCCCCTGAGGAGTACAAGCCAGGGGTTTTATTAGCAGAAAGGACAGCCCAGCACAATTCCCCCAGTTCTTTGTTAGGGAGGGCCAATTTATGTTACAGTCCATTGACTTACTCAAGGTCACCTTGTTGTTACCAGAAAAAGTGTATTTCTGCACAGTCCTTCAGCAAGTCCTTTCTCAGCAAATGACTCTCTTTTGGCAAGTCAGCAAGGTCAGCACAGTTTCATATTTTCAACAAAAAGGAGTCGAGGGCACAAAGTGGAGTCACTGTTGTCAACTTATTTCATAATTTCTTGTGTGTCCGTGTCGTATACACAGCAATAAGTGCCATTTCTTCTCTCCACAGAGCAATTCTGATAGCAAAGTTCAAATAAGCAACATACTCAGACAATTAAGCATCTTGGATATGCATTTTATGATTATCCTCCGCCCTGGAGGAAAAGGGAGTGCAGCAAACAACAGGCCATAGGCCAAATCTGCAAGCTAAGCAAGTTCTTACATTTTTAAGTGATTGAAAAAATTATTCTTCTTAACAATAATATTTCATGACACATTAAAATTAAATGAAATTCCTGTCTCAATGTCCATAAATAAAGCTTTATTGGAGCACAACCATGCTCAATTGTTTACCTGCTGTCTATGGCTGCTGTTGCACCACGACAGCAGAATTGAGTATTTGAGACGGACACTGGAGGTGGCACCCTTCTCACTTTGAATAGCTGCTGGGTACACTCAAAACTGCACCGACTCAGTTATAACGTGACAGCTGTTCCACTGCCATGCATGCTGTTGTGCTGTGACATTACATCTACTTTTTGTTACTAGTACATGCCCATCATATCAAAACAAAGAAAGAAAAGCGGATTTCCAAATGTTTCATTTTTAAGGCACATTGAAGTGTGGATTATTTTGTTTTCCAATTAGATGGCAAAACATTGTGTTTATTCTGCAGTGCCACTGTGCTAAAAAGAATAAAATAGGTCTTGGCATTACCAGATTAAGTGTTCATCACAACACTCCCAATTCACAGGAAGGCAACAATAAGAAAAATTAGAAAATTTAAAATAAAATAGCTCATCACAGCAGGATTTCTTCACAAAAATAAAAATGATGCTGCAACCAATGTAGGTTTCCAAATGTGAGACAAGAAAAGTCATTTACTGATGGGGAGTTCATTATATTGCGTTTTATTGCAGTGGCTGAAGAAATGTGTCCAGAGAAATGAACTTATTTAAGACGGTTAGCCTTCTGGCTGTCACAGTTCCTTGAAGAGTTGAGGACATTGGGAGCAACGTTAATAGTTGATTAAAATAAGGCGCAAGATGTCCAGTGGTTTTCCTTGGCTCTTGATAAGCCCAACGGCATTGCTGGTGCTGCGCGGTGCTGTTTACTGGAGAAACCAAGACTGAGTTTGACGTGCCCGAAGAATTAGGCTATGGCTGGTGTGTGTGGAGCAAGAACATTTTCAAAGAGGTTGAGAAAACGCTGATTCAGTACAACCGGCGTGGAAACTGTTCAGATGTGTTACAATTGCTGGTGCTAAACATCCTTGTGGAGCAGAAAAGGGCTTGGTTGGACAAATTCACCAAGTTTCTGAAAATGTAAAGTCTTTAAAGTAAATGGTTGTTTATTTTATTATTCAACAGCAGATGCTTTGCAGAAACTATTTGAATCCATCATGCGTTACTGCACCACTTGTGTCAACAGTGGGCTCTGTTCGGATTTGAGCTTTTGTCACAACAGAGGCTGGATATCGCGACTTGCCCAGTCGTGCAGTAGTTTAACAGCCTCGTGGCGGTCAAGTTTTATTGTGATTTTCTTAACTCAGAGCTAAAACTGAGTTTTCTGGAATGAGAAGAACCACCACCTTCAATCACTATTATTAAACACCGGATGAGTTTAGAAACTAGCTTTGGTGGCAGATTTGATAACGTTTCTTAATGAAATCAACCTCAAACTATAAGGGAAATTAGAGCTGACGTGTGAAACTCATACTGTAGTAAAGTCATTTAGACAACAGCTAATGTTTAAATCACAAGTGAGGGGAAGTTGCTTTATAGACTTCCTGTGCTGTCAAACGTTAAAGCGAGGAGGAAGAGCCCCATTCCCGTACACATGAGCTGGGGCTATATTTTCTGAGGTGAAACTACACTTCTAAACAGAAGTTTTGGAGCTCAATGAAAGTGCAAAGGAGCTCACCTTATGTCCACATCCACTTCCCCGTGCGATAGAGGCTCTCCCACGTCACTTCAATTGTACGTGACTAACCTGCGATCCGCAAAGCGATGACAGGGTAAGAAGAGAATATCAAGAGGAGAATCTAGTCAGATTCTGTAAGTGCCTTCCGAGTGATAAATACTCTCAGTTAAAACCATATCTTTATGGATTGATATCAGTATTTGGCAGTTCTTATCTATGTAAAAGAGCGTTTTCAAGGATAAAATATGTAAAATCTCATTGCAGGTCAGCAGTAACAGATGAATATTTGCAATCAATTTTGGTGATAGGAAACACTAACTTTGAATCCCAGCTAACAAAATGTTATTGCCCCAAAATAATTCCATTCTTTTCAGTAGTATTCCTTGTATCACAAAACATCACATTGGTTGTTATTATTATATCTCAAATGTTGTTAATAAAATTTTGCGGAAACTTGTTTTCTGTCTTGTTATGTAGGTATATACTTAATTTTATTGATTTTGCCTCTTGGCCTATAAAGCCTAAAATATTTACCGATCTGGCTCTTTACAGAGAAAATTTACTAACTCCTCGCCGGGAGACTGCAGTCTTTGTCTTGAGAAGCTTACAATTGAATTTGAGACAGACAAGACAAATGCCCATGAAACTGCAAACACTCTGAGTTTCTTTCTTTATTCTTAACTTTAAAATGTTCTTCAGAAGTACAGAAAAGCCAAGGATCCTGACCACCCACCTTTCTGCACACAGCCCATTTTCCAGAGGTCAGCAAGAGGTCATCCTGCGTTCCGTTCTCCGTTCATCAGTCTAGTCTCACTCAGCCAGAATTATCCTATTGACAAATAGGGCAGCTCCTATCCCTTCTGCCCAAGCCCTGAAGCAGCTGCCCAAAGGTTAAAGCCACAACCTCACGGTGGCCACAGGCCAGGCCTCGGAGAGCCTGCCTCCCTCACCCACCCCCACCCTCAAGTGTGCCAGCCGCACTGGCCTTTGGTTTTTCTTGGCACACTGCCTTCTTAGGGTCTTTGCATGAGCTCTTCTCTCTGCCTGGGATTGAGTTGCCTGATTTAGCAAATAAACATACAGGATGCCCAGTTAAATGTGTGTTTTAGATAAACAAATAATCTTCATATAACTATGTCCCAATATTGCATGGGCTGTACTTAGATGAAAATACTACTCATTGCTTACTCGAAAATCAGCCTTCTCCAATGTCCTGTGTTTTACCCAACAGCACTGCCTGGAACCCTCCTCCGCGGCGCCTTGGTGTCTAATCTCCTTCAAGTCTTTGCTGGGACATCTCTTTTTCAGGGAGGTCTACCCTCAGTGCCCATTTAAAACTGACAAGCATGCCACTCCCTGCCATTCCCACCCCCCTTACCTGGCTCTATTTTTTTCCTATAGCATTCGTTGCATTTTAACACACCAGATACTTCACTCATTTGTCATGTGTTCTGTTTACTTTGATCTCCTCTCATTCCAGTGTGAGCTTCACATGGGCAGGCATTTGGCAGTGGGAGGAGGCAATTCACTCCTTTCTCTCGGTACCTAGAAGAGAGCCTGGCACATGACAAGTGCTCAGGAAACTTCTGTTGAAAGATGAATAGGTGAATGTCCTCTGGACAGCATCTGGATGTCCACAGGCAACCATTCCCCCTTGAGCTTATTATATTTTTGTCAAGGTTTTTTTTCTGCCTGTTCATCCAAGCTAGAAGGCTGGCTTTGCTCCCCAGTCCTCCCTTTCTCATGTGCTGCCCTAGTCCTCTTTCCAAGATCACTGAGTCTCTGCATCCTGCTGCAGCTTCCTCTGCATTGTTCCCATCTGTTACCTGCTCACAGCCTCACGGTTGATTTCCCAGTTCCAACTCACCCTTTAGGTGTTGTGTACTACTTAAAAGTCTCCCATGAGTCTCCCTGACTCTCATCTATCCCCCTCTGATCCCTTCCTCACACTACAGCCTGATGACCTTTCTAAAATGCAAAATAATGGAAATGAATCTGCAACCACAATTTGTCAAACTAACTGTACAAGTCTCAAAACTGATAAACGGCACCAAACCATGAAGTGTAAGACAAACTGTCTAAGCTCAAGTTGGCCTAACACAAGCTCATTCAGACCTCTATATTTCAAGATAAGCCCTCAGTACAGGGACTCCATGTAGACTCAAGGGGTCAAAAAATAAGACTGTGCCAGCAACTCACCTGTTTACAAATCCTGGCGTGTCCCTGCCTAAACCCTCCTCAGAGCCATCTGAACGCTTCCAGCACCCTGCCCTCACTCTCGCTTTGCGACGATGTCAAGGCTATCCAGATGGTGCTCACTCTTGCTCAGAAAGTTGAATAAACTCAGCTCTATGAAATCAACACCTGGTGGTCTTGGTGGGAGCTTTGCAATAATCTGTTTTCTGCTTAACTCATTTCATTCCTCCCCATGGCCCACGGGGCAGTCCACCAGTCCTGTCTTAGTGTCCAGGTTGTTCCTGGTAAGCCATCTGCTCTCCTCCCCCAGCACCCCCTCACGCCTGTCCAGGCCTGGTGGCGGCTTTGCTCTTTCATCTTTCCTTGACTTCGCCGATGTGCATGTTTTAGCTGGAATGCCCCTTTCCACCTGCCTGCCTTCGTCTGCTTCCCACTCACTCTTCCAGGCACAGTTCCAGCTTCACCTCCCTAGCTGTTCATCTTTCTTATGTGCTCCCATTAGCCCTTTATGCAGATATTGGCCCCAGCACCAAAGAGTTGGCTTGCTCTGCTTACTGGAGAGAGGTGACTTGCCCTGCCCTCGGCCCAGTGCCAGGATATGACGATCACTCATAAATGTTTCCACATCAATTAACGTAACAGCTGAGCAAAATGCTGTTGTTTTCTTTTTCCCTCTTTCTTAAGATGTCTCTCATGGACTGTGAAATATCTTAAAAGGATTTAAATTTTAGCCATTTCTCCACTGGGTAGAGTAGAAAAACAGCATGGACTTCAGAGTCAGACAGACCAGGATAAAAGGCTGAATTTTGCCGTGCACTATTTATTGAGCTGCCATAGCAGAGTATGATGATGGTATTCTCAGGCTCTGGTGGCATCAGAATCATTGGCAGGGATTGTTAAAATACAATTCCTGATTCAGTGAGTCTGGTGTGGCCCAAGAATTTGCAGTCCTGACAAGTTCTCTGGGGATGCTGGCCCTGCTGGTCCAGGGACACACTTTGAGAACCACCACTGTAAGGGCTGAGAACATGAACTCTGGAGCCAAACAGATCTGTCTCTCAGCTCTGGTGTCTATTGACTCTGTGATCTTGGGCAAGAGGCAAAACTTTGCCTCAGTTTTAATTGTTGAAAGTAGATAATAATAGCATTTATCTCATGTATTGCTATAGATGTGCTGATTATTATGACTGCAACTACTATCATCACTACCGTTATTATTATTATTGATAGAGAAGTAGCTCAACCCCTCTGAGTGTCATTCGTCACATGTAAGATAGAAATAGCAGGACATCCAACAAAGCTGTTATGCGGTTTGATGCCGCGACACCAACATTAGGGCACTCAATGGACATTTGCTGCCTGCGTAAATGGAGGGCCTGGTTCATAGGAGATCCTCATTACATACTGGATTCTTTTCCTACTTTCCCGTTCAAAACACTTTGGAATATACAGCAAATTGGTCAAGTCCATAGTTTTGAGACATCTGCCCCCAAACTCCAGGAAAAGAAAAGGATGGATAACATTTTTCTTCCTTGTACTCATATTGCAAAGAACGTGTTTAGACAACCACAAAGATCTCATCAAGACCCAGCGTCTTTTGAAACCATGGTAAATGCCTTCTGTTAGCATCACCATTTTGCGAGGAGGCACAGGTCATTAACCTCTTCAAGTCTAATTTTTTAAACATTGTATTACTTTTCACCACATATTGTGTAGAGTTGTTTACAATCAGCATGTCTTATTAAGTCACTTTTCTCAATACTTGGCGAGTCCTCTACTTTTTGCCGTCCTTGTAGTCCTATGCTAAGCCGCCGTCAGACTTGCCTGGAAAACCACGCATCTCCTGCGGGCCTCTGCCTCCGTTCGCCGCCCTCCATTCCGTCTCTTCTATGTTGTGTAGTGCTGCTTGAGTGATCTGCTTAAAATACATATTTGGTCGCATCACTTCCCTTCCTTAGACCCTTTAAATTGTGTCACAGAGTCCCACAACATTGCTTAAAACAAATCACAGCTTCCTTTTTACTTCTCCTCTTCTCAGCTCCCCCTTCCCCCCAAACATTAGACATTACGACCTTTCAGTTCCTCTAACCTCTCTCAGTAGCAATCTGCTGAAAAAAGAAACACATCTTTATCAAGATTAAACAATTTTAACCATGAAATTGCTTTAATTTTACCCTTTGTGATGTGGAGAAAAGAAAAATCATGATAATCCCACTATCCTAATATATTGTCATCATTTTTATCTGTGGAATCACAGTATAAACCTCTGCCATAATCTTCCATGAAATAAACACCTGTTCCATATCCAGCGGGTATGAAGTCATCCTGTTGTTTCCTTGGTAAGTTTTCATAAATGCCACGGTCTTACCTCATTTTTTCCATGAGACTTACTAAATTTTGTCACATGTAATCATACAATCTAGCACTTATAAATTGTTCTTACATTTATATTTTTACAATGTCCTTCCTTATTATATAATATATTGAGACACATATACAAACAGATATACACATATACACATACACACACATATATGTACACATATATATTATACATTACTCCATATAAGTATATAAATTATGGAAACATGTAGATGAGATAGTAAAATTTACCCATGATTGCACTACTCAGAAATAACCACAATGATCCTTGTGGAATATATTTCCCACCTTTTCAGAATTCTGCTTTTACATAAGTGGTCTAAGACTGTGTCATGCTTTTCACACTTCATATTGTATCATAAGCATCTCCTATGTAATTAAAAATCACCCTAAAGGAGACTTTTCAACGATGCAGTAATATTTTATGGTACACAGGCTCCAAGTCTGTTAACCATTCCCTGGAACCAGGTGTGTAGCTGATTCCAATGCTTCTGGTAAACCAGACTAGTTCACAGCAGTGCAGTCATTGGATCAACAGGAATGAATAAATAAAGTGTTTTTGCTATAAATTGTCATTCCCAAGTTTTAACCCATTTATACTCCCACAAGAAACATATGGATGAGGGTTGCACCATCCAGAATATAAGCATGTCAAGGGACTGAACCAAAGCTTTGTTTTGCAGCTCCAAATGTCATTGCATACGAGATGATTTAGGTGGTTCTTGATGAAAGGCACTTATTAAATGTTTTCTTTTATATAACTAGCACTTTAAAAGCCCATGTAGGGGCTGGCCCCATGGCGTAGTGGTTAAGTTCAGCAAGCTCCACTTTGGTACCCGGGTTTATGGTTTCATATCCGGGACCTGCTCCACTTGTCAGCCATGCTGTGGCCCCCACCCACATACAAAATAGAGGACTTTGACACGGGTGTTAGCTCAGGGCTAACTTTCCTCAGACAGACAAAACAAAACAAAAAAGCCCATGTGGCAAGGAACTAATATCTCTGGCGACAGCCAGAGGACCTGAGTGAGTGATCTGAGGAGCAGTGAGAGCCTGAGCCAGGGGACCCAACTAAACTGTGCTGGGCTCCAGAGCCCAGAAACTGAGGTGACAGAGGGCGTTGTTTTAAACCACTAAATCTGGGAGATTAGTAATTCAGCAGGAGACAACTACAAGGACAGGGTACTCCCATGACAATACCTAAAACGTGGGCGTGGCTTTGGAACCAGGTCGTGGAGGCTGGAAGAATGCTGAGGAGCATGTCAGAGAAAGCCTAAGCTGCCTTCTATAGACTGTTAGTAGAAATCTGGGCCTCAAGTCACTGGGACTTGCCAGGGCTCAGAAGGAAGTGAGGATGATGTGACAGGAAGCTAGGCCAAGGGGGGCCTTCCTGTGGAGAAAGCTTAGCAACATCATCACCTTCAGCAAAACTGAAGCTGCAAGCTCATACAGGGCCTGCATTGTAGGGCTGTGACAGAGCTCCGCCGTTCACTTTTGGACTTCAGGAAAGATCACATGCTGTCTACCCAACACCCCACTGGACGTGTATTCATCAAATGCCTCCTATATGCACATCTAAAAGCCTCAAAGACGAATGCAGATGTGTCAGAAGTGAGCTTTCAATATCCACGTGGGTTGGAGCTATAGGGTGCCTCTGTGTCTGGGGGATTCAGAACTCTGGAGCTAAATCTGGCTGGGCTGAAGAGTCTCCCTCTTCTCCTCTCCACCAAGGTCCTTCTGAAAATCAATAAGGTGAAAAGCTTCCCAGTCCAGTTATCAGAGGGCTGGTTCTGGGACTTCCAGAACAATATGAAGAGGCTCCTTAAAGAGTGGAGGAAACGAAGCCGTCTGGAATTCTATGAGTTCCTTGGAGTTTGGCGCCACCTACAGGGCCTCAGAGAATGAGCTCTGGTTTAGCTCGTTTTATCAGGTGATTTATTGTGGAGGGTTATCCTGGCAGCTTCCCCTGCCAGGAAGAGGGACCACAGAGGACAGCTCCAGCATGCATGTGAGTAAGGCAGTGACAGCGACCCTCCTTCCATATCTTTGTTCTTCAGTATTTTTCTGCAGACCATTATGAAATCTTAACCTCCCTTCTGAGAGGCAACAGGAGCAGCTGCTCTCAGCTGTCAGAGATCAGGAATGTCAACAAAGCGCTCACATATAAGACCCTTTCAGAATGAGACACTGCTGTCTTCCAGCACCAGGTGTTGCTACACAATGAGGTACGACAATCTATCCAACACCCAGGAGCACGTGTGAGGTCTGAGAGCAAAAGGGAAATATATTCTCACCAAAACCAAGAAGAAATGTCTGAAGAAGACATTGAAGGTACCTTTGACAATGTTTGCGCAGAAACATTTCTTTAGGCTGGAAGTGGAGTTTCTTCATGTTGTGTATATTTTAACACAATAAAAATTTCTTGAAAATCTAAACTGAACTTGCTTTCTGAAGAGAGGGACCTGCCTGCTGAGGTCCACTTGAAAAGTGGAAATGTTTAATCTTAATGTGTATAAAATATAAGATTGTTTGAAGCTTTGATTGAAAGAAGATGAAAGAATGAAGGTAAATATATATATATATATATAATCCCCTTTGTGTATTCATTTAATCAACTCTGTTCCCTACACCCCAGAATACACCCCAAGACAACAGCCTAAGGAAATTCCACTTCTGGGTATATACATCAAAGAATTGAAAGCAGGAACTCGAACAGATATTGGTATGCCAAACATTGGTTCCAATATCATGAAGGTTTTTCCCCATGTTTTCTTCTAAAAATTTTATAATTTTAGTTCTAACATTTAGATCTTTGATCCATTTTGAATTAATTTTTGTATATGGTGTAAGATAGGGTCTAACTGCAGTTTTTCCATGTGGATATCCAGTTTTCCCAGCACTATTTGTTGAAAAGACTGTCCTTTCCCATGGAATGGTCTTGACACCGTTGTTGAAAATCATTTGACCATGTATTTGAGGGTTTATCTCTGGGCTCTCTCTACTCTTCTGTTGCTCTGTATATCTGTCTTTACTCCAGGACCACACTACTTTGATTGCTGTAGCTTGGTAGCAAGTTTAAAATCAGGGACTGAGTCTTCCAGCTTTATTCTCTTTCAAGACTGTTTTGGCTATTCAGGGTCCCTTGAGATTCCATGTGAACTTTAGGACGGATTTTTCTAATTCTGCAGAAAACACCGCTGCGATTTTGGTAGGGAGTTTAGATTTTTTTTTTTCTTTAAGATTAGCACCTGAGCTAATATCTGTTGCCAATCTTCTTTTCTTTCTTCTTCTTCTCCCCAGAGCCCCCCAGTAAACAGTTGAATATTCTAGCTGTGAGAACCTCTGGTGTGGCAAGTGGGACGTCGCCTCAGCATGACCTGATGAGAGGCGCCATGTCCGCGCCTTGGATCCGAGCCCGCAAAACCCTGGGCCACAGAAGCGGAGTGCGCAAACTTAACCACTCCGCCATGGGGCCGGCCCCTAGATTCTTATTTGGAGGTGAAAATGTAAACATTAAAAAAATTTAGAGCTCTGGTTATCAGCTTGACTCCCCGACACTGCATTTGTAAATGTCTAAAGCTCATGTTTGTTCATCTCGCAGAAGAATGCTCCTTTTACCACCAAAGTGCATATTTTTCATGAAGGGGTTTTTTACTGACAAAAAAGTTCACGTTCTGGAGGACTTTCTTGGAGCCGCTGACCTTTGTTTCAATAAGGCGAGCTGAACAGCAGGTGAGATGACTGCGTCCCCAGGACCCCAAACAGACCAGGATCTTTGGTCACCTGCCCAGCTGACCAAAGTCATATGACTGAGAAATTGGACTCTTTTGTGTGTGTGTGTGAGGAAGATTGTTGCTAGCTAACATCCTCTATTCTATAAATGGGACACCGCCACAGCATGGCTTGATGAGGGGTGTATAAGTCCAAGCCCAGGATCTCAACCTGCCAACCCCAGGCCACCAAAGCAGAGCACCCAAACCTAACCACTATGCCACCGGGCCAGCCCCAGAGAGACTGGACTCTTGAGAGAGAGATCAGAAAGTTTACTCATAAGTCAAGTTAAAGAAGTAAGCAAAGATGTGATGTGGTGCCTCTGGAAAGGCCTGCTGCCCTCACCTCTGCCCACGAGCCCGTGGCCCAGCCTCACTGGAGGTCCAAATGCAGGGCCCCCTCTCCAGGAGCTGCAAGTCCTTACAGCATGATCTTCCCAGAGAGAACACTATAGATCCTGAATTTCTGGCACAGGAAACTAATGGTTTTCCTGTGCCAGAAATTCAGAATCTACAAATAAATAATCTTAAAATTCACCTAACAGAGCTAGAAAAAGAAGAACAAACAAAGCCCAAAAGTCAGCAGAAGGAGGGAAATAATAAAAATCAGAGCAGAAATAAATAAAATAGAGAATAAGAAAAACAGTAAAAAGGATTAATGAAACCAAGAGCTGGTTCTTTGAGAAGATAAACAAAATTGACAAGCCCTTAGCCAGACTCACCAAGAAAAAAGAGAGAAGGCTGAAATAAATAAAATTAGAAATGAAAGAGGAGAAATTACAGCAGATACTGCAGAGATATAAAGGATTATAAGAGAATATTACAAAAAACTATATGCACACAAATTCAATAACCTGGAAGAAATGGATGAATTCCTTGACTCATCCAACCTCCCAAAACTGAATCCAGAAGAAATAGAGAATCAGAACAGACCAATCACAAGTACAAAGATTAAAACCGTAATCAAAAACCTCCCAAAAAACAAAAGTCCAGGACCAGATAGCTTTTCTGGAGAATTCTATCAAACATTCAAAGATTTAGTACCTATCTTCTCAAACTATTCTGAAAAATTGAAGAAGATGGAATGCTTCCTAACACATTCTATGAGGCCAACATTACCTTGATAGCAAAACCAGACAAGGACATCACAGAGAAGGAAAACTGCAGACCAATATCACTGATGAACATCAATGCAAACATCCTTAACAAAATATTGGCAAACTGAATACAGCAATACATTAAAAGGATCATACACCATGATCAAGTGGGATTTATTCCAGGGACACATCCTCAAATCAATCAATGTGATACACCACATTAACAAATTGAGGAATATTATTCACATGTTCATCTCAATAGACACAGAGAAAGCATTTGGCAAAATCCAACATCTATTTATGATAAAAAAAAACTCTCAATAAAATAGGTGCAGAAGGAAAGTACCTCAACATAATAAATGCTATATATGACAAACCCTCAGCCAACATCTTAATGGTGAAAAATGGAAAGCCATCTCCCTGAGAACAGGAACAAGTGTGCCCATTCTCACGACTCTTATTCAACATAGTACTTGAGGTGTTGGCCAGAGCAATTAGGCAAGAAAAAGAAATAAAACGAATCCAACTTGGAAAGGAAGAAGTGAAATTTTCACTATTTGCAGATGACATGATTCTATATACAGAAAACCCTAAAGGACCCACCAGAAAACTATTAGAAATAGTCAAAAAGTACAGCAAAGTTTCATGGTATAAAATCAATTTAAAAAATCACTTGCATTCCTATACCCTAACAATAAACTAACAGAAAGAAAAATCAGGAATACAATCCCATTTATAATCACAAGAAAAAGAATAAAATACCTAGGACTAAACTTAAGCAAAGAGGTAAAAGACCTGTACACTGAAAACTATAAGACATTATTGAAAGAAATTGAAGAAGACATAAAGAAATGGAAAGATATTCCATGTTCATGGATCAGAAGAATAAGTATAGTTAAAATGTACATACTACCCAAAGCAATCTACAGATTCAACGCTATCCCAATCAAAATTCCAATGACATTCTTCACAGAAATAGAACAAAGAATCCAAAAATTTATATGGAACAACAAAAGACCCCGAATATCCAAAGCAGTCCTGAGCGAAAAGAACAAAGCTGGAGGCATCGCAATCCCTGACTTCAAAACATACTACAAAGCTACAGTAATCAAAAGAGCATGGTACTGGCACCAAAACAGATTAACAGATCCATGTACAAGAATTGAAAGCCCAGAAATACATCTATGGACAGCTAATTTTTGACAAAGAAGCCAAGAACATACACTGGAGAAAGGAAAGTCTCTTCAATAAATGGTGTTGGGAAAACTGGAGAGCCACATGCAAAAGAATGAAAGTATACCATTATCTTTCACCATACAGAAAAATTAAATCAAAATGGATTAAAGATTTGAATGTAGGATCTGAAACCATAAAACACCTAGAAGAAAATATAGGCAGTACACTTTTTAACATTGATCTTAGCAACATCTTTTTGAGTACCATGTCTACTCAGGCAAGGGAAACAAAAGAAAAAGTTATCAAATGGGACTACTTCAGACTAAAAAGCTTCTGCAAAGCAAAGGAAAACCACAAATGGAAAGACAACCCACCAACAGGGAGAAAATATTTGCAAATCATTTATCAGACAAGGGATTGATCTCCAAAATGTGTAAAGAGCTCATACAACTCAACAACAACAACAAAAAACACAAATAACCCAATCAAAAACTGGACAGAGGAAATGAACAGTTTTCCAAGGAAGATATACAGATGGCCAACATGAAAAGATGCTCAACATCACTAATTATTAGGGAAATGCAAATCAAAGCTACAATGAGATATCACCTTACACTGATCACAGTGGCTATAATTACCATGACAAAAAACAACAAATGTTGGAGAGGATGTGGAGAAAAAAGAATGCTCATACACTTCTGGTGGGAATGCAAACTGGTGCAGCCACTATGGAGAACAGTATGGAGATTTATCAAAAATTTAAAAATAGAAATACCATATGATCTAGCTATCCCACTACTGGGTATTTATCTAAAGAACTTAAAATCAATGATGCCAAGAGATTTATGTACCCTTATGTTTATTGCAGCAAAATTCACAATAGCCAGGATGTGGAAACAACCCAAGTGTCCTTCTACAGATGCATGGATAAAGATGTGCTATATATATATATATATAATGGAATACTACTTAGCCATAAAAAAAGATAAAATGGTCCCATTTGCAACAACATGGATGGACCTGGAGAGTATGATGTTAAGTGAAATAAGCCAGACAGTGAAAGACAAATACTGCATGATTTCACTCATATGTGGAAGAAACACACTTCAGACCTAAAGACACTCACAAACTGAAAGTGAAGGGATGGAAAAAGATACTCCATGCAAAAAGCCAAGGAAAGAAAGCTGGGGTAGCAACACATATCAGACAAAATAGATTTTAAAACAAAAACGGTAACAAGAGACAAAGAAGGGCACTACATGATGATAAAGGGAACAATCCAACAAGAGGATGTTGCACTTGTAAATATCTGTGCAACAAACATAGGAGCACATAAATATATACATCAATTATTAACAGATGTAAAAGGAGAAATAGACAGTAACACAATAATAGTAGGGGACTTTAACACTCCACTTACACCAATGGATAGATCATCCAAACAGATGATCAATAAGGAAATATTGGCCTTAAATGACACATTAGACCAGATGGACTGAGTAGATATATACAGAACAGTCCATTAAACCACAGACTACACATTCTTTTCAAATGCACATGGAACATTTTCCAGGAATGATCACATATTAGGCCACAAAAAAGTCTCAATAAATTGAAGAAGATTGAAATAATACCGAGCATCTTTTCTGACTACAACAGTATGAAACTAGAAATCAACTACAGGAAGAAAATCAGAAAAGCCACAAATATGTGGAGATTAAACAAAATGTTACTAAACAACGATTGGGTCAATAAAGAAATCAAAGGATAAATTAAAAAAAAGTACCTGGAGACGAATGAAAATGAAAATATGACATGCCAAAATTTATGGGATACAGCAAAAGCTAAGAGGGAAGTTTATAGCAATACAGGCCTACCTCAACAAACAAGAAACATCTCAAATAAACAATCTAGGGGCCGGCTCCGTGGCCAAGTGGTTAAGTTCGTGCACTCCGCTGTGGAGGCCGAGGGTTTGGATCCGGGTCACGGACATGGCACTGCTCCTCAGGCCACGTTGAGACGGTGTCCCACATCCCACAACTAAAAGGACCTGTAACTAAGATATACAACTGTGTACGGGGGGGGGGGTGGGGGGTGGGGGGGGTTTGGGAAGATAAAGCAGAAAAAAACAAAACAAAACAAAAAACAATCTAACAATGCACCTAAAGAAACTGGAAAGAGAACAAACAAAGCCCAAAATCTGTGGAAGGAAGGAAATAAAAATCAGAACAGAAATAAATGAAATAGAGACTAAAAAAAAAAAAATTAGAAAAAGTCAATGAAACAAAGAGCCAGTTCTTTGAAAAGATAAAATTGACAAACCTTAACTAGACTCACCAAGAAAAAAAAGAGAGAAGGCCGAAACAGGTAAACTCAGAAATGAAAGAGTAGAAATTACAACAGACACCTCAGAAATACAAAAGCTTATAAGAGAACACTGTGAAAAGCTATATACCAACAAATCGGACAATCTAGAAGAAATAGATAAATTCTTAGAATCATACAACCTTCCAAAACTGAATCAAGAAGAAGAGAATTTGAATATACCAATCACCAGTAGGAAGACCAAAACCGTAATCAAAAATATCTCAAAAAATAAAAATCAGGACCAGATGGCTTCCTTGGTGAATTCTACCAAATATTCGAAGAAGACTTAATACATATCCTTCTAAAATTCTTCCAAAAAATTGAAGAGGAGGGGAACCTTCCTAATTCATTCTACAAAGACAACATTACCCCAATGCCAAAAACAGACAAGGACAACACAAAGAAAATTATAGGCCAATATCACTAATGAACATTGATGCAAAAATCCTCGGCAAAATACTAGCAAACCGAACACAATACATTAAAAAGATCATACACCATGATCAAGTGGTATTTATTCCAGGGATGCAGGGATGGTTGAACATCCACAAATCAATCAACGTGATACACCACATTAACAAAATTAAGAATAAAATCACATTGTCACCTCAATAGATGCAGAGAAAACATTTAACAAGATATGGCACACATTTGTGATAAAAACTCTGAATAAAGTGCATATTGAAGGAAAGTACCTCAAAATAATAAAGGCCATATATGACAAACCCACAGCTAATATCATTCTCAATGGAGAAAAACTGAAAGCCATCCCTCTAAGAACAGGAACCAGAGAAGAATGCCCATTTTCCCACCCTTATTTAACATAGTATTGGAAGTCCTAGCCAGAGCAATCAGGCAAGAAACAGAAATAAAAGGGATCCAAATTGGAAAAGAAGTGAAACTGTTGCTATTTGCAGACAACTTGATTTTATTTATAGAAAACCCTAAAGAATCCACCAAAATACTTTTAGAAATAATAAATGAATATGGCAAAGTTGCAGGATACAAAATAAACCAAAAAAATCAGTTGCATTTCTATACACTAGGAATGAAGTAGCAGAAAGAGAAATTAAGACTACAAACCCATTTACAATTGCAACACAAAGAATAAAATACCTAGGAATAAACTTAACCAAAGATGTGAGAGACCCGTACACTGAAAACTATAACACATTGTTGAAAGAAATTGAAGAAAGCACAGAGAAATGGATATTCCATGCTCTTGGTTTGGAAGAATTAATGTAGTTTACAAGTCCATACTTCCTAAAGCAATCTACATATTTAATGCAACCCCTACTAAAGTTCCAAAAACATTTTTCCCAGAAATAGAACAGAGAATCCTAAAATTTATATGGAACAACAAAAGATGCCAAATAGCCATGGAAATCCTCAGAAAAAAGAACAAAGCTAGAGGCCTCATCCCTGACTTCAAAATATACTACAAAGCTATAGTAATCAAAGCAGCATGGTTCTGGCACAAAAACAGACACATAGATCACAGGAACATAATTGAAAGCCCAGAAATAAGACCATATGTTTATGGACAGCTAGTCTTTGACAAAGGAGCCAAGAACATACAATGGAGAAAGGAAATTCTCTTCAACAAATCATATTGGGAAAACTGGACAGCCACGTGCAAAATAATGAAAGTAGACCATTATCTTAACTCAAAATAGATTAGAGACTTGAAGGTAAGTTCTCAAACCATAAGACTCCTAGAAGAAAATACAGGCAGTACACTCTTTGACATTGGCTTTAGCAGCATCTTTTTGAATACCATGTTTACTCAGGCAAAGGAAACAAAAGAAAAATAAACAAAACAAAAGAATAAATTAAAAAATTGGAACTACATCAGACTTAAAGACTTCTGCAAGGAAAAGGAAACCAAGAACAAAATGAAAAGACAACCAACCAACTGGGAGAAAATACTTGCAAATCATATATCTGACAAGGGCTTAATTTCCAAAATAAATAAAGAACTCATACAACTCAGCAACATAAAAACAAACAACCCAATCAAAAAATGGGCAGAGGATATGAACAGACACTTTTCCAAAGAAGATATATAAATGGCCAACAGGCACATGAAAAGATGTTCAACATCACTAATCACTAGGGAAACGCAAATCAAAATGACAATGAAATATCACCTCACACCTGTTAGAACGGCTATAATCACCAAGACAAAAAATAACAAATGTTGGAGAGGATGTGGAGAAAAACTAACCCTTATATCCTTCTGGTGGAAATGCAGACTGGTACAGCAACAATGGAAAACAGTACGGAGATTTCTCAAAAAATTAAAAATAGAAATACCATACCACCAACTGTCCCACTACTGGGTATTTATCCAAAGAATTTGAAATCAACAATTCAAAGAGATTCATGCATTCCTATGTGTGTTGCAGTATTATTCACAATAGCCAAGACATGGAAGCAACCCAAGTGTTCATCAACTGATGAATGGATAAAGAAGATATGGTATATATATACAATGCAATACTACTCAGTCACAAAAAAGAGAAAATCATCCCATTTGCAACATGGATGGACCCTGAGGGTATTCTGTTAAGCAAAATAAGCCAGACAGAGAAAGACAAACACCACATGATTTCACTCATATGTGGAAGATAAACACATGGATAAAGAGAACAGATTAGTGGTTACCAGAGGAGAAGGGGATTGGGGGGATGGACAAAAGGGGTAAAGGGGCACATATATGTGGTAACAGATAAAAATGAGACTATTGGTGGTGAGCACGATGCAGTCTACACAGAAACTGATAAATAATAATGTATACCTGAAATTTCACAAGGTTTTAAACCATGATGATATCAATAAAATAAAAAAAAATTTATTGTTAAAAAATTCTAATCATCATCTGAGCTTTCAACGAGTCATGATCTTTTTGCTGGTAGAGGCTTTTGCCTCAATGTTGATGGCTGCTGAATGATCAGGGTTGTGTTTGCTGAAAATTGGTGTGGTTGTGGCAATTTCTTAAAATAAGACAACAATGAAGTTTGGTACATTGATTGACTCTTCCTTTCATGAACAAGTTCTCTATAGCATGAGATGCTGTTTGAAAGCATTTTAGCTACAGTAGAACTTTTTTCAAAATTGGAGTCAATCCTCTCAAACCTTGCCTCTGTTTTATCAACTAAGCTTATGTAATATTCTAAATCCTTTGTTATCATTTCAACAATCTTCACAGCACCTGCATCAGGAGTAGATTCCATCTCAAGAAACCACTTTCTTGGTCATCCATAAGAAGCAACTCCTCATCTGTTAAAGTTTTATCATGAGATTGCAGCAATTCAGTCATGTCTTCAGGCTCCACTTCTAGTTCTAGTACTCATGGTGTTTCCATCACATATGCAGTTATTTCCTCCACTGAAGTCTCGAACCCCTCATGGATGACTATCCATATGACTATCCATGAGGATTGAAATCAATTTCTTCCAAATTCCTGTGAATGTGGATATTTTGAACTCTTCCCATGAAACGTGAATATTCTTAGTGGTACCTAGAATGGTGAATCCTTTCCAGAAGGTTTTCAATTTACTTTGCCCAGATCCATCAGAGAATTCACTATATAAGGCAGCTATAGCCTTATGAAGTGTATTTTTAAATAACAAGACTTGAAAGTCAGAATTACTCCTTAATCAATGGGCTGCAGAATGGATGTTGTGTTAGCCAGCATGAAAACAACATTAATCTCACTGTACGTCTCCATCAGAGCTCCAGGGCGACCAGTTCATTGTCAATGAACAGTGACACTTTGGAAGAAATCTTTTTTTTTCTCAGCAGTAGGTCTCAACAATGGGCCAAAAATATGCAGTGAGCCATGTTGGAAACAGATGTACTGTCATCCAGGCTTTGCTGTTCCATTTATAGGACATAGGCAGAGTAGATGTAGCGTATTTCTTAAAGTCACCAGCCACATTAGCCCCTAATAAGAGAGCCAGTCTGTCCTTTGAAGCTTTGAGGCCAGGCATTGGCTTCTCCTCTCCAGCTATGAAAGTCCTTGATGGCATCTTATTCAAGAGAAGGCTGTTTCATCTACATTGAAAATCTGTTGTTTAGTGTGGCCGCCTTCATTAATTGTCTTAGCCAGATCTTCTGGAGAACTTGCTGCAGCTTCTGCACCAGCACTTGCTGCTTCACCCTGCACTTTTATGTTATGGAGATGGCTTCTTTCCTTAAACCAACCTCTGCCAGCTTCAAACTTTTCTTCTGCAGCTTTCTCACCTTTCTCAGCCTTCATATAATTGAACAGAATTAGGGCCTTGCTCTGGATTAGGCTTTGGCTTAAAGGAATGTTGGTTTGATCTTCTGTCCAGACTACTAAAATTTTCTCGATATCAGCAATAGGGCTGTTTTGCTTTCTTACAATTTGTGTATTCACTGGAGTAGCACTTTTAATTTCCTTCAAGAACTTTTCCTTTGCAGAGGACAAGTTTGGAAGATGGCAGAATAGGGGGATCCTGAGCTCATCTCCTCCCACAGACACAACAAACCTGTGGAACAATTTCTTCTGAAAAGAGATCTAGAAACTGGATGAAAAGAAGCTCCACAACAAAGGACAACACAGAGAGGGGTGGAAGATGCAGATTTACAACCTGCTGAGGGAAAACCATGCCCTAGCTGAGGCGCTTCATCATTGGGAATGATCTCAAAGGTACAGACTTTTTCACAGAGTGGTGGGGTATTCGAGATCCACATTAGGCACCCCAGCCCTTAGACCCAGCACAAGAGAGACAAGACCACAAAACATCTGGCTTTGAAAACCAACAAGAATACACCCAGGAAAACTACAGAACTTCAGGCAAAGGAAAACCTTCTCTTAAAGGGCCCATGCACAGACTCACTCAACTTAGAAACCAGCACAAAAACATTAGATAGAAAACTGCATAGTCCATTGGCAAAAGAGACTCACTTGCTAAGCTCAGAGCACATCCTGGAGAGGCAGGAGACAGCTTGGTCTCCCCACAACCAGGGAGTGAGACACTGGCAGTAGCCATTTTTGTGACCTAGATCAGCAGAACTAACATAGATGCTGGCAGGTGCCATTTTGGAATCCTCCCTCTAACCTGTTAGTGCAGGGGCCTGCCTCACCCACTGGAGCACTTGAGGCAATTGAGAGCAGGCAGCCCACACCAGGTCCTGCTCCACCCACCAGTGAGCCAGCAGCAGATTTGTGCCACCGGGCCTCACAACCAGCCACACAGGGGATACGCCCCACCCACCAACAGTGCCCAAAATGGTCATGTGCTGGTACATAGGAGCCTTCCCTGCCCACCATCACATATGAGCCAGTAACACAACCCTGGGCCACACAGCCAGCTTGTGCCAAAGGTCTGCCCCACCCAAGAGCAAGCTAGCTACAGCTAAGTCACCAGGCTGCACACCCAGCTGCATCAGGGGCATCCCTTGCCCACCAGTGAGCTAGCAACATCTGTGCACCTAGCAGCCAGCCTCGTCAGGGGCATGCCCCACCCACCAGTGCACACAAGGCAGCTGACTGCCATCAGGTCTTGCAACCAGCCACAGTGGGGGCCTGCAGCAGTCATGTGCACCTGGGCCTACTAACCAGCCACACCAGGGGCCTGTCCCACCCACCAGCAAACAGGGAGTGTTTGTGCTCTACCAGGTTTTTCAGCCAGCCATGCCAGGGCTTGATCTGCCCAGTAACATGTGTGTAGCAGGCACAGATAACCAGGCATCACAACCAGCCAGCCCAGGGGCCAGCCCAGCCTACATACATGCATGCAGTGGTAGTGGGACTGCCACAACAGAAGGCCACACTCAGCACACACAGGGGACACCCCTGGAGCATTTGGTATGGGTGGAAAGAGGGGAGAACACTGCTGGATCACATAAGACCACACTTCCAAGATTAGGGGACATAACTGATCTACCTAATACATAGAAATAAACACAAAGACGTAGGGAAAATGAGAAGACAAAGGAATATGCTCAAATAAAAAAACAGGACAAATCCTCATCAAAAGTGCTAAATAAAACAGAGACATTAAATCTACCTGATAAAGAATACAAACTAATGGCCAGAACGATGCACACTGAAATATATAGTAAAGGTAGTAGATCAACCACCTATAAAGTCAAAATGAAGGTCAAAAGACAAATATATCGAACTCCTCCACATCTACAATAAGAGGGCAAGGATACCCAAAATTAAAAAGGATAAAATACGATGTCAAAAACAAAACATGGGGGCCAGCCTGGTGGGGCAGTGGTTAAGTTCTCATGCTCCACTTCAGCAGCCTAGGGTTCACGGAATCAGACACTGGGTGCCAACCTACACACTGCTCATCAAGCCACGCTCTGGTGGCACCCCACGTACAAAATAGAGGAAGATTGGCACAGATGTTAGCTCAGGGACAACCTTTTTGTGACAAAAAAAAAAACAGAACAAGTAGGAGAGTAAAAGTTTAGGGCTTTTAGTATAAGGTGAAACGTAAGAGACCATCAACTTAATATAGATTGCTATATACGTAGATTATTACATATGAACTTCATGGTAACCACAAAAAAACCCCAATAAAAATACACAAAAAATAAAGAGAAAGGACCCCAAACATAATACTAAAAAAAAGCTATCAAATCACAAGAGAAGAGACCAAGAGAAGAAGAAAGGAACAAAGAAGTACTGAAACACTCAGAAAAAAGTAACAAAGTGGCAATAAATTCATACTTATCAATAGCTACTTTAAATGTCAATAGATTAAATGCTCCAATGAAAAGACATAGCATGACTGAATGCATAAAAGACAGGACCCATATATGTGTTGCATACAAGAGACACACTTCAGACCTAAAGACACTCACAGGGGCCAGCCCCACAGCTGAATGGTTAAATTTGTGTGCTCTGCTTAGGCAGCCCAGAGTTTTGGCAGTTCAGATTCTGGGCATGGACATGTTACTGCTCATCAGGCCATGCTAAGGTGGTGTCCCACATAGCACAACCAGAAGGACCTACAACTAGAATATACAACTATGTACTGGGGGCTTTGGAGAGAATAAGAAGAAAAAAAAGATTGGTAACAGATGTTAGCTTAGATGCCAATCATTAAAAAGAAGAAAAAAGACACTCACAAGCTGAAAGTGAAGGGATGGAAAAAGATATTCCATGAAAAGGAAATGAAAAGAAAGCTGGGGTAGCAATACTTATCAGGCAAAATAGACTTTAAAACAAAAACTGTAACAAGAGACAAAGAAGGGCATTACATAATGATAAAGGGAAGAAGTAAAATTGTCACTATTTGTGAATGACATGATTCTGTATATAGAAAACCCTAAAGAACTCACCAAAAAACTAGTAGAAAGATTTAACAAATACAGTAAAGTTGTGGGGTACAAAGTCAATATCAAAAATCAGTTACATTTCTATACCCTAACAACAAAATAGCAGAACGAGAAATCAAGAATACAATCAAACTTACGATTGAGACAAAAAGAATAAAATATCTAGGAATAAATTTAACCAAAGAGGAGAAAGTCTTGTACACTGAAAACTATAAGACATTGTTGAAAGAAATTGAATAAGACATAAGGAAATGAAAAGATATTTCATGCTCATGGATTGGAAGCATTGACATAATTAAAACAGCCATATTACCTAAATCAATCTACAGATTCAATGAAATCCCAATCTGAATCTCAATGATATTTTTTATGGAAACAGAGCAAACAATCCTAAAATTTACATGGAACAACAAAAGACCTTAAATAGCCAATACAATCCTGAAAAAAAAGAATTGAGGCAAGTGGCCCACAAGTGGCAAAAGCATAGATGAGAAGAAGAAAGAGAAACAAGAAGCTGAGAAAAAAATTAACTAATGATTACTCGTAAAGGTAAAGCAACATCACAATAAGACATAGGCATCAGGGTTAGATTAGATGTGTTTTAAGGAGAAATAGCACCAATATGGGCTGAGGAAGGCATGAAGTTTCCTGCTGAATATTTAAATTCCAGACTGTTTCCAAAGACTCAAATAACTTCTTTGAAACCAAAGTGGTAATTGTGGATCCTCAGAGTCTGTGGGAGCAGTTTGCACAATGATGGACTGCTTCGGTATGCTGCCGTTTGGGTGCGAGGTTTTGGGAAAGGGATGCAATGCGAACCATGGGAACTGCCCCCAGGAGGGAGATGAAAGGGCTCCCAGTGACACTGGCCCACCACCTTCACATGACTTCAGTGACACCACTGAAGCAAGGGGTGAGATGTGGCTGTCCTTCTGTGGGAATTGAGGGGACCAATTTGTGCACATTTGTGAGACACCTCCTTAATTTTTTTGCTTGTTTGTTTTTCTGCTGAGGAATATTTGCTTTGAGATAACATCTGCTGCCAATCTTCCTCTTTTTTCTACTTGAGCTGCCACCACAGCATGGCCACTGACAGACAAGTGGTATAGGTCTGCGCCTGGGAGCTGAACCTGGGCTGCTGAAGTGGAGCGTGCTGAACTTAACCATAGGCCACCGGGGCTGGCCCTGTGAGACACTTCCTGAGCTCCAGAAAGAGTTGTTAAGGGTTTTGTGACTGAGTGAGCCAGAGGAACACGTGTTAACTGAATTTAGCTGATTTCAGAGAAGATGGGAGCTACTAAACAGAGGTTCTCAACTTTGGTTGCATGCTATGATCACCTAGCAAACTTTGAAAAAAACCCACTGAATCCTAGGTACACCCCAGAGCAACTAAATTACAATCTTTTGGGTGGGGGACCCAGGCCTCAGTAGTTTATAACATTTCCCAGGTGGTTCCAATGTGTGGGTAAGTTTACAAACACTGACCTAAAGGCTCTGCAATAGTTCTCAAATCCTGTTCCCCAAACCGGCAGCATCAGCATCACCTGGGCACTTGCTTGAAAAGCACAGTTTCGAGCCCCACCCTAGACCACCTAAACCACAAATTCTGGGGGTGGAGCCTGGCAATGTGTACTTTATCAAGCCCTCTAGGTCACTCTAACGCCCACTAAAGCTCGAACATCACTGGGCTATTGCAACTAGGAATCACTACTACCAACAAAAGATGTTTCTCTATCACTAAGAATTAAAGAATATAGATTTTACCAAGTAAGACTCAGGCATGGAACATGCTCTCAAGCTATCACTTTGCCACATT
The DNA here is from genome assembly GCF_041296265.1 of Equus caballus. Lineage (NCBI taxonomy): Eukaryota > Metazoa > Chordata > Mammalia > Perissodactyla > Equidae > Equus > Equus caballus. Next base: position 665,832 of record NC_091701.1, on the reverse strand, counting down.
TTCTTCATATTCCTATAATCACTACAACCAATTCATTTTCTGGGTTTGTAGAAATTATTATCAACAAATAACTAAATTTATGAGCATTAAAATCTGTGGTGAATATTGAATGATTAAACTCCACCAAAACCAGGAAAGACCGCCACGTGTTAACTTTTCAATCAAGCATCTCTCTTGAGTTAAATATTTTGGACTTAGCAATGACTTTCAATGTTCTGCAGGTGAAAGTATTAGCTTTTTCCCTAGAGTTTCTTCTTCCTTCAGTAGATTCATCAACTGAGACACGGAACCACCTTGTACTTACCTGTGATTATGTCTTGTGATTAGGGCTGCTCCATTTATGATGCTGTCCCCATAATCTCACAGAGAATGTGTGTATGGGGGAGGGAACTTTAATTCTTCCCCAGTGAATCAGTCCATCAAGAAATATTCCAACCTGAAATAAAAATGCTACAGGGCTCAGTCTCTGAAGAGCCCATTGTCTTTATGCCAAGAAATGGGTCTGTTTTCCTTCAGGCAATGACAGTTTTCTCCAGTGGCAATTTAGGAATGTCAGAACATCTAAATTTTCTTTTCCTTCTTCTAAATCATGAATCATGTTTTTATACTTAATATTTTTTAAACTCCAGTTTATTTTTAGGTTGTTTGCATATTATGCATTCTTATTCTTATTCCTCTCCAAAGAGGAATTTTCTAAATTCTCTTTGATGTCCATGAAACCTAATGAGCCTAACATTTTGAATCTTATTTTATCATTCAACTTTGTCACAAAGATAAAAATCATACTTGCTTTGAAATGTTGAATCCCCAAATTACCTCTCTCCAACACAGTTCTAACCTGCATTCGGAAAACAAGCTTCACAGGAAATTTCCCCCAACCTATATTGATTCACCTGCTCCCTTTGCTGTGTAACTTTATACCCTTGAGGTGGAAATGTAAATATCTTTCTAATGATGAAATTCACACAAAGGGGAAATGCCACACTGTTCTGGGCACAAGATGCTACAAAAAGAAAGGACCCTCCTACTCTGAAAACAGCTGACTGTACACGGGTCTTAGTGCTGTTTGAATCAGCACCCTGGAGAGCACTCTTCCTATGTCGGGTTGAACTTTGTTCCTGTCAATCTTCTCATTGCCATTTGTGACTCAGTGAGAAAACCACTTGGGCACAACTTGTTTATTAGACTATTTTCTCTTCGTACTCAACTCTGCTTGCTTTGAGTGCCCAAGTTCAGATGCTTTCACTGGTAAAACATTATTGTGGTTGTTTTTAAATCAGTTTCCTGAGATGATTCAGCAGCAGTTTTCTTGAGTAATGAATTAAACGATGACTAAATGTTCAGTCCTCATAATTCCACTCTCAAACATCACCTCCAAATGCACCACTTTGCAAATTTATTGGCTCGCTGTATGCATATGCCCACGATGTGTTTGATATTAGTTAATATTTATTGGTTCATTTATTCAGTTTTGTCTTGATCAAAATTTTGTTAGAGGACATGTTTAGGTTTACTAGAAGTGTGCAGAAAGGAAAGACAACGTTTTAATTTTTAGAATAGTTATAAATTTGATTGGCTTTGGCAGTATTTGGTTGTTCAATATGAAGTGGGGTTCAATAAGCAGCATTTTTGTCAACCAGTATTTTAAAATGTAAATAGACTAATACCTCTGAGAAAGAAAATAAAAGAACAGCCCCTGGAATTCAGAAGCTGGCCTGACACTCATAGCTGTTCCATGTTATTCTCCTGTTGGCTATAAACAATCTCACAGAACACCAACCTCAGACAGGACTACTCTGACATCATGATAAGACAAAACAAGTCCACTTCATGATTTTGTCCAAGCACGGAGAAAAACAAAGTCAATGAGCTGTCCTCAAAATCCCAAACTCTCCCTGTCAATACCAAGATGATTGTCAGCTACTTCTTTACTAGTTTACAACCTCGTCTTCATTCTAGTTTCTCCTCCCTATAGATAAGATTCAGTGAGTTACATCACAGAATTTTCCTCACTTTCTAATGGTATCCAAACTAGAGAAAAGCCTCACTTTCTTAGACCTTCCCCCAAATCACTCAACCAAAGCCCAAACCCTGTAAATAAGCTTGAACAGGCTGTAACTGAGAACCTCGTGGTTCTTTATGGTGTGAGCTCTCCCTCACCGCAAGATGCAATAAACCAACTTGTTCGACCACAGGGGCAGTCCCGGTGGCATTTGGCTGAAGGGCTTTGGCACTTCTCTTTCTATTATCTTTTTATAAAACTTCATCACCATTTACCAAGTCTCAGTTCTAGGGACTTTTTGTTCATTTTCTTTAATCTTCAAGATAACTTTGCAACCCATAGTTGATGGGGAAACTGAATCTCCATGAAAATGGTTTTCCACTTGGAGGTCACAAAGGAAACAAGATGAAGAGAGAGAATTCAAAGCAAAGTCTGTCTGTCATCAACGCTCTGCACTTACGTTTAAGGTACATTTCAATATATATTTTTAATATGTATTAAATATGTATTTTCTCAGAAACTTTGGTTTTCCAAGTTATTTGAGTGGAAAGTTGGACAAATGACCTCTCCTCCTGAGGTTCCAGTTGATCCCTGGTGAGACCCTGAACACAGGATCCTGCTAACTTGTGCCAAGGTTGAGCCAGAGCATCTCAAAAATTAACAGTTGATTGAAAATGTTCCATTAGCTAACTCCTGAAAAACGTAGACCTGATATATTAAAAAAGTAAGCATCATGGAGGACTTTATCAGCGTCCTACTCACTTCATCAGCTGGACAAAAGATTATAGGAAAAAAATGAAAGAATGATGGGAAAGTTATGTTTAGGGAGACACCCTGTTAGGCATGCCTGGCCTTTCAATGCACAGCATATCAGTTCCCTCTTGCTGTTGTAATAAACTACCACGAACTTAGCAACTCAAAATAACACAAATTTTTTCTCTTACAGCTCTGTGGGTCTTACGTTCCACCGGTCTCCCTGGGCTAACGTCAGGGTGTCGGCAGGGCTGCGTTCCTTTCTGGAGGCTCTGGAGGAGGATCCATTTCCTGTCTCATTGGGTTGTTGGAAGAATTCAGTTCCTTGTGGTTGTAGGCCTAAGGTCCTCGTTTCCTTGCTGGCTGTCAGCTGAAGCCTGACATTCCCACCTTCTAGGGCAGCCTGCATTCCTCAGTTCATGGCCTCCTCCTTCCATCTTCAAAGTCAGCAACAGCAGGTGAAGTCCCTCATGCTTTGAATCTCTCCTCCTTCTTCTTCCATCTCATCTCTCTGACCAATACTTCTGACCCTCTTTCCCTTTTTTAATGGCTTATATGATCAGATTGGGTCCACCTGGAAAATCCATAATAATCTCCCCATCTCAAGGTCCTTAACTTAATCACGCCTGCAAAGTCCATTTTGCCATATAAGATAACATTCACAGGCTGTAGGGCTTAGGACATGGACATATTTTGGTGGGGGGGCACTATTCTGACAGCACACATGGGCAGAGGCCTAAGATGGAAAAGCCCACTGAGAGGGGAAGACGTGTGTGGTGACAGAAAGAGAAACAGATGAGAAAGACAGCTGGCCTTTCCAGATGTGAAGAGGTTATAGGCTCTCTCCTGTACTAAGATTTTAGCTTCCAGGCTTCTGAGGACTTAGTGTTTGTCCCTGTGCTCTCCTTGATCTCTCTTCTCTTAAACTGTGCATCTATATATGGAAATAGTTATTTAAAATCTATCTGGATGAAATAAGACCTTGCATAGTTTTCCACTCTGTAAACAAGTTCGTGGCTTTTGTATCTTCTTAATCATAAATAAATCATAAATAAAAAGAACAGTAAAGCAAAGGCAGATAAAAAGTGAAGGATTAAGAGAAGATGAAGGAGGTGAGAAAAGGGAGAGTTTTGAAAGCAAAACTTATTATTATTACTATTTTTACCATTATTGTTGTTTGGTGCAGAAGCCGTAAAGCACATAAAACAATCTCTAGGCAGTTGGAAAGATTTCTTCTCATTTCAGCCTCAAGGCATTTGTAAAATAAGCTGTCATAAACTGACAAATATTCAAGATGAATCACACTGGGAAAATGGAGCACAGAACGAAATGATCCACCTCAAAACAACACAAATTTATTCATAAGGAGAAACCTCCTGTAGAGTTATTCTCAGGCTGAACAACTGTGAGACTGTTGAGCATCTAGGCCTAAGCTTACATGTTTTCCCTTAGGACCATATAATCTTTCCTTTATCACCTATATTTCATGATTCTAGCATTAAATAAAAATTAAGGCTTTGACTTGATCTCGTGTCTTCACAGGTAACCATTGTATTGAATCCCCTCCAAAGTAAACGCAGCATTTCAAGGAGTGGAAGTATTCACGCAGACACCATCCCACAATGCATCAACCCCTTCAAGGAAGCAGGGTCACGTTTTTCTAACTGGTCTGAATGGTTCCACTTCTCTCCCTGAGCACCTCTGCTCTTCCCAGAAGGAAGGTTTCGGGCTTCCGCACTCGGGTGATGCAGTGAAGGGGAAACAGACAGAACTGCCTTCCAACCCCTATTCTGCCTTGTTGGCTGGAGGAGCTGGGCTCATCTTTAAAGTTGGGATAATAAAGCCTCTCTTGCATGATTGTAAGAGTGAAACGAGATGAGGCATGTGTTAGTTGTAGCTATAACTTGTACCTACAATAGGTTTGCATAATGAGCTTGGATGAAGGGTCATTTATGCTAATACCTCTGCTCTTTATCTCGTCTTGGCTCCCAAGAGGCAACCCCCACGTTCAGTGTGGGTTTCATTTGTGGCCAATACAGGACAGGAGATCAAGTGGCTTTGCTAGGTTGTGTTCCTGGGAAGGCAGTAAGCAGTGTACTGCTAAGCAATGTATTCAAATTGCTGTGTCTTAGTTTTTCCTTCCCATATATGAGGGTCATATTTCCTCCCTTACTGCCCCTTTCTCTCTTACCTACCTTATAGTATTTTGGGGTAGAAACAGCCCTATAAGCATATAGGACTAGAGGTGAAGCACATTGTCAAGTTAAAACTCACTGTCTTATTAAGCACAATCTTTATATAGCAAATCACAAATACCAAAAACAAGAAAGTGATAATTTTGCAATTCCTCTGCCCCTAACTGGAATTAACCATTTTTCCCTTTATGCTCCTGTAGGGAAGGAAAACAATTCCTCTACCCTCTAGGTCCCTCTGGCTGGTCTAAGAATTAAATTGACATGAGGCAGAATAACAAGAGAAAGTTGAACAAAGTTTAACAACATGTATACATGGGAGAAACCCAGGAAATCTGAGTAACTCACCAAAATGATGGAAACCACCACCTTAAATATCATCTTCAGTTAAAGACAAAGGAGGCTGCTGAGGGTAGTGGTTTGGGACTTCAAAGGGGAGGAAGACAATTTACATGGAGATGGAAAAGCAAATGTTTGATAAACAAAAGTTTTCTGGGCCATCTACAGACAATGTGACTCTGAGACATAGAACTTTGATAGAAATGGGCTTATTAGTGCCTTCCTGTCTGCCACATCTAGTCCATATTATACTATAGTTATCATATGGTATTAGCTCCTTCCTGAAACAAGACTTCTATCTTAAATTCTTTTAGGCAGTTGGGGGAAGGTCAAAGTTTCTTTCAGAGTCTTTTGTTCTTAAAAATAATCCAGCCAAAGAGACACATTTTGGGGTGGCCAATTCTGATCCCCTACACCCCTTATATATTTAATGCTTCTCTTTCAGTTTATCTGGTCTCTGGTGCACTTTTCCCCGACTGTTGAGAGATTGAGCATTGTGGGTCACCTACATTTTCCCAAGAAAATTTACCTTGTAAGCAGACCTCTGAATTTATGTCAAACAGACTTCTGAATTTTCTCAAAACTGCTTGGCTCAGCAGTGTGATATAAGTGGAGGAAAAATGGCCCCCGTATCTTGGCCCTAGATTGTTTACTTCTTAACAGTAGACTAGGACCACTAGCCCAAAGCCCACTGGCACCAAACTTAAATTCTTATTGTCTAATTGCTTTAAATATAGCCCAATAAGCATATTTTTCGCTATTTAGAGCCTCCCTGCTTTGCATACCCTGTGAAACTGAACCCAGCATATGACGTGCAGTCAGCCTCATGCTTGTGGCCATCAGCGTTAGCACTCTGAAGCAGACCCTCAGTCAAAGGGCACAGGGCATGACTGCTCTCATGCACCCACCAACACGCTTTGCAGTGGATCGTACCCAAGTACACCACCAGCCTCCATGCACAAAACCAGTTTGCTTTCCAAGCAGCCACCACTGTGCTGGGGTCTGGTTTCTCTTTCACTGACCAGCCTTGCTACCCCTGCTCCTGCCTGATTCAGGTGGAAAGGGCCGAGGGTGGGAGGGCACGCTTTCCGGCCTTTTGTTGCGAAACATCTCAAGTTCATTCTTCATTCAGCATGTTGCACTTTATTCTTGGTCCTGGATGAGGTCTCCAAACTTAAGAAATGTCTCTTCTTCTCTGGGTGACAACGGGTGGGGCCTAGTATGAGATGAGGTGGCTGCTCCGGGTCTTGGCTACCTTTGCCACTGTGGCTGCCACACATTCCATAGGGTCACGGAAGCCAAGGGTGAAACAGCCCTTCAAGACACCAGCCCTGGGGGCTGGGATGAGTCTGAGCATGTCCTCTGAGGGTCTCTCCCCACAGCTTTGAGGCAGCCTCTAGCCACCAAAGCTGTGCTCAAGGGGGCGAGCAGGGCAGAGCCCCTTCTCTGGGCCTCTGCTTGGCTTTCACAGGTTGGATGCGCTCTTGGAACTCTGCTTCTGCCTGAGTGACATGTAGTCCATCATTTACATGTGTCCAGCACTCTGAACTTAGGAAACATCAACGCCAACTACCGTGAAAAGAAGAAAGAAGAAAAAAGTTCACTCCGGCATGTATGTCCCAGGTAGTAGGGACTCCCTCTGCTTTTTAGCCACCATTCCTTAGCCCAGCTGCCTCACAGATTCTCAATAGACATGTATTGAGTGAATAAAAAATAAATCGCCCTGAGGCGGCTCCGGAGCGTTCTGACAGCAGCCGTGGGTCTGGCCAGGGTGGGAGGTTAGGGTCTGCAGGCCCTATGATCTGGTCATGGAGCTCCTGGACCTCCAGTTCCCAAGAAGGACCAGCCCTGCCCTGCACCCTGGGGTGCAAGCTTGGGCCCTGGGGCAGCAGGACAGGCAGCAGGTCCGCACTCCCAGGCCAGCCCTCTCCTCCAGGAGAGGATCTATGTCCACCTGGGTCAATACCATCAGCAACTTGTTAGGAGTGGTGACTCAGTTAAGCTCCCTTGTTTCTTTAGGGTTAAAAGTAAGTGGCCATGATGAATCTGCAGGCCGTTTCCGAAATTCCATCTTCAAACACGTTTTTCTTCTTTCTTCTATTTAAAGTTCAAGCTGTGGTGTCAATTTCAACACCAACTCTTTGACAAAGCTCTCCTGGCAAGGCCACTGGTGTGCCTAAAGGGCCAGATCCCTGGGGGAGGTGTCGCTGTCACCTCCATTCTGGCTCTCTGTTTTAACTACATTTAATCTTCATACTAACTGGGCTCAGAAAATATCCATTAAGAAACAAATAAAATGTAAACCTTATTTTTCCAAATTTATTAGAAAATGTTTTCTTTATAGTTCATGCCCATTTGAAAATGCCATCTGCATGGTTTCTAATTTTTTAAATCAGTTTTTAAACTGTCAAAATCCCTAAATATTTCCAAATTTCCCCTACCTGGAAAGTGAGCTGGGCCTCTGGCGGCTGACCTCGCTGCTCTGGACTTGTGCCCCCAGCACGGTGCAGGGCTGGGCCCCCAGGGAGGCACGGCCCACGCAGGTCCCTCCCACGGCCTCTGGCACAGGCTTTGCTGATTTCTCCCTCATCGACTTTGTATTTCAACTTTCAATAGCTTTAAAAAATTATTGAAAATAGACTGATAATGACTGAGAAACAATATTATAAGAATATATAATAAAAAACCAGGAAACTACAAATAATGCCAAACTAATCATTAACAGAAGCCTAAAACATATTTTTTTAAGTTTTTATTATTTTAATAGCTGAAGATTAGCACATGAAAGAAGTGTATAAGCAGCAGCTTTATATAAGCATAAAACTTGTATTTGAAAAACATTTAAAATAAGTGGATCATAATTTGGATTCATGTTCATCACTTGTGGATTTTGATTAACAGTTGTCTCAGGTAGTTGTCCTCAATGTCTTAGGAAAACTTATCAATGAGACAAAGCAGGAAGACTTTCCTTAGAAGGAACATTCACAAAAGAGCTGCCATTGATCCTTACACATCAGGTGTGACTGCCCTCCATGCTCTCTGTGGGTGGCACCCTAGAGCATGTCCCCAAGCCACTATCGGCCAGGATTCTCTCTTCTCAGCCTACTTGTGTCAGAAGTTTTCCGGGTGAACAAAACAGAAATAGACTCAGATAAAATGAGCAAATTGACAGTTGCCAGAGGGGAGTTGGGTGGGGGTAAGGGCAAAATAGGAGAAGGGGATTGAAAGGTACAAACTCCCAGTTATAAATAAATAAGTCATGGGGGTGTAACATACAGCATGGGGAATATAGTCAACAATATTGTCGTAACTTTGTATGGTGACTAGTCTTACTAGGATGATTATTTCGTAATGTAAATAAACGTCATATCACTATGTTATACACTTGAAACTAATACAATATTGTATGTTAATACTGCAATTAAAAAAAGAAGTCCCCAGCGTGGGAGGAGCCAGGAGATGCAGACACCGGCTCCCAGCCTGCCCCGGAGCCTGCCTCCACGTGCAGTGCAGGCAGCCCACGGCAGAAGGGATTAGGTATTGCCCCTTTCTTCAGGTGGAAGAAAGGGGCAATACCTAACCCTACCGGTGAAGGAAAAGTGACAGTAAAAGGTACTGTGGGTCTTTCATTCTTCATTTCAGTGGAGGTAGGAGGGAACCTACTGTATCTGAAGATGCCACAGATAACACGTGAGAGAAAGGTCAAAGAATGGAAACACAAGGGAAGATGAGCAACCGCTGAAAACAGTGCCCGTGAGCTGCCGCCGCCCTGCACTCAGAGCAGCCTGGAGCCTGGGGCGAGTGATTACCGGCTGCAGGTGCTGACAAGTCTCAGCCTGTCACTGTGCCACTTACGCTGTCACACGACAGCCGAGGCAGGCCGGCAGCCCGCTCCGCCTGGCTTCCTCAGCCTCCCTCTGCCGCGTCTCCACCTTCCCTTGCTCCATGTGTGATGCGGTCCGGGCCTGCGCGGGGCCAGGGCTCCGGTGTGGACTTGCTTGTGAGAGGAGCCCACCGCGCTCTGCGTTCAGCGTCTCTGCATGTGGGTCACAGGCGGGTCACTGGACTCACGCAGTGCCAGGCATCCCCATCATAGCCTTTGGAGTGGGCCACTATTTTTATTTGGCACCTAGGAAACCTGAGGCTCCAACAAGAATAATCTGCCCTGCTCTTGGAAAGCAGTAGAGCCTGGCTTCAACCCAAGGGCCTCTGGAGAGAGGGCAGCTGTGTCTGAACTCAGCACCATCCTTTTGTTCCCCCCTCTCTTAGTGACCAACTGTAATAATAGCACCAGTGATGAATCACCAGAATGAGCCCTGCGGCAGTGGGGACTGTGCTGAGCCCTCGATGTGGAGCCCACTAGAGGTTGGGGAAGAAACGGAGGCACGGCCGTGCAGCCATTTCCCGGCATGCTGAGACAGCCAGGGAGAATCCCCACCGGGAGCAGAGGAGGCCCTCCCCATGCCTGCTGAGGCAAAGCAGGCGTCCCCTATTCGGGAAGGTTGGGCTTCTGCCCAAGATCCAGCAAACAGGACAGCGATCTCTAAAATTAGATGACTGTGATAAAATTCTACCACTTAAAAAAAATCCCCCAATTAATGTCCAGCATCCCCATCTCTGATGACACCTGTGCTGGCCTCCGATCTGCCTCCTGCCCCGTGAGCCTTGTAGGTAACATGGGGTCGCAGCACCTGCCCTCAACTCTCTGACGAGAAAACCGCCCCATCAGTGCTGAGTGTTCTTGCTGGAGGAGCGAGGAGGCCCATTGCCCCCAGGGCACGCAGCCCACCCAGAGGAAAGGATGCTGCCCTCCATCCCCGAGGGTGTGGTTGCTGAGGCAGAATAACAAACACCGTTCAGTATTTTAAGATAAAAAATTACAAAATTGTTTTGAGAATTTACCCCCAAACATCATCATTTATATCTCTGATGACAGAACATAGTCTGTATGTGCAAAATGAGTATTTACTAAACTGAAGCGTTTTGTAAAATTTCTGGAAGAGTCTGAAGTAATTTTCAGATCTTTATCACGAACCCCCAAGGCTTCAGCCCAGTTGCCAGGGAAGCCCACAGGTTCGGTGGGGGAGCCTGTGTCTGGGGCCGTGCAGCCGCTTCCTTCCCAGTGGAAACATAGCTGCTCCTTGAAGGGCTCGTGTTGCATCTGCTCTACACAGAGGTGATAATATTTACCTCTCAGAGTTTCTGGCAGGATTAAATGAGACGAGAAAAATGCTAGACATAGGGCCTCGGCACCTTAGTCAAAGCCATCTCCAAGCCTCCTCCCTTCCTCCCTCCTCCTATCTCCAGGGCCGGTGTCTCCTCAGGACGAGATGGCAGAGTGACCAAGCTTCAGCAGTCAGGGGCTCCTCTCCTCCCAGCCTCAGTACCTCTGCCTGGACAGGGGCCTATGGAGAGAGGCTGGGGCTGCTGCCCACAGCAGGCCTCCGCAGGTCATGTGCCCCTTGGGGACTGCAGGGTGTGTCTCCTCTTAACTCCCACAGGGTCCTCTGCCTCCTGGCCCAGACTCACCAATCACCACACCAGGGCAGAGACCAAAAGGAAAGGCTGGTGCTTCTGTCCCGAGTGTTCCAGCTTAGACCCCTGAGAGCCCAAGGGACTTCTGCCTCCGCGATCAGGCTGTGCTTTCCCAACATCCAAGGAATCCTGCACAATAAACACAAATACAAGGAAAACGATTTCAGCACATGCTGAGTATTTTCTATGGGCCAGACACTTCCCACATATTATCTCATTTAATACTGTAAGGATAAATTTAAAAAATAAATTATTCCTGTTGTCAAGAGGGAAACAGACCTTTCCCCCACCCTTCTTAGGCCATTTAGGTGAGAAACTGAGTGGTTGCGAATCTTTTCTCTAATCTCTTGATTTGTGTATAAATCTTTGTAAGGAGAAGTGACTTGCCAATTCTACAACCCAGTAACGTTTCCCAAGTGTCTGGGATTCAGCCCTTTTGAAATCACACATCTGAGAAGGCACAGCCCCACTCTCCCTGTCACTGTGGGGCCTAACTGCAATGCCTCTCTTAGAGCTGCAACCGTCTGCTAGCAGGCAAGAATATAAGAGAAGTTTTATTACTCCCTTGGATAAAGGCAATTAACTAGAGCAAATGGCTCCTTAACTCCCAAGTGAGTTTAGATGCTGCCAAGTCCTCTACAGGAAGATGAGGTGTGTTAATCTGAGAATTTGGGGATGTCGTGGTTAAAAATAGGGTGTTGTAGAAGGGTTGGTGGCCTGGCTGTATAAGTGGTGGAATTTCTGTCTTTGCCCTATCTCTTTGTGACCGGCTCTTAGTTAATATCAGCCCTGATATCGGTTCCCCTTTAGAGAACCCAGCAGAGATGGGCTAAAACTAAAGGCCCACATCCCCAGATCCCTGGGTCCTTAGTTACACTCATAGGAAAATGCTTGTTTCTTTAACCTCTGACCCCCTGAGCTATAGAGCCAAAGAGAAGTTACAAATTGTTAAAGTCCAGATGGGCTCATGCTGGGCTCCCACTAAAGTCGTGCTGATCTCAGGAACTTGAAGTCCTTTTACAGAGAAACTAGCGTCCAGACAATATCCAGAAACCGAGGCTTCCCAGGCCCAGCTCCTCGGCTCCCTGACGTCAGAGTGCACCTTCCCCCGTGGAGACAAACAGCCGAGGACGCTCATCTGAGAAACCCTCTGTTTCCTCGGCTGGAAGCAGCCCCAGACACAGGCCCATGGGAAAACACTGACCAGGAAGGCCACGGCACCCTCCCCTACCTAAAGCCCCAAATAAAAAGCCCCACCCATTTCTTAACGGGGAGCTAGCAATTTGGGGGGCCCTGGCCCTTGCTTTGCTGCCTCTGCCTGCTGAAGGAAAGCTCTCCATTTTCCCCCCAAGATTGTGTTCTCGTTATTTGCATTGGCTTTGGGATCAGAGATGGAACTTTCGGTAACATCGTCGCAGTGACCTGCACTGCATTGTACTCTGATATGCTTATTCCCTAATAAAACTGCTTCCTTTCTTTCCTGTTTGGTGGGTGGGATTCTGTTTCGGTAGGAATTTACTTCCCCAACAGTCCTCATTAGAGTCCTGTGGAGGAACCACTCTTACTGTCCTCATTTTACAGACGAGGAAACCTGGATGAGGGGGGAAGAGGCGAGCAGACTAGCGAGAGTCGGAGTTCAACCACCTTCTTGAATTGTAGTCCACCCCAGGGCTTTCAGACACCCTTGCTGGTCACAATGGCAGCAATATTTGGGGCTCCTGTGACTTAATCTGAGAAGATCTGAATTGGAGAAAGCCTCTGGCAAAGGTGTTTTGTAAATCGTGGAGTCCTGCAAAAGCATTAGGCCTTCTTCTCATGTGGGGCATTAGGTGAACATTACAGACTCTGAAAACCCCCTTACCTTACATACGAGATGCTTCCTGGAGGATGGAGGGCCTAGCCTGGTCACTGACAATAAAATCAATGTAATGATTTTATTTAACGATTTGTAATATTTGTAATTTAATGATTCGTAATAAAATCAAACTAATGTGAAATTAAGTTTTCTTTTAGGTAATCTACTAAGTTTAGCTGAACTCCAGTTTTTTAATCTGAAAAAATGGCCAAATTCTTTCACAACTGACCAGCACTATATTAGAGGTCCCAGGCCTCTTGACTCTCCTTGGGGGGCACCGTTGTCAGAACTTTGGAGGCAGTGAGAAGAACAGAGACAGGAAAAGAAGACTTGTGAGTTCCCCACACAGCTGATGTGGGACACACGGTTTCTCACTCAGTTTCAAATTCACAGTTGAGGATTTGGGGACCCCATGGGGCGTTCTAGGTCTAAACTTCTCTAGTTGTCAAAAAGGAATCTGACCTTTGTCACCTTCCTATTTATCTGAGCTAAACAGAACATGATGTGGTCGGTATTTGCAAACTGCTTTGTGATTTCAATAGGAAGAACAGCATCCCTCTGTGTTTAAAATGGTCTTTGCTTATCACTTCATTTTTTTAAGTCTTAAATGTGAAGCTGTAGCTCCTTGACTTTTCCCATTTAATTTAAAAGGGCTACATTTTTTTAAGTGAATTAATTGAGTTTCTGGCATTAATACCATCAAAGGATCCTTTTGTGATCTTTCCAGCGACCAGATGCAAATGGGCAGAATCAATGCCTTGATGGTTCTGTAGGCTGTGACAAAGGAAGCTGGAATCAAATATGCACAGTTTATGGGTGGAAAGTAGAAGGTAAGAAAGGGGCACTTACTGGACAGTTTCTCCCCAGAAGAGACTCAAAGATTTAAGAGGCAAGAAATACCAAGAAAGGTGTCACCTCAGGCCATGTGTTTAAGATTTGACGAATGAAAGCTAGGATGAGCAGGGGTCTTTCTCCTGTCACCCCTTCCTCCTTCCATGGACAGCTGAGGGCTCCAGGTTGTCACATGACCTGGCTGTCCTGTAAAAGGGGAAATAGAATCCAACTGCCGTGGGAAGCATGGAGAAGGGGCCTGACAGGGGCTGGACGGGAAGATGCTGGGTTAGAGGAGATGCCCTTCCTGTGATCAGTTATAACAAGACGAGGCTGGAGATAGCCAAGGAAACTCCAGTCTCTTTAATTTTAAAGCTGATTTTAGGCCAGTAACCTTATTTTGAAAAGCCACTAAGTGTGTCTATTTGGAGAGGATGTTTATATCTGGTTAAAAACATATTTTCATCACCATCCAGCAATTTCTAAGTAAAACTACATTGCATGCCTTCCTGAGAATGGCCGTAAAGCTAGGCTTCTCGACTGTGGCTCACATTAGCATCACCTGTATGGCACTGGCCCCGCCTCCAGAGAGCTTGATTAATTGGTGTGTGGTGCTCCTCTCCCATGGGTGTTTTTTAAACCTCTCTAAATCATTTTAATCTGCAGCCAGGGCCGACGTCTTGTTGCTAAGCAACCTCTACCCTCCCTTCCCAGTGGGTTCCCTGAATCAGAAGGCACTCCTTTGTGAGGTAGTGCAGACCAAACATCATTTTTAATCTGGGAAATGTTCAGGGCTGACTTGTCTCTGATAGTCTAAGAGGGTGCACCTGGGTCTGGGAGGAGACTGGGAGAGGAAAGAGAAAAGGAGACCAGGTGCTCACCATCCATAGGTCAGAGGCTGTGTAGGCGGGGGTCAGACTTGAGGAAGTGACCAGCTTAAGGACAGATGACCAGTGAGCGGCTGAGTAGTGGTTGAAACTAAGTGGGTCTGACTCCAAAAGTCTTCCTGAATCTAACAATCACACAAATAGCCTTAAAAATTGTGAGGCAGCGATGCGCCACGTGTGCCCTTACTTCCTTACATGGGTTCTCTCATTTTATCTTCGCTGCAACTATATGAAATTGATGTTTTCTGGATGAGAAAAACAGAGACATTGAGATGTTAAATAACATGCCCAATAACACATAGTCAAGAGTGAGCCCAGAGAGTGTGGCTCTGGAGACAGCTGCCACCCACAGAGGGCTTTGAAATGTGCTGTAAGTGTAAAATTCTCACGAAATTTTGAAGACTTAGTATTAAATATAAGTAAAATGTATAATTAATATTTTTTATATTGATTACATGTTTAAATGATATATTGTTGATGTTGTTGAGGAAGATTAGCCCTGAGCTAACATCAGTGCCAATCTTCCTCTATTTTTTATGTGGGTCACCACCATAGGATGGTTGACAAATGGTGTAAGTCCATGCCCGGGATCCGAACCCATGAAACAGGGCTGCAGAAGCAGAGAGCGCTGAACTTAACCACTACGCTCCAGGGCTGGCCCCTAAATAATATGTTTGACACATTGGGTTACATAAAATATACTATTAAAAGCAATCCCAGGTGTTTCTTTTTGCTTTTTAAATATGGATACTAGAAAATCTAAAAATGTGTGTAGAATTTTATTCCTAGTGGACAGTGCTGGTCTGGATCCTGCCCTCCTACCCCCACATGGTGTTCAGTGTGGAGGATGCTGGCATCTCTGTGCCACTTGGCTTCATCCCCAGGTAACTTCGGGATAAGGCACTTTATATGCCTGAGACTCAATCTCCTAATCTGAAAAATGGGAGAGGGAATATCCACAGCACAGAGAAGCTGCAAGCACTGAGGGTGATAACAGATACACAGGGAGGGACCCATGAGTGGAGGCAGCGACAGAGCAGGCACTGATGGAAGGCTGCACTGCCAGACTGCAGGACACGCTCTCTTCTGAACAGCACTCAGAGCAGACAGCTCACCACCACAGGCCAAGTGGTACAGCCCTTGGCTATACTTATGTGCTCTCCAAACTGCTGGCAACATGTAAGTGGACTGTGAAATCAAGTTATTGGGATGCGACCAGTGTAAAAAAAGAAAAGTATTAGAAAGTGTTACGGCACTTCTCTAGCTAAGGGGAAGAACTGTTCTGAGGAAATTTTAACTTTGTGTGTACGTGTGTGTGTGTAAGTGTAGTAATGAGCTGAGATCTGAAAACTGTTTCTTAGTGTGGAGAATGGAGCACATCATTTCGAAGCCCCTGGAACTCATATGACATAAACGCTTCAAGGGTCCGGCAGAGGAGCAACACAGAGAGGAGACTAAAGAAGGGCTGCCAGGAAGGTGGGTGGAGAACCAGGAGAGGGGCTTGTGGGTGCAGGAGTACAAGGGCTGTGGGGAGGGCACTGGGCAGGCTGGGACCCTGTCCCGTAAGATGGCAAAGTGCAAGGTCGGGAGCTGCCCCACCTAGCCACACTCCTGACCCTGAAGGGACACAGATGACCGGTCTGGCCCCTCCAGCCCCGCCTGGGCCTGCCCTCCTCAGGCTCTGTACTCTTCTTCTCTCCCCACCAGCCCTGTCCTCCACGCTAGCTAGGTCCTCACGTTGCTGTCACTTCTGTCCTTGTATCCACTATCTCATTACCTGAAGTCTCATTCAGGGTGTGGGGACGGTAATATGACAATGCTTATGTATTTAGTGGATCAACGGCCACTGTTCAGAAAGCATCAGTGCCTATAGTGGTGTGGGTTTCACAGAGCAGGTCTGGGGACACATATGGAGTCTTCTGTCAGCATGAGGGGACACTGTGTGCACCAGAAAATGGGGATGAAGAGAGTTTCTAACAGGATGTTGGCACAGAGGGGCAGGCTGCAGGTCAGCAAGGCAGGCTGCTTCAGTGTGCTCCCAACCCTGGGCCTGAGGGACAGGGCCAGTGGGCCAGGACCTGGAGACAGTGGGAGCAGCAACTCTTCCCTCTGCCCCCCAGGGCTGCTTCTCTCTAGCCACCTTGCCAGGGAGCTTTTACCTGTGGCATGCAGGTTGCCTCGTAGGTTTCAGGCAGGTGGTGAGGGTAGGTGTGGATCTGACCCATGACTCCAGCCAGGGTGCGTTGGCTGCAGTGATAGTAAACCAGAGCACGTGGGCATTGAGCTCTCAGCTTGTCAGCCTCCCTGAACAAGAAAGCTGGAGGCAGTTGTGTCCAGGGTGAGTGCAGCTGCCAGAAGGTAAGCAGTAGCACCTAAGTGTTTCAGTCCTTCTGCCTGGCTATCAGCAGTGTAAAGCTGTTTTGTCCTGAGACTGCCCTCCAATGAAGAAGGAAGGACCAGGGGCAAAGGCTTTCTCCCTGCAAGACTCTGTCTTGTTTGGAAGGAAGCGCTATGCTTCCCTTGAGTGCTTTCTTCCCTGGGGAAGGGAGCACTTCCAGACTAGTCCTCACATTAGCTCATGAAATATCTTTCTTATCTGTAGATTGATTATTGATTATTTGCACCAGCAGTTCTTGGCCAGAAATCACTCCCGAGACACCAGAACTGAGCCACTTGACTACTCTCAGCAAACAAGAAGAGTGGGCAGCCCTGCTGGGCACCTCATCATAACTCACCACTAGGGCTGGCATGATTGTGGCCCTGGACACAACAGGAGCCATGTTAGCAAAGGAGAGGGTGGAAGGATGCTGAGGAGACAATTAGGAGGGTCTGTGCAGGCAGCCAATGATCCCAGAGACTGTAACGAGTTCTGGGTAGAGGCTGTGCACCCTACATCTCCCATCTTCACAATCTTTCTGTGCCAATAGGATACCTGGCAAATAATACAGTTTATATATAGGTTAAATGAGTGATGACCACCTCAGTGTAGGAGATTGTCATTTGGGCTGATACTATTCAGTCCACTACTGGAGTTAGGAAATGAGGATGCAAATGAGAACACTGAAATTTTGGGCTTGGAGAACAATCCTAGTTATAACTGAAGAGATTCTAAAAATGATCTTAGCTCATCTTATAGCATTTCCCCCCTAAATAGTACAGCTTTTTTTTTAAGTTGGGTTTTTTTGTTTTTTGTTTTCATTTTTGTTTTAAAGCTTGGCACCTGAGCTAACATCAGTTGCCAATCTTCTTTTTTTTCTTCTTCTTCTTCTTCTCCCCAAAGCTCCCCGGTACATATTTGTATATTCTGGTTGTAGGTCCTTCTGGTTGTGCTATGTGGGACACCGCCTCAGCATGGTCTGATGAGTGGTATTAGGTCCATGCCCAGGATCCGAACTGGTGAAACCCTGGGCCACTGAAGCAGAGCACGTGAACTTAACCACTCGGCCACGGGGCCATCCCCAGTACAGCTTTAAAAGCATCAAAAATTTAGGATTCTCAACAGTACTTGAGCCCTCAGAGAGGGAGTCGATTCACCCACATAGAGCCAAGCTCAAGTTCAACCCCCTTGCTGGAAGTGCTGCTTGCAAGGGCCCCATCAAAGGGGAAATGGCTTTTGGAGGCAGATGAGTTACACTATTTTCAGTGAAGCTGCTGTCCTGGAGCAATCCCTGGCATCTTGCAAACTTGTCAAGATCTTGGTTACCCAGAACATTCGCAGCCTACAGCTTTGCACTAACTGAAAATATGTAAGTGACTGAGGATGTCCTCATTCCACTATTGAACAAAAAGGGAGCCCCACAGCACCCTACTGTAGACCCTGCCCCCAGGTTAATATCATTCCTCTAACTGGCTCTCAAATAGTTAGAAATCCATTTAATGACAAGATCATCCATAACGTTTCTCCCTCTCATACACAAAGCTATCACAAGGGACCTTATCAAATGCCTTATTGAAAAGCCGGGGTGCCCTGGGTCTGTCTCAATAGTTCCCAAAGTGTTTTCTTCCCAACAGTTAGTCGTGAGAGCAGCCCTTTGGAGAGTCTCCTGTAACTTCACATTTCTTAAACACCACAGTTTTCCCTTTTCCACATTCTATTCCAGTGACAGGCTATTTGCATAAGGTCTTTGCATATTTTCCATGGTGGTGGTTGTCACACAGATAGTTTGCATTTGGCTTATTTCATTCAATACTATATCAGAAGCATTTTCCATGTTCCGTGTCGTTTTCATCTTTTAAAAACATGAACACCACTGGACACTTAGCTCTTGCCTTCCACTGAACTTTTAGTTATTTTTGGAGAATAAATTCATATAAGTGGGATAAATGGGTCAAAGCATATAAATTTTCATCACTTCTTAACTGTCTACGCCCATTACGCTTGAGGGCTCTTAACCCATAAAAATGATGGTCATCTTTGTTCTTAATATGCAAAGAACATTTTTAAAGAAACGGGTGAAAAACCCAGTGGAAAAATGGCAAAGGATATGAATGTTATCTCAGAGAAAAAGAAATACACTTGGCCACAAGCATATGATAAATGCTCAACCTCACTGATAATTAAAAATTTGTAAATTCAAGCAAAAAAAGATACCTATCTTACAAGCAAGGTCTGAAAAGCTGGGTAACACTCCCTGGAGGTAAGTTCGGGGGAAACAGCCACTTTAACTTCATCTTTGCAGACATGTCGATTGATAAGGTTTTAGGGGAGGATAATTTAGCAATTGCTGCCCAAACTTAAAATATATATGCCTTCTGATCCAGCAATTCTGCTTCTAAGACTAGATCTTGCAGACTCACTTACAAAAGTACACAAAGATAGCTGAACAACTGTATTCATATCAATATTGTGAAAATTGGAAGGATTTTAAATCTCCACCCAGGGGAGACCTGGTCGAATAAATGATGATACATGTACACTGAAGCACTGTCATCCACAAGAGGAGGTAGGTCTGCTCATACAGTATGGACATCTGCTGAGGTTCACGCCCAGGGTACGCAGCTGGCACATAATGTGAGCATGCTTGAGTCCCGTGTACTAACATGCCGAGTGGGAGGATGTGATTCTTTGCTTAATATCCTTTATGCTATTTGAATTTTGTATGAAAAGAAGACATTACTTTTGAAATGTAAAACATTAAAAAAAGGACTTCTTACTTAAGAACAATCAATAACATTTTTTAAAAAATGTATTCAGAAGGAGTCACTCAGAAAATTATTGACAAATGGGCCATAGTATTTTCTTTCTCATTAGAACTTGCCAGTGAGTACATTCTTTTTCTCCCAGTGAATCCTCTAGTGACCAAAATCTTCTAGTATTAGAAAATTATCATTTTGCTGCTCTTACTGAACAAGTTGCTGGTAAGACTTCTCCATGCTGTGCTAGAAGCTAAGTGGGAAATCAAAAATCTTATCATTTATGGATGAGAAAAATTGAAGCGCAAAGCGTGTGAGTGACTGCCTGCAGGCTTGGGGACTGCAGTCAAGAGAATGCAGGCCATCACTGGGTCCAGGGCTCCTGTGGAATATAAGAAAGACTAGCAGCCTTGGTGGGGTCTGCGTTGAGAACTCTCTGAGCACACCATCTTGGATTGTGGCTAGCTGGACCAAGTAAATCATTTCTCAGGGAATTTTGTGTGCAATACAAGAAGGAAGAGTAGAAAAGAAAGAAATACGTAGTGGGAGAAACAGAAGAGAGGAAGGAGAAGGTGCCTGTTTTTGAAGTGTAGCAAAATGACGGGGCCTCCAGGGTTTGTGGCTGTATCTGAATGGCCCTGGACAGCGCCCTAGGCCTGCGTGAAGTCTGGCTGTGCAGCTACTGGAAAGGGTCTTTGCCACTGCCAGCCTCTCAGCATAGCCATCAGTACCTATCAGAACCGGAGAAAGTGTCTGTTCCTTGCAACAGGATCGACCTAACCAATGCTCTCTGGCACCTAGATATACAACTGAAAATGTTATCGGATAGTTTTGTAAAAGGAGTCATCACCTCCTACATGATGGTTTATAAATCTGGATGTTCATAGAATGGATTTGCACAAAATGAAGCATGAGTTAGTCCAGTCTGGTGTAGAGTGGGGATGATGTTTGTGATAATCATAGTGGGCAGTAGAGGAGTGACTCACTCTGCCAATCTGCTCTTATTTCTCTCTGGGGTTCCTGTGCCGTTTGAGGTATGCATCAATATTTCCCAAAATGAGCAATGAATGGGACCCTTTTCAAGGGAAGTACTCTTGAAAACACCTGAGAATTCATCTAGGGACCCCTTTTGAGCTGAGCCTTTTCCAATTTATTAGAAATTTGGAATTGTAAGCCAATTTCAGTTTATGTATATATTTTTAACCTTTAAAAAATTCATCCCTTCTTTTTCATTCGTCTTGGTCAGGTTTGTAACTTACAAATATAGTCATAAGATAGATATATAGATAGACATTTTCTATCCTAAGAGTATATAATATTCCTATATATTTTGTAATGTATCTTTATATTGTTTTAAATATTTAGTTTTTTAATCCTTGTGAAATTCATATTTGTTAATGGTGGAAAAAAAGAGATGTCAAATTTTTTTCCAAATTTGTAATCAGTTCTCCAAACACTGATTTATTCCTTTTTTCCCACCTATTTAAAACACCTCCTTTAACATTTACCATATTCCCAGATGTACATGGGCTTTTTCTAGATCTAAGATTTTTGTTCCATTGCTCCATCTCTCTCTTCCATTTTAATTACTATAGTTTTCAAAATTCTTCATATTCTTCTTAGCTGTTGTACATTTTCTCTCTCAGATGAATATTAGAATCAGTTTAACAAGTTTAATTTTAAAATGCTTTCAGGAATTTGATTGGTTATGTAGTATTTTCTAAGCCTACAAGGAAAACAATATGGTCAGCAAGTGGAGGTTATCCTTAATGAGCCATACCTCTCCACTGCCCATACCAACAGCTGCTCCCACTTGACCCGCCTCACCCACACCACATGTCTGGGCACTCAGACAGAGCACACCCTCCCTCTTCTCATTCCAGGGGCCCTCCTCTCTCTTCTCTGGTTCTCTTCATAGCACCTATCCACACCAAATAATATGTCAACATTATTTATGTATATTTTGGATTGATTGTTGTCTGTCCCCTCTCACTGTAATAAAAACTTACTTCAAAAGAGCAGAGACTTCATCGTTTTATTCACAGCTCTATCCCCAAGGCACTCAATGTTTGTAGAATGAGTGAATGAATTCGGAGTGATGGTGTGTGGGATGTGAAATTTGCCACCTCATTTGAATGCCAACCTTGGTAATTAGGGCTGACTCTCCCCAATGTGGGAGATCCTTGAAAGGTGCTCTCTACTGTGGGAGCAACTGTCCAGATGTAGAAAGGCCTTTCTTTGGTCAGCAACACATCATTTCCTTTCATTTGATCTTCTCACCAGTTCTGGGAGGAAGACAAAGCAGGTTCAACTGCTGATGGGAATGCAAATTGGTACAAGCTTTTGGGAATGCAGTTATCTACAACATGTAGTCTTAATCATGTTCCTTCTCTCCAGAGACCACCAGAAAACATCTGTGGGTAAACAACTTGAGTTTATTACTCATTGCATTGAGGGAGAATGCGCACCATGGGGATTCATGGGTGTTTCACTCAGTAAGAGAGTATTAGGAAGAACTTACAATAAGATTAGGGCTTGTGTTGGGTAACATGGAGGAGAGGGTCTAAGGCTTAGCTTTGGATGTTGTCAGGAAGTGGGGGCAATTCTATAATTATGTATCTTTATCTAGAAGGCAGGAGGAAGGAACTGAGGCTAAAGCTGTGATTGGTAAAGCAGCTGCTGTCGCTCAGAGTAACCAGCATGGGGCTGTTTGGCCTTGTGGCCTGGACAGTGTGTGTTTCTGTCTCTGTCCAGCCATGAATATGGAGGGGGCTTGTTCTTGTCTTGCTCTATCCCAGATAGAGTGGTCCTAGAATGGCCTTTCCTGACGGTGATGTTCTGTGATGTTGCTCGTTTTCCACAGGAGAACACGAGGGCTCAGCTGTGAGGCCAGGCCAGCTCCTGCATGTCGTGGCTACTGTTGTCTTTCTTGCTGCCTTTTAACCCAAAGAGTCCACTTTTGGGAATCAGTAATATGCAAATAGATACACATGCAAATGAAAATGTATGTACATCTCAACGTTATTATTAATAGAGAAACTATCTTCTAAACATAGGCACAGGAAAGAAGTTCTGTGAAATAAATATATGCCATGAGCCATGCTGGGCAGGGCAATGTGCAGACAAGGCTGGTGAGTGGTCACCATCAGGTAGAGCATGATGCTGCCCTCATAGTGATGTCTACAAAGACTGCAAATGGCCTGGAGACACTTCAAGGATAATGATAAATGAGAAGTAAGAGATACAACCTTAAGTATAAATATACAAATATATATAGCATTGCAATAATGCAAAAAATTATTTGTTCAATAATTCATTCAACAATATTACTTCTTGAGTGTTGACTCACTGGGGGAGGGACCCACTCTTAGTCCATCTTTTTTCTCTGTGACTCACGGTAATGTTAAAGGAAGATGGCACAAAATGTCCTTAGAGGGAGGTTGGCTCAGCCCGGGGCCAGGCTGCATGACGTGTCACTGCCAGCTGTTCATGCCCAGAAACTGGACTTTTCCCCAGATAATCGAAATTGATGAGGCTTCTGAAGACCAAATCGTGACAATAAATTAATAATTCAATAATTGCTAAGATGGCTTGCATACCATTATAATCCCACTTTCTTAAATGCCAATGAGGACAGACTTCTCCAGTGAGAGGAGAACTCAGTGATCCTTCAAGAGCTTTCTGGTCCCAGAAAGACCAATTCAGCCATGGGAGAGACTTGGCTGAACCTGGAATTGGAGCCAGGTAAGAGTGTCTTGGAAGAGAGTCACCCAGGCCCCAGTGGGAGGGAAATGAAGCCCCCTGGCTGGGTTCCTGATGTAAAGGACCCACTGTTGGGGACTCCAAACAGGCTGTGTCCTTTCAGATAACACATTTTGTGTTTTATGTCTACAATGTAAAACCAATTATCCTCAAACTTAGAAGCTTAAACAATAGCACTTATTTCAGCTTCCCTGAGTCAGGAATCTGGGCGTAGCTTTGCTGGGTTCTCCAGGGCAGTGGTCAGAGTGGCTCAGGCTGCAGCACCACCCCGAGTCTGTGTCCATGCATCATTTACAATGTATATATTATTTTTTATGCTTATTTCCAGCAAGGCATTTCTATGACTAGACACCTAAACAGAGGAAGTTTCACTTGTAGTTTTTAAAGTCTGAGTATTCAAATAACTCCTGACTGGACCACCGGATTTCATTTGATCTGACCAAGAGGGCGGCAGGTTAGTGCTCTAGCCACAATCTGTCCAGTGGTGTCCGTGTGCGTGGGTTGAAGTGTGCTCCCCACCACCACCCTGTGCAGTGTCCCACTCTTCCCTGACACATGGAGGGCCTCGCTCCTGGAGTGTGCCTAGTACTTGATGCCTTATATCCTTTAGCAGCAAGAATTCTGTCTTACAGACTGGAGACCAGACTAGGGGCAGGCTGAATGCAATGTGCCACCTCTGCATGTTCACTGGGCCCACGATGGCCCCCCCACTGCTGCACACCATCACATGGTGCCCCTTGTTCTTCCTTCCACACATTTGAAGTGTCGCCCCTGTGGGTATGAATGCGGCAACAAGACCTCAAGTGGCCAAAGGCACTGAAATAAATTCTGTCTCTTAAACCAGAGCACACCCAGTAGAACCAGAAACAAGGCTGACAGCTCTGACACTTGAGCCTCCCTGCCCCGCTGGCTCTCCTGTGGCTCTGGTCCCCACAGCTAGGACCCAGGAGCAGCCTCACTGGGCATATAGCAAGAGGCCATACAGGATATGGCTTATCTCCTACTCACATGCTGGGAACATCTTCCCTGGTCAACCTCAAAACTTAGAAGAATTGCGGAGTGTGAATAAGACATAATTAGTCATTCCTGCTAGAGTCCTGGACCCACTTTACAATGCTTCCTGTTCTTGCTGTGCTGAGGACACTGCAATAAAAACATTCTAGCTCTGCATAAAGGTCAGCTTCCAGGAACTCAAATTTTGAACCTGCTTGCCTACAAGTGATCAGTCCTGGGCAAGTGATCCATGTTCTTTTACACACTTGTATTTGCACCTCCATTTCTGTTGCCTCATCGTCATTCACATCCACTAATGCCTGTCTCCTAAATTATCTCTTTGTCACCTCTACCTGCCTCCTTCTCTCTGTTTTCCCTCATCCAGAAATCATGGTGCTTTCTAGTTCTAACATACCATGATTTTTCTCTCTCCTTTACCCAAAACACTGTGTCTTCACTTCTACATTATAACTGAAAATACCTATTCATCTTAGGAACCACAGAACTCAATTGCTTGAAGGAAAACAGTAATGTGGGTCTCTGAAAAACTGAATGTATCAAGAAACTTAGGATTTGGGAACAATGCAAATAAGTGTCTGTGGGAAGGGTTGGGGGAACGGGAGAAGGAAGGAGACAAAAATTGGTAGAGAAAGATGTGAAGCGTATTTTGTCTTCTTCCAATAAATGGTGAAGCCATTCTATAAATGTACTCATTATCCCCAAGGGGACACTCAGTCTGGGGGAATCTAAATTTCTTTGTAATGCACCCTCAAATGAAGCATTTTTCAGACATGAAATTCTCTAGACATCTAAACTTGTCTTTCCAGAAAAAAAATAATTTAACGATAATCTCGTATGTGAAGACAGACATACTAATGATGAGAGCTGTGTACACAGTTGGTGTTAATTCTAAACTTCGTGAAGTGTGATTATATTAGTGCAATCAAAATCTCCCTCAAGTAAAATAACTCTTGGTTAGATCCCCACCAATCATCAAACTATGAAAAGCAGGACGACTCAGAGTCCCCTAGAGAACATTTCTTGGTATCTTATTCTGTAGCTGATATGTGTGGCCTGAGTATAAGGTATATAATTTGATGGAATGACTGTGCTTATGTGGTTAGGATCACCTTCACAAAACACACACACACTTCTGAACAGATGGCTGCCAGGCTTACTCTTCTTACCCAGATTTCTCTGCCGCTGCTCATTCACTACTGTGGGCTACATTTATGTATGGCAAGGTTGGAGTGGGCTCTGCTCAACCTCAGTGAGAAGGGTCCCAAACACCTGTCCCAGCTTCAGGACAGAGAGCAAGAGTTTCCCCCATTTTCCAAATGTCAACACTGGGGATGGTTTATATACAGTGGGCACATTTTTTGGGAAGTCAGGTGTTCTAGGAAACAGCCTCACAGTCTTTGGGTGGAAACGCAGATAGTGTAAATAAATGAGGGACTATAATCATATTTCAAATGCCCATTTCCCTGTCATTTTGCCAGCTCATTTGGTGTCCTTTTTATGCTCACAACTTTGCCCATAAAAGTAGGGCACAGTTGCAAAAGAACCCTGTACGGGAGCCCCTGTGGTCCAAAGGAATATTTCCCCAAATGATAACTTAGAAAACTGACTAGAGAAGCCTAACAATTGGCCCCAGAAAAGGAACACCAAAAGTAGAAACTCAACAATTATTCATTTTATAAAAGAAGAAAGCTCTGGTTCGAACCAAATAACAACCCAGTCCTACCAGAGTCTCCAAAATCCCCACTTCTAACCATTGTGCATGCATTTAACCACTGGTCTACTAATAAAATGATAATATTCATGAAAATATTCACGAATCAATAGTGGTGGGGAAATGCTAACACGGCAGCAAAAGGTGCCCACCTCACTTATCCCATTTGTCCAAAATACAATCCAGGGAAGCCTGTTCGTCCTGCCCCCGGACATTTTAAACTGCCCTATGGACCATCTGAGGTTTGGCAAGTGGATTTCATACAGCTTCCCCCATTTCATGGGGATAAATATGCTTTAGTCCTGGTCTGCACGTTTTCTCACTGGACTGAAGCTTCCCTTGCAGACAGGCTCCTGCCTCTCCTGTGGCTAAAGTCCTTTCAGAAAAGATTATCCCCCCCTGGGGAACTCCTCTCGAGCTTCACAGTGATCGAGGAACCCATTTTACTGGTCAGGGACTTCAACAGGTCTGTGCTGTTTGGCCTGTTTTACACTTTCTCTGTGCTTACCACCCTCAGTCCTCTGGTTTAGTCAAATGGACTAATGGCGTTATTAAGACTCGACTGGCAAAATCTGTAGAGACCTTCCAAATACCTTGGCCAAATGCATTGCCATTTGCCCTTCTAAATCTCAGATCCACCCTGCTTGTAACTCATAAATGCTCAACTTTGAGATAATCACCAGATGCCCAGTGCACTTGGCTCCTGTCTCTTTTGACCCACAGCTGATAAAAGAAGATATACTCCAATATTGGAAATATCTAATTGCTTCTATTAAAAATAACCTTGTTTTGGTGGAGCAATCTTTTCACAGTGTGCTCCAGGGAGACAAAGACCTTAAGCATCACACCTTGTAATATGGAGGTTTCGTCTGTTGGAAAAGACTCTTCCTGAAGGGCTCTTTTCAACCTTGCTGGAAAGGGCCCCATCAGGTACTGTTAACAAACCCTTGTGCTGCCAAAATCCAGGGAAGAGACTCTTGGATTCATGTGACACACTTAAAGAAAGGACTGAACTCTGAGTGGACCTGCACACCTTCAGGTGATCTGAAAGTAAAGATTTCCCAGAATTGAAGCCAATGACATCTGATGAAGTAGCTGTCCCAAGATCTCCAGACCAGGCCCCTTGGAAGTTTTTCTGCCAAACTTTAGTGATGACAGACTGCCTCAGATGATCTCCAATGTCTATGATCCTCATAACATATGGATTTTAGGAAAGAAAAATGCCTTAGAGTTCTCCCTCATACCCTTCCTTGTTACTCAAATGTGGCCTCAATAGGTTTCCAATCTTTGTACTTTCCCTCCAACGTGGGACATGACACCCAGGAAAGGTCCTTCCTGGCATTCAGGAACAAAAGGCTAATGAAACTGGAAAAACCTAACTCTTTATCAGTGATGCTTTCAGAGAAAGATCTTGATCAAAGGAGGAAAATGTAAAAATTAGTAAACAGAAACCTCATTGAAAGTGTAATTGGGAGGCGGAAGGGAACTCTCATGCCCTATGTGGATAGCAGAGCCCAATAGGAAGAAGAAAGACTTCCTCTTTTTGACTGTCAAGAATCTCAGCCAATGAGTGACTGTCACAACTTAGCCAGTGAAAAGCCACCACACATCAAACTCTTAATTCCTCCAATGGACTCTTTGTTTTCAGTAGCCCTCACAACTTCCTCTTCCACTCTCTAAAAGAGTTTCTCCACCCTTTGCACTGGGGACATGCACATGGTTCACCGTGGTTGCAGATTCCGAATTGCAATTCTTTGCTGATCCCAAATAAACCTATTTTTGCTGGAGAAATAACTGTCCTTAAAGAACGGCTGTCCATTTGTTTAAGGTCAACAAGATAACATGATAATGGGAAAATTTCTATTTCTGGTACTTAAAAAAGTGCTGGGGGCTGGAGATTTCACAACAGTCAGCCTCTTGACCTTGTCAGTCATCAATTCCCAGACAGACAGACAGACAGACCTCTTGGAGAAGTCATCCTCAAAGGGAAGGCTGCAGGGCCATACATTTGCTTGAGATCTATGGAATCCCATTGAAGTCACTTCTCAAGTGCATTCTGTGTTTATGTTTGGACACAGTTCTCAGCTCTTAAAGCTTCTGAAATTGATTAGAATGCTGATGTGGCTTTGCAAACACTTGCATATCTCATATTTTCTTAAGGATTCACGTTCTCTGGACTGATTTGTATGTTCTAAAAGAAATGTGCCTTAAAATATGTAAATAAAATAATTCCCACTTATTGGATAATTTAGTCATATATTGACCTGATGTTTTGGCTAAATTTAGCTATTATCAAACATTGACTCTTGAAGAATAGTTGCTTAGTGAGTTCTATGACCTTCACTGAGGCTGCAATTGG
Organism: Equus caballus; assembly: GCF_041296265.1. Lineage (NCBI taxonomy): Eukaryota > Metazoa > Chordata > Mammalia > Perissodactyla > Equidae > Equus > Equus caballus. The sequence continues at coordinate 637,459 of NC_091701.1, read as the reverse complement.
CATTATGTAGGCTTTCCAATTGAAATCCATGAACTTTCACCAAGCACTGCTCTGTGCAGGGTGTGTTCCAGACAGGCAGCAAAAAGGAGCAAGACACATCCCTGACCGACAGAACTCTCCTCCAGCCCCCAAATCATGCCAGCCTAGGAAGGAGTGTGACAAAGGCTGACACCAGGTGCTCTGGGGAGTAGAGGAGAGGTGTAGTAGTGCAGGTGAGAGAATGCTCCACACCACAGAGCAGGTGAGATGGGAGCTGGGTCTTGTGGGATGAGGGAGACTGTGACTGAAGGAGAAGGGTATGGAGCCCTCTGGGAGTCAGTGCATTTTTCTGGGAGCCCTGGCTTTGTGTGTGGCAGTGGGTGGAAGGTGGGAAGAGAAGGTGGGAAAGGGAGCCAGGCAGACCCAGTTATGAAAGGCTGATAGACTCTCAGCAGCCCCAGACCTCAGGGACTTCATGCATGTTAACATTTGAGAAGATCCTTGAGGATCCAAGCAGCCCTTGGAATGCCCTTGGAATGGAAGTTCTTCACTCTCTTTCCTTCTGCTGCACAAGATCAGATATCCACTGCCCCACATCCAGCAGCATCTTTCAGTACCAAGTTTTTGTTTCTGAAGTTAATGGGGTATATATGCTTGGGGGTATGTGAAAAGAGCATTGAATTAAGAGCTAGGAAACTGAAACAAAGTTTTCATCACTGTGTAAAACACCTCTGTACCACTGGGATTAAAAAGAACAAACCTACACACAGAAAGGGGCTAGTTTTCTCTCAGAGACTTCATAATCCAAAACAACAAACACCAAATATAGAAGAGAAGTCAAGTCAGAAGATGTTGAAAACAGAAAGGAGGGAGGAGTAATTCCTGCTCACAGAAATGAGCAAGAATTGTGTGGAGGAGGTGTCACCCGATACCACTCTGTTTAGAAACTGACAACTCAGTGTGTTCCAGTTTCATGGATGCTAGCAGAAGATGCAAGGCTCCCAGGTCAGAAGCAAAGGAGCACGTGAGAGATGGAGGACTTTCACACAATGAGCTGCATCACAGCTGAGGAACACCGAGCTCAGGGAACATTCCAGAAGGAGACATCATCTCCCTGAAAGTTTCCTGCTGCACACACAGCTCTGAGAATGGCCCAGGTAAGGAGTGGTCAGGCCTTGCATTCTTGGCATGCCCAGTGTGTGAGTTTCCTGTGGCTGCCATAACAAATGCCCATGAACTGGGTGGTTTGAAAGAATAGGTCTGGGGTCCAGAGGTCTTAAATCAAGGTGCCATTGGCGTTGGCTCCTTTAGAGGCTCTGAGGGAGAATCTGTTCCTCGCCTCTGTTAGCTGCAGGTGGTTTGCTGGCGATGTTTGGTGTTCCTTGACTTGTACATACATCAATCCAATCTCTGCTTCCATCTTCAATGGCCTTCCCCTCTCTGTGTCTGTGTCTCGAATCTCCCTCTCCTTTCTCTTCAAAGGACATCAGTCATTGGATTTAGGGTGCATCGTAAATCCAGGATGATCTCAAGGTGCTTAACTTAATTATATCTGCAAAAACTGTTTTCCCAAATAAGGTCACCTTCACAGGTTCCCAGAGTTAGGATTTAGACATATGTTTGGGGGAGGCCAATATTCAGCTCACTACACCTGGCAAACTGTGTAGGAAAGGAAAAGATCCATAGAGGACAGCTCTCCCAACACTGAGTGTCTTCTTAACAAGAAGACAGCTGTTGTGTCAGCCTGAGGCAATGATTAACATGAGCAAAGAACAAGTATGGAAAAGTTAAGGGCACAGTTGAGACAAGGCATCATATTTTACTAGAAATTAGGGAGCCTAGGAATAACTATTGTGAGATAAATTACCTTGCACATCTAAGTGCCAGACACTGTTCTAGGTGCTGGGAATGTGTTAACAAAACAACATTCCTGTCCTCACGGGGCTTACATTCTAGTCAGGAGAGACAGATAGTAAACAGCATTAAGAGGTAAAATTTCTAACATATTAAAAGTGGAATCTGGGAGAAAAGCTTCCCAGGCAAAGAGAATAGCCAGTGCCAATGCCTGAGACAGCAGCGGGCTTGTGATTAGACAAGGAAGGAAGCTGGCCAGTGTACAGTCAGAAGCTGGGAAGCCTCTGAGGTTTGACCCTCCCAGCAAGCCAACGGTCAGCCTGGCCCAGCTTCATATAAATAGGCACACACAACCTCAGACCTCTAAGTCAGAGAGACGGAGCCAGGGTGAAAGCAGCAGCCAGAATAGCATCTTGAGTTGGTTTCCCATGCCCCTACCACAACAAAGGATGTGAGTGTCGCTTGTGCATGCAGTGGCTTTGCCTCACAGGAGAGGAACCTCAAAATTAGGAGGCTTTGAGATTTTATCAGAGCTGCTGATGGCCTGCCCATTCTCTCCTCCAGAGAGAAATTACTCGTAGTCCAGTATCTCTGGGAGAGAGGTAAAAGGGTCTCTAGGCACATTACGCTGGAATGCAGGCTACTCTCCAGGGAGAGAGGACTTTACCATCCTGGACATTATCTTCTGTTTGCTGTTCAGTAAGCCTTGGAAAGCTAGCCACTGTCGTCTGCCATGACATGCAGGAACATAAGAGAGCCAGGAGAATTGTCTCCCAAAAGTGGGTGGAGTGATGCCAGGGAGCAAGAGCATCACAGGGCGAGCCTAGAGAGGTGATGTGAGCCCTTCTGTGTGTGGAGACCACGGTCATCAGCTCTGTGTTGATTTTGAGGGAAGAGGGACCACAGAAAGGTTCTGAGCAGATGAGCCCCGTGACCTGACTCCAGTTATTAAGGAATCAGTGCGGCTTCTGTGTGAGAACAGACTTCAGGGAAGCACGGCTTGGAGCAGGAAATCAGTTCAGGAAGGCGACTGCATCATCCAGGCAGGAGATGGGGCTGGTTAGAGCAGGCGGCAGGAGAGGAGGTCAAGAGAGGTGGTCAGATTCTGGGCATATTGTGAAGGTAGAACTGATAGGATCTGCCAACAGCTTATACGAGAGAAAAGAATCAAAGGAGAATGGCTCCAAGGTTTGGATGGGATGTGGATGAAGGCAGCTGCCATGAGCTTCTTTCTCATCTCGGTGGAGCCAGTTAGAGCAGGAATCAGGACTTCAGTTTTGGAAATATTAAGTGTGGGATGTTCAAGTGGTGATGTTGAGATTTAGAGTTCTGTGGTTTATATCTGCGATAGAGATCAAGAATTTGGAGTTGTGTTCAGAAGGAATTCAGAGCCTACAGCAGGGCCAACACTAAGGGTGTGTGTTTGAATAGAAAAGAGAAGAGGGCCAAGGGCCAGGCCCTCAGTTAGGGAGGCGGAGAGCAAGCCGCAAGAGATGAAGAAAACGTAACAGGGGAGGCAAGGAAGGAGGTGATTGGGGGGTCCAAACACGCGAAGGATCAAGTGTTTCGAGAGGGAGAGAGTCAAATGCTGCTGAATGATGAGTATGACAGGCCTGGGATTCAGCACTGCAGAGGACATTGTGGACCCTACTAGCAGCAGTTGCACAGGAGCAGTGGGAAGAAGGGAAAGAGGAGAGAGCGGGACACAACAGAGTCAGCCCTTTTGAGGGAGCAGAGAAATGGGGCAGGGCAGTGGCTAGAACAGGAGGTGGGATCCCAGATGCAGACTGAGACAAGGGTTTGAGTGCAAGTTGCTTATCCAGCAGGTTCAGGGGGAAGTGAGACAGAGAAAAGAAGACAGCCAGTCAAGGGTGTGATAAGATGCCAGCCCCCACTGTGGACAGCTGAAGCTCACTCCCCCAGGGAAAGCTTTGGGAGCCTGTGAGAAATACACACCTCAGAGTTGTCCTGCTGAGGGGCAGCGGCTAGGTATTTACAGATCACCCTGTCATTTGCTGACCGAAGGCTCCCAGGGCAGAAGTGGGGGCAGTTCACTTCAAGGCACTTCCAGTCGAAGAAGATTGTGGCCATGGCCAGGTGGAAGCAGAAGGCCAGCCCTCACTCAGAATAGGGCGGGACAGTGCTGGATGTGGGACCCCAGGGCACCACAGCAGTGCTGGCAAGGACCTGGGTGCACACAAGGGCCAGAGATGGTCACTCGAGGCTCTGGAGATGGGACAACAAACAAACGCCTGAGCATGGAAGGCCTGAGGAAGTGAAACAAACGCAGGGTGGCTGGAGCAGTTCACGGGCTGCAGAGAACAGGGTCCCCAGACCTTCCGTCCTCTGCCAAATTTCTTGTGCTTCTTTTCAAAAATACTTTACAGGTATCCAAGGAAAAAACATGTTTATGTATGTTCATATAAAAATATTTTTCTTTTTCTAGCCTAAGTTAATATACTGTTTTATTTTTTTCATTTTACAACATGATTTGGAGACTGGTCCACACCAGTGCATAGAGGTGTTCCCCTCACCCTCCCTTTTTTTTAATAGCTGTCTAATAGTCCACCACAGCATTTATTTACTCAGGACCCTACTGAGAACATTTTATTGAAGTATTCCCACTCTTCCGCTACTACAGACAGCGCCACAGTGAATGAATAACCTGTTGGAAGAGTCATCTGGAGTTCTGTGAGTACCCATGTATGATAAATGCCTAGAAATGAACTTTGTAGCTCAGCGAATATGTACTTTTTTAACTTTAATAGATATTGTTAAACTGCTCGCCACAGACGTTGTATGAATTTATACACCCACTGACTCTTTATATTTGTTGCCTCACATCTTAGCCAACACACTGTCATTAAACTTTTTGATCTTTGCTAATGTAAGTGAAATGGCGCTCTCAGTATAATTCTAATTTTCATGTTTTTTATTACACATGAGATAGGGCATCTTTGCACTTTTTTTTTTTTTTTTGAGTTTTCGGCCTTTACTTATTGATTCCAAGGAACTTTTTACATCTCAGAAAATTAGCCTTTTGTTTGATCTCAGTTGTAAATTTTTTAAAGTTTGTCATTAATTTTCTGACTATGCTTACAGTGATTTTTGTGAGGTTGAAATATTTTTATGCATTAAAATGAATCAGTATTTCTTTGGGTTTCCGACTTGTCTTTCCATAGTTAGCAAGGACTGCTGTAGTCCAAGATTATGAAGAAATTTTCCCATAACTTCTTCTAATACTTTTATGGTTTACTATTTTACACTTAAATCTTTGATGCATTTGGAATTCATCCTGCTGGAAGCTCTGATGTATGGCTCAAACTTCTTTTTTCCTAAATGACTACTTAATTATCCTAATAACCTATATTGAACAAATCATTTTTCTGTCCATTGATTTAAAATGCAACCGTTATCAAAGACTAGGGCCATTGGGCTTTACGCAGCAGAATGGACAATCAAACTTACTTTCATTTATTTATGTTTTAGGCAGAGCTTTTGATGTTATCATTCCAACTCAATAGACATCTGTTATTCTGGAGATAATCCCTGAAAAAATGAGAAATCTTCCTTTCTATGTCTATTGTAAAAATCCAGATTCACTCTTGCTCTGAATAACCATATACGTGGCAATCCTATAATAAAGGCAACTTTACTGTCCCCATTTGACAGACTAGGAATCTGAACCAGAGGGAAATTAAGAAACTTGCTCAAGATCACAAAACTAGTAAGCGACTGAGTCCAAGCTGTTACCCACCATGATACAGACCAACTTAGTTCAAAGAAACACTAAATGACGCTGCGCTCATTACAGTTATCACTGGCCTCTGCAAAGTGGGGACAACAAAGTCACCTCTACCGCGGGGTTGCTCTGAAGACTGATGGCTCAGGCCACGTGTGCACCAAGCACCTGGTCAGTGATAGCTGCTTGTAATCACTTAATGATTTAGGGCCTCTCGCTCAGAGCCATATATTCTGTACCACTGAACACTGAGACCTAGCTCTGGGTTTGAATCTCAAACTAACAGCTGTTTTCTCTGAGCCTCTTTTTCATCTGTAAAATGGGTGCAGTGTCAGTACCTACTTACAAATATTGTTTTACCAATTAAACGAGATAAAACATGTAAGAGCGTGGCCCAGTGCTCTCCTGCGTGCTCTTGCAAGCCTGTGGATTTCTCTGTGCTGCTGGGCGTCTTCCTGCTAGTCACAGGGGCGCTGTTCTCTTCATTCTGACTGGAATGCACAGCTAAGAACTGCAAATAGCTTGGCCTCAAATCTAATCACTAAAGAATCTTACCTGGGTCTGCCTACTGCAGCCCCCCAGTCATGTTTTCTGACGGGAAACTAAGCTGAGTGGGCCCCAGCCTCAGCACAGACCCCAGGAGACCCATGTTCTAGCTGGGTGTGGTTTACCTTCCCCCAGGAGGAGACACACCTCTTCCTTCTGCCATGGCCCCTTTTCCTCTGAGACACTGCTGCTTTTCCCCTTCTAGTCTCAGGAACCAAATGAACTTAATACTTCTGGCTTTGAGATTGGTTTATGGTCTAAATGACACCCGGACACTCCTCTGCTACCGGCAGCCGGGGCCTGCTTCCTGCCTCCTTCCATCAAGGTCAGCTCCAACTCTCACCTGAAAGGTTGGACTCTAGGTGTTGCTGACTTCCTGTTCCCCGTTCACCTGGGGAATCCCTACATTTCTCTTCAATTCCTGGTTTCTGCTGGTTGAGCTGCCTCGTGTGCAGAAACCTTACAGCACTTGACAAATTAAGGCAGTGCCAGCAAGCACTGTTGTGGTCAAGGAAGGCATGTTTCATCCTCCTTTCACCAACATTCAAAGGGCAAACGACTTGTGACAGGACCTATATTAAACGCAGGGACCCAGAGCTAATTATGGGCTAACATTTACTGGGCACAAGGCAGACTCCTGAACTAAGTCTTCACATTCTCTCCTTCGCTGGTCCCCACAGTAAGCGTATAAGGGATGTGGGCCTGGCTGGGCAGGTGGCAGGTAGAGGCCTTGGTGGTCCATGCTCATCACAGACACAGAACAGCTCTCCAGCAGCCTGGGGAGGGTGCCGTCTTGGGGAGGGATGGCTGGGAGTCCGCCTCGATGAACCTGACAATGTCACACAGTCAGGAAGACCACACTGAGCGGGAAGCTCACAGAGCAGGATCAGGGTTTTGGAGCATCAAATTTACTCGTCTTTCTGTCTCCCTGGAGTTCTGGCCAGTTTGAAGGTCTGTCTGGATGGGGGACTGTTTTCTGGCTGGGTAGTCCATCTGTCTGTCTGTCCAGCTGGAGATTTTCCTGGCTGAGTGTCTACCTGTTTAGATGGGGATCTGTCTGGCTGTTGTCTTTCTGACCGGGGCTCTGCACGTCTGTCAAGCCAGGGGCTTGTCTGAGGGTCTTATCAAGCTGGGAGTCAGTCTGTCTGGAGTCCCTTTTTCCAGCTGAGTCTCTCTACTTGGAGGTTCATCAGTCTGTCTGGCTAGGGGCTGGTCTGTCAGTCTGGTCAGACAATCTGTGAGGCTAGAGGTCTGTCTCACTGGCTGCAGATTTGTCTGTCAAGCTGGTAGTCTGTGTGCATCTGCTGTCCAGCTCCAAGGTTGGGGGACTCTCTGGCCAGGGGCCTATGTGAACAGCTAGGGGTCAGTCTGGTTGAAGGTCTTTCTCTCTCTCTGGCTGGGGGTCTGTCTTGCTGGGGGTTCATTCATCTGTCCTGATGGGGGCCCACTACTTTATCTGGTTTAGGATCTGTCCATCCAGCTTGGGATCTAGCTAGCCAGTTGGCTTGGGGTCCACCTATCTCTCCAGCTGAGAATAGTGTCTCACTGTCCGGCTGGGAGTCCATCTGTCCAACTAGGGGTTCAACCATCCAACGAGTCCAACCTATTTGAGGGGCTGGGGGTCCATCTGGGTAGCAGGGAGTCTGTCTATCTCAAGGATCTGCTGATATGCAGTGTATGCCCAGCTAGGAGATGGTCCCGGATAGTGGGGGCCCACCTGGCTACCTTCTCAGCAGGAGATGCATCAATTTGTCTGCCAAAATGTGGGTTCTGTGTAGTTGGTGGGGTCTGTCCACCTGTCTGGAAGTCTACCTATCTGCCTGGTTGGGAGTTGGGCCGGTAGGTTAGGATGTCTGTGCAATTAAGGGTCTGTCTGTGTGGCCTGGTATCTGTCTGACTGAGTCCACCTGGCTAGCTGGAAGTCTGTCTGACAAGAAGGTCTGTCAGTTTGCCCACCTGGGGGTGGGTCTGTGTAACTGAGGGGTCTGTCTAGCTGAGAGAATGTCTGTATCTGTTTAGCTAGGGATCTGTTTATATCTGTTTGGGAGTTTGTCCAGCTAGGTAGACGTCCATCTGGCTGGTGTCTGTCTGGTTATGTAGCTGGGGGAGGGGCCCTGTCTTTTTGGTGGCCTCTCTTGCTGGAAGCGGTCTGTCAGGCTGTTGGTTGGTCTTTCTCTATGGCTAGAGGTCCATCCAACCAGCTGTGGACTGTCCCTCTGAAGGTCTGTCTAGGGGTATGGCTAGCTGCCTGCTCAGGTTGGGGGTCCATATGTCTGTCTGGCCATCTGGTGAGCTTTCTACCTATCTGTGAAATCAGTCTGGTTGGCTGTTTTTATGCCTGGCTTGGATCTGTCTTAATGGTGGGGGGTGGTCCACCATTCTTTCTCAGGGACCATCCATCTCTCTGTGTCTGAGCGTCTGAGTGTGGGAGGCTCAGATACTGAGATAAACTACTGTATTATGTGGTGAACCGCGAAGTCTCCAGAAGCCCACCTGTCCATCCTCCCCTTCACAACTGGGGGGTCCTGCCCAGCCCTTTAAGGTTGGGCCCACTCCTGATGTTTATTCTTGAATCTGCTCAATGCCATCTCACCAGCCATTATTTCCCAACTACTCCCACGCTCCAAACCTTGAACGCTATGATCACCGGGACAAAGCCCCCACATTTCCCACTCTGAGAAACTTTTATTTTGATCCAGGTTCAGCATTCCCACGCAGCAGAGCATGGCCGTCAGCTGTCCAAGTGCCCATGGGGAGCAACAGGCAGGCGGGGGCGCAGCACTCACACCCGGGTCCACTCCACAGGGGGGTCCCGGGGTCCTTTAGGCCTTCCAATGCGTAGGTTGAAGCCTGAGAAAGGAGGGGAACCATGGGTCTTACGGAGAAGCTGAGACGTGGAGAGGTAGGCAAACTGTGGAAGGCCATCCTCAAGCCTCCAGACCCTCCTGGTTTACTGCAGCCACACCCACAGGACTCTGAGGGCATGGGTCCCATGCCGCCATGCCTAAACCCCAAACTCTGGGATTCAGTCAAAGCTGCAGAGTCCCAGCGACCCAGCCTTTGGGGGACTTACCTAGCCCACCGGTCTGAGCTCCATCCGCCACGTCCTCGTAGGCGCCAGGCGCAGCAGCGCTTCGGTCAGCAGGAGCTGCGAGCAGGAAACCACCCCACGAATCAGCTCAGGCCGCCCCGCCGAGCGCCGGCCCCGATCCGGGCGGAGACGCCTCCTCCGGGAGCCCGCCGAGGTGGGCGTGGCGGGCCCAGAGCGAGACCTCCACAGCGAAGCCCACCCGGCCCGGCCCCGCGAGTCCGCCTGTGACACTTCCGGGCGTGACCACACCGCGGGCGACAGTCCCAGAGGCGTGGCTAGGGACGCACGGACGTCCGCCTCAGGGCATGACCAAGCCACACCTGTGGGCGGGGGTCCTCGTGGCCGCCAGGGCCTTCCCGACCCCAGCGGGAGCAGGTGGGCGCCGGACCCCCCAGCCCCGCGCCCCACCCGGCCTCAACTCACCGCGGCTCGGCGGCGCCCCCCGCGCGTCCTCCGCGGGCGCCTGGGGCCGCCGGGCGCGCGGCGCCACCTGGCTGTAGAGCGGCGCCTCCTCCGTGCCGCGCGCCCCCGACCCCGGCCCGGGGCCCGCCAGCGCCCCGCGCTTCTGCACCACCGCGTACGTGTCGGCCATGGCGAGGGCCGGGGGCCCGGGTACCGAGATGCTCCTGCGGTGGGGAGGGCGGGGAGGAAGTGAAACGGCGGCGCCGAGGGAGGGAGGGAGGCAGGGGGTGGGCAGCGTGCTCAGCGCGCAAACCACAGGCTTCCTTCCCCAGTTAAGGAGGGAGGAGGCGGGCGGCTCTCAGAGAGGAGGAGGGGTCTCTGGGTTCGGGGATCTGGTTTCTCTGTCCCTAGCGCCCAGCAAGTTAAGGAGATGAAAGAGGTCAGAGGCCAGCTCGGTAGGTGAACGGGGCAGAGCATTGGTATTGAGGGGTGGTCATTTCTGTGTAATTGTTTATTGAGTAAGTGAGTGAGGAAGTGGCATCGAAAGGGGAGGAAGGGATAGCCTCAAAATGGAGAGCTAGTCTCAAGGATGAGGGGGTGAAATCTCTGCCGCAAAGGAGAGTCAGTTCCGTGTCCGCAGCACCCAACCTGAGGCCTGACAAGTGCGCGGCATCAAGAAATATTTGCTGAATTTATGACTGGGGGGCAAGGAAAGCGCTAACATCGGAATGTAGGACTAGCCTTCGAGGCAGAGGCAGCGGGATGTCTGGGGTTAAAGAGTCATCTTGGGGCAGGTTCCCAGAGCTGAATTCAAACAAAAGGCCAGTGAATATTTGATGAACTGAACAGCAATGAAGGGGCTGGTATTTCAAGGGTGAGAAAAAGGTTAGCTTCTGAGCATGAGCAATTGGAAAGGGAAGAATGAGAGGAGGGAGCTGGGTACCTGAGGACCCCCCCAGGTAGGCGGGGTGTGGCAGGAAGGGTCTGGGAACTCCGGAGGGAGAGGGCATCATCGAAGAGTGGGGCACGATTCTGGGGAAAGACAGAAGGGGAAGGGCATGAGTTTTGGGGGGAACTGGCCAGGCCCATGATGGGGGTCACAATGGGCTCTGTGAAGTGAGCTCAGTGGGGACAGTCTGATAAGGGAGCAAAGAGGAAGACAAAGGTAGATATCAGAGTGAGTCAGTCCGTGCTTCCAGAAGGAATCCAGGGGCTGGATACTGTGATAGTGGTGGTCATAGACTTCTGCTCTGGGTCCTGGTCTCTGAAGGTGTTGATGGTGGACAGGAAGAGAGTAGGAAGGGGACCTTGGTACCTCCTTTAGGTTCTGGTAATGGGGGCTAGAGTTCCGCAGTGCTGAGAAGAACATCTGAGCCACCGTGTGGTACAGGAACTTGTACTGCTCCTGGTGGGGGAAGAGGGGTCGTCAGGAAGGGCAGACAAGAGGAGGAGGGACTTGTTCTTGCAATAAGGAGGCTGAGGCTCGCACCTCTGTCTGTACAGCCGCAGGCCGCTGCTTCCGCATCTCAAGAACAACGTCGAAGAGGCTGAAGTTAGGTGGAATCATCTGGGTCAGAAAGACAGGGAACATGAGCAGGACCTCGTGGGCATGGGACCCACACTGCACACGTGCCCTCTTCATACCTGGGTCAGGAGCAGCTGCCTCACATAATCCACTGTGCACAGGACGCCTGTTCGCCCACAGCCCGCGCTGAAAAGGGAGAATCAGCAAGCTCGGTCAGGGTCTGCCCACAACCCCTTCTAAACAGGGCATTTAGAATTGGGGATGAGGACCCTACTAGGGGATCCCTTGCATCACCTTTTGATAATCAGAATCCCCAGATTATAATTGAAAGGAAAAACTTTTTAATTGCTTACATTTGTTGAGCATCAACTGTGTGCTTACTCCCTAGCTGGCAGTCTGTACTCAACAAATGCTAACAATGTCAGTCAAGGGCGCGTGAGCAAGTGTGGCCTCGGGCTTCTGGAAAAGGCACTGTCACTGCAAGGCCCTGCACTGGCCTCCCTGCCTCTCTGTCCCAGTCCCCACCAGACGCCCATAAAGCCCGTCTCCTACACCTGCAGTGGACACAGAGGGGGCTGAGACCAGAGCCCTGGAGGCGACGAGCTGCCTCCACCATGGCGAGCACATGGTCAGGATTGCCAGGGACCCCTTTGTCTGGCCAGGACATATACTGCAGCTGGTACACCGGACGGGATTCCTGAAACACAGGAAAATAGGGGCAAAGAATCAAAAAAGAAAGAAAAGCATTTATTGAACACCTACTACATGTCAGGCCCAGTTCCAAACATCTTCCATTTAAATCCAACTGATAACTGAGGAGATAGGTACTATTATTACTGCCCATTTTACAGATGAGAACACAGACAGGAAACAGCTCTCCAGTCTGTGAGCCTCCTCCTCCCCTTTCAGTACCTTCTGGAAAGTGACTTGGAGGGTCCTGAGCATGGTGTCTGCATTCAGCCGTGTCTCCCTGGTCTGAAGATGTGGGGCAGGTAGGAAGAGGGGAGAACAAGATCACCAGGGCCAAAAGACACATTTATAGAAAACAAGTATTTCTGATTAAAAGTCAAATACAAACAACACATTTTTAAATATTCATTTAGCCCAAACTTCCCCACAGTTTTTGTGAATGAAACATTTCAGAGGGGAGAAAGAGAACTATGATTAAAAACTCAGACAAGCTCATTTATAGTGAAAAAGATTTCTTTTGTTCTAAAATAAAAGTTTTCTTGTATGTATTAAGTAACAACTATATGTATTGACTTCAGGTGAGAGATTTTCTCTGAGTTCTTTTAAAATGGTAAGGAAATAAGGATTTTAAGAACCTAACCAGGCACATTGATATTACAGAGATAAAACCATGATCTTAGTTAAAATGCAAAAGCAGTGCATATGTTGAGTTCTGACTGTCTGCCTGTGAGTAGCAGAGAGCTCCCTGCAGGGTGAGGGGATGTGGGAAGCTTGATCCTTTCAGGCCTGAACCAAAAGCTTTTGTAAGGGAGGAAGACAAATCCTCTACCCTCTGGTCTTTCCGGCTGGCCCACGAATTAAACTGACATGAGGCAGAATAACAGGAGAAAATCAAAGCTTTATAACATGTATACATGGCAGAAACCCAGGAAAGCTGAGTAACTCACCAAAATGGCCAAAGTTGTCACCTTAAATAGCGTCTTTAGCTAAACAAAAAAGGAGAGTGTTGGGGGTAGTGGTTTGGGACTCAAAGGGGAGGAAAGCAATTCACATGGAGATGGAAAAGCAAATGTGGTAAATAGAACTTTGATAAGAGTGGGCTTAGCAAGGATCCTCCCAGGCTCCCTGGAACCCAGAGTTATCTATGTTGATGGCCTGTCCTGGCCACCAGGCTTTATCTTAAATTCCTTTAGGCAGTTAGGGGAGGAAGTCAAAGTTTCTTTCAGTCTTTTTTTCTTAAAAATAATCAAGGTAAGGCAAAGAGACACATTTTGGGGTGGCCAATTCTGATCCCCCACACTTTCCACTCTGAGAATCTTCTGTGAAACCTTCCACAACATCCAAGACTCCATGAACTCTGTTCCCATCCGTGCCCCAGCTCACCAGGGTGATGCAAAAAAGCCCAATCTGCAATGGCTCCTGTTCTTGGGCCCAGTAGCGCTCACACTTTTTCTGCAGAAGGCAAAGGAGAAAGAGCAGGGACTGAAGAGGGGTATCTGCTCCAGAGTTCAGCTCAGCATGTCCACACTCCCACAGGACTCCCCAGGTACTGCTGGTGGAAGCACAGGCAGCTGCAGCTGTAAAGGGGGCCAGCTGGCAGAGCTTAAACACACACAGACTCAGTGGAGACTTTGAGCTTCTGACTGTGCAGGAGGGAGACACTCCAGGATATTCTCCTACTGTAAGCAACTTAAAAAACTGGGCAAAATATATGAGCCACATTTTCAGATGTTGGCACAGGCATTGCAGGACTGATCACTGAATGGAGGGAAACACATGAGTCAAACCCTATGAGCACCCAGCTTATTGCCTAGAGGCTGAAGGACACAGAGAGTGCAATGATCCCACTGAGCTGAGGAGCCAGACATCAGGGCTCAGGGAGGCCAAGGCAGCCAGAATTTCAAAGGCAGAGTCCTGAAAGAACAGAGCTATGCAAACAAAAGCAAAAGCTCCGTAAGTCTGCATGGAGGTCCCCTTGAGGCTTTAGCTGAATGATAATCTGAACACATATAACGTGAAAGCCCATGAGGCCAGGCAAGAATAACATTCCATGAAAGAGTAATAACTAGGGACCTGTAAGATGAACACTTAACCTGTGTAAAATTAAGAATAAGCATCCAATAAAAATTTACTGGACATAAAAAGAAGCAAGAAAACGTGACCCATAACCAGGAGAAAAATCAGTCAATAGAAACATACTTGATAGAGATAAGGAAAGAAGCAGACCTGAAAACAGCTTTTATAAATATTGTAAGTATATTCCAAGATGAAAAGGAATCATAAACCTGGTGAAAAGTGAAATGAAAGATATAAAAAAGACCTAAAGGGAACTTCTACAGAGGAAAAATAAAATACATGAAATGAAACATTCACTGTCTAATACCAGAAGAAAATATAAGTGAACACGAAGACACAGCAATAGAAACTATTCAAAATGAAAAAGAGAGAAAAATGACTGGGAAAAAATGAATGGAGAATCAGTTACCTGTGAAAATATATCAAGTAGTCTAGTATATATGCACTTTGAGTCTGGAGCAAGAGGAGAGAGAGGGAAGAACAGAAACTATATCTGAATAACAGCTGGAAAATTATCCAAATTTGATGAAGCTATGAACCCACACATCCAAGAAGGTCAATGAACCATAGGGCCATAAAGCACACACCAACATAAAGCCACACCAACGTGGATCATGATCAAACTGCTGAAAAAGAATGATAAAGAGAAAATATTAAAGAATCACACAAAAAAGACACATTACATACTGAAGTACAAAGATAAGAATGATGAAGAATTTTGTCAGAAACTCTGCAAGCCACTGGTCAATGATGTGGTATCCTAAAAAGGCTGAAATTTTTTAAAAAACACAAAACTTTTAGACAAACAAAAGCTGAGAGAATTTATCACAAGCAATCCTGAACTATGAGAAATATTAAAGTAAGCTCTTCATATAAAAGGAACATGATACCAAATGGAATGTGGGTCCACACAAAAAGAATGAATAGTAGAGAAAAAGTAAATATGTGGCTAAATATAAAAGGTATTTCTCATTTTTAACATCTTTAAAAAATAATCTAATGAATTTTACCAAGCAAGGAAGAATAGCAATTCTTCATAAACTTTTCAAAAAAAATCAAAGAAGGAACATTTCCCAACATATTTTATGAGGCCACTATTACTCTGATACCAAAACCAGACATGGACATCAAAGGAAAGAAAACTACTAACCAATGTTTCAAGAATATAAACACAAAAATTCTCAACAAAATAGTAGCAAAGGATTATATACCATGACCAACAGGAATTAATCCCAGGAATGCAAAATTGGTTCAATATATGAAAATCAATGTGATAAGTCATATTAATAGAAAATAAAGCCAAAACACACAATCATCTGAATCGATACCGAAAAAATTTTTGAACAAAATCCAACACCTTTTCATGATGAAAACACAAAAGAAGCTAGAATTAGAAAGGAAATTTCTCAGCATGATTAAAAAACACCCACATCTACAAAAAACCTCCATAGCTAAGCTCATACCTAATGATGGATATCTGAATATTTTACCCTTAAGATCAGGAACAAGACAAGGGTGTTTGCTCTTGCCACTTCTGTTCAGCTTTGTACTGGAAGTTCTAGCCAGTGCAATTAGGAAAAAAGAAAGGAAGGAAAGGAGGGAGGGAGGAAGGAAGAAGGGAAGAGTGAGAATGGAAGATAGGGAGGGAGGGAAGGAGGAAGGGTATTCAGAGTGGAAAGGTTTCAATTTGCGGATGACATGATGTTATATATAGAAAACTCTGAAGAATATACACACACTATTAGAGCTAATAAACAAGTTCAGCAAGGTTGCAAGATATAAGATGAATACATAAAAATCAATTGTATTTCTATATAGCAAAAACTATTTGGTTTGCAATAAGCAAACTGAAAATGAAATTAAGAAAACCACTCCGTTTACAGTAGCATCAAAAAGTACAAACTACTTAGGAATAAATTTAACAAAGTACAAGACTTCTAACCTAAACACTATAAAACATTGCTGAAAGAAATTAAAGAGGACCTAGATAAATGAAAAGACATCCATGTTCATGGATTGGAAGGCAATGTTGTTAGGATGGCAGTAGCCCCCAAATAGATAAATTCACTACAATCCTTATAAAAATCTCAGAAGGCTTTTTGGGAAGCTGATCTTAACATTAATACGCTAACATTGATAAGTGTGTCGCGGATACCCAAGAGCACCCTCAGTTTTGATGATTCACCAGCAGGACTCACAGAGTTGTACTCATGGCTGTGATTTATTACAATGACAGCATACAAAAGAAAATCTGCAAAGGGAAAAGGTGCATAGGGCGAAGTTACAGGAAATAAGGCTCCAGTTTCCAAGGATCTTCTCCCAGTGGAGCTGCACAGGATGTGCTTAATTCCCCCAGCAATGAGTTGTGATAACATGTGTGAAAAGTCCACAGGGAGGCTCATTAGGGACTCAGTGCCCAGGGTTTTTATTGGGGCACTCTATGCAATATGTAGGCAGCCTCTGATTAGTATGTACCCAAACTTCAGACTCCCAGAAGGAAAGCAGGTGTTCACCTAAACCATATTGTTTGTATAAACAGTTTAGGCATAGTGAGCCACTCTTATAAGAAATTCAGTTTCCAGGGGCCGGCTGGGCGGCGCAGCGGTTAAGTGCACACGTTCCAATTCTCGGCAGCCCGGTGGTTTGCCGGTTCGGATCCTGGGTGTGGACATGGCACCGCTTGGTAAGCCATGCTGTGGCAGGCATCCCACATATAAAGTAGAGGAAGATGGGCACGGATGTGAGCTCAGGGCCAGTCTTCCTCAGCAAAAAGAGGAGGATTGGCGGCAGATGTTAGCTCAGGGCTAATCTTCCTCAAAAAAAAAAAAAAAAAAAATCCAATTTCCCGCCAAGAGCCAACCTTGAAGGAAGGCCTTTTTAAGCATAAGCAGTTGAGCCTGCTACGTTAACTCTTTTCTGCACAGCAAGTGACTCAGAATAGCCAAAACAATCTTGAAAAAGAACAAATTTGGAGAACTCACACTTCTTGTTTTCAAAACTAACTACAAAGCTACAATAATAAACAAAACCCTGTAGTACTGGCACAAATATAGATATATCAATCAATGGAATAGAATTGAGAATCCAGAAGTAAACCTTTACATTTATGGTCAATTGATTTTCAATAAGGATACCAAGACTATTAATGGGGAAAGCACAGTCTTTTCAACAAATGGTGCTGGGACAACTGAATAGCTACATACAAAAGAATGAATTTGGACCCCTACCTCACATCATACACAAAAATTAACCTAAAATGAATCAGAGACCTAAGTGTAAGAAATAAAACTTTGAAAAACTTAGAAGAAAACATTGAGTAAATCTTTATGACCTTTGGTTAGACAATGACTTCTTAGATACAATGCCAAAAGTACAAGCCAAACAATTATAGACTGGAATTCCTCAGAATTACTAAGTGGGCTTCAAAGGACACTATCAAAAAAACGAAAAGAGTGGGGCCGGCCCCATGCCCAAGTGGCTAAGTTTGTGCATTCCGCTTCAGCAGCCCAGGGTTTCACTGGTTCAGATCCTGGGTACAGACATAGCACTGCTCATCAAGCCGTGCTGAGGTGAGGTGGTGTCCCCCACATAGTAGAACGAGAAGGACCTACAACTAGAATATACAACTATGTACTGGGGGGCTTTGGGGAGAAGGAAAAAAAAGAAAAGAGGAAGATTGGCAACAGATGCTAACTCAGGGCCAATCTTTAAAAAGAAAAATTATTAAAAAAGAAAATGACCCACAGAATGGGAAAAATATTTGTAAATCATACACTGATAAGGGACTTGTATCCAGAAGAATTCTTACAACTCAGTAATAAAAAGACAACCTAATTAAAAAATGGGCAAAGGATCTGAACAGATATTTGTCCAAAGAAGATATACAAATGGAAAAATAAGCACATGAAAAGATGTTCACATCATTAGGTAAATACAAACTAAAACCACAATGAGATACCCCTTCCCACCCATTAGGATGGCTAATAAAAATAAAAATAAAAACAAAAACAGAAAATAACAAGTGTTGGTGAGTGTATGGAGAAAGTGGAACCCTTGTGCATTGCTGATGAGACTGTAAAATGGTGCAGCCACTGTGGAAAACAACAAAAAATTAAACAGAGAATTTCCATATGATTCAGCAATTCTCCTTCTAGCTATATACTCCCAAGAATTGAAAACAGGGACTCAAAACAGATACATATACCAATGCTCATTGCAGCATTACTCGCAATAGCCAAAAGGTAGAAACAACCCAAATATCCATTAACAGATGAATGGATACACAAAATGTGGTGTGTACATACAATGGAATATTATTCAGCCTTAAAAAGAATGACATTCTGATACATGCTACAACATGGATGAACCATGAAAACATTGTAAGTGAAATAAGCTAGACACAAAAGGGCAAGTATTTTATGATTCTAGGTACCTAGAATAGGCAAATTAACAGAGACAGAAAGTACAATAAAGGCTACCAGGAGCAGGGAAAGGGGGAATACGGAGTAATTGTTAAGTGGGTAGAGAGTTTCTTTTTGGGATGATGAACAAGTTCTGGAAACAGATAGTGGTGATGGTTGTACAACATTGTGAATGTACTTAATGCTTCTGAGGTATGCATTTGAAATAGTTAAAATGGCAAATTTTATGTTATGTATATTTTACCACAATTGGAAAAAAAAAGACATAATGAAATACCACTTTACACCTAGTATGATGGCTGTAATAAAAAACCAGACAATAACAACTGTTAATAAGGATGTGAAGAAATTGGAACCCTCATACATTGCTGGCTGGAATGAAAAACGATGTCGTCACTGCAGAAGACAGTCTGGCAGTTCCTCAAAAATGTTAAAAATAGAGTTACCATATGACGCAGCCATTTCACCTCTAGGTGTATACCCAAGAGAAATGAAAACATACATCTACATAAACACTTGCATGCGAAGGTTCATAGCAGCATTATTCACGATAGCTCCAAAGTGGAAACAGCTCAAATTCTAGAAACTGATTAATGAATGAATAAAATGTAGTAGAGCCATTCAACAGAATATTATTCAGCAATAAAAGGAAGTGAAGTACTGATGTATGCTATAACATACATGGACTTTAAAAACATTATGCTAAGTGAAAGAAGTCAGTCACAAAAGACAACATACTATATGATTGTGTTATATGAAAAGTCCAGGGTAGGCAAAGCTATAGAGACCAAAAATAGATTAGGGTTAGGGTGGAGACTGGTGGGAAATGGGGAGTGACTGCTAATGGATACAGCGTTTCTTTATGGAATGATAAAAATAGTCTAAAATTTATTGCGGTGATAGTTGCATAACTCAGGAATATACCAAAAACAGTTGAATTGCACACTTTAAATGGGTGAATTGCAACTCAATAAAGCTGTTTTTAAAAAACAGATAATCTATAGCAAAAATAATAGCAGTGTATTGTGGAGTATATTTTATATTTGGAATTAAAACGTATGACAATAGCATAAAGCATGGAAAGGGAAAACTGAAATAGACTATTGTAAAGTTCTCATATTGTACATGAAATGGGATAATATTATTTGAACGTAGACTGTGATAACTTAAAGGTATGTATTATAAACCCTAAACCCACCACTAAGCATATAATACCAAGAGGTATTATTATTCAATGGAATCATATTCCATTGAATGGATCTACCACATTTTATTTAACTAATAAGTGAATAATGACTATGAAACTGACTCATGAAAATCCTCAATCTGAAAGAAGATAGAAAAGAAGAAGAAAGGAACAAAGAACAGATGGAACAAATAGAAAAGAAACAGCACTACCATATGATCCAGCAATTCTACTTCTAGGTATTTATCCAAAGAAAACAAAAACACTAATTTGAAAAGATCCATGCACCTCTATGTTCATTGCAGCATTATTTACAACAGCCAAGACATGGAAACAAGCTGAGTGCCCATCAATGGATGAATGGATAAAGATGTGGCGCGCATGCGCGCGCACACACACACACACACACACACACACACACACACACACACACACACGGAATACTACTCAGCCATGAAAAAGAATGAAATCTTGCTATTTATGATAACATGGATGTCTCTTTAGGGCATTATGTTAAGCAAAATAAGTCAGATAAAGACAAATACTATATGATCTCACTTATATATGGAATCTAAAAAAACAAAACAAAATAACAAAACAAAACAGAAATAGACTCATACATACAGAGAAAAAACTAGTGGTTGCCAGAAGGAAAGGGTTGGGGGGTTGGACAAAATAGGGGAAAAGGATTAAGAGGTACAAACCTCCAGTTATAAAATAAATAAGCCATGAGGATATAATATACAGCATAGAAAATATAGTCAATAATATTGTCATAAGTTTGTATGATGTCACATGGTAACTAAACATATTGTGGTCATCATTTATAATGTATAAAAATATTGCATCCCTATGTTGTACATCTGAAACTAATATAATACTGTACTTCAATTAAAAAAAAGACCCTTTCCCCAAAAGAGAAAGAAAGAAAGAAAACAAATAGCAAGATAGTAGATTTAGATCATTATTGATCGTTACATTAAAGACTAAATACCACAATTAAAGGCAGAGATTGTCAGACTCGATACAAAAGTAGGTCCCTACAATATGCCACCTACAAGAAACACACTTTAAAAATAAAGATAAATATAGACAGATAGCAAAAGAATGGAAAAAGATATATCATGCACACTCTAAGCTAGAGAAATTTAAATGGCTCTATTAATATCAAAGTCACTTCAGAAAAAGGAACATTATGAGAGATAAAGAGGGACACTACATGTTGGAAAAGGGACTGATTCATGGGGGAAACATAACCCTAACTGTATACACACTAATTGTAGAGTTTTAAAATACCATGGGTCAAAGAAGAAATCACAAGGGAAATTAGAACATATTTTCAACTAATTGAAAATCAAGTTTGTCAGTTGCAGCTAAAGCAAGGCTTAGAGAAAAATGAATAACATTAAGTGCTTATATCTGAAAAAAGAAAAACCTCAAATCAATTATTTACGTTTAAGAAACTAGAAAAAGAAGAGCAAGTAAAACCTAAAACACTACAAGGAAGGAAATGATAAAGATAAGAGAAGCAATTAATGAAATAGAAAATAAATAAAAACAATGGAGAAAATGAAAAAACCCAAAGCTGGTTCTTTGAAAAAATAATAAAATTGATAAACCTCTAGCTCAGAGATTGGCTAACATTTTCTATAAAGGGCCAGATAATAAATATTTTAGATTTTGCAAGCCATGCAATCTACCTAACTTACAACTACTGAACTCTGACATGGTTGCCTGAAAGCTGGTGTAGACAATATGGAAACAAATGTGTGTGGCTGTGTTCCGAAACGCTTATTTACCAAAACAGGCAGCAGGACAGATTTAGTATGAAAGCTAAAGTTTGCCCATCTTTACTCTAGCCAGACTGATGTGGGAAAGAGAGGGACAGACAGACCACAAATTACCAAAATCTGGAATGAAAAATAGGCATCCGTACAGAC
Organism: Equus caballus; assembly: GCF_041296265.1. Taxonomy (NCBI): domain Eukaryota; kingdom Metazoa; phylum Chordata; class Mammalia; order Perissodactyla; family Equidae; genus Equus; species Equus caballus. The sequence goes on along the minus strand of NC_091701.1, from coordinate 616,007 downwards.
TGTGCAGACTCCACGATCAGCCAGTCCCCCCAGGACGATACTTCGCCCACTCCTAACTCCGTCTGTGGGGCAGTCCAGGATGCAGAAACCCTGTGCCTTCAGTGTTGACATCCATTTAGTAACTAATTAACGCTAACAGGAAAAACAAAGATCCCTGCCCTCATTGAGCTTATCTTTTCGTCAGGGAGACAGAATAAACAACGTACACAATACATTAGCAGATTATGTTAGAAGTTGGTAAGAACTGTGAAGAAAAAAGCAAAGCAGGAGAAGGGAAGGAGCGTAGGAGTGCTGGGAGTATTAAATGGTGTGAGATCCAGGAAGGTCTCACTGAGGAAGTAGCATTTGAGCAGACCTGAAGGCAGAGATGGAGCAAGCCAAGAGAAAAAGGTCCCAGGCAGAGGGAACAGCTGAGGTGGGCAGAGTGATCCCTGGCATCTGAGGAACAGCAAAGCCAGAGTAGTTAGAGTGGAGAGAATAAAGGGGAACAGGCGGAGAGACAGATCAGAGCTGACCCAGGGAAGCCACAGCATAGGGCCTTATGCCTGTGGTGTGGTATGGGGTGCGAAGACAGGCAGCAGAGGTTGCCAGCACTGGAGGGAGGCCCTGCATGGATAAAAGGAAAAAGATCCACAGCAAATTAAAGAGAGCAATAGTGGGCTTTCAATAAAGCTACAGTGCGGGGGCTCCAAGAACCCGGCCCTTGAGTCCCGGCCTCAGGGAGGAGCTACCAAGATTCCTCTGCCTCTTCCCTGCACAAAGAAAGGCATTCTAGGGAGCTGAGGACACCTACCCGCCCATTTTCCGTCTCTCGACATGCCATCAGGATCACCTAGACAAGAGGGGTCCGGGGAGAGGGAGGTGATTTGGGGCTGGGTTTGGGAGAAATGGGGCCAAGGAAGGACTTAGAAGGCTGGCCCCACCTCACACTCCCCGAAAGCTGACCTTGACTCCGAACTCCCAGACCATGCGCCAGAAGTCTAGCAAGGTGTGAGGCAGGGGTCCTTGCGTGGCGATGTAGGCCGGGCTTCCATCTGTGCCCTGGTAAAGGCTAAATTCACTACCGAGATCCCGCTGTTGCCCCCACCACAGCCGCCCCTTTCCTGACTCCCAGCCTGACCCGGATGAAGTTGCCATTGATGTAGTCGCCGTGTCCCTCCTCCTGAAGCAGAGAGAGGATCACTCTTGTCTGATCATCTGCCGGTGCGCAAGGTGAGAAACACGGAGTTTGGGGATGACAGGGGCATCAAGGCCCTGACAGCCTCCTGAATGAAAGCCAGCAGGGGAGTGGCACACCTCGCAGGGGTGCCACCGACCTGCACTCCAGGGCTGCTCGGGAGAAAGGCAGCCACGGCAGAGGTCTGGGAGGGAGAGCGCTGCAGTGGATGGCCACCCTGGACAGCCACCGGGTGGGGGCGTGTGCGGCGCCGCACGGACTCCCTCGGAAGCCCCCCGACTTACATGGCAGCACATCCTTGTAGCGGTTCTTTCTCACGTTCTCGGGGCGACTGCCAGCCTCGGTGGAGCACACACTGCCAGTCTTCCAGGCGGCTGAGCGGGCCCGAATGTCCTGGTGGGAGGCCCCGTGAGCGACCCGGGAGGAGAGAGGAGCCAAGTGAGAATCCTGGCTAATTGCAACGATACAACGATCACAGCGCCTCAGACCGCCTTCTCTGTGGCAGGCTCTGTGTTAAGGGCACTGAATCATCACAAGGTCCCTCTGAAGTGGGTTCAATCATTGCAGTCCCCATTGTGCCAGGTGAGAAAGCTGGGGCACCACATGGTTGAGCGACTTGCAGAAAGTCCCACCCAAAGCGGAAGGGGCACAGTGAGGGTAGCACTCAGACCTCTCAGCATCTGCTCTCTGTACACTCAATCCGTATTGCATTGTATTGTAAAGACTAATTGTAATGTATTATGTATTTAATATAACAAACATGGTAAGATATATATGACAATATACAATGTATATGAATTATAATGTATAACATTACTTATGTAACAAGATACTATAAGGACTTTATACTGTTAGATTATTATAATTAGTGAATAGTATATTACCATCATCATCAGTTATTCATAGTCATGGTGATAATAAGTAACACCAAGCCACCACTGGGTGTGAGTCACCATTCTAAGTGCTTTACTTATGCCCATCCTGTCATTTAAAAACTCCTGGACACCCTAGTGTAGTGGGGACCACTATTAATATTTCTGCTATACAGATGAGGAAAACAAGGCCTAGCGAGGCCTAGACTCCTGTGAGTGCAGGCACTGCTCACCACCCAGTCTTCGGCATAAGGGGTCCTCAGCATGGCTCACTGTCCCAGACGGGACAAGACCCAGATGGGCATGACATTATATACCACCTGGGTATTATATACATTTTCATATTGAATAAATGATATATTTTGCATTTATTATACATTTCTTACATAAAAGATCTATTTTTATATTTGCGTAAATTAGATTTATATTGTAGTACTTTTACCTATTCGTTACACATTTTATATTTACTTAGGAACTTATTGAATAACTCCTTATTTTATAAACTACAATTTTATATGCTGTATTTACGTTTATTTATTGTTTTATTAAGTCAAATGTTTATTGTGTAAGTTGTACTTTAAAATCATATTAATTTCACATATTCACTATATTTTATACTTAATAAAATTATTTAATAAGTTTGGTTCTGTTATCTATTTTTATTGTACTTAGTGATTAAATAAACTCATTTATTATATAAAGTATTTATATCATATTTATTAAATTTATTTTTATATATTTATTATGTCACATATTTCTAAATTTGATGTCACCATATATTGTATTTACATACTTGCATAGTATATGTCTATATTTGTTACAAAGTTACTATATTTAAAACATCTCAGGCACAGTATGTGGTGCCTATGACGCTGCATTATCATTCCTCAGACATGGCTTACACAACCTCACTGTAATGTTTACAATATTTATAACTAACGACAAAGGCTCCTACAAAGTGAGCGCTCAAGATGTGCTAAGCGCTTTTTTACCCACCTCAGTTATTTAATCCTTAGGCCACTTTAGACTCAAAAAGAAACCGAGGCCAGAGGGGCTGGGTAATCTGTTCCGAGCCACAAAGCCGACGAGAGGCCGGTGTCCACACCCCTCGGCTGGTTCCTCTTCTCCCAGCCCCTTCCTCCCCAAGACCTCAGCGGTGACCGCCGGGTCGCCCGGAGCGCAGGGGCGCGCCCGCCCCCGCCTGCGGCGTCCGCCCTCCCCCGCGGCGCCCAGCAGCGGGATTGTCCTGAGCGCGACGAGGGCACGGGGACCCGAGGGTGTGTTCGGCCCCGCCCAGCCCGGCCCTGGACTTCGCCCTCTGGGGCTCTGCGGGCAGACAGTGAAGACAGGGAGAGAGCGCAACAGAGAGAGGTGCGGGGGAGAGAAAAATAGACCTCGAGGCGAGGAGATGCCGCTAGACTCCAAGAGAGAGGCAAGCGCAGCAGGGCGCACAGGACAGACGTCCGGACAGGCCAGGGCGAGGAGCCAGAGCGCACTGCGCCGCCGTCTACACTCGCCCACTCACGCTGAACTCGCCGGCAAGGATCGCCCCCTCCTGTCCGCCCCGCGCCTCCAGCTGCTCCACGAAGCTCCGCACCGCATCCAAGCTTCGGCTCATGGTGCCGCTGGCCACCGAGGTCAGGTTCAGCCGCTGCGCTCGGTGCTCTCAGCTAGTGTAGACAGTGCTGGAGGAGGACCGCCTCCTGTCTCGCCAACCAATGGAAGCGTGCAGCGGCCGGCACGGCGCGCCCCTCTGCCAATGACATTTGAGAGCCCATCCCAGCCCCACCCGCAGGCGTCCGGACCCTGGCGGTGCCAGAAGCCTGGGTCCTCTCCCGCTGTAACTGGGCAGTAGGTCCCCTGCGGGCGCTTCCCTTTTTGTGGCCGCCGCGCCGGCGGGCTGAGTCCGCACAGCCCCACGACGCTTCCTCACGCTTGGGCCCGGGATTCACGCCAGGGGCCGGCCTCCCTCCGAGCCCGGCGCTGGGTGGACGGCCGCGCGCGCTCGCCTGGCCTCCCAGCCTGTGTCCTGGGAGCTAGGCTGGGTCGGCGTCCGAGCCGGGCTGGCGCGGCAGCTGGGAGTGGAGACGGTCGCCGAGATCGAGCTGCAACTCCTGCCTCGGGGACCCCGAGTGGGTGGGGTCCCGCGCTGTGCGGGGTCGGAGGGAAGTCAGGGCGGGTAGCCGCCGGGAAAAATGACGCTCGGGCACCGGTGCCTTGAGAAAGACCGAGTGGAAGCGGGTGCCTAGGTATCTGTATTTCCTGAGCTTCCTTCTTTTTCCGGGTCAGGCTGGGAGGAGGTGGGGGCGCCGAGATCCAGTCCTAATTTGAGGGTCTCAACCCGCAGAAACCTGCCGGGAAACTGAAAACTGAGCCCCCGCAAGAAGGTTCCAGGAGACAAGATGTTCTCAACCCTTTTAAAGAGCTTCTCTTTTCTTCTGTACAGGAAAAGGCTGGAGGACAACTGCTGCTCCAGGGTTACCAAGCGAAGGCTGGAGAGAGGAGAGAACCTAAAGGCCCGGCCGCGGACCGGCCTGGGAGGTGGTCTAGCCCACCACTCACCCGAGTCAGGGAATGAATTTCGAGGTGGGGTCTCTTTGGATAGCGTGTCGTCTGGGGAGTCTAGTTTGAGGTCGTTGAGGTGTGACCAATGGATGAGGTGTACTTTCGGTCAGTGAGGCGTCAACAAGGTCATTGGTTCAGGTTGTGGACTGAATTCATTAGGCTGTCATCAGTGTTGAGGCAGGGATGGGCAAACTCTTAAAGGGCTTTGGTCTCTAGTCTCTGACCCAGCTACTCAGCTCTGCCTTGGCAGTGTGAAAGAAGCCATAGGCACTATGTAAAAGAATGCGTGTGGCTTTGTTCCAGTAAAACTCTGTGGACACTAAAATTTTAATTTCATGTAATTTTCGAGTCACATTTATATATATGTATGTATATGTGAGCTGCAGGCTGTAGTTTGCTGACCCGGGTTTAAGTGACAGGGGTCACTTAAAGTGGCTGAGTGGGGATGTTTCATTTATTGAGGGCTAGTGGGGGTCACTGTGGACTCAGTGTTTATCAGTTTCATCTTTGAGAGTTCAAGAAGGGAAGGTCATTGAGGGCTCCCACTCAGGGCATGATAGTGAAATGTGGAATCACTGAGATTTCATGAATGGTCATGGGTTGTTGGAGACTCAGGTGGGATACAGAAGTATCAGAGATCTCTGAGAAAATATGGAGACTCTTAAGTTCCTTAGTACTCATGGATACTAATGGTAGTCATTCGGGTGAGTGGATACCAGAGTAAACAGGGAAGAGTCTCTGACGGGTCATGAAAGGTCTTTGTGGACCCTAGTGGTAGTGGATGTCATTAGAGGTCAATAGTCACTGGAAACTGGTGGTACCTGGGGAGCAAAGACAACACTGAGGGGTCAGTGGACTGTCCATATCATCTTTGGTGATGACTAGGGTCTGGCTAGCTGGGGATCTTCTGTCCAGCTAGGGTCTGTCTGATTTGGCCGGGGGGGGGGGGGGGGGGGGGGGGGGGGAGGCACGTATCTGTCTGTTCACCTGGCTTGAGGGTCTGTCTACCCAGCTGACTAGGAAGGATCTGTCTGTCCATCCTGCTGAAGGCCTAACTTTCTCATAGGCTGGGGTCTGTCTTACTGGCAGAGGGTAAGTCTGTCAGGCTGAAAGTTTGGGTGACTAATTGACTAGGTGGGTGGGGTGTCTTTCCGCTTGGGTAACATCTTACTGTCCACTTGGGGGTTTCTGTCTGTCCTTTAGGTAGTCTTTTGGTTGGCTGCAGTCACCTTCCAATTGGCTGGAGTGGAGAGTGTCCGTATGTCTGGCGACAGGTCTTTCTGGATATCTGGCTGGGCATCTTCCCATCTGTGCAATAATCTGTCCATTAGTCTGTCTGGCTGTCCCACTGGAGTCTGTTTGTCTCCCTAGGATTCTGTCCATCTAGAAGTCTGTCTGGCTGTCCCACTGGAGTCTGTTTGTCTCCCTAGGATTCTGTCCATCTAGAAGTCTGTCTGGGTATTTTTCTGCCTATCTGGCTGAGATCTTATGGCCTATGAACACAAGTGGCTGAGGTTATGGTTCATCTCTTGTGCTTCCAGCCGGGTTGGGTGTCCTGGCTGCATGTCCACCCCAACTCATGCCCCCATCTCATTGTTTAAGCTGCCTGCCCTCCTGACACTGACCATCCCTCCATGCCTCTCCAAACATCCACACTCTCCAGGCTTGTCCTCCACTCAGCTCAGGCTGGGTGTGGGGGATACGCAGACCCCCAAGACCTCCTCCAGCAGCCCTGGCCCAGCCCACTTCTCCCTTCTCCCAGAGGACTGCAAGCTGTGTTCCTAAAATGGGACTCGCTGCTGCTGGTGGCCCTCTTGTTCACCCTACTGGTGGAAATCCTGTGCAGCAAGAGCAGCTGGCACTGCTCCTGCAGATCCTGAGCACCATAATGCCCACAGGCCACGTGCCAGCCTGCCACCTGCTTGGGAGCTCGGAGTGCTTGCTGAACTGGCCACTCAAGAGCCAAATGGACTGAGTGCTGGAGGGTGCTTGGGGAAGCTTTTGCAATGCTGTGAGGAACCCAGCCTGTGCTGATGTTGCAAAGGGGAAAATCCTAACTTTACAGTGGAGAAACCTGGCAGACGCTACCTCAACGGTGTGTTGGTTGACAACCTCAGGGGTGTCATCCCAAGTGTAATCTGAAACCAGCTTCCCTCTACACGGAGGGCAAGGAGAGACCAAAGAATGAGGCAGTCCACTCCAGATTGGTAGGTGGCAGGTTTAATAAACAAGGGAAATATGAGGCTTGTCTTGGGCAGCTGCAAGACGAGTCGATTTCCACACCTGCCCACCAGAATCTTAAAAGTTTATACAGAGGCCTTACCTGGGTTCAGTCATGTACACGGTCCAGATGGTCTCAACACCACATTAACTCTCTCAAGGCTGTGTCCTTGGAGCAGCTCCCGCTCTGGGAACAGTGGGCAGAGCGTCCATTCCAAGGACAGGGGAGGGGGTGAGGAGCCTCTGATTGCCAGGGTCCAGCTCACAGGTCAACCAGCAGTGACATCCTCTAGGTGACCTCCTCCAATACCCAGGGATCTTGTGGGAAGATACTTTGAGGCTACTGACATCCCTATTATACAGTTCCTCTCTGGTTTCCTTTTTTGCTAGGCCAAAGGGCAGACGAAATTAAAAAAAATTCTCTCACTGCTCCACTCTGTTAAGAAGCTGCAGGCTGGATGGACTGACCTATTGACCCATCCACAAATCTGGCATTTGGCAAATAGGAAAAATGCCACTCATTCCAGTTACAAGTGGCAGCTTGCATGCACCAGGGACTGGCGCTAGCTGCCTTTGGAAGGGCTTTTTAGTCTCCTCTAACTCTCCTCAGGGGTTCTGGTTTTCAGCATTTTGAATTGAAGATTCCCCCGGTCCCTTTATGGCAAAAGATCAGCAGCTCAGAGCTAGGGGAACATGCCCAAGGAGAAAGCCACACTATTCCTTCTCAGTCCTGCTGCCAACCCCCACAACCCCACCTCTTTGTGAAGGCTGGATTTCTGCCCTCGGGAACTGCCCTGCAGTTCTGCTTCAGGGAGGGAGAGGGAAAGCCCTTTTCCCCAACTTTAAAAAATGACATCCTGGGGCCGGTCCTGTGGCTGAGTGGTTAAGCTTGCACGCTCTGCTTCAGCAGCCCAGGGTTCCCTGGTTTGGATCTTGGGCATGCACCTACATACCGCTCATGTTGTGGTGGCATCCCACATAGAACTAGAATGACCTACAACTAGGATATACAACTATGTACTGGGTCTTTGGGGAGAAAAAAAAAAAAAAAAGGAAGATCGGCAACAGATGTTAGCTCAGGGCCAATCTTAGGAAAAAAACAAGTTGGGAACTCAGAAAAAAATGACATCCTTAAAATGTTCATACCAGCTTGTCCCCTGGCTGGCCCCACATCTTGCAGAGCACAGCCTGGGCATTGCCATCGCGCAGAGCAAGCTCCAGATGCTAGAACGTGCCTTTGGAGGAAATAAACTCAGCCTTGGGCTCTGAGCTAACAGCTCAGGCTCCTGTGAGCTCCAGGCAAACAAATGCTCCGACAGTGATGTTGGTAGCATAGTGGGGCCTCTTTTAGGCTGCCTTGCATCCTTGGCTTGCAGTTTCCATACCCAATTTTAGCTCGGCATAAGCACACCTGTGTGTGTGGTGCTTTATTTGGAAAAGACCAACTGGCCACATTCTTTTAAGCTTAGGCTGGCTGGGATCCTGCACAGCTCAGGGCCCTGTTGTGGGTACTGAATGCAAGTCAAGGGCATCACAACAGCCAAAGGGAGGTATGGAACTGTCTGCATCGGCTTCTGCCACTCAACTGTAAAACCAGAGAGAAGTAAGTGCACATCGGTGTCTGGGTAAGCATTAATATCTCTGGGAGTATTCCTGTAATGAGACTGAGGGCAGAGGGCATCTCACCAGAACACCTGCTGCTGTTGGGTGTTCTGAAGTCCTAGCCAATGCACTGTGGCAAGGAAAAAAGAAGAGGGGTCTGTCAAAAACACTGTAACTGGCATATGGCATAGTCAGCTGGAAAGTTCTAGAAAATCTTATGAAAAACTGTAAGAACTTAGAAGAAAATTTAATAAGGTATCTAGTTAAAATATAATACACACACATCACACAAATATCACTTTCCTATATACCAGCAATAATGAATTTGAAACTCGAATGCCAAACAGATTTCATATTGATTTCTTGAAAAACAGGCACCAAGTTTCACATCGCTAGTGAATTAATGGAACTAAGCAATGATATTAATGTCTGCTAACATCACAAAAATGACATCCAGACATTATGACCCTCCTGGTGAGAGAACACACCACTTCATCAAGCATTTCTACCAAAAAAGTTTAAAACTGTATCTGTACATCTAGTTCTAGATATTAATTCAGAGGAAATACAAGGGCACAGGCAAGTGTTAAATAACACCACAGGATCAGAAACATCCAGACTGTGGAAACCACAGGACAAATAAACCAGTTTCCTAATTGAATAAAATAGAAAGAAAAATAAAAAAAGAGAGAATCCCATAGGTTGAAAGAGACTTAGGACTTACACACAAATGCTCACAGCAGCATATTACTCATAATAGCCCCAAAGTGGAAACAACTCTAATTTTATGAGTATGGTATGTATACAATGGAATATTACTCAGCAATTAAAAAAATGAAATACTGATACATGCTACAACATGGATAAATTTTGGAAATAACGCTGAGAGAATCCCATCAAAAACATCCCATATGATTCTATTCATATGAAAAGTCCAAAATAGGCAAGTCTATACATAGAGACCAGAAGGAGATTAGTGGTGTGCAAGGGGCTGAGGGTGGGGGGGCATGGTTGGAGGAGAATGGGGAGTGACAGCTAATGGGTATGGGGTTTCTTTTAGGAGGGACAAGAATGTTCTAAACTTAGGTTGTGGAAATGATTATAGAACCTTGTAAATATGATAAAAAAATTTAATTGTACACTTTCAATGGGTGAACTGTGTGATATGTGAATTCTAGCTCTATAAAACTGTTTTAAAAAAGACGACGAGAAACTTGTCAATCATTTGTAATGAATAGACCTAATTTAGATCCTAGTTCAGACAAACATACTGTAATCTGGGAAAACTGAACACTAAGTAACTATTTGAAATAATGTATTTGGAGTAATTGTTGATTTTTTAAGTGTGATAATGGGGTATTCCTATTTTTACTAGGTCCTTATCTTTTAGAGACATACATGGAAATATTTATAGATGAAATAGTATGGTGTCTGGGATTTGCTTAAAAATAAATGAGTGGATATAGGGAGTGAGTGGGGCTACGAAAGAAACCAGACCAGTCAACATTGAGACAGGCTCATGCACTCACTGTACAGTCCTCTCTGCTCCTGTGTGTGTGAAATTTTCCACAAGATGTAAAACAGGGGCCGGCCCTGTGGCCGAGTGGTTAAGTTCACACACTCCTCGTGGGTGGCCCAGCGCTTCACCGGTTTGGATCCTGGGTTCGGATCCTGGGTGCGGACCTAGAACCGCTCATCAGGCCATACTGAGGCAGCATCCCACTTAGCACAACCAGAAGGACCTACAACTAGAATATACAACTATGTACTCGGGCACTGTGGGTAGAAGAACAAACAAAACAAAACAAAACAAAACAGAAGACTGGCAACAGATGTTAGCTCAGGTGCCAATCTTTAAAAAAAAAAACAAAAGATGTAAAACAATCAACCAATATAGAGGCAAACAATCGTTTCTATCAAGAGAGCAAACAGGTCACAGAGAACAAACACACACACAAATGGCCAATAAGTATTTCAAAAGGTGCACAACCTCCATTATGATTAAAGAAATGTAAATTCACTGGGGAACCATCTTGCACCTAGAGTTTGGTGAAGATGAAGAGTCTGATAGTGCCCAGTGCTGGCAAGGACATAAACAGGCACTCAGATCCACTGACAGCGGCTGGGATGGACAGCCGCTCGGAGGACAATTCAGCAGCATCTATGATCACTTTAAAGACAGAATTCCACTGGTAGGAATTTATTCCTCAGACACACTTCATAATTATACACAGAGGTATGCTCAGTGATGTGTCTGAAGCAATGTTTGTGGGAGCAAAAATAGGAAACAACTTGAATGTGCAGCCATTAAACTGGAGGTGGATCCACATGTATGAGATATCCTAGAAAACCTAAGGGTACCCTTGGTAACCCAGGGGTAGCCTAGCGAGATCACTACAGGGAAAGATGGCAAGTTCCAGAACGGTGTGCATAGTTCAATCCCTTTTGTGTTAAAAAAAATAAATAAATAATACCATGAATAGAAAAATATCTGACTAGATTTTTTAAAAAGTCAGTAGCCTCTGGAGGGACTGCTGAGGATGCGGGGAGAAGGAAGGTGATTTATTTGTCACTGGGTCTACTTCTGTACGTTTGAAATAGCAGTACAGCCATGTGTCACTTGACGGGGCCATGTTCTGAGAAATTAATCGTTAGGTGACTTCATCATTGTGTGACCATCAGTGTCCACTTACACAAACCTAGATGGTATAGCCCACTACACACCTAGGCTCTGTGGTACTAATCTTGTGGGACTGCCGCCATATACGCAGTCCGTCATTCACTGAAATGTCGTTATGTGGCGCATGACTGTATTGCAGAAATAGATGCAACATCTTTAAACTCTTGAAAGCCAACAAACAATATCCAAGTGCCTCCCCTGCACTCCAAAGAAAAATGAGCAGAGAACCCAGAAGGCAGCTCTCAAAAATGGTCAACAAGTAAATGAAGCGTTTACCCACACTAGCATTGAAGTCTCCCTGCTGCCTGGATCCGGGTGTACCCGTTCCCTACCCCAAGGCACCAGCGGCGGCATGTGCACCCCTCCGGAAAGAATGCAGTCCACACGTGAGCGTGGGCCCTCCTCTCCTTTCTTCTGCACGGCGGGAACGTATCACAGATAGTGCTTCACACCACACTTCCTTTTATTTAATACTCTATCTTGAGGTTCTTTTCAATGACTACAGTGTTCCACTCCGTGGATGCCTCCTAATGTAGGGACCTGCAGTCCTGTTAGTCAACAGCTAGGCTGTTCCCCCGCTTTTGCTGCTACAAACAGTACAGATCCTGGCACTGCCACTACTGTCCACAAGTTGGAGTGTCCATGTGAGGCACATCTGGATTGCACATCTGTCTACTGGACTGAGGAGAGAGGCATATTATTACTTCTGGGGATATTACAAAATTTACCTCCAAAGTTCTGCACCTATTACATACAAAACCCCAACCCCCCATATCCTTACCAACCATATTCGAATTTTTCATCTTTGTCAATCTGATAGATAAAAATGGTCTCTTGCCTCAAACTTTCTGTAGTAAACAGCAAAAGGCTTAGACTTGTACATCTCCTTCGATCAGAAATTTCATTTCTAGGAATGTACCCTAAGAAAAAAACAAAGGGTAGTGGGCAAGATGTTCAGTGCAGCCTGGTTCATGGACCTGAGCCTAAAATGCACTTCGTCTGGTGCTTAAAGTTTTACTTTTTTGTGTAAGTAAAAAATGGATATATTCTCTGCTAAAAATTTCAAATACACAGATGTGGAATAAACTTCTCCATCATCCTTCGGCCTTAACTGTAAATGGCTTTGAATCACCATTGACGGTTGGTATGTCGTCTTCTAGATCTTTTTATTTGAAGGTTTTTAATAATTTAAAACGAAACAGAAATATGAAAGCCTCTTTCATAACAATGGAAGGCATTTGTAATTATTTTCCTTTTAATCCTCTATTACGAGAAATGTAAAACACACATCAAAGTAGAATATTACAACAAAACCCGTCTACATCACCTAAATCTGACAGTTAGTATTTTGCTCCAGCAACTTTTTTCCCCATCTGCTGAAGCATTTTCAAGTACCAGGCTGCTATTTCACACCCAAATACTTCACCATAGCTCTAACACCTAAAGACGTTTCCTAAAGTAATCCTAATGCCGAGTCACCCAACAAGATTAACAATTCCTTTAAAACTTCAATAATGCTTTATTTTGAAATAATGTCACGTTTATATAAAAGCTGCAAAAATACTGCACAGATCTCCCACATGCCCTTCACGTGGATTCCCCACTTGTCAGCATTTCTGAGTACTGAGGAGAATCCTAGAGCACGAGACTCAGGTGCAGCGGCGATGCAGGCTTCTCCCGGGGCTGCCGCGCTCTGCCTGGAGCTGCTCGCACTGAGCACAAGGGACCAGGTCCACGTCCGTCTCCTCCCTGTCCTTTACAATTTACAGTTACACAAGTACTGACTGATTTCTTCCTAGAAAAGTCAAACAGCAGATGCACCAATAGCCCTTTAGCACTGCACCGCCCCTCTAGTCCAAGGCTTCCCGCGAGTCCTCAGGACGTTCTCTGTGCCAGAGGACATTTTCCCAACTTGCTCAAACATGCAGACAAAGCTGTGCCCAAGCCGTCCCCAGCAGCATCCCAGCAACCACTTCTGATCCTAGGATGGTGACTCAAGTAGAACCACATTTTAAATGTTAAAAAACCCTGCCAAACTGCCATCTGCAAAGCCTTAACCCACAGATTCTTCCACCAGCACGGTATCCTGTTTCCCCAGAGCGCCACAAACAGTAGATACCACCCACCCCAACAGCTAAACACAGCTGATGAGCAAAACGTGGACACAACTGTCCTTCAATCATGCCCTCCACGGCAGATATGCCTGATGTGCTGGGTTCTCTGAGGAACTTCAGAGAATTATACTCACAGGCTTCTTCAGCACAGAGGATGTGAACTGAATAATAAATGGTTCACATCTTGCTTATTTTCTGTCTGTCTCTGGCTAAGAGCTGGCCCCCAGTGCCAGGCCCTGCTCTAAGTGAGACTTATGTGCTCACATTATTAAAAAACAAAACATGAGTGACTAAGGGCCTGCTCTGTGCTGGGGAAGCAGCAGAGAGAGCCTTAGGCCTCGTGGAGCTCACCTGGGAAGATGCTTGGTCAGCAAGGGGTCATCCTCATCATGCCTGTGATAAGTGTATGTAGGAGGTACCCAAAACAGGAAGGGCAGGAGCACCCACACTGACTGAGGCTCACCTTCTGGATGGGGACACGCAGTTGGATGAATGGTGGCCCCCAACACACGTGTCCATAGCCCAATCCCTGGAGCCTGTGAACATGATCTTATTTGGAAAATAAGGACTTTGCCGATGTGATTAAGTTTAGCACCTTGAAATGAAGAGGTCATCCTGTATTTTCTGATGGGCCACAAATCTAGCAACAAGTGTCCTAAGAGACATACAGAGACTTGACAGACCGGAGAGGAAGGCCACATGAAGAGAAAAGCAGCGACCAGAGTAATGCAGTTACAAGCCAAGGAACACCAAGGATTGTTGGCAGACCAGAAACTGGAAGAGGCAAGGAACGGAGGAGGGGTTGGGGGAACTGACACCTTAATCTTCCATTTCTGGCCTCCTGAACTGTGAGAGAATAAATGTCTGTTGTATTAAGGCACTCAGTTTGTGGCAATTTGTTGTGGCAGCCCAAGGAAACTAACACAGAACATCATACTACTGTATTTTTGTATGTATTTTGGAATTTCCATAACTTACAAAAAAACGTTAATTGCACGTTCTTCATTTGTCAAGCTGGGAGAGGCCCTGGAAGGTGCTGCAGAAGGAACTGGATTCACAGGATTGGGACCCTAAGTCACAGACGTCCCATGAAGGCCTATCCCCTGCTCTCTGAATGCTGTGGCCCAGTGGGTCCTGCGGGTCCCCTGCTCTCCCTGAGGACAGCCTCTTACTAGGCCACTCCTGTTCCTGGAATCCTTATGAGCACTGTCCACCTCAGGGTCTTTGCATGGGTCATCCAGGTGGCCCCTGCATCTTTCTGCCATCATGTAGCCCTCAGGGCACCTGCAGATGCCTCCCCATTCTCCATCCCCCTGCCTGCCTTGTTTCTTCATAGGCCTGTCCCACCCAGTGTGATGGATTTCTTTCTTATCATCATCACTCTACTCCACGTCAACTTGTCTCCATTCTGTAGGGTCTTGACACCCATTCTGTGTAAAACCAGGGCCCTTGGGTACATAGGAAAGTGGGGAGAGAGAGAGGGCAAAGGGGATGAGTATGGAGCCAAGGGGAGAGCTCAGCCTCTCCTGGGCAGCCGTGGCTCTCCCTGTGTGACTTCAGATAAACCCTGCCTTGACGAGAGAGCTGAAGCTGTGTGCAGCAGGCGGTCCCTAAAGCGTCACCGTGTCCTCAATCAATGGACTTAAGGTGTGCCTGAGGCGGACTGAAGGATCCTGCTGAGCACGGAGCGGGTCCTGCCTTCTCTGTGTCAGGCCCCCAAGTCTCACAGTTGCTCAGAGCAAATGTGACATGCCCTGCAAATGTACCCATCCCAGATGATGACAACAGCACCAAATCTCTCAGGGGTAGCACCAAACCCTCCCTATGGCTAAGGGCAAGCCAGCATGTGGGGCCTGCCTGGTCCTAGACACAATGGCGACACCAGGCCTGAGAACGTCCCAGAGCTGGCAGGTCCCCACCTGAGGAGACCCCATGGACATTGGTCTTCACGTTCAGCCAGACAACAGGCCTGACTGGACCACTAAGAGGCAAAAGGGGTGGTGTGGCACACAGACTTTATTCTAACCCCTTCAGTCCTGGGTCCGGGTCCACGTCCTGACCAGCAGGAGGCTCACTGGGCACTCAGGAAGACCCTCTTGCGTGCGGTGTTGGTGTAGGGATGCCAGCGCCACTCCACGTCTGCTGTGGCCTCCTGTTCCAGGGTGCCCAGGCGGATCATGTACACTGGGGGAAGGGGACAGGGACGCTGTCACCTACACAGCCAGCATTCCCCCACCACGCCCACTGTATCATGGGATAAAGCCCCAAACTCACACTTGAGCTCAAAGCGAGGCCCGACTTCGGTCAGCTCCACGTTGCGGTGGTCAGTCTTCCTGTACACGTGGTGCCTGAGGCAAGGGGAGGCAGGGAGCAGCTGCGGTCAGCAACAGCACAAAGGTCAGGAAGGCATCCCGGGGCCAGCCCACAGACCCACCGGAAGGAGATATAGTCATCCTGGTTCGCAAATGTGATAACCCGGTGGCTGTCATCTTTGGGCACAGGGAAGAGGTAACGGAGTATGTCAGAGACCTGTGGCAGAGGGAAGGAGAGTGGGGAAAAATGCCCGGCTTGGCACCCCCTGCCCCCAGCCCTCACCCAGTGGCCCCAGACTCACCCGCTTGCCCAGGCGGGAAGAGAAGCCATGCATGATGAGATGAGGCTTGGCCTCTGACACAGTGCCCAGGTCGGGGATGTCATGCCGCATGACCACATTGCACAGTGTGAAGTAAGCAGTGGGGCCGAAGGGCAGGTGGCTAACGATGAACCCCACTGGTGGGGCCAGGAAGGCCGTCAGAGACCCTGTCTCCTCTCAGACGACCACCCTGGCAGACACCCTGCTCCCCGACACCAGCCTTACCAGGTGTGCCTCGATGCTCGTGGACAACCAGCAGGTCGGTGACCCCATTAGCTTTGCAGGCTCGCACCAATGCCCCTACCTCATGTCGGCCACGGTTCATGCGCTGGGCTCCTGGGAAAATCAACTTCAGCTCCTGCACATAAACATACTCCAGTTAGAACTGGGGCCACGGGCATCTGAGCATCTCCCACTCACTCCCCGCTACTGGTACCTTTGCAAACATCTTGAGGCGTGAACTGGGGTCACGGGAGGTAGTGATCATGATCTTGGGATCCTCGACCCCTGCCCATCGATATTCGTCATCCACGTGGTTGGTCACACCTGTCAGGAGCATGAGGGGCAAGCCGACACTGTCTTGGAAAGTGACATACTAAGTTGGGGGCAGCAACGTCTGCCAGTACCTTCACCGATGGAAACGCTCCATACCCAGAATGGGCAACAAGGTGGCTGCCAGCCAGACTGGCTGTAAGTACAAGCGCAAACGAGGAACTGAATGTTTACATGTGATTTAAGTTTAGCTCATTCAAGCTGTATTAATCACATGGGCTAGAGGCTATCATGTTAGCACAAGTCCAGATTCTGTTAAGGCCAAAGGTAACAGACCCCTTTCTCTCATAAATACTTATATGTTTGTCACCCCTTTCATATTCATCGAATAATGCAATGAATGAAACAACTGGCTGCCAATGAAGTGCTGGGAACTGGGGACATGGCAGTGAACAAAATGGACACTGTCCTGCCCTGGCAGAGCTCACATTCTAGTGAGGGGGACAATCAAGAGATGAAGCAAAGCAGAGAGTAAGTGGGGTAAAACTATGTGCATCATAAATGGATTGTGAGCACTCAGGGAGAGCTCTCCTGAGGTGCCACCTGTGCAGAACCATGCTGGCACCCGCAGGACAGCTGCAGGAGCAGGAGCCACAGAGCCTGTCCTCAAGGGATCTGAGGAAGGACGTAGAGGCCAGCGGACTTGAGGGCAGGTAGAGGAGTTGGCCCACAGTGTGGAGGAAGGTCACCTTCACCACCAGCATCGTCAAACTCCAGCGAGCCCTGCAGCGCTAGAGCCTCCCGGCGCAACTCGGTGGGAATCAGGCGGTTCTCTGCAGGAGAAGACAGAGGCTGAGTGAGAGACGCGCGGAGCCCTGAGCTTAGACAGCACTGCGGGTTACAAACCTGTACAAACCTGATGTGTTAAAAACAGGACACAGGCCCCAAATGGAGTCACTTATGCTAAGCTCCACATCACCAAACCGACACTTAATTACAATTTTGGCTCTCCCAGAAATGGACTCTTAAACCAGCCAGCCAGGAACCGCCTGGTCAGCACTAGTGAGGGCATCTGCCTGATGGACCCCTGCCACCCCCCAAAGGCAAGTGACCTTGCCACAGCCAATCCATGTTTTTGTCTCGTGTAACTCCCCTGTCTTGTCCTCTTCTGCCTCTAAGTCTTTCATTTTGTCCAGCTCCTCGGAGCTCCTTTCTATCTGCTGGATGGGATGCTGCCCGATTCATGAATCACTGAATAAAGCCAATGAGATCTTTAAAAGTTACTCAGCTGGGTTTTGTTTTTTAACAGTGGAAAAATACCCTTCTCTCTCCTTTCTAAGCAGAGAGGTGATACGTGATTACTGGGCAGTGAAGGGGGGAGGGACGACAAAACTATTTCTGTCTATATGCCAATCTGTTAACAGTGGTTACAAGAGACTTTATTTTCTACGGTTCCTGAGCCCTATGGCTTGAGGACTTTCTAAGATACTTAATCACAAATATGTATTGCTTTTGTAGTTACAAAAAAAGTTAACAAACTAATTTTTAAAAGAATAAATAGAGGGGCCGGCCCGGTAGCGCAGCGGTTGAGTGCACACGTTCTGCTTTGGCGGCCCAGGGTTCGCTGGTTCAGATCCCAGGTGTGGACACAGCATCACTTGGCAAGCCATGCTGTGGTAGGCATCCCACATATAAAGTGGAGGAAGATGGGCACAGAGTGTTAGCTCAGGGCCAGTCTTCCTCAGCAAAAAGAGGACAATTGGCAGCAGATGTTAGTTCAGGGCTAGTGTTCTTCCAAAAAAAAAAAAGAGAACAAATAGAGATTTCTCTTTCTGTATGAAGTGGATCAGAAATCATGAAATCCTCTAACAAAACCATTAATCATGACGCTCCAGGTCAGAGGTTTCCTCTGTGAACTAAAGTGGACCTAGCACAGGTGTTGGGGCTGTGGGTATGCTGACTTCGGAGTATAGAGCTGAACAGGAGCATGCCCTTGGATCCAGCACTTCTCTCCAATATGCCCTGGAGGAACTCTTGCACATAGAAGAGAATGTTCATAGCAGCAGTGCCGTTCCTAATTCCCCCAAACTAAGAATAAGCTCAACACCACCAACAGGGGAATGGATTAAGACTGTGGAATATTCACCTGAGGGATCTCCCCATTACACTCAATGGCTCTCAGAAACAAAGCTGAACCATAAGAGAAAGTTGCAAAATAATGCATATAACCCAATACTACATTTAAACTAAAAATTAACCAATACGATTTAGGGATGCAAACAAGTATGACACAAGCACAAAGAAAAACAAGGAAATAGGTTATTTTTAAACAATATTCAATACAGTGCTTATCTAAGTTGCGGAAAATATTCCTGAATTTCAGTATGTTGATCATTTTTCATTTCTTAAAGTGGGCAGATAGGTCACAAGTGTTTAACATTATGCTTAACATAAACATGTACACACATGCCACATACATTTTATGTATTTAAAACCTGGGAACATTAAAGTGAATTTAAAATAATCAGAGGTATCGCGTTTATGTGCCATCAGATAGGAACAATGCTCCACTGACAGAGGATCCAACATAATAGTGATAAATATGGCATTTCCAATCAGGCATGTGTGACACACTCGTCATTAGTAAGGCAAATGAAAACTGGGGAAAATATTGCAAAGTCAGATTCCTAATTTACGACGCGAATAAAATTTACCTCTACAGGGCTAACAGTTTAAAAGTGCAAGGGAATCCTATTAGCCCTAAAAGACAGTAAAACATTCTTGCTACCTTGTATTGAAGAAGGTAACAAGAAGAAAAACCAGGAGAGGAAAACAATCTATAGGACCACTGTAAAAATTTAAAATTTGGGAAGAACTAGACAAACTGTAAACAAAATTAACACACAAACTGTAAAATCTGAACACTGCAACATAAATGGGAAGTAATTCACATCATCAAATGGAGGGACATCTGCAAACCAACAGGAAAACCTGAAAACGTGAAAAGAAGTTCAGCCACACTAACACAAAGAAACGCTAATTCAACGCGTTTTTGGTGAGGAATACTGCCAATCCTCCTCCTCCTGCTTGAGGAAGACTGTGGCTGAGCTGACATCTGCGCCCGTCCCCGTCCATTCTCCGCGGGACGCCGCCGCAGCGCGGCTTGACGAGCGGCGCTGGGTCGGCGCCGGATCCGACTCGCGGGCCGCCGAAGAGGAGCGCGAACCCGACCACGCGGCCAGCGCCCCGCGCTTCCCTCCGCGGGGCTCCCCGACGGCCTGGGGGGTGGCGGGGCCGGCCTACCTTCGAGCGCGCGCCGCAGCTTCTCCTTCCGCTCGTGCGCGGCGCGCTGCGCCTCCTCGCGGGCCTTGCGGTACAGGTACTCGCGGCGAAGGCGGGCCTCCCGGCGCAGCTGCGGAACGGCGGTCTGCTCAGCCCCTCTTTCGCCACGCACGCCGGGGCACCACCCGCCCAGAGCCCAGAGACCAGCCCCAGCCCAACGCAAGCCCCCCACCTCCAAGACCGGGGCTCGAGCCTCTCCCCTACCATACTGAACACCGCTCCCACGTGGCTCCAGCCGACTCTGAGCGCCGCGCCGGCGCAGCGCAGCCCTTGCTGCTGCCCTCAACCAACAGGATCTCCAGCAGCTTCACGAGGCTTTGCTGCCCTGGAGAGTGCCCAACGTTAAGATGGCGAACCGTGGGTGGGAGTCGCAAGGCCACCGTCCAGTCCGGAAGCACACGCCCACTGGAGCAACCAATAGGCTGCGGGTTAAGATGTCGTCACTTGGCTTACGACAGCCGTTAGGACAGACGTCAGCCGAGGCTTCACCGCCAGCTCCCCCGGCAGGGCGCCCAGTGTAACGACGAGCGGCTAAAAGAATCATAACTGGCTGCTCGAAACGGTCCAGCGACAGCAAAAGCAGCGCAATGACTGACCGCAGGGCCGCCCGCCGGCTCCGTCCGGAATTAACGTTAAAGCCGCTCCTCCCTTAAAGCGGCGGCCGTGCAGCTCCGCCTCCTGCCGTCGCCGCAGCGACGGCCCCACTTTTTCAGCGCGGCCGCTTCCAGAAGCGCCTCGGCCTCCCGCAGCCTCACCGCCGGCCCGGTGGGCGGGGCCGGGCGACCCGAAGGAGGCGGGCTCGGGCCGCAGCGGGGCCATGGCGGCCGCGGAGCTGCGCGCCGAGCTGGACTCGCGGCTGCTGCAGCTGCTCGGGGACCTGGAGGACCTGGAGGCCAAGCGCGCAGCGCTGAACGCCCGCGTGGAGCAGGTGGGCGCGGGCGGCGGGTGGCTTCACGGCGGCGGCGGCGCGCGCGGGGTCTCACGGGGCGTCCGCTCCCCTCTGTCCGCAGGGCTGGCTCGCGCTCTCCCAAGCTCGTTACGCCATGGGCGCCAAGGCCGTGGGGCCCCTGCAGTACGCCTCCCGCATGGAGCCGCAGGTCTGCGTGTGCACCGGGTGAGGAGCCTTGCATGCTGGAGCGGGTAGGCGGGCGGGGTCCAGCGGGCGGCCAAAGGTCCATCCCCTCTCTTGTTCTTCAGCGAGGCCCAGGACGGACTCCAGAGGTTCTGGGTGGCGAGAGCCGGCGCCCAGACTCCAGAGGAGGTGGGGCCCCGCGAGGCAGGTGAGCCCCCATTCTTCCCGTCAGGCCCTTTCCCAATGTGAGAGACGGAACGCACGGGACAACTGACATGATTTTATTCGGGCTCTTGCGATAGAGGGAACGCCGCGGATCTGAAGATGGGAATGTCTCCCCAGGGTGGTCTGTTGCCTTGGAGTTTTATAGGGAAACACAGACAAGTTTATAGTGAGGGCTTTCACACTTGGATTGCTTTACAATCAGGGGAAGTCTGAGCTGAACAGAAAATGTTTCTCTTTGTCTAGCTAGTTTCAAGACAGACTTCTACTCTCATTCATTCATGGGACAACAGGGAGGAGGAGGGTCTGTCTGACCTTTCACCATATTCAGGCAAAATGGGAAAGGTCAGTGTGTGGCTATGTCACAGGTAAACAAGGGGGTCGTCTGCTGGTATTATAAGAGTCATGAGAAAGAGTGGACAGAAACTCGCATGTGAATCGCAAGGGGAAGGGTGATTCTTTGTGGTAAGCTGTTTTCTGAAACAAAAGGTAGTCGGTGTTTCCCAACCATCAGTATTTTCCAGGATCATGAGCTCAGATCAAGTTCAACGTTGTCACTGAGAACACAAGGGCCAGGTAATAAGACCCCCAGCCTAGGACCTTTCTTTCTCCAGGTCTGCGCAGGCGCAAGGGTCTCACCAGGACCGCAGAGCTGGAGTCCTCCCAAGCCCCCCGGGACCCTCTGAACTGGTTTGGAATCCTGGTTCCTCACAGTTTGCGACAGGCCCAAGCCAGCTTCCGGGAGGGTGAGTAGACCCTGCCAGTCTGCATTGTGGCCCTGAGCCAAATTTAGACCCTTTATCTACAGGGAGAACTTGAGCACTAATGCCAGGGCTGGGGTTAGTCTGCAAAGGGCTTTTGCAGATTTTCTCTGTTGCAGACTTGTGTTGCACACCTGCTGTTTTTTCAAAGAGCATTTACATTTATTGGTTCTTGGCAGTGTTCCAGGTTCATGCTAGGTGCTGGGGTTACAACTGGAAATAAGAAGGATAAACACTCCTCATGGAATGTTTATTGAGGGGAGAAAGAGAACATGCAAATAAATAAGTAGGCTCTAAATATAATGCCAGGTAGAGAATTGTTATGAGAAGATAAGATAAGGTGTGGTGGATGCAGTGGGCTGAGGGAACTATTTTATGAAGCATGGCCTGGAAAGGCCTCTCTGAAGAGATGGAGGAGAGAGCTTTGTGGGTGATCTGGGGGAATGGTGTTCTAGGCAGATGGACCAGCCAGGGCAAAAGCCCTAAGGTGAGATTATGTCTGGCATGCCAGAGAGGAGGCCACTGGGCTGGACTGGAGTTGGGGCAGTGGGGAGTGCCAGGAGCTGAGGTCAGAGGGGGCTGGGCCCAGGTGATTTGAGGGCTAGGTAGGCCCTGATGAGGACTTGGGAGTGATGGGGTAGCTCTGAGCAGAGGGAGCTCCAGTTGGACTTGCAAAGTGACAGGATTCCTGTGGGTGCTGGCTGGAAAAAGACGAGAACAGAAGGAAGAAGCAGGTGCCAGGGAGCAGGCAGGTGTGAGAGACAGGTGGAGGCAGTGGTGGAGGGGTAAGTGGTGGGAACCTGCACATTTTGAGAGTTGAAGCCACAGGATTTGCTGACAGATCAATTTGGGAGTAAGAAAAGGAGAGGAGTGAAGGATGAGCCCATAGTCTCCAGCCAGACCGCCTGGGAGGATGGAGCGGCCCTCGCCTGGTGTGGGAAGGCTGCACAGCAGCAGCAGAGGGGAAGTCAGGAGTTGGGTGTCCTGTGCTCCTAGTGCTGTGTGGTGGAGATGCTGAGCAGGTGGTTGGCCACATGCATCTGGAGTTTGGAAGAGGCCTGGGCTAGAGACACAGATTTGGGAGCCCACCACATAACACTGGTGTTTAAATTCCCAAGTTGCCAACACAGATACGGCATTAAAGCTCAGATGGGATAAGATCAGCAGAGGGCCTAGGACTGGACAGGAGGTGAGGAAGTGGAAGGGGAGAAGCCAGTTGAGGCGCCTGAGAAGCAGCAGTGAGGCAGCAGCAGCACCCAGAGGGTGAGGTGTCCCAGAAGCCAAGAGGCGACAGTGTTTCCTGGAGGGGGGTGATCAGACATGTGGCCAGCTCTGCTGCCAGGCAGGTAAGCTGAAGATGGGACTAGCTAGTGGATTGGGCAGCGTGGAGGGCCCAGAGGACTTGACAGTAGCCGTTCCAGCAGAGGCATCAGGCAAAAGCCACCTAGAGGTGGATCCAGGGTGTGGACCACTCTTGGGGGCAGAGAAGACAGTAGAAGGAGAGGGGGTGAGAGTAGTGAGGGACTGTGATCATGGAGAGAAAAAGGAAGGAAACAAGCACAGGAGACAGTGTCACGATCTGTGAGTTTTTAGTTCCTGGTGGGTGATAGAAGGGAGAATCAAAGTTTTCTTAGGAGATGACATTTTAGCAAAGAGGTGAGGCTGTGGGTCCAGTGAGGTTCAATGCAAGGCTGTACCTGAAATATTTTAGGAATAGTACAGACTAGAGAGGCCTGGAGCCTTTCCAATGTCTGGGGATGTCCAGAGCCCCCTGAGTCCTGTCTCACAACTCAGATACCATGTTGACAATCTCTCCTTTTCCTCTAGGCCTGCAGCTGGCTGCAGACATGGCCACCCTTCAGATCCGGGTTGACTGGGGTCGAAGCCAGCTCCGGGGGCTCCAGGAGAAACTCAAGCAGCTCGAGCCAGGGGCTGCCCAGCCTGTGACCACAGAGGCAGGGCAGTGAGCACAGCTGTTCTTCCACTTGGCTGCCTCATCTCAGGCCTTCGTCCTTCACAGATTTCCTCTGCACCCACTCCCACCCCAGAAAATCCTCCCTCCGTAGAATTTCTCTGGTCTGCATGTTGCCAACTTTGTTAGGTGTGAAAGTTTAAAGAGGCAAACTCAGTAATGTTGAAAGTCACTACTGTGAAACCACCTCTAGGCTTGTGTTCCGCTAGGACACGTGGTGCTGGTACAGAGCTGTTCGGTTGGTAGTTCTTTGTGAACAGGTAGAACAAGCTCCTGGATGAGGCAGATGTGGTTGCCTTACAGGATGAGCTCCCGCACGGGCAGTGGCAGGGAAGCGCAAGAAGTAGCCCTGCCGTTTCACCAGACACTCAGAACAGACTTTGGAGGAAAACCATACATGGCTAACATCAGGACAGCATGATTCCGCAGAAGTGAAAGCACAAACGCCTGAGTAGATGGGTGGCCTTTGGCAGCTTTTAAGCCAGAAGGTAAAAAAGATCTGACGTAGCTTTTCAAGGGAACTCGAAGCGACCTTTCAGGTTTTTAAAAACCCGCTTTTATCTTTCCAGGAGTGACTGAGCCTCTTTTAATTTGTTGAAGGGCCAATTGTGTTTCCTGTTGTGGGAACTCTGTGTGCTTGCTTCCTTTCCTACTGAGTTGTTGGTATTTTTAGCAGTTTCTAGGAGCTAATCTTTATGTTTGGGGGAAATTACTCCTTTGTTCATAATATGAGATGTAAATATTTTTTCCCAGTTTGTCTTTTACCTTTGCTTATGGTGGTTTTATTTTTACTGTAAAATCAACTTTTTATTGTAAAATAAAACATTCCACGGAACTGCACAGAGCAGTTGAAGAGCTTAATGCATGTGCAAGGCACCGTCACCTGGCTCTTGGGGGTTTTAGTCAATGTTCTTAGCAGAGTTGAATTTATCAATCAGCTGTTTGATGATTTCTGGATTTGGGGTGGTACTCAATGTGGTAAGGGAATTCTTGAGTGTTTCCTCCAGAACTTTGGTGGTCTCAGATGAGGTATGACGTGAGTCTCGCCTGCACCTTCGTCTTTTCTACCACAGGTCCACCCTTACCGCAGGTTTGAGATGCCACCTTTGCCGTTTGCTTAATCCCAGTGTATACCGTGCCCTTTTTTGCAGCTTCCATTCTGTCTCATTGATCTTACTGTCAGTAAACACACAGGTACTACACTATTGTGATTCTGGAGACTTTAACATATACTTCGGTCGCAGTAGGGCAGATTTGCGGCTGGATTGGGGGAATCCATTTTCTTTGACACGTTAGCTCGAGTTGTCAGTGACAAGCCTAATGGAAGCTCTTAAAGGGAAACCCCGTGACTGGAGGAAAAAAGGACAGCCTTCCCCACAAAGGGTGAATTTCAGAGCAAAATCCTGCGATCAACAAAGTACCAACCAGGGAGATTTTGAAGCCAAAAAGTGTAAAACAGAACACATTCCCTTTTTGCTTTTCGCGGCAGAGATTCAGGTGGAACTCCGGCCCTTTATTTTAGATGTCAAGGTCGAGCAATAGCCTTCCTTCCTTTAAGGCTTCACTTCGGGTTTCAGCGTGGCCTTTCCCGAATCTGCTCAGCAACCCGCCTGGCACTGGCGATTTGGAGACTTCCCGGAGCAGGAGAGGCCCGGGTGTCCCCGCCGAGGCCCGGTTGGGGGAAGGGGTCCCCGGCATTGAAGCAGCAGCAAATCGGGAGGAACTTCCGCGGGGGCGGAGCGCGCCTGTGGGCGCAGCTGCTGTATGGGAACGCTGACGCGGACGATGGGTATGCAGACAAGCGACAGGCCACCTAGCGGTTCCCATATGGTCTAGCGGTTAGGATTCCTGGTTTTCACCCAGGCGGCCCGGGTTCGACTCCCGGTATGGGAACAACCGGCACTTTCTTTTCCTTAAAGTTGGAAATATTTAACAGAATTTTGGCTTCTCGCCGGCAGAACGACTCAGGTCTAATTGGGTGTTTCTTTCCATTTAAACCTGGAGTAACTAAGGCCGGAGAAACTCTGGGCGTCATTGTTCTGTCTTTTGATCTAAGCGTCAGTTTTCATCACATGATTAGTTTTCTCTGTCAGTAACTTATTGATTATATTAGATACCCTATACATTATAGATGTGAATAGTATTATAAGTATTTAAATATTCAAAATTTATCGTCAAACTCCGAAGGGGACGGCCACCCCTGCCTGACTCCTCCCACACACCCCAGGGTGCGGAGGAGGGCAGGGGACGGAGAAGGCTCCCTTTTGCTCGACTGTCCCTTCCTCACTTTACTTCTTTCCTCTTATATTTTACTATGAGCATCAAGGAGAAACAGCTGTGCTTGCAGCGCTCCGCTTGGAAATCTCAGTTAAGTACCCAAGTTCATTGCTTCCAAGTTCTACTTTTACTCCAACACAATTTAGCCAAATTCTCTACCGTTTTATAACAAGGATTGCTTTTCCTCCAGGGTCCAAGAACGTGTTCCTCATTTGCTTCTAAGTCCTCATTAGGAGCAGCTTTAACATCCATGTTTCTGCTCACATTCTGTTCACAATGTATCTAGTGTCTCAGAGGAGAGAAGCATTTCCTACAGTGCTCCTCACTTCCTTTTTAGCTTTTACCAGAATTACCTTTAACGTCTGTATTTACTTCTACCAACCACCTCTTCAAGAGATTCTAGGCTTTTTCTCTCATGTGCCTCAAAATTCTTCCAACCTCTATCCATTACCCAATTCCAAAACCACATTCTACATTTTAAAGTATTCGTTACAGGCGTACCGTACTTTGTGGTATCAAAATCTGTATTAGTTTCCTAGGGCTGCCGTTATAAAGTACCACAAACTTGATAAATTATTATCTCACAGTTCTGGAGGCCAGAAGTCTGAAATCAAGTGGTTGCCAGGGCTACCAGTTGTCCTCCAAAGGCTCCAGGGAAAATTCCTTCCTTGCCTCTTCCTAGCTTCTGGTAATCCTTGGTATTCCTTAGGTTGTAGCTGCATGCCTCGATCTCTGCCTCCATCTTCATATGGTCTTCTTCCCTCTGTGTGGCCTCTTCCTATAAGGATAAGTCATTGGCTATGGTGCCCACTCTGATCCAGTATGGCATCATAATTGCATCTTCAAAGATCCTATTTCCAAATAAGATCATACTCTGAGGTTGCAGGTGGACGTGAATTCAGGGGAGGACACTATTCAACCCACTACAGAGCTCATGGTGGAAAAAATTGCAAGACTAATGGATTCTTATAGTTTTTATAAGTGCTTTCTCGACTTAGTTTTGAGGCTCTGGCTAGAAGCAAGTCAGTTCCCCTTCATGAGTAGCCAATTAAATCCACATCCCCAGCCACCTCCTTTATCAGGCTCTCACACTCTGGGTGACAAGGCACTTGCCCTGATCACCCAGGGGCCAGGTACCAGCCAGCCAGGGACAGCACTGTGTCCTTGAGCCCACTGAAATTATGCAAACCAACCAATCCTAAACTCCTCCCACACACCATTTGCCCCACCTCATCCATTCATTCCCCAGGAAACTACCATGAAGGCTTTTGCTCACAGTTCCTCCCTCTGCCTCTTGATCTCCATCTCAGTCCTTCTTGGTCCTCTACTCTTCTGCCCCCAAATAATGTGTATTCCCTCTCCTGGGAACTTTGAGTAAAATTAGCTCCTTTCAGTGGCACTTGTCTCCTGATCTGTTGGCTTTACCATATCTAAATAAAAATAAAGCCCATTGAAACAATTTGTCCCAGTAATTAGGGTGGTGTGGTCCCACACTGAATGACATGCTGCTAGACTGCTCTTGACTTACTAACAGGCTCTTCTAGATGGCAGCAGCAACGTGGGCAGGGGCACTGCTTCCTGGCATGTTGGTGCTGTGGTCACAGCTGCTTTTCGTTGCCTCTACCAAGTGTCGCTGTGAATCTCTGCCACTAACTATGGAACTTGGAAACAGAGTCCTCCCCACATTTCTGTCTAAGTCAAGGTGTCCAGTGTCCAGGACAGAGCACCTGGGGGCAGCTCTAATTAATTGGCTACTTTTGATTGTTGAAAGACTCCTGAAGGGAGTGAGGGGTAACCCCATCCAAGTGCCGTGGGATGGGTCTGAACAGCCCACCCGGCAAGACTGACGAGTAGTGGGGCCAATAGAGTCATTGTATTCTGTAACAGAGTCGTTTTCTTTGGCCTGTTCCACACTATGCTAGGAGACTACGTGAGACTGCTCTGTCTTGAGCCATTCATGGGGTCAATGTGAGGGCATCCCAGTGACCAGGGCGTCACACAGGTCCTGTGATAAAGGTCACGATTGTTATTTTGTTGTCTGTCTAGCTGCCTGACCCAGTGAGGTAGGAGGGACTACATGAATGGAGACTGGTGACACAAAGCTTAATGAAAAAGGAAAGGAGAGGACACTATTCCTACCTTGCCTAAGACCCCTGACAGGGAAGTCGTGCCATTGATTCAGGAACGTAAAACCCTGGACAACTCTCATGGGCCTTTCTGAGCGTAGCAGCTTACCAGCTAAGGACATTATGCTCAAAACCTGGAGCCTCAAAATACAGATAAGGCCACTGTGGCTCTCCTGGAAGTGGATCTAGAGCCCTCAGAGGTGACTTGGGACATCCTGGAGAGGGAGGCCACCACCTACAGACAGGACCACTTGGGATCACAAAGAGTTTACCTGATAAACACTCAAAGAGTCAAAATAGTTTGGGACATACAAAAGACTAAAACAGAAACTAGAATTTTCACCTGCCTAGAGATATAAGCCATTCTAAAAGATTTTATCCAAAAAGACAATGAAAAGGGACTTGTACTTCAGACCAGGGGCTAAATGCACTATCCCAAGAAGAGGTTGTGATAGCCTCTGAGTGCCTCAATCCCTCAATCCCTGGGAGGTGGATGGGGAGCCTTGGAGAGAGAAAAGGGCGCTCTTCCTCTCCCCTGCTTCTGCTGTGATCACCCAGCGTGTCCACACAGTGTTATTAGCCATGGACTCAGGAAGCTAATAGCCTAAAATGAATGAACAGATAAACAAAAAAAGGGAAAGAAAAAGAAAAAAAGACAAATGAACAGGGGCTGGCCCAGTGGCTCAGCAGTTAAGTTCACATGTTCTGCTTTGGCAACCTGGGGTTCGCTGGTTCTGATCCCAGGTGTGGACATGGTGCCGCTTGTCAAGCCCTGCTGTGGCAGGCTTCCCACATGTAAAGTAGTGGAAGATGGGCACGGATGTTAGCTCAGGGCTCATCTTCCTCAAAAAAACCCACAAACCAACCTAGATAGAGGGTAGAGAATAAAAAGTAAACAACTGAATTTTATATATGTGTGTGTGTATAAAGCTCCATAATTTGACTCGATTATAAATGAAAAATTTACTAAAAGAATTTATATAACAAAAAAGATAAAAGGGGCACTGATTGGCTTTTGTGCCTCAATAGGTTCTAAATTAACTTTAATATCTGCTAAAATGCACCATTTGACAAAGCTTCATGGTCTTGATGCTTGGCCTTGAATTACAGCCATAGCTGGGGATCCCACTAAATTTAAACATTGTATTCCCTATAATCTTACAAAAGTAACTAAATATAAAATGGAGTAAAGTAGGTACACCTCACTTTATATAGCCTTGCCTCAATTTTCCATAGTCATGGTATCCATTGCCCTAAAATATCCCATATTGGATATAGACCCTCTAGCACAATGAGTAGTAAATTAAAATTAAATTTGGCCGTTGACATTTACAAATTGGCTTGGTAGAATGGGAGCCCCATATAGCCCCAGTTAAAATACTTAATATGGCCCAGTGTAGGGTAAGACGGAGACTTTAAGGACTAAAACTTATTATATAAGACCTAATTAATAAAGAAGTAATTATCCCCACTGCCTCTCCATTTAACAGCCTAATTTTGCCTGATTTTAAACAATAACAAAAAGGCATGTGTGCCTCATGGTGGATGACTGCAACCTTAATGCTGTGGCCTCATCCAGTAGGTATCCTGTACCTAGTACCCAATGTAATTAAAATTACTGACTCCATCCAATCAACAACCAGTAAATATTTTACTATTACGGGTTTGGCTAACATGTTATGTTCATTGCCTATTTCAGCAGACTCTCACCTGCAGTTTGCCTCTTGTCCAAAGGGACACAATATACTCTTTCCAGGCTGCCCGTGGGGTTCCCCACAGTTTTGCCATCACACACACTCTTTGAAGACAGGATCTTAACCACATCACCTTTCTCCAGGAGCACTGGAATGATGTTACACTTGACAAATAAAAATGGCAAGCAATAAGATATATTGGAGGATATGAAGAAGCCATTTGGTATAAACCTAATTCGGCCTGACTGTGGCTGTTGAGCATGCATTGTATATCTGCTTAGACATTTCCTATGGCAAGAACAAAGGCCTTGAGATAAAGGTGCACTTCCCCCCACATTAGCATTTCCTTAGGGATAAGCATTTTTCCTTAGGCTGGGAACTGATTGCTGCACTCATCTTTGACCACCCAGCTCACCTGTGACCAGTCAGCTGGAGACAACAGACTGCCACCCTGCTGTTTCCATCAATGGCTGTGCGGACAGAGCAGTCTCGCGACTATTGTAAAAGGGACATTTCAATCCTATGTGAAACATCCTCTCTGGGGGTATATAACCACTCTGTGCACCCCACTTCTTTCGTGCCCTTTCTTCCTTCGTGCCCTTTCTTCCTTCGGGAAGAAAGGCCCCAGGTTATAATCCTCAGATTTAAGCTCAGAATAAACTCACCCAAATTTTCATTTATATATTGGTTATGGATTATTTTCGTCCAGAGTTCTTGGCGTAGTCCCAGCAGGATTTCAGAGAAACCCACTGGAGGCCACCTGGAATCTACACTGAACTGGCATTTGGTACCAATAAGGGCCCATTGAGCCCCCTGGATCACTGCATTCTTCAGGTGACCCTGGTGAGTTCTCCTGAAACCTGGACCTCCTTACTTTAAGTTGATGGTCCAAGAGTTTATATGAGCTGGGTAAGGTCTTAAGACTAGAGGTTTTGAGGGGTACTGGTACATTTCCTAGATGGAGAAAAACCTAGAGAGAATTCCTAAGCCATGGGAGCTTAGAGGAGCTTGGAGTGAGGTTGTCCTTTTAGTTTGGCTTTAAATTGGAAAGAATTGTGTTTATAAGGTCTGAACAAACTGCTTGATAGAGAAATGAGAGACTGAACGTGTTCAGCTCCGAAGAAAAGGGACACTTGCTCCTCCCAGCCTTTACCAAAAGGCGCCCTTAGGTGACTAAGGACCTCAGCGGGAGTGTCAGAGGATCAATCCTCACGACTGTGCAGCGGTCCCATAGGGAACTCCACTCTCATTCACCGTAATTAATTACAGGCTCGTCCGGGGACGCGAACATAAGGGCTGGTCACCCGCGCTTCCAAGACCCACGGTGGTTTTAGACTGTCGGAGGAAAAACCGAGGGGCGTAAGAGAGTGTTTACGACCTTTCTATAGGGAGTAACACTCACAAGCAGCACACTTCTGACCCACTACATTGTCCTTAGAAGTTGTTCAGACTTTAAACAAACAAACAAAAAAACAGACAAGCAAAAAGAAAATGGGAAAACTGTGCTTTTAAAGCCAGCCAGCTCCCAGATGGACAACCTCCCAATGGAACTCCAGCTGGTTTACTGTATGGAAACAATGCTTGCAAGTATCTAACAAAATGGGAAGGATTAACTAAGATGACTTAAGTGGCCAAAGTGGGGAACGTTCGATATCTCAAAGCTACTGTATTTGCGTGCACAAGTAGAAAGAGCCGGCTCTAAAACTAAAGCAAAAGAATGGGAAGCTTATTATGATTGGCATTTAGAGGCTTCAAAACGTAATAATGAGAAAGTGAATTCTTTACAGGAGACTAACCGTAAATTGGCAGAGACTGTATCTGAATTTGAAAAAAGGATAAGAAGTCAGAAACCATCCCAGCCCGCTTATCCCTTCCATCTCCTCTGCAGCTGCCTTTGGAATCTCAGAGCTCATCTCCTTCTTCTTTTCTAAAGAGCTCTATCCCATTGACTTAAAGTAAGCGCTTACAAAAGGTTTTTCTGAGTAGAACTAACCCAAATGTCTTCATCTCTCTTAGAGTTACAATGGCCATTTTCGTCTCCTTTTGAGCTTTGCAACCGGGAAACAAAGAAATCTTTAAAGAGTCAAAGGCTCCACCCCTGGGAGCCCCAACTTTGGGTTTCTGGGCCTGAGCACCCCAGCAACCCTAAGTGGGGTGCCCTCTCTTGACAGTTGACTCATTGAGTATTTTAGTCACCTACTGAGTCAGTTATAAGGGTAGGAGACCTGTGATTTATTCTGTGAACTGTCCTGCTGGGGTTGTGTGCCCCAGCACGGGAACTGTTGTGTGACTCTTATCTTGATAACGCTCTGGAAGAGGCCATGAGGGTGAGCTCTGATCTCTTCTTTTCTTTGTCTGTTTCATTCATTATCTCTTCTGTTGTCACCAAGTCGAGGTTAAGTTCAGGATGGACCTGACCAGAACCTGGACCTTCTGTAAAATCGAAAACTTGGGTTTTTCTGTGCCTTTGTGATGCAGTTGGACAGGTAGATCAACCTGGAATGTAATTTGAGTTACAACCCAGTTTCTGGGAAAGCAAGAGCAACTGTCCTTAGAAAATCCTTGCAAGACTGGAAATACTGCTCTAGAGGCAGTTCAGATTCCAACCAGTTCCTTTATCTCAAAAAGGATTATCATCTCCCCTCTCCAGGAGCTACTACCTAGCCCATCACTAATTCCTAAGACTGAAGAAAAGAAAAAGGGGTGGGGGGAGGAAAAAACAGCTTCCAAATTCTTTTTGGTAGCAATCTTGAGTTCTGCTAAGTTAAGTGATAAAAATCTGAGTATATGGGTAATTTTTGGATTGGATAGAACAAACGTTGCTAAATATCTAAGTTTATCTGCTTTTGGTTTTTATTGCAGAGATGCTAAAAGTCTTTGGATCTTTTACTGTAAAGTGATGTGTTCCTAGAAATTATGAAGTGTTTAGAATGCTGATATAAAAGACAATTCATAACTGCTTGCCTTTTTAGTGTTTACTAGAGTCTGTTAATGGTTAAAAGTTCTAATTAACATAGATAATTAAAGCTATTGGAAATTAATAAGGAAAACAGCTCTGCATTCAAGGAAAGTTAAAATGAAAGTTTTCAGTAAAGAAGGTATAAAGAATGGAAATATTTTTGTTTGGTTGGTTAAGAAAGATAAATTTGTCCTAATGTACTAGAAGGGAAGAAAGAAAGCATGGGACAAATTCTGAAGGCAAAAAGAAAGTTATAGAAGGTTTGTGAAAGAAATTCTGAAAGAGTTTTGTACCTGGTCAAGTTGGTTAAGATTGAAATGAATCTAATTAAGTAAATGGGTTTTAATATGAAAAAAGGTAAACTGGTACAAAAATTAGAATTTGGCTCTCTCTTAAAAGGATAATTTTCTTAAACTCTTAGTCTGCTCTTGATAACGAGATTATAAAAGGTTTTCCTTCTGAGTAAGTTTACAAAAGGTCTACGTTTTGTTGTATCTATGTTTATGTTTACTAGGTACAAAAAGACAGAGGTCTCTCTATTAAGGTTTTTTTTTTGCTGTTGATACCTAAGCATTGTTTCACAGTGAGCATTGTTTAAATAAGTGTTTTAAAAACCTTTTGATATTTTTGACAGGCTTCTCTAACAACAAAAAAAATATTCAAGTCCTAAATAAAGGTTTTCCTTTGACCTGAATGAAGGAAGAGAATTTCTCTGAGGATTTTCAGAGGGCCCCTGAGACTTCACAGAGAAAACTTGCTCTCTCTTCCTATAAGGTGGAAGATTCTAAACTAATCAGGCTTATTTTGTCTGTTAAATTACATTGGAAGCATGGTCAGATAAGTGATGATAATCTTTCTTAGTTGGTATTATGTGGGTAAATGTTATTGATATAAGTGTTCTGAAAATTATATAACATTCCTAAAATTCTGATCTGTCCTGGTTATCAGTCATAATTCTAATTATTAGTTTAAGGTGTTGTATATCACAGAAATAATAAGTTTCTTCCTCAATTGCTATTTTTAAGTCTTGTATTGTTTACAGTCAGTTGTTTTACTCTGATGCTCTTTGCTTTTGCAAATATGTCTCATCTTCAGAGGGATTCATGGAAAGGACTCTGACACTTACTCTGGAACACAGTTTTCTGATAAACTTTCAGATCATAGGACTGAACTCTGGGTAAGAAATTACAGAAATCTAATGGAGAAACTGATGACCTCATAAAACTGCTAACGGAAGATTAAGATCAAGAACGGGTTATGCAAGACTGAATGAACTGAGGATGATTATAATTTTTTTTTTACGACTTTTGTTTGAAATATTGTTTTTGATGTGTTGTTTTGTTTTCTCAGATTTAAGAAAATCTTTTCTCTTATGCTAACTATGACTTACAGCAATTAGTGAAATTATACCTTTATGAGCAAAACTGAAACATTTATCTTTTTCTCCCTACCTGATCCCTCCAGAATTTGGAAACTCTTTGTGAGTGAGTATGGTTATTTCATGGCAATATAGTTATTTGCGTAAGTTCAATAAGAATCTGTTCTCCTTATAACAGGACATTTGTTATCTTACCAAAACTTTGAGTGGAATGTCATGTTTGAGAGAAAGATACAGACTCAGATATGACAATACTGCCTTTGAGGAATAAGGTTGACTTTCTGGAAATAAAGCCACTTGGAAATATGGGCCTGGTACCTTGCTTTACAGCGAGAGATTCCAGCAATCTTACCTGGTAAGTAAGGAAGCTTGCTTATCTGACAGGTGCAATGAACCTCAAAATATTCTGGGGAATCTCTGGAAAGAGAGAAATTCACCCAAATCTAAAGTATTGCAGGCAAGGCCTGATGGCACAAATCCTTGGTGTGGCTTTCCTGGCCTCGAGAGGTCTTTAAAGTTCAATCTGAGATTCCTCATAAAAATTCCAGCAAAAGCAGATTTAAGAGTCTATATGATCAATTGCTATTCTTGCTGCACTTATGTAAATAATTGGGCCAAGTTTCTTGAAACTAAACTTATTTTGGCAAACCAATTAGTCTTAACTTGACTATCTTTGGTAAAAATGAGGGTGATTTTAGAGAGAAGAATTGTTTCAGTGAAAAATTATAATACGCATTTGTGGATATTAGATCCTAGTTCTGTTAATTGTCCTTGAGGCTTTTTCTACCTGTGAACTGAACTGCATCCTGAATTCTTCTACTGAAATATCTGGTTACAAACCTCCAAACTAATGTTTTCAATTTTTCCCTCATTTTCATTTGGAATCATTGAGAATTGAACATGCTCTTTTTCCTGAAACCTTGCAAACTGAAGCTGAACGACTTGATAGAAACTTAAGAGAGATTCCTGTCTGTTGCTGTGTAAGCTGTAAGCCACTCAGAAAGATACCTGAATGCCCGATGACATCATCAGAGACCTTTCAAGCTGCAAAAAGATGCTTTGATTCTGACATCTAGAAGTCTTCTTGACTGCCTGCCCCCTGGACACAGGAACTAATTTATAATTTGCTCCAACCATTAACCTTGTTACCTTGCTTCCAACGTCACAAGGGAGAGAAGACCACGACTGCATTCTATTGTTTAATTTGGTTTACAAATGAGTCTTACTTCAATGATAAGTGAGGATGTTACACTGTCTAGCCTCAAGAATGCCTGCTACTTTCTGTTAACTCTGCTAACCCAGTAAAAGATTTCCTTCTACAGGCTCAAGAAATTGCCACAAAACAAGAGAAACAGATGTGGCAGTCAAAAGGGGGAATTTTTGACACCCCCCTCGCAGATGTGGTTCGGGCCCAATAAGAAACCCACTCCATGGGTCGCAAGGCCACTTTTCCTTCCTAAGGGACCCTTTGAGGTATGACAATTGGACTTTGTCCAAATGCCACCATCTCGAGGATAAACATATCTTGTAATGATCTGTATGTTCTCACATTGTTTTGAGGCCTTTCCTTGCAGAAGAGCAACGGCTTTAACAGTAGGTAAATTACTATTAGAGAGAATAATTCCTGTTTGAGGAATTCCTCGCGAGTTACGCAGTGACTGGGGAACTCAAATCTGTTTGTAATGTTTGGCCAATATTGCAGCATTTCCACTGTGCTTACCATCCTCGATCCTCAGGACTGGTAAAACTAATGGCACAACTAGAACTTAATTGGCAAGCTTTCAGAAGCATTTACTCTCTCACGGCCAAAAGCTCTTGTGCTAGTGCTCCTTAATCTTAGATCTATACTTTTTGTAAACATCGGCTGTCTCATCTTGAAATAACAATAAAACAGCCTATGCAATTAGATGAAGAAATATATGAATCAGCTTTCCTTAAGGGATATATAACATTGTTGTCACAGTCTTACTGAGGTACTTAAAGTAAAATGAGATTGGTAGCTGATTCTTTCACAGAGCTCCCAGAATTTAAGGATCTTGGACTGTAACCTGAAGAATTTATTTATTGAAAGAGACATCAAATAAGACTGTTTGCAGCCCTGTCGAAAAGGACCAAACCAGGAGGAGAAGAAGACGACATCTGTTGTAGACAGCTGTCCCAAGACTCCGGACCAGGCCTGTATTCCCAACCTTGTATCTCCTCATTTAAACATTTGTTATGCTTACACTGTATACCTATTTTATACTTTGTTTGGAATATTATTATACTTAAAGAAAGTGATTAATTTGGAACAGACTGGTCTTGAAGGCCAGGAATTTATCGAGTGACTCCTAATGGAACTCCATGGTTATGTGGAACAAATCTTTGGCCTTGGCTACTGCCTGGGTGGCTAAGACACTGCACCCTGAGTTTCCTTTAAAAGCAGGAAAGGAGTCAGGCTGAGTTAAAACCTGTTGCCAATCTCCCTCTCTTTAAGGCCAGATGGGCTTGTTCAGTGTTCCACTGGTATGGCTATATTTGCAGCTATATTTGCTCCTTCTTTGGAGCTAAAAGATGTCATTATTACATATGGAAGATCTGACTAAATTTACTCAAGAAGCCCTTAATGATAGTCAAGCAGGAATAGTCTTATTAAATACTGAAATGTCTTTAATGAGAAGGGCTGTCCTGCAAAACAGAATGGCTTTAGATATTCTTACTGCATCCCAAGGTGGTACATATACGGTCATTCAGACTGGATGCTGTGCTTTTATACCTGATGAGTCTTCCAATGTGTCATCTCTGCTAAAGCACATGAAGAAGCAAGTGGATGCCTCGTGTGATCCGACACCCAGTCCTGAATTATTTGGTTGGCTCCCTTTTCAGTATCAGTTCCCTTTTTCGATCCAGAATGGAATTCCTATTTCTATTATTTATTGGAATCCTTGTACTGGTCATAATATTCAAACTAATTGTTGTTTTCTTTACTCAGTTTTGTAAGAGTAGCATACAAACTAGAGTAATGATTGCTCGACGGCTTGAGATGGTTGATCTGTTTTATAACCCTGGACAAATTTCCTTTTCTGATAGGGACTATGACTAAGAATTCATTTCAGACTAATCCTTTTAAAAATGCTGAGTTATTATTGTTACTGTACTTGTTCTATAATCATATACAATGTAAATGTGAAGTGTCATAGAAAAGCACATATACAATGCTTGCACAACAATCTAAAATTAATTGGAAATTACATGGCATATGAAATGCTTCCTCTGTTAATAAATATACTTCCATGCTTGTCCACTATTTCCCCACAACATGGACAACTAGGCAAATAAATGAAATAGAAGCCTAGCACCGAGGGACATGATGGACCCAGGGCGGGCAGCAACCACCCTGGCGCCCAGGGACAATATTTTGATCATCAATGCTTTCTCTCGAAAGATTAGAGATCAAAAGGGGAAAATGACAAATAAAAATGGCAAGTAGTAGGATATATTGGAATATATGAGGAAGCCATTTGGTGTAAACCTAATTCGGCCTGACCTTGTCTTTCCAAAAGGGCCTGACCGAGGCCGTCGAGCATGCATTGTATATCTGCTTTAGAGATTCCCTATGGCAAGAACAAAGGCCCTTGAGATAAAGGTGCAACTTCCCTCCCCCTCCCAAGTTTGGCGTCTCCTTAAGGACTAAGCATCTTTCCTTAGGCTAGAAACTGATTGCTGGGCTCACCTGTGACCACCCAGCTTGAGACAATAGACTTGCCTCCTGCTACGCCCACCAAGATAGCAGACCCACTACCTGCTGTGTCCATCAAGTGCTGTGCCGACAGGGCAGTCTTGTGACTGTTGTGGGAGGGACATTTCAATCATATGTGAAACACCCTCTTTGAGGGTATATAACCACCCTTATACCCCCACTTCTTTGGAGTGCTCTGTTCCTTTGTGGAAAGACTCTCCCGGGTTATAATCCTAAAATTTAAGCTCAGAATAAACTCACCCAAATTTTCATTTATAGATTGGTTATGGATTATTTTCGTCGTCAGTTCTACCACCTTTTCAATGTTTCCTCTGCTTCCTTCTAACAGGCACCGTGCACCAAGTGTGCCACATCCTCTGTGTTCCCACTCATCCTCCCACCTTCTCCACACCACACGAATTAACATGCCCATTGTTACAGATGGGAAGCTGAGGGCCAGAGAAACCAAGGGATTTGCCCACAGAGGAGGAGACATGCACATGTGGGAGGACTTGGCTCCGAAGATGGCTTTGTCCATTGTCTCACATGGCTTCTGGTTCACTATGTCCTGCTCCTTGTCATCTTGGAAAGCCCAGTGGGGAGGTGTGGTCCAGGCTTTCCTTTTCCTAACAAACTGTGCCAGCTAAGGGAAGTCGCTTCTCCCAGTGGGGCATGGCTTCTTTGTCTGTGAAATGAAGGTTTAATTAGATGAACTCTGGGGTGTCTTCATATTTCTTCTATGAGTTTCCTGACCCGAGACTTAGGAGAACACAGACTTCTGCAGGACCGTCTCCTGTGCCTCTTCACCTCACAAACCCTTCCCTGAAAGGCGCATGAAACGAGCAAGACGGAAAAGCGGTGCGCAGGGCTAGCATTTACGAAGAGCTGATTATGCACTGGAGTTCTGCTGGGTGCTGTTAGCCAAAATTCCTGCTTTTGTTAGGCCTCATACTAATTTCCTTTAGATTGATTCCTGGTATTTATAAACCCTTCATCATTCCTATGATTTGTTGTCTTTCTACTTCTCTATGTCTAGAATGCTTTCTTTCCGCCTCCTCCCTGCCAGAGAACACAAGCAAGAATAATTTACTTTGGATGGCACCCTGCAAGAGTGCCCTACTATGTTGATGTTTTGGTAAAGAGTTGCAGAGAAGAAGGCGGGACAGGAAGGTTGGTTTAAAAAGAATGAGTATAGGTGCTTTTCTTTGTGAAAGGCTAGAGATGGTTTCCTGACGTCTCATTAGTCTAGACTATTTTGGGGACCTCCAGGGCCGTGAAACCTTGATTCTTTTTCTGGAAAGGAATAAAAAAGATCTTTTTTGTTTGTTTCTGTGACATCTCAGGAACTTTTTTGCTGTGTGGGAGTGTCTTGCTCAATACTCACTTCTAACGCTTATTTAAGGGTTCTAATTTGTGGATGACTCATTTTCTCTGGAGGATGCTGGGTGGAGGGGGACCTCAGAGGACTTGACCCTTGGCCTGTAAGGGCTTGAGAGTACAATCGGCAATTCAAAGTCCTACCTAAGTGATTTCTCTGACTGGTCTTATAAAAAGTCTTAGAGACTTTAAGAAAATCATAGGAAATTATTTGAGGAGGCTGCATCCACCCCCTCCCTGGGCAATCCTCACAGGGAAGTTGGGACTCTGGAGCCTCCCGAGTTCCCCTTTTATTGAAAGAAATAGGCTGAGAAGCTCTCAGGAGGATGGATGCGTAGCCCCTCTGGCTCACCAGAATGAAGAACGTAGGTAACTCCTAGGCGTAAAGAATTCCATTAATTTCACACCCATTCAAGAGATTTCTCAAAACCTTGCTACTGGATTTGATAAACTCCCAAGTTTCCATGGCTTAGCACAGTTGACGTTCATTTCTCCTGTGAAGTCCAGGCCTGAGGAGGCTTTTCCTGACCTCGCCCTGTGTGTCCACACCCCTCTGAGGGAAGGAGGAAGAGAGAGCAGGAAGGTCCCTCAGGAGGACGCCATGGGCCACTCCTGTCGCTCACTCTTGGTGGCTCAGACTTAACTCCTAGGCTCAGCTAGCTGCAAGGGGCCTGGGAAATGCAGCTCCTGGCTGGGCAGACGCTCCTAGCCACAGCTCTGCATTGTGAGGGAGAGTGTGGCTGTTTGGACGCTGTCTCTAGCTGTCTCTGCCACTCACCTGCTGCACGCGTGGCGCAGAGCTCCTGGGGGCTTGATGGAGTAGGCGATGACGATGCCCCCTCCCCTCCCTCCTCCTCCCCATTCCCTGTGGACCGCCTTTCCATCCTCTTACTGTTCCCTTCCATCCTTCCTCACCTCCAACACACACACACACACACACACACACACACACACACCTCCCTACCCCTTTTCCTCTGCTCTTGCATGGAGAATCTGCACTACAGGGGCCTTTCATGTAGAAGTTAGACTGAAAGTACCGGTCAAAAGGAAATCAATATACATTCCCTCCCCCAAAAGAGGCTGGGAGCCTGAAGGATATTGGTTCAGGCCTAGAGTTATTGTCTCTAAATGTAGTTGTCATCAGTTACTGCCTTGCCTAGAGACTCAAGGGGACTCCCTGCTGCTGTACCAAGGATGCACTCCTTTGCCTTTTGCTTTAGACCCCTTGTAATATGGCCCCTACTCCCCAGTCCAAGCTTATTTCCCGTATCTCTTTGTTCCTCAATGGGGAATAAGTCCTGCCCATGGTGGGGTGTTTACTCACTGCCCTGCTCCGCCTCTGCACTGGATGTTCTTGAAGGCCCTTCCAATCTCCACCCAAGGGTTGAAGCCTCCTGACAGCTCTTGCCCTGATTTGAAATCCCACTTGTTAGGAGTGGTCTTCTAGTTTAACACATTTCCCTCTCCTTATGTAAGGCCTGTTGCAGTGTCCTTTGTTAGGTTAGACACTCTTAGGCAGAAGAACAAGCCTGACAGCCCCTGCTTCTCTCTGCTCAGTGTCCTGCTATTGTCCTGAGCCTGTCTTAAAATTTTGTATTTTAACTACATGTTTGCCAGCTTCCTCACTGCAGAAAGCTGAATGTATATGTATGCAGTGTCCTATTCACTCAAGAGAGCTGTCTGGCTGTGCAGCTCAGTACCTACAGGCTTAGAGTGGGAGTTTCCTGGCTGGGACATGAGGGTATCTTTTCTGACAGAATGCCAGAATCCATTCCAGCTAGAGCTGGGGACACTTGTTTCTCCTCTTGTCCCCAGAGTGCGTAACAATTGATACGGACTTGCTGCTTACTTATTTAAAATTAAAAACAGCTGCTATTTATAAAAGAAACCTGCTAAAGTTGATTTGGTATCCATCACCGACCAGGTGTTTATTTACTGTGTGTTCACATCTGTCATCTGAATTAAACTTTCAACAGCTCAGTGCCACAGGTGTGATCATCCCCACGCTTCTAAGGAGGTTGAAATTACAGGCCAGCAAGTGGAAAAACCGGGGCTCTGAATCCAAGTCTCCTGACTTCAAAGCCTATGCTTTTTTCTATTGTTCTATTTGCTTCACCGATTTTCTATAAAAATCACTGATGTTTCAATCCTTGAACCCTTACAAGTGGGAGCCAAGGGATTGGGAAAGACAGACTGATTTGATGGACCCAAGTTTTAATGCTGAATCTGTAATTGAGTTCACTGAAGCCGCTAGCCTTCTGGAACGTCAGTCTCCCCCTGTCCCGCCCACACCTGTGCAAATCAAATCAAACATGCAGAATTGTAAAAGAAAGGCTTTCACTTCTCCTGAGTAATATTTTTTGCTAGAAACTTTTTTTTTATTGGCACCTGAGCTAACAACTGTTGCCAATCTTCTTCTTCTTCTTCTTTTTTTTTTTCTTTTTCTCCCCCAGTCCCCCCAGGACGTAGTTGTATATTTTAGTTGTGGGTCCTTCTAGTTGTGGCATGTGGGACGCTGCCTCAGCATGGCCTGATGAGCGGTGCCATGTCCACTCCTAGGATCTGAACCATCAAAACCCTGGGCCGCCGCAGCGGAGCATGCGAACTTAACCACTCAGCCACAGGGCCAGCCCCAAAACTTTTTTTTTTTTAATAAATATGTTCCACGGATGAGGAGAAACCAAATTTGAAATCCGTTTGTCTGCAGAGCACTTGACCCGAGTTTCTCCAGCGTTGTGCTGTCTTCTACGTAAGTGTGTACTGGTCTCGGTAGACGTCTACGCCCGCCTGGAAGTCCAGAGTTCACATGGTGTGCTCCCTCGGCTCTGCCTTGTGGGCCAGCCCCAGAGTTTGGGGTGACAGCAGTGAATGAGAGGTCCCAGCAGCAGCAGGAAATGCCCACAGCCTGCATGAGGCCCAGAGATTCACTCCTCTCCCCGATGTTGCGGCGGACACCCGTCCAGAAGGCCACAGGGCCTGCCTTCCTCGGACTCCAGGAGGG
Organism: Equus caballus; assembly: GCF_041296265.1. Lineage (NCBI taxonomy): Eukaryota > Metazoa > Chordata > Mammalia > Perissodactyla > Equidae > Equus > Equus caballus. The sequence goes on along the minus strand of NC_091701.1, from coordinate 573,754 downwards.
CCCACAGGTGAGACTGCTAGTGTTTACATCATGCTCCCCAGTTTACACAGTGCTTCTTAAGCATGCCTAAGCATTCAGGCTGTGGAATGACCACGTGAGCAGGAGTGTTGTATCACCCATTTCACATCTGAGGACTCGGAAGGCCAGATGTTAAATAACTCACCCAAGCTCTCCCAGTAAGTAGCCAAACCCATTCTCAAACCAGCACCTTGGACACAGGTCTCGCCCTTATAAGGACACCTCTGTGTGTCCCAGTGCATCTGTTCAGGGCTGGCACCCTGCACCAAACCATGATTCCCCAAATGTGCTCCCTTCCCAGCCTCTAGGCCCTGGCTCATGCCATCCCTCTGCCTGGAAAATTCTGTCTCCTTCCACCATCTCTGACTGCAGAATCCCAACTTTAAGGCCCGGCTTCAGTGTCAACTTGTCCACAAAGGGTTTCCAGATTCCTCCTGGACTCTTCCCCCATGTTTCTGAGATCCTTTCCTGTACTTAAAAAAAAATAACACTTATCACAGTGTGCTGAGTGTTCTAGTTCTACCTTCCTGTCAGCCTCATGGTCTGGAGAGGGCAGACCCAGTGTCTAGAAAAATGCCTTATGTACGTCAGGTTCTCAATGAAAATACTTATCCAGTTGAATTCTTATTATGGACTTACTACCAATTCTTCCTAGGTAACATTTGTTGGCACTTTCCATGTGCCAAGTACTGTCTGAAAGCTTTGTACGTCTGCCTAGTCCTCATCACCAGCCTGTGAGGTAGGTTCCATCACTGTCCGTGTCTTAGAGATGAGAAAACTGGAGTTGAGGAGGTTAAGTGACTTGTCCAGGGCCATGCAGCTGGTAAGACGCAGAGCTGGGTGTGAACCACCTTCTCCACTGCCTATAAAGTGGGGAACTTGAGACAGGTCCTCGAGCCCTAAGAGCTGTATGTTTATTTCCTTCTACAAGAAAGACCCCTGTGCGAGGCCAGAGAACAGCTTAGAGCATGCGATTGAAGAGCACGCCTAGCCCACCTCCGCCGCCCTTCCCCACTCTCCTCATGCGCCCCACACGAGAAATCTGGAAGACCTGATTTCTTGAAGCATCTAATGCTTAGGAAGATGTCGGGGACTGCAGCAAGAAGCAATAACACACTCGACACATTTAACACAACCTGACATCACCTTCTGTGTTGCTGGTTTGGGTGCGGTGGGCATGGCGGGGTAGCTTCTCCAGGCAGGGGTGCTTCTGTCTCAAGTGGACTGTTCTAGAGAGAGGAACAGGAAGCTTGTGCTCTGCCCTGCTAAGGCCATCTCGGCCTGAAATACACGATAATAATAATAAAGTAATATTTCAATAGCAAACACTTAGGAAGGACTTGCTATGTGTCAAAGCTCTTCTAAAGATTTAATTCTCAGGACATTAAATTACATTAATTCTCATTTAATTCTCAGAACAACACCACGTGGGTATTGCTATCATCCTCATTCGGCAGAACCAGGAACGAGCGACAGAGGCTCCGTGTTACTGAATCTTTGCTACGTGCCGGTCATCGCACTAAGAAAATAGCTTGCAATATCTCATCTAATCCTGATGCGACCTGGTGACTTATATATTACTATCCTTTTACCAATGAGGAAACTGAGGCTTGGAGAGCTCGAGGAGCAAGTCCAAAGTGGAACAGCCCGCGTGTGTGGAGCTGGGGCTTTGAGGCCAGGCCCGTGTCCTGCGAGGCCTCCCCAGACCCCGGACACAACACGAGTCGCAGATGCTCATGGGCCTCCGTGCAAACCCTGGGAGGAGAAGGTGACCACGGATAGGACTCGTGTGCCACCTGAACAGTTGTTCCCAAATTCCTCCTGTCTCTCTCCCTGGCTGTGTGGTCCCCACCTCTCATGTTAGGCGTAGGATCCCTCACTTTCTACGACCTCAGAACCTCCTGAAAATGAAAACGATAAACCAACAAGCTTACTGTTTATACAATGCCAGCCACACATTGAAAGCTCAATGCAGTGTTTCTAATTCTACCGGCAACCCTGCCAAGCGAGTATTGTTAATCACCTAGTTTTACTGACGGGGAAACTGAGGTGCAGAGTTTAAGTAACTGGCCCAGAGCCCCTGGACCAGGAGATGGTCGAGCTGGCAGTGAGCCAGGTGCTGGTCTCAGGCCGCAGCTCCTCTGGTGGAAGAGGGGTCCGCAGTGCCCGTGGAGTTTCCGTTTGGTCCCAGCCTCATCTGTTGTGAAATGCAAATGCCTCGTTTATTTCTCTGTTGCCCCAGGGGAGCATAAGCGTCTGTGGCAGCACAGGCCCTTCGTGCCTCTCTCTGCAGCGGGTTTACCCCTAGGTAAAGCCGAATGCGGGGGCTGTGAGGGTGGATGGCCCCCTCTTCCCGAGGTCAGAACGCTTTCCAGTGATCAAGAGGGTGCTGGAGAGGACGTCTTTGCATCAGTTCTCTGACCTTCCTGACGCCGTAGCAGTGCTTAGGAAGTCGGGGCAAGCTGGGAAGCTGGACTGTCCTTGCGTGTGAGTGCTGAGTTACTGTTGTCTGGAAAGGAGGAACGCAGGCGGGGTGGGGCAGGGCAATGACCCGAGGCCCACCTGCGTGCTGGGGGCCGTCCCTCTTCTGGGGTAGGGACTGACCAGGCTGGGAGTGCCTCCGAACACGGAAACACTGAGGGGTTTTCCCCTGAGACGCTGCCCACGAGGGGGAAATGATGGGGACTTCTTTACAAAAGCAGCCGAGGCCCAGGGCTTCGCCTGGGCGGCAGGGCGGTCACTCTGTGCAGAGCCCAGCCCCAGAGCCTTGGGCTCACAGGACCCACAGGCACGCAGAGGCTCTCTGTGCGCAGGGGAACCCTACTGCCAACAAAATCTTCCGAGGAGGCAGTGTATGAAACAGAAAAAAAAGTCGCCTTTTAGTGTATACATTATTTTATAGGGTTAAATTTATTAAACTAATTATAAGTAGTCAGTAAGAACAGTGAGGCTCTTGCGACAGACACAGACGTTCTAAGCGGGAGGCGAGGGCAGCGCCTACTGACTAGATGCTGCTGACGCCTCACCTACTTGTTATTTGGTGGCACATTATTAAGAAAAGTCTGGATTCATACAGATCAACTATTATAAATTCCAAAAGTTAAAACGTCTTGCTTTTCAATTTCAGGCTATTTTAAAATTAGGGCAGGAGATTAATTTTGGAATGAACATTAAAACAGACTAACCTAGCAGCTGAAGTTAAAACTTTGGTGATTTCGCGGCCGGCCCGTGGCCCAGTAGTTAAGTTCACGCTCTGAACTTTTACCAATGAGGAAACTGAGGCTTGGAGAGCTCGAGGAGCAAGTCCAAAGTGGAACATGCTGTGGCGGTGTCCCACATAGCAGAACTAGAATGACTTACAACTAGAATATACAACTACGTACTGGGGCTTTGGAGAGAAAGAAAAAGATTGGCAACAGATGTTAGCTCAGGGCCAATCTTCCTCACCAAAAAAAACCTTTGGTGATTGCCAATGATTTGTATGTTGGCTGTTCTATCTTTGAATATATTTTCTCAATTTTCAGTTTCAGAAATAGTTAAGAAGTTATACCTAGAAAGTGAAGGTGATCCTTGTAGAACCCTTGACATCAGCCCAGGGCAGACCCTAGTGTTCTGAGGAGCATGCACTGGCCCCAGCAAGGCAGAGACACCCCTTATTTGGGACTCTGTGGGTACTGCTGGGCTGCTCATTACCAACCGCTTGCAGATTTCAGAACACTCACCAATGAAACCATGGCTGGGCACCACTGCACCTGGTGGTTAAGAAGGTGGGTCTTGTCCCAGACGTGGGTCTAAGTATGAACACGGCCACTTTATGGTGCCTGTGGATCACTATTCTTCACCCTCGGCTTCCTCATCTGTAGGATGGAGACAGTGCCACGTAACCACTGTGATTCCTGAGGCTTAGATGAGACGATGGATTTAAAGCTCTTAGCCCAGGCTTTGGCATTTAGAAAGTACTTACTAAGGGGCAACGGGAACAACCATTTTGGGCGGCTGCTCTGAGATAAGCACTGTGCATGCCACTGGGTTCTGTATGGATTCAAGGATGACAGGTGCATTGGGGGCTCTCCTGTATCCATCTCCCACGTCCCCCAAGCTCCAGCTTCATATGCACAGCTTGTACTGGATTTGGGTGTCTAGTAGCAGCTCAAACTCAGGAATAAATGGAGTTCATGGCCCCTTGGCCCTCCCAAACCTGTGTACCCCTGACTATATTATTCTCCTGGTTAATGACCTTAAAATAATATCCACTTTCATTACCAGGCCTATGACCTTGGTCTCAAAGTGAGATCCACAGACTAGCAGCCTGGGCGTCTCTCCTGGAGCTTGTTAGAAATGCAGACACTCTTGACCCCCTAGAATCAGAAGCTGCATTTTAACAAGATCCCTGACAATTCCCTTGCACAAGGAATTTGATGCACTGAGCCCACCTTCCGCTCTGACTCCTTGGGGGTCACTCTGCTCTGGGCACATGAGGCCGAGCATTATGAAAGCCTAGACCAGCTGCCCCTCATTCTGGGTTCCCTCCTGTGGGTGAAGGGTGGTCTCCGAGTTTGCTAAATGTCTGGCTGCTCTGATGGTTGATTTAGGACCCAAGAGGTGGTCCTGAGCTCAGATCTGGGTGGACACGCCTCCTATTCCAGTTAACTCTTTCCAGGTGATCCTTCAGACTCATGGATGGGACCCCTCTTGTAGACGATCCCTGAGGGCTCCCGAGCCTCTCTGTTTCAGCTCACTTCTGGGCCTCGGTCCACCCTGAACCACGTGTCTGACATGAGTATGGACAGACAGACGCAGATCTGGGCTGTGTTTTGGTGTTCGATGGTGGCTGGAATGGGATTTCTAGGTCACTAGGGGGTCAGCAATGTCACTCCCAGAGGCCACTGGAAAGCAGCTTGAGTACATGAAGAGCTGCCTGGAGGCCCGGGGTCAGTGGGGAGTCAGCATCATTGGTGAGTTTTTTCCCCCTGGAGTAGGGAGTGACCTCCCTTCTGTCCCGGCCCAGGGACTCACTGCCACTGAAAGGGACAGGAGTTACTCACCTCCACAGAGAACAGTGATGAACATTTCTGAGAAGGTTGTACCGGCCAGAGAAACAAAAACCAGCAGGGGGCAGCAGAGCCCTTCTTCTCACCCCTTGCCCACTAGCGAGGACTCGAGTTGGGACTTTGGCCCCTGTGGCAGCTTGTCCCTCCCTCTGTGGCCAGGAGCTCTGAACTGTAGGATCTTACAGGTAGAAGAGACCTTGGAGACTCACGCCCCTTATGGCAGTGGAAGCTTCTGGCAGGGGGAGAGTCTCCCCAGAGAGTTTCCTCCTGAAGCATATGAGGCACGACAGGGAGTGGCCATGCTGACAGACCCAATGAACGGCAGGCTGAGGCTTCCTCCTCCAGGCCCTGTGCCTGCAGGACAGCTCCACAGAGGGGACTGAATGCATTTGATCAAGTTGACAAGCTATCAGAATCCAGGCGTGGCTCGATCTGGTCGCTGTGATGGCTGAGTGCCTTGCCTTGACCCTGGCCATCAGAAGAGGCTGGACATGGTCCTGTGGGCTGGCCTGGCAGCCTCAGCGCTGGCCTGGCTGTAGGCCTAGGAGCACTAGACTTTGCATGCTCTTCTCTCTCATCTCTCTCTCTTTCCAGCCACCTAAGCAGCCTGAAATGCTCTCCCTTCTCCCTACCTCTTCCCAATCATCCATGTTTCCCACTCTGGAAGGCTTGGTCAAGTCCTAGCCCCTCCTTGAAGTGGTCCCAAGCTCCAGCCCTAGAGCCATCTCCCTCACCTCCGAGTGCCTTCCTCCGCTCCAGTGTGCCCACCAGGTTGGCGCTCAGTTCTATGCTCTTTTCTTCTGCAGTTTCCCGTGTGCTGTTGTGGCCCCGACGTGATGCTGTGATTTCAGGGTTAGTGTCTGTATCCACGTGGCCAGTTAAATTCATGAATCATTTCTGGGTCATGATACCCCCTGTATGTGGGAAGCAACGTGCTGAATGGGGTGTGTGTGTGTGTCATACTTTCTGCCTTTAAGAAACTTATATTCTAGAAGGGAAGATAAAATATGGCACAAACCACTGTAGTAGGAATAAGGCAAATGGTAGAAACAAGATGGCATGAGGATTGACAGAAGGAGAGATGGGGAGGGGTCAGGAAGAGCTTCGTGGAGCGAGTAGCCTCTGGGGTAGGTCCTAGAGGGTGAAGAGAGTTTCAGCTGGCGTGACAGGAGAAAGGGAGGAGGGCCTTCGGAGGAGAGAACCGCTTGAGCACAGGCCCTGAGGGCAGAGGGCTCTCCCCTGGAGGCAGAGAGGCTCCTCTGGTGCTGGAGGCCCTCAGAGCAGTGCAGGAGGCTGGCCCAGGGTACCGCCTGCCTCTCTGTCCTCCAAGAGATCACCAGAGCCAGCAAGGGGACATGGCCCAGTGATGGAAGATGGGGCTGGAAGCTGCAGCTGCACCTAGGTTCTCATGGTCCCTACCCCAAGCACATCTCACCCCTGAAGCCAGGTGCCCCAAGTGAGGTTTTGGGGGACCACAGCATCCAATGGCCAGGGCCCTGATGAGAGGATTGAGGGATGGACTTAGCGATGGGAACACACGTTGATATTCTCAACCTGTGTGACTTTATTTTCCCTCACCCCAAAGGATCACAGATAGCAATCAGCACAAGCCGAGGTCCAGGCTCTGAAAGAAACCTGGGCGTTACCAGATAGGAGCATGCCATAACCGAGCTCACACTCCCAGCCAGGGCGGGCCCTCAGACGCCTACGTCTTCCTGCCTGGAGTGCGCAGAGTAACCTGGCCATGTTCTTTGTGGAGAAGGCACTGCCACAGATGGCCACCGCAGCACCCTGTGTGACTCAGCGTCTCCCCAGGCTGGGCTGGCTCCCTCCTGCACACGTGCTGCCCTCTGCCACCTGGAGGAGCAGGGACAGCTCCCAGTCCAGGCCTTGGATCCTCTGAACCAGGCAGGCTCTCCTCACCGCCAGGATCAGGGCCTGCTCGCTCTTCAGGGCCCAGGTTCCCACACTCTTTCTGTCTGGGCCGCCTGCCTCTGCTGGGTTAGGTCTGTCTTCCTGCTCTGCATGAGGGAAGATGCTGGGAACCACCTGAAAAGGACACAAATGGAAAGCGGAGATGTGAGCCCTGAGAGTTCTGAGCTCTCTCTGCCCTGAACCCACCGTGTGACCTGGGCATGACCTTGTCACCCTGGCAGTCTCTAGGCAATGACACTCATCCCAACGCTTGGGAAGATTAGCTCCAGGGATTGACCCCGTGGCTGATTAATGAAGACATTGTGTCCCCTGAGTTCATGTTACCACATTAATGCACAACAACAACTAATTACGTCATTACACAATCGTTGTGTTTAATAGTTTGGAACATTTATTGAATAATTAAATCTTGTGGCATTCTATAGCCCCTCAGCTCATCCTGTTTTTTTCCTTCCTTCATACCAGGGATATTTATATAATGTCTCTTTAAGCAGGAAGTTTTCCTGTTACTTTATCCTCACCAAAATCACTATCTTCTGAGCCCCTCAATACGTCAGATGATACGCCCTGCACCTGGTCACCCTGATGAGGATTTTTAGGCTGCTTAATTTTAAAATGGTTTATGATGAGGATTTTTAGGCTGGTTGCTTTTAAAACTGCAGATGAGAAGCAGGCTCCGAGGACTGGAATTTTGCTTGCCCTTTTGAGACATTTGCATTTGTGAAGGAAGGGGGGATGACCTTGTAGGGACCTGAAATTGGCCACCCCAGGATATGTCTCTTTGGCATCAGGATTGTTTTGGTCTGATTGCTTTCGATAAACTGGCACAGGGAAGGAGGCTCTGGGGAATGGAACTTGCCCTTGTTGGGATACATTTACATTTGTAAGGTAAATCTCTATCTGTAAAAGGTGCCTCCCTCTCTGTACCAGGAAGAAGAGGAGAGATGACCTTGTCCCTAGAAGCTCTTAATGGGGAAGGCAAGAACTTAAGTTGGTTGCTGTCTGGCAATCTCATATAACTGGTTTAGGGTGGTGGCGTCTAACCTTTCTAACCTTTACTTAATCCGATTTGATTCTTGTCTAAAAGTCATGGGATCACCCAATGACCAGACCCCACCTGCACTGATACCATTTTAACTTTTTTTTCATGTTCTTTCCTTTGTCTTGTAAAGAGATGAATCATATACCTATGCCTTAAATTTAGCCCTAACCCTCAACTCAGGGCAGCAGCAGGAGCTCTGACTGCCCATGGGTCCTGTCCCCATGCCAGCGGGGGCGGCAGAAGCAGCAGCAGAAGCTCTGACTGCCCATGGGCCCTGTCCCCATGCTATTCCCCACTATTCTCTAAATAAAAGAGCACTACTGCCAGATCTTGAGAGTCCAAGAAATCTTTCTTTCGACTCCTCGGCTCACCGACCTCGCATCAACCCCACAGTGGCCCTGGCGTCACAGCTGCTTGTCTGGGGGCGGGGAGCTGCTTCCAGAGGAACTGACCCCACAGCTTAGTGTGCCCTCTGTGGAAGGAGTCTGGATGAAGCTCAGCGAATGTATGATGAACACGTTGAGAAGAGAACACAATGGGAGGCTGGCCTCTGCCTTTGGGTTTCACAGGGAGGACCGACCTTGGGGGTTCAAGGATCATGGGGTTCAGGGACCCTTTATGCCTTAGGAAACACTGTTTCTGCAGTCCCCCAGGTAGGGAATTTGTGCATTTCATGGCTGTTACATGGCCCCGCCATACCCGGTTTGCATACAAGATAATTTTTCCTGCAGTCCTTTGAGAGTGACAAATAAAAATGGCAAGTAATAGGATATATTGGAGAATATGAGGAAGCCATTTTGTGTAAACCTAATGTGGCCTGACCTTGTCTTTCCAAAAGGGCCTGACCGAGGCCATTGAGCATGCATTGTATGTCTGCTTTAGATATTCCCTATGGCAAGAGCAAAGGCCCTTGAGATAAAAGTGCAACTTCCCTCCCCCTCCCAACGTTGGCATTTCTTTAAGGATTAAGCATCTTTCCTTAGGCTAGAAACTGATTGCTGGGCTCACCTGTGACCACCCAGCTCAAGACAATAGACTTGCCTCCTGTTATGCCCTCCGAGAGAGCAGACCCACTACCTGCTGTGTCCATTAAGCGCTGTGCTGACAGGGCAATCTTGTGACTATTGTGGGAGGGACATTTCAATCATATGTGAAACAGCCTGTTTGGGGGTATATAACCACTCTGTATACCTCACTTCTTTGGTGCCCTTTCTTCTTTCGGGAAGAAAGGCCCTGGGCCATGGTCTCAGATTTCAGCTCAGAATAAACTCACCCAAATTTTCATTTATAGATTGGTTATGGATTATTTTCATCGACAAGAGCATGGGTGCCTTTATTGTCATTTAGTCTTAAAAGAAAGGTCAGTTGACTAAGAAGAACTGATTTTTCCAGACCTCCCAACATCAAGGCCCAGGCACACAAGATGTTCTCATGGAATTCTCTGAACTCAGGGAGCATCGCAGCTCTCCCCATCACCAGCCCCTTGGGCCCCCTCCCAGGGTCACTGCGGCAGGTGGCTCAGGTCGCTGTGGCAGCTCTCCCTGGTCATGAAGAGGGGATCCTTGGTAACACAGGTGTCCCGGCACAGATGTCTGCTCCAGGAAGCTGGTGAGAGGAGGTGCCCACCCCGCCCTCCACCATCCAGAGTGTTGTCCATTCTGAGCAGCTCAGGAAGGCAGGGATGAGGCTGGGACAAGGGAGGCCCTGGGCTTGGGCAAAAGTCAAGGGGGTGCCAAGAACTCAGGTCAAAAGAAATGGTGTTTTAATGCAGTATTTAAAAAATCAAACCGGCAAAACTAAGGTCTGCAAGTTGGCCGCCTGCTTTAGTAAATAACATTTTACTGAGCTCATGAAGACACAACTGAATGATCACTTCTATCCCTTGCTTATTCCTCTCCAACCTTCCCTATGTCGACACCTTCAGAAGCCTGAGTTAGGACGGGGGACAATCTAGATGAATGATGCATCTCCTGGAAAACTCCTTGTTCCAGAACCATGTGCTACTATTTACGCTGCATCTGAATAGCTATTTTTATTGCTCCCTTTTCATGCCCTTCCTCAATCTTTCCCGGCCATTCTTCTACTAATTGAGTGTGCTTCCCTGTCTCTGGATCCATTTGCCAAACCAAACAAGCAAAGCCGGACTTTGGCTGGTGGGCTTTCTGGTCAGAGCTGGTTGTTCTATGGAAGGGGCTGAGACTCCGTGAGCCCCACACCATGAGCCCCAGCTCTCTGTGGACTCCGCGGGAGCTGAGATGGTGACCTGCTGGGCTTACCGCAAATGTACTGTGTTTCCTTGGGGGCAGGTGGTCTGGCTGGTGCTCTTCTTTCTGGAGCTCTAGGGCTTGAGCAGTGAGCTGGAAGAACTCTTTATTCAGTTCGTCCATGATGTCTTCCACCTGCCATATCTTTCTCTAGAAACAAGGGACGTAGAGTCTTCATTACTTTTACTTTTATTCCAATTTCATTAAAAATCCATTGAGCTCCTCTCCCAGACAGTGGGATCAGCACTGGGTAAGAGTTGAAGTCGGGTCTGCTCTGAAGGAGCTCAGAGCCTAAAGACAAGTAAACCCAGACCTACATTCCAGCATAGTAAAGGCTTTGTAGAGGAATGCACAGGGGCTACAGGAACGAAAAGCAGGACACCTAACCCAGGGAGGTGTGGTAAGGGAGAGCTTTCTGGAAGAGAGGACATCTCAACTGATTTTAGTGATCAATAGGAATTAGCTGGGCGGACGATGGGAGAAAGGCATGCTAGGTAAAGGGAACAGCATGTATGAAAACACAAAGATATGAAAGAGTATAAGAAACATTTCTCCACCTGTCAGTCAGCCCATCCATCTATCCATCCATCCTCCCATCCATCCATCCATCCATCCACTCATATGAGACAGCACAGGGAACATTTGTCCATCTGTTGGTCCATCCATCCATCTATCCATCCATCCATCCATTTACTCATATGAGAGAGCACAGGGAACATTCCTCCATCTGTCAGTCCATCCATCCATTCACTCATATGAGAGCGCACAGGGAAAATTCATCCATCTGTCAGTCTGTCCATCCACTCATCCATCCATCCACTGATAAGTAAGGAAAGATTTATTGAGCACCCAGTATGTGTCAAGCCAATGGTCAGTTCTGGAACTCCATTAGTGAACTTCCATGGGGTTTACAGTCTGTCAAGAATGGTAGACATAAGATAAGGACTTACGAATGATGAGTGTTACTGGAGGGGATGTTCAGCTTGTTGTGGGAAGTAGACAAAGTTCAGTTTGGTGGCAGCATGGAATTTGTTTGGAAAAGTGGAAGGAGATGATGCTGTAGAAATGGAGGTAGGAGCTGGGGATGGCAGGCCATGAGGGGCCTGGCATGCTAGTCTCAGCTATAGTGGCAGAGACTTTTGTTTGCAATTTGTAATTTTTGGGGGGATGTTTTTAATTTTTAAAATTTTAAAATTTGAATTCATAATAGTTTACATCACTGTGAAATTTCAGTTGTACATTATTTCTTGTCCGTCACCACTTAAGTGCTCCCCTTCACCTGCTGTGCCCATCCCCAACCCCCTTCCCCTAGTAAACACTGAACTGTTTTCTTTGTCCATGAGTTTATCTTCCACATACGGGTGAAATCATGTGGTGTTCGTCTTTCTCAGTCTGGCTTATTTCACTTAGCATAATTCCCTCCAGGTCCATCCATGTTGTTGCAAATGGGATGATTTTTGTCTTTTTTTATGGCTGAGTAGTGTTCCATTGTATATATAAACCACATCTTCTTCATCCAGTTATCAGTTGATGGGCGCTTGGATTGCTTCCATGTCTTGGCTATTGTGAATAGTGCTGCAATGAACATGGGGGTGCATATGTTACTTTGGATTGTTGATTTTGAGTTTTTTGGGTAGATACCCAGTAGTGGGATAGCTGGGTCATATGGTATTTCTATTTTTAGTTTTTTGAGGAATCTCCATATTGTTTTCCCTGGTGGCTGCACCAGTTTGCATTCCCACCAGTAGTGTACAAGGGTTTCCTTTTCTCTACAACCTCTCCAACATTCGTTATTTTTAGTCTTAGTGATTACAGCCATTTTACTGTTAGGTGGTATCTTAGTGTAGTTTTGATTTGCATTTCCCTGATGATTAGTGATGTTGAACATCTTTTCATGTGTTTATTAGCCATCTGTGTATCTTCTTTGGAAAAATGTCTATTCATCTCCTCTGCCCATTTTTTTTTATCAGGCTGTTTCAGTTTTTGTTGTTCAGATGTGTGAGTTCCTTATATATTATGGAGATTAACCCCTTATCAGATATATGATTTGCAAATGTTTTCTCCCAGTTGGTGGGTTGTCTCTTTGTTTTGATCCTAGTTTCTTTTGCTTTGCAGAAGCTCTTTAGTCTGATGAACTCCCACTTGTTTATTTTTTCTTTTGTTTCTCTTGTCTGAGAAGACATGGTATTCAAAAAGATGCTTTTAAGTTCGATGTCAAAGAGTGTTCTACCTATATTATCTTCCAGGAGTTTTATGGTTTCAGGACTTATCTTCAAGTCTTTGATCCATTTTGAGTTTATTTTTGTGTATCGTGTGAGATAATGGTCTACCTTCATTCATTGGCATGTGGCTGTCCAGTTTTCCTGACACCATTCACTGAAGAGACTGTCTTTTCTCCATTGGATGTTCTTGGCACCTTTGTCGAAGATTAGCTGTCCATAGATGTGCAGGTTTATTTCTGGGCTTTCAGTTCTGTTCCATTGATTTGTGTGTCTGTTTTCGTACCAGTACCATGCTGTTTTGATCACTATGGCTTTGTAGTACATTTTGAAGTCAGGGATTGTGATGCCTCCAACTTCGTTCTTGTTTTTTTCTTAGCAATTCAGGGTCTTTGGTTGCCCTATATGAATTTTAGGATTCTTTGTTCTATTTCCGTGAAGAATGTCATTGGGATTCTGATTGGGATTGCACTGAATCTGTAGATTACTTTGGGTAGGATGGACATTTTAACTATGTTTATTCTTCCAATCCATGTGCATGGAATCTCTTTCCATCTCTTTATGTCATTATCTATTTCTTTCAATAATGTCTTATAGTTTTCATTGTATAAATCCTTCACCTCCTTGGTTATATTTATTCCTAGGTGCTTTATTCTTTTTGTTGCAATTGTAAAGGGAGTTGTATTCTTGAGTTCTCTTTCCATAAGTTCGTTGTTAGAGTGCAGAAATGCAACTGATGTTTGTAAGTTGATTTTGTACCCCACAAATTTACTGTAGTTGTTAATTATTTCTAATAGTTTCTGATGGATTCATTAGGGTTTTCTATATATAAGATCATGTCATCTGCAAACAGCGAGAGTTTCATTTCTTCATTCCCTATTTGGATTCCTTTTATTCCTTTCTCTTGCCTAATTGCTCTGGCCAAAACCTCCAGTACTCTGTTGAATGAGTGGTGATAGTGGGCATCCTTGTCTTGTCCCTGTTCTCAGAGGGATTGCGTTCAGCTTTTTCCCGTTGAGTATGATGTTGGCTGTGGGTTTGTCATGCCTTTATTATGTTGAGGTAATTTCCTTCTATCATCATTTTGTTAAGAATTTTTTTTTATCATAAATGGCTGTTGTAGCTTGTCAAATGCTTTCTCTCCATCTGTTGAGATGATCATGTGGTTTTTATTCATCATTTTGTGGATGTGATATATCACATTGATCGATTTGCAGATGTTGAACCATCCCTGTGTCCGTAGAATAAATCCCACTTGATCATGATGTATGATCTTTTTGATGTATTGCTGTATTCGGGCTGCCAATATTTTGTTAAGGATTTTTGCTTCTATGTTCATCAGTGATATTGGCCTGTAATTTTCCTTTTTTGTGTTGTCCTTGTCAGGCTTTGGTATCAGAGTGATGTTGGCCTCGTAGAATGTGTTAGGAAGTGTTCCATCTTCCCTGATTTTTTGGAATAACTTGAGAAGGATAGGTATTAAATCCTCTCTGAAAGTTTGGTAGAATTCCCCAGGGAAGCCATCTGGTCCTGGGCTTTTATTCTTTGGGATGCTTTTGATTACTGTTTCAGTCTCTTTACTGTGATTGGTCTATTCAGATTATCTATTTCTTCTTGATTCAGCTTTGGGAAGTTGTACGAGTCTATGAATTTATCCATTTCCTCTAGATTCTCCATTTTGTTAACATATAGTTTTTTGTAGTATTTTCTTATAATCCATTATATTTCTGTGGTATCTGTTGTTATTTCTCCTCTTTCACTTCTAATTTTATTTATCTGAGCTTTCTCTCATTTTTTCTTTGTAAGTGTGGCTAAGGGTTTGTCAATTTTATTTACCCTCTCAAAGAAACAGCTCTTTATTTCATCGATCCTTTCTACTGACTTTTTTGTTTCGATAGCATTTATTTCTGCTCTGATTTTTACTATTTCTCTTCTTCTCTTGAATTTGGGCTTTGTTTGTTCTTCTTTTTCTAATTCACTTAGGTGTAGTTTGAGATTGCTCATTTGGGATTTTTCTTGTTTGTTAAAGTGAGCCTATAGTGTGATGAATTTTCCTCTTAATATGGCTTTTGCTGCATCCCATATGAGTTGGCATGGTATATTTTCATTTGTCTTCAGACATTTTTTGATTTCTCCTTTAATTTCTTCAATTATCCATTGCTTATTCAATAGCATGTTGTTTAGTCTCCACATCTTTGTCCTTATGTCAGCATTTTCCTTGTAATTGATTTCTATCTTTATAGCATTGTGATCAGAAAAGATGCTTGTTATTATTTCAATCTTCTTAAATTTATTGAGGCTTTCCTTATTTCTCAACATATAGTCTATCCTTGAGAATGTTCTGTGCACACTTGAGAAGAATGTGTATTCTGCTGTTTTTGGGTGGAGTGTCCTATATATGTCTATTAAGTCCAACTGGTCTAGCTCTTCATTTAATTCCACCGTTTGCTTGTTGATTTTCTGTCTGGATGATCTATCCATTGATGTCAGTGTAGTGTTGAGATCCCCTACTATTATTGTGTTATTATTAATATCTTCTTTTAGGTTTGTTAATAGTTGCTTTATGTACTTTGGTGCTCCTGTGTTGGGTACATAGATATTTATGTATTATTTCTTCTTGATGGAGTGTCCCTTTGATCATTATATACTGCCCCTCTTTGTCTCTCTTTATCTGTGTTATCTTGAAGTCTGCTTTGTCTGATAGAAGGATGGCAACACCTGCTTTCTTTTGTTTGTCATTAGCTTAAAGTATCATCTTCCATCCCTTCACTCTGAGCCTGTGTTTGTCATCGGAGCTGAGATGTGTTTCCTGGAGGCAGCATATTGTTGGGTCTTGTTCTTTAATCCATCTCGCCACTCTGTGTCTTTTTATTGGAGAATTCAATGCATTTACATTTAAGGAGATTATCAATATACGAGGGCTTAATGCTGTCATATTATCACTTGTTTTCTGGTTCTCCTGCATTTCCTTTGTTTCTCATCCTGCATTTTGGTCTACCACTTGAGTTATATAGTTTTTTATGATGTGTTTCTTTGTTTTCTCCTGATTTATTATTGGTATCTCTGTTCTGCTTTTTTCTTTAGTGGTTACCATGAGATTTGTATGCAAAATCTCGTGGATAAGATTTTCTTTTCTGAGGGCCTCTTGTTTCCTTAGACTAAATTAATTTGGTCTCTCCCCTCATCCCCTCCTAAGTTGTTTTTCTCACATCTTATTCCATCTTGTGTTATGACTTTGTGGTTAAAACAACAAGCTTATCTTTGTTTTTGGTGTTTTCCTTCCCTTTGTCTTTAATGCTATACTTGAGTATTTGCTATCCTGCTCTGATCCTGTCTACCTATTTATCTCCTTACTTTGTGCTTTTTAATCCCTTTCTCCCCCCGCCTTCTTTTTTTCAGGTATGAGGACCTTCTTGAGGATTTCTTGTAGGGGGCGTCTTGTGACTATGAACTCCCTTAGCTTATGTTTCTCTGGGAAAGTTTTTATTTCTCCATCATATCTGAAGGATATTTTTGCTGGATAGAGTATTCATGGCTGAAAGCTTTTGTCCTTCAAAGATTTGAATATGTCACTCCAGTCTCTCCTAGCCTGTATGGTTTCTGCAGAGAAATCTGCTGAAAGCCTGATAGGGGTTCCTTTATAGGTTATTTTCTTCTGCCTTGCTGCCCTTAATATTCTTTGTTGTTCGCTTTTGCCAGTTTCACTACTATATGCCTTGCCATAGGTCTTTTCACATTGACATATTTAGGAGATCAGATAGCTTCTTCCAAATGGATTTCCGTCTCCTTCCCTGGGTTTGGGAAGTTCTCTGCTATCATTTCTTTGAACAAGCTTTCTGCTTATTCTTCTTCTCGAATACCTATAATTCTTATGTTGCATTTCTTATTGAGTCAGATATTTCTCAGAGACTTTCTTCACTTCTTTTCAGTCTTAGTTCTTTCTCCTCCTCTATCTGGAGTATTTCAACATGTCTATCTTCGATTATGCTGATATGCTCCTCTATGGTGTCTGCTAAAGTGTTCAGAGAATCCATATTTTGTTTTATTTCTTTCATTGTGTCTTTCATCTCTAATATTTCTGATTGATTCTTCTTTATAGTTGCAATCTCTTTTGTGAAGTAGCTGCTGAACTTGTTGATTTGTTGCTCTACATTCTCTTTTAACTCATTGAGTTTTTTGATGACAGCTATTTTAAATTCTTTGTCATTTATGTTGTACATTTCTGTGTCCTTGGGACTGATTTCTGGGTACTTATCGTTTTCTCTCTGGTCTGGAGATCTAATGTAATGTTTGATATTGCTAGAGGGTGTAGCTCTGTTTTTTGACATCCTGGTTTTTTGGTAGCAGTTACCACCTATCGCCACTGGGTTGGGGTCAAGATCCACGTATTCTGAGCCCTCTACCTTCAGCCAAGATCCCAGGCTCTGGAGCTGGTGCTGTGTGGGTTGGTGAGGGGTGCCTTCTCCTGCGTGCTCTTGGGATTTTCTTGCTCTGCCCTCACCATCTGCTCTCCTGGGGTGCTGGCTTGATGAGCCTCATGATAGCTTTCACCCCCATAGGGGGCTTCCCTCTAGGCTGCAACAGCCGACCACTGACCTTTGATGTTCCTGTGAACAAACATCCCCTCCCCCATTCCTTCCCTCTTGTAGACCTCCTGCGGTCCTGGATTGCAGTCTTTAGGGAAGGGAGTGAAGTTTTCTCTTACCCCATTCCACCTCCTCTGAGGGGCCCAGCCTCTCCACCCTCTGTTGCATGACTGCGTGGGTCTCTCAGACGTTTTTTGTGTTGTGTCTGCATGTCCTCTCTCAGAGTATGGATGTCCTTTTCATTGTATGTTGGAGGAGAGGTTACTGGGGCAGCTCACTCCACCATGATGCTGACATCACTCCTGGCAGAGACTTCGTTATTAATAGAACTCAATTTGTTGGGAGTGTCTTGTGCCCAACTGAACAACTGCTTATCTCAGAGTCTCTTGTATATAGAGATTACCATATGACTAAGTTTTGGCCAATGAGATGTAAAAGAAAGTTGTTGCAGGGATGGATTCTGGAAATCCTCTTTAGAAAGAGAGCTCATTTAGTTGGCCTGTGTGCCCTTTTACGTTTTGGCCCTTCCAGCAGCCATCTTGTGACCATAAGTGACCATCAAGATGAAAGTCATGTGCTAAGGGTCATGAAGCAGAAAGATAGAAGCAAGGATCCTAGAGTTCATAGGACATTGTGGATGCTGATGGGTTTGCTTTTGAACATATTAAATTGAGCTATCTGTGGGGCATCCCATGAGTTAACACAACGTCTGATAGCAGGGTGAACTCAGCTGTCACAGAAAGCCTACCTTTTGCTCCATACATGAAATGCCAGACAAAATACAAATACAAATTCACAGGGTCTGGCCTAGTGGCACAGTGGTTAAGTTTGCATGCTGCTTTGGCAACTTGGGGTTTGCCTGTTCAGATCCTGGGCACAGACCTACACACTACTTATCAAGCCATGCTGTGGCAGGCATCCCACATATAAAGTAGAGGAGGATGGGCACAGATGTTAGCTCAGGGCCAGTCTTCCGGAAATAAAATAAATAAATAAATGAATAAATAAATAAATAAGTAAATAAAAATACAAATGCAGGACCACATTTGAATGGGAGTGAGGAGATGAAGAGACAAGTCAGAGGTAGGAGGGAGTTGAAGGCATGTGGCATGTGGGTATTCCTCCTTAGAGGCTGAGGCATTAACTCCCCACTTTGGCAGGCCTTGAGGCCACAAGCCCATTTATGGTGGGAACTGGTCCAGCGCTGCCTGCTTCAAGTCTGGACCCAAGAAGTGGCTGTCCCTTCTCTTAACTGGAATAAAAAGCCTGCATCTGGCTGTGCACATAGCCCCGTGGCTGAGCAGGCTTCTTGTTCAGGGCTGAGGTTGGAACAGAACTGATGTGAGAAATTGGAACCATGGGGCTGTGCAGCACCCTGCAGGAGGCCGGAACTCTCTACCCAGGTGGGAGATGTGGAAACTAATCTACAAACAGGACGGAAAGCAAGGAACCCTATAGCATGCGAGTAGAGACAACCACAATTGCTCCACAGGGAGGCCCGCACAGAGGACAGTCCCACTGAAGGTGAAAACACAAACAATGGTGAGAGAGCCAGTAGACACAATGAAAATATACCCAAGAAACTAGAGATAACAGTGAGATCTAAGCATGATTGTCATATAAAGATATAAGCATGACTGTCATATAAACATGTTTAAAGCGTGAAGAAAGACAAAAGAAGGAATAGTGTCCATAAGGCAAGAACAAGAACATTATGGAAATAAAGAGAAATCTAGAAATGAAACAATGTCAAGAGCATAGCAATGTGATTGATGGATCACACATAGGCCTAGCCACAGTGAGTCTGTAGAAACTTGTGAGGGAGTCACCAGGAAAGCAGTGCCGAGAGGCAAACAGATGGGAAACATCAAGGAGAAGTGAAGAAATAGGGAGGTAGAAGTTTCAAGTACTGTCTAGTAGTGTCCATTTACAGGTGGTGCTTTGCAGCATGTGCATGGTTCTCAATGTCTGGAATGAGAGTGGACTCTGAGGCTGCCTGCTGACTGACTGCCAGTCCCCTCAGCGGGGGTGGGGGGGGTGGGGGAGTGGGGTTTGTCACGGCTGTGAGTCCGCTTCTCCCTCACACTCAGCCCCTCACCTGGAAACGCCATGGAAGAGCACGGGGAGCTAAGGGCAAGATGTCCTTCCTCTGCCCCATTTGTGATGCTGAATGAGGTCAGGCAGCATGAAACGGAAGAAACAGCACACGGTTTTGATGTGGATAGGATGGGATTTGAAACTCTCCTGGGCAAAGTTCCTTCCCGTTTCTGAGCTCAACCTTCATGTCTGACCACCGAGTGGGAGAGGAAGGCATGTCTCAAAGGCCACTGAGGATCAGATGGGCTTCTTGGTGACAGCGGTGTGAGCCCGGGGCCTGGCTCAGAGGAGGCTCTCAGGAAAGAACGCCTTTTCTTTCGGCTCTACTTGGGCACTGATGTGGCTCCCTGCGTATTTGGCAGAAAGAAAACTAATCATGGCTTCGTTCGTGGGAATGAGGGATAAAATAGTTAGCGTGCATTTTGGACAGCAGTGGCTCCCCACGTCATGCCGCTCAAGTGTCACGAGCTGTCCCGGGATCTGCTATTTCACCTTCATGAAGTGGGAAAAGGAACAAGTGCTCTTCTCATAGAAAGAGTTCCTCAGTCCGTGCTCACCCGGCTGCACGCGCACGCGGGAGCCACGCCAGCCAGAGCTGGAGGACGTGCTGCACCTTTAGAAGCAGGGTCACTTGTAAGCGAGTGAGCCAAACAGGGATTTCTGAGGCTGCTCTGTTGACAAAAAACTATGTTTCATAGGTTTACTTCCCATTTCTCTTCCCTTTCACACAGATCTGCCCTAGTATCTTTTGATTAAAAAGACAATGAAAAACAAAAATATGCCAGAACAAAAAGTCTCCCAAATTTCATTTTTCTAATTTGAAAGCGAACTCTTATTCAGAGTGGAATATTAGTAAATATAATATGTAAGCATCTGAATGAGTGCATTAATGCATCCTAATCCACTGAGGTAGGCTGTGCTGAGGGCCCTGATCTTTGCCCCTCTCTGTGCCCTCCCACTGGGGGCGCATTTTTCTCACCCCTTGATGCTGGGTTCCACCTTCTGACTTGCTCTGGCCATTAGGATAGGCAGAAGTCACTGTGCCAGGCCTGAGCCTGGGCCTCAAAGCCTTCTGGGATTCTGCCACGGCCATGAGAAGGATGTGTCCAGACTAGCCCACTACAGCGCCCCAGGCAAGCCCAGCTTAGAGCTGGGGCCCTGCCAAACGCACACACCCTGCTGGGATCTGGAACTGTAGCTGCCGGGCGAGCTGGACCGATCAGCTGAGGCTGACACTTACTCTTGTGGACTGCTGAGGTTTTGCGTGGTTGGTCCTGCCGCACAGGCTAACCCATCTGCCAGTCCTCGCTCTCACACTGCAGTCTTTCTCCCTCCCTTGTCTGGGCTCGCTCCGCCTCCAAGGCCCTCTCTTTCTCTGCTGTTCTTTTCTCTCCTTTTAAGATACGCAGATACATATGAAACTCTGCCATATATGCAATTCTCTGTCCTCATCTTTTACTTTAAAGACATTAAAACTTCTCTATACCATCATTTTTAGTAGAAGCATTAATATTTCGTGATAGGGCTCTACCATAATTCAGATAACTCTTATATTATTGGAAGTTTAGGTCAGCTCCATTTATTTTTATATTACAAAAAATTGCAATTAATATGTTTCTTCATGTTTGCTTGCATTTAAAAATTATTTCCATGGGGCCGGCCCCGTGGCCGAGTGGTTAAGTTTGCGTGCTCCGCTTCAGCAACCCAGGGTTTCACGAGTTCAGATCCTGGGTGCAGACATGGCACTGCTCATGAGGCCATGCTGCGGCGGCATCCCAAATAGCACAGCCAGAAGGACCTACAACTAGAATATACAACTATGTCCTGAGGGGGCTTTGGGAAGAAGAAGAAAAAAAAGAAAAAATTGGCAACAGATGTTAGCTCAGATGACAATCTTTGAGAAAAAAAAATTATTTCCCTGAGAGAGCTTCTTAGAACTGGAGATACTGAGTCAAACGGAAGGAATATTTTAGAGGCTTTTGATACAAATTGCCAGATTGCTTTCCAGAAAGGTTTTAACTTTTTGCCCTTCCACCAGCTGCATGGGGGGATGTCCATCTCTTTAATCCTCACAAGCACTGAGGACTCTGTGAAACATTTTAGGTAGATTAAAAAAGGCATCTAGTGTAGTGAACGTTTTTCAGATTCTGTCAACATTTTTCTTATAATTTTACTTCTTTGTATTTCCTTTTCGTGGGACCATTTACATATTTTTCTAATAGAGTAAAAGTATCTATTAATGGTCAATTTTTGACCTAGAGAATCCCGTTTTACATTATTATGTGATCATATCTATTGTTGCTGTCCTTTGGGATTTTTCCCATTGTTGTGAAAATTCTTTTAAACCTGCACAGGCTCCACGCCAGCCCTTGTGAGTATTCTAACAGTCAATGAACACTTGTTGACGGAACGAGTGATTTCTTGACCAGTGGTCTCCAATCCTAATTTCTTTCTCCACAAAATCTCTTCCCAGTCACTTTTCTCAATGTTATACTTGCTTTCTGTCTCCCAGAGTGGCCTACGGTGCGTAGGTAACAAGCAGGTAGGAGATGGGACAGCTGGACTGAGCCAAACCCATGTGGGGTGAGGGGCTGGAGGACGCGGTGGGCCAGGCGCCCCCTGATGTGGAGAGGACTTGGGTCACAGAGCTGGGCTCCTACCTGCAGCTCAGGAAAGGCTCCGTGCCTGTGTCCGGAACCTGGGCTCTCAGTGTCCCCTCCTGTGGCATCACCCTGACGGAGCCGTCCAGGTCTTGGGGCCTGCTGGGGGCTGGAATAAGAGGAGGAGAGGCACCCTTACACATTGCTGTACTCTCCGGAGACACTTTGGGCAACTCAGTTCTACATCTTAATCTTAGTGTCCACACCTTGAAATGAGAGGGAGCTTTTGGGCCTCTGGAATGGCCTCAGTCCATGAGCCAGACCTGGGCTGTGTCACCTCCACGTCCTCATCATCACCGCCCCTCCAGGAACATCCTTCCCCCACACCACTGGCCCCAACCTTGCTGTACAGCCTGTCTTAAACTGTACGACTGTCACAAAGCTTTTCTTGATCCTTGCAGACTTCTTTAAACCTCCAGAACCTTTTACTAGAATTATTTGTTCTTCCTGACGCCTCCAGCCCTGCATCAGAGACAGCGATAAACATCTGCTGAGTGACAGTATCCTCACGCTGTAGCTTGTGGAGCTGGTGGGAAAGGGTTTGCTCAAGATCCACGGCGTTCAGGGCAGAACCAGTCTGGAGTCCAGGTCTCAGGATCCTGAACTTGCCTTTCCTTGCCTGACCCTTCTTTCTGGAGTCCCTGATCCTCCAGGGCCCTCAAGCCCTGGGACTTCAGCAGGAGAGTCTAGATTTCTCTCCCCTGGCCTGCAGGAGACTTTAATTGTTTGTATAAGCTCCCTAGGTGCCTTCAAAAAGAAAATCAATAGAGATGTTTCTGGGAGAAAGGGTTGTCCGAGGCTTTGGTTGAGGGATTAGAGGGGAGGTCAGCGCAAAGAAGCAGTGAGGGTGGGATCTGAGAGCCAGACCTCCTGGGCTGGAACCCCCGCTCCGTCCTTAACTTCACCCCTGAGCCCGTTTCCTCATCTTTTCAATGCAGTTAGCAATGGCGGTGTCTACTTCATGGGGCGGTTGTGAGAGTTAAAATAGAAAGCAGATAAAGTGCTCATCTCAGCAGCAGTAAATACAGCCGGCAGCCGTTGTTGGCAGCCACTGTTACCTCATTGTTGTTAAAAGAGGATGCAGGGGAGAGCAGACTGTGCATCTAAACACATGGATAGAGATGCAGCCAACACAAGCCCCCACTAGCCTCGGGGTCAGCTCGGAGGAAGAACAGAGCCCACACAGCTTCCCCAGAAGAGATGTGCACCAGAGGAGGGAGTGGTACAAGGAGGGGTGGGTCAGCCAGAGTGAATGCAGTCTCACTCCCATGATGGGAACAACCCGAATAAATGACCTGAGTTCTGACAAGTCACTCACGTCAGCGAACCCCTCGGCAGACAAAGTGGTGGTTACCGTGGGCAGGGAGCCCCGGACACTTGTCACTGGAGTTGAGCGGGTTAAGGCTTTAAATCAGTTTCTGGTTATGAATGAAACTAAGATTCTCAGTGCCAGGGAGCTAAGGGCCACCCCTAAGAACACGGCTGCGGGGACCTTGGTGCCACTGTCAGCCCCCACCTTGCACTTTGATGCTCCTCATCCGACGGCTGAGGCCGGGATTTCAGGAGGGTGTCACTCACCAGTTGAGGGTCTTGTTGACAGGAGGGCAGAGGCTGTTCACCCCCCTGAGCGGAGGCCTAGGAAGAATGGACAGTCCTGTAAGTTTTCTTCGGCTCTGGGCCCAGAAGAGCACAGTGATGAATGAGGGCAGCGCTGCTCATCAACACAGCCACGTGCGCTGATCTGAGCTTGCGATTGCATGTCTCAGTGTGGCCCGGCCACAGACGGCCTGACACTCCTGGGGGTCCCAAGTGCCCGCTAAGGGCTTGTGGTTTCCCTTTTTACTGCCTCTAGGCCCTCGAGGACACGTGCCACCACAGATGCTGCCCTATTGTGCTGTGAGTGCACTGTGTGGGTACTCCTTGACAGAGGCCCTCTGCACCCTCCTTCCCTGTGACACTCTGTGCTTCCCTCCCAGGCTCTGTGTGAGCGGCCAGATCAGCTAGCAGGCTGGGAAGATTGTCTCAGACAACCGTCTCGGAGGAGATCCGGAGCTGAAGCCAGGGGTGAACCTATGAGCACAGGTCGCGCTCCTGGGTTTCAGGCCAGAGTGCAGGGCCACCTGCAGGGTGTGAGGCCCGAGTGAATGTGAGTGTGTGGTGTAATGTGTGTATGTGTATGTCATGTGTGAGTGTGTGATGTATGTGCACATGTGAATGTGTGTAGTCTGTAAGAGTGGGAATGTGTGCATGTGTGTGGTCATGTACCTGTGTGTGAGTGCATGTGTTTGCACATGTGGAGTGTGAATATATGGCCTGAGTATGTGGTGCATTGCAAGTGTGAATGTAATTGTGCATGTGTGTGGTTGTGTATAGTGTGTACATGCATGTGAGTGTGTGTGTGTGTGCACGCTTGTGTATGTCTACTGAATCTCCATGGGGTCAGGCTGACAGGGTAGTTGTTCTGTACACACAGGCCCTTGGGGAATCTGTCACCTTTCTGCTGGCCCTGGCTGGTTGCCCACATGCGTGAGAAAGTGCAGATGCCAGGGCCGCAATCATTCTGTCGAGCTTCGACTGAAAGCCCAGTGGAGACATGCTGGGGGTGCCGCCTGGGGAAGGACAAGGAGAAGGACCTCAGACACATCATCCTGTCTGACCACAGATGCCCCGCCTAACACTGACTTCACTCGTCCCTGTTTACGGAGGCTCTTGTGTGGTTGTGTGTGCCTCTCGCCTCTTTATTTTTCTCTCTCATCCCAGACCCCACTTCCATCACTCTCTTTCCTTCAGGCAGTCGCTCCAGTGTGCTACGTGTATGTGGAATGAACCATGACGAACCCTTCATGGTGTTCTGTGTATGAGTGGTTCCATTTTTATACAGGGTCTCTTCCCTTCCTACACATCTCACTCTGTTTCTTAGTTTTTTTAAGCACAGACATGTTTACAGATCTACCCATCTTTTAGTTATGCTTCTCATCTGCTACCTGTGACTGCTCTATGCTTCTAAGTGCTGTGTTCTGCTTGCATGTCTCCTAGGCCACCCACGACACCCCGGCCTGGGCAGCGCCGTGGCTCGGCACGGTCTCCCCTGGCTGCGCAGTGACACTTCCTGGAACACCCACCCAGAGAGAGTTTTCTGGGTTGTAGGATAATTTTGCCAAAGTGTTGATTAACTGCTTTTTTCTTTTTAATTTGCCAAAACTTCATCACATAACTTTTTTGGAAAAAAGTGCCCCCCACAAAGAAAAAGTTGAAATCGTTGGCTTTAGTTAGCAGTAGCTGGGAATGGAGTAGGCTTCACTCAGCCCTCCACACCCAGCTCCCTCTGCGCCCATGGAGAGGGTCTTCAGGACACAGAGGTTTACAGCTTAGTCTCAGGTGAATTTCAGAGGAAAGCAGCTTTCTTTGTCCTTCTCTTACTCATGATCACTTGGCCACATGTCCCAGCCTAGAAGTGTATGGCCGAGAAATTTAGGAAGGGGGAATGGTTTGGAGAGAAGATCAAGGAAGGTTCTTGGCATCATGGCTTGGTCTCCAGGGTTCCACAGGCCACACACAAACATGCACACCACACACACAAACATACCACATACATGCACACATAGGCACGTGCACACACCACACTCACACACATGCACACATGCACATTCATCACATACACACAAACCAGGGAGGGCCTCTGGCATCTGTCTGACCTGTTCCCAGACTCTTCTTCCCTGGGGCTGGGATCTGGAAGGCTGAGGAGGACAGATGGCCCCCTTATTCCAGGACTGCACTCATGCAAAAAGTGACACACGTGCCTGGACCTCAGCCCCAAACACCCCTGTGTGGAGAGTGATCTACACTGAGGAACAAGGGATGAGACCCCAGCCCGGGCTGGCCAGCCTGCCTCCCCAAAAGGGCCAGGGAGCTGTGTGGGAAGGACTGTTCCCGGGCTCCGGGAACTGGAGCCTGGTGGTGAGTGACGGGCCCTTGGGCTAGTGAGCTGAGTTCCTTTATGCCCTTTAGCTAGGGGCATATGGGCGCGTCAGGGATGGAGCAGAGATCAGGACTGGCTCCGTCACTCTCTGTGTGACTTTGGGTGGGAACTTTAGCCTCATTAGGTCGTAGTGCCCTCCTTTATAAAATGGAGATGATGACAATATCACACAGAGGTTTCCCGTGACAACTGAGTGGGTTAAATGAGGTAACGGTTGCCCAGAGTTTACAACAGCGCGGGGCTGCAGAGGACAGCGCCCTCCGAATCTGGGGTCTCAGAGCCCCCAAGAGCCCCAGGGCGCTGTGCACAGAACCGAGGGGCAGGCTCTCCTACCATTAGCCTTCCTCCCAGACAGTGGCTTCCAAACTTCTGAACCAAACCCACTAAGACTTCATCGCTCCTACCTTCCTGTGTGTGTGTGTAAACAGCAAGGAGAGCTGCGGGAAGCAAGACTAGCTTTATACATGTGTTACTTCCAACAGTTTCAATTTTATTCCTTTCTAGTTTATTTTTTTAATGCTAGTTGCAACCCACTGGTTTCTAAGAAGCCAACAATCTGCTGTCTGACAAGCTGCTCCAGGAGACGGAAGATCAGCTGTTTTTATGCTGAGGTGTGGATTCAAACATGGATGACCTGCGGCAACGACCTTGGATTTTCCTGCCTTGAGGTTAGGCCTTCACGGATCACGCTATGGGGCTGGGGAGTCCTTGCTGAGCGCACGGCTGTTTGTTCCTAGAAGGGAACAGTCTCCTCCAGCGCCCACAGATCCTGGCCAGGGAGGCACGAACGCTCCCCCTGTCTCAGAGCACAGGAGGGGCTTGCAGAGTCTCCGGCAGTGTGCAGCCGCTGCCAGTGGGAGCTGAGGGTGGGACTGGCTGGTCAGAGTTGCTGGGTGAGGGGACCACAGAGCCCTAAGTCCTGGACTTCCCTGCCTGCGGGGACTATGACACGGCCTTGCACACAGCAGCTGCGGACGCCCTTCCCTCCCCAGGCTGGCCCCTGCTGGGCACTCACAGGGTGGGAGAGGGGCCAGAAGCAAAGGGGGGTGACGGACTCAGACCACTTACAACATGAAGGCAGGGTCACCCTCCATGGCAGTCGGAGCTGTGCTTTGTTCAGTGGCCCAAACATGTGGACGTGAGGGCCATTTAGGGGTAGCTGGGGGACTGCACACCCACAGCTGTCGTCCGCCAGAACTGCCCAGGGTGATGCCTGGTTTTGGGCTCTGTAATCTCTGAGTTTGGCTGAAGCCAGAGAGCATGCAGACGGCCAGGGATGTCCCTCCACACCATCCCCGTCCTGCCACACTCTGGGAGCCTCAGTGGGCACTGAACACATGCTTCCCTGCAGTGAAGCTCAACCCCCACGTCCTGCAGGAAGAAGCCTCGACAACCTGGAAAAGCTCTAGAGTCACCTGGGGGCAGGAGCATTTCAGAGAATCAGCTGTTGTGGGAGGGGCCTTCCATGGGGTTCACAAAAGAGCAAATGAACGTTCAGAATATTCGCTTACAGACCTGTGGGGCTGCCGGGCTGCCAGGGCAAGTGGATTCCAGCTTCCCATTTATATACTTTCTGCACTAATGGAACTGTAAGGGGTGTGTATGACTTTTGCCATTTAGAAAAACAAAGCTAAAGTATAAACTAGGGAGACTGCCAAGAGCCTTTGGGCCCCTGTCACCCTGGCGCCCTGCACAAGGCCAGCCCTAGAGCACGGCGGTGGGCATGGCAGCAGGAGAGCTGGGCCAGACCTCACTCTGACATGAGGCATCGGAGTCTCCCCTCCCTTGCAAATCACGCCCCTCCCTGGGCCCAGAACAGTCTTCTGTGATCAGGGTCGATGCTGTCAGTTACTGCACAGGAGTGCTGAACACCAGGCGAGATGGTAAATGTGAGATGCACAGTCAGGCGCTCTACAAAGTTAGAGTTAATATTGTGACTTTCCAGCTAGTGTCACAGCCCCACCCCGAGGCCCTGCCTCTCACCTAGAGGATGCTGCCAGCGCACCCTTGGAGAAGCCGCAGTGTGACCACTGCACCATTCCTCTCTCTGCCCAGTGTCTGTCCTGGCAGTGGCTTTGGCTCCCATCTCCAGGTCTCCACCTCTGCCCATATCTTGCCGCTCGGTCATGCTGAGGCCCTGCAGAAAGTCCTGGAAGAACCAGGGCTGCATTATGAGTGTCCTTCTTGGCTCAGGCAATTTCCAGATGGGGCTGAGTGGCTGTTCCCCAGGGCAGTGGGGATGATAGTGGCTTGGTTGTCTGGGAATTGGGGCTGAACTTGAGCCCCTGGAGTTGCTGGCTGGCGCCCCTGTAGAAGGCCAGTGCATCGCTCCTGTGCTTGCTCAGCTGGGCCACCAAGTGCAGGCTCTGGTCCTCAAGCTTGTCATAGAGTGTGCGGACGCTGAAGTCCTCTAGGGTGTTCACAGGGTGTGGCTCCCCTGCAGGAAGAGGCCTTGGAGTGAGACTGAGATGAACAGGAGCCAGGAGCAGGGCACTGGGCCCAGGGGTGCAGGCGCAGCCACTTCCCTCCTCCCCTCAGAGCTCTGCAGCAGGATCAGGGGCCGAGGAGGGCAGAGATGCTGGGAGGAGCGTCGGCTCTGGTGAAGAAAGGCGGAGGTCAGTTTTGACGGGAGCATGGGGAGGAGAGAGGACCTCAGGGGCAGCAGAGAGCCCCTTCTGTGGTGTGGGTGTGACTGACAAGGACCTGCAGCCTGTCTGTCTGGGCCTGGCGTCACCCCAGAGCTCTGCTGAGGGTGGATCTCCCTGTCCTGGACGACCTGCCAACCACCCGGGGAGCTGTTTGCTGGGTCCTCCAGGCTGTGTCTGACTGCGTGACCTCCACCCCTTCCGTCCACCTGAACTCATCTCACTGTCCCCACATTCCCACAACTGTCCTGTGCTCCCCTGTCTCATCCCAGCTGGCCCCCTGCTCTGTGAACTCTTCTCCAGCCGGGCTGAAGAGCTTCTCCTCGGAGTCCCACAGTGCCCTGCGCACGCTCCGCAGACGGCAGATGCTCACCACGTGCTTCTCTGGCTAAGGGGCCTCCTCTGGCCTTCAGGCTGCGGTGTGTGACCCAGGCCACCTCCAGGAGAGCGAATCAGGGCCCCTCCATGGAGGCCGCTGCCTGCTCAAGTCTCTGGGCCCGAGTGGGCTTCTCTCTCATCCCCAGGAATGTCCCTCCGCGAAGAGCCTTAACCCTTTGACCTCCTTCTCCCTCAAACGCCCTCTGCTCTGCTACAAGGACATGTCTGGGGGACGGAGGCCCCTGTGCAGCTGCCTCTCCCCTGTGGAGTGTGGAGCTTGGTCTTGAAGGCAGAAGAAGGAACGTGGGGTGAGGCCCCATGCTGGCCTGGGGCTCAGCTGGGTGGCACCTGCAGGAACGTGGATGTGAACCTGAGTGAGCGTCCGCTGCCAGTCCCTAGGCCGCCCTGTCCCAGGCCTGGGGGTGCATGTGGGGAGAAGGGGAAGTCCCATCCATGCCGGCGATGCGACGGGGCCGCTCTCACTCTGAGAGCAACACCCGCCCGGCCTGGATGGAGCCTGCTTTCCATCCTCTCTCTCTGTGGCCAGCTTAGGACCTGTCCCCTGAGCTACCAGCTGGTCAGGTGGGACGAGGGTGGGAGTGCAGATCTTCAGAAGACAGGACTGGGTCCTCCCACTCCATCGAGATGCCCCTCTCCATCTGCCCTGTCATACGCCCCACAGCAAAGGGGCACTTCACCCTCCCCTCAGGGACCAGTCCTCCGACCAAAGGAACCCTGTCCTGGCACCCCAGGTCAGACCCGCTGGGCCCCCTCCTCCCATGGGAGCTCTCAGCAGTGAGCCGCGGCCCTGTGCTGGGCCTGAATAGAGGCTGCATTTAACGGTTACAGTGCCAGGGGCAGTCTCTGGCTCTAGCAGCCCTCACTATGTCCACACTGTCCACACTCAGCACAGCCCACCCTGTAGATCACCCACGAGGGCGCCATGGGGTGAGAGGGGCTGACTTGTCCTGGCTTGTTAGTTCTTGGTGTCGGCCCTGTCCAGAACAGTCGCCAGCAGAGGGATGACCAGCCTCTAAGCCCCATGCAAAGGCATAGTCAGGACAGCACAGAGCCAGCCCAGCCCTGGACAGTGTGTATGTGTTCTGGCACGATTGTGCATGCTTCTGTGCATGTGTATGATGTATATGCACGTGTGGGCGTGTATATGCATGTGTGTGGCATGTGCATGTGTGTGCATGTGTGTGTGTAAGGGGGTGTGTGGCATGGGGAGGCCTGTGTTCAGGTTCACACAGCTAGCAAGACTCCAGTACTGGTCTGATCCCATGATCGTGCTTGTAACCACTCATTTCTCTGCGCCCCCTCCCTGGCCCTTGCACGTTCAGCCCACTTCCTGTGGTCCCTGCAACTCTGCAGTTAAGAACCAGCGGAGTTGACCTTCAAGCTGTGTGAACCCAGGTCAGTGAGGACTTAGGGCCTCTGTCCTATTGTCTGATGCTGTCCCAAGCAGGTGAAGGGCCCACTTCCATGGAGCCTCCCTCCATGCCCCTCTGCACGTACTCCCTGCTCACAGTCGGGGCTGGGGGCCGGGGCCACAGGGGGAGGGTTGGGTCCCCGAGGTCCTCCTGAGCACCAAGGCAACACCCAGTTCTCCAGGTGTGAAGAGGAACTGACAGGCACGGGTGAGTGATTGTGTAAAGGGAGCCTGGAGAACGGTCCTTGCTTCTGCCCCTGCGGTGAGCTAGGGCAAGGTAGCCACCAGCTGGAGAATTGCCCTGGGGCCCCAGGAACTCCTGACCAGCACAGGGAGGACCAGAGAGCTCTCGCCTCAAACCCAGTGGCACCCTCTCTCCAGCGCTTGCCACCTGGGGACCTTGGGCAAGTCACTCATGTCTCCCTGAGCCTCATTCTCTCTGTCTATAACATGGGGACAGGACAACACCTGAAAACACTCACTTCTAGGCTCTGTCGTGAGGATCAAAGGACAGCATGAAGTGTCCTGCAAACTGTCAGTGCTGCACAAACATGAGATGCTCCCCAGAGTGTGTGGCTGGGGTGCAGGGGGTGTGGAGGGCAGGCTGAGTGGGGACGGGGAGAGGGACGACTCACTGCACACCGGCGTGGTACCTGTGTCCCGGGGAACGGCTCCCTGCCTGCAGCTGGCTCCTTCCCCAGAGCCCTGAGGACCGAGGTCTTCACGGACGGTAAGGCTGGAAGGAAGCCCCAGCCTCAGTGCACAGACACACACGGCTGGCGCAGGGCTCTCTTGGACCCGGGGAGCCGGTGACAAACGCCACAGGCCAGCTCAGGAGGGCATTCCTTCCTGAGTCCACAGGGCAGTGCTAGGCTCAGGCGTGTAGGCAGGGCCAGAGTGGGCAGTGGCCGTCCCTAGGCTGGGGCAGGGCTGGGAAATGTGTGAGGAGCAGAAAGGGACTCACCTGTCCCGGAGACGCACGCAGTCAGCAGGCACGTGAGGCTCCCTGAGGCCCCTCTCCCGGAGTCTCCAAGCTCTGACGGGGCAGGTCTGGGCCAGTGGGGGGCTCAGCACAAGGCCCAGGCCTGTCAGCAGCGCAGTTGCCAAGCCAACAGCCAGCAGCACCCCTGAAAGTTGCGGGGAGAGCGGAAGGGCCACATGATGACCACTCAGAACCTCCCCAGGCTGCTCGGGCCCGCCCCCCCCCCCCCCCCCCACCGCCCCAGAGCAGCGTTTCGCATTTGCCCCTTGGCCCTGGTCTCTCGGTCTTGCTGCCTTCAGGCTTTAACTCCTCATAGCTCCCTGTAGATCAACCTCATTCCTGCCTCTGGGGCTTTGTGATGTCAGGTGTCCTCCTGGGAATGCTCCTCTCCCCACACCCCACCATGTAAGACCCCTCCCAGGACATTGCTGCTGGCCTTCCTGGCACGTCCCAGCACTGCCCTGTGCTTCGTGTGGCTTGCTGGCTGCCCTGTGCCCAGGTGGCTTAGGACCTGGCCCCTGCAGGGCAGTGTTCTCTGTCCCACCTGGGTGGGGGCCATGAATGCCCCATGCTCTGGGCTCAGCTGGAGAGCTCAGTGCAGACTGCTGACTCATGAAGACAAGAAGGAAACAAGATGAGAAAACCCAGAGAGGAGGTTAGAGGAGGCACCCCTGCGATCCTGGTACTCTACGGTGCGACTCACTCACCGCTTGTGGGGACTCACTCCCCAGGGAAGCTCCCAGGACTGAGGTGGAGGGGAAGGGAGGGTGAGAAAGGAGACCCTAGTGGAGGAAATTCAGTTTTCTTTGTCTGGCGAATGAAGCCCCAGTTCAAGGGCAAGCTTGTCCTTGTGCACACCTGAAGTCTTTGGGGCTGTACCCAGAGTCACAGATGGGGCTGGGGGTTCTGCTGTGCCACACTCCTGGCACCAACCCCAGGTCCTGGCTACTCTGGTCTGGGGTCAGTACCTGTGATCACTGCCCAGTCTGGGCCCAGAGTTGGCAGCCTGTGCCTGACGATGCCATGCCTGGAGAGCTGGTACGGGGAGCAGGGCTGCACAGAGGACAGGCCAGGGCCACAGGCTATCCCCTTCTCTTTCACCGACACCACCACAATGCTCTCGGGAAGTGCATTGTCTCGAAACACGTATGTGCCCGGATCTAAGAACTGGTGGACAAACCTGGGGGTGAAGGGCCAGAATACAGAGAGTCAGCCTCGGTGGGCTGCTCTCAGCAGGCTGAGTCTGGGTGACGTTGAGCCGTGGCAGGGCCTCCCCCACAACACACATGAATAATGTGGTCCAGGGAAGCTCCCTGTGACCCCGCCCCCCCCCCCCCCCCCCACCCCAACGTGTGCCCTCAGGAGGCCTCGCCTGCCTGTGGTCTCTTCTGGCCTCATCTCCCACATGGTCAGCAGCCTCCCCTCCTCTCCTGAGTCTTCCTATTGGCCATGGAGGAGGAGGCTGTGACCAAGTGCGTGGCCCCATGGCCCCTCGAGTCCCCCAGCAGCCCAGCTGCATTACCTGGAGAAGTTGACCTGAGTCTCTCGCACTAGGTGGCCGAGCCTCCTGAAGGCCCCGAAGTCCCAGTGGGGGTTGCTGTTGAACCGGTGCTGCTTCTGGTACACGCGGTAGTGACTGGCTGGGCGATCTGGGGAGCGAGCCGGGGCTGGGCTGGGTCCCAGAGGCCTCCCCAGCCCCAGCCTGGGGCAGCCCACATCCGGAGAGCTCAGCATCCTGTGCTCACAAGAGTGAGTGCTGAGACACAGTTCCCCTCTCATGTACGTAACGTGCCCTTAGTAATCATGCTGCCAGGCATCACTCTTCTTCCCTCTGCCCACAGAGAGGGCACACTCTGAGCAGGGGGCACCAGGCCTGACGCCCCTCTGTGGGTGAGGCCAGCCTGATGCCCTGGGACTCTCAGAGCAGGGACGTGTTCAACTGTGTACCCCTGGAAGGCAGCACAGTATGGGCATGCAGCAGGTACTCAATACATGCTATGGGATGGCTGAGAGAATGAGCAGCTAAGGAGGTGGATGGGGCTGCCATACAGGCAGGCGCCACCTGGTTGTTCCTGCTGCACAAGGAGGCCTTACCTGTGTGCAGGTGTCAGTTCTTCTTCCTGAGCCCCCCAGCCCCGCATGATGGGGCTCTGATCTTACCTCCCTCACAGGGGGGAGAAGGGGGAACGCAACTGTGTTCACTGGCAGAGGTAAATATCAAGGTGAAGAGAGGGTGGAGGTTGCCCCAGTTCCCAGCGGTTTGTGGAAGAGCTGGGCCTAGAAACCAGGGCACACATGTCCAGTGTGGAGCTCGCTTTCCAGGGTGTGTTCCCCTCTTTGATACTCATTGCCTTGGCACGCGTCTCGGGGAGGTACATCAGTGGTTACGTGACACGTGGAACGAAACACTTCATTGACTTCTACCTGGGCCAAGTGGCCATTCTGTGTAAATCTGAAAAGCACGGACTGTGCCACACACCCAGCGATCTGGCCAAAAGCAAGGATGCTGCCTACATTCCAAATGCCAGAGACTGAAGCCTCATCCTCCCCAAAGGGAGGACCTCGATCTGGAGCCTTCAGTGTGTTGTTCCGTACAGGGCATTCTCTGTACTAATCTGTCATGGTTATAAGACAGCCACACAGGTTACATTTATATTTAGTTTCTATTCCATACCTCTCTGCCCCATGTTTTTTCTCCTCAAAATCCATTCCCCCCAAGGCACAGAAGTCTGACACCTCCACGGGCTGCAGGAGTCTCAGAATGCTGGAGCTGAAACATCTGCTCAAGATATGGAATGAAGGCCCCCAGGGAAGTGACCGAACAGGCTGAGAGCAGGGGACAGCACCGGCCTGTGCCCCGCTACTTTGAAGGCACGGTATGTACGTGATGTCACCGGGCAGACGGACAGGGAGGGATGAGGGAGCCAGAGCGGGAGGGCGGGGCCGAGGGGCAGACTCACTGTCAGGGTGAATCTGAAGCTGGAAAAGAATCACGTCCTCTTCTATCAAGCAGATCACTGGGTTTGGAATGTGGGGAGGGATGCTGGGGGCCTGGGGAACAGGGTATGCCGGGCCTGCAGTCCAGCGACGCCTTTGCAGCCGGGAGCTGGACACAGGTGGTCCTGGAAGAGTTTGCAGGGGGAAAGCTGAAGGACCTAGCCTGTCTGGGGAGGCACACACACCGCCTGTTGGTCCCACCCTGTCTCAATTCCCTTTTAAGAGCAGTTCCAGCCCTTCCGGGGCCCTTGCCTCCCCAAAGACTGTCTTCCTACCTGGCCTTCTGTGTCCCTGCCAGACCCTGGCCTCCTGAACCCTGGGACAGAGCTGAGAGATTTCTAGGGGCTGCAGTTGCGCCTCGCAGTGCGGCCGCCTTCCCCTTCCAGGAGGAAAGCAGCCACGCCCTCACTCCACCCACTTTCTCTGGGAGAGCCTGGGCTTGGTACCCCGTGCTTACCAAGGAGGGAGCCAGGCATGGCCATGCTGGAGATGACAAGGGCGAAGATGCCGTGGGGGCCACACTGGACCAGATGGACCCTGGCGCTCCCTTGGAAGGATGGGTCTGGGCCCAGAGCGCTGGCTACTTCCTGAGAACACGCATCACAGCATCATACGCCCGGGGAGAGGAGGAGGGGCAACGAGGCTCCCAGAGGTGGGGGCGCAGAGACCAGACTGAGCCTTTGGGCACAGCCCCTGGTGAGGGGGCTCAGCGATGTCCACTGTCAGCCTCCGTCCTCACTGAAACTTGCCCGGGTGGCCACCTGTGCCTGGGTCCCTCCCCATCTTCAGAAAACACCCCTGACTTAACTCAGTCCCTGTACTGAGCCACTGTTTGCCCCTTGTTTCTATCTGCCTGCAAATGTCCTACTTATGGAACAACTTAGAAACATGTCCCTATCACCCCAAATCTGCTGTCCATTCCCATGCCAGATGATCCTCCCTACCTTTCAGTGACAAGCAGACAGAGCCACCCAGAACCTTCTGGCAGACAAATATCCAGGGCTGGCCCTACTTGTGTCCAGGCCCTGGTCCTCTGCCCCTCCCACCTCGATGAAGCATCGGGGACCTGAAGACAGCCACGGCCAACAGTATGGTGGGCAAGAGACGGACCTGCCCTGTGGCCAGAGGTCCAGGCTGGGACCAGAGGCGCAGGCTTGGCTCTGGCAGGGTTTACACCAATTCTCTGACCATGGTGAGTGGTTTCACATCGCTGGGCCTCACTTCACACTTCTGTAAAGTGAAGCTGATGTTTTCTCAGATCCCTCTGGCATTCAGACTGAATGGTTGACATTGACCTAAGAAATATCTCCTTCTGCCCTTCCCTCCAGCTTGCAGAATGGAAATTCACGTGGATAGCAACAGATGAGGCAGGGAAGACTGGTTATCAGATGGACTTTCTCTTCCACCACCTGGTGTCTTTAGACTTGGTGCCTGGTTTTTCTGCAGTCACAGGTGCCCAGGTGGCTCTCTCTCTTGTCCCCATTGGGCAGAGGCTGCCCTTCTATCCCAGCCCTTCCCTAGCTGGGCTCACCCTCTGGATGCTGTCTCCGGCCTCGCCCTTCACACTCAGGATCAGCTCTCTGTTGGAGCCCCAGGCCAGGGAGAGCTGGGGGGCCCTGGCCAGACACCGGGCATCACAGAGCTCTTCTGCTGAGACGTACTGCCAACACCGGCAGCTGTGGAGAGGAGAGGGTGAGAGGCCTGCCCGGTGGGTGTGGAGCAGCTGTCTGCTCCCTGATGCCCCTCAGCCCTGCAGGCCCGTCCAGAAGGACACGAGCCGTCTATGCTTCCTAAGCAGTGACTGCACTTTTAATGGAGGTCCACGAAGGACTTGTGACACTGTGCTCTCGCCCTGCCTCTGCACGAGCTGGGCGTCTCCCAGAATGCGAGCAGTGCCTGGACAGAGGCACCGCTGAGGCAAGAGTGAGGCGAGAGAGCTCCTCAGCCTGGAGGACTCCTATTTATTCAGCAGACCTCCCGGCACAGTGCTCCCCTGCCCCGTGCCTCCCCTGCCTGGGGGCAACTCCGTCCAGTCCACAGGTCAGCTGGAGGACTAGAACTCAGGAGAAAACCAGGGTCCCCCTTGGCTTGACGTCTAGTCAGGGTCAGCTCCCAGCAGCTGGCTGAGGAGCCCGGGGTGCAGACCTCGCTCTTCCTTGCTGCCAGCACCTCTCCAGCCCTGTGCTGCTTGCCCCGGCTGGTGTTGCCTGGCCCCTCACCCCCCTGCCCCTGTCGGGGAGTGCTGACATGGGAGCTTCTGGAAGGAGCTTGCACTCAGCTCAATGTCCCATCAGGGCTGAGTCCTGCCAACACCCTTCTGGACTGGCCCTCTGGGGACGGTCAGGACCTGTCTGGAGGTGGTAGATTCATTCTGTTCTCTGTGGCTTTTTGTCACTCACATGCCCAGTTCATCGCTGAGCTCCCCACCCAAGGGGTGACAGGAGGAGGAGCAGTTGTGCTGCTGAGGGGACACACACTGGCGGGTGGCAGCCAGGCGAACGTCTCCAGGCGATCAGCGCTCTGCCACCTGTGGGAGGAGAGTCCCGGCTCTGGCACCCTGTAGGCCTGGGTGGGGGCGCCCTCCGCGTCAGAGACCATTCCAGAGACGGGAGCAGGGCTGTGAGGAACCAGGCTCCGCTGAGAGGTCATTAGTAAACACGCTAAGACTAGGGCTAGCTGGAGGGTAGAGGGGAACCACGAAGTGATAGAAGATAAGTTTGCTGCCTTGGGGGGATTCGGGAGGTCTGGCTGGGGAGGCTGGACAGCTAAGATTACATCCTAAGAAGTGAGGATCAGCAGTGACGGTGGTGGCTGGTCAGGGAAGGCTTCCTGGAAGAGGTGAGGGTGAGCCTAGGTCTGAAGCGGGATTGTTAGAGCAGGACACTACAGGGGGGGATGGCCAGAGTGTGTCAGGGAACAGGCCCGGTGACTGGCTGGGCTGGTACGGAGGGCCTGCCGGAGGAAGCAGCTTTGGGTGAGGCTGGAGAGGTGGCTGGGTGTTGGTTCCCGTGTTACCCTGGGCCCACATTATCTGCCTGCCTCCTGAAAGTGTGGAACCGTGGGAGGAAGACAGGGCAGCCACAGCCCCTTCGCTGGGGGTCACGTCAGGAAAGACACAGGCCCACCTGGACAACCCAATTATTTATGCCAGTGGTAGCTAGACTTTCAACCATGCCCCCAAGAATAAAAAATTATTGTAAAATATATTACTATAATATATACTGTACTGTATATAAAATATATATTAAAATACTTGTGAAAAACTGAAGAGAAGGAAGATCACTGTGAACAGTTTTGATGTCTCCTTCTTGAGCACACCCATTTTGGGATGGACTTGGTGAGGCCAGAGCCTTCCCTGTTCTCTGACCAGGTAGTAGGGGCGACAGGTGAGGGAGTTTGCCTGTTAAAATCAGAGATGAGTCCTGGATGATAGCCATGAAAGAAGCCATTCCTCTGGTTGAGGATCTGATCTATACGACCCAGGCCGCGTGTCAGAGTCGTACCCCACCTCTAACTGGCTGTGTTACGCCTCTCTGTGTTTCACCCTCTTCATGTGGAAAGGAGGCAGAGGTGGGCATTCAGGGGCCAGAGGTGGGCCAGGTAGTAGCCTCAGGCTCGATGCAGGCAAGGCCATTCCAAGGCTGTGGGCTAGGAGGCAGCTCTGAGCGGGGTGGAGCCAGTCAGTTGTCCCGGCTGCTCAGTCCTGAGGCAAGGGGGCCTGTGCCCGAGGGAAGGTAGAGAGATGCAGAGGGTGGGGAGGATTTGGCGTTCTTGTCTGCGAAGGAGGGAGGGAGGGAGCCCATCTCCTTTTGTTCTTGTAGGGGCCCTGGCCTTGCCCTGAGTAAGGATGCGGGGAGCCAGCACTAGCTGGTGATGTGAAGGACAGGTGCCCAGACTGCTCTAGGGAGCCAGCTCCTTGTCCAAGCTGAGTATCCTCGGCTGAGCTCAGACTTGAGCAAGGCTTGAGAGCCAGGTTGACTAGAGGTTTTCAAACTTTAGTGAACATCAGAATCATTTGGAGGGTTTGTGAAAATCCAGATTGCTGGGTCCCACCCCTAGAATTTCTGAATTCAGTGGGTGTGGGGTAGGGCTCGAGGATTTGTGTTTCTTAACAAATTTCCAGGTGATGCTGACATTGCTGGTGCAAAGACCACACTCTGAGAACCACTAGGCTAGAAGTAGGCAGGATGCAGAGCCATTTGTGCAACGGGAGAAGGGCATGCACAGGGAGGGAGTGCTGGAAAGGTAGGGCCAGATGACGGGAAGCCAGCAGCGCTGGGGCCACAGCCAGGGGCTGGTAACTATCTCTATCCGGTGGAGAGCAAGTGCGTGACTCAACCTGTTGACTGTTCTCCTGTCAAGGGGCAGGATCTTCGAAGGGCAAGGCAGAGCTGCCTGACGAGGGATACAGATGGCAGAGGAGAAAGGTGGTGGGAGAGCACCTCGTTCCTCCTCAGGGTTTTGGAGGAGCTCCTACTGGCCCTGGGTGGCATAGGCCAGCCTTGGGGTCCTGACTGTCATCTTGTTCTCTGTGGCTCAAATGTGGGATTGGGAGTGACTGATAATGGGAGATCTGGATTCAAAGGGGAAATGCCTGAACGGGCCAGAGCTGTCTGAGATGGAGCCTGGGGGAGGGGCTGTGTGTCAGGGGGCAGCACAGGGGGCTCTCTGTGCCACAGGGCTGGTTGGGTGGAGAGCCCTCCCGAGATGCTGCTGACTTTTAAAAAGAAATCAGATCCAGAGCTTCCAGAGCTGGCCATGAAGGGAGGGCCTCCAAATCTTGCTGCCACCAAGGCTGCACGCCTGGTCAGGGGCCGCTGTGGTCGTCAGCTAGCCTGCCACCCATGCGGGGTGTGGCCCTTCCTGATGCCTGCAGTGCCTTGTTTCGCCGTGTTCCAGGGACGGACACGGGAATGCTCACACTGTGCAAGGGCGACTGTGCAGGGTGCTCACCCTACAACCCACAGAGCGGCCCTGTCAGCTCCCACAGAAGGCTCCTCAGTCCAGCATAGAGGGGGTGGAACGACTGAGTTACTCTCCTCAGACCCTTTATAATGCTGAGGTGCTGAGGCTCCATGATAAGCAGAAACACGGGTCTTATCATGACGTGAGCTCTCTGAGGTCTTCTCATTTGTGCAGGAGGCAATCCACCCGGACAAAGGACTGAACTCCAAGCAGACAGCCAGTGAAGGTGCCCGGCTTGCAGGGCAGCACCTGGATGCTCCCTCCCGTCACTCCCCTCAAGTCTTCCTCTCCTTGATGCTGCAGGGCATTACCTGGGGCTGGCAGTCCTCAGCACCATCACTCTCGTCGCTCTGCAGGCCCCTCTCGTCGGAGGACTCATGTCGTGCCTGGCAGATGCAGGAGCCGTCTGACTTCTGGAAGACCCTGTTCAGGCCCCAACATGTGCAGTGGGAGGCACCTGGGGACAGAGAAGCCCTGTCGTCTGTCACAGGCACCTGGCAGTGAGCCAGAACCTGAGTGAACCCTCCGTCCCTGTCCACAGGGCGCCTGTGGTCCAGGGGGCAAGCAGACGCCCACTGTCCCCAAAGTTGGGGCTGAGACGGTCTTTGTGAGGATTGGGTGGGATCTTCTAAATCAGTCATTCTCAACCCTGACTTGCACTGCAT
Source organism: Equus caballus (assembly GCF_041296265.1). NCBI lineage: Eukaryota > Metazoa > Chordata > Mammalia > Perissodactyla > Equidae > Equus > Equus caballus. Next base: position 533,839 of record NC_091701.1, on the reverse strand, counting down.
TCATCTGAGAAGCTTTTAAAAAACATTGCTGTTCAGATGCCCTTCAGGCCAATTAAGCAAAGATCTCTGAGGTGAGGCCAGGGCATCTCCTTTCTGACAGTCCCTTGAGCACTGCAATGTGCGGCTGGGGCTGAGCACTGCTGACGCCGTGGAAAGCACTTGACGTCCTGTGGAAGGCGTTGTTCCTTCCACGATCACGCAAAGCCACGTGGGGTCGGTCCCGAAGGACTGGCACAGGCCTCTGTCTCTGGACAAGAGGAGAGATCCGCAGAGCCTGAAGGCCGCTCAAGAGGCCTGAAGGATGGATGGGATTAGAAGGGCAGAGCTGGGAGCACAGGAATTCTCAGCAGGGAAGGTGACAGGTGAGGAGGTTCGGGGTTTATTCAGGAGGCAAAAGCAGTCCAGGCGAATTTGTGATTCAGGAGGGGCAGTGGGAGGAAGGGTAGAGAGCAGGTCCGTGTAGTGGCCTGGGGTTCCCTGCGCCAGGGCCAACCGGCCTGTGTGCCTCTGTGGAGACTGGCATCTGCTCAGGAATGAAAACACTCATTTCAGGTTCAGCCCTTGCCAGATTGCTGAGGATGACCACTCACACACAGGACACAGCAGCCCACAGACCCTCGGCAGAACTTGTTGAGTAAATGGATTGAAAGTTGACATTTTTTTGCTAACATGGTTGCATTCTTCCCCAGAAGAATTTAGGGACCGTTACCAAGAGAGAATTATTTCTACTGTAGAGAAGGAAGGGAGTTACTCAGTACTGAAGTGACACAGGGAGTATTCTCCCACCAGACAGGCTCTACACAGTTAAGCCCTCTCTACTGTCCTGAACTCTGGAATGTTCTTTAGCCCGTCTGGACCAGCTCCTTGCTGAGACTCTGTGCCCCCGGAGTCTTCTGCGTCTTCTCACGGTCCAGAGCGCTGGGCTTCAAACCTCGCTTCGTGCAGCCCGGTGCTTCAACAGAGGCGCCTGGGGACCTTCTTAGGGGAGGAGTGACCTCACGGCAGCGGTTACGAGACCTCACCCTCAGTTCACTCGGAGCCACTCTACTCTGACATGTTTCATATTAATTCCCTAAATAAGAATTCTTTTGAAAGAGTGTTTTCTTGCTAAAGAATACTTTGAACAGAAGTCTGAACTCTTGGTCTGGCAATCATGACTACAGAACTGACCATGGATCTATATTAAAAGTACCATTTTTAAAATATCTTTTCCCCATTGTCTTAGCCCAACAAGATTTTACTTCCCCTCAAGTTCCTGTTTAAATACAACCTTTTCCATAAAGTTTACCTGAGCCTGCCATGCAGAAGCAATTTCTTCCTATTTTGAACTGTCCGGACTTTTTTCACTTCTTTTCTTGTGGCATTTGACACGTCTGCCAATTTGTTATATATTTTTTTCTTTCCTCCTATCTTAGTATCTTCCACAGTGTTTTTGTGTCACTTACAACAATAATTTGAAGTTAGTGTTTGTGAGATAACCTTCAAGATAAATTAACTAGAAAAAACCTCTCCACCTATCACAAAAGGGAAAGAGGCAGTTGACAAAGTGCGCATGCTTACAGACCCGGGCAGCGGCAGAATAGCTCACAGTGGCCCCCCCTTACCCACAGTTCTGCTTTCTGTGGTTTCAGCTACCCGTGGTGAGCCGTGGTCCGGAAGCAGACGATCCTCCTCCTGACGTATTGTCAGAAGGTCAGTAGCAGCCTAACTACATCACAATGCCTGTGTCGTTCGCCTCTCTTCACCTCCTCACGCAGGCACTGGATCATCTCACATCATCGCAAGAGGAAGAAGGGTGAGCGTGCACAACAAGACATTTGGAAAGAGAGAGACCAGATTCACAGAACTTTTATTACACTTTATTGTTATAATTGCTCTTATTTTATTATTACTTATTGTTGTGAATCTCTTCCTATGCCTAATTTATAAATTAAACTTTATCATAGGTATGTATGTATAGGAAAAACATAATATATATAGGGTTTGGTACTATCCATGGTTTCAGGCATCTACTGGGGGTCTTGAAATGTGTCCCCCATGCATAAGGGAGGACCACTGTATTTCAGGCCAATATTCCTATGAGGCACAATTAGAAAAGCCAGAAAAAATATAGAAAATATATGACTGAAGGAATGAAAAACTTAATTGAGGATTTAAGGAAAAAAAATTCTGGAGAGAAAGGAAATCTAGAGGGATGAGCCCCACATTTGGCCCCACATTTCCCCTAAAGGCATTTGCCACTTCAGTTGAGAGGCTGAGAAGATGAGCGCAGCCTCAGGATGTCTCATCAGGCTAAGGGGACAAAAGTTGGGCCCACCAAGAATGGCAGTCTCTGGTAAATGTCTCAGCTTTCAGTTGGGACCACTGAAGGGCTACACCCTAATAAGCATTGACTGCAAGAACGCCAACTCTCTGAAACCTGGAGCCAAGCACTAATTTTCTAAATCCCTGATGAATTGAGGTGATCTGTTCCTACTGTAACTGCCTTCCAGAATGAAAGTAATCCCTCTCGGGGGAAAGATAATAGCATCCAGAATCTCAATTTTCATTGATAATGTTTATCATTCAATAAAAAATAACCAGGCACGCAAAATAACAAGAAATGTTAAGAAATTAAGAGAAAAACTCCCAGATGATAGATACAGGGTCTCAAAGATCCAATTATTGGAGTTATCAGATGTGACCTGTACTTTAAACTGTGATTAGTATGGTTGATAAATCAAATGACAAGATGGAGAATTTCAACAGAGAATAGCGAACCATAAAAGAATATGTAGAAATTCTAGAACTGAAAAGTTCAGTGGAAAAAAAAAATATCAAGAGATACATTTAATAGGAAATTATATGGAGCCAAAGAGAAAATTAACAAAATGAAATATAGGTCTGAAAAACCTATCCAGATTGAATCTCAGAAAGAGAAAATAAAAGATAAAAAATGCAGAAAACAGTGCAAGAGACACGTGCATGTTAAAAAGAGATAACATACGTGTAGGAGGAGATCCAAAATGAAAGAGAAAGAGAATAGGGCAGAATATTTTAAAATATAATGGCTGATAATTTCACAAAATTTATGAAAGACATCAAACCACAGATTCAAGAAGTGCTAAAGAACCACAAATAGGATAAATATAAATAAAAACTACAGGAAGAAAACCTTAGTTATATTACTAAAACCCAAAGACAAAGAGAAAAATCTTAAAAGCACCAGAGAAAAAGGATGTTTACCTCCAAAAAGCAAATATAAGACTTTTATATATAAGACTTCTCAACAGAAATAATGGAAGGCAGAGGCAATGACAGCCTATCTTTGAAATGCTGAAAGAAAATAACTGTCAAGCTAGAATTCTCTACCTAGCTAAAATTATCTTCAAGACTAAAGCTGGAAAAAGACATTTTTAGACAAAACATTAGAAGATGAAATTTTAAAGACCTAATAGCATTTGCAATAACATCAAAATATATCGACTATCTAGTAATAAATCTAATGAGATATACACAAGGGGTCTACTCAGGAAATAAAACAAAAATCATTATTTAGAAAAATTAAAGAGGACATAAATAAAAGGAAAGTTAAGCCACGTTTACAGATTAGAAGACTCCATGCAATAAAGCTGATTAGGATGGGGCAATGCTTTTAGAAGGATAGGATGAAAGACAGTAGAACAGAATAGAGATCCCCAAACAGATCCACATGTAGATGGGATGTTTAATTAATGACAAACATGAGTGATCTTTCAACAAAGGTGCCATGCCAATTGGACATCTATTTGAGAAAAATGAATCTTGACCCTTAACTCATACCCCACACAATAAATCAACAAAATCTTTAGGCAATAAAAAGTGAGAATATATTAACTGGAGTGGGAATTTTTCTTGTAGATGGTAAGAAGCCTAATCAGAACACAAGCCTGAGGAGGATGTTGGCTTATTTCAGCATTCGACCCACAGGTGATCAAGGGGCTGAACTGTGTTATGGACTGAATTGTGTTACCCCCTAAAAGTTTGTGTTGAAGTCCTAACCCCCAGTATCTTAGAATGTGACTGTATTTGGAGATAGGTCCTTTAAAGAGGTGATTAACTTAAAATGAGGCCTTTAGGGTGGGCCCTAACTCAATCTGACTGGTGTACCTATAAGAAGAGAAAAATTGGACACAGAAGAGACCCAGCGATGCTTGCACACAGTGGAAAGACCATGTAAGGACACAGCAAGAGGACGGCCATCTGTAAGCTAGGAGAGAGGTCTCAAAAGAAACCAAACCTGCTGACACCTTTATCTTGGACTTCTAGCCTCCAGAACTGTGAGAAAATAAATCTCTATTGGTTAAGGCACCTAGACTATGGTATTCTGTTATGGCAGCCCAAGGGTTCTATGTCACAGAGAATGGCTGCAACAATTTTATCCTGAAAACATTTTAAGTAGTGCTACCTAAAGGTCATCTCACCACAAAAATTACAATCATGTGCTCAAAGAAGATGTTACTTTAATTCCAGGTGATCATTCCAAAATAAGCTAGTTAAAAATATACTTCTCAACCACTAAAGCAATTGGCCATACTAGGTTGTTATGTACAAGTCAGTGACATGTAATTTAGATGACACAACGATTGGGACCCACTTCACCCAGGCTCTGATCTCCAGGTAATGGGGGTCACAGGATTCAGGGGGTTGCTCACCTAAGAGATAGAATGCCTTATCCAGAAGACAAGAAAGGATGGCAGGATCTCTGACAACCTCCAATCACACCATTTGAAGGTGGTATGGCACGGTGATCAAGAGCAGGAATTTGGGAGTCAGCTAGACTGGCTTCAAATCCTGGTTCTGCCACTAAATGTTGGAATGTGGGCCAGTTATTGAAACTCTCTGTGGCTCAGTTTAGTATTTGTAAACCAGGAATGATAGTGATTGTGCCGTTTCATGGAATTAATACAAGAACGCCATGAGTTGATGCTTGGACAGCACTTAGAGCAGTGCCTGCCTGTGGTAAGTGCTCTTATTATAACCACGGGCCCTCGAGAACCAGTCCAACTGACCCCGTCTTATCAACAGAGTAATTAAGAGTTATCTTTCAGGAACTGAGACTCCTCGTCCAGTTCAGGCCAGTTGAGACCACCAATCCATCAACTGGACCTGCACAAATGCTTGATAAGTGACCTTTTTGACGTCAAGGAGCTAAAAACTCCACCCTCAGATCATGGTAATGCCGCCATTTTGTGAACATGTGTCCTGGGAAGAGCCATGAAGCTTGACTACACTTGTGCAGATCATCATTACCTCACCTCCAATCATCAATCTCCACACTTCAGACCACCCTGCCCTTCATCCCATAAATTGTGCCCCAAGCCCTGGATCAGGGAGACAGATCTGAGAGCATGCCCCTGCCCCCTTGCAGATTGGTCTAGCAATAAAGTTGTTTTCTTTTCCCAAAAGCTGATGCTGTATTAATTGGCTTTTTAAATGTGCATTGGGTAACAGTTTTGGTGACCATGAAGAGACAAGGTCCTGTGAGTGCCTGCCTGAAGCTCTGGAACCCCAAGTGGGCTGCGGGGTCTTTTCATCGACCCTAAGTGGCTGCCTGGAAAATTGTGTCTAGTGGCTTGGGTGATCAGATTACCTTTTCCCACTGTGGCGCTCCAGGCCACAAGGCATTTTTTTTTTTAAATTTTGGGAGAAGAAATAGCTTCTGGATCAAGACGTCTCTGGGCTCTGGGTGAGTAACTTTAAGAAAGTGATTGTCCTTTACCTGTCTCTCTGGTTCGATTCCCTAAAAATATAAGTTTGACTTTTATTCTGGGGACTCCTGGTGGGCTGAGTCCTGAACCCTGGGCCTAAACCACCCAAGGTAATTAGTGGCAGGATAAGAGGTTCAGCCATGAAGTTGCTTCTGGTTCTGAGTAGCTCCTGGAAATCCAGTTCTGAGTAGCTCCTGGAAATCTGGTCCTGAGTAGCTCCTGGAAATCTGGTCCTGAGTAGCTCCTGGCAATCCGGTTCTGAGTAGCTCCTGGAAATCCGGTTTTGAGTAACTCCTGGAAATCCAGTTCTGAGTAGCTCCTGGCAAACTAGCATTCTGGTCTCTGTCATATGTAGAACTGTATTGTGTGTTAATGTTTGTCTAAATTGACTTGGCTGTTTTGGGGACTGAGTTTCTCAGTGGTTTTAACAAACTCTCTTTAGAAATTACCTTCTTGGTTGTGGCCACCTTGCAAAGAGCCCCCTAAAGTAGAAATAACTGTAAACAGCTGGTAAAATAATCTGGGATCATTTCAAATTTCAGTGGACACTTTGGGCTCCTTTTGAGCTTTCAAACCAAGAAATGAAGAAATCTTTAATCTTTAAAGAGTCCAGTGTTCCATCTTCTGGCATATTTGCTTAAAGCCTAGAGGTTCCAGAAGCTGTAAATATTTACAAAAACTGCTGAATCTTACTAAGCTCGTTTAGTGTCTTGAGGGCTTGGCTTAATAATTGTCAGATTGGAGGTCCCCAAAATGTGATTGGACAAAAATGCAGTTTCACCCCATTTTGTGGTCAGAGATGGTTGGACACAAATGTGGGTTGCACTCCCTTCTGTAGCTGAGGGTCCTACCAAACTGCCACCAGCCTCAGGGGAACTCCACTGGCCAGTAGAAGGAACATTCCAACTAGATGAGGTCATTTAAAAGTGCACTTAAAAGCAAAGACTTCAAAATTCCAAAGTAACCTTATTGAAAGTTTTGTTCCAAAAAGGAAAAATAAGCTATATGACTTACCTAAAAGAAAAGCATATTAGGTCATGGCTTTACAGACACCATGTAACCAGAGTTAATGAGACTCTGAGAGATTTTCTGGGAATGTGCTGTTCAATACTTACAAGTAATTACTCCTTGTCCCAGCTGAAATCTGACAAGATATTTGAAAGGATTTAGCAACTTACAACCAGAAATTCAACCAAACTGGAAGGTGATATTCAGAGCCTGACAGGAATTTCTTTTTGGCCTTCTTCCCTAAGTTAAAATAAAACTAAGCACCCAGGGAGAAAGAAGCAAATTAGGGATGATGTAGTAGTGTAGGTAGATCAACCTATAATTTTATTTCAGTTACAATCCAATTTCTGAGAAATTAAGAGCAACTTTCCTGGGCCAGTCTGGTGCTGCAGTAGTTAAGTTTGCACACTCTGCTTTGGTGGCCTGGGGTTTACAGTTTCAGATCCTGGGCATGAACCTACACTACTCATCAAGCCACACTGTGGCAGCATCCCAAATCAAATATAAGAAGATTGGCAACAGATGTTAGCTGAGGGCCAATCTTCCTCACCAAAAAAAAAAAAGAACTGTCCTTAAAAAAAAAATCCTTGCAAAACTTGAAATGCAGCTCTGGAGGCAGTTCAGCTTCCACCCATTTCCTTTATCTAAAAAGGCTTATAGCCTCTCTGGGAACTGTTATCTAGTCCATCATTAATTCATAAGACTGAAGAAAAAAAAAGGAAAAAAGGAAAGAAGAACTACCTATAGAGCACCCTTGCTCAACATCTAGCATCTGGGGTGTCTTCTCCACAAATGTTAGTAGAAAAAGCTTAAAACAAAATTTGGATTCCATTATTCTTTCATAACTACATGATTCATGACAGTAATTAGGCTTATTTGCTATGTGCCTGATTCGTAGCAGTAATTTTAAAAACAATATCTATGGAGTCTCTGTGTATGTGCGTGTCTATATATCTCACATGTGTGTGATATCTTACCTCTGGATAGTATAATTTCTAAAAAGCTCAATTGAGTTGGCTTAATGTAAGCGCTTATATAAATTATTTCTATATGTAATAGAAACTAACTCAAATGTCTTTCAAGTTCACATGATATAAGTTAATCTTTGGTAAATGAAAGCATATTTAAGTTTATCGGTTTGATTGAAGTAGGCATGTCCTTAGAGTCATCAACCTTGGATATGATATAGACATGCAGCCTTCATTAGTTAAATAAGCTCAAGTCATCACTGACAAAATTTGTTATCAAAAAATAATAACTTAGAATGATAGCTGATTTCATTGAATGTCTCATGAAATTTTTGTAGGGAGTCTAAATAATTACTGGGAACAAGTAAACTAAACAGATGTAAGTAGAAGTTTTTAGGTGAGCTTTTTAACAATAATTATGTGTTATGGCATGTATTTAAAATAACTTCCAAAATCTCTTTAATAACTTGAAACTTTGAAGTTTTGTTAGGTGAAATTAACTGATAAAAAATGCATTGACTATCTAGGTCATTTTCAAATAAGGTAAAAATTATTGCTAAATATATCTAGGTTTATCTACTTTTGGCTTCTTATTACAGAGAAACTAAAAGATATTTGGACCTATTAGTAACCATGTCTTGTAATTTATTAAAAGATTGTCCTATGAAGAAGCATGTTTCTAAAAATTATAAAAAGTATTTATAAATTTGCCAAGCCACAGAATGCACAGAATGTAAGAGACAGTTTATAATTGCTTACTTCTTAGTTTTCACTAAAAATCAAGGTACATAAGGATTAAGAATTTTAATTAATATATGTGATTAAAACTACTAAAAATTAATAAGGAAAATATCTTTGTATTCAAGGAAAATAAGATGTATGTTTTCAGTAAAGAAGGTATAAAGAATGGAAATATATTTTATTTCTTATTTTAAGAAACATAAATTTGTCCTCAAGTACTAGGAGGGAAGAAAGGAGGCATGGGACAAGTTCTGAATGTAAAAAGAACATTATAGAAAGTTTGTAGAAGAGGAACCCTGAGGAAAGAGTTTTGTACATGGTCAAGTTGGCTAAGATTAAGGTGAATTAACTTAAGTAAATAAATTTTAATATCAAAAGTAAGCTGGTGCAAAATTAGAATTTGATTTTCTCTCTCTTAAAAGCATAATTTTCTTGAACTTTTAGTCTGCTCTTTTTTTTTCTAAAGATTGGCACCTGAGCTAACAAGTGTTGCCAATCTTTTCTTTTCCTGTTTAATCTCCCCAAATCCCCCTGGTACACAGTTGTATATCTTAGTTGCATGTCCTTCTAGTTGTGTCATGTGGGACGCTGCCTCAACGTGCCATGTCCATGCCCAGGATCCAAACCAGTGAAATCCCAGGCCCCTGCAGCAGAGTGTGTGGACTTAACTGCTCAGCCACGGGGTCGGCCCCTAGTCTGCTCTTGAAAAAGAGATTATAAAAGGTTTTTCTTTATTTTTGAGTAAGTCTACCTAAAAAATAGAAATTCTATGCTTTGTCAAAATAATTTCTTATGTTCCAAAAGGCTGAAATCTCTCTATTAAGACAACTTATGGTTTTTTTTTTAAAAAGCTAGTTAACTCTATATTTGCCTTTAACATCTTCTGTGTCACTTTGGTTAAATGGATGACTAAGCATTGTGTCACAGTGAGTGTTGTTGCCTATTTGACCAAGTGTTTTAAAACCTTTTGATATTTTTGACTTCCCTCAAATTCAAATTTTGAGAATTTCCAGTGGGCCCCCAGGACTTCTCAAAGAATTCTTTTTCTCTTTATAGAGAGGGAGATATTAAACTAATTAGGCTTATTTGATATGTTAAATTACATGAGAAGCATTGTTAAATAAGTGATGATAAGCCTTCTTAGGTTATATTTTGTGGGTGAATGTCTTTAATATAAATGTTTTTTTAAAAATTATACAACATTCCTAAAATTCTAATCTGTCCTGGTTGTCAGCCATAATTCTAGTTATTATCTTAAAGTGTCGTATGTCACAGAAATAATCAAGTTTCTTTGTCAATTGCCCTTTTTGAGTCTTTCATCATTTGCAGACAGTTGTTTTACTCTGATATTTTTACAGATGTATTTCATATTCAGAGAGATTGATGGAAAGGACTCTGACATTTGCTCTAGAATGCAGGTTTCTGATAAACTTTCAGATTATAAAACTGAGCTGGGTAAGAAACTACAGAACTATAATGAGGAAATTGATGGCCTCATAAAACTACTAACAGAAGATCAACATCAAGAATTGATTACATGCAGCTAAATGAACCAATAAGGAGGATTATAATTTTTATGACTTTTTGTTTGATATTGCTGATTTTTAATGTTTTGTTTTTCCATATTTAGGAAATCTTTTTCTTGTTTCTCTTAAGCCAGCTATGACTTATAGCAATGTGGTAAAATTACACCTTTGTAAGCAAAATTGAAACATCTACTTTTTCTCCCTACCTAATCTCTCTAGAATTTGGAAACTCTTGATGAGTGAGTATTCTTATTTTCATGGCAATATAGTTATTTGCATAAATTCAATAAGAATCTGTTCTCCTTAAAGCAGGACACAATTGGAAACATTGGTTATAGTACTAAGGCTTTGACTGGGATGTCATATTTGAGAGAAACATTCATAGACTCAGATATGACCAGACAGCTTTGAGGAAGAAAGATTGACTTTATGGACTAAAGCTGCTTGGAAATATTGACCTGGTACCTCACTTACAGGACTCCCAGTCACCTTACCAGGTGAGTAAATATGGTCACTTTCCTGGCACGTGCAAGGAACTTCAGGATATTTTGGGGAACCTCAAGAGAAGAGAGGAATTCACCCACATCTAAAGGTATTGCAGGTGGAGTCTGAAGACAAGTCCTTGGGTAGGTTTTCCTGGCTTCAAGGACCTTTAAAGTTCAGTCTGAGATTCCTTATGAAAAGTTCCAGCAAAGCAGATTTAAAAGCTATAGTAACCAAAACAGCATGGTACTGGCAACAGACACACAGACCAATGGAGCAGAATCAAGAGCCCAGAAATAAACCCACACCTATATGGACAGCTAATATTCGACAAGAGAGCCAAGAGCATATGATGGAGAAAGGAAAGTCTCTTCAACAAATGGTGTTGGGAAAACTGGACAGCCATATGCAAACGAATGAAAGTAGACTGTTATCTTACACCATACACAAAAATCATCTCAAAATGGATTAAAGACTTGAATGTAAGACCTGAAACTATTAAACTTCTAGAAGAACACATAGGTAGTACACAATTTGACATCAGTCTTAGTAGCATATTTTCAAGTACCATGTCTGACCGGGCATGGGAAACAATAGAAAAAACAAACTGGACTACATCAAACTAAAATGCTTCTGCACAGCAAAGGAAACCATCAACAAAATGAAAAGACAACCTAACAATCAGGAGAAGATATTTGCAAGCCATATATCTTATAAGGGGTTAATATCCAGAATATACAAAGAACTCATACATCTCAACAACAAAAAAACCAGCAGCCCAATTTAAAAAACAGGCAAAAGATCTGAACAGACATTTCTCCAAAGAAGATATACAGATGGCCAACAGGCACATGAAAATATGTTCAACATCATTAACTATCAGGGAAATGCAAATCAAAACTACAATGAGATATCACCTCACTCCCGTCAGAATGGCTATAATTAACAAGACAGGAAACAATCGGTGTTGGAGAGGACGTGGAGAGAAGGGAACCCTCGTGCACTGCTGATTGGAGTGCAAACTGGTGCAACTACTGTAGAAAACAGTATGTAGATTCCTCAAAAAGTTAAGACTAGATCTACCATATGATCCAGCTACTCCACTGCTGGGTGTTTTTCCAAAGAACATGAAAACGCAAAGATACACACACCCCTATGTTCATCGTAGCATTATTCACAACAGCCAAGACTTGGAAGCAACCTAGATGCCCATCAAGGTTCAAATGGATAAAGAAGATGTGGTATATATACACAATGGAATACTATTCAGCCATAAGAAATCATGAAATCCTGCCATTTCTGACAACATGGATGATCTTTGAGGGTATTATGTTAAGTGAAATAAGTCAGAGGGAAAAAAGTCAAATACCGTACGATTCATTCATAAGTGGAAGATAAAAACAACAACAAACAAACATGTAGAGATAGAGATTGGATTTTTGGTTACCAGAGGGGAAGGGGGGAGGGAGGAGGGTGAAAAGTGTGATTAGGTACATGGTCATGGTGATGGACGGCAATTAGTCTTTGGGTGGTGAACATGTTCTAATCTACACAGAAATTAAAACATATAATGATGTACACCTGACATTTATATAATGTTATAAACCAATGTTACCACAATAAAAATAAATACATAAAACAGTCCATATGATCAATTGCTATCTTGCTGTACTTATGTAAATAATTGGGCCAAATTCATTGAAGCTAGCTTATTTTGCAAACCAATTAGTCTGAATTTGGCTATCTTTGGTAAACATGAGGATGCTTTTAGAGAGAAAAATTGTATTTCAATAGGAACTACAGTACATATTTGTGGATATTAGATTCTAGTTCTGTTAATTGTCTTTGAGGTGTTGTTTTCTATCTATACATTTGACTGGATCCTGAATTCGTCCAGACTGCTGAAATATCTGGCTACAAATCTCCAAACTAACGTTTTCAATTTTTTCTATCATTTTCAATTGGAATCACTGAAACTGAAACCATCTTTTTCCTGTAGCCCTGCAAACTGAAGCTGGACAACTTGATATAAACTTAAGAGGGGCATAGGTGATGTCAGTATTGTGGTGGAGTGAGCTTTCCCAGTAATCTCACTCCTCCAACATACAATGAAAAAGACATTCATACTCCAACAGAGGACATCCAAACACAACACAAAAAAATGTCTGAGAGACCCACACAGCCATACGATGGAGGGCGGAGAGACTGGAGCCCACTTCAGAGGAGGATGGAATGGGGTAGGAGAAAACTTCAGTCCCTCCCCTAAAGACTGCAATTTGGGACCATGGGAGGCCTCCAAGAGGGAAGGAATAGGGGAGGGGATGTAAGTTCGTGGGAACATCAAAGATGTTCGAGGACCCTCACAGCCTAAGGGAAAGCCCCTACCGAGGTGAAAGCAAATGCAGGGAGTGACCCCATCAAGCCAACACCCCAGGAGAGCAGAGGGTGAGGGCAGAGCAAGAAACATAGAAAGCACGCAGGAGAAAGTGCCCCTCCTCCCACCCGACCAGAGCCAGCTCCAGTGCCTGGGATGTTGGTGGATTGTAGAGGGTTCAGAATACATGGCTCTTGCCCCACACCAAGTGGTGACAGGTGGTAACTGCAACCAAATAATACCAGGATGCCAAAAAGTGGAGCCACCCCTCCTAACAATATCAAACACTATATTAGACCTCCAGACAAGGGAGAAAATGACAAGTACCAAGAAATCTGTCCTGAGGATGTAGAAATATGTAATCTAAACAACAAAGAATTCAAAATAGATATCATCAAAACACTCAATGAGTTAAAAGAGAATGTAGAGAAATAAGTCAACGAGTTCAGCAGCGACTTCACAAAAGAGATTGAAACTATAAAGAAGAATCAATCAGAAATATTAGAGATGAAATACACAATAGAAGAAATAAAACAAAATATGGATTCCCTGAACACTCAAGCAGACATCATAGAGTAGTATATCAGCATAATCGAAGATAGACATGTTGAAATGCTCCAGATAGAGGAGGAGAGAGAAGTAAGCCTGAAAAGAAATGAAGAAAGTCTCCGAGAAATACCCTACTCAAGAAACGCAACATAAGAATTATAGGTATTCCAGAAGGAGAAGAGAAGGAGAATGGAACAGAAAGCTTGTTCAAAGAAATAATAGCAGAGAACTTCCCAAACCTAGGGAAAGAGACATAAATTCATTTGGAAGAAGCTATCTGATATCCTAAATATATCAACATCAAAAGACCTATGTCAAGGCATACAGTAGAGAAACTGGCAAAAGTGAATGACAAAGAAAGAATATTAAGGGCAGCAAGGCAGAAGAAAATAACTTACAAAGGAACCCCTATCAGGTTTTCAGCAGATTTCTCTGCAGAAATATTACAGGCTAGGAGAGATTGGAATGACATATTCAAATCTTTGAAGGACAAAAACTTTCAGCCAAGAATACTCTATCCAGCAAAAATATCCTTCAGATACGATGGAGAAATAAAAACTTTCCCAGACAAACATAAGCTAAGGGAGTTCATAGCCATAAGATCCCCCCTATAAGAAATCCTCAAGAAGACCCTCATACCTGAAAAAAGAAAGGGAGAAAGGGGTTAGAAATCATGGTGTAAGGAGATAAACAGATAGACAGAATCAGAAAAAGTTAGCAAATACTCCAGTACAGCATTAAAGACAAAGGGAAGGAAAACACAAGAAACAAAGATAATCTTGTTGTTTTAACCACAAAGTCATAACAGAAGATGGAATAAGATGTGAGAAAAACAACTCAGGAGGGGAAGAGGAAAGAGATTGAATTGGTTTTGTTTAAGGAAATAAGAGGCCCTCAGAAAAGGGACTATCTTATCCATGAGATTTTGCATACAAACCTCATGGTAACCACTAAACAAAAAAGCAGAACAGACACACAAATAATAAATAAGGAGAAAACAAAGAGAAACAAATCATAAAAAAGTACATAATTCAACTGGTAGACCAAAATACACAGGATGAGAAACAAAGGAAATGCAGGAGAACCAGAAAACAAATGGTAACATGGCAGCATTAAGCCCTCATGTATCGATAATCACCCTAAATGCAGAAGGATTGAATTCTCCAATAAAAAGACACAGAATGGTGAGATGGATTAAAGAACAAGACCCAACAATATGCTGCCTCCAAGAAACACATCTCAACTCTGATGACAAACACAGGCTCAGAGTGAAGAGATGGAATAGGATACTCCAAGCTAATGGCAAACAAAAGAAAGCAGGTGTTGCCATCCTTATATCAGAAAAAGTAGACCTCAAGATGAGACAGGTAAAGAGAGACAAAGAGGGGCAGTATATAATTATTGATGTGACACTCCATCAAGAAGAAATAACATGTAAATATCTATGTACCCAACACAGGAGCACCAAAATACACAAAGCAACTATTAACAGACCTAAAAGAAGATATTAATAATAACACAATAATAGTAGGGGACCTCAGCACTACACTGACATCAATGGATAGATCATCTAGATAGAAAATCAACAAGGAAACATTGGAATTAAATGAAAAGCTGGACCAGGTGGACTTAGACATATATAGAACATTCCACCCAAAAACAGCATAATACACATTCTTCTCAAGTGCACAGAGAACATTCTCAAGGATAGACTATATGTTGGGAAACAAGGCAAGCCTCAATAAATTTAAGAAGATTGAAATAATAACAAGCATCTTTTCTAATCACACTGCTATGAAGCTAGAAATGATTTACAAGAAAAAAGCTGAGAAAGGGACAAAGATGTGGAGACTAAACAACATGCTATTGAATAAGCAATGGACCATTGAAGAAACTAAAGGAGAAAACAAAAAATATCTGGAGACAAATGAAAATGAAATCCTACCATACCAACTCATATGAGATGCAGCAAAAGCCGTATTAAGAGGGAAATTGATAGCAATACAGGCTCACCTTAACAAACAAGAAAAATCCCAAATAAGCAACCTCAAATTACACCTAAGTGAATTAGAAAAAGAAAAATCAACAAAGTCCAAAGTCAGCAGAAGGAGAGAAATAACAAAAATCAGAGCAGAAATAAATGCTATTGAAACAAAAAAGAGCAGTAAAAAGGATCAGTGAAACAAAGAGCTGTTTCTTTGGGAAGATAAATAAAATTGACATACTCCTAGCCGGACTTACAAAGAAAAAAAGAGAGAAAGCTCAGATAAATAAAATTAGAAATGAAAAGGAGAAATAACAACAGATACCACAGAAATACAACAGATTATAAGAAAATACTATGAAAAACTATATGTGAACAAAATGGAGAATCTAGAGGAAATGGATAAATTTTTAGACTTGTACAACCTCACAAAGCTGAAACAAGAAGAAAAAGACAATCTGAATAGACCAACCAATCACAAGTAAAGAGATTGAGACAGTAATCAAAAGCATCCCAAAGAATTAAAGTCCATGACCAGATGGCTTCTCTGGGGAATTCTACCAAACTTTCAGAGAGGATTTAATACCTATCATTCTCAAGCTATTCCAAAAAATTAAGGAAGATGGAATGCTTCCTAACACATTCTACAAGACCAACATTACTCTGAAATCAAAGCCTGACAAGGACAAGAAAAAAGGAAAATTACAGGCCAATATCACTGATGAATGTAGATGCAAAAATCCTCAACAAAATATTGGCAACCAGAATACAGCAATACATCAAAAAGATCATACATCATGATCAAGTGGGAATTATTCCAGGGACACAAGGATGGTTCAACATCTGCAAATCGATCAATGTGATACACCACATTAACAAAATGATGACTAAAAACCACGTGATCATCTCAATAAATGCAGAGAAAGCATTTGACAAGATCCAACAGCCATTTGTGATAAAAAAAAAACTCTTAACAAAATGGGGATATAAGGAAATTACCTCAACATAATAAAGGCCATATAGGACAAACCCACAGCCAACATCATGCTCAATGGGGAAAAACTGAATGTCATCCCTCGAGAGCAGGAACGAGACAAGGATGCCCTCTATCACCACTCTTATTTAACATAGTTCTGGAGGTCCTGGCCAGAGCAATCAGGCAAGAAAAAGGAATAAAAGGAATCCAAACAGGGAGTGAAGAAATGAAATTCTCGCTGTTTGCAGATGACATGATCTTATATATAGAAAACCCTAAGGAATCCATCAGAAACTATTAGAAATAGTTAACAACTACAGTAAATTTTCGGGGTACAAAATCAGCTTACAAAAATCAGTTGCATTTCTACTCTCTAATAACGAACTTACTGAAAGAGAACTCAAGAATACAACTCCATTTACAATTGCAACAAAAAGAATAAAGTACCAGGAATAAATTTAACTAAAGAGGTGAAGGACTTATACAATGAAAGGTATAAGACATTATTGAAAGAAATAGATAATGACAAAGAGATGGAAAGAGATTCCATGCACATGGATTGGAAGAATAAACATAGTTAAAATGTCCATCCTACCCAAAGTAACCTACAGATTCAATGCAATCCCAGTCAGAATCCCAATGACATTCTTCACGGAAATAGAACAAAGAATCCTAAAATTCATATGGGGCAACCAAAGATCCCAAACTGCTAAGAGAAAAAAGAATGAAGTTGGAGGCATCACAATCCCTGACTTCAAAATGTACTACAAAGCCGTTGTAAACAAAACAGCATGGTACTGCTACAACAACAGGCACACAGATCAATGGAAGAGAATTGAAAGTGCAGAAATAAAACTGCACATTTGCAGACAGTTAATCTTTGACAAAGATGCCAAGAACATACAATGGAGAAAAGACAGTCTCTTCAATAAATGGTGTCGGGAAAACTGGAGAGCCACATGCAAAAGAATGAAAGTAGACCATTATCTCATGCAATACACAAAAACAAACTCAAAATGGATCAAAGAGTTGAAGATAAGTCCTGAAACTATAAAACTCCTGGAAGATAATATAGGTAGTACACTCTTTGACATCGAACTCAACAGCATCTTTTTGAATACCATGTGTTCTCAGACAAGGAAAACAAAAGAAAAAATAAACAAGTGAGAGTTCATCAGACTAAAGAGCTTCTGCAAGGCAAAAGAAACTAGGATCAAAACAAAGAGACAACCCACCAATTGGGAGAAAATATTTGGAAATCATGTATCTGATAAGAGGTTAATCTCCATAACATATAGGGAACTCACACAACTGAACAACAAAAAATGAAACAGTCCAATAAAAAAAAATGGGCAGAGGAGATGAATAGACATTTTTCCAAAGAAGATATGCAGATGGCCAATAAACACATGAAAAGATGTTCAACATCACTAATCATCAGGGAAATGCAAATCAAAACTACACTAAGACACCACCTTACACCTGTTAAAATGGCTATAATCACTAAGACTAAAAATAACCAATGTTGGAGAGGCTGTAGAGAGAAGGTAACCCTCATCCACTGCTGATGGGAATACAAACTGGTGCAGCCACCAGGGAAAACAGTATGGAGATTCCTCAAAAAACTAAGAATAGAAATACCATTCGACCCAGTTATCCCACAACTGGGTATCTACCCAAACAACTTAAGATCAATAATCCAAAGTAACATATGCACCCCTATGTTCATTGCAGCACTATTCACAAGAGCAGAGACATGGAAGCTATCCAAGTGCCCATTGACTGATGATTGGATACAGAAGATGTGGTATATATACACAATGGAATACTACTCAGCCATCAAAAGGACAAAATCATCCCATTTGCAACAACATGGATGGTCCTGGAGGGATTTATGCTAAGCGAAAGAAGCCAGTCAGAGAAAGACGAACACCAGATGATTTCACTAATATGTGGAATATAAACAAATACATCAACAAAGAAAACAGTTCAGTGGTTACCAGGGGAAAGGGGGTGGGGAGTGGGCACAGGGGGTGAAGGGGACCACTTATGTGGTGACAGACAAGAAATAATGTACAACTGAAATCTCACATTGATGTAAACTATTATGAATTCAATTAAAATAAAATAAAAATTAAAAAAAAACTTAGGAGAGATTCATGTCTTGTGCTATGTAAGCCACTCAGAAAGACACCTGAACACATGATGGCATCATCAGAGGCATTTCAAGCTGCAAAAGATGCTTCAACTTTGACATCTAGAAATCTTTTTTACTGGCTTCCCCTGGGTTCAGACACTGTTTATAATTTGCTCCAACCATTAAGCTTATTTTTCTTTTTGTTTCTCTAGGAATGCTTCTTATTAAATACCTGGTTGTTTGCTTACACAATATAGGCCCAACCTTGGGATCCCATGTGCATCACCGCCTTACTAAGAGACTGGTTCAATGAGATGGAACAACCTATGCCCCTTATCAGCAGGAAGAAGCTAGAGCAGTTGTCACCCTATATCCCTCAAGATTGAGGAATGAACAACAAAAAGCTGGAGATTTATAACTACCGGCCCTTTAGGACCAGTTCAACCGACCTTGTCTTATCAGCAGAGTAATTAAGAGTTGTCTTTCAGGAACTGAGAGTCCCCCCTTGTCCAGTTCGGGCCAGTTGAGGCCACCAATCCATCAACTGGGCCTGCATGAATGCTTGATAAGTGACCTTTTTGACGTCAAGGAGCTAAAAACTTTACCCTCAGATCATGGTAATGCCGCCATTTTCTGAACACGTGTCCTATGAAGAGCCAGATCATCAATTACCTCACTTCTCCTCACCTCCAATCATCTATTCCCACTTCAGATCACCCTGCTCTTCATCCCATAAATTGTGCCCCAAGCCCTAGATCGAAGAGACAGAGCTAGGGCATATGCCCCTGTCTCCTTGTAGATTGATCTAGCAATAAAACTGTTTTCTTTTCCCAAAAGCTGATGCTGTAATAATTGGGTTTTTAAAGTGCATCAACAAGAGAAACCCAGTTTTGTGTGGTAACATCATTACTGTTCCAGATAAAGTCTGCCAGCACCGTCTGTGGAGATCAGGGGTCAACCCTCAGTAGGGGGCAGGATCGGAGGGAGTCCCCAGTGAGGTTAAATGTGATATGGTTGACTTTTAAATTTCCCACTGTGGGATTATCTGGTTACTTCTCCTGCTTGCACAGTGGACCATGTGCAAATGGTTCACACAGCAAAAACCATGTGAAGACCACTTGTTGAAATGAGAGGAGGGGAAGGGGATCAGCAAGAAGCCATTGGCCTAAGCTGAAAGCTGTGCTTACAGCTCCACACCTGATCCTGCCTTTCCAAGACAGGCACAGGCTTGGGGAAACCGGGCCAGGCTGATGCTGCCATTAAGAGCCTTCAGCAGCCTCGGAACCATGCAGAGTCTCAGAACAGAGCCCCAGATCCCCGACTAGCCAGGTCATCTAGAGCAAGCTCCTCAACCTCTCTAAGCTGGTTTCCTCACACTCACTCACTTGCTTGTTGAAGTCATTGCACAGACATTTCATCCCCACACACAGCACACACTGGAGCCATGGAGTCACAGGATGTCCATTCTCTCACCTATTGCAGCTTTAGGAAAACAGCTATGCTCAAAGATAAGATGGCTTTCTGAAACCTGGCACTGTTGACCCTCAAAGCTGCAGTGATAGGAGAATTGGTGTGTTTAGAGCCAGTGTCTGCCGACAAGGGCAATTAGCCAGTGGGGTGGTGGGTGTCAGTGAGACTCACCGGGTGGGGAGAAAGCAGAGCTCCCGCAGGGGAGGCAGCCAGTCTGACCAGGCCTGGCGCTGAAGGTGCCTGCGGGGCATGGCAGGCACTCTCCCGCTGCCCCCTCCTGGCTGCTGTTTCTAAAGGTTCCTGATGGGCAGGGCCTGGGGTTGTGGGTCCCAGCAGGACAGTAGTGCCCCACGGGGCAGGGCTGGCTGTGGTAACTCTCTGTCCCTGGAGGGAAATGGAGGGGAAATTCTGCGTCATGAACTCTGGCTGAGGTGGGGGTGGATGAGAAACAGCAGAGTCCAGGGGAAGAACAAGTTGCTGGAGGGTGTGAGGGTTCGGGGAGACAGCAAAGCCAACACAGGGAGACTCTAGGATGGGGAGGATAGTGGAGGCTCTGTACCCTATGGTGTCCACCCCCCCAACAGTCCCCTTGGGCTCCCGGCTGCCTCGGAACATGTTTCTGCCTCTCTCGGCAGACGCGAGGGCATAGCGGGCAGTGCTGACACACTGGGCAGTGGGGTCCTATTTTGGGGAGCACCTGGGCTGCCGGCTCCACCATGCTAATCTGCACAGAGCTGTGCACCCTCTGTAATTCAGAGGCTGTTTAAACCGAACATCACACAGACCATGGCACCTGCTGCTCTGAATCCTCCTTCGCATGTGTTCTCCTCACTTCTTGGGTCTTTACCAGCTGAGAAACACTACAGGCCCCTTCCCCTGCACACTCCCAGGGCCCATGGGGTACCCCCTGTCTGCCACCTCCATCCTCCTCACTGGGGTATGCTCACTTCTGACTTGAGGCCTGGGCCCCCCTGTCTTGCTGTTACCCGGTTTCCGAACTCACCCTGGTGGCAGCTGAATCGGGCTGGGCAGGGCTGGCAGGGCAGGGCGTCCACGGCCCGGTTGCGGTAGGTGCCAGCTTCACAGAGGCGGCAGCAAGACTCCTTGGAGATCCTGAGACCGCTCCCATTCAGGGCCTCGGAGCCCCCAGGGCATGCAAGTGGATGGGTGCTGCCCGGTGGGCAGTAATAGGGAAACTCGCAACTGCACAGAGACATGGACCCCCAGACCTCAGCTTCATGCTGATGGGGTCTGTGTGTGCTATTGTTCTCATCTCACTAGCAGGGCCAACATTCTCCAATCTGGGTCTTAAGCTGGCAGGGGAAAGGGATACCCTGATATTAGCCCAGACAGGGGGCCCTGGGGTGGCCTTGCATCTGATGGAGCCTAAGCAGGTCAAGCTGCCTTCTCAGAGGAGGCTGAGCCACGCCCAGGCGGCCAGGCCATTGGGCAGTGTCCAGGCCTGTGCTCCCTGCCTACTTCACCCTGGAGAAATCCCTGTGTGTGTGGAAGGGACCTGACTGGCTTGGGATCACAGTCAGGAGTGCTGGGAGAGTCAGTCCTGGACAGAGGATTGGGGTTGCCAGACGACGTGTGTGATGCCCAGTCATATTTGAATTTCAGATCAACAATGAGTAATGAACAATGGGTAAACAATGAGCATAAATACATCCCAGATATTGCATAAGTCATACTCATACTGCACACTGATTTGTTGTTTACCTGAAATTTCAATGTAACTGGGTTTCCTGTGTTTCTATTTGCCAGATCTGGCCACCTCACACAGGACGGCCCTGGAAACTTATGAAGGGCATCTCAGCGCAATCCACTTCCTCACCCTCCCTTGCCCGGGGCAGAGGCAGGGGCTGCGGCATGGGAAAGTCCCACTGGGAAGCGCCTGCAAAGGGTTATCAGTACTTGTCTCTGGGCCCTGCTGTTTGGCCTGCGTCCTGTGGAGGCTGAGGGAGTTGACTGCTATCTGGAGAGCCCAGAGGCTGAGACATGGAGGGAGCCTCAGACTCACACAGACAGGGGAGGGTACTCACAGCTGCCCGGGGCCAGAGTAGGTGGAGGAGCCGGCAGGGCAGGCATAGCCCCCAGGGCAGAGAGGGGGGACTCCAGTCTGGGGCCCACAGTAGGAGCCAGCCCTGCATGAGACCTCAGCCACAGCACCTTAGGGAGACAGGAACAGACCAAGACACCCTGGTCTTGGGGAGATCTAGGTGGCACAGACCCAACCAAGCAAGCAGCAAGCAGAGACTTGCTAAGGCAAGCAGGTGATGTGCTCTGCTTGATAAGGGCCTCCTATGTGAGACCTGGCTTAAGCTTCAGGGGTGTGGGTGGGGGCTGGGAAGTGAGGGGAGGGCCAGCAGTCTTACCTGCAGGACATTCAGATCCAGCTCTGCAGGCGATTGGAAACACAGTTGCCTGGCCCCTCAGCTGAGCCTCGGGGCAGTAGTAGCCAGGGGGACAGAGCTCACAGTCTTCCCATAAGGATGCCCCTGGCTCTGTCCGAAAGGTTCCAGGTGGGCAGAGAAAGGCACCCTGATCACCTGGACACCAGTGGCCTGGAGGACAGGGATGGCCTTCGAAGGAAGAGAGACCTGGGGGCAAAAGCAGCAGGCAAAGAAGGGATGCCCCACAGCGCCTCCCAGTGACCTCCCATCTCTCCTTCCTAGAGGGCTCTGCATCTGGCCTGGAGAGAGCCTCTCACCTGGGGATGAGCAGTGGTACCCGGCAGGGCAGGGGAGGCATTCTGCCTGACTCTGGCCTCCTTCTGCTGCCAGGTATGTGTGCTCAGGGCAGGCCTGGGGGGTTCCTGGGTGGGTCTCACTCCCTCCAGGGCAGTAGTGGCCTGCAGGGCAGGGGTGGGTGGCCGGGTCCCCTGGAGAGCAAGGGCTGTGCTCACTTTCCATCCTCCCCTTCCTGCCCAAAGGGCCTCCCCGTGCCCTTGGCAGGACCAGCGCACTCCAGGCTGTGGCACAGGTGCCTCACCGGCTTTGCACCAGCGCCCCGGGGGGCAAGGCCTACAGTCCTCTTGCTGCTTGGCTCCGGGGGCAGCTGCCACGGTAAGTGGGCACAAGGTGGGTCCTCCACTGCCCTCTGGGCAGTAAAAACCTGAAGCACATGGGGTTGAGTTGGGTCCTGTGGAAAGCAGGGAGGCTGCTCCACCATGGCAGGTGGGGGACTGCACCAGGACTGTGGGGAGCACGTGTCCAGGGGTGGCCTGGGGGATTCTACGGGCCCAGGAGTTGAGAGGCCTGGAGGCCAGTCCTGACTCCACTTGCTGTTGCATTGGTCAAATCAGTAACCATCTGAACTGCATCAGGTGCATATTCATACTGCATTTTACATACATATGACGTATGTAATTACACACATGTGTGTACGCACATACATATTAGACGCACAATACTGAGGGTCAACTATTTTTAGAGTCTGCTTTTGACCAAAAAACTTCCTTTGCCAGGGTAGGTCCTGTGGTGACAGCTGGGCAGCCTTGGCCTCCGCCTCTTTTACACCCCAAGGATGAGGAACGGGCTGTTACCTGGTGGGCACTGCTGGGCACACAGCTGTCCCTGGAGACAAAGTGTCTGGGACTCCTTGGGACCTGGTGTCATCAGTTCAGAGGTCCCAGGTGGGCAGAAATAACCAGCAGGACATTTTCCCCACACCTGTCCACCTCTAGCAGCCAGAGAGAGGGGAGAAGAGTGAGAAGACCGGATGGACGGCTCCTCTGAGCCCAGGGCCCCAGCACCAGAGGGGCACCAGGCCCTGTGTTCAGAGTCTCCTTGTGACCCACAGTGTGACCTCTGCCCCGGGGGAGCACATAAATATATCCACGTACACGATCGAAGCAGGATGTTACACTTCACCCAGCAATAAAGCAGACGGGTGTGAGGCTCAGCCCCAGGGGTCCTGGGGCCAGTGCAGCGCCGAAGCCCCGGCCTGCATTCTCCAGGAAGAGCTGGGTTCCTGGGAGTCTTTCCTCCGCTGAGTTTGTGGAGCTCAGTGGATAAAGAGTAGGACTCAGGGCTGCCAACAGCAGGACAAGCCCCTCCTGGAGAAGGCGGGGGTGGGGGGGGGGTGGTGCGGGGGGCCCAGGCCACCCTGCTGCTCTCACTGTGGGAATGGGGAAGGAGGGGCTGGCAGGTCTTCCACCAGCTTCCTGCACGGCCTCCAGTGGATGCCTGCGCTTGCTGGGCCTGCCAGGTCCCTGGGCCTGGGCTCCGACAGCCCAGTCTGATCTCCATCTCCGCAGCAGGAGGAAGTAGGCTAGACCTAAGGATGGACTTCCTGAGCACAGGGAGACCAACCTCCAGAGGGAGCATCTGAGGAACCTCTGCTGTCACTTTTCGGGTAGAAAAGGATCTGCTCTGAAGCAGTTTTACCTCTGTGTGAAATGCAGAGCGACCCTTCTTTGACCCCCATTCCCCGTCTCAGGAAATTGTAGCTGTGCACCTTCAGCAAATCCTGGGAGCTGTCCCTGGACCACAGACCGCAGCGTGCTTTCATTTGGTCTGGCTACTCTGGGGCAGTCGGGCCCAGGGCCTGCCCCTAAGTTCTCAGAGGAGGCTCTGAGTCTCTGAATCCCAAATACAACATTCTTCCGGTGACTTCTGTTGCTCCAGTGAGCATGTCCCAATAGCACAGAAGCGGAAGCGGGGCACAAAGCACGTGTCTCATACACCCGAGTGGAATCTGGGCGCTCCGAGACCTGTTCTCTGATCATTCTGTTTATAGGTACCATTTATTGTCTTTGCAGCCCAATCGTTTACCAAGGCTATTCGTACTGTGGAAAGTTCAGGAAGACAGGGAGAAGGGAGGGTTGTCCATCTCCCCCAAGTGTGTATGGACCTTGGGGATTGCCCAGAGGCACAGAGGATCTTGCGTCTAAGGAACTTCCCTGCATTTTTAGGTGGGGACTGAGCAGAGTTTTTGTCACCTCAAACTGATGCTCTCTCTGTTTGAATGTATCTTGTTTATTTATTTTTAGATCTAAGTCTGTGCTGACTGTCCTGGCTCTCTTCACCTAATTGTCAGGCTTTTCCCTCCCTCTTCAGGCCTGTGCTGCTGGGTGGGGCTGTGGTCTGACAGGCGGCCCCTCACACCTTCGCTCCCCCAACATGGTGCGGGGCCTTGGGACAGGCCAGGGGGTCCGTGGGGCCTCATCACCCGCAGGGTGCACTTTGATGGCAGCGGCAGGAGGTGAATGACTGGGCTGTTACTAACCTGCAGTAGTGACCGGGGGGACAGACGGAGCAGTCACCCTCTTCCTGGAGGCCTGATGCATCCTGGGGAGTGAAGGTTCCTGGGGGACACAGACGAGGGGACCACGTTCCTGGAGGATGGGAGCAGTTAGTGAAGATGAGTGACTGGCCAGTGCCTGTGGACCCGCCTCCGCTATACCTGGACTGATGCAGAACGGGTTTCTGTGCTGGGCTCCCCACCCATCAGCATCCTGCTACCCCCGATGGTGCAGAGTTTTGTGATGCTTTCTCAGAGCCGAAGTAGTGATGAAATGGTAGTGGCTTCAGTCTCTCTCCCTAGGATTACTGTCCCTTTACAGCAGAGTAGCTCCCTCCTGGAGGATTCCCAGATAGCAGGGAAGCTACATGGGGCAAAGGCCATTCATCTGGCCAGTGAGGTGCCTATTGGGTGCCAGACACTGTGGGCTCTCTGGCACTAAGTTGGAACCATGTTGATCCACACCAAGCACGTCTCACGTGGGAGCCCCCTGGCCCCCTGCGCTGGCTGCCCTGCCTGGGTGTGCCTGTGTGGTCCCCTTGTCCTCCACCCAACCCCATCCTCTGGCTTTGGGGACCTCAGCACTTCCTTGAGCTCATGGGCTGTGCTGCTAGGTGCCAGGGGCACACAGGGCACACACCTTGAATGGGAAATAGGAGAAGAAATCCTCCAACAGGGGAAAAGGTTTAAAGGGAGCAGCTGGATCTACTGAAAAAAATTCTGACCAGGAATGGGAGTAGGAAGCTGAAAGATGGGAGTTTAGTCAGAGGAGGCAGAGAGTAAGAGAGTCAGCCCCTCAGCAAGGGTGGGCTGAGGGTCTGGGCGGTGGGCTGGGAGTGCAGGAGCACGGTGCTTCCCCGCAGAGGTGCCGTCCTCCTGTGTGTGTGCGACTAGTACAAGATGTAACCATGGGGACAACAGGCCAGGCTCTTTGCACTTGGAATGTTGTAAATGTTCTGGGTAAGAGGTCACTCATTTAAGGGGCACATAAACCTTTCACACCATAGTCACGGTAAAGACAAATGTATGGTCACATGTGGATCAAACACTTGCAAAGCTAATGCACTCAGAACTCCTGAAATTGACCAGATTTCCCCTAAGATTTACCTAAGATGTGACAAAGATCATGAACTTCTGTGGATACCTATTTGTTTGTTGGGCTGCCTGGGGACAGCATATGTGTGTGTGCATGTGAGTCTGTGCGTGCGCTGAGGGAGTGTGCCTGTGTGTATGTATCTGCATATGCCCGTGTGGGTTTCTGTGTGTGAGTGTGGGCTCATGCACAGTGTGTTCAGGGGGTCTGGACTCAGCTCGAGGCTGAGACGTGCGGTGGCTGCGCCACCACTGTTGGCCTGCGGGGCTCCGTTTCCGCAGCACCAGCCTCAAGACATAGCCTTCTCCCCGCTGTGCTCAGGAGGCACTCCCCGATCATGACCCAAACTGTTGGCACAGGCGATGACTCCTGTTTGCTGTCCTCTCTGGTCCAGGTACTCGCCCTGGGCCCCCAGGTGGAGTGGAGGGGAGAGGCAGGGCATGGAGCACAGGCCAGTCAACAGACAAAGAGAAGAGAAGCAGCAGGGGTCGGGGTGGTAGAGGCGAGCGGAGGATGAAGGCTGTGAGCGTGCTCTTCGCCGTTGGTGATCCTCATGCCAGCATAGCGCCCGGCACACAGTAGGCACTCCATGGATTTTGAATGAAGGAATGAAGGAATGAATGAGAGGGAGATGGGGGTGTTGGGGAGAAAGTAGAGGGCCCGGGAGGCATGGGGGATTGAGGATCCTGGGCATACCGGCTGGGCAGTAGGCATGTGCTGGGCAAAGCCTGGGCACTCCGGTGCCGGCGTGTGGGCAGTAAAAACCAGGTGGACACAGGAGGCAGGTGTCTGAGCCCAGGGAGGGCTGGTACTCCCCTCGGTGGCATGGGGCAGGCCGAGCAGCCCCTGGTTGGCAAAAGTGACCCTGGGCATTGGACACAAAGCGACATCTCTGAGAACCAGGCTGGCTGTGATTGGGGAGCTCAGGGCTTGGGACGGTCCGTGTGTGGTCCTGCCTTCTGGCTTGTTCAGGCCCTGGTGACTGGAGTGCAGGAGGCCAGGAGGCTGGGTGGGGCAGCTGGGGAAAGAAGGAGCCTGGGAGATGGGAGTATTGAGGGCCCTCCTGTGAGGCACTGAGAGCTGGCCTGAGGCCCACAGTTGGAGGGCTCCAGATTGAGCTCTGGGGGGGGGGGTCCCTGGCTTCTTGGGGACTGGGCTGCCTCCCACAGCTCCCAGGGACGTACCTGAGGACAGGGGAGAGCCGTGGGGCTGGAGGCCCTGGGGTCCGAGGGGCATTTGGAGAGGGTCACACAGGAACCGGTAGGAGAGCTGAGACCCAGGCTGGGGCAGAAGAAGCCAGCTGGGCAGGGCCTGCAGCTCCCCTCAGAGATGCCACCTGGATAGGGAGGACCGAAGTGCATGGGCTCTGTGTCCCCATATTGGAATATCAACCTCTGAGGACAGGGGCCTTTCACTGCTTGTCTCGCTGCTGTACCTCGGTGCTAGTGTGCAGCCCAGCAGAACGTGTGTTGAATGAAGCAGCCGCTGGCCAGGGCCTCCCGCAGGGCCCGTCTGCCATGCGTTGGCCAAGAGAACAGCCTGTGTTTTGCAGGCAGAGCCCAGCCTATGGGGTGGAGGAGTGAGCCCTGTTCTGCGTGTGGGAAGCCCTCACATCTACACCATGGCACAAGCCTATCGCCCGGCATCCTGTCCACCCCAGTGGGAGCACCAGAGGCCTTGACCACCCCTGCTCCTATTGTGCTGTTTGTATCCGCTCCATGGGGGAAGGAGGGGGGGCCCACAGCCATGAGGGGTGGGGGAGACACGGGGCAGGTGCTCACCTGGGGTGCTCCTCGTTGTCCCCACTGGGCAGGGCACGGGGTGGAGAGTCCCCTGTGGGCAGTAGTGGCTGTGGGGGCAGGGTCCGTTAAGGGGGAAGGCAGAGTCTCTCCAGGGAGTGGGGCTGGCAGCGCCCCCCTCACAGTAGTAACCAGCCGAACAGGGGCCTTGGATACAGGAAGACACGGCCCTTTAGGCAGCAACAGAAATCCGCCAGCTCGCGCTCAAACCCTGCGTGCACTAGAGTAGGCCCAGACTGTGCCCTCCCCGGGGCCCTGTTGCCATCCCTAACCTGGGGGAATCATGGAAATTCAAGTAGGAAGAAGGAAAAAGTCAGGGAAACAAGGAATTGCTGAGCAGCCGTGGGGTCCTTGCCTTGAGCTGGGGCTTCCACATAGAATGTGGGGTGAGGGTGACAACAGGTGGTCACAGCTGTGGGCACTTACTGTGCACCAGGTGCTGTTCTGAACTCCTGATCTGTAAGGACTGCACTCCCCAGAGCAGCTGTGGGGGTGTGTGTATGGGGGGGTACTGTTATAGTTCCCATTGTACAGGGGAGGAGACTGAGCCAGAGAGGTTAAGTGACTTGTCCAGGGTCATACCTGCATCAAGTGCAGAGTGGGGATGAGAATCCCGGTGGTGGCGACTGAGGCTGCTGTTGGCCCGAGCCTGGGGCCTCTTAGTGGAGGGAGGCAGGGAGGAGCAGGGCTTGAGGGAGGAGGTGGCAGGAGGCCACACTGAGGCGGGCAGCCAGACCCAGACCTATGCTGTGGCCCTGTGGAGGAGAGCCCTACGGGAGCCGTGCAGGGGGCCAGGACCCAGCTGTGCTGGGTGCTCGTACCTACCCTCAGGCTTCCCGTTGCCCTCCCCAGGGCAATACCTCCCTGCAAGGCAGGGCTGGCAGGCCCTGGGGGAGACAGCGCCTTCTCGCGGGTTCAGGGTTCCCTCTGGGCAGGGAAGAGCGGAGGGTGTTCCCGCTGGGCAGTAGTAACCTGCGGGGAAGGCCCGAGTGAGTGAGCACCGAGTGTCCAGGCCCCACAGCTGCTCCCTATGC
This sequence comes from Equus caballus, assembly GCF_041296265.1. NCBI lineage: Eukaryota > Metazoa > Chordata > Mammalia > Perissodactyla > Equidae > Equus > Equus caballus. The sequence goes on along the minus strand of NC_091701.1, from coordinate 504,721 downwards.
CCCACAACCTCCCATCATTTATGGCAGAGAAGTGAGGGCAGCCCCAAGGGGGTGCAGAGAGCACACCAGGGAGTGTGGGAGGGGACGCTGGGCCAGGTGTTGGGAAGAGGGTGTAGAATTCAGGCCAGTGGGGTGGGGGCTCTGATGGAGGTCTGTCCGTGCAGCTAAGGTGTGCCTGTGTGTGCACATGTGCGAGTGTGTGTGCATGGATGTGTGTGTACATGTGCGCGCATGCGCCAGGGACCTCAGCACTGAGGTCTCCGGGGTCGTTATTCAGGGATCAGTAAGTGAGAGGTGTGTGTGGCTCTGTAGTGCTGAGGGAAAGGGCATTTCTTGTCCTGGAGAAAGTGAGGTCACGTGCTCCCCTGTAACCTCCAGAAGAAATGGCCACCCCAGGAGCACCTGACAGGCAGCCTGGCCACCAGGTGCTGACAGTCTCATACCAGACACGCTGCAGTGTCTGGGGTGTTTCCTGAGAGGGAGTCAGCCCCCGGGGGGTTCTCGCAGGCCCTCTGGCCTCGCTGTGCAGACAGGTGGTGGCTGCCCAAGGGCAGCAGCATCTTAGGATCAGGGCAGGACTGACCAAAGGCCCTGCCTCCCGGGCCTGTGCTCTTCCCTCCACAACTCGTGTCTGCTCACCTCCTGGGCACCCACCGCGAACCTGCGGTGAGCAGGAAGGTGTGGACGTCCAAGGCTGCTCAGCCATCATCTGGCATCCCCTTCCTTCACCCACTGGACAGCCGCAGGCTGAGGACCAGCCAGGTGCTGCCCAGTCACAGGCCGTGTGAAGGAGAGTGCTGGCAGGTGCTGGCACCTGGGGAGTGTGGGTCCCTGACAACCTTCACCTCATGTCCTCCCCATGCAGCATGATCAGCCCCCTTTATAGGCAGCTGCTGGCTGCCAGAGAGGGCCAAGATCTCGCCATCAAGCATGGAGTTCTGAGACAGAGCCAAGGAGCTGGGAGTGGTCCCATTTACATTGACCCCTGAGTTGCACTGTCCACTGTGGTCATGCCCAATGTCCCTCTGCCCCCGAGAGCCAGGGCAGAAGCCAGTCTGAGGGCATTCATTACCTTTGGGGCAGGTGGTGGGTTCTATGGTGGCAGCCTTTTGGCAGTAGGTGCCCCCTGGGCAGGGCAGGCAGGTGTCAGCCCCAGGCAAGGGGCTGAAGGTGCCAGGCTCACAGGGCAGCTCGCTGTGGGCCCCTGGGGGACAGCGGAAGCCAGGGGGACATCTGTATCCATGGGTTCCATCGGAGGGTGAGGGGACAGCACTGCCTGTCAGGCAGATGTACCTGAGGAAATGGAGAACCGTGGCTGAACCTCCTCTAGCACGACCATGGGGTCCTGGCCAGGGGGAAGAAGGCAAGAGAAAGGGTAGCCTTTGGAACCGTGGTCGTCAGAGTTGTGCTGAGGGTAAGGCCAGTGTGGCCACAGCCACGGACGATCCCTGGGGGGAAAGCAGTCCTCTGGTCCTCCGGGCTAACACATGCTCTGTCCCCTTGATAGGAAACTAAGTAGTAGGGGCTCAGGGAATCAGTTGTGGGAAGGGCCTGACATTTCCCAGAACAGGAACGGGCCCCTCTCCAAACTTTCTCTGTCTTCAGGGCCCCTGAGCGCATGGGCAAGTCTTCCTTCACACAGGACCTGGCCAAACTTCCTGGCGGCCATGGCCAGTCGTCCCTAGTCCTTTTGACCATGAGAGGAAAATGCACCTGTCAGGAATCTCAGACACCTGTTGGCAGAGGATATTGGCCAATGGGATAAAGGCCAAGGCCTGGTTGGGGCCACAGAGGGTGTGGAGGCTGCCCAGGGGCCAAGTGGGACACCCAGAGCTCCTTGGACCTCAGAAGGCCAGTGCTGAGAGGGCTCGGGAGGATGTGTTTGGTTAGGCTCTGCATCTAAGGGATGGCTCATCGGAGGCCCACCTGCCTGGGGGAGAGAGTCACCCTGGGCTGGGCTCCTTGGAGGGGCTAGGGAGAGCCTATGGGGATTTAGGATTAGTTTGCTACTTGTGGGGCCTGGCAGGCCTGAGCTAGGGACCGTCCTCCCTTCTCAGGCCACTGCTCCCCAGGAGTGCCGGGCCAGGGCCCCTCACCCTGCATGGCAGGGCTGTGCCTCCAGGAAGTGGCACGGCCCAAGACGGCTGCAGTAGTGCCCCCGGGGGCACGGCTGGCACTGGTCCTCGCTGGCCAGGCCAGGGGCAGAGGAGTAAAACCCAGGCAGGCATGGCATTGGGGAGCCTGTTCCCCTGGGGCAGAAGAAGCCAGGGGGACAGATGTCATTTCCAGAAAGTCCTGGGACCTCCACCTGTGTAGCCAGAAAGAAGGAAAAAAGGACTTCAAATCAGAGCTGTGGTCCCAGGCTACCAACGCCGCTGCTGGGGAGAAGCTAGGGACCAGGACTGTCCTGAATGAGGCTGCACTGCACACAAGGACGTCCCATGCGGAACCACCCCATTCACATGTGCTTTTAGCTGTGCCAGCTGAGACCTGAGGAGGATGAGCTAGGACAAGGCTTGGCAGGGGTCCCTACTTTCTAAATCAGAGCGCTGACTCAGTGGCCTCCCGCCCCTCCCTTCCTCGTCTCCAGGCCTAGTCTCTTCTCTGTGGCATTGATGTAGAACCGGTGACTTCCAGAAGAAGGGGCAGTGTCTGTTCTAAAAGGGAAGCCAGGGCCCAGAGCGGGCAAGGGGCATGTATGTTCAAGTTCGCACAGCAACTCAGTAACAATGAGAATCAGAGCCAGTCAATTAACACACCAGTGCCCATCTGTCCATCTGTCTGTCCAGCACTGGTCCGTGTGTCTATCCACCCAGCCGACTCTCCCCTGCACTGCTCTACGGTATAATCATCCAACGTGCTGAAGGTCGCTTTCTCGCTGTGTGGCCTTGAGAAAGTCCGTTACCCCACGTGCTCCTCAGTTTCTTCACGTCTAAAATGGGGTGGCACCGGGGCCTCCCACAGGGCTGTGTGGGGACTGCTGAATCAATGTGTATGCAGCACAGAATGCTGCCCAGCAGTAGTCAAGGCTCTGTATGTGTTTTCTGCTATTATTGCCACATGCATGTCATCTAAGCCAAGATGTCATCTCCTGGAAGCCGAATGACTTAAAAGAAAAAAATCACTGCCATTGATTGCCAGATGCCATGGATTATAAGATGCTGCTGACTTTAGTGATGTTAAATGTGAAAAAGATGCACATCTCAGAATCATTGAAATAAGATATCACCAGGCCCTGTGCCAGGCCTTGGGAACACGAAGGTGAGGAGACCCCTGCCCTCAGGGAGCTTCACCCCCAGCGGGAGCCCAGCAGGAACCCCTGGGCAGCTTTGTCCTGAGCCAGTACACACATGGGTGCTGCAGGGCAGACTCAGACGCCTGTCTAGGGTGCCCGGCCCAGTGATCTGTACCTTGTGTTTGATGGGGGTGGGAGACACTGCTCCCCCTGTGCAGTAGTGGGCAGAGTGGCAGAGCCCTGATGGCTGGGACAGCCCTTCTGATGAGCAGAACATCCCTAGAAGAAGCAGACCCAAGTGTCAGCAGAGCCACCCCTCCCACTTCCCTCCTGCTCTGGCACCAGCCCTGCCTCTCTTGGGCTACGCCCCACCTTCACCTCCCTCCCTGCCCTCCCCCGCTTCTCCTCCCTTCCCTCCCTCCCCGGGCTCTCAGACTAGCACAGCGTGCTGGTGTGACAGCCAGATGCCTGGGGGAATGAGGGGAGGAATGGGCTAGAGAGACATAGAGCTGCCTTGACCAGGCCAGTCCTTTCTCTCCAGCAACACCTGGTCTCTGAGGACAGTGTGAGATTGGTCTTGTCCTGAGCCCTAGAGGTGCATGGGGGGTGAGCTGGGCAACAGGGCATGAGGAGGCCCTAAAATCCAGACAGTAGGGGCTATGGGCCTGCTAGGAGGTTGATGGGACCCTGGTCCATGTCTGGACCTGACTTTGCTTTCCTTGTCCCATTTGCTGGACATGAGGTGCTGCCCTGACAATGTGGGTCCAGGGCCCAGGGCACATGCTCCCTCATGACTTGTTTCCTTGCCCTCCTTCTGCTTTTCCTCGTTCTCTCCCCAGCCTTTCAGCCTAGGCTCCCTGAGGGCCCAGGGTCCAGAGTCCACAAACCTGCTGGGCACAGCTCACAGTCCCTCTCTGCAGTGGCCCCTTGCCTGGGCCCGAATGTCCCCCAAGGGCATGGGTGGGCAGTGGCTGAGTGGGAGCCGGGGGGACAGAAGTAGCCCCGGAGGCACAGGATCGGGCCTAGGGGGCAATGGCAGGGTCAGCTCTAGCTTGTGGTGGGAGCCCCACTGTCGGAGACTCAGGACACCCCGGGCTCTGAACCTGCCCTGGCCCAACCCCACAGTCAAGGTGCGTTATTCTTCCCTCAAAGGCTGACGATCTGCCATTGCCTCGGAAGGTGCATTGCCCAGGAGACCTCTGTGGGCCCCCGAGACCTCCAGCCTCAGGGCCCGGCTGCTGAGCATAAGCCTCCCTCCCTGCAGGATACTTCGCTCGCCCACACTGGTCACATGGGGGCCACACCCCTCAGTCCGCTTAGGGGCCTGCAGACCCCACTGCCAAGCCAGCAGCCACTGTGTTTAGAGATGGCCAAGGCCATCTGCAAGCTTACGTGTGCAGCGTGTACCTTGGGGAAACTGAGTCAGGCCACAGCCAACTAGATTCTAGGGTCCTAGATCTCAGACTGTCCTGTCCTGCACCTTGTGCCTACTGTGCCCAGAACCAGGCTGGACACAGGGTGTCCTGATGGGTCATCATGCAATGCCCTGTCCTGGTTTAAGTCCCTGACAAGCCCTTCCCTCAAACCTGGCCTATTTCAGGGCCCACCTCCCTCTGCTCTGCTGTTAGTCACAAGGGCTACCTGTGGTTCATAGCGCTGACCTGTATGACTATGACAACCAAGCTTCTGGCAGAAGAATTCCCGAGATACATTCTAAAGCCAAAACTAAAGGGAAGGACCCCAGGGGTCTCGTGTGGCCCTGAGCTGACGCACTCTGCCACCTCAGGTTTGTCCCTCCCTCTCTCTAACAAGGCAGGGGACCTCCCGGTCGGCGAGGAGGCGTCGCTTCTGCAGGGGCTCATGGAGAGCTAGTGCTCCCACTTCTGGCACCTTGCCAGGCACCCAGCACCCTGTGGGGGCCTTCAGTTCAGCCCCAGTGAGCCCACCTTTGCCAGAGGCGTCACAGTAGAATCCTGTGGGGCAGGGCTCACAGGAGCCCTTTGCTTCCTGGGGCTGAAATGTTCCGTTCTCACAGGCCCTTGGCTGGGGAGATCCCTCGGAACAGTAGAAGCCACGGGGGCACCGGAAAGATATAGGGGTGGCTGAGGTCTGGCCAGGGGTGCAGTAATAACCTGCTGAGCATGGCCCGTCCGGGAAGTGTTTCCCAGCCCCTGTGGAGATGGGATGGAGACAGGCTTAGTTCACCACAGCGGGCCTGGTTTCAGATTAGAAGGAAAAGGAGAAAAGGGACCTGGAAGAGTGTCTTGAGCTGCTCCTGAGCTTGGAGCTGCAGTGTGCCAAGGAGCTCAAGTCTTTGGAGCCAAACTGTGTGTCCTCTCCTGGCTCTGCTGCTCACTACCTATGCAGCTGTGCAGAGGACCTCTCTGAACTCAGGCTTTTCATCTGTAAAATAGTAGCCTGGTTGCGAGGATAAATGAGTTAAAAGGCTTGTTTGGTCACATCCAATGGGGTCAAGCAGAGCCAGGGTGCGAGAGTGCTGACTTAGGATCCTAGAAATACAGGCCCGGCTGTGGTACTGAGGGTGTGCAGGGCTCTGCCGCCCTGGCTGCAGGTGATGGGCCGACGCCTCACATCCCCAGCCTTACTCTGGGGAGACACACTTGGGACCCCTGGGGGCCTGAGGACCATGTGAGGGAGCTCACATCTCCCTTCCTCTGCTTCCCAGCATCTGGCAGTGGTCTGCTTACTGCCCAGCTGTGTCTTGTTCTAGGTGACTTATAAATGGAGTAGACAACTAAAATGGACAAATGCACACCACACTCTCACCAATGCGGTTACTGCTACGTCCACTCGCTCAGCCTTGGGCTCAGTCATGGTGGGATCTCCCTGAGGTCCTGCCCCAGCTGCTCTGGGCGGAGGCCTGCTTCCTGAACAAGGCTGCACCCGCCTGCTCTCAGCCCACTGCCAAAGTCCAGCATCACCTTCAAAGCCTGGTGCTGTGCTCCACACACCCTCTGCCCGGGGGTCAACATGCCCTCCCCAGGACACCCAGAGCACCTGTCTGAGGAGACCAGTGTGTGCCTGGGTGGGGGCATTCATGCTCTCATCTGTCCCTATCCTTCCCTTCCCCACTGTGACCTCTCGGGGATCAGAGCAGGTCACCTTTGCCTCCTCCTCCCATCCCCAGGCCCAGGCTCAAGTAGTGCTCCCTATGTGGGGCTGCAGGTCTTATGGGATGCAAGGGAACCCAGGGTGTCCACCTGCAGGCAGGCTAAGTATGTCTGCGACAAGGGGTTCAATCAGGGACCCTGCAAAGTCCCAGAGAGATGGCTCTTGTCACCTGAATCTGAGCAGAATTGCCCTGCGGGACAGGGCCTGCAATCCTTGGTGCTGCGTGCCCCGGGCCTCTCTCGGAAGGTGCCCCTGGGGCACGGGTGCTGGGTGGGTGTCTGGGTACCCAGAGGACAGTAGTAGCCAGCAGGACAGTCCACTGGCCAAACAGTCCTGCCTCCTGGTCCCTAGATCCCGAAGGGACAGAACCTGTGGACACAGCCAGTTGGTGGTCAGGAGTGAAAGAGTCGACGCCTCCCATATCCTCAGACCTTCTAAGAAGTGAGGCTTCTCCAGAGGAAGGAAGCTCTGGGGACCTGGAGGATTTGGGCAGAAGCAAAACCCCACAGGGCCATCTGAGGTCAGAGGAAGTGAACGTTAAGGTGGACAATGGCCTCCTGTCTCATTGACACTTTTGCACAAAGCCTACAGCCCCCTAAGGCCCCTGTATGGACAGTGGAGTGCTTATTACAAGGGGCTCTCTAGGGTGACGGGGCCGTGGTCGCTGGTCCCTGCAGCATATCTGAGCCCCGGCTGCAGGGAGAGCAGGAAAGCCCAGTGTCACGCCAAGAGAAGAGGAGGCCCCCGCCAGCGACAGGTCCTCACTTTCCAGCGGGGCACGTCTTGCAGACACTCTGTCCAGGTTCATCCTGATACTGCCCTGGGGGGCAGAGCTGGGGCTCCGGGCTGCCTGGGGGACAGGAGTGCCCAACAGGGCAGAGCGTGCCTAGAAAAGCTGAGGGAGACAGGTATTTCCTCTTGGAAGATTCCCCATGTCCTTCCAGCCAGAGCCCAGAACAACCACTTCTTACTCCCTCCACGTAGGCGCTGAGCGGGTGGGTGTGTGATTTGTGGTGCCCGTGATGCATGACACTCCCAGGCCTGGTTCCTGACACCTTGGTCCTGCGGGCACCGGGAGGGGAGACAGCTCCAGCTGACAACCGGCCCTGTGTAGGAGGGTGGCGTGGGAACCTCACGGCCTGGATGGGAAGGGGCCAGGTCCGTAGTGACTGGGCCGAGCGGGTGCTGGGGCGGTGTGCTCCACAGGCTGGGGTCGGAGCTGGGAGCCTCACTGGGTACACAAGGCAGCCCCGGGCTTCCAGGCCAGAACATCTGTCACCAAAGGTGTTCCCAGGGGTCCTCGTCCTACGAGATGTTCCTCAAACCACAGCTTCTTTGGGCAGGTAAGTTTGGGAAATGCTGTGTGCGCTAGCCCGGGGGCCCCCTGTGCTCTTCATCACATGGAGCACTGGACTGGCCAGCGGGAGGGAGCCTGTCTCGGCTCACGGACCCGGCTTCCCAGGGCCCGCGGCTGATGAAGCCACAAGAAGCTGGGTGGCAGTGGAGCATATTTAGGAGGTGGACCCTGGGAAGGGACGGGGCAGTGTCAGAAACCTGTACTTTGTGTCCATATTCTGGGGAATGGAACAGTTTCTACGCTTTTATATACCAACTTTATTTCCTGGAATACTTCTAATGAATTTTTTTGGAGTTGCTGTCCTAGATCAACTGTGTTCTAAGGTTGGGGCTGTTCCACGCTGAGACCAGAGCTTCCAGGCAGGGAGGTAGGGGGACCCTCTCGAGAGCCTCAGTATCAGAGGGAGAGTCCCCTCAGGGCAGCTTTCCCCAGTGCCCAGTGGTCCCTGACACTTTATTATAATTACTTATAGCATCTCAAAACTGATTACAACCAACCTGTTGAGGACTGAGGCCGCAGAAGATGGAATTGTGCCGGCTCTGCTAGGACCTTGTCCTTGGGTCTGACCTCTCCCTTTTCTGCCAGGCCCAGGGTCTCGCATGAGGGGTGAAGACCCTTCCTGCTCCCTCACAAGAGGGTCCTGGCCCTTGGGAACCTGTATTCCTTCCCCCAGAGCACAGGATTCACCATCTTTGATGATTGCTTTTGTTTCAATGCTTCTCGTTTCTTCCCTTCCTCTCATCCTGAGCCTCTCTCCTCTCCCTGTCTGAGCTTTGGGTGCACGGGGAGCCTTGCTAACGCACAGGCTTGCGGCCCCTCCTCAGCAGGCCCCAGGTCACGAGGCTCGTCTCACTGCTGTTAGGCACGGGAGCCTGAGGGCAGAGGGAGAGCCCACGGCCTGGGTTTCCCTTCCAGGCTGGTCCCCTGCAGGTCCCACAGCACCCACCCCTCCCACAAGGTGAGGAGGGTCTGCCCTCACCTGGACCGTGCCCGGAGACAGAAGCCCTGGGGCAGAACCAGCCTTCTTCACACGGGGCCTCCGGGGAGCTCAGGCCAGCCTGGGAGCAGAACCAGCCAGCCGGGCATGGCTGGCCGTCCTCCAGTGATGTGGCCCCGGGGACGGGCAGGAGAGACCCTGTATGTCCACACATTGTGGCCACCGCCAGGAGGCCTCCCAGCTGAAGCCCCGCAGTGGCCCGTCTCAGAGGGCAGAGCCATGATCCTGCTCTGCCTGCTCAGGCTCAGGGCCCAGCGACTGCAAGGCCCCCTGCCTCCCGAGCCCACCTTCTACCTGGGGAGCCAGAGCCGGGCTCAGCTGACACAGGTGAGGGGCATCCCATGCCCCATTTCCACTGCCAGGCATCACTCCCTTCCCACTGTGCCTCTTCCCTCCACCCCTCCCTGGTCAAGCTTCCCCCGGGGGCCTGGTCATAGCTCTAAACGCCCTCAGCCCTCCACCCACGCCCCTTGCTGCATCGGGGCAGGACGGATGTCACTCTCTAAGTCCAATGCAGGGGTTTCCTCTGGGTCCTTCTCCAGGCTGGACCTCCACTCCTTTTCCTCCTCAAGGGTGCAGAGCAGACCCCTGCATTGCTGGGGCTCACGAATCGGTGACTCACCTGGGGGGCAGGGAGTGGGCCTGGGGCTACCCTGGGGACAGAAGTGGCCCAGAGGACAGAGGTCTCCTGTGATCCCGTCAGTGGGATTTGGGACAGATGCTCCCTGAGTGCAGTGGAACCCGGCATGGCAGGGCCCAGACACGGCCACCAGCCCAGGCAAGAGACAGTGGGAGCCTGTATGGGGGAGGGGAAGACAGGATCCCTGGGGCTGGGGCAGAGGGATTGAGTCTCATCCCTCCCTCTGGCCTGGCACCCCAGCCAGTAAACGCGGGCTGATCTAATGTGCGCTGTGGGCTGAGGAAAAGGGTTCCCCTCTGAGCCAGGCCTGAGTCTTGCCCTCGCTGGCCAGGGAGGATGTGGCCTAATGTGTCTGGGGTGGGGGTGTCCCTGCCCCCTTACCTGGCTCGCAGACGATGCAGTCTGACTGCTGGACACCGCCTCCCTGTGGCTTGTAGGTGCCCCTGGGGCACGGGAACTGAGAAGCAGAGGAGGTGGAGGCAGGGCAGTAATGGCCGGCTGGACACTCGTTCCCCACCACAGAGGAGGTATTTGCTGGGCAGAAGAAACTACAGACAGGACGAGGAGGGGGGAGCTCAGAGGGCTGTGTGACCCAATGGCCTGGGGTGTGTGGAGATGGCTTCCTGGGCTGGCCTCCCCACAGACCGCAGGAACAATCGCTTGGCTGGGCACAGCTCTGCTCCAGCTCAAGGCACTCAAGGGGAGGCTGACTGGCTTAAACTGAAGCAAAAGAGACCCAGGTCTGAAATTAGGAATGACTCAGTGATGCACAACGAAGAGATCAAGAGACGTAAAGCAAGCTAGCTAGAAGTCATGGAAGTTCTTCTGTGTCTTCTTGAAGTCACAGAATACTCAGGCAGAAAGGAATCTCAGCGAGATCTGCTCCAGCCACCTCCTGTGCAGGAATGCAAACCGTGTGCCCAGCTGGACACGTGGGGCCGTGGAAGGCCTCTCTGCACTCACCCCTCTGGACAAGGCTCACAGTGGCCTCGGGCAGCTAGGCCGTTGTGGGTGCCTGCCAGGCAGGGCCTGGGGACAGCAGTGCCTGGGGGGCAGAAGTGTCCTGAAAGGAAAGCAGAGCCACAGGTCAGGGCCAAAAGAAGTCCTACTCTTTGGCGCTTAGAGTGGCCCCATCCTAAACTCAGTTCCTGGAGGGCCCAGGGGACTGCTGGCAGCCTCCTGATGGCCCTCGGCCCCTGTCTGGGTGGCAGCCTTGGAGTCTGCTCGTTCCCCACCTCCCCAGCTCCTCGCAGGCCAGCCACCGGGGTACCTGTGGGGCAGGGGCCACCGGCCTGGTCTCCCAGGGAGCCGTTGGGGACGAGCGCCCCACTGAGGCAGAAGAAACCTGTGCTGCAGAGTCCAGGAGGGCTGGCAAGGCCAGCAGAGCTGCAGTAGTGGCCCGGCGGGCATGGGGAGCAGGAATCCTGTGGGACAGGGAGGGAGGGGCCACACCAGGAGGACTGAAAGGGGCCTCAGATCAGAGCTTCTTGTCCTAGCCCACCTCCCTCCACCTACAAGGCCCCTGACAGGCATCCGGCTGCTCTGCTGGCGTTCTCCAGCCGGCGTGCCCTCCAGGATCTGTCCCTCCAGACTGTTCCAGCAGAGTGTCATTCTGCTGGCTTTCTCTTCTGCTTGTTACTTCCATGCTCTTTTGTGGTTTGACTAGTAACACCAGGGGAATCTCTTCTCCTGCTTCACTTCCAGGGAAACACTTTCTGCTGATTCGGGCAAGGGGGACTGCACGCTCCAGAGAACTGGGATTCCTGGGGCCTTTGACAAGCCAGGAGTTCCGGGGAACATCCTTCTAACAGCAGGAGGCCCTCTGATAAGGGTAGTACAAACCATAATTTGGAGGAGTTCATGAATTGAACTAGACATTAAATTTGTTTTTGGAACCTGGCAATTTAAACAGAATTTTGTGCATCCTATAGTGGCCATTTATAAATTATTTATTAACGTATATTGAAAGTAATGTCCCATGTCATTCCTCAGCTCAAACCGTCCTTTGGCTTCCATCTCACTCAGGCAGCAGCTCACGCCTCATGGTGGGCACAGGTGCTGCAGAGCTGGCCCTCTGCTCCCTCCCAGCCTCCTCTGGCCCACCCTCACCCAGCTCCCTCGCTGCACTCCCTGCAGTCCCCACGGGGGGCTTGCTGTTCCCTCCGAGTTTCCAAAATTAGCTTGTCCTAGTTATGCTTGCATCCAGCAGACACGTGCTGGGAGGCTGCCACGTGCCAGGCAGGACTCTGACTGCAGAGCAGTGAGCCCGCAGATAGCTCCCCAGCTTTGAGGGCCTCTGTTTCCGTGGAGAATACAGAAAATCAGTAAGGGCAGCAAATAAACGGGATACTAGTCTGTGATAAGTGCTAAGGAGGGCCAGGGAAAGCCCTCCTTGGAAAGTGACTTTTGAGTAAACACCTGGGGGAAGGGAGGCAGCTGGTCAGGTGGCCGTGTTCTCCAATCTCCATGACAACCTTTGACCTCAGGGGCAGTGCTGTTTGGCTAGATTCAAACATGGCCCTCCCCACACCCAGCCTCCTCCCCATGCTGGGGTCCCCTTACCTCTGAACTGAGCTTGGCGCGTGAGCCGAAGGTGCCAGGTGGGCAAGGCTGGGGCACAGCTGAGCCCCTGGGGCAGTAGTGTCCTTGAGGACATGGGCCAGTCCCCTCTGGAACAGAGAGACAAGTCAGCCTGGCCCCCGGGAAGTGCAGGGTGAGCAGTGGATGCCCGGACAGCTCCCCCTGCATCGCTGGCACAGGCTGTGGGCCCTGGAATAATGGGGCTGCTGATTCTCATGGCCCACCTGGGAAGGGTCCCTCCTGTAGGCCACACCCTCTGCACCTGCCCTCCCCCACAGCCCACGTGGCTGTTACCATTGGCAAGAGGTCAGGCGACGCTCTTCTTGACATAGGGCAGTGGGGTCAGGAAGGGACGCCTGAGGGAGGCAGGGCCTTCTTAGAAGGCTCAAGCCCTGGGGTCTAGGGATGGACAGTGTCTGAGACTGAGTCAGGGGCTTGGCTGGACGACTACCCGTTTTGGCTCCTGCTGCAGAGGGCTTTGCAGACCTGCCTGCTCTGGCTTGTGTTTTCACATTGTTCTAGTTTCTGGAGACACCCAGCTGTGTCTTCATTCCTTCTCTCCCTCACGCTGCATGGGCCCTGCTCCAAGAGGCCTGCCACCAGGGCCGCTTGGTGACCGAGCATGGGAATCAGGGGTTCTGGGCTGTGGCTGAGCAGACCAGGCCATTGGTGGGTCAGAAGCTAGGGGATGAGCTGTACATCGGTGTCCTCACCAGTGCTCAGGCCTCCCTGAGGCTGGTGGCACCCTTAGGGCCCAAGGGCAGCTGCAGAGTGGCAGGAAGCTGGACCAGGGTCAGTGGGCTGGGCGTCCAACTTGGCTACTGACTGTGTGCCCTTAGGTAAAGCAAACCTTCTTCCTGAGCCTCAGTTTTCCCTTCTGCCAAAGACAGGGGTTGGACTGGACCATGGAATTTCGTCCTTCAGTCCCCGCATTTCAAAGGGGACTTGACCCCAGAAGATTAAAACCACCAGAATGATCCCTCAACTACACATGCACTTGGGAAAATTAGCAAATTGACCGTATCTTGCTGGTCCCCACGCCACATACTCTGATTTGATGGCCTATCCCTCGCCTCACCCCAGAATGAGTATGTACTAGGCCCCTGATCACTTCACCACGACCCCTAAGGCGAGCTTCCTCAGGCTGCCTGGTGTTGCCCTCAGCCTGGCCCATGTGGGATATAGGGATCCTTTGGGTGTCCCGCCCGGGGTGGACAGTGGGTGGAGGAGACAAATGCCAGAGCACTGTCACTTGCTGGGCCACGGTGTTCTGCCCACCATGAAGGAACATGGGTGGCCCAGGAGAGTTTCTTCAGGCTTCTCGGAGAGAACAGACTCATTAGTCTCTGTGGGTTGACCAGTGAGTGGGTGGAGAGCCCCTGAATCTGGCCTCTGCTTCCCAGTTTGGCGGCTCAGGAAATGGGGTAGGGGCTCAGGGTTCAGTGGGGAGGGTCCAGTACCTTCAGTGCCAGCCTCCGGGTTGGGCCGGGTGGACCCTCTGGAGCAGAAGAAGCCCTCCCAGCACTGTCTGCCCGCCTCCGTGGCACTGGCCCTGGGGCAGAACCTGCCTCCGTCACAGACTCCACATCCCGGCAGGCTGCCCAGTCCGGGCACTGGGCCTTAGGTGCCCAGGGGGCAGGGCTGCCAATTGAGCCCTGTCCCTTCAGGGCAGTAGAAACCTGTGAAGGGAGCAAGGCTGAGACTAGGGCCTGAGGAGGAAGCTGGAAGGAGGCTGGAGAAGGGAAGACTCTGAGCCCTGGGGGCCCGGCATGGAGGCCTGGCCTCTGCGCAGTGAGGGCTCCTGCCCAGGAAAGGTAAAGCTCCTTAAATGGAGGGGTTGCCACCTTATTATCAGAATATACAGCCAGGGCCTTTAAGGGAAGCGGGGGAGATAACTGCCTTGCAGGTGACTGCCCCCACTCCCCCTTTTTGCTTTGGCTCCTTTGCTTAGTGAGCCAGGCCGCTGGCAGGACACTAACCTCTTGGACACAGCTGTGGCCTCAGCCCTGGAACACAGTAGCGGCTATTGGGACAGATGTGACATTTCGTTGTGTGGGTACTGGAGGTGTAGGAGCCAGGAGGACATGGAGTGGGCTCAACCATGCCCAGAGGGCTGAAGGGCCCTGGGGGGCAGGATCTCCCAGAGACCCCTTCTATGGTGGTGGCAGAGACAGTTCCCTCAGTGCAGGAAATGCTGGAAAAATGTGGGCCAAGCAAAAGGGCCTCAGCTGAGGAGAGTCACTGAGGAACACGCAGCCAAGTGCAGTGGACGGGCTTCAAGCACGGGCCTGAGACCCTTCCTAGCCTGCTCACTCCCGACTCCTCCCGCTTTGTGGCCTCCCACCCTCCAAGCTGGACCCCAGGATCGTCAGCCTGGCCCTGCTCAGGGTGGGATGGGAGGTGGCAGAGATGAGAAGTACTGCCACAAGTCTGGACACTGATGTCCTTCCAGACCTCATCTGCAAAGCAGCCAGGTTCCAGCATGCTGCACCCAGTGTGGCCTGACTTTGCATGTCCGCAAGTGGCCTATAGGCCTTGCAGGCCAATAGGAATGGCTCCTCCTTCCCCGTGCTCTCTGCCCAGGTCCAGACCCTGGGGTAGAGCCAACTCCTTACTCTGTGGACACTGTTCCCTGTCTCTTAGAGGAGACAAACTGTTTGCTCACCCTGGGTGGCAGGGTGCTGGCCAGATTGATGGGTGGCTGCCAGAGCAGAGTTGTCCTCCATAGCAATCTTGACATCCTTCTGGGGTTTGGTTCCCTTCCTCAGACCAGGTACCAGGTGGGCATCGGGCTGGGACTGAAGCTCCTGCAGAAGTCAGAGCAGTGGAGGGAAAGAGGCCAGGCAGTCTTGCTGGCTCCCAGTGGTCCGGGGGAGACCCTGCACTGTGCTGGGCTCCCATCCCCTGGATCTCTCCCTCCCAGCAGACCAGGGTGGAAATGCTTTCCCCTCTTGGCTTCCAGAGGGAAGGGAGTGGGTCAGCTTTGGAGTCCTTGGGTCAACTTCACTGAATCAATGAAAGACGCTTGCAATCCTGCAAGGGAGGCCCAAGGTGGGGGAGGAGTGAGCAGGCCTGAAAAGCATCCTTGGTGTGGAGGGACCAAGGCCTGAGGGGCAAGGGAGGAAGGCCAGTTGCTCAGGTGAGGTCCCCGAAGTCCAGGCTGGGGGAGGGAAGGGTGAGGACTGCTGAGCAGTGCGGGGAGGGCGTCCCAGGAGGAGGGGGTGCTGGGGGAGGGAAGGGTCCTCTGTTCATCCCTGCAGGGCTCAGCACTGCCTGTCACTTTGGGCCACTGTGGTCTGTGCTGGGAGAAAGGCTCAAAGCCCTGGAGACCTGTCTTCAACCAGCAGAGGGCTGGAAGAAAGTCGACCCTATTCCACCCTGCCATGACTGGAGGGGCCCCAGAGGTGGTGAGGTACCCTCGAGGCAGTAGTGCCCAGCAGGGCAGAGGAGGCCTCGTGCCCCATCAGCGGGGTCCTTGCTGGTGGCTCCTCCCTTGCACCAGTGCCCTGCAGCACAGTCTCCTAGGACAGAGGACATCTTGTCAGCCACCCCGCCGTGCCCCTCACCAGAGAGTACAGCACGAGGCACCAGGTGCTCACGCTTCCCTGCACCCCTGTCCCTCACGACACACTGCAGGGGTCCCTGGCCCGAAGCCAGCTCGAGCAGCCCCGGGCCATGGGATGCCCTCCTCCAGGTTCAGTCAGTACCAAGCTCCAGGGTCAGAGCGGGTGTGGGGTCTGGGCCAGTTTGGGGTTTGTCCTCCTCTGAGACTGTCAACTGCCAAGCCTGGATTTTCCTTACAGATCAAACCATTTCCAGCCATTTCATACCAGAGCCGCCCAAACACCCCAAGAAAGTAACATCCTCCTTCTTTCCCCTACCCAAACCAGTTAATGGGGGTGCAGAGACGCTAAAGACCCTCCAGAGGAGTCCCCACCCACTGCCTAAGGCCTTTTCTGCCCCAGACACACCTGTGGGCGCTGCGAGCCCTGCCAGCGCACAGAACTTCCCAGCGGGGCACAGCAGGCACTCAGTGATGCTCCTCAGCCCCTTCCGAGGGCCGTAAGTGCCCACTGGGCAGCTGGGGTGTGTGGCCACGGCTGTGCCCAGGGGGCAGTAATAGCCTTGAGGACAAGGGTACAGGCTGAAGTTCTGGACAGGCCCAGCACTGGAGTCGCAGTAATAAACTGGCCAGAAGTGAGGCACGCTCAGGGGGGTGCTCGCCTCCCCAAGACGGTTAGTCCTGCTGGGGCCTCTGCCATGAGGGCCTTCTGAGGCCATGCTGTAGAGCCCAGGACCTCCAGCACTGCCCCTAGCCATGTCCCCTTTGTCCGCACCCCCAGGTCTTTGCTGCCTCTCACCTGCTGGGCACTGCCAGCAGGGGGCCTGGAGACCAGGCTCCTTGCAGTAGAAGCCGCGCGGGCAGGCCTGGCACGCAGAGGGCACCGTCTGCTCTGGGAAGCTGGAGAAGGTGCCGGCAGGACACCGCACAGGCCTGGGTGATGCTGCAGCTGCAGGCACAGGGAGGCAGCGCAGCCTGGTTGAGAGGAGGCCTCAGGGATGGGGAGCGGCTCCTCACAGCAGCAGGCAGGGACTCAGTCTCAGAGAGGGGGCGGGCCCAGCGTGGCGTCACCTGTAAGACCCACCTCTGCCCAGCCTCTCTGAGGCCTGGCTCTCGGTCCCTCTGCAACATATGGAGAGACCCCAGACCCTCCACCTGTAGCTGGAGGAGCATCATCAGGGTTCAGACCACTGGGAGCTAAGGAGGCTCCCCATATGACAAGGCCACTGCCATTGGCTCTCAGCTGTCCACACCATACAACCCAAACCACAGGAAGCATCCTGAGTGTGTTTTAACCACGCCTCTGTCACCCTTCTCAGCCTCGGGCTGGACCGCCTCGGGCAACTCTTTTCCCTCTGGCTTCCTTCCAACAGCCCCAGGGTCCAGACACACACTGAGGAAAAGGGTGTCAGCAGCCCCAGGACGGGACAGTGAGTGGGGCTGAGAGTGGGGCCCAAGGAGACACTCACGACAGAAGGTTCCTGGGGGGCAGGGGGCCCCTGTCAGCCCGTCCCGTGGAGCTGGGGACACTGCTCCTTCTGCACAGAAGTAGCCAGCCTGGCAGGGCCCACTGGGTGTGGAGAGGCCTAAGGGTGAGAGGGGAGCCAGGCTGGGGGCGCGTGGACTCATTATGAGAAGAGGGTGGTCCTGGTGGGCAGGCTGGTCCTTACACTGCGTCAGGCACCGTGGTCTCCTCCACCCAGCCGTGGGATGTGGGCACTGCTGTCATCTCACGGAGGCCCTGAGGGCTTCGTCAGAGTGGCAGAGCTCAGCTCTGAGCACGGTCAGCTGGCTTGGGCTGGGGTCTCGACCTTACTGCATGCCACAGTCAGAAGGAGCCTAAGCATCTCAGGGGCGGGGAGAGCCTGGGTCATGTCTGGGTACCTGGTGACCACCAGCGTCTGTCCACGATAGGTGCTTGGGAAGGGTGGTCACTTAGACGTGGGAGTGGTGAGAGGGGATGGGTGAGAGGCCGCTGAGCGCCCCCCAGAGAGACCTGCTGTTCTGTGGTGACCCACCTGTGCTTACTCCACCGCGATGGCCACAGGGCCTATTTGCATAGCACAGCCCTGCCAGGGAGCATGCTGACGCCAGTCCTCATGGTACAGGGAACACGGGGGTCGCACGCCCACAGCCATGCAGCAGGTGAGAGCGGGTCAGAGTTCACCCGGCTCTCACCACTGCTGGGCCTGGGTCTCAGCGTCACAGCCAGAGAGGGCTCTCAAGTCCTTACCGGAGGTGGCGCAGAAAGAGCCCGGCAGGCAGGGTCTGGGCTCCGGGCTGCCCTCGGGGCAGAAGGAGCCTGCCAGGCACTTCCCCGCTGTGGCCGCGGCCGGGCACAGGCAATTGGTGCTGGTGTAGTTGTCCAGGTCAAAGGGACGAGCGGTCCATGCTGTTGACACGCAGAACCAGCCTGGGGTGGGAATGAGCAGGGCGGGGTAGGCGGTGGGGCGGGAGTGCTGGGAGTGATCCCGGGGGGTCAGAGGCTGGGCTCACCCTGGCTGCTGGCCCACCCCTTCCAGTAGCTGCTCCAGGAGATAGTCTGCGTCATGCCAGGTCTGGGGACATAAGTGGGAAGCGCAAGAATAGGGACACGCACCTGCATCACAGGGCCCAGAGGCCTGGGTCAGGTTCTCCTGGCCGCAGTAGTGGCCTGGCGGGCAGGGCAGACAGCTGTCCAGGCTCTGCGTCAGTGGGTCTGGGTTGTAGTAGCCCCGAGGGCAGGGGAACTGGGTGGCGTACTTGGTGCCTGAGAAGCAAAGTTCAGAGGAGGGAGCCCAGCCTGCTGGAGTCCAGCTGGGCCCGGGGTTGGGGCTGGAGGCCGTGCAGCTCGCTGCTCCCATACCCTCTTGCAGGACCTGTCCTGGCAAACTCCTGACCTCAGCCTCGGGAGCGACACCTCACCAATTGCTTTCACCGGATTTCCCGGCCTGTGTGGCTCCAGGCCTGGGTCCACAAAGCCACAGAATATGCAGGACTCATCTTCCTGGTGGTCAACTTTACCAAAAGGCATGGGCCCAAAATTTGTAATGCAGTGGTCAAGTAATTTTAACTCTTTAATTTTTAGCCAGCGTGGATGTAGTATGGAGTAGAAAGTAAAACTCTCAGGAATTTTAAAGATAAAAGCCAAGGACTTGGATGAACTTCACTGCTCAAAGCCAGCTGCTTTGGGCTCTGCCCCTGTGAGGGCTGGTCCTCCCCTGGGCCTGTGGGACGGGGCTGGGAAAGCCTCGGCAGCAGAGGATGTACGTGTGCTCCTCGGTTGGCACAGTTGGCAGAGTGGCGAGTACACAGCCCCCGGCCGAGCCTAGGGCACCTGTATCAGCCCCACTGTCCAGCCTGGCCCCTGGGAGCTGAACGCAGGCACTCACCTCTGGGGCAAAAGAAGCCGGCAGGGCAGGGGTGCTCGTGGTAGGTGCTGACACTCTCAGGGCAGTAGTAGCCGGCGGGGCAGGGGAAGCAGGAGGCTTGGCCAGTCAGGTTGCTGTAGGAGCCAGCAGGGCAAGGCTGGGAGAGGCTGGTCCCCCTGGGGCATAAGTGACCTCGGGGACAGGGGCCCCCCTTCTCTGAGTGGCCTGAGGAGAGGAAGGAAGCTGAGTGAGGGGTTCAGGCCCCATCACAGGGGAGTGTGAGCAGCCTGGGCCGACTGGTGTGGCACTACTGGGACCAAATGCGGGCTTGGGTCTGGGTCAGAGGTTCGAGTGTTTTAGAAAGAATTCTGGTAACTAATGGTTGTATAGCACCTTCCAGATCAAAACCACGTTGTATCGTCTGAGCCTCCCAGAAGCCCTCTTTGGCAGCTGGGCAGGAATAAGCACCCACTTTTACTGGGGTGACGTTATGCCCAGTGACTCTCTGTGCCCAGACTCAGCTGGTGTCTGACAGTCCCCTGGCGCTCTCTCAAGGGCACGCTCTGTGATCATTTATTTTTTTAATAAAACATGTTCAGAGAGCGCTGCTTTCACATGTGGTTGTAGTAAGCCAGGATAGTCGGTTCTGTTTTTGGTGGATGGCCCTGGCTGAGCAGCCCCTTCTGCCCCCTGCATACCCCCAGTCCCTCGCTGGGGATGTGACTCCTGCTCCCTTGCTTCCCTCCTGACTCCCCAGAACTTAACCTGCCGTCTGGAGCTAGACTTTTGCCTGATGTTTGCTGGACAAATGAAAGTGTTCAAGAAGAGGGATTTTAAGGGCCCTGGCCCAGGTTCAACGCCCTCACCAGAGCTCAGTGCTGTGTGCCCCTCATCAGATGTTCCCCAGGAAATGCGAGCACCCTCTGGGGAAAGGTCAGCAGCCACTAGAGGGAGCCAGACATCCTGGACGGCCCTCCGCCCCACCTGTGCCTTGCTGGGCACACAGAGGCTCTGCCCTGTGAGCCTCTTCTTGCACCCCGCCTCCCCACAAGCTGTTGTCCCTGCCCCCAAGGGAGACGAGGTTCACACTCAGCTCACTTCTGGCTGGCCCACTGGGCACCATTCTGGTACCTGCTGACTGGTCTCTGGAAGACCCCCGGGCCTCCCTGCCCACCTCCCTGCCAGTCTGTGATGTCCCATCTTGAAGCCAGTGCAGCTCTGATTCAGGATGGACGGGGTGGGAGCTGCTGGTGTGACAAGAGCCCGATAACTGCAGGGCAGGAGGGCAGGGGGTCACGCTGTGAGCAGCCATGTGGAGGCCTGAGGATGGGGGCCAATGGGTCCAGGAATAGCGGCCAGACCACTAAACACTCTGGCTAAGGGTCACCTCTAGGCCCCCTTGCCCACGTGCTTCCCCTCTGTCCTGAGACCACCCCATACTCAGTCACTTCCCATCATCCAAGTGCCCGTCTACCTCCGGCCTCTGGCCAATGCAGGGCCCACTCCTGTCCTGAGAGGCCTTACCTGTTGGGGTTGGGGAAGAGACTGCCACCAGACAGAAGTAGCCAGGGGAGCAGGGTGCAGAGGGGGCAGCAAGGCCAGACACACCACAGAAATGGCCAGAGGGGCAGGGTAGGCACTCTGAGGCCGTGGAGAGAAGCATCCTGGGACACAGAGAGCGAGTGCGGGTCAGTGGGAAAGGAGGCCCTTAGGGTAGAGAGGCTATGTCCCGGCGAGAGACCCGCCCTTCTGGGGCTGCCTTCTCATTTCTCCTTGTTGAGGCTCCCTGGGCTTCCTCGCGCTCCCATGCGCGGTCCAAGGTGGCGTCTGGGTGTGCTGGGTCTCTCTCTCCTAAGATAGGCTCCTGGTTAGTTTCCTTGTCATCTTAATCCCCAGTTCAGAGTCAGGCTGTCCAGGGCCGCAGACCCCTGGTCTGGCAGCTGCAGTCAGAATGTCCAGCAGCCTTTCAGCCACGGGTTCCTCAGCTGCCTCATTCTGCGGTGCCCTTGCTTGGGGGTTGGGCAGTTCCTAAAGGTGGGAGATGGGGCTCTACTCTCAAATGAGGTGCAGGCAGACACACAGGCTTCTTCCTGGTTTGCTCCTCAGGCCTGACACGTTCTCAAGCGGCCAGCAGCCAGCACCGTCTGCCCTGATTCTGACCATCGTGCTCCCCGTCCCTCCGCTGCTGCTCAGGGGGTTCCTGCCCTTGGAGGCCAGGCAGAAGTCCTGCTCTCTGAGGTCCATGTTCCTCCATGGCGGAGGGACATCATTGGTGAGACAGATAGATGGTCACTGTGGGAAGGAAGACCAGGAAGACTGCCCCTTGGACCTGGGGCAGTGGCACTCACCGATCTGAGAAGGTGCCCACAGGGCAGGGCAGGGGCACCCCCGTGCCCTCTGGACAGAAGTGGCCTGGAGGGCAGGGCCCCCCTGCCGTGCCACAAAAGGCTCCATGGGAGTGGGTGACATCAGCTCCTGCCCAAAGTCAGGAGGGGGTGAGGTCACAGAGCAACTCCTCCTCAGCCCAAAGCCCCCACCTCGACCCCCCTCAACCACAGGACGTTTCCTGGAGATTGAAAACTGGAGTGACAGCACCCTCCACTGCCAGGGTGGCGCTCAAGTCCAGGGTGCCACCCAATCCTCACCTCCAAGGGACTTTGGGTGGGGCTCCAGGTGCAGGGTGGACCCTGAGATGGGTCCCCGTCTGAATTAATTAGAGGTTATCTGAGTGGGCCTTAGGACCCCAAAGGTGGGGAGAAAGTACAGGGGTGCCAGCATTTGGCCTATCTGGGTACAGGGCAGAACAGGAGAGTCTGGAGGTCAAATGCAGGCCCCCACAATGTTTGTTTTGGAAACCTGTTCCTATCTTGGCCAAGTCTGTCATTTTTATTTCTGCTGTCAGGTCCCCTTACAGTTTGCTGAAACCCTTTTGGGATGAGATGGGGCACATAATGATACTGATAATAAGCTCTAAGGACAAGTGCTTTGTCTGGGAAGAGAAAAGAGAGAGGAGTGTGTGATCCCATTTTTGTGACTGCCCCCAAACGGGCTGACCCGTCTGTGGAAGCACGTGCGCGCACACGTACGCAGGTGCGAGCCTAGGACATGTGTGGTGCCCCGCGCAAATGCATGTTGCCCCTCCTAAGCAGACTATGGAGACGGGAAGACGAGGGCAGAGTGACGCATCTTTAAACGTCTGTGATCTTGCAGTTTGCGTGAAAGTCATTTCCACAGCCCTAAGGACACTGATGTGACAAGGGAGGGGTGAGAGTTCACCTCACTTTACGGGCCCTCTTGGGACATGGGAGGGCTGGGAGGGGGCCGGGCCCAACAACCTCATCCCTGGTGTGTCCTGAACCTGTCAGAGGAGCAGATGTGCCGCCTGGCAGCGGCTTTGGGCTGGCGTTCGCCCCACGGGGCAGTCCCGGAGCTCCACACGTGAGCTGCGTCCCAGCCCCATCCACAGAGACCCTGCAGGAGTGGCCCTGAGGTCACACACGCAGGGCCTCAGGAGACACGGGACCTCGGCGGGCCTGGGTGGGGTAGCTCCACCAGCCATGCCCAGTCTGGTCATTGGAAGAAGGACATGGTGGGAAGTCCTGTTCCCTGAGGCTCCTCCAGCCCGAAGTTCTGTGACGCCTGCTCACAGGAGCCCCCTTGTTCAGCTGCGCACCGCACAGCTCACCCCCAGAAGGTCTGCTCCTGCCGACCAGGGGAGACAGCGTGGCTGCGGAGGCCCACGGTGCCCCGACTCTCCCAGGACGGATGGGGACAGGGCTGCCGAGGGACCCCTGCTCAGCCCTCCCCGCAGGAGGCCGGTCCCACCCTCCCGCTTCTGGGCCAGCGGCGCTGAGCCCCTTGTCTCCTGGCGGAACCTGCTCTCCCGTGTTAGGGCCCCTCCCAGCCCCCGTCAGGGTGGTGTTTATCCCCTGGCCTTTCCTGGCGGTGCTGACTTGATTTTCCCTCAGCACCACACGTTCCTGGACTCTTAGTATTCCTGTCAGGCACAGGGGAACCTGAGTTGGCGATTCCTCCCGGGAAGGAGTGGTGCCCCTGGGCTTCTGCCCAGTCCAAAAGCCCTGTCCTTAGCCACCATCCACAGGGCCTCCCAGGCGCTGGGCCGGCAGGCGGAGGAGGTCACTAGGGAGCTGTTGCCCCTCAGGCCCCAAGACATGGCCTTGACCTGTCTCCCCAGGAGAGCCACCATGTGCCCGCTGTCTCCTCACCTGCAGGAGATAGAGGCTTGGCCCAGAAAGCACAGTGGCTTTCTGGGGGTGGCCCTGCTCACCCCATCTGTAGATGGTTTCCACAGCAACTCTGCTCTGCTCTTGGAGCCAGCCCAAGTACCTGAGCCATTGCCGTGCTGCCCGGCCGGTCGCGGCACAGCCACCAGTGAACCTTGAGTGCAGGCATGGCCCTCAGGGCCAAGGTCTCCCCAGGGCCCACTGACGGGTCTTGGGGTCCGGGCTCCTCCTGGGCAATAGAATCCTGGAAGCAGAGAAAGACTCAGACTGGTCTGCTTTTTGGGGCTGGAGCCCAGCTGCTTGCCTCCCTTGTCCCTGAGGGTCCTGCCACACCAATAACAGCTTTGATGGAACAGACTCTGTGGGCGTCCCCGATGAGCTGATAATTTAGGCCCCTTTAAGGCCACGTCTTCAAACATGTGTGTGCCACCAG
This sequence comes from Equus caballus, assembly GCF_041296265.1. Lineage (NCBI taxonomy): Eukaryota > Metazoa > Chordata > Mammalia > Perissodactyla > Equidae > Equus > Equus caballus. The sequence continues at coordinate 481,191 of NC_091701.1, read as the reverse complement.
CATCCTGGAGGCCCTTGGGTGCAGTCACAGTATTGTCCCAGTCACCTTTGAAGCAGTGCTATCTCTTGAGGAGAAGGGCCCCTCTCTTCAGGGGCTGGGATAATCCAAATGGCTTGTGCACCCCCCCATTTAGGAGCCTGAGCCAGGAGCCTCCGGCCTGCCTCCCTCCTATCCAGCCCAGACTAGCCTCACAGCCCTGGCACACTTCCCCTGGGCTCTCTGACTCAGGGGCTGATGCTCAGGGGCTGAGGGTCCCGGGCCCATGCCGGCGTGGCAGGCCTGGTTGTGCCGTGCTTGGTGGTCTCCTGTCAGGCCATCGCGGGAGGCACAGGTGCCCTTACCTGGTGCGCATGGGCCCCCAGTTGCAGCCTGGCCCACTGCAGCACAGAAGAGCCCAGGTGGGCAGGGCAGGCACCAGCTCACATCTGGTGCCCCTCTCTCTGCGTTCCACGTGCCAACAGGGCAGGGCCACTGCCTGGGGTCCTGGGTGCCAGCGGGGCAAAAATGACCGAGAGGGCAGAGGTCACCAAAGGGGAGTCCCTCCTGGAGGAAGAGGGGCCTGTTGACGCTTAAGTGTCAAGAGCGAGGGAGTTCTCTTGACCGGGTTCCTCCCTGAAGCCCCTGTGCGGAGGCCGCCTGGCTCAGCCCGGCCTCTCCTGTTCGCTTACATGCACTGATCTGCACTGACACCTCCCTCTGGGGACCGCTCTGGGAGTTTAACGTTTCAGAAAAATGAAACAAATTTTAATGTTAAATACCCTAAACAGTCCCGACTCTCTGCCTATCTGCTAACAGCTCTGGTACGCAGCTTCAGCTGCGGCGAAGTCCATCTGTCTATCATCCACCCAGCCATCTACCTACCTACCCATCCAGCTTCTCTTTCTCACTACTGGCCACCCCTTCAGTCCTCTGTGTCAGGACAGTAGACCCACTTACGATAATAGATACCTGGTGTCCCATTGGGTTGATATGCCATATCTCTGCCTAGATATTTTCCTATTACGGGGCCTCTGTGGTGTTTGGTGTTTTTGTTTTGTTTTTGTGTTAAAAATCTGTGGTGTTTTGAACATCTTTACGTAAATGACTTTCTTTCCCCCCTCAGGTTCTCTCCAGGAATCATTGGATCACAGGGTGGGAACTGCCTGGCAGCTCCTGCTGCATCTGCCGACTGAGTCCAGCAGCCCTGGGCAGGGCAGTGGGGGAGAGGCCCTGTCCACAGCGGTGCCTTGCCAGGGCTTCCGCAGTTGCGTTTACTTTCAGTAATGAGTAGGTGCACGTCACACAAAAGTGGCTTCGCTTCACATGTCCTTCCTTGCCAGCCCGGCTGCGCCTTTTCCTAGTGATAGCAGATTTGTGTTTGGTCCTTTTTCAGGTGGGAGCCGGAAGCTGACATTAGAACTTTGGCGCTTTCCTTACTGTCTCGTGTTTTCATGGCCCTGTTTGATGGCTGAGGTTCCTCCAGCTCTGCCCCTGCAGTAGTGTCATCCTATCTTCAGTGGGAGCTCCCTGTCACCCTTGGGCAGTGAGCCCCAGAGGGCAGGAGCTGGGCCTTCACCTTCTGGTATGTTCCCCTGACCCCAGCCCAGGCCTCTGTGCCGAGGCCAGCCTTGCCTCTAGGAGGCCCAGTGGGGCCTGAACTCCCCGGGGTGGAGATGTTAGAACCAGGCCCACAGTGATGGCCAGGAAGGCACAGCCCCTGGGGCTTGGCCAGGCCGGCTCTGCCACAGAAAGCCCCAGGGTGGCACGGCTGGCAGTCTTCCACGTGGGCGGCCCCAGGGGCCTCTCTGAAAGTGCCCTGGGCAGAGAAAAGGACACCGCCAAGGTCAGGGTCCTGGAGGCCAGAATGAGGGCTCCAGGCCTGGACAGACAGGCTGCTCTGCCAGGAAAGGAGCAGGCAGGCCCTCCCGCTGTGCCCCGGACAGACAGGGCTGCAGGGAGGGGACAGCCTGCGCAAGGACTGAGCCCCCACGGCACTTGCAAGAACGGCGGTGTTTACTTTTCGAGAGACCAAAAGTGTTTGGCAGCAAAACACCCACCCAGAAGGGAATGTTGTAACCAGAACTCACAGCAGATTTTGATAGCAGGCCGGAAGAGAGAGTAGAGGACACCAGGTCATCTGAAGAGGGGTGTGTATCTCTGGGAGAGGAGGCTCTCCCTGGCTTGTGGGGGAGTGGAGAGAGAGGGGCTCCCGGAGGCTGCAGATCCAAGGCTGCTGCGCCCCTGCTGGGAGCCCCTCCTGAGCCTCCTCTCCAGCTCCCCAGCCCCTCCCTCCTCCTCCTGGCTTCCCTCCCACCTCTACACCCTGGGTCACTTTGCACCTTGTGGCATTCTGCTCTAGCACCACTCTCAGAAACCAGCTGCGGGAAAGTGAGTGGTTGGGCCGTCCTCTGAATGGGGACCAGAGGCAGAGGGCCGGCATGTAGTCATGTCACAGTGAAGAGATGTCACCCATCCCAACCACCAGTACAGGGCTGGTGGCTCCAGAGCCTTCCCATGCAGAAGTGAACAGATGCCAGAAGGCTGAGGGGAGCGTCTCACCACCGGGCAGGGGATGGACAGCAGGCCCCGGGCTGGGCAGTAGTGCCCGGGTGGACACGCCGTGGGGCCAGCCAGCTTCGTCTGGTTGCAAAGTGTTCCTCCTGGGCACTGCTGGCACCAGAGATGGCCTGGGCCCTGGAGAGGAGGGTTGGCCATAAGGTTGGTTTCCTTCCACACCTCTAACATTTGGTTTGGGCCTGGGCATAGCAGACACTCAGGAACCGTGTTGAATGAAAGTGGGAATGCTGCTGCCCGGGCCCCAGGCTCTGTGTGTGCACCTCCCTTTCCGAGGAGCGTGGGTCGGAGCAGGGCAGATGCTAGGAGAACTGAGGTGCTCTCTGAGCATCTGGCGTGGTCCACAGATGGTCAGTGCTGGGAGGAGGGGACCCAGGACGGAGGCTTCGCTAAGCCTCCTCACCTCCCTTTAGGAATTTAGGATCCTCCTACTTCCGGGCCCTCTGAGGGATGGCGTCTGTCCTGGGAACCCTTACTGAGAAGCTGCCAGCGCTGCATGGCCACGGAGTGGTGGTGCCGGGCTCAGGGCAGTGGTGGCCAGCGGGGCACAGCACACAGGCCGCAGCCAGCCTCGCACCTGGACTCTGGCGGGCGGTTCCCCTAGAGGAGGAGCAGAGAGCTGGAGGTGTGGCAGCCATCCTGGGGGAGAAGCCGTGACGTCCTCATGGGGTCACCATTGCCAGAGGCGGGGAGCCCTCCACTGCCCCCAGCCTCACCCACAGGGTCGAGGGCTGAGTCCCAGCCTGGCAGCAGGCCCCAGAGTCAGGCTGTGGATGAGGCTGCTGTGGCTCCAGGCGTGGCCTAGTGCATTGAGAGAGGTTTTAAAACCAGGCTAATGGGCTCAGAGTGCTGCTTTTAAAAGCTGTCTCTTGCCCCACTTTGCCATTTTCTCTGTTGGTGCGGTCTCTCTCTCCCTGTCTCAGTCTTGACTGCTTTGTAAGATGCTCTGTACAATAAGGTGGTAAGAAGACAGATGCTTTTCCTGTCAAAAGTCTCTCCCTGCTTTGCTGTTTGCCTGTTAACTTGGTTTATGGCACCTTTGAAGGACAGACGCTTGAGGCCCTGCATGCAGACGCCATGTTCTTTTCCTTGGTTACTTCTGCCTTTCATGTCATGCTCAGATTTTCCACATTCTCTTAGATCTCATAAAGATGCTATATTTTGTTTTTTACATTGAAATCTGTATTTGATTTGATTTTTTTTTGGTTACTGCTGTTTTCACTTTTTGCATGAAGAACATGTATTGCATTTTTTAATGTGGAAAACTCTAAGTTGTGTTTTTTGACTGGAGGAATAAAAGGCACATCTTCATAAAACAGTAAAATCACCAGAGAACCCCAGAGCTTAGGCCAAATGACCTCTATTGAGACCTCGGCTGGAATTAGCTTCCAGAGTGCTTGGGTTTTGGGGTGGGCTGTTCTGAAGCAGCTTCTCTGTGGAGGGGTGGGCGCCCTCCCCAGGTGACTCCAGCCCAGAGTGAGTTCTCTCTCTTTCAACACTGGGGCCCGTGGGGCTGAGGTGCAGCGCCCAGGCCAGCCCATCCCCCTGCAGCCCTGAGCCGGGCCCGCATCTCCTGTTCCTCCGTGTCTTGTCTGAACAAGCTGCCAGGTGCCAAGGGCAGGCTGGGTGGTTGTCTCTCTTTACACATCCCTCGGTGCCCAGAACAGTGCTGGGCTCTGGCATGTATTCAATAAACAGGTGGTAACTTAACTTCATGAACAGCTACACCCCTCAGCCTCTCTTACCGTGGGCAGAGCACAGGCTTGGGGCCCCCCCTGGGGCAGAAGGCCCCTGGGGGACAGGGCAGACAGTCTTCCACCCGGCCGTTGCCTGCCTGAGAGCTGTAGGTGCCCGCTGGGCAGGGGAACTGGGTACCCCACTTTGTACCTGTTTCAGAGAGAAGGGGAAGGGTCTGAGGAGGTAAGAGGGGTGCCAGAGCTGCATCATCCAAGCACAGAGCTCCCCATTCTGCTCCCTGGGGACAATTCCTCAAGGGAGGCCACTGGAGAAGCAGCAGGGGACAGGGGTGCCACTTACCTGGGACCCAACCTTTGTCTACGTGGAAACCCCCCGTGAACCCCCAGTTAGGATGCTCAGTGGCTGACCAGTCCGAGTCTGTCTCTCAGGAAGGCCTTCCTGAGATCTAACCTTAATCTGGGGAGGTGTGCAGGCTGGCCCATGTTCCCTTCTTGCACTCACCTGTGACCTTGCCAGGGCAGACCCTGGCCCCACTCACCTTGTGGGCAGTAATGCCCAGCTTTGCATGTCCCTGAGGGCACCTGGGCTCCGCTGATGCAGAACCAGCCCCTGGGGCAGGGTGCACACGCCCTGCTGGCGGTCAGTCCAGGCTGGTTACTCCAGGTGCCCGGAGGCACACTGGAACTGGGTTGGCTGTTTGGTGCCCCGAGGGCAGTAACAGCCAGCTGGGCAGGAGATGGGGGACCAGTTTGGACCCCCGGCTCCTGCACACACAGTCCTGAACTGGGCCCAGAGGAGCAGCAGCCCCTCTAGCCGTATCCCGCTGGCAAGTGGCAGGGACACGGGCTGGGGCTGGCATTGGGGAAGGGGCATCTGGGTTGGCAGTGGCCCAGAGGCTGCCCCATCTGGACAGCGGGGTGGGGACTCAGTGCTCTACATGCTCCCTTCCTTGGGCATCCTAAGGTGAGGTGGACCGTGCTCTTTGTGGGGAACAAAGGGGCTGCGGGCAAAGGTCTGTTTTTTTGGCCTCCCTGCCTTGCAGTGGAGCTGGGCTTTGACCCAAAGGTACGGTCCAGCAGGCAGTAAGCTTGCCTTTCTGCCTCCTCACTCACCCCTAGGACAGGCCAGTCTGGTGGGGCAAATCTCACAGTGCGACAGGTTGGAGAGGTTGGTGCGGTTGCTGAAGGTCCCAGGTGGGCAGGCGTGGCGGGGAGTGTGCAGACAGGAGCCCACAAGGCACACATACCTACGACACCCATGGAGTTGGAGCCAGGTATGTACCCACTGGATGGAGGCTAACATCTTGGAGAGTCACAGTCAAATCCCATTGTGTCCACCAGCCTGCTGTGTGGCTTTGGCACAGTAACCTGGCCTCTCTGAACTCCCTTTTCCCCACAGAAAAACCAGGATTTCCCTAGCTGCCTCCTGAGCATGCTCAGGCCCCAGTGCTCCTGTGGGAGGTTCTGGAGTGCCCTGGGCTGACATGACACTGAGCCCTGATCTGGAGGCAGGGCCCCTCCCAGGACATCAAGGGGGATGGATGCTTGGAAAAGCCTTGGCTGACCCTGAGAGTCTGACCCTCTGACAGAGGTAGAGGGAGGACTCTGAGCCCTCAGCCAGTCACCCCATTGTTAAGAAATCAAAGCCCCTTACCCTGGTGCATACTCCGCGTCTGGCTGAGGCAGCCCCGCCTGGGTGCAGGCCCTGCCTGCTGGGCATGGAGCGCAGTCTGTGGCTTCATCTTGGCCTGGGTGGGGACTGAATGTGCCTGGCTGGCTCGGGATGAGTTGGGTGGCCCTGTTGGGGCAGAAGTGTCCTGCTGGGCACTGCAGACATTGGCCAAGAACTGGGGAGAAAAGAACCCACATCACTGTAGTTCTCTCTGAAGGGCGTGGGCTGCTGGCTAGGCGCCAGTGCTGTCGGGCCCCTCTGCTCTCTACCCAGGGCTGGGGCCAGGGGGAGCTCCTGCTCCTCAGCGGCACAGCCCGTGGACTGCCGTGATGGGGAGTCTTCCAGCTTCTCAGGCCCCCATTTTCCTTTCTATAAAATGGAGATCATAACATGTCTTCCCAGGCTTGCTGTGAGGACTAGATATGACACTGATCCATGTGACAGAGTGCTGCCCAGTGCCGGGCACACGGCAAGCCTTAGCGAGTGCTAGTTACACCAACACAGCTGCCATGCCCCTGGGGGAAGGTGACACTTTCAGGCTGCCCTGGCTCATGCTAGCCCCACGTTCACTGTCCTTGGAGGCTCCATGACTTCTCAGTTCCTACTTCGCCTGTTTCTCTGGCCCTGAGAACTGCTGCCCTCACTCTGCCCTCAAGAGAGAACTGGGCTCTTGGTGAGAGAGGTACTGTGTGACGGCAGGTGGTGCTGCTTGACCGCCCCTCACTCTCCAACTCCTGGGACCAAGGAGGAAATGGCTGCTGCCTGCCCAGCTTGGCCCTCTCCTTCAGGGGCTGGCCCTGGGTGCGGGCTGGCTTTGGCCCTGGCCTCAAAGGAGATGCCAGCATTGGGTGAGGAGCATGCTCCTGCATGGCTCGGAGGAATGGCCCAGAGGGTTGGTGGCTTCAGAACTTCATGGAAAAGTAGGCAGAGACCTCATCACAGGAATCTATTTCTTTGAGCCGTTTACTCAGGACTAGGCCCTGTCCTTGGGGAACAGCCTGAGAACTGGGTGAAATGGAGGCTCTGAGGAGTTTGTCCCTGGGATCTCTTTCTCATCCTGTCAAAGCCTGGCCAATATCCACCCTTTTCCGGGGTGGGGGACTTCCAGGCATTTTGGAGCGGTGCAGGGAAATGGGACAGATGTGAGTCTGCACTGTGACCTCACACTGTGCGACCCAAGCCACTAAGTTGACCTCTGAAGTCCAGAGAGGATTATGAGTTCCAGCCCCTGGGCTCGTAGATGGCGCTACAGGAGCGAATACATGTGGTAACACTTGGTGCAGAGCCTGACATCCAGTAGATGCTCCAGCCCCATCCTACCAGCGCCTGGAACCCTGCCCCATGCTTGGGGCCCTTCCTCACTGCCAGGTCAGACATGTACTGTGTCACACAGGGTCACAGACTCAGAATGTCAGAGCTGGGTGGGGCCTCAAAGGCCATGGATGCTTTGACTAAACGAATGCACCTTCTCTTTCCCCAGACCCATTCTTCCAAGGTGGGAGGAGACATTGTTGATGGTGGTGATTGTGAAGACAACAGGAGCTCTTTGCTGAACACTCACTAGGTGCCAAGCTCAGTGCAAGGCCCTTTCCATAGGCTGTCTCGCCTGATGTTCACAACAGCCTTATGAGGCAAATATTACTGCCTTTCTTTTAAAGATGAGGCTCAGAGAGGTGAAGGAACTTGCTGATATTACACAGTCAGTAAATAGCAGATCTGGGACATCCCTTCCCTGCTCCCCACATGGTGGTTCTCTAAGCCCCTGCTCCAGACTACTCCCGCCAAAGGCCTCCCTTGTTCCTGTGAGCACTCTCGTTCCTCACTTTAAAACTGTTCATTTCTTTTTCTACATGTCCTTAGTGTTGGTGGTGCCCAGCCACATCACCCCTCTGTCTTTATGCTCTATGTTGTGTGCAAATGAATGAAAGAAACCTTAACTAAATTGGACTTGGGAAGGCCTGTAGGGGGTGCTCTCAGCCCATCACCCATCCTCAATTACACCAAACAGGAAGTACAACTACTTTACTATGAAGGAAGATTTTCCTCCACACCTGGCAACAGCTCAGCCAATGAGAAATGCTGCAGCCCAGCCAATCAGAAACGCCACAGCTCAGCCAATGAGAAATGCTTCAGTCCAACCCATCAGAAACTCTACGGCCCAGCCAATGACAAATGCTGCAGCCCAGCCAATCAGAAATGCCACAGCTCAGCCAATGAGAAATGCTGCAGTCCAACCCATCAGAAACTCTACAGCCCAGCCAATGACAAATGCTGCAGCCCAGCCAATCAGAAACGCCACAGCTCAGCCAATGAGAAATGACACAGCTCAGCCAATCAGAAACGCTACAGCCCAGCCAATGAGAAATGCTGGAGCCCAGCCAATGAGAAACACCGCAGCTCAGCCAATAAGAAGCCATTTCTGTCCTGAAGTGTTACTTCCCCCAATGGACTTTCCTTTAGAACAGCTGCTACCTATTCCCCTTCTCTATAAAAGCAGCTCCCCTCCTTTGTTTACTGGATTTACCTATGGTTTCCCATAGCATGCACATCCCCAATTGTAATTCTTTCTGCTATTCCTGAATAAACTCATTTTGACATAAAGTAATAGACAAATTTGCCTTTAAAGTTGACAGTTGAATAATTTGGGCTGCCTTTGAACTTGCTGAACAGGCCCTGATCTTCCCAGCTGAGCACAGAGAACTCTCAGAGCTGGGGGCCTGATGGGTCTGCTGGACCCAGGCTGTGGCTCTCCTGGTGTTTGGCCCTCACCAGTGCCTGGACACGCTGCTGGGCATAGTCAGCATTGTCAGTTCAGCTTCCGTTAGCCTTTGAATAAGCACCTAATTAGTAAAGTTAGAAGAAAGCCACTCTTCCCATTCCTCGCATTGTGCAAACAGCAGGCAGAATTCAGAACTGACCTGCTGAGCAGAAGCTGGCGTTGGAGTGCAGAGTCTCTCTCTTGTCCTTGAAGCTCCTGGCTGGGCACAGTGCAGCAACAGCACTGTCTGGGCAGATGTGTTCTGTGAGGGGAAGCCTCATGGGTGGGTCCCACCAGGGTGCAGGGCTGCATCTTAGGAGGAGCTCAAAGGCTGAGGGAGGGTGGGCTGGGAGTCCTGGACCAGGGCTGACCTCTGATGGGGTCTGCACTACCCAGGACGTGCCTGGGCCCCACCTGGGGCCCTGGGGTGGCATTACTGCCAGGTAGAAGGTCAGGGCAGCAAAGTCTTTGCTCTCTGCCTCTCTAAAAAGCTGCTGCTTCTGCTCGGAGGTCTCTCCCTGCCCTCCCTGACTGACTGAATCCTGACACCTTCCGGGCCTGGCTCCAATGTCCACTCCTCCAAGAACCCTCCCTTACCAAGCAGACTCTCAGTGGGGCCTCTGTCTGAGCTTCAATGGCACTGTCCCTACCTTGATTCAACCCTCTCCACAGCGCAGTGTAGGGACGGTTCAGGTGTCTGTCATTCCCCTGACGGGGAACTCCTAGGGCCTGGGTACTGGCCCTGTGCCTGACATGTGCAGGTGCTCAAGGAGAGTGTGCGAGGCAAAGCATGGGAGGATGGGGAACCAGTGGGGCCCCGGGTTGGCTGTGCTCCTCTTTCCACTGCCACCCCTCCAGCCCTCCTGCCACTGCAGTGTAACCTTTGGTCCCCCTCTGAGGCAGCCCGATGCTTAGCCGAGGACCTTGCCTGACTCTGGTCCTGCCATGTACTTCCCCAGGGTGCTTCTCACTGAGGGGCCCTCTTTGTCCCACAGGAGGTGGCTCTTTAGCTTAAGTCACTTCTCTCTCTGCTGCCCACCATTTACACAGTGAGCTTTCCCCTCAGCCCTGGGACCTGGCCTGCCCCACAGCACACACCAAAAGAGCAGGTGGGCACAGGAGAGGCTGGGTAACATTGAGATGGGGGCAGTATCCCCCACAGAAGGAGAGGGAAGAGATTAGAAGCCACGACTGCTCACACAGGTGTCAGCACCTGCCATGTCAGCCTTGCTTCTCTCCCTGCCCACGGATGCAGGTGCTTCCTCTCCATACCCCTCCCTCTACTGCCCTTTGGTCACTGCACTGAAGTGCAGACACATTTCGTTTTCAAGCTGAACAAAATTAACAGGGTAAATCTTTTGCTGCTGAGAGAAAAACTTACACAGTCCCAAAGTTAACAATAGTAAAAATAATGAATGCCTTGAGATGTCCTCTTTCTGGTCTTCAGAGCCCAAGTGTCTCGTGGGCCTGTGAGTGCTGCTGATGGCCAGAGAGGCACCTTGAAGCCCAGTTCCTGGTTTCCTCTCCTCTGGTCACCCCACTCTGAGGTCTGGGGCGCCCTGGTTGTTAGGGGCTTGGTACTCTCTGGTGTCCCCTCTTTTCTCCGTATGGATTCTCCTCCCTCTGGCCCTCAGTGTCCTTCATGGTCTTTGTCACTCCAACCCTATCCTTGCATGGCAATGGCATCATCTGTGCACCCTTGAGTGGGACAGGGGTTCCACAAGCATCTTCTCTTGAGAGGGAAGACAAAAGGATTGTAGGAGTCAGAGCAGTGGGGAGGGAAGGTAACTGGGTGAGAGGACCTCTTTATCCCTTTCCCCCTGACATTTCTGGGTTATGGGATGAAGGACAGCCCCACCCAGGCCTCTCCCTAGCCCACTCCTGTCTGTCTATCCTGCTCCTGCTTCTAAGAACATGGGCAATAATGGGCTTCTTGAACACTCAGAAGCAGAATAGAGGAACAGGGGAATAGAGAACAGAGGAAGGATGGGAGACTGTATGTGTTGGAGGCTGCATGGCTTGCAGAGAAGGCTCCATACCAATGGGAAGCAGAGCCTTCTGGGAAGTGACAAAGCTCTTGTCCCTGAGATGAGGCATCTAATTGCCTGTTAGTCATCTTTAGCCACAGAGTTCTCAGCTGGATGTGAGGAGCCTGGTTATGACCACAGGAGCTACCAGTTACTGAGTATCTACTTTGAGCTTTTGACATATGACTTTTTATGACTATTAAAGGCATATTTATGGGCCAGCCCTGTGGCCGAGTGGTTAAGTTTGTGCGCTCTGCTTCGGTGGCCCAGGGTTTCGCAGGTTTGAATCCTGGGTGCAGACGTGGCACCGCTCATCAGGCCACGCTGAGGCGGTGTCCCACATAGCACAAGCAGAGGCACTCACAACTGGAATCTACAACTCTGTACTGGGGGCTTTGGGGAGAAGAACAAAAAAAAAAAAAAAGAAGACTGACAACAGTTGTTAGCTCAGGTGCCAATCTTTAAAAGAAAAAAAGCCATATTTAGTCACTATTATTATCAACTCCACTTTAGAGATAAGGAAAGAGAGGCTGAGGAAAATTTAAATAGCCTTCTCAAATACACAGATGACCATAAAAAAAGCCTCAATAGATTTCAAAAGATTGAAATATCACAGAGTATGTTTTCTGACCACAGTGGAGTTAAAATGGAAATCAGTAAGATATATAGAAAAGCTCCAAATATTTGGGAATTAAACAACACACTTCAAAACAACCCATTGGTCAAAAAATGTCTCAAAGAAAATAGAAAACCTTTTAACTTGAATGATAATGAAAACCCAACATCATAAAGTTTGTGAGATGTAGCTAAAGAAGTACATAGATTCAAATTTATAGGCTTAAATGCCTGTAAATATTAAATGTCTATAAGTTAAATGCCTAGATTAAAAAGAAGAAAAGTATAAAATCAATGATCTGTTTTCACCTTAAGAAGCTAGAAAAAGAGGATCAAATTAAAACCAAGGCAAGTATAAGGAAAGGTATAATAACAGCAGGAATCAATGAAATAGAAAAATTTCAAGTAAGGAAAATCAACAAAACTAAAAGCTAGTTCTTTGAAAAGACAAATAAAACTGGTAAAGCTCTAACCAGACTGATCAAAAAAAGAAAAGAAAGAACACAAAGTGACAAAATCAGGAATGAAAAAGAGTTGGAGTTGTTTATGCTATCCCCTTACAATCCTTTTAGTGTGTCATCTGCAGTAATGTCTCCTTTCATTCCTGATATTGTCACAAACTAGAAATAGAAGAGAACTTCTTCAAGCCAATTAAAGACATCCATAAAAAACTAGAGCTAACATCATACATAATAGTAAAAGACTGAATGCTTTCTCCCAAGATTTAGAACAAAGCAAGGACGTTCAATTCTATTCAAAATAGCATTAGAGTTCATAGGCAATGTAATAAGGCAAGAAAATAATAAAATGAAAAGTTTTCATTCACAGGTAACACGGTTGTGTGAAGAGAAAATCCTGAGAAATCTACACACACACACAAGAGCCATGATAACAAATAAATGAAGCAGTAAGATTGAAGGATACAAGGTCAATATAAAAAAGTCAATACTAGCCAGGTTCTCAAAGAAGTATTTGTATACCCATGTTCACAGCAGCATTATTCACAACAGCTAAAACGTAGAAGCAAGCCAAGTGTCCATCAACAGATAAATGGATAATCAAAATGTGGTATATATGTAGAATGGAATATTACTCAGCTTTAAAAAATAAGGAAATTGACATATGCTACATCATGGATGAATTTTGAGGATATAATGCTAAGTGAAATAAGCCAGTCACAAAAAGACAACTGTATGATTCCACTGACATGAGTTACCTGGAGTGGTCAAATTCATAGAGACAGAAAGGAGAATGGCGGCTGCCAGGGGCTGGGGGAGCAGGGAGTGGACAGTTATTCTTTAGTGGATACAGAGCTGCAGTTTTACCAGATGAAAAGAGTTATGGAGATTGATGGTGGGATGATTGGACATTAGGAATGTATTCAGTACCACTGAACTGCACATTGAAAAATGGGTAAGATGCTAAGTTTTATATGTATTTTACCACAATAAAAAAAATTGGAAAAAATCAATATTAGCTACAAACAATTGGAAAGTGAAATAAAAAATACAACTCCACTTACAATAACATCTCGAACCATGAAATGCTTGGAGATAAATTTAACAAAATATACGTAGCAGGCCCTGCCCACAATAAACTGTACAACGCTGTCAAGATCACACGTCCAGTTAAAGAGCAGAGCCAGCTCTTGGACCATCTTCTGATGCTCACGCCCTTCACCCCTCTGCATGCTTCCATCCCTCTGCGTTGTCTCATTTCATTCTCCCCACAGCCCTTTGGGTGTGTGTTTGGGGCTCGGGGATAGCTGAACTCCGCCCCTCAGAAACCACCTGGACTCCCCGGGGCGCACAGGCCAATCCGAGCACTATGGACCCCCAGCACTCTCCTGGGCCAACCTGTGCCAGTTCTTCCCAAACGTCATTCAGGTCCCCAGCCCGCTCTCACCTACCTGTGGGGAAGGGCTGGCAGCTGGGGCCTCTGTCTGTGAAGAAGTAGCCCAGGGGGCAGAAGACGTAGCCAGCATTCTGCAAGCTTGGCTTCTGTCTAGTCAGGCACCACTGAGCGACATCAAGGGAAAAAAGATGAAAGGGTAGGTTGAGACTAACACTTGTGCCTCGATGCTGCTGACAGTTGGGATTTCAGGTCAGGTGCCTACTTTGCCAAGTCTCTTTGTAGCTCACTTAACCTTTCTGTCCTTCTAATTTCCTTGGTAAAAGAAACTCACCACCAGCACTGCCTCCCTGTGTCGTGGTGATGTGACCCACGGAGCTCCATGGCTAAGGGTGGTCCTCACCTTCTCATGGAACACTTTTTGCAGCTCCAGCACTTACCGCCTTGAGCTGTAGCCGCTGCTGGGGCACAGCTCTAAAGGGTGGCAAGCTCCCAGGGCACAGAGGTCTGCCTGACCCTTGTCCTCTGTACCCAGTGTGGCACACAGCAGGTGCCTGGTGCCACGTGGTGAGTGACTGAGTCATGAGGTGGCTGCTGTGGCTGCTTGCTTCACAGCCACATAGTGTCTATCTTAACTGCATGTCACATGGGAATGCTGGCTCTGAACCTTCCAACACTCCACATGCAGCTTCTCATTTGATCCCCACAGCAGCCTGAGAGGTGGGCCATGCTTGCTTCCAGGTTAAGCTGGCTTAGCCAGGCCCAGGTGCTGCACTGGAAGTGGCTGGGGGTGTCAGCCGTCTCTCCAGGGACAGCATCGCCACCTGGCCTTTACCCTGTCAGGGAGGATGAGGATTGTTCCTGATCCCAAGAGATTTAGCCTCTGCTGGGGACTTCGTGATAACCTCCATGCCCCCCACCCAGGAATGGTTGAGACAGGAGCCGCCCTCCCCTAAGAGTCACCTGGTACTCCTTGCTGTCTAGGAGTCCTGGGAGCTCAGTGCAGGTTCCGCAGGTGGGGCATGGCTGCAGAGTTGTCCTGCCGCCCAACCACCTGCAAGAGCCAAAGGAAGCTGTGCGACTGGGGAGAGGCCCCTGCATGCCCAGGAGGCCACCCGGCCAGGGGACAGTGGGGCCTTGATGGCATCAGAGGTGGCACTGAGGCCCTTCACGCCTGGCCTGGGTACATTCTAGCTGCCTCCAGCCTGGGTAGACCATTGCCTGGCTGACCATCTGGGCCGCTTTCTGCCTGCCCCAACTGCGACTGGCTGCACAGAGAGGGGAGACTGTCCCCGAGTGGATGACTCAGAGCTGATGCCCAATGCCAAGGGGCCTGGGGACAGGGTCAGCCCCACATCGGCCCCTGGGAGGCCTTGCCTCGGGCTGTCTGTGCAGGGTCCCCAGACCCGTCTGACCACTTAGGGCTTGCCCTGGGGGCTGAAAGAGAAGGGGTTGGAGCTGTGGAGTCATGGGCTGAGGCATGATCTTCATCTGGTGCAAGGAGGGACCACCAACAGCAGGAGCCACTAACAGTGAGCCTGGAGAGAGCAGACGGTCTGACAGCCTCCCCACTTCCCAGGTGAGGACTGGCCAGGTCACAGGACAGGTGAAAGCAGAGCCCGACCGGATCCCATGTCTCCTGCATCCACCATCCACCTTGGATGTGACTGAGATCAGGAGATGTAGGCATTGGGTCCCGGGCAAGCTCTGGGCACCAAGTGGTCAGGCTCACTGGACCCTGCCTCAGACAGGGCTCCTCCCCCCGGGAGCTCATCACACTTGGGGCCATCATAGAAGGGATCTATACAGGCTGCCCTCCACGAGACCCCTTTCCTCCAGGCAGAGGGCAGCCCCCAGCCTCCCCCTACCCCTCGCCCTGCAGCATTGCCCTTCCTGCCTTTTCCCTCCTCTCTGCCTGGGGTAGGAGGGTGTCTGCTCCTTACAAAAAGCCAAAGGGGCACGGCACGCAGCTTCTCTCCACGGAGTGCTGGCCTGGCGAGCGGGTGACGAGGCACAGGAGGATGCAGTGGGCCCCACTGCAGGGAGAGAAGGTGACCATCCCTGTGAAGAGCAGAGGGGAGGGGCAAGGTTGTGGTGAAAGCGCTGCTCCCCATTCTGAGCCGGGCCTTCTCCCATGATGATGTTACTTCAGCAAAAGCCTGCAACTACCGCAGACTGGTGTAACAAGTGGGCCTTCACTGAGAACGTGGCGGGGTGGCTGGCGCTGCGGATGATGGCTCTTCTGGACACAGCCAGCATGAGACACAGAAAGAGAAAAGCACGAAGATCGTGTGACAGGGGCCACGGGTTGGCTGAGAGGCCCCCTGATCACCAGAGGTCTGGCGCTGAGGCCCTCATGGCTTTGCTGTCACCTTCACCTCCTAGAATTTCCAGGCGCTCAGACCATCCTGCAGTGGGCAGCACAGAATCCCAGAGCTGATATTTCATCTGGGCAGCCCTCTCACTTTACATGGGAAGAAGCTGGGACTCAAAGAGGTTGCATGACTGGCCAGAGCCACCCCTGAGGCCCTGGTGGAAGGAAGGGCCAGAGTGGAGGCGGGGGGGGGGGGGGCGCTGGCGGCGGGGCGTGTACAGGGCTCCTGCCAGTGTCCACCTTGCTGTTCAGGGGCCCCCTCCCTTGTGCTCCTGTCACCACACTGCCCTCTAAGAAAACTCTGTTGGCCTGAAGACCCCAGGAAGGGCTTTCCCTCAAAACTGCTCAGCAAATCCTTATGGGGGAGCCCAAGGGGATCCAGGTGCTGGTGGGGAAGCCACAGGCTTTGGGGATGGACGGATCTGGTTTAGGTCCCAGCTCCTCCACCCACTACCAGTTAGCAACTTCTCTCCACCTCAGTCCTGTTGTTTCTTATTGGGACACAATACCCACCTCCGAGAATTGTGGACCATACGTGAACAGGGTTTCATATGTTCATGATTTATACATTAGATAAATAAATACATAAAAATTTATATCTTTATATATGTGATACATAAAATATAGTTATATACAAGATTTATATTTTAAATAAATATATAAAAGATATAAGATTATATACATACATATACATATATATATAGAAAACTTTCATTTGATAACATGTACTACAAGTAGTAGTTTCACATGAGGCCCAAAAGGGCAGACAATTCTCAGAGAAAAGCCAACACCCGTTAGGGCACAGGAGCCACTCAGGGCTGCATGAGATTCAGGCCCTGAGAGAAGGTGCAGGGTGGAAGGACGAGGGGACCAGAGAAGGGGGGACTCTGAGGACCCGGGAAAGGAGGGAGTCTGTGCGCAGGAGGCAGCCTCACCCGGGTCAGGGAGAGAGTGGAGGCCTGCCGACGAGAGGAACACGAGTGCAGGTTAGGGAACCCAGAAAAGGGAGGCCAGTGGTGGGCGCCCCCCACCCCCCTCCACCCCCGGCCCTTCCCTTAGGGCACCAACCCAGCCAAGATGAAGGCTGCAGGCTGAGTTCACACCTGGACCTGGCACTTATTGATGGCATGTGCTAGGCCAAGCGATTAGCTCTCTCTGAGCCCCGAGTGTTCTCATCTGGAAAGAGAATGTTGGTCATATGTATGCACAGAGCTGACAAGAGGTCTTACAAAGAATGCAGGTAGAGGCCAGAGGCCCCAGCACACAGCATGCACCCAGAAGTCACGGCCATTATTTCACTGATCTTGTTGCTGACTCACCTGCATCGAGGGCGGCTAGCAGAGGAGCCAGGGCCATCCAGAGCATAGGCTGCGGCATGCTGCAGCAGTGATGGGGAAAGGCTGGACAGAGAATGTGACAGATCCTTGGCCTGTCCAGGCTGGAGCATGTGACCCATCTGCTGTAACCTGACCTTCTGCAGCTGTCTTGGATCAGACCCAGTACACCTCCCACCAAGGTCCCCTGGGACCTGCAGCCTCCCTGAGAGCATCAGAGGAAGCGGGTGGGACGTGCTCTTTGCCAGAGCTCCCACCCCTCCTTCCAGGTGGCAACTGAGCAGAGCCAGACACCAGACTCGAGGGCCTTGCGAGACTTAGTGGCTGTGGGATCGGAGAAATAGCTTATTCTTTTTCTGTCTCAATTTCCTCGGCTATAAAACTGAGATGATGAGAGTACCTAGCTCCTAGGACTGTGGGAGGGCTGCAGGAGTCCTGAGGTGTCCTCAGAGCAGCGCACACACACACTAGCTCAGCATCACTGCTAACTCACGTTTTGACTCGCCGAGTGTTTCCAGAGCTCCGACCGCTTGTCCAGCAGCATGCACGGGGCAGAGAAGTGGGAGTGCTGGCTCATGTCTCTAAGTTTAACTTAAAGGTTACGAGGCTATTAAAACCTAGTCGTCATAAACCAGTTAGCATTATGTGGCCCTCCTGTGGGCCGATTTCATTTCCTTTTCTCAGAGCCCTGCTGGGAGGTGTAATCTCTGCGGATGCAGTGGGAACAGTGACTTGCTTGAGGTGGCCGGTGAGGGTGAGTGAGCGGCAGAAGCTGGCCCGTGTGGGCCGAGGCCTGTGCCGACTCAGCACACCTCCTGTGGTGAAGTCTGTGGCTCTGGTGACCCCAGGGGACAGCTCGGACATGGGTGTAGATCCTCCATTATTTACGGAGAGCTGGCCCCTCTGAGGGAAGGGACCCTCACGGCTGGGTGGTGGGGGCTGGGCTTTGCGGTTTTGGTTTGACTCGTGGGGCACGCTCCTCAGGTCTGGAGTACTGCGAGGTTGGGATGAAGATGTACCCCCACAGCGATCTCGGTGAGTATGGTGTTGGCTGTGACTGCTGATTTATGGTGGGGAGGGCCTCAGAGGACCTCAGATCCCTCCAGGACAGGACCTGCCCACCCCTCCTGCCTCCGGCACATGACTCTCCCTCACCCCTGTGCCCAGCCAGAACACCACCTTTATGTTCCTCATGCACTTAAGGACCATTTTGGATTTGTGCTTAAAGATCACCTCTTCCCTGTCTATCTGTTAACTTTTCCCACACCGCCCTGTTTGAATTCTCTGACTTGCGCTTGGTACCACTGGTATTTATCTTATTTGTTTCTTCACAGATTGTCGATCTCTCCCCGCTGGACTCTCAGCCCACGAGAACAGGGGCCCTGTCGGTCTGTCCTCTGTGGCCCCGATGCCCAGTGCAGGGCCCAGCTAGTGGCGGGTGCCTGGTGAGTCCTTGGGGCAGGGGTGAAGGCAGGACAGGTGCCCCGCCCCGTGTCTCTGTCAGCTGCAGAGGGTTATCTTGCAGTCTTATGCAGACAGCCAGCAAACAAAGCAGATCAGAGTGGAGCAGCTATGGTGGGCTTGAAGGGAAGTGGGGGGGCCCAGGGACCCCTTCTCTCCCCCGTTTGCCCTACAGGAAGCTCCTGAGCTCGTGTACAACCCCCATTGCTCAGTTTAAGAACTACTGATCTGGTCCAACTTCCTCATTTTCTGAAGGATAAACAAAGGCACGGAGAGGTGAGCTGGTGTGCCCAAGTTCACAGAGTGAGAGGCAGGCCTGGAGGAATGCTGGGTCCCCTGACCTTGGCCTCAGGCTCTTTCTACTGCTCTCCATCACAAACCCAGATGGATGCTGCCCACATTGGTCTTCTCCCAGCTGTCTGGTCTGGGGCCACCTTTAGGTCAGCTGTACCCACACCTGCCCGGTCTCCCGTTCTCAGACAGAAGCCCAAGGTGAGCCCCAGCCCCAGCCTTCTCCCTGGAATTTGCTCCAAATGGCATTTGACACTTGCCAGAGGGAAGGCAGGGCTCAGGTGCACTCACTGTCCTGGGGCTGCATGGGAGCACTGGGCCCTCGACAGGAGACCTGGCTGCTCCTGCTGTGGACATCTGCCCATGTTAGGAGGCCTGTGCACCTGTGCCCGCTGGAGCCCGCCGGCTCCATCCAGTGTGATGGAGCCTGACAACACGTCCTGCTGTGCATGTGCTTATGAAGTTCCACATGCAACCCCTCTTTGTACAATTGGAAACTGAGACCCAGAAAGAGGCAGGGACTGGCTCAGGGCATAGTATGTGGGCAGAGTCAAGAAGAAAAGTGAGAATGCTAGCCTCCTAGGCCAGGCCCCAACCCCTGCAATCATGTTTACTTTGGAAATGAGAGCCCTTAAGATCCTGGCGAACCCTCCCTACACTCTTCCAGTCTGGGCCATTTTCCTTCCTACATCCCCACGAGCACACAGGAATGCACAAACAGGGCCAACTTCATAGTTGGGGACCACAGGAGGGTGGTTAAGGAGAGCAGATGCCCTGTAAGTGACAAGGGAAAGAGGAGAAAGGGGCTGGAGACAGCTCTGCAATGCAGTAGGGGCATCCATTCTCCTGGAAGATGTCCAGAGGTCCATAACATGAGGTCGACCCTCAATTTCCCAGTCTTACTAGGGCAGGGCCATCTCCATAGTAGCCTCCAGAGGACAGGGCCTGGGGGCCTGCAGTCCACCCACTGGGCTCCTGGAACTGGGCTAAGCACACCCCATCCCCCAGTACAGAAGTACAGGAGAGAAGGCCTCAGTTTCCTTCTCCACAAATTGGACGCTTGCAGTGGCTGACCCCAAGGGCTCTGCATGCTTGGAAAGTCTGTAGACCTTGGCTCTCTACCAATGACCCACTGTGCTCCGAGGACATGTGAAGATGCTTTCCACTCCATGAAGGTCCTTGAGGGCAGAGAGGAGCTTGGGGAATGAGGCCTTGGGGTGGGGCAGAAGGAGGCAGAGCCAGGGGCTGAGAGTTGGGGGTCCAGGAACAAGGCCACTCACAGTTGGCTCCTCGGGGTCCTCATCTGGAAGTAGGGGGAGTCATTGCCCCAGCTGAGGTTGAAACTGAGGATGAAGGGGTTAAAATGTCCCTGGACTAGGGTGAAACCATGCCTGTACCCACAAAGTTAACGTGAGAAACAAAATTACCAGGGTTTCTGAACTTGCCTTCAGAACAGCAGGAGGACCACTTAGAAGAGAGGAACTTGCTGACAGCCCCTGCCTGACCAAGCATCTCACAGGAGCATGGGGAAGCCACATGAAGCTTTAGCCACATGCCCCGCCTCCCCCAGCTAAAACCCCAAGTAAAAAGCCTTGCTTGTAGCTTTTTGAGGAGTTTGGGATTACAGCATTAGCTGCCCATTCTCCTTGCTCAGAATTTCGCAAGTAATTCCTACTTTCTTCTACTACACCCAGTGTCAGAGATTGACTTGCTTTGCGACAGGTGAGTGAACCCACTTCAGGATGGCTTTTGAGCAAACTAGACACCCCAGAGGCAAAGGTGGGGGCAAGAGTATCTTCTGAGGTCTCTTCCAGGGCCCTGAAACCCTGCAGGTTCTGCTCCTTTACCCCTGGGGCTCTGGAGACCTTCTGCCTTGAGGACAAGGTTCCTGCCTGGGACTGCAGTGCTGGTGCTGACCACCAGGGGGCAGGCAGCCTCCTGGTTCAGTGGTGCCCACTGAGCTTTGTTGGAGCAACTGGAGCAGGAAGTCATGCAGAGGTCATTGTGGCCATGCCCCTGCCTCAGAAACAACGTGCACCTCCTATGGTTAGTGATCACCTCTACAGAATGAGCTGGTCAGAGGCAGGAAGAAGAGTGCCAGGATCTCCCCATTTATTTATTCAGAGATTGTGCTCTGAGAGCTCACCCTGTGCCAGGTGCCTCGGAGGGTCCAAGTCCAGAGCTGAAAATGGCCAAGTGGTCTCTGTCTTCCAGGAGCTTTCAATCTGGAGGAGAGAAGGACAAAAGCACAGAAGGAAGACATGTGGAAGAAAGAGTAAGTGCTAACCCCAAATAAAGCAGGGCATTGTGAGGGAGGACCTGGCAGTCACTGGGTGGGAGGGTCTGAAAGGCCTCACTGGGTGACATCTGCTGGGACCGGGATGACAAGATGGAGTCAGCCCTGCATGAGTCTGAGAGCTGTGTGTCAGGGAGGAGGGACCACGGGTGCAGAGACTCACAGGCAGAAGTGAGTTTGACCAAAGGAGGTTAGAAAGGTAGCTAGAGGGAGCCTGGGAGGAGAGAAGAGCAGAGGGAGGAGGGCAGGGCCAGATCTTGGGACCTGGTAGACTGTTAGTTACCCCTTTTTCTCTGAAAACATTGCCCCAATATCTTGTATCTTAAAATTACAAATATTTAATGTAAATTTTGTGGTGAGGAATCCAGGCATGGATTAGCTTGGTTCTTCTGCTCAAGATGTCTCAAGGCTGGGGCTGCGGCCTCAACTGAGGCTTGACTGGTAGATTTGCTCCCAAGTTCACTCACTGGATTCAGGATGCTGACTTGGCTCAGACCGCGAGTTCCTTTCCATCTGTTGGCCTGGCCACTGCCTAGGTTCTCTCCTGTGTGGGCCCCTATGTAGGGCCGCACAAAACGTCTGTGCTTGGTTCCTCAGCTCAGGGACACTACAGTGAGAGACAGAGACAGAGAGACACACAGGGGGAGAGAGAGAGGTGGAACACAAGAGAGGGAGTAAGAAGGAAGTGAGAGACTGTGTTTAAAACTTAGACCTGGCATCCCATCCCATTGGCTGTATTCTACTGGTCAGAAGCCAGTCACTAACCACTCAGTGGTTGCACAGGAATGTGGAAGGGAAGTGTATACCATAGGTGGGGTCACTGGGTATCACTGTGGAGGCTGCCCACCTCATAGGCTGAGGTGAGGCACTTGGGTCTCACTCTAAATAAAACAGGAAACAATTGAAAGGTTTTAATCCAGAGGATGACAGTGTCTGAATTTTGTTCATTAACCCCCTCATGGTTCTGACACTCAAATGAGGCCAAGTTAGAAGTGGCTGTTCCAATATCACACTGCTGGAGCCCAGGCCTGTTTTGAGTGGTGTTCCACGCTACATCCTATCTCCTCTTGTAATTCTCCCATCTCTAAGTTTGTGCCTTAGATACACATGACGGCAGCCCACAGGTGTTATAGATATTATCTCCCATACACCTGGTGACTAGGAAGTAGATTCCAGTCTGATCTCCATTGTGCAGGTTGGGAGACTGGGGAGGCCCTGAGAGGCACAATGAGTTTTCTAGGACAGAGAACTGGTAAGGAGGTGTGAACTCGGCTATGTCTCCTCGAAGCTAGGACCCTAGTTCCATTTCCAGGGAGCTGTGGCTAGGGCTGTGCTGGCTCATTGTGTAGTTAGGAAGAGGACATGGGGAGAAGGGTGAGCAGTAACAGCTTGTGGTGGGGAGGAGGTGGCTTTGGGTAAGTATGTTTGAAGGAAGGGGACCAGGTAACAGAATCTTGAAAAATTGACGTCACTTCCTGGTGATAGGCCCCAACAGAACTTAGAACTCTGGTCACCAGGTACCCAGAGCCCCCTATCCAACTCATTTGACCAGAGACATTCCAGAGAACAAGGTATTCTGCTGTTGTGTCCAGACTTTCAGAGGCTCTGGGCTGAAGAAAGCCCAGAGTGAGAAGTTTTTCTATTGCTGTAGATGTGGGCTCAGCCCTCATCCCTGATGCCACTGGCCATTTGGCAGGAGGCACCCAAAGGTAACACAGGGCAGCCTGGGGCAGCCCAGGGCAGGGTGGGCCACAGCTGTGACCCTACCTGAGCAGCCCACACCCCATTCCCTTCGTGTTTATGTGTGTGTGTTGGGGGAGAAGGCAGGGGATGAGGGGCGTGCTCTTCTTGGGCAGGTTGTTAGGTGTCAGAAGCCTGGTGGGCCCGTCATGTTCATACCCCAGGTCACGGCTGGCAGCATGAGAAGGTGAGCTCCTCTGCTCACGTTGCCTGAGTCCTAGAGGTTTCATCTCCTTCCCTCCCTGACTAGAGTTCTTTGCAGATGCCCCTCTGTGCCTGAATTGAGGAACAGAATTTCTCATGGGAGTGTCCCACAGTGACAATATCCAGGCAGGCCCCTGATGCCTCCTGGCCTGGCTCCTGGGCTCTGTCTTTGCAGAACTCCACTCAGGAGATCATCGAGAAGCTGGCCAATGGGTTCAATTACTCCAACTCCCTGGACAAGTGGCAGGTGCCCCAGGCCACCAACCTCATCCAGTGATTGTCTGAGGTGAGAACAGGTGCAGAGGGGTCTCCACACCCAAGAACCTGAGATGATGATGTTGGGCCCAGAACCCAGAGTCAAATCTAGGGGCTCCCCTGGGGCCCTCCCAGGCTTTTCCACATGAGTGTCCCACAGGCCTGCTCCCAAAGGAATCTGGACCTCCACATGTAACCCAACCACTATGTCGCAGGGTAGAAATACACTCTTCACATATTTGTTGGAATAATAGAGAAAATATTCAATGTTGTTTTCCCTTTTCAGGAGGCCATGAGTACGTTAGCCTTTGGCTACTGTTTTGACTGTTCTGATGACCCACCCCGGGTATCCTGTGGAGCAGTCATCTCCACTCTCCTTGAAGAGCTTCTCCAAGGCTTACTAACCATTGAACTTGATAGGGTGGTTTATGCACAGAGTGGGGGCGGGATTGATTCTATACAGTTCTCTGCAACTTGTCATCTTACAGGACACATCAAATCTTTGCAGGCCTGTCATGTCAGGAGCTGTGGCCTCATGTGACTTCATAATATCCCATAAAGGAAGTCAATTGCCACCACCATTCAGCCTTTCAATGTTGTTAGACCTTGGCATGATTCAATTCTGTTGCCATTTCAGCAATGCTACAGGGAATATCTTAAGCGTGTCCTAATAGATTGTATTAGTTTGCCAGGTCTGCCATAGCATAGGGCCACTTCCACTGTGGAAGGCTCCTGATGCCTTCTGGCTCAGTGACAAGCCCTGTCTTTATAGAGCTCCACCCAGGATGTCCTGGAGGAGCTGGTCGATGGGCTCAACTATTCCATCTCCCCGGACAAGGGGCAGGTGCATCAGGTGACCAAAAACAGGCAACACTGGTCTGGGGTAAGTGTGGGCACATAGGGGTCTCCACATTCAGGACCCCAAGATGACTGGGGTGGACCCAGAGCCCAGACTGGAATCTGGTGACTCCCCTGGGGTCCTCCCAGGAATATGGTTTTCCCAGAGCCTTCCCCTTCATGTCAGGAGCAGGCCAAGGTAATTGAGAGGGAATGTCATGAAGCCAATGCTACGTGCTATTCTCAGTTCTGACCTGTGTGATCTTTAGCAGCCACTTGAAATCCTTAACCATCTGTTTCCCAATATCTACAGTGGGGAAGTTTGTTGATGACTCATTGGGATAATGCTCTTAACACAGGCTGTTAATACAGGGAGGTGCCATTGTTTCTCAGCTGACAAAATGCCTTGAAGTTATATCATTCACTCCAAAATCAAATGATACCTTTAAAGCCTAGAATCTATATCTGTGTGGGCATTCATATCCCTCCTCTTGCCCAAGTTCCTGGGGTGGTGGGAGTTTCCAGTCTGAGCTCCAGACACTAATCCTCCTCATGGCTCATGGTGATGCCACTGACTCCATATCCCACCTTCCCCCCTTGATGTGAAAAGGAGTCGGTCATGTCCCACGGTGAGGCGTGCATGATGCTGACCCCCAAGGCAGGCACAATGGAGAAGGTGGCAGAGTCTCTGGTACCAGCCTTCCTGGATAGAAACATCTCCTACATCACCACCTTCCCATGTGTGTATCTGGCCTTCACCACCACCCAACAGGTCCTGGACAAGCTGTTCCATAGGTGAGTGATGCCCCCTCCACAGTGCAGTGGTGAGCCTCCAACTACTAGCTGTGTGTCTGGGGAGTGTCAATGTACCTCTCTCAGCTTCACTTTGCTCTTCTGAAAAGTAGGGTGGTAAGAAGATGAACCCATAATGTTATGGTAGGGAATCATAGGATCAGCCATGGCAGGCGCTTACCTGGTGTCTGGCTCTGCAGAAAGGGCTGTGGGATGTGCTGTGGTTGTTCATGGTACTTCCTCATAAAAAGTAGCCTGCCTCACCCATTACTGGGATGTGGCCTTTCTGAGTTTGGAAAAGCACCTGGAGAGCACCCTGTCAAACAGTTTGAGATGCCATCCAGCTGGTCCTGGTCCTTGTCCTTGGTGTAGCCAATTAGGGGTCTCTGGGGCAGCAGAGGGGCCCCAGAGCCACTCAGATATCTAGGATGGTTCTGATTGGGGTTCGTTCATTCGAACATGTATATTAAGCACCTGCAACATACAGGACTTCTGGAGTCACTTAGCATAACTCAGTGAATGAAGCAGACAGCATCCCTGAGCCTCAACTCTGGTCTGAGAGTCAGACAGTCACACTCGACGTCATCCACAGGTCCTATCCACCATACATCCCATGCGATGTCCTCATAGCCTCTTTGACATCTGCAGGCATCTTCCTATATTCTGACCAGGATGACAGACCACAGGACCACCTAAAAAAGTGGGTGATGTTTGGGTCCTGAAGGAGGTCTTCCTGTCTCTACAGAACAGGGTGAAGGGAGAGTATGGGGGCTGTGATTGTGGCGGGCCTGGCAGAACACTGCTTCTCACTCATCTTTTGATTCCCATGGGAGGGAAGAGGTCTGGTGGCTTCCACTCCAAGAGTACAGGAGCCAGAGTGAGCTGTGGATGGGTCCCAGGCCCCCTGGGAACCAGAAGGGAGGCTGGGCTGAATTATCCCCTAGGGACGTTAGTATCGCAAAGATAACAAGGGTTAATGCAGAGATACTGTTTTGGAGAAATGATAGATTATATTATTTGTTCACATTTACTTGGTCACTATGTGCTTTTATAATTTCTTCCTATAAGTAAAATATATACTTCCCCATTGCCTTGACTCTGGGCTTGGTGATAAGCCTGCTTTGGTCCATGAAACATGAGCAGATGTGACTTTTGCTACATTTCAGTAGAAGCTTTAAATGCACTTGTGTACAGTTAGATTTTGTCCAGCCACCCCATACACTGTCCTCAGGCTACTGTCTCTTCCCTGAGATCAGCATGCCGCAGACAGCAGCTGTTCCTTCTTCCTTGAAATTAAAGTAAAAGAATATGAAGCCCATGCCCAGCTGTACCACAACAAGCCAAGCTAGGCCCAGAAAGTTCAGCAGACCCCCGTGGAGCTGCAGGCATCCCTGAGAACCCACGGGGTGTAAGCGAGAATGAATGTTTGCTGCTGAAAATCACTGAGATTTGTAAGGCTGTGTGTGGTTACACCGAACCTGAATAATACAGGTTGGAATATTGTAATAACTCAGCCCAAAGATGATGGTGGCTTGGGCCAGGATGGTAGCAGTGAAGATTTTAGATGTATTTTGAAGGTGGAGACAACAGGATATGGGGGATATTTTTTGAGAAAGAGATGAATCAAAGATTATTACAAGTGTTTGGACTTCTTGCTGGACTATGAATTTATGATTGCAAAAATATTCAAATATATTTCAATTTACAAAAATTATTCAATATTAATAAAAGAATTTCAGGCAAAAAATGTATATTTAATTAGGTTATAATTTTGTGGGTGACATATTTGGAAATATCTCTACTTTCAGAATATAGCCTGTTCATGATTGAAGACAATGGGCATCAAATCTTCGCGGTATTCAGATCCTAATGAGCACTTTTGAAAGAATGATGTGGCAGTTACATGTTATAAGGTGTGTGTTTATAATATGCTTAAAATTACCTCCTTCGCAGTTAAATTTTCCAACATTTTGCATGCATAAGCAATAAAAGCAATTGGAAGCTTAGACTATGTTTTATAAAAGCTTTACAAGATCCCCTTCTGTTAAGCATCTATGTCTAGAAATGAAGACAATTTTGGTTACTTTCTATAACTCCAAGACAATATTTCCATGCCACAAACACTTGATATTTCATCGGAGTAAATGAGAAAGTTGTGCTGTTGTCTTTCTTTTACTTTTGTACTCTGAAATAGTTTATAAGTAATATCTAAGTAAATGGGGCTTCTTGGGAATATTGCCATATGTTTAATAAGAAATATAAAAATGAATTAAGAATCTGTCCTTGTCTCTGTGTTCTCATTCTATGACAAAACTCACTCGGAGACATCATTACTAACAGACCGATCGTTTTACTGAAGCATGGAATAGAAAACATTCATTAACGTTTAACTACATGTATACCCTGAAAATATACATTCACAAAATTAATGTGGCCTTCACTAGTCATATTTCTGAAGGAAAGATCGCTAAAGTTATATTCCTAAAAGAAGATCTCCCATGTTTCCCCCAAAGTAGGACCTCTGACATAGCACCATTGTGAATTTAATAATGCTTTTCATTTTCATATTCTATACAGGTCTCTTTACTTAGGGCAAAGAAAAGCGGCTGAAAATGTACTCTTATCTTTAGATTCAGTAAATTCAGTGAATTATTCTTCTAGAAGCATCTGACATAGAGTGAGCCAAGTTCTTATTAAACAATCTCACTTTGTTTTCATTTGAATTAAATGGTTCAATTTGTCAGGTTTTTAGAGAGTGCTTGCCTCCTGGTCACAGTGATCTATGTTAGTGGTTTTCTAGGCTGAACTTCATCTTTTTCCTTGACTTGTCGGTAGTGTGATTGCAATGGTAGCAGAACGTTTCCAGACCGTGACTAAGGGGCTGTGAGAAAACATGCCTCTTTTTTTCTGCCCATAATGTCCACATTGCTAACCACTTCCAACACTGCTTCAATATGTTAATATGTGTATGTATGTGTGTGTGCGCGTTGTGTGTGTGTGTGTGTGTGTATGTGCACGCATTTGGTTAACTTTCTGTGGAATATCTTCAAAATAATTGTGGATATAGACTAGTTGGTTTATGAAGTTCAGATAGCAAACGATTTCCTCAAAACAAGAGATATCATGCTAACAATGATTTTAAAAGGGAAGAGAATGGAAACATTTTTTTAAACCACTTCCTAAGTCTCAGTTCCACTGTATGTGCTGTACATACACTCACATGGATAGGGGAGTAACGTGTGATAGCTGTCACGAGCTTGATTTTTCAAACAAGGCAGGCACCTGCATTTTAGAGACATTTATTAGTTCTCAGAACTGCACAGCTTGTAAGTGGTAGTCCTCAGGTGTGAACAAGCCCTGACTGGAACTTCTGCTCTTTTCAATGAGCTGCAGTCTAAAGAGATAGCAGTGCAACACACATTTCCAAATTCCACAGAAATCAGAGCCACCCAATTGGCTGTTACATCTTTTGCGGGTGAAAAATCTATATGGCAAGCAAAACGTCTTCCCTGGGGACGGTTTGTAGTCTATAGCTCGTGTGTACTTTCTAAGGGTCTAAACATGAGAGGACATTTTATTTGTTTTAAGTGGTTTAGTTTTGGAGACATGGATAATGAGCACGGGCGAGACTAGGAAAAGGCTGTCATTGGTGATTTTTCAGAAGGAGCACTGACAGTGCCTTGCCAGCAGTCGGCCCATAGCTCGCAGCAGAAGGCCGACAGAGTCTCTCATAGGTCCACTCCCAGAAGCAATGTGAAAGCCTAGGTGGGAGAATCTGACGGCCAAGGCTGGAGCACCCCCTTTTTGCATTCTGTATGCTATTTTGTGATGCATTTATTTCCCAACTTGGCTCCATTACACAGCATCCTCACAAATAAAATTCTTTTTTGCATTTTGCTTTTTTGAATTAATAAGACCAATTAAAATATCATGACGCAGTCCTCCGACTCCTTCCCAGTGAAGTGGGAACTTCAGTGGAATTGCTCTGTAACTGTTGGCCATACCAATATATTCCTCCTTTGTCCTTTTTCTTTTCTATTTAATATATTAAATTCAATCCACTGCTATTTTCAAGGACATTTAATTTTCCCCAAATATCATGAGATGATTATCACTCTTATTCTATTCAAAAGTAAGATTACTTTTACTCCTTGTGTGTTGACCATTCCAACTTAACAACTTAGAATCAAGATAAAACTTTGAATGAAAAAGAAGATCCTTTGCTCCACTAATGATTTTAAAGGTAAAGGATTACAAGCAGTATTTCAAATCGCTTTATCCGTTTTTCTGTAACTGTGGACTAGCTGTGAGGTTTTGCAGTTTTTGATTTTTAGTTTCATAATTTTTTTGCATGGTTGGCTTGCTGGCATTTTCCATTGTTAAAAAAGTGTGGATATGAGAATGAAATGATATTCAGGATCATATTTTTAATTATGCTATCTCTATAACTCAAATGAAATAAAATATTTATTATCTGGTCCCTGATTTCCCCAATGGTTTAATGGTTTCTATGGAATACTTGTCCTCTGGATGAGTTAAAATATAGCAGATATCCCGAAGGTTAATGCTTGTAAAAGTGGTAAATTAAGTTAAATGAACTTCTTTACTGAGCAATTATCAGAAGTCTTTAATGTGCTGTGAATTTCTTCTAGATCACCTCTCACTATGATCGAGCCCACAATTTGAGAAACACTTTTATTTTCAGATCGATCTATATCAGGCAATTCAGATAATACATCTTATAAAAAGAATTAGTTGGCTTTAATATTTGACTGTGAAATTGAAATAAATCTTTTTAACTTAAATTTCATTTATTAATTTACTATCCATTCATTCTGTGTACTTTGAGGACCTACACATAGTCTGCACGTATAGATACTGAGACATATAAAGGTGAATTAGACTGAGTCCCTGCCAAAAGGCACACATGACCATGATGAAACATTGTGCAGGTGCCAAAGAACATGTAAGGAGGAAATATCTCATACCAAAGACTGCATCTAAGTTGTCTTTTAATAAATTAATAGTAGTTTGTTAGGTTTAGAACATGTTGAGGAAAAATATCTAGGAATAGAAAACACTATGAGGAAAGAGAGAGAGGGAAATGTCCATAATCATCATCTATTTCAGAGAATTTATGGAAGAATGGCTGGCTTTTTCTTGGATGTTTTGACATCTTAAGATGGCTTATAGTAGAGGGTTAAAGGCTGTAAGATATCTATGTTGTCTTCTAAATCATCTGGAAAATAGTTGAAGGTTTGTTTAAAAATCATTTTTCTTGGATGCAGCAAGGAATGCTTAGGAGTGAAGCATCCTGCTTGTTCCTTTCCTGAGAATCAGCAAGTGCAAGATATTTGAGCCTTGTGTTTGTGGATTTTTTCCCCTCCCGTATTGCATTGCCAAGAAGCTATTCCTCTCTTCCAGTATAATGAAGTTCCATAAGCGGAAACCTTCCATCTTTTTTATAAGCGGGTAGAAAGAGAAAGTCTGGAAATGAAAACAAGGGGGGAGATCGTAATGCTTCGTTAGCAGTTTGCTGTGGCAAGGAAGTGTATAGATACTAGCGGGGAACACAAAGGGAAGCATGAGAGACATTATAGAAGTTTTCTTGATAATTTTCTGATTGTCCATTTACGTCTTTAAGACTTTAGAGACCCTCTACTGAGAAAAAAAGCACATTCAGCACAGGTAAAATGCACTCACTTTCAGAGTGCTCCTGGGTCTCCTGAAGGCCTTTCAAACTTAGGGGTTCCTTGGATCTCAGGTTAAAAACCCCTGATGTAGAAGAAGAGGAAAAAAAAAGAAAAGTATATAAGATGTTATAAGGGGGGAAAAAGCAGTAAAAACATTCTGGGTAAGTGCAAAGAGAAGGAAACTTCTACTTGAAAGTTGCTCTGCTTCTGTGAATTTTTGAGTCCCCGATGCACTGTTTAGACAGCGTTCAGATATTGCTGCTCCAAAGGCTGTCATGGGGTTGGTGATCATAAATGACCGAAGAAAGTTAATGTCAGTATCCAGAAGCAGAGATTCCTTTGAGGATGGGAGGAGGTTTAGGAAATGCCTGGTGAGCACAGTCTCTCTAGTTTTGGATAAAATCACAAGAATTGGAGATGAGCTCCTGCATCCTCATTCTGGGCCCTTGTCTTGAGACACCAAGCTTAAAGTGGACACGGCATGTGTCAGGGCTTATGTTGGTGGTCTATTTTCTTCAGGGCGCATGGTTCCTCTTCTGTTTGGGGAATGAGTCTATCACCTGATCGCCAGCGTGGGGTTGCTGTGAAGGTGGCTATGCCCTGGCTGCAGATTCTCCATGAGGGGAATCTCCGTGGGGCCTTAGCTCTCACCAGCATGTGGGCTGGGTTCCCCGAGCGAGCTTCCTGAGAGTGGCTTACCCTCAGAAGTCCCATAACATCATTTCCACTCTATTCTATTGATTGAAACAGACACACGCCTGCCTGGATTCAAGAGGAAGGAACTTAAACCTCACATCTTTACGGGCTGTGTCCAAAAATTTGTGGCCAGTTTTTAAAACCACCATGAATTAGATACCAGAATTGATTTATCCTGTCTATTGTAGATGGATATTTGAGTAGTTTCTACTTTGGAGGAATGATGGAGAATAGTGCTGTAATCATTCTTGCTCCTTTCTCTAGGTTCAGGTATGTTTGCATCTGAGTTGAGTGTATATCTAAGAGCGGAATTGCTAGTCACCTTGTATGTGTATCTCCAGCTCTAATAGATAGATCCCGCCAAGAGTTTTCCAAAGTGGTTGTATGAATTCATACTCCTACCAGCAATGTATAAGCCTTCCAGTTGCTCTGCAGCCTCCCTCCACTTGCTGCCGTCAGCTCAGCATTTAAAAACTGTTTTTAACCGTTGCTGGTTGTGTAGAAGATCTCAGTGTGGTTGAATTGTCATTTCCCTGATAAGCTGTGCTTTGAGCACCTTTGCCTTAGCCATTGGGACACTCTGTGTTGTGAAGTGCCTGTTCAAGTCTTTTGCCTATTTTGAACCAGTTGGGCTGTCTGTCTTTTTTCTTATTGTAATACTGAACCTTTCATATATCCTGAATATGAAGCCTTCATTGAATATTGGAATTGGAACAATCTCTTCCTATCCTGTGGCTTGTCATTTCCCTTGTAATGTGTTTTTTGACAAACTGAAATTTTAAGTTTTAATGAATTCCAGTTTACCGTTCTTTTCTGTTTGGGAGAGTGTTTTTGTGTGTATGTGTGTCTTCTTTAAGAAGTTTTTGCTGCCCTGTGGTCATGAAGATGTTTTCTTATGTTATCTTCTGGAAGCTTTATTATTCTACCTGTCACATTTTGGTCTAAGTGTCCAGGAATTGATTTTGATGTGTTGTGCGGTAGGGGTCAAGGTTTCCTTTTTCACCCATATGCTTATCTCTACGGGTAATAACAGGTAGCACTGGGTCAGGTGGACGCAAGCCTGGGAGTTAGGGGTCCTCAGGCTTAACCTACCTTTAAAGCACCCTCTGAACTTGGGCATGTTATCTTCCCAGTTATCCCTCCTCTCAGACTCCTTCCTTCCTTCCTACTTTTCTTCTTTCCTTCCTTCCATCTATCCATCCAACCATCTGTCCAAATGTTGATCTGTCCAGCCATCCTGCATGTTCACTTGATGGTCCTACTGTCCTTCCATCCTCTTTCCTCCCATCTCTCCAACTTCTCCTCCCTGTCTTTATTCTTCTTGCTTTCCCTTTGACCCACCATTTGCCCATTCTTCCTCTGTCTATCCAGGTATCCTCTCTGTCTGTCCATCCATCTACCTGTCCTCTTTGTTCAGTCTCTCTCTTGTTCACCACACTGCTTCTTTTGGGTTCATCTCATTCACAGGCTTGCCCATCCCCCTACTCGCACAATCACTCCTTCCTTCACTCTCATTTATAGTTCACCTGTGAAATTAACAGACTATTATAACACAAGGTGGGATGTTCTGAGGTGAGGCATCTGGCATAATTTGGAGGGGAAGGGCTTTCTGGAGAAAGCTTACCCAATTAGGCTCTTTAAGAATGAGTGGGAGCTATTTAGGAAAATAGGGTATGGAGTGTGTTCCTGGCAGAGGGAATTCCATGAGCAAAGGCCAGTAGACACAAACACCATAGTGTGTGGGGAGAATTGATAGGAATTTGGTTTGCCTGAAGCACAAAGCCTAACTCAGAGTGAATGGATCAATGATGCTGAAGAGTCAGCAGGAGCCAGATTTGGAAGAGCCTTGAGTGCCAGGTCAAGAAGCTTGAACTTAACACTGAAGGCATTAGGGAGCCATGGGTGGTACTAGAGCAGGAGTGCTCCTAATGAGATTTTCATTTCAGAAAAATTTTTCTAATGTTCAGTGCAGAGAACACCCTTTAGACAGGGCATTCAGTAAGCATGTTAGGGTGTTGGTTCAGGTGAGAAAAGATAAGACCTGAGCTGGGACATGGATGGAGAGAAGGACCATTCTGCAAGTGGAATTGGTGTTACTGGGAGGTGAGAGAGGAGGAGCAGAGCAGATATGCTGTTTTCAACTTGGATGAGCACATTAGTAGGTGGTGGTGCCACTGGGAGAGAAGTCATCACATAATGAATGCAGGACTCTGACCTGGTCGCCGACCAGCTCTCGGTGATGGCCATCTCTCCTCCTCTCTTCTTGCAGCCGTGGGGCACAACCTGAAGACCTTCACACTCAACTTCGCCATTTCCAATCTCCAGTATTCAACAGACATGAGCAAGGTCTCAGTCGCATTCAACTCCAGCGAGAATGTCCAGTAGCACCTGAAGAGACTGGTCCCAACAGCTCCTGGTGGAATGAGTCCCAGCCAGCTGCTCCCCACCCCCTGTTCCTCCTGCTTGTCCTCCTTCTCCTTCCTCCCCAGCTTGGATCCTTGTTCAAGAAGAGCAGCCTGGGCCCCTTCTGCTTGGGTTGCAGACTGATCTCCCTCAGGTAAGACCCTTTTCTGAGCATTTGCCAGTCATGACTACTATCGGTGACTGCCCCATTTTCAGTCTTCCCACTGACTGCCAATTTATTCCTCCCTCCTCCTGGCCCCCATTATCAGAGGATTCAGGACGTCTCTCTAGAGTTACACATCCATCTCTCCCTGGGCCTGAGAAAGATGGGGCAGCCACCAGTGTGGATGCTGTCTGTACCTACCACCCTGACCCTGTGGCTCATGGCAGAGAGTGTGACAGAGATCCCATGTGACAGAGAGCAGCAATACTGGGACCTGAACCAGCTGATGCACCGTGTCACCCAGAGGGGCCTCTACTCCCTGGTCAGGGACAGCCTCTTTGTCAGTGGTGAGTGTTTATGCTGAGTTTGGATTGACAGTGATCATTACTTATACCTGTTCTATTTTATTTCCTCTCTAACAAGTCAGCCCAGGTTCTGGTTGAGGGACACCCTCCTCAAATCTCCACAGGGAGGGTTTCTCCTGTTATTTCAGATATGATTCACATACTGCGTGTTTGCTTTTCTTTCTTAGGGTTTTCTATATGCAATATCAAGTCATCTGCAAAAGGAAATAGTTTTACATCTTCCTTTCCACCTGGATGCCTTTTATTTCTTTTTCTTGCCTAAGTACCCTCATGAGAACCTCTAGTTCAATGTGATAAATATATGCGATGAGGGCAGACATCCTTGTCTTGTCCCTGGTCTTTGGGGAAAATTTTCAGACTTTCACCATCGAGTGTGATGTTAGCTGTGAGTTTTCCAAGGATGCTATTTATTAGATTGATAAAGTTCCCTTCTGTTCCTAATGTGTTGGGTGATTTTTTTTAATCATAAAGGATGTTGTATTTTGTGAAATTCTCTTTTGTATATGTGTATCAAGATCAGGTGGTATTTTTCCTTTATTCTATTAGTATGGTGAATTACATTAATCCGCTTTTCAGATATGAAACCAACCTTTCAGCTAGAGGTGAGAGGCTGACCCTTCTCCAGTCTTTCCTGGGCATGCACACTACCCTGCGCACTTGTGGCCTCCTAGATCCTCACAAATACATTGGAGCTTTTCAAAACCCTCAAAGACATCTCATTCTCCAAATTTTTATTTTATTTTCAGTTTTTGACTCACCTCTCAACTGCCTCAACTGGTATGGCTCACCCAGGCAGCTGCAATGTAAAACAATTACTGTTGATTGTTCTGGCAAGTACCCTAGGGAAAGACTTTCCTCACTGAGTAAGCTCTGAGTTAAATCAAGACAAGCCCTGACAAATGGGACATTTTCAAGAAGCTACCAGGAAGGTCAGATGGTGACAATTCAGTGGAGATGGGTCTTTTGGGAACTCCAAAGCCATTATGGCTGCTAGGCTGCTGGTTTTCACAGATGCCATGGTTCTGAGACTGGTGGTTTTCAAAGTTGCTGAGGGTATTGTGAGAGCAGGATGGGACTCCTGAAAAAATTTATTTTGACTGTTTTTACCAGTGTTCTCATTGTTTGTATGGATTTTCAGAAGTCCTTACTCCAGCATTTCAGAAATGTTCTCCCTGTGGCTATTATGTATAAATTAATTATGTTAAATTAAATGACATGAGAGATTTAGCTCCTCATTCACACACGTTAGCCACATTTTTTTTTTTCTAAAGATTGGCACCTGGACTAACAACTGTTGCCAATCTTTTTTTTTTTTTCTGCTTTATCTCCCCAAACCACCCCCTGTACACAGTTGTATGTCTTAGTTTCAGGTCCTTCTAGTTGTGGGATGTGGGATGCCGCCTCAACGTGGCCTGACAAGCGGTGCCATGTCCGCGCCCAGGATCTGAACCCTGGGCCGCTGCGGTGGAGCGCCCGTACTTAACCACTCGGCCACGGAGCCAGCCCCTTTTAGCCACATTTTAAGTGCTCAAAAACCACATTGGGCTAATAATGACTTTATTGGATAGTGCAGAAACAAATGTTTACATTCTTGCAGAAAGTTCTCTTGAACAGGCTCCAGAAGTAGGGCATCTAGAACCAGGGTAGACTTCCAGACACCCTTGTTCATCCCTTGTGCCCTTCCAGGTCTGTCCCCTGCAATAACCACACTAGGGTGGCCTCCCCGTGTAATTTCTCACCATCGGCACAGAGGCTACATAGAGTTGCCATCTGTGAGGAATTCCTGCAGCTGACCCAGAATGGTACCCAGCATAGCTTTGCCCTGGACAAGAACAGTGTCCCTGTGGATGGTAAAGCTCCCTGGTCAATGGGGTGGAGTGGGGTTTCCAATTTCCACATCTGGGGTCTTTCCTGGGAATCTGGAGGCCTGGGGATGGGACAGAATTCAACTTTCTCAGGCTGGCAGGAGGTGGCATAGTCCCCCAGGCTTTGCCCATCATTGAGGGAGAGAAAAGGACTCCCAGTGGGATATAGCAGGCACTTGCCTTCTCCCAGAGAGCTCTGTGATCTCAGGCCAGTCGCCTCCCCTCTCTGGACACCTGCTTCATTATCTCTGCATTGAAAGCGCTTGGCCAGATGGTCAGTGAGGACCTCCAGCTGTGTGTGAACCCACGTTGGCAGGTGTGGTGGGATGGGCCTGTTTTCTGATCCACAGGCTGTATAAAAATAGGAATGGGTCTGACTTGACCCACAGGCTGTAGTTTGCCAAGTCATGCTCTAGATCAGCACGATGCACTAGAACTTCCTGTAATGATGGAAATGTTCTATATCTGAGCTATCCAGTGCATACACACATGTGGCTATAGAATACTTGAAGGATGGAATTGTGACTGGTTTTTATGGTTACTGATTTTTAATGTTACTGAGGTACCAGATCTTTAATATTATTTCATTAAAATTAATTTTAATTTAAAAAGGCACTCGCTGTTCCATATTGGACAACACATCTCTATGCAGTTGCCTGGAGAGAGGTTGCACAAGTAGGGGGACCTACAACCCTCCCTTGGTACACAGTGAGTGCTCTGTGTCCCTACCCCTTGGAGTTGATGGTGTAGTTGGCAGTAACAAGAACAGGCAATTAAAAATTATAAATTATTTGATGCAAACCAGTCCATACTTGGGAGTGTTAATCAGAAAAGGCTTCCTGAAGGAAATTCCATTGTAGGTGAATCCTGTAATATGAATATAAAACAACTTGGTAAAGGAGAGGGGGATAAGTGTGTCTCCAGGCTGAGAAGAAATTGTTTGGGAATTTACAAATTTAGAGAGATCGCATCGGCTTGCCAACTGGTGACCCATGCTCCCCCCACCATCATAAGATGGTCCGGCCCAATTTCAGTCCTCTGTGCCCAGAGGTATAAATTTGATTTAATTTGTTACACTATTGTAGTGTGATAGTGGCCTTGGATTACGTAGCAAAGCGTCCTAATTATTCAGAGATGCAAACTGAAATGAGGTAAAACATCAGAATGTCTACTCAACTTTAATATTTCAGTGAGGGGCCATCCCCATGGCCAAGTGGTTAAGTTTGTGCATAGCAGCCCAGGGTTCACTGGTTCAGATCCTGGGCACAGACCTACACACCACTCATCAAGCCATGCTGTGGCAGCCTCCCCCCTAGAAGAGCTAGAATGACCTACAACTAAGATAAACAAGTATGTACTAGGGCTTTGGGGAGAAAAAAATATTTCAGTGAAAATATGGGAGAAAGCAGGGATGGCAAGTGTGAGTAATTTACACATTGGATTAAACATTGTTTTAACTGAAGTTTACATTGTTAAATCTAGGGGATGGATGTTTCCAATATTGTTCTACTTTTCTGTGTGTTTGAAAAGCTTTATTTAAAAAAGTAAAACATATGTGTATTTTCCACTTTATTCACTTCCAGGGTACTCTGCCAACAGAAATGGTGCCTTGACTGAGAATTCTGGTAAGCCTCAAGGAAGCCCCAGCCTGCACTCGGGAGGGAATATCTCGATGCTCTGCCCCATCAAAGATAACCACGCACACAGGGTCTTAGGTGATGATGAAAACTGGCCAACCCATGTCAAGGTGTGTTGAGCACAGTGGGGGGACAGCAGGAACCCTGGGGGAATGACAGGAGGTGGCTCAGCCCAGCACTTGTCTCCCCAGACCTCCCCTTCTGGGCGATCATCCTCATCTGCTTGGTGGGGCTCATGGTGCCCATCACATGCCTGATCTGCTGTCTCCTGGTAAGCAAGGAAGTGCCACTTGTTTTCTTTCTATTGGGTTGTAAGAGCTCTTTAGATATTATAAATATGTGTGCTTTGCTAGGGATATGTTTTGCAAAAATTGTCTCCTATTGGCCACTTGGTGTTCATTTAGAGCTTTAGAGCTTGAATCAGTAGTGACATTATCATCTGCCCAACTCTGAGTGACTCACTCCCCTGTCCCAGACATTTCCATCAACCCAAAGGATCGTGTTCAAAAATAAATAATTCAGAAACATATTAACCCACCACAAATTCTTGATGACCAATTTTTACTCAAACACTCGTACAATAGATACCGGTTCCTCAAGATCAGAAGTGATGCCACATCACCATGTCCTCAGCTTAATTTCTCTTCTCTTATTCCCATCGTTCCTGGATTTCTTAGCCTATGATCTCAGTAATTCCTTCGGAATCATTCAAAATTTCTTACCACTCATCATATCTGCCTTGTAAAACTTAAACCCCAGAAGATCATGATCATCTGCCATGACTTAGCTGCTGCTGGTCTTAGGATTTTATGACGCAACATGCTATTTTGTTACCATTGTAAATCCAAAATCAGCTGAATCAACTGAGAAGCATCCCTAATGCCTGGAAATTCTACTTTCTTTTCATGTGTTGGCATATTTACTTCTTGATTTTCCACAAAGCTTGTTTTAAATACTCCCCACATTTCTTTTTCCTTCATACATATTCAAGGTCCCTTAACTTGCCTGATATTTCATAGAGAAGTCACTGTCTCTACTCCTTCCCCTTAGCCATGAGCCATTGAGAAAAGGTCATCTACGTTATGTGTCTGTGACCTCACCTCCAACTACCTCCTCAGAAAACCTCACGCTCCATCTGCCCTCACCATTCTATGTGTGCTTCCCTTGTGAGGCCACAGTGATTCCTTTCTTACTAGACCCACTAGGGACTTTTCATCATTCATCTGACATGACTATTCAATGGAAAACTTTTATATGTTGGGAGCTCCTTAGATATGCGAATCTCATGTTACAACAGTGACCACTATAGTATCTCAATGTAGAAGCTGCATATGTGAAAAAATTCAATGTACAAATGGAGACTGTGCTATAAATGAATTTGTAGATCCCAGTAAAAGAAAAAAAGAACATAAACTATTTCATTATTAATTTTTATATAGATTGCATGCACTAATGATAGTATCTTGGTTATAATGTGTTAAAATATACTATTAAAATTAGTTTCACCTGTTTATTTTTACTTTTTTTAAATGTGGCTACTAAGAAAATTTTAAATTCCATAAGATAGAGTGCTAAATTCTACTGTTGGACAGTACTGGTCAAGCCATGAAAATAAAGCCCAGAGAAAGTGGTGAGGGACAATTTTTCCCACGGAAAGGAGTCTGTCTACCCACATGGCAAGATGCAGAAAACACTGTCATGCACACACACAGACACACACACATATACTTACAAAACAAAACAAACATCGTCCTAGAGTTCCATCACTACTTCTCAAGTGGCAAGAGGATTGCACTCCTACATAGTCTTAAGTGGACTAACCTCAGGAAAGAAGTCAGAAGTCAAGATAATTTACCAATCAGGAAGATCTAAAACTGGAGACTCAAGGTCAAGATATTTTGTGAGTTTCCCATTGACGCATTCTGTTAGTAATTCAACACATTAGGAAGACTTTTCCAAGGAGGGTTGTTTTAAAACTCACCTTTCCTTTAGTTTGTAAAAATATACAAGATATGTAAAGAATAATTACTCTAGCCCATCAATGAAAAGGAGATGATAGAACATGAATATCACTGTCATGAATCACTCTTGGATTGGTGAGCCAGTCGGGGAATAGATGACATTGGATTAATTTGGACCTCATTAGGCCTATTCTGACTTCATGACCATCATATTGATTGTCTCATGCTAGGACCTATGAAACTTGCTGGCCCCACCACTATTTAACCACCAAGCTCCACCAAGCAGGCCAGTCCTTTCCGACAAATCCTCGGACTCCACCCCTCTGCCAACACCTGGAGCATTTCCCCCAAATCCCACTCCTTCACAGCGCTCTTCCACCTGCCACCGGCCAGGGAACATTTCCTCCAAGGCTCACACAGTGTGGGCCCAGTCCTGGGCAAGACACTTCTCCCTAAGTGAAGAAAAGGATCAGAGTGCAGCCCCTGTAGGCTGCAGCCGTTAGGACAAGGACTGGCATTTGTGACAGAGAGAAGAGAACCTTTAGTGGGTGTGGGTACCAGTGTTCCAGAAGCCCCAGAGATTCCTGGATAGAACCAAAGAAGACAACGCAGGACAGAGCAGGTATTGTTGGGTGTGATTCTGCTTGGGAATGCCCATAGGAAGACATATGTGACATTGATAATGCACTCAACAGTGCTGTTCATTCATCGATTCATCTTACCTCATGGAGTGCTTTCTATATTCATTCCGGCACCAGCCTCACCCTCTGGAGCTTACAGACAATGTCAGAAGAATTTTTAAATTTTATTTACAATATATAGTTACAGTGCTTGTGATGTGCGAGGTGTTCCAAGCATTTTCCAAACATTAACTCCTTTAATACTCTCCGTGTTCTTACAAATTAGGTACATTTGTCATTCTTGCCAACAACAGATGAAGAAACTGAGGCACCGATGAGGTAAGTACTTTGCCCTCTACCAATAAATATCTAGGAAGTGACTGAGCTGGAATTTGAACATAAGATGTTGCTCCATATTCTCTGCTCTTAACCATGATGTTTACCCTCTAAGACTTCACACCACGAAGACACTGGACCAGCTTATCCATTTTCTTGTTACATCAAGTAGCCCCATTCTTGGATCTGTGTCTGAGAAAGATACTATTTGCATCGAAACTGTTGCACATACACACCCAAGTGACTTCTAGCAGTATCCTCTGTCCTCGAAAATTCATAGAGAACATTTCAAAACCTTTCTTGCCCAGGCTGGGAGGCCTTCTAGGGAATCCCACTGTTCCTCTAAGAAGCCAAGGGCAGGCTGGGAGTTGGGTCTCAGGGGAAAGGCAGCCTCAGGAGTTACCATGGAATTACAAAATTGATGGGATGGTCTCAGCAGTAACTGAATTCAGGATCTGGTAGTGTTTCAGGCTGGGTGGCAATTTTCTGGCTGTGGGTATAGGGGCTGGTGCTGCATTACAAGGAGAGGGGATGGCTCTCTGTGTTCTTGGGGAAACCAGGACCCATGAAAGAGCGAGAATGAGAGTTTCTTTTCACAATGGACTTGTGATGGCAAAGATTCAGCCCAGAAGAGACAGTTATGTGCCTGGGGTAGCCAAAAGAAGCTGCATTTGCTTCCACCAAAGCAGAAAGCCCTTCTTCACGGACTCACTTTATCCAAATGAGACCAAGAAGGAGGAAATAATGTGATGCTCTTGCAGGTGTGAGATCCCTGACAGTGGAGACTGTGCCTGGGAAGTTCTGAAAGGCCTCACAGAGATGCCATTTGCTGCAAGCAGAATGATAAGTGTAAGCCATGCCTGCCTATGTCTGGGAAGAGTTAGTGTGTCAGGGAGAAGGCACCACTGGTGCAGACTCAGGAA
Source organism: Equus caballus (assembly GCF_041296265.1). Lineage (NCBI taxonomy): Eukaryota > Metazoa > Chordata > Mammalia > Perissodactyla > Equidae > Equus > Equus caballus. Next base: position 439,772 of record NC_091701.1, on the reverse strand, counting down.
GAAGTAAGTTTGACTAGAGAAGGTCAGAAGGTGGCAGTGTGGCTGGAAGGAGCCTGAGAAGAGAGAGGAGGGGAGATGGGGACAGGCAGGGCTGGATCATGGGACTCGGTAGACTGATAGTTTCTGTTCCTCTCTGATGACATTGCTCCAAGACCTTGCACCTAGAGAGTAAAAATACTTAACATCTCACAAATTCCGTGGGCCAGGAATGAGGCACGGCTTAGCTGGGTGCCTCTGCCTCAAGGTCTCTCTGAAGCAGGGCCTGCATTTCTATTGAGGCTTGACTCGGGGAGGATTTGCTCCCAAGTTCACTCACACACATGTCGTCAGGATTCATTTGGACTGAAAGTCTGAGTTCCTATCTGTTTGTTGGCTGGGCATGGCCTCCGTTCTCTCCTATGGAGCCTCTACATAGGGCAACTGAAACATGGGCACTTGCTCCCCCAGTTGCAGAGATAGGAGAGAGAGATGGAAACAGGAGGAGGGAGAGAGGGAGGGAACTCAAGAAAATGAATAAGAGGGAAGGCATGGGCTTTTTTTTATTGAGCCTTGGATGTGACATCCCTTTCCCTTGGCTGTATTCTGTTTTTCAGAAGCCAGTTACTAACCACTTAGAGGTTGCACAAGGATGTGCACTAGAAGACAGCAAGCCCGTTGTGGAGGCTGCCCGCCACATAGGCCAACATGAGGCACTTTGGTCTGATTCTAAGTCAAAAGGAGACCATGGAAGTTTTAATGCCAGTGAATGACAATATCTGACTTTCCTCTAATTTCGGCCCTTTAAAGGTACAGACCTAAAAACAAGGCCAAGAGGGGCAGTGACTTTCCCAAGATCACAGAGCTGGAACCCAGGCCTGCTTTGAGAGGTATTCCACGCTACATCCCACCCCTTCTTGTCATTCTTTCATCTCTAAGTTTGTGCATCAGACCCATGTGACACCAGCCTGCAGGTGTTATCGGTATTATCTCTTAGACACCTGACAATGTCCCTGGGAAGCTATTTCTAACATCGTCCCCATTGTGCAGGTTGAGAGATTGAGGAGGCCCTGAGAGGCACAATGATGTTTTCAGGACACAGACTTGGTTGGAAAAAAGAGATCTGGACTCAGCTGTGTGTCCTCCAGCTGGAACCCTGGTTCCATTCTCAAGGTCCTGTGTGGGGCGCTGTGCTGGATATTTGCCTACTGCTATGGAGATGACATGGGCAAGGAGGGTGAGAGTCAAGAGCCGAGAGGGGGTTTTGGGTGGGTGTGATTGATGAAAGGGGACCAGGTAATGGAGCCTTGGAGAAGTGTTCACCTCCTTGGTGACAGGCCCCAACAGAACTTAGCACTCTGGACTCCAGGCACCCACATTAGACATAGCTTCCTATTGAGCTCACTTGAGTGGAGACACTCAACACAACAGGATGTTCTTGTCTTGTATCCCAACTCGTGGAGGCTCTGGCTTCTGGAAAGCCGAGAATTAATGAGAGTCTTTTCAGTCACTGTAGACATTGGCTCAGCCCTCACCTGCAACACCTCTGGCTGTTTGGCAGGAGGAGCCCTCAGGTAACACAGGACAGGCCACTCCAGGTCAGGCCACAGCTGGATCCCACCTGGAGACCCCCACAAACCTTGACCCTCATTTTATGTCAGGGGAGTAGAGTGAGGGACGGTGGGGCTGAGCAGGGACCCACCCTGGGCAGGAGCAGGTTGCTGGGCGTTGGAAGCCTGGCAGTGTCATGTTCCTAGCCCAGGTTGTGGCTGCCAGGATGGGAAGGTGAGTGCTGGGGACCAAGCTCCTCTACCCGTATGTTAATCCTGAGCTCTCTGGGTGTCATCTCATTCCCTCTCTGGCTGGAGGTCTACGTAGATGCCCCTCTGTACCTGATCTGTTGTGGGAGTTTCCCCCTGTGGCCAAGTCGAGGCAGGCCCCTGAGACCTCCTGGCCCGGCTCTTGGGCACTGTCTTTGCAAAGCTGCACATGGGAGATGGTCAAGGACCTGGCAGATGACTTCGGCTACTTCCTCTCCCCGGAGAGGGGGCAGGTGCACCATGCCACCAAGAATGACCAGGGCTGGTCTGAGGTGAGAGTGGGCACAGATGGGTCTCCCTATCCAGGACCCTGAGATGACCAGGGCTGGCTCAGAATCCAGAGTCAAACTGAGATTTCCCCGGGTACCTAACAGGGCTGTCCCACCTGAGTGTCCCATGTTCCCATTCCCAAAGGAATCTGGACTTCCGCTCCTCCCCACCAGCTGCCTAGGAGGGTGGGAAGTCCCTCTTTGCACATTCCTAGGAAGATTAGCAGAAACATTAGCCTGGTTTTCACTTCCCACTAGGATGTGAGTATCTTTGAATTTTGCCTTTTTCTGAACCTGGGACCCCCATAATGAGGGTCTCAAAACTCCCTTTAATGTAAGAGAAAGAACCATCAGTGTCTTTTTGAAGTCAACAGGATTCTCACAGGGTATGTCTGCCCTCTACATTGTCTCCAAACTAGGGAGGGGTGGGCCTCCCACAGAACATTTCCCTCCAGGGCGAGGGCAAATGAAGCCTCGGGCAGTTTAGAGGGATGGTCTGTCAGCCTTCATTTGGGGCAGTTCTCAGTTCTGACCCACAGGACCTTGAGAAGCCCCTTGGCATGCCTAAGCCTCTGTTCTCATCTCTATAGAGGGGGTGTCTGTTGAGGATTCACTGGGCTGGTGATCATCATACAGGGAGGTCTGTTGTTCCTCAGTGAACAAATGGCCTTGAGGGAGCTCACTGGAGAATCCTTCCCCGCCAAACTCAGATTGTACTTTGAAAGCCCACAACCTTGTTCAGTGTGGGAGCTCCTGTCCCTCCTATAGCACACGTCCCTGAGGGGCTGGGTGTTCCTGGGTGAGATGCAGACCTCCATTCTCCCGGTGGTTCATGGTGGTGCCACTGACTCTATGTCCCTCCTTGTCCCACACAATGTGAAGATGAGACCACTGTGTGTCTAAATGAGGCTTGCAGAATGGGCACCCTCCAGGCAGGTGTGATGGAGAAGCTGACAGAGTCCATGGTCCCAGCCTTCCCGGGTAGACTCATCTGCAATGTCACCACCTTTGTGTGCAACTACTCAGCCTTCAACACTTCCCACCAGGTCCTGGACCAACTGTTTACCAGGTGACTGCCCGCCTCCTCCTCAGCACAGTGGTGACTCTGCCCATTGCCAGCTGTGTGTCTCGGGAACGTCACCACATCTCTCTGAGCCTCAGTTTGCTCCTCTGAAAAGTGGAGTTGGGGAGGATGAACTTCCTAGGGTTCTCCCAGGGATGAATGGGCTCAGCCATCCAGGTGCTTCCCTGGTGGCTGGCTCTGCAGAGAGGGCCATGGGCCATGCTATGGCTGTTCTTGGTGAGCATTTCTCTGTCCTCCATGAAAAGTAGTCTTCCTCTCCCTTCACTGGCTTGTGGCTTTTTGAGTTTGGAAAACTACCTATAGAGCACCCTGTCAAGGAGTTTGAGATTCCATCCAGCTGGTCTTAGTGCTTGTCCTTGGTATAGCCAATTAGGGATCTCTGGGGCCACAGAGGGGCCCCAGACCCACTCAGATACCTGGGGTGGTTCTGGTTGGAGTTCATTCAGCAATTAAGTGCCTACTCCACTCAGGACTTTTGAAGACACTTAGCATAACTCAATGAATGAAGCAGACACCATCCCTGGTCCTCAATTCTACTCTGAGAGTCAGGCAGTCACACTCGAAATCATTCACAGGTACTGTCCATTATACAAACCGTGTGATGCCCTTGTATCTTCTTAGACATATGGAGGCATCTTCCCACATTGTGAGTGGGATGATGGACCACAAGACCACCTGAAAAAGTGAGTGGTCTTTGGGTGAAGAAGGAGGGCCTCCTGTCTCTAGAGAACATGTTTGAGGGAGAGTATGGGGCTGTGGCTTTGGCAGGCCTAGCAGAACCCTGCATCTCACTCATCTTTTGATTCTTATGGGAGGGCTGAGTTCTGGCGGCTTCCACTCCAGGAGGACAGGAGTCAAAGAGAGCTGTGGATGGGTCTCAGGCCCCCTGGGAACCAGAAGGGAAGCTGGGCTTAGTTGTTCCCTAGAGACCCATCCCCACCAGAGTCTCATCTCACTCTGCCTCCCTTTCTCCACATCCACCCCTTTTGGCCACCACCACCAGGTCCAGAGCAGGAGGTGCATGATAAAGTTGCTCACAAATCTGCCTGAGTCTTCAGTCTAGTGGCCCTTGTGCATGGAGGGCTGGGGTGGGCTGTATCCAGGCCCTTTGGGAGAAGAGTGTCAGTGGGAACAAGAGACTCCCACAGACTCTGTGTTCAACCTGCTGGATGAGCAGGCCTGCCACTGCCAGGACAGCCACACAGGGTTCAGGGCTGGGATGGGGCCCTCCTCTGGAGGAGAAGGGGCAGGTACAGGGGTCCAGATCCAAACAAGGGTGCTTCAGGAGGGCAGTGTGGAAAGAAAGGCCAGGTCTCTGACTCTGCTGCCCATCTGCTGCCCCTCAGTGCTATCTCTTTTATGGTGGGAAGCTGGCTGGACCAAGGGCAGGATTTCTGGGAGCGCCTGCACTTTCCCTGTTTGACAGTGAAGCTGGCCATTGTTCATGTCAGCTTGGGTGGCTGAAGGGAAATGGAGGTACTGTGGACAATCAGACTGGAGCAGCTTCAGTGCAGATGTGACTCAGCATGTCCCCTGCAGGCAGTGCACGCGCCAACCATGTATGTAAACACCTTACGTAACCTGCATAATGTAAACATTGTGTGTCATCTGCTGGCTGTATGCCACTTTTGTCTAGTATTCATTTAAAAGTGGCCACAAGGGGAGCTGCTGTGCTCCCACCATCTGTGGGCCAGAGTAAATAAAGAGTATGTTTCCCTTGCCGTTGGCTGCTCTCACCTTTTTTCTTTTCTGTTCTTTTTTTTTTTTTAGTTTTGAGGAAGATTAACCCTGAGCTAACATCTGCTGCCAATCCTCCTCTTTCTGCTGAGGAAGACTGGCCCTGAGCTAACTTCTGTGCCCATCTTCCTCTACTTTATATGTGGGACACCTACCACAGCATGGCTTGCCAAGCGGTACCGTGGCTGCACCCAGGATCTGAACTGGTGAACCCTGGGCCGTGGAAGCGGAACGTGCACACTTAACCACTGTGCCACTGTGCCAGCACCTTGCACCTTTTTCAATTCCCCAAGCCCCATAGTCCAGTCCTCGGCTGTTTTTCTCCTGCTTACAATTGACCTAGTCAGACAGATTCTGGGGTGAGTGGACCTATGGCTCCTAAGGCTGACGGGACGGACATGTGGCCACCCACTAGTATGTGGTTCCTGGTGGTGGAGGTCCTGTTGAATTGGGCTCCTGCAGAAGGATGGGAGTCTGTGGATGGTACCCCAGTCAGCACTGAGACGGCTCTGCATAGCCTAGGGGAGCAGGTCCCAGAGAAGGCCCAGCCTGCCATGGGGCCGGCTGGCTGTTTTTGACAGCGTTATGCCGCAACATGGATTCTGCCCTGCAGTATGCAACCTGCATACAGGAACTCCAAGCCAAGGAGCATGCCTTGGAGGTGCAGGTGTGGCAGTCGGAACTGGAGCTGGAAATGGTGCCTCGCAGTGAGACAGCGGAGGACATTGAGGTTGGGGACTGCAGAGGATGAGGACGTGGAGGAAACATGCCCTCTCCATGCTTGGCCAGTAATCCAGCAAAAGGTAAAGCATGAGCAGCCCTTGGGTCTAGGAGGTGTCGCCCAAGGAGCCTCGATCGTGACAGAGTTCATGGCATAGTCCCCTTATACGCCAATGGAACTGTGGGACCTGTGTAAGCAGTGCAGGCAACAGCCAGGTGAGCCCAGACTGGCCTGGCTCCTGTGGCTATGGGATGAGGGGGCGGATAGTATAATCTGTACTTCTGACGAGATGGAGAAGCTGGCCTCCATCATGTTGCCCCCTCCCTTTGGCAGTGGTTCCAGAATAGCTGCCAGCTAGGCCAAGGGCAGGGAAATCACTCCATGATGGAGTGGGTGACAGCTGCCGCCCGGACTGTGTGGGATAACGCCGGGGAGCTCCTGGAGACAGTGAGCCGATGGCAGACCTATGCGGAACTGGTGCAGTTATCCGTGAGTTGGAAATGTGGCAAGCCACTTTTAACCTTCATACCCGGGGGCCCAATGATGAGTGCTTTACGTCCAGGATGAAGGACTTGGTCCTTAACTCAGCCCCGTCTAATGCTTTTGGGTCCTTGGTGGCCATGAGGTAACCACTGCAATGGCCACTTTGGGGGATGTAGCAGGCTGACAGAAGGAGAAAACCAAGCGTGTTGCATGGTGAGTGGTGCCAAAGCTGAGAGCAGGCTTGGCAGAGAAAGGGCCTAAACAAGTTACCTGCATGTAAAAGTGGGTAGACCTGCTAGCCTCAGGCATTGATCAGATGAAAATAACTGGCAGCCGAATGCTGTCTTGGTGGTGCTGTGGCACCAGTTGAAGCCTGAGCAACAGTTCTAAAAGACTGTGGAAAGGCGAAAGAATCCCAGCAAGAACAGGCAAGTAAGCCTCCAGGACTTTACGCAGCCCTGAGGTGAGGAGTCCATGTACCTCTTTGACTAGGGGAAAGGCCGGAGTGCCTGGATTGGGGGATCCCCGGAGGACTGGAAGCCACGTGTGGAACTTGCGATTTACCGGTCCCCCACCAATGTGCAGCGTGCACTGGTATTGGTAGATACTGGAGCCGAGTGTAGTCTGATTTATGGCAACCCGGATAAATTTCCAGGGAAGCCGGCATATGTTGATGGCTTGGAGGCCATACTGTGAAATTGAAGCCAGTGTCTCTGTCCCTTGGCATTGGCTGTTTGCTGCCCCTAGTGTACACAGTGTATGTGTCTCCTATCCCCGAGTATGTTCTGGGGGTAGACGTCTTGCCAGGACTGCGCCTGCAGATGACCATGGGCGAGTTCTGCCTACGGGTGCATGTGGTTAAAGTCCGTCATCCAGGGGCATACACACCACCCGCTGCAAGTGTTGCCGGTGCCACGACATGTAGTGACCACCCGACAGTATTGCCTCACAGGTGGACATGAGGAGATCGCACAGACCATTGCAAAAGTAGAAGAGGATAGGATCGTGCAATCCACCCAAAGCCCTTATAATTCCCTGGTTTGGCAAGTGAGGAAGGCTGACAGCACATGGCGTATGACTGTGGATTACTGGGAATTAAATACAGCGACTCCTCCATTGCATGCTGCTGAGCCCTCAGTGCATGACATAATGGATAGACTGACAGTCCACTTGGGACAGTACCACTATGCTGTGGACCCTGCTTTTCCAACGATATTCCCGCTGAGAGTCAAGATGAGCTTGCCTTCACCTGGGATGGCAGACAGTGGACATTTTGTGTGTGGCCACAAGGGTACCTGCCTAGCCCCACTATTTGTCATGGCTCATGGCTCAGGATTTAGCTGCTTGGACTCACAGTGATACAGTGCTTGTATTTCACTATATTGATGATGTTATGTTAACCTCCGACTCTTGCAGATCTACAGCAGGCTCCTGATTCCCTGTGGAAGCATCTGGCAACGTGGCTGGGCAGCCAATGATGCCAAAGTCCGGGGACCTGGCTTATCTGTCAAATTCTTGGGGGCTGTCTGGTCAGGTAAGACTAGGGTGATACCTGAAGCAGTCATTGACAAAATACAGGCGTACCCCCTGCCAACAACTGTAGCTCAATTGCAAACATTTCTGGGCCTGTTGGGGCACTTGCGAGTGTTTATCCCTCATTTAGCCCAGGTGGTGAGGCCCCTAAATGCTGTGGTAAAGAAGGGAGCCCTGTGGGACTGGACAGATGCTGCAGACCAAGCGTTTAAGGCTGCCAAGAGTGCTGTGCAGCAGGCACAAGCTTTACAGGTGGCTGACCCAGGACAGCCATATGAATTGGACGTCCATGTTACCAGGAGGTTTTGGCTGGGGCCTGTGGCAGCGGCACCACTGGGTACGAGCCCCTGTCGGGTTCTTGTTCCAACTACGGGAAGGAGCGGAAATACAATGTTCTCTAGTGGGGAAACAGTTGGCAGCCGCCTATGCCACCCTGATAGTGTGTGAGGCTATCACACGAATGGCCCCTGTTCAGCTTAGAACCATGTCCCCTATTCCAGGATGGCTCTGGTCATGGGCTACCCGTCCACAGTCTGGCATGGCCCAGACCCCTACCTTGTCACAGTGGGGGGCTTATTTAGAACAAAGGAGCTCGGTGAGCTCCAGCCCCCTGAGTATGGAGCTACAGCGGGTGTTAGGGTCGATTGAGTTCCTTGCTGTGGGGGAACAGACTCCTATGGCTCCTGTAGGCATAGAGCCCATGCCCTGTGCTGAGGGGAAGCTCCCATCCTGGAGGATGCTTGGTACACTGACGGTTCTAGTAGAGGACCGGCTGCTATGTGGACAGCCATAGCTATGCAGCCAAGCACTGATACCATTTGGTTTGATACTGGCACCGGCCAAAGCAGCCAGTGGGCAGAATTATGGGCTGTCTGGATGGCTATCACCCATGAACCAGGGCCCTTAGCTGTTTGTACAGAGAGCTGGGCAGTGTACCGAGGATTGACTCTGTGGTTATCCATGTGGCAGGCTCAGCAATGGTTGTCCAGAAACCGCCCCATGTGTGGGCAGGCCATGAGGCAGGAACTGTGGGCCTTGGGCCATGGAAAAGAGGTGACAGTGTATCATGTTCCTGGCCATATGACTCTGACTGCTCCTGGGAACGATGAGGCTGATGCTCTGGCCCATATGAGGTGGCTGGAAAGGGCCCCGTCTGCAGATGTGGCACACTGGCTACATCAACGCCTAAATCATGCAGGGAGCAAGACCGTGGGAACAGTGAGTAACACTGGGGGGTACCCCTCACGTGGCAACAAATAATGACAACATGTAAAGAATGTGCTGTATGTGCCCAGGCCTTTCCTAATAGAAGGAAACCAGTGTCCACACAGCAGCAAGTAGCTGGAGGGCGTGTGCCCTTGGTCTGACGGCAGGTGGACTACATCGGACCATTACCAAAGACCAAAGGCGCTGTGTACGCCTCTACGGCTGTCGATAAGGCCACCGGTTCCCTCTTTGCATGGCTCTGTGCAGCCACAGATCAGAGGCAGACACTTCAGGCCCTGCAGGTACTCTGTGCCTTTTATGGTTGACCCTTGGTCGTGGAGAGCGACAAGGGGACACATTTTACAGGACAAGAAGTCCAACGGTGGGCCAGCACCATGGATGTTCAACGGCTTTTCCATACTCCTTGTAACCCGGCTGCTGCCGGGATGATAGGAAGGTATAAGGGGCTTTTAAAGCAGGGCTCAGACACAGCCATGCAGCCTTCCTCCCTGGGAGGCTGGGCAACTCGGTTGCGGCAGGTGCTGATGGTGTTCAATGAACAGCCTCAAAAGGGAGGGCCAACTCCCATAGAGGCATTGCTGTGTCACAGCCCCCACACAGCTGCAAGCAGTGACCACGGATGAGTTACCAAAGCCTGGCTACAGCCGAAATGGAAACATTCTTTTGCCGGCCCCAACATGTCTCAACATGGGGGAAGAACGAGAATGGGAATGGCCTTGAAGATAAAAGCCCCTCACGGCAAGCAGCTGGCGCCTTGAGCACCCTGGGGACTTGGGGAACAACAAGACTTGTCACCTTGTGGGTGACTAGGACTTGGACCCCTCAAGTAACTGTCAGGCTGCCACAGACCGATGCCGGTTCTGTCCTGAAGGGAACATATGTGATTTCCATGTGGCCAATAACGAGTTCCCCTGTCCTGCTGCATGTGGAGCCAGCTCTTGCAGTGCCTCTGCAGGCAGGAAAGGTGTGGTATCATCGGCTGGGACAGCCCCCGTTGGCAGCCACCCTCTTGTCTCAGGATAAGTGGCTAGCCTGTGTTCTGACTGAAGGACGTGATTGGCTTCTCCTAGTTCCTATCACTGCTTTGTCCTTTCGCCCATAGACGGAGTGTGGCGAACAGTGTTGTGGAATGGGCACACACCTAGCTGAGGTGACCAACATATCTAACTGCTGGGTGTGCACAGAACTGCCCACCAGCATGGCAGAAGGCTCGCTGTGACACATCCACCCTGCTTCAGAAGGGAACCGGACCTGGCTGTGTTCCTGAGGACCTGCTGATGCTCAGTGGGACCAAAGAAGGCACCAGGTGGACCAGTAGCTGTGCTGACAACATGGACGAAAACGGCCCTGGGTGACCCCGAGCCTCTGGGATGACTATGGGTGGTTATGCGGGGAGGCTGTTGTGCTCTGCGTGTCTGTGCCCCCATGCATAGAGCAACAGAAGGGGGATGTGATAGCAGGATAGGTACCCAAGGAGCTGTGTCAGAAGATCCAGGGAGTGACCCAGCCCAAGTATTGGTGGAATGCCCATCCCTATGTAGGGACAATCCCCATGGACAGAGTGCCCACGGGCAGTCTCTGGGTCTGTGGTAGTTATGAATGGCCTTATCTCCTGGCCAACTGGACAGGGTGATGCACTTGGGGGTGGCCCTACCTCGCAGCTGCTGTTCGGAGAACTTTGGATGTGCGACCCAGCAATTGGGAGAGGGTAAAAGGGCACTGTCACTGGGAGAAATGAATGCCCTGGTGGGTTTACGTCCTGGCTGTTCTTAGTCCGCGGGGGCTATTGCTATGGAGTGGCAGGTTACTGCCTTGACAGAGCAAAACGCCCGAGCCCTCAGTCATACAGCCTGGGCCCTGTCTCTCTTAACTGATGGAGTAGACCAGACCCGGAAGGTCGTGCTGCAGAACCGCATGGCTCTAGACATCCTTACTGCAGCACAAAGGGGGACCTGTGCAGTTACTGAGGTGCAACGTTGCACATTTATACAAGATAGTGCAAGGAACATATCGCAAGCCTTGCGATAGGCCAGGCACAAGATCTCGTGGATCCAGATGTTGACAGGAGACCCCCTGCAGGAACAGTGATCTAAGTTGTCCTCCTCGTGGCGGTGGGCTCTGACCACATTAGGAGGTATATCCTGTCTCCTGATGGTCATTTGCTGTTCTCTGTATTGCTGTTGTGGAATGTAGGTCCAAGGCATTGGGCTGTGTGCCCGTGCCTCCTGCAAACTCCCCCCACTGCTGAGGTCTGATGGGGGTGGAGGGAAGGGAAATGGAGGTACTGTGGACAATCAGACCGGAGCAGCTTCTGGGCATCTGTGACTCAGCATGTCCCCTGCAGGCAGTGCATGTGCCAACCATGTATGTAAACACCTTATGTAACCTGCATAATGTAAACATTGTCTGCTGGCTATCTGCCACTTTTGTCTAGTAGTCATTTAAAAGTGGCCACAAGGGGGGGCTGGCCCCGTGGCCGAGTGGTTAAGTTCGAGCGCTCCGTGCAGGTGGCCCAGTGTTTCGTTAGTTCGAATCCTGGGCGCGGACATGGCACTACTCATCAGACCACGCTGAGGCAGCGTCCCACATGCCACAACTAGAAGAACCCACAACGAACAATACACAACTATGTACCGGGGGGGCTTTGGGGAGAAAAAGGAAAAAATAAAATCTTTAAAAAAAAAAAAAAAGTGGCCACAAGGGGAGCTGCGGCGCTCCCTCCATCTGTCTGCCAGAGCACATAAAGAGTATGTCTGCCTTGCCACCAGCAGCTTGCACTTTTTTTCAATTCCCCAAGCCCCGTGGTCCAGTCCTCAGCCGTTTCTCTCCTGCATACAGTGGCTCAGACCTGGAGGGCCATGCCTATCTTTTCCCAGTTGAGCTGGAGCATCTCGAGTCCATTGAGGCAGAGTGGGTAGGTGAGGGGACTACAGACTGGGAAGACAGTCTGTGCAGGGGTTCATGGGCTGGAGTTCTCTTAAAGGCAGTGGAGTCTTTCCTGTCTTTGGAAAGGCACAGGAAATGTCAGGTATGTGGGTGAAACTTTCTCTTTATCCTGCTCCAGAGCCAGCTCCAGAGCTCCTGCCACTTCCAGAGCCAGAGCAAGGGCCAGCTCCCGGGCTAGAGACAGGTCCAGCTCAAGTCCCACCACCTGTGGGAGAGCTGGAGCCAGCATCACCTGCGTCGGCCCTTCCAGGACTGGAGTTAGGGCCACCGTTAACTTCAGCCCCAGAGCCAGCTCCTTTGCTGGAGCCAACTGGACTCCGGGCTCTAGTGACATTTCCAGTTCCATCTGCACAAATAACGATCATGCTGGATCCAGCCCCAGAACCCGCCTGGCCCTAGGCTGTGACCACCAAGAACCAGCTGAGGGAGGAGATGCCAAACCTCTTGGACTTCCCTCCCCAGCTGGTGGCAGAGCAGCTGACGAGGATGGCTGTGGTGAGCAGCGGGGCTGGCAGTGGGGGTGGGACCTGCTGCCATGTGCCTGAGCTGCCCCACACCTGCCATTCCCTGATCTGGAACCCGATAATCTGGCTTCAAATCCCTGCTCCCTCCCTCACCAACACTGTGACCTGGGCGGCTTTCTTTACCCCCAAGCACTTGCTGTCCCCGCGGGGACAGTAGAGATGGACACTAAGAGCACCTGCTGCACAGGGTGGAGGCAGAACAGAAGAAGTTGGGCACAGTCTGGACCTTTGGTGGGGGAGGGGAGCTCACTGAAGTGCTGCCAGGTCCTTGGGTAGATCCCCCATCTGCCCAGGTGGCCTCAACAGTCTTAGCACTCATTAGGCACGTGATGCGAATTGACTCCAGGGGAGACAAAAAGCCAAAGCTGGTGGCTGTCCCTGCCTGACTTAGCACTCAGGACAGGGCTGGAGCACAGAGTGCAGTGGGGGCGGGGAGGGGAGGGCGGGCTGTGATTCTGGGGCAGGCCGCCAGGTAATGCTTCTCTTTATCCAGACACCAGGCCCTCAACAAAGAGCCCAGTGGCGGTGGCAGATGACCCTCCTGAGACCAGCTGAACTACAGCCTTTTCCTCAGCAGGGAACACAGCTGGGACACTCAGGGTGCAGAGGGCCACCTCCTTCCATTCTGATGGGGAGAACTTTGTGAACCTTTTCCCAGGGGTCCCCTGAAGGCGACAAGGGAGGCCATGACCCCCCTATCTCCCTCACACCTTTTCCCTAGTGCCTATTTACCTCTTTGGAGGGGCCATATTTCTGTCGTCAGTTGTAAATGCTGCGTTTGAATGTTATATTAAATGCCTGTTTCCTTCTCAGCCTGGGAGTGCTGGTGTGGTTCTTTGACTCTCTGCGCTCCTGGAAACGAGATCCAGAATCTCACATTCCTCATTGATTTAGGAACCTCGCGGAGTCATCAGCTCAGTGTATGTGGAGAAGGGAGAAGGGCCAGTTTCCTCCCTGCCTACTGAAGGACACCCATAGGCCCTCTTCCTCAGAGGACAGGTTCATTGCAGTGAGGTGCCCCTGGTCCAGGAGCAGAGACGGCCCCGCAGATCTCCGTGGACTGAGAGGTTGGAAGGACTTTCTCAGGCAAAGCAGCAAACACTGAGATAGAGGCATCTTTAAAACTAGCACCTGCCTGGCCCTGGCACATGTCCTGCCCACGACGGTGACGGCCTTTCTGCACTTGGAGGAGGAGGGAACATTGTCCCGGTTTCTCTTTTGCAAAGATTAGGAACTTGCTGTTTTCTGATTTGGTCTCTGAATTTGCATCAGCTTTAAATGGGGAAAATAATGTAAAAAGCTCAAAATGTGCACGTGGAGAGGACGAGGCCAGAGGAAGGTCCTGCGCAGATGGACGAAGTGTGGGTGGGACTCTGCCTCCTCCAGCCCCTCTAGGGGCTCCCTGTTCACCCTTGACCTAGACTTAATCCTGCTGGGATTCTGGTCTGTGACAGATTTGTGATGCAGCTTTTAAGGCCACAGCCGGGTCTCCCTCCATAACCCTGGTGCTCCCTGTGAGCTAGGATTTTCAGCATAACTGTACTTCTTCATACAATTCTTTCTCAGAGCAGACATTCTCTAGACGCCCCTAGCCTTTTTGTCAGGTCCCTCATGGCCACTCCTCCCTGGCTGGGCCTGATGGATCCCAGGTGAGCTCTGGTTTGCCAGCTTAACAGACCATAGGCTGACCAGTGTATGACCCCACAGTCTCCCTTGCTGCCCAGGGTGACATCTGGGTCTGGGTGGTTCTGAGATTCATAGTCTCAGACAGTCACCAGTTTACACACTCTGGTGTATTTTTACTGACGTTTCCTAAAGTGGTAGCTGGTAGCCCCTTGGCTGGCTGTGTTCTTTTCCACAGTCTTGTGCTGTGGTTCTGTCATGGGAGTGTGCGACTTTCCTGTTGGGAGCTGTGAAAGAGGAGGCCTAAGAAGGGTGTGAGCTGGAGGTCCTGCAGGGAATGCCGCCAAACTGATGATCCATGGACGTGCGTGGACACAGCTTTACCAAGTGAAAGCTAAAACATTTCCCATCTGGGTGGCACACAGACACGCTCTGAGCTCAACCTGAGAACCGCTCCAGAACCAGGAGCTAAAGGGTTACCACCCAGCCATTTGAACCTCATCCCCTGGAAACACCCTGAAAGACAAGGGCCAGATGAATCGCTTGACACTTCTGAGTTATCCCCTTCTTCCTGACGGCTGCAAGTGTCACCTGGACACACAGCCAGCTGGACTCTGCCAGGGAGGGCTTGTGAGGACAGCCAGAAGCTGAGGATCAATCCTGGTTCCCGACGGTCCAGGGCCTTCCTGATGCGACACAGCCAGCCAGGAAAGAGACTTGCTAGAGGAAGGTGGGGAAGGCTGTGCTGTCCCTCCAGGGAGAAAGAGTCGTGGCAGGTCTCAGGGCTAGTCCAGGGCCGGGATGAAGGCATGGGTGTCCCAAGAGTGTCTCCTCCAGCACTGGGATGCTCCTGAGAGCCGACCCGGCAGGTAGCAACAGTTAGTAAGTCTTGTGGATATAGCTGTGGCAGAGGAGGGACAATTTAATGCATCTTTGAGCTTCCACTGGCCAAAAGTGCAGATAGTCACCCAGAAGAGACCCATATTTGCAGTGAGGGTCACATTTCAATCTTCTGTTTTTTACACTTTTATCTCCAAAATTTGGGGTTTTTTTTTAATGTTTTTATGTTTCCTGTCTTTGAACTTTTTGTTTTGTTCTTGTCTTTTCCCCCTCATTTCATTGAGTTGTTCAGCTTTCTGAGCTGCTTTTGAATGATTATTTTGATCCTTTTTTCTTCAGCACACCAAGGACGTTCCATGTTATCTTGTGCTCTCCACATTTTGGTCCACGTTAGAGCCAGTCAACTCATCAGACTGTTGGAACTCCTTGTACCCCCTCAAGACACAACATTGAATAGAGAACCTCTGCTGAGTGGGGCCAAATCAATTCATTCCACCGAATCAACTGTGTGACGTTTCCACCATATCCCAACCCTCTAATAGCCCACTTCTTCACGGTTGTCCCAGGTTTCTGTCTGTGTGTACTAGGAAAAGGATGTGGTAATTTTGGAGTGTAGCACAATTCCTCATGGGTCCCCTTTTGTAGCTCATGCTTTGGGACCTGCTAGGAGTCAAGTTCACCTCGACTGAGTCTTGCTCTAGAAGCACCAAGGCTGGTGGGTATAGGTCCTGAGGAGGCTCAGCAGTGTCTTGCCAGGCAATGACCTCAGGGGACATGATGACAGGATCCTCAGGAAAAGCAGAGTTCACGTCCTCAGACAGGAGGAGGAGGGCTGCTTCCACTGACAAGGCCAACTCTGTGCCATGTGGGAGTGAGTTAAATGTACCAGGTGAATCGGGAGCTGACTTATGTTCCCTTTCCAGTTTTCAGGACCCAATTACTACTAAATCAATGCCATCACTTTCACCACTGTGCAGATGGGGATTCAACCTGTGTTGTAATTCAGCCGCTTGCAGGAAGAGACTCCGGGTTAGGTTTTCAGAAATCTCAGCTCTGAAGCTACAAGAAATAAGGGTTTGTTTCAGGGAAGGTACAGACACTTCAGGTCAGTTATGGTGGTTGAGCTGACCTGGGAATTTGACACCCTGTGCTCATCATTTTCTTTTCTCATTTAATCAAGTGCAATTAGGAACAGCTAGCCGATTTCATTACATTTGTTAATTTGTCAAGAATGATTAACGTATCAAATACATGATCACTGAGAACTTTCCCTTTTATAAACATTTGGTTAGGAATCTCCGGTGCTGGTATTTTGTGTATCTCTGCTGCCACAGCCTGCCATCAATTGTCAGCATCCTCTTTAACACTGGAAATAGGGTCTCTGGTGCCTTTCAATATAATCAGATTAGAGGACCAATTCCAGAAACCCGAGAACCATTTCAGAAAACACATCTTTAAGATTCTATTCCTCTAGAACCTTCCTTGGAACCAAAATCTGTATTAGAGTCCTCCAGGGAAAAGAGACATATTTATTTATAACGTGAACATATACATTTGTGTAAACATACATACAGTCGTGTCTCACCTAATGATGGGGACATGTTCTGGGAAATGCCTCATTAGGCAATTTTGATGTTGTGTGAACATCATAGTCTGTGCTCACACAAACATAGATGGCATAGCCTACTATACACCTGGGCTGCAAGGTACTAATCTTATGGGATCATCATTGTGTAAGCAGACCATAATTGATGGAAACATCATTATGCAGTGCATGACTATATGTATGTGTATATACACACACAGAGAGACACATATACACACATTTCTTTCTAGAGATTTATTCATGGAATTATTCTTGATTATGGAGGCTGGCAAGTTTGAATTATAGGGAAGGCAAGCAGACCAGGATGTCTAAGGCAGGATTTTTTCTTGAGGAAGATTAGCTGTGGGCTAACTACTGCCAATTCTCCTCTTTTATATGAGGAAGACTGGCCCTAGGCTAACATCCGTGCCCATCTTCCTCTACTTTATATGTGGGACTCCTACCACAGCATGGCATGCCAAGCAGTGCCATGTCCACGCCTGGGATCGGAACAGGCAAACGCCAGGCCACCGAGAACCAGATTGTGCACACTTAACTACTGCACCACCGAGCCAACCCCTAATGCAGGATTTTAAACTGCAATCTGAGGCATAATTTCTTCTTCACCAGGAAATCTCAATTTTTCCTCTTATGGGTTTCAACTGAGTATCTGAGACCCACTCACATTTTCAAAGCTAACATTTTCCAAAGTCAGCTGATTTTAGATGTGCTTGATTAAATAACTGGGTACTGTAACCTAGCCAAATTGACATGGAAGACTACCCATCACAAGCGGTAAGAGTTCTTTCTATATTCTGAATATTCCATCCCTAGCAGATATGTGATTTGAAAACACTGTCTCCCTTTCCATGGTGTAGTGGGCTTCCTAACATTTCTTTCTTTCTTTCTTTCTTTTTTTGTAATGCAAGTGCCTGGCTTAAGCTTTGATTGTGGAGGCATCCATTTCAAAGAGGTGTCCACCTCACAGATGGCCATCCCCAGTAACACAGTGTCAGCCCCAGGGCCAGGTAAAGAGCCAGGCCCCCTCTGCTCCACTGAGGCTTTTTTGTTTCAGAGAAGCTGGTTGATTTAGATAACTGGCCATTTGGACCACTTGGTTCTTTCTTTCTTTTTCTCTCATCTCACACTTTGTATTCCCACTCTTATATTTTAAATTTGCCAATAAAGAGTGAGCCCTTGAAGCCCTAGGCTTCCACTCTCTGCCCCAGTAAAAGCAGAACCCCAGGCCTGTGCCCTCTTTTTCTCTCTGTCTGCAACCTTGCTGTGTGGCCTAAGGCCTGTGAGTAAAAAGCCTTTATTTTTTCAAGGTTTCCTGAGAGTTATTGCTGAAGGGCATCTTGCAAATAAGAACCCCAAGGGCTAGTCCACCCACAACACTGGTTATTGATGGTCTGAGACTGGCACAGAAGAGCTCATTGTTAAGTTTTAGGAGTTCTGTACATAGTCTAAGTACAAGGTCTTTATCAGAGAGAGGATTTGCAAATCTTTTTCCCAGGTTTTGACTTGTGTTTTCATTCTCTATATAGTATCTTTCAAAGAGCAGAAGTTTTTAATATTGATAAATTCTAATTTATTAATTCCTTCTTTTTTGGATTGTGCTTCCGGTGTCATATCTAGGACCTAATCCAAAATCATAAGGAATTTCTCCTTCGTCTTCTTGTAGAAGTTTTAGAGTTTGCATCTAGACCTATGGTCCATTTTGAGTTCACTTTTTTATATAGTTCAAGGCATGGATTGAAGTCCATGTTTTTGCACATGGATGTCTAATGGTTCCAGCACCATTTGGTCAAATAACTATCTTTTCTCCATTGAATTGCCTTTGCAACGTTTTTGAAAACCAACCTTCGGTATATGTCTGGCCTATTTCTCTCCATACGTGATGTAAATATCGCACTGTCCTGAAAATTGTCTTCATAATAATTTCAAATCCAGCGCAGTTAGTCCTCCAACTTTGCTCTTCTTCAAAGTTGTGATGGCTGTTTTAGATGCTTTGAATTTTAATATAAATTATGAACAAGCTTTTCAATTTCTACCGGAAAAAGCCTGCCAGGATTTTGATTGAGGTTTCCTGGAATCTGTAGCTCAATTTGTGAAGAAACGACATATTAAAAATATTCAGCCTTCCAACCCATGAGCAAGAATATATATATGTATTTATTTATTTAAATTTTGGGGGCAATGTTTTGCATTTTTCCATATACAAGTTTTTCTTAGAGTCATCCTTAAGCATTTCATACTTTTAGATACATTGTAAAGGATATTTTTATTTCATTTTTTGATTGCTCATTGCTAGTATATAGAAATAGGACATGTTTAGAACCTTCAGATTAAAGGAAAGTCAATTTGGGAGAGAGTATAAAGCATGAATTTGGTGACAGCTTTCATAAAAATCTATTTTTAGAGTTGCATGGAGCTAACAGAGAACAAGTCTGTGTTTGACCCATAAACTGCATTAACAACATTAAAAATCCATGGTTCCATCTTCAAAGCATCAATGAAAATATTCCATGACCAATCTATTAGTGAAAATTAGAGTGAGTTTATTATCAGCTAGATCTGAGGACTAGTTTAGCCCAGGGTCTCCTTTCCCCAAAGAAGGAAGGGAAGCAAAGAAGTGGGGTGTACAGAGTGGTTATATACTGTCAAAGAGCATGGATCACATTTGACTGAAATGTCTCTTTTACAATAGTCACGAGATTGCTCTGCCAGCACAGTGATTAATAATGGACACAGCAGCTAGCAGGTCTGCTGTCTCAGTGGACACAGCAGGTAGTCCAACTGCTGTCTTGAGCTGGGTGGTCACAGGTGGGCACAGCAATCACTTCCTAGCCTAGAGAGAGGTGCTAATCCTTAAGGAAATGCCAATGTGGGGGAAGTTGCATCTTTATCTTAAGACCATTTGTTCTTGTCTTTGGGGCATAGCAAATGCTTAAAGCAGATATACAATGCAAGCCACATCAGGCCCTTCTGGAAAACAAAGTCAGGCTGAATTAGGGGTACACCAAAGGGCTTCCTCACGTGCTCCCATATATCCTACTGTCTGCCATTTGTTTATCAGAAGGATTTTTCTAGAGCAAGAAGATTGTGTAAGCAAAAATGGGCAATTTTTCAAAGTGGAGGAAGAGTTCTAGACACAAAATAGGAAAACGAAGCATGTACTTGAAGCCACCTTGCTGCACTCTGCCCAAGCCCAGAAACCAGCCCTGCCTGGTGGGTTTGTGCCCCTCCCAATGCATCTTCAGGTCTTGCTGTGCAGTTTTCTTAGTTAAGCACACACACATACACCTACACACATGCATACACAAGTGCAAACACACACAGGGAAAATAATGTTCATAGAGCCGTGCCTGCAGAACTTCCCCAGAGGAGCAAGATCAATGTTTCTTTCCTTTAGTTCTTACTTTTGAGAAGTCCAGACTCCTCTCTTCCAGCAAAAAGATACCATGACGCCAAGTACCTGCCAGCCTCTACTTTCTGTCCTGTTTCTTAGAAAAATGACCAAATTAAATGAGGAAATTTGGAAATCACTTTTGCAAATGTATAAGGCACTTTGTCTAGAGTCTGATTTTCTATTAAACTCTCCCCACTTCTGTAGGTGATGTGGCGGTGTAACCAGACATCCACTCGCTCCACCGACAGACCTCAGTTGGTGGAGGGTGTTGAAGCTGGGAGAGACCTAGATAGTCATCTACTCTGGAAGTCAAAAGCCAAATTTGGCTTCAGAGACTTTTTTTTTTTAATTCTGGTCATAATAGTTTATAACATTGTGAAATTTCAGTTGTACATTATTATTTGTCAGACACCATATAAATGTTCCCCTTCACCCCTTGTGCCCACCCTCCAAACCCCTTCCCCCTGGTAACCACTGGACTGTTCTCTTTGTCTGTGTGTTTGTTCATCTTCCACATATGAGTGAAATCATGCAGTGTTTGTCTTTCTCTGCCCGGCTTATTTCACTTAACCTAATACCCTCAAGGTCCATCCATGTGGTTACGAATGGGACAATTTTGGGTTTTTTTAATGGCTGAGTAGTATTCCATTGTATCTATATGCCACATCTTCTTTATCTAATCATCAGTCGATGGGCACTTGGGTTGCTTGCACGTCATGGATATTGTGAATAATGCTGCAGTGAACAGAGGGGTGCATAAATCTCTTTGAATGATTGATCTCAAGTTCTTTGGTTAAATACCCAGTAGTGGGATAGCTGCGTTATATGGTATTTCTATTTTTAATGTTTTGAGAAACCTACATACTGTTTTCCATAGTGGCTGCACCAGTTTGTATTCCCACCAGGAGTGTATGAGGGTTCCTTTTTCTCCACATCCTCTCCAACATTTCCTGTTTTTTTGTCTTGGTGATTATAGCCATTCTAATGAGTGTAAGATGATATCTAAGTGTAGTTTTCATTTGCATTCTCTGAAGATTAGTGATGTTAAACATCTTTTCATGCGCATATTGGCAATCTGTATGTCTTCATTGGAAAAATATCTGTTCATATCTTCTGTCATTTTTTGATTGGGTTTTTTTTTTTTTTGTAGTTTGGTTGTGTGAGTTCTTCATATATTATGGAGATTAACCTCTTGTCAGATACATGGTTTGCAAATATTTTCTCCCAGTTGGTGGGTTGTTTTTGCATTTTGATCCTGGTTTCCTTTGCCTTCCAGAAGCTCTTTAGTCTGCTGAAGGCCCACTTGTTTTTTTTTCTTTTTTCCCTTGTCTTAGTAGACATGGTATTCAAAAAGATCCTTTTAAGGCTGACATCAAAGAGTGTACTGCCTGTATTTTCTTCCAGAAGTTTTATGGTTTCAGGTCTTACCTTCAAGTCTTTGATCCATTTTGAGTCTCTTTTTGTGCATGGGGAAAGATAATGGTCTACTTTCATTCTTTTGCATGTGGCTGTCTAGTTTTCCCAGCACCATTTATTGAAGAGGCTTTCCTCTCTCCATTGGATGTCCTTACCTCCTTTGTTGAAGATTAGCTGTCCGCAGGTGCGTGGTTTTATTTCTGGGCTTTCAATTCTATTCTATTGATCTGCGTGTCTGTTTTTGTACAAGTACCATGCAGTTTTGATTACCGTAGCTTTGTAATATATTTTTAAGTCAGGGATTGCGATGCTACCAGCTTTGTTCTCGTTTCTCAGTATTTCTTTGGCTATTTGGGGTCTTTTGTTGCTCCATATGAATTTGAAGATTCTTTGTCCCATTTCTATGAAGAATGTCATTGGGATTTTGATTGAGATTGCACTGAATCTGTAGTTAGCTTTAGGTAGTATGGACATTGTAACTATATTTCTTTTTCCAATCCATGCGCATGGAATATCTTTCCATTTCTGCATGTCATTATAGATTATATAATTTATTACTGAAATCATTACTGATTTATTTCAGTAACGTTTTCTAGTTTTCTTTGTATAGGTCTTTCACCTCCTTGCTTAACTTTATTCCTAGATATTTTATTTTTTTTTTGTTGCGATTGTAAATGCGATTGCATTCTTGGGTTCTTGTTCTGTTCATTATTGGAGTTTAGAAATGCCGCTGATTTTTGTACGGTGGCGTTGTACCCTGCAACTTTGCTGTAGTTGTTGATTATTTCTAACAGTTTTCTGGTGGATTCTTTAGGATTTTCTATACATAAAATCATGTCATCTGCAAACAGCAAGAGTTTCACTTCTTCATTACCTGCTTCGATTCCTTTGATTTCTTTTTCTTGTCTAATTGCTCTGGCAAAAACCTCCAGTACTATGTTGAATAAGAGTGGTGAGAGTGGGCACCCTTGTCTTTTCCTGTTCTCAGAGGGACGGCTTTCACCTTTTCTCCATTGAGTATGATGTTGGCTGGGTTTGTCATATATGGCCTTTATCATGTTGACGTGACATATCTATATCCATTTTATTGAAAGTTTTTATCATGAATAGACATTGGATCTTGTCAAATGCTTTCTCTTTGTCTATTGAAATTATCATGTGGTTTTTTTCCCCTCATTTTGTTAATGTGGTACACATTATTGATCAATAATGTTGATTGATTTGTGGATGTTGAGCCATCCCTCTGTCCCTGGTATGCATCCCACTTGATCATGGTGTATGATCTTTTTAAGGTACTGCCATATTTGGTTTGCCAATATTTTGTTGAAAATTTTTGTATCTATGTTCCTCAGCAATATTGGCCTGTAATTTTCCTTCTTTGTGTTGTCCTTGTCTGACTTCGGTATCAGAGCGATGCTGGCCTTGTATAATGTGGTAGGAAGTGTTCTGTCTTCTTCAATTTTTTGGAATAGATTGAAGATAGATAATAAATTTTCTTTGAATGTTTGGTAGAATTCTCCAGAGGAGCCATCTGGTCCTGGACTTTTATTTTTGGGAGGTTTTTTATTACTTTTTCAATCTCTTTATTTGTGATTGGGCTATTCAGATTCTCTCTTTCTTCTTGATTGAGTTTTGGGGGTGGTAAGAATCTAAGAATTTATCCGTTTCTTCTAGATTGTCCAGTTTGCTTGCATGGATGTAGAGCACACAAAAAAATTAGCGTGGTAATAAAACATGTGATTTAAAATTTTGCTTCCTCATTTTAAAGGTCGTTTCTGATACTAAGACCATATTACGTCAATCTGTGTATGCAAATTTGTCTTTCCATGTAGACTCCACTGGAAGACATATACTGGATAGTCAGTTTTTGCCAGGGACCATCATGGGCATTGTGGACACTGAGCTGAATAAGACAAAAACCAGGAGGCCAGTTATAAGACTGTAGCATGTTAAAGTCTATGTCACGAGTAAGAGGTAAGAAGGGAGTGAAATTCGAAAAAAAGGTGGACCCAAAGTGAAAACTGCAGTTTCATATTTTGCTGAAATGAATTGTATAAATGCCCTTAGCTGTCATGTGTAGGGTTTTTTCGTATGATTAATACAACTAATGACTATCCGTTCAGGAAAACTAAAGAAAAGTTACTTGAGATGATAGGTGACTTGAGAAGAAATTATTATTAAGCAACCCACATTGTCCCAAGAGATAAATGAGAATTTCCAAATATGACTGACCTAAGGTAGGATAGTTTGTGAAAGTAAGAAAATGGTCAAGGGGGAGAACTGCCTATACATCAGAGAGAGCAGAAAGCTTCCAAAAGTGAGTTATGCAAATTCTATAAATGGCGGAAATCAAAGAAATGGAAATTCCAGGAAATAATTAGAATCTGATCAAAGAATAGTAATTTCTGGTTCTGAGGCTTCGAGGTCTGCAATCATGGACAATTCTTCATCCCCTAAACAATTTGCTTTTCTATACCTACCATTCAATTGACTCTTTCCAGAGCCCCCATGTGTTTTTGTTCCTCAGAATGTAGATGAAGGGGTTCAGCATGGGTGTGTCCATCGTGTACATCACCGAGGCTGTTGCACTTGAGTGTGACCTGTGAGCAGAAGCAGATAAATGTACACTCCTAGTCTTGAACAATAATATAAGGAGAGGATTGAGAGGGGGCAGACAGGTGGAAAGTGCTTTATCCTTCCCCTGAGCTGATGAGATTCCACATATGGAAGAAACTATCAGAGTATCATTAATGGATACCAGTGAAGGGACCACCATCCAGCAGCACTGCTGTAAAATCGAAAATAAAAATGTTTAATTAAGAAAAGTGTCAGACCAGGCAAGTCGGACCACCTGTTTGATTTCCCAAAGATATGGAGGATTTCCACATTGGTGCAGAAAGACAGCCACAATGCCATTAAGCTTTCTAACAACGAATGCAGGGAACTTATGAACCAGGACACCAGAACCAGCAGCTGAAAGAGCTGGGGGCTCATGATGACCATGAAGTGCAGGTGGTGGCAGATGGGCAAGAAGTGATCACAGGCCATCACCGTCAGATGAAAATTCTCCAACACTGCAAACAGAATGTAAATATACATCTGGTCGATGCAGCCTTTATGAGTTAGAACTTTTCTCTGTGTCTACATATTCACTAGCCTCTTTGGCATGGGGACGGAGGTGAAACAGAAGTCTACAAAGGGCACTTTGGAGCAGAAGAAGTACGTGTGTGTGGAGGTGGGAGTCTGAGATGGTGGCCAGGATGATGAGCAGGTTTCCAAACACGGTGATCCAGTATGGAGAGGAAAAGTGAAAATATGAGTGGTACCATTTCTGGTTCTTTTCATACTTCTGAAAGAACACATTTTGAATTTTGAGTATCATTGCCTGGGACTATGTAATAAAGGTTATGACTAGGAATGAAAAAGTAGCATGATTAATTTTCACACAAATGGGTATCAGTAATAGTGAAAAATGCTACAGTTATATATTACAGTCAAGAAATCAATACATATTCTTTGTATGGACCTCATACCATTTAAGGTATCTCCCCTGACATGTCTGACTATAAATTCCTGTCCCACTCAAATTTTTCCCCAAGAGGTCAAGTATTATACAATTTTCAGTACATATTATTTCATGCCTTGAGGAATACTTGTTGAGTACTGACTGTCTTCTAGGCAAAAAGTATAGGATGCTGAGAAACAAAAACCCAAAAACATGATGGTTGTGACAGAATATAAGCAAATAAACATCTTATATCATGTCACATGGTTACAGATGCTATGAAGAAAAAAAGTAGGTATTAAAAAGAGTCAATTGAGGTGTTACTTTTTACTGGGAATTCAGGAAAATCTGCATAAGAGGAAGACAAATGGGAGAAGGTTGTCTGGGGAAGTGTGTACCCTGCAGCGGATAGAGCCAGAGGAGAGACCCTAAGGAAGATGCTTCTCTCAGATCTTCAAGACTCAGATGAAGCCAGAATGGTGAGGGGAAGGAACAGGAGGGAGGGCGATGGGAGGTGGTGTCAGAGGATGCTGGGAAATGAGGTGGTCCCCCAGCACAGCTGGAACTGCAAGACGCAAGGAGTCACTTATTCACATTGTTCCCTGTACTTCTTAATTTTGTTCCGGAGGAATTCTCTGAGTGGAAATTATCCCCTCATTTTTCTCTGTTGGCTGACATTCTTGCGTCTGTATTTTCAGGGTCACACTTTGGAATACATGGGCTAGGTGCCACTCCACTGAGAACTGCTCACGCCTCGCAAAATACACAGGCATACACACAACAAAAACACACGCAGTGCACTATGACCTCCAGGGAACATGTTACTACAAGGCTCTTCTCTCTCCAGCCACAATAGGTAGGAAATAAATGAAGCAAGGAAGCTGTCAACAGTAGATTATCTTCACCTTAGAGAATTAAAAATAGTACCCAAATTCCAGTTATAAATCCTCCCATGAACATGTAAGCATGAGGCTCCATAATCATATGACCATTTTGTTTTCTGTATCTAAGAAAGGATGAAAAGCACTTCACAACCATAGAGAGGAAAGAAATAGACACGATTGGAAAAAGAAGATCTAAAATGCCCAGGTGACTCTGAGAGACTGTGATGTGGAGAAAGCTTCCGTGGTTCGGGCAGCATTCCAGCACTCTTATATCCCTTTGACGGCCAGAACAAACAATACAGCAGAAAAATCAAATAATTCTCAGAAGAAAGGAATGGTATCTTACAATGTTAAGACACTTACTGATTGAACATCCCACTCGAAAAAATAGGAAAGGGAATGAACCCTCCTTTTATAACAAAAAAATACAACATTAAATAGTAGGGGATTTTTTTTTCCGCAAGGATAGATTCATATCTGTTGCCAATCTTCCTCATTTATTCTCCACCTCAAAGCCCCAGTGCGTGGTTGTATATCCTATTAGTAAGTCATTCTTGGTCTTCTATGTGGGCCACCACCACAGCATGGCACCCGACAGACGGGTGGTTCTGCAACCAGGAAGCAAACCCGGGCCGTGGCAGCAGTGAACGCCAAACTTTAACCACTAGGGCATCAGGGCTGGTTCAATAGTGGGGGATTTTAAAAGATGAAATGGTAAATGACTTTCTAAATAATATTAAATGCAAAACATTGGAAATGGAAAATGGAGGTTTGAACTTGGATCTACCACATACTAGCTGTTTGTCAAGGAGACCAATCAGACCATTCTGAGTGTTAATGTTCTCACTCCGCTAGTGGGGATGGCAGTGTCCTTTGCCTGGAGATGGTCAGCAAATTTAGTCAATACATATAACATGCTTGGCATAGTTAACAAATGTTGGTTAGTGAATGATTATCACTGGTGATGAGCTGAAGCCAAATTTTTCCTTTTACCTCTCAGATGTTTCCATTGCTCCTCCAGGTCTAGGTAATGAAATACTTTTAAAGTAAAGCTCGTTAGCATAATTCTTTTTGCATACTAAATATAATTTTTTATGTGAATACCCAACATGCCAGACAATAATACTGTGAAATGCATGCCAAGACTGCTGTTGCAAAGTAACATCTACCTTCCCGATCTGGGATTCCTAGTAAATACAGAACATGCTCAAATGCATTCCGTCTTAAACATTTTTAAAAACTGCAGTCAGTTCACTGCACAGGCCTTAAAACCTAACACTCTATTTTACAGCTCCTCTTCTGTGCAAAGCTCCTCAGATAGGTTTTAATTTTACTGGAACCACTTTACACCTCCCATTCCTTTTTCGTTCTCATCCACCCAGATGTCCTTTCCCATCACTTAATTACAACAATAATCTTTATACTTCTGAGTCCAAAAGACACTTCTCTTTTTATTATACTAAATAAATTAATTGTAAATTAGTCAGTCTACCTAGCAAACAAACATGGCAATCTCTCAGTTCTGGGCAAGGCTGCTTTGGCTCTCAGGTGACCTGAGATAAAAGCTCTCCTCCCCCACTGTCTCTGAACCTTTCATGAGGTACCTGCTGAGCTCTCAGACTCACCTGGATGGAGTCTCGGAGAGGAAGGGGTCCATGTGGAAGTCTGAATTCCTTCCTGGATGGTTGACGATGGAGACTGAAGCTCTGTTCCAAGAGAGGACAGCAGAAAGGAGTGAAACATCAGTTCCCCTGCAAGACTTAGGCCCCCAAAAGCAGCAACCATGTTGATTCAGCTCAGCGTTGCACACGTTCACGGCCTGCAGCAGAGGAGATGTTTACAGCTCTCTCCATCTGCTCACTAGGCACTGTTTCCAATGTTACTCCCATCTCCGAGCACATCATTTTCTGTGGGACACTGATATGGACACAAAGAAAATTATTCCTGCTGACTCTCTGTGCTCAAGAGACCAGATTAAAAGTCAAGGTAAATCTAGTTTTTATTACAACTTCTCCAAGAATTTCCCTGTCTTCTGGAGGTCTAAACCTCCTTGCATCTTATCCCAATCTTGAGTTAATGTTTCTTCCAAATCTGAGACTGATGAATCTGTTTAGACTAGATCCCTTGGGTCTCCAAAGTATTGACTTGTGGCAGGGAACAATTCCTGATTATCTCCTGAAAATTTCTCTTCCCCTCTTCAAAAAGGGAGGGAGGTGTGTTTCTTTGATATGAAACCATGGGTACTATAACCTTTGGCTTCATGATACTTTTGACAAATCAATTATGAGTTTCATGCTCTTAACACAAATTAAAGCTGTCTTTTAATCCTTTATTTACAAATATCTATTAGTTATAAGATATGTTTAGATCTTTTTATGCACCATGGACAGAGCTTACATTCTGGTGTGTTTGCTCATTTAAGTTTTACTAATGTCCATTCTCTGCGGTCAGTACTATCATAAACTTGTCTACTTTTGCAGAAACAGAGCTCAGAAGGTTAAAATGATTTTCCCCAAGTTATGACTGAGTAAGGGGTGAGATTTCTTGGAATTCCAAGTTATTTCCGTTCTCATGCTCTAGGTCGGTGGTTCTCTACCAGGGGTGATCTTCCCAGCAAGGACACTTGTCATTGTCTGGAGACATTATTGCTTGCTATAACTGGGGAAGTACTACTGCCACCTAAAGGGTTGAGGCCAGGAATGCTGTTCAACATTCTATAACACACAGGACATCCCCACCACAAAGAAATTCTCAAGCATAAATGTCAACAGTGAGAAGATTGTGAATACTATTGTAGACAAGAATTTCTCCAACATTAATGGGTATGTGAATCACTTGGGATCTTGTTCAGATGCAAATTTGGATTCAGCACATCTAACGTGAGGCCAGACTTTTTACATTTGTAACTAGTTTCCCATTGATCCTAATGCTACACGTTTTGGTCTGTGGTTGACTCTAAGTATCAATGTTTGGTCCAGTACAGGGTCAGATGTAGATATTTTGAGGGCTTCTCCACCAAGAAGCCTCCCACACACCTCAGGTCTGACATTGTCATCAAATGGACTCAATAGTTCAGCTTCTGTATGCACACATTTACACACGCCTCTTGATTATTTCCCTCATGGCAGGAAATAAAATTTTAGGCCTCTTTTTTTTGTCTATAGACTCAGGAAATTCCATCTACATTATGGAGTGGATATGAGAAGTAAGTAATGTTTTAGATCTCAGCTAGAAAGATTAAAAATGCAGATATTCTTTAGCTGAGAATTTCTTAGACTCAGTATGATTTGCATCCTGGGACAGATCATCCTCTGTGGTGGGGTCTGTCCTGTGTGTTGTAGGGTGTCTAGAACGTCCCTGGCCTCCACCTACACCTCTCCAGTGTCACAGCCTAAAATGTCTCTGGACACTGGTCAATGTCCCCTGGGGGACAAAATTGCTCCTGGTTAGAACCACAGTTTAAATTTAACCACTTCAAAATATTTTTGTTGATTGGGATAGTATCAAATGTGATAAGCAATATGAAAGACCATCAAAAGTGCAAACAGCACAGCAACACCATGAAATATTATGAGCCCATCAAAGTAATGAATCATTGTTACAGCTGTTGGTTAGAGGGATGTCCGTAAGGTAACACTGGGTAAGAAGGAAGGGGAGAGACAAGCTGGAATAAACGATTGTCCTAAAATGTTAAGAGTACTTATCTTCTGCACAGGATCCTATTTATGTATTTAAATTAAAAGTATGTAAATATGTATGGATGTATATACAGAAAGAAAAGTTCTAAAAGAAAGTAGGAACTTAAGGAAGGAAGAATGACAGTAAGAGTGAAATTAGGTTAAGTTTAGTGCTTTTAAAACAACTGTAGAAAACAAAATAGGTTAATAATTTCAAACTAATTTCATTTACATATAAACTATTAATACTCCAATGGTATCAACCTGGGTCACTAATTCATGATTAAATTGCCAAAGACTTGGAAATAAAAGAATATAATAGAAAGCCTTTTAAAAATGCAGAGAGGAAGCAGTGTCTAAAGTTATAATTTCTTCTTATATAAAGATTCAAATATGCTCATGGAAAATACAGATAATGGTCAAATGGTGAAGAAGAATGCCTCCAGATGATGGCTAAAGAGCATGCAACTTTGAGAAATAAATCTAATCACAAAACACCAAAGTAAGAAATAAAGACTAACAGAGATGTGAAGCATGTTGCAAATATATATGAAGGGTGATTTATTAGCACAAAGTATGCAAAAGAAACTTCACTTTGGTTTTTGTTTAAAGCAAGGACTTGCATGCGAAGAATATTAAAGTGACAGACAGGTCAATTCTTTCAGTAAAGACAGCAAAGGAGGAACACAATACGAGCAACTGATGCATTGGACCACAGACAATTTTGTTCTTTTTGATGAAATTGTAAATGGGGACTTTTTTTTAACAATTTCTCATTCTGAGAGTTTCTTGTTAGTGTGCAGAAACATGATAGATTTTGTATATTTATTTTTTATCTTGCAACTTTATTGAATTTGTTTTATTATTTCTAATGGTGGTTTGGTGGAGTCTGTATGGTTTTCTATATATAAAATCATGCCATCTGCAAACATTAACAGTTTTACTTCTTTCTTTTCAATTTGGATACATTTTATTTCTTCCCCTTTTTTGCCTAATTGCTCTAGCTAGGAATTTCAATAGTTTGTTGAACAAAAGTGACAAGACTGAGCATCCTTGCCTTGTCCCTGATCTTAGCGGGTAGGCCTTAGGCTTTTCACCGTTGAGTAGGATGTTAGCTGCGGGCTTGTCATTTATAGCCTGTCTGTTGAGGTAAATTCCTCAATACACACCTTGTTGAGAGTTTTTATTATAAATGGAAGCTGCATTTTGTCAAGTGCTTTTGTTTGCATCTATTGGGATGATCATATGATTTTTCTCCTTCATTTAGTTAATCTGGTGCATCATGTTGATCGACTTACAAATGTTAAACCACACTTCCATCCTGGGAACAACTCCCACTTTGACCATAATACATGATCCCTTTAATGTATTGTTGAACTTGGTCTGCTAATAGTTTATTGAGGATTTTTGCATCTATGTTCATTATGGATATTGACCTGTAATTTTCTTTTTTTGTGGTATCCTTGCCTGGTTTTGGTATTGGGGTAATGTTGGAATTGTAAAATGACTTTGGAAGTATTCTCTCTTCTTCAGGTTTTTGGAAGAGTTTGAGAAGGATTGGTATAATTCTATGTTTAATATGTGGTCTTTAAATTTTTTGTTGGTTTTTGATTACCATATCAATCTTCTTACTAGTAATTGGTTTATTGATATTTTCTATTTCTTTATGCTGCAGTCTTGGAAGGCTGTATGTTTCTAGGAATTTAACCATTTCTTCTAGGTAGTCCAATTCATGGTGTATAATTGTTCATGTAGTGTCTCACAGCACTGCATTTCTGTGGTATCACTTGTGATGTCTCCTCTTTCATTTCAGACGTCATTCAGTCAAGTCCTGTCTTTGTTTGTTGCTGTGGAGCCTGGCTAAAGGTTTATAAACTGT
Source organism: Equus caballus (assembly GCF_041296265.1). Classification (NCBI taxonomy): domain Eukaryota; kingdom Metazoa; phylum Chordata; class Mammalia; order Perissodactyla; family Equidae; genus Equus; species Equus caballus. The sequence goes on along the minus strand of NC_091701.1, from coordinate 408,631 downwards.
GCTTGTCTTTTCAAAGACCCGGCTTTTAGTTATATTGATCTTTTTTGTCTCTATTTCATTTATTTCCCTCTCAGATCTTTATTTCCTTCCTTCTACTACCTTTGGGCTTCGTTTGTTCTTCTTTTTCCACTTCCTTGAAATGTCAAGTTAGATTGTTTATTTGAGATTTTTCTTCTGTCCCGAGGTATGTCTGTATCACTGTGAACTTCCCTTTTAGAAATGCTTTGCAGAATACCATAAATTTTGGTATGTGATATTTACATTTTAATTTGTCTCCAGGTATTTTTAAAGTTCTCCTTTGACTTATTTTTTGGCACGTTAGTTGTTCAGTAGAGTGGTGTTTTATTTCCACATATTTGTGGTTTTTAGTTTTCTTCTTGTAATTGATTTCCAGTTTCTCACCACTGTGGTTGGCAAAGATGCTTGATGTGATTTCAACTTTCCTAAATTTATTGAGACTATATTTTTGGCCTATCATATGATCTATCCTGGAGAATGTTTCATGCGTACTTGAAAAGAATGTGTGCTCCATTGCTTTTGGGTGGAATGTTCTATATATATTGATTAAGTCCATCTGGCCTAGTGTGATATTTAAGGCTGAATTTTCCTTCTTGTCTTGATGATTTATCCATTAATGTAAGTGGGGTATTAAAGTCCTCTACAATTATTGTATTGCTGTCAATTTCCGCCTTTAATATTTGCTTTTTATATTTAGGTGCTTTTACGTTGGCTGCATAAGTATTTATAAATGGTAGACCTTGTTGTTGGATTGACCCCTTTATCATTATGTAACGCCCTCTTTGTATATTACTGCAGTCTTTGTATTAAAACATTTTCTATGAAATTAAGCATAGCTACCTCAGCTTTCTTTCGGCTGTAATTGGAATACAACATCTTTTTTCCATCTTTTAACTTTCAGTGTGTGTATATTCTTACATCTGAATTGAGTCTCTTGTGGGCATCATATAGATGGGTCTTATTTTTAGATCCATTCAGCCACTCTGTGTTTCTTAACTGGAGAATTTTGTACATCTGCATTCAAAGTAATTATTGACAAGTATGTGTTTATTGCTGTTTTTAAAATGATTTTCTGGCTGTTGCAGTAGCTACTCTCTGTTACTTCTCCTCTTGGTCTCTTCTTTTATCGTTTGATGACTTTCTTCACTGTTATGCTTAGATTCCTTTCCCATTATCTTTGTTTATCTACTATAGGTTTTTGCTTTGTGGTTACCATGAAGCTTACATAAAACAACCTATATTTATAACAGTCTACTTTATATTGATAATAACAAGTTTGAGCACATTATAAAACTGCATTTTTGCTCTCTCCTCGTGTTTCATGTTTTTGATGTCACATTTAACATCATTTTATTCCGTGTATCCCTTAACCTATTATTGTAGTTACAGTTATTTTTACTACTTTTGTCTTTATCTTCATACCAGCTTTATATGTGATTAATTCACTATCTTTGGTATATATTTACCTTAACAGTGAGATTTATAATTTCATATGTTTTGTTGTTGCTAATTAGTGCCTCTTTTCAGCTTAAAGGTGTCCCTTTAACATTCCTTGTAAGGCTGGTTTAGTGGTGATGAACACTTTTAGCTTTTGCTTGGCCTGAAAATTCTTTATTTCTTCCTCAATTCTAAATGAAAACTTTCCCAGATAAATTATTCTTGGTGGAAACCATTTTTTTATCAGCACTTTGAATAAATTGTGCCTCTCCTTTCTGGCTACAAAGGTTTTGCTTAAAAATCTGCTGATAGCCATATGCTGGTTCCCTTGCATGTAACAAGTTGGTTTTGTCATGCTGCTTTTAAGATTTTCTCTTTATCTGTAATTTTTGACATTTTAGTTATACTGCATCTGAGTGTGGATCTCATCGGGTTCATATTATTTGGAATTCTCAGGACTTCCTGGATCTGGATGTCTGTTTCCATCCCCATGTTAGGAAAGTTTTCAGTCATTGTTTCTTCAAATATAAATTTTTTGTCCCTTCCTCTCCCTCTTCTCCTTCTGGTACCCCTGGAATGTGGATGTTCTTCTATTTCATGTTGTCTCAAGGTATGGCAACTTTTTGTAATTCTTTGTTCTTTTTGCTGCTCTGTTTGGCTATGTGCCACTGTCCTGTCCTTGAGATCACTGATCCTTTCTTCTGCTTCATCTACTCAGCTGTTGAACCCCTGGAGTGTATTTTTCAGTTCAGTTATTGTATTCTTCAGCTCTGTGTATTCTGTTTGGTACTTTCTTATATTTTATACCTCTTTGTTGAAATTCTCAGTGTGTTCATCTCTTCTTCCTGAGTTTGATGAGTATCTTTAGGACCATTATTTTGATATCTTTATCAGGTAAATTACTTATCTCTGTATTATCAAGTTTTTTTCTGAGGTTTTAACTTGTTTTTCTGTTCTTAACATATTCTTTTTTGTCCCCATTTTGCTTGATTATCTGTGTCTTTTCTATGCATTAGGTGAAACAGTTACTTTTCCCCATCTTGAAAGAGTGGCCTCATGTGGAAGATGAAACTTATTGTTCATCCTTGCCCTAATTCTTGGTTTTCTCTCAAATCTTTATGATGTCCAATCATCCTGCTTTATTTTTCATAGCTTCCAGTTGTTGTGGGTCCCCTTCACATGTGGGTGTGCCAAGACCTGTCAGTGTTCCAAATGGCAGAATCTCAGTCAGCATCTAATTTCAGGCCAATTGAAATAGGACCTCAGAGAGCAGGTTTTAAAATATGCACGTGTATAGAGTCCTGTGGGACCACCATCACAAACCTTGCCAGCCTCCAGGCTAGGTGATCTGGAAGTGTCTTTTGTGCAACAGTTGGGAAAACCAGGACTCCAGACGCCAAATGTATAAGCTCCTTTCTGGGAGGTACCAGTGAGCTGTGGTAAGACAGAGAGAGTGCAAAGAAGGCCCCACCAGTCGACACTGTCTGAGAGCCGGCCGACCAAGGAGAGTCCCTTGTTGAGCTGCAACAGAAGCTGAGGTACTAGATGTAAACCTGGGGCATGAGACATGAGGAAACCCCTCCCAGAGACACTGGAGGTCCAGATGCAGTAGACAGAGTGTTAGATAGGGTCCATCTTCTGAGACCTCTCGGTAGGTTTTGGCGAGCCCTTAGATGTGTGTTAGAGTAGAAGCCTGCCCCTCAGGCAGCAGCTGCAGTGATAAGCTGTAAGCCTCTTTCACAGAGAGACTGAGCTCCTGGGCCTCTTGCTCCTTGCTGCGCCCTGAGGGCAGTTGCTGTTTAATGACACATTTTCTGTTCTTTATATTCTTGAGGTGCCAGTGCACATAAGATCTGCTGGGCTACAGAGCCAGGTGATATAGAGATGTCCCTGGCAGCAGCAGCAAAAAATAGGGCACCAGACAAGGGTATAAACTCCTTTCTGGGAGATACCAGAAGGCTGGAGCAGGGCAGAGGGAGAGCCCAAAGACTATATCCATGGCCTCTGTTCCCTAGGAACGCCTCCCCTGGCCTTTATGAATATGGCAGACCAGAATTTGTCAGACTAAAGCTCCTGGACAAGTAAATAGGGCTCTTTTCTGGAAAAAATAAGTGCTATGTTTCAGTCTGCCATCAGTGAAGTGTCATGGGGTGGCTGCCAGCCAAGAACTGTCTCTCTGATGGTTATAGTCCATCGGACCCAAGAGCGCAAGCCCTCCTGGCCTCGTCAGCCAGCTTTCCAAGTGGTGCCCCCTAGGCTGCTACCATAAAAACTGGGGCTCTGTATGTAAGATAAAAAGCATGGGTACCAGGCATATGTACAATCTCCCCTCCATGAGACACTGGCACTGTGAGTGTGGCAGAAGGAGAGCTCATGAAGTGCACCTGCAGGCGTTAGCTAGGCAGTGGGGGTTGCAGGGATGGCACGCACTGGCTTTAGCAAGGCAGAGGGGGAACAGGAGGGGTGCCTGACGTTTTAGCGAGGCAGAGAGGAGATCAGTGAGGCAACTTAAGCAAAGAAAGGGAGAGCACAAAATTGGTACCCACCAGTGCCTCCTTCCTCAGAAAGAACCTTGACAGAGCACTCCCCCTCTGGTGGATGCATTAAGGTTGGCAAATTATTCCCCTTCACATATGGTCTGGGCACTTTTCAAACTGCTGCTTCTGCGTTGGACACTGAAGCAAGTGAATACTTGCACAAACTCCTTAAGAGCAGTTTCTCCATTTTCTGTATCCATTTGGGCTCTTGGTCATAATCTCCAATTGTTTTCAAAGTCAGATGTTTTGGGGCCTTGTCTTGCAAATACAGATCTTCAGAGTTGGGGTGCTTGAGTTGGGTTGTGAGTCCCTCACTCTTTGAGGAGAAGCGCCAGGTTTGTGAGGTCCCCCTGTTTGTGGGTTGCTGCCCCAGGGGTGGGGATTTGAGTAAGACTAAGTCTCAGCTGATTTTAACAACTACTTTAAAAGGCCATTAAAGTTTATTGTGAACTTTCTTAAATTTTACACAAATGGAAATGTAGTGTGTACCATAATTTTTGCATGCCTCTTTTAATTCAAGTTATACATGTAAAATATGTGCACTTTGTAGTATGTAATTATTCTTCAACAAATTACTTACGAAGAGAAAATCCTAGAGGTGCCGGCATCAGAACAGGATCTGGAGCACAAGCAGCTGCTTCACACTGAGCAGCGGTAGGAGACATCTCTTCTATCTGGGCAGAAAAAAAGTGTCATCAATGGATACAGGGACAGTAGAAGTAAATTAAAGCAGTTTACACTTGATCCACTTTTTTTTGGGTAAAACTGTTTCGGTGGCCTTGGGTTCACTGATTCGGATTCCGGGTGCGGACATGGCACCACCTGTCAAGCCAGCTGTGGCAGGCATCCCACATATAAAGTAGAGGAAGATGGGCATGGATGTGAGCTCAGGGCCAGTCTTCCTCACCAACAAGAGGAGGATTTGTGGGGGATGTTAACTCTGGGCTAATCTTTCTCAAAAAAATATATATATATAGAAACAGAGTTAACTGATCATATATTGGTTCAAGTGAGAAGAGCACCATGGCCTCACACCATATCATGGATGAGCCTTAGAGACACAATGTGGAGACTCACAGCTTGCAGACCCACGATGAGAGCAGCAGAGCTCAGAACAACTCCCCACCATGCAATCCCTTTGGTAATAGAGGTAATATATTAAATCTTTTTCTTTCAGGGTGGCTTGTTATGCAGCAACAGGTAACTGATTCAATAATCAAATTGAACAGAAGGGAGGATAATTATAATAATCTGCTTGATTATTCTTGGCATTTGTTCTTATCTTTGAAGACAGCATTCATAGTTACTCTATTTCAGACAACTGTATTTTAAACCTCTAGTAAGGGTTCATTTCCAGGTAACCAGAAAAGACTGAAAGTACATGCATGTTTGTTCAGGAAAATTGGGACCCAGATTCACATGGCTGGACAGGAAGTCAAGCTCTCTTTTGAGTCATTCTTTAATCATAAAAGATAGATATCCTGAGCATAATGGATGACAATGATAATGATCATTCAACATCCCTTTCATCGAAAGTGTAAATGGCACAGCCACATCATGAGAAATTTGGGGACCATCAAAATAATGAATCAAGGAGTAACACAAGATAAACGACTGATAGAATCGACCACAGAATTTATAAACTCTTACCCGTTCTCCTCAATAGATCTACACATGAACCAGTGAACCGAAAGGAAAACAGCTAGTTGGTGAAAAAAAATCCTTTTACTTTTTGAAGGAATAAATACAGAAACAGGAATAGAAACACTGTGACCTCATCATACAAAAGCTGAGGACTCCCATGGACAAGAGAAGCACAGGGCTACTAGCAACTTAGGGAAGGAAGAATCTCAGTGAGAATGCTACTGACTGAATAGAGTACTTTCAAAACAACTGTAGGAAACCACAGAGATTGAAAATCAAAACACTGGCTACCAACCCACAAACACAGTCAGGTTCACGGGTAATGAAATAACTGGAAAGTAAAGCTCATAAGCATACCTCTTTTCACATGTTACATAATTTTCTATCATGCGAATACCCAGAGTGAGAAGATAGCATGATTGATATGTCTCATGACCTGGCTGATGTAAGATAATATTTTCAAGCATTCCTTAGTCTGGATCTTTCTCATTAGGGAAATACAGTCAAACACGCTTCACTTCAAAAATAAAGACAGAAACACCCTCACTTCACTGTACTTCCCTGCTCAGTTGATACGCTATTTTTCCACACTCATTAACTGCAAAGATCCCCAGAAATACTGAAATTTGTGTACTATTGCCTGGTTCCATGTGGTGGAAGTGACTTCTAGGAAAGAAGGAAATAAAATGACTAATTTTCACACAAACTCGCATTACTAACACACCTGAAATGCTACAATTTATCATTTGTGGTAAAAAAATTAATGTTAATATTATGTCTATGGATATGGCCCCCTTTGGGGATCCCTCATGCTACATCTGATATGGTCATCAAGTATAGTTTGTTTTTCCATACAAGTAATACAATTCATGACAATTCTTTTAGTAAAACAAAAGAAAAATTATTTGTTATGATATATGCCATTTGAGAAAAATTATTCTAAAGAAAATCCATGGTGTTTCATTAAGCTAATGGGAATTTACAAATTTTATGATCCATGACTGGAATAAATTTTGAAAAGTAAGAAAACAACAAAGGGAAAAAAATGTTAGTTATCGAAGAGAGCAGAAAGCTTAATAAAGGGAGTTACTTGAATAGAGAAGTTGAGGTAAAAGAAGTAGAAATACCAGGAAATAAATAGAAAAACAATATCACTTCAAATGTCTGATCAAATGATCATATCTTCTGTCTCTGAGGTTTTGACCTCTGCAATGATGGGCACTTCTTCAGTGCTGGGACAATTTTGTAGTTTCCTTCACAAGGAATGATTTCAGAGCCTTCTTTATGTCTTTGTTCCTCAGGCTGTAGATGAAGGGGTTCAGCATGGGTGTGACCACAGTGTACATCACTGAGGCTATTGCACTTGAGTGTGAGCTGTGGGTGGCAGCAGAGCTGAGGTACACTCCTAAGACTGTACAATAAAATAAGGAATTTTTGCGCTAATCAACTTTTTTTCTTAAGGGTCATGTATTCTACAGTTTTAATGACAACAGAGAGGTGAGACACACAGGTGGAAAATGCTTTGTACTTCCCCTGAGCTGATGAGATTCCACAGATGCAGGAAACTATCTTGGAGTAAGAGTAAAGGATACAAGCAAAAGGACCACCACCCAGCAGGAGGGCTGCAAAATACATCACCACTCATGGAGATGAACATGCAGTGTAGGCAAATGATAAAATTACATAGCATTTAAGATGGTGCAGGTGGCTGAGGAAAAGGAAAGCAGGTGTAAAGGAGAGAGCAAAGAGAGTGTTCTATTTTTCATGCGTATTTAGTCAAGACCTGAAAACAAGGCGACATGTGAACAGAGACCTCAAGTAGGACAAAGAGGGAGATGCAAGTTTACGTGGGGAAGTGTGTGTCCGGCAGAGAGAATGGTCAGTGCAAAGGCCCCTGAAAGGTTCTTCTGCATATTGTGCTAATAAATCACTCAATACATATTTCCAACTTGTTTTAACATCTCTGTTAATCCTTGTTTTTTTCTTTTCGTGTTTTGTGATTACATCTATTTCTAAAAGGTGTATCACTTTTGCCCATAATCTGGAAGCCAATTTCCTTTACATTTGATTAAAGATTATCTGTATCTACAATAAGCATATTTAAACTCCTATATCTTCATATGAAATAAAATTATAACTTTAGATACTGCTTCCTCTCTGAATTTTGAAAAATCCTTTTTGTTATATTCCTTTTTTCCAAGTCTTTGGTAATTTAACCAAAAAAAGTGAAGTCAATGTTGCAAAGTGCATGAGGCCGAGAGAGTGATGAGAGATCGTGTCAGAAGTGTTATGGAGCGAGGTGGCCTCTCTGCTACAGCTGAAACCTCAGCAACTCTACATCTTGACCTTTTTTAATCTTCTGAATTGAAACAGATCCTGTCTTAATACTTTCTCTTGACTGAATACTGGCCCATCTATTGTAAGAGTCACCTTAGAATATGTGAGTCCTGCTACCCCTGTTCTGAGGACTTCCCACACTTCACAGGTCACACAGACACACGCACCTGCGGCACACCACGGCCTCCTGGGTTGTGTTATTCCCATGTCTTTCTCAGCTCCACGCATACTGAAAATTCTAGGAATGAACACAATCCAAGTTGGCCAGATCAATGATCTCTTCTTCTGTGTAATATGGATGTGGTTCCCAGAAATTCCACTTCTTAAGCCCAAATAAACTTGGGCTCCATATTGGGGTGGCCATTTTCTGCCATCCATTAATATAAACATTAAAAAATCTACTCAATAAACAGAGAGAGAGAGAATAAAATGGATGAGGAGGAAAAGAGATCTCATAAGCTCAGGTGTCAGCTGAAATTTCAAGACATAGAGAGCCCCACATTCAAATGCTCTTTATTAATTTTGTTTCCAAGAAATCCCGAGGGTAGAAATGATCCTGTCATTTCCATCCATTAGTTAACATTCTGGCATCTGTATTTTAAGGGTCGTATTTTGGAGTATGTGGGCTAGGTACTACTGCCCCGAGAACTGTGTTAGTCTCGCAAAATGCACAGGCACACACGCACAACCAGCACACACACACACACGCACACTGTGCTGTGACTTCCGGGGGCCGTGCTAGTACCAGGCACTTCTGACCCCAGCCACAATAATTAGGACAGAAATGACACAAGGGAAGAAGTCAACATCAGATTATCTTTACACTAAAGCATGTAAGTATACCCAAATTCCAGCTTGTAAGTCTCCCATGAACATGTAAACATGGGACTCCATATTCATATAAACATTGGGTCCCGTATTTAAGAAAACATGAAAAGCACTTCAAAAACAGAGAGAAGAAAGATACAGATGAAGTGAAAAAAAATCAAATATGCTCAGTTGGGAGAATTTTATACCTCTCATTCCCTTTTCTAACTGAGCGTCCGTTACTCTAATTTAACTGTCAACATTGGACCCGTGTATTGCTGAATTCAACATTCACTTTTTGTTTTGACACTACAAATGAATACATTAATTACATGATAAAGCAAGCAAACAAACACATTGAGCTCTGCAATCTGGGTTAGACAGGATTGGCGCTCAGGTCACCTCAGATAAACCTTCTTGGTTTTCATGCTCTTGAACCTTTCCCACAGTGGCTACTCCCAAATGCAACACTTCTCTCACAACCCTTGTTGAAGACTGGAAAAGCAATTTTCTGGAGACGTCAGGGGCTGTGTCCCCATCAAAAATTAATACTTTGAAGATACAAGAGGCCTAATCCCCAAGTTTCTCTGTCTTAGCTATTAGACAGAACTTAAACTCAGGGATGTGGTAATGTACTGGGAAGTTACACCTCTGGAAGGCAGGAGGGTTAAATGAAAAAGAGGAAGCAAAACTGGCTCCCATTGACTTCTAACCCGATCTCCAAGAAACAGAGAATCAGTGGAAAAATTTCCCTCTTGAACAGACCAGTGTCTCTCAGGGAAATTATGCACTCAGGGGTTGGAATAACCAGAGGAAAATGTACCAAATGAGCAGATATAGGCATCTGTAAATGTCCCTTCTGCTGTAACCCCTCAGCATGTGCCACCTTGGACTGGGTGGGACGTGGCTGTTGCTTTTGGAATCTAAGTCTTGTTCATAGCTGAGGTTTGACTCCTTCTTGCTCTCTTGTCTGGTGACAGACCTTCCGTCTCCGTCCTCTACCATCCGAGCAGAAATCGTATTTCTACTCAGAGACCCTCCTCTCAGAGACACCATCCAGGTCATTCCAAGTGCAGGTTTCATGCGAGGGGACAGCCGTGACCAGGTCTGCTCTGTGGAAAAGTCACCCAGGTCAATGTGAGCAACAGACTGTTGCTGCTTTCAAAGTGTGAGAGAGACTGAGGGACGGAAACAGCACGGGAACCCTGGGAGTGGAAGGAGAGGAGCGGGTCTCTGAGGGGTGAAAAATAATGTACCCAAAAATTCTGACTACTTTTTCTATTAGCTAGTGAATTTTTACTTGAAACAATGCCAGAAATGTTATATTCATTATTTAAATCTCCCAGAAACTATGAATTTGGTATCATTATCCTATTTCATGAAGAATGTGACTGTAGTGACAGTGCTTGTGCAGGGCACATCATGGAGTCTGGAGACATGTTCAGAACTCATGGTTTCTAGGTACTTTGCATTTCGCTAGTACTCTAATATTTAATTAACTTTATTTTTTGAACAGTTGTACACTTAGAAAAACTTGCTGTGATAGTACAGAGAGTTTCCCTCAGCTCCATTCCCAGTTTCTGCTCTTCTGAACGCATCCCGTCTGTTATCCTACACTACATTTAGTCCTTTCTGCCTAGCCTCCCCTGGCTGTGACAGGTTCTCGGGCTTTCCTTGTTCTCGAAGAACTTGGTAGTTTTAGGGAGTAATGGTCAGGTGTTTCATAAAATGTTCTCCAACAGAATTTGTCTGTTTTATTCTCATGATTAGATTGGGATTATGGATTTGTGGCAAGGAGATCAGAGAGGTAAATTGCCGTTTTCATCTCAGCATTTCAAGGGTCCATACTCTCCCTGTGACTTCCCCCCATTGATGTTGATGTTGGTCACCTGGCTGAGGCAGCGTTTGTCAGATGTCTCCCCTGTGCAGTTACTCTGTCCCCTCTGTCCTCACCGTCCCCTTTGTAGGGACTTTTGCCTGTGCAGCCCATGCTTAAGGAGTGGAGAGTTAGCCTCAACCTCCTTTAGAGCAGAATGTCCGAGTGAATCATTGGTATTCTCCCGCACAGGAGATTTGTGTCTTTTCATTTCCTTATTATTCAGTTATTTACATTGGTACAGTCATTGATATTCATACATTCTTCGGGTTATAATCCAACAACTTTATTTATTTTGTTGCTCAAATTGTTCCAGCTTTGGTGATTGAGAGCTCCTTCAGTTCGCTGATGTGTCCCTTTGGCGTACCCCCATCATTCTTGGCTTTTTTTGAGCAGCATTTCATTACTTTCTTATGTTGAATGACACTTTAGTCTCATTTTCCTACATTTCCTTCCCGGATCCTAGAAGCGGTTATTTCTACAAGGAGCGCTGTTTCCTTTTGTTGGAATATGGTATTAGAATTAAGATCTGGGTACTAGGTGTGTTTGCTGCTGTCAGGGTATTAGATCCTTTCAGCGGACATAGCAGGGAAATATATCTGTGTGTAGTGGCCTGTGTGTATTCAAACACCTATAAATATATCTACACACAGCCTTCTGTGTCTACGTTCAGCTAAAGTAAGTTCACACTGATGTCTCCAACTCTATCACCACGTGGATCATTCTAGCCTCTTCTCCTTGCTTATCTGTAAACTCCTACTCCAAATAATAACCTTGTGCCCACTGTTCACCATCCATTTACTTATCTGCTCATTTTCAGTCCACATGGATAGAAGTTTCAGCATTGTTATCAGTACCCCCTGGGTCACAACTTTATCAGCTGCAATACAGTGCGTCTGCACAGTTTCTTTCATCTTCACTTTTACAGACTCGACTCACTTCCCAAATTACATATTTCTGCACCTTTTCACCCACTCCCTTCATTCAGACTGTTTCATACATTTGTAATACAGTTAGATTTTTTCACATTTTTCATTCACTTCTGGGATTTTCTTGGACACCTACGTGGCTTTTTGTTTGCACACATTTTTTCACTCTCTGTGCTGTAAAATTCAAGGTTTTGATAACTACCTAAGGTTTTGTCCATATTTACAGTATTATGCAGAATAATTTCACTGCACTAAAAAAGTCCCTTGTGCTTTATCCATTCGACTCTCCTTCCTCTTCCATGAAGACCATGCTACCACTGACATTTTATTGTCTCTATGTATTTGCCTTTCCTGGAATGACATAAAATTGGTGTTATACAATAGCCTCTTCAGATTGCTTCTTTCACTTAGAAATAAGCGTTAAAATTCATTCATGTCTGTTTGTCACTTAATGCTTTGTTTCCTTTTGTCACTAAATAATAATAATGCATTTTATAGCCGTACCCCGGTCCTTTCTCCACTCACCTATTGAAGAACATCTTGGTCATATCCAGTGCTTAGAAAGTATAAATAAAGCTACTATCTATATTAGCCCACAGGTATTTTGTAAACCTTTTTCCAAATTACTTGGGTAAATACCTAAGAATGCAGTTGCTGGATTGTGTGGTAAGACTATGCTCATCTTTGTAAGAAACTGCCGAACTGTCTTCTGATATGGCTGTACCATTTTGCTTTCCAGATCACAATGATTGAGAGTTTGTTTTGCCCCACATCCTCACGGGCAGTTGGTATTGTCAGTTTCCTGGATTTATCAGTTCTGATAGGTGTGTAGAAGTGTCTCACTGAGGTTTTAATTGAAATTCCCGAATTACCTGTGGCGGTGGTCATTTGTCCTCAGGCTCATTTGCCGTCTGTATGTCTTCTTTGGTGAGGGATATATTCAGGTCTTTTGCCCATTTTTCAATAAGGTTGTTTATTTTTTTGTTATGGTTGACTTTTAAGAATTCTTTACATATATCTTGGACATATTTTCTTTATCATGTATCTGTTTTGCAAATATTGTCTGCCAGTCTGTAATTTGTCTTATGACTCATCGGTTTTGCCTTCCACAAAGCAGGAGTTTTTAATTCAATAAAGTCTAACTTGGGGCTGGCCCACTGGCGCAGTGGTGAAGTTCACACACTCCACTTCGGCAGCCTGGGGTTCACAGTTTCGGATCCTGGGTGTAGACCTACACACAGCTTGTCAAGCCATGCCGTGACAGCATCCCACAGGCCAAATAGAGGAAAATCGGCACAGACGTTAGCTCAGGGTCAACTTTCCTTACCAAAATAATAAATAAAGTCTAACATCAGTTTTTCCTTTCATAGATTATATTTTCAGTTTGTATCTTAATAACATAATTCCAGGTTCGAGTCCACTTAGGGTTTGTTGCATAATCTTTTTACAAGTTTTATTGTTTTGCATTACATTTAGGTCTCTGTTCCATTTTCTAAAAGTCTGTGAAAGTGTAAATTCTGTATCTAAGTTCATTTTTGTAAGAGCTTTAATGAGGTGCAATTGATAGAGAAAGAACCTCACATACCTAATATGTACTATCTGATGACTTCCCCCCCATACCAATTGCCATATTTGTATAAATTTCTCCTTTAGCCTGTGACATGGTGGATCACATTGATTTGATTTTGGAATGCTGATACAACTTTGCAAACCTGAAAAAATTTCCTCTTTGTCCTGGTGTATGATTGTTTTACATTGTTGGCTTCAGTTTTCTAATATTTCATAGAAGATGGTACCTGCTCATTTACGAGAAATGTTGTTCTCAAGTTTTCCCTACTTTTAAACTCTAGTTTTGCTTTTAGGGTACTGCTGGCCTCATAAGATGAGTTGGAAAGTGTTGTCTCTGGTTATATTTTCTGGAACAGATTGTTGGGGATTAGTATGATTTCTTTCTTAAATGTTTAGAAGAATTCACTAGTAGTTTTTGTTGTAAACGAAGAGTTTTTATTATAGCCACATATATGTAACATAAAATTTACCATTTTGACAATTTAAGTGTAAAACTCACTGGCATAAAGTACATTCACATTTTTGGGAAGCTTTCACCACTGTCTTTCTCCAGAAGTTTTTATTATTATTATTTTTTAATTATCCCAAACTCAAACTTTATGCCCTTTAAAGAGTTACTCCTCTTCATCCTCCCTGTACCCCCTGGTAATCTCTGTTCTACTTTCTGTTTCTTTGAATATAACTTTACCAATGTGCCATACGTATAGAATCATGGAATATTTGTGTGTGTGTGTGTGTGTGAGTGTGTGAGTCGTGTGTGTCTGGCTTATTTCACTTAGCACAGTGTCTTCAAGGATCACCCATGTGGTGATCTGTATCAGTATTTCATTCATTTTTGTGAATAATATTTCCCTGCATGCATACATCACATTTTATTACTCTATTAGTCCACTGGCAGGATTGGGACATTTTGGCTGCTGTGAAGAATGCTCTTATGACTACTGGTGTACCAATATCTGACTGAATCCCTGCTTTCAATCCTTTTGTGGATCTACCTAGGGTTGGAAATGCTGGTCATATGATAATTCAGTGTATACATTTTCTGGAAGAGCCACACTGTTTTTCACAGGGGCTGCACCACTTTTATTCTCAGCAGCAGTGTGCAGGGGTTCCAGTCTCTCCACATCCTAGCCAACACTTCTTACTTTTTTCTTCAATAATATCCATTTACTTGGTGTTAAGTGGAATAGCATTATGGCGTTGATTTTCATTTCCCTAATGAGTAACAATGTTGAATATCTTTTCATGTACTTATTGGCTATTTGTATATCTTCTTTGGAGAAATATCTATTCAATTCCTTCAGCCATTTATTTATGTATTTATTGCTGAGGAAGATTCACCCTGAGCTAACACCTGTAGCCAATCTTCCTCTTTTTGCTTGAGGAAGATTTACCCTGCGTTAATGTCTTCCTCTGTTTTGTACGTGGGTCACCGCCACATCAGGTGTGCACCTGGGAACAGAACCCACGCCACCAAAGCAGAGCACGCCAAACTTAACCACTAACTTTACCCAGATTTTAATCCATTTGTTTGTTTTTGGTTGTTAAGTTGTAATAGCTTTCTATATATCCTAGATGTTAATCCCTTATAAGATAGAAGATTTGTAGGTGTCCTCCCCATTCTGTGGGATTTCTTTTCATGCTGTTGATTGCATATTTGATGCACAAAAAGTTTAATTTTCTTGGAGTATAGTTTATTGATTTTGTTGTGTTAGCTGTGCTTTTGGTGCCATTGCCAAAGAAACCATTGCTAAATTCAACATCACAAAGATTTCCTCCTATGTTTTCTTCTAAAAGTAATATATTTTTACCTCATATTTAGTTCTGTAATCCATTCTGAGTAATTTTTTGTATATAGCGTAAAGAAAGAGTCCAAAGAACTTGAAAACACAAATGCATAAAGATACATGCACCCCTATGTTCATTGCAGCATTATTCACAATAGCTAAGTCTTGGAATCAACCTAGGTACCCATCAAGGGATGAATGGGTAAAGAAGATGTGGTATATATACACAAGGGAATACCACTCAGCCATAAGAAAGGATGAAATCCAGCCATTTGTGACAACACGGATGGCCCTTGAGGGTATTATGCAAAGTGAAATAAGTCAGAGGGAGAAAGTCAAATACCGTATGACCTCACTCATAAGTAGAAGGTAAAAGCAACGACAAACAAACACATAGCAATGGAGATTGGATTGGTGGTTACCATAGGGGAAGGGGAGAGAGGGGAGGGCAAAAGGGGGTATTAGGCTCCCACGTGAGGTGATGGGCTATAATTAGTTTTTGGGTAGTGAACATGATGGAATCTACACAGAATTCGAACTACATTACAATGTACATCTGAAAGCCATATAATGTTATAATCCAATGTTGCTGCAATAAAATAAGTTAAAAAAAGAGTCCATTTTCATTCTTTTCCATGTGTATCCAATTTTTCTAGCACCATTTATTGAAGACTGTCATTTCTATATTGAATATTGTTGGCATCCTTGCCAAAAATCATTTTTACATGTAGACATAAATATATGTTCATTTCTGGGCTCTCCGTTATATTCTACTGGTTTATATTTCTGTCTTTATGACAGTAACAAGCCGTTTTTATTACTGTAGTTTTGTAGTAAGGTTTGAAATCAGGAATTGTGCTTCGTCCAACTTTGTTCTTTTTTAACATTGTTTTGGCTATTAGGGGTCCTCTGCAATTCCATGTGAATTTTAAAATGGGATTTTCTAATTCATTAAAATGGTTGGCATTTTCATAGAAATTGCGTTGAATCTATGGATCACTTTGCATAGTATTCTCATCTTAACAATTTACAATTTTCCAGACCGTGAACATGGGATATGGTTCTTCTTATTTATATCTTGTTTGTATTGTTTTGTAGTTTGTATTTGTTTTGTAGTTTCACGTGCACAAATATTTTGTCTCCTGGATATTCTTAACTATTTATTCTCTGTGATGCTATTGTAAACAGAATTATTTTCTTAATTTTCTTTTTGAATTGTTCTGTAATAGCATGTGGAAAAGCAAATGAGTTTTGTGATTGGTTTGTATTCTGCAGCTTTGCTGAATGTATTAGCTTAACGGTTTTTCTTTTTTTGTGAAGATTTATGCTTTTTTATAAAATAAGATAATGTCCTCTCTGAACAGAAGTTATTTTACTTCTCCCTTTTTAATTCTGTACCTTTATTTCTTTTTCTTGCCTACCTGCTCTGTTTACAACTTGCAATAAAATGTTGAATAGAAGTTGTGAAAGAAGACATGCTTTTCTTGTTTCTGATCTCAGGGCACATTTTCAGCCTTTCACCATTGAATATGGTGTCAGTGGTGGGTTTTCATAGATGGCTTTCATTAGCTTAAGGAAGTTCCCTCCATTCCTAGTTTGTTGAATGTTTTTATTATGAAAATATGCTGAAGTTTCTCATTATTTTTCTGCATCAATTGAGATGATCGTGTGCTTTTTTTCCTTTAATATTGTTAATATGATGTATTACAGGAATGATTTTCATAAATTAAACCATCCTTGTGTCCCAAGAAAGAATTCCACTTGGTCACGGTGCAAATTTTATATAGCATGAATAAAAGCCTACCAAATTCAGTTTGCTAGTATTTGGTCAAAGATTTTTGCATCTATATTCCTAAGGAGTGTTGGTCTGTACTTTTCTTTTCTTGCAATGTCTCTATCTGGCTTTGTTGTCAGTGCAATGCTGGCTTTATGAAATTAATTAGAAAGTATTTCCTCCTCTTGAATTTTTGGAAGAGTTTGGGAAGGATTGGTGTTAATGCTTCCAACTCCGTCTGGTGTTTTTGATCCTTAAGCCATGATGACTCCATTGGAATGCCTGGATTACAAAACTCACCTCTCCTAGGAGAGAGAGCTCTTTGGCTCATCTACTAAGCTGTTCTCTACTGCCTAAATCAGTGATGATTTAGGTGAAGGGTACGCGACACTACAATCATGGATCTATCTCTTTCTTCCTCTTTGTGTGTGTGTGTGTGTGTGTAGAAAGTACGGAAGTTATCAGTGAACTATACACAGGTAAAGCAAGTTGAAGCTGTGTTATGCAATAAAAAATGCAGAATTTAGACCAACTGGAAACAGAGAGAGAGAGAAAATTATGGAGGGATGACATATCCAATTTATATACATTACACAAAATGTATGCTGTTTAGATATCACATATAATATTACATATATGTAACCATCACTTGAAATATCATTTACTGATATACTAATATTCTATTGTCAAGTGGAACACACACATATCCTAGAAGAAATCTGTTCAAGATCAAGCTTATGTAAAGTTGATATCACTGCTTTCCCCAAAGTGTTCAACAATAGTTGGCATAAAAAAATAGGTTACAGTATTTGTTAAAATAAGCAAAAAGAAAGTCTCAGGGAATTTATGTAGGAAAACATTGCCTTGGAAAGGTTTTGATTAAGAGTGAGGATGGATAATCAGTTTCATCTGTGTGGAAGGCACGGGGCATGTGGGATTCCTTGACATTATCAGCTACATGTGCCAGATCCGTACATAATATATAAAAATTAACTAATTAAAGTTGTTTAAAACAGTCTTCACAGCGTTACTCTTAATTTTTGATAACTACTTTTGGCTAAATTTGCAATGCTCTTGTCTCTATTCCAGCAGTTTCATCAGTTACATATAGCAAAGAAATGAAATCCGCATTTCTGACTTTATCCTCCTGGGACTCTCAGAAGAAGCAGTGTTACAGCCACTGCTCTTTTGGCCGTTCTTGTCAATGTGTCTAGTCATGTTCCTTGGGAACTCTGCTGATTTTGGCTACTATCACTGACTCCCTCCCTACCCTCCCATGTATGTCTTTCTCTCCAATGTGCCGTCTGCAGACACCTGCTCCCCCTCCACCACCATAACAAATATGTTGCTGAATATCCAAAGTCAACCTATGAAGGCTGCCTCACCCAGGTGTGTTTTTGCTTCCTTTTTGGAGGATTAGATAACTTCCTCTTTCATTGATGGCCTGTGATCAGTGTGCAGCCATCTGTCACCCATTGCACTACACGGTCATAAGGAACCCCAGGCTCTACAGTAGCCTGCCCTTGCATCCTGGTTTTTGAGCGTTCTGGAGTCTTTATTACAGGGCTTAACCATTTTGTGACTTTCTTTTTGTACAGAGTCAGAAATCCCTCATGTTTTCTGTGAACTCAATCAGGTGATCCTCCTCGCCTGTTCTGACACTTCCCTCAATGTCCTAGTGATGAATTTTGTAGTTGGACTTGTGGGTGTTAATTCACTCACTGATACTCTTTTTTTCTTGCTCTAAGATTGTAACCTCTTTTGTGAACATTTTGTTGGCTGGGGGCAAGTATAAAGCATTTTCCACTTGCAAGTCTCACGTCTCAGTGGTCTCTTTGTCCTATTGCACAGTCCTTGGAAAGCATCTTCGTTCTGTGCCTTGCAAAACTCCAGCACAAGCGCAACAGCCTCAGTGACGTAGACTATGATGAGACCCCGCTAAAACCTTTTATGTACAGTCTGAAACAGGGACATAAAGCAGGCCCTAAAAACCTCTTCAGCTAAGAAATTTTCTCTATACAGGACACTTTGCCTCAGGATTAGAGAGTTTGTCTAGAATAACAAGTCTCAAACTGTGAAAGACCTAAATCGTGATACTTGTATTAGTTTATTGAAAGGTAATCTACAATTTACCTTATTTATGTAGTTCAATCTTTTAACTTTTCACATTATAAATGCCTGCTCTTCGTTAATTTCTGTAAATTATTTTTACGTCTCTTACTGTGTTCTTTGGGTTCTGTATAGACAACAGAATGCATGTATGAATTTTCTGCAGTAATATCTTTAATCCAGGGAATTGGGTACTTATAAAATTACAGGAAGAGCTAGAAGAATGATGCTGTATTACAGTCCTTGCCAAATGAAAGCAACTGCCTCTTGGCTTATATCCCTGTGGAGAAAAATTATTTTCTTTTCAAAGACTGTGTAACAGGGGCATGAGTTTATGTTAACAACGCCAGAAAAATGTCATGTGTGAAACTGGAGTCATCATATAGTTAAGTTTATAATAGCCTTCTTCTGGTCTCCAATACCTAATTTTCTTCTTCACAGTGCAGAAAACTTAAGTGGGGGGGGTTAATAGAAATTATAATCTCTGACCTTTCAAACATTTATATTGTCACTAATCTCTCTGATTACCCACAGGTGTGTTATTGATTTTCTTTTAATATTTTGATAGCACCACTGTCAGGACAGATTCCTTGGCAGTTCTTACCTTAATACTCCTCATTCACAGCTCATAGAAGCACTGTGCATGTTATGTCAACTGCCAAGTACGTGTCTTTCGGTTGTGCATCCAGATGTTGGGATGTGCTTTGAAATCCTCTGTAATCTTTGTGAGAGAGTAAGGCAAACGGTTCTTTCGTTACCTGACCTCGAAGCTACCGCTTTGATTTCTAAGCGACAGGTGCATATTGTTCCACTTCTGTTGTTAGATTTGTAAGCCACGGGGGCATAGGCGCATTCTCTCATAGCCAGTTTCCAATTTTGCAAAATTGATCTAGATTTTACCAGCTCACACTTTTTAAATAGATTTTATTGAGGTCATAACAGTTTATAAGATTGTGAAATTTCAGTTGTACATTATTGTGACTCACCATGTACATGTGCCCTTTAACTCTTATGCCTGCCCCTCAATCCCCTTTCCCTCTGGTAACCACTAGTCTGTTCTCTTTGACCATGTGTTTGTTTATCTTCCACAGATGAGTGAAATTATGCAGTGTTTGTCTTTGTCTGGCTTATTTTCACTTAACATTACACCCTCATGCTCCATCCATGTTGTTTCAAATGCGACAATCTTGTCCTTTTTAGTGGCTCAGTAATATTCCATTGTATATCTACACCACCTCTTCTTTATCCAGTCCTCAGATGAAGGACACTTGGGTTGCTTCCACATCTTGGCTATCGTGAATAAGGCTGCAATGAACATATGGGTGCATAATTCTCTTTGAATTGCTGATTTCAAGTTCTTTGGATAATGATCCAGGTGTGGAATAACTGGATCATATGGTATATCTATTTTTAATTTTTTGAGAAATCTCCATAGTGGCTGCACCAGTTTGCATTCCCACCACAGCGTATGAGGGTTTCCTTTTTCTCCACAACCTCTCCAACGTTTGTGGGGTTTTTTTGTCTTGGTAATTATAGCCATTCTGACAGGGGTAAGGTGACATCTCATTGTAGTTTTGATTTGCATTTCCCTCATAATTAGTGATGTTGAACATGTTTTCCATGTGCCTGTTGGCCATCTGTATATCTTCTTTGGAAAAACATCTGTTCATATCCTCTCTACATTTTTTGATCAGGTTGGCTTTTGTTGTTGAGTTCTATGAGTTGTTTCTACATTTTGGAAATTAACCCTTTGTCAGGTATATGATTTGCAAATATTTTCTCCAAGTTGGTGGGTTGTCTTTTTGTTTTATGCATGGTTTCCTTTGCCTTGCGGAAACATTTTCGTTTGATATAGTCCCATTTGTTTACTTTTTCTTTTGTTTCCCTTGCCTGAGTAGACATGATGTTCAAAACGATGCTGCTGAGACCAATGTCAAAGAGCATACTGCTTGTATTTTCTTCTAGGAGTATTACAGTTTCAGGTCTTACATTCAGGTCTTTAATCCATTTTGAATTAATTTCTGTGTCTGGTGTTAGAAAATAGGCTAATTTCATTCTTTTGCATATGGCTGTCCAGTTTTCCCAACATCATTTATTGAAAGAACTTTCCTCTTTCCGTTGTGTGTTCTTGGCTCCATTGTCAAATATTAGCTATCTATAGGTCTTTGGTTTTATTTCTGAACTTTCAATTCTGTTCCACTGATCTGTGTGTGTGTGTGCTTGTGTGTATGTTTTGTGCCAGCACTATGCTGTCTTGATTCCCATAGCTTTGTAGTATATTTTGAAGTCAGGGATTGTGATATCTCCAGCTTTGTTCTTTTTTCTCAGGATTGTTTTGGCTATTTGGGGTCTTCTGTTGTTCCCTGTAAATTTTGGGATTCTTTGTTCTATTTCTGTGAAGAATGTCATTGGGATTCTGTTTGGGATTGCATTGAATCTGTAGATTCCTTTAGGTAATATGGGCATTTGAACTATGTTTATTCTTCCAATCCATGAGCATGGAATATCTTTCCATTTTTTTATATCTTCTTCAACTTCTTTCAATACTGTCCTATAGTTTTAAGTGTAAAGGTCTTTCACCTCTTTGGTTAAATTTATTCTTTTACTTTATTCTTTTTTTGGGATATTAAATGGAATTGTATTCTTGACTTCTCTTTCTGCAAGTTCCTTCTTAGTATATAGAAATGGAACTGATGTCTGTAAGCTGATTTTGTATCCTGCAACTTTGATGTAGTTGTTGATTATTTCTTATAGTTTTGGGATGAATTCTTTAGGGTTTTCTATAGATAGAATCATGTCATTGGCAAACAGCGATAGTTTCACTTCTTCCTTTCGAGTTTGGATACCTTTCACTTCTCTTTCTTACTGAATTACTCTGGCTAAAATCTCCAGTACCATGTTGAATAGGAGTGGCGAGAGTGGACAACCTTGTCTTGTTCCTTTATTGGAGGGATGGTTTTCAGTTTTTCACCATTAAGTACGATATTGGTTGTGGGTTTGTGGTATATGGCCTTTATTATGTTGAGATACTTTCCTTCTATACCAATTTTATTCACAGTATTTCTTTTTTGCAGGAAGATTGGCCCTGAGCTAACATCTGCCAATCCTCCTCTTTTTGCTGAAGAATGCTCGCCCTAAGCTCACATCCGTGCCCACATTCCTCTACTTTATAAGTGGGATGCCTACCACAGCATGGCTTGCCAAGTGCTGCCATGACTGCACCCGGGATCCAAACTCGCAAACCCCGGGCTGCCAAGGCAGAACGTGTGCACTTAACCACTGCGCCACTGGGCCAGCCCCAAAAGTTTTTATCATAAATAGATGTTTGGTCTTGTCAAATTCTTTCTCTATTGAGATGCTCATGTGATTTTTCTTCCTCATTTGGTCAATGTCATGTATCACATCGATTGACTTGCGGATGTTGAACCATCCTTTCGTCCCTGGTATAAATCCCACTTGATCATGGTGTATGATCTGTTTAATGTATTGCTGGTTTGATTTGGGAATATTTTTTGAGGATTTTTGCATTTATGTTCATCAGCAATATTGGCCTTTAATTTTTCTTCTTTGTGTTGTCCCTGTCTGGTTTTGGTATCAGGGTACTGTTGGCCTTAGGTGTCCTCAGGGGTTACCATTGAATTACAAAATGGATGGGAGGCCTCAGCAGGAACTGACTTCAGGATCTGGTGGTGTTTGAAGCTGGGCGCTAATTTTCTGGCTGTGGGTGTAGGGGCTGGTGCCGCATTCCAGGGAGAAAGAATGGCTCCCTGTGTTCTTGGGGGAAACCAGACCCAGGAAAGAGAAGAAATGATGGTTTCCTTTCACAATGGACTTGGGAGGGGAAACATTTAGCCCAGAAGAGATAGTCATGTTCCTGAGGTCACTGTAAGATGCTGTCTCTGTGTCCGCCAAGCAGAAAGCCCTCCTTCATGGTCTCACTTGATCCAAATGACACCAAGAAGGAGGAAACCATGAGATGCCCTTCCAGGTGGGAGATCTGAGAGGTTGGAGACTGTGCCTGGGAGGCTCTGAAAGGCCTCACAGAGGTGACATTTGCTGTGAACAGAGTGCCAGATGAGAGGCACGCCTGCCTGTGTCTGGGAACAGTTTGAGTGTCAGGGAGAAGGCACCGCTCATGCAGAGACTCACAGGAAGAAGTGGGTCTGACCAGACAAGGTCAGAGAGGCGGCGGTGTGGCTAGAAGGAGCCTGAGAAAACAGAGGAGGTCAGATGGGGGCACGGCAAGGCCGGGTGGCAGGAACTGGCAGACTGTGCTTTTTTCTGTTGCTCTCTGACGACATTGCTCTAAGACATTCCACCTAGAAAGAACCAATCCTTAAGATCTCACAAAGTCTGTGTGCCAAGAATGGGGCACAGCTTAGCTGGGTACCTCTGCCTCAAGGTCTCTGTGAAGCAGGGGCTGCGGCTCTATTGTGGCTCGACTCGGGGAGGGTTTGCTCCCAAGTTCACTCACATGTGTGTTGACAGGGTTTGTTTGGACTGAAAGTCTGAGTTCCTGCCTCTCTGTCGGCTGATCATTCCCTCCGTTCTCTCCTAGGGAGCCTCTTCACAGGGCAACTGAAAACATGCCCACTTGCTCCGCCAAGTTCCAGAGATATAAGAGCTGGAGAGAGAGAGATGGAAACAGGAGGAAGGAAAGAAGGAGGGGGATGAAGATTGTGAGTAAGAAGGAAGGCCAGGCTTTTTGTTATTAGCCCCGGGTTGTGTACCATCCCATCACCTTGGCTGCATTCTATTCAGAAGTCACTTCCTAATGACTGTGCGGTTCCACAAGGATGTGCACAGCAGGAGACAGTGAGCACCGGGAGCCGTGGTGGAGGCTGCCCTCCACATAGGCCAACATGAGGCACTTGGTTCTGACTCTAAGGGAAACAGGAGACCGTGGAATCTTTCATGCCAGTGACTGGCAATATCTGAACTTCCTCTAATTTCAACCTGTTAAAGGTGCAGATGTGGAAATGAGGCCCAGAGGGGCAGGGACTTGCTCAAGGTCCAAGAGCTGTGACACAGGCCTGTTTTAAGGAGTACTCCACACGATAGCCCACCCCTTCTTGTCAATCTTTCATCTCTAAGTGTGTGCATCAGACACACATGAAACCAGACCCCAGGTGTTGTCACTACTGTCTCTTCTAGGACAGCTGAGGACGTCCTGAGGGAGCTATTTCTGGCCTCGTCCCCATCGTGCAGGTTGAGGGATTGAGGAGGCCTTGCGAGGCACAATGGTGTTTCCAGGACACAGAGCTTCTAGGGAAAAAGAGGCGTGAACTCAGCTGAACTCAGCTTCCTCAAGCTGGAAGCCTGGTTCCATCTCAAGGTCCTGTGTGCGGCTCTGTGCTGGCTATTTGTGTACAGTTCTGGTGATGACATGGGCAAGGAGGGTGAGCAGCCAAGATCCCAGAGGGGTTTTGGGTTGGTGTGATTGAAGGAAGAGGCCCGGGTAATGGAAGCTTGAGGAAGTGACCTCACTTCCTTGGAGACAGACCCCAACAGAACTTAGCACACTGGTCTCCAGGCGCCCACGTTCTAAGACGAAGTGTCCTACGGAGCTCACTTGAGTGGAGACGTTCAAGAGAGCAGGATGCTCTGCTGTTGTCTCCCGACTTGTCGAGGCCGTGGCTTCAGGAAAGCCAAGAAACAGAGCCTTTTCAGTTGCTACACACATTGGCTTGGCCCTCACCTGCACCGCCTCTGGCCATTTGGCAGGAGGAGCCCTCAGGTAACACAGGGCAGGCCAACCGCCTTAGGCCAAAATGGGATCCCAACCCCACACCCCTCTGAGCCTCCTTGTGTGTCGGGCGGGGGGGAGTGGAGTGAGGGACGGCGGGGCTGAGGGGGCGACCTATCCTGGGCAGGAGCCCTTCGCTTGGTGTTGAAACCTGGCAGTGCATCATGTTCCCAGCCTAGGTGGTGGCTAGCAGGATGGGAGAGTGGGTGCTGGGGACCAAGCTCCTCTACGTATATGTCAGTCCTGAGCCCTCCAGGGGTCATCTCATTCCCTCCCTGGGTGGAGTTCTACACAGACACTGCTGGGTACCTGATCTCTGCTGGGGTTTCCTCCTGTGGCCAAGTCGAGGCAGGTGCCTGAGACATCCCGGCCCGGCTCTGGGGCACTGTCTTTTCAGAGCTGCACGCAGGAGGTGGTGGAAGAGCTGGCGGATGGCTTCGGGTACTCCATCTCCCTGGACAGGGACCAGCTGCACCGCACCATCATCAATAACCAGGGCTGCTCTGAGGTGAGAGTGGGCACGGAGGGGTCTTCCCACCCAGGCCCCTGAGATGACCAGGGCAGGCCCAGAATCCAACCTCAAACTGCTGTTCTCCTGGGACCCTAACAGGGCTGTTCCCCCTGAGTGTCCCACAGTCCCATTCCCAAAGGAATCTGGACTTCCGCTCCTCCCCACCAGCTGCATAGGAGGATAGGAGGGCACTCTTTGCATTTTCCTAGGAAGATTAGAGAAAAAGATGGCATTGCCACTTCCAACTAGGCCCTGAGTATGTTTGAATTTTGCCTTTTTTGGAACATGGAACCTCGATAAGGAGGGTCTCCAAACTCCCTTTAATGTAAGAGAAATAACCAGCAGCGTGTTTTGGAAGTCAAAGGGATTCTCAGAGTGTGTCACTGCCTTGTACACTGTTTCCAGACCGGGGCAGGGTGGGGTGGCCACATAACATTTGCCTCCAGGTCGGGGCCCAATGAAGCCTCAGGCAGTTAGAGGGGCTGGCCCTCAGCCCTCACTTTGGGCGGTTCTCAGTACTGACCCACAGGACCTAGAGAAGCCACTTGGCATGCCTAAGCCTCTGTTCTCCTCTCTAGAGAGGGGTGTCTGTTGAGGATTCACTGGGCTGGTGCTCTGCACAGAGGGAGCTCTGTTGTCCCTCAGCGAGCAAATGGCCTCGAGGGAGATCAATGTGGAGTCCTTTTGCAGGACCAAAGTCAGATTGTACTTTGAGAGCCCAGAACCTTGCTGAGTGTGGGAGCTCCTGTCTCTCCTGTCGCACATGTCTGGGAGGGGCTAGGAGTTCCTGGGTCAGCTGCAGACCTTGATAATCCTGGTGGTTTGCAGTGGTGACCCTGACCCTGTGTCCTCCTCGTCCCACCCAGAGTGAAGATGAGTCCACTCTGTCTGTCACTGAGGCCTGCAGGATGCGTGCCCTCCAGGCAGGCATGATGCAGAGGCTCTCAGAGTCTGTGCTGCCAGCCTTCCCCAGCAGAGTCCTCTGCAGTGTCACCACCTCCCTCTGCAGCTACTCAGGCTCCAGCACAGCCCACCAGGTGCTGGACCAGCTGTTTCCCAGGTGACTGCCCACCTCCTCCTCAGCACAGTGGTGACTCTGCCCACTGCCAGCTGTGTGTCTTGCCTTGGGAATGTCACCGCATCTCTCTGAGCCTGAGTTGGCTCCTCTGAAACGTGGGGTGGGAGAGGCTGAACTTGCTAGGCTTCTCCCAGGGATGAACGGGATCAGCCATCCAGGTGCTGCCCTGGTGCCCGGCTCTGCAGAGAGGGTGGTGGGCCATGCTGTGGTTGCTGGTGGTGATTATTTCTCTGTCCCCCACAGAAAGTAGTCTTCCTCTCCCTTCACTGGCTTGTGGCTTTTTGAGTTTGGAAAAGCACCTGGAGAGCACCCTGTCAAGGAGTTTGAGATGCCATCCAGCTGGTCCTGGTGCTCGTCCTTGGTGTAGCCACTTAGGGATCTCTAGAGCCACAGAGGGGCCACACGCCCACTCAGACACCTGGGGTGGTTCTGCTTGGAGGTCATTCAACAATGTCTATGAAGGACCTACTCTGAGCAGGACTTCTGGACACACTAAGTGTCACTCAGTGAATGAAGCAGACAGCCTCCCTGGGCCTCCCCTCTATTCTGAGAGTCAGACAGTCCCACTTGACATCATTCACAGGTCCCATCTACCCTCCATCCCGGGCGATGCCCTCATCCCCTTTGGGACACATGGAGGCAGCTTGGCCCATTGCGTGCGGGATGCTGGAGGACAGCACCACCTCCCAAAGTGAGTGGTCTTTGGGTTGAGAAGAAGGGCCTCCTGTCTCTAGCAAACAGGGTGCGGGGAGAGGATGGAGGCTGTGGCCGCGTCAGGCCTGGGAGAACCCTGCATCTCACCCATCTTGTGATTCCCATGGGAGGGCTGAGTTCTGGTGGCTTCCACTCCGGCAGGACTGGACTCAAAGAGAGCTGTGCATGGGTCCCAGGCCCCTTGAGAATTGGAAGGGAGGCTGGGCTGCATTGTCCCCTAGAGACCCACTCCCAGCAGAGTCCCAGCTCATCCTGCCTCCCTTTCTCCACATCCACACCTTGTGAGCACCACCGCCAGGTCCATAGTAGGAGGTGTGTGAGCAAGCTGCTCCCAAATCTGCTGGAGTCTTCATTCCAGTGGCCCACATTCATGCAGGGCTTGGGTGGGCTGTGTCCAGACCCTTGGGGAGGAGAGTATCGGTGGGAACAAGAGACTCTCACAGACTCTCTGTTTGGCCTGCTGGATGAGCAGGCCTGCCACAGCCAGGACAGCCAGCCAGGGCTCAGGGCTGGGATGGGGCCCTCCTCTGGAGGGGGAGGGTCTGGCACAGGGGCGCAGATGCTAACAAGAGTGCCTTGGGAGGCCGGTGTTTAAGGAGAGGCCGGGCCACTGACTCTCTGGCCCATCTGCCTCCCCGCAGTGCTATCTATTTCCTGCTGGGAACCTGGCTGGGCCAAGGGCAGGATTGCAGGGAGCCCCAGCGGTTTCCCTCTTGGACCCTGCAGCTGGCCACTCTGCACGTCAGCTTTGGTGGCTCCCATGTGGAGGGCCATGCCTACCTTCTGCCAGGCCACCTGGAGCATCTCAAGGCCATTGAGGCTGAACGGAAAGGTGAGGGAACTGGAGTCTGGAAAGACTGTCTGTGTTGAGGTTCATGGGCTAGCGTTCCCTTAGAGGCAGTGGAGCCCTTCCTATCTTTGGAAAGGCACAGAAACCATCAGGTGTGTGGGTGAAACTTTCTCTTTATCCTGCTCCAGAGCCAGCTCCAAAGCTCCTGCCACTTCCAGAGCCAGAGCCAGTGCCAGCCCCCGGGCTGGAGCCAGCTGCACCTGCAGTCTCACCACGTGTGGTAGAGCGGGAGCCAGCAGCCCCTGAGTCGGCCACTCCAGGACCAGAGCAAGGGCCACCATCAGAGGCAGCCCCAGAGCCCAGCTGCCCCTGGGCCGTGACCACCGAGGACCAGCTGCGGGAGGAGAAGCTGAACATCTTGGACTTCCCTCCCCAGCTGGTGGCAGAGCAGCTGACGAGGATGGCTGCGGTGAGCAGAGGAGCTCGCGGGGTGGGTGGCCCCTGCCTTCCCGGTGCCATGAGCCACCCCACACCTGCCATTCCCTGCTCAGGATTCCGATGATCTGGGTCCAAATCCCTGCTCCCTCCCTTATCAACACTGTGACCTGGGCAGCTTTCTTTCTCCCAAGCCTTTGCTGTCCCCTAGAGAACAGGGGACAGTAGAGATGGACACTCAGAGCACCTGC
Organism: Equus caballus; assembly: GCF_041296265.1. NCBI lineage: Eukaryota > Metazoa > Chordata > Mammalia > Perissodactyla > Equidae > Equus > Equus caballus. Next base: position 380,282 of record NC_091701.1, on the reverse strand, counting down.
TGTACAGGGTGGCTGTGCCGATGAATGAGGTGGGAGAGAGTGGAAGGTGGGCAGAGTCTGGCCCTTTGGTGGGGGATGGGCACTCACTGAAGTGCTGCCAGGTCCTTGGGTAGATCCCCCATCTGCGCAGGTGGCCCGGACAGCCTCAGCACTTGGCAGGAAGGTGATGTGTATTGACTCCAGTGGAGACAGTCAAACAAAGCTGGGGGTTGTCCCTGCCTCGGGGGGAATGTGCATGGGAATGGGGAGTGGGACCCGAGGGGCACTGGGATGGGTGGATGGTGACCCTTCTGGTGGGCATGTGTGGGCTACCTTCTGGAGCTTGGAGGAAGTGAGACAGGGCTGGGAGCAAATGTCCCCTCCCTTCCCCACAGTACTGTGTCCAGGTTCATCCTGGACTGGGTGCATTCAGTGGACACAGACAAAACTCAGGGACTCCCACAAGCCTCAGGCCACTTGCTCTGCTTCCTGAGCTCCAGTTCTGATCTCACCCTGCCTGGGCCTATGGGGGACTGTGGACTCTGAGCTGGGGTGCGGCAGGACCGGGTGACACTCCGCATCTTCCGCAGGAGCTGTTCAAGACGTTGGTGCCCGCCCACTGCCTCGGCTCCATCTGCTCTGAGTGCGACAACATGGAACGCGAGTCCCTGGCACCCACCGTCCGTGACACTGTGATGCACGACAACACCGTGGCCAATTGCATCCTCGTCACCTGCCTTGGGGACGCGAGCATGACAGCGCAGGACAGGGCCAGGGTGGTTGAGCTGTGGATCAGGGTGGCTGAGGTAAGCCTTGGCACGCCCTGTCTGGATGCGTGGGAATTGCCTCTTGTTTCTCAGCTCTCAGGATTGAAGTCTGGGGTCTTAGTCCCTGGACTGTCCCTTGACCCTCATGCCAGGGCCACGTTGACCTTGACTTGAGATCCCAGTGGGGACAAGCTCACTTCCTTCCTTGTGTTGAGCTACAAATCCTTGTGCCTGGCAGTGTTACTCGTCGGGTGGCAGGTGTGCCCTCCCTGGCTTCCCTGGGCATGTGTCTCCTCCAGGACAGGGGAAGTCCGTGAGGGGACAGAAACCAGAGGCAGCAGAGCTTCAGCTCCCCCTCACGGCTCCATCTCTTCGCTTCCCCAGGAGTGTCGAGGCCTCGGGAACTTCTGTTCCCTCCACACAATCCTTTCTGCCCTGCAGAGCCCTGCCATTGCCCGTCTCCAAGACACCTGGGGACAAGTTTCCAGGTGGGTAGTGGGTGGTCTGCTCTCCAGCCAAGCACCATGAGGGTGAGGTGGCCCAGGCAGCCTGATTTGGGCCGGCATGTCCCCCAAAGTCAGCTGAGACCACCTGGGAGACAGCGAACGCCGGGCACAGGGACTGACCTGGGTGCTGGGTCTCTGAGTCTCTCAGCGCCCTTAGGCCAGGAGTTCCGTCCCAGGGATTCATTTCCTTCCAGACCAGATCCTGGCTTGAGCCCAGGTGGAGATTCTCAGGGGTTTCCTTTGCAGCAACAGAAGCCTCTATGCAGCTGAAACCAACACTGTTCCAAAGAGATCTGTTTGGGACATCTGGGAATGGAGGCCCCAAGGGACAAGAGGAGAGGCCCCTCCGCAGTCCCATGGGGACCTTAGAGCTCAGAACACCCCAGCGTAATCCCTCATCCAGGCCCCAGGCAGTTTGGATCTGCTGGATTCTCAAATAAATGGGATTTGCCTTCAAGCATCCCACAGTTTTTCTTGCTTGCTTGCTTGCTGTCTTTCCCCACCCCGCAGGGAGAGTTCTCGAACCTGGAAGAAGTGGGTCAGGAGAGAGAAACGCGTGAGCAGGGAGCTGCTAGTGCAGGTAACCTGGAGGCTGGAGATCTGGAACGAGGCCAGAAGGAGAGGGGAGGGGAACATCCCGAGGGGATCCTAGGAGGTGAGGCTATGGCAAGGCTCGGCCCAGGCTGGGGGTCAGAGAGCCCCGTGAGGGTGGGGCAGGCCGGGGCCACTCGGCCAGGTCCCCCAAGACACCCTGCCCTCCCCCTCCCTGTCTGTTCAGCTGGGGTCTGGACGCACCCCTGGAGTCCAGAGGTCGGGGCCTTGGTCAGATTTGGAGCCAGGGCTGGGGTGAAGGCAGAGGGGACAGGGCCTGTAGCTGGCATGGGGAGCAGCCTCTCCCAGTGGGTCCTTGAGCCAGTCGCTGCCCCTCTGGGGGCCTCCGTCTCCTCCTCTGGGAAGTGGAGGGAAACGATCAGCGGCGCAGGCCTCCCAGCGGGGTGCTACCATCCAAGGGAGGACAGGAACGGGAGATTTGTGCCGGCTCCTCCTTGAGAGGTGAGGGGAGAGCAGTGATGACACGCAGATGACTCTGAGTCCTCAGGAGACTCCTGGAAGCAGGTGACGTTCTCCTCACACTTTTCAGCTGAGGAAAGAGGGCCAGGGAGGCCTGGGCAGGCCCAAGGTCACACAGGACTGAGTCTTGGAGCTGGGCCTGGTCTAGAATCAGAGCACCCTGCAGTTTGGAGCAGCAGAGGCAGCAGGGGACCGGAGCCGATGGCCAGGGTCTGAGATCAGGGGCCTTGGGGGACATGCGGAGGGGAGTATGGGCGCACTGACCCTGTCCTCGGCCCCGACAGGAGGCGACCTCCATGTTAAAGACTGCAGAGAGGGCCCGCCAGGGAGCCCAGGAGAGGCAGTGGCAGCAGGTGAGGGTGACTGTGGGGGAGGGGCCTAGGAGTCAGAGGAGAGGGGGCGCCTCCTCCCAGCTGGAGACCTCCCTCAGGAGAGGGGCCTTCCTCCTCAGGCGAATCTGCTGTGGCTGCCAAGCATGACGGGCCTGCAGTGGCAGTGAGCAGGAGGAGGCCTGGAAGGGCTGGCAGCAGGGCAGATTTGGGCTGGGGAAGGGCAGGGGCCACTGCCCCTGGGAGGGGCCAACAGCCAGCCCTGGGACTTGACTGATGGAGTTTGGTGTTCCTGGAGGGGAGCGGGGGAGGGAATTGTGTGTGTTGGGGTGTCCCGAGGATCCTAGGCTGCTCTGTGTGGGAGCGTGGGGTGGGCAGGAGGCTGGGCTGAGGGGTTTCAGGGGAAGGTTCATGGGGGCACCTGAGAGCGGGAGCTCATCGCCATGCCCATCCCGATGGCGGCACAGGGTGTCGTCCCCTCCCTGGTGACGTTCTTCCGTTCCCTGGAGCTGCTGGACGCTACGATGGAGGATTATGTGGAGGTGAGTGAGCCTGGAGGTGGGTCCGGGGGCTCAGGCTCCTGAGGGTGGGGAGGAGAGAGTCCTGTCCTGAGCCCTGAGCTCTCTGCATTTGGCAAAGGTCCTCTCAGCAGGGCCTCCAGCCTCGTGTGGGAGTTGGGGTGTCAGGCCCATCTCCCCAGTGGGTGACGCAGGCTCTGCATAAGCCACTGTCCAGGTTCCCTGGGCTGCTGAGGCTCAGAGCTGCCTGACTGTGTGGCCTCAGGAGGTGGTGTCTGAGCTGGACTCAGCCTCTCCTTCTGGCCATGCCAGTGAGGGAAGAGAAGTCGGGCCCCTCCCAGTCAGGAAGCACATCAGAGGCTGAGCTGTCCCTTCCTGCCTGAGGCCTGAGTCTCCCCACGTGTCATCAGAGAGGGTTGGGTTACAAGGTCTCTTGCCTCAGTTGCTCTGTGCCCCCTGCTCTGGAGCCCAGAGACTGGCCCAGGTCCAAGTCCAGGCTCTGGATGGGCCTGCCCACTGGCAGTAGTGCAACATTGCAAGAGGTGTGGAACGGGGGCTAGTGCTGGCCCAAGGGGGCTGTTTCTGATGGACTGCGGCTGTCTGCCTTCCAGGGCAATGTGCTCAACTGTCGGAAATGGAATGAGGTAAGCGGCTGCGGCCTCCCGGTGGGGAGGGTGGGGGTTGGAAATCAGAGACCCCCCCGCAGTGGGCAGGACCCCCTCTGGCCCAATCCCCAGGGTGGAACATTTATTTGCACAGTTTGATATACAGAGCTAGGGATCCTATGGCATTGGCGGGTGGGGGAAGGGCTGGCATCAAAGACTCCTTCCTGGAGGAGGAGCTATTTGGGGCCAAGTGTGAGAGCAGGCAAGTCCTGACTGGAATCGCAGGGAGGGAGGGTTCCCAAGTGGGCAAAGGCCCCAGACTGGTCCCTTGCCCCCTTCCTCAGCCCCTCCATGAGCCCTGCAGGGTCCCCCACTCAGGCCCTGTGGGCATCCTGTGCTTGCTCTCTCCTAGCAATTCAAACTGATGGAGGAGATCGAGCTGCTCCAGGAGGCTGCAAATCTGTACACCGTGCAGCCCGAGGAGCACTTTGGGGCCTGGTTCCAGGCCATGGAGCCCCTGAGCAAGGAGGAGTGGTGAGTTGGGTCAGGAGTTGGGGGAGGGCAGGGCAGACTGTCTCTGCTGACCAGCTCCAGAGCCCATGGCCGTTGCTCCATGGTCAGCCCCTGATCTGATTGCATGGCGACCCCTGGGGCCCTTCGACTCCAGCTGCTGGCAGGCTGCAGGACGCACATGTGATGTGTGGCTCCTGAGAGCTCCCAGCTCCGCTCTGTCCTGTAGCTACAGCCTGTCCTGCCAGCTGGAGCCCCAATACCACTGGGTCAGAAAGATTCGACTCTTCTTCAAACACAAGAAGAACCGCTCAGGGCAGAGTGAGTGTCTAGACCGGCAGTGGCTGAATCCACGGGCTCAGGAAACATTCAGGCCGAGCATGGGCCTGGGGAGGCAGACAGCTGGCCCTGGGCTCCAGCTCCACTGCTGAGCAGTCCCATCCTGGGCGATGGCACTCACGTTTCTGGAACTGGTTTCCTCCTCTGTGAAGTGGGTGACGCTAAATATCAGCCCCTGTGTCAGGGACAGATGGGGTGCTGTTGGCTGACTGAGCACTGAGCACAGGGCTGGAGCACAGAGCGCAGTGGGGGCCAGGATGGGGTGTGCACTGTGGTTCCAGGGCAGGCCGCTCAGGAAATGCCTCTCTTTCTCCAGACACCAGACCCCCAACCAAGGGCCCAGTGGTGGTGGTCGATGACCCTCCTGAGACCAGCTGAGCTACAGCGGGGACACAGCGTTGACACTCAGGGTGCACAGGGCCACCTCCCCTGATTCTGATGAGGAGAACTTTGTGATCTGTTTCTTGGGGTCCCCTGTTGGCCACGAGGGAAGGCACCAACCCCTCTTCTCCCTCCCCCCTTTTGCCCAGCACCGATTTCCCTATTTGGCGGGGCCATATTTTGTTGTCAATGGTAAATGCTCCGTTTGAGTATTATATTAAATTGTTGCTTCTTTCTAATCCTGGGAGTGGAGGTGTGAGTCTTTCGCTCGCAGCGCTCATGGAAACCAGATCCAGAAACTCACATTCCTCCTCGAATTTAGAAATCTCCCAGAGTGAGCGGCTCAGTTTATGTGGAGAAGGGAGAAGTGCCAGTCCCCTCCCTGGCTACTGAAGGACGTGCCCAAGTGCCCCTCCCGCCGAGGACAGGATCATTGCAGTGTGGTTCACCCTGTCCAGGAGCAGAGATGGCCCCTCCGACCTCTTGGGACTAAGCGGTTGGAGGTGTTTTCTCAGGCAGAGCCACAACCACTAAGCTGGGCGTGTCTGTCAAACTAGCACGTGCCTGTCCCTAGCACACGTCCTGCCCAGGACAGTGGCTGCCTTTCGACACTCTGCCAGAAGAGGGAACATTTTCCCGGTTTCTCTTGCACACAGATTAGGACCTTGTTTTCTGATTCAGTCTCCGCAATGGCTTCAGCTCTAAGTGGGGAAAATACCGTCAAAAGCTCAAAATGTGCACATAGAGAGGACGAGGCCAGAGGAAGGTCCTGTGGACATGGACCATGGGCAGGCAGGACTCTTCCTTCTCGGGCCCACTAGGGGCTCCCTGTTCACCTCTGACCTAGACTGGATCCCCCTGGGCTTCTGGTCCCTGACTCCGAATACCATTTCCTGCTTGTTGTCTATCCAAGGGGAAAGCTGTGGGATGCAGCTTTTAGGGCCTCAGCCAGGTCTCCCTCCAGAAACCTAGTGCTCCCAACAATCTGTTCCAGAAAATATCACCAGAGACAACACTTTCCAACTCATCTTTGAGGCCAGCAGTACCCTAAAAGCAAAACTAGAGTTTAAAAGTAGGGAAAACTTGAGAACAACAAGTCTCAGAAATGAGCAGTTACCGTTTTCTACGAAATATTAGAAAACTGAAGCCAACAATGTAAAACAATCATACACCAGGACAAAGAGGAAATTTATTCACGTATGCAAGGTTGTATCAGCATTCCAAAATCAAATCAATGTGATCCACCCTATCACAGGCTAAAGGAGAAATTTATACATATATGTCAGTTGGTATGTGGGGGAAGTCATCAGATAGTACATATTAGATATGTCAGGTTCTTTCTCTATCAATTGCACCTCATTAAAGCTCTTACAAAAATGAACATACATATAGAATTTACACTTTCACAAACTTTTAGAAAATGGAACAGAGACCTAAATGTAATGGAAAACAATACAACTTCTGAAAAGATTATGCAACAAACTCTAAGTGGACTCGAATCTGGAATTATGCTATTAAGACACAAACTGAAAATGTAATCTATGAAAAAAAAATTGATGTTAGACTTTATTTATTATTTTGGTAAGGAAAGTTGACCCTGAGCTAACATCTGTGCCGATTTTCCTCTATTTGGACTGTGGGATGCTGTCACGGCATGGCTTGACAAGCTGTGTGTAGGTCTACACCCAGGATCCGAACCTGTGAACCCTAGGCTGCCGAAGTGGAGTGCGTGAACTTCACCACTGTGCCAGCGGGCCGGCCCCAAGTTAGACTTTATTAAATTAAAAACTCCTGCTTTGTGGAAGGCAAAATCGATGAGTCAAAAGACAAATTACAGACTGGCAGACGATATTCGCAAAACAGATATATGATAAAGAAAATATGTCCAAGATATATGCAAAGAACTCTTAAAAGTCAACCACAACAAAAAAATAAACAACCTTATTGAAAAATGGGCAAAAGACCTGAATATATCCCTCACCAAAGAAGACATACAGATGGCAAACGAGCCTGAGGACAGATGACCACCGCCACAGGTCATTCTGGAATTTCATATAAAACCTCAATGAGATACTTCTACACACCTATTAGAACTGATAAATGCAGGAAACTGGAGCCCGGTTCCGGTGTATCTGACAGTTGGTTCCATGGTGTCTGGCAGGTGGTTCCTGTGTGTCTGGCATATGGTTCTGGTACATTCGAAAGGTGGTTCCGGCATGTCCAGCAGGTTGCAACAGTGTGTCTGGGGCCTGATTCCATCCTGTCCGGTTGATGCTTTCAGAGTGTCCTGGCTTTGTTTCCGGCCTGTCTTGCAATTAGTTCCCGCATGTCCGGTGGGTGATTCTGGCGTGTCTGGCAGATTTTCCAGCCTTTTCCAGAAATTGGTACTGGCGTATCCAGGACCTGGTTCCGGTGTATCCGGCAGGTGATTTTGGTGTGTCCGGCAGGTTGTTCTGGCACGTTAGGATGGTGGTTCCAGCTTGTGTGGCAGGTGTTTGTGGCGTGTCCGGGACCTGGTTCTGGCATATTTGGGAGGTGGTTTCAGTGTATCTGGTACTTGGTTCCGGGATATCCAACAGTTGGTTCCGAAGTGTCAGGCAGGTGGTTCCTGTGTGTCTGGCATGTGGTTCTGGTAGGTTCGGAAGATGGTTCCGGCCTGTCCGTTAGGTGCTTCCAGAATGTCTGGAAGTTGGTTCTGGCGTGTCAGACTCATGTTTCCAGTGTGTCCAGTGGGTGGTTCCAGGTGGATCTGGTGTGTCCGGTGGGTGCTTCCGGTGAGTCTGGTGGGTCGTTATGGGATGTCTGTGTGGTGGTTCCAGAGTGTTCAGCAGGTGCTTTCGGCATGCCTGTCGGGTTTTTCCAGCATCTAAGGTACCTGGTTCAAGCACATCCATCAGGTGAGTTCTTTCTCAGCTTCCTAAAGAGCTGGAAGCAAGACAGTTTGTGGCTTGTCTCCCCTTGAGGGATGGAGGCAGTGCTTTGTGCCATCCACTTCTCGAGCAATATAGGGCATGGTTGAGAGCAAATGGGACTTTCTGACATAGGGGCTTTCTGACACTCTCTCCACGAGTGCACAAGGGTGGTTGGTGAAAAGCCTCTTGTCTCTATCCTCCTAAGCTTGTGGAATCGCAATCATACGGGCCTTGGCCCCATTGCTTAAGGGGGAGATGTAGCCATTACCCCTGAGCCGGGTTGGCAAGAGGGAAATGTGGCAGAAGCAGAAGTTCTAAAGCAGCAAGTTAAGGGCTGGGAGGAAATGGCATTCAGCTGCCTGTGTATGAGAGGTTCCCAGTATGCTGTAAGAGCACTGTGGAAAGCGACTTCTTTCTCAGCTTCCTAAAGAGCTGGAAGCAAGACAGTTTGTGGCTTGTCTCCCCTTGAGGGATGGAGGCGGTGCTTTGTGCCTTCCACCTCTAGAGCAATGTAGGGCACGGCTGAGAGCAAAGGGGCTTTTCTTCCATAGGTGCTTTCTGACACTCTCTCCTCCAGTGCACAAGGGTGGTTGGTTAAAAGCCTATTGTCTCTCTCCTAAGCATGTGGACACACAATCATTCGGACCTCAACCTCCTTGCTTAAGGAGAAGATGTAGGCATTTTGTCTGAGCCGGGTTGGCAAGATGGAAATGCCCCAAAAGCAGAAGCTCTAAAGCAATGAGTTAAGGGCTCCAAATAAACAGCATTTCAGGTGCCTTTGTATGAGATGTTCAAGGTACACTATAAGAACAGTGTGGAAAGTGAGTTCTTTCTCAGCTTCCTAAAGAGCTGGAAGCAAGATGGATTATTGCTCATCTCCCCTTGAGGGTTGGAGGCAATGTTTTGTGCCTTGCAGTTTTAGGGCAATGTAGGACTCTGCTGAGCAAACTTGGCTTTTCTTCCATAGCTGCTTTCTGAACACTCTCTCCACCCATGCACAAGGGCGGCATGAGAGGTTGCCGGTATGCTGTAAGAGCACTGTGGAAAGCGAGTTTTTTCTTAACTTCAAGAGTGGTTAGTTAAAATCTTATTGTCTCTCTCCTCCTAAGCAGGTGGAAGGACAATCATTCGTGCCTCAGCCGAATGATTCGGGCGGGACTTGTGTGACCCACTTGCCTTAAATGCTGGAACCAACTGTTGGACACTTCAGAAGCATCATCTGGAAATGGTGGAACCACCCACCGCAGATGTGAGAATCAGGTCCAAAACGTGCCAGAAGCACCTGCAGGACACACCAGAACCATCTGACTCAAATGCCAAAATCACCTGCCTGATACACAAGAACCACTTGATGGACACTCCAGAATCACATGGCGGGCATGAAAGAACCATCTCTCAGAGTGCCAGAACCATATGCTGGAAACGCCGGAACCACATCACTGACAGACATGAACCACCTGCTGGACACGCCTGAACCACCTGCTTCACTCGCCAGAACCACCTTCTGGACAAGCCAAAATCACCTGCCGGATACACTGGAACCAGGCCCCTTAGAAGCCGGAAAAAGCCAACAGACATGCCAGAAGCACCTGCCGCACACTCTGGAACCACCATACAGACATGCCTGAATGACCCGCCATACACACCAGAAGCACCCACCAGACATGCCAGAACCACCTGGAACCACCCGCTGGACACACTGGAACCATGACACTGACACGCCAGAACCACCTTGCAGACATGCCAGATGCACCCAAAGGACATGCTGGAACCATCTTCCAAATGTACCAGAACCACATGCCAGACACACAGGAACCACCTGGCAGACACATCGCAACACCTGTTGGATATGCCAAGACCACGTGCCAGATACACTGAAACCACCTCCCGAATACGCCAGAACCAGGTGCTGGCCATGCCACAAACACCTGCCAGACAAGCCGGAACCACCAGCCTAACACGCCAGCACAACCTGCCGGACATGCCAAAATCACCTGCCGGATAAACTGGAACCAGGTCCTGGATACGCCAGAACTAATTTCCAGAAAAGGCCAGAACAACCTGTCAGACAGCCTGGAATCCCCCGCCAGGCATGCGGGAACCAACTGTCAAACACGTCGGAACCAACACCTGGACACACTGAATGCACCAACCACACACGAAGGAATCAGGGTCCGGACACACGGTAGCCACCAGCCGGACACGCCAGAACCACCTTCAGAACATACTGGAACCATATGCCGGACACACAGGAACTACCTGCCAGACACCACAGAACCAACGGTCAGATACGATGGAACCAGGCGCCCAGTACGCTGAAGCCACCTGCTGAACACGCCCAAACGCTGTGCTGGACATGCCAGATCCATATGATGGATACACCAGAAAGAGGTCCAGCACAGGCCAGAACCAGGTTCCAGAAACACCTGAAACAGCTGCCGGACACACCTGAACCACCTGATAGACCAGCCTGAACCACTAGATGGAGAATCCTGAACCACATGCCAGGCACACCAGAACCAGGTGCCCGACACGCCAGAACCACCTTCTGGACACGCCTGAACCACCTACAAGTCTTGTGAGAATCACCTGCCCGATACAGCAGATATAGGTGTCGCACACACTGAAACCAGGTGATGGACATGACTGACCACCTGCAAGACATGCCAGAACCAGGTGCCAGACACACTGGAACCACCTGCCGGACACCGCAAAATCCCCTGCTGGAAGCGACGGAACCTTGTGACACAAACGTTGGAATCATCTACCAGACATGCCGGGACCACCTCTTGGATACGCTGGAGCCAGGTGCCCGATTCACTGAAAGTACCTGCCAGACACACCAGAAGCAGGTGTCAGACACGCCTGGACAACCCACAGGACACGTGGAAATCACCTGCATGATACCCTGGAACCATGTGCCAGACATAACGGAACCACCTGCCAGATACACCAGAAACAGGCGCAGTACGTGCTGGAACCAGGTGCCCCACACGACTGATTCACCTGCTGGACAAGACTCAGCCATCTGCTGGACATGCCGAAACCACCTTCTGGGTGCGCTGGAACAATCTGTGTGCACGCCTGAATCACCCGCCGCACAAGTGTGACCCATGTGCCTGACATGCTGGAACCAACTGTTGGACATGTTGGAACCATCATCTGGACACTCTGTAACCACTCACCACAGTCGTGAGAATCAGGTCCAGAACGCGCCGGAAGCACCTGCAGGAGACGCCAGAACCACCTGACTCACACGCCGAAATCACCTGCCGAATATGCCAGAACCACTTGACGGACACTCTGGAATCACATGCAGGGCATGCCAGAACCACCTCTCAGATATGCCACAAACACGTGCCGGACATGACGGAACCACTTTGCGGACAGACCTGAACCACCTGCCGAACACGCCAGAACCACCTGCTTGACTCACCAGAACCACCTGTGAGACATGCCAAAATCACCTGCCGGATACACTGGAACCAGGTCCCTTAGACGCCATAAATACCCGACAGCCATGCTGGAACCACCCTCTGCACACTCTTTAACCACCACACAGACATGCCAGAACGACCCGCCAGACACACCGGAAGCACCCAGCAGACACACCAGAACCACCTGGAAACACCTGCCGGCCACACCGGAAACATGTCTCTGACACACCAGAACCAACTCCCGCACATGCCAGAAGCACCTAACGGACACATCAGAACCATCTTCAGAACGTACCAGAACCACATGCCAGACACACAGGAACCACCTGCCAGACACTTCGCAAACACCTCTTGGATATGCTGAGACCACGTGCCAGATACACTGAAACCAATGGCGAATACGCCAGAACCAGTTGCCGGACATGCCACAAAAACCTGTCAGACAAGCCAGAACCACCATCCTAACATGCTGGAAAAACCTGCCAGACATAACAAAATCACCTGCCAGATACACCAGAACCAGCTCCTGGATACACCAGAACCAATTTCTGGAAAAGGCTGGAACAACCCACCAGACAGACTGGAATCCCCCACCGCACAAGTGGGAACCAACTGCCAGACATGCCGGAATCAACACCTGGACACTCTGAGCACACCAACCACACACAACTGAATCAGGTCCTGGACACACAATAGCCACCTGCCAGACACGCTGGAACCACCTTCAGAACATACTGGAACCACATGCCAGACACACAGGAACCACCTGCCAGACACCAGGGAACCAACTGTCAGATACGGAACCAGGTGCCGGTATGCTGAAGCCACCTGCTGAATACGCCAGAACCATGTGCCACACACGCGGGAACCATGTGACGGATACGGCAGGAACAGGTCCAGCACAGGCCAGATCCAGGTGCCGGACACGCCTGAAACAGCTGCCAGACACCCTTGAATCACTTTCTAGACAAGCCTGAACCACTTGACAGAAAATCCATAACCTGGTTCCAGTGTGCCCAGAATGTGGTTACAGTATCCAGTACCTGATTCTGCCATATGTGAGAGGTGATTCCAGCATGTCTGGCAGTTGGTTCCGGGGTGTCAGGCTCATGCTTCCGCCGTGTTTCACGGGTGGATCAGTGCTGTCCAGCACGTGGATCAGTTGTGTCTGGTGGTGGGTTGCAGCATATCTAGGGGTCATTGCAGTGTGTCCAGAAGGTCGTTCTGTCGTGTCCAGCATGTGGTTCTGGCGAGTCAAGCAGGTGGTTCCAGTGTGTACGGCAGGTGGGTCAGGCGTGTCTGTCAGCTGGTCAAGGTGCATCCGCCAGATGGTCCAGGCATAGCCGTCCCCTGGCCCAGGCATTTCTGAAATGTGGTTCTGACGTGTCCGAATGATGTTTGGGCATGTCCTGCATGTGATTCAGTCCTCTCCGGGAGGTTCTTTGGGGTTGTATGGCAAGTGGTCCGGGTGTATCCAGGAAGTGGTTCGGCATAGCTGGCGTGTGAGAATGTCTAGCCTGGGGTTCTGGCATGTCCCACAGGTGGTTCCAGCGTGTCTTGCACCTGGATGTAGTGTGTTCGGCTTCCAGCATGTCCACCAGATGGTTCCAGCGCATCCTAAAGGTGGTTACGACGAGTTCATCAGGTGGTTCAGGCTTGTCCATCACTTGGTTCAGTCGTGTCCAGGACCTGGTTCCAGGATGTGCAACACCTCTTTCTGGTGTATCCAGTAGGTGGCTCCAGGGTGTCCGGCAGGTGGTTCAGTTTTGTCCTGCACCTCGTTTCGGTGTGTGTGACACCTTTTGCTAGCACATCTGGCAGGTGATTCTGGCATGTCTGGCAGGTGGTACTTGCATGTCTGGCAAGTGTTTCGGGCATGTCCAGCAGGTTTTTCTGGCCTTAGGGCACCAGATTCCGCCGTGTCCGGCAACTGGTTCTGGCATATCCAACAGGTGTTTCCGGCATGTCTGGTAGGTGTTTGCGGTGTGTCTGGCAAGTGGTTCTGTTACATTGGTAAGGTGTTTCCAGCATATCCAGTGGGTGCCTCCAGGGTATCCAGCAGTTGGTTCTGACGTGTGTCGCTGGTGCTTCTGGCGTGCCTGTGTGGTGGTTCTGAAGTGTCTGGCTGGTGCGTCTGGGGTGTCTGGCAGTTGATTCCCACGTGTCCGGCAGGTGATTCCAGCGTGTCTGGCAGGTGGCTGCGGTGTGTCCGGGACCTGATTTTGTCATGTCAGGTGGTGGTTTAGCATGTCTGGGTGGTGGTTCTGGTATGTCCATCAGTTGATTTTGACATTGAAGTTGGTTCTGGTGTATTCAGGACCTGGTTATGGCATATCCAGCAGGTGATTTCAGCTTGTCCGGCCTGTTGTCTGGCGTGTCTGGCAGGTGGTTCTGGCATGCCCGGCAGGTGGTTGTGATGTGTTTGGCATCTGCTTCTGGCGTATCCTGCATGTGGTTTTACACTGTCCGGCACCTGGTTCTGCCATGTCCGACAGGTGGTTCCAGCGTGTCAGGCAGGTGTTTCTGGGATGTCAGGCAGGTGGTTCTGGTGTGTCCGGCTCGTGGTTCAGCTGTGTTTGGCAGGTGGATCAGTGCTGCCCAGCAGGTGGATCAGTCATGTCCGGTGGTTGGTGGCAGCATATCCAGGGGTGGTTCCAGCGTGTCAAGAAGGTGGTTCCGTTGTGTCCAGCAGGTGGTTCTGGCATTTCCAGAAAGTGGGTCCACTGTGTTCAACGGGTGATTCTGCCAGTTCCTGCACGTGATTCCAGTGTGTCCAGGACCTGATTCTGGCATCTCCAGTGCATGGTTCCAGACTGTCTGGGTGGTGGTTCCGAGGTGCCCAGCAGTTGGTTCCAGCCTGTCAGGCAGGTAGTTCAGGTTTTTCCAGTGGATTGTTTCAGTATGTCCAGCGGGTAGTTCAGGTGTGTCCGGCAGGTTGTTCAAGCATGTCTGTCAGCTGATCCAGTTGCATCTGGCACTTGGTCCTGGCATGGCCGTCCCATGTTCCAGGCATTTCTGAAACATGGTTTTGATGTGTCCGAAATGTGGTTTTGGCCTGTCTGGCATCTGATGCATTCCTCTTCAGGAGATGCTTTGGGGGTGTCCGGCAGGTGGTCTGGGTGTTTCCAGGAAGTGGTTTGGCATGTCTGGCATGTCCTTCAATTACGTCTTGCCTGTGTTTCTGGCGTGTCCGGCAGGTGGTTACAGTGTCTCCGGTACCTGGCTCCTACGAGCGCAGCAGGGGCTTCCGGCAGGTCTAGCAGGTGGAGCCACCTGCTGGAAATGCCAGAAACAGGCACAGCCGGACACACCAGAACCACCTTAAGAATGTACCAGAACCACATGCGAGACACACAGGAACTACCTGCCAGACACCATGGAAACAACTGTCAGATATGCCGGAACCAGAGGACCGGTATGCTGAAGCCACCTGCCTAATACACCAGAACCATGTGCCGGACACGCTGGACCCATGTGATGGGTACACCAGAAACAGGGCCAGCACAGTCCAGAACCAGGTGCCGGACACACGTGAACCACCTTTTAGACCACCCTGAACCACGTGATGGACAATCTGGAACCACATGCTGGGCACACCGGAGCAAGTTGTCCAACATGCCAGAACCACCTTCTCGACACTCCTGAACCACCAGTCAGACTTGTGAGAACCACCTGCCGGATACACCAGAAACAGGTGTTGCACATGCCAAAACGAGGTGCTGGACATGACTGAACCACCTGAAAGACATGCGAGAACCAGATGGGGGACATGCTGAAACCACCTGCAGGACACGTCAAAATCCCCTGCCGGATACAGGGAAACCATGTGCCGCATATGCCAGAATCACCTACCAGACATGCAAGGACCACCTGTTAGATATGCTGGAATCAGGTGCCTGATTTGTTGAAACTACCTGCCGGACATGCCAGAACCAGGTGTCAGACACGCCTGGACAACCCACATGACACGTCAAAATCACCTGCATGATACCCCGGAGCCATGTGCCAGACATAATGGAACCACCAGCTGGACACACCGGCGCCACCTGCCAGATATGCCAGAAACAGGCACAGCACATGCAGGAACCGGGTGCCCCAGATGACTGATCCACCTGCCAGACAAGAATGAACCATCTGCTGGACATGCTGAAACCACCTTCTGGATGTGCCTGAACCATCTGTGGCACACGCTGGAACCACCCACCAGACATGTGTGACGCACCTGCCTGACAAGCTGGAACCAGCTGTCAGACACGTAAGGACCATCATCTGGGCACTCTAGAACCACCCACCACAGACGTGAGAATCAAGTCCAGAATGCACCAGAAGCACCTGCAAGACATGCCAGAACCTCCTGACTCACATGCCAAAATCACCTGCCAGATATGCCAGAACCACTTGACGGACACTCCGGAAGCACATGCCAGGCATGCCTGAACCAGCTCTCAGATATGCTGGAGCCACATGCTGGACATGCCGAACCACCTCCCGGACAGACCTGAACCACCTGCTGGACACGCATGAACCACCTGCCAGATATGCCGGGACCAGATCCCTTAGACGCCGGAAAAGCCTGACAGACATGCTGGAACCACCCACCGGACACACCAGAACCACCTGGAACCACCCACCAGACACACTGGAACCATGACTCTGACATGCCAGAACCAGCTCCCAGACATGCCAGAAGCACCCAACAGACATGCCATAGCCATCTTCCAAACCTACCAGAACCACATGCCAGACACACAGGAACCACCTGCCAGACACCAGGGAACCAACTGTCAGATATGCCGGAACCAGGCGCCTGGTACCCTAGAGCCACATGCCAAATATGCCAGAACCATGTGCCGGACACGCCGGAACCATGTCATGGATACACCAGAAACAGGTCCAGCACAGGTCAGAACCAGGTGCCGGACACGCCTGAAACAGCTTCTGGACACACAAGAACCACCTGCTAGACCAGCCTGAACCACTTGACGGACAATCCAGAACCACATGCCAGGCACACCAGAACCAGGTGCCCAACATGCCAGAACCACCTGCTGGGCATGCCTGAACTACCTGCCTGTCTAGTGAGAATCACCTGCCAGATACACCAGAAACAGGTGTCGCACACACCAAAACCAGGTGCCGGACCTGACTGAACCACCTGCAAGACACGCCAGAACCAGCTGCCACACACATTGGAACCACCTGCCGGACAATTCGAAATCACCTGCAGGATATGCCGGAACCATGTGCTACACATGCCGGAATCACCTACCAGACACGCCGGGATCAGCTTTTTGCTATACCGGAACCAGCTGCCTGATTCGCTGAAAGTACCTGCCAGACATACCAGAACCAGGTGTCCGATATGCCTGGAAAAACCCCAGGACGCGTGTAAGTCATCAGCATGATACCCTGTAACCATGTGCCAGACATAAGGGAACCACCTGCCGTATATGCCAGAAACAGGCGCAGCACACGCCAGAACCAGGTGCCCCACATGACTGATCCACCTGCCGGACGAGACTGAACCATCTGCCAGGTGCTGGACATGCTGGAACCACCTGCTGGACACTTGGAAATCCCCTGCCGGATACGCCAGAACCATGTGTTGCACACGCCGGAATCACCTACCAGACATACCGGGACCACCTCATGGATATGCCAGAACCAGGTGCCTGATTCCCTGAAACTACCTGCCTGACACGCTTGGACAACCCACAGGAAACGTCAAAATCACCTGGATGATACCCCGGAATCGTGTGCCAGACATAACGGAACCACCTGCCTGACATGCCAGAGCCACCTGCCAGATACACCAGAAACAGGCGCAGCACACACCGGAACCAGGTGCCCCACAGGACTGATCCACCTGCCATACAAGACTGAACCACCTGCCGGACATGCCGAAACCACCTTCCAGAGGGGCCGGAACCGTCTGTGGCACACGCCGGAACCAGCCGCCGGACATGTGTGACCCACCTGCCTGACACGCTGGAACCAACTGGCGGACACGTTGGAACCATCATCTGGACACTCTGGACCACCCAATGCAGATGCGAGAATCAGGTCTAGAAAGTGCCAGAAGCACCTGCAGGACATGCCAGAACCACCTGACTCACATGCCAAAATCACCTGCTGGATATGCCAGAGCCAATTGACGGACACTTTGGAATCACATGCCGGACATGCCAGAACCACCTCTCAGACATGCCAGAACCACCTGCCGGACAAGCCAGAACCACCTGCCTGACACGCTGGAGCAATCTGCTGGACGTGCCCAAATGACCTGCCGCATATGCCAGAACCAGGTCCTGTAAAAACCTGCTGGAAAAGCTGGAACCACCAGATGGATACGCTGAAACCACCAATCCAATATTGGCCGTCCTGCATCTGGTTCCAGCATGTCAGGCAGGTGGTTCAGGCGTTTCCAAGAGGTGCTTTGGGGGGTCTGGCAGGTGGTCCGGGTGTGTGTGGCACCTGGCTCTGGCGTGTTCGGCAGGTGGTTGGGTCATGTTCACCAGATGTTTCTGGTGCATCCTGAAGGTGGTTATGGAATATCCGGCAGGTGGTTCAATCACGTCCAGCAGCTGGTTCAGTCTTGCTCAGCAGGTGGTTCAGTCGCGTCCAGCACCTGCTTCTGGCACGTTCAACACCTGTTTTTGGCATATCCGGCAGGTGGTTCTGGCATGTCCGGTAGGTAGTTCAGTCATGTCCAGCAGGTGGTTCAGGCTTGTCCGTCACTTTGTTCGGTCGTGTGCAGCACACGGTTCCGGTGTGTGCGACAACTGTTTCTGGCATATCGGTTAGATGGCTCCAGCATGTCCGGCAGGTGGTTCACTCATGTCCAGCACCTGGTTTCGGCATGTGAGACACATTTTCTAGCCTATCTGGCAGGTGAATCCGGCGTGTCCAGCAGGTGGTTCACACAAGTCTGGCAGGTGGTTCCGGCCTGTCCAGCAGGTGGTTCTGGCCTTAGGGCACCAGGTTCCACTGTATCCAGCACCTGGTTCTGGCATATTCATCAGGTGGTTTCAGTGTATCCGGCACCTGGTTCAAGCTTATCTAACAGGTGGTTCTGGCATGTCTGGCAGTTGGCTAATGTGTGTCTGGCATGTGATTCTGGTACGTTCGGAAGGTGGTTCCGTCATTTCCAGAGGGTGCTTCTAGCGTGCCCAGCAGTTGTTTCTGGCAAGTGTGATGGGTGGTTCTGGCATGTGTGTGTGGTGATTCCGACATTCCAGATCCACATTCCAGGCATGCTGGAACCAGATGCCTGACACACAAGTACCACCTGCTGGACACACCTGAACCACCTCACATCTTAGTGTGAACCACCTGCTAGACATGCTGGAGCCACATGCTGGATATGCCTGAAACTGTTTTTGCACATGCTGAAACCAGATGCCAGACACGACTGAAGACCTGCCAGACAAGATGGAGCCACCTGCCTTATACACCAGAAATGTGTCGTGCGTGCCAAAACCAGGTGCTGGACACGATTGAAACACATGCTGGAAAAGCCTGAACCCCCTGACAGCCTTGTATGAACCACCTGCCAGACATGCTGGGACCACCTGCCTGATATGCCAAATACAGGTGTCAGACATGCCAGAACCAGGTGCTGAACACGACTGAACCACCTGCCTGACCAGCCTGAACCACCTGGTGGGCACGACAGGACCAACTGCCTGACGTGCCATAATCTCATTCAGCATGCACTGGAACCATCAGTTGAACATGCCGGAATCACCTGCACAGCACTCCAGAGCCAGGTACTGGACACTCCAGAACCACCTGCTGGACACGCCAGAACCACAGGCCAGACATACTGGAACGACATGCCAGACATGCAGGAACCACTTCCCAGACCAACCTGGACCACCTGCCGGACACCCCGAAAGCCCTGCCCAGAGAGGCCTGAATCACCTGCCAGACATGCCCAACGCACCTTTCGGACACATGAGAACCACGTTTCAGAAATATGTGGACCTCAGAAGGGCCATTCCTTGACCATGTGCTTGATGCACCTGGAACAGCTGACAGACATGTTTGAACAACCTGTCGGACATGCCAGAACTACCCACTGGACACACCGGAACCATCCAACAGAAACACGTGAACTGCCGGGGTCCAGCCCCAGCCGAACAGGGTCTTCTGAGGGATGGACGGCGTCGGCGAGGGAGCAGGCAGTGAGACAAGGAGTTTAGTGTCCAAGTCTAACTTTATTTTGTGTATGTATGATTTATATAGGGCTCAGGGTATGCAAGGATGATTTCATGAAACAGTCCCAGGACATATCTTTGGCTCGCGTAAGTGGGTTTTTGCAAGGTAGACAATAGTTCTAAGAGTAATTGATTGTAAGGTAGACAATAGTCCTAAGGGCAATTGATTGTGTGCAGGCCCGGGGGGAGTCAAGCTTCTGTAATTCTGTACTTCAAGGAGGCTACCCCCAGCGGCCTCCTGACTCAATGGGCCGTGGCAACCACCGTCCTCCCAGAGAGATCTGTGGGGGCTACAGATTTCTTTGTTCCCTCTCCACTCCCATCGCTTCACCTGACCGAAGGATGGGTCAGAATGTTCTTTCCCTAGAAGATGTTTTTCCCCAGAACTTTCCCTAGAATATTGTATTGTATCATTCTCATTCCCAGGGCCGGGCTGAATTCCCCAGAAATAACGCCAGGTGTAGAACAGAGTAAGCAGAAGCAGGAAAGTCAAAAGTACCAGGGAGACTTGTTGCAGGGGCAGCCTGGTAGATTCCCTTGAGGGTTGCCGTGAGTCCCCTCATCTCTCTCCTGGACCGTGTCACAAGGCAGAGGCTTAACTTGTAGGCTGATGGCTCCCGGCAGTGAACCACCTGCCTGACACGCTAGAACCAAATCCCAGACATGTCGGAACCACCACCCAGACACTCTGGAACCAGACATTGGAGACTCCAGAATCAGGTCTCGGACAGGCCGGAAGCACCTTCTGGACATGCTGGAATCACGTACAGGAAGTGGAAAATCACCCACCGGACACAACGGAACCATCTTCTGGACACACCGGAACCAACTGACTGACAGGCTGGAACAACCCCCGGATAGGCAGAAACCAACCGCCGGACACGACTGATCCACCTGCTGGATAGCACTGATCCACCCACCAAACACGGCTGAACCAGCAGCCGGACACGCCGGAATCACCTGCCTGACACCTGGATCCACCTGCCGGAATCTCTGGAACCACCTGTTGGATATGCCAGAACCAGGTGCCGGACACAGTAGATCCACCTGCCAGAAAAGCGAGAACCACCTGCCAGACATGCCACAGCAGCCTGCTGGACACACTGAAATCACCAGCCAGATGTGCCAGGACCAGGTCCCAGATATGCCATAACCAAATTCCGGACAGACTGGAAATACCTGCCAGAAATGCTGGAACCACCACCTGGACATGCCGAGACCACCAACCCGTCCCGATGCAATCAGGTCTCGGACACACTGTAGCCACTTGCCGGACATGCCGGAATCACCCACCGGAAATGTAGGAATCCACTGCCAGACACCCCAGAAGCAAACACCGGACACGTTGGAACCACACGTTGGATATGCCGGGCCCAGGTGCCGGAAACACCAGAACCACCTGCTGGACAAGTCTGAACAACCTGCCAGACTTGTGTGAATCACCTGCTGGTCATGCTGGTATCAAGTCTAGAATGCACCAGAATCATCTTCCAGACAGGCCAGAAAAACCTGCCGGACATGCCGGAACCACCACCCGGAAACATTGATACCACCAACCAGACATGACAGAATCAGCTCCTGGACATGCCAAATCACCCACCAGACATTCGGGAACTAACTGCCAGACACCCCGGAAGCACCCACCAGACACGTCAGAACCACCTTACAGACATACCAGCAACTCATGCCAGACACACAGGAACCCCCTGCTGGACACACTGGACCCACATGAATGACACGTCAGTACCATTGGCCAGACATGCCGGAGCCACCTGCCAGACAAAACTGAACCACCTGCCAGACAAGACAGAACCACCTGCCGGATATGCCTGAAACATTTGACAGACACTCTGGAACTACATGCTGGGCACGCCGGAACCACCAGTCAGATATGCCAGAACTGGGTGCTGGACACGCCAGAACCACCTTCTGGACAGGCCTGAACCATCTGTCAGAGAAGAATGAAGCACTTGCCCGATACGCCTGAATCACTTGGTGAACAGTCCAGAACCACCTGCCAGGCACGCCAGCACTATCTGCCAGATAAGCCAGAACCAGCTGCTGGACACGACTCAACCACCTGCTGGGCAACCTGAACCACCTGCTGGAGAGACCTGACTCATCTGCCGGACCCCCTGCAACCACCATCCAAACATGCTGGAACAATGTGGTGGACAAACTAGAACCACTTGCCAGACACACAGGAACCAGTTCATGGGCATGCCAGAAACATCTGTTGAACAGGAAGTAAGAAGCCGACAGACAACCCTGATCCAGTCAACGGACACGCTGGAACCACAGGTCAGACAAGACAGAATCATGTTCCAGACATGATGGAATCATGTGACTAAAATGCCAGAACCACAAGCTGGACACGACATAACCAAATTCTGGACACTCTGGAACAAATCATCATACATACCAGAACGAAATGCAGGACAACAGGGAATGACATTCCAGACACAGGAGAACCACCTGACTGACAGGCTAGAACCAACTTTTGGACACATCGGAACCATCATCTGGACACTCTGGAACCACTCACCACAGATGCGAGAATCAGGTCCAGAACGCGCCAGAAGCACCTGCAGGACATGCGAGAACCACCTGACTCACACGCCGAAGTCACCTGCCAGATATGCCAGAACCACTTGATGGACACTCTGGAATCACATGCAGGGCATGCCGGAACCACCTCTCACATGTGCCGGACATGCCAGAACCACCTCCCGGACACACCTGAACCACCTGCTGGACATGCCTGAACCACCTGCCAAACATGCCAAATCCACGTGCTTGACTCGCTGGAACCACCTGCCGGACACGACAAAATCACCTGCCGGATACGCTGGAACCAGGCCCCTTAGACACCGGAAAAACCCGACAGACAAGTGGGAACCACCCGCCAGACACTCTGCAACCACCACACAGACATGCCTGAATGACACTCCAGACACACCTGAAGCACCCACTGGACACGCCAGATCCACCTGGAACCACCCGCCGGACACACTGGAACCATGACTCTGACACTCCAGAACCAACTCCTGATCATGCCAGAAGCACCCAACGGACATGCTGGGACCATCTTCCTAACGTACCAGAACCACATGCCAGACACAAGGAACCACCTGCCAGACACAAGGAACCACCTGTTGGATATGACGCAACCAGGTGCCAGATACACTGAAACCTCCTGCCAAAGACGCCAGAACCAGGTGCCGGATACCCCATAAACACCTGCCACACAAGCCGGAACCACCAGCCTAACATGTCCGAACAACCTGCCGCACTCGCCAAAATCACCTGCCAGATACGCTGGAACCACGTCCTGGATATGCCAGAACCAATTTCCATAAAACACCGAAACACCTGCCGGACACGCCGGAATCACCCACCTGACATGTGGGAACCAACTGCCAGACACACTGGAACCAACACCCGGACACTCTGAAAGCACCAACCTGACACAATGGCATCGGGTCCCGTACACACAGCAGCGACCTGCCGGACACGACGGTACCACCTTAAGAATGTACCAGAACCACCTGCCAGACACACAGGAACCACCTGCCAGACACCATGGAACCAACTGTCAGATACGCCGGAATCAGGCGCCTGGTACGCTGAAGCCACCTGCCGAATATGCCAGAACCATGTGCCAGACATGACAGAACCATGTGGGGGATACACCAGTAACAGGTCCAGCACAGGCCAGAACCAAGTGCTGGACATGCCTGAAACAGCTGGCAGACACACATGAACCACCTGCTAAACCAGCCTGAACCACTTTACGGACAATCCAGAACCAGTTGCCCAACACGCCTGAACAACCTGCTGGACACTCTGGAACTACCCGCCGGACATACACCCAGCGTCCACCAGAAACGCCTGAACCACCTCCCAGACACTCTGGAACCAACGCTGTAAAAATCAGAACCACTACCTGGACAATCTGCAAACACCTGCCGGAGACACCAAAATCAGGTCCCAGCAGGTGGTCCGGGTGTGTCTGGCACCTGGCTCTGGCGTGTTCAGCAGATGGTTCCGGCATGTCCACCAGATGGTTCTGGCGCATTCTGAAGGTGGTTACGGAACATCCGGCAGGGGGTTCAATCATGTCCAGCAGCTGGTTCAGTCTTGTTCAGGAGGTGCTTCAGTCATGTCCAGCACCTGCTTCTGGTATGTGCAACACCTGTTTCTGGTGTATCAAGCAGGTGGTTCAGTCGTGTCCGGCACCTTGTTTCTGTGTGTGCAACACCTGTTTCTGGTGTATCTGCCAGGTGGTTCTGGCGTGTCCGGCAGGTGTTTCCCTCAAGCCTGGCTGGTGGTTCAGGCGTGTCCATCAGGTGGTTCCAGTGTGTTGGGCACCTGGTTCCAGCACGTCTGGCATGTGGTTCTGGAATGTCCATAAAGTGGTCCTCGCTGGTCCAGCAGGTTGTCCAGGCTGGTATGGCAGCTGCTTCAGGCTTGTCCAGCACCTGGTTCTGGCCTGCCCTGGACCTGTTTCTGGCGTAACCAGCAGATGGTTCCGGCAAGTCCAAGAGGTGGCTCGGCTGTGTCTGGCAGATGGTTTCAGTGTATTCAGCAGGTGATTTGGATGTGGCCACCAGGTGTTTCCACCATGTCTGGCAACTGGTTCTGGCATATTCGGCAGGTGGTTTCAGGGTATTCAGCAGGTGATTTGGACGTGGCCACCAGGTGTTTCCACCATGTCTGGCAACTGGTTCTGGCATATTCGGCAGGTGGTTTCAGGGTATCCGGTACCTGATTCTGCCATATGTGAGAGGTGATTCCGGCATGTCTGGCAGTTGGTTCTGGGGTGTCAGGCTGGTGATTCCACCGTGTTTCGCAGGTGGATCAGTGCTGTCCAGCAGGTGGATCAGTCATGTCGGGTGGTGGGTTGCAGCATATCCTGGGGTGGTTGCAGTGTGTCCAGAATGTGGTTCTGTCGTGTCGGGCAGGTGGTTCTGGCGAGTCAAGCAGGTGGTTCTGGCGTGTACGGCCGGTGGGTCAGGTGTGTCTGTCAGCTGGTCAAGGTGCATCCAGCAGATGGTCCAGGCATGACTGTCCCGTGGTCCAGGCATTTCTGAAACGTGGTTCTGATGTGTCTGAATGATGGTTTGGGAGTGTCTGGCATGTGATTCAGTCCTCTCCGGGAGGTGCTTTGGGGTTGTCCGGCAGGTGGTCCGGGTGTATCCAGGAAGTGGTTCGGCATGGCCGGCGTGTCCTTTGAGTATGTCTGGCCTGGGGTTCCGGCGTGTCCAGCAGGCGGTTCCAGTGTGTCTGGCACCTGGCTCCAGTGTGTTTGGCAGGTTCTTCCAGCATGTCCACCAGATGGTTCTGGCGCATCCTAAAAGTGGTTACGATGAATTCATCAGGTGGTTCAGGCTTGTCCGTCACTTGGTTCAGTCGTGTGCAAGACCTGGTTCCAGCATGTGTGACACCTGTTTCTGGCGTATCCAGTAGGTGGCTCCAGGGTGTCTGGCAGGTGTTTCAGTCGTGTCCAGCACCTGGCTTCGTCATGTGCGACACCTTTTTCTAGCGTATCTGGCAGGTGATTCCGGTCTGTCTGGCTGGTGGTACACACAAGTCTGGCAAGTGTTTCGGGTGTGTCCAGCAGGTGGTTCTGGCCTTAGGGCACCAGATTCCACCATGTCCGGCAACTGCTTCTGGCATATCCAATAGGTGGTTCCGGTGTGTCTGGCAGGTATTTGTGGTGTGTCTGGCAAGTGGTTCTTTTACATTAGGAAAGTGGTTCTGGCGTTTCCAGTGGGTGCTTCCAGGGTGTCCAGCAGTTGGTTCCAGCGTGTGTGGCTGGTGGTTCTGGTGTTTCTGTGTGGTGGTTCCAATGTGTCTGGTGGGTGCTTACGGGGTTTCTGGCAGTTGTTTCCCACATGTCTGGTGGGTGATTCCAGTGTGTCTGGCAGGTGGCTACGGCACGTCCGGGACCTAATTCCATCATGTCGGGTGGTGGTTTAGGCATGTCTGTGTGGTGGTTCTGGCATGTCCGGCAGTTGATTTCGACATGTATGCCACGTTTTTCCAGTCTGTGCAGAAGTTTCTTCTGGCGTATTCAGGACCTGGTTCTGGCGTATCCAACAGGTGATTTCAGTGTGTCCAGCAGGTTGTTTCAGCGTGCCCAGCAGGTGGTTCTGGCATGTCAAGCAGGTTGTTGTGGTGTGTTCGGCATCTGCTTCTGGCATATCCCGCAGGTTGTTTTACAGTGTCCGGCACCTGGTTCTGCCATATCCTACAGGTGGTTCCGGCATGTCAGGCAGGAGTTTCCAGGGTGTCAGGCAGGTGGTTCTGGTGTGTCCAGTTGGTGGTTCAGCCGTGTTTGCCAGGTGGATCAGTGCTGTCCGGCAAGTGGATCAGTCATGTCCTGTGGTTGGTTGCAGCATATCCAGGGGTGGTTCCAGTGTGTCAAGAAGGTGGTTCCATTGTGTCCAGCAGATGGTTCTGGCGTTTCCAGAAGGTGGTCCATATTGTCCAGCAGCTGATTCTGCCAGTTCCTGCAGGTGGTACCAGCATGTCCAGGACCTGATTCTGGCATCTCCAGTGCATGGTTCCAGAGTGTCTGGGTGGTGGTTCCGACGTGCCCAGCAGTTGGTTCCAGCATGTCAGGCAGGTAGTTCAGGTTTTTCTGGTGGATGGTACCAGTATGTCTGGTGGGTAGTTCCAGTGTGTCTGGCAGGTTGTTCAAGCATGTCTGTCAGGTGGTCCAGTTGCATCCGGCACTTGGTCCTGGCATGGCCATCCCGTGTTCCACACATTTCTGAAACGTGGTTCTTATGTGTCCGAAATGTTGTTTGGGCATGTCCGGCATCTGATTCAGTCCTATTCAGGAGGTGCTTTGGGGGTGTCCGGCAGGTGGTCCGGGTGTTTCTGGCAAGTGGTTTGGCATGTCTGGTGTGTCCTTCAATTGTGTCTTGCCTGTGTTTCTGGCATGTCCAGTAGGCAGTTCCAGTGTGTCTGGCACCTGGTTCCAGCGTGCTCAGCAGGTGCTTCTGGCATGTCTAGCAGATGGTTCCAGTGCATCCTGAAGTTGGTTACGGTGTGTCAAGCAGGTGGTTCAGGCTGTTCCGTCACTTGGTTCAGTCGTGTGCAGCACCTGCTTCCAGCGTGTGTGACACCTGTTACTGGCGTATCCGTCAGATGGCTCCAGCATGTCTGGCAGGTTGTTCAGTCATGTCCGGCACCTGGTTTCGGTGTGTGCGACACCTTTTTCTAGCATATCTGGCAGGTGATTCCAGCATGTCCATCAGGTGGTTCACACAAGTCTGGCAGGTGGTTCAGTTGTGTCCGGCAGGTGGCTCTGCACTTAGGGCACCACGTTCCACCGTGTCCAGCACCTGTTTCTGGCATATTCGGCAGGTGGTTTCAGTGTACCTGGCACCTGGCTCAGGCATATCCAACAGGTGGTTCTGGCATGTCTGGCATGTGGTACAGGGGTATCTGGCATATGGTTCTGTTGTGTTCAGAAGGTGGTTCTGGCATGTCCCGTGGGCACTTCCGGCGTGTCTGGCAGTTAGCTCCGGCATGTCTGGTGGGTGTTTCTGGCATGTCTGAGTGGTGGTACCAGTGTGTCCGGCGGGGGGTTCTGGCATGTCTGTTGGGTTGTTCTGGCGTCTAGGGGCCTGGTTCCAGCATATCTGGCAGATAATTTTGGCCTATCTGGCTGATGATTCCAGCGAGTCAAGCAGGTGGTTGCGGTGTGCCCGGCAGGTCGTTCATGCCTATCCAGCAGGTGGGTTCAGGCCTGTCCAGAAGGTGGTTTCAGCACTTCCGGCACCAGGTTCTGGCATATTTGACATGTGGTTCCTGCATTCCCGGCATGTGGTTCCACATTGTCCATCAAGTGGTTCATGCGTATCTGGCAGGTGGTTCAGCTTGTTTGGCAGGTGGTTCTGGCATGTCCTGCCAGTGGTACTGGCATGTCACTCAGGTGGTTCCAGTGTGTCAGGCTCGGGGTTCCTGTGTGTCAGGCATGAGTTTCCGGTATTTTTGGAAGGTGGTTGTGATGTGTCAGGTGGGTGCTTCCAGGTTGTCTGGCTTTTGGTTCCTGCATGTCCGGAGGGTGATTCCAGTGTGTCCAGGACCTGATTCTGTATGTTGGGTAGTGGTTTTCGCATGTCTAGGTGGTGGTTCTGGCGTGTCCGGCAGGTGATTTCAGCATGTGCAGCAGGTTTTTCCAGACTCTGTGGAAGTTGCTTCTGGTGTATTCAGGACCTGGTTCTGGCGTATCTGGCAGGTGATTTTGGTGTGTCTGGCAGGTTGTTCCGGCCTGTCTGGCAGGTGGTTCTGGCTTGTCTGGCAGGTGGTTCGGGCGTGTCTGGCACCTAGTTCTGCCATCTCTGGCAAGTGGTTTCAGGGTGTCTGGACCTGGTTGTGCAGTATCTGACAGGTTGTACTGGTATGTCTGGCAGGTGTTTGCGTGGTGTCAGGCAGGTGACTATGGTGTGTTCAGGACCTGATTCCATCATTTCAGGTGGTGGTTTTGGCATGTCTGGGAGGTGGTTCTTGTGTGTCTGGCTGGTGATTTAGGCATGTACCACAGGCTTTTCCGGCCTGTGTGGAAGTGTGTTCTGGTGTGTCAGGCAGCTTGTTCTGGCGTGCCCGGCATGTGGTTCTGGAATGTCCGTAAAGTGGTTCAGGGTGGTCTAGCAGATGGTTCAGGCTAGTCCTGCAGCAGCTGCAGGCTTGCCCAGCACCGGGGTCCGGCCTATGCTGGACCTGTTTCTGGCGTATCCGGCAGATGGTTTCGGCATGTCCTGCACACAGTTTCAGCGTAACCGACAGCTGATTTGTAGGTTTCCGGCAGGTGTTTCTGCCATGTCCGGCACCTGGTTCTGGTGTATTTGGCAGGTGGTTTCAGTGTATTTGCCACCTGGTTCCCGCATATAGAACAGGTGGTTCTGGCATGTCTGGCAGGTGTCTGGCATGTGATTCCGGTACGTTCAGAAGGTGGCTCCGGCATGTCCAGTGGGTGCTTCTGGAGTGTCCGGCAGTTGATTCCGGGATGTCTGTTGGGTTGTTCCAGCATATAATGGCGTGGTTCTGGTCTATGCAGGAAGGGATTTCGGCGTGTCCGGCAGGTTGTTCTGGCAAGTCAACAGATGGTTGCGCATGTCCGGCAGGTGGTTCAGGCCTGTCCAGAAGGTGGTTCAGGCCTGTCGTGAAGGTGGTTTTGGGCGTCCGGCACCTGGTACTGGCATATCTGACATGTGGTTCTTGCATGCCCAGCATGTGGTTCCAGATTATCTGTCAAGTGATTCAGGAATATCTGACAGGTGGTTCAGTCTTGTCTGGCAGGTTGTTCATCTTTGTCCGGCAGGTGGTTCTGGCATGCCCTGCCAGTAGTACTGGCGTGTCATTCAGGTGGTGCCAGCATGTCAGGCAGGGGGTTCCTGAGTGTCTGGCATGAGTTGCCGGTATGTCCGGAAGGTGGTTCCAACGTGTCAGGTGGGTGTTCCGGGGTGTCCAGCAGTTGGTGCCCACATGTCTGGCATATGATTCCGGCGTGTCCTGAATCTGGCTATGTCGTGTCCAGGACCTGATTCCGTCATGTCAGATGGTGGTTTTGGCATGTTTGGGTGATGATTCCAGCATGTGTGGCAGGTGAATTCGGCATGTCCGGCAGGTGGTTTTGCCGTGTCTGACAGGCGGTTCCAGATTGTTCGGCATGTGGTTCTGGTGTGTCTGGCACCTGGTTCTGGCATATCCAACAGGTGGTTCTGGCATGTCTGGCAGGTGGGGCAGGTGTATCTGGCACGTGGCTCTGTTATGTTCGAAAGGTGGTTCTGGCGTGTCTGGTGGGTGCTTCCGGCGTGTCTGGCAGTTAGCTCTGGCATGTCTGGAGGGTGGTTCTGGTATGTCTGGCACCTGGTTCTGGGATATCTGGCAGGTGCATTCGCATTGTCCGGCACCTACTTCTGCTGTATCCGACCTGTGGTTCCAGCTTGTCAGGAAGGTGGTTCTGGGGTGTCAGGCAGGTGTTTCCGCTGTGTCCGGCTGCTGGTTCAGCCATGGTTGACAAGTGGATCAGTTCTGTCCAGCAGGTAGATCAGTCGTCTCTGGCGGTATGTTGCAGCATGTCCTAGGGTGGTTCCAGCATGTCCAAAATGTGATTCCATCGTGCCTGGCAGGTGGTTCCAGCGTGTCAGACAGGTTCTTCTGGCGTGTCAGGAAGGTGGTTCCATTGTGTTCGGTGGGTGATTCTGGCAGTTCGTGCAGGTTGTCCCACCATGTCCGGCAGGTGCTTCCGTCATGTTCGGGACTCGATTCTTGCTTCTCTGGGGTTGGTTCCAGAGTTTGCAGGTGGTGGCTCCCATGTTTCCAGCAGTTGGTTCCAGCGTGTCAGGCAGGTGGTTCAGGCGTTTCTGGTGGATGGTTGCGGTACGGCCAGAGGGTAGTTCGGCAAGTCTGGCAAGATGTTCAGGCCTGTTAGTCAGCTGGTCCAGGTGCACCTGGCACATGGCATGGCACATGGCATGGCCGACCTCTCCAGGCATTTCTGAAACGTGGTTCTGATGTGCCCAAAAGATGGTTTGGGTGTGCCAGACATCTGATTTGCTCCTCTCCGGGAAGTGCTTTGGGGGTCTCCAGCAGGTGGTCTGGGTGTTTCCAGCGAGTGGTTTGGCATATCCAGCGTATCATTTGATTATATCTGGCCTAGGGTTATGTGCCATAACCACCCACAAGACATGTCGGAATCACCTGCTGGACACACTGGAACCACCTTGTGGAGATGCCAGAACCACCCCTGGATAAGCTGCAACCAACAGGCAGACTCGACTGATGGCTGGAACCCAGCTCCTTCTATGCCTGGAAAACCGACCACCCGTGCCGGAACCACCTTCAGGACACACTGGAGGCACTACAGAGACACACCAGAACCACCCAAAACACACGTCGCAATCAGGTAGGGGACATGATGCAACCTCCTGCTGAATGGTCCGGAACCACCTGCCAGAAATGCTGGAACCAGGTGTCCAACACGCCAGAACCACCTGCTGGACATGCCTGAGCCACATGCCAGACTTGCAAGAACCACCTGCTGGGCACACTGGGACTACCTGAAGTATAATCCAGAAACAGGTATTGCACACGCCAAAACCAGGTGCGGGAAATGAATGAAAAACCTGCAAGACATGACAGAACCAGGTGCCAGATATGCTGGAAACACCTGCTGGATGCGTCAAAATCACCTGTCAGATACACCGCAACCATGTGCCGCACACACCAGAATCACCTACCAGACACGCCAGGACCACCTGTTGGATACGCCAGAAACAGGCGCAGCACACGCCGGAACCAGGCACCCCACATGACTGATCCAACTGCCAGACAAGACTGAAGCATCTGCCGGACATGCAGGAACCACCTTAAGAATGTACCAGAAACACATGCCAGACACCATGGAACCAACTGTCAGATACGCCGGAACCAGGCACGTGGTACACTGAAGCCACCTGCCAAATAAGCCAGAACCATGTGCCGGACATTCCGGAACCATGCGACGGATACACCAGAAACAGGTCCAGCACAGGCCAAAACCAGGTGCCGAACACGCCAGAACCACTTCCCGGACAGACCTGAACCACCTGCTGGGCATGCCTGAACCACTTGCCAAACATGCCGGAACTACCTGCTTGACTCGCTGGAACCACCTGCCAGACACGACAAAATCACCTGCCGGATACACTGGAACCAGGCCCCTTAGATGCCGTAAAACTCTGAAAGAGATGCCGGAACCACCCACCAGACACGCTGGAACCACCACACAGACATGCCTGAATGACCTGCCTGACACACAATAAGCACCCTCCTGACAAGCCAGACCACCTGGAACCACCCGCCGGACACACTGGAACCATGACACTGAAACGCCAAAACCAACTCCCGCACATGCCAGAAGCACCCAACAGACACGTCGGAACCGTCTTCCAAATGTACCAGAACCACAGGCCAGACACACAGGAACCACCTGCCAGACACTTCGGAACCACCTGTTGGATATGCCGGAACCAGGTACCAAATACACTGAAACCATCTGCCGAATACGCCAGAACCAGTTGCTGGACACGCCACAAACACCTGCCACACATGCTGGAACCACCAGCCTAACACGCAGGAACAACCTGCCGGACACGCCAAAATCACCTGCCGGATACACCGGAACCAGGTCCTGGATATGCCAGAACCAATTTCTGTCAAAGGCCAGAACAACCTGCCAGACACGCCAAAATCACCCACTGGACATGTGGGAACCAACTGCCAGACACGCTGGAACCAACACCTGGACACTCTGAAAGCGCCAACTGGACACGCCGGAATCAGGTCCCGGATACACAGTAGCCACCAGCCGGACACGCAGGAACCACCTTAAGAATGTACTGGAAACACACACAAGACACATGGGAACCAACTGCCAGACACCACGGAACCAACTGTCAGATATGCTGGAACCAGGCGCCCAGGATACTGAAGTCAACTGCCGAATATGCCAGAACCATGTGCTGGACACTCCTAAACCATGTGATGGATACACCAGAAACAGGTCTGGCACAGGCCAGAACCAGGTGCCGGACACGCTGAAACAGCTGCCGCACACACCTGAATCACCTGCTAGACCAGCCTGAACCACTTGATGGACAATCCGGAACCACATGCCAGGCACACCGGAACCAGGTGCCCGACACGCCAGAACCACCTGCTAGATCAGCCTGAACCACCTGCCAATCTTGTGAGAACCACCTCCTGGATACACCAGAAACAGGTGTCGCACCTGCCAAAACCAGGTCCCGGACACGACGGAACACCAAAATCACCTGCCAGATACGCCAGAACCACTTCACAGACACTCTGAAATCACATGCCCGGCATACCGGAACCACCTCTCAGATATGCCAGAACCACGTGCTGGACACGCCGGAACTACAGGTGATTTTGGCGTGTCCAGCAGGTTGTTCTGACGTGTTAGGCTGGTTGTTCCAGCTTGTCTGGCAGGTGTTTGTGGCGTGTCTGGCACCTGGTTCTGGTGTATTCAGCAGGTGGTTTCAGTGTATCTGGCACCTGATTCTGGCATATCCAACAGGTGGTTCTGAAGCGTCTGGCAGGTGGTTCCTGTGTGTCTGGCATGTGGTTCTTCTACGTTTGGAAGATGGTTCCGGCGTGTCTGTTGGGTGCTTCCGGCATGTCCGGGAGTTGGTTCTGGAGTGCCATAGTCATGGTTCCATCATGTCCAGAAGGTGGTTCCTTCATGTCAGTCAGGTGCTTCCGGTGTGTCCTGTGGGTACTTCTGGCGTGTCCTGGCCCTGATTCTTGAGTCTCTGGTGGGTGGTTCCAGAGTGTCCGGATGGTGGTTCCAACATTCCGGGAGTTCGTTCCATCGTGGCAGGCAGCTGATTCACCCATGTCCAGTGGGCGGTTCTGGCATCTGCAACAGACGGTCCGGAAAGTGGTTTCGGCATGTCTGGCAGGTGGTGCAGGCCTCTCTGGCAGATGGTTCAGTCTTGTCCCTCAGGTGATTCAGTCGTGTGGGGCACCTGGTTCCGGTGTGTGCTGCACCTGCTTCTGACGTATCCAGCAGGTGGTTCCGGTGTGTCCAGCAGGTGTTTGTCATGTCTGGCACATGGTTCCAGAGTATCATGCAGGTGATTTCAACGTGTCCAGAGGGTTATTCCAGTGTGTCAGGCACATGGTTCTGGCGTGTTCAGCAGGTAGTTTCTGCAAATCAGGAACCTGGTTCTGGCGTATCCAACAGGTGCTTCTGGCATGTCTGCTAGGTGGTTCCGGCATTTCTGGCACATGGTTCTGGCATATCTGGGAGATGATTTTGACGTGTCCAGCAGGTGGTTTCAGCGTGTCCAGCACCTGGTTCTGGTGTATCTGACAATTGGCTCTGGAGTGTCCGGCATGTGTTTCTGGCGTGTCTGGCAGGTGGTTCCAGCATGCTGGGCACCTGGTTCTGGTGTCTCTTGCAGGTGGTTCAGTCATGTCCAGCACCTGGTTTTGGCACATGCAACATCTGTT
This sequence comes from Equus caballus, assembly GCF_041296265.1. Taxonomy (NCBI): domain Eukaryota; kingdom Metazoa; phylum Chordata; class Mammalia; order Perissodactyla; family Equidae; genus Equus; species Equus caballus. The sequence goes on along the minus strand of NC_091701.1, from coordinate 346,672 downwards.
TTTGGAGTATCCGTCAGGTGGTCCGGCGTGTGTGGCAGGTGCTTCTCACAAGTCTGGCAGGTGGTTCAGGCATGTCCAGCAGGTGATTCTGGCATATCAGGCACCTGGTTTCGGCATGTCCAGCAGGTGGTTCCGGACCATCTGGCAGGAGGCTGTGCCATGTCCCCTCCCTGATTCCGGTATGTGATTCCAGTGTGTCTTGGTGGTGGTTCCAGTGTGTCTGGTGGGTGGTTCCGGTATGTGTGGTGGGTGGTTCTGGCAGATAAGCTTGGTTCCAGCAGGTGACTTCAGCTTGTCCGGCAGGTGGCTCTGGGGAGTCAAGCAAGTGGTTCTGGTGAGTCAGACAGTTGGTTCTGGTGTGTCCAGCAGATGATTTAGGCTTGTCCAGAAGATGGTTCAGGCCTGTCTGGAAGGTGGTTCTGGAGTGTCTGGCACCTGGTTTTGGCATATCTGTCAGGTAGTTCCGGTGTGCCCGGCATGTGGTTCCAGAGTGTCCATCAAATGATTCAGGCATATCCAGCGAGTGGTTCAGTCTTGTCTGGCAGGTGGTTCAGTCTTGTCTGGCAGGTGGTTCAGTTTTGTCTGGCAGGTTGTTCCAGCATATTCGGTGGGTGTTACCGGCTTGTCATTAAGGTGGTTCCGGCAGACAAGGCAGGAGGTTCCTGTGTATCTGGCATGAGTTACTGGTATGTCTGGAAGGTGGTTCCCGTGTGTCCATTGGGTGCTTCCGGGGTGTCCAGCAGTTGGTTCCCGCATGTCCAGTGGGTGATTCCAGCCTGTCTGACAGGTGGCTATGGCATGTCTGGGATCTGATTTTGCCGTGTCCAGTTGGTGGTTTCAGCATCTCCAAGTGGTGGTTCTGGCTTGTCCGGCATATTTTTCTGGCCTGTCCTGAAGTTGGTTCAGGCATATCTGGGACCCGGTTCTGGCACATATGCGCATGATTTCGGCTGTCCGGCAGGTTGTTCCGGCATGGCAGGCAGGTGGTTCTAGCTTGTCCAGCAGGTCATTCTGGCATGTCCGGTACCTCACTGTGGCATATCTGGCAGGTGGTTTCACGGTGTCTGGCACCTTCTTCCACCATATCCGACAGGTGCTTCCAGCGTGTCTGGCTGGTGGTTCTGGGAGTCAGGCAGGTTGTTCCAGCATGTCCATCCGGTGGTTCAGCCATGTTTGGAGAGTGGATTAGTGTTGTCCAGCAGGGGATCAGTCGAGCCCGCCAGTTGGTTGCAGAGTGTCCAGAGGTGGTTCTGGCATGTCCAGAAGGTGGTTCCATCATCTTTAGCATATGGTTACTGCATGTCCAGCAGGTGGTTCACGCAAGTCTTGCAGGTATTTCAGGCATGTCCAGTGGGTGGTTCTGGCGTGTCTGGCACCGGGTTCTGGCATGCCCGGCATGTGGTTCCAGAATGTCCATAAAGTGGTTCAGGCATTTCCAGCAGGTGTTTCAGGCTTGTCCCGCAGCTGCTTCAGGCATGTCCGGCACCTGGTTCTGGCCTGTGCTGGGCCTGTTTCTGGTATATCTGGGAGATGGTTCCAGCTTGTCTGGGAGGTGGTTTTGGCGTGTCCGGCACATGGCTTTGGTGTATCTGACAGGTGATTTGGACATGTCCAGCAGGTGTTTCTGGCTTGTTTGGCACCTGGTTCTGGCGTTTTCAGAAGGTGGTTTCAGTGTATCCAGCACCTGGTTCCAGTGTAACCAACATGTGGTTCTGGCGTGTCTGGCAAGTCATTCCTGTGTGTCTAGCATGTAGTTCATGTACATTCAGAAGGTGGATCCAGTGTGTGTGGTGGGTGCTTCTGGCGTGTTGGACAGTTGGTTTGGGCATGTCTTGTGGGTGATTTCAACATGTCCGTCAGGTGGTCCTGGAGCATCTGCCAGGTAATTGTGCTGTGTCCCGGACCTGATTCTGGCATGTGTGGAGCATGGTTCCAGTGTGTCTGTGTGGTGGTTCCAGTGTGTTTTGTAGGTGGTTCCGGCATGACTGGTGGGTGGTTCCAGTGTATAAGGAGCCTGGTTCTGGCATATCTGGCAGGTGGTTCTGGTGAGTCAAGCAGGTGCTTCCAGCATGTCAAGCAGGAGTTCAGGCATGTCCAGCAGGTTTTCCAGGCCTGTCCCGAAGGTGGTTCCAGAGTGTCCAGAAGTTGGTCCTGCATTTCAGGCAGGTGGTTCAGGCGTTTCCAGTGGATGGTTCCGGTATGTCCGGTGGGTAGTCCTGGCATGTCCAACAGGTTGTTCAGGCATGTATGTCAGCTGGTCCATGTGGATCTTGTACATGGTCCAGGCATGGCCGTCCCATGGTCCAGGCATTTCTGAAATGTGGTTCTGACGTGTCCGAAATGTGGTTTCAGCAAGCCCAGCACCTGATTCAGGCCTCTCCAGCAGGTGCTTTGGTGGTGTCGGGCAGGTGATCCAGGTGTGTCCGGCAATAGGTTCTGGCGTGTCTGGCGTGTCCTGCCAGTATGTGTGGCCTGTGGTTCTGGCATGTCCAGCAGTCAGTTCCAGCATGTCTGACACCTGGCTCCAGCGTGTTTGGTAGGTTATTCTGGCATGTCCAGCAGAGGGTTCCACCGTGTCCTGAAGGTGCTTACAGTGTGTCTGACAGGGGTTCAGTCATGTCCAGCAGGTTGTTCAGGCTTGTCCAGCTGGTGTTTCTGTCGTGTCCAGGACATGGTTCCAGAGTGTACAACACCTGTTTATGGCGTATCAGGCAGGTGGCTCCATCGTGGTCGGCATGTCTTCAATCATGTCCAGCACCAGGATTCAGCATGTGCCACAACTGTTTCTGGCATATCCAGCAGGTGGTTCAGGTGTGTCCAGCAGGTGATTCAGGCATGTCTAGAAGGTGGTACTAGCGTGTCGGGCACTTGGTTCCAGCGTGCCCAGCATGTGGCTCCAGAATGTCAGATTACCTGCTGGACACCCTGGAACCACGTTCCAGACATGCCTGAACCACGGGCTGGACATGCCTGAACCACCTAAAGGACATCACGGAACCAACTTCTAGACATGCTGGAAGCACCTGCCAGAAACACTGGAACCACCAGTCAGATATGGTGGAACCTGGTGCTGGACACAGTGAAACCACCTGCCGGATATGCTAAAAGCAGGTGCCTGACAGGCTGGAACCACCTTCTGAACATACCAGAACCACATGCCAGTCACACAGGAGCCACCTGCCAGACGCTCTGAAACCATATGTGGGAACCGGTGGAATCACCCTATGGACACCATGGAACCACCTTCCGGACATACCGGAAACTCATGCCAGACACACAGAAACCCCCACCTGACATGCTGGAACCACCTGAATGACACGCCAGTACCACTGGCAGACAGGCTGGAATCACCTGCCAGACAAGGCTGAGTCACCTGCCAGACAAGACTGAACCACCTGCTGGGTACACCTGAACCACTTGACCGATAATCTGGAACCACATGCCAGGCATGCTGGAACCACATGTCAGATATGCCAGAATCAGATTATGGACGTGCAGAAACCTCCTTCCAGACACACCTGAACCACCTGCTGGACGTGTCCGAACCACCTGCCAGAGATGCCAAAATCACCTGCCGGATACACTGGAAACAGGCCCCTTATATGCTGGAACAACCTGACAGACATGCCAGAACCACCCTCTGGACACACTGGAAGCACCACTCAGACACCCCAGAACCACCCAGCAAACATGTCAAAACCAACTGCCTCACATGACAGAAGAACCGAATGTACATGCCAGAATCACCTTCCGAACATACCAGAATCACATGCCAGACAAACCTGAACGAGCTGCCAGACAGGCCAGAACCACCTGCCAAATACGCCAGAACCAGGTGCTGGACATGGAAGAAATACCTGCCGGACACATCCAAATCACCTGTCTCATATGGCCAAATCATGTGCCGGACACACCGCAACCATCTGCTGGATATGCCAGAAACAGGTCCAGCACAGGCTGACACCAGGTGCCAGACAAGCCTGCAGCTGCTGCAGGACTAGCCTGAACCATCTGCTGGACCAGCCTGAACCACTTTACAGACATTCCGGAACCACATGCCGAGCACGCTGGAACCAGGTGCCTGACATGGCAGAACCACCAGATGGACACACCAGAACCGCCTGCTGGACATCCCAGAATCAAAGTCCAGACATTCTGGAAGCACACGCTGGACATGCCGGAACCACTTGCCGGAAACACACAGACCACCTGTGAGACATCACCAAACCACCTCCCAGTGAGGCCTGAATCAGATGCCGGGCATGCCCAAACCACTTTTCGGACACGTCAGAACAACATTTCAGAAATGCCAGGACCACGGGATGGCCATGCCAGGACCATGTGCCAGATGCAATTGGACCAGCTGACAGACATGCTTGAACAACCTGCTGGACAAACCAGAACTACCTGCCAGATATACTGGAATCATCCACCGGAAACGCCTCAACCACCTGCCTGACATGTTGGAAGCAAATGTTGCACTCGTCAGAACCACCACCTGGACACTCTGGAACCACGCACTGGAGATGCCAGAATCAGGTCCTTGACACACCCGAAGCACCTGCTGGACACACTGGAACCAGCTGCGGGAACCGGTGGAATCACCCCCAGGACATGATGGAACCACCTTCCGGTCACCTGGAACCACCTGACTGACACGTCAGAACCACATATTGGAAATGTCAGAACCACCTCCGGATGTGCTGCAACCAACTACCTGACATGACTTATCCACCTGCTGGACAGCACTGATCCACTGGCCAAACACGGCTGAACCACCAGCCGGACACACTGGAACCACCTGCCTGACACCCCAGAAACACCAGCCAAACACGCCAGTGCCACTTCTCATATATGGCGGAACCAGGTGCCGGACACCATGAAACCAACTGCTGGACATGCCAGAACCACCTGCTGGACAAGCTGGAACCACCTGCCAGACACGCCGGAACAACCTGCTGGACACACCAAATTCACCTGCCGGATACGCCGGAACCAGGTCCTGAATATGCCAGAACCAACTTCCGCACAGGCCAGAAAAACCAGCTGTACATGCCAAAATCACCTGCCAGACACACAGGATCCACCACCCAGACATGCTGAAACCACCACCTGACATGACGGAATCTGATTCCAGACACACTGTAGCCACTTGCCAGACACACCGGAATCACACACTGGACATGTGGGAACCAACTGCCGGACACCCCGGAAGCACCCACTGGACACTTTGGAACCAGCAAACAGACATGCCGGAACCACCAGCCACACATGCTGGAACCAACTGCTGGGCATGCCAGAAGCACCCACCAGACACGCCAGAACCATCTTCCAAATGTAACAGAACCACTTGCCAGATCCACCTGAAGCAGCTGCCAGACATGCTGGAAACATCTGTTGGATATGCCGGAGCCAGGTGCTGGATACACTGAAACCACCTGCAGGATATGCCAGAACCAGGTGCCAGACACGGCGGAACCTGGTGTCCTAAGGCTGGACTTTGCTGGACATGCCTGAACCACCTGCCAGACACGCTGGAATCACCTGCCGGATATGCTAGAAAAAGGTGTCACACACGCAGAAACCAGGTGCTGGACATGACTGAACCACCTGTTGAACACACTGGAGCCACCAGCTGGATACACTGGAAATAGATGTCACACACACTGGGACCAGGTGCTGGACACTTCAGCACCACCACAAGGACACTCTGGAACCACCCACCGGAGATGGCAGAATCAGGTCCCAGCACGCCGGAAGCACCTGTCAGACATGCTGGAACTCCCTGTGGGAACTGCCAGAATCGGGTTGGTGGTTTCGGCGTGTCTGGGTGGTGGTTCCATTGTGTCTGGCAGGTTTCTCCAGGACCTGGTTCTGGTGTATGTGGCAGGTGATTTCAGCGTGTCCGGCAGGTTGTTCTGTTGTGTCTGGCACCTGGTTCTGGCATATCAGACAGGTGGTTTCATGGTGTCCGACACCTGGTTCCGCTGAATCTGACAGATGGTTCCAGCGTGTCTGTAAGGTGGTTGCGTTGTATCTGGTGGGTGATTCAGGTGGTTACCAAAGGTGGGTCCAGAGTGTCCGACATGTGCTTCCAGCATGTCCGGGACCTGATTCTGGTGTCTCCAGTGGGTGGTTCCAGATTGTCGGGGTGGTGGTTCCAACGTTTCTGGCAGTTGGTTCCAGCGTGTCAGGCAGGTGGTTCAGGCACTTCCGGTGGATGGTTCTGGTATTTCCAGTGGGTAGTTCTGGCGTGTCCAGTTGGTTTTTCAGGCATGTCTGTCAGCTGGTTCAGGTGCATCTGGCACATGGTCCAGACATGTCTGTCCCGTGGTACAGGCATTTCTGAAACGTGGTCCTGAAGTGTCAAATGGTGGTTTGGGCATGTCCGGCAGCTGATTCAGACCTCTCCAGGAGGTGCTTTGAGGGTGTCCAGCAGGTGGTCCGGGTGTGTGCAGCAATTGGTTCCGGCGTGTCCATTGTGTCTTTCCAGTGTGACTGGCCTGTGGTTCCGGGGTTTCCAGCAGGTGGTTCCGGTGTGCTCAGCACCTGGTTCCGGCATGTTCGGCAGGTTGTTCCAGCATGTCCACCAGATGGTTCCTGCGCATCTGGAAGGTGGTTGCAGCATGTCCATCAGGTGGTTTAGGCTTGTCCAGCAGGTGGTTCCAGTGTATCCAGCATGTTGTTCCAGAGTGTCCATCAAGTGGTTCAGGCATTCCCAGCAAACAGTTCAGTCATGTCCAGCACCTGGTTTCGGCATGGGTCACAGCTGTGTCTGGCATATCTGACAGGTGGTTCCGGCATGTCCCCAGATGGTTCTGGTGCATCCTGAAGATGGACATGGCCTGTCCAGCAGGTGGTTCAGTTGTGTGGAGCAGGTGGTTCAGGCTTGTCCAGCACCTGGTTTCGACGTGTGTGACACATGTTTCTGGTTTATCCAGGAGGTAGTTCCAGCATGTTCAGCAAGTGGTTCTGGCGTTTTGGGCACCTGGTTCCAGCGTGCCTGGCATGTGGTTCCGGAATGTCTATAAATTGGTTCAGGCTGGTCCAGCAGTTGATTCAGGCTGGTCCAACAGGTGGTTCAGGCTAGTCCAGCAGCTGCTTCAGGCTTGTCTGGCACCTGGTTCCGGCGTAGCAGGACCTGTTTCTGGCGTACCTGGCAGATGGCTCCGGCATGCCTGGGAGGTGTGTCTGATGTGTCCAGCACATGGTTTTGGCATATCCAACAGGTGGTTTTGATGTGCCCAGCATTGGTTCCGCCATGTCCGGAACCTGGTGCTGGGGTATTTGGCAGGTGGCTTTCGTGTAGGCAGCACCTGGTTCCGGCATATCCAACAGGTGGTTCCAGCATGTCTGGCAGTTGGTTCCCGCATATCCGGTGGGTGATTCTGTCGTGTCTGGCAGGTTGTTCCAGCCTTTTATGGAAACTGGTTCTGGCGTATCCAGGACCTGGTTCTGGCATATCCAGCAGGTGATTTCGGCATGTCCGGCAGTTTGTTCCGGCGTGTTTGGCAGATGACTCCAGCTTGTCTGGCAGGTGTTTCTGGCATGTCCAGCACCTGCTTCTAGCGTATTCGGCAGGTGGTTTGAGTGCATCTGGCACCTGGTTCCGGCATATCCAACAGGTAGTTCCAGCGTGTCTGGCAGATGGTTCCTGTATATCTGGCATGTGGTTCTGGTATGTTTGGAAGATGGTTCCAGCGTGTCCGTTGTGTGCTTCTGGCATGTCCAGGAGTTGGTTCCGGCATGTCTGGCACATGATTCCAGCGTGTCTGATTGGTGGTTACAGTGTGTCTGGTGGGTGGTTCCAGGTGGTTCCGGCATGTCCAGTGGGTGCTTCCTGTGTGTCTGGCAGGTGGTTCTGGTGTGTCTGTATGGTGGTTCCACTGTGTCCGGCAGGTGGTTCTGGAATGTCTGTCGGGTTTTTCTGGCATTTAAATGTTCTGCTTCCAGCGTATCTGGCAGGTGATTTCGGAATTTCTGGCAGGTGGTTCAGGCATGTCCAGCAGGTGTTTCAGGTCTGTCCTGAAGGTGGTTCTGGCATGTCCAGGAACTGGTTCTGGCATATCTGAGAGGTGGTTCTGGCGTGCCTGGCATGTAGTTCCAGAGTGTCCGTCAAGTGGTTCAGGCGTATCTGGCAGGTGGTTCAGTCTTGTATGGCAGGTGGTTCAATTTTGTCTTGCAGGTGGTTTTGGCATGTCCAGCCAGTGGTACCAGTGTATAATTCAGGTAGTTCCAGCATGTCAGAGGGGGTTCCTCTGTGTCTGGCATGAGTTTCCCGTATGTCAGGAAGGTGGTTCCCACATGTCTGGTGGGTGCTTCCGGGTGTCCGGCAGTTGGTTCCTGCATATCTGGCAGGTGATTCCAGCATGTCCGGCAGGTGGCTATGATGTGTCTGGGGCCTGATTCCATCATGTCAGGTTGGTGGTTGCGGCATGCCTGAATGATGATTCCAGCATGTCCAGCAGGTTTTTCCGGCCTGTCCGGAAGTTGCTTTTGGCATATCCGGGACCTGGTTCTGGCATATTCAGTAGGTGATTTTGGTGTGCCCAGCAGGCAATTTCGACGTGTCTGGCACCTGGCTCTGGCATGTTCAGCTGGTGCTTCTGGCATGCCCACCAGATGGTTCTGGCATGTCCTGAATATGGTGATGGTGTGTCCGGCAAGTGGTTCAGTCTTGTCCAGCCAGTGGTTGAGGCTTGTGTGGCAGGTGGTTCAGTCGTGTCCAGCACCTGGTTCTGGTGTGTGCGACACCTGTTTCTGGTGCATCCGGCAGGTGGTTCTGGAGTGTCCGGCAGGTGGTTCACACAAGGCTGGCAGGTGGTTCATGCATGTTCAGCAGGTGGTTCTGGTGTGTCGAGCACGTGATTCCCGCATGCCAAGCATGTGGTTCCAGAATGTCCATAAAGTGGCTCCGGCTGGTCCAGCAGTTGGTTCAGGCTTGTACAGCAGGTTGTTCAGGCTAGTCCGGCATCTGCTGCAAGCTTGTCTGGGACCTGCTTCTGGCCTAGCATGACCTGTTTCTGGCATATCTGGCAGACGGCTCCGGCGTGTCCAGGAGGTGCTTCCGGTGTGTCTGGCACATGGTTTTGGTGTATCCGACAGGTGATTTGTACATGTCTGGCTACTGGTTCTGCCATGTCTGGCACCTGGTTCTGGGGTATTCGGCAGGTGGTTTCAGTGTGCGCGGCACCTTGTTCTGCCATATCCAACAGGTGGTTCCAGCGTGTCTGGAAGGAGGTTCCTGTGTGTCTGGCATGTGGTTCTGGTACATTCAGAAGGTGGTTCCGGCATGTCCGTTGGGTGCTTCTGGCGTGTCCAGCAGTTGGTTCTGGCGTGTCTGGCAGGTGGTTCCGGAGTGTCTGAGTGGTGGTTCCCGTGTGTCCGGGGGTTGGTTCCGGCATTTCTGTCAGGTTGTTCCATTGTATAAGGAGCCTGGTTCTGGCGTATCTGTAAGGTGATTCCTGCATGTTCAGCAGGTAGTTCTGGCGAGTCAAGGAGGTGGTTCCACCGTGTCTGGGAGATGGTTCAGGCGCGTCCAGCAGGTGATTCAGGCCTGTCTGGAAGGTGGTTCCGGCGTGTCCAGCATCTGGTTCTGGCATATCTGAAAGGTGGTTCTGGCATGCCCGGAATGTTGTTCTGGAGTATCCGTCAAGTGTTTCAGGTGTATCTGGCAGGTGGTTCAGTATTGTCTGGCTGGTGGTTCAGTTTTCTCTGGCTGGTGGTTACGGCATGTCCACCCGATGGTACCTGCATGCCATTCTGGTGGTTCTGGCATGCCAGGGAGGGGGTTCCTGTGTGTCTGGCATGAGTTTCTGGTATGTCCGGAAGGTGGTTCCAACATGTCTGTTGTGTGCTTCCGGTGTGTCCTGGTGTTGGTTCCCACATGTCCGGCAGGTGATTCCAGTGTGTCCGCCAGGTGGCTATGGTGTGTCCAGGACCTAATTCCCTCATGTCTGGTCACTGCTTTCAGCGTGTCCAGGTGTTGAATCCGGCGTGTCCGGCAGTTGGTTCCCGCATGTCCGGTGCGTGATTCCAGCATGTCTGGCAGGTTGTTCCGGCCTTTTATGGAAATTGGTTCTGGCGTGTCCAGGACCTGGTTCCGGCATATCCAGCAGCTGATTTTAGCATGTCTGGCAGGTTGTTCTGGCGTGTTAGGCTGGTGGTTCCGGCTTGTCTGGCAGGTGTTTGTGGCGTGTCCGGCACCTGGTTCTGGTGTATTCAGCAGGTGGTTTCAGTGTATCTGGCACCTGGTTCTGGCATAGCCAACAGGTGGTTCGAAGTATCTGTCAGGTGGTTCCTGTGTGTCTGGGATGTTGTTCTGGTACGTTTGGAAGGTGGTTCCAGTGTGTCTGGAAGGTGCTTCTGGCATGTCTGGCAGTTTGTTCCAGCTTGTCTGGTGGGTCATTCTGGCATATCTGAGTGGTGGTTCCGGCATGTCCATTGGGTGCTTCCGGCGTGTCTGGGAGTTGGTTCTGGCGTGTCTGGCAGGTGATTTTGGCATGTCAGAGTCGTGGTTCCAGTTTGTCAGGCGGGTGGTTGTAGGTGGTTCCGTCGTGTCCGGTGGGTGCTTCAGGCGTGTCTGGCAGGTGGTTCTTGCACGTCTGTGTGGTGGTTCCACTGTGTCCGACAGGTGTTTTCGGCATGTCTGTCAGTTTTTTCTGGCGTATAAGGGGCCTGGTGCCAGCATATCTGGCAGATGATTTTGGCACGTCTGGCATGTGGTTCCAGCGAGTCAGGCAGGTGGTTCTGGCGTGTTCGACACTTGGTTCAGGTCTGTCCAGAAGGTGGTTCCAGCATGTCTGGCACTGGTTCTGGCATATCTGAGAGATGATTCTGGCATGACCAGCATGTAATTCTGAAGTGTCCGTCAAGTGGTTCAGGCGTATCCGGCAGGTGATTTTGGCGTGTGAGTCAGGTGGTTCTGGCATGTCCTGCAGGTGCTTCCAGCATGTTCTGGACGTGATTCTCGCATCTCTGGTGGGTGCTTCCAGAGCGTCCGGATGATGGTTCTGATGTATCTGAGAGTTAGTTCCAGCATGTCAGGCAGGTGTGTCACACATGTCTGGTGGTGGTTCTGGTGTGTGCAACAGATGGTTCTGGTGCATCTGGAAAGTGATTTCAGCATGTCTCGCAGGTGGTTCAGGCCCCACCAGCAGATGGTTCACTCTTGTCTGGCAGGTGGATCTGTTTTGTGGGGCACCTGTTTCTGGCATATCCAGCAGGTGGCTCCGGTGTGTCCGGCAGGTGGTTCTATCTGGCACATGGTTACTTGGTATCATGCAGGTGATTTTGACGTGTCCTGTGGGTTGTCCTGGCATGTCAAGCACCTGTTTCTGGCGTGTCCGGCAGGTAGTTTCAGCAAATCAGGCACCTGGTTCCAGTGTATCCAACAGATGGTCCCAGCATGTCTGGTAGGCGATTCTGGCATGTCCGGCACATGGTTCTGGCATATCTGGGAGGTGATTTCAATGTGTGGCAGGTGGTTCCAGCATGTCCGGCACCTGGTTCTGGCATGTCTGGCAAGTGGTTTAATCATGTCCGGCACCTGGTTTTGGCATGTGCGACACCTGTTTCTGGTGTATCAGGCAGGTGGTTCTGGTGCATCTGTCAGGTGGTTCTTACAAGACTGGCTGGTGGTTCAGGCGTGTCCAGCAGGTGGTTCTGGTGTGTCTGAGTTGTGGTTCAGGCTGCCCGTCGGGTCATTCCAGCTTGTCCTGCGTGTGGTTCCTGCATATAAGTGGCCTGGTTCTGGAGTATCCATCAGGTGATTTCAGCACATCCAGTAAGTTGTTCTGGTGAGTCAAGCATGTGGTTCTGGCGTGTCTGGCAGGTGGTTCAGTCACGTCCGGTGGGTGATTCGGGCTGCTCCGGCAGGTTGTTCAGGCTTGTCCATATGCCAGTTCTGGTGTTCCTGCCAGCTGGTTCTGCTGTAACTGGCAGGGGGTTGTGGTGTGTCCTGCAGGAGGTTCTGGCATGACTGGCAGGTGATTCTGGTGTCTCAGTCAGTTAGTTCCTTCATGTCAGTCAGGTGGTTCTGGCATGCCCATAAGGTGATTCCATCATGTCCAGTGGGTAGTTCCGGTGTGTCCAATGAGTGGTTCCAGCATGTCTGGAAGGTGGTTGCATCATGTCTGGCAGGTGATTCTGGTGTGTCCTGTGGGTGATTCAGCTGTGTTCGGCGGGTGGATCAGTTGTGTCCAGCTGGTGGATCAATATGCCCTGCATGTGGTTACTGTGTGTCCGGGGCATGGTTCCTGCTTGTCAGAAAGGTGGTTCCATCATCTCAGGAAAGTGGTTCTCACATGTCCATCAGGTGGTTCCGGCATGTCTGGCAGATTGTTCTGGCATGCCTGTCAGGTGGTGCAGGTGCTTCTGGCACCTGCTACAGGCATGGCAGTCCCGTGGTCCAGGCATTTCTGAAACGTGCTTCTGACGTGTCAGAATGGTGGTTTGGGTTTGTCTGGAGGCAGTTCGGAAGTGTTTAGCAGGTTCTTCAGGCGTGTGTGGCAGGTGGTCCAGGTAGGTATGGCAGGTGGCTCTGCTGTGTCTAGCATGACCTTCCTGCATATCTGGTCTGTGGTTCCAGCATGTCTGTCTGGTGGTTAAGGGTTGTCCAGCAGGCAGTTCTGGCGTGTCCGGGTGGTGGTTCCTTCCAGTCCAGCGGGTGGTTCCGGCGAGTCCAGCACCTGGTTCTGGCATATCTGGCAGGTGGATCCTGCGTGCCAGGCAGGTGGTTCCAGATTGTCCCTCCAGTGGTTAAGGCATATCTGGCAGGAGGTTCCATCTTATCCAGCAGGTGGTTCCAGAGTGTCCAGCACGTGGCTGGGGCGAGACCGGAAGGTGGTTCTGTCATGTCTGCTGGCATTTCCAGTGGATCATTTCATTATGTCCGGCAGATAGTTCGGGCGTGTCCAGCAGGTTGTTGAGGCATGTCCGTCAGGTAGGCCAGGTGCACCTGGCACGTGTTCCAGACATGGCCATCCCGTGGTCCAGGTGTTTCTGAAACGTGGTTCTGACATGTCCGAAAGGTGGTTTGGCTGTGTCCAGCAGGTGGTTTGGGAGTGTCCAGCACCTGGTTTTGGCATATTCAGAAGGTGGGTTTAGCATATTTGGTACCTGGTTCCAGCGTGTCTGGCACTTGGTGGTTCTGGCATGTCGAGAAGGTGGCTCCATCATGTCTAGCAGGGACCCAATAACCTGCATCCCTTGGCAGACAGTCCAGAACCACCTGCCAGGCACGCCAGCACCACCTGCCAGATAAGCCAGCACCAGGTGCCAGACACGACTAAACCACCTGCTGGACAACTTGAACCACCTGCTGGAGAGGTCTGAGCCACCTGCCAGACATGCCAGAACCACCATCCAAATGTGCTGGAACAATGTGGTGGACATACTGGAACCACCTGCCAGACATGCCGGAACCATGTCCTGGGCACGCCGGAACCACCTACTGAACAGGAAGGGAAAAACTGACAGACAGCCCTGATCCACCCAACGGACATGCCATAACCACAGTCCAGACATGACAGCATCACCTTCTGGACATGACAGAACCACCTTCCAGACATGCCGGAACCACCTGACTGACACACTTCCAGACATGCCAGAAGAACCTGCCAGACATGACACAACCACCTTCTGAAAACGCTGGAACCACCACCAGATATGCTGAAACCAACCACCAGACACGACTGATCCACCTGCTGGACAGCACTGATCCACCTGCCAAACACAGCTGAACCACCAGCCAGACACACCAGAACCACCTTCCTGAGACACTGGAAACACCTGACAGTCACGCCGGAACCTCCTGTCAGATACAGCAGAACCAGGTGCTGGACACCATGAAACCACCCACCGGATACGCAAGAACCAGGTGCTGGACATGCCAGAACCACCTGCCAGACAAGCCAGAACCGCCTGCCAGACACACCAGAATAGCCTGCCAGACATGCCAAAATCAACTTCTTGATACCCCGGAACCAAGTCCTGAATACACCAGAAGCAACTTCCACACAGGGTGGAAAAACCTGCTGTACATGCTGAAATCACCTGCTGGACACGCCGGAACCAACACCCAAAGATGCCAAAGCCACCATCCGACATGACAGAATCAGGTCCTGGACATGCTGTACCCACCTGCTGCATCGCTGTAATCACCCACTGGACATGCGGGCACCAACTGCCAGCCACCCCGGAAGCACCCTCCTGACACATCAGAACCACCTTCCAGACACACTGGAAACTCATGCCAGACACTCAGGAAACCCCTGCCGGACATGCTGGAACCACCTGAATGACATGCCAGTACCACTGGCAGGACATGCCAGAACCACAAGCCAGAGAAAGCTGAACAACCCGCCAGACAAGACTGAACCACCAGTTGGATATTACTGAACCACTTTACAGACATCTGGAACCACATGCCGGGCACGCTGGAACCACATGTCAGATATGCCAGAACCAGGTGCCAGATGTGCAGAAACCACCTTCAGGACAGACCTGAACCACCTTTTGCACATGCCTGAACAACCTACTGGGACACACCACAACCATCTGCTTGACTCGCTGGAACAACCTGCTGGACACGCCAAAATCACCTGCCAGATATGCCAGAACCTGGCCTCTTTTACACCGGAACAACCCAACAGACATGCCAGAACTACCCACCGGACACACTGGAACCACCACTCAGACATGCCAGAACCACCCTCCAAACATGCCAGAACCAACTGCCAGACACTCTGGATGCACCCACTGGCCCCCCCAGAAACACCTTACAGACGTACCAGAATCACATGCCAGAAACACCTGAACCACCTGCCTGACACACCAGAACCACCTGTTGGATATGCCAGAACGAGGTGCCAAATACACTGAAACCACTTGCCGAATACACCAGAACCAGGTGCCAGACATGGCAGAAACACCTGCCAGACACGTCCAAATCACCTGTCAGATACACCAAAACCATGTGCAGGACATGCTAGAACCACCTGCCAGATACACCAGAAACAGGTCCAGCACAGGCCAGAACCAGGTGCCAGACAAGCCTGCAGCTGCTGCATGACTAGCCTCAACCATCTGCTAGACCACCCTGAACCACTTTACAGACATTCCGGAACCACATGCTGGGCAAGGTGGAACCAGCTGCCTGACATGCCAGAGCCACCTGCTGGACACGCTTGAATCACCTGCCAGACTTGCATGAACCAACTGCTGGTCACACCAGAAACACCTGCCAGAAATGCCAGAAACAGGAGTCACACACGCTGGAACCAGGTGCTGGACACGACTGAACCAACTGCCGAACAAGCCTGAAGCACTTGCTGGACAGGACTGAAATACCTATTGGACATGCCAGAATGACCTTCAGGACACGCTGGGACCATGTGGTGGACATGCAGGAACCACCTACTGAAAATGCCAGAGCCAGGTGCTGGACACACTGGAATCGCCCGCTGGACGTCCCAGAACCAAAGTCCAGACATTCCAGAAAGACACACTGGACATGCCAGAATCAATGCTGGACACACCTGGACCGCCTGCCAGATACCACCAAAGCACCTCCTGGAGAGTCCTGAATCAGATGCTGGACACGCCCAAACCACCTTTTGGACACGTCAGAACCATGTTTCAGAAATGCCTGGACCACGGGATGGCCATGCCAGGACAATGTCCCAGATGCAACTGAACCAGCTGACAGACATGCCTGAACAACCTGCTGGACACACCTGAACTACCTGCTGGACATACCGGAACCATCCCCTGGAAATGCCTGAACCACCTGCCTGACATGCTGGAACCAACTGCTGGACACATCAGAACCACAACCCAGACACTCTGGAACCATGCACTGGAGACGCCAGAATCAGGTCTTGGACATGTCAGAAGGCCCTGCCTGACACGCTGGAACTACCTGAATGACACGCCAGTGCCCCTGGCAGGACATGCCGGAACCACCTGCCAGAAAAGACTGAAACACCTGCTGGATACGCCTGAAACACTTGATGGACAATCTGGAATCACATGCTGGGCACGCCGGAACGACATGTCAGATATGCCAGAACCAGGTGCTGGATGTGCCGAAACCACCTTCCGAACAGGCCTGAACCACCTGCTGGACACGCCTGAACCACCTGCCTGACACGCCAAAATCACCTGCTGGACACACAGGAACCACCACCCAAACATACCGAAACCACCACCCAACTTGATGGATTCAGGTCCTGGACACGCCATAGCCACCTGCTGGATGTGGTGAAATCACCCTCTGGACATGTGGGAAGCAACTGCCGGACACCCCAGAAGCACCCACCGGACACATCAGAACCAGCAAACAGACATGATGGAACCACCAGCCACACATGCTGGAAGCAACTGCCAGACACACTGGAATCACCCACCAGACATGCCGGAAGCACCTTCTGAATGTAACAGAACCACTTCCCAGACACACCTGAACCAGCTGCTAGACACGCTGGAACCACCTGTTGGATATGCTGGAACTAGGGGCCAGATACACTGAAACAACCTGCAGGATATGCCAGAACCAAGTGCTGGACACAGCGGAACCTGGTGCCCTAAGGCCAGAACCGCCTGCTGGACACACCTAAAACACCTGCTAACTAGCGTGAACCACCTGCTGGACATGCTGGAATCACCTGCCGGATGCGCTAGAAAAAGTTGTTGCACACACCGTAACCAGGTGCAGGAGATGACTGAACCCCCCACTGGACACGCTGGAGCCACCTGCCAGATATGCCAGAAACAGGTGATGCAAATACTGGAACCAGGTGCTGGACACGAAGGAACCAAGTGACGGACAAGCCTGAACCACCTGCTGGACACGCCATAACCACCTTCAGGATGCACTGGACCCATCTGGTGGACATGCTGGAACCACCTGCCAAGCATGCCGGAGCCAGGTGCCAGACACGCTGGATCTGCCTGCTGTACAAACCGGAACCCCAGACCAGACATACTCGAATGACATGCCGGACATGCTCATGCTCAGTTATTTCCTTTACTTAACATTAAATCTTGAATAAAGTATAATGTCAAGCTGACTCATTTACTCCTTCATTTTAAAAGCTGAAGACTATTTCCTTGGTTTTTAAATGATGAGGTGTAAAGAACAGGGTGAGGTGTTGAAAATAACTTCCACTGAGATTGACAGTAGCAACTGCTCTTGATTTTTTTGAGAGTTGTGGGGTCACCCATCAAAGCAGGAATGCTATTTATGTTCAGAAATTAACAATCTGAATTTTATTAGAAATTTTGACTTTTATATACCCTCAAAAAGTAAACTTAGGAATTTATTTGAATTTTTAGCTCTGTTGAGGTATGAGTAATAGACAAAAAATGCACACGTTTTCTATATGCGTATTGATTAGTTTGGACATATGCATACACCCATCATATCATCCCCACAACCAAGTGCTGAACACATCCATGACCTCCAAAACTTTCCTTGTGATTTTTGTGTGTTTTTTTAAGCTTAGGAATTTCCTGGATTTTAACCTTATGCTCAGATAAAAGAGGGAGAAGATGAGGTGTACATTGTTTCATTATGGTACCTTAAGACATAGACTTTCAACGTACACACGACTTCTGAAAAGCAATATTTATTACTCTCACAATGAAATACTTTCTCCTATTTCCTTCAAATATATGGCCTTTTTATTCTACCCCCCACCCACTTCCTTTTTGAGTAGGGACTCAGGAAAAATTTCCAATGGTACAAACAAACAGGGTCCAAGGGGTGGCTGCCCCTCAACCCTGCAGGCTTTTCCCCTGTGAGAAGCGCCCACTTTGCACGTGTGTGAGCCAGTGTGGAACAGGACAGAGTATGTCTGCAGACTGGTTCAGCCTGCTGAGCCCCTTTGCTGCTTCTAACCTATGGCCACAAAAAAGGCTAAATGGAGGGAAATTAAACTTTGATGTGTTGATGATTGAAAAGGAAAGTGCCTTGCTCTCTAAGGGATAAAGTCATTTGGAGGAAAATCAAATAACTATCATAGTTATTTTTTCCTGTCTTATTTTTCCACTGAAGGCACTAAATATTTCAATCTTTCTGACTTCATAACAGAATCCAGTAGTACTTTCCTTTTCTAAGGCCAATGAACTGTTATGTAAGGGGCTTCTATTGCTTTTTCCAAACCCTCCTGGGATTCTGTTTATCTACTGTTCGTTTTTCACCCCCTGCTTTTCAGATTGCTTTGTTCACTGTCCTTGTAAAATAAATGTGGCTCATTAAAATAACCAGCATTAATATGTATCTCTTTCACTGCATTTTATCTAATAAATATGCTGAAGATTTTCTGTATTCTGCATGTGAATCCTTTGTTGAATATTGGAACTAGGACAATCTCTTCGCATCCTGTGACTTGCAAATTCCCTCTTGTAATGTGTCTTATGATGAACCGAAAGCGTAAATTTTAATGAATCCCAGTTTACCGATATTTCTTGTATGGAGAGTGTGTGTGTGTCTTCTTTGAGAAGTTTTTTCTACCCTGTGGTCCCGGGGATGTTTTCTTATGTTGTCTTCTAGAAGTTTCATTATTTTACCTTTCCCCTTTAGGTCAAAGTGTCCAGGAATTGAGTTTTGTGTGTTGTGAGGGTAGGGCTCAAGGTTTCCTTTACATCCATATGCTCATCTCTACGAGTAATAACAGGCAGCATTGGGACAGGTGGACACAAGCCTGGGAGTTAGGGGTCCTGTATTCTCAGCCTTAACCTCCCTTTAAAGCACCCTCTGAATGTGGGCAGGTGACTTTCCCAGTTCTCCCTCCTCTCAGACTCCTTCCTTCCTTTCTTCCTTCTATCCTTCGTTCCTCCCTTCCTCGCTCCCTCCATTCTTTCCTTCCTTCCTTCCATCTATCCACCCGAGCATCTGTCCAGATATCAATCTGTCCAACTGTCCTCCTGCCTGTTGGCCTGTTTGTCCTTCTTCTCTCCTTCCATCCTCTTTCCTCCCATCTCTCCAACTTCTCTTCCTTGTCTTTGTTCTTCCTGCTTTCCCTGTGACCCTCCATTTGTCCGCTCTTCCTCTGTCCATCCAGGTATCCCCTCTATCTGTGCCTCTACCTATCTCTTCGTCGCGTCTCTCTCTTCTTCAAGCACACTGTCTCTCTTGGGTTCATCTCACTCACAGGCTCGAACATCCCTCTACTCACACAATCCCTCCTTCTGCCACTCACATTTATGGCTCATCTGTGAATGGTTGTCCTGGGACAGCCACTGTTGGAGTGCAGATGAGCCTGTGGGGCTTCACCCACTGTGTGGGGTCTCTGTGTCTCCCAGACGACAGCCCTTTCCACAGCTCCTGAGCCGGGCAGCATGTTCCTGCCTACTTCCTCATTGCTTGAGCAACCAGAAGACACCACAGGCCTAGGGGGCCCCTCTTCCTTCCCCAGAGGAGCTCTCCAGCCCCACACCTCAACTGACCAATTCTTACTGGGCAGCTGGGAAGCCGAGGTGTGCAATTCTGCTTTGAGGGTAAGCATGCTGATCACAAGGATTATACCAATAATTCAATCTGATGCAGCCCTCAGAGAGCCCCTGGTCTTGTGAAAGTCACAGAAAATTCTAATACAAGGTGGGATGTTTTGAGGAGAAGCACCTGGCATCCCTTGGGTGGGAAGGGCTCTCTGGAGGGAGTTTTGCCCAATTGGGGTCTTTAAGAAGGAGTAGGAGTTATATAGGGAAATAAGGTGTGGAGCGTGTTCCTGGCAGAGGAAATTGCATGAGCAAGGGCCCTGTAGGCAAAAACAGCATAGTGTACGGGAGAATTGACAGGAATTTGGTTTGCCTGAAGCACAAAGCCTAACTCAGAGTGAATGCATCAATGAGGCTGAAGAGTCAGCAGGAGCCAGATGTGCAAGGGCTTTGAGTGCCAGGTCAAGAAGTTTGAACTTAACCCTGAAGGCCTTAGGGAGCCATGGGTGATGCTAGAGCAGGAGTGTTCTAGTGAGATCTTCATTTCAGAAAAATGCTTCTAATGTTCAAGGCAGAGAACATCCTTTAGACAATGCATCCAGTGAGCATGTTAGGGTGTTGGTTCCGGTGAGAAAAGATAAGACCTACCTGGGACGTGAATGAACAGAAGGAAAGCATTGAGGAGCAATCTGTAGGTGCAATTGGTGTTACTGGCAGGGGAGGGAGGAGGAGCTGAGATTATGCTGGCTTCAACTTGGATGAGCACAGCATTGGGTGGTGGTTCCACTGGAAGCAAAGGCAACAGATGATACTGAGTTCAGGACTCTGATCTGGTCTTAGCCCAGCTCTCAGTGATGGCCATCTCTCTCCCTCTCTTCTTGCAGCCAAGGGGCACGACCTGAAGGCCCTCACACTCAACTCCACCATCTCCAACATCCAGTATTTGACAGACATGAGCAAGGGCTCAGCCACATTGAACTCCACTGAGAGAGTCCTGCAGCACCTGATGAGACCCTGGTGCCAGCAGCTCCTGGCAGGATGAGTCCCAGCCAGCCGCACCCCACCTGCTGTCTCTCCTGCTCGTCCTCCTCCTGCCTCCTCCCCTGCTTGGATCCTTGTTCAAGAAGAGCAGCCTGGGCCCCTTGTCTTGGGCTGTAGACTGATCTCCCTCAGGGAAGTCCCTTTTCTGAGCATTTGAGAGTCATGAACACTTTCGGTGACCACCCCAGTTTTCACTCTTCCCACTGACTGCCAATTTGCTCCTCCCTCCCTCTGGCCCCCATTATCAGAGGATTCAGGACATCTCTCTAGAGTCCCCACATTCCTCTCTCCCCGGGCCTGTGGAGGAAGGGGCAGCCTCCAGCATGGAAGCTGTCTGCACCTACCACCCTGACCCCATGGCTCATGATGGAGAGTGTGACAGAGACCCCATGTGACAGAGAGCAGCATTCCTGGGTGCTGAACCAGCTGATCCACCATGTGACCCCGAGGGGCCTCTACTCCCTGGTCAGGGACAGCCTTTTTGTCAGTTGTGAGTGTTTGTGCTGAGCTGGATTGACAGTGATCGTTACTTATGCCTGTTCTGCTTTATTTCCTCTCTAACAAGTCAGCCCAGGTTCTGAGTGGGGGACACAGAAACCGCATATGTAAAAAGTTTCAACTTACAAACAGAGACTATGTAAATGGATTTGTTGATCCCAATAAAAAAAAAAGTGAACTATTTCACTATTAATTTTTATATAGATTGCCTGGACAAATGGTAATATCTTGGTTATAATGGGTTTAAATATACCATTAAAATTAGTTTCACTTGTTTATTTTTACTTTTTTGAATGTGAGTATTTAAAAAAAGTTTAAATTTCATTGGATAGAGTGTGAAATTCTACTGTTGGACAGCACTGTTCAAGACTTGAAAATAAAGCCCAGAGAAAGTGGTTAGGGAGAATTTTTCCAAGGAAAGGAGTCAATCTGACCCACGTGGCAAGATGCAGAAAACAGTCTCATACACACATACATACACACACACACACTTAGAAAGCAAGACAGACATCATCATAGAGTTGAACCACTACTTCTCAAGTGGCAAGAGGTTGCAGTCCTACATTGTTCTAAGTGGACGAACCTCAGGAAAGGAGTCAGGAGTCAAGAAAATTTACCAATCAGGAAGATCTAAAACCAGAGAGTAAAGGTCAGGATCTTTTGTGAAGTTCCCAGCGGTGGATTCTGTTAGAGACTCAATACGTTAGCGAGAACTTTGCAAGAAGGGTTGTTACAGAACTCACCTATCCTTTCCTATGTAAAAATACACAAGTTTTGTAAAGAATACTAGCTCCTGCCAATCAACGAAAAGATGGTAGAACATGAATATCGCCCTTGTAAATCACTCCTGGATTAGTGAGCCAGTCAGGGAACAGATGACAGTGAATTGAGCTGGACCTCATTAGGCTGATTCTGACTTCATGACCATCCTGTGGATTGTCTCATGCCAGGACCTCTAAAACATGCTGCCCCCACCACTCTTTTGCCACCAAGGTCCACCAACCAGACCTTGCTGACAAATGCCCTGGCTGGGCCCCTTCTGACCACACCTGGAGGACTCTCCCCAAATCCTACTCCGTCACGGCGCTCTTCCACCAGCCACTGGCCAGGGAGGCACTTACTCCAAGGCTGACACTCTGTGTGCCCAGCTCTGGGAATGACACGTCTCCCTCAAGTGAAGAAAAGGATCTGAGTTCAGAGCCTGTGGGCTGCAGCCATTAGGACAAGGCCTGGGGTTTGCTGTCAGAGAGAAGAGAACCTGTGGTGGGTGTGGGTCCCAGGGTTCAAGAAGACCCCGTGATTCCTGGATAGAATCCCAGAAGACGATGCAGGACAGAGGAGGGATGCTTGGGTGTGATTGTGCTTGGGAATGTCCATAGGGAGACGGATGTGCCATTGGTAATGCCTTCAACAGTGTTGTTCATTCATCGATTTGTCCTGTCTCAGGGAGCGCTGTCTACATCCTTCCAGCCCCTAGTCTCCCGTCTGGAGCAAACAGACAGCATCAGAAGAACATTTGCATTTCATTCATAATGTGTGCGTACAGGGCATGCAATGTGCTGGACGTTGCAAGTGTTTTGAAACATTAACTCCTTTAGCACTCTCCATCTCCTCACAAATTAGGTATGCTTATCCTTCTTGCCAACAACAGATGAAGAAACTGAGGCACCAATGAGGTAAGTACTTTGCCCTCTACCAATATCTAGGAAGTGATTGAGGTGGAATTTGAACATAAGATGTTGGCTCCATATTCTCTGCTCTTAACCATGTTCTTTGCTCTCTAAGACTTCACACCATGAAGACGATGGCTCAGTGTATCCATTTTCTTCTTACACCCAGTAGCCCCACTCTTTGATCTCTGTCTGAAAAAGATGCTATTCGCATCAAAACTGTTGGACATACACAACCAAAATGACTTCTCCCCATATCCCATGTCCTGGAAAATACGTGGAGAACATTTCAAAACATTTCTTGCCCAGTCTGGGAGTGCTTCTGGGAAATCCCACTGTTCCTGTAAGAAGCCAAGGGCAGGCTGGGAGCTGTGTCTTAGGGGAAAGGTGAGCTCAGGAGTTCCCATGGGGTTACGAAATGGATGGGGGACCTCAGCAGGAATTGACTTCAGGATCTGGTGGTGTTTCAAGCTGGGTGCTAATTTTCTGGCTTTGGGTGTAGGGGCTGGTGCCGCATTCCAGGGAGAGGCCAGTCTCCCTGTGTTCTTGGGGAAACCAGACCCTTGAAAGCAAGGGAATGAGAATTTCCTTTCACAATGGACTTGGGAGGGGAAACATTCAGCCCAGAAGAGACAGTCATGATCCTGAGGAAACCAGAAGAAGCTGCCTCCTCGCCCACCAAGCAGAAAGCCCTCCTTCATGGACTCACTTTATCCAGATGAGACCAAGAAGGAGGACATCATGAGATGCCCTTGCAGGTGGGAGACCTGTGACAGTGGAGCCTGTGCCTGGGAGGCTCTGAAAGGCATCTTAGGGGTGACATTTGCTGTGAGCAGGGTGCCAGATGAGAGGCACGCCTGCCTGTGTCTGGGAACAGTTTGAGTGTCAGGGAGAAGGCACCGCTGGCGCAGAGGCTCACAGGAAGAAGTGGGTCTGACCAGACAATGTCCGAAAGATGGCAGTGTAGCTGGAAGGAGCCTGAGAAGAGAGAGGAGGGTAGATGGGGACAGGCAGGGCCAGAGGACAGGAACTGGCAGACTGTGCTTTTCCCGTCGCTCTCTGATGACACTGCTCTAAGATATTGCACCTGGAAAATACAAATCCTTAACATCTCACAAATTCTGTGTGCCAGGAATGGGGCACAGCTTAGCTGGGTGCCTCCGCCTCAAGGTCTCTGTGAAGCAGGGGCTGCGGCTCTATTGCGGCTCGACTCGTGGAGGGTTTGCTCCCAAGTTCACTCACATGCATGTTGACGGGGTTTGTTTGGACTGAAAGTCTGAGTTCCTGCCTGTCTGTTGGCCGATCATTCCCTCCGTTCTCTCCTATGGAGCATCTTCATAGGACAACTGAAAACATGCACACTTGCTCCCCCAGTTCCAGAGATATAAGATGCAGAGAGAGAGAGAGATGGAAACAGAAGGAGGGAAAGACGGAGGGGACTAAAGCCAATGAGTAAGAAGGAAGGGCCAGGCTTTTTGTTCTTAACCCTGGGTTGCAGGCCATCCCATCACCTTGGCTGCATTCTATTCAGAAGGCAGTTCCTGACCACTTGTGGTTCCACAAGGACGTGCACAGCAGAAGACAGTGAGCACCAGGAGCCATAGTGGCGGCTGCCCACTACATAGGCCGACACGAGGCACTTAGGTCTGATTCTAAGTCACACAGGAGACCTTGCAAAGTTTCATGCCAGTGAATGGAAGTATCTGAATTTCCCCTAATTTCCACCTCTTAAAGGTGCAGACCTGGAAATGAGGCCCAGAGGGGCAGTGACTTTCTCAAGGTCACAGAGCTGGAACCCAGTCCTGTTTTGAGGGCTACTCCACACTACATCCCACCGCTTCTTGTCATTCTTTCATCTCTAAGTGTGTGCATCAGACACATGGAAACCAGACCACACGTGTTGTCGCTATTGTCTGTTCTACACTTGAGGATGTCCCAAGGGAGATATTTCTGGCCTCGTCCCCATCGTGCATGTTGGGTGATTGAGGAGGCCCTGGGAGGCCCATTGGCATTTCCAGGACACAGAGCTTGTAGGAAAAAAGAGGTCGGAACTCAGCTGCATGTCCTCAAGCTGGAACCCTGGTTCCATCTCAAGGTCCTGTGTTGGGATCTGTGCTGGCTATTTGTGTACAGTTCTGGAGGTGACATGGGCAAGGAGGGTGAGCAGCCAAGATCCCAGAGAGGTTTTTGGTGGGTGTGATTGAAGGAAGGGGCCCAGGTAAGGGAACCTTGAGGAAGTGACCTCACTTCCTTGGAGACAGACCCCAACAGAACTTAGCACACTGGTCTCCAGGCGCCCACATTCTAGACATAGCATCCTATTGAGCCCACTTGAGTGGCGACACTGAAGACAAGAGGATGTTCTCCTGCTGTCTCCCGAGTTGTGGAGGCTCTGGCTTCAGGAAAGCCAAGAAAAAGAGCCTTTTCAGTCACTATAGACACTGGCTTGGCCCTCACCTGCACCACCTCTGTCCAATTGGCAGGAGGAGCACTCAGGTAACACAGGGAAAGCCAACCGGGTTAGGCCACAGCTGGATGCCACCCGCATACCACTTTGAGGCTCCTTGTGTGTCGGAGGGGAGTGAGAGAGGGACGGCGGTGCTGAGCGGGGACCCACCCAGGGCAGGAGCCATTTGCTCGGTGTTGGAAGCCTGGCAGTGTGTCGTGTTCCCAGCCTAGGTGGTGGCTAGCAGGATGGGAGAGTGGGTGCTGGGGACCAAGCTCCTCTACCCATAGGTTAGTCCCGAGCCCTCCAGGTGTCATCTCATTCCCTCCCTGGCTAGAGGTCTATGCAGATGCTGCTCGGTACCTGATCTGTGCTGGGGTTTCCTCCTGTGGCCAAGTCGAGGCAGGCCCCTCAGACCTCCCGGCCCGGCTCTCGGGCACTGTCTTTGTAGAGCTGCAAGCAGGAGGTGGTTGAAGAGCTGGCGGATGGCTTCGGGTACTCCATCTCCCTGGACAGGGACCAGCTGCACCACGCTACCATCAATAACCAGGGCTGCTCTGAGGTGAGAGTGGGCACGGAGGGGTCTTCCCACCCAGGCCCCTGAGATGACCAGGGCAGGCCCAGAATCCAACCTCAAACTGCCGTTCTCCTGGGACCCTAACAGGGCTGTCCCCCATGAGTGTCCCACAGTCCCATTCCCAAAGGAATCTGGACTTCCGCTCCTCCCCACCAGCTGCATAGGAGGGTAGGAGGGCACTCTTTGCATTTTCCTAGGAAGATTAGAGAAAACGTTGATGTCGTTGTCACTTCCCAATAGGCCCTGAGTATCTTTGAATTTTGCCTTTTTTGGAAAATGAAACCTCGATAACGAGGGTCTCCAAACTCCCTTTAATGTAAAAGAAATAACCATCAGCGTGTTTGGAAGTCAAAGGGATTCTCAGAACGTGTCACTGCCCTGCACACTGTTTCCAGACCTGGCAGGGGTGAGGTGGCCACATAACATTTCCCTCCAGGTCAGGGTCTGATGAAGCCTCAGGCAGTTAGAGGGGCTGGCCCTCGGCCCTCACTTTGGGCGGTTCTCAGCTCTGACCCACAGGACCTAGAGAAGCCACTTGGCATGCCTAAGCCTCTGTTCTCCTCTGTGGAGAGGGGGTGTCTGTTGAGGATTCACTGGGCTGGTGCTCTTCACAGAGGGAGCTCTGTTGTCCCTCAGCGAGCAAATGGCCTCGAGGGAGCTCAGTGTGGAATCCTTCGCAGGACCAAAGTCAGATTGTACTGTGAGAGCCCAGAACTTTGCTGAGTTGGGACCCCTGTCTCTCCTGTTGCACATGTCTGGGAGGGGCTAGGAGTTCCTGGGTCAGCTGCAGACCCCGATAACGCTGGTGGTTTGCAGTGGTGGCCCTGACCCTGTGTCCTCCTCGTCCCTCCCAGAGTGAAGATGAGTCCACTCTGTCTGTCACTGAGGCCTGCAGGATGCGTGCCCTCCAGGCAGGCGTGATGCAGAGGCTCTCAGAGTCTGTGCTGCCAGCCTTCCCCAGCAGAGTCCTCTGCAGTGTCACCACCTCCCTCTGCAGCTACTCAGGCTCCAGCACAGCCCACCAGGTGCTGGACCAGCTGTTTCCCAGGTGACTGCCCACCTCCTCCTCAGCACAGTGGTGACTCTGCCCACTGCCAGCTGTGTGTCTTGCTTTGGGAATGTCACCACATCTCTCTGAGCCTGAGTTGGCTCCTCTGAAACGTGGGGTGGGAGAGGATGAACTTGCTAGGCTTCTCCCAGGGATGAATGGGATCAGCCCTCCAGGTGCTGCCCTGGTGCCCGGCTCTGC
Organism: Equus caballus; assembly: GCF_041296265.1. Taxonomy (NCBI): domain Eukaryota; kingdom Metazoa; phylum Chordata; class Mammalia; order Perissodactyla; family Equidae; genus Equus; species Equus caballus. The sequence continues at coordinate 319,748 of NC_091701.1, read as the reverse complement.
AGAGAGGGTGGTGGGCCGTGCTGTGGTTGCTGGTGGTGATTATTTCTCTGTCCCCCACAGAAAGTAGTCTTCCTCTCCCTTCACTGGCTTGTGGCTTTTTGAGTTTGGAAAAGCACCTGGAGAGCACCCTGTCAAGGAGTTTGAGATGCCATCCAGCTGGTCCTGGTGCTCGTCCTTGGTGTAGCCACTTAGGGATCTCTAGGGCCACAGAGGGGCCACAGGCCCACTCAGACACCTGGGGTGGTTCTGGTTGGAGGTCATTCAACAATATCCATGAAGGACCTACTCTGAGCAGGACTTCTGGACACACTGAGTGTCACTCAGTGAATGAAGCAGACAGCCTCCCTGGGCCTCCCCTCTATTCTGAGAGTCAGACAGTCACACTTGACATCATTCACAGGTCCCATCTACCCTCCATCCCGGGCGATGCCCTCATCCCCTTTGGGACACATGGAGGCAGCTTGGCCCATTGCGTGCGGCATGCTGGAGGACAGCACCACCTCCCAAAGAGAGTAGTCTTTGGGTGCAGACGGAGGGCCTCCTGTCTCTAGCAAACAGGGTGCGGGGAGAGGATGGAGGCTGTGGCCGCATCAGGCTTGGGAGAACCCTGCATCTCACCCATCTTGTGATTCCCATGGGAGGGCTGAGTTCTGGTGGCTTCCACTCCAGCAGGACTGGACTCAAAGAGAGCTATCTATGGGTCCCAGGCCCCCTGAGAACCGGAAGGGAGTCTGGGCTGCGTTGTCCCCTAGAGACCCACTCCCAGCAGAGTCCCAGCCCCTCCTGCCTCCCTTTCTCCACATCCACCCCTTGTGAGCGCCACCACCAGGTCCATAGTAGGAGGTGTGTGAGCAAGCTGCTCCCAAATCTGCTGGAGTCTTCATTCCAGTGGCCCATTTGCATGGAGGGCTGGGGTGGTCTGTGTCCAGACCCTTGGGGAGGAGAGTGTCGGTGGGAACAAGAGACTCTCACAGACTCTGTGTTCGGCCTGCTGGATGAGCAGGCCTGCCACTGTCAGGACAGCCAGCCGGGGCTCAGGGCTGGGATGGGGCCCTCCTCTGGAGGCGGAGGGGATGGCACAGGGGCCCAGATGCTAACAAGAGTGCCTTGGGCGGGCAGTGTTTAAGGAAAGGCCGGGCCACTGACTCTCTGGCCCATCTGCCTCCCCGCAGTGCTATTTCCTGCTGGGAACCTGGCTGGGCCAAGGGCAGGATTGCAGGGAGCCCCTACAGTTTCCATGCTGGACCCTGCAGCTGGCCACTCTGCACGTCAGCTTTGGTGGCTCCCATGTGGAGGGCCATGCCTACCTTCTGCCAGGACACCTGGAGCACCTGAAGGCCATTGAGGCCAAACAGAAAGGTGAGGGGACTGGAGTCTGAGAAGACTGTCTGTGTTGAGGTTCATGGTCTAGAGTTCCCTTAAAGGCAGTGGAGTCCTTCCTGTCTTTGGAAAGGCACAGAAACTGTCAGGTTTGTGGGTGAAACTTTCTCCTTATCCTGCTGCAGAGCCAGCTCCAAAGCTCCTGCCACATCCAGAGCCAGAGCCAGAGCCAGAACCAGCCCCTGGGCTAGAGCCATCTCCAGCTCCAGCCCCACCACCCGTGGCAGAGTTGGAGCCAGCGTCACCTGCATCGGACCCTACAGGGCTGGAGGAAGGGGCACCATTAGCTTCAGCCCCAGTGCCAGCTCCTGAACTAGAGCCCACTGGACCCTGGGCTGTGACCACTGAAAACCAGCTGCGGGAGGAGAAGCTGAACATCTTGGACTTCCCTCCCCGGCTGGTGGCAGAGCAGCTGACAAGGATGGAGGCGGTGAGCAGCTGGGCTTGCAGGGCAGGGGGGCCCTGCCTTCCTGTGCCATGAGCTGCCCCACACCTGCCATTCCCTGATCCAAAATCTGATGATCTGGGTCCACATTCCTGCTCCCCTGTTACCAACACTGCAACTTGGGCACTTTCTTAACCCCAAGCACTCGCTGTCCCCACGTGCACAGCAGAGCTGGACACTAAGGGCACCTGCTGCACGGGGTGGCTGTGCCGATGAATGAGGTGGAACAGAGAGGAAGTTGGGCAGGGTCTGGCCCTTTGGTGCAGGAGGGAGCTCACTGAAGTGCTGCCAGGTCCTTGGGCCAATCACGCGTGTGCCCAGGCGGCCTTCAAATCCTCAGCACACATCAGGCATGTGATGTGTACTGACTCCAGCAGAGACAATCACATAAAGCCAGTGCTTCTCCCTGCCTCTGGGGAATGTGCATGGGAATGGGGAGTGGGACCCGAGGGGGACTGCGATGGGTGGAAGATGTCCCTTGGGGTGGGCCGGTGAGGGCTGTGTTCCGGAGCTTGGAGGAAGTGAGATGGGGTTGGGAGCAAATGCCCTCCCTTCTGCACAGCACTGTGTCCCGGTCATCTTGTGTTGACACCTTCAGTGGACACAGACAAAACCCAGGGAATCCCACACACCTCAGAGATCACATCCTCTGCTTCCTGAGCTCCTGCTCTGTCCTCAACCCGCCTGGGACTGTGGAGGACCATGGATGCCAAGCTGGGGTGAGGCAGTGCTGGCAACACTCTGAATCTTCCTCAGGAGCTGTTCAAGAAATTGGTGCCTGCCCACTGCCTGGGCTCCATCTGGTCCCAGCGAGACCGCAGGGACCACAAATTCCTGGCACCCACCATCCGTGACACTGTGGCACACACGAACACCTTGGCCAACAGTGTCATCGCTACGTGCCTCGGGGCCCTGGGCATGACAGCACAGGACAGGGCCAGGATGGTAGCGCTGTGGATTCATGTGGCCGAGGTAAGTCATGGGAGGCCCATGGAGGCCCTGTCTGGAGTCATGGGAATTGCCTCTTGTTTCTCAGCTGTCGATATTGAAGTCTGTGGTCTGAGTCCCTGCGCTGGCCCTAGACACTCCTGCCAGGGCCACACTGACCTTGACTTGTCCTGGTGGTGGCAAGCTCACTTCCTTCCTGTGCTCCTTCCTTGTGTTCAGCTAAAAATCCTTGTGCCTGGCAGTGTTACTCCTCAGGTCCCAGGTGTGCCCTCCCTGGGTTTCCTGGGCATCTGTCTCATCCAGGACAGGAGAAGTCCATGAGGGGACAGAATCCAGAGCTGGAGAGCTCCAGCCCCCACTCACAGCTCAATCTCTTCCCTTCCCTAGGGGTGCCTAGTCCTCAGAAATTTCGCATCCTTCCACACGATCTTTTCTGCTCTGCAGAGCCCTGCCATTAAGCGTCTCAAACACACCTGGGGACAAGTGTCCAGGTGGGTAGGCTGCCCTCCATCCAAGCACCACGAGGGGGAGGTGGACCCTGCACCCGGCATTGGGTCACCATGGCCCCCGCAGTCAGCTGAGACTACCTGGGAGACAGTGAATGCCTGGGACACGGACTGATCCAGTTCCTGGGTCTCTGAGCCTCTCAGGGCCCTTAGGCCAGCGGTTCTGTCCAGGAACTCATTTCCTTCAATATCAGATCCTGACCTGAGCCCAGTTGGAGATTCTCAAGTGTTTCCTTTGCAGCAACAGAAATCTCCATCCAACTGAAACCAAGAGTGTACAAAACAGATCTGTGTGGTAGATATGGGAATGGAGGCCCCAGGTGACAACAGGAGAGGCCCCTCCACAGTCCCATGGGGACCTCAGGGCTCAGAGCAACCCAGTGAAATCCCTCATCCAGGCCCCAGGCTGTTTGGGTCTTCTGGGATCTCAAACAAACGGGATTTGCCCTTCAACCACCCCATAGTCTTTCTTTCTTTCTTTCTTTCCCCACTCCCCCAGGGAGAGATCCTACACCTTTAAGAAGTGGTGCAGGGACAGCAGCACGTGAGCAAGAGACTGTTCCTGAAGGTAACCTGGGGCTGGAGATCTGGGAGGAGGGGTGCGCGAGGGGGCCGGGAACATCCTGAGGGCATCCTAGGAACTGAGGCTACGGTAAGGCCATCCTGGGGTTCAGAGACCCCTGTCGGTGGGGTAGGAAGGAGATACCACACAGCCACCACCAACACCCTCTGCCCTCTCCCTCCATGTCTCAGTTTGGCTATTGTTGGGACACACTCTGGGAGTGCAGAGGTCAGGACCGTGGTCAGTGGTGGGGCAGGGCGAGGGGTGAAGGCAGCGGGGACAGGGCCTCTCCTCAGTGGGTCCTTGAGCAAGTCTCTGCCCCTCTGTGGGCCTCGGTCTCCTCCTCTGGGAAATGGAGGGAGATGACATGGTGCAGGCCTCACGGCGGGGTGATACCGTCCAAGGGAGGACAGGAATGGGAGGAGATTTGTGCTGGCTCCTCCTCAAGAGCTGAGGGGAGAGCAGTGATGACAGTCAGATGACAGGGAGTCCTCAGGAGAGCGCTGGAGGCAGGTGGAGTTCTCCCCACTCTTTCCTGATGAGGAAAGAGGCTCAGGGAGGCCTGGGCAGGCCCAAGGTCACACAACAGTGAGTCTTGGAGCCAGGACTGGTCTAGAATCAGAGCACCCTGGAGGTGGGAACAGCATAGGCAGCAGGGGACTGGAGCCAGATGGCCAGGGTCTGAGGTCAGGGGCCTTGAGGGACATGTGGAAGGGAGCAGGGCCTCTCTGACCCTGTCCTCGGCACTGACAGGAGGCGACCACCGTGTTGGCCACTGCACAGAGGGGCCGCCATAGAGCCCGGGAGAGGTGGCAGCAGCAGGTGAGGGTGCCTGGGGGGGAGGTGCAGGAGTCAGAGGAGAGGGTGTTCCCCCTCCCAGCTAGAGGCCTGCCCCAGGAAAGGGGCCTTCCTCCTCCAGCGCATCTGCTGTGGCTGCCAAGCCTGAAGTGCCTGCAGTGGCAGTGAGCAGGAGGAGGCCTGGAAGGGCTGGGAGCAGGATGGTTTTGGGGTGGGGAGGGGCAGGGGCCACACCCCCTGGGATTGGCCCACAGCCAGCCCTGGGATGTGACTGGGGGAGTTTGGTGTTCCTGGAGGGGAGGGGAGGAGGGCATTGTGTGTGGTGGGGGCTCCTGAGGGTCCTAGGCTACTGTACATGGGAGCCTGGGGTGGGCAGGTGGCTGGGGTAAGGGGTTTCAGGGGAGGGTTCATGGGGGCACCTGAGTGCTGGAACTCATCACCATCCCCACCTTGATGGAGCAGGGTGTCATCCCCTCCCTCGAGATGATCTTCAGTTACCTGGAGCTGCTGCATGATGAGACGGATTATTATGTGGAGGTGAGTGAGCCTGGAGGTGGGGCCCTGGGATCAGGCTCCTGAGGGTTTGGGAGGAGAGAGTCCTGCCTGAGCCCTGAGCTCTCACACTTGGAAAGGTCCTCTGCAGAGCCTCCCAGCCTCCTGTGGAAGCCAGGGCATCAGGCCCATCTCAGCAATGAGTGATGGGAGGCTCTGCCTAGGCCGCCATCCAGGCTCCCTGGGCTGCTGAGGCTCAGAGCTGCCTGGCTGTGTGGCCGCAGGAGGTGGTGTCTGAGCTGGACTCAGCCTCTCCTTCTGGCCCTGCCCATGAGGGAAGAGAAGTCGGGCCCCTCCCAGTCAGGAAGCACATCAGTGGCTGAGCTGTCCCTTCCTGCCTGAGGCCTCAGTCTCCCCATGTGTCATCAGAGAGAGTTAGATTACAAGGTCTCAGCTCCTCTGCCCCCAGGTCTGGAGCCCAGAGCCTGGCCCAAGTCCAAGTCTGGTCTCTGGAAGGGCCTGCACACTGGCAGCAGTGCAACACTGGAAGAGGTGGGATGGGGGCTAGTTCTGGGCTAAGGGGGCTGTTTCTGATGGACTTCGGCTGTCTGCCTTCCAGGGCAATGTGCTCAGCTGTCGGAATGAGGTAAGGAGCTGCGGCCTCACTGTGGTGAGTGTGGGTGTGTGGGAATCAGAGAGCTCCCCTTTCATAACAAGCCCTCTAGCTCGATCCCTGGGGTCGGACATTTATTTGCAGAGTTCAATATACAGAGCTGGGGATGCTATGGCGTTGGCGGGTAGGGGAAGGGCTCACATCAATGACCCCTTCCTGGTAGAGGATCTATTTCGGGCCAACTGTGAGAACAGGCAGGTCCTGACTGGAATTGCAGGGAAGGAGAGTTCCCAAGTTGGCAAAGGCCCCACACTGGCTCCTTGTCCCCCTCCTCACCCCCTCCAAGAGCCCTGCAGGGTCCCCCACCCAGGCCATGTCTCCATCCTGTCCTTCCTCTGTCCCAGGAATTCAAATTCATCAAGGACATCGAGATGGTCCAGAAGGCTGCAAATCTGTACACCGTGCAGCCCGACGAGCACTTTGGAGCCTGGTTCCAGGCCGTGGAGCCCCTGAGCGAGGAGGCGAGGTGAGGCGGGGCCGGAGTTGGGTGAGGGCAGGGCAGACTCTCTCTGCAGACCAGCTCCAGTGTCCATGGCCGTGGCTCCATGGTCAGCCTCAGATCTGGCTGTATGACGACCCCTGGGGCCCTGGGACTCCAGCTGCTGGGAGGCTCTGGGAGGCACAGCTCAGGCGTGGCTCCTGGGAGCCAACAACTCCACTCTGTCCTGTAGCTACAGCCTGTCCTGTCAGCTGGAGCCACGATACCAGTGGACCAGAAAGATTCGACTCTTCTTCACAGACAGGAAGAGCCACTCATCTTCCCACCCAGGGCTGAGTGAGTGTCTGGACTGGCAGTGGCTGAATCCAGGGGCTCAGTACAGATTCAGGCCAAGTCTGGGCCAGGGGAGTGGGACAGCTGTGGTGCTGGGGCCCCAGCTCCACCGCTGAGCAGTCCTGCCATGGGTGATTCCCCTCGCATTTCTGGGACTGGTTTGTTCCTCTGTGAAGTGGGTGACACTAAATATCAGCCCCTGTGTCAGAGACATGGGGTGCTCTTGGCTGACTGAGCACTCAGCACCGGGGCTGGGGCACAGGGTACAGTGGGTGTGGGGAGGGGGAGAGTATGCTGTGTTTCTGGGGGAGGCCCCCTAGGAAATTCCTCTCTCTATCCAGACACCAGGCCCCCAAAAAAGAGCCCAGTGGTGGTGGCAGATGATGCTCCTGAGACCAGCTGAACTACAGCAGGGACACAGCAGGGACACTCAGGTGCATGGGGCCACCTCTCAGAGGCTGATGTGAATGAAAACTTTGTGATCCATTTCCTGGGGTCCCTGAAGGCAACAAGGGAGTGGACGATCCCCCCATCTCCCTCACACATTTTCCCCAGCGCCTATTTCCCTCTTTGGAGGGGCCATGTTTTTGTTGTCAATGATAAATGCTAAGTTTGGGTATTCTATTAAATTTCTGGTTTTTTCTCAGCCTGGGAGTGGACATGTGGTTCTTTCGCTCTCTGCGCTCATGAAAATGCGATCCAGAATCTCACATTCCTCCTTGAATTCAGAAACCTCGCAGAGTCCTCAGCTCAGGGCATGTGGTGAAGGGAGAAGTGCCAGTGCCGTCCCTGGCTGCTGAAGGACAGTCCTGTGTCCCCCTCATTCAGAGGACAGGATCATTGCAGTGTGGTTCACCTGGTCCTGGAGCAGAAGTGGCCCCTCCGATCTCCTGGGGCTGAGACGTTGGAGGGACTTTCTCTGGCAGAACAACAGCCACGGAAACGGGGGTGTCTTTAAAAGTAGCACTTGCTTCGGGCCAGCCCAGTGGTGCAGCGGTTCAGTTCCCATGGTCCCCTTTGGCCGCCTGAGGTACGCTGGTACAGATCCTGAGTGCGGACCTAAGCATCCCTTGTCCAGCCACTCTGTGGCAGGTATCCCGCATATAAAGTAGAGGAAGATGGGCATGGATGTTAGCTCAGGGCCAGTCTTCCTCAGCAAAAATAGGAGGATTGGCTGCAGATGTTAGCTCAGACCTAACCTTCCTCAATAGCCAAAAAGCTGCCCTGGCCTGTGCCTAGCACAATTCCTGCCCAGGACCGTGGCTGCCTTGCTGCACTTGGAGGACGAGGGAACATTTTCCCAGTTCCTCTTGCCCAAATGAGGAACTTGTTTTCTGATTCAGCCCCTGGAATTGCATCCACTGTAAGTGGGGAAAATCCTGTAAAACCTCAAAATGTGCACGTGGAGAGGGCGAGGCTGGAGGAAGGCTCTGTGCAAAGGGACTAAGGGCAGGCAGGACTCTCCCTCTCTGGGCCCTCTAGGGTCTCCCTGTTCACCTTTGACCTGGGCTTGGTCCTCCTGGGATTCGGGTCCTTGACTCTGATTCCCACTTCCTGCTTATTTTTCTCCAAGGGGAAAGATTGGGGAGGCAGCTTTTAGCGCCACAGCCGGGTCTCCCTCCACGAACCTGGTGCTCCCTGTGAACTAGGATTTTCAGTATCCCTGCACTTCCGCATGCAATTCTCTCTTAGGGCAGAAATTCCCTAGATGCCCCTAGCCTTTCTGTCAGGTCCATCGTGGCCACTTCTTCCAGCCTGGACCTGATGGATCCCAGGTGACCTCTGGTTTTCCAGGATAACAGACCATCATCCTGACCAGGAATGACCCCACAGTGTTCCTTGCTGCCCAGGGTGACCTCTAGGCCTGTGTGGTTCTCAGGTCCATGGTCTTGGACAATCACCAGTTTACACACTCTGGTGTAATTTGACTGGCTTTTCCTAAAGTGGTAGCTGGGCCCGAGCCCATGAAGCATGTAGCCCCTGGGGTGACTAGGGTCTTTTCCACAGTCTTGTGCGGTGGTTCTGTCATTGAGGTGTGAACCTTTCCTGTTGGGAAGTTGGAAAGATGAGGACTAAGAAAGGTGTGAGTTGGGGGTCCTGCGGGCAATGCCACCAAACTAACGTTCTGTGGATGTGCATGGACACAGCTTCACCAAGTATAATCCGGAAATGCTCCCCGTGTGGGTGTCCAACAGACACTGGTCTGGCTCAACCGGAGAACCCGCCTGAGAACCAACAGCTAAAGGGTGACCTCCCGGGCTTTTGAGCTTCATCCCCAGGAAACACCATGTAAGCAAGGACCAGATGAATCGCTTGTCACTTCTGAGTTATCCCCTCCTTCCTGATCGCTGCAAGTGTCACTCAGACACTTGGCAGGCCGGACTCTGCCAGGGAGGCCGTCTCAGGACAGCCAGAAGCTGAGGATCAATCCTGGTTCCCGGCAGCCCAGGCCCTTGCTGATGCAGCACAGCCACCCAGGAAAGAGACTTGCCAGAGGAAGGTGGGGAAGGCTGTGCTGTCCCTCCAGGGAGAAAGAGTCATGGCAGGTCCCAGGGCTAGTCCAGGGCCAGGATGAAGGCATGGGTGTCCCACGAGTGTCTCCTCCAGGCCTGGGAGGCTCCTGAGAGCCGACCCGGCAGGTAGCAACATTCAGTAAGTCACATGGGTACAGCTGTGGCAGAGAAGGGACAATTTATCCCATCTTTGGGTTTCCAAATTGGAAATTGTTTGCTGAAGTCCGTGAGTAAAGCAGTTAGAAAATCTGGATGACAGGTTTATTTTTGAAGGAAAGTATGAGTTACCAAAACTGGCTTCCTAAGAGCTAACTAAAGGGAAGAGAAAATAACAATGTGAATCTCTTGAAATCCCTCAGGTGCATATAGTGTCAGAGAGAAATCGTCAGAATATTTGAGGAACTGGAAAGCAGGGTTCTGTTTAAACTGTTGCAGGTGTAAGGTGGGGATGGGTGCTTGCATCTCGTCTTCCAGTGTAAGTGAAAACAAGATCACATTAGGAGTGAACTCAGTCTTTCCAAAGTGGTGTAAGACATGGGATTGTACTCCTCACTCACGTCCCTCAAGAATATCTTGCCACGTGGTCCATTCATTGATGCATCTTCCATTTACAGGAGCTAACAAAAAATCTGTCCCATTGACAGCCATACCATCCAGGTAAATGCCACCTCACCCCACTCACAGTGCCCCGCAAGCCTCTCTTGGTGATCTGTCTCATCACAGTGAGGGATTCATGCCAGAGTATTCCAGAACCCTGGGAACCATATTCATACCATCTCCAATTGTCAAGACAGAAGGGTCTCTGAATGGGAAACCTGACTCTCAAATATTGCCTTTCCCTTGGCTCACCTTAGGATTTCTCCCTGAATGACATGATTGGCCCATTCACCCGACTGCTGCCCCCTCGGTTTTGGTGGCTCTGGAAGAGGTACCAAGATGTACTGGCCTTTCCTTCACCATTGAGGAGACCAATGAGAACCCTTCTTGACTCCTCAACCTGCCCTTAGGTTTTGATGTGTACACTGCCTGTCCCAGTGACCACAAGACCTTGGAGACCACTCTGACTCTCCTTAGGGAATTGAACTCTCTCTAACTACAACCACCAGACTAGAGCAAAACTGGGGCCACTGTTTTAGGAACAACTTCAGCATTTGCAGCTAAGGTTGGAACACTTCTGGAGATCTACCAAAGCCCCTGGGTAAGGGGTCTGGATTCTGGAGAGAGAGATTCTGGTCTTCACCAATCAGTTCTCTCATCCAATCATAGGGAAAGGCAGAAGCTCTGCGTATGTCATCCCAAGGACTTCTCAGTTTGTGAGATTATTAACTGGGTTGGGAAGGAATATGATGGTGAAGGAGAAGTGCCATGGAAACATTGAGACTCAGCGCAGGGTCATGCTCAAGGCCAATGCATCCACCGCACTGCTCCTGGGAACATTGGCTGAGGACAGCTCACAGCTCTTTCCCTCACAGGACATGCCCACAGCATAGGGAACCACCTAACCTTAGGACACAGCCCTCTCAAGGGACAGCCAGAGGCCCATGTCTGGCTGATAAGGGAATAAGAAGCCTGGTCTCAATTTGGGACAACACCAAAGGGCTGTCCCAGCTCCAGAGATCCTTGAGAGTTGGCAGAGACTCAGTGGCAACTGTCTTGGCCTTCAGCTTCTCCTTCAACTATCCCCGCCTTGCTAACTTCCCATAGGGATATCTCCCCAGAACGCTTCCCTAAACCTTCCACATGGAATCCTCCCCCTCACAGTCTCTTTCCAGGGCCCCATCTGTGACTAGCAGCAATCAGGAGACATTAATGCTGAACACAGCAGCATGAGATTCGGCAAATGCTGTTCTGGAAGAATGATCTGTTAGACAATCTGAGAGGGTAGGTCATTGTAATCTCCAGGATAACTTAGGTAATGCTCTGGTAATAAATGCAACAATTGAGAAATTCATGACTAAAGATGCATTTCTCCTCAGATTTACATCATACATTGATAGTTGAGGTGAAGGGACCCCTGCTTCCTAAGTCACATGGGTCAAGGCTGATGGAGGCCCCACGATCTTGTTGGTACACCATCTAAAACTGATGCCTTCTTCAGTTGCCCCCAAAGGACAGAAAGAGCACCTAGGGTCTTACACCTCCTCTTTTATTCTTTGGCTTAAAAGTGATGCCATTGGTTGGAAGGTGCCACACATCCTTTCCAAAACCAAGAGGTCTAGGAAACATAGTCTTCTGTGTGCGAGAGTGAAAGCAGAAGTGGATGCTGGCACCACACTCTCTTTCTTTTCACCAAAGGATATGATTGCTCTCCCTCTCACATAGAGAATTCACTCACCCTCTTTCCCAAGGAGGACATCTGAAGACCCGGTAGACTCAGAAACCCTAGCTGACCCTTGGGCTAATGGGACAAAGACTTCAGGGACCACACATGACAAAGAATACAGAACTCACAGGAGTGGATCAGAAAATTCACTAAAGAAATGAACAAGGACTATTGTAATAAGCAGAAACAAGAAACGCTGGGGATGGGGAGAACCTGACATCCTCAATTGTCACATCATCCTATTCCAAATACTCAGTCTCCTGCAAGAAGTTGCAGGGCATACAAAGGGACAAAGAAGGATGGCTCATACAGAGGAAAACTATATGATTAGAAGGGGCCCTTGAGGAAGCACTGAGGGGTTACTGCAGAAACTTTTGTCTGCTTGTTGCTATTCACATTCCTGTGCTGAGCCTATGTCTTCAGAAGCTTGTCGCGGGGATGCTGAACAGCTCTGTTTCAGGGTAAGACAGAGTCAGAGGTCATGGATACCAGCACCTGATTTGTCTATTCTCTTCTGTCTTTCTCCATGACTATATCTACTGTCTCATCTTGCTTTACAAGCAAAACCTGGAAAACCTACCAAAGCAATTGTTTTTGGGTTTTTCTACCAATAGTACAGAAAATATGGCTGTTACTTTTGGTGCTGAAACTCAATTTTGTGGAGCAAATTTCAACCTGAATTTGAAGTTTGTTTAAAATAGTTAAACATAGGATAACCTGATGACCTGGCACTTCCACTCCTAGATATTTACCCCCTAAAATCAAACACAGGTATACAACCAACAATTTGTCTAGGAATATTCACATCAGCCCTGTGCATAATAGTCCAAGGTGCAAGGTCCATCAACTGATGAAGGGAGAAACAAAAATGGGGACATCCATGCAATGGGATATGAATCAGCCATGGAAAGAAGTGAACTGCTGATGTGTGTATAATCTTTAAAAACACTATGCTAGTGAAAGAAGGCAGACACAAAAGGAGAAACCTTTATGTTTCTATAGATACGAAAAGTCCAGAAAAGGCAGATCAATAGATAGAATGTCCCTTCCTGGTTGCCAGAGGCTGGGCGTAGGGTGGAATGGGGAGCGACTGCTTAATTTGTATGCAGTTTCCTTTAGGATGATGAAATCTTGTGGTCCAGACAGCAGTGATGATTGCACAGCACTGGGAATGTCCTAAACCCCACTGAATTGTGGGTGATTCACCTTTTCACAGTGAATTTTACATGACGTGAATTTTACCTTTAAGAAAAGAATACAGAGTTCATTAGCTCCCACAACAGAGTGTCAAGAGCCCCTGTGGCTCAAGGATGAAAGGGCTCTATCAACAACCTTATGACTACTCCAGGAGTGGTAGATTTTCATTTTCTCTCATAGTGAGAGTGTTCTGTCCATTGTCACAAGACTATTTGATTCTTGGCCCCAAATGTCCAAAGACAGTGAGAGAAAATATGCCCTGTCATACCCCTTTTCACTAGACAGGGCTTTCCTTCCAGAAGCCCCAAGGGAACTTTCTGGGTCAGGGTTGCAATCCAGCCCATCACTAAGCTACACTTTGAGCAGTGACGGAATTGCATTCAATTCCTTCCCCACTGTTCTCAGGTGAGAAGAAAAGGTCATGTCGCCTGAGTCCATGAGATGGGAAACACCCAAACCAAACTTAGGTTCTAGCAAGGAGAAAGCCATCAGTACACAAATAACTCCCTGTTCTAGGATTTAATTTTCTTATTAATAGACTTTACTTTTTAGAATAATTTTAAGTTTACACAAAAATTCAGCATGGGGCTGGCTCAGTGGCATAGTGGTTAAGTTTGTATGTTCCAGTTTGGTGGCTCGGGTGTCCCAGGGTTGATCCCGGGTGCAGACCTATGTACCGCTGATGAAGCCGTGCTGTGGTGATGTCCCACATACAAAATATAGGAAGATTGGCACAGATGTTAGCTCAGCAGCAGTCTTCCTCAAGCAAAAAGAGGAAGATTAGCAATACATGTTAGCCCAGGGCCAATCTTCCCCAGCAAAAAATATATATATATATATGTACAGCAGACGGCACAAGTTCCAATATCCTCCCTCATACCCCAGTTCACACACACTTTCCCTTGTCATCAACATCTTGCATTTTTGAGATACATTGGTTATATTTGATGAGCCAACACTGATACAATATAAAGTAAACAGCTTATATTAGGGTTCACTCTGTGTGTTTTATCTTTAATGGGCTTTGAAGAATGTATAAGGACATCTATCCACTGTTACAGTATCATACACCATAATTTCTCTGCTCTAAAATTCCTCTGTGCTCCTCCTATTCATTCCTCCCTCCCTCTGCCCAAGTCCCGGTAACTACTGAAGTTTTTACCATCTCCTTGGTTTTGCCTTCTCCAAAATGGCACATAATTGGAATCATACAGTGTGCAGCCTTTTCCAATTGGCTTCTTTTACTAAGAAATGTGCATTTAAGATTCCTCCATGTTTTTTTCTTGGCTTGATAATTCATTTCTTTTCTATTGCTGAATAATATTCCATTGTTTGAATAGACAACAGTTTGTTTATCCATTTACCTCTTGGAGGACATCTTGTTTACTTGCCATCTTTTCCAATAATGAATAAAGCTGACATAAACATTCAACTGTAGGTTTTGTGTGGATATAAGTTTTCAATTCATTCAAGTATATACCAAGGAGTGAAATTGCTGGATCTTAGGGCAAGAATGTCTAGCTTTGTAAGACACTTCCAAACTCTCCTCCAAAGTGGCTGCACTGTCTTGCATTCCCAACAGCGATGGATGAAGTTTCCTGTTGCTCCATGTCCGCCTCAGCATTTGCAGTTGTCAATATTCTGGATTTTGGCCGTTCTAATAGGCCTGTACTTGTATCTGATTGTTATTTCTAATTTGCATTTCCCTGATGGCAAGGATGTTGAGCATCTTTCTGTGTGCTCATTTGCCATCTGTGTATGAAAGGGCAGAAACAGAGTGGACTGCAGGAACAGAGATGGCTGGGATGACAGGAAAGTGGAGGCAGAGATGATCTTCAGGGCTGACTAGGCACTGACTATGCCCTCTGTCAGATAAATTGTGGTCTACCTAACATTGAGTTTTGAGTGAAAACTCCATAGTATCTGGTTGTGCACACATATATCTTACTGAGGCTTGAGTTTTTATATATGTTTTTACTGAAAGATGCCATAAGCCCTATGTATAAATAGGTTGCTGTACAGCAGGTGATGACGGTGTCAGAGATGATGAGAGTCTATCTTGAGTGGATGGTGTCTGCCATACAAGCGGCATGTGTTGCCTATCACCAGAGGCAGAAACCCAAACACTTCTGCCACTGCGTCTTAGTATTGGAGTCTCCAAGGAAAACACAATGCAGCCAAGCACTGGGTGGAACAATGCTTTACTCACATAGAGGAGACAGAGCAAGATCAGCTTCAGTGGTAGGCATTGGTCCCCCATGGCCAGCTGGTTCCTCCTGGCAGCTGAGGCAGGGCAGCTGGCCTGCACACACCCCTCTCATGCGGTAGAAGAAAGAACCTGACCCCCTCTGCAAGGGACAAGTATAGCAGTGCAGTTGGCCAGCTGCCATGTGACGCCCAAGCTTAAGCAGAACGAAGGAGAACACATTGAGTCTGGAATGGGAAAAGATAGTCCCACAAGAGGTGACAAGTCCAGCACAGGCTGTGCAGACTCCTTACCTCTTGGTGAGGAAGTGTTCCCCGCCCAAGACTCCTTCCTAAATGGCCCAGTGAGAGTCCACAGACCACATGAGCTAGATTGCCTCTCCCAGCAGTGTCAGTGGCAGCCAATGCCAATCGCATTATGCATTTTCATTTTGCATTTGCCACCAGAGAGAGCTCTGAGAGGAGCTACATCTCTTTTATCTCTTGGAGGACACTTCATTCCTGAGAAGTTTCTGTATTCTTGGCTACATTGGGTTCATAATCTAATCATTTTTATATTTGTGTATGTAGCATGCGCAGTATCCCCTCTCTAATGTTCAGTTCACTTGCAACACTGGAGGTGCTTACTATTATATTTCTATTTTAGAGCTGAAGATTCTGAGGTCAGAAGAGATTACATAACATCTATGAAGTTATTACGTTTACTAAGTGCTGAAGCCATGTTACCAGGTCAGACAAGCTTCCTTCAGAGCTGACCTTTTTAACCTCTAATGACTTCTTGTAGAAAAGAGAAGAGTAAATGCAAGTGCTTTCTCAAGATCATTGATTGCAGGAGTTCTTTGAAAAGAAAACAAAAAGCAACGCCTTCGTGTTAGGAAAAAAGCTTTCAGTTCTCCTTTACCTGGTGCCTCATCTTAATTTTCACACGGAACACCTCACTTCACCAAATCTATGCGGGTTTTCCCTACACCAAGCAATTCCGTGGACACCAGCTGGGCGTTCTACAATTTAACCTAATTCTGACACTCTGTAGCTGGAGATAGCGTCAGATCCCACTGGTTGAGGGCTCAGTCCCATGACACTGCCCCCCACTTCAGATGCCAATGGCAAGTGGTAGGTCCCCAGGTTACCCACATTTTCTGTCCAATTTAGCTACAAATCAGAGGTTACCACAACTTCCTCCTCAGGTTCGATTAATTTTCTAGAGCAGTTCACAGAACTCAGGGAATCATTTATATATGTTTACCAGTTTATTGAAGGATATGATGAATGATACAGATGAACAGCCTAATGAAGAGACACACAGGGTGAGGTTGGGGAGGGTCCCGAACATGAGAGCATTTGTCCCTGTGGAGTCAGGATGGATCACCCCAACTGTAGACAGATGTGTTCACCAACCTGGAGGCACCCCAAAGCTCATAGTATTGGGATTTCATGGAGGCTCCCTCACATAAGCATGACTGATTATTAACTCCACTTCCAGCCCCTCCTCTCTCTCTGGAGAAGTTGGAAGAGAAAGGGGGGATGGAAATCCCAAGCTTCTAATCACAGCCTGGTCTTTCTGGTGTCCAGCCTGCATCCAAAAGCCACACAGGAGCCCACCCAGAGTCGCCTAGTTAGAACAAAAGAAGCTTCTATTGCTCTTGGCACTTAGGAATTTACCAGTGTTCCAGGAGCACTGTCAGGAACTGTGGGCAGAGACCTATCTATATTTCCTATTAGCTCACAACATTTTTTCCATTTCACATTACTGTCTCCAGATACTGACTGTCGATACAGCACATGTTTGCACCCTTCTCTGCTGTATTAAGCCTGGGTGGGCTTGACTGCTCCCAGAGTCCGCAGACGGGGAAGAGTCCGTAATCTCTAACGCCTGTTCATGAGTATCTGACTACAAATACTCTGCTCCACAGACATATGCAGACATGGATAAACTGCAGCCAGAGGCTCAAAATCCGGAAAGAAGGGGCTATTAGAAGCTGAATCCCTACAGAGGATAGAGGGGGGAAGAATTTTCCCTCTATTCTTCTAGGTTCTTCTGGCTGTTCTAAGAGTTAAATTGACATAAGACAGAAAAAAGGAGAAAAAGAAAACAAAGTTTAATAACATGTATGCATGGGAGAAACCTAGGAAAACTGAGTAACTCACCAAAACGGCTGAAGCCACCACCTTAATTACCAACTCAAGCTGAAGACACAGGGGATGTTGGCGGTGGGGGTTTGGGACTTCCAGGGGCAATTCATGTGGAGATGGAAAAGCAAATGTTTGGTAAATAATTGTTTGCCGTACCTGGCAGAGACTTTGGAGACAGAGAGGACTGTGATCCACCGGGCCTCTCTGGGTTCCTCGCTGTCTGTCACACCTCGTTCATATCACACTGTAGTTTCCATGGTAGGAGTTCCCTCCTGGAACAGGCCTTCCATCCAGAATTCTTTTAGGCAGTTATGGGGAAGGTCAAAGTCTTTTGCTCTTAAAATTGATCAAGCCAAAGAGACACATTTTGGGGTAGCAAATTCTGCTCCCCTACAGTAGTTAGATTCATGAGGAACTTGAGCAAATGGGAAATGTAAAGTTCTCCTCAAAGGAGGCCCACATTTTAGTTATCAGCATTATTACATATTTAAGTATGTAATGCATACATAGCACAACCGTTCAAAAGGCAAAAGGGGTCAGCAAACTTTCCTTCCAAGTGCTCAGACACACAGTAGTTCACTTCAGAGAGAACAGTGCTTTAATTTTGGTGTGTATCTTTGCAGAGAAGTTACTTTCATATACAAATAGGCAGATGCTGAAAATACACACACCTACCTATATGCGTATATAAATATATAGGTCTATACTATGTTAATATGCAATCTCAAATACATATATGCATTTGTAGGTATTTATTTTTTTCCTCACACACATGTGCTTCCAAATCAGTACATTAGATGTGTCGTCATTTCCCACAGCTTCAAGTTAGGTCACAGTATCTGTGGCTGCCCCCTAGGTTAAATAACCCGTCTTCTAGTAACACGCGTTAAGGATTTCCCTGTATTCTTACAAGCAGCGCTCCAATTATTAAACCTGCATAAACTACAGTTTTCATCTATGTAGGCTTACATGTAAGCTAAATTTTCAAAAGTGTATTTTCTGGGTGCATTTTCACTTGTGATGAGTTTTCACTTGAGTGTCTTTTCACTTGAAAAATTTCTCATGGTGACTGTACCATTTTACGTTTTCACAGCAATGTGTGAGTGTCTGTTTCCCCAGCCCACAGTTCCTACTCTGACTCTCCATTCTTCTTGCGCTAATGCTCTACTTTCTCCTCACCTCAAATATCATTCAAAGAGACGTTTTCCCTCTGTGTCAAGGCTCAGCGAGGATTCCACACTTGTCACTTTAGCCACATTTGTACTACAAACAGGAGAACACTGCAATATTATTCCCTTCGTAGGTTCAGCAAAATAAAATCTCCTTCACACACATATTTCTAAGATTACTTAGGGTATTTCAATCTCTGACAATGGATAAAAACTAGGCTGAGAACATGATCCAGTACCTCTATAAAGAGTTTAACTGTTTAAAAAAATGTTTTGTGGACACTGAAAGCTCATGGAATAGGAGTGAACATGAGTTGGGAACTGTGAAATAATAAGAAATATATATATTGATGTCTTCCCCTGGTTCCTGACACAGAGCTCCTCAAACCCTTGTAAAAACCTAAGTGGTGAGAGCAGTAGGAGCATCTTTTGTCCCAACAGGTGACTCTGGTGGGCCCCCGGATGACTCCAAGATGGGGGCTGGTTACCAGAAAGACCAAGTCTTGGCTAGAAGTTTGGAATTTTGAGCCCCATCCTTCATCCTCCAGAGAGGGAGAGGGGCTGGAAACGGAGTTAATGATTGATCATGCCCACGAGAGAAAGCCTCCAGAAAACCCCAACAGTACAGCGTCTGGGGAGCTTCTGGGTGAACACGTGGAGGTGCTGGGAGAGTAGCATGCCTGGAGAGTGCATGGATCTGTGCCGGTTCCCCATGCCTTGCCCTAGGCATCTCTTCCATTTCGTTGTTTCAGAGTTATATTCTTCTATGAAAAACTGGTAATCTTAAAAGTAAAACATATCTCTGAGTTCTTTGAGCTGCTGTAGCAGATTAAATTGAACCCAAGGAGGAGGTCGTGGGAACGTCTGATCTATAGCCTGTCGGTCAGAAGTGCAAGTGACAACCGGGGCTTGGGATTGGCATCTGAAGTTGTGGGGGGAACATTCTGGTAGGACTGAACCCTCAACCTGTGGAATCTGATGCTGTCTCCAGGTAAACAGTGTCAGAATTTGGGTGAATTGAGTTGCATTGTAGGACAGCCAGCTGGTCCAGGGTCCTGGGTCCAGGAACCTCAAAGAGGAACAGAGAAGGAAGGGACATGAAATAGCTGTTCTTTAATAATTCTATTATAAGAATTAATAATATTATCTGAGGAAATGTGGAAATCACACAAGCCAGGAAAGGAGAGACAAATGGCCATAAGATGCTTGTACAATAAAAAGAAATGTGAAAATTTGTTTGTGTGCTATAGAATTTTGCTCGTGTGTGTGCATTTTAAAGTATTATAACTTAATATACAATTATAACCCAGTTTCAGCTATCATTATCATAACAAAATAATTTCCCCATACAGAAAAATAAACAAACATTTTAACGGCTACAAAATTATATTGAGGGTGTTTCGTTACTTACTTAACCATCTCAATCTTTGGGAAACTTAGTTGTTTTCCATAATATGCGATTATAAACGATGCTGGTATTAACATATATTCATACTAAAACATTCTGTATTTTTTTTATTTTCTTACACTAGGCGTATAAGAGAGCATGAACTGAGAAAAATTTTAATTGCTCCTAATTTATATTTCCACCAGCACTACATAAAGTTTCTTACGTCAACAGCGTTACCATAAGGGATTAGTATTTCTTTAAACAATAATTTTGGAAAGGGAGCCTTGGAATGCAATCACAAAGGTAACCATTGCAGGACAGGAATTCTGAGTTTCCTTCCTATATAGATTTTAAGAACTCTGCCTAAAGCCAAAGAGAAGCCCGATCTTCTTTTCTTTATTTTTTTATTTTTCCCAAGGATTGGCACCTGGGCTAACAACTGTTGCCAATCTTTTTTTTTTTCTGCTTTTATCTCCCCAACCCCCCCCCCCCCGTATAGTTGTATATCTTAGTTGCACGTCCTTCTAGTTGTGGGATGTGGGACACCGCCTCAACTTGGCCTGACGAGCAGTGCCATGTCCGCGCCCAGGATCCGAACCCTGGGCCGCCACAGCGGAGTGCACGAACTTAACCATTCGGACACGGAGCCGGTCCCTGGATCTTCTTTTATTTTATATGAATTTTTTTTTCTTTTTTACCCCTTTTACAAAAGAAAGATCCAATATCAAGTGATGGAGCCATTGGCCTCCCCAAAGATGTTCACAGATCGCTGCATCCTTTGTCTCTCTTTTCTGGGAGGGATGCATGTGATCAGGCTGTGTTAAACAACTTGATCACGAATATCATGTTGAGCTAGCTGATTTAATTACTCCTTCCCTGAGACTTCAGTGCCACAGGGACTGCTGGATTTGGAAAAAATGACCCGAGACCAAAAGGGGATATTAGGTATGTTCCAGAACTTTTAAAAAATCTCTACTGCAGCGGAATGAATAAGACAACAGAGAGAAACTTTATTAAGCTGGATTTCAGTGTTTCTCAGCCTAGGCTTCCACTATAGGGATAACGTCCTGAGCAGAGAAATTTTTCTGTTAATCCTGGATCACTTAGAAGAACTATTACTTACTTTTGGAGTGCCAGAACTGACATGTCGAACTAGGACATTGGAAGCGGGAAGAGTTAACAGTGGATGTCTGTGGAGTGTGCTGAGGAAAGCTTTGTCTTGCCATGTCTCCATAATGGACACAAGAAGGTTCATACATATAAGGAAACTCCATTTTCCTGTGAATATGTCCTTGCCTCATTGAAATACAGGAATTTTCTATCATTCAAAGGATGGAATGTATCTTCAAGAAAATTCTGAATGAGAATCAAAGCAAACAATGCTTTATTTAGATAAAAAACAACAATAATAACAAAAACACTGAAGCAGTCATGCAGGTGCCATATCCCTCTGGTGTGCTGGGTTCCCTGCCCTGGTCTGAAGAGGAGAGTCCTCGCTACGACCTCACACAGCATTCCCTTCTGTATGTCTATGACATCTTCCATGTGTTTACTCCTGGAACACAAGGAGAGATCTCCAACTCAGTGACACCACGCCAGTTGATGCACGCGGGCCATCTGGCCACTGAGGGCTCTGACAGTCTTCACTGATGGTCATGACCTCATGATGCATGGCACAGAACAATCTTCTCCACTTTGCCAAGTTTTAATATCCTCCACGATTACAGTGTTTAGACAATGAGTTACACGCTTATACGTTACAGTAGCTGGGAGGGGTTTCTTTCCAACTTCTGGTATTGGAGGAAAAGAAAGGACAACTTTGTGAGTCAGTCAAGCCATAGGAGACACACAAAGGCTGTTCACATTGTAGGAAATAATCAGATCTATTTTTTTTTTAAAAATCAGTCTGTTGAGTGTTGAAGTCATTCTCTCCAACGTTTTGTCACTTGCAGAAATTCTTGTATGAATTCATTATAGGAGAAACCGAGTTTCTTCTGCCTTTCTTATTATAATTAGAAACAGTGAGATGAAGGTGCTTAATAGGATTACTCCAGGGCAAGAGGGGTCCCTCTCTGAAGGGTTCTGTAGATGTGGATTTCCTACATACAATAAGTAGAATGATGGGATTTCATCTTTAGTTTGAGAAGAGGTCTTTTCATTAAACATTGTTCTTGGAAACAAGAGGGCGAGATGTTCACAGTAGCAGGGATAATGAAACTATTTTGAAATGAGCAGAACTTCAAACTGAGGAAACCTAGGGGATTTTTCCAGTGGCAATGAGGAAAGCGGGAACTGGAGAGACTATGCCACCAGCTTGGGGTAACAGGAACCTCACAGCTCCAACGGTGATCTGTCAGCATGAAGGAGGGTCAAGTGGTCTAATCATCAGAATATGATGAAAAGGACAAAAAGAAGACACCACAAGTCAACTCAGACCTAGGAAGAGACCCAGAGGCTTCACTTTGGGATCCTCCACGGTTAATAAACCTGTGTTCTTTCATAATTGTGAAAGGAGGCTCGCCTCCCCCAACAGTCACATTCAATTTCCATTATTAAGTTGACAAAATTAAGAATTTTTTTCTTTCTCCTCCAAAGCATACTGACAAATAAATACTAGATTTGCTGAGGCAGGATTCCTGTTTTGAGATCCACAGAAAAAAGAGCCTGAGTGAATTGTAGCTCTGTGAAAATAATCTTTGAAAATGTCCAGTTAAGCTTATTTTAAGTACTGAGGCAATCAGATTGTAACCTACGGACTCAGAGGTCAGTGTGAGCTGGTCATTGACTTGAAATACATTTACAAAGAACAGTTACACTTGTCCTGAAAACAGTGTTTGTGCTTTCACTTTTTTAGAATCTGAATTTGGAGAAGAACCTGATTGACCAAAATTATAACTTTAAGAAGTTTCATGAATAGAGAAATTTCTTTCTTTTCACCTTCCTTTCTTCTATTTCATTTTCATTGTGAAATATACAAACACAAAAATGGATACATATTAGACAAGGAGAACTGATCGGTGGTTACCAGGGGAAAGGGGGTGTAGGGGGAGGGCACAAAGGGTGAAGTGGTGTACCCACAACATGACCAACAATAATGTACAACTGAAATCTCACAAGGTTGTAAACTATCATAATCTTAACAAAAAAAATGGATACATATAGATGGTTATTAAATAAACAACTGTGTGACATCAACCCAGGTCAAGAAATAGAGTACTACTACCACCAGTAGGTCTCCTGCATGCCCCCTACTGTTGCTAGACTCCTCTTGCCCCCAGGGTATCGAATATCCAAATTAGTATAATAACCCTCCCTTGCCTTTCTTTATACTCTTATCATGTCTATTTCTATGCCAAAATCATAGTCTGATTTTTGCCTGTTATTTTTCCTTGTGTAATTAGGGTAACATATATATACTGTTGCATCTGATTTCTTTCATTCAATGTTAAGTATTTAAGATTCATACTCAGTGTTGCAAGTTAATCCTATTAATACACCATTTTGTTTATTCCTTTGATTGTTGATGGAGGTCTGGATTGGGTTCAATTTGGGCAGTTACAAATGATGCTTCTGAGACGATTCTTCTGTGTGTGTATATATATATACACACATATATATATATCTGGTTACCATTCACATGGATTTACTTATGGTATTAAGCAGGGATCATAGGGTAACCATATCTTCAGCTTTACTGGGGATATTGTCATTTTTTTCTTCAAAGTCAACAAACCAATTGATAGTCCCACACTGTAATTCCCATATCTTAACATTCTTGCTGACACTTAATACTGTCCAAATTTTAATTTGAGGCTTCTGGTGGGTGTGTGGTGATGATTGTGGTGTAAATTTACTCAGCCTTTTCTTTTCTGTAATTCTGTCCCTGGTCAAGATTTGTGTGTGGGGGACAGGGTAGGAGGGAACCCAGGATTCCTACATCATCCTACGTGAAAATGTTTGTGGGGCACTGATATCATTTATTTCTTTTACTTTACTTGGTATTTCAAGTGCACTGTCCAGTAGTGTGGCCAGGACACAGAGTCATTTCTCAAGGACCTATGTAGCATAGGATTTAACATAAAGAACTTGAGGATTGAAGACATCCCTTAGTTTATCAAACCCTCTTATTTTTCTATCCCTTGTGACAATGTCTTTATTTAATTTGGAGTGTTTAGCCCATTTACATTTAATGTAATTATTGATACAGTTAGATTAAGGTCATCCATTTTATTATTTTCTGTCTTTTCCATCTGGCTTTTGTTCCCATATTTCTCTATTTTGTCTTCTTGGGTTAATTATTTATTTATTATTCCATGTTAATTTGCTTCTTTGCTATACTTTGTGATCATTTTTAGTGGTCACGGTCTGTATTATAATATATATTCTTAACTATTCAGAATCTACTTAGAGTTAATATTGAACTCTGCTCTTGCTCGTCAAGTGTAAGAACCTTGCAATTTATAGCCCCATCTTCTATATTGCAGCTGTCGTATATATTACATCTATCTTTATATAAAACTATAATACCATGTTTTTAATAACATCTGTATTGATAGAGAACACAGCACATATTTAAAGTATACACTTGGATTCATTTATTTAAAATTTTGATATAATAGACATATAACATTGAAGGCGATCCGGCCTAAGAACATGAATGTGCTTGCATACAGGACATTTCATGGAGCTGACTTGCGGCTGAGCTTGCTTGCAAACAGGATGTTCTGCCCAGTCCTCTTATGGCCCTTCCGGGGAGAACATTGCCTGCAAACAGGAGTGTTCTCAGATCCTGGAATTCAGCCTAGGGATGGGAAACAAACACAGCATTGTAAGCACGTGAGCGCGCTTGCGTAGAAGCATGTATGATGAGTCTCCGCCTTTGGCTAGTTGCCGGCTTTGTCTAGGGGGATATAAAAATAAACAGCCCGTGCCAGACAGGGCTTTTTTTCTTCCACTGTCGACACCGGTGTCCGTCTCCTTTTTGGGGCCCCAACTTTCTTCATTTCGTCAGCAACATCACATTATATTAGTTTCAGGTGTACAACATAATGATTCAATATTTGTATATATTGAGAACTGATCACACTAAGTCTAATAAATATCCATCGCCACATATGTTACAAATGGATTCATTTTGAAATGTGTATACATCCATGAAACCATGACTACAGTCAAGATAATGAACAAATCCATCACTCCCAAAGCCTTTCTAATCCCTCCCACCTCCCAGCTTCCTCGCCCTCTGCCTCCAGACAACCACTGATCTGCTATCTGTGACCATAAATTAGTTTGCAATTTCTATAAATGTATATAAATGTAATCAAACAGTATGTTTTCTTTTTTGTCTTGTTTCTTCCACTCAGCATAATTACTTTGAGATTCATCCATGTTGTTTCATGTATCAGTTCAATCCAATAGATAGCTGAGTAGTATTCCATTATATGGATATATAATTTATTTGTCCTTTCTCCTGCCAGCAGACATTTGAGTTGTTCCAGTTTGGGGCTATTATGAATAAAGCTGCTATAAACATTTCTGTGAGAGTATCTGAATGGGTCTAAGTTTTTATTTCTCTTAGGTAAATACCTAGGTGTAAAATTGTTAGGAAGTAAGGTAGTTGTATGTTTGACTTTAGGATGAATTGACAAGCTGTTTTCCAGTTTTTAAAACTGTTTTATATTCCCACTATTAATTTATGACTGCTCCATTGACTCCACATCTTTATCATCCTTCTTATTATCAGACTTTTGAATTTTAGCCATTCCCTCTAAACCCATTTTTAACCTGAATGTCACAAATTTTGACATGTTCTATCTTCATTATTATTCAGGTCAACATATTTTAAGTTCCATTTGAAATTTCTTCTTTGACTCATGGGTTATATAAATATGTATTGCCTAATTTCCAAACATTTCCAAGATATTTGTTACTGATTTTAATAATTCCATTTTGGTCTAAGAATACACTCTGTGTGATTGGATATTTCTAATTTATGAGACTAGAGTTTTGTTGCCCAACATATGGTCTGACCTGGTGACTATTCCTCATGCACTTAAGAGAACAGGTGTTCTGTTGTTGTTGGGTGGAGTTTTCTATAATTGATAATTAAGTCTATTTGTTTGGTAGTGTTTTCTTCTTTGCTATTACTGATTTGCTATCTATTTACTGAGAGAAGTGTGTTGAAGCATCTTTACCATTTTATTTTTTTCCTATTACTTTTCACTTCTGTTTGTTTCCTATGTTTTGAAGCTATTATTATGTACATTCACACTTGTGAATGTGGGCTTGAGGAATTGGATACTTTTTCATTATGAAATGGCTTTCTGACTCTGGTAATATTCCTTGTTCTGTAGTCTCCTTTGTCTGGTATTATCACAGCCACTACAGCTTTCTTTGGATTAGTGTTTCCATGATATTCTCTGTCTATCCTTTTACTTTTGACCTATTTTTCTTTAAAATGTATATATTGTGTAAATGTGTATATATATTAAAATGTGTAGTATTGTCCTTTCTTTCTTAAACCCAGCCTGACAATCTCTAAATGTAATCATTAGACAATTTAAAATTGATGTAATTATCTATATCAGCAGTTCTAAAACTTTAACATGTATAAGAGTCACCTGGAGAGCTTGTTAAGCCATACTTTTCTGGACCCATCACCAGTATGTTCGGTGGAGCCCATGAATCTGCAATGCTATCAAGTTCATCGCTCGTTCTAATGCTGGTCCAATAACCACATATCTATGTATTTCTGTCTCTATGTACCACTGGTGCCTTTTTTCCTTTCTGCCTATCTGCTGCTTGTTTCCTTTTCCCACTTTCTTGCCTTGTCTTAAATTGAATTTTTTCTTTTGTATTTCCACTTTGACTTATCAGATATACCCCTTTGTTTTATTTTTTGAGATTATTCTATGGTTTCCAGTATTTACCCCAGTCCATCCTCAAATAGTCATACTGCCTAGCATATAATGTAAGAATGTTCAACAGTATATTTACCTTTCGCCTGCCTATCCTTTGGATTATTTTCATCATAAGCTCACTTCTGCCTATAATATACATCATACAATGCATCATTATTATTTTTGCTTTATGCATTTAGTCCTTTTTTAAAGAAATTTTAAAAATTCATTCTTCCACCACTTCCCCTCCAAAATTCTTACACCTGGCAGACACAAACTAAGGAGATCTCTCAGAGCTTCTTTTTATCTATTAATTTAAACCAAGGGGTAAGAGAATTTGATTGGAATACAGCCACACCCATTCGTTTATATATTGTCAATGGCTGCTTTCCAGCTACAACAGCAGAGCTGAGTACCTACAAAAATATTTATTCTCTGGCCCTTTAGGAAAAAAACTGCTGATCCTCAGTTAATGGCTCTAGAGGAATTCCTGAATGAATGTCACTCAGGGGGATGCACTGCGGTGGTGCTCGAGGCTCTCTGCCCTGGGCTTCTTCCCTCCCCCTTGGCTTTCACTCACCAAGTGGACACAAAGTAGAGAGCAGCTTTGGTCTTCCTAAATATACGTTAGTGACAAGGTAGCTGGCATATTTAGGGGATTGAGAATTCCTTAATAACCAGACACTGAATAGCCAGACAGCTGAGGAGGACAGTGCAATAAAACCACATATAACAATGAATAAAACCGCATATAACACTTGAGGCAGAATATAACATGCTTGGCCATGGCATATTAGTCTCTTGAAAAACTGCTCAGTTTTTCTTGTGAATATTTTACTAAGTTTTGTACAAATATTCAAAATTGGTATTAATATTGATTTCATACATTAATAGTCAAAATTAAGAATTTAATAGTCTTAAATTTTTGTTATCGCCATTACATGTTCATTAAAAGTTAGAGGTGCAGGCCTGGTGGTTAAGCTCGCATGCTCCACTTTTGTGGCCCAGAATTCACAGGTTCAGACCCTGGGTATGGACGTATACAC
Organism: Equus caballus; assembly: GCF_041296265.1. NCBI lineage: Eukaryota > Metazoa > Chordata > Mammalia > Perissodactyla > Equidae > Equus > Equus caballus. The sequence goes on along the minus strand of NC_091701.1, from coordinate 292,297 downwards.
TGCTCATCACAACATGCTGTGGTGAGAATCCCACATACAAAATAGAGGAAGATTGGCACAGGTATTCGCTCAGCGACAAACTTCCTCAAGCAGAAAGAGGAAGATTGGCAACAGATGATAGCTCAGGGCCAATCTTCCTCACCAAAAAATAAAAAAAAATCTACGTTCAACTTGACTGCAAACCCATATGGCTCTGTTTTTTCATTTCATTTCCTTTCTTGCGATTTTAATATTAGTGTTAACTACTTTCCCAAATTCATCTGACAGACTAGTGTTTCCATTTCTACTTTGTTTGAAGCCAACAGATTACCTGGGTACCTGCCCCGGCCCAATTCCTTTGAGCACTTCTCATCCTGGTAGTACCGCTGGGTCCCACATAAAAGGATCATCTCTAAATGAGCCCCTCAGTGAAAATCAGGTATCATGTGTTCTTGGCCAATAGTATGCTGGAGCTCAGGGCCATTCTACAAGAGTATAAAATGCCGTGTGGCTGCTTAGCCGTGTTTCGATACTTACCAGCAAACTTAACAATAGTGCAGATTCTTTAATGTGTGAAGGTTTTAAAGCAGGGTGAGAAATATCCACTAATGGTTTTATTTGTTTAATGTACCATGCCTAAAGTTATAATTTATCAAATAATTGTGATTTCATTAAACTATCAACATCCCTCTAGATTTGCACTGTCAGATACAATATCCACTAGCTACTTGTGGCTATTTAAATTTAATTGATTAAAATTAAATAAAAGTAAAAATTGAATCCTTCACGGGTACTAGCCATAACCAAGTGTTCACTAGCCATGTGTATCGGACTTTACAGATAAAGAAGTTTTCTATCATCATAAAACTTTCTATCAGATAGGAATATTCTGAATACCTACATTTTACCTAAATAAAGAGAATTTTATGGATTTAACTAATTAAATACTGCCACACATTTAATCATTTGTAAAATTAATTGAGTACTGTAAAGCATATGGTTAAAATCATAAATCTTTGTCAGATATTTGAAAGCATCTTAATTCTTGTCTAGTAGAAACAATATGCAAAAATATTGTTTAAAAATAGTAAATTGGAAAAAAGTTGACTTATATTTTGTTATTACCATTTTTATGTTTATACATACTCATATTCTCATTTCTTACCATATTTCCCCTATGATTATGATAACTGGACGATTTTAGATAATTCCTGCAGTTTCCATGTTTTTGCCTCACACACACACACAAAGTGTAATCACAAAAAGTGAATGTTTTGGATCTAGCTTATCAACCAAATATTTCTCAGTCAGGGCCTAGGTCTTGGTGACCTTGCGATGGAGGCCCCTAAATATCTTTCCTTTATTTCCTTCTTACAAACACGTGATTGAGATGGGTTAAGTTATAGTTTCAGACCCTTCCTCCCCTATGATGGAGTAACAAGGATAGCAGGCACTCTTTCACCTCAGACAACTTAAAAATATAAAAATATGTGTGAAATGACAGTGTTCAGACATTAGTCAACTGCTCAAGACTAAGATCCCTGACTGCATAAACAGTCAAGGTGAACCCTATTATTTCTCCAAACGTAATGAACCAATAGCCACAGTGGAAAAACTCCATAATATATGGAATATTAGGTAAAGTACGCAAAAGGAGACTGGCTTAATAGAGAGGAAAAATTAGACCTATGACATAAAAAAGCCCTTAACTTTTTAAAAGCTATTTTGGTCTTGCCTAACAAAGCTTAAAAATGCACCTTGAAAGGATCAAACACTTTCCAAGTTATACCACCTGCAAAGAAGCAGGAAAATGTGATACACAATCAGGAGAAAAATCAATATTCAAAACTGACTCAGCTATAGAATTAGTAGACAGGTTATTAAAATAGTTATACCTATGTTTCATATGGTGACAAAGGTAGAGCAAAATATGAGCATGTTAAGAGAGTCATGGGAGATTTTTAAAAACCCAGATTAAACATATGGAAATGAAAACTACAATGCCTGAAATGTAAACTACATTGGGGAAATTAACAACTGATTAGGTACTGCAGAGGAAAGATTGAGGTTGAAGGTATACTAAGCAAAAAGAAACAGAATGAAAAGACTGTAAACTTATCAGTGAGCTGTGAGACAACTTTAAGTGAACTAATATTGTCATTAAAGCTCCCAAAGAATGAAGAAAGAGGAGGGGACTGGAAAATTATTTGAATAATATGGTAAACAATTTTCCAAAATTGATGAAAATTATAGACCTAAAATTAAAACTCAGTGAACTGTAATCATAGGAATGTAGAAATATAAACCAAGGCTGATCATAACGCATGATTTTGAAACAGTGATGAAGTAAAGAGGAAGTCAGCAGAGAAAGGAGACTCATTATATAAAGAACAAAAACAAGAATAAAATCAGGTTTCTATTTGGAAACAAGAAGGTAGAAGGCAATTGAGCAAACTCCTTCTGCAGTGCTGAAAAGAAAAATATTTCCTTGAATTCTATGCAAAGTAAAATATTTTCATAAAAAAGTAAAAATTAGTGTATGTCCAATTTTCTGACATAAATGAAAGAATTGATTTAACAGCATACCTGCACTATAAAAATATTAAAGTCCCCCAGACAGATAGAAAATAAAATCAGATGAAAACTTAGATCTACACAAGACATGATGAAAATGTGTGTAAGTATATTTCTTTCTTATTTTTTAAATTAGTAAAAAGATAACTGATTGTGACCCTCAGAATGGTGTAATGAGGAGCTTGACAATTTTCCCCACAAAGCAACGATGAAACTGCATAACGTTATTAAAACAATTACTTTCACTCTGTGGAAATTGAGCAAACACATAAATGAATCAAGAAGCATTTATTCAAGCAAAACTACTGAACTCCAGGAAGGGACAATGGGAGTGTCCAGAGTTTTAGTCTAGGGATGCTCCCATCTCCCTCTGGCTTTGTTTTACCAGAGCTGAACAAGCTATGAAAACCAGCAGCTTTGAGCTCTGGGAGACTGACATGAGTTGGAATGGAGTCTGGAAAAACCCCATGCCTGGAGGTGTGCAAAAGGAATGTGAACCTCAGTGCAAACAACTGGGGATGGATAGCCAACACAGACAGTCTGAGGGTGCAATATCATGAGACTAACCAGAGGTTAATCAAGACAATTCTGGAAATGAGAAAGCCAGAGAAGTTCTTAATAAAATTTGACATATTCGTGGTGGTCCGGAAGGTTGGTTTATGCATAAAGTTGTGAGAACCCTAGCCATCTGTTCATCTCTGGCTGAATACGAGGCCTTGAGTATGCAAAAAGGTGACAGGAGAAGGCCCTGCAGAAAGTAAAAAGCCAAGGATTTGTTTGTTTTATTGAGGTCATAATAATTTATATCATTGTGAAATGTCAGTTGTACATTATTGTTTGTCAGTCACTATATAAATGTGCCCCTTCACCCCTTGTCCCTACCCCCCAACACCCTTCGCCTCTGGTAACACTAAACTGTTCTCTTTGTGTGTTAGTTTATCTTCCACTTATGAGTGAAATCATATGGTGTTTGTCTTTTTCTGTCTGGTAAAAGCCAGGGATTTTAATGTGTTTCCCAACCAACACTCAGAGCCATTGCCAAGGGGTAGAAGGCGCACCTAATCAAGGGGCTTATGGACAACATCTGAGCATCATTGGCTGACCACTAAGCTATGCTGACCCAGAAGTGACTCTGTGAAGCCAGGCTTAAAGGAAAAAAAGAATTTAAAAAATAACAATAAACTGGTTGGAGACATCAGCATCTCCACGTTGCAAAGGAGACAGATTACAGAATTAGTCAAGTCAGTACACAAAAGCAACAATATCAGTTCCTGGGGGAGTAGTAGATCTAAATCCAGAGTTGGTGCAATGTATTATCTAACATATCCAGGTGTCAACAATAAAAAATGGGAACTGCAAAGAAATGGGAAAGTGTAAAACGTACATGGGGAAAAGTCAACAGAAACTGTTTCTGGGGGAGGTGAAGATATTGGACTCAGGAAAAAAATACTTAAAAGGAGCTATTACAAATATATTCAAAGATCTAAATGAAACCATATTTGATGAACTAAAATAATGTGTACAATGGCTCATCAAATAGAGAATCAATAAAGAGAGATTACTTTTTAAAAAGAAGATAATAGAAATTCAAGACATAAAGTGTTGAATATCTGAAATGAAAAGTTACACAGACAAGCTCAACAGCAAATTGAGTTGTCAGAAGGAAGATTTTGTGAACCTGCTGATAGGTCAACAGAGATTATCCAGTCTGAAGAAACAAAGATAAAAGGAATAAAAATTAACAGAATGTCACAACCTGCTGGGAAAACAATCAAGCATAGCAAGCATACACATGACAGAAGTTCCAGGAGTATAATAGTTACTTTGAAGGAGAGCAGAGAAAAGGAGAGAAGAGTTCTTTGAAGAAATAATGGCCCCACATTTCCCCAAATGAGGAAAAACCAATCTACAAATCCAAGAAGGTCAACAAACTTCAAGTAGGATAAACAAAAGGAAATTCACATATAAACACATCATAGTCAAGCTACTGAATGCCGAAGACAAGTAGAAAATCTTGCAAGAAGCAAGAGAAAGAGGACTCATTATGTACAAGGGAACCACAAGCAACTGACAGCTGACTTCTCTTCAGAAACAATGCAGGCCAGATGACATTGAAAATGCATTTTTCTCTTTCTTTCAACTGATTGTAAAGATGATTGCACAAAACGATGAAAAAAACTGTAATGTTGGACCTATATAAATATGTAATATATGAAAAGTGCAGAAAGACAGGGAGGAATGGAGCTATATCGAAACAGTTTCTAAACCTTACTGGAAGTAAATATTAATCTGAAGAGTATTATGTTAAGATGTATATTGTCTTCCCTTGAGTAACTACTAAGAAAAGAATTCAGGCTATTAAGAGAACCAGTAAAATGTTTCTCTAGAAAAAAATATATTTGATATGAAAAAACAGTAAAAAAGGCACAAAAACACATAAGACATAGGAAACAGCAAAATGGGAGATAAAAAGTTAACAATATCGATAATTGAATTAAATTTGAAATGTATGAAGTACTCCAATTGAAAGCTGAGATGGTTGGGGCCAGCTCTGTGGCACAGTGGTTAAGTTCATGTGCTCTGCTTCGGTCACCCAAGGTTTGCAGGTTCTGATCTCAGGTGGGACCTATCAGCTCTCATCAGGCCACACTGCAGTGGCATCCCACTAAAGCAGAGCAAGATTGGCACAGATGTTAGCTCAGCAACAATCTTCTTGAAGCAAAAAGAGGAAGATTGGCAACGGATGTTAGCTCAGGGCCAATCGTCCTGGGGGGGGGAAGCAAAGATTGTCAGTCTCAAAACAAAACAATATACAACTGTATGCTGTTTACAAGAGACAAACTTTAAATTCAAATAGACAAATAGGTTCAAAGTAAAATCATAGGAAAGTACACCATGCAAATAGTAACAAAATAGCTGGAGTGGCTATATCAATATCAGGCAAAATACCGTTTGATGCAAAAAATGTCACTAGAGACAAAAAGGAATATTTTATAAGGAGGAAAAGGGAAACTTACATAAATATTTAACAATTATAAACATAAACATATTTGACAGCTGAGCAACAAAATATATGAAGCAAGTCTGGCAGAATTAAAGAAGATATAAACAAATTGTGAACAATAGCTGGGGTCTTTAATATGCCATTCTCAGTCTGGGTCCAATGAAGGAAGAGAAACCTCACAGTAATTTGAACAGGAAACTGTTAATATAAATGACTAACTATTAATACTTACATAAGGGGATTAGAATAATGAGAGATTAGCAAGTAAGTAAACAGTATGCTACAGAGTATAAGACTACAGATATAAGGAACACTAAACAGGGCTGAGATTGAGAGCCCATGGGAGATCCACTTGACAGGACTGAGATCCAGACCTTGTGGGAGAGGGCAAGGCCTTTACTTACTGAAAGGACTCTGCGAGTAAGCCATGGTAATGGATCTTCAAGAAGCCCACCCCCTAGTGTGCTGTGTAAAGCTGTCCGTGGGGAATCTCACCAGAGATACTTAAGTGCAAAACTGTGCAATGGAGGACACACATGGAAACTGCTGATTACTGAGAGCTGCTGGCACCAGGCACTGGAGAAGCTCTGAGTGACACAGGAGCCAAGGGGATACTCTGCCATAAAATAACCCAAGGATGGGGGCTGGCCCCGTGGCTGAGTGGTTAAGTTCGCGCACTCCACTGCAGGCGGCCCAGTGTTTCATTAGTTCGAATCCTGGGCGCGGACATGGCACTGCTCGTCAGACCACGCTGAGGCAGCGTCCCACATGCCACAACTAGAAGAACCCACAACGAAGAATACACAACTATGTACCGGGGGGGCTTTGGGGAGAAAAAGGAAAAAATAAAATCTTTTAAAAAAAAAAAAAGAAAATAACCCAAGGATGGGTGTGTGATTAAAGAGCACAGATGTATTTACAGAGCAGCCAGAATGAATGAAACTATAGCTGAGTCAATAATTTTTTAACTGTCACACAGCATTCCCAATAATGGAGAGAAAAACTAGATTAAAAAATGAATATGAACAATCTTATCTGCCAATTTGAATGACGTCACATGTGTAGAATAGAGGCAGAGACCATATGCTAGGCTATAAAATGACTCAATATATTTAAAAGAACTGAAATAATGTAAAGTTCTCCTATCACAACATAATTGAATTAAAAAGCAACAGAAAGAAATGTGAGAAAATCTCAAAGTTTGGAAATTAAACTACATGCTTCTAAACCGCCCATATGTCAAAGAAGAAATCACAATGGAAACTAAAAATAATTTGAATGAATGAAACAAAAACAATGTCTCACAACTGATAAGAAGTAAACGAGGATGCAGAGGAAAATTTATAGCTTTAACACCTATATTAGAAAAAATTATTTTAAATAAATACCTAATTGTTCACTTTAAGAAGGTAGAAAAGAGGAGCAAACAAAACCAAAAGCAAGCAGAAGGAAGGAAATGATCAAGAATAGAGCAGAGATGGAAGTCTATTAGAAATAATAAAAAATTACAGCAAAGATACAGGGTACAAAACAAACTTACAAAGATCAGTTGCATTTCTATACTCTAATAATGAACTAAGAGAATTCAAGAATACAATCCCATTTACAATTGCAACAAAAAGAATAAAATATCTAGCAGTAAATTTAATCAAGGAGGTAAAAGACCTATACAATGAAAACTATAAGACATTACTGGAAGAAATTGATGATGACATAAAGAAATGGAAAGATATTCCATGAACTTGGATTGGAAGGATAAACATAGTTAAAATGTCCATACTACCTAAAGTCAGCTACAGATTCAATGCAATCACAATCAGAATCCCAATGACATTCTTCACGGAAATAGAACAAAGAATCCTCAAATTCATATGGGGGAACAAAAGAACCCAAATAGCTAAAGCAATTCTGAGAAAAAAAAACAAAGCTGGAGGCATCACAATCCCTGACTTCAAAATATACTACAAAGAAATAGTAATCAAAACAGCATGGTACTGGTAAGAAAACAGGCACACACATCAGTGGAACAGAAGAGAAAGCCCATAAATAAAACCACACATCTACAGACAGCTAATCTTTGACAAGGGGGCTAAGAACATACAATGTAGAAAGGAAAGACTCTTCAATAAATGACATTGGAAAAACTGGACAACCATATGCAAAAGAATGAAAGTAGACCATTATCTTTCACCATAAACAAAAATTAACTCAAAATGGATCAACTACTTGAAGGTAAGACATGAAACTATAAAACTGTTAGAAGAAAATATAGGCAGTAGACTCTTTGACATGGGTCTTACAAAGATCTTTTTGAATACCATGTCTCTTCAGGCAAGGGAAAAAAAAGAAATAACTGGGACTTCATCAGACTAAAGAGCTTCTGCAAGGAAAAGGGAACAAGGATCAAAATGAAAAGACAACCAGGGCTGGCCCGGTGGTGCAGTGGTTAAGTTCGCATGGTCCACTTTGGTGGCCCAGGTTTCGCTGGTTCGGATTCAAGGTGTGGATCTGGCACCACGTGGCAAGCCATGCTGTGGCAGGCATCCCACATATAAAGTAGAGGAAGATGGGCACCGATGTTAGCTCAGGGCAAGTCTTCCTCGGCAAAAAGAGTAGGATTGGCAGTAGTTAGCTCAGGGCTAGTCTTCCTCAAAAAAAAAAAAAAAGAAGAAGAAGAAAAGAAAATATACTAAGGCAGCAAGGCAGAAAAAAATAACTTGCAAAGGAACCCCATCAGGCTTTCAGTGGATTTCTCAGCAGAAACCTGACAGTCTAGGAGAGAGTGAAATGATCTATTCAAAATCCTGAATGACAAAACTTTCAGCGAAGAATACTCTATCCAATGAAAATCTCCTTCAGATATGACAGAGAAATAAAAACTTTCCCAGATAAACAAAAGCTAAGGGAGTTCATTGCCACAAGTGCCCCCCTACAAGAAATCCTCAAGAAGGCCCTCATATCTGAAAAAAGAAATAGGAAAGGTGCTACAAAGCCCTGAGCAAGGAGATGAATAGGCAGGCAATAATCAAGAAGTGGCAGATCTCTATAGATCAGGTTAGTAAACAATTCTAATGTCAAGGATAATATAAACAGAAAATACCAAAACAAAATGACCTCATCTTTTTATCCATAGACGCACAACACAGGTTGGAAAAAGATAGGACAAAATAACTTAGAAGGGAAATAGGAAAGGGATGGAATCAGTATAGTCTAAGGAAGTAGGAGGCTGTCAGAAAATGGACTATCTCAACTATGAGATTGTTTATATGAACATAAGGGTAACCAATAACAAATAATCAGAACAGACATCTTTACAATAAACGAGGAGGAAAAGAAGAAAAACAACAGAGAAAACTACCTAATCAAATTGGTAGTCCAAAATGCACAGGAAGGAAACAAAGGAAATGCAGAAGAACCAGGAAATGTGTGAGAAGATGGGAGTGTTAAGCCCTATATATCAATAATCTCTCTAAATGTAAATGGATTGAATTCTCCAATCAAAAGATATAGAGTGGCAAGACGGATTAAAGAACAAATGCCAACAATATGCTGCCTCCAGGAAACATATCTCAGCTCTAGAGACAAACATAGGCTCAGAGTGAAGAGATAGAAGACAATACTTCAAGTTGATGGCAAACCAAAGAAAGCAGTTGATGCCATACTTACATCAGACAAAGTAGACTTCAAGATAAAACTGATAAAGAGAGACACAAAGGGGAAGTGTATAATAATAAAAGGGACTCACCACCAAGAAGACATAACACTTATAAACATGTCTGCACCCAACAAAGGAGCACCAAAGTACATAAAGCGACTATTAACAAAGCTAAAAGGAGATATTACCAACAACGCAATAATAGTAGGGGACCACAATACTCCACTTACATCAGTGGATGGATCATCCAGACAAAAAGCCAACAAACAGATACTGGACTTAAATGAAAAACTAGATGAGATGAACGTAGTAGACATATATAGAGTCCTCCATCCCAAAACAGCAGAATACACATTCTTCTCAAGAACACATAGAACATTCTCAGGGATAGAGCAAATATTGGGAAACAAGACATACCTTAATAAATTTAGGTAGATTGAAATGATATCTACTATTGTTTCTGACCATAATGCCGTGAAACTAGAAATCAACTACAAGAAAAAAACTGGGAGAGGAACCAAAAACGTGGAGACTAGACAACATGCTACTGAACAACCAAAGGGTCATCAAAAAAATAAAGGAAGAGATCAAACGATATTCGGAGGCAAACAAAAATGGGAACACCATGTTGACTCTCATGAGATGCAGTAAAAGCAGTCCTAAGAGGGAAATTTATAGCAATACAGCACCACATTAACAAACAAGAAAAAGCTCAAATAAACTATCTTAATCTACACCTAACAGAATTAGAAAAAGAAGAAGAAACAAAGCCCAAGCTCAGGAGAAGCAGGGAAATAATAAAAATTAAGTGCAGAAATAAATGAAATAGAAACAAAACAGACTGTGAAAGGATCAATGAAACAAGGAGCTGGTTCTTTGAGAGGATGAACAAAATTGACAAACCCTTAGTGAGACTAAGAAAAAAAGAAAGAAGGCTCAAATAAATAAAATTAGAAGTGAAAGAGCATAAATTTCAATGGATAGCACAGAAATACAAAAGATTATGAGAATACTATGAAAAACTATATGCTAACACACTGGACAATCTAGAAGAAATGGATAAATTCTTAGACTCTTACAACCTCCCAAAACTGAATCAAGAATAACCAGAGGATCTGAAGAGACCAATCACAAGTAAAGAGATTGAAACAGTAATCAAAAACCTTTCCAAAAATAAAAGTCCAGGACCAGATGGCTTCTCAGGAGAATCCTGCCAAACATTCAAAGACAATTTATTACCTATTCTTCTCAAACTATTCCAAAAAGTTGAGAAAGATGGAAATTCCCCTAACACATTCTATGAGGCCAACATCACCCTGATCCCACCACCAGACAAGAACAATACAAAGAAGGAAAATTACAGGTCAATATCACTGATGAACATAGATGCAAAAATCCTCAACAAAATATTGGCAAACTGAATACAGTAATACATTAAAAAGATCATACACCATGATTAAGTAGTATTCATACCAGGGACACAGAGATGTTTCAACATCCACAAATCAGTAAATGTGATATACCATATAAACACAAAAGGAGGAACAAAAACCACATGATCATCTCTATAGAAGCAGAGAAAGCATTTGACAAGATCCAGCATCCATTCATGATAAAAATTCTCAATCAAATGGGTATAGAAGGAAAATATCCCCACACAATAAAGGTCATCTATGACAAACCCACAGCCAACATCATACTCAGTGGGGGAAACTGAAAGCCATCCCACTGATAACAGGAAGAAGACAAGGATGCCCACTCTCTCCACTCTTATTCAACATAGTACCAGAGGTTTTGGCCAGAGCAATTAGGCAGGAAAAAGAAATAAAAAGAATCCAAATAGGCACTGAAGAAGTGAAACTTTCACTCTTTGCAGATGACATGATTTCTATATATAAAATGTATAGAAAACTCTAAAGAATCCATCGGAAAACTCTTAGAAATAATCAACAACTACAGCAAAGTTGTAGCATACAAAGTCAACGTACAAAAATCAGTGGCGTTTCTGTACTCTAATAACGAACTAATAGAGCAAGAACTCAAGAATACAACCCAATTTACAATTTCAACAAAAAGATTAAAATATCTAGGAATAAATTTAACCAAAGATGTGTAAAACCTATACAAGGAAAACTATAGGACATTACTGAAAGAAATCGATAATGACATAAAGAAATGGAAAGATAGTGCATGTACACAGATTGGAAAAATAAACATAGTTAAAATGGCCATACTACCTAAAGCAATCCACAGATTCAATGCAATCACAATCAGAATCCCAATGACAATCTTCACAGAAATAGAACAAAGAATCTTAAAATTCGTATGGGGCAACAAAAAACCCAGAATAGCCAAAGCAGTCCTGAGAAACAAGAAAACTGATGGCATCGAAATCCCTGATTTCAAAACATATTACAAAACTGTAGTAATCAGAACAGCATGGTACCAGTACAAAAACAGGCACACAGGTCAGTGAAACAGAACTGAAAGCCCTGAAATAAAACCACACATACATGGACAACTAATCCTCAATAAAGGAAGCAAGAGGGGCTGGCCTGGTGGTGCTGTGGTAAAGTTTGCACATTCCTCTTTGGTGGCACAGGGTTGGCCACTTTGGATCCTGGGTGTGCACATGGCACCACTTGGCAAGCCATGCTGTGGTAGGCATCCCACATATAAAGTAGAGGAGGATGGGCACAGACGTTGGCTCAGGGCCAGCCTTCCTCAGCAAAAAGAGGAGAATTGGCAGCAGACGTTAGCTCAGGGCTAATTTTCCTCAAAAACAAATAAATAAATAAAAAATAAAGGAACCAAGAACATAGAATGGAGTAAGGAAAGCCTCTTCAATAAGTGGTGCTGAGGAAACTAAAGAGCCACATCTAAAATATGAAAGTAGACCATTATCTTTCTCCATAGACAAAAATAGACCCAAAATGGATCAAAGACTTGAATGTAAGACCAGAAACTATAAAACTTCTGGAAGAAAATATAGGCAGTACACTCTTTGTCATCAGCCTTAAAAGGATCTTTACAAACATAGTGTCCACTCAGTCAAGGGAAGCAAAAGAAACAATAAACAAGCGGGACTTCCTCAGACTAAAGAGCTTCTGGAAGGCAAAAGAAACCAAGATCTAAATGAGAAAACAACTCAGGAACTGAGAGAAAATATTTGCAAATCATATATACGATAAGGGATTAATCTCTGCAATATATAAAGAGCTCACACAGCTGAACTATGAAAGAATAAATGACCCAATCAATAAGTGGGCAGAGGATATGAACAGGCATTTTTCCAAAGAAGATATACAGATGATCAATAGGCAGATGAAAAGGTGCTAAACATCATTAATCATCAGGGAGATACAAATCAATGCTACAGTTGGATATCATCTTATGCCTGTTAGAACAGTTACAATCACCAAGACAAAAAAAATAACAAATGTTGGAAAGGTTGTGGAGAAAAGGGAACCCTCATCTACTGGTGGTGGGAACGCAAACTTGTGCAGCCACTTTGGAAAACAGTATGGAGATTTCTCAAAAAGTTAAAAATAGAATTACCATATGACCAGGCTATCACCAGCTCACTACTGGGTATTTATCCAAAGATCTTGAAATCAACAATAAGAGACGTATGCACCTCTATGTTCATTGCAGCATTATTCACAATAGCCAAGATGTGGAAGCAACCCAAGTGCCCAATGACTGATGATTGGATAAAGATGATGTGGTATATATATACAATGGAATACTACACCAGAAAAAGCACATAATCGTCCCATTCACAACCACATTGGTGGAACTTGAGGGCATCATGTTGAGAGAAATAAGCCACACAGAGAGAGAAAAGAACATATGATTTCACTCATATGTGGAATATAAACAAACTTATGGACAAATAGAACAATTTAGTGGTTACTGTGGCAGCAGGAGAAGTGGGTACAAGGGGTGCAGTGGCACATCGATATGGTGTTTGATAAACACTGATGTACAACTGAAATTTCACAATGTTATAAACTAGTTAGACCACAATAATTTTTTTAAACTGGTTTTTTGGAAAGTTCAAAAAAGTTGAGACAACATGAGTGACATCAGCCTCATGGTGGAATTTTCCCCCTTGTCACACCCCTCTAAGTTACAGCCAAATGGACATGCACTGACCAACATAGGATTTCCTATACAGCAGTAGAGGATGCCTAAGAGATCCATGCATCTATACATCTGAAGGTGGGTGGACTCAACCCCCAGTAAGCAGTGGAACTAGGGGAGAAGCCCCCACCACCCTCCCTGAGTGGCAGCAGTCCAGGTTGTGGATCCTCACACAGTGGCTTGCACAAGTGGTGAGGACAGCCCAGCTCACCTGACTGCCAGTGGAGCAGGGATGGTGGCAGCCTGGCCTGTGTGACTGCTGGCACAGTGGAGGTGGCCTGGTCCACACAAGTGTGAGCAAACTGGGTGGGGGCAGAAGAAATAGCCCTTTGCCCCAGCACTGGCAGGTGGAACCTGTGACCAGAGGCTTCAGGAAACACAGCAGATCTGGTGACCTAGCCCCCACTGGTGGCACCCCCCAACACCAGCTCAGCAGCAGCAGGAGATACATATAGTTCTCCAGGTCCCTGGCAGGGATAGTGACACCTGTGAACCCAGCACCCCTGGCAGCAGTGCAACCAGCACCTTCAGACAACCCAGGACAAGCATCACCGGTCATGATGGGGCAGCAGCACCCACACCTATGGGAGCCAACAGAAAGCCAGTGGGGTCTCAGATAGACCAGCCTCACTATACCTGGAAGACCTAGAAAAGGAACAAACAAAGCCCAACGTCAGGAGAAGGAAGGAAATAATGAAATCAGAGCAGAAATAAATGAAACAGGAAGTAGAAAAACAACAGAAAGGATCAATGAAACTAAGAAGCGGTTCTCTGAGAAGATAAACAAAACTGACACTATCTCAGCCAGATTCAGAAAAAAAGAGAGAAGACTCGAATAAATACAATCAGAAATTACAGAGCAGTAACTACAATGGACACTGCAGAAACACATTGGATTACAGAAGAATACTATGAAACACTATATGTCAACAGACTGAATAGCCTGGAAGAAATGGATAAATTCTTAGAACCATATGACCTCCGAAAACTGAATCACGAAGAAATAAAGAATATGAATACACCAATCACAAGCAGAGATTGAAACTGTTATCAAAAGCCTCCCAAAGAAAAAGTCCAGGACCATACAGCTTCTCTGGTGAATTCTACCAAACATTCAAAGAAGATTTAATTCCTGTGCTTCTCAAACTATTCTGAAAAATTGGGAGGATGGGACACTTCTGAATTCATTTTCTGAGGCAAACATTATCCTGATATGAAAACTAGACAAGGATGACACAAAAAAGGAAAATTACAGGCCAATATCAGTGATGAACATAGACGCAAAAGTACTCAACAAAATATTAGGAAATTGAATACAACAATACATTAATTGGATCATAGACCACGATCAGGTGGGATTTACTGTAGGGGTGCTGAAATGGCTCAACATTAGCATATCCATCAATGTGATGTACCACATTAACAAAATGAAGAATGAAAATCACATGATCATCTCAATAGATGGAGAGAAAACATCTGAGAATTTCCAACATCCATTTATGATAAAAACTCTCAATAAAATGGGTATAGAGGGAAAGTACCTCTACATTACAAAGGCCATATATGACCAACCCACCGCCAACATCACACACAATGGTCAAAAAGTGAAAGCCATTCCTCTGAGAACAGGAACAAGACAAGGGTGCCCACTCTTGCCACTCTTCTTCAACATAGTACTGGGAATTTTAGCCAAACAAGTAAGGCAAGAAAAAGAAATAATAGGTATCCAAAAAGGAAAGGAAGAATTTAAACTGTCACTATTTGTGGTTGACATGATTCTATATAGAGAAAACTGTAAAGAATCCAACAAAAAACTATTAGAAATAATCAACGAATACAGTAAAGCTGCAGAGTACAAAATCAACCTTCAAAAATCATTTGCATTTCACTCCATAACGGGGGCCTGCAGTTTGCCAGTTGGGATCCTGGGCATGGACCTACACACCGCTCATCAGGCCATGCTGTGGTGGCATCCCAAATAGAAGAACTAGAACGATTTACAACTAGGATATACAACTATGTACTGGGGCTTTGGGGAGAAAATAAAAGAGGAAGATTGGCAAAATACGTTATCTCAAGGCCAGTCTTCCTCACACACACAAAATCAGTTGCATTCCTATACACTAGTAATGGACCAGCAGAAAGAGAAGTCAAGACTATAATCCCATTTACAACTGCAACAAAAAAGAATAAAATACTTGGAATAAATTTAACCAAGGAGGTGAATGCCATATACTCCAAAAACTATGACATTAATGAAATAACTCCAAGAAGACAAAGAAATGGAAAGATATTCCATTCCCATGTATTGGAAGAATAAACACAGTTAACATGTCCATATTACCTAAATCAATCTACAGATTGATCTACAGATCAACCTACAGACTTAATGCAAACCCGAATGGAATACCAATGACATTCTTCATGAAAAGAGAAAAAAGAATCTTAAAATTTATATGGAAAAACAAATGACACTGAATAGCCAAAGCAATTCTGAGGGGGAAAAAAAAAACAATACTTGGATGTATCATGCTCCCTGAACTCAAAATATACTACAAAGCTGTAGTAGTCAAAACAGCATGGTACTGGCATAAAAAATCCGGATATACAGATCAATGGAACAGAATTGAAAGCCCAGAAGTAAAACCACACATCAAGGGACAGCTAATCTTCAACAAAGAAGCCAAGAACACACAATGAAGACAGGAAAGTCTCTTCAATTAATAGTGTTGGGAAAATTGGACAGCCACATGCAAAAGAATGAATGTAGACCACTGTCTCACATGATACACAAAAATTAACTCTAAATTGATTAAAGACTTGAATGTAAGACCTGAAACCATAAAACTCTTAGAAGAACATATAGGCAGTACAGATTTGACGTAGGTCTTAGTAGTATCTTTCTGAATACCATGTCTCCACAGGCAAGGGAATCAAAAGACAAAATAAAGAAATGGGACTACATCAGACTAAAGAGCTTCTGCAAGGCAAAGGACACCATCAGCAAAACGAAAAGACAACCTACCAATGGGAAGAAAACATTTGCAAATCATACATCTGACAAGGCGTTACTTTCCAAAATACATAAAGAGCTCATACAACTCATTAACAAGAAAAAAGAATAATCCAATAAAAAAAATGGACAGAGGATACGAACAGACATTTTTCAAAGACGATATCCAGATGGCCAATAGGCACACAAAAAGATGTTCGACATCACTAATCATCAGGGAAATGCAAATCAAAACGACAATGAGATATCACCTCAGACCAGTCAAATGGCTATAATTACCAAGACAAAAAATAACAAATGTTGGAGAGGATGTGGAGTAAAGGGAATGCTCATAAACTGGTGGTGGGAATGCAAACCGGTGCGACCACTATGGAAAACAGTATGCAAATTTCTCAAAAACTTAAAAACGGAAATACTGTATGATCCAGCCATTCTGCTACTGGGTATTTATCAAAAGAACATGAAATCACTAATTCAAAAAGATATATGCACCCGTATGCTCACCACAGCATTATTCACAATAGGCAAGATGTGGAAGCAACCTAGGTGCCCATCAAGAGACAAATGGATAAGAAGGTGTTGTATATGTATACAATGGAATACTACTCACCCGTAAAAACAGACAAACTCATCCCATGTGAGACAACATGGATGGATCTTGAGCAAAACAAGTCAGATGGAGAAAGAAACACTGTATGATTTCACTCCTATGTGGAATATAAGCAAACACATAGATGAGACTAGATTAGTGGTTACCAGAGGAAAAAGGGATGAGGGAGGATGAAATGGTAAAGCCACATATGTATGGTGACAGATAAAAACTGAATTATTGGTGATGAACACAATGCAGTCTAAAGAGAAACTGAAATATAATGATAGACACTTGAAATGCATACAAGGTTGAAAGCCAATATGACCCAATAAAATAATTATATATATATAAAAATACATATATATATACATATATATATTTAAATACAGACAGTAACCACTAAAAATAGGCACATATAGAAAAAGCAAGTTAAAATGGAATTTTAAATAAATATTATTAACCCCAAAGAAGAAAAAAAGAGAAAGGGGAACAAAAGCCAAATGGAAAAAAAGAAAACATGTAGTAAAATGGATGACCTAAATCTAACTGTCAATAATTACATTAAATGTAAAAGGATAAAATTATCCAATTGAAACTTAGAGTTTGTCATAACAGATAGAAAAACAGCATTTAAAAAGAAACAAAAGAATATCTTAAATACTCAAATTCTTTGTTAAATTCTATCATACGTAGTTTCATTATTTTGACAAATATTTTGAATGGCTGCATAGCACTCTAACTTATGGTATAATAGAATTAATCATGTTTAGATGATTATGATTTTATACATTAAGTTGGACAACATATCTAAGGTCTTTTCCGCTCTTGCTCTCTGTTAATTTAAGACATGATTTTACTCTCTCTTATGGCCACTAGCAATCCCTGACTTAGTACTTCTGTGGTTCATGAGTTAGAGGATACTAATGTAGGATGATCCAGAATTGTATCAAAGTCATTAAAATTCATTGCATCCTAGTCAGCAATAAAATAGTCATATTTATCATTCAGGAATCCCTTACCAAGAACCATGATCCATATATTTTCAAGTCTTAAATCATATTGCTATTCAATTCCAAAAACCTCACAGAGCATTGGATCTCAGCCTTCAGAGACCGTTCATTGCTGGGCTTTATCACGTGTATCTAGAGAACTCACATCTGTGAGAATGTCAGAGTCTTTCCCTGCTTGGCCAAATGGGATCTCCATCTCTCATGCAACTACAGTCCTGACACAGGAAGCTCAAATCATTTCTTGACAGGACTTAATTTCTTCATTCCTCCATTATAGCTCTTAATATTACTAAGTTGAACACATAGGAGAGAATAATCTGGTCAGTGAATATATAAACACTGGCTAGAAGAGACTGGGCCACATAAGGAGGATTAGGTTATTTGGAACCATTGTTCAGTTCACTGGAATGGGAGGAACTGGGAAGCACATAATAACATGGGGTTCTTTTGGGTAGGACGCTTCAGAACAATTAATGAAAACATTTACGTCTCACTATTTCAACGAGAAGGAAACACTAACTTACACATACCATGGTTTTGCACCTGCCAAAACAGATCACTCCTCCTTGGGATTCCTCTACTGGGAAAGAACAAAGAGAATCCAGAGCTGGGAAAGGAAAAAGAGACCATGAGAGCAAGCATAATTTAGGGTTACCATGAGAGGAAGTAACATTTGGCTCCTCCATTCCATTTTGCATAACACCTCTAACTGTACAAACATAACATGAAAAAATTAGAAGGACTGTAGACAAACCCAAACTCTTCCCCTAATGCCCAGGAAACCCAAACACTTCAACAGACAGTTTTCTGGCCAGACCTCCACTTTGGGGAAGCTGCTCTGCACCTGAGACTAGGCTGCTCAGCCCAGCCCTGAACAGGTCCTCCTCCCTCCATTCACACCTTCCAGGACTGAAAAGGAGCCACGCCATCCAGCCACACCTTACCTCATGGCCTTGGGGTCAGGTGAGGTTGAAGAGGTTAGAAAAGACATAGAACTGGTCAGGAAATATTCAGTATTCCAATTCCAGAAAAATGAATGGTTAAACACATTACAACATATCCACGTAATAAACGTGAAGTCAGGAAAAATATCGTGAACATGGAAAGCATTCCAGAAACACTGTCAGTAGAAAAATCAGGTTATAAAACTATAGGTACAATATGATACCATTTGAAGAACACATGTGTATCTCAATATCAAATGACTGAAAAATCATCAGACTTCAATAGACAGAAAAAATCTAGAAAGTTTTACATTTACATGTTGACAGTGCTTATCTTTTGCCCCCGATGGGGGATTTTGTTTGTTTAAGTATTTAACTTGCTGATTGTCCATTTCTTAAAATATCTATGCATGTGAAGATTTGTTGTGTGTTAAGTGGAAGCTGTTTTCCAAAATGTGGAAAGTTCATTCTTCTAAACAGAGTTTAGTTGGTCTTGGGGAAATGTACTAAATTTGGGTTGTTTTATTAAATGGTTTTTGATTCCTTCAGTTACCAGTGACACAATCTCCTCTCAGGTTTTTAGGCATGCTCATTGTTGGATGACTGTCTAGACAGATGGCTGAAGTCCCTGAGTATAGCTAATATGTATTGTTGCTGGTCTCGGGGCTACATCCTTTTGCAAGTTCTCTGTATGGAACCCTTTCCCATCCTGTTAGCCACGTCCTCCAGAAAGCTGCTCAATTTTCTTATCCTATCAGTCTCACTCAGCAACCATCATCATCAGAATAAAAAATGTAAAGTAGGAGTTACCGTGTGACCCAGCACTTCTGTCCTCAGCTATATACCGAAGAGAATGGAAATATGCATTCACACAAAAACTAGTACACAAATGTTCACATTTGTCACAGCCAAAAAGTGGAAGCAACCCAAATGTCCATCAACAGATGGATGAAGAAAATGCCATTTATGGATATAAGGGAATATTACGCAGTCAGAAAAATAAGGCTATTTTGATACCTACTCCTCGTGGATGACCTTGAGGACACTGTGCTAAGTAAAATGAGCCTGTCATGAAAGTATAAATTTTGCACGATTGCTCTACTATGAGGGTCCTAGAGAAGTCAAATTCATAGAGACAGAAAGGAGAACGGTGGCTGCCAGGGCTGGGCGGAGAGGGGAATGGGGAGTTAGTGTTTAATGGGACAGAGTTTCAGTCGAAGATGAAAAAGTCCTGAAAGTGGATGGTGCTGATGGTCGCACAACAATGTGAATGCACTTACTGTCACAGAACTGTACACTGAAAAGTGGTTAAAATGGCAAATGTAATGCCATGTATACTTTACAAAATAAAGTAAAAGAATGATGTGCTTATCTACCACATGGACGAACTTTGAAAACCTCATGCTAAGTGAAAGGAGCTAGACATAAAAGGACACATACTGCATGATTCCATGTAGACTGAATTTCAAGAGTCAGCAAATCCATGGAGACAGAAGCTGGGTTAGTGGTCTCCAGAGTATGGGAGGACGATGGAATAGGAAGTGACAGCTAACAAGGCCAGGGTTTCTTACTAAGGTGATCAAATATTTTGGAATTAGATAGTGGTACTGATTTGTACAACCTTGTGAATATAGTAAAAAGTTTTCTTTTGAGTAGATTTTTACAAGGTGAATTTGGGGCTGGCCCAGTGGCGTAGTGGTCAAGTTCAGCACATTTTGCTTTGGTGGCCCGGGTTCACAGGTTTGGGTCCCAGGCATGGACCTACACCACTCATCAAGCCATGCTGTGGTGGCACCCCACATACACAATAGAGGAAGATGGGCACAGATGTTAGCTCGGGGCCACTCTTCCTCAAGCAAAAAGAGGAAGATTGGCCACAGGTGTTAGCACAGGGCCAAACTACCTCACCAAAAAAAAAAAAGGGAGGAATTTTATGATCATGTATATATCTCAACTGAAAAAGTAAGGTAAAAATTTATAACATAAATTCCTTACCATCACGGTGCTCTCATAGGTCATCAGAGTTTGATCACAACCCGACAGTGGTGGCTGCAGTCAGAATGACATCACTGCCTTATCAAACACCAAGTCACATTATCTGAATCTCCCCAGTGGCCTTCGATGCATCTATTCCTATTCAGGGTTTACTTTACCTACCAGAAGGAACATAAGAGTATCAACAGTGTCATTTGAGTCTTTCTATCACCCCAAATACTAAGATGGCATGGTCTGGCATATGATAAGCATTTACTAAAAATCTGATTATTTTACCCCAAATTCTAGTTCTAGACATTTCTTAAGAAAATATTGAGATAAAGAAATGCATGTACGAGTATCTTCAATACAGAGTTTTTGACAGCCAAAAACTAGAAACACAAAAATCTAAGAGGGAACAGGTTAATTAATTTGGTTCTGCTATGTGATGGCATGTACAGGATTATTAATCAGGATGATACTGGTCCAAGTGTAAAATACGCACTCATAACTGGGGAACGGTATCCAGCTGAAACTTAAGACATAGATTCTGTTCTCAGATTTTCTAAACGTAACTGCTCTTAGAGTTCATGACATTTTAGTGTCTTGGGTTTTTCATCAGTAAAGGCAAGAGTACGAAGATCACTTACTAAGCATGAATATGTTGGAGAAATATAATCTACATTGAAACTTAGTAATATGTTGTAATCCCATATAAATATGTTAGCTATTTTTATTGAAGAACATTGCATGTCCCCTAATTGGGTATTATAAAAGAAACGATTCTCCTTCCTAGAGTAAAATTGTGCTTATCAGCCCTGCTCTGATAATGCTCACAAAAATAATGGGCAAAATTAGATCTTTTGCTTGAGAATGCATTTTTAATTCATACATCAAGAGTTTCTAGAAAAGAGGAGGAAATTTCCCTCCTGCCGAAATGCAGCAGAAACAAAGAGACATTTGTGAATCACAACCTGCGCAAAGAAGCTGATGTGATCAAGGGTCTCAAAGTGAGAACATCAGTAAGACTCTCAGTGCCCTGAAGCAGCAACAAAAGGCATGTTGGTAAATAAAACGATTCCTTATTTTCTTGTATTTCAATCAGTATTTGGAAATCTTTTTGGGAAGACAACTAAAAATCAGATATCATTGCAAAGTTTTGTTAAATTTTTCTTATATCAATAATTTAAAATCAGTGAATTTATGAAAGAAAGAAACAACTATCCTCAATGTTGATTTTTGCATGAAAACAATTCTTTCCCCTCCCCAAGATTCTTCTTTGGGGGATGGCAGGACTGAGGAGGAAGTCAGGAGGCACCTGGCTGTTCTTGGGGCACAGAATGACTTCCTTACATGTAGGACACTCTCCAGGTCCACACCCACCCTGCTCATACACATAAACAGATGGAAAGGAGGACAGAGCCTGGACTACGGGTATAGGTTTACAGCACGTTCCTGGGGTCCGAGCTCTGGGAACCCCGAGGCTCTGAGACAGTAGCTGCCCCTCAGAGCTCCCAAGTAGAGAACTCCCCAGGCTTTCCGAAACTAACCTCAGTGCCCCCTTGCTGGAAATCTTCCTTTAGGGCTCAATGTCCTACTTCCCTCTTGCAGCCAAGCAGCTGTGAGGAGAGAAGAGGAGGAACACCAGGGAGCCCAGAGCCACCAGACAGTGACGCCACAGAGCCACAGCCATCACACCCGCACAGGTGAAGGACATGCAACCAAATCCCCGTCACCCCAGCACAGCCACGCACCTGTCACAGCCTCGCAGCCACACCCACGGCACGGAGGCGCATCCCACCGCTCACTCGCGTCTCTCACACACACACCCCGCCACACGCTGCCCGTCTGTCCCCACACACACCGTCCTCTGCCGTTCAGGCCCGAGAGTCCCGTGAGGACTGGCGTCCCTACTACGGGCCTCCACGCTGTGAGCGCTTCCGCCGCCACCCCTCCTGGTTCACGTCGGGCTCCGAATTGACTCGCTTCACAGGATTCCCGCATCCTGTGCTAACACATCCACAAATGAGCTCAATTCACCCTGCAAAGAGGGAGAACCGCGCGAAAACGGAATGGAAGCCGAAGATCTGGAGTGACCGCTGCCCTCTGGGAAGTGTCGCTCCAACCTGAACATCTCTGGGCGCCGCGGCTCGTCCGAAAGGCCGCCGAAGCGCGGAAGTCCCGGTGGAACGGCACCGCGAGAACCGCCCGGAGCCCGGCCCGAGCGCAGGTCTCTCAGCCAGGAGCGCGACGCGAGGGCGCGTGCGCGGGCACGGAGCCTGCGCGGAGGCCGCTGGTGCGCGTGCTCGGTCCAGAGGCGCCGCTGCGCCCAGGAGGCCGAGCAGGGCGGCCCGGCGCCGGCTCCGAGCGTCCGGCCTGTGCGCGCAGAGCCGCGCGGGAGGTCGGCGGGGCGGCCCCGGGGCGAGAGCGCACGGCGGGTGTGAGCTCTGAGGGCGGGGCCCCGGGCGAGTCCCCTCAGGCGGCTGCAGCCTGGGGACAGCACGTGGGGCAAGTAACTCCTGATACCGCCTGGGATGAGCTGGTTTATTCAGTGTCTGTTAGCTGCGTTTAAACGGTGTGTAGGAGTGAAGTAATACATGTTTACTTAATTCTCTAGGCTAAGCTATAATAATAAAAATGGAATGAATATTTGATTGTAAAAGTGCTGTGGTGAATATTTTGTATATACTTTGTAATATTGATTTAGGGACAGATTTTCCAAGCATGCCCAAAGAGAGGAATGTTAGTAAAATTTTGAGAGTCCACTGGATAATTATTGTAATCATCCTAATCACTTGAATGCAAATCAATTAATAAAAGTAAATCCTAGACAAAGATTTGATAGACTTATTTTAACAAATATAATGAGACTGCATTACAGCCTGCTTAATTAGAATCTCTAGAAAGCTTTTGTTTATGTCTGTGGAGGATTTTCACACAGCCAGTGCATGGACTAAGATTTGAGAGTCAGTGCCTAATAACCAGTATAATAATGCAAATAATAACTAATGGATACTTAATCCATGCCATAAGCCATGCACCAGGCCAAGCACTTCAGATTAATTATCTCCTTTCACATTCATAACAATCCAATGGTGTAGGTACTGTTACTATTCCTGTTTTATATGTGAGGGAACTGACGTTTAGATAGGTCAAGTTACGTGCTCAAGGTCACATGGTAGGACTTGAGCTCACGAAACAGACAAACAGCTTTTCAGCCTCTAGCTGTAACCATCAATTATATACAGAGGGCCAAGGAACATGTTAAATGGCACCATGGGGATTCAATCAGAAAACTCCAGAATGTGGGAAATTACATGACATAAATGACTTGGGGTTTTTTTGACAATCAAAATGAATGAAACAGAGAGGGAAGAGAGACTTGTAGATCAGCACTGTGCTATAACACTTTGTGCAGTCGTGGAAATGTTCCATATCTGCACTATCCATGCGACTATTTGGCACTTGAAATGTGGCTGTTGCAACGGAGGAACTGAATTTTTAATTTTATTTAATTTGAATTAATTTGTGTTTAAATTTAAATGGATACATGTGGCTAGTGGCTACCATGTTGAACAGTGTAGTTATAGATTAGACTAAAGAGACAGGTCAGTCAAATGCTATGTGTAGACCTTATTTAAATCCTGAGTCAAACAAAATAATTCTAAAAAGATTTTATGAGACAACTGGGAAATGGCCACTGACTAGGTATGTGTTAAAATTTTTAAGTAGGATAATGGCTTTATGGTTATGCTTTTAAAAAAGAGACTTTACCTTTTAGAGATACACACTAAAATATGTAAGCATGGGGATGATATGACATCTGGAATTTGCTGTATAAGATTCCTTTGGGGGCAAGAGAGAGTACTGGTTGGAGTATAGATGAATATCACTGACCGTGAATGGATGATTGTTGAAGCTGGGTGATGGGCACATGAGGGTACAACTGTCTTCTCTCAACCTTAGAATAGGTTTGAAATTTTCAACAATTAAAAATTGTAAAAGATATTTGCGTAGTGCTTTTCCATGTATTATCTCATTTAATCATCAGAATTTAGGAAGCGACTGGAACGACTGTTTACAGATGAAGAATCCGAGGCTCAGAGAGATTAGGTAACGTGCCCGAGGTCACACAGCTAGTTGAAGGCCTAGACTCAAATCCAAGCAATCTACCTCCAAATGTTGTGATTCCATCTCCTCATACTCTGTGTGACAAGCTGTGTCATTGTCATGGGTTGCTTAACGGTGAATGAAGCAGGAAGGGTGAGGGAAACAGAGTAAACACCATTGCTCTCATTCAGAATGATGGCTTTGCAGCACGTGCTCCTCTAATTAGGAAGAGATGAACGTCAGCCACCAGCTGCATGAGCTGATTAGTGAGCACAGAGAGAGAATGCTGCTGAACAGGATTAATTTGTAAGTTCCAGCTGTGAAAGAGGCTTTATAACCTTTTTCTATATACCACCAATGATGATACTAAAAGCCATTTAAGACATTAAGTCCATTGACTGCAATTGCTCTTCTCAGGACTCAAAGGTTATATTATGCTCCTTTTCCTTCAAAATATAGTCAATATGTGCTGAGGAAAATTTTTTCAGGGTAGTATCTGAAACAAAAGACAAGTAACTCGTATTTGATCTTGTTAATGCATCTATTCTCAAATTAAATGATTTTGGTCTTTAATTTCTTATGCCTTCCTCAAAGGCCTTGGTGCCTATCGGCATATGATGACACGTTAACGTTTCCTACATAAAAGATTTCACAGCAGAGGCACAGCTCGGCCAATGCTTTTAGGCAATATTTTCACTCCTTGACAATTATGATACAGTGAAGTATCTTTCTTAAGCTAATAAATTAACCACTTAGTATCTGTGGGAACTACAAACAAGAGAGATGAATATACTGATTATTACCCTTCGTATCCGGATCTTTGTCTAGGCTTCACTGCTTACTGGTTGTAGCCTATGATAGTAGTCACTCAGCACTCGAGTGAAGAGTCACATGTAGCTTCATCTCTAAAATTATTGGCAAATATTTGCGTAGATCTGTTGGAATGTAATAAAAGGGACAAAATATTAATGGCCTAATAATGACGGGATGCAGGAAAAAGGGTTATGAATTGCATCTTGAAGCAATTAAACTGTGTCCCATAGAATTTTATTCCTGGGCTGAGAGTAACGGCCTTGAAGCACTGAGCCTTCTTGCTCACAACAACTGCCTGCTTCCCAAGCAGCTGCTCTGAATCCATCTCCATCATCTCAAGCAGCCGTCATTCCCTCCTCAGGTCTGAGCTGACCCATCTCACCTGAGAGCTGGAGTTGCAGGAAGGCACGAGGCAGGAATTGGAGTCAGAAGGCAAATGGCAAGCGCAGATTTATGGAATGGTGAGTTCCAATAATTAAGTAACCAAAATGTCATACAGAAATGAGAGGTGCTGCCACACAAATTGTAACCATGAGTGCCTTGGAGTTTGCTGAGGAGAGAATAGGATTACGAAGACTTTACCCTAATGGTCTAAGAAGGCTTTGTAAACTACAGATGTCTTTCCACGTGCTTTGAGTCGAGACTTGTTTTCTTCACGTTCTTATTAAAAAATCCACCTCTGGCCAAAAGGGTTTAAAGACTTTAGCACCTTCTAAAGATCGTGAAAATTGAAAATCAAAATGACTTTCCTTATGTAGGCTCCAAACTTTTCTAAAGTATTTGAGTTCTCTTCAAAGGAAATTTCACACATAATTTGGAGGAATGCACGTGTTGAGGTAAAGATTCTTCTTTTAGGGACATTTAGATGGTGAAAGAAAGTAAGCCCTACCCCACAGATAGTGCAATAAACCATTATTAGATCTTATACTGTTATTAAATAATATGTTTTACAAAAAAGATTGAACACCTAAAATAAGAACATACCTCTGATTGTTCCAGAAGTAAAAATATCATCAATTTGTATCAAAAAGCTCTTCCTGATTGACCACACCTGCTATGTTCCTTGTTCACTGTGTAGTTTATTGCTTATTGCTACAGGACGGCTCTGCAGATGTCACGTCTGGTTATGCGACAGGTTTGGAGTTTTAGTTTACTTTTGGCTGGGATGGCATGACAAAGTTTAATGTCTTGCATAAGCTTAACATTTCAAAAATTTTTAGCCTGAACTTTGTTACATCTAGGACTTTCCTGAAACTTTGACCTGATAATGAGGAGAAAGTGAACATTATTCAAAAGAAGTAGGACAAGGAAGATAGGGAGAAAGGAGCATCAGTACTAAAGCCTCCAGATCAATCTTCACCCTCGACCTGATACGGTTATTAATGCTGCATTAGACAACCCGGCTCTGGGCAGTGAGCAGAAGCCTTTCAACGAAGACGTCTGGCTGCTACACACACTGTTTAGCATGGTTTCCCAATCGCAGGTTTCTGAATTTAATTTAACCTCACTGTTAGCCTCCCTTAATATCTGGCAGAGAAAGTGTTGCACAGTCTGGATAGAATCCTGCTGCAGGATTACCAGATTTCTGGACTATTAGTACTATTCTCCTTTAATGTCATCGTTGTGAAACAAAATGAACAACCTCAAAACTATATTTGCAAGTTAAGCTACAGTAACCATTTACTGCCAAAACTAAACGTGACCAAAAACCTCTAAACATGACAAAACACACACACACACACACACACACATGGGCTAGGAGCCATAAGGCAATAGTTTGATAAATTATACTACTATCAAAATCATACAACTCCCAAACACAAAGGATACACACAAGAGACAGAAAGGATGTGGGTAAGAGGAATCCTCACTTACTACTAGGGAAAAGTATGAACTCTATGAGACAACCACGCTGAAGAATACTTCACAATAGCCAGTAAGGAGGGTGCAGGACTCACAAACCAACAGCCTCCCTTGTAGACAGACACACTAGGGAAATCCTAGGACACGTGCACAAGGAGATATGTCAATGCAGCATTGTTTTTACTAAAGGAAAAAGGAATAATCTAAATGTTTATTAATTTTAAAATAGAAAAATATATTCACAAAAGGGACTGCTATTCGTGGGTTAAAAGGAATACTCTCAATCTATATGCATCCACATGGATAAATTTTGAAGTCATAGTGAATAACCATGCTGAATTGCAGAATGATATGCACAGTCTGGTGCAATTTATAGAAACTTTATAATTTTAAAAAATTATATATATACATTTTTAAAGAAACAGATCTATGAAAAAGTATAAAACCATGGGAGTGTACTGTTTAAGGTGTTGTCAAAATCACAGGTGACTCCCTTGTTTAGGCCAAGCCCAATTTGGGTTCTTTTAAAAATAAGCAATGAGGTAGAAGTTTCAGAATATCAAAAGACTACAGAGTATTCAGAAGTTTTTTTTTACTGTCCTTTAATTCTTTCTGCAAAAACATTCAGACATGAGCACATTGGTTCCATCACCCTCCTCAGGAAATGTCTTCATTTGTCATGTGCCTGAGCAGATAGGAATGCCCCAGCCCACCTGCTTGCAACCTTTCATAGAGGCTGACGTTAGGGCTTTGACCCCAGCTAAAGTCTGCTCCAAAGTGGGCAGAAAGAGGTATTATGGCCTTTTTCAAATGAACCTCTCCTAGGGTCAAAATAAATTATTGTATAATATATAATATATCCAATCACAACTCAACGACCTCCTTTGAGGCAAGTTTAATGGGCAGATTCTTCTCTGTTCTTTATCAGCAACATCAGTCAGAAGGTGGCACAGTTTGTGAACAGCTTCTCATGGGAGCTTTGCGAGCCTCACTGTTGCAACGATGTGAACCTGGTCTCTCTTGGAAAGATGCTTGCAGATCCCGGGAAGGCTTACTTGAGAACAACTGTCCACAGACAATTCATTATTGCTGTCTTTTTTTCTTCTGAAAGACACAGGAAAATATTTAAACCTTTGGTGCATGTGAGGGGGTTTTCAGGTGAACAAAGGGTCTCCACAAACGATGCATGTCACCTTTGAGGTGGTGGTCACCTGTGGGGAGACATGGAGAAGAACGGCATCAGTGAGAGTGGAAAGAAGCTTCAACTGTACCTGTAACATTTTATTCTTTAAAAGACAAAGCTGAAGCAAATATTGCAAAATTACGGTAACATTTTAAAACTGGATGGTGGACATATAGGTGCTATTATATAATTCTCTCCTGCTTTCTGTACACTTGAAATATTATACTTAAAAAAATGATAAAGAAACAAAGCAATGCTGAAGGGTGAACAACAAACTTGGAAAAATATATTCAGAACATGTATGGGTGCGGGCCCTGTGGCCGAGAGGTTAAGTTCATGTGCTCATCTTTGGCAGCCTGGGGTTTGCTGGTTCGGATCCTGGGTGTGGACCTACACACTGCTCACCAGGCCATGCTGCGGTAGCATCCCACATAGAAGAACTAGAATGACTTGGAACTAGGATATACAATTACGTACTGGGGCTTTGGGGAGAAAAAAAATACAGGAAGATTGGTAACAGGTGTTAGCTTAGGGCCACTCTTGCTCACCAAAAGAAAAGGAAAAGCATACTTAAAAAAAAAAGAACATGTATGAGAAAAGGGTCTATTTTCCTGATATGTAAAGACAAATCAATAAGGATAAGATAAATGACCCAAGAGAAAAATCTGTGGAGGATATGAATGGGGAATTTATAGAAAAATAGCTAATGAATTTATAAAATATATAGCCTAAATATATATGAATCTCTCTCCATGTGTGTCTATGTGTGTGTATACACTCATCAAACAAATGCAAATTGAGAAAACAATACTGCTTTTCACTATCATATTGGCAAAATTTCTTATATTTGGCAAAACACAGTGTTACTAATGGTGGAGAAGAAACATTCTCATGTGTTTTTGAGAAGACTGTATTGGTATAATCATTCTGGAAGGCAACATTTTTTACATTCCCTTTGAAAGACCAATTCCATTTCTAGGGTTTTTTTCCTTTGGATATAATTGCATGAATGCACACAGATATATGTATAAAGGTATTGTTTATCATAGTAAAAAATTGAAGAGAAAATAAATTTTCACCAGTGGAAGACAGATCAAATTGATGATGATACATCCAATTGCAGAATAGTCTGTATCAACAAATGAAGATCTCCACAATACAACATAAGTTTAGAATGAGCAAGTGGTGGAACCATGTATACAATACAATTCGATTTGCATGAAAGGCATGCGTTATACACACGTGTGCACCCAAATGTCTGAACGCAGCATCACAGTGATTACCTCCGGGGCATGAAACTGGAGGTTGGGAACAGGCAAGAAACCTTTTCTTTCCTCTTAGACTTTTATTGCATCAGTTAGGACTCTATGCTGCAAATGACGGAAAATGGAAACTCAACCTGCTCTAAGAAGTGGGTGGATTTGCTGGCTTAATGTAACTGAAAAATCTGTGGGGAGTTTCAGTTCATCTTGAATCACGGCTCTGCAATGTCACCAGGATGCTTTTCCTGGGTCATGACTTCATCTTTTGCGTATGTGAATGGTGCCCTCTAGGGGTGTGTACCTGATGGCCCTGATCATCTGGATAGCTCCCCTATCCATTACCAAAGGCAAGGGGGAATGCTTCCCTTTTCCAGAAGCCTCTACTTACTGGCTCTCAAGGGTTCATCAGTTCTAATTGGATTGTATACCAATCTTTGAATCAAACATCATCAATCGTGGCAATGGGCTTGTGGATCAATTCCAGGCAAACAAATTAATATAAAATGGAGTCTGGATGGTTTCCCAAAAGAAAGAGGGATGCTGGGCAGCAAAGAGCAGATATCCACTATTGCTAGATAATGTTTTCCCAAGGGCATGTAATTATCTGTCTGTCTTATCTATCTATCTATCTATCTTTCTATCTATCTATCTATCTATCTATTTTACAGTCCACTAGGGCCTAGACTCTGAGCTCCACAGGAAGGGACTATGTTTGTGTCACTCATTATCTGTCCTTTGGGTCTAAGACGGGTTCCTGGAACATGATAGGTGGTCAGATAATATTTGTAGAATAAAAACAAAATGAAACAACCTACATTGCAACCTGACTCCTAATCACTGTCTACAGATTAAGAAAACTTAGTCACAGAATGAGCATCCTCAAGGCTATCTTTCACAATATTTTCATCCCAAGTGATCAGAAGAGAGGCTGATGTAGTGAGAGAGACACAATTTTTAGGAGAAACACTGATGGCTCTTTTAAACATTTGCTGATACTGCTTTTTGTTGATAGAAATTATTTGATACATTGTGTGAATTCATTACTCCTGAACTATTGCAATAATGGTTGAACTCAGCTAATTCACTTACTCTATTGTTCAAATAGCTTAGGGTCAGGCTAATTTAAGACTTTTCTTCTTCTTTCTCTTCCCTTTCCTTGGCCCTCCTTTGGGTACTCCCCTCACCGGGCCACCGAGAACTGCTTCTGCCTGTGCAGCTTGCCACATATTTACGGTTGCCAGATAAAATACAGGACGCTCAGTAATGTGTGAATTTCAGATAAACAGCGCATTATTTTTCAGTACGTGTATGTCCCAGATATTGCATGGGACCAGATATTACATGGGGTATGCTTATCTAAAAGATTATTCATTGTTTATCAGAGTTCACATGTAACTGAGCATCCAGTGTTTTTATTTGCTGTAATTTCTTATTTTTATTTGCTAAATCTGGCAACTCTACACATAATGCCGGCTACCTGCAACTACTTTCAGTTTCCCAAAGGGTAAACCCCTGGGCTTTCTGGACCATGAAATAGCTGATTATTGGATTTTTACTTGTTAGTATGGCTCTTTTATACTTAAAGAGCAATCCTAAAGTAAACCCGTGTGTAACCACCCCCCAGGTGAAGAAACATAGCAGAACGATGCCAGTACCTTAGCGCCATCTGTGGTTCTTTCCTATATCAGCATCCTCCTCCCTCCCTTGAGGGGTAACGACTGGCTTTTTTCATCATTCTCTGGCATCTCTTTAGGTTTGCCACCTGTGTAAGCATGCATAACGATATAGCTCCTTTTGACTACCTTTGATAGTTTCTTTGTGACTTGTTTCTTTCACCCAACCTTGCACTTGTGAGGTTTATCCATGTTTATGAGTGCCGCTGTGCTTCCTTACTTGACATTGCTGCACAGTGTTCCAAAATGTGATCATACCCATGATTATCCATCCATTGTACTGTTGTGCGGTTGATGGGACAGTTTTAACTTAAGTTGAAAATTTTAGAATGTTTTAAATTTATTGCAGGAAACTAAAATAACTACCATAAAATAGTTTCATACCGTTTAGGGAAATTTCTAATACTTAGTACTCCTCTGAAAATTTCTGTTGCTATATTCAATAATTGGGCAAAGTTTAGAGGCTTATATAAAATGGTTCTCATTTATATTCACAAGTTGTTTTTTATTGTTGTATAAGAGACATATAGTAAAATGCACAAATCTTAAATATATATCTTGATGAATTTTTACATATGTATATACCTGTGTAACCATCACCCAGATCAAGATCTAGAACGTTTCCAGCATCCTTTTACTATGACTGTCTTGCAGCTCTTTTATTTCCTGTTGCTACCTACAAGATAGCTGTTGTCTAAATTTTTGGACATGCCCAATACAAGTCTGTATGATGATGGGTTTTGGGCTTTCAGGTGCACCACATGGTGAGTCTGCACAATGCTAAGTGGTTCCTTTAGAGAAGGGCTCAAGCCATTCGATTTCCAAAAGGAAAAGTGATAATACAGATGCTGATGGGGCTAACAAAGTAGATGAACTAATGTTTCTATTAAATAAAAAAATATTTATCTTCCAAAAGGAGGATTTAAGATCAGGCAGATAGTAACATCACATGTCTTTATAGTTAAATTGAACATATAACTCTCTGCTTGTGTATTTATCATATAAAGAAAAAACTGACTTATTGCAAATATTATCACCCACTAGCTGTAAAATGCCTTGAACCTGGTGATGTGTAGAAAGTATAAGAATAAAGTTACATGCAAGCAATTTATTCAAAACTTTGAACTTATTGATATATTTTTTATTACTATACTGTATTCTGTATACTACTCTGTATTCTGACCACAAATTGCTGTGATTCCCCTCAGAATTATGCCACTCTCTAATGGCTACATAACAGCAATGTCTCTTAAAATATACCCAGTGGCACAGTGGTTAAGTTTGCACCCTCCACTTCAGCGGCCCAGGGTTCACCTGTTGGGATCCCGGGTGCAGACAAGGCACCACTTGGCAAGCCATGCTGTGGCAGGCATCCCACATATAAAGTAGAGGAAGATGGGCATGAATGTTAGCTTAGGGCCAGTCTTCCTCAGCAAAAAGAGGGGGATTGGCTCAGGGCTAATCTGCCTAAAAAAAAAATATATATATATATATATGCACTCTGAAATTTATTTATTTATTTATATTTTAATTGCAGTAACATTGGATTATAACATTATATAGCTTTTGGATGTACATCATAATATATTTCGAATTCTGTGTAGATTACATCCTGTTCACCACCGCAAAATTAATTATAGTCCATCCCCTCACATGTCAGCCTAATCACCCCTTTTGCCCTCCCCTCCTTTCCCTATGGCAACCACCAATCCAATCTCCATTGCTATGTGTTTGTTTGTCATTGCTTTTATCTTCTACTTATGAGTGAGGTCATACGGTATTTGACTTTCTCGCTCTGACTAATTTCACTCAGCAGAATACCCTCAAGGACCATCCATGTTGTCAGAAATGGCCATGTTTCATCATTTCTTATGGCTGAGTAGTATTCCACTGTGTATAAATACCACATCTTGTTTATCCATTCATCCCTTGATGGGCACCTAGGTTGCTCCCAAGTCTTGGCTATTGTGTATAATGCTGCAATGAACATAGGGGTGCATGCATCTTTATGCTTTTGTATTTTCAAGTTCTTTGGATGAATACCCTGCAGCAGAATAGCTGGATCATATGGTAGATCTATTCTTAATTTTCTGAGGATACTCCATACTGCTTTCCATAGTGGCTGCACCAGTTTGCACTCCCACCAGCAGTGTACAAGGGTTCCCTTCTCTCCACATACTCTCCAATATTTGTTGTTTCCTGTCTTGTTAATTATAGCCATTCTGACCAGAGGGAGGTGATACCTCATTGTAATTTTGATTTGCATGTCCCTGATAACTAATGATGTTGAGAACATTTTCATATGCCTGTTTGCCATCTGTGTATCTTCTTTAGAGAAATCTCTGTTCAGATCTTTTGCCCATTTTTTAATTGGATTGTTGGTTTTCTTGTTGAGCTGTATGAGTTCTTTGTATAATTTGGATACTAACCCCTTATCTGATATATGGTTTGCAAATATCTTCTCAATAAAGGAATACAGTCAAGTCGCAGGAAACAAAATCAATGTACAAAAATTAGTTGCGTTTGTACATACTAACAATGAAGCAGAAGAAAGAGAAATTAAGAATGCAATCCCACTTACAATTGCAATCAAAAGAATAAAATACCTAGGAATAAACTTAACCAAAGAGGTGAAAGATCTATACACTGAAAACTATAAAACATTGATGAAAGAACTCAAAGAAGACATGTAGAAATGGAAAGATATTCCATGCTCTTGGATTTGAAGAATCAACATCATTAAAATGTCCATACTCCTTAAAGCAATCTGTAGATTCAATGCAATCCCTATCAAAGTTCCAACAAAATTTTTCAAAGAAATAGAACAAAGAATCCTAAAATTTATATGGAACAACAAAAGACCCTGAATAGCCAAAGAACACCTGAGAAAAAAGAACAAAGCTGGAGGTATCACACTTCCTGACTTCAAAATATACTACAAAGCTACAGTAACCAAAACAGCATGGTACTGGCACAAAAACAGACACACACATCAAGGGAACAGAATCGAGAGCCCAGAAATAAGCCCACACATTTATGGACAGCTAATATTCGACAAGGGAGCCAAGAGCATACCATGGAGAAAAGAGAGTCTCTTCAATAAATGGTGTTGGGAAAACTGGACAGCCACATGCAAAAGAATGAAAGTAGATCATTCCCTTACACCATGCACAAAAATCAACTCAAAATGGATTAAAGGCTTGAATGTAAGACCTGAAACCATGAAACTCCTGGAAGAAAACATAGGCAGTACGATCTTTGACGTCGGTCTTAGCAGCATATTTTCAAGTCACACGTCTGTCTGGGCAAGGGAAACTAAAGAAAAAATGAACAAGTGGGACTACATCAAACTAAAAAGCTTCTGCACAGCAAAGGAAACCATGTGAAATTTCTGAATGCTCACTAGAGATACGTTGTTCAGATAGATCTCTCCAGTATTTTACATTTTCAGCATGGGAAGAAAAGAGAACTCAAGCACTGAGAGTTTTAGTGAATATTAAGGAAAAGTATTCACATGTTAAATGAAATGATTTTGTGTGCACATGCAATACATGTTGAAGAGTAAGAGAGGGAAGAAGAAAATGGATGGGCACTAAACAATGTTTTATTTCTATAAATGTGGAGCTTACAATTGAGAATCTCTTGCAGGAAAGATTCCAGGTCAAGATGTACGCTGTGACACATGATTAATCCCCACTCTCTCATCTCCCACTGAAATTCCAACACAGATACTTTTCAAAATCACAGAACTATATCTGTAGAAAACGATTACAGTCTCGTCAGTGTGCCAGAAATTTTGAGGACTACCTGGAAAATAGAAAGCAAATGGGTTGAAATTTCCTGTAAAAATCAAAAGAGAAGAAATTGCATCTCAGGACACCAAAGCCAAGCCAGGTTCTTTCTAGGAATCCTCAGATAAGCTCTAGGCTCAGCATCAGCGGATTCAAAGGGAGGAGCTGGCTGTGGAGCAACCATCAGTGGAGTTCCCTCAAGATGCTTCCTCGTGAGAGTATTTGGGCCTGAGAGAAAAACCAAAGCCAGACTTGTAGTAATGTCAGAATTTAGACCCAAAAAAGCATTAAAACAAGATACTTTATAATATTAAAGGGGGAATTTGCAATGAAGATATAAAATCTCTGCACCAAATAACATAGCATCAATATCGATAAAGCAACAACTGTAGGAGATGCAAGGAGAAATAGAAACCCACTAGAGATGGAGCCTTCAGTTCACCTCTCTCAATCTATTTTAGAGCAAGTAGACAAAAGTAAGAAAATAGAAGAAAGTGCAGTAATGTCTTCAAAGGTCTAGGGAAAGACTTTTTGAATTTAGCCTTATTGTTAATTAAGCATCAGGATAAAATGAAGACATCTGGAAATTAAAAAGTTACCATTCAGTCTCCCCACGAGAAAACAATTACTTGAAGTTCTTCAGGCCAAAAATGGGAAACCAAGACATCAGATTGTACATAATGGTGGCAACTAAGTACAACCAGAAAAAATAAAAGAAAAATTTAAGCAGCAAACTTTTAATGTCGTAGCCTTCAGTTTCCTTCTAAATTAGTTCAATCGCAATGTTTGGTTTGCGGTGAATAATACTTATGTAATCTTAATATTGTACATGCCGTCTATTGGTTTTCACTTTTGGGTGTCAAACAATGTCAAAAGCACAGAAGATTTAATAATTATATTACAGAACAGCAAGTAAATCTCATAAATCTTGGCAATTTAAAGATTACGTGGCAGGGTATCTCAGCCAACAAATTCAAATGTATAAGAAATATCACTTTATTTTCTACATTTCAGTTTAATTTCCGCCTCTGGGAAATATTCTCTTTCTCCCTCTACCTCTCTCATAAGACCTGCTTGATGGGAAATGTAACCACAGACATTCCTGGGCTTTCTCTGCCCTCCCGGGGTCCCACCAAGGTATGCAGTTGCCAAATATTCAGAGAGAAGGGCCCCCCCAGGCTTCAGTGATCTGCACACCCGGGGAACCGGGAGCCTCCATGAATGACTCTTTGCAGCGCAGCAGATCTCTGCTCCATCGGGGCTCCACGCGCGGCATGGGAGTCTCAGCTGAGGTTGGAACCCTGTGCTAGGGTCCTGCTTTCCCCAAATAGCTGACACCACTACCTTTTTTGAGGTTTGCCCCTCCTCGGGCTCCACCATGGGGCGGTGTTTGTTTCCCACGTAGCTTCTCAGCACCGCTCCGGCCCTCGCGGACCTCCGACGGGGGAGCCTCTCCTGCCCCTGCTCCTCCAGGGCCCCTGCGTCCTCCTGAACGTCGTGTGCTCCTCGCTGAGCTCAGGTGTGCGGACAAGTAAAACAGGCAAACATTTGACTGGCTAACTCTGCCCTCCTCCCTGCCCTGTGCCTCTCCTGAGGCAATAAAATTCACAGCATGTTATTGCTTGAATGGAAAAATGGAAAAGGGGAAACATGAATTAAGATCACACAGTATTTTTCAGACAATATTAACATAACTAAGAACAATAGGGAGGTAACTAGAGAGAAGAGGAGTAGAAGGGTAGTGTTCTTGCCTTTCATTGTGGATACTGAATCCATAGTAAATTTGATAAATCAAGAATTAAACATTTATATATGCTATTTAGAGTAAATAAGGCAATGACTAGAAAATAAAAATATAAACAATATAATCCAGAGGTGGAAGGGGAGTTAAATCATGATAAATTCTTAGTCCCTCAGAGTGGAATATCAATAGATTCTGTATAAACTTGATAAAACTTGAAGAAATATGATATAAAACTAAACTAAAAACTATTAACAGAGGTGATTTCTGGGAAATGAGTTAGGGCCTAGGGAGAAGAGGAGAAAACTGGGAAGAGGAGGGAGACTTTGTTATTTTCATTTTAAGCTTTTTTATTTTAATTTTTTTAATGATGCAATCCTTTTCTAACAAAAATTAGGTTAGTTAAAAATAAATGACTATTTTAACACACTGCCTCATCAACATTTATAAGACATATTTAATAAAGAATTCACACATTAAAATGTGCCTATGGGCACTAGGCCTTTACTTTAAAAATTCACCATTAAATTCCTTCCCATATTAGGAAGAGCTGCTAAAAAATCCACACCGAAAAACAAACCCCCTTAGCTTTATATAGATAAACAAATAATTTAGCCAAAAAGAAATACTTGAGAAACGACTAGAAGGAAACACTAACAAAAATTAGAAAGAGTGACAAGGCAATGGTAATGAGCACGCCGTCTTTCAAAAGAAGAAATCATTCAAAATATTTCTTTATCAGAGTCGCAAAAAAAATCATGTCCTCTGGTACAGTAAAACCACTTTAAAGATATATTCCAGCACCCTGCTCCATTCCATCACAGTTCCTGTATGTAATCTCTATCAGTGCACACTACACTATATATTTATTCCTGAGATCTAAACTTCATGTAAAACTACACATCATCCTGAATAAGAGAGAGTGCAAGATGGCACAGGCAAGCACACAGACTCAGTGCCCTCTTCACAGTCTATTTCCTTCAGAAGGTGGGCAAGTTCCTTTACCTCCAGCTCTTGTTTTTCTCCTCTGCCAATATGGAACTTCCAAATCGAGGTCTTATGAGGCTTTCCACATATGCCAAGAAGGAACCCAGCTACCAGGCAAAGAAGTCCAAGAGAGACCAAATGGAGAATCTGCTGGGGAAGGAAAGCCTAACCAAAGGGAGAGAATGGCCCCACTTGATAGTCAGCAACTGGGTCCACAAAGATGAGCGAGACGGCCGTGGATTCTCTCACTCTAGTGGGAGAATGAGAAGAGAGAATTAGAAAGGGGATCAATACCCATCCCAGCCAGTGCCTGGCCCTTTGAGCCAACCCAGCTGAGAACACAGACATGAAACACAGATGACTTGTTCCACTGAGATCTGCCCAAATTCCTGACCCACTGAATCAAGAGCAGATAAAATGGTGGTTGTTTTATGCTGCACATTTTGGGGTAATCTGCTACAAAGGAATAAGTAACGCATATAGTCCCCTTTGTGTATTCTCATTCATGATACTGTTTGTGTCTTTTTTTGATCAATCTTGCTAGAGTTTTATCTATTTTAATTTTTTCAAAGAATGAAGTTTTAACTTTGTCGATTTTCTTATTGTATCTTTACTTTCTATTTCACTGGTTTGTGTACTTTCTTTTACTATCTTTCTATTTTCTTTGACTTTACTCAGTTATTATTTTTCTCATTTCTTAAGAGGGACACATATTAATTTTAAGATTTTCTTTTCTAATATAAGCATTTAAAATTTCTTTGAAAATTCCTTTCAAAGCACCTATTTTGCTATATCCCACTAGTCTTGATTTGCTTCTTCATTATCTTTTGGTTTTAGATATTTACATTTTCCATCATAAGTTTCATCTT
The DNA here is from genome assembly GCF_041296265.1 of Equus caballus. Taxonomy (NCBI): domain Eukaryota; kingdom Metazoa; phylum Chordata; class Mammalia; order Perissodactyla; family Equidae; genus Equus; species Equus caballus. Next base: position 253,114 of record NC_091701.1, on the reverse strand, counting down.
AAACCCAGAAGTTACTAAACAGGGATTTTAAATTTATTTTTTGCTTTTAATTTCTAACTTTCTTGAGTCTATGCAGTTTGTTGAAGTTTTCTTCATGGCCTAATGTGTGATCATTTGTAACTCCTCCATATGTGCTCAAGGAAAATATGTGTTCTCTGATTATTGAATGTCCATTCGGTCAAGTTGGTTAATTCTTTTGTTGAGATCTTCTTTATATCATTGCTGAATTGTGTCTATTTGGTCAATCAGTGCTGAGAGAGGTGTGCTGAATCACTCACGATAACAGCGGATTCATCAGTTTTTCTCTGTAGTTCTGTAGATTTTTGCTTCATCAATAGTGAGCCTATTTTATTAGCTCCATACATGTTTAAAATTGCTCTAGCTTGGTGAATAGAATGTTTTATCATTGCACCATGACCCTCTCTGTTCCTAACAATGTGCCAGCTTCCTTTTGGAAAACTGCTTGGCAATTTCTTATAAAGTTAAGCGTACCCAGAATGACCCAGAAATACCACATCTATATTTCCCCAAGAGAAATAAAACATGCCCACAAAAAAGACTTGTACAAGAATGTTTATAGCAACTGTTGACCTTAAACAGACAGCCAGTTATTTCTCCAGCAAAAATGGGTTTATGGGGGACCAAGAAAGAATTGCAATTCAAAGTCTGAAACCATCTCGAGCCAGGTGCAAGTCGCTAGCAGCATGGAGGAGAAACTCTATTCTGGGCGGAAGAGGAAGTTGGGACGGCCATTGTAAACTTGGAGTCCAGAGGTATAGCAGCGTTTCACTAGCTGAGTTGTGATAGTCTCTCATTGCCTGAGCTTCTTGGTCAAGAAGGAGTCTGTCTTCTTCCTGTTGGGCTCTGCTAGGAGGTACGGTGTGAGAGCTCCGCCTTTGGGCCCCAAGACTCCAATTTAATGAAGTTTCTATTTATTAATTTCCACACAACTTTATTCATAATCGCTAAAAACGGAAACAATCCAGATGTCCAGCAATGGGTGAATGGGTAGACAAAGTATTCGATGGAATACTTTTCAGCAATAAAATCCAACTCCTGATCACGCAACAGTAGGGATGGATCTGGAAAGCATGGTTAGAGAAAGAAGGCCCACCTGGGGGAGGACCTACCCCCTTTATGTGTGTGGTGATGGAAATCAGAGCAGAGGTTGGCTGCCTAACAGTGGGCGCCTGGAAAGGGGATGAGGGAACTCTCAGTGATGGAAATACTCTGTATCCCGATTGGGTGGTGCTTACACAGCTGTTTACGTTTAGCAAAACTCATCAAATCACACACTAAAAGATCAATCCTTTCCACGGTATTTAAATTTTACCTCAATAAAAACCGGATGGGAAAAAAAAAGCCTGGCGATGTTGGAAAGTAACGCTAAGCGATGTAAGGAGAAATCTGCGGTAGTAAACCCTTTTTAAAAAATATTAAGTGAAGAAAACGTTCCAATAAGCTGTGCTGGATTTGTGTGACTAAATAAGGACGTTAAAAAGCCCTGCAAACAGTGAATCCCTTCTGCTCCGAGGAGCGCTTTCATTCTTCCTCCGATGCTGGGGCCCTGGAGCTCCGGGCGGATTAGGGACCCCACCGCCTCACCTGCGCCCCGGCCCCGCCCCTCAGGCATAATCGCGTCGGACCCACCCATCCTTTGAACCGTGCGTTCACCTTTCAATCAATTCGAATAGCACAGGGAGAGAAACAATCGCAAGCCTCGTGGGAGAGAAGGGGCAGGCCCCTTTCCCGGAGGGGTTGCTCAAAGGCCCTCCAATCAGAGGCTGGATGTGGGAAGTTCGGATTCTGGGCGGCTCAGGTGTAGGCGGCACTGCTCCGAGGCGGCGGTGGCAGCGGCTCTCCAGACAGGGAGCGTTCCTTTCCTTTTGGTTTGACTGAGGTTTCACGCGACAGGCTGCCTGAGGAAGGTGGGTGCTGGGAGCTGGAAGAAGGGCGCTGGCTCGCCTCCTCCTAGAAGGTCTGGAAGGGTCTGAGGTGGGCAGTGGCGAGCTGGACGCCGCTTGGGGGAGGCTCCTCTAGGACCACTTACCTGTCCTTCCCGCAGCCGACGGCTCCGTCCTCCAGAAGAGTAAATATTTGTTGCCATAATCTATGCAGCAGTCAGCGTTTCACCACTGGGCCGTGATTGGCCTCTGGGGCGGGACGATGCTTAGCATCCTTGGTCCCGACCCTCAATTCCAGTAGCTGCTCCCAGAGCCAGCGACAACTAAACCCGCCCTGGTTGGGAACCTCTAGGCAAGCAAGACGAAGGCATTCTAGACTTTCAAGCTGGAAGAAACTCCACTCAGCCAAGAGGGGAACTTAGATGTCCTGTATGTGAAGAGCCAGGCTGCAGGGCTTGAGATCCCAGCTCCAGCGCCTGTTGGCTGTGCTAGCGCGGGCAGTTCTCTCCCTCACCTGTGTAACAGCGATGATACTAACCACCTGTGCTGGTTTAGGTGACAATTAAACACGCCTTTACTATTAACTCGAGCTTTTGCACACACCCTGTCTCTCTTTGTGGAGCATAGTACTATGCAGTATTTTAAAATAACTAATGGTTTATTGTTTAACATTTAGCACATTAATACTTGCAGGAGGTGGCAAGTCAAATAGTAGAGGAGCATGCTTACTGAAAAGTGGAGTCCTTTGTCACTTCCCCTGGGCTCTTACAGGAGAATGTTATTAGCATCCAGGTCAGAAGAATTCTCATTTTTTATATACTCTGTTGATTGCTTAAAATCATGTAACATTTTAATGGGTTGCATTTCTTGTGCAGATTGTTCTTTTATCTGGAGTTTTCTAGTGGACTGTCTCAGTTATTCTTGTTGTTGGAGAGTACAGTGTGCCTGGAACTTTTCTATCTTCCTATTGCAGACCTTCCCCTTTTTCTTTCTTTCTTTTTTTTTCTTTTAAGCCAGCAACACTTGTGGAGAATCAGTCATCTTTCTCCCGTTGGGCTTGGTTGTTTTCTATACCAGCTGCATAGGTGACTCCCTTAGACTTTCCAGTTTCCTTTATTCTTTTCCTCATTTGAATGAAGGATTTCCTGGAACACATGGCATCCTGTTTCTTGTCCTTCTCCCTTGTTTGGCTTGAACACGTTCTCAAGAATCTTTCTAAGAAAAGAGTATGGGCCAGGTAAACAATATGATTTCTCACACGGCCGAAAATAATTTCATTATGCCCTCAAATGGCAAACTATGGTTATCCTTCTGTATCACCATGCTAATTCTTCTAAAAACCCATCTTTTGCTCAATCTTGTATATCCAACTGCCTGCTTATCATCCCTGTCTGTCTAATAGGCATCTCGTGTGTTTGTTTTGTTTTGTTTTGTGGCTTGAGAAAAAGTGCCAGGCTGCCTGCCTTCATCACAGGGAAAGGTTAGGAAACGATTCTATATACTGTCCTTCACTTACTCTCCCTATTCTCTCCTTTCCTTCACTCTTGTCACTTTGTAATGCTGTGCGGTGAGCCTAGAGCCTCTTGTTTGTGTTATGGCCCATCACTTCCTGGGCTTCACTTCATCTGTCAAGCAAGGCCCTATGTAGAACCCCAAAATAGACTGTACTATCTTTTGCTAACTTTCTTCCCACTTTGCAGTGTCACATATTTATTCCATTTTGTACTGAAAATTTTTTATTTCAGAATGCTCTGAGGTGGGGCAGGAGGTGAACTGGAATCTTAATTTTTTAAATAATATGAAAATCTATATAAGTTGTCTACCTTTCTTTTCCCTGGCAGGATGGCTGCATCACATTTTGCCAGTCAACTGAGAAAGGATTTAAGTATTGAGATGATTAGAACTAAAATTGCTGAGGAGAGATTTCTCTCTCAGAAAGGAGACAGATATGATAAATACGAACGAAAAAGACACTCTGGTTTGACGGATGTCAACCTTCCAACCTTGGAAGGTAGAAATCTTGAATTAGAGGAGACATCTCAAGAGCCTATTCCAGAAGAGATGAGTGTGAGGCAAAGTAAGTAAAGAGCTATTGTAATTTTAACTGCTTTGAAGAGGGGAAAAAAGTTGGTTTAATACCTGAGGTTAAAAAATCCTTGACCAGGGGCCAGCTGGGTGGTGTGGTGGTTAGGTTCACATACTCTGCTTCTGCGGCCCGAGGTTTGTGGGTTCGGATCCTGGGCATGGACCTACATACTGCTCATCAAGCCTGTGGCAGCATCCAGCAAACAAAATAGAGGAAGCTTTGGCAACAGATGTTACCTCAGGGACAATCTTCCATATCAAAAAAAAAAAAAAAAAACTTACCAGAAGAATGGAGTTTTGAAATACCATTCTAAATAACTTGATATTTTCTATGACTAAATACTTCCTATTTAAGGTAAAGGCTGTGAAAGTTCCATTCACTTGTGGAGTGTTGTAATGCTTTAGGATTCCTGTAGGACAATATGGATAATAAAGTTCTGACTTCTGGAGTTTGAATAAGATAAGTGTTGACAAGATTAATTGATAAGGGACATTAAAATAGAAGTTTTGTAGCTAAATCAGGTCTCAAGTTGTTTAAATGTTCACTGCTTCAATTTTGTCATTTTCCAGGACCAGTGAAATATGCAGCCCAAGGGCCTTCTTTACAGGGAGACGAGCTTTACTCTGAGTGACATGAGAAGCCATTATTGGATTAGTGTGTTTATAATCTGCTTTATGTTTTAAAGCATCACTTATGGATGGTAGGGTGACCAGCATGGCCTCCAGGAGACCAGCTGGGAGACAACTGCAATAATTTAGCTCATGGTTGACCACAGTGGGAACGGCAACCCTGGGTGGTTTCATTCTGGTTATATTTTGAAGTTTGAACCAATAGGATTTCCTAATAGAGTGGATGTAGGTTGATAAAGAAAAGTCAGGATGGTTCTAAGGGTTTTGGCCTGAGCAACTAAAAAAATGGAGTGGCCATTTACTAAGTTGTAAAATACTGAGAGAAGAACTTGCCATCTGTAGATGGCAAGTCAGGGTACTGTCTAGTATGGTCTGATGATGTGAAATATAAAGCTGGGCTGTTTTAGTGAAGAGGAAGAAATAATTGAGAAACAGCAATGAGGGACCACCCCACACCCTGGCCCACTTCAGGCCCAGTGATATGACCTTTGTGGGAGAAGAAAACAGTCAACCACTTGAGAGGACAACTAGGGGAGCGTTGTCTTCAGGGGAGAGCCAGGTTACGGTTAGATCAAGAGATGAAGGGAACAGGAACTTCAGGGAAGTTGAGGATATAGGGGTTTCATCGATGATTAACCACTTCATCAACTGAGCTTTCACATCTGTTCTCTGCCTGGATTATTTCTTTTAAACAACTTTATTGAGGTAGAATTTGCATACCATAAAATTCACCCATTTAAGTAAATGCCTTTTGTTTAGTAAATTTACTGAGTTGTGCAGTCATCTCCCTGGATTATTTTAAACCCTCACCCAGTGGGCAAACGCACTCTCATTCTTCAGAAACCTTCTCGGGTATTCTCTCTTCTGACAAGCCTTTCCTGACCTCCCCAGACAGGTTTATACTGATTCTCGATTGTGCATTCTCGTAGTCTTCATTCCATGCTAAACCAAATTGAAACTGTGCTCATCTCCCCCACGATACTGTGAGCCCTTCAGGGGCAGAAATTCTCTTATTCTTACTTTCTAAAAATGTCTGGTACATAGTAGCCACTCACATTTTTCAAACAAGTTTAAATAAACATGAGAATACATAGTAGAAACCTGAGTTGAGAATCATAGGTGGGAGGTAAGGAATCTGACAGGTTGCAGTCAAGGTGTCATCCAGGGATGCCTCTGAAGCTTGACTGAGGCTGGAGGAGCTGTTTCCAAGATGACTCACTCACATGACTGGCAAGTGGATGCTGGCTTTTGGCAGGAGGCCTTAGTTCTTCGTCATGTGGCGTCTCCATAGTGCTGCTTGAGTCTCCTTAAGGCTCCACGTGGCCACTGACTTCCCCAGGGCAAGTGATCTGAGAGAGAGCAGGGCCAAGCTGCACTGTCTTTAATGATACAGTCTTGGAAGCCACACTCCATCATTTCCACACTTTTCTTGGTGACACAGCTCAGCCCTATTCTGTGTGGAGGGGACAACACAAGGGTGTGACTACCAGGAGGTGAGAATTGTTGGAGGTCAGCTTGGAGGTGGGTGATCATAGAAGTTAATTAACTTAAAAGTGAAGTAATGCATGCCTAGTGGATGGCAAGCAGTTAATTTGTGAACAAGAGAAGGCAAAAGGGAGAGAAATTTTAAAAGAACAGGGGTTGAAATGACTTGTGCGGTTAGCGTGCTAAGGAATCAATATGAAGTTACTGAAAGTATTGCTTAGCAGCTGTTGAAGTTAGATAATGGTATTTTAGACATTTGGATAACTTTATTTGAATGTTTTATATGCTATTTTCCCCCCTGCTTAGGATCAGCAAAGTCTCTTCTAAGTGATCAACGAAGACAAATGTTCCAGAAATACCTAGAGGAAAAGCGACTGAAAAAATTGAGAAACCTCAGCGATGACCATTTATAGTGGGTGTTTATAGACATGATAAGCCTATTTTTCTTTCATGAATACCAGCACACCAACCAAAAAAGGTAAATTTAGTATCATAACTTGATATTCAGGAATAGTTCTTAACCAGACTTTTCTTTAAGAGATTATACTTGATCTTAGCCAAGAGGCCAAGAAGCGATTATTTGAGTGTTTAAATGACTAAAACAACCCTTTCCCTGTAGTCCCTTTATTCACTTAGCTAGTTGGCAGGAGCCGGGAGTGACATCCTAATAGTTCAGAAGATGGAGATGAGGTCTCTCGGTGCAGCCATAGGTAGGTTGACACGGGATAAAATTAGCAAAGCAGTTAGAGCCGGGCTGGACGGGCAAGGCCGGGTGAAGGATCTGGCGTCCACCCTGTCGGATGCGGAGAGTCAAGAGAGGCCTATACATGAGCTTGTACCATGATCAGATTAATAATTCAGGAAGATTACCCTAGGCTGGAAGATCGTAGTCTGGAAGGGGAAGAACTTATAGGTAGGAAGACTGTAGTGAGACTGTCGTGCTAGAGTAGATGAGACAGGATAAGGGGACTGGGGCAGTGGGCTTAAAGGAAGAAACAGGTGTGAGACATCTCAGGAGATAAATTGACGGGGACCAAGCAGATGGTGAGGGGTGAAGGAAATTGAAGAGTCGGAGATAAGATGATTCTGAAGATAAATTAGTTTGAGCAACCATATAAATTGTGCTGCTGCTAAAAGAGGGGTGGAAGGCAGGAAAAGGAACATGCCTAAGTGGGTGCATATTGATAATGCTTTTCCTGCTTTTTCTGCAGCTCATTTGGGCCATCTGGATAACAGGCAGTTGGGAATAAAAATTTGAAAATCAGGACGGAGATCCATGCTGAGTGGTGGATTTAGGATATGATATTGGGAGTATGGATGGGGGCTTAAGCTCTAGGGCTAAATGAGACCACTCCAGTAAAGATATACACATTGTGAAAGAGTGAGGTCTAGAGAGCACCTTCAAGTGGGCAGAAGTCAGGTACCAGTGATAGGTCAGATTGGCAGGAGAGCTAAAACAGGACAGAAGCTGGAGGAGGGGTGATCTAAAGAAGAGAATGATCCATGAGTTAAGAGGATTGAACACAGGCAGCTGGATTTGTAAATTAGGTAGTCACTGGTGATTTGCTCTTTTCAAGGTAGTCTCTTGTTGGCTGTGTATTCATTCCTGATTTAAATAAGAATTGAATAACATAAAAGCTCAAGATATCGCCTGTTTTTGTTTGCTTCAGGAATGTCATTGATTTATTTGAGAGACCTTTGATTACTCTGCATGTGACCTTAGGATAAGGTGGAAGTGACCAAAATTAGTAGAATGTAGCTCAAGGTGGAAAGATACAGAAAAATATGGTGTGTATGTGTTCGAGGAGGGTGAGATTATTTCTGTTTGGAGGAACATCAGAGAAGACCTCTTGGAAGGGGCTGAATTTAATCTGGCTTCTCAAGAGTATGTAAGGCACCAGTCATTGGTCTAAACTGTAAACAGCTATTTACAAAGTGTTATATGTAGGGGGAAAAAGACACACATTGTTGTGTTAAATAATACGCTTCACCAGTAGTTTTTCATTCTACTTAGACGATAGCCATCGCTGAATATTGTTTACTTTGTGCCTCGTTTCTTCAGCACTAGATCTTCCCTGAGATTTGCAGAAGCAAGTGGCTCCTAATCTACAGAAGAAGTCTGATTGTGCTTCTTCAGGAATTTTAGAGTTGATAAATAACATCACTTTTAATCAGTCCTTCTCTTGCTGGATTTCTTCCTTGCTTTGTGATCAGGTCTCCATTTTCTTATGGACAGAGGACAAGTGCACAATCATTGGATTTGAAGGCAAACTGTCAAAGCTAAGAAAGTAAGCTGTACAGTATCTTTTCATAAACAGGAGAGAAGAGATCTTAATACTCTAGTTTCTTCATTGACCCCTTCCAAATATTTCCAGTTAATCATATTAACAAGGATTCTAATACCTGGAAAATATAGTATGAAATTTCTCCTTTGTGCTCACTGAGAAATATGAGTAAGTTTTGAGGCTTTAAGCATAATTTAAATCAAACCAGAACCAGAAAAGAGAGTAATTTAAGTTAGCAAGTATCTTTTTGGCAAGTATCTTTTTGCCATAAATGATTAAGGGTTGGATGACTAAGGGTAAAATTTAACTTTAAAATGGAGACTTTATTTTGTAATGAGACATGGAAGTAAATTATGGCAGTTCATTTTTTTTTGACTTTGTCTTCTTTTGATTGTTTTAATGCTGTTCCATCTTGTATGGATTGCCAGGTCAAAGGCCAAAGCCCAAATGGAGCTGACTAGGGTGTAGTTGATAGTAGATAATTGTTACTAAAATGATGAATCGTGCTCCTTTTCGCAGAGTAAGTAAATTCATTTTAAATCTATTATCAGCTTCAATCAGAGTGATTATTTTACTAGAGTTAACAGTAGCAAACTCCCTGTTATTGGCATGGTGACATAGAGCAGTTTTGGCTAGATGCTAAGGAAGTACTCACTTGAAATATTCATTGCCAAACATCCCTTATGAGATCTATACCAACTCTGTGTGTCACTCTGTTTGTTTACTGGGCTCTATTACGCATTCATGTCACTATAAAATGCAGATAGGGATATAAAGCACGTGGGGGGGGGACAAACTTACGGGTCTTCAGAACACCACTATGGACAAAGTTAAGAGGAAGATTACTAAAATAAAATGAAGTGGGCAAGGAGGTAAATAGTATGTCTCTTTATCAGGTGAGAAGGCTCCATTTCATGTATTCAATAAATTGAGTCACTGCCATGTTCCTCTAGGCTCTAGGATATAGTAATGAATAAAGCAACATTCCCTGTTTTCATGGAGCTTACATGTGAGATAGGCAATGAAAAGAAAAATATATAGTATGTGATGGTCATAAGTATTATGTGGGAAATAAAAAAAAAAAAAGAAGGCAGATGGGCAGTATTGAAGCTGTACAGGGTGAGCTTCCGATGGGGCCTCACTGAGACGGTGGCGCTTTGAATGAAGTCTCCAAGGAAGTTGGAGAGTGCACTGTGGGAAGAGTTTTCTATCCAGGAGAAGATTTTTCCAGACAAAATTCAAAAGTTTTGAAGCGAAAACATGCTGGTATGTTTAAGGACTCTCAGAAGATTATAGTCAGCTATTTTGAATAGCTTAGGCTATTAGCATTTTCAAAATTCTAGGATTCTACAAAAAGTTTGTAAGGAAATCTATATAATGGAAAACTTTTTTCATCTCATCTTATTTGGGGTGGTGGATTTTTTGCTGGGTCATTTACAATAGATTTCAGATGAGGGGTCAAAATACCGATTGAAAATGTGGTAATTTGATTCATCAAGCAATTAAATCACATACCACCTAATCTTTTCAATAGATCATTAATAGGAGTGATGTTCGAGCAACATGATCTGGTCAAAGACAAACTTCTGAAAAGAAAGTGTCCAACGAGAAAACAGGTAGGGGTGTTAGCAATTATTATAAGCTCTGACGTTGCCGCAACAATGCTTTAGTAATTACCAAAAGCATTTAATTTCATGGTTCCCACAGCAGGGCAGCCTGCAATGCCCACGTGCGTGAGAACCACTCGGTTGATGACTCAAAGAGCGCAGCAGACCTCGGGGGCAGGCACCACCAGTGCTGCCTCCGCAGGAGCAGCCTTGGCTGTGCCAGCCACGCGAGAGGTGCATGGTGAGAACTGTTCCTTCATCAGTGGCTGAAGTAGAATGCTCTGGTCCCTGAGGTTGTTCGTGTTCAGTTTTTAAAGTCATCGTGTACTTCTTTGAGTAGGCGAGGAGGAAACGGGAGATTCCAGGTCCAGAAGACAGGTTCAGTGCCCCACCATCCAGTTAGCACACAGTGGGCGCTCAAGTGGTGAAGCATGTGCCTCGGTGGGCAGGGCCACAAAGTGAAGATTAATGGCCCCAGTAAATTACAGCCCATTTGTTTGGTGGAATACAGTGTAGCGGTTAAGAACGATCCTGTGAAAGACACTTCATGACATGCTTCAGGATATATTAAGTGGGCAAAGAATACAGGTCAAATTCTGAACAGTGTGATCACAATTCTAAAATATGTATGTGAATATGTGAACATAGGAAAAAAACTGGAAAAGCATACCCTGAATTGTCAGCAGTGATGATTTCTGAATAAGGTCATCTTGAGTGATTTTTATTTATTTTTTGAGGAAGATTAGCCCTGAGCTAACATCTGCCGCTAATCCTCCTCTTTCTTGCTGAGGAAGAGTGGCTCGGAGCTAACATCAGTGCCCATCTTCCTCTGCTTTATATGTGGGACACCCGCCACAGCATGGTTTCGACAGGCAGTGGGTGGGTCCGCACCCGGGATCTGAGCGCCTGGGCTGCCAAAGCAGAAGCGTGAACTTACCTGCTGCGCAGCGGGGCCAACCCCTCTGGGGTGATGTTTTTTGCATTGTTTTTGTGCTTTGCTTTTCCTGATTTTCTATAAGAAATATGCATTTGATAGTCAGAGGCAAAAGGTAAAATACTTTAGCACCTTTGGTTTTGTAAACAGATATCCTATACTTGGCAGGAAGTTTTATCTGTATTTATCGTATTTAAATAGGGTATTTTAAATAGGATATTTTAAAATGACTTTTAATCATAAAATCCATTAAGGCATAGATTCATATTGTTGCCTTTTTTTCTTTCCCAAATTACCTAGTACTTTTTAATTTTTTTCGAGGAAGATTGGCCTTGAGCTAACATCTGTGCCCATCTTCCTCTAGTTTATACGTGGGACAGCTGCCACAGCATGGCTTGATAAGCAGTGCATAGGTCCATGCCCAGGATCTGAACCAGCAAACCCCGGGCCACCAAAGTGGAGTGTATGAACTCAGCTGCTATGCCACTGGACCGGCTCCTTACCTAGCATTTTTAATGCAGAATTTTCTATCTAGTCAAAATGGATCTGTTATGTCATTTTTATTTTAGATAATATAACAGAAAGAAAAGCACCAGATCAAGGAAGGCCTGCCGAAAAGATCGAAGAAGAACCAGGCAAGGTAGAGTATAAGTATCTGTTTATTTCTAGACATTTGGAAAATCTCATTTTTATTTTCATGAAGCTGAAATTAAGCTTACAGAACTGCTTCAAGAGGTTAACCTCCACGTGTGTGAAAACCTCTTGAAGCACAAGGAAGCGTCAAGAGGGTTTACTGTTATGGTTTGTGAGGTGTCTCATCTTTAAAACCTTATAGGTAGAGAATGTGTAGTTTGGTTAACAAGAGAGAAAATAAAAACACAGCTGACGGAAACCTTCATGTGAGCATCGGCTAGGAGATGGGTGCAGTGGGTGAAATGCGTTGACTCTGGATTCAGCTAGGCCTGAGTTTGCCTATTGTCTCGCTTCCAATTGGCTATATAATCTTGGGGAAGCTATGAGTTTGTTCTCCCAGCTGTAACATGTAATATCTACACAGAGTAGTTTCAAGAATGAAATCACCTGACGTTTCTGACAGCATCTAGCATAGTGCCTGGTAGAGTCTTCAAAAAGAGCCACCATTTCGAGGACCCAATCCCTTAATTTATAATCCATGCTATAATTCCTTAGCCTTAAAAAAAAAAAAAAACAAAGTTATGCCAAAGTGTAAGAAACCTGGCTAGGTTCTTACCAAAAATCAGACATCGATCCTCCAAGGAAGGCAGTACAGGGTGATCACAGGCGAGCAGCTGGACCTCACAGCTCCTCCCTCGAGGTTGGTTTTCTCCTTAAGGATTATCGCTAGTGTCTACCTTTGCAGCCACACAGGCCTCAAGCACAGTGTTACCCTTAAACTCTCGTCCGGGTAGAAATACTCTGCTTTCAATTCGTATCTCATTAAAACTCAGAAACGTAGAAACCTCTAAAAATTATGTTGAAATGAGTGGATTAAATTGGCAAAGGTGGTCGAAAGGTACAAACTTCCAGTTATAAAATAAGTAAGTAGAGAATGTAATGTACTGCATGGTGACTACAGTTAATAATATTGTATATTTGAAAGTTGCTAAGAGTAGATCTTAAAAGTTCTCATCACAAGAAACAAAATTTGTAACTGTGCATGGTGATGGATGTTAACTAGACTAACTGGGGTGATCATTGCACAATATACAAATATTGAATCATTATGTTGTATACCTGAAACTAATGTAATGTTGTATGCCAATTATATTACAGTAAAAAAAAATACCAAATAACAAATTGACTTGAAAAAGAAAATACGCTTCACATTTTATATGGTTAATCTTACTGTGTCACATTGAAAAATAGTTTTGCTCATATGATAAAGTTATTTATAATAATCCAAAGTTATTAAAAAAGATTTTGTCCTTGACAATACTGGTAATCCAATAAACATTGGATTTCTGATTCTCAAACCTTTGTAATTATCAACATAATTTAAGTAAAAAGATACGTATTTGTTAGGTGAGTGAATTTTTCCACCTTAGTTTTCATATATTTTAATTTTTGGTAATACCTAAAACCTATTATATAGTTTTTTTAATATGGATTGGTTCTCCCTCTTTCTGACCATAGCAATGGTTTATGTAGCTGGTCTTCTGACTCCATGTAAACATTTAATTGTATTTGTTTTTGTTTCTTAAATTATGTACATGGGACGTATCTCTTAACTTTCACATTTTCGGGCCTAAAAAATTGGTGGAATATATCCCAAGAAGAGAGACTCTCACTCTATTCTGTTTATTCACATCCAGGTCATGTCTTTTAAAGTTGATAGCGAAGTAAATACTTTGGAATCACAAACCAGTGTGACAAACGGAAGGGATCCAGATGGAGTCATATCCAAAGTGGAAAAGTTACCTGAGACAAATCCTGCAGAAGTGAAAGGGAGGCCATCCTTCGCACCAGTAGATTTTCTGTTTCAGCCACCAGATGGTCTGAAGAGCTATGACGTAACACCTAGACTCCAACAAGCACCGCTACTTTGACAGCCAGTTACAGAATGAGATGTTATTAATGAATTCCTTGCTGACATGGAGAACGAATGCCTTTCTTAGATTTGGCCTGTGCTTTTTAAGTTATTTAGTTAGTAAACTATGTTCATTATAAATCATGAAAATTTGACCTTTCCAAAAAATTTTTCAGAAGGATACAATAATGTATTTGACAGATTTGATATTTTCTGTGCATTATTATTTTCACGATTCAATTTGCTTTTTTTGCTTTTAAGAAGTGACTTAATTGCAACACTTAGAAATAAATTTTTAGAAAGAAGAAATTGCTATACTGCAGCTCAGACATGGTTTGGATTTTTTTGTGTTTTTTTTACTGAGTATTACTTTATAAAAGCTATCTCAAAAGACAAAATGATTAACTTGTAAAGTGGGGAGAAAAAATCAGTTTGAATCTTTAAAAGAAATGGCAAGGTTGCTTTCCAAAGGCTGGCTGGCGGCAGATTGACTGAGAACTGCTCTGCGGCATCTGAGACTCCTAAGTGTGTATGTCCGGTTGAGAGGTCTTTGCATCTGTGGATCTCATCACAGGGGGCAGAGACGGGCCTTCCCGCTGGAGGTGTTTACGGTTTTTCCCTCTAGATTAGACATGTTTTAAAAAACAGAAACATATTTCTATTTTAGCCCATGTTTTTAAAAAACAACATAATTTTGAAATCCTTCAATGAGATGTATGGGTTCATGTTTCATGAAGCGTATTTTTGCTCTTGCTTAGTGATGAGGCTCCAGAAGTAACAAAAGAAATGTTGGCACACAAAAGTGAAACTTCAGTACATCAAGATTCCGATGAATTACGCCGTCCTTTGAGTTCTCTGACGGGAGCACAGGTATGGTATTTTCATGAATTTTTTACTTGTTTCTCTGCGTTATGGTTTATCAGAGATCGTTTAGAGTCTTTTCCACCATGTGTCTCACCATGTAGCTCAGGGTGTGATCTCAGGGTCAGAAGAGACAGAAAAGCATGGGGAGGGCTATCTGGAGACAGAGCTGGAATGAGGACTGCAGACTGAGAGGGGGACCGAAATGTAAATTTGAAGAGATGAAGAACATTGAGAGACACTGTAAAAGGAGATCTGATGAATGAAATCTTTGAGGCAGAAATAAAATTTTATTTAAATTTTAAATTTACAATTTTAAATTTTAATGTTGAAAAAATTGAAGGATTTAAGAAATTTGTCTTGTGGGGGATGTCATTATAGGAGTTGCTGCTTTGAAATGCATATGTAATGTTTTCTTTATAGATCGTGTCAAATAAAAATGAAACTACTACTGAAAATTTACATGGCTTTCCAATAAAAGAAGTCCCATCACTTGAAATAAAGGAGGATCAGACATCTCAGCAGCGACATGTGCTGCATTTCAGGTCTGTGCGTTTGTTCCCAGTGTAAGCATTTTGTATTAACGTCTAGACATTTAAAACCAAAATTAAACTATTTTAACCTTAATATAATACGTAGATGAATTAGGAGGAAACTGACATTGAGTGATTTTTATTTATCTTTTAAATTAAAAATCTTTTCCAATGGCTAGTATATTCATGTGGTTGCTAACTTAAAAGATAGAAAGAGGTACAAGTGAGAAGCCTTTTTTCCAACTCTGCTCCCAACCCTACAGTTCGAACCTTCCACAGAGGCAAGTGTTATTCATTTCTTGTGAATTCTTCCAGAGATACATAATGCACATGTAGATAAACTTTTTTTTTAATGTAAACAGTAGCATACTATTCTGTTTTCATTTAATGTTAAATGTAGGAGATATTCCATTTTAGTCCTTTAAGAACTTTCTCATGCTGTTTTTGTGTGTGTTTTAATGGCTGCATGGTATCCAATTGTATGGCTACACCACGATTTACTTAGTAGGTCCCTGTTGCTGGTTGTTTCCATTGAGTTCAATCTGGTAGTATTACTGTCAAGCCTGCAAAAAACAAGCTTGGATGCTTTTCAATCCTCTCCTGTGCAAATATATAAAGACCTCAATTTACATTCCCTCAGCAAAATATGGGAGTTCCTATTTTATCATACCTTTTTTTTTCAAACAAAGAAACTAAGTTAATGTTTATTTTACAAAAGAAGGATAGAGGGAGATGATGGTAGGCTCCTTGGCCCACTAAATCATAAGATAGGATTATGTTTCTCCAACTATGAAGACTGAAAATTAGAGTTCCTGTTTGGGAACCTAAATGCCATGTCACCTAAATGCCTTGGACACAGATCAGAGGACTGCATCTGGAGAAAGGCCCCAACGCTCCACATCACACAGGAAATGATGACATACTATGTTCTTGAGTGAATGTAGCAAGGAGATTCTCACATCTTTTCCAATACAGTACTAACCACTTTTTTGGGCTTTGACAATCAAATAGAGGAGAAATATTATCTTCCTATACTTTTAATACTCATTTGTTCTATTATGAATGAGCATATTTCAGAGCCACTTCAGTTGTTTGTAGAACGTAAGTTTTATGATTGTAAGGAATTTTAGAGATGAGCTAGTCCACTGTGTTGTTGGACTGAGACATTGAGATAATAAGCAATTTACCCAACTAAATAATGTCGGATCTAAGACAAGTCTCCTTTCTCATTAATTAAGTTCTCATTAGATATAAACAGCTAATTTTTTCTTCTAAGAAAAAAAACTATCCTCAGTTTCTCCTACTAAGATGCTTTTTATAAAGAGACAGATTCAATTTATCTCGGGCCGGGGTTTCTCAACTCGCACTACTGACATTTCAGATTGGATAATTCTTGTTGTGGGGCTGTCCTCTACATCGCAGGATGTTGTGTAACGTCCCAGACCAGTAGCACTCCTCTGGTTTGTGACAAAGGTGCTCTAGACACTGCCAGATGTCCCCTGGGGGGCAAAATTGACCGGTGTTGAGAACTACCGCCCTTGGACAAGCAAAGCCTACTCATTAGAATCTGTGAGGCCCTGACACTGTAATTTCAGTCTTACAGGGTTTAGCTTCAACTTACTCTGGGCAGTTGGGTTGGTCTCAGTTCCATGGGCAATACCAGAACTAAAGACAGAACTCAGGCATGTCTGGTTCTTTCTGTTTCATCTCTGATAAATGAGAACGGAAAGAACTAGAAATATTAGCTTGGAAAGTGGCTCTTGGCATTAACCATCCACGTAAGTTTTAGGTGTAGAAAGATGGACATGTATAGGATATCAACTTGTATTTATGGATTTTAATATATCACAGTTCATAAAATAAGCATCAGCTCTGGAAAATTGCTATTGTATAAGTATCATATTGCTAATACTTAGATATTAGTATGAGAAACATTTGTAAAACTGAAACATGTCATAATTTTAGAAAGATTCTCCGATACGAAAGAGAGGAATTTATATTGACCGACTGCCTTGAGTGGCAAAGGAAGCTTGAAGATTCCAAACAAAGGGGAGGGAACATTTATGTTTTTTGTCTTAGCTTTGTTTATTTTATTTTGTTTATGTATTTATTCTTTTTAGGAAGATCGGCCATGAGCTAACATCTGTTGTCAATCTTCCTCTTTTTTTTCCCTCTCCCCAAAGCCCTGACATATAGCTGTATATCCTAGTTGTAGGTCATTCTAGTTCTTCTGCGTGGGATGCCAGCACAGCATGGCCTGATGAGCGGTGTGTAGGTCCGGGCCCAGGATCTGAACCAGTGAACCCTGGGCCGCTGAAGGTGAGTGCATGGACCCAACCACTTGGCCACCAGGCTGGCTCTGCATTGTTTATTTTAATATGTCTACATTTATCTGAAACAAAAATCTAGTGTTGCCGAACTTTATAGTTTTGTTAATCAAAATAGCAAGACTTTTCATTTCTCAACATACGTTCACTAGTATCTCTGTGCTAAAATGGTAGATGACTTATAAGGTGTAAGTAATTAGAATGTTAGCCATCATTCCTGGGAGTTAAACGTTTGCCTATTTTATTAGATTTTTTATGACTTTTTGAATGACATCTATATCTAGTATTGTTTAATTATGCAAAATATTTTCTGAATGAAAATTACCTAAATAAATATGGAACAAATTTTCTGATATTTCCTTAATCTTATTTGGAGAAGCTTTTTAGAAAAAATCATTTGTGTGCTGTGTGAAGTCCTTAGATGCTGGGGTACAGTGAGTTGTTTGAGGTTGAATTCTTATAAAGTACAAGGTGAGCAGAATGCTGTTTACTATGTAGCAACATATATGAGAATGAATATTGCTACGTTTTAGTGGGAACAGAAGCAGACAGTTAATGCTCAGTATTTGTATGACAAAGTTTTGTAGTCGATGTTTTTTTGTTTTGCTTTAAGGTAAGAGTTTGATTGTGGAAGCCCCAGGATATTTGGGGTGAGGTCGTCTTATCAGCTGGCTGACTTGCGATCAAGGTCCTGTTTTGTTCTCTCGCTTTTGAAAATCTCATCTTTCCCTTAGCAGAAGATCTCATTCCCCTCGCAGTTGGTCAAAAAAGGCTCCTTAAGGCAGAAATATTCAAACGGTTTGAAGAACTGCTGGACAATTTGGAATACAAACGAGGCAAAAAGGATACCACCTGTGCAGACCTGGATGGGTTCTGGAACATGGCCAGCCTTCAGGTATGTGACCAGGATTTGGAATGGCTTAACTTTCGAGTCACATGTTTTTGGAAGTGAGGTAACAGTAGTAAAATGGGAGTAGTAGAGGCTGCTTAGGTATCTGTAATATTAAATGAGATATTAGCCCCTTTACAAACTGTAAAGCACTGTCTAAATTTTATGGCTGCTGTCCCCTCCTCCTGCATACTGTCAGGGTAATTTCTATATGGGTTGGAAATTGAGATTCTATTCAGCTGTTGCCTAGTCTGTGATGATTCCATGTGTGCGAAAATGAGGACGAGTCTTCAGTAGCTGGGTCCATCCAGCAGTTATTGTCCCTGCTGTGTGTCAGGCGTTGTATGAGGAGCTGACAAATAGGCACATTCTCTACCCCAGAGGAGTTTATAGTTTTATCAGAGTCAGACATAGCCCTCATTCCAATCTGGTGTAGAAAGTGCTGATAGAGGCCGTTACTAGGAAGATCAGTGAAGGTAGGGAGATGACAATTTCTAGCTTTTTGAGCTTATTTTAGAAATAAGCATATAAAAAACTAATTCAAGAACCAGTGGCCAAGAACCATGAGACATTTGCAGACAGCCCGAAACCTGGAAGAAGGGGCCACAGCAGCACAGGAAGGAAGCTGTCTGGATGAGGCCGTGGGCTGCTCCAGGAGAAAGAACTTTAAAAGCAAGTGTTAATATGCTCAAAGAGACCAGGCATTTTTTCTGCCAAATAAGAACAGCTATGCAAAAAAGAACATTCAGAGAACGACAACAAGAGCTCTTTGAAGTTAAAAACTATAAGAGCAGAAATGTAAGATTCACTAGAAAGATGGAATATGAAGCTGAGATCTCCCATAAATTAGAGCAAAAAGAGAGAGATAAAAGAGGAGAGACTAGATAAGAATATTAAGGGGACCAGTCTAGGAAGTATAATATCCAAATAACAGGGATTCCAGAAAAAGAGAACAGAAAAAATAGTGGAGAGGAAACGATCAATGAAATAGTTTGACATTTTCCTGGAACTGGAGGACCTGAATTCCAGATTGAAGGAGCCCATTGAGTGCCTAGCACTGTATGTCAGTGTAGACGCACACCAATGCACAATGAAATATAATTGTACAACTCTTGGGATGAGGAGAAACATCTAGAAACTTCCAGAGAGCAAAAACAAGTTTCATACAAAGGGTCAAAAATCAGAATAGCCCTAGATTTCTCAACAGCGACATCGAAAGCTGGGAGAACAAGGCCCTCAAACTTCTCGGGGAAAATAACACTCAGCCTGGCATTGTATACCCAGCCAATCACGCTTGAAGGTGGAAAGGCATGTTTCAGACACATGCAGTCTGAAATTTGACCTCCCATGCACCCTTTCTCAGGAAACTGAGAACGGCGCTCACAAAAATGAGGGAGTAAGCCAAGAAAGGGGAAGGAGGTGGGACAGATCCCCAAAAAGTCTAAGGGAATTGTGGCTGAGGTGAGTAAAGAGGGTGAGCAGCAGGCTTAGGAAGCAGCTGTTCAGACTGGAGAAGGAGGCTGGGGCTCGGCAAGATACTGTCTCTGAGGCTGAACGGAACAGAATACCCAATTGGTTTGCTTTTCTAGTTGTATTAAGAGGGAATTTATACATACTGTGCAGACTTTAGAGGCAAATTGATGATAGATACATTAAAAAACTAAGCAAACAAAAAGCAAAGCAATGATGAAGTCTAGAGAAAAATGTGAAGAAACACAATATTCTGGTAATTATATGGCGCAGAAGTGAATAGTGTTTATGGAGTCAGAATAATGTCAGCATTACTTTATGACCAGTTGACATAATAATGAGTTGGTTCACTAGCATCCTTCAATGGTGACCAATTAATTTTGTCTTTCTTAGTATCATAATTATTTTATGGATTTAAAAGTATTTGTGTTGGCATCGTTTACAGTCATTATCTTTAGTGATGCTCATTTCCCAGTTTTGGCCAGTGGGAGCCTCTTCAAGTTGGCTCCTGGGGCTTTTATTTATTTTAAAGAGCTATACCGAGGATAAACAATCTACATATGATAAAATTTGCCCATTCTAAGTGTAAAAGTCAATGATGTTTAGTAAATTTACAGAGTTGTGCAACCGTCGCTGCAATCCAAACTTAGAACGTTTTCATCACCACAGAAAGATGCCTCTTGCCTGTTTTCAGACAGTTCCCATTGCCACTCCCAGTCCCAAGCAACCACGAGTCTCCTTACTGTCTCTGTAGATTTGCTTTTTCTGAACGTTTCATTCTAAGAATCACCCAATATGTGGTCTTTTGTATGTGGCTTCTTTCCCTCGGCGTGGTGTCTCTGGGGTTCCTCCGTGTTGCAGCACATGCCTGCACTTTGTTCCTTTCATGGCTGAGTAGCAGTTCATGGAGACATCAGTCTGTATTGTCCAGTTGATGGACATATAGGTTGTTTCCACTATTTGACGATTACGAATAATCTATGAATATTCACTTACAAATCTTCATTTGGGCATGTTTTCTTTCGCTTGGGTAGATATGGCTGGATCATGTGTTAAATTTCTGTTTAACTATTTAAGAAACTGCCAAACTGCTTTCCAAATTGATAACACCCTTTCACGTGCCCGCCAGCAGTGTGTGAGAGCTCCTGTTGCTCCGCGTCCTCACCAGTGCTTGCTCCTGTCTCTCTTAGAATCGGCCATCCTGTGGGGTGTGAACTGTCATATTGTAGATTTGATTTGCATTTCCCTAATGAGTAATGATGATCAGCATCTTTTCATGTGCTTATTATTAGACATTTGTATGTCGTCTTTGGTGAACTATCTATTCAAATCTTTTTGCCCATTTTTAATTGGGTTTGTCTTTTTGAGTTGTAAGTGTTCTTTGTATATTCTGGATACAAGTCCTTTATCAGAAATATTTGCAAATATTTCCTCCCAGTTTGTGGCTTGTTAATTTTCTTAATGGTATCTTTTGAAATGCAGCTGTTTTTAATTTTGATGAAGTTCAGTTTATCAATTTTTTTAATGTTGTGATTTTGGCATTATTTCCAAGAACTCTTTTTGCCTAACCATAGGTCACAAAGATTTTATCTTATGTTTACTTCTAAAAGCTTTATCTCTTTCACTTAGGTCTGTGAACATTTGGAGTTCATTCTTTAAAAAAATTAAGTTGTGATTAATTATTTTTTGCTAGGAAAGATTTGCCCTGAGCAAATCTGTTGCCAGTCTTCCTCTCTTTTTTTTCCTCCCCAAAGCCCTGGTACATAATTGTGTATTCTAGTTGTAAGTCCTACTAGTTCTTCTGTGTGAGCTGCCACCACAGCATGGCTACTGCTAGACAAGTCGTGTGGTTCCACACCCGGGAACTGAACTTGGGCTGCCGAAGCAGAGCATACTGAACTTTGACCACTAGGTTATCAGGGCCGGCTCTGGAGTTCATTTTTGTGTATGGTGTAGGAAAGAACCCAAATTCATATTTTTTCTTGCAGATATCCACTTTTCCCAGTCCTGTTTGTTGGAAAAAACTATCTTTTCCTCATTGAATTGCATTGGCACTTTTGTTGAAAATCAATTGGTCATAAGTGTAATCCTGAGTCTTTTTGACATTTAAATTTTTTTGAGAAAGGGAGATTGAGAGTACCTATTTGTATAAATGCATAGTACGGAGACTCAAAGCATATTTATCCAACTGTTGACAGTGGTTACCACTTTGAGGAGATTGGAAATACCAGAAGGATGGGGATCATATATTCCCATCCTGCTAGTATGTATGTATATTATTTGAATCCTTTAAAATGAGATTGTGCCAGGGTCAGCCCAGTGGTATAGTGGTTAAATTTGGCACACTCCACTTCATTGCCCCAGGGTTTGCGGGTTCTGATCCCAGGCATGGACCTACACCACTCATCAAGCCATGTTGTGGTGGTGACCCACGTACAAAATAGAGGAAGACTGGCACAGATGTTAGCTCAGGGCCAGTCTTACTCAAGCAAAAAAAGAAGAGGATTGGTAACAGATGTTAGGGCCGATCTTCCTCACCAAAAAAATAAAAATGAAAATAAAATGAGATTATGTCAAGAGAAAGAGAAGGCAAGCTACAGACTAGGGGAAACTTTTGCAAAAGACCTATCTGATAAAGGACTGTTTTCTAAAATATACAAAGAACTCTTAAAACTCAACAATGATAAAACAAGCAACCTGATTTAAAAATGGGCAAAAGAACTGAACAGACACTTGATCAAAGAAGACAGATGGATGGCAAGTAAGTGTATGAAAAGATAAGATGCTCAACATCATATGCCCTTAGAGAATTGCCAGTTAAAAGTACAATGAGACACCAGTACACACTTATTAGAATGGCAAAGATCCAAACCGCTGACAGCACCGGATGCTGGTGAGGATGTGGAGCAACAGGAGCGCTCATTCATCGCTGGTGGGGGTGCAAAATGGTGCAGCCACTTTGGAAGACAGTTTGGCAGTTTCTTACAAAACTAAACAGAGTCTTACCATACGATGCTGCAGTCACGCTCCTTGGTGTTTGCCCAAATGAGCTGAAAACCTGTGTCCACACAAACATGTGCACAGATGTTTATAGCAGCATTGTTCATAATTGCCAAGACTTGGAAGCAATGGATATGCTCCTCAGTAGGAGAAGGGATAAATAAACTGTAAAAAAAAAAAAAAAAAAAAAGGAGAGATTGTGTTCACACTGTTAACATAAAATAACAATGAACAATTTTACCATAAGAATTCATTTGAATACAAAATTGACAATGACAGTCTAATTTTATGTCACCAGTCCAAGTCGTTGTCAATTTGTTTGAAGCTTTTGTGCATTAATTTGTAAATTTAATATGATTAGCATTAATCTGATAAACTTGTGCTTTATTTATTAACAGATACAGGATCTACACCAGAAATTCAACAATCTGACCATACTTGAGGAGTGTGGATGGGAGAAAGCCAGCAATACGAGCAAAGATGTGTTTCAGGTAAATTTGTGGATTTCTAATATAGACTTTTACTTTAATGAATTTAAGCTTTAGAAACATTTAGCTTCAGGTTTTTCATCATTTCACAAAACGTGTCATCTATTACAATGTCCTGATTGTCTTGAAAGAGTGAGGAAAGGTCAACACAAAATTCAGGATGGTTATTTCTGGCGGGGGAGGTGGGGCTGAGATTGGATTTGGTCCCCCTGAGAGCTTCTGAGTTGCTAAGTAACGGTATGTACCAGTGTGTTTTATTCTTTAAACTGTACCTATACATTGTTTTGTAGTAATAATAGCAGTAGTACATAATTTATATAATGTGCCAACTATGCTTCCCAGGCCCTCACACACATTGACTCAGTTAATCCTCACAACAGTCCTGTGAGGTGGGTGCCGTTATCCCCGGGTGGGGAATCTGAGGCCAGGAAGACTCGAGCACGTGCCCAGGCTGGAGCTGGGTTTCTCATTCCAGAACCCATGTTCTTAACTCACAGGTTATGCCATCTCTGCTTTCTATACTCTTGTGCATGATGTATTTCAAAATGAAAGAACTTTTTAAGTAGAAAAGAGGAACAATGACTCTTAGACTCTCTTTCTTCCCAAATTTTATCATGTAAAATTTCCTATTTTCTCTGTAAAATTGGCTTTGTTGACATGATAGATTCCATTCTTATCTATTTGTAGTAATTTTTTTTCCTAAAATATTTTAACTCCAAGCTTTTGGTTCAGAATTGCTACTTCTCAAGCCAGCTTGGAGCCCTGCCACTTTTTCTTTTAGATTTTAGAAAAATGCCTCTGGTTGTAAAATCAGGTTTCTAAACTGGTACTTTATTATGCTGTGTAAACCAAATAAAAACTCTGTTTTAAATTCTGTCTTAGGAGTTTAAGATGTTAGAGTATTAAAGGATTATTGTAGGATTGTTTTACTAATGAAGTCTCCTTATTTTACTAATGAAGTAATGTCTTACTAAGATGTTAGTAATGTCTTACTAATGACAAAGGCCCTGAGGACAGTGACGAGATTGATTGAATGAATTTCAAGTCTGTTAAACAGGAAGGATGCTGGGACATTCGGACCTGCCTTGCGCATTTCTTATCGGGTGCTTAGTCCTGGGGACATAACACCATCAGTGACACAGATAACGGCTGTGTCAAGACAGCATTATGTCGGAGCCTTGTAATTCTGCCCCTTACCACCAGTGTTTCTCTCCTACATTATTTTATAGGCCACCGTTAAGACTACTGAACAGTTAAAATCAAACTAATCTTTTATCTGTACTTTGGAACCATTCCCCCAGATCTCTTATTCATTGACCTCTCATCCCATCAGTTAGCCTTGTTCTCTCTTTTCCATCAGTTTTTAGACATGTTGAAGGGTCCTATCTTTGTTTACATTAAACGACAATCACAACTAACTCCTTGAGGGCAGGAACTTTGTCCTTTACCTTTGACCCCCAGCATGTTTAGCACATACTAGGAACTTGATAAGCATAAGATGGATGTGTGAAATATTTTAGGCATGCTTTATTCATTTTTCTTATAAGATGGTAATGAGTTGCTTTAGTAAATGTCATAATTTCTCTTTGTAGGAAAAAGTTGTCTCGGGTATAGCGAGTGAACCAAAACATGACGATGCTGGGATCGCAGATGGGGGTCACCTCGCTGCTGTGAAGAAGGCAATGAGAGAGAGGATGCAGCCGGGAGAGCGTGCTGAGGCCGTGGGCTCTGCGGTGCCAAAGGAAGTTGATCATAAAGCGTTTGACGCTGGATCTTTTAGAATCGAAAGTCCCGTTAAATCATTCTCAGGTTAGTTTTTCTATTGAGACTACTTAAGAAATGTACTTGGGTTGGATGGGAGCTTGTACAGGAGGTGAAAAAGTTTTCACAGGAAGCAATATAAGCTGTCTGTGATTTCTGGAAAATAGACCACATCCTCACCACCAAACACTTGCAGATTTTGTTTGATGGATGGGATTAGATTACCTGAAGTGACATATCTCCTAAAGTTGCTTTTCTGTGTTTTCTAAGTGACTTCACTTCCATTATTAGCCCCTAACCCCACGGTCCTGGGAGGAAGGTCCCAGGTCCCAAGAGGGAAGGGCGATGAGCATGAGGAGTGAGGTGATTTCCTTCAAGTTGGTGCCAGGCTGGATGAGAATTTCAGCAGGAAAGGAAGCTTAGGCACCAAACCATCACACTTCTCTGGCTGTTCTTAAAAAATGACGCTTAGGGAAGGTGGGTTTGGTTTTATTTTCATTTGTATCAAAACTTTTGCCCAGATCTTTTTGAAACACAACAGGCCAATCCACAGACAGAAAGGGGACTCATGGTTGCCAGGGGCTGGGGGTGGGGAATGGGGAGTGACTGCTACAGAGCCCGGGATTCCCTTGTAGGGGGATGTGAATGTTCTGGAACCAGACAGTGGTAATGGTTGTGCAACACTGTCTATGAAATAAAGGCCCCTGAATTGTACATCTTAAAATGGTTAAAATGCTGGTGGAACTTTATGTGAATTTTACCACCATAAAAAGAATGAAAGTATCTGCAGTATGATTTAGTTTATGTACAATTCTAGAAATCTCTAATCAATAGTGACCACAGGGAGCCTGGGGCTGGGGGCGGGAGGGATGAGAATGAAGCAGAGTTTAGGGGCCAGTGGAGACGCTCATCATGCTGACTGTGCTGACGGCTTGACAGGCCCACTGGAGCTCACCAAACTGTCCACAGCAGACACCCACTGCTTCTCGCCCAGCAACCGTGCCCGGAGAAAGCCGCCAAAGAAGTAGAAAAGCTACACAGGTTTCAGCTCGTGGGGTCACTTTCATGCTCCCACACGAACATGCAAAGCGAGGACCACCTCGCCAATGGGGAGTGATCGCCACCCATAATGTTCAGAGAGAACACACCCAAGCATAGAACAGGGTACTACTTCTCATCCAAGAAAGGGAAGAAATTAAATATGTGTGTACATACACAGACGTATATTTGTAGGTATTTGCTCATATTAAAAAATAAAGGATAAGCCAACGTTATGAAAACTGTTACTTATGGGGGAGGAAGAGAGCAGAGTTGAACAGACAGGGGTAGACTCTGGACTTATGGGAATATATCTGGTTTGTGAGTTTTGACCTTGGAACCATGTACGTTTTTACATAATTATAAAACAAAATTTAAAAACATACTTTAAAAAGGCGATCTCTAACAGAAGAGAAGGGGACACTTCCGATCTTCCTCTTGGACCAGTGTTACCCTAATACCAAAACCAGACACAGGAATCACAGGAAAACTGCCAGCCAGTATCTCTTCTGGATACGGACACAAAAACCATCCACAGAATACCAGCCAGTGAAATACAGCCACGCAGAAAAAGGACCACACACGATAGCCAAGTGGGATTTGCTCCAGAACGCAAGGTTGGTTTAACATTGGAAAAACCAACTCACGTAATGCACCTCATCCATAGAATAAAGAACCAAACCACACAGGCCTCTCAACAGACACAGGAAAAGCATCCGACCAAGCTAACATCTTTTCTTGATAAAAACGCTGAACAAACCAGGAATGGAAAGGAATGTCCCCAACCCGATAAACGGTATCTGTGAAAACCCACGCTCACAGCATGCTTAGCGGTGAAGGACTGGATGCTTTTCCCAAGGCCAGGATCAAGAATCTCCACTCTCGGACATCAACACCACACCACGCTGCAGGTTCTTCCCAGAGCAGTCGGGCGGGACGAGGAAATAACAGATCCACACCGGGAAGGAAGAAGCGAAACTATTTCTAGCCGCAGGTAACATGATCATGTACACACAAAATCCTAACGAATATGCTAAAACACTATTAGAACGAATAAATGAGTTCAGAGGACTGCAGGATACAAGATCAGTACACAGGAATTAACTGCATTTTTATACACTTGCAATGAACAAGCTGAAAATAAAATTCAGAGAAGCATTCCAGTCATAATAGCACCAAAAAGAATAAAATGCTTCAGAACAAATTTAACAGAAGATGTGCAAAACTTATACTTGAAAACTACGAAACATTTTCGAAAGAAACTAAGACCTAAATGAGTAGAAGACGTCCTATGTACACGGATGAGAAGACAGTAGTAAGACGGCCATACTCCCCACACCGATCTACAGAGTCAACGCGAGCCCAGCAGAACCCCAGCTGGCCTCTCTGCAGAAACTGACAAGCTGACCCTAAAATCCATAAGGAGTTGCAAGGGTCCACGGAGAGCCAAAACAAGCTTGAGAAGGAACAAAGCTGGGGGACTCACACGTCCCATTTCAAAACCAACTACAAAGCAGCAGTAATCAAGACAGGGTGGAACTGGCATAAAGACACAAGGACAGGTCAAGGGCTAGAATCAGAATCCAGTACTAAACCCTCATATTTATGGGGAACTGATTTTCAACAAGGGGGCCAGGGCCGCTGGACGGGGAAAGAATGGTCTCTTCAGCCTTGGTGCTGAGACAACTGGATTTCCAGACATAAAAAATGGAGTTTGACCGCTGCATCACTATATTCAAAAATTAACTCAAAATGGATCAAAGACCTAGACGTAAAGGCCGAAACTAGAAACTCTCAGGAAAAAACAAAAGCAAATCTTCATGACCTTGCATCTGGCAATGATTTCTTGGATATGACAACAAAAGTACGGGCAACAAATGAAAAAACAGATAAAATTAACTTTATCAAACAAACAAAAACTTTTTGGCATCATGGAAGACTATCAAAAACTGAAAAAAGGGGTCAGCCTGGTGGTACAGTAGTTAAGTTTGCACACTCTGCTTCAGTGGCCCAGTGTTGGTGGGTTCAGATCCTGGGCACAGACTTACACACCACTCAACAAGCCATGCTGTTGCAGCAGCCCACATCCAAAATAGAGGAAGACTGGCACAGACGTTAGCTCAGGTCCAGTCTTCCTCAGCAAAAAAAAAAAAAAGGTTAAAAAAGACTCAGGTCAATTCTCAGTTTTTCAGGTGCTGAGTACATATAATTAAAAAAAAGAAAAAACAACTCAGAGAATGGGAAAAAATGCACACCAAGTATTGGATAAGGGACTTGAATCTAGAATATATAAAGAACTCTTACAATTGGACAATAAAGTGACAATCCAGTTAAAGAACGGGCACAGGATCTAAACAAACATTTCTACAAAGAAGATGCACAAATAGCCAATAAGCAGATGAAAAGCTGCTCAACATGACAGTCTTCAGGGAAATGCGAGTCAAAACCACCAGGAGACACTTCGTGCCCCCTAGGACACGCTGTCTACAATCAGCAAGACACAAGTGCTGGCGAGGGTGTGAGAGATCGGAACCCTCCTACGCTGTCAGTGGGAACGCAAAATGGGGCAGCTGCTTTGGGAAATGGTCTTGTGGCTCCTCAAAGCGTTAAACATGGTGTCGCCATGTGTCCCAGCAATTCCACTCCTAGGTGTGTATATCTGAGAGAACCCTACACCTGCACACCAAGACTCGCACACGCGTGTTCCAGCAGCCCTGTGCACCACAGCCCAAAGGTGGGCCAACCCAGACGTCCATCATTGATGAATGGATAAACGCACAACGGGACGCTGAAAGGACATGCCACTGACACACGCCCCAATACGGACGAACCTTGAAAACACAGGCTCACTTGTATTTTTGCTTTATTTTGCAATAAAGCACTTCCTTTATTGCTCCTCGCTTTACCGCGCTTTGCTTTATTGCGTTTTTCACCAGACGCTCCACCAGCAAAGAGAAGACGACTTGCTGAAGGCTCAGGTGCTGGTTAGCATTTTCTAGCAATATGGTATTTTTTAATTAGGGTATGCACTTTTCTTTAGCCATAAGGCTATCACCCACTTAGACTACAGCATAGCATAAACCTAACTTTTATCTGCACTCGGAAACCAAACAATTCGTGTGACTCGCTTTATGGCGACATTCACTTTGTTGTGGGGGCCTGGAGCCGAGCCCGCAGTGTCGCCGGGGTCTGGCTGTGTGCTGAGGGAAAGAAGGCAGACACAAAAAGCCACACACGGTATGGATCTGTTTACATAAGACATCCAGGATACTCGAACCTTACAGAGACAGGAAGTGGATTAGTTGGGGGTGGGGGAGGGGGGATGACAGCTAAAGGGTACAGGGTTTCTTTTAGGGGGTGACAAAAATGTCCTCCAGTTGACTACGATGATGGCTGCACAACTCCGGGCATACACTGCATTGTGCTGAGTTGTACATTTTAAATGGGTGAACTGTGGTCTGAGAGTTATATCTCAATAAAGCAGTTCCAACAAGAAAAGAGGACAAGCCCTAAAAACTGCAAGCAAAAGGAAGCACGTGAACCATTCAGCAGGTGGAACAGAACCTGCTCACAACACACATGGACAGAGGGTCAGCATCCAGAATAGGAAGAGACATTCCAGAGGGGAGGGTGGGGATGAAGAAAGAGAGAGAAAGCACCCCGGAAGCACAGGGGCAAAGGGGAAGCACAAGCACCCCAATGCGGCCTGAAGGCGGAGCTCAGGAGCACAGCCCAAGGCAGCCTGATCCATGGGGGAGCGGGACGCGTCAACGCCAGCACCCAGGAGGGGCCGTGCCAGCCGCTGGCTACACGGGAGCCTTTCTACGCAGCTGAGGAGATGTGGGAAACCACAATTGTGCTCGTCTACACGTGTCTACACATATCAACACGGATGGCCTGGAGACATGCCACCGAATTTCAAAACCAAATGGTGAGACGATGCACGGGGGATCGTGTGTTAGGCTAAGTTCAAAATCGACATGTTGCTGCACATGGACTGTGGGTCCACTGGCACCCACCCTAGACAGGGAGAGACACGGGGCATGAGGGCGCAGAGGAAGGCCCAGGCTGGACCTCAGGGGATCAGTTGCTTAAAAAATGCAAAGGTGAACGCTGCTCCATCTGGGAGGGCAACAACGCACAGGCATGTCTGTCTTCAATATTTGGCACAACCGTTAATACAGAGTCTCCACTGTGTTTCAGATCCTGAAAACAGAACACAAGCACCAACCCGTGAACGTGGTGCTGCCCAGAGGCAGCACGCAGGGCACCCACCTTGGCCACCTTGCCCATGTCCTCCATGGTGGCTCTCTCGTGCGGAAACTGGGCGAAGGTCCGCTCAATCTTGGCGATGACGGCATCGACGTTCACTGTCCCCTGCGGACGGCCTTGGGGGAAGTAGAAGGTGGGGATGCTCTGGCTGCTGGCTGGTGGCAGGGGCTCCTCCTTCTTTGTCTGGACCTGAGGAATGAGACAGGTGGTGAGGACTTGGGAACAGGAAACACCGTCCTCACATGAACCCGTAACAGACAGCGGCGGCACCATTCTCAAAGTGAGCGCACGGGGCCACGGAACCCCAATGTGCACAGAACGCCAGACAATCCTGGGGGCCAACTCCAGCCACGAGGCCACCCACACCCGAAAGGTCACACACCACAAGGGAGCGTCACATACCACTGATCCACACTGCTGAGCCTCCCCCAGCCCTGCCTCAGTGTGACCCTGCAACAGTGACAGCTGACGGCCCAGGCTGCCAGGGAGGCCGGCACAGGTCCTTGTGGGGAGCCTGCCCCGCAGTCCTCCTGGGGTCAGGGTCCTCCAGGCGGGCCGTCAACGGCGCTCACTCACAGCCAGGACAGGTGTGGCCTCTCTTTGGGGCCCACACCTGCAGTCGCTGGTTCCCACGTGTGCCTCCCGGAGAAAGGGACGTACGTCTGTCACCTGACCTGGGATGGCCCTCCGGGAAAGGATCTGGCCCTGCGGCCTCTTTCTCGCCAGAAGGCAGAACGGCAGCTGAGCCACCCCAAGTGAAGCCAGCACCTTCAGCAGCAACTACCTCGGAGAAGTTTGACCTCCTGACATGCTTTCCAAGA
Organism: Equus caballus; assembly: GCF_041296265.1. NCBI lineage: Eukaryota > Metazoa > Chordata > Mammalia > Perissodactyla > Equidae > Equus > Equus caballus. Next base: position 222,179 of record NC_091701.1, on the reverse strand, counting down.
CACAGTGGTGTCGGGACGTGCCCTCGGGGATTCAGGGAGCTGACCTGCTGTGGGGCTGTCGTTACAGGCGGAAGGGGGAACTCTGTATATAAAACACGGTTGTTTAAAATGCCCCCAAGCAGAAAGAGCTGGGTTCTTACCCAGAGGAACGGCACTGCCAGCAGGCCCTAACGCCCAGGTGGGGGGTCCCCTCCATGCGCCACGGGGCACTCACATGTCAGCCACCCTCCCCAAGGCCGAGTGACAGAGCACAGCTCATGCAGCCACCACCTCATGCCACAGGGACCAGGGGCTGGAACACCAGATACCAACAGCACTACCAATTTGCCACCAGGACACACAGTCAACACGGCTCCACAGTGAAACCTGTGGGTGTCCTACACATCTCGTCCTGCAATGGGGGCCTCTTCCCCACCCAGCTGCAGCCTCTGGGACCGGCTAGTGTCCTCCTCAGTCCATCTCAGGGATGGCCCATGTTCTCTCAGTCACATCTCGGGATGGCCCCACGTCCCCCTCACTCATGTCTTGGGATGGCCCCCCATGTCCCCCCAGTCACATCTCAGGATGGCCCCACGTCCCCCTCAGTCACGTCTCGGGATGGCCCCGCGTCCCCTCAGTCACGTCTCAGGACGGCCCTGCATCCCCTCACTCACGTCCCGGGACGGTCCCTCGTCCCCCTCACTCACATCTCGGGAGGGACCCATGTCCCCCTCAGTCATGTCTCAGGGTGGCCCCGCATCCCCTCAGTCACGTCTCAGCATGGCCCCATGTCCCCTTCAGTCACATCTCAGGATGGCCCCGCGTCCCCTCAGTCACGTCTTGGGACGGCCTTGCATCCTCTCAGTCACGTCCCGGGACGCCCTGTGTCACCTGTCTGTTTTCCCTCCAGCACTAGGAGAAGGAGTCACTTGTAAACGCTTTCTGTCCTGCCCCACTGACGTGACCCACAGACGGCAGCAACACGTCCAGAGGTGTTGCTGTCCTGAGTCTGCTGTACTGGGGGGCTATGGGGAGAGCCTGCAGACGCACGACAATGAGCCCTGTGATCACAACAGGGCAAATAAAACAGGGGTTTGACGCAGGGTCACCTCAGTGCTGAGAGCCGAGAGGCAGATGTGGACGGCGCGGTGATCAGAAAGGAGAGGCTGCAAAGGGCGGCCCTGAGGTTCCGGCACCTATTGCAGGCCGGCTGTGCTGAGCGAGGCGGGTCTGCCATGGACGGTGGGAAGCACGAGGACCACACTGTGGACTAAGCCTCAGAGCAGAGCAAAGGCTGGATGATGACCTCGGGCCCACCCTTCACGAGACTCGGCCAGAGTCAGCACCCAGGGACACAGGCTGATCCCCCTCCTCCCAGCCCGGGATGTCCTGTTCCACGGGGATTGGGTTACAGTGTCAGAATCACTGAGTCCTGATGTGACAGCCCTGCACAGCAGCACTGAGCCAAAACCACACCCACCGTGGCCCAGGGACAGGCGGGAGGGGAAGCCACACCCAGAGCTGCCTCCTTGGAAGGAGAGGGTTCGGTTCAACAGACCTGCTGGGGGTGCACACGATTCACTTTGAGGAAGATAACTTTTCCCCTCGATTTCTGGAACAAAGACTGAGGGCCGTTTTTCATTTTTTTAATTTTTTGTGAGGAAGACTGTTACTGAGCTAACATCTGTCCCAATCGTCTTCTACTTCATATGAAGGAGGCCGCCTCAGCGTGACTTGACGAGCGGTGCTAGGTCTGCGCCTGGGATCCGAACCCGCGAACCCCAGGCCACCGAAGCGGAGCCTGTAAACATAACTGCTGTGCCCCCGGGGCAGGCCCCTGAGTGCCTGTTTCCTTGCCTTGTGGCGGTGGTTCCGTTTTCCCGTCTTTCTCTTTTCTTCTCTCCAGCGAGGCGGAATGAATTGCGAGCCCAATGCCCTGAGCTGTCGGCCACAGTCGCTGCCCTTGTACCTTTGTGCAAGACGGTGTTGGTGTTTCCTGAGCACCGACCACATCTTCCCATGAGCCATCTCACTCAACTGCCGCGTTCAGGACAATCTGTGACTGACGTGCCACCAGCATCCTGTATTCACGGTGGGAAAACTGAGGCACAAGGAGTCTGGCGCTCCAGGCAGAGGGCAGGGCACCTACACTGTGGGGTGGCTGCCCCTGGGCTGGTTCTGGAGCAGGTGTCAACCATGTGCCTTCTCCCCAGTCCATGGCTGGGCTGACACAGACCCCTGGGCTGCTAAGTCACAGGGACGTCGCTCCCTGCTGGTCAGCGCTAGGAGGCCGTGCACCTGGTCACCTGGGAAAGGACAAGGAAGAGGGATGACAGCGCTGCTACGCCTCCATGCAGACCCACTGCTCGGCCTCTCGCCTACGACCAGGTGTGATTCCTGAAAACGAGATTGCTGTCACCGTGTCAGCCAGCTTCTGCCAGACCCGTTACACAGTTAATACTCAGGCCAGTCCTGAGAAATGGACTTTGACAAAATGGACAGAACGTGACAAAGAACTTAAATCAAATCTTCCTGCGGCTGTCAGTGCACAGCAATCCACCACGAGGCTCACCCTCGCCCCCCTGGCTGGCCCGAGCGTCCCCATGGCTGCCCTCCTCCACCTGGATGGCCACAGGCACACTCCAGCTGGCGACGGCGTGATCCTGACTCCACCACACAAAGCCCTGAAAGCAGCGGGGTGGGCTCACTGGGGCGTCCTGGACATGTGGTGTCAGGCCCTGTGTCGCTCACGCCCACTAGCTGTCCCCCCCTCCTGTGGAGATATAGGGACATTTCCTGCCCAAGGGCTGCCAAGCGACAGCTCTGGAACCTCGCTGGACACTCACGAGGAAGTCTGTCTTCATCTGCACAAGTCACGCGTGGCGACCAGACCTCCTCATGAATCCGCAGTCTACGCAGATGCGAATCCAGGCTGGGATCCACGAGGAAGGCTTTGCCCTGGGGTCCTGGCGGCTCTGCCTGGGGAAGTAACGTGGCCTTTGTGCCCTGGTGACCTCACGGTGACCCAGCCGCCAGCACGCGTGAGGGGAGGGCGGGAGGCCAGCATGCCCCTTTGTGGAGCAGCAGCAGCAGTAGCGAGTGCTCGTGGCTCCTGTCCTGGGCGTGAGGATACATGCAAGCACCTCCTGAGGGGGCTTCGGGGGCCTGGTGTCCCTGGTGCTGGTGTCTGCACACACCACAGTCCTAAAGGTGGGCGGTCCCCACCACGGGCTGGGCGCCTGTCCTGCGTTGTTTAAAGGTGAGCGAGTGCAAGAAGCTTACAAAGGCCCCAATCTGAACGGGAGCACAGGGAGGCAGCCGGCACGGCCTCAGCACCGCGAGAGTGTGGCTCGTCCACGTGCTCCTGCGGGAGGAGCTCCGGGGGCCACCACCATGTCCGACACGGCATTCCCTCCTGCCCCATCCGCAGAGGGCGCTGTCAAACTGAGGTTCCGCCGTCTGGGGGAACTAAGACACCACACGGGCATCATGCTCCACCCCCACCATACTCTGAACCGGGTGGAGCATCTCCTCATTTGTCTAAAAGGCAAGGACACCATCTTCCCTGCCCCTTCTCTGCTCCACGCTGTGCCGTCATTTCTGTTCCTCCTCTGACCATTCCCAGGGCGGCACGTGTCTTCGGCTTTGTGAGTTTTGTCCTCCGTCCCCAGGCCCCACGTCTTTTTATTTACTTTGTGACGTCTGTCACCACGTGGGAGTTTTTAGATCATGTTTGTAGTCAGCTTCATTCTCTCGTTGGTCTAACAGATGGTCCAAGGCAGCACTGGGAGCTACTTTATGACATCTGAGCACGTGCCCTGTGCTCGCGAACTCAGAATGACGGGCACCATGGGGACAACGTCTGAGGTCTGTACAGTGGCCAATCGACCCTCCCATGGCCCTGCTGGGCGGGGAGGCCTCAGAGAACAGGAGAGGCCAGAGGTATAGACAAGGACATGGGGGGCCAGTTCCAAGGAGGATGGACACCGGGCCCCCATGACGCAGGCTCGGCCGCAGTCCAGGAGGGGGAAGCTGATGGGCCACCCGGGCAGAGGGGCCAGCCTGGGCCAAGGGCACGGGGAGCCCCAGGTCCTGTGTGGGCCTCGCAAGGGGCAGAAACCACGCGTCAGGAGCAAGTTCACCAAACTTCTGTGGGTGGAGACGCGCCAACATGTCTTCTGAAGCTGCAAAGACTGAGCACTCTAGGAGGCAGTATTCACACTGCATGGGATGAACCACATGTGACAGTTTCTACCCGCTTCCTGAGCACATGGCGCAGAGATTCCCATGACAGCGATGGCAGCGGCTCAGTCACCTGTTCCTCCTTCTCCATCCCCCACCGTCTGCTGGTCCGCTTGTCTCCAGGGGCAGGAACAGGAAGGGGATGGGGCCCAACAGCCAAATGGGCCTCCCAGTCAGGACTGGCGGGGAAGGGCCTGTTGGTCGCGATGGAGACACACACACGCGTGAGGCCCCTACGCCCAGGGCTGCCGCGCGAGGGCCTGTCTCTGCCTCAGCTCGTGTGTCTGTTCCTGGGGGTGGACACACAGCTCGCCGATCTCCAGGAACCCCTCGCCTCGTGCGGCAGCCCGGGTCCTTCTGACCCTGGAACACAGCAGAGCTCCTGTCTTCCTCTGCTCCAGGCCCTGAGGCCTGGCCCCGAGGACACACGCATGGCTCCATGAGACATGACCTTCTGGACAGCGGCACAGGACGGGCAGAGTGGGACACAAGCGAGCTTACTGCCTGGGGAGCTTGACCATGGTGGAGGGAGGACGCCCACATGGGCTGCGCAGTGAGAGACGGCCCCTGTGGTCAGAGCCATGTGGACGGGGGGAATTTGGGGGGAATTTGGCAGATGGAGGGAGGGAGGAAGGGAGACAGCTACAAACTTAGGGGCAAAGACACAACCACAGGTCTTTGGTGCTCTTGACAGCGCCCTGCAGACACCCCGCATGGCCACACTGGCTGCTGCCAGCAGGAGGGCTTCCCTTGAGGGCACCACACGTCCCTTCCACCAACACACTGGTACAGGAGGACGGTCCCCTGGGTCAGGAGTTTGAGAACCACTGCACCACAGCTCCCTGGGGGACAGCGGGTGTGTGGAGGCGCTAACGACTGCCCCTGTCACTGCCCACCTCAGGGCCTTTGTGCCTACTGTTCCCAGGCGCCCCACAAACACTGCCTTACCTCATCTAAGACCATGATCAGATCCCACCTGCCACTAGCATGTCATCAACAGACAACACAACACCCACCGCCTGAGCCCACTCCCACCTGCCGTCCCCTCACACCAACCAACACCCCAGGTCACAAGGTCATCCCTGACACACCACACATCCCACCCCACCTGCCGCCCCCTCATAGTAACCGTTACCCCAGGTCACAAGGTCATCCCTGACAGGACAAACATCCCACCCTACCTGCCGCCCCTTCAGAGGAGCCATCACCCCAGGTCACAAGGTCATCCTACACACCACACATCCCACCCCACCTGCCGCCCCTTCACAGGTACTGTCACCCCAGTCAGGCTCTGTAGGCTTTTCTGTCATCCCAACTAGAAGGTGCAGCTACCCTCCAGTGCCTGGCACAGAGCAGGCCCCCAGCAACATGCAGTGATGGCACGCACATCCCAAAGAGCTCCCCTGAAAGGAAAACACCTTTCGCTGTGTTCGGAAAGCTGCTACCTCAGAGAACTTGGCCACGTGACTCTGTTTCCCTCTGTCCACAGTGAGTCTCTCCCAGCCTGGAACCTTCCATGTCTCTCACACTCATGGGGAAGCAAGCGTCTCCCACCAACTCACTCCCTGAGGCACAGTGCAACACTGGATGACCCAGTTCTGGTGCTGGACTTGCAGGATCGACTCAGGGAGAAGTAAATGCTAACATGTGTGCTCTTTCTGTGGCCCTGTCAAGACCCAGGTGCTCGGACCAGCCCTTCTGAGGAAGGCAGCTGGAAATGCTGGGGAGAGCACTTGACAAACATCTTCCTGAGTGCCTCACGGACTGGCAAGAGAGGAAGGACTCTCAGGGCACGGACGCTGGGAAGGGGCACCCAGCGAGGCCAGGAGAGGCTGGACAGGCGCTGCCTTCAGGGAGTGCACTCAAGGGGGTGAAGTGACCGTCACCTCACAGTGTTGCAGAGCTCGGGGACAGGAGGCAACATCCAGCATCCTCGACGGAGGCTGCCCCCTGAGCGGGATCCTGGGGGCTGCCCCTGCAGCAAGAAGAATGAAGTGGAAATAAATCCCCACCAACCTCTGACCCCAGGAAGGAAAGGACAATCATAGGCCTGGAAGCTGGTGCTGCATCAAGGGGCTGCGGGCAGGGGGTGGTGGCGAAGCTCCCGAGAGCTCACAGCAGACTCCCAGTCAAGTGTGCAAACCAAATGTACATCCTGTGCCTGGTCCCCAAACCCTCCAGCCGACGTCGTCAGGCTGCCGCAGATCAGCAGTGCCCGGAAGCAGCAAGATGTGCTGAGGCGAACCATCCGCAACTCGGGACTCAGAAAACGCCCCAAGTTCCAAGGAAAGTGAGGCGTTCATGATCAAAACGCACAAACACACATGGAAGGAAGGCACCATGGGGGAGAGCCGGCAAGCAGGGAGCAGCTGGGCTGGCGAAGACTCCGGACTCTGACGTTGTTGAGAATGAGAGCCGACACGCTTCATATATCAAGACAGGGAGAGGCTTGAAGATGCAAGAGTGAGGAGACTTAAGACAGCTCCAAATAAAACGTCCAGAAGAAAGGAAACACACTTGCTTTCTGGATTGGAGAGCAGAGCAGCACAGCTGGGAGGGACTCGTGCCCCGGGAGGGAGGAGACGCAGGTGCTGAGCCTGCAGCTACAGAGCTGGAGACACATCCTGAGACCCGAGGCCCAAGGAACCCCAAGCAGGAGTCCTTGGAGCAACCCACACTGCACACCGGATGACGAGACTGGACAACACCCAAGACAGTGGCAGATCCTCAGAACCTGCCACAAGGAGACGGAACGGAACAGAAAAGGGGACCGTCTCCAAAGGAGCGACCCAGGAGCCCTGCAGCCAGCTTCTCGACAGAAATGCAGGGGCCAGAGCTGGAGGAGAGCGGCTGCCCTTTCGCCCAAACGCCACCTCCCGGGAGGTGTCTGCCACACAAAACCAACATGGAGACAGTTTGAGACCAAAACGGAAGAAAAGCAAAAGCGAGCCGGCCACTGTCAGCAGACGCTGGTCCAGGATGTGCGGGGGACCATGCGTCAGGCAGAAGCCAAGTGCTCCTGACGCAGGTCGGAGATGCAGGAAAGGGGAGTATGGGGGGCAAATCTCAACACACTGACTGTGTGAATCATCATAAGAAGGCGATTTTATTTCTTTTTAAAAACCCTCCGAAGGCAACAACAGCAGTGTAAAATGAATGGGGTCATGGAATGGAAGTGTCTGAGAGTTTTGTTTTTTTTGTTGAAGAAGATTAGCCCTGAGCATCTGCCGATCCTCCTCTTTTTGCTGAGGAAGACTGGGCCTGAGCTAACATCCGTGCCCATCTTCCTCTACTTTATATGTGGGATGCCTACCACAGCATGGCTTGCCAAGTGGTGCCATGTCTGCACCTGGGATCCGAACTGGTGAACCCCGGGCCGCCGAAGCAGAACGTGCGCACTTAACTGCTGCGCCACTGGGCCAGCCCCCATCTGAGTGTTTTGAGCTGGAAGGCAAAGGTATTAATTTTTCACCTGAAAAAATCCAGCAGTGGCCATTTCTAGGATGAGCAGTCAGCTAGGAGCAAGGGAATACTCCAAAGTAGGAGAGGAAAAGAGAAAGAGGAGGCAAGAAAGGACAGGACGAAAATAAACCAAGATGGACGAACAGTCATAACACGTGGAAACAGACAAACAGCACAGGTAAAAGATGAAGATCAGAAGGAAAAAGAGAATCGTGTCTATTCACAAGAGACACACATAAGACGTAAGGGTGCAGAGGGTGAACATCTTCTCAAAAGACGGAAAAGGGTCGAGGGGCCGTGGAGTGGCTGGACTGACGTGCACACAGGAGGTGGAGGTGTGGACAGTACTAGAGAGAGACAGGGACCGCGTCAGGGCAGGCGACCAGGGGAAACGACACGCCTCAGAGCTGGCCGATGCCGGCCCCAGGAGCCCCACACGGACACGGCAGACGCTGCAGGGAAAAGCAGAGGTCCAGCCCCCAGGGAGGCCGGGCCCAGCTCCCCGGAGCGATGACGGAGCTGACCGGACAACCAGAAACAAACAGCCTGCTGCAGACACGGGAGATTTACAAGTTTAATCTCCGGGACAGAAATAGATGCGGCCCCAGCACAGCTGCAGCTCTCACATTCTTTTCCAACACACAGGGCGCCGTTGGGGGCTGGCCACCTCCTGGGCCGCAAAACAGGTCTCAGCAGGTCCTGCAGGGACCGTGGGGTGCATTCCCCGACCTCCAGGGGACGCGGCCAGATGACTGGGATGAACAAAAGTGGCAAAACACACACGTGTGTGTGTGAAAGGAGAGTCCTAAAGGACGGCTTAGGCCTCTTAAAAAATGACAACCAGCCGACCAGGGGGCATTCGGGTCCCCAAGCCTCTCGCCTGGGCTCCCACCCGCCCCGCCCCACGCAGGCCCCCTGCAGCCCCGATCAAGGGGCACTGCCTCACGGAGAGCTACTTCTGTAGAGGGCCCCGGCCGCCTGCTCCCTGACTCGACCCCACTCCTGGGACCTCAGACTCGCCCACGGGCCTCCCAGAACACACAGTGGGGCTGAGCGGTGCCCCCACGACCAAAATCCAAGCCCTGGGATAAAGCAAAGGCATCTCTTTTCCCGCAGAAGGGTGTGGGGGAGCCCAGCAGAAATCCGTCCAGCTGTGTCTCTGGGGTCACACCTCCCAACACCAGCCTCGGACGGTCAGATCCCAGAGGGGTCAGACGGCACGTGCTGGGACATCAGATGGGTCCCTCCGACTCCAACGGGCCAGGACAGGGCACAGGTGGCAGAATGAGAGCAGGCCAGGCAGGGACGCTGGGCTGGAGCGGCCAAGCCCAGCAGCGTCCTGGGCGGCTCCGTCTGAGACCGGATGTAGCAGCAAGGCCGGGACGGGGCCCTGGACGGGGCCAGGGAGCTCAGGGGGGCAGCCTGTGGATTCCAGGTGAGCCCAGGCCCCAAAGATGCTGCCACCCAACAGGAGGCCCCTGTGGGCCGCGAGCTTTCTCCTCGGCTCCCATGGACCCTCCACACCAGCTGGCAGGAGGTGCGCCAACTAAACGCGCGAACAACACTCCATGCCGACAGATGGGAGCCAGAGGTCAAAGTTTAACACAGGGGAGCCAAAGACAACAACGGGGGAGCCAGGCCCTGCACACAGGTTCGTGCGAAGGATCTCCCTCCAGCACAGGAGGGGCCGGGCTCACTGTGGAGGCTGCTGGGCCAGCCGCGTTCACAGGAGGGAGCAGAGCTGTGTCCCCAACACTGACACAAACGGGGGAGCCCGGCTGAGCGGGGTCCCCGGCCTGGACACTGACTGTCAGCCTGGCTCGGCACCTGCCCCACAGGACGGGCTCCCATGGGGGCGTGCGTGCGGCTCTGGAGTGGCCTGTGAGGGGAACCTGCATCCACAGCCGAGTGGACAGAGGGGGCGCTTCCAGCTGCCAGGGTCCTGGGAATGTGGATCAAAGGGGGTATTCATGACCCTTCCTGCAGGGTACTGTGACCCCACCCAGACTGGGACCCCAGACTGTGGCCCACTTGCCATCTGGGACGGGCAGAGCTGGGAGGCCACGCTGTCACCCCAGGGAGGGGAGGTCAGCTCAGAGTCCAGGACTGTCCCCAGGGGGTGGCCACACTGGGGTCTGGAATGACGCTCAGCGGGATCTGTGTGCCCACCTGAAGGACCCTGCAGGGAGGCTGGACGGCGTGTCCGGGCCCACAGCAAGGTGACAGAGTGGAGGAGCAGAGGCGCCCGTCAACTGTGCCTGAGCCTGTTTGTGGAGAGTGGGCGATGGGACCCCCGGGGTACAGGACGCTCAGGACCCCTTCCAGCGGGGCGAGCCGAGCATGTCCTGGGCCTGAGGGAGCCTGCAGTGACCACCGGGAGTTGGCGCTGCTCGGCGCCCAGAAGGCCCGAGAATCCCTGGGCAGGGTGGGCGGGTGGACATGGGAGGTGGGAGCAGGGATGGCTCCACTGTGGACGGCACAGCTGTGCCCCAGGGTCCTCTGCTCCGGGCCAGGGGGGCCCACTGAGCGGGTAGTGTGGCCGTCAGGCTGAAGCACCACCTCCCTCCCTCCACCCCCAGCCTCTCCCTCCACCCCCAGCCTCTCCCAAAGATGTTTGCTGACCCCCCAAGGCTGTGTCCCAAATCCGCCCTCCAACATCTTGGGGTGAAAGGAGCCAGGAGAACTCTCCTTCTGCTCCTCCCACAACCCCCATGAGAAAGACCCACTGGTCCACCGCCTGCAGCCCAGGGAGCACTCACGTTACGCAATGCACATCGTCACGGCTGAGAAACAAGGTTGAGACATGTTTTCTGTGACAAGAAACAACTTCCCATGAAATGAATTTATAAAGTTTGATTCCCAAAAAGTGATTTTCATTTGATAAGCAGCAGCCCTAAAGCAATGCAGACTTTCCTGCATGGGCTCTGCGGGGAGCCGGGCCCCCAGGCACGACCATCCTGGGCGAGGCTGGAGGGATTTCTGGGTCTCCCACACAGCCCAGTGGACCATCAGGAGAAACCCTAACTGCCCCACATCTGTCTTCCTATCGTCAAAGCAGGACCCGCATGGGGCAGATTCCACTCCTGGGTCTCCAAATGCAGGCACTTTCCTTAAAATCTAGGGACAGACTCACACCTTCCCCAGCTGCAGACAAAACTTCAGAAGTTGGAAGACACAAGACAGGAAAAATTCCCAAGCTGTGTAAAAGCTGAGATATGATCCCAGAAAAACTCCCATTAAAATATCAGCAGAAAGCAGGTCTTTTTTTCCCCCAGATGGCCCGGTCTGATTGGATGTCATTTTTTTTGGCCACAACAGGACGTTAAGTCCTGGCCTGGATAAAACGTGCGGGTGTCTAACTGCAAGAGGCGAGGCGTTCAGGGGCAGGAGCCCCGGCCCCAAGCCCTGTGGCCCTGCCCCCAGCACCGGCCCAGAGCTGAGGCGAGGACAAGATCTGCCACGGAGACCCCTCGAGTCACAGACAGACTCTGGGGATCACGGGCTGTCGGATGCTTCCAAACGACTGGGTCCCTCAAACTAACTCGTAACACGTCCAAGGTGTAGACACAGCAGGTCTTACTCCTCCGAGCACACTCAACCATGGAGAGGGCGTCTACACGCCAACTACTCACTATCAGCACCGAGCCATCCACTTGCCCGGCCCATGTGTGCAGATCCCCACAGCCCAGTAAACACCATGTGGCCGAGAAGGCCAGGCGTCCCACAGGGCCGTGTCATCACGGAGATGGCCGTGACCATGGGCCAGGCTTCCCACCGGGACCACAGGGTCAGGCCCCCACCCGAGCCAGAACCTGTCCACGCGCCGGGGGCTTGCATCCTGGCCGCACCACGGCACCACTGCCAAAACTCCAGCAACGGGCGAGCTCTTAGGAGCTCTCCCAGCGACTTCACGCGGGACCCACACTCCCTGCACGGGTGGGTGCGAGCAGCCCCCGCCCCGCCCCCCCCACCAGTGGAGGGACTCGGGAGGGACCCGGGTGGGCCGGGGGGGTGACATGCGGCAGACCTGGACCTGCTGGAGGGCCTTGAGCCTCTTCTTGAAGCGGGAGGGCAGCACGAAGTCGCAGCCGCGGGCCAGTGAGGCCAGCTCCTGCCTCAGGCTGGGGTCCTGGCACAGCGACAGCTCATGGAGCCGCATGTCGGCTCGCGTGGGCCGCCAGGGCCCAGGCCAGGCACCTCGCTCTGGCTCTTGCTCTCGGGGCTGGGCCTGGCTGGGGCCGCTGGGCTTGGGGCGGCAGCTGCGCCCAGCAGGACGGTTGGGGTGGCTGGGCTCAGCGCACTCCGTGCGTCGCTGGGCAGGCGCTGTGGGGGCCAGCCCAGGCGGCGCGCGTTCCACAGGCTGAGGAGGGGTGGCAGGCCACCCCTCCCGCGGGCGGGCAGGCCGGCGGCTGTGCAGGCAGAAGGGGACAGCTGGCGCGCCCTGACCGAGCAGCTCTCTCTGCGCGGCTGCTGAGGGTGCGGGAGGCCTTGCAGGGGGCGGTGTCTGCAGGGACCCCGGCTGTGGCTCAGTGCGGACGCACAGGGCACAAACAGGTCAGCAAGGACAGCCGATCTGGGGCAGATCTGGGGCCGTCTGCCAGCGCTCGCACAGCGGGGAGGTGGGCTCTCCCCAGAAGCAAAGCCTGCCCGCCCACCCGCGACTAAAGGGGACCTGCCACAGGCTCCTCGCGGAGGAGCAGGTTCTGCGCTGAGACCCCAGCCCAGGACCCAGATGCAGCCAAGCAGCTGTTCCCCCCTGAAAACGCACTGGGAACAAAGGGGTCTGCCCGCCCCAGCTTCCCCTGCTCGTTAGAGGCTGAGAAAACATACTGAAGCTGCAAAGGACACCCGAAAGTTTTCTCTTCAAAAATCGGGTGAGGGGGTGAGTATTCTGGCTTCTGTAGTCTTGGTGCCGGTTCCACACGTAGAATGTCAGGACAGGGCAGAAAGTACCACAACATACAAGGTAACAATATGGAACGACAGTGTGGAACGTCACGACAAAGTACCAAGTAACCAGAACGTCCAAAATAACGACAGTGCACAAAGTACCTACAGGGCAGAACATAACCACAATGCAGGATGTAGCGTTAACGCACACCATAAGGTAGGAGCCGGTCACATAAACGCCAACAGGGCAGCAGATAGCAGGTGCACTGAGGATGCGGCCAGCGGACACACGGACACCCGGCACCTCCGCCCGCTCCTGCAGGAAGGACCAAGGCTGCGTTGGGGGCTGAGTTGCCTGGGCCCACGCCGGGTGCTGCGGGCACGGAGCCTGGGGGAGGCGCTGCCTCCTGAAGCCCAGACGGCTTCTGGGAGAATCTCTCAGGAGGAACCCGCCGTGGATGCACCTGGAGCAGCAGGGCAGGACCGCAGGGTCCAGCCCGGCCCACACCCACACCCATAGGAACCAAAATGCCGGAGGATGTGAGGCGGGTGGGAACACGGCGTCCCTGAGGGTCCCCCTCCCGCCCCTGCGAGGCCTTTGGAGCAGACGGGCGCAGAGAGCGTGTGGCTCTGCTGCGGGTGGCAGGACACAGGACTGGCGTGTGTGGGCCACACACCCCCATCTTCTGTGACACAAGCCTCTGGCACTGGCCAGCCTCCAGACACCCCTCCCAGGCCTTCCTCCCTCCCGGCCAGAGAGAAGCTGGCCCAGGTGGCCCCACTGCATGGAGGGGGTAGCACCTCATGCATTCCAGACGCCCCCTGGGGCCCGCTCACCCTGACCCTCGGCCCTTGGCCCCCGGCCACCTGGGCTGCATCCTGGCCCACAGGGCACGGTCTTCCCTGCAGATCAGTGCGCTCACTGGCTCCCCGCTCTGCTTCCACCGTCTAACCCCGACCCCGAGAGGAAGAAGGGGGTTTCATCTGTCACTGCTTCTCCCTCCTCCTTCGGGCATCCTCCCCCCCTCCTCCCACCGAAGTTTATGAGTGTCCACTACAAGGCCGGCACGGCGGCCACACAGGTGGACAGCGGACCAGCCCTGTGCGCATGGAGAGCTCAGCCCCACACACAGTGGGGAGTTTGTGCTGCAGAAAAAAGCAAACCCACAAACACAGGAGTCCCGAGAATAAGCCCTGGCAGCCCCGAGCAGCCCCACGCGGCGGGAGGCCCTGGGCTTCAGAACACACCCCGTCCTGGACCAGGCCCCACAAGGCCGCCCGCCCGGGTCGAGCTGCGTCCCCCCAGATGTCCCAGGACCCCAACGATGCCTCCCCAGCCCGCAGCTCTCCTGGCCACCCGACAGGTGGATGTGGCCTGTCCGTCCCGGCCCCTGGGGACAAAGATGCCCAGGAAACGACCCTGGTCGTCACCAGGCTTGGTGTCAGACGGTCTGTGGGTTTGGACAGATACGTAATGATGTGTGTCCACCGTTATGGGTCGTGCAGAGGAGTTTCACTGCCCTGAAGCCCCCATGCTCCGTCTGTCCATCTGTCCCTATCCATCCCCCTGGGACACTGGTCCCGTCACTGTCCCCTAGCTCATCCCTTCCAGAGGGTCCCCTGTGGGGTCACACAGGATGGAGCCTTTGTCTCCCGTCCATCGTCCTCACAGCCTCACTCGTGTCTCGGAGTCCTGCAAGGCGCCCCTCTCCCGTTCCTCCTCTGCCTTACCCGTCCCTCGGCCCTATTGCATCCTCCTCCCCCACTACCCTAACGTCCGCCAGGACCTGGGTCAGCCTCCAAGTCCTCCAAACAGACAGACCAGGCCACGTGCGACAGCGAGAGGCAACAGTAAGATCAGGGGCCGCGTGACCCACGGCGGGCGTGGGCCCTGGGGCAGGAGTCCTGCAAGCTGTTCAGACCCAGAGCCACACGCAGGACGGCAGCCCAGCACCACTTGAGCTCCCAGGGTGGAGCAGACTTCTATGCTGAGGGCATGGGCCTCGATGGGGCTGTCCCCGAGCAGCAGCCGCTCCCCACGCCTCCCCGGCCAGCACAGTCCTGGCGCTCGCTGGGCATCGGTCTTCCAGGCACGACGGGCCGCACCTGCTCATTCACTCTGCCTCCCTCCTTCCCTGTGAACCTTTGGGAAGAGATGCCCTCAGTGCAGCCTGAGAAAGTGGTGGGTGCTCCCCTGCAGGCCCACAGCCCCTGCAAGGTGGCCTTACAGCTGGTCCCACGAGGCGGCAGTGTGGACGTGCCACCCGAGAGCTGGGCTGGGCTGAGGGGGTGGCCGCGCGTCCCCATGCCAGCACTGACTGAAGGGTGCTGGCGCATCGGTGCCCCCTCATGGCTCCTGGAGCGCCCCTGCCGTGACACACGGGGCCAGCGGGCCGGGGTGAGAGCCCAGGGGCGGCAAACAAGCAGTGGTGCTGAGCAGTGACAGAACTGCCCAGCACAGGTTCACGAGCTCGGAGGACACGCTCAGCTCTGAATCCGGGTGGCTGGTTATGCGGCACAGCTCAAGCTGCCCGGTGCAGCACCCAACAGTGAGAGCCCACAGCAGAGGAGGTGGATGGGGAACCAGCAGAAACCCAGCAAACCGGTCAGGTCCCCACTGTGGAGTCGCCAGGTCAGGTGAAACAACCACTGCAATTCCACTTCCCCAGTTTCTGTTGGAAACTCTGCAGCTGGTGCCAGAACATACGCACCAAGTCCAGTAGTGACGGCTGGATAAAAACTGACCTAACTTCTTCAACTAAAACACGGCTAGGGGCCGGCCCCGTGGCACAGTGGTTAGGGTTTTGCATGCTCCCCTTCAGCGGCCTGGGGTTTGCAGGTTCAGCCTGGGTGTGGACCTAGACCACTCAGCAGCCATGCTGACAGTGTGTGTATGTAGAGGCGTCACACATACAAAACAGAGGAAGGTGGGCACGGATGTTAGCTCAGGGATAATCTTCCTCACCCAAAAAAAGAGGAGGATTGGAAACAGATGTTTGCTCAGGGCCAATTTTCCTCAGCAAAAAACAAAAAAAAAAAGTTACAAACCAGAAATCTTAATACAAATAGAAAAAGAAAACTTTTCCTAATTTGTCCATTCCTCAATAAACTTTGGGGAAAGATTAACAGTTCTTCCAACTCTCAAAGGTCATTTACGAGAGAGAGAGGGAGACAGAGAGAGAAACTAGTAGGCACGGAGCAGTCTTGGGATGGGGAGGGAGGCAACCGCGGGCCTGGACTGGCCGCCGAACTGAGGCCACTTCCCAGCTGGAGAACTTCAGCCCCACCGTGTGACGACTCTGACAGCCACACCCCGTGGGAGCGCTCGCTCAGGAACGTGGTCCCTCAGCACCTGGACAGACAACACATCCCTGATTTTCTGACCGTGTGGGAGCAGCCCAGGCCCCTGTGCTCCCGACGCCTGAGCCACGGGCCGGTCTGAAGACACGGTCATGAGAAGCAGAGGGAGCCTGCTGCCGTAGGGGTGGGGGGCAGCGGCTCTCTGGGAACACGCTTGTGAAAAACCTCCACGTGCACAGCGCCTGCGGCTCGGGGCCCGGGGCCCAGGCTGGGCACCTCTGAGGCCTGGCCTCCTTCCCAGGGGTAAGTTCCTGGGTGGCAACATGGACAAGACTCCTCCCAACTCCACGCTCGTCCTGTAATTCTCGAAGCTCGGAGCCAACCGTTGCCCAGAAAACTAAGAGGTGATTTATTTCCTGTAATTGACTGTAAATAAAATAAAACAGCTATTCCCAAAAACCGGCTCAGAGGCCCGTCTAGGGTGCGCCGTGTTCAGTCAACTGCCTGTGGGGAGGAAGAGGCACCACAGGCCGGCCCACAGCCCCGGCTCTGGTCGCATCTCCCGGCTCCCTGGCTCCTGAAAAGTACAAGGCGGCCAGGCCACAGGCTCTGCAAGGCCAGCTGGAGTATGCGAGGAGTGAGGGGATGTCCTCATTCCTGCACAGCTCTGAGCACTCATTACAGCGCCCGTGACGGCTTTCTGCTGGACCGACGCGCTTTATGAAGTCTGGTCCTGAGTTTCCAAGTTTATCTTCCAAAAACGATTTCTGAATTGCACTGTGATGAGAGAATGCTGTCTGCAGATAGGAAGCTCTTTTTGTTTGTTTTTGTGAGGAAGATTAGCCCTGGGCTAACATCCATTGCCAATCTTTCTTTTTTTTCCCTTGAGGAAGATTGGCCCTGAGCCCATCCGTGCCCATAAATCCGGGCCACCTAAGTAGAGCATGAGGAAATTTAACCAGTAGGCCACGGGGCCGGCCACCAGGACAGGAAGTTTTTGACATTTGTTCAGACTTGTTCTCTGTGGTCTAGCATGCGACACCCAGGACAATACCTTCCAAAAATGAAGGTGAGACCTCTGCTTGCAGACAAAACGGAGGGATGGAGACCAGAATTGCCGCCCGGGCTAAACTTCATAAGGCACTTTAAGGAGGAAATGATAGCAATCTTGCACACACTCCTGCAGAAAACAGAGGAGGGGACATGATTCCCAACTCATTTCACGAGGCCAGTGCTACCACAATCCCAAAGCCAAAGACATGGAAACAAGAAACCAGGCGGATGTCCCCCTGACTGCACACAGATCTCACAAAGACGTCAGCAGTCAGAACCCAGCAGCACACGAAAGAGACTATTAACTGTGATCAAGTGGTTTTATCCGAGGAAGCGAGGCAGGTTTAACACCCAAAACCAACCCACAAAACGCCACATCACTGGCCACAAGATTAGAAGGAACGTGATTTTTCATGTTAAGAGTTCTCAACAACCTAGGACCATCAGGTAACCTCCTCAAGCTGGTGAAGAGCGTCTATAGAAAAACTCATAACCAATATCATCCTTGACGAAGACTAGATGGTCTCTACCCAAGACGGGACACAGGGAGGCTGTCTGCTCTCGGCATGTCCACGATCCCAGCCACAGCGCTCAGGCAAGAAAAAGAAGTTACAGGGGCTGGCCTGGTGGCATAGTGGTTAAGTTTGCATGTTCCACTTCAGCAGCCTGGGCTTCACTGGTTTGGATCCTGGGTATGGACCTATGCATTTTTCATCAAGCCATGCACCCCAGATAGAAAATAGAGGAGGATGGGCACAGACGTTAGCACAGGGCCAATCTTCCTCAGCAAAAAAACAGAAAAAGAAAAAAGAAGTTCCAGGCATACAGACCGGGAGAGAAGCAGTAAGAGAGTTTTTATTCCCGTATGTGGAAAATCCTTGTGCATATCTGACTGACTACTAGAACTAACACGCGAGGTCAACAAGTTCACAGGGTACAAGACTAAAAAGATAAATCAGTAGAGCTTCTAGAACTAAGAAGACAATTCCATTCACAGTAGCATCGAACAGAACAGCACACTCCTGGAAGGCTGCCCAGCAAAGAGAACACACTGCTGAGAAAAACGACAGACTCAAAAACGAGTCGCTCCTGCTTGAGGCCTAGAGGAGCAGGGCTGCTTCCAAGGATAAACGGGTCGGGTCGAGACAATGGCTATCGAAACCTCAGCAGGCTTTACGTAAAGCTGGACGGGAGGATCCCAAAAAGCGCATGGAATGCAGAGACCCTCCACCTCAGGAATCCACCCGAGAGAAAGGGAAATGCAGGTCCTCACGCAGACTCACTCACGAGGGACCCCGGCAGGATTAACAGACAGCTCGAAAAGGGAAACGAGCCCAGGTCCGTTCACAGGGAGACAAGTGCGGCAGCGCCCCCCATGGACCCGCCCAGGCAAGAAGGAAAGACAGAGTGAACCCTGAAAGTTGGGGAGCCTCACAGTCTGCCACTTAGATGGGAACGCAGTAGGCACGGACCCGCTCGTCAGTGCAGAAGACGTCGCTGAAGGATGTGGAACAGCCGACACTGGCTGTGCAGGGAAACGGGGGGCGCCAGACAGGAGCAGGCGAGTCCTGAGAGCAGAGCAGCCTTCCTCGTCCTTTGGGTCCTAAACGGGAAAGCACTCCATCTTCAAAAATCAGCCACCTAACTTCCGACGACCAGGAGACAATACCAAACCCGCGGGGGCTGCACTGAGGGTCTCTGCACATCGTGGACACAGGGGCCCACCCTGCACCGGATGAGCTCCCTGACCAGGCAGGTGCTCCACAGCAGGACAGGCGGCTAACGTTCAGCCATCGTCCGTGGCTGCTGGAGAGGCAGGTGCCTCGGCCCAGGCATCCGCCTCAGAGAAGCCCCAGAGCCCTGTGGCGGCAGACCTGATGAGGAGCCCCAACAGCCAGCGTCTCCCCACAGAAGGCTAAGGGACGGCAGAGACACCGATGCAAATACAGCCTCTGGGAAGCAAAGTCAACTATCTGTAACAGTAAATTGACAGTGTCCAGTAATTTCAACGCTGCATGTATGTCCTGTAGAGTTAGGAAGGACTGCCTTAAACATGCATGATGCACACATGCCAAGACACGAGGATGGCCCCACGGTGGACCTGGGACCTTCAAACATCGCCTCCCGATGGGGCCCCTACAGCCAACTCCCAACAGGCCCCGACATCCCCGCCCCCACCTCTGGACGCCGCTCCGCACCCATCTGTGGACGCAGCCCCGCACCCACCTCCCAACGCAGCCCCCACACCCACCTTCCCACGAGGACCCCTCACCCAGCTGTGGACGCAGCCCCGCACCCACCTCCGGATGGAGCCACCGCACCCACCTCCTCCCGCACCCAGCTGCACTCCGCTCAGCCGGGCTGGCCCAGGCCGGTCCTGTGCTCCCTGGCGGCTGCTCCAGTGGCCCCTGCCCAGGTCTCAAGCACCCGCACCGCCCTCGCACCTTCCTCCCGCCAAGCTTGCAGGGCCGCCCCTCCCTCTCCTGCCCGCTGCCCCACATCGTGCACACCTACGTCCTATCTCCCTCCCAGCTGTCCTAACCCAGGGGTTCATTTCTCCTCCCAGGAGCGTTGAGGCCGCGCTGACCACTAGCACGCGGGTCATAGGAAAGGCTCAGGCCCCTCCTCCCAGAGCCTGAGGCGCAGCGCTGGAAGCAGACCAGGGAGGCGAAGAGGGAGGACAGGGCGGCGACCAGGCTTGTACCACGGGAGCTTGGAGTCCGTGAGGGCGGCTCCTCGTCCCCAGTTCTCCCCCCGCTTCCAGGAGAAGGTCCACGCTCATGGCTGGGCTCAGGGCCCTCACACATGGGCACACAGACCACCTCACAGCCCTTAGAGCACTGACTTTGCATTCCCGTAAAATCAACAAATCACAGAAAGCTGGAAGGGAGGCCTGGAACAGACTTGCCCTCAGGAGGAACCAACCAGACCCCAGGAACACGTTAGGAGTGCAAATCCCACACACCACCCCAGACCCCAAAATTGAAACTCTGGAAGGGGCTCAGCCAGCTGTTTTCACAGCCTTCCCATCCAGCCATCCTCAGGGCCCTCCCATCGGGCTGTCCTAACAAGCCCTCACATCTGTCCATTTGTCCTCATGGCCCTCCATCCATCCGTCCAACTGTCCTCAGGGCCCTCCAGGGGATTCTGACACTCTCCCAGGTGGAGAGCTGCTGCCAGGTCCTGGGGTGGCCACGAGGACCTCATCACGTGCCCCGAGCACCTCACATGCTCACAACACAGCACAAGACCCTACAGCTCTCTCTGCTGGGACCTTTTCCAAGAATGCGCTGCTTCTATACACTAACAACGAACTAGCAGAGAGAGAACTCAAGAATACAACCCCATTGACAATCACAACAAAAAGCATAAAATACCTACGAATAAATTTAACCAAGGAGGTGAAAGACTGTACACTGAATAGCGTAACACATTGTTGAAAGAAACCGATAGTGACAGAAAGAGATGGAAAGAGATTCCGTGCTCATGGATTGGAAGAATAAACATGGTTAAAATGTCCATACTACCCAAAGCAATCTACAGATTCAGTGCAATCCCAATGAGAATCCCAATGGCATTCTTCACAGAAACAGAACAAAGAACCTTAAAATTCACATGGAACAAAAGACCCCAAATAGTCAAAACAATCCTGAGAAAAAAGAAGAGAGCTGGAGGCATGACAATCCCTGACTTCAAAACCTACTACCAAGCTATCGTGATCAAAACAGCATGGTACTGTCACAAAACACACAAAGAGATCAATGGAATAGAACTGACAGCCCAGAAATAAAACTGCACACCTAGGGACAGGTAATCTCTGACAGAGGAGCTGAGAACATGGAGAAAGGAGAGTCTCTTCAATAAACGGTGCTGGGAAATCTGGACAGCCACATGCAAAAGAATGCAAGTAGACCATTATCTTTTGCCATAAATTAACTCAAAATGGATCAAAGACTTGAAGGTAAGACCTGAAACAACAAAACTCCTAGAAGAAAACAGAGGCAGCACACTCTCTGACATCGGTTCTTAGCAGCATCCTTTTGAATATCATGTCTCTTCAGGCAAGAGAAACAAAAGAAACAATAACCAAATGGGACTACATCAGACTAAAGAGCTTCTGCAAGGCAAAGGAAACCATGAACAAAACGAAAAGACAACCCACTGACTGGGAGAAAATATTTGCAAATCATATATCTGACAAGGGGTTAATCTCTAAAATAAATAAAGAACTCCCAAAACTGAACTACAAAAAAAAACCAACCTGATCAAAAGATGGGCAGAGGATCTGAACAGAGATTTCTCCAAAGATATACAGATGCCAACAGGCACATGAAAAGATGCTCATCATCACTAATCATCAGGGAAATGCAAATCAAAACTACAATGAGATATCACCTTACACCCGTCAGAATGGCTATAATTAACAAGACGAGAAATAACCAATGTTGGAGAGCATGTGGAGAAAAGGGAACCCTCATCCACTGCTGGTGGGAATGCAAACTGGAGCAGCCACTATGGAAAACAGTATGGAGATTTCTCAAAAAATTAAAAATAGAAATACCGTATGATCCAGCCATCCCACTACAGGGTGTCTGTCCAAAGAACTTGAAATCAGCAATTCAAACAGAGCCATGCACCCCTATGTTCATCGCAGCATTATTCACAATAGTCAAGATGTGGAAGCAACCCAAGTGCCCATTGACCCATGACTGGATAAAGAAGATGTGGTGTAGATGTACAATGGAATACTACTCAGCCATAAAAAAGACAAAATCGTCCCATTCTCAACAACACGGATGGACCTTGGGGGTGTTACATTAAGCAAAATAAGTCAGACAGAGGAAGACAAACACCATATGACTTCACCCATATGTGGACAAAGAGAACAGAAGAGTGGTTAGCAGAGGGGAAGGCGGTGGGGTGGGGAAGGGGTGGGGGGTGGGCAAAAAGGCTAAAGGGGCACATATGTATGGTGATGGATAAAAGCTAGACTATTGGTGGTGAGTGCGATGCCATCTATACAGAAACTGAAATATAATAATGTACACCTGAAGTTACACAATGTTGTAACCCCAACAAAATAACTCTAAAAAAAAGAAATACATAAAAAACTCTCTTGAAAGGTTCTGAAAGCCCCTGTTAGTCTGGCCCCAACCTGAGCCCTTCCCACAATGTTGCCTCGATTACTGATAAAATTGATGTAAAAACCAGTAAAACAAACTTAAATCTTAGGCAGTCATATCAGAAAACGAGGACAGAGCGAGGGGAGTGTCCAGTTTTATCTAAAGGAAACGGTCTCTAAAATCCTTGAAAGATACACTTGCTGAAAGAGGTGGTATCTGAGTCACTGCTGACTCGGACCTGACTGCCCCAGCACCCGGGTCTCTGCTGGGGATTGTCCTCTGTGACGGGGGGAAGCCCAGACCCCACCTCCCTCGTCTGCTCTGTTCAGATGCCCAGGGAGGGGCCAGAACCCACCCAGAGCTGGGTCAGGACCCCTAACCGAGGACTTCTTGAAGGTGCACAGGCTCTTTTGAGCTGGAAACAAGGGAAGGTGCGTGTGGGGATGAGACACGCAGAGAGCACCCGGCTTCTCCTCACTCCTGATTCCCAGGGTCCCGGGGGACTGCAGGGCAGAAGGAGGTGACCCCTGCTGGGTCTGCTCCCGGGTAGAGCCTTAGGGCTGGTCCAGGACCCTGGCCCTTCCCACCGCTCCTGCCTCAATGACTCTCACCCACTTCCTATAAGTTCTTAAAAAACAAAAAAACAATTGAGGACCTTTCTCATAGCATCTTACGTATGAACATTACTCTGAAATTAATTTCCCATGTCTTGGAGCGAAACACGTGGAAGTGTAGGGAAGAACGTGGCAGAAACTGTAACTGTCAACAGCACCCTGAATACTTCAAGAATGTCAGATTTTACAGCCAAACCTTATTTAGTGATGTGTGTAACAGATGAAAGCTTCCTGTCACCCACACACATTAGCACAGCTCTTAACAGGGTCTTCAAAGGGTAATGGCTCTTTTCTCAAACATGCGAACCGAAGACACTCTAAAACTCTACAGACTAACAGAAGGTCAAGAATTTTTATTACTATTCTCCCCTGACGTAGCTGCTCCACATTCCCTCCCACCACAGAGCAACAGCTACATGTTAATCCTACTTAATGACTAGAAATTGAGCTTAAAATTACTAGTAACTAAAATTAATTTATATTTAAACGTAGTTGCATTGAATAAAAATGTTTGCATTATAGGGGCTGGCCCCATGGCCAAGTGGTTAAGTTCGCGCGCTCTGCTGCAGGCGGCCCAGTGTTTCGTTGGTTCGAATCCCGGGCACGGACATGGCACTGCTCATCAAACCACGCTGAGGCAGCGTCCCACATGCCACAATTAGAAGGACCCACAACGAAGAATATACGACTATGTACTGGGGGGCTTTGGGGAGAAAGAGGAAAAAAATAAAATCTTTAAAAAAAAAATTACCCACTCAGACAGCTGAGAGAAAACAAACTGAAAAAAATAAATAAATATGAGAAGAACAGCATTTAGGAACTTGTGAGACTATACTTGTGGAACTCTGTCATCAGAGTCCTGGAAGGAGAGGGGGGTAGGGCAGAAAAAGCACTTGAAAGAATGGCTGAAAACTCCCCAAATTTGTCAAGAGTGGCAACCTATAAATTCAAGAAGCTGAGTGAATTCCAAAGGATAAACTCCAAAGAAATCCACACCAAGACAGAAATTTAATTAATATCAAAAACAAATATCAAAACTAAAGACAAGGATAAAATCTTGAAAGTAGTCAGAGAAAACAACAGCTTATAGATAAGAGAAAACCAAATATAATTAAAGCAGATTTCTCATTGGGAACCACGGAGGCCAGAGGGACGTGGCACAATGCTTTTCAGGTGCTGAAAGAAAAAGAACTGTCAAGAATTCCACACCCAGTGAAAATACCCTTAAGGAAAGAGAGGGAGATCAAGACATTCTCAGACAAAGGAAAACTGAGAGGATCTGTTAGCAGACTTACCATAAAAAATATGGCTAAAGAAAGTTCTCTAAACAGAAAGAAAATGATAAAAGAACGAACCTTGGATCATGATAAAGGAAGCAAGAATACAGGAAGCAAAAATACATGTCATCAGTCTTCCCTTCTCTTGAGTTTTCTAAATTATGTTTGATGACTAAAGCAAAACTTACAACAGTGTCTGGTGCATTCTAAATTATGTAGAGGAAATATTTAAGACACTTACATGGGGAATGGTAAAGGAACGTAAAAGGTACTCCCTTTCCTTGAACAGGTAAAATGACACCACTAGTAGGCTGTGATAAACTATATATATATGTATAAAACGTAATGCCTTGAGCAATCACTAAAAAATCTATACTGAAAAAATCACTATAGATAAATATAAAATTTATCATAAAAAAATCAAACCCTAAGAAAAAAAATTCAAGGAGAAAGAAAAATGAAAATCAAAGAGAACAAACAGCAAATAAAAAATAATTATAGCCTAATATATCAATAATTATATTAAATGTAAATGGTCTAAACATGCCAATTAAAAGACCGAGACTGAAACAGTAGATGAAAAAAAATGATCCAACTATACACTGTCTACAAGAAACTCATTGCAAACATAATGATACAGACATGATAAAGTAAAAGAATGGTAAAGATACATCTTGCAAATATTAAAGGAGAGCAGAGTTGCTATATTAGTAACAAAGTAGACTTCAAAATAAAGAAAATGACAAGAGACAGAAAGAATATTATATAATAACCATGCTCGATTCATCAAGAAGACAAAGCAATCCTAAATGTATAGGCACCAAATAACAGATCTGCAAAGCACTGTGAAGAAAAACTGACAGAACTAGAAGGAAAAAAAAATAAACCCACAATTACAGTTGGAGACTTCAACATTCCTCTTTCAATAGTTCATAGAATAACTAGACAGAAAATCAGCAAGGACCCAGAGCAATCAACAATACCATCAACCAACAGAATCTAATTGACAGCTGTTAGAACAGTCCACCAAACAACAGCAGGTTATACTTTTTTTTAAGTGCCCACAGAACATAGACCACGACAGATCCTACCTTGGGCCATAAAACAAATCTCAATAGAATCAAAGAACTAAAATCAACGTTCTCAGACCACGACGAAACCAAACTAGATATCAGTAAGAGAAAGGTAACAGGAAAATCATCAAACATTTGGAAACTAAACAATACACTTCCAAATAATCTTTCGGTCAAAGAAGGAACCTCAAAGGAGATTTAAAAAAACACTGACATATTGGGGGCCGGCCCAGCGGTGCAGTGGTTAAGTTCACGTACTCTGCTTCAGTGGCCCAGGGTTCACAGGTTCGGATCCTGGGTGCAGACCAAGCACTATTCATCAAGCCATGCTGTGGCAGCAACCCACATAAAATAGAGGAGGATAGGCACAGATGTTAGCTCAGTGACAGTCTTCCTCAAGCAAAAAGAGGAGGATTGGCAACAGACGTTAGCTCAGGGCCAATCCTCCTCACACACACAAAAATAATAAATAATGACATCAAAATTTGTGGGACACATCTAAAGCAGTCCTGAGAGGGAATGTTATTGCACTAAAACACTTACATTAGAAAAGAGGAAAGGTTTCCAATCAGTAAGCTCCCACCTCAAGAATCTAGAAAAAGAAGTACAAAATATACCCAAACCAAGAAGGAAATAAAGACAGGAGCAGAAACCAATTAAACTGAAATAGAAAAACAGTAAAATCAATGAAACAAAGAACTGGCTCTTCAAAAAAAATCAATAAAATTGATAAACTTCTTGCAAGACTGACCAAAAAAAAGAGAGAAGACACAAATTAAAATTAGGAAATACCACTATAGATCCTGTGGACATCAAAAGGACAACAAGGGAATATTATGAACAATTCTACAAACATTAATTTGACAACTTAGCTGAAATGGACCAATTTCTCAAAAAAACGCCAGATATTCTGAATATAACCCTATAACTATTAAGAAAATTGAATACGTCAAAAGGGGCGGAGCAAAATGGCGGGGTGAGCTGACCCGGGATTCTCTCCCCTCCAAAATACAACAAAGGATTGGAAAAACTGAATTTCAGAGAATAAACATAATGCCAGCACGTGAGAGACCTACAAAACCAAGAAGGCGGAGATCATAAACCCTACTTACAGCCTCGGAGGTGCTGGAACGGTAGGAGAGAACATCACTCCCTCCCCTAAAGTCTGCGAACGCTGCTGCGTGGGTAGGGAAGGAGCGGGGTAGGGGCCGCGTGACCCGGGATCACCCAGGACTCCTGCTGCTGGTTCAGTGGAAACCTGCTGACGGGGGGAAAGCTTCCGTCCGTGGGGACCCCATAAACCAAGGGCCTTGGGAGACCAGAGAACAAAACTGATCTGAACCCAGACCGGCATGTGAGAGTAACAGCCCCTCCCTCCCGGCAAAGCCAGTGGGCGCAGCCATCTTGCCCCAAGGCGGAGAGCTCATAACACGCGGCTCTCGACCCCATCTAGTGACGACAGGCTGTAACTGCAACCGAATTCTACCACCATGCGAAAAAACCACTCCTCTACCATCCAGCAATTTATAAAAGCCCCAGACCAGAAGGAAAACAATAAAAACATAGAATTAAGTCCTGAGGACTTGGAATTAGGTAAAGTAACTGATAATGAGTTCAGAGCAGCTATAATCAAAAAATTCAATGAGGTAGAGAGAAAGAGAAACAAGCCGAGTTCTGGAGTTACTTCACAAAAGAGATTGAAATCATAAAGAAGAATCAAACAGAATTACTAGAGATGAAAAACACAATGGACCAGATAAAACAAATAAAACGGATTCCCTGAACGCCAGTGTCGACACCACAGAACAGCAAATTAACATAATTGAAGACAGACTGAATGGCTCCAGACAGAAGAAGAAAGAGAACTAAGAATTTAAAAAAATGAGGAAAATCTCCAAGAGATAATGGATTCAATGAGGAGTAAGAACATAAGGATCATAGGAATTCCCGAGAATGTGGAAAAGGAAAATGGAGCAGAAAGTGTGCTTAATGAAATTATTCAAGAGAACTTCCCAAATCTAGGGATTGACAGAGAAATGTGTGTAGAGGAAAGTCTCAGATCTCCTAGATTTGTCAATGTAAAAAGACCTACTGCAAGGCACATAGTAGTAAAATTGGCAAAAAGGAAAGATAAGAAAAGAACACTCAGGGAAGAAAGAAAAAAAGAGAGAATAACCTATAAAGGAACCCCTATCAGACTGTCAGTGGATTTCTCTACAGAAACCTTACAAGCTAGGAGAGAATGGAATGACATGTTCAAAGCTTTAAAAGATAAAAATCTTCAGCCAAAAATACTCTATCCAGCAGGAATTTCCTTCAGATATGAGGGAGAAATTAAATCTTTTCCGGACAAACAAAAGTTAAGGGAATTTGTAACTAAAAGCCCTCCATTACAAGAAATCCTCAAGAAGGCTCTCATACCTGAAAGAAAGAAAAAAGGGAGAAAGGGGACACAATCCACAGACTAGGGAGAGTGATGGATAGAACCAGAACAGGATAGCAAACATTCAACTATAGTATTAAGGTAAAGGTAAGGAAACTACCAAAGCAAGGACAATCTTATCACTCTAACTACAAATTCATAAGACGAGTTGGAATAAAAATGAAAATAATTATTTAGGAGGGGAAGAGCAAAGGGTCTAAATCAGTATTGGTCAAGTAAGTAAGAGACCACCAGAGAATAGACTATATTATACACGAGATTCTAAATACAAACTTCAAGGTAGACACTAAAAGTACAGAACAGAGTCACAAATCATAAATAAGGATAAATCTAAGAAACCCAGCGAAACTGCAGTATTAAATGGGTAGTCTAAAGCACACAGGAAAAGAAATGCAGGAAAACAAGATAATGAGCGACAGATTGACAGCATTAAGTCCACATGCATCAATAATCACTCTCAATGTAAACGGATTGAACTCTCCAATAAAAAGACACAGAGTGGCAAAATGGATTAAAGAACAAGATCCAACAATTTGTTGCCTCCAGGAAACACACCTCAGCCCCAAGGACAAACACAGACTCAGGGTGAAGGGGTGGAGGACAATACTTCAAGCTAATAGCAAGGAAAAAACGGCAGGTGTTGCAATTCTTGTATCAGACCAAGTGGGTTTCAAAATAAGACAGGTAAAGAGAGACACAGAGGGACAATATATAATGATCAAAGGGACACTTCATGAAGAAGAAATAACGCTTATAAATATCTATGCACCCAACACAGGAGCACCAAGATTCATAAGGCAACTATTAACAGACCTAAAGGAAGATGTTAAAAACAACACAATAATAGTAGGGGACCTCAACACCCCACTCACATCAATGGACAGATCATCCAGACAGAAAATCAACAAGAAAATATTGGAGTTAAATGAAAAACTAAAACAATTGGACTTAATAGACATATATACATCACTTCACCCAGAAAGAACTGAATACACATTCTTCTCAAGTGCACATGGAACATTCTCAAGGATAGATCATATGTTGGGAAACAAGGCAAGCCTCTACAAATTTAAAAAAATTGAAATAATAACAAGCATCTTCTCCGATCATAGCGCTATAAGGCTAGAAATTAATTACAAGAAAAAAGCTGAGAAAGGCACAAAGATGTGGAGACTAAACAACACACTACTGAACAAGCAAGGGATCATTGAAAAAATTAAAGAAGAAATAAAAAAATACCTGGAGGCAAATGAAAATGATAACATGCCATACCAACTCATATGGGATACAGCAAAAGCTGTATTAAGAGGAAAATTCATCGCAATACAGGCACATCTTAACAAACAAGAAAAATCCCAAATAAGCAACCTTAAAGCACACCTAACTGAACTAAAGAAAAAAGAACAAATGAAGCCCAAAGTCAGCAGAAGGAGAGAAATAATAAAAATCAGAGCAGAAATAAATACTATTCAAACGAAAAAGGGAGTAGAAAGGATCAATGAAACAAAGAGCTGGTTTTTTGAGAAGATAAATAAAATTGACAAACCACTAGCCAGACTTACAAAGAAAAAAAGGGAGAAAGCTCAAATAAACAAAATCAGAAATGAAAGAGGAGAAATAACAGACTCCGCAAAAATACAATGGATTATAAGAGAATACTACAAAAAACTATATGCCAACAGAATGGATAACCTAGAGGAAATGGATAAATTCTTGGACTCCTACAATCTCCCAAAGCTCACTCAAGAAGAGGCAGACAATTTGAACAGACCAATCACAAGGAAAGAGATTGAAACAGCAATCAAAAACATCCCAAAGAATAAAACCCCAGGACCAGATGGCTTTCCTGGGGAATTCTACCAAACTTCCAGAGAGGATTTAATACCTATCCTTTTCAAGCTATTCTAAAAAATTAGGGAGGATGGAACACTTCCTAACACATTCTACGAGGCCAACATCACGCTGATACCAAAACCTGACAAGGACGCCACGAAAAAAGAGACTTACAGGCCAATATCACTGATGAACATAGATGCAAAAATTCTCAACAAAATTTTGGCAACCCGAATTCAGCAATACATCAAAAGGATCATACATCATAATCAGGTGGGATTCATACCAGGGACACAGGGATGGTTCAACATCCGCAAATCAATCAACGTGATACACCACATCAACAAACTGAGGAATAAAAACCACATGATCATCTCAATAGATGCAGAGAAGGCATTTGACAAGATCCAACAGCCATTTATGATAAAAACTCTGAACAAAATGGGCATACAAGGAAACTACCTCAACATAATACAGGCCATATATGACAAACCCATAGACAACATCATACTCAATGGGCAAAAACTGAACGCCATCCCCCTGAAAGCAGGAACGAGACAAGGATGCCCTCTATCACCACTCTTATTTAACATAGTACTGGAGGTCCTGGCCACAGCAATCAGGCAAGAAAAAGGAATAAAAGGAATCCAAATAGGGAGGGAAGAAGTGAAACTCTCGCTGTTTGCAGACGACATGATCTTATATATAGAAAACCCCAAAGAATCCATTGGAAAACTTTTGGAAGTAATCAACAACTACAGCAAAGTTGCAGACTATAAAATCAATTTACATAAATCAGTAGTATTTCTATACTGTAGTAACGAACTAAGAGAAAAAGAACTCAAGAATACAATACCATTCACAATTGCAACAAAAAGCATAAAATACCTCGGGGTGAATTTAAATAAGGAAGTGAAAGACCTATACAATGAAAATTACAAGGCTTTTCTGAAAGAATTGGATGACGACATAAAGAGATGGGAAGACATTCCGTGTACATGGATTGGAAGAATAGACATAGTTAAAATGTCCATTCTACCTAAAGCAATCTACAGATTCAACACCATCCCAATCAGAATCCCAATGACATTCTTTACAGAAATAGAACAAAGAATCCTAAAATTCATATGGGGCAACAAAAGACCCCAAATTGCTAAAGCAATCCTGAGAAAAAAAGAACACAGCTGGAGGCATCACAATCCCTGACTTCAAAACATACTACAAAGCTACAGCAATCAAACAGCATGGTACTGGTACAAAAACAGGTACACAGATCAATGGAACAGAATTGAAAGCCCAGAAATAAAACCACACATCTATGGACAGGTAATATTCGACAAAGGAACAGAGGGCCTACATTGGAGAAAAGAAAGTTTTTTCAACAAATGGTGCTGGGAAAACTGGAAAGCCCCATGTAAAAGAAAGAAAATTGACCATTCTTTTTCACCATTCACCAAAATAAACTCAAAATGGATCAAAGACCTAAAGCTCAGACCTGAAACCATAAGACTTCTAGAAGAAAATGTAGGCAGTACACTCTTTGACATCAGTATTAAAAGGATCTTTTTGGACACCATGTCTTCTCAGACAAGGGAAACAACAGAAAGAATAAACAAATGGGACTTCATCAGACTAAAGAGCTTCTTCAAGGCAAGGGAAAATAGGATTGAAACAAAAAAACAACCCACTAACCGGGAAAAAATATTTGCAAGTAATACATCTGACAAAGGCTTAATATCCATAATACACAAAGAACTCTCACAACTCAACAACAAAAAATTAACCCCATCAAAAAGTGGGCAGGAGACATGAACAGACATTTCTCCAAAGAAGATATACAGATGGCCAATAGGCACATGAAAAGATGTTCATCATCACTGATCATCAGGGAAATGCAAATCAAAACTACACTAACATATCACCTTACACCCATTAGAATGGCAAAAATAGCTAAAACAAATAGTAACAAATGTTGGAGAGGTTGTGGAGAAAAAGGAACCCTCATACACTGCTGGTGGGAATGCAAACTGGTGCAGCCACTATGGAAGACAGTATGGAGATTCCTCAAAAAATTAAAAATAGAACTACCATATGATCCAGCTATTCCACTACTGGGTATCTATCCAGAGAGCTTGAAGTCAGCAATTCCAAAAGACCTATGCACCCCAATGTTTATTGCAGCATTATTTACAATCGCCAAGATGTGGAAGCAACCTAAGTGCCCATCAACAGATAATTGGATAAAGAAGATGTGGTGTGTGTGTGTGTGTGTGTATATATATATATATATATATACATACACACACACAATGGAATACTACTCAGCCGTAGAAAAGAACAAAATCGTCCCATTTGCAGCAACATGGATGGACCTTGAGGGAATTATGTTAAGTGAAATAAGCCAGATATAAAAGGACAATCTCTGTATGACTCCACTCATATGAGGAATTTAAACCTGTGGACAAAGAGAACAGATTAGTGGCTACCAGGGGAAAGGGGCGGGGGGGGGGGTGGGCACAAAGGGTGAAGGGTTGCACTTACAACACGACTGACAGACAATAATATACAACTGAAATTTCACAAGATTGTAACCTATGATTAACTCAACAAAAAATTTTTTTTAAAAACAGAAAAGAAGAATGAAACATGCAGGAATAAATTTAATCAAAGAGATTCAAAACTCAAACAATGAAAACTACAAAACATTGCTTAAAGAAATTACACAAGACCTAAATAAACAGAATGACAACCCGTGTTCATGGACTGAAGGATTTAATATTGTTAAGAGAGCAATATTCCCCAAGTGACCTACAGATTCAATGTAATCCCTATCAAAATTGCAACAGCCATTACTGCAGAAGTAGAAAAGTCAATTCAAAAATTCATAGGGAAATGCAAGGGATCCCAAACAGCCAAACCAATCCTGAAAAAGAACGACAGAGTTGGAACACTCTCACTTCCCAATTTCAAAACCTGCTACAAAACTAAAGTAATTAAAACAGTGTGGTACTAGCATAAGGATAGACATAGAGACTAATGGAACAAAACAGAACAGCCCAGAAATAAACCCATACATCTAGGGTCAACTGATATTGGACAAGGATGCCAAGACCACTGAATGGAGAAAGAAGAGTCTCGTCAACAAAGGTGCTAGGCGAATTGTATATCCACGTGCAGAAGACTGAAGTTGGATTCCTATCTCACATCACGTAAAAAAACTAACTGAAAATGTGTGATTAAGACCTAAATATAAGAGAGCTAAAATTATAAAATCCTTAGAAGAAAATAGAGATGAATCTTCAGAACTTTGGATTTGGCAAAGATTTCTTGGATGGCATCAAATACAGATACAACGAAAGAAAAAATAGATAACTTGGACTTCATCAAAACTGAAGACTTCTGTGCATCAAAGAACACAACCAAGAGAGTGAAAAGACAACCCACAGAAAGGGAAAAAATACTCACAAATCATCTATCTAATAAGGGATTAATATCCAGAACTTATAAATGACTCCTACAACTAAACAAAAAAAACCAAACACCCTAATTTAAAATTGGGCAAAAGACTTCAACAGACAGTTCTTTAAAGAAGACACATAAACAGCCAATAAGCACGTGAAAAGATGCTATACATCAGTAATCATTAGTGAAATACAAATCAAAACCACAATGAGATAACACTTTACATCCATTAGGTTGGCTATTATCAGAAAAATAAAATAAAAAGCACTGTTGGCAAGAATGTGAAGAAACTGGAATGCTTATACATTGCAGGGAATGTAAAATAGTACAGCTGCTGTAAAGAACGGTTTGTTGGTTCCTCAAGACATTAAAGATAGAATTCCACTTCTAGGAGTACACCCAAAAGAACTGAAAGCAGGGACTCGAACAGACATCTGTACACCACTGTTTACAACAGCACTACACACTATACTCAAAAGATAGAAACGAACCAAATGTCCATCAACAGATGGATGGATAAACATGGTATATACATACAATTAATGGAATATTATTCAGCCTTACAAAGGAATTAAGTTCTGATACATGCTACAAAATGGATGAACTTTGAGGACACTATGCTAAGTTAAATAAGCCAAACACAAAAGGACAAATATTGCACGATTCCACTTATATAGAGGTATCTAGAAAAGTCAAATTCACAGAGACAGAAAATAGAATGGTAGTTACCAGAGGTTTGGGGGGAGAGGGGATTGGGGAGCCATTGTTTAATGGGTACAGAGTTTCAGTTTGGGATAATGAAAAAGTTCTGGAGATGGATGGAGGTGACGGCTGCATCCATAAACAATGTGAATTATTTAACGCCACTGAATTGTACGTTTAAAAATAGTTAAAATGGTACATTTTATGTTTTGTAAATTTTATTACAATTAAATAAACAAAGCCAAAGCCAAAGCCTTAAGGTTTTCTTACAGGTCCTACAAGATGGGAGCCCCTGTTTCCTCTATGGCCTTCTCTCCTACTAAGACAGCACCTTATGAAATTGCAACATCCCACCTTAGAACATCTACTCTGATCAATAATAATATTGAACTCTTAAAATGTACATGACATTATCTTATTTAATATTCACTTCCAATTACTTCTTTACTTTTAATACCCATTTTCAGTAGAAGTAATCATCAAGATTCAGAGATTGAATGAGTTTCCAAGGCAAGCATGGAACTGAATTAAGATTTTAACCCATGTCTTTATTACCATTAAGCTATACTTCCCCTTATGCTATGAGAGAAAAGCTGGGTTCCCCATAATACACAGACATTCGCAAATATGTAAAAGAATCTCCAAAACTTTTATTTTAATAAACAGTACATAGTAAATTTTATTCAAAATTAGTACGAATTATTTCTCACTACTCGTCTCCAGTCCCTAATCACATTTTACAGCGTTTATAATCTCATACTAAAAATATCTTGGTTGAAATTGTTTTTTTATACTGAGTATTGCTTGGTCTTTTTAAACAGGTTCTAAATAAACTTGCTTAAATAAAAAAAAAAAAATAGACCACAATGAGATATCACTTCACACCCACTAGAATGGCCATATTTTTTTTTAAAACACCAGAAAAGCGTTGGCAAGGAGTTGCAGAAACTGAAACTTTCAAAGACAGCTGATGGGAATGTTAAGATGTGCCACTGTAGAAAACAGTTCGGCATTTCCTCAGTAAGTTAAACACAGAATTACCATAAATTATGATTACGACTCAGCAATTCCACTCTTGGGTTTATATCCAAGAGATATGAACACATATGTCCAAACAAGAAAATGTACATAAATGTTCATAGTAGCACTATTCACAATAGCAAAAAGGGAGAAAAAAACCAAATGCCCATCGACTGGTGAATGGATACACAAATGTAGGATATCCATACAATGGAGTATTAATTAGTCATAAAAAGGAATGAAGTACTTGGGTTTGGCCCTGTGTCTGAATGGTTAAGTTCACACGCTCTGCTGCCGCGGCCCCGGGTTTCCCCGGTTCATAATCCTGGGTGCGGGGACACGGCACCGCTCATAGATCCACGCTGAGACGGCGTCCCACATGTCACACCTAGAAGGACCCACAACTGAAAATACACAACTGTGTACTGGGGGGCTTTGGGAGAAAAAGGAAAAATACAATCTTTAAAAGAAAAAATAAGCAGCACAAGAGAAAAACAGCCTCCAAACGCACTTGATTGCTAAGAGGTGGCCTGCCAGGCACAGCCTCCCTTGCAATAAATCTTACTTCCCATCAACCCACGTTAACCAGCTCCCCATCCCTCGTGGAAGAAATAAATAGGCTCGAATTACTTTTGCTCGAAATTTGCCCAGAAAGTGGAGAAACATTTGAGGTCTGCCTTCCCACCCACTAAAGCCGGACTTCACAAAAAGCAACGCACACGAGTCCTCCAGGAGGAAAACCCTGCGTTAGTATCCCCCCGCCTGAGGTAGACCCAAGGATATCCTTCAGGATCGGCGCACAGAAACAATGGAAATTCCAGGCGAGCCCTCCCACTCACCCCCAAAACACGGACCGACCCCACGGGCTGCCGAAGAAAACATTCCGCAAGGCCGGGGTACTTCCCGTCTCCAGCAGCCGAAACGCCACGAAGCCGTCCCAGGATCTCGCATCCTCCCGCCGGCTCGCCCGCCCCTCCCCCGCTCCCCACCCCCGACCCCCACTGCTGCCCCACGCAGTTTCCAGGCCCCAAGATTAGGAGGAATGACCGGGACACCAACACCCGCCTCCGGCTTGGGAGTCTCAATCCCACCAGCTCCGGAGAATCAACAGAGGAGGGCGGCCGAGCCGCGGCGGCCGAGGAGGCTGCAGGGAGCGCCCCCACGCCCCCCCCACCCCGGCCTGAGTCGAGCGCCGAAGCCGCCTCCCCGAAAGGGAAAAGGATGCCTCTCTCCGCCAAGCAACGCACGAGCCTCAGCCCCCACGCCAGCGCTTCCCGACTCAGAGGGCGCAGAGGCCCGGCCCGCCGGGACCCGGGAGACGGGCTTGTTTTACCTCAGGGGTTCAGCAGTCACGGTTTCTCTTCAACGCCTTGTCGGCTTCAGCGAGCGGAGGGCGCCGCTCTGCGCTCCCGGCGCCCGGTTACGACAGAAATGCACCGGCCTCGTCGTCGTCCCCGCAGCTGCTGCTGCATCCTCCCCACAGCTCGAAGGCCGCTGCCGCTGCCACCGCCGCAGCCGCGGAAACAAAGCGCCGCCGCCGCCGCCGCCGTTCTGTGGGGCCGAGGCTCAGGCAGGAGAAGCAGCGCGGCCTCCCTCTGCCGCGTCCCGTCGTCCACTGGCTCCCTCCGCCGCGGCGCAGGCGCTTATTGGCCGCGGAGACGCACCTTCGTTGGGGGCCTGTTGCTAAGGCGGTCTGCGTCGTTTGATCCCGTCTACCTTGTCGTGGGGGGTCCAGGTCAGTCCCATTGACCTGAAAGTGCTAGTGACGTATTTTGACTTTATTCGGAAAGTGCTTTTTGACCCGTCTTCTTTTCTTGCACTTATTGACAAAACAATAATATTTTACTATAGAATAATACTATATATGAATACTATAATATTAGTATATTACTATACTAAGCCTTTATCTGGGTTATCTCATGTAATCCTTATGCTCTTTGAGGCAGATAAACGCTTGTTAGCTACATTTTCCAGATGAGGAAACCAAGACACAAAGTCCCACAGTCATGGAACTGAAATTCAGACCAGACACTGCACTCTTAATCACTACTCTATATAGCCATATTGTATATTTTTTCTTATATTCCAGGTTATCGAGTTCTTTGCTTTCCTAGATGTTTTATATATAATAGCATGCCACAATGCTTAAAAACATAAACCCGCGGCCGAGTGGTTAAGTTCCCGCGCTCCGGGGCAGGTGGCCCAGTGTTTCGTTGGTTGGAGTCCTGGGCACGGACATGGCATGTTCATCAAACCACGCTGAGGCGGTGTCCCACATGCCACAACTGGAAGGACCCACAACGAAGAATATAATACAAATATGTACCAGAGTCTTTGGGGAGAAAAAGGAAAAAGAAAATCTTTAAAAAAAAAACATAAACATACACAGACATACCTCGTGTTATCGCGCTTCACTTTATTGCTCTTCTCACACATTGCACTTTTTACAAATTGAAGGTTTGTGGCCTTGAGCAAGTCTGTTGGTGCCATTTTTCCAACAGCATTTGCTTACTTCATGTCTGTGCACCACATTTTGGAAATTCTCGCAAAATTTCAAATGTTTTCATTATTACTATATTTGTTATGATCTGTGATCAGTGGTCTTTGAGATTACTACTATATTGTTTTAGGGCACCACGAACCTCACCTACATAAGACAGCAAACTGAATAGATGTGTGTTCGGACAGCAATTTCCCTTCTCTCTCCCGCTCCTCAGGCCTCCCTATTCCCTGAGACACAATATTAAAATTAGGCCAATTAATAACCCTACAATGGCCTATGGGTGTTCCAAGTGAAAGGAAGAGTCGCATGTCTCTCACTTTAAATCAAAACCTAGAAATGATTAAGCTTAGTGAGGAAGACATATCAAAAGCCAAGAAAGGCTAAAAGCTAGGCCTCTTATGCCAAACAATTAGCCAAGCTGTGAATGCAAACGAAAAGTTCTTGAAGGAAATTAAAAGTGCTACTTCAGCGAACATGCAAATAAAAAAGCAAAAGAGCCTTATTGCTGAGATGGAGAAAGTTTTAGTAGTCTGGATAGAAGATCAAACCAGCCACAACATCCCCTATACCCAAAGCCTAATGCGGAGCAAGGTCCTAACTCTTCAATCCTCCGAAGGCTGAGAGAAGTGAGCAAGCTGCAGAAGAAAAGTTTGAAGCTAGCAGAGGTTGGTCCATGAGTTGCAAGGAAAGAAACCATCTCCATAACATGAAAGTGCAAGGTGAAGCAGCAAGTGCTGACGTGGAAGCTGCAGCAAGTTCTCCAGAAGATCTAACCAGGATAAAGATGATGGTGGCCACACTAAACAACAGATATTCAATGTAGACAAAACAGCCTTATATTAGAAGAAGATGCCATCTAGGACTTTCATAACTGGCGAGGAAAAGTCAATGCCTTGCTTCAAAGCTTCAAAGGACAGGCTGACTCTCTCATTAGGGGCTAATGTACCTGGTAACTTCAAGTTAAAGCCAATGCTCATGTACCATTCTGAAAATCCTAGGACCCTTAAGAATTATGCTAAAGGTACTCTGTCTAAGCTCTATAAATCAAACAACAAAGCCTGGATGACAGCACATCTATTTACAACATGGTTGAGTCAATATTTTAAGCCCACCATTGAGACCTACTGCTCAGAAAAAAAGATTCCTTTCAAAATATTACTGCTTATTGACAATGCACCTGGTCACCCAAGAGCTCTGATGGAGATTGCAACGAGATTAATATTGTGTTCGTGCCTCCTCACACAACATCCATTCTGCAGCCCATGGACCAAGGAGTAACTTCAACTTTCAAGTCTTATTATTGAAGAAATACATTTTGTAATGCTATAGCTGCCATAGTTAGTGACTCCACTGATGGACCAGGGCAAAGTAAATTGCAAACCTTCTGGAAAGGATTCACCATTCCAGATGCCACTAAGAATATTTGTGATTCATGGGAACAGGTCAAAATAGCAACATTAACAGGAGTTTAGAAGAAGTTGATTCCAAACCTCATGGATGACTTTGAGGGGTTCAAAGACTTCAGCGGAGGAAGTAACGGCAGATGTGGTGGAAACAGCAAGAGAACTAGAATTGGAAGTGGAACGTGAGGATGTGACTATATTGCTCCAATCTCATGATAAAACTTTCACAGATGAGGAGTTGCTTCTTATGGATGAGCAAAGAAGGTGGTTTTTTGAGATGGAATCTACTCCTGGAGAAGATGCTGTGAAGATTATTGAAATGACAACAAAGAATTTAGGATATTACATAAACTTAGTCGATAAAGCAGTAGCAGGGTTTGAGAGGATTGATTCCAATTTCGAAAGAAGTTCTGTGGGTAAAATGCTATCAAACAGCATCACATGCTGCAGAGAAATCATTCATGAAAGAAAGAATCAATGTGGCAAACTTCACTGTTGTCTTATTTTAAGAAGTTGCCACAGCCACCCCAACCTTCAGCAATAACCACCCTGATCAGTCAGCAGCCATCAGCATTGAGGCAAGACCCTCCACCAGCAAAAAGATTATGACTTACAGAAGGCTCAGATGATGGTTAGCATTTTTTAGCGATAAAGTATTTTTAATTAAGGCATGTATATATTTTCAGACATAATGCCACTTCATATTAATAGACTTAATAGACTATAGCATAGTGTCAACATAACTTTTATATGTCCTGGGAAACCAAAAAGTTCCTGTGACTCGCTTTATTGTGCTATTTGCTTTATTGTGGTGGTCTGGAACCAAACCCACAATATCCCCAATGTATGCCTCTGTGCGTGTGTGTGTGTGTGTGTAACATAAGACCAACTTGAGATCTGCATATAATTCTTTCAATATTGAATAAATCCAAAACTGCCACTTGGAATACACATACACATCGACCTTTTCCCCAGTCTGATGTGATCTTTAGCTCACAGACCAACCAATCTAGGTCTATTTTCTCCTCATTACAGAGGTTTGGCTGGATGAGCTCTAAAAGCCTCTCCAACTTTCATGTTCTATAATTTAACTGTCGATTGGTAATCTCTGCAAGTCACAAATCAGTTCTCTAAATCGAATGGCTTCAAATTTTATTTCCAATTTTATTCCGCCATACATGTTTTAGTCCATTCCATTTACTTTTCTTGAAATTTGCAAGACCTCCTGTTGTGTTTAGGTGACAGGGTTGCTGCTTTCTACTGGAATAGCAAGTGATGAGCCTTTCTTGAATGGAACACTTTGATAATCTGATAGACTCAGGCAACTTTTTAACCAAGAGAAGCTTTTACACATTTCAAGTCCTCTGTCAAGTATTCAAGTACCATTGCCAAATATACAAACTAGCCTTCTGTATCTGGTATACTGATTTTATTCTTGTCTTCCATACATTAACTGTCACTTAAACATACAATTTGCAGAAGTTATATTTTCCTCCTTGGGAAATGCAATAAATTTGACAGGAGAGCCACTCCATTACATGACAGCACATGGCTTTTAAACTAGTTCTTGCTGACAAGACTCCTTAACACTAAACAGCATTAAATGACAAATTCCACAAATAGAGAACTATCTTAATAACAAAATGATAATCACAGAATTTTTAAGATTTGTGAATCATAAGAAAGACAAGTCCAATAAAGGATGACTAACAAAGTTTTACTGATAGATTATTGTACATACATCACTTGTAGTAGATGATTCTCAATGAGTTTCCTTCAGCTATATTTTAGAAAAAGTTCACTGGCCCATATCTCTTTCATATTTTTCATCAAATTGCCACAGAAATCAACATAAAACCCTTTCTTGGACTCTTGACCATAAATGTGTAATTTGTGAATCTGCTTTGGAAGAAAGACAAAGTAAATTACCATTACAAGAGCAAATTGGAGGAGAAAATAGATGCTCTCATAATTTGTAATAAATACCATCACAAATTGTGACTATTTTATGTCAAAATCATAACGCTTTAGCAATATCTATGAAATTTTTAAATGTGTATATCCTTTAATCCAGAAATTTAACTTGTAGGAATTTACCCAACAGATATATGTGAAAAATGAGATGTTCACAAGACCATTCACTGCAGCATTGTTTGTAACATCAAAGCTTTGTAAATAACATAGATATTCCTCAACAGGACACCGGTTAAGTGAATTGTGCTATGCAGACAACAGAATACCATATAGCACCTTAATATAAAAATTTTTCAAAAATCATTTGCATTTCCATGCACTAACAATGATCAATCCAAAAAAAAATTTTTAAACAAATCTCATTTACTATAGCAACAGCAAGGATAAAATACTAAGGAATAAACTGAACCAAGGAGGCAAAAGATTTATACACTGAAATCTAGAAACTATTCCTAAAAGAAAATACAAATGAATGGAAAGACGCGCCGTGCTCACGGACTGGAAGACTTAGTGTTGTTAGATGGCCACACCAGCCAAAGGGACCTACAGATTCAATGAAATCCCTATCAAAGGCCCAACATCATTATTTGCAGAAATAGAAAAAAAATCCTAAAGTTCACATGGAAGCTCAAGGGACCCTGAATAGCCAATACAATCTTACAAAGGAAGAGCAAAGGTGAAGACTACACATTTCTTGGTTTCAAAAAATACTACAAAGCAACAGTAATCAAGATGATGTGGCATTGGCATGAAGACAGATATATAAACCAATGGAACAGAAAAGAAAGCCCAGAAATAAACCTTTGCATATATGGCCAAATAATTTTCAACAAGGATGCCAAGACTACACAATGGGGAAAAGACAGTCTGTTCAACAAATGGTGTGAGGAAAATTGGATATCCACTTGCAAATAGTGAAGTTGGACCCTCAACTTACACCATATACAAAAATTACCTCAAAATGGATTAAAGACCTAAACCTATAAAATTCCTAGAAGAACACATAGGGGAAAGATTCAGGACATTAGATTTGACAATGGTTTCTTGGATATGACACCAAAAGCACAGGCAACAAAAGTAAAATAGACAAATGAGACTACAGTCGTGTGCCACATAACAACGTTTCAGTTAACAACGGACCACATGTACAACAGTGGTCCCATAAGATTAATACCATACAGCCTAGGTGTGTAGTAGGCTATACCATCTAGGTTTGTGTAAGTACACTCTATGATCTTTGCACAACTCAGAAACCACCACATGATGCAGTTCTCAGACTTCCCCATCTTTAAGCAATGCATGACTGTATATCAAGCTTAAAAACTTCTGCACATCAAAGGAAACTATCAACAGAATGAAAAGACAACCTATTGGGGCCGGCCCCCTGGCTGAGTGGTTAAGTTTGTGCGCTCTACTTCCATAGCCCAGGGTTCCGCCAGTTCGGATCCTGGGCACAGACATGGCACCGCTCATCAGGCCATGCTGAGGTAGCATCCCACACAGCACGAGAGGCACTCACAACTAGAATATGCAACTATGTAGTGGGGGTCTTTGGGAAGAAAAAAAAAGAAGATTGGCAACAGTTGTTAGCTCAGTTGCCAATCTTTAAAAAAAAAAAAAGACAACCTACGGAATAGGAGAAAATACTTGCAAATCATATATTGATAAGGGGTTAATATCCAGAATATATAAGGCACTTGTACAATTTAACACCAAAAAACAAATAGCTCCATTAAAAAAATTGGTAAAGGACTTGAATAGACAATTCCCCAAAGAAGATATACAAATGGCCAACAAACCTATGAAAAGATGCTCAGCATCACAAATCATAAGAGAAATTCAAATCAAAACAACAATGAGATATTATCTCATGCCTGTTGGAATGGCTATGATAAAAAGACAGGAATAAATGCTGGTGAGGATGTGGTGAAAGGGAACACTTATGCATTGTTGGTGGGGATGTAAAATGGTGTGGCTGCTGTGGAAAACAGTATGGAGGTTCCTCAAAAAGTTAAAAATAGGATTACCATATGGTCTAACATTTCCACTTCTGGATGCATACCTAAAACAAAAGAAAGCAGGGTCTCAGAGAGATATTTGATACTGATGTTTAATGGTAGCATTATTCACAATAGCCAAAGGGGAAAACAATCCAAATGTCCTTTTACAGATGAGTGAATAAAGAAAATGTGATATACCTCAACAAAATATTGGCAACCCGAATACAGCAATACATCAGAAAGATTATACACCATGATCAAGTGAGATTTACACCAGGGATGCACAGATGGTTCAACATCCACCAATCAATCAATCAATGTGATACACCACATTAAGAAAATGAGGAATAAAAATCATATGATCATCTCAATAGATGCAGAGAAAACATTTGACAAGATCCAACACCCTTTTACAATAAAATGGCTATAGAAGGAAAGTACCTCAACATAATAAAGGCCATATATGACAAACCCACAGCCAACATCATACTCAACAAGGAAAAACTAAGAGCCATCCCTCTGAGAACAGGAACAAGACAAGGGTGCCCACTCTCGCCACTCTTATTCAACATAGTAGTGGAGGTTTTGGCCAGAGCAATTGGGCAAGAAAAAAAAGTTGTCCAAATTAGAAAGAAAGAAGAGAAACTCTCCCTGTTTGCAGATGACATGATTTTATATGCAGAAAACTCTGAAGAATCCATTGGAAAACTATTAGAACTAATCAAGAACTACAGCAAAGCTGCAGGGTACAAAATCAACTTACAAAAATCAGTTGCATTTCTATACTCTAATAACGAACTAACAGAAAGAGAACTCAAGAATACAATCCCATTTACAATTGCAACAAAAAGAATAAAATATCTAGGAATAAATTTAACCAAGGAGGTAAAAGATCTATACACTGAAAACTACAAGACATCATTGAAAGAAATCGATGATGACATAAAGAAAGGGAAAGATATTCCATGCTCATGGATCTGAAGAGTAAACATAGTTAAAATGCCCATAATACCTAAAGCAATCTACACATTCAATGCAATCCCAGTTAGAATCCTAATGACATTCTTCACAGAAATAAAACAAAGAATCCTAAAATTCATATGGGGTAACAAAAGACCCCAAATTTCTAAAGCAATGCTGAGAAAGATGAACGAAGCTGGAGGCATCACAATCCCTGACTTCAAAATATACTACAAAGCTACAGTGATC
Organism: Equus caballus; assembly: GCF_041296265.1. Lineage (NCBI taxonomy): Eukaryota > Metazoa > Chordata > Mammalia > Perissodactyla > Equidae > Equus > Equus caballus. The sequence goes on along the minus strand of NC_091701.1, from coordinate 178,617 downwards.
AAAACAGCATGGTACTAGTACAAAAACAGGCACACAGATCAATGCAATAGAATTGAAAGCCCAGAATGAAAACCACACATCTATGGACAGCTAATCTTTGACAAAGGCGCCAAGAATATACAATGGAGAAAGGAAAGTCTCTTCAATAAATGGTGTTGGGAAAACTGGACAGCCACATGCAAAAGAATGAAAGCAGACCATTATCTTTCATCATACACAAAAATCACCCAAAATGGAGTGAAGTCTTGAATGTAAGATGTGAAACCATAAAACTCCTAGAAGAAAACATAGGTAGTGCACTCTTTGACATCAGTCTTACAAGGACCTTTTCAAATACTATGTCTCTTCAAGGCAAGGGAAACAAAAGAAAAAATAAACAAATGGGCCTACATCAGACTAAAAAGCTTCTGCAAGGCAAAGGAAGCCATGAAGTAAATGAAAGACAACCCACCAACTGGGAGATAATATTTGCAAATCATATATCTGACAAGAGGTTAATCTCCAAAATACATAAAGAACTCATACAACTCGAACAAAAAAGAAACAACCTGATCAAAAAGTGGGCAGAGGATACGAACATTTTCCCAAAGAAGATATACAATAAGCACATGAAAAGATGTTCAACATAACTAGTTATTAGGGAAATGAAAATCCAAACTACAATGATATACCGCCTTACACCTGTTAGAATGGCTATAATTACCAAGACAAAAAACAGTAAATGTTGGAGAGGCTGTGGAGACAAGGGAACCCTCCTACACTGCTGGTGGGAATGCAAACTGGTGCAGCTAATATAGAAAGCAGCATGGAGATTTATCAAAAAAGTAAAAATAGAAATACCATATGGGGGCTGGCCCCGTGGCCGAGTGGTTGGGTTCACGTGCTCTGCTTCGGTGGCCCAGGGTTTCATAGGTTTGGATCCTGGGTGCGGACATGCCACCACTCATCAGGCCATGCTGAAACGGCATCCCACATAGCACAACCAGAGGTGATCACAACTAGAATATACTGGGGGGCTTTAGAGAGAAGAAGAAGGAAAAAAAAAAAGAAGAAGATTGGTTGGGGCCAGTCCCATGGCCGAGTGGTTAAGCTCCCGTGCTCCGCTTCGGTGGCCCGGGGTTTCACCAGTTCAAATCCTGGGTGCAGACATGGCACCACTTGTCAAGCCATGCTGAGGCGGCATCCCACATGTCACAACTAGAAGGACCCACATCCAAAAATACACAACTATGTACGAGGGGAGGGGCTTTGGGAGAAAAAGGAAAAATAAAATCTTTTCTTTAAAAAAAAAAGGAAGATTGACAACAGATTTTAGCTCACATGCCAATCTTTAAAAAAAGAAAAAAAGACGGGGGGGCGGCTCCATGGCCAAGTGGTTAAGTTCGCGCGCTCCGCTGCGGCGGCCCAGGGTTCAGATCCTGGGCGTGGACATGGCACCGCTCGTCAGGCCATGTTGAGGCGGTGTCCCACATCCCACAAACAGAGGGACCTGCAACTAAGATATACAACTGTGTACAGGGGGGTTTGGGGAGATAAAGCAGAAAAAAAAAAAAAAAGACTGGCAACAGTTGTTAGCCCAGGTGCCAATCTTAAAAAAAAAGAAAAAAAGAAATACCATATGACCTGGCTGTCCCACTACTGGGTATTTATCCAAATAATTTGAAATCAACAATTCAAAGAGACTTATGCACTCCTATGTTCATTGCAGCATTTATTCACTATAGCCAAGATACAGAAGTCAACCCAAGTGCCCATCGACTGACGAATGGATAAAGAAGATGTGGTATATATATATATATACACACACACAATGGAATACTACTCAGCCATAGAAAAAAACAAAACCGTCCCATTTGCAACAACATGGATGGAGTTTGAGGCTATTATGTTAAGCTAAAGACCAGGCAGAGAAAGAAAAACACCAAATGATTTCACTCATATGTGGAAGATAAACAAATATAGGGACAAAGAGAACAGATTAGTGCTTACCAGAGCAGGAGGGGGTTGGGAAGTGGACAAAAGAAGTAAAGGGCACATATATATATGATAACTCACAAATAATAACATACAACTGAAATTTCACAATGTTATAAAGTATTATGACCTCAATAAAATAAAGAACATATATCTAAGAAAGAAAATGTGATATGCATACATACATACATACATACATACATACATACATAAATACATGCACACACAATGGAATATTATGCAGCCTTAAAAAAGAAGGCAATCCTTTCATGTGCTACGACATGAACGAACCTCGAGGATATCATGCTAAGGGAAATAAACCAGTCACAAAAGGACAAATGCTTTATGATTCCATTCCTATGAAATATCTAAAATAGTCAAAATCATAGAAACAGAAAGTAGAAAAGTGGTTGACAAGGGTTAGGGAGGGGGCATTAGTGTTTAATGGGTATAGAGTTTCAGTTTGGCGAGATTATGCAGTTTGAAAGATCTGTTGCACAACAATGTGGAGATACTTAACACTACCGAACTGCACACTGAAAATGGTTAAAGTGGTAAATGGAATGTTTTGCGGGCTTTTGTGCCATGATAAAAACTTTTTTAAAGAAGGCAGGGCTAGATGTACAGATATGTGAGATGTTTTCCTAGTCATACTGTTAAATGAAAAAAAAGCAAGTCACATAACACTGTGCATAGTATTTTAATATTTGTGTTAGGGGTGAGTGGGGAGAGGAGAGAGAGGATAAGATAAGATAAAAAGTGAAATAACTCGGAAAGAATGAAAATTACGCTTGATAATGGTGGCAGCCTTGGGAAAGTAATCTGGTAGCTGGGGGAACAGGGCAGGAGGCGGCTTCACTATACTTCACTATACTCTTCGTCCCGCTTATATTTTGTACCATCTGAGTGGATTTCCTATTCAAACAATGGACGTAATTTCAATATTAAGGCAGTGTAGTATTAGTGGAAGAATGCACAGATAGATCAGTGGAACAGAATAGAGGGCCCAGAAATAACCCGCACAAACAGAGTCAACTGATCTCTGACAAAGGACCAAAGGCAGTTCAATGGGGAGAGGACAGTCTTTTCAACAAATGGTGCTAGCAGAACTGGACATTTACATGCAAAGAAAGCAAAGCTAGACACAGACCTTGCACTTTTCATAAAAATTAACTCAAAATGGATACAGATCTAAATTTAAAATACAAAACTATAAACTCCTATAAGCAAAATGGAGAAAATTTAGGGGATTGTGAGTTTGGCAATGACTTCTCAGATGCAACACAAAAAGCATGATCTATTAAAGAAAAAATTGATAATTTGGATTTTATTATTAATTAAAAACTTCTGCTCTGCAAAAGACACTGTTAAGAGAATGAAAAGGTAAGCCAGAGACTGGGAGAAAATCTTTACAAAATATATCTAATAAAGGACTGGTATCCAAGATATGCAAAGAACTCTTACAACTCAACAATAAGAAAACAAAGACTCAACTTAAAAATGGGCAAAAGAACTGAACAGACACCTCATCAAAGAAGATATAGTGATGGCAAATAAACTTATAAAAAATGCTCATCATCATATGTCATCAGGAAATTGCACATTAAAAGAACAATGAGGGGCTGGTCTGGTGGCATAGCGGTTAAGTTTGCGTACTCTGCTTTGGCAGCCTGGGGTTCATGGTTCAGATTCCAGGCACAGCCTACACATGTCTCATCAAGCCATGCTCTAGTGGCAATCCCACATACAAGACAGAGGAAGATTAGCACGAATTTTAGTTCAGGGACAATCTTCCTCAAGCAAAGAGAGGAAGATTGGCAACAGATGATAGCTCAGGACCAATCTTCTTCACCAATAAATAAATAAACAAACAAACAAACAAACAATGAGATACCACTACACACCTATTAGAACGGCTAAAATCCAAAACACTGACAACACCAAATGCTGATGAGGATGTGGGGCAACAGAAACTCTCATTCATTGCTGGTGGGAATGCAAAATGATACAGCCATTTTGGAAGGTTTCTTACAAAGCTAAACATACCTTTATTATATAATCCTGCAATTGCAAACACGAATGAATGAATGAATTGAAAACTTACATCTACATAAAAACCTGCACACAGATGTTTATACCAACTTTACTCATAATTGCCAAAACTGGGAGCAACCAAGATGTCCTTCAGTAGGTGAATGGATCAATAAATGGTGGTAGAACCAGACAATGGAATATTGTTCAGCCCTAAAAGAAATTAGGTATCATGTCATGAAAAAACATGGATGAAATTTAAATGCATATTAATAAGTGAAAGAAGCCAATCTGAAAAGCATACATACTATATGATTCCAACTAAATGATATTCTGGAAGAGACTAAACTATAGAGACTGTAAAAGATCAGTGGTTGCCAGAGGTCGAACAGACAAAGCACAGAGGATTTTTAGAGCAGTGAAACTACTCTGTATGATACTATAATGGTGGATACATGTCATTATACATTTGTCCAAACCCACAGAATGTACAACACCAAGAGTGAACTCTAATGTAAACTATGGACTCTGGGTGATAACGACGTGTCAATATGGGTTCATCAATTGCCACAAATATACCACACTAATGCAAGTAATTAATAATAGGGGAAACTGGGGGTTGAGGTAGGTAAGGGGGTGTGTGAAAACACTCTGTACTCTCTACTCTGCTTCTCTGTAAACCTAAAACTGCTCAAGAAAAAGCCTATTAAAAATGAATGTAATTAAAAAGCATAAAGTAACAATTCATTTCTTTTCTCCTAGGTCTGTCTAGTTTTTTTAACATAGAAGAAATTAAAACCACCTCTCCACTCACATTACGAAAATTATGAGGGAGAACAGAACCTTTAAAAGTAAACCAGGTACAAACTTCCAGTTATAAAATAAATAAGTCATGGGGATGTAATGTACAGCATGGCAACTATAGTTAATAATACTGTATTGCACATTTGAAAGTTGCTAAGAGAGTAAATTTTAAAAGTTCCCATCATGAGAAAAAAAATTTCTAACTATGTATGATGATGGATGTTAACTAGACATTGTGGTGATCATTTTGCAAGATACAGAAATACCAAATCATTATGTTGTACTCCTGAAAGTAACAAGGTGTATGTCAATTATACTGCAATAAAAAAATTAAACCAAACAAGCTTAATCTTATAGCTCCAAAGCAAATAATGTATCCTTCTTAGAAACTAGTGGGAGTTCAATAAATTATGCAATACTTTTCAAAGAGTCTAAACTTAAGCAAGTTAGTAATTAAGGTTTTTAACATCACTCTCCAAATCTTCTGATTTTTCAAAAAGAGTTACTAAAAAGTAGAAGAAAAAGAATCAGGTGTATTTGAAAATGAACCAAATAGAAATCTTAATTATAAATAAAGTGAAGTAAGAACCTCAATGAACTTACTGAAAGAAAAAAAAACAGCAAGAGATAGTGAATTTTAAGATAGCTATGCCAAAATAGCCTGAATAGTCTAGTTTGGGGAATATCAAGAAAATTGTATTCTTTAATGGTAAATGTCACTAACACATGCCGTTATTGTAGTAATGCCTTATTTTTCAAATTACCAAAATCAAGGTTGTCATGTGTGATGTTCTGAAGAAGAAAACAAAGTCGGCGATTACTCACAATGTGAATGCTACAAGTCATTAAAGGATTACCCTGAGTTACAGAAATTTAGCCTTTATACTGAGCAATTTTTTAAATTCCATTTTAAAGAAATGCTTTAGAGCAAAAAGGTTTGGATGATACCTCCAAAAATATAGATTAGTTTTCTTCAAGTGATATCTCTGGGTGATTTTTTTTCTGGCTTTCTACTTGTCCATTTTCTCCAAATTTCCTACAATGAGCATATATTATAAAGCTGGTAGGGAAAGTTAAATGATTCTAATTGTGGTAAGCAACAATAGGACCATCCATTTTCTGCTGGCAAGTATGAATCCAAGCATCAATTATGCCAACATAAACCTTAGCTCAATATTATTTTAAAAAGTACTCTACCAAAATTCAAATATGATGATTAAGCTTTCTGAGCTTTCTACCTTAAAGTCTTAGTAGTATCTTCTTCATAAATTCTCTTTACCGATTGAGGAAGTTCCTGTCTATTCCTAGTTTTCTGAGCTGTCATTATCACCAAACAATATTGAATTTTGTCAAATGCTTTTTCTTCGCCAATTGAGACGATCTGTGGTTTTTTCCCTTCATTTTATTAATATGTATTATGTTAATTTATTTTTGTATCACAGGCATTCCCGGGATAAATCCCACTTGGTCATGGTGTATAATCCTTTAATATGCTGCCGCATTTGCTTTGCTGGTATCTCGTTAAGGATTTTTGCATCTATGTTTGTAAAGAGTATTGGCCTATAGTTTTGTCTGTGTATGTGATGTCTTTGACTGTTATCAGGGTAATACTGGCCTCGTGGAATGAGTTAGGAAGTGTTTCCTCCTCTTCTATTTTTTGGAAGCGTTTGAGAGGGATTGGTGATAATTTTTCATTAAATGTTTGGTAGAATTTACCTACTTGGGTTTTTCTTTATTGGAAGGTTTTGATTGACTCAATCTTTTTATTTTTTCTAGGTGTGTTCAGATTATCTGTTTCTTTTTGAGGTTGCTATGGTAGGGTGTGTGTCCATTTCATTTAGGTTATCTAATTATTTAGCATACAATTATTCACAGTATACCATTATAAACCTTTTTATTTCTGTGATGTTAGTAATAGCCTCACTTTCATTTCTGATTTTGGCAATTTGAGTCTACTCTTTTTTTTCCTAGTGTAACTAAACATTTGTCAGTTTTGTTGATCTTTTCCAAAAACCAATGTTTGGTTTTGTTGATTTTCTCTATCGTTTTACTATTCTTTATTTTGTGTATCTCCATTCTAACCTAATCCTTAGTATTTCCTTCCTTCTGCTAGCTTTGGGTATAATTTCTTCTTCTATATGCCTCCTATAACTAGTTTCTTCTATATCGATAGTTTCTTCTTTTCTAATTACTTAAGTTGTAAAGTTAGGTTATTGATTTAAGATCTTCCTTCTTTTTAATGTAGACATTTACAGGTATAATTTTCCCCCTGGGCAATGCTTTCACTGAATTTGATGCTCTTGTATGTCATGGGTTTTGTTCACTCATCTCTTTTTAGTATTTTCTAATTTCCTTTGTGATGCCTTCTTGAACTCTTTTGTTGTTTCAGAGTATACTGTTTAGGTGGTGACGTCAGCATCATGGCAGAATGAGTCACTCTCTTAGTCTCTCTCCTTTAAGTTACAAGTAAATGGACATGGATTAACCAGTAGAGGACTCCCTGCGCAGCACAACAGGACGTCTAAGAGATCTACGCAGCTACATATCTGAAGGGGGAGGACTGGAGGACTGGGAGGCAGTGGAACTAGGTAAGCCCAAACCTTTCCCTCCTTGGTGGCAGCAAGCGAGGTCACAGATCCTCACACAGCAGCCAGTGCAACTGTAAGAGGAGGTGGGGACAGCACGGCCTGTGTGAACACTTTCGGAGTTGTAGCCCAGCCGAGGGAGTGCCCACCTGGCCATGGTGGCCCCACCGATTGGAACACTGTACACAGAGTGGTGATGGCTCAGCCCCCACAAAGGTGCCCGTCAGCTGAGCACAGTGCAGGTGAGAAGGCACCCTGCCGACTCGGAAGGCACCCCTGCCCATGGAGCACAGCAACCACGGGACCCGCCGATGGGCAGCTCAGCCCCTGTGTAGGTGCACCTCTTGCCTAGCACACAGCTACTCAGCTGGTCCCCTACGGAGAACAGAAGAGCTGGCTACGGTGTCCAACATGCCCGCACAGCACAGAGGCCCTGCCTACAAGAGCAAAACCTGCAGAGCAGCTGGAGCCAGCTGGAGCAAATGCAGAGTAGCCCTAATCATAAAACATCTGGCAGATTGGGCAGGATCAGAAAACACAGCTCCTGCTCCACCTCAGCAGTGGCAGGGTGTAATTTCTTCTTCTATATATCTCCTATGTCTAGTTTCTTCTAGATCTATAGTTTCTTCTTTTCTAGTTACGTAAGCAGTAAAGTTAGGTTATTGATTTAAGATCTTTCTTCTTTTAATGTAGACATTTACAGATATAATTTTCCCTCTAGGCAATGCATTCCCTGCATTCAATACTACCACAAATGTGCTAGTAAAGGATCAGTTCATCAAACACCATGAATAACTACAGTAACACTTCAGAGCAGAAGGAAAATGACAAGTCTCCAGAAACCAATCCTGGACTCACAGAAACTTACAATTCAAACAACAGACAATTCAAAATAGTTATCATAAAGAAGCTCAATGAGTTACAAGAAAACTCAGAAAGACAGTTAAACGTGCACACGAATAAAATCAGTGAGCAGAACAAGTGCTTCAACAAAGATTGAAACTCTAAAAACAAAACAAACAGAAATTATGGGTATGAAGAACACAATTAACGAGATAAAAAATAATCTGGAAACCATAAAAAATAGAGCTGACATTATAGATTACAGAATTAGTGATTTAGAGACTAGAAATATAGAAATGCTTCAGGTATAGGAGGAGAGAGAACTAAGATCTTTAAAAAATGAAGAAATTCTGTGAGAAATATCTGACAATTAGGAAATGCAACATAAAGATTACAAATATTCTAGATGGAGAAAGGAGCAGAGGGCTTGTTCAAAGAAATAATACCTGAGAACTTCCCAAACCTAGGGAATAAACTGGATTTACAAGTATACAAAACCAATAGATCTCCTAATTAAATCAATGCAAAAAGACCTCCTACAAGGAATATACTAGTAAAACTGGCAAAAGTCAACAACCAAGAAAAAATACGAAGGGCAGCAAGACAGAAGAAAATAACCTACACGGGAACCCCTATCAGATTTCAGGGGATTTCTCAGCAGAAAACTTACAAGTTAAGAGAAAATGGAATGATAGATTCAAAATACTGAAAGACAAAAACTTTCAGCCAAGAATACTCTATCCAGTGAAATTATCCTTCAGATATAATGAGGAAATAAAAACCTTTACCAGATACACAAAACCCAAGGGAGCTCAACAAGACCTCTCTGACAAGAAATGATGAAGGGAGCCCTATTTCATGTACCAAAAGGCAAAGGTTTACAAAACCTTGATCAAGGAGGTAAATAGAATCACAAAATTGCAGCTCTATATTACAATAGGTCAGTAAACACTTAATTATAACATAAAAGACAATGGGAAGTAAAGCATACAAGTAAGTATAAACACTTCAATTTAGTCACAAACTCACAACACAGAAAACAATTTGTGAGAACAATAACTCAGAAGAGGAAAAGGAAAGGGCTGGAACCTGCTTAGAATAATGGAGATAAGAGGCTATCAGAAAATGGACTATCTCATCTATGAGATCTTTTATACAAACCTCATGGTAACCACTAAAAAAAAAAGCCAGAGGAGTTGGGCTGGCCCAGTGATGCAGTGGTTAAGTTCACATGTTCTGCTCCATCGGACCGGGTTTCACCAGTTTGGATCCCAGGTGCAGACCTACTCACTGCTTGTCAAGCCATGCTGTGGTAGGCATCCCACATATAAAACAGAGGAAGATAGGCACGGATGTTAGCTCAGGGCCAGTCTTCCTCAGCAAAAAAAAAGAGGAGGCTTGGCAGTAGATTTTAGCTCAGGGCTAATCTTCCTCAAGAAAAAAAAAAAAAAACCAGAGCAGAGCCACAAATCATAAATAAAGAGAAAATTGCCAGGAGCCGTGGCTACATCATTTGATCGGCTGTTTGACAGGGTCCAGCCGATTAACACTGAGCGATACAGGGTCGCCCCTTGGTGAAGAATAACCGGCCGGCCCCTCACATAGTTCTGAAACCTGTGCTGCTTCTAATTGCCCTTTATTCCTTTTCCTTTCTTAACCTCCAGTTTTCACTCCTTTGGGTGGCTGCTTGGGAGGCACTACCTCCTGGGAAAATCAGATATAGTAAGAGAATGTGACCACCTGCCGGTAACTTTCAAGATATTTTTCAGTTAATTAATGGAGGAGCACACAGTCCCTTTCGAGACAAGCAGAAAGGAATCCTGCCCAGATAAGATGTCGAGTTAGGTTTATGGCCTCCATCTGGTGAATGTTTCCTTCTCCCTCCAGTTCTTTGTCTAAATATATATATGCATCGTCCTTCTAAGTTTGCTGGTAAATTGGATGATCAAGAAGTTTCTATATATTATTCTTGACCTGCTTTCTGTTAAAATGTTATAGAGGTTTTCTCCTAAAAGCAATAAATAATAAATAATTGATGAGTAGAAGGGCCGAGGGGTGCAGGGATGCCACTCGGTGAAGAATGGCCGGCCGACACCCCTGATATTTTCTGAATTACATGCATGCTTTCTAGCAAGGTTGTCTATACTTGTTTCTGTTTTTCATTCTTGAAGATATATACTTTAGCTTAGCTTTTCAGCCCTTTACTTTACTAACAAAATGATACTTTTTCTGGCAGTGTGCTTAAGGGACTGTGAGCTCTACAATCTAAAAGACAAAGGAATGCTTTCACCCCCTAAAGGGCACGAAAATGTAAAGATGTTTAACTGCCCACTGAGAATGCAATTAGCCCTGGGGATAAGATACCCTGGAGTCACCTTTTGTTCCCATTAACCATCTACACTAATGGCGTAAATGATTGAGGGAGGCAGGGATGGCTCCACCAGGATGTAACCAGACGGACTGCTGTCCTGTCCGGAGGCCTGGACCTTCTCTCTTTGATTTAACCTTACCATGAATTACAACAGATGTCTAGGTACCTATCTCTTTTAGCTTAGAGACAATAAACACTAGTTAATTGTGGAGAAGACTACCATTAACCTTAGGCTCTATAGAATAGAATGCTAATAAATATTCTTGTGCTCCTTTTTTACTTCCTTATCTCTCCGAGAATATTTGTAGAGCTATTTCTGTACTAATCCTGAAAAATATAAATACGACACTTGTGCACAGTAAAGTTGGACTTGCTAACACCAACCCAAGTCTCACATCCCCTTTATTTTCCCCTCATTGCGCCGACGCTGTCCATCCCTCAGGAACCTGGACTCGGCCGGGGCGGGACTCTGGCAGAAAATTGAGAAAACCGTCACAGAAAACCACCAGTCTGAAATAGCAGTCAGAAATACAAAGGAAAAGAAATGATAGAAATATAGAGCAACCAGAAAACAAGAGACAGAATGGCAATATTAAGCCCTCATATATCAATAATCACTCTAAATGTAAATATATGGAATTCTCCAATCAAAAGACAGAGAGTAGCTAGACAGATTAAAAAACAAAACCCAACAATATGCTGCCTCCAGGAAACACATCCCAACTGTAAAGACAAATACATGGACAGAGTGAAGGTATGGAAGACGATAGTCCAAGCAAATGGAAAGCAAGAGAAAGAAGGTGTTGCCGTACTTGTATCAGACAAAGCAGATTTCAAGATAAAAAAGACAATGAGAGACATGGAGGGGCAGGCAGCATACAATAATAAAAGGGACATTCCACCAAGAGGACATAACGCTTATGAATATATACGTACCTAACACAGGAGCACCAAAGTAGAAAAAGCAACTATTAACAGACCTAAAGGGAGAAATCAACAGCAACACAATAATAGCAGTGGACTTCAACACTCCATTTAGATCAACGGATAGATCATCCAGACAGAAAGTCAACAAGGAAACAGTAGCCTTAAATGCAATACTGTTCAAGATAGACTTAACAGAGAACATTCTATGCAAAAAACAGCAGAATACACATTCTTCTCAAGTGCACATGGAACATTCTCAAGGATAGACCATATGTTGGGAAACAAGGCAAGCCTCAAGAAATTGAAGAAGATTGAAATAATATCAAGGATCTTTCCTGACCACAATGCTATGAAACTAGAAATCAGATACAAGAAAAAGGATGGGAAAGTCACAAATATGTTGAGACTAAACAACATGCTACTGAACAACCAGTGGATCAATGGAGAAATCAAAAAATACCTGGAGGCAAATGAAAATGAAAACACAACATACCAGCTCTTATGGGATGAAGCAAAAGTGGGGCTAAGAGGGAAATTTACAGCAATAGAGGCCTACCTCAACAAAGACCAAAAGTCTCAAATAAGTAATCTTAAACTACACCTAACAGAATTAGAAAAAGAAGAGCAAACCAAGCTGAAATAATCACAAGGAGGGAAATAATAAAAATTACAGCAGAAATAAATAAAATAGAGACTAAAAAAGCAATAGCAAGAATCAATTGAACTAAGAGCTGGCTCTTTGAGAAGATAAACAAAATTGACAAACTCTTAGCCAGACTTACTAAGGAAAAAAGAGAGAAGGTTCAAGTAAATAAAATTAAAAGTGAAAGAGGAGAAATTAAAACAGATACACAGAAATACAAAAGATTATAAGAGAATACTATGAAAAAATATATGACAACAACTTGGACAACCTAGAAGAAATGGATAAGTTCTTAGAACCATACAACCTCCCAAAACTGAATCAAGAAGAAATATAGCATCTGAAAAGACCAAAGTAAAGAGATTGAAACAGTAATCAAAAACCTCCCAAAAAATAAAACTCCAGGACCAGATGGCTTCTCTGGAGAATTCTACCAAACATTCAAAGAAGATTTAATACCTATCCTTCTCAAACTATCCAAAAAATTGAAGAAGACAAAATGCTTCAGAACTCATTCTATGAGGCCAAGATCACCCCAATACCAAAACCAGACAAGGACAACACAAACAAAGAAAATTACAGGCCAGTGTTGCAGATGAACATAGACGAAAACATGCTCAACAAAATATTGGCAAACGGAATATAGCAATACATTAAAAGGATCATACACCTCGGTCAAGTGGGATTTATACCAGGGATGTGTGGACTGTACAACATCTGCAAGTCGATCAATGTGATACACCACATTAACAAAATGAGGAATAAAACCCACATGATCATCTCAATAGATGCAGAGAACGCATTTGACAAGATCCAACATCGATTTATGATAAAAACTCTCAAAAAAATGGGTATAGAAGGAAAGTATCTCAAGATAATTAAGGCCATATATGACAAACCCACAGCCAACATCATACTTAATGGTGAAAAACTGAAAGCCATCCCTCTGAGAACAGGCACAAGACAAGGGTGCTCACTCTCACCACTCCTATACTACTGGAGGTTTTGGCCAGTGCAATTAGGCAAGAAAAAGAAAAAAGAGGTCCAAAGTGGAGAAGAAGTAGAACTCTCACTGTTTGCAGATGACGTGATTCTATATATATAAAACTCTAAAGAATCTACCAGAAAACTATTAGAAATAATCAACAACTACAGAAAAGCTGCAGGATGGAATGTCAGCTTAGAAAAATCAGTTGCATTTCTATACTCTAATAACTAACAGAGTGAGGTCAAGAATATGATCCCATTTACAATCACAACAAAAAGAATAAAATATCTAGGAATAAATTTAACCAAGGACGTGAAAGACCTCTACACTTAAAAGTATAAGACATTACTGAAAGAAGTCAAAGAAGACATAAAGAAAGGGAAAGATATTCCATGCTCATGGATTGGAACAGTAAACATAGTTAAAAGGTCCATATTACCTAAAGCAATCTACACATTCAATGCAATCCCAATCAGAATCCCAATGACATTCTTCATGGAAATAAAATAAAGAATCCTAAAACTCATATGGAACAACAAAAGACCCCGAATAGCAAAAGGAATCCTGAGAAAAAAGAACGAAGCTGGAGGCATCACAATCCCTGACTTTAAAATATACTACAAAGCTACAGTAATCAAAAAGCATGGTACTGGAACAAAAACAGACACACGGATCAATGGAACAGAACTGAAAGCACAGAAAGGAAACCACACTCTATGGACAGCTAATCTTTGACAAAGGAGCCAAGCACATACAATAGAGAAAGGAAAGTCTCTTCAATAAATGGTGTTAGGAAAACTAGACAGCCACATGCAAAAGAATGAAAATAGACCATTATCTTACGCCATACATAAAAATTAACTCAAAATGGATTAAAGACTTGAATTAAAGACCTGAAACCATAAAACTTATACAAGAAAATATAGGTAGTACACTCTTTGACATCGGTCTTAGCAGCATCTTTTTGAATACCACGTCTCCTCAGGCAAGGGAAACAAAAGAAAAATAAACAAACGGGTCTACATCGGACTAAAAAGCTTCTGCAAGGCAAAGGGAACCATGAACAAAATGAAAAGACAACCCACCAACTGGGAGAAAATATTTACTAATTTTATATGTGACAAGGGATTAATTTCCAAAATATATAAAGAACTCATACAACTCAACAACAATAAAACAAACAACCTAATCAAAAAGTGGGCAGAAGATGTGAACAGACATTTTTCCAAAGAAGATATACTGATGGCTAACAGGCACATGAAAAGATGTTCAGCATCACTAATTTTCAGGAAAATGCAAATCAAAACTACAAAGATATCACCTCACACCTGTCAGAATGGCTGTAATTACAAAGACAAAAAAATAACAAATGTTGGAGAAGATGTGGAGAAAAGGGAACCCTCATACACTGCTGGTGGGAATGCAAAGTGTTGCAGCCACTATGGAAAATAGTATAGAGATTTCTAAAAAAATTAATAGAAATATCATAAAATACAGCTATCCTACTACTTGGTCTTTGTCCAAAGAACATGAAATCAACAATTCGAAGAGATTGTGCACCCCTATGTTCATTGCAGCAATATTCACACTAGCCAAGAGGTGGAAGCAACCCAAGTGCCCATCAACTGATGCATGGATAAAGAAGATGTGGTTTATATATACAATGGAATACTCTAAATACAGCTCTAAAGAAAGACAAAATCATTCCATTTGCAACAACATGGATGGACCATGAGGGTATTATGTTAAGTGAAATAAGCGAGACAGAGAAAGACAAACACTATATTATTTCTCTTATATGTGGAAGATAACAAACACACAGATAAAGAGAACAGATTAGTAGTTACCAGAGTGGAAGGGGTTGGGAGGGTGGTCAAAAGGGGTAAAGGGGCACATACATATGGTGACTGATAAAATATAGACTCTTGTTGGTGAGCACGATGCAGTCTATTAAAAAACTGATAAATATTAATGTACACCTGAAATTACTCAATGTTATAAACCAATATGACCTCAATAAAATAATTGGAAAAAAAAGAGTGTACTGTTTAATTTATACATATTTATAAGTTTTCCGAATTTCCATCTGTTATTGATTTCTGGTTTTGTTCCACTGTAGTCAGAGAAGATACTTTGTACATTCCAATCTTTTTAAATTTATTGACTCCTGCTTGCGGCCTTATATATGGTCTAACCTGGCAAATGCTCCATGTGCACAAGACAAAAATGTGAATTTTGCTCTTGTTGCGTGAAGTGTTCTATACAAGTGACTCTAGTTGGTTTACGGTATTGCTCAGGCCCTCTATTTCCTTCATGATCTTCTTTCTGGCTGTTCTATTCATTATTGAAAGTAGAGTAGTGAATTCTTCAGGTATTATTATAGAACTGTCTATTTCCCCCTTCACCTTCAATTCTATGAATATTTGCTTCATCTATGTTGGGGCATCATGGTTCGGTGCATATATGTTTATAATTATTATATTCTCTTGATGAATTGACCCTTTTATCAATACATAATGTCCTTTTTTGTCTCTTGTAACAATTTTGACCTAAAGTCTATTTCGTCTGATAGTAATACAGTTTCCCTAGCTGTCTTTGGTTGCTACTTGCATGGAATATCTTTTTCTATTCTTTCATTTTTGACCTATTTGATTCTTCACACCTAAAGGGAGTCTCTTGTAGACAGCCCTCAGTTGTATTGTAGACGTTTTTAAATCTATTTTGCCATTCTATGTCTTTTTTTTTTGTCTCTTTAAAGATTTTATTTTTCCTTTTTCTTCCCAAACCCCCCGGTACATAGTTGTGTATTTTTAGTTGTGGGTCCTTCTAGTTGTGGCATGTGGGACGTTGTCTCAGCATGGCCTGATGAGCAGTGCCATGTCCACGCCCAGGATTCGAACCAGTGAAACCCGAGCCTGCTGAAGTGGAGTGCACAAACTTAACCACTTGGCCACGGGGCCAGCCCCCATTCTCTGCCTTCTAATTGGAGAGTTTAACTCATTTACATTTAAGTAATTAGTGATTATGAAGGACTTATTTCTTCTATTTTGCTATTTGTTTTCTATATGTCATATATAATTTGTTCTTCATTTCCTCCACCACTGCTCACTTTTGTGTTTAATTGATTTTTTGGAGTGTATCATTTTGATTCTCTTCTCACTTCCTGTTCTGTGTATTTTTACATTATTTTCATAGTGGGTTTCCTAGAACTACAATAAACATCTTAAACATAACAATCTACTGTGAATTAATGCAAACTTAACTTCAATAGGATATAAAAACTTTGATCCTATATGACTCCATCCTTTCCCTTTTATCTTATTATCATCAAACTTACATCTTTATACATTGTATGCTTATTAACATAGATTTATAATTATTTCATGCATATTCTTTTAAATCTTATAGGAATATAAAGAGGAGTCACAAACCGGAAATGCAATAATACTGGCTTTTATATTTACCTATGTGGTTACATTTACTAGTGTTCTTTATTTCTTCTTATGGCTCTGAGATACCACCTAGTATACTTTAATTTCAGCGTAAAAGAAGGCCTTGCTTTGGCATTTCTTGTTGGCAAGATCTACTGAAAACAAACTCTCAGCTTTTGCTTATCTGAGAATGTCTTAACTTTTCCTTCATTTTTGAAGGACTGCTATGCCAGATCTAGAATTCTTGGTTGACATTTTTTTCTTTCAGCACTTTAAATACATCATCCCACTGCTTTCTGACCTTCTTGGTTTCTAATGAGAAATCGGCTCTTAGTCTTACTGAGGATCTCTGTACATGACAAATCACTTCTCTCTCGGTCCTTTCAAGATTCTCTGTCTGTCTTGGTATGTGGAGCTCTTTGTGTTTATTTTACTTGGAGTTTGACAAGCTTCTTAGACATTTAGATTGATGTCTTCCACTAAATTTGGGAAGTTTTCGGCCATTATTTCATGATGTATTCTTTCTGCCTTTTCGCTCTCTCCTCTCCTGCTGGGATTCTCATTATGTGTGTATTGGTGTGCTTGATGGTGTCCCACAGTTCTCTTAGTTTCTGTTTTCTTCATTGTTTTTTCTTTCAGGTTTTCCAACTGGATAATTGTAATTGACTTATCTTCATGTTCACTATTTTTCTTCTACTTGCTCAAATATGTTTTGGAAGCCCTTTAGTAATTTTTTTTCCCCTTACTGTATCTTTCAACTCAACAATTTCTATTTAGTTCTTTTTTATGATATCTATCTCTTTGTTTTTTTCCCCAAGAATAATGTTTTATTTTTTCCAGCTTTATTAAGATATAATTGACATAAAACATTGTGTAAGTTAAAGGTGTACAACATGATGATTTGATATACACATATTGTGAAATGTTACCACAATAAGGTTAGTTAATACATTCTTTACCTCACATAATTATCATTTTGTTGTTGTTATTGTTATGGTATAGCTCTTTATTGATATTCTCTGTTTGGTGAGATTATTCATCTAGTTTCCTTTAGTTCTCTGGCCATTGTTTCCTTTAGCTCTCGGAACATATTTTAAATAGCTGATGTAAAGTCTTTTTCTAGTAAGTCCAATCTCTGGGCTTCCTGAGGTATAGTTTCTCTTTTTTCCCCCGTGAATGGCCGTATTTTCTTATTTCCTTATGTCCCTCATAATTTTTGTTGAAAACGACATTTTCAACATCAGAATGTGTTAACTCTGAAAATCAAATTCTCCTCCTTTCCCAAGGTTTGTTCTTGCTGCATGTTGTAGGTTGTAGTTTTTGCTTAGTGCATTTTCTAAACTGTCTTTGTAAAGACTGTATTCTTTTTCATGTCTCAACACTGAAGTTTCTGTTTCACTAGCTTAGTGGTCATCTAATGATTTGAGACTGATTTCCTTTAACACCTGGAGGCAAAAAAGGAAAATACTTTCTTGATCTTTGCAGCTTGCTTTGTGTTGGTACACTCCTTCAGCACTTAGCCAGTCTGTATACTACTCTGCCTTAGCCTTCACTTCCTGCTCCTAGGAAGCATGACAGCCAGAGGTGAAAGCTTAGAGAACTCATATCTTTTCTGAGCATGCATCCTGTTCTGGGTATATCAAGACTTTGCTTCCCAAAGTAAATCTCTTCTCAGCTCTTCCTCCCAGACTTCTGGCATATCCATTGTTTGCCACAACTGCAATGTTGTGCCCCAAGCAGCAGTAGCTTGTTCGTTTGTCTTTCCTTATTTTTGAGGAACACCCCATGCATAGCTGCTTTTCTACCCTGAGAGATTTCTGAGTTAGGTGAAACTAACACAAGCTCCTTACAGCATTCCTTCATGGAACCTACAGACAGGTCAAAACAAACACAATTTGTTAGGAACAAGGTCTGCTCTGCTCTCTCTGTGACCAGTTACCCATGCTGGGAATACAGACTGCTGTCTTCAAGACTCTGCCACACCAAAGTCGGGGGATGGGGCAAGGCTAAAACACCACAGAGCTCTCCTACCACGCTTAAGTTGCCTTTTTCTTCATTCAGCATTCACTTAGTTGCTTTAAACCTTTAACTATTTTCCAGAGTTCCAACAAAGTTGATTCTGACAGTTTTTGCTCACTTTTTTCAGTGTTTCTATGGAGGGATGGGCCCTCTGGGCTGTTTACTCTGCCATTTTTTTGTCTTGGCTATTTTGGGCCCTTCACATTGCCATATAAATTTTAAAATAAGCATTTCAATCTTCAAACACAAAAATGTGCTGGAATTTTTATTGGAATTGATATGAAAATTGAGAGCTTTATAATATTGAATTTTGAAATCTGTGAACAGGATACATCCTTTATTTTAGGTGTTCTCTAATTTTTCTCAACAACGGTCTGTAGTTTTCAGTATATGTCTTGCACATCTTTTATTACATTTATTCATAACACTATCTTAATCTGAATTAACATTTGACAGAACTATCTAGCTAGTCACTATGAGGGAATTTCATCTTCCTTTCTCCTGGTAAGCTTTTGGGACTTCAATTTAATATGTATGCTACCATAGCAAAATGGCAATACTGGTACTTTAGTATTTATTTTGCATATTAGAAAAACACTGGTATTTTATACGAATGTGAGATAAAATGGTCACATACATCCACATGCTGTCCTCACATGTTGTTACCAGAAAAAGGGCCAGGAATCAGGATTAGAGAGTATTTGTACTTCTGGCTTGAGCTTTTCCAAATAGAATGATTAGGGAAGAAAATTTTGATAAAAAGAGGTGAGGAGAGGTCAGCTTTGTGAGAATGAATTTGATCTTCACGAAAAAAAGGGAGGAAAAAGGGAGAAACCTAGCAACAAAAGAAGAGAAGTAGTTGGCTTTTCAGGGGTCCTTGAATTGGTCCTGGAAACCTGCCTCTTTTTTTCCCTTTTCTCCTCAAACTTCCTTACTAGTCTCTCTGTTTCCCTAAGGTTTCTCTACCTTAATTCTAAGAAGATTCCATGGGAGACCTTTGGAATTAGATGGAGGCCCAAATTGGTTCTAATGAAATTGCAGATAACTAGTAAGAAAACATGTTCAGAGTTACTAATAACTTGGAAATTGGTAATTAAAACCATACCTTGGACGAATTTCAAAACTGGAAGAGGGTAAGAGTGGTAAGAATGTTTTTAAAGTAATGCGTTCTTGTTCATTTAGAAATTTTCAAGTACCATGTAACTCTTTGGGTGTGACTCAGGAGATAAATGACTGACAAGATTTTCTTAAAGTACTGTAATAATAATATACTGAGAAGAATATTTTGCTGTTTCAGGACTTTAAAAATCTACCTTGTGAACTCATCATCCTTTAAAATTTCAATTCCTGTCACAGAAGCCTCTCCCCCCCTTTCCCTCCCACCCCCATCCCCCCAAGTGATCACACCCTTCTCTGCACCCACGCTGTAATACATACTTTTCCACTAGCACATAGGATTGCACTTGTTTACATGTTTGTTTCCACCACAAAACAGCAGGCTACTCAGGGGTAAACATCTTTTTTCTTTCTTCAATCAGTGAAAATTTATTGGGCATGTACTTACTTACATGCAGGCATTTTAGAAAGTGAGCCAAAGACGAGTAAGACAATACCCCTGTTCCAAAGGAGCTTGCAGTTCAGGAGAGAAACAGGGCAGTCATACGATAAAATAATACAGATCAGCATGCACCAAAGAAGAGAGGAAGGGTATATAACCTACACTGGGAGGTCAGGAAAGCTTCCCAGAAATTATAATGTTTGAGCTGTATTTGGAGGGGGAGAAAACATTTCACTTATTTTATATGAAGATCATAAACAGAACTTCAGACCCAAAGTTGTCTAGCTGCAGCTGGTGGCCACACAGCCACGGCCAAGCATTATAAACTGGAAGGCTCAGATCAAATGGATTATTTCTGAGTCTGGATATTGGGTAGCTAACACATCTTGAGAGTTTTTTTTCCAGCTGGAAGTCATCATTTACAAAGCACTCTCGGGGACCAGCCTGGTGGCATAGCGGTTAAGTTCGCATGCTTTGCTTTGGCAGCCTGGGGTTCGTAGGTTTGGATCCTGGGCGTGGACCTAGCACCGCTCATCAGGCCACGCTATGGCAGCATCCCACGTGAAATAGAGGAAGACTGGCACACATTTTAGCTCAGTGACAATCTTCCTCAAGCAAAAAGAGAAAGATTGGCAACAGATGTTAGCTCAGGGCCAATCTTCCTCAAGCAAACAGAGGAAGATTGGCAACAGACTAGCTCAGGGCCAATCTTTGCTGCCTGCCCCTCCCCCTCCCTGACACACACAAAAGGATACAAAGCACTCACTGGAATATACTAATCAGGGGTCAGCCCCACGGCTGAGTAGCTTAAAGTTCTATGTGCTCTGCTTCAGCTGCCTGGGGGGTTCGCGGGTTCGGATCCCAGGTGCAGACCTATTCCACTCGTCAGTCATGCTGTGTAGGCATCCCATGTAAAAGGAGGGGAAGATTAGCACAGATACTAGCTCGGGGTTAATCTTCCTCACGCAGAGAAAAAAAAGGGGGGGATTGGCCAGGGATGTTAGCTCGGGGTGAATCTTCCTCACAAAGAAAAGAAAAAAAACAGAAATATACTAGTCATCACTGATTCTGCAGGCAGGGTTTATATGAATGCCCCTAAATTGTCACCCAGAAGAGCCTGAAGATCATGCTTCAACATTTCCACCACGAGTCCTACTCTATCCAGCTATACTCACATTTTCAGGACAATGACCAAATACAAAGTGGGGTCGGCGAGGATACGTCAACACGGAGTCGGGGCCGAGGCATTAGCATCTGTTTTAATTTTGAACTCTGGTACAATATACAGAAATTGACCATCTTTGCCATTTGTAAATGTACAGTTCAGTAGTGTTAAGTTCATCACATGATTGTGCAACCTCCAGAATTCTTTTCATCTTGCAAAATTGAAACTCTATAACCATTAAAAGATAATTCTCGCTTCTCCCAGCCCCTGGCAACCACCATTGTGTCTGTCTCTATCAATTTGACTACCGTAGGTGCCTCCTATAAGTGCAATCATACAGTATTTGTCGTCTTTTGTGACTGGCTTATTTCATTCAGCATAACGTCCTCAAGGTTTATCCATGTGATAGTATGTGTCAGAATTTCCTTGATTTTAAAGCGGAGTAATATTCCCTTACATGTATATACCATGTTTTCTTTGTCCATTCACCTGCCGATGAACACTTGGGTTGTAACTTTTACTTTTTGGCTATTGTGAATAATGCTGTTATGAACGTAGATGTACAAATATCTCTTTGAGATTCTGCTTCTAATTCTTTTGGACATGTACCCAGAAGAGGAATTGCTGGATCATATGGTAATTCTACTTTTAATTTTTTGAGGAATTGCCATACTATTTTCCATAGCAGCTGCACCATTTTATATTCCCACTACGCAGCAGTGCACAAGGGTTCCAATTTCTCTCTATCCTTGCCAACATTCAGTTTGTTCTTTTGATTGTAGACATCCTAATGGGTGTGAGGTGGTATGCCACTGTGATTTTGATTTGTATTTATCTTACGACTGACAGTCATCAGTACTTTTTCCCCTAATTACGCCCAGGGAAAGTTGAGAGTGAAAGGAAGTACAAAGAGTTCTGAAGAGTAATCTCTAGGCTACTGCTGCTGTCTCCCGACCCAAATTCTACTTTCACGTATTAAAAGGAGTCAATCAAAACTCCTCCTTACTGCTAAAACCTGCATCAGCCCCTCCGGGCAAATGTCTCTAATTAGGATCCTTCTCCCAACAATTCAGATGTCAGGAAGCAACCAAGGCCGATTAACTGTGGTCAAGGTCGATTAACTGCGGGTTTTCGTGTCTCCAGGGAGTAACTGAATCTCCAAGTGAACCTAATCCATAGGGAATATGCAGCAAAAAGGGAAACCTGAAGGCATTTCCGTGGAATAACCTTCAGTAAATTGCTTCATCTCTTTAGGGCCAGTTTTCTTTAGCAGTCAAAATGAAGGGGCTGATTAAATGGCATCGAAGGTCCCTTGGGCTTTGACTTTCTATAATATTAATATACTGTTACCATTGTTGATCTCATCCTTGTTCATAATTCGGCAGAACCCATTTAAATCAACATCTGATATTAACATATTGGTTCCAAGTGTATCCTCTCTAAAAAATATTTCAATGCATATTATTATACAATTAGCAGCTATAATGGCCCCCATAAGCATTTCACAGCTTCTTCAGAAATCTGACCACAAAACATCCTGCATTTCAGCTGATTTAATTTAACACCAAACCTGAATATCACAAATGATCTCTATTCAAAATGTAAATCCATCTTTAATATTTTGCATCATAGAACAGTAGTGCTGGAAGGGACACTGAGGTGATTTAGTACAATGCACTCACATTAGAATAAATAAATGGGTACAGAGAGGTTCAGGCGACTGCCCTATGATCACAAAGCTAGACAGAAAGAGTAAGGACTAAAACCTGTTTAAAAGCCAGATCTCTTTACATCCTGTCCAATGTTTCTACTCCATGTTTGAAAATGTACTATTGCCCAGTCTCATAGAACTTATCATGTCTGGGTAACTGTTTCAAATCAACTATTTAGTAGCAAAAAGAAATTACTCACAGTGTTTACTGACTGGGACAGAAGCTAGATAACCATTGAAAACAGCCATTCATCGACTCATCTATCTTGGCTGTTTTGACTAAACTAGTGGGTGACAACATTAGCGAAGGATAATCTACGAAAGCATATATCTCAATCTAGAAATACTAAGGAAATTGGTCTACCAAATTCACTGTTGTTAGAGAGAAAGAACAACAACAAACATATGGGGTTTCATCAGACTAAAGAGCTTCTGCATGCAAAGGAAACCAGGAAGAAAACGAAAAGACAACCCACCAACTGGGAGAAAATATTGGCTGACCATATATCCAACAAGTGATTAATCTCCAAAATATATAACGAACTCACATAATTCAAAAACAAAAAAAAACCCGATAAAAAAAATGGGCAGAGGATATGAACAGACATTTCTCCAAAGCAGATGGCCAACAGGCACATGAAAAGATGTTCAACATCACTAATCATCAGGAGAATGCAAATCAAAACTACACTAAGTATCACCTTACACCTGTCAGAATGGCTATAATCACCAAGACAAAAAACAACAAATGCTGGAGAGGGTGTGGAGAAAAGGGAACCTTCATACACTGCTGGTGGGAATGCAAACTGGTGCAGCAACTATGGAAAAACAGTATGAATATTTTTCAAAACATTAAAAATAGAAATAACACAGTATCCCACTACTGGGTATTTATCCAAAGAACATGAAATCAACAATTCAAAGAAACTTATGCACCCCTATGTTCACTGCAGCATTATTCACAACAGCCAAGATGTGGAAGCAACTCAAGTGCCCATCAACTGATGACTGGATAAAGAAGGTGTGTTGTACATAGACAATGAGTACTACTCAGCCATAAAAAAAAGACAAAATCATCCCACTTGCAACAACATGGATGGACCTTGAAGGTTTTATGTTAAGTGAAGTGAGCCAGGCAGAGAAAGATAAACACTGTATGATCCCATTCAAATATGGAAGACGAACAAATACATGCACAAAGAGAACAGCTTAGCGGTTACTGGGGGAAGGAGGCTGGGGGGTGGGCACAAAGGGTGAAGGGGTGCATCTGTATGGTGACTGACAAAGAATAATGTACAACTGAAATTTCATGGTGTTGCAAACTATCATAACCTCAATAAAAAAGTCCAATATAAAACAGTGTTGCAATATACTCCCTCTTGTGTATGTCTATATAATAAATATCTCACATGCTGTACTCATATAAAAAAAAAATTAAGGGCTGGCCCCATGGACGAGTGGTTGAGTTCCTGCACGCCGCTTCACTGGGCCAGGGCTTCACTGGTTCAGATCCTGGGCACAGACATGGCACTGTTCATCAAGCCATGCTGGGGCAGTGTCCCATATACCACAACCAGAAGGACCTGTAGGCAGCTAGAATGTACAACTATGTACTGGGGGGCTTTGGGGAGAAGAAAAAAAAAAGATTGGCAACAGATGTTAGCTCAGCTGCCAATCCTAAGAAAAGAAATTAGCAAATGAAATCAACAACACATAAAAAGAATTATACACCATGACCAAGTAGGATTTATCACAAGTATGCAAGGCTGGTTCAACACTCCAAAGTTAATTAATGTTATCCATCACATCAATAGGCTAAAAAAAACCCCACATGATCATTTCAATAGGTTCAGGAAAAGCATTTGACAAAATCCAAACCTATTCATGATAAAAACTCTCAGTAAACAAGGAGTAGCCAGGAACTTGCTCAACTTGATAAAGAATATCTACAAAAATCCTACAGCTAACATCATACTCAATGATGAGAAATTCGAAGCTATCCCACTAAGATCAGGTATGAGGATGTCCCCTCTCATTACTCCTTTTCAACATCGTACTGGAATTTCTAGTTAATGCAATAAGACAAAAAAAGGAAATAAAAAGCATATAGATTGGGGAGGAAGAAATAAAGCTGTTTTTGTTCACAGATGACATGATCATCTATTTAGAAGATCTGAAAAAATAAACCAAGATAACTCCTGAAACTAACAAGGGATTACTTCAAGGTTGCAGGATACAAGGTTAATATACAAAAGTCAATTGCTTTCTTATATACCAGCAATGAACAAGAGAAATTTGAAATTAACAACACATCATTTACATTACCATCCTCAAAAATGAAAAGCTTAGATATAAATTCGGGAAAACATGTACAAGATCTATATGTGGAAAACTACAAAACTGTGATGAAAGAAATCAAAGAACTAAAGAAATGCAGAGATACTCCATGTTCATGGAGAAGAAGACTCAATATTGTCAAGATCCCAGTTCTTCCTAACTTCATCTATAGATTCAGTGCTATCCCAATCAAAATCTGAGCAAGCAATTTTGTGAGTATTGACAAATTGATTCTAAAGTTTATATGAAGAGGCAAACCCAGAACAGCAAAAACACAACACTGAAGGAGAACAAAGTTGGAGGACTGACACTACCCAACTTCAGGCTACAAGTAATCAAGACAGTGTGGGATTGGCAAAGAAAAGACGAACAGATCAATGGAAAGGAATAGAGAGCCCAGAAATAGACCCACATAAATACAGCCAACTGATATTTGACAAAAAAGAAAAGGCAGTTAAATGGAGAAAGGATAGTCATTTCAACAAATCGTGTCAAAACAACTGGACATCCATGAGTAAAGAAACAAACAAACAAAAAACACCTAATCTAGACATGGATCTTACACTTTTCTCAAAAATTAACTCAAAATGGATCATAGACCTAAATGAAAAAGGGAAAAATATAAAACTCCTAGAAGATAACATAGGAGAAAACCTAGATGACTTTGGGTACAGTGATGACTTTTTAGATAAAACACCAAAGACACAACCCATGACAGACATAATTGATAAGTTGTACTTAATTTAAAACTTCCACTCTGTGAAAGACAAAGTCAAGAGAGCAAGATGACAAGCCACAGGATGGGAGAAAAAATTTGCAAAAGGCATTTCTGATAAATGATTATTATCTAAAATATAAAAAGAACTCTTAAAACTCAACAATAAGAGAACAATCTGATTTAAAAAGGGACCCAACGGGGGCTGGCCCTGTGGCCTAGTGGTTGAGTTCAGTGTGCCTCACTTCAGCGGCCCGTGTTCCCGGGTACGGACTTACACTACTCGTCAGACATGCTGTGGCGGTGACCCACATATAAAATAGAGGAATATTGGGGGCCAGCTCCGTGGCACAGCGGTTAAGTTCACACATTCTGCATCAGTGGCCCAGGGTTCACTGGTTCAGATCCTGGGTGCGGACCTACGCACTGCTTATCAAGCCATGCTGTGGCAGGCGTCTCACATATACAGAGGAAGATAGGCACGAATGTTAGCTCAGGGCCAATGTTCCTCAGCAAAAAGAGGAGGATTGGTGGCAGATGTTAGCTCAGAGCTAATCTTCCTTAAAAAAATAAAAATTGAGGAAGATTGGCACAGATGTTAGCTCAGGGCTCATCTTCCTCAGCAAAAGACCCCACCCCGCACAAGACCCTAACAGACGTCTCACCAAAGAAGATATATAGATGGCAAATAAGCATTTGAAAAGATGCTCCACATCATAATTCATCAGGGAAATGTAGATCAGAACGAGATACCACTAAACACCTATTAGAATGGCCAAATAGCAGAACACTGACAACAGCCAATGCTGAGGATGTGGAGCAACAGGAACTCTCATTCTTTGCTGCTGGGAGTGCAAAATGATACAGCAACTCTGGAAGATATTTTGGCAGTTTCTTACAAATCTAAACATACTCTTACCATATGATCCAGCAATCGTGCCCCTTGATATTTACTCAAAGGAGATGAAAACTTACGTCTGCACAAAAACCTGCACACCGATGTTTACAGCAGCTTTACTCATAATTGCCAAAACTTGGAAGCAACCAACATGTCCCTCAGTATGTGGATGGATAAAGAAACTCTGGTACATCTAGACAATGGAATATTATTCAGCATTTAAAAGAAACGAGCTATCAAGCCCTGAAAAGACATGGAGGAACTTTAAACACATATTACTAAGTGAAATAAATCAATCTGAAAAGTCTACATACTGTATGATTCCCACTATATGGCATTCTGGAAAAGGCAAAACTGGAGATAGTAAAAAGATCAGTGATTACCAAAGATTAGAGGGGAGGGATGAATTGGCAGAGTACAGAGGATTTTCAGGGCAGTAAAAATACTCCTTGTGATACCGTGTTAACAGATACATGTCATTATACATTTGCCCAAACCAGTAGAATGTATATGACCAAGAGTGAACTGTAATGTAAACTATGTACCTTGGGTGATTATCATGAGTCAATGTAGGTTCATCAACTGTAACAAATGTAGCACCCTGGTTGGGGATGCTGATAAAAGGGGAGGCTCTCCATGTGTAAGGGCAGGGAGTATATGGGAAATCTCTTATCTACCCCTCAATTCTGCTGTGAACCTGTAAAATGCTCTAAAAAATAGTCTTAATTAAAAAAAATACAAGTGAGAGAGGTCATGATTGATAGAGCGGGTGGGTACGGGATCCAGGGCACAGAAAAAGGCTTAAGCTTTGAACAAGATGAAGGAGCTTTTCCACTAAGACAAGAAGCAAGGGGGTAAAGACAGGTGCCTAGCTATACTAAGAACTTCAATATTACATAATGGTGGCATAATGGCGGGATTTATGCTGTGATTTACAAAGTTACTTGATAAACTGTACACTTCAAAATGGCTAAATGGGGCCGGCTCCGTGGCCGAGTGGTTAAGTTCGCGCGCTCCGCTGCGGCGGCCCAGGGTTCGGATCCTGGGTGTGGACATGGCACCGCTCGTCAGGCCACGTCCCACATCCCACAACTAGAAGGACCTGCAACTAAGATATACAACTATGTCCCGGGGTGGGTTTGGGAAATAAGGCAGAAAAGAGAAAGAAAAAAAAATTGGCAACAGTTAGCCCAGGTGCCAATCCTTAAAAAAAAAAAAGGAAGATTGGCAACAGTTGTTAGCCTAGGTGCCAATCTTTAAAAAACAAACAAACAAAAAAAAATGGCTAAAATGGTAATTTTTATGTATATTTTACCACAATAAAAAACATACATAAAATTACTTGATTACTACCCAATTTCCATATTCTAAAAGGTTAGCGCTGACCATTACATTTCATGGTTAGCTCAAGTTTAGTTTCTATTTCACTAACTATTCTAGATTTTACATAAGACAAGTCCTATTTAACTTCTTGTGGCCATGGGAAAAGATGTATTCCACTTTTTCCAGTTTACCTATTCCTACTTAATAGAATAAACCAAAGATCTTACCATCTGAAATACATCAGAACCTTCATCAAAATCCACCATACCAAAAAATATCCTGTTGGTTAAATGCACTGGAGTATCGCCAGGAGTTTGCCAGGATCTGGAATTCTTCATCAGCTTGCCTGGATGCAATATGATTTTTGAAGATAACGTATAAAACATTTTTCAAAGCAATCTAGTTCATCAGCAGGAAAACATTCAAAGAAACAAGAGCAGTTTTTACAATGGGGTAAATATTAAAAAAAAAAAAAAAAAAAGACAAGCAAATCAGGCACTACCGAGAAGGTTAGGACAAACCTTGGAAAACACTGCCATTGTTTTGGCACAAAAGAAGCCTAATCCCAACTGTTGGGGATTTCAACAGAAAGTAGTAATTACCTGCCTCCGCTTCATAGTTTGTGCCTGTTTTCTTATCTCAAAGCTCTTTCAATAGTCGCTGGAAAAATCCAGCTAATAGTCTCTACAACAATTTTTTTTTAATTAAGATTATGATAGCTGACAACCTTGTGAAGTCCACAACAATTTGAATACCCTAAATTACTTCTAGGAGTTCAAAGACAAGAGTAAAGTATTTCTCCAGAGAAAGTAGACGATAATATTAATCCATTAAAAAAATCTAAAGTACAAAATGCTACTTAGTAAATAAAAATACAGCCGGATGAATTATTAGGGTAAAAGATAAGAAGAATCTAGGGAATTGAGATTAATTGAAATCTCAAGTCATGTTTGACTTTTCCTTTACCACCCGCATTCTTTCAGTTTCCAAGATCTGATAATTCTTCATTTGTGATTATTTTTTAACTCCATCCCCTCCCATTTATTTTCATTGCTATCATCTGAAGTCAGATCCTTAATACCTGACATTAGAATATTAAAATACCAGCTCTAGTTTCTTCCCCTCCAATCTTTCTTACACAGTCTTCCTAAATTACCCCATTTTGAAACTCTTGAAAGATAGCGCCTTAGAGGGTGGTGGCCTCAATGATCACTGGTCTACCTTCCAGCCTTGACGGTCTAAACGAGCTCTGGGCGGGCAGGGGCAGCAGGAAGCAGGAAGCAGGGGGCAGACTGATGGGAACCGACTGGCTGAGGTTTTCTGATGGAGCCAGGAGGATGAGAGTAAGAGGCCGGGGGAGGGCCGGATGCAGAGAGCAGCAGCTAAGGTTATTGGCAACAGCCCTGGGGTCTCTCTCCTCCTCTTTTCAAGAGCAGTTTCTTCCTGAAAGATCCCAGGAGGTAGAAGGCTGGCCTGATCTCTCCCAGCATAAACAACCCCACTCATTATTTCAGAAATTACCGTTCCAGTTGTGCCCTGCAAGACTCGGGTCTGTGTCAAAATCCACAATTAAACTGCGAATACAATGAAAAGAGTAAAGTACTTCAAATTTTTGACAACCTCTCTTGAATCCAATTAATAATCAACAGACTTCTTTTAATTTTTAACAGATTCAACTCAACTATGCAGATTTCACTCTAGTTTATCTAAGCTTAAGAATCAGAAAACAGGCCCGATGAGGTGTAAATACCCAATTTACCAATTTTGGCAGTCGCTTGGAGTAACCATGAATCTCTCTCAGAACAACCCTTGCCAAGCCCAAAAACTTCCTAAACCCAAGTTCCCTATTCGGTAGGCAATTTCTGTCTTTTAAATTGTAAGAGAAAAAAGTTGAATAAGACCATTCCTTGCTTTCCACGACAGCCTGGTGAGGGTGGTAAGCCAGGGATCCCTAGTCCCAATTCATAGAAAAGGAAATGAAACTGTACAAAGGGACTTGTTCAAGGTCGTGCAGCTGAAAGTGACAGGAAGATTAGAAGCAAAGTCTCCTGACTCCTGGTCCAGGACCCTCATCAGCACACAAACTGCTTCCCAGAAAAAGGCGTCCAGTCAAGAAGAGAGAACCTCCCTTAAAGCTCACCCCCCACCCCAGAACACTCACCAGGAAACTGAGGTCCACCCTTTCCCAAGCTGACCTGGCCCTTCTGCCCTGACAATCTATGACTTTGCAGCCTTGAGTGTTTGGTTAAGCTTTTGGTTTTAGATAAAAGGGGTCTTTCGCTGGCTGCTGGGAACCTGACCTCAGAGGAAGGCACCACATCCCAGGCCACAACCCCTGCCCTGCCACCCGACTCCGCTCTGCCATGTAAACAAGTCAAACCCTGGGAGCACTTAAGCACCATGAAAAACAGCCAGGCGAGGCACTTCAAAGCAATGTTTTCCATCTCGGGGGTTCTCCTGCAAAGGGACGGCGACACCTGGGTCACACCGGGCTGGAATGCGAAAGGAGCTCCCCTGGTCTCGTTCGGGGAGGGGAGGGAAAGCTCTTAGAGGATGGAGGCTGGGCAAGACGGCGAGGAGGGGCCACAGACGCCTCCTGAGGAGACGGAGACGAGGCTGGGTCAGGGAGGCAAGGACCCCGCACGTCCGAAAGCCCTGCCCGTGCTCCGGAGAACCCTGGGCGCCGGGAGTGCAGGCGACCGCTGAGGGCCCAAGGGCCACTGGGGACCGCAGCCCAACTTCCCAGGCCGCTGTCACCCACACAAAGCCCTCCTCTCCGAAGCCACTCCAGGGACGGGCCCAGGACTCGGCGTCGTTGGAGGCGGCGGCTCTGACGCCGACCCGGGAGCTCCGGGACGGGACCGAGCCCTCTCCCGACAGCGCGGGCCAGGCAAGGGGCCCGGCCCTCCGACCCCGAGTCCCCACTCCGCGCCCGGCGGGGAGGAGCCCCAGCCCCCCGCCGACAGCGGGCCCCCCAGCCGAAGTTCGAAGGCCGGACGCTCGTGCCAGCCTTCGGGACCCTGCCCCGCTCTCCGGCCGCCGATGGCGACCACGACGGGGAAGAGGGCGGCTGCGCCAGACCGGAGGGCCGCCCACGGGCCACCCCGCACAGTCCTCCGGCCTCAGCCGCCCCGGGCGGACGAGTCCGAGCCCGGCCCCAAGACAGACGCCGGGGTCCTGGCAGCGGCGGGCCCCTCCCGAGCCCTGTGTCCCCTCCGCGGAGAAACAGGCACGTTGGAGTCTCGGCACCCCCGGCACGACTCACGCGGCGGTGGGGCCGCGGGGAGCGGGAGGAGGCGCCCCGCGGCCGACCGGAGCGCCTCCCTTTGTCCCGCGCCGCCCGCGCGCTCCCCGCCGCGCCGCGCCCCGGACCCCGCACAGCCCCCCAGCCGGCCGGCGCACCCGCGCCCGCGAGGCCCGCGCGGCCCGCTCACCTGCGTCAAGTCCTCGTCGTTGAGCAGATGGGACTCGCGCGGCTTGAAGCAGTTCTGACACTTGCTCTTGTTGAAGATGTTGGCCTGGAACTTCCTGCACGGGTCCTCCTTGGCCGCCGACATGGTCGCGCGGCGGCGGCGCAGGCCCCGAGACCCCGCCAAGCCCGGCGCGCTGCGCGGCGGACGGCGTGCGGTGCGGCGGCGGCGGCAGCATCCACGGCGGCGGGCGGGCCGCTCAGCGCGGGCTCCGCCGCATGCCTCGCGGCCGGCCGCCTCTCACCGGGCCGCGCGGCGGTCGGGGCCTCGCGGGCGCCGCAACGCGGGCGCCTCCCCTCGCGTGGCGGCCCCGGGCGTGGGCCTCACAGAGCGCGAGGTCCCCGCCGCCCGCCCGCACGGCCGCCGAGCGCCCGCCGCAGGCCCATGGACGCGGCCCGCCCCCGGCGCCGGGTCGTGCCGCTCCGGGTCGCTGCCGCCGCCACTGCCCTCGGCGCCGCGCGGCCGCAGCAACTAGGAGCGGGGCGGCTCGCGCGCTCCGGGCGGCGCGGGGCGGGGCGGGGCGGGGCGGGGCGGGGCCGCGGCCGGGCGACCGGCGGCCCTGCCGGCCTATGGCAGCGGCTCGCCCTGCTAACAAAGGGAGGCCTCGGCCAATGGGAGCCGGGGGCGGGACGAAGGGCCCCCGGGCCCAAGGTAACTTGTGCAGGCGCAGGAAGGTGGGGGCGCGGCCATGGGACGCTCAGGTTTGGTGGACTGGCGCCCAGGCCGCCGAGCCCCTGACCGCTGCGGGGTCGGAGCGGGGGCCTGTCGGGGGCATGCGGGGGCGGGGCAGACCTCCGGCCGGCTCTCCGCAAACCTGGCATCCAGCCTGGTCTTCCTGCGCCCATTCTGGACACCCGGGCCCAGCTCCGAGCTCTTGTTTTAACACCTACTATGCACCAGGCTGGGACTGCAAGAGGCAGGCAACACAGGCGGCCAGCTGGACCACCCCCTCCCTGGACCCCCCATCTGCACCAGGGCCTGGAGGATAGCCAGCTGGCCGGGGCAAGGAAAGGCTGCCGCTCTTCCAGCCTGCAGCCCTGCATGTGGCCAGGCTGTGTTGTGGAGGTTTCTTTGGAGCCCGCATGCCTGAGTTCTGACCCTCTGGTTCACCAGGTCACTGTAGGGGCCATCCCTCTGCATGCGTGCATGCATTTGTGCATGAAAGTTATAGATATAGCATCTCCTTGGGTGTCAGTGTCCGTGCATGTCCAGGTGGGGTCTGGCTGCCTTTGAGAGTGAATAGAGGCATGGCCACGTTATGCATCTACGTGCATAGTGACCTGTTTATCCGTGGGTCCATGACGTGTGAGTGTGCGTGTGGGTTGTACGGAGGCGTACGTCTGTGTGTCTGCTGTGTATGTGTGAGACGGTGCCGCCTGTCTGTGTGTGTCTGTGGGTAGCTGCGCTATCCAGCTGCCCTGATACCTGCATGTCCATGTTTCTGTGGGATTGCCTGTGTGTTTACACTGTGTGTGTGTGTGTGTGTGTGTGTCTGCCTGTCTGCTCTGCCTGGTTGAGTTGTGTTTGCTTGCATGTCTGTTGTATGTATGAGCATCTCGGTGCGTCCATGCCTGTGTGTGAGTGTATGTCAGTTTCTGTAGCTGTGTGCTGTGTCTGACTGAGTGTATATATGTGTGCATGCATGTGAGTGTGTGTGTTGGATGCTGGGGGTCAGGGTTCGAATCTCTCACAATCAGCACCAGCTTCTCAGTTCCCTCTGCCTGTCCCCATAAGACGTACATAAGGTCCAAGCAGCCCCTGCCAGCCTGCTCTGGGGTGCCAAGGGCAAGGGCAGGCTGGCTGCAGGGTCCAGGCTTGGAGGGCTCTGGAGTCCACTCTTGGTGCACTCACACATTGCAGCTGCCAGCCTGCCCTGGCCTGGCTCCTAGGGGCCCCTTGCCCTGACCAGCTGGAGAGTCTGTGATCCGGAACACGGCCCCCACAGCCCGCCACCCCTTCGTCATCTGCCACGAGTGCTGCCTGAGGCCATTTGCTCATGGGCCTGATGTGATCACTCCCCACACACAGCCTGTCTGGTCGCCCTTCCTGTGAGGTGGCTGGGGGGCCCAGGGGTGCCATGGGGAGTTGAGGAGATGCGTAAATGAAGGGCATCTTGGGCATAAGAAAAGGAGCAGGATGCCTCAGAGCCTCAGGACCAGAGGGGCCCTTGGAGACCCTCAGCTCCAGCCCTTTGTTTTATAGATAAAGACACTGGGCCCAGAGAGGGCAAGATCCTGACCTGAGGTCACACTGCAAGTCCCTAGCAGAGCTAGCATTCCGGGGGCCTGCCCCGTGGCACGGCAGTTAAGTTCACACGTTCCGCTCCGGCGGCCCAGGGTTTGCCGGTTTGGATCCTGGCTGCGGACATGACACCGCTTGGCAAGCCATGCTGTGGTAGGCGTCCCACATATGAAGTAGAGAAAGATGGGCACAGATGTGAGCTCAGGGCCAGTCTTCCTCAGCAAAAAGAGGAGGATTGGCAGCAGATATTAGCTCAGGGCAAATCTTCCTCCAAAAAAAAAAAAAGAACTAGCATTCCCTTCAGAGAGCTGGGTAGCTCCAGAGTTCATGGCCCGGACCATAGGAGTCCTTCATTCATTCAATAAATGTGTATTGAGCACCTCCTATGGCCAGGCCCAGTCTGAGCCTGGGGACACAGCAGTGGACAAGACAGACACATTCCTGACCCTCATGGAGCATACACTGTAGTCAGAGAGACAGACAATAGACAAAGAGAGAAGATAAGGTGGAATCATGCTAAGGGAGAGGAAGGGAAAGCACACCTCCAGAAGCCTTGGAGTCGCGCTGTTCAGTACGTCAGCCACCAGCCACATTTAAGTTTCCATTAAGTAAAATTAAAGATTCCTTGGCCTCAGTGGCCACATTTCAGGTGCTCGTAAGCCACATGGGGTTGGTGGGTACTGTACTAGGCAGCAGAGAGAGGACATTTCTGTCATCGCGAAAAGTCCAACTAGACGGTGCCCATCTGGAGAGTGAAGAGAGGCTGGGGCATTGCGACGGCTGAGGGCGCTGCCCTCTGAGCTGCCCAGTCCCATTGGGCAGGCCGCAGGGCAACGTTCCAGGAGCGAACGGCAGGTGCAGAGTCTGTGAGCTAGGACTGAGCATGGTGTGCTCAAGGGACAGTGAGGGGAGAGGACAAAGAGACGGGACTGGGAGGTCAACAGGAGCCTCTGGGGCCTTGATAAGGAGTTTCTGCTCTATTTTAAGTTCATCAGGAAGCCATGGGTGGTGATTTAAGCAGAGGAGTGACATGGTTTTTAAAATATGTGGAGAATGGATTCGCAGTGGGGCAAGAGTGGAAGGAGGGAGACCTAGTGAGAATGCCATTGTGTCACAGAGAGGAAAGTGACTGTGATTCAGGTGATAAGGGGAGGGGGGAGAGCCAGTTATATTCAGGGTTCCGGGTCAAGCCATACCTGAAGCTAAGATTTGCTTAGCTCCCTCTTTCTCTCCTCT
Organism: Equus caballus; assembly: GCF_041296265.1. Taxonomy (NCBI): domain Eukaryota; kingdom Metazoa; phylum Chordata; class Mammalia; order Perissodactyla; family Equidae; genus Equus; species Equus caballus. The sequence continues at coordinate 143,347 of NC_091701.1, read as the reverse complement.
TAGTTCGTGGGCACTGACCTGAACACCCTCATTAGTACCACCTACCTATTTCCCCCTCCCCCACAGGCTGCCTGAAACCCCTCCAGTTCCTGAATGCAGCACTCAGGCTAGTTCCCCAGGCTACACTCGGTGTCCTGGATCCAGTTTTTTTCCAAGGGCTTTGCCCGTCTTACTGTGTCCCGGGACTGATAAGATAGGCCCATCTTGTTGCCTGGGGTCCGTGGGAAGATGCTTTAGGTCACGTGGTATTTCATTAACGTTCTCCACCGTGATGGTTATCTCAGAGCTGGCGAGGAGGAGGCAGGAAGAACCAGCTTGTTCTGGGTCCAGGGCGCCCTGGAAGAGAAGGCTTAGGCTTCAGATGTGACAGGAGGAACTTTGGTTTGGTCTTAGGAAGAACCTGTTCTCTAAGGAAAGCTGATGGCATAGCTGTGTATTACCAGTGTGGGGGACCCTCCAGAACGTCCTAAGAATGGGACAGGTGGCCCGTTCCCCGGAGAGGTGCTGCAGGAGCCTGCTGTCTGTTCCTCACACACTCCAAGCTCTTCCCCTCCCAGCACCTGCCCTTGTCCTCCTCTCTGCCTGGAGCCTCCTTCACCCAGGACCCCTCTCCGGCCCAATCGGCATTCCCACTCTGAAATCTCACTTGTCTCCTGTATTGGAATGTGAGGTCCGTGAGGACAAAGCTGTAGTTTATCTTGTTTCCTTCCGCGACCCCATGTCTGAAACTGTGCCTGGCCAGTGGTAGAGGCTGCCGTGAGGTTTCCAGAGTGAGCAGATGCTCAGGTGAGCATCAGCTGGCAGCCGCCATTCACACAGAGCCTGGTGTGCACTGCATGCCTCACTGCACACTCTCACTGCACCCCTCTGTGCCCCCCGCCCAGGAAAGGGTTCGAACTCCTGTTGGCTGGATCCAGAAACTGAGGCTGGGAGAGGTGAGGTCTTCCGCCCGAGGTTCCACGGGCAGTTTGCAGCAGGCCAGCCTGGAGGGGTCCCAGGAGGACAGAGGTTGGGCGAGGCTGAGGGCACACTGCCTTTCCTCATGACAGCTCTCAAGTCATGCTCAGGCCTCTGCTTACTGCCCGTGGTCCTCAGGCACACCCCCCCCCGCCCACACTGCCTGAGGGCGCCTGCTGGCGTTGCTCAGTGCCAGGCCCTGCCGCCCAGAGCCACACAGCTAAGGGAAGAGGCACGGCTGAAAATCATGCCCACTGTGGCCTCAGCAGGGCCCTGCTGGAGGAGGGAGGCCGGGCACGTGCGTGGCTCCGTGGTCACAGAGCAGGCAGACCTGCCCTCCGGGGGCTCTTGGCCACACCCTGGGCTTACATCAGCTGGGTGCCGCTGCAGCCTCTCCAAAGAATGCAGCTCATTGTTAGCGCTCCGCCAGGATTCCTTCCCCAACAGTCCCACCCGGAGGCGGGACTGTCCAGGCTGAGAGGGTGGCTGGAGGAGGTGTTGGAGGAAAGCTGGCCCCCTCCTCCCCACAACAATGGTCTGGGCGGCTCGCGGAGTAAGGACCAGAGTCCCCATCACTATCTGACCTTTCGACCACACATAAATATGACTTCTATAATGAGAGTGGAAAAGCAATACATGCTATAAAAATGACATCTATAACATTCACTCAACCCCGGACTATTCTAGTCACTACCTCATTTAATCCTCACATCAACTCTCTGAGGGGAGAGTGTTGCCAACACCCCCATTTTGCAGATGGGGAAACTGAGGCCCAGGTAACTTGCCAAAGTTCACAGAACTAGTGAGCAAGGGAGCCAGCACTCACAGCCAGCGTGGCCCCAGATCCTCCTTGCTCTTAAGCAGTACTCCAAACAGCTCTCAGAATCACGGTGCACACCAGATCTCGCCCTGAACCACGTGGCACGGCTGAGGGTACAGGGCATTTGAAGGATGAGTTCCAACTCCATTCCACTCTTTTTTGTGACCTTGGGCAAGTCGCTTACCCTCACTAGGTCTCATTTCCTCCTCTGTAAAGGGAGGGGTCCTGATACCTACCGCCCCAGCACCATTGGGCCATTCGTTGTGAGAGTGAGATGAAAGCCTGGAGGCAAACTGTCACGTATTCTGTCCCAGTGAGGAGCACCTGTGGCCCCTAGAGCCTGATTTGCAGGGTGATTATTGGTGCGGGATCCTCATCTCTCCTTGACTGTAAGCTCCCTGTATGTAAGAGACCACATCAAAATCACCTAGCCTCCCACAGGGCCTGGCCTGGAGTGACTGCGCGACTCAGCATGCCACGCGGGCTAAAAGCGCCAGCTGTGGCTGGGGCGAGCACTTTGGGAAACAGTTTGGTAGAACCTACTGAAACTAGAGAGACGTGCACCGGGAGACTGAGTCATCCCGCTCCTGGGCATCAGCCCACGGAAATGGGCATGAACGGCCACCAGGAGAGATGTACACAAACGTTCATAGTGGCTTTATTTGTGACAGCCAAGAACTGGAAACAGGGAAATCAGTATCACACACACATTCCCACTCAACGTTGGAAAACACACTGCTGATACATGCAACAGCATGGACGAAGCTGGGAGACGGCGTCGAGTGCAAGAAGCTGGACACAAAAGAAAACGCATAACGTGAATCCATCAGCAAGAATTTCAAGAAGAGACAAATGACTCTATGGTGGTAAAAGTCAGACTAGCGGCTGCCTCTGGCAGAGGAGGGCGTTGCCTGGAGACTGGCACAGGGCAGTCTGCTGGGCTGCTGGACATGCCCTGCATCTTGATCAGTGTGGTGGTCACATGTGTGTGTGCATGTGTTCATAGCAGTACACTTACAATTTATGCACTTTATGGTCTGGGAGTTATATACAATTTTTTTTTTTTGAGGAAGATTAGCCCTGAGCTAACATCTGCTGCCAATCCTCCTCTTTTTGCTGAGGAAGACTGGCCCTGAGTTAACATCCGTGCCCATCTTCCTCTACTTTATATGTGGGACGCCTACCACAGCGTGACTTGCTGAGCAGTGCCATGTCCGCAGCCAGGATCCGAACCAGCGAACCTGGGGCCCCCAAAGCGGAACGTGCGAACTTAACCGCTGTGCTACCGCGCTAGCCCCTATACAGAATTTTTTAAAAAATTAATAACTCTGAAAAAAGATTACAGGCTCAGGAGCCCGGCATGAATCTTGCTGCTACTTTCAAGCTGGGTGGCCTTGGTGAGGCATCTTCCCTGCCTTGCCGGGCCACAGTCTCTCGGTGTGGCAATGACACCCGCCCTGTAACAGTGGGGTCTCCAAGGGTGGAATGAGGCATAAAGCACTGGCCCAGTGCCAAGCCTAGAGCAAGTGTACAGTGTGGTAGCTGTTATCAATAGTGAAAGATTTACGCCCCAAGCTGTGAGACCTTGATTCCTCAAATATTTGCTAAATGCTCCGTGAGCCGGACGCTGGGCTGGGCTGTGCGGGCAGAGCAGACTCAGCACTTCCTTTCATGAGCTGACATTCTGGTTCCTTCACTCAGTCAACACACATACACCGTGACTTGCCCCAAACTGCACAGCTGATAAAGGTTTTGGCCAGGACCCAAGGCTGGCTCTTCCGGCTGTTTGAGAGGTGCCTACAGACCTCTGGGCCCCTGCCCAGCCAGTGGCCCTGGGTGCCTGTCACCACGAGAGGGGCGGATGCAAGTGCTGGGAGTGAGTACCAATGAGAGAGCTGAGTTGGCGAGGGAATCTGTAGCTTCCTTGCCTCGCGGTGGGAAAACCGAGGGGCTTCCCACCATCTTTTCAGGGTCCCCTGAGGGAGTGAGCCAGTGGCAGTCTACTCACTCTTACACACGGTATTGGCCTCCCTTCCTCCTTCCCCCATCTGCTTCCTCACACTCCTATCAGTGCTTCTGGGCGTCATCCCCCCAAAGACGACTCGTCTCCAAATCCTTGTCTCAGAGTCTGCTTTTAGGGAGACCCACCTGAGAAAGCTGGCCATTGACCATCTGATGGGGAACCAGAAGAAGACGGCCTCTGGCTGGGGGTGTGGACCCAGCTGCCCTCCAGGACAGCTAGCCAGGAAGCCTGCTCTCTTTCAGGAAGGTTCTGCAGAGGGCAGAGAGCCTTGCGTGGCCTCGGCCATGACCTGGTTACCCTCCCCAGTCCTGAGTCCATTGGCGGCCACAGTCACCTAGGGAAGGAGGGCTAGCTTCCAGCAGGACAGCATGGTTGGTCCTGGCCCCTGGGAGATGGGACCCACTCACCTGGGGGATGGAGTCAGGTGTGCCCCAGGTGCAGTGCATGTCTAGGGCACCCCTTAGAGAAGAGGATGCCTCAGGCACCCCTGCTGTCCCCGCCTGCTCTGAGCACCCCAAACACCTAGCTCTGGCCCCATGGGGCTCTGCCCCTGCTCCTGCCAGCTACCCAGCCCTGAGGCTGAGTGGCCTTCCATGATGGTCTCTGAGGCTGGGTTTTGATTTCTGCCCCACGCTTCCTGTCTGTACTCTGCTTCTAAGGCCTCTGAGGCTCTCTGACCTTTGCAGGGCTGGGTGTGCTCTTCTGGAGTTTGGTACTGGCACCACAGGGTGCGGGGTGGTGTCAGATCAGGCGTCTGGGGTGAGGGTGGCAGAGCCCCTCGGAGGCCCGGGGAGCTGCTGCAGCCTGGATCCAATGGTCAGGGAGGCTTCAAGTCTATCCTTCTTGCCGTGAGCCCTCCCAAACTCTGCATCAGTAACCACAGTAACAGGAACAATAATAACGTCTCCTTATCTGGAGATGGGGTAGCTACAGAGGTGACCAGGTCACAGTGAGGTCATTAGGGTGGGCCTAAGCAACATGACCAGTGTCCTTATAAAAAGGGGAAATCTTGGTACAGAGTCAGAGACGCACAAAGGGAAGACGACGTGAAGAGTCACAGGGAGACGATGGCAGCATGCAAATGACAGAGAGAGGCCTGGAGCAGCTCTTCCCCCACGGCCCCCACCCACACCTTGGTCTTGGACTTCTGGCCCCCAGAGCTGGAGATGGGAAGCTGGTCTTTTCAGCCCCTGTCTGCTGTGCTTTGTTACAGCAGCTCAGCAAGCTCACACGCAACTTTGTTGAGATATAATTCACACATCACAAAATTGCTCATTTAAAGTGTACAATTCAGTGCTTTCGCTTCTGTTCAGAGTTGCCTAACTCTCACCACAATTTAAATTTAGAGCATTTTCTTTGCCCCAAAGGAAAGTCCTGTACCTGTGAGGCAGTCATTCCTCATCTTCTCTGCTCCCAGCCCCTGACAACTACTCATCTACTTTCTGTCTCTACAGATTTGCTTATTCTGGACATTTCACACACATGGAATCATACAACATGTGGTCTTTTCTGACTGGCCTCTTTCACTTTGTTGTGTGTTCAGAGTTCACCCATGTGGTCGCGTGTGTCAGTACTTCATTCCTTTCTAAGGCTGCGTAATGTTCCGTTATATGGATAGACCACACTTTGTTTTTTCATTCATACGTTGATGTGTAATCTAATTTTGTTTTAGAAAGACGATCTGAAATATGGCAAAATGTTCACATTTGTTAAATCTGGGTGGTGAGAACATGGAATAGTTATGCTCCTTTATCTTTTTCTGGATGTTTGAAAGACTTCATCATTTTTAAATACTAATCAACAGATTTTAAAAATCTATATTGGAAGAGACAGAGAATGAGCCTCCAGCCATTGAAGGAAAATAATAGTTGCCGACATACCAAAGGAAAAGATGGGCACCACTAAGAAAAAAGAGAGGGGCTAGCCCTGTGGCTGAGTGGTTAAGTTTGTGTGCTCCACTGCAGGCGGCCCAGGGTTTCACTGGTCCCAATCCTGGGGGCGGACATGGTACCACTCATCAAGCCACACTGAGGCAGCGTCCCACATGCCACAACTAGAAGGACCCGCAACTAAGAATACACAACTATGTACCGGGGCCTTTGGGGAGAAAAAGGAAAAAAGTAAAATCTTTAAAAAAAAAAAAAAGAAAAAGAAAAAAGAGAAAGGGCTCTTGAAGCTTCTTTCCCAACTTCCTGCTCCCCTGCCGACCCTGATGCCAGGGGGACCAGGAGGTTACTTACCAGCCTTGGATGTGAGCCTGACAGGGACGAGGACCACGTCTGCCCTGTCCTCAGCTGTCTTCCCAGCAGGGCCTAGCCCAGGGTCAGCACTCAGAGAAAGTTTGGACTATTTCCTGAGAATGGTGGGCCTGGCCACTGTGGGAAGGGGCCAGTCAGGCTCCCTCGGCCCTGCCCGGGTCCCTAGCCACTGCAGCCTTCCCCTGTCCCCACCTGAGGGCTCATTCCAGCCAGACTTTGATAACCTGCCTTGTGCATCGACAGGGAGCTCACTCCCTTATGAGGTGGTCATCCAACGGGCAACCACCAGGGATGGACGCTCCAGGATCTCCTCCTGCTGGAGAGAGTCTGGCGGCAAACCCCAAAAGAGCTCAGAGGCCAAATATGTTTGGGGACCATATGTGATCTAACGCATCAGCACCACGTACTGAGCCCCAGGTGTGTGGCAGGCATGGCCCCGGGCTTTATGCTGCATGCCATCCTCCCACAGCTCCAAGTGGAGGACTCTGATTACTCCTGTTTGAAAGATGGTGCTCAGAGGGGCAAAGTCCTGACCAAGGTCCCATGGCTGGTGAGAGGCACTCTCAGGGCTCAGGTTTATTCTGCACCCATGCTCTCCTGTTAACTCACAGCACCAGCAGCAGACAACGGCCCTGGGACTCCCTGGCTCAGCTGATAATGGGATCCCGGCCCCCGTAATCCATGGGAGCAGCCTGCGGGGCCCATCCTGGGCAGTGCAGCTCTGGGCCTCCCACACCAGCTCCATCTGTCAGCCCTGCTCGCTTGTGGAAGCTTTTGCTGGGCGTCTGTGGCCAGGCGCTGAAACAAAGCTTCTCTTCTACGTTTCCTTGAGCCCATTTGGAGTTCATCCCGCTTGCGTCCCACAGCAGGAACGTCTACATTTTCACCCACGGGGATGCCTTGCCTAGCACGAAGGCTGTGACGGCGGAAGTTGAGGCGCAGTGGATGAAACGCAGCCTCAGGCCTGGAGGAGAAGCCAGTTCAGGTCTCCTGTGGGCTGGAGGTGGTGGGGAGGGCAGTGGTCTTGCTCATCTCAGTCTAAGGCAAGGGCTGTGCCTGTGCCACCCCCACGGTGACTGAGCCCAGAAACATCTCAGCGGGTCCCATCCTTCAGGGAGAAGGAACAATTGTGTTTCTTAAGAGTGAGTTTCAGAGAGAGCCAAGATGGGGGTGGGAGGGAGGCCAGACCCACGCTTCCCTCCCACGAGACTGGCATTCTTTCCTCAAAACGTTGCAAACTAAGACCGTGTGGCCTCCCTGCTGTGGCCTCGTGCTCCACGGCATCGCCAAACTGCTGGAAGGGCAGGCGCCCTGGCCGCCCGTGGACTGAACAGTCGCCGGCCGAACCGCCCTGAGCGCATGCAGCTGAGCGGGTGGGCCCTCCCACTGCATCTGAGTCCCAAGAATGTTGTCATCTGGCCACCCACAGCCTTATCAGCTTGGCCTTTCTCAGGATTGCTGGGACAAAGGGCGTGGGTGTTCTCAGGACTCTGGGGGATTCTGGGAATGCATCTTTACCTCCCCAAAATGCCCCCGCTCAGGGCTGGGCAGGACCCTCATCCACCTCCTCAGTGAAGGGGAAACTGAGGCCCAGAGGGGACCGGGACTTGCCTGAGATCGTGACACTTCGTTATGTTACCCCGTTCTTTTTTTTTTTTTCTGCTTTTTTTGAGGAAGATTAGCCCTGAGCTAACATCTGCTGCCAATCCTCCTTTTGCTGAGGAAGACTGGCCCTGAGCTCACATCCATGACCATCTTCCTCTACTTTATATGTGGGACACAGCATGGCTTGACAACCAGTGCCATGTCCACACCTGGGATCCGAACTGGTGAACCCCGGGCCACCGAAGCAGAACGTGTGCACTTTAACCGCTGCACCACCGGGCCGGCCCCGTTACCCTGTTCTTGACCTTCTCCCTGGGAGAGAGTGTGCCCCAGACCACTGGGGGCCACGTCAGGGGTCACGGCCCCTTGGAAGCCCAGTCACTGCAGCAGAGGCAAGTGGCAATGGGGCTTCAGCGGGAGGCCCCAGGTGAAGTTGACAGGGCGCTGGGCGAGGAGCTGGCTGGCTTCAGCCCCTGCTCGCCCAGACTTGCCAGAAGGATCTCTAAGGATCATCTCTTTCCAGTTTAGGCGCCTGGAGGCCAGAGGGATCAAACAGGCAGTCAAGGCCGCCAGAATGAGACAGGAAGCAGGAGGAGGTGAGGTCAGCTGCGGGGTTCAGGTCCGAGGTCATCCTGTGGGCCCTGTGGGTGGAGTCAGGGCCCTGAGGAGCCCCTGAGCAGAGGAGGGCCCCATCCGACTTCGTTCCTTCCTCTGCCCTCCAGTTCGCTGACTGCCCAGTTGCTGGCTCGCTGTCCTCCAGCGTTCTTGCTTCCTGGCCAGGGACACGAGCGCGTTCAACAAACAAGACCTGTGAGGGCACAGGGTGGCTGTGAGACAGGGCCCCCGTGTTTCTTGCCCCAGAAACACGACCACCGGGCAGGCGTGGTCAATCCCCTTCCTTCTGTTTTCCTCTCTCTTCTTGCCCAGCATTTCTTCCCAACAGACCCAAAGGCTCTCACTGAAATGATAGGTGCCCCGGCAGCCACCCAAGGCCTGTGAGGTGGTGGGAAGACGACAGCCGTGTATCAGCTGTACCCGTCCAGGTACCATTTGAGGGAAGAAGTCCCTTCCCCTCTCTGAGCCTGTTTCCTCACACGTAAAGAGGGCAGAGGGCAATGGTGGGTGGTGAAAAGGTCACGGCAGAAAGCTGTGTGAGGCTCCATTCATGTCCACGCCCTCCCCAGGGCCCATGTCGAAGAACAAAGCCCAGCAACTGCCTATCTCCCTTCAGTTGGGCTCCCAAGTCCTGACTGCACAGGAGTCTATTGAGAACACAAATTCAGTTCTGGTCACCTTCCTGCTCAACGCACTGCCAATGGCTTCTCAGCCCACCCAGAACTACATTTGGTTGGCCCCCATGGCTTCCTGGCCCCAAAGCTCACACCTGCTTCCCTCTGTGGCTTGATCTCTCTCCTCTACCAGTCTCCTTTTTGGGGTCTCAAAATGCCTGCTCTTTCCTGCCTCAGGGCCTTTGCACTTGCTGTCCTCCTACCCAAACCAGTCTTCGCAGGCTGACCTCTCTGAGCCATCTGCCACACCCACCCCCCAAACTTGCCCATCTGTGCTTGGCCCTCAGATCTTCCTGCTCGTTCCCTGCCCAGCACTCAAGGCTTTGAGGACTGGCACACGGGCTCCATGCCTGGCCCCCTACTAGCCTTGGCACCCTGTCAGACCAGGCAGCAGATCTCCACTGCCCATCACTGAGTCCTCAGCCCAGCCCTGGTGTTTGGCATGTGGGAGGTGTTCAGTGGTGACAGAAATTCTGGACTTCATTCTGGACTTTTAGAGGAGCTGAGCACTGTCCCAAGGTGTGGCACCAGGGCAGATCTGGGGTCAGCCTTGTCCAGGCAGGGGCCTGGGACTGGAATGCCTCTGTGGCCCTCTTCTGGTCTATGTGCCCCTGAGTGAGTGGGCAGGGTCCCGGGGGTCTCGCACCCAGCCAGACAGGCTCCCCAGCCAGTTGGGCAGGATTGCCATGGGAAGCACTCAGCCCGCAGAATGGCCCATCCTGACACTCGTGGGCCGGGTCCCTGGTAAAAGGCTTTTGAGCTCTGGGCCCAGGCCTGGCTGAGCCTCTCCCTGGCCTCACTCCCTCAGGCTCCCTGGCCTTCTCTGCAGGAACCACACCCCTGTAACATCCACCAGAGGCCTCCCACTGGCAGGCCCTCTGCCCGGGCTAGGGGGCAAGCAGTGAGCTGAGTGGGAAGGTTGGGATTCCTGGAATTTACAGGTCAGGCGCATCAAACTACATTGACTGGCTGGAGTGTGGGAGCAGGGGAGCATTAGTACTCTTGCAAGAGCTCCACTTTAGTTAGGGTGCCCCCAGCCCGAAATGAGACTCAGCACAGGTGGCTTCCGTGGAGGTAAGCAGAAAACCTCCAGAGGTGACTGGGGAGGTGAGACGGGGAAGCGGAGGGACCCAGATGGGCTGCATTGGTGGGCAGGCCTCCATGGTGGGCACCTGAGGCCCCCTCCCCTGAAGAACTCACCCTACAGCCATCCCAGGCCCACCGCCAGCCAGCCAGGGCACGGAGCCGCCAGCTCCCACCAGGCGTGGGCCTTGGGCTGCTCTGAGATTGGGGTGACAAGGTTAATTCTGCAGTCCCCCCCTGGGGTGCCATGTATCACAGAGAAACACCTTCCCGGGTGAGGCCTGGGGTGGGCTCTGTGACAGCTTCTGCTACAATCTTTAAGGCCCTTTCCAAGGCCATCTGAGGAGTGGCGGTTTCTACGATAAGGCACACCTCTCCCCCCACTACAACATGCACACGTAAGACTTCCGAGGGACACGCAATTATCCCCAAGAATTCTCAGAATAAAAGCAGCCTCTCTGGCCGGGGCAGCCAGCAACAGCGGCACCCTCACTTGGCCTCTTCCCACCTGACTTTGCAGCTTCTGGGCCTTCACATGCCATTCCCTCTGCCTAGAGTGCACTTCGACCTGTTGTTTCCGCTCTTTCCTGGTCTTGGTCAGGGCATGGTCCTCCCAGCCCTCCCCACTGGGCAGTCTCCTGCCAGCTCCTTGCTCCCCGCTCGGCAGTTATCAGGGCTGTGCTTCAGATGGGGTTGGGTTCTTGCTTGTTGAGTGGCCCTGTCTGCACACTGCAGTGCCCAGCTGCTCAGGAATGCTTGCTGCAAGAGTGAATGAATGCTCAGCAGAGATCCAGAATTGGAGTCCAGGCCTGCAGCGTCTCTAACTCAGTGTGTAACCTGGATGAGTGTTTCCTCTGCACAGTGTCTGCTGTCTATGGAGGTGTTGGTCCCCAGGCTCCCTGAGGGCCCTGTGGGCTCAGATCTTTGGGGTTCTGGGACAGAATTATCAAGGGAGAGTTGCTGTCCACAATCCCAGAACTGGAAGCACCAGCAAAGCCTTAGACCAATGACTGCCATTGCCCTCCCAACGAAGGGAGAGGGACCCCTGGCCTGGATCTAAGACGGCGCAGAGGAGGCTGCACGTGCTGGGAAGGCTTACTAGTCGCCTTGGCCTGGAAGTGGGAGAGCTGCAGAGAAAGCAGGGAGTCCAGGCTGGAGGAAGGAGAAGACCCCACTCAGACCCTCCCCCTGGAACCTCGACCTGGTGGGGGAGGGCATATCCACCAAGATTCCTTAAATGACTGAAATCCACGCTGCTAAGTTAAGCCAAAACAAAACATGCAAAGAATGTACTGAGAGTACATGGGCTAGCTCACAGGAGCAAAAGAATAAGTGAAGAGTCAGACACTGGAAAAGACTGGTCTGGCCATGAGCTTTAGGTAACAGAACTCATGGGCAGCCTTTGGAATGAACATACTTTCTCTGCTTCCATCTTTGTGTCATTCCGCTCCAGACTCAAATTTCTTTAATATGTAAAGAGTTCCTACAAGTCACTAAGACAAATCAAATTGCAATAAAAAATGAGCAAGAATACAAACAAATAGTCCACAGAACAGGAAATACAGACGACTCTTAAACTTATGAAAAGATGTTTAGTCTTATTCACAACAGAAGTGCAAAAGGAAACTACAGTCCAATACCATTTTTTACCTATCAGATTGCCAATGATTCAAAACTTCGATAATACTGTGCTGGCGTGGGTATGGGAGATGAGTCCTCTCAACGTTACCAGTGGAAGTGTAAACTGGTAAAGTTGATATAAGAATTTTTTAAATATGCACATGCCTTGACCTAAAAACTCACTCCTAGGAATTCATACTTCCCGAGATATTTGCATGTGTACAAACGACACTAACACAAGGATATTTATTACAATTTTTTTTTTGCAATAGCAGAAGATTGAACACAACTTAAATACTCATCAATAGAGGACAATAAACTCCATAATAACATATCCACTCAGTGAACACTGCAGCTGTTAAAAAAAAGGGATGAGGCAGTTTTATACGCTTTGGTCTGGAATGATCTCCAGACCAACTATTAAGTGAAGAGAGCAAGCTGGAGGACAGAGCATTACGTGTGCACGTGGCTGTGTCAAAGCCTCAGTCTCCTGTCCCCTAACTCAGGACACTCCCCTTCGGCCTGGAGCAGGTTCCCACGCACCCCTGCTTTGGCTTCCAACTGTCTGCACCTGAAATTCCTTGGAGCGGACGGTCCTCAGGCTACTGGAGCTACTGTTCCTCCTTGCAGAGAGCTAGAAGTGTCCCCCCAGATGGCCTTAACTGGCAACTGCCAGTTAACTTAACTGGGAGAGTGTGAAAGCTCAGCATCCTAGCTCAGGCTGGGAAACGCTGGCATGCGGCTCAGTGCCCTGCGGGGTCGGCGAGCTCCCCGTGGTAGGACTCTGCCTGGGCTCAGAGCTTTGCCTGGCTGCTTGCCTTCTCGGTGTGCTGCCCCCGCTCCCTCACCACTCCCCCTGGGGGCACTTGCTGAATGGTCAGGCCACATAAATCAGGGCCTACTCCTGGGGAATGTGACCAAGACACCTCCTGTCTTCAACTGCTCCCTCTCTCCTGCCTTCCCACATGCACGAGGGCTAATGTGCTCGATGTCTCCTCGCAGGGGGGCTGTGAATAATATTAGTAAAAATACTAGCGCAGTAACGTTAAGAAAAATAGCTAACACGTGCTGAGCAGTTTTCAGGCGCCAGGCCTGGGTTAAGTGCTGCACCTGCCGTCTCCCGCCAACCCTCCAACAGCCTTTATGACATGGGTGTTAGGACTGTTCTCGGCCCACAGGCAGGGAAACTGAGGATCCCAGAGCTAGGGGACTTGCCCCAGGTCCCGGTTAAGAAGTGGCAAGTGGTTTTGAAGTCTGGCTCCACTGTCAAACTCATCTCCACTATGACATTGAAAATAACCCAACACGGTGAGCAGGAGAGCTCCGTGTGCAAGAAAAATCTGCATTTTCAAAGCAGAGAAAGACCAGGAGGTTCTCTACTTTGCGGCATTCCCTTCATACACACACCCCCCAGTCTCAGAAGCAAATCCTAGGATGACAGTTAAGCCATTCAAGGTCGGCAGAGCCCCTGGAGCAGCCATGTCTGCAGAGGTGGGAAGGGAGCCACTGAGAGAGGTGCGCTCGGTCCCACTGCAGTGAGCTGTGGCCTCCCGATTTCCCAGGACCTTGGGTGTGGGAAAGAGCAGGCAGACCGTCGGCAAATTCGCATACTTTTACCAGCCAGACTACATGCATTTCAACTCTGCTTCTTCTCCATGAACCAAATGCCACCTAGAACTGCAGGACCCCACCCCTAGCCCTGAACCTCAGTGTCCTGATGCCAGGTGGTGAGTCAGCCCCAGGAGGAAGGAGGATTCCTGGAAGCCAATCCCACACTGGGGTGACTAGAAACAACTTACCTGTACACCTGTGCACTAGACACCTATATGCCATAGGAAGCACCTATGAGCCACGTAAGTACAGCCCATTCAGCCCAAAGGAAGCCTAGCCCAGCTCACCTCCCCACAGCACCCATCCATCCTCCAACGTGCGTGGCCACTCCACCCCCCACACCCGGAGGAGTGTCACAGAAGGGAAGACAGACTGCACAGAGATGGTGGGCTTAGCCCACTGTGGTTAAATATCTCACTTGTGCAAAGTTTTATACAGCACCTGCCCATGTGAACACGTGGCTGGAGGTCTTGGCAGGCCGGCACCCCTGCTGAGGAAGGAGCCACAGGTCAGGCCTTTTTACACAAATCCCAGTCTTGATTCTTGACCCTCCCTTACCACCCTGGCCACAAGACAGACCAGCCAAAGGTGTCCAGCAGTTGGTGGGACCAGCTTCCTAGGAGGCGCCCTGGCCTGGGAGCTCTGCCAGAGAGGACCCTCCCTATTGGATGAATGACCCACTCGCCACCCTCCTTCCTGTGGCATGGGGCTTGAGTTTGAGTCCCACCAAAGACAGCTGGAAAAACAAAGCCCACCTCAGAGGAAGCCGAGGACCCAGGGAGATGTGGAGAAATCAAGAAAACTGCAGGGGTCAGCCCCATGGCCGAGAGGTTAAGTTCACACACTCTGCTTCGGTGGCGCGAACTGCTTTCACCGGTTCGGATCCTGGGTGTGGACATGGCACCGCTCATCAGGCCACACTGAGGCAGCGTCCCACATGCCACAACTAGAAGGACAAGTGAAATATGCAACTATGTACTGGGTAGATTTGGGGAGAAAAAGCAGGAAAAATAAAAAAGATTGGCAGCAGTTGTTAGCTCAGGTGACAATCTTTAAAAAAAAAAGAAAAATGTAGTTGTATTTTGGCAGGGGACCCTAAAGTGATGTCAGCTCCTGATAGGGCCAGGGGATGGGTCACCCTGAACTTGACCCTCTTTCTCCTGGAGGCCCTGCCATGTGGCTCCTAGGAGGAATCTGGACCCTGAGCATCGGCTCTGAGCATCCCTGTGATAAGGCACCTGAGTGCACCTGAGCTGCCACCTGCAACCAGTTGGCTCTGGCACCCAGAGGATCTGAATAGATGTCCCTTGCACTTTCCACTTATTTCACTGCTTTTCTACATCCAGGGTCTTGTATTCAACCCCAGAACTTATGAGTAAATCAGTGGCTTTTGATCACATGGACTGATAACAAATCTCACTAGATTGTCAATTGCAGAAGAGTGAGGACTAGTCTTGTGCCCGCTGGCTCCCCATCTAGAAGAGCGGCTGACAGTAAGAGGCTTCAGGTGGAGGAAGGACAGTGACCGTTTGTTGGGCCCTTTGCAAAAGGCATGGGTACACCCTTAATGTGGATCATCTCCTTCAGCTCGCAGGACAGCCCCATTTTCCAGACGAGTAAATAAAGACTCAGAAAGGAGAACATGCTTGTCCAGCATCACGAGCAAGCAGTGAGGCTGGAATTTGAACCTGTCTGTTAGACTAAATACCTCCTCAGAAAAGGTCAGAAAAGGGAGCTGCCCGAGCCTGCGTTTGGGAACCTGGCCGGGAGGGCCAGAGTGGGAGCTGGGGCCAGGCCTCCCTTGCTCTGCCGTGCGAAGCGTTCTCATGGGCCTCTCCTCCCTTCAGCTTTTCTTCTCTGCCCCCACTCTCCTTCCTGGGGGCACAGAGGAGTGAGCAGAAAAGCATGCTGGAGGGCACAGTGTGCACAGAGGGCCCCCAAACCTGTGCCCCACATGGAGAGCAGCTCCCTGCAAGCTGAGTGTCTGCCAGCCAAGAAGTGATGTGGGCATCCAGGGAAGAGACTGAGGGAGGAAGGAAGGAGCCGCTCCTCTTCAAAGGGGCACCTGCCCTCAGTTCCTGAGGGACCCTCAGTGTTTCTGTCCATGGAGACCAGTCCCAAACACACTGGAGCGCAGGCCTTCCTCAGACCCGGGGCCATCCTCAGAGAAGCCAAGAGGACAACCTGTTCATCCCTCGCCGTGGGGCAGGACTTCTGGCCAGCCATCTCTTAGAGCCTCTGAATTACTGAGCATCGAATATAAATATAAAAAACAAAGTAACTTGTGTTCTTTATAGCAGATTTAAAAACACAGAAAAGTATAACAGAATGATAAGATAACCCTCCACTTAGGAATAAACACTTTTCCCCCCACATTTTATGACAAATTTCGAACATCCAAAGCAGTTGGCAGAATCGCACAAAGACCACCCAGGCTCTCGCCGCGGGACGCTGCGTTCGCGAGCCCTCCGGTCTTTACACACCTCTCTCCATCCCCCCACCCCTGCCTCTAGCCGTCCTTCCATTTCCCTTATGTTTTCATGCATTTCAAACTAAGTTGAAGACAATTTTAGCATGAATACTATTAATTAATGTAAAATAACTTTTTAAAAAGCTTTTATTATAGAAATGTTCAAATACACGAAAGTGGAGAAAAATAGTATAATTATACGAGAGCACGCATCTCTTAGCCTCACCAACTGTCAACATTTTTCCAATCTTGTTTCATCTATCCCTCACCTTTTTTTATGAAAAATCACAAATTTTCTAAAAGTAAGTTTTACTTTAAATTGTAAAAGTAATACACACTTGGAATCATCGGGATAATAATTGAGTCAGGCATTTGATGGATGCTAAACTATGAGTAAAAGCTTGGTGGGGAATAGGATATTCACACAGAAATATCACTCAGAAATTACTTATTAATGACATGGGGCCGACCCGGTGGTGCAGCAGTTAAGTGCGCACGTTCTGCACGTTCTGCTTCGGCCAGGGTTCGCCGGTTCGGATCCCAGGTGCGGACATGGCACCGCTTGGCAAGCCACTGCTTGGCTTTATATGTGGCAGGTGTCCCACATATAAAGTAGAGGAAGATGGGCACAGATGTTAGCTTAGGGCCAGTCTTCCTCAGCAAAAAGAAGAGGATTGGCAGCCGTTAGCTCAGGGCTAATCTTCCTCAAAAAAAAAAATTTACTTATTAATGACAGAGGGAACAATTACCTCCACACTGGAGGACCTGGCAGACACTACCCTAACCAAGAGGTCAAGGTCAACGTTACCAGTGATGAGAGAAGCCGACTTTGGGTGACTCCTGATAGGATGCACAAGGACAGACACAGTGTCACTGCTGTGAGATCCCAAACCCGCACAGCATGGAGCTAATCACGCAAAAACATCAGACGAACTGAAAGCAGAGACAATATACAAAGCAACCGTCTACACACGTTAAAAAAATCAAGATCATGAAAAACAAAGACAGGCTGAGGAATCGTTCCAGGGTGGAAGGAAAAGAGAGATGTGACGCCTGAAGGCAGTGCGAGGTCCTGGTTTGGGTGGTGGGTCGGGGGAAAGTAACACAGAGGATGCTGTTGGGACACATGGCAAAGTTTGAATATCATCTGAGTTTGACCACCATAGAGAAAGCCCTTGATCCTAGCATCTTAGGAGATCACACTGAAGTAATTGCGGGTGAAGGGCATGAGGTCTGCAGTCTATGCAGGGATGGCTCAGGAGGCAACTTCCCAGACATGTACATACGATGCATCACTATGTATAACCAGAACATATTATATATAACATAACTTAAAAACATTTTTTTAGGAAGACTAGCCCTGAGCTAACATCTGCCACCAATCCTCCCCTTTTTGCTGAGGAAGACTGGCCCTGAGCTAGCATCTGTGCCCATCTTCCTCTACTTTATACGTGGGACACCTACCACAGCATGGCTTGCCAAGTGGTGCCATGTCCACACCCGGGATCCGAACCGGTGAACCCTGGGCCACCGAAGCGGAACATGCGAACTTAACTGCTGCACCACTGGGCCAGGCCTATATATAACTTATAATGTGTAATATATAATATATTATTATACCATGCATATTACAAAGAATGAGGGAGAAAACAAAGGTCATAAAATGTTAACAACGGGTGACTCTAGGTGAAGGCTATAAGAATGTTATTTTTTTAATGCTTGTAAATTTTCTGTAGGTTTGAAATTATTTCAGGATAGAACATTTAAAGGTAACGTGTGCACACAGCAGAGGTTCCAGCTGCTCACACGGCACGCGCAGGGAGGCAGGGGCCCCACCACGCAGGCCCCAGGCCCTTGTCCACTCACGGAGGCAGCCTCATCAACCCGCTCATGGGCAATCTTGGCATCTTTTCCAAAATACGCATAGTTCTGTATCCTGCCCTTTTTGTGTAACATCATCTCATGAGCATTTTCCTGTGTTACAAAAATTTCCTCAAAAATACCACTTTTAATGGCTCTCTAGCAGCCTGCCCAAGGTTTCTTTGGGTATTCCCCTCTGTCAGAATGTGTATATTTTTCTGCCTTTTCACCACTGTGAATAATGCTGCAGTGAACAACTTTAAATGCTCATCTCTGCTGCAGCTCTGACCAATCTCTTCAGGAAGATTCTGAGGAGGGAGACCCGGGGGAGTCTTCTAAAGGCATTCTGCAGGTCCCGCCACGCGTGGCCAGGGTTCCAGAATGCTCTGCCGGCGGGAGCGCCGCAGTGCAGGGCGCCTGCTCGGCAGCTCCCGGCACGCTCGGAGCTATTAGAAATCATTCAAACATTTGCCAGTTCAAGACGTCCCTCATGGCTCTCGTTGTCTGCTTTGATTACGGATATTCCCAGCTTTGTTTTTCCCTTTGGTGCAATGTCTGTTTGCCTCCTTTGCCCATTGTTCTCAGTCTGTCCCTGTGTTTTCCTTGTCAGTTTGTGGTGGCTGTGAGGACCCACAGGGGCCCATGCTCATGAAGAGCTGCCGCAGCAGAGAGGCAGCATCCAGCTTGTGCGGGCAAGGGCGCCACAGCACCGCCTGGGTCAAGGTCTGGTTCTGCTGCCTGCTGGCTCTGCCGCCCTGGCTGGGCTGCTCACCCTCAGCGTGCCTCAATTTCCCCTCTGTGAAAGGGGTTGTTGTGAGGGTTTCGGGAGCTCCTGCATGTGAAGTACTCAGACTGTGTCCTGCACACACCAAACACTCCATGAAACTTGCCATTATTTGTACATGAACGAATTGAGCCCTTCGTCCCTTTTGTTGCCAGTGGCTACCTTCCCCTGTCTGGAAGCTCTGCGATGTGGCTAACCCCGCAGGCTCCCCAGGGAGCCGGGCGGGGAGCCGAGGCTAGTGTTCACTGAGTGCTGTCTTGGAAACAATGTCTACCACTTGAAAACGTTCTCAGAGCCGTAAAGATAGGCCTGGTTGGCCCCAAACCAAAACCCAAATTAGACCCAAGGAAGATGTCGCAACTTCCTTTGAGAGATGGCTCCCAGCGATGCCTCCCAGCGTCCCAGGCTTGGGTGGGAGTGTCTTGCTTGAGGGCTAATCCAATTTCTTCCTGCTCTCCTAGCTTCTCCCCAGTCTCCTTGGGTGGAGGTGGCAGGGACTTTACCCCCAAAGAAAGCCCTCCCAGGGTTTGGCAGGTTCGATTCACCTTGGTGCCAGGTGAGGCCCTGAGAGGGCAAGACTGGGGCCTCTCAGCTTCAGCCCACGCCCTGCTTTCATTCCCTTCTTGTGACTCAACAGGGGAGGGACCCTGGTGCCACTCACCCCATCTTCTCAACCTGCCCCTCATCTCTGGATTCCTGGGGCTTCCTCTGCTCTGTATGGAGGAGCTGGGGCAACCTGAGCCAGAAGTGGGCGTCAGGTTGGGGTGGCTTGAAGAGGCCACAACTGCCTGGCATTGGCCTCCTGGCCTCTGGAGAACAGGCTGAGCTTGCAGCCGCATCTCAGCCCAACCTCTGTGCTGCATCACCTGACCTCCAGGGTGACCCCCTTGTGGGCATGTAGGCAACTCCACCCACTGCTCCATACACACCTCTGCCGCCCCTGCTTGAGAATCAGCTAGCTGTGTGATGTTTTAGAAACTTTTCCCGTGTTTGGAAAACATGCAGAGAAGGGCACCACACCACCACACCGTCACAGGAGAAAGCATTTCTTACACCACTGCTCTGTGCAGAGCAGGGGTCCGGACGCTGAGGCCCCAGCCCCCCAGAGAGGACGCCAACAGAATGCCGTCAGCCTCAGCACCCAGCCTGTAAAACCACATGCCTCAGGCCTTCTGGGTGACAGTGCCCAGAGCTCAGGCCTGGCGTTGCCGCCGTGGACAGGACTGTCCAACTCCTGGCTGAGCTGGAAGAAGACCTCCCTCAGCTGGAGGCAACCTGGCCCTGCGGGGACTTGGCTCCCAGGAAGCACTGCCCATCAGGCTGCAGAGGGACAGAGGAGAGCACCGTGCCCTCGCAGAGCTCGGAGGAGGCCGCAGAGGGACAGAGGAGGACACCGCGCCCTCGCAGAGCTTGGAGCAGGGCTCAGAACGCGCGGGAAGGGATCTGGCATCCAGGCAAAACTGGTGCTTATGTCCACGCAAACGATGCCACCACATTCTACAACCACTGTAAACAAGCGCTCCGCACAGCAGCCTGGACAGAGTGTGCTGTGTTCACACCAGGAGACACCACGCAGCAAAGAAAAAGAGCAAATCCTCCCTCATGCAGCAACTTGGACGAATGTCACAAAGTGGGACAAGAGCATGCAGACACACAAAGAGTGCCAACTGCATGACTCCATTTACACGCAGGTCGCAAACAGGTCAAACTAATCAATGGTGATGGAATCAGGGTAGTGGCTTCCTGGGGGGTTGTTGGCTGGGAGGAGGCGTGAGGGAGCCTTCCGGGCTGCTGGGAATGTTTTAGATTCTCATCTGGGCTGTGGCTACTGCGGGGTACACGTTTGTAAAAAGGCAACACGTTGTACCCTAAGTTTGTGCACTTTGCTGTAAATTATACCTCAATTAAAAAAGGAGAGAAAGGAGGAAGGTGAGACCTGTGAGAATCCGTTGCTGCCGATCCTTGAGCGTTGATTCATTCGGTCCTCCCAGAGCCCAACGAGGTTCAAATTGGAACTCTCTCTGCCAGTGAAACAGATTGCCGGCTCACCCCGGGGCAGAATTTGGGGGCAGAGTTCCTGAGTCAGGAGGTCTGGGGCAGGACCCGGGAATTTGCGTTTCTAACACTTCTGTCGATCAGTCTATCCACAGGCAGCACCAAGGCTGCTGGCGCAGGCAGGGTGCTCTGAGAACCAACTGCTGGTCTGTGCCTCAGAACAGAAGGCAGGAAGGGGGACACGCTACCGTGGTACCATGGGATCTCTCCAAATTGGGAAGGACCCAGGCAAATTCAGGAGGAGTTTCCCTTGAAGGATTAATAAGATCCGAATATGCCAAGTGAGCAGGAGCTGGGGGGTCCAGGGAGGGAAGACAGAGCTAGCCGAGGCAAGGAGGCAGCCGAGTGAGCAGACAGCGTCCAGTGCCCGGGTGCAGAGTGGTGAAGAGGACATTGGGTTTCTGCTTGTGGGGGTTTCTTTTGAGTGATAAAGCCTGAAACTAGGAGGAAGCTGACGACTCCTCTGGAAACATCCACGTACACACCCACTGGGGGTTTACGTTTCAGTCAGAAGGTATAGCAAGTCACCTGTGGTTGTTTACCTGTGACAACCTATCCATGGCCCGTGAAGGGGACACTGGAGCCTGGTCACAACACGTGCTGTTTCACTGGTTGGGTACCAGATGAAAGCATGCATGTGCACTGAGGGGTCACGTGGGGTGACAGCCTGGACGAAGAGGACCCTAGCAGTGCCCTGTAACCTGTGGGAGCTGGGCAGGTGGGCTGAGGCCGAGGGCAGCTGTAGGTAATGTGGGGAGCAGATTTGGGGGCAGCTGGGGTAGGGATGTGGGGGCCTGCACCTGCTGGTAGGTGGGAGGATGAGCTCATTATAAAGGGCTGCCCAGGACCACCTTCCTCCAGGTGTACCAGCTTCTCTCACAGGCTTCCCCGGAATGTTGTCTTTTCAACTTAGTCTTAGAGCTCTCATCCTGAGACACTATATTCATAACTCATTAAAAGTCACGTGTAGAATTAACATGTCATCCAGTAATTCCACTGCTGGGCATACACATAGATTCTCCAAACAACCAAAAGCAGGGATTCAAACAGATATTTGTACCCTTGTGTTCACAGCAGCATTATCCCAATAGCCAAAAGGTAGAAATCACCCAAGCGTCATCGACAGGTGAGTGGATAGACAAAATGTGACATGTGCCTACAATGGAACGTTATTCAGCCTTCAAAAGGGAACACCTACACCTGCAACAACGTGGGTGAACCTTGAGGACATCATGCTGAGTGAAACGAGCCAGACGCAAGGAGACAAACTCTGTGGGATTCCACATATATGAGGTCCCTGGAATAGGTAAATTCATAGGGACAGAAAGTGGAAGGGTGGCTGCCAGGGGCCGGGAGATGGGGGATGGGGAGTTAGTGTTCACTGGGTACAGAGTTTCAGTTTGAAAAGATGAAAAATTTCTGGAGACAGATGGTGGTGATAGTTGTACAATAATGTGAACGTACTTAATGCCACTGAACTATACACTTAAAATGGTTAAAATGGTCAATTTTACATTATACATATTTTATCAATAGAAAAAGTCATCATACCCAAAGGGAGTTCCTCCATCTGCTTCCCCCACCCCCAACTAACCTCCCCTGCTGAGGTGGGGGCCTGCGGCCTGATCCGATCTTTCTCCAGCCGCTATTTGTTGGACAATGTCCTGTTCTGAACAAAGAGATGGGATCCCCATATTCAGGGTCCAGGTGCGTGGAACAGCAGTGGCGTGAGCAGAGGGAAGTCCATTTCTCCCGCACGCAGCCTGCAGGTAGGCAGTGCAGGGCTGGCGCGGCGACTCTGCTCCTCGCAGTCATGCAGGGACCCGGGCTCCTCTCTGGCCCTCCCTATTTCTCTCACCCACGTGGCTCAAGGTGTTTTACCACCACATCCTGTCCTCAGCAGTGGAGGGAAGAATGAGCATGTTTCCTTCCTTTAAGACACTGTCCCTGGGTCTCTGTATTAGAAGGGGAGCGCGACTGCTGCTTGCTGTGTTGTCTGTCCCCTGCATCCCCCAACAAGATGCCAGCTGCACCCATCTCGCCGTGGAGGTGGGCTGCTCAGATCACCTTTCCAGAGAAGCTGACAGCCTCCAGCTGCAGTGCCTTCGGGAACTTCGGCTATGACAGGCTTTGCCCTGGAGCACCCAGCAGACTGGCCGAGGCTCCCTGCCCACCTCCTGCCCACCTCCTCTGTGGGCTGGCGCCTCTCCATGCTTGCTCATGCTCCCTGTCCACTTATTACAGACATTTTCCAACACATTTCTTGCACGTGTAACTCTGTCTTGTTGCTGGCTTCCCGAAGGACCCAAACTGACACCTTTGCTCAAGGTCGCATCCCCAGCACATAGGAGAGTGCTGAGCACACAGTAGGCACTCAATAAAATCTCCCAAGTGACCCAAGAAAATGCAGTAGGAACTCAATAAATGTGTGTTGACCTGAGCAGACTGCAAAGCAGCCAGGACCCAGCCATCTTCCTTCATCTGAGTGGAGTTCCTCTGTCACATTAGCTGGGGCCCTTTGCCAATGAAAACAGGAATGGAAAGTTAGAAACAGATTGGCTCCAGCCACCGGGCCCCCTTCCTGCCACCTGCAAGGCAGGGTCATCCTGAGCCCCAGAGGGCCCAGAGGGAAACATCTGCTCCTGGCCATGCAAACCACCCTGGTATGGGCACCTCGAGAGTCCCGGTCCCAGGAGCCGGGGACAATAAGGACGCTGCCAGGGCTGCCTCCCTGGGACGAGGGCCCAGGGCAGAGAAGGTCCCCCTGGCTTCCTAGCCACAAAGCCGATTGGACTGGATGGGGTTTGTTGGTGGTGACCCTTTTTTCCCTACAGTAGCTCCCCCATGGACATATTTTCGAGGCCCCTCATGCCACCTACTTCCCCTGCTGCTGGCAGGAGCAAGGAGAACAGCCTCCTAATGGCCTGTGTGTTTATCAGAGGGCCACAGAGTCTGTTGCAGGAGCTTACCTCACGTCTTCTCTGGTCTCCTGGTCTGTGAGAGCTGTGGTGGCATGTGACGAGCTTGGTCTGTAGGTGACGCGCCGCACGAGGCTCAGTAACGGGCAGTGGAGGGGCCAGTGAGGAGCTGCAAGTGGCTCAGGCCACAGGGACAGACAGAAGGAAGTTTGGTCTGAGAAGGCAAGAAGGAGGCACCAGCAGCTATAGATGGTTCCAGGTCATTCCAGAATCATCTGGATGACTGGATGATTCCCTTCCGGTAGAAATGAGGACCTTGTTGGCTCTCTTCTCACCTTTGCTCCCTGGGGTCGCCTCTCTAGAAGGCATCGTCTCAGCCCAGATTCCGGGGTGGAGCACTGAGTGCAGAGCCCCAGGAAGGGACTGTGCAGGTGGGCACCCTGCTCAGGGGCTGGCAGGGCCCTGGCCCCTGGAAGGTGAGGTGGTGATCACCCCGTCATAGCTGACATCCCATTTACAGAGAATCTCGGTGGAGGGAGTGGGAGGGGAGCCTGGGTTTCCTGGTGATGTAGACGGCCGGGCAGGTGAAGGGGCGGCGTGGTGAAAGACTGTGGAAGGCAGCTGCAGAGCCTTGAAGACAGAGCATGGCATCCCTGGGGGCCTGCCGTGAAGGCTGAACAGCTGCAGCTGCTCCCCTGGCATGGCCAGCGTGTGGCTGATCCACGGGGTGGTAGCTGTGGGCCCTCACGGCCCTCCACATCGCGGTCAGTACCCACAGGCAGTGAGGGCGCCCGGAGCCTGGTCAGGGAGGTTCAGACAGGCGCCCCTGGAGTCCTGGGCTCTCTGAGCTGGAAGGGGCAGTCCCTCTCCCTGACAGAGGACAGAGGCCCCCTTACCTGGAGGCCAGAGGTCATGCCAGGCCTCCCAGGCCTTGTGTAAGCATCGTCCTCCTCACCTCGGCTGGTCTCCCCCCGCTCTTCTAGAATAATGACCAGGGTCAGATCCCAGCACAATGCCAGACAGAAATCCTGCAAACAGATTAAACCCAGAGAACACAAACCATCAGGACCCAGGGAAACGGGGCGAGTGGACCCACAAGGACTGGCACAGGCTAGGTGGTGATGAGGGTTGGTGACACGGCTGTGCTGGCCCAGGCTCCCTACTGAGGTCCTGGCCCACAGAGGGTGGTCTTCAGTGAGCTAGGTGGAGGTGCAGCATGGCTGGTCAGTGTGCAGAGAGGGTCAGCTGTCCTCTGGAGACCAGAGCTGACACAGTGGAGCTGGGCCCCTCGAGTCAGCGGAGGCGACTGCAACCCCAGTGGTGGGGACAGGCAGCTCCAGCCACTGAGGCAGGGACAGCTTCTCCAACTAGCTCGCTGGCCACAGGCAGGACCACAGCCCAGGAGTGGGGAGTCACATCCTGCCACCGGGGACCTCGCTGCCCGTGGCTCCCTGCGGCTGTTTGGGTGATGGTGCTGAGAGGCGGGTGGTCCACATGCCAGTCAGCAGGCGTGAGGGATGGAGGCCCAGGGCCTGGGGGGCCACCACTCAACTCACAGCCCCACAGAGCTTCCGCCTCCCCGTCTTTACCTGGTCCCCCTGCCTCTGGGATCACCTTCCAGGAGCTACAGCCTCCCTCAGACTCCGCCTCGAAGAGTCAGAGGCAAACACACTTCGTTAAACTTATTGCTAAGTCACTACCCGCACAACACGCATTTCTCTCTAATTCAGAGTGGCTGGTGCCAGGAGTCATCACTGCATCCTCGGCTGTGCCCGGGATGCTGCAGACCCTTCGCCGAGCTCTCCCACAGGGCTGGGATGAGGCCCCAAAATCCTCCCCACAGGCAGCAGATGGCCACCCCAACATGACCTGGCTTGGCAAAAAACAAGGGAGCCTGAACACGGGGGAAAAGTGCGGAATTAGCACGGAGCATGAGGACAAAGTCACAGACACCTGGGGAGATAGCACATCCTCAGAGAGGGCTTAAGAGGTCAGACGATTTGGGCCCTTCAGAAAATGCCTCAAACCAAGTCTCAGGGCAGCGTCCTGCAAACAGCGCTGTCCCCCCTTTTTGGGGTGAAGATGGGGCTGTTCCAGCACCAGGCCCTCACCGTGGGTTCTTGTCTGTAGCTGCATCCCGTCTCCCCACAGCTCGGAGGCTAAAACCACACACGCCAATCATCACTGAGTGTCACAGCCGGGCTCCCACTGGGGTCAGGGTGACCGGTCTCCGCGGGGCTCTCCCCGGGGTTGGGTGGGCGGCCGCAGCTGGCTCTTCTCACTCTTGCAGGCTTGGCTTGCGGCTGGTGGTGGCAGGATGACATGGGGAGGAAGGAGTGGCCCATAATTAGGTAACGTGAATGATAATAGAGTTCCCTATGGGACCACTGCACTTCTTGAGGATTGATCCTCTGACACTCCTGCTGAGGCCCTTAGTCACCTAAGGACTCCTTTTGGTAAAGGCCAGGAGGAGCAGGAGTCCCTTTTCTTCAGAGCTGAACCCCTGCAGTCTCTCATTTCTCTATCAAGCAGTTTGTTCAGACTTTACAGACGCAATTCTTTCCAATTTTAAAGCCAAATTAAAAAGGTCAGCCTTCCCCATTCACTCCAAAGTTCCTCAAGGCTGCTCTGGCCTAGCAAATTCCTCCTAGGTTCCTCTTACCGAGGGTATGTACCGGTACCCCTTAAGACACCTAGTCTTAAGACCTTAATGAGCTCATGTAAGCTCTTGGACTGTCAACATAAAATAAGGAGGTCTGGGTTTCAGGAGAATTCACCAGGGTCACCTGAAGAATGCAGTGATCCAGGGGGGCTCAATGGGCCCCTATTGGTACCAAATGCTGGTTCAGTGTAGATTTCAAGTGGTCTCCCTTGGGTTTCTTTGACATCCTGCCACTACTATGCCAGGAAATGTTGACGAAAATAATCCGTAACCAATCTATAAATGAAAATTTTGGTGAGTTTATTCTGAGCTAAAATGTGAGGACCATGGTTCAGGGCCTTTCTTCCCAGTGGAAGGAAGGGCACCAAAGAAGTGGGGTGTACAGAGCGGTTATATACCCCCAAACAGGATGTTTCACATGTGATTGAAATGTCCCTTTTACAATGGTCACGAGACTGCTCTGTCGGCACAGCGATTGATGGACACAGCAGGTAGGTCTGCTGTCTCGGTGGACACAGCAGAGTGGCAGGTCTGTTGTTTTGAGCTGAGTGGTCACAGGTGAGCTGGGTGGTCAAAGATGAGCACAACAATCAGCTCCTAGCCTAAGGAAAGATGCTTATCCTTAAGGAAACGCCAGTGTTGGGGGAAGTTGCACCTTTATCTTAAGGGCATTTGTTCTTGCCATAGGAAATATTTAAAGCAGATATGCAATGCATGCTTGATGACCATGTCAGGCCCCTGTGGAGAAAGAAAGTCAGGCCAATTAGGTTTACACCAAATGGCTTCCTCATATACTCCAATACATCCTATTGCTCGCCATTTCCATTTGTCAGGCCACATGTGGCTATTGAGTACTTGAAGGGTGGCATTGTCATTGGTTTTTATGGGTACTGATTTTTAATGTTACTGAGGTACTAGACTTTTAATTTTATTTAATTAGAATTAATTTTAATGTAAAAAGGCATTTGCCACTCCATATTGGACAACACATCTCTAAGAAGTGACCTGGAGAGAGGTTGCACAAGTAGGGGGACCTGCAACCCTCCCCTGGTGCCCAATGAGTGCTCTGTGTCTCTACCCCCTAGAGTAGATGGCGTAGTTGGCAATAACAGGAACAGATGATTGAAAGTTATAAATGATTTGATGCAAGCCATTCCATACTTGGGATTGGTAATCAGAGAAGACATCCTGAAGGAAATTCCACTGTAGGTGAATCCTGGCATATGACTATGAGACACATGGTAAAGGAGAAAGGGATGAATGTGTTTCTAGACAGGGAAGAAATCATTTGAGAGGGAATTTACAAATTTACCCATGGCCTTGCCAAGTGATGACCCGTGCTCCCCCTCGCCATCATAAGATGGCCTGGTGCAATTTCAGTCCTCTGTGCCCAGAGGTATAAATTTGATTTAATTTGTTACACTCTTGTAATGTGATCATGGCCTTGGATTATGTAGCAAAGTGTCCTAATTTTTCAGATATGCAAACTGAAATGGGGTGAAATATCAGGATGTCTACTTGACTTTAATATTTCATTGAAAATATGGGAGAAAGCATGGGTGGCAGGTCTGAATAATTTACACATTGGATGAAATATGGTTTTAACTGGATGAAGTTTACATTGTTAAATCAGGTCATGGGTGTTTCCAATATTGTTCTCCTTTTCTACCTGTTTCAAAAATTTTATTTAAAAAAGTAAAACACATTCATATGTATTCTCCATTTTATTGACTTCCAGGGTACTTTGCCAACAGAAGTGATGCCTTGACTGAGAATGCGAGTGAGTCTCAAGGAAGTCCTAGCCCAGGTGGGGCTTGTGCTTCATATCTCGATGCTGTGCCTCATCAAAGGGCGCCTTGCACACAGGGTCTTGGCTGATGATGAAAGCTGGCCAGACCATGTCAAGGACTGCTGAGCACAGTGGGCAACAGCAGGAGCCCTGGGGGAATAGCAGGAGGTGGCTCAGCCCAACATTTGTCTCCCCAGACCTCCCCTTCTGTGCCATCGTCCTCATCTGCTTGGCAGGACTCCTGGTGCTCATCACATGCCTGAACTGCTGTCTCCTAGTAAGCAGGGAAGTGGCGCTTGTCTTCTTACTATTGGGTTGTAAGAGCCCTTTGGATATTATAAACATATGTGCTTTGCTAAGGATCTGTTGTGCAGATAGTGTCTCCCATCGGCCAGCTGGTGTTCATAGCTCCTTTAGAGCTTGAACCAGTTGTGAAATTGTCATCTGCCCAACTCTGAGTGACTGACTCCCCTGTCCCACATGTTTCCATCAACCCAAAGGATCATGTTCAAAAATAAATAATTCAGAAACGTATTAACCCACACAAATCCCTGATGGCCGGATTTTGGTCAAACACTCATACAACAGATACCCATTCCTCAAGATCGGAAGTGATGCCACATCACCGTGTTCTCAGCTTAATTTCTCTTCCCCTATTCTGCCATTCCTGCAATCTGTGGTCTGTGATCTCAGTAATTCCCTTGGAGCCGTCCAAAATTTCTTACTGCTCATCATATGTGTCTTGTAAAATTTCAACCCCAGAAGATCCTGATTATCAGCCAGGCCTTAGCTGCTGCCAATCTTATGATCTTATGACAAAACAGGATTTTTTTGGTACCAGTGTAAATGCAAAATCAGCTGCATCAACTGGGAAGCATCCCTAATGCCTGGAAATTCTAATTTCTTTTATGGATTGGCATATTTACGCCTTGATTTTCCACAAAGCCTGTTTTCAATGTTCCCCACATTTCTTTTTCCTTCATACATATTCAGGGTCCCTTAACTTGCCTGATATTTCACAGAGAAATTGCTGTCTCTTCTCCTTCCCTTTTGACATGAACCAGTAAGAAAAGGTCATCTACCTTATGTGTTTCTGTGGCCTCACCTGCAAACACCTCCTCAGAAAACCCCATGCTCCATGTGCTCTCACCATTCTATGGGTTGTTCCCTTGTAAGGCCACACTGACTCCTTTCTTACTAGACCAATAGGGGCTTTTCATCATTCATCTGACATGATCATTCAGTGGGACACTTTGATAAGCTTGGAGCTCCTTAGATACGTGAATCTTATGTTACCTCTGTGAGCATTATAGTATCTCAACACAGATACTGCAGATGAGAAAATATACAACTGACAAATGAAGACTGTGCTCTGAATGGATTTGTAGATCCCGATTAAAACGAAAAAGAATGTGAACTATTTCATTGTTAATTTTTATATAGATTGCATGGACAAATGGTAATAGCTTGGTTATAATGGGTTTAAATATACTATTAAAATTAGTTTCACCTGTTTATTTTTACTTTTTAAAATGTGGCTACTAGAAAAAATTAAATTCCATAAGACAGATTGAGAAATTCTACTGTTGTACAGCACTGTTCAAGCCATGAGAATAAAGCCCAGAGAACGTGGTTATGGACAATTTTTCCAAGGAAAGGAGTCGATCTGAATGCATCGCAAGATGCAGAAAACAGTCTCATACACACATACACACACAAACACACACACACACACATAGAAAACAAGACCAACGTCATCATAGAGTTGCACTACTCTTCTCAAGTGGCAAGAGGTTGCAGTCCTACATTGTCCTAAGTGGACGAACCTCAGGAAAGCAGCCAGGAGTCAAGAGAATTTACCAATCAGGAAGATCTAACACCAGAGAGTAAAGATCAGGATCTTTCGAGAGGTTCCCAGCGGTGGATTCTGTTAGTGATTCAATACATTAGGGAGAACTTTGTAAGAAGCGTTGTTACAGAACTCACCTTTCCTTTCCTATGTAAAAATATACAAGTTTTGTAAAGAATAATAGCTCCTGCCAATCAATGAAAAGATGCTAGAACACGAATATCACTCTTGTAAATCACTCCTGGATTAGTGAGCCAGTCAGGGAACAGATGAACGTGGATTGAGCTGGACCTCATTAGGCTGATTCTGACTTGAAGACCATCCTATGGATCGTCTTGTGCCAGGACCTCTGAAACATGCTGCCCCCGCCACTCTTTCGCCACCAAGGTCCACCAACCAGACAAGTCCTTGCTGAAAAATGCCCTGGCTGGGCCCCTTCTGACCGCACCTGGAGGACTCTCCCCAAATCCCACTCCTTCACGGTGCTCTTCCACCTGCCACCGGCCAGGGAGACATTCCCTCCAAGGCTCACACTGTGTGTGCCCAGCTCTGGGGATGGCACTTCTCCCTCAAGTGAAGAAAAGGATCAGAGTGAAGAGCCTGTGGGCTGCAGCCATTAGGACAAGGCCTGGGGTTTGCTGCCAGAGAGAAGAGAACCTGTAGTGGGTGTGGGTCCCAGGGTTCAAGAAGCCCCCGTGATTCCTGGATAGAATCGCAGAAGATGATGCAGGACAGAGGAGGGATGCTTGGGTGTGATTGTGCTTGGGAATGTCCATAGGGAGGTGGATGTGCCATTGGTAATGCCTTCAACAGTGTTGTTCATTCATCGATTCATCCTGTCTCAGGGAGTGCTGTCTATCTCCTTCCAGCCCCTAGTCTCCCGTCTGGAGCAAACAGATAGCGTCAGAAGAACATTTGCATTTCATTCATAATGTATGTGTACAGGGCATGCAATGTGCTGGATGTTGCAAGCGTTTTGAATCATTAACTCCTTTAATACTCTCCGTATTCTCACAAATTAGGTACGCTTATCATTCTTGCCGACAACAGATGAAGAAAGTGAGGCACCGATGAGGTGAATAACTTGCCCTCTACCAATATCAAGGAAGTGATTGAGCTGGAATTTGAACATAAGTTGTGGCTCCATATTCTCTGCTCTTAACCATGTTCTTTGCTCCCTATGACTTCACACCATGAAGACGTTGGCTCAGTGTATCCATTTTCTTGTTACACCCAGTAGCCCCACTCTTTGATCTCTGTCTGAAAAAGATGCTATTTGCATCAAAACTCTTGCACATACACAACCAAAATGACTTCTCCCCACATCCCATGTCCTGGAAAATACATGGAGAACATTTCAAAACATTTCTTGCCCAGGCTGGGAGTGCTTCTGGGAAATCCCACTGTTCCTCTAAGAAGCCAAGGGCAGACTGGGAGCTGGGTCTGAGGGGAAAGGTGAGCTCAGGAGTTCCCATGGGATTACAAAGCAGATGGGAGGCCTCAGCAGGAACTGACTTCAGGATCTGGTGGTGTTTCAAGATGGGTGCTAATTTTCTGGCTTTGGGTGTAGGGGCTGGTGCCGCATTCCAGGGAGAGGCCAGTCTCCCTGTGTTCTTGCGGAAACCAGACCCTTGAAAGCAAGGGAATGAGAATTTCCTTTCACAATGGACTTGGGAGGGGAAACATTCAGCCCAGAAGACACAGTCATGATCCTGAGGAAACCAGAAGAAGCTGCCTCCTCGTCCACCAAGCAGAAAGCCCTCCTTCATGGACTCACTTTATCCAGATGAGACCAAGAAGGAGGACATCATGAGATGCCCTTGCAGGTGGGAGACCTGTGACAGTGGAGCCTGTGCCTGGGAGGCTCTGAAAGGCCTCACAGAGGTGACATTTGCTGTGAGCAGAGTGACAGATGAGAGGCACGCCGGCCTGTGTCTGGGAACAGTTTGAGAGTCAGGGAGAAGGCAACGCTGGTGCAGAGACTCACAGGAAGAAGTGAGTGTGACCAGAGAAGGGCGGAGGGTGGGGGTGTGGCGAGAAGGAGCCTGAGAAGGGAGTGGAGGGCAGATGGGGGCACGGCAGGGCCATGTGGTGGGAACTGGTAGGCTGTGCTTTTTGCCATCGCTCTCTGACGACATTGCTCCAAGAGATTGCACCCAAAAAGTACAAATCCTTAACATCTCACAAATTCTGTGTGCCAGGAAGAGGGCACGGCTCGGCTGGGTGCTTCTGCATCAAGGTCTCTCTGAAGCAGGGCCTGTGTCTCTATTGGGGCTCGACTTGGGGAGGGTTTGGTCCCAAGTTCAGTCACATGCGTGTTGATGGGTTTTGTTTGAACTGAAAATCTGAGATCCTGCGTGTCTGTTGGCCGATCATTCCCTCCATTCTCTCCTATGGAGCCTCCTCATAGGACAACTGAAAACATGCACACTTGCTCCCCCAGTTCCAGAGAATTAAGAGGCAGAGAGAGAGACAGAAAGATGGAAACAGGAGGAGGGAAAGAGGGAGGGGGCTGGAGAAAATGGGTTAGAAGAAAGGGCCAGGCTTTTTATTCTTAACCCTGGGTTGCGTGCCATCCCATCACCTTGGCTGCATTCTGTTCAGAAGCCAGTTCCTGAGCACTGTGTGTACCACAAGGACGCGCACAGCAGAAGACAGTGAGCACCAGGAGCCATGGTGGAGGCTGCCCACCACATAGGCCGACACAAGGCATTTGGGTCTGATTCTGTCAAACAGGAGACCGTGCAAGGTTTCATGCCAGTGAATGGAAGTATCTGAATTTCCCCTAATTTCCACCTCTTAAAGGTGCAGACCTGGAAATGAGGCCCAGAGGGGCAGTGACTTTCTCAAGGTCACACAGCTGGAACCCAGTCCTGTTTTGAGGGGTACTCCACACTGCATCCCACCCCTTCTTGTCATTCTTTCATCTCTAAGTGTGTGCATCAGACACATGGAAACAGGAGTTGTCGCTATTGTCTCTTCTACACCTGAGGACGTCCCAAGGGAGCTATTTCTGGCCTCGTCCCCATCGTGCAGGTTGGGTGATTGAGGAGGCCCTGGGAGGCCCATTGGCATTTCCAGGAGACAGAGCTTGTAGGAAAAAAGAGGTCGGAACTCAGCTGCATGTCCTCAAGCTGGAACCCTGGTTCCGTCTCAAGGTCCTGTGTTGGGATCTGTGCTGGCTATTTGTGTACAGTTCTGGAGGTGACATGGGCAAGGAGGGTGAGCAGTCAAGATCCCAGAGAGGTTTTCGGTGGGTGTGATTGAAGAAGGCGCCCAGGTAAGGGAAACTTGAGCAAGTGACCTCACTTCCTTGGAGACAGACCCCAACAGAACTTAGCACACTGGTCTCCAGGCGCCCACATTCTAGACATAGCATCCTATCGAGCCCACTTGAGTGGTGACACTGAAGACAAGAGGATGTTCTCCTGCTGTCTCCCGAGTTGTGGAGGCTCTGGCTTCAGGAAAGCCAAGAAAAAGAGCCTTTTCAGTCACTATAGACACTGGCTTTGCCCTCACCAGCACCGCCTCTGTCCAATTGGTAGGAGGAGCACTCAGGTAACACAGGGAAAGCCAACAGGGTTAGGCCACAACTGGATGCCACCCGCACAACAATTTGAGCCTCCTTGTGTGTCGGAGGGGAGTGAGAGAGGGACGGCGGTGCTGAGCGGGGACCCACCCTGGGCAGGAGCCATTTGCTCGGTGTTGGAAGCCTGGCAGTGTGTCGTGTTCCCCAGCCTAGGTAGTAGCTAGCAGGTCGGGAGAGTGGGTGCTGGGAACCAAGCTCCTCTACCCATAGGTTAGTCCCGAGCCCTCCAGGTGTCATCTCATTCCCTCCCTGGCTAGAGGTCTATGCAGATGCTGCTCGGTACCTCACCTGTGCTGGTGTTTCCTCCTGTGGCCAAGTCGAGGCAGGCCCCTCAGACCTCCCGGCCCGGCTCTCGGGCACTGTCTTTGCAGAGCTGCACGCAGGAGGGGGTGGAAGAGCTGACGGATGGCTTCGGGTACTCCATCTCCCTGGACAGGGACCAGCTGCACCGCGCCACCATCAATAACCAGGGCTGCTCTGAGGTGAGAGTGGGCACGGAGGGGTCTTCCCACCCAGGCCCCTGAGATGACCAGGGCAGGCCCAGAATCCAACCTCAAACTGCCGTTCTCCTGGGACCCTAACAGGGCTGTCCCCCATGAGTGTCCCACAGTCCCATTCCCAAAGGAATCTGGACTTCCGCTCCTCCCCACCAGCTGCATAGGAGGGTAGGAGGGCACTCTTTGCATTTTCCTAGGAAGATTAGAGAAAACGTTGATGTCGTTGTCACTTCCCAATAGGCCCTGAGTATCTTTGAATTTTGCCTTTTTTGGAAAATGAAACCTCGATAACAAGGGTCTCCAAACTCCCTTTAATGTAAAAGAAATAACCATCAGCGTGTTTGAAAGTCAAAGGGATTCTCAGAACGTGTCACTGCCCTGTACACTGTTTCCAGACCTGGGAGGGGTGAGGTGGCCGCATAACATTTCCCTCCGGGTCAGGGTCCGATGAAGCCTCAGGCAGTTAGAGGGGATGTCCCTCAGCCCTCACTTTGGGCGGTTCTCAGTTCTGAGCCACAGGACCTAGAGAAGCCACTTGGCATGCCAAAGCCTCTGTTCTCCTCTCTAGAGAGGGGTGTCTGTTGGGTGTTCACTGGGCTGGTGCTCTTCACAGAGGGAGCTCTGTTGTCCCTCAGCGAGCAAATGGCCTTGAGGGAGATCAATGTGGAGTCCTTCGCAGGACGAAAGTCAGATTGTACTTTGAGAGCGCAGAACTTTGCTGAGTTGGGACCCCTGTCTCTCCTGTCGCAGATGTCTGGGAGGGGCTAGGAGTTCCTGGGTCAGCTGCAGACCCCGATGACGCTGGTGGTTCGCAGTGGTGACCCTGACTCTGTGTCCCTCCTCGTCCCACCCAGAGTGAAGATGAGTCCACTCTGTCTGTCACTGAGGCCTGCAGGATGCGTGCCCTCCAGGCAGGCATGATGCAGAGGCTCTCAGAGACTGTGCTGCCAGCCTTCCCCAGCAGAGTCCTCTGCAGCGTCATCACCTCCCTCTGCAGCTACTCAGGCTCCAGCACAGCCCACCAGGTGCTGGACCAGCTGTTTCCCAGGTGACTGCCCGCCTCCTCCTCAGCACAGTGGTGACTCTGCCCACTGCCAGCTGTGTGTCTTGCCTTGGGAATGTCACCACATCTCTCTGAGCCTGAGTTGGCTCCTCTGAAACGTGGGGTGGGAGAGGATGAACTTGCTAGGCTTCTCCCAGGGATGAATGGGATCAGCCCTCCAGGTGCTGCCCTGGTGCCCGGCTCTGCAGAGAGGGTGGTGGGCCATGCTGTGGTTGCTGGTGGTGATTATTTCTCTGTCCCCCACGGAAAGTAGTCTTCCTCTCCCTTCACTGGCTTGTGGCTTTTTGAGTTTGGAAAAGCACCTGGAGAGCACCCTGTCAAGGAGTTTGAGATGCCATCCAGCTGGGCCTGGTGCTTGTCCTTGGTGTAGCCAATTAGGGATCTCTAGGGCCACAGAGGGGCCACAGGCCCACTCAGACACCCGGGGTGGTTCTGGTTGGAGGTCATTCAACAATGTCTATGAAGGACCTACTCTGAGCAGGACTTCTGGACACACTAAGTGTCACTCAGTGACTGAAGCAGACAGCCTCCCTGGCCCTCCCCTCTAATCTGAGAGTCACACAGTCACACTTGACATCATTCACAGGTCCCATCTACCCTCCATCCCGGGCGATGCCCTCATCCCCTTTGGGACACACGGAGGCAGCTTGGCCCATTGCGTGCGGGATGCTGGAGGACAGGACCACCTCCCAAAGTGAGTGGTCTTTGGGTCGAGAAGGACGGCCTCCTGTCTCTAGCAAACAGGGTGCGGGGAGAGGATGGAGGCTGTGGCCGGGTCAGGCCTGGGAGAACCCTGCATCTCACCCATCTTGTGATTCCCATGGGAGGGCTGAGTTCTGGTGGCTTCCACTCCGGCAGGACTGGACTCAAAGAGAGCTGTGCATGGGTCCCAGGCCCCTTGAGAATTGGAAGGGAGGCTGGGCTGCGTTGTCCCCTAGAGACCCACTCCCAGCAGAGTCCCAGCCCCTCCTGCCTCCCTTTCTCCACATCCACACCTTGTGAGCACCACCGCCAGGTCCATAGTAGGAGGTGTGTGAGCAAGCTGCTCCCAAATCTGCTGGAGTCTTCATTCCAGTGGCCCACATTCATGCAGGGCTTGGGTGGGCTGTGTCCAGACCCTTGGGGAGGAGAGTATCGGTGGGAACAAGAGACTCTCACAGACTCTGTGTTCAGCCTGCTGGATGAGCAGACCTGCCACAGCCAGGACAGCCAGCCAGGGCTCAGGGCTGGGATGGGGCCCTCCTCTGGAGGGGGAGGGTCTGGCACAGGGGCGCAGATGCTAACAAGAGTGCCTTGGGAGGGCGGTGTTTAAGGAAAGGCCAGGCCACTGACTCTCTGGCCCATCTGCCTCCACGCAGTGCTATCTATTTCCTGCTGGGAACCTGGCTGGGCCAAGGGCAGGATTGCAGGGAGCCCCTGCGGTTTCCCGCTTGGACCCTGCAGCTGGCCACTCTGAACGTCAGCTCTGGTGGCTCCCACGCGGAGGGCCATGCCTACCTTCTGCCAGGCCACCTGGAGCATCTCAAGGCCATTGAGGCCGAACGGAGAGGTGAGGGGACTGGAGTCTGGGAAGACTGTCTGTGTTGAGGTTCATGGGCTAGCGTTCCCTTAGAGGCAGTGGAGCCCTTCCTATCTTTGGAAAGGCACAGAAACCGTCAGGTGTGTGGGTGAAACTTTCTCTTTATCCTGCTCCAGAGCCAGTTCCAAAGCTCCTGCCACTTCCAGAGCCAGAGCCAGTGCCATCCCCCGGGCTGGAGCCAGCTGCACCTCCAGTCTCACCACGTGTGGTAGAGCTGGAGCCAGCAGCCCCTGAGTCGGCCACTCCAGGACCAGAGCAAGGGCCATCATTAAAGGCAGCTTCAGAGCCCAGCTGCCCCTGGGCCGTGACCACCGAGGACCAGCTGCGGGAGGAGAAGCCGAACATCTTGGACTT
The DNA here is from genome assembly GCF_041296265.1 of Equus caballus. NCBI lineage: Eukaryota > Metazoa > Chordata > Mammalia > Perissodactyla > Equidae > Equus > Equus caballus. Next base: position 106,612 of record NC_091701.1, on the reverse strand, counting down.
CCCTCCCCAGCTGGTGGCAGAGCAGCTGACGAGGATGGCTGCGGTGAGCAGAGGAGCTCACTTGGCGGGTGGCCCCTGCCTTCCCGGTGCCATGAGCCGCCCCACACCTGCCATTCCCTGCTAGGGATTCCGATGATCTGGGTCCAAATCCCTGCTCCCTCCCTTATCAACACTGTGACCTGGGCAGCTTTCTTTCTCCCCAAGCCTTCGCTGTCCCCTAGCGAACAGGGGACGGTAGAGACGGACACTCAGCACCTGCTGTACAGGGTGGCTGTGCCGATGAATGAGGTGGGAGAGAGTGGAAGGTGGGCAGAGTCTGGCCCTTTGGTGGGGGATGGGCACTCACTGAAGTGCTGCCAGGTCCTTGGGTGGATCCCCCATCTGCGCAGGTGGCCCGGACAGCCTCAGCACTTATCAGGAAGGTGATGTGTATTGACTCCAGTGGAGACAGTCAAACAAAGCTGGGGGTTGTCCCTGCCTCGGGGGGAATGTGCATGGGAATGGGGAGTGGGACATGAGGGGCACTGGGATGGGTGGATGATGGCCCTTCTGGTGGGCATGTGTGGGCTGCCTTCTGGAGCTTGGAGGAAGTGAGACAGGGCTGGGAGCAAATGTCCCCTCCCTTCCCCACAGTCCTGAGTCCGGGGTCATCCTGGACTGGGTGCATTCAGTGGACACAGACAAAACCCAGGGACTCCCACAAGCCTCAGGCCACATGCTCTGCTTCCTGAGCTCCAGTTCTGATCTCACCCTGCCTGGGCCTATGGGGGACTGTGGACGCCGAGCTGGGCTGCGGCAGGACCGGGTGACACTCCGAATCTTCTGCAGGAGCTGTTCAAGACGTTGGTGCCCGCCCACTGCCTCGGCTCCATCTGGTCCGAGCGCGACAACAGGGAACGAGAGTACCTGGCACCCACCGTCCGTGACACTGTGATGCACGACAACGCCGTGGCCAATTGCATCCTCGTCACCTGCCTTGGGGACGCGAGCATGACAGCACAGGACAGGGCCAGGGTGGTTGAGGTGTGGATCAGGGTGGCTGAGGTAAGCCTTGGCACGCCCCGTCTGGATGCGTGAGAATTGCCTCTTGTTTCTCAGCTCTCAGGATTGAAGTCTGGGGTCTTAGTCCCTGGACTGTCCCTTGACCCTCATGCCAGGGCCACGTTGACCTTGACTTGAGGTCCCAGTGGGGACAAGCTCACTTCCTCCCTTGTGCTGAGCTACAAATCCTTGTGCCTGGCAGTGTTACTCGTCGGGTGGCAGGTGTGCCCTCCCTGGCTTCCCTGGACATGTGTCTCCTCCAGGACAGGGGAAGTCCATGAGGGGACAGAAACCAGAGGCAGCAGAGCTTCAGCTCCCCCTCACGGCTCCATCTCTTCGCTTCCCCAGGAGTGCCGAGGCCTCGGGAACTTCTGTTCCCTCCACACAATCCTTTCTGCCCTGCAGAGCCCTGCCATTGCCCGTCTCCAAGACACCTGGGGACAAGTTTCCAGGTGGGTAGTGGGTGGTCTGCTCTCCAGCCAAGCACCATGAGGGTGAGGTGGCCCAGGCAGCCTGATTTGGGCCGGCATGTCCCCCAAAGTCAGCTGAGACCACCTGGGAGACAGCGAACGCCGGGCACAGGGACTGACCTGGGTGCTGGGTCTCTGAGTCTCTCAGCGCCCTTAGGCCAGCAGTTCCGTCCCAGGGATTCATTTCCTTCCAGACCAGATCCTGGCTTGAGCCCAGGTGGAGATTGTCAGGTGTTTCCTTTGCAGCAACAGAAGCCTCTATGCAGCTGAAACCAACACTGTTCCAAAGAGATCTGTTTGGGACATCTGGGAATGGAGGCCCCAAGGGACAAGAGGAGAGGCCCCTCCGCAGTCCCATGGGGACCTTAGAGCTCAGAACACCCCAGCGAAATCCCTCATCCAGGCCCCAGGCAGTTTGGATCTGCTGGGTTCTCAAACAAATGGGACTTGCCATCAAGCATCCCACAGTTTTTCTTTCTTTCTTTCCCCACCCCGCAGGGAGAGTTCTCGAACCTGGAAGAAGTGGGTCAGGAGAGAGAAACGCGTGAGCAGGGAGCTGCTGGTGCAGGTAACCTGGAGGCTGGAGATCTGGAAGGAGGCCAGAAGGAGGGGGGAGGGGAGCATGCCGAGGGGATCCTAGGAGGTGAGGCTATGGCAAGGCTCGGCCCAGGCTGGGGGTCAGAGAGCCCCGTGAGGGTGGGGCAGGCCGGGGCCACTCGGCCAGGTCCCCCAAGACACCCTGCCCTCCCCCTCCCTGTCTGTTCAGCTGGGGTCTGGACGCACCCCTGGAGTCCAGAGGTCGGGGCCTTGGTCAGATTTGGAGCCAGGGCTGGGATGAAGGCAGCGGGGACAGGGCCTGTAGCTGGCACGGGGAGCAGCCTCTCCCAGTGGGTCCTTGAGCCAGTCGCTGCCCCTCTGGGGGCCTCCGTCTCCTCCTCTGGGAAGTGGAGGGAAATGATCAGCGGTGCAGGCCTCCCAGCGGGGTGCTACCATCCAAGGGAGGACAGGAACGGGAGGAGATTGGTGCCGGCTCCTCCTCGAGAGGTGAGGGCAGAGCAGTGATGACACGCAGATGACTCTGAGTCCTCAGGAGACTCCTGGAAGCAGGTGACGTTCTCCTCACACTTTTCAGCTGAGGAAAGAGGGCCAGGGAGGCCTGGGCAGGCCCAAGGTCACACAGGACTGAGTCCTGGAGCTGGGACTGGTCTAGAATCAGAGCACCCTGGAGGTGGGAGCAGCAGAGGCAGCAGGGGACCGGAGCCGATGGCCAGGGTCTGAGATCAGGGGCCTTGGGGGACATGCGGAGGGGAGTATGGGCGCACTGACCCTGTCCTCGGCCCCGACAGGAGGCGACCTCCGTGTTAAAGACTGCAGAGAGGGCCCGCCAGGGAGCCCAGGAGAGGCAGCGGCAGCAGGTGAGGGTGACTGTGGGGGAGGGGCCCAGGAGTCAGAGGAGAGGGGGCTCCCCCTCCCAGCTGGAGACCTCCCTCAGGAGAGGGGCCTTCCTCCTCAGGCGAATCTGCTGTGGCTGCCAAGCATGACGGGCCTGCAGTGGCAGTGAGCAGGAGGAGGCCTGGAAGGGCTGGCAGCAGGGCAGATTTGGGGTGGGGAAGGGCAGGGGCCACTGCCCCTGGGAGGGGCCAACAGCCAGCCCTGGGACTTGACTGATGGAGTTTGGTGTTCCTGGAGGGGAGCGGGGGAGGGAATTGTGTGTGTTGGGGTATCCCGAGGATCCTAGGCTGCTCTGTGTGGGAGCGTGGGGTGGGCAGGAGGCTGGGCTGAGGGGTTTCAGGGGAAGGTTCATGGGGGCACCTGAGAGCGGGAGCTCATCACCATGCCCATCCCGATGGCGGCACAGGGTGTCATCCCCTCCCTGGTGACGATCTTCCGTTCCCTGGAGCTGCTGGACGCTACGATGGAGGATTATGTGGAGGTGAGTGAGCCTGGAGGTGGGTCCGGGGGCTCAGGCTCCTGAGGGTGGGGAGGAGAGAGTCCTGTCCTGAGCCCTGAGCTCTCTGCATTTGGCAAAGGTCCTCTCAGCAGGGCCTCCAGGCTCATGTGGGAGTTGGGGTGTCAGGCCCATCTCCCCAGTGGGTGATGCAGGCTCTGCATAAGCCACCGTCCAGGTTCCCTGGGCTGCTGAGGCTCAGAGCTGCCTGACTGTGTGGCCGCAGGAGGTGGTGTCTGAGCTGGACTCAGCCTCTCCCTCTGACCCTGCCAGTGAGGGAAGAGAAGTCGGGCCCCTCCCAGTCAGGAAGCACATCAGAGGCTGAGCTGTCCCTTCCTGCCTGAGGCCTGAGTCTCCCCACGTGTCATCAGAGAGGGTTGGGTCACAAGGTCTGTTGCCTCAGTTGCTCTGCGCCCCCTGCTCTGGAGCCCAGAGACTGGCCCAGGTCCAAGTCCGGGCTCTGGATGGGCCTGCCCACTGGCAGTAGTGCAACATTGCAAGAGGTGTGGACGGGGGCTAGTGCTGGCCCAAGGGGGCTGTTTCTCATGGACTGCGGCTGTCTGCTTTCCAGGGCAATGTGCTCAACTGTCGGAAATGGAATGAGGTAAGCGGCTGCGGCCTCCCGGTGGGGAGGGTGGGGGTTGGAAATCAGAGACCCCCCGTCAGTGGGCAGGACCCCCTCTGGCCCAATCCCCAGGGTGGAACCTTTATTTGCACAGTTCGATATACAGAGCTAGGGATCCTATGGCATTGGCGGGTGGGGGAAGGGCTGGCATCAAAGACTCCTTCCTGGAGGAGGAGCTATTTTGGGCCAAGTGTGAGAGCAGGCAAGCCCTGACTGGAATCGCAGGGAGGGAGGGTTCCCAAGTGGGCAAAGGCCCCAGACTGGCCCCTTGCCCCCTTCCTCACCCCCTCCACGAGCCCTGCAGGGTCCCCCACTCAGGCCCTGTGGGCATCCTGTGCTTGCTCTGTCCTAGCAATTCAAAATGATGGACGAGATCGAGCTGCTCCAGGAGGCTGCAAATCTGTACACCGTGCAGCCCGACGAGCACTTTGGGGCCTGGTTCCAGGCCGTGGAGCCCCTGAGCAAGGAGGAGAGGTGAGTCGGGTCAGGAGTTGGGGGAGGGCAGGGCAGCCTCTCTCTGCTGACCAGCTCCAGAGCCCATGGCCGTTGCTCCATGGTCAGCCCCTGATCTGATTGCATGGCGACCCCTGCGGCCCTTCGACCCCAGCTGCTGGCAGGCTCCAGGATGCACATGTGATGTGTGGCTCCTGAGAGCTCCCAGCTCCGCTCTGTCCTGTAGCTACAGCCTGTCCTGCCAGCTGGAGCCCCGATACCACTGGGTCAGAAAGATTCGACTCTTCTTCAAAGGCAAGAAGAACCGCTCAGGCCAGAGTGAGTGTCCAGACCGGCAGTGGCTGAAACCATGGGCTCAGGAAACATTCAGGCTGAGCGTGGGCCTGGGGAGGCAGACAGCTGGCCCTGGGTTCCAGCTCCACTGCTGAGCAGTCCCGTCCTGGGCGATTGCACTCACGTTTCTGGGACTGGTTTCCTCCTCTGTGAAGTGGGTGACGCTAAATATCAGCCCCTGTGTCAGGGACAGATGGGGTGCTCTTGGCTGACTGAGCACTGAGCACAGGGCTGGAGCACAGAGCGCAGTGGGGGCCGGGATGGGGTGTGCACTGTGGTTCCAGGGCAGGCCGCTCAGGAAATGCCTCTCTTTCTCCAGACACCAGACCCCCAACCAAGGGCCCAGTGGTGGTGGTCGATGACCCTCCTGAGACCAGCTGAGCTACAGCGGGGACACAGCGTTGACACTCGGGGTGCACAGGGCCACCTCCCCTGATTCTGATGAGGAGAACTTTGTGATCCGTTTCTTGGGGTTCCCTGTTGGCCACGAGGGAAGGCACCAACCCCTCTTCCCCCTCCCCCCTTTTGCCCAGCACCTATTTCCCTATTTGGCGGGGCCATATTTTGTTGTCAATGGTAAATGCTCCGTTTGAGTATTATATTAAATTGTTGCTTCTTTCTAATCCTGGGAGTGGAGGTGTGAGTCTTTCGCTCGCAGCGCTCATGGAAACCAGATCCAGAAACTCACATTCCTCCTCGAATTTAGAAATCTCCCAGAGTGAGCGGCTCAGTTTATGTGGAGAAGGGAGAAGTGCCAGTCCCCTCCCTGGCTACTGAAGGACGTGCCCAAGTGCCCCTCCCGCCGAGGACAGGATCATTGCAGTGTGGTTCACCCTGTCCAGGAGCAGAGATGGCCCCTCCGACCTCTTGGGACTAAGCGGTTGGAGGTGTTTTCTCAGGCAGAGCCACAACCACTAAGCTGGGCGTGTCTGTCAAACTAGCACGTGCCTGTCCCTAGCACACGTCCTGCCCAGGACAGTGGCTGCCTTTCGACACTCTGCCAGAAGAGGGAACATTTTCCCGGTTTCTCTTGCACACAGATTAGGACCTTGTTTTCTGATTCAGTCTCCGCAATGGCTTCAGCTCTAAGTGGGGAAAATACCGTCAAAAGCTCAAAACGTGCACATAGAGAGGACGAGGCCAGAGGAAGGTCCTGTGGACATGGACCATGGGCAGGCAGGACTCTTCCTTCTCGGGCCCACTAGGGGCTCCCTGTTCACCTCTGACCTAGACTGGATCCCCCTGGGCTTCTGGTCCCTGACTCCGAATACCATTTCCTGCTTGTTGCCTATCCAATGGGAAAGCTGTGGGATGCAGCTTTTAGGGCCTCAGCCAGGTCTCCCTCCATAAACCTAGTGCTCCCAACAATCTGTTCCAGAAAATATAACCAGAGTCAACACTTTCCAACTCATCTTATGAGCCCAGCAGTACCCTAAAAGCAAAACTAGAGTTTAAAAGTAGGGAAAACTTGAGAACAGCAAGTCTCAGAAATGAGCTGTTACTGTCTTCTACAAATATTAGAAAACTGAAGCCAACAATGTAAAACAATCATACACCAGGACAAAGAGGAAATTTATTCAGGTATGCAAGGTTGTATCAGCATTCCAAAATCAAATCAATGTGATCCACCCTGTCACAGGCTAAAGGAGAAATTTATACATATCTGTCAGTTGATATGGGGGGGCAAGTCATCAAATAGTACATATTAGATATGTCAGGTTCTTTTTCTATCAATTGCACCTCATTAAAGCTCTTACAAAAATGAACATAGATATAGATATAGAATTTACACTTTCACAAACTTTTAGAAAATGGAACAGAGACCTAAATGTAATGCAAAACAATACAACTTCTAAAAAGATTATGCAACAAACTCTAAGTGGACTCGAATCTGGAATTATGTTATTAAGATACAAACTGAAAATGTAATCTATGAAAAAAAACTGATGTTAGACTTTATTTATTATTTTGGTAAGGAAGGTTGACCCTGAGCTAACATCTGTGCCGATTTTCCTCTATTTGGCCTGTGGGATGCTGTCACGGCATGGCTTGACAAGCTGTGTGTAGGTCTACACCCAGGATCCGAACCTGTGAACCCCAGGCTGCCGAAGTGGAGTGCGTGAACTTCACCACTGTGCCAGCGGGCTGGCCCCAAGCTAGACTTTATTAAATTAAAAACTCCTGCTTTGTGGAAGGCAAAATCGATCAGTCAAAGGACAAATTACAGACTGGCAGACGATATTCGCAAAACAGATATATGATAAAGAAAATATGTCCAAGATATATGTAAAGAATTCTTAAAAGTCAACCACAACAGGGGGCTGGCCCCGTGGCTGAGTGGTTACGTTCGCGCGCTCTGCTGCAGGCATCCCAGTGTTTCGTTGGTTCGAATCCTGGGTGCAGACATGGCACTGCTCGTCAAGCCACGCTGAGGCAGTGTCCCACGTGCCACAACTAGAAGAACCCACAATGAGAAATATGCAACTATGTGCTGGGGGGCTTTGGGGAGAAAAAGGAAAAAATAAAATCTTCAAAAAAAAAAAGTCAACCACAACAAAAAAATAAACAATCTTATTGAAAAATGGGCAAAAGACCTGAATATATCCCTCACCAAAGAAGACATATAGATGGCAAACGAGCCTGAGGACAGACAACCACCGCCACAGGTCATTCGGGAATTTCAAATAAAACCTCAATGAGACACTTCTACACACCTATTAGAACTGATAAATGCAGGAAACTGACAATACCAACTGCACGTGAGGATGTGGGGCAAAGCAAACTCTCATTCATTGCGATCTGGAAAGCAAAATGGTACAGCCATATCAGAAGACAGTTTGGCAGTTTCTTACAAAGATGAGCATAGTCTTACCACACAATCCAGCAACTGCATTCTTAGGTATTTACCCAAGTAATTTGGAAATAGGTTTACAAAACACCTGTGGGCTAATATAGATAGTAGCTTTATTTATACTTTCTAAGCACTGGAAATGACCAAGATGTTCTTCAATAGGTGAGTGGAGAAAGAACCGGGGTACGGCTATAAAATGCATTATTATTATTTAGTGATAAAAGGAAACAAAGCATTAAGTCACAAAAAGACATGAATGAATTTTAACGCTTATTTCTATGTGAAAGAAGCGATCTGAAGAGGCTATTGTAGAACACCAATTTTATGTCATTCTAGAAATGGCAAATGTATAGAGACAATAAAATGTCAGTAGTAGCACGGTCTTCATGGAAGAGGAAGGAGAGTCGAATGGATAAAGCACAAGGGATTTTTTAGTGCAGTGAAACTCTTCTGCATAATACTGTAAATATGGACAAAACCTTAGATAGTTATCAAAACTCTGAATTTTACAGCACAGAGAGTGAAACAATGTGTGCAAACAAAAAGCCACGTATGTGTCCAAGAAAATTCCCGAAGTGAATGAAAACTGTGGAAAAAATCTAACTGTATTACAAATGTATGAAACAGTCTGAATGAAGGGAGTGGGTGAAAAGGTGCAGAAATATGTAATTTGGGAAGTGAGTCGAGTCTGTAAAACTGAAGATGAAAGAAACTGTGCAGACGCACTGTATTGTAGCTGATAAAGTTGTGACCCGGGGGGTATTGTTAACAATGCTGATACTTCTATCCATGTGGACTGAAAATGAGCAGATAAGTAAATGGACAGTGAACAGTGGGCACAAGGTTATTATTTGGAGTAGGAGTTTACAGATAAGCAAGGAGAAGAGGCTAGAATGATCCACGTGGTGATAGAGTTGGAGACATCAGTGTGAACTTACTTTAGCTGAACATAGACACAGAAGGCTGTGTATAGATATATTTATAGGTGTTTGAATACACACAGGCTACTACACACAGATATATTTCCCTGCTATGTCCGCTGAAAGAACCTAATGCCCTGACAGCTGCAAACACACCTGGTACCCAGGTCTTAATTCTAATACCACAGTCCAACAAAAGGAAACAGGGCTCCTTGTAGAAATAACCAATTCTAGGATTCGGGAAGGAAATGTAAGAAAATGAGACTAAAGTGTCATTCAACATAAGAAAGTCATGAAATGCTACTCAAAAAAAGCCAAGAATGCTGGGGGGACGCCAAAGGGACACATCGACTAACTGAAGGAGCTTTCAATCGCCAAAGCTGGAACAACCTGAGCAACAAAATAAATAAAGTTGTTGGATTATAATCCGGAGAATGTATGAATATCAATACTGTACCAATGTAAATAACTGAATAATAAGGAAATGAAAAGACACAAATCTCCTGTGCGGGAGAATACCAATGATTCACTCGGACATTCTGCTCTAAAGGAGGTCGAGGCTAACTCTCCGCTTCTTAGGCACGGGCTGCACAGACAAAAGTCCCTACAAAGGGCACGGTGTGGACAGAGGGGACAGAGTGACTGCGCAGGGGAGACATCTGACAAATGCTGCCTCAGCCAGGTGACCAACATTAACATCAATGGGGGGAAGTCACAGGGAGAGCATGGACCCTTGAAATGATGAGATGGAAATTGCAATTTACCTCTCTGATCTTCTTGCCCCAAATCCATAATCCCAATCTAATCATGAGAATAAAACAGACAAATTCTGTTGGAGAACATTTTACGAAACACCTGACCATTACTCCCTAAAACTACCAAGTTCTTCAAGAACAAGGAAAGCCCGAGAACCTGTCACAGCCAGGGGAGGCTAGGCAGAAAGGACTAAATGTAGTGTAGGATAGCAGACAGGATGTGTTCATAAGAGCAGAAACTGCGAGCGGAGCTGAGGGAAACTCTCTGTACTATCACAGCAAGTTTTTGTAACTGTACAACTGTTCAAAAAATAAAGTGAATTAAAAATCAGAGTACTAGCGAAATGCAAAATACCTGGAAACCATGAGTTCTGAACATGTCTCCAGGCTCCATTATGCGCCCTGCACAAGCACTGTCACTACAGTCACATTCTTCATGAAATAGGATAATGATACCAAATTCATAGTTTCTGGGAGATTTAAATAATGAATATAACATTTCTGGCATTGTTTCTAGTAAAAATTCACTACTTAATGGAAAAATTAATCGGAATTTTGGGATACGTTATTTTTCACCCCTCAGAGACCCGCTCCTCTCCTTCCACTCCCAGGGTTCCTGGGCTGTTTCCGTCCCTCAGTCTCTCTCACACTTTGAAAGCAGCAACAGTCTGTTCCTCACATTGACCTGGGTGACTTTTCCACAGAGCAGACCTGATCATGGCTGTCCCCTCGCAGGAAACCTGCACTTACCGTCCACTAATTTCAGAATCAAACCACAATCCTGTGGCCAAAATATAAGGCTCTTTCTTAACCTGACTGTGTTCTCTCTGACCAGGCTCATTTCCCACCCTCTGCTATGCAGTATTGGTCAAATAGGAATAATCTGCATTACAATTACAATGTCGTATTGCAATTTTATACACACACCTTCCAGTCTAATTACCCCCTAAACGTCCTCCTCTCCCAGCTCATCCTGGAGTGCTCCCACCTCTCGATCACCTGGGAGAATTCCAACACCTTGTTCAAGGCTGAGCGCAGTCACAAGCTTGTCTGTGAAGCTTTCACTAGACTCTCACTGAAGAGTCAACCTCTTTGGATAGACTTCACCAGAGTTCAATGTCACCTCTGGATATTACATTTTTTTACATCTCCCATCATGTTTAGCCAATGAGTGCCTTGTGAGAATAAACAGTGTCTTAGTCATTACTTAACATCCAGAATAAGATTTAGTGCCTACCATACATCAATTGCTGGGAAAAAAAAGATTTTTTAATGACTGCAAAAACAAACTATTGAAGGAGGATAAACAGACATTCCCAAAATGGGAGACAAAGAATAAACCATGAAAGACGGAAATACTATTGAGGAATGAAGACCCCGTGATGAAGCACAGACACTGGAAAAGACAGAACAGAGAAAGAAGCTTGATTCCCGAGTTTCCTTCCAGAATCAGTCTGTACTGGCAGGACTTGGTGTTACTACATTCTCTCTAACTTATTTTCCCTAGTGATGCCCCCAAAGTAACTACCAACAAAAAGGCTCCCTCACACCATCACACGTCCCCTCAGCACTTGTGAAAATGCCGTGCTCACCTAGATGTCATCACAGAACAGCCTGAGAGCACCAATCCACTTTCCTCCGTGGACGAGTCATCGTGTTGGAAGTCACGCCTCTACGAAGGTCAGATGGCCCCTCCCGGGCCCTTTCTCACTTGCTGTCAGCCAGGTTCTACGCTTGACACAGCCCTGCATCATCTCATTGGCTTAACAACTGCTGCAGCGCTGAACACAACAGCAAGCCGTTACCCTGTAAATATCCGTGCAGATCGTTCACGCAGATGCTAGCGCTGAAGTGACAGGAGTGCTTCACATGGTGACCTGTTATTAAGTCCAAAAGTTTGGTCACTGTGCCGACCCAGAATCTGAGCGGCACCGTCAGGAGGCGGAGAACACCACCTGCGGCCCCTTCTGCAGAGAAAGCCTTTAAGCGACCTCCCGAGACACCTTCCCTTCTCCAGGGAGCAGAGGAACATCGCCTTATCTACCCAGAAACTTAATGCCAATCACGACACGCCAGTTGCAACAGCATAAACACCAGCAGGACCCAATGGTGACAGGAAATACCTCTGCTTCCCTCTGCAACTGCTTTATGATCATAGACCAAATCCTTCCCCAAACCATCCTGCTCAGCATGGCCTCAAAAGCAAGGGGCTGTCGCTCTGAACTCCTACAAAGAAATGCTGCCCTGTGTTTCCTCCGACGCTTGCGAATTTCAGCCTCGACAGGCGATCCCAGTAAAACAGAGAACAAGAACAAGAACTCAGGAGGCCCTTCGACCGTCCCCCAACCCACCGCCCTCCCACAGGAAAGCAGGGCGTCCCCGTCGTTCCAGGACAGGGAGCTGTGGGGAGACGGGAGGCATCCACACCAGGCGAGGCACAACCAGGTGAGTCGCGGGGAGGCAGGGAGAGAACCAGGCGGCCTCCCGCTCCCTCCGCCCGGACTCAGCCGGCTGTCCCTCCCTCGAGCCCCTGAGAGCGGGGAGCTCAGCAGGCTGCCTCTCTGAGCCTCAGACAGCCGCCAGGACGGCCCCGCCATCGCTGGGGAGCGGGGACGGAGGGGACGGAGGGGACGGAGGCCCCGAGGAGCCCTGTGCAGCCCGCGAGCCCCGCGCCCCGGCCCTCGAGGAAAGCGCCCCGCCGGCCTCAGCGGACACGGCGGGCCAGGGCCGCGCCGCCGCCCGGAAGGCTGTCCGGGACCCGTGCCCGGGCTCAGGGCGCGTCTCCCCTCGGAGCGGCCCTCCCGCCCCGCTGCGGCCCTGCCCGCCGTCCTCCGAGGGCCTCCTCGTCTCCGCGGAGCCCCGTCAAAGCGCTCCCGCCCGGGCTCCCCGCGGAAGCGACGCACGGACCCCGGGGGCCTCGCGGGCCAGGGCGGCACAGACCGTCCTCCGCCGGCCGAGCGCCCGACGCGGCGCGCGTTGGACCGGCCGCTCCCGCCCAGAAGGGACGAGGCCTGGACGGGACAGCCCCCGGGCGCACTGGGCTGAGGGGAACCGGATCGTCGCGGACGCCCGCGAGGCCCCAGCTTGCCGGCTCTCCGCGTCAGGCACGCCCCTCACGCCGGTCTGAACCTGCAGCCCCTTTCACCGGCTCCACACGGTGGCACCGCCACGCCTGACGCGGATGTCTGGGGCTTCCCCATTGGCTCAGGGGCGGGGGGCGGAGCTAGTGAGGAGGCGTGGCGAGGGGGGAGGCGCGGAGACAGAGGAGCCGGGGCTGCAGCCTGCAGCCTCACAGGGGAAGGCCCGAGAGCATAACTCTGAGTGACAGGCAGAGCGGAGAGGCGGGGCGAGGGGGGGGGGCGGGCCGAGCAGGGGGCGTGGCCACAGAGGGGCGGGGCAGTCGAGCCGCCCTGAGTTGGGAGACAGCAGGAGCGCGAGGAGCAGTGTGAGCGGAGAGGCTGTGCCAGCTCGGGAGCAGAGCGTGTGAGGAGGCGTGGCCAACAGGACGACCCGTGGGGGCGGAGCCCAGGCTGGCCAACTGCCTGCTCACAAACGCCTGGAGCCGCGCCCCTCCCGCCCGCTGCCTGCTGGGAAATGGAGTCTTTTTTTACTGGAAACAGAGAAGCTGCGTGTCTCTGCCCCTTGGCCTTTGGGAAATGTGGTCCACAGTCGGACCTTCGGATCAGATGCCACAGCCCTCCATGCCAGAAAATCTCAAATGAACATGCTAGATCATTGATAACTCTATGTTTAATTTTTTCTAAGCAAAATTCACCTTGAGGTGGAAAGTGGCTCCACGAAGTTGAGTTTCGTCACCCAAAATAACTGCAGTATTTTCCGTATTCTGCCTGCAGGAACCAAAACACACTTGTTTGGGTAGGTTTCCCAGGTTTTCCCTGTAAATCGAGATGAGGCAGTAGGTACAGTCCCGGACAAAGACAGAAGAAAAGAGACAAATCCATTTCCGGCATCCACGGCCTCTGACTCTGTCTTGACCCTGAAACAGAGGTTTTCAGCATATTGCTGCTTAGGAAGACAGAGGCTCGACACAGGAATGTGAACAGCAACTAGAGAAAGCTTTGTGTGCTCGCCCCTGAGGGCTTCCTCAGGGACCCCATGTGTTCTTAGATTTTTCCTAGGTAGGAGCCATCCTTCTTTGTCTCTTTGTATGCCCTGGGACTTTTGGCAGAAAACTTACCATTTGGAATATTATGACGTGACAACTAGGGAAATCATGTTTTCCCCCTCCCCAGCATTTCTGGGGGATGCTGACTGCAATCGATGGTGATAGTTTCTTTAGGGGATACTCTGATCCAACCCTGAAAGTTCTGTAGTGTTTGTCATGTGTGGCCACTGAACACTTGGATCTGTTAGCCTAAGGATCTTCTAGAGATCCTGAGTTCAGTGGGTCTTCGGATGTCCTCCTGGGGAAACAGGGCGAGGGAACACTGTATGTGACGGGGAGAGCGACTGTCTGCTTTGGTGTAGAGAAAGAGCGTGGCAGACTGCATCCAGTTCTCCTTTCATTCTGGCACACACAAGACTAGGTTTCCTAGCCCTCTTGGTTTTCGAATGGATGTGTGGCTACTTCTGCCCAAGGCATCACTTTTAGGCCAAAGGAGAAAGGAGGGTGTGTAAGGCCCCAGGTGCTCTTTGTGTCCTTCAGTGGCAATGGAAGAAGGCGTGAGTTTCAGATGGTGTAGCAACAAGGTCATGGGGTCTCCATCAGCCTTGCCCAACGAGACTTGGGAAGCAGGGTTCCCTTCACCCCGGCGACCAATGTTTGATGTAAATCTGAGGAGAAATACATCTTGAGTCATGGATTTCTTAATCATTGCATTTAATTTCTTACCAGAGCATTACCTAAGGTTGTCCTGAAGATTACGATGACCTACCCTCTCAGATTGTCTAAAAGGTGATTCTCCCAAAGCAGAATTTCCTGAATCTCATGTTGCTATGGTCAGAAGTCGTGTCTGCTGACGGCTGCTTGTCACATATCAGGGCCCTGCCAAGAGACTCTGAGTCTGATGGGGAGTATTGCATGTGGAAAGTGTATGGAAGTGTTCTGGAGAGATATCCCTATGGGAAGGTAGCAAAGCAGAGATGGTCGCAGGAGAAGCTGAAGCCCAAGCCTGCTGCCACTGGGTCTCAGCCAACCCTCAGGGATCTCTGGAGCTGGGACGGCCCTTTGGTGTTGTCCCAAATTGAGACAAGGGAACCAGGCTTCTTACTCTCTTATCTGCCAGACATGGGCCCCTGGCTGTCCCTGGAGAGGGCTGCATCCTCGGATTAGGCGCTTCCCTACACTGTGGGAATGTCCTGTGAGGGACAGAGCTGTGAGCTGTCCTCAGCCAATATTCCCAGGAGCTGTGGGGTGGATGCCTTGGCCTTGAGCATGAGTCTGGGCTGAGTCTCAATGTTTCAACAGCACTTCTCCTTCACCGTGGTCTTCCTTCCCAACCCAGTTAACAATCTCCCCATGGGAGGATGTCCCTGGGAGGACTTATGTAGAGCTCTGCCTTTCCCTGTGATTGGCTGAGAGAAAGGCATGGGGGAAGACCAGAATCTCTCTCTCCAGCATTCAGACCCTCTTACCTGGGGGCTTCTGGAGAGCTCCAGAAGGGTTCCGACCTCGGCTGACAGTGCTGAAGTTGTTCCTGTAACAGTGGCCACGGATTTGCTGTAGTCGGGCGCTTGTAGTTAGGGAGAGTCCGATTCCCTCCAGAGAGCCAGAACAGTGTGCTCTCCAAGGTCTTGGCATCACAGGGACAGGCCTGCTAGACATCGAAACCCAGGGGCAGCTTGGCGAGTCGAGGGGCGTCCTCGTTGGTCTCCTCAAGGGTGAAAGAAAGGCCAGTCTATGCTGGTAATTCTTCCAGACACACCTAAGCCAGGGGGCAGCATTCGGGAGAATGGGCGAGTCATGCCACTCAGGGACAAATCCTAAACCAAGCCTAGGGAAAGGCAGGGTTCTGGACTCAGGTTACCCGTCCAGAGATGCTCCTTTCTTGGCAGATAGAGGGGGTGTGAACATGGTTCTCGGGGCTCTAGAACCCCCTGGCATGGCTCCCTCACTGTGATGAGGCAAATTGTGTCCAAATCAGCAAGACAGGTGTTCAGGGCACTGTGAGTAGGGGGAGACGGCATTAGGCTGGATGGTATGGCTGTCAACTGGACAGATTTTTTGTTAGCTCCCATAAATGGAAGATGCATCTGTGCATGGACCACACGGCAAGATGTTCTCGAGGTCCGTGAGTGAGGAGTACAAACGCCGTCTCATCGACCACTTTGGAAAGACTGAGTTGAATCCCAACGTGGCCTTGTTTTCACTTGCAGTGGAAGCCAAGATGCAAGCATCCATCCCCACCTTAGACCTGGAATAGTTTAAATGGCACCCAACTTAACAGTTCCTCAAACATTTTGAGCATTTCCTGCCAAGACCATATTCACCTGAGGCATTTCAAGGGACTCACATTGTTACTTTCTCTTCCCCTAAGTCAGCTCCTAGGAAGCCAGTTTTGGTAACTTCTGTGTGCCTTGAACAAGAAACATTTCATCCAGATTTGCTAATTTCTTTCCTCGTGGACTTCCACAACCTACTTCCAATTTGGAAACCCAAAGATGGGATGAATGGTGCCTCCTGTGTCCACAGCTGTACTCCCACAACAAACTAAATATTGCTACCTGCCGGGTCGGCTCTCAGGAGCACCCCAGTCCCGGAGGAGACTCTCTTGGGACACCCATGCCTTCATCCCAGCCCTGGGCTAGCCCTGGGACCTGCCACGACTCTTTCTCCTCCGAGGGACTGGACAGCCTTCCCCACCTTCCTCTGGCAAGTCTCTTTGCTGGGTGGCTGTGCCGCATCAGCAAAGACCTGGGCTGCCGGGGACCAGGATTGATCCTCAGCTTCCCGCTGTGCTGAGACGGCCTCCCTGGCAGAGCCCAGCCTGCCTGTGTCTGAGTGACACTTGCAGCCACCAGGAAGGAGGGGATAACTCAGAAGTGCCAAGCGCTTCACCCTGCCCTTGTCTTTCAGGCTCTTTCCAAGGGACGACATTGCAAAGGGTGGGTGGTCACGCTTTCGCTCCTGCTTCTGGACCCGGTGTTCCTGTTGAGCTCAGAGCAGTGTCTGTTTAGCACCCAGATGGGAAGCATTTCAGCATTTCCCTTGGTAAGGCTGTGTCCACGCACATCCACAGATCATCAGGTTGCTGACATTCCCCGCAAGACCCCCAACTCACACCCTTCTTAGGCCTCCTCTTTCAAAGCTCCCAACAGGAAAGGCACACATCCCCATGACAGAACCACAGCACAAGACTGTGGAAAAGAACACAGCCAGCCGAGGGGCTACACACTTGCTGGGCTCAGGCACAGCAACGACTTTAGGAAAATCACTAAAAATACTCCAGATTGTGTAAATTTGTGACTGTCCGACACCACGGGCCTGGGAAGCACACAGGCACAGAAGTCACCCTCGGCAGCAGGAGGACTGTAGGGTCATTCCTGGTCAGGATGATGATGAGAAAGGCTGGGGGCATCTAGGGAATTTCTGCCCCAAGATACAATTGTATGCAGAAGTGCAGAGATGCTGAAAATCCTAGCTCACAGGGAGAACTAGGTTTATGGAGGGAGACCTGGCTGAGGCCCTAAAAGCTGCATCCCACAGCTTTCCCATTGGATAGGCAACAAGCAGGAAATGGTATTCGGAGTCAGGGACCAGAAGCCCAGGGGGATCCAGTCTAGGTCAGAGGTGAACAGGGAGCCCCTAGTGGGCCCGAGAAGGAAGAGTCCTGCCTGCCCATGGTCCATGTCCACAGGACCTTCCTCTGGCCTCGTCCTCTCTATGTGCACGTTTTGAGCTTTTGACGGTATTTTCCCCACTTAGAGCTGAAGCCATTGCGGAGACTGAATCAGAAAACAAGGTCCTAATCTGTGTGCAAGAGAAACCGGGAAAATGTTCCCTCTTCTGGCAGAGTGTCGAAAGGCAGCCACTGTCCTGGGCAGGACGTGTGCTAGGGACAGGCACGTGCTAGTTTGACAGACACGCCCAGCTTAGTGGTTGTGGCTCTGCCTGAGAAAACACCTCCAACCGCTTAGTCCCAAGAGGTCGGAGGGGCCATCTCTGCTCCTGGACAGGGTGAACCACACTGCAATGATCCTGTCCTCGGCGGGAGGGGCACTTGGGCACGTCCTTCAGTAGCCAGGGAGGGGACTGGCACTTCTCCCTTCTCCACATAAACTGAGCCGCTCACTCTGGGAGATTTCTAAATTCGAGGAGGAATGTGAGTTTCTGGATCTGGTTTCCATGAGCGCTGCGAGCGAAAGACTCACACCTCCACTCCCAGGATTAGAAAGAAGCAACAATTTAATATAATACTCAAACGGAGCATTTACCATTGACAACAAAATATGGCCCCGCCAAATAGGGAAATAGGTGCTGGGCAAAAGGGGGGAGGGGGAAGAGGGGTTGGTGCCTTCCCTCGTGGCCAACAGGGAACCCCAAGAAACGGATCACAAAGTTCTCCTCATCAGAATCAGGGGAGGTGGCCCTGTGCACCCCGAGTGTCAACGCTGTGTCCCCGCTGTAGCTCAGCTGGTCTCAGGAGGGTCATCGACCACCACCACTGGGCCCTTGGTTGGGGGTCTGGTGTCTGGAGAAAGAGAGGCATTTCCTGAGCGGCCTGCCCTGGAACCACAGTGCACACCCCATCCCGGCCCCCACTGCGCTCTGTGCTCCAGCCCTGTGCTCAGTGCTCAGTCAGCCAAGAGCACCCCATCTGTCCCTGACACAGGGGCTGATATTTAGCGTCACCCACTTCACAGAGGAGGAAACCAGTCCCAGAAACGTGAGTGCAATCGCCCAGGACGGGACTGCTCAGCAGTGGAGCTGGAACCCAGGGCCAGCTGTCTGCCTCCCCAGGCCCACGCTCAGCCTGAATGTTTCCTGAGCCCATGGTTTCAGCCACTGCCGGTCTGGACACTCACTCTGGCCTGAGCGGTTCTTCTTGCCTTTGAAGAAGAGTCGAATCTTTCTGACCCAGTGGTATCGGGGCTCCAGCTGGCAGGACAGGCTGTAGCTACAGGACAGAGCGGAGCTGGGAGCTCTCAGGAGCCACACATCACATGTGCATCCTGGAGCCTGCCAGCAGCTGGGGTCGAAGGGCCGCAGGGGTCGCCATGCAATCAGATCAGGGGCTGACCATGGAGCAACGGCCATGGGCTCTGGAGCTGGTCAGCAGAGAGAGGCTGCCCTGCCCTCCCCCAACTCCTGACCCGACTCACCTCTCCTCCTTGCTCAGGGGCTCCACGGCCTGGAACCAGGCCCCAAAGTGCTCGTCGGGCTGCACGGTGTACAGATTTGCAGCCTCCTGGAGCAGCTCGATCTCGTCCATCATTTTGAATTGCTAGGACAGAGCAAGCACAGGATGCCCACAGGGCCTGAGTGGGGGACCCTGCAGGGCTCGTGGAGGGGGTGAGGAAGGGGGCAAGGGGCCAGTCTGGGGCCTTTGCCCACTTGGGAACCCTCCCTCCCTGCGATTCCAGTCAGGGCTTGCCTGCTCTCACACTTGGCCCAAAATAGCTCCTCCTCCAGGAAGGAGTCTTTGATGCCAGCCCTTCCCCCACCCGCCAATGCCATAGGATCCCTAGCTCTGTATATCGAACTGTGCAAATAAAGGTTCCACCCTGGGGATTGGGCCAGAGGGGGTCCTGCCCACTGACGGGGGGTCTCTGATTTCCAACCCCCACCCTCCCCACCGGGAGGCCGCAGCCGCTTACCTCATTCCATTTCCGACAGTTGAGCACATTGCCCTGGAAAGCAGACAGCCGCAGTCCATGAGAAACAGCCCCCTTGGGCCAGCACTAGCCCCCGTCCACACCTCTTGCAATGTTGCACTACTGCCAGTGGGCAGGCCCATCCAGAGCCCGGACTTGGACCTGGGCCAGTCTCTGGGCTCCAGAGCAGGGGGCGCAGAGCAACTGAGGCAACAGACCTTGTGACCCAACCCTCTCTGATGACACGTGGGGAGACTCAGGCCTCAGGCAGGAAGGGACAGCTCAGCCTCTGATGTGCTTCCTGACTGGGAGGGGCCCGACTTCTCTTCCCTCACTGGCAGGGTCAGAGGGAGAGGCTGAGTCCAGCTCAGACACCACCTCCTGCGGCCACACAGTCAGGCAGCTCTGAGCCTCAGCAGCCCAGGGAACCTGGACGGTGGCTTATGCAGAGCCTGCATCACCCACTGGGGAGATGGGCCTGACACCCCAACTCCCACATGAGCCTGGAGGCCCTGCTGAGAGGACCTTTGCCAAATGCAGAGAGCTCAGGGCTCAGGACAGGACTCTCTCCTCCCCACCCTCAGGAGCCTGAGCCCCCGGACCCACCTCCAGGCTCACTCACCTCCACATAATCCTCCATCGTAGCGTCCAGCAGCTCCAGGGAACGGAAGATCGTCACCAGGGAGGGGATGACACCCTGTGCCGCCATCGGGATGGGCATGGTGATAAGCTCCCGCTCTCAGGTGCCCCCATGAACCTTCCCCTGAAACCCCTCAGCCCAGCCTCCTGCCCACCCCACGCTCCCACACAGAGCAGCCTAGGATCCTCGGGATACCCCAACACACACAATTCCCTCCCCCGCTCCCCTCCAGGAACACCAAACTCCATCAGTCAAGTCCCAGGGCTGGCTGTTGGCCCCTCCCAGGGGCAGTGGCCCCTGCCCTTCCCCACCCCAAATCTGCCCTGCTGCCAGCCCTTCCAGGCCTCCTCCTGCTCACTGCCACTGCAGGCCCGTCATGCTTGGCAGCCACAGCAGATTCGCCTGAGGAGGAAGGCCCCTCTCCTGAGGGAGGTCTCCAGCTGGGAGGGGGAGCCCCCTCTCCTCTGACTCCTGGGCCCCTCCCCCACAGTCACCCTCACCTGCTGCCGCTGCCTCTCCTGGGCTCCCTGGCGGGCTCTCTCTGCAGTCTTTAACACGGAGGTCGCCTCCTGTCGGGGCCGAGGACAGGGTCAGTGCGCCCATACTCCCCTCCGCATGTCCCCCAAGGCCCCTGATCTCAGACCCTGGCCATCGGCTCCGGTCCCCTGCTGCCTCTGCTGCTCCCACCTCCAGGGTGCTCTGATTCTAGACCAGTCCCAGCTCCAGGACTCAGTCCTGTGTGACCTTGGGCCTGCCCAGGCCTCCCTGGCCCTCTTTCCTCAGCTGAAAAGTGTGAGGAGAACGTCACCTGCTTCCAGGAGTCTCCTGAGGACTCAGAGTCATCTGCGTGTCATCACTGCTCTGCCCTCACCTCTCGAGGAGGAGCCGGCACCAATCTCCTCCCGTTCCTGTCCTCCCTTGGATGGTAGCACCCCGCTGGGAGGCCTGCACCGCTGATCATTTCCCTCCACTTCCCAGAGGAGGAGACGGAGGCCCCCAGAGGGGCAGCGACTGGCTCAAGGACCCACTGGGAGAGGCTGCTCCCCGTGCCAGCTACAGGCCCTGTCCCCGCTGCCTTCATCCCAGCCCTGGCTCCAAATCTGACCAAGGCCCCGACCTCTGGACTCCAGGGGTGCGTCCAGACCCCAGCTGAACAGACAGGGAGGGGGAGGGCAGGGTGTCTTGGGGGACCTGGCCGAGTGGCCCCGGCCTGCCCCACCCTCACGGGGCTCTCTGACCCCCAGCCTGGGCCGAGCCTTGCCATAGCCTCACCTCCTAGGATCCCCTCGGCATGCTCCCCTCCCCCCTCCTTCTGGCCTCCTTCCAGATCTCCAGCCTCCAGGTTACCTGCACCAGCAGCTCCCTGCTCACGCGTTTCTCTCTCCTGACCCACTTCTTCCAGGTTCGAGAACTCTCCCTGCGGGGTGGGGAAAGAAAGAAAGAAAAACTGTGGGATGCTTGATGGCAAGTCCCATTTGTTTGAGAACCCAGCAGATCCAAACTGCCTGGGGCCTGGATGAGGGATTTCGCTGGGGTGTTCTGAGCTCTAAGGTCCCCATGGGACTGCGGAGGGGCCTCTCCTCTTGTCCCTTGGGGCCTCCATTCCCAGATGTCCCAAACAGATCTCTTTGGAACAGTGTTGGTTTCAGCTGCATAGAGGCTTCTGTTGCTGCAAAGGAAACACCTGACAATCTCCACCTGGGCTCAAGCCAGGATCTGGTCTGGAAGGAAATGAATCCCTGGGACGGAACTGCTGGCCTAAGGGCGCTGAGAGACTCAGAGACCCAGCACCCAGGTCAGTCCCTGTGCCCGGCATTCGCTGTCTCCCAGGTGGTCTCAGCTGACTTTGGGGGACATGCCGGCCCAAATCAGGCTGCCTGGGCCACCTCACCCTCATGGTGCTTGGCTGGAGAGCAGACCACCCACTACCCACCTGGAAACTTGTCCCCAGGTGTCTTGGAGACGGGCAATGGCAGGGCTCTGCAGGGCAGAAAGGATTGTGTGGAGGGAACAGAAGTTCCCGAGGCCTCGGCACTCCTGGGGAAGCGAAGAGATGGAGCCGTGAGGGGGAGCTGAAGCTCTGCTGCCTCTGGTTTCTGTCCCCTCATGGACTTCCCCTGTCCTGGAGGAGACACATGTCCAGGGAAGCCAGGGAGGGCACACCTGCCACCCGACGAGTAACACTGCCAGGCACAAGGATTTGTAGCTCAGCACAAGGGAGGAAGTGAGCTTGTCCCCACTGGGACCTCAAGTCAAGGTCAACGTGGCCCTGGCATGAGGGTCAAGGGACAGTCCAGGGACTAAGACCCCAGACTTCAATCCTGAGAGCTGAGAAACAAGAGGCAATTCTCACGCATCCAGACGGGGCGTGCCAAGGCTTACCTCAGCCACCCTGATCCACACCTCAACCACCCTGGCCCTGTCCTGCGCTGTCATGCTCGCGTCCCCAAGGCAGGTGACGAGGATGCAATTGGCCACGGCGTTGTCGTGCATCACAGTGTCACGGACGGTGGGTGCCAGGTACTCTCGTTCCCTGTTGTCGCGCTCGGACCAGATGGAGCCGAGGCAGTGGGCGGGCACCAACGTCTTGAACAGCTCCTGCAGAAGATTCGGAGTGTCACCCGGTCCTGCCGCAGCCCAGCTCGGCGTCCACAGTCCCCCATAGGCCCAGGCAGGGTGAGATCAGAACTGGAGCTCAGGAAGCAGAGCATGTGGCCTGAGGCTTGTGGGAGTCCCTGGGTTTTGTCTGTGTCCACTGAATGCACCCAGTCCAGGATGACCCCGGACTCAGGACTGTGGGGAAGGGAGGGGACATTTGCTCCCAGCCCTGTCTCACTTCCTCCAAGCTCCAGAAGGCAGCCCACACATGCCCACCAGAAGGGCCATCATCCACCCATCCCAGTGCCCCTCATGTCCCACTCCCCATTCCCATGCACATTCCCCCCGAGGCAGGGACAACCCCCAGCTTTGTTTGACTGTCTCCACTGGAGTCAATACACATCACCTTCCTGATAAGTGCTGAGGCTGTCCGGGCCACCTGCGCAGATGGGGGATCCACCCAAGGACCTGGCAGCACTTCAGTGAGTGCCCATCCCCCACCAAAGGGCCAGACTCTGCCCACCTTCCACTCTCTCCCACCTCATTCATCGGCACAGCCACCCTGTACAGCAGGTGCTGAGTGTCCGTCTCTACCGTCCCCTGTTCGCTAGGGGACAGCGAAGGCTTGGGGAGAAAGAAAGCTGCCCAGGTCACAGTGTTGATAAGGGAGGGAGCAGGGATTTGGACCCAGATCATCGGAATCCCTAGCAGGGAATGGCAGGTGTGGGGCGGCTCATGGCACCGGGAAGGCAGGGGCCACCCGCCAAGTGAGCTCCTCTGCTCACCGCAGCCATCCTCGTCAGCTGCTCTGCCACCAGCTGGGGAGGGAAGTCCAAGATGTTCGGCTTCTCCTCCCGCAGCTGGTCCTCGGTGGTCACGGCCCAGGGGCAGCTGGGCTCTGAAGCTGCCTTTAATGATGGCCCTTGCTCTGGTCCTGGAGTGGCCGACTCAGGGGCTGCTGGCTCCAGCTCTACCACACGTGGTGAGACTGGAGGTGCAGCTGGCTCCAGCCCGGGGGATGGCACTGGCTCTGGCTCTGGAAGTGGCAGGAGCTTTGGAACTGGCTCTGGAGCAGGATAAAGAGAAAGTTTCACCCACACACCTGACGGTTTCTGTGCCTTTCCAAAGATAGGAAGGGCTCCACTGCCTCTAAGGGAACGCTAGCCCATGAACCTCAACACAGACAGTCTTCCCAGACTCCAGTCCCCTCACCTCTCCGTTCGGCCTCAATGGCCTTGAGATGCTCCAGGTGGCCTGGCAGAAGGTAGGCATGGCCCTCCGCGTGGGAGCCACCAGAGCTGACGTTCAGAGTGGCCAGCTGCAGGGTCCAAGCGGGAAACCGCAGGGGCTCCCTGCAATCCTGCCCTTGGCCCAGCCAGGTTCCCAGCAGGAAATAGATAGCACTGCGTGGAGGCAGATGGGCCAGAGAGTCAGTGGCCTGGCCTTTCCTTAAACACCGCCCTCCCAAGGCACTCTTGTTAGCATCTGCGCCCCTGTGCCAGACCCTCCCCCTCCAGAGGAGGGCCCCATCCCAGCCCTGAGCCCTGGCTGGCTGTCCTGGCTGTGGCAGGTCTGCTCATCCAGCAGGCTGAACACAGAGTCTGTGAGAGTCTCTTGTTCCCACCGATACTCTCCTCCCCAAGGGTCTGGACACAGCCCACCCAAGCCCTGCATGAATGTGGGCCACTGGAATGAAGACTCCAGCAGATTTGGGAGCAGCTTGCTCACACACCTCCTACTATGGACCTGGCGGTGGTGCTCACAAGGTGTGGATGTGGAGAAAGGGAGGCAGGAGGGGCTGGGACTCTGCTGGGAGTGGGTCTCTAGGGGACAACGCAGCCCAGCCTCCCTTCCAATTCTCAAGGGGCCTGGGACCCATGCACAGCTCTCTTTGAGTCCAGTCCTGCCGGAGTGGAAGCCACCAGAACTCAGCCCTCCCATGGGAATCACAAGATGGGTGAGATGCAGGGTTCTCCCAGGCCTGACCCGGCCACAGCCTCCATCCTCTCCCCGCACCCTGTTTGCTAGAGACAGGAGGCCGTCCTTCTCGACCCAAAGACCACTCACTTTGGGAGGTGGTCCTGTCCTCCAGCATCCCGCACGCAATGGGCCAAGCTGCCTCCGTGTGTCCCAAAGGGGATGAGGGCATCGCCCGGGATGGAGGGTAGATGGGACCTGTGAATGATGTCAAGTGTGACTGTGTGACTCTCAGATTAGAGGGGAGGGCCAGGGAGGCTGTCTGCTTCAGTCACTGAGTGACACTTAGTGTGTCCAGAAGTCCTGCTCAGAGTAGGTCCTTCATAGACATTGTTGAATGACCTCCAACCAGAACCACCCCGGGTGTCTGAGTGGGCCTGTGGCCCCTCTGTGGCCCTAGAGATCCCTAATTGGCTACACCAAGGACAAGCACCAGGCCCAGCTGGATGGCATCTCAAACTCCTTGACAGGGTGCTCTCCAGGTGCTTTTCCAAACTCAAAAAGCCACAAGCCAGTGAAGGGAGAGGAAGACTACTTTCCGTGGGGGACAGAGAAATAATCACCACCAGCAACCACAGCATGGCCCACCACCCTCTCTGCAGAGCCGGGCACCAGGGCAGCACCTGGAGGGCTGATCCCATTCATCCCTGGGAGAAGCCTAGCAAGTTCATCCTCTCCCACCCCACGTTTCAGAGGAGCCAACTCAGGCTCAGAGAGATGTGGTGACATTCCCAAGGCAAGACACACAGCTGGCAGTGGGCAGAGTCACCACTGTGCTGAGGAGGAGGCGGGCAGTCACCTGGGAAACAGCTGGTCCAGCACCTGGTGGGCTGTGCTGGAGCCTGAGTAGCTGCAGAGGGAGGTGATGACGCTGCAGAGGACTCTGCTGGGGAAGGCTGGCAGCACAGTCTCTGAGAGCCTCTGCATCATGCCTGCCTGGAGGGCACGCATCCTGCAGGCCTCAGTGACAGACAGAGTGGACTCATCTTCACTCTGGGTGGGACGAGGAGGGACACAGAGTCAGGGTCACCACTGCGAACCACCAGCGTCATCGGGGTCTGCAGCTGACCCAGGAACTCCTAGCCCCTCCCAGACATCTGCGACAGGAGAGACAGGGGTCCCAACTCAGCAAAGTTCTGCGCTCTCAAAGTACAATCTGACTTTCGTCCTGCGAAGGACTCCACATTGATCTCCCTCAAGGCCATTTGCTCGCTGAGGGACAACAGAGCTCCCTCTGTGAAGAGCACCAGCCCAGTGAACACCCAACAGACACCCCTCTCTAGAGAGGAGAACAGAGGCTTTGGCATGCCAAGTGGCTTCTCTAGGTCCTGTGGCTCAGAACTGAGAACCGCCCAAAGTGAGGGCTGAGGGACATCCCCTCTAACTGCCTGAGGCTTCATCGGACCCTGACCCGGAGGGAAATGTTATGCGGCCACCTCACCCCTCCCAGGTCTGGAAACAGTGTACAGGGCAGTGACACGTTCTGAGAATCCCTTTGACTTTCAAACACGCTGATGGTTATTTCTTTTACATTAAAGGGAGTTTGGAGACCCTTGTTATCGAGGTTTCATTTTCCAAAAAAGGCAAAATTCAAAGATACTCAGGGCCTATTGGGAAGTGACAACGACATCAACGTTTTCTCTAATCTTCCTAGGAAAATGCAAAGAGTGCCCTCCTACCCTCCTATGCAGCTGGTGGGGAGGAGCGGAAGTCCAGATTCCTTTGGGAATGGGACTGTGGGACACTCATGGGGGACAGCCCTGTTAGGGTCCCAGGAGAACGGCAGTTTGAGGTTGGATTCTGGGCCTGCCCTGGTCATCTCAGGGGCCTGGGTGGGAAGACCCCTCCGTGCCCACTCTCACCTCAGAGCAGCCCTGGTTATTGATGGTGGCGCGGTGCAGCTGGTCCCTGTCCAGGGAGATGGAGTACCCGAAGCCATCCGTCAGCTCTTCCACCCCCTCCTGCGTGCAGCTCTGCAAAGACAGTGCCCGAGAGCCGGGCCGGGAGGTCTGAGGGGCCTGCCTCGACTTGGCCACAGGAGGAAACACCAGCACAGGTGAGGTACCGAGCAGCATCTGCATAGACCTCTAGCCAGGGAGGGAATGAGATGACACCTGGAGGGCTCGGGACTAACCTATGGGTAGAGGAGCTTGGTTCCCAGCACCCACTCTCCCGACCTGCTAGCTACTACCTAGGCTGGGGAACACGACACACTGCCAGGCTTCCAACACCGAGCAAATGGCTCCTGCCCAGGGTGGGTCCCCGCTCAGCACCGCCGTCCCTCTCTCACTCCCCTCCGACACACAAGGAGGCTCAAATTGTTGTGCGGGTGGCATCCAGTTGTGGCCTAACCCTGTTGGCTTTCCCTGTGTTACCTGAGTGCTCCTCCTACCAATTGGACAGAGGCAGTGCTGGTGAGGGCAAAGCCAGTGTCTATAGTGACTGAAAAGGCTCTTTTTCTTGGCTTTCCTGAAGCCAGAGCCTCCACAACTCGGGAGACAGCAGGAGAACATCCTCTTGTCTTCAGTGTCACCACTCAAGTGGGCTCGATAGGATGCTATGTCTAGAATGTGGGCGCCTGGAGACCAGTGTGCTAAGTTCTGTTGGGGTCTGTCTCCAAGGAAGTGAGGTCACTTGCTCAAGTTTCCCTTACCTGGGCGCCTTCTTCAATCACACCCACCGAAAACCTCTCTGGGATCTTGACTGCTCACCCTCCTTGCCCATGTCACCTCCAGAACTGTACACAAATAGCCAGCACAGATCCCAACACAGGACCTTGAGACGGAACCAGGGTTCCAGCTTGAGGACATGCAGCTGAGTTCCGACCTCTTTTTTCCTACAAGCTCTGTCTCCTGGAAATGCCAATGGGCCTCCCAGGGCCTCCTCAATCACCCAACCTGCACGATGGGGACGAGGCCAGAAATATCTCCCTTGGGACATCCTCAAGTGTAGAACAGACAATAGCGACAACACCTGTGGTCTGGTTTCCATGTGTCTGATGCACACACTTAGAGATGAAAGAATGACAAGAAGGGGTGGGATGTAGTGTGGAGTACCCCTCAAAACAGGACTGGGTTCCAGCTCTGTGACCTTGAGAAAGTCACTGCCCCTCTGGGCCTCATTTCCAGGTCTGCACCTTTAAGAGGTGGAAATTAGGGGAAATTCAGATACTTCCATTCACTGGCATGAAACCTTGCACGGTCTCCTGTTTGACAGAATCAGACCCAAATGCCTCGTTTCGGCCTATGTAGTGGGCAGCCTCCACTATGGCTCCTGGTGCTCACTGTCTTCTGCTGTGCGCGTCCTTGTGGAACACACAGTGCTCAGGAACTGCCTTCTGAATAGAATGCAGCCAAGGTGATGGGATGGCCTGCAACCCAGGGTTAAGAACAAAAAGCCTGGCCCTTCCTTCTTACTCATTGGCTTTAGTCCCCTCCCTCTTTCCCTCCTTCTGTTTCCATCTGTCTCTCTCCCTCTGCATCTTATATCTCTGGAACTGGGGGAGCAAGTGTGCATGCTTTCGGTTGTCCTATGAAGATGTTCCATAGGAGACAACGGAGGGAATGATCGGCCAACAGACAGGCAGGAACTTAGACTTTCAGTCCAAACAAACCCCGTCAACATGCATGTGAGTGAACTTGGGAGCAAACCCTCCACAAGTCGAGCCGCAATATAGCCGCAGCCCCTGCTTCACAGAGACCTTGAGGCGGAGGCACCCAGCTAAGCTGTGCCCCATTCCTGGCACACAGAATTTGTGAGATGTTAAGGATTTGTATTTTCTAGGTGCAATGTCTTAGAGCAGTGTCATCAGAGAGCGACGGGAAAAGCACAGTCTGCCAGTTCCTGCCCTCTGGCCCTGCCTGTCCCCATCTATCCTCCTCTCTCTTCTCAGGCTCCTTCCAGCTCCACTGCCCTCTTTCGGACATTGTCTGGTCAGACCCACTTCTTCCTGTGAGCCTCTGCGCCAGCGGTGCCTTCTCCCTGACACTCAAACTGTTCCCAGACACAGGCAGGTGTGCCTCTCATCTCGCACCCTGCTCACAGCAAATGTCACCCCTATGATGCCTTTCAGAGCCTCCCAGGCACAGGCTCCACTGTCACAGGTCTCCCACTTGCAAGGGCATCTCATGATGTCCTCCTTCTTGGTCTCATCTGGATAAAGTGAGTCCATGAAGGAGGGCTTTCTGCTTGGCGGACGAGGAGGCAGCTTCTTCTGGTTTCCTCAGGATCATGACTGTGTCTTCTGGGCTGAATGTTTCCCCTCCCAAGTCCATTGTGAAAGGAAATTCTCATTCCCTTGCTTTCAAGGGTCTGGTTTCCCCAAGAACTCAGGGAGACTGGCCTCTCCCTGGAATGCGGCACCAGCCCCTACACCCAAAGCCAGAAAATTAGCACCCATCTTGAAACACCACCAGATCCTGAAGTCAATTCCTGCTGAGGTCCCCCATCCATTTTGTAACCCCATAGTATCTCCTGATCTCACCTTTCCCCTAAGACACAGCTCCCAGCCTGCCCTTGGCTTCTTACAGGAACAGTGGGATTTCCCAGAAGCACTCCCAGACTGGGCAAGAAATGTTTTGAAATGTTCTCTATGTATTTTCCAGGACATGGGATATGGGGAGAAGTCATTTTGGTTGTGTACGTGCAACAGTTTTGATGCGAATAGCATCTTTTTCAGACAGAGATCAAAGAGTGGGGCTACCGGGTGTAACAAGAAAATGGATACACTGAGCCAACGTCTTCATGGTGTGAAGTCATAGGGAGCAAAGAACATGGTTAAGAGCAGAGAATATGGAGCCACAACTTATGTTCAAATTCCACCTCAATCACTTCCTAGATATTGGTAGAGGGCAAAGTTCTTACCTCATTGGTGCCTCAGTTTCTTCATCTGTTGTTGGCAAGAAGGATAAGCGTAGCTAATTTGTGAGGATATGGAGAGTGCTAAAGGAGTTAATGTTTCAAAACTCTTGCAACATCCAGCACATTGCATGCCCTGTACGCATACATTGCAAATGAAATGTAAATGTTCTTCTGACGCTGTCTGTTTGCTCCAGACGGGAGACTAGGGACTGGAAGGATGTAGACAGCACTCCCTGAGACAGGATGAATCGATGAATGAACAACACTGTTGAAGGCATTAGCAATGGCAGATCCGCCTCCCTATGGACATTCCCAAGGACAATCACACCCAAGCATCCCTCCTCCGTCCTGCATCGTCTTCTGGGATTCTATCCAGGAATCACGGGGGCTTCTTGAACCCTGGGACCCACACCCACCACAGGTTCTCTTCTCTCTGGCAGCAAACCCCAGGCCTTGTCCTAATGGCTGCAGCCCACAGGCTCTGAACTCAGATCCTTTTCTTCACTTGAGGGAGACGTGTCACTCCCAGAGCTGGGCACACAGAGTGTCAGCCTTGGAGTAAATGCCTCCCTGGCCAGTGGCAGGTGGAAGAGCGCCGTGACGGAGTAGGATTTGGGGAGAGTCCTCCAGGTGTGGTCAGAAGGGGCCCAGCCAGGGCATTTGTCAGCAAGATCTGGTTCGTGGACCTTGGTGGCAAAAGAGTGGTGGGGACAGCATGTTTTAGAGTTCCTGGCATGAGACAATCCACAGGATGGTCATGAAGTCAGAATCAGCCTAATGAGGTCCAGCTCAATCCACTGTCATCTCTTCCCTGACTGGTTCACTAATCCAGGAGTGATTTACAAGGGGGATATTCGTGTTCTACCATCTTTTCGTTGATTGGCAGGAGCTAGTATTCTTTACAAAACTTGTGTATTTTTACATAGGAAAGGATAGGTGAGTTCTGTAACAACCCTTCTTGCAAAGTTCTCACTAACGTATTGAGTCTCTAACAGAATCCACCGCTGGGAACTTCACAAAAGATCCTGACCTTTACTCTCTGGTTTTAGATCTTCCTGGTTGGTAAATTTTCTTGACTCCTGCCTCCTTTCCTGAGGTTCGTCCACTTAGAGCAATGTAGTACTGCAACGTCTTGCCACTTGAGAAGTAGTGGTTCAACTCTATGATGATGTTGGTCTTGCTTACTAAGTGTGTGTGTGTGTATGTATGTGTGTATGAGACTGTTTTCTGCATCTTGCCACGTGGGTCAGATTGACTCCTTTCCTTGGAAAAATTGTCCCTAACCACTTTCTCTGGGCTTTATTTTCACGTCTTGAACAGTGCTGTCCAACAGTAGAATTTCACACTCTATCTAATGAAATTTAAACTTTTTTTAAATACTGACATTTAAAAAAGTAAAAATAAACAAGTGAAACTAATTTTTAATGGTATATTTAAACCCATTATAACCAAGATATTACCATTTGTCCAGGCAATCTATATAAAAATTAATAGTGAGATAGTTCACATTTTTTTTTTATTGGGATCAACAAATCCATTTACATAGTCTCCATTTGTAAGTTGAAACTTCTTACATACGTGGTTTCTGTGTCCCCCACTCAGAACCTGGGCTGACTTGTTAGAGAGGAAATAAAGCAGAACAGGCATAAGTAACGATCACTGTCAATCCAGCTCAGCACAAACACTCACAACTGACAAAAAGGCTGTCCCTGACCAGGGAGTAGAGGTCCCTCGGGGTCACATGGTGGATCAGCTGGTTCAGCACCCAGGAATGCTGCTCTCTGTCACATGGGGTCTCTGTCACACTCTCCATCATGAGCCATGGGGTCAGGGTGGTAGGTGCACACAGCTTCCATGCTGGAGGCTGCCCCTTCCTCCGCAGGCCCGGGGAGAGAGGAATGTGGGGACTCTAGAGAGATGTCCTGAATCCTCTGATAATGGGGGCCAGAGGGAGGGAGGAGCAAATTGGCAGTCAGTGGGAAGAGTGAAAATTGGGGTGGTCACCGAAAGTGTTCATGACTCTCAAATGCTCAGAAAAGGGACTTCCCTGAGGGAGATCAGTCTACAGCCCAAGACAAGGGGCCCAGGCTGCTCTTCTTGAACAAGGATCCAAGCAGGGGAGAAGGTAGGAGGAGGATGAGCAGGAGAGACAGCAGGTGGGGTGCGGCTGGCTGGGACTCATCCTGCCAGGAGCTGCTGGCACCAGGGTCTCATCAGGTGCTGCAGGACTCTCTCAGTGGAGTTCAATGTGGCTGAGCTCTTGCTCATGTCTGTCAAATACTGGATGTTGGAGATGGTGGAGTTGAGTGTGAGGGCCTTCAGGTCGTGCCCCTTGGCTGCAAGAAGAGAGGGAGAGAGATGGCCATCACTGAGAGCTGGGCTGAGACCAGATCAGAGTCCTGAACTCAGTATCATCTGTTGCCTTTGCTCCCAGTGGAACCACCACCCAATGCTGCGCTCATCCAAGTTGAAGCCAGCATAATCTCAGCTCCTCCTCCCTCACCTGCCGGTAACACAAATTGCACCTACAGATTGCTCCTCAATGCATTCCTTCTGTTCATTCACGTCCCAGGTAGGTCTTATCTTTTCTCATCGGAACCAACACCCTAACATGCTCACTGGATGCATTGTCTAAAGGATGTTCTCTGCCTTGAACATTAGAAGCATTTTTCTGAAATGAAGATCTCACTAGAACACTCCTGCTCTAGCATCACCCATGGCTCCCTAAGTCCTTCAGGGTTAAGTTCAAACTTCTTGACCTGGCACTCAAAGCCCTTGCACATCTGGCTCCTGCTGACTCTTCAGCCTCATTGATGCATTCACTCTGAGTTAGGCTTTGTGATTCAGGCAAACCAAATTCCTGTCACTTCTCCCGTACACTATGCTGTTTTTGCCTACAGGGCCATTGCTCATGCAATTTCCTCTGCCAGGAACACGCTCCACACCTTATTTCCCTATATAACTCCTACTCCTTCTTAAAGACCCCAATTGGGCAAAACTCCCTCCAGAGAGCTCTTCCCACCCAAAGGATGCCAGGTGCTTCTCCTCAAAACATCCCACCTTGTATTAGAATTTTCCATGACTTTCACAAGACCAGGGGCTCTCTGAGGGCTGTATCAGATTGAAATATTGGTATAATCCTTGTGATCAGCATGCTTGCCCTCAAAGCAGAATTGCACACCTCGGCTTCCCAGCTGCCCAGTAAGAATTGGTCAGTTGAGGTGTGGGGCTGGAGAGCTCCTCTGGGGAAGGAAGAGGGGCCCCCTAGGCTTGTGGTGGCTTCTGGTTGCTCAAGCAATGAGGAAGGAGGCAGGAACATGCTGCCTGGCTCAGGAGCTGTGGAAAGGGCTGTCGTCTGGGAGAGACAGAGACCCCACACAGTGGGTGAAGCCCCACAGGCTCATCTGCACTCCAACAGTGGCTGTCCCGGGACAACCATTCACAGGTGAGCCATAAATGTGAGTGACAGAAGGAGGGATTGTGTGAGTAGAGGGATGTTCGATCCTGTGAGTGAGATGAACCCAAGAGAGACAGTGTGCTTGAAGAAGAGAGAGACGCAACAAAGAGATAGGTAGAGGCACAGACAGAGGGGATACCTGGATGGACAGAGGAAGAGCGGACAAATGGAGGGTCACAGGGAAAGCAGGAAGAACAAAGACAAGGAAGAGAAGTTGAGACATGGGAGGAAAGAGAATGGAAGGAGAGAAGAAGGACAAACAGGCGAACAGGCAGGAGGACAGTTGGACAGATTGATACCTGGACAGATGCTCGGGTGGATAGATGGAAGGAAGGAAGGAAAGAATGGAGGGAGGGAGGGAGGGAGGAATGAAGGATAGGAGGAAGAGAGGAAGGAAGGAGTCTGAGAGGAGGGAGAACTGGGAAAATCACCTGCCCAAGTTCAGAGGGTGCTTTAAAGGGAGGTTAAGGCCGAGAATACAGGACCCCTAACTCCCAGGCTTGTGTCCACCTGTCCCAATGCTGCCTGTTATTACTCGTAGAGATGAGCATATGGATGTAAAAGAAACCTTGAGCCCTACCCTCACAATACACAAAACTCAATTCCTGGACACTTTGACCTAAAGGGGAAAGGTAAAATAATGAAACTTCTAGAAGACAACATAAGAAAACATCCTCGGGACCACAGGGTAGAAAAAACTTCTCAAAGAAGACACACACACACTCTCCATACAAGAAATATCGGTAAACTGGGATTCATTAAAATTTAGGCTTTCGGTTCATCATAAGACACATTACAAGAGGGAATTTGCAAGTCACAGGATGCGAAGAGACTGTCCCAGTTCCAATATTCAACAAAAGATTCACATGCAGAATACAGAAAATCTTCAGCATATTTATTAGATAAAATGCAGTGAAAGAGATACATATTAATGCTGGTTATTTTAATGAGCCACATTTATTTTACAAGGACAGTGAACAAAGCAATCTGAAAAGCAGGGGGTGAAAAACGAACAGTAGATAAACAGAATCCCAGGAGGGTTTGGAAAAAGCAAGAGAAGCCCCTTACATAACAGTTCATTGGCCTTAGAAAAGGAAAGTACTACTGGATTCTGTTAGGAAGTCAGAAAGATTGAAATATCTAGTGGTTTCAGTGGAAAAATAAGATAGGAAAAAATAACTATGATAGTTATTTGATTTTCCTCCAAATGACTTTATCCCTTAGAGAGCAAGGCACTTTCCTTTTCAATCATCAACACATCAAAGTTTAATTTCCCTCCATTTAGCCTTTTTCGTGGCCATAGGTTAGAAGCAGCAAAGGGGCTCAGCAGGCTGAACCAGTCTGCAGACATACTCTGTCCTGTTCCACACTGGCTCACACACGTGCAAAGTGGGTGCTTCTCACAGGGGAAAAGCCTGCAGGGCTGAGGGGCAGCCACCCCTTGGACCCTGTTTGTTTGTACCATTGGAAATTTCTCATGATCCCCTACTCAAAAAGGAAGTGTGTGGGGGGTAGAATAAGAAGGCCATATATTTGAAGGAAATAGGAGAAAATATTTCATTGTGAGATAATAAATATTGCTTTTCAGAAGTCATGTGTATGTTGAAAGTCTATGTCTTAAGGTACCATAATGAAACAATGTACACCTCATCTTCTCCCTCTTTTATCTGAGCATAAGGTTAAAATCCATGAAATTCCTAAGCTTAAAAAAACACACAAAAATCACAAGGAAAGTTTTGGAGGTCATGGATGTGTTCAGCACTTGGTTGTGGGGATGATATCATGGGTGTATGCATATGTCCAAACTAATCAATACACATATAGAAAACGTGTGCATTTTTTGTCTATTACTCATACCTCAACAGAGCTAAAAATTCAAATAAATTCCTAAGTTTACTTTTTGAGGGTGTATAAAAGTCAAAATTTCTAGTAAAATTCAGATTCTTAATTTCTTTTTTTTTTTTTTTTTTTAAAGATTTTATTTTTTCCTTTTTCTCCCCAAAGCCCCCCGGTACATAGTTGTGTATTCTTCGTTGTGGGTTCTTCTAATTGTGGCATGTGGGACGCTGCCTCAGCGTGGTCTTATGAGCAGTGCCATGTCCGCTCCCAGGATTCGAACCAACGAAGCACTGGGCCACCTGCAGCGGAGCGCGCGAACTTAACCACTCGGCCACGGGGCCAGCCCCCAGATTCTTAATTTCTGAACATAAATAGCATTCCTGCTTTGATGGGTGACCCCACGACTCTCAAAAAAATCAAGAGCAGTTGCTACTGTCAATCTCAGTGGAAGTTATTTTCAACACCTCACCCCCTCCTTTACACCTCATTATTTAAAAACCAAGGAAATAGTCTTCAGCTTTTAAAATGAAGGAGTAAATGAGTCAGCTTGACATTATACTTTATTCAAGATTTAATGTTAAGTAAAGGAAATAACTGAGCATGAGCAGAATCCCTTCTATGACTCATCTTTTCTCCTATGCTGATAATAAAAATGACACTCTACTGAAACATAGTTTGCATGATATATTCTCAAGTAAATATACTTAACTGCTGGACACTTTATTTTGAGATTCTTATTCAATTTCTTCATATTTATCTATAAAACTTATTTGGCATCTTTCATCTTTTTACCATTTTCATCTTTTTAACTTTCAAAGGTTTAACTTTCCAAGAGACTATTTTTTAATGACGAGCTAACTGATGAATTTGTGCACCGACTGTTTTTTTGAGACTGAATATACAAATGGACAAAGGCCAGATCATATATGACAGTATAACTCTGACCCCCAACGTGGGAAGCAAACATCCCAAGGAGCCAAATCACAGCCCCTGCAGCATTCAGCACAGAACAGTCAGCACTTGGTCAGTAACTGCCAGTTTCCAAAACTCTCGTTCTGCTTTCAACACAGGACCGCCAGAGAAAGCCACGTATGCTCCCTAAACCATCACATAGGATGCCTGCCTTCTACTTAGTGAGCTCCAGCTTCCCCGTGTCAACAACTTCCAATCAGGCCACCCCTCCCCCACTCTCCTGAACTCTGCCACCCTCTCCCCTCCCTTTCCCTTCTCTCCTCTTCTTGTGCATGCAACAATCCTCTCCTGTCGCATTACAGTCTCTGCAGTATTTTTAACGTGTGATAGAGCAGCTCCTCCCTCAGAGTTCTTCCTGGTCCATATTTTCCTAGCTTAGCTTATGCGTTTATTTTTTCCATGTAGGATCATTTATCTAACTCAACAGAAAAGCTCGTTAAAATTTTTATTGGCATTGTATTCAATTTATAAAGTAATGGGACTGACCATTTAATGAAACTTCCTAACTTAAAACATAGACTGACTTTCCATTTGCCAACTATTTTTAATTGAAATTTATAGTGTGATCGTTGTAGATTCTACACTGCTGCAAGGAATAACTCCAAAAGTTCCAGTGTACACTTTACCCAGTTGCTTACAATGATAACATTCTGCAAAACTATAAGACAATACCACAGCCAGCTTGTTGGCATTGATGCAATCCACTATCTTATTCAGATTTCTCCAGTTTTACTTGTACTAATTTGTTCCTGTGTACTTAGTTCTGTACAATTTTATCAGATGTGCAAGTTTCTGTATCCATCACAGCTAAAATAATGACCAGTTTTATCACTACAAGGTATTCTTGTATTGCCTATTAAAAAATCAACGGATGTTATTTTTTAGAGCAGTTTTACGTTTACAGCAAAATTTAATGAAATACACAGTGTTCTCATATAGTCCTTGCCCCCACATATGCATAACCTTTCTGTTGTCAATATCCCTCATCAGAGTAGTATACTTTTCACAATTGATGAACATACATAGGCACATCATTATCACTCAAAGTCCATAATTTACATTAAGGTTCACTCTTGGTGTCAGAGATCACTAAGGTATAACTCTGTGGTCCATTTCTGGATTCTCTACTCTGTTCCATTGATTTATGTAGCTGTCCTACAATGAAAATGTTGATGCTGTGATTACAGTATGTACAAGGCAATACTAAATATTGTTAAAGTGTTTACTGCCGCATTATTCTTCCTGTCATGATTGTTTTAGCTACTCTCAGCTATGTGCCTTTCTATATAAATTTTAGAAAAAGGTGTCTCTGTCTACAAACTGTGGTGGAATTTTTATTAGAATAATATTAGACCTATAGATCAATTTGGGGATAATTGAGACCTGTACTCATTATTCTATCCAGTAACATGGTGAGGACTGCAGAATTCTCAGCACATAACAACTCCTTCCAAACCCCTACACCAGGAGGAGACTCAACCAAACTCTGGTGTGGCTTCTAGCTGCATAAGTCTGTGTAACCGGAATGACTCCAGCCCACCATTAAAATGCCTTCCTGAGAGCTCAAAGCTGACAGAAAAATTTGCTATTTATTTTAGTCAACACCCAATTATAGGCCTCCGATCCCCCTTCTTAGAGTATTTACTAAAGAGGGCTTACAACAGTAGATATGTATCTCTCACAATTCTCTAAAGGACCTAAGAGCCACTCCTTTGAAATACGATCATTAAGACAGATAGAAACTCTTTCTCTCAACTTCTGAGTGAGGATAGAATCCTAACTTTGATAACTGCAAAGTAACGAACACAGTGGGTCTAATCACAGTTACACTGACCAACCTTTGTACTTTTTCACTTCTTTGACTCTACTGAGCCCCTCAACCCTCCTCCTTCATTCCCTCTTTAAAATTCTAGATTCACCTCCGTACAAATCTGAGCGCAGCTCAGCTTCTGTCAGCCATTATTGAATAAAATCTGCTTTCACCACTTTAACTAATTTCTGCTGCATTTGTCTTTGACAATAGTAAGTCTCTCAATTTATTTACATCTTCTTTAATTACCATAATCGGTATTTGATAATTTTCAGCATCAGATCCTGTACACATGTTCTTGAATTTATGCCTGAATATTTCATGTTCTTCAGAGTGGTTTTCAACAATACAACATTTTCAAGTTTATCATCTGCAGGTTCATCATTAGTTGTAGAAATAAAATTGTCTTTTGTGTGTTGATCTTGTACTTTGTACTTGGTGAACTTTTTGTACTCATGTATTAGTTCTGATTTTTTTTTTGTAGATTCCCAGAGTTTTTTTACACAGACAACAATGAAACTAGGAATGGTTACATTTTTTCCTTTCTAAACTCTATGGCTTTTATTTCCTTTACTTCTGTTATTGCCAGAAGCTTCAGTATTTTGTTGAATAAGAGTAGTGAAAGTGGTATTCCTTTCCTTGTTCCTTATTGTGGGGAGAATCATTTAGTCTTTCCCTGTTAAGCATGAAGTCAACTGTGCATTTTCTGTAGATGACCTTCAACAAGTGAAAGTAGTTTCCATCTATTTCAAACTTGCTAGAAAATTTTATGACAAACAGGAGTTGGATTGTATCAAATGTTTTCTCTACATCTCTTGCTTATTAACAAGTCTTGCCCTTAAACAAATAGACAGCCAGTTATTTCTCTGGCAAAAATTGGTTTATCTGGGATTAGCAAAGAATAGCCATTTGGAGTGTGCAACCATGGCAAGCCATGCAGGAACACCCAGCAAGGAAGAGAGGAGAAGCTCTTTTATCTCAGAGTAGGGAAAACTGTGGGGGCTATTGGACACAGTCTTGAGGGCAGTGGCTTTTCATCGGCAGAGTTGTGACAGTCTCTCCTTGGGTTAGTTTCTGACTGGTCAGGAAGAGAAAGTCTTTATTCTTCCTGTTGCACTGCGCCTTTGACATAGGGCATGAGAACTCCCTCTATTAGCCTTCCAACACTATTTCAACTACGTTTCCGTTTATTAACTTTCACATGTCCCCATTTTGATTGCGATCTTTCTCTGAAAGCATTGTTGATCTGCAGTCAGATTTTTCCACTTTCAGTAGCCTCTTGTCCCTCGATGCCAGGAAGGAGCTTCTCTGGGAGTCATGTCCCAGGTTGGAGGAAAAACACACAGATTGGAAACCTATTGTGGCCACATTTGAGGAACACGGAGTGAGAGGAGGGAGAACTCTCTGGCACTTTTTACCTGAAGTTTGCATGTTATCAAGATCAGAGGCATTGGAGATGATCTGAAGTGTCACGTCATCCTCAAAGGTTTGGCAGACAAACTTCCAACAGACCTGGTCCAGACACCTTGGAAACCTTCGCATCAGATACTGTCTGCTTCCATTTGGAGAAATCTTTATTTTTAAGTCACCAAATGAAGTGCAGTTCCCCCCAGAGTTTGTGCTTTCTTCAGGTGTGTCGCATGAATCCAAGTCTTGAGTTTTGTGGCAAAAACTTGGCTAGCAGCGCCCGATGGAGGAAAATACTATCATCTTGGTTGAGTTTTGTTAGTTTGAAATTTTTGGTAAGTTGTTCCTTGTTTTCAAGTTGTTAAATTTATGAGAATGGAGCTGTTTATATTATTTTCAATGGCTGAAGAACCTGCAGTGATCTATCCCTCTAGTGTGTCTCAGGACTTTGAGGGTGAAGAGGCTTCCCCAAAGCTTCTTGAGGCAGAACCCTGTTTGCTGTTGGCCCCTAACAGCTTGAGTGCATCTGGGTTGGGGAGGAGACAGAGACTTCCAAGAACAAGTTGTTTCTTCTTGAAGGAATGCTGAAGATGCCCAAAGTATGGTACTTTGACATACAAATTATTTGGAGCCAAAAGCAATCGAGAGCCAGCAGATGCAGGAAAAACTCTTGATCTCCACCTTGACTGCTTTAAATGAAGGATAGACTTCCTCTTTGGAAAGGAAATTTATGTTTATAAAGGAAATTTCCATTAGTAAAAGCATCTGCACCAGAAAGAGAATGACTCTTAGGGAATTTTTTTTGAGGAAGATTAGCCCTGAGCTAACATTCCCCACCAACCCTCCTCTTTTTGCTTAAAAAGATAGACCCTGAGCTAACATCCATGCTCATCCTCCTCTACTTTATACGTGGGATGCCTGCCACAGCATGGCTTGATAAGTGTTGTGTAGGTCCGCACCTGGGATCTGAACTGGTGAACCCCAGGCCATCAAAGCAGAATGTGTGAATTTAACCCGTGTGCCACCAGGCCAGCCCCTACAGAATTTTTTTTTTTTTAGGAAGATTAGCCCTGAGCTAACTGCTGCCAATCCTCCTCTTTTTGCTGAGGAAGACTGGCCCTGAGCTAGCATCCACGCCCATCTTCCTCTGCTTTATGTGTGGGACACCTGCCACAGCCTGGCGTGCCAAGTAGTGCCATGTCTGCACCTGGGATCAGAACCGGCAAACCCCAGGCCACCAAAGTGGAACGTGCGCACTTAACCAGTGAACCATCAGGCCAACCCCTAGAGAATTTTTTTAACTGAGAGATTTATCTGCATAACAAGGCAAGCTTTATTTATTATACATTTTCTCCCCTCATCTTCCCATAATTTTTCTTCAGCCACTTCCTGCTGCTGCTCACCCAGATGGCTCCCTGCTTCCAAGCTCCCCCATGTGCACCCAGTGTGGACTGGACTTGCAACTGGCAGCTGGTGTGGAGCTGCCTGCTCGAGGGCTGCAGAGCACCATCCTAAGTCTCATCCCCAGCATGACCTACCTGGCCAGCAATACTCAGGATCTGCCACCACTGCACAGGATTGGGGCAGCTGCACTGATGGTTCAGATTGTGGGCAGTACCCAGCCCAATTCCCACTCACTTTTGTTGACCACACGCCTGTGCTGTTTGCAGATGGTACAGATTTAAAAGAGAAGTCATATCCTGTCGTTAAAGTGGAACTGTTGGACTGACTTGAGGGATTTTTCAACACCTGTAAAACTAAAGAGAAGCTGGGAGAATTATCAGAAGAGTTCTACAAAAGTGAACTACTATCGATTGAAATGTTGAATATACATGTCCCTGCAGTTGCTAAATTGAGACGTCTTTTAGACAGTTCTCCTAGGGAAGATTTACTAGACATTCTGACATCACTTATCCAAACAAGCAACAAAAATGCTCCAAATTTTAGATACTGTGACTCTGGAGGAAACTGTCCAAGATGATGATACCACTGCTGGTGAAACAAATGCAAGAATTGAAATTGCTTTAAAAAAACAGAAAACTTGGGGCCGACCTGGTGGCACAGTGGTTAGGTTTGCATGTTCTCCTTCAGTGGCCTGGAGTTTGCCGGTTCAGATCCTGGGTGCAGACCTATGCACCACTCATCAAGCCATTTTGTGGCAGGAGTCCCACATATAATGTAGAGGAAGGTGGGCATGGATGTTAGCACAGGGCCAGTCTTCCTCAGCAAAAAGAGGAGGATTGGTGGTAGATGTTAGTCAGGGCTAATCTTCCTCAAAAAAAAAAAAAAATTATAACAATAAAACAGAAAAAGCAAGAAAGATGATAATAAATGCATTATATGAATATGCCTCAATAGGATTTCACACATCCTAGGTACTCTATTTTCTGGCACATTGTTATGGGATATCACGCAGGTGATTTCGACATATCCTGTGTGTTTTCCATGCGTGTCCGACACCTGATTCTGGCGTGTCCGGCAGGTAATTTCAGTGAATCAGGCACCTGGTTCCGGC
This sequence comes from Equus caballus, assembly GCF_041296265.1. Lineage (NCBI taxonomy): Eukaryota > Metazoa > Chordata > Mammalia > Perissodactyla > Equidae > Equus > Equus caballus. Next base: position 65,367 of record NC_091701.1, on the reverse strand, counting down.
GTATCCAACAGGTGGTCCCGGCATGTCTGGTAGGCGATTCTAGCACATGTGACATGTGGTTCCGGCGTATCCGGCAGGGGATTTCGACGTGTCCGGCAGGTGGTTCCAGCATGTCCAGCACCTGGTTCTGGCATGTTTTGCAGGTGGTTCCGTCATGTCGGCACCTGGTTTTGGCATGTGCGACACCTGTGTCTGGTGTATCTGGCAGGTGGTACTCACAAGACTGGCAGGTGGTTCAGATGTGTCTGGCACCTGGTTTTGGCATGTGCGACACCTGCGTCTGGTGTATCCGGCAAGTGGTTCTCACAAGACTGACAGGTGGTTCAGGTGTGTCAAGCAGGTGGTTCTGGCATTTCAGGCACCTGGTTCTGGCCTCTGCTGTACCTGTTTCTGGTGTATCCATCACATGGTTCCAGCGTGGCTGGCACATGGTTCTGGCATATTCGGCAGGTGGCTTCAGCGTACTGGGTGCCTGGTTCCGGCGTATCTGACAGTGGGTTCCATGGTTTCTGGCAGGTGGTTCCTGCGTGTCTGGCATGTGGTTCCGGTACGCTCTGAATGTGGTTCCAGCGTGTCCGTCAGGTGGCTACCATGTGTCCAGGACCTGATTCCATCGTGTGCGGTTGGTACTTTCAGAGTGTCCAGGTGTTGGTTCCCGCATGTCCAGGGGTGATTCCGGTGTGTCCGGCAGGTTGTTCCGGCCTTTTCCAGAAATTGCTTCTGGTGTACCCAGGACCTGGTTCTGGTGTATCCGGCAGGTGATTTTGGCGTGTCCAGCAGGTTGTTCCAATGTGTTACGCTGGTGGTTCCGGCCTCCGTGGCAGGTGTTTGTGGCATGTCTGGCACCTGATTCTGGCGTCTACGGCAGGTGGTTTCAGAGTATCTGGTACCTGGGTGCGGCACATCCAACAGGTGGTTCCGAAGTGTCTGGCAGGTGGTTCCAAAGTGTCTAGCATGTGGTTCTAGTACGTTCGGAAGATGGCTCAGGCGTGACCGTTGGGTGCTTCAGGCATGTGCGGGAGTTGGTTCTGGCGTGTCAGAGTCATGGTCCCAGCATGTCTGTCATTTGGTTCCAGGTGGTTCTGGCTTGTCTGGTGGGTGCTTCCAGTGTGTCTGGCGGGTTGTTCTGGCATGTCTGTGTGGTGGTTCCAGAGTGTTTGGCGGGTGGTTACGGCATGTCTACCAGGTTTTTCCAGCATCCAAGGTGCCTGGTTCCAGCATATCAGGCAGGTGATTTTGGCGTGTCCAGCAGGTGGTTCAGGTCTGTCCGGGAGATGGTTCCGGCGTGTCCAACATGTGGTTCTGGCATATCTGAGAGGTGGCTCTGGTGTGTCCGGCAGGTGGTCCCGTTCTGTCTGGCACATGGTTACGGGGTATCATGCAGGTGATTTCAACGTGCCCTGTCGGTTGTCGAGGCCTGTCTGACACCTGGTTCTTGTGTGCCCGGCAGGTAGTTTCAGTGAATCAGGCACCTGGTTCTGGCATATCCAACAGGTGGTCCCGGCATGTCTGGTACGTGATTCCCACCTGTGCAGCACATGGTTCCAGCGTATCCGGCAGGTGATTTCGACGTGAGCGGCAGGTGGTTCCAGCATGTCAGGCACCTGGTTCTGGCATGTCTTGCAGGTGACTCACTCGTGTCTGGGACTTGGTTCTGGCATTTCTTTAAGGTGGTTCATTCATGTCCACCACCTGGTTTTGGCATGTGCAACACCTGTTTCTGGAGTTCTTGGCAGGTGGTTCTCACAAGACTGGCAGGTGCTTCAGGCGTGTCCAGCAGGTGGTTCTGGCATGTCGGGCACCTGATTCTGGTGTGCCCAGCATGTGGTTCCAGACTGTCTGTCAAGTGGTTCAAGCTGGTCTAGCAGGTGTTTCAGGTGTGTCCAGCAGCTGTTTCAGGCGTGTCCAGCACCTGGTTCTGGCCTGTGCTGGACCTGTTTCTGGTGTATCCGTCACATGGTTCCAGCGTGTCTGGCACATGGTTCTGGCATATTCGGTAGGTGGCTTCAGCATACAGGGAGCCTGGTTCCGGTGTATCTGACAGTTGGTTCCATGGTGTCTGGCAGGTGGTTCCTGTGTGTCTGGCATATGGTTCTGGTACATTCGAAAGGTGGTTCCGGCATGTCCAGCAGGTTGCAACAGTGTGTCTGGGACCTGATTCCATCCTGTCCGGTTGATGCTTTCAGAGTGTCCTGGCTTTGGTTCCGGCCTGTCTTGCAATTAGTTCCCACATGTCCGATGGGTGATTCTGGCGTGTCTGGCAGACTTTCCAGCCTTTTCCAGAAATTGGTACTGGCGTATCCAGGACCTGGTTCCAGTGTATCTGGCAGGTGATTTTGGCATATCCAGCAGGTTGTTCTGGCGTGTTAGGATGGTGGTTCCAGCTTGTGTGGCAGGTGTTTGTGGCGTGTCTGGCACCTGGTTCTGGCATATTTGGGAGGTGGTTTCAGTGTATCTGGTACTTGGTTCTGGGATATCCAACAGGTGGTTCTGAAGTGTGTGGCATGTGGTTCTGGTAGGTTCAGAAGATGGTTCCGGCCTGTCCGTTAGGTGCTTCCAGAATGTCTGGAAGTTGGTTCTGGTGTGTCAGACTCATGTTTCCAGTGTGTCCAGTGGGTGGTTCCAGGTGGATCTGGTGTGTCCGGTGGGTGCTTCCGGTGAGTCTGCTGGGTCATTATGGGATGTCTGTGTGGTGGTTCCAGAGTGTTCGGCGGGTGCTTTTGGCATGCCTGTCGGGTTTTTCCAGCCTCTAAGGTGCCTGGTTCAAGCATATCCAGCAGGTGAGTTCTTTCTCAGCTTCCTAAAGAGCTGGAAGCAAGACAGTTTGTGGCTTGTCTCCGCTTGAGGGACGGAGGCAGTGCTTTGTGCCATCCACCTCTCGAGCAATATAGGGCATGGTTGAGAGCAAATGGGCCTTTCTGACATAGGGGCTTTCTGACACTCTCTCCACGAATGCACAAGGACAGTTGGTTAAAAGCCTCTTGTCTCTATCCTCCTAAGCTTGTGGAATCACAATCATTCTGGCCTTGGCCCCATTGCTTAAGGGGAAGATGTAGCCATTACCCCTGAGCCGGGTTGTCAAGAGGGAAATGTGGCAGAAGCAGAAGTTCTAAAGCAGCGAGTTAAGGGCTGGGAGGAAATGGCGTTCAGCTGCCTGTGTATGAGAGGTTCCCAATATGCTGTAAGAGCACTGTGGAAAGCGACTTCTTTCTCAGCTTCCTAAAGAGCTGGAAGCAAGATGGTTTGTGTCCTGTCTCCCCTTGAGGGATGGAGGTGGTGCTTTGTGCCTTCCACCTCTAGAGCAATGTAGGGCACGGCTGAGAGCAAAGGGGCCTTTCTTCCATAGGTGCTTTCTGACACTCTCTCCTCCAGTGCACAAAAGTGGTTGGTTAAAAGCCTATTGTCTCTCTCCTCCTAAGCATGTGGATGCACAATCATTCGGGCCTCAGCCTCCTTGCTTAAGGAGAAGATGTAGGCATTTTGTCTGAGCCGGGTTGGCAAGATGGAAATGCCCCAAAAGCAGAAGTTCTAAAGCAGCGAGTTAAGGGCTCCAAATAAACAGCATTTCAGGTGCCTTTGTATGAGATGTTCAAGGTACACTATAAGAACAGTGTGGTAAGTGAGTTCTTTCTCAGCTTCCTAAAGAGCTGGAAGCAAGATGGATTATTGCTCATCTCCCCTTGAGGGTTGGAGGCAGTGTTTTGTGCCTTGCAATTTTAGGGCAATGTAGGACTCTGCTGAGCAAACTTGGCCTTTCTTCCATAGCTGCTTTGTGAACACTCTCTCCACCCATGCACAAGGGCGGCATGAGAGGTTGCCAGTATGCTGTAAGAGCACTGTGGAAAGCGAGTTTTTCTTAACTTCCAAAGAGTGGTTGGTTAAAATCCTATTGTCTCTCTCCTCCTAAGCATGTGGAAGGACAACCATTCGTGCCTCAGCCGAATGATTCGGGCGGGACTTGTGTGACCCACCTGCCTTAAATGCTGGAACCAACTGTTGGACACTTCAGAAGCATCATCTGGAAACGGTGGAACCACCCACCGCAGATGTGAGAATCAGGTCCAAAACGTGCCAGAAGCACCTGCAGGACACACCAGAACCATCTGACTCAAATGCCAAAATCACCTGCCGGATACACAAGAACCACTTGATGGACACTCCAGAATCACATGACGGGCATGAAAGAACCATCTCTCAGAGTGCCAGAACCATGTGCTGGAAATGCCGGAACCACATCACTGACAGACATGAACCACCTGCTGGACACGCCTGAACCACCTGCTTCACTCGCCAGAACCACCTTCTGGACAAGCCAAAATCACCTGCCGGATACACTGGAACCAGGCCCCTTAGAAGCCAGAAAAAGCCAACAGACATGCCAGAAGCACCTGCCGCACACTCTGGAACCACCATACAGACATGCCTGAATGACCCGCCATACACACCAGAAGCACCCACCAGACACGCCAGAACCACCTGGAACCACCCGCCGGACACACTGGAACCATGACACTGACACACCAGAACCACCTTGCAGACATGCCAGATGCACCCAAAGGACATGCTGGAACCATCTTCCGAACGTACCAGAACCACATGCCAGACACACAGGAACCACCTGTCACACACTTCGCAACCACCTGTTGGATATGCCGAGACCATGTGCCAGATACACTGAAACCACCTCCCGAATACGCCAGAACCAGGTGCTGGCCATGCCACAAACACCTGCCAGACAAGCCAGAACCACCAGCCTAACACGCCAGCACAACCTGCCGGACATGCCAAAATCACCTGCTGGATAAACCGGAACCAGGTCCTGGATATGCCAGAACCAATTTCCAGAAAAAGCCAGAGCAACCTGCCAGACAGCCTGGAATCCCCCGCCAGGCATGCGGGAACCAACTGTCAAACACGCCGGAACCAACACCTGGACACATTGAACGCACCAACCACACACGAAGGAATCAGGTTCCGGACACACGGTAGCCACCAGTCGGACACGCCGGAACCACCTTCAGAACATACTGGAACCATATGCCAGACACACAGGAACTACCTGCCAGACACCACGGAACCAATGGTCAGATACGATGGAACCAGGCGCCCAGTATGCTGAAGCCACCTGCTGAACACGCCCAAACACTGTGCTGGACATGCCAGATCCATATGATGGATACACCAGAAACAGGTCCAGCACAGGCCAGAACCAGGTTCCAGAAACAGCTGAAACAGCGGCTGGACACACCTGAACCACCTGTTAGACCAGCCTGAACCACTAGATGGAGAATCCTGAACCACATGCCAGGCACACTGTAACCAGGTGCCCGACACACCAGAACCACCTTCTGGACACGTCTGAACCACCTACAAGTCTTGTGAGAACCACCTGCCGGATACACCAAATACAGGTGTCACACACACTGAAACCAGGTGATGGACATGACTGACCACCTGCAAGACATGCCAGAACCAGAAATGCCAGATGGGGAAGAGGTGATTTTGGTGGAGAGGAGCTTTGTAGATTTCTCACTCGGGCACTTACCTGTTTTGTTCTCCATCCAGGTTTTTTCTGGGAGCAAGTTCTTGAGAAACCTATAATGAAAAGTATGAGCTATCTACATAGGGAGAACTCAGACTTCGTTCAGCAATTCCCTGCGCATCTGGAGACTGGATAGAATACTTTTTTCTTTTTCCATTGCCAACACCCATGCCCATTCAGGCCTATGTGAGTTTTTACAGTGCTCCTCCAACTGGTCTCCAGGCCTCCAGCGTGCCTCATTTCTCTTCATCGTAGAGGACAATAGCAGATCAATGTTTCTGAGGCATGGCTCCACCAGTGCCCTCTCGGATGCGGAAACCTTCCTCTCACTGCCTACCTGATAGACTCCAACACTCTTCATTAGCACTCAAGGGCCCCTCCGCCTTTCATGTATCCCACAGTCCTGCCAAACCGAACAGTACCCACTACCCAAAAACACACATTGCATTCTTCTCTTTCACCTCTGCCTGATCAGATGATGGACTTGAAACAAAGCCATCATTTGCTAGTTACGTGACTTTTGCACAGGTCATTTCACCTCCCTGACCCTCAGTTTCTGCATATATAAGTGATGAATAGTAAGATTCACCTCATATTGTTCTTATAAAGAATTAAAATTGACTTAGAGAGCATATGCAAAAACAGCTGGCTCCCTGCCTGACATGCTGCAGTCACCAATAATTATTCGGATCTAAATATTGGCTCATGCCATGCCCTGCTTCTTTTCCTATTAAAACCTTATCCTTCAAAAATCGGTGTGTACCCTTTCTTGAAAACCAGCCCAAGGTGTAAACTGAAGTTCATTTTCCTAAGCTGCTCAGTAACATTTATAACGCAAAGTCTAATGCGTTAGATCGGTTTTTTTTTTTAAGCAAAAGAAGCTAACTCTGGCTAACTTCAGTTTTCTTATTGAAGAAATTGACTAGAAGGATTTACGGTAACTCACATAACTGAAGGGAATTTTTGAAAAAATCAACAAACAAAAAGCAAAAATAAGCTTTGGAAGACACAATAGAGCACAGTGTATAGTTATTATTACTGCCGTTCACCAAATATTGTCGGCTCTTCTCTGGCACACAGAAGGGATGTATCTTCTTGGCCCCTTAAAGTCAAATGTGACTTTGTGAGCCTTTGGCAAATGAAACTTGAGCAAAAATGAGGCTGTCTCTTCCAGACAAACCTTTGGCAAACAGTAGGAGTGTGTTTTTCCTGCCTGGCAGTTGTGCAAGAAGTTGGATCGAGCATCTTTTAGCTGCCATCTACTCAATCCTCCAGACTGAGCAAGGATAATACAGAGCCAGCCCCTGATGACATGGAGCATGTTCGAGAAATAAACCTTGGTTATTTTTAGCTGAGACTTAGGAGTTTGCTGTGAATACAGCACAACATGGACTATCTGACTGATGAAAACATATGTAGGGGAGGAAGACATTTCCTCTTCCCAAATGTGGGTTCGTCTGGCTGGAGAACGAATTAAATTCACATGAGACAGAAAAGCAAGAGAAAATTAAACAAAGCTTTAAGAGGAACCGTGGCCCGGTGCCTTTCTTCCTGAAGGAAGAAAGGGCACCAAAGAAGTGGGGTGCACATAGTGGTTATATACCACCAAATGGGGTGTTTCACATGTGATTGAAATGTCCCTCCCACAATAGTCACAAGATTGCCCTGTCGGCACTTGATGGACACAGCAGGTAGTGGGTCTGCTATCTCAGTGGGCATAGCAGGACTCAAGTCGATTGTCTGGAGCTGGGCGGTCACAGGTGAGCTCAGCAATCAGTTCCTAGCCTAAGGAAAGATGCTTAATCCTTAAGAAATGCCAACGTTGGGAGGGGGAGGAAAGTCAGTTACAGGAGGTTACCAGACTAGCACAATAAAATGCAGATTTAAGTCCTTGCCTTTGGTATTGATTAAGAGTTTTTAGAGAGAAGGTCATCTCCTTTCTTCTTCCTGGTACAGAGAGGGAGGCAACTTTTACAGATAGAGATTTACCTTACAAATGTAAATGTGCCCTAACAAAGGGCAAGTTCCATTCCTCCTTCCCTGTCCCAGTTTATCAAAAGCAATCAGCCTCAAATAATCCTGATGCCAAAGAGACATATCTTGGGGTGGCCATTTCCAGGTCCCCACACATACATATTACCAATTTCCTGTGCTGTTGACCAAAATGACTTCAGTGAGCCAATATTAGAATTCCTTTTCACAAAGGTGGATAAGTGACAGATTAGAAGTCTACACTGTCCCAGGAGTGTAGACAGATACCATGCTTATATATAGCAAAAATATTTCCTCATTTTGTCCTTTACCTGTCAATAAAAAAGTATATCTATAGAAATCTGGAGGTAAAGCTCCAGACAAAACCAACATGGTGACAAGGAGGAACATTACATACTTCTAAAAGGAGCGACAGATGAGAAAATAATAATAATGGCTGGGAACTTATAGAACCTTGCATTGAAAGGGATCTCATATGGAACTCAGGAAACATTTATAGCTGAAAGCACTACATGACAAAATCTGGTGGATGGAATTAAACAATACTTAGAAGAAAGATACCTTCAACATATGTATCTAAAAAGAAAAATTAGAAACCAATGAGCTACTTGTTCAAGAAGCTAGACAAAGAGCAAGACAGTAAAGTCAGGAAGAAAGGAAATGAGAAAGAGAAATGCCAAACCTTTGTTTCTATTTACTTGCTCTTTATTTATTGCTATGGACTGAATTCTCTCTCCCCGCCATTCATATATGGAAGCCCTGGCCCCCCTTGTGACCATGTCCAGACACAAGGTCTTTAGGAAGTAATTATGGTGAAAATGAAGTCATAATGGTGGAACCTAAATCAGATAGGACTGTGGCCTCATCAGAAGTGGAAGAGATCTCTCTTTCTGTTTCTTCACATGCATACACACACCCCGCCATCTGAGGACTCAGTGAGAAGGGGACCTTATGCAAGCTGAGGAGAGAGCCCTCGCCAGAATCTGACCATGCTGGCATCCTGCTCTCAGGCTTCCAGCCCCCAGAATGGTGAGAAAATAAATTTCTGTTGTTTAAGTCACCCACGCTATGGCATTTTGTTATGGGAACCCAAGCTAAGACGCTTATCTTTCACAGTTTGTTCCTAGGTTCTGGTACCAATTCCAATGTGTGTGGGGTTGGGGGTCGGGGGAGTCCCCCCACCAACAAGCAATTCTTGGGACACCAGCTGGGTGTCCTACAATTCAACTCGATTCTGACACTATGTACCCAGAGACAGCATCACACCCCACAGGTTAAGGGTTCAGTCCCCCAAGACTGCCCCCACTGCAGGTGCCAATAGCAAGTCTGGGTTGTCGCCTACGCTTCTGAGCAACTGGTTGTCAGTAAGAGATTCCCAAGACTCTCTGCTCCGGTTCGATGAATTTGCTAGGGCGGCTCACAGAACTCAGAGAAACCTCTTACTTACTAGATTACCTGTTTTTAGAAAAGGATATGACTCGGGAATAGCTCGATGGAACAGACGCATAGGGCAAGACATGGGGAAGGGGCACTGAGCTTCCATGCCCTCTCCAGGTAACCACTCTCCCAGAACCTCCACATGGTCACCAACCAGGACGCTCTTGGAAATCTGTAATTTTGGGTTTTTATGCATAAGCCGTTTATTTATTCTCTTACCCTCAGCTGCTGTTTTTCCTTCCCCATTTATAGCCCAAAGCCAATCAAAGAAGGACATGTGCAGTGTGATGCTGTTCCTGTACATTTTTTAAGTGCATAACAATGTAAGAATTTGTTAACGGAGACATACACATGTATGTCTTGACTATGCATAAAAATGTAATCTTTTGTTAATGGAGCCATGCACATGGATATTCTTGGAATCATAAAGAATGCAATTAATTTTAGGATATTGATACCTATGATGAGGGAGGGAGGAGAACGGGATGGAAATGTGAATTTTAGGTGTGACGGCAACATTTTGCTTCTTAAAAACAGAGATATCGTTGTGGGCTGAATCATGTCCCTGAAAATTCATATGTTGAAGTCCTAACTCCAGGACCTCAAAATAGGGCTGTATTTGGAGAGAGGGCCTCTAAAGAGGTAATTAAGGTCAAGTGAGGTCACATGGGTAGGCTCCAATCCAATGTGACTGATAGTCACGTAAGAAGAGAAGATTAGAACTCAGACACACACAGAGGGAAGACCGTGTGAGGACACAGGGAGAAGCGGCCGGGGAGAGAGGCCTCAGAAGAGACTAAACCGGCCAACGCCTTGATCTTGAACTTCGGCCTCCAGAACCGTGAGAAAATAGATTTCTATTGTTTAAGCCACCCTACGTGTGGTATTTTGTCATGGCAGCCCCAGCAAATGAATGCAACATCGGAAGCAAATAGGGCACAATTCAACGTCTGTTCTTTCTGGGTATTGGGGCCGGAGATAGAGGTCATACTATGTACTCTTCTGCTATTCGAAATATTTCCATAATAGTTAAGAAAATAACAAGCAGATCCCGAAAAAGAATAACCAGAGAGTAGAAATTTATGTGTGATTGCCTTGCAGGCCAAGGTGGGTTTCGTGTTGGGCAGGTGGTTCTCTTCCACAGGGTGTGTCAGTCACCCATGAATTCCCGTCTCTTGGCTCCGCCATTCCTGACGCCTGTATCATTGTCTGCAACCAATCTGCACAAGGAGAAAGAAGGAACACGGAGAAGACACACCTGCTTTCAAAAGTTCCAACCTGGAAATGGCACACACCACTTCCACTCCCATTGCATTGGCTGAAACATAGTCACACGCCACACCTCACTGCAAGTTGCTGGGTGACTGCCTTCCTGGGCACCCAGGACAAGGATGTGGACAAACAGCCAGTAGTCCCACCCACAATGTCATCAGGTTGACCCTGGTCTTCATGCTGCTGCTCAGTCTACAGCGTGTCTGCCAGGTCTATGGTTAGGGTTTAGATATTTTACAAAGGCGCGGGGTTGGGGGTCATGGTTTGGGACTTCAAAGAGGAGGAAGCCAATTCACAAGGAGACAGAAAACCAAATGTTTGCTGGGCCATCTCTAAACAAATGAGAGAGAACTTGTGTAAAATGGGCCCGGCTAGGTACCTTCTTCTCTACCACATCTAGAGTTCCCTACTTTGACAGCTCCTTCCTGGAACAGGCCTTCTGTCTTAAATTCTTTTAGGCAGTTAGGGGCGAGGCCAAAGTTTCTTTTATATATAAATTTTATGTGTATATATGTAATTTATAGAACTAAATAAATGAATTTAAATATAGATACAATGGATTATATATTCTATTATATATCAATATTAATATATATTATATATATATAGATAATCTCCTTGGTTCTCCAGAGAACCCTGACGAATACAGGAGGAGTTAATATTCTTTTATCGATGGCATTTACATTTAATCATTTGAAAATCTTAGTTATGACATTGTTATGGCTTGCAAGGAAGTGTCCTTTTCAGTGTTTCATTTAGAGGCCTCAAGATACCAATTTTAAAAAGTTTCCCATTTTATTTGTTTGGTTTGATAGGCTTTTTCCAATTGAGTGCACAGATAAACCAATTTATGAATTTCAAAGGAGCCCCATTTAGGCCAGTGAAGCCTTAAACCACCCTGAGTAATCTGAGCCCAGTGGGACAAAAATCTACATGTAGAAGGTCTGTATTCTTAAAAGACAAAACCAGCAGGAGTCCCAGAGTGGGGCTGTTCTTTGGTGGTCCTCTTAGAAAATGGATTTCTCATTTGTATGAACTTACCAAAGGATCAAAGGCCCAAAAAAGGAGTGAAAGAAACAGAAGTTTCTAACAAAGCTGACAATGGAAGGATGGCCAGAACCAGTATCAAAGGACGCCTACATAAAGAGTCTGGACCTCTACCAAAAATGGGAGGTCCAGGCCCAGGAGGACTTACCACCAGGAACCAGAGCCACCAGGAGGAGACGACAGAGCACAAAAGATTCTTTGCAGGCACCTTGCTTGTGTCTGTGAAGTGGCACCAGAATTGAAGGTCAGTAGCTAGGGATCCCACTTCTGTCACCATGTAAAGTCAGCAAATAAGAGGCATAAACTGCAAAAGAACCAAAAAGTTTATTTGGGGTCTCAAGAATTGCAATTCAGGAGATGTAGATTCGAGTAGAAGCTCAAATGCGCTCCTAGGAAGACAAAGGAGGCAGGGGTATATAAAAGGAAAGGACACAGGCTTACAAAGGTCTACAGTGAACAGTTAATGACTGCTTCTGGCATGGGGTGAGCTGACTTGCCAGAACATAGTTGGTCCTAGACAGACTGCCCCTTCTTGGAATGAGGAAACACTTCAAGATGTGACCTCTGCTGTCAGGTAAAGCTCAAAAGTTCAGTTAACATCTGGTGGTGGATGTGGTGTAGAAGCATAAGCCCCACTTCCTTAATGGCCTCCCAGCTCCATTTTAGAAGGCTTGAAAATGGTACTCCATTTTGTCATTGTCATCCACCACAGTCACGCACCATGTAACAATATTAACGATGTTTCGGTCACTAATGGACCACATATATGACAGTGGTCCCATACGGGTAGCACCACATAGCCTGGGTGTGTAGTAGGCTCTACCACTTAGGTTTGTGTAAGTACACTGTGTGATGTTCACACAACAGTGAAAGTGCCTAATGATGCATTTCTCAAAACATGTCCCTTTCATTAAGTGACGTATGCCCGTACTGATTTTAGTCTTGTGAGTGTTGAATAATGAATTACTCATTTCAATTATTTGAGTCAGCCCCACTGGCTGAAGACGGTAAAGGCTGACTGAAGCAAAAAACTAAAATTTGTTATTCAACATTCACAAAACCAAATGAGTAAAGAACTTTAAGTTCTATATCAGGGTTCATGTGAGGCAAAAACATTCTAAAGGAAAGATGGATTTGAGGACATACATGATTCTGAGTGTAAATGTCTGGGTACTAGCAAAAATTCCAGGGAGCATTTCAGACTTCGAGGCAGTGGAATTGGTGAAACCAAAGTCAAGCTCTCCAAACAGTAAAGCGGGCCCAGGTAATATCTGGAGTACAGGTGGAACAGGCAGAAAATTCCATTAATGTAATTGTATGATATGATGAACGGACAGAGTTGGAAAATAGGATGGCAGGGTAGGGCAGAGGGACCTGGAGGGCCCAGGATGGATGGAGAGATCAGCTGGGCTGGTGGGGGGAAGGGGCCATGGGCACACCCTCTTCATGTCCCCTCCCCCACCCTCTGAAACCCTTTGTGACTCTTCAGTGCTCTGTGATGCAGGCCTGGGATTATAGGCAAGTGTGGACACTCTCAGAGCTCAGTTGCCTCAGGCAGCCTTGCGATTCAGAAAATGGAGTTCAGTCAATGGAATGTTCTCTCATTTCTGAATAGCCATATTGAGTTGTTTTTGAGCATCTGCTCAACATTCTTAGATAGTGACCACAACCTCACCATCGTGTGTGGGTTGTGGTTGCTTCTTCTGTTCCTGTGCTTCCTGGTGGGGATTCCATCTTTACCAACCTTCTGGAAAACCAAAATCTACCAAAAGGTAAGGATCCCTGGGCAAGCCACGAACAGGGATTTTTTATTGTTGTTTCCATTTCTAGTCCCACATTTTTAAATGAGTTGGTCCAGAGAGACTCCTAAGATGGCAAGTCTGAATAGAGGATAGAACATCATCCTTCTAGGGGAATAGGCCAGGCAGGACTAGGGGTTCAGCTGGGACTGTTTCCCATTTAAAACTCACAGACCATCTGGGTGTGGTGGAGGATTCCTGGATAAAATCCCATCACTGATTTCACGGCCCTGCATTAGGTTATTTAGAGAGTTTGGGATCTGTGTAGGAGAACACTGTTCCCAACACTGGATCATGAGTCACATTCCCATGTCGGGCGTCATTCGACCAAACTGTCCTTTGTATTGGGCAGATCAGGAGAGCAGGGCTGAGCCTCTGAGCAGACACTGGAGTGTGAGCTCTGTCCCAGGATACAGGGTCCTATCTGAGGAAGCACAGATGTGACTGTGGGCCTCAGAGTCTATGCCCTCCTTGAGCAGAGGACTTCTGACTGAGAAGATCAAGTGTGGACTCTAGCCAAAAATCCTCCTTCGAGTTTTTCAAAGAAGGAAAAATTGAAAGTATCTTATCACCTTTAGAAATTCAGAAAGGGAAAGAACACAAAGTGCTAGTAATAAAAATGGAGAGTGACATTAATCTTGGATGAATATCTGAGTTTCCTAGAGAGAGGAGCAAGCCAACTAAGTCCTCACTCCTCATTCTTTTCTTTTTGTTCTCAGCGTCAGGGCAGAGCCAAGAGGAGAAGAAGAGGTGGAACACCAAGTGGTAAGGTTCCACCTATCCCACCTGAGCTCTCCAAGGGTGACCCTTCCTGTCCTCTCCATGAGGTCCCAGGTCCATGGTCTCCGAGGATGTCAGTCGCTAGATAGAGTCCCTCTCAGAAGATAGAGGCCTCAGAGGAAAGGCTCATGGGAAGGTAGTCAGAACCCGAGACATTTCTCAGATTCCTGCTCTGCCCAGCTCTGGGCATGAAGCAGTGATGGGCCTGGACAATGGGTGTTGCCCAGTGGGTGGCCGTGGGAGACGTCAAGAGTCAGAACTTCTGTCTCCTGACCTTGTAGAAACTACGTTGACTTCCTGGATGATCAGACTCCTTGAGGTAACCATTGACCTATGTTCCTCACATGGTGGTTTTGAACATATATGTATGTGACAGTACTTTATAAATGAAGCAACAAACACATGTGAACCTTATTAATATTATCATTGACCGTTTGACCACATCTACTGATTCTTGGGGCTTTCAGAGTTAATAGCCCGTTAATATCCCAAGGGTCTCCCATAAAGGGACTCCTGTGTAACACCTATGCTTCTACCTTTATTACATGTAATTCACTCTTCTGGTTTCCCAGGTTGGAGAAATTACCAGAGGGAAACAGAGGAGAAAAGGAGGCTAATTTCTATTCTGAAAAGGTGACTAGTCTTTTCTTTCCTGATCCCTCTTTAACATGTTCTCTGCAATTCCAGGGATTCAGTACAGCCTGCAGTAGTCATGGGAGGGGTTTGCCATAGGAACGGGTATGTGAATGAAGGCCTTGGGGTGAGGGCTGCTGAGTGTATGGTGAAGTCATAGACGTGGGGCATTGTGAAGGGGCAGCAGGCTTCAGGTGGCCCCTCCCCTGACAGGCCAGCAGGTCCTCCTTTCCTTGTTCTGGTCCTGGCTACAGTTTTCTACTTCCTGTCTCCCGCAGGCCCCTAGGCCGGCCTCTCGATACCACCCGCTTTCGTCAACTATTATGCCCAGACCCCTCCTGTGAGGTGTGTAATAGCACAACTGCTGAGATCAATCGGCTCCTGGAGGACCTGGAAGATGATACCGCCTCTATGTCCTCTATGGCTTCCACAGCTTCTGGGACTGAGTCATCATTCACTCTGTCCTCCGCCTTCTCAGAAGTCCCTCCATGAGACCTAACACAATCCCCTCCACCTGACCCTTCCCCACCGCCCCCCTCCGTCCTCTCACCTAACCCAATGACACCCTTAGCTGACTTTCTTTCACCCTCACCACCGGGTCACTCTATGCCACCAGAGTCTTTTCCTGCCTTGGAGTCCAAATTCCCAGCAGACCGTTCCCCACCCCAACCCCTTGCCCTTCCCCCTCTGCCACCACATGACACCCAGGCAACGGGTCCTATTCTCCAACCAGAGGCCACTCTGTCTCTGAATACGATCTTCTCTCTTGACCGCACCCTTTCCCAAGATATTAACCCCTTACCAAATTTGTCCCAGATAATCAATCCCACTGATTCACTGGCTTGTCATCACACACCACCAAGCCTGTCTGTCTCACCACCGACAGACCACCCTTTAACTGTGACTCAATCTAAATCGGTTTCCATCTTATTGAAGTCTGTTCCAGAGAACTCATCTCCAGATAGCCCTGGTGGGTTGTCCACTTATGTCCCAACAGTCAGAGGCACTGACCATTCAAGCCTGTCAATTTCAGAATTATCCTGGTGGCAAGCTTGTGCCAAAGACTTGTTCTTAGCACCTTCCACCTTGGCACCATGTGATTTTAATCGAGAGTTTCTTGCCCTCCATTCTTCAGAGTCCTCTCTGGAGAGACACCCTACAGCTAACCTTATAGAGCCTGGTAACCTCTCATTTCTCAGCCCTCATGTCCTGGCACTCCTGGAGAGACAAGTCCGAAAGAGGAGTGATTTCCTGATGTGGAAAGAAAAGGAGAAGGAGAAGGGTTCTTTTCCAAAAAAACTTAGGCCAGGCCACCAACTAAATCCTTCGGGGAAAACGTTAGAGTCAAATGCTGATGAGTGTGACTCAGCATTCTCCCTTCCTTTCTGGAGCAGTGCAGGCAAACCAAAGGAGCTGCACATGCATGAGCAGCCCCCATATCCTAAAATCTTGGAGGACCATTTACAGGAAAAATGTATGCAGCTCTTCTGGGGTCTTCCATCTCTGCACAGCGAGTCCTTGCCCTCTGCTATCCATGACTCAAGTGACTGCACCACAATCTTCCTTTTCAATACCATCCCAAATGCCTCCACGGGCCAAGAATCCCCAGTACCTCTCCATCGCCCCCCTCCATCCTTGCCTGAGATCCAGCCCCAACACTTGCCTCAAACCCTGCCCCAATCCCAGCCCCTACCTCTCACTCAGGTCAAGTCCCAGGCCCACCTTAAATCCCCGCTCCCAATCCTACCATCTGGTCCTCTACCCCAGATAAGGATCTGTGGGGTGTGTCACCATAGACCCCAGGATGAATCAGAGTCTCTCACCTCATCTGAAATTCAACAACTGGAATGGAAAGTGTTGCAGAAGCAACAGGAAAGTTTGTGGGGTTCCCCCTCTGTAGTCCAAAGATCTCAGGAAGAATTTTGTTCTTCAGCTCCCAACTTTCCTTACCATCAGGCCTCCCAGGCCCATGCCTCCATCTCCATCCTTCCCGTAGAGTTTCCTCTCAGTGATGAGCTGAGGAAGAAACTGGAACATCACCTTCGAAAGAGGCTCATCCAACACCGGTGGGGCCTGCCCCGCAGGATCTGTGAGTGTCTGTCACTGATGATGCCTCCAAGAGATTTCTCAGAGATAGCTAAGTCAGAGAGCAATCGTGGACTCTCACGGATCTCGGTGAACAAAGATCTAAATGTTGGATTGAGCCAATCCAAAAGCTTCCATGAGAGGGGTTCAGAACTGCTTCAGGTAGAGAAGGAGATGGGGAAGGATCGGGGGCACAGCCCAGAGAACGGCCCAAAAGCTCATCTGTTGAGTGACCCAGAGAGCTCTTCAGATAAGGATCCAGCATATGACTCTGAGAAAGACCTAAATAGTCACGTGGCAAGTCTGTCAGGGAAAAATTCAAGGGCCTTGGAGGAAAGTCTAGATCAGAAACAACTTGAAAATGTCCTGAAAGCACATTTGAGCAAGAAGTTTGAGGAAATCAGTGAGGCTCGGCTCCCTGGGACGGTGCGCAGTTCATGGCATGCCAGCAAGCAGACATTGCTGCTTTCTGACAAATCCCGCACCCAAATAACACAGAGGAGTTTGCCACCTTCAGTGGGTGGGGACTCCTCCCTGAATACCTTCCAGGAGCTTTGCTTCATTGATTCCAGTGCACAACAGATGATGGAAACCCATATTAAAAGCTTTCGTATGAGAATGGAGTGGGGCCTTCCCTGCAGGGTCCTTGAATCCATACAGGCGTTTAAATCGGAAGATGCTGCATCCCAGTCCTTGCCCTATTTCTACTGTCCCCCCTCAAATAACCCAACTTTGGAAGTGGACTCCAAATCCGAGGGCTTCGAGCCCCATAGAGGAAGCTCTAAATCTGTTCTTCAAGAAAAAGCGGAAACAACAAATTCAGCCCTGGTCCTGGATCGTCTTTGCCCTGCTACTTCACCTATGGGCAGGGAAGGACAAGGGGTGCCGAGACAATCACCCTCTGGTATCAACCAAGAGATTGCAGAGGTTGTTCAGAGGAGTAAGGGTGCCAGGCAGACTCATCTGCCTGTCACATGGGGCATCACAGGCAAAGCGAGTCAGAAATTTACTCAGCTAGGCAACAGATGCCCCCCAGAGCTGCCTGCAAGGCAAGCTGGTGCCAAACATGAGACAAAGGATGAGAGAGTGAGTTCCAGTGATAGAAGAGAAGGGCGACAGGACAAAAAGATGAAGTCGGAACCCTTTTCCGTGCACAACACGGCCAGGGACATATTCAGGGCCAAGGAGCTCAACGCTCTGCAGTCAAAAACTGGTAATGTGTTGACAACCAGCAAGCCAGGAAGCTCCCAAATGATACGTGAGAATCACAGTAAAACAGAAATTACTGGGACCATTGAAAGCCCTGCACCAAAAAGACAAGTTCCCCAAGACCCAAAGTCATCGGATCTTAAGGAACATCTGTTTGGGGAATTAAAGTCGAAACTAGAGAAGAGGAATCAGAGCCAGGTCCAAGGCCAACACACTGACAGGTCCCCTGCCTCAGAGAGCTTGACTTACAAGGCCTCACCGACTCATGCCCACAGTGTCTCCAGTGGGGACATGGGAGCTTCCCAGGTGCTGCATGTCCATCTGGAGGACAGTGGGATCAGCAGGCAGCAGCGGCAGGAGCCTTGGGTCCCTAAGAAAGACCTAAAGAGGTCCGACGATAAGAAATTCCCACCAGCTACAATGAGAGTGAGCCCTCCGGGCCCCAACAATGAAGAGCTTGGTGGAGGGGATGCAGGGTTGGGGACATGCCAACCTACAAGAAAGAGTTTCCCTACTCAGATCACAGCATCAGATGAGACGCTTGGGAGCAAGTCTTCCCAGACCTCATCACAGAAGGCACAGCCTCCTCCTGAAAGTCTGTTCAGAAAAAAGATGAACCACATTTTTCAATGGCTTCGTCCTGGGACAAAAGGCAAAAACCAAGAACATCCCCAGGAAAAGGGCAGCCCCATATCATCTGCACAGAGCAGAGGCCTGGTTAAAGGGAGAGCTGCCATTACTGGGACCACCACAGCTCAGAAGACCAGGACAGTCCCTGGGAAGTTCCCAGTGGAGAAACTGGGGCAGCGGTGTGCAGCAGAGGTCACCCGCCCTCAAGAGCCCCTTCCTTCCCTGAGGAAGTTTGTGAAAACTGACCAGAAGGCAGAAGAGCAGACCCAGGCAGAGCCCGTCCAGGGGCATCCTTCCAACTACAGGGCTCCCTCCTGTAAAGTGCCAAGCACCAAGTCCTGCCACCAAGAAGTTGTCTTTGCTGGCCAGAATTATCCTACATGTTCTAGACGGATCAGAGACCAGAACAGACACCCTCAGAAAGTCATGGCGTTTAAAGATCAGCTATTGGATCAGAAGCGTCCCTTATCTGTGCCCCGCAGGGAGCATGTGCCCCATCCAAGCTCCACCTGCAGGCGTCAAGCCGGCCCAGGGGCCTCCAGCTGTTCTCACCACTGCTAAAGGCACTATGTTTAGGGATCTGTCTCTATGTCAACAGAAAACGCTTTTCCAGCGTTTCGAGAGCGGAAAATTTCCCACCGCAAAATAATTCCTTCTTGTGGAGAATATTAATTCTCCCCAATAAATGATTCTCTAATAATAGTGATGTCTTTTCTGTGTCCTGTGTTGGGGGCATGGGTTTCAGGTAACTCAGGGCTTGTGCTTAGGGAAAAGGAGGAGTGAGTTCAGCTCTTACTGATTGCTTCCTCTGGCTTCTAAAAGGTCACCAGTGTTCTGGAGCTCTTGTTGACAAAGAGATATCAGGTGCCCCCAAAAGCCCATTTCCTCCCTGATGAAGTTTGAGGAGGTGGGCTCTGCCTCCTGCCTCTTCGCTTAGCCTTAACGAAAGTGTAGAGCAGCTCACACCTTCCGCTCACTGAATGTTTTACATCCTTCAGAGAGTAGGGAAGACAGGTGTTCTCTATCCGAAGAGGGTCAAGAATAGGTATGCAATTCATAAAACAACAATGAAGAAAAAACAGTGGCTTCATCATGATTTAGAGGTCAGTGACCAGAGGACCCCACAGGTGGGTGAACCCTGAATGGGATTTGGGGGGTGGGGGAGGGTATTGCTGCAGTGGATCCTGGGCTGGTGGGGGAGGGGCTAGGAACAGCACAGACACTCCTTAAGAATCTGTCATGTGAGTATATTAATGTGTTAGGGAAGAATACTTTAAACTTTACATTGAGGTTTCCCTACTGGAAAGGCACCTGGGGGAAGTGGTTTCCCTCTGTAGGTATTTCTTCAGACTGCCAAATGATATTTTGTTGCAGAGCAAAAGCATCACTCAGCTGCCAGTAGTAACAATGTTGATCGTGGAGCCACCTACCTCCCAGGATAAAATAAAGCTGAGAGTAAGGAAAAGATGACTTGGAGTAAACGAGGAGGGAAGAAAAAATGAAGAGGGGAAAGAAGGACCTTGCTGGTAGAACAAAGATTTATGCCTCATCATCCATATGGTGACCCTGTCCTGTTCCCCCCGCCCCCTCCTCAATCTGATCCAGGCATCACCACCTTGAGGCTGATCCAGGCACTGCACAGCACACTGATGCCTTATTCCAAAAAGGCACTGGGCTGTTCTTTGAATACTAAACAATATCTGCAGGGAGGTCATCAGGCATGGCATCCCCCTCTTTGGGGAAGGTGATCTTGCTGCCTTCCTTCCATCTATGCTTAATAGGAATATACAAGATCTTGCCCTTAGTGTGTACAGTTCACCTATCAGGATGGAAGTGCCGCCTCTGATATTCACGGCCTTGGTGGAGCCATGGCTGGTCTCCCCCAGAACACCTGCAGCTCATGAACCAGAGGTGAGTCCCAGACTATGCACCAGGTTACAGATATATGGGGGTCTCACCATGGACTGCACACATACCCACCCTTACAATAGGGGTTTGGAGGAAAGGCAACTCCACTTAGACAGACTGGGACTCAAAAATTGGCTGAGTGTCAACTGGGGCAAAATTCAAAAAGCATTATGATGGTGAGCGTTAAATACATTAAGTTGTAGACGTCTAAGTAAAATAAAGATGGCTACAAGGGTGGAAAAATAAAATACCAATTTTGTTTTCTAAAAACAACATGATTTTAAAAATGGAAGGGAGGAGAAAAAGGGAAAAATAGAATAAAATGATTGTTCTATAAGTAATAAGAGGGGGTCAAGATATAGGTGACAAACGAAATAAGACTCCGAGTAAGGGAAAGGAATTTGAGGACATTAGAAAAGATACAAGTATAATGGTAACTATTGTAACAAAACCGAACACGCACGCGCGCACACACACACACACACACTACACAAATGGGGTGAGTATCCCAGAGGGCACTGGAGGTAGTTTTCCCAGAAAGGCTTGTGAATGCTAGGTGTTAAAACAAAAACCAAAAACAAAACCGGTGTCCACTACAGCCTCTCTCACTCCACACTTGTATCTTCTTGTCCAGAGTTATGCCATTGAACCCACAATGTCTGAAACTTGAGGTCAAAGAAAGAATGCAGATTCTGTGGAGGTCCTGGGAGGGGGATGGGGCCCAGGGCAGGAGACTTGAAGAGGTGAGGAGGCCATGGAGGGCTCTACCATCGATGTGGATAGACCAGCCAAAGACCAGCCTCTCAGTTTCTGCATCATCTCATCTTAGGGTCCTTTCCTTCCATTCCAGTGTAGTTACTGCCACACTCCAGAGCTTATCACCAGGAACACTTCAGCCATCCAGATTATTACAGTCGGACATTCCACCCCTTGGCCTCGTCTCTCATTCTTCTGATTCATATGCCCCTTGTTAACTTTTCAACTCCAGGCCCTTCATTTTTCCACTTACTCCTTGTCTGTCGGTCAAGCTCTTGTTTACATTTCCTCCCTCTCCGGGGTAGACTCGATAGTCTGTCAGCTAACCAACATTTAAAAAGCTCCACTACTAATGGACCCCATCCAATCCCTTTTAATCCTGCCTGTCTGGCAAAATCCCATCTCTCTGCCTTTCCCAGAAATGCCTTCCTATAACTAATTGATCACTATTGGATTAAATCTCACAATGGAGTCTACCGATGCCACAGTAAATTCAGCCCCAGCACTAGCTGGGAATCACTCACTCATTCCACAAAGAATTATCCCATGCTTACTAACATGAGAACAAGACAAATGGAGCTTAGGTCGCTGTTTCCTTATTCCATTCTCTCTCCAGGGACACTCAAATTTATTTCAAATCTCCTCCACTTTCCTCAAATTTAGGCTGTCTCCATTTGCTCAGTAGATGTGCTGGACCACTGATCACAGAGGAACTAGAAGTCATGAGACAGGAACTTTCCATCAATAAAGCTTCACAAAAACCTTTTCCCGTTCCTCCTTTCCTTCTTTCCTGTTATATGAAAAGAGGTTTCCTTCCTAACCTCAATGATTACACTTCCTGAAATGTCCTTATTGAGAGAGCTAAACCCTCGTCTTGACGGACTGAGCCCCCTTGCCAGGTATCCTCTCGTCCCCTCCCTCTCTTTAGGAGGCACCCAGCTTCTTTCATTATTTTAAGCTTCTATTACAGAAATCTTTAAACATGCACGAGAGCAGTGGAACTTCCCATGTACCCCTTACCCCACTTTCACAGTTATCATCTGGCACGTGTGATATGGCCCGTCTCCTACACTACGGTTAAGGGGCAAAAGCCCATGGGAACATCCTGCCATCCGTCTCTCAGGTGTATGCTTTGTGCCCATGTCACAGCTCTCACGTTTCTTTGACATTTACTACCTGTGGAGCTCACTGACCCAAAACAGATGGACAGAGCCATGGGGAGGAAACGCATTGAGCTTCAGATGCTCTGGCCATCAGTTCTGCTCAGCCCTGTAGTCAAGCCTGAGAAGTCACTGAATTAACTCCTCCCTCCACCCCACGCAGAAAGGAATCTTCCTAAGCAAATGCAGTGCACGGTGTTGCAGTCCCTCAGTCACACAGTGACTGCAGCACGTAGAGAGCACAGAAGGAGAAAACTGTACATGTGATAAGGACTTCACATCACCATGCAAGTGTTTTCAAAGATTTAGAAGAAAGTTTCTTTCCTGTAATACATTTAAAACGAGCTACTGTATGATGAGTTAAACACAGGAGATCAAACACTTTTTTATCTCCTCTCCTTCCCCAAAAGTAAAATATTACATGAAAAGATGCTCCACATCATTAGTCACCAGGGAAATGCAAATCAAAACCACTGTGAGATAGCACTTCACACACAGGATGGCTACAATCAAAAAGTGAGATAATAGCAAGTGTTAGAAGGCCGAGAAACTGAAACCCTTCTATGCTGCTGGTGGGTAGGAAAAATGGTGCAGCTGTTTTGGAAAACCGTCTGGCAGTTCCTCAAAAGTTAAACACAGAATTACCATATTACCTAGAAACTCCACTTCTAGCTATACACTCAAGAGAAATGAAAACATATGCCCTCACAAGAACTTGTACACAAATGTCCATAGCAGTATTATTCATAACGGTCAAAAGACGGAAACAACCTAAACGTCTATCAACTGACGAATGGGTAAATAAATTACGGTATATCCACACAATGTAATATTTTTTGGCAATAAAAAGTACTGATACATGCTACAATATGCACAAACCCTGACAACATTATGCAGAAGTGAAAGAGGCCAGTCACAAATAACCTCATATGATTCCATTCATACGAAATGTCCAGAACAGGGAAATCTAGAGCGAGAGGAAGTAGACTAGTGGTTGCTTAGGGCTGGGTGGATGAGAGGACAGGGGCATGACAGCTAAAGGTTATGAAGTTTCTTTTTGAAGTCATGAAAATGCTTTAAAATTGACTGTGGTGATGGTTACCCACCTGTGAATACACTAAAAATCATGGAATTATACACTTTAAATGGGTAAGTTGTATAGTATGTGAACTATATTTCAATAAAGCTGCTAAAACAAGTAAAGGATTTAAAAAGAACAAGGCCCTTGAGGATGACAAGAAGGGGAGAAGATATGACAAAAGATGTCAACACAATTTTTGAAGACGGAAATCCGGTGCAGGAGTGGTAACTGACTAGCAGAGCAGAGGAAGTGCCGGCAAACCAACTCACACCACAAAACCCCAGAAGATGGACGACCCAGTGGCACCAGATAAGGAAGAAATTAGGGGTTTCATGCTGTACACATGTTGAATATTTTGTTCTTTCCTTTGGTTTTTGTTTTATATTATGTA
Source organism: Equus caballus (assembly GCF_041296265.1). NCBI lineage: Eukaryota > Metazoa > Chordata > Mammalia > Perissodactyla > Equidae > Equus > Equus caballus. The sequence goes on along the minus strand of NC_091701.1, from coordinate 41,645 downwards.
TAATTTTTTTAAAAAAACTTTTGGGGGAGGATGCTCCTTTCCAGTATTTTGTGAAACCCTGTTGAAATGTTAGCACACTTTAAATGTGCAAAGAGGATCCAGGGTTTCTTGCCTGGGACAGAACCTGCGACAACTGTTTTAAAGTCACCATTGCACACTTCTGGGGTCTGGGTAGGCTAGCGATGGCAGGTGCGGGAATAAAAGCAAGAAATTTCAAAGGTTAGGCAAAATTTGGGACAACAGCCAACAGTCCATTTTTAAAATGTATTTATTTAAAGATAAACTTGTGGAAAAGTTGCATGGATGGTAAACAACCTTCCCCCCCTTATCCAGGTGTACCCATTAGTATTTTGACCCATTTTCGATATCTCTCCATTTTGTCTCTGTCTCCGCTCCCTCCCTCCCCTTTCTCTCTATATCAGCACACACACACACACACACACACACACACACACACACGCATGGATGTCCATGAATGTGCCATGTTCGCGCCCGGGATCCAAACCGGCGAAATGCTGGGCCACCAAAGCGGAGTGTGCAAACTTAACCACTCGACCACGGGGCCGGCCCCACCTGAAACTATTGTTGGTGGAGCTTATCTTGCTCAGACTTTAAAGGATGATTTTACAATCATGAGTCCTGGGGACCTTAGGGGCAGTCAGGACCAGACTTGCTATAAAAAAAACAATGCCAGAGAAGCAAAGATACATAGAGGGATTTGTCTGAACAGAGACCTCCTGCAGTCGAGGGAGGGTACATGAGAGGGGTGGGCTTGAAGTGTACCTTCCTTTTGGGTAGAGACGATGGTGAAGCTGTGGATGAGGGAGAAGACAGGGAAAGAAAGGAGCTGTCATTACTGGTAAACCCTCTCACATGGGAGGGAAAGGATTGGGTGTCTGCGGCCAAGATAGATTCATCAGACTCAGCGAGGGAATGCGGGCAGGCAAAGGGAGGACATGACACAGGGCTTCATTCCAGCAGTTTAGCACTAAACAATGAAGCTGTAAAAGTTATACCTATTAAATGACTAGCTAGCGTGGGGGGAGATGAAATAAATATATATACACCATCAACAAAAATGACATTATTGTTTAAAAAGGTACAGAGATGTCAATGGGAATTTTGGGGAAAAGATAGAAAGTAGATGGGGAAAAAAATCATAAAACCTTTCATGGAAGAAGTAACCATAGGTGTGATTCAAAAAAAATCTAAAGGTACTGTCAAATATGATTACAACTGTGCTCACTAGAAGTTATGCTAAAGAGAAGCCTAGTCCTAAATCAAGATGAGTTTGACCCTGCAGGTCATGGTCCAGCACAATTGCTCTGTAAAATAATGGAAAAGTTTAAAATTTTGCTGGAAGGAGGGGATTTGGCAGAGAAAAAGAGGGAGCAGCAGGGTGAGACACCGTATGGGTGGAAGGGGCCAGATTTGAGAACCTTTAGAGGCTGACTAGCCTAAGAGGGATTCGGGGAAAAGAAGAGCTACCAAACATTTTCAAGTTGTTTGCCCTGGGTCCACGGATGTGCCATGCCCTTGTGGCCCTCTTTCTCATGCTTTCTGTTGGTTGATACAGGCTACTCTGTTCTCTCATGCTTTTTGGTGATAGTGGATTCTTTTGAGGAGATAACGGGAGGTGGGGCTGCTGCTGAGTGTATTTCTGGTTTCATACAGGTAAAAACACATTATGTATGAGGGGAAGTTTTAGTTGAAGGCCGAGTAGATCTTGGGGATGTAAATCCCTGGGCACAGGACCGACTTTCAAAGATGACGTGGGGGTCCAAAAGGAGATCGCCAAGCAATAAAAGGCTCTTAGGTAACAGCTGGGTAACAGAATAAATAGAAAATTTCACCAAGGTGAAATATATGCCATGGTGAATATGTGGAGTTGGAAGGTAAGTTGGAAGGATCTAAAGGGCCTCAGAGGGGTGGACTGATTTGCTGGCCTGGATGGTGGGGGAAGGGTTGTGGGTTCATCACTTCTGTGTTTTCCCCTCCCCGACCTTCAAGAACCTTTGGTGTCTATGCTAAAGCTCTGTGATGCGGGCCTGGAACTCTAGTCTAGAATGTGCACTCTTAATGCCCAGCTGCCTGAGGTGGCAGTGCACTTCTGGTGATGCAGATCACCCTCTTTGTCTGAGGAATGTTAATGCACCATGGCTGAGCTCCAGCTTGAGTTCCTAGGTATTCCCATCCCTGCCTTCCTGTGTGGGGTGGGGCTCCTTCTTCTGTCACGCTGCTACCTAAAGAGGAGTCCATGTTTCCCAATATTTCGGAAAGAGAGAGACATCAATCAGGTAAGTAAATCAGGTCCCTCAGAAATATCAAATCTTTCTTTTCAAATAGATGCATTCAATGCTATCAATTTCCCCCTAAGTACTGCTTTTGCTATACCTTATAAATTTTAATAAGTTCTATTTTAATTTTCATTTAGTTTAAAATACTTTGAGACTTCTTCCTTGACCAATGTGTTTAGTAGCGTGTTGTTTAATCTCCAAACATTTTAGGATTTCCAGCTATCCTTCTGTAATTGATTCCTAGTTTAATTCCATTATGGTCTGAAAACATACTTTGTCCAATCTCTATTTATTTTTGTTAAAGTGTGTTTTGTGGCCAAGAACGTGGTCTATCTTGGTGAATGTTCCATGAGAGTTTGAGAAGAATGTGTATTATCGGATGAAGTACTCTACAAAATGTCAATTAGATCACGTTGACTGATGGTGCTATTCAGGTCAACTGCATCTATACTGATTTTCTGCCTGCTGAATCTGTCCATTTCTGAGAGAGAGGGTGAAATCTCCAAACATAACAATGGATTCAACTATTTCTCTTTGCAGTTCTACCAGTTTTTGCCTCATATTTTGACACTATGTTGTTCGATGTATACATGTTGAGGACTGTGTGTCTTGTTGGAGCATGGACACTTTATGGTTATGTAATACCCCTCTTTATCCCTGATAGTTTTCCTTGTTCTGAAGTCTGCTTTGTCTGAAATTAATATAGTTACTCCTGTTTTCTTTTGGTTAGTGTTAGCAGGGTACATTTTTCTCTGTCTTTATTTGTAATCTATCTGTATCTTTATTTTTAAAGTGGGCATTTTGTATACAACATTTAATTGGGTCTTGTTTTTTTATCCACTGACAGTCTCTGTTTTTTAATTGGTGAATTTACACGATTTATATTTAGCGATTTTTTTAAAAATATGGTAGGACTCATACCTACAATGTCTATAACTGTTTACTATTCATTATATCTATTCTTTTTTCTTCTCTTTTTCTGCGTTTTCTGGTTTTATTTTATTTTTTTTTTTTTAAGATTTTATTTTTTCCTTTTTCTCCCCAAAGCCCCCCGGTACATAGTTGTGTATTCTTCGTCGTGGGTTCTTCTAGTTGTGGCATGTGGGATGCTGCCTCAGCGTGGTCTGATGAGCAGTGCCATGTCCGCGCCCAGGATTCGAACTAACGAAACACTGGGCCGCCTGCAGCGGAGCGCGAGAACTTAACCACTCGGCCACGGGGCCAGCCCCCTGCGTTTTCTGGTTTTAGACAAGCATTTTCTATGATTCCATTTTCTCTCATCTCTTACTATATCAATTGTTCTTTAAAAAAAATTTCAGTGGTTGCTGTAGAGTTTGTAATATACGTTTATAAGTAATGTAAGTCCTCTGTAACATTGTTTTCATTCCTTTCACTTATCCATATACTATAATCACCCAATACATTGTCACTATTATTATTAGCTCAATTGAGAATAAGAAAAATAAAAGTTTCATTTTACCTTGATTTATTCCTTCTCTTCCTCTTTTTAATGAAGATCCAAGTTATCATTTTCCTTCTCCCTGAGGAACTTTTAAAAAATATTTATTGCAGAGCAGGTCTGCTGCTGATGAATTCCCTCAGTTTTTGTTTGTCTGAGAAAGGTTTTATTTCTCCTTCACTTTTGAATGATAATCTCACTAGATATAAAATTCTAGGTGGGTGGTGTTTTTTCTTCTTTCAACACTTTAAATATTTCACTCCACTCTCTTCTTGCTTGCATGGTTTATAATGAGAATCCCACAATTCTCATCCTTGTTCCTCTAGCTGTAGGGTGTTTATTTTCCTCTGGATTCTTTCAAGATTTATCTTTTGGTTTCCTACAGTTTGAAGACGATATGTCCAAGTATAGACTTTTTTAGTATTTATCTTGTTGGGGTCTTTTCTGAGCTTCTACAATCTATGGTTAACCTGTCATTAATTTTGGAACATCCTTGGCCATTATTACTTCAAATATTTTTCTACTCTGTTCTTTCTCTTTTCTCCTTCTGGTATGCCAATTACACATGCTACATATTTTGAAACTGTCTCACAGTTCTTGGATAGTCTGGGCTTTAAAATTTTTTTTCTTTTTCTCTGTGCATTTCAGTTTGCAAAGTTTCTATTGACATATATTCAAACTCACATATTCCTTCCTTGGCCGTATGCAATCTACAGATGAGCCAATCACAGGCCTTCTCCATTTCTTGTAGTGTTTTTGGTTTCTAACATTCCTTTTTGATTCTTTCTTAGAATTTCCCTCTGTCTGTTGACATTCCTCATCTGTTCTTGTGTGCCATCTATTTTTTCCATCAGAGCCCTTAACATACTAATCATGGTTATTTTGGATTCTATGTGTGATACTTCCAAAACCTGTGTCAATGTGAATGTGGATCTGATGCTTGCTTTGTCTGTTTAGACTGTTTTTTCTTGCCTTTTAGCATGCCTTGTAATTTTTGGTTGAAAGCCAGACATGCTGTATTAGGAAATAGGAACGGAAATAAATAAACCTTTAGTGTGAAGTTTTATGCTCATCTGGCTAGGTGTTGGGCTGTGTTTAATATTTACCGTAGCTGTGCATGTCAGAGGCTTCAATTTCCTCTAGTGCCCTTGTTTTTGTGTTTCTTGTGTCTTTAGGTTCCGCTAAATCTCCTCCTTAAACAGAGCCTATGCCTTGCAACTCTTTCAGCTATGAGCCCATCACTATACTGCAGCCCTGGGGACGTGGTGGGAAGGTGTTAAGGGAGGGGATACAATTAAATCTTTTAGTGGGCCTGTGTCCCTGGGTTGTGACCTTCACAAGTGTTTCTAAGCTTTTTTTTTTTCTTTTCTTTGAACTCTTTAGATGAGACAGGAAGGCTACAGGGGGCTGCAGTTGGGTAATTGCCCTTCACCCACGTGGGATAAGGCTTGGTACTCTTTTCCCCTGCTGAGGCGGCTTCTATTACGGAGCACACTCAGGGGATATTTCAAAATCCTTTCAAAATGGTAACCTTTCTCCCCCACCCTCCCGTGCCAGAAACATCAGAGTTTCTTCATTGTTCTTCACTATGAGAACTTAGTAGGGTTCCTGGAAGTAAAACTCACGAGTAGGTGGGGCCTCCCCTTAAATGGTCCTCCAGGAGTTTCTCACTTTCATGCTAGCCCACATGCATCCTCACCAGTTTGTCAGTGTCTTTTACGTGTTTCTACCAGTTTATGGCTCTAGTGGCTTCTGCTCCAGGTAAGCTGATCTTAACTGTGATTCTCTGCATTCACCCTCTCTGAAGATTTTGGGTAGCAGTTTGCCCTGCAACCTCAATTCTCTGGTGACTTCAAGAAAAGCCATTGATTTTCAGTTTGCTCAGCTTTTGCTTCTCCTAAGGACCGTAGTAAAGACTCCCAAGATCTTTAAGTGTTGGAGCTGGAACCAAAAGTCACTCCTCAAAGGATAATTCTTTATTTTCCTGTTCCCTTTCTCACATTTTTAAATGAGTTTGGCTGGGCCAGAGAGACACCTAAAATGGGAAGTCTGAGGAGAGGACAGACCATTGCTCCCTTAGGGGAAGAGAACAGGCAGAACTAGGGCTTCAGGGAGGACTAAGGATTCCATTTAAAGCTCACAGACTATCTGGGTGTGCTGGTAGGTTCCCAAATAAAATCCCAAACAGTGATTCTGTAGTCCTTGATTCAGTTATTTAGCGTTTCAGATCTGTGTAGGAGAACATCATTCCCAGCACTTGATCATGAGTCATCTTGCCATGTCAGGTGCCACTTGCCAAGCCTTCCTTCGTGTTGGGCAGATCAGGAGAACAGAGCTGAGTCTCCGAGCAGATGCTGGAGCAAGAGCTCTGTCCCAGGATACAGGGGCCTATCTGAAGAAGCACAGATGTGACTGTGGGCCTTAGAGTCTATGCCCTCCTTGAGCAGAGGACTTCTGACTGAGAAGATCAAGTGTGGACTCTAGCCAAAAATCCTCCTTCGAGTTTTTCAAAGAAGGAAAGACTGAAAGTATCTTATCACCTTTAAAAATTAATAAAAGGAAGGAATGCAAAATTATAGGAATTAAAATAGAGAGTCATATTATTCTTGGATAACAAATATCTGACTTTCCTAAACAGAGAAGTGAGACCAATGAGTCCCAGCCCTTCATTCTTTTCTTTTTGTTCTCAGTGTCAGGGCAGAGCCAAGAGGAGAAGAAAAAGTGGAACACCAAGTGGTAAGGTTCTACCTATCCCACCTGCGCTCTCCAAGGGTGACCCTTCCTGTCCTTTCCATAAGGTCCCAGGTCCATGGTCTCTGAGGATGTCAGTCACTACATACAGTCCCTCTCAGAAAACAGAGCCCTCAGAGGAGAGGATCATGGGAAAGCAGTCAGAATCTGAAACACTTCTCAGATTCCTGCTCTGCCCACATCTGGGCATGAAGCAGTGATGGACCTGGGCAATGGGCGTTTCCCACTTAAGTGGCCGTATGAGATGTCAAGAGTCAGAACTTCTGTCTCCTGACCTTGTGAAAGTACTTTGACTTCCTGGATGATCAGATTCTTCCTTGAAGTAACCAGTGACCTATGTTCCTCACATGGTGGTTTTGAGCCTCACATAGGATGACATACATATATGAATGAAAGCCCTTTGTGAATGATAAAGCAACATACATACGTGAGCTTTATTATTATCATTAACCGTGTGATCTTGAATCCCAATTCTTGGAGCTCTCCAAGTCCAATCTACCAAGGGTACCATACAGGACATTCTACTCTGCCTCCTAAAATATCTCTTTGCTTCTGTCTTCATCACTTTCCTGGTTTCCCAGGTTGGAGAGCTTGCCAGAGTGAAGCAGAGGAGGCAAGGGAGGTGCTTTCTCTGCTGCAAAGGTGACTAAATACAATCCTTCTTTCCTGTATCCCGCTTCTTAGCAGGGTCTAAGAATTTCTAGGGCCTCAGTGAAACGTGAGATTGATAAGGGAGGGAAAATCCTCAGATTTTGAAATCCAGATTGTCTAAGTCTTAGGGAGAAGGATACAACATAGATTGTGAGCTCAAGGAAGTGGGGGGATGTGAAAGGACAGTATGCAATGGGTGCCCCTACCTCTGTCAGACCAGGGCCCCATATATTTGTTCTGGTCCCGGCTGCAGCTATGTATATCCTGTCTCCTTCAGTCCCTGGGGCCAGTATCACGATACCACCTGCTTTCGTCAACTGCTATGTCCAGACCCCTCCTGTGAGGTGTGTAATAACACAACCATGGAGGTCAATCGGCTGCTGTTCCTGGAGGACCTGGAAGATGATACTGCCTCTGTGTCCTCTCTGGCTTCCTCAGCTTCTGGGACTGAGTCATCATTCACTCTGTCCTCCGCCTTCTCAGAAGTCCCTCCAGGAGACCTAACACCATCCCCTCCACCTGACCATTCCCCACCGCACCCCTCTGTTCTCTCACCTAACCCAACGACACCCTTAGCTGACTTTCTTTCACCCTCACCACCAGGTCACTCTATGCCACCAGAGCCTTTTCCTCCCTTGGAGTCCAAATTCCCAGCAGACCGTTCCCCACCCCAACCCCTTGCCCTTCCCCCTCTGCCACCACATGACATCCAGGCAACGGGTCCTATTCTCCAACCAGAGGCCACTCTGTCTCTGAATACGATCTTCTCTCTTGACCGCACCCTTTCCCAAGATATTAACCCCTTACCAAATTTGTCCCAGATAATGAATCCCAATGATTCACTGGCTTGTCATCACGCACCACCAAGCCTGTCTGTCTCACCACTGACAGACCACCCTTTAACTGTGACTCAATCTAAATCGGTTTCCATCTTATTGAAGTCTGTTCCAGAGAACTCATCTCCAGATAGCCCTGGTGGGTTGTCCACTTATGTCCCAACAGTCAGAGGCACTGACCATTCAAGTCTGTCAATTTCAGAATTCTCTTGTTGTCAGGCTCCTGCCAAGAGCATGTTCCTCCCCACATTATCACACTCTGATTTTCAACGAGAGCAAGTTTCCCTCCGTCTACCAGAGACCTGTCTCTAGGGAGACTCTGCTACCAATCACATGGAGGCCAGCAGCCATTCTTTCCTTGGCCTTAACGGCCAGGCATTCTTGGCAAGACAAATAAAAAAGAGAATGGATTTCCAGATATTAGAGAAGAAAGAAAAGGAGGAAGGACTATTTTCAAAACAAATGTGCTCAGAAAACCAACGGATGTCTTCAGGGAATTCATTGCAGCCACTTGATGTACAAGACACCACAGCCCCCTAAACTGGCTGGGACATCACAGGCAAACCAGAGCACCTGAGCATTTGTCAAAAGCTACTGTATGTCAAGACTTTGGGAGAAAACTTGCAGCAGAAATATACCCAGCTCTTTTGGGGTCTTCCCTCTCTGCACAGTGAGTCCCTGCTGGCCACTCTCCTGGTTTCTAGTAGTAGTGCCCCACTAGGGTCTCATTTTGTCTTATTCAATGGAATCTGTAATGCTTCTGCAGTCAAGATGTGGGATCAAGAATCTCCACCACTTCCCCATTCTCACCCTCCTCCCCTCCCCGATGTACATCTGCAACCCTTCTCTCAGACCAACCCCCAATCCCAGCCCCCACCTTTCACTCAGGTCCAGCCCCATGCCCACCTTCAATCCCCACTCTCAATCCTACCATCTTCTTCTCCATCCAAGATTAGGGACCATGGAGTGTCTTTCCATAGATCCCAGATTGAGTCAGACTCTCATATCTCAAATGAAAATCAACACCTGAAATGGCACATGTTGCAGAAGCAACAAGAAAGTCTGTGGGGTTTAGTCCCTGCATTCCAAAAATCTCAAGAAGCCACTTGTCCTCAAGCTCTCACCCCTCCTTTGGTCAGCCAGTCCTCCCATGCCTATGTACCAGTCTCTGTCCTTCCTGGCCATTTTCATATCACCAGTGAACCCCAGGATAAAATGGAGCTCCACATTCCAAGGAGGCTATTCTCACACTGCTGCCTCTATGCCAGTAGGAATCTAGAGTCTCTGTGTAAATGCACAGAAACATCTCAGCAAAAAGGCAGACATGCTCACTCACAGCTCCGTCAGCTTCAGGGCCAGAGAAGCAAGGATCGAGCAGAGACTGAATTGAGTTTCCCAGGAAGCTTCCATGAGACGATCTCAACAAAGTTTCAACTAAGGCAGGACATGAAGAGGAATCTTGGATATATCCTAGAGAAGAGCCCAGAAGATAGTCCTCCAAGGGTCTCAGAATGCTACCTACTAAAGAGTCTGAGGGCTGCCTCAGAGACAAAAAGTAGCTGTGTGTGTCACTCAAGGAATTACTCAGGGAATGAACTCTTAAATGTCTCAAGGAAGGACACAGACCAGAATGAAATGAAAACCATTCTTAGATTACATCTAAGCCAGAAGTTTTGGCAGATCACTGCGGGGAGGAGCCCCCTTGGGGTGTGTCATTCATGGCTGGCTGAGGACAACCCATCCCCTCCTTCTGGGAGTTCCCAGAACAATATGGAAAACAGAAATTTGAAAAACATAACAGTAGGTGGGGTCCACCCCCAGATGACCACTCCAGAGCTTTCTTTTCTGGATCCCAACACCCGACAGGTGCTAGAAGCCCATATTATAAGGTTTCGTGTGAGTCAGAGGTGGGGCCTACCCCTCAAAGTTCTTGAATCCATAAAATCCTATAAGTTGAGAGAAGCCAAAACATGGCCTCTTCCCCAATTTGACTTTCTCTCCTCAGCCACCTATATTTCTGGGGTGGATTCCAAAGCTGAGGTTTCCAAGCCCCCTGAGGGAAGCTCTAAAAGTTTTCAGGGAAATAAGGTGAAAACAACGAATTCAGTCCCCATCCTGGATCTTCCACTCCCTGCTACCTCATCTGTGGGCAACGAAGGACAGGGGTCCCTAAAACCATCCCACTCTGATATCGACCGGGAGCTTGCCAAGGACATCCAGGCAATCGAGCATGGCAGACAGACTTCAGAGATCCTCACACACAGCTTTATAGACAAAGTGAGTCACAGTAAGACTGCACTAGACAATAACAGATGCAGCTGAGAGGTGCCCACAAGGCAAGCTGGGGCTGGACATGTGCCAAGGGATGAGAATGTGAGTTCCAGTGATAGAGAGGACATGATTCAGGGCCAAAAGATAGTGGAGAAGAATTGAAAACATTTTTCCACGTCCACCATGAACTTCAGGGAGATATTCAAGGCTGAGGAGCTGTGCGTTCTTACATCACAATCTTGTGACATCTTGACAACCAACAAGTTGGGAAGCTCCCAAATGGTAAATATCAATGTGAGCAATGTAGAAACTACCCTGACCAGTGAATGTCCCTCACCAAAAATACCAGTTCCCCAAGATTCCAAACCATCAGACATTAAAAAACAGCTCCCTACCGAGTTGAAGTTTCAATTGAAGAGCAAGGAACATAGCCAGCCTAAAGGCTCTCCTGCTGACATATCCCTTACTTCAGATAGCTTGCCTTCGACTCCTCACTGACTCAGTCCCAGAGCGTCTCCAGTGGGGACATGGGAGCTTCCCAGGTGCTGCAAGTCCACTTGGAGGACAATGGAGATTAGCGGGAACCCTGGGCCTCTAAGCATGTCTCATGAAAATGCCAGGATAGGAATTTCCCACCAGCTGCAAAGAGAGTGAGACCTCTGGACTCCAGAGCAGGAGAATGTGGAAGCGAGGATTCAGGAGTTGGGACGTCTAAAGCCAGAAAGAAGAGCCACTCTATTGAGGACAGAGAATTAGAGGGCACTTCCCCATATCTGTCACAGAATGAACAGTTTCCTCCTGAAAGTTACTTCAGAAAAATAATGAGGCAGTTTTTTCAGTGGATTAATTCCAAGAAAAAAATCACAGGGAAGGAAAGTCCCCAGCAAAAAGCCAAGTTCACGTCAACCTTTGCACCGCTCTGAGACCCAGCTCAAAGTGCAGCTCTCGTGAGCTGTGGGCCTCCTGAAGCTCATGAGCTCATGGCAGCCATCGGGAAGATCCTAGAGGAGAAACTGGCATGGAGATACGAACCTGAGGCTGCAGAGCTAAGTCAGCAGAAGGGGGAACTGCAGGCCCAGGTAGAGCCTGACGAGGGGCATCCCTCCAACTACGGGGCTCTCTCTGACCCACAGCCAGGGGAATGGGCAAGGACCACATCCTGCAGCCAAGATGCTGTCCCTCCTGACAAGAGTTTTCGTACAAGGGTTAGACAGAAAAGAGACAGGATCAGACAGCCCTGGAAAGTTGTGGCCTTCAAGGACCAGCATTTATGCCAGAGTCAACCCCCTTCCCCACCCTACAGGGAGTCTGTGCCCCATCCAAGACCCACCTGCATGCATGATGTATGCCACGTCCCTCGGGCCACCCTCACCTCTAATGAAAGCACTGTGTTCAGAGATCTGACTCTTCTATTCAAACAGGAAATGCTTCTCCAACACTTCCAGGGAGGAAAAATGTCCCCAAAGAAATCATTCAGTCCTTGTTGAGAAAGCATTGCAGTTTTCACGAGAACACATCCTCTGATGAGAACCATGGTTAGCACAACCAAGGATACTGATCGTCCTCAATAAATGTTTCTGCTAGGAGAGAGTAGTGTTCTCTGTGTGGTGCTTTGGGGGAGTGGATTTGGGGTTCCCAGTGCTTATGCTCAGGGAAAGGAAGGAGGGAAGTCAGCTCTTTTGGTTTCTGCAAGATGACCAGTCCCTTGTAGGGGGCCTGACAGTGGCTTTCTCAGTTTTATCTTGGGTCCTGTATTTGACCTTATTCAGATGTCCTGTACTTAAAACACTTTACTTTTTCATAAAAAGTACAAAAAGTTTACTCTAAAAACTTCCGGGCCTTTTCAAAATGAGAGAAACCCTTCAAGTCCAGAACTTGGCTCAACTTGTCTTTCCATCTGCTCCCTCACTATCCTGAACTATACACAGCTGCAGGGTGGGATGCGTTCCTCTGGAAGGATACAGCCAGAATTTCCCCTTGTTGCCTCAGAAAGTTTTGGAATTGGAAGTGTGGGGGTGTTTAGGCCCTGAGGTGAGTGGCAGGGGGAAATGTTGCTCTTGGATCTCTTGGTGAGGAATGAATGTCACCTGCTCCTAAGAGCCTTTCTCTCCCTCAGGAAGTCTGGGTGGTGGGCCACGTCCCCACGCCTCAGCTGACCCTAACGAAAATGGGGAGCAGTCCACGCTTCCCCTTCCTCTACCCTTCCTGGAGCAGAAGGGAGGAGAGAACTCGCAGCTCTGAAAAGGACCAGAGATAGGAATATTTTCCTGAAAACGGTAACTTACCTTCATTTAGAAAAAGTTGCTGATTCCTGAGTATCTCACAGGTGAGCAGTCAGTGCAGGTGTGCGTATGGATGGGTTTTGCGATTGTGGACACTGGAGTGGCCAGGGCAGGGTCCAGGAACTGGGTGGGTCCCGCTGAAGAATCTGTTATATGTGGGGTGTTAATCTGTCTGTAAGGCACATTCTGAGCTCAACAATGAGGTCTCCCTGCATGTGAGGACACCTCAAGGAATGGGAAGAGCCGCTCCCGAGGGAAACTGCCTCAGGATGCCCAGCTTGGTAGAATTATTGCAAGACCAAGAGATCACCTGGCTATCATTTGTAGGAATGGTCGTCGGGCAGCCACCCAGAATTTGGGGCAAAAGGAGAAAACAAGTAGGGAAAAAGGAATGGTGGAGTGAGTGGACAAGGAAGGAAAAAATGAGGAGGGGAAGAATGACCTTATCATCACTCCTCATGATCCCTGAGGGTCACTTCGAGCTCACAATGTCCCTTCCAGACAGATTAACACCCCACATCCTGGCCATCCACTCCACCCAGCACTACCTTACCTAGGCCTCACCTCCTGGAGACTAATCAGGGCTGGGGGGAGCACAATGATACCACTGCAGCTAAGAGAACTTGGGATAGTCTTCAAGATTGAAGACAGTATCTCCAGGAATGTTGTCAAGGAGGTTGTCCTCTCATTTGGTGCCTGCCTTCCCAGCCATGCTACATCTTACACCAAGGTTACAGTAATTTAGGGGTGGGTTAGTTACTATATAACAAATACCCCAAAAGTTAGTGGCTTAAAAAACCAAGTATTTATTAATTCATAGTTTCTGTTGGTGAGGAATGTAGGCAAGGCCTACCTGGGTTCTCTGCTCCAAGGTCTCTCACAAGGCTGCAATTAAGGTGTCAGCTGGGGCTGGGGTCTCAGCTGAAGGCTTGCCTGGGGAAATACACACTTCTTTGCTCACTTCTATAGCTGCTGGCTGGATGCAGTTCCTCAAGGCCTGTTGGACTGAGAGCCTCAATTCCTGGATGGCTGTTGGCTGGAGTTGGCCGGAGGCAACCTTCAGTTCCTTGTCATGTAGGCCTCTCCAACATGGCAGCTTGCTTCATCAAAGCCAGGAGAGAGTCTGCTAGCAAGACACAAGTCACAATCTTGTAAACTAATGAGGGAAATGATATCCCATCACCTTTCCCTTATCCTATTAGTCAGAAGCAAATCATGAGGTCCAGCTTACACTCAAGGGGAGCAGTTTATACAAGGGTGTGGCTAGCAAAAGAAGGGATCTTTGGAACCTTCTTAGAACTCTTCCTAACACAAGGGTTTCTTCTTGGACATCCCACTGAGTTCACTGAAGCAAAAGTGACCAAAGGGACCAAGTGGATCCTTGTGCTCATCCATATCCACGTCATCAAAGTTAAAGCTGTTTAATGGCTAAGTGGAGTAACGTCTGGTAAGAAAAACATCAAAGAGATTGAAGCATCCAAGGAAGGAGGGAAAGGTGGCAGGGAGGTAAAGGCGGTGTGGGGTCATCATGAACGGTAAAGTGAAAGGAGCCCTTAGAACCACCTGCCTCACCACTGCCAGTATTCAGACTTAGAGGGGAGGAAAAATTAGGTGCAAGACGGCTCATCCTCACTCCGCCACCGTATCTCCACTCTGCTCTAGCTCCCCAACTACAGGCCTAAAGAAGCAACCTTCAGTTCCCATAGAGATAGCCAGGCTTATAGAGGAAGTAAACCCTACAGCTTGCAAGGTTTAACTTCTGCTCTTATTGATATATTTAATATAGCACATCCAGCATTTCAAATTTGCTTCTCACAGCTTGAACATCCGAGAGGATGAATCACACAATCTATGGCAAAGCCAGTACTAGGGAATTCAGCATGTAGCTCCCATTCTGGGATGTTTTCCATGAACCCATTGCCAAAGAGCTTCTAACCAAGGGAGAGGTGGTGGCTCAAAAGGGCTGACTTACTGGCTGGGGTCACAAAACAAGTCATACCTGGTGCCCAGATATTTGCTTCTATTCAGAGAAACACTGGATGAGTCAACGAGACAGAATTTGCACACTCAGCACATCTAGGCAGTGAACTGTCCAAATGAGGTGACAGTACCACCCAGGAGTGATCCCACACTCTTGTTCTGCTTCTAGTACTGTTTTCCTTTTTCCCAGATTCCAGTTCCTATGGGAAAGCAGGACTCTTACCAAAAGAAGGAAAACGTATTAGCTGAACAGTGACTGGAGAGATGAGGATGAATTTCTCTACAAACAGATTTCATGGGCTTGCTGCTTATACCCAGAGATCAGTGCTGTGCAGCTTGGGGGGGGTGGGGGGTGGGGGTGGGGGTGGGGTTGGGGGTCTCATTTACACCATATTCTGTGGCGCCTGAAGAATTTTCAGTGACATAGAATGTGATGGGAATGGGTTACCTGAATTTTTATACACTCAAGCCCACACTCCAAACCTAATGTCAGGGCCAATAAAATGCATGAATTGACTGGTACCTTGATGTGGCTTGGGTATGGGAACCCCAGATCCCAGCTTCAGGTACTGTGCATTTCTCTGGTACCAGGTGCTGCCTAAGGGAATCAGCTTTCTTGAGGCAGCCTTCACATGGATTAACACTCAGAACTGTGCCCTAATCTGCAGCCACAATGAAGGGGACAAGGCTATGAGAAGGGGCTCTTCTCTCTCTCTCTTTTTTTTTTAAAGATTGGCACCTGAGCTAACAACTGTTGCCAATCTTCTTCTTTTTTTCTCTTTTTGCTCCCCAAATCCCCTCAGTACATAGTTGTATATTTCAGTTGTGGGTCCCTCTAGTTGTGGCATGTGGGACGCCGCCTCAACGTGGCCTGATGAGCAGTGCCATGTCCACACCCAGGATCCGAACCAGTGAAACCCTGGGCCGCCAATGCGGAGGGTGCGAACTTAACCACTTGGCCACGGGGCTGGCCCCGGGGCTCCTCTTGAGGCCTTTCCTCTGGAACTTCCATTGGCCCTGGATCAGAGCCTAAATTAGGCTATTTTCCTGGGGTCACAAGGACACATTTGGTCTTCCTTAGGGAGGCCAAGTGGAAGCTCAGAGATTTGTGGAGGCTGCCTCCCTATCTCTCCCAGGAGACTCGGGGTCTGTTTCTTCCTTCTATGGGGGCCAGGAGGTAGAGAAGGAACTGAGTATTATGCAAGTTTAGCAATGCTTCACTGTGGGAGGGGGTTGGGCTGACAAGAGTAGGTAATTTTCCTTTGCAGGGATTCTTGCCCAGCTTGAGGCAACCTTCATTTGAAGCAGGATAATGCTGTTTCTACCCTCCACCTGAGGGGACTCCAGAAGGAATAAAAGTTACCTTTCCTCATTTGTCTTACAGGAAGTTCTGGGATTCTGGGTTCAGGAGTTATTAATGGCTTTCATGTTTCCTGAACCCAAGCAGAAGTTGTGAGACACCTGTCGTACAGTTGTGGACACCTGTCCAGACCCTCATGTGGGAGGAGACTTTAGCTGGCTGCTCCAAGGAGAGAGGAGATAGGGGTTGACACAAATGCTGGGGTGAGAGAAGGAGAGTTGCCTAAAGGTAGCAGTGGCTCCAAGACCCTGAGAATCAGCATGTAGACACGAGTCCCTTAGGTGGACGGGTTCTGTGTGGAAGTCCCCTAGGAGACAGCACAATGTTTTAAGGGATGAAGTGATGATGCTGAGATGACTAATCATCAAGCCCCATCATCTTGAGAGCTGTCGCAAGACACAGCATTGCTCACACTTAGCACAGAGGCTGTGCAGCCACTGGCCTTTCAATGGGCCTGAAGGGCTTGGGCAATGAAAATCCCAGGGGCAACCAAGATGGACTCAAGATCACAGGCTCTTACCTACATATTTGATGGTGAATACTTAACTAAATAGGCAAAAAGCTCCCATTAATGACTACTATTGTATATCTTCCTACCCTTTAAAATGGGGTCTTTGAGCCAGATTTAATTTAATTTAGAAAAATTAAGTACTGCTTATTGTACTTCAATGTTGTGAAACAAATTTATGCTTTTTATGTATATTATCCCATTTAAACTTTACAATGCTTTGAAGTAGGTTTCTTTACCCTCTTTTATCGAAGAGCACGACCTGAAGGGCAGAGAAGGTAATATATATTCAGAGTGCTAGCACAGAAGAGGGAGCCAGGGATGGAGAGCCCCCTTACGCTGTGAGGGATTCTTTGGATGTAAATGATGGCAAGTACAATTCAATTGACTTTAAAAACAGGATCTGTTGACTCAGGCACCTGAAAAAGTTCTGGGAGTAAGGCTGCCCTCAGGCAGGAGGATTCATATTGGGGCTCAGCTGATGTCATCAAGTTTCAGTTTCTATCCATTTCTCTGCTCTAGATTCTGGACTGGCTACCTTGTAAGTCTGTCTGGCAAGTTCGTAGCTACATCTTCCAAACTAAAAGCACAGCTAAAAATGGGTTGTTTCTCCCACTAGTCCCTTTAAAAGTCCCACTGTGCCTTATTGTCTCCAGTTGGGTCACATGCCCATCCCTGACCAAACGCTGTTGCCAAAAGCATGGACCAATCTTTTTGGCCAAGCCTGACTTCAATGCCCTCCTTTAAAGTAAGAGCGTTAGTGATAAACAACTCCACTTGACATGGACTGAAACTGACAACGGGGTTAGATCCCCAGAGGGCAAAAGAAGGACTATTTTTAGAAGGTGAGTGAATGCTGAGTGTCAAAATAAAAACAAAAACAAAACGGATGTCTACTTAAGCCCTCTCTCTCACCACCCCATTTCTGCCTTCTTGTCCAGAGTCATGCCATGGACTGAAGGTTAGAGTTAGAGGAAATGCCAATTCTGTGGAGGACAGGAAAGGAACTCAAAGTGGAAGGAATCAATCAGAGGCCCCAACATCCATGCGGATAGACCATCCAATGATCTGATCTCTCACTGTCTGCTCCTTCTCATCTTAGAGTCCTTTACCTTCATTCCAGTTCAGTTATGGCCATATCCTAGAACTTATCACCAGCAACATTTGTGTGTTCTGAAAAAATACAGTCTGACATTCCACCCTTTATCCTCTCAGCTTATGCCCTCAGCATGTTAATTCCTCAACCTATTCAGGAACTACAAGCCACTCTATACTTTCCCCTGCTCACCTGACAACCTTTGTCTTCATTTCCTCCCTCTCCAAGGAAAACTTCATGGGGCATCACTTAATCCTAAACCTAAATCTACTGCTCTGCTCTAAACAGCCTACCCCCTTCTTTCATTCGTCCTGTCTAGCAAAATCCAACTCTGCCTTTTTTAGAACTGCCTTCAAATAAGGGCCTGCTTCCTCTTGGATAAAATCACACAAGTGTGTTTGTGCCCCATAAACTTCTGTTCTACATTTGTTGCTCAGCTCCACCACTGCCTCAGAATCCAGTCATTCCTCCTGTGTTACCATGTGCCAGACGCTCTTCCAAGCACTTGGGACACCCAGTGGAGGCAACAGAGGCCCTGTCTCGGGGGAGCTTCTGTGATTGTTTTCTCAGTCAACTCGCTTGCCTAAGTTCTCAAAACAATTCCAGTTTCCTACACCTTGTCCACACTCCTCGCTCATTGATCATATGTGCTGGACCACCAGAGGGAAACAGAGAAGTCATCAGATGGGAACTTTTCTTCATAAAAACTTCAAAACAAAACAAAACCAAAACCAAAATGAGATCCTCCATCTCTTCTTTCCTCCTTCCTTCCCACCATACTGAAATGTTTCCCTCAATGCTTTCCTTAATCCTCCCAACTTGGGATCTGCCCGCCCTTTCCAAGTCACAACACTTTCACATGTGTGGACTATCTGCCTTAATTATCTACTTTTCCAGAGGACCAAGACTACATTTACCTCATCACAGCTGGAAACACCAAGCAGAGCTCAGAATCCTCTGGAGGAATACATCGGCAATAGGAGGGATCTATGGGGAGGTCCTGCCCAGCATGCTCTGGGGCGGGGCCACGTCTGGGGGCAGGGCCTGAGAGACTCTGAGATCCTGTTTGGCTTCTTGAGGGCGACGGCACCAGCAACATGGCCAGACATCTCACCTCAGGCTTCTGGAAGATATGAGTTGAGATTTAATTCAAAGACGGTTCTGAGGAAGGTTTCTGGATGCCTGAGTGACCTTCCCCACTGCCCAGCCTGAAGGATCCTTTCCTCCATCTGCCATTTCCATTACGGTGGGCAGGCCCTCACAGCCCCGGGGCCCCCAAACTCTCACTCCAGGCCCAGCCTTAGAAGGTGCTCAGAGGCCTGGGGGCAGGGCTGTGCCTGCCCAACACCACCCCCTTTGACCATGGCACTCTTAGGAACTCCACCAAGGTGAGAATAGTAATAAATAGAGTAACAACATTGACAACTGTTAAGGCTTCACCTTACACTGGCTGCCTGGCCGTGCACAAGTAGCCTGAGTCTCAGATCTCATCTATTATGCGCAGATACTGATGTGTACTGATAGGGTTGGTCCTCGGAACTGGAATGAATGAGTAAAGAGTTTTGAACAGTGTTTACCTAACACTAGAAGTTTAATATGTGCTACCCATTATTATCACTCATTTAAAATGCTAGGCCTCCTCTTTATTATTTTAGAAGTATCAATTTACCACTCATTCATTCTTCCTTCCTTCAGAATGAATTTATTTAGTACCTAACATGTGCCAGACACTATGCCAGGCTCTGGAATACAATGGTAAGCAAAAAGGTAGAGTCTCTGCCTTCATGGATCTTACAGTCTAGAGGGGAGATCAGGCAGAAATTAATTATACAAGATTGTGTAAATGTCCCATGTTACATTCTATGAAGGGTTCATGAGCTGGTTGTCGGTGCCAAGGGAGCTTAAAACATGGGGATTTGGCCTAACCAAGGAGAAGAGGGTCTTCCTCACCCATCCCTCAGGAGCTGATGAGGCTTAAGAGGTAAAAGGTGAGTAGGAGACAACTTGGCAAAGCAGGGAGGGAGAAGTGTTCCAGGCAGAGGAATCTGGGTGATGAGAGCAGAGAGAGTGAGGAGGGAGGAATGTGATGCAACAAGAAGAGGGAAAAGCGTGGGAGGCACAGATTAAGCAGAGTTCTCTGGGCCAAATCAACTAGTTAAGTCTTTGGAGCAATGGGGAGCCAGGGGAAATTTTTAAGTTAGGATATATTTATATGTGTAGGGTATTCAGATTTTAGTTGTATTATTTGAGTTTCCAAAAGATTACTGTGAATTAATACTGTGAATTAATGATTTACAGCGATTTAATGTGAAGAATGCTTTGGATGGGGTAAAGAGGATGTGAGAGACCAGTGAGAAGGCCACTGCAGTAATCTACGAAAGAAATGATGTCAGCATGGACCACAATGGTGGTGACCAAAGTGGAGTAACGTGGACGGATGTGAGTGGCATGACTTCATTAATTCTAATAAGACGGAACATTTTACCTTTTGTTTCGCTCCAGTGCCCAAGAGGTACAGGTTGGTGCAAGATGTGGGGTCTTTTATAGAGTTGGACAAGTCAGCAGACACGAAACATTTGAAAAGGCTGCTTGAACTGCTGACTAGCCAAAATCAAAGAGGAAGTTGACCTTCAACCCTTTGTTTCATTCCAGCTGCAGAAGTCATTTTCAGTTACTCTCTGACTCAAGTAAACACCACTCCCTGTCACCTTATCCCTTTGAGGGTTGGTTCACTTCTACATTTTCACTGGGACACGATTCTCACTGACAGTAGAAAGTTCGGCACCCAGACCTGCAGATGTGAAGACACTTGCTCCTCTCTCGAACTATTAGTACTTCTGGGAAACACGTCCCAGTGCCAAACTGTCCTGGTCCTGAAATGACCCCGTTATTTGGGGAGGTAGTGAAGGAAACTGCATGTTTTAAACCTCGAGCGGCACTCTCTTTGGACATCGAAAGGTGTAAATGATAAAATACTTACTAGACTTAAAGACCAGGGAGTAAACGGGGGGCTGGATGCTGCCCAGACTCTGTGTGTCAGCAAAACATATCTGAGCTAAGCGAAGGACCAAGACCAGGACCAAGTGTTTTCCTCAGTGGAATAATTAGACAACAGAGGTGGGCAATTTAGGAAAGATAACTTTTTCTGTCCCTGCTTTAGAATTTCTATTACAAACAAAACCCAATCCTTAGCAAGATTTAAGAGCATGGGACAAAGACTGCTAGATGTTGAACTGCTGGGAGTGGGCCCACGTTTTATTTATCTTCGTATCCAAGCACATCCGCAGTGCTTGCCACGAGGCAGATACTCAGTGAATGCTGGGTGGAACAAGGATTCCTCTGTGTTTTCATGGGGTATTTATATGGTATGGGAATTCAGTCATTTTTTGCTCCACTAGGTAGAGATGGATGCTTTCTGTTCTCCATGTTTACTTTGAACACCATTTAGCTACAGGGATGTTCTAAAATGAAATAATAAGGAAACCAGCTTTAATACGATTTTATATATACAGACAGATACACTTTATGACCACGTGCAGATATGAATGCTCTCCCTGGAAGATGCTTTTGTAACATAATTGCACTAGAATGAGGTTAGAGATGGGGAAGAAAGGGAAAGTAAGGTAAAAGTCACAGCTTAATTTGTAGACAGGATTGCTGCTTTAAAAATGAGTTTCAGGTGCTTCTTGGCATACTTGGCCCAAGCACTGGAGATTTAACAGTGATTTGTGATTTGGGGGGTGGGGGTGTGGGAAGAGTGGGGGGGTGGGAAGGGTGGGGGTGGGGGGAGGGGGGCGTTTATTGAGCTTTCCCTCAGGGAGCGGGAACCTCACTTGCCTTAGTGCTGCAGCATCAGAAAGCGCGCGAGGGCGCCCCCTCCCGGGACAGTAGGAAGAAAGGGGAAGGGCACCAACGTGCAGCGGGCATCCAAACTTCACGAGGAAAGCTTGCTCTCCACCGGCTCGGTCCTCCTCCTCTTTCCACTGCCTGGGAAACCGCCCTCGGGTGCTCTGCAGCCTCTGGGACAGAGAGGAAAACTCCTAAGCACGGGAGGATCTTATTCCCTGACTCGCTTTGGGTTGCAAAGCCAGTCACCAGACCTCAGAGATCTTTGCAAGGGTTTACGAACTGCTTCTTGTTGTTTTCCAAAGCAGGGGTCTGTGGTCTGTGGTCCGGATGGACACCGACTGACTGAACCGGCGCCTCGCGATGGGCATGGAAGCCGCTTCCGCCCCCAAGCCCATCAGAGGGCCGTGGTCAACCCCCCACCCCCACCCCGCCCCGTTTCCTCAACAGCCCCTCCAAATCATCTCCATCGCCTGCCTCAAGCGGGATCGTCCTCATACCCGTTCGGTACCCGAAGAGATCAGAGGCCAGCTAGTCAAGAACTCTCCGTTTCCCCGCACCACCCCCCACCCCCGTTTGAACGTCCCTCTATTTCTCTCCACCCACCCCTCCCCTTTCCCTTTGGTTTTCCAGGAAGAGGGATTCAGCTTGGCAGTTCCAGGGTCCTGGCTCCACGTGGGGTGCCCTGGGAACCGTCTGCTCAGCCTCCCCCAAAGATCTCGTTCCCTCAGTTTGCCAGCTGCTTTCTCTTCGGCCCGTCTCTTTCTTTCCTTAAGCCGCTGAGCACACCCAAGTCTCTCCCAGCATCCACACCTCTCCTTTCCGCTCCTCCACCACCGCCTTCTCTCTCTACCTTTCACGGCTAAGCTGCTGCCAAAAGACCTCGACTCCTCGTCAGCCATCCAGTCATCGCCTCGTCTCTCACCGGCTCCTCGAAAGACTCCCCAAATCTCGTCGCCGTCCCGTCCTAGCAAGAGGCCAGGGCACGCCCTTCGGTTCCTTCGTCTTCCTAAACTCTCTGTGGTGTCTGAGGAATGCTGCCCACGCCTTCAGTCTCTGCAAGTTCTCTCCACCCTCTTTCTCTGGGGGATGGCCCCCTCCCCAGGTGCCCTTCCTAACCTCAGACCCCTCTGTCTCCCTTTCCTCTGCGGCTTCTCCTCCCGACCACTTCTCCAAGGGTTCTGTTCTCGAAGGCAAGGCATGGTCTTCAGGGAACAGGAACCCCTCGGGTCTCAGAGCAAGCTCATGCGCTCTCCTACGATTCGACTCGCCCCCCGGATGCCCAGGGCTTCTGAGTGCGTACGACTGACGTCACCCTGCCCCTGACTCCACGCTGCTTTCTCTAACTGTCTGCTGGACGCACCTCTCGGGATGTCCAAAGGCTTCTCAAAACCGACACGTCCAAAAGGGAGCCCGGTATCCTCCAAAAGAACCCTCCCCCTCCTCTTACCTTCCTTTCATCACCTCAGAAAACCTCTGCCCATCTCATCCCCGCCCCCCCCCCCCCCCCGAGAGCGAGAGGCCTCAGGGCCACGCTTGAGCTCTCTGTCTCACCCACTTGGCAGCCTACCGACTCCCAAAGGGAGCCGAGCGCCTTCCCGTCTTTGCCGTCCCCGCTGCTCTGCCGCATGCCTTCCTGTCTCTTGCACGCAACCAGCCCAGTAGACTCCTTACTGATCTTGCCGGCTGGCCTCCTGGCACACCGCACCCCCCCCTCCCCGCTTGAACCCATCCTCCACACTGTTGGGAGGGTGACCCAAGAGGAAAACCCTGCCGTTACTGACACCACGGTGCCCGGCCCCCACAGGGGTGGACGTGGGCGAGAAAGTAACCAAAGTTTCTGAGGTTGTTTTGCAGAACAACAGGAAGACGGCAGATCAGAGAGCAGCTTGATGGCAGCCCCCCCGGACCCCGCCCGAGCGGACATCGTGCAGAGGCTTGGACCAGCCGAAATGACGGATCGCCCACTTTCCGCGTCACGGACAGAGATCCTCGGCGTGCAACGCGTCGAACCCCACTGACTTCGCACTTGTGACCCACGAAGAAATACGAGTGACAGTCGCACCTGAGCAGAGGACTCTTCAAGCTTCACCCCCAGCGCTCTCCTGGTCCCACCCCTACCCCAACCCCAGATAAAAACGCCCCAACGTTTTGTTTTCCCTTTGAGGAGGCGGGTTTGAGTTTTACGCCCACCTCCTTGTCTGGCCGCCTCTTGATCATAAACCTCTTTCCTTGCTGCAACCCTGACTTCTCACTGATTGGCTTGGCTGCGAAATCGGGTACCCGGACCTGAGTTTGTGTGTGGTCCCATCGCTTCCCTGCTTGAAAGGAATCCAGGGTTCTCCACTGCCTGCAGGCCAAACTGGAGCAGAATCTCCAAGGCCTCGCCCCTGCAGCCTTCCTCCCTGCTCCTCACCCACACGCGGGCCACCCTCCCGCCACGTGCGACTCTCTGCAGACCCCAAACAGGTTCTGACTCAAAGGACTTCAAGCTCATCGAGCGAGCCTAATCCTAGCAGGGTAATCCCTTCGATCCAGTGCACACCGCAAGTGTTCGACCTGCCTCTTCTTGGCAGGACTCAGAGGAGAGAGAGGTTGGACGGGAGGACGGGAGGACGGGCGGAGGCGGAAGGGGTGGAAGTCCAAGGCTCAGGGAAAGGCAGCAAGCGGAGAGCAAGGAAAGGTGGATCACCTTTCCTGCAGCGCCTGCTCCCCCCACCCATGCCGGCTCGCCTTCTTCCATCCTCAACCTCTTCCCCGCCCCGCTTCCTGGGGCATTTCACACTCAGCGCCCGCCGGAAGAGCACGGCAGCAGGACCAAAGCAACACGGAGAAGCAGCTGCTGCCAAAGCCAAAGGGAGGAAGAGGATCCGGAGAACCCTTTTTCCTTTCACTGGCGCCCGGCGCCTGCATCCTGCTCCCGATTCCAAATTTCACGCGGTCAACAACTGGCACCGCTCCTTCCTCCTCGCCCTGGGCTGGAGGCAGCACCGCCTCCCGCTTCCCTGAAGGCCCAAGGGAAACGCACGCACCGAGGGGATCCCACCGGCTGGAAGCCCCTTTACAGATTTCCGCTGTCTGCACTTGGACCTCAAGGGTCTGCGCGGCGCGCCCTGCCCCCACGACCACCCCGCGTCACTCCTTAATCGCCCCCCCACCCCGCCCCGCTGGAGCCCAAGGCTGAGAATCCGGTCCCAGCACCCGCCAGCCCGCCGCGCCCCGCCCCGCGCCCCCCACCCCAGCGCCGCCGTCAGCGCCTGTGCAAAGGCACGCGCCCCAGGGATGGGAGTGGTGGCCCCAGGCAGCCAGCACGGGCGCCAGGGTCGCCGGCAGGACAGGAGAAGGCGCAGGTCCCTGCTCCCGGGGGCGGGGCCCGGGCGGTGGAGACCCCGACGGGTGCACGGAGGGAGGCGGCCGCCCGGGGCCCTCACCTGCCCATGCTCTGGTGGGCCCGCGGCCTCCCGCAGTGCAACGGCCACTACCTGGCGGCGGCGGCGGCGGCGGCGGCTCCCCAGCCTGCGGGGCTCCTGGCGCGCGCATCGGGACGGCCTGGCGGCTGCTCCCGCGCCACGCTGCCGAGCCGCCGGCGGCGGCGGCCGCGGCGGCGGCTGCGGCGGCGGCGGCGGCGGCGCCGGGCTCCCAGGCCCGCGGAGCTCGGGGCAGGCTGACCGGGACTTTCTGGTCGCTGCGGCGGCGGGTCCCCAGGCCCGCGGGGCCAGCCGCGCCGCCCCCGCGCCCCGCGCCGGGGCAGGAGCGCACGGCAGGCCCAGGGGGCGGCGCGCAGCCGGGCCTCGGCCGCCGGCCCCGAGTCGGGCCCCGAGGACGACGTTCCGCCGGGCTCAGCGGGGCTGGGGGCCGCGCGCTGCACGAGCACCTCTGGGTCCTTTCCCCGCTCCACCGCCCGCTCGACGCATGGGGAAGACTCCCTTCGCCGACCACAGCCCGCCCCGCGCTGACAGAAGCGGGCGCACAGCGTGCACGCGGTGTGCCACACCCCGCCTGTGGCGCCCGAGAGCCCCCAGGCTCCTCCCGGGGACCGCTTCTCCAGGCAGGGCCGCAGGAAGAGGGCGGCGAGGCGGCGGGGCAAGGACCCCGGCGACTGTGTGGGGGATGGCCACGGTCAGGGTGCTCAGGAGGGTCGTGCTTCTGCGCAGGGGGCCGACGTGTGTCCAAACACACTCGTCGGAACTCTGCAGGTGGAGGCGGGTCCCCACCTACCTTGGCCCTCCGAGTGTTCTCCAAGCCGGCTGGGAAGATTCCCGGCCGCAGGACAGGAGGGAGCGTGGGAGGCGCTTGGCGGCAGTCAGAGCCCTGGGGTCCTTTCTGCCCACACGCGCTGCCACGCGCACAGGTGGCGGTGGTGTGGGGATGGCGGCCTTCAGCGCGGCGTTCCTGGCGGGCGGCCCCAGGGGGCAGGAGGGCCGCCTGGCCCCCGGGGGCGGCACTGAAGCAGAGGGAGAGGGGGGCCCACCGCCGTGGTGGGAAGCCCTGGGGATGAGCGGAGGCCCACGGGGCTGGCGGTGGGGGGTGGAGGGGGGCGGAGCGGGGCACGCGTGTCAGGAGGTGGCCATGGGTGAGGGCCAGGCGGCAGGCCTCGCGGTTGCGGGCAGCCCCTCCCCTCCCCTCCGGGAGCCCCGAGCCCAACGGTTGGAGCCCGCGCCCCGCCCAGGCCCCGCCCAGGCCCCGCCCAGGCCCCGCCCCCAGGCCGCCAGCCCGCCGTTGCCTAGCAGCGCCTGGCTGTGATTTGACCCTTAGCCTCGCGCAGCCGCCGGGGCCCTGACACTTGGCGGGGCTGTCCGGCTGGGCTGGACGCTCTTCGCGGAGCGCACCAGGTCAGTGCTGTGACCCGCAGCGATGGCCTCCTGGTTTGGCCGCCCCGGCCTCGGCTCCGGCTTAGGCCATTCCCTGGGGCGAGTGGGCGGCAGCGTGGCTTCCCTCCCCGCACACCTCTCTGACTTCACCAGAGGTGTGCTGAGGAAGGGGACGCAAAAGCTGCCAGACTTACCCGACTCGGGGAGAACGGAGACGGAAGCCATTCGGGCGACCGGACCACCCGAGAAGGAGAGACCGGCAACTCCAGCTCGGAGAGACACCGCAACTCTGCGGGAAAGCCTCGAGGAAGGAGACACGAGGCTCGCCTCCCTGCAAGAAGAAGGCAGTCACCTGAGGGAAGCACTGGAGCCACAGAGACAACGGGCTCGAGCCGCTCCAGTGGTTGACCCGAACACCCTCGACGCCGGGACACAACTAGAATCTGAGGGGTCTCAACTGAAAGGGATCGAAGGTCACCTGGAGGAGGAAACCCAGCATCCTCCAAGGACCACTGAAGAGCAAAAGCAGAGGAAGGCGCTGAAACTTGGGGCCGAAAAGACGATCCCTCTGACCGAGCGGCTTGATGAGCCGGACGACGATGAGACCGGGCCACGAACTCAGACGATCCAGCCGCAAGACTGGCAGAGCCAGGGCCTTCCCGCTCGCCTAGCTTCGGCTGCCTCCGTCCAGGATGCGGGGGGCCTCCAGCAGCAACTGCAAGCCTCTGCTTTGGAAAGGGAACGAGTGTTGGCCGTTTTCGACGAGAAGCTGAGGGAAAACAGCCACCTGAAAAGGGCGTATCACACAATGATGGACCTGCTGGTGGCCAAAGAAGCAGAGCTCGCGAAGCTGCGAGGCGAAAGTCAGACACGGCGCCCTCGATCTGACAGCGGCGGTGAGGACATGTTTCGAGAAGCGATCCGGCACTTATCACGCCTCGTCCGAGCCAAAGACATTGAAATCGGTGCCTTGAGCCAGAAATGTCAGACTTTACTGACCATCTGGCAAACGTCCGACGCTGGCCATGAGGTTCGGGGCGTGGACGCGAATCAGTTGGAGGAGCTTCTCCGGGAACGGGGCACGTTGAAGCAGCGGGTCAACGTGCTGGAGGAGTGGCAGCGGCTGGTGCTCACCGAGGTGCACCATCTGCAGCGGGAGTCATCCCAACTTCAGAAAGAACTCCCACCACTCGAGGCACGGGCCTCAGTGGACAGCGAGGAGAAGTGTCGGCGACAGATGCACTCTGCCGCCCCGTTCCCGCGTCCTCGAGGGGATGCGACCCAACTCCGGCTCTTGGGGAAGAGACTGGCACAGATGCAGCTCGGCCTAGAGCAGCTCTGCAATGCCAAGGAGGTTCTCTTGGGTCCACCCGCCCTCACGTCACCACAGCCGCCCGCCGCATCGTCGCGGACTTGCGAGGCGGCCGGCTCTCAGGAGGCAATTAAGTCCGAGGCGCCGGGCGAGTCTTCGAAAGGGCCGCCAGCAGAGGTGGAAGCCTTAAGGCGAGCCACGGAGGAAAAAGACGCAGCCATCAGAAGCCTCCAGGAGGAGACTCAGAGACTGTCCGAGGCGATGGCCGCCACCTCGGAACGGGAGAGAGAACGGCACGCACAGACGGATTCCGAAATTCAGCGGCTCAAGGAGAAACAGGAGGCTTTACAGAACACGCTGGAGGACAGAGAGCTCTTAATCGAGGCGCAGAGGGAGGAATTCCTTTCTCTGAGGGAAACCCTCACGACCCAAGCGAGCGAAAACGAACTGTTGAGGCAGGCGGTGACAAACCTGAAGGAGAGGATAGTCCATCTGGAAGCGGATGCGTGCCAAGTCAAACGGGAGAATGCAAAACTGCTGGAAAGGTCCAGGGAGAAGGACACCGAAAACCAAGCCTTACAAGAGACGAACAGGCGCCTCTCTACGATGCTGAGGGAGAAGGAATTCGAATGCGTCTCCGTGAAGAAGAAGGCTCTGGCTTTTGAGTGCCTCCTGAGAGAAAAAGAAGAGGGCCGGGCTGGGGAATTGAGCCAGCTTCTCAATGCAGTGACCTCCATGCAGGAAAAGAGCATTGTCTTTCAGCACGAGAGAGATGAGGCGGCGCTGGCGCTGAGACAGGAACGAGTGGAAAAGTGCGCCCTGCGGGAGGAGGTTCGCCTTTTGCGCGACAAGGGAGCGCGCTTAGGCCAGGAGCTGGGGAGGTCTCGGACGCAGGCTTCAGAATGCGAAGACTGGCATCTCCGGGCAGCGCGGCTGGCAGAAGACAGAGCGGCTCAACTCAGGAGGAAAGTCACGGCGCTAGAGGAGAGGCTCCTGTCATCTTCCCACGCCATGCAGAAGGCGAGCCAGCGGGCCGCTGCCCGGGTCGGGTCCCTGCAGGAACAACTGACTGCGGTCACCCAGCAGAAAGAGGAGACTGCCCTCCAGCTGTCCGCCTCCCGGGAAGCAGAGAAGCAGCAGGCCGGAGCCCTGGCCAACCTGAAGGTGGTCCTGGCCGAATGGATGCAAAAGGCAGACGGCCTGGAAGGGAAGCTGAGGTCGCTGCAGGGACGGCTGGAGAGAGCGCAAGCCGCCTCGCGCCTGCAGGAGGAGCAGATCGGAGGACTGCAGCGACAAGACGAGGCCCGACGGGAAGTGCTGGAGGACGTCCAAAAGAAGTGGACCGACTTAGTGAGCACCCTGGAAGGAAAAGCAGACAAGGCCCTCCTGAGAAAGCTCTTCACGGACGCCTTGCAAAGCGCCAGACACGAACGCCGGGAAGCGTTCCGACGGATGGGAAGCACCCTGGGTGTGGAAAGGGAGGCCATGGAGCAGTTGCTGCAGGAAGAGCAGGGCGGCCTTACCGGATGGGTGACCGGGCGGCTCGGATCCCGCAGTGCCCCCGACACGCCTCCTCCTCGGAGACCCAACCAGCAACCCGAGCTCAAGAGTTCCTTCTCGGAGCTTTTCGTGAACTTTCTAGAAGCTGAGTCTCAGGGAGCTTCTCCACCACGACAGCTCCCCGCTCAGCCCAGGAAGCGTCCCGGAGCACCCGCCAGGAAGACACTGCCTAAGAACGTGCCAGCTCTTCTGAGAACCGCCCTCGCAGCCACCCCCAGAAGATCGGACGGGAATCCCTGCTCCCCAGCCGTGTCTCTCATCGACCCACCCGGCCCCGGAACCGGCGGGTCTGGGCACCTTCTCTTAGACGCCGTGACCGACGTCGTGCCCACCGGCACACCTTGGCTGCTGCCACCCGCCAAGAGTGCTGCCGGGCTGCTCCAAGGCCTGTCCAAGCCCTAGAGGCTCCCCAAGCCGCAGAGGAGACGACGGCGCTTTCAGGAAAGCCGGTCCCTCGCTGCGGGTTCCTTAGCACAAAGTGGCCTTGTGCTAAAGCTCACAGGTTTCTCTGCGGCTTCACTGGAGCTTTCAAAGAAATAGCTATGGTTCGCGCTTTCAAAAGGGTGTCGCTGCAGGTAGCCACCCACCTTAAAGCGGACGGACGTCACTTCTCTGGAGAGCAGGCGCGGCACGGGTGGGATCGCAGGCTGTGGGCCAAGGACGCTTCCGATTCTGTTTGTCACGCTGTCACCGTCTGGGAGGAGCTGGGGGGCGTGGGGTGGGGGGGTGGGGGTTGGGTCTGGGAGGTGGGGGCGTTGCGGGCGGGTGGGGGGTGGGGGTGTGGGAAGAGTGGGGGGGTGGGAAGGGTGGGGGCGGGGGGAGGGGGGCGTTTATTGAGCTTTCCCTCGGGGAGCGGGAACCTCACTTGCCTTAGTGCTGCAGCATCAGAAAGCGCGCGAGGGCGCCCCCTCCCGGGACAGTAGGAAGAAAGGGGAAGGGCACCAACGTGCAGCGGGCATCCAAACTTCACGAGGAAAGCTTGCTTTCCCCCGGCTCGGTCCTCCTCCTCTTTCCACTGCCTGGGAAACCGCCCTCGGGTGCTCTGCGGCCTCTGGGACAGAGAGGAAAACTCCTAAGCACGGGAGGATCTTATTCCCTGACTCGCTTTGGGTTGCAAAGCCAGTCACCAGACCTCAGAGATCTTTGCAAGGGTTTACGAACTGCTTCTTGTTGTTTTCCAAAGCAGGGGTCTGTGGTCTGTGGTCCGGATGGACACCGACTGACTGAACCGGCGCCTCGCGATGGGCATGGAAGCCGCTTCCGCCCCCAAGCCCATCAGAGGGCCGTGGTCAACCCCCCACCCCCACCCCGCCCCGTTTCCTCAACAGCCCCTCCAAATCATCTCCATCGCCTGCCTCAAGCGGGATCGTCCTCATACCCGTTCGGTACCCGAAGAGATCAGAGGCCAGCTAGTCAAGAACTCTCCGTTTCCCCGCACCACCCCCCACCCCCGTTTGAACGTCCCTCTATTTCTCTCCACCCACCCCTCCCCTTTCCCTTTGGTTTTCCAGGAAGAGGGATTCAGCTTGGCAGTTCCAGGGTCCTGGCTCCACGTGGGGTGCCCTGGGAACCGTCTGCTCAGCCTCCCCCAAAGATCTCGTTCCCTCAGTTTGCCAGCTGCTTTCTCTTCGGCCCGTCTCTTTCTTTCCTTAAGCCGCTGAGCACACCCAAGTCTCTCCCAGCATCCACACCTCTCCTTTCCGCTCCTCCACCACCGCCTTCTCTCTCTACCTTTCACGGCTAAGCTGCTGCCAAAAGACCTCGACTCCTCGTCAGCCATCCAGTCATCGCCTCGTCTCTCACCGGCTCCTCGAAAGACTCCCCAAATCTCGTCGCCGTCCCGTCCTAGCAAGAGGCCAGGGCACGCCCTTCGGTTCCTTCGTCTTCCTAAACTCTCTGTGGTGTCTGAGGAATGCTGCCCACGCCTTCAGTCTCTGCAAGTTCTCTCCACCCTCTTTCTCTGGGGGATGGCCCCCTCCCCAGGTGCCCTTCCTAACCTCAGACCCCTCTGTCTCCCTTTCCTCTGCGGCTTCTCCTCCCGACCACTTCTCCAAGGGTTCTGTTCTCGAAGGCAAGGCATGGTCTTCAGGGAACAGGAACCCCTCGGGTCTCAGAGCAAGCTCATGCGCTCTCCTACGATTCGACTCGCCCCCCGGATGCCCAGGGCTTCTGAGTGCGTACGACTGACGTCACCCTGCCCCTGACTCCACGCTGCTTTCTCTAACTGTCTGCTGGACGCACCTCTCGGGATGTCCAAAGGCTTCTCAAAACCGACACGTCCAAAAGGGAGCCCGGTATCCTCCAAAAGAACCCTCCCCCTCCTCTTACCTTCCTTTCATCACCTCAGAAAACCTCTGCCCATCTCATCCCCGCCCCCCCCCCCCCCCCCGAGAGCGAGAGGCCTCAGGGCCACGCTTGAGCTCTCTGTCTCACCCACTTGGCAGCCTACCGACTCCCAAAGGGAGCCGAGCGCCTTCCCGTCTTTGCCGTCCCCGCTGCTCTGCCGCATGCCTTCCTGTCTCTTGCACGCAACCAGCCCAGTAGACTCCTTACTGATCTTGCCGGCTGGCCTCCTGGCACACCGCACCCCCCCCTCCCCGCTTGAACCCATCCTCCACACTGTTGGGAGGGTGACCCAAGAGGAAAACCCTGCCGTTACTGACACCACGGTGCCCGGCCCCCACAGGGGTGGACGTGGGCGAGAAAGTAACCAAAGTTTCTGAGGTTGTTTTGCAGAACAACAGGAAGACGGCAGATCAGAGAGCAGCTTGATGGCAGCCCCCCCGGACCCCGCCCGAGCGGACATCGTGCAGAGGCTTGGACCAGCCGAAATGACGGATCGCCCACTTTCCGCGTCACGGACAGAGATCCTCGGCGTGCAACGCGTCGAACCCCACTGACTTCGCACTTGTGACCCACGAAGAAATACGAGTGACAGTCGCACCTGAGCAGAGGACTCTTCAAGCTTCACCCCCAGCGCTCTCCTGGTCCCACCCCTACCCCAACCCCAGATAAAAACGCCCCAACGTTTTGTTTTCCCTTTGAGGAGGCGGGTTTGAGTTTTACGCCCACCTCCTTGTCTGGCCGCCTCTTGATCATAAACCTCTTTCCTTGCTGCAACCCTGACTTCTCACTGATTGGCTTGGCTGCGAAATCGGGTACCCGGACCTGAGTTTGTGTGTGGTCCCATCGCTTCCCTGCTTGAAAGGAATCCAGGGTTCTCCACTGCCTGCAGGCCAAACTGGAGCAGAATCTCCAAGGCCTCGCCCCTGCAGCCTTCCTCCCTGCTCCTCACCCACACGCGGGCCACCCTCCCGCCACGTGCGACTCTCTGCAGACCCCAAACAGGTTCTGACTCAAAGGACTTCAAGCTCATCGAGCGAGCCTAATCCTAGCAGGGTAATCCCTTCGATCCAGTGCACACCGCAAGTGTTCGACCTGCCTCTTCTTGGCAGGACTCAGAGGAGAGAGAGGTTGGACGGGAGGACGGGAGGACGGGCGGAGGCGGAAGGGGTGGAAGTCCAAGGCTCAGGGAAAGGCAGCAAGCGGAGAGCAAGGAAAGGTGGATCACCTTTCCTGCAGCGCCTGCTCCCCCCACCCATGCCGGCTCGCCTTCTTCCATCCTCAACCTCTTCCCCGCCCCGCTTCCTGGGGCATTTCACACTCAGCGCCCGCCGGAAGAGCACGGCAGCAGGACCAAAGCAACACGGAGAAGCAGCTGCTGCCAAAGCCAAAGGGAGGAAGAGGATCCGGAGAACCCTTTTTCCTTTCACTGGCGCCCGGCGCCTGCATCCTGCTCCCGATTCCAAATTTCACGCGGTCAACAACTGGCACCGCTCCTTCCTCCTCGCCCTGGGCTGGAGGCAGCACCGCCTCCCGCTTCCCTGAAGGCCCAAGGGAAACGCACGCACCGAGGGGATCCCACCGGCTGGAAGCCCCTTTACAGATTTCCGCTGTCTGCACTTGGACCTCAAGGGTCTGCGCGGCGCGCCCTGCCCCCACGACCACCCCGCGTCACTCCTTAATCGCCCCCCCACCCCGCCCCGCTGGAGCCCAAGGCTGAGAATCCGGTCCCAGCACCCGCCAGCCCGCCGCGCCCCGCCCCGCGCCCCCCACCCCAGCGCCGCCGTCAGCGCCTGTGCAAAGGCACGCGCCCCAGGGATGGGAGTGGTGGCCCCAGGCAGCCAGCACGGGCGCCAGGGTCGCCGGCAGGACAGGAGAAGGCGCAGGTCCCTGCTCCCGGGGGCGGGGCCCGGGCGGTGGAGACCCCGACGGGTGCACGGAGGGAGGCGGCCGCCCGGGGCCCTCACCTGCCCATGCTCTGGTGGGCCCGCGGCCTCCCGCAGTGCAACGGCCACTACCTGGCGGCGGCGGCGGCGGCGGCGGCTCCCCAGCCTGCGGGGCTCCTGGCGCGCGCATCGGGACGGCCTGGCGGCTGCTCCCGCGCCACGCTGCCGAGCCGCCGGCGGCGGCGGCCGCGGCGGCGGCTGCGGCGGCGGCGGCGGCGGCGCCGGGCTCCCAGGCCCGCGGAGCTCGGGGCAGGCTGACCGGGACTTTCTGGTCGCTGCGGCGGCGGGTCCCCAGGCCCGCGGGGCCAGCCGCGCCGCCCCCGCGCCCCGCGCCGGGGCAGGAGCGCACGGCAGGCCCAGGGGGCGGCGCGCAGCCGGGCCTCGGCCGCCGGCCCCGAGTCGGGCCCCGAGGACGACGTTCCGCCGGGCTCAGCGGGGCTGGGGGCCGCGCGCTGCACGAGCACCTCTGGGTCCTTTCCCCGCTCCACCGCCCGCTCGACGCATGGGGAAGACTCCCTTCGCCGACCACAGCCCGCCCCGCGCTGACAGAAGCGGGCGCACAGCGTGCACGCGGTGTGCCACACCCCGCCTGTGGCGCCCGAGAGCCCCCAGGCTCCTCCCGGGGACCGCTTCTCCAGGCAGGGCCGCAGGAAGAGGGCGGCGAGGCGGCGGGGCAAGGACCCCGGCGACTGTGTGGGGGATGGCCACGGTCAGGGTGCTCAGGAGGGTCGTGCTTCTGCGCAGGGGGCCGACGTGTGTCCAAACACACTCGTCGGAACTCTGCAGGTGGAGGCGGGTCCCCACCTACCTTGGCCCTCCGAGTGTTCTCCAAGCCGGCTGGGAAGATTCCCGGCCGCAGGACAGGAGGGAGCGTGGGAGGCGCTTGGCGGCAGTCAGAGCCCTGGGGTCCTTTCTGCCCACACGCGCTGCCACGCGCACAGGTGGCGGTGGTGTGGGGATGGCGGCCTTCAGCGCGGCGTTCCTGGCGGGCGGCCCCAGGGGGCAGGAGGGCCGCCTGGCCCCCGGGGGCGGCACTGAAGCAGAGGGAGAGGGGGGCCCACCGCCGTGGTGGGAAGCCCTGGGGATGAGCGGAGGCCCACGGGGCTGGCGGTGGGGGGTGGAGGGGGGCGGAGCGGGGCACGCGTGTCAGGAGGTGGCCATGGGTGAGGGCCAGGCGGCAGGCCTCGCGGTTGCGGGCAGCCCCTCCCCTCCCCTCCGGGAGCCCCGAGCCCAACGGTTGGAGCCCGCGCCCCGCCCAGGCCCCGCCCAGGCCCCGCCCAGGCCCCGCCCCCAGGCCGCCAGCCCGCCGTTGCCTAGCAGCGCCTGGCTGTGATTTGACCCTTAGCCTCGCGCAGCCGCCGGGGCCCTGACACTTGGCGGGGCTGTCCGGCTGGGCTGGACGCTCTTCGCGGAGCGCACCAGGTCAGTGCTGTGACCCGCAGCGATGGCCTCCTGGTTTGGCCGCCCCGGCCTCGGCTCCGGCTTAGGCCATTCCCTGGGGCGAGTGGGCGGCAGCGTGGCTTCCCTCCCCGCACACCTCTCTGACTTCACCAGAGGTGTGCTGAGGAAGGGGACGCAAAAGCTGCCAGACTTACCCGACTCGGGGAGAACGGAGACGGAAGCCATTCGGGCGACCGGACCACCCGAGAAGGAGAGACCGGCAACTCCAGCTCGGAGAGACACCGCAACTCTGCGGGAAAGCCTCGAGGAAGGAGACACGAGGCTCGCCTCCCTGCAAGAAGAAGGCAGTCACCTGAGGGAAGCACTGGAGCCACAGAGACAACGGGCTCGAGCCGCTCCAGTGGTTGACCCGAACACCCTCGACGCCGGGACACAACTAGAATCTGAGGGGTCTCAACTGAAAGGGATCGAAGGTCACCTGGAGGAGGAAACCCAGCATCCTCCAAGGACCACTGAAGAGCAAAAGCAGAGGAAGGCGCTGAAACTTGGGGCCGAAAAGACGATCCCTCTGACCGAGCGGCTTGATGAGCCGGACGACGATGAGACCGGGCCACGAACTCAGACGATCCAGCCGCAAGACTGGCAGAGCCAGGGCCTTCCCGCTCGCCTAGCTTCGGCTGCCTCCGTCCAGGATGCGGGGGGCCTCCAGCAGCAACTGCAAGCCTCTGCTTTGGAAAGGGAACGAGTGTTGGCCGTTTTCGACGAGAAGCTGAGGGAAAACAGCCACCTGAAAAGGGCGTATCACACAATGATGGACCTGCTGGTGGCCAAAGAAGCAGAGCTCGCGAAGCTGCGAGGCGAAAGTCAGACACGGCGCCCTCGATCTGACAGCGGCGGTGAGGACATGTTTCGAGAAGCGATCCGGCACTTATCACGCCTCGTCCGAGCCAAAGACATTGAAATCGGTGCCTTGAGCCAGAAATGTCAGACTTTACTGACCATCTGGCAAACGTCCGACGCTGGCCATGAGGTTCGGGGCGTGGACGCGAATCAGTTGGAGGAGCTTCTCCGGGAACGGGGCACGTTGAAGCAGCGGGTCAACGTGCTGGAGGAGTGGCAGCGGCTGGTGCTCACCGAGGTGCACCATCTGCAGCGGGAGTCATCCCAACTTCAGAAAGAACTCCCACCACTCGAGGCACGGGCCTCAGTGGACAGCGAGGAGAAGTGTCGGCGACAGATGCACTCTGCCGCCCCGTTCCCGCGTCCTCGAGGGGATGCGACCCAACTCCGGCTCTTGGGGAAGAGACTGGCACAGATGCAGCTCGGCCTAGAGCAGCTCTGCAATGCCAAGGAGGTTCTCTTGGGTCCACCCGCCCTCACGTCACCACAGCCGCCCGCCGCATCGTCGCGGACTTGCGAGGCGGCCGGCTCTCAGGAGGCAATTAAGTCCGAGGCGCCGGGCGAGTCTTCGAAAGGGCCGCCAGCAGAGGTGGAAGCCTTAAGGCGAGCCACGGAGGAAAAAGACGCAGCCATCAGAAGCCTCCAGGAGGAGACTCAGAGACTGTCCGAGGCGATGGCCGCCACCTCGGAACGGGAGAGAGAACGGCACGCACAGACGGATTCCGAAATTCAGCGGCTCAAGGAGAAACAGGAGGCTTTACAGAACACGCTGGAGGACAGAGAGCTCTTAATCGAGGCGCAGAGGGAGGAATTCCTTTCTCTGAGGGAAACCCTCACGACCCAAGCGAGCGAAAACGAACTGTTGAGGCAGGCGGTGACAAACCTGAAGGAGAGGATAGTCCATCTGGAAGCGGATGCGTGCCAAGTCAAACGGGAGAATGCAAAACTGCTGGAAAGGTCCAGGGAGAAGGACACCGAAAACCAAGCCTTACAAGAGACGAACAGGCGCCTCTCTACGATGCTGAGGGAGAAGGAATTCGAATGCGTCTCCGTGAAGAAGAAGGCTCTGGCTTTTGAGTGCCTCCTGAGAGAAAAAGAAGAGGGCCGGGCTGGGGAATTGAGCCAGCTTCTCAATGCAGTGACCTCCATGCAGGAAAAGAGCATTGTCTTTCAGCACGAGAGAGATGAGGCGGCGCTGGCGCTGAGACAGGAACGAGTGGAAAAGTGCGCCCTGCGGGAGGAGGTTCGCCTTTTGCGCGACAAGGGAGCGCGCTTAGGCCAGGAGCTGGGGAGGTCTCGGACGCAGGCTTCAGAATGCGAAGACTGGCATCTCCGGGCAGCGCGGCTGGCAGAAGACAGAGCGGCTCAACTCAGGAGGAAAGTCACGGCGCTAGAGGAGAGGCTCCTGTCATCTTCCCACGCCATGCAGAAGGCGAGCCAGCGGGCCGCTGCCCGGGTCGGGTCCCTGCAGGAACAACTGACTGCGGTCACCCAGCAGAAAGAGGAGACTGCCCTCCAGCTGTCCGCCTCCCGGGAAGCAGAGAAGCAGCAGGCCGGAGCCCTGGCCAACCTGAAGGTGGTCCTGGCCGAATGGATGCAAAAGGCAGACGGCCTGGAAGGGAAGCTGAGGTCGCTGCAGGGACGGCTGGAGAGAGCGCAAGCCGCCTCGCGCCTGCAGGAGGAGCAGATCGGAGGACT
Organism: Equus caballus; assembly: GCF_041296265.1. Taxonomy (NCBI): domain Eukaryota; kingdom Metazoa; phylum Chordata; class Mammalia; order Perissodactyla; family Equidae; genus Equus; species Equus caballus. The sequence goes on along the minus strand of NC_091701.1, from coordinate 4,337 downwards.
GCAGCGACAAGACGAGGCCCGACGGGAAGTGCTGGAGGACGTCCAAAAGAAGTGGACCGACTTAGTGAGCACCCTGGAAGGAAAAGCAGACAAGGCCCTCCTGAGAAAGCTCTTCACGGACGCCTTGCAAAGCGCCAGACACGAACGCCGGGAAGCGTTCCGACGGATGGGAAGCACCCTGGGTGTGGAAAGGGAGGCCATGGAGCAGTTGCTGCAGGAAGAGCAGGGCGGCCTTACCGGATGGGTGACCGGGCGGCTCGGATCCCGCAGTGCCCCCGACACGCCTCCTCCTCGGAGACCCAACCAGCAACCCGAGCTCAAGAGTTCCTTCTCGGAGCTTTTCGTGAACTTTCTAGAAGCTGAGTCTCAGGGAGCTTCTCCACCACGACAGCTCCCCGCTCAGCCCAGGAAGCGTCCCGGAGCACCCGCCAGGAAGACACTGCCTAAGAACGTGCCAGCTCTTCTGAGAACCGCCCTCGCAGCCACCCCCAGAAGATCGGACGGGAATCCCTGCTCCCCAGCCGTGTCTCTCATCGACCCACCCGGCCCCGGAACCGGCGGGTCTGGGCACCTTCTCTTAGACGCCGTGACCGACGTCGTGCCCACCGGCACACCTTGGCTGCTGCCACCCGCCAAGAGTGCTGCCGGGCTGCTCCAAGGCCTGTCCAAGCCCTAGAGGCTCCCCAAGCCGCAGAGGAGACGACGGCGCTTTCAGGAAAGCCGGTCCCTCGCTGCGGGTTCCTTAGCACAAAGTGGCCTTGTGCTAAAGCTCACAGGTTTCTCTGCGGCTTCACTGGAGCTTTCAAAGAAATAGCTATGGTTCGCGCTTTCAAAAGGGTGTCGCTGCAGGTAGCCACCCACCTTAAAGCGGACGGACGTCACTTCTCTGGAGAGCAGGCGCGGCACGGGTGGGATCGCAGGCTGTGGGCCAAGGACGCTTCCGATTCTGTTTGTCACGCTGTCACCGTCTGGGAGGAGCTGGGGGGCGTGGGGTGGGGGGGTGGGGGTTGGGTCTGGGAGGTGGGGGCGTTGCGGGCGGGTGGGGGGTGGGGGTGTGGGAAGAGTGGGGGGGTGGGAAGGGTGGGGGCGGGGGGAGGGGGGCGTTTATTGAGCTTTCCCTCGGGGAGCGGGAACCTCACTTGCCTTAGTGCTGCAGCATCAGAAAGCGCGCGAGGGCGCCCCCTCCCGGGACAGTAGGAAGAAAGGGGAAGGGCACCAACGTGCAGCGGGCATCCAAACTTCACGAGGAAAGCTTGCTTTCCCCCGGCTCGGTCCTCCTCCTCTTTCCACTGCCTGGGAAACCGCCCTCGGGTGCTCTGCGGCCTCTGGGACAGAGAGGAAAACTCCTAAGCACGGGAGGATCTTATTCCCTGACTCGCTTTGGGTTGCAAAGCCAGTCACCAGACCTCAGAGATCTTTGCAAGGGTTTACGAACTGCTTCTTGTTGTTTTCCAAAGCAGGGGTCTGTGGTCTGTGGTCCGGATGGACACCGACTGACTGAACCGGCGCCTCGCGATGGGCATGGAAGCCGCTTCCGCCCCCAAGCCCATCAGAGGGCCGTGGTCAACCCCCCACCCCCACCCCGCCCCGTTTCCTCAACAGCCCCTCCAAATCATCTCCATCGCCTGCCTCAAGCGGGATCGTCCTCATACCCGTTCGGTACCCGAAGAGATCAGAGGCCAGCTAGTCAAGAACTCTCCGTTTCCCCGCACCACCCCCCACCCCCGTTTGAACGTCCCTCTATTTCTCTCCACCCACCCCTCCCCTTTCCTTTGGTTTTCCAGGAAGAGGGATTCAGCTTGGCAGTTCCAGGGTCCTGGCTCCACGTGGGGTGCCCTGGGAACCGTCTGCTCAGCCTCCCCCAAAGATCTCGTTCCCTCAGTTTGCCAGCTGCTTTCTCTTCGGCCCGTCTCTTTCTTTCCTTAAGCCGCTGAGCACACCCAAGTCTCTCCCAGCATCCACACCTCTCCTTTCCGCTCCTCCACCACCGCCTTCTCTCTCTACCTTTCACGGCTAAGCTGCTGCCAAAAGACCTCGACTCCTCGTCAGCCATCCAGTCATCGCCTCGTCTCTCACCGGCTCCTCGAAAGACTCCCCAAATCTCGTCGCCGTCCCGTCCTAGCAAGAGGCCAGGGCACGCCCTTCGGTTCCTTCGTCTTCCTAAACTCTCTGTGGTGTCTGAGGAATGCTGCCCACGCCTTCAGTCTCTGCAAGTTCTCTCCACCCTCTTTCTCTGGGGGATGGCCCCCTCCCCAGGTGCCCTTCCTAACCTCAGACCCCTCTGTCTCCCTTTCCTCTGCGGCTTCTCCTCCCGACCACTTCTCCAAGGGTTCTGTTCTCGAAGGCAAGGCATGGTCTTCAGGGAACAGGAACCCCTCGGGTCTCAGAGCAAGCTCATGCGCTCTCCTACGATTCGACTCGCCCCCCGGATGCCCAGGGCTTCTGAGTGCGTACGACTGACGTCACCCTGCCCCTGACTCCACGCTGCTTTCTCTAACTGTCTGCTGGACGCACCTCTCGGGATGTCCAAAGGCTTCTCAAAACCGACACGTCCAAAAGGGAGCCCGGTATCCTCCAAAAGAACCCTCCCCCTCCTCTTACCTTCCTTTCATCACCTCAGAAAACCTCTGCCCATCTCATCCCCGCCCCCCCCCCCCCCCGAGAGCGAGAGGCCTCAGGGCCACGCTTGAGCTCTCTGTCTCACCCACTTGGCAGCCTACCGACTCCCAAAGGGAGCCGAGCGCCTTCCCGTCTTTGCCGTCCCCGCTGCTCTGCCGCATGCCTTCCTGTCTCTTGCACGCAACCAGCCCAGTAGACTCCTTACTGATCTTGCCGGCTGGCCTCCTGGCACACCGCACCCCCCCCTCCCCGCTTGAACCCATCCTCCACACTGTTGGGAGGGTGACCCAAGAGGAAAACCCTGCCGTTACTGACACCACGGTGCCCGGCCCCCACAGGGGTGGACGTGGGCGAGAAAGTAACCAAAGTTTCTGAGGTTGTTTTGCAGAACAACAGGAAGACGGCAGATCAGAGAGCAGCTTGATGGCAGCCCCCCCGGACCCCGCCCGAGCGGACATCGTGCAGAGGCTTGGACCAGCCGAAATGACGGATCGCCCACTTTCCGCGTCACGGACAGAGATCCTCGGCGTGCAACGCGTCGAACCCCACTGACTTCGCACTTGTGACCCACGAAGAAATACGAGTGACAGTCGCACCTGAGCAGAGGACTCTTCAAGCTTCACCCCCAGCGCTCTCCTGGTCCCACCCCTACCCCAACCCCAGATAAAAACGCCCCAACGTTTTGTTTTCCCTTTGAGGAGGCGGGTTTGAGTTTTACGCCCACCTCCTTGTCTGGCCGCCTCTTGATCATAAACCTCTTTCCTTGCTGCAACCCTGACTTCTCACTGATTGGCTTGGCTGCGAAATCGGGTACCCGGACCTGAGTTTGTGTGTGGTCCCATCGCTTCCCTGCTTGAAAGGAATCCAGGGTTCTCCACTGCCTGCAGGCCAAACTGGAGCAGAATCTCCAAGGCCTCGCCCCTGCAGCCTTCCTCCCTGCTCCTCACCCACACGCGGGCCACCCTCCCGCCACGTGCGACTCTCTGCAGACCCCAAACAGGTTCTGACTCAAAGGACTTCAAGCTCATCGAGCGAGCCTAATCCTAGCAGGGTAATCCCTTCGATCCAGTGCACACCGCAAGTGTTCGACCTGCCTCTTCTTGGCAGGACTCAGAGGAGAGAGAGGTTGGACGGGAGGACGGGAGGACGGGCGGAGGCGGAAGGGGTGGAAGTCCAAGGCTCAGGGAAAGGCAGCAAGCGGAGAGCAAGGAAAGGTGGATCACCTTTCCTGCAGCGCCTGCTCCCCCCACCCATGCCGGCTCGCCTTCTTCCATCCTCAACCTCTTCCCCGCCCCGCTTCCTGGGGCATTTCACACTCAGCGCCCGCCGGAAGAGCACGGCAGCAGGACCAAAGCAACACGGAGAAGCAGCTGCTGCCAAAGCCAAAGGGAGGAAGAGGATCCGGAGAACCCTTTTTCCTTTCACTGGCGCCCGGCGCCTGCATCCTGCTCCCGATTCCAATTTCACGCGGTCAACAACTGGCACCGCTCCTTCCTCCTCGCCCTGGGCTGGAGGCAGCACCGCCTCCCGCTTCCCTGAAGGCCCAAGGGAAACGCACGCACCGAGGGGATCCCACCGGCTGGAAGCCCTTTACAGATTTCCGCTGTCTGCACTTGGACCTCAAGGGTCTGCGCGGCGCGCCCTGCCCCCACGACCACCCCGCGTCCACTCCTTAATCGCCCCCCCACCCCGCCCCGCTGGAGCCCAAGGCTGAGAAT